>NW_026695226.1:0-5002574 GCF_021218885.2 Marmota monax | reverse complement strand
TGCTTAGCATTGTTTTTGCTATTCTGGGTCTTTTATTTTTCCATATGAATTTCATGATTGCTTTCTCTATTTCTACAAGAAATGCCATTGGGATTTTGATTGGCATTGCATTAAACCTATAGAGAACTTTTGGTAATATCGCCATTTTGATGATGTTAGTTCTGCCTATCCATGAACAGGGTATATTTTTCCATCTTCTAAGATCTTCTTCTATTTCTCTCTTTAGGGTTCTGTAGTTTTCATTGTATAAGTCTTTCACCTCTTTTGTTAGGTTGATTCCCAAGTATTTTATTTTTTTTGAAGATATTTTGAATGGAGTGGTTGCCCTCATTTCCATTTCAGAGGATTTGTCGCTGATATACAGGAATGCCTTTGATTTATGCGTGTTGATTTTAAATCCTGCCACTTTGCTGAATTCATTTATTAGCTCTAATAGTTTCTTTGTAGAGCCTTTTGGGTCTGCTAGATATAGAATCATATCATCTGCAAATAGTGATAATTTAATTTCTTCTTTTCCTATTTTTATGCCTTTAATTTCTTTCGTCTGTCTAATTGCTCTGGCCAGTGTTTCGAGAACTATGTTGAAGAGAAGTGGAGAGAGAGGGCATCCCTGTCTTGTTCCAGATTTTAGAGGGAATGCCTTCAGTTTTTCTCCATTCAGAATAATGCTAGCCTGAGGCTTAGCATAGATTGCTTTTACAATATTGAGGTATGTTCCTGTTATCCCTAGTTTTTCTAGAGTTTTGAACATAAAGGGATGCTGTACTTTGTCAAATGCTTTTTCCGCATCTATCGAGATGATCATATGGTTCTTATTTTTAAGTCTATTGATGTGGTGAATAACATTTATTGATTTCCGTATATTGAACCAGCCTTGCATCCCAGGGATGAATCCTACTTGATCATGGTGTACAATTTTTTTTATATGTTTTTGTATCCGATTCGCCAGAATTTTATTGAGGATTTTTGCATCTAGGTTCATTAGAGATATTGGTCTGTAGTTTTCTTTCTTTGAAGTGTCTTTGTCTGGTTTAGGTATCAGGGTGATGTTGGCCTCATAGAATGAATTTGGAAGTTCTCCCTCCTTTTCTATTTCCTGAAGTAGCTTGAAAAGTATTGGTATTAGTTCTTCTTTAAAGGTTTTGTAAAATTCTGCTGTATACCCATCGGGACCTGGGCTTTTCTTAGTTGGTAGTCTTTTGATGGTTTCTTCTATCTCCTCAATTGATATTGGTCTGTTTAGGTTTTCTATATCCTCCTGACTCAATCTGGGCAGATCATATGACTTAAGAAATTTATCTATGCCTTCACTATCTTCTAATTTATTGGAGTATAAGGATTCAAAATAGTTTTTGATTATCTTCTGTATTTCTGAAGTGTCTGTTGTGATATTGCCTTTTTCATCCCGTATGCTAGTAATTTGAGTTCTCTCTCTTCTTCTCTTCACTAGCATCGCTAAGGGTCTGTCGATTTTGTTTATTTTTTCAAAGAACCAACTTTTAGTTTTGTCAATTTTTTCAATTGTTTCTTTTGTTTCGATTTCATTAATTTCAGCTCTGATTTTAATTATTTCTTGCCTTCTACTTCTTTTGCTGTTGTTTTGCTCTTCTTTTTCAAGGATTTTGAGATGAAGTATGAGATCATTTATTTGTTGGTTTTTTCTTTTTTTAAGGAATGAACTCCAAGCAATGAATTTTCCTCTTAGAACTGCTTTCAATGTGTCCCATAGATTCCGATATGTTGTGTCTGTGTTTTCATTTATCTCTAAGAATTTTTTAATTTCCTCCTTGATGTCTTCTATAACCCATTGATCATTCAGTAACCTATTGTTCATTCTCCAATTGATGTATGCTTTTTCCTTCCTTCTTTTATCGTTGATTTTCAGTTTCATTCCATTATGATCAGATAAGATGCATGGTAATATCTCTACTCCTTTATATTGTCTAAGAGTTGCCCTGTGACATAATATATGATCTATTTTTGAGAAGGATCCATGTGCTGCTGAGAAAAAAGTGTAACTGCTTGATGTTGGGTGGTATACTCTATATATGTCAATTAGGTCTAGGTTATTAATAGTGTTATTGAGTTCTATAGTTTCCTTATTCAACTTTTGTTTGGAAGATCTGTCCAGTGGCGAGAGAGGTGTGTTGAAGTCTCCCATGATTATGGTGTGGTGGTCTATTAGACTCTTGAACTTGAGAAGAGTTTGTTTGACGAACATAGCTGCACCATTGTTTGGGGCATAAATATTTATGATTGTTATGTCTTGTTGGTGTATGGTTCCCTTAAGCAGTATGTAGTGTCCCTCTTTATCTCTTTTGATTAACTTTGGCTTGAAATCTATTTTATTTGATATGAGTATGGACACGCCTGCTTGTTTCCGAAGTCCATATGAGTGATATGATTTTTCCCAACCTTTCACCTTCAGCCTATGTATGTCTTTTCCTATCAAATGCGTCTCCTGTAGGCAGCATATTGTTGGGTCTTGTTTTGTGATCCATTCTACTAGCCTGTGTCTCTTAATTGGTGAGTTTAAGCCATTAACATTTAGGGTTATTATTGAGATATGGGTTGTTCTTCCAGCCATATTTGTTTATTTCTGTTACTAAACATTGTTTGTTTTCCTCTTTGATTGTTTCCCCCCCCCCTTTACTGTCCTACCTCCCACTGTTGGTTTTCATTGTTATTTTCCATTTCCTCTTCCTGTAATACTTTGGCTAGGATGTTTTGAAGAGATGGTTTTCTAGCTGCGAATTCTTTAAACTTTTGTTTATCGTGGAAGGTTTTAATTTCATTCTCCATCCTGAAGCTTAATTTCGCTGGATACACAATTCTTGGTTGGAACCCATTATCTTTCAGTGTTTGAAATATGTTATTCCAGGATCTTCTAGCTTTCAGAGTCTGTGTTGAAAGATCAGCTGTTATCCTGATTGGCTTGCCCCTAAATGTAATCTGCTTCCTTTCTCTTGTAGCTTTTAAAATTCTCTCCTTATTCTGTATGTTGGGCATCTTCATTATAATGTGTCTAGGTGTGGATCTCTTATGATTTTGCACATTCGGCGTCCTGTAGGCTTCTAGGATTTGGGATTCTGTCTCATTCTTCAAGTCTGGGAAGTTTTCTTGTATTATTTCATGGAATAGACTGCTCATTCCTTTGGTTTGGAGCTCTGTACCTTCCTGTATCCCAATGACTCTTAAGTTTGGTCTCTTAATGTTATCCCATATTTCTTGGATGTTCTGCTCATGGTTTCTTAACAGTCTTGCTGAGCTGTCTATGTTCTTTTCCAGTTGAAATACTTTGTCTTCATTGTCTGATGTTCTATCTTCTAAGTGTTCTACTCTGTTGGTAGTATTCTCCATTGAGTTTTTAAGTTGGTTTATTGCTTCCTGCATTTCTAGGATTTCTGATTGCTTGTTTTTTATAACCTCTATCTCCCTGTATAGTTGATCCTTTGCTTCCTGGATTTGTTTGCGTAATTCGTTGTCGAAGTGATCTTTCATTGTCTGATTTTGCTGTTTAATGTCTTCCTTGATACTCCAGATCATCTGAAGCATGTATATCCTGAATTCTTTATCTGACATTCCATCTGCTGCAGCTGTTACCTCTTCTAAAGTTGCGTTGACCTGCATTGCTTGTGGTCCTTTCTTTCCTTGTCTTTTCATACTGCTTGCGTATCTTTCCTGCAGGTGCGGGCGGCGGCTCTGCTCTCTCCTTATTCCAATTGGGGTGTCGTGGCTACCACGCCGGCAGGTCACTGGGCCTGTTCTGGGAGCTGGTGGCGGCTCTGTTCTGCCCCTACTCCAATTGGGGTGACGTGTCTGTCGTACCAGCAGGCCACTGGGCCTGTCCTGCTGGTCGGTCGCAGATCTGCCCACCTTTCGGGCACGAGTGGAGGCTCTGCTTTGCCCCTACTCCAATTGGGGTGTCGTGACTACCCCGCCTGCAGGATGCTGGGTCTGTTCCTGGCAAGGGAGGCGACTCTGCTCTGTCACTACTCCAATTAGGGTGGTATTTGTACCCCGCCGGCAGGCTCCTGGGCCTGATCCGCAGGTCTGTTGTAGGTCTGCCTACCTTGAAGGCGCGGGCGGCGGATCTGCCCTGCCCCTCCTACCACGCCTGCGGACCCCTGGGCCTGATCTGCAGGTTGATCACTGGTCTGCTCACCCTGCGGGCACGGGTGGCGGTTCCGCTCCACCCCCACTCCAATTGGGGTCACGTGACCACCACACCGGCAGGGCCTGATCCGGGCGTGGGATAAGGATCTGCTCTGCCCCTACTCGAGTTGGGGTGACGTGTGTACCACACTGGCAGGCCACTGGGCCTGACCCGCCAGGCTGTCACAGGTCTGTTTACCTTGCAAGCGCGAAGGGCGGCTCTGCCCTGCCCCTCCTACCACGCCCATGTACTACTGGGTCGTGGGTCTGCCCACCTGGCGGGTGTGGGTGGCGGCTCCGCTCCGCCCCCTCTCCAATTGGGGTCACGCGGTCACCACGCTGGCGAGCCGCTGGGCCTGCTCCGGGGGCTGGCGGCGGCCCGGCTCCTTCCCTCTGGCTCGAGGACAAATTGAGGAGACTCGGGTGACTGAGCCTCACCCCCCTTACCAGGAGACCAACTGCTTATGTCACCGCTGGTATTGATGAAGATCTCTCCTCCACCGCTTTCTGCTGACATCAGATCTCTGCCATGTTGGTATCCTATGCGAATGGCAGCATTTCGTTCCCCTTGCCAGGCAACCCAAGCAATGGGTGAGTCCTGACCTGCCCTCAGCAGGACCCGGACCGAGACACAGTTTCCGCGGGCTCCTAGCCCCGGTCCAGGGAAGTTCCGGGAGCCGGAACTCGGCCGCTCCGTGCTCGGTGTAAGCTCCTATAAGTGTAGGCTCCAAGAAGCAGCCCCCGCGGGCTCAGTTCCGGGAGCCGGAATTCGGCCGCCTAGTGTTTGGTGTATGCTCTGATAGTAGCAGGGTCCAAGAAGCAGCCTCCGCGGGCTCCGCAGCCCTGAGCCAGGGCGGTTCCGGGACGGTTCCGGGAGCCGGAACTCGGCCGCTCTGTGCTCGGTGTAAGCTCCTACAAGTGTAAGCTCCAAGAAGCAGTCCCCGCGGGCTCAGTTCCGGGAGCCGGAACTCGGCCTCTTGGTGTTTCGTGTTTGCTCTGATATTAGCAGGGTCCAAGAAGCAGCCTCCGCAGGCTCCGCAGCCCGGAGCCAGGGCGGTTCCGGGACGGCTCCGGGAGCCGGGACTCGCCCCGCGCTCCGTGTTCACTCCGATAAGATCAGATTTTAAGAAGCCCCCAGGCGCTGAACCCTAGCAATCTGTCTGCAAGCCGCAGGCGAATTGCAGCCTGAAATTACCTGTTCTATGGCTGAATGAGCTGCGGTCAGTCAAAAACAGGTGTGGTGACGTCAGTTTACCAACATGGTGGCTGCTGGCCTCCTCTGTGGTCTGACCGGTGTGGAGAACCGAGATGGACCGCTTCCTTCCCCGTCTCGAACCCAGAATTCAGCCCTGAGTGCGGTGCTTGCGCGGCTGGCAGAAACTGCAGCGCTGTAACCCTGCGTCTCTATCCCAGCGCGCCTTGCAGACTCCAGCCGCGGGGCGATTCGCTGAATAAGCAGTTTTACCCTCCGTGCGACAAACCTCTCGCGTTTGAGTCCCCGTAGCCGATCCTCATGCGATGGAAATCCTTCCTCCAGGTTCCCGCGCACCCCACTATTGCTGGAAATTCCCAACAAGATATCCTTCAGCCGTCCTGACTTGTCACACTCCCACACAGTGAAGCAGCACACGGGGGTAATGCACTCCCCTCGCCGCCATCTTCCCTCCCCCCTTACTCAGTTTTTAAGACCAGCACAACAAGTTTACCAGTTCATATTTTTTTTCTTGTTCATTTATACCGAACTTCTGTAGTTAATAGGAAATATGTTCTTCAACGAGTAGTTGAAGACTACTTGTAACCAGTTAGATCTCCTAATAGAAAAGGAAGTAGTAGGAGATTTGTTGTTTTTAAAATGTTTCTGCACAGGTCTACTTTCAGGTTAGCTTAATTATTAAAATATGAAGACTCACTGGAGTTTATAATTCTTTCTGCTCCCCCCCTTGCAAATATTAGTTAAATGTCTACATTTACCTGAGTAAAAAAGGTAAAGGAGCACAGGGTGATCCTGATGGTAGCCCCAAGTCCTGCCTCACAGAACCCAGAGTCCTTGTTAGCTTGTGAAAATATTTGCTAAGCCTGCAGTCTCAGGAAAAAGTGGTGAGATACAAACTGATGAATGCAGTGATAGGATCTTTAATAGAGGTTATAGCCAAGCACAAGTAAAGTCCTTTAGAAAGATGAGTGTATAGAAGGTTAAAGTTTAGTAAATTAATTGTTGTTCCCTGCTGGAGGAACATTCTGTTTTCTTTCCTGCAGTGGCCACTGACCTCTGGCTGGGGAAATAGTGATGCCTGTTTAAGAAGACCACCCAGTGCTGTTCAGAGATTTCTGTGTAACCTCTGATTGCCACGTGCACATCCCTGATGATTTATTATAGATAATAAGATACTTTTCAGAGCAGGCTCCATAGACTTGTAGACTTTCTTTGTCACTACTGCTCCTCTGGCTCCTCCCTTGGGGCTCTTCTCAAGCCCCACTTTCCTGGGAAAACTTCACCTCTAATCCCCTGAAAACCTGGAGTGGTCAGTCTCCCTCCCTCCCTCCCTTCTTTCCTTCCTTCCTTCCATTTCTTTCTTCTTTCTTTCCCCTCCCTCCCTCCTTCCCTCTCTTTCTTTCGATGATGATGATGATAATGATAATGATAATGATGATGTCATCTTGCTATATTGCCCAGGCTAGTCTTGAACTCCCGGGCTCAAGTGATATTTCCACCTCTACCTCCCCAAGTAGATGGGACTACAGGTGTCTCTGGAGTGGTCTTTGCTGCTTTTACATTCCCGGTGGCTTTCTGAAATCCTTGGAGCTCAATATCATAGCTGTTGCTTATTTGGTTCTCCGGTACAGCGTGAAAGTACTTTTGCTTTCCTGGTTATATTATCCTACCAACTCTATTTGTAGAGATCATTTTAGTGTCTCATTCGATATTCACAAAAGCCTTTTTGAGAGAGGCACAATTGGAACCTACGTTTGCAGATGAGCTGAGTCACAGAGTTGGATATTTATGGAGCATTTGCTTGGACTGCGGTGCATTGAGGTGGACAGATGGATACTAATAAGTATGATATGCTCAATTGTGTAGAAGTTTGCAGTCTGACCAAGGAGAGAATTTGTACACAATTACAACAAATTGACATTTTATCTTGCAGAAAGTGGAAGGAGGGAATTGTGATTGGGAAGATGAAAGCTTCTGGGGGAGGATGTTGTATATAGTTGTCCCTTGGTTTCCAAGGGGGGGTTGGTTCCAGGACACCCCTTACATAACAAAATCTGAAGGTGCTCAAGTCCCTTATAAAACCATGGTTTAGGAGGGAAAGGGAAAATACTGGGGAATGATATAGGCCAAATTATATAGTCATATTGTGTGTGTGGACAGATATGTAACAACAAATCCCACCATTATGTCCAACTATAATGTACCAATAAAATAGGGAAAAAAATTTAAAAAACATGGTATAGTATTTGCATATCATGTACACGTATTCTCCCATATGCTTTTACCCATTAAGCCCACGTTTTCAATTCTATGAAGATTTTAATGAAATTGACCCAGATACATTAAAATAGTTTGGAAATTATAATATAGAGTATATATATCCTTTATTAAAATTAAGAACAAAATACAGATTGTCCTGTAAGGAGGACAAGGGAACAGTATAATATCTTTTACATATATAAGATATCCTATAAATAGGATATTGAGCAAATACGATATCCTTTCATACATTACACAATATGTAAAGAAGTGCCTTTCATGACCTGTTCAATAATTCATTTTTGGAGGAAAGAAGCAAAACACTTCAAACAAAGGTTTATAATACATTTTTTGATAATATGTTTTTGGTTCACATGGCATGGTTTGTTCTGGCATTGTTGTTGCTCTTGTTGTTTGAGAATGATATGCCTTCTCATGTCAAATCTGATACCATCTTATACAGTACTAGGTCCAGGAGTGTTACAGTCTCTTCCTTCCCCATGGGTTCTCATTGCATCATTTTGGGTAGGCTAAGCTGATCTCTTTTGAAATCCAACACATTTATTGAGATCCTTCTTGTCTTTCTTCACAGATTTGTGAATAATTCATGCATTTACTAAATATATCAATTATGTTTAGTAAATAATAAAGGCCAATACCAGTTTTTAGTTCTCATAGAAGTGAAATATTCAGAAGTGAACCAGTCATGTTTATCCATCCCACCATTGAAATTGTTGCAGATACCTACTACCTTTAGTTGAGGCACATTAGCCTTTTTCTATTGTTGAAGTTTGCAAAATGCTTACATTGTACTGTAGTTTATTCTAACAAAGACAAGTATAACCACTTTACAATGAGAACTTCATTATTCATATCAAATTGGTAATCGTACAGCCCTCCTGCTTGTTTTTTTTTTTTTTTTTTTTTTTTGATAGTGTTGTTGGTTTCAAAGGAACTTATGTAGTCTCAGTGCCTGTGGCTTGAAATACGATATTTCACATGTGTACTGACAAGTCATAACCAGTGAATAGATTTTTTTTTTAAAGAGTGTAATTTTGGAGTGTAATTGTAGGTTCTTTACCACTTTGAGCATTTGTAGAACTAGTTTCCTTCCAAGCAAAAGATCATAGTTTTTTCCTTCTTGAATATATTTTCCCACAATATAAGTCAAAGTTATAGCAATATCCTACTATTCTGCACAGTGTTAAGAATTTACAACCAAATCTTATGGGCTTACCTCTTAAAATTATTTCAGTGAATTGTATCCATAATATATGATAATCATTTTATCCACTGTCAAACATTCTTCAAACATATCAAATTTCACACACAACTTTTGATTAATATTTACTAGAGGATAAAATTTAAAACCTTTGTCTTCAATAATGTCTTCTCATTCATTATTATTGCAAGAATATATAATACTTTTTACCTCCTAGAAATTATTTCTTAACATTGCATTTTTTGGCTATAGATATACCCAAATCTTTATTGCTCGACCAGTAATTTCTTAAGGAAGATAGCATGTGATAACTTAACATAAAAATGCGTAAAAATGTTTTAAACTCAATTATACTAAAGTATTTCAAATTCATTCTTAGTTTCTTCAGAATAGCATAGATTGTTTATATCAGGCATCAATACTTCAAAAATATGTATTAGGCTGGAATATTTGAACAAATTCCTTATTTTCCTCAAGCATTCAGAATGTGTTTTCTCTAGGTTTTTTTTTTTTTTTTTTGGAGTATGGAAACAGGTCAGAACTTGTCAACAAGTAGCAATGTGTTCAAGTTTGTCAGTGCAGGGCACTACACATTACTATGCGTTGTATGTTATCCCAGGGCCTTATATATAGGACAGCTCTTTTAGAACACTGATAATTTCAAATATAGTGCATTCCATGCAATAACCTAGTTCTAGAAATTTCGGGAATGTATTTCTTACGTTGCAGAGCAGTTATGCACATAAAATTTTGTTCAAACATTTAGTAAAAGTAACTTTTGTAGTAAAGTTTATGCTATTTTCACAGTGAATTTAAAAATACTTCAAACTCTAATAATTCACTATTATGTGGTCAAAAGAATAGAACTCTACAAACACAACAATTATTCTAAAATTGCCATTAGTGGTATATTTGTTGCTCAAGTGGGTGCTCCACATCTAGAACAGTGGGACAAAGTGTTTTAAATTACTTCTAGTGCTTTAAATTAAATTTTGATACCTAAGACAGTGAAAATACTATGCAAATAGCAGTTGTACTGTATTGTTTGTGGAACAATGACAAGTAAAAAATTTCTGTACATATACAGTTCACACTCGGTTCTTTTCTCTCCAGTCTTTTCTATCTATGGTTAAATCCATGGATGTGGGCCTGCAAATACAGAGGGCCAACTATGTGAGCGAGATGTCTGAGTACATGGGTAAGACTGACAGATGCAGGACATCATTGTCAGGGAAACAAGAGAACAAAAATCCAGAAGTACAGGACATGTTTTAATAGGAGGAAGTAGGATCATTGATCTGGAATTCATGAGATTGTTTAGCAAAGCAGGAAACAAATAGTCAGAAACTTATGTTGGATCAAATGATGGAGGACCTTAGTTGCCAGACTGAGGATTTTGGTTGGGTCATGTATGTGTTTGAGAAAGGTAGTGAGTGATGTGATGAAGGTAGTGGTGGAAATGCAGCAGAGAGAGAGAGACAGACAGACAGACACAGACTGACTGACTAGAAGTGAGAAGGGCTAAGGAATGGGTATGGAAGGCTACCTGCTAAATACTAAAATAGGGATATGGGGGGTGGGAAGGGGAAGAAGAAAAGATATCCCTAGTCAAGGGATGGGGCTGTGGTGATGGGGGTGTGTAATTTGTAGTATGGTGTAGACTTAAAAGTTGCTGGACCATCATTCCAAGAGAAGGTACCATACTTCTAGCAGGTCATGCTTGTGGCAATATACCAATAGGTAGAATACATGGAAGGAACTTGGTTATATTCACAGGGATAAATTTTCGGCCAACTCCCTCTTTGTCTTCTTTTATATCCTCTATAGAACCAACACAGAGCAGGCCATTTCTTTCAGTTATAGTAACTTAGTAAAACTGGGCTGAATCTTATCAAGTGTAAACCTTACACTGTAGTAATAGTAAATGAGAATGGATAAGAAATATTTAAAATATTTATGAAAATAGATGTTTTTTAGTGTTGTCAGGAGATTGAGAAATGTCAATTTATAACTGAATAACTGAAAAGCCATTTAAAAAATAGTTTTCCTCCATTTGTTATAAAAGGTTTCTGAAGACTTTTATTGAGCAACCCTTTGAATTTTTCTGAGTATGTTAAAAGTGATAGTTTCTTTAAATTTTTCAGTATTTGCTACTGTTAGTTTTAATAAAAGGGATATTTCTTATTTATGAATAAAGGGGATCCAAATGTTTTCACTGACTGTTCAAGTATTCTTTTGGAATATAAATGCATGCCCTAAGTATTGTCCATATATGGAAATATAACTGGTAACTTGGCAAACATTTTCTAAAACTAAAAGTCTTGCAAATTAGGTTAAAACTGTATAATCCATTGGAGTTGCAAATACTATAAAAGAAGAAAAGCACAAGAAAAATCGAACAAAGGTATAACCGTTTTTTTCAAAACTTTTCCCGTATGTAGTTTTAAATTTTAAAAATTAAACTGAGAAGTAGGGTAGCTGGATCAAATGGTCTTTCCCAGGTTTTCCAAGGAATCTCCACACTGCTTTCCAGAGTAGTCCCACCAGCAATGTATGAGTGTGTCTCCCAACCACCCCCCCTCCGCATCCTTGCCAATACTTATTGTTTGTATTCTTGATAGCTGCCATTCTGACTGGAGTGAGATGAAATCTCAGAGTTGTTTTGATTTGCATTTCTTTAATTACTAGAGAAGTTGAACATTTTTTTCATATGTTGATTGATTGTGTATCCTCTTCTGAGAAGTGTCTGTTCAATTCCTACCCTATTCCACTCCTCGGTTTATACCCAAAGGACTTAAAAACAGTATACTACAGGGACACAGCCATATCAATGTTTATAGTGGCACGATTCACAATAGCTAAATTGTGGAACCAACCCAGATGCCCTTCAGTAGATGAATGGATCGGGAAACTTTGGTATATATACACAATGGAACATTACTCAGCAATAGAGAATAAAATCATGGCATTTGCAGGTACATGGATGGAGTTGGAGAATATAATGCTAAGTGAAATAAGGCAATCCCAAAAAACCAAAGGCCAAGTGTTTTCTTTGATATGAAGATGCTGACTCATAATGGGGATGGCAGGGCCGGGTGGGATGGGAAGCATGGGAGGAATGGAGGAACTTTAGAGAGGGAAAGGGGGTAGGAATGATGTTGGAATGAGACATCATTACCCTAAGTACATATATAAAGACACAAATGGAATGAAAATAAGTTGTGTACAATCAGTGATTTGAAAAATTGTGCTCTATATGTGTAATATGAAATGAATTGCATTCTGCCATCATGTATAACAAATTAAAATAAATAATTGTAAAAAATTAAAAATTAAAACCAAACTATACAATTTCATGATTTTACTTCGTTATTATAAACTTTTCTTACTTTAAACATGACATTCATTGAATCATTGTACCATTTCTTACATACATATGTAATGTAAATGTATTATGGAATGCTTGCTTACATATATCTATATAATATTAACGTTATAGGATATTAAGGTTGATGTCTACTTTCTTTGTAAATAACACTAGATAAATACATGGAATAATTTGCATATGTGTGTATAGTCTTTTAATAGTCTCTATAGCTAGGTATGTAATTAAGAAGGTCAGTAATTTCTCTTGAATTCCATCAATTTTGTGATTAAGCAAACATTTATTGATCACTAGACTAAAACAATACTGACTAGCTCATCCCTTAAACAAGAGTGGAGGGAGTGTTCAAATCTGCTACTTTCCAAGATGACATATAAAGTATTAATTTAAACAATTTTCTGTGGTTTTTATAGTTTCTATTATAGTCCACCATGCTTTGTGAGCTAAGACAGAAGCATGTTTTAACTTTATAGCCCATTAATATAGTTGTATTAGCCAAATGTTAAAAATCAATGAATATAGTTTATAATTCTTTGATGCCATAAGTTTTTTTATCAAATTAAAATACAAGCCCAAGTGTGAACTTTTTATTACCTCTAGAATCTCAAATATTTTTAGAGATTGTTTATGAAACTGTATTCCTTATGTGTCTGGTAAATTCCACATGTATAGTTCTTTTGGATTGGAAAGCATAGGGGAGGATGTGGGGGAAAACTGTTGTTTACTGAATGTCTTGTGTGTTAGACACAGTGAGGGGAGATCCTTTCCAATATCTTGAGGTTTGCACTGAGATTCCCTTTACAGAGATGTAGAAGGTGAGGCTTAATGAAGTAAGAGGCCAGGTTGAACTGCTTAGGTAAGACACCCCAGTTTGTCAGCCTCCAAAGCCCATGTTCTTTTTATTATATTTTGTAGTCTCAAGGTTGTGAGCCCTATGAAATCTAACTGGGCTATGATTCCCCTGTGGACTGATGTCCTTATTTAAATTAAAGCTTTGCTGTCCACATGTGGCTCCTTACGTTTAAATTACATTTAAATCTAATTAAATTTAAATAAAATTAAATATTTAATTTCTGCATTGCCCTATGCACATTATAAGTGCTCAGAAGTCACATGTGCCTAATGGCTACTACAATAGATGGTGCAGATGTTGGGCCTTACCATATCACAGAAAGTTCAATTGCACTATGATGGTCTGGAGTGCAGGCTGCCTCTGGAAAAGTCCTGATGGGGCAATTGTCCAAAATCCAAAAGTACTTGTTTGAAACTAATGAGGTTCGATATAAGAGTCACTCTTAACTATGCATGCTTTTACCCATCTTTTTGAACCATGGAATTTACACTGTCTACAATATGCGGACAGGAGAAGTCTTGTCAAATCCCCTCATTGGCCATTGTAGCATTATCAAATGATACTGGTTAAATGGAACGTTACCCAACAAACATTTTTTTTAATTAAGATGGATTATGAGAATAAGTAGTGATTTCTGTTTGTCTGATACCATGATAAATGCAAACTGTGTTATCTCCCATGTAAAATTATTCTTTTACATTGGCTTAATACTACTCAACATGATGCCTTTATTCAGGAGGAATGACAAAAATGGGGAGGACTTAGAGTTCAAATTCATAGTATTCTCTGGTTAATCTGAGACATATTAAGTTAATCCTTAATGATGTTCTCAGGAAATTTTTAGGATTCAAGGTATAGACTTTAAAAATATTATTATTATTTGTGAAAGGGATACATAAAAGGAGTTTTCACTTATTGCATATATGTTTTGTGATGGCATTTAAAAGTAGTTAGGTAAGAGAGGTCATTTTGATGGGGAGACAGTGTCATGTAAAGTCAAAAAATGTTATTGCTGATCTACCAGTTTAGCTTCTGTGAGCTTTATCAATTTTCTTATCACTTTCTTCATTGTTAAGTTGGAATAATAATATCAAAGTCATTATTATTTGACAAGCTTTGCTTATCAAAGTCATTGGAGATAGTCAGAAAGTTTCAGATTCGGAGCACTTTCGATGTGAATTTTCAGATTCAAGATGCTCAGCCAATACAATGTGTGCCAGTATTTTAAAATCTGAAAATCTCTGAAATCTGAAAATATTCTGGTTCCAAGCATTTTGGATAAGAGACTCTCAAGCTATACATTAAAGTGTTTGGGAAACTTAACAGTGCTGTGTAAATGTCATGATACTGTCTCATCCATCCTCTTCTCTGTACCTGTTTTAAATCTGAAGTATAGCAAGGTATTGCACCAGCCCCAATAGTCCTTAAGTACGCTTTCTGCTATTGCATGCCTCTGGCCTGGCATGAAGTGGTAGTGAAGGATCTTGTTCTTAGGAGGTCAGTAGAGAGGATATTGACATTATGGGAAATACTTTAGGAGGAGTCCTGATACCAGGGGCTATGTGAGCTATCTCTTCTTTACGTACTTGTTCATCCTGAGTCAGTGTTCGTTCTTGGGATATTCTTTATCTCATTGATAAAGTATTGGTGTTTGTTTCAGTCTGTGCAGCAGAAAACAGAAGTCTTCCTATGTTGTAGACAGTGCTTTATGTATCAACTGCCATCTTTATTCACATAAGGGGAAATTGTCTAATACTTTTTACTATTTACACCCAGAAGGACATTAGAACATCATTATAGAATTTAACCTTAATCAGTATTTCAAAAATCAGGTGCAAAAACATAGGAGTGCAGAGATGTTGCTCTTAGCTTTGAAAGCAGCAGCCTCTTGATTAGTGATTATCATCATTCTGAATCCTAGGCTTTCTTTACATATGGTGTCATTTAAAGGTTATTCTTTTCACTTAAAATATTAAAAATATGCTACATGATTAAAATATTTCTACAGAAAGTTTTTCCACCTCTATTACAGTAGTCCATTTTTTTTATTATTGCTAGCTCTTAAGCTAGATACTGATGTCACTAAAATATTTCTGCTTTTAGTCTTTCATAGTATCTAGTATGATTTCTTGCACACATTGCTGGCTTTTTCAGTAGCTATGGCTGGTAGAAATTGGAGGATGATTCTTTTGTTTTGCTAGGATAATGTGTCCTTCACACACATCCCACATTCTTTATTGGAACTGGCAATTAATTTTCTAGTTGGAATAATGTTATAAATAATGAGTTGGTTCCAAGAATGGTCCACCAGATCAACCCGTAACATAGTTGAATGGATGAAGAAGCATAAATGCTAGAATCCAAAGATAATATCATGAACTGATTCAGAGCTAAGTTTTATTCAGCTAACAAATTAAATTGATAAGTTGATAACATTCTATTCATTTTGTAGTATAAATCCCAAGTAACTATCATATTTGTTAAATTTTAAGTTATTTCTCAGTGTACAAACTTCCTCCCTTCTCAGGAACTTTAAACTTAAGTCTGGAACAAATAAGAATTTAGTGACTGGTAGAAGCTGAGCTACATTTAATTTCATTTGCTTTTATGCAAAAGTTGTGCTGACTTTTAAAAAAATTACCTCTGCACTTTTAGGGTTTTTTCCCTTTCTTTTTTGTAATTAAATGTAGTTTTAAAATGGTCTCATTTGATTAATTTATACTGTTTTTTCTTAGGAGAATTAATTAGAAACTCAGCAAGTCCATACATGGTGGTAACAAAAGCATAAGTCTACAAATTTATTGTGCTACATCCTACAATGGTAAAAACAACTTATTGTAAAATAATATTGAAGTGTAAAGACTGCAATTTAGTATTTTCCATCTACCATTGCAAACTGTAGTCTTTACCACTGAAAGTGTTATTGACATCCTATGGGATTACTGATTGATCTTCTTTATTACTTGTTTTTGGAATGGTGAAACATGAAAATTATTTAAATTCTTATAAGTAACAGAGTATAATTTACTCTTACAGCATTTAAGTTTGCAAGAATATTGACTTTTGCTACTTAAAACAATATATCCTTTAGCTTGGCTAAAGGAAACTACAAATACACTCTTAAGAATTGGTGGCACATGCCTGTAATCCCAGTGGCTCTGGAGGCTAAGGCAGGAGAACTGTGATTTCAAAGCCAGCCTCAGCAATTTAGCGAGGCCTAAGCATCTCAGTGAGACCCTGTTTCAAAATAAAATACAAAAAAGTGTTGAGGATGTGGCTCAGTGATCAAGTGCCTTGAGTTCAATCCCTGGTACAAAAAAAAAAAAAAGAAAGAGAAAATCAGACTTCGATATGTTTTGAATGGTACATGAGACTGATTTTGCAATTTAAAATCTGCAGTAGGGATATTTGAATTTCATGTGCCCCATGTGTGTGTTTTTAGCTGAATTAAGCAAATACAACCTTCTCAATAGAAATTGTAGAGGTCACCCCGTCACACCAGGGAGCCATATCTTGCTGTAGAGCACATGGACCCAGTTATCATCACTGTGACTACTTCATTTGATGGAAAATCTGTAACAAATCTGGAATATTAGTCTGTTGGTTCATATTGAAGTGCTCAGCAGACAGCTGTGTTGAAACTGTCAGTTATATTGTAGAAGAGTTAAATGCTGTTACTTTCTATCATGGAAGGGTTTTATTGTCCATTTTCTGAGCTTATTACATAGTAAATGGAAGAGTTGTTTTTCTTTAGTTTTTCCAAAATTAAAGTTGAGCCTTTATGTAAAAAAATTGCTTTATAAATAGAGCATTTGAGAAAATAGCATTCATTATTCATTTGTACCTTTTAATGGATTTTAGTTTTTCTGTCTCAAAAGCAACTAGACATCAAGTGATGTGGTTTTATTTAGTTATTTGTTTTTAATCAGCAGTGGTTTGGTGCTCTAGTTGAAGTCCTGGTTCTACATTCTATATTTGTATGTGACTGCTATTCCTTTTCATCATACTGACTCTAAAGCCATACACAGGTTCTTTTGGATAATCAGCTTTTTGTAGGTGGTTGTGTCATAAAAATCATTCTAAAGCATAGTTCCCTCCCACATGTCTACTTCTTGCTGAACTTTTCTCATTACTGAAAAAAGACTGTTGTTTGAAGAAACAAAAACAACAGTACTTTCTATAAGAAAAGTAAGTAGAGACCCACCATTACAGAACTTCATGTTTGCCAGATTTTATCTTATTGTCAAAAAGGAATTTGGGAAGGGTTGCTCTGCTACAGTGCAATGACTCTGATGTATGTTGGCCATGAACTCCAGACCCAGTGATATTGCTCTGAAATACTTCTGCAACTGCCTTTCTTACCGTAGTAGCATGACATTTGTGATGCAGTGCGTCTGCCATTAAGTTATCTTCATTTTTACTAATACTACTAAATAATGGCTACTATATTTTGCACCTTTGTCTTTTTGTTAGGTACTGTCTGACATACCTAATGTGCATTAGTAATATTTTATTTCCTCCTGACACTCCTGTGAAGTGGTGTTATTGTTGTGAGGAAACCAAGGCTGCAGGAGGCTATTGCAGCAACTAAAGATGGGCCACCAACTTGGGTTCAGATGTCAAAGCCCCAGCCTTTAACACCTAAGCTGTCCTAGCTGCAGACATAAATCTTCTCTGTTGTAAAATGCTTCAGATGTGTGTTGCATCATGTCTCCTAAGCAACTGGCTCCAAGGTGTAATAAAAGTATTCAGGAGTAAGTTACTCCCCTGTCATTGAAAGACACTTATTTTATATGTGTTGTGTTTAGTGGGAGATAAGGAAATGTTATTCCCACCCTCTGCTTCGTACCTGAAAAATCCAATGGACAGACCTTCCTGTCTTTAGCATCGCCAGTCTGACTGAGGCTGCACAGTGCCTCCTGATTAACCCAGACTTGCTAATGTTTCCCCCCAAAATGGGTAGGGCATGTTGTTCGAACATATGGAAGCCCTGAGAAGAGACCCTGATTGCATGCATGTCGGGACTTGGAAATTCCTGGGGAGATTGAGGATGGTGTTTATTAAATGACTCTGGTGCTTAAAGCTGGAAGTAGTTTAGGAACAGAGGACATTTAACTATATGACAAACTAAGAGAAAGAGGTGGCAGTGGTGAGGTAAGCAGAGGCTGACAAGCTGCCTGGAGAAGCTCTGTGAATGGGAACTAGGGTGCATGTTTGTGAGGGGGAGCATGACTGAACATGCTGTAGAATTTGGGGGCTTTGTTTCTCTTCTTGAAGGAAATAACATGGTGCAGGTTGCTATGAGGGGATAAAGCAAGTTGGGAAAAGCTCATCTCCAAGGATGATGGGCAGAGTTCTGAGAGCAACTGACTTGGAGTCTAGAATGGTTTGTGGACCGAGAAGGACTCATTCATGAAGGAAGAATCACTCATACTACCCATGAATTACCTAAGTACTGGGTAATTTGAACTGTGATAAATTTGCCATCTTCAGTAAAACAGTATTCTCCACAGTTGCATTGGAAACTTAGAGAGATGACTAGGTTAGGAAGGTAGTGTTGGGGTCTTAGGTACTCTTAGGGTCTTTATTTGAAAGCAAGAATAATGGAGTCAGAACTAGGTGCAAATCTTAGACAGGTTACTTATTTCTCTAAGATTATGCTTCTATTTGTACTGAGTCAAGGAAGTGGGCACAGTAGAGATAATGTCTTCTGATAAGGCATGAATTTTCTTGTCTTAGCTTATGTGAACTTGTGTTCTCTTGTCCATGATAGAATGGTTGACCTCTTCTTTGACAGTCTTTTTTTCCCACAAAATAAGGATACATTGTGTGTTCCTTATAATGTTGTTCTTTCCTTCTTTTCTTTTAAATATATTTATAAGTGGTTTCTTTCTTTCCTACAGAGACGTTGTAAGGATCCTGTATTCTCTTACACAGAGGGGTTATCAGACCCATGTTGGCGTGGTAACAGAAAAGTTACCATGTGAGCTCTGAATCTGTGCTCTGAAAGGCCCAGTTGCTGAAAACGTGATTGTCTTGCATGTTTTTCCCCATAGTGCTGGCTTATATTAGCCTATGGGCTCTTTGCTTGAGCATAGAAATGGTGGTATATTCAAGTGGGAAGCTAAGAAACTATAATGACGAAGGGATGGCAGTGACATCCTCTTCTAGAGCCTGGGATGGCCTTGCAGCTGCACCATCTTTTACTTTATAAACATTAATGAACCTCAAGTCCCTGTTGACTCGCGTGAAGAAGTTCCATGGGGAGTTTCTATAAATCCACATGCCTTAAAGAGTGAGATGTGGAACAGACAAAAGAAAGTAATAGAGCATAGTTGAGACTATAACCAAACTGCCTGGGTTGAACCAACCTGAAGCTTAGAAGCTGTATGACCTTGACCCAGCCATTCAACCTTAGTGCCTCAGTTTCCTCATCTGTAAAATGTGGGTATTAATATATTATAGGCTTGTCTGTGTGTATATATATATATATATATATATATATATATATATATATACATACTAATATATTATAGGCTTGTCTTGAAATGTGGGTATTAACTAATATATTATAGGCTTGTTTAGAATGATGCTTGGCTCTGTTTAAATGTTTTTATATAATAAAATGTTGAAAACTGATAATAACGGGGAGTTTTCTGAGTTGGCTGATTGGCATGTTTCTGTATAAGATTAAAATCCAGTTCAACATTGCTTAAATAAATAGTCATGGATTCCACAAATGCATAACATCTAGGGGTAGATATTTCACATTTATATAACATTTCACTTATCAGACAGCTTCAACCCTAGCACAATATTCATGTACTGATAACATGAAATCCTTTACATTTCTTATTCTGTTCTGAGATATTCTGTCTCTCCACACACTTTAAAACAGGACAATTTTACTTGTCTTAAAATCAATAGATAAATTTATTTTTAACTGATATCTAAAATCATAAAAGCTGTAAATACTACTGGGTTACTGTGTATGTTTGATACAGGTATATGTTGTGTATTGTTTAAATCAGGTTAAGTATACTTGTCTTCTCATTTGTCATTTTTTCATGGTGAAAACTTTCTTCTTTTTGAAATGTACAATATTCAGTGGTTATATTTAATGTCATGTTTGTCCTCTGCCACCCTACCCATAAGGCTTTTATGTGATCAGGATTGGGATTTATTAAATCAATGTAATCTCTAAAGAAGGAAACATAGTAACATGGGTCTGTGCCAATGAATGGATTTATATATCTTTAGTATAAGACATACCCAGGTCTGGTCTTGAGAGGGTTTCTTGCCTTTCTTTTGAAGGAAGGAGCCCGTATCCACAAAAATTGGAGTTAATGCTGTGCATTTGGTTCAATAATTGATCCTCCATTTTCATTGAATTGGATTTAACATTGGATTTGTAATGATGGTGAACTTAGAGTAATTCCTTTAAGAAACTGAATCATTTTAAGATCTGGGAACAGTAATTATGTTAGGGGATCTTTTTTTGGTACTAGAGATTGAACCCAGGAATATTTTACCACTGAGCTACATACCAAGTCCTTTTTGAATTTTTTATTTTGAGTTGCTGAGGCTGGCTTCCAACTTGAGATCCTCCTCACCCTCCTGGATCACTGGGATTATAGGTATGCACCACTGTGCCTGGCTCTTGATAGGGGCTCTTTTTTAATTTTTTGTTTTTGTACAGGGGCACTTAACCACTGAGCCACATCCCCAGCTCTTTTTATTTTTTATTTAGAGACACAGTCTTGCTAAGTTGCTTAGGATCTCACTAAGTTGCTTAAGGTCTCACTAAGTTGCAGAGGCTGGCTTTGAATTTGTGATCCCAAGCTGCTGGGATTACAGGTGTGTTCCACCATGCCTCGACTATCCTTGATAGGGGTTCTTAAGCAAGAGGCCAATGGATAGAATTCTAGGGTTTTTATGGGTGGATGGGGGAGGGGGAATCTTCATTTTTACTAACCATTGATTGAAACCTAGATTCTTTAGTTATGGATGAAAACAGCAAATCATGGGAGTATTTAGCATTTGAAATTATGGTACTTTTGAAATATGCCACTAGTTCTGAGTTTCAGTGTGTTGATGAAGAATCTCAACTATATTTCATGATTTCTCTTAATATTTTGATAGCCATGCTTCAATTTAATTATTTTCCTTTGTGGTCCTATGATAGGTCATATTAGATTTTTAGTATGTTTTTTTTAAAAATAATATTATTCTGAGGCCTCAGCAGACTATTGCTAAAAGAGGATCTAGGGAAAAAAAAAATTAAGACACCTTACATATTAGTTTGCTCTGTAATAGTCCTGGCTCTTAGCTATTTTTCTGAGAGCTTGTCTGCTATGTTCCTCCTCTGCACTCTAGAGAGCCAAGTTGTGGCCTTTGAAAGGTCCAGCATAAGTTACTAGAATCTGGACTGTGTTATTTTTATCTATGGTTTACACATCTGAAAGGAGACAACTTCCTTTAGCTTTTCCCTCTCTCCAGTACAATTACTGTCTACATAAACTTTCAGTGTGAAAGATGTCGAGTCAGCAACAGTTTACTAGAAAGCTAGATGCTGTGAAAGCAAGACAGAAAGCAGAGAACATCAAGCCCTGGGAGTGGGGATGAGAGTGAGAGGAAGCGCATGTGTGTGCAAAGGGATAATGTGAGGCCCCAGGGCAGAGCTGGTGGAGGCTGTGAAATGAGGTGGGGAATAGTGAGTCAGGTGGAATAATGAAGAGATGGAGAAGTAATTAAATTGAGGCTTTCAAACCTACTCCTGATGGAGGCTTCTCTTTATCAAAATCTTCTTTTTCTCCTGGGAATGGTTCCTATGTAGTTAAGGGTGGATTGTTCACCTTTGTCTTCAATTATTTGAATGTAGTACAGAGGTTTTGAGACTCAGGGTTTGCCTCCCCAATAATGCCCTTATTTTTTTTTAAGGTTGTTGCCAGAACCTTCTGATGTGCTGACTAGATTTTACACTGAAGTAGGCAAACTCTTCACTTGTCAAAAATACTTTTGAGAGTATATCTGGAGGATATCTAGAGATATTGGGCAAAAGGGAAGAAACATTTCAAATGAAAATGTTTTTAGGCAGTATATCTCATGACTATAAAAATGTTGACCCCGGCTGGGGATATGGCTCAAGCGGTAACGTGCTTGCCGGGCATGCACGGGGCACTGGGTTCGATCCTCAGCACCACATAAAACTAAAATAAAGATGTTGTAACCACTGAAAACTGAAAAATAAATATTAAAAAATACTCTCTCTCTCTCTTTCTCTCTCTCATCTCTCTCTCTCTCTCTCAAAAAAAAAAAAATGTTGACTCTTTGGTAAGCCAAAAGGTAAATGTTATAGAAAAAGTGGATTGGGGGCAAAATTTAAGGTGGCAAGTATGGACTGATACACCTATGCTTATGATATGGTTCCGGAGGATTACAACAATGGTTTATTCTGGTGCTAATGAGACTTAGGATCATATGTCATTGAAAACACCCCAAACATGTTTTACTTACCTTTTGCAAAAGAGTTTTAATAAAAAAGCTGTTGGATTTATGTGGATTATAGTGTGTAGAAAACCAGAATTTATTGCTTATCTATGTAAGTTTCTAATGATAACACCAAATTCAAATTGAGGATAGTCTAAACTAGGAATAAGACAACATGCATTAATATCTATATTCACATAATTAAAACAAGTACCATGTTGCTTTCAAATACTTTTAACAACTATATGCAGTATAACAATAACTGTTGCTACCATGTATTACTAAATAGTCTTGCTTTAGTAAAGCAAGACTTATGTATTTATATATATGTCAGAATTATATGTCATTTGTAGTTAGATATGTTTATAAAGTACTAAAGGCTTTTAAGAAATCTATTGAACATTTTTTAAAAATTATTTTTATTTGTATCCCTGTTTTCTCAATCATAGGTGTTTCTTTAGAGAAACTAGAATTAAATTTTGGGTGTTGTTAAATTTATCTAAATTATCACAAATTTATAACCAATTGAAATTAATGAGGAAATTAGATGGGATCAGGGATATCCCAGAACCAGAACTCGGATTGTCAAACGTTCTTTCTGTGCCAAAGTTTTTCAGTTGTACTGACAACAAAACAGCTTTTGTGATTCTGGAATTTGTGGCTTTTTTTTTTTTCCAATTCTGAAATCAGGGTGACCAGGAAGAGCAGAATGAAGTTTTGCCAGTGTATTAAGGAAAGTCTCAGTCAACCCCTAAAGATGCCCAGGCCATGGGGACATGTGTAGCTTTGGGTTGGAGACTGAAACTCCTCTGTGCCAGCTGTAGAAAAAAGCTGATTCAGGGTGGGGAAGGGGATATGGTTAATGGGTACAGGGGTGCAGTTGGATAGGAGGAGTAATTTCTAATGTTCTATAGCACAGAAGGATAAGTATGGTTAACACCAATTAATTGAATGTTTTGAACTAAAAAGAGGATTTTAAAATATGTATTTTATTTTTAATTGGCACATAGTAATTATACCTATCTCTGGGATACAAGATGTTATTTCAATGCATGTATACAATGTGTACTGATTAGATCAGGGTAATTGGCATATCTATCACCTCAGACATGTTATCATTTCATTCTTTTGGAAACATTTCAAATCTTCTCTGCTAGCTATTTTGAAATATGCAGTTAATTTTTGTCAGCCATAGTTCTCCTACTGTGCTGTAGAACATCAGAAGTTATTCCTCCCATCAGGCTCTACCCCCGTAGCTATTGGAGGGAGGATGCTGGCAGGTTCCCAACACAAAGAACTGATAAATGTCTGAGTTGATATGCCATTACTCTGGTCTAATCACAACACATTTTATGCATGTATTGAAATGTCATCCTCTACTTCCCAAAATGTATAATTATAATGTCAAAAATAAAAATATATTAAAAATGAAAAACGGTGACTTTGAGAAGTCTTTCTGGTAAAGCATTCAAGGTCCAGCCACTTTCCAAAGCTGAGTCTCTCTGTCAAGTCACCTTGGTTCCTGCTACAAAAACTAGTCTTTGCTGTAAGCAGTTGATAAATACTGTCAAGTTGTGGTTTTAGATGTTGGATACTTGGTTTTATTGTATGGATTTGCAGTTATGGGAGGCATTTTATCCTGCTAAACATTATTCTCTTCCATTCTGTTTCTCTCATTTCCCACATCACAAATAAACATTTGAGCAAATTCTAAAAGAGTTTGCAGTTTAAGAGAAGTTAGATGACACTGAATAATAAGTTGAAAATAAATGTAGTTTTACACATTTGATCTTATACTCTCCTCCACCCACCCTCTCTCCTCCACCTTTTTTCTTTCTCAGTAACTAAGTTCTTTGACTTGGATGCTGTGACTTGGACTTTAGAGGAAAAGTCAGATGAAAATAGCATTTCCATGCAAATCAGGCTTCAAAAACCATTCCCTGAGTGCATGTATGTCTAGTGGAATGCAAAGCTTACTTGAGAAAGGATGAAATTAGGTGAGCCTGAAGGAAATATAAAAATCCTGCTTAATGATCCTGTTAGGTTTTTATACAGATTAAATGTTATTAAGTGAGGAATGGTAAGCCCGTCTGGATTTCTCTTCCTCTGAATAGCCAGCTTTAGTGCCATAAACTGGGAAGGCTTCTGTTGTATCTCTGAATACATAACCTTGCAGTATCACACGCCCTGAGGCCCTCCTCCTGAACAACATATGTTTGCATGTGGCTCAGTTTTATGTGAGCTAAGCCAATCATCGTTCTAATAGGGGAGTTTATGAGTGTGTGTATTTTCATATGTTAAGGGTGATTTCAGAGTGTGGAGTAATGAGACATGGCCTGTTGAAGCCAGGCATTGCTTAGGGATGTAATTCAGTGATCTCAGCCTAATTCAAAACTTATGCTTAAAAAGTAGCCTCATTCCAGACCTAGAGGCAAATTGCCCTTGATCCAAACTCCTTTCTGTGTGGCTCATCTAATCTTTGCTACCTCTTTTCTCCAACACCTGGTGCCTTTGTACCTCTCCAAGGTGCACAGCCCTTGTCTTGGAACCACCTTTAACTGACCTCCTTTTTACATAGATATTGCTTCATTAAATAACTAGCTGCTCTATGGAAGCACAAGAAAATTTCTGGGTTTTAGCTCTGAAGTGTAGTACTTTAAAAATTTTAACAAGTTAGAGGTGTTTTGCAACCCAGTAGGAAAAAGAATGTCTAATGATGAAATCCAGGCACATTCTTGGGATCTGATCCCTCTTGTCACCCCTCTCTGCTTGCTTTGTGCCAGTAGTCCTGGTAGGTTCCTTGATGTTCCCATGCATCCTAGACAGATACTTCACTGTTCTTTGGATGCATGGCATTTTGGTATAGGGTATGATTATGTGATACCTCTGGTAGAAAGACAGTTACTTTCAAAGTTACCCTTTGCTATTTTCTCAGCTGTGCCAGAAATCTGGGTAAATGAATATTAGCTTATTAGCTTTGGCATGGAGGTGCTGAACTACAGAGCTCTGTGGCTGCTGCCCTGGCTCCTTGTTGACCTGGCATCCTGGAGAAACTCTGGTCCTCTTATCCCTGACTCAGGCTACAGCTGGGAGCTGGGAGCCTTGTGCCATCCGCCTGGGCAAATGTGGGAAATGCCAAATGGCCTGGAAGTTTTTATTGTGGCCTTTGCATCCTCACTGAACCATACGGTACTAAAATGTCAAATTGTTCCTGAGTGTGGGCCACAGTTGAGGCAGTTAGATGGAGAAAACACACTTCAGATACAGGATCTGTTCTGGCTCTTTATTCTGTCAGTCCTGGGCTTATTGCTGTATTACTTTAACCATTATTTATGAAGTAATGCTTTGTTGAGAATGGTATTCTTAGTTGTGAGAGGCACCGAAAAAGAAAAGGATCAGATGTTGCTTAATGGCAAGGATTGTATCTCCCTGGGCCCACCCATCTTGTATGTAATGAACTGTCAGTAGAGGAAGGTGAAATGAGTGGACAATTTACCAACAGAATGTAATAGGAGGAAACTATCTTAGAAATTGAAGGAAGATAAGAAAATTGAGTTACAAAACAAATGTGATGTCCTTAGGTTGTGATTACAGAGATATTACTAGAAACTAGGCCTCTCCCTCCTTTGCATTTCAGTTTCTTTCCAGTATATTCTGGCAACTGCACTTGCTGATGGATTGACATGATGCTTTGAGAAGCTTACAATCTGTTACGAAGAGAAAACATAATAGGGGCTTACAGATGATCCCAATCAAAAATCCACAAGCGCTAAGTGATTGAGGCCAAAGTGAGTATATAAAAGTCCAAAGGGAGAGAGGAGGAGATGAGTGATATGGCTCAGATGAGGTTAGCCCTGGCAGGCTTCCTAGAGGAGATGGCTGGGCTTGGATTTGGCTCCTATAGCTCTTCTCAGTCCTGTTCTCTGGAGACTTTATGTAAACATGGTTTTCTCCTAGTACAGGGCATCTGACTGATTGATAGGAAAGAGAGGACAAAGAAAAGGTGTTTGAATTCAAGGAATCCCCCTGCCCAGCCTAGGAGGTCTCCTACTTTTACATGTGCTCCCAAATGCATATAATTAAGGAAGTAAATTCAATTTGAATTTATGAAAAAGTCAAGCAATCACATCTACTGGGTGGAGAAGTGCTGTAGCTTGAGAGACCTTTGGATTCTAATGGATCTCTGTTGTCTTTTCAATTTAAATAACTTCTTCCTGTCTTGGTTTATAGATATTCAAAGAATTGGATTGCTTGGATTTTACTTAATCATACTTGACCATATGTAAGCTCAGCTATTTAAGGCATTCAAAACAGCCAAGCTCACTTGACTGTGTTGTGGTATTGTGACATTTATGGGATTTGGGGCACCCACCCCCACCCCCACCAGCCTTTTCCTGTTTCTACTACTGTGCAGTTCTAGTCTGTGCCTGGGATTTAGCCGAAAGCTTTGCAATCCTATGGGAATTACTTTGGTCCAATGGTGACATTCTTTTCCTTTTCCCATTTTTTTAAACCTTTTTATTTTGAACTAGTTTTACAATTACAGAAAAGTTGTGAAAATTATTCAAAGAATCTCTTCACCTCTCTAACTTATCCGCCTCCCTAAGTTTAGTTAGTATTTTACATAAACACCATAAAATGATGTTAGTTAGCCCTTTCCATCTGCCCATAGAGAAAGCCTTACCATTATCTGCAAGAAGATGCAGGTCGAACATGCTCTGCTACTGCTGCCTTGTGCATAACGCAGGCTAAATGGATATACACCCTGCTTCATTTCTACACAGTGGCGAAATATGCAGTTAGTGTAAACAAATGCCAAATGCATAATACTGAGTAAACAAAAGCAAGTTGTCCAAGGGTATATACCTGTGTACCACTTTAACTTCAAAACCACACTGAGCATGTTTGAAGTAAAAGAGCAAATGCATGTGAAGGATATACACCAAATTCAGGATCCTGGTTACTTCTATAGTGGTAAAGAATATGGATGAACTTTCTATTGTACTTCCAGCATTAAATTTTAAAACTGAATGCACGGCACTCTGGGATTCTTCATATTATTTTCAATGTCTATAATGTTTAACTTGAAACATAGGAAATAATATGAAACAAAACCCTAGCAAGGCCACTCATTATAAATGCATTAGTGATTAGCTTTCCTCAGGTAGGGGCAGACCTGAGTTGAGAGAGGCTTCAGTTGAACTATTAGCTCTTCTGTGTGGGTGAAGCCTTTAACACATCTTTAGTTTTGTGTCATGGTTTTCCACGACTGCCTTCACAAGCCTATTATAACATATGACATTGAGAATTAAGACCTTCACACTCTTCAATATCAGGACATTAGACAAAGGCAGTGTTGTCTGTGGCCCTGTATTCTACCGGGGTTGGTAAGTGACCTTGCCCAAGTTCTTTACCTTTCTAAGCCACAGATTTTATCTACAAAAGGGGTATAATAACAGTGCCTATTTCACAGGGCTGAGTGAGGACTGAGAATACTCGTGTAGCCCACAGAGCCTGTTCCCTCCTCTCGTCCTGTTAATTTTGATCTCCATAGAATTTGATTATTAGATGCTTTAAATTTCACTTAGTTGCCAACATTGAAGAATGAGGGGAGCACGAAGGGTTTACATTTTAAAAGCATGATTTTCTGGCTTCTCTTGAATAAATGGAACATCTAGTGGCACTGGAACATCTAGTGGCACTTGCAAGCTGGCAACAACCACTGTCCTGTGTAGGTGAAAGTGTCCCCAATTCACTGTAGTTCCCAGTGCTCCCTCATGTATCCTGGACACCGAGGCAGCCTGTTCAATGACATTGATTGTTTAACAGCCACTCACTGGGGCAACATTACTTCCTAGGCTTCCTTTAGCATTTGATTTTGCAACCACAATTTAAAGAGGTCTCTAGTGATGCAGAGATGGAATTGGTTGTGTGTCCATAGTCAGGGTTCTCCAGAGAAACGGAACTGGCAGGAGATTACAATATGTATGGATTACATCATTTGCATGTCTGTGTATGTATGTGTGTATATACATATATATACACATACATGCATGTGTAGATATGTATATACGTGTTTGTATGGATGTGTATGTGTATGTAGGAATTGATGCAGAATTTCTTCTGGGAAACCTCAATGTTTGTCTTGAAGGCCTTTCTACTACTTGAATGAAGCCCACCGGTATTATGGAGAATGGTTGCCTTTACACAGAGTCTGCTAATTGTAGATGTTAACCACGTGTACAAAATGCCTTCATAGCAACATCTAGATTACTGTTTGATTGAACAATTGTGTACCATAGCTGAGCCAAGCTGACACATGAAACTCACCATCATAGATGGTAATTTTTTGAGCAATGTTTTGATATTTAATGATATCTATGATGGAAAAGGATTATGCTGGGATTGTGGATTTTTCAAAGAGTTGAATATAAAGAACTCTGAGACCTTAGAATTTTGCACATAAAGCTGCTGTGTCTGTGTCTGGTCTGCAATCCAGTATGTTGGTGATTGATGATGTAGGATGCTTCCTCTGAGAAGAGGGTAATAGAGATGCTGGGCCTGGTAGTTCTGGCTGTGCCATTCAGGACAGTTGGGAGTAGTCATGTGTAGACTCTAGGGGTTTTGGAGGATGACAGGGCATTTAGGAAGAAATAGATTTCTTCACCAGCTGTAGAGCCTCATGCTAACCAGGTGTGCAGATGTGCTATGGCTGTTCAAGGTCAGATATTAATGCAGGTTCTGAAAATACATCACCGTTTGCCTCATGTGGCTCTGTGCCTTGGAAAGTTGCCAACAGGACTTAAAAGGAATTCTTGCAAAGCCTTCTTTGTTTCTCAGAGGTTTGTGCAGAGCTACTATGGAGAGACAGAAAGCAAGGCAAAGAAATGTTTTCATGTGTGTTTATCTCTGTATTATTTTTATTGCATCAGGTAAGATTAGTTTTTCTTTGGGTTTATTTTGAACAATATTTTTGGGGGGTGAAGAGTGGGGATTAGATAAAGCCTCAAGACCATTTCTATACATCTTTTGAGAATTCACTACCATTTAAAATACTGAATATATTTTATTTCCATGAAACAATAGACTGGCCAGAAAAATCTAAGAATATTAATCTTAACAACTGATATCAACAACCCAGCAGCTGATGCTCAAAGTTTTAATCTCAAAAAGTATGTTCTACATGGGGAAACACTTAAGGACATTGGAATGGGCAAGGATATTTTGGACAAGACACTAAAATATCTGGAAACAGAAGTAAAAATAAGTAAATGGGATTTCCTCAAACTAAAAAGCTTTTGCATGGCAAAGGAAACTTTTAACCAGTGAAGAGACAACCTAAAAAGTAGGAGAAAATATTTCCAAACTGTACTGAGACAAGGGGTTAAAAATCAGAATGTGTGTGTGTGTGTATATATGTGTGTATATTTATATATGTGTGTGTGTGTGTGTGTGTGTATATGGAACTCAAACAACTTGGCAAACAGCTTGGTAACAACAACAACAACAACAAATTCACATACTCCCCGTACCCCGCCCCAAGAACTCCACAAATAATTAAATAAAACAGACAATAGTCAATTTTCAAAGGAAGATATGCAAATGGCCATAGGTATAACCAAAATGGTTCAACATCACTATCATCAGGGAAATGCAAATTAAAACCACAAAAAGGCAGCACCTCACTCCAGTTAGAATGGCTGTTATTTAAAAGATAAGTGCTCTTGAGGATGTGGAGAAAAGGGAACCTTTGTGCACTGTTGGTGGGAATGTAAACAGTGTGGCCAGTTTGGAAGATAGTATGAAGGTTCTTCAAAAAATGAAAAGTAGAACTCCTATATGATCCAATAAGCCCACAATTGTGTGTATATATATATATCAAAGGAAATCCCTCTCTCAAAGAGACATCTGCATGCTATGCAATCGTTGTTCCCAGTAGCCCAGAAATGAAAGCAACCTAAGTGCCCATCAACTGATGGGTGTAAAAAGAATAAGTGGTATATATCCAATGGAATATTATTCAGTTGTACAGAAGGGTGAAATCCTGTCATTTGCAGCAACATGGATGGAACTTGAGGTCATTACGTTAAGTGAGTAAGCCAGTCACAGAAAGACAAGTACCACATGATCTTGGTCATACCTGGAATCTAAAAAGTTTGCTCTCATAGAAGTTGAGAGTGAGGGACAGATAGGGAAAGGTTAACAGATACCAAGTTATAGTTAGGAGAAGGAACTTCAGATATTCGATTGCAAAGTAGGACTAGCCATAATAGTAAGGTACTGTTTAATTTTTTTTTTTTTAAACTAGAAGATTTTGAATGTTTTTACCATCAGGAAATGATAAATTTTCGAGGAGGTAGGTTTATTCTGATTTGAGCATTATACAATGTATGCATGTATTGAAATATCACATGGCACCCCACAAATATGTACAATTATTATATATCAGTTAAAAATTAAAAAAATGCATGTTTTTGGATGGATCATACGGAACTGCTAAAGAGAAACACAGCAAGTTTATTGGCTGCAGGTGTGGTCTGCAGTTGCTGCCATGGAGTAAAGATGGTGTCCTACAGGTGGGGGTCAGGGTCATCAACATTTCTACACTTCAGAGTTTCCTATTCTAGGGGGAACATAGAGCCTTATATTGGTTTGTTATTGTAATTGATTTCTTCACTTCTGTCCTTCATTAGTACCCGGATTGCTCTGCCCTTTTTCTTGGGAAAATTCCAGTTGTGTTAGGTTTTTTTTTGGGGGGGTGGGGTGGGGTGGGGGGGCGGTACCAGGGATTGAACTCAGGGGCACTTGACCACTAAGCTACATCCCCAGCCCTATTTTGTATTTTATTTAGAGATAGGGTCTCACTGAATTGCTTAGTGCCTCACTTTTGCGGAGGCTGGATTTGAACTCCCTATCCTCCTGCCTCAGCCCCCCAAGCTACTGGGATTCTAGGAGTGCACCACCATGCCTGGCCTATGTTAGGTTTTATTCTTGGACCATTTCAAAAACTTTTGGGAGAGAAGAGCAACTAATCTGGACTTGGGAGCTGTGATATCTAGCCTTGGCTCATTTGGTGCTTTACCTTAGTACTGGGGCCTCTTTTTCCTCATCTTAACCGCAAGGAAATTGAGCTGGATGGTAACTAAAATTCTAGAGATATTATTTTACTTCCTTATAAACTTCAGTTTGGCAAATTCATAGCTGTGTTGGAGTCCCTCACAGTCCCTTGGTTCGCCTACTCATTTCTTAACTCATATCAGTCTTTTGGGAGACCTGTGGTCTGGCGTCGAGTGCTGTCTTGCTCAGACCTCCATTCTCTTGCTCTCTTTGAATCATCTTCTTCCATCTCCCTGTTTCTCTAAACTAAAGGGCTTTACTGTCTTTCAAGTGCATCCTGGAATTTAGTTGTGTCTCCTTGAATATACTTTTTTTCTTTTCTTTCAGAAACACTTCTCACTATCACTGCTACTACATTAAGGCACTTACTATTTTGTCACACCTGGTTACAGAAGCATCAGGCTGCCACTGAATTTGTTAATTTGATACATTTCCCATTCCCTCTCTCATTTTAGGTTAGATGAAATAAAATTCTTTTCTCACATTTTCTAAGGTTAGGTTGAGATCTTGCCCCTTTCCTAAACTGTGTCTAGTCCACAAGTTGTCCTTTGCATTTTAAAAATTTTACTCTTGATGAAACAGTTGCATAATGAACCATTTCTACCTAAGAGACTGTAACCCCTGCTCTATATTTGGTATCAAGAGTCAGGGCAGTAATTGTCTTCTACAGCCATATACATGCCCAGCCACACACAGAATATTGTGTTTGTTTCTGACAACACATTGTTTAGGAAGATGTTAACAAATTGGAGTGGACTCTGAAATGGGCAAAGGCCTTAGAAATTCTGTCATAAGGATGATGATTATAGAGGCAGTTATTTAATCTAGTAGCTGGTGATGATGAAGATGGTTAGCACATTACACGATGCTGAAGGTGTGCCTAATATTGCACAAAGGATATATGTTATATATACATACACACATGTACACACACGTACACACATACACACACACATCCTCATGTAACAAACACACAGAGCTTCTATGAGTTAGGTATTGTTGGTAGATTAGGAAACTGAAATGCAGAGACATGTGATACAGTTCCAGGTCACAGAATTGGTAAATGAAGACTGTTGCTGGACCAGAGTGTCTGCCTTAGTACCTGCTTTGTATCCCTACTTTTTTTCTTTTTTTCCAGGGATAGAACCCAGAGGAGCTCAAACACTGAGCCACATCCCTAGCCCTTTTTTTAATTTTAAGACAGTCTCACTAAGTTCTTTAGGGCCTCTCTACATTGCTGATGCTGATTTGAACTTGCAACCCTTCTGGCCTTAGCCTGCTGAACTGTTGGGATTACAGGCATGTGCCACCATTCTGGCTTGCTATCTCTACTTTTGAGAAAGTTTATCAAACTGGAAGAGAGATTAGCATTGATGAGGGATTGGGCCAAGCCATGTAAAATTATTATCGTACTTAGTTTTATTGTATCTAAGATATCACTGGTTATAAAATGCATCATCATTTTATTTTCCTCTAATAAAAATTGCTGCCAATTAAAATTAAGACACACAATCATTTGTAAAGCCCCCTCTGATTCTCTAGTTGTTGGTATATGAAGGGAGCATGTCTTAGAATAGATGAAAAATGTTGTTTGGTATTCCTCCATTTCTCGGATCAAAGGACCAAGCTATAAGGAAGATTTTAGCTCAAAGAAATTCTTCTAAGCTCTCAAGCTGCTGAGAAATATAACCTCCACTTGCCAGAGGGCTTGACACAGCAGGGGCTCAGTGTGAAGTTGCCTGTTGTGTAGGCGTTGAGATGGTCAAGGGATCTTGCTGGGAGATAAGAAGGATTTATTCAATTTGAATCCCAGGTGAAATAAATGATCTTTAGAACTCCTCCATATCTTAGTATTTTGAATGAAACATAGCATACAACACCACATAAGCAATCACAAAAATTTTTAAGTGTACTTGGCCGTTATCTATACCATTTATCCTTAGCAATATTGTGACCCAGTGTACCTTCTTGCTCTCAAAATTTTTCCTTTTCTTTGTTTCTTTTTTTGACATTCAGAAACATAGTTGGTAATTTTCCATTTTTCCCTTTGGTAAGGTCTGGAATTTGTGACTCAATATTGGAAGTCCCATACATTCTCATTCAACCCATCTTCCCTGCTTTTCTGCTTCTCTCCCAAATGCAATAGCTGAATCCCATTGTGTTTCCTCATTGAGAAGAAATGGCAGGCTACCATAAATAAAGACTCACAACACAGTGCTGACATACATACTAGCCTTCTGGGAAATGTCAGCACTTGTGCTCTTGTCATTTTTCAACTTAGCCATCAGTCTCTGCTTTTCAAAATTCTATTCATCCTTCAAGACTCAGTTTAAGTTTGTTCTCCATCAAAACAACCTGCCTGATTACCTACAGTGTCATGATTTCTGCCTTTCTTGTCTACTATTTTACTTATATCATTTTGATGTTTTTTTACAGCATTTGACCTTGAAATCTAGTTATTTTATGGAGTCTTTTGTCTTCCACCTGATTATGAGCTGTGAGGGCAGAGATGATTCTTAGTCATCTCCTCACGCTCTAGCAAAGGGCTTGACACAGGAAAAGAGCTCCAGACATATAAGCGAATGAATGAACTATGGCATTTCATTGCAGATTTATCTTTTCATAAATATCTGGATTAGGCTAATAAAGATTATTTTGTGTTTTTTTAAATGCATTGTACGTGTCAGTGGAATTGGGAATTGTGGCATGTTTTTAAGCTGAGTGATTTACAGGCCAGTCTGGGAATGCAGCTGTTAAATAAGCCACACAGAGAAAAATCTATAAGCAGATAATGACTTTTTATGTGTTGCTATATTTTATAATGTTTCTATATTTCTTTTTATATTAAAATACTTATTAGACATAAAAGAAACAAGTTTCATTCTTTTTGTTGTGAATTTCTTCAGAGCTTTGAAGTTTTGCAAGCTCTTGATTTGGGTTCTAAACTGTAGTGAGATGAAAACTTCTGAGAGTATGTTTAATTTACACTGGCATCTTTGGAATAACTCTAAAGAACTCCCCCTTTTAATCTGTGGCACAGAAGATGCGAAGAGAAAAATCTTATTAGTTTTTGATGGTTGTCTGATGCTTGGCTTTCTCCTTTTGCTAGAGACAGATTATTAATTTGTGGCAGGTGTCTTGGAATTAGGATATATGTAGAAGGGAATCAAGAAGGATGGATGGTTTTCTTATTATTTGCTATTCCCACTGGCCTTCCAGATATTCCATAGGGAAAGAAAAAAATTAGGTTTTCATCATTACATATTGGGGTAATTTGCAGTAATTAATTTTTTTTTTTGGTGAAATAATGATTAGGATATTATGTAACCTTTGGAAAAGAGAGAAAAAACTATTCGATCTGTTTTTTTTTCTTTTGTAATTTAAGTTTCTGATGGTTGAATTTCTAGTCTAGATGTGCTTTAATTCCTTTATAATCATCTTCAGGCTACTTAATCAAAGCAGCGGGATGTCAATTGAGGGGATGTAATACTGAACGCTTGGATTGATGGCCTTCTGTTGATTAAAGGAGATGGGTTATATAGCTAATAAGAACTTGCTTTAGGGAATAAAATTTAATAAATAAATTAGACTATAATTGTGTATTGGAATAAATTTAACATGTCTCATGAAATCTTTCCATTCCAAAAACATTATTTTCCTTCAGTACCTACTAGATGTGTAGTACTTTCTGTATCAAGAAAGTATAAAAAGATACTTTATAGTAACCTTTGTATCTTTATAGATAGATTTTCTGGGTTTGACAAAAAGCATGAAAAAGAAAAAAAAAAGAATAAATATATTAATAAGAGGCTATTTACTTCCATGAATTTAGCTATTTTTAAATGACTTTCAATTCACAACAAAAAACAAACTTGAATTATATTTGCTTGAAAAATACACCCACTTTCAATTAAGTATTTAAGTGAATTAATTTAAAGAGCCCCAATTGCAATAATTATGTCTTATTTAAAGCAGATTATGTCTTAGTTAAGGCAAAATTGAACTGACCAAGGATTTAAAAAGAGTATAAATTATATACGAAGGGCTACATTGGTTAAGCAGATTTTTATTTATTTCATTTGTGTTTTAAGATTGAGATAAATTTTACAGCAGTCAAAGTGAATACTAATTAAGAAAATTACTGAAGTAAATATGTTTTTTTTTTAAATCATTACTTCTACTTCGAGGAATAGAACATGCTTATCATGGGAAAGTATTTTTCTTATTAAATAGGTTAACACACATGAGAGTTTTTGAAACTCACCTTGATATAGCTTTCATTCTAGAATTCATTTTTGTGGTCTTAGGTATTTTATCATTATAATTTTATTTTGTGTGTGTGTGTGTGTGTGTGTGTGTGTATGTGATACTTGGGTTTGAACCCAGGGCCTCACATACATGCTAGGCAAGTGCTCTACCACTGAGCTACATCCTCAGCCCAACAAAATTTTGTAAATTATAAACGTTAGTAAGAACACTCTCTTCACTCTCTGCAGTTCATTTGGTCAACTCTTCGTGCTGAAGTCTGGTGTCTGTGAAGAAGATTACTTCAAGAGAGTTAGGGTCTTGATGGTTCTGGTTGGAGCATTTACCCCCTCTCTAGCTGCTGTGGTCACTGCTGCCTTTCTGTGTCTCTGGGAGGAGTAATGCTATTGTTATAGTAAAGGCCCAACATAATTTGTCTTCTTTGGGTCTAAATGATAGAGTCTGGGACTTAGACTGATTACAATAGAAATGACTCTAAAGCATTGGAATGGAGTAGAATTCAAAGTACTATGAATAGTGCATTTACGTTTTTCAAAATGTCTCTTTGATCAACCTGACCTCACAGCATGATACAAGTTACACCAAAAATAACATTTAACCTGAAAACGGGAGTTACACTCTAGTTTTTCTTTCCCATTCTATGCTATTCCATTCCATTCCATTCCACTCCATTGGGTGGGTGATTTCATGAAGCATTAATGAGGGATGACTTAACAGTTTTGAGAAACACTGGGCCACTTAACAACTATCAGCCTGTATACAGTGCTTTTTGGCATACAGTCTTTATTCTTTTTAAGAATACATCAAAACAGTTTTTATACTTATTCTTTTTCATTTAGGTAAGGAGGTATAAAATCTGAAAGCATAAATTCAAGATTAAATAGGAAAATTTAGATTATTTGAAGATGTTTAAGAAGATTCACGACAAAAATATTTTTGAAGTAGACAGATCAATTCTGCCTCATTTTTGGGTTCTATTTTGGTTTCAGTCTGGCTAGAAAGAACTGCATTTGAGGAAATCAGTGACTCTCACAGGTACACAGATTACTACTGTTAATTGTAGTTTATCACCTGCCCTTAAAACACCTGAGAGAAGCAGTGTGTCTTACATTCCTGTCCTGGGATCTAGATTGCAGTGAAGATTTGAAAGTCCCAGGGGGGTATTATAATAGAGAAGGAGATAATTCTTCTGGAATTTAAGGGATTTGGTGATCCTAGAATTTATGATACTAAATTCTAAGGAACCAAAATACTGAATCTAATATTTCACTTCCATGTACTCTGAAGTGAAATTCAGGAGTAAAACTCTGGACAGAGAGCAGAGTTCTCTGGGGGCCTCCTTATTTAATGAATCCTGCAGGGAGTGTGGGTCTGTCAAGCTGTGGGCTGAGTGCCCCAGGGGAAGAATAAACCAGGAGTAAATTTCCCTAAAGCCAAATAATATTTTGTTCATTCTTTAAGAATTTTTCTCTGTGGGTCCCCTGCTCCCTCCTGCTTTGTAACCAAGGATTTGGGAACGTAGGTGCACCAACAAGACTGAAGGGTTTTTATCCCCCCATGAAAGCCGTTGTCTGACCGCCTTGCTGTGTGTATGCCTGCCTGTTCTCCATAGTTTCCTCCTGTAAGGTCCTTTCAGGGCAGGGATGCCATCAATCTTTACGCTGTTTCCAGATACCAGCTCTGCATGAATGTTTGTTGATTCTATTTTTAACATCACATCCTTTGTGTGAGCTGCCACCAGGCAGGGATGACCAAATGTCCTGTTGTTCTCCCAGGTTCTTCCTGGTTATGTTCCATTCTTTTGTTCATGATACCTAGAAATCCTTTTGGAATGGCAATCTGTGCTTCTGTAACTGTGCTGAATCTTTTTAATTCAAGCAAAAAGTATGCCTTTGAAACCGTGTGGTGTAAGCCTCTTCAGGAATCCCTATAGTTAAGACTAACAGACCACAGAGAAAATGACCTTCGGCTGCAAAGTAGGGGGCCAGTTTACTTGGCTTTAAGAGATCTTATCAAAGTGAGAACCAGCCACTGTGGTAGTCCATGTGGTCTGAGGATGGCCACCCTCTCCTCCCCTCATCATACCCCTTTTATCTTAGCCCTCAACAGAGACACCGGTAAATTGGCCTGAAATGAGATTTTGAAAGCTGCTCAGGCTCACAGTGATAATGATCATACGAAGGGCCTCTTTTGTCTGATTTGGACCTCTGCCTCCAAACCCTGTGTGTTTTCCCCATAGGACCAATGGCCTCTTTCCAGGGATAGAACTTAAAAGTTGTCTCCTCCTTGTCCCTAGTCCCTATGCCAGTAGATCAGTTGAAGCCATGAAATTTGTTACACACCCTCCTTTGTTCATTTCCCTCCCTCCTTTTTGTGTCATTGGGCTTCACATCTGTCTCTCCTATTGCCTCTTTAAGGTCAGGGTCTATGTTGTGTGACTCTTTTTGTCTCCTTGTCAGCTGCTGTCATACTTGACTCCTCATAAGCACCTAATGAATGTTGTAACAAAAATCAGTGAATAAATAAATAATGTATGTATCACATTTTATCTATTTCTTGTACCTTGTATATAAGCATGCATTTATTCTATCATTCATTCATTTAGTAAAAAAAAAGTATTTATCTGTCATCTCAGGGGCTGAGGTTACAGGAGGGAATAAGACAGTTATCAGCCTCAAGGAGCCCGTAGCCTATTATATGTAAAGGTACTTGATTTTTTCCTTCAGAGTCTCAAGTGGATGAATGACCCAGCCTGATGTTTGTTGAATTGATATCCCTGTTTCCTGTAGGGATTGCTTGCCACCCAGCCTGCCCCAGGTAGACAAGGGATCATGTGGCTGTATATACTTTGGGTTTGGGTGTTCTAGTTGTTGCAGTGACTGATTGGTCATGGGCCACAGCACATTTTAAAACAATCGCCAGTGCTGAGAGGAGAATTGATCTCATCCAGCACACAGCATACATCTCATGCTGAGAGCTTTAGATTATTTCAGAGAGTCAGTGACATCTCAAATACTACAAGAAGCAGAATCACATTTGTTAGTGTTAGGACATATTTATGGCGCGTGGCCTGCCATTTTCTTGATATTGTTTAGGTTTTCACTATAATAAGTCTGCGTATTTCAAAGTTAAGTTGGCACTGGGAGAAAGGGCTCTATTGTCTAAAATACTGGAAGACAAATGGATTTATTTTTGGTAACTTCTACTGATGTAATGACTTTACATAAAATGAAGACTGAATTCCCAAGATTGTGAATTATAGCCCATGTAAATTCAGCTTTGCAATGCCATTAATATTTTACTTTCGCTGTGAACAAGGTTGTTAAATTTAAATAAAAAACTGTTGGTTTCCTTTGGTAAGATGTTTTATTTTTACTCACCCCCTAAACATTTAATTTTTCCCCACATTTACCAATTTAAGCTTATTTTGTGAGTACAAATCAGCTTTGAGAAAGGGCAGATTGATCAAAACATATGTTTGGAGCATGTAATGTGAGATTCTTTTATCACATTATTACTATGTTTATTGTATGTGTATTACTTAGACTAGTGATAGCATTCAGTCCTAGTTTAATTTTAATCCCCCTCTCTGGCCCACCATCTGCTTAGAAAACAAAGCATCATGTTTTATGTTTACTGGGAAAATGGTTAGAACCATGATACCATGATATCTTTTTTTTTTTTTCCCCCTGGTACTGGGGATTGAACCTTTGGTCACTTAACCACATCCCCAGCACTTTTTATTTTTTATTTTGAGACAAGGTCTCCCTAAGTTGCTTAGGGCCTCACTAAATTGCTGAGGTTGGATTTGAACTTTCAATCCTCCTACCTTAACCTCCCAAGTTGCTGGCATTACAGGCATGCCCCATCAGGCCTGGCCCATGGTATCTTGTTTATATTTTAACCACCAAAAGGCATTCATATGAGGAAGAGAAGTGTAATATAGGTATCTCAATGTACAAGGGCTGAGTGACCCTTTGTCATTGGTGGAACACGGGGGTCTGTATGCTGCAGCTTTGAGACTCACCGCATGTGGGGTGGCACTACAGGCCTTTAACCTGGGGCTTGGTTCCTGCCCAGCCTCTTCTTTCCTCTCTCCCACAGGTGACTTGTGTCATCTTCACTTTGCCCTGCCCCCATCCTTGGATCACTCTAAACCTGGAATGCTGTCTCAGGCCTGTTTTCTCTTTCCTTCCAGGTCTGCCAGGTGACTTCTTACTCAACTTTCATTTTCTGCTCAAATTTCCCTTGGTGGGAGAAGCCTCTCCTGACCTTTCCAGGCAGAGTTAAGTGTTTCCATGTCTAATGCTGAAGATTTCCAAGCACTTGATGCTGGGGGAATGACTTTACTGAAAACCCAAAGCTATAGATATGGGGAGACATTTGCTTCTTTATTTGTGTTATTTGACATGGATTCTAGTCTCCAGTGTGCTGGTAGTTTTTGCTGGTAGTTTGAATAACCTCGTGGAAATCACACCACCATAAAATGATGAACATTGTCTAGACTGTTTATAGGTTTCTATAAGTGAGGTAAAAATTTGCTTGAGATCCTTTTTATTTTTCACTTTTACATTTGGAATAATCATAATTATAGACTCATAGGAAATAGGAAATTACTCATATGTGAAGAGTCCCATGTACCCTTTGCCCAGCTTCCCCAGTGATGACATTTTACACAGTTGTACAATATCAAATCCAGGACTTTGATGTTGGTATGTTACTGTTAAATTAGACTGTGTTCTTTGTTCAGTTTTCAGTTTGTGCATATGTGTGTGTGTGTGTGTGTGTGTCTAATTCTATGAAGTTTAATCCCATCTATAGATTCATGTGTTTCACCACTACACTGGACCTTCCTTATGTTTCTGGTTTTTAGGTGGACTTTTCCCTCTGCTACTCCCTGGCTCCTGATAAATACTTGTCCGTTCTCCATTTCTGTAATTTTGTCATTTTAAGAATACTACACAAATGGAATCACACTGTGCATAACTTTTTTTAGATTGGCTTTTTTTCCATTAAGCATAATGCCTCAATATCCATTCAGCTATTATAAATAGTTCATTCCTTTGCATTACCCAGTAGCATTGCATAGTGTGATTGTACTGGAGTTTGTTTAATCATTCAACCAGTGAAGAACTTTTGGGTTGTTTGCAGTCTTATTTATACATTCATTTATTAAATTTATTTTATTAGAAACAAACTGTGATGAACATTTGTATAAAGATTTTTGTGCACACTAGTTTTCATTTCTCTGGGATAAATGCCTAAGACTATGGCGACTAGGTCATAAGTACATGTTTAGTTTTATAAGAACCTGCCAAACTGCTTTCTACAGTGACTATTTTACATTTTTTTTGCCAGCACTGATAAGAGAGACCAGTTTTTAAGGTGATAGTAATTTAACAGAGAAGGTCATCTGGGTACAGCAGTCAGAATCTTCTAGGATTGAAGGAGGACAGTGCTAGAATCTTCCCTTGTCAAGATATATCAAGGGACTATCTAAATTATATGTTTATGGTGCTGTTTGTCTAACTGAATATTGTTTTAAATAAATGAACCATAAGCTTAGACTATCTTTTTTCTTAAATTCCTTTTTTTTTAGTTGTAGATGGACAAAATATCTTTATTTTTATTTGTTTATTTTTATGTGGTGCTGAGGATTGAACCCAGGACCTCACGCATGCGAGGCAAATGCTCTACTACTGAGCTACAACCCTAGCCCTGTAGGCTTTCTTTATAAAGACAAATGCATATACATATTAGTGATGTAGTAGTATTGGTTTGCTTTGTTGTTGTTTTTAAATGTTTTTATCTTCAGACATTTAGTGAGAGATTGTTAGTGTCAGACACTAGGGGATTTGGAAGTATGGGGGAAGTGTTAAACTCCCAACTCTATCCCATTTTAGCTGTGGATATTTATCTAGTCTTCAGCTTCATCTCTAATGTGGCAATGATAATACTGGGCTGTTGTGAGGACTAAATAGTATAAATAGCATGATCCTGGAGATCATCTCTCCTTTACCATCTCATTGTTATTTTATTTTTTTTGGTGAATTTTTATGTTGATTAGAAATAGCTAATATTTCCATTAGTTTTGCAGAAGAAAGAAAATGTTATTGGTAATTCTGTACTGATAAGGATTGTGCTGATGAGCCTGCCGTTTATTGTGAACATGTTGAATGCAGTGCCGTGTTTGGTAAATATGGATCACCTGTCTTGTTTGGGCTTCATAGCAGATCTGTTACTAGGCATTCTGATCTACCCATTTTCTAGATAAGGGAAACCAAGGCCTATAGAGTAAATTAACTTGATGAAGGAAGAATTTTAACTGTGGTGACTCTGTCCCTGGTGCTCCAGTTTTAATCATGAATCTATGTCTATTTGTTAGAGTTGATTGCTTTTCTGCATGCACTTCTTTGAATAGTATGAATCGTAACTGAAGTGATTCCATACTAAGCATTATCAGATACACTTCCTACATTCACTGGGAACTAACCTACTAAGAAGTACAATTGAGCTTTGTCTAGAGATTGGTGGAAACAACCACACAGACAGGACGACCCTTGCGTTTCAGAACGCAAGACTAACTAACAATGGTATTTTAAAAATAACTATCTTGGATTTTTGAGAGGCAAGATAATGACTTTAAGTGACATGATAGAGAAGATTTTGGATCATCCTGATGGGAGAAGCTTTGTCTGTAAATCATGATTTCCTGCACATACTGTAATTTAATTCATAAAGATATCATACAAAGTAGTCGATATTATAATTTACCTGAGAGTGAACTGACCTATCCTTTCATGAGGGACATCACTTTTAAAATATATAATTCATTTTTGTTTGTAATTTCAAATTTAGTAAAGCTGCAGAATCTCAGGCTTGTTTTTGTAGTGTGGCCTCAGCTCAGTGATGTGAGGCCACGCCCAGTACTCTCTCACATGTGAATCTTCCTTAAGAAAAGTTGTTTTTCATACATAGGAAAGCAAACTCATTTTAGGTATGAATGCCTCATCTAAGTGCTATATATTTCTTATCACTTCTCAGCACAGTAAGAGATTCAAATACAGCCTATATTTAAAAGGTGAAGCAGGTTATATATAGTTAGGAAAGTGATGGAGGAGAAGAAAAAGAAAGTGAGTTATATATGAAATATAACAGTAAATATATTGCTTTAATGAAAAAAAACAAACTTTGAATTAAAAATGACATTTGGTTAATTATGTTTTTTTAACCACTATTTAATGAGTACCTGCTGTGGACCAAGTACTGGACTAGATGGTTGATAACATATGATTTTATTTTACTTTAAAGCGGCCTTATGAAGTAGTTGATGATATTATCCTAGTATAAACTAAGAGGTGAGATTTCGTGTCACGTGGCTGGTGAGTGGCTAGGGTTCATTTATTGCTATTTCTAAGGCATACCTTTCCCTTTGGTACACCTGAGGATGGAGAAATAGAGGTGGGATTTTGTCCTTGTCTGGGTGGGCTATCCTTTAGTATGTCTGTGAGGTGGTGGGTGGAATACTCTAGTCAGTTAATTTCTTATCCAAACATAAGTGACAGAGCTACATTTTCCTTAACCATTTTCCCCTTATTTTATGTTCAGTTTTTTGTATAAGAATAAGTTAGAATATTGGCTTATGATTTCACTTAAAATCTTCTCTCCATATTTGGGAAAACAATACCCTGTTCTCATGATAAACTTCAGATTACATCTAGTGCCAGGACAATCTAATTGGGGTGCCATATAACCATATATGACCCTCTGTTCCTTGTAGCTAGATTCTTTTTCTGACTAGATAGATTCCTTCTGCTAGGCTTTAGAACATATTCTTTAGGTTTAAAAGCAGGGTTTCTTGGGACTGGGGATGTGGCTCAAGCGGTAGCGCCCTCGCCTGGCATGTGTGGGGGCGCTGGGTTCCATCCTCAGCACCACATAAAAATAAAATGAAGCTGTTGTGTCCACCGAAAACTGAAAAATAAATATTAAAAATATTCTCTCTCTCTCTCTCTTCTCTCTTTTCGGTTCTCCTCTCTTCTCTCTCTCTCTCTAAAAAAAAAAAAAAAAAAAAAAAAAAAAAAAAAAAGCAGGGTTTCCTTCCTTATTATAACTGATTTTGGGGAAAATGGAAATCAGTTGGCCTACCTTGAGTTCTGATAGTAAGACATAGAAGAAAGAGTTCAAGGCCATATGGGGTCTAGAACATAAAATTTACCATGGGTGTTCCGTAGGTAGGTAGTGGAAATTTTCTTATGAAAACTGAAGTGATTCCATACTAAGCATTATCAGATGCACTTCCTACATTCACTGGGAACTAACCTACTAAGAAGTACAATTGAGCTTTGTCTAGAGGTTGGTGGATGGCATAACTTAGAAAATTATTTTCTGTTTTTGACTTTGAGTCAAAGGTTTGGAAATGGTCTCTTTCTAGACTTCATAATTAGAGAAATGTAGTTTTAGTGTGTATTTGGTTATCATGACCCATGTGACATTTACTCAGTTTCCCCAAAATAGGGCAGTGAGTAGGATTAGAAATATTACAGGTGTGAAAAATTTAAGAAATAAAGACATGGAAATAAATGAAAAGCAGGGGCGCAATGGGATGATCCAGCTCTGATGGAGACTGGATTTAACAAAGGGAATGAATGAAAACCTGTACGTTTATTTTATAGGTATAGACACTAAAGGGTTTTAGTGTGGAAAAACTTCTTGAGGTAAACAGGATGAAATTGAGAAAAAAACATGGTTGGGGCTTAACAGGTTATGTCCATCTCTTCTACCTCTGGCAGCTGGATTTTGAGATCAAGGCTATTGAACTAGTGAATTCCACCGTAAGCATGGAACTTGGAACTTTGCTACCAGTGGGAGTTATCATGCAAAGGGGAGTTTCCCTCATAGCCTGGCACCGCAGGGTTCCCCAAATCAGGTCTCAACTGTCCAGGTTTCACATTATTCAAAGCAATGACTTATTATCTGCTCACAACATTTGGTAACTTACAGTATAGCTACAAGTAAAATAAAAACATTTCCATTTCTAAAATATTAAAATAAAAGCAGACAAAGCTTATTCTTTATAACAAAATGGAAAATAAAGTATATGGCACAGAAACACATGAAAAGATAAAATGATAAAAATAAATACAAGCATATTTATTATCTCAAAGAGCCAACACTCAAATTGGGTTTTTAAAAATCCCAACTAACTAATGTTTCTGAAAGAGTTTTAAAACATAATGACCCACCTCTAAAGTAGTCAGATTCATAGAAACAGAAAGGGGAATGGTGATGGCCAGAGGCTCTGAGGAGGGGGAAATAGGAATAGTTTAACAGGCCTAGAGTTTCAGTTTTGCAAGATTAAGATATTCTGAAGATTTCTTTCCTAACAGTTTCAATACACTTAACAGTACTAAACAGTACACTTAAAAATGGCTGAGGTGATAAATTTTATTATTATTATTATTTTTAACAATTAAAACCTACTGATCCCTCAAAGTTAAAAGTAAAAAGACAGGGTAAGATCTGTTAGTACTGGCAAGTGAGAATCAAGTATGACAGTGTTGATATCACATAAAGCAGAATTCAAGGGAAAATTAAATGGGAGAAATATAATATTGTTGGCATCATTTTTATTTTTAATTTAAGAGTAAATGTAAACCCCAAACTAAAGTGGACGGAGAAACTGATCAATGTGTAGTAGTAGAATAGAACTTTTATGCTCTATTCAAATAGAAGGGATCGTTTTCTGTGTTAAGTAGAGATCCAACTATAATTTTGCACCAAGACAGTCATCAGTGACTTTGGTGAGAGCAGTTTCATTGTATCATTGGGCTCAAAACCAAGTGTGACATAGAGGAATGAAGGGCAAGAAACCAGAGAGGGGGCCTGAAATATCTGTCTATGACTGTATGAGCCATCCTGCTTAGAGTTCTTCTCTCTGTTGACAATCTGATTTTTAAAATGTGAAAGCATTCACTGTGTTTCTCTTTTCTCTCACGTTAGAATGGGTGAAAAGTTCCTGGGCAAGGATGATGAGCCTGCAGAGGTGGCAAGCCTAAAGAAAGGCTCTGCTAGTTCAAAGGAATTGCACATAATGCCAAGAGGTTACTGGTTGTGAGAACTTGAAGTAGACAGGAAAGGAAAGACCCTTTGCCTGTGTGGATTTGTCTGAAGCTGTGTTCAACAGTTTTTTGTTGGAGAGAAATTGTGGATCTTCTTAAGAAGCTCTAAGAGCATGTTCAACAGAACACATGGGAATTTATGGGACCCAGTGACAGGATAGAATCCTGCTATTGTCCCCAGAAAGAAAAGTACTCCTGTGGATCAGAGACTCTCCACATAAACTGGAAAAGAGACAAAAAGGGCATGAGATTTGGGGTCAGGCTGACTTAGGTTCAGATCCCAGCTCTGCCATTTTCTCCACATATGTTGTTGGGGAGTTATGTAATCTTGAAGTTTTATTTGAGATCAAAAAATATAAATGGTCTAGCGTGTAGTAGGCACATAGTAGATGCTCGATAAGTGAGAGCTTCTAGTTAATGTCTCATTTATGCTGAGATCAGAGAGTGAATTTTCTTGATGTCAGGCTACTAGTTGGAATTCTCTGTTACTGAAGAGTAAAAAATAAATGTACTTTTCAGTCTCCCTACACTCAAATGGCTATAGTGATATAACTTTGATATCTCTATATTTCAAGCCTTCAGACATCTAAAAAACTCTCCAAATGTAGAATTCTTCTAAAATTAGCAAAGAAAATTTGAAGACACCCTCAAGATCATGAAATCCGACTTCCAAGATCTTATTTAATAGATGTATTTTATTTGAGTATCTGCACTCATATATAATATAGTATGTCATGAGTGTGAATAATTTAAAGATGATTTATCAAGGTAGATTTATTTAATCTAGAAATGCTTTCCAAATATGTTCTTCTCTAGATGTATCCTTTTAGTTCTAATGTGGCTAATAGGAATATAGGGGATGTTAGTATTTATAGTATTTATAGAACATAGGGGATGTTAGAACATAGGGGTGTCTAGTATATAAATACGAAGAAATATTTTTTGTCTTTTGTCTAGATTACTGATTCAGACAGGAGATAAACCTTACAAAAAATTTGTGAAATTTGTGACCAAATTTCCATTTCGTGTCATTGTCATAAATTTTTTAAATATCCCTACTAAATAGTTTTATCCAAAAATTCCAAAAATGATATGTGATCCAATAGACACAAAACACTTCCACAATTAAATTTTATTAACATTCGACTCCAAATGTTATTTGTTAAATAATGGTAATATTTGTGCATAAGCCTTGAGGCAAAGGGACCCATTAGGAATTAATTGTGATACTCTAGACATAGCTAATGAAAAGAGCAACCTAACCATATATATGAGCACTTATATGTCAGGCACTGTGCCAGTACCTTTATATAATCCTTTCAGCACTCCATGAGACAGGTACCATTATAATCTCTATTTTGTAGATGAGGAAACTGAGAAAGATCATGATTTCCTCAAGGCCACAGATGTGAAGATCTGGGATATGAATCCAGGATGTCTGACTTCAGAACCAAGACTAAACCACCACTCCTTACTGCTTCTTAATGAAAGGGCCATCGTTTCCAAAGTTCATGTAGTACGCAGTTGCTTGGGTTTGCTGCGTATGTTGCTGTAGAACCATCATTTCAGTAAGTGTTACTTCTTGGACTAGCCTCCATGTGCCTGAGGCCTCTGAGTGCCAAAGGCACTGTAGATCCTAAAAACATTTTGAGGTCCCAAGACAGTGTTGGTTTATTTATTCTTGGATGGCCAGGTACTACTCTTTCCTGGGTTGTCCTATCCTCAGGCATTTCTGTCCTTTCCCGAACTCTTCCACCTACTGCCTGGCCGGTGGTGGTATACTTCCAGAAGGGGTGAGGACAGAAGCTTAAAAACTCTGGGCTCGGTAGGGTGAGGTGGAGGTTTCTAGCAAAGCCTCTGGGATTCTGCAGTTCCTCCAATTCCCTACCTTTCCCCTTCCCCTTCCCCTTGACTTCTCTTTCTTCTTTCCTCCCTTTCCCTCCCTTCCCCTTTTCTGGTTTGTTTTTTACTTCTTGTCTTGCAGTGTGATTTCTGCTTCCTCTAAGAACATCATATCTCTTCTGCTGCCCCGGGTTTTGATGGAATGACATAACTACTTGGCTATAGTCTGAGGGTGTTTTTACTGCCAATAACAGCTGGAAACAGGGAGCTAAAGTGACTATCTCTGGTCCCCTTCCTGTCTCTTGTTATTCATATAGATGTTGTTTCAGTAGAGAAAGAAGATATATAACAGTTATTTATAAGCCATTGAATTTGTTACTACGTTTTCATATGAAGTGCGAATTTTATTTTGGCCCTACATTTGGCCCAAATGTTTACCTTCTTGCCAAGTTCATCTGATACCTCACCTCCTAACTCTAATCATCAGCTTGCCTCTCTCTCTGAATGATTTTCATTTGAAGCGGTCCAATTAAGTCTTGTTAAGTGTGACAGTCAATTACTCAATAATTCCTATAAAATCTCTAAAATATAAAAAAGAGAAAATTGAAAATAGCCTAAGTAAGCTCTGAGGAGTTTTAGAGAAATGATTTCTTCTCTCATTTCTGGAAACAGGGAGCTAAAGTGACTAGCTCTAGTCACATGATGTTATTCTTTAATGAATCAGAGAGCTTCACAAGATTTTTTTTTTGTGGAAAATGAGGATGGTTTGATAAGCACCACGAGTTTCCTTACACAATAGCTCTGTATTTTGTGTAGAGAATTTTACATGAATTCCTCTTGGTCGGGAGGAGAAGGTCCTTCTTACTTACAATGACATGAGAGGAAAAGGTTTAAAGAGAGTTGAATGTTGAGAGGCTTTTAGAAAATCCAGTGACGTCTTTGTTTGGAGGCCCAGGATTGTCTCAAGGAAGAAGCAGGTCATGAAGTGTGGTCTTGGACACAAGTTTCTATTTTGAAATAAAAGCTGTAAATCAGTTCTACTGCAACATGACTGACTTCTGCATTCCTCAAAAATCACCATGCTGTACAGTTACACAATGAAAACCACAGTACTTATGAGGAAAGTGGAATTAGGGACCCAGCATTCAAAACTTAAAAAAAGAAAATGTTTTTGCACATCTTAAAAAATTAAATACATACATACTACAGTAAACTTAGCATTTTAACTTAAAAAGATAATTAATTTGCTTGTGAAGTTGGAGTTTAGAGGGCTACCTTTGAGTTGTGAAGCAGTAGAAGAGGTCTGCGAACTTTGAGAATGGCCATTAACACCCAGTATCAGTGGCTTCAGGCAGAGGCAGTCAAGGGAGGTCCTTGGTCAGTGTTTCAAAGTATGTGCACGTGTGTGTTTTATGTGCTTCTACAAGGCTTGGGTTAGTTGAATGTGGTTACCTAGCGTTTCTTTGGGAGAAAGCCATGCTAAACACACAAAAAATTGGTGTTAGGCTCCCAGGGTTCTCTTTAATATCAGTTTCATCAGAACAAATTTGTTTTCAGAACCAGCATTATAGAAAATTATACAGTGCATTCTTTCAAATTTTCTGTTCTCATTGTTGTTTTAGAAATATACATGGAAATCCTTTAATTGATCTAAGAGGAGGCTCTTAGTTGCTGTAGTTGTGAATATGTCACAGACAGGGTCAGGGCTCAGCCTCACTGCCAGGTACAAAGCTATGTTTGCAGTCACTGGCTGTTCCTAGATTTTTCTCATTTGTGACACATTTTCTTTGAGGGAGGGGTTGGGGCAGGTACATACTTTTCTTTGGTGTTTATTACAAGGGAGTATTTTGAGTAAAATTAAGTATTTATATGTTCATCAGGAGGTAAAGGAAAAAAAATAGATTTTTCTCTATACATAAGAAGGAATGAGGCACTGGTATATTCTGTATTTTGAATGAACCCAGTACATTACCCTGAGTGAAATAGGCCAGACACAAAAGGCCAGATGTTATATAATTCCATGTGTATCAAATATCTGGAATAGGTTAATCCATCCACAAAAGACAGTTTTGTAGGCTGCCAATAGGTATGCAATTTACAAAAAGTTCTGGAACTAGAAAAATATCGTGTATCTGTTAGTTACACAATATTGCAAATGTATGAACTGAATGGCACTCTTTAAGATAGTTTGAATAACAACTTTTATGTGGTGTATCTTTGGACACAATTGATAAATAAAAGACATATGTTGGATCTGTTTCTGGGCAGGGCCCTTTGTTCAGCACCATGTTGGTGTAGAGTGAGGCCAAGGTGCTGTTTACAAGGAGTTTGCAGCTTTGTTGCAAAGAGATAAACAGAACAATAGTTAGACTGCAAGGCAGAAATGAAATGTGCCATCAAGGAGGTGACAATAGGTTGCAGGTGCCCAAAGAAAGAGTGCATCTGTCTTTCTGGAAGGATGCAAAAGGCTCTCCTATAGGCAGTAGCACTTGAGATAGAACTGTCAGGTTGCAAATTAATGTTCTTAAGAGATCTGAAAAATGGCTATTCCTAGGCCTGGCCCCATTTAAGTTAAGTATCTCCGGGGGGAAGAGTTTAAGAATAGCTTTTTTTTTTTTTTTTTTTTTTTAAGGTTTCCATGTGTTTGTTATATGCAGCCAGGTGTGAGAACCACAGGTGCAAGCAACAAACCAATATTGTTAGATGTATTCTGGGCAGTGGGAATTATTGGGACAAATGCCTAGCTGGGAGAACCCATGTTCTGTTTCACTAGACAGGAGTATGAATGAAGGAGTGGGGAAGTGAAGTGAGAAAGCTGAGGGCGACTTTAATGTCATGTCAGTGTAGGAATTGCACTTGTTTTGTTGTTGGTGGAGAAGACCAGAAGGATTTTGCAGGGGCCAGGTGGGTTGAAAAGCTGAGCTTGTGCTTTAGATAGGTGAATCTGGCATCATTTTGAGATAAAAATTGTCTGTGGTATACATAGACTGGACACACATATGTTTTTCATATTGGGGATTAAACATAGGGGTGTTTTTACCACTGAGCTGCATACCTATCACTTTTTATATTCATTTTTAAATTTTGAGACAGGGTCTCATTAAGTTGCTTAGGGCCCCACTAAGTTGCTGAGATTGTCCTTGAACTTGTGGTCTTCCTGCCTCAGCCTCCCAAGCTGCTGGGATTACAGGCATTCACCACTGCACTCGGGGGAGTGGCTTTTAATGGTTGAGTATAGGGGCTCTCAAAATGGAATCTAGAAGTCCCTGAAGCCTTTTTGAAGGTCTGTAAAGACAAAACTATTTTCAAGACAATTCTAAAGATGTTATTTGCATTTTTCACTGGGTTTTACATTTGTGTTGATCAGATGCAACTTCTGGTATCTTAGCATGAATCAGGGGCATGGTACCAAAATGTAGTCATTATATTTTTCACCTCTGTGTACTTGTAGAAAAAAGGTTTGCCTAAGAATGTCCTTGATGAAGTGTACAATACTCAGCCCTCATGTTCATATCTTTTTATTGCCTGTGACAAAGTGGGAAGCATATATAAAGCTCTTCTGCTGTGTACTGAAAAATGTTGGTTGTCTTGAAGCAAAACACTTCCATAATTGTTTGAGTAGAAAAAGAGAACTTACCACTTTTTTCATGGGATGCCATTTTTCTTGGAAGAATGACTACCACACTATGGTTTTCAGACTCTGGTACTTGGCTGATGTTTCTTGGAAGTGAACAATGTGAAAGTATCACTGTATGGTAAATAACTGACAACATTTATTGCCAATGATAACATTTGAACTTTTATACAAAAAAGTAAATTTTGGAAAATCTGCATCTATTGCTGCAAACCTATATCAATAATTTAAAACTTTTCTGATGAGATTTTGTGATGTTTTTATATTATATAATGAAACCTGATCAATATTCAGATTACCTACATTACTAGGTGAGCCATGATTTTGATTTTCCAGTGCTATCACAGGGAGTGACTGTGTGGGCAGAGTTTGGCCAGGAAGCAGGATGGCTCCTTTGTTCAGGTTTTCATCAGAGTAAAGTAGGTTGAGTTTTCAGGATTTGGCTTCTGCGTGGGGGATGGTAACAGAATTTTGGGGCCCGTGGACTTAAAAACCGGCAGTAGTTTTGGGCTGGGGTTGTGGCTCCGAGGTGGAGCGCTTGCTTAGCATGCATGAGGCACTGGGTTCGATCCTCAGCACCACATAAAAAGAAAATAAGGGTATTATGTCCATCTACAACTAAAAAAATAAATCTTCAAAAAAGAAAGAAAGAAACCAGCAGTAGTTTTAAGAAAAAGGAACTCCAGTGAGGAAGCTGGCTATGGGGTAGGAGCAAAGGAAAGTGATATTGTGCTTTTGACTAGACCCTGATATGAATATTTTTAATCCTTTATAAATGCTTTTGAAAAGAAGCTAATGGTATTAAAGCTTATCTATTATGGGAGTAAAATATAGAGAAACCAGTTTTCCAAGATGATGATGATTGTTCTTTTCCTTACTTGCTCTGATAATCATAATTTCTTTTTTGTCCTTTGTGATGCTGAAACAGTCTGCTCTGGGCAGCTAACCTGTCAACAGCCCTAGACTTGTGCACTTCCCCTCTTCCTTCTCAATCCAGCTGTTTCACCAGGGTCTCAGTTCTGCCATTGTTCTTAGGTACTAGAGACTTTTCTTGGTCTTAGACACTGGTCTTGGTATTTAAGAACTCAGGAACAGAGCCATCTCTTTAGCTTTTAAACTGCTAGAACTGGCCAACGCCCCACTTTGCCTCAGGAATTCCCTAATAATGGCTCCTTTCACTATTGCCTCTGACCTAATTTGTTGTTGTTGTTTATTTGCATGCTCCTTTTTACTGATCATGCAGTAGTATAATTTTTTCCCCTATTAAAAATCCACCCTACCTTTTAAGGGTTCTGGTTGGGGAAAATCTGTAATTTGCTTAGCAATAGTTCAGCTCTCTCAAAATGACAATCTGTCATGTCTTTGAAGACAGTGTGAAGTACTAGGTGAGGGGCCTTAGACTTGAGGTGGTAACTCTCTGGTTAGGATATAACTTTTTTGCATAGGAAAAAGAGAGATGGAGAAGTTCCCGAGAGGTTCCCTTAAGGGACAAAATCCAGTGAGATTCAGAGACCTCTGATAAAGCAAAAGAAGGGTAGACTAGTAGATAGAGACTAAAAAGAAAGATTGAGAATTCTTTCTGAGAAACTGGTAGCTTTTGTGTGGAGAAGGTGCCAGCAGGGAGTGAGTTTCAGCACATTTGGGGAGGTCAGTTGCATTGCCCCTGTGGGCCAGGCTCTTTTTGAAGCAGGTGAGGTACCCTCTCCAGCTGACTACTGTCTGAGAAGTGGATACTAGATTTGTGCTGGAGTGTCTGAAAGAGCGAGAGTCCTCAGGATAGCCCATGATTGGGGTGGAGAGTCCTGCAGGCAGGAAGTCACTTCGAGCAGAGATGAGGTCTTCCCTGAAATAGGGCCACCATGTTCCTGGCACAGAAATTCCTGGATGATCCCCACTGTGCGTGATATGTGCCAGATCTGGCCTTGACCATGCCTCAGCCTACTGATGAATGTGGCCTTAAGATCCTATTCAGACTTTCCTATATTCATATATAAATAAACCACCAGTGCAACTGCACATCATGTACAACCACAAGAATGGGATCTTAATTAAAATAAGTTATACTCTGTGTATGTATAATATGTCAAAATACACTCTACTGTCACATATATCTAAAAAGAGCAAATTAGAAAAAAAAAGATCCCATATGGCATGTGGATCCTCCCCAATGTTGGGGCACTGATGCAGGAATAATAACACTTATGTGTTTTCTATTATAATAAGCTTAGTTTCTTAGCATATCTAGTCATGTCTTTGAAGATTAGGACTCTAGGTTGGATGGGTAGGTATAGACCTAAAACTAAATATAACTGGATTCAATCCACTGAATGATACAGGTCAGTGGTTAGCCACTGCATATGAAGTACTTATTTCCATGGGTTTTTATTTTAATCATAATTGGAGTTTTGCAAGTGTTAACAATGTTGTAAGAACCGATTTTCCAGTATTGATTTTTTTCTTTTCTTTTTTTACTTTGAATAAAATACATTTTAGTGAAAAAAAAAGCAATTATTAGGAGACTTGGAGCTCCTGTTCATATTTGGCAATCCTTTGGCTTCTCTGGGAATTTGTGCCTTTGCTTTTGGATACAATGCTGTGTTCAAAGATGATTTCCCTGCAATTTGACAACGACAACAAAAAGTAGTGTCATGTATAGAAATATAGCCTGGTCACTCACAAATATGCACCATTTATCCAACAGCCAATCTCCCTCCAGACTTTCCCAAAATGTGAATTCCTTTGCTTTTCTGCTGAGGCACAATAGTCTTAGAAAATCAATACATTCTTATTTTTACTTCAGTGGTTTTACCTTGGGAGACCAGGTGGCCCCAAACTTTCTACTACAGAAGCTGGTTGCATTTATGTGAGAGGTGATTTGCCTGACTTTCTGTGGAATTTTCTTCAAAAGACCAGTCTTGCTTGCTATATACTTTGAGCTTCCCAGATATTTTTTCCTTCTGTGTGTCTCATTTGGGGCCTGCAGAGCAATCAAGTTGGCTAGTGTTCTCCCTGCCCCTCAGATTGTAGATAAGAAGTGTAGTCAGCGAAGGCCTTTAGACACTGGGGAGAAGGTCCTGTGTTTTTTGCTTCCTTGTTTGTTGCTTGGGGAAGTGAACTGGCTGGCCAGCAAGAGAGAGCCACTTTGGAGGTTCTCATGGTTAGTCCATGTGCTTTTTCCACACTATCGAAATCCTGTCTTCCTGGCTCTGCCCTTGGGATGTCACCGTGTGTGCAGGGAGTTAGTCTCTTTTCTCCTAAGGGAATGAAGTGCTTCATTTTGAGAGAAATCCTTTGAGAGGGGCAAAGGCACTTATCTCTTATATCAATTATTTGAAATTGGCTTAGGATAGGGGCATTTTTTTTCTCATTTCTTCATGGCTGTTCCCCTTCTCCCCCAACAAATAAAACTGGGCCAGACACTAGACGTGATTAGTCACCTTTATATCCCTGGTTCTTAACAATGTGCAGAAAAAAGGGGTCTGGATTTATTTACTGCAAATTAAAATCCCCTGCATTCTACTAGATCACATCCCCAAGGAGAAGGATTACAACATCCATTTCATGGTTTCCTTAGCAATTGTTGGATTTCTACTGGCACTGAAATGCAGTCATGTGGGTATTTTGACATTTGTCTTTGATAAATAGAAAAGGATGTAATTAAAGGTCAGATCCTGAAATGGGATTTTAGTTTATTTTGATGTCTGTGGAAACTTACTATGTTTGGCCAGTGTTCTTTTAATGATTTAAGTTTTAAATACCTTTTTAATTATCTAAGTTTCACTGAGGTCTGCAAATTAAGGCAATATAAATAAATGTCAGGTTGCCAGAAGGGTGATCTAACAGCTTCCTCAGTCTTGATAATAAATGGTATAATTAATGGTATAAAATATTATGCTGCCTTGTCTATTAATTGGGGTAGAAATTTCAATTCAGAGGCAGGATGAATTTCTCCTTGACGTGTATTATCAAGATTAAAGGCAAAATGGGCTAAAATGAGGGTATTGTTTATATCAGTCACATTTTATCCAGTTCCTAGAAGGATTGTATCACTCCAGTGTTGTGTGTGACACCTAAAACCTAACAGATTACGTAATGAATATGAATTTAGAATTCCGGTTGGTATCCTTATTTAGAGTGGCATCTATTTTTGCAAGCTCTTCAGAGTTTGGTCTAGCTTCCTGTGAAGTATCTTTCAATTTATATGTGAGTATATAATCTCAGAAATGTTTATGTTACACTGATCTTAACATATTATAATAAACTTATATTTAGAATTTTTTGGTGTCTGTATGTATGTATGTGTTTCTTTTTTTAAAGAAAAGCTAAGAAATTTTAGTCTCTTCATTGCCCTCTACAAGGCACTTTTTCATATTCTGAAATAGTTATTCTTATAGTGCATAAAGTCTGGATAATTGAGAATTTCTTTTTTTTCTGTGAGCTCTCGCTTCTATCAAATTCAGGATTAATCTTCATGTTGGCATCAGTGCCCATGGCTGTGGGCTTTAATAGAGTCCACCTTCCTTGATCACAGAAAATTAGAACATCACCAAATAGGGCAACTTGGGGCTTTCCAAATGCTTGCCATCTGGAGATCTTGGTTCATACCTATAATGATTCTTTTTTTCCTGCTTCTATGTCCTTATTTTTCAGAATTTCACCCATCTTAAAGGGCCCATCCCAGGATCTTCTGCCATATAGTCTCCTGGTTTCTCTATTTAAATAAAACATGATATTCCTCTTATGGTGTGGATCACTAGTTCTCCAAAATTGCTTCATTAGTCTCCTAGGTTTGCCATAAAAAAATATCATGGACTAGGTGGCTTGCAAGACAGGAATTTATTTTCCCTCTGTTCTGGAGGCTGGAAGTTCAAGTTCAAGGTGTCCACAGTCTTGGCTTTCTCTTGAGATCTCTTGCTTTCATTTGTACACAGGTGCCTTCTCTGTGTCTTCACATGACCTTTTCTTCATGTACTTGCCTACTTGGTATCTCTTTCTCTTCTTAAAAGGACACCAGATTCTAAGAAGAGAAAGATTGGGGCCACCTGCATAACCTTTTTTTTTTTTTTTGGTGGTGGTGCTGGAGATTGAACCCAGGGCCTTGTGCATGCTAGGCAAGCACTCTGCCAACTGAGCTTTAATCTCTTTAGCCTCTTTAAAGATCCCATCTCTAATTAGTCATATTCTAAGATGCTGCTGGGTTAGGCCTAGGCCTTCAGTATAAGAATTTTTTGGGAGCACATTTAAGTCCCAAACAGTGGCTACTTGTATACATCATATATATCTGTTCCTCCTCCTTTTCCCTCATTAGATTGGCTATTTGAAGGTATGACGTTATATAAATGGGCTTAGGAGACCTGAGTGTAGTGCTTCATATGTAATAAATGGTCACTAAATACCTGTTGAAATATAAGTTTAATTAAATCAATCTCTCAAAAATTTAGTATGCTTATTAGACTTTTGTGGAAATGATCTATGGCCAAATATGGTACTTAAAATTACTTCATAGATTTGGTCAAATGCTGCCAAGTAATTTATTAAACAGAACATTGCTGGAGTGCTAAGCTACTCTTCTGTTTTATTTTTCTTTCAGATTTAAGTAATTTCACTGTGATTTTGCATTTATATATCTTCTCTCATTCTTACAAACTCAAGGTGGAAAAAAAAAGTCAAGATAAAACTTAACCTGTCCACCTTATAAATCCATATGCAAATCTTTACGGCCTTTGGCAGTCATTCTATACATTCATTTGGCAAACCTTAAATAATGGCGATGTAATCAGACAATTCATTGAGCTCTTTGGGTAGTGACATCAAAGGCCTCATCAGGAAACCATGCTACTAAGTTTTGAATGTTTCTGGGAATATTTATGAAGTTAATATTGACTAGGTTAGGAAAGTGGTAACTCCCATTTTGAAAATTTAGGAGGGTCAAAGTATTTGTGCCATCCACCATGATGTAGATTCCTGCATGAGCTATCAAATACATGCCTGAGTGTCTGAGCAGAGTCTGTGCTGCATGCTAAAAAGATGCCTTGTGTAGCCTTCCTCTGCATACCATCTCTGTGTGCATGCTTTGTTCAGAAAGGCCTGGCTGAATTTTGCACCTTTACTAACAAGGTGCTGTCTTTCTAGCCTGTGGTCTGTTTAGAGCTATCCTCACTAGCAGTTTAGAATCCTAGTTCTTGGAGGAAAATGGGAATATGCACCCTCAACCTTTCTGACAAACAGCTTTTATGAGAACCTGCCTAAGAGAAAGAGGCATTTAGTTTACTATGCCTAAAGGACTTATATTAATTTGCACCTCCAGGGACCAGATTCTTTTAGATTCTGTGGTTACCTCCAGCAAGCTGTAGAGGAATGCTAGACTCTGTTCCCTTGCTGAAAGCTGAAGGAATTGCCAAACAGAATCTGCTGCAGCCCATTGTGCATTTTCGCCATCCCAACCCTTTGTGTGAGAGTAAAGCTTCTAAGAAATTTCTTTTAGCATCTGGTAGCTTTATGTCCTTGCATCAAGGAAGTTTAGAATCAAATTCGAAACTTAATCACAGTCAACTTAACTCATATAGTTATAATGCTTGCATTTTGATTTTACTCTCGTGATTATTAATTTGATTTTCATTTTAAAAGTTATAAAACTATTAAGAAGTTATAAAAAGAGTAGATAGAGGTCTCCTTTCTCATTACCCAGTTTCCTCTCATGGCGTCTACTTTTTTTTTTTTTTTAATGTACTTATTTGAAAAGAATTTTGGATTTTCACATTTTTTAAAAAAATTTGTTTCCCTAAATGTATTCCTTGGTTCTTCATTATAATTTCCCATGACTTATTTAGAGAAAGAGTGAAAATAAATAGAAGCTGATTAATAAGGGAATATAACTTAGCATCCTGTTGCCTGCGATTTAACTTAAATATGTTTCAAATCAACTTCTGGGGTAATGGTGACTAGGAGTTGTTGCTACTTGGATGTAAGAATAGAATAATGCTTTTCAATGTACTCTGACAGGTTTCTGATAGTGGTTAATATTTTCCTGCTTTTTTTTTTTAACAGCCCCAGCAGCATATTAAGCTAATAGTTTTTAGGGGATAAGCTAAACTGTTGCTTTGAGTCAGTAGTTATTCTTTAACCCACCATCTTCCACATCACTCTTCTGACCCTTGCTTGAGCCATTTACTACTTAAGATCAAGATATCACCATTCAGCTTTGGGTTTGTTACACATTACTTTTTGTTTTTCTACCTCTTTTGTTTTAAAAAGTTTTTTTTAGTTGTAGATGGATACAATACCTTTATTTTATTTGTTTATTTTTATGTGGTGCCAGGGATCTAACCCAGTGCCTCATGCATGCTAGGAAAGTGCTCTACCACTGAGCCACAACCCTGGCCCTTTTCTACCTATTCTTAAGTCTTTTTTCTCCATTCAGATTATGAATGTTTTGAAACTTCTGCCTTATACTTTTTATGTTCTTTCTATATTCCTTAGAACAAATTCAAAACAACATAGTAGATCATTTGGGTATTTTTCTTCTAAAAAGTGATGTTTTGAACTTCTAATTGTGCTATTTGTCCACTACAGAAGGATGGGAGTAAAGGAGTAGAACATGTGAGTAGCCAAGGATAATTTTGAGTTTTTTTGGCATTTCCCTTGCACTCAGAGAGCTCAGGTTCAAGAGCCATGCTTACAATTATGCTCTCAGAGACTGTGAAGGTCCTGAGTTGGGATTTTCCTTGTTTCCCCTTAGAGGGACCTATTCTCATGATTAGTTTGCTAATGGAGCAGGCATGCTGGTTAATGAGGCTTTCTATTTCATTGGTGCATTTAAAATTAAATCAGTAATAATTGTCATGTTTATGATTCATATTCCAGAACACACAGTAGCCATAACACATCTGTTGTGGAAATACTATTATAAGATTGAGAAAACACTGACCTGCCTAACCCCTGTTCACTAATGACTGCAATTGTAGGGGAAAAAAAAAAATCCGAATGAATTTCTCTACAGAGTCTGTGTGTAGGCGAACTCTGGGTCCTCAACAGGGAGAAGAGAGTTGAGAATGGGATGGATGACTTGGACTTACTGGTCCTTTGGAGATGTAGTTCTGGCTGGGAGGGGTCCCCCACAAGGTAGCCCTGTGTCTTGTCCTTGTATGAGCAGGACAGGGACCAGATTGCAGAGAAGAGGAAATATTGCTTGGGACTGCTCTTAAAGGGCACTTATTGGTTTATAATTTTAAAAAATCCTACATAGATCATTGTTTATCAATCTGCCCTACCTCAAGAGTGAACCTTTGATTTTATAGGTCGGGATCAAATAGACTGCAACTCTGATTACTATGAGTAAATCAGGGTCCTTGCCTAGAAACCAGACATTGTGGCTTACCCCTGGCTTTCAGGAACCTGAGGCGGAACTACAAAGGGAAGAGGGAGGTGGTTGGACTTGTGGTTATGACTTCTTCTCTGGGCTCAAGTTCTCATTTACTTTGAAGTACCTCTGAACCTTATTTTTTAAAAAAGTTCCACCTTGATCTAACTTTCCATTTGCTTTCCCAAATTTGGGAATTTTGATTCAATAATAAAACCAAACCCAAAACAGCAGCAGCAACAATACAACCCCAACCAATGTACTATTTTTCTATAACTTAAGAAAATAAGTGTAGTTCATACATTTAAGAGTGAAACTATTTCACATTACTTGAGTTAATTTTGAAGTGCTTTAAGTGAATTCTGTGTAGTATCAGATAAACTCAGAAGTGTGTACAAATCAACAAAACCAGAGGCGGGCCTAGTTAGGCATTTGCAGATTTGCTTTCTTTTAATAAGAAAATCTCTTTAAAGCTATTTTAAACTTGTTGTTTTATTAATAACGTAGAAAGTTTTATTAGTGTAAACAGGATTTTGAAAGGACTAATTCATTGTGTAAATGTTAATTTCTGTCACTGAAAGTGTTTAGAAAATTTAAGGTACTTTTCTTAGTGTTTGGCATATATTAGGTGTGTTTGTCATGACACTGAATAGCATAGTCATCCAACTTGTCATAGTCCATTCAGGTAGCTCTCATAGAAATACCATAGACCATCTGGCTTAAACAACAAACATTCTGGAGTCCAAGAATAAGACACTGGTAGATTCAGTGTCTGGTGAGTGCCCACATCCTGGTTGGTAGATGGAACCTTCTCTCTGTGTCCTCACAGGATGAAGCTTCTTTTTTCTTTCTCTTTAATATTTTTTATTTTAGTTGTCCATGGGCCTTTATTTTTATTTATTTACACATGGTGCTGAGAATTGAACCCAGTGTCTCACACATTCTAGGCAAGTGCTCTACCATTGAGCTACAACTTCAGTTTTGAAGCTTCTTTTTGTAGGAGCACTCACCCATGCATGAGGACTATATTTTCCTGGCCTAATTGCCTTTGAGGTGTCCCACCTCATAATACCATCACAATAGGGGTTAGGATTTCAACATACAATTTTTGAGACAATTCAGTTCATCCATGTATCTTTCCCAAGGCCTCACAACTAGAAAATGGCAGGAGTGGAATTTGAACTCTGGCAATTTGCTTTGGAATCTTACCTCTTCATGACTATGCTATGCCTTCTTTCAGCATTCAGAGTTTCTTTGTCTTTCTTCTTCACTTAGTCGTCAACTTCTCAGTCACTTGCTTACTGATCATGCATTTACTGAGACCTGATATTAAATAGGTATTGTGGTCTGCCATGTTTCCTGCCCTCAAACATTTCAGCCTGGCAGTAGGAGACAGATGGTTAACCCCAAGGAGCATGCTACCCAGAAGGTCATGTCAAGAGGAGAAAGAGGCCAGTGAATCCCAAGAAAGACCCCGAAGCATTAGCATTGAAAGGACAGGTAAAAGATAGGGGTTGAGAAAAACCAAATCAAACAACAACAACAACAACAAAAATTAAAGCAAAAAAAAAAAAAAGAAAGAAAGAAAAGAAAAAAACCCACCACAAGAACAGTAGTAAAAAGGTAAAACAGTTAGGTTTGAAAAGTGAAGTATTAGAGTTTAAAAATACCAGAAGGGAGGGTTCTGAGGGATTTCATTATATGAACAATCATAACAACAATAAACATCAAATTAAACTGAGAGAATTGCTTCAGGAAGTTGGCACTTGGTCATGACTTTTCTAGGTCTGATTGGTAGCCTTGGTAATAAGCTCTTTTATTGGTCTCATTTGTCTTGTGACATAGAAGGACTTGATGCTAAGCAACCATTGTAAAAATCAAGCCTTTCTTCTTTATAGCATATATTTTACCCCTCTGGGGACCCGAGCTGTGGCATAGGCAGGGTCACCATTGTCTTGATTCAGAAAACATTTTGAGTGATATATTATGGATGAGTTTCTTAACTAGCATGTGAAATAAAATAGTAAATCATCATGACCTTACACTGGGGTAATAGAGCAGAATTTATACTGATGGGTGTCTGCCTGTGATGAAGTTGCTTGTTAATTCTGGGTAGATGATATTTTTTTGGTGGGTTGTTGACCATAATGATTCTCATTTTTAAAAGTGGTGACAAAAGTGAAAATCTTCTCACTGTATGTATCACCCTCCCACATCCTTCCACAGAATAACCTCAGATTCAATTCCTAGGAGACTCTAACAGCAGATGATTCCTGTTCCCTAGAAACTTCTCAGTGTTGGCTGTGCACTTGGTTATTTAAGTCTGAATTCAAAGCTCAGAGTTTGGGTTATAAACCATTCTTAAAGGAAGAAATATAATTCTTTCCCGTAGTTCATATGACTTCTGGATGGTATCTATATGTACTTCCATATATCTGTATATTTAGCTATATAGCTACACACACACACACACACACACACACACACACACACACCTTTTTTTAAAAAAAAATACCACTTTTATTTATTTATTTTTTTTACAATTTCTGGCCTCAGCTTTGCCTTTGGTAAACATTTGAATGTTTCCGAGGCCCAGTCCTGGGATATGGGAGTGAATGTGGTATTGTTCTGAATTCACTGAGCTGAGTCTGGTGGAGGAGATAGCAGTGGGCGGTGCACCTTGATTTATGCAGTCCTGGATGTCTAGTGGGAGCTAAGGGCACAGCCATCTGTGTTCTGTGGAAAGTTGGGGAAGGCTTTTCCTTAGTGGTGGAGATGTGGGTGAAGCCCTTGGGCTGATTTTGAAAAAAGGAACAGTTCCTAGGCCGCCCAAATGACAAGGATACAGTTTATTTTCAGGCATAGGTTAAAACAAACAAACAAACAAACAAAAACCCAGGAGCATCCATACTCTCCCCCCCTTTTCATCAGCTGGTGAATTCATTGACTTTTTCCCAAAGACAGTGGAAAGGCTGCTAAAATGTATTAACTCAGCATCCAAATTCATATCTGTTCCCCCTGGACTTTCACAGGAGTGCCAGAGGTCTCCAAAGAACAATCTCCCAACTGATAGAGTGCTTGCCGTGCATGCACAAGGCCCTGGGTTCAATCCCCAGCACCACCACCAAAAAAAAAAAAAAAAAAAAAGTGAAGAAGTATAACCAACTGATTTATCATTGGGTAGATTGGTATGTAATTGTTCCATGGCATTATCTGATTTCAACAATTATTTTACATGGTTATTAATATCTGAATTGTAACTATATGAAAAGTATATAAAATGTTTCATGCATAATATAACATTCCTTGTGTGCAGTTGGAAGGAGGTATGATAGTTGGCATATGTAGGTTTAAAGCACAGCTCATTTTTATTGCCAGAATTTATTTTTGTTAAAGTATTTCATGGAGTCTAAAAATAAAGATATGACTATAAAATTATAATAACCTCAAACATTAAGAGAGTAGAATACTGTTTGAGTCCTTGTTGTGCAAATATGTATCAGTGTTTAATTTGTGCAATGAATCTACAAAAACAAAACCTGTTCATTATTTTTTTCATTGATTTTTAATTTGATATAGCCTACCTGCAGTTATGCTATTACTAATGTGCTAATGGGTTCAAATTCCACCAAATAAACTTGTAAAGATGAGATAATGAATAGTTTTATCCTCTGTTTTGTTCATCTGGCTGGTTACCTGATTGCATCTATTATTTTTATTTTTTTATACATATTATGGGATTTCTGGGCCAACTTCATGCTTGGTTGATTGATTTTTTTTGTTTTGTTTTGGTTTTGGTTATCTTTTATTTAGGGTGGGGGGATATATTGAGTTAATTGAAAAGCACATTCTGTTTTGAATGATGTGTGTGTGTATATGGTCTGTAAACCTAAAAGAAAACATTGTTAATTCATGAATCCAGCCAACCAAACTGTCAGTTTTCTTGAATGCCAGTCATGTGCTATGATAGTTGCTGGGTGCAGAACAGAACTGTCACCTTCTCTGACCTCATGGGACTTAAAGTGAAGTACTGGGAATGGGTATTAGATGAGTAAACAAATAAATAAGTTAATAATTCTCAGTTAGCTTGAGGAGCACAATAAACTATTTTTTTTTCCCTCTTGGAGAGAATAAGGGGCTACTATAAAACAGAGGCCAGTGTATGTTGGGTCTTATTGTGGATATGGTTACCAGGGCTGGCCTCTGCTGAGATTTTTGTGAAGTCTTATTGATTTGCCTTTCTGGCCTGTATATGGAGGTAATACACTTTAATAATTGAAATTTCTTCCATAGTTTTCTATGTTGTAAAATTATTTTTTAGATTATTTAAAATTTAGTATATGTTGAATCTAGTATTTATCTGTTTGTTTTTTATTTTACATATATATGCAATAGAAATTATTTTCTAGTAATGTAATATATAATTTAATTATATATAAATAAAATAAAATATAATTTTCTTTAAAAGTGGATAGTTTATTTTTATAGAGTTTGAGCAGAGATGTGCACTATCTTAAATTTGTATCCTTTGGTGCTTATGGCTTTTCATTTTGGTATTTATTCACACTTATGCTACCTCTCATAATTGTGCAGTATGGAAACATTTGAGAAACCGGGCTGAAGAGAAGGAATATGTTTCCTAAAAGAGTATGCTATTTGTATATAACATTTTAAAATCCCTAGTTGTATAACTATTTCTGATGTTGAAATGCACAGCAGAATACTTTGGATTCCACCTTGGAATTGTTTCCTGCCACAGTCTGGCTGGGCACAAATCACGAACCACTGAAGCAGGAACAAACTTTATTTTTGAACTGCAGGAAAACACTTCACACAGCTCCCGGGGAATCCTCCGAATGCCACGCGGCTTGTCCAGGAACCCCCAGCCGGAAATATCTCTCCCGGAAATCCCTCCTCCTGCACTTCCCCAACCAATGGGAACTCTCGGGGAATCTGAGGAAATCCCCACGAGAACTCTAAAATAGTTCGAGAACTCAAAAGTAGCGGCAGAGGTGGATAGTAATGCCTCGCCTGTCAATCAATACTGTTGGCAAAATGCCAGGGGCCATACAGACTCAGCCATGGCTCTCAGCAGTTTCCCATGGCTTAACCTCTGGCATCCGAAACTGTGTTAGAATTGGGAGTTACTCTCATGTTCCACATTACCTCCTGCATCTCAGCCTAATGATGGGGAAGTTGTTAATGAGCTGTTTTCATAGGCACAGAAATGACTTTTGGAAAGTTTTGTCCATATGAACACCTGTGTGGTCATTACAAACATTAGTGACCAGAATAGCTAAGATATGCATGATTGAGCACATTGCTATAAAAATATCATTCAAAACATGCTTAGCCTACAGAAGGGCAGTGTCAGAGGCCCACAGAGCAACTTGAACCCTTTTCATCCTTGTATCTAAAGCTTTTTAAACTCTTCTGTATTCACACCTTCCCTGGGATCTGGAACCAATCCTTTTCCCAATGGAGAAAATGTAATTGTCTTTAATTTGATGGTTTGAGTCTTAGTACCTGTACCTCTGCTCTTCTGTCTCTTGGCCTCTTCCACTGGGTTGCTTAGGTTCTGTTGACTCAGCTTCTTTTCCTTCCAACCATGAGTTGGCTTCATGGTGGTAACCAGGTCTCACATGCCATTCCCATGCCATGTCTCTGTGTGCTGTCTGTTATGCATCCATTTATTCTGCATTAGGATCAAATCTATAGATTGATCACTTCCTGCTGCTCTGTCCCTTGACTGAAGTTCTGCCTCTGAGCCCTGCCTCTGAGCTTCTCTCATATAGACTGTCTACTTCTCTGCCACTAAATGACTTTTTGTTCCTGTGTTCCACAGTGCCATGCTCTGTGGCGAGAATGTTCCAGGTTCCTCTCTCTTTGATGTCTAGGCTTGTGACTTACTTTATAGTCTCACTGGGGCCTTTACTGATCAGCTACACTTTTGTCTTTGGGTCTGGCCAGCACCAAATCTCACTCATTTTGGAGTCCCTCATAGATATTTAACACTTCCCTGACTAGTAGGTGGAAGTCACAGGCATCAGAATTCTTTTTGGCTGAATAGATATTTATTGAGCACCACCTGTGTATAAGGCAGTACTTTGTGTTGTGACAAAAAGATGTGTGAAACTTGATCCTAACTCCTACACATATTCTGTTAAGAGAACAACAACACAATTAGTGCATGATGCACAATAGGTTGAAGAATGGCCAAAAGTCAAAGTCAGTCTCTCTCTCTCTCTCTCTCTCTCTCTCACACACACACACACACACACACACACACACAATTTTATAATTAAGAACTTACTTTAGAGAGACCTTATTATACTCATTTTTGTTGTTATTTTCTTTTTTTTTAATTACTGGATACATCTACATTCGTGAAACTGGCTTTTTCAGTGTTCTAAAAGTAATTTGGGAAGCACTTGCATTTCATGGTTTGTTTTAAAAAATGTGCTGCTTTTATTTAGTCTCACTGTGCTTTAATGAACTTAATAAAAGCATGTGAAGTTGGCATGCGTGGATTAGAAGCATGAAGCCATTTGTTGATGGAGTTATTACTACAACAATTCAAGGAATGAAGACTCCTATGAAATTTTTGTTGAATTCCCCGTCCACAGGATTCATAAAGCCAAATTACTTAAAAAATATTACAGGTCACTTGGTTACATATGTTCCTTTCAATGAGTTTTGACTTCGTTTTGTATCCTGTTTACCCTTTTTCCTTTTAAAAACATATAAACTAAATATTTCTTTTAACAATTGAAATCCTTCACCTTTCTCTGCATCTTCTCTTGTAAGCCTCTTATTTTCCTTTAAGTACCTGCAAATATTTATTCCTCAGTGCTTCATCATTACCCTTTCAATTCAGTTGTGGTGCCTTTTGTTGACATCACCTGTCCATATAGAATAAAGAAGTCTAATATTAGCCTTATACCACTGAAGGACTAATCAATGGGAAATAAAGTAGAAGAATGTTTTGTTTTTTTTTAAGATTGGAAATTATGTTTTTAACTCTACAAAAAAATACTCACTGTGATATAATTAAAATATACAGTTAAGCTTTGGTCATCTTTCAGTTTCCAAATGTTCTTTGGGCTGATTCCATCATTTTGTATAATGTTATGATAAAATATTTTTTATCCCTAGCTATACGTACTATTTTAGTAGATAGTTGTCATGTTTCTGTCTTTCAAGTTAGGTACAACTAAGGTGTTATAATTTGAAAAATGTCTGTCCTTTCCCAACTTGTAGTACTGATAATGACTAGAGATTCCCCAGGTATAAACTCAAAATCTTTGGAAGATGTTTGACCTAAGACTATCTTCATTTGATCAAACCATTATTTGGGAAGGAATGAGTTTGCTGAAATCCAGCTTTATTTCTTATAGTCCCCTTTCAGCTATACTGTATACCTTGTCACCATGTCATAAACGAAAATCACTCCAGCTTATCCCTGAGCCCTGATCTGATTATCATTGCAGGGTTTTTTTTTTCCTTGTGATGACTATCAATTTAACCTGTGACAGAGCAATGTTATTGAAGTAAAGTGTTTTATTTTAGGGGGATTAAATGAAAGATAAATTTATTTTTGAGAAAAAGATAACACAAAGAATGTGTTTTTGAAAGAACCTGTCAACATATATTTTATTATAAGTATTTGCTCATCAGTTGCTGTTATTTCAGTACTTTTTTTCTACTTCTCATATCTAAGTCAAGTTGTTTTAGATAATAATATCAAAGTTCAACATATTTTCCGAGAACTAAATTTGCTGTTCTTAAGTTTCAAAAATAACTACTTCAGATTTTTTCCTATTGCTTTTCCTCATATATCAGAGAGTCATTAATGTTCTTATAAGAATTTAGTCCTTGTGGATCAATTTTTATCCCAAAATTTCAACAGGACTTTTTAAAGGCAAGCTTTGAAAAATCTAAATTTACATTAGATGGGATAGGACATTATGTTCTTTAAGAATTGGGATAAAACTTGCTATTTTCTTTTCTTTCTTTTTTTTGTACTTCTCTCAAAGTGATATATTGCAGTAATAAGAGTTTCCATTGGTAGTTTTGCTTATACAGCATTTCTCATTTAAAAGGAACGGTATCTTTGCTGACTGTCAGCTCTATTCTAGGGGTGTTTTAAAACATTCCTGTATAAATTCTGTTTCTTAGGATCGTTGGTCCACATGAAGTTGGTCCACTGTGGTAGTATCAATATAATTGTTTATTCCCCCTTTAAGTATAATATAGCTTTAAATTTAATTTCCACTATTGGGAGTAGATTTTCTTCACAAAGAGTTACATTAATGATTTGTAGACCATGTTAAATGATACTTTCAAAAAAGTTAATTGCCCAGAGAGCATCAACTATAGTGTTAAGAGGAACAATGATTTGTGGGAAATGGGAGGTAGAGGGGGTGACAGGAGAGGGCAGGAGAGATGGGGAGCCATGTAATGTTTTTCAGGTGACCATGGCATAATTCCTGGATAATACTGTGCCCACTGTATCCTTTCAAGTGACAGTGTGACTGTCCACCTATTTAAGAATGCAGCAACACAGCTCAACCATGTTTGGCTTCCTTTTCTTTTCTGCCTTCTGATATAATTATCTCTGCATGCCCCCAAATCTTCCATGATGATGCCCATCTGTGAGAGACTAAGAAAGGCAAATCCTCTGTTGATAAACTGCAGTTTGATTCTGTACAACACTAGTCTCTAGGCGAGTAGAGATTTCAGTATTCTGTTCCCACTTCTCCCAAGTGCCCACTGAGAGCAAAATGAAACCTCACTGACATCCTGAGGTGTGTGGGGGTGTAATTTACTGGTGCCCAGAGCCTGCTGCCAGTGCTTTTCATTCCATCTTCCTAGGAAAGGAGGACAGTGCAATTTCAAAACTGGAATAGTGATTATGGCTTTCTGATCTGCTGCTGCCTGTTGGGCATGTTAAAAAAGAAAAGGAAGAGAAGTTTAATGCAAATCACGATCTCTTTGAGGCAGGGTCATCTTTAGCTGTTTCACACTGCAGTAGCCTTTGGAGAAACTGTTTTTCACTTGAGTTCCTTTAGACATTGCTTTGAAGAGACTTGATGCTGCAGGCCCAAAGCCCTCATGCAGGTCCCAGGACAAGCAGGAACCTGGGTACTTCCTACCTTGGTAGAGAAAGCTCATCATTTCTGTTAGCTAAGGTTTCCTAATACTTGGAAAGTGTGCTGATTGACTAACATCTTCATGTGCTAGAAAATATTGGTACCATTGTCTCACAGAATTGTTGAGGAGATTAAAAAGTTGAATGTGAACACACCATATGATAACTCTTAGTACCTGGTAGGAACTCCCTAAGTGTTCATTTATCTTTTTGCAAATGACCAAACCAGTGTAGTAAATGGACTTCATGATGGATGAACATTAGACAGGATGTGAATATTTACCTTGGGCATCAGGCCAAGACATAGTTCATGACAATCCCTTGTATCTATTATTAGAGTTAAGACAGCTAGTCTCAGTAGAGGTGCAGATATTGAGAACAGGGCTGGAAGTGGCTCTGTTAACACTGGGGTCCCACTAAAACACAAAGCCTGGTGGTTCACTAGCAGAGAACTTATGTGTACACATTTGGATATCTTGGAGACAGAGCATCACATTTAGTATAAAAAGCAGTGTGGGTTGCTAACATGCTCAAAAGACAGTAAAAGAAGAGACTGACCAGATTGACCTCTAAACTCAGGAATACATATAGAATTTAATGGAATAGGCTTTATGAGTTGTATGCTTTTCAGCTCTTAATGCCTTTAGAAAGTACAGGAAAGATTCTGTGTCCTTCGAATCTCAGGAGTACATGTTAGCTGGGGGCTTTGGTGGGTAGAACATGCTCCAGGTGAAAAAAGACCCGAGCTCCTCTGCTTTTTAGGATTGTGGAATGGCTGGGTGTCTTAAATTCTTTTCAGATTGAACCTTGCTTGCTGTTTCAGCATGGAGATACAGTGCTGAGTGTGTGGGAAGTTGTAACCATTCATCAATGTGATTCAGTCTCTCTTGGCAATGCACAGGCAGCAAGAGCATCTGTTCTATGAGGGAGCCTTAAAGATTCTAGAAGCCTGTTTCCAATTCAGGAACATATATATTTGTGTAGTATACCTGTTTCTAGAATCAGACAGGTCCTCTACATGCACTTAGGGCTGGTCTGCCAATCTCCTAGAAGTCCAAGAAGGCCTAAGTGTGTTCAGATATCTTTTCTTCTTTCTGCCTTACCTGCCCCTGCCCAAGCCAAGCTAATTCTTCTTGGGCTTGATGCTCAAATATCAGGTATGTATACCCTGTAAATCCCACATTTACTCTTTTTCTTTTTAAGAGGAGAGGCTGGGACTCTTGTGGATTTTTGTATCTTAATGTCTATGAATTTGTTGGCTGGAAATTTGGGTTCAAGCAATATTAAGTCTGTGAAGCAATGTAAATAGAAAATTTAGACCTGGGTACAAAATACCTGGTGGGTCCTCTCTTCATTTTATAACTGAAAAAATAGTTATCTTTCTTTTGTTGAGTGATGTCTCTCAAGTTCTGTTACCTACAGTGCCACTGGTCATTAGTGAACAGGCCTTTGTGGATGTGCTTGAGGGTGAGGGTTTTTGATGAGTGTGGTCCTGATGAAGTGGAGAATCCAGGCCTGGCTAGGAATCTGAAGACTGAAATTCTGGCACCCACCTTACTACTGCTAGCACTTTGGGTCAAATAGCATTATTACCCTGGATGCAATTGCTTTATCTATGAAGTGAGGGCTTAAAAGAGCTCTAATTCTGAGGACCTGTCTCAGTTGTCACAATTTGTCTATTCCTTGAAAGCACATTTATTGTGATTCTTTGCTTCAGGCACTATATTTATAGTGTGCTCAGAATATAGTTTATGGCCTCAAAATTGTCATTCGCTTTTTTGCATGAAAACTAGTCTGTCTACCCTTTCAGATGAACTTATATATTTAAGCTTCCTTAAATTTAACCAGTTTGCCTTTAATGCAACTGTTTTCAAATTTAAAGAGGTCAGAGAATCTTTTATTTTTTCAGATATATAAAATGTAGTTACATATTCAGATGCCTGGATTATTTCTGAAATAGACCAGAATGATTTGTCTAAACAGATACTTTGGGGGTGTTAAAGATGAATTAATTTTTTGATTTAGCTTTCACAGTGCTTTAACTTAGAAATAAAAGAATAAAAATTTATAAGTTTGAAATAAAAGTTATAAGATTGAAATAATTCAAAATTGCATATTATATACTTTTTTTCCCTCTCTGTATTGGGCATTGAACCCTGGGGTACTTTACCATTGAGCTACTTCCCCAGCCCTTTTTACTTTTGATTTTGAGATAGAGTCTAACTTGCAAGACTGACCTTGGATTTGGGATCCTCCTGCCTCAGCCTCCTGACTGGCTGGGATTACAGATGTGCACCACTACCTTTAATTGTTTAAAGTATATGACTTTTTTGTTGTTGTTTGGTTTTTGATAATGCTGGGGAGTCAAACCTAGAGCTCTTCAAATGTTAAGTAAGTGTTGTATCACTGAGTTATGTCCCTAGGCCTAAAAACCATAAAGATTCTTGCTCTTAAAATACAATTAGTATCAACCAAGCTGGCAAAGATAAGATCTCTATATCCTGTATTTTAGATTTTTGTCTTGTTAGATACTCTAATAATACCAAGTTTCTTCTATAGCAGTTACCATCCATGATAATTATGCATTTATTTGTAAGATTGATTCATACTATCTTCATTCTGAGACTGGAAGTTAAAATATAGGATCCAGGGACCCATCCTTGAAAGACTCACTCAGAATGTGCAGGAGAAGGATCTTAAGAAAAGAGCCATTTTAGTTCTTCATTTGATTGTATAAATCCTGATCTGGAAATCTCTGGCAGCAAAAACTAACGTCAGTTTTCAAAGATTTGTGTTAGTGCAATGCATTTAACACAGAACCATACTTTGTCTTTGATTCTTACCTCCTTTGGGAAGAGTTGTAAGTTAAAGTCATTAGTTTTAAGCTTCAGACACTTGAAAGATCATTAAGTGAAAAACTGTTACTAAAATATTTATAAAAATAAAACTTATGAGTGTTTGCTGGCAATTTATTTATTTATTTATGAATGTTGGGGAATAGGAGGTCAGCATTGGCAAGTCAGGGGCATAATAAATGAGTAAAGGTTACAGTATTGATTAGATATAGCACAAGTGTTCCTTCATTCAAAAAACCTAATTTATAGCCTTGGAAAGGGGAAAATGTAATGGATCTTCATAGAAATTAACTGGTGATTCTCACATAAAACTTTTAATTTTTTTATGGTAAAATAAATAGGTTATGTTAATTCTAATATTTTATTTAACCCAATGAATCCAAATATTGTCCTTTAACAGGTATTCAACATAAAAATAATTAATAGGATATTTTGTAGTCTTTTTAAAAATCAAGTCCTTGAAATCCAGTGTATCTTTATTTTGACAACATATAATAGGAAGCATATATACTTACTACTTGCTAGGTATCATTGTAAGCTCTTTAAAGGTATTACTTATTTAATCCTTTTAGTCACTATGTGGTAGATAATACTGCTATGCCTGTTTTATAACGAAGGGAACCGAGGCACACAGAAGTTAAGAAAACTTCCTAAGTCACAAAGCAACTAAGTGGCAGAGCTAGAATATAATCTAAGGTAGTCCCCCTCCAGAATATTTGGTGTTAACCATCAAGCCACCCTGCCTTAGTTCACACAGTTCTGTGAGGAAACTGAATCAGTGGGAGCTTGCTAGAGGACTTAAATTAAGTGATTGAGCACATATTTAAATCTCATGTTCTTTCACAAAGTATGAAGAGAAAAATTAAGAGTATATTCTGACTGCTTTAATTATAATACTGTCATTATTGAATAGGAAGACTGTCTTATATGCCCTGGTTTGTTTATGGTTTGAGTGTTTCTTCCAGTGGTTCATGTGTTGGGCCATTGTTTTAAGTGTGACTATGTTAAGAGGTGGTGGGATCTTTCAGAAGTGAGGCCTACAGGGAGGTTGTTAGGTCATTGGGGGTGAGTCATTAGAATAGATTAGTATAGTTCTAGTGGGACCTGTCTCTCTCTGACTTCCTGTCATGCTCTGTGATCTCTCCCTCTTACATGCATTCTCACCATTGTATGCTGCCATAATGTCTTCAGGAGGGCTGAACTGATGCAGATGCTATGCTCTTAAGCCTCCAGAACTATGAACTAAGTGAGCGCCTTTTCTTAATAAAGTTCCTAGCCTCAGATTTTTCAGAAATGGACTAATAAAATGCTTGGATAGAAATTTCTAACTAAAATCCTGGTATTTCTACTTATTGTGTATATATGTTCACTTAAGCATATGTTTTTCAAAAAAGAGAGGTAAGAAAAACCCATTAAATATTTAGGAGATACATTTCTGATTCATAAACATTTAATCTTTCAAAGAACAATGAAGGAATATTTCAGCAAATGAAAAATCATGTTTAAAAAGCCTTTGTAAATCTGTGTATCATCTTGGAGTTTGTCCTAGCTATTATCTGCCATGATTGGTAACATTTCTGGATGTTTAAACTTGAAAAATGACCATGCAGTAAAACTTCACTCTATAACCTACTTCCTAGGCAACTGTGTGAACATCATCTAAACTGACATCTTGGAACTTTACAAGATGAAATAGTTGACCACAGCCATGGTGTAGGGAGCTGCCCTGTCTGCACCACAGAAGGGACAGCCCAAAGTGCTGTTTTTTTTTTTTTTTTTTTTTTGACATTTCCTCTGCTTTGCCCAGGTTTCAGCATGCAGTGTTATAAATTAAAGTCCTATAGATTGTTTGTTTCTTTGTTCCCCCTTTGGAGCAGAGAGAGGTTCGTTGTTTTTGGTGGAATATGTGTTCTACCCTCCTGGGTGCTTTTGCTTTCCTATCCCTGATGACTAAGGAAATTGTGACCAACCCCTTCTAATCTTTGGCTACTCTTTAATTCGCCTGTATGTGCTGCAGAGTTAACATTTAGTGTGCTTGGGCAGGATGGCCTTGGCTCAGCAAAAACCCTGTCAGGATCAATTAGATGTGACTTCGGAGTTGAGTTTTATTGACATTTTGCATGCCAGAGTCAATTTGGAAAATTGCCTCTGTTACCACATCCTTATTTCTGACCCTGATGGGAAGCTGACATTGCCAGATTTTAACAACCACTGTTTTAACAAGAGGGACCTGTGTCATACACACTGATGTATCCACATAGCTCTGGGTTTTGATGGCAAGGAGGAGGCAGGGGCTAAGAAAATATTGATTGAATTTGTGAATTTTGATGTTCTCAGTTCTGATGTTTTTTAAATTGTTCTCTTTCATTGACTATCATGTTATATAAAATGAAATTTCTCCCGAACTTAGTTGTTTAATAGAAAATTATAATTCTAAAAAATAAAGACAAAAAGAAGAGAGAGGCAGGCAGGCAGGCACTAACTGAAGCATTGCTAATGATCTCTAAAAGCATGACCTATGGTGGGTTAGTTTTTCTGGATTTCTGTTTTTGCCTTACTGTGGAAATTTGTACACAATTATACATAAAAGTTATATTTTATGAATTTCAAGAATTATTCATATTTTGCCACCCTTGTTTATCTCACCCAGTCATGTCTTAACCTGTTTTTCTTTTTGTGGAGTACTTTTAAGCAAATCCTAACTATTATATCCTTTTACCTTAAAACAGATCTGTATGTATTTCTAACTGGAAAAAATTATTTTTCAACCTAAGTAACATTCTATCATCACACCTAACATAATGAACCATTTTAGGAATTAATGTCATGCAACTGCCAGTCATGTTAAAATGTTTCCGGTGGTTTCTAGGATTTGGTTTCGCAACTGTTCCCTCTCCCTCAATTCAGGATCTAATCAAAGTACACACAGTACATTAGTTATTCAGCCTCTTAAATCTTCTATTACTGTTATTCTGACCCCTGCTTCTGTTTTTTTTTTTTTTTTTTCCCTGCCATTGATTTGTTTATGAAATGGCTCCTATGTAAGATTGGATGGACCATCCTGTGAATTTGGCTGATTATTTTCTCACAGTGTGTGTTACACTTTAAATTGAATATTAGATTAGAGACTTTATTAGGTTCCAGCTTGTTTTTTTCCTGCTTTTGAAGTAGGCGGCCTTGCGTACTTTGACCTCCCTTCAATGAGGGCATGTTCTCTGGCTGTTGCTCTGTCAATGACACTACTGAAACACCTACACCAGGAGGTTCAGTGCTGTCAGCCTGATCCTGTTATGAAGATCCCCATCAACTTTTACCACGATGGATTTAGGATTCATTGATGATCACTATTTCTCATAAGAATTAGAAAACTGATTTTCTTATTGTCATTTCTCATACATTTATTGGGTGGAATTCTATAAAGGAGAACCTCTCTTTCTACTGCTTGAGTACCTTAAAATAGTTTGTGCAGGCAAGGCAAGGTAAAGGCTTAATTCTTTTGCCTTATTTATTACTTTTGGGAATAATAAATCTGTGCCCTAGCAATCTCCAGTAAGGAGCAATTAAAATTTGTCATATCATTATTAACTCATGAATTTATATTTATGGAATATCTTTGAATCCACTGCAGTCATTATTCTCTTTGCTTCAATTGCCCTATCCAGGCCACTTTGACCCCTATGTTTTTTTTACATAGCAGTACTTGAACATCTCTTTACCCTCTCCTTCTTGTTGTAACTGTTATCTGTTGCTGTATAACAAATAATCCCATAATTTAGTGGCTTAAAATATTTTTTGTCACTGTTATTCTCCAAGCTGGTACAACTTCTGTTTGTCACTGTCAATTTTTTTTTTTTAATCATCTATGGGTTTTAAGTCTCTAATCTTGTTTCCCAAATTCCAAAGGGAATTTTTAAATTCCTCTCTGAATGTCCTGACAGTTGAATTCAAGGAAGCATTTGGGGGCAGAAGAGAACCTATGAGGTTTTACTCCAGACTTTCCCTGTTAGATCTGTTCCTCATTTTGTGAAGGAGAGATTAGCAGTGCAATAGGATCTTCATGACTTTCTGATGTTAAAATGAATATCATGGTGTATGCTATGGGTAAAGGCACTAATTTGATGTTAGACAGCCCTGGTTCCAAATCCCACTTCACCACTTCCTAGCTACACAGCTTGGCTAAGTTATTGACACTCTTTGAATTCTAGTTTTTCCATTGTGTGAAGTGCACATGGTGATACTACTTACCTCTTTGATGGTTCTGTGATTTAACTTAAAGTGATAATGGTAAAATCCCTAGCACAAAGCCTACCACATGGGAAAAGCTTAGTAAATGATAACAATAAGGTAGCAAGTAATGTTCTTGTGATTTGACATTAAATCTCAATGTCTGTTATTTTACTCTGTGCAAACTTGAAGAGGGGTTTTCTAAGAAAACAAGGAATTTTCTTTCATTTTCTTTATGCAGGTCTTGGAATTTCCTGCATTGGTTGATTTATGGGAAGTATAGTAAACATTTTCTCAGCCCACAGCACCATGTGACTTTCTTATTGCTAGTCAGCAGTGTGAAACCTCAAATGAAAGTTTATTAGCTCAGAGTTTAGTACAACTGTTCAGCATAGCTAAGCAGACTTTATTTAAAGAAAGCGCCTGTTCTCTTTTTCTGGACACAAAAGAGCCATGTATCACACTGTTAAATAGTGGCTTTGCTTTGCTTTCCATATAAATAAATTTTTCATTCTGTTGAAACTTACACTGGTTGGATGCTAAACTTTAAAATATTTTAATAGCTTCTAACAGATATGTTACTGTTTTAAACAAAGGCCATTTGAACATCTCTTCACCCTTTCTTTATTGTTGTATTAGTTATCTAGTGCTGTATATCAAATGATCCCAGAATTCAGTGCCTTAAAATAATTTGGGTTCATTATTATTCTCCATGATGCAGATTAGCTGGGCTATCCTTTGTGTTGCAGGTCTGTCTGGATTCAGGTCTTCACTCTGGATTAGGCCTTGCTCCATTCCACAAATGTTTATTCCAGGTCCCAACAGGATGAGGCACCAAACTAGGTGAACTTTTCTTATGTGATGGCTCAAGTACTACAGGGCCAGCCCGGCTGTGCATGTTTTAAGTTTCAACTTGAATCACATCTGATTCCTGTCCTTTGGTTAAAGTAAGTCATTTATTGAACTTAACATTAAGTGGAACAGGGAAATGTATTTCTTCTATAAAGGTGGGGAGGGAAAAGGCAATTACTTACGAAAGAGTGAGCTAATTTACAATAGAAACCAGGGTCATTGATATGGTTATCTAATAATATTCAGTTTCACATATAGTTGTACATTTAATGTCCCTGTCACTAGTTCTGTGTTCTACTTTGCTCACTTTATGCTACAGATAACCAGTTCTTTGAATAACTGTGTTTAGGTAAAGATAAATAAGTTCCATACAGCTGTGAATGAAGGCACAAGCTTGTAATTGCAGTGACTCCGGAAGCTGGGGCAGGAGTATGGCAAGTTTGAAGCCAGTCTCAGCAACTTAGGGAGACCCTGTCTCAAAATAAAAAATCAAAAGGGCTAGGATGTAGCTCAGAGAGTTCAATCCCTAGTAAGCACGTATGTACACACATATGTATGTTCTATATAGGACTTAATGACCTGTCCTGGGGACTGAAACTCCCCCAGACCCCAAATCTGTTAGGATGCTTGGTAGCCTTTACCTTTACATTTCTCCATAAAATTTACTCTAGAAAGAATCTGTGATATTGCCAGAAATTTGATTTCTGTGAGTAAGGATTTAACTTTAATATACAAAGTTAAACTAGTAGGAGATAATGGTTAATTCATTAGTTAATAGTAACCAAGTCATACAATATGTTACTAATTATAAATTTCTGATTCTAACCTTGCATCTATTATTAACTTACATAAAAGCCAGGAGGAAATTGCCCAATCTCTGGTACTTGTAAATAAAAAACAAATGGAGATAATAGATATGCACACCCAAGGCAATTATGGTGCTGTTCACATGTAGAATAAAACCATTTCAAACAAGGTTAAAATCATATTCATATAAACTTCTATTAATTACTAATTCCTAATAATTCTGCCTAAGTTGCAGTAAGTTCATTTTACCTTAGTAAAATTGATGGGAGAAAGGACTTATTAATAAGATTAGTGTTATGAACCACTGTGGAAAAATATTTTTTGAGAACATTTATTTGGGAAGTATAATTAATACTAATTATAATTAGTGCTGATTTCAAGTGTGCTTAATTTATTCACAACACAGACCCAATGGGCCTTAAATTGCCATATCTACAACAGATTAAAAGTAATCAAGTGTCTTATTTTAACACATTTCACGATAAATAATATTTTATCAATTCAAAATGTGTTTCTAACTAAAACACATGGATTGGATTTTACCATGTTTATAAAAAAACATATTTTTCAGGTGCATGAAAAACACTACCAGTCTCAGTTGCTTTTGATATAAAACCTCTGAGCAAATGCTGTGGTACTTAGTATTTCTCTCTCCTTTCCCTATCTCCCCCTACACCCCACCCAGGTAGGAAACTGTAAGCCTTAAGTGGAGAAAATGTGATGTGAGAAGAGAAAGTGAGGTCCCTACTATCCATCAATGCCCCCCCATCGCTATTCATTAAGGGTCTTCTTTAATAACATGTTCTTTGTACTTTCTTACAGAAAGAAAAATGAATTTTGTAGCAAGCAACAATTATGTTGTTTGATTAGATGGGAAATCCCAGCCTGCCTCAGGGTTTCCAATCCCATTATCCCCCACTAGAAGGAAAAATGTCAATTTGTACCACAGAAACCACCACCCTATGTCGAGCCATTCTTCCTTTCCCTTGGCTTTCCTGTGGAATTACCCACTCCCCTTACCCAGCCTGTTCTCAATCTTTCAGAACCACAAATACAGGCGAGATAGTGGCTTTTATTTTCTCTACTTGCATTACCACAATTTATGGGTGTTTGGGGGTAAAATATTTTGTAATTGAGATCTCACTAAGCACAGTTCCATTAGCCTGATGGAGGTTCTTTAAAAGATGTTTCTCATGCTTCATTTTATCTTTACTCCTATTACTACTACTCCTACCTTGGTTGAATGCTTATTCCACGCCAGGTGCTATGCTAAGACTTCTGTGTGTATAACCTCAAGATTCCCAGGTGCTCTGCAGTCAATGTTCCCATGATATCCATTTGTCTCACGAGATTTCTGAGACCTGAAGAGGGTTAACAACTTGCCCAGTTTGTCACATAGCTAAATAGAGGCAGAGCAGGCTGCAGCCCTGTTCTGTCCCTCGACAGAGCCTTGTTGCACTGCCCCATTACTCTGTGATCCTCTTTTTTTTTTGGTCTTGATATGTGGCTTATCATACCTTAGTATTTTTCCCTTTTTACTCTAAAGCCCCAAGTTGATTTACCATCTTTATTTTTGTTCCCCTAATGAGAACAGCTACGAATTAATTACTTAATTTAATTAACATTTATTAACTCATCAGCTGAGTATGGAATGCTGCATTGGGGACTAGAGCTACAAATACTTATTTATTTTTATTATCTATAAAACATTTGGGATGGCTGATTAAAAAAATAAAGGGATAAAAATAAATTGCAAAGACCCTGAAAATACCATGACTTCCCTTAAAAAGGGGACCTTCTAGAACAATCCCACTCGAAGGTGATTCTTTTGTGTTCTTGCTTTTTCTACTGGGTCTTTTCTGTGGGACAGAATACGTTCATCTGCATTTTCCATTTCAGACTTCCTTAGAGGACTCTCCCCTCACCCTGTACCCTGGATTCAAGCCAACCTGATTCATGACCATGACAACCCACCTATCCTAAAAATTTTGTAGGGTTCAGAATAGTTCCACATGGATTGCCTTGTTTTACAATGAAATAGTGAGTGTCACATCGACACAGAGTCCTGTAATGCAGCTTGCCCACATTCTGTGTGGCTCCTCCAAACCTCACCACTTCCTTGAATTGTCCAGAAGACTTGGATTCCTCTCTGACGGTTCCTCCTTCCTGTTTCGGTTCTTCTTTTGTGGGCTTTTTTGCACCACCCCGCTTTCATGTCTCAGTGTTTTCGTCACTGGCTTTACCCTTCTGTCTCCTCAGATGTCAGTCTCCTGTCCCTGGCCTCTCTGGGCCATTGGCAGATCTTCCAGAAACATACCTTAACATAAGATTCTTTGTGTCCTTTTAATTTTTTTTTTTACATTGTTGAAAAACTGGAGCATTTTTCATTCTTCTTTCTCATTCCTCACACCCAACAAATCACACAGCACAAGTTTTAAATGACATAAATGTAAAATATGGCTGAAAGATTGAAATATCCTATTGTCTCCGTTTAATCGCTAGCACTCAGGTGGTGGCGGCTATATTTGTAGAATCCAAGGAAGATGATAAAGGCTGTCGTCCTTGACAGTAGTACTCTCACATCATTGGGTCCACTGGTTGTATAACTCTCCTCTGAAACAGAGGAACTGTGTCTTCCACTGCTCACTGAGGTGAAAACGAAACTCTACCATAAGGCCTGTCTGCCTTTAGCCAAATGGGAAGTGATGTCCTTACCCCTTGTCATAAATACATAGCTGATCATCACTTCTTCTTGAGCAACTTAAGCTGGCACAGGAAATCTGAGACATGACTAAATGATGTGTCAGGGAGGAAAAATTTCTGAAATGTTGTTTAAACAAAAATTGGCAGATCTGTAACATTTCTCTATTGATACAAGAAAACATTCTAAATGAAGAAAGAAGATCAAAAGTTTTTTTCTTTTCTTTTCATGATGTTGAATTTTGTTCCCATTACTCTGTTACTTTCTAGATTTAGAAAGTAAAATTAAAGGACACTCAGCTAAATTTTAATTTCAGATAAAGAGTTATTTCTGTTTTACTATAAATATGTTTTAGGCAATATTGGGGGCATATTTATACTAAAAACTTATTGGTTGCTTATTTAAAATTTATATTTAACCAGGCATCCTGTAATTTATCTTATATCTTTACTTTTAAGAAAGTCTAGTAATCCATATTAACCTGTTAGGTAAATTAGAGTATTGATTTTTTTTTAAAAAAATGTCTAATAAAAAAGTGCTCTAACATTAATTCCTTTGATAGAAGCTAATTTAGATAACTAAGGAAGCATAGGAATTTAAAAGCTAATCTGTCATAAATCACTGCAGGTATGTTAGATCAAAAATGAAGACAAGGAATCTCTGAGATGGAAAAGTAGCATTTACCAATAATTTTTAGCCACAGTGTTTAACTTCTGCCCATTGCTCCTATGTCGGCCCTCTGGAGGCTATAGAAAACAGTGAAGATGCTGCTATACATGATAGCCAGCCCTTGCTAAGATCAATAATGGTTATCGATCTCTCTTTGTTCTGATTTATTTAATCCTCACAATAGGCATATGAGGTAGGTACTTTCATAATTTGTGTTTTCAAGTTGGGAGACTAAAGTACAGAGCCGTTGATTAGCTTAACCATGGCCACATAATTTTGTCAACTCTGAAGAATATTCCTTATAGGGTAATGTCTTTAGATCCCTCTGTCTTCTTTTTTTTGACTGGTTTGTCAGTGCCCTGGTATATATTTTGATCAAAATCTAAAAGCATAATTTACGTGCAGTATAATTTTTAAGTGGGGTACAGCAGGATTTTTAGTGGCTTTTATACTAGATGTTATGTTTTTACCAGTGGCCCAAGGATTACCTGAGTGTTTGGTTTGGTTTTATTGTGGAGTAGGGGGATTTACTTGCAGGTAACCCAGTTGATTCTGATTGAATTTCTATTTTATTAATATTTTTAAAAATTGACACGTAGTAATTCTACATATTTATGGGACACAGTGTGTCATTTCTACACAAGTATGCAATGTGATTTTTACAGACCAGTGCAATTAGCATATCCTCAGTATTTATTTATTTGAATTGAGAACATTAAAAATCCTAATAGGTATTCTGATTCAGTTAATGATTGCCAACTATAGTTATCCTAATGTGCTGTAGAACCTTAGAAGTTATTCTTCCTCTCCAGCTCTATCCTTAAACCCATTAACCATCATCACTACATCCCTCCCTCCCTTATACTTATCCCAGCTCTAGTAGACTCAGTATTCTCTACTGCTTTGAGATCAACTTGATCTTCCACATATAAGCCAGAACACATGGTATTTGTTTTTATGTGCGTGACTTCTCTTAATATAATGCCATCCAGTTCCATCAATGTTGCTACCAATGACAGAATTCTCTTCTTCTTTATGGCTGAATAATATTCCAATGTGTCTATATACTACATTTTCTTTATCATTCATCTGTTGATAGGTACCTAGGTAGATTGCATCTCCTGACTGTTATGCATAGTGCTGCAAGAAACACATGAGTGTAGATGTCTCTTTGGCAGACTAATTTCATGTCTTTTGTGTTGTCCTAGTAGTAGCAGGATTGCTGGATCGTATGGTATTTCTTTTGCTAGTTTGAGGAAACTGGCTGTACTAATTTACATTTCCCCCATAACTGGGTATGAGAGTTTCATTTTCTTAGAATCCTTGCCAACATTTGCTGGTTTTTGTCTCTTTGATCAGAACCATTCTAAGTGGGATGAGATGATACCTCATTGTGGTTTTGCTTTGCATTTCCCTGATGATTAATGATGTTGAACATTTTTTTTTCATATACTTGTTGTCCATTTATGTATCCTCTTTTGAGACATGTCTATTGTGGTTATTCACCCATTTTAAAAAATGGATTATTTGGGCTTTTTTTTTTGAGATTGAACTTTTAACCAGATAAAACTTCTGGGTTCTTGTTTATACACCAAAGCAAGTTAGTTGAGAATCTTTCAATTTCTCCATATGCAGTTTTATAATGTACGTTTAGGAATTTATTTTATTTGTATAATTTTTAGAAATTGTTTTGCTTTACCTCTCTTCCTACTTGCTATCGCATTATATGGTGCTTTGTAATATAATGACAGTCATGACGGGTGTTTAGAACAGAGACCCAGGCTCAGCAGGTAATTGTGTGCATGCATGAGCTCACTTCCATTCCCTTCCCTGAATGTTCTGGATGCCTCTGCTTCCTTCCCAGTGGCTGAAGGTAGACACTGTTTAGCTATCTTGTCTTTTGGGGAGATGCTTGGAGCATTTTTGTTTTTAAACCACATTTTGCTCCCTTCTACCGGAAATAATTTCAGATCACTTTCCGTGATAATGAGTAGTGATCCTGCCTCTTCATACTTCTTATCCCCCAATCATCATCTCTTCATGTGCCCCATTTTAGTTGTAATATTGATAAAGTTTAACCCCAAATACTGTGACTTAATAATAGTTTGCTCTTAGTAACCAAAGTAGTAGGGAGTTAATAATAGGAAAAAGTATTAATCTGGAGAATTGTAGACTGCTTGTATTTCATGTAAGAAAATCTTAAAGCTCTGCTGGAAGTATTGAATGTAGCTGGGGGCAGAACACTTGAAGAGGACAGGATGTAGTGAGACCAAGGGGATTTCTTTGTGCTTGTTTTTAAGGAAAGCTGAGACTTAGATATCAACTAATGAAGCATCTTCAAACATATTCATATCTTGTAATCCTGGAACGTTAAAGAAAATCTGATAAATTCATCTCGAGTCAGTGCATTGTATGTGTTCAATAAATATAATACAATTTAACTCAGTCTTGGAGTTTTAATAAAAAATGACCACAAAGGAGTCAGTTCATATTGTTTTCTTTCTGGGATTGCTTTGACATTTCTTAGCTACCTTTTATACTTTGAATTTGCTCATTATAATTTTTATTTCCCAAAGGCATTGAAATGAATAACATTTTACAAAAATTTGAGAGCATTGCATAGTAAATTATAAGTATTATTCATTGCTCTTTAGTATCAACATTCAGCCTACAATGTTGTCAAGATAATGCAGATAAGTAATTGGCATGTTAAAACCCCCACACCATATAAATAAATTATAGGTGATCTTTAAAGGTACAGTAATTTGTTACACACCATGGTTTAAAACATGACTTTATAATGCAGAGTACTGCAACTCATTATGGAATACTTATGAGTGATTTATTAGTGAAAGACTTTTTCTTAGTACTCATTCCATCACTCTTGAAGCACACACTAGAACCGATTCATAACTCTCTGTTATATAAACAATGCATTTAAAAAAATGCTCCCTTCTATAAATATATAAAATAATGTTATTGTACAAGAAGTATAAAATGAACAACTTTCCAATTTGGTTTCCTTTTATGAGGCTTATCTTTCCGAATCATGTACATGTAAATTCTACTCTATGTTTTTCTTTAATATTCAGAAAGCACCCGTATGGGTTGTTTCCCAGTAACTAACTAGAATATGATATTTGGCTGACGTTCATAGCACTTTTCTTTCTTTGTGTTAACTTAATTTACTGATATATGTGATCACTGTATAATAGGGTTGGGGAGAGGATTTATCTCCAGAATTACTTTCTTCAGAACACTGTACTGCTTCAGGGATTTGAACTTCTGACTGTTGATGAATGTCAACCTTATGAATTGAATAGTGATTGGCTTTCAGCTGCTGCTTCCTGACTTTTCTCTTCCTCTTTCCCATTTGAACTTTCCATTGAATTCAATCAAACATGTCTACCCTGATGACTGTGCACACCTTGCCATCATCTCCAAGATTCTTGGAGAAAAGTATCTCCCAACTTTATGATAGTCTTTGTTTTATGCTTTTGGAAATAATGCCTGTAATTGTTAATCTTTAAGAAATAGTATATTTAGTCATTTCTTAATTAAATGTATTCTTTGCTTAAAAACAAGGCCTTTTGCAATGTTTGATTCTTACCTATATTATATTCTGAAAATGAGACTTGTGAGAAACTGAATGGTTCTAAGCTTATTTTAAATGAAAAATGATTTTCTTGTAACTATTCCATTTTGTTTCATAAAACCCTGAACATGCTTTACATAGATTCTAGTACTCATTTGTAACTATGAAGGAATAGTAATCAAACTTGCCAATAAGAGGAGTATTTGGGGAAATGTGAATTAAACCAGCCACCTGGAGAACGTCCAAATATTACAAAATGTATTTTGAAAATATCAAGTGAGCCTTGGGGTGGAATTCCATAAATAATCAAAAACCCAGATGTCTTTGATCATCAAGTAATCTGTAGAAGTGTGCCAAAGTGTCCTAAGCCTTCTTCAGCTGTTTTTTAAATAACCCACTTAATACAAAAAATGGATTTCAAAAAATTTAACCATCTTTGCCAAATCCAGTTTGTCTTATTAACTCTAATTGTCCAGTCCCCTTATTAATGAATAATATGATTTTTAAAGACCCTCAAATCTCTTCCTCAGTCAACTCAAATTAGCAGATATTTGTTGTGTGTCTACTGTAAACAACTTAGTTATTTCCAGAGGATATCAAAGTATAATCGTACTGTTCACCCTGAAATTATTAGGAACAGTTCTAACAGAATACTGTAGTTGTATGTAGTATTTATTAGAGAGTTCCTTAAGTGGATAGCTGAAAATACTTTATTTTTAGCATAGTAATCAACAGATATTTTTTATTCACTGTAACAAATTCTAGGAGAATATGGGGAAATTATTAAATGTAGTACTTCCCCTTGTCAAAATAATTCTTTATGCTCCAACTTAAGAAAGAAGATAAATAACACATATTGCAAGGACATGAGTAGATGATAATGGTATTAAAATTTCTGGTGCCATAAGAGCCCACAGCAAATGGAGATGAGAAATCAGTAATGACTACATTATTTTGGCACTTCTCTTGAGCTGGAAGAGTTTCTGCCTTGTTGCACTATTCATTTCTCCAGGGAACTTTCTCCTTTTTAAAAGTCAGAAGCAAATGTAGCTCTACTTGTATTTTTACTATTATAAACGGGTTTCATCATGGCATTTGACGGGGGTGGGGGGATGACTCTATCTAGGTGCAAGTACTTTTAAATTAGAACTTTTGGTTCAGAAATTAAAGCTGTCATATCACTTTCTGGGATGGATTAAAATTCCATTGTTTATTGCAAACAAATATGACCTCAAATTTGGGAATTAGGTTGTTTTTAATTATACTATATTTAGTGAGTTGTATCTGAATTTCTTTCTAAGTTATATTAAACTTCAGAGGAAAGACTTTGTCTTAGTCGTAAGCTTTGCACCCGGTGTCCATGTCCCCCCTTTACCTGCATTTCCCTTCTATGCTGTCTTTTCCACCTCCCTCAGTGCTGTCATGTTCAGACCCACTGTATGTGGGTCTCTGATAGCTATCTACAGAAAACATTTCTTAGCTCTGCAAAAGCATCCCTTCTCCAGTCTCATCTCCCCTTCTCTGCAAAAATCCCTTTCTTGGGCAGGCTCTGCATTTTCTTGTTGCTGTTTTGTACCAGAATGTCTCTTCCTTCCATTTTTACTGGGTATGTTCTTATCTTGTCAGGTTCTGGTTCAACTATTAGCTCTTCATATCTTTCCCTGGCCCCACTGTTATAATATTTCATTCTATAATCTGTGTTCTTATATTTATTTTAGCCTATTACACATAATAATTGGGGTCAGAAACTATACCGGTTATTTGAACAGAGGTATGTTAATACTAAGAATGGTTGACTAGGTTGAAAGGTGATACCTAGGAAACTGACAGGGCAAGAAGAGAACCCTAAAGGATCAAGGGTTTTGCAACTGCAGGGAAAAGATTGAATTATAAAAACGTTGAAAGTTAGAGAAAGGCCCTATAGACTGAAACACATCTCTGAGGAGGTGATGTTGCTCTGTAGGTACAGCTGAATTCAGAAGGTCCCTGTGGCTTGAGATTCAAGTCCTTAAGGAGACTTGGAATTTTAATCCATCTCACCTAGTGCTGAGACCTAGGTGTGGCAGCTGGAGCACAGTGAGGCTGGGAATACTGACCAACAGATTCAAGTGCTCCAGGGAACTGTTGCTGTAAGGTCAAAGGGCACTGCCTGGTTAACCCTGCAACCCACTGACAGAAAGAAATCCCTTCTCCCTCCTCTGCGGTGCCATCTCCCACTAACAGTCCCTGTGGCATGTCTAGGACAGCAGTTGGTGGAGCTGAAATGAGGTTTTCAGAGGGTCAGCCCAGCATCACAGATCATGATAAATTTGGAGCTTATAGATAATGACGTAACAACCAACACACAGGGATAAAGAAATATTTTCTTCCTGTTTGGCTACGAGTTCCTTGATATAGGTAATATTTTATTTATTTGTCATCCCCAAATCCCCAAATACCTTAAATCTTTATCTTTTCGTAACTCATTTGACAGTAAAACCTAATTTAAGTGATGACATAATACTCATACATGTCATTGTAAAAATATTAACCCTGCCTGCATACTAACCCACATCTGCCTGGGAAGGCTAGCATTCCATTATATTTAATCCAAATTAACTTTCCAAACCTGGAAAAAATTCTAAATCATACAGCACACCTGACCATAAGGTTATAAGATAAGGAATCTCAGATTCCCAGGGCCTAGTATAACTTCTTTTATGGTTATTTAGTAAAGATTCCATGAAATGGAAATATTGTTGGCTAACTTGTTATTGTCATTTTATTTTATGAGCTGATACTCTGGTTATGGATAGGTTTTATTATGCATGAGAATTGCTAAAGAGGTGATAAATCTATGAGCTCTTTGCAGTTTATGAGTACATGGAAATATCATGGTTTATTGGAGCTTTGGAAAAGGAAGTGGAAGCTCTTTTGTTGAGCCTCTGAGAAAGAAAACAAGATGTTTTGAATTCCCAGTAGCTATGGTGTTGAAGCAGGTTATGCTTTAGGAATTAATTTCCATGTTAGTTAACAGTAAAATGAGTCCAGCAAGGTCAAGAGGGATGTTATTTTACTATAACCTCTGAGGGTAAAAAAAAAAAAAAAAAACTCCTCTAAAATCGTAAATGTGTTGAGAGAGGAGTAATCTGTGTTTTCATCGGTCTAATCTTTTTAATGAGGAATATGAGGTAAGGCTCCATCCCTCTCTGACAAGGGTCAGATGGTAACTTCCTAATAGCTTTATATCTGTCAGTATTACATATTAACTCCTGGTACTTTTTTCTGAAGCTACTGGACTTCTGATTTTTTTCCTCTAAAGGCAATGACATGTAAGCAGGAAGATAAGAATTTGGCAGGTAATTGTGGATAAAAATAAATTCAAAGGTTAGAAAATAGTTAAGAGGATTATGCTTAACATTCCTTTGAGAAGACTGAAGACTGCTCTGAGTACATAGTACTTTTACAATGTATATGGCAACAGAATAATTTCAGAATATTGCAACAGAATAATAATCTATTGCAACAGAATAATTCCAGTTGGAAAAATAAGGAATTTTTAACTCTTGATTTTTTTTTTTTTTTTTTGTATTTCTGTATTCAAGTGGTGGAATGTATCAGGTGTACAAGTTAAATCAGGGTCAGTTAAATTTCGAACTATCAATCTTACTGATTCGGAGGGATTTCTCCTCTTCATTATTTCCCTCTCCTTCAGTCACCATTGAGTCTTTTGATATGTTTAGTGCACTCTGTAGATGCTGTGACAGATACAAGGGGAAGAAGTTCCTGACTTCAGTGTGCTTAAAACTGCTAATCAAGAGGAAGATACAACAGACTCACTTAATTGTTAAGTGCAGGAGAAAAAAGCTGTGTAATTGTTGTCACATTCATTGGTAGCATCAGATATCAACAAAAGTGCCAGATGTCTTTAGAGGAGAACTCTATTGTGGGCTGTGGTAAAGGTAAAATTATATTATAATCAATGCTATAATTTTAAAAACAAAATGGTTTTGTGGAACAAATTGTTTTTTCCTTCTGTCATGCAATTCAAAACAGTACTAATCTGGTCACAAGCAATTCAATACAGTGAGCCATCTTCCACCGGCCCCTTTTCCTTGCTGCTGGTTTGGATTTGCTTCAAGGTAGGGGGAGGTTGCCATTGAATGGCCCACACTTTTGAACTTTGTATCAGGTGGCAATTACTTCTCACCTAATGCCCCTTCAACAGCAGCATCTACTTGTTACTAACCAATTCTTGTCACCTGAACAAATTCCTGAAGCTCCAGGGAATCAGAGGGTCTAATCAGGGTTGGGCTAATGTGCCTAAGACTTCCCTTCTTCCTCTTGTTTACTTCCTACTATGAACATGTCCCATAACCTTGATTTGTTTTTATTTAAAATTTTACTATTATTTTTAGATATAGCTACTACAATATCCCATGACCTCAAATCTTTGCCTCAGGAATCTATATATTCAACTATTCTTGAATCCTGTCAGGTTTTTATTGTATTGGTTCTAAAATTCAATGTGATTAAAACTTAACTCCTTATCTTTACCTCCAGAAGTACATCACTTCCTATAAGTACCATTATCTAATGACATCATTGTTGATGTGCTTGCTTCTCCTTGACAGGGTAAAAACATCCTATCCCTCCTTCCTCCTCTTGCCCTGATTTCTGAAAGGTTTCAGGCTACTTGTAAGTCTACTTCTGAAATAACTATTTAATTAGGCGTCTTTGTCTCTCCTGCCATTACCTTAGTTTGACTTTATATTAGAGTTGCTTCCCATCTACTTTTACTGTCTTTCTTGCCATTTCTGACCCATCTTCCACATGGTCACTAAAATAACTTGTTTACTTGTGATTCTTATCTTCAGCTGCTTCAGATTCTTTAGTAAATCACTTTACAGCTACATAAAAACTCATGTCAAAAATGTCTACCTTCAGGGCTGGGGGTGTTGCTCAGTGGTAGAGCACTTGCCTAGCATGTATGAGGCCCTGGGTTCAATTCTCAGCACCACATATAAATAAATGAATAAAATAAAGATCCATCAACATCTAAAAACAATTTTTTTAAAAAGTCTGCCTTCCTTTCCCCCACTTGTGTCCCCAACCCTCACTTTGCTTTGTGACTCTTTGCCCTTGACTACATATATGCCTTGCCATCTTTGTTTCCACCCTTTGTTGTTGTGTTCTTCTTGCAACAGTTTCTGGGTAGGTATCTCCTTTTCAGGAATTGCTCTGTTCATCAATGCTCTGACTTCAGCCTACAAAGGCATCTCTCTCTGCAGATCCACCACAGCCACCACCTAACAGAACAACAGTGACAGTAAGACGCTTTGTCTTGTATGATTTATCATTCTTTTCAGTCCTCACAACAGCCCAATGAGGCAGGTGGGTGCTCCTTTCCCTATTTTTACAGATAAAGCAATTTCCTCTGCATCTTCCAGTGAGAGGTACAGCTGAGATTCAGTTAATTTGTTCTTGCTGTAGAGAACTACCTTTTAATGAAGATAACATGTTGCTTCTCTCATTAGGCTGAGAGTCTCCAGAAGGCAAGAATTGTATCTTTAGTGAATCAATGGTTAAATGATAAGGTGAGAAATGTGTGACTGTTATAAAGTTATTTAGCCTATGAAGGCCAAAGATAACTCATTCTCAGGATGAAAGTATTGAGCATCATCCACCTGATGACAGAAGTTGGCTTGCTTCTTTCATTGTGTGGCAATGCTAATGTCAGGCAACAGATAATCACGTGGGTGCTCAGAATAGCCAGTTGTGTTATTGAAGGTAGTCAAGAGTGCATTTAAATGTCAGGCACACTCTCTGCTCTGAGGCAGGCACATTTTGTGGAGGAGTGAAGAATTAGAGATAGAAGTTGGAAAATCATCCTAATGAGATCATTCATTAATATTTCTCTTTTTTGTTGTTTTTAAATGTTTCAGTTGGATCTTTCATGTTAACTCATTAAAGTACTGATTCTCTGGTGAATCACTTTGTGACAATCAAAGGAGGCTGAGAGCCTGCTTCCATCTGCAGGCTCTCTGAATTCACAACAAAGATCTTGGAAACATGATTTCAGTCACTTTGTAAGTGTCCACTAAGTGCAGAGCACATGAGAAGTTCTGGGGACTGTAGGGATGAATGAGATCCCATTCCTGTCTCTAGAAAGGTGAATCTCCCTCCAGTCACAGAGGGCGATCAGAGAAGGCGTGTTGCTCTTTAGGTGGCCTTATAGGCTGCTCATTGCTTAAGGTAGATCATAATTCCAATAATAATTTACATGTGTTTGCAGCATGTCAGGAACTTCTAAGCACACTATGTGGATTCTCTTGTTAACTTTTGATGAAAGACTTAAGAAGTGATATTATTTATATCACAAGTGCGGAAAGTTTGGTGTTTAGAGAGGTTAAACAATTTGACCACATTCACATACCTGGGAGGAATGAAGCTGGAATTCACACCCAAAGCTAGTGTGTTTCTAGTTACCCACCATGTCATATTACCTTCCTATTTGACTCAAAGCAGTCTAGAAGAATATAACTGTCAAGGTCTTTACAAGGTGCTCTAACGTTGTTTCATCTTTTCATGGAACCAACCAGGATTACAGGTACTATTCACATTTTACAGTTGAAGAAACTGACCCAGAAGGATATGCTTGGACCAAAGTCAAATCCTTAACTGTTAACTAGTGATGCTGAGTTGTGGCTACCACAGACCAGTCCTCTTTGCACAACTCCTCAGTAGCAAGAAAACTAACATGAATAACAAGTTATGTTGGAACCAAGACATTTGGAGCTTAATTTATTTTCTTCAGTTCATTTTTCCTTTCCCTTATTGAGTGGGGCATGCATAATTTTCTTGGCTTTGTGTATAATTACATACCTGCTCCAAGACTAATACTCTAAGTGAAATGATTAATGGGCCAAGATTGGATGTAGTTGCACTGCAGACTAAGTTGTTCAGTATCTTTCACCGAAAATGCTAATGTTTGTTGCTAGTGGCAACAAACAGCCAGAGTTCATGCTGATAGGTGTCTGCTGTCGCTTTCCAGGGCAGTTAACATGGTAAGCATGTAAGAGTTCCCTAGGGATTTAAGTGGTAGCCTTTGAAGGCATGTTTTGTTCAGTCATTCTGCTCTGGGGAGTTTTCCTGTTCCCCATAGGTACTGGAAGTGAGTCAAAGCTATCAGTTCTAGAAGAGCTGGCAGGAAACTCATTGCTGCCTGTTTCCTACAAGTAATGCTGTTTCAAAACAGGCAGCAATACCAGTACTTCACCGTGTCATTTACACTATTTTTTTTTCTTCCTTTTTAGCCCTCTGGTTATCACTAGTGAGAATGTGAAAGACTTTATTTCCTCTCAGTATATTTTGTAACCCTTCAAGACTTGGCTGACTTCGTACTCCCATAAGAACACCTCCCTGGCTGTTGTCTTTTGCCTATCCTAAGATGCCTTTAGTTGCTCTGGCCAGCCATTAGGGAGGAAGCACCACTGAGATCATCTTTCTGACCAGTCCCTCCACAGTTGGATGTTGGGGGATGGGGATTTGTTTCTTTGGTATCATGTTAGTATCCAGTTCATATATAGGAATAGAAATCTTGTTTTTTTTTTCCCTAAGTAAACATGATTGTTCTTTTTGATTATAAATGTAATAATGTTCATTGTGTAGCAGTTTTATAAAAGATAAAAAGTGATATGAAATTTCTATGAACTCACTGCTTGGAAATAACCAGTATAATTAGTCAGGGTTCTCCAGAGAGGCAGAGCCGTGTGTGTGTGTGTGTGTGTGTGGTGTATGTGTGTTCATTCCCATTGAGAGAGAGACTGAGAGAGAGATTGGAGAGGGTATTTATTAGGGGAGTTGCTTATGTGATTCTGAAGGCTGAGGGAACTAGGAAAGTTGATTTGTGTGGCTTAGTCTAGGTTTTAAGGCCTCAGAACCAGGGAAGCCAATAGCATAACTTCCAGTCCAAGACTAGACCCTGAGAACCTGAAAGGCCTCTGGTACAAGGAATCCAAAGGCCAGAGATCCTGAAGGTTTTGATATCCAAGGATAGGAGAAGAAGACGAGTGTCCCAGCTTCAACAGAGAGACAGAAAATGTGCACGTGTGAGCATGATGTACAAAATTACCTTCCCTTTGTGTTTTTGTTCCATCTGGGCTCACAGCCACTGGGATGGTGCCCACCCACAGTTCTGGAGGTTGGATATCCCTACCCAGTCCACTGGTTTAAATAGTCTCTTTTAAAAACATCCTAATAGACATACCCCCAAATAATGCTTTCCTGGGTAGCTGAAGACCTCTTAAATGAGACAAGTTGATAAAGTTGATACCTAAAATCAACCCTCACAACCAGAGTTAATATTTTGGGGCATTTGCTTTAAGTCTTATTTGTATGTGTCAGTTTGTATGTTTGATATGTCTTTGGACAGGAGCTCCATCTGGAGTCTTGATGTTTTATCATCTTGATGTTTTATCTCAGCTCTCCCTTGATGCTTATACAGAGCTTGGATACCTGACCTATCGCATGGTGATTAATATCAGTGACTGTCCCTTAATTCCACCAATAGTGTTTTATCTTAGAATTGCTTGTTTGGTAACTTGAGGGGAAAAAAACTGTCATGACACAAAAGTATCATAGAAATGAACTTGTGTGGAAATGGACCTTGGGAGTCATCTTGTCTAGTGGCTATAATGCCAGCAATATATGAGACCATCTGGGGGAACTTGTTAAACTGCTATCATACAGGGCCAACGAAATTATAATCTCAGGGCTGAAGTCTGGAATAATAAACTTCTTAGGGCATTTCTACAGTCAGCCAAGTAACACTGAGTGGACTAGAATTTTTTATTCATCAGTTATTTTTTGAGAACTTATTGGGAGCCAGGTATTATTTTAGATTTTAGTTATTTATTAATGACCAAAGTAGACATTATATTCTCTCTCATGGAATTATTGTTTTGCTGGGTAATAAAGTAAAATATCAATGAAGCAAAAATAATAATTAAAATGGTGGTAAGCAATTTGAAGGAGAAGCATAGAGAGAGAATAACATTAGCCAGAGAGAGGGGGAGGAATGGAGGAAGTTTAGGACTTGTATGCTGAGAAAAAAATTGACCATATAAATAATGTGGGAAAGACGTTTCAGGCTGAGGAATTGCGTACACAGACACCTGGTATGAGAAAAGGCATGATGTACATTTCAGGAAATGTGGCTGGACAGGAAAGACATCACAGATAAGTTCAAAGTTGATCTAGTGACCCCAGCACCCATGCCAGTAACTGGCAGAATGGTTTTGAGCCCACTTTGTCCATTCCTGTCCAGTGAGTATCTACAATGCTGCCCATTCAGTGTTCTCAGGCTGCCATAACAAAAGACCACAGACTTGAGGCTTACACAACAGAAACTCATCTTCTCACAGTTCTGGAGATCTAGAGTCCAAGTTTCAGGTGTCAGCAAGTTCCAAAGGCCTTTGCAATGGTCTTACAGATGATTTGCTTTGGTCTCTGTCTTTATATGATTCTCCTGCTGGCGTGCTCCTTGTGTCTCTTACGTATCCAAATTTGCTTTTCTCATAAGACCACTGGTCAGGCTGGATTAGAATTTCCCATAATGGCCTCATTTCAACTTGATCACTTACATAAAGGCTCTACCTCCAAATGGAGTCACATTCTGAGGTTCTGGGGGTTAATATTTAAACATGAATTTTGAGGAGGCAGAGTTCAGCCCATCATAGCCCCCCTTTTATAGTTAGCAAAAGCTCTCATTTGTCAGGACCTAGTCTAACATGACAAAGCCCACGTTTCCCACTTGCTATTGGAACCAGGAGGAAAATATGTATAGCATTGTTGGACTGAAATTACCGTAAACAAAACAGAGATTGTTTTAGGGTCCCTGCAGACTCCTGTACAGATGGAGGGGTGGTGAGCAGTGAGGAACTGGCTTTAGAAAATGTTTTTGCTTGACCAGCTGGAATCTTTAGCAATTTCAAAACCTTTCTTTTCTAGAGAGTTCTTATCTGCCAGGGTTATTTGATGCAGACAATAGATTTCACCCTAGCTTAAAGTGGGATTTATTATGGGATATTAGCTGGTTTATAGACTCTTTGAAAAGATGCAGAAACATGCTGTAGGCTAAATTTCTGTGAACAGTTCCTAGAACCACCCCCACAGGACTAGCCTGACAAGAGAGCTGCTGCCACCTCCACTGCACAGCCACATTGGCTCTGCTGTGAGCCACGAAGCTGCTGCCACGTTTGCCTCCCAAGCCTCACATTTCTACTGTTACCTGGGTCAGCAAAACAGATGCCTAGGGCTTGGTGCATTTTGTCATATTGTTCATTTTCAAATCAAAACTCCCATCTGATGGATGGAACCTGGGCTCATCAGACTGCACACTAGCTGCCAGGGAGACCTGGGGAGGAAGGATTCACAGTATGGGGAGCTGTCAAAGGTTGCCTCTGCCTCCTAAGAAAAGAAAGAAAAAGATTTGGGGAACCCTCAAATGTCCTATAACGGATGTCCTCTACCCTCACCCTATCCAAAATGTGCTCACATTTTATCTCTCTTAAGCCTGCCCAGGCAAAATTAGAAAACATGAGCAGTATCTGTACTCGTTGTCTAGTATATACTTGAGAGAGTACAAATAAGACAGGAAGAGCATAAAGTAGAATTTGAAGCATGGAGAAATCTTAGGAATCTCATTAGTAAATGTTCTTCATTTTTATTATTGCATTTATATAAGACACAAGAATGATAGAAGGCTGTAAAAGAAAGGCTGGTGTATAGCAAGTGCAGCTCAGCCTTCTCGATCCCCTGGGCTTTTGTCTTGAGTCTCCTCTTAAACCATGGCTTTGATATCAGGGTAATTTTTTATGTTTGTCATTGGACAGAGTAGAAGGCATTGGGGATGTCTTCTCCAGTGCTGTTTGTCTCAAATTGGGGGATTCCGTGTGCTTTGCCTCTCTTAGATGGACTCTATCTTAATTAGTTTTCTGCTGACAACTTCTCTGACCCTTGGGTGGGCCTGGGAAGGGGACTGTGTCTAGGTACATAGTCATTGCTAACTATTCATATGACATAAAGGCAATGAAAACTGTAGTGCTATAGAGAAGGACACAGCAAAAAATCATAGACTATCTCCTATTTATGGATGCATTTGCAAAAGTTCGCTCTCAGCTCTCACTGATTGTATTGCTGTTCTGGTGCTGGAGATACAGCAGAGCTAAAGATACATTGCCATGTCTTGATGGTCATTTACAATATATTCATCAAGAGATGTTATATAAAGTCCTAGCTAAATATGTTAACACACTGTCTTTACTTTGGGATATAAGATTTGAGAAATTAGCATTATTTTTACTTGAGATAAAATGGCTACCTCCAATTGTCTTGTGAATGTTTAGGTTGTTTTCCCCCACTTCCATGACTTGCCTTATATTCTCTTCCTCTTTTGAAACCTGTTTTGCTTTATACAAAGTGATTTTCATAGACAAGAAGAATGGATAGTCATTGCACTTTTCTTTCAAATCATGTAGGTCTGAAAGTTTTTAAATTATCAACTTGTTGGGAGGAAAGATGGTGGACATAAAAATCAGTGTTATTACTAGGACACTACCACATATTAGGTAGAAATGTCCTTTACAAAGTAAATATTTACCACCCCACTGAATGAATGGATGATTGAATGAATGAATGAAAAAACATACTTTGGAGTCAGATCTGGGCTCACCTTCCTGCTGTGCTACTACCTACTATTTTAGCACCCTCTCCTGTAGTTTCCTCATCTGTACATTGTGCAGTTGTACCTACTGTATAAGTCTGTTTTGAGGATTCATAAAATGTGTGTTTGAAAAATGAAATAATACTGACCTGGTATTTCAGCACTCAGTAAACATTTCCATCACCACTACCACCATTACTTTATTCTCCTTTGGGAGATTCCCAGTGAGATTTCCGTAACAAAGACACTGGGAACTTCTCCAGCAGAGGAACCTGTTGACAGTTAAAAAAAAAAAAAATCATGTACACCTTTTTTTGTGTAGAACATTATTAACATCTTCCCAGAATATTGTTTCACAAAATAGAATTCCGGAAAGACTGCTATGAATCAGTTACTGTTATAATTCTTTTTAAAGCAAAAATTTGGTAACTTCTTTTATAATGCTTTTTTTTTTTTTTTTTTGTTAAGTGGCCAGAGGAAGCTTATGAGTTATTTGCTGTGTGTGCTGTTCTGTATTAAATGGCTGGATGGCATATTAGTTTTTGTGTTAATGTGACCAAAATTAGGACAAGAACACTTAGAGTTGGAAAAGTTTATTTGGGGCTCATAGTTTTAGAGGTCTCTCCATCCATTGCTCTGGGACCAAGGTGAGGCAAAACATTGTAGGGGAAGGGCCTACTGGAGGAAAGATGCTTAGCTCATGGCAGTGGGCAGGAAATGAAGAGGATGGGGCACAGTGAAGATGCACCTTTCCAGGGCACACCCCCAGTGACCCACCTCCTCCAGCCATGAGCCTCCCCTCTCCGGTACAGTTACCACTCACTAAGTCCCTTCAGACTAGGATGAACTGATGAGGTTACAGCTCTCACAATCCAATCACTTTACCTCCAAACATTCCTGCATCAATAGGAGTTTGGGGAAAACATCTCACATCTAAATCATAACAGATGGAATGGTACAAAGCAGGTGACTGAAAGGCTGGTGTGTTGCAGGCCTGAGGCTTGTCCCCCTTGAAGGAAGGCCTAATTGGCTTCTTGTTCCTGGCCTCTGTCTTGAACTACCTTGAGAACTAAAGCCTGGTACCCTGAGATGGTTTTGTAGAGTGTGGCCATCTTCTCTTCCAGATTATTTGTATCTGTGTGGTTTAATTCATGAGAATTGCCTGGCCCTATGGCTCACCACTGCAGTTTGGGAGCAGTGAGCGGTCCAGCCAGGGCAGGATGCAGCTGTCTTCCAAAGTCTGCACGGTAGTTTCTTCTGTATGTTGGGCTGTAGCCTCAGATCCATCCCAAGTGGTAATTACTGGAAATGCTGATTTACACATGTGCGATAATCATCACTTTGTGGGAAAGATACCCACAGATGGGGGAGGTAGGGAGCAGTTTTTTAAATCTTGTCTTCTTCATTTTGTACAGGGAAAGTTTTCATTTATTTGAAATAAAGGAATGTAAAAAATGAAAAGGTGGTCAAATAGAACATTAGGGATTAAGAGTTGTACCTCAGATACATCTCTTTTTTCTAATGTTTGTGTTGTAGAAAAATGCATATAATATAAAATTGAGCATACGAAGTATTTTTAAGGGTCCAGCTCAGTGGCATTAAATGTAGACATTACCACCATACTGTGACTCCTTTCATCTTGTAACATTGAAATGCTACACCCATTAAACAACAACAACTCCATTTCCCCCTACCCTCAGTCCCTGGCAAGCACCCTTGGAGACTTTCTGCCTCCATGATTTTGGCTATTCGAAGTACCTTCCATCAGTGGAATCATACAGTATGTGTCTTTTCATGACTGACTTATTTCACTTAGGAGAATGTTCTCAAGTTTCATCTATGTTGTAGCATACCTAAGAACTTTCTTCCTTTTTGGGGGGCAGGGAATACTGGATAATGAACCCAGGGGCACTTTTCCACTGAGTGACATCCCTAGTCCTTTTTATTTTTTATTTTGAGGCAGGGTATCATAAGTAGCTGATGGTCTTACAAAGGCTAGCCTCAAACTTGAAATCTTCCTGCTTCAGCCTTCTATGTTCCTGAGATTGCAGGCATGCACCACCGTGCCTGGCAGAAGCTTCTTCCTTTTGAAATCTGAAAAATATTCGATTGTATGTATATACTACATTTTACCTGTCCATTCATCTGTTGATGGACATCTGGGTCACTTCCATATTTTAGTTATTATGAATAATGCAGCTATGAACATGCATGTACAAATACTTTTTTTTTTTTCCTGAGACCCTGCTTTCAATTCTTTGGGTTTCACACCCAGAAGTGGATTGCTGGATCATATGATAATTTTATTTTCAGTTTTTTGAGGAGCAACCGAACTCTTTTCCACAGTAGTTTATAGCATGTTACATTCCCATCAACACTGCACTGTGCTTCCAGTTTCTCCATATCCTTACCAACATTTATTTTTAGTTTTTTTTTTTATAATAGACATCCTAATGGATGTGAGATGATGTCTCATTGTAATTTTGATTTGCATTTCCCAAAATGGATTAACTCAGCCATTCTCATTAGATTTTGCTTTTGATCTTAAAAAGGCTTAACAAGCAAGAATGAAAGCATATCCATTCTTTTTCTCTCAAGGTGCTGAGAGTGAAATTAATCCAGTTTCTGTAGGAACTGGCAGCCCTTTGTGGAGGGTTTTTTGTGGAGGGTGCTTTTCCCTGCTAACTGTAAGGTACTTCATAGGCACTTGTGACAAGTTTGCGCCCTTTTTGAATGATTGTGGAGCTCTAGCTACCAACTTACATGTAATCTTAATAATTTTCATTATCCTAAAGTTTTCTGGGTTTTTCTCTTATGTTTAAAGACATTAAAAATATTTTAATATATATCATCTTTCTTCTTGTTCTGAGTTGGCAAAGACTTTGAGAGTAGTGAAGTGGTTATATTTGTACAGTGAGAGTGGTTAGTATGTGCTATCGAAAAAGGCAGGTTTATCAAAGTTTTAGACATCATTATTGGAAAGTATGTCCTAACTGCTTATCAATTTCCACATTCCCTGGATTTTATTATTTTTTGTTTTGATGTATTTATCAAAAATCTTACATTGATTTTTATATTAATGAAAATATTATTGTATCAGTCACCTATTCCCGTTAGATTTACTGGAGAGACTTCACGGAGGAGATAGTAGGGACTGTGTATTGAGAATTCTCTTTGATTGATCGTATCATGGGTTGGTAAAATAATTGTATATCACTTCTGCTGTTAAATGAAAATGAAGGGAAGTATAGGGATAATTATTATTATCATGGTTTTATTTGACAAGTGAAAGAGTAGATTTCTAAATTCTTCCTTGATTTTATATTCATTACATTTTTTAATATTCTGAAATTCTGCGGTGTATATTCTATGAATGTAAAATTATTAGCTATATTTTAAAAGCATTTTTGTTATTTCATTTTCCTCTGGATATCCTGAATGAATGAAACAAGGTTGCCCTCCTAAAATCTTTTAAAATTTAGGCTAAGCCAGACTAGGAAGCCCCAGATGTGTTTAGAATGGAATTTAATCGTTCATTCAAATTAGTTTTTCCTCCAGAGCTCTGACCTATGACTTGGCAACAGCTTTTCCCTCCTGAACTGTAGCTCCCTGCCTTCCCTTCCTAGTTCCTAGAAGACAAGTTTCCAGGACAATATGATCCTTGGAGATGTAGGAAGAGGAAAGAGGCTTTGCTCTTTGCAGCATGATCATCCATAAAACCCACTCAAGGATTTTTCCCTCCCTCTCTCCCTGTCTTCTATCTGGCTCTCTGACTCATTTCATTATTTTCTTGCTCTCCCAGAAGATAACAAACAAACCCGTAATCAGGGTTCTTGCCTGAATGAGGCTCTGAGAATTGTTACCCTAGACTTTTGCTCAAGGGACTCCATATTTAACATGTTCATGATCGGGTTAATAAAACGGGGAGCAGGTGACAAATTTAGTCTATGGAAACCCTATTCAGGAGAGTAGGCATTTGAAAGGGCTGAAAAGATATACCAGAGAGTCTCATCAAGCAGCATGGTTTAGATGAAAGGTCACAAATTAAATTTAATGTGAATTATGCTAAGGTGATTTGTATTAAGAAAATAATGTAGGCATATTGTATTATGCCATTGCTTCATAGTGCAGTTGGAACCTTCTCGGAGTAGAGGAGGCAATATTTGCTAGTACTTATAACAGAGGCTTTAAGGATTTATTAAAATGCATAATTACCTAGACCGTGTAGTTTATAAAAATACATTTACGATGGTAGGGATAAAGATAAAGGAATTGTAAAAAGGGAGAGAAGAGAAACAGAGATATGTTGCTTGTCACTGCTGTAGGAATGCTTGCTCCCCAAGTATCTATCCAAATATTTCTGCTTTATACAATTCATATAATTTCTTTTATTAGTGAAATTCCAATGACAAAAAATTTGAATCTGCACTCTCAATGTGTTTTTATTTACAATTTGTATCTATATGCTGTAGATACAAATTCTACATACTATATTTGTATCTATACTATAATTCTTAATAAGAATATATAGTATAAATACAAAGCACTACAAAAACAGATATTTTAATAGGACAAGATAAAGTTACAATAAACTTTCTATTATTTAATTTACTAGTGATATGAAGTCTTAATTATATCATCTATTTTTAAGAGTGCAGTGTGATTAAATATGCCTCATTATTTTTAAGCTTAACTTGATTCTTGGATTCAAGTTCAGCGATTCAAAGGTTGTTTTCCATGTGTAATTTATTATCTTAAGTTTATTTGTTACTGTAATTTATGTACAATAAATTGCAACCTTTTTAAAGTTTGTAGCTTATTGAATTTTAACTTAAGTAGTTTATTTTGATATTTTATTTTTAATAGCTGATATCTATGCAAAGATACAGTTAGTACTTAATTATTTATGAATTACAATGGCTATTTCATATGGTTTTCTTGATTATTTCAGTGCCATGTGTAAGTTTATTACCTATTTTTCCAGTACCTATTTATTACCTATTTTTACAATCTACATTTGATCAGATTTTCAGTTTTCACCAACAACATAATGCTGATTCAAGTAAAGCTATAAAGTTTCAGTTTTACCATTTCCTGTTTGTTTGCATCTGCTTATATTATTGCTGCTATCCTTAATCCATGTTTTCTTTACAGGGATCTTTTTAAGCCGTTTACCCATTTTGTAAATGAGTTCAGTTAAATGGAGATAATCTTGTTTGTAAATCCACTTAGCTAGGCCCAGGTGCACTACAATCTTTCACAGTGAAAACCTGATCTGAACTGTTCCCTTAGGATAGAGTTCCCCCCTCTTTTTGAAAGCCTCACATCGCCATTACCATGTGATGTGAAGAATGGATAGGTGAGAATTCATAATAATAAGCATTAAAGCTTAATTTGTCTTCCATATGTTTAATCTTAACATTTTAAAAATATATATAATATATGTATGTAATATATATTTAACATACTTCTTTATACAAAGAAATTCTAATATGTTCTCTTGTGTCTTATCTTTTGGACCCAGCTATATCAACAATTGTCCAGTTACTGAAAACACCTCCATAGAGGGCTGAGGATGTAGATTGTGGTAGGTAACTTGCTTAGTATGTGGGAAGCACCGAGTTGAGTCCCGAGTACTTAAAAAAAAAATGAATAAGTGAATGAATGAATAGAAGAAAAGCATAGAATCCTTTTTCTTTTTCAAATAACATCTTACTAAGAGGCCAGTTATGTAAAAGTAAGCAGAGCTATTTCTCTTAAAAGGGGGTCAAGGAGCTGAGATCGTACCTAATCTCACCTGCCCTGTCCCTTTCCCACCTGCTGCCCTCCTGTCCTTCCAACCAGAGCTTGCTGAGCTCAGTTTGATTCAGGATAGGAGGGAATATTTCTCTGCTCTCAGTATCACGTAGCATTGTTGCTCCTTTGCTAGCTAGCTCTTTGTATTTGTGTTATGGATGCTGAGGTTCTTGACAGTGCTTATATTTCATTTTTCTCTTTACCTTTCCTTAGGACTAAGTTAAAGCCAATTCTCTGTCTCATCTTTGGCAGTATGTAGAAATGCATGGAGTATATTTGGGACGTCAGGCCTACTCCTGGCATCATCTACAGTCATACCTTTATTTTTCTTTTCTTCATATTACTTTAATTTAGATATTCTTTTTAAATTTAACAAGTTAAATTTATTTTAATTTCCTGTATTAACTGTATCTTATATTACTTTATTCCCTTTGGAATAAGTATGAAGGCTTTGAAAATAGACTCTAATATATTTTATCATTATTCATAAATAAAGATTTTTTTGAAGACAAGTTCTAAATAAATTTAACATATATAAATAACTTAGTGAATGACTTATCCTTAATTAAAAGGATTTAAGACCAGAGATTGATGAATTCAACATTAGATGAAAAATCTTTTCCCCCCCTATGATCTAGAAAATACATAGTTATATTTTATAATTTTGTAGAATATTTTTGATAATTACCAGTTTAGAACCTAGTTTTTGAAAAGGGGAACACCAGGGATCTCAGGTTTTAAATTGGAAGTCAGTTAATATAGTCATGATTTTTGTTTTGGTTTTGGCAACATGGTCAGGATTTTAATGGATAAGGAAAGTTCTTTTCTTTGGAAATTGGAGTCATTTGTGGTAGGAATATGTGAAGATTCACAAAGGTATACAATGATAGATTTCCTCATTTGGAAATTGGAAAGCAGGATTAAATAACTTTTTTCCAAGCAATATATGGTTTTCCAGGCCCAGGCCCAGTGCTGAACAAGTCATTATTTTGTGACCCAGTTCTGAAGTAGAGGTACTCGTTTTCTGTGAGTTCCAAATACATTATCCTGTTATTTTGTCTGGCTTTCCTCAGAAGAGTGCTTCATGAGAAATGTCCTGAGACATCACTGGAGGAGCTCAGAGGGTGATTTCATGGACATCTGTTGTTGGCCTCTTCAGCAACTGGAGCAGCTCCCATCTTTATTTGGCAGCTAGCTCTTCTCTACTCTTCCACTGTGGGCTTGGGTCAAGTCTCAGCCCAAATAAATGGCCCATAGTGTGGTGATGGTGACATTTCTGACAACGCCTTTCCCTTAGGCTTTTCTTTTTTTTTTTTTAATTTTTTAAAATTTTAATTTGTTATATATGACAGCAGAATGAATTACAATTCATACTACACATATAGAGCACAATTTTCATACCTGGTTATACACAAATCATAGAGTCATGTGTCTTAATACATGTACTTATGGTAATGATGTCCATTTCATTCCACCGTCTTTCCTACTCTCATGCCCCCCTCCTTTTCCCTCCCCCCCTTTTAATCAAACATTCTTCAAAATACTTGTAACAATGCCTCATATCTAATGAATTTTGGATAATGGAAGTTGTTAATATAACATCCAAATTATTATTCCTTCCTTATGCTATTATTTTTTATAGACATAGTATGATAGTTATATGACCTTCCAAATACAAGTAACTACCCTACAGGTATATAATGTCCTTTGTTATTTCTTTTTTTTTTTTTTTCTTTTTTTTTAAATTTTTTATTGTTGGCTGTTCAAAACAGCCTCCCTTAGGCTTTTCTCTCACAAGTTTCTGATAGATGGTTTGTAAGATTAGTAATTGCATGCATACAAATAAGTGCAAAAATATGCGCAATTTTAAACAAACCCTCAAAGCCTCCTGTTTTATAAGTTGAGTATTGTCAGGTGTTTGGAAAGAGCCCTTTATTATTATTATGCTTTGTAACACTTTGTAATTAAGCCAGATGATGCCTTTGTTGGGGCTATACAAGTTAGTTACCTCTTGAACTTTTGAGAAACAGAGGTCACAGTGGGAGGAAATTAATGGAATGATTTTTTTTTTCCTAGCAGAAAAATTTCTCTTAAAGAATCACATATACACTAAGTCATAAAAATGAGAGGGGCAAAGGTGTTCTTTTCTTGCCTTGTGTTTTGTCTTGTGGCATGGTCTGTAGCAGTAGAGTCTGATTGTAGCGCCTCGCTTGTCCTTCCCTTGAACTTCAAACCCTTGAACCTGATCTGAGGAGTAGGGTATAAACAGCACCCCAGGGTCTTGGACGTGGCCAAATATTGTTCTATAATTAGCAAGGTTTATGGCCTGTCGTAACCTTTCCTTGAATGATGGCTAGGCTGTAGGAATTAGAACTTTTATTAGTTCCAGGTTTTGAATGGTTAAGATAATTCAGTTACATTATGTATGAGCTCTTTGAAATAATAATAATTGAAATGAATAAACAATAGGAAGGGGGAAATGTAGCATTTAACTGATTTTCTACTTTTCTATTTTTTTAAACTCCTGTGAGTTTGGTGAATTAGAAAGCAGAACAAAAAAATGGGAATCATATGGGTGATTTCTCACTTAGTTTTAAAACAGACTGACTTTATATTTAATATAAGTTTTGAAAATTTCTTTGGGCCTTAGTTTAAAACACTTTAAAATGAGAATGTGAAAGGAAGAATTAAGAGCTTAGTAATAATAGTGGAGAGGAATGTGAAAGAAATGCAGAGCTATATTAAAAAGAACGAGGGGAGGGGGTGGATGTATATATAAGCCCAGCTGCTTCTGGTATTATTACAGTTGAGTGAGGAGGAAGCACCAAATTTTTTTGTATTGTAGTTCAGGGCTGGGTCTTCAGCAGTTTAATAAAACATACTGATGGTAAATGGGTATGTTGGAAACGGACTCAACAAAAACATGGGAATCCTTCACTGAGATAACATAACTTGATAATGAATTTCAAAGAAATCCATATGATACAATATATGCCCATGGTGGAGAGAAGTAAAGGAAATAGGAAAAAATCTTCATTGAAAGTCTAAACTTCTACCAAATACAACATTACTTGTGTTTATAAGGTTTTCTATAAGAACAACATTGGGATTTAGATATTAAAGGTAGCAATATTTGTACATATAGCTATATATATATTTTTCCTTATATAGATCTATAAAAAATAGATAACTTTTTAGGGGATGGGGTTGTGGCTCGGTGGTACAGAGCTTGCCTAGCATGTGAGAGGCACTGGGATCAATTCTCAGCACAACATATAAATAAATGAATAAAGATTCATCAACATCTCAGAAAAATTTTTTAAAAAATAGATGACAAAAACAGCATGGTATTAACACCAAAATAGATCTATAGACCAATGGTACAGAGACAAACCCACATAACTATAATTATCTTATATTAGACAAAGGTGCCAAAAATGTACATTAGAGAAAAATAGCCTCTTCAACAAATGGTGCTAAGAAAACTAGAAATCCACATGTAACAAAATGAAATCAAACCTCTATCTCTCAGCATGCACAAAACTCAACTCAAAGTGGATCAAGGACCTAGGAATTAAACCAGAGACCTTGTACCTAATGAAAGAAAAAGTAGGCTCAAATCTCCGTCATGTTGGATTAGGCCCCAACTTTCTTAATAAAACTCCTGTAGCACAAGAATTAAAACCAAGAATCAATAAATGGGATGGATTCAAACTAAACAAAAGCTTCTTCTCAGCAAAAGAAACAATCAGTGAGATGAATAGAGAGCCTTCATTTTGGGAGCAAATTTTTACCACATGCACTGATCTCTGGGATATATAAGAAATCAAAAATCTAAACACCAAAAGAAAAAAAAATGACCCTATCAATAAATGGGCCAATGAACTGAACAGATACTTCTCAGAAGATGATATACAATCAATCAACAAACACATGAAAAAGAGTTGAACATCTCTAGCAATTAGAGAAATGCAAATCAAAAGTTCTCTAAGATTTCATCTCACTCCAGTCAGAATGGCAGCTATGAAGAATACAAACAACAATAAGTGCTGGTGAGGATGTAGGGAAAAAGGCACACTCATACACTGCTGGTGGGACTGTAAATTGGTGCAGCCAATCTGGAAAGAAGTATGGAGATTCCTTTGAAATCTAGGAATGGATCCACCATTTGACTCAGCTATCCCACTCCTTGGTTTATATCCAAAGGACTTAAAAACAGCATATTACAGGGACACAGCCATATCAATGTTTATAGCGGCACAATTCACAATAGCTAAATTGTGGAACCAACCCAGATGCCCTTCAGTAGATGAATGGATAAGGAAACTTTGGTATATATACACAAGGGAACATTATTCAGCAATAGAGAATAAAATCACAGCATGTGCCGGTAAATGGATGGAGTTGGAGAATATAATGCTAAGTGAAGTAAGCCAATCCCCAAAAAACAAAGGCCCAGTGTTTTCTTTGATATGTGGATGCTGACTCATAATGACAATGGAGGGGCAGCATGGGAGGAATGGAGGAACTTTAGATAGGGCTAAGGGGTGGGAGAGGAAGGGAGGGGGCAAAGGGTAGGAATGATGGTGGAGTGAGTTAGACATCATTACCCTAAGTACATGTATGAAGATATGAATGGTGTGAAAATACTTTGTGTACAATCAGTGACTTGAAAAATTGTGCTCTATATGTGTAATATGAAATGGATTGCATTCTGCCATCATGTATAACAAATTAGAATAAATAAATAACTAGAAATATATCTATTTTTTATTATTTAGCTACACATTTTTAATTGAAGTCTTCTGAGAAAAAATTGGCATGTCTTGGGAAGATTTAACAGTATTTTTTTATCTTTTAAAATGCTAGAATATGTTTCATAGTTGTATAAAATCATTTCATATAATAATATAGTATCATCTAAGCAGCAACAAAGGTTCTTACCTTCATATTTCCAAGTTTTTATTGAAAAAAAATATTTGCAGCCAAGAACAAATTAAATTTTCCTATTATTAGAAAATGTCATTCTTTTCTCTGATCTTTTCCTGACCTATTAATGGCTTCTCTAAAAATGATTACAATCATTTTTAGATATCTTATTTCACAAATTAGCATCAGAAGGTATTAAGCCTACATATTCTCTTAATGCCTTTAATCTTTCTTCCTTTTCTTTTCTTCTATAAGAGAAGTCATTTACAAAGAACCCGAAATTTGATGTCCTTGATAATTCTCCATCTAAAGTGCATGTAGAAACGTTAAGCCATTTGTAGTCTGGTGCCATTTAACATACCCTCCATCTTAGTAATAAATCTTGCTGTTGAAATGTGCTACCTCATCCTGTCTAAGGGTTTATAACCTTTCAGCCCCAAAGCTGAGATCAGTCCTAGCTCATTCATGAAATGTTCTTCACAATTCCCACCCACCCTGATTTTGCTTTTTATTTGCCCTTATTTCTTAAACCTTAAAAATATCACTTTTTTTTTTTAGTTTTCCACTCGTTTATATGTAAGCATGTTATAGATAATATAGCAATATTATATAGTGTTAATTCACATGGGTCTAATATGTTTTGTTTTATGGCCATATTTTGCTCTTAGAACTGTGTTGCCAGGTCATGGGGAATTTTCACAGTTAATTCACCTATATAATGTGATAATCAGAAATCACTAACTTTGAAATGCTATGTTAAACAAAATAGCCCCTAGATATTCTAGCTTCAGAATCTGGACTTTAGTAATAATTGTCAACTTAAGTTTGTCTTGACAACATGAAAACGTATGGATAGTTTTAAATCAGGAAAACAAAACAAAACAAAACAACACAGAATTGATATTGACAGTTTTTTTTTTTTTTTTTTTTTACTGGGAAAGTTAATGGTGAAAGAGCAAGTATGCATTGCAAACAAGAGCTCTTTCTTTTAAGGCTCCTGCCCTCTAGTGAATTGCAACCTAGGGCTTTGTTTTAAAACATACTATTCTGACTACTGTTGAAAGTCATTCACATCAATGACTGCCTTTAATCTTTCTACCTAAACAATTGTTTAACAATGTAGAAGAACAATTAAAATCCAATAACCAAAATTATTTCTGGACCAGTGTACTGTATGTGGAGTAAAGACAATACTGAACAGGTTGTTGGACAATTAAATAGCCTGTTTAAGGTTGTTTTGATTTGTGTACTGTTTATTTAAAACCAGAAAATGAGCTCAGAGACCTTACCATTGGGTGGCAACAGCTTCTACTGTTTATCTCACTTAGAAGCCTCCCTTAAAATTTAAGCAAAAACAAGGCTAATCCAAAGAATACTAGTATTTAAAAGTCTTTTAGGAGAGGCCTCTTTAAATTCTGGGGGAAAAATGCTAAATTTTGTGAGACTGACTCCCTTGTTTCAGAAGGAAAGCTGTGATGATTATACTAAAGGAGAGGCACACAATCAGTTCTGAGTGTAGGCTTGACCTCAGACAACAGGCTAGATGTTCAGACAGGTTCTCTTAAACCCTTAAAATAGCTACCTAGTTTCAGTACCCATGTGATGTGGGGGAATAAATGAAACACTGGGAGGTTAATCTCTTGCCTTTGTCACAAAATTAGTTATAGTGAGGATAAGGCTAATTATTCTCTCTGGCCTTCTCCCCCCATCTCCCCACCCCCAGGGCTTTGGTTATGCTAAGCACATACTATACCACTGAGCTGTACTGCCAATCTGCTTATCTTGGGATTGAAGCCTTCAAACACCATACTCTTTCTAGAACATCTGACATTACAGAGCTGTAATTAGATGCATTTTGAAGTTCTGTTATTAGGTACATATGTTTTGGATTGTTAGGACCTTTTGATTAATTGACACTTTTACTGGTATATAATGATCTTCTTTGATTATGCTTATAGGCTGTTCTCTGGAATCTACTTTGTCTAATATCAACATAGCATCTTCAGCCTTCTCTTAGAGAGTGTTAGCATGTTTAAACTAACTTTGTATGTGAAGTGCTTTTCTTGTACCTATCACATAATTAGGTCTTGCTTTTCTCATCCAGTATGATAACCTCTGCCTTTTAATTACGGTATTTAGACCCATTTGTATTTAATGTGATCATTGATGTGCTTAGATTTTAATCTATCATCTTGCTATATGTATTCTGTTTGTTCCACTCAGAATTCAGCAGATGCCAAGTATATCCAATAAAAAAACGAGCACATATGATAAGTGGGTTTTGAGTTGACAAGTTTTTCTGTTTAAATATTATTCAAATGGTAGGGGGTTGAACAATGATTTCTCTAAGCAGTAGTTCCATGGCATATGGAATTTATACATGATATCAGAGGGGAACTTGCCTTCTTTCTACTCCACAGAAAAAGTACTGTTATTTTTTTTAAAAAATTCACATTATGAGGCATGAATTTTAACATACTTTTTTGGTTTTCTGCAAAAGGCAATTAACATATATTCCTTCATCTTTTAAATGGTAGCATTTGATATGGCTTTGCTTTTGTTGTCTGTGAGGACTTTTTCAGTCAATGGTTCTCTCTTGAACAAAATGTTTTCAGCAGCCTGTCACATATCAGACAATGTAGAGATATATCATTTGAACGTACTGGATCTTAACATTGTAGAAAGAAGTTCATGTTCTTCAAGGTGGGGAGAAAGTCCGTATTTGTTTGATAAATAATTATTGAGCAATTATTACCTTTTAAGGCAAGTGCTAAGTTTTAACTGCATGGATGAAAAAACTTGATCCTTGTTCTCAGCCAGAGAGCATTTAGTGGCAAATGGTTTATCATAACCACACATTGTTATGACTATTTGCTGCTTTATTCACGTATTTAACAGCTCTTTATTGGGATCTACTGTGTGCCAGAAACTTGCAGGCTGTGAGTTCCCAGCAGGGAACCATGGAGCTAACATTTTAATGAAAGGATGATGGTGTGGTGAGTAGTACAGTTGTAAGATTTCCATGTAAGGTGACATTTGAGCGGAGACCTTTAAGAAGTTGAGAAGACAAGTCACCCATGTGTCTGAAGCGAGTGTTCTAAACAAAGGCAAGTGTGAAAACTAAAAAGTGAACATGTGTTTGCTGTGATGTAAGAACCACAAAGAGGCCAGAGTGGCCTATGCAATGAAGGAGGGAAAAAGGTTGGAAGAGACCTCAGCAGGGTAGGGTGGGGAGGAAGTGGGAACCAGCTCTTCTGGGGCCTTAGTAGGTTTGGAAAGAATAGGAGTTTTTCTTCTGAAGAACTTATCCAGTGGGTTTGCTGAAGGATCAGATATAGGGTAGATAAAAGAAAACAAGATCTTAGATCCAAACAGCTGGTTGATGAGAGTGCTGTTTATTGGGGTAGGAAAGGCAGTGGTGGGGTTCCTATTCAGGTATGTGTTAGATGTCAAATGGAGATGATAAGTACATACTTGTATTTATGAGTTTACAGTAGGTGGAGATGTTTGGCCTAGATAAAAAAATAAAAAATCATTAGGACATAACTAAGTAGAAAAGCAAACTCATTCATTTGATGAGCACTGTGTAAAAATATTTAAGATTGTTCAATACAGACCACTTTTGATGCAATGATGATTCTAAAGCACAAGGACGTAGAAAGAGGTGCTTTAGGACATGCATACTTTTGGTGGAATACATGTCCTCTGACTCTTCAGCTACTGCTGTTTGTAGCTCAACATTCAGTCTTCACCCATGCTACTAAAATAAGGCCCATGGGAACCTCACCAGGCATGGGAAGCAGGGGTGTAAGGCAATATTTGAGAGTACAAACTCAGGAGCAAACTTCCTGGGTTCTAATCCTGGTTTTCCCACTTACCTACTGTATGATCTTGGTGAAAGGATCTAGCTTCTTGTGCTTTAGTTTCCTTATCTGCAAAATGAGATTGATAATAGTACAACAGAGTCATTGGGAAGATGAACTTACAGGACATATGGAAGATATTTCAGACAATACTTGTGCTATCTAAGTGTAGCAGCAGCTACAGTTTATTTTTTTTTTTGCGGGGGGAAGGGTCCTGGGAACTGAACTCAGGGTGATTTACCACTGCACTATGTATCCAGTCCTTTTTATTTTTTATTATGAGACAGGATCTTACTAAGTTTCTGAACATCCCACTAAACTGCTTAGGCTGGTCTCAAACTTGCAATCCTCCTACCTGAGCCTCCTGAATTGCTGGGATTAGAGGTGTATGCTACTTGGCCCAGCTACAATGTATTATTCTTAATAGTCATTATTATTCTAGTTAAGCAGTTGAGAGATGTTCAGAAAGTCTTTTTCTTTTTTCTTTTATAAAACTGAGTATCCGTGACTCAAATGCAAAATAATGTAGCCTCCTTAGTGTTCCCTAAGATTCTGACTTTAGAATGGAAGCTAAGAGCCTTCATTACAACTTCTGGGAGCCCAGAATTAGCTTGATGTGTGGGGGCATTCGAATACTGTGGGTAAGCCAAACTGATATCAAATATTCTCAAATCCACCTCTATCCTTTTTCTTACTCTTAAAAAAAAGCGGGGGGGGGGGGAGTTTGCCTTTTTTTCTCCCTGATGGTTGCATCTACTGATTCTTATAATTGGAAATAAGCTCTGCTCTTTTGATTATTTTCTTCTTTCACTTGACTAAGTTCTATGAGAATGCCTTATCTGCCTTTTCATTAAACATTCATGATTTTGTGACATCTCATTCTCTCCATTCAGGGCTTCATGGGTGCCTTGTTAATAGAAATGTTAGGCTTGTCTTTAACATTTTAGGCAATGTCTTTGTTATCTACATTATAATATTGATAAGTTTTTATGTTATTGGTGCATCATTGCATACTAAAGACAACAAGTAAGTTCCTCTTTTTAAGGACCCATCTGTGTGGGTAAGAATTCATTTGTGGCAGTTTCTTGAGAGTAGAAGTATTGAATATCATGCTTTATAAATGAAGTTTGTAACTTCTAGAGGAAATGATTAGATTATTGATTTGATTATTTTTTAGAAAATGGACATTTAATTTTTATTATTTTTTTTTTGCATAAACACATATTAATGAGTTTATTTCCTTCTGGAAGGACACATACTCACAAGGGTAGATGGTAGCTCCTTCCATGAAGGAAAAATCAAGTGATAACTCGATTTTACTGTAATTTAGAGTATAACAGACATTTATTGGCATAGCCTTAGTCAAGACAACTGAAATTCTCTCTCTACTCCATTGTTGGGTAACATTGTCTTGTTATTTCCCTCTTTGTGCCTAAGGTGCTTAGTGTCAATCCTGAGGTATGTAGAGTGAGTTAACGGGGGTGTTATTATCCAAAGATGATGGTCAGGCAGGTAGCTGTCAGATAGCAAGATAGCAAGGATTTAATTTTGTATGGGTTGTGCTTTGCCAACTATATACCACTTTTCCACTGCTGTATTTGCTTTAATTTTTGTCCTGTGGTATTTTGGAATTTCTACTCAGCACGTAATGGTTTTCCAGTTTCCCCAATAGTTACTTATAACTATATATTACAAGTTGTGACTCTGTCTTGTGAGACTGGGCCAATACTGATTGGTGGCTTCTTGACCTGTCTGTGGTCCAATATCCTCTTTTACACTTTTGACATGGTCTCCTGTCCTAAGACAAATCAGACATGGGTTTGGAGCATAGCGTTTTCATTTCCTGATCACTGATTTCTCTGGGCTCCAGTGATCTAATAAGTGGATAAATATCCTCAGAGATCATAGCTCTTTATCACTTTGCACCTGGTTGCTTTTTTCATTCCATTCAAGGACTGGGGTGTCAGTGGCCACTGTCTCCCTGTGAGCCCATAGGGGTGTGGATCTGTTCTCCTGAAGAGGGTTGGGGGGTGTACACAGGGCAGCCTGGGGCCTAGGCCAATGCCTTCTCTTTGCCTTTGGATCAGAGTATAAAGTCTAGGAGGGTCATGGAAATCCTGTAGGTCTGGAACTTCATTTTGTTGCTAAGGAAAGGAAACTCAGGAAATGGGAAGGGTCTTTGTCAAACTGAAAGTTAATAGCAGAATAGAAACTTAACTAAAATGTCTTTCTAGTTCTGTGTTTCCCCATGGTGAAATGGAACAAGAAGCAAAGTGATAAGGTAGATGATGTGGATTTTATGCCCAGGTTTATTGTCACATAGTAGTTGCATGATTTGTAATAATTAACTTGCATCATTTTTGAAATTTTTCTTTATCCATGGTGTGGTGAACTTGTCAAAGACCTTGCCTTTATATAAAATTTGTCCCTTATTTTTATATATTGGATTATAGCATATTTCAATACTCAAAATCTGCTTGAGGCTATAATTTGATGAAAAGTGTTTACTAATGTGGAAACATACTATGACCTCATTTCCTTCTCTCCCCTATTTCCTTGAGGTCAGAATAAATATATATTTTTAACATCTATAATTTTATATTCTTATGAACTCTGACAGCTGCACCTCAGGGTCTCACCTCTCCTAAAAAGAATTATAATAATTGGGCATTCTGTGACCTTCCTGTCACAATAGATGGGTACTTGAGATTCTAGATGGATTTTTATCAGCAGCTTTCATCAGTATTTCCCTGTTAAACCCAAGGAATAAAGTTAATATGTCTCAAGTTATGGTTTCAACTTGAGGTTGTATCTCAGCCTGAGCTGATATGTTATCATTGTTCTATCAAAAAAATTTTTTGATCATTGTTAAAAGCAGTTATTACTTTTCTTTTTACATTTCTAAGTCCACCTCTTAGAGATAACTACTTTAGACATTATCTATACTTTGCTTTTTAAATACATATTTCTATACGATATACATGTGTACATATTTAATGCATGCATGTATAATTGTGTATATATTTTTAAAGCAATAATATTGCATATACTCCTTTCATTTAATGAAGCTCCTTGATCAGTTTTTCATGTGGTTCAGTTTTCTTCTACAACACTTTCTTAATGTCACCTAATATATTTCCTTTGTATGGAGCAAAATTTACTTAATTTAACACTTACTGGACAAAACCTCAAATGAATAAGTTATCTAATGAAAAAAAGTACAGAGTGTGTGTTGTATAATTTCCCCTGTTGGTATCCCTTGAGTATGAGACCTTTCCATTTAGAATTCTAATCATTAGAAGATAAAATTCAAAAGTATAAAAATGGAAAATTGAATTTCTATTACCTGAGAATCCTATTGGAGAATTTCCATTCAATTGCTTTTTGTTATTTAACATTGGTTTTATACCTCACTTAAAATTAGGTTGGTATATATTTATAGTGGGTTATATGCAAGATAAGTCATAAGTCTGTGCTCTAAATCACTCACATTTTATTAATGAAGACACCAGTATGAATAAGGTAATTACAGTAGAATATATATGATATATTGTAGGGTCTGAAGGTCGTATGCTAACTGGGACCAAGCACAAGTAGATAGGGCTGACTGTAAGTAGCAGAGATAATTGGAGTCAGTCTTAGTCTCTCCCAACCCATCTCTCCCCGCCACACACACACACGCACGCACATACAACTCTGTGTGTGTGTGTGTGTCCTGCAATTCCTGGGGCATGTTAGGCAAGCTCTCTACAGCTGAGCTAAAATTCCCAGTCCTGGAGACTGTAGTCCTTATCTAAAGGGATCAGCTGTTATTTAATTCCAACCAAGCTATTAACATGGGAAATAAGGACCTGGAGTAATAAGATTTTCTGATTTTTTTTGGCGGGGGAGGGAGCTGAAAATTAAATTTGTGAAAAACTCCTTACTCTCAAATGTTACCAATAATTGTAATTGTTTTAAAACACAGTACAGGCGAAAAAGATGTCTGTGGATCTAATCTGTCCCACATGCCTGGATTGACATGGCTCCAGGGCAATTGGGGATCCTGGAAATCCTTCAGAAAGAGAAGGCTTTTCCTACATACATCTTTCCAGCATTACTTCAAGAATATAAAACCAGAAGAATTCAAGCAGGCAATTATTTAAGGGGGAAAAGGGGAAAGTATAACAGTTTGTAACTAGACTAATGCATTTTCTGTATTGCATAGTAAGTGCTTGATAATTCAACTTTATCAGTAGTGATTGTGCAGAGTTCCTTCCAGTATAGGTAATCAGTAGACCTTTCAATTGAAATAATAATGTAAGATTGGAGACAGTGTTGACACTACTTATGCTCAAGCAGGGAATGCATCTGAAGTGTATATTTAAATATGGATGTTGATTCTGGGGAACCTTAGGAAGTCACCCAACGTGAGATGATATATCATGGTGTAGGAATGTTAACATGGCTTTTCTGCTCTGTCTCCCTCTTGAAAGTCCCTTTCCTGTTACTCTTTGTGCTCTGAAGGGACTAGAGCACCTTTCAAAAGCAAAAGGAGCAGCCTTTGGTGAACATCCTCTGAACAACTACAAAACATGGAGTTGGTGAGCAGGGATTGCAGTTAGCTCTAGCTGGCGCCAAAGGTTGGATCCTTTGCTTGAACCAAACAGATCGACTTCTCTGAGGATTATTTAACTTCTATTTGGACTTATATTGTTTTTTGTTTCTTTTCTAATTATGTGGCAGAGTTGTTACTTTTCAGCCTCTTCAATTACTCCTTCCTACAAAGTTTTTTGTTTTATTTATTTTCTTTTTATTATTGGTTCTTTTTAGTTATACATGACAGTAGAATCCATTTTGATATAATTTTACAAGCATGGGATATATCTTAGTCTAGTTAGGACTCTATTCTTGTGGATGTACTTAATGGTGGGATTCACTGAATGTTTTTTATATGTATATAGGAAAATTATATCAGATTCATTCCACTGTCTTTCCTTTTACAATCCTACAAAGTTTTTTTTTGGATTCAAAGTTCACAGAATAGAAATGACCTATGAAGTGCTGATTTAGTTCAGTGGTAGAGCACTTGCCTAGCATGCATGTGGCACTGAGTTCAATCTCTGGTACCGCAAAATAAATAAATTATATATAGATAGATGGATAAATAAATAACCCCATCAATATGCCTCATAATTATTTTTTTAAAAGAACCCTGAGATCATCTCCATTTTCTTTTCTGTGTGTACATTCATATGGCTACTTTGGATTCTCACCCCTACTGAACACAAGAGAACTTACTATTTTTCTTAAATATGAGACATGCTTATTTTATAAAATCCAAGGAAAAATACAAAGAAGATAGTTACAAATCACCTTCAAATCTTGCCTGACAAGAATAAAATGTCATTATTTGAGGAATATCACTCTCTTCATATATAAAAATAGAAGAATGCATAAATATATAGGTAGACTAGCATGAATAATTGTGTAAGACCAGGAACATGGTATGAATGCTGTTTTAAAATTTAAAGCATTACATTTAATAAAAGGAAACTGAAGAAAGTTTTGAACTTCTGATAAAATGTCATCATGAAACCATTAGTTTCTAAAATGTCTCAAATGCAAAGAGAAGAGTTCAGAGGAACTCATAGGCAATTGGGTCCATTATGTATTACCTTTACACACATTACAATGACTGAAATTGAAAATAATAAAAATATGCAGTTTATATGAGAATGTGGAACAACTGGAGCTTCTCTATATTCTTGGTAAGAATGTAAAAATGATATGGACCCCATGGGAACGCTTTCTTACAGAATTAAATGCACCTTATCTCATGACTCAATAGTTCTATTGGCATTTACCCAAAAGAAATGAAAACCTGTGCCCACAAAATATAGTGCAGTAGTGTTTTCTTCAGATATATTGTAATCATGAACATGTATAAATTCCTACAATGGAATAGTATCTTAGCAATAAAAATAGCAATAAAAAGGAAACTTTAATATATACAATGATATGAATGAGTTTCACATCATTATATTGAGCAAAAGAAGGAAAGCAAGAGAGTGGAATTAGCTCTTTGTATCTGTGGCTTTGGCATCTGTGAATTCAACCCCTATGGATGGAGAATACTAAACAAAGAAAAAAAATTGCATTGGTATTGAACACATTCAGACTTTTTTTTTTGCTGTTATTTGCTAAATAATATAACATTTATATTACATTATATCTTATAAGTAACAGCGATGATTTAAAGTTTACTACAGGATATGCATAATTTATATGTATATACTGGGCCATTTTATATAAGGAACTTGAGTATCATCATATTTTGGTACCACAGATACCAAGGAATGACTGTATATATTGTATCAATCCATTCACATGATGTTCAAGAACAAGCAAAACTCATGGTGGCAATAGGTTTCAGAACATTGTTTGCCTCTCAGATGAATAGGAAGAAGACTGACTGGAAGGGATAAAAGGGAGCTCTCTGGGATGATGGCAGTAATATTCTGGATCCTAATCGGGGTGGTAAAATGAGTGTGTATATATATTTGTCAGAGAACTATTAAACTATATGTACTTATGGTCTGTGTACTTCAACTTAAAAATGTAAAAACAAACATTTAGATATTATATATTTTCTCCATTATGAAACAAGAGAAGATTAACACAATTGTGCTTCCTCCCATCTACCCTTACATTAATTGTATTGTTTTTTTCAGGTTTTACAACATTCATTCTCTGATCTGCAATCACAATCCCCCGGTTGTTTAGTCTTAGTCCTGTATTTAAATAGATTCTCTGCTCACCATGGATCATTTTGCCACAGCTTTTCTATGTCTGAGTTATTTGATTCTTCTGTTGTTTATGCATATTTTATTGTCAAGTACTTTTTTTGGTTTGTTTACTCTTGGAGAAGACTCATGGATTCTGTTTCCTGAGGTTTTAAACATTTTCAAGTGCTGGCTGTTTGCTTTTATACTGGAACTGTAATTTAGCTGGATTTAATATTCTTGGGTCACACTTGTTTCCTCTTTTAAAACATGGCCCCACTGTCTTCTGGCATTGAATGGTATTGTGAAGAATTCTCTAGTCAGCCCAATTTTTTTTGCCTTTCTCCTTCTAATAGATGACTTGCTTTGTATGCTTAATTCCTGAAAAACTTTTTATTCTTATGTTCAGTAACATAAGAAATAAAACTATAGCTTTATTTCAGTTTAAAACTATAGTTTATTTCAGTATATCAGTTTTTTCCTGGCATAGGAGTTGCCCTTTGATCTACAGATTCACTTCTTTTATTTTGGAGAGCTTTTTAAATGAATGTCAGTGATTTTTAAGAGTGGGTGTATTTTTTGACAGTGAACACTTTTCTCATTTTTGTGGGTGTGTGTACACATGTGCACACATGCTGGTTCAGGAACAGCAAGCATCTTAACATTTGATTTCCAGGATTTCTCCACCTTCTCATACCTCACTTAATTTCCTTGTCTTTTCCCATGGCACTGAGTATGATTATATCTCTGTGCCATTGATGAGATTTTCATCTTCCCTACCCCTTGCTATTTCCAGTTCATTTATTAACTGTGTAATATCTTTGCTTTTTTTGTGTGTGTGTGGCATTTCCTGATTTCTACAGTTCCTTTTTTATTTTGGTCTTATCTTGCCATTCAGTTTGGGGGAGTTTTTTGTCCTATGACGTTTGATAGACTGTGACACACTCATTAAAAGTCATATTCTATTTCCTGGGTAATTGTTTCTTCCAGTTGTAGTTCCACATTTGTCTTTCGCATGCTAGACTTTTAAATTTCTGCTTTGTTTTAGTATGTTTTTACAATCATCCTCATTTTATCTCACTCATGCTCCACATTGTATTTTTGCTCTGATCAAGTAGAAGTGAATTAACTTGGTGCTGTTTCTGCCTTTGGGGGGACTGATTTGTCTCTAATCCCCACCTGCACATTGAGGGCAGCTGTTGCTTCAGTGCAGTACTCTTAATCCAAGGTTGTGAGATGGGAGAATTCAGCTAAAACTGAGTAGTCTTTGCCGGGGGACCTGGATCTAGGTGATGTATCATCTTGGTATTTCTGGGACCTTTCCTGATTTAATCTTGAAAGCGTCACATCATAGAAATCCCCTTAACTTAGTACAGGGCACACTGGAATGGCTGGTTATGCCATCTGGATCTGCTTTCTCTTCTAAAATTTTTAAAAATACCCTAGGACCCTGCCCACTCCATGCAGCCATAGGTGATTTTGCTTGACCCAACTTTAGTATCTTATAATATGGCCAGGATACCTTGGTAAATACAGATTCTGGCCTCAATGATCTTTTTTCTTCTTTGGAACTTTCTATTCCAATTCACTTTCTCTTCAGCTTAGTTAATTTAAATGAGAATGTGCAGAGTTTAATTAGCTCACTCATTTCCTTATTTCCAAGTGTTAAGCAGAGTTCAGGGCAGGATTCAGAGCCATGCTACAGCTTTATTCCTTTCTTCCATCTGCCACTTTTCAAAATATGGCATTTAGTTTCTTTTCCTCATTTATTTCCCTTAGAATGACACTTAAAATTTTTCATTAGTCATTTGAAGAAGTGAATTCTGCTTGAATCCATTATTGTGACCCAGTCCATTATAAAGCTTCTCTTACCTTGGCCAAGTGGTCTATTTTCTATATCTTCTGTTTTTTCTGCTATTTTTCCCCCCAACACACATACATACATGCGCGCGTGCATGCACACACACACACACACACATATACACACACACACAATCTCTCTTTCCCATATGTATATGCAAGTGAAAATATTTGGCCCTTTAAATTAAAATGGAGATTTGAGAGGGAGCTGACAGCCAAAACCCAATCAAAAGTACAATAGATGAGCCCATTGAAAATGCTCTCCTTTCTTGCAGGATTTGTAAGTTAAGATGCTGTCATTTGACACTTACTATTCCTAGGGATTGCTTCAGACTGAGCACTATATTTAACATGGAAACATTGATGCTGATGTGGGTTTTACATTGAGCTTCCTAGTTCTCTTAAGACTTACTTTTTTTTTTTTTAAGCATAAAGAAGATTATGATTCCTCAAGTTCAGATTTCCAAGGACTGTGTTACTTGGGACAAGAGTATGCAGATTGGGAAATTAGTGCTGGCTTGCTGGCTGTCCCCATTCCTGTCCTTAGCAGAACTGTTTTCATAGTTCTGTGACTGTGAAAGCTGATCACGCAGTCATAACTTGACTTATCAAGGAAGATAAGCTCCGCTCTAGGGATGTGGCTTAGAGATAGAGTGCTTGCCTGACATGTGCAAGCCCCTGGGTTTGGTTCCCAGTACAGATTTAAAAAAAAAAAAAAAAAAGATAACTGCAGCTTACTAATTTGACCTTTGAATGAAGGTGAAAAACCATTGCAAATTGACTTCAGAAAGAAATGTAAGGCATATGTTGAAAAGTATTGGTGGATCCTTTAGTGCAGATGTAGCATGTACCATCAGAATAACGGACTTTAATCCTTTCTGAAGAGGTTCAGGGGTTTTTTGTTGTTTTTTGTTGGATATTTTTGGTTATTTTGTTGTGCAGTGTAGAATTAGGTGTACTCAAAAATCTCCTTACAAGTTCAAGTTTTATGCTTTTCATCCTTTCTCTTCTTCATGTCTAAAGAAATAGGTAATAATAAGAGAAGTCATTCTTTATTTGAAAGACACTTATTAAAAATTTATAGATTCCAAATAAGCAAAAGGGATGATCCTCAACATCATTAGCTGTTAAACAAATTTAAATTGAAATCACAGTGAGATACTACACACACACACACACACACACACACACACTTTATTATGTCTGAAATTAAGACTAACAAAGTCAAGTGTTGGCAAAGATGTCTCATCTGTTACTAATAGGAATAGAGAAAGATTATCATTTTTATATTTGCTCTTGTTATTCCATTTTTCCTAGTCTAGAATGATGAAGAGGTTTGGCCTAGTTTTGAATTATGTGTATCTGTCTGACAGTATATTATATTTCATTTGGAATTATTTGCTTTATGTTGAGCTTTTCAGAAACATACAATATAAAAATTTGTGAAAAAGTAAAAATTTATCTTATTGGATTGTTTGCTTACTCAGATTTATTGCTGCTAAAATAACCAGATGTATTTGAATGAAGTCAGAAGTAACATATAATTTTATTCACATTTGTGAGCTACCTAAAGGAGTGCTTTTATACCTCCATTTTCCTTTCCCTTGGGAATATAATTTTTTAAATATCTTTTTATTCCCCCTTAGAGCATATTTTTTTCTCTCATGGAAAGCAAAATATATTAGAGAAAATTATTCAACTAATACTTAAAAGTTAATTTGCAGCTGTGAACAAGAGGCAATGCACTTGTTTTCAATTCTCTCTCAGTCCCTTTTTTTGAGGCTGTGTGAAGTGTCGGGGGAGGCAGACAATAAAATGAGTAATGTAGGATGACAGTGGTGTGGCTGGAAATGACTTCTGGTCTACCCTCAGCAATACCCTTGCTTTCTGGTTTATATGGTGTTCACATCATGTCCAAGAATCTGACTGCAGCACAATGTGGTAAAGAGAGGAATGCACAATAAGACATGTCCTTCTTTGATGCCTTCCAATGAATACCAAAATGCCACAGGCTCCTTTGAAAAATAAAGCAAGCAGTTCTAGAAATGGTAGTGAAGGACAGGGTTCACGTGAGACATCCCTGTGGTATGTGTGAAAGATTGTTAAAAAAAATTTCCTTGCTTATTTGCATAAGTAACTTCTTAATTATATGTAGGGTATAGATCCATCTTCTTGGGATTTCTAACTTAAGAAAAGCAGCACCTTAAGCCTAATTATTCATCAGCATTTGATGGAGGATGGTGCAGGACTTCTTTTCGTGGCTGTGTGTGAGCAGGTGTTTTGTACCTTCTTTTCCTAACTACTTCATAATTTTAATGCAGCTGATGTTTGCTCAGAATACCAAAATACTCACTTTTCCTCCAAGATGATGTTCATTTTGTTACCCATCATACTTTTCTTGCTGTCAACATTTTCTGAGCTTCCTATGACCTACTTTAAGGGTCTCATGAGAAGATTAAATATTTGGGTGAATTTTGTGTAGTCGACTGCAGTGGCTGCAGCATTTGTGCTTGTGTTTTCCAGCTTGTTCCTATGGAGATAATGGCCAGCCTTGTCATGCAAACCCACTGGCTGCTTTTTTTGGTAGACAGGCTTTTTAATTTGACTCTCAGAGAGCAATCTCTTTTGATTTGACTGATTCGATTTTGTAATGTACCATGTGTATCTTTTGGTATTTTGTCAGATGTTTTAATGACATGTTCACCTCACGCTAATTTTGGTTTGTCAGCATTTCCCTTAGAACTCCATTTTTCAGGGGTTAATTTAATAGTTTTATGAGTGTTCTGGAGTGGAGCAAGCAATCATCCTGTAGCAATGAGATTAATTTGAAGAGACTTGAAGTGATGAAATACACATAGCAAATTGTCTTTGGAAAGAAGTCAGTTCATAGATTGTATCTCAAGAGAGAGTATGGTAGGGGGTACCTGTTTAAAGGTTAGGAAGCTGCCTGCAGCGAGGCGGGACCTGGCTTGCTTTCTGAGAAGTTTTTGAGGAAGATGTGACTGATCTTTAACAATATAAAGCTTTTATGAGGCAGTACAGAAAGAATGAGGGAGTAAGGGAAGAAATAAAGAAAAAAGAGTAAGAGGGTGGAATTAAATTTCCTAAAGAAAAAAAAAAAAAACCCTGTGTTGTGTTACCTTAAAAATGTTAATAAGTCAGTGGTTCTCAGAAGCCCTGTAAATAAGAAGGGGAGTGGAACAGCTACATGAAGAATGTCTCAGGTGGGTCAGCAATGAATCATGGGGACGGGGGAAGCCACCTTTATTTGCTGGAGATCTGAACCATTCCCTCTTCCAGCATCCTGAAGTCCAGTGTCTTCCCTGCTTTTTCTTCCTGGTTGCTGGTGTTTCTGATCCTTTGGCCTTTGGCAGGTAAAGGCCATGGTTGTGTGTTGCTGGCAGCTGGAACCCGCGACCTTGGCGTTATCAGCACCAAGGTCGCGGGTTCGCTCCCCGTACGGGCCACCAAATGCCGCAGTCTGGCTGGGCACAATCAGGAGCCACTTGTCAAAAGAAACTAACTTTATTTTTAGAACCACACACACCAAACAAAACAGCCTCTCAGGAAAAACCCTCAGAGCCTCAACTGCCACCACCGGCTTTCCACAAGCCTCTCTCTCCCACACAAGCTTCTCTCCACCTCCCCCAATCCTCCTGCTCTTGAGGCCGATTGGCTGGGTCACGTGGGCGGAGCCAAAAAAGTCCCCCAATGAGCAGCTCCGTGGTCTGAAAGGGCAGGGAAACAGCCCAATGAGCATCACTGCAGAGGAGCCAATCAGCTAGATGTTGCTGGGGCCGAGGAGCCAATCAGCTAGATGTTGCTGGGGCTGCTGTGAGCCAATCATCAGCCAGCAGCTGGAAGTTTGCTGGCAGCTGGAAGTTTGCTGGAGCCCCTTTGGCTGTGGCTCTCAACAGTGTGTCACTCCTACTGGTTGTAAAATGTCCTCTGCTCTATTCTAGTTTGATGGCACTAAATGAAGAGGATAGATGGGCGTGGGTTCACCATGATGAACTACAAGTCATAGGAGAATGAAGATGAGTGACTTCTGTCTTAAAAGACTTCATCTCTTGTTCTCCATTGGATCCCAACCCATTTTTCATAGAATATGGTCAATTCTTTTAGTTACAAATGGCAATCCCCCACAGATTCAAGCTAGTAAAAGAAAGAAAAATTCATAAGTTGGAAATCCAAGAAGCTGGTTCTTGCTGCCTCAGGTGTTGGATTCAGGAGTTCTTTGTATCTTCAGAATTTTCTTTATCCCTTGCAATCTCTGTCTGGGTGACTCTAGCTTTTCATGCATCTGAGAACTCAAAGTTCCCAAAGATGAAAGATCTTTTTCTCACCAGCTCTGCTAGAGTTGGCTAATACGTCCAGTTGCAGAGGAGATAAAATGTGTGTGGGGTGTGCCCCCTCAAACTCTTGGCAATGAGTATGATGATTAGAAAAAATAACAGTGAACTGCACCAGTAGCTACAGTACCTTGTTCCTGTTTGACAATGTTTGTACACTTGGAAAATATTAATCCATTATTTAGCTGCATTAATTGAGGCAGCATAAAAATAGGTGGGTCCTTTATGCTAGACCTAGGACAGTGATTTTATTTGTACATTTGATCATGTCAGGGGTTTGAGCATTCATTGTTCAAACTGAACGTGAATTCCTGTCTGGTCCTCTTCTCATTCTTGATGTGTGTTCTTCTTAAAAAGCAGGTTCTCAGAAAGCTTGCTATTGTACTCCCAAACCCCAGATTAGGCTTAATGGTCATTTTTTTCTGCTTTCTACAAATCAAGAATCTGGTTCCTGAAGATGGCGGCGAGGGGAGTGCATTGCCTCCGTGTGCTGCTTCACTGTGTGGGAGTATGACAAGTCAGGACTGCTAAAGGCTATCTTGTTAGGAATTTCCAGCAATAGTGGGGTGCTCCGGAACCTGCGGGAAGGATTTCCATCGCACGAGGATCGGCTACGGGGACTCAAACGAGAGAGGTTTGTCGCACGGAGGGTAACACTGCTTATTCAGCAAATCGCCCCGCGGCTAGAGTCTGCAGCGCGCGCTGGGAAACGAGGAGATAGCAACGCAGGGATACAGCGCTGCAGTTTCTGCCAGCTGTGCAAGCACCGTACTCAGGGCTGAATTCTGGGTTCGAGACGGGGGAAGGAAGCGGTCCATCTCGGTTCTCCACACCGGTCAGACCACAGAGGAGGCCAGCGGACACCATGTTGGAAAGCTGACGTCACCATCCCTGTTTTCGACTGACCGCAGCTCATTCAGCCATAGAATAGGTAATTTCAGGCTTCCATTCGCCTGTGGCTTGCAGACAGATTGCTCGGGCTCAGTGCCTGGGTGCTCCTTAGTGCCTGCTCTTATCGGAGCGAGCACCGAGCGCGGGGCGGCCGAGTTCCGGCTCCCGGAACCGCCCTGGCCCAGGGCTGGGGAGCCTGCGGAGGCTGCTTCTTGGAGTCTGCTCTTATCAGAGCATACACCGAGCACGGAGCGGCCGAGTTACGGCTCCCGGAACTGCCCTGGCCCAGGGCTAGGAGCCCGCGGAAACTGCTTCTCGGTCCGGGTCCTGCTGAGGGCCGGTCAGGACTCACCCGTTGCTTTGGTTGCCTGGCAAGGAGAACGAAATGCTGCCATTCGCATAGGATACCAACATGGCAGAGATCTGATGTCATCAGAAAGCGGCGGAGGAGAGAACTTCATCAATACCAGCGGCGACAGAAACAGTTGGTCTCCCGGTAGGAGGGGTGAGGCACAGACACCCGAGTCTCTCACGATTTGTCGTCGAGCCAGAGGGGAGGAGCCGGGCCGCTGCCAGCGCCCTGAGCAGGCCCAGTGGCTCGCTGGCGTGGTGACCGTGTGACCCCAATTGGAGAGGGGGCGGAGCGGAGCCGCCACCCGTGCCCGCAAGGTGGGCAGACCCACGACCCAGTGGTACACGGGCGTGGTAGGAAGGGCAGGGCAGAGCCGCCGCCCGCACTTGCAAGGTAAGCAGACCTGTGACAGACTGGCGGGTCAGGCCCAGCGGCCTGCCAGCGTGGTACACACGTCACCCCAACTGGAGTAGGGGCAGAGCAGATCCTTCGCCCACACCCGGATCAGGCCCTGATGGTGTGGTGGTCACGTGACCCCAATGGGGGTGGGGGCGGAGCGAAACCGCCACCCATGCCCGCAGGGTGAGCAGACCTGTGACCAACCTGCAGATCAGGCACAGCAGTCCGCAGGCGTGGTAGGAGGGGCAGGGCAGGGCAGAGCCGCCGCCCGCGCCTGCAAGGTAGGTAGACCTGAGACAGACCAGCGGATCAGGCCCAGGAGCCTGCCGGCGTGGTAACAGAGTCGCCGCCCATGCCAGGAACAGGCCCAGCGACCTGCCGGCGGGGTAGTCACGACACCCCAATTGGAGTTGGGGCAGAGCAGAGCCACCACCCGTGCCCGAAAGGTGGGCAGATCTGCGACCGACCAGCGGGACAGGCCCAGTGGCCTGCCGGTAGGATAGACACGTCACCCCATTTGGAGTAGGGGCAGAGTAGAGCCGCCGCCCGTGCCTGCAGGGTAGGCAAACCTGCAACCGACCGGCGGACCAGGCCCGGTGGCCTGCCGGCATGGTACACTCGTCACCCCAATTGGAGTAGGGGCAGAACAGAGCCACCGCCAGCGCCCACAACAGGCCCAGTGACCTGCCGGCGTGGTAGTCACGACACCCCAATTGGAATAAGGAGAGAGCAGAGCCGCGGCCCGCGCCTGCAGGAAAGAAACGCAAGCAGTATGAAAAGACAAGGAAAGAAAGGACCACAAGCAATGCAGGTCAACGCAACTTTAGAAGAGGTAACAGCTGCAGCAGATGGAATGTCAGATAAAGAATTCAGGATATACATGCTTCAGATGATCTGGAGTATCAAGGAAGACATTAGACAGCAAAATCAGACAATGAAAGATCACTTCGACAATGAAATACGCAAACAAATCCAGGAAGCAAAGGATCAACTTTACAGGGAGATAGAGGTTATAAAAAACAAACAAACAGAAATCCTAGAAATGCAGGAAGCAATAAACCAACTTAAAAACTCAATGGAGAATACTACCAGCAGAGTAGAACACTTAGAAGATAGAACATCAGACAATGAAGACAAAGTATTTTAACTGGAAAAGAACATAGACAGCTCAGCAAGACTGTTAAGAAACCATGAGCAGAACATCCAAGAAATATGGGATAACATTAAGAGACCAAACTTAAGAGTCATTGGGATACAGGAAGGTACAGAGCTCCAAACCAAAGGAATGAGCAGTCTATTCAATGAAATAATATGAGAAAACTTCCCAGACTTGAAGAATGAGACAGAATCCCAAATCCTAGAAGCCTACAGGACGCCGAATGTGCAAAATCATAAGAGATCCACACCTAGACACATTATAATGAAGATGCCCAACATACAGAATAAGGAGAGAATTTTAAAAGCTACAGGAGAAAGGAAGCAGATTCATTTAGGGGTAAGCCAATCAGGATAACAGCTGATCTTTCAACATAGACTCTGAAAGCTAGAAGATCCTGGAATAACATATTTCAAACACTGAAAGAAAATGGGTTCCAACCAAGAATTGTGTATCCAGCGAAATTAAGCTTCAGGATGGAAGATGAAATTAAAACCTTCCACGATAAACAAAAGTTAAAAGAATTCGCAGCTAGAAAACCATCTCTTCAAAACATCCTCGGCAATACATTACAGGAAGTGGAAATGGAAAATAACATTGAAAACCAACAGTGGGAGGTAGGACAGTAAAGGGGGCGAAAATAATCAAAGAGGAAAACAAACCATGTTTAGTAACAGAAATAAACAAATATGGCTGGAGGAACAACCCATATCTCAATAATAACCCTAAATGTTAATGGCTTAAACTCACCAATTAAGAGACACAGGCTAGTAGAATGGATCACAAAACAAGACCCAACAATATGCTGCCTACAGGAGACGCATTTGATAGGAAAAGACATACATAGGCTGAAGGTGAAAGGTTGGGAAAAATCATATCACTCATATGGACTTCGGAAACAAGCAGGAGTGTCCATACTCATATCAAATAAAATAGATTTCAAGCCAAAGTTAATCAAAAGAGATAAAGAGGGACACTACATACTGCTTAAGGGAACCATACACCAACAAGACATAACAATCATAAATATTTATGCCCCAAACAATGGTGTAGCTATGTTCGTCAAACAAACTCTTCTCAAGTTCAAGAGTCTAATAGACCACCATACAATAATCATGGGAGACTTCAACACACCTCTCTCGCCACTGGACAGATCTTCCAAACAAAAGTTGAATAAGGAAACTATAGAACTCAATAACACAGTTAATAACCTAGACTTAATTGACATATATAGAATATACCACCCAACATCAAGCAGTTACACTTTTTTCTCAGTAGCACATGGATCCTTCTCAAAAATAGATCATATATTATGTCACAGGAAAACTCTTAGACAATATAAAGGAGTAGAGATAATACCATGCATCTTATCTGATCATAATGGAATGAAACTGAAAATCAACGATAAAAGAAGGAAGGAAAAAGCATACATCACTTGGAGAATGAACAATAGGTTACTGAATGATCAATGATTTATAGAAGACATCAAGGAGGAAATTAAAAAATTCTTAGAGATAAATGAAAACACAGACACAACATATCGGAATCTATGGGACACATTGAAAGCAGTTCTAAGAGGAAAATTCATTGCTTGGAGTTCATTCCTTAAATAAAGAAAAAACCAACAAATAAATGATCTCACACTTCATCTCAAAATCTTTGAAAAAGAAGAGCAAAACAACAGCAAAAGAAGTAGAAGGCAAGAAATAATTAAAATCAGAGCTGAAATTAATGAAATCGAAACAAAAGAAACAATTGAAAAAATTGACAAAACTAAAAGTTGGTTCTTTGAAAAAATAAACAAAATCGACAGACCCTTAGCCATGCTAGTGAAGAGAAGAAGAGAGAGAATTCAAATTACTAGCATACGGGATGAAAAAGGCAATATCACAACAGACACTTCAGAAATACAGAAGATAATCAAAAACTATTTTGAATCCTTATACTCCAATAAATTAGAAGATAGTGAAGGCATAGATAAATTTCTTAAGTCATATGATCTGCCCAGATTGAGTCAGGAGGATATAGGCAACCTAAACAGACCAATATCAATTGAGGAAATTGAAGAAACCCTCAAAAGACTACCAACTAAGAAAAGCCCAGGACCGGATGGGTATACAGCAGAGTTTTACAAAACCTTTAAAGAAGAACTAATACCAATACTTTTCAAGCTACTTCAGGAAATAGAAAAAGTGGGAGAACTTCCAAATTCATTCTATGAGGCCAACATCACCCTGATACCTAAACCAGACAAAGACACTTCAAAGAAAGAAAACTACAGACCAATATCTCTAATGAACCTAGATGCAAAAATCCTCAATAAAATTCTGGCGAATCGGATACAAAAACATATCAAAAAAAGTGTGCACCATGATCAAGTAGGATTCATCCCTGGGATGCAAGGCTGGTTCAATATACGGAAATCAATAAATGTTATTCACCACATCAATAGACTTAAAAATAAGAACCATATGATCATTTCGATAGATGCGGAAAAAGCATTCGACAAAGTACAGCATCCCTTTATGTTCAAAACTCTAGAAAAACTAGGGATAACAGGAACATACCTCAATATTGTAAAAGCAATCTATGCTAAGCCTCAGGCTAGTATCATTCTGAATGGAAAAAAACTGAAGGCATTCCCTCTAAAATCTGGAACAAGACAGGGATGCCCTCTCTCTCCACTTCTGTTCAACATAGTTCTCGAAACACTGGCCAGAGCAATTAGACGAAAGAAATTAAAGGCATAAAAATAGGAAAAGAAGAACTTAAATTATCACTATTTGCAGATGATATGATTCTATACCTAGCAGACCCAAAAGGCTCTACAAAGAAACTATTAGAGCTAATAAATGAATTCAGCAAAGTGGCAGGATATAAAATCAACACGCATAAATCAAAGGCATTCCTGTATATCAGCGACAGATCCTCTGAAATGGAAATGAGGACAACCACTCCATTCACAGTATCTTCAAAAAAAAATAAAATACTTGGGAATCAACCTAACAAAAGAGGTGAAAGACTTATACAGTGAAAACTACAGAACCCTAAAGAGAGAAATAGAAGAAGATCTTAGAAGATGGAAAAATATACCCTGTTCATGGATAGGCAGAACCAACATCATCAAAATGGCGATATTACCAAAAGTTCTCTATAGGTTTAATGCAATGCCAATCAAAATCCCAACGGCATTTCTTGTAGAAATAGAGAAAGCAATCATGAAATTCATATGGAAAAATAAAAGACCCAGAATAGCAAAAACAATGCTAAGCAGGAAGTGTGAATCAGGCGGTATAGCGATACCAGACTTGAAACTATACTACAGAGCAATAGTAACAAAAACAGCATGGTACTGGTACCAAAACAGGCGGGTGGACCAATGGTACAGAATAGAGGACACAGAAACCAATCCACAAAACTACAACTATCTTATATTTGATAAAGGGGCTAAAAGCATGCAATGGAGGAAGGATAGCATCTTCAACAAATGGTGCTGGGAAAACTGGAAATCCATATGCAACAAAATGAAACTGAATCCCTTTCTCTCGCCATGCACAAAAGTGAATTCAAAATGGATCAAGGAGCTTGATATCAAATCAGAGACACGCCGTCTGATAGAAGAAAAAGTTGGCTACGATCTGCATTCAGTGGGGTCGGGCTCCAAATTCCTCAATAGGACACCCATAGCACAAAAGTTAATAACTAGAATCAACAAATGGGACTTACTCAAACTAAAAAGTTTTTTCTCAGCAAAAGAAACAATAAGAGAGGTAAATAGGGAGCCTACACCATGGGAACAAATCTTTACTCCTCACACTTCAGATAGAGCCCTAATATCCAGAGTATACAAAGAACTCAAAAAATTAGACAATAAGAGAACAAACAACCCAATCAACAAATGGGCCAAGGACCTGAACAGACACTTCTCAGAGGAGGACATACAGTCAATCAGCAAGTACATGAAAAAATGCTCACCATCTCTAGCTGTCAGAGAAATGCAAATCAAAACCACCCTAAGATACCGTCTCACTCCAGTAAGATTGGCAGCCATTAGGAAGTCAAACAACAACAAGTGCTGGCGAGGATGTGGGGAAAAGCGTACACTTGTACATTGCTGTGGGATTGCAAATTGGTGCAGCCAATTTGGAAAGCAGTATGGAGATTTTTCGGAAAGCTGGGAATGGAGCCACCATTTGACCCAGCTATTCCCCTTCTCGGTCTATTCCCTAAAGACCTAAAAAGAGCATGCTACAGGGACACTGCTACATCGATGTTCATAGCAGCACAATTCACAATAGCAAGACTGTGGAACCAACCTAGATGCCCTTCAATAGACGAATGGATAAAAAAAATGTGGCATTTATACACAATGGAGTATTACTCTGCATTAAAAAATGACAAAATCATAGAATTTGCAGGGAAATGGATGGCATTAGAGCAGATTATGCTAAGTGAAGCTAGCCAATCCCTAAAAAACAAATGCCAGATGTCTTCTTTGATATAAGGAGAGTAACTAAGAACAGACTAGGGACGAAGAGCATGAGAAGAAGATTAACATTTAACAGGGATGAGAGGTTGGAGGGAAAGGGAGAGAGAAGGGAAATTGCTTGGAAATGGAAGGAGACCCTCAGGGTTATACAGTGGAGGGGGTAGAGAGAGAGGAGGGGAGGGGAGGGGAGAGGTGGTGAGGGGGGAGGGTGGAGGATGGGAAAGGCAGCGGAGCACAACAGACACTAGTATGGCAATATGTAAAGCAATGGATGTGTAACTGATGTGATTCTGCAATCTGTGTATGGGGTGAAGGTGGGAGTTCATAACCCACTTGAATCAAAGTGTGGAATATGATATGTCAAGAAATTTGTAATGTTTTGAACAACCAACAATAAAAAATTTAAAAAAAAAAGAATCTGGTTCCTTGTGTTGTACAGTTCAAATCTGAAGTCAGCATTTGAATCAGAGATATGACTTGCTAGTAGCCCAGTTCTTGATTGACAGTAGTGAAGTTTTTCTTGCAGATTTAATGGTTACTTCTAACATTGTTTTGCTTTTGTTAAGAAAGCAAATTCTTCAAATCCTGAATGAGAAAATTAGGTTTGCTATAAGTTAGACCTTTATATCTTTTCTGAAGTATTATAGCTGTTTAATTGTCCTGAATATTTAGAAAAAGAATGAATAATGAATGATACTGTTTCATTCAGTCATGTTTCTCACAAATAATTTTTATGATACATCAGTAGTTTATTCTTATCCTCCAAGGACTAAGTGGGATCAGATTGGTTCATATTAGTATCTCTTTCTATTAACACAAGCAAACCACCCAGTGAGTGCAATTACCATCTTCATTAACACAGCTGTCTGGTGAAACTAATGAATTTTCATGTAAGTTCAAGAGTGACTGCTGGCTGACATTTCAGATTTTCTAACTAAAGTGACAAGTTCTGTCATTCAAATTAGCATGGAAGTTGAATGGTTAATAACCGTTATCATCCTCTGTCAATTTGACTTTGAAAAAAAAAATGTTGCAAACACCACCATCTTGGGATGAAAAATCATTGGTAATATTTTATGAATTGTTTTCTACCATTCTTTTTTATCCCTTGAATCTACTTAGGATTTTCATTTTTACAAAACAGCTTCATGTCCAGGACCTACCCATGAAAGAAGCCATTCTATGCTATGTAAGAAGTTCAAAATGCTCTTCAGTGATCCATGCCTATAGTTCCAACTACTCAGAAGGTTGAGTCTTCTTCCTCAGGTCACCAAGAGAATCAGATGGGCTGGAGTGCAGGGGAAATATGCATCCTTTACACAGAAGTTGTAGTTGAAATTATTATGTTACTTGGGGGTGGCCATTTGGCCTTTCTGTATTATACATTCACAGTGATTCATTTCTCAGGCATGTTTTGGATTCAGTGGATCCCAGTGATGGGACACTGAATGAAGGGATGAGTGGACACATTTCATAGCTGTGTGCTGCCAACACAGTGAGAGGTTCTCCAAGGGCAGCTGGAAGGAGCCCAGTGTTAAGACAGAAGAGGGAAAAAGCAGAATGTATCTTCCTTGCAACCTAATACTGCAGGGCCAGCCTTGCTTGATATCTGATTTACATTTCAGGTACTCAGTAGGAAAATACTAGCCCAGCATTATTATGTTTAAATAATTAGAGCTCTCAAAATAAATCACAACCACATGAGCAGGATTGAGCTATTGGAGGGTTCAGCGTAAAATGTGTGACATCCAGTGCTGAGAAAGAAATGGACAAAGGGAATCCAGGGAGGCAATTAGAGTGTTTTTTTTTTTGTAGCTCAAGTGAGACATCAGCAACCTGTGTGGGGCTCAGTGCAGCTGACTGTGCCAGAAAACAGAGTGCCGCTGTTCTCTGGAGGTGTTCTCATTCTTCTTGGAGTTTCCATTTCACTTGATCCAGGTTCTTCCCAAAAGATTTCCTTTGGGTTGACATTTCTTCCACGTGATTTAAGTCCTGTAATGATTTTTGAAGAGATTAGTTGGATCATTTTAAGGTATTATCAGTCAGTTATAATCCAGCCCATCACTTGTGCTAAATAACCTTAAGTGCTGAGCTCAGGCTAAGGAGACAACAAAGTTCTGTTAGGAACACTGGTTAGTGGTTTTCAAACAGATGTTATTTGGGCCTTTGATGCAAACTGTGGCCTCCACTTTTGGAAAGGAAACATGTTTTCATAAAGTTTTAGGACAATATTGGAACCCCTTTTTTCTGGGGGAGGAGTACTACAGATTGAGCTCAGGGGCACTTGACCACTGAGCCCCATTCCCAGCCCTATTTTGTATTTTATTTAGAGACATAGTCTTACTGAGTTGCCTAGCACTTCACTTTTGCTGAGGCTGGCTTTTTCTGTTTCTTTTTCCCTTTTTTTTTTTTTTTATAGTTGTAGATGGCCACAGTACCTTCCTTGTATTTATTTACTTATGATATTATGATACATCAAACCCAGTGCCTCACATGCGCTAGGTAAGCACACTACCACTGAGCCAGGACTCCAGCCCCTGGGGCTGGCTTTGAACTAACCATTCTCCTGCCTTAGCCTCCTGAGCTGATGGGGTTATAGGCATGCACCTCCACGCCTGGCTGGAACTTCTTTCTATGGTTGCTGTTACCTGTTGGGGCCTCAGCCATCAAAGGAATAAGCTTTGAACTTATTAAAGATATTCTTATTCTCAAGTATATCTTTAAGAGTCAATTTGCCACTTGCATTGCCCTCTCATTCCTATGGGACCTGCAATTCATGCTCTAATGATACTCAGCTGCCTGTGGCTCCCTAAATGGCTTGCTATTTTATTTTATTTATTTTATTTTTTTGCCTTTTCTTTTGCCATCCTTCTTGTCACTAGAAACTCAAGTCCAGTGTTGTCTTCATTGTGGAGGCTCTGCGCTCCTCTCTAAGATCTGTCGGTTATCCCACTTTCTGCACTACTCTGTGACCACCTTTATTTTCCTCTCTCAATCTGAATTGTGACTATTGGAGGCTGTGGATTCAGAGAGAAAGAACTATGATTTGCCCACTTTGTCTCAGTATCTCTGCCTGGTACTCAGATCAGTGATTAAGAAATAATTGTTGATAGGAATTGGGACAATTTTTTTTTCCACTAATGTCTTGAGTATCATATGTTTTATGGCCCCCTACAATACAAGCTCATTGGCCTAGCCCACAAGTATATTTGATCATCTTCTTTGACCATAATAGCAAGCAAGATTCACATGAACTGAGTCAGTTTCTATCACTTGCCTAGCAATTTGTTGCAAACTACTTTTTAATATAGTTAATAGTTGCCCCAAATTATAAAGTGCCAATGAGTAGTCACTGAGCAGTATCTCTGTTCCAGCTCAACACTGATGTCTGGTTCCCAGACGCTGTGTGTTTGTGGACTCACTTAGTTGGAACTTCTGTTGTATCTCATACAAGTTCAAAGTGCTCTGGAATGGAGATGACTAGGATAGTGGTAGGCAAACAAATAAAGTTCTAGAGAAGGAGTGGAAAGCTTTTCTCGTAAGTGACTGGATAGTAAATGTTTTAGGCTTTGGGAGCCACGTGATCTTTGTTCCATCTACTTAGCCATTATAGTGTTAAAGTGGGCATAGTCCACATATAAAGCAAAGAATGTAATTATTGTTCGATAAAACTTTGTTTATGGACACTGAAATTTGAATTTCTTGTAATTTTCACATGCCTATGCAATATTTCTCTTCTTTTGACTTTTGTCTAAGCATTTACAAATATATATATAAAAAAAAATTCTTGGGAGCCAGATGTGGTGGCACACACCTGTAATCCCAGCAGCTCTGGAGACTGAGACAGGAGGACTGTGAGTTCAAAGCTAGCCTAAAAAATTTAGTGAGGCCCTAAGCAACTCAGTGACACCCTGTCTCTAAATAAAATACAAAATAGGGCTAGGGAAGTGGCTTAGTGGCCAAGTGCCCGTCTGTTCAATCCCTGGTACCAAAAAAAAAAAAAAAATGTTCTTGGCTCAAAGCATTACAAAACCAGGTAGCAGGTTGTATGTAGCTGATGGGTCCTTGTTTGCTGAACTTTGTTCCTTGTTTGAAGGATACCAGTATAGAAGCAGTAACTGTGTCTTTATTATGTGGGCCCTTACCACCTCTTAGTGTTAGATTATACACTGTGTGTTAGATTAAAGTTCAGTGTTGAGACTGATGTGTGCACAAATACAAATACAGACATAAATGCAGTGGGAGGGGTTTGCATTGCATATTCTGGGAGTATTAAAGCAGGGCACTTAACTGAGCCTTGAGTTCAGTGGGATAATAGTATGTCCACATAAGAGTAGGCAGGGAAGGCTTTCTGGTACAGGTGACACCTCCTTAGTTGAATCTAGGATGAAATAGTGAGTGGGTCCAAAGACTGTTCCTAGCTGAAAGCTCCATGTGAGCAACTAGCAGTTGAGAAACAATATCATAATTAGAAGGAAACTACAAGGATGAAGTTTTGCCATTGAAAAGTAAAGGATGTTAAGAGAGGAGACCAAAAGCAAGGCAAGCAGCTGGGCCAGGCCACAGAGGATGAGGATTTCATCTTGACAGTTTTGAGAAATTATTGAAGGGTTTTATATGGGAAGATGTGACTGAATTGGTTTGGACCAGATCATGCTGGTGCAGGAAGGAGGAATCAGAAGGGTTGAGTCAAAGGCCATCATTAGGGTGGCCGACAAAGGGTTGCATTGTATTGATGGAGCAGCCTAGCTTCTCCTTGGCCAATCTGGTAACTCAGCACTTTGATTAAGACTGTAAGTCAAAGAAATTTCATACGTCTCTCTGCCAAAGTAGCCCAGGTGACCATTATGTAGCTATTCTCCACAGTATAGATTAGAAACTGGTTCTATTTTATTCCTTGTCCTTATCCAAGGTGTCTCTGAGCTTGCAGTGACTTCACATGCTTAGAGTTTGACTGGAAGCTCCATGTGAGCTTAGAGGACTTGGTGACTATAAGGTAGAAATGGCGAACTTAAAAAACAGAACATCACTGGAACTTAGTACCCAGTACGGTGCTGGCCTGTGGTAGGTGAAGAATTCTGCTGATCTGGCTTGTCAGCATTTGGAAGACATCTGTACTGTCATCAACATCACTAAATACTTTAGGTTGATCTCCAGCATCTTTGTTGATTAGTGCTTTCTCAGTGACCAGCTGTGTTATGCAAACCAAGTTTCTCAACTTGGAAATTTAGTTATTTTGTGAGCATATTCAGTAGCATAGTAATAAGGAAGGAGTTGTTTTTTCCTGCTAAGTTTTTTAGCTTCTAATAAAAAGGTAAAGCATTTAGATCAGAAAGGTTTTTGTGTTACTTTGCTAATTATACATTAGACATGACTAAGAATTGTAGGTCTCAGAAGTAACATTAATGAGAGCTGAAACATGAAAATAATCAATGTTTGACAATGTACAGGGGAGTAAGGAATAGGGATATTTTGAGCAAAGATATTCCTGTATCTTTATTGAGTTTAGAAGAATTACTCTGACTGCTACAGGGAGAACTGAAGGTCCAGGTTTCTGAAGCAGGAAGAGCTTCAGGAGACAGCATTGTAATCTTTGTTAGCGAGGATGGTGGTTTGGCCAGGTTGGCATTGGTTTAGGGGTCAGAAATGACATGACTCTAGATATGTTTAAGAAGCAGAGGACAGTAATTGTTGGTGGGTTAGTTAAAGGATGTAAGAGAAAGGAGGAAGGGATCATTTCCTAGGTTTGTGGCCTGAGCGAGTGAAAGGATCCAGTGCCCACTTACTGGGGTGGAAGCCTGCCTGATTGTGGAACAGATTCGGGTTTAAAGATTGGGGTAGAATGGAAAAGGGAGGTCTTAAGAGTTCAGTTTAGTAGAGATATTAAATAAAAGGTTGAATATACTGCTGGTAGGGTGGTGTACACCTGTAATCCCAGGTATTTAAAAGACTAAGCCAGGCTTAGTGGTACATGCATATAATACTAGCAACTTGGGAGTCTCAGACAGGAGGATCACAAGTTCAAGGCCAGTATGGCCAACTTAGTGAGACCCTGAATCAAAATAATTTTTAAAAGGGCTGTGCGTATAGTGTAGTGGCAAAGCATTTGTCTAGCCTGTGGCTTAGTGAGAAATTACAGCCAATCCATCATTAAGGATAAAAATTGAGGAAATAAGCATTTCGTCAGGGAAACATTTCTTTTTAATTGACACATAATAACTATATATTTATTGGTACAGTGTGATAGTTAGATTTATGTGTACAATGTTTAATGGTCAGATCAGAGCAATAACTTTTCTTTGTGTTGGGAACCTTCAGATACCTCTTTTCTAGTTATTTTGGCACAAAGATGACAGCTCATGTATGTTTGCTGCCCAAATGTTCCAGTGACTATGTTGAAACACCTTCCATCTCCTCCATGGGTCTCCTTCTGTCCCCAGTAACTCTACAAGGCACATCCTATTACCACATCCTCTTACTCCAGTTCTATAGTTGGTGACAGGTGAAGCACAGCAAAGTAACTAGCTTGCCCAAGATCACGTGGTTAATAAAGAACAGGCAAGTCTGTGTCATGCTTTTCCTGTCTATTTGTGTGCCTTCTTCCATGGGGAGCAGTATCTGTCAACTGACTGGGGTTTGAACTCTCTGTGGGTCACTTTTCATCTTTGTGACCTTAGGCAAATTACTTTGAGTCCAGCTTCCTCATCAGTAAAATAAAGATAATTCCTACTGCAGTGATTGCTGTGAGAAATAATTGTAGATAATACTCCTGAATCAGCACATAAAGAAATATTCTGTTGCGGGTGGGGTTGTGGCTCAGTGATAGTGCCTGGCATGTGTGAGGCACTGGGTTTGATACTCAACACCACATAAAAATAAAATAAAGGTATGTGTCCACCTACAGCATGTATATATATATATATATATATATATACACACACACACACACACACACACACACATAAAGAAATATTCTGTCTATAATACATGTTTAATAAACATTTATTAAGTGATCATAGCTGGGCATGGTGACACATGCCTATAATCCTAGTTACTCAGAAGGCTGAGGCAAAGGATTGCAAATTTAAGGACACCAGGGCCACTTCATGAGACCCTGTCACAAATAAAAATTTTTCAAAGGTTTGAGAATGTAGTTCAGCAGTGTAGCACTTTCCTAGCATGTATGAGGCCCTGGATCTCATACTCAATATTGAAGAAAATAAAAGGAAAAAGAAGAGTGAGTAATTAAATATGGTGCTAAGTATAGACTACTGCATCTCCTGTGGGGACCTGGGCAGGTATGGAAGAAATGTGTATATCCCAGCTAAAGGCTAGTGATCTTTCTCAGCTTACAACTTTGATATTAATTATAAGGATAAATAATCAAATATATATTTTATAAAAAGTAAATGTCTTTAACATGATATGTATTGTGCTGTTGGTGGTGGGGATCAGGTGGCTTATTTAATCTGGGGAAGCAGGAGCAGGGTTCTCGGGAACATTCATAGACAGAACCTTGATCCTTTTTTGTATAGTTATGTTTTATAGATGGGAATGATTTAAAAGTCTTCTGAGGAAATATTACACTAGAACTTTCCGTGCAGTAAGTAAATTAAAAGATGTAGATGTTAAAGAAGCTATTGAAAGATGGGAGAAATTAGCTTACAGAGTAGACATGGGAGAATTTATAGAAATGATGGGCTCCTCTGTGGATGATATAAAATGCTTAAGCTGGCACTTGGACTCACAGGGTGGATTGCCCTAATTTTCCTGCTGGAAGATATTATACTTTCTCCTGTACATCATATAGCCCTGGGAGTATTTATTCCACTCATGTATGAGAACTGTGTGTGAGATGCATGCACTACTTCTTTCTTTTACAGGCTGTTCAAAGGATAAAAAGATACTGATTTTACTTTCTTTTTTTTGGAGGGGGGGGTCCTGTGCTTTCCTTCGCCTAGGAATAGGCCCTTTGAGAACAAGTACCTGCCCTCAAACACATGCGTGTACACATACAATTTCATATCTCTAGGATTCACTTCACTCACACAGAACATGACCAAGAACTTACATGTAAATGTCCGAACAAACAAAACAGGGTTGGCAATATCTGTGTGCTAAAGCTCATGATACTCATTGATAGCAGTTTAGTAATTGTTTTTTATGCTTAAATCTAAAGGGCTGATTTCTGGACCAAAATAATTTAGAAGAATTATAATGGCTGTGGGGATCAACCTTTGTCCTCCAATGTGCCCTCTGGTGTTTGGTTCCCTGCATGGATAAAACATGGGAAGCCATCTCCTATCCTCATTTGACCTTCACCTTACCTCTAGCTGGGGTTGTTGACCCTTCAGAGCTCAGCTGCAGTCTCTGTCCAGCCAGGGCTGTGGACTCCACAGACTTCTGCAGCTCTCAGGACTGTTGGTCCTGTATTCTCTACTGCCTTTTACTGTCCTCTCAAGGGGAGGTTACCTAACTCAGACTCTACTTACTAACTGTACCAGGCAGCCATTTCCACCCCTCTTTCGCCACCCTTGTCCTTGCCGTCCCTTCCAATGTACTCCAGAGCAAGGAGCACAGAACCCTTTTCTTTAAAACTGCCAGACCCATCTGGAAATGTCTGTTGAACCTCCATCTCTATTCTTGGGTCTTGAACCCAGTATGATACTAAACAAGCCCCATGTTTGTATACACCTCTATGCTCACCTTTTTATTCTTCTGTTCTCTTTTTACCCTCTTATTCTTTCTCCCTCTTCCTCTCCATTTCTAGTCTGGGAGAGTTTTTCTCCTTCCTATGAGGATATCATTTTTTAAAAAAAAATTCTCAATGGCTTCTAATTCTTGACTTTCAAAGGGAAGCTTTAGGAATTTAGAAAACCATCTCCCAGCACTGCCATACCCTTGCTAATGAAAGCCTTGGCAACTGGACGCCTTGACTTGCACAACTAATGACTAGGAACTGAGCAAGCCTGTTTGGGATATAAGACTCCATTGTCTGCTTTGTTTTGCTGTCCCCCTGAAACAATGCCGTTGCCTCAGTGAGAAGCATAAGAAATTACTGGGAATGAAAAATACAAATGATAACAGTGAAACATATTGTCCAGCTACAGAATCAAATGTGGAGTAGTAAATTTAACACCACCCTCCCCATTTCCTAATGTTGAACTTGATTAAGTTAAGTTCAGCAGTTTCCTATTGAACAGCACAAATGTGGAATGGAGAGAAAACTGGAGGGAGTGATTTTCTTCTTGATCATGTGAGCCAATCAACCTTTTAAAAACCATACCTGTAGATTGTGAAGTCGTAAAGACCTTATCTCTGGAGGTAATGTCATTCTCACGACTTTTCCATTTCTCCTTGGGCAACACAATACAAATACTTGGATAATTATAGAGGAAATTTAAGGAGTTATTTTGAGAAACCCCAAGTCATATTTAGGATTAGATCATGTTTTTAACAGGGTTTTGATGGTGATAGGACCTGGAAAGTTCAAAGTCAGGCCACTGGGATTAGCGTCAAGCACACCCTGTTATATTCTAGCCTTATCACTCCATTATCCAGATTTTGTTCACTTGTTAAATTTCTTTAGAAATCTTTTACTTGTGGAGTACAAGTGACTCTTTGGAATAGAAAGCAAAATTAGTTTTAGCCTGTGTTCTGTGCCATGGGCTCCTACACCACTCCCAGGTTTGGGGGTCTGACATGACATCTTCATAAGCCAAAGACTGGTCTTCAAGAAATAATTGATGTTTAAACATTTTCCAAAATCAGACGTAAATTCAGAAATTAATTTTTTTACAAGGCCAGTATAGATTTGAGCTGCTGACTGAATGAAGGGTACCAGGGGTGCCTACTGAGATGTTTGTATTATTCTGTTTGAAGAAACAAATGGACCTGGCATAGCTAGGGAATATATGAAGCTGGTTTTGTTCACCTTGAGGGTTCAAGATTTATACACTCTGAGTAGCAGGACCCAAGTAGTCTTTGGGAAGTTGACAGAATGATCTATTATTTCTACACTTGCATCAGGAAGTAAAGAAAGGTTCAATCTTGTGCAAAAAATAAAAGTAATAGCTTTTAACTCATCTATTCTGATGAGATCTTGGCAACTCTGTACTGTTTGCTTACTGTGTTTGTCAGAACTAGGCTGGGTGTGGGGAGATGACTGAGAACACTTTAATGCTTTTATATAACTATTATAGAACTTCAAACACAGCACAGCAAACTTTTCCCCAAAAATAATTGTTATTTTTTTTCTGCAGCCTCAATTATATATTGGAATTTCCTGCATCATATGACTTTTTAGGAAGAACTCACAATGAAATGCAGAAATATTTAAAATTGTAGACTCTAGCAGGCAAATTTGCTATTTTGGATTCATAAGAACCATTAAAGATGAGCAAATATTAGCATACTAAAATGATTTTAAAACTCAGTGATTAAAAATCTTCAAGAAGTACTTTCATCATTTACTAATATTTCACTCAGCTGTAGGGACTAGAGTTGGGAAAGACAGTAAAGGTATTTATTTGTTTACATTTTACAAGTAGATGATAAACTCAGAATTTTAAAGCATATTATTTTGTGGTTTGATAGCTTGTAGTCAGTATTTTGATTAATGTATATTTAGACATGGTTAAATATATAGATTGCTGTTCAATTTTAAAATTTACTGCATTAATCTTTATTATTTATAGTGAAACTTGTAGTAAGTTGTCAATGCTTATAAGGCATAACTAACATATATCTGTTACCTGAGGGTATAAAACAAGAGACTTTTAGTGACAGTCATTACTTAAAGGAGAAAAAAGCCATATCTTAAATATACTTTAATCTATACTCTTATACCTTCCAGGCATACTTAAGAAGGTGATGTCCCAGTTCTTCCTTTATTAATAGGAATTATCAGTAAATTCCCACACACCTATGGAAGAATACATCCCACCCTCAATTTAATTTTTGTATGTTGAGTATATTTTTGGAAGTTTGAGATTCTTTCAAGTAGTAAAATTTTCTGTTTAGTTTTTACAACTCTTGTCATGTCTAGATAGGCACTTATTTCTCTCTACATTTGTTGGAGTACTTAGGTGCTCACTTTGTACCTGAGCCCCAGGGGCATCACATTGTCAAATTTAATTAATGGATGGAGCAAGCCACTCCACTCTGTTGGTCAGAAAAATAAAAACAAACACAAATTATCATCAGAACCAGAGAACTGCAGTAGATGGATTGTTTCTAACTAACATATTGTGAAATAAGTGACTGTTTTTGGCCTTAACACCAGACGTGTTGTTTGTTTTTGAAGATATTTTGGAACAGTTATCTAATTTGTTTGGTGAGTTTCATAATAGAGGGGGAAAGGATAAGCATTTATAAAGATTTTAACCCCAGCCGAGCACAAAAATGTTCATTTCTGTGAAGAAAATGGAGAGAAGAGTAATTTGTAAAAGTTTCTTTTAAATAATGCAGCTTTGTTGCAAACAAAGGCAATCCACATTTCAATTATTGTAGACAACATCTGGGATCAATAGTTAGCTCAAATTTACAGTGAGAAGAAAGTCATGGGAAGCAACTGCTTCATTAGTTTATAAAATTGGAAGAGGAGGAGAACAGAGGGCACGGTTCTCAGGGGAACTTGGTGCCCTATAAAAACCCCGAGGAAAGATTTAAAAGTTCATTTATAATTGATAAATGCTGAGTTGGTAATGTTCATTTTTATCCTAGTTCTCTGATTTGGTTATTATAGTTTCATGAGTTTTGCCTCAACTTCTCATTAAAATTTCCAAAACAAACTAGCAGCATTTTTTTTCCTTAATATCTTTTCACTTTAAAAATAGTCATTGACAGGAAGCAAAAACGGTTTCATAGAGAATTTATAAAGTGGAAATTGCAAGGGTCTATTAATTTCCTGGATAATATTAAGCCACATGAAAACGAGGTTTACAAATTACCATATATACAGTGATGCAATTATTCCTGTCAGGCCTTACAAGTTCCACTAATTTGCCAAGGTACAGAATAGTTGGCCTGGGCTCCCCTCAAATTCCCAGAGACCTTGCTGAGCTCCCTTTGCTCAGATGACTCCCGTGTGTACACTGGATATGGGGTACAAAAAAAGTGTAGTTGAAAGAGACTGGTGTTCCTAGTGTGACTGTGTACCTATGGGGAAAGGGAAGTGATGGAAGAAGGACAGAGTGATAGGACAGAGTGATTTCATAATCACACAATCCCTATTGGAGGCTCTGGGCAGTATGGGTGGATCACCAGCTTTTGTCAAAATTAGTGTGGTGGCTTCTTCTGGGATCAGACCAGAATGAGCAGTGTGGTAGTGGGGAGGAATTAGCTCAGCCCATTCTCTCTTCACATTTGACAAGAACTCTCCAGTGCTGTATGTACCCCACCTACTACAACTTCCCTTCCTCACATTCCGTAATTCCCACTGCAAGTGGACTTCTTATTTCACCTGCTGTAGCTATTAAGTAATCTTTTAGGTAGCTTGAGAATTCAGTAATTGATTCTAAAGAGCCAACTTCATGAAATCTCTGAAATGCAAATCTTTTGTAAGATTGAGACTCACTGTAGTTCGTTCTCAATATAAGATTTTAACAATGAGTTCTAATATAATATGCAAAAGAATTAATTTTTGGTACCTTCTGTGAACATCAGAAAGGTGTAAGATCTTCATTAAAATTAAGTACTATTGTTTGGAATTATTTGGAAGGGTAGAGGCCTGCCATGAAATAGAAGAAATTAATATCTGTGCCAAGATTCCCTTATAAATCATGAATTGTAGTGAAGATAGAAAGGTTTAATTCAAACCTGTAGATGATTATAGTTGTTTCAGTCAACTTCTTCATCGCTATGACTGAAAGACCTGACAAGAACAATGATAAAGGAAGAAAAGTTCACTTGTTGCTCACAATTTCAGAGGTCTCAGTCCATGGATGGCTGACTTTGTTGCTCTTGGCCTGAGATAAGGCAGAACACCATGGCAGAAAGATGTGGTGGAGGAAAGCAGCTTAGTACATAGCAATCAGGGAGCAGAGAGCTAGCTCCTCTCCACAAGGATAAAGGATAAGCCCCAAAGGCACATCCCCAGAGACTTGCTTCCAGCCACACCCTACCTGCCTACAATTACCACCCAGTTAATCCCTGTAAATGAATTTGTGCACTGATTAGGTTAAGGCTCTCGTAACCCAATCATTTCACCTCTAAATTTTCTTGCATTATCTCACCCATGAGCTTTTGGGGACCACCTCATATCTACACCATAACCGCAGTTAATGACAAGACCCATAAATTTTCCTTGATGTTGTTGACTGAAGCAGTTTAAAAGCTAACTTTCAAAGACACATATACAGATTAATTAGTTAAGGAGGTAGTATCTAAAGGGTTAGAAAATTGGGGGCAGGCATGGTGGTGCATTCCTGTAATCTTGTGACTTAAGAGGTTGAGGCAGAAGGATTGCAAGTTAGAGGCCAACCTCAGCCACTTAGTGAGACACTGTCTTAAAATGAAACATTAAATAGAAAGGGTGGGGTTTGTAGTTCAGTGGCACAGCGCCCCCAGTTTAATTCTCAGGAACAACAAAGAGAGAGAGAGAGAGAGAAAGAGAGAGAGAGAGAGAGAGAGAGAGAGAGAGAGAGAATTGGGCAAAAATATATTAATTTTTAATTTTTTTGAAACAAATGAAATTTTATATAATATATTGAGTAGGTTATTGCAAAAATACCTCGCTTTATATTTTATGCTTTAATTTTTAATTATTTTATGCTTTATACTTTAAGAAATCAGACTTAAGTCAGTATATCATGCCTACTTCAGAAAGGATCCACCCAAAACAAAGGACCCCCATTGTTTTGAATGCAATTGAAATGATACAATTGTGTTTGAAGAGCTTTGTGCAAAAACAACAAAGTTAGAAATGGCTAAGATTACAGGTAAGGATCCTATAAGAATCCTTACTGGATGCTATGAAGTATGCTGAGTATATTTTCATAGTCTCAGAGTATCTCCCTTTTTATTAATTACAAAGGAAGAACTAGTCACTTTACCATGGAGAAACCCAACAAATACCAGCTTAATCCAGATTCAAGGTTCGTGACACCAGTAATGAAATTTAGAAATCATGGATTTCAGCCACATGTAGGAAATGTGGTTTGGGGATGCTTTTTGGTGGGAAAGGGCATGATACCATCTCAAGGCAGTGTTTATGTGAGCTGGGTCCCTGTCTTCTGATTCATTTTAATGGTATTTGCTGAACAATTAGTAGTTCCTCATTTCTAGGATATCTGCCAGAGTACTAGTCTCTACTCTGAAGATGCATTGAATAACAAGATTTCTACAGATAGTAGAAAGGATACAATGGATAAAAATTAGTAAATGCATGCAAAGGAAGTGCTAAATTGAATGATTAAGTGACAGAATCCAAGAAGCAGAAGAGTAGCCTATTTGTATACTTTGAATTATTGTTTGTAGGAATCAGAAGATACAGAAATCTAGTTGAATACATGAGTAAACCACACAGTGGTGATTTTATTTCATTGAATCTTTCATTGATTTTCCTGAATATTCACTAGGTATCATGCACTGTGTTAGGTGCCCGGACATAAAGAGCTCAAAACCAGAGGTGGTAAGTGTAGTACACGTTAAGGGATGTAAGTGGGAGAGATGTGGTGGAGTCAGGGACAGAGTAAGCCTTCCCTAAGCAGGATACTGAGTTGTTTTATGGGGTAGCAGGAGGCTTGAATCCTAAAAGGAAACAGAAACCTTTATATCACTTGCAGAAAGACACATGGAAGAGTTTCAATGTGACCAATGAAAATGTTGGTAAAGATGAGATTGGAAGAGTGTATTGGAGCTGAATCTTGAAGGATTTTTGGATTTTGTTCCTCTATGTCTCTATTAAACTGTTGACTGGCTCCCCAATTTCCTTGAGAATTTTTTTGTGACTAGTTGTCAGTGGCTGAAAATTAGTTTAGCGCTTATTCCAAATTGGTAATTGGCTTAGTCAGAACCTAAAATATGATCTCCTTAGATGGAATGTGTGTGTATGACCAAGTATTCAGTGGTAGATTTGATACATTTGATTGGGAAATGGTATTTTGCTTATTATTGATAAGTTTTCACTTGGATTTGGGGGAAAGGAAATATTGTTTTCTATAACTTCAACCTGCTTTGTGACATGAAAACTGTATTGTGATCTTTTCTGTCCTGGTATTGTCTGTTGTCCCTAAAACAAATAACATACTTTTTCAGTAAGGTGATATGAAAAACTGAATTTCTTCCCCTCCTTTCTCTACTCTAGCATTTTGGGAAAATCCTTCTAAACTCATTACTTATCATTACTGAACACTTTTTGCTTTTTTGTTCTCCACTTTTTTTCTTTCTTTCTTTCTTTTTTTATTAGAAAGAGCAATCATATCAGCTTTTCCTCTTTTGAGAACCTTAAGCCTTAATCTAACTTTAACTCATTAATGATGATCTCCAGAAAGGTATAATAACAAAAGAGAGAAAGTCTTTAAAGTACTTTTATAATTGGAGGCCTCATTTTGGCTTTTGAATACATGGCAGATTCAGATCCAGCCTCCAAATTTTCATTTAGCAAAGATGAAAAAATAATATCCCACGTTTACTTACATTTATAGATTTACAAATCACGTCCTCATACATTCATTTGATTCTCGTGACATTCTGGGAGTTAGGTCAGGCAGCTGGTGGCATCCTGGAATAGCAAATGGTGGAAGCAAGGACCACGGGGTTCATAAATAGTTGGGCTAAATGCTAGGGCTTCATCTCTCTGCTTAACACTGTGCCCCTTTCCTGTGTGCTAGGATACTTTTGAGATAATTGTCTGAGCTTTCTCTTCCAAGATGCTCCACATGGCTGGAAGTTGGCCAAGACTATAACCTTTTCTGTCATTTTAAGTTGTTTCTAAAAGTACTGATAGGTAGATGGAATAATTAAAGTTTTATTTTTTGACCTTCAGTTCTCATAGCCACTTAGGAAAGTGCCTTTGCATTTGTGACACAAAAACCAAGGTGAAGAATGTGCTTATGACTGTGGGGGAATGAAACTGCTTCATTTATTGCCACAGTGACAATGTCATGGAAGAGATCTTCATTTGGTATAATTCCCTTCTGATATTGTTGAATTATTTCCCTTATTTGACTCTTTGTGTTGTTTTTGTTTTTTCTCTGTCTCTAAAATAGGAACTGAAATGCATATATCATAGGAGATTGGAACTAACACATAGTGAATTTAGCAAAACCTAGCTGGGCACAGTGATGCACATCTGTAATCCTAGTGACTCAGGAGGCAGAGGCAGGAGAATCTCAAGTTCAAAGCCAGCCTCAGCAACTTTGCAAGGCCCTAAGCAACTTAGTAGGACAATGTCTCATAATAAAAAATAAAAAGGGCTGGCGATGGGCTCCATGGTTAAGTGTCCCCAGGTTCAATCCCTGGTACCATCAGAGGAAAAAAACAAAAAAAAAAAAAAAAAAAAGCAAATCCTTAGGACAAATTCCATTTTTCTTCTCTCTTAAAAAATAGGACTTGACAATTTAAAAAAAGTAAATTCTGAGTTGGAAGAGCTTTAAAGCTTGTATCAGGTTGAACCCCCTAGAAAGCAAACCCTGACCTGGAGAGTAGGATGTAGGGTATTTCAGGAAGTGTTCTTGGGGCTCAGTCCATGGAAGGGAGAGAGGAAGGAAACAGGAGTAGGCAAAGTGAGAAGTTGACCTAAGATGTAGGACCGGTGACAGCCCATGTCACCTAAACTAGAAGGACTCTTCAGTGTTGCAGCAAGTTATAGTGTGGGGGTTTGATCTTCATTAGATGCAGCTGTCTTGGAAAGCGGTCTGGACCTTGGACAAAGCAGCACTCTTCAGCTAAGGCCTTTCTAGAACAGGGCTGGCAGTGAGCATGGCCTACTCAGCACTCCCAATGGTGTAAGCCATGAATTTCTAGAGAGGCATCTGGGTGGTTCATCACAGCACCGAAGCCATGCTTTGCCTTGAGTCCAAATAGCAGTGGTTCAGATAAGATGGAATTCTGCAACCCATGGTATTAAAACCTGTAAATTGTCAAGGATAGCAATCTGTCTTTAGGTGATACTTGTAACATGTTTGCATAAGTTTTTTTCAGTATGCTTCTGGGATATGAGGGCTATCTGACTGCGACATTCTTCACCCCATTGATCACCAGGGTTGATTTGGCTGATCTGGCTGGCTAGGGGGATATCCCCTTCCTCCCTCACTGCTCCATGTGCGACCCTCCTGAAACTGCTTGGTCAAAGAGGATGACCTTCCCCGATAGAGGAGGACCGTTCTTTGGTCAAGGGTATACCAGTAGCTGTGCTCCCCTGCTGGAACCTCCACACAAGCTCTCAATCTGCTTCTGATCTTTCAAGGTCACAAAGACCAGCAGGGAGTTGAGTCTCATGGGAACTGTGGCATAAGAATGGACTCCTCTTTGTCAGTGTGCATACATCTGTGCCTCTCAGGCATGCCTGCAAGTTGCATGAGCTGTGTGGACACAGTCCACTGCAGATCCAAATACATGGCAGGTTTGAAGAATAGAAGATGGAGTACAGGCTGCATTTCTCTGCCCCCCCCCCGCCCCCCCTCTGGGGTTCATTTTAAGCATCAGTATTCTTCCATCTCTTCTTCCCACATTTCCTTTGATTTTTTCCCCATTCTTTCTGGACCACCAGCTCCCATCCACAGTCATGCTGTCACCCTACTAGCCAGCTAGGATTCCCTTGTGGTTGGCATTGACCTTGCACCTAACGTCATCTTTTGAAGCAGAAAGATAGGAAAGGATAAGGGAGAAAGTGCTACCCTGTATTTCCAAAGTGATGGTACTAGTAGACATCTCCAGATGAGTTCCAACCTATCTTCCCTCAAGCCCTTCCCCAGGCAACTATAAAAAAAACAGGCGTGCCTGTGATAGATCATCACTTTGGCTTCCCCGACATGTTTTACCTTTCTTTACAGGGGTTTTGTGCATAAGCTGAAGAGTTGGCCCCTTTCCCTTTTCTTCACAGTTGACCACTTCAGGAAAGAATTTAGCTCTTAATCCCCTTCCCTTTTCTCTATTTCCTCCAACTCTTATCCAGTTTTTTCAGGAATTCTACCTCATTCTCCCTTTGTGAGCCCCCCAAGTGATCCCACAAGAGCAAATTAACCTAAACATAGTTCTAGCCCTGACAGTCAAGAGCCAAATGGACCATGTGAAACAAACATGGATGTAGAAAAAGAACCATTTTGAAGTGTCCTCTGAAGTGCTTCAGAATTCCTGTGAGTCGTCTGCAATGTCAGCGCTATGTTTTGAACACCAGCCTTAAAGAGTTTAAAATTCTTACAGTTATCTGATGTAAAGTTTTATATCTAATTTCTGGTATAATCATAGTTTTGTTGTTATTGTTGTAAACGCCAGTAGTTTCCCTTAGTCCTATATTGGGTTCTGTGGGGTAACCTCAGAACTTGAGGATAGCAACATCGCATCCTGTGTCGTATCAGCACTGCTAGGTGACCTTGTAGGCCACAACTTGTTCATGAGTTGGAAATCCTCTTACCAGAAAGATAAAGCCAAAATTCTGTCTTAGTGAGATGAGTTTCCTTACTTTGGGCCACCAGGGACAAAGCTTTTTTCATATTTTTTTTTCCTGTTTTTTGTTCTATTCATCTTAGATTGTAAAACTGTAAAGGCCAAGGGCAGCATTTGCTGGGCTTGAATTGAATTGTGTCAAGGAGAATCATTGTAAATATTATTTTGACACTGATGATGAAGAATGTGTTATTGCCTGCAATTTAGAGCTACATGGTTGACTTTAAAAAAGTCTTCAATTTTTAAAAGTCTTGGAACTCTGTGATTAAATTCCTCCTATTAAGTTCAAAGGCTTTGAAAACTTGTGTCTGTTCTTAACATAAGCAAACAACACCATTGACACTAAGAAATGAGCCCCTGTTCCATAACGGCCTTTCACTTTCTTTGTACCCTCCTCATAGAAAATATTGAGTATTTGTATTTGAGAATGTTTCTCACAGGTATTAAAAAAAGTTTTAATAAACTGTCATTAGGAACTGAACTGATAACTTTATTGAAAGAATGACATTGTAAGTGAGAGTAGGCAGGTGGTGCTGACATTCTTTTCAGCACGGTTATGCCATAATTTAGTGCTTTCTCTATGCACAGGCTTTTTAAGGACTTGAACATAAGCTGTTTATATGCTTACTTATTAATCCAAATAAATTATACATAGTAGTACATGGGGAGAGATGACTATAACATCGCACAGTAGTTTTTTATGTATTGTTTAAAATTGTTCTCTCAGGGACCTTTTGACTAAAACAACAGTCCTGGGCCTTTGTATTTCCAGCTCTGACAAAGTTCATTCTCTGTGATCTTTTCTTGTAGCCTGTGAAGTTCAATTTATAAGAAACTGTCCCACTTCTAAGAAATTAAACAAAAAAAGTGAAATCAAGGGACCAACATGATGTGTTACGTTTAGTAACCCCAATATTATTGGGGAAAAACCTGCCCTAGGAAGTGTGCAATGCGTAGACAAGTATGAGGAGAGTAGCTGGCAGCAAAAATGAATTTTTCAACTATAGACTTTATTTTATACAAAAACATTTGGAGAAAGTTAATGAGGTTTGGTTGGAAAGTTGTTTCCAAAATTAAATCTAAAAATAACATATGTTTTAAGTGCATTTGATGGAAATGCCAATTGAGACTATCAAGGCATATGTTGTCTTTGAATCTTTGCTAAACTAAATTATGTTTAGTTTGTGATACAGTACATGCTACCAGTAACAAACATGAGCCAGCCATGTTTTCAAATCCTTATTCTTTTTTGGCCCTGAACTTCTTTCTTCTTTTGGTTTTCCCTTTTATAATCTCAAGCCTAAATATCTTTGCTGGTGTAGCATTCGTTAGTGCACAGAAAGCTGGAGTTACTTGCCTAACTCAAAGATTCAGAGTGGCTTGCCATTTCAGAAGTAAAATCAAAGTCATACCTTGAACTATACCCTGAAAGAGTTCTCCAATATGATCTGTGGTTTAGTATTTACTACTTAGATATTATGATGGATGCCCGTGAAGTTGTCTGAATCCATTAAAACTTGGGTACCATTTTTCTGTGGTATCATCCATCCGTTTATTCCTTTCCTTGTGGGTGCTTTACTGCATTTGTGTACTCAAACATTCACGCTTGAGGTGTGGTCAGTGTGCCTTGGGAGCATACCTGAAGGAGTAATTGATTCCATGGGATCCAAGATTTCCTTCAGGAAATCTTCTAAAGGCCTAACATTGGAGCTAAGCCTTAAATTGAGGCTACTTTTCAGTGCCTAGTATAGAAAGGTTGGGGAAGGCAAGCCCCCAAGAAGGAATAATATGTATAAAGGCACTGGGGCTCCAGGTAAAAGCTTGATGAGAATTGGGGCATAGGGCAGTGTGTGGAGGGGTAGAGCAGAAGTGAACCTAGAAAGGCAGAAGGATAGCACTTGGTAGGCTCTTCAATGAAATGCTGAGAGATGTCTGTTCCTTTGGCTTTCTCAGATGGCTATTGCAGATTGGAACAGATGCCCATTTGATCACAGTGACAAAATAGGCTGGGTTAGGACAGAGTTCTTAAATACATCTTATGCCATAAATATATCTTAAGGCTTCTTCCAGACTCAGAGTGTCGTGGTTGAAAGGGTCTTTCAGTGCCTTTGGTCTTACTCCTTTGTTTTATAAAGGAAGCATCTGAAGGCTAATGAGGTTAAAGAACTTATTAGCTTATCTTTAATAGTAATTAAATAATAAAAACTGATGAATAAAATCATAATTCACTCTTTTAGACTGCTTGGATTAATAATGAATTAATACATGGTTATAACTGAGAAAAACTCTCATTCTACCTTTAAATAGCTCTTGTGACAGAATGAGTTTTCATAGGTAATATGGTTTGGTTCTCAGGATTTGAAGCACCCTCTTAAAATAGTATTCCCTGTAACATAGGAATTTGCTTCAGAGAAAATATTTAAAAGTAATGGTCACACTCTCTTTAATTTACTTGGCAATTATTTGCTGAGCTCAGACTGTGTGTCAAACTCTGTGCTGAACTGGGTATACAATTACAAGTTGAAGTCAACACAGTCCTTCACCCATGGAGCTGACAGTCCATTGTAAAAGCCATCATTCCAAAACTTGCACAAATAAAAGATATGATTAAATAGAATGTGGTGCTGTGAGTACATGTAAGTTAGGGTGAAAGGCTGTGCATCAAGGAAGGCTTCCCTGAGAAAGAGATTACTGAGCTGGTATCTGAAGGATGAATGTGGGTTTATTGGTAAGGAGGTAAGGGAATAATATTCCTTGTAAGAGGACTGTCACGCACAAAGTCCTTTCAGAGTGAATATAGCAAGAAGGTATTTACAGAAAGTCACTGTGACTGGACTACAAAATCAGATACAGGATAAGACCTAAGGGAAGGGCAGGGCCTTACAAGGCTAAGGTAGTAATTTTTATATTATTCTTAGAGCTCTGATAAATTTAGGAGGAGGATGACATCATCCAATGTACATTTTCGAAAATACCTCTGGAATCTTGTGTGATAAATGAGTTGGAGAGGAAGTGGGCATAGACACATTAGGAGATTGCTGGAGAGGGCCAGGAAGGAGGTGATAACAAGGCCTGGGTGTGGGTGGGAGTAGAGACGTTGACAAAGGTGATTTCCTGAGATATTTAGAAGACAAGATCATTGTGACATTGTAATGGGTGGGGGATGTGGATCAGGGTGTATGTGGATGGCCCATGGGTTTCTGATTTGTAATCAGTGGTTGGTGCCATCATTCAACTGAACAGAGAACAGTGGAAGATAACTTTGGTTTGAAGGCATCTGAATGTAGGGAAGTTAAGTCTGATTCATTCCACTGTCTTTCCTATTCTCCACCCCTCTCTTGCCTTCATTCCCCCTTGTCTAATCCATTGGATTTGTATTCTTCCCCTCCCGCCCTTGTTGTGTGTTAACATCCACATATCAGAGAGAATATTGATTTTGGGGGGATTGGCTAATTTCACTTGGCATGATAGTTTCTAGATCTGTCCATTTTCTGGCAAATGTCATAAAGTCATTCTCATTTATGGCTGAGTAGATTAATATTTTAAAGTGGATGCTTGGAGAGAGAAATAGCTCAGATTTGGTTGCTGGAATATTGGAGATAATGAATTCAGTTGGAGGCACACTGTGTTTTAAGTTTAGATATTTAAACATCTGAAAAGAGATGCACTCATTGAAGTTTGTCAATAGCTTGGGGCACAGCTCAGACTAGAAAGTTGGAAATATATCAAACTCGAGAGAATGTTGAAAGTCTTGGAACTCTTTCCATCTAGGGAGAATGTATATGGATAAAGGGAAAAAACTATTAACAACTGAGGTGTTTTTAAACTGAATTATACAAGGTAATATAGTAAATTCTTTCAGACGGATGTCTTATATAATTCCCTACTACCTTTTACAGTACCTTCATTATTGCCTGAATTTGCCCAATAACCCTATGGAGATTCGGAAAGGTTGGTACCTTGACCAAGGTCACATAGTGAAATTGGGGCTTGAACCCACGGGTCATAATGCCACTCTCAATGCTGTTTTCCTCTATCTCATCCTTTCTACTGTAGCACCTTGAGGATAGAACCATGGATAACACCAGCATTTAAAAGGTGGGCTAAGAAAGGTGGTCTAGAGAAGGCTGGAGGATGTGGGACAAGCAGTAGACGACTTATGGAACACAGTGCACTGAAAGGCAATATGAATGTGACCACTGTGAGGGGTCTGGATACTTCAGAGCAGTTTCATAACGTAATGTAGTCTGGACCCAGTAGGTTGAGGCATGATGGGAAGGTGAAGAAATGAAATTCACAAGTTCAAGGTGGTGAGCTGGGAGGGGCAGGGCAACCAGCAGCAGGGGAGGTATTCCTTGGGTGTACAAGGGATTCTATGTGTGGTAAGAGCTGCATTTAAAACTGGGTTGGGAAGTCCATGCACTAGATGTCTGAGAGCAGCATTCAGCGTGCCCCATGTTGAAGCAGCTGGTAGAGAAAGACATAGAAAGTTTCTTTGAGTTTAGAATGACAATTCTGGGCACAAGTTTGTTTTCAAGTCTTTTAAACTGATCAATCTACTGTCCAGTTGGTGATCTCTTATAAGAAGTTTTCTGAAAGTTATATTGAGTAATCGTTCAAGATGCATAGACTTTTGATTATTTTTCAAGCAAACATCTTGCACACTGATATGAGGCAATGTGGTATTTATGGTTATAGTTAGAAAATGACATCATAAATTAGTGCTTGTCTGAAATGTTCTAAATTGGTTCCTACGTGGTTATTTTCATCCATCTTATGGTACTTTGGGTTGCGTTTTTCTGTCCCGTGTTTTGATCTCCACTGTTAATTTTGTTTTGAGATCATGAAAGGGCTTGAGACTTCTCTAAAAGCCCATTACTTATTGGTATGTTTTGATTTTTGACAGATTCAGGTGTTCCTTCAGGCTTTTCAAATACATTCCCAACAATAACAGAAACTTGCTTTGAGGACTGGGGTTTTATCTAAACCCCACTACCCAAAACAAAATTCTAAAAATTACTTAAATTTTTTTTTGTCTTTTAAAAAAAATCCTTTTTGTCTGCTGTGAATTACAAGTTGATTTCAGTGTCCATAGTGTTTCATAGTAGATGTCCTGTCTCTATTTGTGTGCTGAGATATATTTTCTTTATTTCTCCATCCATCTTTATGACTTGAGGTTTTACTGTCCAAGGGAGAATCACTGAACATCATTCTTTCTATAATTCCTGAAGTTGTTGTCTGGGGATGACTAATCCATGCATATCCTGTCTGTAGGTAGCGCATCCTAGTACCACCCCTCCCCCCCCCGCATATTTTTCCTGAGAACAATCTAAACCATTAATCTATAACTAATGGTGACCTCCCATTCCAAATAATATGAGAGCTAAGGCATGTGGGAATTGTGGGGGCTGTGTGTTTAGTCCTAGGGGAGGGCTCAGTCATTATTAAATAAAATGTCGCCATTGATTGCTACCACAGGAAGACTGCTTTTAAGCTGCAACCTTGACAAGGTCCTTGGGGACATAGTAGCAAATAGATGCAGTCCCGTCTCTTGAATGGTTTACAGTCTAGGGAAAGGACATCTGCTTCAAAAAGTATAGAAGAAAGGAAAACCAAGCTTAATAATGAGTAAAAAAATGTATTTATTTATTACTGAACATGTATTTTCAACTAAAATGTCAGGTACCTGGATTGACCAGGGAATATAGCAGGGCCCTAGAGACACAGGTCCTCACAGACCTTTTTAAGAAATACCTTTGCTTATACGTAATTGGGCAATAGACTTGATGTTTTGTATACTAATAGTAAATTCTACTTTGAAATGCATGTTTATAATGTTTATTTCACTAAGAAGTTGGCAAACTATATAAGCAATGATTTTCTGTAAAATTATATAAAAGTAAAATGACAGCAGCTTCTAGCTATTAAAGTGACTTCCTGTTCACATTCATTTTTTCTAGTCAATAACATTTAATTATAAGCAGTATAACTGGCTGTAAGTGACATGATTGCCTTCATATATTCTATGTCATCTCTTACAGTTATTGCCAGTTTTCGAGGAACTGTCCCATATGGCCTGTCATTGGAAATTGGGGACACAGTTCAGATCCTGGAGAAGTGTGATGGTGAGTGGCTGATGGTGATTGTTTGAGGTCACATGAGCAATCTCCTCAACCCAGGGTTCTATGAAGTTTACAAATTTGTTTTTCCCTCTATTAATTTCTGGAAATTTTCCAGTAGTTAACAGACAACTGTTTTTGGCAAAACTTGTTTCTTGTGTATTGAATGTTTGGCTTATGGAATAGCAACATTTGGTATTTCTAAAGGTGATTATGTTTTTTCCTAGTATTATTTCCTTGTAGTCAATATATGGCAAAATAGAAAGTAATTGAAGCTACTCTGTTTGTGGGAGTTCATGACTCAGTGCCAAACAAGGAGGCTTTTCTCAGAATCTCAAGAGTCTAGCACATCCCCTCCTGCCTATGCAAAAGAAAGAAACAGAGGTCCAGCCCGGAAATGGCTTACCTGAGGCTGGTTAACCAGATCCCTCAGGAAGACTCCTATCCAGGCCAAGTCAGCTCTAATTTGTCAATCTTTCCTCTTCCCAAATTGGGAGTAAAATTATTCAATACATTGAAATGTTAGTAGACTATATTATATGATCTTGTATTATTATCATTAATTTATGTACCTTTATATTAAAGGTACCTAATATATTCTCACATGTTTCCATTTCTTTTCTATGAAACATCCCTGAGCTCCAGTACTCACGGAGATCCTAGATGAAATGACTACCTCTTCTTTTTTCCTTGTTAACAAAATTACTATATATTTTAGAGCATCATCAGAATAACCAAAAATACCCATTTTTTCCCCTAGAGGCTTTCCTTACTAGGAATTTATAATATGATACTATTTTATCTCATCAATTTTGTTCATGGTTTAAATTGTATTCCCCCTAACAAATTTAGGTAGAGCCTGAATTTAGGTAGAGCCTGGCATTAAATGGTGATGATACATAGGTGTTTGTTCTGTTCACTGTAATTGATAAAGTTTTCTATGTCAGGACTAGATGCATGTTGTCCATTTTTTTTTTTATACAGGTGAAGACAAAATTTATTTTGAACTGGTGCATGAAAAGTTTTCTGTATGGTATAATTGGACAGAGAATTCTCTATGACATGTCTGCAATTCTCAAAAATTTTGGTTTCTGTTAGGATAATTATTTACTGATTGAAATATATTTTTTAATCTGTCCTTATGAGAATCTTGTAAATCCTGAGGTATTTACTCTTTCGATTCATTCTGCTTTCTTCAGACTGATTTTAAAAATGATATTTTATAATACTGCATGTCCTTTTAGAAAATTCATTATGAGGAACAAAATATTTAAATACAAATCTCAAATATTTGCTTTTAGAAATTCAATTAATCAACCATTGCATGGCAAAATAATTTCTTACAAAGAGGGCAGATAATTTTTGCACTTGAAAGTGATGCAGTCTGAAAATAATACTTTTAAATTGGGTTATATGTTAATCACATATATTCATACATATACTTTACATTTGTTTTCAATTACAAAAAGGTATGTTCCTCTTGTAGTACTGTAAAATTGATTCAGAATTGCTTGGAGCTTAAATAATAAGCAAACTACAGAATAAAAATCACAGTGAGCTCGTTGAACAGACATGGTGTTGCTGAAGTATGCTAGTTCATTCTGGGAGTGGTGAGACCTGGTTTTCCTCTTCTGCTTTGAAACTAATCCTAATCCAAGACACGGAGTTTAAGGGTATGCAAATTCACTGCATGACTGCTAGTCTGGCACTATTATTTGGTGGTAGAGTCTGTGCTTTTTAGATAGGCAAGCAAAATTTAGAAATGTATTATGTCATGTGCACGTTCTTGAAGTTCCCTTATACATAGGGTGACATTTTATTAAATGGGGATAATTGGTACTCAGGTACATCAAGTAACTTGCCCAAGATTAAAAAGCTAGTAATTTGCAAAGTGAGAATTTAAACCCAGTACTGATTCCAAAGAGTTTGTTTCATTATGCATGTTTCTGTTTTTTACTTAAAGTTGTGGTATAATTTTTAACAGTTTGTTATTAAAACACTTAAAGTACGGGTCACTTGAGCTATTATCTAACCTAATTCTGACTACCACCATGTTTATTTATAAAGTATTTACATGTAGGGTAAAATTTCATCAGCAAAGAACAGATTAATTTGTAATTATTTTTTATCTTTAAAATATTACAATGGTCTATCAAAATATGACTATGATTATTTCTCCACAGGCTGGTACAGAGGATTTGCCTTAAAAAACCCAAATATCAAGGTAAAAACTGTAATTTCTAACTGTAATTATAGGATTTTACAAAAAGACAACTATTTAAATTATCTTCCTATACAATTGAAATTATAGTTTGTATTCTTAGTTAAAATGCAAAATGGTAATACAGATTTTTATAATTCTTGAAATTCCTTTGAACTTGGATTACAGTTAAGATATGCTACTCAAATGATAATCCTATATAGCTCTTGAAAATTGTACTGAGCAGACCTTAATAAGCTCATTATATATAAACAAAATCTTTTTGAAGTGTTAGTTTCTCAAAGAACTAAATTAAAATTCAGCCAGGGGGATATAGTTCCAAAAGAAATATGGAATAGAGGCATTTAATTTTAAGTCTTTTGTGGTATCATTTGTAAACACTGGTGTGGAGAAATAGATTCATTGTAGTGGCACATTAAGAGTCTCCTTGGCTTAGGGAACTGAAACCTGGAAAATCATATTATAAAAATGTCCACCTCTCTTACTATTCCAGACAGAAACTAAGATTCATTATCCTTTATATACTTATATAAATCCTCGGGAATTATAGTAGGAAGTATGTGATTTTTGTTTTATCTTTCACTGGGATACTTTGTGATTTTGACACTAATCCTTACTAATATCTACATTTTTCTACCTTATTTCAATCTCCCCAGCTTTCACTCATACTTCCTACAGTCTCTAATATTTCTTATATGTCATATTCATTTTTTGGTTTAATTCTAGCTATATTAAAATTGTTAATGAGAAAGTGTTTCATTTCTCATTCTCAAAACACAGCATAAGATAACTCATACGTCTGTCATTTTGCTTAAATGTGGCTTTTCCAACTGTGTTTAATTACTTCATTTCATTATTTTAGATTAGTCTAAAAGGAGAGCCTAAGGACAAAAGAGTATTCAAATTAATTTTTTAATACTTTAGCCCTCATTTAAAGTAGTTTTTGGACATTTGCAAGGCACATGCAAATATAGCCTCAGTATTTAATTATTCATCTAGAGCATGTTTGGGAAAAATTTATTATGACTCCTGAGTTACTTTAGTCATATCTAACAAACCTCAATTCTAACTTTTCCTTATTAATTACATCTATTCCATTTGTTAATCATATCATATTGAAGTAAATTTAAGTTTTGCAGAAAAAAAATAATTTAAAAATCTATATCCATATTTACTACAGTTGAATATATAGAGTTTGCTTATTAAGTTTTATTTTATTTTATATTTGGGTGCACAGGAGTGATAACATATTCAAATGACATTTGTTTTCATAAATATTTAATTGAGTTTGTCATTTGATTATACATGATAAATTCTTCAGAGGACATTGTCACTTAACAGAAAATAAAATTGATGCTCATTTTGTTGTTGTTTCTTTCGATTTCCCATTTAGAACAGAGGAACAATTTCCTTGCCCTATCATTTCTCTATAATAAAAAGCTTTATGTGAGCGTGGCTTCTTTTGTTTAATTTTTGTGCCATCAGAATGGCAGCATAGTGATTAATTGCTGCTGTGCTGCCATCAAAGATCTTCCATAACACACAGTACAGATAGTCTCCAAATTCCCAGTGGTTTTTTTCTTTTTAGTGTATATGGTTAAATAAAACCATGAGTGTTTGGGGGTAAAGAAAAGAACAACTAAAACAAACAAACATCTATTAAAACCATGTTGTATTTTATTTATTATATTTTACTTTTATGTTTTTATTAGTACATTATAGCTAAACATAATAATGGGGTTCCTTTTGACATAATCACTCATGCATGGAATATTTTAAAACATCTATTCACTATAGCATGGTTTTTATTTTAGTATTCCTGAAATTGTTTTGCTTTCTATTTTACATTTGATTACATGATTACATTTGTCATGTGAGATTTGATTTTTTTTTTCCGATTTTAGAGAATATTTGAGGTTTTTAAGGAGTTGGTAATAGAGAGTGAAAGGAGTGGGCCTGTGCCACAAGGGATTTCAGCCTGTGGCATGTGGGAGAGATGTTTTTCCTTAACTCCTGATATTGTCCTACTGTGTGACTGTGCCTTTTACATTTGTATTGTGAGCCCACCCTGCCGTAAGAGTCAGTGAGCACCCTAACCTTCGTGTTTTCTCTTCCAGGGTATATTTCCTTCCAGCTATGTTCACTTGAAAAATGCCTGTGTAAAGAACAAAGGGTAAGAAATAAGGTTTTTTTTTTTTTTTTAAAGTAGTTGGAGGATTTTCACAAAGCTATTACCTATTTTGGAATTTTATAATTCATGCAAGCTTGAAAAATGAGCTATACAAGGTCATGATATTGTTGGTGCTGTTTGATGAAGAGACACTGACTAAGGCCATTGGTGGAGGGAATTAAAGAACCCATCTGCTCCTTCAGGACAATGATGGGATCTAAGAGACTGAGGTCTCTCGTTGTTGGCATATCATGGAACCAGCTCAATCTTAAGCAGAGGAGTTGGTTATTTTGGTTTCCTATTATTTAAGGAAGCATGGCAGTTAGATCTATAAAATGTTGAGTCATGTCTTCTCAAAACCCAAGAATTTCCTCAATTTACCATCGATTTTAAGAAGCCAAGTCTATCTTTCTCTAAATGAGCATAATACCATAGTCTTAGTGTTAGCATTCCACAAAGCCATTGTTCTCCTTTAGAGAATATTATTTATATGACACTCAGTTTGATTGAGCTCACTGATTATATACGACTTCTTATATATTTAACATTTTTTCAATCAGTTCCTAAAATGATTGGTAGCGTCTGTCAGAATAATACCACTCAAGCAAGAGTAAAGTTATCTCAAAATAAAAAATAATGGGTTCAATCTTCAGCACCTCATAAAAATAAGTAAGTAAAATAAAGGTATTGTGTCCAACTACAACTAAAATATATATATATATATATATATATTTAATGAACAGATTCATTGTAAGATGGATTTGGACACAAAACATTTAGAGCCATTATCACAGGGAATCTTTATTGGGTCATTGTATAATTTTAATTTTATAACCAGAGTACAGATTCAGCCATAGAAATTACATTCTTCCTCAAATAGTTATAATAGCAATCTGGTATTTGAACTCTTAAACCAGAGTAAATAATATCTTCAAATTTTAGTTTTACCAGAAATGTTCCAAGTATGTTATTCAAATGGTGATTTTTATATTCACCCTCTATAAAGGTACAGTATTAAATTTTTGTTCAGTGAAAGAGATTCTATGGTATAAATATTTCCTATATGGATAAAAGTTCATCTAGGAGACTATTACACCATATAGCTTATATATGTCAGCTACTTTAACCAAGTATTATTAGTAGGAAATAGTAACTTTTTAAAAATAGTAGATTGAAACTATAATTCTAATACAAATACTTACCACTGCTGATAGAAATCTTTTAATAAATACATATCCTTCAGAAATGGGTAGCTATACCCACCACAATTATCAAGCAAAGTTACCAGTCCTTTTTAAGTCTACCACCCCTGGCTTGAAACTGTCCAGCCCTGTTCAAGTAAACCAGAGCTCAGGACAGAAAGCTTTTCAGCCGCATACCGCTTCTTTGTCCTGATCTCTCTGCCCTAGTTATCTGGAATGGGCATTGTTGAAACTCTGGGGTCTATCCTAGCCCTTAAAGTGCTTATCTGGACAAGACCCTGCAGTTCTTTCCTCTGAGTTCTTTCCTGCTGCATTGGCCCCAAGACCCACCCAGCCTCCATCAACACTGATCAAGGAAGAGAAAAAAAGAGCAGGGGATAAAAGGGATATCAGGCATTACTCCACTTAGTCAGCATCCACCCCTTAAAGGGCATTGGAGTGGGACATAGTTTTAAAGTAAGGACTTTTTTTTTTTTTTTGCAATGTTGTATATCTTGCCCCCTTCCGTATGCCTCAAGAAAGCTTAAATGCTGGTAAAGTTATCTCAAAATTTGGTTGTGCAAGTTAAAGACTTGCTTATGAGGTATCTACCTGACACCAGGCATGATAGGCATGGGGCAGCAGAAGAACTTATGAATAGAACAGACTTCATTTTCTAAAAAAGAATTATTGAAGTTGGTTCAGACCCACGGTTCTGGGACTGTTATTGGAAGAAAAACATTGGTCTGAAAACATTTGAGAACATGTATTGCCAGATGATTAGTTTCCCAGAGAAGAATCTCTGTGGGAATTTGAAGGTACCTATCTTGTTGGAAGCAGATTTTCAACCTGATGTCCCACTGGGATGAAGTTGCTGCAAAGTACATTTCAGAATAAATGAAAAAAATACATAATTTCAGAGCAACTGCTAATGACAGACTATTTGAATTTTAGTTTTGGTTTTTGTGTATTTAATAGGAAACAGCTGCCTTGCCCAAATGGCAATTTTGTGCTTAAAAACTTGCATTTTGTTTGGACAGCTCTCTGATCAACTTCCCACAGATTGAATTGTCTTTATATTCTTTCCTGAATTTTCAGAGCAATGGAGGACTGATGGGGACCTTTAGGTGATAGTTTGTGTGTGAGGCCACTTCTGGTTTGTTCTTGCTGAGGTCATGTCACTTTTAAAATGTTGAGCAGGATGTCAGGTTTTCTTGGAAATTCGTTGTTCTCTCCTTGACCTTGTGTAGGATCATTTTATAATCTCTCTATCTCCAAATAGTCATCATTTAAATTGCAACAGCTGCTTCAAAAGCAAAATAAATGATGTACTACCCCTGGAAAATGTCATATATAGACTTAATAAAAGGTTCTATATTTGTCACAAGTCATATATCAATATTTGCTTTTAGTTCTAGTTTTAAATTCCAGTTTTGCATTTTCAGCTATGTGAAGCTCTAGAATGAAGGAAAATATTCACAGGGTAGGTATTAGCAGCCATATGAAATGAGGAGATGGAGCTCTGGTGAAGGCATCAAGGCAAACTTTTAGTTCCTATACTTCCATTAAGAAGATTTTATAAAAGACAGTTATACACACTTTGGACATACCATCAAAAAGGAACTACAGAGCAGTTATTAGCCTCATACCAAGAAGTAATTTTCCCTTGATCATGGAGATGACCTGGTTCAGTGTCTAAGAAGCTGTTACCTTTTACATATTAGATGTTGTCCTTGAGAAAATGTAATGAAATAAAGAAAATAGTCTCCATCAACATAGCCAGTAGTGTTCTTTGAGATGCAGTGGTAATAACCACATAACCATTTTAACCAGCATTGAAAGGATTGGAAAAAAAGAAGATAGAGATGCAGAAAAGGAGATCATTACGTGACAAAGACAGAATAAAAAAGACAAATTAAATCTTCTCTCTTTTTTTTTTTTTCTTATCTCCTTACATTTCTTAACTTCAGGACAAAGACACATACCTATTAAATGTTGGTATGAATATTTTTATAGTTTCTGACTTTTAGAGAAGAAATGGAAAGACTGCATTACCCTAATTATAGAGATTAACATTTCGAATGAATTTTTAAATATCTAGGAAGTGTTAAAAGCCTTTAAATTTAATGCTGCATGATAACATTACTAATAGTACTAATGATTTTTCGTGGTCTGTTTCACATATAATAAAAATGAAGGGTTAATAACCTCCACTGTGTGTTCACTCAGGGTCCCAGTGTCCATTTTATAAGGATGTTCATTTGAGTGTTCACATCCTGATGGCTCAGTAGTGTTTCTTTTACTTTCTTGGTATCCCATGGAGTCATAGCACTTGGAAGGCAAAGGTCACCTTAGACTATGTAAAGTCTGGTGACCTCATGTGGATTTGGGGCTAGGAGAGGTTAAAAGAGTCTATTGGTCTATTGGTCACCCTGTCACCAGAGTAGAACTCTTATGTGGTTCCTTCTCTACTGCACAGATCACACTTAATCTGAATGAAGTGGCTGGTCCTTTGGGTATTGCATTGCCACATGACTGTCCTCACACAAACTCATAATCAAATGCAGTTACTATCTTCAGGACCCCAAATAAGTTGATGGCTTTCCTTCCTAGTTTATGTTTTAGAGTACTTAAAACCAAATTGTTGTCCATGGTATTTCCATATATGCCTTTTCTTTTCTAATTTCACAGACAATTTGAAATGGTTATTCCCACTGAAGACTCCGTTATCACAGAAATGACATCAACATTAAGAGACTGGGGAACCATGTGGAAACAACTCTACGTGGTAAGTTCTTTTTTTAGTGTAGCGGTTTTTCGGGCAGAGAGTTTTCTTAAGCAGTATCTGAACATGAATAAACATTGACTGACATTTGAGCACCTGCTGTAAGTCTCTAGGACTTCTCAGGAAACCAGGATATAGATCTTATAAGACAGCCTCGTAATCTCTGTGTGCACTGAGCATTGGTCTCATACATTATTTTTCAATATCACAGGATAAAAAAGGTGACTTTTCTGACATCTAACCAAATAGGATGGTTTACATGGATCTACTATTAGACTTCCTGAATATTTTGAATTCTCAAGGACAAATCAGTTTATTTTTAATACAATTTTAGTTTGTATTTTAATCCTATAATTCAAGTGTACTATAAATGACAACTTCTTATCCAGAGTCAGTGAGAATATTCTAAATATACTAAGGAAGGGAATGTTTCTTGAACAACAACAACAACAAAAAAAAATCAGTGTTTTATGATTACATTATTGAGTGCTTGTTATACAACAGATCCCTCTGGAACTACTCCATGTACAGTATTTCATTTATTCCTTATGATTAATCAAGGAAATAATAACTGTGATCATCTCTAGCTTATGGAAGGGAAAAATGAGGCCCAGAGAGTGAAGTACTCCATATTCAGTAGTTCCTTTCTTATCTGCCAGGGATATAATCCCAGACCCCTGTGGAGCTTCAAACTGTATAATACAGAACCCCAAATATATACTATGCTATATTTTTTCCAAAATAAATATCTATAATATTTATCTATGACAAATATCTGTGATAAAGTTTAATTTTACAAATTAGGCACAGTAAGAGAATAACAACAATAACAAATAAAATTGAACAGTTATAACATACTATAATAAAAGTTATTTAAAATTTATGAATTGTTTGTAGAATTTTGCATTTAATATTTTGAGAACTCAGTCACTTGTGGATAAATGAAACTCTGGGAATTGAAACTGCAGATAAAGGGAACTACTGTCATTGGAAAGTAGCTGAGCTAGTGTTTTGATGTGAACCTGGTGCTATGTATGCAAACTACTATGTATGCTGAAGTCAGAGGGTGATGAAGTTTTGAGGAAGAGTAATGAGATTTCTCCTTGTATTTTCAAAAAAAATTTCTAGAACAATTTAATCATTTGAAGGAATGTGTTCAAAATCCAAAGGTGTGCTTATTCTGACAAAATTATTTTAAGTCGCCTGAGAGAAAAATCCAAATTAGTAAGGGACATAAGCACAGAAAGATAGTTTATATTGTCTATTACATTTAAAATGAACAGGGTGTTTCATTGAGAGAAGAATATCTTGAAAAGTCACTAACCAAAATCCTTTGGTCCTGGAGTTTTCTGGCCACACCCTTCTGGAGCTGGTGGCTTTAGAACTCACTGGGAAAATCCCCAAGACAAAGCTTACATCTTAGATGAACTGCCAGAGTGTGGTCCTTGTAAACATGAAGTCAAGATAGCTGATGCACAGGGAGGGCTGTGTACCAAGATAGTGCTAAAGAAATGCAAATCTTTATTTTTATTAATTTTTTAAAATGTATGCTGGGAACAATATAAAATCCAGGCATTATTTCATTTGAATTAGCATTTTGTGTGACACATTGTTTGAAAAGTTTGAACCACTGCATCCTAAATACCCAACTTAAGAGAGTTATAAAAATAATGACAGTATAAGTGTTGTCCATTAGTTGAGCTGCAACACCCAGACTTTTCCTTTTATGTAGCTTCTAGTAGGGAACAAAGTTGAATTTCCTTTTGATTCTGTCTTATCTAGCTATTTTTACCTGCTTTTGAGGTTGGAAGCATCTATTTTGGGGACAGATGTGGTAGGTTTGAAAAATCTATGTGTTGTAAACTCTGGAAGTAATCTCTTCTTCTGGTGTCCTGAGTAATGGGAAAGAGAGATAATTATCTAACAGTTTCCCTGGCTACTAAAATGGTAGTGGATTATATGAGGAAAAAATGTAAATTTCAATCCTGAGATATCAGTTTTGGCATTGAGAATGAGGCTAACTTGGCCACTTTGGACCTTTTGGTTCTCTCTTCCTGATGTAAATGTTCTGTGCCTAGGGTTTGGTTCAAGTTTCATTATGCTTGAGTGTATTTTGGATACTGTCCATTTTCTCTTCCAATGATTTCAAAGTACCTGCTTCTTCACTGAAAGGTGTTTAATGAGGGCAGTATTTTTTTGTAAATTGTAAATATTATATAATATATGCCAAAAGCTTAGAATAAAAGCACATGGTAAATGTTTGAGCAGTGCTTGTTGCTCTTCTAAATAATATTGGTAAAGGCCTGAATTATGTCTTTTAAAATAACACTTAACAAAATATTAGTAATATAGCCACAGAAAGTTTAGGAGAAATACAGGGCTCATCCTCTTCTGAGTACTTTGGTTCAGGCCCTGAGCTATTTTACATCTATCTTCCCTGGTGCTCTGCCAGGTAACTTTTATTCTCAAATCTTATCAAAGATGATTTATCCAGAGTCCCACATTGAGTGGTAAAGCTTGAATCTAAATCTAGGTCTGCTGCTATAAAAACCTGTTTGCTACATTTCTGAAATATTGCAGGAATTTTTAGATACTGTTTTATTCCAAATGTTTGATACGTTACCATATTTTTTCATTTAACACTGAATCGAAGCATTTTTATTTCTGAATAGTCTTCATAATTATCCGATTTCACACATCCAGTTTTTATGAACTATCATTTTTTGACAAGATGTGCAATCAGATATGTACACTTATTTTTACAGTGGTAGTGAAATCAGGTGGCCAAGCCTGTAGCATGACAATGTCTCTTCCACCCCTTAAAGGGAAAGCTGACCAGCTGGTTTTAATGTTTACAAAGGATACCGCTTTCTTCTCATCTTTACATTATCTTAAATTGAAGTACAGGACGTAACATCACAGAAAAACAAGTCCATCTTACAGAACGATTGTAGACTGCATCTCCAAGTGCAGGCATGTGGCCTTTCAGTGTGACAGTCAGTTCAAGAGGGTGCTGGCTCTCTCCTTTGCTGCATGAGATTTGATTTCTTTTTATACTTCCTCATGGAATTGTTTTACTCAGTGGACTTTTCCTTCCCACTACTGATTTCATCCAATGTTTGATATCCCAGCTTATTCTTTTGTAAGACCTAAACAGAATCTGTCTCTTGAGGTCCACAAAAAAATAATACCTATAAATCAAAGTCCCCATTCATTCTCCTGCAGGGGTTACAAAAGGCAGGCACAGCCCCTGTGGTTGGGCTCTAAAAGCCACGTGGAGGACAGACACTGGGTTGCTAATTATGAGAGTATTGTGTCATAGTACTCTTGCTTGTATGGGAGTGTATCACATGAGCAAAAAGTAATAGAAGACAGGCTCAATAGAGTGCTTTAGGAGTTGAGAGCAAGATTATTTATTTCCCAGAGGATCAGGGATGCATCCTAGAGAATGTTTCCTGTCCTCTGCACATTTGTCTGACCTGCACAGCACATGAAAACTCCTCAAGACACCAAGTATCAATAAGGTATAAAACACTTCACTACTTTTTAAAATTAAAAAAAATGTGTTATCACTCAGTGTTTTACCCATCACGGGAACCTGATGTCTCCTACAGCTTGTCGTGTTAGAGGACGTCAGGTAGAAGATAACCTCAGTACCTTCATGCCACTATTTGTGTGACCTTCTAATGATTTTTGTGGAAATTAAAAAATGCAGCTTCTGGTTAAGGAAGGTGAGAAGTGAATCCTTACATAGATTTACTCTGGGCTGGGTACAGTGGTGCATACCTGTAGCCCCAGTAGCTCAGGAGGCTGAGGGAGGAGAATCACAAGTTCAAAGCCAGCCTTAGCGAAAATGAGGCACTAAGCAATTCAATGAAATCCTGTCTCTAAATAAAATACAAAATAGGGCTGGGAATGTGGCTCAGTAGTCAAGTGCCCTGAGTTGAATCCCCAGTACCCCACCTACCCCAAAAAATTTATTCTGATGTCTGTGAGACAAGAGATCTATATTTTGGTTTTGTTAAAGAAACAGTATTTGTAGAGGGCCTATTATGAACAAAGCCCCCAAACAGTAGCAGTATTAGTAATGGCTAATTATTGAAATGTTATTTATTTGGGGCCAGACATTGTTTTCAGAGTTTTAATATACTAACTCGTTAATCCTGACAACAACTTTTAGGTGGGTAGTATGATACCTGTTAATAGACGAGAAAACAACACAAAGAAGTTAATGAATCACTGAGGGTTTTTTAGCCAATAAATGCTAAAATTAGAAGGTCATTGGGCTCTAAATTGGTGCTCTTTACCATGGCTATGCTGCTATCTTCATGTATGTTACCTGTAATATATAAAACAATCTTGCATAAAGATAGTACATCTTTCCCTAAAGATGACAAAACTCCATACTCAAAGTTTATGAAACTAGTAAGTGGCAAGACCAGGATTTGAAGTCAGGAGTTTAACCCATCTTTTTTCACTAAGCCACAGAGCTTATTGATTTTCATAGGAGGTTATCATGATTCTATGTGATTGTATAAAAAATTTAAAAGCACCACTTTTTAAAAGTAGTAAATACTGAGCAGATAATGACTGTGAAAATTTATCAGTGAATTATCATGAATGAGCTTGAGAGTCCTCTGTGCACCTAACTTCTGAAGTAAGAGCTAGCTGGGTGTGATGTCACTTACCTATAATCCCAGTGACTTGGGAGGCTGAGGCAGGAGGATCACAAGTTCAAGGCCAGCCTCAGCAACTTACCAAGGCCCTAAGCAATTTAGTAAGACCCTATCTTAAAACAAAAAAGTGCTGGGGATGTAGATTAGTGATAAAGCACTCCTGGGTTAAATCCCTAGTACAAAAAAAAGGGTGGGGGGAGATCTAATGAATTGTTAAGGTCATAATATAAGATATAATTGGATTACAATGTTTTCCATTTCATCGACTTTAGTTGTATGCAGCCATAACACTGAGGGGAGAGAAAAGAATGTGAGCAAGAGTTATCAGGAAAGACTGCCTCACAGAAGTGGATGTCGTGCTGAGCCTCGAAGGATAGTAGTGAGTTTGGACAGAGGTAAAGACAGGAGCACATGAAGGTGTGGAGGCATACTGGAAACAGGAGCACTGTGGTTGTGTTGAGGAATAGGAGAATGTTGTGTTCTTGGACAGGAGAGCAGCATTGTGAAACTTGGATGAAAGCAGGTAGAATCTTACTTGCACTTGAGAACAATGAGGGAAATGAGTGTGTTGATGGTGAACCTGTTCAGGATTCAGCAAGCATATAGAGCGTAACCAAGACTCACCCCCTGCCCCTTCCTATTTGGTTACAACTACCAGTTCTCTTCTTTGCATATTTCTTAGAGAAATGAAGGTGATCTATTCCACCGGCTGTGGCACATCATGAATGAAATCCTGGATCTGCGGCGCCAGGTGCTGGTTGGCCATCTTACCCATGACAGGATGAAGGATGTGAAGCGACACATTACTGCCCGCCTTGACTGGGGCAATGAGTGAGTACTGACCATTACAGGGTACTCTCTAGTGGGTGAACACAAAGGAAGTAACGTAGGTGTGAGAAGAAATCACATCGGCTTTGACCTTTTCACAGGCTTTATGAGGACGGTCATTGATGGAGCCAATAGCCACATTTAGGTCTGGTGTCCACACCAAGGCATTGTTTGCTCTCTAGTGTCTTGTGTGGTGTGATAGTATGCATGTATTCATATAAAATGAAATGTTCATATGGGTTAATTAAATATTGCCTCTGACTAAAATGGACCTTATCTTCCAGTAGGCTTTAGGTTTGGCATGTGTACTTGTTTCTTATTGTGCACCTCTCCATATCATGGTGTGGGTTGCCAGTGTAATCTGAAGGGAGACAGTGATGTTAGCAGCTTCTGCTGAAAGGCTTATGCCAGGTGCACCACGGGGACCTTTCATTACTGTTGTGATGGTTCCTGTGCATACATGTCAGCTACTCGGAGGAGCTGCTTGGGAGAAGAGTAAAAAGCTGTTTTTGATGGAGATTTACCTTTAAATAAGAATGTGGGGGACTAACTTAAAATAACAATCAAGCACTTAAATAGTAAATCTAATCACTAAAAGCTCTGACCAAAACTGATATAGCACTAAGTATGACTGGCAATATAAGAATTAGAAATGCAAACAAGCCAACCTTGCCTATGATCCTAGGGTTGCATATGGCCCAAGTCTAAGGCACTGAAATGGTTTCATAATATCCTACAAGGCCATAGCCTACCTTTGTTTCTTTTCTCAAGCTCTCATTTACTGTTTGGACTTTCACAGGATCTTAGGGCAACAGAATAAAAAGGAAAGAACAAAAAAAGAGAGAGAAAATGTCAGGACATTTTGAATAGTGGACAAAATGCAAACAACAACAACAAAAAGAAAATTGGAAAGTAGAATGTTTCCACTACCCTTAGGAAGTCACTTTATCAGAAGCCAGGTGTGATTCCCACCAAGATGTTAAATACTACAGGAATGACAGATTTGAATCCTGCCACTCACCCAGAGCATGTGTGACATCTTTTTGAATGTGCAGTGCCATTTATCTGTTTACACACAGTGAATAGCATAGCCTTATCGATTTATCTCTAGAACATTCATTTCTCTGAGAATTAAAGCAGGCACTTGCGTGAAGTGGCAACAGGAGTATTGGGCAAGGAACTCTACTATTTTTAAAGACCAAAAGCAAATTCCTGAAACCTTCTGACTTCAATTTTTAGCTGTGAGGGAGTGAGCTGAATGAGAGGGTCCAAGGGCCCTTTCAGTTCCAGGATGATAAGATTCGAACACAGTGCCTCCTGGCAGGCCAACCTTCCCAGTGTTGGTGTTGAGCTTCCCCTCTTGTGGTTTTCAAGGGGTAGTACTGGCAGTGAGAGATGGCTCTAAAGGTTGTTGAAGCCCGACCTATGCTGCCTGAATTCCACGTATTTCTTTATGATTTTGAGAAGCCGTTGAGTTCTCACTGTGTTATAGTTGGCTCTTGGTCATTATGCTGGTCGCCATTTAAAAGGCAAGTTTGTAAATTGGAGGAAAGCTGGATGAAGTTAACTTATCAAAAACAATTTTGTAATATAGAACAGGCAAGAAAGTGATGCTTTTTTGGTTCAGTGATGGAAAATGATGGCAGAAGGAACAGGGAAAGGAAGGAAGGAAAGATCATTAATTATGACTGAATCATGACTTAGTTTTTGACTTACATGAGTTCTAGCTGGTGGTTTGAACATTTGTTGGGCTAATTTATGGCAAATTGGTAAAACACTGATGCATGAAAATGAATGATACATTTATTAAGATCATCTTTAAATTCATGAATTTTCTGAGCTCTTATCCTGTTTTCTTTGAATTTCATCGTCCACTTATTAAAAATAATTTGTAGCACACATATTATGCATTTACCTTGTTACTTTAAGTATAAACTTGTTTTCCTATTGAAGTGCATTGTGGAAAGCAAACGAGGATGATTTTTTTTGCCTATTAAACTATATCAGATTGTCCTGGAAATTATCTTTCAATACATAAATCTCTGGATGAACATAAATAAAGAATATGTCCAATCTCAAGTTGCCTATCAAACTGTTGAAGCGAAGCCCTATGGAGTAGGGAGCCTGGGTGGAGGAGATCATAATCCATCTGGCTCCTAGTGGGGTCAGCAAAATAGTGGTACATGTTTCTGTCTCCTATAGAGGGCTTTGATGTCCTTTGAGATCTGATGTCTCTAAGATTATATGGGAGGGAGAATTAGTTCCTCCTTTCTTCATATAACACAGAGTAGGATAGTGGCTGCATTGACATTAAGTCTGACCATTTCTCCATGCTTAGATTCTGGCTTCCTGTATCCTGAGGGGTCTGTCTCCATGTTGTCTCCCCCTACCTTGCCTGATTTCTCTGTGTGCATTGTAGAACACTGCCCTGAGTCTATTTTGTGAGCTAAGAAACCTCAAAAAGTGCCTGGATTATCCTAAGGAGGTACCTAGAAGTTGATAAGACCAAATAAAAACAAACAAGACTCTTTTTTTCCCCACACAGCTGGGACTCCAGTTAGCCAAGAAAAATTGAAAAATCAAGTTTTATGGGAGAAAGGAACTTACAGAATAATGATTCCAGGCCTGAAAGTTCAGGAAGTTCTGGAGCCCACATCTGGAGCTGATCTTTACTCATTCTGCAGTGATAATCAGATGCCCTTCACATATCTTTTCTCTCTCACATTAAATGGCTAATTCTATCTGAATTTCCAAGTTCAAATTCACAAAGAAGGAATATCATTGACAGCAAATCCTTCTGTTTGGACTGAGTACTTCATACAAGCCTCTCAGAAGCTGCTGGCCAGCCCATGAATTCTTTGTTCTTAGATCAGGTGTCCGCCTGCAGACCAGTCAAGTATGTGTCAGAAGGGGAAATGTTCAGATAACTGCCTTATGTTCCTGCCTCTTCCTGGAGAGAAGGTGGGCAGCAAAGCTTCTCTCACCATGGTTCTTATGTGGTTCTATGCTCTCTTCTCTTTGCTGGATAATCTTTCATCAGCAATGTATTCCTGATATCAGATCCTGTCTTAGTCTAGTATATTTAATATATAGTGATTCTCTCTTTGGAGGGATTGGGGAATGGAGAATAGACCCTATGAAAATCCCTGGTGAGATATGGCAAAGGAGGATATGTTGAAAATAAATCACTGTGCTTGTGATTTGAAAGTTCAACCAGAAGAATGAGTGTGTCATTTGGGTTTCTTAAAGAATAACTCAAATAAGGGAAATTTAGAAAATGTTTTTAGAGTCTGAAAGTTAGCTTTCTGCTCTCAAGGAAGTGATACTGTTTTAGTTTTAAGGACTAATATCTCTCTGGGTAGCTGGGCAGTATTTGGTCTGCAGCAGGTGGTAAATTAATAAATTTTGCTTATGAAACTTTAATGAGATTTTGAGAAGGGCATGGATTTTTTTTTTTTTTTTTTAGTATACAAAAGTAAGAAAGCTGTGTTCTGTAATTGGAGGTGCAATGTCACAAATCTCCCATAGTGGAAAGAGTGATAATGTAAAAGGGATGCTAAATAAATTATCTTCCAATAAGCATGAGACCTGCAGTGTGGTAATTGAGAGGAGTTTGGTGAACAGAGGGCTTCTTGTCCCTGATCTATAGGGTATTGCAAAGGCATGTTGAAACTAGTAGGATGGTAATGGATGGTTAAGGAGATGAATGGAAGGATGTGACTTTGGCATCAGTGTTGTGCAGTAGGTGCTCTGGGGAGCAGGGTGTTACAAGGTCACTGGAGGGAAACTGGCTTGAACAGGCTTGTACTCACATTCCTCTGTTCAGGCTAAGACAGCCCAAATCAATTACCATTCATGGTCCCTCTGAGACTGGATATAACTTTAGAATACTTCTCAGCATCGCAAACCACACGTTGGTCACAATGACACCTGACCCTGAAGTTTAAACAAACCATTCCACCACTGTAGCCCTAGAACGGTGCTGCCTCAATTTCTGTTTCCTTCGTTTACTGAGTTTCTTCAAAATGTCTTACGCCAGAACTTGCCCTGAATTAATACCAGGCACAAGTGACCCGACTCACCTTAGAAATGTGTTAACTCTATACTTAGTACTACGCCAAATCCTAAACACCAACTTTCCCTGTCCTCAAGTCCAATTTCCAGAAACCAAATTATTCCTAGCTCTAGTTTCCACCCTATTCCAGTATAGAAGGGCTTTTCTGGTGATAGTTTATAGGTGTTGAAAGCCCTGAGTGGCAGGAACATTCCACTAAGTGCCAACCCTTGCCTCTTTGATTTGCCTGTCTTTGTTATCCACTTCTTCTCAGGTTAAGCTCAGTGTCCAGCCTTGCAACTTGTCTACCCCAGTTGTAGTAATAAGTCATACAGGGTACAGCTATTGCCAGAGTCCAGCTGCAGCAAAATAACTGGGAGGGTGACGAGCAACTTGTGTACGTTGATACAGCAGGAGAGGGAGCCGTTTATTGTAGGACAACAGAGGTATTTATACATTTTACACAGCTTATCTTAATTAACATAAACTAGATACATCAGTCAACCAATAAGGAATCTCCACACTTAATGGCTCACTGGTGTTACTTCACAAACCACTCCCTCTGGCATTTTGCCAGGCACCATCCAGACTTGTTTACAGACTCTAACATTTCTCTGGCAAAATACCAGGAGCCATCCTGACTTGTTTACAGACTCTAACAAGCTATGAGTGAGAAAAGGATAGTAGGTGATATATCTAAATTTTAAGGTGATGAAGTAAAAGTAATTAAATATATTGCATAAAAGTGACTTTTCTCCAAATGTTTTGCAATTTTTTTTTTCTAGACAACTAGGACTGGACCTAGTGCCTCGGAAAGAGTATGCAATGGTGGATCCAGAGGACATCAGTATTACTGAGCTCTACCGATTGGTAGGTATAAGAAATGTTGACTCACACCACACTGCTGATTTTGTGGTTTCCATGGCTCTTTTTAAACTCTTTTTAAACCTACTTGATTTTGTAAGAACAGGATATTCAGGTTTAATTTGAAGAGAATAAAAGAATGGAGGGCTGAGGTGACCCTGCCCTGAGGATAGTACTAAGACATTTTCCCTTTCTCAGAGTGATGTGATGTTCTCCACTGAGCCCCCAACTCCCAAGCACTAGAAAGTAAATGCGATGTTTTACATTCTTTTGCAAGTCTTTATACATTTTGCCTACTGTAGTGAAGTGGTTACAAGTCACACATTCATACCTGTTGTGTTTCCAGTGTCCCAACTAATGGTATCCAACCATTCATTGTCCATCAGTATATTAACCCACCTCCCTGTCCCTGTTGTTGTGATACACATTGATTACAGAAAGCGTGTCCTCTTTGGTCTTCACCTGCTGATCTTAAACCTATCCCCAGACCGTAAGCCTAAGTGCCAAAACCTAGGTTTTCCAAATCTGATCTAATCAGCCATGAATTTAGCCTTATATTTGTAAATACTTGTATAGAATTTACCTAATTTATTGATATTAATTAAGCTCTTTTTAAAACCCTGAATCAGAGTAGGAGGTGCTTGGGAAGAGCTTTCATGGGCCATTACCTTTTACTGTAATATCATTACCATAATATTTCTAGGAGGAGTGCCTGTCCTCCCTCCATTTAGGAAGATCCTGCTTCTTTGAAGGTAGCTTTTCAAGCTTACAGTCTTTTTCTGAAAATAGTGGGATAGTCTAAAACTGGATGGTTATCAATATATGAAAAATGTGGGGAAAATCATCAGTAAGTCCATCAGAGTTTGAATCTGACTTGTGAAGCCAGACATAGGTTTATCCGTTTAAGTGTTTTTCTTCATCACCCATATGTTTAGATTATCTATTCTTTGGGTTGTAGTTGGAATACATTCTGGTTTTATAGAGGATCCTTTTACTGTGTGGTGAACTTCTTGTGAGCACTATTGCATGCTATAGGCCTTTACGGCATCTGTGCTGAGCAGAATGTATGGTGCATGGCAAGAAGATAGTGGTAGTTTAACTCAAAGTTATCACTTCTTCTTAGCCTATATTGCAAATATAATTTCTGTAGTTCACTTGTCAGTCACATCTTCTGATGTGACATCTGATTAGTTTGTTAAGCCATTGTGCTGTGTATTTTCTTACTTTTAAAAAATAATCTTTCTTTCAATTTTAAGTTACTTTAGGTTGTACACAATGTCTTCTGTCCCTGGTCTTATGCTCAATTTAATTTTGTCCAGTGATTTATACTTAATAAGCACTCAGTCATTGTTTTGGAGGTAATTATGATATGATGAACAGACTATGGATTGTGGCTTCAAATATCTAGATTTGCAGTCTTTATGAGCTCTCTGGTCTTAGACTTGTTATTTCGTCTCTGGGCCTCAGTTTCTTCATGTACTAAGTGGAAAAATAATTCTTTTCTTGTTCATTACTGAATTAAAAAAAACATGTAAAATGGTTTTCCTTATATTTGCAAAATTACCTCTATAGGTAATTGGTTTTTATTCTTTTATCTCATCTGCATTAGGGAGGCAGCATGATAAGAATAAGTGATGTAATCTGTACTCAATATTAGGTTAGAGTTGGCTCTTTGGAATGAAGTAAATGATAGAAGCTTAGACACAATAGAAATTTAATTCTCAAAATGTGCAATTCTATAAACAGGAAATTCTGAATTGATTTGCAGCTTCATGATGTGAAAAGAGATACAGTAGATGTCATACCATAGATGGCTTCCCGAGGACTCTTCAAAGCACAGTAGAGCTGCAAGAGTCATAGCCATTACATCTGAACTCCAGGCATTAAGAGGACAAAGTTTCCTCTCCGTTGATTCAGTTATGTTCATGAGCCTTCCTGAAAGTTCCGTTCAGCACTGACCTTTACATCTCTGGCAGAGCATAATCACACCCCCAGCTTTAGGTGAGGATGTCAGATATTTGACAAGCAACAATAATGTCTGACACAAACACTTTTTCCCTCTAGTTTTATTTTCTGTATATGCAATTTTGCCTCAGTTCTTTTTACTTAACCTTATACATGGGTGACAAATTGATTTCACCTCTCTTAACATTGCAGTTTACTGGTGGTGGCTGCCTGGAGTGTAGTGATGATAAAATTCTGGGATCTCATCTAGGCTTTGATTGATTAACCATATCTGCCATTGGTGAGAAAGAAAAGAGGGGATACTTCAATATTTTATAGCATAGATTCTAGTCCAAAGTCTATGTTGTACAGATGAGGAGAATAAAACATTATAATTTCACTTGAAACCTTAATTTCTCCTCCATAACATTTTACTGTTTCTTAAAAAATGTAGCATTGCATTTTACCATTTCTAAAGCAAAGACCTATAGCCTGAGAAAAACCCAGTGATTATAAACTTTAGGAAAACATGCTGTCTTCTTTAAGGTGTACATTGACTTAGCAATAATCAGTCTCTGCAGTCCTGGTCTTTTTTCTGCACAATATGAAAGTGTCTGTTGACTCACCAAGGAGAATTGGGAGGCACAGTCCTTGCTATTGTCGTTGCTTGTTGTCACTTGGACCAACTACCACAACATGGAGGTAAAATGCCCAACAGAAGATGTTTTACTTCTTTAGGGTCATATTTATAAAACAGGTTTTTTTTTTTCATGTCACTAAATTCATATTGCATCAGGAGGAAAAATTGTCTTGCTTTAGGTTTTTGCTAGCCTGTTAGCAGATCTTTCTCACCTAATTGTGCTCATCTAAGCAGTAAAAGTGCTAAGCCTCACAGTGTTAACATATGTCCACTCAGAAAGTCTTGTCTAGTGCCAAAGGCCAGATCTCAATCCTGCTATAAATAGAGAAGCTAATAAGCTGATTGTCTGTTTTTTTGGCTCACAGAGTATCTTCATAGGAACCTTTTATGGTTTTATAGGATCATGTTATCTTCTTGCTTAATCCTTAGTGGGTTAGACCAGTGCTTTACAAATGGAAAATTATGCTTCTCAGAGGGAGATTTACACCCCACCTCCCAGTACACTTGACATTGTCTGAAGGCATTTGGGGTTTATCGCACAGAAGTGGAGGTGGAGAGAGGCCAGAGTCCAGGAAAAAACCATGAAACATTCCACAAAACCTAGGATAGCCCCCACAATACATATTCAGCCAAACTATACTCATAAGGTTAAGAATTGTGTGTTTTCACTCATGGAAGCTAGAAAGGAAAAGAGAAAAGAAAGGTGGGGGCTAGGGGTCTCATGAAAATTGAAGGGAGATCAGTAGAATAGAGGAAAGGGGAGGGTAATCAGAAATCATGGGGAATGCTATTGCCTAAATTATATTGTTGTGTGTATATTCAAATATGTAACAACAGATCCCATCATTATGTACAACTATAATGCACCAATAAAAATATGGAAATAAAGAGATATTTAGCCAAAATTGTTATTAGCACTGAGGTTAATAAATCCTGATATGGACAATTCATCTAATGATTAATGTATTTTATGAAGATTAAAAAGTTCAGTCAGTGAATAAATCTTTGGGATGAATATATTTTTCTCTTAATCCGAGGTCTAGATAAACTGTAATCACATGTGGAGTAACTGGCACATACATTTTTAACCATAAATTATTTCAAGATGGATTTTTTTTGTGTGTTATAACTACACAATTACTACTCTTTATATTATCACTACTACTTTTTAGTAACTACTTTTGAAATGTGAATATGCCTTGTAAATTTTGTTATTGCAATAATGTTTTCACAAAGATATTTTTAGCACTTCCCCAAAGCAGTGAATTATCAAGAGATAAGCAAGTAATCATAACCTACTAAAGCCTAAATCCATCCTAGTCCTAGAAGGGAGTTCCAGGTTGAAGGTTGAAGGGAGGGAGAGGAGAGCTTTCAATGCCAGGGTGTGCCAGACTCGAGGGTTGTGCCACATGTACAAAGGGTGGAATCGGACTAGCATGTATGCAAAAACCAAGGCAGTAGTTGTTCAGAGGATGTGACATTTGTCAGTCTGCTCTGATTTGCATCTCTTTGCATATGATCCTGATCAGTGATTCTCAACCCTCATTGCCCATTAGAGTCACCTGGGGAGCTTTTAAAACTACCACTCTCTGGACCCCCATCCCCTAGAAATTCTAATTTAATTGTTCTGGGATAGGACCTCGGTATAAGTACTTTTTAATAACTCTCTTGGTGACTCTAAAGTGCAGCCAAGGTTGAGAACCACTGATCTAGATATATTGGATTCCTTGCATGAGTAAGGGAGCTTATTTTCCCATTGGTTCTTAGTGAATGTTGTGATGGATGCTAGAAACTGTGCTTTTTGTAGTCAAAAGCAGGCACCTCCTTGAGGTCAGTGCTTTTCTTGCAAGTTTTTTACATCTGGTTCTCTAGGTCTGCCATATCATAGTTATTTAATCAGAGCAGCCTGTGCTATGTTTCCCTTTGAAGTATATGTACATTGATCTTTTTAAGTAACTTAGCAAGTCAGTTAGCAATTTTAGGGAAAACAGTCTTTGTGAGTTAAAAGAGATGTTGTTTTATGAATATATGATGCTTCTTTTGCCATAGTAAAAAGAATTTTAAAAGCACAAAGTAGAGAAAATTCATAGAAAACAAGACAGAATTATGTTTTTTTCCCATCTAAAGTTAGAATACTGTTTTCCAAATAGATTTTTTCTAATAATTATGGTCAATACATACCACAATGCTGAGGCCCACTTTAAAAAAAATGTATTTACTCTTCACTCTTCATTGTTACCAAGAGGTGCCCAGTGTACCTGTTGAGTGGAAAGTGATTACAGGTGCATTTAGTTGATCTCATTTTTCTTTTAACCTTTGCTTTTCAAGTGGTTCAAAAAAAAGTTCAGAGCATGAAAAAAAATTCTGGTAATTTATGCCAGTATGTGATTTACAGCTGGAAATTATAAAGATGGCATTTTGGCTTGAAAATTGGTGTGTTGTTCATTAATTACTGAACTGTACTTAGAAGCTTTAAAAAGATGGCTAAGGTAAAAATGGGGTTATATTCTTTAACCTCCAACAAAGGTTGTGGCTTAGTTACCATGGAGTTAAAAATCTCTGAGGCTTTTTTTTTTTTTTATTGTCAAGCGATTCAGAAGAGGTGACTTCATTAGTAGTCTGTGATATGAAAGTGATAAGCCTCCACTTCTTTAGCACCTGTTCTGTTACTACACATGCCCATCCATGTGTTTTTCCTGTGGTTTTCTCCTAAATCATTGCCACTCAAAGTGCGGTTCAAGAGCCAGCTGGACTCTGAACTGTTGAAAACTGGGCCAAGTATAAGACTGGCAAGCAAATAATTAGAAATTTTTTTTCACATTTTGACATTGCCATGGTACTTTTACTGTATTTTATAAAAGTACTGAAGTATCAGCCTCCAAAATATCAAGAAGAAAAGCAACTTGGTTCCTTGCCATACACAGCATGTGGAGTCCTGTCCTAGAGAATTTATTATTTCTGCTCCATCTTTAGCTCTCAGCCTCAGTGTCATTTTTCCAGAAAGCCTTCTTTGACTGCTCAGACTAAGGTCACCCCGCCTGCCCACCTTCCCTGGTAATACAGGCCTTGCCCTTCACTCAATTTCAGTTTTACAGAGGGGTACACAGTTGTGCTGATGTCTGTTTCCCCCAGTGGATATCTCCATGAAGGCATAGATCGTTTCTTTTTTTATTCACCATTGCATTCCCATGGCTTGGCACATATCAGAGATTTAACGGATAAATGTTGAATGAATGATCTTCCCATGTTCTTCTTACCCTTGGGTCCTCTCTTCCCTCAATCCAAGAGCTTCTCAGTTCTGGTCCTGCCTCCAGCTGTGACAAAGATACCAATTCTTTCCTTTAGATACCTTGCTGGCTTTCCTAAATCTGTTTCCCTGTAGGTTCTCAGCAAGTTAGAAACATGTTCTTGCTTTAGTGATAGAATATCATTGCCATACACTGTCTCACAAAACTACAACAATTTTGCAATTTAGTGTAATTTATAGAAGAACTTTTAATTTTTAGAAATGAGAAGTCATAGCTACGTTGCTCAGCTACCATCAGTGTGCAATGGTTAGTGAAATATAATATAATCTGTTTTAAAAGTTTGTTCTCACCCTGGGAATTGATAGGGGAGCTGCAGAATCCTTTGAACTTCCTTCTGAATCTCCTCTATGAGTTGATGTGATTTTTAACATTGATTACTTAAGTCTTAAAGCAAAATTCCTTCATGAGCTATAATATAAACTTCATAGTTTCTCATTTTAGAAATTGGCAGAAATTTGAAATTTAAATTAGAACTGAATCCTAAAATTAAAAAAAAAAAGAAAATTTACTGAAACATCACTACCATACCATAATTAATTAGTTTGTTGAGTGCCACTATTTTCATTGGTCCATTCTAATCTGGTTTTTTGCTGGGGTGGATGTTGTCATTCAGATGGAACATCGACATCGGAAGAAGGACACCCCAGTGCAGGCCAGCAGTCACCACCTCTTTGTCCAGATGAAGAGCCTCATGTGTTCCAACCTGGGAGAGGAGCTGGAGGTCATCTTCTCCCTCTTTGACAGTAAAGAAAATCGACCAATCAGGTAACTACATATGGAGATACTATCTATGAAGATAGTGTTAGAAAGGTAGAAATTTGTGATTGGCACATTTTTTAGTTCCATGGCTTCTGTACACTTTTACTCTGCCAGTCTCGATTTTTTCATCTGTGGAACTCTATACAGGTTGTAGAATTGTAATAATTGACATCAAATGGAAGCATGGCCTTGGTTTCAAGTCTGTTATTTGTTTTGTTTGTTTTGCATTGGAAATACAAGGAAGGAAGTTTCTTTACAGTATGAAATTGGTTTGCTTATCAAGGTCAGCACATTTTTTTCTTTCAGTTTTCTGTAAACAATTATATTATTCTTATCCTGTTTGGATCAGTTGATATCAAGAGATAGCTAAATACTCTTAAATCTTTTCTGTAAAGTTTCAGAATTTTAAAATGTTGATGAGTTTTCACACTTTTTTCTCAGTTATCTGAGTCTTACCTGTTGTAGTGCTCCTTTGGAAAGTGTTAATTTTAACTTTTTTTTTTTTTTTGTGGTGTTAGAGATCGAACCTAGGGCCTTGTGCATACTGAACAAATGTTCAACCACTGAGGTACATCACCATTGCAAGTTTTTAAGTTTTAGAAAAAAAATCATAGCAAAGCATATAGCACACCATCTTTTAAGTTAAATCAAGAATTAAAATTAAGTCACTCAAAGAGTTAAGTCACACAGAGTTATCTTCATTGTACCATGCTTTAAAAATTACTTATGAAAATAGTACTAGTAACTTTAGAATTCTGAGCCACACACATTGTTTCATAAACATAAAATAATCGTGGAATATTTTTTTCTCGTAAAATTGATTTTTTATTCTAGGAGTATATATCAGGGTTTTTAAAATACATTTATAGTCATAAAATCTTTGGTGAGTTAATTTCTGTTGGACATTTTTTTACTGGTAAGTGTACATTTTATTTCATGAAAGTGGATAGTGTCCGTGGAATTTAAAAGGTAGTGTTTTTGTTCGGTAAGGACAGAATTTATGAGGTGTGGAAATAACAATGGCAATACCACTTGAAAATCTACCTTATACACTGCTGGAAGAAATGAATCAGAGTGTTAGAAGACCTTTCTCCCTTCACAAATCAGCAAATTAAAAAGGGAAGTTAAGGGATTGAAAGACTGATCCAAGTTATAGTTCAGCACTTTTTAAAAAATATGTGACAGATTATTTGGAGATAAATCATCTCTGCTGAAGTATATATGGTTTATGGGTAGAATTTGACAAAATCTTTGTAACATTGTTTGCATATAATACGGTTTCTTTAATATATTTAACAAACTGTACAAACTTTAAAAGGAACAATGATGGCACTCTTGCTCATTCATTCCTTGAAGCTGAAGTCTTTGAGAAGCATAAATTCTCTTTTGCCACTAATGTTCTAATTGTACTAATGTCAGATTATATTAATTTAGGGTTACGATTAACTTCTTCCTGAGTTTTGTCTGGTTATAGACATTTTCAAGTTTTCTAAAACATTCTATATAGTCATTGATTTCCAGAGTTCTCCTTTTTACTTGGTGACAGTAGGAAAATAACTCCAAAAATATTGTCTTTGTAGTCCCCAAGTTCAGACCAGGAGTTGGCCCCTTTTCCTGGTCTGTAATGTGCTTGGTCTTTGGTGCTACCCTGCCTCCTTCCTCTCCTCCCCTGTCTCTAATATCCCACCTGGCCTGTGAAGACCCCAGGAGAAATGAAGCCTAAGGTCCTCTTTGCCTCTGCTCATCGAGTTGGGTCACCTGTGGCTCTCACCTCTCAAACTCACAATCACTGTACAGGTGTTTGGCAAAAGAATGAATCAGGATCAAAACATAAGCTTAATCTGTATTTGAAACCATCTCCAGTTTAGCTTATCCACATTTCTAAGGCCTCTGACAGCACACTGATTGTTATCTCTCAGGCTGAGTTCCAAATCTTGTCAGGAGTAAGTTTGATTCCAACTGCCAACCACACAGGGCACAGTTCCCTTGTGAAGAGGTACAGGGTGCACAGTCGCAAGACAGAGCTTGATTCCTGTCCCTGGAGTTGATGGCACCTCCATAGTCCTGACCTCTTTATGCACCCCTACCTTTCCCTCCATCCTAGAACTGATTAGGATCCTTGCTTCCTTCAGTGTGCCCAGCAGAGATAATGAATATAAAATGTCTGCATCATCTCAGAAGAAAGTGTTTTACATGTAAGATATGATTTTAGGGTACTGTTAGATTTCTTCTTATGTGGGTATTTTTAAATCATTATGTCTTTCTCTTTTCAATTTTTTTATTTTAGAATTACACATTAAAAAGGTAGGACAGTATGAGACACGCTGATGTATCTATCACCAGCTTCAACAGTTATCAGCTCAGGGCTGTTCTTAACTATATCCCTGTCCAAGCCTCCTCTTTGCCCCCAGATGATTTTGAGGCAAATTCCTAACCCTCTTACTATTTTTAAATATAAGTATTTCAGGGTATATCTCTAAAAAAGGGAACTCTGAAAGAAATTGCCGCCTAAAAACTTAATATTTATCTTGATATCATCAAATATCTGATTCCTGTCAGTATTTATATTTCCCCTATTGACTCATAAATATTGTTTACAAATTATTCAAATCAAGAACTAAATCAGATCCATATATTGCAACTGGTTGATTAAATCTTTTTTTTATTTTAAATAAAATAAAATAAAATAAATCTTATAAGTCACATTTTCCTTATTGTTTCCCTCTCCCGCTCCCTCGTAAATTCCTTGTATTTTATTTGTTGAAGAAATGGGAGTCATTTGATTTCTTGTTTTCTGATAGTTCAGAATCTAATTCCAAACAATGAAAACAGTGGACAAAAAAAAAAAATGGTATAGTTAAATGAATGCTTCTGTTGTTATATACTGTCATTATTGTTACAGTTTACAAAAATAAAATGCAATCTAAGTGAGATCTTTTTGGCATTGCCCTGACCGTTAATCACAGGAGGTTACCTTATCTAAGTACAGATGGAGGGACCAACATTTGCAAGACCTGTAGAGGAGGGAGAAGGAAAGGAGGATGTTTATTTCTCTTATGAGGCAGACAACTAGTTAAGACTTTGGTTTTTTAAACCTCCCTCCTTTAAGAAGCAAACAGCCATCTGTCCAACATTGTTTTAAGTGCTCTAAATATACTGTTATAAGCATCAGTTTTAAAGGTGAGGAAACTAATGCATAGAGTGATTAGGTAATGTGCCTAATGTTCTGTAAGTGGCAAGAGGTAAAACAGAGCCACAAATCTTGTAGTCTGGTCCCAGAGCCCTGTCATCTTAACCTCTACATTGTAGGCCTCTTCAGAATTACTCCTTAAATGCTTTAGTGTTTGTCTGAAATTTTCCATAGTTGGACAGGATTTTATTGACCAGAATGAGAGTCATAGTCTTAATAAGAAATTATTATAAACTAATGATAATGGCAATACTGGAATCAGTATAGGAATAGTCCATGCTCTAGAAATTCGTTCTTAAAATTGAGTCCTCAACATATTTCAAGAAAAGCAAAGTAGGGCTGGAGGTGTAGCTTGGCCATATAGTACTTGCCTGGCATGCTTAAGGCCCTAGGTTGGATCCTCAGTACCACAGATAATAAACAAACAAACAAGAAAGAAAAGTAGCATCAGCTCTTGCTACCCAACTATGATCAAAATCTTAGATTCCATACTTTCAAGTGTCAAATATACAAAAGGAGAAATGTGTAAAAACCACAAAATTGTGAAGCATATAATATCTCCTCAGGTACCAGGAAAATGGAACAAATATAGATAGATAGATAGATAGATAGATAGATAGATAGATGAAATTAAATAAACAACAACCCTTAAATCATCATAAATGCCAGGCCATATTTGGAAAATTGGTGCTAATTTTATCTTCAAACAGTTACTGGCACTGCCTGAAGTTGGCCTAGATTGTTAGGCCGCTGCTGCATGGTATGGCTACCTCTTGTACGAAGTATGAGTAAAGTCAGGTACATTCTCACAGCATCCTGCTGGCACATGCCTGCTGCAGACCTCTTTTCCACTTTCCTTCCCCCAGCTGTTTGTGTAGCATCACCAGCTCAGAAGGCCCAGGATGAAGGTCCCATAAGATAGGGGCTTTTGGAAATAGACTAGAGTTTGGAGACGGAGAGATTAGCCATGGGCCAGAATAGGCCAGCTATTCGATGATCATTAAAAATAACACACTTCTGGGGCTGAGGATATAGCTCAGTTGGTAGAGTTCTTGCCTTGCATGTGTAAAGCCCAGGGTTCAAACCCCAGCACCACCACCACCAAATACAACAACAAAAAAATTTCTGTTTATTTGAGCTTTGTACCATCAGGGCTCAATTTCTTTCTATAAAAGTTAATTGTTAGTTAAAAAAATTAGTTTTCCAGAATGAAGTTTCACATGAGTAAAATGTTTCTAGTGAGTATTTATCTGGTCAAACATTTGATTTCACCAGTCTGCAAGAATATAGCCAGGAAAGGCAGGGAAACAGTTCTCTGTAATTTTATTTTAGACATTTTATAGCCTTTGTATAATGTTTCTTATGTGCCAGGCACTGTTCTAAGCTCTTTTAAGAATATTAATTTTTTTAGCTGGTGTAAAATACCTTATAAGGTAGGCAGGTACTACAAATATATCCATTTTTATAGCTTAGAAGACTGAGGCACAAAGATTAATACCTTGCTAAAAGTCCTACAGTTGGCATGTGGTGGGGCTGATATTTTAACAGGGATGTCTGTGCAGGAATAAATATTCTTAATCTCTTCACTCATCTCATTATCTATAATATTTAGAATATGCTACAAATTATAAAATTGTAATTTGTTTTTGCTTAGCCAATTTTTACTCACCATTGTGTAGTAAGAGATTTGTGGAGAGTTTGTTGTTTTGTCTTTTAAGAAACTAGAGTAGTTGAACTTGAACTCTTTAAGAACTGACAGAAAGAATCCAGTGATGAGGAAGAGATCACATTCAGGAAGAGGTGAAATCACGGATGGTCAAGGTCCCTTAGGAGAGGGGCTTCAGGAAACAGACTTGAATTTGCAGATGGGAGGATTAGCCATGAACCAGAGAAAGGAAGAAAGGGAAAGGTGTGCTGTGTCTTAACTGAGCTATTGGACTGGGAACATGCATTTTTCATTATACAGAGAAAGTGAACAACTTGGGATTATATTTTACAATATCTCCTTTAGGTTGTATTTAAAATTGGCTCTTAGTATGCATGGCAATAGAAATTGCCATAGTGTTTGTGCTATCCATAGATTATGGAGCTATGGATCTGTATATTAATGCTTATCTTTCTTTGACATGGCAATTAATAGACAACTGACTGTAAATTATATGGGCCAGTGAAAATGACATAGTTCACTGGTTGACTAACTCCCCTAGAACGTTCATTACTTTATTTATTGATGTATTCTAAGGCTTCATTAATTAAAATTGTACATTTGTCTTGGGAACTAATTCATTATTTTATTTCATTCTCATCTGAGACCATATTTAACAGGACCTGAGTGCCACCAATTGGCATTCACCTTACTATAGGGCTACTCATGCATATGAGCTGCTGGCATGGGCTTTTATTTGAGAAATTAGCAGCATGATAGTACTTCTGGAAAAAGCCTTATCCTTGTAATTAATTATAGATGAAGTTAACTTTCTGTTGATACCTTATTAACATACTTTCCTGCAGTTAGGTATATTTTCTATCATTATTCAGTTAAATTCTCATTTTCCTGGAAATGCATTTCTATATAAATTTATATTGCCTACAATTACATTTTATTCAGTATATCATAACAATTCTATTATTTAAAGAAAAGATAAACAGTAATACAATTGGTGAAAATACAGATTTTTTAATATGGACTCATATGTGAATTTCTCTCCATCTGGAAGATACTTATCTTCCTGCATTTTGAAACCATTTTATAGTATGTGCATGGCCACCCTCTCAAATTATATCACCTGGGTTGAAATCCTGACTGTGCCATTTAGTAACTATATCATCTTGGGCAAGTTGACTCATGTATATTGTGGCTGTTAACTCATCTGCTAAGTGAGGATAATAGTAGTACATTCCCCCTAGGATTACTTTAGCACTAAACTCTGAGTGTGATGCTTCCACACCTGGTAATTAGTTAGTAAATCTTAGCTATAGTGATGAAGATTTTAAAAAACCAGAACAGGAGGTATACTTTAACATAACTAGAAATATGTGATGGTTGCCCTTGAATTCTTAAAGAAATCATGTCTTCAAGGAATTGTTGATTTTTTAATGTAAGATATTACAGTAATGTAAAATTTAGAGAGCCCTCCTAGTAACTAGTAAAATGGAATATTAGGTGGGAGACTACTTTATTGATGTAGTCTAGTCCCATAGATGATCCCAATTCCATTCTGTCTAGAAAACATACCTGCATCCAAGTGAACCCACAATGATTACCTTTGATAACATATTTGAAAGAACTTAAAAGGAGTGTTTTTCTATCTAGGCACAGTGGCGCACACCTGTAATCCCAGTAACACAGGAGGCTGAGGCAAAAGGATTGCAAGTTCAAAGTCCACCTAAACAACTTAGCAAGACCCTGTCTCAAAATAGAAAATGAAAACAAAAACAAACAAAATAGGCTGGAGTTGTAGCTCCATGGTAAAATGCCTCTTTCTTACTGGTATAGGAAGGTCAGTATTGCCTTTAAAGCAAAAACTTTAACTTACAGATAAGAGCAAAATCAGAGCTCTAAATCAGTATAAGTTCATCCTCCAAAGGTGAGAAAATTACAGTTAGAAGAATGTTGTTACCTCTTCCCATTCATTTGTTTATTCACTCATTACACAAGTACATAGGAGTAACTGTCCTGTGCTCACAGTGCAAGGCCCAGCTGGAGATCCAATGGTGACTCTCAGAGCAAGTGCCAGGAATCTACTTTAAAAAAGATGAAGGATGCTTCTTTGATTAATGTGGGACGTGGGTCAGTGAAATAGGCATAAAATATTGAGATGGAATAGAGGTGCTTTATGTTTGTTGCCTTACTCTTTTGTGAGTAAAATTCAAAACAAGATTGGCTGCCATCAGACAGCAAAGGACTGGAAGTGAGTTGCAGGAGGAAGGTAGGCAGACTGAGAGCAAGGGTGTGATAGGGATCCAGCACTCCCACTACTGGGTGTGGACTCAAAGGAAAAGAAATCAAAGAGACATCTGCTCTGCTGTGTTCATTGCAGCACTATCAAAATAACCAAGAGGTGAAAACTACCTAAGAGTCAACCACTAAGTGAATAAAGAAAAGGTGATATATACATATACAGTGGAGTGCTTATTCAGCCTTAAGCAGAAAATCATGTCTTTGGCCCAATATGGATGAACCTAAAGGACAGTATCAGTGAATAAGCCAAACACAGAAAGAAAAATATCAAATTATCTGACTTATATGTGGAGTATAAAAGAATCAAACTATAAAATATAGAGAGTAGAATAGTTATCACCATAGAATTGGTGGGGGCTTGGGGAGATGTTGGTTAAAGGACATAGAACTTGTTATATAGGAGAAATAAGTTCAAGAGATCTATTGTATAATAAGGTAACTATAATTAATAGCAACGTATTCTTGAAAACTGCTGAGAGTGTAGGTTTTAAGTGTTCTCACCATGGGGTGGGAAAGTATTTGAGGTAATGCATATGTTAATTAGTTTGATTTAGGCATTCCATAATATGTACATATTTTAAAATATCATGTTGTATAATATAAATACATACAATTTGTTCTTTTGTATTAGGAATTGAACCCAGGGATTCTTTCCCGCTGAGCTACATTCCCAGACCTTTTTATTTTATTTTATTTTTTAATTTTGAGATAAGATCTTGCTAAATTGCTGAAGCTAGCCTCAAATTTGTAATCCTCCTCCAGAGTAGGAGTGTACCACCATGCCCAGCTACAATTTTTGTCAATTCAAAATAAATAAATAAAATGTTAAAAATAATACTCCAATGTTAAAAAAAAAAAAAGGAAGAAAGAATGTGATAGTGAGTTTGTGATGAGTAACAGAATCCCTAGGTGCATTGAGTGAGCACCATTAAGAGATCTCTGAAATCTGTAGGGAACCTGGCTTCCAAGTTAGCTTTTCTAGGAGTGTTCAGGCAGTGCGGATCAGAAGCAGGAGGTAGGGCTGATGATTGAAACACCACGTGTCCAAAAGAATGAGAAAACTGGGAATCCCGTGATATGTTGAAGAGAATCTAAGAAATTACATTTGTAGCTTCTAGTAGTTCTCTTTGGGGGCTGACAAGATCTAAGAGCCTTTTCATTTTTAAAAGAAAATGAAAGAACTGTACTTTTGAAAAGACTCAGTTCCTGGGGAAATTTTTCAAGAGCATACAGAAGGGAGCTGTTAAGGAAACTAGTTATTTGGCAGAGAGTAGGAAAAAAAAAAAAGCTAATATTTTTGTGTTTACATGTTAGTACATAAGACAGTCAAGAGAGCAGATAAGGTTTTTTGAATTCTCTGTGTGCTGCACTTGTGTTTCTTGGTTCATACATGATTTACAGCTCACCATGGCATGATCATACAAGTTTAGCATCTATTTTTTTATATAAAGTAGGAACATATATTATTTTGAACACTGAAAGATTGTATGCATGGTTCCCTTTTTCTAGTTTCATTTTATAAAACTAAAATTGTAAGCTCTCCAAAGCAAAGCAACAATGTAGGGGAAAAGTTCAACTGGCCAGACATTCAAGGAGCACAGCCCCAAGAGCAAAAATAGATGGAGAAGGCATTCAGAGACCTCCTTGAATCGTGGCAGTATCAGCCACCCATACTGCCCAGAGTGTTTCCTGCTGTGTCTAGACATGCTGGCACAGATCTCACTGGGGGTGTCTGCCTGTCAGCGACCCGTGGCGCCCTTCCCTTGGGCCTCTTGTTGAAAGGCACTGCTGCTCCCCACCCTCCCGCTTCTCCATCATTTGATTGTTCTGGCAGGTGCATGAAAATTGGGATTGTTGTCACTTCAGAGTTAATCATATTTGTGCTTTACTCCCCCTTTGGTCACACTTCTGTGTCCCATAAAAACAAACAAACAAATAATTGCTTTAGAGACTTAGTGATGTCCTTAATGGGAGAGATTTTAAAGAAATCAGCCAGGAGGTGAATCTAAATGAAAACAAAATAGCCAAGAAACATTTTTATTCGTACTGAGAACACTCAGGGCTCGTTTATTTTTTTATGTTGCATTTTAAGAGCCATACAATTCCAATTATTTTTGAAATTGTGAATCACATTATTATAATAGGTGGCTAGAAATTCAAAATTGCAGAAAACCAAAAAGCCTTACAAATTGGCCTTCTCTTTCTCTTGACTTCTAAGCAATTATTTGGGTGACTTGTCCCTTTTTACCTTAACATGGAAGTATCTTAGAAGGTTACCGGAAGGGCATTTTCTTCCTATCTGTGTGTTTTAAAATATGGCCTGATTAGTGTTCTTTTTGCTAGGATTCTGTTTCTTCTTCTACCCTGTGATTATTGCTTAGAGGGAATTCAGTATATTAAGTTTCCCTAAGTTCCCTGAGGGATAAACTGTCATTACACAAAGAAACCACTTGGCAAGGACTTCTTTGGTATTCTGTGCCATTTATGTTGCAGGATGATTCAACATCAACAAAGAAATTATTAATGATGCGGCTGTATCTTCTCATCATCTTTGTGTTCTCAGCACCTTGCAGAGTGGCTGACACATGGGGTTGATGCAGTTAAAGGAAGCTTTCAAGTCTTGCATTGCTGTTGAGGGGAAGCATTAAGAGTTGATGCCATTAGCGTCTTAATCTTCGCTATCATCCTTCCACTCCAGGGGGGATATGCTTCTTAATAAGCGATAGAATTCAAGGTGTTGAGTGCATCAGAAACATTATAGAGTTGTTTCATGTTACACTATGTTAATCAGAACTCTGCTCTCAGTCCTGTCTCTAGGGAACCATCATTTACAAACACTGTCATGCTAAAAAGTACATAAAAATTGTCAGATAAATGCATAGCATCTTTTCCATCTCATTTCCATTTAGAAATTTTGAACTACAAGTTGAACAGAGGCTACAGCTCCTTCTTCTTCTTCTTCTCCTTTCTCCTTCTCCTTCTTCTCCAGTTAAACATAAGTTCACAGTATTCCTGTGGAATTATTGAGGTCAGTTCTTCATTCATTTATTTAGCAAGCAATTATTTCTCTCCTCTTCCAGGCCACTCATTTGGGGGTGCTCATCATTGAATAAAATGAGAAAAGTTAGTCCTGCCTCACAAATCTTATATTCTACTTATGTTCAAATGTTGAGAAACATTTTTAAGGCCAGAATTTCTATAACTTTATTTTCTAAAGTATCCAACATAGAAATTTTATTTTATAAAAGTAATTCCAATGTCTAAAACAATGATTAACCTTTTCAGTGGCTAGGTTAAGTTCAGTATAAGGTTCCTTTTTAAACTTATGTAAATTGCAGACCTCAGCAGATATTAGTGTACCTGTTCTTATGCATATTAACATTTGTCTATCAGTACAGAGGCTTTGTAGCTTTCTGATTAAGAAAGCTTCTGACTTTCAAAAAGCCTATGACATGTGGCATCTAATCAATAAATGCCATTTAATGATGATTTAGTTTCATTTTAAAAAATTATAATGAATATGAAGAATCTTACAGGTAAGCTGCTGAAAGGGAAATTTGATTCTGACTTATTTTTATTAAAAAAAGAACATCCTTTTGAGATAATAAATGCATGGAAGATTTATTACACTTATTGTTTTTGTAGGACTTGAATTGCATGGATTTTTATTACCTATTCTGTTTTCATGAAGGCTTCTTTGCCTTAAAAAAATTGCATACTTCAACCCAAAGAAATTATGAAGAGCTTGGGTTTACTTTACTTTCAACATTCTTTATTACACATGCGTTCCTAACAAAGAGGCATTGTTAGAAAAGTCAGAATAATTGCTGAATATAGATCAGAGTGATTCCTTCCTCATAAAGTGTCAGAGATACAGTGTTTACAGTGATCAAATTATGTAAATTCCCAGAAGAATAAATATGAGACTTTCTGCCTACCCCTTCTTATTTCACAATCTCTGTTTCTGTTGACCTAGATACTATCACACCTACTTCTGGTTCCTTCTCTGAGAAACTTGTTTTCCAGTTAAACTTTTCTGGAGAGAAATGCAAGCAAATATTTTCCTAAATCATTTAGTTATAAAATATTCTTCTTTCTAAGGATTTTACTCAAAGTGAACTTTGAGATTTCTAGGGTCCCATGTCTTCTGAATCTAGACTCATTGTTGCCTTTCCTAAATCAACATGTAATCAAGATTATTTCTTTAATGTTTCAATCATTAAGTCTGGAAACTATAACATGAAGCAGCAGATGTGAAAATCATTTATTTATAATTTTATGGAGTTTTGCATGCCTTTTATCATTGAGTCTTAACTTCCTAAACACAAAATTCTTTGAATGTCTTTATCATCTGAAATGAAAAATAGCACAGAGTGGTTAATAATCACCCTGTGTAGTAAGAAAGAAAAGGGCTTGATATTGAAAGTTGGCAATGAACTTGACTGTAGCTTAGACATTTATCTCCTCTTGTATCACTCAGCAGAAGTCAAGTCTTTTGCTGTTCCAGCAAAGCTATCCCATTATTAGGTGCTTAGTTCTTCCACACTCATTCATTTGTGAAGCTGGGCTTGGATGTTAATCTTTAAAAAAGAAAGCGCATCTCTTTCCTCCTTAAATAAATGACTGTGGAAACATTGGCACTCAGGGTCTTCCTCTTTCCATTTCCCTTTAGTCAAAGAGTTCATGGCCCTAATGTTGCTTTAGTTTTAAAATTAGAAAGCATATTAATAGCCTCTAGAAAGACTTGCTTGAGATGTTGCTTTCATTTATTGCCAAGGAAAAACTCTGTCATTTATGTTGGTCATGTGATTGGGAGAAAGACGGGGAAAAGTCTTTGACCCTAAGGTACCTGGGTTTTGTTGCCTGTTTTCTGATATCTATATATCTATATATCTATATATCTATATCTATATCTATATCTATATCTATATATATGTATATATATATATATATATATATATGCTTCTCAGGAGAATGTTCTGGTAACTGGGTTAGGAGTCCTTGGATAAGGACACCAGTCCAGTTTGCTACTGCTCATTCTCTTTGCATATAACATCCTTTTATCCTTCATCCATAGTGAACACTAAAGCCCATGTGGCCACCCAGGGTTGCCAGCCCACCCTCCACCCACTTCTCATGGTGTCCTGCCTGATCTAAGTATCATCAGTTTCTGGGGATGTTCCTTTAACAGTTCATTGTATAGCTTAGATTTTTCTATTTCAAGTTGTCTTTTGCTACTTGTGCTAGGAAAGAACACAATTACAGCTCTCTTCACACTGTTGGGGAGGAAAGGTAATTTTTTTTTTTACAACCTATATATCTTCTTAGTTGGAACTAGCCCCTGTAACAAAAAAGAAAGATTCACAAAAGAAAACCAGAGTTTATTGGCATGTGCATTTTGTGTATACATAGAAGACACCCAGGGAATGAGTAATTCTGAAATAGGTGGCTGTGAATTTCAGCTAACATAGCATCTTCAATAAAGATCAGTATACTGATAGAGAAAGGACAAGATAAAGTCTCTTACCTTAGGTACATGTATGACTGCAGGAATGGTGTGACTCTACATCATGTACAACCAGAGAAATGAAAAGTTGTGTTCCATTTGTATACAATGAACCAAAGTGCTTTCTGCTATCATGTATAACTCATTGTAACAATTTTTTAAAAGAAAAGATAAAGTCTCTAAGAGCAGCAGCTTGTGGGAAGGCAAATAAATGCAAAGAATAGTTAGCAAAAGTTGTTAATGTAGATACCCATTGTGCCATCTCCAGGCCCGTAAGGGTCTAAAATTGTCTTCATTGGTGAACATGGTTCCTCCTGGTAGAAGTGGGAGGCTGGATATTGCATACATCTGTCTCCTCCTTCTAGGCAAATAGAGGGAGAGCAGAGAGATTTCCCAAATCTGCTTCTTCTTAATTGCTCAACAATCCTTATGCCAGGGAGACATGTTTTGGGGTAGCATATTTTGGTCTCTTACAACAGATTGTTGGGAGCATCTTGCTCTGTTAGTCAATCAGAAAGCATTTGAGAAAATGTAGGAGAGCCAGGAAATAGAAGCCATTGAGTTCATGCATACCCTGTTGCCTTCTAGATAAACTCTAGAATTCACACTGTCCAGCAATCTTCTTACCTCTTCCCATCTTATTGTCCATCTTATTGCTCTCATTGTTTCTTCCTTGGTTTCTAGTGTGTCTTCTCTCTCACTTTCTCAGTATAGAAGAGGTATTGGTTGTTATTCTCACATACAGCATAATTAATTTACGATAATTGGCTTTGATTTTTCAAAGTTACTACATGGATATTTTGTTGCAAAATTGATTTGTATGAGTAAAAAATATGACAGTTCAGTTTTTCCTCCAATTGATCATTTTAATGTTTTCTCCCTTTTGCTATTATTGCTTTTGGAGATCATAAATCTATTCCAATGATTTAATTTTTTAAAAAAATATTTTTTTAGTTGTAGTTGAACACAATATCTTTCTTTATTTTTATGTGGTGCTGAGGATTGAACCCAGTGCCTCACACATGCGAGGCAGGCGCTCTACCACTGAGCTACAACCCCAGCCCCTCCAATGATTTAACTTTTAAAAATTATTTTAGAAACTGTCTTTGTCATTTTTGTAGCTTCATATCTTTCATACCACATGGTTCAACCCACGTTATTACCTAGTCGTATATTTTGGATAAAGTACATGTTGTGTAACTTTTACACACATTAAATCACTAGACATCTTTGCTTCTTAGGTGAGTTGTAGAAATAAACATGAATCCATATACAGAGGTACAAAAAATTTTATATGAAATATAAAATTTTAAAATCTTTAGAATATATAAATATATTTCGATTGAAATACCAAAATCTCTGACATTGGCCTTTAGTATCTTTTAGTTGCATTATCTTCTGAAGGCAACAGATTATAGTAGGACACCCCATGGGGGCACTTGATGTTATTATGCAGAAGGTTGCAAGAACCTTCCCAGATCTGTCTGGCCTGGGGTCCTTTAGGACCCTAGGTAAAGCTTTTGCAACAGAAGGGTGCCTGCTTCTGAGGGGTTGAGATGTGCTGAGAAACAGAGGAGAAGCCATTGGAGTCCTCAGATCCTCACCTTGCTTCCTATAGTATATGTAACGTGGCTAAAACCATTTCTACCAAATTGTGCTATTTGAAACACACTCTTCATTATTAGAGGTCTCTTTCAGGACATCAGAAATTCAGTGGTTTGGCTGTACAGGCATAAACTTCATAAACACAGTCATGTTGTGGCTTATTTTTTTTTTCTTTTGGCTTCATGCATTTGTAATTATTTTTTAACTTTTATGGAGAATATTTTATGTGACATAGTCAGTATTGCTCTTTTTCTGTTTCTGAAGTGCTGTTCTTTCAAAGACAGGATTGCATGTTGTTCAGAGCCAAGACACTCGAGCTGGACTCTGGATATTAGTATCCTGCCTCCATCCTTGCTTGGCCATACAACTTTGGCCAACTTACCTGTTATCTGAAACCCAGCTTTCTCATTTGTCAGGCAAGCAGCTTGATAGGTTCTACCCCATTAGGGTAGTTGTGGGAATTAAATGAGAAGATCCACATGAAGCCAAAGTTATAGGGTCTGGCACCAGAAGGTACATATTTGCTTTTATTATTTTTCTCTAGGAGCTATGCTGGGGACACTTATTTCTATTCTTATTACATTATCTTGGTTTTCTTAAATCCTTGTCAGAAGAAGGTAGGTTATAAATAATAATTATGATTTGTTAGTCTTTATTTCCAGGGAAAGAATTATTGTTGATTTATAGTATCATGATGTATAATGAAACACACACTGAACTCAGGTGGACACTAAATTGCTTCCTGTAGTGAAATTTACTCTAGAAGAACATGAGGCAGTATATGAGGCCAATAATGATCTTTTCTGTACTGATAATATCAATTCTCTTTTCTCAGGTTTTCTACAAGTATTCTATTTCCTTAATCTTTGAGAAGAGGGAGGCATTAGAAAACCTTAGTCACTGCAGATTTATTCATTATTATATGTTTAATATAATGAAGATATAAAATCTACATTGGGACAGGATTAAATGGCATGATCTAGAATTTAGAAGTGCCATGAAACTGATGTGGTGAATCTCACATCTGGTGGTGGGACAGCATTGGTTGAAATGTCTTTGGGGGAAATTTTGGAGATTTCCTTAATATTAAAGAAAAGGATATTATGAAAAAGAGAAGGAACATTTGGGAGAGTTAAAGCTTTTCAGTTATTTTGATGATGTTATGTTTTTTCCCTAAAATTGTATATTTGTTTAGTCTTATCAAGGAATACCAAATCATTGGGTAGAAACTGAAGATGGTCAATGACTAGGAAAGAAACACCCAAATCTCTTAAAGTTAGGAAAGAAGCATGAACAATGTAATTCAGGTATATTTATCTTATAATAGGACACTTTTTAAGTTTAGGAAAAGTAGATTTGTTAATTTTTTTAAACAAATAACTTAATAAGCAGACTTAAGATAGAGCATCGAAAGTACATTTGTGTGTAGCCACAAAACTTCATGTGACATAGTTGAGAGAATTTTAGAAGATGTGTCTGAATGAAATATCATTAACTTTGTTCAATTTTTATCTTGGCCTTGAAGTTAGACATCCTGGTATTTCTCAAATATATGAATGATGGAAGGTGATTATAATCCAGAGATTCTAAAATTCCTTACTGTAGGCTTTTCCCCCCCTCTCCAAAATCATTTGCTGATTGATTACCTACTATATCAATAAAGATGAAAGAAACTGAGTTTGTATAACAGCATCATGTCACCAAATAAATTTTAAAAAATTAATTGACCACAGAGATATTCTATTTAAATAAGACTGTTTTTTTTTTTTAACAATTTGCACATAACTACCTCCACTGCACTCATCTTCAGTCTATTTTTATCTCCCTCTTAAGGCTTGTTTAAGCTAAGGCATACATCATTAGCTTAGTACATATTGATATTCTTTATGAAATAAGATATGATATAGTAGAATACTTTCATAATTAGGATTCTATCTAGACAAGTGAAATTAAAATTGTGATAGAGCAAAAATAATCTCTTTCTGAAATAGAATACATTAGAAAACATTTTTACCAGAATATTGATAAAGCTCACGTATATGGAATATGTGTATATTTTACATTTAGTATTAAATTTTATATTTAGTTGAAAATGTCTAAAATGCCTAATAGATTTTTATATATTAATTTTCTTGGCATTCATCATTTGGATTGACCTATCAGAAGGTAATGTGGTATTTGTTGCCAGTGTTTCAATGGGAATAAGTGTTTAAATGTATCATTCAGAAACACAATTCAAAAAAAAAATGTAAAGTTAGGACATACTGTTCATGATACAGAAGAGGGGGAAATGCTCATATTGCTTATGTTTTATAATTAGTAAATACAAATGCCAGCTTTAAACCTTAGCAGTTTTGACTAAAAGTAAAATCAAATTCTTAAACTCTTTTTGAAGTCTCACCTTTGTTTAGTAGAATAATTTATTTATCAAGTCATTTTTTCATTGAAAAAAAAACTACCAAAGTCAAGTGTGCTGCTACATGCTTCATAGCTTCGGAGGCTGAGATAGGAGATCACAAGTTTAAGGCCAACCTCAGCAACTTACTAAGGCCCTAAGCAACTTAGTGAGTCCCTGTCTCAAAATACAAAAATACCTACTGGGCTGGAGTTGTGGCTCAGTGGTAGAGAGCTTGCCTCACATGTGTGAGGTACTGGGTTTGATTCTCAGCACCACATATAAATAAATGATTAAAATAGGATCTTTCAACAACAACAACAAAAAATATTAAAAAAAAACAAAAACAAAAAACTACCAAAGACTGCTTTGAAGCCTACTCAGTCAGTATTGATACTTCTTCCTTTCCATTTAGTCCAGGTCATGGGGAAATTTCCTGAACTTTTAAGACCAGGCTTGACTAAATCATGTGGGTATCCCAGGTAGATAAATGACAATGCTTTTATCTCAGTATTCTGGAAATATCGGCTCAATGGTTGTGTAGAGCAGAGATATAATTTACCTATGACATTCAGATGAAGTGTGAGGGTTTTCACTTTACACATGAAATAGAATCTCTACTCAGTCACACACCAGCTCTGTGATCTTGGGCAAAGCTATTTATTATCTTAGTTTTCCTTTCTTTAAAATGGTTATCATAATAGTATCTGCTTCCTAAGAATGAGGTAAATATAAAAGGAGTTAATTCATGTGAAGTCCTTAGCAGAGTGCCTGTCAAATGGTGAATTCTCAGAAGTATTACCTAATAATATGACTTTAGAGTGTTTGAAATATAATTCCTTTATCTTAAGATACATTTTTGCATATTTTCTTTTATCTTATATTAAATTTGAAATAATACTGAATTTTCTTCTACTGTGAAGAGAGGATGAAGTCTTTTTTTTTAATTATAGTAAATTACAGTTGGATAAGACTAATTCATCTCCACACCCTCAATTGTATCTGTCATTCCCAGTGTCTCTTTCAAAATAATATTATATAGGAACTTTGACTTTAGTTGAGGCTCCTCATGGTAATTTGTATTCTCTCCATTTATGCCTTATCAGCTACCTCCTCTGTGGAAAAAAAGCTTAGGTAATAGAAATGGAAATGGCCCCATAGAAGTGTGTATTGGTTGCCCTTTTTTATATGAGAGGTCAGAAATAGGCATAATATAAGAAAAAGATGAGGTTAGCCAGGCAGTTGGATCTGTTAAATATATCTCTGTGAATTTAGATCACAAAAGAGCAAAAGTTTTCCATAGCGGCCATAAATTCAAATCTATATGCTTCCTTAGAGATCCGTTTATGGTTATCATTTTTTTCTCCTTCTGTGTATTTGGATGGTACAGCCATTGTTTAAGCCAAGGATCCAGTGATGAATAATAGAGACTTGGTAGGTTCTGGACCTTTAACTGATGTCCTGCACTCCATTTCCCTGCTTGCTCCCTAGGCAGAAGCTGCGCTGCCCAAGGCTGCACCACCATGTGATAATTACACATTCCATGGGTATTCTCTGCCTGAGGCAGCCAGCATTTTGATTCTATCATAGGCACCAGGATATTGAAATTCAGTTAGAATTTGAAGCTCATGGTAGCTGGTAGATTAATTTTCCTTGGGTTGATAATCATTTTATTTTTTTTTGAACATAAATAAATAGTGTCATACATGATCTTGAATCTAAATGGTGTCTAAAAGTGTTCATTGCCTAGAATTAGTGGCTGATCAACAACAATGTTTGTATTTGCATTAAATCTGGGCGGCACTGTATTTTCAAATGCATGTTCAATGAAGTTTGAGATCTTTTTGTTTAAAGATCAAAGAAAATTCAAGTTTCATTTTTGGGGAGTTCTGTTTGTGTTTTGAGTTATATAGACTTAGAAGACCATAAAATATAAAGCTACTTGCCCTTAATTTTAGTGAAGTAATATGATGTAAAACATGAAGATGATCTTGATAGGTACAAACACATGAACTATCAGTCTATATTTTTTGGTTTTGTGCATTTATTTCTACTTTTTGGAATACTAACAATGGTATCATTGATAGGGAAACCTATCTTACAGCTTTAAAAGTTGTTTTGCCTGTTTATGTTTTCTTTTGCAATTACTACTTTGCCGTTTTATAAGAAGTGAAGGAAATATTTACTGTCTTCAGTACTCTCCGAATTTATATAGGTAATCTTGATATTACATGAATAACTTAACAAATGTTGAGCTTAATTCGTAGAATGCATAGCAATTGGAAAAGGAATAAATATTAAATAATTTTCAAAGCATTCCATTTTTTCCCTTATAGTGAGAGATTTTTCTTGAGACTGAATAGAAATGGGCTTCCCAAAGCCCCAGATAAACCAGAACGACATTGCTCTCTCTTTGTGGTAAGTGAATCTTCTTTTGTTAATGAGGTATCTTCTTCCAGCTGTGCTTCATATTATTTAGGAGAAATAAAAGATTGTGAAAGAACATAGTGAATTGATTTAAACTTTGTAAGTAACACATACATTGCATTAATGGCCAAAATTGTGAATACTGTCATTCACAATTACTGTACTTCCCTTAGGATATTATTGGCTCCTTTAATTTTTCTGTTGGTGTGTTTTGGTGCTCTGATATGATTGCCAAAGTTCAGTAGCAATAGGGCTTAGCATGGCACCTGGTTTTTAATATGTGCTTCATAAATGTGAGAGAGAGCCTGAATGAACAATGGTATTTCCTTTTAAACATCTCTTAACAGCAGTTGACTCAAAGTTGATTGTAGTGACATTTTTAGAACAGAATTTGAATCATGTCAGAATTTGAATCATGTGCTTTTGCTCTAAACATTCCATTAAGAATATTTATGTTCATCTTTGTCTTTCTGCTCTTGTGAAAATAATGTACTATAATCTTTAAGTGCTGGTGCAGATTATGAATTCTAAAATAACCCAATTTTATTTTTTGGTAGGATTTGGGTAGCAGCGAGCTAAGAAAGGACATCTATATCACTGTGCACATCATCCGAATTGGTAGGTACAGCACTTGCTGCTGTTTTACAGGCAAAATAGCTGAGAGGTCTCCATGTGCTTGTGTGTTTGTGTGTGTGTTTTGCTCCCTGGAATGAAATGTGAATTCCAGAAGTACAGATTTGTTCTCTGGCCTCCCCGTCCTCACATTACAACCTTCTCACCTACCATGAATAGATATGGATCTTTTTCTATGTAAGTTGTTAAGGAATTTGTTGTATTTCCTTTTGTTTTCTTGAATCTCCTAAACACATCTGATTCAAATATTTTGTATTTGCCCTTTTAAATTTTAATTTCTTATAGCATGAAACAAACTTTTAGGACCTGAGTTTCCTACAAGTTGAGGAAAGCTTCACACCAGCTATCACTTTCCTAAATGCAGAATGTTATAAAGCATTATTACAGAAGATTCTACAAAAAGAGGTTTAAGAGATGCTGAATACTGTATTATTTGAACTGCTATAATGTCATAGCTCATTAATGGGTCTGAGAAGTCCTACAGGGAGAAATCAATATGGTTCTCTAACTTTGTTGACCCAGCTTCCCCCAAATCTGATTTGATTGTGAAAGCATGGATATAATGTAGCATTTATTAATATCTTGCAGAACACACTTTGGTATTCTATTTTCCCACATATTTCCACCTTTTGGGTCAGAGCAGCTGGGTGAAATAAGGAATGGTGCAGCTTCTGCAGTGTTTCTAATAAGGCTGACCAGCCGATGCTGGAAATGTGTTTCCAATTCTTCACTAACTGTGCTCTGTTACTTGCAGGGAAATACTTCTGCAGTGCAGTAATAGCTTGCCATGCAGACATGCTAAATGACCTTTAATTTTATAGTCTTTTAGTTTACGCATGCAACAACCACATTGTGTATTGAGAGAGACTATAAAAAACTTTCATTCCAACATAGATTTCTCTATATATCTTGTAAAAATGTGTTCAGAATATTTGTTTTCATTTTAAATTATTTTTTATATTTGAAAGATAGTAGAAATGATTTCAAAAACTAAACTGTGTTGCATTTTAATTTTTCCTTTAATAAATGAGTCTGTGAGGAAAAAAATTGTAAAGTACCTTCTAAAATTTTGGAAAAGTTGCAATCTGTGTTGCTATGTACTTTTGAGATAAAACCTCTGTCTGTTGGAGAATGATATGATACAGTTTCTTGTATAATTTATATATAGATATAGATATAGATATATGTGTGTATATTTATATATAATATATATACTACATATGTATATATATTATATATATATTTTACTTCAAATTTGTAATGCCAGTTGTTAAAATGTAGTTTGGGATATCTTTATGTAAAACTGCTAAAACTTGAATATAATCTGAAGCACTGAGAGTAAAAGTAAACCACTTTTGCTTTTGAAACTTTCTAGACAATATATACATGATTTGGGTGAAAAAATAAAAACATGCAGCTGAGTGTGTGCCCTTCAAGCCCATGGTCCCCCTCTTACAGCTTCATTGCTGAGGCAACCACCTCAAAAGTGTTGCCTGTCATAGGGCTGCCTTTCAAATACCTGGTGTTTGATTAGTACTTGCATTTTTTACTAAGATTTTATGGTCATTACACCATTCAAAATGAATGTTGATCCAGAAATTACCTACCTGCCTGCCTCTAGGTTTGCTAAAGATAAATCTCTGGAATTGTTGAAAGAAACTTGCAAGAAATTTTTACTGCTTGAAACTGAGGAGAAATGAAGTTAGGCTAAAATGCTGTAAGAAAGGTTATGACTTTGTCTGCCACCCTCCTTCGATTTAGTAAAATTGAGGAGTGGAAGATTGTTATCTTTCAGGGACAGATACTTCTTTTTATAGAATGTCCCTTGTACCTGCTTTATTGGGAAAAGGACACACTGTCCCTCATTGGCTGCTGAAAGTAGGAGCAATAACACCTCAAAGCTGACAAATTATGCCCAGCCTTTGATTTGGAAAGAAGAGAGAGGAAAAAAGGAAAAAAAAAAAAAAGGAAAAAAGAGCAATTAATAGTTTTATATCCCCCTGCCCAACCTAAGTGAAGTTCAAAGAACTTCTCTTGTTTCCCCTTCTGGCTTTTGGCTGGACCCTTAATATTTTATCTTTCCACATTCCTCCTATCTTCCTTCCTGCTTAGAGAATTTTTCTAGTAATCAGAGCAGAACTGTGAATTCTTATTAATCCTGGAGTTGGGAACCCCAGGGCTGACACTGAATCATCTCATTGGTGTAATTGTTAGACCAAAGCCTCAGTGTGCAAAGCTGTAGTGCCACAGTGTCCTGAAAGGACACTGAATACTGCATGTCGAGGACTTAAGAAGCAGCAGCTTTGGAGGGAGCAAAGCTTCACAGTGGCAGAGCTTTCAAGCCTCCCTAGAGCACCTTCTCAAGTAGTTCTGAGAACAGACCTTCTCCCACCCCCCTTATTTCTCAATCTTCCTCCATAGTTTTTTTTCTTTAGCACAGTACTAGAGGAAGGGGATGTTTTAAAAAGGACTGGTAAGTGTGTTATGCCCTTGTATAAATTGTAGGAAGCCAGAGCTAGAAGATTCCTTAGGAATATTCATGTTCAGTTCCTATTTTTTTTTATTAATGAGTTTCTTTTCTAATATTAAATAACTTTGAAGCACTTCTCTCAGAAATCTCCTAATTACTTTGTCATCTTGCATGTATAAAGGAATGAGTAAGTAAAATAAAATTTGTATTTTAAATCATGATATTGATCAAGATTGCACTATATCAAAGCACAATTGCTTTATAATTAAATTAGCCAATTTAAATATGACATTACAAGATGTTTGACTTGTAGGCAGAAATTATATTAAAATTATGTATATTTAAATTTAGCTTCCGACTATAGCTTGAGGTCATGAAAACATGACATTTAAAAATGTTACATTTTGCACATCTAAAAAGTGATTGATTTCTGTTGTCCAATTTTTTTTAGTTTTGATTCTAACCATAAAATAAGAGGTTTTCAGGATTTTATTTGCAAGCATTTCCCTGAAAGTGACACATTGCACATATAGTTTTCCATTTTTCTTTAGTAGTGATGAGTAAAAACCCAATTGGATACTACCATCCTTTTGGTTTGGGTGGGGTTTTTTTCTATATAACATTGGATTTTGGAAATTCTAGAGACATCTTGATATGCTATAGAATTTTGCTCAGATAGAAACAACTTATGGATCTGCTGACCAGCATCTAGAGACAAATTTGCATTTTTTCTTTTTTTTTTGCCCCTTATTAACTTCTTATATTTCAGCTTCAGTATACATTATGCTTTTGGTCTTTAAAATAATCACGGGAATTAAATATGAATAATAAATTAAAATAATGATAACATATTTTCAAATAAATGACAATTTTCAGGCTTGTAATAGTCAACACAGTCCCAGGGCATGTTAGTAATGGACCAAGTTATCCACAGCCTGCACAGTGAGGCAGGAGCATGCTCATTTAGTCACCTGTGCTTCCTTGTTATATTCAGAGTCTCTCCAACTGCTTTTTTTCAGAGGTGAATTTTTTGAAATGGTTTTGTGAATAAGAAATTTTTTAGAAAATGGAAAATGTCATAGGCACCATGATTGCCTTTAATAAAGTAGGCCTTCTGGGATCTCTTCATGAATCCTAAGAGAAGGAAAGTGGTGCCCAAACATGGGATCAGCTCTAATTTTCATAGTTTTATGGATGGCAGCTGAAGCTCAGAGTTCATGCTGCTTGCCCAAGGTCACAGAGGAAGGTGACTGGAGCAGGCGATCCTGAAGCAAAGTGAAATCTTTTGCCCCCATCCTATACCCTTTCCATCACCCAATTATGTTTTGTATGTATGACCTGCTTGGTGGCTCTGTGTGTCTCTGATTAGGATGCATCTAATCAAATATTTCCATGAGTCATGTTTGCTCTTTAACTGGATAGGTCGAATGGGAGCAGGAGAAAAAAAGAATGCCTGCAGCGTCCAGTACCGGCGACCCTTTGGTTGTGCGGTTCTTAGCATCGCGGATCTGCTAACAGGAGAGACGAAGGATGACCTTGTCCTGAAAGTGTACATGTAAGAAGCCTGAACATGGTGGGGCCTGGGTGGGCACAGGGGTGCATCTGGATCTTACCTGGATAATACTTTATGTGTGGAAGTGCAGAACACCACATGGGTTAAGCTTGAGTCATTTTTCAAACTCCCAGCAATCTGTTGACTTGCTGCAAATTAGCCCACAAGTCACTCTTAGTCAGAAGAAATATGAAATCAAAAACCAATGAATACAGATGGTTTATTGATTGGGTAGACCATGTACTGTGTAGCATACTTCCACTGAATTTGCATACCTGGTATATCTTTCATAATTAATTAATTCATTCTTGGAAAGTGGAAATACTACACTTTGTAATAAAAATGAATGAGAACTAAGACAGGGAAGCTCAGGTGATTACCCTCCTACTCCATATATTAAACTGGCCTGCGGTAGTAAAGTACTACGAAAGTGTGTACTACAAAAATTTATTGTCTCCTAGTCCTGGAGGCTAGTAGTCTGAGATAACATGTTGGCAGAGGTGGTTCCTTCTGGGGGCCGTGAGGGAGAATTATTTCCATTCCTCTTTCCTAGCCTCTGGTTGGTTGTTAGTGACCTTTGATGTTCCATGGCTTGTAGTTATTGTCATCCTGAGCTCTCCCTTCATCTTTACACAGCATTCTCCCTATGTGCGTGTGGCTGTCTCTGTCTAATTTTTTCCTTTTATAAAGACAATTGTACTGGATTGAGGCTCACACCAGTGACCTCATTATCACCTGATAACTTCTTTAAAGATCCTCTTTCCAAATAAGGTCACATTCTGAGGTACTTGAAGTTAGGATATCAACATTATCTTTTTGGAGGGGGACACAGTATAACCCATAATGCTCTGCTAAGAAAATCACTTGACATAATCCGAATTCTAAGATAAATGATTTCTTAAATGCACATGGTTTGAGTCAGCCTACCCTGTTTACTTCCCCACACATCTGAGAATTGAGAGCTGAACTAGAAAGACATGGTCAGAGCCAGCCCCCTGGGGTATCCGCATTCCTGTTTTGAGGGCCAACTCCTGGCTACCTGCACAAGCAACCTTGCTTTTGTCTTTTATTCCAGAGTTTGTGTTGCTAGATCTAACATATGCCAATAGTTTTTTCATATATGGTGGTCACAACCAGCACACCCCTATGGGACACATACTTCAATTGCTTATTTTTTACCCACTACAGCAGTGTTTCATGGATTTATCTACTCTCCACCAAGTGGTGACCTCTGTAGCAAGTTAAGTAATTGACAAAGATTTATCTACATCCTGTGGTTTGGGACTGGAAATTCTCTTTATCCCTTCTTAAGAGGGATAAAACCTGTGACCTTGATTTTAAACTTGAAAACTTTTTAAGCTAGTGGGTAGCATTACTTGTTACTCTTTTTGTCATAAGTCAACCCTCATTTTTAATGGCTGGACTTAAATCTGTAGTAACTACCTTCTGGTCTCTCCATACATTGTTGGTGGGACTACAAACTGATGCAACCAGGCTGGAAAGCAATACATAGATTCCTCAAAAAACTAGGAATGAAGCCACCATATGACCCAGCTACCCCACTCCTTGGTATATATCCAATGGATTTTAAATGAGCATACTACTGTACTACAACCACATTAGTGTTTATAGTAGCACAATTCACAATAGCTAAGCTATGGAGCCAACCTAAGTACCCTTCAACAGATGAATGGATGAAGAAAATGTGGTATATATACACAATAGAGTATTGTTCAGCCATAAAGAAGTATGACTTTATGGCATTTGCTGGTAAATGGATGGAATTGGAGATTCTCATACTTAAGTGAAATAAACCAGTCCCCAGAAGTCAAAGGTTCAATGTTTTCTCTGATATGTGGAAGCTAATCCAAAATAAAAAGATTAGAAGAAAGATCAATGGAGTAGACAAAGGGGATTGAAGGGAGAGGGAGAAGGAATGGGATAGGGAAAGACAGTGAAATGAATCTGACCTACGTTTCCTATGTGCACACATGAATATACCACAGTGAATCTCATCGTCATGTATATCCACAAGATGGTTTTAAAAACACCATAAGTAAACAGCAGAAGGATTAGTAGAGTAGAGTTCAGAGAATCTGGGAGGGGATAGGAGGAAGAAAGGGAAAGGGGAAGTACTAGGGAATGAATTAGAACAAATTATATTCCACGCTTTTATAATTATGTCCAAATAAATTCTGTTATCATATATTACTAAAAATAACAAATAAAAATGAGGAAATCCATAAATAATATTTCCAGATTCTGCTGTGAGTCTTAAAACATCGTTTATTTGAAATAAAAGTGATGAGTAACGGCCAACCTTTACTATGTGCTTACTATATACCAGGGACTCTGGTCAGCATGTTAAGCCTATTGTGTCATTTTATCCTCAAAACAAACCATGAAGCAGATGCTGTAATCTCAGTTTTACTCATAAGGGGACAGTTAAATGACTTGCTCAATGTCATGCAGCTAATAAGAATGAGAACCATATTTGAAATCAAGATTGTCCAGTTCCAGAACTAGAGCTCTCAAGGTATCAGGTTGTGTTCTTCCAGATGTTACTTCATACTACTATATAGTAATATGATGATGGTGGTATGTGCTGTTGCTTTTTATGAAAATTGAAATTCTTTGCAAACACAGTGTCTTCTTAGAATAGTCTTTCCAGGTGTGGGTTGCAAGGGCCATGTTTATCTTGCCACAGGGAACACTGAGGGGCTGACAGTTACATGCATCATCCTTGATTATGCAGCTGATGAAGGAGACCCATGAATCCCGGCTCTGCCTATGGCAGACATTCACTCTCATAAAAATAAATTGTGCTGGTCTTCATGGTATTTTATTTTCTGATTTTTTTCTTAAGCATCAAGTAAGGCTTTGGGTAATTCTTCCTAGAAGAGAAGTCCCTTAAAAATGACAATTCAGCAAATCATGAGGCCATTTCAAGAGAATGCTAAACCAGGCAAAACAGTCACTGCACAATAGAGAGGAACCAGGAATTTAGAAAAACACTCCAGAAAGTGCTTGTTAGAAACAATTTGTAAGAAGTTTCTAAATGTTAAGGTAACCAAGCCCCTAGTCTATCTGGCACTCTTAAGAACAGTAACAGATACCTAGTCTGAGACTAGAAGGGGGCCTTTGATTTTATATGGAGTTTTTTTTTTTTTTTGGTGTTATTGTTAAAGAGCATATGCTCTAGAGTCACTTAACTATCTAATAGGATAGTAAACCTTCTTTCTTCCTTCCCTACTGGGTTGAAATAAGGAAAGTGGAAGCAGATGTACTAAGTGGCAATTGATGTTTCACAATTGGATAGGTGGGATGGCTTCTTCTATCTTCCATTGTATACATTCTTCTCCAGCATTTTTTCTCTTTGGGGGCCACTTTTAATCTGTGAGTTCATCCCAGCTGCTGCTTTGATGGGGTAGGTGGCCATGCCTCACCAGGCGTGGGCATTACTTCTCATCTTGGCATAGCCATGCTAAAACCATCAGTTGTTTGCAGCAAATTTCGAGGAATTCTAAGGAGATTTAGGGAAGTACCTTGTATGGTCATAACAAAAAGAGCAGGTGTGCATTCAAGATCATTGCTTAATCCATGTTTCAGTAAAGTTTAACCAAGTGATTATTTTCATAGGTGTAATACAGAGAGTGAGTGGTACCAAATCCATGAGAACATCATCAAGAAGCTGAATGCACGCTATAATTTGACTGGCTCCAATGCAGGTGAGTACATGGAACTGGCTAACTTGGCCCTACACTTTTTATTTCAGGCCTTTCGTTTAGGTCAAAAGGAAATGGTCAAACCCTTGGTTTTTTCTCTTTGTCTTCCTAATTTTAAAAATGCTCAGTAAGCACTGTGGTACATCTCCCTGTATTGTGTGTGATAGGCCTATAAGTATAAATTTTCAGAAAAAAATGTATTTCATTCTGGCTTAAAACAAAGTTACGGATCTGAATTTGTTCAGTGGTGCCAAGTCTTGAGACCTATAAATTTTTACTTACTGCTAAAACCTAAATGATAGTATGTCTGGGTTCATGACTGTAGGTTTGATAAACAGAAGTCTGACAGGAAGGTCCAATTACAGGATGCCTCATTGTCTGTAATCTGCTGTAAGCAGCATTATTGTACTGGGTAACCAACATACAGGTTCACATATTGAAGTGGGCTGAGGAAGTGATGATGACTGTGGTGTCACATAGATAAAATCTATGTATGCTTATTCAGAGAGCAACTCATGTTCTACGTGCCACTGTAAGTTATATGTAATATATGGCATGCAGACTTGTATTACAGTAGTTACACATCATAGACTATGTGACATTATATGGTGTAAGTAGATTGTATAGCATACATAGTGACTACTTTACATGTGATTATTAGCAAAAACTTGGTGAATATTGTTTGTGCCTATTCACCCTTCAGTCAGACATTGAAGCAAAATAATATGCATTTGTGTGTTTCAGCTGACATAAAGAAAGCTCAAATTAAACAAGCCATTATTTAAATGGAATGCATTGTTTTTAGAAGTAATTTTTAAAGCTCTTGAATATAAATAGATATTTGTGTGATAGTCCAACTTTACTAGTAATTAGGAGAACCAGTTTAAATTCAGACCAGCTTTTCTTTTCAGACTCATGCACATCTCTCTAGGCCAATGTATCCCACAAAGAGAAAGTAACTGCAGCCAGAAGCCTTTGTGGTTCAGTTTCTTGAGAACCATAAGGATCCACAGCTCACACATGTGGCAGCATTTCAGGCTGAACAGAATGGTGAGGTCAGATGAAGAGTTGGCCTCCTTCTCCCAAGAGTTGGGGAGGTAATGGGTTATATTTGATATAGATGGTCATTTGCTTTGGACAAGCCCAATATCTACCACTAAAAAAACAAGAGGCTTAGAGCTTCTGGATGTTGAGGGCAAGCCTCTAAAAGACTAAGAGGAGACAGTAGAAGTGTCTTCCATGAGTAATAAGTTTATTTTAGAATCTGCTCTCCATGCTTGTCTTCTTTTCTCCCCAATAAAGAATTATGGGAGTGCTGACTGTGTGTGGACCAAATGGTTTCACTTCAGTGCATCCTCCATAAGGTAGGAAATGTGCTACTATTTTAAACCTTACCTTACCAAATCTGTGGACTTGCACCAAATCCAGTCATTCTATTCTGAACCTTTCAGTGTTTCTTGATACCTCTGACCACTATTTTATCATTAAATATTGAGGAGACCTGTGCTTCCAGTTCAGTGGGCACTAGCCACCACCCACATGTGGCTACCAGGCAGTAATCCTACTAGCTGAATGCAGTGCCAGGAGGAGTATTATAAACTAGATGTCAGACTTTGAAGACTTCATATTATTAATAGAATGTACAGTATCCTGTTAGTATTGTTTTTATATTGATAACTTGTTAAAATGGTATATATATTGGGCTAAATAAAACATACTATTAAAATTATGTTTCTTTTTACATTTTTTAATGTGGTAAGTACAAAGTTTTAAATTTCACCCATAACTCATGATATTTTTATGGGACAGTGTTGTCCCAGGCCTGGTTTACATGATAACATTTTCCTCTAATTTATCTCATGCCTCACAAATAAGTTAATTATTTCTTGCTCCTTTCTTTCTGTCTACTGACTGTAGATGGAGGACTGTAGCTTTGGGGGAGCTAATTCTCTCCCCCCATAAGTCCTATTACTCTCTATTTGCTTGAACTTGCCTTCTATGTGAATAAATAATTATAAAACTTAACTGTCATCTTCTGAATTTTCCCCTGTGTTTCCTGACTTTCCTGTTCCCTGCCATCATAGATGTCCTCTTTTTGTGAGGAAGTGGGGTACTCGTGACTGAACTCAGGGGCACTCGACCACTGAGCCACATCCCCAGTCCTATTTTGTATTTTATTCAGAGACAGGGTCTTACTGAGTTGCTTAGCGCTTTGCTTTTGCTGAGGCTGGCTTTGAACTCATAATCCTCCTGCCTCAGCTTCCTGAGCCACTAGGATTACAGGGGTGCACCACCATGCCCAGCAGAGATGTCCTTTTCACTAACCAGGACAACTGCAGTACATTTCTTTCTTAACTACTTCTTGGTCCCCCAATCCTTACCCTTTTTGAATATGCCCCATGCAGAACAAGATTCATCTGTTGTTGGGTTGTTTGAATAGGTCATTGTCCAAACTCTGAGGTGCCTCCTGGATCATAGTGAAGATCTTGATGATGGGCTTTAATTTAATCCCAGACAGATTCCTAAGGCCACTGATACTGTATCCTGTAAGGCTTCTCTTAGGGGTCAGGGTTCCAATTAAACCAAACTACAGATTCTCTCTGCTTAAAGACAGGAATCATCTCTTTGAGAGTATAGTGTGGTTTTTTAATATTTTGCCTATGCAAGCAAGATATCGAAGGTATGAATCAGTTTCACTGGAATAATAAGAATATCATCTTCTAGAGATTATAGAAGGATTAAAAAAGAAAAATGTATGCAAAGCACTTACCATAGAACTTTATACATAGTAAGTATATGTATTCACTTTTAGCTGTCATTATTTATCTCACTTTGAGCTATCATCTGGAATATTTTACCCTTTCCTCTTAAGTTATCTTGTTTCATTTTTTTTTAAATGGATAGGAAATAGTAGAAGAAGCAGGAATATAAGAAATTGAAGCAATTTCATCTCCTTAAGGAAAGCTTTTAGAATATTAGTTGGATTTTTGATAAGCTGGATTATTAAACCAACCCCTCCTACACTTTGTTTCTTCCATCTCCTCTCTACAGATTTGATTGCTAATATCTCCTTCTGGGTTCCTTTCATTGTTTGTGGTCCTTCTGATTACATAAATTACTCCAGGAAGGATGAGGAGCATATTCTACTTTCTTGGGGCCATTTCTCCTTGGAAAGTACTCCCCATGTTCCATGTGCTTTGTCAGCAATATTGACTTTACCAGGAACTGAGAATCCAACCACTTTATTCCCTGATTCTTCATTTTTCTGTTAAACATTATACTATAATGAAAACTGTGTTGCTGTCTTTGGGAAAAGTTGTAAAAAAAAAATCATCATCGTAGCATATAATGGCCTCAGAATACTTTCCCCTCCTTTTGGTGTGGTGATGATGATATTTTTGCTGTCTGCCATGATACTTAGAGTCCTTGGCAACCAAATATGTGTTCGTTTTACCTTGCTTCTGCTACAGAGCCCTGCTCTCCTGTTCTTATGACCTCAGCCCTTCTCCATCCTTCTCCAGTCAAGCCTGAGTTCCAGCTGCCCTACACAGACCCCTCTCACTCTTCGATCCCTTCTCACTCTTTGAAGCCCTAAGCTTAGGCACACCCCACCCTAAGCCTTCTCATTCTATAATACTGCTCCAGAGAAAGAAAGCTCAAAATGAACCTTTAAAAAAGGTTGTATTCTTCCTACCAGAATTTCTGTTCTTCATTCTTGGTGGGTCATCGTTCTTGTCACCTTTATCTGTTTCCTTCTTGGGGAAAGGGAGTTACAAGCCCAGGTGGGTGTTCTGGATCCATATTGCTTCATTATCGAAAGGGAGGCACTCTAATGACTTCCTTTAAAATAGGAGAGGAAGCAAGAGTACAAGAAATTGAAGTGGGAACTTGGGGCGCCTAATGTTCGGTTATCACAGTGGCTGGATATTGTTGACTTCCCACTTTTTTCTTCTTGGAACACAGAATTGATTAAATGGAAGCAGCACAAACATTTTCAAGAGAATTGAGTTCACTCAAAAAGTGCTGTTTTTTTCCTGCTTTTCCTCTGCTAATCTTTGGTTTGGTACTAAAAAAAGAAGAAAAGAAGAACTTTGAAATTACTTTGAAACAAATTCTGCCAGCTAATTTCCAGGCCCTTTATGCTTCATTGATATCCTCCATATCTCTTATTAGAGTTGTGATCTTGTCTGTTTAATAGATGAAAGGATTCATCGATTAAACTGGGGTTTTTCCCTCTAACCTAAGACTTATGTTGTAAAGGTACATTAAGCACTCTTTTTGTTGAGTTTAGGTATAGGGATGAAATTGCAAGTGATCCAGGGAATTTTTAAAGGTAAAAAATAATTTATATATCTCTTCAGTTTGATTCAGTTAGGCTGAGTTATTTGAAATTTCACAGGTATGCTATGTGGGAATTTGAAAATCCAACAGCAATATTTTGAGAATTAGAAATTCTAGAAGTATTTGTTAAAATGTGCCTGATTTAGTTTATGGAACAAATGTTTATTACAGTGTCACCTCTGATAGTGATTGAATTCTAGGAATGTGACTAAGCCAATATAATTAACTGGGGCAAATTCAGTTCTTAGACTTAGACAAAGTATATAAAAATCATTGGCAGTTGTTCATGTCCCAAGAGAAACTTTAAAATATTTTTATCATGTCTTCATGAATTATTATTTTCTATAGTTTATACATGCAGTTTATTTATTTATTTTTTTTAAATCCCCGACAGCAGAATGTATTACAATTCTTATTACACATATAGAGCACAATTTTTCATATCTTTGTATAAAGTATGTTCATGCCAATTCATGTTATTATAAGTGTACTTTTGCATTACAATTCTTATTACACATATATACCACAATTTCTCATATCTCTGTTTACAAAGTAGGTTGACACCCAATTCTTGTCTTCATACATGCACTTTGGATAATGATGACCATCACATTTCACCATCCTTGCTAATCCCCTGCCTCCTCCCTTTCCCTTCCTCCTCTCTTCCCTATCTAGAATTCATCTATTTGTCCCATATTCCCCCTCCTTACCCCCTTTATGACTCAGCCTCCTTATATCAGAGAAAACATTTGGCATTTGTTTTATGGGGATTAGCTAATCACTTAGCATTATCATCTCCAATGCCACCCATTTACCTGCAAATGCCATAATTTTATTATCTTTTATTGCTGAGTAAAATTCCATTGTGTATATAAGCCACATTTTTTTATCCATTCCTCCACTTAGGGCATCTAGTTTGGCTCCACAGTTTAGCTATTGTGAGTTGTGCTGCTATAAACATTGATGTGTTTGTGTCCGTGTCCCTGTAGTATGCTGTTTTTAAATCCTTTGGGTATAGGCCGAGGAGAGGGATAGCTGGGTCAAATGCTGATTCCATTCCCAGTTTTCCAAGGAATCTCCATATTGCTTTTCATGTTGGCTGCAGTCCCACCAGCAATGTATGAGTGTACCTTTTTCCCCACATCCTTTCCAACACTTATTGTTGTTTGTTTTCATAATAGCTACCATTCTGACTGGAGTGAGATGAAATCTTAGAGTAGTTTTGATTTGCATTTCTCTGATTGCTAGAGATGATGAGCATTTTTTCATATTTTTATTGATTGATTGTATATCCTCTTAGAAGTGTCTTTACCCCTCACACTTCAGATAGAGCACTAATCTCTGGGGTATATAAAGAACTCAAAAAGCTAAGCACCGAAAAAACAAATAACCCAATCAACAAATGGGCCAAGGATCTGAATATATATGCAGTTTCAATTAAAATAAATCATATTTGCTAAGCAGATAAACTTATAGAACCTTCTTTTTGCTTTCATGAACTGCATGTACATAGTTATATTCCTGCCAGTTGTACTGTACATAGGGAGAGCAGTTTAGCTATGCAGAAAGTGCATGTTATTATTTATTTGGCTGATGATTTTTGGAGTGTTAGGTTGCTCAAATGCAACCTGTCTACACATCAATGTAATCACTTAATTCAGTGTTACAAAAATGATATAACTGTTAAAGATTTTATCATTGCCCCTAATTTTTTAACATTGCCTTTAGAAATTTTGCTTTCTAATAGCATTAAAATAAAAGTAGTACTTATTGGCACCACCTATTGGTTAGATTTATAGTATGTTATTGTTTTACTGATTTTTGGATTTTCCTAATCATTAAACCACGGTCACTTTTTAATTCTTTGCAAGTTTTTAAAATATTCAACTTATTCTAATTATATAAATGTAGCAAGAATAATGCAAAGAATTACTAATTTCCCAAAGGTTAATATTTTATTACTTTTCCTTTATCTCCAAATATACCCCCACCATAAACACACTTAAATTAATATTATTGAGTTGGTATAATTCTTAAAGATTACATCAGTACTCCTGATTTGTATGTGTGTATATATATATATATTTATATGTGTGTTTATATATATATATATATATATATATATGAATGTATATATAAACATGTTCACATACATATTCTACTTGTATATTTGCATTTATTTTTCTGAACTGCTTGAGAACAAATTTCCTCTCTTACAAATTGCCTCTTTTATTTCAGAACATGGTAACATAGCTAGAGTATGATGATCAAAATCCAGAAGTTAACATTGATATAATGATGTACAGACCTTATTAAAATTTTGACAATTTTAATAATAAAAGAAAACCCAGGCTATATTACATGTGGTTGTCATATCTGTTTAATTCTTTTTTTCTAAACCATTTCTCTTGACTGAAGAAAAAAATATATTTCAAGATATGATACTAAATTAGACTCTTATCTATTCTTTAAAACCACCAGTAGTCTTAAAAAAAAAAATAACCCCATTGTTAACAAATAGAAGAAATGTTTAGACCTTAATGGTATTTTTTAAATTACATTTTTCTGATTTTGATATAATCAGTAGGAATACTCTTTAGAAGGTTTTTTATATATATATATATATATATATATATATATATATATATATATATATATACACACACACACACACACATATATATATATGTATACACACACACACATAGAAGTATTTCTTTTTTTCTTTTAATTTTTTTTTATTGGTTATTCAAAACATTATAAAGCTCTTGACATATCATATTTCATACATTAGATTCAAGTTGGTTATGAACTCCCAATTTTACCCCAAATACAGATTGCAGAATCACATCGATTACACATCCACATTTTTACATAATGCCCTATTACTAACTGTTGTATTCTGCTACCTTTCCTATCCTCTACCATCCCCCCTCCCTCCCCTCCCATCTTCTCTCTCTACCGGATCCACTGTAATTCATATCTCTCCTTGTTTATTTTCCCATTCCCCTCACAACCTCTTATATGTAATTTTGTATAACAATGAGGGTCTCCCTCCATTACCATGCCATTTCCCTTTTCTCTCCCTTTCCATCCCACCTCATGTATCTGTTTAATGTTAATCTTTTCTTCCTGCTCTTCCTCCCTGCTCTGTTCTTAGTTGCTCTCATTATATCAAAGAAGACATTTGTTATTTGTTTTTTAGGGATTGGCTAGCTTCACTAAGCATAATCTGCTCTAGTGCCATCCATTTCCCTGCAAATTCCATGATTTTGTCATTTTTTATTGCTGCGTAATACTCCATGGTATATAAATGCCACATTTTTTTTTATCCATTCATCTATTGAAGGGCATGATAATATATATGTGAATATGGAAGTATTCCAATAAGTTCTTTTTAAATTAGTGATTAGAGCCATATATGCTTTTCTAATACAGGGAATATATCATCTCCTCACCCATCTTGAGTTCATGACTGACTTCCCTATCACAAAAGACAAATTAGTAAGAGAAGAGCATACAGATGTATTTAATGTAAGTTTTGCCTGACAAGGAAGCTTTCCTTAGAAGAAACAGTTAGACTTTACTGTTTTTCAATACTAATTTGTCATACAATGGGAAGTCATGGAGAAATATGATAGAATTATATTTTGTAATATAATTCCATATAATATATGATGGGAATATTTTATTATGGTAATAAATTGGAGGAAATGTAGTAAGCCCTGTTTATTCAGGTTCTTCTCTGCCAGACTTTTCATTTTCTGAGATAAGGATACTGTTTTCCTATGGGTATAAGGAAAGCACCTCTAACATAAAATTCTGATGACCTATTTTAGGGGAGAAGAGCAGGGAAGGTAAGAGTAGCCTTCCTGCATATATGATGTTCCTAAAAATAGTGTGCCATATTTTAGGGTAACATGTCCTAAGTCCCATCAGTATGCTACACACACACTCTCTCACTCTCTCTCTCTCTCTCTCTCTCTCTCTCTCTCTCTCTCTCTCGCATGCACACACGCACACATACTTACGAAATGGCTTTCCACCAGTGGATTCCTAGGTACTTGAAGTCATGAAAAAAGAAATACATGTAGATAATTAATATTTACAGTAAAAATGAACAAACACACAAAACCTTTTTAACCTTGACATAATCCCATTATATACTCTTGAAATGTTGAGATCCTAAATCAAAACGAAGATAAAAGTGTAAGGTGAAAAATTTCCGTTAATCAAAAGGGAAATGTTAAAAAGCCTCTGAATGGTCTCATCCATCCCTGAAATTACAGCTGCCACCAAACGTGGATGGGCTTCTCTCCAGCTCTCAACTCTTTTCTAAGTAGAACTCAGTGAAAATGAATAAATTTCATATGTCTCTTAACATCCCTTCATTTTACACTCAATGATTCATGTATTTCTCTGGTCTTATTTTCTTTATGACTCTTAGTTGTGGTCTAACCACTTCTTTGACAAAAACATGAAAGCCTTCCCAAAACTGTGAAATTTGGAACTAGGAGATCTGTGGACTGGTAGTTATAATCACAAGATTATTTGTTCATGCTATTTTTTTTTTTACATACCAAGAGGTAAGGCATCCCAACAGTTATCCAATTCAAAGATGAAAGATGTCAGGGAGGTAATGATCAGAAGGTGATCCTATTATCAGACCCTTTGAATTATCCTCAATAATATCAAAATTGTATTTTTAAGAGTTTATTTACTTTAAGGGAGAAATAGCCATACTCACAAATTTAGTAATACAGGCTGAAAGTCAGAAATTAAGATGGACCTATTGAGAAAGAAGAATGGAAGAATATTATTTTCCCATTCACTGTTCAGTTGCTCTCTTTCTTCTCTCTCATTCTTTATTTTCATTTTAAAATGACTTGTAAAGTACATGTGAAAGAGGAATTGCATCTTCGTATTTGGACAGGAACAATATTTATATTTATAACATAGATGTCTGGATCTGCAAGATGACAGTATTAAAGGACAGCTGTAAATTTGGTCATCTGGTCCTGCTGGATCAAGACTGAGCAAGTAGGCTTCCTTTTTCCCATGATCAGCATATTATTGCTCATTGTTCCCATGTTGCCATCTTGATTTCATTACCTAACCTGGCTCATTTCTACACTCTGGTTTCTTCCAGATGCTCTGAAGTTTGCTCATTGACTCATTTCTGACAGTGTTGTCTCACTTCACATCATGCCTTTAAACATTTGCCCTCCTTTTGTTCCTATGCTCTAGAGACCCAGGGCTCTGACTTCCCAATGTAAACACCTTGCCAGATCCAGCCAGAATTTTACTGCAGGGTGTATCTTTGAAAGTTTTCTCTGGCTCAGAGTTGAACTCAAAAAAGATTTGTAGCTGCTAGTATATTTATTTAAAAAGTCCATTACCTTAAATTATAGTTTTAACTTACAGCATTCCAGTGCCTGTAGCAAAAATTAAATGATTAATTTTCTAAGTCAAGTACTTAGGGGTGAATAGAGGTAAAAAAATTCTTGCTTTAATAATATCGAAGTTGTAGGTATTTCAGAAATGAATTGATTTTATTGAAGGTGATTTTCTGAAATAATCTAATAACACCATCTTTAAGAAGTTTTGCTGAGCTCAGGATATTGGTGATTTTGTAGGACAAGCTTTAAAAACCTGCCAATTAAATTTTGCTCTTAGCCCTTACCTTCCAAACACATACAAATTGTGGAAGTGTTGTCCAGAGGTAGTATTTGGAGAGTTTGCTACAGAATGGTGATGTGAAAAGCTACAGCAACCTGCTCCAAGTTGAAACAACAATAACTGATGAAAATTATATTTAAAGGGGGATTAGCATCTAGAGATTTTCCTAAGAGCATATAGCCAATGAAGAAACCTGCATTCAAGAATGATGATTATATGCTATAAGTGCAGTTGTACCACAACCCACTTCCTCCTTTTTGTCTGCTTGAGCTCAGCATGATGGAAGCTCCCATCCAAGCCAAAGAGATGGGGTTCCCATTTCTCTTAGCTTCCAGTCAAGGAATATAATATCTCACCAGGAAAGGACAGGCCACTACCCTCTCTCATCCCCCCAACTTGGAGATGCACAGACTGAAATCCTGCAAGTGTGGCTGAGAGGTTGGAGACTCCCTTCGTCTATCCAATTCCCACTCATAGTGCAGATGGTCTGCCTCAGATGCAGAAGGCTAAGAATATTGGGGCACTGATTGCTGTTACCCTGGTTTGCTAATAGGGTAGAGACTTTTATTTGGGAGAAGCAAGTGACAGTTCCAGAGGTTACTACCTATAGTGGATTAAATGTTTGCATCCCTCCTCAAAATTCATGTGTTAATATTTTAACTCCCAATATCATGGAAACAGGAGTTAGAACCTCTGGGAGGTAATTAAACCATCAGTAAGGAGCTCTCATGACTATCATTAATATCCTTGTAAAAGACATCCCAGGGAGCTCTTTTGCCCTCTTCCCACCATAGGAGGATATTGTCAGAAGACAGGTAGACTACTACCTGGATCCTCCCCAGAACCCAACCATGCCAGCAACTTGGCCTCAGACTTCCACTCTTCAAAACTGTGAGAAATATATTTATGTTGGTTTGTAAGTTATCTAGTCTGTATGGTACTACATTATAGCAACCAGAACTCAGACACTGCTCTAACCCAGCACCTTATTTATAAATCAGTGATGTCACTCCACAGAAGTGGTCTTTTATAGATGCTCCAGCTCTGGAATGGTGGCTCAGAGATTTGCCCACAGAGAGGCAGTCCCTATAGAGTTAAACTGAAATTCTCCTGAAAGGAACTAATCTAATTTGAAAGAGCATGTGGAAATTCACACTGAAGGAAGGTCTTGGAAAATATGGAGACTTGTGGAGAAAGAACAAAGAAAAATGAACAGAACCTCAGGAATACCATTAAGAACAAACATATGGTCTGGGGTTGTGACTCAGTGGTAGAACACTCACCTGGCATGTGTGAGGCTCTGGGTTTGATTCTAAGCACCACATAAAAATAAATAAATAAAATAAAAGTATCATGTCCATCTATAACTAAAAATAAAATTTAAAAAGTAGAACAAAAAAAAACATATGCACAATAGTAGTACTGGAAGAGTAGAGATAGAAAGTCACAATTTTATATATATATATATATATATATATATATATATATATATATACTTTATATATTATATATCTATATATGTATCTTTATCTTTATATATATCTTTATATAATATTTAATATTTCTATTATATTTAATGTATATTTATATGTTTATATCTACTTATATAAATATGTATTCATATATTATATGTATTTTTTATATGAAGAAATATAGATATATAACATACATACATAAATATAGATACATAAAAATAGATACATAACTTTCCAGATTTGATAAAAACATCACAAATCCAAGAAGCTCAACAACTCTGACATGAGGAACAGAAAGAGACACACACCCAGGCACATCTTTGTGAAAATGATGAAAGAAAAAACAAAGTCTCGTTGAAAGCAGCAAGAAAGAAACAATTCCTTATGTCTGAGGGAAGCGCAGTAAGACTGTCTCTTGACTTCTCATATGAAACAGTAGAGGTGAGAAGGTAGTGGGAGGACAGATTAAAAGTCTGAAAGAAAAAAGTAAAAACTGTTAACCAAGAATCTTAAATTTTATTTCAACTTTCAAAGCACAGTAAAGACATTTCCAGACAAAAGAATTTGTTGCTAGCATACCTATCTCATAAGAAATATTAAAAGAAGTTCTTCCAGACTGAAAGCAAGTATTTATTACCAGAAAATAATCCAAATCTTTATGAAAAACAAAGAGTAGCATTAAAGCTGTTCATGGATTGTATAAAAGACAGTTATCAGTGGCTATTTCTTCTTTCCTTCTTTTTTTAATTGATCTCAGTACAGAGCCCCATCTTCTGTAGTCTCTGAGATCAGACAATCAGAAGCTGTCCATCATCCTCATCTCCCTTATCCCCCTACATCTAACATAACATCGTGGCTTATTACTTCTTATACTTCAAGATATAGTGTTTTTTGCTTGTTCCCTATTTTTCCCCATCTCTATTGCAACCATGTTAGCTTTAGCCTCTGTTATTTCTTGCTTTCATAGCTGCAGTAGCCATTAGCTGGGCTCATCAGTTCTGCTCTTTTTCTTCCCAGTACCATTTTTCAGGCAAGATCAAGTGTACTTTTCTAAAATGGCAATTTTTTTCATGTTCTCTTTATTAAGAATTCCACACCAGGTTCTCATTACATATGTTTCTAAAGCATAAGTGTACTTTATCACAGCCTCCATAATTGCTGCCTATCTATCTGTCTCACCTCTGGCTACACCTGACTGTACTGGCTTCAGATACACTGGGCTTCTTGTTTCTTCATAACCCTAAGCTCTTTCTTATTGTGGGACTTCTACATATGATCATCCCACTACAAGGAGCACTCTCTCTCCATTTTTCACTTTACCTTCTTTTCTCTTTCAAATCTTAAATATTATTTTTTTAGAAATGCCTTCCATAGCCAATTATCCTTTATTATTTTTACATCTGTCTCTGCTTTATTTTATTTTATTTTAGTTGTAGAGGGACACACAATATCTATGTTTATTAATTTACATTTTTTAAGGAGAGAGAATTTTTTAATATTTATTTTTTAGTTTTCAGTGGAAACAACATCTTTATTTTATTTTTATGTGGTGCTGAGGATCGAACCCAGCACTCCACGCATGCCAGGTGAGCCGAGCCTGCTACTGCTTGAGCCACATCCCCAACCCCATATTAATTTACTTTTTATGTGGTGCTGAGATTCAAATCAGTGCCTCACACATGCTAGCAAGCACTCTGGCACTGAGCTACAGCCCCAGTCCCTATTTACTTTCTTTTTAAAAATTATTTATTTATTCTAATTTGTTATACATGATGGCAGAATGCAGTTTATTTCATATTACACATATAGAACACACTTTTTCAAGTCACTGATTGTACATAAAGTATTTTCACACCGTTCGTGTCTTCATATATGTACTTAGGTAATGATGTCTAACTCATCCCACCATCATTCCTACTCCCTTGCCCCCTTCCTTCCCCTCCCTCCCCTTTGCCCTATCTAAAATTTCTCCTTTCCTCCCATGCTCCCCCCACCATCACCATTATGAGTCACATCCTCATATCAAAGAAAACATTCAACCTTTGGTTTGGGGATTGGCTTACTTCACTTAGCATTATATTCTCCAACTCCATCCATTTACCTGCAGATGCCATGATTTTATTCTCTTTTAATGCTGAGTAATGTTCCATTATATTATACATATCAAAGTTTCCCTATCCGTTCATCGACTGAAGGGCATCTGTATTGGTTCCACAATTTAGCTATCGTGAACTATGCCTCTATGAACACTGATATGGCTGTGTCCCTGAGGTATGCTGTATTTAAGTCCTTTGGGTATAAACTAAGGAGTGGGATAGCTGGGTATAATGGTGGTTCCATTCCAAGTTTTCCAAGGAATCTCCATACTGCTTTCCAGATTGGCTGTACCAATTTTCAGGTCCACCAGCAATGTATGAGTGTGCCTTTTCCCCCACATCCTCACCAGCACTTATTGTTGTTTGCATTCTTGATAGCTGCCATTTTGACTGGAGTGAGATGAAATCTTAAAGTAGTTTTGATTTGCATTTCTCTAATTGCTAGAGATGCTGAAATTTTTTTCATATGTTTGTTGATTGATTGTATATCCTCTTCTGAGAAGTGTCTGTTCAGGTCCTTGGCCCATTTATTGATTGGACTATTTGTTTTTTTGGTGTTAAGATTTTTGAGTGCTTTATATATCCTACAGATTAGTGCTCCATCTGATGTGCTTGTGGTAAAGATTTGCTCCCATTTTCTAGGCTCTCTATTCACCTCACTGATTGTTTCTTTTGCTGAGAAGAACCTTTTTTTTTTTTTAATTTGAATCCATCCCATTTATTGATTCTTGTTTTTAATTCTTGTGCTATAGGAGTCTTATTAAGAAAGTTGGGGCCTAACCCAACATGATGGAGATTTGGGCCTACTTTTTCTTCTATTAAGTGCAAGGTCTCTAGTTTAATTCCTAGGTCCTTGATCTACTTTGTGTTGAGTTTTGTGCATGGTGAGAGATAGAGGTTTAATTTCATTTTGTTGCATGTGGATTTCTAGTTTTACTAACACCATTTGTTGAAGAGGCTATCTTTTCTCCAATGTATGTTTTTGGCACCTTTGTGTAATATAAGATAACTGTAGTTATTGGGTTAGACTCTATGTCCTCTAATCTGTACCATTGGTCTACCAGTCTATTTTGGTGCCAATACCATGCTGTTTTTGTTACTGTTGTTCTGTACTATAGTTTAATGTATGATATAGTTATGCCACCAGTTTCACTCTTCTTGATAAGGATTACTTTGATTATTCTGGGTCTCTTATTTTTCCAGATGAATTTCATGATTGCTTTATTTTTATTTTTTTGTTTGTTTTAATTAGTTACACATGATAGTAAATGACCTTGACATATCATACATTTGAATCAAACAGGATATAATATCTCATTTTTCTGAGTATAAAGGTTGCTTTTTCTATTTCTTATAAGGGATGTTATTGGGATTTTGATTGGGATTGCAGTGAATCCGTATAGTGCTTTTGGTAGTGTGGTCATTTTGACAATATTAATTCTGCCTATCCAAGAACAAGGTAGATCTTTCCATCTTCTAAGGTCTTCTTTAATTTCTTTCTTTACCATGTTGTAATTTTTATTGTAGAGGTCTTTCACTTCTTTTGTTAAATTTTTTTTTAGACTATTGTAAATGGGGTGGTTTTCATAGTTTCTCTTTCAGCAGATTTGTCACTAATGTACAGAAATGCCTTTGATTTATGGGTGTTGATTTTATATTCAACTACTTTGCTGAATTCATTTATTCTAGGAGATTTCTGGTGGAATGTTTTGGGTCTCCTAAGTATAGAATCATATTGTCTACAATTAGTGATAATTTGAGTTCTTCTTTTTCTATCCGTATTCCTTGAATTTCTTTCACTGTCTGATTGCTCTGGCCAATGTTTCAAGAATTATGTTAAATAGAATTGGTGAAAGAGGGCATACCTGTCTTATTCCAGTTTTTAGAGGGAATGCTTTCAGTTTTTCTCTATTTAGAATGATGTTGGCCTGGGGCTTAACATAGATCGCCCTTACAATGTTGAGGTATGTTCCTGTTATCCCTAGTTTTTCTAGCGTTTTGAATATGAAGGGATGCTGTATTTTATCAAATGATTTCTCAGCATCTGTTGAGATGATCATATGATTTTTATCTTAGAGTTATTGATGTGATGAATTTCATTTGTTGATTTCCGTATGTTGAACCAACCTTGCATCCCTGGGATGAACCCTATTTGATCATGGTGCACTATCTTTTTGATATGTTTTTGTATTTGATTTGCCAGGATTTTTAATTGAGAATTTTTGCATCTATATTGGTCTGAAGTTTTCTTTCTTTGATGTGTCTTTGGTGATATTGGCCTCATAGAATATGTTTGGAAATGTTCCCTCTTTTTCTATATCATGAAATAGTTTGAGAAATATTGGTGTTAGACCTTCTTTAAAGGTCTTGTAGAACTCAGTTGTGTATCCATCTGGTCCTGGGCTTTTCTTGGTTGGTGGGCTTCTGATGGCGTCCTCTATTTCCTTGCTTGAAATTGATCTGTTTAAATTGGGTATATCATCCTGTTATAGTTTAGGAATATCATATGTCTTTGGAAATTTGTTGATACCTTCAATATTTTCTATTTTATTAGAGTACAAATTTTCAAAATGATTTCTAATTATCTTGTGTATTTCTGTAGTGTCTGTCATAATATTTCCTTTTTTCATCATGGATGTTAATAATTTGAGTTTCCTCTCTCTTTCTCTTCATTAGTATGGTTATTGGTTTATCAATTTTATTTACTATTTCAAAGAACCACTTTTTGTTTTGTCAATTTTTTCAGTTATTTATTTTGTTTCAATTTCATTGATCTCAGCTCTGATTTTATTTATTTCCTGTCTCCTACTGCTTTGGGGGTTGATTTATTCTTCTCTTTCTAGGGATTTGAGATGTATTGTTAGGTCATTTATTTGTTGACTTTTTCTTCTTTGAAGGAATGAACTCCATGCAATGAACTTTCCACTTAGAACTGCCTTCATATTGTCTCAGAGATTTTGATACATTGTATCTGTGTTCTCATTCACTTCTAAGAATTTTTAAGCTCCTCTTTGATATCTTTTGCAACCCATTGTTCATTCAGTAGCATATTATTTAGTCTCCAGATGTTGGAGTACCTTTATTTTATCATTGATTTCTGATTTTATTCCATTGTGATCTGATAGAATGCAGGGTAGTATTTTGCTTTTTTATATTTGCTACAGTTTGCTTTGTATCATAATATATGGTCTATTTTTGAGAAGCATCCATGTGCTGCTGAGAAGAAAGTGTGTTGGCTCGTTGATGGATAATATACTCTATATATGTCAGTTAAGTCTAAGTTATTGATTGTATTTTGATTTCTGTAGCAGGCAAAATTAAGCTTCAAATTTGAGAGTGAAATAAAAATAATAAAAAACTAAAAGAATTTACAGCAAGAAAGCCTGTATCATAGAACATTCTTGGCAAAATATTTCATGAGGAGGAAATGAAAATAACAATGAAAATCTGCAAAGGGAAGAACTACAATTAAGAAAAAGCCAACCAAAGGAGAAACCAAGTCAAGCTGAATACCAAAAATAAACAAAAATGACCAGTAATACAAATCATGTCTCAATAATTACCCTAAATGCTGATGGCCTAAACTCACCAATCAAAAGACATGGGCTGGTAGATTGGATTTTTAAAAAAGACCCAACAAAATGCTGCTTTCTCATAGGAGAAGATGCCCACAGACTGAAGGTGAAAGATTGGGCTAAAATATACCATTCACATGGCCTACGTAAGCAAGCAGGGTTTTCCATCCTCAAATCAAATAAAGTAGACTTTAAGTCAAAGTTAATAACAAAAAGGGTAAAGATTGACCTTTCATACTGCTTAAGGGAACCATACATTAATAAGACATAACATTTATAAATATACATACCCCAAACAATGGAGCATCTACATTCGTTAATAAGACTCTTCTCAAGTTCAAGAGTCAAATAGACCACAATGCAATAATTCTGGGTGACTTTAACAGACTTTTTTCACCAATGGATAGATCTTCCAAATAAATGCCCCCCTTTTTTAACAACAGTTACCACAATATAAAGGAAGAAAATTCTGGCAGGGTACACAAGAAATTGTGTATGTTGATTAATTCTGAAAACAGAACTCAGGAAGTGGGATAGGGAAGTATATTTCCTTCAATAACAGGACTTTTTGTACAGTTTGAACTATTTAACATATACTTGCTCTACTTTAAAATTATTGCATCTAGTTAAAATTTTAAATGTTCAATGATTAATGACTAGGACACTTGATAAGTATCTTACTTGATGAATAAATAACAACAATAATATGTATACCCTCAGATATGAGATGTATTTCTCAAGTTTGTTTCTGTTGTTTATGAATGCCAAATCAAAGAGTAAAATGGAAGATGAAAATAAATTTTCAAATCCTAAGGGTTTGAAATCCTAAAAAATTTTCCTGGCTTTGAGGTCTAAGGCCCTAATGCACTTGTCTAATCCTTATTGTTAGACTCGTGAATACTTTGAAGTTTTTCGCATTTGCTAAATAATAATGTGAGGAATGACTCTTGTATTTTGGAATATATCTTTAAAATAATGCCTTAGAAGTAGGATTATGAAGGGAGCATATGAACTTTTTTTATGACTGTTTCTGTAAGGTACCAAAATAAAAGAAGGTTTGGATGTTCATTTTTGAAGAAAAATAACGCAACCTAGAACAGAGAATATCAAAGGAATTTAGAAGATAAGGGGCCTGAAGATTCAGAATTATAGACTTACAAGTAGGAAGGGGAGAATTAAGGGAGGGGGACAATTCTTGCTTTATATATTGGTTTATTTCTGTGATCTCTGTGGGCTCAAGGTAACCTTCTGGGATTAGTTCTGTCTTCTTTAATACTTTATGATATTAAGTTTAATCCCTTATTATTTTTCATCTTGACTATTAAAATTATCTGTAATAAGTATTCTGCCACCTCTTTTTCTGTGTCACTACCAAAACCGTTCAGCTAGGCCTATTTTTTGAAAAGAGTTTTTTTAAAGCTTTCGAGTATCTTGGCTGAGTTGGAATGAATAGCCTAATTCAGTGCTCTTCATTTAACTGTATTTATTTTGAGAAAAAGTAATATGAAGCAATTTTTTTTGGCTTTTTCTTAGCATAGCATATTTTTCTAAATGCTTTAAATGAAAAAGGATCATTTCAGTTACTCATCAAACATCTTGAAACTTCTAATTGAGGAAATAAAGGATTGATAATAAATATTAATCCTTATTTAATTGAAGATTTATTTACCACACTTGTGTGGTAACTCAGGAAAATGAAAAGAAAAAAAAAACAGTTATACAGTATTACATACATTTTTACATTTCTCAAGTCAATATTTTAGTCATTATTATAATTTTATTCTATGCCTTAATTTAGTACATTTATAAAGATTTTGGAGCAAAGTTTTTGAATTAAATTTTGGTAACCTTGGTAGTTTTTAAATACCTACATAATTAGAGTAATTTTTTGGTTGGTTAATTAATTTACCAGTTACAATTACCATTCAGTTGTCCACTAAAGGCACACTATTATTCTTTCTTCATGAACCCTTGTGTTATTAGAAAACAATAGGGATTTCAAGGATATTAAAATAAATCAGCTTTTCAAAACAGGGTGGATCTGACTGTTGTAACTTCCCCTTTTACTACAAACAGATGAAAATGCTATTTAAATTACAAACAAAATGTGTTAAGAAATAGAAAATTGATTGTCACTTCCACACTTGTGGCACATGGGATTCGTGTGAAAAAATGACACCCAGTAAAGATGAGTCATAATAAGCCATACTAGTAATGATCATCAACCCTGAAATCATCAACAGTGAGGCAGAGAAGAAGAGGGATCACGACTTCCTAGAATTTGAGGTAATAGCTTTCAAGTAAAGACTAAGGTAGCAAAAGAGATTCATAACAAGAGAGAGAGAGAGAGAGAGAGAGAGAGAGAGAGAGAGAGAGATTGATTTTAAAATCAGTGCACCAAAAGATGTCAGTTGAGCATGTTTGCCTGACATCACTCCAGGCACAGGTGTATATCAAAGAAAATTATAATCCCTGTCCTCTTGGCACTTAAATTCTGTTGGTCCTAAAGAATTAAAGAGGGCTTTAGACATCTTTTTTTGTCATTAATTTTTTTAAATGAAAGAACTGCTTATGTAAGAAATGAACACTGTTGAAAAACAAATAAGCTGAAATTATAGCTTAATACATTAGCCAGAGAGCTACACAAAGGGGGATAATCAAAAAACCTGAATAAACCTGTAAGAGATATGAAGAATTGAATGAAAAGATAAAAATGCATCTAATATGAATTCCAGAAAGAGCAAACAGAGTACACGTGAAAGCTGAGATATTTGAAAAGGTTGCAGATTTTGATTTTGCAGAAAATGCACATGCTCATTAAGAAGCAAAAGTCATAGCTGGGTGTGGTAGCACACACCTGTAATCCCAGTGACTCCAGAAGCGGAGGCAGGAAGATCACGAATTCAAAGCCAGCCTCAACAATTTAGCAAGGCCCTAAGTAATTTGGCAAGACCCAGTCTCTAAATAAGATGTAAAAAATGGGGATATTGTTCAATGGTTAACTGCCCGTGGGTTCAATCCCCAGATCCCCCTCCCCCCAAAAAATGGAGGAGGAAGAGAAGGAGAAAAAGTCACAAAACAGGATGAATGCAATTGAAGTCATTCCTAGATAAACTGTAGAACAATCAAACACCAAAATCAAAACTAGAACCCAGAGAGAAAATACTGATTACCTACACAGAAGTCATAGTCTCAGCATCACTTCCAGATGTCAGAATGCCTTGGAATTCTCTCTTAAAATTGCCAGGGACAAATGGCCAACTTTGAGTTGTATACAAGTCAAACTAATATTTAAAACTAAGAATGAGGAACTGGGGACACTGAGGATTGAGCTCAGTGATAGAGCACTTGGCTAGCATGTGCAAGGTGCTGGGTTCCATCCCCAGCACTGTAAAATAATAATAATAAAAACAAAACTCAGAATGAAACAAAATTGTGGATAAAGACTTAGAGAATTTACTACCCACATTCACTGAGAAGACTGGTCAGAAATGACCATCAGGAAAAAGAACTGAACCTAGAAGGACAGAAAGATAAGAAGTAAGAGTGTGCAAAGAGAATGGTAAATGTGATGATAAATCTATTTACACATTGTTGGTAAACAGCAACCATTTAAAAATATCTCATCATTGGAGTTGCAAACATCCAAGTTCTCCAGACTTGTTCAAGAAGAGAATCATGTTGTTGATTAAATAGAGTCTTTATGTCAATTGTGTGTACTAAAACCTAGAAAACCCAGTCCGTTTAGAGGATAGAACTGAAGGGGCGGGGGTGGGGGGAGATGAAACAAAGAAAAATTCTAACAATTGAATAACAGAAATTAAGTTAGTAAGATAATCTCTGCTACTCAAGGGTTCTGAATTTATCACTTCTTTGAAGCTTTGACGTTTTTAATACCTGGGCACAATACCTGTCTATTTTTTTGTACACTGCCTACCTGTATTGGTCAGTTACAGCTTTGTCAAACCTTTCATGACATAGCATCCATCTTGATAGATAGAACTAGCTTGTAATAGTTGACTTTATCTAGTGGTAAGAGAGCAAGTCTATTTAAAAGTATGTTGTTGATTTTTTGATGTATGGAACTTAGGGAACTTTGGCCATTTTTGGTAGAAGCTAATTTATTGATGATCATGGTAGGGAGGAATAAGAAGAGAACAATTGGTGCAGTTTGACAATAGCAGTGGCAATGGTTCTTGCAGCAACTGCATCTAACTTCCTTGAGTACTTCCTTTGTGCCAGGCATAGCCCAGGTGTTTTATGGAATTGGTGTTATTGTTGTCTTCACTCTACAGACATGGGAACTAAAGCTCAGAGAAGTTAACATCGAGACAGGCTCTTGCCGCGTGTGATGTACTTCTGAAACTGCATCAATTAATAATATCATATATTTGTCCTGGCTTTCCGTTTTTGCATTGCTATACATCAGAGCTACATGTTATTTGGTTCATTAGTGGCAAAATGGCTGATGTAGTCTAAAATTAATCTTGGCTGCTACTTACAAATCCTGCTGTGTTTGCCATTTTTTTATACAAAAATAAAGAATTTTATGAATTTAAAAGGCACCATCTTGGAGAATTAGTTTCAATTCTCATAAAACTAGAGCTACCAAACAATCAACCACATTCAGTGTAACAGGTACCAAACCTTTTTTTTTTTTAACACTTCACGACTGCTCTATATGTTGAACTTAATCCTGAATAATTTGCTGTTTTGTGGCAGACAACAGATAAATTAATGACTATGCTTTTGTTTAAAATTAGCTATCAAGTTTTATAATTGAGACTTAAACATCTAGATTGGTGTGAAAGTTCAGTTTAATGATTACATTTCTTCTAAGAAGGGGAACATTTCTCCCATACCAAGTTCAATTGAGTACTAAAATCAAGTGTCAGAAAAAGTGATGCAAACATTACTTACATAGTTTAAAAATTAAAGAATTAACCTGGTTCCTTAGCTTGTTTTACAGGTTATTTTAAATCTCTATAAAAATTGTGCCCTCAACTTTCAAATTCTTTCAGTAACAACTTTTTACATTATTTTTATATTCCTTTTATACACTTAAGCCATTTTGCCTTATGCTCTATTTTTTTTTTTTTGTATGTCTTACTTTCAGTATTAGATTGTCAATTCCTTAGGAGCAAGAACCCTATGTTGTATATCCTTACATACCACCTTCTACTTCCTCTCTAATCACATTACTATTGGTCATAGTGTTTTAAATTATGGCAGGAATGAGGTAAAGTGTATGGATAAAATTTTGAAAGTTGCACCACCCCCAGAGATAGCAGGAATTTCCAAGACAGTGAAGTACGATGATGAGGAAGAAAATGGAAAGAAAATACTCTTTTATGAACGTGCCCTGTGTCATAAATGACTAGACCCAAAAGGATAAGGCTAATCTTCAGGGAATTGAAATATACAAATATAGGTCTTTTTTTTTCCTTCTGTCTTTATTAAGGTATAATTGGCACATGAAAATTATGTGTTTATGATATACAATGTGATCTTTTGACTTACATATACATTGTGAAATGATTAAATAAATATAATCAACATATATCTGGGTGTGTATGTGGTGACACATTTAAAATCTCCCTTAGCAATTTTCAAATATAGAATACATTATTAACTCTAGTGACTATGCTGTAGGTCCCCAGAACTTACTGGCCCTAACTGAAATTTTGTACCCTGTAACCAGATCTTCCCATCTACCTCATTCTCCCTATCCCACTCTGCCTAGCCCCTGGCAACCATTATTCTGTTCCCTGCTTTCTGTCTTCTATATATGAGTTCAACTTTGTTAGAAGGAATGTCTAAATATTTGCTCCCTTCTTTGCAAGGATGAGTAGTTTCTTAGTTTTAATATGTTATTTCTTCTTGTTGTGGTGACTCATTTATCCAACCTCTTGATTGTGGTCATGATAATTAAGGACCACTATAAAAATAGGATCAGGAATTTCCCTGATTGAAAAATAAATAGAAAGCAATGGCTCATTGTGGGCAGATCCTGTGGACTCACCACCAGTACCATGGCTTTGTTTTTGTTTGTTTGTTTCTCTTATTGAAAGTACAGTCTTTCTTCACGTTTTTTTAGTTAAGTATTATAGTTTTTTATGGAAAGAGAAGATGATTTGGGCAGAGCAAGTATATTGTGGTCAATCCCTCCATCCAGTTGACCTTTCCAGTCCTTGACAATAAGTTTTTCATTCTGGAACTCCAAATGGCACCCCACACACACACCACCACCACCACCACCACCACCACCACCACCACAATTTTTATTTCTGAGGTAGACAAAAGAAATAATTACAACTAATATCTATATTTTTCTAAATATTCAGGTTGAACGTTTTATAGGATACATCAAACTTTTAAGTTTCTAGTTTTCTTTGTTCCACAGTATTTTGATTGTTTTCTCAACACTTTGGCATTCCCTTCCCTTTATCCACTACCCTCCATCCACTTCCTCCTCAGTAGATCCTCACTGTTTTTTGTACTCTCCCCTCTCTATGGCTTTTTAAAAAAATATTTTTTAATTGTCAACGGATATTTATTTATTATTATTATTATTATTATTATTATTATTATTATTATTTACCATGCTGAGGATCAAGACCAGGGCCTCACACATGCCAGGCAAGCATTCTACCACTGAGCCACAAGCCCAGCCCCTCTCTATGGTTTTTGATGTCTAGGGAGTACTGATATATTTCTCTGTCCTTTATTACTCTCTCTTCATCCAGGTCTTTTCCTAAAACATTCATTTTTTCTCTTTTTGTATCTTCTTCAATTTTCTTCAAGATTCCTGTTGTCTCTAACTAAATGCTTGTGTGTGTGTGTGTGTAGTGATGCTGCTCCTCAAACTTTGTACACGCGAGGCAAACACTGTACCACTGAGCTACATCCCCAAAGCCCCTAAATGTTTTTCTTTTTGTCATTGTCTTACTCCTCCAGAAAAAAAAAAAAAAAGGTTATGTAAAAATAAAAAGAAGTCACTACTTGTTGAATGAATGCTGGCTCTTATGGAGCTAAACAAGAATGCTTGTCATCTTTCCTGGGTCTAACCCCTATACTGAAGAGCCTAATGTCTTTGCTTTCTCATTTCTATTGAGTATTTCTTCTTTTCTTCTTTCTTTCTTTCCTTCTACATACCTCAGAAGGTTACAAGTATTTCTGATCCAATCCTTCCATGAGAAGGCCCAGTAAAAGGATCTTCACTTACAAAAAAAAAAAAAAAAAAATCACAGGATCTCAAAAATTGAGTTAAATTCATCTTATTCTGCATTTGAAAGCATCACATAGGTAATACACCGTGACTTTTGAACAGTTCTTTCCCTGGCAAGAAGAATTATTATTATTTACCATGTGTGTCATACACTGGTGTTTATCAGATACCAGCTTCTGATGATGGTAGTGATGATGGTGATGGTGGGGGTGAGTATTTGCAGGCAAAAAGATGGAAGTGGGAAGAGAACAGAGGAGCCGCTCAATGAGTGGGATAGTAGAGGGTGTGAGTCAGGAAGAAGTAGCTGCTAGGACAGGTGGGCGGGAACACAAGTTATTATGTCTTCATTCTCTTGCCTCTAGGTTGTAAATGGAACCAGTAGTGCCATATAAAGTATCCCTAAGCTGTACAGAGAATTGCATCCACCAGATCATCTAGACCCACTTCATTCCACCTGGCTGTGGAAGGACCAACTCTCCTTGAAGGGTTCAGTTGCCTTAGTTGCCCAACTCAAGTGAATGGAGAGGTAGACAGGGATAGTTTGGTCAAAATGGGTGCAGATTTAAAGTTGTGAGTACCTGCCAGATTTAATTTAATTCTCATAGCAAACCCCTGAAACAAGTATCCTGTTAGATGCCTGTGGGAAAGGGCGAAGACAACATTGTGGTGGTACCCCAATCCCTCTTTCCTTTTTCTTTTGACCCTCTTGAAAAGCAAGCAAATCAACCAACAAAACACCACTTTTGCCATTCTTATTTGCTGGTATTATTAGAGTAAAAAAAAGATCCTAATCTAGATGCATGGCAAATAAGTTTAGCATTTCCTTGTCATTACGGTATACTTGTGGTCCTACTTACGCCTTTGTCTCTAGAGAACATTCTCGTGCTGTTAGTTATGGGTCAGAGTGGAACCTGACATAGCATGGGCATTATCAAAGGGAAAAGCAGTGATAAATAACAGTATATATTGAAGATCTCAAGGGAACAAATTTACCATTTTCTCGAATCCATCACCCAACTTCATTTTTAAATTACGTTCAGGTTAACGATGACAAAGTTTTTAAAAGTGAGTTACCTTTGACAAGTTTCATTTTCTATCACTAATGTAGGTGAGGAAACTTTCTGTCTTTTTTGTTTTAAAACAATAATGGACAAAGGAAGGGGGACTGAGAAAGCTGAAAGACACTACCTGTCTTTGAAATACATACAAACATTCACAAAGACATGACATTAATTTCTTTTTTTGCTTCTTGCCAGAGAATTGGGGAAATTATGTATGAAGAAAGTGTCATTCATCTTCTGTATATCCCACTGTGATAATGTCACTGTAATTGGGGTTAAAAAAAAAAACAGATAATTTTTCTACTTTAGAGACTAAATTTCCTTTGTTTGTCAAGGTGTCCTGCATCTTGCCAATTCTCCTCAGGAGAAAATAAGTGCCATCCCGAGTTTCTACTGTGAATAATGACAAGAATGTAACCTTAGTTTTGTTACAATTATCTTTGTTTCTTAAGTTTCAAGAAAAATCGTCATCAATATCCTTTAAATCCCTGAATTATTAATGCCTTATGATTTATTGTTCATGCTTCTAATATATGATAAGTCATTATTCATAGGCCTTATAGAGTTGAGCAAAAAAAGCGAAAACTCTACTATTGACCTGCTGTCTTCTGGGGTCAGGTGGCCACCGTATTGCTAGGATGAGTGTTGGTGCAGAGATGTGCTTCCTTAGGTGGGGCTAGGGAGAGGCTGTGGGGGCTGGAACCAGGCTTCCTATGAGCCTCCTTATAGGTGAGAAAACTCAGAGTTTGATGATGGAGAAGTGTTATCTAGTTTCTGTTGATCTGCGTGAATATTAACCCATAGTTTAAAACTGTGCTACCATAAAAATGGGCCTATTGAAGTACATGGGCTTCTATTTATGCTATTTCTATTCTGGTTCTAACTTGGTATCTCTCGTTTGTTTCAGGGTTAGCCGTTTCCCTCCAACTATTACACGGAGACATTGAACAAATCAGAAGAGAGTACTCATCCGTCTTTTCTCATGGAGTATCCATAACAAGGAAGTTGGGTTTTTCTAATATTATCATGCCTGGTAGGTTATGTGGGTAGGGTACACCAAAATGATCACACATGGGCACGTTGTCTGTTTTTGACATTTGAGAAATTTTTCAAATTGTCAATTTTGAGGAGTTCATGTGGGCCATGCTGAAGAATGAAATGAAGTGTGTGATAATAAGTTTTTGTTTTTTTTTTTTTCAAAGTGTTTGTACATCCTGATTATCTTAAGGTGGGTAACTAACTTGTGTTGGCCATGGCTACATTTCATTATGACCATGATAATGATAAAAATGGGGATAGTATCCAGAAAATATTTTACCCCTTAGTGGAAAATGTCAGTGAATATGCTGGGAGGATATCCTTATAGGTTTTTTTTTTTTTTTTTTTTTTTGGTACCAGGGATTGAACTAAGAGGCACTTGACCACTGGAGCCACAGCCCCAGCCCTATTTTGTATTTTATTTAGAGACAGGGTCTCACTGAATTGCTTAGTACTCCGCCATTGCTGAAGCTGGCTTTGAACGCGCGATCCTCTTGTTTCAGCCTCCCAAGCCTCTGGGATTACAGACATGTGCCACAGTGCCTGACTCTGTATAGGTTGTTTTGTTTTGTTTTGTTTGTGGGTTTTTTTTTTGTTTGTTTTTTTTTTGAGAAAAAGGAAAAGACACAGATTTTATATATTTAGAACATCTGACATACATGAAGTTGTAATTCCATTGTTTTTCTTGTACCATAATCCCCCTGCTGAGACGCCTTAAAATGTACCTCTATGACTCGTATATCATGTTTCTTAGTATCATTCCAAAAGCCAAAATTGTTCTGTCGGTTGATATATTTTATTTTATTTTTATTTTTTTTATTAGTTGCTCATGGCAATACCATGATCTTGACATATCATACATGTGAATCAAATGGGGTATGAATTCTCATTTTTCCAAGTGTACAGGTTGCAGAATCACATTGGTTATACTGTCACGTATATACATACAGCAATACTAGAGTCTATTTTATTTTGCTGCCCTTCCTATATCCCCCTCCCCTACCCTTTCCTCCCATCACCTCTCTCTACCCAATCTAATGTCCGTATAGGTTTTGATAAGAACTGTTACTGGGCAGCAGTTGTCCTCTCTTGCAGGATTTTTTTTTCCATTGTAAATACATATCTATATATGTAAATAAGCATCCATGTACAAATACCATATATCTTTTTTATGTTTTCTAGATCAGTTTGTGTATATGATTCATGTACCCAAAAAAGACTCCACAAGTGTTTGTTTTCTAAATGAAAAGGCAGAGGTTAAAAGGGTTCACATTGTGAAATCAATGCAAAGTTCATTGAAACTGATGGAATTTTGCAGTAAGTTGGTCTGTATCTCTCAACCAAAATAAGTTTTTGAAAGCATGCCCCTTCATAATCTTATGGCAACTTACAGTTCTCTGAGTATTTTACATACAAACTGATGAGATGGGCAAGAATAGTATACCTGCTGATGAGAAAAGCTGTTGTATTTAGCAAAACGTGGTCAGTGCAGGCAGCAGGCATTGATTAAGGATCAGTTTTATGCCAGGATCCCCAAATTAAAGGATGAATTCATTCATTCTGCAGTTGTTTTGTTTTGTTTTGTTTTGAGTACCTTCTGTGGGCCGAGGTATTCTTCCAGCTATTGGAAATACAATAATGAACAAACAGAAAAAGAAATCCCTTTTCTCATGGAACTTATTTTTTAATAAAAAATCATAATTAATGTGTAAGTAAAATATATGTGTTTAAAGATACTAAATACTAAGGTAGAAACTCGGGTAAGTAAAGGGCTTAGGAATATCTGAAATGATATTCAGGCTGGGCTGAGAGACGGAAACTTTAGATAGGTAAGAATTTATGTGAGGACACAAAGAGTAAAGAACTGAAAGAAATGAGGATGCCATGCAGAGAGAAGCATTCCAGGCAGAGGAAACAAGTGCAAAGGCCCTGAGGCAGGAGAATGCCTGGCATATCTGAAGAACTGCAAGAAAGCCATCTTGGCCAGAAGGGAGTCATGCTATGGGAGACAGAGTAAGGAGGACAGAAAATCATGTGGGGTCTTGGAGATCACACTAAACACTTTGACTTTTATTCAGAATGATGAAAGGAACAACTGGAAGATTTTGAGCAAGGGTGTGCCTAACTGGTATACATTCTGACCAGATTATTATAGTCTCTACATGAAGATTATACCTGGAAGGAAAGTGGGAAGGCAGGAAAGAAACAGGGAGATCAATGCGGAGGCTGTTTGGGATTATCCAAGAGAGTGTGATCATATCTTGGAGAAGGTACAGCTGGGGAGATTGAGACGTGCTCCTGCCCTCAGGGGTGACCTGCTCATGCCCAGGCAGAAGACACATGGAGATCTGGAAGGGGTTAGAGGGAGCACAGAGGAGGAATAGAACCCTCCTCCTGTTGAAGGAACTTTACGGACGATTTCATAGAGAGGTGACATCAGAGCCAATGACTCCAGGCCACATCTCCTATTGTTTGCCTCTGTGCTAGCAGCAAACCCAGCTCTGGTACTGAGCCTGTGCAGGTGTGGATAGCAATGCTCCACTTCCAATGTTAAAAGAAAACCTAAACTCGAAAAACTTTTAAATTTTTTTAATATATTTATTTTTTAGTTGTAGATGGACACAATGTCTGTATTTGTTTATTTATTTGTTTGTTTGTTTATTATTTATGTGGTGCTGAGGATCAAACCCAGTGCCTCAAGCATGAGAGGCAAGCGCTCTACCACTGAGCTGCAACCCCAGCCCAAACTTTAATTTTTTAAGTTCTGTGAAGATCTGGATTTTATGAGAGAATAGCCTGTTAAAATCCTTTGAAATGTAAAAGCGTAGAACAAACCAGAAACGTTGAAATGCCATTTAGTTGTGAATCCACGATGCTAAAATTCTAGAAATTTCTCATTTTCCCTAGGAATAGAGGGCTGAACAGGTGGGATTATCCTCACTGAGCTTTGGTTTATCTGACCCTTCATGTGTCTAGCCCTCTCACTTTCTTTCTCTTTTCCTTTTTGTCTTTGTCATCTTCTTCTTTATCATCCATCTCTAAGGCCTCCGAATTTTACCTTAGAATAGGAGTGAGCTATGCAGGTTATTATGGCTTACTTTAATTAAAAAAAAAATTTAATATGTCACATCCTTGTTTTACAAACCAAAAAATGAATTTTCATCAGCCTCCAAATTTTATGATGGGAAGCCTCTACCTTGGGTTTGGTCTTGCATAGAAACAAAAAACTTCTGCCCTTTCGCCTGCAAGTTAGGAGATGAAAGATAGCATATTGAGTATTAGTATTTCTCATTGCTTCCTATCCCACCCTCCACAACCAAGAAAAGGGAGAAAAAATAGACCAAATGGAACAATATAAAGCTGTGGACAACCTTTTTAAAAATTAGATCCTCTGGACTATGATCTAAATGTCTTGTGATTGTTGTGAATAAAAACCCAAAATGACCAGCCTTGCCCATTGCACCATTTTGTGATCTCTTGATAGAAATTCATTCATGCAGAGAGAGCTAAGAGAACAGTTTGGAAGTCTTCCTGAAATGACCTGACCTAGCTTAGAGACCTATTCTGCCTGAGCATCTCATCCTACTGTTGTTGAAAATGACTGTTTATAGATCTGTTTACTTGGTGGCATGCTATTCAGTGGCTCTTGCAACCGTTCATTATTTCCTTCAGTTGCTATAAATAACTGGTATTTCCTCTTCAACAAAAAAGCAAAAAATTCATCCCACTGGGAAGCAAATTGATGGGCAAATCTAATATAAAAAACATATTTCAGAACAGAATACAGCCAGCTGCTAGAAGAATTCCTCATCTTGGTCTCTGGGCAGTATCATTGAGAAATGGAAAAATATAAAGCAAGACGACACTTCACTGGCTGAATTGTCTGGGAGGTGCTATGCTCATGCAGCCTTTGTCTGGCTTTAGTGATGGAAATGGTCTTTCTGGGGGAATAAGGCATGCTTCTGTCCCTTTCTGGCTCTGTCTTGTAGTGCAAGGTTCATACTGTCTAGGGGAACAGCCCTTCCCAAACACAGGTCTGCACTGATGGGACTAGAAGATAATTTGAAACACTTCCTTCTCTTTCTTTTCTCCTTTTTATTGTTGACTTCTTAATCTTCCAAATTAGATGAAGAAAGGAGAGATGTAGTTATTTATTTAAACAGCTGAAAGGAGCTCTAAAACTGACTGAATTTGTTTTTTTTTTTTTTTTTTTTTTTTTTACATTGGGAAACATGTAGTTCTGTCTTCTGTGGTATTTTCGGAATGGTCAATTAATTCTCACCAGTGGCTTAGTGAAAACTTGAGCTGAGTGCTTCAATGAGAAACTGTTTATGAACAACATTTCTGATCACAGTGTGACATGGATAGTCTGAAAGCATGATTTTCTTTTTCCATTTTCTAGACTTGCTTTCAGAGTTAATTTGCATCTGTAGTGGTCTGATAGGGGTCAAGACAGGTGAAGCACATGCTCATTCCAAGAGGACCAACTTCATCAACACAGCCACTGCCTCTCTGCTGAACAGAATGATCTGTGCTCTTGAAGTAGACAGGAACACACAGAGAACTGTTTGAAGGTTGGCACAACACAGTCAGTGCCCAGCTCTTTTTGAAATGAGAAAACATGAAGACAGAAACTCTCCCCTTGACCTTGCTTTTGTACAGGTGGATCTCTAAGATATCATCTGGTATGAAGAAACTGCCTGCCTTTGTGCTTTGGAACCATCCAGACAATGATCATTCTCTGAGTTAAGGGTCAGTCACTCCACACTTTATTTCTTAGGATATTATTTCCAATTAAGAGAAGGTATTTTCAGAGAAGCTTTATCACTATTACCAATAATCCAGATAATTATTCTGAAGGGAGTTTTGTGCTTTGGTCTCTAAGCCTAAGAGAGGGAGAGCAGCAAAAATTTTTAAAATCATGCTCTCCCATAGAAATAAAAATCAAACCACAAATATAATTTAAAATTAGCTAGCAGCTACTTTAAAAACCCAGGAAAGAAGAGGTAAAATTAATTTTAACAGTACATGTTATTTAAACCTTTACACTCAAAATATTATCATCTCAATAGGTAATCCATATAAAATATTTTGAATGTTTTTGAACCTCACTCTTGCTGCTGTTAAAAAATCTCCTTGCAGCCAAGTCACATTTTAAGTGTTCAGTTGCCACACATGTGGCAGCAGTTATTGTATTGGACAGCCTGGCCATTAAATGTCTTAACAGACTGTGCAGATCAGGCCTGGGCCATTCCTGAGTATCAGGAAGGTCTGAGTTTCCATCCACCAGACATTTTGGAGCAAATATAACGGATGTGTCTGGAAGGTCATGGAAGGTCTAACTGCCCTTCTTCCACCTTAAACACCCATTCTTACTCTTAAGTTTATGATTTCACCATCATGATCTCACTACTTCATCTTCCCTGCCTGCACCCCATTTCCCTGGAGACTTTCTCCACACAGGAATTTGTTAAACTGTCACTCATTGTTTGGGGACCTGTGATAAATTCCTTCTGGTGCTCTTAGTTGGTCTTTGAAGTTTCTAATTCATTTTAAAAAAAAAAAGTAAAAATGGTGGAATGATAAGGGAAGTGGATATTGATCTCAAGATTTATTGAAATTTGTTTTGTAAGTAATTTGACTAGATAATTATTTACAGGGCTCTGATCAAGAATGTTATAAACGTGCCTGCCTCATGTTTAAGAAAGCAAGCTACTGTGCTTTTTTTAACATAAATATTATTATTTACTGCTTACTGATAGAGAAATGCATATCAACAGATGGAATTAATCCAGAGGTGACTCTTCCATGGAGAAAGTAGATTGGAACTATTGTGGTACGATTTAATTTTCCTTAAAAGTATATCCTAAATCTAACCAAAGTTCATCACCCTCCCAGCCCAACTCACTGAGCCTCTATATCATATAGGGTGCGTGTGTGTGTGTGTGTGTGTGTTTATATAAACATATAGCTCAGATCTGAACCCCTAATCATGCAAAGAAATGGTGGCCTTTCAAGCAGTGAATGCCACAATGATCAGAGAGAGATGGAGCTTCTACCACATCACCCTGAGGTTGTCTCTCAGCTTCAGATCAGACTAGGGGAGGGGTTGGCACCTCTCAAATTAAGAAGCCAATAGCCTCATCACCCAAGGATGTAGAGCTTTCCCACAGTGGCCCTTCAAGCTCTTCATGCATTGTCCCAGAGTGAGAAAGGCCATGGGGAATGATCACCTGTCCCTGCACCTGCCTCTCTGCAGAACTGTTCCAAAACACCTGGCACAAGGCTGTTCTGTGAGTAACCCTTGTATATTGGATATTCATAAGCAAAAATTTAAAGATACCCCCTCCAAAAAAGTCTACTACCCCCCTACGACTTTCCTGGAAGCATAGCAAAACAAAAAGGAGAACAACAGACAGAAAGTAGAAAAATAACTGATAGGTTTTACTGAACTGAATCAGTGAGAAATGTTAAGCTATGCTTCACATCAGTTAATTTTCCACCCCATCCTGACATTTTTCTTGTGTGTGGTCTGCTTTAGTCCCCAGTTACCTGTGCATCCTCCTCCTTCCTCCTCCTTGAAGGTGTCATGAAGTGACACAAGCTTAGCTCTAGAGGGCACATTATATTAGTTTCCTATAAGAAACCATCACCACAAATGAGTTGGCTTAAAACAACACAAATGTTTATTACCATTCTGGAGGTCAGAGTTCATTCTAGTCTCATGGGGGAAAAATCAAGGTGTTAGCAGGGCTGCATTTCTTCTGATGGCTTTGGGGAGAATCTCCTTCCTTGCCATTTCCAGCTTCTGGAGTCTATCTGCAAATCTCTACTCAGGAGCCCACATCATTTCAACTTCTGCTTCCTCATCACAACCCTTTCTCTAACCGATTCTTCTGCCTGCATCTTTTAAGGACCTTTGTGATTATATTGGACCCACTCCAGCAATCCAAGAAAATCTCCGTATCCTCAAGATCCTTAATTTAATCACATCTGTAAAGTCCCTTATTTGTAAATTAACATATTCATAGGTTTCAAGGATTTACTTTACTTAAATTAGGTTACATAAGGTAACATATCCATAGGTTCCCAATCCTTGGAACATTTGTGTACCTGCCACACACGTGAAGGACCCTACAGCCAATGTATTTGATGCGGAATTTTCTCTTCAGGGTTCCTGAGAGTGGTTTTCTGGTTCATTGAAAAAATTTTTTTTAGTATATTTTTTTAAGAGAGAGAGAATTTTTTAATATTTATTTTTTTAGTTTTCGGTGGACACAACATCTTTATTTGTATGTGGTGCTGAGGATCGAACCCAGTGCCCTGCGCATGCCAGGCAAGCGCGCTACCGCTTGAGCTACATCCCCAGCCCGGTTCATTGAAAATTTATGATGACCAAGAACACATCCTCAGAAGCTGGGGTTGTATCTCAGTGGCAGAGTGCTTGCCTGGCATATGTGAAGCACTGGATTCGATCCTCAGCACCACATAAAAATAAATAAATAAAGGTAAAAAAAAATGAAGGAAAAATAAAAAAGAACACATTATCAGATCTCCTCTCAAAAACTTTTTTCACATTGGACCATTCTCCCTCCCTCTTCTATCCACTGGTTTGAGGTTTTTTGCTTAGAACTTTAAGTCCTTTCTTCATATTGTCTGTAGCCTGTATGTTATCATTTGCCATTTCTGTTCTATAAAGAGGGTTCCTAGAACTGAAATCAGTATTTCATGACTTTTTTGATCAATGCACAATAATATAGGGCTTACACCTTCCTTGCTGAAGTCACTTGTAGTGAGAGACAAGGCAGATTGTTTCATCTTACCTGATAGCTATTCTCACTCTGGTGATTTTTTCCTGGATAAAGTGGGGTTCTAATAATACTTTGGACACATTTCTTTACATCTATGCTTCAGTTTTCTCATCTCTAAAATGGAAATAATAGTGCCTTTTTATAAAGTGGATGTGAGGATTTAAGGAGAGGTTCTACTTCTAGTGCTTCACAAAATACCTGACCCACAGCTGGTCCTCCCTGAAGTATGCTGCTGCTGCTGCTCTTACTAGAAGGACTCCCACTACTGGCTGAGTCGCTCCCTCGTCTGAAGTGATGAGTACCAGAAGTGTTTCAGATTGCAGAGGTTTTTTTGTTCTTGTTCTTGTTTTTTATTTTGGAATATTTGCATAAACTTTACCAGTCATGTACCCTAATTTAAAAATCCAAAATCAAATCTGAACCTTGATGTTCAACTCTCAGGGTTTGCTTCTATTAGTGGAAACCTTGTGCCTGCTTAGGTCAAGCTATTAATCAACCCTTTGGACTGAAGTCACTGAAGTCTTTTGACTGTGTTCCCATTGCTGTGGCCTTATCTTCATCTTGTCTGCAATATTTTGAGAAGCCTTCACGTGTATACAGGTTTCCCAACTAGTGGGCCTGCTAATGAGAGGAGAGTGTCATGCACATCAAATTTACAGAGTAATAAATTTGAGAGGTGTGAGGTGTTAATAAACATTGTCGGGAAAATAGCTTTTCACACTGGTGCCATGACTCCATTTTATACTCACTTTATGGTTTCTCTCCTAATTACCCAAGATGCTTTCCTAACACCACTTGGGCTTATTAGTTTACTCCAGAGCTCCTCAAGTGCATCAGTTTTAATTAGCACTTGTTTCAGCTTTATCCTTTTGCATATTTTGGCAGAATGTGGCACCTTGGAACATAGCAAGCCGCAGAATTCCTGGAGAGAAGCATATGTAGAATGTCTCCCAGGAGAAATATTCTTCTTGTCATGTGCTTATTTTTCAAAGAAATCTTGGTTCAGTCTAAAAGATTTACAGAAGATAAGAGGGCTTACAGGAATGGTGACATTTGAGGAACAGAATATTAAAATAAAGCATCTGTACAAGGTTTTCTAATATATGGATGTCTTCTATTCTGGAAGCTCTTTTGTAAGTCAGAGAAAGGATAGCATAAGAAAGTCACCTTGTCCTTCCCAAGGACAGGTGTCCCTCCACTGTCTTGTCTGTAACTTTGCTATTAGTTCACTCTCATTTTGATAATGGAAAGACCTGTGTAGACTAATGTCACAATATAGCAGTAACAGAGAATAGAACTTAAATCTCCTTATTCTGATTATCCTGTGACCCTGCAGCCTTTAGGCATGCTTGAGTTCACAGTCTCCTTTGTAATGAAGATACAGGAGAATTCAGCTAATTTAGAAGCTAAATAGACTTTGTGGATTGGCATGAGATTCTAGTGTCATTTATCACCTTGCTCCTGTGTTAGATCATGGCATGGCTTACTTTGGTCTCTGATGTTCCCATGAAGATCATTCTCATTAGCATGTTGAATTATAACTCCTTCTCTGCCCCTATTCGACATACCCTACCCCTTCTCTCACTTAAATTTAGCCACATTGTTCAGTGCGTTGTATGTTTTACTAGTTTATTAAAGACCTACCTTTACTAGAATCTGCAATGTTTGCTTTATTCACTGCTTAGAATAGTACATCTGGCACATAGGAGGTGCTCAAGAAATAGTTGTTGAATGAATACATGGAAGAAAAATTGTGGGACACTGGCAGTCATCTCCCTGCCTTCCCTCCTTTGGGTCTAGCCTACAGACGTGAGAAAACAGGGTACCTTGCAGACCTCCCTCATCCCTCTTGCCTTTGCTGAAGTCAAAGTAGATGTGGCCTTCTATCAGAGGAGTGAGGAAAACACTCTCCCAAGAAAACCCTAGTCCTTCTTTTGCAGGACAACCAATCCCTGTGTAGTTAGACAAGCTAATTATTCATTATGAGAAATTCCTTAGGTAAAAATCCCTATAGCTATGCTTCCCATTAATCAGCGTCTGGTTTATACTTTGCTTGTGAGATGCATCACCTACTTCAAGGACCAAAATAATTTTATGGTTTTTTTTTTTTTTTTTTTTACCTGCCACATCTGTTAATGGGAAACTGATGTCAAGAATGTCCTTCCAAGCTCCTTACTGACTGGTATGTGTGTAGACAGCACACCAAAGTTCTTTTTTATTGGCCTAAGTAGCTTGATTTGGATGACAAAATTTGCAAGTCTGCTCTTCATTCTCTAGTAGAATTTTTAAAAAATAACCTTAAGGGTGTGTTTGTGTATGTTTTTTAAATACACACACACACACACACACACACGGGCCCTTGTATCCACAGATTCCACATTCACAGATTCAACCAGCGACGAATCAGAAACATTCAGAAAAATAATTGTGTCTGCATTGAACACATAAAATTTTTCTTATCATGACTCCTTAAATAATACAATATAACAACTGTTTACATAGCATTTACATTGTATTAGATTTCATAAGTAATATAGAGATGATTTAAAGTACCTGGAAAGATGTGTGTAGGATATATTCAAATACTGCACCATTTTATAGAAGGAACTTGAGCATCCATGAATTTTGGTGTGGACCAGAGGACCGTTAAACAATCTCTCATGAATACCGAGGAACATCTCAATAGTAATAAAATGAAATGGATTATAAAAAAAAATCTAGCAAACTTTCGAAAGTGACTGGACCATTCATTAAAACATTAAAAACATGGAAAAAGTTAAAACAAAACTTTCAAAGCATATATAATATTTTTTATTAATTAATTTATTTTAAATAGGTATGTATGACAGCAGATTGCCTTTTGATTCACTGTACATAATTGCAGCACAACTTTACATTTTTCTGGTTGTACATGGTGTACGTTGCACCGTATGTGCAGCCATACATATACCTAATGATGTCTGACTCATGAAATGTGTTAGTTTTGTCCTGGACTTATAAATTTATCACTTTCCCAAGTTGGTTTTATAAGCTATATAAGAATACGGAAATTCATAAGCCAGAGATTTCTGTATCAATTGTTTCCACTATCATGCATTTTATATACTCTTTGCAGAGGGTGGTTCAGATTTAATACTTACTGGAACTTATTCAATTCGTTTGTTTTATGCCCATCCGTTTCCTAGTCAGCCCAGGTCATTTGGGAACGATGCTATCATAAAAGCTGGTTTTCGTGGAAGACAGTGACTAGGACACTGGGATTGGAGAGCTGGGGTACTTTGTTAAACACACTTTGATCAGAAACTTTTATAACTCTCACAGTTGCAGACATGTATGTGGTTATTTTTCTTTCTGGTGATTTGCCTCCTAATGGAAGGTTTTTCTCAAAGAGTGTTACTTTTAATCTTTCAAACATTTGAAAGTTATAATAAATAAGTTCGGCCCTGCCATCTCACCAACATTGATCTTCAGAAACTTTCAAGTAGTAGTGCTTCATTTATGTATTTCTTATTTCTATCCACCCATGCCACTTAATTCTTACAGGAGAAGTTAAAAAAAAAAAGCATGCTTTTAGACCATTTGCATAAGTTTGCTAGTTGGCACAATGTTTTTTTTTCTTATAATCATAAGAAAAGGGTGGGGTTAAAAGGCATTCAAGTTCTATAAATCACAAATGGAGAAAATATAGATGGTTCATGTGTGCCTAGAAAATGTCGGTTTGAATCTAGGGCCTTACTCATTTGTTTTATAGCTTGATGGCATGAAATATTAAATTGAATTTGTGTGAGTGAATTATTCGACATCTGTGCTCATAAAGTGCTAATCTGGATTCTTCCAGCAGTGAGATCATTTTGTCTGTGAATTTTGGAAAAGATTTAAATTGTAACTATACTCTTTGCAGTCCTATCATTTTATTCCATTTAGGTAATTCTTCTACTCTAAAGTGCCTTTACTAAAAAGTAATAATACTGGTTTCTGTGAGCCACCTCTGCTAGGCTGTCATTTTGTAATCACACCTCGTAAATGAAATGAGGGAAATATTGACAAATGGTGAGACTGGACACCACCTTCCTCCTCAGTCCTGGTATTCATCTCTTAAATGCACATTTGTAGTATTGTGAGTTCAGACTAGCAGAAGTTGGCTTTTATTCTTCTTCAGCACTGGCAGTGAGGGTGGGACCCTTCTTTTAAAGTACATTTGTACCTTTATATGTATGACAGTAAATTTTATAAACTAAAGTTTTTCCTGATAAAACACTATTACACTTCCAAATATATATATATATAAAACGTGATTTTATTTTTCATTTCCTAATAGGTGAAATGAGGAATGATTTATATATCACCATAGAAAGGGGAGAATTTGAGAAAGGAGGGAAGAGTGTGGCCAGAAATGTGGAAGTTACGATGTTCATTGTAGATAGTAATGGCCAGACCTTAAAGGTACGTTAATACTGGATATTTTTTTGGTAAAATTATTCTACATAATTGCTTTAGCTTCATCTTTAATGTGATCAGTTAATTTCTGATTTGCAGTATTGTCTTCTCCACCCTGTATAGTTTTCTTGTTATATATATATATATATATATATATATATATATATTAGTTATACGTGGGCACAATATCTTTATTTTGTTCATTTTTATGTGGTGCTGAGGATGGAACCCGGATCTCACACATGCTAGGCAAGCTTTCTACTGCTGAGCCACAACCCCAGCCCAAGTTTTCTTTTTAAAAACTCATTAGGATGCCTCTCAAAAATGAAATAGAAAAGCAAAAAGGCTTTTATTTTATTGTGTCAAATATTTTCTTCATAACAGTTATTCCTTAAGTGTAATATTTATTTGTGCTATTTAATTATTCCCCCTTTCATCTGCCATGGTTTTGTATAAAACACTTGTTCTTTGGCAGTTGGCTAAAAAAAGTTGGGGGGAGTCATATTTAATCTTATAAATTTTTTTTACCATAATTGGACATGAAGACTGGGGTACTGCTTGCCATTTGGGGTAATAATAATAGGCTCCTTCATGGAAGAAGCATTTTTCCTGAAGCTCTTCTTTTTGAACAAGTAGATTGCCCTGTTTCTTTTAGTGTTGGCTGCTGGGCCCGGTGAATACCCGCTGGGACCATGAATGGGCTTTTGGCTTCAGCAGTCTGGGGACTTTGCCTCATAGTTGAACTTCCAGTGGGTTGTGCAGTTGTCCATCTCCCATACATCATCTGGGCACAGCATGCTTTGGAAGACCAGCATCAAATTAAACAGACACACCTTACTGGGCAGCAGCAAGTACAGAAATGATGTGGCAAAGAATGGGGAGGTGATTTCATATGGGGTGCTGTTTGGGGAACCCAGGCAGAAAGAGCACTGATTGGGTGCCACTTTAAAGAGACTTGGATGGAGCTGTCTTTAACCTGCATGTTTCCTTTGTTAGGATTTTATCTCCTTTGGCTCTGGAGAGCCTCCAGCTAGTGAATACCACTCCTTTGTGCTTTATCATAACAACAGTCCCAGGTGGTCCGAACTGCTGAAACTGCCTATTCCTGTGGATAAGTTCAGGGGCGCACACATCCGCTTTGAGTTTCGGCATTGTTCCAGTAAGTGTTTGGTGGGGTTGGTTCTGTCGCTGTATTGTGTTGATGTGTGTGTAGTATGTTCATTTAGCTGTAGTGATGATAGGGGGCTGATCTGCAGAAAGAGTGACAAATGAGATTTCTGGAGGGAGGAAAGAAGGTGAGTGGGAACCCTGAGAGGGAATTGGGCTCACTATTTGAAGAGCCAAAAACCTTTATGGAAACAGAGAAGAAATGAGAGAAGAGGGGGAAAAAACTGCAGGAAATCTGCAGATTCTCTTTAAATTGATTGCTTTTATAAAAAGCTCACCGCAGTCTAGAAAGATTAGATAGAAAGGGAGACAGCATTAAAACTTGGATAGGTTCCGGTCTTCAGCAGTCCTGACCAGACTGGTAGCACCAAGAACTGATCCAGCTCCTGGTCAGAACGGCAGAGGTTACTCAGAATCTTCTGTGCATGTTCATCCACTGGTAAGCCTGTTAGTCTTGAATTGATGTCTCATTTGTGTATATCTGCATCCCTGTTCAGTGTCAGATGATGTCAAAATGAGGATCAAATAATGTCAGCCGGAAAAGGTCTTTCAGATAATACAAAGTAATAGCCTCATTTACAGATTTAAACAACTCAAGACAGAAATGTTACCAGATTTATTCATGTGGACATTACTGTCCATGAAGTTGTCATTTCCTGGTATCTTTATTTTAATTCTCTTATATTTATTACCACACTCTCAAACACCCTCCATACCCCCACTGAGTCTGACCAGGAATCTTCTGATATTCCCTGTGTCCCTGAAATGTATGGTAGACAACCCTAGAATATACAGTGTGACAGGAGAAAGTTCTGGTGAACTTGCTTTGAGAGGCATATAGCAGGTGAGAGGTACAGGAGAATCACAGTATTAGAAAAGTGGCAGGCTCCTCTCCATTCTGTGCATCTGCAGTCTCAGGGCACCATCAAGAGATACATGGCAACTTCCCCTGAGGGATACTATAATTCAACCAGTTCTCTTCTTCAGGAAAAGGAGAGGACTACATCTGTGGCTATGACTATGGCATATTTCATAATTGGTGCAGAAAGCTCCATAAATTAAATTTTGTTTTAGAATGCAGGAAGATGGCTAGCAGAGTCTCACTAGTCTTTCAAATTCCCAGAAGAGTTTCACATAAAGGACTTGAAATGGGAAAATATAAAGGACTTAGAGTGATAAAAAACTGTTCCTTCCACTAGTCTTTTTATCAATTCTCACTTGGACCTAATATGAGCTTTGAGCTTTAAAGCAAGAAAAGGGTAGAGGAAAATAAAGGTGAAACAGCAGGGAAAGGGGGAGAGCGTTTGGAGAAAATTATTGTAATTCATGACTTGGAAAGCAGAACAAAGGCTGTTTTCAGTAAAATCTGTTAAATCTCTGCCCTCTCATCCTGTACTTTAAACATTGCTCACACATTTGAGATTTTTTAATGTTCATTATTAAAGTTCAAAAGAAATAGCAAAGCATAAAGAAGAAAAAATTACCATAATCCCATAAACTACACATATCCACTGAAATTATTTTATCACATGGACATCAATATTTTTGTTTGTTCAAAATATCATTTATTCATGAAGTGAATATTTATTGAATACCTACAGTGTACCCTGAGCACTTGACTGGGTGCTGGAGATGCATCTATGAATACAAGATTTCCCTCTCATAGAGCTTTCATTCCAGAGAGGGTAGATGAGGAAATAAATACATGATACATTAGTCTCCCCATAACCACAGTTTTAGTGTTTATGATTTCAGTTACCCAGAGTCAACCTCAGTTCAAAAATGTGAAATGGAAAATTCCATAAATGATTCATAAGTCTTAAATCGCTTGCCATTCTAAGTAGCAGGATGATATCTTGCACCAGTCCCATCGTATTCCACCTGAGTTGTGAATCATCCTTTTGTCCAGTGTATCCATATGATATATAATACCCACCTATAAGTCACTTAATGGCTGTCTCAATTATCATATTGACTGTTTTGGTCACAGTGCTTGTGTTCAGTCACCCTTATTTTACATAAATGGCCCCAAAATTCAAGAATAGTGATGCTGGCATTTTAGATATGCCAAGCAGAATATATAAAATGCTTTTCTTAAGTGAAAAGTTAAAAGTTCTCAGGAGGGAAAAATCATATTCTAAGTTTACTAAAAATCTATGGTAAGTTATTTTTCTAAATCTTGCTGTATCTAATTAAAAAACTAAACTTTATCATAGATCTATATGTATAGGAATAAATAAGACATATGGATACTGAGTGGTGGGTGTAGTAAAGAAGGCTAAATTGAGTTTGGGGGCTAGAAAGTGATAGTACTATGTTGCTACTTTACGTAAAGTGGTCAGGGAATACCTCTCTGATAATGAGGTGTTTAGCAACAAGGTAGAAGTGGTAAAGGCTTGAGCTATTGGGGTGTCTGGGAAAAGAATATTCCAGACAGAGAGAATGGTAAATACAAAAGACAGAAGCTTGAAACACACTTGGCATTTTCTTTTTTGTTGGGGAGGGTCAGGTACTGGGGATTGAACTCCGGGACACTCAACCACTGAGCCCCATCCCTCGCCCTTTTTGTATTTTATTTAGAAATAAAGTCTCACTGAGTTGCTTAGCACCTCACATTTACTAAGGCTGGCTTTGAACTCGCAATCTTCCTGCCTCAGCCTCCCATACCGCTGGGATTACAGGTGTATACCACCACACCTAGCATGCTTGACATTTTTAAGGAACAGCAAGGGAACAGAGAGGAAAAAGCAAGGAAACCAGATCTACTATTGTCTCGTACATCATCACAAAGACTGTGGATTTTTGTTGGAATGAGAGGGAGAGCCATTAGAGGGTTTGGGGTGATGGTAAGTCTGGCTTCTGTATGGATGATAGACTGTAGACAGACCAGTTGGGAACAGGAAGACCATTTGGGAGGCTTTCATAGTTCTTCAACTAAGAGATTAAATTAGTCACATTATGGTACTGGTTTGGTTCTTTTTCTAGAGATTACTGATGTATTAGATGTGAAAGAAGAAGAAAAGTCAAAAATGATCTGAGGATTTTGACCTGAGAATGAATTATTCATTTAATGACGTGGGGAAGACAACAGGAGGAATCTGTTTGGGGAACAAAAATCAAACATTTCATTTTAGACATTTGATATTTATTAAATATTCAAAATGTCAGGAAATTGAATGAGATCCAGGTTGGAAACTTAAACTTGGGAATGAGAACATATAGTTCAGTATTCTGCTATAACTATTTAAAGACCAGAACTCAGGGCGTGAATAGCCCTGATTTGTAACATTTGTTGATTTCCATGACATAAGTGCTCCAACCATGGCCAATTTTAAGCCACCAAAATGATTTCATCAAATGTGGAGTTGGAGAGAGATGCCTATTCTCAGCTCTTATGATCTAGTACAATCCAGCTCCAGCACATCATTAATTTTGACATTTTTTTAAAAGCCATGAGCCCAAATGAGATTCCTGAGTAATATGTTTAGATAGCAGAGAGAAGTCCATGGATGGCTCTCTAGAGCACTCACCCACATTTATAGCTGGGAGAAAGGGAAGGAGCCATTAAGTCACAATAATAAGAGCCAGGAGGTTGAAAGATAATCAAGGATAAATAGCATCCAGAAGGCTAAATTAAGCTAGTTTTTCAAGAGAGAATTTATCAGATATGTCAGGAGCCAGTAATAAATAAGGTAAAGACAGAGAAATTATCATTTGATTTGACATTGAATTTGGCAGGTGATTTTAGTGTATTTGTGGTGATGGATGTGAGTTCAAGAGTGAGATAGAGAAAAGAAAGAGGAAGCAATAAATATAGACAAGTCTTTTGAAAAGATTTGCTATAAAGAATCCAAGAGACATGTTCATGGTTAGGAAAACTCAATATTGTGAAGATGTCAGTTCTTCCTAACTGAATGTTATCATGGTAAGAGATGGGGGGGGGATAGAGAACTGATCCTAAAATTTATATGGAAAAGGAAAAGCAAGAGACCTCAATAGCCAACACTGTATTAGAGAAGAACAAAGTTAGTGGATTGACATTGCCTGAGTTTAAGAACTACTGTAAAACCACGTAATCAAGACAATATGATATTGTGAAGGAATAAATTGATAGACCAAAGGAACAGAAGAAAGAGCCCAGAATTAGTCTCACATAAGTTAACTGATCTTTGATGAAGAATCAGAGGTAATATAATAAGAAGATAGTCTTTTCAACAAATGGTTCTGGGACAAGTGTATATTTGTCCAATTTCAAGAAAGAAATCTAGAGACAGACCTTCCAACCTTTACAAAAATTAAATCAAAATGGATCATAGATATAAATGTAAAACATAAAACTATAAAACTTCTGGCAGATAACAGAAAATCTAGATGATCTTGGGTTTGACAATGACTTTTTACATTTAATACCAAAGTCATGATCTATAAAAGAAAGAATTGATAAGCTGGACTTCATTAAAATTAAAATTTTTCTGATCTATGAAGACACTGTGAATAGAAATAAAAGAAAAACATATATTGGTAGACAATTTTTGCAAAAGACATTTGATAAAGGACTGTATTAAAAATATACAAAGAACTCCTAAAATCCAATAATAAGAAAACATACAGCCAGTTAAAATTTGGGCATAAAAACATTAACAAACACCCCACCAGAGAAAGTATACAGATGACAAATAAGCATATGAAAGCATGCATCACATTACATATCATACATATATCAGAAAAATACAAATTTGAACAACAATTATATATCATCACACCCATTTAGAATAGCTAAAATCCAGAACACAGACAATACCAAATGCTGGCAGGTGTATGGAACAACAGAAACTCTCATTCACTGGTGGCGGGAATACAAAATGATGCCAGTCATTTTGAAAGACAGTTTGGTAGTTTCTTACTAAATTAAACAAAAAATTCAACAATCACATGCTCCTTTGGTATTTACCTAAAGGTGCTGAAAACTTATGCCTACACAGAAACCCGCACAGACATTTATAGCAGCTTTATCATAATTGCCCAAACTTGGAAAGAGCCCAGCTGTTCTTCAGTAGGTAAATGGATAAACGGTGGTACATACAGACAATGGAATATAGGTCCACTTAAAAAGAAATAGATTATCAAACCGTGAAAAGACATGGAGGAAACTTAAATGCCTATTACAAAGTGAAAGAAACCAATCTGAAAAGGTTACATACCGTATAATTTCAACCACATGACAGTCTGGGAAAGGCAAAGCTATGGAGAGAGTATAAAGCTCAGTGGTTGCCAAGGGCTAGGGGAGGGAGGGATGAGTAAGCAGAACACAGGGCATTTTGGGGGTGGTGAAATTTCTGGATGAAATTATAACAACAGATGCATGTCATTGTACATTTGTACAAGCCCATAGAATGTATAACACCACAAGTGAACCCTGATGTACACACTGGGCTTTGGGTAATAGAGATGTGTCAATGTCAAGTCATCAGCTGAAGAAGTGCACCATTCTGACAGGGGATGTTGGTAGCACTGAAGGCTATGCAGGAGTCGGGGCAGGGTAGGTATGTGGGACATCTTTATATTTTCCTCTCAGTGTTGCTGTGAACCTGAAACTGCTTTTTAAAAAATAAAGGCTGCCAGGTACAGTAGCACGTGCTATAATCCCAGTGGCTTCAGAGGCTAAGGCTGGAGGCTTCCAAGTCAAAGCCAGCCTCAACAGTTTAGCAAGCTCCTAATCAACTTAGCAATATCCTGTCTCAAAATAAAAAAAAAAAATACAAAAAAAGGGTTTGGGATGTTGCTCAGTGGTTAAGTGCCCCTTCATTCAAACCCTGGTACCCCCCAAAAAAAATTAAAAATAAATAAATAAAGGTTATGAAAGAAAGGAAGGAAAGGAAATGGGAAAAAAAAAAGAAGGGGGGTTCGGGGTTGTGGCTCAGTGGTAGAGGCTTGCCTAGCATGCATGAGGCACTGGGTTCGATCCTGGCACCACATAAAAATAAATAAAATAAAGGTATTATGTTCATCTACAACTAAAAAAATATTTAAAAGAAAAAAGGAAACAGGAAAGAGAAAAGGAAAAGAAAATAGATCAGAGACATGGGTTAGGAACTATAATGAAATACTTGGTCATGTGAGGGTATTTTTTAAGATGAAGTTTTTAATGCCTGTTTATTTGGTGTAAATTCAGTCAAAAGGAAGAAAGGTGATACTGAAGACAGAGGTACAACTATAGGAACAGTGCCCTTGGGATAAGGAGAGTAGGGTTCAGTGTTCAAGGAGCAGGAGTGTGGACCTTGACAGTATTATAGGGGAGCACAGAGGCAGTGGGTAAATAGGTTCTGTATGTAGTATGTGGTAGCTCTCTCCACATCAGGTGACAGAGAGGAGGGTAGCCGAGGTGTTGGAGGCTTGAGAAGGGAGAGAGGGTAAGACAGTTGTCTAGAAAGTGGATTAGGTGAGTGGAGGCTTGCCCAGCTAAGGACCCCTTTGTGGTTAATGTGCATTCATTAAAGTGAAATTAGGCTGGTTTGGCATAGAAGAAACTCAAAGTCAGATTTAACCAGCTTGAGTGTTACCATGGAAATGTGGAGGAATAAGGAAGACAAGAATATATGGAAGGAGGTAACTGGAATGGTGGACCATTAAAATGGAGACTGAGACAGTAGGGGACGGAGGGCAGGCTTTGTGAATTGAAGGTTCCAGGAGGCAGAACTGTTGGAGTATGGTACTAGAAAGAATAAATTGGAAATTTAGAGGTAGAATGCACAAATTTAGTGTATTTTATTAGTAAAAGGGGTGATACTATGCAGACTGTATGTAGCATTCCATTAAGTTATTAATCCTGATCTAATGGCTCAGGAAAAATTGTCATGTACATTAAACTTTGTTTAATATCTATTTTATTTTATAATGGAGGGCAAATTTGGGAAAGCGATTGTATTGCTTCTTATTTTTGCTAATTTTATTTATTATGGAATCTTTAGTCACTTTATTTTTCTGAATTGAATACCATAAACCTTACCAAAACTATAGAAAAAAATAAAATTAGTAAATTTCTTCTAACACAAACCATATCAAAAAAGGTATTCAAATAAATTAGGAAATTTCTCTAAATAAGTCTTCTCCTCTGAATCATAAAGGTCTTCTCCTCTGAATCCCAAAGGTCTTTGCTCAAATTTTTATTCAACTTTGTTTTCCCAGTTTCTCTCTAGAGTTGAAATTAATAATTTTAAGGATTTAAGAATCCCCCCCCTTTTTTTTTTTTCAAAAGGACCCTCCTAAAAGAAACCACACTTTCAGGAATGTCCTCATGTTAGGGGCCAATGCCAGGCAACCTAAACTACTATTCTCTGCGTGAGGTACCACTCCCTGAGGTTGAATGCCAGAAGCAGTTGAAAGGGAAGCTGTTGCTAACCCTCTTGTCTAATCTTCAGGATCACCATATCTAACTCTTCTAGCCCAGATCTTATGGTCTTTCAGGGCAGAACTTTCCTATTCAAATGTAACACTCTGCTGCTACACTTGTATGGGAAACAATAACCATCCAGCCCCAAACAGGTCACAAGCCCTGGAGAGCTCTTCCCTGCACTGGCTAAGTACAAGGAGAGTCAAGTTGAACAAGCAAGGTTCTGTTAACAGTTTCTCCATTTTGGGAGAAAAGAGCATGATGGAAGAACTGGAATGGTGCTTAAAAGATCTAGAGCAAGTTACCTAACCCCTGGGATCTCAACTTCCTTATCTATAAATAGTAGCTAAAGAGCCTCAGAATTTCTAGCCATTGTACTTCTTAATTAGGTATCAGAAAATCTCATTGCCTCATTTCCAACTTCCTGAACAATACTACAGTAAGCCCGTTTTAAATTATAGTTTGCAATTCATATTGCCTTTCAGTAGATCAGCCCTATTCCAAGGAAGTAGCTTTCACCTGCATCACACCATCCTCACATGTATGGATACAGGGAAGAAAGGTCTGTCATGGACCAAGGCAGAGATGTGAAGTTTCCTTTCCACGGGTAGTAAGCAAAATCTTTAATTCCATATTCATTCATTTTTTAATTAAACATATTTATTGAGAGCCTACTATGTTCTTGACACTCTGAGAATATAAAATAAAACAGATAAGAATATTTATGTTTTAGTCGGAGTTTTTACTGCTATGACTAAAGGACCCCACCAGCACAATTGTTGAGGAGAAAAGGTTTATTTGGGGTCTCACAGTTTCAGAGGTCTTAGTCCATAGAAGGCCAGTTCCATTCCTTGGAGCTTGAGGTGAGGCAGAATATCATGTTGGAAGAATGTAGCAGAGGGAAGCAGCTCATATCATGATCATAAAGCCAAGAGAGACTCCACTCTCCAGATACAAATATATACCCCATAGCCACACCCCCAATGAATCACTTCCTCTAGCCACACCAACCTGTCTCTAGTTACCACTCAATTAATCCATCAGGGATTAATCCACTGATTAGGTTAAGGCTATAACTCAATCATTTCTCCTCCAAACCTTGCATTGTCTTACACATAAGCTTTTGGGGGACACCATATCTAAACCATAACACCTGCCTTTGGTGGTGCTTAGGGGTGATGTGAGAAGAAACAAGCAATCCACAAAATTTAAAGCATGATTTCAGATAGTCCTCTGAAGTCCATAGAGTTCTATGAAGAAAATTAGACAAGAAATGTAACTTGGATATTTGGCAACAGGAATATGAGGTTAGAGGATGGCTACTTTAGGTATATTTCCTACCATAAATGCAGTTCTCTGTGTGTGGAGGAGTAAGAGTGGGGACAGTTACATCTCTTAATGTTCTTACTCCTTAAACACACATGTGTAAACATGCACTTGAATAAGCAAGTGATTCTTTCTTTTTTCTTTGTAGCAAAGGAGAAAGGAGAGAAGAAGTTGTTTGGTTTCTCCTTTGTGCCCCTGATGCAGGAAGATGGCAGGACCCTTCCAGATGGCACTCATGAGCTCATTGTGCACAAGGTACCATTCATCACATATTGGTCATGGCAGTGGAAAATGGGGCAGTCATTAACTCACTCTCTTGCCAGTTTGAAAAAGAGAAAAAAAATTCACTGAAAAGAATGTTATTGTGTAAGATTGCTGGCAGGGAGAATGTCTTTGAAAGTATTATTTGGAGGTATTTTTCTATATCCCATGTCATATTCTAAAACATAGTTTAAGGATCATTTATTTTTTCATCTTAATTTAGAGATAGGTATTTGGGTAAATCTGAATGCTGATCTTAACGTCTTTTCATTGCTTTGATAAGATTAAATAAACCTCACAAATAAAATTTTAAATACCATCAATACATTTTTTTATGTATCTGTATGTTGCCAGTGGTGAATTTAGCATAGTCAGAATTACATTTTTTTCTTTTCTTTTTGTCTGCACTTTGCTATCACAGCTGTTGTAGTTTTCATCTTAAATCCAGAATTGCTGTAAAAATGTTTCAAACAAAGTGTGCTATTGTAGGTCTCCAAAAGAAAATTCAGAAAGTGAGGAACCCAAAGAAATGATAAGAATACTTGCAATAAGGAAATATAAAATAAAAATGTATTTTTAAAGTATATAGGCAATTTTCTCATTCACATCCCTCCATTTTTATAACCCTGTGATAGTCTAGGCTCTCATCAGTTCTCACCTGTGCTATCTGGTCCTGCTGATCTGGGTTTTGTCTCCCCCTACTCCAGGTTCTATCCGGATATTAAAGGTGACCTATCTAAAATACAGATCCAGCAAAGTCATCTCTTAATCTAGGAGTCATACAAAATCTCATTGCTACAAGAATAAATCCTGGGCTTCTCAGGGTGTGCCAGGCCTCTACCTCCACTGCTTCACCCCTCACTACTTCTTGTCCCTTCATGCTGCAGCTACATGCAGCCCTTTCTAGTTCCTTATATCCTCATATCCTCCCTGCCAGTTCTGTCTGCTCTTCCTTTAAGGACTCCTGGAGTCATGCCTCTCTCCCTGATTTTCTCTTGTGCATCCTCAGGTGCTCACCTTACCCACACCCTTCTTCAGGAACTGTTACCAGCTTCCTGGCTGTACTCCCCATGTTTCCGGCTGATCAAGCAACCTCTCCTGACCTCCCTAAGTTTCTGCATGCATCTCTTACCATTTTATTCAGCACACTGCCCCCACATTTATCTGATGATCCCCTAGCTTATCCCAGTAAGTTTTTGAGCCTCTCTAAAGCAGCAGCTATGCCAGATGATTCTGCCATGCAGCAGATGTGCAGTGAAGATTTGTTGAATGAATAATGTGATCACAAACAAAAATTTTCTTTACCTTTAGATAACTGCTAATAAAATAAGTAGTGATGAACAGCACATCTGGTCATTCCTATTGTTATGTGCATGTATATGTGTGTGTCTGTTTCTTTAATAATTCGTTTCCTTGCTATTTGTTCAATATGTTCATTGAGGAAAAATTCCATCCAGAATATAATCAAGACAGGTGCAGAGAATATAACCAAGACAGTCAAATCCCTCCATTTCTGGTGCTTACATTCTCTTTATTTCATAAAGTTATCTAAAGAAATTAGCACATGAACAAGAATGACTTTATGACATTTGCCAGTAAATGGAGACCTATTATGCTAAGTGAAATAAGCCAATCCCAAAAGTCAAATGTTTCCTCTAATATGTGGAAGCTAAAGCACAAAAGAGGGGAAGAATAGAAGTTCAATAGAGTAGACAGTGGGAAATGGAGTGAAGGGAGGGGGATAGGAAAAGGAAAGACAGTAGAATGAATCAGACATAATTTTCCTATGCACATATATGAAAACATCACAGTGAATCCATTCATGTATAGGCACAAGAATGGGGTCCTAACTAGAATAAGATATAATCCATGTTTGTATCATTATATCAAAATGTATCCTACTGTCATATATAAAAAGAACCAATAAATAAACAAATAAATAAATAGAAAAGGAGCTAACAATGTTTAAATATAAATAAAACATATTGTAGAGTAACCAGTAAGGCAAACAGAAGAATGTACTAGACACCTGGAACGATCTATTTATCTCACCTGTAGGCCAGAAGCTCCCTTATAAGAGATAGTAGTATGACAGGCAGAATCTTCATCCACTCTTTTCTGAAAGATGTAAATAGCATAGCTATCTTAACCTTAAGAAGTCTTGACTCAGAATAGTCAGGACTGAGATAATTAAAACTGGGGTAACAGAAGAGTGAATCGCTTTTGTATCATATATCATGTATCGACACTCACCTGTGGGTTGGAGCATGCTTCTTTGACACATGCTAGTTTTGCAGTCGAGTCCTAATTGATTTCTGTAAATGAGTGTGAATAATACCCAGACTCTCAGTTACTGCCTAGAGAGACCCAGTGCGTCAGATGCCAGAGGACAGGTAGCAGAGCTCACTTCTCCATGTGAGCAGTTATGAGTCTAACTGACATTGACTCCCACAGGCCCAGTCGACTCCTTTATCAGAGGCCTCTCTGGTGTCTTTTCCATGGGGCCAAAACTTTCCTCTAAACAGCTTTGAATGAGCTCAGGCCCTTGCATAAATTTTGACTAAGTACTCAGAATTCTGATCCATAGAGGCGATTTTATTTGAGCTTGAACAATTTACAGTGCAGGTATTCCCAGTGATCATCCTCAACCAGAGGGTAAGCTCAGGATGATGATGTGTCAATTTGGGGCAGACCTTCATTGTATAGACCCATCCCGAAGCATTAGCTTTACAATCAAACCCCCAAGTTTCAGAGTTTGCTTATGAACAGGGTTATTTAGTATTGCTTATTCAAAGATTTGTGAAATTCTTGCCAAGTATAACAACTTCTGTTTCCAGCCAGGTTGATGCTGTGGTTTTCTTTCTCATATAACTGAGCCAACAAGTTCAGTTTCAGCTTAAGGCCATTTGTAGTTTATGATTATAAAACCATATTAGCAGCATAATTCTTATCCTGCCATGGCAGGAAGGCTCCCAGTCTGCTGATAATTGCAACCTTAAAGGTATTACTTAAAAAGAAAGTGACATGGAGTAGGGGGTGGGGGAGTGGATTTCAAATCAACGGCTGGAAAAGTAACTCACTTAATAAGTGATGTTGAGATGACTATGATAGGGACACCTTTCTCCCTTTCATCTTAACCTAAATGATTACATGTTTGCAATGATTTCCAGTACAAATAAACTATAAAATCTATAAACATTTAAATGGTGTAGCTCTAGAAGAATCAGGAAAATAACTCTTATCAGTCATCATGAGAGATTTAGTCCTTCCAGAGTTCTCTTTGCAGCCCTCAGAACATCAGCAATATTCCCAGTGGTTGATGGGTAGGTCCAAAACTCCCCTCTGGAGTTACTAATTTGCTAATTATAGCATTTAATCTTCATAAGTTTTTTCATCTCACTGCATTTTGTCAGGATTGTTGTCTCCCTCAAGTTTATGGGGATATTTTTGGCTTCCTCTGTCCAGCTACTGCTGGAAAACAAGAAAAGAGACCAAAGTAATGAGGATGGGAAATTATATGTCTTATGTCTCTTAAGGATAATGATGTGAGGATCTAGAAGGACGACAGGAAGACAGAAGCTGCACACTGGAGTCCTCATTCTGCCTGATTCTGTTGGAGGATTCTTAGTAACTGAAGTAAATTCTAAAACACCCTCAAGACTATTAAAATTAAATAATTAAAATTAATTACACTACCTGCCTTTGAGAAATTGGGGTTTAATAAATTCATATTGCTGATTATCTGACATCATCGTGGTTAACATGGTCCAACTCAACAAAGCTAGGGTTTTGCTTAGTAGAGAATCTGATTCCTCTAGCAGGATTTATTTTGGCTTTCTAATCCAAGACATCTTAATAGGAAAAGGGCCAGGTGAGAAGTCCCAAATAGAGGATAATACTGTTTCCTGTGGGGAGAGGATTAGTTTAATGTGATGATATAGAATATGAAAGTCCTTTGCAGGTTAATTCATTTCACCTTTGCTACCTAAAATGTGTCCATAAATCCTTAAGTCCATATTTTTGTTCCCATACATTTTTAGTTTCTTATGCCATATTGTATTTCCCAGCTGGTCCAGGTATTCCAACACCACCTCTTTCCACTAGTCATTATCTTTGAGATGAACTTCTCTGATGCATTTAGAAACTGGTGCTCTTCATTTATCCTGAACATCAGTGTATTTGCATTCATAATAAAATTAGAAGATGAAGGGAGTCTGGAATTTTAGGTAGACTGAAGGATTTGTTACCTCACTTATTCCACATGCTGCTCAAACAATTCTGAGAGACTTGTCTTGGAACAATGATCAGTCAATCTTAGATCAGCCAGAAAGCTATGTATTCACCCTAAGCTTGAGGGTAGAATTGATCACCTGCAAATTTTTTTAAGTAAATAACCCAGTAAGTTTATTATAAAAGTGTATCTAACTGAACACAGAAGCTAAGGGGAAAAAATTTAAAAGGCCAAGATACCTTAATAGGTCCTAGCACTTAGGGCTGTAATTATATGAAACCCATCCTGAAAACCCCTTCATGCTAACTACTACTACTTCTCTCTTCCAAAAATGATCTCCCTATAGTGTAACCTGGCTCATGTCTGCTGAGAGGGCTTCCCAGGTACCTGTTGGGGTAAAAAGCTTGTCTCTGAAACCTTGTGTCCAGTGGCTAGAGGTCAGCTGTCTCCTCACCCCTTTCAGAAATACTGACTGGCTTTCCACCTCTTGTGAAGAACTTGCCTACCCTCTATAAGGCTCCTTCCATATTGCACTGTGACTTTCTACCTATCCCGCTGGACCTTCATTTGCATTTAACTTCAGTGTGGTTATTCTTTGGTCCCTTCATTCCCACCCAGCAGGACACATGCCACATGAGTGCTAAATAAGTACTTGGTAATTGATATGACAGATAGATAAGTATGTGGGTAGGTAGGTGGGAGGGTGGGGGATGGATAAAATAAATGATCCAGAATCATCCCATATCAAAACTCCTAAACTCACAATATCGTAACCATAACCTTTCAACCTCCCAGTTTTCTGCTTCTATCTATTTTCCAGTCTTAGTCTCCTCCAACAGACTGCTCCTGCCTTTACTTACTTTCTTTTCTTATTTGGGATATTTCTTCTTCCTTAGTTCTGCTGTGCCCACATGGGAAATAAAAAACAGTCCTAGGTCAGTCTGTCAACTTTGCCTTCTCTTTGCCCCCTCCTATACCCTGTTCCAGGCAGTTGGGTATTATTAGAGGAAATTATAGTGGTTATAGGTTAGCATCAGCCAGACCAGTGTAGATGCAGGACCACCAACATTCAGGCAGACTAATTACCTCCCTCTCAATCCCCATAGAACTACTGGCAAGATTTTACAATCTCCTTACCCTACTACTTCCTGTCTACTTAATAGAGAAAACAGAAGCCACCAGACAGGAACTTCCTTAACTTCCTGTGCTCTCCCCCCTGCCACCTGCAAACTTATCTGCATCCTTCCTTTTCTTCCTGCTTCCTGTCTCAAGGGATGAGGCAAGGCTCCTTCTCTCCCAAGGCCAATTCTTCTACTTTCTGCCCTCAGGATTTTCCTCCCTCCTATGTTTTCTAGGATGCTGACCCTCCCAATGGCCTCCCTCTTCCTCCTGAATCCATAACTATTTCCTCTATTTGGCACTCTTCACTCAGAGCAGAAACATGCTTCAGCATTTTTCTTTAAAAAACATTAAAAAAAATAGCTACCACACTCCCTCTTCCCTTTCCATCATGACATCCAGCCTACATTAGAAACCAGTCTTCTCTCCCTTTCTCTACTTCCTGTGTCCCAGTCAATCACATTCAGTGTTTCCACCATTCAAGTAAAGTTTTTCACCTCCAGGTCATGAATGCCACCCAGGAGCTAAAGTCACTATACCAAAAGAATTAAAAATGTTTTTTCCTTTACTTGACTTCCCTGTAGTAGCATGTGACAATGTTGATTATACTTCTTGAAAATCCCACATTCTGTCATCTGTCTGGCATTGCTTTTCTGAGTTCCATCCTTCTTCCTCTTTGAGGATTTCTCTCTTTACACCTAAATGTTGTTGTCATGGATTAACCTTCCACTGCCTTCTGTCTTGGATCTCCTCATCCACTTCCATGGATTAACTTACTACATTTCTATGCTGATGACAGCCAAATCTGATTTTCTGGTCCACAACTTTTATCAGCCTACTGAACATCTTTAGTTGGTTTTTTCCAAAGATACCTCAAATTCAGCATGTCCAAAACTGAGCTTTTAATCTCACCTCCATCCACTCCTGCCATGAATAGAAACCTGCAAAATTTCCTTGTCTTGTCACACTCATCCTCCATAACTAAACAGCCAGTTGCATGGTATTGCTTCAATTCAGGGAATTTTAACCAGAGGTGACTATCAGAATTACCTACTCTTATTTAAGAGGTCTTGGATAGTCCCAAGGCTTTTCTATGTTGAACAATTTTATGTTCTAGCCATACTATACTGCATAAATTTGTCCAGCTATGCCTGTGCATTTTTAACAGTTATTTTTAAGATTCATTTAGACTTACAGAGGAGTTGCAAATATTCCCATGTAGCTGTCACCCAAGTATCCTTATGTTAACCTCCTATATATAAACTGTAACATATCAATCAAAACTAAATTAATCTTGGGGCTGGGGATGTGGCTCAAGCAGTAGCACGTTCGCCTGGCATGCACGGGGCGCTGGGTTTGATCTCAGCACCACATAAAAATAAAATAAAGATGTTGTGTCCACCGAAAACTAAAAAATAAATATTAAAAAATTATCTCTCTCTCTCTTTTAAAAATGAACTAAATTAATCTTGCCAAGACACTGTTAACACAAGATTTACTTGGATTTCACAATTTTTCCACTAATGTAATTTATTTTGGGGGTGGGTATCAGGGATTGAACTCAGAGGCACTCAACCACTGAGCCACATCCCAGTCCTATTTTGTATTTTCTTATTTAGAGACAGGGTCTCACTGAGATGCTTAGCACCTTGCTTTTGCTGAGGTTGGCTTAGAACTCGTGATTCTCCTGCCTCAGCCTCACAAGCTGCTGGGATTATAGGCGTATGCCATTGTACCAGTCACTAATGTCATTTTTGTGTCCCAGGATCTCACATTCCATTTAACTGTCATGTGCCCATGACCTCGTACATGTACTTTATTCCCCAGAGCCTTTCCTTGCATTGCTTCTTCCCTCCCTTGGCTTCTCTCCCTTGCCTGTGGGGTGACCCTCTTATTCTCTAGGACTGAAGTCAGGTAGTCCTTCCTAGAAATACTTCTTTCCCTTCCCCAGAAGAGCTGCTATCCAGTGGTCTTCAGAGCTCTGAAATCAGTTCTAACAAGCAAGCACCAAGGTTAGATAGGTAATAATGCCCTCAAGGACAGGGGCCGTGTCCATTTCCTTGTTACATTAGTAATGCTGAATTGAAGGACTGGCTAATAGTAGGAATTTATTAAATCACATATCTTACGAAATGGCACATATCGTGTTCTGGAACACTATTCATTACTGACCACTGTGGTGTCTTTCATGTGCCTAAGACAAGAGTCCCAAGTAGCCTAGCATATGATGTATCATTCACTGCTATTTGTACTGATTTCTATTATGAAAAATAAAAAAAGTATCTGTGAACAAGATATGTAATCCCTTGATTGAAGCTACCTCTGCTACTACAGAGCCTGTATTTTGATACTTCCTTAAGATTCTGAAGGAGCCTGTCCTCCTGGTCAGATCTGATTTCAGAACCATGTATGGTAAAATAGCTGGTTCTCATCTCCTTCCTCTTCTTTGTAGTAAATCAACTCCTAGCCATTTTAAGATGACTGCACAGATTCCAGATTATCAAAGCAAACAGAGAACTATCTAGTACTCTGACAGTGACATAGTTTTGTTCACCCAATCCGATAGCAACCTCAGAAGGCCTTGTTTTGTCTTAAAAGAACTGCTTGATTCATCCTTCCCTCAACCAACTACCATCACACAGCTACCACAACCTAGCAACACTTTAGCTGTGTTTTTTCTCCCGTAAGAGAACACTGGGTTTGGTGGGAAAAAATCCCTTTGCCAAAGCCAAAACAGTCCATATACAGGTGTTCCCCAGAATACAGATGATCCATATTTTACCACTCATCCAGTTTGGGAGTATAACTGGATTTTACCATGATGACAAAATCATCTCTCACTTTCATGAAGTAGAAGAATCTCAGAGCTACAGTTTGGTGCAGCCTCCCCAGTACTGATCCTATTTTCAGGGTTGAATATTTCCAAATAAAGAACCAGCAGTGCTAACCACACTTTCAGAGTCATTTCTGTGGCTTTATTGACTCAGTCTTTCACTTAACTGGGAGATTATTCATTCCCATTTGTTTCCTCCTTCTCCCACCTAGATGAACAATGTCTGGGGCATTCACCACTGACTCTTTTCATTCGCTGGCTTCTGCTAGTAAACTGTGCACTTCCTGTTAGGAGTCTAGGTAACTTTTTGGCTGAAACCCTTGCTATCACCTGCCCCTGCCCTATAGGCCTACCTTGTGGAACCCTGTTTCTATTCTTTACTGTTCTCTAACCCTATTTCCTTTCTAGAGTCCTGGCCCTCAAAGGACCGACCTCTTGTTCATTCTTTGTAATCTCATGCTCCAGTGTCATGTCTCATCTCTTATCTTCCCCTCTTACCCATTCCATCCAAGTCACATGATTCCTTTTTTTTTTCTCTTGAGTGGTTTCAGCATGTAGACCAGCCATTTCCCTGAAAGACTCATGGCCTTTTCTCTTTTGAAATCATTTCGCTTCTACATTACAACTCAGAGCTCTTTCCCAGGTGTCTCTCACATATATTCCTTTTTTTGGTAAGCGAACGTGTTTTAAACTTTCTTAACCATACAAAATGTTTCATATTTTATTTACAAATCAATAAATTTTAATTGCATTATATTTGAATTCAAAATGCGGTTAAAACAACCTTAGAAAGAGGCAATATTTTATAGTAGTTGTGAATACAAATCCTGAATCTGACAAGGACTACTCTTGTGACATTAGGTAAAACACATAAGCTCCTCAGGTTTGTAATATCCTGTTTCATAAGGTTGTTATGAGAAGAAAAGAGATACAAGTGCTTAACAGTGCCTGACATACAATGTGTTCTCATAAACTGTAGCTCTCTGAGTTGTTAAGTCTAGTGCTTATATTATGTGTTAAGCATGCATGCTGAAAACCTCAAAGAAAAATAAGATATGCTATAGAAATTTCTGTATAATTTCTTAAACATTTCAGAAATTGATTAAAACCTGTCCAAAGAGTGGCTATATGTTTTTCTTTATTGAGTTGATAGGTAAAATTCTCTATTTACCCTCCCCCATCTCTCTGCATGGTCATACACACACACACACACACACACCCCAGTGGTTTTGGTGGAAGGTCTTAAAATAACTTTTGTGTTGACCATACTTATTATTGTGTTTTGTACTTGAATGAGGGTGATAGAGTTTAGCTGCAAGAAGCTGTCAAGGTGTCATGTCCTAGGCTCAGATGCTTAGTTCCCCAGGAAGAAGGAGGAGGGAAGTAAAAAGATTAGATGAGGGAGTGGGGAAAATAAGAAATATGTGTAGGGTCAGAATTTCTGTGGACAGATGGAGCATGTCAGACTAGGGCAGGCTGCAGTTCATAAGGAGGTAGCCTGGAAATTGCTGGGCAGCCTATCTGAGTTCAGTTTGTCATTAGACTTTAGTCACCGTAGGAAGTGGTGGTTAGATCTATGGAAGACAAATAAGGCTGGGGATGGGAGACCAGAGCATGCTTCTAACTCTATAGACCGATCCAGTTGGGGAATAGAGTAAATTTAGGGTGCTATGACTTGCTATGATGGCCCTGACACCAGGAACAAGAGTAGGTGGGGGGGGGGGGGCAGTGATCCAGGATTCCAGAACTTTGCTTTGCCCCAAGCACTTTTTCTGAAGAAAGCATTTGAAGTGTTCACCTTCTAATTATCCTTTAAAATATATGTGTGTATTTTATGCAGTCATCTGTCTATGCGAAGTAACCCACAGTAATAAAAGGAAGTATTTGGAGTTGTAACACTAGAAGAGAATTATGGACGTTGTTTATTATGTTTGTATTGATACTCCTCTTATGAAGCAGATCTGCTAGTAAGAATATCTCATAATATTCTGATTTTGTTTCTGTAAATTCTTCCTAAAGACTTATTGAAAATAAGAATTTTTTTAAAATACACTTTGTGAATCATACAAAAGTCTCAAGCACAAGGGTTTCTGTGATTAAACTCCTGCCTGTTACCAGGAAAATACTTGAAGCAATTTAAATAAATAGAGTTCACATGAGTTTTGAAATTTATACCCCACACGTGCAAGGCCCTGAGTTCGATCCTCAGCATCACATAAAAATAAATAAATAAAACAAAGGTATTATGTCCAACTACAACTGGAAAATAGATATTTTAAAAAAAGGAAAGAAAGGGAGGGAAGGGAAGGGAAGGGGGAAAAAGGAAGGAAGGAAGGAAGGGAGAGATTTATGCCCCAAAGAGGCTAAGCTCAAGCAGATCTATGTCTGTTAAAACTTTTTTTTTTTTTTTTTTTTTGATGGGTACCGGGAATTGAACTCAGGGGCACTCAACCACTGAGCCATATCCCCAGCCCAATTTTGTATTTTTATTAGAGACAGGGTCCCACTGAGTTGCTTAGCACCTTGCTATTGCTGAGGCTGGCTTTAAACTTGCACTCCTCCTATCTCAGCCTCCCCAGCCACTGGTATTACACGCATGCACCACAGTACCCGGCTACAACATTATTTTTTCTCAAAATTTTAATTTGTCATTAAAAAAGCAGCATACAAATAAACCAAAATTAGATAAAAACACCATACTCTCATTATTAAGATTATGTTAACCGTTAACCCCTTAGTGTGTATCCTTCTAGCTATATAGACTTTTAAAATAAATGATAACCGAGCATATATATTTATTTTAATGTACTTTTTTTTTTTTTAACAATTAATGGCTTTTTTTCAATCACTAAATTCTTATCTCACTTAGAACTTAACTTTCAAATACCCACAAAAATATTTGGGCAATTCAGCACGCTTGTTCAAATCCAGGACCATCTGTTATATCAGGCTGTCTCTGAAGTGTTGATTACTCTAGAACAATCCCTTTGTTGACAACACTGACTTGAAGGGATGGGCCACACCTACTGTAGAAGGCACCACTTTCCCGGTTTGTCTTGATGCTTTTCTGTAGCGTTGTTCAGCATGTCGTTCCATTCCTGTGTCTCCTCTGGTGCCAGGTTAAACATCTTTGGTGACAATGCATTGTAGATGATGTGTGTCCCTGTGTTGCCTGCCTTGGTGTGATCACAGCCTGATCCCCCACATGCAGTTGTGTTTTTCCTCTTGCTAACAGGAAGTAATCTATGTGTTGGCATCACATGTGCATTCAGGTCCTCATCAACAAGTCTCCTGCTGATTTTAGCAGTAAACAGCAGTCCTTAACTGAAGAAATAATTACAGTAGGGATATGATATTATATTTTCTGAATCTGTAATTTCTTTTACATTTGTTAGCCAACATTTTTTGTGAAGAAGAGATTTCCTTTGCATAGTGGGACTATTAGATTATCTGAAATACCTTTTCTTTAATTGCGGGTTTTCAAAGTACAGCTTTAACAGCTGACTCAGCTGAGATGTTGGAAAAATTTAAGCATTCTTTTTAAAAATCCTCTGGTCACTGCAAATATGATTTCTTGAGCATTTTCAGTGTATGAGGGACTGTGTTAAAGGCTTTATGTAATCTAATTCTTCTGACAAGATAATGAGGTTTTAGAGAAAGACAACAGAAGCTCTTGAGCAGTTAAGTAACTTGATAAGGTCTCTCACATTGGAAATGACAGCACTAGGATTTAAATTCAGATGGATCTGAGTCCATAATTTGTACTTAATTCTTTTTACACATTTTTGTTGCATTTTACTTAAAAGCCAAATTCTGCTTATAATGTTTTTTGGAATGTTTCCTTGTTCATAAATGGGTAGGAATGGAAATTTTGCTCAATAATTCTTAATGAAGTCTCTTTCCCCTCTTTTGTTTTTTTGTTTAAATATTTTAACAGTGTGAAGAAAACACAAACCTTCAGGATACTACCCGCTACCTCAAGCTTCCGTTTTCCAAGGGCATTTTCCTTGGGAATAATAATCAAGCCATGAAGGCAACAAAAGAGTCTTTTTGGATAACATCTTTTCTCTGTTCCACAAAACTCACACAAAATGGTAATGTATGATACAGTGTTATTTGAAAGCCTTTGTACCTAAGTGCATGTATGAATTTTGGTAAGAATATTCAACATGTACTACAGTTACATTTAAGAACTTTGCACTAGAAAAATTGTTGATCTGTTTAGGATTTCCAATAAAATGGAAACAGGGGTGACCCAATGATCAGTTGAATACGTGACATTTAAGGATTTCAAAATTATCCCAGTGTTGAAAATCAAGTACACAACTCCTCAAACAAATCATTAAAACCCAGCTGCATTTTTAAAAGAGACAACAACAACAAAAAAATACCACCACCTTAATGTCTTGTTTTATAGCTCTGTAAAGAGTGCTAATTGTAGGCTTTAGAATAAAGCCTGTTTTTTGTTTAATTAGATGGATATTGCTTTTCTGCTCTGGCATTACTTTTTATGTCAGTGATTGTTTAGCAAGTTATGATTAATAAAGCAAGCTTTTCTCCTTGGCAAATTGTTATGAAAACATGGTCTGTAATGAAAGAAGTAAATTAAACATTTTTTTTTCAGTTTTTCATGGTTGCCATATAAGGCTCTTAGCTTGTACCCTGAATGCTATATTAATAAGTTAGATTCATTATACTGAGGAGAATCACTTCATAATAAGGTATTGTGTCTCATAGAACGCCACTGTGCCTGAACATTTGTTAGGTGTTATTACTTCTGTCTGTTGTGTCATGGAACATCCTTTGTAGAAGGAAGCATAGTTCTTCTCTTAGAACATAGTATCAGGAAAGAAGCAAAATATAGTAGTATATTGACCACTTTTTAAAATGCCACTCAATTTCAGCATGCATTTTGATAAGACACCAAATTAAGTTGTCCTAGACTTCATCAGTATTTAGTGGTAAATGATGTTTACTTAAATAAAACCTCCATTGAGGAACGGGGTAGGCATGCGAAAAATGGAGGAACTTTGGGAAAAGGGGAGGGAGAACAGGGAGCAGGTATGGGGGCAGGAAAGACGGTGGAATGAGATGGATATCATTACCCTAGGTACATGTAGGACTGTACATATGGTATGATGCTACAATGTGTACAACCATAGAAATGTAAAATTGTGCTGCAGTTGTGTACAATGAAACAAAATGCAAATCCTGCTGTCATATCCCTAATTAAAATAAATAAATAAACATCCATTGACAAAACTCAGTGATTAAAAGGCATTAAGTAAACCTCAGGTATTTGTTATGAGGCCAATCTACTCCTGTGGAGGTTATATACATGACAAAATCAACCTGTTGTTAACTCTCTTAAACAAAATTTATGTTCATCCTACATGGATTAGGATGAATATAAAAAAATTCATCTTAATGAATAAAAAAAATTGTATTTATCCTACATGTTATAGAGCTCATATTCACATTTAACTAAACATGCCTAGTAAAACATTTTAGGACCAAGTTAGTTAACTGTTCCATTGCTGTTATAACAATTGCCACAAACCTGTTGGATTAAAACAACACAAATATATCACTTACAGTTTTAGAGATCAGGTATCTAAAATCAGTTTTACTAAGCTAAAATTAAAGTGTTTGGACACGATAGAGGAGAATACTTTTTCTTACCTTTTCTAGCTTCCAGAGGCTGCCTGCATTTATTAGCTCTTGGGCCTTCCCCCATCTTCTAAAGCCAGTAGTAGCATCTTCAAATTTCTCTCTTACCCTCTTCCATGTTTATAGGACCCTGGTGATTACATTTGACCAGAAAATCCAATATAATTTCCCTATTATAAGACTTTTAATCACATCTGTAAAGTCTCTCTTGCTCTGTAAGGTAAACAGTCGAATTTCTAGGAATTTGGATATGGAAATCTTTGGGGGGGGGCATTATTCTGCCCTCCATACAGATAAACCTAACAGTAGAGTCACTGACATCAAAATATTTGGCCATGCATCCTGAATTTGTTGTAGTTCAAGGATTTAGGATGTTAGGCAGAATTATGAACATAAGAAAGGGAGAACCAAGTGCTAAAAATTAGAAGTTGCTCCTTTGCAAAAGAAGAAAACATTTCCAGGTAAATTTAGAAAATAAACTATTCATGAAACCATTCTATTAAACATATCACTTTACAGAAGCTGGATCAGAATTCCATGCAATATCTGGCTCATTTTTGGAGGCTTGATTATCATTTTGACTTTGATTAACCTTGTCAATGTAAGACAGCTCAAAATGAGCCAGGAAATGAATAGCATGCTTTAAGAGATGAGAAGGGAGAAGGAAGTCAGTTGATCTTTCTAAAATTTACATGCTGGACACACATCTCTGTGTAGAAGTAATCCAGTTCCAAATTGGAATTAAATTGATATGTATTCATTTTGCTTCACTCAAAAAAATATACACATCACATTTCTACTACAATTGGACATTAACAAGTGATTCAGTCCCTAGAAGCATTTTCTTAGAGCAGATTTGCATTTCAGAATTCATTAAAGTCTATCTGCACTCTCTGTATAATATCCAGTATTGTTCATGGATAATGTGCCAAGGCCAGGACATTGTGCTGGACATCAGTGATTGCCAGAAGTAGAGATTTTAAGCAGGAGTGGGGTCATGTCATCCTTATATTTTATAGCTCTTATAGTATACTTAGTAAATGCTTCTTAAATGGAATATATGAAATCCATATTTTCAGATCATTGTTTCTCATGTGTAGCTAACTTATCTTCATATGATTAAAACAGACCTAGGAGGTGACAGTTTGCCTTAACTTTGAGTACTTGAATACACAATTGTGTTCATATAGATATAACTGCTGTGTGCTTTCATGTGCTCCTTTAAGAGCAGTCCCAATGGGATTGTCTGAACCACTATAGTTGGTTGTCAAGCTCTGTTCATGAGGCTCCTGATCCTCAGTGATTAGAAGGCATTAAGTAAACCTCAGGTTTACTGCCTCTGGGGATGCCACTATATGACCAGCAGAGCCACCCCTTATATTGGACAGAGCCCTGAACTACACAGCAACTGCTTCACTTGAAGGGGAAGGAAAAGAGAGCCAGGGGAAGGAGTGAGAGTGGGATGGGATGGGGTGGGAAGTGAGGAGTGAATGGCAGGGGAAATGTAATAGAAGTTTTTAAAAGAGAAGATATTAGGAATGGGAGGCATCCTGAAATTAGATGGGAGAAGAAGAAAGGAGGAAGAAGGAAGAAGCAAACTAGGGGATTAATAGAGCCCTGTCTCTGTCATTCATTGTTGGTCTCACTGTGGAAATATCTGATATTCTAAATAAAGACAATCCATTTTTAAAAGGTTTCAATAGTATCCTCAGGATATCTGTATTAGAAAGTAATATTAAACATTCTCAGGATTTTTTTGGTTAGAAAACATCATAAATCTATTTCAAAATTGGTATTTCAAATATTTCTTCTTTTTCCTATTTTAAATCATCCTTCTCCTTTTCACTGTTGTAGATACACATTCCTAATTAGTACAGGTTGAGTATTCCTTGTCTGATATGCTTGGGACTAGAATTATTTCAGATATTAGGATTTTTTTATATTTTGAAATATTTACATATGCATAAGATATCTTGGGGATGAGACCCAAGTCCAAACACAGAATTTATTTAAGTTTCATGTATACCTTATATACATAAGCTAATGCTAATTGTATACAATATTTTTAATGGTCCAGCATTTTGGCTATGATCTATCACAGGAGGTCACAACTTAAGTGACCCACAACTTAAGTGGATTTCCACTTATGGCATCATGTTGGTGCTCAAAAAGTTTTGAATTTTGTAGTATTTTGGGATTTTGAATTTTCAGATTAGAGATGCTCCACTTGTAGCAAATTTTTTAGTAAAATCTTTTATGAAGATTTTCTCTCATCCTGTCTTTGGTGAAGTTGTTTCTCTTTCCTGTTAAGATTCTTGTGCTTTTTCACATTTCTGTTCAATCTGTATTTTCCTTCTCAACTACTTTCTTGATTTTTGTGAGGTTTAGGATTTTTTTGATTCATTGTTAGTCTTTTTGTCTCTCAGCAAGTCCCATTTGGGTTTTTTCTGAAACAAGTGCTTTGAAGTGAATTTCTCACTATTCCACCTGGAAAATCCCTCCAGGCTTCTCTCTCAACCCTGCTGAGCCTGGAAGCCATCCCTGCTGGGCTTGCAGGGCTCAGGGCCCACAGGTAGTTTCAGAAGGGAAGGCAGTTGCAGAGCAGGGCACTGTGCTTACCCAGAATCCGGGGCAGAAGATAGCCTATGAAATCTAGGAACTGGCACTCTCATGTCTGAGAACACTGGGCTTGTCATTATTGTGCAGTGACCTTTAAGTCCTGCAGGGTTTGGGCCACTTTGTCCATCAAGAAGACCTTTGATCCAGGCAAAGTTGGGTGCTAAGCGGAGTATTCATGTTTGGAGGTACAAACGTAAATAAAGGAGGTTCTCAGCCCCCAAGAAATTCTCATCTTACTAGGAAGAGGCACAAATAATTCAACAAACATTTGTCAGTCAGATACCTACTCTGTTCTTGCTATTGGGAGTACCATAGGGCCAAGCTTAGCTCTATTTTATATTGATTTTTATGGTCAGTTTGGGGCATTAACAAACAACTGTGATGGTAAGATAGGAGTTACTGTTAAGTGGAGCACATAGAAGAGATGATTAGCTAGGGATCTCAGGAAAGGCTTCTTGGATGAAGCGGCATTCAACCTGAAAACTAAAGGGTTAAGTAGGAGCAGGGAGGAATAATTAGAATATACTGAAATAAATGCTATCTTGGAGATGCCTGCATCTTAAATGGCCAGGAGGGGCAGCAACATGTTTAAGAACTCAACTTTTATCACTATTCTCTATAAAGGCAATTAATCTTTGTTTTTTATTTGAAAAGGTGATATGCTTGATCTTTTGAAATGGAGAACCCATCCAGACAAGATCACAGGCTGTCTCTCTAAATTAAAAGAAATTGATGGCTCGGAGATAGTAAAGGTACATGTTATTTCATTACCCATCTTGGAAACTTACAGAATAAAGAACATTTGGAGGGGAAGCACAAATAGTTTTTTATTCATTCATTTACTACTTCTTTATCCAATAGTTTCTGCAGGATACACTGGATACCCTATTTGGAATTTTAGATGAAAATTCCCAGAAATATGGGTCTAAAGTGTTTGATTCTTTGGTAAGTTCAAATTCACTCAATTATATTGTAATGATTGTATCTCTCAGTCTTGACTTTCATGAGGCTGTTTTAGAGATGCAGTTGATAATGTGTTTATTTTTAATGGAACAAAAAAAAATCTCAATCTGCATTTGGTTTTAAAAAGCTCATTTTTTTTTTTTAGGTTCACATAATAAATTTGCTGCAAGATAGCAAATTTCACCACTTTAAACCTGTAATGGACACTTACATTGAGAGTCATTTTGCTGGGGCCCTTGCATACAGGTAAAGCCGTTTATCTTGTAATTCATTTAGAAGCAGTTCCTTTTGAGCTTGTCTAAGCAGAAGCAGCTGTATAGGAACATTTAAAGGGGGTGCAGGAAGAAATGAAGCACAGCATCTGAAGTGCCTCTTGAGACATCTTTCTTCCTCACACACCCTTCTTTAATTGCTAGGACTGATTTTGGTTGAAAACAGAAAAAAAAAAAAACTTCCTGAATTCTATCTCTGAGACCTAAAATATAAAGTATTTTCTTCTTGTCTCTATTTAACTTGATGTTTTTTAGTCAAAAATGTCTGGTTATTTCATTTCAAGGCTTCATTTAATTACTGTATTCCCTGATGATTATGTATATCTTTTTTTTTTTTTTGGTACTAGGATTGTATCCAGAGTCACTTAACCCTTGAGCCACATCCCCAGCCCTTTTTATATTTTATTTAGAGACAGGGTATCCTTAAATCCAGGGCCTTGCTAATTTGGTGAGGTTGGCATTGAACTTGTGATCTTCCTGCCTCAGCCTCCTGAGCTGGGATTACAGGTGTGCATCACTGCCCCTGAAGATTATCTTGAAGAAAGAGATACGGACAGGAAAAAATCTTTGCCTTCGTACCTGCTTGAAAGCATTCATTCATTCAGTTGTTAATATCTACTGAGTGCCTGCTTCATACTAGAGCTTTTATTTTGTTCTGATAATGTGAAGACTTGGTCTCTCTGGCCTCAAGTCATTTAGTTTCTGGAATCTACCCTTTGATGGCTGTTCCTCATTTCCCACCAACTTGGATGATGCAAGTAAGGTTTAGAGTGAATGAATAGTGCTTAGCTGGTGCCTTCTCCCAGGCAGCTTAGTTGACAATTGCCAGAAGGCAACGGCTTCTCTCTTTCAATCCTATAAATAACACCTTTCTAGTTTTGGGCCCTGTTTAAATATAACCCTGAAGTTCTGTTTCCTCACTCCAGTGCTGTCATTGCTTTACTGTCCACATTTCTACCTTAAACCTTCAGCACCTGTGGGCATGTACATACACAATTCACCAGTTCCCAGAGGTGAGCTCAAAGATCCTGGGAGCAGATTTTTACCTGCCTCCCAATCTAAGTGACATATAAAGGTAATCACATAAGTATTTGATCAGCTTGAGTATTTCTGACAATGACATATTATACTTAGGTCTCCAAAATTTCAATAAACTAAGATATTTTTGTAAGACTTTACCCTCTATCAGGGTGATCCTCTATCAGGGTGATTTACTGCTAAGGTGAAATGTAACAATAGGAATAGTTTTGAAATGTTGGCCTGCTCAACCTAACAATTTGGGTCCCAGTATAAGGAGGTCACTGCTTCTCACTGAAATTGTCATTGGAAGATAGAAGACAAGAGTATAATTTCTAATACTTCAAGTTGGCCAGGAAAGCAAGATAACCAGTCCTAACGAGGCAGATAAGGCCTGTGCAATCTTCTCAAGCTGTAGGTGGTTGGGAATTTGCTGACATCTTTAAAATAGCACTTCCTGCAGCATCTACCTCCTAGCATGTCCGGATATTCTTTTCTGACCAATACAAAAATTCCTGTGTGATCTTTTCTCTAAAATGGCAACAAAGGTTAAAAAGGAAGCTGTTGCCCCTCCCAGAACAAAGTCAAAAGAAAGGCTTTGAAGGCCAAGAAGGCAGTGCTAAAAGACATCCACAGCCACATGAAAAGAAAAGACCCACACATTACCCACCTCCTACAGCCCAAGACACTGTAGCTCCAGAGGCAGCCCACATACCTTCAAAAGAGTGTCCCCAAAAGAAACATGCTTGACCATGCTGGCATCATGGAGTTCTCCCTGACCACTGAGTTGGCTAAGAGATACAAGACACACACCTGTGTTCATTGGGAAAGTCAAGGCTGAAAAGCACCAACTGACTGTGAAGTGGCTCTCTGGCATTGATGTGACCAAGGTCAATATCCCATCAGTCCTAATGGAGTTCAGAAAAAGTCATATTTTCAAGAGGCTCTTGATTATGATGCTTTGAATATTGCCAGCAAAATTAGGATTATCTGAATGGATCCAGCTAGCAAACTCTTAGTATACATTTTTTTTAATCATTAAAAAAAAAAAAAAATCGTTGTGTGAACTGTTTCAAGAAATTAAGAACTGACCAAAGTTGAATGTGGCAAGAATGTAATCTTAAGTGTCCTAGGTTGTTTATTTGCTTTTTAAATTTTTTTTTGTTTTTTTTTTAATTTTTTTATTTGTTTTAATTAGTTATACACAACAGTAGAATGCACTTATATACTTTGATATATCATACATAGAAGGGATATAATTTCTCATTTTTCTGATTATATATATAGTAGAATCACATTGGTCATACAGTCACATACATACATAAAGTAATAATGTCTGCTTCATTCTACTGTCTTTCTTATCAACATACTTTACATACAAACAGAGATACAAAAATTGTGGTATATATGTGTATTAAGAATTGTAATACAAAAAAATAAAAAGAAGAAAAAGAACATTACCTTAGATTAAGTAGACGGAAGTGAAAGGAGGGGAAGGCAGGGGATGTGGGGATAAGAAATTTTTTGTTTCTTAAGGCTAAATCTACTTTGCTCCTCTAGAAACGTTTTCTAAGGTGCACTTTGGCAATAAGACTTATTATTTTTTTCATGGCATGAGAAATCCATGGGGGTGTAGCTTGGAGTTTCAGGTATTGCTTTTACTCTCTTTTGCCTGCAGCTGAAAGGTAATCCATCCATCTGCTCATGTGATCAGTGGGGAAGAAATCCCAGCTAGCAGTTGTTCAGGGTTAACTATAACATCCCTACTTCCAGCCACTTGCTTGGCCAGAATCCTTTTCTCCAGTATTTGTGTTCACTCCTTTGAGAGAGCATTGCCAGAAACAGGGTGGGGAATGGAATATGTTTAGATTAAGGGGAATTTCAAGGGGAGACAGCACATTTTCTCTCTTTAGCTTCAAAAAGGGGTAGTGACATTGATCTACAGGAAAATATTATATAGCAAATTGACAGAAAACTATGAGCCTCACAGGGAAATAAGATTCTTCATGATGCACATATCAGGTTTATTGGCATTTCATTGAAAGTTCAACCAGTTCTACTTTGTGCACATTTCTCCCTGTATTTTAGAGATCTCATCAAAGTTCTCAAGTGGTATGTGGACAGGATAACAGAAGCAGAGCGGCAAGAGCATATCCAGGAGGTGCTGAAGGTAATAGCATGCTGTTGAAAACAGATAACATATTCTAACAAAGCTGTGGCACCGTGATGCTTAAACTAATTGGTCTCCTCTACATAGACAGTAATTGGTGATGATATGTTACTGACATTCCAATTCAAGGATCTTAATCAGCTTATGCTGCTCCAGAGCTGATGAAATTCAAAAGGGACTTTGCCAGGCTTGTCCACTGGAACCTGCTCAGGATTGAATCCTTGCCTCTCTGGCCTCCTGGAAACTTGAAGTCAAATGCCTGAATGTCAGGGGGAAATGGCCTATGAAAGAAGACTGCACATGAGCAGTTAAGCTTAGAAGTTCCTGGCTCTTGTTTCTGTCCACCTGACAGAGACCATCTGAGAATCATGCATCTTAAATTTTAAGAGAAAATAGGTTGTAGAGCAAGGATCACAATAAGGAAACCTGAGGCTTCACTGGGTCTCATGGTTGATGCCGTTCCTATCTCTGGGCCTTATATATTCCATTGTATTTGGAGATACTAATGTCTGACTCATCAGTGTTCAAGGACAATACAAATTCTCAGTGGTCTAGGTCCCACCCTGGTAGTCTTCCTGTTGAGTATCATCCTATGTATTATAGGTAAAGTATTCATTTTAGGAAACAAGCATTGTATTCGTTATGAATTTTTCATTTTGGTCTGCTTGAAGGTAAAATGCCAAGTGACAGGAGTACCTACCAAAGCAAAATCACTTTTTTTTGTTATCAGGAATTGAACCCAGGGCTGCTTTACTACTGAACCACATCCCCAGACCTTTTTATTTTTTTATTTTGAGACAGGGTCTAAGTTGCTTAGGTCCTCACTAAATTCCAAAATCACTTTTGAAAATCAGGTATCTCTTCATGGACCAAATCTAAAAAGCCATCTGAGGATCAAAAATATTCAGCATTCCTGAATTCAGCATTCGTTCAGAATTATAAAACATTTTAAATTTTCTGTATATTTATTAGACATCAGAGAAAAATGGCTCTTACCCCTACAAGTAAATACATTTAAAAATCTCACAGGACCTTGGTGTTTGAATCAGTAGTTGAAAAGTCTGATACTATACCATGCTTTTTATGCTGTGTCATGGTTACATAAATACTCTTGGCCTCCTTTGAAGCTAACTTTTTAAACTTTTCCTTTTCAGGCACAAGAATACATTTTTAAATACATAGTTCAGTCCCGAAGGCTCTTTTCCCTTGCCACTGGTGGGCAAAATGAAGAGGAATTCCGCTGCTGCATTCAGGAGCTCCTTATGTCCGTCCGTTTCTTTCTTTCACAAGAGAGCAAAGGATCTGGAGCATTATCTCAGTCACAGGTAATTTTTTTTCCATCTCTGCTGAATGGAGGAAAACTGTGAATGTGATCTGGGTTTTCTTTTTTGTTTTGTTGTTGTCGTTGTTGTTTTACACAGCAGCATAACTGAAATTCCCCACCAGAAATCCACAGCTCCACAGTTCATATTTATAGTCTGATCATCATTGTGAATAGACTTAAGCATCCCCAGCTCTGAGCACTAGCCTTCCCTAGATTGCCTTTCCCAGCCCTTCCGTCTGCTTAGAGGGGCTGTTGGTTGCCTGCTCCTTGTTTCAGTTACCAGGATGCATCCTGCTGGTCAGGCACATCACCATCAGCCTCAGGGGAGGAATTGTAAGAGAGCCAATCTATTGCAATTCTTTCCCCCAAGCCTGGCACTGCATTTTCATCTATTGAGAATCATTATATTGGACTTCACTAAACTGCATGTTGTTTTGTTTTGTTTTATTTAACTTGACTGTAATCATCCTGGGACTGACCTTGTAAGACCAGAGCTGAGTTCATGCTGCCAGGTTCTCTTACCAGGTGTAGCCTAACATATTGCTTTTTGTTTTTTGTTTTAGAACAGGATCCATCTACTTTCCAAATAGCATGGCCTTGCACATGTTTCAAGAGATAATTCTGAATATCTTTCTCTATACTTTCTCAATCCTTCTTATGTACTTCTAATTCTAATGACTTGGTTTCAAATCTGTCAGAAGAAGCAGGCTCTGTTCATCCTCTCGAGACCAGAGACTTTTAATCCTTGAGCACATATCAAGGGAGGTGAGATCAAACTAGATCCTTAATGGTTTTGACACAATTTGGTGACATGGGGCATTTGGAAGGCATAGTATATGATAGCAAAAACAGCAGAGATAATAGAGCTGTGCTTTTTCTGACAGTTTATTGCTATTCTGGTCACATTCTCTTCTGTACAGTGATGGACTCATCTTCCATCTGGGCAAGGATACAACACAGGCTCTTTTAAATGTCATCTTGGCCTCTCTAGTCAACAGCACAATCACTGCACTTCAGGAACTTGCCAGAGACCTCAATATCAAATGCCCAGTAGCCAAACCCTACTTGAAGTAGTCGATAATTGAGAAGCATAATCCAGCAGGCTAACCACATGTTCCTTTAGAGTTCCCATCATGTTTCCATTTCTACAAAAGCTATTCGTAACTTGAGTTTTCATCCTAAGATTTCTCTTTACTGGTTTCAGAGACAAAGTTTGCCTAATTTGAACCTGAAAAATATTTTCTTACTCTTAAGAGTAACCTTAATTCATGGGTTCTCACTTCCTAGGCATTCTAGAGGTTTCTAACCCCCTTTAAAGCTATCTTTACCTTAGTTGTATTTCTATTGAACCCTAACCATCCCCATAAGGTGACTCGGGCCACTGTGGTACTGCAGGGAGAGTAGTTCTGCTTTTATTTTTGTAACACACTGACTTCTATTGCTCTTGGTTATTGACATTCTATCTACGACCAAGTTTGAGAAACAACTTTGGCACCTTTCCAGAATTGTATTTGAACTGTGCGCGATGATACATGCCTGTAATCCCAGCAACTCAGGAGGTTGAAGCAGGAGGCTCACGAGTTCAAAGCCAGCCTCAGCAGCTTAGTGAGACACTATCTCTAATAAAATATTTTTAAAAGGGCTGGGGATGTGGCTCAGTAGTTAAGTGCCCTGGGTTCAATCCCTGTTACCAAATAAATAAATAAATATATAATCATATTTGATTTTTCCCTTAACTGCCAGATAAGACATAAAGCCAACTCCCAAAACATAATCATATTTGATTTTTTCCTAATCAAGAGATAATATACAAAATATGTGCAAGGCTTCTGAATATCTTTAAAAATTTTTCTGAAGTCATTCTTTATTGTTTTGTACAATATCCTTTACCCCTAAATTTTGATGTGATAATTTTCTTTTTAGTTTGATGCTAAGAAAAAGCTCATATAAAATGATAGATTGGTGAGGGTTTTTTTTAATATTTTTTAGTTGTCAATGGACCTTTATTTTATTTATTTATATGCAGTGCTGAGAATCTAATCCAGTACCTAACACATGCTAGGCCAGCACTCTACTGCTGGGCCATCACCCCAACACCCTAGAGTGATGAGTTTTTTAATGAGTGCATGGCCCTCTATATTTTGGGAGGAAGGGGAAGGCCATACTTCTCTCCATATCAGGTTTCCTTGTGATCCCACACCTTTCTTCACAAAAGCAGGGTGTCACTCATCTGATTGATTCAGTGTGACCCTTTTCTGTTGTTGAATAACAAATGACCACAGCTTAATGACTTTAAATAATGCTCTTTTATGGGGTCACAATTCTGAAGATTGGATGTCTGGTTAGAGTTCATTGAGTTCTTTGCTGAAGGTCTCCCAAAGCTAAAATCAAGGAATTGGCTTTGATGTCTTATCTGGCGGCTTAGGAAAAGAATATGCTCTCAGGATTTTTTTTAGGCTGTTGGCAGAAATCTTTCCTTGTGTTTGCAAGACTGAGGTCCGCTTCCCTTGATGGCTGTGAGCTGGGGCATGGGAGATACTCTTGGCTTCTAGAACCACTGGCATTCTTCAGCATGTGCCTTCTCCATCGTCAAAGCCAGCAAACATATGCTGAATCCTTTTCATGCTTTGAATCTCTCTGATTGCTTCTGCTACCAGCCAGAGTAAACTCTGTTTTAAAGGTTTGTGATTAGGTTAGGTATATCTATATAATCGATATTTTAAGGCCAACTGATTAGTAACCTTCATTACGTCTGCAAAATCCCATTTGCCTTATAGCATAATATAATTGTAAGAACGGTGGGAACAAAGGTCATTGAGGGTCTTCTTTGAATTCTCTCTATTACATCCAGAACCAAGGATATTCATGGCCTTGGTTTTTCTATCAGGTTGCCTTGAAGGTAGAAATCCAGTTTTCTTGATCAGTTTTGCATTTCTTCCATGGCTACAACTCAGGGCAGAGCCTACTCCTTTGAGACAGAGGAGCCATCCCAGCAATCTCTCAGATTGGATCAGTGGACAGCAGCCCCACATCTGTCTGTTCTGGTCCTAGTAAGGAGGTTCATTTAATGTCATGGCCACAGCCCAGCTCTGCAATGACACTTTCCTGGGTACCTCTGCCTTGGGCAGTACTAAGGGCTAACTCACTGGGGTAGCAATGGTTTTTGGTTTCCCATTCCATAGACAGACCCCTGCTCCAGGATCCCCTGGAAAAGAAAAGGAATGACAGAAAGTTTAAAGGCCCAAGATATTGCTGTAAATTCCTGCTGATTATTTTTCCCTATTTGTCTTGGCCACCAGGAAGGTCAAAACTAAATTGTACTTTTATTTTTATTTTCAGTAAAAACTCTTAGCTTGCCCTAGTACTTCTTTCTGTCCTTGTCATAAAGTCTTTGTTTCTTTATCCTTTTTAATAGTCTTATTACATATGTAATAATAAAAAAAGTCAGGTACTTTTTTGAAGTAAAAAAGATGTAAATAAAGAATTAAGGGATAAATTAAAGGGTACATGAAGAAAATCAACTTATTTGACGTTTTAGTAATCTGAAAACTAGGCTCATTTTATTTCATTTCATTTGTATTTTACTTCATTCATATGACTCAGCTCTTTGCAGAGTACATTGAAAGTTATATAAATATAGTCTTTAACAGAGATTACCAAGTTATTGACTTTAAGTAAGAAGTAAATTATAATTTTTAAGAGTCAAGAGCATAATTGTTAGCTCTTTGAATTTGAATCATCAGCACATGTAGACAGCACTCAGTTTCCATGGTGTTGACTTTCCCTGGCTGGGCAGCCAGTGAGCTCTGTAGGCTCAATATTAGTGGAAACCTGTGCCGGCTTCCCTCACTGACTGCAGTTAAGGCTGATTGACAGCTCCTTCCATTGCCTTCTGTTTATGGAATTTACAAGAGCTGAGTTTGTTTTGATGTTCAGTCGTAGCCCGATTTTTTAAGTTATGTCTCTCAGGAGTTGACATTGGCATCCATTTTTTCCATATAAAATGATCATAAGCTTCCTTTATTGACCAGAAAATAATTGTTCTTAGTCTTTACATACACTTTTTGGTTTATAATAGATCATGAAGTGATGCAAGAGATTGTTCAATTATCTTTTTTATTTTACAAGTGGTAAAACTAAAATGACTTTCCAAAGTCACAGTGTTGATTAGAAAACAAGTTAGTACTTTATTTAACCTGAGCTTTCTGCCCTGCCCTGTGTTTTCTCTTAAATCATAAATTGAATGTTTTAGGGAATCAATATGTTCAGCCTCTTAGAGATAAATGAGATTAAAATGACCATTTCAGAAAGCTTTGCCAAAACAGAATGAAATCCAAGTGACTGCAATCCAGGTCTTAGTAATGCATTCATTCTCTTCTGTCACGTTGTCTTTTACTGATTCTGTGGGGATTTTGCCAATCATTTTGCTAATGTGATTTTTAGATTCTCTTAGTTTTTATTATGTTGTTTCTTTGCATATTCCTAAAAACTTTCTTCTGTCACAGATCTTTTCTTTTCAAATTTTTGCCTTTTTAGTTTTGGTAACAGAAATATTTTGTATTCATGTTCCTTCCATTTTAAAATACTGTCACAATTCTCATGATTTATCAGGGAATTGATTTAAATTTCTCTTCTCTTCAAGGCTGTGTTTCTGAGTTCCTTCCCAGCAGTGTACTCAGAGCTGCTGAAGCTCTTCGATGTTCGGGAAGTAGCCAACTTGGTGCAGGACACCCTGGGTAGCCTGCCCACCATCATGCACGTGGATGATTCCCTGCAGGCCATTAAGCTGCAGTGCATTGGCAAAACTGTGGAAAGCCAGCTTTATACCAATCCAGGTAGGCTGAGTTCCAGATAAAATTATGTCTCTAGAAGACCATTATATACCTAGTTTGTGGTCAGCAGAACATGTTTTTTAAAAAATTAAATCACTTTCTCAAAACATTGTAATTTGTATGACAGATTTATTTAGTGGTCAAATATAAAAGCATGACTTATAAAACATTATTTCTAGAAAGAATGAACGAGACACAGTGGTGTATGCCTATAGTCCCAGATCCTCAGGAGGTTGTGACTAGAGGATCACCTAAGCCCCAGAGTTGAGGCCAGCCTAGGCAACAACAGTAAGATCCTGTCTCAAAAAAAAAAAAAAGGAAGAAAGAATGAAAACTAATGGTTAAATGTTTTATTCTAATCATAACTACTTGTAATGTAACGTGATTTTGGGGGGACTGTTTTTTTTCTAGATTGTTTTTAATGTCAATAAAAATGTAACATTTCCTTCAGAGGTTTTCATAAGCACCCATATGATCCTCGTTTTATCTCTTGTTTTTCAAAGTTTTCAATTGATTTTTGTCCTGACTAAAACTATATGGAAGTTTTATGTGCTGTCATTTTTTATTTTATCTCAATAGCAAGTAATGTTACTAAATTGATTTTGTCATAATTTCTGTTACATAATCCCATTGCTTCTTGATTTCTTCTCATTTTTTTCCTAAAGTAAATAAGAGTAAATCCCCACCTCATATTACTTTACTTAAAGAAGTTTTCATCAGCTTCATTAAGTAAAAAATCTTTTTATAGATTCTAAGAATCATTTCTCCACATGAATACATATATGTATGCATACATAATTCTTTGGAAATAGGATTTCCAATATACTAAACAAACCTTTTTTACATTATTTTATCATAAAATGTAATGAACTGACAAACAAGAATAGAGCATAATATGAATAAATCATAAAACATCTTAACATCAGATATCTGATTTAGGACTTTTATCAAGAAATTTATCAGAGGCTGGGGTTATGGCTCAGTGATAGAGCACTTGCCTAGCACATGTGAGGGGCTGGGTTGGATCCTTACCACCACATAAAGATAAATAAATAAAGATATTATGTTCATCTATTACTAAAAAAAATACTTTAAAAAAAAAAGAAAGATGGGCTGGGACTGTAGCTCGGTGGTAAAACTTGCCTCACATGTGTGAGGCACAGGCTTCGATCCTCAACATCCCATAAATATAAATAAATATACTGTGTGTTCATCTACAAATAAATAAATATTTAAAAAAAGAAAGAAAGAAATTTATCATAGATGTACTCAAGGTCTCCTGTGTGTACTTTCACTTTCTTCATACAAATTTCTAGAATATCAGAGATTCTGGTTCCTATATTCTAGACCTTTATTACATAATTACAAAAACAGATTGTATCCGTTTTTTCTTTCCTGATTTTTTTTTATCTTTTTGTCCTATAAAGATAACATTCATGTTGTATGTAATTCTTTGGAGTGCTTTTTATGATTTTAGTAGTATACTTTTATATCACTGTTGTATCTTATTATACTGAAATAATATATCATATTTAATTTATTGTTTTTTCCAATTGGTGAACTTCTCCCCTTTAAAAAAAAAAAAAAACTCACCCTAGAGAAAAGATTTTTTTGTAGCGTTTTTCAAACTGCTCCTCAGAGTCCTCAGGATTCTGTTGCAAGGGTCTAGAACTCGTCCAGGGTTGGGTAGATAAGTGCAGAGTAGATGAGGTTCCCAGCCAGACTCCCCAGTCTAACTCAGGCACCAACTCTGCCTCACCAAACTAAGGAAAGTTTGTTGCTGTCTCTGATTTCTGCCATATTTCTCCCATACTGACCAGATAAGTTTTTGTTAGGTTAAACTCTCATAAAAGAGTCATTCAGGTAATCAAGATAGTTTTAAAGTGTAAGGAACTTATTTGGGGGAATTGTGTTCATTTATGCTTCTGTGAGATTTGCTCTGTATATGGCCCTGTTTCCTGTTTCTAAACCCCACAGGCAGTATAGAAAGCAAGACTAGATAGATTGTAAAGACAAGAAACTGCTACCTTCCAGGAATAAAAATACTGAATCTTTGTGGAAGTAGATGAGAGTATTTATTTATTGCCCAGTGAAGGGCAAAAGGACTTATGATGCAGGATATGTAGATTCTGCAAGGTCTGAGCCAAGCCCTGAAGGAGAGTCTCTGGGTCAAGGTTGTGAGGTCAGTGATTGTGGTATGGTGGCATGGAAAAGGACAAGGGGGCAGGGAATGTATAGGATGCTCCCCTTGGAGGATTATGATGGAGAAGCAAAAGCAGCTCACAGTCAACATGAGAGGAAAAGCTTTCATGCCCCTGCAGGGCAGGGCTTGACTTGATGTTCACTAACTCATCGCTGAAGAAACAGAGACTGCCATGTATAATTAGAAGGGCACAGCGCATCAGAAGGAAGCCTGTCTTCACGGAGAAAAACAGCAAGTGACCTGAAGGCCTTCCAGGGCTCAAACTCCCTTGTTTAAATCACGTGGGTCTGTGTATTAGTGTTTGGGAAACCTGGAAAGGGTTTCTGTGTCAGTAACCTTGAATCTAAGGGATAGATGAGCATATTTTTCTTTTCCAGTTGAAAGAGGAGATTTTTATAAGGAAAATAAAATGTGCAGTGAAAAAAGCTGACCCTACAAATGTTGTGAAGAAAAAGGATGTGTTGTCTTGGATGGTGGTTAGAAGACTATTCAAGTGGAGGTGGAAGAAGAGGGTCAATATAAAACTGTGTAATTAGGGCGCGGTGGGGATGCAAAGAACCCTAGTGCAAGAACTCCCGGGATAAGCCCACTCCAAATAATGGGTAAAAGATAAAGCCTAAGACTTTTTATTTCTAAAACAAAATACAACACATTCCTAGGATAGAGGAAACATTTTTTTAGAGAGAATTTGGGATTAGATGCCCTAGTTTCCCCAAAGGGACTATATACAAATAACGAGAAATAGGTACATTTTTTTTCTTTTACCCTAAAGAGATGAACAGGTATAGAAAGACTCATGTTTTGGAGATAGTTGTGCTAAGGTACTTTCCCATTGCCGCTGTGTTTTAGTCCGCTTTTTCACTGCTGTGACTAAAAGACCTGGCCAGAACAACTGTAGAGAAGGAAAAGTTTATTTGCAGGCTCATGGTTTCAGAGGTCTCAGTCCATGGACAGCTGGTTCCATTCCTTGGGGCTTAAGGTGTGGCAGAACATCATGGCAGAAGAGTTTACAGGAGGGAAGCAGCTCTCATGTTGATCAGAAGGCAGAGAGAGAGGCTTCGCTCACCAGATACAAAATATATACCCAAAGCCACACCTCCATTCCCACCTTCTCCAGCCACACTTCACCTGCCTTCAGCCACCATCCAGTTAATCTCATCAATGGATTCATTCATTGATTGGATTTTAGGGGTAGTGTGGGATTAAGATTATCATGACCCTGTCATTTTTCCTCTAAACCTTTTTCATTGTCTCACACGTGAGCTTCGTGGGGACACTTCACATTCAAGCTATAACACACTGTAACAGCAACCACAAACTTAGTGGCTTTGAACAACAAATTTTCTTATCTTCTTATTAACGTAGAATAGAACTCTGGTTCTCATTGGGCAAAACTCAGGATTGCCAGACAGTATTTCTTTTTGGAGGTCTAAGGAACCATTCATTTTCTTTTCTTAGTTTTTAAAGACCACTTGCATCCCTTGGCTCATGGTCCACTTCTTTCCTCTTCAAGGTCAACTGCACAGCATCTCCAGATCTCTAACTCTGGTTCTTTTGGCTCTTTCATGTATGATGATCCCTGAGATTGCATTGGCCCCTATGTATGTCCAGGATAATTCCTCATCTTGATATCTTTAATTCAAGTGTATCTGCAAAGTTTCTTTATCCATAACACAGTTCATAGGGTCCAGAAAATTAGGATATGGACACATTTAGGGGACTGCGTTCTGCTTACCACACATGCATAGAGGAGACAGATTCAAAAAGCAGTGTGATGCATCAATGTTTATAGCAGCTCAATTCATAATGACTAAACTATGGAACCAAACTAGGGGCCCTTCAACAGATGAATGAATAAAGAAAATTTAGAATATATACACAATGGAATATTACTCAGCCTTTAAGAATGAAATTATGGCATTTGCTGGTAAATGGATGGAGCTGGAAAATATCATGCTAAGCAAAATAAGCCAATCCTAAAGAACCAAAGGCTCAATGTTTTCTCTGATAATCAGATGCTACTTCAAGATAAGGGTGTGGGGGAGTAAGAAAGAATAGAGGTACTTTGGATTAGACAGAAGGGAGTGAAGGGAGGTGAGGGAGTATGAAGAGAAGAAGGATAATAGAATGAATTGGACATTATGACCCTATGTGCATATATGGTTACATGACCTGTGTAACTCTACATCACAACCAGGAGACTGAGAAGTTATACTCCATTTATGTATAATGTGTCAAAACGCATTCTACTGTCATGTATAACTAATTAGAACAAATAAAAATATTTTTTAAAAAGTAGAAAAATAGAATTCAGACTAAAAACAAACTAAAAGCAGTGTGATGGCTAAGCTCCATATAAGAAGGTAAAAACCAGAAATATAAGATCATGTTTCTTTATTGAAAGCAAAAGAAATGAAAGAGAAGTGCTACAGTTGTGTGAGTATACACATCCTGATCAGATAGACATTAAAATGATGATTTCCTGATTAAAATTATAAATCAGAAATGAGGGGCAAGATAAAATAGGGATAAAGACATTATAAGGAATCAGCTGAATCCATATACAGCTAAAAATAAGAATCTGAGAAAGTGACCCCATTTTCTTATAGGTTTATATTATCCAGAGAAAGTAGTAGAGAGCACAATTAACCTACGTTTTAAGAAAATTTAATACATTTTGAAGAAAATGACTTTTGATGTATAAGCCCACCAAGAGAGATCTAAGAAGTTCTAAAAGTTAATTTTGTACTAGAATCCAATATTAGGCATGGTTCTCCAGAGAACCAGAACCACTCTGATATATGTACATATAGAAAGTGATCTATTATAAGGAACTGGTTCACATGATTATGGAAGCTGAGGAATTCCAAAATCTTGGTAAGCAGGAAACTAATGATATTGCTCCAGTCCAAGACCCAAGGTCTGAGAAGCCAGAGAACCAATAGTGTAAGTTCCAGTCTGGGTCCAAGTCCAAAGGCAGGAGAAAACCAATGCCCCAGCTCAAACTCAGCCAGGCAGAGAAATGTTCCCTTCCTGCCTTCAGCAGATTGGATGAGGTTCAGTCCCCTTGAGGAGGACAACTCTGCTTTATCCAACCTACCAATTCCAATATTGGTCTCCTCCAGAAACACCCTAAGAGACATACCCCAAATATTGTTTAACCAAATATATGAGCATCCCATCTGCATGACTGCAAATTATTCCCAGTTGAGTTTAGATTAGAAATTAACATGGAGAAATGATGAAAGAAGGACACATACTAAAGTTAATACCAAAAATAGGAAATGAAATATTATCATGGGAAGATGCAAGCCAGATGGAGTTAAGGGTCATTGAGCAACTTCATGGTTGGGCAAAGCAGTCAGGAAGACTGAATCATCCCTCAGTAGCAGTACCAAGGTTAGACCCCTAGGGCGTCTAACCCAAACTGAAGGACATAGCTAACATTTGGAACCTGAGTAGTTGGTATTCAGTATCTAAATCACCTGGGGTCCAGGCAATTTTATTTTAGGCATTAAAAATTGGTGACTCATTTTCCCCTTTTTTGCCCGCATTTTAATCTTTTTGTTTCTTGAAGGCCAGGAATAAAAGGGTCTGATGCATTTATTTGATGCATAGAGATTGGGAGGAAGAAGGAAGCATGGATGCCGGGAGCAGAAACAGGTAGTTTAGGGCATAGTAGTCACAGGTAAGGGGCAAAATCTAGGCTTTGCAAGGTCAGATTCTGCTAGAGCTGTGGGTTTGACATTCACTTTGCATTTGTCCCCATTATGTGGTACATAATGATTTATTTATCAGAGATCTGCAGTCACTGCTGAGCTTTTTCTTGCTAAGAAAAAATTATATATATATATATATATATTTCTGCTTGGGCATTATTGAGCAACTTGTTAAGCAAAACCCAGTGCAGAAAATAGAAATAAGTATAAAAACCTAATGCATTTAGCATGTGCCATTGGTGAGAAGTATGCTGGGGTTGCTTACTTTTGTCTAGAGACTAAAAAATCGAATGTTTTATGGTAGGGATTTTGTTAAGAAAGTGATGAAATATATGTGTGTGTGGGTGTGGGTGTGGGTGTATGTGTGTGGCTTTTTGCTAAAAACTCCCTAGTCATCATGCCCAATTTTATAGATTTGAAACAAGGCTGCAATAGAAAATAAGGAAAGGGTGAGGGGATAAAGTAGAATACTAGACTATTTTTAAGTATGTTTAAGGGATGTTTGATTAGGTTTATCTTTTAATTTCATAACTTCAAAAATAATATCATACTGCCGTTGATGGTCTCCCATCCATTAGTAACTTGCATTTCTTCGAACTGTAGTTCATGTGCAGTTTAGTGTTGGTTTTATTGCGCTGCAAATGATTAGATATCTTTCGCAACTGAAAATGCCATTTGTTTAAAACCATGGGCTGACAGAGTTCTCAAATTTGTACTTCTAGGCCAGATCTCACCTCTGAGCTCCAAACCTAAATATCCGGCTGTCCTCTCAGCGTCTCCATATGGATGTCTCCATAGGCTTTTCAAACTTGGTGTGTCTAAAATGGAAGCCTCAGGATTTTTCTTTCTAAGCTTATGTCACTGTGTCTCTGTAGATGGCAACACCATCCACCTAGAAACCTCAGAGTCATTCTTGAAACTTCCTTGTCCCATTTTCCCTTTATCTGCACCCAAAACCCAGGCTTCCTGGGTGCCTCCATAGCATCTCTCACATCAGGTCCCTTCTTCCCACCCTGCTTGCCCCTCTCTAGTCCAGACTGTCCCTGGCTTGAACTGCCTCCATCCTTCTACACTCACTTCCCATAGCTCCTTCTTCCTATCTACTATGTAGCCAATGTGGCCTTTGGAAACATCACCAGACCCAGCTCCTCACTCTCAACCCACTTGTTTTTTTTCCGTTTGGGGGGCATGCTTCAGAACTGATTTCTAGGCTTATGATCTGGCCCTGGCACATACCTCTACTTATGTCCTTGTCTCCTTGCTCTATCTGGAATCCACTTTCTCCAGCTCCTTCTGACCCTTGTTTATCTCCAACTTCAGGGCTCAGTTAAACTTTCCTTTTCTCAAGAGATCTCCTTTCTACACTGTTCACCCCCATTACCACTCTCAGCATACTGTGTTTTGTTTCTAGATTGCCCAATACAATTCTTTTTTTAATTATTTATTTATTTTTTTAAGTTGTTGATGGACCTTTATTTTATTCATTTATTCATATGCGGTGCTGAGAATCAAACCCAGTGCCTCACACATGCTACGCAAGTGCTCTACCACTGAGCCACAACCCCAGCCCACCAATACAACTCTTAACTAAATGAAGAACTGCATATTCAGTTATTTAATGTCCATCTCCCTCCCCCATACCAGAAGGGAAGCACCAGAGAACAGGTGATTTATTTACCCAGATCACAATTGTGTTTCCCATTTCCACAATACTGACAGGTGAGTAGCAGCTTGGCAGATATTTCTTGAGTATATACTCTGTACTGGGTCATGGAGTTAGGATTAGGTACAATAGTTAAAAATACTGAAGAAATGATGTATATTAAAAGAGATAGAGAAGAAAAAGGAAATCTTATTGGAAAAGCAACTTCTGAGCTAGGAATGAGCTTGAGAACAGTGGGGGTAGAGGTAGGAGTTCCAAGCCAGTAGAGGGCACAGTTGACATAAGTAATAGTGCACATAGCATCAATTTTGCATTCACGGTTCAACTGAAGCCAGTGGGTGAGATCTATAAGCTAGAGACACAGATCATCCTTAGAGCTGCACTCTTGTTTTCCTTTTTATCCCAACATAGTCTAAATCTGCAGTGCTTCACATTCTGAGTGTGTGCTGTCTGTACTCTAGCCATAGGGAGGTCTTTTCTCAGGTTTGCACTATCTCTGACTTTGGCAGTTTATGTCCCAGTGGCTTTGATCTGAGTTCAGGCTTTTGTTGCTCTGGTGCTTCTCTGCAGTTAGCAGCTCTGCTATTTGCAAAGTTGTATGGTATTGAATGCTCCCTTACCCTCCCTCCTAAGGCAGCCACACAGCAGCTGCCTTGGTGTCCTGCTGACACCCAGCCCCTACCTAGGCCCAGTTTGTGCAAAGAGATAGGTAACTCTCTGTTCCACATGGGACTCTCAGGCAACAAAGCTTGTTGATAGAGGAGGCAAAGGTACACTTCCTCACAATGAAACTAAAGGAAAACTCCTATCAATATTTCTCTACCTACTAATCCCATGCCCTTGGGGAGTTACAGTGGGGAGCTGGCTTTATGTACTACAGGCAAAGCAAAAAGTAAATGAGACATTCCCTTATCCATTCAAGGGAGACAATATAGTGATCTTTACCTGGGCCATGGAATAAATGTAGTGACACTTTAAAGGGCAGAATCTGCATGACAGATTGTTTTGATAAATGTGTGGAAGATTAGTGTATGTTCAACTACAGGGGATTTTGGTTTTTTTTCTTTCTTTTTTTTTTTTTTTTTTTTTTAGTTATTTGAGAGGATCCTACTTGATGGGTCCAAATGTTAACTTTTAAAGGTAAGAATTAGCATTTCAGCCAGTCAGCTTATTTGGCATTTACCTGCTGATTCTATTATTTGCCGACTGACATTACCCTAGTAATGAAGAAAAAGCAAACCTGCAGACTAGATATTCACGTATTTCTTTCTTAATACACTATATACAAATTATTTGTCTGTGTTCTTGCAGAAGATTTTTTTTTTAACAGTTGGCTGCCAATTGAATTTTTAGAAATCAAACTCAACTAGCTGCAGGAACAGATCAAATAAGCGTTAGCTTCCTTTCTAATTAAACATCACCAGACAGTAATTCCTGGCTCTGCAGCTTTCAGTCTCTTTTTCCTGGTTCTTTTTGTCCAGCAATTGCTTTGTAAGTAAGTGAAGTTACTGATGAGAGTCACTGTTTAAAGGAGGCTTCAATGAATGATTTTACAAGTTTGGATTTTAATAAAAGTATGAATGCTTGGCCCTTATGTCACTGGGTTTTTGTGGTAAATCTAATTCCAAATGTCCTTTTTTGAATGGCCTACTTTCAGCATAAAAAGAAATATGAGACTCCAAACCTAACTCCTAAAATGAATCAAAAAAGATAATAAATCAGTCAAAAACTGATAAAGGCACTTTCCCAGTTGTTTATACCTTATTTGTAGTCCTTATGATTTTAATTAGTATGTAGAATCGCATATTCTTTTACTCACGGATGTATCATAATCGGTAAATTTCATTCCTCATTACCTCTCTTTTCTCTTTCTTCCTCTTTCCCTTTGACCCCCTTCCTCTACTATAATGGTCTCCCTTCTATTTTCAGGAAATCCTTTTTTCCCCTTTTTTTCTCTAGCTTCTACATGTGAGAAAAAAATGTATGGCCCTTGACTTTCTGAATCTGATTTATTTTGCATAACATAATGCCTACCAGTTCCATGTATTTTCCTGAAAATGATATAATTTTATTCTTCTTTAAATACTGAATAGAACTCCATTGTGTATGTCTACCATGTTTTTTAGGCTGGTTCTATAACTTTGCTATTGTGAATTTTGCTGCTATAAACATGGGTATGCATTTGTCACTCTAGTAGCCTGCTATGATGACTTTAATTCTTTTGGGTAAACACCAAAGAGTTGAATAGCTGGGTCATATGGTAGTTCCATGCCTAGTCTTTTGAGGACCTTCTGTATTGATTACCATAGGGGTTGTACTAATTTACAACCCCATCAACAGTGTATAAGGGTTCATTTTTCCCTGCATTCTTGCTAGCATTTGTTATTATTTGTATTCTTAATGACTGTCATTCTAAGTGCGATGAAATCTCAGTGTGATTTTTATTTGCCTTTTCCTGATTGCTGAAGATGTTGAACATTTTTTCATTTATCTGTTGACCATTTTTGTTTCTTCCTTTGAGAAATGTCTGATTAGTTCATTTGCCTGTTTATTGATTGAGTTATTGCATTTTTTGGTTCTTCATATACTCTGAATATTAATCCTCTGTCAGAAGAATAGCTAGCAAAGGTGTTCTCCCATCTATAAGTAGTCTCTTCTCTCTGTTAATTGTTTCCTGTGTTGTGTAGAAGCTTTTTAATTTGATGCCATCTCATTTATTAATTCTTGGTATTATTTACTGAGCATAAGAGGTCATTGAAGAAGTTATTTCCTATGCCAATATGTTGGAGGGTTGACCTTCTGTTTTCTTCTGGCAGTTGCAAAGTTTCTGGTCTTTGATTTATAGGTCTTTGATCCACCTAGAGTTGAATTTTGTGCAGGGTGAGAGATAGGGATCTATTTTTGTTCTCCTACATATGGATATCCAATTTTCCCAGCACCATTATTGTTATAGACACTGTCTTTTCTCTAATTTTTTTTTTGTGTGTGTGGCTAAAAAACATGCATCAGATGACTGTTTTTGTGTGGGTTTGTCCGTGTATCTTAATTACCACTTACATAGTACTCACTATGTTCCAAGTACTGTTAGCTCATATCATCTTTTAGACAATCTCAAGAGGAGGTACCATTGTTATCCCCATTTTACAGATGAAAAGATTGAGGCACAGAGAAGTCAAGGGAATGGCCCAAGATCACACAATTAATATTTGACACAGTTAGAATTAAAATCTCATTCTGATTCTAGGGTCCATGAATAGAAAAAAAGGAATCAAATAGGAACCTTGAACAGAGTCCATGGTGCAAGTAAAATGGAATTTTAAATTTTGATGAATTCCAGTCATCACTTACCTTTTTTGATAGTTTGTAGCTTTTTATACCTGTTTAAGAAATCTGTGTCTAGCTTAGAGACACTAGGATAGATCCTGTGTTTTATTCCAGGGGATTTATACTTTTAGCTGTACATTTAGGTCCATGATATATCCCAAGTTAATTTTTATATTCATTATGAGATAAGGATAGAGGTTCAGCTTTTTAACTGGGTATCCAGTTGTTCAAGCACCATTTGTTGAAAAACTTACCATTTCTCCATTGACTTGCTTGCCACTTATTAAAGAAAAAATTGTTCAGTGACACTGATGTATTTTTTTAAATTTATTTATTTGCGGTTCATATATGCTGTTATAAATTGCATTGCTAGCTGGGCATGGTGGTACATACCTGTAATCCCAGGAATTTGGAGACTGAGTCAGGAGGATCATAAGTTCCAGGCCAACCTCAGAATCTTAGGTAGACCATTTCTCAAATGGAAAAAATAAAATAAAAAGGACTGGGGATATACTTCTATGTTTAAGCACCCTGGATTCAATCCCCAGTACCAAAAATATATCATATTGCTATTTAATTTTAATTTCTTATTATTACCATTATATGGAACATATAATTGATATATACACATTAAACTTGTATTTTGAGTCATCACTAAATTTGTTTAAGAGTTCAGTAACTTTTTTTAGATTCCATAGCATTTTACCATATTGATAATTATGTATTTTATGATTAAAGAGAATTTACTTTTCCTTTTAATCTATAAGTATTTTTCTTCCTTTCTTTTCTATTTTTAAAGTTAGCTTGTGACATTGGCCAGACTTTGACATACAGTGCTGAAGTGAACTGGTAATATTGAGTATCCTTCCCTTGTTTTTTGTTGTTAGGGAGAAATTATACAATTTTCACTACTAAGTATTATGATAGCTAAAGGTAGACATTTCATTAGTGCCCTTTATCAATTTGAGGAAATCACCTTCTGTTCCTAGCCTCCTGAAGATTTTTGTCATGACTGGTACTGAATTTTGTCAAAAAAGTTTTTTCTTTATTTATCACCAATATGGTGGAGCACATTGATTGATTTTCAAGTATTAAAAGAACTTTGCACTTTCTTGAGAATATATTCTAGTAGAGTGTATTTACTATATTTGTTTTGCTCAGATTTTATAAGAATTTTTAAATCCATGTCCATGAAGATTGTCAGTCTGTAGTTTTCTTATTTTGTAATGGTTTTGGCAGATTTGGGCATCAGGGTAGTGCTAGCCTAGTAAAATGAATTATAGTCTATATTCTGTTTTCTGGGAAAATTTGCATAGGTTTGGTATGACTTCTTCCATAAATGCTTCATAAAATTTACCAATGAAGCCATCTGGACTTGGAATTTTCCTTGTAGGAGGGTTTTTAACTACATATGCAATTTGTTTAATAAATAAATGTGGAGTCACTTAGACTCCCCATTCGTTCTTGAGTGAGTCAATTGAAATTATAATTTATGCAACTATTTGAAAGACCCACATGGATTTTTATAAACCAAGGGCAGTCCATCTGAATTGTCACACAGATGACATCTTTTAGAAAACCAGAGCAGAAGATTCCATAATTACAGATTCACCTACCCAATAAAATGTGTTTGCAACCTCAAAATCAGTATTTATGGCACTTTTGTGATCATACACAGAAAAACACAGGTGAAAAAAAAGTTGAGTCACCAATGCCCACAATCTCAGCAGCAGGTTAAAAGTAAAAGGGGGGAAAAAAACAAGGCTCTGTTTTCATTTCCATTCCCATACACAGATGAAGAGAGAATGGAGATGGGAGGAGACAGGGCAGTGCAATGCTAGAAACTCCAGCTTTGGGGCTAGGGGCTAGTTGACAGAGTTTGAATCCTGGCTTAGACACCTATCAGTGGGGGTAGCCTCCCTCAAAGTCACTTAACATCTGATTTTAGGAAGGACCAAGAATTGAGACTATTAGGAACCTTTGAAGATTAAGAGTACTGTGCATATGAAACTTGGTTTAAAAATCTTTTTAAGGAATAGGTACCATTTTACCTTTTCCTGCACCAATCACTACCATTATTTTATTTAAAAAATTGAAAATTTACACTCTAAATAAAGTGAATGAGATATGGCCTGGATTTAGGAGCCTCAGGCACAGCTAAATTTTGGAATAATCAGAGATTTATATTTAAACAGAGAGACCTCTACCCTCTACTTCCTTTCTGGGTTTTAAATTAACTTTAAGATAGGTTCGTGCTCCCCAGAGAGGGAACTGCCAATTTCTCTCTAAAGCAACTGAATGGCCTAACATTCAGATAATTTTGGGGATTTCCCAGATGAACAACATCTGGAGGCCTTCAATCCAGCAGTAAAACTTCACCAGTCCATAAACTTAACTCGGCACTGAAGAAATAATTTTGTTTGTTTGCTGTTTGTTTTGTTAGCCTTTAGTTTTTCACTTGTAAATAAAAATAAACAATGAAAGACTTCCAGATATTGGTTAAAAAAAAAACACCTCTAATTTGAAGGCAGAGATTACAAATGAAAAACTAGAAAACAATAACTTGAAAGGAAAAAGCTAATTCAGGGAGACCTCCAAAACACTCCAAAATTATCTCTGACATTCCCAAAGGAAATTGTATATCCCAGAAGAATTGCACATACATGAAACATGAACAGGAAGCTGATAAAGGGAAGAGTCAGGGGAGTAAACAGTAATGGCTGCATAATGAAAATGCAAAACCTATGGTTTTAAAATTATGAAAAATTTCAAGATGGAAGCAACCCAGCATTAGCATGAAATCAAATATGGGACCCTTCCCAGCCCAGGGACCTCTGTGACCACACAAACCCATTACACTGGACCAGGGAAGAAAAAAGCTCTTGGAAATGAAATATATGATAGTATAAATAAGAAAAATGAAGAGTTGGAAGATAAAATAAGGAAATTGCCCAAGAAATTGAACAAAAAGATGGAAGAATATTCAAGGAAAGTAGAAGATAGAATAGAGATTCAAAATATAAATTTGGAGTCTCAGAGTATAGAAAAGATAGAGGGAAGAAAATAATTCTATAAATAATATAAGACAAGTTTCCAAACTGAAGGACATGAGTTTATAAATTGAAAGGGCCAAGGTAAGACACTTAATATGAAATGTTGTATTTTCATGAATAAAGATAATTTTCCAGCAGCTTTCAAAGAGGGATAGAAACAAAATAATCCAATCACATATAAAGGATTGGAAATCAGAATGGGAGCAAAACCATAATGTTCACTTAACCAGAAATTGTGATATAACTAGTATTTTGAAAGGCTGTGGAGAAGGGAGGGGAGTAAAAAGGCTGAATCATCATCTACCATAGTAAGAAGTCAGTGGACTGTCCATCTCACTGAAATTTCAGGAAAGAGCAAGAGAAGCATTCAGTTTAGAGATTTTGGGGGTAAAACGAACATGTGGAAAAAAAGAAAACCTGTCTCAACTAAGAGGCAGAGGTCTCTTGAGTGCCGGAATTGTATTGGGGAAATAAAGCTAAAACTGTTTTTCAATGTGAATCATGTAGAGCTGGTGCCCTTATAACTACACGTGTTAATAATTTAACAATTAAAACAGAATTAAAAAGTAGATAAGGATTCATTGCATTTTGCGTGGGACTTTTAACAGATGTGACACTAATGATTCTGCTCTCCCCAGATTCCCGGTACATTCTCCTGCCTGTCGTGTTACATCACCTCCACATTCACTTGCAAGAACAGAAGGACTTGATCATGTGTGCGCGTATCCTTAGCAACGTATTTTGCCTCATCAAGAAAAACAGCTCAGTAAGTAAATACAGGTCATAGTACGTAGTTCCCATCAAAGAGCTTCTGGAAATAAAATTTTAAATATCTTCAAAGAAACCATGCAACAGAGGAACCCTCTGAGACTCACTTTCATTTGCAGCTGGACTGGGTTGTTGTTGTTGGGTTTTTTTTTTTTTTTTTTTTTGGTTTTTCTCGGAAGGAATTTTTTTTACCCTTGTGGGATTGCTGTAACCCTAGCTAACCTGGGTTCTTAAACTTGGTTTTCAAGAAAGAACTGAATACCAAGTGAGAAAAATTAGAAAGTTCAAAGCCTCCCACATGTGTCTTTAATCTTGATGCGATGAACACTCTGTGGCAAGAATAAATTACTACTTGCAAAGGAGTTGTTGGGGTCCATTCTGTGAAAGGCCACATCGTGATGCTCAGGACTTGGCTTTGGCTCTTAGGTCTGGTCCCATAGAAATTGTGGAAGCAAAGGACAACCCCAGGAGACTAGGGGTAACTTGCAATTCTTTGCCCCCAACAATAGTAATCTAAATTGTTATGGCTTTGGGGATTCTTGTCACGGTGCTTGACTCTTGACACAGTGCATTGGGTTAGATAATGTGGTACAACATAAGAAAAACAGCATGCTTGCTTATAAATCAGACAAACCCAGAGAATTTCTGTTAATGGCTCAGGGATCTGGTGTGAAATGCACATAGGAAGGATGTCCTGTTCCAGTTCTGTCACTCTGCAACTGTTAATTAAGCATTGTTCTCATTGGTAACAGGTTGTACAAAGTAGAATTTTGGCAACGAGTGCTGAGATGCCTGTTTCTCTGCTTGCCTATTACCTCTGTGCTACAGTTTTCCGATTTTTGTCACTGTTATGATCAGCTCTGAAGAACTGGGATGAGTCCCTAGGGGAGCAGTGGAGAGAGGGCCCCAGTCATGTAGGAACAGAGTTGGTATTTGAGAGTAAAAGGCTAGAAACCCTGCATCTAAAACTGTGAGAAGAGGGCCATGCATGGAAAAGAACAGTTCACTTTTACCCACCTCGGTGATCCAGGCCCCAGAGGTGACCTGAAACTGGGTAGAACAGTGGCAACAAGGAAACGCCATACATTCTGATTTAAAACTCCCTCTGGGGCTGGGATATAGCTTAATTGATAGAGTGCTTGCCTTGCATGCACAAGGCCCTGGGTTCATCCCCAGCACCACCCAAAAAAGAAAAAAAAAAATTCCTTCTGTACAATACATAGTTGGAATGTTTTTTCCAAATTATAATTGCTGCAGTTAAAAAGTAAGCCAGATTTTTCACTACACAAAACCAAAAATAAATATCAGCAGTAGTGGAGGTTATTTCTCCTTCTCTATTTCGACTTGGAAGTTGAAGTCAGGTTTTGGACCTAGCTGATAAGGATTTCAGAGCAGAAACCTACTCACTGGAGAGAAACCTTGGTAGCTTTATTGCAGGCGTAGGAAAGTTCATCATAAAATCATAGCCAAAAAGCTCGTTAGAACTCACACTTCCTAATAGTATTCTTTACAAAGAGTGAGCTCCTTGGTAAGGAGCCCTTGTACACAGAGTTCTGTCTTGTGCAAGTATAATAAGAGCCTAAATCCGCTATGTACAGTCAGTGCAGAGCAATTTGAATTTGTCTCTCAAATCCTGGGGGCTTGGGTAGCATTAACTGTGCTTCAGGAAAGCAGTTCTTGCCACAGCTGACCCTAGCTAAGGATGTTTGTCTAGACTGATCACCGTTTCCTAATATTTACATGTAGGATTTTTAAAAATCATGTTTTATAGGAATAGTCATTTGCATATCAACCAGAGTTTTGGAGAATTACCTGTATGGCTCCAGTGCTGAGAAGAGTAAATGTAAGCACAGTTGGGAATCACGGAATTATAGACTCTAAGAACCAGAGGGGACTTTCAGCAAGGAAGCAGGCCCAGAGAGGCAGACTGATTTGCTTGAAGTACATGCCTGTTTGGGCATAGCTGACAGTCTCAATTAGCCTACTGTGCTTCTGATGGCCTCACCCCAACTTTTCATTCGTATCTCAGGTATCCGTTGCATGGCCAGGTGGTGTACCCTTGAGTAAGCTGTAACTTCTCTGGGCCTTGGCTTTCTGTAAGGTCATTCACTTATGTGAGGTCCAGATCTCTCATGCTCTTGAGTTCCCTGAGTCTTCAATTCTGTACTTGGAAATGGACCTTTTTCCCCTTTGCAATTAAAGAGAGAATAATATACCTATTAAGCCACAATTTCCTGAAGATTTTTTTCTCCTTAGGAAAAATCTGTGTTGGAGGAAATAGACGTGATAGTGGCCAGCCTGCTGGACATCCTGCTGAGGACCATCCTGGAGATCACCAGCCGACCCCAGCCATCCGGCTCCACAATGCGGCTCCAGTTCCAGGATGTGACTGTAAGATTAAAGCAAATGGCACTTGGAACAGGGCCTAATTTGACTTCTTAAAGCTTCAGTCATTTTGAGGGTGGGTTGCTATAAGAATCCGGAAAATCCAACCTTGCAAGAGTATGTGTGAGCATTTCAAGTGTATGTGAGTTCTCCTTCATTTAATAAGAAAACTGTCGTATGAATCTTGTGGTTAAAAGATCTTACAACAAGCAGTTTCTAATTTCAGAAAGTCAACTTTGATATTAGTTGTCATTTTGCCCAATTTAATCTACAGTTTTTTATCCCCAGTTAACTTGGTAACTTTTCATTCTCTTTTCATCTATCAGATTACCTGAGGAACCCAAAATAGTGAAATAGGGCCATGAAAGTCAGGGGCCCTGGATTCGAATTCTGGATTTTTCACTGTATCTAGCCAGGGTCTTTACTCTGCTAGACTTCAGTTCCCCTCAGCTATGATATGATAAGATATGACTTGGTAAATTCTAAGGGGCCTTCAAGCTCCACTATCTTATGAGTCTAATGTAAATAATGCAATTCATATAAACTATTAAGAAATAATATAACTGACAGTTTATATACACATGCACACACACACACCAGTGCACACACATATACACCAGTGCACACACATATACATATATTTAAATGTGTGTATACATATACTTTTTTTCCTCTTTCAGCAGTGCTAGGAGCCTTGTGCATACCAGGCAAGCTCTGTACCACTAAGCTATCCTTAGCCCTTGCACACACATATTTCTATTTAAAATTCACATTCAGCTACTAAAAACTGTCTTTAGTCTTTATTAAGAATATTCTCAGACATTCAGCCAGCCTTTCTGTGCAACACACCTTCTACCCTGGCCCAGTTTGTGTGTAACCTCACAGAAAAGGCCCCAGAGCTGGTGAATGCTACTGTGGCTTACTCAGAGCTGCAACTGGCCACATTTTGGCATCACTCCAAGGTTGAGCTTGTTCCTCCAACCCCTGATGAGATCCCTACAGCTATTCAGAGCCTGAAAAAAATAGTCAAGAGTACTCAAACTGGTAGCTTCAAACAGCTCACAGTTAAGGAAGCTGTGCTTAATGGTTTGGTGGCCACTGAAGTGTGAATGCTATTTTATATAAGAGAGATCATAGGCAAGCATGGCATAGTTGGCTACAACATTTGAAGACCAATCTTTAACATCTGATTATATTTGATTTATTGTTTGAGTTTTCTTGGACCATATATGATCAGATTGCTATCTGAATAAAATAAGATGTGTCAGGGAAAAAAAAAAGAACATTCTCTCAAGCAAATGGTATCATTTGCAGAAATGGCATTAGATGCTGTAGTTTTCATGTATAAATTATTTTCAACAGTGTCAACCTTTTCCATCAGTTTTACCTATAATGTGCTGTGGAACTGCTGTCTTAAAAATGTTTGCCTAGGTCCTGGTGCAAACAATTTTTATTTTTACTTAAAATAATAAGAATTCTGTAGCAGTTTTCCCATAAAGGTCGGCTGTTTCATGACGGCTGTCTTGTGTTGCTTTCTTCTTGCTTCCATCATAAGATTTACCTGAATAAACTAAATTCCATTTTGAGGAAGTAAAGTTAAATTCTTTCTATTAATAAAGTAGAGTTGGAAGTAGTATAAAAAAACTTTCTAATTAGTATACTCACCACACTACTTCTTTAAAAGAAGAATAAAATAACAGTTTCTCATTAGCCTGAGGCATTTTACCTGTAAAATGGGGCCTGACTTCTAGAGTTTGTTGCATATACTTACCATATTACCTGGTGCACAATAAATGCTCACAGCCGTGTTACTGTTGCTTACTGCCAATGGAGTTTAAAGATTTGGGGGTTTTGTTTTAAATTATGAGTTTAAAGGTTTGGGGGCTTTGTTCTCAATTTGGGGTTTCTTTCATCTTTTATAGATCAAACTTTTTTTAATAAGTATACGATCACATGCAGTTAAGAGAAATAATATAAAGCTATCCCATGTGGCTTTTACTTAGTTTTCTCAATGGTAACCTCTTGCAGAAATCTAGAATAACATCACAACCAAACTATTGAAATTAGTACAATTAAGATGCAGACTATTTCCATCACCCTGAGTATTTCTTGTGTTGACATTTTATAGCTAAACCCACTTCCTTTCCATCTCCACCTCTTCCTTAACCCCTGGCAACACAACTCTGTTCTCTATTTCTGTAATTTTGTCATTTCAAGAATGTTATATAAATAGAAACATATAGCATGTTAATCTTTGTGACTTTTTTTTTTTAACTCAACAAAATTCTCTGAAGATTCATCCAGGTAGCTGTATCACTAGTTGCTGTTTTTTTTTTGTTGTTGTTGTTGTTTATTTGTTTTTTGTGTTTTGTGGGTTTTTTTGTTTTGTTTTTGGTAGTTGTAGATGGACAGCATACCTTTATTTTATTTATTTTTATGTGATGTTGAAGATCAAACCCAGTGCCTTTCATGTGCTAGGTAAGCACTCTGCCATTGAGCTACAGCCCCAAACCTCACTAGTTGCTTTTTAATTGCTGAGTGTCATTCCATGGTGTAATAGAACATAGTGCTTAACCATTCACCCACTAAAGGTCACCAGAGTTGTTTCCAGATTTTGGCTATTACCATAAAGCTATTATATGCATTGTATAAGTTTTATATGAACATAGGTCTTATTTTCTGTAGTATAAATTCCCAGGGGGGTGTAACTGCTAACCCATATGGTAGCTGGGTGTTTAGTTGTTTTTTTGTTTGTTTGTTTGTTTGTTTTGTTTTGTTTTGTTTTAAGAAACTGCCAAACTTTTTCCACAGTGGCTATGCCATTTTATATTCCCATTTATGAATAGGTTCTTAATACCCTCATTAGCATTTGGTATTGTCACTTAATGTTTTTTCAGGAGCAGGAGTGCTTTCTGATAGATGTAGAGTAATATTGTGGTTTTCATTGGCATTTCTCTAATAACTAATGACACAAATATTCTTTTCATATACTTATTTGCCATCTATATATCCACTTCAGTAAAATGTTTCTTCATATTTTTCTCATTGAATTGCTTTTTACTGTTGAGTTTTGATAGTTCTTTATATATTCTATATCTTATATAGTTCATTTTTCAGTACATAGTTTGTAGATGTTTTCTCCCACTCTGTAGTTATTTTTTTCATTCTCTTATCAGGGTTTGCAAAAGCAAATATGTTTGGTTTTAGTGAAGTGTAGTTTTATTAATTTTTCCTTTTATGGATCCTGTGTTTGGTGTCAAGTCTAAGAACTCTTTTGTCTAGTTCTATATCCTGAAGTTTACCACCTAATTTTTTCCTAAAAATTTTATAATTTTGTAATTAGCATCTAATGCCATGAACCATTTTAAGTTAATTTTTGTGCAAATTGTGTTGAACCATTTTAACACCACCATCATCTCAATGTTGACATCTGTTGACAGTCTTTTTTTCATTCAGTTTGAATTCTTCTTGACTCTTGGTATAATGATTTTCATTTGAAATCTGAACATTTCTGTGTTATAATGTTCTGGATCTTATTATGTAAGCCTTCTGTTTTTGCTGGATTTATGCAGTATCACTCAGCTGGGAAAGAAGAGGATGCCAACTTATTATGGCCAGATGGAGGTAGAAGCCCAGATCTCCCATTTGGCCTCCACTGACACCTGAAGGAAGAGAGTTGTTGTTACTGTTGGATAGCGATGGAAAGTTCTGGCCCTACCCATAATCTCTACTTGCCGGGTTTCTGTTCTTGCGACTAAAATGCTCAGGGGTCACTCCACTTGAACTGGGCTAACTGGGCTGCGCAAAATAACCACACAAGAGACACAAATACCTTTTTCTTAGGGGTCGCTGTGATGGCTCCTCTGACCTTAAGGGTCCACAGAAAGAGAGAAAGCAAGAGCACACGCTGACCCTTTTATTGAGGAGAAGCTATTCAAATGAGGCAAAGGGTCAGGTTTCAGGGGGCTGAGTCTATCTTCATGATGTCCACTGTCAGCAGGTTGACTGACACCTGGGTAGGCCACACCCAAGGGCACAGTAAGAAAAGGGGACACACACAAGGCACTTCCATGGAAGATTCTATCCTAAATAGGGCAAGGGGTTATATTACAAAGGAACAGGTGAGCATAGCTTCACCCATGGGGCTGTAGCAAGACACACCCATGCACGAGACACTGACCCTCGAACCCAAGAAGGGTGGGGAAAGCTCTGCCACATTTCTGTGACTGAGTGTGATTCAGTCACGTGTAAGGTTGGTCTTCCACATCGACTGACACCATTGTGAGAGTGCCCCTGTTATTCCTGGGCAGGGGTGAATGTCCTCACTCTCTAGGAGGCTTCCTCTGGCACCACCCAGTGGGGAGAGAAAAGTGTGATTGTTACTGGGAGGCAGTGATGGAAGTCCAGACTCCCCACCTTCACTGACACTTCCCACTGGGGATGAAAGTACCTGCTCCCAGTTGGGCTTTCTCTGACACAGCTCTGGGAGAAATATTGGGGCTTCTTATTACTCATGAGAGTGAGAGTCTAGGCCCCCAACTGGCCTTCAAGGTGTAAATGTGGGTAAAGCCAACAATTTTTGTGGTGTTCTGCTGGAATAGAATGGTTATGACTCAAACTATTATCTTGTCAGGGTCCCCCTTTTCTGGTCCTTTTGTTACAGAGCAGACTTCTCTTAGGGTACCCCCCACCACCACTCAACTGTTGGTGTTTCAGGAAGGCCTGCTTCTGTAATCAAGTCTGGGGTGAACAAGGCAAAAAGAATAGAGCACCATGACCTTCCTTGCATCCCAAGTTTCCTGGCTAGACTGTCTTCTTTCTCCAGCTTTTGGATCTTCTTCTATTTGTTTTATATATAACATCCAGGTTTTTAATTGTGTTTAGCAGGAACAGTAGGGAGAAGTATACCTACCACCCTTTTACCTCAGAAGAAGGGAAGTCTTCATTATGGTTTTGATGGTAATAATGTAACTACTTCCTGTAAACAAAGCTCTTACATGAAATTATAATTGCACAGCAAAGAGAATTGTAGCACATGCTCTACAGGGTTAAGTCGTTCCTGTGGTCACAAGCTACAGTGCTTACCTCATCTCTACGGGGTATTCTTGATCTTTAGGCCATCACAGTGCAGTAATAGGTGAGAAGCAACAGACTTGAAGAGGGCAGTGAGTCAGCCTTGCGGGTGATGTAGGGGGTGGAGCAGACAGAGTGACCATCCTGTGTACTCAATTTTAGGAAAATCACATAAAGAGAGTCGTTCCCACACAACTCTGTGGTGCTCTTTGCTGTGTGAAAAGCTTAACTCTTGAAGAAATGTGGGATGAAATTTTCTAGGAAACAATCCAAATTATTTGGCAACTTTGCCATCTATGACTCTGGTTTTATGCTTGAAGACATTTTTTTGGAGGACTCAGGCAGACCCAGTTTGGTTTACTGTTTCACTGACTGCAGGATGTGGGTTGAGTTACTAATGTCTCTAAGCCTCTGTTTGTCTTTAAAACAGAGAAAATCATTTTCTTCATCCCAAAGTTAATGACAGGATTTCATCAAGTCTGTAAACATGTTTAAGCGTTATCTGGTCTCAGAATAAACTTTAAACATTAGTTACTGTGGAAACACTAGGAGTCACACTAATGTTATCATTGATGCAGACTATAATCTGTTGTGGTTATAACTAATTCTGTGGTGAGATGTGTGCTCTGGTCATTCACAAAGTCAGTTCACTCTGGGCACAGAAGATCTAAGTTCCTTATCATTTTCCTGCAAGGGAACAGGCTTTCTAAACTGGGAGTCTTTATGTGGCAGTTCCATATTGAGCACCTTTCAGTCTTTTGAGCACATGTTTTGCCCGTGCTGGGTGAACACACTGTAGGCAAAAGCAGTTCCCAAAAGCATGTCATGATGAGTTTCTCCATGCTCTGTTAAGTACCATGGTTGTGACCCTGCCTCTCAGCAACCCCAGATGAGGACAGGCTTCTGTTGTATCATAATTCCCAATAACAGTAGTCTTATTTTTACCATTTAAAAGGATTGTACTTTTTGTTCTTCTACCAACTGTTCTTTAAACTTTAAAATGTTCTCTCTGGCTACAGAAAGAAAAAAAAAGCATATTATAATCGGTTCCTTTCAAAAATCTAATTGTACATAGAAGCAGATTTTATAAAGCAGCATAACGGCCATTTGCCTCACACCCTCAACTAATTCCTTACAATTTATAAATGCTTCCTTGCACATAATTCTGTTAAGTACCACTTCCAAGTGCGAGTGACTCAGCTCAGCATAGACCACATCTCAGACAGGTACTCTGTATGCTTATCTAAAGTTTTCATGCTTATGATTACAAAAGGAAAGGGGTACAGGAGAATTCTATTAAAATATCTGGAAAAAAGCATGCATATATTTAATGGAAGGTTTCTTGAAACATTCAATACTCTTGAAGCTTTTTATAGAAATGCCCATTACACGCCATGTGTACATAAAATTGGCACAAGCCACTGAAGAACACGGAGTTTTAAAGGCAATTTGTTAAGAAATTCCCCACACTAAAGTAAGTGAATCTTGAGTGGTGTTTTTTGTTTGTTTTTGTTTTTTACATATTTTTAAAAACAAATTGTGAAATAAGGTTTTCATATAGACACAGTCCTAAAATATCTTAAAAATAAAAAAAATTACATTGTAGTCAAAAGATACATCAGTAAAATATTAAACATTTAATCCTCTCACCAGGGTTGAATGTGCTTCAAGTTCCTAAATTGATTAAGTGAATAAATATAAATAGATGTTGGGCTTGATAATGTGCCATAAGTGTGCCAGGGATTATATTTCAGAATGGTAAGTTATTTGCAGTGGGCCTCAGCCAGATATAACAAATACATAGTTAATAACCTGAATTCAAAGAGGTGTTTATCTATGTCCATTGATTATAAAGACCTAATGAAAGTCTATTCACTCTTGAATTTTTTCCTCATTTTTACTGATATTATTACAAATAATATGTAGTTTTTCAAGCTTCAGATTATTTCAATATTTACAGAATGTTGTGTTAAAGTAAAAAAGAATATGAATGTAGTAGATGTATTAAGGATAGTTTGTTGAGGATAGAGAAAAACTAAACGATGAAAAACTGGGTTTCTACCAATTAGATTTGCATTTTTAAATTGAGACATAATAAATTGAAAAGTGTCAATATTAGTTATCAACAGACAGGTTGTTGTACTTAGTTCTATTTAAATCCCCAAGCTCTCTATAAAATCACTATAAAATTTTCTCTATAAAATCAGATTAGTCTGGGAATTTGGAAGGAAAGCCACGGAGGGCTGACTTCTAGAGCCACAGATAATTGGTTCACATCTTGGCTAGGCCAGCTTGCTGTGAAAGCTGGAGTAAACTTTTGAACCTGAACAAATACTTATTGTATCTTTAAAGTGAAGTTATCCACCCAACAAGATTAATAAGGAATAAACTCAACAATGCAATCAAAGCATAGTAACTTCTACACCGTATAAATCATAGAGAAGTTTTTATTGAGTTAATAATTGTCATATAATAAGTTGCACATGTTTAAAATATACAGTTTGGTGTGTTTTGACATGTGTATACCCATGGTCCATCACGGTTGTCACGATAATGAATGGGGCCATTGCTCACAAGTTTCCTTTTGCCCTCTCTATTTGTTCTGTCTTGCTCCTCCATCCTTTTCCATCCTCCAGCAACTATTTGCCTGATTTTTATATTAAATTATCTGGTACTATACATATGTTTCCATTCTCCAGAATTTTAATATAACTAGAATCATATGACATATAGTTATTGTTGGTTTCAGGGGGTTGTTTTTTCTTGACAGGAGGTAAAGGTGTTGTTATAGCCTATTTCATACAGTGAAATTATTTGAGTTTTATCTCTGTCGCTTTGTGTGTCAGTAGTCATTACTTATTATTGATGAGTAGTATTCCATTGTATGAATAGACTACAGTGTGTTTGTTTATTTGCTTGTTGGTAGACATTTGGGTTATTCATAGGTTTGACTATTGTTCCATTTATTTATTTATTTAGCACCTGTAATATATTCTCTTGATTACCATGTTTTATAATAAGTCTTAAAATCAGATAGTATAAACCCTACAACTTTGCTCTTCTTTTGAAGCTGTTTTGACTATTCTAGATCCTCTGTGTTTCCATATATGTATTTAAATTAGCTTGTCAATTTCTATTCTCAGTAAAATTTGCTGAAATATTGATTGGAATTGCATTGAACAATACAATTGCTTATATTGTTCCCATGTCAATGTGGGAAGTATTAATATCTTAACAATACTGAATCCCTCTCAATCCATGAATATAAGATATCTCTCCTTTTTATTTAGGTGTTCTTTAATTTCTTGCATCAGGGTTTTATAGCCTTCGGTATGCAAAGCTTATACCTCTTGTGTTATATAGACCACTAATTAATTTAATATTTTTAAAGGTATTATAAAGGGGGTTATTTTAAATTTTAATTTTATATTCCTCATTTCTAGTATACAGAAGTGAAGTTGATATTTTCACACTTATATCCTGGGACATTAAAAACTTCTTTTTTCTTCTTTTTCTTTTTTTGGGGGGTGCTCTTGATTGAACCTGTGATCTCAGGTATGCTAGGCAAGTGTTCTACCAGTCAGCTACCTCATCAGCCTCAACAAATTCTAGCAGCTCTTTGTAGATTCCATAGCATTTTCTATGTATACAAGTATGTTGTCTGTAAATTGAGACAGGTTTTTTAAAAATTCCTTTAAAACTTGTATTCTTTGATTTCTTTTTCTTGACTTATTATACTACCTAGAACCTGAATAGAAACCATGAATAAGCTTTGGTAGGTTTGAAAGTATTTTTTCTTCATTTTTGAAATGGATAATAAATCTTGGTTGATAGCTGTTGTTCTCTCATTGATTACTCTAAAAATGTTGCTGTACTGTATTTTAGCTTGTATTGTTCCCAAGAGAAATCTTCTCTCATCCTTATCTTTGTTTCTCTGTATGAAATTTATCTTTTTTCTCTGACCAGTGTTAAAATTTTCTCCTTATCACTGGCTATAAGCAATTAAATTATGATGTACTTCAGTGTAATTTCCTTGATATTTCTTTTGCTTGAGGTTAGTAGAAATTTTTTTGATACATAGTTTCTGGTTTTTCAAGAATATAAAGGATTTTTTCCCCTTACATCTTTACTTGCTTTTTCTGCCCTATTCCTCTTTGGGGCCACAAATTACATAGATAGATAGATAGATAGATAGATAGATAGATAGATAGATAATAGATAGATTGATTCTGCTACTTGAAGTTGATTCTGCTACTTGAAGTTGTTTCTATAATTCACTGGGATATTTTTTCTTTTTGTTTGTTTTGCTTCCTCAGTTGTTTTTTGTTTTTGTTTTTTTCTGTATACGCTTTACTTTGGATAATTTCTGTGACCCTATGTGTAAGTTTAATGATCTTTTCTTTTGCACTGTCCATTCAATGACATTTCATCTCACAATTTGTAGTCCATTCGTTCTATTTCGAGTCCTATGTGAACTCTTGGTATTGTTCACTCAGTTCTTTCCTAAGTGTTATTTTTCTAGCCTTGGGCTGTTTCTTCATACACAAGCACTAAATTATCAAAAGTTGTTTCTTCAAATTTTCCATCTCATGTGAAATATCAAAGATTCCTTGGTTTATTAACAAGATAATATGTTGAGTTTGTAGGATATTTCTATTGGGCCCTACTAATTAGTTTCTTGAATATTTACCCTAACTAATGTACAAGCAAAACCATTTTTCATATCTGTATATTGCAAAGAACCAACTTGAGTTCTGGGTTGCCTTCTCATGCATGAAGTTGTATCCTCAGGCTTCCGATGGCAGCTGGTAAAGATTCATTTGACTGTGCTAGCTCAGCTGACTCTGTTGGAAAATCCTACTTCTCAGGGCATTTAGTCTCCAATTTTACATGTGAGCCTTTAGTCCTTTTCCATGTAAATTCAAAGATACAAATTCCAACTAAACAATACTTCTGTAAATATTCAGTTAGTTGCCACAGATTGCTTTTCCTGCTGTGTTCATATTGTTTTAAGTGGTATTACTCTATTTAAAAATAGATGAATGATTTGCTAAGTAAAAATGTTTGTACTGAAAACAAAAGAACTTTAAATTAGAAATGCATTTAAAAATGCAAGTTAGAGCAACTTTACATAGGTCTTCAAATCTAAGGATTCTCTGCATACGTTTTTATTTTTAATTTTTGAGAATTGGACTTTGTAGGAATAAATCACATGGAAACCAAGCATAAAGAATGGCTATTAGAACCGTTTTCAAAAGGGAGATTGAAATCATCATTATGCAATGCATTTCTTTCTCTGAACCCTGTCAGTCAGTAAGCCAACTCTGATGAGTTGGAGGAGGTCATGTGAATTCAAAAATAGAGCATGAAGTTAGTTAAAAAGCTTTGGAGTAAAACAATCTGCGGATAACTCCAACTCGGCCACTTTTTAGCTTTGTGATTTGGAGCAAGTCTTTTAGTCCATTTGAATCTGCAGTTTGCCTTCTTTAAATAATATTATACCCCAGTTGATGTAAGGCTCAAATAATATAATGAATGGAGGTATTTTAAGTGCTCAGTAAATCATCATGGGCCTTATAACTTTCCCTCAAGTGCATGGAATTAGTCCTGAAGTGAAAAACTTCTGCCCAAGTTAAAAAAAAAAAAAAATCATAGTATGAAGTAAATGGTAATCACCTCAGGGAGAGATTTTTGGCTGTGATATTACAGGCAATGTACAAATTTACATTAAGAAGAGTTCATATAGTGAATATGGATCATAATGAATTTTTTAAAAAAATATTCTCCTTGAGGAAAGTTCAGAGTAAATCACTGGTGTTCTTTTATGTCCTTCCTTAAAAATACCTCTTTTTTTTTTTAATAGGGGGAATTTGTTGCCTGTCTTCTGTCCCTATTACGACAAATGACTGACAGACATTATCAACAACTTCTTGATAGTTTCAATACAAAAGAAGAATTAAGGGTAAGTTATTTTAAATTTTTTCTTTTATGTATATTTTTAGTTTTTCATGTTCTTATCACTCTTCAGATAGCTTCTTGACAATTGCTTTACCTCTTTCCATTGAATTCTAAACTATTTTTTTTCTCTTGGCCTTGTTCACAAATCCACTTGGCTACATTGGCTCTGTAAGGTTTGTATTACTCAAGCAAAGTAATTAACCCTGATTTTTGGAGGACATAGTATTTGAAACACCTTTCTTCCAAGTTCAGTAAACTAGAAAAAAAATAACAGATCTAAGAAGACAAAGCAAATAGACTAACTCTAGTTAAGTGTACCTAAAATATCAACTTTGTAGAAAATAGGGGAGATCATCTAATCCTCCCATGCTTCCCCTCCCAATCCCACTATGAATCAGCCTCCTTATATCAGAGAAAACATTCATCATTTGTTTTTTGGGGATTCGATAACTTCACTTAGCATTATATTCTCCAACTGTATCCATTTACCTGTAAATGCCATGATTTTATTCTCTTTTATAACTGAGTAATATTCCATTGTGTATGTATACCACATTTTCTTTATCCAGCTCTAGAAAGGGCAAAGGGAGGGAAGGGAAGGGATGTGGGGGTAAAAAAGATTGTGTAATGAGATGGACATCATTATCCTCAGTACATGTATGAAGCCACAAATGGTGTAAATATACTTTGTATACAACCAGAGATGAAAAATTGTGCTCTATATGTGTAATATGAATTATAATGCATTCTGCTGTCATATATAACAAATTAGAATAATATATATATGTAAATAAATAAATAGAAAATAAGGGAGATTATATAAACACAGCGACTGATTTCATCCCTGTAGAACCATATCGAGAAGTTTTAGTTGCAACTTTCTGACTAGAGAAGCAGAGTTCTATTTGATATTGTTTATCAGCTTTAATCTAATCAAAATGCTATGCTAGTCTGACAGGCTGACATTAAAAAGAAAGTAGTGATGCCAAGTTATAAAAATCTAATGTATGCCAAAAAACATCTAGTATTGGAGGAACAATAATGCTTCCTTTATAATATCACTAAAAGCTTAGAAGTTGATTGTAGTCAGAGAAATGACCTGTCATCTGCCCTTATTTGCTTTTATTTCTCTTTCATCTCTTTAGTTTTCCAGATACCTGCATATGTAAGTTATCATACTGGGAGAATTGCTTAAATGCTGGTTGATGGAGAATTATAGGTCAATGCAATTACACTATAATGTTTGATTGATGGGAGGTCTATCACAGTGCCTTAGAGAAATATTGGTAGTTATTTGGATAGTGTATAGGGGTCACTTACTGACTTTTTTATTAGTGAATTATATTTATAAATAAGAGTGAAATTCATCATGCCATATTTGTACACACACATAACATACTTTAATCTATATCATTCCCTAGTACTTTCCCTTTCTACTTATTAACTTTTAAGTACCTGGAAGATTCTGCATGATGTCAGAAGACTCTTTCTCTTACCTTGGAGCAATTGATAGTTCATAAGCCGAGTCATGCAAAACAATTGTTTTTTGCAGATACAGTCTACACAGCATCACCTGATTGTCATATGCCATGGTGTTTTCATTTTTTCACTCAGTCTTGAGTTTAGAATTTTAAATAGATAAAAGGCCTTAGAACTTACACCACTGTGGGTACATCAAAAGGAAGGTAATCATGAAGTTAACTTTCATCAGAGACTATTTAATACAGTTGAAGAATAATTAGATTTTACGTAAGATGTCTGTGACTTCATATTTCAAAATTTCTCATAAAAAGACTACATATTTTTAAAGAGCCTGGGAATTAAAAATAGCCAAGAAGCATGGATTGAAAGATATGATTAATTTAATCAAGGTATTGAGTTTTATGCTCTAGTGTTCTCACTGATAATAAAGCAAATGGAAATAATCAGTGAAGTGTTATATGTGGGCTTTATTTCAGTCGGCCAGCATACTTTTTCAAAAGACATATATTTCCCTCTTCAAAATTAGCTGGCCTTGAGACAACAGAGTTATTTAATGATACTAAATACTTAGTCTGTATCAGACTGAGAATCCTATGCATGGCAAGCACTGAGCAGGCACTGGGGTTGTAATCTAGCACAAGATATCTTCCAGTTGGGGGAATAAGATAATTGTGGACATGGATACCCTACAGGTGATGGATAAGGCAAGGACATGGTGTTCTGGAGCATCTGGGAGTTGCTGCCAATAGACTCGAGGAAGCAGGAAAATTTCCCAAGGAATGTCTCAATTGAGAACCTAGAGATTAGTAGGCGTGTGCTATCAATTATCACCTTGGGCTAGAGATGTAGTTCAGTGGTAGAGTGTTTGCCTAGCATACACAAGGCCCTGAGTAGGATCTTCAGCACTGCAAAATAAATAAATAAATAAATAGATAGATAGATAGATAGATAGATAGATAGATAGATAGATGGATGTCACCTCAGTTCTCTGACACTTCTTATAATCTTAAATATTTTTGTTTATGATTTTATGTATTTTTCCAACCCACCCAGCTACTAGGTTATAAGAAGCTTATATCTGAAGCTTTGTCTGGTTCATTCCTCTCTTGTCAGATTCCAGAACATCCCTAACACATATAAATATTGAAGAAATATTTGTTGAAGCCAGGTATGGTGACATATGCCTGTAATCCCAGCTACTCAGGATGCTGATGCAGGAGAATCTCAAATTTTAGGTCAACCTGGCCACCTTAGTGAGAACCTGTGTCAAAATCAAAAAGTTTAAAAAGGACCAGGGATGTATCTCAGTTTTAAAGCACTTGCCTAGCACACATGTGGCCTTTCCTTCAATCCTTAGAGGGAGCGAGGGAGAGAGTGAGGAAGGGAAGGAGGGAAACTGGCTTATTGATTGTTCAATAGAATATAGAGTTTGAGAAAGAGAATTGTTAAGACATAAGTCTTTGTTAATGGATGTAGACTTTATTTTGAGAATATTTGGTACCTATTGAGGGTTTTAAAAGGGAAAGACATGACCACATTTGTCTAGTTGCAGTATCTGTCTGGAAGTGGATTAACTAAGATGAAAATAGGAGGCAGAACCCTATAAAGATGTAGTAATCTAAGCTAGTAATTTGGTGTAGTAATTTAAGCTAGAAGAGACTGTGGCCTGAAACAGAGAACCTCATGGTAGTAAATTCTGGAGACATTTAGGAAGTTGAATTGGCAGGACTTGATAACTAACTATATTTTAAAAGGTGAAAGAAATGAAGGAGCTGAAGATAACTCCAAGACTCTTTAACAATAGGCTAAATGTTGGTCCATTCATTGATTGGGGGACATAGAAGGAGTAGATGTTGAGGTTTGGGAGCAAAGGTAAATTCTGAGTTTGTCTGAGTTTGGTCACCTGGGGGACATCCAGCTGGAGGTGTTTAGTAGACAGTGTCTGAGGTTCAGGAGAGAGGTGGGCTGCAGAGGCAGATTGGGCAACTGTCAGCCTGTGAATAGTAATTGACATCATGAGACATCCAAGGAAACTAGACTCAAAAGGACTTACGTGGAATCCTAAGCATTAAAGAGAAGGGAGTGGTGACTAGTGCCTGTTCCTTAAAAGAGGTTAAGTAACATTATTGATATTATTGGGAAGGCTGATGAGCAATTTCAGTGGTGAAGGTGAAAGCCATGCTACCATGCAATTGAGGAATTAAAAAAAAAAAGAAAAAGATATAAAGGAACAGAAGCGTGTAATATTCCAAGAAGAATAAGTTAAAGGGACTCTTTATGTATAACTTTGGGTGTTAGAGCAGTATGTATAGTGGAGGAGACTTAAGCATGATTAAATATCAATGATTAGAGCCAATGGAGAGGGAGAAGCTAAACGTAAAGGAGAGAGGGCTGCCACACCTCTCACAAAGGGGAGGTACCTGACAAGGCAGCAGGAGGGGAAAGAATTAGCCCTTTACCTGAGTGGGACTAGAAAGGAGATAACTGGAGTAAATGCCAGCTTGAGGTCATTTATTTACTTTGCTAAAGGCTAATGAGTCATCAGATGTTAATCCACATATTAAAAGACACCACCTTTCAATAAGTTTTTTCTGTTCTCAATTTTCTGCAAAGCTGAATAGCCTTGGCTATTATATTCCTCAAAGCTATATTACATTGTTTTAAAGATAATAACATTAATCCATAATCCCCTATCTAAAGTTCTTAGTACCAAATGCATTTTGGAAACCAGAATTTTTGCAACTTCAGAGAGATAAGATAATGCATTTACTGTATTTTATAGTATAGCACCTCCATCAGGATCTTCAATAACAAAATGTTCACTCAAGAGGAAGAATAAATAAAGATTACAAATTGTTCAGGTCAGATTATACAGCTGAATGGATTAGAAAACCAAAAAAAATTTAAAAAAATATTTTTTAGTTGCCAATGGATTTTTACTTTGTTTCTTTATATGTGGTACTGAGTATCGAACCCAGGGACTCACACATGCCAACAAGCACTCTACTACTGAGCCACAACCCCAGTCTCCTGAAAACCAAAAAATTTTATAATCTTTTTTAAATTTTTATGTTGCAGTAGAGGAACTAAGGAATAGTAACATTTTGTATAGAATTTAATATATACCAGGCACTGTTCTAAGCAGTTGATTAATATTAACGCATTTACTTCTCAAAGGAACCCCGTGAGTGAGTCCCTAACATTGTTGATGTTGCTCTTTTTGTGGTACTGGGTACTGAACCCAGGAGCACTATACCACTGAGTTACATCCTCAGACCTTTTTACTTATTTTGAAACAGGATCTCACTAATTTGCCCAGACTGACCTTGAACTTCAATCTGCCTGCCTCAGCCTCCTGAATAGTTGGAATTGCAGGTGTGCATCACTGCGCCCCTCGCCAGTCCCCCTTACTGTATTACAGATGCCAGTTACTTGATTCAGCAAACACTTCTTGAGTATTGTTGGTTACACAAAAGTAATATTAAGGCTAATTAAGCAGTCTGCTATAAAGGTTATCTAAATCAATACAAACTAACGTGCTATGTTTAAACAACAAGAATAATGACTAACAGTTAAAGAACACCTCGCCACCCCACCCCCACAATCATAAGCCAGGCATGCTGCTAAACACTGTCTGCAAGTCTCTTGTAGTAACACATTTCGTTTCCCCTCATTGGAAGATGGATTGATGCAGTTATTCTTATTCCCAAGTTATTGAGAGAGATGGGAATTCTAGTAACTTACAACCTCTTTGCTTAGGCAGCTGAATTCAGCTCTTCCCTGAGCTTTACTGTACTTTTCTAAACGAAAATATTTGCTATCAAAATGCACAAAATTTTATTTGTCGATATTTTTGAGATTAATAAGGTATTTCTAGTCATAGAGTGGAAGTATCTGAGAAAGACCAAATGAGAGGGGGAGGGGTTTTTCTTTGGGGGGGGGGGTGGAGGCAAGCTTGTGTCTACATTTAGGTTAGAAATTAAATGAATAAAGAAACTATCAATAAGTTAAGATACGAATTAATAAAGTACTAGTTAGTGAAAAGTGTAACTGATATTTGGATTAGACACTAAAAATCCCACATAACTCTATACTGTTTCAAAAAGTGAAAATCATAATATATGTCCTGTCCTAGTTCATTTTCTGTTGCTATAATAGAATGCCTGACACTGGAGAATTTTTAGAGAAAAGACATGTGTTTACATTCACAGTTCTTAGGGCTGGAAAGTCCAAGGGCATGGTTCCGGCATTTGCTTGGCTTCTCTCAAGGGCCTCATTCTACCTCAACTCATGGTGGAAAGCAGACAGGCAAGTGAATATTTTTGCAAAGAAGAAAGAACACAAGGGATGGACTTGACTTATAACAACTTGCTCTTAGAATTCAGCCAGTCATGCATGAGCAAGAACTCAGTCATGAGAGAAAGGCATTCATCCATTCATGAGGGCCCTGCCTCTGACCCACACACCTCCCACTAGGAATTAAAGTTCCAACAAATGAACTTCTGGGGGACATACTCAAACCAGACCTTGTCCTCTTCCCTCCTGCAATGTTCCCTAATTCCCAGAGCTAGCTATAGATGATGTATATCCTCCTAGACTACGTTCTATGCTGTGTCCATACGTTTTTTAAAAGTGAGATCATTTCATTCTTCTTGTACTGTCCTTTTTTTTTTTTGGCACAACAGTATCTCATGGATAGTATATATCCCAGTACGTCATTTTTCTGAACCTCATTATTTAGATTCTACACAATTTAGCCATTTTTTTCCAGTTATAAATGTACAGAATAACTTTTTTTATTTATTTTTATGTGGTGCCAAGGATCAAACCCAGTGCCTCACACATGCTAGGCAAGTGCTCTACCACTGAGACACAACCCCAGCCCACAACTTTAATCATTCTTGTGATGAACATTTAAAATGTTTCTGATTTTTGCAACCAGAGAGGATCTTGCAGTAAATACACAGACACACACACACAAATACACACATCTCTATGGACCTGTGTCCTTATTGCTGTAGTATTAATACCTGGAAGTAGAATTATTGGGTCATAGTATATACATATTTTAAATTTTAATTGATACTTACAAATTACATATTAAGATTCTCAAATGACTATTTTTGGTTTTTATTCCTAGCATCACTGCTTTTTTTTTCTTTTTTCTTATCATTTCAAAGAAAGATTTGTCTTAGCATTTCCCAAAGATTCTCTAAATCAAAATGAACATTGAAAGTGTGTAGTTCTCTAGTGTCTACTGAGACTAAATAATGCTTTAACTTCATCCATGCTTAAAGAACCTGGAAGTCCATAGGGTTACTGATTACGTGATTTCTGGGTTTTAGCATAGGCCACTGCTTCTTCTTGGCCCTCGGATACCTGTGCGTGAGTAGTGTGAGTCACAGAGTCAGAATACAGGTGTGTGGGAGAAGACCTGAGGGCTGGCACTCTGAATTGTTTTAATTTTTTTCCTTCTGTACATTACATAATTCTAACACAAACAAAAAGCAAAGACTGGGTTAGCAATTAAGTATTTTTTTTTCCTCTTTCTGTAGTCAGTAATATCTTATTATTCACCCCCCTCATGCTGAGGACTTAAGTTTTGCCCAAATTTTTGGTATTTCATGTATATACAGCAGTTTCACTCCTCTTCTTTTGTTGATTATGACTTTTCATATAGAACCATGGGAAACTTGGTATAAGCATGAGATTATAAAAGTACAGCACTATTATAACATTCCATTGCCGTCCTAAAGCTCGCTGGCCCACTAGCTTTAAAAAAAAAAAAAAAATTGGGCTGGGGATGTGGCTCAAGCAGTAGCGTGCTTGCCTGGCATGCGTGGGGCGCTGGGTTCGATCCTCAGCACCACATAAAAATAAAATAAAGATGTTGTGTCCACCGAAAACTGAAAAATAAATATTTAAAAAATTCTCTCTCTCTCTCCCTCTCCCTCTCTCTCTTTCTCTCTCTCTCCCTCTTCTCTCTCTCTTTTAAAAAAAAAAATTGTATCTGATAAAACTTTGATCCAGCCTTAAAACTGAGCATTTCCTGTTACCTAGAGAACAAAGACCAGTCTCCTTGTCACATTGTCCCTATCTTCAGTCTACCTTCCAACCTATTATCCTCCATTTCCTTTCAAAGAACTTCTACTCCAGCCACTTAAAACTACTTATATATTCCTAACAAAGCATGTTTATAATTCCTGATTCCTCTGATTCCTTTTGTTCTTTCTATTTGAAATGCCTATTCTGCTATTACTTTGTTTATGAAATATATAACCTAAACATCTCTTCCCTGATTTCCACTCATGCTACAAAATCCAGTTCAGATTTCACTTTCATGATGAAGCTTCCAAAGACTGTGGTCCACCCCTTTCTTAACACTTAACAGCATACTGATTATTTGCCATTTATTTTGTTTTCAATGACTGTGGGTTCCTTAAGAGCAGGGATCATGTTTTTGTATCTTAAGCACAGAGTCTGGAACTTTAAATCTTTGTTGAATGAATGAGCCCTCTGAATAGATTTCTGCCTGCTTCAATAAGCCATCTTTTTCCATGTAATTATTTTGACTTATTGTCTTTATTTGAATATATTGATTACAGAGAAATAGTTCTGTCACTCTCAAAGATTAAAGACATTTTGGGAGTTTCTTTTGCATAATATACTTAATGATTCCATTTTAAGGATGTAAATTTTAATGTGATAAGGATTATTAGCACCCTTTAATTGAATTCAAACCCCATATCGAGGATATTACACATTGTAAATTTATGATGAATTTTAAAAATAACACCTAATGATGGTCTAAATCATAAGTGAAGAAACGGTGTTTCTAGAAAGATCTGTCCTATTCATTGTTCTTTATCTGTCTGCCTGCCTCGTGGTGTTTTATTTTCTAGATGTTTTAACTCATGTCTTCTCTGTGTGTTGCCTCTTTGGTTTCATGGTCGTAATTTCTGTCTTGTGCTATTGTTAATATTATAATGTCATGTATACAGTCATAAAATCTTTCTAAAACACAAAAGTTTACCCTCTACATTTTTGCATAAAACCCTTCAATGTCTCCACATTGCCCTTAGAGCAAATTCCAAACTCCTTACCGTAGAAAAGTTATGAAATTTTATTTTATCTTTCATCTCTCCCTGTTTACTTATCTTTTATTTATTTGTCCTCTCTTTATCCTGCTTTATTTATCTCTCAACCCCATTTCTTTTTTTGGAATTTAACTCAGGGGTGCTTGTCCACTGTATTTTATTTAGAGACAGGGTCTCACTGAGTTGCTAAGCACCTCCCCATTGCTGAGGCTGGCTTTGAACTCATGATCCTCCTGCCTCAGCTTCCTGAGCCACTGGGATTACAGGTGTATGCCACTGCACCCGGCTTCAACCCCATTTACTATCCCTTCTCTTGCATTCTCCTACTGCATGGAATATCTGGCCCTCTGATGTACCCTCTTTCATGGAGCATGCACACATCTGTGTGTTTATTAGATTAACATTCATCTCTTCCACCAAATGTGAGCGCCACAAAGCAAAGAAAGCATTTAGCTGCTGTGGTGTGGCATGTCACAGGCACTCCATAAATACTTGGTGTATGAATAAATAATATATCACACTTTAACCAAGTGTCCCCAGAATCTAACATGGTGCCAGGCACATAATAAAACACCCAGGATTTATAAATGAATAAATTTCAGTGATCATTTCTAAAATCATAGCAACAACTCCTGCTTTCTTTTTTATTTCAACACAGACCTTTTTGTTGTTTGGGAAGATTTTAATATAAACTGTCTTCTTTGAATCTCTTGTGTTACCAAAAAAGTAATTCTCCAAAGTTTTTCTTTTTTCCTTTTGAACCCTGATTTAAAGAATGACAATAATGTAATTAAATTGCCATGTTGTGCTATGTAAAATAAATAAGCAGGAAAAAAGAAGCTGCTCCAGATCTGCCAATTTTTAAATGGTGGCATATGAAACACATTTCTGTGTGCTGTCCAAATTGGAATATTATAGACATGGAAGTGTTCTTTTTATTAATCTATAAAAAGAATCTGTAGCTTAGTCAGATGAACAAAATAATTGTGTCTGTCTATGCAAAACCACATATTTAGTGAAATGACTGGAGCTGGAAAGTACTTAGAGGACAGAAAGGAAATAGCACTGTACTGGGGACAGGAAGAAGGAGGTGCTGTGGAATCTAGCATTCAGGTCTCAGTGCTTTAGAATTTTGGAACTTATTAATGAAATGAAATCTGTTGCTTGGGAGTTGACAAACCCTCTCTGGACTAAATTGTATGTGAGTACCACAATGGGCAGTGTTTGTGTCATCTCAGTGAGGTCAGATAAAACATTAGCCTACAGTTGAGAAATAAGAAAAATTGGATGGTACTGTATGAATAGGTAGGAATAGATAGGTGATCATACTAACCCTAAAGCCCTCACATTTTCCAAGTATGAAAGCTCAGTTATGAAAAAAGTTTACTAAGTTGCCACAGGAGTTCAGCTAGAATTCAAATCTAGATTTTTCTGATTCTCAGTTTAATGTTTTCTCGCCCCTTCTTCTTCCAATGGTTGTTTTTGGTTCCATAAATGTAAATAACACTTAAATGGGTACCTTAGAAAAGCTACTCAAGACACTGAAAAGTTTTCTTAGGAGAAATAAAGATTTATGACAATATAGAGGCATGGGTATGATGTCACACGCTGCCACAGCCTTTTATTCTGAGAGATAAATGGGAATATTAAAATGGGATGGCACGGAAACAAGTCGTCTGTTCCCACCTCCTATGTCAGAAATAGCCTTTCCTTTGTCCCCAGCCCTACGCAAGAACAACTGAGGTTGCTAGCCTGTAGGATAAATGTCTTATCTCCTTTAGCCAGCCCTTATACCCAACTTTGCTACTGACATCACAGTAGCGCATGCACACACACAAACACACACACTCACACACACACAAAACCACCACACACACATACAACCATCACAACCAAGGGTGCTGCCAGAGTCCAGTGCTGTTAAGTTGTGAAGTGAGAAGATGAAACTTCCATATTTTAGAATTATTTGAACTCCTAATTGTAGACTAGGAAAAACAAATGACTCCCTGCATTCACTCTTCTTTCATATCTGTTTAAACAAACAACAAAATAGGAAACCTTTGAAAGACAAATGCAGACTCATTTTTTGCAGTCATCATATGTATTGATGTCTGAGAAACTCAAAAAGAAGCAACTGAAAAACCATTAGAACAACTTTGAGAAATGCTTTTAGAAGGGTTGTTCATAATTATATTATGCTAATAATCTACTATCTCAAGGGAAGGCTAGAATGTGAAGTGTTTCCCCTCCAAAATATCTGGGGGGACATTAAGTATGGAACCTAGGCCTTGTGCATGCTAAGCACTCACTCACCCACTAAGATTTACCCCCAGCCCACAAAATTATCTGGCCTGCAGTGAAACATGTTTTGGAAGCACTGCTTCCAATCATTTTTGAGACATGGGCAGGATCTGTGTGGCCATTTAAAAGCAGATGACCTAGTGGGAATGTTTCCACATGGCGCATACTACATATCAACATATGTGTGTTGATGCCAAAGAAGCTAAAATAAATTCTTGTCACAATATTTATGGGCTTGATCGAAGCTGTTAGAATGTGGAGGAAAAAAAAGAAAAGCTAACACATGGTTCTCAGTTTTTAGATTCTTTCTATCTTCTGTTGATATGAGTGACAATTGTAATCTTATATCTAAGCAGCTTACATATTTAACGTAGTGTGTTGTTGGTTTGATAAATAAAAATATTCTGTTTTGAGTCACTTTTTGTTTGGTAAGCAACACCATGCTGTTGCCTTCAATTAGATTGCTAGAGGAATGTATTTTTCTAAAATGACTTAAGGTTACAAAAAAAAAAACTTTATGTTTTCTAGTTAACAAATTTAAATCAAAGCTAGCTGAGCCAGCTCCTCTTTGAGTATGGAGGGCTCCATTTCACTCCCTACACCGTGTTACTTCCCTGTTCCCCTTGGAAGTATCATGTGCTGAAGCACTTGCCCCCCCCCCCCCCTTGCAGTGTTTAAAGGAGTGATGTGTCCACGTCTCAGGACAGCTTCTTGTCAAGAGTGTTATGTGTTCTCACCACAAAAATGATACTACCTGAGGTCATTCATTTTTAATTAGCTAGATTTAACCATCTGCATCATGTACATGATGAAAATATACAATATTGTCTGTCAATTTAAAACAGAAAAATTTTAAATAAAAAGAGAAAGAAGAAATGGGGAGGGACAGTGTCAGGTGATCAGTTTCAGAGTAAGATGACAGTAATGCCACTACTCTATGGCTTGGGGTCTCTAGGAGGATAATGTTGAAATTCAGCCAGTCACTGGGCTCAACTTAGCACATGTTTTATTTTAATTTAATCTGCATAGCACACTCAAGAAAATTCACTCAGATTCTATAACCTGCACACATTCTCTTAAAACTGCATCTTGAGAACACTCTCTAAAAAAACAGGTTTTTGTATAAGAGGCTTTTTGATGAACATAACTTTAAATTTCAGTGCTTACTTAACTAAACCAGTACAGCTTACTGTTCCTTGGGTTGAAAAGTTCTGATGTTTAAGATGCTATAATAGAAGAAACAGAATATATTTGCCTGCTAATCTTCCAAGTTGTTTCTAGAACCTAGATTTTTAGAGCTTGCAAAGAGAAATGAAAAGTCATTTCTACTGTGCCCAAGCAGAAAACAGAAGACAGTGTTTGGGCAGAGCGGCAGGCCCGTGGCTTTGGGTGCTGAAAGTGGGAAAGTGATATTCCTGCTCCTGAGTATATTATGAAAGAAAGGTGCCCTTCTTCTCTGTCATTGCTTTAGAATGTCACTCATATCAACAGCAGTACTGTCTGTCTCTCTGTGTGTATTGACAGTTATGCTCAATCAGTAAAATGTTGTACTTTCTCCTTATCCAAGGATTTCCTGCTGCAGATATTTACTGTGTTCCGAATATTGATACGCCCAGAGATGTTTCCAAAGGACTGGACTGTCATGCGCTTGGTTGCTAACAAGTAAGACATTTTAGTTCATGATAATTGGGGCTCAATGTATAGAGGAAAAGGAGAGTAAATAATGGCCTTTTTATTTTATTTCCAGTTTTAATTCTCTAAATCCTAGGGTTCTTTTTTATTATTATTACAATTTGTCTTGAGTTATTATTTTGTTTTGAATGTATTAATATCATTCAAAAATCAAATAATATTACAGAGTATGCATTGAGAAATCCCATTCCCTACCTACTGGATCTTTTCTACCCCCTAGAACAGCCTGCCTGTAGCAACCATTCTTATCTGTTTCTTACAGTGTTTCCACAGTTCCTTTATACGTAGTCAAGCAGACAGCATTATTTTGCTCTGGACTTGCTCTTATACTTATAAATCGCAGGAGATAAAAAAGCCTCTCATTCTTTTATGTTTTTTTTTTCATTTCTGACTGAATAATATCCAATTGAATGGATATATCATAGTTTATTTAGCTAGGTCCCTATTGCTGGACATTTGAGTCATTTCTCATCCTTCTTAGTTCTTTTTACCCCCAACAAAATACATTAAGCATCTACTATCTGCTGATCTCCAGAAATGAGACATGATCCTTGCTTTAGACATATGAAGATTGGAATTTATTTTATTTATCCAAGCAACATGGACATTAAGGAACTGAAAATAGTGCTCTGAGGAAAGTTCAGAACTAGTTACAGACATTTGGGAAATTATTAGTGTAAAGTTAATATCTGAGTCCCTAAGAGTTGATAAAATTACCTGATACGAGGCATATCCAGCAAAAAAATAAAATGATCTGAAGGAACAGGAGCTAGAACAGGAGATTAGGGTACATCGGGAAAATGTTAGGCACCGTTTCCATAGAACACAATGTCATGAGTTCATATGCTATCTCAGCTTCCTGTCTTCCTAGTCTCAGGAGAAAGAATGAACATAAGTTCTTTAGGAAACTAACCTGGTCTTCACTTCCAATCTCATTATTTACTCTATTTCATTAACATTCCTACTTTCCAAGCCCAAGCTTGCCTGCTTCTCCTTTTCCCTCTTCTCCAAATGCCAACTCCCTCATCCTCAGGATGAAGGTTGGATTCTCAACACACCTATCCATAGGCCAAGGTTACCATATGTCTTCCCCAGATGCCCAGGTACAGTGGTGCTGAGAGCCCCAGAACACAGGATTCAGTTTTGATTAGATATGCTTCATATGGCTTCTGCTGCAGTACACATTTATAGACTTGGAGGTGTTAACATGATGTGTTAAAAACTTTGTGAAGTAACAAATAGTATAATATGGCATATTATATTTTACATAAGTAAAGCAGCTTTTCCATTTTGAAGACTAATTGAGAGTAATGAAACAGCTCTCCTCAGAATTTAGCATATATTTTAGTTTTGATATCTGTGAGTAGAATCAATATCAATTCCTCTGAATGTCTAGATGCTACAGATTGAAGTTGGAGCTTTTGCTCATATTTCTGGACTTGCTAATAAAGATCAAACATGCTGGTACTTGTAGAGGACTATGAAGTGATCCAGGGAACCAGATGGGAAGTGATTCAGGTGGCCCGGTGTCACCATCACATAAAATCAGCATTTGGTCGTTCTGCCCCATGTGCCAAAGAACTTTTTGGTTTAAATTCGAATTTCCAGTAGCAGAAATTCAAAGTGAAAGTACATTTAACATTTTCTTCCTTAGGTACACAGGCTTTGCTTGAGCTTGCTGAAAATCAGGACAAGAATATGACTTTTTGATATTAAATACTGTCTCTGTCTGCCCCACCTAAAAATCCCTACTCGGTTTATAAAGATGTGCATGGTCATGTATATTACTCATCTACAGTGTTAACCACATAGGAACATGATTTTTTTTTAAGAGGTGAGCTCTGTGTTGTCATATATTTAAACAAGAACTTTCCCCATAACAAACCCCAAAAGTCTTCTGCCTTTGCTCAAAAAAAAAAAAAAAAAGACAAAAAGCCTTTGCTCAGTGCAACAGTACCATTATGTTGCCATTAAGTGAATGCTGAGGGCAGATTGCTGGACTCCATGAATTTTAGGCACCTGCCAAGGTAGAACAAACCATGTACTCTTCTACCAGACTCTGCTGTCCTCATTTAACTGTACAAACCATTCCCCATTCAAATTATAAAACTATGTAAGACTTAGCCTTGCTCTGTAAATGCAATATAGTGCAGAAATAAGCCCTCAATTATATGTCTTTTTTGTGAAAACTATTAACCTATACATAATATTGATAGAAAATACATATTTCTGAAATATGCTAAAATATTTTAAATATGTTAAAGAGCATATGCTGGAAAGGAAACAAATTCCTCTTTGCTAAACTGAGTAGAAGCAAGTTGCAGGAACTAGATCTACATCTCTGAAGCTGACTACCTTTTTTCCCACAGTATTAACTTTCTTAGACAAACATTTGATCAGGGCTTCTGAAAGAGACATTCAAATGCAAACTTCCGATTTTATTAACCCATTTGCTTAGAATGTGGCCAACTGATAGCAGCTAGCTGGGAAGTCAGTCGGTTACCCTTTCCTTAAACTCATCTGAATGACTCATCCCTCAGGTGTTGGCCCCTTTTCCCTATGTTTTCAAGTAAATGCCTTTAATTTTCATCAAATTTTCATCAAGATTTGTCTCAAATCTTATAGGTTTCCTGCTTTATGTGAAGTCCTGTGACCAAACACCTGGCGATTTCTATGGTTTTTGTTTATTTCCACCTAGATATCTAAAATTGTATAGCACAGGAAGTGTGTCCAGTCTAAATTCCATAAGGTCAAGACATTTCCTCTTTCTTGCATGCTGCAAAGCTACTTTGTGCCCACTGTTAAATTCTTAGTAGATGTTTCTGATGAGGATAACCACTCAATCTGAAAAAGAAGGAACATAAGGAACATGAATACCAAAAATACAGGACACTTTGAGAGCTGTGTCTCTCCACCCCCTTCCTGTCCACATTGTGAAATGAAGTACAAAAATAAAGTCACAGCTTCATGCATATTTTCAAGGAGATAAATCTTACAACACACTTGCCTGCTAAGGACAGTAAAATCTTTCTCACCCTTCGCATCCAATTTCAGATTCTCGCTTTGTTTATCTTATATGCATGTTGGCCTCAAACATGTCTTACATGAACCAATTTGGGTTTCCAATAGGTGTATATAGCAAATAAATAATTTGTTAAATCATGGATTCTTAGCGGAGGTCATCCATTCATTCACTGACCCATCTATGCAGCAGGTTCCCCTGCCCCAGTGCCCATTGTGTAAAATAAACACTGTAAAGCTAAAAAGCATAGGTCTCTGAGTGTGTTTATGAAAGGAACTTTGTTCTGGACTGGAAGAGGAAGGGACATTCATGAAGAAGTGAAACTTGAGCTAAAAGCTAAAGCAAGAGGTAGCAGGCAAACAGTGAAGGAAGAATGTGTAGGAATTGTACGTAGAAAAGACCCTGTGGTCAGAGGAAACAAGGCTCTCTCCAAGAACTGAAAGACTGTTAGTATGGGGAGGTATCCATTCCAATTGAAAGGAGAAGACAGGGCCCAGATATTGGGAGGTACAGAGAACTATTAGCACAGGAGAAACCAGGAAGCAACAGATATGAGCTTGCTGCAGCCATCCAGTTAAGAAAAAATGATGATTTGGCCATGTGATTAGCAAGGACTGTAGTGAGAAGGTAGATTTCAACCATAAGGATGGTGGAACTTGCAGATGAATTGATGTGCATAGGAGAGAGAAATCATGTCCTTGGAATTCTTTGGCCAGAGCAAAAGGACAAATTGTGGTGCCATTCTCCTAGGTGAAAAATATGAAAGAGGAGTAGGTAAGGTGATGAATGAGGTGAAGAATTCTACATTGAACCTAAGTTCAAGATGGTGTTAGATATCTAGGTAGAGATGTAGAAGGGAAAGCTAACATGTGCTTGGGTAGAGCTCAGGGGAGAGATTGCAGCTGAAGATGTACTTTGAGGGTCATCAGCATATGGCTAGGATTTGAAGCCATGGAACTGAATGAGAGCACACAGGAGGAAAGTGTAGACAGAAAAGGAAATGACTTAGGCTTGAGCCCTGGAGCATACCAACATCTAGAGCTGTTGGGAGGTTGGGGGTGATGTGGACCAACAGCTAACCTTGGGATTTGGCAATGTAAATAAATACTGGTGACCTTGACGAGTGCTATTTCAGTGGCCTGGTGGAGATGAAAGCCTGATTAGAGTGAATTCAAGAGTTGAGAAGCTGATCGCAGTAATTATAGGCAGCTCTTTAGAAGAACTTTGCTATAAAAAGGAATAAATGAAGCTATATTTGGAAGGATACATGAGGGCCAGAATTCTTTTTTAAAATAGGGGATATTGTAGCATTTAGATTTACTAATGGGAATGGCCCAGTTAATACAGAAACACCTTTGGGTTAATGAGGGGAGTACAGTAGTATGGCTGTGTGTCCCTGTCCACAGTGTTCTCACTCCTAAAAATAAATCCACTGTGCAAGCACGCAGTCAAGTTCAGCTGACATTGCTTCCTTCAGTAAGACTTTCTCAATGAAGGAAGCTTTCCCCACTTAGAGTAGCACACAAAGAAAACTCACCTGGTACACACAAGGAAAGCTGTGCTCAACAAGGAGCATTGGTAGTTTGTCCATAGTTATAGGATGGAAGGCAAAGGATGTGATAGGGACCCTGAAAAGTTGAAGGGTGGAATAGATAATTCATTGGCCGTCCACTGACACTGGATGTTGCTTCATTTTTGTTTTTCCTAAGGATAGTTATTCTTTAAGTGTAATAAACCTTATAAGTGAGAGAGGGAAGAATAAGATATTGATTTTTATCAAAACTATGTAATTCAGTGAGAATTATATCTAACATAAACAGTTATTACAAACACTTTGGCAAGAATTCCATGCACATGGCATCCCCCAGTGAAGTAGAGAGAATGGATACATGAAGGAAAGGCTTTCTTAAGGCTTAGGCCTAGTATGTCCAAATAAAGACTGTTGCCACATGACTGATTTTCTACCAGTGCATCCTAGTGGAGTTTGCAGATCACTACAGTCTTTCCTAATTCTCTTTGCCTCTTCCACACTGCATGCTTCATGGATTGGCTTCATGGATTGGAAACAAAGTCACTAGTTTCCTCCTTCCCAGCTTTGCCTGAGGCTGTGCCCTCCTCTCATCAGCTTTGCCTAATTTCAGTGTGTCCTTTAAAATACCTGATATATTAAACATTTGAGAGGGTGCACATTTTAAAATCACCTAATCTGGTAAATAATTATAATAAACCATAGATTCAAATGTAGTGAGGAGGCTTCAGTCATTCAACCAACAATTATTAGCCTAGGCCCATGGCGATACAGTGGGAAACAAAGCCAAATTCCCCAGATGTCTTTGTTCTCTACATTCTGATCCTTCTCTGTCTTCTGTCTGTATACCAGTCCTCTAAATGGGAAAGGATGACCACATGCATCAGAATCACCTGGCCAGGCTCCATTGTAAACCCACTGCTCAGAGGTGGTGTGAGACCCTGAAGTTTCTTTGCAACTTGGGTGATTCTCATGCATGCCACAGTTTGAGAACTGCTGTCTCCCATGAATTCCCTTGGTGACTGTCCAAGATTTTTCGCTGCCCTCAATTAAGATGCCAGATTGTAATGAAGCCATACTCTAGATTTAGGTTTTCTTAGGTTTTTACTGTGTAAACATCAACATTGTTAATTCGCACTTCATCCATAAGGTGTTTCTCTAGGTCCATATATGATTTTTGGCAATGGGCTTAGGCTTGAGCAGATTACCAGGATGCAATAGCTTTCAAAAGGATAAATTATAGGAGATTAGTTTTCTATAGGGAAAGTGGGAGTGGGTGATTGAAGATAATTCCTAAGTCACAGAATGAGATGACAACTGGAATATCTTGAAGCAGTAACTTATTTCCTGTGTATCAATCCCTCTTTCCTGTATAGATTTTATCATTCTGCATCCACAAATTGTGGTTCTCAGAAGTGATTCTTGTGCCTGTGTTTCTGTGGCAGAAATCAGTCATTTGACCATTTGTGGGAGCAGATTGCAAACTATTCTTGGCTATTGAGTTGGACCACCAAGATTTGAAATAATCCCATATTCAGAAACTGAGTCATGAGTAAAAAAAAATAAAACCAGAGGAGCCACATGGTTCTAGATTTATTAGAAAAAGTCAATTAAAAAAACTTCCCTCACCTGACTCCACAGTTACTCAGCACAATGAAGGAGGAAAGCTGTATGAATACTTGCAACTGGCTTTGAGACCTGGCTGCTAGGAAGCTGTATTTCCATACTGAGTTACCATGGAAAGCTCTGGAAGCTACCTCTGGAACATGGGCTCAAAATATAGGCATAAATGAGAATCTTTTGAAGTAGAGTCATTTAAAGATCTTTCTAGCCCTGAGAAGTCTTACTTTTGGATGCCTATTAAACTACATGCCACAGTAGATATTTTTGCTGAAGAAAAATATTAAAATCACTTTTTACATTTGTCTCTTAAATTTTGGCCTATGAAGCAATCACTTAATTTTGATTGGCCATGATTTCTTAGCACTTATGCAAATTTGAGGATTCTTACGAAATATTAAAAGGTGAACTGTAATTTTTAACATAGTAAAAATTGCATAAATATTAAAGTAATGAAACTCATCAATATATTCTATGGACATGTAATTAACCCCCCCCCCTTTTTTTAGTTTTTATTTCACAATTTGGTTCCATAACATTTTTCAGGTCTCAATATTTTCCAAAACTCATGAAAATCTTATAAGCCTAAGCCCCTTTGTGCTCAATGATAAAAATGCCCCAATAAGAGTCTAGAAATAAGGACTTTGTGCTGCATTAAAGAGCCATAAGAATCTGCTAAAATTCCAGAAGTCAGGAGAATGCTGAAGCAGAATTTGTTGGAATATTTTTCTGATTCAGGCCTCTCTAGAGCCTTGTTCTTCAAAGGCTGAGTTGGGGACCAACAGCATCAGCATTACCTGGAGCTTGTTAGAGACACAGAATCACAAGTCCCACTCCAGGATGGCTGACTCATAATCTGCATCTTAACTAGTTCATCAGACACCCACTAAAATTTGAGAAATGCTGCTCTAGTCTAAAACAGTGGTTGTCATTTCTGGATTCACAAAGGAATTATCTGGCAAACCTTTGTACCCCAGACAAATCATTTTAGAATCTCTGGCTAAAGGTATTATCCAGACATCTGTATTTTTTTTTCAGTTGTAGATAAAGGCAATACCTTTATTTATTTTATTTGGTGCTGAGGATTGACCCCAGTGCCTCACACATGTGAGGCAAGCACTCCACCACTGAGCCACAACCCCAGCCCAGACATCTGTATTTTGAAGCTCAGGTGATTTCAATTCACAGTCCAGATTGAGACACACTGTTCCATAGCAATACCAAAGAGTTTCCATGTTGCTTACCAGTAAGTGCTGCAGTTCAGGAAGCCATGGACATTGTTTGTTTGTTTGGGACCCAGTATATACATAACAATTTGGTAACACTTGCGTGGAATAAGATCTCTTGGTTGAAAGATTGAGTTTGTAAACTTATTTCCAGGACATTAGGCCTAATTGGCTAAATCCCAGATATGTCATGTTTCACTAATACTCGAGGATATTATTTCTGAACAATAATCCAAGATTGAATTTTTGGAGCAGAAAACAATTTGCTATGTCAGACTCTTGTAGTAGAACTGTATGTATTTCTCTGCTGAACTTCAAAGCAGAAAGTTTCTACTTACAGCCATGTTAAGGATACAAAATTTCAGTCTCTCTTTCTCTGTTTCTTTCTTTCGTGCGAATCATGGAACCCAGGGCCTTGTGTATCTTAAGTACATGCTTTATCACTAAGCTATACCCCGAGTACCCCCAAATTTTCTTCTTTAAACTTAGAATCCACACTTCTGCCACATGATAGGCAAAAAGTCAATTCCTTACCTGATAGCATTGTTGTTTTCTGGTTATTAAAATTTAGTTTCATAGAGTAAAATACTTTGGGAACCTCGTGATTTCTTCAGTTTCATTATTGGTTTTGCCAGTGTCTCTATGGAAAATTGTCACTTTCACAGATTTCACAAATTTGCAGGCAATTTGTCTCTTTAATATATGAAATTTACTGGTGATAGCTGCCACTTTAGGGGCTGAAGAAACCACAGAAATGGTTTCTTAGTCTCATAGATTTTTCTTTATTAACTCTTATACCAAGATTCATTCAGAGGTATAAATGACATCTAGGTAAGACAGTGTCTGTTCATGGTTGAGCATATGCCTGAGAAATGGTGATTTCCTCCTCTTTCCCTTTCTTTAAATTGAACTTCCACATTCAACCATCCAACCCCCTTAGCTTTATTATAATGTTTCCATACCCCACAAGAAAGATCTAATAGTGAGCTGGGCTTGGTGGCATACCTGCAATCCCAGAAGCTCAGGAGGCTGAGGTAGGAAGATTGTAGGTTCAAAGCCAGCCTCAGCAACTTAGCAAGGGCTTAAGCAACTTATCGAGACCCTGTCTCTAAATAAAATATAAAAAGGGGCTGGGGATGTGACTTAGTGGTTAAATGCCCTTTGGTTCAATCCCAGGTACAAAAAGAAAAAGATCAAATAATAAATTTTCTAGCAGATAATAATGAACACTCATGTCCTTCAAAGACTATAAATATTATTAGTAAATATTCTTCTAATCTATATGAGTACCAAGGTGTAAACTTGGTGGGGTGCCATTTTGTTTCATTCTACCTAGGGTCTTGTAGCCATCTCCTTTGATTCTAAATGCTATAATGAGAATTTGGGCCTTATCACATCATAATACTGTGTTGTGTGTGCATCTCAGAAGAAGCCAGAGAAGTTTTAAATATTCACCATTTCTGTGTTTTTCCTTAATTTATATTATTTCAGTATAATGCTGTATCTAACATTTAATTAACCTGTTGAAAACACAATTCAATTTTGAATAAATACTTTTTTGGCTATAAAAATGTGCAGATTTTGAACAAATTATGGAACTTTAGAAATAGGCAAGACAATTCACCAAATCCTTTATTAATCTCCCCAGCAAGATACATATGGCTGTATATGACCCCTAGGTTAGGCTTTCTTCAATTTCTCCTGTACTAGAAATATTCCTTTCTCTGAGTAGCTCTAATATTATCAGCTTTACACAGTTTAGTCCTGGATTACAGACAATTTTATAATTGTTGGAAGTCTTATTGTCCTGAGAGTGAATCTGCCTTCTATAGTTCTTGTATAACCTCTAACACTTTAAATGGGGCACAGCAAAAAAAAAAAAAAAAAAAAGTCATCTAATAAATTCATCATATATTTTATCATTTCATTTTTAGGTTCCATTTCTTTCATGATAATCAAAAGGAATGTTAGGTTTCCATTAAGTCATTTTGCTTTGTTCAAAAATTAACAAAAATATTATAAGACATTGTAATATTAATGTGTTTCTGTTTGGAATTCCTGAATCTTCTTGTGTATTGCTTTACAAGGAAACTAACTTCAGTAATAGATTTTTTTTTCTTCTACCTGATGTCTCTTTTGTGAATTATCTGACACTGACCCACATGTTTACTGAAGGAGCTTTTCTTTTATCTTAGTTACTTTTTATTCTTATGTACTAAATGATTTTTACTAAAATGAAGTTTTCAACTTATAATGTATTCTTTTTCTCACTAGTGTGATTATTACAACAGTTCTATACCTCTCAGATGCACTTCGCAAGAACTTCTTAAATGAAAACTTTGATTATAAGGTAAGTATCCATTTAGATGACTGTCTCACTTGGGCTAAAAGATTTGTATTGCATTTTAGTAGATTAACTAATATATTTCCTTGTCCTATATTAATTTTAACTGTGAATAGTATTAGAACACTTTCATTTTATTTGCACACAAGCAGAGCTATAATAATGCTTATCAGCTTGATGGAGATCAATAGTACTTAAAAGAAGACAGATCTTTATTGTTGGTATACATAATAATTCTTGCTCTTTTCTGTATGATTTAGTTGCATAACAAAGAAGACTTAGAATATAATGTTTTCAAGAATTTTTTTAAAGTAGTTTATATGAAGAAAAAATTACGAAGTAAATGCTTGATTTCCTTACTCCTCTAGCTTACCATGTTTTAGAATTAATCAATGAAAAAATAAGAAATATTTCTAAAAACTTTTTTTCAAGCAGAACTTTCTGTATAATATAATATGAAGTGATAGACCTAGGTGCCTAAAAATTCTTGATTCCTATTTTTTTCAAATGGCAAACAAAGATAGGAATTATCGATGGTGGATTCTCTTCTCGGTGTGGTACTGTTTAAGCATCTCTGTGTCTTATTCTTTTTGAATAGCATTTTTCATAAATAAGCATTTAATAAAATTTCCTTTAATGAATAATTAAAAACTATCAAAAAAGCACAAATACAATAAAAACCAATGGGATTTGAATAATTGCATATTTCTTTAAATCATTTCTCATAATAGTATGTCAGAATTTCATAATCAGAGTTCTAGTTTTTGATATTTTTATCTTCTATTTCATTCTTACAACTCCCCTTTTTGGATGCATTCCAAATTTGGCATATGTTCTTAATTGTTTCTTTGGATAAATACTTATTAGTGGAATTGTTGAGTTAAAGGTTGAACCAGTTGTATTTGATTATCTATTTTCCTAAGTCTGTCCAACACTAGAAGAGGCAGCTTTTTCCAATAGTTAGATAAGGGGACCATCTTTTTTGCTTTAATTTGCAATTTCTTACTAGTTATTAGGTATTCACTAGTTACTAGTTATTTATTGAAGTTCATATTTTGTGAATTTTCTGTTCTTGACTTTTGTTTATTGTTTTCCCTGGGTTTGTTTGTTTGGAGATGGGGTTTCATTGTATTTCCCAAGCTGGGATCATATTTATGATCCTCCCACCTCAGACTCCCAAAGTATCTGGAATTGCCGATGTGTATTATTGTGCTCAGCTTGGGGCTTTATCATAATCTTTTTTATTTCTCAGAACTCTTTACATATTAGAGATAGTCTTTCCCATATTTCTTATAGCTCGTTGTCTATAATTTTACATGGCATCAATTAAGACATAGTTTTTTTTCATTAGAAGTTCTACACATTTTTTAATGTTTATTTCAGGAAATTATACTCGGATCTATTTCTTATTCTGTATTTGGTATAAGAAAATATAGACTCAAAAGATTTGTCTGGGCAGGGAATTTTTAAGTATTGTCTGAATTGAAAGCAATTAGCATATCCAAAGAAGCATATGCATTTTTTAAAGTTCTACATTAAAAGAAGTTCCAAGACTGAATTCATATAGGAATAAAGTAACCCATCTTATATCTCTGCCTCACAGGAGATACAGAAATAAGAGAAATAAAACATCTTCCATTTAGCATCTACCCAAGAGCTTATGGAACTTGGGATATAGCTTTGAAGCAATATCTAAGTAGAGATTATTTATGTGTTTACTTCTTTTTATAGAAAATTTAAAGCATAGATTTATAAAGAATAGAGAATAGTATCATAAGCCTCCATGTATTCATTTCCACCCTTAACTGTTATCAAGTTGAATCTTATTTCAACTCTACCCCCAACCATTTGCCACTTCTGAAGTAAATCCAAGATATTGTGTCACTTCACCTACAAATATTTTTGTAACAATAGTATTTAAATATTTGCTCTTATTTTAGATCTGGGATTCCTACTTTTACCTTGCAGTCATTTTTATAAACCAGTTGTGTCTGCAGTTGGAGATGTTCACACCTTCCAAAAAGAAAAAGGTGTTAGAAAAGTAAGTACCACTATGTGTTTAGGTGGGAATGTTAACTTCTAGAAGGTGCTTGTTCCAAATGGCTCACGAACCAAAAGATCCATAACTAGAAATCACAAGTGGGATAGCAGTAACCAAAAGGGCAATAAGCAATTTCTTAGGGAAATTTCAATATTTTGAACTTATTTATACATTTTTATCCCAAGTCTTTCAGGATTCAAAATTATTATAGCAGCAAAAAAATATGAAACTGATTCGTTTTCCTGAAATATTTGTGTAAAGAATTGATTTAGAGACATAAAGACATGTACATTAGACATGTTTAATTAAAAACATTGTGCCTTTTAATTGAGAATGATAGGTTGTATTCTACAGAAACACAAATACTTCTTTGTTCTGGAGGTTCTGTGTCAGGATTGCTTTTTGCTATTTCAGGTACGGTGACATGCGGGTGACAATGGGTTGTGAGATTTTCAGCATGTGGCAGAACCTAGGTAAGTGATGAAAAGAGAAGCCTCTACCATTGCACAGCTTATCATTGTACTTTCAAGCATACAAACGAAGAAGGAAATTTACCAATGACAGCATTTGAAACCAAATGTCAAAATCAATAAGAATATCTATAGGAAGTCATTGGCATTTTGACAGTGAGTAAAGTTACAACTAATTCTTTAAATTGGTGTCTGAAAAATCACCTTTCCTTTATGTGTTTCATTATTAATTAATGGTAAATTTTAGAATCTAGCATTACTCCAGCATTACACCCATTATTTCTAGCAATGAGCTAGAGGGTAATTGGAGACTATAACTACTCAAAATGTCTAGCAGTCTAAATTGAGGCTATGAATCATCATAAATTTAGATTAAATTTCATGAAACATTGACTTAAACATCATCACTCTAAAAACCTTCAGACCATTGACCTGTGTCATAAAGAGTATAGCCAAAGGACTTTAAAAGCATCTGTGGTTGCTAAGAGACTGTTATATCCAATTTTGTTAAATCTGCCACAGCTGATAGAGCATATTATTCCAGCAAATTGATGGCACAGATATGGTTGCACAAAAAAGAATAATATTTTGGAAACAAATTGATTTAAAAGTCATTGGCATCATTCTACAGATTTGTAACATTTAATTTGGTATGTTAACTATGTAAGTTTATAGTATTCATTAACAATTATTGCATTTTAATTCCTCCTTGTGACTTATTAAAATGATTGATCTATTTAAGTTGAATATGTAATGATCTGAGCATACCTTCTTTCTTGGGCTCATCCAATAACAATTTGGAAATGGCAGAGTTTGCTTTCTGTAAGTGAAAATAGAACCATTATCATTTTGCTTGAATTATTACAGAGTGATTTTTGACTAGAATATGTTTGTCCCTCAAATACACATAGCAGTTTGAGGGTGCCTCATTATATATAATTGAGCCCTGTGTTCAGTGCTTGGTGGTGATTTCAGTAAAATAAATGAATGAATGAATAGATAAGTAATATAAAAAAGGAAGTTATCATCTTCAAAATAACCTCCAACTATGAAAGGCCAGCCAGAATAAATCATGATCTGTCTTTAGATTCAGTTCAAAATTAGCATTACATGTTTGTGTTACTTGTAGAATGCTCCTCTTAGTCTTCATGTTTGATTGTGTCATTGTTTTTTCAGAAGCAGATCAGGGACCTTATAGATCCATATTACAGTTAGCATTAATTTAGCAAGCTATTTTCCAAAGTATTTTGCACTGAGGTGTTCAAAGAGAGTTATGATTATTTAGCTCTTTTCCAAGCCAATTATAAGATAAATATAGGACATATTTGGTTTGGTTACTAGAATATTAGGAAACATGGCAGGCTTTCTCTTCTGGATAAATCTGAGCATTACTATGTGTGATGATTTCCACATAAATCTTTGTCTGGGCCAGGATAGCTATGCACTGAGGCTTATGTCCCTTCGTCTGCAAAATTAAGCAGGCATACAAATTTTTTTTCTCTATTTTGTCTTTGTTCCAAAACAAAAATATTTCTGCCTCTGGTTTTTATGTTAAATTACTTCTCTGTTTTTCTTAGATTTCTAGAGATGGTAAAAAGTCTCTTAAGCACATAGAGCTCATCATGCAGTATCTTTAGAACATTGCACCTCAAAAGTGGACCAGCAGCATCAGTCTCACCTGGAGGCTCGTAAGAAATGCAAATTGTTTGGTTCCACCCCAGACCTACTGAGATAGAATCTTTGGGAGACTACCCAGAAATCTTAGTTTTAGCAAGTTTTCCAAGTAACTCTTAAACACTTGACTAGAACCGCCCTGCTTTATACAGAATTATCCCCCTTCTCTGTTGTTAGAGCTCTAAAGACTAGCTCTCTCACAGTCTAGAACTCTCTTAGAGAAGGCTCATTATATACACCTTTGAGTCCCCAGCATGATATAGTTCAAGAGTAGGGTGAGTATATATTTTCTTTTCATTCCTTGGTTTCAGTTTTATTTCCCAAGTTGTGTCCTAACTTTTCTGAAACTTCCAAAACATGAGGTGAATTTTAAAGTTGCTAGTATATAACAGAATTTGAATGTGTTCAAAAATATTAAAACCCCTTCTCCAGCATACATTTTTGCAAAATGATAAGAAAAATTAAATATTCAGTGAACTATTTAGACAATTTTATAAGCTTCAAATTGGCTTATATTGCTTAGGAATATCAAAATAAATTAGTTATGGTATGTTAGTTATAACAAAAATATATGAGATATAATTTATATGCCTATAAGAATGTCATATTTAATATTTGAATGCTAAATAAGAGTTTATACATTTTCATATTTTAATTTTACAGACCAGTAACTCATAAAATATTGACTATGTGCAAGTTATTTGGGGAAACAGGAAAATGGGGTCTACAACCGTTAAAAGCTTAGTTTTAAAATCTTGCATTTTAAACTTTTGTCGGATATATGTGGAACCAGAAGAAATCCTGATAAAGTTACTGTCTTTTAGTAAAGCTAGGGTTTTGGCTCAGCAGTAGAGCGCTCGCCTCCCACGTGCAAGACCCTGGGTTTGATCCTCAGCACCACATAAAAATAAATAAGTGAAATAAAGGTATTGTGTCCAACTACAACTAAAAAATGAATATTAAAAAGAACAAAAACAAAAGCTAGTAAATTTGTATGAGTTAATAAATTAACAACCTCAGTACTTTTTAATAGATACAAAGAACATTTACTTTTAGAAAATAAGTTGAGCGCAGGAAATGCCTGGTCTGACGAAATACACTTTTTACCACCTGAAAGGCTTTTGCTGGTTGGTCTAATTTGGAAATACAATTTTAGTGAGCAATATTTTTAAATCAGATTTTTGTCTTTGGTGTTTAGCTTAGATGTGTTGAATTCTTACATATGCTGGCAATGACTTGGCTTTTTCCTAAAGTGCTCTTAAATATAAAGTGGAGCAGATGTGGTGGCACACACCTATATTCCCAGCAACTCAGGAAACTGAGGCAGGAGATAGCAAATTCAAGATGAACCTGGAAAAGTTAGTGAGACCCTTTCTCAAAATAAAAAATAAAAAGGACTGGGGATGTGACTCAGTGATAAAGTGCCACTTGAATCAATCCCCAGTACTGGCAGACATAAATAGAAAGCTGAAGGATGTTCAAATCTGGTCATTATATCCCCTAGAAAATAACCTGTGAGCAACTTTTCAACCTGTGAGACCTAGAACTACTTAAGATTTCCAGTTGTTATTTTTAACCGTAGCCACCAAACTAGTAGACAAACTCAGTTGGGTGTGCTTGAAATATTTTGTAGTTCTAAACTTGTATAACAAGTTATCTGTAGTATTAAGTGGTTTTTTATGACTATTTACAAACAGAAAGTTTAAATTTCTTCCTGAACATTTGGATCCTTTAATTATTTATTAAGCCAACAAAAGCAGGAGACACAAGCTGCACCTTCTCTTCCTCTTTAATCTCAGTCTTGGAGCTTTTGAGCAATCAGGGTCAAAGTGCCCATTCAACTTCATGGGGGTGAATCGAAAGGTTCTGTTATTTTATACTTCAGCCCAAGAATATGAGGCCTGGATGGGGACATAGGAAGAAAACCAGAAAGTTTCTTGTGTACAGACAACCAGTGGTACCCCACAGGTAAACAAGGCAGGAATTTTTTTCCCTTAGGAGACAGCAGCGGTTCTTGGAGACAGAAAGGCTTTTGCTCTTCATTGAAATTTTGAATTATGCTCCTTGTCTCCATTGCATCTGGAGCACTGGACACAACAACATTATCCTATCACATGATTGAAATAATTTTTTAAGTATTTTTAATTGTAGTAAATTACACATAAAATTTGCCATCTTAACCATTTCCTAGTTCATTCCATGGTATTAAGGACATTCCCATTATAACACAATCACCTCCAACCACCACCCATTTATAGAACTCTTTTCGCTTGGCTAAACTGAAACTCTATACACATTAAACAATGACTCTTGGGTCCCCTTCCTCCCCAGCCCATTTTACTTTCTAGCTCTGAATTTGATTATTCTTAGTACTTTAAGTGGAATAATACAGTATTTGTCTTTTTTGTGACTTTTGTTTCACTTAGCAGAATCCCTCAAGGTTCTTTCATGTTGTAACGTGTGTCCGAATTTCCTTCCCTTTTAAGGTTGAGTACTATTCTATTGTATGAATGTGCTGCATTCTCTTTATTCATTCATCCATCTCTGGATACATGATTGCTTCAACCTTTTGGCCATAGTGAATAAGGCTGCTATGAACATGGGTCTACAAGTATCTCCTTGAGACCCTGCTTTCAATTCTTTGAGGCATATGCCCAGAAGTAGAATTGCTGGACCATGTGATCATCATTCTATTTTTAACTCAACCATCTACCATATCATTTTCCATAACTGCTGCAGCATTTTACATTCCCACCAACAGAGCATAAGGGTTCCATCCTCACCAACACTTGGCTGCTTTCTAAGGTTGTTGTTGTTCATAGTCAACATCCTCATGGGTATGAGGTGATATCACATTGTGGTTTGGGTAAAATAACTTATTTTTAAAGAATAAAGACCAACTAGTGATAAGTGAACACCTTTTCTTGACTATGCTATTTCTCAGCATTTTCATTTTTCTAACTTGAAGGATTATAAATACTCTGTCAAGAGAAGGGGAAAATACATATTTTTCCCCAAAAATTTTATCTGTTGGTACTTGTACTGGTATGAATAGTCTGCAGAGAGGTTAGATTTCACTACTGTGTCCCACCTTTGGCCCTCATCTTACTGCAAGGTTAAGTTTTTTTCTCTATTTTTAAATGAACTCACATTCCTACTAAATATAAAGTGAGATCTTTGTTCCACATTTGCAAACACAGCATCTTGTAACTGCTGTAGAAAAATCAATACTTCCCTAGCAGGCTGTTCTGTGTGCATAAATATAAAACTCCAACAGCCCAAGAAGCAGGTGCCCTAAATACTTCAAAACAAGACCATGTGGCTGACAACTTGAGATGGGAAAATAGACTAAAATCTATAGTTTAAAAAGAAATCATTTAAAGGAAATTTAGTTTGCTATTGCTATACAAAGCTCAAATTTTTGCTTTGCTGTTTCAGGAGGAATTAAATTTTCAATGGTTGTGGTGCCTGTTCAGGTTTGCACAGATTCTGTGTTCCCAAAGTGTGTTTTCAGCAAATAAGACTATTCTTGTGCATTTCTGCACAATAATTTAAATGTAGGTATGACTGTTACATGACCTTATTCTCATATAAGACTACAGAATGTATTGTATGGGCCTTGTTTGGACTGTGTTTGAAATAAAACCATTATAGATGATGTCTTTTATGAAGATCAGGCAAATTTTAACATAGACTGGGTTTTAAATTAACAAATGTTGTTTGTTTTGTTAGGCATGATAGAGACACTGTGATTCTGCAATCTTAAAATGTCCAGTTAACAATATTTATTGATATTACACAAGTAGAATGATCTCTCAGACTTGCTTTAAAATGCTCTAGGAAAAAAAATTATGTGGGATGTTAAATGAAATAAAACTAACAAAAATCTTGATATTGAAGCCAATTGATGGGTTTATGGGGATTTGTCTTTCTATTCTCTGTCATTTAGTGTACATTGTTATTTGTTTTTAATTATTTTTTGTAGTTGTAGATGGACAGCATGGTATTTTATTTGTGTGTTTATTTTTTATGTGGTACTTGGGATTGAACCCAGTGCCTCATATATGCTAGGCAAGTGCTCTGCCACTGAGCCCCAACATTGATATTTTTGAAAAGAAGAAAATTGGGTTGTAAAATGTCCATAAACATGAGAATTTTTTTTAAAGAAGAGATTAAAAAATACTCAAGCAAACAGTGGTAAATAAAGTTCATGGCATACTAATTATGATCTTCATTAGAGAGGGCAAAGAACACCATACTTGAGAAAGATTTAAAACTAACGTAGTAGCTTTGAATCTCATTCTGCCCACTCAGGCCTGGGAGAACTAACTGGACTGGCAGGAATTTCAATTTATTTTGTATTTCTTCTCTTTTTCATTCTCCTTCCACACACACCCAAAAGCTATGCAGAGCTTTAGTGTCTTATCCAATGGTAAAGCAGCAGAGAGGTCTTCTGGATAACTGGTCAAATGCTAAGATGTCTGTTTTAGTCAGATTTGTCACTGTTGTGAGTAAATGAGTAACCAGAACAATTTTAGGGGAAGAAAAGATTATTTGGGGGCTCATGGTTTCAGAGGTCTCAGTCTATACTGGCTCCATTCCTCGGGGCTCAAGATGAGGCAGAATATCATGGCAGATGAATGTGAAGGAGGGAAGCAAAGATCAGGAAGCAAAGAGGCTAAGCTCAGCTCACCAAATGTATACCACAAAGGCACGCTCCCAATGACCCACCTCATCCAACCACATCCTACCCACCTTCAATTATACTTGGTTAATTCCTATCAGGGGAATAATTCACTGATTGGGTGAAGGCTCTCGTAACCCAATCATTTCACCTCTGAATGCTTCTGTATTGTTTTACATGTGAGCTTTGGGGGGATACCTCACATCCACACCATAACAGTGGCCTTTGTCCTGGTGCACTTGGTTCCTTCAGTGTGATGGCTCTTTGTGGCTAGACTTCAAGACCCTGCAGCCATTTCCTGGGGCACAATAGTGGGACAGAGGTAAGACCTATAATTTCAGGATTTACCAGCCTTTGCCCTGACAAGAATATCCTTTCCTCTTTTTTTTCTTTTTTCTTTTCCACTTAATAGGACATCTTGAATACACAGTGAGTTTAAGCTTTTGCAAATGGCAATGAGAGTGATTGAGTTAAGGGTGCTTCTGCTTTCTGCCACGACAAAATAACTGAGGAAAGAATTTGCAAATGCTAGCTGCTAGTTGCCGGCTTGAAATGTATGTTTGAAGAACGAGGTATAAATAGGGAGAATGATGAATTGCTATTTCATTGAGTAGGTTGATCTTGAAAGGATTCAACTTTTTTTCTTTTTTTGGAGGAAAGTATACAAAGTTAGACTGATAAGGAAGTTGATTTTGAGGTGTTCTTGCTTTGATGAGGAAAATAAAGCAGTCTTTTGAGAAAGACAAGAGATTGCCTAAGTCAAAATTCAAAGTAGGAACACACAAGGAATAACCAGCCAGGTTTCTCCTCACATATAACTGGTATGGATAAATAATTTAGAGAGGGTGAGGTACAATGAAATTACTTTTGATGAAACCTCGAATGAGGAAGGGACTGTGTGACTTCGGTGGTATAAAAGTAAAGGGACTTTCAGATGGGCAGAGGCCTGTGAGCTGTCCAAAGCCTCTTGTCTTTAATTCGCTCTGAAACTAAACCCAAGGTAAAATCAATAAACTTCCCAATTGTGATAGAGAAGCAACTCCCTGAAATCTCTGTGGAGTACCCAATCCCAATAATGGGGGATGTAACAGATGCCCCAGGATGCTATGTCTGTAACAGCCAAATAAGAGGACAGGCATGTTGCTAGTACAGATCATGAGGTCTTGGCCCATAGGACACTCAGGATGTGGAACAGGGGTGAGGATATCCTTCCCTGAGTCAAGGCAGGTGTCTGAGATTCCTGAGACAGCATCAAGAATTATCATTAGGAAGCTGATACAAAGCCCTCTAGGTATCTGCAAGATAAGAGGTAATTCAGACCTGTGGCCTCTGTCAAGGGCACCCTTTCTAGGGAAATAGAAACCCAGAGGGAATTCAAACTCAGAAAGGCACAGAGCCTCCCATCTTTTCCCGTTGCCATATTGGTCTCCATGAGTGGACAAGATGCTCCTCAGAACGGTTTTGACAAAAGGATTGGTAGTACAGATCATGAGGTCTTGGCCTCTAGTGTATCAGAGCTCTTCTGATTGCATTTGACAAAGACAAAGCCCAAAATGCCCCCAGTTAAACTTGTGTTGAAGAAATACATGGTACAGTATAGCTGGAAAGCCTACAGGTAGATCTGGCTTCAGGCGTGATAGTTTTCTAGAGAGAACACTGGGCCTCACCATTTCCTAGCTGTCCTTGTTCCATGTGCTGTGTTAATTCTCAAGTAGGCTGTCTCCATTCAGTGGGAAAGTGGCTTTTGTTGGCTTTAAAACAATTGTTCTATTTCCTAAAAGCCCCATAGAGAAGTCTTTCAGGGCCACAAATTTGCCCTACTGGGTGATGTGTGCTTCATGAACAAATCCCTAGGTCCAGGAATTAACCTGTGACTTTGGACAAGACCCAGGTTATATGCCTTTCTGAGACCAGGATGGCAGAGTGTGTACTCCCTACCCCGCATTCCCAGCCCATAGAATGACAGATGAACCATTTCCCCCAAAGGACAGGATGCTGGCCAGATGGCATGTCTGACTCCCTCTTCCCTCCCACCCAGATTCTGGCTTAGTTCCTTTCTTGCCTTTGCCCTCAGACAACTTTATGAGGAAAAACAGGCAATTCCTACCAGCTCACCTTTTCGGTTTCTTTTTACTCTTTAATGCATGGTCATACTTTCCTTCACATTACTCTTCTGCCAAAACTAAAGGCCTGTGTTGAATCCACAAGATAGTGATTACTAATTCAAACTAGAGCCAGCCTGCTTAGGTTCAAATGCTGGCCACCCTGATCACTAGCTGAGGAACTTTGGGCAAGTTGTTTAACTTCCCAGGTTTTAGAGTTTCCTTCTCTCTAAGTGGGAGGTGGTAGTTCCTACTGCCTGGAGTTGTTATGGGGAATAAATGAAATTGTACATGCAAAGCAGCCCGAGCCCTGCCTGCCACATATAAGTGCTTTCCAGTGTCAGCTGCTATTAGAAATAAGTCACCACCTCTAATCCTTTTGTAGTCCACATCACCACTTTCCATGTTCCCCTGCCTGCCTCTACCCCATCTCTCTTGTTGGCAACTCCTCTTGTCCTGGCCCTTGTGTGCTCAACTTCCTCTAAGCAGCTTTCTTCAGTTTTCCCAGATAGGATGAATTGTGCCATCTTTTCCCCTCCTCTTCTATCCTTTGTCTCTCTCTCTGTCTCTCTTTTTTATTATTTTTAAAAAATTATTAACACATATTAATTATACAACTTAATAGGTTTCCCTGGGATATTTCCATATATGCATATACCATGCCTTGATCATGTCCGCTCTCCCTTCTACTCCCTCCCTCCAGGCCCTTTCCTAATAGGCCTAATAGTCCCTATTTTACTTTCACACCATCCCTTCTTTTGTTTTTTCTTTTTTAAGTTTTCACATTTAAGGGAAGATACGCAATGGTTATCTTTCTATGAGTGGCTTCTTTCACTTAAGATAATGTTCTCTAGTTCTATCCATTTTCCTGCAAATGTCATGATTTCATTCTTTTTTATGGCTGAATATAGGAAGGAAGGAAGGGAGGGAGGGAGGAAGGAAGGAAGGGAGGGAGGGAGGGAGGGAAAGGGAAGGGAAGGGAAGGGAAAGGAAGGCAAGGGAAGGAGGGAGGGAGGGAGGGAGGGAAAGGAAGGGAAGGACCTTTTCTTTATCTGTTCACCTGTTGGCAGACACCTAAGCTGGTTGCATCTTGACTATTATGAATACTGCCACAATAAACATGAGTATACAGATATCTTTTCTGCATGTTAACTTCATTTCCTTTAAATATATCTATACATATGGTAGTTCCATCTTTTGCTATTTTTAGTTTAGTTTTGTTTTTTGTTGTTTTTGGAGGTACTTCCATATTTTCTATAGTGGTTACACTAATTTACATCCCCACCAAAGTATGTAAGGATTCCTTTTTCTCCACATCCTCACAGCATGTTTTTGTTTTTCGTTTTTGATAATAGCTGATCTGACTTGGGTGAGATGAAAGCTCAATGTAGTTTTGATCTGCATTTCTCTGTTGACTAAAGATATTGAGCATTTTTGCATATATTTATTGGCCACTTTCATATCTTTTTGCCAAGTGTCAGTTCAGATCATTTGACTATTTTTTATTGGATTACTTGCTCTTTTTATGTTTTTTTGTTTTGGTTTTTTTTTTGTTGTTGTTGTTGTTGTTGTTGTTCTTCATATATTCTGGATATTAATCCTCTGTCACATGAATAGATAACAGATTTTCTCCCACTCTGTAGGTTCTCTCTTCACTCTGTTGATTATTTTCTTTGTTATGCAAAAGCTTTTTGATTTGATATAATCATGTTTTTCAATTGTTGACTTTTGTTTCCTCAGCTATTGGAGACCTGATTGGGAAATTGTTGCCTGTGCCAATATCTCAGAGTGTTTCTCTTGTGTTTTCTTCTAGCAGTTACAAAATTTCAGATTTTACATTAAGGTCTTTGATCCATTTTAAGTTTACTTTTGTACAGGGCAAGAAATATGGGTCTAGTTTCAATCTTTAATGTGTGAATATCTGGTTTTCCCAGCACTGTTTGTGGAAGAGGCTGTTTTTTATTCTCCAATGTATGTTTTTGGCACCTGTGTCAAGTTTGTTTCTGTATCCTGTATTATGTCCTATTGGTCCTCATGTCTTTTTATACCAAATACCATGCTGTTTTCATTAATATTGTTCAATAGTACATTTTGAAATGAGAAATCATGAGGCCTTCAAGCCTCATTAATTTTGCTCAGGATTGACTTGCCTATTCAGGGTCTCTTTGCTGTATTTGCATTTTGATTTGATTGTAGGAATTTTTAAATTTCTCCAGTTTCTTCAAAAAAAATCTACTCTTGTCTTGAAAGAACCCACCATTCATTAAAAAGGGTGTCATTCAATCTCTAAGTATTTTTTTTTTAATTTCAGTTGTGTCTCTTGCTGATTTTTAGTTTCATTCCATTGTGATCTAATAATACGAAGAAATTATTTCAGAGGTTTTTTGTTTTTGTTTTTGTTGCTGTTGTTGGGACTTGCTCTGCAGGCTGATATATCATCAATTTTGGTAAAAAAATTCCATATGTTAATGAAAAAATGTTTATTCTGCAGCTGCTGGATAGAATATTCTGTAGATGAAGTCCATTTGGTCTAAGTGTAATTTAATTCTGATGTTTACTAGATGATTTTGTGTGGGGGAGGTCTGGATGTTGTAGCTATTGGTAATAGCAGGGTACTGAAGTCAACTATTATAATCATATTGTAATATGGCTAATATGTGCAGTAGTGTTCAGTTGCTCTGACATTTGGTCCATATGTGTTTATAATTATTTTATCTTCTTGATTGTTTCCTTGATCAATGTTTGTGGTAACCTTCTTTGTCTCTTCTGATTTTGAAAGTCAGTTTTTTCAGATGTAAGTGTAGTTACTCCTGCTTGCTTTCAGATTTCATTTGCTTGAAATATAATTTTCCATCCTTTCACTTTCAGATGAGGTGAATTTCTTATAGGCAAGATATTGTTGACTCTTCTTTTTTAATCCATTCAACCAGTCTGCATCTTTCTTTTGGTGAATGGAGACCATTTACATTCAGGGGTATTATTGTGTTCCTTTCTTTGTGTTGATTTTCTTCTTATTGTTTTGAATATTTTATGTCTATTTCTTCCTATTATTCATCTTATACTTTACTATTTTGATAATGTTTGATTCCTTTCTACTTGTTTGCCTACTCTTGTAGTGAGATTTATTTTTTCCTGTGCTTTCATGGTTGTATTTTTCTTTCTCTTCTGAATACACTTTGAATGTAGGATTCCATTAAGTGTCTTCTGTAATGTGGGTCTGATGGTCATGAACTGCCTAAGTTTGTGCTTTTCTTCAGAGGTCTTTATTTCTTCCTCAATTCTGAAGGATAACCTTGCTAGCTATAGTAATTTTGGTTGGCATTTATTTTCTTCCAGGGCTTGAAATACATAATTCCATGCCCTTCTATCCTTTAGACTTTCTGCTGACAAATCTGCTTATTCTAATGGGTTTACCTTTAAATATGATTTGGTGCCTCTCTCTTGCAACTTCTAATATTCTTTCTTTGTCCTGTAATTTTGGCAATTTAACTATAATCTGGCATGGAGAGGTTTTTTTAGGCCATGTCTGTTTAGGGTTCTAAATGTCTCCTGAACCTACATGTTCATGTCTTTTCCAAGACTTGGGAAATTTTCTTCTATTATTTCACTGAATAATTTATCTCTTCTCCTTCTTATATGCCATTTATGTAAATACTTGATCTTTTAATGGTATCCCAGAGATCTTAGATTTTCCCTCTCTTCTTTCTTTTTTTATTCCTTTCATTCTTTTTTAATTGTTGTCTGAATATAATATTTAGGCAGAGTAGCCTTCAAGCTCTCGTGTCATTTTTTTCTCTCTGCTCTATCTAGTCTGATGCTCAGGCTTTCAACTGAGGTTTTTATCTAACTTGTGAGCTTTTTATTTCCAAGATTTCTCTTTGGTTCTCTTTCAATTGTTCACTTATATATTGCATTGTTTTCCTTATTTCATTCAGCATTTAAAAAATTTTTCTTTTGAATTCTTTGTAATTTCATCTACTTTGATATCTCTGTAACAAGTTACTATGAAGTTATGAACTCTAGGAAGTAGAGTTCATTTGCCTTGTTTTTTCACATTTCATATGCTTTTATGTTGAGAGCTGTACATCTGTTGAGATGCATATTTCTTCTCTTTTTAGGTGAAGCTTTCTTAATAAGCTGTCTTCTCCTGACACTATGTCTTGGGGTATCAGTTTGTTGTTCAATATTGAGTTTAATTTCAATTGGACTTCATAATATAATCTCCCTGTGGTTTCTACGGCTGTGATTAGTGGTTTTTGACATAATGCCTGCTGTGTCAGAGGCTGAAGGAACTTCTTTCTCTAGAAGTCTCACAAGAGTAGGGGTTCCCCTCAATAGTTCAGGTAGGTGTGACATAGACAATAGAGAAAGTGGGGTGCATCTATTAGAGTTACTCCTATAATAGGAGTGGAAACCCCTATTAGATGATAGGGGTTTCCTCAGGTACTGTTGATATTGGTTCTGTTGCTTGAAAAGACTCCTGGTACAAGGTATTCTCATCATGGTAAAGGACCTGACACTTTTATCCTGGTATTTCATGGTGAGATGCAGGGATGAGGGTTATACCTCCCACTTTGTGGCACCTTCAATCTTGTTATCAATGTGCAATCTAATAGAATTGGAAGCAACCAGTGCTGAGCACTGTATAGTTGTCATAGCCACAAGTTTTATTTTTTTCTTTCTTTTGTCGTGTGGGAGTGAGTGCAGTCAGATTCCCCCTTACCCTGCCCAGTTGGGAGGGATTACTGACTAGGGAATTTTTGCCCCAGGGTTTGAGCAGGACTAGATCATGGCTGGAGCTAGGTACAGTTTCAGTCAGCTAGCCTTAGAAATATTGTTTAGCAGCAGAGCACCTATCCAACATGCTTAAAGTCCTGGTCTCAATCCCTAGCACAGGGAAGGGTAGGGGGGGAAACAGGCCAAACAAAAAAATAAAATTAAATTAACAACAACCCCAACATTTACTATGTACTGATAAGGGAAAAGTAATATGGAATGAAATAAAAATTTAAAAATATCAAGGCTGAGGGTATAACTCAGTGGTAGAGCACTTGTCTACTGTGAGGCCCTGGGTTCAATCCTCAGCACTACAATAGATAAATAAGTAGTTAAAAGATAATAAATATTTTTTTAAAAAAGTAAATGTTAAAAAGAGGAGACAAGGAAAACAGGTAAAGGCGTTGGGGGGGAGAAAAAATAAAAAGAGGGGAGAAGCCTCTCTGAGTCTTCTTAGGCTGTGCACCCCTCAGAGAAAGCAGAAACTGTGTGTTAGTCACCCACCTCGTCTTTTTGTTTTGATTTTTGCCTGATGAGTAGCAGGAGTGGTTTGTAGCTGAAGCTAGTTGGAATTCCTCTCAGCCCCTCTGCTGGCTGTAAGGAGTTAGTGCTGAAAGCAGACCTCCCAGGTATAGATTCTTACTGGAGATTTTTGGACTGCTCATTTCAAGGGCACAGAAAATGCCAGTGCTACATCAGGTCGATGGGCTAGATAGGATGTATAACTCACCTGACAAGAGATTCCATTTGAACTATATACTTCAAGGGCTGGACTAACACTGGCACTGCAGCTGACCAACAAGCTAGCCTAGTGTGGACGCCCCCAAAGATACTCTCTGGAGCGAGAATAACGCCAGCTCTACTGCAGATCCTTGATGGCCCAGAGGGCAGAGAGAGGCAAGGGGGTCACAAAGGAGCTCTGCTAGGAGGGGAGGCCATGGGGCAATCCGCCCACCACCCATGATTCAGGTGCTTCCATTCTTGACCCCCACGTGAAATGACAAATGATTCACTCCCCTGGGCTGTGATAATTGGATTCCCAAACTACCAATTTAAAAGGAAGTACCTTCCATTCCCCTCTGCATCAGAGACCATTTTCCTACCATGTAGAATTCTCAGATGGTTTGTGTCCATCTCTCCCCTGGGCCAAACTGACACTTGAGGTGGCTGCCTGCTAAGTCAGTGCAGTGGTATTACCTCAGCATCCAGGAGATAGTCAAAGGGGCCTTTGACTCCCATAGCAGTATAAACTTAGAAAATAGGACCCTTCTCAAGACAACACTATGAAAATATTCTGGGAAGTACAGACAGTTCTCCAGGGCCTGTTCCCAATGCAGAGTCCATAGCTCTTGTCTGCTTAGATAACATGTCAGTAGGGTGCTGGATCCTGCACCAGTGGAGCTGACTAGAGCTCTCCCTCTTTTACCTCTATCCCTGCCAAGGGGTACTCCCCCTGCCCTGACATGCTGCCATCTGATCAGTGCTGGAGTGCTCTGTTTCTCCCACTCTGCTGCTATCCAAGTCTCTCTCTCTCTTTCTCTACTGTTGCATTCCAGCACTCCCCCATCGTCAGCTTGCTCAACAAGGCTACACCCCGTTGTTTTGAGAAGCAGGCAAGTGTTAGATGCCTCTAATCCACCATCTTGGAACATGAGTTCTAGTTTCTTTTCTTTTTTTTTTCCAACCCCATATGGTTAAAACCCAGTGCCTCACACATGCTAGACAAGGGCTCTACCACTGAGCCACAACCTCAGCCCTACACCCCTTTCTTGATATTAGATTTCTATCTCTATGACAGCCCAAAATTTCTTTGTGTTTCACATATCTGCATGTAATAGTGTACTCAAATTACACTTAGACATTCCTATTTCTTGAGCCACTGAATGAAACAGATTAATGATAGAATGGATCAATGAAATGGAAGAAAGTAACACACACATAATGTTAAGGAAAGTACATTTTTAAGATCTTGACATTCCCCAAGTTTTCCAAGCTCTTTTCAAACTCTTTGCAAATTATTAAACCAACAATGTTTCACTTATAAAACAATGCACAGGAAAGAGGAACCCATTACAACTATCTCTCTCCCCTTTTGTTTATAATAATTTAAATCAGTAAAAATTCAGATCTTTGCTTTGACTGCTATAATGCATTGTCCAGGTTAGTTAAGATGTAGGGAGGGACGGGGATTCCATGACCTCTTTGGGTCACAGATAAATAGAGAACTTTCTCTAAATCTCATCTCTCATGTCAGTAGCATGTGTGATGTTATAACATGGTTCCTCCTGTCTTCTAAAATATTCACCTACATGCAGTGGTGTTTCTTTCATGCAATGATGTCCCTGAAGGAAAGTTTCTTCATGATAGAGTACCTATAGTCTGAGGATATAAGAAAAAATGGGTAACCAGGTGCCAGTGGCACACACCTGTAATCCAGTCTCTCAGGAGGCTGAGGCAAGAGGATCAAGAGTTCAAAGCCAGCCTCAGCAACATTGAGGTGCTAAGCAACTCAGTGAGACTCTATCTCTAAATAAAATACAAAATAGGGCTGGAGATGTGGCCCAGTGGTTGAGCACCCCTGAGTTCAATTCCTGGCACAGCCCCCCCACACACCATAAAAAAGAGAGAGAGAGAAAGAATGTATGCCATAGGGAAAATTAATCAGAAAAGGTTTCCTGATTTTCCCCTAAAGAAGAAATTACCTTCTTTCTTGAAGCCACCCATCTTAGGCTTAATCTCCTAAATTGTTCTAAGGATTCTAACAGGATACTCAGTATTGTATGCTTTTGACTATGCTGCTCAAAGTTAGTTCTTGAGAAAGAGTGTATTTATCATGGTATGCAGTGTTTGGATTATAAAACTAGAAACTTCTCTGTGACTTTTAACATAGAAGATTAGAGTCATGGATTTCACACCCACTTGCTTCATGAAATCATCTGTGTCCGTGCCATCTCCTGCCTTCTTTTCCTCTGATTTATCAGTACCACCCATTTTAAGACTTGATAACACACAATTTTGAGTTAATTATTGTTACATTTTATTCTTTTCAGAAAATAGTTATACTGGCGGGGGCGCTACCATTTAGATTTTTATTGAGGCTGTGTATTTATTATGTAAAAAAAAAGGAAATTTTATAATACTAAGAATTACCTTTTTTGTATATTAAAACCACTTAGAGTCCCACCACCCAGAGATAATGACTATTGTTAACCATAGGAGGGTATAATTTTCTAGACTTATATTTTTCTAAGTGAAAGATGTTCCCATACCTACCACATTGTATCTTGTTTCTTGTCTTAATTATATTGAAAAACTTCACCTGGGTTATCCTTCTTCAGGCTCATTTTTAATAACTGCATCAAAATTTTAATGTATGAATGTATAATAACATGTAGTCAATTCCTCATGATTTGTATAATTTTAATTGTATCTTATGATTGTTTTTTTCTTGGAGATAACTATAATATATAATTGAAAATTCTTATAGTGATAGTTTCAAACTATATTTTATAATATTAATTTTCTGATACATTATTAAGGCTGAATATGCTAAAACTTATATATTGTATTCAATTTAGGAGAACATAAACTGCACTTCATCCCTGCCCTGATTGGCCCCTTCCTAGAAGTGACCTTGATACCCCAGCCAGATCTCCGGAATGTCATGATTCCTATTTTTCATGATATGATGGACTGGGAGCAGAGGCGGAGTGGCAACTTTAAGCAGGTAGGCAGAAGTGTTCCTTAAAACAGTTGAAACAATTTCACTTCCCCTCTAGCATCTCTGATTCCAGATTCAACCCTGAGCTGGGAAATGAAGGCTGGGGCCAGCACACCTTCATTTGGCTAGTCTATCCTCTCCCATACCACATGGCCTGGACACTTCTCTTTGGTCTTGTTTTCCTCTGAGCCTCCAGGGAAGCCCTTTCAGTTAAAAAGTCTTTGATTTCCCAGTTTTATATTTAAGAACTTACAGAGACTTTATCTGCTCCCAGTTGGACACAGAATAGAGGAATCAAAGAGTTAATGATTCTTAAAGTCATTGAGCTCAGTGGTCTGCACATTGTATTTGGTGAATGGCTTAGCTTTGAGCATTGGATTCACAGTATGTTTTATTGCTCTTAGCTTGAAGCATTGAGAATTAATTTAAAGAAAAAAAGCAGGGAGAATTCTTGCAAAGGAAATCCCAAGTGGATGAACCTATCATTTCTCATTGACATAGGTTCTAATAGTGTTCTCTAGCTTGGGGAAGACAGACATTCTGATTTGAACACCAGATCTTATAAGGGATCGGCTGCTTTTGCAATGCCAAGTCCCTTAAGCTGGACTTACACAGTCAATGCACTACCCTGTTTGCTCATAGGATGTGACCCTTGTTCATGCTTTTCTAAATGAAATCTTCCTCAAATCGTAGATGTCGTTGTCAACTGTATGAGCTGTCTGATTGCAAAAGGCAATTGCAAAAAGTTATTCAATTAGCAAAAGCTTGGGTATTTCATGTGTATTGTTATATACATTTATTTTTAATAAAGTTAGGAAAATGAAAGGATTTTGAAAAGTTGTGTTTGCCAGGTATGATGATGCACACCTGTAATCCCAACTATTCAGGAGGGTTGAGGAAGGAGGATCACAAGTTTAAGGCCAGTCTTGGCAATTTAGCAAGAGCCTATCTTTTTTTTTTTTTTTTTTTTAAGGCTGGGAATGTAGCTCAGTGGTAGAATGAACCTGGGTTCAATCCCAGTATCACACACAGAAGAAAAAGTCATGCTTGGTGATGGGGGTGGGGCAGTGGGGACCACTTGCCTTCCCCCTTGTATTTATTTCTTGAAATTTGGTTTAAAGAAATAATTGGGCTCAGCACACTTACCAAGTCAAATAGCCCTCGCAATCCCTCTCTGGCCATAGAGAGGTTTTTCATTTTCTGTCTCTTCTCCTGCCTCAGATAGATCAAAGGATATTTTTTTTTCTTCCTGATATTCAAGTTCCAAAGAATTTACATCCTTGAAAATATAAATGTTTTGACTATAGTCCTTTCTCTCCCCTGCTGCTTATTGCTGACTTAGAATATTTCCATGGGTCTACCATCTGTACATGGATAGGACAAGTTCTCAACTTCAGTAAAGATTTAGTGCAACCTCAACTGTTTTAGGAAAGAAAATAGATATAAAACACATCAAAGATTTAAATCCATGTATGTGGGCATGTTAGTTTGCTGATGTCCTTATATATAGTGATGTAAAGAGAAAAGAAATAGGACTGCCAGTTTTACAGTCCCTAAAAAAGAATTCAAACATTTAAATTGGGCTGCAAGCACTCGTGTTTGAATCACAGATAGATAGATGTCTTTGGCAGTAGGCACAGCCATCCAGCAGGGAGTTTGAAGTTAACTCGATCCAAATTAGGCCCATAGAATTCCAAAGGGATGTCTGCTATTAACCATGGCTGATAATGTCACTTTCACAAAATACAGTATGGCTTTTTCCCTGGGATAAATAAGTATGCTTTAATTTGCCTAGAAATGCTTGTGAACAGGAAGAAAGAAGATTAATATTTGAGTATGTTTCAGGTGGAAGCAAAGCTAATTGACAAACTGGATAGCCTGATGTCAGAAGGCAAAGGTGATGAAACATACCGGGAGCTCTTCAACAGTATGTGAGTAATGTTTTATCTCAAGTCGATTCTATTTGGGGGATTTGGTGTCAGTACTGAGCTGCTCCACACTGGCGTAGCTGAGAGTTGCAAAGACAGCTTGGGTCTCATAGGACTGCTTTGTCTTTGTGAAGTGTGAAATAAAGGATAATTGCCTAACTCTGGAAAATGGATCTTATTATGTTGATGATTAGACATGTCTCCTTATTTTAATCTCTGATTAGGACAGGTCGTATGTGTTACATAACAAATCTCACTCTTTTCATGCCTAATAATTAAAAAAAGAAGAAGAAAAAACATTGCTTCAAGATAATGATTTTAAGTAGGGCTATGAGTGGGAGAGGGACAAAGGGGTATGATTGTAACACGTCTGTTCAGTGATTTCCAAAGCCTGATATCCTTGGCTGATTAGCTGTTGGAAAAATTAACCTATTTTGCATTTTTTCTTTAGAACCTGGTTTAATCCATTTATACTGATTGTTCACTCATGATTATTTAGTGCTTCCTTGGTGTTTCTTATCACAATATTACGGAAGCAAATCATTTTTAATAAATTATGTGTTTGGGATTTGTATGGAGGATAGAGAAATAATGGAGTGCTATAAAGAGACTTTATGGTTGTCCCTACCAGTATTACCTGGTCACAGTCACAGGAATGAATTGCTTGTACTGAGTGTTCAACCACTGTGTTGAACTGGCTAAAGAGGACACGTGAGAATGGTTCAGGGCTTTGGGTTTTCTCTTTTGGTATCTGTTCTCTATAGGGCTTTCTGTGGATCTTAGTCATTTTCGAACCTGGTATACTTACAAGATGTTTCTTTTTTGAAGAAAGAATTAGCTCATTGATCTTGCAAAAATTTTTCAGTCCTTTCAGAGAAGTGTCAAAATAGTTCAGCATTAGATTTTCAGTTATGAAATATACTTTTAATTGTCCTTAAGCCAACTGTCAGCTAAAATTCAAGAATAGTATTTTGGTATTGATGACCAAATATAAGATTCTGTAATTCACTTTAGGATTATTACGTTACAACGGTGGAAATACTAATATATAGGTTTGAAAAATATTATAAGTGACTGATAGACTGGGTAGATTTCAGCTTTCCTGATTCAAAATCACTCTTGAAGCTTTCAGGAAAATTATATTGAACGAAAAAGCCAAGAAAGGGTATAGAGATTTCATGTGGTGGTGGTGGGTGATAAAATGCATTCTTTGTACTGAGCCCTGAACACCATTTTCTTCTGATACTGTAATTAAACCAGAACTTTTAATAATTATTCACCAAGCCCTTGTTCATTCTTGTGTACAAAGCGTCTGTCTTTCATGACAGCTGGAGTTTAGTAAGAATTCTGATTAAAACCTCATCCAATATAATAAATTGCTTTTGAAAACTGCTCTCATTTCAGTTACTAGTCTTTCGTTTGAACAAAGAACTAAAATGAAAAAGCACTCAGTAAAACTAATCTCTTGAGATTTGTGATTAATTATTTATAATAAGCTCACAAGATTAATAAATACATGCATAGTTCTATATTGCCTCTTATCTACTTTAATAAAGACCTGATAGTATGTAGTTTGGATTGCTTGTGTATAAATATGACTTTGAAATAGAAGATGTACTTTGACATTAGAAGCAAACCAATAATTAAAATATTAAACCTCTGTAATTAGGACTATTTTAAGAATCCTGATTCATTCAATGGAGATTTTTATTCTTTTGTTGATTTTTAGGATATTACTAGAAAGGCTGCTATAAATATTTTTCTTTCATGCTTTTGTGATCAGCATATTGAGAATAAATCAAATCTGAAGTGATAATTAAATATCATTACTGCCTGGACTCAGATAAGAAAGTGAAAATCTCAATTATATTTCAAGAAACAATAAAATGTGGTTTTGGTGATAGAAATCACAGTGAGTTAGCGTAATCACAGTGAGTCACTGCACACATTATGAATTAGGAACACACGCCATTATGGTACAGATTCTCAGTTCTCTGTAATTTATATCCAAAATATCTTAAAATTTGTTCGGAATCTGAAAAGGCGGAAAGTAGCTCATTATTTCCTAAATTGTAATACCTGCCAAAGTAGTCCCCGCAGAGTGGAACTTTAAATTTGCATGGTACCTTAGAACTCATTTCATCTTTCCTGGCCTCTCAACATTATCTCCATGTACTCATACTACAACTTTTTGAAGTTAGTGGGGTTTATAATTTTTGTTAGCACTGAAATTGTGAAGCATACACTGCGATGTTAAATATCTAAAAGAGAATATCAGAACCAAATTCTGCTTTCTCTGGATCCACCTGATTCACTTATTGGGCTTTATTTGTGTAGGGCTGGAATGCAGCAGTGACTGTGCTATCAGAGCACACAGTAGGCCTAATTTACTTGGGGAAAATTAAAGGGCTTCCCCAAACAAGTAACACCCATCTCAGTTCTTTCTTCTGCTCTAATTCAATAAGACTTCAAATTATTTCAAAGATCTTTATTTTATGATCACATATTTAATTGCTGTTTGGAGACAGAAGATAAACTGTGTAACATCATACCTTAGATCTTTAACTCTTCTCTTTGGGTCGTTTAAGAAGAGTATGCACAGACACTAGAATATAATTCAGAGTGCTGGTCTCAGCACGAACCTATTATGATACAGAGGGAGGCAGGTTGAGAATCAGATTCCACCACCTCTTTACCCCCAGAGCCTGGTGAGCAGTGTCATATGACAACACCAGTGTTTTATCCAGATCCCCAATGTTATAGAGTGCCATTGCTTATAAGCAGCCTTATCAATTAACAATGAGAATTGCCTCTCTCTGTGATCAGATGGGGTCCCTATGTACTCAGTATGAGCACATGAGCATGATTATAGACCAAATGAAGACACCCAGTCTGGCATAAGTTATCTAGAAAGATTCTTCTCTTGCTGCCGATGGCTTCTCCTTATCAGTTCCTATCAGGTATACTGGGAACTGGCAAGCTTCCCAACAAAAGGAACAAGCCTGGGTGAAAACACAGGTGAATTGGGTTCCAGACCCAGTCCTAACATTTTGGTCTTGAGTCAGTCAAGAAAACAGACTGTGTACAACTTTGCCTCTTCTTATAAGAGGATTATGTGGCTCTGACTCCTTACTGTCTCAGTAGGCTGTGCAAATTAATAAAACTCATGAAAGCAGTCTCCATGTATTTTTAGAATTATTACTTAACTTGAGTTCTTTGTTTTTTAGCCTCTGAAGTATATGAGGTGTAGGCTGTCACTTGGAGAAATTTCTACATCATCCTTTGTTGCTTTGGTAGGCAGGTTTTCATTTCAGGACTTGGTTCAACACCAGTTTGCCATTTAAGTTTGAAACAGGTGCTGTTCAGAGGTTTTTAAAAGAAAATGCATTTAAACAAATTAAGGGACCTTCCCCCTGGAAGATTTGTCAGAGTGAGATTCATCTCTTCCATATGCAATCTCTATCCCACCCACCTTTAATCTATAAAATAGTTTAGAATAAATTAGGAAGGCAGGGGCTGGGGTTGGGGCTCAGCGGTAGAGCGCTCACCTAGCACATGCGAGGCCCTGGGTTCAATCCTCAGCACCACATAAAAATAAATAAAATAAAAGCATGTGTCCAACAACAACTAAAAAAAATATTTTGAAAAATTGGGAAGCCAAATTATTGGGATTATAGAGGTAACAGATGAGGAAACAAGACAGAAAACTGGGCCCTAAGACAGAAATAGCAAGAAAAAGAGGAAAACTGAGGAGAACATAGCTGCAAAGAAAGCCTTGATGAGATAGCTTTTTTCCTTAGTGTTTATTTTTCCACTAAGTGCATACATGATATACTTAGATTGTACTGAAAGTATTGTATTGAAAGAAATGTTTTCTTTCAGTCTTATTCCTAAAACCATGATGAAAGGGAAAGGAAACAAGATTTTAGACAAGAAATTATGATCATTAAATTCTGAGGGCTAGGGGAGGTATCCTCATATTGCTGTGCTCATGGGTTTTGATTTTTTGTTTTTTGCTTTTTTTGTCTTTGGGGGTAAGTTCAGTCACTAAGCCCTTGCAAAGCACAATGTTAATTTGCCAAGAGGTGGAGTGAAAGTAAAACAGATCCTCATTATTATGATTGTTATTATTTTGTGTTTACATAGTGCCTGTGCTCCAAGGTGTTTAGGACGAGGGGAGATGTAGGAGGAGAGACATGGTTCAGTACTTGTCATCAATCTGCTGTAACAACCACTTAGAAAATCCTCTGTGATTAATGACAAAATGAATGAAACTGTTGAGTGAGTGCACAGATAGTACAATATGTATTGAGTGGGCAAATGTTAAGTGAAAGGAAAAAACGCAAAACGTCATCCCGCCTGTACAAGGATTTTCCTGTAGCAGTTGCGTTGCGGTAGAATTGCTTGGATGAGGATGCATTCTACTGAGAGGTAGGAAAACATTTTTATGTGAATAAAGCAAGCTCTTACTTAAAAGTAAACTTGGAGGTACTCCTGTTTTCACCTCTTGCAGTGTTATTTGCTGTGGTGAGGCACAAGCCTCTTTTAGTATAAGAGAGAAGCTAGGAAAAAAATGTCTTTGAGATGTGAGGTGCTTTTGTATATTCTGAAAATCTGATTATGTGCATGTGTTCATATTTTATAACTTGGATAATCTGAAAATCAATTTGCTTTGTCAATGCTTCCTGGATTAGAATTCCACTATTTGGTCCCTATCCTAGGTAAGACATTGTTTGCAAATTGTGCTACTTGTGAAATGTTGCAGTGGTTGCTAAGGCATTTAAGGTACTGATGAAAGTAAAATGGTTGTCATGGTGACTGATAAAAATAAATGTTGAAAATGCCCCGGGTTCTTTCTTTTCCAGTCTACTAAAGAAAATAGAGCGGGAAACATGGAGGGAAAGTGGCGTTTCATTAATTGCCACTGTAACTCGTCTAATGGAGAGGTTGCTAGATTACAGGTAAGCCACATCCCATGTTCTCTAGAAATGCTGCATGCCAGAATAGCAAATAGCCAGAATACAGTCAGGGTTCCACTTGAGTTCATCACTCAAGGAACTGATAATCACACCTTGGACTCGTAACCAGGTAGTTCAGAGTTTTTAATCTGGGCACTTTTGGGTTTGTTTTTGGTTTTTGATCTTTCAAAGTCTTGGAGAGTTGAGAGGGTTCTCAAAGTCATCCCTGACAGTTCTCAAAATAATAATAACAATAATAAAAAGTAATTTTTTTTGTCTCAACCAGTAGAAAATTTCAGCTCAACCACTAGAAAGTCCTCTGTGGTTCCTTTGCTTTAGGGTGAAGAGAGTAGACTCTTTCCTTTTTAGAGGGAAGGTGGTATTATGTACCACAAGGCTATCTCTTTTTAAAGTGGTGGGGCTGGCAAGGGTAAAACTCCACTGTTACCTTTAGCTTTAATTCCTTGATTTTTGTATTATCTAGACTTGCAAAGGAGTTCATCTCATTTACATGCACAGTGATCTTGTTTTCAAATAAGAACAAAACCCTCACTCTCTTGCCCGTGGCCAGACTTGTCAGCTGCTTCTCCTCCCACTTTAGAAGGTGTTCAAAGTAACTTCACACTTGTTTCCTGAGCCCCTTTCCATGGAGAGGGAGCATGACCTTGATGCTGAAGTGAACTCTCAGCAGAAACTGTTACTCAGGAGTCTCTGGCTTCCCAGCTTCACCAGAGACCCTTAGTCCCCAGAGCCTTTCTCTGAGCTCACACAATTGCCTCTGGTTTCTGACAGTACATTTTGGTGGGGGTCTGAGGGTGGGGAATAAGGTAACAAACCATTTTTTGCCCCTAAGAAGTAAGTTAGGATTTTTGTTGTTGTTGTTTGCATAATTTTAGATTTATAGAAAAATAGCAAGTAGTAAGATGATAAAGGTTTCACGTATGTCCTCCTAAGAAGGAAATTCTGACTGTTGCTTTTTGTTTTTAGGGACTGCATGAAAATGGGAGAGGTAGATGGCAAAAAGATCGGCTGTACAGTTAGCCTTCTGGTTAGTAACCTATTCTCCTTTTCCTCCTTTTATCCTAACATTTGTTTTCTTTATGAAAATACTGGGGTTTTTTTGTTTGTTCTTAATCTGCAGTGTAATTTTTTTCCCCCTTGGATGTTTCTGAGAAGAGTTTAGAAATGTTTCTCAGCTTCATGGCAAGTTGCAGATTGCATGAAAGCTCAGAAAATCTTCAGCTCTGAACATTGCAGGATGTGCCAGGTGCATGCCCTCAGCCCTAGTGCAGACCTCATGAGATCTCAGAGAACACAGCCCTTATTGCATTGTTCGCCCTCCTCCAGTCTCATCCTGCCCTCCTGGGAAAAGGCACAGTATCCCCAGATTGAGGTCCTATTGCTTCTGTGTCCTTTTTCCTTTCTCCAGAGTTTTAAGCATTCTACATTTTAATAAACATTACTGATCTCTTCTTTTGTGAACTAGTGACAATTTTCTTTTCTACACACTGATTTTCAACCACTAGCATCTTTGCAAATTCAATTTATGATAGCACTATTGTTAAGATTTGCATCCTAACCATAGGACCATATAGTGTATCACCCAGGCAGGACATTTTTGAGAGTGTAATTAAATATGATGTAAGGATAACTGTCTAAACCAATTGTCCTGAGCAAACCAAAATTGACATAAAGTGTTACCCACCAAATGATTCTCATCACGGAGCACAAAATGACCACACATTTAGATGTTTATTTTTCATATTTTAATACAGGGTAAATTAATTATTTTGATAATTTCCTTCAATCCGATGTGAAATATAAGAAGAATGACTGCTTCCACTTCCAAATTTGTGAATTTCATAGATTGTTTTTCTTACATTTTGCAAAATAGATGAAACATCTCTTCTAAGTACTTATACAGCCATTCTCACTCTTCCTCTGATCCTCTGGACCCCTTAAAAACACTCTGTTTGCCTTCAAGTTTTCTTTTATCCCCTCTTTGATTCGGTCTTATATTAGTTCATTGGTTTCAGTCTTTTAAATTTTGTTTCTCTCACAGTCCCTCTTCAAAGCTCAGAAGCTTCACTTTCTTGTGACTGTCTTTCTGTACTTCCCTAATATTTTGCTACACTGTTCTTCATCTCTGAGTTGATGGCTTTGTCCTCTTTTACCACATCCACCTCTTCCTTCTCCTTTTAAATTTAATTGCTACATCTCCACCTCCAATATCAGCTCCTAAAAATAGCGAGACCTGAGCATCCTCTATCAGGCTACATCTGATCCATGTATTATGCACCTTTCTCCCATAATTTTTGTCATCAGACCCAACAGTGACCTCTAGATCCTCAGCCCAGAATCACGGTGTCAGTCCTTGCTGTCATTTCCAACTATGAACAGTTATTCCTGTTAAGTCCACCATCATATCTCCCTACTTTCCTGCCAGCTTTTGTCAGTCTTTCATCAGGTTGAAAACCTCAGCCTGTTTTTCTCATGTCCTGCTTGTATGTCAGTGTTCAGGGAGAACAGCCAAGAGCTCAGTAAACTTCAGTCTGTTTCCCTAACCCTAACTATAGGGCAACTTCAGGCACAAAGTCTCCTCAGAAACCTCTAAACAAAGCCTTCACCTTTCCCAAAGGAATCTTCTTCCGTTGTCTTCATCCCCTTTCACAGGTGCCTTCCAGTTGGAAGTGGCCAAATTAATGCTGTCCCTTGGTTCTTCATCCTCAACTGGTATAAAAAAGAAGAGATCATTTCCTTGGGCCAGAGATTAGTACTTTGCCCTAATTGTGCTTACTCTAGTCTTCTAGTAGGAATAAACCAGAGATTTAATAAACCAGAGGCCCCATCACTAATCACATGAGACGAGAGTTTATACTGATAGCTTTCCGTAATCAAGAATAGTCCTTAGAGAAAATGTCAACATTTTAAGAGCTATTGCAATTTCAGTCCAGGACAAGAACACTTATTACTGGACCAGATATATCACTTTGAAGCTAATCTTTTTAACTTCTACTCCATATGGAAAGTTCTTGATGTTTTCTTGCAGCAATATGGTTCTCTTCAACCACTTACTTCCTTTGAGAGATTTTTCTTTGGAACGATCAGATCCAAATCCCCTTCAGGAGAGCTCTGGCTTCCCTTATAAGATCAGAGTTAAACTCTACTGTGAAATCGGCAAAAATGCATAATATTTGATATGACTAATACTAGGAGATGTAATTATTGTTTTGTTCCTGTGTCACAAGTTTTGCCAGACATATGTGAAATATTCTCATCTGCTGACTGGAGAGATCTTTTTTTTTTCTTAAGAACTATTCATTTATAGAGTTATCACTTATTTTTGTTCACAAAGAAAACAGCTTCTTACCAGAAAGCTATTAGAGCAAATCAGCCTTTAATAATGTAGAAACCTGCTGTGGGGTTGTTAGGCTGTGTTTATGGTACAACAATTCTTGCTAATTAAAATGATTTTGGTTATAATGAGAGAGATTTGAATAGCATTATTTACTTAGCTTTTCAAAGAATGCCAGGAGTCTACAGGAAACAAAAGGAAAGAAGGAGGATAATGGTATGAATTGGAAAAAAGAAAACAATGCTTTTTGTTGAAGTCTTGAACTTAATGTCAGTGTCTCCAGTGAGAAGAGTCCTCATCTTGGAGAATGGACACCAGAAGATAGTGGGCAGAAGGTACATCCGATAGAGGGCCATCAGATTTCAAGTCCAATTTAAGCAGTCACATTGGCTTGTTTAAAAGTTCATCAGCAAAGCCCTGTCTAACTAATCAGCTTCAGAAATGGTCAGAATTCCTGGCCCTTTCCCCCCTGAAAAACTTGTTGCTACTTAGTGTCAACAGATTTCTCCTCCTGTCACTGCTTATTTTCCCTCAACTCTGTACCAAGTAGCATTAGTCAAAACAGCAACAATAAGTAACACCAGCAGTTTTGAGCATCTTAAATAGAAATTTCATGATATATCTGATCTACTCAAGGAAAGAACCTCATTTGGAGACTCAAATATAATGTGTTTCCTAGAATCCAAATTCATATACATTCGTTCTTGTGATTACTAAGTTCATTGAGGACTAATGCACTTTCTAGTGTGGTAAGGAAGTAGATGTGGATGCTTATAAATATACCTTTAAAATACCAGCATATGTGTCTAGCTAAGTAAAAAAAAATGAGTTTTTGGTGGGCTGGGGCTATAGCTCAGTGTTAGAGTGCTTGCCTAGCATGTGTGAGGCGCTGGGTTCAATCCATAGCACTGCATAAAAAACAAATAAAGGCATGCTGTCCATCTATAACTGCAAAAAAAAAAAAATCTTTTAAAATGAGTTTTTGGTAACAATTGTTATAACATTTTAGAGCAGTTTAATAACACCCAGATGTTTTAATATAAATGAATAGAATATTTTCAATAAGTATGCCCCATAATAACAACTAGAAATAAAAATATCTGTCCCTTTATGTTTCATACATAAACTGGAAACATTTAAATTCTAACACAAGTAAGAAATGCAGAATAATACCTTAACAACAAAGAACATTTTTATTTACCCTCTTTTTACATAATTCTTGGGGTAGGAGGATGCTTCTCCATGGTTTCTAATAATCCTTACCTATATGTCTCAGAGACTTTTTAGAGAAAAATATATTTTTAAAATTAAAGAACTGTCCTTTGAATATCAACCAGCGAAGTGAATAAGCATGTTAATCTATTTTATATTTTAATATATTTAGATAAATAGGATGATTGTCTAGATGACTGTTAAACTAACAAAAAAATAATAACAAGTAACAAAATAAATGTGAATGAATGGTCATAACCTAAGAGTTACTGACAGCTTATCCAGCAATTGATAATGTTTAACATGGGTAGTGTTTAATTAAAAATCTATCACTGAGCTCCTTATTTCATTTTTAAAAAGATATTTACCTGGAAAAATTCATCAGTTCTCTTCCACAAGACAAATTCTCTTGATTCACAAAGAAAATGGAAAATAATTATAGGTATAACTGTTGAAGAACCATCCATGCCTGTACTCTCTTTTTTACAGAACTTCTATAAGACTGAACTGAACAAGGAAGAGATGTATATACGCTATATCCACAAACTTTATGATCTGCATCTCAAAGCACAGAACTTTACAGGTAATTCTGTCTTTGGCTCAGATTTGGGGAAGTGGGCTAGATACTGATGTATTAAACATGATAACTCCTCTGCTTTTTGTAATTAGAGCTGAGGACTCAGGCATTTCTACTTTAAATTTAAAATATATTTTAATTAGGTGTATGTTTCTAAGTACTCTATTTTTGACTATTTCTCTCTGTATAACTTTTTAGAGGTTGATCTTAGGATTACAAAATACATACCTAACATTTTACAATCTACTAACAGTGTTTTGCCACTTCAAGCTAAATATGGGAACTTTATAACCATAGAGATCCCAATATTCTCCCCATTTAGTGTTATACTTGTCATATGTATTACATCTACCTTCATTCAAAACTGTAGCAAATAATGCATTGGTGTTGCCTTCAACATTCATACCTATCTCAAAAGAATTTTAAAATGATGTTTTATATTTGCTCAGATATTGGCCTTTTCTGTAACTCTTTCCCCATTCATGAAGTTCTTAGTTTCCCTGTTATTATTTCCATTAAACCTGAATAGCTTGATTTTTCTTTTAAGGCTGATCTAATGATGAAGAATTCTCTTCATTTTCCTTCATTTGGGAATGTCTTCATTGTACCTTGTGTTAGTCAGCTTTCCCTTACTGTAACAACATACCTGTAGTAGTCAGCTTATAAAGAGGAAAGGTTGGGGCTCACACTTATGGAGGTTTCAAGCTATGGTTGGTTGGCCCTATTGCTTTTAGACCTGTGGCAAGGCAGCACATGATGGTGGGAAGCATGTGACAAAACAAACCATGCACCTCATGGACAGAATGGAAGGAAGTATTCCCACTATCCCTTTCAAGGACACTCCCAGTGACCTAAAACCTCCCAGTAGGCCTCACCTCTTAAAGTTTCCACCTCTTCCCAATGGCAGTAAGCTGGGGACCAAGTCTTTAACACATAGACCTTTGGGGGACATTCCACATTCAAAGTATAGCACACCTTTGTCACTGAAAGATATGTTCGCTAGTGTAAAATGCTAAGTGAATAATTCTTTTGTGCCAGTACTTTAAAAATACTGCTCCATTGTCTTCTGACTTCCATGGTTTCTGATGATAAATATGTAGTCATTCAAATTATTCACCTATTCTAATGCATACCTGTTTTGTGGTTGCTTCTAAACATTTCTCTGCAGTTTTCAGTGGCTTAATTATGTTATGTATGAACTTATTTGAGTTTGCTGAGCTTTTTGGATCCATTCCTTATTTCCATCACCAAATTTGGGAAGTTTTCCAGCATTATTTTCCCAAATGCATTGCTACACCAATCCTTCATTTCTCTTTTGGGATTCCAATGGCATGAATATTAGGCCTTTTTTCTGATAAGTTCTTAGGTCTCTGTCCATTTCTTTCCCCAACTTTAGTTTCAGATTGGATGATTTCTGTTGATTCAGTTTCAAGTCCCCTGATTCTGTCCTGCATCTCCATTCAACAGTTGAGCCTTTCCAGTGAACTTTTTGTTTCTGTTATTGTATTATTCCATTCTAACATTTCCATTTGATTATTTGTGTTTCATAGCTTTCAATTTCCTTTCAGTTATTCAGAAGTGTTCCTATTTACTACATGGAGCGTGGTTATAATAGCTGCTTCATAGGCTTTGCCTATGGTTCCAATATGTGAGTCATCTTGGGGTTGGCATCTGTTAATTGCCTTTTCCCTTTGAGAGTTGTTTAGTTTCCTGGTTTTTTGAATGTCAAGTAATTTTGGATTATATCCTAGACCTTTTGAATATTATGTTTTGAAACTCTGGGTTCTCTTAAAATCTTCTGGATAATTTTGACATTTTTTTTTATTTTAACAATCAATCCAGTTAGGTTCAAACCTCAAGTCCTGAACCCCCTTTTGAAACTTGTGATTCTAGTGTTAAGTTTTGTTTTCAAAATTCTTGCATTATCATTCTGGTTTTTCTTTCATGGGTACCTCCCAACAAGGAGGTCTGGAACCTAAGCAATGATCCACACCATTGTTCATGTCTCAGAGTCTTAGTTATGTCTCTCATGACCCATTCTACAAATGTGCACCTTGGACTTGAGCCCAAGACTTCCTACAGAAACTAGAATATCTCTTTCTCAAGTTCTCCATCTCTGTATCCTCCCCATTCTTCCCAACTCACAGGAACTCCCTATCCTAGGATTGTGGTTATAAGAGCCAGGGTTAGATCCTCTTCATACTTTGATGTCCTCCCTACAGTTCATCTGCTGGGGCCTAAACAGTGAGATTTAAAAAAAAAAAAGCCATAATCCCCTTTCCTATGTACACATATGAATATACACCACAAATCTCACCATTATGTATATCCACAAGGAACTAATTAAAAATAAACAAAAAAGTAAATAGCAGAAAGATCAATAAAGTAGAGTTGAAAACAAGAGGTTAGGAGGGAGGGAGGGAAAAGGGAAGTACTGGGGACCGAATCAGAACAAATTGTATTCCACGCTTTTATCATTATGCCATATTACATTCTGTTGTGATGTATAACTAAAAAGAACCAATAGAAAAACATTTAAAATTTTTAAAAAGCCTGTGGAAGATACTGCTGCCACTGCCATCGCTCCCACTGATGCTGCTGCCACCACGGTTTGCAGCTTTGTTCCTAGGCCTTCCTTAGAGGGAGACCAGAAGAGTCTGCAGGCTCACAGGATGTCCCCTTCCTAGTTCTCTGACTAGAAGGGAGCTCTCTCTTTCTTCCCATTTGCTGTGCCAGGAAAGAAGGAAATTTAAGTCAGACATGGGAGTCAAAAGATAAAAACTGAACTCAACTCATGGTGGTCATTCTTGGAGTTTTGATTTTCCTCCTCAGTCTACCTGCTCTTAGTTTGGATTTCAGAATCCTCCAATGGTTGTATTATATATTCTGTCAGGAACATTTAATTGTAATCCCTGAAAAAGAGACAGTGGAATATGCTCACTGTGTCTTAACCAGACCTTTTTGTTGGAGTCAGGAACTACGAATCTTGGCTTTTTGCTGCACTTTTCTTCCAAAGGAGTCTTGAATCATGCCCCCACCCAGCCTTAAATGAATAAAGGAATTTTTTCTGTAATGGTCCCCAGAATTTTAACCTGCCTCTAGCTGTGGTTCCCCTGCTTCAATTGATAGCATCACTCTTTACTCAATCTGTGAACCTTGATGTTATCCTTGACTCTGATTTTCTTAACCTCCCTCAAAGTAGTCTTTCATAAGGTTCTACTGATTCTATTTCCTAAAAATTTCTCATTGCTCCCACTTTCTTCATTGTTTCCACTTTCACTGTCTCTATTAGACCTCATCATTCTTGCCCCTACCCCCTCAACAGTTACCAGTGTTATGCTTGAGAGCCAGGAACAGCACACTACAACTTGGAAACCAAACACCTGTTTCTTTAAAGAAAGTTTTATTAGAACTCAGCCATGCCCACTTATTGTTGTATTGTCTATGGCTGCTTTTGTGCTAAAGTGGCAGACTCGAGTTGAGATGAAGACCACCTGTCCCACAAGCCTAATTATTTTCTGTCTGGCCCTTTAAAATTCCTAACCCCTTCTCTAGATGTGAGTCTGCTGTCAGTTTATTATTCTACAAAGTAAAATTCAAGTCCTTCATTCAAGGTCTACCATAATGGAACTACCCTTTGTCTGTTCAGCCTCATCTTTCCCCTTGTACATACCTTCCTTTCATCCTATGGCCCCAGCTCCTGTATCACCTCCTTGAAGTCTCCACCCCCCCCACACCCCTCCCATCGTCACTGGAGTTCTCTTCTTTCTCTTTCGCTCAATGAATCCAGTCCGCCAGCTTTCACCCATAGGACAAGCTGATGTTTCCATTTCTATTTTTTTTTCCCACATTGTATTTTTTTCAGATTTCCATGGGCACCCTTATCACATTGTTTTTCTTATCAATTATATATTACATTTAAAATATATATGTATGTGTGTGGGTATACAGACAGGTAATACCCAGATAAAGGGTGAGTTCTCTGAGGACAGAGACAATGTGTTCTTCTCCTTAGTCTTCTAACTTTTTAAAATAGTAGCAATGTAAGATTTAAATAAGTGTACCACTAATGAACCATTAATTAAATTTTAACACCTGGTAGGAAGATTGTCCTTCAGTATTGATAGGTCTTGAATCACTAAGGAAACAACATAGAAACCAATTTTATTTTCAAGTCCATAAAATAAGAAATGAGAGAGGGAACTGAGGACAAGCTATTCTAGATATGAAATGGATATATTTTGGTTCTCTGAAATAAAGTCCAAATTTATCCGATATTTCAGAATAGGTCTTTTTTCCTTATTTACTGAACTTGCAGTTGTATGTTCCCCAAAGTCATAAGTAATAAGTACTTTTCCCATGTATCATTTTGTTGTTCTTTCTTATGTGCTCGTTTTTGTGTGTCCTTGGAGAAAGTGAAATTGATGGGAATAAGCTTTTCTTTCTGTTTAAGTAAATCAAAGGCATTTCTGGTTTAGCCCTTTTCCAAACTTTCACGATGCTGCCTCCTGTTCCTTATGCATCTGTACTCTTCTGTGTTGCTTATTTTTGCATATTTGTGTCCTCACTGTCCACTTCTCAGAATAATGGAATAACCCACATTTAATTGTGTAGTGATAGATTTTGTTTAAAATCGTGAACACTTTTTAAAAGATCATCTGCTGGAAATTCATTCCTCTTCAACACATGTTGTCTTCTAAAGATGCAGAATAGGACTGGGGTTATGACTCAGTGGTAGAGTGTTTGCCTAGCATGTGTGAGGCCCTGGGTTTAATCCTCAGAACCACATATAAATAAATAAAATAAAGGTATTGTGTCCACCCACAACTAAATAAATAAATAAATATGCAGAATAAACATATAACAATGCATGAAAATATTCACAGTTTATCAGCTTGTTCAAAATCAGCCTCATGGGTTGATCATGTTGTTTGCACCTCAAAGTACATGTGCTTTTGTTTAATAAAAAATTTTCTACAGCTTACTCTCCACACACCATTTCTCTTAGCTATGTATCATCATTTCACCAAATCAGGTTCTGAAGGACTTGTCATTTGTCTTCACACCTTTCCCATGCCCCTGTTCAGTCATTTGTCAGCTTCTCCTGGCAACTTGCACATGCCTCCTTGTTTTTCCAGACTTTTGCAGGGGCAACTCGCCCATGCCTGACACTCCAAGTATTCCTGGACCTTCCAAAGACAAGCATGATTGGGAAAGCAGTTATAGAGGCTGAGGATATTTATTGCTCTTTCTTTGTTTTTTAATTGTGGTGAAACATGCACAACATAAAATATGCCATCTTAACCATTTTTAAATGTGTGGTTCAGCAGCAATGTCATGCAAGCATCACCACCATCTCTCTCCAGAACTTTTTCATCTTCCTAAACTGAAACTTTGTACCCATTAAACACTATTTCCCCACTCTTCCTGCCCCTGGCATCCAACAGTCTATTTTGTCTTATGAATTCGACCTTCATGGTCCTTTAAGTCACTCTCTGTGAACAGCTGTGGGAAGGCTATTCTGAGTACTATCTATGGTGCAGTGGGTATCACCAAAGAAATTTGAAAGAAGCAAAAATAAGTCCTAAGGTCCAATGTTAAAATAAATTAGGAGTTGTTCTGCCAGCTAAGGGGGAAAGGCTTGAAGAAACTCTGGAGCAATGATGGAGCAGAGAGATTGGCAGCAGCCAGATCTTGAGCAGTCTTCTCCCTTAAGAAGCCTAAATTTATTTATTATTTTAGCTATTGAGAGTCATGGACTGCTTTTAATCAGGGAAGCAACATGACTATTTGCAATGAAGGAAGATCATATTGTTAAAAGTACACAAACTGAAGGGAAAAGATAGGAGAATGCTAAAGAGTTCTAAACATTTTTGCAAAAAAAATAATAATAATAATAATAATAATAAAATGAAGCCAGGAGATTGTTTGAGCTCACCAAGGGTAATTGAAGAGGGGAAAGAAAAAAAAGGCCAGAGCTTGTATCTCCTGGGATTTCTGTACTGAAGAGCCAAGAGTAAATGATAGGGCTGCAGGCCTTTCAAATTACACTGTTTTTTTACATGGAGATGGCCTCTTTAAAAAATTTTAAGGAGGACTCCAGAACTTAAAATGTTACTTCAGAACTTTATGTATAGTTGCCTTAAGACAAATAAATTAGGAAACGGTTTGTCATGTGTTGATATTGTGTTAGAAGCTAGTATTAACACTTTTGAGAGACAGATGGAGTAGTGTTTAAATGGATTAGTAACATAGGGTTTGTCCATTTTATTCCATTTAGAACATAAGTTGCCTATTATAATATTAAAGGAAAAACTATTATAATATTTCATTAATGACAGTGAATTCTGGTTCCTATTCTTGATCTTTTTGACCCTATTTGTGGTTCAGGAAAAGAAGAGATCTGCAGTATGGCAAGTATTCTATAAAACACATGACCTATCCGTTAACCATGCTGAGTCAATAGTTCAGCATTTCTGTTTATGTGTGTATAGAAAAAACACCCCTTTTGTTATTATTGTTGTTATTGTTTTCCCTACTGGAAATTCAACCATACCAAGCATGTAATGATTTCAATAGCCTTTTACTGAAATTTGTGGGGCCAACTATTGGGGTCTTATCACACAGACCAAGACATTATGCTTGCTCACGCACTCTCTCTTACACACACACATACACCCCTTATTCAACTCTTCCACTTTCTCTAATTCTTCCTTCTCTGTTGTTAGGTTTGTTTGTTTTGTTTTGTTTTGTTTTGTTTTGTTTTGTCTTTTTTCTTCACTAAGCTTCTCACTGGCTTCTTTGTCCTTCTAAATTCTGGCTACACCCTGAATGTCTCCTCCTCTGAAAGCAGTTTCTATTTTTCAACTCTTTGTTAACCAGAAAATTCTAGATGCCTTTCTTTTTGTTTGTTTTTGTTGTTTCTTAAGCACGCCCTTTCAAAGGTCTCAATGATCCCCATGAACTGTCCTAGCAAACAAAAGCATGTCCTCCACCCTGCTACGTCTTGGAACCAACTATGACAAGAAATCTTTGAGCATGTGTATTATGACCATAGCATATGGTTGTGGGGAGGGGGACAAAAAGAGAAATGTAGAATACTAGCCACTGAACAAGTCCTGATAATTCCGTTATCCAAGGGAACTCACCATTCATTAAACTGCTGTTGCATATATTCTGGACATTTTTCTACTGTCTCACAAAATTTAAAGAACAGTTTTTCCTGACCCCATTTGGAGGGGGGTGATCTGGGGTCACAGTTAAGTTCCTGCCTCCCCACTTGACTTGCAGAGGCTGCCTACACTCTCCTGTTGTATGATGAGCTGCTGGAGTGGTCAGATCGGCCCCTCAGAGAGTTCCTGACCTACCCCATGCAAACAGAATGGCAGCGCAAGGAGCACCTGCACCTCACCATCATTCAGAACTTTGACAGAGGCAAAGTAAGTAGCCCTGCCTGACCCATGGTCTCCCTGAGGTGACTATCGGCGTCCCTTTTCCTTTTATTTCTAGTGTACGGATGCTTACCTCCTTGATCAGGAATCCTCACACTTTAATGTGCATTAAAACTTGTTAAAATGCAGATCCCCAGGCTCTGCCCTAGACTTTCTGATTAAGTAGCATGGGGCTGGAGAATCTCCAGAAGTTTCCCATGTGTATAAACTTTGCATTACACTTTGATAAACTGATCTTGAGGTTTTGATACCCAGTCATAGTTCATAGACTGAATGGCTAATGAACAGAAGAAATTCAAGCCAGCTCTCTGGAGCCCCTTTTTAAGGGCACTGATGCCATTCATGAGAGTTCCACCTTGGTGACATATTCACCTCCCAAAGGACCCTCCTCCTAATATCATCACCTTGGAAGGTAAGATTTCAACATGTGAATTAGGAGGAAAAACAAACATTCAGACCGTAACACTTAGCTATTTTATTTTCTGAAAAACCATTATCAACCTTCACAGGCTGTCCATATTGGCATATATTCTGCCCCATTCCACTTTTTTGTTTAAAATATAGAAAACTAGATTTGCTAAAGAAGTTTTGGCATCCCTCATATATTTAGAGATGCCTGGCGTTTTGAAAACACTTACTGCAATTAAGTACTTCGCCCCACATCACTTCCTCTCCTTCTTTAAGGGCTCACAGTTCTCTTTTTTAAACAATTGTGAATCTGACCACCACTGTTTATTTGATCAGAACCATTGGATGTTTCAGTGGTATATCTTGGATTTAAATATCTCTTCCAAATTGCAAAAATTAAACCGAAAAAATTAAAACACAACTAGTGACTGTTATTCTTGTACAGAACAAATTTGGGTATGCCTAAAAATGAGATGCAGGGAAATTGCTTCTTTCATATCCTCCTCTATTATTTATCTGACTATGCTGTCATAGCATTATGTTAGTAGCAGAAGAAATAGCTTTGTACCCTCCTGTTATAAATTTTTTACCTATATGATAAGCTGTTTTAAAATTTCTTAACTTCCTATATTGGACCATTTCCAGGAGTTTGTGCCAGATCAGAGTTTGCAAACTGTGACCCTCAGGTCAAATGGCTTACCTCCTGTTTCTATACAGCCTACAAGTTACAAATAGCTTTCACATTTTTAAGTGCTTGAAAGAAATTGAAAGATGAATATTTCATAGCATGTGAAAAATAGGTGAAATTTACTTTTGTGTCTAATTCTTATTAGAACACAGCCATATTCATTCATGTCTATGGAGGTTTTCATGCTATAGCGGATAAATGGTTGTGGCAAAGACTATATGGTCCTCAAAGCCAAAAATATTGACTGCCTGGCTCTTTGCAGAAAGTATGTTGATGCCTATGTTAAAACAATGACTTTTTGCATTTCTATTGAGAATACCCAGCTGGGTTGGACCCGTACAATTTGCAAATGCAAGTTAGCCCAGCAAGGAATGGAGGTATCAGCCCGGATAACTGAACCTTAGGGTTAGTAATCCTTCCCTCCCCAGCACTGAGGGCCTGTGCATATCCATCTACTTGGCTATTGTGGAACTGCAGTCATTTCAAGATGATGATTCTGAACAACACCAGAAAATATTGTTCCTGCACCACCACCTGTAGTGGTGTGGTATCATTTCCAACTTTCTAAAGCTTTTAAGTAATCTGCATGTTAATTACATGGTGTTTTCATATTTAAAAATTGCAGAGATACTATTCAAGGTATGTTATAAAGATTAAGGAGTACGACTTCATGATATGAACGCAGTCATATCCTGACCTTTGGATGCAAAGTTATATAACTCGTTTGGGTTACAGTTACATCATTCATTTATCCACAGTGCTGGGAGAATGGCATCATCTTGTGCCGGAAGATCGCAGAACAGTATGAGAGTTACTATGATTACAGAAATCTGAGCAAGATGAGGGTAAGCTACCTGGGTGCATCCTAATCAAGATGCACCCTTTTTGATTAACTTTCCACTGTAGTTCTATGAAATCAGCTTTGTGATCATCTTGATATACCTTGCAGGAACCTTTTATAAGTGTTTTCTCTGAAGCGTACTCATCTGTGTAATGCAGAGAAATAACAAATTGATCTGTGTAATGCTTTTGTTAATATACCAAAAGTGACTCCTTCATCTATTTCTAAAATGCATCAGAAATACACAATTTAATCTAAGATTAATATTTTAAGTTTATTATGGAAAATCTCCACACTGTTTGAAGAGCTTTCCAATTGTACACATATCTCTAACTGTATGCCATTTTTAGTTTCATAATCTGCAAAGAAAAATAGTAGAAATGACTAGCCCATTTTAAAATAAATTTAGGGCCACATTGTCACCTCTCTTTAGTTTCAGAAAATACAATTTCACTGCACTTCAATCAGGTTTTAGTACCCCCAAACTGAAAGACTTTAATGTCTTTGTTCCTGAGCCAGTTGTTTTGTATCACCTTTGGTTTTAGGTTCATACAAGTACTTCTTGTCCTCCAAGTCCTTATTCTTGGGCATTATGAACATTTTGTGTCACTTTATAATATTTAATGAGTGCTAAAGTTTTTTGGGATTTCTAAAATAGGATCATCAGCTCTTATATTAAAAAAAAAAAAGACCATGATATCACCTTTTAATCTTAGGTAACCATTTAAGAGGTGATAACATATACCTTTAATAGCTTTCAAAATTCCTTATACCATAAGTTACTTATTCACCTGGCAGGAACTAGGTCCATACTCTTGGCATAGTATTTCATGTCAGCAGTTCATTGATATTTCTCCTAGCATGAAAAAAAATCTTATTTTAACATCAGTTCATCGTGCTGACTCTGGCAGGCACTGCAGTTTTATATAAAAACGTTGCTGTTCTCTTGGCATCCTGTCCCTGTAACAGAAGCGAGGTTACAATGTTTACCCGTGAGAGCCCTTGGGTGCCATAGACATTAGGATTTTTATAAACCCAAAGCATTACACTTCATACCAACTGCTCTTTGGGGTGTTGTTACTGAGGGTGGGGGGAAGTCTTCAAGTGCAGTATTAGTCTTTCTCCAGAAACCCTGGAGATGATAATCATACCTTAAAAGGGAAACTATAAGCTTTATATGCTTCATAGTTTGCACATTTTCAAAGACGCGTACTTAAGAGCTTTCAGTCCAGACGGCACTTTGCACTATGGGTCTCCTTTGGTTTGTTTGGTTGGTTTACCCCTGTTCCAACCTGTGCAAGTTTGCACCTTCCAAATGCATTACCAGGTACAAGGTGGAGACAAATCCACAGGTGAGTATATCTGGCATGAGAATGCTCCAGAAGGGTTTTGCTTCTAATTTTTTATGTAATTTAATTTTGAAGAAAATATTCCCTCAATAGACTACATGCATAGAGATAATTTGCTCTGTTGATAACATGTAATAATATACCTGATCCTTTAAACAAGGGTCACTAAACTATAGCCTGTGGGCCTAGCAGGGTTGATTAGTTGTGACAGAGACTACATGACCTGCAAAGCCTAAAATATTTGCTCTCTGGATGCTTCTAGATTGTTTGCTGATCCTTGCCTTAAAGCATAAAAAAAGGAGTCAAGCTTCTTTTCTTCAACTGAATTAAAATGAAGTTTTCCTTTACACAGAAGAAATATCCTCTTCTATTAATTGGTAGGGCTGAAAGATTGGATAGAATACTTACAACCTCTCTGATATCTTCCTAGATGATGGAAGCCTCTCTATATGACAAAATTATGGACCAGCAGCGTCTGGAACCAGAATTCTTCAGAGTCGGATTTTATGGGAAAAAATTTCCATTTTTCTTGAGAGTAAGTAATAAACTGTTTAATTAGCTTTCATCCTATTCATACAGATAACTTCAATCAGGAAAACTAAAATATTAATGACTTTTTATGACAGATAATGACATCATGAGTTTTTTAAAAAAAAATTTTAGTTTGCAAACACCATATTTAAGCTAGAATGCCTTGTTTTGAATAATTTTCCAAGAATCAACAATCTGTCTCTAAGTTTATCTTACAAGAAGTCTTTGGTAATTTAGTTTCCCTCCTGTGATATTCACAGGTTGATATTCACAGACTCCCGGTTTGTAATTTTCATACAGTTGGCATTAGAGGAAAACAGGTGGAGGTGGGGAAATGGAACACCACACGGGGTTGGGTGCTACAGGCTGTGGAAGAGGGCAGTTTTACATCAACTGTGAAAGGTAGGTTCTGGAAACATACCTCCAGAATCTTGTGGAGAGTATATGTGTGTGGTCCTGGGGGTTGAACCCAGAGTCACTTTGTCACTGAAATACATCTCCAGCCCTTGATTTTGAGACAGGGTGTCACTAAATTGCCTATGCTGGCCTTGAATTTGTGATCCTCCTGTCTTAGCCTGAGTAGCTCAGAGTAGAGGCATGTGCCACTACACCCTGCTATCCATACAATTTTTAATTTCTTTTAAATATCAGAAGGGGAAAAATGGACATTTAAGTTGAAGAAAATGTTGTAATATACTATATATTGTATATTATGCATTAGATAATGTTAGTATTGCTATGTCCATCTCTTTACTAAACCAGTCATAATATAATTTTGAATATTTTTTATGAAGCAAGGAGCCTGTGAAGGCAAAGTGCCTAAGGCCCCCTGAAGTCATAATGAAGCACTGATCAAACTCTTGAGTTTTGCTAGCAAGTACACAGTGAGGTACCCATATATCTATATATTATGTGCAAATATTGTAAAAGTGTAGACCTTTTAAAAGTAGTTGAGAAGCCATAATTATAAAAAGAGTTTAGGAAATTGGAAAACTTCACTGGCTAATGCAGTAAATCTTGTGTAAAAGTCAGTTACAATAAATCAATCTCTATACCATCAGTCTTCTGAAAACAGCTTTTCTGGACATAATTGGGATTTCCTTCAAAATGAAAGAGAAGGGTTACCCTCTATTGGTTTCTAAAGGGCACTGCAGGGTCTCACTTTGTGTGTGTGTGTGTGTGTGTGTATCTGTGTATGAGAGAGAGAGAGAGAGAGAGCTCAGATTCTAATCTTTTTTTTCTATTTAAAAATAAACATCAGCTTTAAATATTTTCTTTCATTATTTAATCAATTTCAAGATAATTTTTTAAAATTCAATAAATACCTTTATATAATTTTATGATCTAGGGGTTTTCTTCTCATGCAAAGTTAGTTCTTGACCTACATGACCCAGCAGATCTGCTTGTAGGTATTTACTAAAGAAAACTGAAAACATGCTTTCACTCAAAGATCTGTACCTGGGTGTTTATGGCAGTATTATTCATAATAGCAAAAAAGTAGAACCAGCTCAAATGTCTCTTAATTGATAAATGGTAAAGTAAACCAGCAACAAAGAGCAATGAATTGTGGGGGCTGGAGACATAGCTCAATTGGTAGTACCTCGAATGCACAAAGCCCTGGGTTCAATCCCCAGCACCACCAAAAAAAAAGAAAAAAAAAAGGAATGAAGTATAGTTCCATACCATGATGAGGGAGAAGTTTGAAAATATTCTGTGAAATGAAAGAAGCCAGTCAAAAAAGGCCACATTGTGTAATTCCGTAATAGATAAATCCCTAGAAACAGAAAGTAGTTTGGGGTATCCAGGGCTGGAGGAAAGTAAATGACTAAAAGGACATCTGTGAGATTGGGCATGGGGTTTCTTTTGGGGATGATGGAAAATATTCTGATATTAAATTATTCTGATGGTTGTGCAATTCTATGAAAAACTAAAAAAATCCACTGAATTGCATGTTTTAAAATGTTGAATTTTAAAGAATATTGTTGAAGTAAAATGCTTAATTTCTTTTTATTTCATGAAAACCCAAATATCAGAGCCAAAATGTTTCTTTCAAAATAGCTTCCTAACACTACTGAACGCTTATGCACTTACAGTAACTGCTCTGATTTTACAAAGTGTTATTATATATAAGCATTGTTTTTAAACTATTTAAGTTTGGAAGTATTCAGATGTTTATTTTGGCACTCCTTTAGGAAGGGGTTGTGTTATCTCCTACTTTATCAAGAAAATGTATCATCTTTTAGTAAAATTGTTAAAATACAGCATCAGAAGGTACAACTTTCATTTGCATCAAAAGGTATAATTTGTATCTAGAAAGTTTTAAATTTAGGATCATTTAGGGTCCTAATTTCTAGATAGTTTGCCTTAACTTGTGTTTTTTCAAAGGATCACCATTAATTTAGAGATTTGTAGGAAACTGAGGTAGGCTCTCAGAACCTGTGCCACAGCTGTCTACAGCAAGTTTCTGACTCTCTCACCGTGACCTGGAAGTCTTCCTTTGGGCATTTTATATAATAATAGGAACTTCAGAGAGCTGAAAAGCACTAAAAACCGGGGACCTTAGCTCCCAGGCTCAAACTACTCTCTTCTTCTTTAGGACCTGGGGTCTCACTGGTAGCTCCTGGGAGGTTTTCCTGAGCATATCAGGCCATGTTTGGAGTTTGCAGAGCTCAGCCCTTGGACTCAGACCTGAGTTTAAGTACTATGCACATGGAAAAAGTGCTTAAAGCCTTTGAATCTGTTCCCAGATTATAGAATGGAGAAGGGGTGGGTGACTACCTCTCAAGCTTATACAGAGTAAATAAGTGTGGTGTGCCTGGTCAATAACTATACTCAACATTTTAATTTCATGATCATGAAACTGTCAGAAAGGGTTCCCTCATGTCTAACCAGCCCATTAAGATACTTTTCAAAGACCTGCCCATCTTCCCACCTCTCTGGCTGACCTCAAGAATAACCTTCAATATCCCCACCCAAATGAGATAGAGTTCTGACCCACAGAAGACATATTATATATTTTTTTTAAATCCGTCAAAAATATGTTTAACATTTAGCAGGATCCTGAAACTCCAAAATCCTAGTTTCAGGCAGTTAAGACGATTCCTGGCTACAGGCATCTGAGCTGAGCTGGTTATGACAGGGAAGTTTCTTTGCCAACCCTTTTGAAAGCTGGAATACAGATGGGCTCAATCTTCCTTCCTCCGGAAGGCTGTGTTCGGTGGAAGTGTTAAGGCTGACCTCAGAAGCCTTTTAAAAAGAATGCATTTTTACACTAGTATGGCAATATGTAAATCAGTGGATGTGTAACTGATGTGATTCTGCAATCTGTATACGGGGTAAAAATGGGAGTTCATAACCCACTTGAATCAAAATGTGAAATATAATATATCAAGAACTATGTAATGTTTTGAACAACCAACAATAAAAATTTTTTAAAAAAGAATGCATTTTTAGTTGTTGTATTTGCTTTTTTTTTCCCTCCAAATTGTGAATTTATGTGCATAAGTTTGACATCCAGTTTATAGGAATCATCTTTAACACATGTGTACATTAGCCTTTAGATGGAACACGATTGCTTCATTTTGTTCTTTGGTACTCTGAGAATCAGACACATCTTTGCACTTCCTACAAGTGACGTGGGAAGAGTGAGGTATTCTATTGGGTCCCCATAAGAGCAATATAGAGTGAAATGCATGATCTTTGCCCTGCATTTTTAATATTATCTCTGTAATAAATGCCATCACCTATATAGTCCTAATTTTGTTTTTGGTTTCACCCCCCCCCCCCCCAGAATAAGGAGTTTGTGTGTCGAGGGCATGACTACGAGAGGCTGGAAGCCTTCCAACAGAGAATGCTGAACGAGTTCCCCCATGCCATCGCCATGCAGCACGCCAACCAGCCTGATGAGACCATCTTCCAGGCAGAAGCTCAGTGTATCCACACCTGGAAGGCTCCACTCCAGTCAGGTCACACTGGCTGCTAGCGGCAGAGCATTTGCACACTGGGCGTTTAGCCCCTGGGCCCTTCTCAATAGCCATGTTCTTACTCTTCCTCATCTTCTTAATTTTAGCCCAGATCCTTCTGAACAGGAATTGTTCTATTTATTATCATAGTGTCAGATGAAAAGAAATCCCTTACAGAATCTATTGAAGAACTTTTTCCCTTTTAATTAAAACTCCTCTGTATCTCACCCTTGCTTTTAAAGCTCTTTTTAGTGATTGCCCTTAGAATAATTTTCCTCTGACTTATCTGGTGGAAGCTACTTCAGCTCAGGATGATAGCAGTATGTTCAGGGATGCAGATGCAAATCATTCACTCCGTTTTCCTCTGATACTTTTATTCTGGAATGAAGGAGGGTAAAAAAAGAGATCTCTTCAGCATCTTCTGGAGACTTAGCTATGACATCTGGGACGCCTTTAGTAGTTACCATGCAGTTCACACATCCACCACCTAAACACAAGCAAGTCAGCTGAAATCACACAGATGTTATAGGCAAAGGCAGTTCATCACCATACTTCTTCCTGAATTCCCCTGCCTTTACCTGAAACTGATGGTCTTAAAGAATATATAAAACTCCAAGTGACAATTATGGATACCATCTCAAAGCAGAAGCCAAAATGCAAGAGAAGCAAGAAAGTACATGAAAAAAAATTTTGCTTTATTGGAATTAGAAGAGATGGTAAACATACAAGTAAATATGGGAGCCCTTTAATGGAGTTTTTTAAAATGTCAATTATACCTAAACACCTACATACCTGGTTTAGGAGAATGGAAAAATACAATTATGGTCACAACATCACACATGTAAATGTAAGTCATTGTCAGTGTTCTGGTTTCTGCCTTTGGTCATGGCAACATAAGGGTTACTTAATACTAAAAACAAACAATAAGTTCTAAAGGGCCATGCACAAACTAAGATAAAAGTGCTTCACCAGGCCTGGGGGCATACACCTATAATCCCATCTACTTGGGAGGCTGAAGCAGGAGGCTCTCAAGTGAGCCAGCCTGGGAAGCTTGGTAAGACCCTGTCTCAAAATTCAATTTTCTTTTTAAGGTTTACAGTTCTTTTTTAATATAATTATTTTATTTATCTATCTATTTATTTATTTTTATGTGGTGCTAAGGATTGAACCCAATGCCTCACACATGCTAGGCAAGCACTCTGCCACTGAGCTATATCCCCAGCCCTGAAAGTATAATTTTTTAAAAACGAAGGCTGGGGCTGTAGCTCAGTTTTAGAGCATTTGCCTAGCATGTACAAGTAGATTTGATCCCCACACATATTCACACACACAAAATAGTGTCTCACGTACAAGGATTAGGAGTGATCTGAGTAACTAATATCCAAACTATCCCCCCTACACACACACACACACACACACACACACATCAGTAATAAGCTTGGTAAGACCAATTCATAGGCCATGGGAATTTAAACCTGACCCTTTGTCAGAATCACCTACCTAGAACTAGTTCAAGGCCTATAGTTTGAGATAGATATGATTTCAAGTGTGTTTCTAGCATCTTTTTGTCAATTTTATAAATGACTTCAACCGAAATGGAAACACCAGATTGTTAACAATTCTCTTCTCTCCACACAGCTCAGCTCGAGCCAGACTTCTTTTAAGTTTGCCAAGTTCAGGTTCTTTCCTTGACTCTTTAATCCTAGATTTGCAGATATATGCTGTGACCCCTATTCCAGAGAGCCAGGAGGTCCTGCAAAGAGAGGGTGTTCCGGACAACATCAAAAGTTTCTATAAAGTGAATCATATCTGGAAATTCCGCTATGACAGACCATTTCACAAAGGCACGAAAGATAAGGAGAATGAATTCAAGGTACCATGCAGTTCTGATTGCATTTTTCTCCTCATACTCTCTTCTAGACTATGAGTTCCCTGGGGCAAGACTCTTCTGGTAAATGCTCAGAATAGTGACAGAGCCAAAAGGGGCTCTAGAAATCCCTTAGTATAGTGGTTCTTCAACTCTTCCATGTATCAGATTAATGGGTATTGTTTCCTACAAGAAGAATTTTGGCCTTCAAGCCCAGGAATTCTGTCTTGACTGTGGGAAGAGGTCCTGAAATCAACTTTCTTCTTACAGTTCTAATGCCAGTGGTCCTTAGACCTGTCTTTGAGAACTCATGGTTGAACTCAGTCCTCTTGCCTATTCATGCTGAACCCATTGAGGGAACCTCAGGATATCCTCAGATACAAGACTGAAATGAGTAAAGAATATTTCAGGAACAGGGGACACTGAGACAGAGAATAGGCTGGTAAACTGCTAGTACAGTGGGTGAATTCTGTGCCATCTTTGTTGTTTTTCCTCATTAGAATGGTGTGTAATTAGGATTTCTGAGAGAACCCAAAGTAAAGGCATGTGTTGCGTTGTCTGCTCAGTAGCTCCAATATGCCTTCCTAGTTCAGCTTGCTCCCAGCCAAAAAGGGTAAGAGTTCTGCAACCCCATGGGGAGAAGGGTCCAGATTGTTTGGCACATAAATTAAAATCTTCCCTTTCTTTGAAAACAAAGACACAGTGAGACCAGATAAATCCCCAGTTAGTCAGTTTTTGCACTTAATCAAAAAATTTGAGGTGAATTTATTATTGGAGTTCATTGGCTCAGCATCTTTCATTACAGATATTCTCTGTTTGAGCTAGGAAGCATTCTCCTAATACTTTTCAGTCAGAATTACCTAATGTTAGCCAGACACAGAGGTGTATACTTGTAATCCCAGCAACTTGAGAGGCTAAGGCAGGAGGATCACAAGTTCAAGGAGAGCCTGATAGCAAGACCTTGCCTCAAAGTAAAATAAAAATGGCTGGAGATGTAACTTAGAGCACTTGCCTAGTGTATGCAAGGCAGTGGGATCAATCCCCAGTACCACTAAGTACATATGTTCATACGTACATCCAAACCTACTTACCTGTCTACCTAATGTTGACTCACCTGTCAGCCCTACCTAAATGTTGGTTCCCAGTCCTCCCAACAGTCACTCCAGGGATTATTCACCTTCAAAAAATCAGAAAGGAATGCCGTGATCATTTTACAGAGTTCCATTAGAGCTGAATAAAGGACAGTTCTTTGTGCAGGAAGGTTTGGTGGGTTACGTAGCAAGCAGGGAGACCACTGGAAAACATCACTGTGATATTACTGAGAAGATCCATGATCGTTTTCTAGTCCTTTCTAGATACTTCTGTTTCTCTTTTTGCCTCTAAAATCAACTGAAGATCTAATTAGTTTATGATGTAGTTCTTCTTGCAGTTGCTTCCAATGATGACAAGTCAGAGATGCACTGGAGCCAAACAGCTGACTTGCTCCAAGTCCCATGCTAATTACCTTTGGGCACAGCACTGGAACCCACATCTTCTAACGCCATCTCCATCACTATCTCCACTGCACCACGTTTCCTCATGGCCCTCGCTTTATATATTTATCATTGATACAGCAACACCCCTGGGGCGGGGGACAGTAAATCTGGCTCCTCATTTTTGTGCTTTCAGCCCTCAGAATTGGCTCCAAACTGCACTCCCAAGCATGTATCTACCACAACCCACTCACCCACCCTCTCCCTCAGTTCCAGCAACACCCAGCTTCTCTCCTTCTCTGTCACGGTGCCCTTTCACAAGCCTGCTTCCTCCTGCCTGCGCAGCTACCCCCACTCTCCTCCTGGCAAACTCCTACTCACTCTTCAAAATTCAGCTCACGTGTCACCTCCTCTGAGGGCTGCCATCCCCCTCCTCAGCATGGCACGAACACCTGCATCCCTCGCTGCAACTTGAATGTTCCTTCTCTTCCCTCCAAGATCTTATTTATCTGCTCACCTCCCTGTCACCACCAGAATGCTGTGAAATCTTGTCACAGTGACGCTGCCGTGTTCCTTTCGATAATTCTCAAGGGGCATAAACAGATCCTTCCTTTTTGTTGTTGTTGTTGTTGTTGAATAAATGGCACAATTTCAGGCATTTCATATCCTCTTGGTTTAAATAAGAAAAATGAGGCATAGGTAGAAAATGGGTTGATGAAAGAGAAAATTGTCACAACAGCAGCTTGTGCCAAAGGCAGCTGTGTCCTGAGGGTGCTAGTCTTGGTCAGAGGGAGCCCTGGGCCAACTCAAATGTCAGTCTAGATTACAATGTTTCGGGTGGACCCAGTGTATAGCAGCGGAGGAGGAGGAGGCAGAGGCCTCGACAGGTTCTAGGGGTGGGGTCAGTGCAGCTCTTCAGGTGAATAGTGCGCTGCTTTTCAGCAGGTCCATTGTCTCTTAAGGCTTAAAGTGTCTTCACTTTTAAAATGGAAAGATCAAGCTGCATGATCCCTAAAGCTCTTTTATTCTTTAGGATACCAGTTATTGTAGTCTTTCGTTGACTAGCTCCTTCAGTTCCTTCTTTCAGGTGAAAATGACTAAACCTTGAGGGACAAAGAGTTTGAATTCACACGTTAGAGAAATAGCAAAGAATATAACATGATGGCCTATTTTTATATTTTAAAGCTTGCTTTCTGAAGCACTAGCTCATTTATTCTACATAGAAAAAAGTTTCAGGCACCATACAATGGATTTATTAGCATAAGCTTCAGCAGCATCTTACTGAGTGCTCAAGCGAAGACTAAAGAAAAGGTGACAAATAAGCAAAACCTGATCGCGTTAGTCATAGCTCAGTGCCTAGAAAGAAGGGCAACGGGGGAACTTCATTTGTTTTCTGTTTTGTAGAGCCTCTGGGTGGAGAGAACATCATTATACTTGGTGCAGAGTTTACCTGGCATCTCCCGCTGGTTTGAAGTGGAGAAGCGTGAAGTGGTAAGGACCCGAGCTTATTCTCAAGTACTTTCTCATCACAGTAGCTCACCTGGAATCATGCTGGATATTAATTGCTTCTGTTTTTGACTCCAAGTCCCTGGATTCACTCATAGTAAGTTAGTGAATATTTATGATACTGACTGCTGTTACTAAGGCTGTGATGGTGAACATTAACCTTGTCCTAGTCCATCCAGCCGGACAAATTCCTTGAAAACAGCTGTGACTGCAGCCTATAAAAAAAACTACTTGGGCCCTTGAGTGAGAAGAAGTGAAATTCAGCTCTCCTAATTGCTCTAGATAGCTAAGTGAGCTTCAGTGTGTAGTGTGTGGCAGACCAGGGCCAAGAAGGCTGCCTACTATGTCTTACTGGATCCTCCTATTCAAGCTATGTATTCTTATATCAGAGTGATGTCTTCTTTTCCCAATTTTCACAGTTTTTAACAAGAGACTAAAAGCTTTTGCCAGAAGTTACATAACAAAATGTTGAAAACAGGACAGTCTCAAACTCAGATTGTTCTGATTCCAAAGCCAGTGGTGTTCATCTCTCCTAGCCTTGGTTTCCTTATAGGCAAAATGAAACTAATATAAAGTCCCAGCACCATGTATGACACACATAAGTCTATACTATTGCAGTCTCCAATAGAGGGGATGGTGTGATATTAGTAACTGAGCTGTCCTGCATGGAGTACCAGATAGAGATCAGTAGATGCCATTATAGAACCTGGTAGACACAGCACTAAGCTGATTGTCAAACACACCTTTGGTTCCACTCCCCAGCGGTGGATAACCAGGAGATAGTAGCTGGAGGCAGCCACATTGAGGATGAGACCCGGCATACTGCCATCTCTACTGCTCTTCAGGCTAACAGCACCTGAAGGTAGCCACAGCCCTGACCCTCCCAGCATCCCTCCTGCTCTTAGCGTATCCGTTATGGCTGGATCTGGTCCTCTATCTGAAAGAAAGTGTGCCAACTGTGAAAGTATAATTTAACCCATACTTTATTTAGATAACAGGGCCACTCTGTCAATGAATAACAGCAGCCCCTGCCCAAATTGTCTTTCCAGAATGGCTAGTCCCACCCCAAATCTCTCAGCATTAAAACTCAGCTTGTTATGTTCAATTAAGCTAAGGATTTAATAGGATTTTCATTTTGCAGTGCCAAAAAAATTAATACAGCTCCCTAAACAAACTGAACTCAATTTAGCAGATTGCATCATTGCAGTTGTATTCTTGTATAGTCTGAATCAAGGATCCCCAAAAGCTGGTACGGCCTGGTGCCCTCCATGGAAAAGAGGAGACTGCCAAACCTAGTGATCAGAAAGTCTTATTATTATGCTTCCTACTGAATGGCATGGACCAACCCACAGAAGGGCTCTTGGTCATCCATGCTGCGATAATGATTCAGAAAGCCCTGTTAGATCCATCAAACCCAGAGCATTAAATCCAGTGAGGTCTTACCAGTGGTCCTGGCTCTTGAAACACACACATACACAAACACACAGCATGCTGGTAATGATAAAAAGAGCTTACTAAACACAGCCTTTCAAACATCAGCTGCCTACTTTATTAGAATATGTAATCTTATGTTCTGTCAGAACAAATCAAACTCGGCTACTTGTTCCCTGAGCACAGCCCACTCTTAAGAGCCTTTGTGTTGTTCTCTTGTTCCTGCTGCCTGGAATGTTCCACCATCTATTAAAGTTACTGACTTGCTTGTTAATTCCTATTATATAAGGCCATCAAGAACACAGATATGTTGAAGTAGGTCTGCAATAAATATATGCCAAAATGAATTAAGATTCCTTGTCTGCAATGCCCAAATCTGAGAACCAAAGATGTTTACATTGGTTTGACTTAAAAGTTATTTGCTTATATATCTAAGCTCTTCAATGTAAGGCCATTTATTAACTTACTGTCATTTTGTGTGAATGCTTATAAGCTTCCCTGCAGACATATTTATTCAGTTGATTAAAGGAAACTGCCCAGATCCTGATGGGGATTATTGAATTGTATGCCTTATATTACCTTTCTAATCTGAAAGTTCAAGGAGCTGGGGCTAAAACTTAATGGTAGAGCACTTGCCTGATGTGCAAGACCCTGGGTTTGATCCCCTGCACTGCCAAAAAGAAAAGAGAAAATCTGAAAAACTATAAATTCAGAAACGTGGCATTAAATGTTTCATATGAAGTTATAGATCTTTATTTTTTAAATCATACATCCTGATAGCTTATAAGATTTTGTGAAAACACTAATGCCTTTAAATCTGTAGTTCATTTGAAGAGCACTTTTGTCATCTTCACAGTTGTGTCCACTGTACAACCCAGCAAGTCATTATGATTCGACTTGGCTCTCTCAACAAATGGATGCTGAGTGTATATGATCATCTCCTTTTCTTAACTCCCAACTGTATGCCGTCTTGTGCTGTGCATATGAAGTCCAGTCCATCTGGGCTTGTGTCCCCTCTTCTCAGCTATTGTGGTTTAGATATGAGGTATCCCCCGAAAGCTGTGTGAGGCAATGCAAGAATGGTCAGAGGTGAAATGACTAGGTTATGACAGCCTCAACCTAATCTGTGGATCAGTCCACTGGTAGGGATTAACTGGGCAGCAACTATAGGCAGACAGGGTGTGGCTGGAAGAAGTAGGTCATTCAGGGTACGCATTTGGGTATATATTTTGTCCCTCTTGAGAAGAGCTCACTCTTCTCCTGACTCTCATTTCCTGAGCTGCTTTCCTCTCCCACACCCTTCTACCCTGATGTTCTACCTCGCTCTGGGCCCAGAGCTATGGAGTCTGCTGACCATGGACTGAACCTTTAAAACCGTGAGCTAAAACAAACTTGCTCCTCTGAGTTGTTCTTGTTGGGTCTTTTGGTCACAGCAATGTTTCAGCTGACTAAAACACCAGCTGAGCTGAAAGCTCCTTTGACACCAGAGGATCTATAAATGATCTTTATTGTCTCCCATGGTGCTTTGTATCAAATAAGCATCTAGAAAGGTAATAATAATATTTGGGGTCCCTCAATATTTAGTCCTTCAGAAGAAAAGAGAACCATGGGATTCTTGGATTTTAAGGAGTGAATTCATTGTTACAGTACTAATTAGAATGAAAGATTAATGATTATCCAAACCACATTCTAGTCAATGAATATAATTACCTGCCCTTTTCAGACCTTACTGATGAACAGTTCACTTGACTTTCATGTCCTTTTCTATTTTACTGCATGGCTCCTGGTAGAAGTATTGGTAATTCAGAACATAGATAATCTACTTTTTTCTTCCTCCTTCTTCCTCTTTCTCTTCTTTTTCTTCCTTTTTCTTTCCTTTTCCTTTCTCCTCCTTACTTCTTGAATGTTTCAAAAGTCAATATTATATATATATTTACGCTCATTTGCTTATCAGGTTGAAATGAGTCCTCTGGAAAATGCAATTGAAGTTTTGGAAAATAAGAACCAGCAGCTGAAGACACTGATTAGTCAATGTCAAACAAGACAGATGCAAAATATTAACCCCCTGACCATGTGCCTGAATGGAGTCATAGATGCTGCAGTTAACGGTGGGGTTTCAAGGTACCAAGAGGTGAGAATTAGGGATTGTTGTTTGAGAGAAAGTTTTCAGTTTTGATTTCTTAGGGTGTCATGAATCTTTTCAAAATATGTATTCATATCACCATACAGACAAACAGCTACGATTGACACATATATAGTCCTTTGTGAAATAGCATAAATGTATAGCCATTTGTGATGTCCACTTACTCTATTTCCCCAACATGTAATGTTTTGAGGATGTGTTTATATGAATAAAAGTAGTAAAGATTTCAGGATTGCTTAATGAATGTTTGTCTAAAATAATTTGTATGAGCAAAGAGGTTCCTGGGTATAGAAAAGTCTGATCTTGTTTAGACAATCCTTTAAATGGACTTTTCCTCTGCCCTTTTAGTTTTAAACAGAAGTACATAGTCACCTGAAGGATGAGGCCACCATCTTGGTCATGCTGAATCATGCAACAATTTATTTTAGGCTAGAATGCCCTATATCTTATTGATATGGGTTTGCTTTTTGTTTATTTTACCAAAGGTACTTACTGTACAATCTCTGATCTTCCTTTAACAATCTTTTCCTTATGTTCCCTTCTGACCAGCCACCCACACTAAGAATCATTCCATCTGTCCCCAAGTGGTTTATAATCATGTCATTTCTCTTAAGATGCCAGGTCTTTAAAAACAACAACTGTGTCTTTTACTTCCTTGGTAACTGTCCTGAAGTAGACTGTCCCTTCTCCTCCTAGGCATTCTTTGTCAAAGAATATATTTTAAGTCACCCTGAAGATGGGGAGAAAATTGCACGATTAAGAGAACTGATGCTTGAGCAGGTAAGTGAGGCAGAAGCCAATCACCTTCTCTCCATCTTGCCTGGCTACGTGCTTACTTACCAGAGGCCCGCCTACACTGTTCTCTGAATCAGTGGTCTACTAAAGTGGTGATCGGGAGTTAGCAGGCACACCTGTACTGCATCCCAACTAACTAATTTCTACTCTTTCTTCCCACTTGAATACAAAAACAAATTTAATAATGAATGAACTATGGCAGCCCATAATAGCAAGCACTTCATGTAGTCTCTTTGAATATTCTTTCCCCCAAAAGACTTTCTGTAGGCTTATTGCTGACTTCTCACTCAAAAATTTGTGCTTAAATAAGTTCCGGCTACCCGAAAGTAAATGAATGAGTGCATGAATGAATGAGATTATTATGCAAATGTTGTAATTAGAAAGTGGACAATCAATAGAATTTGCTTTATAACAAGTATTGTGCTTTACAGACTTTGCCTATAGATGATATGGAATAGTCAAAATTAAATAGAACTCACCGCCCCCCCCCCCTTTTTTTGTACCAGGGATTGAACTCAGGGGCGCTCAACCACTGAATACAAAAACAAATTTAACAATGAATGAACTCTGGCAGCCACATCCTCAGCCCTATTTTTGTATTTTATTTAGAGATAGGGTCTCTGAGTTGCTTAGCACCTTGCAGTTGCTGAGGCTGGCTTTGAACTCAAGATTCTCCCAACCCTCTGGGATTATAGGTGTGCACCACCACGCCCAGCTAGAAATCACCATTTTCTACTCCAAAGAAACATTGTTTATTTTTACTTATTTGGTACCATCAATTAAAAGAACTGGAGTGACTAATCTGTTGCCTGCTGTGTACTTCCAAGATTAAGCTCTTCCAGGATTATAGCTTTGGCCTAAAAATGGTTTGAATACCTCAGAGGTAGGAGAGACATGATTGGAAATCTAAGTGAAATGGGAAATAAAGGCATTTTATTCCCAGGAAAAGTGGAGCATGTATTATAAAATGGGAAAAAGCATCTCTCCCCACTTGATAATACCAAAGTGATAAATAAAGTGTGTTCTTTTAGATTAGAAAGCGATAAGGTTGTATCTGATTTTAGTCCATATTTTATGCTCACTGGGCTCAGTCCACAAAACTGGCCATGGATGAAGGTACTTGTACAGCTTCTGGAAAAGAAAGAGGAATTACTTGTCATTGATCTGCAGTGAAATAGAGAATAGATAAAGTTCTTAGTGTGACCCCGGGTGGGATGTAGATACTAGAATTAAGCAGGTTAGGTCATCTAATTCCTAGGAGAATGGGATGGCTTTAACCTTGGTTGATTTTTTTTTTTTAATCTACATTTTACCTGAGCATGATCTCATGTGAATGCTTTGCTTCAGGCTGTGTCTGCTGTATTCAGCCTGACTAAATTTGTTTCCCCAGAGTTAAAGTAGTCGCTCAGGGCCAAGAAGCTTCCCAGCAAAAATAACCAGGGAGCATTTATTTACACCACATCATGCCTAATTATGTACCAGGACCTTTGGGGAAGACTGTAGCCTAGGAAACAAGATCTCTTGTATAGATGAGAGGTACAAATGACTTGTCATGTGACCCCCTGTTTGTGGGACCATTGATTAGGGGCCTGAGCTAGAGAATGTGCCATCCTTCCCAGGTAGCTCAGATAAGCTATCTGTTGCCATGAAGAGGCACTGCCCTGTGCTCCTTCCTGGAGCATGGCCCTTGACAGACACATCCAGCTGTCAGGTCCTTTGAGGATTACCTCAGCTTCAGAGAGCCACCTGGCCCACAGCACTATCTTCCAAATGGTGTACCTCAGCACAGAGGTCAACCGCACCTTTATCCCACTCTAGCTCTTTCTTTCAAGGGTGTCCTTCATATTTATTTCAAGGTGTTTTTCCCCTTTTACAAATGTGTTGGATAGGGTGGGCATCCAGAGTAGGCGTTGTCATTCGTTGTTGCTTAGGGAAGCTGCTAGATTCTCTTACTCATTAGGGTCAGTTTTGTTTGGCTTTGAACTTCCAACCTAAAACCTTCAGGAGCTGGAAAGATACAAAACCTTGTGGTATAGTATCATTTATTTTCCTCACAGACTAAGGAGTTGGTTGTATTGATCACTTCAGCATTTTTAAATTTTCAAGATAGCTGGTACTCAAATCAAAGGAATCATACACTATTCCCTTTTCTAGCTGAACAAAGGAGATAAACATGTTTCTGTCCATTTTCTTTTGGGTCCTCACAGCAGGAAAACTTTTTAAAAACGACCTGTTCCTTTGTTGCATTGTAATTAGCAAACAAGAATAATATCTTAAAAACAAGAATCCCTGGGCTGGTGGCTCATGCCTATAATCCCAGTGGTTTGGAAGGCTGAGGTAGGAGGATAAAAGGTTCAAAGCCAGCCTCAGCAACTTAGCAAGGCTGTAAGCAGAGTCTGTCTGTTAGGAGATTTATATTTCAAGATCTAAAATACACAGAAAAAAAACTTAGGAAAAAACAAGTTTTTGGAATCAGACAGACCCAAGTTCAAATCCCCATTTGTCTTTGACTACGTGCAAGACTTTTCTGATCTTGTTTTCTCGATCATAAAGTAACAATTGTTCCTCTCTTATGGGATCCAGAAGATTAGCAATAACGCATGCATACAGTGCTTGGTCCATAGCATACACTGTGAGAGATGGTCATTGATGTGGGTTTTTCCTTATGTTATTATCAAGGCCCAGATTCTGGAATTTGGTTTGGCTGTGCATGAGAAGTTTGTACCCCAAGATATGAGACCCCTTCACAAAAAGCTGGTTGATCAGTTCTTTGTGATGAAGTCGAGCTTAGGGATACAGGTATGTATGCTCAGTGTTCATGGTGGAGTAATCTATCTAACTACTGCCCTTTGCTTTTTTTTTTTTTTTTTCTTTTTCTTTTTTGAAGAGACCAACAATGAAGTATCCAATAGTGACATCTTTTGGTTTTTCTGCCAAACTGCAGCACCAACCGGGGAGCCTTTAAATATTTAAAATGCATTGTCTGCTATTTGCCATGTTTATGTATCATGTAAACAACAATGTGAGGGAAGGCTTAGTAATTCTGGAATTTACCTTAATGGTTTCCTATGTAAAGATTTCATGGCATTTAGGACATGTATCTAGTATATTAAAATATCGTGGCAGTTACTTTGCCCATATCATTACTGAAATAAAATATTTCCTTTACCACATCTTTAGGAGTTCTCTGCTTGTATCCAAGCCAGTCCTGTTCATTTTCCTAATGGAAGTCCTCGGGTGTGTAGGAACTCAGCACCAGCTTCCATGAGCCCAGATGGTACCAGGGTAATTCCTAGGCGCAGGTAAGTCATATTTTGAATTACCTTACAATTTGGCATCCCCACAGGATGATCTGGAATGATTCTCTCATTCTCTATGGCATAATTTGTCAAATGGGCTTTTTCTTAATGAAATAATTAACCCGCAAGGCAGCTGCAGACATCTGCCACTGGTAAAACAGCAACAGCATGAGAAATAAACAAACTCAAACATTTGATTATATTGAGGCAAACGGGAGACAACAAAATGGGATGTCTACTCTCCCCCCCTTTTGGTTTTATACCTTGCCAGCATGTGATAAAGTGCAATTTGGAGACCAAGTTAACGACCATTTTTTTTTTCCCTGAAACAGCCCATTAAGTTACCCAGCTGTCAACCGGTATTCTTCCTCCTCACTGTCCTCACAAGCTTCTGCTGAAGTAAGCAATATTACAGGGCAATCAGAAAGCTCTGATGAAGTCTTTAACATGCAGGTACTTTATTAGCTTTTTGTCTGGTCGTGTTTATTCCTTTTCTGTCTCAATCGTGAGAGTGTCTGTTCATTCTGCTGTGCTCATGAACAGACCTTCAAGCAAGAACTTAAGGACAAACTTTTAAACACCCTTATTGCTTTGTTGGTCTTGGAGCCTGCAAAGGTGTTTCCAAACTACCATCGCTTTAAGAAGACATGAACAACAATGGAAAAGCCCAGGCAAGCCACCCAGGGTTAGCTTTGAGACCTACCATCCCCCCATCCTGAATTTCTTGAAGTGTGTTGCCACACTAGCTGCCCCTCAGCATGTCCAGGTGGCTCTTTAAGAAAGACCTAGTTTCAGGGTTCATTAAATTTTTTTTCTCTGCTTATATACATATCAGAAATTTTCTATAACAAAGTTTCTTTTTGGGAGGGGAACCGGTGATTGAACTTAGTGGCACTCGACCACTGAGCCACATCTCCAGCCCTATTTTGTATTTTATTTAGAGACAGGGTCTCACTGAGTTGCTTAGTGCCTCACTTTTGCTAAGGCTGCCTTTGAATTCACCATCTTCCTGCCTCAGCCTCCCAAGCCGCTGGGATTACAGGCATGCACCACCACACCCAGCTATAATAAAGTTTTTATAAGAGAAAAAATATAGTTTTTAAGTATTTTTAGAGCCAACATAAGTCTTGCAATGAAACATTTTATTTAGACATCACTAATATGGCATTTAGGATAGTTTAGTAGGACCGAGCTGAATTGTTCCCCCCACCTTCTTTGGAAAAGGAGTACAACATGTATTTCCAAATTCATGCTTTGAACTCATTTTTTAAAAGAATGAGAAGGCAGTCCCTGTGCCTTTTAGAGACCTTTGCCCAGGTACTTGCCCTGGGCTGGAAGTCACTCTACTGACTCTTTGGGTGTGTGCTGCTGATAGGTATGCAGTCACAGACAGTAGCAGAAATGAGTGCACAGGTATTCCTTTGGTGTCAGTGAAAATCTCAGATTCTTGATTAATTCAGACAGGACTTATCAGTCTGAATTTGTAAGATTTTTGTATATTTTTAAATGGCCTTTTGATGTTTATTTTTTTATTTTTGCTAATTTGAAAAAAAAAATGTTGATGGTTTTGTTTCTAATGTGTCCATGTCATTTGAAGCCTCTAAACAGTATGTAACAGCTCCCCATGTATTTCCAGCCAAGTCCATCTACCTCAAGCCTGAGTTCTACTCACTCTGCTTCACCTAATGTGACAAGTTCTGCTCCATCGAGTGCCAGAGGTCAGTGCCAGAATGTGGGGGAGACTAAGGGTGTCCAAAGAAACCTGTGGCCTACTGCCACCGAAGCTCAGCTCTTGCCTTTAAACAGGTCCAACATGGCACCACACATGATTCTTCCCTTCTCTTCCCAGCTTCTCCTTTGCTATCTGACAAACACAAACATTCCAGAGAAAACTCTTGCCTGTCCCCAAGAGAAAGACCCTGCAGTGCCATTTATCCAACACCTGTGGAGCCATCTCAGGTATTCTTTGTGGATGAGAAAACCAGAATATAGGGAAAAGTCTGGAATTGCTTACATACCTCGGCAGAAGCACACCATAGCTTCCAAAAGCAACTAAATGGGCATTGTCAGACCACAGGCCAGCTGGGTGAAGAGTCCCCCTTTGTTTTATGCCCTTTGTAAGGAATTCTGTCTGAGCCTTGTATTTCTGGTAGTGCTATATGGGTTGTATAGCAGTACAGCTGAAAAGGAAAATGGGAAATCCTTTTTCCTCTTTAACCAACATTTTGTTTCTTTATTAAACATTCCAAGGGGGAGTGGGTGAATGGATCGCCTGTGTGTGTGTTTGCATGTGTATGTAACAGAAATCTGGGGGAGCTTTTTAGGTTAGCAGATGACTCTCAAGAAAAAGTATACTGCTACCTGGCACTCTTCTTTTTTTTTTTAAATTTTTTATTAGAGCATTATAGTCATTCCTGGTAGCTAGGTTCATCCTGACAAAATCATATATGCACGGAATCTGACCCACTCCATTTCAGTCTCCAATTCTCCCCCTCTCCCCACGACCCCTGCCTCTATTTTTACTCCACTGACCCTCCCCTTGCTCATCCATTTATCCATCCTTGGTTGGTGCTTTCCACATACACATATAGTTGAAATTCCCTGTGGTGTATTTATATATGCACATAACATGATTTTGTCAAATTCATTGCTCATCTCCTCCCTTTTTCTGCCCCTTCTTCCTCCCTCACAATCTCCTTCTTCTACTCCACTGATCTTCCCTATATCTTTATGATATCAGATCCCCTCCCCCCGTGCTTTTTTTTTTTCCTTATTTTGTTCTAATTTCAACAAATGAGAGAAAACATCAACCCTTGGTTTTCTGAGTCTGGCTTGTTCCACTTAGCATGATGTTCTCTAGTTCCATCTGTTTACTGGTAAATGCCATAATTTCATTCTTCTTTATGGCTGAGTAAAACTCCATTGTGTTATATACCACATTTTCTTAATCCATTCATCTATTGACGGGCATCTTGGCTGATTCCATAATTTGGCTATTGTGAATTGTCCCTCACTCTTTCTTTTTTCTCTTACCTATATAAGAGAGCTGCAATCCATTCCATTCTGAAATCCCCAAGAGTGCAGGAGCAATCTGTTTGCCTTTGCCATTCTTCTTTAAGGCATTGAGGGCAAAGTGGCTGCATCCTCTGGCTTTCCCAGTACTCCTCACAGGGACAAGGGAATGTGGCTTGAACCCTCCTCCCCCAAACTTGGCTTCAAAGTGATTCTCTTAATCTGAAGGTTGAGGTCATGGGTTCAGCCCTTTGGGCGCTTCTAGAACATCAAAGAATGATTTCAAAGTTGAAGATTTGTATGTAGCCCTGAATTTTTATAGATTATTTGGGAGTAATTTAGGAGCGGAGAAAAATAGTTATTTCTACTCCAGCTAATTTCTCTGTTTTTCTACACCATCCTGGCAGAAGTCTGTAGCTGCATCTGGAAGTGGATGAGAGCGAGTGGGATTTGGCTTGATTGGTTTATCTTTGCTGATTGTGTGATCTTCCCGAAAGTCCCAGGATACCTCCTCTGCGCAGCACTGATGTCTTGCAGAAATTATATCTGAGTGCGTTTGGCTGAACCAGCTAACCAGTTTTATTTCCCTTTGTCACTTGATGTTGCAAGGGGATTTCACAGTGTGTTCCATCTGCTCTAGGAAAGTATGTTGGCAGCATGGGAAACTCTGAAAGCCTTCCCTGATTACTCTCCTGAGTTTTCTACTTTGGGTAAAATTCAAAGCAGTGTGTATATTGCCAGTATTACAATAATAATGTTGCTATAGTGCATCTAGTTAAGGACTTGGAACTTTTTTTTTAATAGGTCACCATGTAAAACTGGCATTTTATAGGTTAAAAAATACAGAATATTAACCATTTCATATGTTTTTAAACTTAATTTGGATTTAAAATGTGAAGGGGTTAAAACGTCCATTCATTAGAGAATTTTTTGAGCTACAGTTTCTCCTTTAATTCTTACCTTAATTTCATATTGCCAGTCTAGCATTTGTATTTATAAAGAACACCATAGCTCAACCACTATTTAATATTTTTTCTATATTTTGTTATAAGTATTTATTTACCATTGATATTTAAAATGAAATACAAACTTCTAAAACACTATTCTTTTTCTCAAAACCTAAGGCTCTTTTCCCCTTAAGTATAATTGAATTCTTTGTTCCTAGGCTCATCATACCATATAAAAAAAATACTTTGAACGAAAAGTTTCAATAAGGAGATAAATCATGTCATTTTCTAAAAGGTCTCACTTGTCAGTATATTGCATCATAAAAACAGACTCTTATCCCTTTCCAGAGAATGCTGTTTAATCACATTGGAGATGGGGCCTTGCCGCGAAGTGACCCAAATCTTTCTGCCCCTGAGAAAGGTGGGTATCTACCAGCCCCCTCCTCAGTCCTGGGATGTATAAGGGTTTGTTTTGTCCTCATTTTCTCCAGTCTTCCGTGTGTCCTGTGGAAGGCAGGGCTCTAGGTCGTTAATGATCAGGACTAGTACACTCTTTAGGGAACTAATGAAAGACAGTATTCATGATCCATTCTTCATCAACTGTTTGTGAGATTTAAGGGCAGAATCTGAGCAACTTAGAAATGCCTCTGTTGAATGACTTTGGTTGTCTTTCATTGAGTCCCCATGTGAAGCCTGTTCTTCCTGAAACAAAGTTGCCAATTAGGTCACTTGTTCAGCACAATGAAAATAGCAACTTGGAAGATTGATTCTGTGGTCCCTATCCTTTGTCTCCCTTACAAAGCCCATTCAGCCAGCTCATCTGTTGTTTGTGGTGACTCGGATATGGGTCTTGTACAATTAAATATTATTAAAAATTGCAATCCAGTGCATAACGGAGTGTGCCCTGCTCAAGGTCACACACACGCGCAGACACACACAAATGAGAACCAAATACATGCATCTGAATAAGCAGCCAATTAGCATTAGTTTTGCAACATGGGCAGAAGATGAAGAGCAGATTAAATGTCACTTCTTCAACTGTGGGGGGGTGGGGGTTTGCAGCAAGTCACCAATTTGCCGCTTCAGGGTCAGGCCTCAAAAATAGGAGCAGTCCCACAGGCCAATGAATCAAGAGTCCCTAATGAAACGTCCTGGTAAAGTGCACTTTAATTGCCCTCATTAAAAACTAGACTGTATTGTCATTTGGGTACTGACACATTAACATTAAAACTTTCCAAAAGAAGATGGAAATCAGTGAGGCCTTAGCCAAAATAATTTTAAAATGCTAATTTAACTTTAATGTTTTGAGTCAAGCATTGATCTTTGCCGCTAGAAATTGGGTGGTGTGCTGTTTTTCTCATCTCTTCTATCAAAAGAGAACCACAAAGCAAATTTAAAAGGAATAGAGAAAAAATATCTTAAGAGTCATTCCACTCTGTTAAATGAAAGTGGTAATTTAGTGGGAAAATGTGGAAATTTTCAACATGTCCAGGAGATGGCAGTATCTATACAGGGAGTGAGCTCCTGGAACTCCAAGCGGACTTCATTGCATAGTGACTGTCACCAACCTTGTGCGTCCTGCCCTGGTTCCTGGCAGGATTGTTCCATATTCCTGCATCTCAGTGAAGCATGGAGCAGACAGATCACAAAATAAGAATGGCACTCAGTATTCCAAATGGTTTCCTTAGGACATACTTCACTGCAATCCACTGATTTCAGGAACAAGACTTCTTTCTTCAAAGAATTAGTCAATGAGGTGGTGTGGTACAGCCATGCTTTCCCAATAGTTCTGCCAAACAAACTGTTGAAATATTAGGATGTCATTGCCTTCTCCCTTTTTGGGTGCCACATGTCCATAAATTTCCACTAAAAAACAAGTTTTAAAATAGACCAGTGACTATATCTTCCATCTGTCTCCCAGCATCTAAACACATTTGTAATTCTCAACAAGTTTCTATACTCTGGCATAGAGATTTGTAGTCCTGTTTTACAGCTTAGGGAATTAAAGAGACATGCTAGCCTACAATTAAATGTCAACTCTGTCAGGTAGCCAATTAAACGAAATTTGGGTATTCAGGAGGTTTTCCTCTTTGTTTTTTTGGTTTTTCATTCTGAATAATTCTGGATTTTTTTTTCATTCTGGATAATTCTGACTTTATTCTAATATCTCAAGTGCTGGAAAAGCAAAGCTGAACCATGTGTTTTTAGCTGTGTTATTCCCTTCCAGCTGTGAATCCTACCCCTAGCAGCTGGAGCCTGGACAGTGGGAAAGAAGCCAAGAACATGTCGGATAGTGGGAAACTTATCTCTCCCCCTGTCCCTCCAAGACCCACACAGACTGGTGGGTATTTGAAGCATTTGAACAATTAGTTTTGTAAACTAACTTTTACTCACTACTCCAACTTATCCTCAACTCCTCAGAGAAAGGTGGGCATTTGTTTCTGAGGTGAAAGCCTTGGTAGCTGCATACTTCATTTACAGTGTTCTCCCCTTTCCCCAGCTTCTGTTACATGTCCAACAGTGGTCCATTCCTAATGAAGCCCTCAGGCAGATTTTGTCGGTGCTCCCCAGTCACCATCCTCAACCCTCTAACCCTGCTGGGCCACTCACATTTCCTCCAGCCTTTGCTTGAGCCACCTGGTTCCTATCACCCTCTGCTAACTCAGGCACTCTCCTCAGTGTCATTCAGGACTCATGCCAAGGTTTCAATTGCCCCTAAATAGGAATTAACTAACAGCAATTTTGTTGGGCTTCTGGCATTCATAATTACCTGCTGCTTTCTAAGTCTGGATGCAAGGGGAGTGTTTCTCAAAGGTTGATGCAAGGCACTGCATTCCCTAGGGTCCTGGCTCACAAAGCAGATTCTGAGACCTAATCTCAGCCATACTGAATCAGAATTTTAGGATTTCTGAGAAAAGATCCTTGTGTCTGTATTTTTACCACACCTTTCAAGTGATTCTCATGCTCACTAGATTCTGAGAACCTCTGGTAGTGGTTTCTGAGAAACTTTTGGGATGGGGTAGTTCAGTGGTAGGTGTTATGTTTAGTACATGCAAGGCTCTGGATTCAATCCTCATCACCAAAAAGAAAAGAAAAGAAATTTTTTTTCATGAGTGTACAGCAATAAGAGGCCACTTTCCTCCTGAATGGAGACTTGAATGTGGAGTTTTATTGTTGTTTGGGGTTTTTTGTTTGTTTGTTTGGTTGGTTGTTTTTTGTGTTTTTGGTTTTTTTTTTTTTTTTTTTTGGTACTGGGGATTGAACCCAGGGGTGCTTAGCCACTGAGCCACATCCCCAGCTTTTATTTATTTATATATATATATATATATATATATTTTTTTTTTTTTTTTTTAATTGAGAGGCTGAGTTGCTTAGGGCTTCACTAAGTTGCTGAGGCTGTCTTTGAATTCATGATCCTCCTGCTTCAGCATCCTGACTGCTGGGATTATAGGCATGCGCCATCATGCTGGGCTGGAGCTGTTGCTAAAAGCGTCCTGTCCTACTTTACTGACTCTGCTTATTCTGGTGTTGGGGGTCTTCTCAGCACCTACCTATGTCTAAAGGTGACTTGAACTTTACAAATATAGTTAGCCTAAAAATAAGAAAATATGGCATTGTTTCTTCCATAGATTTTTCTGCACTGATCTTTCATATTTCATTTGCTGTATTCTAGCATCTTGTTCTGTTTTCTTTTTTACTAAGAAAGTTGACTTTACCTTTTAAAATAAACTATATGCTACCCAGTGTGTTCTAAAATTGTCAAAGCTGAAAGTCAAGTTACCTATAATTTTTGAAAGGCACATGAGACCTTTAAACAAAACAAGAAATTACTTTAAGCTTATTGATCATCTGCATCACTGTGTCAATGTGATGACAGGAGATTAAGACACATCAGCCAATTTTTTTTGTATTTCATTTGTGATTCACATAGATTCAGGCTGTCTCCAGTTCAAACCTGATTGTGTCCCTACAGTTGGGAACTTTAAAGGCATTTTTTTAAGGAAAAATAATGTTAATAATATTAACAATAATGTTAATAATAATTATTATCATCATCATCATCATCATTATATTGATGGTAGTTAGGTTCCTAGGCCAGTTTCAACCTGAAGACAAGGATATTAATGGAACCATTTTTAGCCTTTGTGGGAAAATGCTTTTCCAGAGAAGGATCTGTGAACCTGCACTGAGTGCCAAGGCCAACTATGGAGATGTCACCACCTGCCTGAGTCAAGAGGAACAGGAAACCTTGACTTCTGCCACAGTGATGACATAAATATAGCTCCCAATCAGGATTGGCTTCTCTGTATATGCATGATTTCTTCCATAATCAGTACCCACAGTTGATGAGCCACGAGAAGTAGCCCTTGTGTTAGAAGGTGACATGTCTGACAGCATGCCATAGCCAGGTGAAGGCTACACCCACCATGTGACAACAGACCACTCTTCCTGTTCCCTTAGGAGGGTGACCTTCCTTCTCCCCAGGTAACTTGGCAGGGCTGCCATCCCTTCTGCACTGATTGCCCTCATGGTCTGTCCTGATGTCATCATCCATGGTCACTGTTGTAGGCCTCTGTAACTGTCTGTCTTTCTTCCTTTCAGCTTTTCTGTGGTTTTCTTAGGAGTTACAAACCTTACTGTGACAACTGGGAGAGTGGCAGCTAATCACAAAGCAACATATCCTGAATTCACTGCAACTTCTCTGTGTGGAATTGGGAAGTGTGGCTTGCCCTCCCCCTGGTGACTGTGTCATATGCGGCTTTCACCCAGCATAGTCACGATCTAGAGAACTGGATATGATCCACAGGCACACACAGAGGGGGCAGTGCCATCACGCATGCTATGTCCCAAGTATAAGACTTAAAAATCTAGTTAAAGAGCAAGGAGATCGCTTTTCTGGCCCTGATGACAAAATCCATTGAATACCACCACCCATGGGACAAAGGGAAGACCCGAGAACAGTGTTGGGGGCAGAAATGACCAAGGCTTTTTGTCTGTTTGGGGAGTATTGGGGTGGGCTGTGTAAAAGGAGTTTGATTAAATATATTCCCATGGACCTATTTTAAGCTGCCTGGATGGCCTTGGTCTTCCCATTGCAGCCCAGGCCAAAGCCCACAGCTGTCTCCCAAGGACTGCTCCCTGGCACCTCACACCTAAAAGCACCTTACCAGGTAGCGGGATCAAGCAGTGGAGAAGCATCTGGACATTAGAGAAATAGAAAGGGCCTTGGACCAATTTGGGGCCCTGTCACTTTGGTCAAAGCATCATGTGTGCACTGGCAACTTTTCGCTAATTGGCTCAGGTCTTAGTAATGCTATCCTTTGTGAGGAATTTGATGGGCCTCATTTCGCTTCTCCCCTGTCCCTACCCTACCTTGCTTAGGAGGGCCTTATACACTGGATCATCTATATGGGCTTGAACACAGAGGGTATTTGCATATGGTCAGCTGTCTGGTTTTTCTTAATTAAAATGTTATCTCTCTCCATTCACAGCTTCACCAGCAAGACACACAACATCAGTATCCCCCTCACCTGCTGGGCGGTCTCCATTGAAGGTACAGACCCTTCTTTAGACTGAGGCTAGAGACTAGCCCAGGTTCCTTTATGCTGTAAGACTCATCCCAGACAATTGAAAGGTGTTTTCATTTGCACAGACAGGATATACAAATAAGAGGTAGGGGAAGGATGGGTAAGAAAAACTCTGGATTTTCCCCTTGGGGAGCCTTCTCCATGAATGCAGCTATTTGTTTTTGGATTATTAGCCTCACTCCCCAAATAGTAGCAATGAGAACTTAAAAACTATAGTCAGTATGTATAAGGAATTAGGAAAGAAATATGGTCCCAATGAATTTTTAGGAACGTTTTCAGCCTATTCAGTTGCTTTAAGGTACTTTGCACAACACACACACACACACACACACACACACACCACGCTTGAAAAACATCAGTAACAAAGATCTAAATATTCTACTGTGGGTGTTTTGCCTTTATCATCAGCCTCACCTGTTTTGACAAAGTGAAATTCAACTTTCTTTTTAATATTTTATACCAAGATTGTCATTCACATTAGAATTACATATTTAGTCATGAAAAACAAAATGATAAAGTGGATAAAAAATTTCTGGAAACAAACTGAGAAAGGTTTAAAGGTCAGAGGTTTGAATTGCTGTGTAGATACAGGCTGCTGAACATCTCTAAACATACAAATCCCTCATGAAGATAAAGAATAATATTTAGTCTCTATCCAAATTGAATCAGACTAGCTGCAAGTCTTGTTAGCACATATGAGAGGTTGGTGTTCAGAGCTGCAGCACCAGAAGCAAATAAAGGGTTGAAGTAAGTGTTGAAAGGACGATTTTGTACCTGAGCGACTTAGGATTTACACGCTCCATGTCCTTCTTGTTGATGAGACGGTTCTAGCTAATGTGAAAAAGACAAATTAGCCTCTACAAACACATAGGGGCATGTTGTGATCCCAGGCATCTGTGCTGCCGAGGAGAGTTGCTGATAGAAATGGAGATTCTGGAAATCAAAACAAAAAGAAAAGGAGAAAAATCACAAAGAAGTGTGATTTCATTTGTGTTGCCCAGAATTTCTGACACATAAATTTGCTTATCAGTGGAAATTATTTGCTAGTTTCGTTGTCTTTCTGCAATGCAGTGTTATCATAGAGTACACAGACAGCATTTGCTTTGGAAGCCATTGCCTGCCATCCTGATGTGAGGAAAGGAAAGCAACATGCTTTTTCACATTTTTACATGTACTTACTGGCAAAGAGCTCCACATGTTGCTGTGAAATTATCATATGTGTTTTTCAACTTGATTTTGCAGAGTAGTAATAAGATAATAAGTAGTCTAAGAAATTAATTCCTAAAAAATAAAAAGAATCCAAGACCTGAAAATGTTCAAGTAGCTATCAAACAGTTCTAGTTAGCAAACTCGTATATGTTCTCTACAGACCTGCATATATTTTTACTGGCCATGGATAATCTTGAAGCCATGCCTTTGTAAATGGGGCTTGAAAGAGGAGAAAATAGATTGAACATTTGTGTTGTAACACCTGTATTACATTAGAGGGCACACTGCTACCAAGTTGTTAAATTTAATATGATTAGAATGCAGTGTGCTACCCTAAGTGGTAGAATTCGATTTTTTTTTTCAACAGTTAAACAATGGAGTTAAGCTTTTAGAGGAGACTTACCTGCCTTCTTTTGAATTTGAGATCTAATTTTTGACAAAGACAGCAGTGAATGTGGATTTGATTAGCTATGCTTTATTTTACTGTCTACTAAAGGAAATGCTTGGTGTTTACCAGCATTATTTTGTTTAAAAAGAGAGACCAAGGTAAAGTTGGGCCAGCATAGCATTTCTCAAAGTATGTTCCATAGAAAATTGGGTTTTTATAGGACATTTGTTATTAGTGGAAAATTGTTCTATGGTCAAATAAAATTAGAAAACACTGGGCTAAACAGTTATTTGGGTTTCTTTATTATAAGACTTTGTATATTAATATGATTGCAAGGTACATAGGAACATTTCCCAGTGGAACCCTCCATTCATGGAACCTATTTTAGGACTTGCTGTCCTTAGATTACCACCTGGGGGAGCAACAGATTCAGATGCAAATTGACCAGATTGCTGACATAAATGCATTAAGGAGGCTGTGTAGAAAGCCCTGTGGAGGAGTGGGGATTGTGGTAAATTGAAGCATTCATGCCATTGTTGCAGAACTTCCAGTTTTTTATATAATATCAGAAACCTAGGGTTTTGTGTGAAATTTGCCTATTTTAAAAAATTAGTAAATTAGCAACTAATAATTTAAAATTAAAAATTTAACATTAAAAATATGAAATTTGTTTAAAAAAAAAAAAGCAGCAGATGGAACTGCTCACAGCTCAGGCTAGAATCTGAGGGCTCAGTTTACAGCTTCATCTCAGGAGTCTGGAGCAAAGTCAGAAGAATCAAGTGCAAGGCCTCTTGACTAGTGGGAAGTGCCCTACCTACATGTCCTCAAGCTGCCCTGTGTCCTGCAGTTGCAAACTCCTGGCCTGCTGAGCTAGAAAAGCAAAATGGAGTCCCCAAGGCTGCTTTCACCAGTTGCCTCTCTTTCAAGCTGGATATAGGACAGTGGTTTGCCAACAAATTCCCTGGCTGGTATCTTTCATCCTCTGTTTGAAAATGATAAGAAGTCAAGCAGGCATTGAGGTGAACTGGATGCTTGGGGGGCTGGCAGATAAGTGTCAGATGTGTAATTTTCAGCGCTGTGCCTGACCACTGCTCATGTTTGAGTCTGGGTATTTGCATTAGTCAGCTTGGGTTCTCATAACAAAATACTATAGTCAGGGGTTTAAACGACAGAACAGTTCTGACAGCTAGAAGCCCAAGATTAAAGTCTTAAAAGTCTTGATTTCTCCTAAGAACTCTGGCTTGAGATGGGCAGCTGGCTCTTAACATCCTCATATAATCTTTTTTTTTTTTATCTGAATACCAGCATTGCTCTTTTATACCGAAATTCCTCTTTTTAACAGAAAGTAGTCAGATTTCATCAGGGTGGGTTTAACTTGGTCCCTTCCTTGAAGATGGCTGCAAATACAGCCACCTGCTGCGGTTCTGGAAGCCAGGGCTTCCAAGCGTGGACTTGTATGTGGGTGGTGGGATGTTCAACCCACCAGTGTCCCTGACTCTGCCGTTCTCCCCTCTTTCTTTTCCGTCTCCCCCTCCCCTTGCCTTGGGAGCAGGGCTCTGTGCAGTCTTTCACCCCATCTCCGGTGGAGTACCACTCCCCAGGACTGATCTCCAACTCCCCGGTCTTGTCGGGCAGCTACAGCAGCGGGATCTCCTCTCTCAGCCGGTGTAGCACGTCGGAAACCTCAGGCTTTGAAAATCAGGTGAACGAACAGGCGGCCCCGGTGTCGGTGTCCAGCTACGCTGGGCCAGGACCCGAGGAGCCGGTGCGCAAAGAGAGCAAAACCCCACCCCCGTACAGCGTGTATGAGCGGACTCTGCGGCGCCCGGTCCCGCTACCTCACAGCCTCTCCATTCCCGTCACCTCTGAGCCGCCGGCCTTGCCCCCCAAGCCTCTGACAGCGCGCACCAGCCACCTGGAGAACGGGACCAGGAGGACCGAGCCCGGCCCGAGGCCCAGGCCCCTGCCCCGGAAGGTTTCTCAGCTCTAAGTCACTTTTCCTTGTACCTGCGATGAATACCTGGCCGTTTACAAAATAAGACGTATGATGAGAAGACATTTAGTGTAGGCACTTTAATAACTTACTCAGATCTTTCTTTACATGAGTGGAATTAAAACTTGCTTATTAATATAATGTTGCACAATATTAAAAGTTACTGATCTAAAGCCCAGATGTTACATGAAGTAATGGCTGAATCTCTCTGGAACGTTTCTCCTAGTGGTAAATAGTGATAAAGACTCTTTTTGTATCTTTTTATGTTCGCTTTTTTTTATATATATATAGTTTAATCTTAAAACCAATACAATATTGTCAAACAGTACAATGTGTGATAATGTTGTATACTTTTTACTGAATACTTGATTCTCGGAGAAAGCTTATTACCGTCAATGCACATCCTCACACAATGGTCCTTACTTTAGAAGACTTCTGTAAATAAGGTGAGGTTTCTGGCTCTTTCCCTGAGCAGAATGTTCAGTGCACACCCTTGAATTGAAAGGTTAAAGCTAGTTAGACAATATATTAAGGGGTTGCAAGGATTGGGACTAGAAGTTATTTTGTTCTTGAAACAAAATGTTTCTTTAAGGTTGTTTTTGATGTTTGACAGCTGTCTGCATTCTTAAAACTCCACCTTGTGAATCAGTTGCTAAATCCTTTAGTACCCTGACACCATGTTATCTACTGTATTTCTTTTCAAGGTGCAATTTGCTTTCAGAGTTCCAATCAGCTAGATTAAGCAAAAGACCCCAAAAGAAGTGTTTACTTGAATTTTGTGCTTCCTTACTTGATAGTGTCCCATTTAAAATGTTTCATTGCAGAAGAGCAAGTGTTCAAGTATTAAATAGGCACAAATTACTGTGTCCCATTAACAAGAATTCAGGAATCAATATAGGACAGTATTAAATCAATAGTGTAAATGAAGAAAAACACCTTTGTGAAAATATATCAGCATGATTAAATGGCAAAAGGACTTTCAAAAGGCAAGGGCATTAACTTTCAATCCTGCATAAAATTTAAAATTCCTCACAACTCTCTCTTCTTACCAGTGAAGCTTGTCTTCTAAGCTGATCCTGTGGTCCTTTTGTTAGAGGAGGAGGATTATAGAACGTTCTAGCTTGAATATTGCAACATAGCATCTTAGATCTAGATAGATAAGCTGATGCCGCTGTTGTAGGAGTGTGGAAAATGCACCTTGTATGTAGTAATGTATTTTGTATCTTTGTTTTTTTCTTTTACTGACTGTTTATAACACTCAATTGACAATAGATATAAACTGTATTTTAAATCATACTTTTAAATATTTTCCCTCTTTTGTTGGGAAGCTCATTTTAGTTTAACCCTATTTGTTTTTGTTGATAGCTTACCTGGAAGGCAGTGACCACTTTTTTATATTCTCTTAATGAAACCATTCAGCAGGTATATGCTGTTGAGGCTGGTTATAGAGGTTTTCTATAATAAATGTTCAAGTATTTTTGTACATAACTGGTTAATTTTAATAAGAGATACCATTATGTGTAAAAAAAAAAAGGTAAAAATAAAAGCAAACAGTTGTGGATACAGTATGATTGTTATAATTATGCCAAATACTTTATGTATGGAAAAAGAATATTTGTACATATGTGCTTTTAACAATAATTCTGCCATATTGACTTTACAATTTTGAATGTCAGAAAAATTAATATATGTTAAAATATTTATGTTTAGTGAAAGTATTCATAATAGAGGAAAGGAACAATTTTAGCTTTGTATCTTGCAAGTTTTGCAGTTGGAAATTTCTTGAACTAGCTTTCGCTTTTGATGATAACACTTTGTGTTTGTAATCACATCCATATATTTATATATATGTGTGTGTGTGTACACACACACACACACACACATATATATATATAAATGTAGGAAGCTCCATATTTCTATTGCTTTAAGTAGTAAAACCTTCCACTTAAATAAGATGACATGCATAAGATAACAAAGCTTCTTTGATTTCCTTTTCCTGTGTAATTTGATAGATTTCTTGACTAGTGCTTGGGCACAGAATAAATCAGTGTTATTTGCTCTTGAAGCCACTTTTTTTAAGAAAAAAACAATTTTTTGGCAGTGAACAGTTGAATTTATCATGTGCGTGTATTTCTAAAGCAGCTATATAGCAGAACATTTCAAGAGATTCCCTTAGCTCAGATGTTCATATTGGTTGCTGCTGGATGGTAAATATTAAATAAAGCTACCAGATTAATCTTCATGTTACTGTCTTTATTCCTATCATCAGTGCGTCTTTACCAAGAATAGCAGCTATGTATTGTTGGGCTCCAGTTAATGCACTTCTATTCTTTATGGCTCATTTATGCCATGAAGAACAAAGGGTGAGAAGGATCAGTGTGGGTCACTGTCCCGTGGAGAAGGTTACATTTTTCTGGGTGGCTGAACATTAACTGGCCTAACTAAAGCCAATTTAACCAGCCAAGCCATCAGAGTTTCTTTGCATTAGAAAACTTGACACAACACAGGTAGAACTGGGCAAGGGAATGACCTAGTGCTGCCTTTGCCAGCTGTAACATGCTCTATTGGCATGCCTGGTTTTTATAAAATGTTATAGAATATATTTGACAGTCACTAAATCCAATGACTACAAGTTTTCTGTTAATAAAGTTGCGTCTGTGCTGTGTTAGGTTTATGACATTCATGTAACTCAATGCTAAGCAAACCACTGTCTAAAGCTTCTGTCCCATTAAATACCAAAACCCAGTTAAAGGCCATTGTCAACATCTTCCCGATTGTTTCTCAGCATTAACTAAATGACTTAAGCGTTTCTGGAGTATTTTCATTATAACTGAGCCCATAAGTATTTCAAGTCTACAAGCATAATTACGATATGAATAGCTCAGTTTCCCACCTAAGAAGGTTTCTGTGTGCATTGTGATTGTTCTACAAAAGACAACAAAAAGAATAACAAATCACATAATCTTGCCTTTATTTGCTCTTTACACTTTAAAAGCTGGCTTTTACTAAAATGAATTCTTATTTAATGATTGAATTATGTCTTGCCACCAATATATAAGGAAACCAGAAAAGGTTTGAAGATTTGACTATCAATCTCAACATGGCTGTTATTTTTTACATATTCCTATTGTCTTTTTCTGCATTGTTGAGTTCCTGTTCCCCAAATGTCACCAACAATGTTGATGATACAGGGCTGTGTCCATTGCTCAGCATTTGAGAGAGCCCCATCCTGACAGAGCTTTGGCCCTGTCTCAGAGGGGCAAAGACAAGATCAGATTTTATAGAAATTTTGGAGTTTTGTTTACAGTGGGTCTTTCATTGAGCAGGCTTTGATTAAGATTAAAGGTCAAGGTGCACTTGTGTAGGATGGGTGGAGACAGCAAGGCAGGAATTTTGAGTCAAGGTATTCAAAAAATCTTGGGACATAAACCATCCATTGGTGCTTTCTATTAAAGAGTCCCTTGAGAAGTTCCTATTCTGAATAGTCATTATTCGCCTGGACAAGAGATTTCCTGGAAGAATAGAATTATGCTAATAAACAATGGAATAAGTGCATTAGATTGCTGAATTTGTAACTGTGAAAGGTCTGCTACCTGATAAAGCCAGTAACTCAAGAGACAGAGTTATGGGAGAAGAAAGATCGTAAGTGACAAGAAGATGGCAGGTGGAAGATGGAGTACTTTCTCCCAAATATCATCGTGTCAGGGTTACAGCCACAAAAGCACATATGGGTTTTATGGGGAGTCTGATTTTAGTCACAGCCAGGTGGGCACTGGAATGGTGATTCATGCTTTCAATAATTAATTCTCTTGACATGGTTTAGGTATTGCTCACAGGTCACCAGGCATTCTAGACATACCTGTCAACCTAAAGAAAGATTACTGGGCTGGGGTTGTAACTCAGTGGTAGAGCACTTGCCTAGCATGTTTGAAGCCCTGGGTTTGATTCTCAGCACTGCATATGAATAACTAAAATAAAGGTCCATAAACAACTAAAAAAATATTTTAAAAAAGAAAGTAAGTCATTGACAGGGAGCCCTATGGCTGGTGATGTTCTCTGATGTTTTCACTTATTCAAGCAGGGCTGACTTCATTGATTATTCGTTTGGAGAATGGCTCAGGGGAGAGAGGTCAAACAAACAGTGAAAAACAGACTTTCTAGGGCCAGGAGCAATTTAACCCATTCATGGGCTTCAGTTTCATTTCTCAACATGTATGTTTTACATAGTTGTAATCACAGTGAATCTAGAAAGACTGCCTTATTTTTTGCTTAATGTTATAGCAATTATTTTCATATTATCACATGCATATAAAAATTATTCCACAATTTAATGATTTCTTTGTTAATGAACATTCTATGATGCCTAATGCTATAGTAGTACAAATGACACCACTGAGACCTTCTCATTGCATACAGCTTTTTCAATGTTTTGCATTATTTCCTTAAAATGAATTTCAGAATGAATTGTAAAAAATAAACCAAATACATAAGAATTATGTTAAGCCAAGTGCAGTGGTGCACACCTGTAATCCCAGTGGCTTGGGAGTATGAAGCAGGAGGATTGAGAGTTCAGAGCCAGCCAGCAACAACTAGGCACTAAGCAACTCAGTGAGACCCTGTCTCTAAATAAAATACAAAATAGGGCTGGGATGTGGTTCAATGGGAGAGTGCCCCTGAGTTCAATCCCCAGTACCCCCCCCAAAAAAATATGTTAAAATATGTTTTGTTTAAAGAATGATGGCTTTGTAGTTCTCGTTCTCTTGTATAAGAGGAAAAAATAATAATTTTCCTTGTATCTTTCCAGTTCCTAGCAAGCCTACCATACCAAAAGGTAGGCTAACAAGGAAAACAAACAGAAGTCTTCTAATGTGTACCTTATGTACCTGTGGGAGATGTCCACAGAAAAATAAGCAGCCTTCAAAGAAGCGGTTTAGAATTCAGGCTTAAGTACCACCTTCAACTAAAAACAAAGAAAAAGGGGTTGGGAAAGGAGGCTAACTATCAGGAGGTGACCAGAAAAAGCAGAATAAACGAGAGTAAAATTTGATGTGTCTGTTTCAGTTCCAGCCTTCTCAATTGATAAGAGTCTCTTGTGACTCAGCCATCTTTGTCTTCCTGGCACAGTGAGGGAGACCCCCTTACAAATGGAGATTTCCCTCATTGATGTGAATTTCTCCTACTAAAGGCTATCTTCTGCTCTATTTCCAGAGCATCTCCCATGTCTGATGTTTCTCAAAATAATCATCTCAAAATAATCTTTATGTCAGAGAGGCATTTTGTAGGGTGGGATATTTTGGTCTCCTACAGTCTACAGTCATATCTTGGGGTGGCATATTCTGGTCTTCTATACATAAATACAGGTTATTTCTGAAAAGGGTTGCACCCATTTGGGGGGCACTAGCAACATATTTTTGTGGCAATTTTTTCAAGATTGGTTATCATATTATTTTCTCTTTTCCCCCCTAATTTAATATATAGGAAGAAACTTGCTGCTGTACCTCAACTTTGAGAACATGTTAATAAAGCAATTAAGTAGTTTACAGAATCCTGGGCTAAAGAATTGGTACCCTGATAAAGTAAATAAAAGGGGGAGATGAAAAGCAATAGGCAGCCAGGCACAGTGGTGTATACCTATAATCCTAGCCACTCCAGAGGCTGAAGCAGGAGGATCTCAAGTTAAAAACCAACCTGGTAACTGTTTTTTTTTGGTACCAGGGATTGAACCCAGAGGCTCTTAACCACTGAGCCACATCCTTAGCCCTTTTAAAATATTTTACTTTGAGACAGTTCTCGCTAAATTGCTTAGGGCCTAGCTGAATTGCTGAGGCAGGCTTTCAACACAGGGTCCTCCTGCCTTAGCCTCCCAAATCACTGGGCTTATAGGGACATGCCACCATGCCTGGCCCAAACTGGGTAACACGATGAGACCCTGTCTTCAATTTTTTTCTTTTTTTTTTTTTTTTTAGGCACATGGTATAGCACTTGCCTAAAATGTGCAAGTCCTGAGTTCAATCCCCTGTGGGAGCCAGGGGCCAGGGTGGAGAAAGGCCCCTTCTGAAAATACTTCATCTCAGAGAAGAGATTGCTAGAAAAACATTTGAGGTATTTGGGGTGTAGCTCTGTGGTGGAGCACTTGCCCAGCAAACGCAAGCCTCCAGATTCAAAACCAAAAACCATTTAAGATCCACTGTCATTCCTGAGCATTTTAGACAGATGTACAACCTAATTTATCCAGAGTCGACATTGAGATTCATAACCAGAGAGGGAGCCAGACACCTATAAGTAAGGATAATGATCTGAACAGTCAGAAAGTACAACTTTCTGCTCACCAAGTGAACTGTCTCCAAGGAGAGTAAGTTATACAAGTGAAAGAAGGCAGTTAACCCCAAAGAGAAAAAAAAATTTATATGAGAAAGTAAATGTAACTATAGTATACTATGTGAATGAGAAGCATATGATATTGACATGGAAATGTTGATCTTGCCCCAAATTATTATATAATTTTATTGGAAAGATGAGAGGAAGGAATGAATTTGTGTATATGGAAAATTAAACAAATTATCTTCCATTAAAGGATGTCAGTAGATAATGCCTACAGCTTAACTAAAAAGTAGTAATATGAGATACTTTTTATTTACAGATATAAAGAACAAACATTAAAAAATAACTTTAAAAATTGGGCTTGGGATGTACTTCAGTGGTAGAGATTTGTCTAGCATGTGCAAGGCCATGGATTTGATCCCCAGCATTGCAAAAAAATTAAAAATTGAAAATAATTGTATTTGGTAAATGAAAATGGCAGAGAGTGGGGAAGTTGAGGGGCCTCCTGTTTTTCTTAATGGCTTTATGGAAATAAATGCATGTATGAGTATAACACATTTTAAGAGATTGAAGCAAAAAAATATATAGCATTCAGATACCACTTAGCTGGTTTTACTTACTCTTATTTATTTTTTTCTCCTCTATGTGACAGAGTAAATCTAGATCTGGGCCTCTTTGAGAAGCACATACAGACTTTGAAACCAGTGTCTACTGAAAGGAATGTGTATGTGGCAAGTAGGAGGAATAAAGGTGGAGGAGTTTCTGCACCCATGTGAGACCTCTCCTGGAGCAAAAATGATTGGCAGTGAGACCTGCAGTCAGTTTTAATCCCATTAGGTTTGTTCTTTAGTCACAACACTAAGCAACCAATAGAAACAACTTTTAGAGAGTTCTAGAAGGACTCTGCAGGTATTACCAGTTTACAAGTTCCTTTTGTGTCAATATTTCTCACTATGATGAAAGCACATCCAGGTCTTAGTGTGGTTACTCCAGAACAATTTTTAACAGTTCCAGGTTATTTCTCTCCAAGAGAGGAAAAATGTAACAAATGTATGGTGAGTGCTACAAGGGCTCAGGTTTCTCATAAAGAAATTTGGGGGCTGGGGTTGTAGCTCAGTGGTAGAGTATTTGCCTTGCATGTGGAAGGTACTGGGTTTGAGACTCAGCACACATAAAAATAAAATAAAGGTATTATGTCCATCTATAACTAAAAACATATTTTTAAAGAAAAGAAATTTGGAATGTCCCACCACACCCATTTTCCCACCCCTCACTTTCTGTAGGGGACACTACCTTCATCTCCTGCCTCATCATGCAAACTTACCCAACTCCTTCTTCCAAACTTAGATGAAGATATGGCTAAGCTTTCCACCCAGGCATTCATCCCACCTTCCACTGGTGAGGAAGTGAGGAGAGCCAGCTGTAACCTTTGACCCACTCATCCAGCTGACCTGCTGGCCAGGCCTGAAGACAAGAACAAGTGTAAGTAATGCTGACCGACCTTAGATAGCAGGACAATCTTCTTTTGCTTTCTTTCTCTCCTTTTTATTCCCTTGATTAGGCAACTTCCTAAGTTAAGAATTTTTTAAAAGTTGGCAGAATTAGCTGGATTAAATGTCAAAACTTCTGTAAGTCAAAGAAAAAAGCCAAAATAAAAGAGCAAACAAGACAGGAAGGACATTTTTGGAAAATGTGACAATGTTAATATCTTAATTTTTTTAAAATGCATCCAAATTGATTTTTAAAATAAGAATTAAGACAATATGAAGATGCATAGTATTGGAAAGGAAGGAGGAAATATGTTAATAGACAAATAAATAGATAATTTACAAAAGACAAACCATAAACAAGCATATGGTAAAATAACTAACCATTCTCCTAATCAAAGTAAAACAACAATGAAATAACATTTGTTGCTTATTAAATTAGCTAAATGTGTGAAATCACAGCACCCAATTATGAGAAGAATGTGGTAAAAGTTCTACTCATTGACATAGTTGGTGGCACTAAATTAGGATAACCTTTTCAAATCACAGTTTAGCAGTATGGGTCAAAAGTCTAAAAAATGGTTATGTCCTTTGAGCCATATAATTCCATTATTAGAAACCTAATCTAAGAAAATGTTTCAAAAATGGGATGTGTTTGGAGAATCAGGCAAAAATTTCAAGTCTGAGAAATGTTAATAGTTTTGAGATGGTTACATAAAATATGATACATCCAATCAATGGAATGGAGTATAAGACTATGTTTAAGAATGTTTCTAAAGATTGGTAACAAGAAAGACGATGGAATGAGATGGACATCATTACCCCCAAGTACATGTATAAAGACACGAATAGTGTGACTACTTTGTGTACAACCAGAGACATGAAAAATTGTGCTCTATATGTGTACTATGGATTGAAATGCATTCTGCTATCATATACAACAAATTAGAATAAATAAATACATTTTTAAAAAACAATTAATAGTTGAAGAGATGCAAAATATTATTGATTTGATTACTACAACTTATATGTACATATACTGAATTACCATAATGTACCCCATAAAAATGCATTTATATAAATTATATCTTTAAAAAGAAAAAAAAAACAGAGTGGTGACAAGAAAAAAAGTTAATTGCATGGAATGGAAAAAAACACGATTTAAAGTATACATACACTATGTTACTTATATGCTTTTAAAATTGCATACTTAAAACATAAAAACAAACTGGTAATTTGTCATAGGGAGGGAAATTATGGTGATAATTTGTCTTTGTTCTCAATTTTCCAATTTTTGGCCAAATAATTACATTACTTTCATAATTTAAAAAAAAGTTGTAATAGAAATGGAAGGGCAAGTAGGCCCCCACTCACTGCCACTTGTAAGTGAAGCTGAGCAGAGAAGCACCTTCAGCTGAATGTTATGAATGTGCTGAGTGCTCTCCATGGAAGGCAGTTAATTTTCTTATCTGGCCCTCAATCAGAGAATATTCAAGTCAGAGCATTTCTAGAAGCAAGAAAATTCTGAGCAAGGAGAAGCAGGAATAGCCTAAGGAGTGCAAAGGGTGAACCAGATAGCAGCCAGCATTGAGGACACTGACAATCTCCTGGGGGTTTGTGGAAGTGAAGGGGTAGGCTGCTCTTTGCACTTCCTTTCCCTCCAACTCAGTAATGCTGAGATCACTGAAGATAGGGTATAACCAAGACATCTACCGTGCAACTTAAAGAGAAATCTGGGAGAAATAGAAGTAAGAGGAAAGCAAAAGGGGTATTGACCCACAATGGAATCAGAGATCTGTGGGGCCAATGGAAAAAAAAACATCAGGAGAAACAGCTATAGGGGAAAAAAGGCTGAAAGTGAGCAGGAGAGGCTAAGTGCTTGCAGAGGGAACAGGAGGAGAGGTGTGTCTCAGAATAGACTGGAAACGGGCAGTGCCTGGAGCTGTGTTTGGGGAAAGTGGAAAATGTGCTGGCATGCAGTACAATGTTTCCCAATGCCAGTGTTGCATTATGAATTTTCCACACGTTTTTCCTGAAATGGAAAAAAAAAAAAGAACAATGTGAAATGGACAAATGTGTTGTCTTAAATTCTCAATTGTCTTAAGTTGGGAAGAACTTTTCTTCATCTTCTTAGAATGTTACAGTGTCCTCTGTTTTTAAACTATGAGTGTTAACAGATGAGGATCTTTCTCCCAGTGTCTTTATTTGCACTGTTAAAACTTGACTGATGGCTGTTCTCCAGTTTTTTCATTAGATGGCTTCATGAAATCTCAAAGGCTAGAAAGTAGGGGAAGGGGACATGGAAGTAGAAGCCCAAGTCTGAATGGAGCCTAGAGTAGGAGAGGGCCGGTGCTTCCAGGCATCTATTACTCTTGATGGAATGAGATGAGACATTTGATCAGGCTACTGAAGGGGGCTGAGGAAGGAGGCGGAGGAGATATTTGCAATGCTATTAATTGAAATTTTTGAAACAAGTTTGAGGCCAACTTGAGCAACTTATCAAGATCCTATCTCAAAATAAAAATTAAATAGGTTGGGAGTGTAGCTCAGTGGTAGAGCACCCACAGTTCAATCTTCAATACCAAAAAAAAAAAAAGGGGAGGGTGGGGGGAAGGTTGGGATATTTTGTAAAAACTACTTTTAATATTTTTCTCTGCAAGAGTCAAAATATTTTACAGAACAAGTTGATTGGTTTTCACCTTAGCTTCAAGTACTTATCAGGATATAGTTTTGTAGTACTAGTAATTTTACATTATTTGGTAAGTTTTGAACCTGTTTTAGTTCTTCCTCTCCACTTTTTCATGCTCAGCTGTGATTTCAGACTTTTTAGACTAAGAGCCTGGGGCTCTTCTTGAACTTTGAGCCTTGAGTGTTTGATTGCTGCAGAATTCAAGTCAAAGGTACTTGATCAAACCTGGAGAGTGGGTAATGGCTTCCAGACACTAATTTTCTTTTCTTCCATATTCCCATCACTGGCTTTTAAAGAAAATTCCATCATTCTTTAAAGTTCGTGGGGAGACGTATGTCATTCAGAAAATTTGTTCAAGTAAGATGCATCAAATATTAGGAACATAGTGCTAAAAGGAACTGATGGTTTCAAGGGCGGGGGCTGGCTGGCAACAACAAACATGCTTTAGATGGGGTGCTGAAAGTGGTTTGACTTTCTATACCATGCCTGATGATGCCCACTGGCTGCCTCAGCCACGGCTGTCCACTCACTGCCACCTGTAAGTGAAGCTGAGCAGACAAGCACCTTCAGCTGAATGTTATGAATGTGCTGAGTGCTCTCCATGGAAGGCAGTTAATTTTCTTATCTGGCCCTCTATCAGAGAATGAACATGTTTGTAGATTGAGGCTTTGGGCAACACTCTCTAAAATTCTCTTTGACCCAGAAATTTCACTGCTAAAAATTTATTCTAAGAAAATATTCTTATCAGATATGTACAAAAATATGTCTGCATAATCATTGCAGCACTGATTATAATAATGAAAATTTGAAATATTCTAAATGGCTTTCCCAATGTAATGCTTAGTAGCTATTAAAATTATGGTGTGTATGTATATTGATGACATGGAAAGATATTTACAACACTGTTTTGTTTTTTTAATTTTTAAAAATAATTTTATTAGTTTTTTTTAATGTGGTGCTGAGGATCAAACCCAGTGCCTCAAACATGCTAAGCAAGCACTCTACCACTGAGCCACACCCCAGCCCTACAAAAATGTTAACTGAAAATTTTGATATAAAACAGCACATATAAACCCATTATCAAAGAAATATATATACTAGAATATATGCCCAAAAGTTAGTGTTTATTAAATCTGGGTAGAGGAATTATAGTTGGTTCATTCTGTCTCTCCTTACCCTGCCCCATGTGTATTTTCAATTTTCCTATGGTTAGTTTATGTAAAGAAGTAAATAACTAAATAGGAGAATAAATGATAAGGGCATGATAAGAACTGGAAAGGAATCTAAGGAGGTTGCTGTGGTAATGCTGAGGCATTTATCCTAACATGAGGTTGACAGAGTGGAGCTGGACTCCAGGGGTCTGCAGTAAGGATGATCTGATTAAAGGCAGAGTTGTGGAGAAGCAAGAAGGGCACATTTAAGAAATCTAACTGCAATAGAAATAATAGTATGTGTCTGGGAGAAAAACAGTTGGCCTGTGAGGTGGGTGAAAATGTTCCTGAAGATGGGAATGGAATACAGGAGAAAGCAAAAGCATTGTTTTTTAGCGAGAGGAGGGATGCATCTTCCTCTGGAGATCTAGGTGCTGAATACAGATCAACATCACTTTAGGAACGTGAAGAAAGTTTGAAGAGTTCACTCCCAGTGACCCCATTTTATCCTTATAGTAGGAAGAGAATATTTGCTGAATGTAAGGTCAGTGAACTGAAGTCAGCCTGAGGAGAATTTTGAAGTTAGGACCAAATTTGTTGGCGCTAAAGATGAGACAAGAATTCCTGAATATTTTGGAGGGCCAACTGAAATTGGAGCGGTGAATTTTTTTAATGACACCAATCAATGCAATTTTGTGAATTTCTCCAGAAGAATTCAGTGGCCACTGCCTAATTTCCAGGAAGGCAGATGAAAGTTGTCTTTAACTGGGTTTAAAACTTGTGAGGCTCTGAAAGACTTGGAAGGATGTGACTGGAGGTTTGAATAAGATCAGGGAGGAGATGTGAAAGGAGTGATAATTGGAAGGAAGAAGCGATGGGCCCATGGGGTGAAATACTGGATATTATCATTTTAAAGCAGTTCTGGGTGAGTAGTCCAAAGATGGCTGTGGAAGTGAGTGGTTGATGTTCAGGGGAGTTGAAAGTCAGAAATCAAAGCATAGGGCAACAAATGACCATAATGTTTCTTTGCTGTAAATGTAAATTTCCATAATGATCCTTGATGCCTTCATCTTCTTAATACATATATTTATTTATTATTTTACCTGTTTTATTATATTTGTAGAGGAATATATTTTTCTCCACTCAAAAATACTATTGTTCATGTTCTTCAAGGCCTTTGAGAGCTGGAGATGTTGTTCAGTGATGGACAGCCTTGGCCCTGGGTTTCATTTCCAACACTGAGAAACTAAATATATACATACCTTTGATTTTCCTGTTGGTCAAAATACTCAATTGTTTCTCTTTTATGTAGAGTCAGAAACTACATGGGGGAAAAAAAGACAAGGTGGAATCTCCTAGCTTTCCCACTACCCCCACACAGTAGACTTCTTCAGACTGTAAGGTTCATTTGGGAAGCTCCAGTTCAACACCTGGGTAGATAGCTTCACGGGAATCTTTGGATTATAAGACCCTCATTTGATGTGGCCTCAAAACCCTTCTGCAATAGAAAGGAGCCAAATTTTCAAACATTTCTATCTCCAAAGAACTGACAGTGAATCAGATAAACAATTATTGATTCAATCCCACACAAGGACAACCTCTGAAGATATCTTTCCTTGTTAATTGGTCCTAAGTGAGCCCTCTGCTTATTTTCTTAGGCTCTAGATAGCAATTTTCCATTTCTTCCTACCATCTTTTTTCATGCTTTTCTTCACGCTCCAGCACTTTTTCACTGACTAGTCATCACTTCACATATAACGAGGAAAAAAATGTTGACATTCCATTAAAAACTGCAATGAGAAGATGAAAATGTCTCTTTCCTCTCCCTAGCTAAAAAAAAAAAAAAAAAAAAAAAAAAAAAAAAAAAGTGCCAGGGAGGCTTAGTCTCAGTCTCACAACCTTGAGAACCCTATCAAATGTAATGAGCCAAGAAACAGCTGGTGCACTAGACACATGGATTAAAACTGGGGAATGGCGCCTGTCAGGCATGAGTGGACACTGAATAGCAGAGATGACCACAAAGGCCACGAAGGTTGGATTTTACATTAAGCCCCTTTGATATGTTCTACCAAAACTGGCGTCCAGATCACAGGTGTCACATTTGAAATTACTAGCTTAAATGTTAAGATAACATTTATTTTTTCATGTAACTACTGGCCATCAGTCATGGCATTAATCCAACAAGACAGCACTAGAAAGAATTAAAGATTCCCATTTTTCCTTATCAATTACAACCACACCAAACTCCCTGAAGCTGTTCAGAAGACAGAAATATGAAAAGAAAGCACTGTTGTTATTCTGACCTGTGGGTTTCCCTGGCCTCTGTGACTCATTATCTGTGCATTCAACAATTATTATGAGCCTATTATATGCTCATAAATACCCTTTCAGAGTTCATTTTTTTAAATTTAAAAAGGAGAACTCACTAACCCTCAGGGAGTCAATGGTATTGTTAAAAGGACAAATCAGAAAGCCCAAGTAACTAGAATTATTATCAAGATACCAAAGGATTTGTGGCTAAGATGTGACAATTTTCTTGTAATGAAACAAGGCAAACGGGACTGGACCCACCTACCAGGTCAGACCTGCTGCTGAGGTGACAGATCAACTGTAAGAGCTAACAGCTGAGCACAGTTTGTACAAAGAAAAGCACAAATCCCAAGTCTTACAGACATCTCCAATTATGACTGAAGCACAAATTCCAAATCTTATAGACATCTCCAATTCTCTGAGCTCAAGGTGAGAAGGCAGGGGTTCCCCCACAGTCAGCAAAAGAGCTCTACAGGGAGACCTGGGGCCAGAGGTTGCTCAGGAGGCTAATACTGGGTTCTAGTGGTGTCTGTGAGATCTTCTCAAGGAGATCAGAGTTCCAGTGTCCCAACCAGGGTCAGAGGCAGCAAATGCCCAGTAAATTCTAACCAATCAGGACGGGAAACATAAAGAAGCTCAGTTCTAAGAAATGACGTGCCTGTGGAAGCACTGGGTCTAAAATAGACTCAAAAGCTTATTCAGACAGAAGAACAGGTAAGAGATGGAGGTGACCTATGTCGGAGAGCAATTGACATGCCTTTAACTCTCCCTGGGATGCCATATCCCAGATGAAGGATGAAGCAGATTCAGTGAGGATCCAATCCTGAAACCTCAGGTGGAGCGCTGGGCAACCTCATGACAGGTCAAGAAAGAGTAGAGGTATTGATAGAGTAAGGCTAGAGTCAGGAGATGGGATGTGAAGCAGAAGTAAATTTGAAGTATTTTCTGTCTCCAGCATCATTAACTCTGGACTCAAATAGGACAGAGCTTTCTTCTGAGGAAGAAAGGACACAAGAAATATGTGGAAGTGTTAGATTTATCAGTACGTAGCTGAAGAAGGCTAACACAAGAGGAATGAAGAGTTAGACTGCTGCTGGCTTTGAATCGGTTGACTAATAATGCTTACAGGCACCCCAGCTCTCTCTGTATTTCTATTGCACTACCCTTGGTGTATATGCTTCTTCCTCTGGGTGTGTTGGTACAAAATGACTAAACTGCTGCAGTTTCAGACATTATATACCCAGATTATAAGAAAGTGAATATGGGGCCCAAGAAATGGAAGAAGGGTCAAAACAGCTAATCTGACAGGCTTTCTCCTTTTCCAAACATGGAACAGTCTCCTCTGAGTCCTCTATTCAAATAGACTTCATCTTTGGACCTCCTAAGGAAGCAGAGGGATGGAAGAGTTTCTTGGGTGGGGATTTCAAATGAACGTTTGAGAGAGTTCTGATTATCAATTATAAGGAAGATATTAGAAGGCAAAGAAAAAGAACAAGCCAAGACAGAAAGTGGCAAGGTATAGTGAATGGAGGGAAATTTGGGTGAGTAAAGAGAATAAACTTGGAAAAGTTATAAAAGAGAGATGAAGTCAAATAAGGCCATGGTTGCTCATTGAAAAGTATTTCCCAGGGGCTGGGAGGTGCAGCTTAGTGATAGGGCACTTGGCATGTGCAAGGCCTTTGGTTCAATCCCCAGAAAGGAAAGAAAAAAAGTACTACCTATATTAGAACAACACTAATACTAACAACAATTTCAGGATACTTTGTTAATTAAAGTTAACTAGCTAAAAGGCACTTTCTCTGTCCATATATGTTAATTGAGTGTTTGCCATAGCCCAGGCTCTGTTGTAACCACTTTCTTCCCTATCATCCTAGGAAGGAAGGTGAAGCACAGAAAAGTTATTTTTTTTTTCACAGAACCACTAAATATCAACACTTGGATCATGAACCCAGGTAGCTCCTACACCCTTGCCTCAAATGCCTCAAATGTCTTATCTGTAAGGAACAAACAGAAAGAGGTTGCTTATTCAGTGGGTCATTCCTTTCTGTACATCACTGAAACAAGGATTTAGTTCACCGTGAAAACACTTGTAAATTTTCACACACCAGCTGTCCCCTGATTTAATGGAGATTACTAAACCTTTAGTTTCCATTTGGTGCTAGAACCCCTGTGTCTTAGCTGGATTCATGGCAGAGACTACATTTCTCAGCCTTTTTACCTAGGGATTGTCATGTGACTAAATTCAGGCCAGTGGTACGTGATCATAAAGGATGTATGCAAATTCTAGGACAATGCACATAAAAACAAGCAAGCTGCTTTCCCTGAATGAAGGCAGATGAGCAACTTTTTCTTCTTACTGCCAGTTGGAACTGCAAAGAACTGCAGCAGCAACCTTGGGCCTAGAGATGGAAGCCACACACTGAAAGTAGAGATAACTGGTCATGAAACAGAGCCACTTACCCATGCTAGAACCTTTGGATTGTTATGTGGGTGAGTTGGGGAGTGAGGGCAGGGAGGGCTTTCTAACAAATTCAGTCCATAGTACCAACAGCTTAGAATGAACACTAGCCTGACCTGCACACGTGCAATTTCAATGAGAGACTTGATGCAAGTTTTTTCAGTTGGATTTTTGTGCCACCGTAAACAGTCTTAGGATAAATCAAAGCAGACACTTGAGATACTTTACATACACATTAAAGACTATTTTTAATAAATTGTAGGGTATGTGTGTGTATTGAAAATACTTAAGAATATATAATGCCTTAAAAATACTTTTGAAGGTTATGTTCTCCCCACAAAAACTAGGCTGATCTAACTCATATCTCAAACCATCCAAGCCAAAAACATACATTTAGAACTATTACAGTCAAGATATGTGGTTTTGACCTGCTGTTGACTCTCTGTTGCCTAGTCCAAAGGATTTCTTCTGAAACTTTCTTTTCAGGTAGACACAAAAACTTTGTAACAGATTTTTGTGTTTTATGGATAAAGTATCACCCAGAATCCCATCTCATTGCTATCTGGGGGAATCTCAATTGTGAGTAGTATGGTTGAAGGCAGCATTTAGTCTCCCACTATATGAACCAAGAGTAATGGACCTGTTATGCCAGATTCTGGGACCCCAATAGACCTCCAGGAGCCGAATCCAATGCAATCACACAAGAGTCTTTATGGAAAGCTCAAGCCTGGACTCACAACTGTTCCTGATGCAGCGGTCCCAGGGAGTGAGTCTCGGTCCTTTGTTCAGTGAGATTTTATAGGTTTTGAGGGAATACTCTATGCGTCACAACATCACACAGCAAATCATTCCATACCGTGGGAAAATCAAACAACAACTCTTAACATTGATTAGCACATTCACTGGCGGGAACAAGTTGGGTAGGGGTGATTGGTTAGTACAAGAGAGGGATTCGTTTGAACTGATTGGTTTAGGCCATGAGGGGTATATGTGCTTAAACTACATGGTTTCCCAACATGTTATCAACCACCATAAACTACTGGAGGGTCATCTGGCATTCCAGGTATTTTCCCTGTCTCATGCTGATTAGTGGTTGCTAGAGAGGTTGCTATGGGTCCTCACCTAGCCTAACTGAGTCAGGGACACCTGGTGCTGCAGATCTCTCCTGTTATTTGCAGACAAACAACTCAGCAGGGTGGGTATGTGCTTAGGCGTGCTCTGTGGGTTTTTCCAAGGACAAGGGTCATGCCCCCTTCCTTGGACAGGCTTTGCTCTGAGGTAGAGGCTGGTTTCTCAAAAATGGAGTCACATTAGTTTCTCAGACCCTATTTCTCTTTTCTTCCAGGCAGCCAGAGGTCTCCAGCTGGCTACATCACCTTAGGATTTGGGCTCATTTCTATTGATATGAAGACAAAGGATAAATTAGAATTCATCCCAGGTCTCCCTCAAAATGACCTAATCGACCAATACTACAGAGCCATAACCCTTTTCCATGCCTCCTCTGATTCCCAAACACTGATCCATAAAGTTTCCTATGTCTCTAACCTCTTTCCTGGATATTCCTTGATTTCTTTGTCTTACCTAACTGCTATTATCCCCTTAGAATGCCTCCCTTAAAAATAACAGACTTCTCTAATGCAAGCTTTTTTCTCTTAAACCTCATATACCTCAGGACTAGAAGTTGACTCTCACATTCTCCTAAGTTCCTCACAATTTACTCCACCAGGATTCCAAACACAACACTTTCAAACCTTCTTCCAGATTACATGTAACTTCCTTGTCACCAAACCTGTAATTACTTCTCTGTAATCACTGTTCTTCTGTCTCTCAGCAGCATTCAAAGCACAGTTGACCATAACACCAGAAGCACAGTAACAAATTAAAAATAGGTAAGTTGGACTTCACCAAAATTAAAAACTATGCTTCAAGTAGTGTCACTAAGAAGGTGAAAAGACAGCCCACAAAATGAAAGAAAATGTCTGCAAATCTTGTATCTGGTAAGGGACTTACATTACACACACACACACACACAAATATATATATATATATATATATATATATATATATATATATATATATATCTTACAATTATACAATAAAAGACAAATAATGCAATTAAAAATCAGCAAAGAGCCAGACATGGTGGTATATACCTATAATCCCAGCAACTCAGCAACTTATAGAGACCCTCAACAATTTAATAAGACCTTGTCTCAAAATAAAAAATAAAAAAGGACTGAAGATGTAACTTAGTGGTAAAGCACCCCTGGGTTCAATCCCCTGTACCCCAGTATCCTTTGTTTATATCAAAAAAGTATGTAAATAGACCTCTCTCCAAAAAAGATTTACCAATGGCCAATAAGCTCATGAAAAATGCCCAGCATCATCAGTTCTCAGGGAAATGCAAACCAAAACCACAATGAGATACCACTCCACACTGACTAGGGTAGGCATAATAAAAAAAGACAAACAATAACAAGTGTTGACAAGGAAGTGGGAAAACAGGACCAGCATATCTTGCTGGTGGTAAGAATTTAAATAGTAAAGCTAATTTTTAAAAAAGTCTGAAAGTTCCTTAATTGGTTAAACATAAAGTTACTGTATGACCCAGCAATTGTACCAAGTATATACCCAAGAGTGCTGAAAATATACATCCACACAAAAACATATTCATGAATGTTCATAGAAGCATTATTTATAATAGCCAAGAGTAGAAAGAACCCAAATGTTAATTAATGAATGAATAATAATCAAAATGTGGTGTGTTTATATGATGGAATATTATTTGGTAATAATAAGGAGTGAAACACTATTGGTAATATCACAACATGAGGAATCTTGAAAACTAAGTGAAAGAAGGTAGTCACAGAGGACCACTTATTGTAAGATTCCATTTATGTGGACAGTCCATTATGGACAATTACATTAGAGGACATAAAATATAGTAGAGGTTGCCAGGAACTGAAAGAAGATAGAATGGGGAATGACTGCTGGTGAATATGAGATTTCTATTTGGGGAGGAGGTATATGAAATGTTCTGGAATTAGTAAATTTATAAAGTTGTTGTGTTGTTGCTTAAAAATATCCCAAGGATGTAACCTCCTCATTCTTGAAGCACTCTAGCTTCCAGGATACCATTTATATTCATTTTCTCTCTCTCTCTCTCTCTCTCTCTCTCTCCCTCTCCCTCTCTCACTTGTAGCTTCTTAACCTTCTTTGCAGGTTCTGCATCCTCCCCCAGGCCTCTGGCGTTTGATACCCAAGCTCAGCCTAACCCCTCTCTTTTGATTTCCCTCCCTCCCTAAATGACTTCTTCCCATTCCCATAGTTTCTTATGGCAGTTTTAGGCTAACACTTACGTTTTTCCTGAGTTCAAAATTTCTCTATCCAGAAACCTAATCAATATCTCTAGCTGAATGTCTCAAAAGTATTTCAATTTAGCTTGTCCAAAACTAAACTCTCAAAGAATTTTTGGGACTAAAACTATAGCTTAGGATAGCAGTTAGAGTAAATGACCAAGGGGTAAAGGAAAAGTACAGGGATGATCTATAAAAATAGACAAAATATGGACAGGAGCATCAATTAAGCCCTGAAATCACTGACTCAGTACATAAGTGTTCTAGGCACATCTGATATGACCACAGGTGCTAAGAGAGTGAATACCTTAGAAAAGAGATAGCCTTTACCATACTGAATCCATAATGAAATGCTTAATAAAATCATCTCTAATCCATAGAGAAGATGCAGAAATTCAGAGTCAGTCTTAAGACACAAAAATAGCCAGGACAAGGTCTGATATATGTAAGCAAGCTCTTGGGCCATGGCTGCATGTTTTAGCTTGGGTGTCTAGAAAACACTTTGAGAAGGAGATTTATGTATAGGATTTTTACTGGGGAGCTTTAAAACTTTGTGAGGAGTGAGGAAAACAAGCTTAGGCAGAGGGAGAAGCTGAACTGAGATGCCCTTGACAAAGAAGACTCAGCGAATTCCATTGTGAGCCTGGAGCAGAAGTGGCCTTTCACAGGGGTCTCAGTTTGAGATGAGGGGATTGATCCATCATTGGATGGCTGCTGTTGGGGGAGAAAGTGGAACTGAAGCCGGGGGGATGTAACCTGGAATGAAGCAGCTTTTTTAGGCCAAGAGCAATTTCTGAGGGCAGTGGGGAAGCCAGGGCACATCTGTGAGCCATTGGTGCTCACAGTCTTGACCACTAAAGCCTCAATTCTGAAAGGGACCTGAATCAGGTATTGCAGCTCTACCATTCTCCCTATATCACTGTCATTATCACACCATGTAACTGCAGCTGTCACCAACCATCATAGCAAAGTAAATATTTCAGGCCTCAGAATTCCTTGATGATCACTTATTATTTACTGGATAAAAGAAAAAGGGGCCTCGTTTACTCCCTTTGGTTTAGAGCAAGAATGGAAATGTTTAGATCCTCACCAACTGGTTTTAGAAAATTATTTCATGGTTATGGAGCTATAACAGGCAATAAAAAGGTACTCAACCACTGCTGTCTTGACAATTGAACTGTGAGTACTTCACAGGGCAATCACAGGACCCCACACTGAAAAGGAATGAAATTTCATATGCAATGGATGAAACACTCTACCCAGGAAGAGAAATGACAGCAGATGGTGAGGTCAGCTTGTTAGCTCTATTTATCTAATTAAAGCCTATACATATACTGTCAGGTAAATATCAGCTGTCAGAAAGTCCACCTGGTCATAATTGATCATCATTAATAAGTCTGTTCTAGTCACTGCTGCCAAAATCTTAGTTACGATCTTATAATCTCCATTAATTAAAAATACAACTTAGATAACTGAGCTTGGCTTTACTTTCCCAAATTGGAACACAATGATGACTGACAGTGAAGAGGGGAGCAAAGTGTGTCCACTATATGAACATATCTACTCTAGAGTCAGGTACCAGCAGCAATAGGGAGCTGAGATCAGGCTTCTCTGCCCAGGCTGAGTTTGATTATGACAGGTATACTGTGGGTGCAGCAAAATATTGATGAAAACAAATGAGTCTGGACTTCCTATTTGCCCTTTGAAACTAAATTCAGTTTGGGGCCTTATCTTGACTTTTACTTGAGACATCTTCATCTGAAATATCAATTTGCATAAATCCATTCAGTGAAATTACTCTTGACTTTCCAAGAGATAAGCCGAATTCCTGCTCACTCTTCAGAGAAGTTCGGAAGACTGATGAAGCATTTTCATTTGAAAGAAGTTGGAAACACCAAAGGATTATAGTTCCTCAGTTTTTTGGTACCAGGGAGTAAATCTAGGGACACTTAATCACTGAAACACATCTCTAAACCTCCTCCTCCTCCTCCTCCTCCTTCTTCTTCTTATTTCAAGACAGGCTCACTAAGTCTCTTAGGGCCTCACTAAGTTGTTGAGGCTGACTTTGAACTTGTGATCCTCCTGTCTCAGACTCCCCAGCGCTGGAAATACAAGTTTTTTTAAAATGTGAAATAATTGCTGAAGTTGTATGGTCCAGTTTCTTTATAATTCTACATGACCCATATGTGTATTTATAAAGGATATTACTAGGGTAATATAGCAAAAACAAAATATATATGTCCTTCATGCTAATGATCTAGGTTATATATATTTTCTAACACATTTCTTAGTCTTTTAAATACATATTAATATATGATTAGATCTATTGCAATGTATTTTTTCTCAGGAGCATGCCAACCAAACTTTTCTTAAAAGCTACTTAAGCAGTTGAAGCCATAGAGATAGAAACTACTGCAAATTAGCATGGATGTTGCACCTATCCATTAGTATATAGTCCATCAAAATTTTCAGACATGAAGGAACTAAAAAGAAATATAAAGAAAAGGGTTATATGCTTAGAAGCATGATCCAGTTTCTAAGGTAGGTAAAACTCCCTTTGAAGTTGGGAAAGAGTTTTACTTACCTAAGAAGCAAAGGATTTAGTTCCCAAGGAAGATTATATGAAATGATGTTAGTTTAAATTAGCTCTCAGTAAGTAGAGAGTAGATATGCCCATAATTGGCTTTGTCGTATAAAATCACACCAACTTAGACTTTAGAGCTCTTTAGATTAAATTTTGTCATGAAGGAAATTTCTCAGCCTCTGGGCCAGTTTTAACCCTGTTGGGATAGTTTTGATATTCCAAGTGACAGTTTCACTGAGAAGTGACAGATGCTTAAGTAAAATATCAAAATTTACCTAACATTTTCCAAAAAGTACTTCAAAGATGTTAAACAATGTCACTTTTAAATTATTTATTTACTTACTTATTTTTTTGGTTACTCTATGGGAGCAAATTTGAAATGCTCATGTAAGTGTCTTTACTCTATATTAATCGACTACAAATCAATGTTACAACTTAAGGAACTGTATATTGCCTGTTTTATTTTTTTAAATTAATGGGATGTTTAAGAGAGAAATGTAATTAAAATAGATCTGTGACATTAACACATTTCAAAAATCAAAATTTTGACTTATTAATAATAATCTTAGAAGTTTGTGATATAAATTGAAACTGATAAGATACAAATGTGAATTCCATGAACTTTAAGTCATCTCATTTATGTATGAGCCTACAGCCCACCTCCCCCAAATGCCTATCTCAAGTTAACCTTTTACGTTCTTTATAATTGTAATTAATTCAAATTGAACATTTATTTGGCAATTACTCTCTGCCAAGTACTGTGATAAAATTTTCTTTTACTTAATCTTATCAATAATGCCTTGAGGTAAGTTTTGTTATGATCTCCATAGTAGCTTTACATCATGAAATACCCAAGGCAAAAAGAGAATTTACCATTACCCAATTACAAAAAGAGAAGGTTTATTTTGGCTCCCAGTTCTGGAGTTTTCAGGTCAAGATGGGCAACCTTATTGCTTTTGTCCTTCGGTAAGGGTGGCCTATCAAGGTGAAAGCATGTGACAGAGCAGTTCATTCACTTTTATCACATACCGGGAAGCAGAGCAAGAGATTCAGAGACTGAGGACTACCTGTCACCTTCAAAGTCCCCAGTGACTGAAGGACCTTCCACAAGGCCCCATCCCTTAAAGGTCCACAGGACTTTCCAATGCTACCACCTTGGCGAGCAAGCCTTTAACACACGGAGCTTTGGGGAACACTTAGTGAAACCATTGCAATTTCTATTTTACAAATTAGGAAAATGGGGTGTGAGGAAGCCAAGTAATTTGCCCAGTGTCACTCAGCTGTTAAAAAAAGGCAGATTTGATCCCAACATTCCAACTCCTGGGCCTGTGCTTTTTTTTTTTTTTTTAAACCTTCTGCTATTGCACTCAGAATCACATATGACATAACTCAGGGCTGCAAAGTATGCTTCTATGTTATCTACAACCATTAAAAAGAATAAAGTTTTAGTGAAAGTTAAAATTTTGGACAAATGTGACCCAGGAGTCAGTTATCTGTACAACATCACTATAGCTTCAATGTTGAGTGCAGGCAAAGAGCTTGGGAATAGTCTTCACAAACGTCAAGGGTATGTTGTGTCTAGTTTAGGTGTTTTTATTTTTGTTTTGTTTTGTTTAGATTCATGTGATATTTTTAAAGAAACACCCATTTAAAAATGGTTAATTTTTCTTATGGCATTGAAAAAGGAAGTAGAACTTATCAGGAAAAGTCATTTACATACATTAACTCATTTCCAATAATGCCAATATAAAATTACTACTAAATTTGTGCTTATTAATTAAGAATAGGAAAAAAATGCAGATATGTCTATGGTTCCCAGCTTTATTTTATTCAGCATATTCTTTTGGTTGAAGGGCTAGCAAATAACACTTTGGCCTTCGTCCTGTGATATGAATTAGTGTTAGTTAAGCAAGCAGCGCCACGTGGGCTCCTAAGCTGCTGAGTCTGGACTATGTCTGACACACAGAGCTGAATTAACAGTTCCTGCCCCATCATTGCTTATCTATAGGATAATGACTAAATAAGAAGTGACTTACAAGTATACCGTTGGTCCAATTTAGTCATTAAGGTGGCTGAAAAAGCAAAACAATTGTGCAGATATAATCAATTGCTTGTCAGTTGGTGGCTGATAGGGATGAAAGAGCCAAAATCAACAGAATAGGCCCATCTGGCCATATGTGAGACGTAGCTGAACTTTCATTTTGTCCATTGATTTATTTTTTTCTCTAGATAAGGGCAAAGAAAATTGGGCAAAAAACAAATTTTAGAAATTGGACCAATTCAGACCTGAAAATGAGTACTTTGTCTTTACTCGGACTTGATCTGTAACCAAGAGAGACAGCATATCTCCAATACCTAGAAAATGGACAAACATACAAAGGTAAGTCAGGTAACTGGAGGAGACCAAAGCAATGGTAGTGGAGATCAAAGCATCTGCTGCACCAGGGAACTCCAGCTGTAGATGCCTCCAGTTACTTGACCAGAGTCAAGTATAGTGGTAACATGTTTATATTTTACTTCAAGTTTGCAAAGTCCTTTCTCATACATTATCAATATTCACAAAAACATCAAAGTATGGGGAGTGATATTGGTTAAATTATATTGTTATATTGTATACATGTACAGGTATGTAACAAAAATCCCATCATTACGTACAACTATAATGCACCAATAAAAAATGTGGGAAAAAATAAAGATGATGAGAATGGGCATAAAAAATAATCAAAGGAGTAAAGATATTGTTTTTTAATTCGCATGAAAAGAACTGATGCTTACAAACAAAGGAGTGGAATATGAGATGAAGCTAACATTAACAAGGTGACAATGGGTGGGTCATAAGACATGTAAGATACATGTTTATGTATCTTACACTTTATTCTTATAACAACTCCATGAGTTAGAGATTTTTTAAAAAACATTTGGGGTCTCTGCTCAGCTCATTAGCTGCTCCATTCCTCTAAGACTAACTCCTACCCATCTAGGCAAGCCTTTAAACCACATTTCACCACATGCCACTGGGCACTGACCATGCAGAGTGGGCATGGACACCTGGTCCAAGCTCAGTCAATCAAGACTTTCAACTAGGCATTAGAACTGGATTTCTAAGAGTCACAGATGCAGGATCCTGGTTTACCAAGCAGGAGGTTACATGGTCCCAGAAACAGAAACCAGAAAGCCACCATGACAGGGCACCATGCTGAATCTCACACAGAAATCTCTAAAGAAGGTTGAAATATTTTCCCCCAAGTCCTGAATCACAGCTAATATTCATCACAGAGCAGAGAATGAGTAAAAGGAGTCCTGTTGACACACGGTGCATAATGTAGAATAATTTGTTAATTTAATTCATAAGTGTTGTCATTGAGTCAATGAGTCTCAGAACTGGAAGAGACCTTTCTATAATATACCTAGCAGATGGTCACCAGCCACTATGACTCGACTCCTCCCCCACACCATGAGACATCACATTCTCTCACTAAGGAGTTCTGGGGCATTTAGATGAAGCCAAAGACTTGCTACATTAGCCTTCACATCCTTGTTCTTTGGAACACCAAGTTTCTCTCTTCCCAAGGACAATTCTTTATATATTTAAAGAGAGCTTAGTCTGCTTTATATCATATTGAAAATTCCTTCCAACATCCTACATATGATAGATTCAGATCACTTATGTTATGATTTAAATGAGGTGTCCCCCAAAAGTTCACAGGTAAGACAATGCAAGAAGGTTTGGAGGAAAAATAATCAGGTTATATCCTTAAACTAATCAGTAAATTGATCCCTGATGGGATTAATTGGGTGGTGACTGGAGGCGGTGGGGTATGGCTGAAAGAATTGGTTCACTGGGGGCATGGCTATGGGGTATATATTTTGTATCTGGAGCATGGAGTCTTTCTTCTTCCTGATCATGATGTGAGCTGCTTCCCTCTGCCATGAAGTTCGACCTCACCTCAATCCCCAAGGAGTGGAGCCTGCTGTCTATGGATGAAGACCTCTCAAACTGTGAGACCTCAAATAAACTTTTCCTCCTTTAAAATTGATCTGGTCAAATCTTTTAGTTACAGCAGCGAAATAGCTGATTAAAACAACTTAATACCCTGAGACAGGCTTCAGCAGTCATTCTCTGCCATGGTGCCCTCTGAGGGGATCTCAGGCATCCTCTACAATTGACAGCAATTTAGGGAAAGATTATTATTTATGATCTGATGTATGTCTCTTAGAATACTCTAGCCATAATTTTTTTAATGTACTAGCTTTATTTACTTATCTATGTATTTATTTTTATTATGGCAAAACACATAACATGATTCTTCCTTCTTACAAAAATTTTAAGTGTGCATTACACTACTGTTAACTAGAAGCACAATGTTGTATGCTAGACCTTTAGAACTTTTCATCTTGCAGAACTGAAACTCTACACCCATTGAACAACAACTCTCTGGCAAACACCATTCTACTTTCTGCATCAAGGGACTGGAATACTTTTGATACTTCATATAAATGGAGCCATATAAGTGTTGTGTGTGTGTGTGTGTGTGTGTGTGTGTGTGTGTGTGTATATATATATATATATATATATATATATATATATATATATATATATATATATAAAAGGAAGGAGGAATTCCTGTGACATACTACAACATGAATGAAACTTGAAGACAGTATGCTAAGAAATAAGCTATTCATCAGAAGGACAAATGTTGCACATTTAGATTTTTATTTTTTATTTTTATTTTTTTTTACCCCTTTCAATGCTTTATTCACTCAAATTACTCAATACAATTTTACTCTATAGGTTTTTTTTAATTTTTATTATTAGTTGTTCAAAACATTACATAGTTCTTGACATATCATATTTCATACATTTGATTCAACCGGATTATGAACTCCCATTTTTACCCTATATACATATTGCAGATTCACATCGGTTACACATCCACGTTTTTACATACTGCCATACTAGTGTCTGTTGTATTCTGTTGCCTTTCCTATCCTCTACTATCCCCCCTCCCCTCCCCTCCCATCTTCTCTCTCTACCCCATCTACTGTAATTCATTTCTCCCCCTTGGTTTTTTTTCCCTTTCCCCTCACTTCCTCTTATATGTAATTTTGTATAACAATGAGGGTCTCCTTCCATGCAATTTCCCTTCTCTCTCCCTTTCCCTCCCACCTCTCATCCCTGTTTAATGTTAATCTTCTTCTCATGCTCTTCCTCCCTGCTCTGTTCTTAGTTGTTCTCCTTATATCAAAGAAGACATTTGGCATTTGTTTTTAGGTATTGGCTAGCTTCACTTAGCATAATCTGCTCTAATGCTATCCATTTCCCTGCAAATTCCATGATTTTGTCATTTTTTAGTGCAGAGTAATACTCCATTGTGTATAAATGCCACATTTTTTTATCCATTCATCTATTGAAGGGCATCTAGGTTGGTTACACAGTCTAGCTATTGTGAATTGTGCTGCTATGAACATCGATGTAGCAGTATCCCTATAGTACGCTCTTTTAAGATCTTTAGGGAATAGTCTGAGAAGGGGAATAGTTGGGTCAAATGGTGGTTCCATTCCCAGCTTTCCAAGGAATCTCCATACTGCTTTCCAAATTGGCTGCACCAATTTGCAGTCCCACCAGCAATGTACAAGTGTACCCTTTTCCCCACATCCTCGCCAGCACTTGTTGTTGTTTGACTTCATAATGGCTGCCAATCTTACTGGAGTGGTATTGATTTGCATTTCTCTGACTGCTAGAGATGGTGAGCATTTTTTCATGTACTTGTTGGTTGATTGTATGTCCTCCTCTGAGAAGTGTCTGTTCAGGTCCTTGGCCCATTTGTTGATTGGGTTGTTTGTTTTCTTATTGTTTATTTTTTTTGAGTTCTTTGTATACTCTGGATATTAGGGCTGTATCTGAAGTGTGAGGAGTAAAGATTTGTTCCCAGGATGTAGGCTCCCTATTTACCTCTCTTATTGTTTCTCTTGCTGAGGAAAAACTTTTTAGTTTGAGTAAGTCCCATTTGTTGATTCTTGTTATTAACTCTTATGCTATGGGTGTCCTATTAAGGGATTTGGAGCCCGACCCAACAATATGTAGATCGGAGCCAACTTTTTCTTCTATCAGATGCAGAGTCTCTGATTTGATATCAAGCTCTTTGATCCATTTTGAGTTAACTTTTGTGCATGGCGAGAGAAAGGGGTTCAGCTTCATTTTGTTGCATATGGATTTCCAGTTTTCCCAGCACCATTTGTTGAAGATGCTATCCTTCCTCCATTGCATGCTTTTAGCCCCTTTATCAAATATAAGAAAGTTGTAATTTTGTGGGTTGGTCTCTGTGTCCTCTATTCTGTACCATTGGTCCACCCACCTGTTTTGGTACCAGTACCATGCTGTTTTTGTTACTATTGCTCTGTAGTATAGTTTGAAGTCTGGTATCGCTATACCGCCTGATTCACACTTCCTGCTTAGCACTGTTTTTGCTATTCTGGGTCTTTTATTTTTCCATATTAATTTCATGATTGCTTTCTCTATTTCTACAAGAAATGCCGTTGGGATTTTGATTGGCATTGCATTAAACCTATAGAGAACTTTTGGTAATATTGCCATTTTGATGATGTTATTTCTGCCTATCCATGAACAGGGTATATTTTTCCATCTTCTAAGATCTTCTTCTATTTCTCTCTTTAGGGTTCTGTAGTTTTCATTGTATAAATCTTTCACCTCTTTTGTTAGGTTGATTCCCAAGTATTTTATTTTTTTTTTGAGGATATTGTGAATGGGGTGGTTGTCCTCATTTCCATTTCAGAACATTTGTCACTGATATACAGGAATGCCTTTGATTTATGCATGTTGATTTTATATCCTGCCACTTTGCTGAATTCATTTATTAGCTCTAGTAGTTTCTTTGTAGACCCTTTTGGGTCTGCTAGGTATAGAATCATGTCATCTGCACATAGTGATAATTTAAGTTCTTCTTTTCTTATTTTTATGCCTTTAATTTCTTTCATCTGTCTAATTGCTCTGGCCAGTGTTTTGAGAACTATGTTGAACAGAAGTGGTGAGAGAGGGCATCCCTGTCTTGTTCCAGATTTTAGAGGGAATGCCTTCAATTTTTCTCCATTCAGAATGATGCTAGCCTGAGGCTTAGCATAGATAGCTTTTACAATATTGAGGTATGTTCCTGTTATCCCTAGTTTTTCTAGAGTTTTGAACATAAAGGGATGCTGTACTTTGTCAAATGCTTTTTCTGCATTTATTGAGATGATCATATGGTTCTTATTTTTAAATCTATTGATGTGGTGAATAACATTTATTGATTTCCGTATATTGAACCAGCCTTGCATCCCAGGGATGAATCCTACTTGATCATGATGTGTGGTGAGCCGTGTTTGTAGACCGTTGCCGCCATTAGAAGATGGCGCCGGTCTCCGTTGTGGATCTTGGTAAACAACTCCTTATTAGGGAAGGTTGGCACGCTGTCCCTCAACACCCTATGAGAAAACCCCACGTGGCAGCTTTGGATTGGACTTGAGTAAGCTTTATTAGGCTATGCTTGGGCGCTCGGCGGGGGGTCACTAGAAGATGATACATGAAACAAGGCCTGAATAAACTGCTGAAAGAAGAATCCTGTGTCGTGTTTTCCCTTGCCGGCGAGGGGTTGCGACAATGATGCACGATCTTTTTGATATGTTTCTGTATCTGATTTGCCAGAATTTTATTGAGGATTTTTGCATCTAGGTTCATTAGAGATATTGGTCTGTAGTTTTCTTTCTTTGAAGTGTCTTTGTCTGGTTTAGGTATCAGGGTGATGTTGGCCTCATAGAATGAATTTGGAAGTTCTCCCTCTTTTTCTATTTCCTGAAATAGCTTGAAAAGTATTGGTATTAGTTCTTCTTTAAAGGTTTTGTAAAACTCTGCTGTATACCCATCCGGTCCTGGGCTTTTCTTAGTTGGTAGTTGTTGAGAGCCATAGCCGAAGGGGCCCCAGCAAACTTCCAGCTGCCAGCAAACTTCCAGCTGCCAGCTGATGATTGGCTCACAGCGGCCCCAGCAAACTTCTAGCTGCCAACTAATTGGCTCCTTTGCGGTGATGCTCATTGGGCTGTTTCCCTGCCCTTTCAGACCACGGAGCTGCTCATTGGGGGACTTTTTTTGGCTCCGCCCATGCGACCCAGCCAATCAGCCTCAAGAGCAGGAGGAGTGGGGGAGGTTGAGAGGCTTGTGGGAAGCCAGTGGTGGCAGTTGGGCTCTGAGGGTTTTCCTGAAGAGCTGTGTGGTGCGGTGTGTATGTTCTAAAAATAAAGTTCGTTTCTTTTGACAAGTGGCTCCTGAATTATGCCCAGCCAGACTGTGGCAGGTAGTCTTTTGATGGCTTCTTCTATTTCCTCAATTGACATTGGTTGTTTTAGGTTGTTTAAATCATCCTGATTCAATCTGGGTAGCTCATATGCCTTAAGGAATTTATCGATGCCTTCACTATCCTCTATTTTATTAAAGTATAGAAATTATTTCAAAATAATTTCTAATTATCTTCTGTATTTCTGAAGTGTCTGTTGTGATGTTGCCTTTTTCATCCCGTAAGCTAGTAATGTGGGTTCTTTCTCTTCTTTGTTAGCGTGGGTCCATATGAGTGGTATGATTTTTCCCAACCTTTCACCTTCAGTCTGTGTATGTCTTTTCCTATCAGAGGAGTCTCCTGTAGGCAGCATAATGTTGGATCTTTTTTTTTAATCCAGTCTGCTAGAGCCTATGTCTTTTGATTGGTGCATTTAAGCCATTAACATTTATGGTTACTATTGAGATATGGTTTGTACTTCCAGCCATATTTGGTTATTTATGTTACTTAACATGATTTGTTTTTCCTCTTTGATTAGTTTTTCCTTTACTGTACTACCTCCCGCTGTTGGTTTTCATTGTTATTTTCCATTTCCTCTTCCTGTAATGTTTTGCCGAGGATGTTTTGAAGAGCTGGTTTTCTATCTGCAAATTCTTTTAACTTTTGTTTATCGTGGAAGGTTTTAATTTCATCTTCCATCCTGAAGCTTAATTTCGCTGGATACACAATTCTTGATTGGAACCCATTTTCTTTCAGCATTTGAAATATGTTGTTCCAGGATCTTCTAGCTTTCAGAGTCTGTTGAAAGATCAGCTGTTATCCTGATTGGTTTACCCCTAAATGTAATCTGCTTCCTTTCTCTTGTAGCTTTTAAAAGTCTCTCCTTATTCTGTATGTTGGGCATCTTCATTATAATGTGTCTAGGTGTGGATCTCTTATGATTTTGCATATTCGGTGTCCTGTAGGTTTCTAGGATTTGGGATTCTGTTTCATTCTTCAAGTCTGGGAATTTTTCTCATATTATTTCATTGAACAGATTGCTCATTCCTTTGGGTTGGACCTCTGTACCTTCCTGTATCCCAATAACTCTTAAGTTTGGTCTCTTTATGTTATCCCATATTTCTTGGATGTTCTGCTCATGCTTTCTTAACAGTCTCGCTGAGCTATCTACGTTCTTTTCAAGTTGACATACTTTGTCTTCATTGTCTGATGTTCTATCTTCTAAGTGTTCTACTCTGCTGGTAGTACTCTCATTTGAGTTTTTAATTTGGTTTATTGCTTCCTGCATTTCTAGGATTTCTGTTTGTTTGTTTTTTATAACCTCTATCTCCCTGTATAGTTGATCTTTTGCTTCTTGGGTTTATTTATGTAATTCATTGTCAAAGTGATCTTTCATTGTCTGATTTTGCTGTCTAATGTCTTCCTTGAGACTCCAGATCATCTGAAGCATGTATATCCTGAATTCTTTATCTGACATTCCATCTGCTGCAGATATTACCTCTTCTAAAGTTGAGTTGACGTGCATTGCTTGTGGTCCTTTCTTTCCTTGTCTTTTCATACTGCTCACGTTTCTTTCTGCTTTGTGAAACTGTTGTGTTATTGATTTTCCCCCTATATATTTATATTGCTCTTGTATAGTTGCAAAGTCTCCCTTTTGTGGAGAAAGACAATGTTAACAGTTCTCAATATCAATAGTACATCATCTAAGCACACGTTTTCCTTATTACTACATTTATAGCTAGACTCTATGTCTACAAATGTTGGTTTCGATTATCGTTTACAAATATAGTCATTAGTTTCATGAAAGGCATAATGTTTCTGGTAGCTTGAAGAAAACTGAATTTCAGGTGTAGGATGTTATGTTTAGGGGAGAAGGAGTGAGGGTATGGGGTTAATCTAACTTAGTAACTTTGGAAAGCTCTAACGAATAGATGGGTAATTTATGGAAGAATGTATAGATTCAAATTCCTATCTGTATTTATAAGATTACCCTACTTATAAATAGTAAAATTTAGGGGGTTGCAAGTGGGATAGAGGGAGTAAGAGGGAGATAAACACAAATAACAAGGAAAGAAAGAGAAAAAAGAGAGCAGGAAAAAGAAAATAAGAGAAAAAAGAAAAGAAATAAAAAGGGGGGAGGGAGGTGGGGTATATGCAATTACTCTATATTATATTATTCTGGTGATTCAGTTGTTAAAGACCTTTTTCATGCACAATTTTTGGTTTCACATATGTTGAGGTTGTGAGGGCCATAGGGGGAAGGGTAGAGGAGACTGGATGAATGGATGAAAAGAGAGAGAAAAGAGAAAAAAAGAAAGAAAAAAATGTCTCTTAGAACTCTGGTTTTCTTTTCTTCCAGTTGGTGGCGTTGTCTATTCCTAGCTTGAGTCTCTGGGTTCAGGATAGTGGTGGTAGTCAGTGTGAGAGGACTTGAGCTTCCACCTGTGGCCTCTCTACTCTTATTCTCTGAGATGTAAACCAGGTGCCTGATCTGCTGCAGAACCGAGCTGGTAGCCACGCCCACTGGTTGGTGGGTTTTAAGTGTTGATGGGATTTTCCAAGATGAGTTCCATCAGTTTTTCTCATAAGGTGTTTGATGAGGTGGGGGGTGTTGGGGAAACCTTATGTTTGTCCAGAGCTCGGTCACGTGACCGCACGGGCGGGCAGCTGGGCCCCTCCTCCAGTTGGGGTGGTCTGTCTACCATGCCAGTGGGTGGCTGTGCCCCCTCTCCAGGCTGCGTGGTCTGCCTACCATGCAGGCAGGAGGCTGGGCTCCTCCTCCAGCTGGGGTGTTCTGTCTACCGCGCAGGCGGGCCGCTGGGCCCCTTCTAGATTTTTTAAATTGTGGAGTATATACTTCATATACATGTATACTTTTATTTACTTATTTATTAAATTGTAACATATACAAAAGATCTGATGGCATGTTCTTATACAGTTATAAAATAATCAAAATAAATAAGTACACAACAGAGTCCTCACAGCTTGACAAGTGGGACATTTCTAATACCTTTCAAACCAGCTGTGAGCCATATGCTATTATTTTTTATTTTGTATTTATTATGACCTCATATTTCCTTATTATTTTATTACATGAAATACACAGCCTTAAACCATATATTGCATGCATTATCCCATTCTTAATCTCCATACAAACAGAATCATATGTTTCCCATCTTCTCTGACTTGCTTTTTTATTCCACATTGTTTAAAATATTCATCCATGATCCTATATACTGCTACAGTTTATTAATATTCACTGCTTCATTTATCTATTTCCATGATGGTGAATATTTTGAGTTGTTTCTAGTTTTGTGCCTCTGAAATTTGTTGTGACAGTTCTTACACCTGCCTCCTTATTCATATGTCCCAGAGTTTCTCTAAGGTGTATACATACATAAAGAGTCACAGAGTATGCATGTGTTCATCTTTAATGAAAAATATTTGTTTGTTCTCCAATATCATTTTACCAGTATGCATTCCCATCAATAGTGCTTAAGAGGTCTGTAGTTCCACATTCTTGTTATGCTTAATATTGAACGACTAATTGGCTTTTCCAATCTAATGGGAATAAAATGGTACCTCACTGTGATATTGTTTTTTCTTGAATACTAAAAAAGCTAAACATCATTTTATTTGTTTATGGGTTGTTCTTGTATCCTCCCTGAGAGATGCCTCTGTGCTTCTTTTATTGAATTGAAATTTGTTTCTTATTGATAATAGAATACCTTTACATATTTTTCATATTAACCTGACATGTTAATGTATTACATATATCTTCTAGTTTGTGCCTTGTATTTTCCACTGTCTTTAGGATGCTTTTGATAATCAAACATTTTTAACTTCAGTGTAGTTGGATTTATCAGTTTTTTGTAAGAGTTTATGGGGTTTTGTTTAAATAAAAAATTTTTTCCATATCTCAGGGGTAAAGCTACTCTTTTGTAGTGCTCAAAAATTCACTTCCCTTTAAAATTGATATATTTGATTAACCTGCAGTTGATTTTTGTGTATGGATATATGTATTTGCATAAAAATATTTTCATTTTTCAATCCAAATAACCAATTGACCCCATCTACTGAAGAATTCTTCCTTTATTTGTTGATCTGCAATGCTAGTTCAATCATAAATAACAGTTCTTCTTGCCCAGTGTTTTGCTTTCTGAGGTTTCAGTTACCTACAGTCAACTACAGTTTAAAAAAAATATTAAATGTAAAAATTCCAGACAAAAACAATTCAAAAGTTTTAAATTGTGTACCTTTTCTAGTAAAGAAATTTCCCACTGTCCCACTCCATCTTACTCAGAAAGTGAGTCATTCCTTCATCCTGGATATCCACACTGTGTATGCTATGCCTACTTGTCATTTATAGCCATTTGGGTCATCAGATTCATTGTCATAGGTATATGGTGTGGGTGTTCAAGTAAATCTTATACAGTAGTCTCATGCTGTCACAATGCCTATATCATTCACTTCACATCATACCATCACATAGGTGTGGATAGTACTGTAAGATATTTTGAGCCAGGTATTGTGGCGCATGCCTGTAATCCCAGTGGCTAGGGAGGCTAAGACAGGAGTATCACGACTTCAAAGCCAGCCTCAGCAATGGGGAAGTGCTAAGCAATGAGACCATGTCTCTAAATAAAATACAAAATAGGGCTGGGGATGTGTCTCAGTGGTTGAGTGCCCCTGAGTTCAGTCCCCAAAGGTATTCTGAGATAGACCACATTCATATAACTTTTATTGCAGTATATTATCATAATTGCTTAATTTTACTATTAATTATTTTTAAACTCTTATTGGACCCAGTTTATGAATTGAACTTTATCATAGGTATGAATTATAGCAAAAAAAAAATCATATGTATAGGGTTTAGTACTATCCAGAGTTTCAGAGATCTATTGAGGTTCTTAGATTGTATCCCCCTATAGATAAGAGAGGACTACCACATCACACTTCCATGTGTGCATGTGTTTGTTTCTGGATTCTGTTCTGTCCATCCTTGCCTACACATCTCACTATTTTACTTAGTATAGTATAGCCAGTGCTACAAGTAAACTTTTCCTGACTCTTCTGAAGTGTGCCGGGCACATATTCTTATGAAAATTTATTGTTTTGAAAACAAAATACAAAACTTTATATTCATTCCTTTAAAAATGCCTTTCATTTATTTGGACTATTATTTTATCACACTGAGTACATTTCACATCACAATTTTTTCATCTCTTATATTAACTAAACCTCAAAAGTTTTTTGTTTTATTTTGTTTATGGTAATGGGATTGAGCCCCAGGGGTAGTCTACCACTGAGCTACATCCCAATCCCCTTTTATTTTTTATTGTGAGACAGGGTCTCACAAAGTTGCCCAGGCTGGCCTCAGACTTTCAATTCTCCTGCTTCAATCTCCTAGGGCCGTAGGATTATAGGTGGGTGCCACAGTACACAGCCAAATCCTTGTAAGTTTTAATATTTTCATCTTATTTGTTCATAAATGTTTGGAGCAAGACAGAACCCACTTTTCTGTGTCTCTAGTGAGGCCATATTACTAAGTCATTCAATGAGAAAAAAAAATCATCACTTGTGAGAAACAGTAATAAAATAAGATTCTTAGCTAAGTTCCAACCCTTTCAGGAACTTTTGGATGACCATAACCAGCTGAATCTCCCTACACTTTAGTTCCTGGTAACCAGTATGAGCAATAGTGGTAATAGTAATCCAAAGAAGCAAGAAGGATAGAGGCTAATCTCTTGGAGAAAACAATGGGTGATGAAATTCAGGATCATACCAAAATGATTTACACAGTCTTTCATGCTTTTATGGGTGACAATAAACATAATTTCAATTTAAAATGATACAACATTAAAGAATCTATCAGTGACATAAAGGAAGAAAAATATTTCTTGAAACTCATTTAAATTTATTACAGTTGATGACTTTACAAATTTTTTATGACAAAAAAATAGGGTCCATCAAGTAAGAATTTCTTGAAATTTCTACCCTATCCTCCTAAATTTACCAGACACTGTTCCCAGTCTAGCTTTCCTTTCATCTCTGTGGGAAAATGTGTCTCTCCTCCTGTCAAAATCTGCACTCTCAATTCCTCCTTCCTTCTCAGAGAGCTTGCTACATCATTTATCCTCACCCATTCCAGATTCTTCTATCTTTGCCATCTACTGTCGCCATCCTCTCAGCATTTAAATAAATTCAAATATCTCCCATCTTAAAAAAGCAACACAAAGCAAAACAAAAATCACCTTTGCTCTTACATCAATTTATAGCTAGTATTTAAACTGCTTTCCTCCATGACAAGCTTGCTGATGGCTTGGTTCCATTTACTTTATCCACATAGTTCCCTTGCATTAGCCCCTCCATTCACTCCAAACTGCTCTTGACCCCAGTGCTCTTGCCAATTTTATCAGAATTTCCAAGTCCAATCAATATTTCTACTCCTTCTATTAATTGGAGTAATAGAGCACATGGCACTGTTAACTACTTCTTTCTGGTGGAAATGCTTTTGCCCTTCAATTTCCGTAACATTCTTGCTCCTTGGTTTTTCTTCTCAACTTTCATGGCTTCTGTTATATTGGGATCTGCATTGTACCCCCACTGGCTTGTAGCTGGTGGAGCTACTAAGAGGTGGTGGAAATTTGAGGATGTGGGGACTAATTAGAGGAAGTAGGTCATCGTGGGTGTGTCCTTGAAGGGTTTATTGAGACCCTAGCCCCTTCCTTTCTCTCACCATGAGGTGAGCAGCTTTCCTCTGTCATGTGCTTCTACCATGATGTACTCCCTTACCAAAGTTCTAAAAGCAACTGCACCAAGTAACTGTGGACTAAAACCTCTGAAACCTTGAGCCAAAATAAACTTTTCTTCTTCTCTGGCTAGTGTTTCTCAGGTATTTTGCAACAGTGATGCAAAGCTGACTAACGCAGTTTATCATTCCCTGTTCCTTGCTTGGGCAGCTCTTCTTCTACCATCCATCAAATGTGTGTCCCAAGGTTTATTCACCCCTCCTTCGGTTCTCTCACTGTTAACACCCCTCTTGACCAATCTCATCCCTAAATCTGTAACTCTATCCAAACATTTTCTGAATGAAAATCTGTGCTTGGGTGGCCCATAGGCCTCAAGCAACATCTTTTTCTCACCCCAGAGTGGTTTATTCCTTTTAGTTTTTATCTGTTGTAGGTCACTTTAGCCTCAATCCTGTAAATTATTTTAGGCATTTCAAAGCATCAGAACAGCTCATACAGTACAACTAATTTATTTTTAAAGTCTTCAATTTCCCTCCTTCCTCTTCCCTCTATCACCTTACCTCTGAATTAGTTCTTGTCTTCTGTAGTGGATTGAATTTTGTCCCCCAAAGTATGGGTTGGGGTTTCGTACTTGGAAATGTGATCTTATTTAGCAACAGGGTCTTTATAGATGTAATCAAATTAAGATGAGGTCATACTGGATTAGGGTTGGCCCTAAGCCAATGACTGGTATCTTTAGGAGAGGAGGGAAATTTGGACACAGATATACAGATGCACAGGGGAGAGGAATGGGTGATGATGGAGGCAGAGATTGTAGTGATGCTACTACAAGCCAAATAATACTGAAAACTACTAAAAGCTAAAAGAAGCAAGGAAAGATTATTCCCTATTCTTCAGAGGCAGGATGGCTATACCAGAATTCATGAAAGAATAAATTTCTGTTGTCTTAAGCCACCCAGTTTGACATATTTTTTGTAAGGGTGGCCCTAGGATATTACTACACATTCATTATCCATTACCTAAACTATTATATTAATGTACTAAATGGCATCATGCCTTCAGTATCACACCTAACATTTATTTTCCATAATGCCACCGATGTGCTCTTTCTAAAAGGAAAATGTTATCCTATGATGTTTCCTATTTTTAACTTCCCTGGCTGTTATGGTTTGGATATGTAGTGTGCCCTAAAATTCATATATGAGATTATTCAATAATGTTCAGAGGTGAGATAATTTATATCATGAGAGCTATAACCTAATCAGTTGATTGACCTACTTGAATGAGTTAACTGGGTGGTAACTGTAGACAGTAGGGTGCGGATGGAGGAAGTAGGTCACTAGGGCATGCCTTTGGGGTATATATTTTGTTCAACAGCTTTCTCTCTTCTTCCTGGCTGTTATGAACTGAGCAGCTTTCCTTTACCGGCCCTTCAATCATGAAGTTCTGCCTCACCTCAGGCTCAGAGCAATAGAGGTGACTTACCATGAACTGAGCCTCTGAAACTGTGAACCAAAATAAACATTTCCTCCTCTAAGTTGTTCTTGTATATCAGTCGGAGCTTTTGGAACTAACTTACATACCGGCCCTCCATTTCATCAACTATAAATAGGTGCCCTATTTCATAAGGGCACAGAGAGGATTAAATGTGTAATTACGCGAACAACAGTGTAATAGTATGTTTAATGGGATTTTTTCTTATTTCCAGTTAAAGTCAAAAGGCCAACAAAAATACCACTAGTAACAAACGCCTTGACACACTAACACAATATTCTGTGTCAGCCCTATTCAACAGAACTTTATACAATAATGGAAATATATCTCTTGCCCAACCCAGCAACACTAGGCAAATGTAGACAGTGATCACTTGAAATATGGCTAGTGGGACTAAGGAAATTCATTTTTAAATTTAATTTTAACTTTAATTTTAGCCACATTGTTAGAGGCTACCATATTGAATAGTGCATTTCTAAAACAAGAGTTAACAAACTTTCCCTGTAAAGACCCAGGTGGTAAATTGCAAGCCACATGGTCTCTATAGCAACTCAACTACTCAGTCTTGCCATGAGAGCGTGAAAGCAGTCACAGATAATATATAAATGAATGAGCATGTCTGTGTTTAATACAACTTTATGAATCAAAACAGCTGGCAGGCCAGATTTGGTCTATGGCCCATAGTTTGACAAACTCTGTTCCAGACCATTCACACAAGCAAGTCACACTGAGAGATGGCAAAACTAGTTTTGTCAACATTAAGCTGCCTAAAGGTACAAAAAAAGGTAAGTTGAAAGGGTCTAGAGAGGGATCTAGGTGTGTTGTGTATATGCTAATTTGTTAGTTTATGTCCAATAGGTAGAGGATGGGTGCTTCTCCCTCCCCACAGACAGAGTAAGAGGAACTCAAGGGGATTCAAAGAGCTCAATACACATTCTCTGAAATGCAGAGAATAGGGGAGTGACTCACGGCTGACTCACATCTAGAGCATTTAAAGATGAGCAGCTAAGTCTAGATCTGCATGAGGAAGCAGAAAAGAGATACAAGGGTCCCCTGGGAGGTAACTGCCCCTTCATCTCTAGCAGTTTAAGATGTCTGCTTCCCCAATGTGGGGGAAAAAGGCACTGCTGCCTGGCACCGTGGTGCATGCCTGCAATCCCAGATGCTTGGGAAGCTGAGGCAGAAGGATGGTAAGTTCAAAGCCAGCCTCAGCAACTCAGCGAGACCACGTCTCTAAATAAAATATAGAAAAGAGGCTGAGAATGTGGCTCAGTGGTTGAGTGCCCCAGTACCAAAAAGAAAAAGAAGGAAAGGAAGGAAGGAAGGAAAGAAGGAAGGAAAGACAGACACTGCCCATGATTGTTCACTTAACTGTAGTCTGAGTGCCTGGTGCAAGATGGCCGAGGAATAGGCAAGAACAAAGCCAGATTTGGACTCCTGCCAAGCCCAGGGGACACCAACTTCCATCTTTTTTTTTTTTAATGATTTTGTTTATTTGTTCTTTTTAGATATACATGACAGTAGAATGTATTTCGACATATCATACATACATGGATTATAAATTCTTGTGGTTGTACCTGATGTGGAGTTACACTGGTCATATATTAATATATGAACATAACAAAGTTACATCCGATTCCTTCTACTATTTTTCTCATTATTACCCCCCTTTCCTTCCCCCTATTCTCCAGTCCAATCTAGTGAACCTCACTCCTTCCTACCCTCCCTCATTGTGAGTCAGTATCTGCATATCAGAGAAAACATTCAGCCTTTGGTTTTTTGGAATTGACTTACTTCAGTACATGCTAGTCTCTAGTTCCATCCATTTACTGGCAAATGCCAAAATTTCAGTCTTCTTTATAGCTGAGTAATATTCCATTTTTATATGTATGACATTTTCTTTATCAATTCATCTATTGAAGGGCATTAGGTTGGTTTCCATAGCTTAGCTATTGTGAATCAAGCTGCTATGAACATTGATGTGGCTATATGTCACTATAGTATGCTGATTTTAAGTCCTTTGGGTATAAACCAAGGAGTGGGATAACTGAGTCAAATGGTGGTTCCATTCCAAGTTTTCTGAGGAATTTCCATACTGCTTTCCAGAGTGGTTGCACCAATTTGTAGTCCCACCAGCAATGTACAGTGTGCCTTTACCCCCACATCCTCGCCAACACTTATATTCTTGACAATTGCCATTCTGACTGGAGTGAGATGAAATCTCAGTATAGTTTTAATTTGTATTTTTCTACTTGCTAGAGATGTTGAACATTGTTTCATGAATTCACATTTCTTCTTCTGTGAAGTGTCTGTTCAGTTCCTTTGCCCATTTTTTGCTTGGGTTATTTGGTTTTTTGGTGTTAAGTTTTTGAGTTCTTTATATATCTAGAGATTAATGCTCTACCTGAGATGCAGGTGGCAAAGATTTTCTCCCTTTCTGTAGGCTCTCTCTTCATGTTCTCAATTGTTCCCTTCCAGCTTCAACCTTAACTGCATCAATCAAGTTAGATGTGTATAAACCTCCATTCACATTTATCATGGATATATAATAATCGCCTATGTGAGTGTGGTGCCAGACTGCTGGGTGTCTAAAGTCAAAGCCACATCTTATTTATCATTTTGTGCCCAGAATCTATGATAGTAACTGGTTTAGTAGACACTCTCTAAATACTGTGCGAGTGAATAAAAACATTTGTGCCTTTGGTTTAGCTAGCAAAGGAATATGTCTATAGGAATACTTGTGTTCCATCATTATCAGTATTTTTTAACCATAAAAATCTTTTAATATTTTGCACAGCTATGGAATCTTAGGAGTAGATGACGGGGGAACCTCTTACAAATATTGTTGGAGATAGTCAAGAAGTGACTTCTTTTTATATATATATATATATATATATATATATATATATATATATATATATATATTAGATGTTGATGGACCTTTATTGTATTCATTTATATCTGAGAATCAAACCCAGTACCTCATACATGCTAGGCAAGTGCTCTACCACTGAGCACAACCATAGTCCCAGGAAGTGACTTCTTTTTAACCAACTCAGAATACTGTCCCAAACCATCCCTTTTTAATATGAAATACTTTGAATCTATGAAAAGTATATGGAGCAAAATAACATACATCATGTATTGAGTATCCAGTTTTGTCAGACCCTAGATTCAGATATTTCTATAAGAAACAAAACAAAGATTTTTGAATGGAAGCGCCCTGTGTCTTTTTCCTCAAAGCATTTCCCTCCCTATCTAATCCAAAAATCACTACTATTTTGAATTTGGCATTTATCACTTCTGTGAATATTTTATACCTTTTATAACATACGTCTGTATCTGTAAATAAGATATAGAATTATTTCCTATGTTGTAAATTTTTAAATAAATGATGTCATTTTGTAGGTATCCTTAAACAACAACTTATTTTGCTGAATACTCTTTTGATATTTACCTGACATATCAGGATGCATGTAGCTTGTTTACTTAAGCACTGAATATAATTCCATTGCAAAAAAACCCCTAATTTATTTACCCATTTTCTTGGTGATAGACATTTGTGTTACTTACAATTTTTTGCAAATCAATGAGTTAAGAATTCTTCTTTTACTAGTGTATACAAAATCTCATGTGTCTTTCTATCCATTTCCCTGGTTACTAAATATGAGTATCTTTTTATATTTTTATTTATTTTGCTTCTACTTTAGTAAATTCCCTGTTCAAATCCTTTGTCCTTTTCTATTGATTCCCTCAGAATTTTCTTACTTATAAGAATTCTTTGCCTTTTTAATTATCGTAGCTTTATGACAGATAATTGGTAAGACAAATTCACCCACCTAAACTTTAATAGTGCTTGCTTGCAAATTTTCAGGCTTTTTCTTCCATTGCAATCCTTACATTTTTGCACAGAAAGGAGGTTGATAAAGAAGTGTCTGTCTTTTCTAGGACCTTTAGTTCAATGTTAAATAGATTCAATTGAAGTATTCAAGTGTTGGACATCCTTATCTCAATCCTGATTTAAATGGTTTCATTATTAAATGTGCTTTTGTAATAAAGAGTCTTGCCCATTTTTGATGTTTGATTGCTGATGATACTCATGTTCACCACTCTCCCTTCCATTTCTTCCCCATATATGGGCAAGCTGTTGAGAAATCCTGAATACTCTCTCCTTTGGCATCAGTAGGAAGCACAAACCAAGCAAGTCCCAGCACCTAGGTAAGAAAACTTTTATCCAGCTTCAGCTCCTAACCAAAGTGAGGTAGTTGGGTAAGGCTACCTCAGCACGACCATAGACTGGGTGGTTCTTGCAATTTTTTTCTTTTCTTTTTCTTTCTTTCTTTTTGTTCTTTTTCCTTTCTCTCCCACTGCCCCTTCTTTTTTCATTGTTGGAGATCAAACCCAGCCTCACACATGCTAAGCAATCACTCTACCACTGAGCTAACTCCCAGCCCACAAACAACACAATTTTATTTTCCACAACTCTGAAGACTAGAGGCCCAGGATCAAGATGTTAGCAAGGTAGGTTTCATTTCCAGGTCTCATCTCGACCCTTAGGCCCTGTTTTCTCACTGAATGGTGCTTCTATGACCTCTTCCTGTATTTATGGGAAGAGGGAAGGAAGCCAATTACTTCTCAAATGACCATCTCCAAACACCATCATATTGGGATTAGGTTTCAACATATGAATTTGGTGGGGGAGGAGGGCACAAATATTCAGTCTATAGGACTTCACCTCTTTTTTTATTTTTATTTTTTTACTTATAGATGGACATAATAGCTTTGCTTTATTTATTTATTTTTATGTGGTGCTGAGGATTGAACCCAGTGACTCACGTGTGCTAGACAAGCACTCTACCACTGAGACAATCCCAGCCCTAGGCCTCTACCTCTTAATGAAAACAGTGTTAAAGGGCTGGGGTTGTGGCTCGGTGGTAAAGCACTTGCCTAGAAAGTGGGAAGTATTGGGTTCAATCCTCAGCACCACATAAAAATAAATAAAATAAAGGTATTGTGTCCAACTACAACTAAAAATATATTTGAAAAGAATGTTAAGGAACTCATGGCCAACTTTTAAAACTGCCACAATTGTCTTATAGGTCACATGCATTTACATCCCTTCCACATACAAAAATATATGTGCCATGAACCCACAAAAGTCCCATCCTTTCACAATATTACACTCAGATTTGAGGTTCAGGATTTTTTTTTTAATCAAAATAAGGTTCAGATGTGGATGAGATTCCTGGGGTGTTATTCCTCAGTATGATCTGAAAACCCATGAACTAAGGAAGGAAATTATCTTCCCTCCCCCCCCCCCAATATATCCAACACACCAGGGCAGGACAGGCATAGATCAACTACAAGAGACACTCATTATTAGAAAACAGGGAACTGGAGTTGGGGCTGGGGTTGTGGCTCAGTGGTAAAGTGCTCGCCTAGCATGTATGAGGCGCTGGGTTCGATCCTCAGCACCACATATAAATAAATAAATAAATAAAATAAAGATATTGTGTCCAACTACAACTAAAGAAAAAAAAAAACAGGGAACTAGAAAGCACATGTCAGTAACTGGTCCATAGAAATTCTGAAATCAGTCATGCCTATGCATCAGTTCCTTGAGCAGGGCCTTCCTAGAAATATTTCATAGTGACTCTAGTCTCTATCTTCAGGGTCTTGGTTTTATCTCCTGTGTCATCCTTCTGTTTCTAAAAGAAATAGCCCATTTATACATCTGATAAATAATCTCTACCCATACAAGTCCAGGGTTCTAAAGACCTTTTTTTTTACTTTGTTATTTCTGTCCCTTTCATTCCAAGCTGATATTATCTTTTTAAAATTTTGTGTGAGTATTGGGGCTGGGATTGTAGCTCAATGGTAGAGCACTTACCTTGCACATATGAGGCACTGGATTTGATCCTCAGCACCATATAAAATAAATAAATTAGTAAAACAAGGGTAATGTGTTCATGTTCAATTAAAATTTTTTTCTAATTTTATGTATTATGTTTTAACTATTAGGTATCCCCCCAAAAGCTCGTGTGTGAGACAATGCAAGAAGTTTAAAGGTGGGGCTGAGGTTGTGGCTGAGTGGTAGAATGTTCACCTAACCTGTTCAAGGCACTAGGTTTGATCCTGAGCACCACATAAAAAAATTAAAAAAATAAAATAAAGGTATTTTTTTTTAAAAAAAGAATGTTTAATGGAGAAATGGTTGGGTTATTAGAGCCTTAACCTAATCATGCATTAATCTTTGGATAGGGATTAACTGGATGGTAACTATAGGCCAGTAGGGTGTGGCTAGAGGAGGTAGGTCCCTGAGGGTGTGTCTATGGGATTTTTATTTTGTCTGTGGTGAGAGCGCCCTCTTTCTCTCTATCTATCTATCTCTATCTCTCTCTCTTCCTCTCCTTCCCTCCTTCATAGGTGCTGTGTTCCCATCTGCTTTCCTTCACCCCACTCTTCCACCATGATGTCCTGCCTCACCTTGGACAAATGCAGTCAGCCATCTATGGATTGAGATCTCTGAAACTATGAGCCCTCAAATAAACTTTTCCTCTTCTAATTGTTCTTGTCAGCTCTTTGGGTCACAGCAGTAAAAAAGCTAACTAAAATACTGAGTTTCTGGGCATCCGTTTATGTTCCATTTCATTAGTCACACACAGAAATCTCTGCTAGGAAGTCTTTCTCTCTGTTGGGTGTCCTCTGAGGCTGCTAGGTAACAATCCCCTTAAGGCTCTTAAATTTGTTGGTTCTTGTTTCTCTTACAATACTGGTATTTAATGGAGTATGTCTGCAAGACATACCTTAAGATCCTTAGAAGACTTTTTTGAAAAGAGTCTGTGAGGTCCACCTTAAAATTTTGTGAGGTCAAAACAAAGTTTTATAAGTCATACTCTGGAAAACATCTTTCCCCTGAGATTACATTTTCCAGATATCAACTAGGACTTGATCTTTCCCTTGAAGTCCTTTCTTATGTGGAGAACTCTACTAGCTAGAAAAACTCATGTGTACCTGTTGCATTTTGTTTAAGTTCTACTCTTTTGTTCATTGTTCCTGCACATTTTATTAGAAGCAGAGATAAAGCTAGGATATATTTTCAATATTCTGCACAAAAATCTATTTTTCTAGGCCCTGATGGTATTGTTCAGTAGTAGAGCAAGTTCTTGGTATGTCAGTACCAATCCCCAACAACAAAACAAACAAATAAACAGGAAAAGAAAATGAAAAAACCCTCTTTTTCTAGATCATTGAGTTCATTAAGTGTATCTCCTTATTTTCTATTATTCTCCCAGATGACAGTATTACCAAACTTTCCACTAAGATATGCAAGGGTCCTCTTTCCCTCAACTTCTCATAACATTTCTCTCAATTTCCTTCAACACTTTACCTCATTTTCCTCAAAGCCCAGCAAGATTTTACCAGCCACCTAGCCCTAAAATCAATGCCATGTCTTAAGTTTTATTATGAAAACACCCATTTTTCAGGCACCAAGTAATGTTTCAGTTATCCATTAGCTAAATAACGAACAATCCCAGAATTTAGAGACATGAAACACCCACCTTTCATTATGCTCATGGAGGGCTGGGGATATAGCTCAGTTGGTAGAGTGCTTGCCTCACATGCACAAAGTCCTGGGTTCAATTCCCAGTACCACCAAAAAAAAAAAAAAGATATTCATTATGCGCATGGATTCTGTGGGGTGATAAATTCAGACAGAACACAGTGAGGATGGCTTGTCTTTGCTTCATGAGGTCAAGGTCTCAGCTGAGAAGTCCTGGATATCATCTGGGGGCTTCTTCATTCATGCTGGAGGATTTGTGGGGATAATATGAAGGGCTGGCCTTGTTCCACCAGGAATGTTTGCTCGAAAACTTCCATAGACTCTTTCTATCAGGGAGTCTTTTGTATCCCAGCATCATAGATCATTCAGTGTCACTTCTGCTGAGTTCTATTCTTGAAGCCTTCAAAGCCTGCCTAGGCCTGGGGGTATAGCTCAGTTGATAGAGTGCTTGCCTCCTATGCACAAGACTGGGTTCAATCCCCAGCAACACACACACACACACACACACCTACCTGCCTAAGTCCAAGAGGGAAGGTATAGACTTCATTTCTTGATAGGAAGAGTGTCAAAGGATGTGAAGCCCTGTTTTTTAAAACTTTCAAAACAACCACAAGATTTTTTTTATATTATAAATTTTGCCATATTCATAAATGGAAGTCTCCTGAAGTTTCTTTACTTATCTAGCATGTACAACTATTTTGAATCACAATATTTATTAGAAGTATATACAACTATAAATGGCTGAAGTAAACCATTGTGAATTGGAATTTCAAGTGAACAATAAGTGTCATCATGTGGCTAGAGGAAACAGTTCAAATAACTTTAAGAAGCTGCTGAAATTAGATCTTGACTCAACATTAACCTCAATAAAAATGATATATTACTTGGGGAACAATTGTATTTAACCTTATGAAGTAAGATCAATGCAATTAAAATGAATATTCTCTGGAGAGTGCCATATGACTTGTGCTCGGTCTTATTTCATGTGCCTTTAGTTGGGGCACTTGAGAAAAACAAAAGTCTCAAAGAAAATACTATGATTTGGAGCAGGTAAATTTGGCTTCCAGAACCAACATTTTTTTTTAACCAAGAATCACTATGCAAATGTTAAACACAGAATATTCTAGCTACAGATCACTCACATAGATGAAATAGTTGTTAGAACTTCATTCATTAAATTACATGAAAGAGGTTTTGTTTGTTTTTTCTTTTGTAGTACTGGAGATTGAACCCAGGGCCTGTGTATGTTGAGTAAGCGCTCTACCACTGAGTTACATCCCCAGCCCTTTTTAATTTTCTTTTGAGACAGGGTCTGGCTAAAGTTCTAGGCTGGCCTTGATCTTGCAATCCTTTTGTCTCAGTCCCCTCAGTAGCTGGGATTACAGGTGCATGCCACCATTCCCAGCTCTAATGTGTTCTTTGGTAGGAAAAAAAAAATTACTCTGCTTTTTCATTCTAGAGCACAATAAATCAACAATTTTAACTTTAACAATACTATGTGTATGTTTTCACTTCATTCCTGCCAAACATATCCTATACTTACATTTTTAATAAGTCATTTTGGGGAAAAGAATTAAAAAAACTTTTTTTGGTATGCATATTAGAAAACATGACCTTCTCAAAAAAGAAGAAAAGAAAAGAAAACATGACCTTCTCAGTTACTGTTTTAGAAGTCCCTTGTAAACTGATATCTGGGACCCACTTTATTTTTAAAAGGAAGAAAAATGATGGGAGAGGCTTTAAAGACCATAGATAAGTTTAAAAAATCACTTTTATTTAATTCTAGCCAATGAGTTTAACAGTGAAATTCTTAAGACAAACAAGCTGTTTTCAAACCCTCGAGCTAGTCTTCCAACTTGGGAAAATTTTATCTGTGTAATTGAAAATGGATTATGTCGTCCATTTAATATTAGATTTGTTTAGGAAGAGGCAGTTTTGGAATTAGCAATCATAAGCACAAAAATTGGAAAAACTTTATTAAGTGTTTTGTGAGATTTATTTTTAGTGTATTATAAATCTAATGCAGTCACAGAGTCCTACTGGCAGTTTCTGTGAAGTACCTGTATTAGTTTATATCACCTTAGGTATATAGATAACATTGGATTATGTAAAGAAAAGAAATAAGTTTGCCCAGCACCAGCACCTTCACACAAGTGGATCCAAATTTTAAAACTTAGGTGGCCAAAGAAGTAATATGAAACCAAAACACCACTGCTAAGCCTTGAATAAAAGGAGAAAACATAGAGCATGTAAATGTTAAGGAGGAAATAACTGAACACATGAGGAATTCCAGAAAAGATCGCATCAAGCATGGAAAATGCTAGGTGCTTATGCTATTACTCCCTGCTTCAGAGCCCATGGGATATATTTTCAATTAATCATCTTTTCCTGTCAAACCCCAAAACAGTCTTTCCAAGCAGAGCTCCATGCAGCTTCTGCTTATTGTTCAACATCAGCATTCAGATGAAACCTATCTACCATCTCTGGATGAAAGGGTCATTGAAAGCCCAAACTGAAAATGAGTCACAGGCATAGCTGATTTTAATTTATCACTAGGAATATAGCAAGCAGGAATCTCACAGCCATGCTGCCATGATACTTAGCCATGATGTAACTGCTGAAGAAACTCCAATAGTTTCACAGAGGCAGCAGAGTAGGAGTGAATGACTGTGCAATTGAATCTCTAGCTCTATAATTTTTAACAAAAATCTCATGTCTGTAAAAATAGAGATCACAACATTTTCACATCTGTAAAATAGAGATCATCACAAGGAGGAGCCCTTTTTCTCAAGGTTGTTAAGGAGATTGAGAGAGGTAGACCTTGTAAATTACCTTAAAATAGGTGCTTACTAAATGTCAGTTCCAAATTCTACTTGCATGATTTTGAAAGGGACATAGGATCCTAGAACCAAGCATCTGATGTGGTTTAAAGGAAAATAAAATCAGGAGGATGTTACTCAGAATTGTTTGTGGCATGTAAGTGAAAATTAGGAATTCCTATTTGACAGAGAGTGATCAACAAAGTAACAAAACATTTCCGTGTGTAAACTGGAGCAATGTCACTCAAGTGCATTACAGGGACAGTGGAGATAGCTGGTGTTTATTCAGGATCCAGATTATAATTTCAAACACATCTTTTGAACTCACACTAAGCAAGCAGATAATCAAGAGGGAGAGCCTACAGAGGCAGCCAGGGTCCAAGGAGGAGCTCTTTCAGAATTCTGCTCTATAGGGGTGGAGTTTTCTCTAGGATAGAAGCCAAGAATTTCTTGTTCTTTATTCTTTCAGGTGAATTTTTGACCCATGACAAGTGATACTGGTTATTGTTTAAGGCAGTCATATAAAGTTTACTTTGTTGGTATAAACCACATTAAATATTCGAAGCACATAAGTATGGCATAAATTATAAAATAACTTGTGTGTTAGTGATGGAAAGTTGGGAAAGTAACTCAAGTGTAAAAGAGGAGAAAGGAAAGAGAAGGGCAGACAATGAGGGGCAAGAGAGAAAGGAGGGATCCTTGAATTCAGGGAATCCAAGGTTTCCTTGGCCACACCTGATTTGACTTTGAAATGCTTACCTCTTAGCTGCCTAACCCAGTGAAGAAAGAAAGGGTGACTCAAAGGACTCAGCTTGGTCACTTTGAACAATTACCAGATCAGTTAATTCAATTGCTCTCTCCCTTTAATTAGGAGACAATTCACTCTTAGCGATTTAGTTCCCTTTGACATTTAATTAGCACTCCCAATCTGTAAAGGGTGAGTGCTATCAATCAAATGAGAACAGCAGCAATGCTCATTTCCATGTAAACAGCACAGAGGTGGGTATTACCATAACTGTCCACTCTCCAGCCATTAATCAAGCAGCTTTTCTTCTGTTCACCAGGTGTCATGTAGCTCACAGTCCAGTTGGGTTTTACCAGTTTCAAGGCAAGTCAATGGGGAGGGGGTTTATAATATAGTGTTGGGGTGAAAGGGTAATATTTTTTCCTCTCCTACATTATAAGGGTCATGGTTAAACACCCCTATAACAAAAGACAGATTAATATGAGAAATGCATAACAAATTTATTTAATCAAAGTTTTATGTGACACAAGAGGCTTCAGAATTGAAGGCCCAAAGGCCCAAGGAAAACTGTATAGTCATGTTCTGAATTCCAATGTTTTGGTGAATGAATGACCACATATATAACAGTGGTCCCATAAGATTGTGATAGAACTGAAGAATTCCTACCACCTAGTAATGTTAGAGTCAGAGGAAACAGTTCAAATAACATCATAATGTGGCAGTGCGATGCACGATTTGTGTTTGTGGTGATGCTTGTGTAAACAAACCTACTAAACTGCCATTCATAGAAAAGTATAGCACATATAATCATGTACATATACACTTGATAATGACAAACCACAACAAAATTAATGTTTACATATTTACTATGCTATATTCTCCTAAAGTGAGTCCTAGTAACCAAAATTATTCTTCCCCAAGTTTGATCAGAGAAATTAGAATCTCTCTTCCCCCAAGCCAGCCAGCCACTAAACCAAGAAAGGCCACTTTCTCTCTTATCCCTTGGAGATCCTCATTCTAGAGGGATCCTGCCATACCCCAAAGGAAGGAGTGCCACATGGAGAGGCCAAGAAGCCCCTGAGCAGCCAGAACTTGCCGAGTTTTCTGCCTCAGTCTATTTCCATTAGATCACATCCCTTTGTTCAATTGCGTTTCCACATGGAAACACAATCCTATGCAAAAAAAATAGACAGTTTTCCCCGGGTCAACAATCCTATGCAAAAAAATAGACAGTTTTCCCTGGGTCTTTAGGTCTTCATTTCTGAAGGCTCCCAGGTCATTAACACTTTGATTTAAATAAATTCATTATGCCGTCTTCTTATTAACCTGTCCATTACTATAGAAGTGTTAGTTATGTGTGAAAAAAGGCATTACATCATTCTGTCCCTATACTACTTATGGTGAAATGCAAATAGACTATGAGGCTTGTGTACTACAGGAAAGGCAAGAAGAGAGTGTGAAGGTGCAGAGTTGGACATGAAGGACCTTCTGTAAAAGCTGAGGAGTTTGGACTTGTGCAAAACAAAATGCACCTGACAAGGAGCTGCTTTCACTCAGGCTATTGCATAGGGAGAACATTTACTAATGCAGATTATTTCAAAGAGAGGAAGAGAATAAGGTTTCATAAAGAGAGTGAGTCATTGAGGAAGGGTGGAGGTGGTCATAGCTGGGAAAATGCAAGGACAGGCTTGTCCTTTGCAGAGCAAAATCTTTTTGTAAAAGGATCATAAAGGGTAGGAATGGTTCCTCTACCATTGCTTCTTTTCTTGACACAGAGCTCCAAATTCAACATTCTGAGACCTTCTGCTATTTGTACCAAAGAATATATTCAAAGAAGTAAAGATGATCCATCATCAGGGATGAGATCTAGTCGCATGAGCATTGTAGAGCAAGGTCAAAAGCAAACTACCTGTTATCACTTGCTCCCACTGGAAGAACTTACCTCTGGCCTTTCCCATACCCCTGTTCTTACTTTTGTCTTTCCTTCCATTCTGGGGTCCTCTGGATCCCAATCTAAAGCATTTTTTTATGATGCCAGTGTGATTTCTATGGGTCTCTGGTTCCTACTCTCTCCCCTGAGGCTCAAACATAACTGAGATTGCAACTTTCAACAAGATCACCATGACATCCTATCCCATATTCTTCTTTTTGGTACTGGGGATCAAATACAGGGGCACTTAACCATTGAGACACATCCCCAGCCTTTTTTTGTGTGTGTGTACTTACTTAGAAACAGTCTCATTGAGTTGCTTAGGGCCTTACTAAGTTGAACTCCATCCTCCTACCTCAGCCTCCCAAGCTGCTGGCATTATAGGCATGTGCCACTGTGCCCACCCCTAGCCCATGTTTTTGAAGAACCTTATCTCCTTGTTCCCCCGCAAACAAATGTTTGGATTTCATACCTGGCCACAATTCCTATGCCAACTGGAAATGTCTTGAAAGAACAGCCTTTTGTGGGTAAAGAAAGTGGCAAACACTGGCTTGCTGCAGCAACCCAGATAATCTCCCCATAGTCAGATAGGAGTTCCACCTCCTGGGTAAGGGCTCATGCCTGTGCTTGCAGATTGCATAAATAAGAGGGGCTGCTTTGGAACTGTGAGCAAGTTCAGCCCTGAGCCAAGGACTCAATTCTTGGGGTTTCAAGCCCTGAGCCACACTCTAACCATTTGATCAACTTTATTTGGGGTTTGTAAACACTAGATTCTATGAGTTAGTTAGAATAAAGATTCTACTCAATGTGTTAGCCTTAAAATGAGATGACTAAACTTAACATTGCACCAGGAGATGTACTGGGGAGGGGAAACTACTAAAAATTGCATGAGTATGAAATTATGTTATCAGATAAACAAGCTCAGCTCAGATATGCTGCTTCAGAAAAACATAAAAACTAATAAAATGCCAAACAGTACTTATATTGCTGAAGTTTCCCCAAAACTAATCCCACAAAGATAATATGCGGTGCTGACAAGGGATCCCAGAGCTATGTGGAGAAAGAAAGAACTCAAAGTAAATCCAATTACCATCATGGTGGCTGGGGTGTGCTTTCTGATTGAACTACATAGAAAACTAAGGATCCTTATCACTAAGCTTTTTAGGAGACAGATATCAAATAAACAGCAGATTTTAATCTCTGTAATAAATGGCTTTAAAGTAATTGGTTAAGTTTGTACTATTATGAATTTAAACAAAATTAAACCGAGCCATGAAACTTAATAATACCTTGAGTTTATAGACCACTCTCCTTAGATCCCGCCCTTTTCCTTGGCATTGGAAAGTCAATTCACTTCTGTCTGGTGTAATTTTCAAAGTAAAGAATAAGATTTACCAATTAAATTCTCTTCTCCCAGTAAATTTTAGTAGCATTTCCCCCTCACAGTAATCTTTCACAATTACATAGTAATTTCTGTATAAGGTCCTCCAAGTGTTTTGCAAACATTAATTAAGCTTTGCAAAACCCCAGCAAGGGAGAGGACCAGATTTATGCCCAGGAGTCCTCCTCATGCTGAGATGGTGGCTGGAATGACATTTGTTCCTGTCACTCAGAATCAGCACATAGAGCTTTAACCTGTGGGAGGAGAGGATGTGCTGATTCTGCCAGAATTACAAATGACACCACAATGGCTCTGCTGGCTTTGAAAAAAACAAAAATGCAGTTGACTTTCCTTATCAAGTAATTGCTCTCTTACAGAGTAGGCAAGATATTTTTATCTTTGATTCTGAATAACTGATCTGAGTTTTATTACATTAATGTTCTGAAATCAATTTAGATTCAGTGTTCTATGTGTCCTACTCTATTCATAAACATTGTTTTAGTAACAGCTTTAACTTTTGTGTATCTAATTGGTTGAAAATGAGACGTGCCACACAGAAGAACATAGCTGGAGAGTTGTTCATTTCTAGGCTCAAGTGGATCCCATTCCTATATATATATATATCCCCCTGTCTCTCTCTCTCTCTCTCTCTCTCTCTCTCTCTCTATATATATATATATATATATATATATAGAGAGAGAGAGAGAGAGAGAGAGAGATGTAGGAGAACACAATACCTTTATCTTATTTTTTATTGATTTTATTATTTTTTAAATACATGACAACAGTGGAATGCATTAAATACTTATTACACATATAGAGCACAATTTTTCGTATCTCTGTGTATATATATATATATATATATATATACACATATATATATAATATACATATATATATATATATATGTTCACATCAATTTATACCATTATACATGTACTTTTTTGCATTACAATTCTTCATACACATATAGAGCACAATTTTTCATATCTCTGTATATAAGGTATGTTGACACCAAATTCAAGTCTTCATACATGTACTTTGTATAATGATGATGATCACATTATGTGGTGCTGAGGATCGAATCCAGTGCCTCATGCATGATAGGTGAGCGCTCTACCACTGAGCCACAACCACAGCCCCCTACTCCCCTCTTTTAAATGTGCAAATGTAACTTTAAAGACAAGAGGCAAAGTGAGAAATGAAGAAAAAAAGGAACAAGCTGGATGACCCAGTTGCTCCGCTCCAGCTCATGAGATTTTCACTGAAAAAATCAAAATGTTTAACATTAATAAATAGAAAACTAAGGGCTGGGGTTGTGGCTCATAGGTAGAGCACTCGCCTAGTATGCCTGAGGTACTGGGTTTGATTCTCAGCACCACATAAAAATAAAAAAGAAAGATATTATGTCCACCTAGAACTAAAAAATAAATAGAAAAAAAAAAATAGAAAACTAAGCTAAGTGAAAATTCACACAGGATTTTTTAAGTGACTTTCCTTAAAATATTATAAATTATGACATGGGCACTTCTGGCCCAGAAGTGTAGGCTGCCTGTTTTCCAACACACTGATGACAAAGTTAGTGTAACCAAGCCACCAACACTCTCTTGGCAATTAACCTTGTGTCACCCTCCCTAACCCTGTCCTGAAGCTCCAGTGGTGACATTGTCTGCTGTGTACTAGTCTTCTTAGTTCTCAACTCCATGACTCTGTCTCATAGTCACTTGGGGAAATGTTTAAAAAACCTATGCAGCAGGACCCTACCTCATACCAATAAAATAGTCCCTGAACAAGGCCAGCTGTGGGCATTTTAAATGCCCAGGATAATTGTTACCTGCAGCCCTGGTTAATGCCCCTCAGGGAACAGCTGTGGAAGCTTCCCAGGAGCCAGTGAAGCAGCTCAGTCTTTCTGAAGGATAATGGCGACATGACCTCCAATTCTGAGAAAACTCCTCTACAAAACAGTAAGGTATTCACACTTTCATGTTGCCTTTTACGATTCCCATCTTTATCATTTTGTAAGTACCTGGTTGCTGGCTTGAAACATTGGCTAGAGGTGGGAGGGACCAGCTGGGCTGACCTGGCTCTCAGCTTCAGGGTCAATGGGTGTTCCTGCTGGGCTGTTGTCCTTGGCATTAGGGCCCATCTCACTCTCTGCTGGCTACTTCCATGATCATAGCCCAGCCTTGAGTACCTAGAACCTCTGTCAAGTCAAAGAAATGTTAGAGAGCAGAATGAAATTAACTAAGAGGAGCAGAAGGCAGGTCAAGGAATGCATATTCTAAACAGCATGGAGAAACATTGCAAAAACAGGTCAGCTGGGACTATCCCAAAGATGTTACCTAGGATAGCATTTCATTGCTAGACATTTTATTTTTCATCCCTATCCCCTAAATTTTTCCGTAAGACCGATTTTCTACATGGACCTAAGGGAGCAAGACATGCAATATTAATTTTGTAGGAAAGAAGGGTAGTTATGATTCAGCCAAGTTTGGTGATCCTGATGGCTTTAGGTGGTACTGAAGAACTGCATTAAGTACATGTTGAAACACAATGAGAAAACAATTTCCTTTTTTATTCTCTTAATCCTTCTGATTATACCAAGATAAAAATCTCAGGCTGGTGTTAGTAAGTCTTAAACACCTTCCCTGCACTTGATAATATCTCTTTTTCACAAAAAAATTTAGGGAACAATATTAACCAGTTAGAATTTAAGAACACAGTTTAGATTTCATTTGTATTTATTTATGTGGTATCTTTTATTCATGACAAGCAATAATTTTCTTCAATTTGTAGTCATAATTTAAAGCTTCCTTACAAATTACATTTGTTTAAGAAAATGTGAGTTGATTTAAAGAGATAATAAGATAGGTGGTGCACATACATAACAATAATTCTGAAAGGAGACATAACTACTTTAGCTAAAAGTTATTTATATAGAGGTGAGCATGTTTAAGCAGATCTCATTACCAATTTGATGTTACAGCAAAAGTAAGAAGCATTGTGTCTAATTTTCAAAATTAAATCAATATTTAAATCTAAATGCACCTTCACTTTATTGTGCACACCTATATCCAATTTTATTTTCAAAGGGAATGCCAATTTTAACCATTTGGGTAATTATAATAATTTTCACTTGCTTTTAGTACACTGAAACTAGGGGTTTCAAAAATTACAAAATGGATTTTCTAAAGGCAAATAGCTATTGAGTTAAATAAGTTGGGAGAACCTCATCTGTGTCAAACCTATGTGAGTGGTTTACAGGTTGCGTCATTTTTGTCCTCAGTTGATCAATATGTTCTATGTGTACATGGTGCTTTTTGGTGGCAAATTTTTGGCTTACATTCTTGCTTGTTTTCCAGCAAAAACTGAGGTTGGATGTTCATTATGTAGATTTGTAACATCTGATTCTACTATGGAGCTGAGGTAGAGCCCAGTAATCATTAGAAGGTAGCTGATTTAGATTATGCTTTCATGCAATATGTGTATCTATGAAAATAAAATATTGGATGAGAAAATGAAATAAATATAATCACCTACCGAAAATCTGACAGGAAAAAAAGGTGCCTATAATCCCACCACTTCAACACTGTCATTGCTATGACTAAGATATATCCCACTCCATGGTGAAATATATAATTTCTACCTTCCTGAGAGTTCCAATACATGCTCCACCAGATTTACCAATTTTAAGATTTTTGCTCCTTGTTTGCTTTATCATTCTCACTCTTTCCCCATTTTTCTACATAATTTTTTTCTGAGTTTCATTCATCATGTTCCCTTATCACTAAATACTTCAGTGTGCATTTCCCAAATAACAAAGATATTCTCTTATATAACAACATCACAATGGTCAAATCAAAGAAGTTTAACATTGATACAAATCTATAGTCTACAGTCCATATTCCAGTTTTCCCAATTATCTCAATAATATCCTTTATAGAAATTTTTTTTTCCAGGCTGGGATCCAATCTGGGATCACCTAGTGCATCTATTGATAACATCTGTGGCCTTCTTCAGTGTGAATCATTTCATGATGTTGATATTTTTAAAGATTTAAGGCAGTTATGTTGTAAAATATCCTTCAATCTGAGTTTGATATTTCCTCATGATTAATGGCTTATTTATCAGATGGCTATAAATATTACATCATAAATATTGCTCCATGTTATTTAGCAGTATTAGCTTTCAATTTAATTATTTCATAATATAATGGAAATAGATAAATATTGGATCAGATAAGTTCAGGTATATAGTCTTTTCCATGGTTTGGATTATTAGCTTAAAACATAATATCCAGAAATGGATCAATGAATATGGGCAACTTGACAAGTATATAACATAGATTTCCAAATAGCTTTCCAAAGGGACTATTCTAATTGATATTCTCACCATCTACAGTTGAGAGAATGTTTCATGATGACCTCACAAGTTTTGAGACTGATCACTGTATTGTTCCCCATTCATTTATTAATCACTTAAAATATCCCACTGGAGGCTAGGATGCAACTCAGTGGTAAAGCACTTGCCTAGCATGCAAGAGACCCTGGGTTTGATCCCCAGTACTTCAGTCCCCAGTAGTTTTACTTTGCATTTATTGTATTTTTGATTAATAGTAAAAATTTCCTCCCAAGAATTTTCCAGTACTATTGCTTTTGACTTCACAAAGCTCTGGGCATTTATAAATTGATATATACTGTAACCTGACCCACTACATTTAGAATAAACTACTTAATATTCCTGGGATTTCATTATCTGGCCAGTGTTTACCTTTCCAGCATGAGTACTGTCCCTCTCATGATGGTCTCCTCATGCATTATCCTCCACATAAACTAAAAACAAGTTTTCTCTTGCCTTTGGGCCTTTGAGCCCTCCAGGAGAGGAAAATAATTTTCTCTCTATCCTTTACAGTTTGTAACTGGGACAGATCCCTGTAACAAAAAACAAGAAAAACTAACAGAAGCCGATGAACATGTATACATGCAGACTTGGGAGATGCCCAGGACATAAGCAATTCTTAAAGAGGTGACTTTGGATCCAGGGTTCTATGGAATCTTCAACAAAGAGAAATAAACTTTTAGAGAAATGTCAAGGCAAAGGAAAAGGACCTTGGGTCTCTAGGGATGGTGGAAAGGCATATGAGTGGGATTTTTATTATGTATGGCCCTCTGATGCTATCTCCAGGTTGATAAGGGTCTAACACTGCTTTTGGTGACCAACCTTTGTCTTTCCTAGTAGGAAGGGAAGGAGGGATGCTTTTATAAAGTTGTGTCCTGCTTTTAGGTAATTGGTGGGGAGCAGGTAACTTTTTTTGTAGCTGCTTCTCAATTGCCTTCAACTTAAAATAATTCTTATGCTAAAGTGGCATATTTTGGGATGGCATATTCAAGTCTCCTAAACACACACTTTCACTCTGCTTCTAGTCTTCTTCCTCTTTCATCTCTCACAACCAGTCTGTCTAACATCAGGTTTTGAGATTTCAGCTTAGATGTTACTAATTCTTTTCATGATACCCACCACTCCCCTGTCCCAAAAGCCTAGGTAGTTTCCTTCCAGTGCATGCACTTGACCCTGTCTATCACCCCATATTGGTTTTTATAAGCTTTAATTATTGGATAATTTATTAAGAGAGCCAGACAATTCCTTTTTTATTCCCCAAATTCTTTTCCTTTTTGTATTAATTGACTTTCTTGTTCTGGTACTAAAAATAGCTGCCACATACATTCATCTATGTAAACACATAGAAAAACATTGGGAAGGATATTGTTATGGGTTTTGAATAAGAAGTGTCCCCCAAAAGCTTATGGATGGTGTGAGACAAAGCAAGCAAATTCAGAGGTGAGCTAGGTGTGGTTGCACTCACCTGTAATCACAACTGCTCATACCACCCCAAATTGTGATAGGGAGTTTATCCATCTTTATTCCCATTCTTTGCCCCATCACTCAGCACAGGGTTTAATATATTTGCTGACTTAATAAATAAATATCAGGTCTTAAATCATATGGGTACACATCAAAGAAATGTTTTGCCTTTTAGTGCCAACTTTTGTCTTCTCCAGCAGACCAAATTCACCTCCAGGGCAATGACTATTTTTGTACTGTATATGATGTTTTTACTGCCTCTTCTATGATATTTCTCTGTGTCATCCTGGGGCATTGAAGGTTTGGATCCAAGAGTTAAACTGCTCACTGACTGTGGGATAATAGTAAAGTTGGGAAATGGGAGTCACTGGAAATAAGAGCTGGTGGGAAAAGTCATTTAAAGTTCTGGGAATATATGTTACCCATCTGCTGAAAAGATGTTTGTAAGATCACTGTCCAATGTGGTAGTCACAAGCACATGTGGCTACTAAAATTAAATTACACTGAAAATTCAGTTTCTCCAATTAAGAGCATGAAGAGAGAATTTTTCCCTTCAGAATGGGAAAAAATCTTGGCCAGTTACTCCTCCAATGGGGGATTAATATCCAGAATATACAAAGAACTCAAAAAACTTAACACCTACCCCCCCCCGCCCAAAATCACCCAATCAATAAATAAGCAAAAAGACTAAACAGAAACTATTCAAAAGAAGAAACATAAATGGTCAATAAATATATGAAAAGATTTTCAGTATCTCTAGAAATCAGGGAAATACAAATCAAAACTACACTAAGATTTCATCTCACTCCAGTCAGAATAGCAACGACCAAGAGTATGGTGAAGCTGTAGAGAAAAAGGAACACTTGTACATTGTTGGTGGGGCTACAGACTAGTACAACTACTCTGGAAGTCATTATAGAGACTCCTCAAAAAACTAGGGATGGAACCACCAGATGACCCAGCTATCCCACTCCTTGGTATTTTTCCGAAGACGTAAAAATCACCATACTACAGCAATACAGCCACATCAATGTTTATAGCAGCACAATTCACAACAGCTGAATTATGGAATCAACCCAGATGCCCATCAATAGATGAATGGATTAAGAAATCATGAGACAGACAGACAGACACACACACACACACATACACACATGTTCTACTCAGCCATAGAAAAGAATGGAGTTATGGCATTTGCCAATAAAAGGATGGGAATGCAGAATATCATGCTAAGTGAAATTAGCCAAACTCAGAAACTCAAAGTTGAATGTTTTCTCTCATATGTGGAACCTATAGAAAAATAAAGGAAAGGGGGATAGAAGGAAAGGATAACATAAAGAACCAATCAAATATAAACTAATAGATCAACAAAAGGAAGTCGAGTAGAGGAAGGAGAATGGGAGAGGGGAGGGAGGATGGGGGGAAAAGGAGGGGAATCATGAACTGAAATCAATTTCCAGGCATGTGTCAGTATGTTGGATGAATCCAATCACTGTGTATGACTATAAAGCTCTAATAAAAAAAATGCACACAAAAAAATTCAGTTTCTGGGTGATTCTAGCCACATTTCAAAGGCCCCATAGCCACACATGGTTAGTAGGTAATAAATGAGACAGTGTGAATACTTCCATCACTGCAGAAAATTATTGGATGGCACTGGTTTAGAACATTAGTTTCAGCATGGTGCTGAGCTCCTTTCAGGAGGAATACACAGTAAAGTACCCAAGGCCCAATTCTACTAATTTTTCTATAGGTACATAACTAATGGCCATAATAATAGTGCCAGGACATGTTAGCAACTTCATTCAGTTTTTCAAAGTCCTACACAATTTTTAGATTTAACAACCTGTCAGTAGGGAGATTTATTTGGTTAAATACTGGCTCTTAGTTTTACTTAATGTGTTATTAATTCACTTAAATTGTTTGCATCAACTTTAACTGACTAAATCAATTATTTTTTATAAAAGCAACCACATTTTGACATTTTTTTAAATTTAGTTCTGTATAGTAATTGAGGTTGTAGCTACATGAACAGGCATCTTTTTTAGAAACTTCTGAAAATAGTTATTTAAATAAGCAGGTGTAGAACTGGGCATGTATCTCAGTGGTAGAGTGCATGCATGGCATGGGCAAGGTCCTGGGTTCAATTCTAAGCAACAAACACACACACACATATATACACAGAATCCAGAAAATAGGCATCAGGGAAGAACAAAATGTAGCCCTGCCTCATGAAAGTGATGATAAGTAAATGAGACAGAAAGAAACAAGTAAACAAATGCTATCTCCTCAAAGAGTGAGATGTGGTAGTTCTCTGTGGAACTGATACTTTGAACAGAGACCTAAACTAAATATTGAGCAGAAAACAATCTTGCAATAATATGGTAGCAACAAAAATGTTTGAGGGGTTAAAAAATTATAATGGCCCTATCTGCAATTTTATTGTTACTGTAAGTAGTTACTCCAAGTTCTGTGTGAAGTACCTTATATGCATCATCTAAATTTTCTCCTACACACCTTTGCCATCCCCTACCCTCTTTGGGTATTGGGGGTTGAACCCAGGGGTGCTTTGCCACTGGGCTACCTCCCCAGCCCTTTTGTTTATTTATTTATTTGTTTGTTTATTTGTTTATTTATGAGACAGGTTCTCACTAAATTGCTTAGGAACTCATTAATTTCCTGAGGCTGGCCTTGAATTGGTAATCCTGTCTCAGTCTCCTGAGTGGCTGGGATTACAGGCATTTGCCACCACACTCTCTTCTACCCACTTTGACACAAGTATTCTTTAATTTTTTATTTAGATGTTGATGGACCTTTATGTTATTCATTTATTTATATGTGGTGCTGAGAACTGAACCCAGTGTCTCACACATGCTAGGCAAATGCTCTACCACTAAGCCCAGTCCTGATTTAGGTATTCTTATCTTCGTTTTAACAGATGAGATAGGTACCTAGGGAGATTAAATGACTTAGGGTCACATGACTAATATATAAGGGACACTGAATTTGTACTTGGAAAGTTTGAATCTGGAGTTGGGACTCTGGAACACTAGAATATTATTTACTTACCTTGAAAGAAGTTGTGAGCTACTTGTGCAGTTGAACATTATCTGATGACCCCACTTAGGAAGACCCCATTTTTTTGGCATAAGAATGATTATTTCCTAACAGTAGATTCACATGTGTAGATTTCCACTTAATAAGTCTGAGGCAAATACTGATGAGTTAACAGAAGTTTTGTTTTGTTTTGTCAAGGAATGTCTGCTGTTATTTCCCTTGGGCAATATCTCAAACTGTGATTGATAGATCACCTAGACCCTAGACATTCTGGGACTTGTTAAAACATGGGCTCCTGAAACCCATCTGGAATCAGAATCTCTGACACCTGAAATCTGTTTTTATAACCACCACTGCTGTTTCTTCTAATACATGTCCCCAAACCTCTCCCCTCTATGCAGAAGGCATAGTTGATTGCCTAGTCAAGAGCCTTCCTCTTTTTTGTCTTATTAATAGAACCCCAATATAGTTGCTTTGCTGTTAGGGATGAGATACTCCAGAAGATTGCGCCAGGCCCAGCAGATGAATCACAATCAGCCTAAACCAAACAGAGTCATCTCAGCTTCTTCCCCTGAGGTTAGTTTAGAGATTCATTTTTGGCAAAAGACTTAAAAAGAGACATTTCTGGGGCTGGAGTTGTGGCTCAAATGGTAGAGCACTCGTCTGGCATGCGAGAGGCAATGGGTTCAATCCTCACATTTAAAAAAAAACTGCAATAAAGATATTATGTCCACCTACAACTAAAAAAATAAATTTAAAAAAAGGAGAAAATCATTGACAGGCATTGACCTATGTAAATAAATTTTGAAGAGATGATCATAAAAACTATTCTTAGGATATATAACTAAAATATTGAGCATAAGCATTAGCTTATAGAAACCAGTCTTCACATTACCTGCCAGAGTTCCAAAATGAATTCTTAAAACCAAAAGATTTTGAAAAGGTGAAGAAATGAAATATAAATGTAACATCCTTTTGCAGAGAGAATCAGCAGTTGCCAGTAGGTTTCACTGTCTGTGCCTCTGCAGGATGCTCCTGCCATCTGCCCTAATGGAAGTGTTGCAATGTTCTACTAAGGGTGACACATTTCCCCTATCTCCCTTGGGAAACTGACTACCAGTAAAAAATAAATAGGTGTCAACCATGGTGAATTCTGAATCCCCATCCTGATGGAGCTGATTTTCTCATTCTCTTTCTGTGGCCTTTGTCTAATCAGCCACTCGGCATGTGGGCACTCTGTGAGATTGGAAACAGACATTCTCACATAGTAACCCCCCTTATCTAACTCTGAAATTCTCTTCATCTAAAGTCCTGAGACTTCAAACTCAGAAATCATGTCTGAAGCAAAAATAACAAAGGAAGCTTAATACAAAGGCAGATTCTCATTCTCCTTAGGTGGTGCCACTTACAAAACAGAGGGAAGGATCTGGAAATGAGTTTTTTTTCTGTGGGGTGAATGTGCTTTGAAGATTTTGCAGTTGCCAAAGCACTGGAATATCCTTCTTGTGGCTATTGCCTCTCAATACACTTGAGGGTCTGAGACTGCATTACATTTACATAATAGTTTATATAAATTTCTATCTTCCCTATATCCCTCTCATCCTAATTTTTTGTACTCCTCCAGCACAGGTGTTTTGGGCTTAAATAACTGACTCAGTTTGTATTTCCTGTGTGGCTGCACAAAACAGTGGTTAGGATCATGTGCTAATAGAGGAACAGCGGCATTTTATAACTTCCATAGTGAATATTGGTTGATCAGGAATCCCAGACAATTTTGTGTACAATCAGAATAATCATTTGGGTGCAGAAATGGAGTTCTGGACTTCATACTGAAGGTTCTTGACTTGACTGATAGGCTTGAGGGTTTTCAATATGTTTTGATTCTTCTATTTTCATATGACCAGGAGTTAGGCTACTATTTCAGGACCATTTCTCAAGGACTATTCTACCCATGACTGATTTTTATTATTACTACCCAAAACAAAACTTTATAATAACGAGGCAGAGATATTTTTAAAAAATAACAGTATAAGGCACAATCTATTCTCAAATAACACTGGTATGCAATTGATTACAGATTCTAAACTAGAACTTGAACAGATCCAATACTGAAAGATTGATGTCAGGAGCCTGATGAACACTTTACTGTCAATCATCATATGTCCAGAAATTTATATACCAAAATGCTCTCTTACCCTGAAACAAAAAGATGAAGAGCCTTATGCTAGTGTTCTATTGCTGCCATAACAAACTACCACAATTTCAGCAACTTAAAACAACACAAATTGATTATGTTTTCACTCCATGAGTTACAAATCTGACAGAGGTATCTGTTATGGTTTGCATATGAGGTGTCTCCCCAAAGCTCCTGTGTTAATGCAGGAGTGTGTGGAGGTGAAATGATATGAGAACTGTAACCAAGTTTGAATGGGCTGATTGGATGCTAACTATAGGCAGGTGAGGGGTGGATAAAGGCAGGTCACTAAAGGCATTCCCTGGAAGGGTTCATCTTTTGTGGTCTCTTCCCTTTGCTCTGTTTCCCAGCCACCATGAGGTAAGCAGCGTTTAATTGCCACACCCTTCCACCATGATTTTCTGCCTCACCTTGAACCTAAAAAAATAGATTCAGTCAAGAATGGACCAAAACTCTGAAACTGTGAGTCAGAACAAACTTTCCCTCCTCTAAATTGTTCTTGTCCCTGGGCTAAAGGAGTCATTCAAGGTGTCATCAGCAGGGCTTCAATCGTTTTCTGGAGGCTCTAGGATAGAATTCATTCTCTTGCCTTTTTCACTTTCTAGAAGCTGCCTACATTCCCTGGCTGAAGGCCCCCTTTCTTCATCTGTAAAACCAGCACCAGGGGTTGGAGTCCCTCTTATGCTGCCCTCTCTCTGGTTTTCTGTAGCAGAGACGCGTTCTCTGCATATAAGATACAGTGTGTAGACTGGTTCTTTCTATAATCCAGGACAATCTCCCCGTTACATTGGCAAAGACCCTTTGACCATGTAAGGTAACATATTCACAGGTTCTGGGGACAAGGATATGGGCATTTTTAGGAGCCTTCTTTCTACTATAGACCTCTACTCAGAAGCTTGCCCAACGGGTACATACCACAATATGATCTCCTAGTGCTTTTATTTCAGCGAGACACAGAAAATTGAGAGTTTATGGATTACTGATGTCTGTTCTCATCAGCTGTTATTATTCAGATTTACATTCCAAACCATGCACAATCTGTTGGAAGACTTTTTCTTCAATGACAAGGTTTGGTCTTTCATTAAACGTTACAACTTAGAGGTTTTATGTTGTGTTGGGAAGCTTGTGATGCACAATCTGAAGGGAAAGGAGGTTTACATTTATTAAGTTTATGCTCTGCCAGGCATTTTACATACTTTCCGGCATTTGATTTTCCTAACTCTCTAGTACTCCTTCCACCATATCATATTTATACAGAATAACTCCTCTTGTGGAAATTACTAAAACATCTACAAGGCAAGAGTATCATGCAGTGGTCAAGGACTCAGGGTCTGGATTCAGAAACACGTGGGGGTGCTGAATGGCCTCTTTTCCCTTCAGACCCACCCTCCACCCTCTTCATCCTGTTCTTTGCCCAGAGAGAATCATTTTCATGGGTCCTTCAGGTTGAGTTTGGTCAATGGGAGGTATTAGCAAGAGACCAGAAGGTATAATGAGAAATGGCTCAAGCCATTTATTCTGTCGATACCTTTCCTTTTGGGCTATAGCTTGGCAGTGCTTGCTTTCCTTTACCTAAAATTACAGCATCTCTAAGGTATCTGGAGGCCTATGAAAAATATAGAGCCCACTTTTTCTAGCCCTTATGTGCTTTACTGTCCCTTGCTGACGCTATTAACTCCTGCCCACACCTTGATAAATACTTCCTTCATTAAATACTCCTCAATTACACTGTTTAAGTGTGCCAACTGTTCCTTGCCAGGGTCCTATCTTAGACACCTGGGTATGCCAACATCCTGGGATCATGGATGAGTTATTATTTTGGGGAGGATGAGTTATTTTTTAAATTTTTTTTGTGGATGAGTTATTTAATTTCTTTGAACCTCAGTATTTTCACATGTGAAATGGAGATTAAAATGCCTACCTTAGGAATTGGGGAAGGACTAAATTATTTAATTCATGTTCAGTTTAACAGTGTTTGGCACACAGTAAACACTTAAAGGAAATTTTGCCAAAATAAAGGAAATGAATTCTCTGAGAACTGATAGCTCCATCTGGATACAAATGTTCTACCATGTCATTTCCTAAAATTTATTTTTTGCTCCAAAAAAAGGAAAGAGTTATTTTGAGCAACTATTAAACTAAAGTCTTTGAGTATACCAATAACTAATTGTTAGCAATGTAGCTAAAGGTACACAAATAGTCCTCACCTACTGAGAGATGTTCAAATGTAAGCATCTTTCATTTATTTTTGATACCTCTGCAATTTTCCAGTATGACACCAAGACTCTGCTTTCTAGTTTTCTAAATATAGAATGATATAAATAATGTAAGCAGAGAATTTTTGATAGTAGAATAGGTAATATTTTTGGAAATACAGGTCTATCTATAAATCTACTGAGACATTATAATTGCTTCATAGTACAAAGACTTTACACAATGATCTCCTTACAGGTATAAGAAGTTCGTGGTGAGATTTTAAAGAGGACATTCAGTCTTTAAAAAGGAATGCTTGTCATGGAATCAAAGAAATGATGAAGTTTCAAAAATTTCAAAAAGTCCTTCAGGATTTTAGTTCAGGATGGTTCATACTGAGAAAGAGAAAATGAGAGAGAGAGAGAGAAAGGGAGGGAAAGAGAGATTTGTAATCAGAACTTACAAGGTCACCTTTTCAGAAAGCAGATGAGAAAACTTTTAATAACTGACAGCACTGTCACCATTGGTTTAAGACTACACTTTGAAAGATTTCTTCCAGAGGGAAGATGAGGCTCTGAAGGTATGAGCAGAAGACCGAACTGCTCTGAATGAGAAATAACAGAAATGTGGTGGGATCAAGCAATGAAGGGAACAGAGAAACATATAGATGAGGAAAACAAGCCATGACATGTGGCTAGAGCCATTATATGCATATATATATATATATATATATATATATATATATATATATATATATATATGAATATGTTTCTAATGTGTTTGCCTTAACTGTGATTTAACCACTCTCCTTCTCCAGATCATTAATAAAATCTGCTATGCACTCAAATTCCTTATCTGTGTAATTTTCTCAAGAAGGAGAGGGATCTGTAATTCACATCTGGGTCAGTACACAGCACAGATAATATGTGAAATGGAGATAAAAGCAGGAGAGAAGGTTGGGGGTGGTTATAGTTTGAATCTGGAATGTTACGCAAAGGCCTATGTGTTGGAGGCTTGGTTCTCAGGTGATGATGCTATTGGGTGGAGGTGGAATCTTTAGGAGATGGGACCTGATTGGAGGAAGTAGATCACTGGAGGGCATGCTCTTGAAAGGTATATTGGGACCCTGTCTCCTTCCTTTTTCTCTGTGCTTCCAGCAACTTCCCTATAGGCCCTAGGCAATAGGGCAAAGCAACCATGGATTGAAACTTCTGATACCATAAGCCAAAATAAATCCAGCCTCTTTGAAGTTGATTATCTCAGGTCACAGCAATGAAAAATAGGGACTAACTACTATCACTGGGGCTATAATTGTTAATTTTAAGTGTCACCTTGGCTAGATAAAAAGATACTCAGGTGATAAAACATTCATTCTGGATATATCTGTAAAGGTGTTTCTCAAAGAAACTGGCATTTGAATCAGTGAACTGATATAGAAGATCCACCTATTCAGTGTGGGCAGGCAGAGTGCAATTGGGTGAGGACCTGGATAGAACAAAACTTTAGAGGTCCAGATTCTGAGACCCTTGACTTCAGTCTAAGTGTACACTTTTGGGTCCCCTGGTTCCAAGGGGAACCTGGTTCTGAGGCCTTCAGAACTAGAAACTACTCTACCACCTTCCCTGGTTCTCCAACTTGCAGATGGTATACCATGGAACTTCTCAGCTTCCATAATTTCATGAGCCAGTTTCCTGAAGAAATTCCCTCTCACCCATCTATCCTATTGGTTCTCTCTGTTTGGAGAACCCTGACTAATACAGAGAACCAGACAAAATCGAACTTAAGAGGTCAGCAGAAGTGGGAATAGATATATCCATAGAAACACGAGCTCTAAAAACTTTGTGAAAATATCAGGGAGAGATACTTCCTACAGGACAGATGACAGAGACTGAAGCCAACTCTTTATTAAATCTGAAATGGCAGGGTGACCTAAGCTCATATGCGAATTTCAATGTATCAGGGATCCAAGTGAAAACATAGGCATATAAAATTAGAGCTACTGATGCCAATCTGATAGGATGACTATTCTTATGGATGATATTTTCCTGACCGCTTATTTTGATAGTTCATTTTGAATCTATACTAAAAACGGAGTTTTTTTTGTATCAAATTTATTAATTGGTTAAGTTTTTCTTGATAAAAAAATAGCCATTGTTGAAATACCATAGTAAAAGTCTTCCAGTAGAAATGTTAATATTGGAAGACCTTCTGTTTTCAACTCAACTTGTTCAAAGGGCATAAATAATCAAATAGGACCTATTTTAGTAAAGCAATTGAATGAGGAATTTAGCAGTGCTTCCCCAATATAACAAAAGACTTTAATAGTGAGAGTAATTTTAATTGGCATTCAGCATGTTCCCTTGGCTTATTGGCTTTATTACTTGAAAATCAACTCACATTTATTGATCACCTTCTTTCCTGAAACCAGTGTGTCCAGATACCTTATGGATAAATGAAGAGACAAAAGAGGTAAATCCAAATATATATATAACCTTATGTGGTAGCTAATTTATATGTCAATATAGCTGAGATATGATTCTCAGATATTTGGTCAAACAATATTCTGGGTGTTTCTGTGAAGGTGTTTTTTGGATGAAGTTAACATTTAAATTGTTGGGGTTTGAGTAGGTTATTCTCCATAATACGGTAAGGCTTCATTTAATCAATTGAAGGCCTTAAGATAACAAAGACCGACCATCTCTGAGAAAGAAGGAATGACTCTTCCCCAAGTCTCCAATTTGCTAGACCACACTGCAGAGTTTGTACTCACCACACTTCTACAATCATATGAGCTAATTCTTTAGATCTCTACATATGTACATCCTGTTGTTTCTATTTCTCTGGACTAATACACTACTGTTGTGGTGTCCCCAAAAAACTCCTGTGTGAGACAATGCAAGAAAGTTTGGAGGAGAAATGATTGGGTTATAACACTGACCTAATGGGTGAATTAATCCTTGATGGGATTAACTGGGTGGAAACTGAAGGCAGGTGGGATGTGACTGGAGGAGGCCTTCATTGGGGGCGTGGCTATGGGCTATATATTTTGTATTTAGAGAGTAGATCCTTTTTCTCTCTGAATCCTGATCATCACATGAGCTACTTCCCTCTGCCTCAATCTTCTGCCATGATGTTCTGCCTCACCTCAAATCCCCAGGAATGGAGCTGTCGTTTTATGGACTGAGACCTCTGAATCTGTAAGCCTCCAAATAAAAATTTTTTCCTCTACAATTGTTCTGGTTAGATCCTTTAGTCACAGTAGCAAAAAAAAAAGAAAAGAAAAAAAAAAGTTGACTACAACAACTACTGAAGCCATTTTTATCTTTATAAGTAATTGCCATAACAAAAACTCTTGGTCAAGGGGATGGAGATATAACTCGGTTGGAGAGCATTTACATGGCATGCACAAGACCCTGAGTTCAATCTCTCTCTCTCTCTCTCTCTCTCTCTCTCTCTCTCTCACACACACACACACACACACACACACACACACATAAAATAACATTTTTGATCAAGAATTCATGTTTATTGTGCACATTTATAAAGTTTGTATATTATAGTATTCCAGGTAATTTTAGTTTTAGCTCAATCTCCAGAAGCGAATATTGCAGTTTTCAGTTCTTTCAACAGGCAGTATTTAGGCAACAAATATTTTTGAGCTCCTACTCTGTGCACAGCACTGTTCTTAGTGCTGAGGACAAAGTGGTGAATAAAAGACCACACACACACAAACACACACAATAATAATAATAATCCTGCTCTCATGGAGCTTATATGCTAGTAGAAAGAGACAGACAACTAATGAACTTATTTAAATCAGATGGTGATAAGTGCTAAGAATAGGACTAAAGCAGTTTACCCCCACCCCTCGCCTTTAGGCTAAAGGTTGAAAAGATGAGGTAGGTTTGTGCAATTTCATATAGCAGATTTGAGTAAGTGAACTTTGAGTGGAGAAGTAAATGAGAGAGCCATGCATATTTATGAATGGGAAGGGTTCCTGGCACCAAAAGAAGCAAGGCCAAGGACTCTGGGGCAGAAGTACTAAAAGGTGTGACGGGAAGGCACAGAAGATGGTATGTCTAGAGGGAGATGAAGCCAGAGAAATTCCCAGGAAATTTTGTATACAAAATTTGAGGATCCAGAAAAAGGCAGCAGTTTGTTCTGGATGAGATGGAGAGTAAATGAAGTGTTTTGAGCAGAAGTTTTATATAATTTAACTTGAGATATAGAAGACTTCCTTAGGCTACTCTCAGAGGTGGGTACAGGGGTTAAAAAGAAAAACTTGTGGAAGAGAAGACCAGTTGGAGACTACTATAAAATCCTATCAGGAAATGATGACAGTAAGAACAGTAGATCTAGTTATATTTCAAAATGTAGAGCCAGAAGAATGGAAAAATAAAGAGTGAAGGTTGACTCTATGTTTAGGGATGTGAGGTAGGAGAAGAATAGAATTGGGTTTATTGTAATGGGAATCTGGGAAGGGAGCAATTGAAGGAAGAATGTGGATCAAGGATCTGGTCTTGACATGTTAATTACTAATATCTACAACATATAAGTCACATATCACATTTTACACATTGATAAATGTGTAAATGTCAGACACTTAAGGGAAAATGTCAACAAGGAAGTTATGTAGATGAGTATGGAATTCAGGGGTGAGGTCTTAGCGGCTAATATATATTTGGAAGTTTTTAGTAAATAGGTGGTCTATGTAGTTATTAAACCATACAAAAATTCACAGGAAGTAAATCTAGAAATTAGAGAAACCTGAGGCCAGAGTCTTTGGACACTCCAATGTTCAGAGATTAGAACAAGAGGAGCATCAAGCAGAGGATACTGAGGAGAGCAGTGAGGGAGGTACAAAAAAAAACCCAGAAAAGGTAGGGTGTTCAGGGACAAGTGAAGGAAGTGTTTCAAATAATAGAGAAAGTGATCTACAGACAGGTTAAAAATTAAACAAGGACTGGACCAAGACTTGATCATCATTTTTATCAGTATGGAGGTTATTAGTATCTTGCTAATAGGAATTTGATTCCAGTAGAGGGAACAAAAAGTAATTAGAATCCATTCAAGAGTGACATCGATGGAGAATTGTAGACAAAAATATACACATATCTTTTTGGTTTTGAGATACAGGCAGTAAAGAATGTAATCCTAGCTGTGTTAGCTAGAGCCGAACCTCGGAAGGGTTTTTGACCTTTTTTTTTTTTTTAAGGTTGAAGAGTTAAGGACATATGTGTACGCCAATGAGAATGATCCAACAGAGCAGGCAGTTTGGCAGTTTTTACAGCAGAGTTTAGAGAGAGTAAATCAGTGCATAAGTTGGATTTAGAAAGGATAAAATGGGAAAGTTTTGAAAGTGGATGCAGATAGGTGGATGGATTTAGTAATGGGAATGTGGCAAAACTCTCTTTTGATTAGTCAACTTTTTCCAGTGAAATAAAAGTAATGAACTGAGGATGAGGGGAGGGGAATGTTAAATGCCAACAGCTGAATTTTCTGACTAGCTCTCTGTTTTCTTCAGTTGAGTTTAGGGAATTTGGAGCAGGACACTTTTCACCTCGTCTTCTTCAAGCAGAATATTTAGAATTAAGGATGTATTTTGGTTCATGTTTAAGGAGACTGACCAAGAACACCAGCCGGCTTTCTCATTATTTAGCCTGCTGCTCCACCGTGCCAGCACCAGGGTCTGTCCAGTTCCATTAAGAGGAATAGGACTTGGGACCTGTCCTGACTCTGTCTAGACTAAGATGAGGACTTACGAATAAACCCGTATTCCAGAAGTTCCACTGTCTCCTTTACACCTTTGTTCTTCTCTAAGAACTTACTTAGTCCCAAAAGGGTTAAAAACACTTGCTCTGGAGTTATTATCAAGTGCTGACTTTTTAAATCCATTCCTTCTGACAATCCACAAAGCAAATAAAACATGCAGGACCCTCTGTGGACATGGACCTATCTTTTGAAAAAAGAAGAAACAATCCTCTGCCTTCCATAATGCTGAATGTGAATTTCCTAAAATTCTTATAACTACAAGTATAATTTTGAAACATCCTTCCAAAGGTATTCTGCTTGATGGGTGAAATATTATTGAGGTGTATTCTTTCGGTAGGTCAGAGGGTGGGTTAAGGTTTAATGTGAATGTTTTTGTTATTTGAAAGATTTTTTTTCCTCTCCTTTTGAATTTCTATATTGTTACCAGGGATTTTCCTTCTCAGTACTGGTCCTACTAGAACAGGGTCAGAAAATAGGAGAAAGGAGACTAACATTCAGCACTATCTGGCAAGCATTTTCCAGAGGTTATTTAAATTTTAAAAGAATGTTCTGAGACAGGCTTTGAGTCTCCATTTTGCAAATTAGGAAACTAGGATAATAAAAGTAGCTCTAAACCACTTGGCATCGTGGAGAGTTGTTAATTAATTACAGTGCTTCAGAAAAAAATTGGAAATAAAACACAGCCGAATTTTGCTGCAACATACTATAAGACTTCCTGCATAACCCACTGTGTCTTGGCCTGGCATCCTGGCTCTGTCTCACTCTACCAGCCTGACTTAATCAAGGTCATTGAAAGCTATTCCTGTCTTGCCAGGTGTAAGCAGCTGTTCCAGATTGGTGTTATCAGCAAATTTATTGAACTTGCTCTCCCTTCCATCACCCTGTGGATAACTCTGGCCCACAACCAGCCCTTATGGATGGACACCCCTTGATAAATGTCCTCAGGATGACAAGAAGTCACTGATAGCTACTCTTTGATTGCAACTCTTCAGCCACTTGACAGCACTGTGATCCAAGCTATGTATTAACAGCTTGTTGAAAAGAAATGTCATGTGAAATGGTATCAAAAGCCTTACTGAAGTCTGGATATATTACATCTATTGCTTCTCTTTTGTCAGTATACCAAATAAAGAAATTAAGCTTATTGCCTGATTTCTTCCTCAAGGCATGTTGTTAACTACTCAACAGCTCTTATTTTGTTAATTCGCTTATCAATGAATCATTTGTATCTTTCCACTGACAAATAGCATTTGATCTTCATTTCAACTGACAAACAGCTCTAAGACAATATTCTGAAAGTCTTCAGACACTTTTGAATTGTCGTTTTTTAGGTTGTGTTTTGAAAGTATGATTGTCTTGAGCAAGGTATGCATTAACATAGCCCAAACACTCGTGTCTTTCCACAATATCAGAATTTATTAAGTAATAATAATAATTCACAAGCTATGTTGAGAGCCACAGCCGAAGGGGCCCCAGCAAACTTCCAGCTGATTGGCTCACCATGGCCCCAGCAAACTTCCAGCTGCCAGCTGATTGGCTCCTCTACGGTGATGCTCATTGGGCTGTTTCCCCGGCCCTTTCAGACCACGGAGCTGCTCATTGGGGGACTCTTTTGGCTCCGCCCACGCAACCCAGCCAGTCAGCCTGAAGAGCGGGAGGAGTGTGGGTTGAGAGGCTTGTGGGAAGCCGGTGGTGGCAGTTGGGCTCTGAGGGAATTCCTGAAAAGCTGGTGTGGTGCTGCGTGTGTTCTAAAAATAAAGTTTGTTTCTGCTTGTCAAGTGGCTCACGAATTGTGCCCAGCGAGACTGTGGCAAAGCTACACCACTATCATCTTTGCAATTCACTGAGTATTCATATGTTACCTGGTAGCCATAGGACAGGCAATCCTGTGTTTCTTTTATTCCACTCTTAATTACTAATATCTACAACATATAAGTCACATATCACATTTTACACATTGATAAATATAGGTTCCAGAAAGGCTAAGAGAGTGAAGATAACCCCAGGGTTCTAGGAAGCCTTACTAAGAGCAGATATAAATGCAGAGTCACTCTAGGTGGTCAGATATGATTACTGACCAGCTGGACTAGCCAAAGAACTTGTTCAGTGCTCAGAGTGTCAGAACATAGAACTTATTCTAGATCAGAGTCCAGATGGCAGACAGTTTCAAAGTGAGCCACATCAAGCAGGCCCATGACAAGAGGGAGTTGAGCTGAAGCTCAGGAACTGAGTTGGATATTTCTCACCTTTGGAATCTGTGACGCGTTCACTGGGTTTGATGAGAGATTGGTGTGTGGGCCTACAACAGTCTTGAGGTGCTCCTCTTTTATGGGTCTCAGGTGAGGTGGTTGCTTCATCCAATGAACTGGTGTGTTTGATAAGCTCATGGGCTTGGTTTTTCAGATTATAGGGCTCGTATGCCCATGAATTCATGTGCTACTCTTTTAATTTGATGAGTTCGCAGGTGGCCATTATTTACTAGCACAATTTATCAGTTTATGTTATGGTTCTGTTAAAGGTGGTTGTGCAAATGGTGATTGTTTACTTGTACAAACAGGGTACGGGATAATTCTACCTTGGTGCTTGTGCTCAAAGTGAAACAGTCCATAATGAACTATTGCTTTATAAAATGGAACTAGGGGCTGGGATTGTGGCTCAGCAGTAGAGCACTCACCTAGCATGGATGGGACCCGGGTTCGATCTTCAGAACCACATAAAAATAAAGGCATTGTGTTGTGTCCATGTACACCTAAAAAAATAAATATTTTTTAAAAAATAAAAAATAAATAAAATGGAACTAGACATAGCCTGAAAACTACTGTAACATGTATCATGGAGTAAGTTAGAGCAGGGCACAGCCCACTCTCTGCAATGGGGTCCAAGAAAATGCCCTGGGATCCAAAGAACAGTGAATATATTTACTTTGTCCATTGCTGTATTTACTCTCATTTCAGACAAATAGCAACTGACCACTAGATAAAGATTGTCTTGATCCACTTTGAGTTGAGTTTTGTTCATGGTGAGAGATAGGGATTTAATTTTATTTTATTGCATATGGATTTCCAGTTTTCTCACCACCATTTATTGAAGAGGCTATCTTTTCTCCAATATATGTTTTTGGTGCCTTTGTCTAATATAAGATAACTGTAGTTATTTGGGTTTGTCTCTGTGTTCTCTATTCTGTACCATCTCTATTATGGACAAGTCTATTTTGGTGCCAATACCATCCTGTTTTTGTTACTATTGCTCTGTAGTATAGTTTGGTCTGGTCTAGTGATGTCACCTACTTCACTCTTCTTGTTTAGGATTGCTTTAGCTATTCTGGTTCTCTTATTTTTCCAGATGAATTTCATGACTGCCTTTTCTATTTCTGCCGCAGTCTGGCTGGGCACAATCAGGAGCCACTTGTCAAAAGAAACTAACTTTATTTTTAGAACCACACACGACAAACAAAATAGTCTCTCAGGAAAAACCCTCAGAGCCTCAACTGCCACCACCGGCTTTCCCCAAGCCTCTCTCTCCCACACAAGCTTCTCTCCACCTCCCACAATCCTCCTGCTCTTGAGGCCGATTGGCTGGGTCACGTGGGCGGAGCCAAAAAAGTCCCCCAATAGGCAGCTCCGTGGTCTGAAAGGGCAGGGAAACAGTCCAATGAGCATCACCGCAGAGGAGCCAATCAGCTAGATGTTGCTGGGGCCGAGGAGCCAATCAGCTAGATGTTGCTGGGGCCGCTGTGAGCCAATCATCAGCCAGCAGCTGGAAGTTTGCTGGCATGTGGAAGTTTGCTGGGGCCCCTTTGGCTGTGGCTCTCAACATCTCCCCCTCTCTGTTTAAACAACAAGCATGTGGCTTAGGGACCGTGCCTGTTAGGCAGTCCAATTCAACATATGGTCCTTACCCGTCATCGGATGAACTGACCTCTAGGCGTCAGCCTCCTGTCTTAGGTTGGTACCACTGCAATTGGATCATTTCTATGAGGAATGTCATTGGGATTTTGATTGGAATTGCACTGAATCTGTATAGTGCTTTTGGTAGTATGGTCATTTTGACAATATTAATTCTGCTTTCCATCTTCTAAGATCTTTAATTTCTTTCTTTAGTGTTCTGTAGTTTTTGTTGTAGAGGTCTTTTACCTCTTTCATTATATTGATTCCCAAGTATTTTATTTTATTTTGAGGCTATTATAAATGGGTAGTTTTCCTCATTTCCCTTTCAGAGGATTTGTCACTGATGTACAGAAGTGCCTTTGATTTATGAGTGTTGATTTTATATCCTTTTACTTTGCTGAATTCATTTACTAGTTCTAGAAGTTTTCTGGTGGAATTTTTGGAGTCTTCTAGGTATAGAATCATATTGTCAGCAAATAGTGCTAATCTGAGTTCTTCTTTACTTATTCATACCCCTTTAATTTCTTTCATCTGCCTAATTTCTCTGGCCATTGTTTCAAGCACCTAGGAATTAAACCAGAAATACTGCACCTGTTAGAAGAAAAAGTAGGTCCAAATCTCCATCATGTCAGATTAAGCCTTGACTTCCTTAGTAAGATTACTATAGCACAAGAATTAGAATTGAAGAATCAATAAAAGGAATGGATTCAAACTAAAAAGCTTTCATTTCCTATCATACTTAACACTGCTTTCATTCACACTGTTTTCACTTTCCTCTCAGCAGAAGAAACAATCAGTGAGGCGAATAAAGAGCAAATCTTTACCATAAGCACATCAGATACAGCACTAATCTCTAGGATATATAAAGTACTCATAAACCTTAACACCAATAAAAAAATCAATAAATGGGCCAAGGAACTGAACAGAAGAGGATATATAATCAATCAACAAATATATGAAAAAATGCTCATCATCTCTAGCAATTAGAGGAATGCAAATCTAAACTACTCTAAGATTTCATCTTACTCCAGTTAGAATGGCAGCTATCAAGAATACAAACAACAATAAGTGTTGGCAAGGATGTGGAGGAAAAGGCACACTCATACATTGCTGGTGAGACTGCAAATTGGTGCAACCAATGTGGAAGGCAGTATGGAGAATCTTTGGACACTTAGAATGGAACCATCATTTCACCCAAGCTATCCCACTCCTCAATCAACAGATATATGTCTATACACAGAGGACTTAAAAATAGCATACTACAGGGACACAGCCACATCAATGTTTATAGAAGCACAATTCACAAAAGCTAAGCTGTTGAACTAACCTAGATGCTCTTCAGTTGATGAATGGATAAAAAAATGTGGGACACATACACAATGGAATACTATTCAACATTAAAAGAGAATAAAATCATGACATTTTCAGGTAAATGTTTGGAGTTGGAGAATATAAAGCTAAACAAAGTAAGCCAATCCTCAAAAACCAAAGGCTGAATGTTTTTTTCTGAAGGATGCTGATTCATAATGGAGTTGGGGGCGGAGCATGGCATGAGAGGATTAGACAAACTCTAGATAGGGCAAAGGGATGGGAGGGGGTAAAAAAGATGATGAAATGAGATGGACATCATTACCCTAAGTACATGTATGAAGACACGAATGGTGTGAAAATACTTTTATGTACAATCAGTGACTTGAAATTTGTGTACAACCAGAGATATGAAAAATTGTGCTCTATATGTATAATATGAATTGTAATGTATTCTTCTGTCATATATAACAAATTAGAATTAAAAAAATTTAAAAAAAAAGATTGTCTTTGCATACCCGTTCTACCTCCAGTATTTTACTGTGAAGAAGTGGTATCATTATACCTAGGAGATCAGTAGCTTTGTGATGGGGAGAACTGAGTGTGTGAATACATGTGTATGTATGTGAACATACTTTTTCAAAGGAAGGTGAATTCTTTCCTACCACTGTGCTGTGTTTCTTTAATTTTGATTGACTTTGGACTTGCAAGATTTGCTTCATTTGTGAGACTGGGGATAGAACACAGGGATGTTCTACAACTGAGTTCTATCCCCAACCCTTTTTTACTTTTTATTTTGAGACAGAGTCTCACTAAGTTGCCCAGTCTGGCCTCCAACTTGCCATCTTCCTGCTTAGCCTCCCAAATCCTTCTCAAGAGATTACAGGCATGCACCACTATGCCCAGCTGAATTTACAAGTTTTTGATCAACCCCAGTAATAATAATTCATCTCTTTTCTCTAATATCACTTCCTGCATCCATGTCAATAACTCCTTTGAAATACTATTCAATCCCTTTCCCTTGCTGGTAGAAATACTGAGGCTTTGGTTTTGATGCTGAATTTTCTCTTTTACATCTTTCATTTCCTATCACTCTGCTTTCACTTCTGGGATAGGGATAAAGCAAAGGCTGATAAATGCATAGAATTCCTATTCTGTGAATTTATACATATATTCACATATGTGTGTGCGCACGTGTATATAATTTCAGAAGTATTTTTTTTTCCTCTTGAGGCTAGCAGAGGCTTCTCAGTATAATATTCTAGAGCAAGGGTCAGCATATAGAAGGCTGGACAGTAGATATTTTAGACCAGTCTTTTTTGTAGCTACTTAATTCTGTTGTTTTTAGGGTAAAGACAGCCATAGATGCTATAAAATGAAGGAGAATGACTTTGTTCCAACAAAATGTTATTTACAAAAACAGATGACTGGCTGGATATAGTCCAGCAGCTATAGTCTATGGTTTGCTTCCTGTAGATTACAGATTCTTACTCTAGATACCAACAATGAGAGTTGACATCTAAATGTGGAACCCTCCTGGTTTTCTTGGGCTCTGGGATAAGGTGCTATAATATTTTAGTTTTGACTCTTAATTCACCCCTGGTAGATTTCAACTTGAGAAACTGATTTAACTTAGTTGAGTGCCCTCTGCACTAGATGTCTTGAATCTGAGTAACTTTGGGACCAAATTTCAGGCCATACTCATTTCTGTTCTTTTTCTTTTGTCAGTGGTGTGGGTAGATTTGGAATCCTATACATTCTTTAGTTTGAAGATATGAAAAGAAATGGCATGAAATACCTCAAAGTCATTGGCTTATAATTGGTACTATTAAATATGGCAGTTCAATCATCAGAAGCTTTTCCCTGTAGGATTAAAAAGAAGCAAAAAACAACAATCAAACAAACCTAAATTACATTATAATGGGATAGAATGAAATGGAATTTGACTGCAACCTAGCAACCATCAACTGTATCTCAGTTATTTATGAGATTTAAAATGTGTGGAAGTAGTTTATGCTGTCCTATTCCTGAATTCTCTGGGCTAGCTGCTTTACCAAATGGACAATTGATGAGAAGGTATATATGGCTTTGAAAACCCCCGGGACATTTCAGGCTAAAATGAAATAAAATAAAGATTATTTTTCTCAAAAGAATGTTGTTTGAAACTTCTGTTTTCAGCTAGGATAATTAACAAACTTCTCAGTGTTATTAAATACTATATAGCTTTATACTTTAAAAAGGAAACTTCTGTTATTAAAAGAATAGAATTTTTTCTTTCAAAATTTTTATTGGTACATTATGGTACATAATGATGGGATTTATTATTGCATATTTGTACATGCACTCAATATAATAATATAATTTGACAAAATCACTCCCAGCTCTTTCCCCATCCCCCTGCATCCATCCCCTGGTCCCTTTTCTCTACTGATCTCCCTTAGATTTTCATGAAATCCCTGCCAACCCCCCTTTCCTTTTTCCTCTCCAGTTTCTACATATGAGAGAAAACATATGACAATTGACATTCTGAGTCTGGCTTATTTTTGCTTAACATAATGGATGACTCTGTAGTTCTAACCATTTTCCTGAAAATGGAATAATTTCATTTATATACATACATACACATATATACATAGATATATTAAATATACACTACATTTTCTTTATCCATTCATGCATTGATGGATACCTAGGTTGGTTCCATAGTTTGGCTATCATGAATTGTGTGGCCATAAACATGATTATGCATTTGTTACTCTTTAGGACAAATACCAGGGGATGGTATGGCTAGGTTCTCTGGTGGTTCCATGCCTAGTCTTTTGATTTCCATAGAAGTCGTACTAATTTATAATCCCACAACAGTATAAAGTGTTCTTTTTTCTCCACATCCTCTCCAGCATTTATTATTGTTCACATACTTGATGGCTGCCATTCTGACTGGATAAGACAAGAAATCTCAGTGTAGTTTTGATTTGCATTTCCTTAAATGCTAATGATGTTGAACATTTTTTATGTGTATGTTACCCATTTGTATTTCTTCTTTTGAGAAGTATCTGTTTAATTCTTTGCCCATTTATTAATTGGGTTATTTGATTTTGGGGAAGGTGTTAAGTTTTTTTTAGTTCTGTATATATTCTAGATATTAATCTTCTTTCAGTATCTAGCAAAGATTTTCTCCCCTTCTGTAGGTTCTTGCTTCACATTCGTAATTTTTCCTTTGCTGTGCAGAAGCTTTTTAATTTGGTGCTATCCCATTTATTAATTCAGTAGATTCCCCCTGAGAAAGTGTTTGCCTGTGCATATATGCTGGAGTGTTGGCCCTATGTTTTCTTGAAATAATTGCATAGTTTCTGGTCTAAGTCCTACCTAGGTCTCTGATCCATTTTGAGCTGACTTTTGTGCAGGGTGAGAGAAAAGGGTCTAGTTTCATTCTTCTACGTGTGGATAGCCAGTTTTCCCACACCATTTGTTAAAAAAGCTGTCTTTTCACCCATGTATGTTTTTGGCACCTTCGTCAAGAATCGGATGTGTGTTTGTCTTTGTGTCATCTGTACCATTGGTCTATGTGTCTTAAAAGATAGAATATTAACATGGGCTGTGTCTTAGAAAATTTTCTAGTGGAATTCATTTTCTTCTCAGTCTGACATTATCATCTACATGAGTTTTACTCTTCTCTTGCTATCACTGCCAGCAGAGATCATAAATGCCCTCTTTCCAGATTACTTTCCAGAAGAAAAACACAAAAGACTTGATTTGATCCTTTCACTTAAAACATTATATGAAAAACTATTTTTTTATTAAACTTAGGGCTGGGGTTGTGGCTCAGTGGCAGAGCACTTGCCTTCCACGTGTGAGGCACTGGGTTCCATCCTCAGGACCACATAAAATAAACAATCTTTATTGTTTATTTATTTTTATGTGGTCCTGAGGATGGAACCCAGTGCCTCACACATGCTAGGCAAGTGCTCTACCACTGAACTACAACTGTAGCCCCTGAAAAGCTATTTTTATATCCACTCATTACTTTCAAATTCTCTTTAATGCAGCTTTATCAATTTGGACAATAAAATCTCATTTATTTGTGCATTCGGGCAGGACTACCCTAAAGGGGTTCTGTTTGATATTTATGGCAAAACAAAATTGTGCATAATGATGATCAATGTAAATAATTCACCAATACTAGCTATAAATTCAACTAGGATTAGTAAAATCTAAACTCTTTGGTAGACTTTCAGCGCATACTTCACACCAGCCACTACTTAATTCTGCAGCTTTCTACACCAACTCTATGCAGCCTCCACCATGGCCAAAGCTGAAGCTCACCTTGTATTTCCTTTTCTCTCTGTGCTTTTCTCTATAATGGGAATATCCTTTTCCCTCTAGTTCTACCTTTCAAAATGCTTATCCTCCTTCGAAAGCTGCATTGAAACGTCATCAGCTTCGTGAAGCCTTCTCCAATACTGCAACCAAAATGAGCTCTCTTCCAAGATTTTATGGCATGTTATTGTGGTGGAGTGTTGGTTTGCATGTATGGTAGAATCACTGACAATGACTTTACATATAAGCCCAAACATCTGCCTACATCATTTGTCATGCTTGAAAATTCATTGATAAAGATTTTTTTATCCACAATTTATTTCCTTTTATGTATACTTTATCTTAATATTGAGCCATTGTATTCAAGTTTTTAAATGTTTATATATATATATATATATTTACATATATGTATATATATGTGTGTGTGTTGGTTATATTATCTATACATTTTTCAGTATAGTCAAGGGAATATTCTAGTGTGTGTGTGTAAAAAGAGTGTGTGGTGTGGCTGGGAATGTAGCTCAATGGTAAAGCACATATTTAACCTTTGCAAGGCAGACCTGGGGTTTGATACTCAGCAGGGTTGCACATATAAACACACACAAAATAAAAAAGAAAAGAAGAGTCTGTTATGTCTGATAAGAGAGAGAACATGTGAAAGAGATATCCCCTTTCTTTTATTCCTACTTCAAACAATCATACTAATAGATACCCATGTGCCCAGGCCAGTAATTTTGGTGACATCATAAATTTCTCTCTGTGCCTCTCTTCCCTCCAATCAATGGCTAAAACCTGTTGATTCTACCTCTGGAAAGTGATATCTCCAAGCTTACCAGCCCAATTGGTGTGGCTCACAAGGGTCTCATCACCTGTGACCAAGATTATTTCAATTCCACTCATCTTCCAGAGGATTTTTGTGTACTAGAGGCCAAACCTAAGGCCTTGTAGATACAAGGCAAGTGATATACTTCTGAGCCGTACCCCTAGCTCCTTCACAGGATTTTTTCAAAAACTTTGTTGACATATAATAATTGTATATCTTTATAGGGTATGATGTTATAGTGTGATACCTGTATGTATTGTGTAATGATTAAATCAGGATAATTAGTATATCCAATAGCTTAAATTTTTGTCATTTATTTTCTGTAAGAATAGTCAAAATTCTCTCTTCTAGCTATTTGAAATACAGAATTTTATTGAATTGTATTGTTAGCTATAGTCATTCCTACTGCCAACAGAGTATAAGGACTCAGAGGATATTTATTCAGTATAAATCTGATTATGTCATATTCCCATTCAAAATTCTTGATGGCTCTCTACCATTCAAAGATTAAATATTTCAATTCCTGGCATGATAAAGACCCTTCATGATCTGGCCCCATGTCGCCATATTAAGCATCATCTCTTATCCAGCCTTGTCCCCTCTTGCTCCCACAGTTCTTGCCTCTTGCTTTCTACTGCATCAACATAGCTGCACGTTAGTTTCTAACCCTGCTCTTACATTCCTCAGTGACTTGGCATATGGTACTTCCTCTATCCCAGATGCCACCTGGATGCTGCTTCTCTAAAAACATCCCAGACTTTCTCAGGAATAGTTTTTCTGTTTGATTTTGGTTTTTTAAAAGCAGTTGTTTTCTTGTGTGTCTGTATTTCCAGGGCCAGTAAGCTCTAAGAAGGTGGAAATTGTATCTTTCCTTCCTTACATCCTCAGACCTAATTATAAATGTTCATTGATTAAATTAGTGAATGAAAAGATGCCTGCACTGAAATAACTTTGAGAGATTTGAAATAATCACTGCAGATAATTCTGTTGCTTTCACAGTCTTCTTTCTAGAAACCTAGTGTTATGTTTTAGATGCAAGGTATCCCCCAAAAGCTTATGTTTAAGACAAGGCAAGAAAGTTTAGAGGTGAAATGATTGGGTTATAAGAGCCTTTAACCTTATCAGTACAATCCCCTGATAGGGATTAATTGGATGGTAACTGTAGGCAGGTAGGTGTGGCTAGAGGAGGTAGGTCACTGGGAGTGTGCCTTTGGGGAATATATTTTGTTCTTGTTGAGCAGAGTAGTCTCTCTCTGCTTCCTGGTGCAAGGTTCTGAGCTGCTTTCCTCTGCCACACCCTTCCACAAGGATTTCTTCCTCATCTCTGGCCAAAAACAATGGAGTTGACCTTCTGTGGACTAAGACCTCTGAAACTCTGAGCCCCAAATCAACTTTTCCTCCTCTGAAATTGTTCTTGTCAGATTTTTTAGTCATAGCAACAAAAAAAGTTGACTAAAACATTCAGTTATTTGGTTAAATTTTTCTTTTTGGATCTTTTCTATTGATGCTTTCTTAGAGTTTTACTGAATTTGCTGTTTTCTTTCATTTTGCTTATTCCAATTTATTTTATTATTTCTTTTATATTTGTGATTCTATGAAGTTCATTAATGATAGAACCGTTTCTACTCAAAAACACTGTGTAACTAATTTTACATGAATGACCCTTGCTAAGAATTTTTCCTTCTATCTAGCAGAAACAAGTTTAAATATAGAATCTCAGGCTTTAAGAAAATGTGGACATCTTTACCAGAGTAGATGATGATGAAGATGTGATGGAGAAGTAATAGTAGTAGTTAGTGGTTATAAGCATAAAGTCAGATAATCTGTGTAGTTTTCTTAGTATAGTGTTTTGTTCACAGCCAGTTCTCAGAAAATGAGATGTTGAAGCTATCTATTTTCTTTGGTTTGGATTTGGGCTTTTTATTGTTATTATTGGCCATTATGACTTTTAGTTTAAATATTCCTGGAAAGAAACTAATCATTTAAATACTGATACAAGAAATTGTATGCTGAGAAAAATTGTTCTTTGAGACCCTTTTGAAAATATTCTCCCATGTTTTTTTCCCTGACAATAGCCACTTTTTCATTTGGTACATGATCTTATTTCAAAAACTTATTTAACCTTTTGATGCTGTTATTTTATTATAAAGTTTTGTTTTTCTGTTAAACATGGATATTCAATATTTTAAAGTCAAGATTTATGTTGTATGAGAATATATTACCTTAAAAACTAAAAATCAATGTCAGAATATTATTTGATTTTAATAGTATGGTTTTAAACTTTTCAAAGTGTATTATGAAAGTAGAATGCAAAAGAATTAACGGGGAACAAGCCGAGCATGGTGGCACATAGCTATAATCCTAGTGACTCAGGAGGCTGAGGTAGGAGGATCTCAAGTTCAAAGCCAGCCTCAGCAACTTTGCAAGGCACTTAGCAACCTCAGCGAGACCTGTCTCTAAATAAAAAGATACAAAAGGCTGGGGATGTGGCTCAGTGGTTAAGCGGTACTGGGTTCAATCCCTGGAACCAAAAAGAATTATGGGGAGAGTCTACAGCTAAATCTCTGCATTATGATGTATACTATGCCATTTCTCTACCCTAGAGGATGTTTGGAAGTCTTTTAAGAGGAAGACAGTAAATATGCTGGCAAAAATGGTAGTCAGCCTTTCATGCTACAGAGCTGCCAGAAAACTGACTTAGACATATCCAACAGCTCAGAAAAGAGCCAGCCAGATCTTTGGCAATTTGTAAATCCAGATCAGCTAGCTCTTCTTATTCCATCTCAGATGACATATTCTGGAGCCCCCAGGGACAAGTAGAAAAGCCTGTCACATTTAACCCAGTTAATCCTTCAAGGCATTGCATAAATGCCATAGCTGTAAAATCAAAGGAGATACAAGCTCTCCCTCTCTTTTGGAGGGCACCCCAGTCCCTCTTCCCATAACTGCCTGGGACCCACTTCAGTGCTGCCTTCTCTGAGGCTGCTCTGAACCTGGGATGTATTTTGGTTCCCATCTCCAATGTTAAGGATTTGGACAATCTAATGAACTATAGAAGTACCAATAGTCCAGTTACATTGGAACAGGATCCTATTGCCTTAATCCAAAATTTGAACATATTAAATGGCAATTTGGGACTCTAAAGTCAGTTGGTAGAGAAGTATTTATCTTCTGTTTTATGTGATGATGAGAAGGGGATTTTAGAAAAAAAAATATATTCAACATTATTATTTCATATTTAAACAAACACCACCAAAACATCATCATTTTTTGAAATGGAAACTGTAGAAAATAAAACCCAATAAAATCCTCTTGTTTGGAAAGGATTTTTAAAATTATTTATCTTCTTTATTAGAGAGATTCTCTCTAAAGGAGATGGATACTTCTCCCAAGTGACAGAACACTTTCATGAAGATGGCCAGGGGAAAGATTTTGATGGTTTTGAAAGAGAATAGTCATTAGCAAGCTAACAAAGGTTCACTATTCTAATTATTTTGTCTGTTAAACTAGGTGGCTGGGCCTTTCTATCAACGTTCTTCTATCTTCTTCTTCTTCTTAATTCCTTTTTTAAAAAATATAGTGCTGGGATTTGAACCCAAGGTACTGCATATGATAAACACATGATTTCCACTGAGCTACATCTCCAGCCCCACTCCCAAAATTTTAATTTTCAGTCCATAAAATACATAAAGTCCCCAAACTGCATCTAAGCCCAGACCGGTTAGTTAAAAGTGACAACTTCTTATTCTGAGCACTCCTACCCTCCACTTAATCCCAGCAAACTCAAAACTTTGAAATATAATATTTACATCACTCTGTAATAATAATGCTATCTGATACAAAACTTTCACTTTTAAAGTGTTACTCAGGAACTTTAGATGAGCAGTTCTACTTTTATAATAAAGTAAATTGATACACCATATCAAGTTGTTCTGGAAAAAAAAAAAAAAAAAAGATCATACCCTTCTCAAAAGAGAGCAATCTCCTGATTTTGTACCAGCAGGCTTTGGCTCAAATTTGTCATTTGAACCTGACTGCTCTTAAGTGAGTGATTTCTTGATTGATTTTTGTACACTTTCAACAGTGATCCTCAGTGTTCAGTTTATTCCCTGAAATGTCACTGTAACCTCTGTTATGGGGTCGAGGGGGGGTGGGGTCTACTAGAAAAAGGTAATCTAGAAAATAGGATTCTGTTAGCCTGAAGGAGTTAATGTAATACTAGAGAGGAGAAATTTAATTGCCTTTTGTTCAGAGTGTTTTAAATTCTTAAACTTTCTTCAAATTGTAGCCACCTGCCAATAAATAAAGCAAAATAACTATAGATTAGACAACCTGCATAATGGAGATTTATCATATTCTCAAGTAAGATTTATGTCTTAGGATATGTATTCAAAATTAAGTATGAAAGGGTTTAGGAAAGTGTAAAAAATGGTAGCTAGACCTAAAAGCACTTTACATTGCATTGACTTTTTTTTAGCACAGTATATTTATTTTTTGTATTTGACAACAAAATAAGTGAACAGCCCTTATTTGATTGTTTAGAAACAAATGGAAACTGTATTCTTTCTTCTTGAACATTCTTGACAGAGTGTGAAACAGTCTTGTAGAGAATAAATTATTTTTTTCTAGCATTTCCAAAATGTAGAGATAAATAGAATTTAGACTGCTCTGTAATCACTAAAATACTTTTAATATTTTTTCAAATATGGAATGCTTTACAAATTTGCATATCATCCTTGCACAGGAGCCATGCTAATCATCTCTGTATCATTTCAGTTTTAGTGTATGTATTGCTGAAGTGAGCACTTGAATATATTTTGAACTATACTGTTTCCATTAAAATCTGAAACTACACAACTGGAATAATATGGAGTAGAATGCTTAAAAACATATGCAGCAGAATGTTAAGCACACAGTTAAGAGCTCTTGATGACAGACACACACACCTCTTTCTCCAAATCAGGCACTTCAAGGTACTCTCCCTTTTAAAGTCCTTCACACAAAAAGAGATGTTACCACATACTGCTGTATGTCCAAATATCTAGCCATTTCCCACTTTGACTGACATATTAAATAAATAAGAAACGAACATGACATTAAAAACAAGAGCTTCTCTAGCTGCCTCCAGGAGTCCAGACAGACCAGCCTTTCTGAGAATCCAGAATCATCCTAATGCAATTTACAAACAATCTTCCTGGGAAAAGATGAATTGAAGTTCGTTCGTGTTGAGTAGTCTGAGAGAAAAGGCAGCAGAATAACACACCATCATGCTTATAATACCTTCATTTTTTCTTTTTCATTCTTCTCTGGCATTGTGGCAAAAACTGGTGAGTGTGTTTGTTAAATATTTTGCAGATTTTAAATGCACCATAAGTGCTCTCAGCAAATCCACCATGATATTCTAAGCTGAAGTAGGGGTCTTGTCCTTAGTTGTACCTTATACTGCAGATATTTTTCTCTAGGTAGCCCATTCCTTCAAAGTCCCTGAAAAATAGGACAGACTTCATGAGGAGTATATTTAAAAATAGTATCAGAGATCTGCAAAGATATAAAAGTTTTGTCAAAAGAATAAATTGGAAAAGTTTTTTAGAAAGATCATTGATAAGGAAAATATAGTATGGAAAGTACTAATAACAAGAAAAGGGCTAAGCCTCAGAGGTTCTTAAACTATTTTGAGCAGTCAGGGAAAATCTGTGGACCACCCTTCTCAGCAAATACTTTTAGATACAGGCTTTTCCCCATTATGTTCAAAGAACCTCTCTCCCCCAGGTTTAGAGCACTCCTGGCTCTGGTAAAAAGAGTGGATTAAGTTTATCTTGAGCACTCTGTATGCCTTCTTTTTTCCATACACACCACCCATCACCTCTCCTTTCCAAGGTTCTAGGGTTCATCAAGCCCTCTGTTTTGATGTCCTGTCCAAGTTTATTATCTCTGAACAACATCCAATCTTATAGCCTTTTCCATCTTTTCTCACCAATCCCCATATCCCCAATTTCAGGTCTTAATCTTCTTTCAGGTTTTATTTTAGTAGATTAGAAATTCTTTTTTAATATTCATTTTTTAGTAGTAGATGAACACAATACTTTTATTTTATTTCTTATGTGGTGCTAAGGATCAACCTAGCGCCTCGCACATGCTAGGCGAGCGCTCTACAGCGGAGTCACAACCCCAACCCCTAGATTAGAAATTCTTAATAGTGGAATTCATTTTCTAGCAAGCCATATCAGGTTGGGGTACAGCAGTTTTTTGAATCACCCACATCATATAATTCTCCCCCAATCACACACACACACATTGTCTGCAATTTCTCCATAGTGGGGAGTGGTAGGGAGTGGTATCCTTGGCTTCCACTCCTGGTTGCCTGGCATGTGGAGGCAGAAACAAAGCCTCTGATGAAATTGGAAATTAATAAGAAAATAATAATTAATTATAAAAATTAATAAAAATTAATAAGAAATTAGATGGTGCCTAATTAATGAATTTATATTAAAGTGTGTCCAGAGTGAATTTCTTTTTATTAAAGATAAATAAATGATTATCCTTTGAAAACAGGGTTCATTTCAAAGCTAGGTATTAGAAGTCAATACTAGGCATGGGATTTTTTAATTGTGGGCTGACCATCAATACTAGGCATGGGATTTTTAAATGTGAGCTGACCATAGCACAGAAGAAAGCTCATATCTGTTATGGGAATCAGTTGGTATCAGGAGAATTTATAAAAAAGAGAAAAAGGAGACTCTGCTTACTGACTGGGTAGTGAGGAGGGGAAAGTCTTGGTTCTTTCATACCAGTGTATATAGACACCATGTCTCTTTACAGGATGTGCACTTCTTGCGGGGGCGGGGGGTGGGGGGAGCACTACACTTACATTCTAAGAGAAGATTTTGAATTTGTGATGTCAAAAGATCAAGGACAAGATGAGCTGGCTGCTTCTGTGCACATGCATTCTTGAAAAGCCAGTTTCAAAGCATCTTTAAATGAATTCTGGAGGCTTCTCCTCAAAAGCAAATTAAGCATTTTGTTACTTAAGGAATTTATGTTTGCATATACAGGCTTAGCCAATTCTAATGCTATCCTGGAAGGAGACAGAATCTGCAAGTGCTGTATGCTGACAATGCGTCTTTTACCCTCCTCCTCCTCATCTTTCCATTCTTCAAATCATGAGCAAGGGCAATGGCTACAAGATAAAGCTGAAAGAATAGGGTGCCTCAATTTTTTAAAGTTTGTTATTTATCTAAAATACGGGAAGCTACGTGAAAGATGTTAAACTATAGAGGTGATATCAAATTCAAATTTTAAAGGAAAGTCATTTTAAATAATAAGATAACATTGCAATATTTAGTATTCCAATATTATTTTAAAGTTAAAACTCTAACTGTTAAGGTTAATTATTATTGATTGGCACTGCTGATTAATACAAGATATTTTAAAATTCTTACTTATTCTATTATTTTCCTATAATTTCTTTGATGTTTTATTTCAATTTGATTTATTATAAATAATTCATAGTTGCTATATATTTAATGTTTTGTCACCCCATAATTTTGTATGTTAAAATTCTAGCCCCCAAGGGGGTGAAATTAGGAAACAGGGCCTTTGGTAGTTATTAGATCATGAGAGCAAATAGTTCTGGAATAGGATTAGTGTCCTCTAAAAGGAGCCTAAGAGAGACCCCTGACCCTTTCCACCATGTGAGGACACTGCCAGAAGACAATGGTTTCTATGGACCATAAAATAGGTCTTCACCAGAAACCAAATCTGCTGGCACATTGATCTTGGATTCACAGCCTCCAAAATAGTGGCCTGAACAGATAAAGAAAGATATATTCTGTTTTAATTTTATCCACTTCATTCCAGAACTTCACAGTGATCCAAGTGTTAACATACTTAATAGCAGCTCTATTTGTCCTAAATCTAGATGTATTTCAGAAAATGAACACCACTTACCCAGCAATACCAACTAGCAAGATAAGATCACTTCATTCCTCTTCCAATGAGCAATGAATTAGAATGGAAGAAGTGGGTTGGACTTTCTGTGCTCTGTTTAAAATTTTGCCTTTTTTTCTTTAAATGTTAGTGGGAGGGAATCCAAGAATACAGTGTGATGTGTGGCAAGGTGGTGCACACCTATAACCCCAGAGACTGGGGAGGTTGAGTCAGGAGAGTCACAAGTTCAAGGCCAGCCTTAGCAACATAGGCTCTAAGCAATTTAGTGAAACTCTGTCTTAAAACAGAAATAAATAAATAGGCAAGGGATGTGGTTCAGTGGTAAGTCACCTCTGGGTTCAATCCCCAGTAAAAAAATAAATAAATAAATAAAGAATACAATGTGACTCAAGAAAACCCTGAGGGGTGGGATTAGAAGAATGATCTAGAAGGGGGAAAGATGGGGAGGGCAGGCAATGAACCAATTTGCACTGAAATTCAAAATGAGGGAAAAGTGCCTGGAGATTTAAAGGAAATAATAGATGTGAGATAAATAATAGTGAATATTTTTCTCAAAACTACCTAAAAATCTAAGTGGGATTTATGGAAATTTAGAGTCTTTTCTCTCTCTCTCTCTCTCTCTCTCTCTCTCTCTCTCTCTATATATATATATATATATATATATATATATATATATATATATATATGTTTATTTATTTATTTATATTTATTTTTTGCTTCACATTTTTCCCGGGAATTCTGTTAAAGTTGCTATTTATTTAGGATTCAAATGAGTTTAATAAAAGTTCTTAGAGTAGGATTTTTGGAGTGAGAGTTTGAAGAATTGATGAAAATTTTGTGTAACATCTGTGTAGAGGAGAAAAATGGAAACATGGTTACAACTGTGTTTTTATTATTGTCAAACCAGAAGAGCCCTTACCTGAACATCTGATAAAAGAACTTACATCACAGTTGCTGGACTATAATTTTCAAAAAAGTATGTAACACAATGAGTTTGCCTCTTGGTGAGTGCAAAGCCAGTAAGTGCAACTAGGAAATAAAATAGTGGAGGGAGTTTATTTTAGCAAGTGAGGAGAGAACGGGGGATAGTTTTCAAAGCAGTGTTCCTGTGAGCAAAGAAAGAGAGGGGCTTTTTGAGGAAATTTATATATTCATATAGGAAAAACTCATCATCACATGTAACCGTGGGGATATCCCTGAGCATGCCCAGTTGAGGTCATAAATCACATGTAAAAAAAAATGGCAGACACCAATGCTTCTGGGTGGAGCATTTAGTATTATTTGTCAGAAGTGTTTTATTTTCTTTTTTCCACATTTCTACTGGTGTATTGTAGTTGTACATACTGATGGGATTTTTGGTTACACATTTATATAAGCACACAATATAACAATTATAATTTGACCAGTATCACATCCTGAGAATTTAGTATTATAAAAAGCATAGTAAACTTAAAGTCACCTTAAAAAAAAAAATGAGTGACTTGGTGGTTTTGTTTGGTTCCTTGTAAGTCTCTCCAAAGGGCCGCCATTAAAATGAAAAATAAAACAAAGCAAAAAAAAAAAAAAAAAAAAAAACCCATAAAAATCCAACTTTCAAGGCATATTGCCCCTCCAGTCCTGTAAAGTATAAGAGCCTGCCCCTAAAAATGCAGGCCTGGCAGCTAACAGGTATACTTATGGCTCTTATAAAATATAAAATTAAGACATATTAAATAGTCTCTTTAACTCATTAATTAATAAGGAAACTAGTAATATATAAAAACAGTTACTTGGCAGAGGTTTTGTCAGTTTTTGTCTTTCCAAAAGATTGATTTCAGTTGAGAGACACAGAAAACCATAAAAAGTTTATTTAGTGAAATGAAAGTAACACTCTGAGGTATGTAGAGCAGTCCTTGAAACTGGCTTGGGGTATCATAAGAGGAGAGGTTTTATGTCTGGTTTGGGAACCTCCCTTCTCATGTAGTATGCATTTGGGGCAGTCACTGCAGTTTCCCACCATGGCTTAGTATACCTGTGCCAATTTCACCATCTTGGAAATTTTTCTAGCATATATTATATCCATTTTCTCCATATTGACAATGAGCTGTCTGGCCACAAGAAGTGATCCCTGGATCCCTGGGTGGTGTAATAGTCAGCTGGGGGCAGCCTAGGAACAGGGACAAAATTTCCTTTCCCAATCTCCCTTGCACATGTCTATGCAGCATTGTATTCTAACAAAACCAGTTCAAAGAAATATTTAAATAACAGATATAAAATAGGCTACCAGAAATGCTGAAATGAACTTGTTAATAGATATAAATTAGCTGATATTCTATAGATCAATAAAATGTAATCTTTTGGGATTATCTTTTCTTAAAGTTAGAAATCAGTTTTAACTCTACCAGGGCTGGGATTGTAACTTAGTGGTGGAGCACTTGCCTAACATGTGTGAGGCACCAGGTTTGATCCTCAGCACCACATGAGAATAAATATGTAAAATAAAGGTATTATGCCCATGTATAATTAAAATACATATATTTTAAAAACTGTTAACTCTGCCAGACAAGATAACTTATATATATATATATATATATATATATATATATATATATATATATATATATATTTTGTAATTGTAGATGGACAGAATGCCTTTGTTTATTTTTATTTGGCACTAAGGATTGAACCCAGTGCCATGCTAAGCAAGTGCTCTGCCATTGAGCTACAGCCTCAGCTTTTACTTGCTCTTTTGTGGAAAAGAATCATCCCATTACTATAGACAAGAGACATTTCCATTGTTATTCGTTTTCTACTGTTTTCCCTATATGTTGTAAGATAGTCTAGTTAATCAAGGATAATTAAAATGTATATATATACACACACACACACACACACACACACACACATATATATATGTGCAAAGCCAGTATGTATATATATATATATATGTGTGTGTGTGTGTGTGTGTGTATATATATATATATATATATATATATATATATATGCATCAGATTCACCATTTTAGGTCAGGAGCCATTTTATCTGGAGGTTCCAAAGTTTTGATTCTGAGGCAAAGCTGCTTAACTTCCCGTAAGAAGATGTGCCTGCTATCAACCCCACCCCAGATGAAACTCCTAAGCAGCTTATGAGATTCCTCTTGGCTCTAAAGCTGCTCTGTGAGTGCTGACAGGCTGCTACTCTCCTTGGAGGGACAGCCTTGTCAGTGTGCCTCCTGTTACCAACAATACATCTCTTGCGTGACGTTCCGGTGTGTGGCGTGGTCCTTGGACTTTGCATAGACTCTGCGAGTGTCCTGTCAATATGTGCTATCAAAAACTATTTCACCATGGAGGAATGAGATGGACATCATTACCCTAAGTATGTGTATGAAAACATGAATGGTGTGACTCTACTTTGTGTAGAACCAGAGATATGAAATCTTGTGTTCTACATGTGTAATATGAATTGTAATATATTCTGCTGTCATATATAACAAATTAAAATTTAAAAAATCATTTCACTCTGGGAGAATAAGCCTTCAAAGAACATGGCATACATGTTTTAAAAATCTTATTTTTCCCAATCTCTTTAGTACCCCAAACTGAAATCAACCTTTTGTTGTCGTCTTTTCCTCTCCATAAAAACTCTAGTTTTGCTGACAATAGTGGCACATCCTATAACTCCAGTGGCTTGGGAGGCTGAGGCAGGAGGATCACAAATTCAAAGCCAGTCTCGGCAACTAAGCAAGGCCCTAAGCAACTTAGTGAGACCCTGTCTCAAAATAAAAAATAAAAAGGACTGGGGATGTAACTTGGTGGTAAAGTGCCCCTGGGTTTAATCCCCAGTACAAAAAAAAAAACACAAAACACCCCAAAACCAAACAAGAAAACCAATTCCAGTTTTTAACTTAAATAGCCCTCCAGACCACCTAAACTAGTTCAAATTCCCTCTATAATATGCTCTCAAAATACCTTGTACTTTTTATTTTCCTCAATCTGTATTTGTTTAGTAGATTTCAAAACCTTTTTTTTTTTAATATGAGTCTGTTGCAGAGGAGATGGGCCTGCAGAAACGAAGTAACTGATCCCCCAGGAAAATTTTCAAATGAGTTGTACAAAGTAGACAGGAGTTTATTAGAAAAGTAAGAAATGAAGATAACATACTCTATAGTCTCTGCACAGACTGCCTCCAGAGAGAAAGGTAAGGGTCTTACAGAGTCTTGGATTTTTAAAGGTTGGGGGGTCCTTCATTCTTGCCTTAGTTTCCTATCCCCCCCCAGCCCCAAGTGATTTATTACCTTTTGTATAGTTTTGAGTAATTTCCTCTGTGAGGGCCATGATGATCTGATCACAAGAGGAAGGTGTGACATGATCATGAAGTGATGCTTCCCTTAAGGGTTATAATTAAATATGGTTTAGGGACGTTTGGCAGAGCACTTCCCATTTTCCAGATGTTTGTCTGTTTTGATAATTCCCTGTGATTCCCTATCCTGTGACCTGTAGACTCTCTTTGATAGCTATGTCTGATGTCCTCCCTGGAGGTTACAGCCTTCATTGTCCTTTCTGCACTCACTTGTTCATGGCTGATGAGCTCCCTAACATCTCCACCCCAACACTGAGTGCTGGGGTGGAGATGTTATGACAGCAAAACTCTTGTGTATTTTATTCATAATTGGACCCTTGATGCCTAACAAAATGCATAAGCACTCAATAAATATTTTTTGAGTGAATATGTGAATTCCCTCAGTCCATCCCCTCCCTCCAGTAAGCCAAGAAGGAAGCTTACAAAAGTAGTTAGTATACTATATGATTTTTTAAAAAGACTTTTTAGCAAGACTATCTGGGCTTCAATTATAACTTCACTATTTATTAGCTATTGTATGGACATACACAAATTAATAAGAAGAAGCTAAAGAATCAGGGGTATAGCTCAGTGGTAGAGGGTATGCTTGTTATGCACAAGGCCCTAGGTTCAATCCCCAGCACTGAAAATTTTAAAAAGAAAATAAAAATAAGAGGGTTAACTCTCCTTGTTGAATATAAGGAGACCTCTCTTCCTTCTTTCTCTTAAAGCATTTACTTAAGAAAACTTCCAATTTTAAGTACTTTCCTCTTTCTTGAAAATGTATAAAGGGGCTGGGGTTGTAGCTCAATGGTAGAGCACTTGCCTAGCATGTGATTTCACTGGGTTTAATCCTCAGCATCACATAAAAATAAATATATAAAACAAAGATTTTTTTAAAGTTATAAATCTTTTGAAACCAGATCTGTCAGTTTTATGACCCAGGAATGCCTTTCTCAGGGACCTGGGGGTTATCTCTTTGAACTAGTAGCCCTACCTACTAGTTTCGGGGGGGGAAATAGGAACTAACTTTGGTAAATACCATGCTCTAAGTTTCAAAACTACCTCCTGTCATTAAGATATGATAAGCCTGGGTTTTTTTTTTTTCCTGGATCACCTCAGTTAGCTAACACTACAATACCAGGTAACATTAGGATGAGCTATGTGACAAATATTAATGTTAAGTCCTCTTACTTGAATACTAATTGCTTATCTTGAAAACATGTGAAATGTTGTTAACTGTTTGGCTATATAAAAGGATGAGATTTGTCTTTGCAAACTCTTAGTAGAGTGCCTGTGGTGGGCATCACATTGTAGCTTAGTGCTTATTCAATAACAAAACTATTTTTTCCTCTCCTATCTTTATGGAGAGGTTTTGGAGTTGATAGCAGATTTTTTTTTTTTTAATTTCCCAAGCAGTAGGTAACCTTAGGGGAGTTACTTTTAACTATAAATCTGGGCCTCAGTTCCCTAGTCTATAAAATGAGAAGCCTAATAGTCCTCTTCATAGGGTCATCATGAAGATTCCATGAGATAACACCGAAGAGCTCTTAAAAAAATGCCTGCCATAAATCAAGAGCTCAGTAAGTATTGTATTATTATCGCTTTTTAACTGATCACCACAGTGGCTTCTGGAGTTGATGCTCTGAGGCATGTCTGCATTAAAAAAACAGATAGATATAAATACAGATTTAGGCTTTGATAGGTTGAAAGAAAAATGTTGCCAGTTTCCTAACAACCGTGCTTTGCAGCGTGATGGTTAACTGTTTAGCCAGGAGTTGTGAAAAGTTCTGGACATGACATTGTTATATATTCCGTGGCTTAACTTCTATAGCTTAACTTTTAGTTATATTATTTTAAAATGCAAGGACAGAGTTCTATTTTCATTTCAAACTCATCCAATAACTCAATATTCTCCCTGGTTCCAAATTACCCCTTTTGGTTATATATGGATTCTACATTTAGCTGTTTTTGTTTCAGCTGCGTCTTCAGTATTCTAGTCTTGTGTTTTTAAAAATTCTCATTCCACTATGTTTCTTTTAATTTCTTCTCAATCTGATTTTTTAAAAATTTATTATTAAATAGAAGGCAAGGCAATTTGAAGGGGAAAACAAACAATTTTAGTGAGAATACAGTAATAATAATTTTGTGACAAATTATCCCTTTGGGTGATATGATAAATTCTAAAGCAATAAAATATGTTAGCTGCAAACATTTGCAATAAACCCAGTACCAACTGCACTGACATTATTTTAGAAGTTGTAGGTCAGTGTTAGGGCTGAGTTCAGTTAACTGAAGGCAAACCCTGAACATTACAGCTGAAATAGGGCCACATTAGAAGTGCTGTTGTGTGATCACATTTTAGTGTCTATTATGTCTTGATTAAGACTCCCTTGGATATTCCTTTTTAATGGAATTTGAGGAATTAAAAATGGCTTCACAAATCACTTTTTAATCTGGTGAAGTAAGCAGGGAATGAAAAACACCATGCTGTCATCTTCAAGTGCAAGGCAAGTTGTAAATAAAGAAAACAAATTAGAGGCTGGTTCACACCTCATCAGCTACCTAACAACCTGTTATCAGTTAATTACACACCTTTAAAATGCATGTACAAGAGAAATTATTTGGAAATCAGTTTCTCTAAAAGGGAGTGTGGCAGACAAGTACCATATCAGATGAGGTAGCATTTAACTATTTAGATGTTATAACCAACCATGAAGGTGAAAAATATTTACTCAAGAATTAATAAGCCTGAAAATGCTACCTATTAATATTCTAGCCTCAAGGGCATCCCACCAATAATTCATTCTAGGCAGATAAATATTTGTTGGGGATCTCCTGGGAAATAGAATCTCCAATATTCCTTTATGACCCATTCCAGTCTTCTCAGTCCCTTACTGGATATCCACAGGTTGTTTTTATGTGCAGAGTCCAATCCTAGGTGGTATGAAGAGAATTAGATCACAGAAGACAAAGCTATGCACCACCCTGTCAAGAAGTTTAAACTATTTCCTTTTATGTTTTTGTTCTACAATTCACCTATTTCCTCTTGTTGGGTTAAATAGAAAGCAATTGGGAGCCCTGTCTAGTGAATAGCAAATAAATTTGGGATGGAAACTGTGGAGAACTAATATGTTATCTAGTCTATACATATAGCCTCAATAAAGGATTTTGTGATGGGCTAAATGTGTCCTCCCCAAAACTTGCATTTTGACATTCTAACCCCAAATATGATGGTATTAGAGGTGGTCCCTTAGAATACGATCAGGCATGAGAGTAGAAGCCTCATGAATGTGGTTAATGCCCTTATGAAAGAGATACCTCCAGCTCCCTTTTCCCTTCCACTAGGTGGAGACACAGTAGAAGTCACCATCTATGAATCAGGAAGCGGGTCCTCATTAGACTCACTAAACAATGCATTGGTAACTGGTCTTAGAATACCTAGCCTCCAGAACTGTAAGACATAGATATTTCTTATTTAAGCCACTCAGTATGTTCTTTGTTATAGCAACCTAAATAAGCTGAGACATATTTTTTTCTTTATTAAATTATTTATTCTAATTTATTATACATGATGGCAGAATGCAATTATTTCATGTTACACCTATAAAGCACAATTTTTCAAGTCACTGGTTGTACACAAAGTATTTTCACACCATTTGTGTCTTCATACATGTACTTAGGGTATTGATGTCTAACTCATTCCACTGTTTATATGTATGTATTGTATGTATTTTTTTCCTCTAAAATTGTTTTCAGTACATAAAAGACTCCAAAGTATGGCTTTGTAAACACTGAAGATGTTATGGAATTATCCTCAGGGATATTGATTGGCATACTGACTCTGACTCCTGGGGTAATTTGGATTCAATCATTTTCTCACTCAATGCTGCAAATCATCCCCTGTTAAACCAGGATAATCATTACCTACCTAACTGGGTTGCTTGGAGGCATATCTGACAGAAGTAATTTCATTGTTCTAAATATGGTAAATGTTAAGTATTATTTGCTATGGCATTTATGGAGAATGACCATGACATTGGTTTGTTTGCCTGGTCAAATCCATTTCCTGTAGCATTTTAATGTAACTTAAAATCTAAATTCTTAAAAGGATAATATGTTGTACACCTATGAAAAACTACTTTAAATTACTCTTTTTTTAAAATAAAAGAAGATATATGCATTTTGAAATCAATTAAGTCCACAGAAGTACATTGATTTACAAACCATACAAATCCTATTTGAATTATTTCATTTTAATTACATTCATTTGTAAGTGATTATTTATATGATATCTATTCTGATTATTTAGCCACACATCATCTATCAATTCTTCAATGGACACTTTAGTCAAAAGACGTCTAGTCATTTCCAAATAAAATTAAGTGGAAGGATCACATGAGCTCAGAAGTTTGAAACCAGCCTGGTCAACATACTGAGACCCTATACCAAAAAAAAAAAAAAAAAAAAAAACCTCCCTTCTCAAAAACAAAACAGTAAGGAACCTGGGTGTCTTTTTACTTTTTTGTGTCTTTTTCAGTTTTTTCCATCAATGTTTTATAATTTTCATTGTAGAGATCTTTCACCTCTTTAGCAAAAATTTTTCCTAAGTACTTTTTAAAAATATTTTTAAGTTGTTGATGGAGCTTTATTTAATTTATTTATTCATATGTGGTGCTGAGAATCAAACCCAGTGCTACGACTCCAGCCCCCTAAATATTTTTCATGCTATTATAAATTGGATTGCTTTCTTGATTTTCTTTTCTGTTTTATTTTTTTATACTGGGAAATTGAACCCAGAGACACTTTACCTTTACCATTGAGCTATATCCCCATCCCTTTTATTTTTTATTTTGAGACAGGGTCTTGCCAAGTTGTTGAGAGTTTCACTCAGTTGCTGAGGGTGACCTCAAACTTGTGGTCCTCCTGCTTTTGGAGTTACTACATTACTTCATGAACCACTGCTCCTGGATGCTCTCTTGATTTCTATGGCATACAACAATGCTACTGAACAAAACAAAACCCCAAAACTTAAGATTATATATAGATAGACACATACACCATATTTCATAGTCCTTAAGGCCTTCATTAGTTGGTTAGATAAATGGTATAACTGGTTTAGAAGGATGTGTGGATCTTTATTAAGTCTTTGTCTGGATATTGTGTGCACCCCATAGAAAATCTTTTTAGTGACTAGTGAGTAATGAAAACTCTCTGACCCATGCAGGTCAAATCCAGGATACTGTTCTATATCCCTCCCCACCCCTCCATTGGTAAGCTGCCATTGGTAAATTGAAAAGATAAGTTAGTTTATATGAAAGGGTTGAAATAAGGGAAGAGCAGAAATGATACTGCATCAAATTCAAAAGATAAGATTATCTTATATTATTGCTATAATTTTGATAAATAAGTATTTATAAATAAAATAAAATACAAAAGACAAAAAAAAATCTGGAGTAGACTTCCATAGTCTTGTCCCTCTAAGATACTTACTCTCTGTGTGTGTATATTTATTTTTAAATTAAAAAAAAGAATCTTTATACTATTTTATTCAGCAATTCCTTGTTATTGGACACTTAGAGGGTTCTTAAGCTTTCTATTGCAATAGTACTACAAATAAACAAACTTGCAATCTTGCTTCAACCTCCAGATTGGCTGGAATATATAGACATTTATTACTGTGCTAGAAATATTCTTGAACGTGTATCATCATGTTCTTGGGCAAGCATTTCACTGATTAAATATGTAGAAGAAATGTTTGAATAAAGGTTACTTGTATTTAAGTCAAAGCAGGAATATACCTAGCTGCTACCTCCTTCCTGCACTGGAAAGCAGCCCACTTTCACGTCTTTACTCGTCTCTTAGATAAGAACACATAGTACTTGCTGAGTATGGTGGGACATGACTATAATCCTAGCTACTCAGGAGGTTGAAGCAGGAGGATGGCAAATGGCAATCCAGTCTGGGCAATTTAGCAAGAACTTTTCTCAAAATAAAAATGGGGAAAAAAAAGTTGGGGGTGGGGTAAGACTGGAAAAGTAGATTAATTGTAGATATCTCTTGCCTAAAATGTGCAAGGTCCTAAATAAATTTAATTTTTTTAAAATTTAGGGTTTTGAGGCCATTGCAGATTAGTCATTTATTCACCTGCTTTTGATCATTTTAATTTCTTTTTCCATTATTTATTGTTTACCCAACCCTGTCTCACTCTGATTGTCACTCGGAAACATTGCTTTATTGTCTATAAATTGTTCAAATGAGATACATTCAAAATGTTTATATTTTTGCATCCCTTTCTCTCTTACCTGATTTCATCTCCATTTCACTAAAATGTGTTGTAAAAAGATAATTTATGGGTGGGGGAGGGTGGCGGGCAAAATCATGACTCTCCTACAGATTGAAAAAAAAAAAAGTGTTAAAAATTTTACTTCACTTATTTGATTAGGGAACCAGATACATGCTATGCTGGTTCCAAGGGAAAGCCAAAAGATTCACATTTTTATGGAATAAAGGAATGGACTTGTAAATGGAGAAAAATGTGATTTTTTTTTTCCTTGAAGGGAGGAAGGAGAGTCAATTGAAACCCAATCAGACAAGATGGAATGTACAAGTTTATCCATTTACAAAGAGTTGTAAAATAGCTCAAAGATTATAAAAGGCTAGAATCTGATACTGTGGGATTTACTATATGTAGATAATGTGTAGTTTCCATTGAAACACATTTTTTCCTAGTTTTTCCTTTTTTGATAAGAATAATCTCAAAAGATTACTCTTGATCACAAAATAAGATTCATGTAAGTAGATCTGGCATGATAATTTACATAAGAACAGCAAAAATAGTGTATTACTATATATATTTTCTTAAGTTTGCATTATGGGAATTTTTATAAAGTATCTTAGGTTTTTTAAGTCTATTAATGCTATCCAAAGGCTAGAAAACTAGGGTAAGAAGCTAAATATGGTGGTGCATACTTATAATCCTATAAAGATAGAGTGTTTCTGGGTTCATTCCCCAGATCACTCCCTACCCCTGCCAAAAATGGGCAAGACTTCATTAATAGATATTAACTGCAATTCCTATAAATTTGGGTGACTTCCTTTATTCTTCAAGTCCCCCATATATTATATAATACCTAGGTTTGCCAGGAAATGAATTTTTGTACTAACCTGGAAGACTGGGAGCCCTATAGGTCAAGTTTCAAACCAGTGTACCCAATAGGGCCTTGTGAGCATTGGTTTCATGAAATCTATAACCTTAGTTTCTTAAAAATACATGGTCATATTTGATTAAAATGAAAATTACTTTCAAATATTAAAACTGGATTCCCACATACAAAAGAATAAATTTGGACTTCTTCCTCATATCCTACACATAAAAATTAATCAACAATGGATCAGATCTGTATAAGAACTAAAGCAATAAAGCTCTTAGAACAAAATATAAGGATTAAATTTTTATCCCTTTGGGATAGGCCAAGCCTTCTTAGATATAACATACGGATACACATGGGCATGCACACACACACACACACACACACATGGGCATGCACACCACACACTGGCATGCACACACACACAAAAAAAAAACTCAAATAACAAAAGAAAACTTAGATAATTTGCATTTTACTCTACTTTTACTCCAAAAGATCTCCATCAAGAAAGTGATAATCAACAGAATGAGAGAATATATTTTTAACTCCCATATTTAATAAGATACTTGTACATAGAGTATATAAAGTCTGACCAGGTACAGTGGTGCATGTCTATAATCCCAATTCATGGGAGCCTAAAGCAGGAGGATTGTAAATTCAAGGCCATCCTTGTCAATTTACTAAGACCCTGTCTCAAAATAGAAAGGGCCTGGAGATGTAGTTCATCATTAGAGTGCTTACCTTGAATACACAAGGTTCTAGTTTCATTCCCCAGTACCACACAATCACACACACAAATTCTTATAACACAGTAAGATAGGTAACGTAATTACAAAATGGGCACAGGATTTGAATAAATATTCCTCCAAGAACAAAATACACATATAAAAGTGTGATTGATGTCATAAAGTGATACCATTTCATACTCATTAGTATGCCTATAATAAAAAAGGACAAGTGTTGGCAAATGTGTAGAGAAACTGGGACCATCACACTGTGCTGATAGAAATGCAAATTGTTGCAGCCACTTTGGAAGGCAGTCCTCAATTAAACAGAGTGGATGTAAAAATAGTTAACAGAGACTCATCATATGACCTAGCAAATCTATTTCTTGATATATACCGAAGAAAAATGAAAACATATGCCCACACAAAAACTTGTATAAGTGAATTTCTATAATACCAGTATTCCTAATAGTCAAAATAGAGGAAACAACCCAAATACTCATCAAATGATAAATGGATAAATAAAATGTGTTATATTCATACAATGGAATAAAATTTGATAATAACAAGCAATAAAATACTGATACACAGCACAACATAGAATCTTGAAATGCTGTGCTAAGAGAAAACAATCAGTAACATAAGATCACACATGTGATGGCACACTCCTGTAATCTCAGCAACTTGGGAGGCTGAGGCAGGAGAATCCCAAGTTTGAGGCCAGCCTCAGCAATTTAGCAAGGTGCTAATCTATTAGTTAGACCCTGACTCAAAAAAGAAAAAGGGCTGAGGATGTAGCTTGTTGGTAGAGTGCCCTGGGTTCAGTCCCCAGTACCAAAATAAATAAATAAATAAATCACATATATTATATTTCACTTATATTAAATGTGCAAAACAGGCAAATCTGGCTCAATAGCAGGAAAGATGATTGTTAATGGTTACAGAATTTCTTTTTGACGTGATGCATATGTTCTAAAATTGTTGTCATGATGTTTGCATAACTCCGTGAACATAGTAAACCATTAAATTGTACACTTTAAGTGGTTAAGTTGTGTGGCATGTGAATTACATCACAATAAAACTGATATGAAATAATAACTGAAATTATAACCATTGAAAACAGTGTACTCTTGTCTTAATATCAGACAAAACAACACTGAGACTGTTTTGTAATAAGATTTTTCTCAAGCACATTTAAACTAGCCTCTCTTCAGATTTGACAACCTTTCTCTGTAACACATCAATAATAAAATATGAAATGAATCTAATTATTTCTAGTACTTTTCTTTTTATAAGAGGAAAGGCCAAATCCTTGCAATTTTACAGGCACTGTCTGTGAAATCTCAGAAAGTTTTGTTTATTTGGGGTCCTCAGTAACTTGAAGAACACAAATGGGTCTGGAGACCAAAATTATTTTTAATTTTCCTCAAAAAAATAGAAATACACAGCTGTATTTATCTGAAACTATAGTTCCTAAATATAGTCTAAACCACATATTCATTATAACTTTTAGCCAAAGTAACTGACGGCAGTTTCACAGAGAAAACTGGGGGATGCATAATTGTGCACTGTCGTATATCAGCATTTTGTAGCAGACTCGCAGAGCTTGTAAATACTCCCAACCCAGCTTTCCTCAGCTATCCACATCATTCAAATACGCTTTTCAAAGTGGCAGAAATGAGCACATTCATTATAGCCTCAAAGAGATAGCCTCATAAAAATGAGAAGCAGAAGGATATAAACCTGAAGTTATAGTTAGTAATCAGTATTTCAGTGTTCTATCCTACTATCTTGGGATACTATCTTACTGTCTATCTAATGAGTATCCATTAATTAAATCCACTTTGTGTCAGTCCAAGGTTTTAAGTTACCTATAGATTTTAGAAATTATCTTTAAAGATGACATATGACAAGGCATAATTTCTGTTGAAATAAAGTCTATCAGAATAATGATTTGATATGGGTAAGCATAAGTTTACCTTTTTTATAATCTTAGACATATAGTAAGGCAAGTTTATTTAATCAGTAAACCTATTTAAGAGACCAAGGGCTTGGCATGGTGTTGCACACCTGTAATCCCATGACTGGGGAGACTGAGGCAGAAGGATTGCAAGTTCAAGGCCAGCCTTATTAACTTAGCAAGACCCTATTTCAAAATTAAATAAATAAATAAAATAAAAGGGTTTGGGGATGTAGCCCAATGGTAGAGAACCCCTGGGCTTTGTCCCCAGTACTGCTAAAAAAAAAATTACAGAAAAGATACCAAAGTAGAATTAAAAACCTGTATTTACATTATTGTCATATTCTGGTAAATCAAAAAAGACATCAATTTTCTATTAAACCAATAATATTAACCTTGTCTCATTTGCCAAAGATTTATCACAAAACGTATGTGATCTTGATTCTTAAACATTTCTGAGTTAGTTTCTGCAAGAACTCCAAATAGAAAATAAACAGAAAAGACTAGCACACCAGATTCTCTGCCATCTCTTAGCCAGCAGAAAGCTCTGTAAACCATGAATCCCTTTACAGAAGTCATCAAATAATCAGGTCATAAAACTAAATTCTCACACATTACTTCCATCAATGGGGAATAAATTATTAGCTTTAAGCCAACCCAAACCAAAACAGAATCAGAAAATTCGTACAGGGGGAAATTAAAATTTGAAACAGAGAGAGGAGCAAAATTCCACTGGCTCTTTGGATCTACCTCTGTGAGCCAAAGGAAAGACCCTCTCGAACCTGAATTGCCCATGAGTGCACTTCTCTGACTATAAAGTTTTCTTGGTTCTGTTAGGTGAATCCACTGGGCATCTTAGTGGAACCACCAAAACCATTAAGTGTGAATTTTCTATAAAAGGTAAAATCATGATTCATGTGGGTATAAAAATTAGCATATGTTAAAATTTTTATTTTATGCATTCAATGAGGGAACCAGTTAGAAAGTATAATTGGTTTAACAGGAAAGTCAAAAGGCACAAATTTCTATGGAGGAAATAATAGAATTGCAAAAGAGGGCAATACCATTTTTTAAATAGGGGTTAGAAAGTTAGTTTAACTTTGCTAGACAGAGCAGAATGTATTTGGTTATTGTTATTTGATTATTGGTTATTTGGTTACTGTTATTTGATTATTGGTTATTTGGTTATTGTTAAAGACAGCCAGAGCCAGATAGTAGTTAGATAGTAAAGGCAAATTTACTCAGTAACTATTGCAATAGGGAAAGAGATCAGCATAAAATTGAATTCCATTTCAAATGCAAGAAAAAATGGGGACCTAGAGCAAAGGACCAGAGAGGGGTTCAGTGAATGAAAAATTACTAATAGGAAACTTCAAGGCTAGAGGCATGCTTGTTAGATTGACTTAATAGACCAGGGTGATAGGATAGGGTGAGGGAAGAGGAATTTGACCAGCTATCTAGGGTGATTAGATACCAAGGGTGGGAGATTGACTCAGCAGAATTCTTACTAAAGCTGAGGTTAAGTATGCCAAGCATAATCTGCTCTAGTGCCATCCATTTCCCTGCAAATTCTATGATTTTGCAAATGTCTTCTTTGATATAATGAGAGCAACTAAGAACAGAGCAGGGAGGAAGAGCAGGAAGAAAAGATTAACATTAAACAGATACATGAGGTGGGATGGAAAGGGAGAGAAAAGGGAAATTGCATGGTAATGGAGGGAGACCCTCATTGTTATACAAAATTACATATAAGAGGTTGTGAGGGGAATGGGAAAATAAACAAGGAGAGATATGAATTACAGTGGATGGGGTAGAGAGAGAAGATGGGAGGGGAGGGAGGGGGGATGGTAGAGGATAGGAAAGGTAGCAGAATACAACAGTTACTAATAGGGCATTATGTAAAAATGTGGATGTGTAACCGATGTGATTCTGCAATCTGTATTTGGGGTAAAATTGGGAGTTCATAACCAACTGGAATCTAATGTATGAAATATGATATGTCAAGAGCTTTATAATGTTTTGAACAACCAACAAAAAAATTAAAAAAAAAAAAAAAAAAAGAATTTTCTTTCCTCTGTAATATCCCCATATAAAGTATCATCTGAGAAAAAAAAAAAAAAAGTATGCCAAGGACCACTGGAGAGGCCCTAGTCAAAAGAGGATTCAGAGAAATTTGACTTGGGGGAGAGTCTTTGTCACTATCAATTTACAAGTAGTACAAATTTATGAAAGGTTAGAATCTAATAACCCAGAAGGATACAATGTACATAGATAATACATAATTTCCCACTAAATCACAATTTTTTCTAGTCTTTTTTTGTCAACATTTTTTATAGCACCTGTTCATGTCTCCAGTAGACCCTATAAATGTTTAATTGCTTTTCAAATGAAACCTGACTGTTACCTGACTACTTTAGAAAAAATTCCTACTGATGGGGTAAATGGAAGATAGATTTATTAATACTGTTGGACAATGCCCCAAGTTTGTCTCTAAAGAAACAAAACAACAGCCAGAGGTATGGCTCAGTGGTAGAGCACTTGCTTAGCATGCATGAGGCCCTGGGTTTGATCCCAGGGACCACATAGAAATAAAAACAAATAAAATAAAGATATTGTGTCCATCTACAACTAAAATAAATTAAAAGAAAAAAAAGAAACAATAATTGCAACAGTGTAAAGTTATAAACCCAATTTTAATCTGAAAAATAAAAAAAAAAACTTAAATTGAGTTTAAAAGATTTTTTTTTTCTTTATTTAGATAGAATTCAGGACAATCCCATCAATTATCCTGGACTGCAAAATATGACTATATTATATGCCACCCCAAGTATACCTTTTTGACAATAAACCATTTGGATATTTCCCCCAAATAATCCAAACTTAAAATATTATTTCAGGCTGATTTTTTTTGGCAAACAGCAAACATTGGAGAAGCTCTGAAAACAGTATCTCTTACCCCTTTGTACATTTATAAAGACTCTTTTCAGTACTAGGAAGAGAAGAATGACCAAATCATAGGAGACTGTTAATCAGTAAAGAAGTCACAATTTATTGACTTAAATCTGTGTAACAAATCCTGCTCTTAATTATGTAGCAAGACAGCCCTTGCTAGATGGCAGCCCTTGGATCTGGGTCTTCCCAGCCTCCAGAACCATTAGCCAATAAATTTATGCTCATTAAAATTACCTAGTTTGTGGTATTATGTCATAGCAGCAAAACCCAAAACTAAGAAAATATACATCTTGCTATGATTCTGTTTAGTTACATCTTTTGTTACAGTGATTCCAACTAAGAACTATGAAGGGTAGAAAGAAAATGATTTTTCCTTTCCCATAGTTTGATGTTGAGTTTTGGGCTTAACTGATTAAAAAAAAAAATCCCCCTATTAGTCATTTTGGTATAATTTTTAGCTGGGAACAAATGAGATTATCGACTGAAGAGGAGAGACCACATTTTTTTTTTTTCATGACTAGGGACTGAACCCAGGAATGTTCTACCTCTGAGCTATATCCCCAGTCCCTTTTTTCATTAGTTTCATTTTGTGGCAGAGTCTTGCTAAATTGCCTGGGCTAGCCTGGAACATGCAATCCCCCATCTCAGTCTCCCAGATTGATGGGATTATAGGCATGCACAGCATGCCTAATAAAAAAGCTCATTTTAATACATTATATAATTGATTAATTCACTTGATAATCACTTATGGACTATTCTCAATGTGCCAGGCACTATGTTTTTGTCACCAAAGTCCTAGGCCAGAGGCCTGACTGGGGATCCTAACAAATTAGATCTGGCCATTTGCCCCAAAAATCAAATGGAAAATGTTAATGGTGAAAAAAAAAAGAAAGGAACTATAATCAATATGGCCATATTGGGATGAAGAAGGAGACCAGCATTTACACTCCTGTTTATAGAGTAGTGTTTTAGTCAGCTTTTGCATTGCTGTGACCTAAAGAGCTGACGGGAACAATTTTAGAGGAGGAAAAGTTTATTTGGCATTCATGGTTTCAGAGATCTCAATCCACAGGCAATTGACTCCATTGAGGTCGTACCCCATGGTGGAAGGGAATTTGGGGGTGAAGCGGGGAGCAGCTCAGGACAAGGCACCAGGAAGCAGATAGAGACCTTTGCTCACCAGGCCTCCAGTGACCCACCTCCTCCAGCCATATCCTACCTGCCTATACTTACCACCCAGTTAATCCATATCAGTAGATTAATGCATTGATTAGGTCAAGGCTCTCATAACTCAATTATTTCACCTCTAAACTTTCTTGCATTGTCTCACACATAGCTTTGGGAGACACTTCAAATCTAAACCATAACAGGTACTAACATGAGCTCCCAGGTTGCATAGAAAAGGGGGACTAGAAATACGCATAGTTAAGCAGTGTTGGTGGAACTGTAATCTGGTTGATCATTATCTCAGAATTGGTCAAGAAGGGACTTGTTGGTGGTGATAAGAAAGTAACTGTTGCTTGGGGGATAGTTTCAATGCATTGCAAGATTTTTATTGATCTGACCTGTTGTTCCGGGAATCCATTGGTGACTTAGAGCAAAGAAAACATGCAAAATGGAGGCAGAGATGCCAAGTTTTTTACATTTGCAGATCCAAATGAAGAGTCAGTATTTCTAATTTCTAACTCCTTGTTATACTTAAAAACAAAACAAAAACAAAAAAAAAAAACACCACAGTTTCAGCTTTCAAGAACTTCAAATATGGGCTGGGATTGTGGCTCAATGGCAGAACTCTGCTTGCTTTGCATGTATGAGGCACTGGGTTAGATCCTTAGTACCACATAAAAATAAATAAATAGAATAAAGGTATTGTGTCCATCTACAACTAAATAAAATAACTTCAAATTGATCTGCAGCAATAATTACTCATAGATTGTAGTGAGAATAGTAAGTTTTAGGTATGCAGGTATTTTAGGATCTTAGCCCTCAAGGAGCAGAGCCAGGGATGTCTAGAGAAGAATGTTTAAGGTGAGTGGGTAACAAGCACATGGGTTGAAAGCCAAGAAAGCAGATATTATTCTGGAAATTGCAAGTCCTTTGTGTGGCTGCATCATATAATGTGAGAAGGAAGCAATGGCAAGAGAAAAGGGGGAAGGAAAGCCACAGATAAGCCAATTGTGACAAGTTACAGAGCAGGGCTTTCAGTCCCTGGTGAATTTTAAGCTAGGGAGTTGCAAGATCAAATTTGCATTTTAGAAAGATCACCCAGGCAGCAGGATAGGGAATGGATTGTTAACTCCTGTGTTTCCCAGTGTATATTTCATTGATGATTCAGCAGAGTTCTATCTGAATCTCAAGTCTCCCTTGCAATCTTTCTTTACAATGTTTGCCACAGCTTTGCTGTATTTTGAGTGCAAGGCTTGGACACTGATAAGGGATGAAAGAAAAGAAATGGAAGGGGGAAATGATAATAGGAAGCTGTAGTCAGCAAATTAGAATCTGAAGGCTAAAGTCTGACACTAATTATTGTAAATAAAATGATATTGGCCAAAGTCTTACCCATACCCACATGTTACACATCATCTATGGTTGTGGTTCTGCTGTAGCAGCAGAGTTCAATTTGTGAGAGAGCATAGGTAATGCAAAGCTGAGCTTATTTACAATATGATCTTGGAAGTTTTTGACTTCTAAGAGGTTAAGATTTGTATGTTACCCTATTCTTTTTCTTTTTCTTTTTTTTTTTTTTTTTTTTTTGTTATTTATTCCCTGCTCTGTATTCAAAAGAATTTAAGCAAGTGTTTATGGACAGCTGCATGAAAATGTTCAAAGCTTGAAAACTGTGCTGGTAATAAAACTTACGTGGATGACTATATGATGCCATGTAGGAAATCACTGATGTGACAGTAATTCTTTTCAAAATATTTCAAGAAGGAGCAGAAAGATCTGGTTTATATGTTACTGAGTTTGATTTTGCTTTGTTCAATGAAAGATAATTGATAACAGAAAAGTTTTTGAATTTTCTGCATGACTTTTAGTCAATTTGAAAATCTCAAGAGTAAGCACGAGTTTGGAGGTTGAGTTTGGAGGTTGAGCTCGGAGTTCTTAGTGGATTCCTGGCTTAGTGCCTTTGGACTTAACAGAGTGTCTATTTGTGGAAAAAGTGCACAAAGTATTTTTTTTTCTTTGACTAATTTTAGCATATTAAGGAGACCCTGAGAGAGTCACTGTAATAAATAAGACTACCCTGGATGGCACCATGTAGGCACCTCACACAGGCTACAGGATACAGAATGGCCCAAAACCAACACAGCAGTGTTTTGGTGTCTTCTGTACTTTCCAGCAGGTTCAACAAGTTCCTGCATCTTTCTCAGGTTTCACTAGCTGCCTGCTCAGCCACCCTTACCCAGGATACCTCCAGATATTTGAAGATTTATAGTGAAGAAGCAAAATCCTACTTCATGGTTTAATTTTCTATAGCATCTCCATACTCTTCTCTGGAGACTGAGATTAGAATATGCACTGGTAGCATTTACTTAATAAGAACCTCCTTTGGCTCTTATTGCTAAATCTAATGACTAGTTGAAGGCTAGATAACATAGATTTTTTTTTTTTTTAAAGTGTGTTTCAGTCCTGATTGAAATTTTCCACCATTTCTGGGAAAGTCAATTTGCATAACATTTGGTGTTTTCACCTCCTAGTGTTAAGCCTATCTTCCCTATGCTGTCTTTTTGAATCTGTTAATCAACTTTCTAGAAGACTTTCTAATTGCTTACATCCTGCAGAAACCCCTCATTGAGAAAGAGATTTAATTTGTTCCTTAATCCAGTATTTTCATGCAGGATGGTCAAACACTATTTTTTTGTTACAGCATTTTGTCAGTTTTGTCATTAGTTTCCTGATAGAGTTCCTTCTTTTGATCTTAATCTGTCTTCTATTTTCCTAATATTCCTGTCACAACTTTTGGTTTTATTTTTTGACCCAGAACATCCTTTTCTGCCAGAGAAAAGTCATCATTGTCACCATAAGAAATATTGATTGCTTGCCCACAGGGTGCATGTCATTGTTCTTGGTGCTCTGGGGTTTTACCAGGTTTCATTAGCTTTCTTCCCTGATGCAGAGAAACTACAGTCAAACCACAGAATATGGACAAACAAATTAAAAAAAAACAAAACCCAAACACTCCACTCTGTATCATTTCTTACATTTGAAGACAAGGTAAACTGGGTATTCCAAAATGTGAAAAAGGAACTAATGTGGATCTCAAAAAAAAGGCAATTTAATTAGAAATGTATTCAAGCCTGTAAGTATATTAGCCCGACCTTACACCCTGTTTGTTTCTTACCAATGTAACTTTCTCTTCCATCTACCCTTTCCCTTTTTGCCCCCATCAACTCTTCTGACAGCAGCAGAATGAGTGTTAGCAATGTAGTATTATTTGACATCCTTCTTTTTATAAAATTGAATTTCTTTTGATAAATGTCAGAAGGGGACACACATTCTTCAGTAAAATGAGCTGAGCCTAGAACAGATTTGTCACTGCCACCTCACCAGTCATCTCTTCTGCTTCTGACAAATACAGTATGTCCTGAGCTTGTCTGTCCTCGGTGACCTTAAGGAAATGGAAAAGTGATCCCATCCTTTTTGATTTCGGCAGGGTGAGTTGTCACAGATGGCAAGTTAGAAATGATTAAAATGCTTACATATTCTTCCTTTGTTTCTGTCCTTTCTGGATAAACATATAGAAGTCTGGCAGAACGAAACTATGTGGAAGCTTTTATGTTAATTAAATAAAGGTATTTTGCATTTTGGTCTTGAAACATCTAATTCGGTAAAGATTCTGTAAACATTTATTTCACTAATCCTTTTAGTAGACCAATAGAGTGATCGATTTTAAAATAGCCAGTTCTTCAACATTGACTCTTCTTTTATATAAATCACACTAAAACAAGAAAATTGAACAGAAATAACCTTTAACCTTATTCCAGTGAGTGGATCAATCTTTCTCTGAGGACAGGCTATTATTGCTAGTTATTCCAATGTTGAAACTGCCTTGAAGAGTGGTTAGTATAGGAAGTCAAAGTCAGGATAAAGGTATGAGATTGAAGTCATTGCCCTCAGAAACAGGGAACTATAGGAATGAATATATAGCCAGGTATAGTGGTGCAGTGGTGTACACCTGTAATCCCAGCTTCTTAGGAGATTGAGACAGGAGGATCTCAAGTTCAAGGCCAGCCTGCACAACTTAGCAAGTCCCTGTCTCGAAATAAAAAATTTAAAGGACTGGGGATATAGCTCAGTGGTGGAATGCCCCTGGGTTCAATCTTTAGTAGTTCAGGGAGACATAAATAAATAAATAAATAACAAGATAAGACATGATTTATGTTATTGCAGTGATGTAAGCTAGTATCTTGTTTTCATAAGTTCTAGAAATAAAGGAAGTCTTTCTTTTCCAGATCTGCCTAAAAGGCTGTTGCTTCTGCACTTTATTTTTCTTTTAACTTTGAACTAGGAATTTCAATATTAAGCTATATAAGAAAGAATTCAATTGGGTTTTGCAGAAGATAAAAATGTATTGTTTACCAATTTCTTCCTTTAACAAACTTTTACTAATCTCTACTGTGTGTTAAGCATAAAATGGGTGGAGAACTTAACCAATGAGGTACTTGCCCTCAAGAGAGTAATTTGCCTATGAAAAAATCTCATGGTAATTTTATCCATAGATTATAAAATTAACATAGATTTATAAAATTATAAAATTTTATCTATAGCTTACAAAATTGCCATTACAAAAATAACAAGCGATGTAAAAGTAAAATAACAAAGAGAACAAAGAGGAGTAAATCAGAAAGCAGTATGGAATATGGTGTCACAAAATACAAAATAATAAAAGGCCTGGGGATATAACCCAGTGGCAAAGTGCCTCTGGGTTTAATTCCCCTATTGCAAAATGGAAATAAACAAATAAACAAACAAATAAATAAAATAAGAAAAGACACTTAAGAAATTATCTCTCTCTCTTAAGCAGGTAAGGATACAGCAAGAAAGGGCCAGTCTAGAAACCAGAACAAAAGGCCTTTACAAGCACTGAATCTGCTGCCACCTTGATCTTGGACTTCTTAGTCTCTAGAACCATGAGATTGTTTGTAGTTTAAACCACTCAGTCCATGGTATTTTTATAATATTCTAAAATGACTAAGACATGACTTTTCTTACTTTACATTATAAGGAGAAAAGAGAGGCACAGAAAGGTTTAGTAATTTGCCTATCATCACAAAGCTAATAAGCAGTAGATTCAGGATTTCTCCCAGGTTAGCCTGATAGACCCAGACTGATTTTCTCTTAAAATTGGGAGTCATCTCACCACAAAACTCTGAAAAGCTAATTTTGGCTTTACTATAAATTACTGCAAATTCTGAACTTGCTTGGAATGCCTGCCTGTGCCTTGAACTCACCCATGACTGGCTCTCTCTGACCAGATAGCAGCCCTCTCTGAAACTTTAGTGACACCTCATAAATCTTGACCTTCCCTGGCCAGGTAACAACCCTCTCTTAGGCTCTAATAACCTTCATAAATTCTGATGTCAGGGCCAGCAAAAATGTAAACTAGGCTTTGTGTTATGCACTTCGGAGATTTGTTATCTGGAACCCCCCCCCCCCCTTTGTGTAACTTTCTGGGCTATAAAGCTGGGCTGCAAGAAAGCTGCAGTGCTGTCTTGTTCCTGCGGTTTTTGGTGGGGGAGGCAGCCCAGCCGGTAGAAATAATAAGCTTGCTTCAATTTGATTTTAATTGGAGTCAGTGGTCTTTTCTTGCGTCCTGGTCTAATAAACCAAGCTCTAGAACCTATGCCCTTAATAGTACTGTTGCTATAATTCATTTAATAGTTATAAATTACTTAACTGTTGACTTTCACACCACATAATTGAAATACAAATATGAATAAAAATGGTGCATTACTTTCAAAAACTCACTATTTGGAGAGGGAGAGAAAATGAAAATTACAATGCAGTGGGAAAAGTATGATACTACAAATAGGAAAAAATATATTAGAACCAATGAGGATATAGTAAACCCATGCTTATTGTTTATTGTTTTCTTATTTAAAAAACAAAAACAAGTGAAGACTGCAATCCACAGTGCAATTGACAAAGTGTTGGTAAATTTGCTACTAAGGCAAATGGGAAATCAAAGTGATGCTAATGCCTGTTTCCAAACTTAATTTGTGGGTATTCATTGGCCCTTGTAGGCCAAATTCATTACCCCTCAATGATTCTAGCATTCCTTCCTCTCCTGCCACGTAGGACTAAAATTTGAATATGGGAAGGAAACAATTGTGTTAAGTGGTCAATTAAGCACTATAACTATTCTCTATTTTATTTATTTTCTTTTGATGCTTGGGATCAAACACAGGTCCACATGCATACTAAGTAAGCATGATGCCACCAAGCTACATCCTTAGCCCCTTTACTCTATTTTGTGTTATTAACCACGAATGAAATTTACTTTTCTTTCCCCTGCAGTGTCTTTATTCTTCTTTTCTCAATTCTAAATTCACAATCCTAATTCTTGCCTAAAATCTCATATGAGTATTTTCCAAACATCTCATAATCAACATGTTCAACCCATGACATTAATAATTTAGGGACAGAAAGAAATGTGACACCTTTTTTTCATTCATCATGAGGGCTACCTATAATACTCCTATAACAAAAGATAAATTAATGAGAGGAAAGCAAAACAAAAATTTTTAATCAAAGTTTTTAGGGATTAAAATGTTAATTCCTTCAGAGCCCCTCCTCCACCCTTATCAGATAAGAACCTCCCCTTGCTCCACCTGTTGCCAAGGTAACCTGTCACAGGAATTGCCCCTCCCTACAGGGAGCTATAAGGTTGTTAATGTGTCCTTGGATGCACTATCCTGACCTTCTCCCACTGTTTGGCTGTCCCTCTGAACATTCCTGGGCCTTGTCACAAATGCAAGAGGGAGACAGATAAGGGGAAGAAGTTGGGAGAACAAAGGAAGGCTAGGACATATAAAAAAGGCAGAACACCTTGCTTTTTGGGATACCAGGATACCAGCTATGGTCCTCTTCTCCCTTGTGGGAGAAGTCTATGTTACCCTTTTTTAAATAAACCCTGCTTTATATGCTTAAGCTTCAATATGTGGGGAAGCAGAACCCGTAATCGATAACCAGCGGTATGAATTTTACCAGTCTTCATTGCCCCTGGAGACTGCCATGTGACCAGCTCTGGCCAATCACATCTAAAGTAGGTTCTGAAGACTTGGGTTATTCAATAGCATGAAAGAAAACCCAGAAAACTGAGAAATGCTGTCACTAATATTGTGAAGTTTTTGCACTAACACCAGCAGGCTCCTGCCTGCAGCTATTTGAATTAAATAAACTTCTATATGTTAAACCTGTTAAATAGAAAGTCTATTTCTTGCAACCATATGTATTCTAATTGATTAACTTACCAAGTTCAGTTAATTTTAAAAAATTTATCTCCTATTTATTGCTTCCTTTTCATTCAATCAAGTATTCATCATTTTTTCACTTGACAATTATAACATCCTAATTAGCTTCCCTGCCTCATTTCAGTCTCATCTGTTCCCCATTGGCATGCCAGAGTAATTGTTCTGAAACACAGATCATGCCCTCTGTTCAAAAACTTTCCTCAGCTCCCAATTACTTAGAGAATAAAGTCTAAACTTGTTAGTATTAATGATCTGGCCTCAATCTGTTTTTTCTAGTCTCATTTACTTCTCTGTCCCTCATGGACTCTATACTTTACTCTACAAAATTACATTCCTAGATACACACTCCCTGAACTTTCACATCTTAGTCTCTCTTGCTTCCTCTGGAAAAAAATTGTAGGAACCCTCTTTATCTCTCATAATCCAGCCCAAATGTGTCCTCCTTGAAGGCCTCCATGGTCATCCAGTAGGAATTAACCCTTGAATTCTCAGAGTGAAATGTTTGTTGCTGTTTTTCAACATCCTAAGGTTTAGAATGCCTGAATTTCAGGTAACTTGCACCTCCAAGCATTGTATATGTATACATCTAAATTCTCTTTCCTATGCTGAATTTACACTTTCATCCTTCACTGAGAAGTAGACATTTCACGCCATTGCAAAAATATATGGGTCTAATAGTCATCTATTTGATCTTGACAACTGTATCATTTCTATCCTTCATAATGCTTGGACAATTATTGGGCAAATATTTTAACAATGTCAGTGATGTAACTCAGTGGTAGATCATTTGCTTAGCACTCACAACACCCTGGGTTCAGTCCCCAGGACCACACAAATAAAGTTTAAATATTAAAAATATATACGTAGGAAGCCAAAAGTGAAAGCTCACTTAAAAATATATATATATTGAATATTTTAATATTCCAATTCATTTTATTTGTAATATTTTATGCACATGAAATCGATACTACTGTTACCGCTGTTTACCGGTGACTGAGTCCTTGCTTCCCTGAATGCTGAAATATAACACCAGAGAAGCACGCCGAGGCAAGTGTAGAGTGGAAAGTAGGAGCTTTAATAAAGGACAGCAGAAAAGACTTCTCCCAGAGGAAGAAGGGGACCCAAAAGGCAGAATCCATGGAAGGGCGAGGTCTTCCTTTTTTTATAGCTAAGGTCTTCTTTCAGCTTTCCCACACTCCTGTCCTGTGTTTCCCGTTATCTTGCAGTGATAGAATGCAGGTGGGAAGGCCCAAAAGGTGGGAAATGGGTAGGCTGAAGAAGTAATCTGGGCAGGAAGGGCCTGGCCTGGGGCGGCTTTTGGATTAGCATCTCCCTATTTGCTGGGAGCTGCTTCATTAACATTTCCTTAGGATGGGTTCTGGGCCTTGCGGACATTAACAAACATTTCAATTTCCCCAAGTGCTGCTCTGGTTTCCTGGACTCCAGTCTCAATAATGGCCTCCGTTATATTTACCTTACTCGACTTTAGACCCGATTTACCTAACTACACTAACTACCTATCTGTAAATCTGGCTTCATTACTAATGAAAACATAATGGAAACCATTATTAAAATCATGAACTAGCCTCAGATTTGCTGTTTTCAGCTCTAACCAGATGCTCATTATACATAAATTAATTTTGAAGAATTGATATAAAATTAGAAAATATGTAGAAAATGTGAGAATTTATGTTGACAGTTGTGAGTTAAAGCTAGGTCTAATAATGGGGAAAATAAGAGACATATTTAAAATTGTGGGCTTTGAGTATAATACAATGGTAGAGTACTTGCCTAGCATGCACAAAGGCACTGGGTTCAATCCCAAGGGCTGCAGAATAAATAATTTTTTAAAAATATAGATTAAGAATCATCTTCAAAAAAGGGTCATGGTAACACATGGCTGTAACCCCAGCTACTATGGAGTCTGAGGCAGGAGAATTACTTGAGCCCAGTCTGGAGTTTGAGGCAAACCTGGGCAACATAGCAAGACCCAGTGTCTAAAAAACAAACTAAAGAATCAGCCTCAAAAATTTCAATTATCCACAGGCAGAGAGAAAATCCACAGACCCTTATTTATATTGATTGGACACAACTTGGTAGGAATTCTTTTATCAAGAGAAGAATGAGGGGCTGGGGGGTTGTGGCTCAGTGGTAGAGTGCTTGTCTAGCATGTCATACAAATAAATAAATAAAATAAAGGTTTTGTGTCCATCTATAACTAAAAATGTTTTAAAAAGAGAGAGAAAAATGAGAATTGGTTGTATTTTTTTATTACTAAAATGTTTAAAAGTTACATATCACAAGTCAGAATCACAATTTTCTGTATAATCTCTATTTGGCAAGTCTATTTTTCTCAGCATATTCAATGCTATCTAAAGCAGATAAAGAAATATAAAATTGAGGTACAAAATTATTTTTGAAAATCACTCTTTTTGGTCTTTAAAGTTTAATCTACACTTTAAATTCTAAAAAATCTTTAAAATAGTCATCTACACATTCTAGAAGACTTTGTGATAGACTATAAATTTATACCGTAATTACAGATTGTATAAAGTAGTTAGCCCTGAATAAAGAGAATTCCCCACATAGTTTGTAGGTCTGTAACTCTGCTTCTGTGGGCGTAGTACAAAAGGATATGTTAATTAATTGGGCTCCAAGAGAACAAAGAATTCCTGATCAAATAAGCTTAGGAATGTCCCTTACTAAATCCTGTTGTGGAGATTCAAAATACACATTAGCATATTAAAGGCTATATGAAGTCCCACTGTTAAAAAAAAAAAAAACCTATTTAACTTTGTTCAGTGATAAAACACACAGTTATTTGTAATGAGGAAGAATTTTTTCCCCTCTGCAAACCTATTAACAATCCCTTCCCAACAAAAGAAAACAAAACCTGTATAAAAATTTTAAAAATTTTTCCTTAATCTCAATTTAGGAAGAACTAAATAATGAATTTCAGAGAAAAATGTCACATTATTTTGAATTTTCTGCTATGCCTAATTCCATGTTTAGCAGAAAAGCTCTCCATAAATGCTCATTGACTAATTGATGAGAGAATTTTTAAATGGAAGCCAATTTGGAGTGTTTATAGCTCTAAAAGAGCTTTGGAACCTATGTGACTTCCAACTAATGATTCTTTTTTAAAATTTTGGTAACTCATAAAATTTACCATCTAAACTTTCATAAGTTTACAGTTCAGTTGTATTTGGTACATTGACATTGTTGTGCAACATTCTCACTATCCATTTTCAGAACTTGTTTCATCACTGAAACAAAAACTCTGTGCTCATTAAACAATAATTCCCCAACCCTCCTTCCCTAGTCCTTAGAAATCTCAATTCTATTCTCTGTCTCTACGAAGTTGGCATTCCAGGTATCTCATATAAATACTTGTCTTTTTCTCTCTGCCTTATTTTTACTTACCATATTGTTTATAAAGGTTTATCCATATTCTGTCATCTACCATATGTCAGAATTTTGTTCCTGTGTGTGTGTATGTATAACTGGAGATTGAACTCAGGGCCTCTCACATGCTAGGCAAGCACTCTACCACTGAGGCACATCCTCAACCCAGAATTTCATTCCTTTTAAGTGTTCAATAATATGCAAATATATGTTTGTTACCAGTGTTCTATGGTGAAGGCCCCCTGCTCCAGGGGTCCCACAGAGGTCCCCTTTTGTTTCAATATGCCAATCAAAGAGACAGGCAGTGGTGAAGGGCAGGAAAGGAGCTTTAATCAGTGTGGTTATACCTTGAAGAATAGATATAGGGGTACAGCTACCAAAGATCTGTCTTCTAGAGGTTGACAGAAACTTAGAGGTTTTATAGAAAAGGGGAACAAAGGTAAGGATTTGGTTTGGATGACTGTGGGGGTTTGTATAGCTGGCAGAGTAGGCCATCTTGTCAGGCTATGGTCTGGTTGAGCATTATCTCTCTGTGAAGCTCTGGGAAGGTAATTATTACTTGGAGGGTAATTTGGTTTCCAATATGAGATGATTGCATCTGCATTGGGGGAGGCAGCCTTGGTTCCATGATGTGGTAATTACTCCCACTTAGCAGGCAATCTCAATGGGGTGATCTGTTCTGTGAGGCTGGCCATGGCTTTGCTATAGTTTCAGTCCATTGTTGTTGGCAACAGGTCCACCTTGGCCCCTGGAGCCCTACCTCCACTAGTTTGTTCTGCATGCCAGTGTGGCCAGCTCACAAGGCCATGGCGAACTTGCGGTTTTTCTGTTCCTGCTTATCCGTCTGAGACATATGTATCCCACGGGAATGCCTTGACCTTTTCTGGTCTGATGGACTTATTGTTAAGGGAGGTTTCGGTACCTGACAATAATAGATGTTGAAACTAAATTTCTCCCCCCTCCCTCCTGCTTTTGGGTAGTTTTCCACTTCTGCTGCTTGGGGTATAAAAAAAGGTGTGTTAGCAATAAAGATTATTATTGACTCCTGGATGAAGAACCTTGGTGTCCTGTGTGTCTTTTAACCTCGCCGTCCCTCGCCGGACTCGGCTCCCTTGGCCGGACGCGGCAATTGGAGGTCCCACCGAGATCCGGAAAGCAGGGGTAAGCGGACGGGGCTCACCTTCTAAGAAAGAAGGGGGAGGATTGGTTTAAAGATAATTTAAAGAGACAGGGTACGTACCATGGGTAACTCAACAGCGAAGGTTCGTCTGGCCAACGAACTGAAAGAGCTGTTAAATACACAAGGAACAGGAATAAAAACTAAGACTGCAACCGAATTCGTTGAAATTATTGCCCAGGCTTGTCCTTGGTTTCTGACAGGAGGATTTCTTAATAATAGTGACTGGGACCTGGTGAGGCATGACCTTCAGAAATTATTGAGGGACCGGGGCTCGGACAGTGTCCCAGTTGCCACCTTTTCCTTATGGAGGTTGGTAAAGGATGCTTTATTAACAGATAAAGTAAAGATCAAGGATCAGCTTGCTGAATGTGAACAGGCCCTTAATCAGGTGCAGGAAGAGCAAATGGCAGAATCCTTAAAGGATGAGGGTCCTCTTGAGGACTCGGGCTCAGGGGGTAAGAAACGCCTCCAGATTTCTAAGCCCAAAAAGGATCCTGAGGACCTCAGTTCTCTCTCTGAGGAAGAGGAGGGATTAGAAAGGGAGATAGAGGAACTAGAACATCGCCTTAAAAGGGCAAATGTGAGGGTGCCTAGGGCCCCCTCAATTGCCGCACCTCCTCCCTATAATCCTGATTGGAATGAGGACGCCCCTACTAGACGGGCGGGGGTCCACTGGGGTTCTAGAGCGGCTCAGGTTTTTCCAATGATTGAAAACGCCGATGCTGATGGACAGCCGGCCAGAGCCCATGTCCCCCTAGCCTTCAAGGACATAAAACAGCTTAAGGAGGCGGTCATTAATTATGGACCTCATGCCCCTTTCACATTGACCCTCTTCGAGTCCTTCTCAGCCAGTCAACTGATACCCAATGATTGGCAGCAACTTTCCAGGGCTGTGTTATCTGGAGGGGATTTCTTATTGTGGAAAAGTGAATATCATAAAAGGTGCCGCGAGCTGGCTCAGATTAACCTGAATGCGGGCCATCAACGGCGAAATGCTGAAATGTTGACAGGAACTGGGCAGTATGCCACCATAGGCCAACAAATTAATTACGACCCAGGTGTTTATGCTCAAATAGCCTCAGCTGCAGTCCATGCCTGGAAAGCCCTGCCCATTTCTAAGACTGAAGCAAAAATTTCCAAGATCTCTCAAGGACCCTCTGAACCTTATTCAGACTTTATAGCCCGCCTAATGCAGGCTGCTGGAAAAATATTCCCTAATCTAGAACAGGCTATGCCACTTATTAGACAACTGGCATATGAAAACGCTAACACTTACTGCCAAAATGCTATTAAGTCCTCCCGGGCCAAAAGTATAGATGACATGATTCGAGCATGCAAAGATATAGATGGGCCTCATATTACTGGTCAGGTTTTGGCTGCTGCCCTTAAGACTGGAATGCAAAAAGCTGATAACAGGGGAACCCGCTCTAAGGGGTGTTTTAAATGTGGGAAAGAGGGACATATAAAGAAAAACTGCCCGGAAAGGAGCGAGGGTGCTGGCAGAGGGATGCCTGGACTTTGTCCTAGATGTCATAAAGGAAATCATTGGAGCAGTGAGTGCAGGTCAAAATTTGACATCCAGGGTAACCCAATACCGTTGGGAAACGGGAGCAGGGGCCCGCCTCGGGCCCCGGAAGCCAAAGTGTACGGGGCAGTGCAGGGACAGAACAGTGCCCCAGGGAGTGGGCGTCTCCAACGCCTCCCACTGACCAACCCCTTTCTATCTGGGAACTCCCCAGGGGAACACCAGGAAGCGCAGGACTGGACCTCAGTTCCACCTCCCGAGCGGTATTAACTCCCCAAATGGGACCTCAGACGCTGCCTACTGGGGTTTTTGGACCCCTGCCAGAGAGGACGGTGGGACTAGTGTTGGGACGAGGTAGCGCAACTCAGTGGGGCTTGAAGATTCTTACGGGGGTTGTTGATGCTGATTATCAGGGAGAAATAAAGATAGTAGTAGAAGCTACCCAAGGAATTGTTATTCTTCCCCCCAGGGAGCGTATAGCTCAATTGCTGCTGCTACCTTTAGCTTCCATTCCTGGGCACACCCTCCGTGGGTCCCAGGGCAACGGCAGCTTTGGCTCCACTGGAACTCCCCAGGCCTTTTGGGTAGCTCATTTGGATTCGCGTCCCAACCTGACCATTGAGATACAGGACAAGGCTTTCAAGGGAATACTAGATACGGGGGCGGATGTCTCTGTCATTTCTGAAAAACAATGGCCACCTGCCTGGCCCCTCCAGAGTCCCTGGGCCATATTACAGGGGATAGGACAGACCCGACCAAAAAGAAGTGCTTCCTTTTTAAAATGGAGAGATGGTGAAGGACATAGTGGCCATTTCCAGCCTTATGTGGTGACTGGACTCCCCACGAACCTTTGGGGGAGGGACTTGCTTCATCAAATGGGGGCTATTCTCACTACCCAGACTTTGAAAGGAAATAATGACTTTGTTAATGATGCAATGCTAGACATGGGATGGATCCCTGGAAGGGGACTAGGAAAGAGACATGAGGGCAAAATATCACCCGTGGATCCAGCAGAACAGGTTACCCGGCGGGGAAGAGACCGGAGAGGACTGGGAAATTTATCCTAGGGGCCACTGAAGTGCGGCCACCTCCACTGTCCATTACTTGGTTATCAGATGACCCTGTGTGGGTAAAACAGTGGCCCCTAACTAAGGACAAATTACAGGCCGCTTCCCTATTAGTTCAAGACCAGCTTAAGTTAGGACACGTGGTGCCCTCTACCTCCCCTTGGAATACCCCTATTTTTGTTATACAAAAGGGGTCTGGGAAGTGGAGACTTCTTCAGGACCTACAAGACCAGATAGACTCTCTAGCAGAAGTAGTTCTTCAGAACAGGTGGGGTTTAGACTTGCTTACTGCCAATCAAGGGGGAATTTGTTTAGCCCTTGGGGAGAGGTGCTGTTTTTATGCTAACAAATCTGGCATAGTTCGCACAAAAATTAAACAACTCCAAGAAGACCTAAAAAAAAGGAGGAGGGAATTATTTGAGAACCCTCTCTGGACTGGACTTAATGGATTTTTGCCTTATCTTCTTCCCTTATTGGGACCATTGTTAGGCCTCCTTCTAGTAGTGGCAATAGGACCCTGCATTGTAAATAAGATAGTACAATTCATTAAGGATCAAATTAATATCTTAGCCTCTAAGCCAATACAGGTTCACTATCAACGCTTGAAGATGGATGATCGCCCCTCTGAGATATACTTCAGACCTATCCGAAGATGAGTGTCCTCCTTAAAAGAAGAACTCCTGCCATATCTTTTCTCTATGCATACCTCTCCCTCTTGCTTTCCTGTACTAGGATCTTTGCTGTCTAATCTCTCGGTCCAATCACATCTGCCATTCGGCGGTGACGGTCATGGGTCCCGTAGGTGGAGACGGTTAAGCGTTTACCGCAATAGTGTCTTGATAGGTCATAACACCTTGAGCTGATCTTGTAGTACCCAGTGACGGGCAACTTTCACGCTTGCTGTGCGACCTAAGCCAGGGAATCGGGGCCTTCCCAGAGACGGGTAAGCATCGCAAGGGCTGTGAACGACCTAAGACAGGGGCTACTTGATTCCCACTGGCATGCAAAAAACAAAAGAGGGGGACTTGTTGGCAACAGGTCCACCTTGGCCCCTGGAGCCCTACCTCCACTAGTTTGTTCTGCATGCCAGTGTGGCCAGCTCACAAGGCCATGGCGAACTTGCGGTTTTTCTGTTCCTGCTTATCCGTCTGAGACATATGTATCCCACGGGAATGCCTTGACCTTTTCTGGTCTGATGGACTTATTGTTAAGGGAGGTTTCGGTACCTGACAATAATAGATGTTGAAACTAAATTTCTCCCCCCTCCCTCCTGCTTTTGGGTAGTTTTCCACTTCTGCTGCTTGGGGTATAAAAAAAGGTGTGTTAGCAATAAAGATTATTATTGACTCCTGGATGAAGAACCTTGGTGTCCTGTGTGTCTTTTAACCTCGCCGTCCCTCGCCGGACTCGGCTCCCTTGGCCGGACGCGGCACATTGTTATAAAGATGTTTATCAATCAGACTGGGAATACAAGGAACTGCAGAAGAAAGTGGTTCAAAAATGAAGTTTAAAGAGGCAAATGGTGTCAAAGTGAAACAAAACAGAGTTGGTTAGGTCAGTGACTAGTTTCTCATTCAAATACATGACATTTAGTTTATCTGTTGATGAATACTTCAGTTGCTTCTATCTTTTGGCTATTGTGACAGAAGGGAAAAGACTATGTTTCCCTTACGCATCCTAGGTTCATGGCTGAGGCCCTTATACTAAAAGATTAATAAGAGAAAAGCACACACATTTATTTGTTATCAGTTGTATGTGACTTGAGAGCCTTCACAAGGAACTGAAGGTCCCAGAGAAATAGGCTAAACATGTTTTTTATGTTAGGTTTGATAGAGAAGTGGATAGATGTGGAGGAATTCCTATATGAACTAATGGAAATGATACCTCTGGTTATCCGTGAGTCCTGCTTCTCCACATGTTGAAGTTTGAACATCAGAGAAGCACGCCAAGGCAAGCATATGAAGGCAGCAGGTTCATTTAAAAAGGGGTAAGATAGACTTCTCCCATGAGGGAAAATGGGACCATAGCTGATATCCTAGTATCCCAAGAGGGGAGGTGTTCTGCCCTTTTTATATGTCCTAGGATTCCTTTGTTCTCCTACCTTTTCCCCCTTCTCCTCCTTCCTGAGTACCCTGAGTACGTGACAAGGCCCAGGAATGCTCAGTGGGAAGGGCAAAAGATGGGAAACAGGTGGGCTGAAGGGGGAAGGGCAGGATGGAGTAGCCAAGGACACACTAACAACCTTGTAGCTCCCGGTAGGGAGAGGAAATTCCTGGGACAGGCTACCTTGGAAGCAGGTTGGAGCAGGGGCAGGTTCTTGATAAGGGTGGAAGAAAGGCTCTAAAGGAATTAACATTTTATTCCCTTAGGGGACAGTCTCCAACTTGCTGGACTCACTCAAAATTAGCCTCCTTGATCTGACCTGACTCGATTTACCTATCTACACTGACTTCCTGTCTAATTCTGGCTTCAGAAACAGTCTGGAGAAACTTAGAACTGTTTGTTCAGATTCTCCTTGGCATCTCTGTGTCTGGCTCCTTTCCTCTAGATATATGAAGAACATATCTCACCTGAGAATCTCAAGCCCTGCTTTTTAGGTTTTATGAGCTATTCCAGGAAAATGTTGAGGGAAGGTAAATGGAACCTTACTGCTTCTGCTATTTTCTGAAATTCCTTCAATTGAAAATACTTTGTGGCAATGTTCTTTGAACCCAATCAGTGAATGATACTACTATGAACACTGGTATACAAGTACAGAATCAGTTTAAGCCCTTGCATTTAATTCTTTTTGGTATATACTTAGAAATAGAATTGCTGGATCCTATGGTATTTTGTTCAACTGCCATATTGTTTTCCTTAGTGGGTGTACCATTTTACATTTCTACCAGCAACACACATTGATTCCAATTTCTTTACATCCTCATCAACACTTATTATTTTCCATTTTGAAAAAAACAGCCTTCCTGCCAGGTGTGGTAGAATCCCAGTGATGTGGCAGGGTCAGGCAGGAGGATCACAAGTTCAAGGCCATCCTCAGCAATTTAGCACAATCCTGAAAGTAAAAAAAATTAAAAGAACTTGGGATGTAGCTCAGTGGTAAAGCATCCCTGGTTTTAATCCCCATTACTAAATAAAATAAAAAGCCTTTCTAATGGATGTGAAGTGATATTTTATATATTGGGGGGGGGTAGCGGATACCAGGAATTGAACTCAGAGGCACTCGACCACTGAGCAACATCCCCAGCTATGTTTTGTATTTCAGTATTTTATTTAGAGACAGTTCTCACTGAATTGCTTAGCATCTCACCATTGTTGAGGCTGGCTTTGAACTCATGATCCTCTTGTTTTAGCCTCCCAAGCTGCTGGGATTACAAGTGTGGGCCACGGTACCTGGCTGTATTTTGGTTTTGATTTGTATTTTTCCAATAACTAGTAATGTTGAGCATCTTATTTTATTTATTTATTTATTTATTTTTGGTACCAGGGATTGAACCCAGGAGCACTTAACCACTGAGCCACATCCTCAGCCCTTTTCATCTTTTAATTTGAGACAGGGTCTTGCTAAGTTGCTTAGCGCCTCACTAAGTTGCTGAGACTGGCTTTGAATTTGTGATCCTCCTGCCTCAGTCTCCAGAGTTGCCGGGATTACAAACTTGTGTCACTGTACCCAGCTTGAGCATATTTAATGTGCCTCTTGGACGTCATCATATTTTCCTTGCCAATTTTTAAGTATCAGTCAATGATCTTTCAATGAAAACAAAATCAGGGAATACTTTTTCTAAAGCTTGATAGCAATCATCTGAACATATAAAATGTCATTAGTTGTATAGTATCACTTTTTAATATTTTTTTACTGGTGCATTATAATTGTACATACTGGTGGGATTTGTTGTTACATACTTGTACAAGCACACAATACAATATAATTTGGCCAATATTATTCCACAGTGTGTTGCCTTTCCCTCCCCTCCTTCTTTCCCCTGGTCTATTATACTGATCTTCCTTTGATTTTCACACAAACTCCACCCCAAACTTTCTTTTTCATTTTCCTCTCTAGTTTCCCCATATGAGAGAAAACATATAACCTCGACATTTTGAGTTTGACTTATTTTGCTTAGCAAAACATTCTCCAAGTACATTCATTTTCCTGCAAGTTACATAATTTCATTGTTCTTTATGGCTGAATAAAACTCCATCATGTACATATGCCACATTTGCTTCCATTGATTGACACATAGGCTGGTTCCATAGTTTGGCTATTGTGAATTGTGCAGCTCTAACCATGGGTATGCATGTATCACTATAGTTCGATGACTTTATTCTTTAGGGTAAATACTGAGGAGTGGTATAGTTGGGTCATATGATGGTTCCATGCCTAATATTTTGAGGAATTGCCATACTAATTTCCATAGTGGTTGTACTAATTTACAGTTCCACAAACAATGTAAAAGTGTTCCTTTTTCTTCACATCCTCTTTAGCATTTTTTATATTATCATTTATATTCTTTTTCTTTCTTTTTTCGGTATGGGAATTGAACCCAGGGATGCCCAACCACTGAGCCACATCCTTAGCCCTTTTTAAATATTTTATGTTAAGACAGGGTCTCCTTGACTTGCTTTGGGCCTCACGAAGTTGCTGGGGCTGGTTTTGAACCCGAGATCCTCTTGCCTCAGCCTCCCAAGCCACTTGTTTGTTTTCTTGATGGCTTCCATTCTAAATGGAGTGAGATGAAATTTTAGCATAGTTTTGATTTGCATTTCCCTAATTGCTAATTATGTTGAACATTTTTTCATATATCTGTTGACCATTTGTATTTCTTCTGTTGAGAAGGGTCTGTTTAGTTCATTTGCCCATTTATTAATTAGGTTATTTATTTTGTGTATGTATGTTAAGTTTTTTTTGAATTCTTTATGTATTGTAGATAATAATGCTCTGTCAGAAAAGAATAGCTTGCAAAGATTTCTCTCCCACTTTGTAGGTTGTCTCTTCACTTTTCTAATTTTAAATTTCAAGTTGTCCCATTTATTAACTCTTGCATTTTTCCTGAGCTTTAGGGTTCTATTGAGAAAGCTGTTGTGCCTAAATGTTGGAGTACTGACCACATATTTTCTTCTAGATCTCGTATACTTTCTGTTCTAATTCCTAGGTCTTTGATCCATTTTGAATTGCCTTTAGTGCTGGGTGAGAAATAAAGTTCTAGTCTCATTCTTCTACATATGGATAACCAGTTTTCCCAGGCTGTGTTTTCTTCAATATATGTTTTTGGCATCTTTGTCAAGGATCTGATGACTGTACCTGAGTGGGTTTTCTCTGTGTTTCCTATTCCATGTTATTGTTCTAAATGTCTGTTTTTATGCTAGTACCATCCCGTTTTTGTTACTGTATAACTCTATTGTATAATTTGCAGTCAGGTGTTGTGATGTCCAGCATTGGTTTTTTTTTTTTTGCTTAGATTGACTTTGGCTATTTTGTGTCTTCTATCTTCCAAATGAATTTTACGACTGTTTTTTTCTAGTTCTGTGAAGAAAGTTATTGAAATTTTTATGAGGATTGCATTGAATCTATATATTGCTTTTGCTGATATGGCCATTTTAACAATATTAAATCTGCGTATCTATGATCTCTGGAGGTCCTTCTATCTTCTAAAGTCTTCTTCAATTTCTTTCATCTGTGTTCTATAGTTTTCATGTAGAGGTCTTTCACCTTCTTTGTTAGATTTGTTCATAGGATTTTTAAAAATTTTTTATCTTGAGGCTATTATGAATGGGATTGTTTCATGATTTCTTTATCTGAAGGTTCATTATTAGTGTATAGAAAAGCTATTAATTTTTGTATGTTGACATGTAACATAGTACTTTGCTTAATTTTTTTTTTATTAGCACTAGCAGTCTTCTGATGGAGTTTTTTTTTTTTTATCTTAAGTATAGGATCATCAGTGGTATTTTGACTTATTCCTTTCCTATTTTTTATCCCTTTTATTCCTTTCTCCTGTCTAATAGCTCTGGCTAGAATTTCTAGTAATATTAATAGGAGTGCTAACAGTTGACATCCTTGTCTTATTCCACATTTCAAAGAAATGCTTTTAGTTTTTCTCTATTTACTATGATGTTGTCTTTGGGTTTGTCATATAAAGCCTTTATGATGTTGAAATAAGTTCCTTCTGTCCCTAGTCTTTTCAATTTTGTTGAAGATTTTCTCTACATCTGTTGAGATGACTAATTTCTTCCTTAGTTCTATTTATGTGATGATTTACATTTATTGATTTGTAAATGTTAAACCATTCTTGCATCCCTGGGATAAAATCAATTTGGTTATGATGTATAGTCTTCTTAGTATGTTGTTAAATAGGGCTGTGGTTGTAGCTCAGTGGTTGAGTACTTTCCTAGCATTTGTGAGGCACTGGGTTCAACCCTTAGCACCATATAAAAAGGAAATAAAGGTATTGTGTCCATCTACAACTAAAAAAAGTTGTTAATATTATTTGTTAGTATTTTATTAAGGATTTTTATTTCTAACTTTATAAGGTATATTAGTTTGTAATTTTCTTTTCTTGATGTGTCCTTATCTGGTTTGGGGATGAATGTAATACTGGTTTCATAGAATGAATTTAGAAGTGTTCCATCTCTTTCTATTTCTTGGAATAATTTTAGGAATATTGCCATTAGATCTTCTTTAAAAATCTAGTAGAATTCAGCTGAGGATCCATCTGTTCCTGGGCTTTTCTTTGTTGGAAGACTTTTTAGTGCTGCTTCTATCTCATTGCTAGTTATTAGTCGGTTTAGGTTTTCTGTCATCTTGATTCAATTTTGGCAGCTCATATGTCTAGAAATGTATCCATTTCTTCTAAGTTTTCCAATATTGGAATATGCTTTCGAAATGATCCCCTGGATTTTTGTCATGTCTTTGGTGATATCTTTTTAATTTCTAATTTTATTAATTTGGGTCTTTTTTTCTTTTGGTTATTTTGACTAACCAAACTTGTTTAACTTTTCAAAGAACCAACTTGCTATTTAATTGATGCTTCATATTGGATTTTTAATTCTCAGTTTCATTGCATTTGGCTCTGATCTTAATTATTTCTTTCCTTCTACTGACTTGGGGATTGGTTTGTTCTTTTTCAAAGGCTTTGAGATGTGTCATAAGATTGCTTATATAGGATCTTCCTGATTTGCTTATGTAGGCACTCATAGCTTAAATTTTTCTTTTAGAAATGCCTTCATAGTACCCCAAAGGTTCTGGTATGTTGTATTACTGTTATCATTTGAGTCTAAGAATTTTTAAATATCTCCCTGATTCAATGTTCCATTTCCAAGTGTTTGTATAGTTTATGTAAGATTTTTATCATGTTGATTTCTAATTTTCTTTCCATTATAATCTCATAAGATGCAAGGAATTATATCAATTTTTAAATATTTGCTAAAAGTTGCTTTGTGGCCTAGAATATGATCTGTTTTGAAGAAAGTTCCACAAGCCTCTGAGAAAAAAGTGTATTCAGCTGTTGGATGAAATATTCTATAGATATTTGTTAAGTCCATTTGATTTATAGTATTTTTCAGATCCAAAGAGTCTTTACTAAGTTGATGTATGAAAGACCTATCTAATGGTGAGAGAAGTGTGTTTAAATCTCCAGCATTATTGTACTGGGTGATATCTTTTTCATTTCTAATTTTATTAAATTGGGTCTTGGAGTGTTATATTTTAGATAATTAGGTGTACCAAAGTTTGGGGCATAAATATTTACTATCATTAAATATTCCTGGTCATTTGTTTCCTTTGCCAGTATAAAATGATCTTCTCTGTCACTTCTAATTAATTTTTGTTTGAAGTCTGCTTTGTCAGATGTGAGAATAGGTATTCCTGCTTGTTTTCAGGTTCTGTTTGCATGGGACATCAATTTCCATTCTTTCACTTTCAGTCTGTGGCTATTATTGCCTGTGAGTCCCGTACAAACAATATATTGTTGATTCTTGATTTTTTTTTTAATGTATTTATTCTGCCAGCTTATGTCTTTTAATTGGAGATTTGAGACCATTTACATTCAATGTTACTGTAGAGGTGTTTATTAATTCTTATAATTTTGATTTATTTCTAATGTTTAATGTGATCCCGTTTTGCTGTGCTTAGCTATGCTTCCAATGAAATTTGTTCATTTGTGAGCTTTGTGGGTTTTAAAACTTTTTTCTGTATAGAGTATTTTTAAAGTATTTTCTGTTGTGCCAGCTTAGTAGTCATGGATTCTTTTAGTTTCTGCTTATCTTGGAAGATTGTTATTTATTCTATAATTCTGAAGGACAGCTTTGCTGGACATGGCAATCTTGGTTGACCGTTATTTTCTTTCAGGGTTTGTAGTATATTATTTCAAGCCCTCCTGGCTTTTAGAATTTGTGCTAAGAAATCAAAAGCAATTCTGATTGGCTTGCCTCTAAATATGACCTATGTTTTTCATTGAGGCTTTTAAAATTTGTCCTTATTCTGTATGTTGTACAGAATTATATATTATAATGTGCTGTGAAGAGGTTCTTTTTTGATATTGTCACTTTGGGTTTCTAAATGCCTCCTATATCTGGATGTTCATCTCATTCTCAAGGTTTGGAAAATTTTCTTTCTGTTATTATTTTCCTGAAGAGGTTATCCAATCCATTCACCTGCATTTCACCCTCATCAATTCCTGTGATTTTTAAATTCAATTTCTTAATGTTCCAGAGTTCTTATATATTCCATTCATGGTTATTTAGTTTCTTTAATATTCTTTGAATGTTCAAGGCTGGCCACTTTGTCTTCCAGACCTGAGATTCTGTCTTCAGCACAGTCTAGTCAATTAGAGAGATTTTTGACTGAACACTTGACTAAATTTATTGTATCTTTAATTTCCAAGATTTCTATTTGGTTCTCTTTCAATATCTTTATCTCCTTATTGAATTTCTCATTCCTATCCTGTACTGACTTCCTTAATTAATTTAGTTGTTTTTCCGTGGTCTGATGGAATTCACTGATAATTTTTATAATCATTCTTTTAAATTCTTTTTCTGATATTTCATCTACTTTATTATCTTTGGGGTCGGTTCTGGTGAATTAGGAACTTTAGGAGATGTAATGTTACCTTGTTTTTTCACATTTCTTGTATTCTTCTGTTGGATCTTACACATATTTGGGGATGGATTTCTCTTCCACTCTTATGTATGGGCCATTTTAGGGAATGACCTTCTCTTGCCAAAGTATCCTAGAGTGACCTAGATTGAAGCTCCCTTATAGGTGTATTATCCACAATTTTTGTGTAAATTCTCTGTTTTTCCTGTAGGAGATGTTGTGCATGAGTGGGATCTGAAAACCCACCCCTAGTCATTCCTACATGGGGCCTGATTGTTAGTTTGGGTTTCTATTTCTTATATTCTTTGTATTAAAGTATAGCTGAAGTTTGGGTGTAGCTAATTTGTGCATGGAGAAAGGTGTGTTATTTATTGGCTAAAGTTGGTTCAGCAGCAGAGTCTCTACCTTGTGAACTGTAGTGTTCCTGTAGAGTGCTAGAACCTCAGAGAAATGGGAGGAAATAAACAATAGCAACAACTGAAGCAAACAATATGCAGCATTAAAATAAAAGCCCATTGCCTACTATGATATCTGGAACACTGATTACTACAAAAACAGGAATGGTGGGTCAGCAACTGACAATAGCAAAAATCATAAATAACCATGAACTAGGTCTGACATTAAAGTAAACAGCAGCTGTTAACTATGTATTCTACAACACTAATAAATGCAACGATATGAATAGTGGGGCAGGAGTAATATAAAACAAATAGTTCCAAAAGATATGTGAAAGTAGAAGAAACTTTAGTATGTTCAAAATGTGAACAACAGAAGAGATGTAGTAAGTCCCAGTTATAAAGAAGGAGGAGAGTCAGGTGTGGTGGCACACACCTGTAATCCTGATAGCTCTGGAAGCTGAGAAAGGAGGATCATAAGTTCAAAGCCAGCCTCAGCAACTTAGCAAGGCACTGAGCAACTTTGAGAGACCCCATCACAAAATTAAAAATTAAAAGAGTTGGGGATATGGCTGGGTGGTTAAGCACCCCTGGGTTCAATCCCTGGTACAAAATGAGAGAGAGAGAGAGAGAGAGAGAGAGAGAGAGAGAGAGAGAGAAAGAAAACACACTAAACACAACATAAAGCAAAAATAAATAAACCCCAAACCCTAGCTAGCTATCAAAAGACAAGGAAAAGAAAGGAAAAATAACTGTCATAAAAATGCTAAAAATTAGGGGGGGAAAGAAATATATATATATATATATATATATATATATATATATATATATATATATATATATACACACACACACACACATACACACACACACACACATCTACAAACCAATCAACACAGCAAGAACAACACACACATGTGTGCAAAAATGATTCTTAATTGACAGATGAAAGAATGATCTCCACTGAGGTGGTTAAAACAATGGATGGTCCCTATGCCAACTCTCCTTTCTCTCTCTTCCTGGGCCATGCAGTGAGAGGGAAAGCAAAGGCTGGGGGTTGTTAACCCCCTTCTCTTTTTGTGTTGCTCACTTAGCTGCCAGTTGTAGTGGCCTAAAACTGAAGCTGATTGAAATAGCTCTCAGCTTCCCTTCTCACTCATGTAAGGTCATATGGAATAATTAGTATGGTCCATTGCAGTTTTGTCAGCACAGATCAAATCAATGCACTCCTGGGTGGGGCTGCTACAGAGTTCTATGAAGGGAGCTCCAGTGGCTGGGGCTTAGGTCTAAACAGGATTTACTGGCTTTGTTGGATGGTATTTGTTCAGGAGAGATTACATTAACATACCCCTATAGCCAGACAGATGCAAATCTCTGCTAGGACTCTGGACCTCTGGAGCCTCCCAAGAATTTTACTTGCAGGGTACGGAAACCAATCCTATACACACTGTCTTGCTCCAAAATACAGGCTTCCCAGACTTAGTCCAGGAGCCTGTTCATGCCTGCCTGGTCAGTTCCCCACCACTCTTATTCTGGTCATGGTGAGCCATCAGACAGACCTTTTAAATACCAGTTCACTGTCAGCCTCTGGATTAGCTAACCTCGGGCTCCATTCTGATCTACAGGTTTCCAAATCTGTCCATTGTGTTTCTCTCTCTGTTATCTCATCCTTCTGTGGTAAAACAGAGCTGCTGCTATTATCACTGCCACTTCTGCAACTAGTTTGGCTCCAATGTACTTTTTCTTGTTCTTTAATCAGTGTACATGAATTTATGAGTCTTGAAGATATCCTGACAGTTCACTATTGAATTTTAGTGAATTCCCTCTTTCACACACCTTGCTTAGAAGTAGTAATACCACTGACTGAATCCCAATCCACAGAGTAACTGCAAAATCATTTGAACTGAATTAGAAGAACTTTTAGATAGGGCAAAGAGGTGGGAGGGGAAAAGAAGGGACATGGGGGTAAAAAAGATGGTGGAATGAGATGGATATCATTAAGCTAAGTACGTGTATGAAGACACAAATGGTGTGAATATAATTTATATACAACCAGAGATATGAAAAAATGTGCTCTATATGTGTAATATGAATTGTAATATAGTCTGCTGTCATATATAACAAGTTAGAATAAAAAAAGAAAGTGAATACTAGGTTAGGCCTATTTATTTCTTAATAAAGTATGTGAGTATTAATTTTAAATAGCATGGTTTAATGTTCCCTTATCTTTCTAATCCCTTCTAATTGTCATTTTCTTTTATCATACAATAACTGGGCTGGTAGATAAAGGAAATGTTATAGACACAGTATATCTGGATTTAAACATTGTATTTATTCTTGTCTGATTGTTTTTTTGTATAAATGGGTATGTACAAGCTGAGTGAGACTGCAATTAATGCTGGCCCTGCCTTCTTGGATATTTTATCAGTGATTGTTACACTTATTGTGGGGATGGTTTAGATTGATCTTTGTTGAACACATGCTGTTTATCAGGCATTTTTACTATATCACTCAATTTATGAAATATTATTTTTTATCTTGTATATGCTTAAGAGCCAAATTAAGATCAGTGACTAAACATTACAGAAAAAAAAATTTCACTGCATGTAAAAGAAGAACTTTTTAGCAGTTAGAATTCCCTAAAAATGAGTGGACTATTTCTTAAAGTACTAGATAGCAGAATGGTTAAGAACATAGAACTTGGGGGCTAGGGTTGTAGCCCAGTGATAGAGCACTTGTCTCACGTGTGTGAGACACTGGGTTTGATTCTCAGCACCGCATATAAATAAATAAAATAAAGGTCCATTGATGATTAAAATATATAAAAAATAAATATAGAATTTGGTGTCAGGCAGAACTTTGTTTGCATTTCCAGGTACATTATACACCAAGCTAATGAATCTGAGAAAGCTCCTTCTTAGTTCCCTCCCTTGTAAAATTAGGATGCTTATAGTATTTTTTTTTTTTTTTAGGAGTAAGGCAGATTATATTTTTAAATATTTTAAACACAGTCTGGCATATAATAAGCCTTGAACAAGTGTCAACTTTAAAAATACTAATATTATTTGGCTTGTGGTTTGTGAGGAATGTGAAACACATGGAACTCAGGTAATACACAGTTTTGTCAGCAAAAATAAATATTTGAGGGTTTAAGACACTGAGTTTTGGGATGTTATATAGCAGTCGCTGATTAATACATCAAGGGTCCTTTCAGATCTAACGTTCTATAATTCCATGGCAATATGTTGTGCTTTTGCCTCTCATATTTGGAAGCTGAATTACAGGCTCTTCTCTGTCATGAAGTAAAGAGTAAAACATATCTGTTATCACCAGTGCTTGTCTGTGTTTTCATTTACTGTATAATTGCTGCCTCAAGAATGCATACATGATTGCCAATTTCTTTTATGGACAAAATCTTGGAAGGATAGATGCTGTCTTATTACTACAAAAAAAAAATGCCAAAGACTGTAATACAAGCATAAAACAGCTTGCCAATTAACTTAAGAAGAACTACTTGGTGTTTTCAAATGTATTCAAACAAATATTCTTAAATTTAAACAGTGATCCTATATTATCTGTTCCAGCCATTGCTAATGGAATTATAGAAACAACTTTTATAGAATTCTAGTAGCCTCATTCATGTCTGCAGGAACCTAGGAGTTCTCAGTGTATTTAAAATTCCTCTTAATTTTAGTTACTCATTCTGAAGGATAATCATGGTATAATATATACAGTTTACTTTGAATATTATTTTTGGTAGAGGAGTCCTAGGATCAAATCTAGGGCCAAGTACATGTTGAGTACATTCTCTGCCACTAAATCCCTAGCTTACTTTGAGTTTTTGAATATAATCTTAGTTGTGTAGAAGTAAAATTAAAATAGCAACATTTATTTATTTGGAACTTAATGTCCAAATTATTCCCTTTTAAAAAAATTTTTTTGCTTAATTTCAAAAATTAATTTCCTCTACAGAAATTAATCAGGCCAATGAAAGTAGATAAAGCTCAAATCAGTAGGTTATATTTTATATTACATGCTGAAATTATTAAAATATTTTTAATATAATTTTAAATTTAACTATGAGTTTAATTAGTAATTAATTTCTCTGTCCCATATTAGCATAGTAGTATTTAGGACATACTTGCAAAGTTTAAAGTAATGAAGTTTAATTAAGTAAGCAATTATTTTCAAATAACTACTTTATTTAATTGAATTCAGCCTTTTCTTCTTCTAAATTGTTTTTTATTTTATTTTATTTTTTTGCAGTGTTGGTGATTGAACCCAGGGCCTTGAGCATGCTAGGCAAGCACTCTTCCACTGAGCTATATCTCCAGATAAATTGGGTTTTAAATTTGATATAAGAGAAAGTGATAGAGATTGTGAAGTGTTTATGTTAGCCTTTCAATTCACAGCCTTAGATTTCCCATAAATTACTAATTCACAAGTTAAAATTAATCCTAGGAACAAAAGAATAAATGCTACATTGATTTGGAATATATATATATATATATATATATATATATATATATATATATATATATATATATATATTCTTCATATATATAATTGATTATATATATATTCTTCATATATAATTATATATATATATATGTATATGTATATACATATATAATTGAAATGATTTGTATGTATGTTCTTCTTATATGAATCACCTCTGTGGACTTGGGCAACTAGCAAATCATCAATGCAAAAAGACATTAATTGAGGTATCTGCCTACCCTCTTTTCCCTGGGAACTATGATTCCTATTTGCAGGGTAGACTTCTAATAAGAGATTTTCTCTACAAGAGCCTGACCCACTGATACCTGAATGGAATATAGGCAGGTTCTTAGATATAAACAACATAAAAAGACTGGTATATTTAAGAGGAAAACAATATTGGAAAAAAATGGCAATGCTAACACTATTGATGAGAATCCCTGAAGAATTGGGCTTGGGAAAAATGGGCAGTAATCAAGGGAGTTATAATCCGAAACAACCAAAATCATGCTGCAGACAGAACCAGGCTAGGATGAGGCAGCTATCCTTGCCAAGCAGTCATCACAGAATAACCAGACACTGGAATGTACTGCTGGCACTGCCACCACTGGTATTACTGCTGCCAGAAAGAAATGTTACAGCCATTGATGCTAAAGTTATAGAGGAAAAAGTAATCCAAATCGTGGGTGTCACTTCATCCACATTCAAAGTTCTAGGCAAGACTAATTTAAATCACGTGTCTTTGTTTTAGGAACAAAGGAGCCAGAAGTTGAAATTTCTGTCCACTTAATTTGAGATTGTCTAAAATTAGAAAGATATCTAAAGTTGGGCAAACACCTCTGATCAAGTCTCACTGGAAGGACAAACTGGGTCTATCAGGTTTTCTCTCTGGATATACCTGAATAAAAACCAGTATGATTTTAGCATATCATTCTTGGTCTCTCCAAAAAAGGAGACATAAATTTGGAAGCTATGAGTGGCCATGATCTACCTCATGATCTATGAGTGGCCATGATCTATCCTCAGCCAGAGAAAACCAATCTTTAGAGAGAAAAATGAAACAAACATGCAGTCAGAAAAACATAAGAGAGATGAATAAATATCTAACTTTTCAGTTTCTTCCTCAGTCCTGTGCCGCAGTCTGGCTGGGCACAAATCATGAGCCACTCAAGCAGGAACAAACTTTATTTCTGAACTCCACCAGCACATTCCCCTCACGCTCCCCGGGGAACTCTCCTGAACACCACCCACGCCGCTCCTCCAGGAACACACCACACACCAACTGGAACTCCCACCACCGGAACTTCACCAACCAACGCGAACTCTTCAGGAATGCCCGGGAGAGCTCAACAGGAACTCAAACTCCGGGAGAACTCAAAAGTCATCATCTTAATGGCTCGCTGGGGTCACCTCTCAACCACTACTTCTGGCAAAAATGCCATGTGTCATCCAGACTCGGCTGTGGCCCTCAACAGTCCTGACTGCTCTTCTTTATTATTATTTTAAATTTATTATTATTTGGTGCTAGGGATTGAACCCAGGGCCTCATGCATGGTAGGTAAGTGCTGTATACCACTGAGCTACATCACTGACTCCCTAACCTTCTTTATTCTGAAACTATTTTCTTGCTTAGGCTAACATGAGATAGTTGCTGCTACATACATTTTGTGGCAACAAAGACATTTAATATAAGAACTGTAACCTGTGATAGGGTTATAAGTAAGACATTCTTAATTAGTAAAGAAGGAATTGTAAAGTTAAGGCAGGATGTGGGTTAGGGAGGAAACTCAATCCCTGTCTATTCTCTACACCAATCTTGGGCTAGAAATTTGTCATCTTTATGCAATAGTGAAGTAACTAGTCAAAATTACTCATTGTCTCTTACAACACATACCATTGTCCACAAAGCCATCAGGGGCCTTGGTGGGGAATATTAATATATAGCTATCTTTTTGTAGCTACCAATAAAAGGTATAGTAGAAGAAAAAAATATCAAGTTGGTTTTGCTTGATTGGAAGCACATAGAGGAGGTTCAAGCTTCCAAAAAGACTGATCAGTTTCAGAAGAAGAAAAATCAATCAAGAAGATGGTAATTGTAGTAGTCATGTCTTGAATTGACTCCCAATTTTATAGAAAAAAATAAATAAATCTCTTGACTGGGAAAGTGCAGGATCCTAGAAACAGGAATGGGGATAGCTTGAAGGAAACAGAAAAGTGGGGAAACATTGACCATAAACCTACCCCTTCACTCTCACCCTTTCAGAGTACCCCTCTCACTGGATAAAATAGAAAAACAGGAACAATATTCATAAGTGATTAAAAAAATCCAGATCTCCTATTCTGGCTACCTTAAACCAGGGCAGATATTCTAACTCATGTCCTGGAGAATAGTATGAATGACAAACAAATGCCTGAGTTGAGTGGACAAGTACTGGATATTCAGTTCAGAAGCCTGGAAATTTTCAGGGCATGACCTAACAAGATTTTTTTTTTGGGGGGGAGGGTACCGGGGATTGAACTCAGGGCACTCGACAACTGAGCCACATCCCCATACCTGATTTGTACTTTATTTAGAGACAGGGTCTCACTAAGTTGCTTAGGTCCTTGCTAAATTGCTGAGGCTGACTTTGAACTTGTAATCCTCCTGTCTCAGCCTTCCAAGCCCCTGGGATTACAGGCATGTGCCACCATGCCTGGCCTAACAAGATTTTTTTTTTTTTGACAGAAAAAGAAACATCTATTTAATATTGTTTAATACCTTCAAAATCTAACTTCACTTCTTTTTTTAGTTAATTAATTTAATGTAATTAGGTATATATACCAGTAGAATGCATTTTGATTCATTGTACATAATTGCAGCACTACTTCTCATTTCTCTGGTCGTACACAGTGTAGTGTTGCACTGTATGTGCAGTCATACATGTACCTAGGGTAATGATGTCCATCTCATTAACCATCTTTCCTGCCCCCCTCCCCCCTCCCTACCCATCCCCCACTTTGCCCCATCAAAGTTTCTCCATTTTTCCCATGGATCAGCATCCTCTTGTCAGAGAGAATGAACATCTGGCCTTTGGTTTTCGGGATTGGTTTACTTCATAATATTCTCCAACTCCATCCATTTACCTGCAAATGCCATGATTTTATTCTCTTTTAATGCTGAGTAATGTTCCATTGTGTAATATACCACAGTTTCTTTATCCATTCATCTATTGAAGGACATCTAGGTTGGTTCCACAATTTAGCTATTGTGAACTGTGTATCATAAACATTGATGTGCCTGTGTCCCTGTATATGCTGATTTTAAGTCCTTTGGGTATAGACAGAGGAGTGGGATAGCTGGGTCAAATGGTGGTTCCATTCCCAGTTTTCTAAGGAATCTCCATACTGCTTTCCAGATTTGTTGTACCAATTTGCAGTCCCACCAGCAGTGTAAGAGTGTACCCTTTTCCCCCTACCTCCTTGCCAACATTTATTGTTCCATATATTCTTAATAACTGCCATTCTGTCATGAGATGAAATATTAGAGTAGTTTTGATTTGCATGTCTCTAATTACTAGAGATGTTGAACATTTTTTCATATATTTATTGATTGATTGTATATCTTCTTCTGAGAAGTGTTGTTCAGCTCCTTAGCCTATTTATTGATTTGGTTGTTTGGTTTTTTGGTATTAAGTTTTTTGTGTTCTTTATAGAGATTAGTGCTGTATCTGACATGTGTGTGGCAAAAATTTGCTCCCAAAATGTAGGCTCTCTCTTACCTCAGTGATTGTTTCTTTTGCTGAGAAGAAGCTTTTCAGTTTGAAACCATCCCATTTATTTATTCTTGATTGTATTTCTTGTGCTTTAGGAGTCTTGTTAAGGAAGTTGGGTCCTAATCTGACATGATGAAGATTTGGGCCTACTTTTTATTCTATTAGGCGCAGGGTCTCTGATCTAATTCCTAGTTCCTTGATCCACTTTGAGTTGTGTTTTGCGCACCATGAGAGAAAGGGGTTAACAAAATTTTTGATGTTGGATTTTAACAAATTGAGTCCAAAAGGAATGTGACAGCTAACCAGACATTATAGGCACTAATGTGCCAGAAAAAATGAAAAAAAAAAACACAACAAAAGAAACACCCCCACCCCAAATTAAACCTGGTAAAAGGGGTTCATAATTGACTTTCTCCAGGAAAGAATTCAGATTCAATTCTTTGAAAATCTTCAGACATAATCCAAGGAGAAATTAGTAGAAGTTCACTATTGGATCACTGAGAAAATTGCAGAAGTAGCCAAAATTATGCCCACACTAATCACTAGTTGTTTTATTTTTCCAATCTGCCATTATCTGGCTTAATAAGACTTATATTCTAGACAAGTGATCATTCTATAGACTTTTCTTTCCACTGTTACCTCTCTGTGGGTATTTCCTCCAAGTATTTTGTAATATATATATATATATATATATATATATATATATATATATATATTGGAGGTGATTAAGAATTAAATCTGATTAAACTTGAACTGGGAGTTTGTGGTTAGACTTATTAAAATTTGTAATACTGAAAATGTAAGAAAATGGGAAGGAAACTATAATTAGTTTAGGAGGAAACAAACATCACCTGGAAGTTGTGCTCGAGAGTGTTGGCCCCCAAATAGCATCAATTTCAAATGTAATAGATTATCTGCTCATTACTTTGGATATTTTTCCATTGCAGGGCATGTGTGAGGGAGGGAATGTGTGTGTGTGTGTGTGTGTGTTTGCATTTGAAAATGGGTAATTGAATCTTATTAGTAGGAATATATAATGTAAAGGAAGAAGTATGTATGTTCTGAGTATATTTGTAGGGCTTACTCATCTTTTAGCAGGAATTGCCTGTCTTATCCATGATGTTCTGCTGACAATGCTGTTATTTCCATTTTTAACATCCTGATGAAGCCATAATTGGACCAAGGCAAACATCTGATTCAAAGTGGGTCAGTTAGCATCTCTATCTCCAGAAATAAGAATCGGCACGGGATATTCTTTTCCTATTGCCAAGTTCCTATCTTAGCCCATTGTATAAGTTTCTTAATCTATTAGAATTAAATTATGCCTTTCTCTCCATTTTAAAGCAATTCATCCTCGTGGGAGTTGATGGACTTCATTAGTAAGTTGAGAAAAAGTCATTCCATATGTCTGAACAAACGCTTTATTCTCTTTCTACATGTGTGCAAATGGAGTGTGGTCACCTCCTGATGCCTTCCTTACGTGATAAGCTTATCAGGTCAGGCCTGCTCTTGAGATGCAAGAAATGCATTTGCTGGATGGTCTGCCTGGATTGGGTAAGTTATTTCAAAGGAAAGTTGTAGAAAACTACTTTTTCTGTCCAAACTACATTCTCTAATCCAGTTTTACTGTGGCCATTTCTCAGTTGATGTGTAATTAATAAGGGGAAATGAGTAAATGGCTCCCAAGTGTCAAAAAATTGAGGCACCCAGTTATTCTGCAGGGGTCTCCCAAATGATGGAGATGTAAACTCAGGAGCTGTGGAGTAAACATCTTCTACCTATTATGTGGTTGTGAAGGATAGAAAATGCATCTTCAGAAATTGAGAACAAAGCAGTTGTATGATTGAAACAGAATCAAGAGAGATAAGGTTATGATGGCTTTAGTCCCATCCTGTAGCCTAGCTGCCTCCACTGCCCTTGGGTTCTGGGAAATAACACTCAATCTTTATAGTGTTTTTGTTTGTTTGGTTGGTTGGTTGGTTTAGTTTTTGCATAGGCTGGCTCAAGTTGCTTTATAATTGATAAGGATCCTAACCAATATACTCTTTGAACTTCACTCTTTTCCATAAAGAGCAGTTTTAATACATGTTCTATGTTATCTCACTAAGAGAACAAAATGTAACAATAGAGACAGAATCATAAACTCTTTAGAGTTCTTTGATAATATCTCCAATAGATGGTTTATTAGCTTTTTCCTTTGACAGGAAATCATTCTTTCTTTCTTTTTCTTTTTTGTAGTACTGGGGATTGAACCCAGGGCCTTGTGATACCACTGGTTATTGGTGACAGTCCTGCTTCCCACGTGTTGAAGTTTGAACATTAGAGAAACACCCCGAGGCAAGCATATGAAGCAGGGTGTATTTAAAAAGGGGTAACCCTGGAGGAAGAAGGGGGCCATAGCTGGTATCATGTTCTGCCCTTTTAATATGTCCTAGGATTCCTTTGTTCTCCTGTGTTTCCCCCCCTTATCTTTCTCCTTCCTGCCTATGTGACTAGATCCAGGAATGCTTAGTGGGAAGGCCAAAAGGTGGAAAACAGATGGGCTGAAGGGGGAAGGGCAGGATGGAGTAGACTGGGATACTTTAACAACCTTATAGCTCCCTGTAGGGAGCAGAAATTCCTGACAGGTTATCTTTGCAACAGGTTGGAGCAGGGGGAGGTTCTTGATAAGATCCCTCAGGGGACAGTCTCCAACTTCCCAGTCTCACTCAAAATTGGCTTACTTGACCCGACCTGCCTTGATTTACCTTATCTACACTGTCTTCCTGTCTAATTCTGTCTTCACTTCTACATGCTAGGCCAAAACTCTATTACTCAGTCCTATTTTATCTTGAGAAGGGGTCTTGCTAAGTAGCCCAGGTTAGCCTCAAACTTGTAATCCTCCTGCCTCCATCTCCCAAATAGGTGGCATTACAGATTTGGCATGAAATCACTTTTTCTTTTTCTTTTTTCTTTTTTTACAGAGAGAGAGAGAGAGAGAGAGAGAGAGAGAGAGAGAGAGAGAAATTTTTTTAAAAAAAATATTTATTTTTTAGTTTTCGGCGGACACAACATTTTTGTTTGTATGTGGTGCTGAGGATCAAACCTGGGCCGCATGCATGCCAGGCGAGTGCGTTACCACTTGAGCCACATCCCCAGCCCCCAAAATCACTTTTTCTTAAAACCATCTTCTCTCTTTTCAAAATTCTCTAATTTCTAGATAGAGGTTGTGTGTGTGTGTTGTGTGTGTGTCCAAAATATTCTTCTCTGTAATTGCATCTCATTTAGCCTAATTCTTTCCTGTTCAGTTGCAGAATAAATGCATTCTGTCTTGTTCAAGACAGCCCTTGAAGTTTGTTGAGATGGCTATCAAATTCTCATCTAAGCCCTTTTGTCCATAGACTAAACATTTACAGGCTATTTAAGCATATATCATGATTTCTCTGTATTGGTAAGTCTGGAATGACCCAGTAAGTTTGGACATACAAATTGGAGAGAGAAACATTTTGATTAAGGATTGATCATTGAAAAAGAAGAAGTAGGAAAAAAAGCTCTGTTAATATTATAATTGGTCTCAGCATTCACTGTATTTTTATAGCATTTCTAAATCCCTCACAGATGTCTTCTAATTCCAATAAAAATATGATAATCCCCCAAATCATAATTTATTATGTTTTTTTATAATAGTTACCTGTTTTTAAATAATGATGAATGACCAAAATAATATGTGGTATATCATTTTTTAATGATAGAGTAATAGTACAAATGTCAGAATTTTTCTGTAAAGACAAAGACACTATTTTAATGCATTTGACCATAGCATATATGTCAGTGATATGTTAAAAAAAAAACAAAAACTACTTAATAATAGAAAAAGTTAAAAGAAGAGAAAATCATAACAATAAACATCAGATAAAAACAATTTAAAAGCTGAAAGATAACAATACAAATTCTTAAAATTAATCATTCTTAAAATTACAAATTTGAGCTGGATGGGGTGTTATGTATGCTTCTAGTCCCAGCTAGTTGAAAGGCTGAGGCAGAAGAACTGCTTGAACTTATGAGTTTGAGGACAACTGGGCAACATGGCAAGACCCTGTCCCAAAATAAACAAACAAACAAACAAAAAATAAATAAAAATTTAAGATATACAAAGCATGAATTTCCCTATCTGATCATTTTTTTTCCTTGTTTGGTGACAAATCTCATAAGTAGAAAATTTATTTTTCATGTTCCATTGACATTGGTTGAATTTTTAAGAGAGCATCAAAGTGCATTTTGAAGTTGAGTGTTATAGCACAAATAATTAAGAATATTTCAATTTTGGAAATTGATACATACTGCAAATTTTTTTTTTTTTAATACTAGGGATTGAACCCAGGGGAGCTAGACCACTGAGTTACATTCCTAGTCCTTTCCAATTTTTTATATTTTTGTCTTGAGACATGGTCTCACTAAGTTAGTGAGGCTGGCCTGAACTTGTGATCCTCCTGCCTCAGTCTCCTGAGTATCTGGGATTATAGGTGTGCTCTTTGATGCCCAATACATATGGCTTTTTGATAAATTCTGATTTTAGATAGGTTTCTGATTTTATGTTGAAATATTATGTAAAAAACCATTTCTTCCTTGCATTTTCTCTATTAAAGTATTTTCAAAGAGGACTTCTTTTTCTGGGCATACTGAATAGTCCCATTCCTTTTAGGTCTTCTTACAAATAAAAACCTCGGAGTGTAACTCAACAAACAAGTATAGGAAAACAAGGTTGAAAGAAGAAGAAGGGAGACCACTTAGGAACCTGGGGACCTGAGGAGTGCCACTGTATTGAGTTCCCTGGATTTCCTTATTGCCTCCCATATATCCCAGACAGTGCCAATAACATACTAAAAAAAACTTTTTGGCAGTGTCTGCCCTGCTCCAATCAAACACAGATAGAAAACGGCACCTCTCTGCCTCCATGTTTTAGTAGGGCTGAGCGGGAAGCTGATTTTCTACTTGACAGGCTGAAAACAGCAGCAGCCCTGATTCCCCCACAGGGTGATAGTGGCTGGCTGAGTGAGGAGCTGATCTTCTATCTCCTGCCTGGCAGAAACAGGTACTGCTCTGATTCCCGGCCAGGATAGTGTCAGCAAACTTCAGCAATGAGCTGAGATTATACCACAAGGAGACTTAATGAGGTGGTAGCATGCTGGGCTTGTCACAGCTGTGCTTCAGTTCCCCTCTCACCAGGCCTTCCCCAGCACAGTGTCACTGGGGACCAACAGGAAGCTGAGTCACCACCTCCACCTGGCATCAACAAGACTAAAAAGATGGGTGACTAGTCAGCCTCTGCTCACCCCTAACCCCCAAGTAAACAGGGCCCAGCAAGTTGTTGAGCCTCTATACCCACCTGGCATCCATGAGACAGGACAAGGTGTAGGAGTCTGGGCAAGTTGCTTACCTCCCTCTGTTCCCTGGTATCAGGGAGGCCCAATGGAGAACCAAGAAGTGAACTTCCAACCAACCCTGCTGCATCAAAACAGGGTGAATCAACTACCTCCCCTATTTTAGGGGCAAGTCCAATAAATTAGAGGCACCAAGGTAGTTTGAGGGGTACCTTTATAGTTTTTTCTCACTCATTAATTTCCCATTTGCTACTTTATTATAACAGATAAAAGAATAGAGGAACCCTGACTCTCAGTGTACCAAATAAGAAAGGCAAAATTGTCATTAGTTGACATCATTGTTAGTCATCTTGTGGAAAAAAGATAGACAGGTCACCCACCTGTAAAATTGTGAGTAGAGCTCACTCTTTGATGCTTCTCTATTTTTTCCTAGACTATTGTAACCTAATGTGAATAATATTTAATCATGAGTAGAAAATAATTTTTTTGGAAGACCCTTATAATGGGAATGTGGGTATAGCTGAATGGTAGAGCACAGGTGCATGTGTGAGGCCCTGGGTTCACTCCCTAGCACCCTCCCTTGACCAAAGAAAAACCCCACAAAAAGTTCTTTATGACTGATCATTATTTTTTAGGAGGTCTGAATCTTGAACTGACATTTAATAATAACCTATCAATTAATAGGAAACTAGGCAGGAGAAAGAAGACTCCTTTGATTGTTGACCAAAAATTATTCTATAATATTTAGAGAAGGGTTACTGTTTCTAAAAATGTAAATCTAAGTCTTTCATATCTTCTGATCAGTTTGATACTGACTATTGATACTGTAGGCTGAGCAGAGGGTGAAAAGGGTTAAAAAAAAAAGTCAAAATTTCCTTCCTAGAGTTGGCCAAGGCAAGACTGATAGTTTTGGCCAACAGGGAAAAATGAGCTGCCATTTTTTAGATTCAGAAAATTTAGTACTTACAGAAGCAAGAGTAGCCAAAGGTACCAATTCTGGTGTCTGTGGCACTAAGTGCCACTGAAAAAAAAGGGGGGCCTGATGGCTGCAATTTGGACAACAGGACATCCTGTTGCTAAGGCTTGAATGCCATGCTTTACCTAAGTATTTTTACAGCCAGCAGCTGTACCCCAAAGAGGATGAGGCAGAAAATCTTATACCTCTTCAGAACATAGCAAGTAGTGGAAATCTAGGTCACAACAGTCACCTCCATGCATAGGGAGGTGAATGAGAAATCGTCTTGTTGCAGCTCCTCACAAGCCTCTCATGATCTCACTGTTCCAGGAGGTTCAAAAGACCTTCCCATGGACTTGGGTCCCCTGCAGTCAAGTCTCACTTACATAGCCCATGTAAAGATGTACAAGAGCACATGTAGAGTGCAGGGTTCCAGAGTAAAGCCATCTCTTACTTTTAGTTTCTGTAGTCATTTATGTGACTGTGGTTTTGTTGATTGAAAGTTGGTTCAACATACAAAAATCAATAAATGTAATTTATCATACCAATAGACTTAAAGACAGGAATCATATGATTATCAATAGATGCAGAAAAAGCATTCAACAAAATATAGTACCACTTTATGTTCAAAACACTAGAAAAACTAGGGATAATAGGAAAATGTCTCAATACTGTAAAATCTATCTATGCTAAGCCCAAGGCCAACATCAATCTAAAAGGAGAATAATTAAAAGCATTCCCTCCAAAAACTGGAACAAGACAGGGATGGCCTCTTTCACCACTTCTATTTAACATAGTCCTTGAAACTCTAGCCAGAGCAAATAGATGGATGAAAGATATTAAAGGGATACAGATAGGAAAAGAAGAATTCAAACTATCTCTATTTGCTGACAACATGATTCTATATTTAGAGGATCCAAAAAAATTCCATAAGAAAATTTCTAGAACTAATAAATGAATTCAGCAAAGTAGCAGGATATAAAACCAATAAATCAAATGCATTTCTGTGCATCAGTAACAAATCCTCTGAAAGATAAACTAGGAAAACTACCCCATTTACATAGCCTCAAAACAATAAGACAAAACAAAAACTTTGGAATCAACCAAAGGGGTGAAAGACCTCTACAATGAAAATTACAGAACACTAAAGAAAGAAATTAAAGAATATCTTAGAAGAGGGAAAGATCTCTCTTGTTCTTGGATAGGCAGAATCAATATTGTCAAAATGACCATACTACCAAAAGTACTCTGCAGATTTAATGCAATTCCAATCAAAATCCCAATGACATTCCTCTTAGAAATAGAAAAACAATCATGAAATTCATCTGGAAAAAATAAGAGACGAGAACAGCTAACGCAATCCTTGGCAAGAACATTGAAGCAGGTGGCATCCCAATATCAGACCTCAAACTATACTATAGTATGTGTATATATATATATATATATATATATATATATATATATATATATATATATATATATATATTGTGTGTGTGTGTATATATATATATATATATATATATATATATATATATTATAGAGTATAGAGCAATAGTAACAAAAATGACATGATATTGGAACGAAAATAGACTTGTAGACCAATGGTACAAAATAGAGGACACAGAGATAAGCCCACATAAATACAGTTATCTCATACTAGACAAAGATGCCAAAAACATATTATTGGAGACAAGATGGCCTCTACAATAAATGGTGCTGGGAAAACTAGAAATCCATATGTAGCAAAATGAACTCAAAACCTTATCTGTCACCATGCACAAAACACAACTCAAAGTGGATCAAGAACCTAGGAATTAGACCAGAGACCCTGCGACTAATAGAAGAAAAAGTAGACCCAAATCTTCATCATGTCAGATTAGGCCCCTACTTCCTTAGCAAGACCCCCAAAGCACAAGAAATAAAATAAAGAATCAATAAATGAGATGGTTTCAAACTGAAAATCTTCTTCTCAGCAAAAGACAATCAGTGAGGTGAATAGAGAGCCTACAGAATGGGAGCAAATTTTTACCACATGCATATCAGTTAGAATACTAATATCCAGGATGTACAAAGAACTAAAAAACTTTAATTCCACAAAAACAAACAACCCAATCAATAAATGGGCTAAGGAATTGAACAGACACTTCTCAGAAGAAGATATACAATCAATCAACAAATATATGAAAAAATGTCCAACATCTCTAGTAATAGAGAAATGCAAATCAAAACTACTTTAAGATTTCATCTCATGCCAGTCAGAATGGGAGTTATTAAGAATAAAAGCAAGGGCTAGGGCTGGGGCTCAGTGGTAGAGCACTTGCCTAGCATGTGCAAGACATTGGGTTCGATCCTATGCACCACATAAAAATAAATAAAGCTATTGTGTGCAACAATAACAACAAAAATTTAAAAAAAAGAATAAAAGCAACAATAAATGTTGGCAAGGAGGTGAGGGGGAAAGGGGCACACTCTTACATTGCTGGTGGGACTGCAAATTGGTACAACAAATCTGGAAAGCAGTATGGAGATTCCTTAGAAAACTGGGAATGGAACCACCATTTGACCCAGATATCCCACTCCTCTGTCTATACTCAAAGGACTTAAAATCAGCATATACAGGGACACAGACACATCAATGTTTATGGTAGCACAGTTCACAATAGCTAAATTGTGGAACCAAACTAGATGTACTTCAATAGATGAATGGATAAAGAAACTGTGGTATATACACACAATGAAATATTACTCAGCATTAAAAGAGAATAAAATCATGGCATTTGCAGGTAAATGGATGGAGCTGGAGAATATTATGCTAAGTGAAGTAAGCCAAATCCCATAAAACCAAAGGCCGGATGTTTGTTCTCTCTGATAAGTGGATGCTGATCCATAATGGGGGTTGGGAGGAACACAGGAGGAAAGGAAGAATTCTTGAGACAACCCACGTGACTGAGCAAAAGAGTACAAGGGAAAGGGATGGGGTATGGGGAATGAAAGATGGTGGAATGAGATGGACATTAATACATGTATAAAGACATGAATGATGTGACTCTGTGTATAACCAGAGATATGAAAAATTGTGTTGTTTGTATACTATGAACTGAAATTCATTCTGCTGTCATGTATAACAAATTAGAATCAATAACTTTTAAAAAAGACTGCCTAAATAAATTATTTCTTTATTTACTTTGCCATATTTTAATTGACACATTAATTGTAAATGTTTATGGTGTACAGTGTTACATGGATACAATGTATAACATTTGTGAATAAATTATTTTTGAGATAAAAAGATTAAGCAGAATGATTATTCCAGTCAAGAAGTTAAATTAAAAGTTGTCTTTACTAAACTGGAAAGTCACCTAAATAGTGAGAATAAATAAATCTCAGTCACATCATGAGACAGTTATTTGTCTTCATTTCCATTTCACTGCCATTCCCCCTAGTCTTTTTCAAGTGCTTTATCTCTTTCATAGAAGAGATAGTAAGGAGGCTTTTGCCCTTTGCCCTACTGACTATGACTGTTATACAGTGGATCATACAGCCCTCTTGAGACAATCCATGTGACTGAGCAAGCAAGGTGTAAACTGTGAGGCTATAACCAGCTTATAAACAAACATCACTGTATATCTTCTTCCTCTGTCCCTTCTCTCCTCTTACTGCTTTTCTAGGTTTGCATACGCCCTGCCCTCCAATAAAATGTTAGTATTTGTAAGTCTCAGTTGTGTTTTCTAGGAAATCTTGGCTAAAGCAGTCATTAATTTTTATTTATTTATTTATTTTTTAAAATTTTTAAGTTATTGATAGACTTTAAATTTTTTTTTATTTATATGTGGTGCTGAGAATTGAACCCATTGCTCCCTACATGCCAGCAAGTGCGCTACCACTGAGCCCCAGCCTTAGCCCTAAAGCAGTCATTTATATTTAAATATTCATTATGAAAAATTTCAAACATACAAATATAGAGAGAAAAGTAAAAAGAACTCCTGCATCCTCTACATTCAACACATCTTTTTTTTTTTTTTGTCATCAATAGTTTTATCTTTCTTCTCTCTGTTTTAATTTTTTCTTGAAGTAACTTCAATATACTTCAGAATGTCTTTTAAAAAATTATAGACATTTTTACATAAGTACAATAAAATTATTTGGATGAAATAGCAATATTTCCTTGGTATTGTCTAATATTGGTTCATAGTCACACATCCATGGTTGTCATAGGTCTTTTTTGTAATTCTGATGTTTGAATCATGCTCAGGTCAGAAGCTTCTCCTGACCCCTTTCCTCTTTTTTCACCGCCTGTTATCAACTAGTTGCACAGAGAAAACTGTGTCAGTAATCTTATAGAGTGTTCACATTCTAAATTTCTTCATTAACGTCTTTGTGGTGTTATTTAAGTTCTTCTTCTAAGTCTCATGTTTCTTGAAAGTCTCTGAGAGGCAATGAAGTCAGTTTTAAGTATTGATTAGATTCCATTTTTGTTTTCCTTTTTGTTTTTCTGGCAAGAACACATCATAGTATATGGAGCTCTTCAGATGACATTAGACCAGGAAACACATTTTCTGGTGTCCTACTTGTAGCAATATTTGATTAGGCTCAGGTGGTGACAATTTGATTTCCATTGTTAAGTTTCTCATCAACCAGTAACCTAATGGTTTCATCCATTGATGATTATTTCTTAAATCATTTTTTTACATGTGGGATTGTTAAATGGAGGTTTTCCAATTCTACTGTTTCTTTAATAATAATAATAATAATAACAATAATAATAATAATAATAATAATAATAAATTTTCCCTCAACAACTATTTAATTTCCAGAAGTATTGTTTAATCAGAAAAGGCAATATAAGTTTTAATGATTTTCTTTCAACTGACAATTTTAGAATAAGAAGTTTGTGCTAGTTACTTGTAATAGTGTCCAGTGATTTTCTTTCTTTTTTCCTCTTTTTTTTTTTTTTTTTGCCTTTCTCCTTTGGAGCATCATTAAGATATCATGAATTTTTATATATTATGTTTAAAACAGCTACATATATTACTTTTTTTGATGCTTAAATTTGTCCCACCTTTGGCCAAAGGAGCCCCTTGATGTTGGTTTCTGTGTCCCTTTAACATCTTATTTGTTGTTTGGATTATTTGTTTTGTGGCACAAGATATCCCAAGCCCATCCCATAGTCCAGACCTGAAATTCTACAGCCCTGGTTTTTATTAATTGGAAATATACTTAAAAATCCCAAACTGGAAGATTCTTTTTATTTGTACTAAAAATGAAAGCTATATTATAAATCTACATTTTTTTTTCCAAAAAATAACTTTATGCCCTATATTTATGCTTTTTTTAAAATAATTTTATTTATTTATTTTTATGTGGTGCTGAGGATTGAACCTAGGGCCTCACATGTGCTACGTGAGCGCTCCACCGCTGAGCCACAACCCCAGCCCTATATTTATGTATTTTGAAACCATAATTGCTTGTTTTATTTTTATTTTAGGCTCACATTTATGTTATTTATATAAAAGGAGCTATATACTATTCATTGTAAGCATACCTAAAGTTGGGATTAATAACTACTTACCAAAGTTTCATTTTTCCAGATGGTATAATTCATATTCAAAGTTTCTCAAAAAGTTCCTGATGAAGGATATAAATTAAATTTCAAATGTTTTCATATTAATTCAAATAAGAATATCAGTTTCCTTGGTGTTGGTATAGTAAAAACTTTGAAAAACTTTCAGAAATGTGATGGTTGATATGAATTGTCAAATTTGAGTTTTAGCTTGGAATAAGTTAAACTAAATGGGATATTCACAGTCTTGTCTTCAGTTCCTTTTTAGATGTATGGACCTTTATTTTATTCATTTATTTATATGTGGTGCTGAGAATAGAACCCAGTGCCTCACACATGCTAGGCAAGCACTCTACCATTGAGCCACAGCCTCAGCCCCTTGTCTTCAGTTCCTTTATTTATTTATTTTTTTTAAGAGTAGTTTTAGTTTCAGAGCAAAATGGAGCAGGAAGGACAGATTTCCCATATATACCTGGATACCAAGCATGCTCAGCCTCCCTATCAACTTCCTGCATCAGAGAAGTATACTTTTTGTGATTGATAACCTACACTGAAACATCATTATTAAACTTCAGGGTTTACATCAAGGTTCATCTTCATGCTGTACATTCTGTGGGTTCTGACAAATGTATAATAACAGGCATCGTCATTATGGTATGTTACAGAATAGTTTTACACACATGATAGGCTAGCATTCTACCTCTGAGCCACAATCCGGGCCTCTGATGCTGCTTCTTAATCACATCTGATGAATCTTAGTGACAAAGTTAGATCAACTTTGCAACATTTTGTATGTTTATTCACATTCCACTATAATAAAAGCCACATCCACCTGTCTTGGCTTGTTTATCTATTGTACATTCCATCACAGACTGTCAGGTCCTAGTGACTAGGACCTGTTTAATTTGGGTTCACAATTCCAAAAGAACCCAGTCCAGATAATAAATAGGTACTGACTGCCATTGGAAGAGGGTGGTCCTGTGACCTAAGTACTTGTGGAATGAAGTCATTAAGCATGGCAGAAAATAGTTTACCTTATAGTAATTATTTCTGTGACAAGAATAACTGTTACGTATGTCTTTCACAAGAAAGAAAGTTTGTTCTCTTTAGGAGACTCTTAGAATTGTAGTTATCAAGACTTTTAAGTCTTTGAGTAGATTCTTAAACCTTTAGAATTAATTTTGAATCCTGAGTGCCTGAACATGAGGTAGTACTAAGCGATCTGAAAACCATACATTCAGAGGAAACACAGAAACAAATGATAAAGTATAATTGGAGGAATGAAAAAGAGGAGATTATATTATGTCCATTAAATAAGTTGTTACACTTTCTTTGTAGGTTGTAGCAGAGAACCCAGTTAAGAGTTTGTATTTTTGAAAATTTGATGGCGAAAACTCAAGTATAAACTTTCTGGTGATTTCACCTATTCTTGATTACTCCTTTTGCTTAGAGGCAGCAAAACTGAATAGTATTCCTGTGTGTACATGAATAAAAAGAAGTCACCAGAAAGGAAAGGAGAGAGACAGACAGAAGCGCTTGGTCTCTATAGCTGTGCATTCAAGGAACTATAAGGTATTGGTTTCCAGGCCTGTAAAATAACGAGAAGAGTTGACTAGACGGTTTCCTAGATTTTCCGCTCTTTATTGCCCTCTACGCCATCAGTACGGTGCTGAGTTTACATAAGTGCTTCTAATACATGTCATTGCTTGCCAAATGGGTGTTGTTCCTGATCCGTTGGAGATCCAGGCCAGGTTTCAGGCTCGACCCAGGCGGTGCTCCAGGGCCGCTTTTCCGCCGGGGGTGGAGCTTCGGGCCGCCGCCCTCGCGCTAGGGGTCGGGGCGGGGCTTGCCGCAGGCGGGGGCGGGGCCCGCGTAGGGACTTCCCCTGGGTAGAGCGGCGCAGCGGGTGCGGAGGGCTGGCGCCCCTCGGCGGGTGGGGGGTGGGTGATCGGGCGCCTAGCTGCCGACCCTTGGTGGTCCCCTGGGCCTGGGACTCTTCCCCAGGGTTGGCATCCCGCGGAGTGGGCGCTGCTCGGAGGCGGAGAGCTGCTGGGCCGCCAGGCGACCGAGAACATGTGTGCCTGCGCGTGTTTATCTGAGGCCCGTGCGGTCGCGGTTCCTGTCTTTCCTCCTCTAGGCTTACTCGGTTATGAAACCGGTGGTCCCCGTGGCAGGGTCGCCCCAGAGCACGCCTACCCTTGACCTCAACCCTGCCCATGAGGGAGCGCTGTGGGGACAGGCTGCCTGGTAGTGTTGGGCAGGTGGTGGGAGTTCCTCAGGCTCGAGCAAAAAGATTTTAAAGGACGTGTCTGTCTCTGTCGTTTTTTACTTTTAGGGTTCTGACCAAATTGGGCGAGGGCACAAAATAACCACTTACCCCTTCTCACCGAGGAAGAGCGGGAGAAAGGGTAAGTAAGGATCAATCAGGGGTGGAAGGAGCTAGGGCTTCCTCCTGGGGGAGAGGAGAGAGAGAGAGAGAGAGAGAGAGAGAGAGAGAGAGAGAGAGAGAGAGAGAGAGAGAGAGAGAAAGAAAAAACAAACTTGTGTCCAAAGTCTACTTTTCACCAGAAACTGAAGACCCACCTTCAAAGGTCAAAGGCCTCTAGCCCAAGACTTTTTGCAGGTTTGCAGTTTGTAGAGTCGCCTAGAAGTTTGACAGCTTGGACTTAGTGAAATGGCCTGACAGAAAATTCATTTCCCTTCACCTATTTTAACTTGGAAGGTTGGTCCTATAGGGTTCCTGTCTTGGGCCCATATCTTATTAGCGAGATTTGACTAATCTCTGGGACTGCAGGGTTTTAAAGAATCAAGGTCTTGATTGATAATTAATTGAAACCCCTCCGGAGATTTTTATGTTTTAAAAGAGGATTACTGAAAAAAATCCTTTAGGATCCTGAAGGACAGTGTTATTGGCAATATCACAATGCCCAAGTTCTTTTGGGATCTGCTCTCAGGGCTATGGAAGAGGAAATTTGTGGAGGAGAGAAATTACCAGGCTGGGCCCTTTACTTTTGACTTTCACTTTGATGCCCTCTTACAAGCATTTTGTTCACTTTTGAAAATTTGCTGAACAGCACATTGAGGTCCTGGGAAGTTCACTGTGATTTCCATGGTCTTCTCTTTCATTGGTTCTTCTCTGGGACCTTTCCATCACTTCACTAGTATACTGATTTCCTGTTTTTGGTGTGAGGTAATGAAACACAGCTTCTCTCAGATGGTTGTGAACCCGTTGGCCTCATATAAGTCACATAAAAATAAACATTTTAAATTATTTAACTAGAATTGCCCTCTATATCTTACCATTGGCTTCTTGGTTACTTCCTTCAATTTGTGCCCAAGTGGTAGGTGACCACATAATTTATTTTATAAAAAACCAGGATGTGGTTGTTTATTGATGATGTATTCAGGTATTGACTGAATCGATGCTTCTTAGCTCTTTCTTTCCATGTGCTGGACACTTTGATAAAAGTGGGATAGTGAGAGACTGTTGGAGATGGTCATTTTGGATGGGCCCTTTCACCAGTGTTCTGTAGATTTTCTGAATAATTATGTGTAAAATAATTATGTGTAAAAACTTTCCTATACCACGGATCTTTTGTTTTTTGGTACTGGGGATTGAACTCAAGGACACGTGACCACTGAGCCACATCCCCAGCCCTATTTTGTATGTTATTTAGAGACAGGGTCTCACTGAGTTATTTAGTGTCTTCCTTTTTGCTGAACTCAGGATCCTACTGCCTTAGCCTCCGCAGCTGCTGGGATTACAGGGGTGTGCCACCACACTTGGCTACTATGGATCTTAATGATTTGCAAGTCTATATAGTGTTGTGGGAGAATAGTATTATTATTCTGCCTTATTACAGTCAGTAATAGACTTTCAAGGATAACTGACCATGATTTGTGTACTAAAGTGAATAGTATTTTAGTGATTTTCCAGTGTAATAAATATATTGTGTGAGTACAATAATTAATTGGGGTTAACTTTTTGAATTGTTCCATAAGAAGTCCTAATATTAGAAAATATGGAGAGTTAACGATGATGCATGTAGAAAATAAATACTGAAGTAAACTGTGATGTGCATGGATTTTTTGTACATTTAACTGCATTTTATTGAAACAAGAAATGTCCTTTGTCTTTTTTTGGTTGTAGAAGTTTATAAGGTTAAAACCAAGTTGTTTAGAATTAAATCTTGCAGGAATATGAAAGGCAGGAAGTTGGTCTCATGTAAGCCCACTCTCAAGATAACTACTTTTAACAATTTGGTATTTATTTCTTCAACTTTTTGTTCCTTATATATATCTAGCACACAACGATATGTTAAATACATACAATTTAGTTATATGTTAATACATGTAGGACATGTATAAAACATAAGATGTATGTGTATATACATGTGTATATTGGTTTTTGATGAAATTATAAATTTATTTTCCTCCACCATTTTGGCTATTTACTATCATTCCTTGCTTTCCCTCAAATTCTCATGTAGAAGTAACATGGCTTTTATAGTCTTTTTTTTTTTCAGTACCAGGTATTGAACCCAGGTGTGCTTAACCACTGAGCCCCAGCCCCAGCCATTTTTTATATTTTTATTTTGAGACAGGGTCTCACTAAGTTGCTTAGGACCTTGCTAAGTTGGTGAGGCTGGCTTTGAACTTATGATCCTTCTGCTTCAACCTCCCAAGCTGTTTTTTATTTTTTATTTTTTTTGTGGCCTTATGAAACCGAGCCTTATGCATTGCTAGGCAAGAGCTCTACCACTCAGTTACCTCTCCAGCCCCTATAGTCTTTTAGATATGGGTTATAATCCTTGCCTTTATTTTATTAACTGTGTCATTATGGAGTAGTTAAAACTGCTCTGCTCCTTGATTTATCATCTGTCAAAATAATATACTGAGTAAATAAAAAAGACTGTGTAAAAAACAGTGCCTGGCATGTAGATATTCACTGTTAATTTTCCTCCCTGTTTTTCTATCTAATCACTCCTCATTTCTTATGTTCTTTCTTTTGATAGTGGAAGACAGTCTGGTACTTACTTTCCTATAGGTGCTATGCATTCCTGGGCATATGCATTTTCACAGATCACCTACCATATCTGATCCTAAGATATCTGGGAAAAGGACTGTCAATTGATGTGGCTCCATTTCCCCCTATCAGATCATTCTTCAGCCCTGCCTAGAAAATGTCAGCTTGAAAAATGAAGGGAAAGGGTTTCTATAATGTGTTTAAAATGCTCTGACACTGCTCCCAAAGTGAGAAAGACATACTACTGCATTTAGCTGAGTGCTTAAAGTTAGGATTTCTATTTCAGAAATGTCTTTGGTTTATAAGAATTACAATAAAAATGCTGACGCTTCATGTCCAAACTGTCATGATTTTGCCAAGTTGTGAGTTTAATATACAGCTAAGCTGTGTATTTAGTGTATCTAATACTGCTCTGGAAGCTGAGAAAGACAAGTCCACAGACATTTGATTTCACACCAGACATCTGGTTTCATTTTGCTAAGGAGTACATTTTGTCAGTAGATTATGGGCATATCAGCTCTGCTGCTGTAGTTTGTAGCATATCTATTATAAGCTCTGGTCTATAGGGTTTAGTATGATGTTTTATTCAAATGACAGCACACTGAAAATGAGCACCTGGTCAGATAAGCACATTTCCCACAGGTGTCTTCTAGTGTCATTGTTCTTACAAGTTAACAAGATGAAATATTTCTATCTTTGGTGATTTTACATTGAGTTTTTGTAGAAGCAAAAATATTCTTAGAAGAAAAGCTTCACTTGGGAATCAGTTGTATTCCAAAGGTTCATTTCAAGCCTATTGTGTATATGTTAATGATATACTTATAGGAATGAAATAACAAATAGCATTTACATGTGCAGGTGAGAGCGCTAAATCTTTTATTTATTATTTTTCATTCATCAAGTGTCCATTCTGTTAACAATGGTAAGTGTATACTCTAATACATATAATAATAATTTTTGGAGAAAATGTATTTTGAGTTCCAACCTAGAATGGCTGGACACATTCATCTCAATTTTGAGATAGTGAGGGGCATAAAAAAATTCTGGAGGCTCACCTTCCTCCGTTTTAGGGTTGGCCCTGTCATTGTTTAACCGTGTGACCTTGGACACAAATATTTTATCTGAAAAATGGAATAGTTACTCATGATTAAAGTGAGGTTCAGTGATGGTAAAGTGGTAAAATATCTGCTACAAAATAGGTTCTTAATAAAAGTAGTTTCATTTTTCCTCTAGGTCCTGGATGCAAGACCAAAGACCCCCCTCCTGAGCCCACCCTTATATCCAAACTAACATACTAGCCAGGACTTGTGGCTTCAATGGAGGGCAGTTGTCCTTGGGACTTGGTAGTGGGACCTGGAAAAGGCATATGTAGAATAATGACAAAGGAGAAAGCTGGTGAATTGTTAAGAGAAGTCCATGGACTTAGCTCTGTGAATTGCTTGGCTCATAGAAAGAACCATCTTTTCCTTTAGCCTCTCTATTTTTGTCCAGCTGTTCCACTGGAAACTCTTAGCTTCTTATTTCCTGCTTAGTCCAATAATGACTGTTTTTCTTTGTAACCTTGATAAAGCCTGGATAACCTTATTTTTCTGTTTTTTGGATAAGACTTAATAATAGATGTTTGTACTTCCTTTAGCTCTCCTGCTCTCTCTCTTTTTTCTATATGCTAGGTACAGTTGACTTTCTTGCCCTTTTTTTGGCCTAGAGTTTATTCATTAACTTTCCCCTCACTATTTTATTTATTTTTTAATTATATGCTGCATGCATTGAAATAGTGCTGAGGATATAAAGATGAAAAGTCACTGTCCTTAGCTAATGGGATTGTAGTGTAGTAGAACTATGAGTGTCTATATTCAAATACAATATGCTGTTTTGCTATACTGGAGGTACTACAAATGCAAAGGAAACCTAGCATGAACTCTTGATCCCTGTTGGGAATATCAAGGAAGGGTTTTAGTAGTGGTTGTGTTTGAGTTGAGACTTGGAAGCTGAGTAATAGTAGGCAGCTTGACAAGCAGCAGACAGCATTTCCAGGAGGAGATAATAGTATGAGCAGTTGTATGGCATTATGAGAAGATGGTGTGTTCTTGGAGCTATATGTAGGTCAGTGTCATTAGTGGGTGAAGAGCAAGGTTAGGAATGAAAGTAGATGAAACTAGATAAATTCAGTGTGCACTTTCTAGCCCATGTGTACTTGTGAGTCACTGAGGAATTATGAGGTGAAAGATCACTGAAAGCAGTGTGCTAGGAAACTTGTGAGTGGACAAGTGTGGGGATGCAGACTTGGCAAGATGGGAAGCCATTGAGGATGATGCATTAGTATGGAGAAGAGGGGTTCAGAGCTCAGACAAGGAGGGAAGTAGTAAGGATAGAGAAGTGAGAATGTTTAGGAAAAATACTTAGGAGGCGGGAGAATTGGCTGTTCTTTGTGGCATTGAATATAAAAGATATGGGAGAATGAGAATGCTACAGTGCCTCTCAGTTTCTGGGTAGTGAGAGGGAAAACAGAAGAGAAAGCAAATATGAGGGAGAAGATGATGTGTTCAGCTTTGGACACGTGTTTAGCATACTTGCAGGGGTGTCACTGGTGAGTTGGAGGTGTCCAGAGGCATCTAAATATAGGAGTCTGGAACATCATAAGAGTTTGCAGAGACTGAATTTTTCCAAATTCTTAACAACATGGAGAATAGTTGAAGGCATGGGTAAGGATGAAATGTTTAGAGGAATTGCATAGAAAGAGTAAAGGCTAAAATTAAGTCTTAGAGAATATTGAAACTTAAAGGAAAAGCCAAGAAAGAGAAAGATACTGAAGAGGGGTGGCCAGAGAGACTAGGAGAAAAAGCTTTTCAGGCCAATGGCAGAATTTTAAGAAGTAGAACCCAGTTAAAATGTAAATGTAAATCATAAAGTATGATGAAGAGTTTAAATGTCTGTTAGAAGTCTTTGATTTCTTGGGGATGGTGGGGACAGGACTAAACTGCCATGGGTAAAGAAATGAATTGGAGAAAAGGTAAGATAGAGAGAGGGGACAGACATGAAAATAGGGAGTAGGCATGATTGGGTCCCTTCTCTGGGAGATAATGACTTCATTGTTCTTTAGTCAAGATATTTGTTTAATACATTTTCAATAATAATGTATATATTTATACAACTTGATGTTATGGAATATATATAGATATTTAAATGGTTAGTATAGTGAAGCATATTTACATTCATCATCTCATAGTTAACCCCCACCCCAGTTCCTTTTTATGGCAAAAGCAGCTAAAATCTGCTCATTTAGCAAAGATCCCAACTATAATATAGTTTTATTAACTGTTCTCCTTAAGTTACACATTAAATCTCTAAACTTGTCCATCTTAAGTTTCTTCTACTTTATATTGTTTGACCCACATCTTCCCTTTCTTGCCCTGTGCCTCATTACCACTGTTCTATTCTCTCTGCATATTTTTCATTTTATGGGTGCATTATAATTATATAAAATAATGAGATTCATTATGCCATATTTGTACATGCACATAACATAATTTGATCAATCTCATTCCACAGTCTCTGTATTTTTAAAGAGCCCACATGTAACTGAAATAATTTAATATTTTTCTGGCCTATTTCACTTAGTATAATGTCCCCTGATATCATCCATATGTGACAAATGGCAGGATCTTTTTTTTAAGAGTGAATAATATTTCATTGTATACTTATACTACAGTTTCTTTATCCATTCATCTGTTGATAGAAACTTAGGTTGTTTCCATATGTTCACATTCATTGGGAAGGCTACTATTAAAAAAAAAAAAAAGAGAGAGACAACAAGTATTGGTGAGGATGTAGAGAAAAGGCAACCCCTGTGTAGTTGTTGGTGGGATTGTAGATGGTATAGCCATTATGGAAACAGTTTGGGGGGTTCAGAGAAATTAAAAATAGAACTACCATGTGATCCAGCAGTCTTTTTTTAAGGTCTGTAATCAAAAGAAATGAAATCACCACTTTGTAAAGATATCAGTTGAGATATCTAAAGGTTCTTCAGCAGATTCTAAGATGTGCTTGAGAATAAATGAGGAAAGAATGATAACCACAGTTGTTGACTTTCTTTCTTTTTTAAAAAGAAAAATGAGGGATAGACAGTGTGTTATGCTGAGAGGAAGATCCTTCTTAGAAAGGGGTATGTTGAAAAAAGAGTTGCCTCTATTCTTATCACATTTTTTTTTTTTTTTTTTTTTGTGTGTGTGAATGAAAATCAGGTTGTGAAAATCAGGTTGTCTCTTTATTTGCCTACTTCTTCCCTGCTTTTTAATTCATACCTGACTGTACCCTTAAATGTCTTTTTCACTTAATTCTTTCCTGGCCCAGAGTTCCATTGTTGTTTTGTTCCCATCACATCTGGCCTTTTTGCATATATTATTCTCTAATCCAGTTGAATAGGTAAAAAAAATCTACTTTTCATCATTAAAGGTTGAAAAAATTTCAGCAGTATATACTAGGAGACTAACAGGGAACATAACCATATCAAACATTAAAAAACAAAACAAAACAAAACAAAAAAACAATTTAGCCCAGAGTATCTGCTATGTTAAAGGCTCTGAATGCAAAGACATAAGATGGAAAGGATTAATAAGACTGGGATTCTGCCCTTAAAGAGCCCTTAGGCCAGAGAGAGGAATGGATACGTAAATAAAGAAGCGACTAAGTTCCTTGATATGTGTATGCCATTATAGAGTCAGAGTATAAGATGACTTAAAATAAAAAAAAAAAAAAGGGACTTCTTTATTTTTTGTGTTCCTGAAGGCTCAGAGGTGATGTTTGAGCCACAGCTTCAAGTATGGCGTGTTAAGTTTCAGGGAGTAAATCAAGGTAATGAAATATTCCTTAGTTGTCCCATGAAAGCAACAAATTTTGCTTTTCTTTTTCTTTTTAAATTTTTCTTTCTTGTTCTGCTTGGTTTATTTTATTGCAAGGTATCCTTGTCTTTGAGGGAGTTCTTAGGGGATAAATATGTTTTGTCTTACATATAGATGATATACAAGCATTTTTCTCCCTTTCTTATACAAACTTTGTATGAAATTTTCGCCACCGGCTTGCGGTATATTAGACAGCTAACACAGACTGGAGCAGTTAATCACAATGTCTGGGGAATGGGGTCGAGGCCCTAATATTTTTCAGAGCTTCCCAGGTTTTCTAATGGCAGGGTAAAGAACCACTGCATGGTTTGTTTACATGAGATGGCAGAGATTTTTAGCTTAAAAAAAAAAAGTAGGTTAAATTGTTAAAATTCCTTGTAAAACTGTGTGTCGTTTTAAGCTACTTAGATTTCTCTAAGCCCATCTTTCCTTAAATAGGATGGTAGTATATGTATCCTGCCTGTCTTGCTGAGTCTTGCACATCAAAAGCTGACTTGTGTGAAGGAACATATTATATAAATGTTGTGGAAACAATGAAATACTTTGAGTCATTTTCTAAGAGCCTGTAGGATAAGAACTGCCTAACTTTTTCTGCAAGATAGTATAGATTTTATAGATTTGGATTTAATATTTTACCATCATGAGGTTTCTTTTTTTTTTTTTTAATATTGTTTTACTTGTTGATAGACCTTTATTTTCTTTATTTATATGTGGGGTTGAGAATTGAACACAGTGCTTCACACATGCCCTAGCCCTAGAGGCAGAGTATAAGATGACTAAAAAAAAAAAAAAAGGGGGGGGGGGGACTTCTTTATTTTTTGTGATCCTGAAGGCACAGAGATGATGTTTAAGCTATAGTTTTACATATATTTTACTACATTTGTATAATGCTAAACAGTTGAAAACCCAAAGCCAAAAAGCAAAACCTCCTCCTCACTTTTTTTTTTTTTTTTTTTTTTGTTTGCAGCACTAGGTATTAAATCCAGGGGTGCTTTGCCATGGAGCTACACCCCCAAGCCCATCTATTTTTTTATTTTGAGGCAGAGTTTTGCTAGGTTGCTGAAGCTGGCTTTGAACTTGTGATCCTCCTTCATCAGTCTCCTAAGTTTCTGGGATTATAAGTATGCACCACCACACATAGCTAAAATGCAAATCATCATTTGAGCATTTCTAGGTTGGCATATTAATTCCAATTATTTAAGATCATGTAAGATCATGTAAATGTTTTCCATGATTAAGATTATAAGGTATATAGATATTCTCAGGGACTGCGGGTATGACTCAGTGGTAGTGTGCTTGCCTAACGTGTGAGGCTCTGGGTTCAGTTTCCAGCACTGCAAAAAGAAAAGAAAAAAATATTCATTCTCAATGTTAATAATGTAATTGTTCAGTATTAAAATGCTAAGGTCAGGTATTTATGTTGAAGGTATATACATTTAAAATCAGCAATCTTATAGAAGTTAGTAAAAACTGCAGCATACCATAGAGCCCTACAAATTTGCTTATTTGTGGGTTCCATGTAGGGATATGTACTATGTTTCTGTACTATGGGAAGCCTGGTACATTAGTATCATTTATATAATAGTATAGGAATGTTCATCCTTTTGATATTATGATATACTTTAATTGAGAAGTGGTATTGTTTAATGACAAAACTGAACCCAAAGTCTGAAGACTGGTTTCTAGATCTGGTTTCTCTAGTCACTCTTTATCATAGTAGGTAAGTTAACCTTTCTGAGCCTCATATAAAATTAGGATGTATTAGTTTCCCGTTACTTGGTAGCATATGAGAAACTCAGTGGATGAAAAGATTATTCATTTGTGATGTCATAGTTGCTATAGGTCAGCATTTTGGGGGTTCTACTTCAGGGTCTCGTGAAGTTGCTCTCAGAGCTGAAGTTTTTAGAGCATGGCTGAAGTTAAGAGATGACCTGCTCACGTGGCTGGCAAGTTGGTTCCTTTCCATGAAAGGTTTTCCATGAAGCTGTCCTCTTGCCATGGGAGTTGGCTTCCACAGAGCAGTATTCAAGGGACCAACATGGAAACTATAGTGCCTTTCATGATTTATCTATATTTGTTTTTTAATGTATTCTTTCGGATTCATAGATCATAAGGGCATAAGGTAAGGATCACTGAGGACTCTTATGGGGGATTGGCTACTTGAGAGGATAACCTCTGCCTGACATAGGATTGCTTTGAGGTTAATTTAAGAATTTATATGAAAGTCATTTGTAAATCATTTATTAGATAATGTAATTGAGGCTGAGTAAAAGTGGAATTAGTTTGTTTTATGCCATGTTAACATTATGCCTGTTCCAAGTCTTTCTTCTCTTGCTAAAAAATTATTTTATCTTTTATCTTTATTTTGTGTTAAAAAAATCTACTCCTTTAATAAAAGGCTAGAGCAAAATGTGTTTTTCAAGTTTTTCCCATCCACGGGTATAAAAGTAGTATGTTGAATGGGAGAAAATTAGAAATAATAGTGATGGTAGCAAGAACCTTTTGGTCCTCTGCTGAGTAATATTCTGATATGTCATTCTAGAGAGTCTATCTCCTTGATGAAATTTCCACGTCTTATTCTTTGTATATCTCTCTTGTCATTTGCTTGATTTTGCCTGGATTAGAGTTCTTTTGTGGATTTGTCTATTCATATGTTAGACTGGAAACTTCTTTTTTCTTTGGGTGTTTTTTTTGGGGGGGGGTTTACTGGGGATTGAACTCAGGGGGCACTTGACCACTGAGCCACATACCCAACCCTATTTTGTATTTTATTAGAGACAGGCTCTCACTGAGTTGCTTAGCGCCTTGCTAAATTGCTAAGGCTGGCTTTGAACTTGCTATCTGTGCCCCTCCTTGGAAACTTCATAAGGTAGAAGCTGTGTCTTAATCTTTTCTGTGCCCCTCACCAGCACATTTAACCCAAGGATTTGGACTTAATTGGTGCTTAAGCAGTTTTTGCTGAATTCAATTGGAATAGTTGGCCAAACTCTAGCCTTTGTGCCTCCTTTTAAATTTAAAATTAAAGGGTTCTATTTTGCTCGGGTGGTGGTGATGGTGGTGGCTCCTGCCAGATCCATCTTTAACTCTACTTTTTATAGGTCCCTGGTTTGCCATTAGAGCCCTTAACCTCTCCTAAATGGCTCTGAGAATTGGACTGCTACATGCTTGGTCTGGCCTTCTCAAGCATGCAAATACACACAACCCTAACAATCATTCTTATTTGACTTTCAAAACCTTGTTGAACTTCTGCTTGGTTTGGTAACTATATAACTTGATTTTGACTTCTTGGGTTTAGAATTCCCAGAAGATAAAAGTATACAACTTTCTTCTGTGTAATAAATCATAAAAATTTAATCTTTACAATTTTCTCCAAAAGTTTATTGAGATAGGTCTTTGTAATGACACACTGACACACACACTTTTATCTTTCTTTTGAAAAATGTAGCAGTTATGTTTACCTTTTGAAAAATCATCTTGCTCTGTAGCTGGAGGATACTCTGTAAATACACTATCAAGTTCTAGTTCTGAAATTGTTTGTATTAGAGACATTTTTGAAGAAGGGAAATGTTTGTAATGTCATCACAGTTTTTATTTTAGGATAATTTTGTTTTGAATGATATTCTCAACTTGTGGACCAGTAAACAAATTCAGAGCAATTTAGAATTCTTTTCTCTTTTTTTATTCTCTCCTGCAGATCTACTGATTTCCTTGCTTCCTCAGCCACTACCTGCCTTCTCTATCTCTTTTCTGTACCTCTTTCCCAGTTTTTGTAAGAGAGAGTAAATAGACTAGCAGGGGGCAGATCAGACATTGCAAGTAGCGGTGGGTGTGCAAAGAACAGTTGCACTGCACTGAAGTTTAGCTTATAACTAATAGAGTTCTTTACTAAATGGTAATAGAGTACCTGTGAAGTAACGTTGATAGGAAAAGATTACAGTTGCCAAAAATGTTTTGTCTTAATTAAAAAAAAAAATAGACTTTGTTTTTTTAGAGCTCTTTTAGGTTCATAGCAAAATTGGGTGGAAGGTATGGAGTCTACCCATGTTCTCCCTGCCCCTGTATATGCATAGGCCACCTCCACGGTCAATATTTGGGGAATCAGTTGTTATAGTTGATGAATTTATATTGATAAGTCATTATCACTTGAAGTAGTTTATGTTAAGTTCACTTCGTAGTGTAGTATGTTCTACACGTTTGGACAAATATCTAATAATGTGTTCATCATCACAGTATCATATAGAGTAGTATTATCACTGCTGTAAAAATTCAGTATTCTTCCTATTCATCCCTCCCTTCCTTCAAACTCTTGTGATCTTTTTATTAACCTTTATAGTTTTAGGCCTTTTCCAGAATGTCATAGAGTTGGAATAACATAGTGTGCAGCCCTTTTCACCTAATTTTTAGTTTTCCTTGGTGCAGCACGTTATTTACAAATTATCTCAATTATTTTTCCAAGAGCTTATTTATCTAATAGCCGCTTTTCTAAGAATTTCATTAGCTCAGATTAAAACAATAACTACCATTTAGTTTCGTTAAGGTAGTATTTAGCATTATTATTATGTAAGGGTAGTTTGAAACACATTATAAAGCCATACACTTTTGTTTCTTTTAAGTCTCACTATTTGTCATGTGCAAGAGAGGTTCTGTAGACTGAACAATATATTAGAAGATTCATTATTTGAGAATTTGGTGTATGTGACTGCATTATGTTAATATTCTAAATTAATATTCAGTTAAAATATTAATAGGGGCTGGGGATGTTGCTCAAGCAGTAACGCGCTCGCCTGGCATGAGCGGAGTGCTGGGTTTGATCCTCAGCACCACATAAAATAAAGATGTTGTGTCCACTGAAAACTGAAAAATGAATATTAAAAAATTTTCTCTCTCTCTTCTCTCTCTCTCTCTCTCTTAAAAAAAACAAATGCCAATTCAACTTCACCTCTCCGGTACACGTCCCACCTCTCCATACAATTACACCCTCTCACTCTTCCTATCTTTAGAAAAAAAAATTCATAATAAAACTTTAAAATATAGGCATTAAATATATATTCTGGACACTAAAGTGATGATATATGGAGAAAAAAATTGTGGAATTGGGCTACGAAAATCATTATGAGCATGGACAAGTCATTTTTGTCTATGAACTTCCTTCTCCTTTTAGGAATATGGAAAAAACATACATGTCATGGGTTATTTTTAAGGACTATATGAGCTGTTTGTATGAGTCTGATGTAAATTTGAACTCATTATAAAAAATGTGAGGAGTTAATTGGTTAATGACTCAAACTTTATTAATATTTTCAATTTCAGTTTTTTTTTTTAGTTTTTATAGATAATAAAGAAAAAAAAATATTGGTTTGAAGCTAATAAGGCAATACTGCTGGAAAGGTGGTTATTTAGCTGTATCTGAAAATAAAATGACTTCATTTTTAAAAAAATATATTTTTTAGTTGTAGATGGACACAATATCTTTATTTTATTTATTTTTTTATGTGGTGCTAAGGATCGAACCCAGTGCCTTGTGCATTCGGGGTAGGCGTTCAACCACTGAGCTACAGTCCCAGCCCATGACTTCTTTTTTTTATTGCATGTATCTCATTGATTAAACCTGCTTGTCTTCTCATTAAAGGTATACACTTTGGGATGTTCTTCTTGTGTAATAAAGTTCTGGGCAAGAGAATGAAAATAGCTTTGTGAAATTGAATTCCTGAGGCAGGTAATATAATGAATTCAAAATTCAATTGTAGTTTCAATCAAAATGTCCCTCTAGTTATAAATATTTAAACAATGGATAGTGACATAATATTTTAAATTCAAGAAAACTTTATATTTCCCAGTTTGAGAATGCATGACATTATTATATTTCATTCTCATCTTTTGTATTTTTACTAATTTAAAATTACTTTTTTGATAGTTTCAAAATGCATTGTATGGTCAAAGACAGAATGATGGAATATCCTATGAAAAAGATGTAAGAAAAACAACTGTTCAACCACTAACCCCTAAGGAAGAAATGAGGAGTCAAAAAGGAATTGTCATCAGCAAATAAGAAAGAATATGTACAATTCCCATTTGGGGTTATCTGACTTAAGATGTTAAGAATGAGGGAATAAAAAAATTAGCAAGCATTATAGAGGAGATATGGATGAATAGCTTTTCATTTTTTGGATATGCTTGTTTGATACAACTTTTCATTGTAGCAATCACAGAGAATGTCAGTTTAGAGCAATGAACTGGGTGAGAAGATAGACAATATTCCATCCCTGTAACTGGACTTTCACTACTTCAACCAAAATTGGGGAAATTTAGTGACACTTCCTGAAAAATCTTTGTGAACATTTAGTACCAGGTCTTGAAAACTATTTGTTTGGCCTGAGATGAAGAAACAAGAGTTAAAATTGTTGACTTAATGGCACATATTGGAGGCCCATGTTCATCCATCTTGAATTTTATGTTAATTAGAAATTGGGGAGAGTCAACTATGATTTTCTATCACTAATAGACTCATTTTTAACTTGCTCTGGTTATTTAAAATTGGATAGAGATGGTAATTGTTTCAAAACCACAGGCAAAGAAGTAGAGCAGCATAAAACCTTATTCTACCTTTCTGTAGGATTTTATTCCATAATGATTCAAATTGACTTATTAGATTAATATGAGTATATTTGGTATTTGAATTAGTTTTAGGTCTGGACACTTAAGTGCTAGTTAAGCTTAATTTCACGGTCAATGATTTTTGTAAAATTCCTCTCTGACCAGGTTACTCTTCTGTTTAAAATAGTCCTGTGGCTTCTAGTTGCCATTAGATTAAGCTGAAAACTTGCTTAAATTAGTTTAAAAGACCCTTTCCTACTTGGTCTTCCTTGCCTTTTTAACATTTTCTTTTTTATACTCCAGCATTAGCACTCTATACTCCAGTCGGACTAATTTATAGGTAATACATTCTAGTTTACTTTGAACTTTATTTCATTTTTTAAATTTATATATGTCAGCAGAATGCATTATAATTCTTATTACACATATAGAACACAATTTTTCATATCTTTGGTTGTATACATAGTGTATTCACACCAATATGTATCTTCATAACCTGTACTTTGGATAATAATGATCATCACATTCTACCATCATTAATAAACCCCATGCTCCCTTCCCTTCCCCTCCCAACCCTCTGCCCTATCTAGAGTTTGTCTATTCCTCCCATGCTCCTACTCCCCACCCATTATGAGTCAGCCTCCTTATATCAAAGAAAACATTCGGCATTAGATTTTTTAGGATTGGCCAACTTCACTTAGCATCATCTTCTCTAACTCCAACCATTTACCTGAAAATGCCATGATTTTATTCTTGTTTTTTGCTAAGTAATATTCCATTATGTGTATATACACCACATTTTTTAAATCCATTCCTCTTCTGAAGGGCATCTGGGTTGGTTCCACAGTTTAGCTATTGTGAATTGTGCTGCTATGAACATCGATGTGGCTGTATCCCTGTAGTATGCTGTTTTTAAGTGCTTTGTGTATAGACCAAGGAGAGGATAGTTGGGTCAAATGGTGGTTCCATTCCCAGTTTTCCAAGAAATATCCATACTGCTTTCCAGATTGGTTGCACCACTTTGCAGTCCCACCAGCAGTGTATGAGTATTACTTTTTTCCCCACATCTTCACAAACACTTATAATAGCTGCCATTCTGATTGGTGTGAGATGAAATCTTAGAGTGGTTTTGATTTGCATTTCTCTAATTGCTAGTGAGGATGAATATTTTTTCATATATTTGGTGATTGATTGTACATCATCTTCTGAGAAGTATCTGTTTAGGTCCTTGGCCCATTTATTGATTGGGTTATTTGTTTTTTTGGTGCTTAGCTTTTTGAATTCTTTATATACCCTAGAGATTAGTGCTCTATCTGATGTGTGAGGGGTAAAGATTTGCTCCCAAGATGTAGGCTCTCTATTCACTTCACAGATTATTTCTTTAGCTGAGAACAAACTTTTTAGTTTGAATCCATCCCATTTATTGATTCTTGGTTTTAATTCTTGCGTCACAGGAGTCTTATTAAGGAAGTTAGGGTCTAATCCCACATGATGGAAATTAGGGCCTACTTTTTCTTCTATTATCTGGGTCCAAGTGTCTCATTTTTCAGATACAGCTTAAAAGTTTAGAGGCCTCTATTCATTCTCCTTGCTATATGCTCTTATAGCTGAAAATTCACTAGACATTCTTAATTTTCTACCTTTGCATAATGTAATGGGCTCTCTCTAGATAGTTGTTGAATCAAGGTGCCTTGAATAGTAGGGGAGAGAACAGAAATATCAACTTGAACTAATTTTGCAAGACAGAACATTCAAAATAAAGGATACAGTTCGAACAAAGACAGTGGAATGCTTTTGTTCTTACATTTAAGATGAACGAATAAACTGGCTATAGGAAGGGACTACAGGGAAGATAGGTTGAAGTTAGATTGTGGATAACCTAAATATTTTATAAACTGTGTATGGTTAGTAGTCTTTAAATAGTAGGAAAGGAATAATTGAAGGATTTTTGACCAGAGACCCACATGGCAAATAGTGTTTTAGGAAGATTAATAAGTGTGTAGCATCAGTTGGAATGTAGAGGGAGGGAATGATGAAGAGTAGGCCAATTGAGAAACTGTAATTTACTTGCAAGGTAATAATTATTTTCACTATGGTAATTGTGGGGATAGAAATTAAAGAGATGCTCAGAAACTGTTAAAAGAATGACACAGGTTAACTACATAATTATTATGAATTGTAAAAAATAGGGAAACATTGAATCAAAATGCAAATTATAGAACAGAGATTAGCAGTTCATATGTAAAAAGCATCAACAACTCAATGGAAAAAAGACCAACCATTTCATAGAAAAGTGAATAAAGATATGAAGAATATGAATAGTTCATAATAAGAGAAATACAAAATAAAACTTCAAAGAGATAATCTAATTGGCAAAGAAAATATGAAAATATATCATTGAGATTATAGGGAAGTATAGGCAGTGTCATTATTAATGGGGTATATGGATTTATATCTTATTGAATCTTATATTTATTTATTTATATCTTAAAATATAAATATCATTTGATTCCTTTACTAGAATATATCCTAAAGATCTTATACTTAGTTTAAATCATGTATAGTTAAGATATTCTTGGGGCTAGAGTTGTGGCTCAGTGGTAGAGTACTTGCCTAGCATGTGTGAAGCACTGGGTTCGAACCTCAGCACCACATAAATGTAAAATAAAGATATTGTGTCCACCTAAAACTTAAAAATAAATATTAAAAAAAGGTATTCTTGGCAGCAATTGGAAACAAATGCCCATCCTTAGGGAATTGGATTAATAAGGTATACACAGTGGAATATTTAATAACTAAAGAGAATAAGGCAGTTTAAATATGTACTGAAATGAAGTAATCTTCAAGACACTAAGTCAAAAAGGAAGGTGAAGAATAATGAATTAAGGTGAAGAATAATAACAGTAGGCTATTATTTTGGAGAAGACTGAATTAAGATATGTATTTTCTTTTGTATACATAGTGTATCTCTGGAGGGGATAAAGTGGAAAATATTCGTGGGGATTGGCCCTTGAGACTAGAGACTAGGGATGGGACAGAATCTTATTTTTTATTGTGTACTTCTTTTGGGGTATTTTGAATATTTTACAAAAATAAAGACAAGAAACACATTCAAAATATTATATATAACCAATTCTGAGAAATTAAGGATTAGAAAAATTATTTTTATAAAAGCCCTGCAGTTCATATATCTGGTAAGGGATTTATATCCAGAATATATAAAAATTTCTATAAAACAAAAACAAAAAAATTAAAAATTAAAAAGGATCATAGGACTTGTATCTCCAAAGAAGATATACAAATGGACAATAAGCGCATGAAAAGATGCTCAGCATCACTAACCATTAGGGAAATGTCTGTCAAAGCCACAGTGAGATTCTATCCTTTAGGATGACAGCTGGAGTAGGACTCTTCTGTGGGCAGAACTGACCAATAAGATGGCTGTTTTACTCTCAATTATTTTCTCACTCTCTTTTTGGTACTAGAAACTGAACTCAGGGATGCTTTGCCACTGAGCTGCCTCCCCAGCTGTCTATTTTTTTGAGACCGGGTCTCACTAAGTTGCTTAGGAATTGACTAAATTCCTGAAGCTAGCCTTGAACCTGCAATCCTTCTGCCTCAGGTTTTCTTTTAAGATTATAAAATATGTTGTCCTTTTTTTCTCCTGTTGTGAAACTGTGTGTGAGCTTGGTTTCTGGGTGTAGATGTTTTGTTTGTGGTGGTTTATCTTATTCTGTTTCTCTCAGAATAAGAGGGCTAGTTTTTGTCTTTTTCCTACTTGAGTTTGTCTCATTCTTACTTTCTTTGGAATGTGAACCATGCTCAGGGATCCTTTAATCCTCCTGTTTTGTTCTTACCATGCTGATCCTGCCTGTTTTATATTTAGGGGAGACACTTATATTCCTTTCCTGATAAAATGCTCGTGAACATTCTTTTTATGAATGCTCAATGTGATCATCTCCTCCCCCAAAGCATCTTTCCCCTGGTTTTGCTGCTGTTAAGTAAGACTGAGCCCTGTTTGCTCCCTGCCACAGGGGTCATCTTTTCCTAGCTTTCTTTTATGCAATGGAGAAGAATGTCAAGTACACAAAAAGCTAAAGACATTTTATTCTAAGGTTTTTCCCTAAATTAAAAAAAAATTCCCTAAAAATTCATCTGCACATATGAATTCACTGGATCTTGTTGATTTTCTCTATGACAGTTGAGGTAATTAGTTTCTTTGTTGATGTTTTACTATTTTTTCTCTTTATACTTTAACCTTGCTCTTTCCTCTTCGAATTAAAGAAATATGAATGGAATTCACAAAGTTGATAGGAACTGTACTTAATTTTAAGGACAGAATTTTTCTTTAGCCAGGTATTAAATTGCTCAGTTTGTTTCCTTGATTTCTTCTTCTTCCTGATTCGTAGATATTAAAAACAGCAGGATATGTATTCTTAGCATTCGATAAAGGGGAAGAGGTGAACTATGATTTAGTTTGTCTTGCTAATTTTTTTTCTCCTGCTGGGAAAGCTGCAGAAAAGAGATGTCTGAGAAAAAGTATTTTCTATTTAGCACCTTTTGGAAATATTTAGTCAAAGGAGAAAATAAAGATATATTCTCAAGTATTGCTATTTCATTATAGAATAAAAAAATTTAAGAGTGGTAATTTATTTGAAGGGGAGATTATGTCTTGGGGAAGTTTGACATCTAGTAGCATTGATTTGCATGTCTGTTGCTTTTATCAAATGTGTGATTAGATCTTAACATTAAAAAAATACGTTTATTATTATACAAGTTTTAATTTTATGGTAATATCGTTGACTATATAATTTTTATCTTTGTTAAAAGGATTTTTGACTAACGAATCTCACTGGTTAGAAACTATGCTATTGAAGCAGTACCTTGGGATTGATTAAGGGTGGTCTTGGCTCATAGAAGGGTAAAAAAGCTAAAGACATTTTATTCTCAGACTTGTCCTTTTTCTCCAACATACAGGCACCTACACCTTTTCTTTCTTTTGTCAGTTCTGGATATCAAGCACAGAGCCTTGTGTACTAGGCAATTGCTCTGCCACTGAGCTACATCCCCAGCATGACAGCACATTTTGTTGTACAATTAATATGGGCAAGTTGAGGGTCAGTTTATTATACTAATAGGAGGTGACTGGGATATGGTGGTGTGGTTATATCAGTTTTGTATTTGAAAAGTATAGCACATTAATATGGTTATGAATGTTTAATAGGTAGTTTAACTATTGCAGAAAAAGTGGTAGTTTAAACTTAATTGCAGTTTGAGTTTAAATATGTGGTTGATTTTTAAGTATTTTGCTCTATATTTGCTTTTATATTTGCTGAAAATATTACATGTGAAGATTATGCTTTAAACATTGTAAAATGTTTTTCTAGTATTAGCTAAATGGTTGTGGGAAATGTTACACTTGAAAGGTCATGTTGATTTTCTGGCATTTCCAATTTTACATTTTATATATATAGTTGAATTGGTTTAACTCCTACTTGAGCGTTTAAAGATTCAGGTAATAAATGGAAAAGAAAAATTGCAAAAGGGAAGATGTTTTGGAATGCACCTGTCTTTCAGCTTTCTTTTTTCAGTGTTGAAACTTCAAATTCTAAATGGCAATTGAAAGAGCTGAAAGGACAGTACCATAATAAGGGCCTCATTACTCATTAAGTTCAAACATAGCTCATTATATTTTTCATTTTTCTATTAATTGATATTGCATGTAAATCTAGTCCTTTCCCACTCCTCACTCATTTGAATGAGACTTTGAGTATTTATTTAGCTTTTTGCTGCAGTCTGGCTGGGCACAATTCACAAGCCACTTGTCAAGCAGAAACAAACTTTATTTTTAGAACACACATGCCACACCACAGGAGCTCTTCAGGAATTCCCTCAGAGCCCAACTGCCACCACCGGCTTCCCCCAAGCCTCTCAACCTCCCCCAGTCCTCCTGCTCTTGAGGCTGATTGGCTGGGTTGCGTGGGCGGAGCCAAAAAAAGTCCCCCAATGAGCAGCTTCATGGTCTGAAAGGGCGGGGAAACAGCCCAATGAGCATCACAGCAGAGGAGCCCATCAGTTGGCAGCTAGAAGTTTGCTGGGGCCGCTGTGAGCCAATCATCAGGTGGCAGCTGGAAGTTTGCTGGTGCCCCTTCGGCTGGGGCCACTGTGAGCCAATCATTAACTGGCAGCTGGTGCTGGCAGCTGGAAGTTTGCTGGGGCCCCTTCGGCTGTGGCTCTCAACATCTCACCGACTCTGTTTAAACAAGCATGTGGGTTAGGGACCCTGCCTGCCTTAGGTTGTCCAATACTATGGTCCTTACCCGTCATCGGATGAGCTGACCTCAAGGCGTCAGCCTCCTGTCTTAGGTCGGTACCATTGCAATTGGATCTTACCTGTCATTGACTACCAGTCCAGCATACAGCCACACCTGGGGCTCCTTCGGCTGTGGCTCTCAACAGCTTTTTTTTTTTGGTATTCAGGGATTAAACCCAAGTGCACTTAACCACTGAGCCACATCCCTAACCCCTTTTTATATTTGGAGACAGGGTCTAAGTTGCTTTAGGGTCTTGCTGAGTTGCTGAGGCTGGCTTTGAACTTGTGATTGTGCCTCAGCCTCCCAAACTGCTGGGATTATAGGTGTGCACCACCTGTATATTTACTTTTTACATAGTGGGTTGAATTGTCTGTCTAGTACCCTTTTTTCCCCCCTTCTTGGAATTTATTAAGGGTGGTCTTGGCTCATAGAAGGGGCTCAGCCTTGTCCTTTTTCTCCAACATACATGCACACACACACCTGTTTTTTTTTTTTTTGTTGTTGTTGTTGTTGTTTTGGTCAGTTCTGGGTATCAAGCACAGAAAAATTAAATTGTTTCTAAATGCTGCAGTAGCACTTATGAAGTCAATAACCTATTCTGCCCCATGTTTATTGGGAGTGGTGAATAACTGGGAGGCATTTAGCATAGTCCTTACAAACACAGGTCACTGGGTTAAATAGTCTGGATGTAGCTCTGCTATTTACGGTGTGACCCCAGGAAAATTACTTAAACACGAGTTTGTATCTTTTAAAATGGGGGATACAAACAAGGTAAATGCAGTGATTAAATGAACTAATTAGAAATAACAAAATACTTTGCTATCTTTAATACAGTGATAGAATATTTTAGACAACACAAAATGAATATTCTTTGCTGGCCTGATTTTTAAAATTTCATTGACTTTACATGAAATTATTATTTATTGTTTATTTTTCCCAGTTCTTTCTTTCTTTAATTTATAGATGTGGTCATAACTTGAGGAAGAATAATTTTTTAAAAAAATATTTATTTTCTAGTTGTAGTTGGACACAATACCTTTATTTTATTTATTTGTCTTTATGTAGTAGTGAGGATTGAACCCAGGGCCCCTCGGTGCTACACGAGTGCTCTACTGTTGAGCCACAACCCCAGCCCCAGAAAGAATAATTTTTACTGATTTTGTTAATGGTGAATCACTCTAACTTTATTAAAAAATGAAACAAAACTTCACTGTACCATTAATCAAAAATTTTATGTGATTATTTAATATTTATTGAAGTTAAAGCCCCCAAATATAGCACAATGTTGATATTATTTTGGCCAAGGAAAAATAATGTTTTACATATTTTCCAGAGGGTCTATTAGACACATCTCACTTTTAAAATTGACTTTTCATTTTTTATTTTATTATGACAGTTTTTGCTTGATATGAGGAGGTAAATTTGCTATTTTTGAATTTGTATATCTCACTTTTTCCCAGGAAAGATTTTTGAGGAATATACTAAGTCTTTTTGCAGAACAAAACTATGTTAGATTCTGAAAAACTTTATTATTCACAACTGATAGATACTAATTTAAATTGCTTAAATTTGTGTATGGCTCATATAATTTTGTCTAGCCTCATATATTTGATAAAACCTATCAAAATTGTTACTGGATTTTCCTTCTAAGCCATTTACTGTAATAACCGTTGTGACACTAGTATCATTTAATGTTGATGAGACAATAAATATAAGTTTCTTACAAAATGGGAGAAATTAAAGGATTATTCTCAAGGCTTATAAGTTACAAAAACAATAAAAACAATAAACTTTTTGGTGGCTAATATGAAAATAATTTAGTTTTATTTATTATTGGTGCTTATTTGCAAATGAAGTCATACTTATCCTTGTTGCTAAAAGTAGGAATACACTAGAAGCTTTTCCAAATGTGTGCTTTTTCTGTACTATCCAGCCAGTCACTTGACATGTGTTTTTATTAAATGAACACAGGTATTAAGTAAAGATCAGACAAGAAACTTAACAGTGTCATTATTGGAAGTGAACATAGTTTTATGAGTATGTTAACATTGCTGCAGAAGTCAGAAATAGTCCCAGAGTGTGGATGCAGGGATATTGATGGTGATGGGGCACATCATGGAAGACAGGCAATTTTAGAACTGAGGGAGGGGCCATTCTCAAATGAAGGTAGCTGAAATTATAGAGTCATTCAGAGTTGGAGCAAAAAACCTAGGGATAGCCTGGTCAAGTAGATGATGTTAATTGCCTATTCTTTGGCATAGTTAGGACTTAAACCCAAATTTTTGGTTTCTAATATGATATTGTGGAAGGAAGAAGAAAGGTGTAGTTCTAGAAAAGAATGGATACTTGGTTCTTTGGAAGTGATACATGCATGGAGATGCTACTATCAGGTGGATTGCAGGCTCTCATTATAGCCTAATCAGATCACTCATTTTCTCCCTTACTATAGTTGCTAACATTCAAGGAGTATATGATACTAAATTACCAAACTGGCTTTCTATCAGCATTTTACATGCGTGGTATTAAAAACCATAACTATAATTAAGCAAGCACATTTATTTAGTACTTAGCAGAATTCTAAGAACTTTAGGATATTGAGGAAGGATTGAAACATGGAAATGGGAGAATGGATGTAACTATAAAATGGTAACAATATTGAGTGCCAAATTAGGGTATTGCTAGTGAGTGCCAGAGTGGGTGAGAAAGGCTCATGTAAGATTTCCCAGAAGAGATGAAAATTGGTTGGTGGCTTCTCAGCTCAGTAGATCTCATAATTATATGTGTTCAGCTTTAAAGATTTCAGATTCACCTAACTGGTTAAGTTACAGAGGAGGAACTTAATTGCAGGTGTTTCTGTTACTTCCTGTTGAGCACCATTCCACAATTCCATGCTGTTGTGCACAGGATGGCAAGAGATTTCTGTTGGAGGGATTTCTATTTCAGCTCATCACTCTTCAGTGAGCTCACAGGTAGATGAAATTTTTCCCACTGGTTCTTCTGAAAGTTTTGTGATGAAGCACCCCTTGTTTCAGTAACCCCAGTTCCTTTTTGTTTCCCGATTGCAAGGTAGCTTAAATGTTAATTAAATGTGATTTCAATGGATGGATCTTTCCATTTAATATGATCTTTTTTTTTTTTATGAAGAAACTATTAAAGTAAGGTAGAATATAAAACAGCAGTAGCTGGCATTTTCAGTAGGTTGTTCTGCTGTTCAATTAGATTATTTTAGTATTCTGGGTTATGAATCATTAACTTGAAGATTGGTACATAAATAATGCCATTAAACATAATAAGATAAATAAATTTAAAAATATATTCATCAGAGAATAAATATACATCTCAAAACCCAAGCACTTTTCCCTGTACCAGAATATTTCTGTGTTTCAATAGTATTTCTCATTTTATCCCAAATGAAAGACTAAAAACCTGACACAGATGAATTTAGTCTAATCAAGAAATCTGAAAGACACTTAGGATTTAATTATATAATGCAAACCTCAGTCTACCCTTGACTATATATTTTTTAATTTTTTATTAAAAAATTGCTTTTTTTGTCGTTGTAGATGGTCAGAATGCCTTTATTTATTTATTTTTGTGGGTTTATGAAGTTTATTTTTAAGAATTTTAATTGATTTTTAAAAAAATAAATGACAGCGGAATGCTTTACAATTCTTATTACACATATACAGAACAATTTTTCATATCTCTGGTTGTATATAAAGTATGTTCACACGAATTCGTGTCTTCATACATGTACTTTGGATAATGATGTGTCCATCACATTCCATCATCCTTGCTAACCCCCTACCTCCCTTCCTTCCCCTCCCACCCCTCTATCCTATCTAGAGTTCATCTATTCCTCCCATGCTCCCCCTCTCTACCTCACTATGAATCAGCCTCCTTATATCAGAGAAAACATTTGGCATTTGTTTTTTGGGGGATTGGCTAACTTTACGTAGCATTGTCTTCTCCAACTCCATCCATTTACCTGCAAATGCCATGATTTTACTCTCTTTTATTGCTGAGTAATGTTGCATCGTGTATACATGCCACAAATTTTTATCCATTCATCTTCTGAAGGGCATCTAGGTGGGTTCCACATTGTGAATTGTGCTGCTATAAACACTGATGTGGCTGTGTCCCTGTAATAAGCTGTTTTTAATTCCTTTGAGTATAGACCAAGGAGAAGGGATAGCTGGGTCAAATGGTGGTTTCATTCCCAGTTTTCCAAGGAATCTCCATACTACTTTCTATATTGGCCGCAGCATGATACACTGGCATCAAAACAGTTTGGTAGACAAATGGTACAGAATAGAGGACACAGAGACTAACCCACAAAATTACAATGATCTTATATTAGACAAAGGTGACAAAAACACTCATTGGACAAAAGATAGCCTCTTCAACAAATGGTGCTGGGAAAACTGGAATTCCATATGCAACAAAATGAAATTAAACCCCTATCTCTCACCATGCACAAAACTCAACTCAAAGTGGATCAAGGACCTACCTAGGAATTAAGCCAGAGACTCTGCATATAATAGAAGAAAAAGTAGGCCCTAATCTTCATCATGTGGGATTAGGCCCCAACTTCCTTTATAAGACTCCTGTGGTGCAAGAATTAAAACCAAGAATCAATAAATGGATGGACTCAAACTAAGAAAGTTTCTTCTTAGCAAAAGAAACAATCTGTGAGGTGAATAGAGAGCCTACATCTTGGGAGCAAATTTTTACCCCTCACACATCAGATAGAGCACTAATCTCTAGGGTATATAAAGAACTCAAAAAGCTAAGCACCAAAAAAAATAAATAACCCAATCAATAAATGGGCCAAGGACCTGAACAGACACTTCTCAGAAGAGGATATACAATCAATCACCAAATATATGAAAAAATGCTCTTCATCTCTAGCAGTTAGAGAAATGCAAATCAGAACTACTCTAAGATATCTCATTCCAGTCAGAATGGCAGCTATTTTGAAGACAAACAACAATAAGTGTTGGCAAGGATGTAGAGAAAAAGGTACACTCATACATTGCTGGTGGGACTGCAGAATGCCTTTATTTTATTTTATGTGGTGCTGAGGACCGCAAATGCTAGGTAAGTGCACTGAAGCTGAGCCGCATCTCTAGCCCCCACCTTTGATTCTTTAAGGCAGTGACTTTTAAACTTTTCCTTTTCTTATTTTCTGTAAAGAAAATCTTGCTTGGAATTCCATTCTTTAAAAAGAAAAAAAGGGGCTGAGGATGGAGCTTAGTGGTAGAGTACTTGCCTAACATGTGAGACTGTGAGACCCTACGTTCCAAACTAGCACTGCAAGAAAAGAAAGGGGAACAAAAAAAAAAAAAAAGAAAGAAAGAAATTAACAGATAAAAGCAAAGTGGCTCTGATTGAGGTGTAGGGATCAGGGTTCAAAGCTTTGGACCTGCCTCCTATCATGGCTTTGTGGTTGGAGCTATTTTCCTGTGTTTTCCATGTGACCTGAAATTTTGCCCATAACCCCAGGCTCCCCACCCTGTAGTCTTCCTGTCCTGAGTGCCCTCTATGCCCATCTATCTTGAGTTAGAATATTGGTAGTCCTGGCCAGACCCCGCCAGGCCTAGTGTGGATACGTTGGCCCCAGGTACTGCCAGGCCAAAAGCCAATGGAATTCTATGACCTTGCACTGATCACTTTGGTCACTGCGGACTGCTGTTCACCCCCAGAACTTCACCAGCTACCTGCATTCTGCCTTCTCTGAGAGTTGCCTTCCTTACTGCTGCCACTGTTACGGTTTGGCTCCTAAGGTAGGGATAGCAGGGGCACTGCTATTTGCTATTAGGGCTGTTTGCATTGGGTCTCGTGCCTGCCTGTGCCCGGGGATACATTTTTCCTGTTTATAGGTTAGCATGTGGGCTGTTTTTGTATTTTTCTCCTTTGTTTTATTATCATCTTCAGAATTGCAAAATAAGTTTCTTTCTCTGAAGACAAAGAATTTCCGGTGCTTAACGTCCCATGACGTTAAGAGGAGAAATCTTCCCATGAGGAGAAATCTTTCCTTTCTCCTCTTACTCTCAAAATACCAATCCACAATATACTAAACTCACAATATTCTAACCCACAATAATTCTATCCAAAATACTTAAGTCCACAATATTATAAACCATAAGCACACTTTTCTTGAGAGAGAGGGCCAAACACTTACTAGTTACCTTGCTTCCACGTAGAGGGTCCCTATTCAGATGCTAGATCTCACCTGGATCTGGGGCAGGCAACAGAATTGGGGTTCCTCTGCATGAAGTAGGCTGGTAGCAGAATAAAAGCTTATAAAGAGAAAGTGACGAAAAAAACATAGTACACAGGAAGTAATTTTTTAAAGCAAGGAATGGACAGCTGTTCCATTTTAGGGATCGAGTTTCCACATTAGGAAGAGAGAGAGAGATGGAGCCCACACTTGCTTTATTTATATGGGTAAGCATCAGAGTTTTTCATGGAATGTTCTTTGCCAAATAAGGTAGGGGGTGGGCTGTCCAGTTCCCAATGGGTTATATCCAACTCTGGAGCTACCAGTTGGAGCTACCAGAACTGTCCCACTGGTAGAGGGGTGCAGAGATTTCACACCTTGCGCAGTCTGATACACACCGGAAAGCCGGGATGCTTCTCCAAAGGAAGATTTAAGTCCCCCATGGCTCAGTACCGAGTAAAGACCTCTCAAGTAGCTTTACAGGTGGCTTCCCACAGCTTCCCTTGACCTTTGAGCCTCCCAGGAATCTTTAGGATACTGTGGAGCAGAGGTTGAAAAACATCACTTTTAAGGAAAACCAAACTAAACACTTTGTAAAACTATATTGTTAATTGAAAAAAAAATCTTATTGCCTTATAGTTGAATGCATTATAAAAATTACTTGATCCTCCTAACATTTTTATTGTCTTAAAGAATGAGTGCTGGGCCATTATGATTTACTGAAAAAAATAAATAACACCCCCCCCCCCCCAAAATTAACTTTCTTAATCTGTGTGTGTGTGTGTGTGTGTGTGTAATTTCTTTAAAAAACACTTTCTCCATCAACATACTCAACTATGAATTAAATCCATCAGGTAAGAGATGGGGATTTTAGACCAATGCACATGCATGAACACACACTTACTACACACACACAAAATTTGTTACATGTGGCTGGGCAATGCCTTTCCCTCAATTTATATCTCTACAATATTCATGACATTCTGAATGTTATGTAGAGAGACTATGGAGAGGAAATTATGAAGTTAGCTTATCAAAATAATAAAATTTTTAGTAATTATTAGAACTGATTAATTAATTTCTTTACTAAAACTATATTGAACATTGAACCTTATTTTGTATTTAACTACAAGGCACTGAAATATGGCTAGTGAATGAGAATCTCTGCCCTAACAGAATTCACTGTCAATTGAGGGTAAAGATGAGAAAATAAGACATGCTATGTTATGGAAACATACAAAGGGAATCTAATTCAGACTTTGAGAATCAGAGTGGACTTGCTGTAGAGTTCTCAACCTGAAAGATTGAGACAAGTTTTACTTAATCTGAAGAATGAGTAAGAGTCGACAAAAAACAAGAAATGTGGGAAGAATGCTAAAGATGTAAGGGAGAGCATTTATAAGGGTCCAGAGACAAATGTAAGTGTGGCAGTTCTAGAAATTGCATGTTGCTAGGTTTGGTTGATGCATGATGTGCTAATGAAAGAGTAGATAGAAATGATGAGACTAGAGATCTCAACATAATTAGCCTTGTATGTTAAATCTGATTCGATATAGGGATTTGGGGAGTAACTGAAATATTACAAGCAGGAGGAAGTTATTTGTATCTTTTCAGGAGAGAGCACTTTGGGTGACTACCATGTTGACTTTGGGGCTGCATTTTGGATAATGGAATCATTTTTTTCAGGGTATAAGAATCAAGAGTATAGAGTACTGTATAGTTTATCTTTTCCTAACATCCCTGATTGCCTCTCTTCTTTAAAAAAACTTTCTTCATTTTTTTTTATGACCCCTCTAACCTTATTTACAAGGCTAGAATAATTCAAGAGAACAATATGTAATGTTCAGTATCTATGTAGACACACAGATATGCATAGAAACTGGTATGATGTCTGACATCTGAAAGTTCTTTAATAAATGTTTATTGATGTGAAAGGAGCAAATAAAATGAAAGGGGTGCCAATTCCAATATTTTGTTGTTGGTCATGATTTCTGTGCTTCTCCCAACCTGTCCTTTAACTTCAGATAATTTTAACATTAGGTGTTTTTAAATGAGGCTACAAGGGTCCACCCATTGTATACTAGTACTAATGATAATAAAACTTTATCATTATCTTCAAATTCACCAGCTTTCTGTTTTATTCATGTAATAATTAGAGATGCATATATATTACTTAAAGAAGAGTGAAAAACTTTTATTCTTTGGAAATTAGTGTAGAAGAATAATTGATAAATTGAAAAGATTTTTTTTTTGCCTCTGCCAGCAAAGTTAATTTCTGACATATCTGAGAATGATCACAAAGGGAACTTATTTTAAAATGTTTTGCCCCATTATTATTATTAATATATTTTTTTTGTTGGTGTTGTATTGGTGTTTGAACCCAGGAGCATTCTGCCTAAACTTGCCACCTTCTTTCCTTAGCCTTCTGAGTCACCAGGATTATAGTTTTTTGCTACTGTGTCTGGCTGCAATATTATTTTGTATTTTATTCAACTTACCTTACAAAAATATTTATATCATATTCATTATACACAATTAAATTAGTTTTCACTTAATTTTCCTTTTGAAGAAAAACACCTATTCAATATTGCCAAGATTCAGAGAATAGGCAAATTCAAGGCTCTTTTTCAATGTTTTGTAGTCACTGCTGACTTTAAGTGATCAACTTCTCCCACATCTAACCAGTTGGGAACACCTTCAAGCAAGCTCCTGTGTTCTTTAATGTTTCCATAAAAACATAAGTCAAGGCTTATGTTATTATCTTCCCTGTCTCAGCCTCAAAATCAACCTTTTTGCTTAAGAGTCCTGGTTCCTTATATCAGGGAATGGTATTAGAACCTAAGAACTGGTTACTGGATATATTGATTGCTACTTTGATGTTTTGCTTAGGGCCCCTACCCCCCCACCCCCCAGCATTCCATGAACTCTTCCTGTATATTTCCCTTTTTCCTAGTGAGAACCCAACCAACACCTTCACTCATTTGCTTCATTCTACTAGTATTTAAAATACTTTCAGAATTATTTCCTTAATTGTGTCCATTTCGTCTCCTTACTTAGATTATATCATCGAATACTTTGTTCAAAATTTAATTGAGTTAGTCCCTTTCCCATAGTTGATTACTGTTTAATTTTCTGTTTTGTTTAGATTTTTAGTGTCTGTGGGACAAACATCATTTCTAAAAAGAAATGTATGTGTGAGTATATGAAACACATAATAAAATGTATAATTTAAGGATACCAATGAGGTTGTTTTGTACTGTGTCTAATATTACTTATTAGAAACTATCACTGAAGCAAATTGAAGTATAACGATTTTCTTCCCTTTTTCTTGTTTCTCTTCCCTCCCTTCTTTCCTCCCTCCTCTCTTTCTTTTTGAATGTTTCTGGGTTTTTTTTTTTTTTTGCATTTTATTTAGAATAATAGACACATCTCTATTATGAATGCCATATATGCATTCTTGAAAATGTTTAATTCTATCAAATCATCTTGTAAAAATAAATTAAAGGCCTATGAGGAAGATAGGGCTAGAAACAGATCATTGGAAACCAGTGCTATTTTCTAAACAGAACTAGCAAAATAGCAATTGTTAACAACTACACTGTTAAATTTACATTGTTACTTGCACTCACCCAACATCATCGTCAATCTTAGCCTTAAACCTTGGTGTAATTCCTTTGAGTTGTAGGTCCTTTGAAACACTTCACTTCTTAAGCAGACCAATATCACCCAAGCTAAAAATCTGCTCCAAGATACTGATTTGTCAATTTTGTTTTATTAAACACAGGGGAGAAAATTTTCTTTCCATTCTTTCATTTGCACTCTCAGCTTCCTGAGATGGAAGTCTTGAAGCCTAAACGGACTTTCCCTTTAATTGTGTGAAAACTTGCTCTTGATTGGATCAAAACCTTCACATGCTGGGGAATTCTACCTAAACCAACAAAATTTTCACACTTGCTGATATTATTTTTTGCCTGAGTTAATTTATGTTAAAAATATGTGTTGTAGCAAAAATATCTTAGTGATTTTGCCTTAGTATATAAAGGTAATACATATCCATTATTAAAGATTTAAGTAGTGTGGAAAAATATAAAGAAGAAAGTAGAAGTCCTTTTGTTACAGAGTAAGGGCCTTCCATGGGGAAGTCTTTTCTCATCTGTTCTTGTGACTGTGCCAGAAATATTTAAGGCATGTTGCTCAGAGTAGCCACCATGAGTCTGTTAGAAGGGATAGGGAAAGGAAAAAGGGGACACTCTCAAGAAGAGAGTGTGTCTTCCTAGAGAGGAAAGGATGGCAATCTCTTACCTCCAGTTTTATTAGAGTCTCAGGGAAGTTTCCAGAATCCTGCCTAAATCCACTTCCTGACTTTTGACTGAGAGCAGGATGACATAAGACTTTCATAAGACTTTCCCATTGTGCATGACTACTCTGGGTCACATTGGCCTATGCTGACTGGTTTTAATTGTAAATTGTTCTTATAGATTTTATGGTTAGGTAGAATTATCCGTACTTCCCTGAGTTCTGGAATCTGGTCTGTGTAAGGGTCACAAAAGTACCCCTTGTTTAGGGTAACTTATGGTGTTCTTGTTGGCATTTTAGGCTTCCATTTCTTTTGTAGATAACAGGTTATTTGCTGAGGAATGTAACATATCCTATTGACTTAAGCCACATAGGGTGGCAGGTAAATTGCTTTTCAAAAGAAAACTTGTGGCGGTCAGAAATAGTAAGCCCAGTTTATAGAATTATTCTCTTAGCTTTATGTTCCTACCACTCATATCTGTGTATTCCCTATTGCTTTGACTGCAGTGTTATCATTTTGGTTCATATTTTTCATCATCTGTCCTCTTTCCATGACTATGATGATGATGATGATGATAATGTGTATAAAATTTCACATAAATAAATGGGTTCACATTCTATGGACAGTTTTCCAACTTATTTTCAAGACAAATTGTCAAGCAATACAACTATGAATTGTCTTTTTTAATGATTCCAAATTATTCTGTTGTTTGCATGCCAGTTAATTTACATATTTGTGGATAGCTAGGTTGTTTTAAGTCTTTCACTGTTATAAATAATGATGTGTTGAAAATCTTTGATTATATCATTGAAAATGTGAAAGAAATTCCTAGGAGTATATCCTTTGCATCATAAGGTTTGTTCATGTATCATTTTGGTACATAATGCCATGTTCTATTCAGTAAAGATCATAGCCATCTATATTCCCAGGAAAGCATGATAGGTTCTATTTTCCCACACTGAGTATTGTCAGTTTTTAAAATCTTTGCAGTCTTATAGGCAAAAATAAACAAACAAAATGATATTTTGCATTTGCGTTCACTATTATTAGTGTGTTTTAGCATCTTTACATTTTTATGTATTATCTCCATATTTTACTTCTGATGGAATGCTTTTTCTTGCTTTTACTCCCTTTTCTTTCAGAATTTTCTTTTAAAAAGTAATATTTAAGGATTGTAAAATTTTAGAGATGTTGAGGTTTTTGTTATTAGTATATGTTGCATTTTTTTATCATGCTGATTTTATTTGAACCTTATTTATGGCATTTTTTGACTTTTTAAATTAAATTCATCAGGTTTTTAAAAATGTTTTCTGTTTTTTGTTAAATGTTTTGAAAGACCTCTTTCTACCCTTAAAAGACTGTTTGCCTTTATTTTATTTCATATTATTTTATTACTTTTTATTTATTACTTTTAATGTTTAACTTAACTGAAAGTTATTTTCTCATTATAATGAGTTGAATAAATGTTCAGTTTTGATTTTCTCCCCCTCCAAATTGTGATTAGCTTTTTTAGAATCATTTTTTAATTCAATTTCCTTTCCTTCCAATGTGAATATTGACTTTTCATATACCAAGTTTCTTTGTGTTAGGTCTTTTTTTCTGAGTTTAATATTGTATTAATTAATTCTGCAAAACAAATTACCCACAGGCTTAGTGGCTTAAAATATTTATTGTCTTCCCCTTAGTGCCCATGAATCAGAAATTTAGGAACAGCTCAGTTTCACAGTTCTGATTCAGGGTCTCCTGGAAGGGTGGAGTTCAGATTTCACCCCAGGCCTAATAGTCATCAAAAGGCTTAACTGAGGCTGGGGAATCTACCTTGAATGCAGCATACTCACATCGCTGGTGAGTGGGTGCTGGACTCAGTTTCTGTTTACAGGGGCCTCTGGCCAGACTGGATGACAGGGTGTGCTGACTTGTGTAGAAGTAGTGGTCCCAGAGGAGAAAGAACCTGGAAGAAGCTAGCATTTCAAGTGTAGCCTCAGAAGTCATGGCATCACATTCTGTTTGCTAGCAGAAAGTAACTAAGTCCAATCACCTCTGAAAGAGAAGGGTATTAGGCTCCACCTTTTGAAGACTATGAATTTTAAAGAATTGGTAGACAGGGTACCGCTTTCTTTTTGTTCTGTTCTATATATACTTACTTCTGACTAATATCACATCTTTTAATATATTGACTAATTTAAAGAGTCTTACGTTAAATTGGTGGAATATTACACAGTGTTATGTTCTATTGTATTTAAAAGCCACTGCTCTCATTGGTTCACTGGTCAAGTATCTAAAAATATTTATACAAAATGGTATTAATAATAAGTGGGTGATATGTTAAGGTTATATTTTATTTCCCTAACTTCTCATGCGTTATTAGAATTATATTGTTGGGATCATTTATTTTATTGCAAGTGCCTACTTACAGTATTCTTAAAAATTGTTTTATATTATTTGATGCTTCCATGAGTAATTTTGAAAGCTATCATTGACAAATACATAGTAACTTCAGGACATTGCACATTGATGAATTTCACAGGTATCAAAAAAAAATTCACTGGTATCTTAAACAGTATCTTCTATTACACAGGCAATATGCAAAATCAGAACAAGGCATTATGTGTGCGGAGCAATCTAAATTACATCCCAGCCTTCTGTGTTGTAATACTCATCAGAGGCTCATTATAATCCCTGGACTTTCTTTGCAGCAGACACTTGAGTCTGGATAGTGCTGTGCTCCATCTGCCTTTGTCTCCGGGCTACACAGCACGAACTTCATTGTACTGTGGCCCCTTGGCAGTATTTATTTATTTAACTTATATTGCCTCCTTGGACTTTGTTGCCATTTCAACTAGTCTATGCCCATGTGTGTGTATAGATGGATTTGTGCTTTTAAGTTTAAAGGACCCCAATCACTCATTCAAAGGAGGTTTTTATTATTGCTTTTATCTTAAATTGCATAAATCTTTTCATCTGGCTTGTGTCTTTATCTAGTACTGAGTCTGCACTAGTGCCACTTGAGCTCCCTGTGGACTTGCAGCTGCCATAGATGGGCTGTGGGCAGCCTTCCAAATCTTCCAACCATAGTTTGGACAGGTTTTATTTTTGACAGACTAATCAGAGCCCTAATGGGCTTCCCTCCTGGTGGATCCTGTGTTTCTAATTTTTATATTTTTATAAAGAATAACAGCAGTTCCTGGGATGGCCTCATAAGTTTGCTTGTTACATTATATTTCTCAGCTCAACATTTTTGACCATCCTCTTCCATCTTTGTCCCTTTGGGGTCTAGTGCCCATGGTGGTTTTGAGCAGACCTTCCTGCTTCCTACTTCTAAAGAAAAATCATGTTGTTGGTCCTTATTTATTGATGTGAATTTGAGTTTGATGCATTATATTCACTTATAGACATTTATAATGAAAGCAACACATTTGAAACATTCAGGTGAGTGTTAGGATAGAATTATCATTAGGCCATGGAACCCCCCTTTTTTTTTTCTTTTTTAAAAATTTTCTATTCTGTATCCTGTTGAGCCCAAATGAGACCCTTGTGCCATTCTAAAATAGGGCAGCAATGTGGTTGTTATGGAAAGTATCTAGGAGAAATAAATAAGAAGTAATGTTAGTTAGTAGGCTAAAATATGAGTTAGCCATGTAAGTAAGGAGAACAAAGCTCACACTTTGATGACTATACTTCAGAAACAGCATGTCATGTGTTTCTAGAGACTTTTTTCTATTACTCATTGTCTAATGTTCCACTTCTGATATTATTGTTTATTTTGTGCTCATCTTTTTTTTGGTTCTGAATGTTATCACCTTGTCCTCATTTTTCTGTCTCTTATTTCTTAGATTCGGTTTTTTAAAAGTTTTAGATTATTATTATTATTTTTTTGAGAAGTGTGGTTTTTCTCTTGATAGGCTTTTTAATTTTTAAAAGCCATTTTCACATACAACCCAAATTCTAAATGCAGTATTTCTTTTTGAGCTATTCTGTAAGTATTATTGATACTAGAAAAAATGTTTCTAGATACTAGAAAAATGTTCTTTTACTAACTCAAAATACTATTGTTTCAGAAGTTGGCTTATGGTGAAATAGTTCAAAATCTGGTAATTGCTTTGTTTGGGTTGTGGAAAAGTACCTGTTCTGTTTCATTTACACCTATATTTAAGTTGCTCCATTGCTAGCAAAAATCCACATGGATTTTATCTTCTATTTAATGACAATAATTATTTTTTCTATTAATTTGGAAAAAATATAGAGTGCAGTGTTGAAATTCAAATTTGGGCATATTAAAATTTAATGTTTCCCAAGGTTCTCTTTGCTAAGGTTATCATTTAATGGGATTTTTTTTTGTGCTGTAAAAAGCCACTCACTATCCTATTAATTTTTATAATAAACTATTTTTTTACAGAATTTATGGAATCTTAATAACTGAAATTTGAGATTGGGCCTTAGTTGTAAATGCTATCAATGTTGTCTGTGTAGATTTAAACAAAAGGTTAAGCTTTAGGGTTAGTATGTTCTGAGGCAGCTTTTCAAGAGACCAACCAAAGTTTATGGGTTTTCTTTGATATGGTTTTCCAACACCAGTGAGCCAGTCTTCTCACTATCTCAAATAGAACATATGTATTTTTAATCCCATTATTTTAATTTCTTCTTGTGTAGGATATTTACAAAATGTAATTTATTCTTATTTCTAACATTCCTGTGAAAAATTTTGAAGATAGAAAATCTTGTAAGAATTTTGTAATGAACCATCCTAAACCCACCACCTACATTCTGATTCTTTCCTTTTTTTTTTCTTTTCAGCTTTTCTAACTTTGATATTTTTTAATTTTTAAAAAAATATTTATATTTTATTTGTAGTTGAACACAATACTGTTATTTTATTTATTTATTTTTACGTGGTGCTGAGGATCGAACCCAGGGCCTCGCATGAGCTAGGTGAAAGTTCTACTGCTGAGCCACATACAGCTCCTATTTTTTTTTAATTTTTGTAATTCTAGCCTTCCCTTTTTCCATCTCCCTCAATGACTATGATATAATCTACTCCTGTGGTTCAATTCTAGCACTAAGTCATATATTTCCTCTTATTCTGCTTTAAAAAAAAATTCTCAAAGGTGGGGGCTTTTGGAAGGGTTAGAATTCAATAAGTTCATTAAGGTGGTGCTCCCATGATTAAATCCTGATGACTTTATAAGAAGAGGAAGGGAGATCAGAAGAGCCACGTGTATACGTGTTTATTCTTTGTCTCTTGTCATCTCATGGTCTATGTCACTTCAATACTCTGCCAGCAAGAAGGCCCATTTTCAGATGAAACCCTTAGACCTTGTGCTTCCAGAATCATGAGCCAAAAAAAAAAAAAATCTTTTTTCTTTATAATCTTTCTTAGGAATTTTGTTATAGTAATGAAAAATGGACTAATACATACTATCTAATGTTACACATCATAATAAGAAACAAAATGGTTCTGAAACATTGTTTGAATTGTTTTCTGTAGCTCTGCTGCCAAAATTGTTCTAGTTCATCATTTATTTATTTATTTTGTTAGATGTGTCTAAGTGCCTCCCTTTACTTGCATGCTTAGACTCTGTTTATAGTCAGTTTATTGATAATATGTTCTGCTGGAGAAATCCTTGGAGTAGAGTAACCCAATCTTATGTTGTCATCTACTTGTTTCTAATGATCTTGCCACAAGTCCCTCTGGAAGGAGGAGGCATGACTTGGCGAATCTGGGGGTCTAATTTAGTATCTGGCATAGAGTAAGTACTTAAGTTTGAAGGAGTGAAAATTCACACTCCATTCACATGGGCAAAGACCGTGATAACCTTCTATGTCATACATTCATCCCTTAGCAGAGTTCCTGGATACGTGGTAGATGACCATAGACTATGTAAATTGAATGATTCAGGAATTGCATATCAGATTTTCTTGGAGCCTTGCTCTTATATTCTCTGATATTCATTGTCTGATAGTTTCCCCTTTTACTTATTACTACAATTGAAGAGTTACATTTTACCCAAGATATAAAGAAATAACTCATTGTTTGCCTCTTCAAACTCCTACACAAATTTTAAATCATTTTTATAATTGGGATGACTTGAGATGTATTTATCCACACGGTTGCTGCAGATAAGTGATTGGTGAGTTTGTACAGGCAGAAATATAAGCATATTCAAGACTAATTTTTGATGAATTCATGCATGATCAAGCTATAATAAGTTGTTATGGGAAAGAGAAGAGCTGATAGTGTGAGATGTTGTGTGGTTAATGTCACATCACCCAGAATCTTTTACTTAAAGGTGATAAATGCCAGGTGGCAAATATGACTCTAACTGAATCTGAAAGCTTATTTAAAAATATTCTCACGTTAAGTACTTCAGCCATGAAGTAGTACTTAAGCAATAATTTTTTTTTGGGAGCAACGCTTTGAACTGAATGACTTGCATGAGTTACTAGAAGAACAAAGTAACTGATAATAATTATTCCCTTTTTGCCAGGAACGATTTTAGTATCACATTGTTATTGCTCAAAGGAAGTTTTCTTAGAATAAGTGGGCACTAGGTGCTATTTGTATGATATCTTTAAACATTTGAAGTCTGAATGAAGGATCAGAGCACCCTGATAATTCCTTGGCAATTTCTCTAGATGAGCAAATACATTAACTTTACCAAAATGTGAATGCCATTAGGACTCTAAAATTTTGATTTGGTATGATTGACATGGAAATGTAATGTTCATGTCTGTTATTAGCATATAGCTTCTTTAGTATTTATATGCTAGTTGAAATCTTTTAACAGTGTTTCATGTCATGAGATATAGGCATTCTTCATAATTCAGAGAGGATACGAGTACACTGAGCCTTGTCTTTTGAGCTTCTGAAAATAGCCCCCATTCGCACTTTGTTCACAGGGTTGCTTTTATTTTTCTCCTGCTCTCTTGATTTGGAGCAGGATCTGCACACTATCAGATTGGCACTCTTCCCACATGCTGCTTGATAATCTCTCAGCAAAAAGATACTTGCCTTGACTTTGTTGTGCAGGGGACAGTAGCAATGCCATGAGCAATGGAGTTGCAGAAATGAAAAGTGAAAGAGCAGTGCCTTTTAGTTCTTTAATTATACTTAAAATGCTATTTTACATGATTGGTATTGGTTCCAGCTTCCTCTTTACTGACTTTTAAAATTTATATTTTAATAAAAGTTAACTTTCTTTTCAATATTTGAAAGACTCAAATCTAATAGGCAATTTCCATATATTTTCTTAGTCAATAATAACTTGAGTGTTTGTCTTAGTATCAGCCAGAAACAGTAAAAAGAAAAAAACAATTTAAAATTATAGGAATATATTATGCTAGGCCTAGAAAGGTCCTTAGAAATGGAATCTAACACTCTTCTTGTTGAGGAAACGGAGGTCCAGAAGTGACTTGTGCAAAGTCATATAGCTAGTTTTGAGCCAAGAGAGGAATCTGGCTCAGGGGTCCTGACTCTTACCTATCTCCTTCATGGGGGCCACAGTGTCTGAGTGAGTAGAAGTATTTAAGAGAATACAGATTGGAAAAGATTGGAAATGTGAATTTGATGTAACTATTGGTAATGTCTTTTTCCCCTTTACCTTTTATTCAAAACACTATCCTTTTTTTTTAAATTGGTTCTTTTTAGTTATACAAGACAGTACATTTCATTTCGACATAATTATAAAAGTATGGACTATATCTTGTTCCAATTCAGACCCCAATGCCTCATCTTTTAGTTGGATTAGTTGTGGCATCTTTACATTTGACTGCATTTCCAGTTTTTATCCTGTGGAAAGAACCTAATTGTTGGCATACAGAGGGCATAGTGAACAGAAAAGAGATACTTGAAGTGTGTGGATCTTAGAGTAAAAGTAGTAAAGATTTGATAGTACTCTCAAGTTTAAAAAAACATGTAGTATTCATTCTAGCCTCAATTGGCTACAAAGAAAGATTGTATTCAGTCAAATATACTGATAGCTATTTTAATAAAGAATTTTACTAAGCGTTTTTGTTCTACTTTAGAACAGGAGAGAAAATGGACTAAGAAAGTGTAATTAGTTTGTTGTGGTGGGAAAGAGACCAAGACTAGGGTTACCCTGTATTATCTATATATCAGTTACCTTTTAGGGCAGGAACCATCTTTCTTTCTTAACTATTAGGAACAAGCAGAAGTCTGAAATAACTCTTATTAGCATTTTTTGAGTCTGCCTTTTTTTCTTTCACGCTCTATATTAATAATTATATAAGTGACATATGGGTGCTTATTAAATAATTAAAACAACAATACAAATAATATTCAATTTCAAATACTTTTGTATGGATACATAAATTTATCTAGAAAATATAGTGTTGTTTACTGAGTTTTTAAATGGTATCATAGTATATGTTTTATATTCTTTGTACTTAGCATTGATGCTTGACATCTAATAAAGAAATAGTTTTCTGAGTTAAAAATTAACATAACAAATTTTGTATATACTAAATTCAAACTGAAATTTTTAGTTTTGTAAATCACCACATTTTATTTTGACCCTAGGCTTTCACATATGCTCTATTTGTGTAAAATGTTCAGGTCTCAAGTGTTTGTTTAGAAGAACTTCCACTTTCCGTGATCTTTTTCTGATGAATACACTTCCTTGCTTCAGACCCATTGGCCCTGCTTCTGGCCCATTGGCCCTTTTTAATGGGAAATACTTGTTTCAAGGTAGTCTTCCTTGGTACATTGTGACTCCTCCAGGGCAAGGAGCACATCTGCTTTTTCACTGCCCTGTCCCTTGTACCTAACCCTAGCTTCATGTTTAGTGTAGGACTCAATAATTAACTTTAGGAATTGAATTATGAACATGTTTTTAGTATTTTGGTAGGTAATTCAAGAGAATGACAAAACACCAGTGCTTTGGCAGGTTGTTGCTCTTTCCTGACACTTTATCTCCTTCTCTCCTCCACCATTGCCCATTAATTTCCAGATCCTACCAGTTTAACCTCCAAAATGTGTATCTTATATTTATAAATTATTTACGAACTTATATATTTTACAGTCTGGAATCTTTGGATTTATTTGTATTTTGGAAAACACCAAGAAGGAAGTATATGGGAGTCATCAAACTTTTAAATTTAATGAAGCTTTGACTTGTTAAACCTTTATTTAGAAGTGTTTTCAGAGTGACTGTGCTAATGAAATCTAATGTTGAGAAAAATGCATCTTTTGCATCCTGATGATACAGATCTAATAAATTCGCCAAAGTTATTTTTCTCTTGCCAAGACTTGTAGAAGATGATAAATGGAAACTTTGTTAAACAGTCTGTTGAAAAAGTATATTAAATATTTTGTGGCGATGTATAAAAGCAGTTAGTAAAGGTGTTTTGATTCTAGGTGAAACGTGTCATTGATGAGAAATTAGTTTTATTAAAGGCCTCATATTAAAGCTCTAAATGAATGAATGAAACATGTCAAGCAGGCTTACTATTTCAGGAATGCAATGGTAGAAGTTTCTCATAGAAGCATTTTGTTTCTTGGGCCAAACACATTTTGTGGGTACCCGGTGTGGGAACTCATAAGCAGTTTTTCTTAAGATTATAGTTGGATAAAAACATGTTTTTTAATTGTTTATTTTCAAAAGTTAGTTTGTAATTACTTTTACTTCAGTTATACATATACAAAGGAGTTTTGGTTTTGGTGAATGTTATATGCAGTATATGTTGACAAAATTGTAAAAAAACTGGTTTTTATTCCTTGTCATACACATATTTAACCCCTGTTGATGTCAGTTATAGAAGGTCATTAATAATTAACCAATTCAGATTATTATTTTTTTTGGTGCATACAGGTTTTAAAGGGGATTAGGATATTCATAGATCACTTTAGATAAAACTGCAGGTCAAAAGCCTTTTTTTTTTTTTTTTAGGTCATACAGATTATTTTAGTAATTCCTAACTAGCAGTTTAAAATGAAATGTAACCAACTAAAATTATCATAGTAAGAATAAGTCAGCACCCCCCCCCCAAAAAAAAAAAAATATCTATGATGTCTAGGAGCACTGCACCACTGAGCTACATCCCCAGTTGCCCAGGCTGGCTTCCAACTTGTGATCCTCTTGCCTCAGCTTCATATGTAGCAGGGATTATAGGTGTGCATCTGGCTTGTTTTTGAAACTTTTCAGTTACACCTTAATTGCTGTGATGTATGTGTACATGGGTGTGTATGTGTGAGGTGAGTACTGAATTTTATGTGTGTGTGTTTGTGTATATATACATATATATGTATATGTATGTAAAACACATTTCTTCACATATATAAATGTAAAATATATTTATTCACGTGGGACATGGGCAAAAAAGTTTGAAAGCCATTATCCTAGATTGATAACTGTAGAGAAGTTTTTGTTCTTTCAGAAAACTATGAGTTCCTCTTTACCATGTCACCCTCTCTATACTCAGAAACACTCCTTCCAAGTAAGATAAGTGGCATCTCTTGAAAGAACTCTTTGTAAGTGGTTTCATAACTATGCAGTGTTTATGTCATGTAGGTAGTGATACTTTTTCACATGTTCCTCTTGTCTTACATTTCAAGGTTAAATTGGGTAGTTTAGTGGGTAAAATCCTTAGAAGTGAGTATCTGGGCAAAATTTGTAGTTTTCCATTTTTTAAATTTTTTTTAATTTTTATTTTTAGTTGTAGATGAACACAATATCTTTATTTTTATTTGTTCATTTTTATGTGGTGCTGAGGACCGAACCCAGAGCCTCATGCATGCGAGGCAAGTGCTCTACCACTGAGCTACAACCCCAGCCCATTTTTCCATTTTTTAATGTTTACCTTGTGTTAGCCAGTTTTGCATTGCTGTGGCCAAAGTAGCTGATAAGAACAATTTAGAGGAGGAAAAGTTTATTTTGGTTTAGTTTCAGAGGTCATGGTTAGCTGGACTCCATAACTGTGGTCCCAAAGTAAAGAAAACATCATGGTATAAAGGCCTGGTGGAGGAAAGCTACTCAGTTCTTGGCACCTGGAAGGAGGGTACAAGGGAGGCATGGAGGAGCGGGGGAGAGGGTTGGAGAGGGAGAGAGGGGATGAGGTGGACAGAGCAGGCGAGAGTGCTGGAAAGTGCACTTGAGCATGAGCCAGAGAGCCAACAAGCTAGCCCTTTCGCAAGTGCAACCATGCAAGTGTGCCCTGTTAGCTAGGGACGAAATATAAACCCCAAAGGCATGAACACTGCCCCCCCCCTTCCTCCAGCCATACCCTGCCTGCCTATAATTACCACCCAGTACAGTAGTTCTTTCAAATTATTAATCAATCAAATGGATTAACCCACTGATTAAGTTACAGCTTTCATGATCTGATCATTTCACATTTGAACATTATTGCAAATTATCTCACACAGGAGCTTTTGGGAGACACCTCATATCCAGACCATACCGTATTATCTCCCTCACTCTCTTTCCCTTTCTTCTTTGTTTTCATGAATATGTTTCTCAATCTTTTTTTTTCTTTCCTTGCTATATTCTCATCTCTTTTTATTTCTTTTTTTCTATAGTATGAATATTGTCGCAACACTCTTTTTATTGGTAGTGTGACTTTTCGGAACTTAAAAAAAGAAAGACAAAATACTGTCCTGGTGTATGCCTTCTGGCAGATGCTTCCTCTAATTGTATTTTTAGACTTTCTGGAGCCACTCTCAAGAGGACAAGAAATCTTAGATCATCTTGGAAGCAAGTTGACCTGTGGGTTTGGAGCTGAAGGCGGCTTGTGATTGTGTTAAATAAATTTTCAGTTACTCTGGTCTAGTCTTACAGTCTAAGTAAAGAAAGAGAAATCAGGATTCCCCTGACTCTCTGTGGGTCCCTGTCCCCTTTACCCACTTTACCTACTCCTTTTAATCTTGAGTAGCACATGGAGATGTTTTAAGCAAGACAGTGAACCAACTTGTTACTTATCTTTCCTAGCCAGGGATGTTCTTTATCTGTTGGAATGCATTTGGCTTCATTTGGTCCAATAGGGTAACAAATCTTGGCCCCTCACTATTTTATATTTCATTTTATGAGAAGGCAATAATAATTTAGAGGAGGAAAAGTTTATTTTTTAAAATTTTTGTTGTTGTTGCACATGGACACAATGACTTTATTTTGTTTATTTATTTTTATGTGGTGCTGAGGTTTGAACCCAGTGCCTCACACATGCTAGGCAAGTGCTCTACCACTGAGCCATAACCCCAGCCCAAAATGAGTCATGAGATACTGTGGTAATTTTTTTTTTGTGTGTGGCAGTGCTGGGGATTGAACCCAGGGCCTTCTGCATGTGAGGCGAGCACTCTACCAACTGAGCTGTATCCCCCACCCCTATTTTTAAATAAACATTCAATGCTTTTAAATAAGCTTTCTTGGATCGGGTTGCCTGTGTCACAAGAGTGGATAAAAACAATGTGGCATTTATACACAATGGAGTATTACTCAGCACTAAAAAATGACAAAATCATGGCATTTGCAGGGAAATGGATGGCACTAGAGCAGATTATGCTAAGTGAAACTAGCCAATCCCTAAAAAACAAATGCCAAATGTCTTCTTTGATGTAAGGAGAGCAACTAAGAACAGAGCAGGGAGGAAGAGCATGAGAAGAAGATTAACATTAAACAGGGACGAGAGGTGGGAGGGAAAGGGAGAGAGAAGGGAAATCGCATGGAAATGGAAGGAGACCCCCATCGTTATACAAAATTACATATAAGAGGAAGTGAGGGGAAAGGGAAAAAAAAACAAGGGAGAGAAATGAACTACAGTAGATGGGGTAGAGAGAGAAGATGGGAGGGGAGGGGAGGGGAGGGGGGATAGTAGAGGATAGGAAAGGCAACAGAATACAACAGACACTAGTATGGCAGTATGTAAAAACGTGGATGTGTAACCGATGTGAATCTGCAATCTGTATACGGGGTAAAAATGGGAGTTCATAACCCATTTGAATCAAATGTATGAAATATAATATGTAGAGAGCTATGTAATGTTTTGAACAACTAATAATAATAAAAAATAGTGCTAAAAAAAAAAACAAGAGTGGAAGGACATCAATTCAGGTGAAAACAAATTCAACTTCATTCTTTAAAGTACAGGTATTATTGTTTATTAAGCACTAGAAAGAAGAGTTCTAGGTATTATTTCAATACTGGAAACTGAAAGATTTTAAATAAGCATTGAAATAAGTAAATTTTATTTTTAAATAATAATTGCCTTTTCATAATCTCTAGAAAGTCTGAAAATTAATCAAAAGGTTACAGGGCTAAGCAAGGGTTGATAATTTTATATATATTGAATTCACATGTAGTGATATATTTTTCTCAGTCTCATAGATTTCATTGTTATCTAGGATCAGTTTAGTTATTATAGCAAAGGCCAACACAGTGGCAGTTTATACATGGTAGAAAATGATTCCCCTCTCATTTAACAGTCTGAATATAAGCAGTGCAGGACAGTTACAGAGCTTCTGTAGTGTTGGGGATCTAGGATCCTTCTATTTTGTTGTTTAGCCATCTCTAATGTGCAGATTTTATAACTTGAGATGACTATTCTTTTGTTTTTACTGTCACATTGTTATTATTGGAGTTCTAAAATGGGGAACAAAAAAAGGGAGGATGGGCCCCTTTTAAGAGCATAACCTAGAAGTGTGTGATTTTCGCACATATGCCATTGATCAGACATGGTCATGCTTTCTTGTGAGGGAGTATGAAAAATAGTTTTTAGCTGGGTGAACACACGTCCCACTGAAACTTCTCTTAGGGGGGTATAAAACCATAATAGCCACAAATAAGGATTTACTTATCAAAAACAAAACACATGTTAAGTTTACTCAACAAAAAAGGATTTGATATGCTTATTATTTTTTCTTATGTACTATTGCTTTGACGATAGAAATTTTCCACTGAAGTTTTCAAGTAGATTTGAGCTACTGCAAAGAGTTAATCTGAATTAATGTATTTCCCTTTGGGATTATAAGTCAAATTTATTCTAATGGTTATAAGGATGTATAAAATGTATAAAACACATTAAAAAATAAGTTTGTTCTTCTGTTTCCTTCCCTTTTGTCTTTCTGTCTGTCATTCATGGGATGGGAACCAGGGCCTTGTGCATGCAAAGCACATGCTGTATCACTTAGCCATATTCCCATCCTCTTATTTTTCTTATGTTGTTTTTGCCCTTATCCTTTCTTGAGGCTAATTTCACTTGTTTTATTTGTATTTCTAGGTATGGCACAGTCACAGGGCTGGGTGAAAAGATACTTGAAAGCCTTTTGTAAAGGCTTCTTTGTGGCAGTGCCCGTGGCAGTGACTTTCTTGGATCGGGTTGCCTGTGTTGCAAGAGTGGAAGGAGCATCAATGCAGGTGAAAACAAATTCAACTTCATTCTTTAAAGCACAGGCTTTATTGTTTATCAAGCACTAGAAAGAAGAGTTCTAGGTATTATTTCAATACTGGTAACTGAAAGATTTTAAATAAGCATCGAACTGAAGTCTCACTTGACTAAATTAATTTATAAGGTTTTCTAAAACTACTAGTATAATCAGAGTACAGGTGAATAAAAACAACTATCAAGTAGTCCTCTGAGTCTGTAGTTTGACTTTTTGGTGAGAATTGTAAACGGAGATTCTAAAGAAATTTTGCTAAATGACAGTTTTCTCTGAGTATGGCTTTATCAAATATCCTTTCAAGATCTAATTATTAGTGCAGTTAAAGAATGAGTTTGGGTCAAATTTGGTTATTCTATTGATATATACTTTCAGTTTATAGAAAAATCTAGATAACTGATCCCATATATTCCAGTGTGTTCTTTAAACATTTGCTGAGTGAAAATATTAAGTGAACTTTACAGTTGAAGAACTTCAGCATGTAGAATTCCAAAAATTACATGTGAATAGTCTTCTGGAATACCAGAGAAAATTTTATTGTTCTCAAATTTATATTTAGAACCTAGCTGAATAAGTAAGTTTATGTTGTTAAGCAACATTTGTATTTTGTAATATTATTTGTTTTCTTCTGTTACTAACATGCTAAATTTTTGTATTAGGTTAAATAGTTATTAAAAAAAGAATGTGAATATACGAACTTCCAAGAGATTAAAATTATACAGAGAAAAATAAGTTTAGTTTTTTCCTTTTCATTTTTGTTGGAACTGCTTAAGGACATTAATGTCTAGTCAGCTTTGTGTTGCTGTGACCAAAATACCTGATAAGAGCAATTTAGAGGAGGAAAAGTTTATTTTGGCTCATGATTTCAGAGGTTTAGTTCATACTTGACTGAGTCTGTTGCTCTGGGTCCAAGGTGAGGCAGAACCTCATGCAGAAGGGCTCTTCAGGGGATAGATGCTCAGTTTATGGCAGGGTCAGGAAGCAGAAAGAAGTGGAAGTGGACATAGGGAAGAAAAGATAGCACGCCTGTAGTGACCTATCTTCTCCAGCCACCTGCCTACCACCCTGCCAATTCATTCAAACTAGGATGCATTGATTAGATTATAGCTCTCATTTTGCCTCCAACTATTCCTGTATTAACATAAGAGCTTTTGGGGGACACCTCACATCCAAATCATAACACAAAAGCATCAGCTTTAAGAAGTTAGGATGGATTTATTTATTATAAGTATGATTATATATATACACACACACACACACCCCACACACATATATACACACACATATACATATTTAAATATATATAAATCAGACTCCTTTCTGAGTTCTGGTAGTCTGTGAGATAAGTTAGTATAGCATATAGTTACGGTGGGTGCTCTTTGGTTTAAAGTAGGGCTGCCTTCATATTTACTTCTACTTCTATCATTTGAAGGGTGCTTAAGCCCTTCTCTTCATCAGGGAATTCTGATCTCTATTCTATCTTTCAGGTTCCCACAGCAAAATGGCCACTTATTTTGAATGCAAAAATATTTTAATGTAGGGGTACAGTAAACATAGGAAGAACAATTCACAGGTGTATGTCTTTTTTTCTAAATAAAGTTTAATATATTTAACATTGGAGATTGCATTTTCTGCCTCTTCAGTTTTAAATTCCTGGTAGCCTTATCTTAGACATAATCCTTAAGAAAAGATCGACTTTATTTGCAGAGCTTTTGAATCAGATTCTTCATTTCAGATTGAAACTTCCTTATTCTTAGCAGTTCAAATCCCTTTTTGGTCTCTAGGATCTTTGAGTCCATCTATGTCTATGTGTCTTTTAATAACAACTAATAAGAGTAAAAATGATTTTCTCTAATTTTGTTAGTACTGCTTGATATACAGCCATCATTCTCCTGAGATAAAAAATTTTTCTTTTTTTTAAAAAAATATTTATTTTTTAGTTGTAGTTGGACACAGTACCTTTATTTTATTTATTTATTGTTTATGTGGTACTGAGGATCAAACCCAGGGCCTTGCATGTACAAGGCAAGTACTGTACTGTTCTGCTGAGCCACAATCCACCCTCTGAGAAAAAAAAAATTAGAAACAAAACCTGCTTACCTTAGATCTGATGATGACCTAGGGGATCATGTTATTTTTAAATGCTAGTCCATGGACTAATGTTAGATGTGTTAGAATCTGCAGATGCATTAGAATTTGTAGCAGTATTCCTGGGCCCTGCCCCTAGAAATCTAATTTATTATCTTGGAATTGGATATGTAGAATTTCCTTGGCTACTGGTTATAGGAAAATAACTTGAATTTACTTAGGTATAGAGGGGAATTTATTGGATGGCTTATTATGTACTTATGAGAAGTGCAGGAGTACAGCAGTTGCCAGGGACAATTGGAACCAGCACTCAAGCACTGCCATGGTTATTAGTCTTTTACGTTCTGCTTCTGTCTGCATTTTGACTAAGTTCTCTCAGATTATCTTTCTCCGCATGTCAGGGCACATGGCTTCTGTGAGCTCTCATGCCTTAAGATGCCTGGTTTCATTACTATCTAGGAAAGATCACCTTTCTTGCCTTAATTTCAGCTTGAAAAATTCTGGGAAGGATTATGATCGGTTCAGCTTGTATCACATACCTTTATCTTAACAAATATACAGATCAGTTTTGGCCACAAGGTGGGTAACATAATTGGTCTGGCTTTGGACATCCCCACATCCCCAGCCTGTGGCTAGACTGATCTATAGGAAAATGAGAACCTTTGTTTTATTTGTTTGTTTATGTATTTTTAAATTTGGCATTGAGGATTGAATCCAGTGGTGCTTTACCACTGAGTTAATTCCCAATCCTTTTTGAGACAGAGTCTTGCTTAGTTGCTTAGGGACTCACTAAAATTTTGAGGCTGGCCTCACCCTGCTAAATTGCTGGGATTATGGGCGTGCTCACCATACCCAGCTAGAGAGCATCTGTTTTACATTTCATTATTCTCTGGGAATTGGGGGTAAAGTACAGATGATGGTTCCCAGAGGAAAGGGGATGCTATTTTTAGAATACAAGTAGAAAGGATAATCTGGAAAGAAAAGAAAATATGTATGTTTATTATATTGGATCTTTATTTTCTCAATTTGAAACTAAATCTAGGAATAACAGATAATTTCATTTACATGTTCATTAGCACCAAGTCATACTTAAAATTATTTGGGCAGAAATCATAATAATGAAATTTGGGGATTAACTAATAATTTCAGTATATTTAAAGACATCCTTTGTAATAGACAACTTTGATGAACTGAATGTTTTTAGACAGGTTCAGCAGAATATGATAGAATTTTATTGAGATAAGTTCTTTTTTATTTCCACATTTTTTATTGGTGCATTATTATAGTTGTACATAATGATGGGATTTGTTGTTATATATTCATGTATGTACACAATGTAATTTGGCCAATATCACTCCCCAACACTTCCTTGGAATAAATCCTGGTTTTCACATTTCTTTAATTATGGAGCTCTGTAGAAGTCCCAGAACATCCTGTAAGAAACACATCTGCTGGGCTGTGGTTGTGGCTCAGCAGTAGAGCGCTTGCCTAATGAGTGAGAGGTGCTGGGTTCGATCCTCAGAACCACATAAAAATAAATAAACAAAATAAATAAACAAAATATGGGTAATTTTGATTAGTACTTATAACCACATAAAAATAAATAAACAAAATATTGTGTCCATCTACAATTAAAAAAAGAAAAAGAAACACACCTGCTTTTCTTGACTCAGGTCTGGAAATTCCATTTGGTGCAAGGTAGTTGGTTGGTTCATTGTGAACAGGGATATTCTGGATATGTGGTGGTGACTTCTGGTACCAAGGCTTAGAAGTATGAAAGGAAAGCAGAAAAAGAAGAGGAGGGCAAAGGATAATATAGAGAAATATGAGGAAAGCAAATAACATAGATACATTGGGTGATAGGGAATAATGAAGAAAATTAGATCACTAATTTTCCAGTGAGTAGGGAACAGAGGCACAGAGGACCAGTGATAGAGACTACTAAAAGAGGAAAAGTGCTAGGCTAGAGGTTGACAGGACTCTCAATGGGACAATCCTTGCAATCGTGCCCTTGATGTTTGATGCATCTCTGCTGCATGTTTGGGTAAAGGAATGATCTAGCCACTCATTCTGTATTTCAATATTTATGGAAGGAACCTGTGTACCATTTTATAAGAGTTAATATTGGTATGAGTTATCAGTTTTGAACTTTAGTCATTGCATAGGACTAATTCTCCTGGTGTTCTAATCATTTCTGTTGTTTCAAAAATAAAATTAATTTTATATCTTAGGATATCATTTTTGAATATGGGTAATTTTGATTAGTACTTATAAGTTTATTGTGATACAGACATTTATCAATGGCTAATAAGTATTAAACACTTAGGTTAGGTACTATGAGGGTGATGAATCAGACACAAATTCTGTCCTCAAGATGCTTCTACTTTAGTAGAGAGGATATAACAATTATTAGTCTTGGATAATGAATACATCTTCAGAAGAAATCACTTTAAAAGCCGTCAATCTGTCAGATAAATGTTTTGTCAGTTTTTAGTATATCCAGAATTGAAAATCTGTTTAGTTTAGCACTCTATTTTTTGGAGAATTGACCTGGAAATTTTAATGAGGAACAGAATAGAACCAGAAAAATAATAACTTAGCCCTTTTATTCTTGGCCACTCTATTGACTTTTTGTTATGGCCATAAATAACTCCGAGATTTTTTTTGGCTTACGTAAAAGATCTTTATTTCTTGCTCATGACTCTCTGGGCTGGCTGCAGTCACTGTAGCCTATTGGATTGATTTAGTCTATTGTATACAGCAGCACCTGCTGGAGTGTGCTCTTCTCATGTTTGAAAGCAGGACAGAAGATGAGAAAAAAATACACAAAGCCTCTTAAATTCTTAGTTAGGAACTTTGATTCTTCTTTCCATATTTCAGTGTTCAAAGCAAATCATAGAACCAAACCAGATTCAGTGAGTGTAAGGATAGTTTCTACCCTCAGGGAAGCCATAGCAGAGGTGGGAGGGATGGAAGAATTGTGAATAAATAAGTGTATCTACCATAGCTACTCTGTGACTCCAGGGACATATGGTTGATTTCAGAGCGCATCTAAAAAGTTGTATTTACCTTTGAGTGTGCAAAAATGATCCTTGTTTTTATAGTCTAAGATTAACAAAATTGGAATGAACTGATATTGTGAGTCATTAAAGTTGGGAATGGATTTCTGTTTTAGTAGATATTGTTAGGTTTGAGGTAGCCCAGGATCAGTTGGATCATTATTTTAGAGTAGCTTTTCTCTTTTTCTTCCTTCCTTCCCTCTCTCTCTCCCTCCCTCCCTCCCTCCCTTCCTTCCTTCCTTCCTTCCTTTTGTTTTGAGATGAGGTTTCATTATGTTGCCATGAACTCATGATCTTCCTGCTTAAACCTTCTGAGTATCTGGAATTACAGATATGTGTAACTTTTGAGTGACTTTTGTTAAATATTACTCTGCAACATATAGACCTATTATTAAAGAACATCCGAGGATTTCAAGATTAAATCTTTTAAAGGTATATGTAATTCCAGTCCTTTGAGTTTATTCAATAAATACTGTCATGGCAACACTGGAAACTCACTTTGTGTAAAAAATTTTGTGGTAAGAAATCTTTAAATCTTTCAGAATTTCTATTGGCTAGTGATTAACTAGGGGAAGCTTATTTTCAGGATTTTTTTTCTTATGAGAAATAATTCTTTTCTTTTAAAATACTATTCATTGGTTCTTTTCTTAGGTTAGGATTTTCCAATATTAATTTATAATTCATTAAGTATCTGACTAGAAAGATAGGGGTGATCAAACATGGGGAATCTCAGCTAGCTGAAGATAAGTCATACATGAAACTGAAGTTTATTTTTTAAACTTTATTTATTTATTTTTTTTAAGTTGTAGTTGGACACAATACCTTTATTTTATTTATTTATTTTTTATGTAGTGCTGAGGGTTGAACCCAAGCCTTGCACTAGGCAAGCGTTCTACTGCAATGCCGCAGTCTGGCTGGGCACAATTCAGGAGCCACTTGTCAAAAGAAACGAACTTTATTTTTAGAACACACACACCACACCACACAGCTCCTCAGGAAAAACCCTCAGAGCCCAACTGCCACCACCAGCTTCCCACAAGCCTCTCAACCTCCCCCACTCCTCCTGCTCTTGAGGCGGATTGGCTGGGTCAAGTGGGCAGAGCCAAAAAAAGTCCCCCAATGAGCAGCTCTGTGGTCTGAAAGGGCGGGGAAACAGCCCAATGAGCATCACCACAGAGGAGCCAATCAGTTGGCAGCTAGAAGTTTGCTGGGGCTGCTGTGAGCCAATCATCAGCTGGCAGCTGGAAGTTTGCTGGCAGCTGGAAGTTTGCTGGGGCCCCTTCAGCTGTGGCTCTCAACAGTTCTACTGCTGAGCCATAACCCCAGCACCCCCCCCCCCCCCAAACTGAAGTTTTTAATGATACAGTTCAATGGAAAATGGGATTCAGTTTATGAAACATTTGATTTTTCAAAAGCTATATAGGTGCTTCCATTTTATTGGATGAGATGCCCCTTTTGCAATGCTTGACACAATGAATGCTGGCACAAATTGCTGGTTAATGATTATTCATACTGACCTATTCCCCTCTGGTGAGCACGAATCACATCTACTGATTGTTGAAAGATTACCTATGAAAGTAGATGAACTTTTTTTTTTTCCAAGAAGCACCACATTATATGACATTAATTTAATTCAGGAAATGAAGACTGATATTACATACAGTTGAAACTACAGAGGGAATTTATGTAGGTGGAATGCAATTATTCAAATTAGAACTTCAATGGCTTACAGAGGCTTTTAGAGTAAAAGGGTGCCCTAGGAATAGTTTAATGACCTCATACCAAAGGTTTAGGTTTTATTTGATTGAGAATGCCTTCAGCAGGGTTACCAGTTCTGATAGAAGGTGTAGGCTTTCCACATTTAAAATTAAGATTTTAATACTTTAGAAAGCAAGTGAAGGAAAATAATTTTGTGTCACTATCTTATTTTTGTTGTAGTCGCACATAATTTTTATGTTACTATCCTTGAGATTTTCATTTTTTTCCTGTTGTGCATTGCCAGGATAAAAAGTATTTGAATACATCTCCTTGCTATACTACCTCTCTAGCTCAGGCTTCAGAGACATATTTATACAAAATGTACTTGAATATTAGAGTAGATGAGAGAAAATAGGGTTTTTTCAGCAATGAGGCCTCTATTTGTCAATAACATACTTTCTTTAATTTGAAATTTTCCTGACTTTCAGCTACCTGTGTATGAGCCTGAATAAAATTGATTTGTAATAAACCTCTTACACTTCTACCTAGGTCTTTGCAGTCATTGTTTTGTTTCTTGCTGAGTTTAAAATTAAAAGTTCTGTCAAAAACAAAAGCAAAAATAGTAGAGGGGCTCTTTTCCTCTGTCTCTCTCTTTCTCTCTCTCTCTCTCTTTTTAAAATTTTTAACTTAGAGGGGCGTTAGTAATACTCAAGAGTCATTGTTGGTTGTAACCATTATTTTGACATTCTGGGAAGCTGGCTACAAACAGATTCTAAAGGCAAGAGATTTATTGTGATTTATACTGCAGCATTTAAGATCAAGTTAGGGAGTTTTATGTTACCTGCTGAATTTGCACTTCTAAGATGCTGGGAAGCACCTGGCACATATTCTTCCTGTGCTGACTCCTCTGCTTGTTCCCCTTAGTCTGCTGGGGCTGATGTTGAAGGAAGTCAGGATTTAATGTTGGAATGCTTTGAGGGTTGTTTTTGTGCTTTCTTCTCAGATTACTTTTGATGCAGAAATATTACCTGAGGTTTTTACCTATTAGGATACTATGAGTTTTTATGTAGTTTTGTAATCTGTCATTAACAGAGAATTCAAATAGATTATTTTGTATTTATAGCAACAAACTTATATGATCCTGAAACAGTTGATGAGTAGTAATGTTATAATGTCCCTTGATGGATTTTTTTTTCTTCCCATGAGAGAATTCCTATATGCTTCTGTTTTATATAATCAAGTCAGCTAAGGTTATGTATGTTATTTAAACACTGGGGTTTTTTTATATCTTTTATGAATTTTTGTTAAATAGGGCATGATGGTGCCAATCGATAATTCCAGCTAACTGTGATGCCCAGGCAGAAGGATCACAAGTGAGTTTGTGAGTAGCCTGGGCAATAAATAAGACTCCATCTCAAAACAAAACAAAACAGAAAAAGTGATTTTAGATTTACACAAAAGTTATAGGAATAGTATAGAGAATTCCCATGGATTCTATACCCAGATATACCAGTTTTTATTTTTTTCACATTGATTTTGTTTGTTTTCTTCCTTCCTTCCTTCCTTCCTTCCTTCCTTCCTTCCTTCCTTCCTTCCCCCCCTCTTTTTCCCTCCTCTCTCAGTTTCTCCTTATCTCCCTTTCCTCAGTATTTCTGTATATATATATATATATATATATATATATATATATATATATATACATACACATACACATATGTAAGTATACATATGCACATTCTTATTGTTTTTGGTATTAAATGGTTTACCATTTGAAAGTAAGTTGTATACATCCTGTCCCTTTCACACTTAATATTTCATATACTCTTCCTAGGAGTGTAACTAGTAATGGAATGGTACTTTTACTTTATTTTTTAAGAAATTACCAAACTCACATCAAACTAGTTAGCTCTGTGAGGGCAGTCTGTCTCAAGCCATAAGATGGGATGCTGACTGATGCTGTTTGTCCTCTCATCATACCTCCAAGCTGCCTGAGAGGGAGAAGTGAAGGGCTAGCTTGCCCCATCTCATTGCTGCTGGGTGGACAGGAAGTCCTTCCTGCTGTGCTGTGCTGACACCACAGTGTTGGGATGGGGCTAATTTGACTGTATTAGGATGGTTATTATAAAAAAAAAGTTTTTTATTCTGCTAAGCCACTTTTTACTTGGTCCTTTGTCTAGTAGGAATAAGCTTTTCTTCAGGCTTTCCCCCCCTCCACCCTAATTTTTGATTCCACATTGTAAGCTTCTCCAGTGCCTCTTATAGGATATAGACAAGCTACAAGAAAACATAGGGAGATTGCAGTGGTGAAATTTAAGTTCTAAGGTTCCTAGCCTCTTGTCTGCCTTCTTTCTGTCTTGCAGTCTTCCTGTACTTGTTTGTTATATTGTCTGGGGTGTTTATTGTTATAAGAGGGAGGACCTCCACTTTAAGTCCTCCACTTTGGCCCAAGGCTGGGTGGCTTGATTGATTAATTAATTTATTACTTTTCTAATGGTCAGAAATGACTGATCTCTGGCCAGTAGAAAATGGGTGAAAGTGAGGTATTCTTTCTAGGCCTGGCCCATAAAAACCTTGTTATTCACAACCACATCAATGTTTATAGCAGCACAGTTCACAATAGCTAAACCGTGGAGCCACCCTAGATGCCCTTCAGTGGATTAACGGATTAAAAAATGTGGCATATATACACAGTGGAATTTTACTCATCAATAAAAGAGAATAAAATCATGGCATTTGCAGGCAAATGGATGCAGTTGGAGAAGATAATGCTAAGTAAAGTTAGCCAATCTGACTAATAGCTGACTCATAGTGGGATGATGGGGAGGAGGAATAGATGAATTCTAGATAGGGAAGAGGGGTGGGAAGGAAAGGGATGGGGCACAGGATTAGCAAGGATAGTGGAATGTGATGGACATCATTGTCCAAAGTACATGTATGAAGACACAAATTGGGTGTCAACATACTTTATATACAAACAGAGATATGAAAAATTGTGTTCTATATGTGTAATAAGAAGAAAGAAAACAAACAGCATTCTGCTGTCCTGTATTTAAAAAAATAAAATCAATTAAATTAAAAAAAAAAAAAACTTGTCATTTTCCATGTTATATCTTCTGCTTGCTTACTAGATACATGTGTCTTATATTCTTTTAGGAGATGATTACTCTACTCTGACCACGAAAAGAGACAGACTTAGGAAAATTTATTATATTGTACTCACAGGTCTATAGAGAGAAGGCAAGGCATAGACACAGGGCCACTTAGGAAGGACACCAGGGAGGCAGGGAGGAAGAAGGTAAGAGCAAGGGGAAAGCTCTAGACCAGAGTCTTTACTGGGTTTTCTGTGGGAAAAATAAGGCAGAGCAGGGTCAATAGGTTAGAATGGTTAGTTTGAATAATTTTCAGAGTGTTCGCTAATTGGAATGATTAAGGCAGAGGAACATTGTCTCCTGGGTTGTCATGACCAAAGACAAAGTGGTCTTGGGTCTGGATTGGTGAGTTTGCATATTGCAGTTATCCTCTGGCCCAGCTTTTGTAATTTTTAAGAATTGGCTAGCCTTGGGAGGGAGCAATCTCTTCCTAGCAGGGAATTGTTTTTTATTTTTATTTTTGTAAAAATTTCCAAACACCATAATATACTCAAACACACACACACTTTTGATGGAGTTACATCTCAGTAAATCCCTTGTAAGTTGAAAATATCATGTCAAAAATGTATTTTGGGGCTGGAGATGTGGCTCAAGCGGTAACATGCTTGCCTGGCTTGCGTGGGGCGCTGGGTTCAATCATCAGCACCACATAAAATAAAGATGTTATGTCCACCGAAAACTGAAAACTAAATATTAAAAAATTCTCTCTCTTCTCTCTTTCTCTGTCTCTCTCTTTAAAAAAAATGTATTTAACACACTAACTTACTGAACATCATGGCTTACTGAACATCTACCACATAGAACACTGTGGAGTATTGGTTGTTTACCCTCATGAGCATATGGCTGACAGGGTGTGGCTTGCTGTCATGCTGCCCAGCATTGAACAAGTATTGTACCATGTATCAGTAGCCAGGGAAAAGTTCAAAATTCAAGATTCAAAGTATGGTTTCTACTGAATGCTTTTTTTTTTTTTTTTTGCACTGTCACAAAGTTGGAAAATCAGAAGTTGAAATATTGTTAAACTGCGGACTTCTGTATAGGTACTATACAGTACAGTAGAAGATCCAGTTGAGGACCCTGAGGCCACCATGGGGAATGGTAGCTGCATAATATCAGAAACACCTGAGTTTGACTGTATAGAGTAAATCTATTCAGTGTTGTGTTATGCCACTGAGCTCTGAGATTATATGTATATAGGTAGTCAGCAAAACTTCTCCTCTGCATTTTCTTATCTTTTGCTCTGTTTAAGGTTATTCTCAAGTTTTATCTTCTTACAGCTTTCCTTAATTCCGTCATTCAGTTTTTTGAAATCCTACAGCATTTGGAAATTTGACTCATGATTATGATTTTTTCTGTTATCCTCTAGTATTTCATAGGTTAACCCTACTTTTGCATGCTTCTACAAGAAAGGGACATGTTTTTCTCACCTACCAATTTAGAGGCAAATTGAATAAATATTTATTAAATTTGATCTTTGAAGCATTGAAGTGCCTGAATAATTAAACTCCACAGAAATATGATAAAAGAAAATTGTCATCCATTTTTTTTTTTTTTTTTACTTTGAGGGTGTTTCTGTACTAGTCTCCTGAAAACTTTTTAGCTCCTTGGTGAACCCATCTTATTTTTTATGGCAGAGAATTTCAACCTTTTTAGCCTATGACTCATATTAAGTAGTAAGAGTTTTGCATTATACACATATGTGCACAATTGAAATGAAAGTTTTATGTAACAGTACTTAAGCCATAATTACCATCATTAAGTGCAACGCCCTTTGATATTTTCAGTTCTGGCTGCAACCCATTAAATTGATTCTATGACTCACTCGTTGGTTGTGACCTATAGTTTGAAAAATTCTGCTTTATTGATGGAGGAAAGCTTGAAAGGATGAAACAGTTGAAATTGAGCTATAAATAGGGGAGTGGAGCAGGTTGTCTTTTGATCCTGAAATTTTAAATGTTGCTTTGTCATAAGGGCTTCAAGCAGTAAGTGCAATGTGAAGGATAAGGAGGCCCATTGACTGCTCCTTGTTTGAGAAATCCCTTTTGTAATCAGTGTGTTCCATGGGCCTTTTTAAAATTAATACCACACATGGTTGTACTTATTAACTAAGAGTAAGATTCATGAGTACCATTCTTGACATATGAAATTAGAATCATTTTCTGAGGACCTTGGAATCTGAATTATATTATAAAATTTGAGAACTCTTTCCTTAAGAGAGCCCCAAGTCTTGGGTGAGGGCAAATTGTTGAGTGTTTCCTAGATTTGCTAACTACTTTTGCATGAAAAATCCTGATCACTTTTGTTTGTTGATCTTTTGCATTCTCACTCTTGTACCTTTCAAAAAATATTCTTTTATTCTGCATCCTTTAGTCTGTTACTAACCATATGTTTGTGCTAATTTTAAGTTATTGTTTCTCATCTTTTATGCCAACAATTATACTAATTTATGTCATTTTAAATTTTCCTTACTATTTTATGAACTTCATTTTTCTTCCTAATTTTCATTTTCTGTTATTTTTACACTTTATTTTTATTTAAAAAATAATGCTTAAACTTTTTAGCTTATCATTCACTTTTAAGATGGTTATTATCTTTTATTTAATTTGCCAGAAATTATTTCTTTTATTTTTTAAAAAATAAAATTTCGTATTTTTAAAAAAAAGATTTATTTTTTAGTTGTAGTTGGACACAATATCTTTATTTATATGTGGTGCTGAGGATCGAACCCAGGGCCTTGCACGTACTAGGCGAGCACTCTACCGTTGAGCCACAACCCCAACCCAAAATTTTGTATTTTTTAAAAAATAAAATGGTCTTTTATTTCTATAATTTAAAAAAAGGATCAACAGGAAGCACAATCACAGGAGTGTTCTGAGTGAATGGTCCATTCACTTAGTGTGGAAGATGTGTATATTTTTATAGCAATGGCTCCTCATTGAATTCAGACCTCTCCTTCATTTGCATGGCTTCCTCCCACATTGACTTTGGCCTTCTGATTTTCTTTGACCAATGGGACATCAGCAAATATTGCTCAAGTAGAAGCTTGGTAAAAATTTTTGAATTGGGGGCTGAGGTTGTGGCTCAGTGGTAGAGCACTCGCTTAGCATGTGTAAAGTGCTGGGTTCGATCCTCGGCACCACATAAAAATAAATAAATAAAGTTATTGTATCCAACTACAACTAAAAAAAATTAAAAAAATTTTTTTTTGAACTGGGAACATATAAGAGCTCAGGTTATACTGTTAAAGTAGATATTGGAAGATAATTAAAGCATCCTGGCAAGCAAGCTGCAGGTAAGTTTATGACTTATTAATGGGACTAGCTTGGACTGTCCAACCCTGTTTAGTCCCAGTTAATTACAACTTATATAAGTGACCTCAAGGAACACCAGCACAGGACCTGCCCAGTTGACTAGAGCCCAAACTCAAAATCTTGAAGAAATAAACTTAAGTTGTTCTTTTAAGGCAGTTTTGGAGTGCTTTTTTTTTTTTTTCCCCCTTATACCAGGGATTGAACTCAGGGACACGTGACCATTGAGCCACATCCCCAGCCCTATTTTGTATTTTATTTAGAGACAGGGTCTCACTGAGTTGCTTAATACTTTGCCATTTCTGAGGCTAGCTTTGAACTCAGGATCCTCCTGCCTCAGCCTCCTCAGCTACTGGGATGAAAGATATGTACTTCTGCACCCTGCTGGAGTGTTTTTTTTTAAAATTTTTATAAAACAATAGATAACTGAAACAAAAAACTGATAGTATTAGCATACATCTAAATATATATATATATATTAGTGATATTATTAGTTTTGCATAAAAAGCCCTAAAATTTGTGATGTTGGTTTTGGTTCTAGGTAGCAGTTGGGGGGATAGGAAAGTGATGGGAGGATTATCTGCAGAAGCTGGACAAATGACAAACAACCTTTAATGGAAACTGGAAAGGTGGTAAGGAAACTGCTATTGGAGTAATTAGAGGAAATACAATGTACCCCATATTTTCTGGGTTGGAAAATAAAACTTTTTTTTTATTCCCAGTCTCTAGCAGGCAAAAGATACTCAAAATAAGAAATGGTTTGGGACAAAGATCAACTCTTGATTGGAAGACTCTTTGTTAAGACCTCAGAAAGATTTAAGATGGACTTAATAAATTCTTTTAATTTGTTCTTAAGGACTTTGTGCCATGGCATCCTGGTATTTCCAAAATAGAGAAAGATCTTTTTAAAGTCTTTTTGATTTCTCTCTTTAGGGTTCTGTAGTTTTCATTGTATAGATCTTTCACCTCTTTAGTTAAGTTGATTCCCAAGTATTTTATTTTATTTTTTTGAGGCTATTGTAAATGGAGTAGTTTTCCTCATTTCCCTCTCAGAGGATTTGTCACTGATAACAGAAATGCCTTTGATTTATGGGTTTTGATTTTATAACCTGCTACTTTGCTGAATTTATTTACTAGTTCTAGAAGTTTTCTGGTGGAGCTTTTTGATTCCATATGGAATCATATCGTCAGCAAATAGTGCTAATTTAAGTTCTTCTTTTCCTATACGTATCTCTTTAATTTCTTCCGTCTAATTGCTCTGGACAGTGTTTCAAGGACTATGTTAAATAGAAGTGGTGAAAGAGGGCATCCCTGTTTTGTTCCAGATTTTAAAGGGAATGCCTTCAATTTTTCTCCATTTAGAATGATGTTGGGCTGGGGCTTAGCGTAGATAGTCTTTACAATGTTGAGACATATTCCTGTTATCCATAGTTTTCCTATTATTTTGAGCATGAAGGGGTGCTATATTTTGTCAAATGCTTTTTCTGCATATATTGAGATAATCATATGATTCTTATCTTTAAGTCTATTGTTGTGATGAATTACGTTTATTGATTTCCTTATGTTGAACCAACCTTGCATACCTGGGATAAATCCCACTTGATCATGGTGCACAATATTTTTTGATATGTTTTTGTATTTGATTTGCCAGAATTTTATTGAGAATTTTTGCATCTATGTTCATTAGAGAACTCAAAAAGCTAAACACCAGAAAAACAAATAACCCAATCAATAAATGGGTCAAGGACATGAACAGACACTTTTCAGAAGAGGATATTCAATCAATCAACAAATATATGAAAAAATGTTCATCATCTCTAGCAATTAGAGAAATGCAAATCAAAACTACTTGCCGCAGTCTGGCTGGGCACAATTCAGGAGCCACTTGTCAAAGGAAATGAACTTTATTTTTAGAACACACACACCACACCACACAGCTCCTCAGGAAAACCCTCAGAGCCCAACTGCCACCACCAGCTTCCCCCAAACCTCTCCACCTCCCCCATTCCTCCTGCTCTTAAGGCTGATTGGCTGGGTCCGTGGGCAGAGCCCATGGGGTAGGGGGCACTGACTACTTATGCTGATGGATTTTAGATTTTTTTTTGTGTGTGACTTGTATGTTTCTCTCATTGCCTTTTAAAGTCTGTTGTGGTTATCTTGCTCCTGTCCTTCCATTGTATGTTTTGTGTTTAGAGGAAAGATTTTTTTTTCTCATAAATTTCTGATTATAGGCGAACTGCCCCCAAGTGCCACCCTAGAGTCCTCATCCATATCTTGTCCTGATGTATATCATGAGTTAACAGACTTTGATCCTATTGTAAAGGTCTGAGATTTGAAGGTTCTTGAGGAGGGTTGAATATCTTTTGTGTATGGGTGGGATATGATTCATTGGGTCCAGAGGGCTGAACTTTGATAGATGGTTACATTCATGTTCCTTCTTAAACCAGTCCTCATGAATCATGCCTCTGAGCTCTGTGTAGTCTGCTCCTAAATTTTTTCTTGGCTTGGCTATGTCATTACTATTCCTTTTGGCTGGTGGAATATCGGCAAATGTGCAGACTGATGCTTGTTAGATACTTACACAATGGTGCTTATCTTCTTGGTACAAGGCTACCTCCCTGACTGCAGCTGCCTGAGTCTTTCCAGCCAGAGTAATGAACTTCCTAGTCAAACAGAGCCTTCATTATAGAACCATGAGCCAATAAGTGAGTTTTGTTTTAGGATTTGGATTGGTTTGTTTTGAAGTGTTAGATGAGTAATACAAGAACTATATACTTTTGTACCTTTCATCCGCCACAACACTTTTCAATAGGTAGTTTATTTCCTATGCATTTGAACCTCTCAATTCTAATTGCTTTGATCTTTGTAATTCAGGAGGCCCATGGACCAAAATTTTTCTTGATACTGTTAGAATGGTGGTGTTGTTTTTTTTTCCTGATATGATATTGTATCATGTTCAATAATGAAGAACTAAAGGATCTGAAATCCATGGTCTGTCTTTAAAGATTTGTTCACAGGTACTTTATAAGCTTGTGAATAGATTGCTGCACCATTGTACCTGTTTGTAGGAATTTGGCCCTCTGGAGTTCTTCTGGGAGATCATCCAGGCAGCCTTCTAAAAGCGTTGTCATCTGTTGAGCTAGTTACTTTCTGTTCCTACATACCTTAATATGAACATTTATTTATTTTTAATTTTTATTATCTTTATTAGTAAAATGTGTGTTATACATAATAGTGGGGTTCATTTTGACATATTTATAGATGTATGTAACATGATTTACTCTATTTCATTCCCTAGTAGAGCATTTATTTTTTTTAGATCAAGGAGGATATATCACAGAGAAAGTAGTTTCTTCTGGGCTAGAATTTCTTAGCAGAGGGAAGGAAAGATGGTAGATTGGAGCTAGGCAGGGATCCCAGATCTCATAATAGAACAGGGATAGTGAGGGAGCAATTAGACTGGAGGGGTGGATGATATAATACATGCTGAAAGACTCAATATTAGACAGTCTGTGACCTGGAGAGACTTGAAGTTTGATTACTAGAGCAGAAAATAAGGGCAGAGTTCACTAACCCTCAACTGGACCAGGGTGGAAGAAGGCAGGAGAAGCAACAGAGAGAAGGAGGGAAGGGAAAAGCATATAAGCTCACTCCCTGGAAAGAAAAGCAAACCAAATTAAAATGCCACAGAAGCAACATGATCATTGAAGATCAAGGAGTTTAACCAAAATTGTGGACAAAAAGTCATGCTGGGGATGGTAGCCAGTTTGTGGAAACCATAGTAAACCAGCCTCCAGAGAAGAAATTAAATCAATGTGGCATCTCCCCACCTACAGATAACAGCAAATTGAACCAGAAGGAGCATGTCTGCAGTGAGATGGCTCAATAATCAGTCTAGAAATAACTCATAAATGGATTTCTATTAGCCAAAAGTTATTGAAATCTTTTTCCCTTCTCCATCTGAACAAGAGGAAGGGGCTGGAACAGTCTTGCCTCTGGAAGGACTAGCTTAACCCAGTGCTTCCTACAGCCTAGGAAGAGACGAAGCAGATGCCCATGATCCCAGGGGCAGGAAGTGAGAGCTCAGATTCAGGTGGAAAAGCAGGTTCAGTCCCAGGCAGTGAAAAGGAATGTTTGCTACAGCCAGTGGGTTGTCATGGTAGGAAGGTGCCTGCTGTTCTGGGCATCTGAGAGGAATGGTGGTCAGATTTCAGCTGTAGCTGGCAGGAGGTTGGCTACAGCAGGAAACTGCCTGTGTCCCAGGCAGTAGAGAGGGACAGTGTCTACATCATGGCCAGTAAGTTGGTCACACCAAAACCTGTTTCAATCCCAGTGAGCAGAGGGAAGCAACACCTGTGGTTTACAATCTGGGTCATTGGAAGCTGGAACCCAGATGAACCAGCTCAGTCTCTTTAAGACCACTAGTAAGGAAAGTACCCTGGTGAGCTGTGTCAGTCAGGAGGGGATGCTTCTGTATCACAGATCACCCACAGAGAATCCACAACCACAGGACTTGTGTTTATAGATAGCTGTCAGCCACCAGGCTTCATGACACTTTGAAAAGGTTTCTGTGGAAGGAAGCCAAGAGCCTGCATCCTGAGCTTCTGCACAGGATAAAAACAGACAGGAGACACAACACTTCATCCTCTAAGCAGCTAGCCTGAGGACCCTGGACTGATAAAAGAGAACTGGCTGATAGAAGTTCACAGCATCTAGAGGAGTAGCTCCTGTTGTACCTCTGGAGAGATCCAGAGAATGATGGACATATTCTAAAGATCCCATATCTTGACAAAATCCAAACTAAGACTCAATAAGAATTTTTCTCACCTTGGCATTATTTACTATAAATAGTTCTAACATAAATTTTGATCATATATATCACTCTTCATTTTGATTTGATACTTGTTACCCTAGCAGCTAATTGTGCCCTCAACACATTTGATTGTATTTCTTCTAATGTGTTAAAGTGTTTATTGGAATTTTTCCATCTTTGTTTTCCTAGCTCTGGTTTATACTTACTTCTCTCACCCCTTTTTTTCTCTCTTTCTCTTTTTTTCCCTACCGGCTATTGCCTCAAAATCTACTCCTCTAATCCGTTTTTTTTTTTCTTATTTTCACTTTGGTATGTATTATTCTTTTCTATCCCTTTTTTGTTTTCTCTTTCTTTTGCCCATTTTTTCTCTCTTCCTTCTTTCAGACCCTATCTAATGTGATAGCAGTTTTACTATATTTAATTTATCTGTTCCAGAAATTACAAGTTTATGCCTGGTTTAGAGGAACTATGGAGAACAGAGTCAACAAATTTTTCATAAGATTGAATATTATATGGCTTTGTTCTCAAGTGATTGTAGTAAATAGGATTCAGTGTCTTCTCTCAAAGTGGTGCTGATACTGCGAACAGCAGAGGACACATTGAGTCAAAGTACAATAGTTGGATATTTGCCCAGTCTGGGGCTTTTAAGAGAAATAAGCTCACAAAATATAAAATGTTATATAAAATAAAAACATAAAATATGTTCAACATATCTATTAATCAGGAATAATTACACTGAGATTTATTATTTTAGAATGGCAATTATCAAGAATAAAAATAATAATAAATGTTGGTGAGGATATGGGGAAAAAGATAGACTCATGTTGTTGGTGGGACTGCATATTAGTATAACCACTCTGGAAAGCAGTATGTAGATTCCTCAAAAATTGAGATGGAACCACCATATGACCTAGCTATCCCACTCCTCAGTATATATATCCAAAAGATATATAATCAGCATACTGTAGGGATGCAGCCACATTAATGTTTATAGCAGCATAAATCACAATAGCCAAGTTACAGAACCTACTTAGGTGCCCATCAACAGATGAATGGATAAAGAAAATGTGGTGTGTATGCACAATGCAGTATTACTCAGCCATAAAGAATAGTGAGATTATAGCACTTGCTGGTAAATGGATGGAACTGGAGACCATTAAGCAAAATAAGCCAGACCAGAAAGTAAAGATTGAATGTTTTCTCTGATATGTCTGGTAGGCCAAAATAAGAAAGAAAGAAAAGGGTAGGAGAATTTTGTGGAGTTGAGGAAGAGGATTGAGGGAGAGGAGAAGTGATGGGAAAAGGGAAGAATGGTGAAATGAATCTGACCTAACTTTCCAGTGTACATATGTGAATTTACATTAATTAAAAAAAAAACACCTGTAAATAAATAGAAGAAATATCAATAGCATGGAGGGTCAAAGAAGACCCTCATTACTATACAAAATACATGTATATAATGAGAATTATATACCTTATATATAATCAGAGATATGATAAATTATGATATAATGGTGTATTAAGATTGTAAAGCAAAAATAAATAAATAAGTATTACCAAAAAATGTTATATGAAGACAAACAAAAAAAAAAAATAGAAGAAATATCAGTAGAGGAGAGGAAAGGGGACAGGGGAAGAGGGGGAAAGAGAAAGTGGAAGTCGCAGGGATTGAATTATAGCAAATTATATAGTATTTATGTATAGTTATGTAAAAATGAATGCTAAAATTTTGTATAACTAAAATGAACTAATACAAAAAGCAAAGAGGGCTGGGGTGATGGCTCAGTGGTAGAGTGCTTGCTTTACACATGTGAGGTTCTGGGTTCGATCCTCAGCACCATATAAAAAAAATAAATAAAATATAAAGGTATTGTCTCCATCTACAACTAAAATGATATATATTAAAAAATTAAAAAAAAGAAATGAAGGAATTAACAGTTAATGAGGAAAATAAAGAACTCTTTCCTTATTTTAGGAAGGAGTTAAAGATTTGTTTGTATACAGATGTATGTGGGAGAATTTCCATGTAGCTGACTTATGTTACATATAGAAAATCATCTTTTTGTTAATATGTAGAAGTATTATTTATGTAAAATTTGTGTTTTGTTAATTTTATATGATCTCTTCCTTGTCTTGATTTATTAGAACTGTAAATCATAATAGCTGACTCAAAATCTATTTTATTAGGTAACAAACAATACATATATTTAATGTTCATGTCTTATAGTCATTGTATAATGAGCCAGGAAGTTTGCAGATTTTAGGCTTACAGTCTAGTTGCAGTGGTCTGAATTAAGGTGATTCTTAAACAGTAAAGAAGTTTTTAAAAAGGAAAATGAATTTCAAAGATATTTGTAATAAGAAGGACTCAGGTGTGGGCTTAGAGGTAGAGCACTCGCCTAGTATGCGTGAGGCACTGGGTTCTATTCTCAGCACCACATTAAAAAAAAATAAAGGTATTGTGTCCACCTATAACTAAAAAATAAATGTTTAAAAAATTATTATAAGAAGATATAAAAATCAGATACTTTTCCCTTTAAAAATAAATTGCTTTTTTTTCTTATACAAAAACATTGCAAACTGGTGAAAACTTAGGAAATACCAAAAACCAAACTAAAACAAAATAACAATCACTACTACCTTTCAGAATTATTTCAATGTTGTTATATAATAATAGTAACAGTTTAAATGTATTGAATGGTAATAGTGTTCCAGTCACTGTGATGTGGAAAATAAAGAACTCTTTCTTTATTTTAGGAAGGAGTTAAAGTTAAAATTAACTTAACACATTAATTGATATTCTCCATAACTGTATGATGAATGTTCTATTATTATACCATTTTAAAAATGAAGAAATTTGATCAGAGAAACTGAATGACTTATTGAAGATTACACAGATTTAAGTCCAATCTTATGACTTCAAAGTTTGCATTTCCAAAGTACTATGAATTGTTACTTCCTCTTTTGCAGAATTTTCTTCCTTCCTTCTGTCCTTCCTTCTTTCCTTTCTTCTTCCTTCTTTCCTGTCTCGATTCCTTCCTTCCCTAATTGGATCATACCATTTTAAAAAATTTATCACAACCTGACTTTATTTGCCAAATATATTCAAATATCCTTCTGTATTAATATTTCTTTGATGTGTTCTTTAACCGTTTTTTTGTATTCATATATCACATGGTTTAACAATGGATAAATCATGGTTTAATTAGATTTCTATTATTGATGCAATAATAGTCCTTCCTTATCCAAAGTTTTATTTCCTGCTGTTTCATTTACTGTTGGTCAACTGGGAAGCATTATTGTGGATTCCCGGTGTTCCTCTTGACTATTTCTAGAGGTTAATAGTAGTTTAATGCTGTGTTACAATGCCTTCCATATTGTCTTTGTCTCATCATAAAGGGATTGTGTTTTCTCACATCATCATCAGAAGTGTGACTGTGGTACAGTAAGATACCTTGATAGAGATGATGTTATTATTACATTGTATCATTTTGATAGTCACATTATTAGTTATTGTCATTCATCTCATATTGTGCCTAATTACAAAGTTTATCACAGGTGCATATGTATAGGAAAAAAAACATAGTGTATATATAGGGTTTGGTACTGGGTTTTAGGTAACACTGAGGGTCTTGGAATGTATTACTATGGATAGATAAATGGATATTACTGTATTGAAGTTGGCTCAATTATTCAGTATTATAAATAATGTGTGATGGACAACTTTGTACATATATCTTTTCACATATTTCTACTCATTTCTTTAGAATAACTTTAAAATTTTTTTTTAGTTGTAGATGGACACAATGCCTTTAATTAATTAATTAATTAATTAATATGTGGTGCTGAGGATGAACCCAGTGCCTCACACGTGCTAGTCAAGTGCTCTACCACTGAGCCACAGCCCTAGGCCCTCCTTAGGACAACTTTTAAAATATGTTTTGAGGTCAAATGATAAGATCATTTTATAGACTTTTAAGTATATTTTAGCAAATTACCTTATTTTTATTCCTACCAGTAATACATGAGAGTGCCTGTAAAACTTGATATATTACTCTAGTAGAACATACAGTTAAGATTAGGAGAATGAAAAACTAGAAATTCAATATTTTTCCAAGTTAATGTAGTATATGTCCTACTTTTTTAAAAAAATAATATCTCTTTTAAAAGGAAAAGTAAGAAATTATAGTATCTGTAGACATAAAAATTATTTTTATGTGAGTAAAATTCATGGAGAGATTCTAAAAGAATGAAAATATTCACTTCAATTTAAAGTGGAGAATATAAGACTACCAGTAAATAAGGGAATGAGATTAGAATACAGTTTTTAAAAAGGGACTCTTAATGATCTGTCAGATTAAAATGTTGTTGGATCCATATCTGGATATTGGAGGGCAAAAAATCCATTGCCCGGCAGAGTCAGAATTCACTTGTGTTTTTTTCAGTGATGAATGAATGAGTGAGGAAAAGAAAACATGAATAGATTTTTATAGTTTTACATCCTTGACCAAGTTAGCATTTTTGTTTTTGTCCTCTTGTTCTTTAACTTTGACCTGAGTAGAATCCAAGGTCTACATGTGTGAACAGAGAGCGACTGGCAGAATTGTCTGATCAAGGGCAGGGGTGGTAACTGATTGGGGATAGAGCTCTGGAGTATGAAGAGGAGTTTGCACTGGGAATGTCACATACCACCTTGTGTTCTCTGGTGGAGCCTCTGGATACTGGAACAGGTATGGAGAACTCATTTACACATAATAAAGCATCAGGTGCAACTAGGATTTAATAAGTATTCATTTGTGGTAATGCTTTATTATTTGAATTTCTTTCATTTAGCACATAATGTGGAATTTTATGTGACTAGAGTTTTGTTGGGTTAAGAGCCCTAAAATAAAAAAATTGTATATATTTTGAGTTAAATGGATGGTCCTTATAAGGGGTGGGGGGTCAAGTATTATGGGGGTGATAGGTACCCTTTATGTGAGAGGAATGCTTCATTTTTAACTAAAATGTTTGCTCTGACTGGGTATATTTAGTTCATTTTGTTATGCATACCTAGTGAGATAAATCTGAGAACTCTAGAACTATGCAAAAATGATAGAGACCCCTGAAAAACAAGGGAAGAAAGATGACATTTTAAATGATTTTGTCTACATTTTTTAAAACGTGAGCTATCCAATAATAATAATACGATAATCAATATATACATTTATTTTAATTAGATTTTATGCCTTCTGGCTAGTGTTGCTGTCTTAAAAATGTTCTAAACAAATTGTACAATTTCAATTTGAAATATCTCAAATTGAAATAGTATACACACACACACACACATGCACTCCTGCATACACATATACATACACATATACACATATATACATGTATATATACTTTATAAAATACACACATACATATAGCTATATGTATTTTATAAAAATATACATACATGTATCTGCATATTTGTGTATTTCATAAAATTTACACATACATATATGTATCTGAATATGTGTGTATATATTATATATATGCATATGTATATGTATATATGATATATAATATATATAGTATTGAACCTATGGTCTCATGCATGCTGGGCAAATGCTCTACTTATCTACATCCCCAGCCCCATCTGTTATATTCTTTCACTATTAGTTTCCCCCTGACCATTTCTCTAATGCTTCTGTAAAAGAAGTCTGGAGGATACTATTAGTTTTTCATGACTGCTCTTGGGGACTATGTTATTTAGATGCATAAAATGTTTAAAATTTAAAATTTTTAAAATTTGTGATATTTAAATTTTGTAGGTTGTATATAACCAATGGTGGTGCTTTTATAGGCCAGAAAAGGTTAAAAGCATTGCTTTCAAAGAAGTTAAAACCAAGCTTTGTTGGTAGACTGTAGGCAAGAATCAGCGACTTTGAAAATTATTTTTTAAATTAGGAAATAGTGAAAAAAAGGAGAAAAAACTCAGAATAATATGATTTACTGATTGTTAGCTTCAGCTAAATCTTATCAGGCAAGAAATCTATCTTGACTCTGTTTAATTCCCTATGGGAGTTTTATTTTTCTAAATGAAAGCCCAAGTTCCCTCAAAACTTCTATATGATTTAAACTTGTACACAAGCTGAAGATTTAGGACACTTTGACAATAATATTTGCTTGTGGGAGGAGTAAAAATCCTTCAACATAGTTTTTGAGCAGAGATAAACATTAAAGTCCAATTTTTGTGTTTTACTTGTTTGGAGAGCTGGTTCCATATTGATTCTCTCTAGCTTTAGCATGAAATATTAGCATCTGTTGAACTCTGCTGACTTATATTGTCTTTCTTAAAATGGACTGTATAGTACTTAGGTCAAAGAAATATATACAATTGGCTTTTTAAAGTGTAACTTAAAAATTTTCCAAAAGGATATATTTGTTTATCATAAATGTTAAAACGTATGAAATGCAACTGCACAGAAAAGGGAAAAGAAGATCATAATCTCAACCAGATTTTTAACATCTTTTTATATGTGTATTTATGTTTTGAAAAAGAAAGCTTAAAACATAGGTGGAATATTTTCAGAGATATTTATAACTTTATACTTGTGCACATTAAACATTTTTTTGGATTAATTCCTAGAGGCAAAAAAAATTTAGTTCCAAAATGAAAGCATGATGACTTATTGCTTGAAAGAAGTGGAGAAACACTAATGATTTAGAAATGAGGAGTAGAATTTTCTTTCTGGGTACTTCCAGCTTAATGTTTAAAATGAGAAAGGTCTTAGAACTATGAAAAAGCTTAATTTGTCTTGATCTTATGGAAGGAATGCTGTACTTTATTTTGTTTCCCTTTATTCTTTTGTTGTCAATATCATCATTATCGTATTTGCTGACTGCTAGACTGTTTTATGTACTGTGTTAGGAAGGGTTAGTGGGTTTTTTTTTTTTTTTTTTTTTTTTTTTGTCAGAGTAATCTGATGAGATAGGGGCACTATACTCCTGGTTTTATAGATGAAGAATGAGGCTTAGTACTATTGAATTATTTGCTCAAGGTAATATGGCTAGCAATTAAATGGAGCCAAACTTAAAAATAATTTTCTGTATTTAGAATAAAACCTATTTGAAATTTCTCCAGGTTTGACTTAATTTTTTTTTTTCCGGAAGTGCTGGTGATCAAACCTAGGACCTTGCACATACTAAGCATGTGCTCTATCAATGAGCTATACCCCCAGTCCCTCAAGTTGATTTTTTACCTGAGCAGTTCATGATAGAAGGACAAGAACAGATTGAATTTGTGAGAGAGTGAAAGTTTTTGAAGGGAAGTCCAGGCCGACCACCTGCTGGGCTTCCTTTGTTCTTTGTTAATGAATCCAACCCTTATAATGTTTTTATCTTTACTATTGGACATTTCCTTTATTGCTAACAACAATGTCACACATTTTGAGATATAGGTGGAAACTCCTAAATTAAGATTATTTTTGCTTAAAATCTTTATTGTTTATAATTTGATATAGTTTCTGGGAATCTAGGATTTAAAACATTTACAACATTACAAAGAAACATACTTGTCACACAAGATTATCAAAGTTTATGGGTTTTAATTTTGATTTTCTGTTCATAGCTTCTCTGATTTGAAATGATTCCTTGCTCTGTCTGAAGTATATACTACTTTTCCCACAAGGAAAAACAAGATACAAAATTTCAAAGCAATAACATGTTTTACTGGGGTTGTGGTTCAGTGGTAGAGTGCTTGCCTAGCATGTGCAAGATGCTGGGTTCGATCCTCAGCACTACATGAAAATAAATAAATAAAATAAAGATATTGTGTCCAACTACAACTAAAAAAATATTAAGAAAAAAGCTTTACTAATTTTTCTGAATATCATCTAATTTACATTTTTTTAAAATTTTCCATTTAAATTTTCATTTTGAAGCTAGTGAATTTTCCTAAAAGTAGTTTTAGAAAAGTTAGAAAGTATTCTCTAAAATAAAATGTTTTATTGAAGTGCAGAGAACCATGGTTTTTGTAATGCTACAGAAACACTTTTCCAATTTAAGAAGGTTTTTCTTTATGATGTCTTACTCAGATTCATAAATGAATAGTAGTTATTTTATTGTTGTGATTACCACTATTTCATTATGGGTGATAATAATAAAGCAGTGTTATACTTTATTACTAGTGCTTACATGGCCTAACTTGAAGAGATAGAATTTTTTTTTTTTTTTTTACCAGTTATCCAAATATGTTTTCAGTGATAGAGATGTGTATATTGTTTAAATAATGTACATGTTTAGGAACCATTGTAGTTTATAATGTTCTTTTAAGAGCTTTTATGTTTTGGAATTACAAGTATAGAAATATTTTCCTTTGGGATAAAGTATACGAAAACGAATAAAATATGGGAAACTTACACTTGAGAGTCATATCTCTAGGCAGATACCTATTAAGTACAATCACTGAAGTTTACCTAAATTGCTATGGGTTTATAGATGGGGGAATAATTAATTCAACCTTGCAGAGGAGATTAAAGGTAAAAGAAAACTCTATTGCTTCTCTTGTAAAATCACATAGATCTTCCATATGCTAATGATGATTTTCTAATATTTTACTATTTGAGATTAGAGATGCTTCCTTCTGGGATTTTTTCCCCTCTGTATAAGTGTTTTGATTTTTTTGTTTACAGTGCCTTACCTTTTGTGTCTTACAATTAGTTTAAGAAAAGTTGGGGAAAATGATTCTATAAGGGAAAGGTGGATTCAATTTTTAAAAGTCCTACAAGAGAACTGACTGTAGGCTTCTTTTGTTTATTAACATAATATTCTTTTTCTTTTTAAAAGCCTTTATAAAAGAGTGAACTGAATTGGACTCTGAAAGTAGAATTTTCAAAGTGGGGAAAGGGCATTTGAATTTGGCAGAAGGAAAGTCTGAGGATGGGAGTCCCGGAGAGTAGAAATTGAAGCTAGAGTCTTCTAGAATGGGGGACAGGTGAATGGTGCTACTGTTAACCAAAGAGGGTAATAAAGCAATATATTTGAGCGGCTAAGGTGAATGGAATAACATCTCTGTTTGGGGCATGTTAATTTTTTTTTTATTCTTTCTACTTAAATATGTTAATTTCCTTCAAAGTGCCTGGAACTCAAGAACACAAACCTAGGAAAAAAAATCTGTTTCCTAGATGTTTATAAAGGCTCTTGGAAAAAGAGATGAGGGAGTAATTATAATGTACATTTAAATATAATATGATAGAAATAATCACATATGGTGGGGAACTTGGGATTTTTGATCACCCGTGACTGAGGATGGAAAAAGGGAGAAGATGAATATTAGGAAAGTATTCCTGTAAGATGGATAAAATGTGCTTCCTGCTTAGTTGTAAAGACCAATAATAAGTAAAACAAAAGTTACAATATGCTCAGTATTGTAATATGAAGTGCTTGCTATAAATTTAGTTTATAGAAGGAGAAAAATCACTTGGGATTATTCATTTAATAGCCATCAGCCTAAGGGTAGTATTTGAAACTGAAAATATTGATGAAATTTTCTAGAGAAAGAATTTAGAGACAGATAAAAGAACTAAAGGTATCATTCTTGGAAATGATAATTAATTAAATAAATTTTTAAGGACAATGGTTAAGGAAGAATCATCTAAAGCATTATACATACTATATAAGTGTGTGTGTGTGTGCGCGTATGTATGTTCGGTGATGGTGGTGGTGGTGCTGGGGATTGAATCCAGGGCTTCACTCATGCTAGGCAAACACTCTATCACTGAGCCACACCCTGAGCCCTTAGAGCATGGTTTTAACACTGGGTTGCAAAGCCATTTGTATGTTCAAGATCCATATAGTTAGTTTGAAATCAATATAGTTGGATATAGACAGAATTTTAAAAGCACAGATTAAGAAAAAAAATCAAGGTATATGTAGCAAAGTAATTATTCTTTTGCAAAATTTTATTTAAACGTGTGTTTGTTCATGTACTGGATGTAGTATAAAATTCATTTCTTATTTATGGTTCTAAAAGATTCACAAACTTTAGAAACACCAATAAAAGAGAGTATGGGAAAGCAATCAGAAATAATTAAATCATCTTTGTTTTTCATTATTCTGATGGCAAGGAAAAAAATGGTGAAAGAGCAGTGGGAAGAAAATTTTCCCTCTGTTGTCTAGAGCCCAGATGTCTCCCCCCCAGGCCACCTTCACTTACACCAGTTTTATAGGAGGAAAGAAATAAGGAAAGGGAATTCACAAGACATAGAATTCAGAGACAAAGAAGATGAGGGAGATAGAGAATTTGAAATAGATTTGAATTTGAATGAGAGCTAATGAACTCTGTGAAATCTCAACTTTTAATCTAATCATGCTATTTCAACACCAGGTATTCCATTCCCTAGCTCCATGGCCCAGTAAAGTTCTTCTGGCTGGTTCCATGCCTCAGCTCTGTGCCACAGTCTGGCTGGGCACAATTCAGGAGCCACTTGTCAAAAGAAATGAACTTTATTTTTAGAACACACACACCACACTACACAGCTCTTCAGGAATTCCCTCAGAGCCCAACTGCCACCACCAGCTTCCCACAAGCCTCTTCACCTCCCCCACTCCTGCTCTTGAGGCTGATTGGCTGGGTTGCGTGGGCAGAGCCAAAAAAATTCCCCTAATGAGCAGCTCTGTGGTCTGAAAGGGCGGGGAAACAGCCCAATGAGCATCACCGCAGAGGAGCCAATCAGTTGGCAGCTAGAAGTTTGCTGGGACTGCTGTGAGCCAATCATCAGCTGGCAGCTGGAAGTTTGCTGGCAGCTGGAAGTTTGCTGGAGCCCCTTCGCCTGTGGCTCTCAACAGCTCTGTTCCTTACTTAGGAATGCAGCAAAGAGGGAACTGGAAAAAGGATATGAAACTGCCCATAATTAAAATTTGGATGCAGTAATATCAGTAATAGAAGTTACTGAGAGGTAAATTATGGACCAAGAGCTGCTGTAACATTTTAAATGAATGATCTCACCAAATAAGTTAGTATTTTTAAATCCCCACTGTCTTGCACAAATCAACCACCTAGAATGTCTATTCATTATTACTAGAATAGTGCTTATAGTAAGTACTCTGTAGGTAGTGACTATTATTATTAATTGTGTAATAGTTACTAATTATCACCATTTTCCCATTACAGAAATGCATGCTAAGGTTAAATAACTTGCTCAAGCTCACACAGCTAGAAAGAAAATGGAATCCTTTCCATCAGAGTTAGAAGAGGTTGATTAGTATTGTATCTACTAGTGTTATATCTATCTAGTTATGTGATGGAGGTGCTTAAGGTATGATGATGGTGGAAAAAAGAAAATCAGCTGAAAGACATTATGATGAGAAACAAAACTCTTTAGCTTGGTGACTGGTTGGAAGGAGACAGATGATTAAGATTTTAAGCTGGACTGGGAAAGTGGTACATAGGATGTAGGAAAATAAGAAACTTTTTATTTTAAAGGAACTGATGAAAAATCAAGTGGGATGCTAGAGAAATTCAATATGAAGGTAGAAATTTAGAAATTATTATACCAAGAAGTTGGTGAGAACTCTGGGAATATTTCAGATCTCCAAGGGTAACCAACAATTTTTGGCTACACAAACCTGGGGCATCAAAATTAAGGTCATGATGATAGCCTCCATACCAAATTTTCTCATCTTTGCCCATGTCTACTTTGTAGAAAATCTACCGATGATTCTAAGAATCTTTAAGAAAGAGAATGTTACTGCTACTCCAGGGACTGGCTTTTGCTTGGTGTTCAGTGCTTTCCTTGCTTGCCCTGGTTGCTGTGGTTTTGTCTCCTCCGCCTCTCAGTGAAGGCAGAGAGCTGCAGGTGTTTGGCACCCTTCCCATAACCACAGAAATTGTTAATACTTCCCATGTTGATGTTCTCAGTCAACCATGGAAAATTTCTTAGTTCTTGTTCTTTTGTCCCACCATTCTCACCTCAAGTCTTAGACTTGTTATCCATTGACTTTGTCAGTACCCCTGTCCAAAAGGCATTCATATTTTTGTGCCTAGTAGGTGGTTCCTTCAGATGAATTCTTACACAGTGTTTTTCAACATTTTCTTCCATCTATTCTTAGGCATAGGTACACTTACTTGTCTGAGTCCTAGAATGAAAGCCATTATAGGCTCAAACTGGGACCAGATCCCTTGGAATACGATCCCTTGGGAAAAGAGAGATTGAGATGGCAAATCCCTACATTTTTTTTAGAATATTTTTTTCTTAGTTGTCAATGGACTTTTATTTTATTTATTTATATGTGGTGCTGAGAATCAAACCCAGTGCCTCACACGTTCTAGGCAAGCTCACTACCACTGAGCTACAACTCCAGCCTGGAAATCCCTACATTTTAAATGATTATCCAATTGCCTGTTTCTTTTGCTCCCTCTAGTTTTTATATGGGTCTTCTACTGGTTGATTTGAGATTATTTCCTCTTTTCACCAGATGGAACAATGATGTGTGTGTGCTATTGTGTAATTGGGTCCTATCTGAATATTGGGAGGATTGGGTTGCTTCTTTCTCAACTTTTAAAATTGCCGGCTGATGATTGGCTCACAGCAAACTTCCAGCTGTTTGCTGGGGCCCCTTCGGCTGTGGCTCTCAACATAAAATTCTTTATAAAACTTTCCATATTTCTCCACTTGAGTTTAGTAAAGATTTGAATATTTAGCACATTTTTTTTCTTTCAAAAAAGCATTGGTAATTTATTATTATTTTTTCTGGTTCATTTATGGAGAATCCCAATGAGCCTTTTGAAAACTCATCATTTGCAGTTACTTTATAATAGCAATTTATTGAAAGGTACTACATTAGAAATGTTTTACTGCATTCCAATCAAGCTATGAAGTTCAAGGACTGTAAAGATTAAAAAATACAAATGAGGGGCTGGGGTTGTGGCCCAGTGGTAGAGTACTCGCCTAGCACGTGCAAGGCCCTGGGTTTGATCCTCAGCACCACATAAAAAAATAAATAAAATAAAGTTATTGTGACCAATTGCAACTGAAAAATAAATATTAAAAACTACAAATGATAGATGTATCTATTTTCTTATTTTTTTAGCCTTCTTTGAATCCTGGGGGAAGCCAGTCATCAGATGTGGTACTTTTGAATCACTGGAAAGTAAGGAATTTTGAAGTACAACGTGGTGACATTGTATCATTGGTGTAAGTAATTCAGAAACATACTATCTTTGTATTTATTCTTATGCTAGTTTAACTGTGAATCCACTGGTAATACCATGTGGCCAGTTATCAAAGTAATGAGTAAAATGTAAATACTATATTAAAAAATTAATTTTGAAATATAATAATACTACAAAAACCTTTTATATTAAGATACATCAGTTGATTGGCATATTTGGATTTGGTAAAATGTGTTTAATGAAATAGTGATAGAAATTATTATTTTGATGATCCAAAGTATGTGCATTTGGTATTACTTTGGAATATTTTGAAGTTTTGCATCTTGGTAAGCAACTTTTATGTTACCTTAATGTTTCTTAGTTTTTGAAGCTAAAATTTAGCTTATAATTATGATGTGAAATTTAATGATAGTTATGTGTATCAACAGTTTAATTGAAAAAGGAACTTGGGAAGACTATACTAGAGGCTTTTGTTTAGAACCAAAAGGTGGCACTGTTTCTCTGTTAAAATATTGTGACTGGTCTGGAACAAAAATTTCATTCCTGTCTTAGTTGTTTAAGGAATGTCAAAGTGTGCATAATTGACACAATGATATAATACACAGTCCTAGTGTATGCTTGAATGGTTTAGATTTGAGATTTTTATTTGTTTATTTTAAAAGTAAGACACACTGAGAAGACTACTGCAAAACTTGCCTAATTTCTTTTGGTTTCAGCTATTTATAAAAATGTTTTAATTTAATTCTCTATTATGAAAGTTAGTGGACTAGGTTAGCAACTACTGTAGCAGTTGTACTGTTGTTTGTTTTAGTGGTAGTAAAGCCTGGTATTGAGTGAAGAAGACTTCCAATTTATATTTCTTATTTTTGAATTATAATGATTTTCTTCTCATTGGATAATAATTTATAATCAGTGAAAGCAAACCAGTATCTGTTTCTTCATACTTACCTTTGGCTAATGCTTTGTGGAAATAGTCCATAAGTTTATCTCCTTCAAGATTGATTGTTCTACTAGGATTCGTTTGAAAATATGTTAACCAAATCTAGTTAGTAGCTAATGAAATAAACAAATCTGAGTGGAGTTTTGTATGGCAGACATCCAAGGATGGGGATTAAATGCTTCTTAGGTTTTGAGTACCTTCTTTAATATTAACCTATTCTTTGGAGTGTACTTTAATTTTCTCATTCAGAGTACTATTTTTGCAACCTCCTTCAAAACCTTTTCCATGCCGGTTAAGCCTGTCGTATGCTCATTATTCTTTTGCCTTTGATTTGACAAGGTTACATCCTCACTTAGTCTGTTATAGAGCAGATACCTACCCAAGTGAAAGAGGTCACACTGCAAGCAGAAAATTGTGCAGATTTTTTTTTCTCCCCAGTAAGAATCATGCTATCTCTAAGCAAGTGAATTTTAATAGGTAATTGAAAAGTAAGAAAGGCTTCTTAAAATTCAGGGTTGCATTGGTTCATAAACATATCCTAGCATATCATGGATTATATTGAAAAGAGAACACTGTTCTTTTAGGTAAATATTGAAATGATGGATATTTATTATATAAATTATTTAAAAAAAACATTTATATTCAAATTACAGTTGTTATAATACATTGTGGCTATTCCAGGTGAATTATATTTTTAATGAGTCAACTATGTGCCGTTTCTTTGGCAGGTACAAATAAAATACACATTCATAATACTTGTTGCTACCTGGAGTCATATACACAAAAAAACATTTATTGTTGGTTTTATATTTTAATGATAAATAATCATTAAGCAATATTGTTGCTTTCTTTGAGAAAGAAAGGAAAAGTTTGATATTAAATTCTTATTTAACTTGAGGTAATAGTGTAAAAGCCATAAAAGCCACAAACTATTTAATGTTTATTTTTTGGTTTTAGAGCAAAAACGTTTTCTTGACACATCTCCTTGTTTTCATACAATTTATAGGCTGCTTTAGAAGATTGATGGTGGTTTGATAAATGTTCATGTATAGATTTAATCCATGTTGAACAACATTGAATATTTGCGTTCTTTACAAAGAGCATCAGTTTGATCTTAGCATAGATGGTAATTTTCATTATTACATTAGAACATTATATCTAAGAAATACGTGATGAATATTGAAATAATTGAATGTTGAATTTAGAGACCATGTAAAATGCTCTTAATCTTTTTGTTGAGCACATTTAATTGATACATTAGTAATCTTTGGTAACGAGTTAGTATATTTTTATGTTAAAAAAAACCAGAAGAAAACCCCCAGGAATGGCATTTTATATATCTAGACTGTGTGAAGATACATCATTTCTATCATAATTTATAACATATTAATTTTTAGAAAAATTTCAGTTTGTAAATTCATAGTTAAATTAGTAAGGTTTATGAAACTTTGTAACTGAAGCACAATAAAAACAAAATAATCCTGATTAAAATTCTATGTTTCAAGGGTGTATGCATTTTTAATGAAATAAGAAATTAAAAATTTGTTGCCTTTACCTTTTTTTTTGGTTTTAAGTACTTAGAAAAAAGTATTAACATTTTGTTATTTAACTTCAAATAATCACTAAGCAATATTATTGCCTAATTATAGATGATATAAGGAAGGGTTGAGGCTGTCTGTGAATACAAGGGCAAGGAAGGATATTTTCATTATAAGTTGCAAGTAGAGGAAAGATTGTAAACTTTGTGCAAAATATGCTGGTATTACAGGTGTATGCTATGATCATTGTTTTATATTACTTTTTAAAGTTTATTTTCAATGTGTGTGCAGTTTTTTTTTAAGAAAAGATCAGGGTTAACTTTGCAGAAACCACTTTTTAGAAGATGATTAAATGTGTAATACTGATTCTTTTCTCATACATGGCTTTTGGTTATTGTTACTATAATAAGGAAAAATATTCGTGGTCTGAGGTAAAATTACATTTAAACACATGTACCTTCTGCATTGTATTGATCTTTTCTCCTTTTACTAACAATCTCTGAGCTAGTTCATGTTACAGAAACACATGGTATAGCAGAACTGTCTGTCCTTTCTATTGTAAAGGGGTATTGTTTGGAACTTGTTGACCACTGCGACTTCCTAAAGAAAGAAAGGAATGGGGGAGGGAGGCAGGTACATACTGGAACATGCTTCTTTGTATCTTGTTAACTTTTCCTAGCTCCCTTTTTCTGTAAAAGGTTGATCTCAGTGGAGCTATTGTTTAAGCATGTTATTTAGTAAAGTTAATTAAAAAGGCATATTTATTTAATAAAACTATAGGTCACACAAAATATGATTTGCTGTCATTAAATTCTCAGTATAATTGAGTGTATATACATGGTATCATAGGTACTTAGTTGATTTGCTAACTAATAGTTCTGATTAAAGTGGATTTTCTATACCTTGGAATTGACTTTTCATTAACCTGTGTGATGGCCTTACTGCAACAGGCTTAACATAAGTAGCACTATTTCACAATAATATATCATTAACAAGTCCCCTGGAACAGAGGCTTTTCCATAACAAAGTTTCAAATAATCACATTTAAAGTATTTTAACTTTTCATTTTAAAATAGTATTAAAGAATAGTTGTAAAATTGGCAGAGTTCGCATTTATGTTATTACATGCAAGCATAATGTAATTATTGAAAGCAGGAAATTGATAAATTACAACAATATAATATTTTTAATTAATTTACAGACTTTAATCATTTGCCGTTGTTTTGATTAATGTCCTTTTTCAGGGCAAGTCCTACTCAGGATCTTATATTTAATTTTTATTTTTCATGTCTGTAGTCAAGTCCTTGAGTCTGTGACAGTTCTTGGTCTTTGTCTTTTATGACCTTGGTACTTTTGAAAGGTACTGGCCAGTTATGTTACAGAATGATGTTCAACCTTTTAAAATTTTGAGGCAAGTCTGACTTTAAATGCAGAAGCACTGATGTTAGTGGCAGTTGCTGAGGAGGCCACAGCCATAGTAGCAGCTGAGTGAGGCAGAAGCTCAGGCTGAGTAGGCAACAGGGCTAGCTGGGCAAATGGTTAATATCAGGGCAGAGGAGAAGATTGTAGGGTCACTTTTTCAGGCACAGATCTTTTTATTTTCTTGGGACCATATTCTTGGATCATGACTGACAGGGTCCATGGTTTATAAAAATAAACCCAATTAAGTCTGTACTTGCTTCAAGAAGCAAGGAGTCAGAGCTGTGCAGATGAGGGAAAAGACTAAGGTGTATAGGGTATGTATAGTTAGAGGTAGAAGGGAAAGTAGAAGGGCTTAGTAACAGATTATGCTACATTGAGCTGGTTTAATGTTCTAGAGTAGATTAGGGTGAGGGAATTATTTAATGACCATCTCTCTATATAGACATTGTGCTAAATGACTTGAATGTGTCATTTTTATTTATTTCTCATTATAATATCTAGAGCTACTTTAAAAAAAATTTACAGAGCTACTTATTTTTAATACGATGAAATTCAGAGCAAATTAGGTCCGAGTAAATAAAAGAGCTAGAATTTGAATGTACGGTCATTTGACCCTTAACTCGATACTACTATGTGATGGAATAGGCAATGTGTTTGTAGAAAATTAATGTGACCACTGCCATTTATTAAAATGATAATACTTAGAATATTTTCAATCAAATATACACATTATTAAAATTAATTTCATCTATTTATTTTTAATTTTATTGTGGCTTGAGAAAATTTAAAATTAGTTTGATATTCATCATTTTTTTTTTTTTTTGGTCAACACTATGTCTAAACCTTTCATCAATATTTACTGTTGTTTCCCTGGAGTATATCTAAGGTGAATTAAGACGAAACCTCTAAGTCTAAGATGGAAAACACTAAGGTAAATGCTGGGTTTTGTTGAAAGTCCTGGAGTGATGAAGTCCAAAGACAAAAGGGAAGAGACATGCAATCTACAAGAGAAAGAAAAAAGATAGCCACAATAATTTTTTACTATTTATTGATTGCTTATTATTTTTTAGTCAATGAGTTCTCTGTTCACTTTTATTTAATCTTTATTTTTTTTGGTGTAGTTGGACACAATACCTTTATTTTATTTATTTTTATGTGGTGCTGAGGATTGAACCTAGGGCCTTGTATGTGCTAGGCCAGCATCTACCTCTGAGCCACAACCTCAGCCTCTTACTTATTTAATCTTTATTTAAAAAATATCCAAGAAAATAGATAGCATTGTTATCCCCACTTTATAGATGAGACTTCTGAGGCATACGTTAAGCAATTTGCTTAAGGACAATTTAATAGCAGAGCAAAGGTTTGAACTGCCTTACATTAAAGCTGTGTTTTTAACTATTGTATCATAATGCCTCTTTATATATGGTATGAAGAGCAACTTAACTATTCTCAGCAAAGAAGTCATGAAGCCTCTTTTATGTCTACATCTGTCAATTTATTCCTATTTCTGAAAACAGATTCCTGATATAGTGGTTTCTAAAGTGTAGTCTCTTCATTAATAGTGCTCTATTATGATTATATATTGTGCAAACAATTTCAACAGCTGGTTTGTGACATGTTAAACTCATTGCTATGTTCTGACAGATGGTCAACGTGTTGGCTACATCTCTAGCAGTAAATGTGTTATGGAAATGTGAACCAAGGAAATAATGAAATATTTTGGCGGTGGTCAGGATTAAGTAGGAAGAAAGGTGCTAGTTCCTTTGGGTCTTTAGTATTTGAAAATCTTTAAAGATCTTGGCCTACTAAGGGAAACAAAGTGGAGCCTGCTAAAAAAGGAATTTCATGTTTTAAAACAAATGCCTAGGCAATGATAATATTGAATAATAACCTATAATTGTATTAAAAGCCGGTTATCAGTGAGCTAAAAAAATATAATTGTGTACTGTCTTATGTTTCTGGACTGATTCTGAATTTTATTTTATATTTTGTCTATAACCAAATGTTTTTCTGAGTTTGAAGGTAATATTGTACATCTTAGGAATATGCAGAATAATCGTGGCTTTCTTTTTTTCTTTTTAATATTTATTTTTTAGTTATTGGCGGACACAACATCTTTGTTTGTATGTGGTGCTGAGGACCGAACCCGGGCCACATGCATGCCAGGCAAGCGCGCTACCGCTTGAGCCACATCCCCAGCCCTAATCTTGGCTTTCAATGAAAGATTTTGTAGGTGATAGGAATTGCCTGGGTTTCTGTTATTTTTTTTTTTCCATTTTCTTTTTTAATTGACAGTAAAATGCTGAGAAGTGAAATCCTGTGTTTCCATTTATTTAGAAGGGATTTAGCTTTTGGTAGTCAGTAACCCATCATAACTTGTACTCATTACAAAGTAAATTTACAAATGATACCTTTAAAAACATAATGAGATAATGTAAGGATTATTTCTATTATTTGAAGTACATTAAACTGACTTTTAAAATACTATCACAGGCATGCAAAAAATTGGTATCATTAAGGCAGGCTTAATAGCAGTGTATTTTTTTGAGTAGGATAAAACTGCCTTCACAAAGTTTTAATTATGCAGTAAAATATTTTCTTAGTTTAGAGACAAATTACAGCTTAAAAATATTTTAGTGATCATAAATTTTAATTTTTAATTATTGAGATTTTATAACTATAGGAGACATCCATAGCTTCTGTTCATCTTATTTTATAAATCTTACATCCTTTGAGAGGTAAGTAGACACTGTCAGAGAACAAAGTTGCATAGGCAACATTCTAGGAAATACTGGATACTCATACTTACAACCTTTCATTTTCAGTGTGAAAAAAGCAGTCTATAAAAATACTCTTATTTATATTTTAAAAAATAAATGCAAGACAACATTTGCAAAGAAGGAGCTCCTGCTAGGCCAGTGGCACATACCTGTAATCCTAGTGATTCTGGAGGCTAAGGAAGGAGGATATCAAATTCAAGTCCATGCTCAGTAATTAGTGAGACCCTGTCTCAAAATAAAAAATACAAAGGGCTAGGAAATAGTTCAGCGGTATAATACCTCTGGGTTCAATTGGCAGTACAAAAACAAACAAATAAATAATCCCCAGTACATAAATAAATAAAGAAAGAAAGAAAGAAAGAAGCTCCTGAGTACACATCGTATGTTATGTATAAGGAGTTAAACCAAGCTGTGGAGGAAAGGCATTTTGAATATGAGTTTAATAGTTCAATTAATAATTCTAAGAGAGAGTTAATTGAGATTTTAGAGCAGTAAATAGCTTAGTTTCCAAGGAGGAAATATAAGTCAAACTATCCTATAAGTATGTCAATTTATTTTAATTACTTTTGAGACCAGTAATATATGGAACCATACATAAAGTCAGTCAGGACCTAATTTTACTTTCTGCTATCGTGGACTAGTTTATTTCAAACTAAGGTCCATCCTAAGAAAAATGAGATACTTAATTAAAAATAATGTAAAGGCATTTAAGCACCATCAAGGGGTAAAGATCCAATAGTGAAGTGAAGCACATTAAGGTGAGTTCTATATTTGGTACTACCTCTGTCTTGGGTTCTGTCAGTTTGTAAGCAGTGCAGGCCATAGGTTAAGAAGTCAAGCAATGGTAGCTAAGATGATGAGAGGCTGAGCAGAATTTTTGGTAGTTTCACAGTGTTGGGAAGTCACACACTAGAATTCAGGGAAGAGAAGGGAGACTCTGGTAAAACACTCTCAGTTTTTAATCGGAACCCCAAGGGCATATCCTATGAGTTTTGGAAAACTAGAAAGAGACTATATTTTACAGAAATTAAAATGTAACCTCTGATGAACTAAATTCTAATTTTAAGGTAATATGCCTTTATTTTAACTATCTGCTGTTGCCAAAAAGAAGTTCTGGCTTGTAGAGTTCCTGTAACTTTTTTTGGTATACTACCTGGCATTAAATAAAAAAAGATTTATACCACATATATATTAGAAGCCAAGATCAAGGGGAAAAACAGACAATAAATGATAGAAACAATTGCATAGTGATCCAGGTAGTGGAATAAGAGTGTACACGATCTATGAGATAATAATTATTAATACATTAAATATTGATGAAAGATGAGAAATTCATCAGATACTTAGAATACATAACAAGAATTCAAAGAAATTCTAGAGATGAAAACTACTATAATTCAAAATAGGTATTTAAAAGAAGAGCTTAATAGCAAATTAGATATATATGAGGAGAGAATTAGTGAAATGGGTAATAGTTTATGAAGAAGATATCTAAAAGAGTATGGAGAGAGAAAAGAATAAAACATACAGTGAGTAGTGTAAATAGTATAATAGTAGAAAAACTGACTTCCATCTAATTGGAGTTCCAGATGAAGAGGAAGGAAAGAATGAAAAAGCAGCAATATTTGACAGGTTCAGGACTCGAATTTTTGAAGTTTTTATGCCATAGATTAAAGAATAACTATAGACACTATCAGAAAAAATATAATGAAAATCACATTTTAGGGCTCATGGTAGTCAACCACTGAAAACTAGAGTAAAAGAAAAATCTCAAAAGTAAAAAAAGACATATTACCTTCAAAGAAGCAAAAAGGAGGAAAAAATGCTATTTTAATCAATGGAAGATAGACAGTTCATATTTAAAGTGGTACAAGACAAATAATATATCAAATCTGAATTTTGTACTTATTGGAAATATTCTTCAGAAATGAAAAAATTACATTCTTTTTCAGATAAGCAAACTCTCAGCACATGCTTAATTGTCCTATTGCACTTTATTTACAGAATTGATTAAAAGTGTTATAGATGGGAACTTCAGAAATCAAACCCTAAGTATGGCCCTTCTAAACCCTGGACTATGTGTGACTGTACTGGTTGAATCCTCAGGTCTCTGGTGCTGGTGATTGGTGCGTGTTGGGCATGCACATAAACTGGACCAGTGAGAGCCCTTCCTAGAAATTGATATATAAATGTTAGGGGACTGGAAAGATGGTGGAATGAAATGGACATCATTACCTTAGGTTCATGTATGACTTCACATATGGTGTGATGCTACATTGTGTACAACCAGAGAAATGAAAAGTTTTGCTGCAATTGTGTACAACAGAATCAAAATGCATTCTGCTTGTCATATATGCCTAATGAAAATAAGTAAATAAGTAAATTAAAATTTGAAAAATTTAAGAGAAAAAGGAATTTGTTAGAGTTTGATCTCTAAAATCTCTTCCACTTGAAAACTGAATAGAAAGCATTTTAAGAATCAAGATGAAAATGTTCTGGAGCTGGACATATAAATCAGTCCCAAGAATATAAGAAAAACGGTTGCAACTTTTGAATCAGGAATCAAAACTGATTTTTCAGTTTCTTAAAGAAAAAGCCAATAAACAGAAATTTGAAACCCATAAGGAGAATTTTTTTTTTTTTGGTGATAGTATGGAGTGAGACTATAGCCTCCAGCATGTTAGGTAAGTGCTGTACCACAGAGCTACATCACCAGTCCAGACAAGGAGATTTTGAACACCAGGTCTTTATTGGCCAAAGGCATCAAAAGAGTATATACTCATTGAGATTATGTCTTTGGTGGGCATTTTTGAAAACGGAAAACTTAGAAATTGGTATGTACATGTTTTACAGAAGGATAAGCACAAAATTCATTCTATTTGTTTAAAATTATTCAAGGTAAGAAGGTGTAGGAATCTTACTTTTCTTTAGTCTTTGTTATTTGTTACAAGAATAGAATTTTTAAGATTCTAATGGTTAACCTTGTTTGGATTATGTCTATCTCACTTGTCAATTTAGAATGAATTTCCCACCAGTAAACATACTGTCTGCTGGTTCTTACAAAAAAGATGCTCAATTCCATGTTCTTTTTCATAGTTTAGGTATTGGAAATGGGGGAGAAAGCTGAAAACTACACTTAAACTTATTTGATCCAAGATCAGCAGTTACCTTCCTATTTTTCTTTTATTAAAAAAAAAAAAGACACTATGTTTGGTTAGTGGAAGTGACAGTTCCTGGAAAATGTGTCTGTGGCTGATAAGAAAGGGGAGGGCTTAAAGTAACAACCACGAAAGTTTATAAGTGCTTTGGAGCACAAGAAAATGCTTCTCAGAAAAGAAAGGGAATACCTTTTTTGTTTTAATGAGAAACATCAATGACCCATATTATGAAAGGTTATTCTCTTGCATAATCTAGTGACAGATTTACTCATACTCAGAGGTCACATTAATATTTACTGAAGGCACAAGTTTAGCTTTCACTTTATTAGGAATTGTATGGATATTGAAATTGCTGACAGAGAAGCTGGCTCAGTTTGATTTGGCTATGGATATGATAATTATCTTATGATAATTATCATATGATAATTATCATAATATAGCTTTCTGTGCTTTTAGAGGTCATAAGTTATGTGCAAAGATTTGTGTATTTGGATTGCTGAAAATTTACTGTGGAGAATTATAGTAACACAGTAGGAAATATCAGTGTGACTAGTATATCTCTCCTGAATTTCACCATATAATTAAGAAGAATCATTAAAATATTTCAAGTTTATTAAAAATTCATTTTTTTTACTAGAGGATCCTTAAAGAGCAGTAAGAACTTGAAGAAATAATAGGAAAGCTTTGGTAATGGTGACAATGTGTTAATTGAGTTGAAAGAAGGTAAGGAATGTATTAGAAAAGATCCAAATTTGGCAAAAAAGATTTGTAATAAATCAAGGGGGTAAATCAGTTAATAAAGAGGCCAATTATCAGTGAAGGAGGGGAGTGTATTTAATGATTCTAAATGAAAGGTTAAACTGCTTGGGTGAATTTCAGTTTAACAAAACGGAAGAAAAGCAATATGGATAATTAGGCAGTAATAAGATCATACTAAAAAAAAAAAATCAGAAAACTGCCTTAGGTTTTAGGGGACTATTGGATAATGAACTTAACCTCCTGCAGTTTTCTTTGAATTTTCACATTTCTTTTTCTAGAAATGGGGAAAAATGATGTTTTTAGTTATTTTTTTAAGGAGGTAATGATTCCTTGGCATTGTTTATTATATTATGGATTTTTAGGTGTCAACAAATAATGAATTATAGAAAAAGATTTTTTTGTGAGGGTATAACAATATGTTATCATTTTTTAGTATTGTGGATCAGTTCTTTAAATTTGAGTTTATTTTACTCAACTGTTTCAGTTAGAAGCACATTAGAGGCTGACGTTCTAATTGATCCAGTAAGAGAGATTCAGTATAGAAGATTATGACTCTTATAAGTGTGTCTCATATAAGTAAAATCCCAAATATCATCTAAAGAAAGATTTTTTTCTAGTTATTTAAATAATTTATATATATATATATATATATATATATATATATATATAGTTATTAAAGTATTAGAATTATGTTAATAGATTCTTGACCACTTTTACAGCTTATACCTTATGCCCCTATGAAACTTGAATTATGGAACCATTTTGATGATTGTTTCTAGAATCAATATAAGATCTAATTTTACATGACCTCTGTACTAGTGTTCAGATAGAGGAAATAGTAACCAAGATAATTAAATTCAGAGATGATTCCAAAAGTAAGGATGGCTTGCCTAAGAATTTGGGCTTACCCTTTGTGATGATGTGTTGAGGAAAAGGTCATCTGATATATACAGAATTACCCTTTTTATTTGTAGCCTCTCTTTTGTTACTGGCTTAGTATATTCTGTTTTTACTATTAATCACTATATCAAATGTAGTTTTGCATTGAACACCAAGGAGAAAAACTACTTTTCAAAATGTTTGTAGCTTTGCCCCGGGGTGAACTTAATAGGCAGTAACTCAAGGGGCAGTCATGATTATATAGTCCAAAAATAATTGGATCATATACCAAAAGACCTAGTTTCTGTGCTCACTTTGACATTAAGGAACTGTATGTTAATTAACTTGTCAATTAACATTTGTAGATCAGTTTTTATTATACAATGAAAGGATTGTATCTAATAACTTCCAAAGTAACCTTTAACTTGAAAGATTTTTTTCTCTGTGATTATTTTACTTTTCACATCGTGGGTTAAATTTATTTTATGATGTGAGACAAATCATAATTTCCATTGGATACTTATTTAATATTTAAAAATATTGAGTTTTTGGCAACTGATTCCTAAGTGTGTGTTTTGTGCATAGAATTAGCCACTGGTAATAAAAGAATAAAGAAAACAGGAAAAGCATCTCTTCATGGAACTTACTATTCTGATAGATGTATGTTGAATAGGACAGAATTGAAAATAGAAATTTTTGAAACTTGCAAAAAATATGGTATGTAGTCATATTAACATGGAAGCTTGATATTCAGTAAATGAACAATTATGTCAAGCATGGGACGGTGACTAGTACTGGTTCCTAAGATTAAGTGCCTATTCCCATAATCAGTTACTTTATTTTGCTAATTTGAAATCAGCCTTGGTGAGAGTATTTATATAATAAAAATTGGCAATTATTTCACATCAGTCTCTCTCTCTGTGTGTGTGTATGCGTGTGTGTATGTATGTGTATATATTACTGGGGATTGAACTCAGGGTGCCTTATACATGATAGGGAAGTACTCTACCCTAGCTACATGCCAGGCCCCCACCCTTCTTAAAAAATTAACTTATCTAAAAGCATACAGTGCCAAATGTTGCCAGCTGGCACAATGGAAATGGCAGATGTAGTTTCTACCCTTGTGTGTCATATGAGCAAATTAAATGTGAGGCAAGAACCTGATATACAGTGAATTTATAGTCACCTGAATAGTTATTGATATAATGTTGAAATAAATGAGATATTGAAGGTAGAAGGGCTGAAAGAAAAAGAGATATGAATTGAAACTAAATTTTAAAGATGGTTACTATATACTTGACTAGAAAATAAGCAAGACAGTTTTAGAGATGGTATATACAAAAATTTGAGGCAAGAGTGGACAGTTTTAGGGAAGAAGTGGTAAAATAGTTTTGTTAGTTTTGAATAGGTATCTAAGCTTAATATCATATAAGCATAACAATAAATCATAAATTAGCTTGTACCCAATAAGTTCAAAATACAGCCAGATTTTCACTAGTAGTAAAAAATTGAAGACAGTCATTGAATTTTGACTTGATCTCTTAATAATGTTCTGAGAGGTAAGGAAATAATCGTTTATATCAAAGTATAGACTTTATACCATATTCAAGGCCTATAAATGTTGTTTGTTTGTGGTAAATATTTCCTAGCATATTGATATTGAATCTACTGCACATGCATATGCAATTCCATTATCATCAACTGTCAGTTATTCATAACATGAAGTATGTTTCCATAAACCTACTTCACAACAATTTGATTCATTCTGCCAACATAGAGGAAGGCATAATTCTCGGTAGCTCCATGCTAGATTATTCTTTAAGAATAATAGAGGACATTGAGACACTTAGCACTTGCTATTTTGTAATCTGAAAAGGGACAAATACAAGTAGAGAAAACTGAAAAACCTTTTAAGGATGTATTGAAGCTCAGCTTTAAAGGACACTGGGGGCTCTACTCTAGGGTAGTAATAGTAGCCATTGTCCAGGTGCTGAAATGGAATAACTGTGGAATGGATAAACTCCATTTATGTGAAGAGGGGACACAAACAGCACTGTACAGGAAAACATGTAGATCAAAACTGAAATCTCTTTGGAAAGCACAGTCACCATGTGCCTGTGTAATTCTATTAGATAGACTTGCAGCAGCCTTTTATCTGTGTGATACATTGAAATAATACATTGAAATGTATCCATTGATACATTGAAATTGATACATTGAAATTCAAAAAGTGGAAGTTAGAATTCTTTTTTTTTTCACTTTCAATAATGTCATTTTAGAACACCAATAATAGTTTTTATTTGTTAAAGTAAATGATAGGGTATGTATTTGGAATGAAATAAGCATGCTCAAATAATAAGCATGATCAGATAATCTTTATTCATTTTTATAAATGCTATTTGGAGCAATAGCTGTATAAAGGAAATAACTATCATTATTTTGGCAGTTATTAGCTTATTAATCTACCTCATAAACTTACATACTTTGTACAATTTAAAATGTTTATTTTTTGATTTCACATGGAAAATTAACATGAAAATAATCTGATTACTTTTTATTTTTCACAAATATCTTCTTTTTACATGGGAAGAATAAGTATATTTATAGTACCTTGGAGTATTAAAGAAATTATAGCCAAAGATTTTGGTTGGTTATATTTGTAGGTGTTCCAGAAACAACACATTGATTGAATGAAACTTTGAAAGTTTTGCTGGGCAAAGGACTTTCAGTCTTGCCAGAATTTGAAATACTATATTGTCATATACTGAGCCATACTCTGAAATTTTTAAGTTTAAATTTCTGTGGATATTATATCAATGAACATTATAAAGTCTTAGTTATCACTCTCAAATGGCAGATAATAACACAAGAGTTGAGAAATAAATTCTTTGAACTTTTCTAGATCTATTTTTTTAATTTTTATTTATTTATTTTTACTCATACATGACAGTAGAATGCATTTTGACATATAATACATACATGGAATGTACATACATCAATCAAATTGAGAGGAGGGGAGGAGTGGGGAGGATAGGAAGGGCAGCAGAACAGAATAGACAATTTGATAGATCTATTTTTTTCACAACTACTTTATAAGTTGTATGTGCTTGTGTGGATGATTATTTTCTTTAAAATCAATACGGAATTGGGCTTGGGGTTTTGTGGCTCAGTGGTAGAGGGCTCACCTAGCATATGTGAGGCACTGGATTAGATCCTCAGCACCACATAAAAATAAATAAATAAAATAAAGATATTGAGTCCATCTACAACTAAAAAAAATATTTTAAAAAGTTAATACAGAATTGAGTTGAAATAATTCAGAGTATATATAAATATATGTAAATGTAAAAAGTAAATGATAGGGTATGTATTTGGAATGAAATAAGCATGTATATACATATATATGTATATATACTCTGAACTATATATGTAATAATATATATTATGTAATATTTTATAATAATATATATAATTATATTTTATATATATATATATATATATATATGCCCGAAGTAAAACAAAACCAAACTAAATCATAAGTAGGCATCACTTTAATATATTAAATTATAGATTTGATGAACAAAAGACACTGTATATTGAGGTCCTAATTTTAAGATGTTTGGGGTTACATCATTTTGAGTGTGGGACCGAATAAGGTTCATAAAGAGTTGAATTAATATCTTCTTAAATTTAAACTTTTAAAGTTGTTACTGGTATTGTAAGAGGTAGGAATAGGGGTGAAACCAATGGACTAGAGTCTAGTCTGGGTTTTGTTTCTAGCTATGTGACCTAAATGAGTCACTTAGTCTGTTAGGACCAACTGATCGATAGATTGCTCGATCTATCTACCTACCTACTTACCTACCTACCTACTTATCTTTTTTTTTTTTGCCTCTTCCTACATTTTTATTAGTGACTTTTAGTTGTACATAATGATGGGATTTGTTATTACATAATAATATATGCATACAATTCAACAATATAATTTGGTCAATATCATTCCCAGTACTCCTCCCCCCCTCACCCTTTAGGCCTTGTTTTCTTAAACTATAATATTTCTTTATCCTCTAAAAGCCTATAAGATATAAGAAATGTTTCAAGTGATGAAATTTTAGGCTTCTTGATGGCTACTGGAGTAAATTTGCCATCAAGTATGGATAGTAAGTTTTATAGAACAATCCTATATCATTAATAAGTGGTGATAACCCATAAATAGGTTAGCAAGCAGATTTATTTCTTTGTAAAAAAAATCAATACATAAATGTTTCTGTTACTGGAGAGCAAGAGTTAATAACATCCTAGTAACACTGAATGATGTATACTTTATTTATTTATAATATGATTTCTATATTTGGAATCTAATACAGAGAACTATCTTGGTTACGCTGTTCAGTTCACCTGACTTTTATAGGAAAACAATAGATCCCCTGAGGTAACACTAATGTAGATACAAAGTAATTCTGGCACTTAGGGGATTTAGTTAGGGTGAGAAATAATGACTTTAATTGTTACCTATTTCTTAATATTTTTACACTTGGTTGTTTCTTGGTCTCTTTATTCTCCTAGCATATTTCAGTTGGATGAGATGGTAGTTCTTTATAATGCAATGTGTTTTTTTTTTCTCCTAGCTAAATTCTTTCATTATTAACCTCATCTGCCTTAGCTGGCAGTATAGTCATCAGTGCTGTAAGGAACAGGATAAATATTAATTGTAGTATGTTACTTCTTGGAGACCTTTAAGAATTACTAAATACGCTGAGGAAATGATTTTTGCTTCTATTTGCTGAGTGTTTGTTTAAAATTTAATTGCTTAATTTGAAAGAAAACTAGAGGTCATAAAAAGCAAAGCATAAATTGTCAACAGAAATATTTTTGCATATAGTAAGAGTGTTTTGCCCTTTCCTCAAAAAGAAAACAAGGTAATAACTGATCATCATATTTAAAATGATAATTAACCTTTCTATCTCTGTAATTCAATGGAAGTCTAGACATGAACTCAACATCTGGCATATTATTTTCAATGTGTAAATATCAGCCATCTTTGAACATTTATTATGGAAAATCACTTGTATTGTGCTTCAGCATGACTCATTAAAGTGGGACAAGACAGAACTGCAACTTCAATAAAATATTTATTCCCATTAAAATGAGTACCATCTTTGGGCTGGGGTTGTGGCTCAGTGGTAGCGTGCTTGCCTAGCATGCATGAGGCACTGGGTTCGATCCTCTGCACCACATAAAAATAAAGAAATAAAGTCCATCAACAACTTAAAAAAATTTAAAAAACGAAAAAAAAAATGAGTATCATCTTTTATAGAACTGTATATTTCTGGGCCATGTATACAATTGGAAATTTTGGAAAGGAAAGTCTTTGGGGCTTACTATATTCCAAGAATTGTTCTAAATTTTTACCTTTATTACATCATTTAATCTTCCACAATAGCTTTGTGAAATAAAAAGGATTATACAATGAGGAAACTGAAGCATCTAGAGATGGGTAACTGGCCCAAGATCAGCCTTTAAGTTTGAGAGTGAGGATTCAGACCAGGACTTTCTTACCTGTAGATCGTAGCCAACTTTTTCTTCTTTCAGACGCCGTGTCTCTGATTTGATATCAAGCTCTGTGATCCATTTTGAATTAACTTTTGTGCATGGCGAGAGAAAGGGATTCAGTTTCATTTTGTTGCATATGGATTTCCAGTTTTCCCAGCACCATTTGTTGAAGATGCTATCCTTCCTCCATTGCATGCTTTTAGCCCCTTTATCAAATATAAGATAGTTGTAGTTTTGTGGATTGGTTTCTGTGTCCTCTATTCTGTACCATTGGTCCACCCGCCTGTTTTGGTACCAGTACCATGCTGTTTTTGTTACTATTGCTCTGTAGTGTAGTTTGAAGTCTGGTATCGCTATACCGCCTGATTCACACTTCCTGCTTAGCATTGTTTTTGCTATTCTGGGTCTTTTATTTTTCCATATGAATTTCATGATTGCTTTCTCTATTTCTACAAGAAATGCCGTTGGGATTTTGATTGGCATTGCATTAAACCTATATAGAACTTTTGGTAATATCGCCATTTTGATGATGTTATTTCTGCCTATCCATGAACAGGGTATATTTTTCCATCTTCTAAGATCTTCTTCTATTTCTCTCTTTAGGGTTCTGTAGTTTTCATTGTATAAGTCTTTCACCTCTTTTGTTAGGTTGATTCCCAAGTATTTTATTTTTTTTTTGAGGATATTGTGAATGGAGTGGTTGTCCTCATTTCCATTTCAGAGGATTTGTCGCTGATATACAGGAATGCCTTTGATTTATGCGTGTTGATTTTATTATATCCTGCCACTTTGCTGAATTCATTTATTAGCTCTAATAGTTTCTTTGTAGAGCCTTTTGGGTCTGCTAGGTATAGAATCATGTCACCTGCAAATAGTGATAATTTGAGTTCTTCTTTTCCTATTTTTATGCCTTTAATTTCTTTCGTCTGTCTAATTGCTCTGGCCAGTGTTTCGAGAACTATGTTGAACAGAAGTGGTGAGAGAGGGCATCCCTGTCTTGTTCCAGATTTTAGAGGGAATGCCTTCAATTTTTCTCCATTCAGAATGATGCTAGCCTGAGGCTTAGCATAGATTGCTTTTACAATATTGAGGTATGTTCCTCCTTATCCCTAGTTTTTCTAGAGTTTTGAACATAAAGGATGCTGTACTTTGTCGAATGCTTTTTCCGCATCTATCGAGATGATCATATGGTTCTTATTTTTAAGTCTATTGATGTGGTGAATAACATTTATTGATTTCCATATATTGAACCAGCCTTGCATCCCAGGGATGAATCCTACTTGATCATGGTGCACCCTTTTTTTGATATGTTTTTGTATCCGATTCGCCAGAATTTTATTGAGGATTTTTGCATCTAGGTTCATTAGAGATATTGGTCTGTAGTTTTCTTTCTTTGAAGTGTCTTTGTCTGGTTTAGGAATCAGGGTGATGTTGGCCTCGTAGAATGAATTTGGAAGTTCTCCCACTTTTTCTATTTCCTGAAGTAGCTTGAAAAGTATTGGTATTAGTTCCTCTTTAAAGGTTTTGTAAAACTCTGCTGTATACCCATCCGGTCCTGGGCTTTTCTTAGTTGGTAGTCTTTTGATGGTTTCTTCTATTTCCTCAATTGATATTGGTCTGTTTAGGTTGTCTATATCCTCCTGACTCAATCTGGGCAGATCATATGACTTAAGAAATTTATCGATGCCTTCACTATCTTCTAATTTATTGGAGTATAAGGATTCAAAATAATTTCTAATTATCTTCTGTATTTCTGAAGTGTCTGTTGTGATATTGCCTTTTTCATCCCGTATGCTAGTAATTTGAGTTCTCTCTTCTTCTCTTCGTTAGCATGGCTAAGGGTCTGTCGATTTTATTTATTTTTTCAAAGAACCAACTTTTAGTTTTGTCAATTTTTTCAATTGTTTCTTTTGCTTCAATTTCATTAATTTCAGCTCTGATTTTAATTATTTCTTGCCTTCTACTTCTTTTGCTGTTGTTTTGCTCTTCTTTTTCTAGGATTTTGAGATGAAGTATGAGATCATTTATTTGTTGGTTTTTCCTTTTTTTAAGGAATGAACTCCAAGCAATGAATTTTCCTCTTAGAACTGCTTTCAATGTGTCCCATAGATTCCGATATGTTGTGTCTGTGTTTTCATTTATCTCTAAGAATTTTTTAATTTCCTCCTTGATGTCTTCTATAACCCATTGATCATTCAGTAACCTATTGTTCATTCTCCAAGTGATGCATGATTTTTCCTTCCTTCTTTTATCGTTGATTTTCAGTTTCATTCCATTATGATCAGATAAGATGCATGGTATTATCTCTACTCCTTTATATTGTCTAAGAGTTGCCCTGTGACATAATATATGATCTATTTTTGAGAAGGATCCATGTGCTGCTGAGAAAAAAGTGTAACTGCTTGATGTTGGGTGGTATATTCTATATATGTCAATTAGGTCTAGGTTATTAATTGTGTTATTGAGTTCTATAGTTTCCTTATTCACCTTTTGTTTGGAATATCTGTCCAGTGGCGAGAGAGGTGTGTTGAAGTCTCCCATGATTATTGTATGGTGGTCTATTAGACTCTTGAACTTGAGAAGAGTTTGTTTGATGAACATAGCTGCACCATTGTTAGGGGCATATATATTTATGATTGTTATGTCTTGTTGTTGTATGGTTCCCTTGGGCAGTATGTAGTGTCCCTCTTTATCCCTTTTGATTAACTTTGGCTTGAAATCTATTTTATTTGATATGAGTATGGACACACCTGCTTGTTTCCGAAGTCCATATGAGTGATATGATTTTTCCCAACCTTTCACCTTCAGCCTATGTATGTCTTTTCCTATCAAATGCGTCTCCTGTAGGCAGCATATTGTTGGTCTTGTTTTGTGATCCATTCTACTAGCCTGTGTCTCTTAATTGGTGAGTTTAAGCCATTAACATTTAGGGTTATTATTGAGATATGGGTTGTTCTTCCAGCCATATTTGTTTATTTATGTTACTAAACATGGTTTGTTTTCCTCTTTGATTATTTTTCCCCCCTTTACTGTCCTACCTCCCACTGTTGGTTTTCATTGTTATTTTCCATTTCCTCTTCCTGTAATGTTTTGCCGAGGATGTTTTGAAGAGATGGTTTTCTAGCTGCAAATTCTTTTAACTTTTGTTTATTGTGGAAGGTTTTAATTTCATCTTCCATCCTGAAGCTTAATTTCGCTGGATACACAATTCTTGGTTGGAACCCATTTTCTTTCAGTGTTTGAAATATGTTATTCCAGGATCTTCTAGCTTTCAGAGTCTGTGTTGAAAGATCAGCTGGGCCTGTTCTGCCAGTGGGTCACAGGTCCACCTGCCTTGCAGGAGGGGAGGTGGCGGCTCTGCCCCTCTGCAGGCCGTTGGGCCTGTTCTGTGGGTGGTCACAATTCCGTCTACCTTGCAGGCGTGGGGGGGAGGGTGCGGCTCTGCCTCTCAGCAGGCCGCTGCGCCTGTTCTGCCGGTGGGTCGCAGGCCCGCCTACCTTGCAGGCGTGGTTGGCAGCTCTGCCCCTCTGCGGGCCACTGGGCCTTTTCCGTCGGTGGTTACAGTTCCGCCTACCTTGCAGGCGCGGGGGTAGGGGGCGGCTCTGCCCTTCAGCAGGCCGCTGCGCCTGTTGTGCCGGTGGTCACAGTTCCACCTACCTTGCAGGCGCGGGGGGGGGGCGGCTCTGCCCTTCAGCAGGCCGCTGCGCTTGTTGTGCCGGTGGTCACAGTTCCGCCTACCTTGCAGGCGCAGGGGAGAGGGGGCAGCTCTGCCTCTCAGCAGGCCGCTTCGCCTGTTCTGTGGGTGGTCACAGTTCCGTCTACCTTGCAGGCGCGGGGGGAGGAGGCGGCTCTGCCTCTCAGCAGGCCGCTGCGCCTGTTCTGCCGGTTTGTCGCAGGCCCGCCTACCTTGCAGGCGTGGTTGGCAGCTCTGCCCCTCTGCGGGCCACTGGGCCTTTTCTGTTGGTGGTCACAGTTCTGCCTACCTTGCAGATGCAGGGGAGGTGGGGGGCGGCTCTGCCCCTCAGCAGGCCGCCGGGCCTGTTCTGTGGGTGGTCACAGTTCCGTCTACCTTGCAGGCGCGGGGGGGGGAGGGGGCAGCTCTGCCTCTCAGCAGGCTGCTGCGCCTGTTCTGCTGGTGGGTCGCAGGCCCGCCTACCTTGCAGGCGAGGTTGGCAGCTCTGCCCCTCCGCGGGCCACTGGGCCTTTTCCGTCGGTGGTCACAGTTCCGCCTACCTTGCAGGCGCGAGGGGAGGGGGTGGCTCTTCCCTTCAGCAGGCCGCTGCGCCTGTTGTGCCCTTAACTGACTTTTTGAATAGGATGTTTGGATAGTTAAAGTTAAAATGTTGGCTGTATTTATATATATTCCTATTCAATGTTTGATTGATCAAATAAGGTCCACATAAAAAGACTGAGAATAGATAAATTAAGACATAGTTCAGAGGAAAAACATTAGAGGAGAAATTAATATTAGCAACTAGCACTCATGGAGTACTTATTTTAATAAGGTATTATTCTAAGTACTTTAATATAGAATAATATTTAATGATTATAAAGTTAATGTAATTTGACATCTCACATAATGATACTGTGACTTTTGTTTTTATACCTATTTTATCACTGTAGAGAGAGGTAAAGCAATTTGCCCAGTTTACACAGTCTAGTAAATAATGGAGGTAGGATTCAAAGTGGTTCATTCTGCCTCCACAATTTATGATCCTACCATATGCTTTTGTGGATGAAGATGTAAGTGTAAGAGAGGGAAGGATCAAAAAAGTAATATACATACATGTGATAAAGAGCGATGTCATTACTACCAATATTTCAAGTCTTGATTTGGGTTAACCATGTTGGAGGCTAAGTTTTGATAAGTTTCTGCTTCATGTTTTGATAAATAAATGATTTAGATTATCTGGAGTGGCTCAAATAAGATGGATTACGTTTTGAGATTTACTTTGATAATTAAATATTCAGAATATTAAAAAAATCAAAACATGTAAATTTAGTATAAAGATACTTAGAAAATCACTTTTAACATAAATCAACTCCTGAGAATGTATAATCTATTTTTTGGTATATATACTTCAGGCTGTGTGTGTGTGTTTGTGTGTGTGCACACGCCTGTGAGCACACTTGTGTATTTACTTGGGTTAGAGTGTTTTGGGTGTTTCCTCCCCTATTTTATCATCTGTTTAATATATTCTGAAATTTCTATATTACCTATTGTTTAATTTTATAATAGAAAAATGTAATAAACTCAAATTATAAAATAGTATGATTTTGACCTTAGATAATCTTGCCACCTGACTCTAACATTTATGATAATTGTAGGAATTAATTAAAGGCAAACAAATAAAATATTTTGATAAAGGATTTTCCTCAGTGCAAGTTTGCAAATGACTGCAGTCTTTCTTCCATTTTCTTATTTTTTTTTCTTTTGCCACTTAAAAAAAAAAGAGAAGGAAAACATTTATTTAAAAATCTCTACAAATGCTTTTGTTTATGAATTACAAACAAAAAATAAACAAAATGTGTGTCTTTCTAACTAATGGGCTTTTTTGGATTTTTTAGGGACGTTTTTGATCAGGGAATTATCAGTATAGTGAATCTATAGAGGTGGGAAGAACACATCAAGGATGAGGTGCACAAAAATGAACTCTGGTGTTAAATTGATAGGAAAGGTATTCAGGTCAGGAGGCTCTATTATGGCATTGCCCAAAGTGGGAGAAGAAATAAGCAAAACAATGGGATGCTTTAAATTTTTTCATGGCCAAAAAAATGAGGTTAGCCAGGAATAGAACTATCGTTTAAATTTTATTAGAGGCTGAGCTGTGCCTTCAGTAGTTCCTCCTTCTCTATGTGAGATATGTTTCAAGTCTTCTAGTGGATACTAGAAACCCCAGATAGTAGGGAACAATGCCTTTTCCCTTGTAACCAAGTTTCTATTATACACCTGACTCTAACTTTTGCAATTTAAATTGCAACAGCAAAGCTAGCAAAAATTTCTTTTTTGTTCTGCACAATTTGTGGCTAGAAGATTTATTCCTTTTGTAGATTAGTAACTTCACAATACAATTTTGTCTTTCTTTTTTAAGTCGAGAACTGTTGCCTTTCCACTTAAAGGAGTTACTTTATGGGTTCTATTTGGTATATTTGAGTTGCCAGCATCTGTACTCCTGTTGCATCAGTGTCATTATTTAGTAAAATAGTAGTTACTACCACATAAGCACCATAATACTATGATAATTGATCCGATAACCCAGATGGCTACTAAATGTCCAACAGGTAGGCAGTATACACGTTGTGAATATGCTGGATTTATGTGATTGTGCCACATTTCTCAGAATTGCATACAGGTTAAAACTTATGAGTTATCTATTTCTGGAATTGTCTATTTAATGATTTTCAACTTTAGTTGGCTACAGGTAATTGAAACCTTTGCAAGTGATACTGCAGATAAGGGGTCACTACTGGATATCTCCTCCAACTGATATGGTAATGGGCTGTTACTCATAATAATATGTGGGTAAGAAAAGTCACATGCAAATTAAGTAAGTTAAATTTGAGCAATGAGTAGTTTAGGTAGTGCTGCCTCAACTGAGGAGTTTGATATAAGCAAGTAGAAGATGATTCATTGAGTATGTTTGTGAGCATCTAGTAGGAGTCAGGCACTGTTCTAGTGTTAAGGAAAATTATGGCAATGGAAAGAGATAAGTGGCACTTGAAGATGCAGAAGTACAAGGTTTATTTATAAGAGTATGGCCTCAATGCAGTCCTCTCTTCAAGCTGAGTGTTGCCCTTTGCTCAGCATCTTTTATAAAATAGTCAGACTTCTAGGTTTCAGGATTTCTCATGCAAGTAACCTTGATTTCTCCCCTTTTCTTCAGCTAGCTTCAGCTGCTTCCAGAGGTGCTAATCAAGTACCATTATAGAAGCAGAAACTAGCAGGTTGCAATTATTAACAGAGATAAAAACAAAAAGGAAAAAGAAACATCTTAGGAAGGAGATGCTGCTTCACTGGTACTTGGGATAGGCTAATGAAACAAAATGATGTAGGTCCCTGCCCTGTTGTGGCTTACTTCCTAGGAAGAAGAGACATATAATAAATATACATGTAAATTTTATAATATGTTAAGAAGATTATGCTACACAAGAATGTGAAAGAGGGGGATAAGGAGGGTTGCAGAAGGAAATGTGATAGATTGCTATAAAAAATGGAGTGATGACTTGATTATGAATTGGTGAGTCACAACAGTCTCGTGTTTATATTTCTTTCATTTTCCCTTACAACTCCAGAGTATTGGAAGTTGGGCCTGTCCAGAGAGATTAGTGGCGTAGGGATAGGAAGCGAATACTCATTTTTCAAATTGAAAAAAAATTCATATATTTTACCTAAGATTTTCTTTTTGTATTTTCTATTCAGGAATAGGAAATAATAAAGTGTGTTGCAGGAGAATGGGCAGCAGATTATCAGTGTTCTGAAATAGAGATAATATTTTGGAAATTAATCGTGTGAAGGATTTTGGTAGCATTTGAGTCATGTTCTTCATAGAAATTTTATGACAGTTTTGTGTAACTCTGGTTTGCTGAGGGAATTCTAAGTTTTATCTACTTTTCAAAAGACTGGTATAAAAATGTTTTTTTTTTTTTTGGCAAAACTATACATTTTTTGTCAGCTTGTTAGTATAATAGTATCTGTCTTTCAATTTCAAATATGCAGACTGTATCATAAATTGCCTTACTAAATCTGATTGCATACACACACACACATTCACACACACACACACACAGTTTTAGTAGGTTATACAAGATTATTGCTGGTAAGAACTTTAAAGTAAGGCTCAGAATTAGATTATAAACTTGGTTCTTGATTACTGTATAATACTATATAAGTGATACTTAAAACAGATTAGTCTCAACTATTCCATGTATCACTGAGTTATGTAGTCTTAGAGATATCTTCCTCTCCTAATGCTACTACGCAATTAGTGACCAGGGCTAATTTTAATCTGTATGAAAAAATATTATTAGTTTTACATTCTCTGTGGTCTGTTTAAACCTGCCTTTTAAAAATAATACCTGTTGGTTTCTTGCTTATGTTTCTAGTGATGTGTCTGGTGAAAATATAGGATTTCTTTATAGGATAAGCAGTATTTTAGACTTTAGACAACATTTGACAGTCTATGACATTTCAGTCACTGATTACATTCTATTAACGTGTGACCTTTATTGAATTGTTTTGTTTGAAAAGATTTTTCCCTTTACTGATTACTCAGTTTTCCTTGTCTCCTCTTTCCACTTTGTTCTCTTATTCTGCTCTTTTCTTCAATTAATCCTGTTTGCCAACCTCTACCCTTTTAGCACTCCACAAAAAGAATTCTCAAAACTGAGCTCTAAAACATATTAGAGAATGCTCATGTTGTAGAGAATGTGCTTGAATTCTAATTCAAGAGAATTAGAGAATTTGAACTTTGAGGTTTCCTTATTCTCAATCTTCAAATCTGTTTCTTTTTAATTTTAATTTTATTTTATATGGCAGTAGAATCCATTTTGATATGATTATAAAAGCATGGAATATATTTTGTTCTAATTTAGTCCCCAGTAACTCCCCTTTCTCCTCCCCATTCCTTCTGGTTTTTTCCCTCTACTGATCTTTAAAATCATTATTACTTTGCATGGTTTCACTCCTTTTGAAGGCAAAGCAATTTAATGTATATGTCTATCTATCATTTTTCCTCATACATTCCTTAGGAGTGAGGAAGAATAGACGTTAGGAAGGTGGAAAGAAGGCAGAATATTTTCTCCCTTGGAGGGCTACTCCTCACTTCAGGTTAAACACGTCAGGTGATGTTCACTTTTGGTGTCGCCCCAACAGTGTCCTATGTAAGACATTGTTGTCTCTACTTGAGAAGCACTTTTTACATAAATTATTTTTAGGGAAAAGAGTTCAAATGAATGTTGAGGATGGAGAAATTGATCCCTTAAATATATGTATATTCCTAACCACACTTTAGAAAAATCTTCATGTAATTTCAGTGGCAAATATATATGTTTAAAGACCATTGCACTATGCCCTATAGTTTCTTATTGTTATTTTTATTCTAGTCTTGGTGTGAGATATGTACATTATCATCATGGTTAACAGTGGCTTGTTGTTTATGTTCGGAGGGTAGGCAATATATAAATGTTATCTGTAATGCCGGATTTGGTAGTTTAGCTTTTGATAAAGATGTTGCAATGAAAATAATGATGAAGAAGAAAGTAAAGGAAAGGAGGAGGAAGACCCTAAGGAGTAGTTACCATCATTTTTCCCATTTATTAGATAAAGAAACTATGACACAGAGAGTTTACTTGTCCAAATGTGTGCCTTCCCTGCTGTACCAGTATGCAGTCATGTGCATGTGCGTGTATGTACATATACATATTCATATGAATGAATGTATTTGCCAGCACAATATAGTGGGCTCCATCATAATATGTGTGCATCAGCATATACCTGATCACACAGAGCATTTTAAACATTTGAGATGGACTGGTGGTTAGTTGAGGTAAAGTGTATGGGTAGTATGTGAGTCCCTGGGTTTGATTTCCAGGACTGAAAAACAAAACAACTATGAGAGAAAGAACATTGTAACTAATGCAGAAAAACAAATTCAAGTTTTTGATAATAGGAGAAAAATTAGAAATGTAGCAACAAATGAATTTCTTTAAAGTGAAAAAGAAAGTGATTTTTTAAAATAAAAGCATTTAAAAATCACTTTCACAGAAGTTAAGCCTATGTACATTTATTATTTTGTGACATTTACAGATAAAATAATTTATAAATTTATTTAAACGGTTTTATGTTTTGAAATTGGACAAGATGCATATGCTATATCCTTTACATTTCAGTTTTTACATCTATAATGCCATTTTTCTTCCCTTCCTAATGGATTAGAAAATTAAATTCTTTCATTTAAAACTCCTTCCTCCTTTGCATTGTGACTACACAGAAAGAACTGAAAATACACCAAGTTTTACAATATTTATAATGATTGTCACATTTAAAAATAAACAGGGGAAATAAATAAATAGTTAAGCATATTTGAATTAAACATAATAATTTCTGAGATATTAATGATTTCAACCTTTACATTATTGTGTCTGAACATTTGTAAAAGTGGATTCTGAAGTCCCTCTGGGATATTTAAGTAGACTTCTATTCTGTGCTGTCTGGACTGAGAAGCAACATAAAACAGCACACTGATATGTCCCCCTGTTAAGAACTGTTCAAAAGGGACTTGATAGATGTTTGAGGTCTGTATGCCTAGCTTCACCAAGCCAGTTCAAGTTTACTAGGTTTCCTGGGAATTAAGTTCATTCTTAATCAAAATGAGACCCTGATTTTGTCCTTCTCTCTGTCCTTTTCCTAACCATTCAGAGTTCTTTCTCTGTCGACAGTGGTCTCAGAACTCTGATTATCCTGAAAATAGGAAGTTATTTTGGTGAATTTATAAAATAATGTATTTTATCATATTTGAAAAATTGGTTATTTTATGGGTAAGAGGTATATGTATGCTGAGAGCCATAGCCAAGTAGGAATGATGCATGGTATTTTTGGTTGAAAGGTGACGCCAGCAAGCCATTGAGATGATATGATTATATTAAGATCTACATTCAATTGGATATTAGACCCCTGCTGTCTGCCTCAGCCTGCTACTTTGGAGCTCTAGTGGGACTCCCGGAGAGTTCCCATTGGTTGGGGAAGTACGGTAGGAGGGAATTCCAGAGGAGGGATTTCCTGTTGGTGTAGTGTGGCCCGGGAGAATGCTGCATGTATGGTTCGGCATATTTCCCGGGAGCATGTGTGGCATTGGCGGGAGTTTCAAAAATAAAGTTTGTTCCTGCTTGAGTGGCTCGTGATTTTGTGCCCAGCCAGACTGTGGCATATGTAATTAACAGAGAAATTCTTATCTCTGATATTTTGTGTGGCCATGTTTAAATCAATTACCCTTTAGGCTTAATTTTCTCTATCTTTCAAATGAAAGGTGTTAAAAAGCATTTGAATCTCCATCCTTAAAAAAAAAATAAAGGCAACCTATGCTATTATGTGTACATATTGTTACTGATTAAAAAACCTAGTGGGTTGTATGAGGCTTGCATTCCACTTTGATGTTGCCCCTGTCAGCACAGAGGATTTTCTTGTATCATATTTAAATGGAAATTGTACCTAGGTCCAAGCCAACTCAGTTTGACTTTCCAATTCACAAGACTTGTTTGTACAGCAGCAGTTAACTATATAGGAAATTTAGTGTTAAAAACATGTATCTTCCTATGATTTAAACAGACCTCCTGGCATGGAATCATAGAAAATTCTGTTAGTATATATTTAGCATTATAGCATCACATGCTGTATTATCTGCACGCAGTCCTAGTTTGTACCAGATTTTTTTTTTTTTTTTGGTAGTTGGAAATCATTTGAGATAGCTACACAGTGGTTGCAAAGAACACCTTGTCTTTTCATTAGCACAGGCCATTACTGAAGGTTAGGGAGGTACCTTGCTTCCTTCCTCCATCTGACCTCTGGCTTCAAGGTTATTTCATACAATATCATAGCATCAATGAGAGTTTATATTGGGATTAGAGGGTCAGGAAAGGGGTAAAATTCTGTATTGGAGGGTCTAGAAAATCAGTCAACTGCAAATGATGAAGTTCCCAAATACCTTCTCTATATATATTTACAGTGATTGAAACCAGTTTTGAAAAAGCAAAACCTGAAGTAGTTTTTGGCTATAATTTCCTATAGAGATATACACTAAGACTGTTGTGGGACCAATTTGTGGAGCATGATTAGGTGGTTCCCAAAAAGGAATCCTTACTCTGCAGTGAGCACTTGAATGTATTGATTTGGTCATTCCTAGGATAAATAATTCAAACCATATTACCTGCAGAGGTCTCACACAGTTTTTGCACTGCCTTATCTTCTAGTCCTTGTGTTCTTGTCATTCATTATTGTAATGTTGTGACTCAAGTTTCCTCTCCCTGGGTCATCAGGACTGATAATGCAGTTTTGACATGTGAAAGCACTTGATGCAGAGATAGAATTGCCTGAGACTGGGGCTGGAAAGGAAGGAGAGACTTCTTACTGCTGGACCTCACCTTGAGTTGACATTGGGTCTGCACTCTTTCTTTGCCAAGTAATGCCCTCCTATGAGTGTGAAGTTTCTCTGGGAACAAGTATTTTCCTAGTCATATCTTATCCTATGAGTGTATAGGACATAGTAGACCTGTATATTTAAACTCAAGACAGCTGCCAAGTGGTTCTAATTTCTGCTTTAAGTGTATATGTGAGTGTAAGGGAATGAGAGATTTATTGTTTAGTGGCTACTAGTATTATTGATCAGCATCTTCTAAGAAGACAAATGACTGACCCTGCTCCTTGTTACAGTGACTTCAGTTTCATGTTTTCTTTAGTCATTGTCTTTGTCCAGATTGTAAACAACAACTGAGCAGAGAAATGTTTATATTCCATTATTATTTTTTTTAACAATATGATGAAAAGGACAATCTCAAGTAAAGGAGATTGTGTACCTTTAAATTAGCTTTCCAAGGAAACAATTTTAGCCTTTAACTTCCATTAAAACTGTATATTTTTTTCCTCCTCTGGATGATTGTCAGAAGTTACTATAAAAAGAACCATTTTTTGAAACAGTGAATATGAAACTCTTGAATATTATAGATGTTTAAACTCAAACCCCTTAGTTTTATGAAAAAGTGATGGTAGTTTATTAAAAAAATGTAGTTCTGTACGTTTTAATGACTAAGAGCTCTTTCTATGCTCAAACTTCAAATGGATTGTTATAGATAAATGTATATATACAGTATTCTTTGAATCATTAGAAGTTAGTATTTTTGGTTGAAAAATACCTGCTATTATAACTCACTTATATTGGCATTTAATAAATAACTCTACTAGATTTGTTTCGACTCAAGAATATTTTGCTTTTACAAATTTTGTGGAATAATAAAGAACAAATAATTCTTACATACTTATATGAACTAATGTTAAAGAAAATTTAGCAATTGAATCTTTGCATGCCTGAGTGTGGTACATCACCACAAAGGATATGGTATTGTTAAAATCCTTGTCTTCTATTACATGTATAATAATTGCCCATAACCTCATATATTTAGTTGTGTAGGTTGTGCATTCTAGAAGTGCAGATAGGTAATCAATAAAGAAAACACGAATGTTTCAGATAAAAATAAGACCTATACAAATAATTAAAATAGTGTTATATGATAGTTACTAGATAGCTAGAGTAGATGATTGGGAAGAATAATGAAATGGTTCTTTAAAATTGTAAAAATGAAATAATAATACTTTTCTAAATAGTAAAAATAAAATTATTTTATGTACATCTTTTTAGAATTTATTGTTTTCATACTTTATTGCTAAAAATGCTCAGACTGACACAGTTCTTTTCTGTTTTTTTTTTTTGTTCCAACAGTTGTAGCAGTGGGATTTTCTTTTTTTTTTTAAGATCTATTTTAACTGATGTTTAATAAAGAATATGTGCAGTTTTGTGTATTTATGTAAATATTAACTCAGAGACAATATTCCAAGTATAATAATATATTTAGGGTTTAAATTTTTTTAGTTTTACTTCATTTTAATTTTTTATAGTGAAAAAATTGTATTTGGAAATATTCAGCAATATATACTATATGTTTAAGCATATGAAGAAAAGACTTATAAAGCAACTCAGACCTGTTTTAAAAATACATCTTTATTTAATTGAACTTTTAAATTTCTTTATTAAATATACTGAACAACTTCATTTTTGTGTTTTTACATTGTTTGGATAAAACTTTTCATTTTTAGGGATCATAATATTTCCTTCTGTTTTCTCTGAGCAAACAATTTCCATGTTGCCACTTGATTTTTATGTCCATCATTTTAATGGCTTTGAAATAGAAGGTCAGGTGATTATGGTTAAATTTATGTGATAATTCCCTTATTTTAATAGTTTTGGTTTTAGTGGAGTTTTGCTGTTACAGATAATTCTGTGACAAATATTTTATGGTTTGTAGCTTTGTTTTAGTCAGATTTTTTCATTCCTGCAAACAATAGACGTGACAGGAACAATTTGAGAGGAGGAAAAGTTTATTTAGGGACTCACAGTTTCAGAGGTTTCAGTCCATAGACAGTAGCTCCATTCCTCAGGTGTCAAGGTGAGGCATGACATCATGGCAGATGACTGTGGTGGGAGAAATCAGCTCGGGACATGACAATCAGGAAGCAAAGACTCCCCTCACCATAGACAAAGTATATACCCCAAAGACATGACCCCAGTGTCCTACCTCCTCCTGCAGCCACACCCTCCCTGCCTACATTTACCACCTGATTAATCCCTATCTGGGGATTAATCCTCTGATTAGGTTAAGGCTCTCATAACTCACTCATTTTATCACTAAACTTTGTTGCACTATCTTATACATGAACTTTTGGGGAACAATTCACATCTAAACCATAATATTCTTCTGCTGACCCTCAAAAGCTCATGTCCATCGCATAATACAAAATACATTTTGTTGAGAGCCACAGCCAAAGGGGCCCCAGCAAACTTCCAGCTGCCAGCAAACTTCCAGCTGCTGGCTGATGATTGGCTCACAGCGGCCCCAGCAACATCTAGCTGATTGGCTCCTCGGCCCCAGCAACATCTAGCTGATTGGCTCCTCTGCGGTGATGCTCATTGGGCTGTTTCCCTGCCCTTTCAGACCACGGAGCTGCTCATTGGGGGACTTTTTTGGCTCCGCCCACGTGACCCAGCCAATCGGCCTCAAGAGCAGGAGGATTGTGGGAGGTGGAGAGAAGCTTGTGGGGGAGAGAGAGGCTTGTGGAAAGCCGGTGGTGGCAGTTGAGGCTCTGAGGGTTTTTCCTGAGAGGCTGTTTTGTTTGGCGTGTGTGGTTCTAAAAATAAAGTTAATTTCTTTTGACAAGTGGCTCCTGATTGTGCCCAGCCAGACTGCGGCAACATTTAATTCATTTTCAAGAGTCCCCATAGTCTTAATAGTTTAAGCATTGCCCAGAAGTCCATGTCCAAAGGCTGTGGCTGTGAGACTCACGGCATACTTACAGCTTGAGCCCCTATAAAAATGAAAAGCAAGTTATATATATCCAATATATAAAGTCATAGAGTAAACATTTCCTTTTGAAAAGGAAGAATAGATCATAGAAAAAAGGGAATCAAAATGAAAGTAAAATCCAGCTTGGCAAATAAATTCTGTAGTTCCACATCCAGCATCTGGAACACATGGCATAGTGATGTCCTCTCTAAGGGCTTATACAGCTCAACCCCTATGGCTTTGCTGGTTGCAGCCCACATGGCCCCCCTGTTAGCTTGTCTCTGCTGGATTCCTATAGCTTTCCTTGTTAGACATTTGATGGTACTGGCATTTCTTAGTCTTGGAGGTCACCAGTGCTGCTTTGCCTACCTTCACACTTCTCCATGCATCGCCCTTTCAGGGGCTCCTCACAGGAAATCTGATCCTGCTGCACTTTGCCTGGTCTCCCAGGTTTGCCTTTGAAATCTAGGTGGAAGCCTCCATGACCCAGTAACTCCAGCAAGCTCCTTTGTATTTCGGAGTATAGTGTCTTAAGGCAGATTGTTCAGATATGCATTTCTAAGTTGCATTCTTTGTTGTCCAAAGATTATATTCACTTTATAATAGAACTTAGGGAAGATTTGACTTGATCCTTATTCAATTTGTGATTAGATATTCTACAAAGGTTTTGATTTGAAAAAACAAAGCAAAAAAAAAAAAGCCATGATATCTCAAAGAGAAGCTATACTACCTCCTTATGAAGTGTGGAATCAGAGCTTTTGATAGGGCTTTGGTGAGTCTTATGGAGGCCATTCTTTAATAAAGTGAGTCAACAAAGTCAATAAAGTAAAAAAAATATTTTCTTAGTTAATTTCTGTCTTGGAAATCTTCATTGAAAACTTATTTCTAGTAACAAAAAAGATACAGTAGTTTTTCAGTTTATCTTCAACAAAGGCAAATAATTTTTCAACAAAGGTCCAGCGAGCACTGGCCTTCCATTTGTTCCATTACATTTTTATGGACCCACCCATCCTCTTAATTGATCTACTGTGTTTTATAGGCCCTCCCACCCAAGTATCAGACTTAAAAACTGTATTTGTAGGTTCTTCATGTGTAGATTGAATCAACCATAGATTGAAACTATTCAGAAAAAAATTGCATCTGTACTGAACATGAGCAGACTTTTTTCTTGACATTATTACTAAAATTATATGTATAACAAATTTTTACATTGTATTGAACACTTTTAAGTATCTAGAAATGATTTAAAAATATACAAGAGGACGTGTATAGGATATATGCAAATACTGCACCATTTTATATAAAGACTTGAGCAACAGTGAATTTGGCACCTACTGGGTGGTTGGTAGCATCTTGGAACCAATCCCTCCTGGTTGCTGAGGGACAAGTGTATACCTGAACATTAAACTGGATGAAAAGAACCGTTGTGGTATTACATTCTGCATATTTTTTTTTCTTATTTTGGATGGCTGTTAGGGTTACATTGTCCTAGTTTAATAGGACTTAGTAAAGTACTTGTGTATGAGAAGGCAGACCCAGCGAGCAACTGAGCAAAATGACTTCCTCATGAGAACACAATAGTTTCCTTTTTCTTTGGTTAGTAAAATTTTGAGCAAGTCCTTAAGTTCCTTAGTGATGAATATTAGCATAGCATGAGTTATATTTACTTTCTAGGTTTATCTGAGTTTTCCTATCTCACAAAAGAGCTGTAAATCTTCAGTAAAATATCTTTTACTGAGTTGGAGCATTCTTGTCCTCCATAAGAAAAGGGCATGATATATTTAAATTTAATAATGTCTATTGTTTATTTAATTCCTAAGGTAAAAGAGAAAACTGCAAAAATATTCATGAGCTGTAATATATTCTTATTTTGTGTACCCAGCATCAAGGATGATACTTGGAAATACTACTTTAAAGAAGTTTATTTTTTAAAAATAGATAATTTAAAATAGTTATCTCACTATTTTTCTAAGTGATTGTGTTATTTGTTAAGTAGGATTGTGTCCTAAGGATGGAATATTTGGTAACTTAAGGAAGGTCTGGTGCAAGAACAAGAGTTTTATCTGCAATTATTTACTTCTTTTTAAGTTAGCAGCAAAAGAGACTCTTGGAACTATAGTTCTTTATAAACTCAAACTTTGAAAAAAATTGGAGAAGGATTTTTTTCCTTTCATTAAAAATTTGTAAATTTTTGTGTTTTTACTTTTCCTATCAGGTAGGAAAGGAAGAATAATATTTCAGTTTTTGTTATTTTTAGATTCCATTTCAATAGTTTTTGGACATATGTCATTTAGCTTATACAGGGGGCATATTGCAGAAAGTGAAAATATTAAATACATTTTCTCATCTTGTTATTAATTTTCAATACACTTACTTTAAATATTCTCCATTTTTTCTGTGTTTCTTTTTCAGGACTTTGTAATTTTATGAGTTAAATTCAGGGCAGAAATAGAGTGGCTCAAGATACATTCCCTTATGATTGTTTTGTATATATGTGGCAATAGTTTCAAAGGCAATTACATTAGGATCATTGTTATCCAGGAACTGAATCCATCCCTCTGGTTTTAGAGCTAAGACTGTAAACCTTCTGATTTGATTCTGGTCCAGAATATTTCCTAAAATACTGTGTTGCCCTTCTGCTGTGAATTTGATTCTTGGGTCTGCATTTCTCAAAGTGCAAGCTGATATGTCCAATAAAAAAACTTAATGAAATTATTTTGCCACACGATAAATGTTTTGGAAAAACCCAAAGGTATTCCTAGGAAGGGATCTTTTCTCTGAAATTCTATTGCCTTTGAAAGGCAGCATTTAGCTGTTGGAGTCTCAATTTAAGAAACACAGGCTGTTTCATCTGGGTTGAAGGTCAATTAGATGTGAGTCTTTAAATCCGTTACTTAATTCTTCTGTGCTATTGTGAAAGGATGATGTTTCATAAATATGGAATCAGAGATGCTATGTTGATTTTTTTTTCAAGCCAACTTTCAGAGCTTTTATTTCATAATGGGCAGGTATTATCCTGCTGTTCAATTCAGGAACCATGCCTTGCACCAGCTGTGTTTGTGAGTGTCTACACTTCCCAGGTCTATGTGTGGGGAGCCTGCTCTGTCCATTCAGGCTGCCAGCCCAAAGCAGGCTTCATACCTTTTACTGAGGCCCTGCTTCTTTTGATGACAGGTGAAACACTGGTGAAGGAGGGTTTTTGAAAGAAACAGTTTAATTGTTTCAGGTGAACAGAAGAAGGGACCCTATTTGGGTATATAGTCTAATAAAGAAAGAGATGATTCTATGCTTCTGCAAGTTATTTTAGGGTACCTTTGTGGGGGCTCAGGCTATGCTATGAAGAGTGTTCCCCTCACAAAATACTGAATGTTATGACTGAGAACTTTTTATGTCCCTAACAGTGACCTTATAAAAGTAAATTTTGAGAACTGTCAGAACCTATTTTGACTTTCAGTTTCATTTAAAACATCAGTATTTAGTTCAACAATGTAATTTTCAACTTCTTTAGGGTAGTTCAGAGTTTTGTAATTGAGTATCCTGAATTTTAGTTTATTGTATGTTTTCTTAAAATTATTAGCATGGCTTACCAATACTAGGTAGCCTTTGAGAAGGCTACCTAGTATTGCTCCACCATGTAAATTAAATTAAACATGTAAAACATATAAATTAAACATGTAAAACACTTCACGATAATGGGCGTTAGCCTTTTCCTAGGCCATGATACCTGTAAGAAGCTGTCAATCCTTACGTTAGAAATAAATCATGAGTAGGTAACCTATACACACATTCACAGGCACAACCCCTTCTCTACCTCTCATCTCTCTCTCTCACTGTGTCTCTCTCTCTCTAACTCTCTCATATTTACACACATTCCTGTGAATGTTTACCTATATCATCATGCATCCCTTCTCTTACGGTTTGGTTCATAGAGATTCACAAACCTTCCGAAGTTCATGGGTAACTAAACTCCTAAATTAAGACCATTTGAGTGATACTGAGTGAAAAGAGGAACAGAAAAGATGACATTTTTTTTTCTTTGAAAGAAAGCAGCATATTTATACATTTACCTGTCCTGAATATTTGTTCATCCATCTGCTGTATATAAATATATCTAACTGTGCCCCCACCCATTCATCCATGCAAGGGTCAGATGTTTTATGTTTGTCAAAATGTCTTAAATATTTTATTTGTATAATTTTCTCCCTCCTCTCCCCTTTTAAAACCTGAAACTACACTGCTTTCTAAATACAGAAAATGAAAGAATGATTCATGGAAACTGTTTAAAGTTTTTAAAGTGTTTAAATAGAGAATATGTAGAGATTTGTTTGTGGTTGTATAATGATATGCTTTAAAGCATTTACAGATTTGTGAAGGTGCTATACTCATTTCATCTGTGGCTTGGCTAATCTTAGGGCTCATTTTATACTTTGAAAAGTCTTCCTTTGAACTTTTTGTACTGTTCTAGTTTTAATATAAAGCATATTGTCAAGAAAGCAGAATAGGATTTTCTTGGGTGAAAATAAAGCTGTTAGGCATCTGCTATTTCTTTAGAAAGGTACTCTATCAAAGTTTTAAAAAAAGTTTCTAATGTAGATCATATTCCTTTTAGAGAAACTATTTTCCTTTATTTTTTTGAATTGACAGATTTGTTTATTTCACATACAAATCGACTTGTAAAGGTGTTTTAGGACTGTAGAGATTTACCTAAGTATTTTTAGATGTTCAAATTTTTATATTAAATTGTTTATTCTGGTCCTTTAGTTCTTTAACAAATTACTATTGAAATCTTATTTCTTTTAAAATTTTCAGTATTCATTTTCTACTGCCTATATATTTCTTGTTCTGATATGAAACAAAATCGATTTTGCTTTAGACAAGTAAGGCAGAGTGACTTATTTGTGAAATAAGGTTCTAATTGCCCTATCATTTTCTCTAAGATTGAAATACAAGAAAGGACACAATGAAGAAAATCCCTTAGAATATTGTAAAATATTTAAAAGTATAAAAAAGCAACATGAAGATTTAAATGCACACAGTCTGCTACAGGATGTAGCCAATGAGGAGTGCAGCCTGAGTGTTAGTGCTGCACATTGTGCATTCTTATCTGGAGCATTGCAGCCAATCAAGAAAGATGAAAAAGTAAATGTACTAGTAGCACTAAGGTGTTTTTTTTTGTACCGGAGATTGAACTTAGGGGCACTTGACCATTGAGCCATAACTCCGGCCCCATTTTGTATTTTATTTAGAGACAGGGTCTCACTGAGTTGCTTAGCACTTAGCTTTTGCTGAGGCTGGCTTTGAATTCATGATCCTCCTGCCTCAGCCTCTGGAGCTGCTGGGATTACAGACGTGCACCACTGTGCCTGACAGCATTAAGGTTTTAAAGTGAGCATAATCAGAATTCTAGCAAAATGAGATGCATACCTATATCTTAGAAAAATCAACATGTTTTATGGGAAGAATTTATCAGTGTTATGAGTTTGACTAATAGAGCTGAGCTACAGTCTCTGTATTTGCCCTAGTGACATTCAAATGAACTGTTTTTAAATATTTATGATATGTGGGACTAGATTTATAATTTAATAAGAATTCTTAATATTAAGAATACTTGGATTTTTTTTTTTGCAAGATGAAAACAGTATGGTGTTTCATAAACTGATCAATAGTCACAATCATTTTGCAAGGTTGTTCCCAAATTTATAGCCTGTTCTGATACTCTGTGCAGAAATACTCCCTTCTATTTATCATTTATTGAGATGGATCACTTAATTGCAATCTCAAAGTTATAACTTCAGTTTCTCCAATTTCAATGTGATGATAGTTTTCAGTTAAATAGTAACAGTCATTATTATATATACAAACAAATGAAATCAGATTTTCTTTTTAATTTTTTGTTGTTCTAGAGGTCTTTTCTCTAAAATCTCTGAATATTCTTCTTCTTTCATAATGCACTGTTTGATCTTAAGAGTACCCTAATATTGCTTTTCCTAACTGATTTTTTTTCAAAGTCTTTTAGAACAAAACATCTTATTCAGCCTAGGATCATTTGAAAGTACTGATTGAAAATGGTTTGAAGCAAATTACAAAGCATCTTGAGTCTGAACCTCTGGCCCAACTCAGTTACTGGAAATTTTTTTTGCAGGATTATTTGAGGCAAAGGTCCAGTGATATTTCTCTTCTTAGCCACTAACAGATAAATGATAAAAGAATTCTAAGGTCTTTGCTAGTGAACTCTGTAAAGAGTGCTAGTCTTGGTTGAGCAGAAGTAAGGAGTTTGGTTCTGAAAGGGAGTGAATGAAAAACTATTATGACATTGAGGTGGTCAGTAATGCAATGAGATTAAGCTTTAAGACTTTGTAACTACACTCAAAAGATAGGATGAATTCTCATTTACCTCAGCTCCTGGCCCAGATTAAAAAGCCTGTCTCCAAACATGGATATGTACACAAGCAAATGTTTTTTAACATTAATTATATTTATTGAACACCAAAGCACTGAATGTTTTTAGTCTTTTTTAAAAAAAACATGTTGTACATAAGCATGTGAACTCTATATTTTACATATGTGTGTGTCTATGTGTATGTAATATATGTATATGTGTAAATATAGCATATATAGCCATATGTTGCAGATAATAAAAATGTCATGTTCCAGTAAAACTGCATATACTAGAATTTTGGTTAGGTTGTTTAGAAGAAACAAACTAATCATCAAAGAAAATGAGATCACTTACATACCTGACAAAGAAAGTTGTAATATTTGTAATATTAAAAAATATCTAAGTAGATTGTAGACAATTTAGACTGCATTTTGATGTTTATCCTTTGTGTATTTTATATGGGGCTGAGTTGCTATATGAAAGACATACATTTTTAATTGCTACCTGATCTAGGAAATTTGTTTAAGCCCCTAGTATTCACTCTAAGGATTTTAAGGCTTTAGAGGATTGTTTACCAAAGTGAACTGCAGGTAAAACTTATCATGAAAACAAAACAGAACAAACTCTAAAATCAAAAGTGAATATATCTTTAATGATTGAAAATATCATACATGAAACTTAGGTTCAGTGGTGAACAGCTGACACTTAGATTATACGGATGATTAAAAATGTAGTGAATCTTTTAGCAGTATATAAGATAGTAAAAGGAGGAATCATGTTTATGTGTCTTTAGATATTTTGACATATTTATGAAGCAACTGTCATAAATAAGTTACTTTTTAGCGGTAAAATATATTTTATATATCACAGGCTTACTTATAATCCTTTCTGCAGCCTGAAATGAACTTTCTCCTCTATCCCAGCTGACAAAAATCTCACTTACTCTGTATGGTCCAGAAATTGCCACAATCAGGAGCCACTTGTCAAAAGAAACTAACTTTATTTTTAGAACCACACACGCCAAACAAAACAGCCTCTCAGGAAAAACCCTCAGAGCCTCAACTGCCACCACCGGCTTTCCACAAGCCTCTCTCTCCCCCACAAGCTTCTCTCCACCTCCCACAATCCTCCTGCTCTTGAGGCCGATTGGCTGGGTCACGTGGGCGGAGCCAAAAAAGTCCCCCAATGAGCAGCTCCGTGGTCTGAAAGGGCAGGGAAACAGCCCAATGAGCATCACCGCAGAGGAGCCAATCAGCTAGATGTTGCTGGGGCCGAGGAGCCAATCAGCTAGATGTTGCTGGGGCCGCTGTGAGCCAATCATCAGCCAGCAGCTGGAAGTTTGCTGGCAGCTGGAAGTTTGCTGGGGCCCCTTTGGCTGTGGCTCTCAACATCTCCCCCTCTCTGTTTAAACAACAAGCATGTGGCTTAGGGACTGTGCCTGTTAGGCAGTCCAATTCAACATATGGTCCTTACCCGTCATCGGATGAACTGACCTCTAGGCGTCAGCCTCCTGTCTTAGGTTGGTACCACTGCAATTGGATCATACCCGTCACTGACTACCGGTCCAGCATACAGCCATACTTGTGGATAGGCCTTTGCACCTGTGGGGGGGTGAGGTTCTTTGCCTCACCGCTGTTGGCCCCCAAATTTTAGACCATCACTAGTAGAGGAGGATGCAAAATGCCATGACATTAAGCCAATTGAGGGCTCCTTTGAAAAATTGTACCACTGGTGACACCATCAGCAAAAATACTCCAGCACTACCACAATTCGCTGTACCAACAGATAGTTCACAATGCATACAGGTGAGCTCACAATGTGTCCAGGCAAGTTCTGCAAGCAGTTCAGTGATGGCTATTGTAGAAGCTGTAGATTGGTTTTATCTTTGACTTCACCAGCACTGGGATGAAGATAGGAATTCTGGCAATAATGGCTAAAGAAAAAATTATGTAACATTACAGAAGGCACTAAAAGAAAACAATTTTCTTAACAATTTACATTATCTTTAAGAGAATTATTAAGTATAATGAAAAGGAAAGGCGAAAGTAAACAAACAGATCTGTTAACCTTCTTTTTTGTTTACATATTAAAACAATCCTCAACAGTTGTTTACCCAATTTAAATTAAACCATATAAATCACGTGAAAAAAAATATTTGGATCCATTTTATCATGAGCGCTCATCATATATGATATATGGACATACGTACATTCAAACATATAACACAAAACACAAGTGTGCACACATAATATAATACATACAACACATAACATTATAGTAAAGGCCTTATAACTTTTTACAGGTGAAATCTCCATTGCAATGTTTAAAAACTCTATAGTCAAAAAATAGAACTGATCAGCAAAACATTAACCTAGGTCTGTATGAGCTCAAAAAACAAAATAGAACTTCATGATATGGCAAAGGGCAATAATAAAATAGATATTGAAAAAAGCATCCTGGTTCTGTTGCAGATGTAAGAATAGCCAAACTGGAGTTTTGGATATCAGTTGTTATGGATTTGAGCCAAATCATCTTCTTTTTGGTCTGTAGAAATCGCTTTAGTTAATCTTTCTGGAATCCAAATCGGCTGCTGTTCTCCCTGTGGAAACACATAAACAGACCCCCGACTCCAGACAATCACTGGGTCAGGACCTTGGTTAATCTCTCTGGAATCCAAATCGGCTGCTGTTCTCCCTGTGGAAACACACAAACAGACCCCCGACTCCAGACAATTACTGGGTCAGGACCTTTCCATTGTCCTGTTAGAATATCCTTCCAAAGTACCTTGGGCTTATGTACATTTTTTGGACACATGTGCCTTTCCACAGCACTAAGTCCTGATGAATCCAAATTTAAAAAGTTTAGAGTAAAAAGGGTTATTTTAAGTTTATCTTTGGGGAATATATACCCCTTCCCAATTCCTTCTTTTTGCTTTAATAAGTACATTTTAATAGTTTGATGAGCTCTTTCAACTATGCCTTGTCCCTGTGGATTGTATGGGATTCCTGTTATATGAGTAATGCCAAATGTTGAGCAAAATTGTTTAAAAGAGGTAGAAGTATAACCAGGGGCATTATCTGTTTTTAACTGTTTTGGAACACCCACAGTGGCAAAATTTTGTAAGCAATGAGCTATAACATGTTTAGTTTTTTCTCCGGCATGAAGGGAGCCCATCAAAAATCCAGAAGAAGTATCAACTGTAACATGCAAATATTTTAATTTTCCAAATTCTGGCAAGTGTGTGACGTCCATCTGCCAAATATGGTTAGGTATCAATCCTCTAGGATTGACTCCAAGATTAACTTGTGGTAAAAAGGTCACACAATTTTGACATTGTTTTATTATTTGTCTAGCTTGTTCCTTAGTTATTTTAAAATGCTTTTGTAAAGTATTAGCATTGACATGGAACTTTTTATGAAAATTTATAGCTTCTTCTAGTGTAGAGAAAATATGTATGTCATGTGTAGTTTTATCTGCTAAATCATTGCCCAAACTAAGGGCTCCAGGCAATCCTGTATGTGCCCTGATATGTCCTATAAAGAATAGATCTTTTCTGTCCCAGATTAGACTTTGTATAGTGGAAAGCAAAGAGAAAACAGTAGAAGAAGGGGAAATCCTACCAGCATCTTCAAGAGATACTATAGCATTAACTACATACTGACTATCAGAAAATAAATTAAATACAGAATCTTTAAACATCACAAAAGCTTGTAAAACTGCATTAAGCTCTACCTTTTGAGCTGATTGTTTGGGTACTAAAAATGTAAAAGTTTGATCAGGGGTAACTACTGCTGCTGTACCATTATTTGACCCATCAGTGAATATATTTGGAGCATTCATGATAGGTGTTTTTCTTGTCATATTTGGAAAAATTACAGGATGCAATGACCAAAAAGACAATAAAGGATTAGATGGTAAGTGGTTATCAAATGAAACATTAGATTTGCACATGATTATTGCCCAAGTATTTAACTCATTAGCTAACTCATCAATTTGATTCATAGTATATGGAGTAATAATTTTATTGGGAGAAATTCCAAACACTCCCTTTGCTGCTTTTATTCCTTTGAGTATTAATTGTCCTACAGCCTCAGGATACCTAGTAAGAATAGTGTTAGGAGAATAAGATAAATGTATCCATAATAATGGACCTTCTTGCCAAAATACTCCTGTAGGAATATTTTTTTGTTGGTAGTACAATAAATAATAAAGGCAAACTTATATCAATTCTATCCAAATGCATATTTTCCATGTATGTTTCAATGATTTTTAATGCCTTTCTTGCTTCAGGCGTTAACATTCGGGGTGAATTTGGATCTGATGGACCTTTTAGGATATCAAATAAAGGTCCCAACTCTCCTGTTGGTATACCTAAATAAGGCCTTATCCAATTTATGTCTCCTAATAACTTTTGAAAGTCATTAAGTGATTTGAGTTGATCTACTCGTATTTGAACTTTTGGTGGACGGACCATGGTTGAGGATAATAGAACTCCTAAATAATTAATTGGAAAATTTAATTGTACTTTATCTATTGCTATCTCTAGATTATAATTTTTTAATAAGTTTGTAAGTGTGGCATAACATTCTAGCAATGTGTTTTTATCTTTGTGTGCTAATAATACATCATCCATATAGTGAAATATTTGTAGTTCAGGATTTTGATTTCTAAGTGGCTGGATTACTTTGTTAACATAAATTTGACACATAGTTGGGCTGTTAGCCATCCCTTGAGGGAGTACTTTCCATTCATATCTCTGATCAGGACCTTCATGATTCAGTGCAGGGATAGTAAATGCAAAACGTGGACTATCCTCAGGATGAATTGGAATTGAAAAAAAACAATCTTTAATATCTATAACTAAAACATACCAGGTTTTTGGCAAAGCAGACAACTGAGGAATCCCTGATTGAGCAGGTCCCATAATAACTATCTCATTATTAATGGCTCTTAAATCTTGCAATAATCTCCATTTACCAGATTTCTTTTTGATGACAAAAATGGGAGTATTATGGGGAGATACAGAAGGTTGTATATGTCCTTCTGCTAATTGTTGTTTGACCAGGTCATGGGCTGCTTGTATCTTTTCTTTAGTCAGGGGCCACTGAGGAACCCATACTGGTCTTTCTGATTTCCAAGTAATTTTTATTGTCTCAGTGGCCCTTTCTGAAAATCCAACCCATGTCTGTCTGTTCCTTGATCTATTTGCATTGGTGCTGCTATACCTTGTCCTTGTTTTTCTAATCTTTTTCCTTTCCTAAAACCTTGTCTAGTCATAATAGTGGGTGCATTTTGGTTGATGTTATTTGTTAATGTCAAACCTAATTGATCTAGGACATCTCGTCCCCATAAATTTATAGGAAGATGATCCAATACATATGGCTGTATAGTTCCTTCACATCCTTCAGGATCCTTCCAATCTAATACCATTGCACTTCTATGGGGATTAGTTGCCACTCCTAGGCCTCGAAGCGTTTGAGTGGCTTGTTGTAATGGCCAATGCTTTGGCCATTCTTGATGAGAGATGATGCTAAGGTCTGCACCTGTATCCAGTAGTCCATTAAATTCATGTCCTTGAATATTTAGTTTTAGCATGGGGCGAGAATCTAAATTTAAAGAAAGCATAGCCCAGTCTACACCTGTGGAGCCTAATCCCTTGGAACCTCTTTCTACAGTACGGCTGGAAAATTTATCATGTAGGCTGGGTATTATTAGTAACTGTGCTTTTCTATCTCCTGGTGAAATTACTGATATACCCTTTGGAGAACTGGCTATAATTTTTATTTCACCTTCATAATCGGGATCAATTACCCCAGGACTTATCATAAGTCCTTTTAGAGTAGAAGAGCTGCGTCCCAATAATAAGCCTACTGTTCCTTTGGGAAGAGGTCCTTTCACCCCTGTGGGAATGATTTGAACTCCCATCTCTGGAGTTAGTACTGCTCTGGCGGAGGCGCAGATTTCCAACCCTGCGCTCCCTCGGGTTTGTCTGATGAGGGATCTGATGGACAATGTGTCCTGGGCACTACCCTGATGGGGTTGCTGGGTTCCTCCAGTGCTCCGTATATTTGTGGTTTTGGGCCCCGGAGCATTGGGCCCCCCTGTCCATTTTTTGGCAATGGAGCCCGATGCCTTTCTCCACGATATCGTGGATAAACACCTGGTCCTTGTTCGTTTTTTGATAATGGAGTACCCTCTATGGTGGTTTGAGAACGGCATTCATTAGCCCAATGTCTCCCTCTATGGCATCGTGGGCAAATACCTGGTATTCTACTCCTTTGATACCTAGTTTTGTGAAACCCTCCTCCAATGGGGCAATTCCTTTTAAAATGTCCTGTTTGTTCACAATTGTAGCATGTTCTTGGCCTGGCATCTAAAGCCTGTTTTACTGCAGCTGCCACAATTTGCCCTTGTTCATTAATGTCTCTGGCATCTAAAGCCTGTTTTACTGCAGCTGCCACGACTTGCTCTTGTTCATTAATGTCTCTACATAATTCAATATATGTGTTTAAATCTTCATGTTTCCATGGTCTAATGATATCTCTGCACCAACGATTCGCTTGCTCATAAGCCAGGTGTTTTAGTAATGGCATTGCTTGTTCTGTATTCCCAAAAACTCTGGTAGCTGTTTGAATAAGCCTATCTACAAATTCAGCATAAGGTTCATTAGCTCCTTGTATTACCTTAGATAATTGACCTTGTAAACCTCCATGTCCTTGTAAAGTCTTCCATGCCTTAATTGCATCTGCAGCAATTTGTGCGTATACGCCAGGATCATATGCAATTTGTTGCTGCTGATCCTCATAAGGTCCCTTTCCTAACAACATATCTAGATTTCTCTGAGGATAACCAGCTGCTGCATTTCGCCTAGCCGTCTCCTTGCAAAATTCCTCATTGGCAACCTTCCATAACAGGTATTGTCCTCCATTTAGCACAGCTTTACACATATTAGCCCAATCTGCTGGCGTCATGTTCAAGTTGTTAATGGATTCGACCAAGCTTACAGTGAAGGGTGCTTGAGGACCATAGGTTGTTACAGCCTCTTTTAGCTGCTTCACTGTTTTGAAATTTAAAACTTGGTAAAATCACTGCCCTCCTGCCTCAAATACAGGGCATGTTAATATTTGAGATCTTGTCTCAGGATCCCAACTATCAACTGCGGGGGTTGGGGGCCTCCCAGCATATGGAGGTGGCGCTGTTGGTTGGACACTTACGCCCTCTGGTGATAGAAAGGTGTTAGTAGAAGTCTCCTATAGAGGTGGTGCTGTTGGTTGGACACTTACACCCTCTGGTGATAGAAAGGTGTTAGTAGCAGTCTCCTGTTGTAACTTTCCCCCTGATGGCTTTTTCTGTTTTACACTTTCTTTCTCTGTCTGACTAGCTTGAGAGGCCTTCTCTTTTACTTGAATCTTTTCCTCTGTCTGTCTAACTTGAGAGACCTTCTCTTTTACTTGAATCATTATGTCTTCTCCTTCCTCTACCATTGTCTGAACTGAAGGCTTTGGACTAAGCAAACAAGATATGAACGTCCACAATGGCAATGTGCCATCTGGCAGAGTCCCTGGGCTTTTCTTTTCTATTCTTTTTAAATCTTCACCATGATGGTTCCATTGTGATATATTTAACAACTCCTCCTTAAAAAGCCATGGGCTACATTTTTGTATTGTATCAACGTATGCCCTGATTGTTCTTGATTTTACTGAGATGCCTCCTTCCTCTAACAATTTACTTAACACTCTTTCAGTTTGTTTTTTACTAATTTCTGATCCCGTATTTCTACTATAATACAACCCAACAAGATGACGCCAAACAAAACCGAGACAGAATGAAATAAAAAGGGAACAACAAAAAGTCATTATAGCCTTTCTATCCTCCTGACATGTGCATCCGTCCTTTCTCCCTATCTGTTCCTCAGACGTAAATAGTTTTTCCTCAGATGTGAGCGGTTTTTCTTCCGTCTCACTCATCTCCAGGGACAGGCAACTTAAAACAAAAGTGAAGCAAAATAAAAGAGGAATCTTAAAATGGCTACCCATCCTCTCGCCCTGCCCTCAGGGGCGAGCAGTTTCACTTACCCTCAGTCGCTCCCCGTACGGGCCACCAAATGCCGCAGTCTGGCTGGGCACAATCAGGAGCCACTTGTCAAAAGAAACTAACTTTATTTTTAGAACCACACACGCCAAACAAAACAGCCTCTCAGGAAAAACCCTCAGAGCCTCAACTGCCACCGCCGGCTTTCCACAAGCCTCTCTCTCCCCCACAAGCTTCTCTCCACCTCCCACAATCCTCCTGCTCTTGAGGCCGATTGGCTGGGTCACGTGGGCGGAGCCAAAAAAGTCCCCCAATGAGCAGCTCCGTTGTCTGAAAGGGCAGGGAAACAGCCCAATGAGCATCACCGCAGAGGAGCCAATCAGCTAGATGTTGCTGGGGCCGGGGAGCCAATCAGCTAGATGTTGCTGGGGCCGCTGTGAGCCAATCATCAGCCAGCAGCTGGAAGTTTGCTGGCAGCTGGAAGTTTGCTGGGGCCCCTTTGGCTGTGGCTCTCAACACTGCCATATTCCTGTAACACTTTATATCATATTGTATTATAATTAAGTTATCTTTCTTCTGTAGCACTTAGGGACATCTGCTACATAGAAGGGGAAATGTTTGATAAGTATTATGAAGTGAATGAGGAATGGATTAATAAATTATGTTTAATTAAATAAGCAAGATTTTTAAACAGTCTTAATAGTTTGGATCAATTTTTCTAAATGCCTGAACTGATCAAGGAAGGAGAAAACTACATTTATGATTCCAAATCTTTGGGAGCACTTGCTGTTTTCTCTTACTCAGTGAATTAAAAAATGAAGATTATGAGGAAGTAACTTTTAAAATTTGTACACATTTTATTATGGAAAATTTTAAACATATAGAGAAGTTTAAATACTTTTACAGTGAATACCACTTATATTTTACCATTTTTTAATTATATAACTATCCACCTGTTAATCCATTAGGTCATCTTCTTTATTTACAGTGCATGACAAATTAAATTGCAAGGGCTTCCCCCTTAATAACTTCACTATGTTTATCCTTGACTAGAGTTCAATAATAGCTTGCAGTCTTTTTTCTTTTGAGCAGAAATTTAAATACAATGGCATGCATAAATCTCAAATGAACATCTGTTGAGTTTCAACCTATGCATGTAGTGGGCATTTGAAACCTCAGTCAAGATACAGAACATTACCATCACCCCCATACAGTCATCTCAGGTCCCTTCCTAATCAACCTCTTCCCCACACCTCAAAGACAATCCCTGTCCTAATTTTTTCCCCACTATATATTAGTTTTTCCAAAATGTGGCATCTTTAATAAAGTAAATGTTACAAGAGAAACATGCAAAGACAAAGGATTGTTGAGCAAAATGAATAACTAAAGTGAAAATTGGAAAATCTGCAAGGACAATTGATGAATGTAAGTGACTTAATAAAATGACTAATGACAAGTAGTTAGGGGGATGCCACAAGTAACTCATGGCTAGCATGCCTTCAAGCTTTGTAATTGCTGTAATCTTATTAGAATATGTAAATCTAAAAATCACTTGATGAAGATTTTTACCTGGTGATAAAATTTTGTAACCCATATAAACATATATTTCTCAAAGTCATAAGTCAAAATATGGTGTTAGTTTCAAATGTTTTGCTTTGGAGATGGAATTACTTAATTTTTAGTTTTAAAATGATCTAGTATGGAATGTTGAAAAAATATATAAAGAGTATTAATTAATGTATGTGAAGACAAATCTTTTGGTATATATGAAATTACTTTACATTACAGATGTAATGACTCCCATTTGTTATTTAGATACCTTGTGATATGTGTATATATCAATATATATCATACTATGTTTCCATTTTTTTATTTTAAAGCTTAATTTTTGCTTTCTAAAATTTTTATTTGTTCTTTTTAGATATACATGACAGTGGAGTCTATTTTGACATATTATACATACATGGAGTGTAACTTATTCTAATTAGGATCCTATTACTGTGGTTGTACATGATGTGGAGTTACACTGGTTGTGTATTCATATATAAGAATAGGAAAATTATGTATAATTCATTCTATTGTCTTTCTTGTTCCAATTTCTCCTTCCTTCCCTTCGTTCCCCTTTATTTAATCCAGTGAACTTTTATTCTCCTCCCACCCCTTTTACTTTGTGTTAGCATCCAGATATCAGAACATTTAGCCTTTGTTTTTTATGGAATGGCTTATTTCACTTAGCTTTATAGTCTCCAGTTCTATCCATTTACCACCATATGCCATAATCCCATTCTTCTTTATGGCTGAGTAATATTCCATTGTGTATATATATGTCCCACATTTTCTTTATCTATTCATCTGTTGAAGGGTACTAGGTTGGTTACATAGCTTTGCTATTGTGAATTGAGCTCTATACCGTTGATGTGGCTGCATCACTGTAGAATGCTGATTTTAAGTCCTTTGGATGTAAACTGGAAGAATGGGATAGCTGGGTCAAATGGTGGTTTCACTTCAAGTTTTCTGAGGAATTTTCATACTGCTTTCTATAGTGGTTGTACAATTTGCAGTCCCACCAGCAATGTATGAGTGAACCTTTTCTCTAACATCCTCGCCAACATTTACTGTTACTTGTATCTTGATAATTGCCCTTCTGACTGTAGTGAGATGGAATCTTGGTGTAGTTTTAATTTGAATTTCTTTAACTGCTGGAGATGTTGAACATTTTTTTTTATATATTTGTTGACCATTCATGTTTGTTCTTCTGTGAAGTGACTGTTCAGTTCCTTTGCCCATTTATTGATTGGGTTATTTGTTTTGTTATTATTAAGTTTTTTGAGTTCTTTTGTATATTAATCTTGGGGATTAATGCTTTATCTGAGCTGCTGGTGGCAAAGATTTTCTCCCATTCTGTAGGGGCTCTCTTAACATTATTGATCGTTTCCTATGCTGTGGAGAAACTTTTTAGTGTGATACTATCCCATTTATTGGTTTTTGATTTCACTTCTTGCACTTCTAAGAGTCTTGTTGAGAAAGTTGGTTCGTAAGCCAACAGAATGGAAAGTTGGGCCTACATTTTATATATTTTCTTTTCTCTGCTCTAATGCCTAGGTCCTTGATTTACTTTGAGGTGAATTTTGTGTAAGGTAAGAGATAGGGGTTTAATTTTATTTTGCTACACATGGATATCCAATTTTCCCAGCACCATTTGTTGAAGAGGCTCTTTTTCCCATTGTATGTGTATGGCACCTTTGTCTTGAATGAGATAACTGTATTTATGTGTGTCTCTGTGTCTCCTATTCTGTTCTGTAGGTCTTTATGTCTGTTTTTGTATGAATGCCATGCCATTTTTGTTATTATAGCTCTGTAGTGTAAGTTAAGGACTGGTATTGTGATGCCTCATGCTTCACTTTTTTCCCTGAGGATTGCTTTGTCTATTCTGGGCATTTTTCCAAATGAATTTCATGACTGCTTTTTCTATTTCTATGAAGAACATCATTAGAATTTTAGTAGGAATTGCTTTGAAAATCTGTATACTATCCAGATTTTGGTAGTATGAACAGGTTTTGGTGGTATAGCTATTTTGATAATATTAATTTTACCTATCCAAGAACATAGGAGATCTTTCCATCTTCTAAGGTTTTCTTCAGTTTCTTTCTTTAGTGTTTTATAGTTTTCACTGTAGAGGTCTTTTACCTCTTTTGTTAGATTGATTCCCAACTATATTTTTTAAAGCTATTGTGAATGGCATAGTTTTGCTAATTTCTTTTTCAGTTGATTCATTTTTGGTGTATAGGAATGCAATTGATTTATGGGTCTCAATTTAATATAGTGCTACATTGTTGAATTTGTTTATGAGTTCTAGAAGTTTTCTGGTGGAGGATTTTGAGTATTCTAAATATAGAATCATGTCTTCAGTAATTAGGGATAGTTTGAGCTCTTCTTTTCTTATTTGTATTCCTTTAGTTTATTTCTTCTGTCTAGTTGCTCTGTTTAGGGTTTCAAGAATTTGAATAGGAGTGGTACAAAAGGGCATCCCTGTCTTGTTCCAGTTTTTAGAGGGAATGCTTTCAATTTTTGTCTACTTAGAATGATGTTAGCTTTGGGTTTAGCATTTATGGCTTTTACAAAGTTGAGGTATGTTCCTACTATTCCTAGTTTAACTAGGATTTTGAACATGAATGGATGCTGAATTTTGTCATGCTTTTCCTGCATGTATTGAGATAATAATGTGATTCTTGTCTTTAAGTCTATTGCTGTTTCAATTCTGAACGTTAGTCCCCAATACAATCTAAAATATAGCATGGCTTAGTTTAGACACTAGCCCTTGTCATTATGAACTCTTTGTGGTTTTTAACTATATATATCTAACTATAGCCAAAAGCCGAATATTAGCTAATTACCCATAAAATCATAAATCACTATCCCCTCCCACTCACAGGTACTCACTGTTCCATTTTCTGTCTCTCTGAATAATACAATAGTTTTTGAATGAGGGTGATAAATTATTGCTTTGTTCCCAGTCCTCTCAGGTAAGTAATTTTTCTTTTCTTTCTTTCTTTTTTTTAAGTTTTATTTATTTAATTTTTTTTTAAATACACGACAGTGCAATGCATTACAATTCCTTTTTCATATCTTTGTATATAGAGTATGTTCGAGCCAATTCATGCCTTTATACATGTACTTTTTTTTGCATTATAATTCTTAGCACACATATATACCACAATTTTTCATATCTCTATTTGTATATAAAGTATGTTGACACCCAATTCAAGTCTTTATACATGTACTTTGGATACTGATGTCCATCACATTCCACCTTCCTTACTAATCCCCTGCCCCCTCCCTTACCCTCCCACCCTTCTTCCCCTTTTCTTTTTTATCTTTAGTAAATGAATCAGTCAGGGCTAAATCAGAGAAACAGAATTATTAGAATATGTATATTTCAAGTCTAAAATTCGGTTCTTCATTTTATAAGACTTCTCATTTTATATTTGATTTTTTCCCTCCTTGGTTGTCAATATATTGCTCATATATTTGATAACATTATTCTACAGTTAGAGGAGGCAGCAAGTGAAAACACTTTGAAATGGGTGTACCTGGGAAGTCATATAAAATGTAATCCATTTAAAGCTTAAGCCATTTATGTGAAATTAGGCATTTCATTTGATTTCTATCCATGGCTATGGCTTTTAGAAATTTGACATACAATTTATTTGATGCAATTTCAGATTGAGAATAATCTTGAAATACAATAATGAGATATTATGTTATTGAAGTATTGTTTACTGAAGTGTAAAGGGTATGAAATGATATAAATAAAATGTAACAGGTAATATTTGCATGAGTAGCATTTAGGTACTGGGTGTTTTTATATTTATATTGTATGTGCATTTTTATAACACAAAAAGGTGGTTTCAGAAATGTTGGTGTCATTTAGAATAGTCTTTTAAATGTAATTAGATGAGTCACATTTTTTTTGTATTTTATTTTCTCTAATGAATTTGTATTGTCAGGCAAGCATTTGTTTCAATATATTGTTTATTCAAGGAAAAGCCTTGTTAGTTTGAATAACCATAACTGTGAATGCATTAAGAACTTCACTGGTATTAGCAGTACAAAGCTCAATGGTACCTAATTCGAGGAATGACATATCAGTGCTAAATGTGATCCTTTTGTACTGAAGGTTAAAGATATAACAAATAAGTCCAGAGTGAGAAGAAAGGATGTATTTACAATTAACCCCTTTTAAGGTCTACTATGCAATGACAAGGTTGTGACTGAGTAATTAATGTAACACATATGGAATGAAAGAAATGAAAACATAGAGATTATTAATTAATAAATATATAGTTTAATGAAGATACTGTTTAGCATCAGGGGCTAATCAAGAGATGTAGACCTGAAACTTAGACCATTTAGGGGGAGTCCTCTGTCAAGGAAAAATACACACACACACACAAAAGGAAAAATACAAATTACAAATATAAATTTATGTTCAAGAGTCAGAATGTATTTAGAATAAGAAATCATAACTGATTGCAAATTTTAATGAAGATGATCAATGACATTATCATTGCAGTATTTATAATATAGTATTTTAAGATGGCTGATCACACCTTTAAACTTCTTCTTTACCTACAGGATGTATAATGATGATTGCTTCTCCATATGGGAATGCTTTTATAACATCTACAAAGAGTTTTAGAAGGATAAATTAGTCTTCCATATAGTATGGTAATAAAATTTGTTTTTATTATTGAAATTGGAATCTATAAAACATGCAACTTCATACATATATATTCAGTTCTTGAAAAATTGCTTATAGGTATGTCCTCTACAAACACAGGGTTTCTGAGAATTTCTCTTTTATGTGTCTCATTTTTTATTTAAAAAATGAAATGTATGGTACGTTTATAATTGTATATGCATTATCAACTTTCTAATAAGAGGGAACTTCTGATTTGACTAAGCATTGATTAAAAACTTAATTATCTGCTTATACTTTTTATGTTTCCTGATTGTAAGAATTTCCCACATATTAGCTTCTGGCTATGTACATTTCAGACTTTGATTCTTTTCCACTAATTGCATACCTCTAGTCCTAATTTCCATTGAAGGTATTCACATCCCCATAGATTCTGACTCTGCACCTTTATATCATGACTGCAGGTTATTTAGCAGTGAGAAAAAGGTGTATTCCAAAAGTAATTCCTGTACTGGAATAGATAGCAGTAATTAACTACCTATGGAAATGACAGAACTATGTCTGTATATCCCAGAAAACCCAAACTCTGTTCTACTTCACCTTCCCCTTTGCTTAATCCCCAAGTTGCTTGCTGTTGTTCCCACCACCTGACACAAAAGAGAGAAGAGGGAATGAAAAGAGAAAGATAATTTATGCTTATATCATTTTTTTTCTAAAATATGTAATCATGTAAATGTATTGCCAAGGCTCCTTCCAGGTTCTGAAGGGATCTTTGAAACTGAGGAGCCCTGAAGCTTAAGCTTCATTACGAGTTTGATGATAAATCTACCTCTGCCAAACAAGTGCTATTTCTGCAATGATGAATGTCTCTAATATCTGTGCTGTCCAATATGGTAGCTACTTGCTTTATGCAACTGCTGTATCGAATGCTTAAAATGTGGTTAATGCAACTGAGGAACTGAATCTTTGATTTAGTAAATTTAAATTGCTATCAATTTAAATAGACACATGTAATTCATAGTTATTGTTGGATAGTGTTGGTTTAACATCTAATTTATTAATATATTTAATAAAATTAATGCTTATTTTATGCTAGTAAAGACTTGTATTGTATCTTTTTCTGTTGAACTTTCAATGCAATGAGATAGTAGTAGACTTTTAATTACAGCCTAAATTTTGTATCATATATGATTTGTTTTTTGTCTATAAGCAAAGCAAGTGATTCTCATATTATGGACAGTATTATGCTGACAGAACTACAGTAAACTAAAAAAATACCTTTAAAGTGTTCCTTTTGGTTGACATATTTTACTCTTATTGCAAATAATCTTGAGTCAATTTTATTGAAAAATCTAAATTATGGGTTAAAATCTTTTGCTTGAAATATTTTTTATTTTTCTTTTAAGAAATTTAATAAGTCCGTTTCAGACAAAGGGAAAGTGAATTATTTAGTTGACATACTCAATATTTTATTTGACTACTTACCTATGAACCCTATTTCACTGCAGATTTCTGCCACTGCATTAACATATATTCATGAGTATTCTATGTATCCTAGTCATACACCACAAATAGTTTAGTAATAGATGCTTTTGGGGTGAAGCATGCTGGGGATTTAACCCAGGAGTACTTCACTACTGGAGCCACCTATCCGGCCCTTTTTATTTTTTATTTTGAGACAGGGTCTTGCTCAGTTGCTCAGGGCTTCACTAAGTTGCTGAGTCTGGTTTTGAACTTGAGATCTCCTGCCTCAACCTCCTTAGCTGCTGAGACTCCAGGTGAGTGCCACCATACCTGCCTAGCAATAAATGATTTTTAACACAATTTAAAAAAAAATTTAAGCATCAAATAACAGTAGCACTCCACATATTTTCAAAAAAATTCACCATAAAATTTGCGATGATTATGTGGTGAAATATAATAGTTTGCTAATCCTAGTGATCCAAACCGGATTTCAAATTTTGGACTAAATTGTAGTCTTTTAGGACACGGTATTACATGGTAACTCATGGATATTTAATTGGTAGAACAGAAAGAAATCACACATATTGTTTAGTACAGTTAGTGTATATCATGGTGTATCATTACATATAATTTTCTGAAAGACTGTGTATTTTATTCATTATATGCTTAGTATTGGGTAGAAAATTTTCAGTACTGTTAATGCAGTGTATTAATGTGTAGTTTCAAGCATAATGTGTAGGTTAAGGGGCCAGTAAATAATTTTCAGTTCATTTGCTATTTTTTTTGGGGGAAGGGTGTATTGGGGATTAAACCCAGGTATGTTTAGCCATTGAGCCACATCCCCAACCCTTTTTGAGACAAGATCTTTCCAAGTTGCTTTGGGCCTGGCTAAATTGCTAAGGCTAGACTGGAACTTGATATCCCCCTGCCTCAGCCTCCCACGTTGCTGGAACATTTGCTATTTATTTTTATTTACATAGTTGAGTGTTGACAAAGCTGGGACTAGATAGTCTCTACACATGTATATGTAATAATTATAATTAACATTTAGCTAGATTAGATTAATTTTTTTTAATTGGTGAAATTTACTTAATATAGTTAACCATTTAAAATTGTATGATTTGGTGGCAGTTAGAACCTTCAAAATGCTGCATCACCTCTATCTAGTTCTAAAACATTTCCATTATTCCAGAGGAGGATTCTATACCCAATAAGCAGTTACTACCTGTTTCCCCTCCCCTAAGCCCTGGAAATCACTTATCTTCTATCTGTCTGGATTTACTTTTTCTGGATGTTTCATGTAACTGAAACAATACAGTATGAGGACTTTTGTGTCTGGTTTCTTTTACTTACTGTGTTTTTGAGGTTCATCCACATTTTAGCATGTGTCAGTATTCCGTTCCATTCATTAGTTTTTTATACTCTTTTGTGTACATATATGAACTTGCATTTATTAAAAATTTTTTTTTAGTTATAGATAGGCACAATATTTTTCTTTTGTTCATTTATTTTTATGTGGTGCTGAAGATCAAACCCAGTGCCTCACATGTGCGAGGCAAGCTCTCTGCCACTGAGCCACAACACCAGCCCTTATTTGTTTTTTTAAATATATATATTGTTTTATTTGTAGGTAGACACAATGCCTTTATTTTTTATTTATTTATTTTTATGTGGTGCTGAGGATTGAACCCAGTGCCTCACCCACGCTAGGCAGGCACTCTACCACTGAGCCACAATCCCAGCCCACATTTATTTGTTTTTAATGTTAGTAAGATAGTCTAGTACAAATACTCTAAATTTAGTCTGATGAAACATTGAATTTAAATAATGGATGAAAAATAAAACTTTGTATCAATGAGGCTTATATTGGTGTTTTGTTTTAAAACTATAATTTGATGAGAAAAGAAAACAAACAGAAAATCAAATACATTTTTACCTTTTTAGTCATAAAAATAAAGTCATGAAAATCTTTGGATCTTAAATGTTTATTATTTTCTTCTATATCAGTGATTGTACCATTTTTTTTGCAAGTTTGATAGTAATTCTTTGTTGCTATCCATTTATTCTAACCACAATCTTTTTTTATAGGTATGTATTGCATACTGTTTATTAATAACTTAATGATTTTAAATGATAGAAAATATACATGCATATATAATTTTAATATAGTTTCTTGGATTTTTAGATCTTGGCATATATAAATAGATAATTAGTATTACAATAATTTCAATGCAGTTAATTATTTCAATAGCAGTAAGTCTAATTACGTTCTCAATTATTGTATACACTAAGAATTGCTTTTTTGTGCCACTTGATATGGTATAAAGGATTTTTGTCTTTAATGTTGGTTGACTAGGCTGGACCTCATTTTTTCCCCTAATATAGAGACAAGAATACAGAAATATATGAATATTGACTCAGTTTTTGAAACTTTTGTAGAAATTTATTCAGAAAGTCAGGACTCATGTCATGGTTCATTTGCAAAGTAAAAAAAAAATGTTTCTCTTTACTTTTTTGGCAGACTAACACTTATATATGTTAAATTTTTTTAAAAAATTATAGCTTAGTAATAATTTCCAAAATCCTAAGTAGAATTTTAAACATTGCTCCCTGATTTATTCTTATATTTTATTCTCTGTTGTATGATTTTTTAAAATAGGCTATGGTTGTTTCATATATGCTAGTTGTAATTTGACTTTTCAAAATGTGAAATGCAAGCTAAGTGCAAAATAAAGTAATTTATGTTTTATGACTATGAAATTTAATGATTCAGTTTTCAAAATGCCCTGAATCCTCAAATGTCTTTTTTTAAAACTTAATTTGTTGGCTTTGATGGTTTGTCAGTGTGAAGTAACTATTATTAGCTTTCTATTGCTGTGTAACAAGTTACCACAAATTTAGAGCTTTAAAGCAACATTAATTAATTATCTCACAGTTGTCAAGAGTATGGGTTGGACATAGCTGGATTATATGTTGCAGGTCTTACAGGCCAAAATCAAGGTTTTGGCTTGGATTCAGCATGTGCAAAGTCTCATGTGGGATTTCATGGGATCCTCTTTCATGGTCATGTTTTTTGGCATTATTCAATTTGTTAAAGTTGTGTGATTGAAGACTGCATTTTTTGGTTTGCTTCTGTAGAGAGACTACTTACTCTCAGCTACTGGAGTCCCTCACCCTTAGTTCCTTACTCTATTCTCTCACCCCCCATACAAGGCTCAATTCTTAGAGATCAATAGAAAGAATATATTGCTGGAGCTTTGAGGCTCTTTCTTTAAGAGCCTAGTCCCTTGTAAGGTCTTGCCTGATAAGCCCAGAATAATTTCTGTTTTAATAAACTCAAATACACCTGCTTTGGGACCTTAACTACATAATGGTAGTGAAGTCTATTCTATTTTACAGTTCCTGCCCTCACTTCAAGGGAAGGGATGATAGAGTGTGCTGGGAGCCATTAGCCAAGTAGGTATGACAGTTTCCTTACATTGAATGTAGGTGACCTTGCTCAAGGACCAGGGCAGATTAGGGTGTTCCCGGTTTAGGATAATTGGGTTTAGGGCGTTCCAGGTTTAAGATTATTCCTCCTGGGAATAGGGCGTATCCTGCTGCCTGAGTTCCCCTTGAGTTCTCATGGGATTCAGACAGTATTTTTTGGGAGACAGAAGCCCAGTGGAGGTGGATTTGGGCAGAGAACGTGGATTTCCCCAGAATGTGATTGTAGACGGCTGGTGTGAGTTCGGGAATAAAGAGTTGCTGTTTGAATCTACAAGCTGTGTGGTGGCTCGTGATTGTGTGCCCAGCCAGACTACGGCATTTGTGCCCAGCCAGACTGTGGCATTTGGTGGCCCGTACGGGGAAATCCTACCAGCATCTTCAAGAGATACTATAGCATTAACTACATACTGACTATCAGAAAATAAATTAAATACAGAATCTTTAAACATCAAAAAAGCTTGTAAAACTGCATTAAGCTCTACCTTTTGAGCTGATTGTTTGGGTACTAAAAATGTAAAAGTTCGATCTGGGGTAACTACTGCTGCTGTACCATTATTAGACCCATCAGTGAATATATTTGGAGCATTCATGATAGGTGTTTTTCTTGTCATTTTAGGAAAAACTACAGGATGCTTAGACCAAAAAGACAACAAAGGATTAGATGGTAAATGATTATCAATTGTAACATTAGATTTACACATGATTATTGCCCAAGTATTTAACTCATTAGCTAACTCATCAATTTGATTCATAGTATATGGAGTAATAATTTTATTGGGAGAAATTCCAAACACTCCCTTCGCTGCTTTTATTCCTTTGAGTATTAATTGTCCTACAGCCTCAGGATACCTAGTAAGAATAGTGTTAGGAGAATAAGATAAATGTATCCATAATAATGGACCTTCTTGCCAAAATACTCCTGTAGGAATATTTTTTGTTGGTAGTACAATAAATAATAAAGGCAAACTTATATCAATTCTATCCAAATGCGTATTTTCCATATATGTTTCAATGATTTTTAATGCCTTTCTTGCTTTAGGAGTTAACATGCGGGGTGAATTTGGATCTGATGGACCTTTTAGAATATCAAATAAAGGTCCCAACTCTCCTGTTGGTATACCTAGATAAGGCCTTATCCAATTTATGTCTCCCAATAAGTGGTTTGAGTTGATCTACTCGTATTTGAATTTTTGGTGGACGGACCATGGTTGAGGATAATAGAACTCCTAAATAATTAATTGGAAAATTTAATTGTACTTTATCTATTGCTATCTCTAGATTATAATTTTTTAATAAGTTTGTAAGTGTGGCATAATATTCCAGCAATATGTTTTTATCTTTATGTGCCAATAATACATCATCCATATAGTGAAATATTTGTAGTTCAGGATTTTGATTTCTAAGTGGCTGCATTGCTTTGTTAACATATATTTGACACATAGTTGGACTGTTAGCCATCCCTTGAGGGAGTACTTTCCATTCATATCTCTGATCAGGACCTTCATGATTTAATGCAGGGATAGCAAATGCAAAACGTGGACTATCCTCGGGATGAATTGGAATTGAAAAAAAAGCAATCTTTAATATCTATAGCTAAAACATGCCAGGTTTTTGGCAAAGCAGACAACTGAGGAATCCCTGATTGAGCAGGTCCCATAATGACCATCTCATTATTAATGGCTCTTAAATCTTGCAATAATCTCCATTTACCAGATTTCTTTTTGATGACAAAAATGGGAGTATTATGGGGAGATACGGAAGGTTGTATATGTCCTTCCGCTAATTGTTGTTTGACCAGATCATGGGCTACTTGTATCTTTTCTTTAGTCAGGGGCCACTGAGGAGCCCATACTGGTCTTTCTGATTTCCAAGTAATTTTTATTGTCTCAGTGGCCCTTTCTGAAAATCCAACCCATGTCTGTCTGTTCCTTGATCTAGTTGTATTGGTGCTGTTATACCTTGCCCTTGTTTTCCTAATCTTTTTTCTTTCCTAAAGTCTTGTCTAGCCCTAGTAGTGGGCGCATTAGAATTGATGTTATTTGTTAACGTCAAACCTAATTGATCTAGGACATCTCGTCCCCATAAATTTATAGGAAGATGATCCAATACATATGGCTGTATAGTTCCTTCACATCCTTCAGGATCCTTCCAATCTAATATCATAGAACTTCTATGGGGATTAGTCGCCACTCCTAGGCCTCGAAGCGTTTGAGTGGCTTGTTGTAATGGCCAATGTTTTGGCCATTCTTGACGAGATATGATGCTAAGGTCAGCTCCTGTGTCCAGTAGCCCATTAAACTCATGACCTTGAATATTTAGTTTTAGCATTGGGCGAGAATCTAAATTTAAAGACAACATAGACCAATCTACACCTGTGGAGCCTAATCCCCTGGAACCTCTTTCTACACTATGACTAGGAAATTTATTATGTAGGCTGGGTATTATTAACAACTGTGCTATTCTATCTCCAGGTGAAATTACTGATATACCTCTTGGAGAACTAGCTATAATTTTTATTTCACCTACATAATCGAGATCAATTACCCTAGGACTTATCATAAGTCCTTTTAATGTAGATGAACTACGTCCCAATAATAAGCCTACTGTTCCTTGGGGAAGAGGTCCTTTTACTCCTGTGGGAATGATTTGAACTCCCATCTCTGGAGTTAATACTGCTCTGGCAGAGGCGCAGATGTCCAACCCTGCGCTCCCTCAGGTTTGTCTGATGAGGGATTTAATGGACAATGTGTCCTGGGCACTACCCTGATGGTGTTGCTGGGATCCTCCACTGCCCCATATATTTGTGGTTGTGGGCCCCGGAGCATTGGGCCCCCCTGTCCGTTTTTTGGCAATCGAGCCTGATGCCTTTCTCCACGATATCATGGATAAATACCTGGTCTTTGTCCGTTTTTTGATAAGGGAGTACCCTCTATGGTGGTTTGAGAACGGCATTCATTAGCCCAATGTCTCCCTCTACGGCATCGTGGGCAAATACCCGGTATTCTATTCCTTTGATACCTACTTTTGTTAAACCCTCCTCCTATGGGGCAATTCCTTTTAAAATGTCCTGTTTGTTCACAATCATAGCATGTTTTTGGCCTGGCATCTAAAGCCTGTTGTACTGCAGCTGCCAAGACTTGCCCTTGTTCATTAATATCTCTACATAATTTAATATATGTGTTTAAATCTTCATGTCTCCATGGTCTAATAACCTCTCTGCAGCAACGATTTGCTTGGTCATAAGCCAGTTGTTTTATTAATGGCATTGCTTGTTCTGTATCCCCCAAAATTTTGGCATCCGTTTGAATTAGCCTATCTACAAAGTCAGCGTAAGGTTCATTATCTCTCTGTATTACCTTAGATAGCTGACCTTGTGAATCTCCATGTCCTCGTAAAGTCTTCCATGCCCTAACTGCGTCTGCAGCAATTTGTGCATATATAGCAGGATCATATTCTATTTGTTGCCGTTGACCCTCATAAGGTCCTTTTCCTAACAACATATCTAGATTTCTTTGAGGGTAACCGGCTGCTGCATTTCGCCTAGCTGTCTCTGTGCAAAATTCCTCATTGGCAACCTTCCATAACAAATATTGTCCTCCATTTAGTACAGATTTACACATGCTAGCTCAATCTGCTGGCGTCATGTCCAAGTTAGTAATGGACTCGACCATGCTTACAGTGATGGGAGCTTGGGGACCATAGGTTGTTACAGCCTCCTTTAACTGCTTCACGGTTTTAAAATCTAAAGCACGGTGAATTCGCTGTCCTCCTACCTGTTCAAGTACAGGGCATGCTAATCTTTGAGGTCCTGTCTCAGGATCCCATTTATCAACTACGGGGTTTGAGGGCCACTCAGCTGTCTCCATCGGTGGGGCTGTTGGTTGAATTACGCCCTCCTGTGATAAAACGGAGTTAGTAACAGCCTCCTGTTGTGGCCTTTTTCCTAACAACCCCTTTTCCTTTAAATTTTCTTCCTCTGTCTGACTAGCTAGAGAGACCTTCTCTTTTGCTTGATCTAAAATGTCTTTCTCCATGGTCTGAACCTCTAACAATTTACTTAACATCTTTTTGGTTTGTTTTTTTACTAATTTCTAATCTACTATAAAGATAATGCAACCCAATAAGATAACACAAAACAAAACCGAAACTGAATGAAACAAAAACGGAAAAAAAATCGTTGTATCAATTTTCTCTTCCTCAGGGCAGACAAACTTCAAACCTTTAGTCAACCATTTTTTCCAGTTTGCCTGAGAAATTTCTAGGGATAGGCAGCTTGAAACAAAAACGAGATAAATCAAAACAAGAACGCACTGTTTTTTTTTAATGGTCACCCATTCTTTTGCTCTTCCTCAGGGACGAGCAATTTCACTTACCTCCAAGCTTCAGAAGTTCCCCGCACGGGCCGCCCAATGCCACAGTCTGGCTGGGCACAAATGCCGCAGTCTGGCTGGGCACACAATCACGAGCCACCACACAGCTTGTAGATTCAAACAGCAACTCTTTATTCCCGAACTCACACCAGCCGTCTACAATCACGTTCTGGGGAAATCCACGTTCTCTGCCCAAATCCACCTCCACTGGGCTTCTGTCTCCCAAAAAATACTGTCTGAATCCCATGAGAACTCAAGGGGAACTCAGGCAGCAGGATACGCCCTATTCCCAGCAGGAATAATCTTAAACCTGGAACGCCCTAAACTGGAACGCCCTAAATCCAATTATCCTAAACCGGGAACACCCTAATCCGCCCTGGTCCTTGAGCAAGGTCACCTACATTCAATGTAAGGAAATTGTCATACCTACTTGGCTAATGGCTCCCAGCTACAGAGGTGAGGCAAAGAACCTCACCCCCCCACTGGTGCATAGACCTATCCACAAGTATGGCTGTATGCTGGACCGGTAGTCAGTGACGGGTATGATCCAATTGCAGTGGTATCAACCTAAGACAGGAGGCTGACGCCTAAAGGTCAGTTTTTCCCATGACGGGTAAGAACCATATGTTGAATTGGACAACCTATCAGGCACGGTCCTTAAGCCACATTAACCTCACTCCCCCACTGGCACCAAGGCCAAATTTGGGGGCCAACAGAGGTGAGGCAAAGAACCTCACCCCCGAGTGGTGCATAGACCTATCCACAAGTATGGCTGTATGCTGGACCGGTAGTCAGTGACGGGTATGATCCAATTGCAGTGGTATCAACCTAAGACAGGAGGCTGACGCCTAAAGGTCAGTTTTTCCCATGACGGGTAAGAACCATATGTTGAATTGGACAACCTACCAGGCACGGTCCTTAAGCCACATCAACCTCACTCCCCCACTGGCACCAAGGCCAAATTTGGGGGCCAACAGAGGTGAGGCAAAGAACCTCACCCCCCACTGGTGCATAGACCTATCCACAAGTATGGCTGTATGCTGGACCGGTAGTCAGTGACGGGTATGATCCAATTGCAGTGGTATCAACCTAAGACAGGAGGCTGACGCCTAAAGGTCAGTTTTTCCCATGACGGGTAAGAACCATATGTTGAATTGGACAACCTACCAGGCATGGTCCTTAAGCCACATTGCTTGTTGTTTAATTAATCAGAAGGAGGGAGATGCTGGGAGCCATTAGCCAAGTAGGTGTGAAAATTTCCTTACATTGAATGTAGGTGACCTTGCTCAAGGACCAGGGCAGATTAGGGTGTTCCCGGTTTAGGATAATTGGGTTTAGGGCGTTCCAGGTTTAAGATTATTCCTCCTGGGAATAGGGCGTATCCTGCTGCCTGAGTTCCCCTTGAGTTCTCATGGGATTCAGACAGTATTTTTTGGGAGACAGAAGCCCAGTGGAGGTGGATTTGGGCAGAGAACGTGGATTTCCCCAGAACGTGATTGTAGACGGCTGGTGTGAGTTCGGGAATAAAGAGTTGCTGTTTGAATCTACAAGCTGTGTGGTGGCTCGTGATTGTGTGCCCAGCCAGACTGCGGCATTTGTGCCCAGCCAGACTGTGGCAAGAGTGTGCATCAGGATACCTTCATACAATTCTGCCTACCACACATAAATTATGTGAAAATTTTATTTTATTTTTTGTTTGTTTATTTTGGGAACTGGGGATCAAACCCAGCACCTTGCACGTGCTAAGCATTGTTTTGGTCAGCTTTTTCCACAGCTGTGACCAAAAGACCTGACAAGAACAATTTTCGAAGAGGAAAAGTTGATTTGGAGCTCATGGTTTTAGAGGTCACAGTTAGACTGCAGGCTCCATTCCTCAGGGCCCAAGGTGAGGCAGAACATCATGGTGGAAGGGTGTGGCAAAGAAGCTCAGGACTTCCTATCAGGAAGCAGAGGAAAGCTAAGCTCAGCACACAAAATATATACCCCTAAGGCACAGCCCCAGAGACCCACTTCCTCCAGTCACACCTTACCTGCCTATAGTTACCATTCATTTAATCCAGTTAATCAGAGGATTAACATACTGATTAGGTTAAAACTCCCCAAACCCAATCATTTCACCTCTAAACTTTCTTGCATTGTCTTACACATGACATTTTATGAACCATAACACATGTGCTCTACCACTGAGCTATTTCCTCAGCTCCCAAGTTGTACTTTTTTAAAAATAGTTTTTAGTAGTCAGTGTACCTTTATTTTATTTGTATGTGGTGCTGAGAATTGAACCCAGTACCTCACGCATGCTAGGCAATTGCTTTACCACTAACTACAACCCTAGCTCCAGGTTGTATTTTTTAGACAAATTTTTCATTTGATTTTTGGGTAATATTTTCCTGCATTTTTTTTTGGCCTGTGCCAAACCTTTTTTTAAAATTTAAATTAGATAATGAATGTTAGGATTTACATTGTTCAGCTAAATTTCAGCCATCCCAGCTGCATCAAACTCCAGTGTGTTTCTCACTTTCTTTGGTCCATGAGGCTCTTTCTGAGTTCCCCATCCCTATTATATCATTGTCTGGACTTTATATCTAGGTTAAAATATAGGCAGTCTTAGAAATCACCTGATTTATTTTGCTTCTCCGAATAATACAGGCCAGCCCTTTCTTTTTCCAATATCTGAAAAATCTTTTTATATTTTCCCCACTTTTCTAATTCATTACATCTTTGGGAGGGCAGTTCTATAGCAGTTTAGTATAGTTATTTTTAACCCTTAAATTCATTGTAATGAATATACTTGCTTTAAACTTGAACATAGAATTTAGTTAATCTTTAGAGCAAGCTGTTATTATATACTTGTGTCAGGGATTGCATAGATTCTTTGTATAAGGCAGTAGGATTATTTAATAAATGTTATATCAAACTCTTTATAAAGAAAGCCAAACAAACTATTACATTTTTCACAAAAGTTAAGATGCTTGGTAGGTTGCCGTGTCCGGCCAAGGGAGCCAATTCCGGCGAGGGACGGCGAGGTTAAAAGACACACAGGACACCAAGGTTCTTCATCCAGGAGTCAATAATAATCTTTATTGCTAACACACCTTTTTTTATACCCCAAGCAGCAGAAGTGGAAAACTACCCAAAAGCAGGAGGGAGGGGGGAGAAATTTAGTTTCAACATCTATTATTGTCAGGTACCGAAACCTCCCTTAACAATAAGTCCATCAGACCAGAAAAGGTCAAGGCATTCCCGTGGGATACATATGTCTCAGACGGATAAGCAGGAACAGAAAAACCGCAAGTTCGCCATGGCCTTGTGAGCTGGCCACACTGGCATGCAGAACAAACTAGTGGAGGTAGGGCTCCAGGGGCCAAGGTGGACCTGTTGCCAACAAGTCCCCCTCTTTTGTTTTTTGCATGCCAGTGGGAATCAAGTAGCCCCTGTCTTAGGTCGTTCACAGCCCTTGCGATGCTTACCCGTCTCTGGGAAGGCCCCTATTCCCTGGCTTAGGTCGCACAGCAAGCGTGAAAGTTGCCCGTCACTGAGTACTACAAGATCAGCTCAAGGTGTTATGACCTATCAAGACACTATTGCGGTAAACGCTTAACCGTCTCCACCTACGGGACCCACGACCGTCACCGCCGAATGGCAGATGTGATTGGACCGAGAGATTAGACAGCAAAGATCCTAGTACAGGAAAGCAAGAGGGAGAGGTATGCATAGAGAAAAGATATGGCAGGAGTTCTTCTTTTAAGGAGGACACTCATCTTCGGATAGGTCTGAAGTATATCTCAGAGAGGCGATCATCCATCTTCAAGCATTGATAGTGAACCTGTATCGGCTTAGAGGCTAAGATATTAATTTGATCCTTAATGAATTGTACTATCTTATTTACAATGCAGGGTCCTATTGCCACTACTAGAAGGAGGCCTAACAATGGTCCCAATAAGGGAAGAAGATAAGGCAAAAATCCATTAAGTCCAGTCCAGAGAGGGTTCTCAAATAATTCCCTCCTCCTTTTTTCTAGGTCTTCTTGGAGTTGTTTAATTTTTGTGCGAACTATGCCAGATTTGTTGCATAAAAACAGCACCTCTCCCCAAGGGCTAAACAAATTCCCCCTTGATTGGCAGTAAGCAAGTCTAAACCCCGCCTGTTCTGAAGAACTACTTCTGCTAGAGAGTCTATCTGGTCTTGTAGGTCTTTAATGGTTCCCGACAGGGTTTGCACATCATCTATAAGCTGTTGAGATAGGCGGCGGTAAGAATGTATAGCCGTACCCAATCCTGCCGTGCCTGTACCCACAGCAGCGGTTATTCCAAGGCCAACAAGGAGTGGTAAGGCCTGAACAGCTCTCTTGTGTCTTCTAACTAAGATGTCTAGGCTAGGAATGGGTAGGGGTTCATCTCCTGAGATAATTGTGATATCAGGAAGCAGTAATGCCAGAACGCAACCACCAGTCCAATTTGCTGGGAGCCTGGGAAAAGCTAAATTTCCACCACACATAAAAACTGTACCATTAGGGGGACAAATGGGCGGAGTAGGTGAGGAGTAATTCTTTACTAATGAGCAGTTTCCAAAGGAAGAGATTCCAACATCAACATCATAGGTATTATTTTGCATCATGCCTAGAAGGCATGACATAAAACCACCTAGAGGCTGCACCTTAAAGGGTAGCCCAGATTGACATGTGTTGTCATCATCAATGGTATAATTGATGGGAACCGCCAATGGCATGACTGCACCTGCCGTCATGCAGAGCCAGCAATCACCAGCAAGGGTAGGGTTGGAACTGTTAAGTAAAGAAAAGGTAGTTTCTAGGATATCTAATGTATTGGCATCTAAATCAGGAAACTGGGATTTGGGCAATATCAAGGGGTGGTATGTAGGCTTAGGGATCTCCGGCTTTAAAAGCTTAATCACCTGAAGGTGTTTGATAGCATCAGTGGGTCCCCCTCCATCAGAGACTCCGATGGGGGCCTGCATGGGCCAGCAGGAAGGTTTACCCACGACGCCCTCACATCCCGCCTCCGTTAACCGAGTCGTGATGCCTTCCCCTCCCCGGTCACCAAGAAAAGGAATATAATTATAAGTGGTCCCCCATTCTCCACGGGTGTTAGTTAGGATGGCCTCAAAATACTGTTTTCCTTGATTATTAACACAAATTGAGGCCGATGTATAACAGGAGATGTGCATTGCCGGGGTGTAACGACAAGTGGCGGGACAGCTTCCAAGAGTCTAGGTCGGATTAGGGACAACAAGTCCGGGCTTATTAACACATACCCATTTTGGTTGCTTAAATCCTCCGATGTTTTCACTGAGTTCAGCCGCCATATAGGCTACTTTAGTCCCACAATCAATGCTCTGGATATAACCAGAGGGGGCCGAGTGCCGGGGCCCTCCCTTACACTCACAAGGGGCTCCAAAAAGATATTCATGAATATTCCCAGGTGGGGGTCAAGCCCTCCTTCAGCAAACCTGTCCAGAAGGAATGCCACAAGAGGGGTCCAGCTCATGAGGTGTGTCTCGGCACTCACTTGAAGGGATGAGAACAACAGCGGCAGGATCAGCCATCTTGGGAACTTCATTTTGTCTTGAATTTTCATTCACCGGTCTGGTGCAGCGCTCCGGGATCCAAATGGGCTTCTCAGTTCCTGGGGGAAAAACACATACAGCTCCCCTCACTCTAGCTAAGAGTGGAGCTGGGGGTTGCCACTTTCCAGTGGATAAATCTTTCCACCTTATTTGAGCATCTTGTACAGTGGGAGGGGAAAAGTGGCGTTGTGCAGCCGTGCGCCCTCCAGTGTCAGTGAGTAAAAAATTTAAAGTAAATAAGGTTATGCTTAGAAGTGCTTGTGGTCCCTGACAATTCCGGTATATCTCCCCCTCTTTTGTTTTTTGTAAATAAGTTTTTAAATGTTGATGGGCTCGTTCCACGATAGCTTGTCCCTGTGGATTATAAGGGATTCCAGTCTTATGATTAATTTCCCATTGGGTGCAAAACCGTTGAACCGCCTGGCTTACATATGCGGGACCATTATCGGTTTTGAGGCATCGTGGGGTGCCCATGGAGGAAAAGGCTTTTAGAAGATGACTGATTACGTCCTTAGCCTTCTCTCCAGTATGTAAGGTGGCAAAAATGAAGCCAGAATATGTGTCAGTGGAAACATGTATAAAGGAGAGCTTACCAAAGCTAGGGAAGTGTGTAACATCAGTTTGCCAGACATCATTAGGTTGTAGTCCTCTTGGATTAACCCCAAGGGAAGGAGAATGAATAAATGGTGCACAGGTTGGACATAATGAGACAATCTGTAAAGCTTGGTCTCGTGAACATCCTGTGTGGAAGCGTAAAGACTGTGCATTTAAATGAAATTTGTTATGGAATTGTAAGGCCTTATCATATTTGGTCGTCACACAGGAAAGGCCAACAGCATGAGTAGCAGCGTCTGCTTTTGCGTTGCCCTCTGACAAAGGTCCAGGGAGCCCTGAATGGCTTCGGATGTGGCCAATGTATAAAGGATCTCGTCTAGCCCAAATGAGAAGCTGAACTACCTGTAGTTGTTCTGTGATGGTGGATTGCTTTCCAATATATGATGCTGTTTCTATGACTAGAGCCAGATTGGCTACATACAAGCTGTCAGTATATACATTAAGAGGAATAGAACTATAGACTTTGAGAGCTATGATTAAAGCTTCAACTTCTGCCTTTTGGGCCGACTGACCTGACACAGGTTGTCGGAGAATTTGAGATCCATCAAAAACGACAGCAAATCCATTTTTGGCCCCATCTGTATATACAGTTTGGGCCTTTGGAATAGGTTCCCTTTTCATAATCTTTGGGAAGATAATGGGACACCTTTTAAAGCCCTCCAAAAGTCTATGTTTAGGGAAGTGATTATCAATCTGACCCTTGAAGCTGCACAGGAAAAGACACCAAAGGTCATGTTCTTGTTGTAACTTGTGTATCATATCTTGAGTGTAAGGTTGAATAAGTATGTCAAAGGTTTTTCCAAACAATGCATCACCCAAATATTTAGCCTTCCAAATTAAGTTAATAACTAGCTCATAAAAGGGAGTCAGTACCCGGGGGTTAGAAGCCGGCAAGTGGACCCAATAAATGGGACCCGTTTGCCAGAACACTCCTGTGGGAGTAATTTTAGAAGGTAGAACTATAAATGACAAGGGCAGAGAATAATCTATCTGCGTAATCTGCATGTCCTGCAGAGCCTCTTCTATTAGCCTCAGTGCTCGTAAGGCTTCTGGTGTAGGTACTCTACACGACGTAGGAGAAGGATCTCCTCGCAAGAGGTCATACAGGGGTTTGAGCTCTCCAGTTGGAATATGAAAGGATGGGCGCAGCCACTGTATTTCTCCGAGGAATGTCTGCCACTGATGTAAAGTTTTGAGCTGATTTATCTGGAACTGGGGTCTCTGGGGAAAGATTCCTATGTTATTAATGATGTATCCCAAATAATTGTAAGGGTGTTGAAACTGCACCTTTTCGGGTGCTATGACCAGCCCTGCCCCTTTTAGAAGGGATTGGAGGACTTCATAAGATTGAAGAAGACTTTTTTTCTTGGGCCCTGCCAGTAAGATGTCATCCATATAATGAATGAGGTAGAGCTGTGGGAACTGCTGTCGAAAGGGTCGTAAAACCTCAGCTACAAAATATTGGCACATTGTAGGACTATTAGTCATCCCTTGAGGTAGGACAGTCCATTCATACCGTTGGTAAGGTTCCCTAAAGTTTGTGGAAGGCAAGGAAAAGCAAAACGCTTTCGGTCTCGTGGGTCTAAGGGGATAGAGAAGAAACAATCTTTTAAATCTATGACAATAAGATGCCAATCCTTTGGGATCGCAGTAGGAAAGGGTAGCCCTGGTTGTAAGGGTCCCATGGGTTGCATAGTTTTATTAATAGCTCGTAGGTCCTGAAGAAGTCTCCACTTCCCAGACCCCTTTTGTATAACAAAAATAGGGGTATTCCAAGGGGAGGTAGAGGGCACCACATGTCCTAACTTAAGCTGGTCTTGAACTAATAGGGAAGCGGCCTGTAATTTGTCCTTAGTTAGGGGCCACTGTTCTACCCACACAGGGTCATCTGATAACCAAGTAATGGACAGTGGAGGTGGCCGCACTTCAGTGGCCCCTAGGATAAATTTCCCAGTCCTCTCCGGTCTCTTCCCCGCCGGGTAACCTGTTCTGCTGGATCCACGGGTGATATTCTGCCCTCATGTCTCTTTCCTAGTCCCCTTCCAGGGATCCATCCCATGTCTAGCATTGCATCATTAACAAAGTCATTATTTCCTTTCAAAGTCTGGGTAGTGAGAATAGCCCCCATTTGATGAAGCAAGTCCCTCCCCCAAAGATTCGTGGGGAGTCCAGTCACCACATAAGGCTGGAAATGGCCACTATGTCCTTCGCCATCTCTCCATTTTAAAAAGGAGGCACTTCTTTTTGGTCGGGTCTGTCCTATCCCCTGTAATATGGCCGAGGGACTCTGGAGGGGCCAGGCAGGTGGCCATTGTTTTTCAGAAATGACAGAGACATCCGCCCCCGTATCTAGTATTCCCTTGAAAGCCTTGTCCTGTATCTCAATGGTCAGGTTGGGACGCGAATCCAAATGAGCTACCCAAAAGGCCTGGGGAGTTCCAGTGGAGCCAAAGCTGCCGTCGCCCCGGGACCCACGGAGGGTGTGCCCAGGAATGGAAGCTAAGGGTAGCAGCAGCAATTGAGCTATACGCTCCCCGGGGGGAAGAATAACAATTCCTTGGGTAGCTTCTACTACTATCTTTATCTCTCCCTGATAATCAGCATCAACAACCCCCGTAAGAATCTTCAAGCCCCACTGAGTTGCGCTACCTCGTCCCAACACTAGTCCCACCGTCCTCTCTGGCAGGGGTCCAAAAACCCCAGTAGGCAGCGTCTGAGGTCCCATTTGGGGAGTTAATACCGCTCGGGAGGTGGAACTGAGGTCCAGTCCTGCGCTTCCTGGTGTTCCCCTGGGGAGTTCCCAGATAGAAAGGGGTTGGTCAGTGGGAGGCGGCGGAGACGCCCACTCCCTGGGGCACTGTTCTGTCCCTGCACTGCCCCGTACACTTTGGCTTCCGGGGCCCGGGGTGGGCCCCTGCTCCCGTTTCCCAACGGTATTGGGTTACCCTGGATGTCAAATTTTGACCTGCACTCACTGCTCCAATGATTTCCTTTATGACATCTAGGACAAATTCTAGGCATCCCTCTGCCAGCACCCTCGCTCCTTTCCGGGCAGTTTCTCCTTATATGTCCCTCTTTCCCACATTTAAAACACCCCTTAGAGCGGGTTCCCCTGTTATCAGCTTTTTGCATTCCAGTCTTAAGGGCAGCAGCCAAAACCTGACCAGTAATATGAGGCCCATCTATATCTTTGCATGCTCGAATCATGTCATCTATACTTTTGGCCCGGGAGGACTTAATAGCATTTTGGCAGTAAGTGTTAGCGTTTTCATATGCCAGTTGTCTAATAAGTGGCATAGCCTGTTCCAGATTAGGGAATATTTTTCCAGCAGCCTGCATTAGGCGGGCTATAAAGTCTGAATAAGGTTCAGAGGGCCCTTGAGAGATCTTGGAAATTTTTGCTTCAGTCTTAGAAACGGGCAGGGCTTTCCAGGCATGAACTGCAGCTGAGGCTATTTGAGCATAAACACCTGGGTCGTAATTAATTTGTTGGCCTATGGTGGCATACTGCCCAGTTCCTGTCAACATTTCAGCATTTCGCCGTTGATGGCCCGCATTCAGGTTAATCTGAGCCAGCTCGCGGCACCTTTCATGATATTCACTTTTCCACAATAAGAAATCCCCTCCAGATAACACAGCCCTGCAAAGTTGCTGCCAATCATTAGGTATCAGTTGACTGGCTGAGAAAGACTCGAAGAGGGTCAATGTGAAAGGGGCATGAGGTCCATAATTAATGACCGCCTCCTTAAGCTGTTTTATGTCCTTGAAGGCTAGGGGGACATGGGCTCTGGCCGGCTGTCCATCAGCATCGGCGTTTTCAATCATTGGAAAAACCTGAGCCGCTCTAGAACCCCAGTGGACCCCCGCCCATCTAGTAGGGGCGTCCTCATTCCAATCAGGATTATAGGGAGGAGGTGCGGCAACTGAGGGGGCCCTAGGCACCCTCACATTTGCCCTTTTAAGGCGATGTTCTAGTTCCTCTATCTCCCTTTCTAATCCCTCCTCTTCCTCAGAGAGAGAACTGAGGTCCTCAGGATCATTTTTGGGCTTAGAAATCTGGAGGCGTTTCCTACCCCCGAGCCCGAGTCCTCAAGAGGACCCTCATCCTTTAAGGATTCTGCCATTTGCTCCTCCTGCACCTGATTAAGGGCCTGTTCACATTCAGCAAGCTGATCCTTGATCTTTACTTTATCTGTTAATAAAGCATCCTTTACCAACCTCCATAAGGAAAAGGTGGCAACTGGGACACTGTCCGAGCCCCGGTCCCTCAATAATTTCTGAAGGTCATGCCTCACCAGGTCCCAGTCACTATTATTAAGAAATCCTCCTGTCAGAAACCAAGGACAAGCCTGGGCAATAATTTCAACGAATTCGGTTGCAGTCTTAGTTTTTATTCCTGTTCCTTGTGTATTTAACAGCTCTTTTAGTTCGTTGGCCAGACGAACCTTCGCTGTTGAGTTACCCATGGTACGTACCCTGTCTCTTTAAATTATCTTTAAACCAATCCTCCCCCTTCTTTCTTAGAAGGTGAGCCCCATCCGCTTACCCCTGCTTTCCGGATCTCGGTGGGAACCTCCAATTGCTGCGTCCGGCCAAGGGAGCCGAGTCCGGCGAGGTTAAAAGACACACAGGACACCAAGGTTCTTCATCCAGGAGTCAATAATAATCTTTATTGCTAACACACCTTTTTTTATACCCCAAGCAGCAGAAGTGGAAAACTACCCAAAAGCAGGAGGGAGGGGGGAGAAATTTAGTTTCAACATCTATTATTGTCAGGTACCGAAACCTCCCTTAACAATAAGTCCATCAGACCAGAAAAGGTCAAGGCATTCCCGTGGGATACATATGTCTCAGACGGATAAGCAGGAACAGAAAAACCGCAAGTTCGCCATGGCCTTGTGAGCTGGCCACACTGGCATGCAGAACAAACTAGTGGAGGTAGGGCTCCAGGGGCCAAGGTGGACCTGTTGCCAACAGTAGGTCATTTAAAAATTTTTGTCTAGGGGCTGGAGTTGTGGCTCAGTGGTCAAGTGCTTGCTTAGATGTGTGAGGCATTAGGTTTGATTCTGAGCACTGCATATAAATAAATAAAATAAAGGTCCATTCATGACTAAAAAATATGTAAATCAATGGATGTGTAACTGATGTGATTCTGCAATCTGTATACGGGGTAAAAATGGGAGTTCATAACCCACTTGAATCAAAGTGTGAAATATGATATATCAAGAACTATGTAATGTTTTGAACAACCAACAATAAAACATTTTAAAAAATATATATTAATTTTTTGCCGATGTTTTTGTACACCATTCATTACATTGAAAACATAGAGCTTTTCTTAAAAACATAGAGCTTTTCTTAAAATTACATTGAAAACATATGCAGCTTTTCTTAAAAACATATACAGTTTTTCTAAAAACAAACCCATGCTGTTTTGATAGTTCTTACCATATTACATGTTGAATAATGAAAGTGGCTCATTGTTATATGTTACCCAGGGGGATTATTTAATGTTCTTGGTTACATAGACTTACAAATTTTTAGATGTGGTCTGATGTCCATACTGAATCATAAATTTAGTATTGATGCATTGCTTTCTAGGTAGATATGTTATACACTTAAGATTTAAGAGTAGGGATTGATTTTCTATTGTGGAATGGTTTCTTCAACTTTAAGTGAATGCCTTAAATAAATATACTATTAATGTGTATAGCTAACACACACACATAAAAGTTGTTTAATTATTAGCTTGGAACATTAATTATAAAGTTTCCTAATAAAATACTAGAGGAAACATTTACTGAAGAATATTTCTACATAAAAGCAATTTAAATGACAGAAACTTGTCATCACTTAGAAACGTTTATTCTGTTATAAATGGAATATTTTTTAGCACGAGTTTTATTCTAGGTTTGCATCAATATATCATTTAGACAGAAAGTGCTGATGTAGGTTTTTTAGCCCTAGACTGCAAAGATATTGAAGGTGAATGAGATTTTAGTTACACATTCACTTTCCTTTACTGTCTGTGTATTGTGTTTTATTAGACTGTTTAAAATACGTTGTGGTCAAATATTATAGGCTTGCCTATCATTTATATGCCTTAGGTTTTTTTTGTTAAATATTAACTACGTACTAGTGGTTTATTTATCATGTCTTTTATTTAGTACTCTCTCTAAATTTGAAGAGTGTTTTATTGGGAGATACACAGTAAGTTAGTGTTGCCAAGTTTTCCATTCATATTGGTTTACTGCCATGTGAAATTTACTACTAAACTTTCATATGAAAATGACAAGACACACTGTCATGTTATCTTGTCCCATTGTGTTCTTCAGTTGTAAGAGCAATGTTATACCTTCAATTTTGTGACATGATAAACTAGAAAAATAGATTGTGTAACTCAGTATTTGTGCTTATGTTTATGCATGACTCTTGCTGAATAAAATTGTCTTTATATATGCCATAGTGATATTTCTGTATCTGTTTGAACATAGTATTTAGTAGATTAGATCATGTGCATTCTTTATATTTGTTTATAATTATGTAGTCTATGAATATAAACTATTGTGTAAAGAACACATATTATTACCAGTGTCAATGACTACTAGAGATAATCAAAAGATTTGCAAGTTGGTTACTTATTGGACTGACTTTAAGTGTTATTTATATTCAACTTACCATGTTTAACCATATTTGATTTTCTAATTTTGCCAGTAATATGGATAAATGTTATTGCTTAGCATATAAAGTTAGAGTTATTTACGTTTATTAATATAAGCTAATGTATTTGTAGTATATTTAGCTTTGTGACCTTGGGTATATTATTTAATTTCTTTGTGCTTCAGGTATTCCATCTCTGAAATAGGTATAAAATTATTTTGCTTCTAGGATTGATAAAGATTACTACATCAATGTTTACAGCAGCTCAATTCACAATAGCTAAACTGTGGAAGCAACCTAGATGCCCTTCAATAGATGAATGGATAAAGAAACTGTGGTTTACATACACAATGGAATATTTCTCAGCATTAAAAGAGAATAAAATTATGGCATTTGTAGGTAAATGGATGGAGTTGGAGAATATCATGCTAAGAGATGTAAATCCCAAAAAACAAAAGGTCAAATGCTCTCTCTGATAAGTGGATGCTGATCCATAAAGGGGTGGTGTGGCATGGGAAAAATGGGGCAAAGAGAAGGGGGGGTGTGGGGAGAGGGCAAAGGGGCAGGAAGGATAGTGGAATGAGATGGACATCATTACCCTAGGTACATATATGTCTGCACTTATGGTGTGATGCTACATCATGTACAACCAGAGAAATGAAAAGTTGTGCTGTGGCTGTATACAATGAATCAAAATGCATTTTGCTGTCATGTATACCTAACTAAAACAAATAATTTAATTAACAAAAAATAATGAGTTAACCCATACATGCAGTTAATGGATTGGTAGATTAATGGGTTTATCTCATTTGTGGGTCTACTCTAAAAGACAGTTTGACTAGGTCTTCCACATTCTCTGAGGTGCAAGAAGGCCATCACCAGATGTAATCCCTCAACTTTGAACCAGGATCATGAGTCAAAATAAACTTCTTTATAATTTAAGAAAAAAAAGATTAAATGAATTTATATATGTAAAACACTGGGAATAATTCTTGACTTCTAGCATACTGGGTATTAGCTATCATCATCATTATTACTTTAATTAAGTCAAGAAACACTTAGTGAAAGATCTTTTTTCTTTTTCCCCTACATTTTATCAACACACAATTTACATTCCATAAAAACCCATGCTAAGCATAGAAATCAGTTATATATAGTGAATTTAGAGTTGTGTTCATCACCTTCATCAAATTTTAGTATGTTTTTATTATCCCCAAAACATTTCTCATGGCTCTATGTACTTATTCCCCTTATTACCCACTAATCCCAGTCAACCATTAATGCACCTCATGTGTTTCAATGGATTTGCCCTTTGTGTATATATTTCTTTTAATGTGAACCATACAATGATTTTTTTGTGTTGCCTTCTTTTATTGAGCATAACATTTCTGAGGTTCATCCCATTTTATAGCATGTATCAATATTTTGTTCCTTTTTATGGCTAAATAGTATTCCTTGTATAAATGTACCTGATTTCATTAACATATACCTTTTGACAGACTTTTGTTTTCAGTTTTTAGGTATTATCAAAAATATTGATTCAAATATATTTTTACAAGTCTTTTTGGAGTCAGGTTTTCATTTTTCCTAGGGAGATTTATAGACGTAAAACTACTGAGTTATATGATAAATTTATGTTTAACTTTTAAAGAAACTGCCAGAATTTTTTTCCCAGGCAGCTACATGTGCCACTTTACATTTCTACCTGCAATACATATTCTATTTTCTCCACATCTTGTTAACATTTGTTATTTTATTTTTGTTTATAGCAATTCTAGTGAATGTGAAATAGTATCTCATTTTGTTTTTAATTCATCTTTCTCTAATTTCACTGCACCCAAGGTTACACTTCTCTGGTGATACCCTTAATCTTAGGATGCATTAACATATGGGCTCTAAGACCCAGCCCCTCGGCCTCAATTAGGACAATTCTGCCATTCTGCAATTCTCTTTGCACTCCAGAGTTCCTGTGGACAAAGCCTCTGTAATGTGGTTCTGTTTCTTCCTCTACCTACCCAGCTTCAACTCTCTCCCAAATGAGTGCAGATTTCAAGAGTCTTATAATCTATTTTGTATGGAATCCAACTCTAGCAATGTTATAGAGACATTGACTAAGAAAGGACCTCTATTTGAAATAATGCTTGAGGAGAGACCTGAATAAAATTAGGAAGTGAGCCAACTAGATATCTGGGGAAAGAATCTTCCAGATAGAAAAGGAAGAGCAGTGATTTAAGGCAGAACTATTCTTTTTTTTTTTTTTAGAGAGAGAGAGAGAGAGAATTTTTAATATTTATTTTTTAGTTTTCAGCAGACACAACATCTTTGTTTGTATGTGGTGCTGAGGATTGAACCCGGGCCCCACGCATGCCAGGCGAGCACGCTACCGCTTGAGCCACATCCCTAGCCCAGCAGAACTATTCTTAACAGTAGAGACCTATACGGAGAAACAAGAATCAGGGGGAAGAGAGCAAATATAACAAAGGGACACACCCTACCTGGCCTTTGCAATATTTTCAGTAGTGTAATTCTATGATCATTCTAGATTCTCTGTAAAAAATAGCATGTAAGGAACCTAGAGCAGAAATAAGGCTCCTATAAATATTGTTGGTGAAAAATGATTGTGACTTGAGTTAGGGTGGCAGCAGGTAGGATGTGGCCAGAATTGTATGAATTTTGAGAATATAATTTTGAGAATTGTATGAATTTTGAGAATATAATTTCTTGAGAATAGAGAATTTGAGAGTAAGAGTCGAAGAAGATTCTATAATTTTTGGCCTAAGTAATTGTGCATGAATGGAAATGTATATAGGAGTAGGTGGGGTGGTAGAAATAGAATTTTTATGTTTTAGATATGCTAAGTTTTTATCCATTAGGCATCCAAGAATATATGTGTCTTGAAAAGAGGGAATGTGAATCTAGATCAGGACTGAAAACAGCATTTTGGAAGTTGTCAGAATATGTAATATTCTGAATATGTAATATTCAATATGTAATATTCAACATAGTAAAGCTATGTGTCTGTGAGACATCCCTTAGACAGAATTTGACAAACCTTTCCTGTGAAGCTCAGAAACACTTTAAGTAGTTTTTATTATTTTTATAATTACTCATCTCTGATCTTACATTGTTATAGAACGTATAAACAATTAAGCCAATGGGTATGGCTGTGTTACAGTAAAACTTTATAAAACTTTATAGGTACTAAGCTAGATTTGTCCTACAATCAATAGTTTACTGACCTCTAACCTTAACAGTGAGTAGAGACAGAAGAGACCTAAACCGTAGCTGAGTCCTAAGGTAGTATTAACTCTTAGAACTTTGAAATAATGGGAGAATGGAGACAGGGTTATGAGAAGGAATATCCAGAATATCTAGTGAGACAGGATAGAAACTCAGAGAATGTGGAGAGGTTTCCATTTAAGGTTCCTCATTTCACCTCTGGGTTTAAGTGGACAAATGATTCATGTAAGAGTCCAAATAGGTAATATTCTGATTTCCTGTAGTCTTAGACATACTAGTTCTCTGATAATATACTTTAATAATTATTTTGTAGAGTTTATTTTATCATGTTAAATTTTCTTAGTCTTGAGTGTAAAGTTCTAATTACAATTTTTAGTACATTCTTTTGAGTGGTATTCTAAAATTTTTCATATAATCTAATATGTGGGGGCTTTTTGTTAAAATGCTATAATTGGATATTTCTGTTTCAGATTATTTAGCTAGTTTTGTGTTGGAGGATATACATACATGGGAACAATGAAAGCAGAACAGAGTTCAGAGATAAAAGATATATCCTTTAAGTTTGAACATTTCTATTTCTTGAGACCTTTGAAATCTTTGTAAAAGGATGTTGTTGCATATTTTCTATTAAATAATAAGTATGAGCTGTATATGTACATGTGGAATTCACTGTACCATCATTGGTAAAAGGACTTTCACAGACTTGTAATGTTATAACTCAGAAAGATTACTGATAATATATAATCAGAAATTTTGGTCAAACTTGTATTTAATTTGTGGAATTCTAGTTCTAGCAATCTATACCTGGTGTAATTTTAATTTTTTTGATATTACTATAAGCACAGATGTAAAGAGAAATAGGAACTATGGAATTCCTTTAGATGTGTATTTTTTTTCTTTAATTTTGGGACTTCAGACATTAGAAGTGGTTTTGAAATTTTTGTATTGCTTACTGACAGACATTATGTATCAAGAACTCACATTATTGTAGGTCACTGAATTAATTTAAGAAATACCAATTGACATCATTCCTTTAGGGAATTGTGGGCTGCTCTTTGATATTATTGTCTTTGTCAAATGTGAAAATTTAGAATAAATTTTATTTTAGTGTAGAGGATCTTAAGAATGAAGTGATATCCCTCTTCAAATTTGTTTTCAAATGGATGGCAAGTGAAGTTGATAGACTTTCTTTCTAAGATAGTTTTCTCTCCAAAATAGTAAAGTACTTACATTTACCATGTATTGTTGTATATTATTGCTTAATCCTAAATGGAAAAGAGGTTCAAAAAACATTTAAAACTCTTCAGAGTTATGTTCAAAGGTAATTTGTTATTTGTGAAAGAAGGTAGCCATAATTAGTATTCTTATGTGCCTATTATATTCAAATGTATTTATATTCTGTCAAATATAATGTGTTTTAGATGAGATCATTAGGAAATAAAATTTTTCATTGTCATTACTTAACAGTTGGGCAAACCCTTTTTGCTAAAAGGCTCTCAATTATTCCACTAAACAATGGTGGTAAGCATTTTTAATTATATCACATTGAACCTGATTACTTGGTATGCTAGTTATCTGCTCAGGTAATTTACATTCTTTGTGCTCTGAAATATTTTAGCAAAAAATTGACAAGTAATGAATTTATGATGCAGTTTATTTTCTAGTCATGTAGATTACATACCATGATCTAGGGCAGTATTTAATATGATAGATTAGTAAGACCTTTGTGATAATACTCCTTACGTGTTGTGTTTCCACTGATATTATTTAATTATTATATATGTATTTAGGGTTGTTCCATGTATGCCCCTTACAATAGCATGTAGAATAAAAAGTACTTTTCAAAAGACTTTAAATTGGCATGTCTAATTTTGCCCAAATAATTTATAGTTAGTTATGATGGCAATTTTATATTTAGAATTCAAGCTACCTTTTTAATCAAAGAGACCCCAACTTTACTAATACTACTAATAGTAATACAAAGGAAGAGGTCCTCATTCTTAGCTTTTATCAGCCATCTGCAGGATTCTTTATAACCTGAAGAATACAGAACTTGGGGGTTTGAGGTAGTTTCTCAAGTTGTATGTAATTTTGGAGTAGCTGATTAACTTTTGGTCTATGTTTTTTCATGTGTAAAAAGAAAATTTGGACTCAATTATTTTATTGGTCATCTTTAAATAACTTGTATATCTTATATTTAGTATTCACTACTTGATATACTAAATATTATAGGAAGTAAAAAATAAATAAATGATGAAGAATTGTAAGCTAGTTGGCATGAAAAAAGCGAGACCAATTTAAAATTATATAAGGCTGACAATATGAACACTGCATACTAAAAGGGAAGTGGTATGGATTTGGATGATCTGGGAGGACTTTCTGAGGAGGATAGTGCTTGAGTTATACTGGAAAAGATTTGGATTGGAGGGAGAGGATTGCAATGCAAGGATGGTCATAGAAAGTACAGGTGTAAGTAGACATAAATAAATGTAACATTTGTAGAACTCATTGGAAGCTAATAGGTAGCAGATTTTAATATGTAGATATGAAGTTTCTTGAATGTTATCTTGAAGAGTTCCTGTTTGATGTTGTGGTAACTGGAGACTTTTAAGGTTTACAAGAAAAAGGGTGATTCCATTTCATTATGAGGGTAACCTATAGAAATAAATAAAGGAACTTGATATCAGGGACCAGGAATAACCAGGTGGTGAGTTTCATAGACAGTTTCAGAACAGCAGGCTTTTGCTTAGTACTGGTTTTTAATACATAGGATGTATACAGGGAGAATGAATGAAGGATTGGTTTATGAATTTATTATTGTCATTTTTTTAACCATGAATATTTAACATAGAAGAAAATTTCCTGGAGAACATTGTTTCCTGGATTTTATATACTAATCTAACATTTACTACTATGGAATATCAGAGGCTTTTATGTTGGTTTAACTTTGAATCTGTGATCTTTCTACTTCTGTGGCTTCAATAAACCATCTCATATTATTTTTTCCACCGATTTTTGTATATATTTATCCAATTTATATTTAACCATGTGAATTGCTTGAAATGACCATGACTTGGCGGACATTTTTGTCATTCAGTCTTCACATATAGTTTAGGAACTGTGGTCCACCACCAGTTAGAGCCTATAACTCTAGAAGTGCTATAGGAATTGTTACTATACTGTATTTTTGGAGAGGACATGGCTAGGAATTTTTCTCTTATTAGTAGCTCAAGAAGTACATTGAACTCAGCATTAAAAGAGAATAAAATTATGGTATTTGCAGGTAAATAGATGTTGTGGGAGAATATTATGCTAAGCGAAGTAAGCCAATCCCCAAAAAACTAAAGGCCAAATGTTTTCTTTGATTAGTGGATGCTGATCTGTGATGGGAGGGGCATGGGAAGAATGGAGGAACTTTGGATTGGGCAAAGGGAAGGGTGGGGGAGGGGTTATGGGGGAAGGAAAGATGGTAGAATGAGATGGACATCATTACTCTAGTTTATATGCATGATTGCATGAATGGTGTGTCTCTACACCATGTACAACCAAAGAATTGAAATGTTGTGCTCCACTTGTGTATGATGAATTGAAATGCATTCTGCTCTCATGTACAAGTAGAACAAATAATAATAATAATAATAATTACATTGACATTTAGATGGGTATTAGAGTTACAATTTCAATAATTTCCGCCTATCTATATTTTAATGCTATAATTTTTATGTAGAACCATTTTATTCTGCCTTGTTAGTTGAGCACAGGTTTCTCTATATTACCAGAGTGTACATTCCTTACAGGAAGAGAATTGATTTTATGTGCCCTTGTTCTTTGAGAACACTTATTACAGGTTGACAGAAAATATTTGATTTAAAATATTTTCTTTAGTGGTTATGTCTAAATATTCCCTAAAATTGGAATTGTATTTTATTTTGTAGACTTCTTTTTAACTCATGTTTTAACTTGGTGAATGATATTTGAAACAATAGGCTTAATTTTTAAATATTTCTCAGTGAGATTAAGCTATTTCAGCTAATAACATAAGATTCTGAAAAAATTTAAAACAAATGTTAGCCCAAAAAGAAGTTAGTCTAAAAATTCATGGAAGTATTTAAACGATTTAGACTAGAGCAAAAAATGGGAAAAAATAAAACAAACCTTTTTTAATCAGAATATATTTGCAAAGGACTTGTTGGTTTAATCTCCCCCATCTTTTCTCCCTATATGTGACTGAATAATCATTTCTATTGGTCATTATAGAAACAACAGAAGTTGTAGAATTGAAAAATGTTAATTATAAGAACTTTTACTACAGAGACATCTGATTTTTTTCATTTTTATTTTTTCCTTTTTTTAGCTTTGTGAAGATTTAATTGACAAGTAAAAATTAGATGGTGTACAACATGATCTTTTTATTCATGCATGCATACATTATGAAATAATCAAATCAAGGTAATTAACTTATCTATCACTTACTTTTTTGTGTTGAGAACTTAAATTTTTTTTTTTAGTTGTAGATGAACACAATGCCTTTATTTATTTGTTTTTCTGTGGTGCTGAGGATCAAACCTAGGGCCTCACAGGTGCCATAAGCGCAGCCCCTGTGTTGAGAAATTTTAAGGTCTACTCTCCTAGAAAATTTCGAGTAGCTAATGTATTGTTATTAACTATAATCAGCAATACTGTACAACACAACTTCAGAATTTGTTCTTCCTGTCTGACCAAAAATGAGTCTTTTAGTTAAACAGGATAGGCCAACAGTTCCTCTTTAGCTCTGTGCCTGATGTCCTGTATCATTATTTTCTTCCCATTAAGCTCTGCAGAATATCTGAATGCAAATTTAGCATGGGGAAGAGACATTAAAAGATGTTGTCATTTAGATTACACACACTGAGGATCAATCACCTAGAAAAGCTCCCATGAGAAAAAGATAGGGACATTTTAAATGGACAATAGGTTATGTAGAAATGCCAAGTCTGGAAGAACAGAATGGTGGGAACGGAGAAATATCACCAAGTAGGAGGTACAGTGGCAGGGTGTGTAAGATTAGGTTCTGGAAATAGAGGACAAGTCATAGAATTTTGAGCTTGAACAGACTTAATAGATTTGTCTTGCTGAGAAATTACTTATTTCTAAATTGGATATCATGGCCTAAAAGGTTAAATGACTTGTTCACTACTGAAATCATTAGGAATTGGCAATAGACCTGAAAGGGATTAGAAATATTACTAATATTTCTATTAGTAATCAATTTAGACTAGAGCAAAATTCATTCATTCAACAGATATTTACAAAGTGTTTAATGTGAGCTAGGTGATAGGGGTAATATGATACCTGAAATATAATTCTTCTAAGATTATTGTTGGTTAGTGGGAAGACCCATTGGTAAGTTAGAATGTGAAATTTAAAGGTGGTAAGTGCTGTGATCAGGCATGGCTTTGAAAGCAGGAGAAATACCTATCTAGTCAGAGTGGGACCCAGGGCCCCTGAAGGCCTTCTGGGCAAACTGACATTTAATTAAAGTTAGTCTGTACTCTATTGGTAAATAGGAGATGACAGGGTTGTTTTAATGCTAGTTTAAAATGGGACTTATCCTGTGCTTCTAATTTTGAATTTGTTTCTATAGCTAGAGGAATTGAGTTCTTTTTAAATTAATATGTTATAAATATAGTGTGTTTTACACTAAACAGATATACCAAACTATTCTTTATAATTAGGGTATTTGTTGATTTTCTTATTTTATAATACTGTTAGCATAAAAGCAAGGACTGATGGAGAATACTGGTTTTGTATTTTAGAAAGTAGTCAAACATGCTAATACATGTTTATGTTCTAGATTTTAAAAACATCAACTTAAGTTTTTTTAAATGTGAAAGGATCATGGATAATACATTTAATCTGAAAGTGTTTGTTTGAACTTGATGGGTGAGATTATTCTGTCTAAAATATAACCACAGTTAATGCCCCTCTAATTTTATGTGCAAAATATGGAAACCATAAAAATGCTTGAAGTATGGATGAATCATTTGAGAATAGGTTGAGGAAGGTCTTCCTCAATTGAGAGCAGAAAATATAATGAACAGTTTGGCAAATTTGATTATAAAAATGACAAAAGTTATATGTCAAAAGAATTAATATTTAAAAGCAAATGAGCACCTAGAAAATATGTGTAATATCTAATATATTACTCATTAAAGAATAGCTAAAACATAGTAAAAAGCAAATGGTTTAAAGGAAAATGATCAAAGATTGTGAACAACAGCTTAAAAAAGGAAAAAAGTGAATGGAAAGTGAACTTATCCAAGTGATTAGCCCTAGTGATAATTAAAATAACATGAAATTAAATAAGGTGCACTTTTTATCCACCATAGCGGTAACACTCAATGTTGATGAACTTTCTGTTATACTTGTACTCTTAGGCATTATTGGACGTAGTTTGTTGTTAGGTATCAAAAGCCTTGAAAATATTTGTATGCTTTTCATTGCTATTTTCAACTTTTAGATTAATATCCTAAAAAATAAACCAGAAACCAAAGCAAAGATAAGATTATATTCTTTACTGAATTATCATGGTAGTAAATGTATTAAACATTGGTTTGTCAGCCAAATACACTGGCATAGTCAAAAGGAGGAACAGGTATGCAGCCATTCAAAAATCATTTTTTGAATAGTATTTATTTTTTAAAAAAATATTTATTTTTTAGTTGTAGGTGGACACATATCTTTATTTTATTTTTATGTGGTGCTAGGGATTGAACCTAGTGCCTCATGTGTGCTAGGTGAGCACTCAACCTCTGAGCCACATTCCCAGCCTCTCATCTTTGTTTTTTAATCTCATTATTTATTTAGAAACATGATGATGTTGCTGATGTATCAATTAGAATTTTTTGAGCACTTACTGTATTCTGTATTTAGTGTTATATTTCATGCTGCTAGAGTGGCTTTTTGTGAAAGTAGAGCCTAAGCTAAATAAAAGGTTGCGAAGTTGTACTCCTGGCAGTAGGATATGATGGTAGGATTTTAAAAGTAAAACATTAGTTTTGAAAAATAGATATATTGTTCCTTAGGGAATGTTCTTTCTATCGGTACTGAATCTGTATAGCTCTTCCTAGCATGCAGTTTACAACTGTAGATACTCCCCAAGCACAGCAGATGTGAGAGTAACTGTAATTGGAAATTTCTAATGATCTAATTTCTGCCTAATATCTGGTACAAACTTGGGAAATGAGGAGGAAAGAGAAGGAGAAATGGGATAAGTTTTTCACAAGAGGGTGGTGGGAGCAGGGCAGTTGTAGGGGATAAGTCACAATTAAGTAACTATTAATATAAGGTAGTCTGTGGAAAAGCAGAAGAAGGAAAGAAAAAAACTGAAGTATTGTGGTATCATAGAAAGACATTTGGTCTTTGTTTCTGTAGAGTTCTTGAGGTACAACTTATTAAACCCTTGGAATTTTCTGAATAATAAGGGTGTTTTAGTCAGCTTTTTCCGCTGTGTTCAAAAGACCCGTCAAGAACAATTTAGAGGTCAAAGACTTTATTTAACACTTAAGAATTTTAGAGGTCTCAGTCCGTTAGTGCCACTTCCATGCTCTGGGCCCAAAGTGAGACAGAACATCATGGCTGATGAGTGTAGAGGAGGAAAGCAGCTTAGAACATGGCAACAAGAAGCAAAGAGAAGTCACCTGAGACAAAATATAAAAACCAAAGGCATGTCCCCAGTGACCTACTTCTTCTAGCAGCACCCTACCTTGCCTACAGTTACTACCCAATGAATTCATCAATGGATTAGTGCAATGATTATGTTAAGGCTTTCATAACCCAATCATTTTACCTTTAAATTTTTTTTTTGCATTGTCTCACAAATGAGCTTTTGGGGCACACACATATGTAAACTGTAACAAAGGGTCATTTCATTCTGAGACAACTCTTTGTGGGCTCTTAAAAAGCTTATGGATAAGGGTTGATAGTCAGAAGATTCATCACAGATTAGAACTTGGAACTTTAAGCACTATACCATAGCCACTGGGGGGGGGGGGAAGGAGATGGAGATTGAGTTAATTCCCAGACTTTGAGGATTTAAGCAAACACGCCTATACAATGAAACCTTCATAAAACTGAGGAATTGGAGAGTTTGACCTTAGGCAAAGTATATCCACCTACTGGGAGATGGTGCCCCTCAAGGCTTCAGGGACAAAGGCACTTGCATGGACCCTCTATATCTATCCCTGTATATCTATTCATTTGGTTGTTCATTTGTACCCTTTAATAAATCAATAATAGAAAGTAAAGTGCTTTTAGAGCTTTGAGACCCCTTGTAGGAAATTATTGAACCTGAAATGGGTGGGAATGTTGTGGGGAGTTCCCTTATACTTTGTAACCAAGATAGACAAAAGTGAGGGTAACCTTGAGACCTGGTGCTTGTGATGGGCATTTGAAGTAGGGGATCTGTGTTGTACGAAAAGACCCTTAAATCTGAGAGTATGAACCTTAAACTTTGGGTTATTGGTGTCAGAATTGAATTGAATTTTGGGATGCCCATTTGGCGTCAGAACAAATTCATGTCAGAAGGAAAAACATGTCTCATTTGATATTAGAAGTGTGGTGTGAGTTAGAACAGCTGAAGTATGTATAATCAGGAGCAAGAAAACTGAAGGTGGGAGATAAGGATGTAATAGTTTGATGAGAAATGAGGTCAGTAGTAGATAAGGAAATTAAGACAATAGAATAAAAAGTAGTGAGAGAAAATGCTTTAGGATCTTAAGCTACAAACGTTGAGCCTTTGGCAAGAAATTCTTTTTATGGTAGTTCTTGTGTATTTCCAATTGATAGGGATATTAATCATTAAAATATGTCTAGAGCAGGAAAAAAGAGACTTGACTAGACCAGGTAACCTTTCTACTGGTTAGATAGTATATACATTGGGAAGGTCACTTTAATTATTGAAAATGTGATGATTAAGTAATTTCCCATGTGACTTTGGGGTCAACAAAAAATTCTTGTTTGAGGTCCACTTGGGTAGAAGATGGCTAAAGAGCTAATACAGTTTGCTGATGTGGTATGCTGGATAAATGTTGGTAATGAAGATTGTGAATGTGTAGCGCAAAGTGAAAACTGTGAAGCAAACTGGGCAAGAACAGTTTCTGAGCCTTTAATGCCAACCAAGAAGAATTAGCCTTTAGATTGCAGATCTGTCAAGGACAAGGAGGCACTGTCATCCTTAAGAATAGAGGGCAGGAATCCCATTTGGAGAGCAAAGGCAAATGAGTGAGGTGTGAATTGTTGTGTATTAAAGGATCATGTCAAGGCTTTCTTGAACTCATAATCTCATGATCTTATTGTCTATATGTCATTTTTTTCTGGTAAAGCTGAAGCTTTTCACTTTAAAGAGCTTGAAGTTTTGCATATTCGTTCTTGTATAAAATGTTCACACAGCAATATTTAAGGCATTTATAAAACAACCTGAGTGTAGAATCCTTCTAGATTTGAATTATTATTTCCTTAATTGCTCACAGGCTAGTGATACACCTGATTTGGTCACATTTTTAATGATTTTTTTCAAAGCATTGTAGTTATTTTTCTTGGATGAAATAATCTTTCTCTTTTTGCACTCATATTTCATCAGTTTCTAGATCATTTACTTAATGCAATTACAGTAATAAGAACAACTAGTAACAGGTGTGGCCACAAAACAGCAACTCTTGGTGAGTGGTAGCTCAAGTGCTAAAGGAGAAGAACATATGTATAGTAGACACTGGCCTGGATAGGGTTCTCCACAAAGGTGCCAGTCTCTGTGTTTCATGTGTTGTAGTTGGGGATGTTTTCAAAATGGGTATCTTCTGATATTGACAAGAAATCTGCTGATATTGCTTAGAAACTCTCCAGTTTTTCTATTCCTATGCTCTTAGAGGCTCTTTAGTTCTTTGACAATCTTTCATATATGTATTGGCTATAAGCTATGTTATTATTAAAGATAAAAATAATGGTATATGTTATTAATTAGAATGGATATTACAGAAGATAAAAACTTCTGAATAAAATAGTAAGGATTCTCAAATTTACAAGGGAAGGGTTTTTTATATTAATAGAATATATTTTGGTAGTAAAGTAAGGAGTGATATTGATTATTGAGATTTCTTTCTTTTAAACTTATCCTATAATTAGGATTTTTACTTTTCATAGTTTTCTATTATGTTTGTGTGCATTTGTTTGAGCTTTCTTTGTTTGAAAATGTGATGCAAACAATACACACATAGAAATTGAAATTTAGCTCTGCTGCAGTCCCATAATCTCCTCTTGTTTTGTTCTGTTGCTAAGGCAGAAATTCCCATTTACTTGATTATTATCTATTGCCATGGAAATCGTTTTGTTATATTTCAATTTCACTACAGAAACAAGCAGCAGGAGCTAATGGACCATAAGAGGGAAATTTGTTGTTTAAACAATGATTATCTTTTATATTTGGCTAACATGAAAAGGGGAAAGTATAATTCCTCTGTCCTACAGCATGAGAAGGTAAATGGATGAAAGTTAGAGATAGAGTTTACCTGAAAAAAAATTTCTATCTGCATTGTGAGTCAGAAATAAAATTACTGACTCACAAGGTAAAATTATAAGATGTGCCCATATCAAGTGATGTTTTATCAAATCAGAAAGGAAGACTTTGTGTCAGGTTGGGCCACAAGATGTATGTTGGAGTTGGAGTTTGGTCTATTAGATGTATGTTAGGGATAACCCTGGGGAGACGAAGGGGAAAGATATGGGAATTGGGCCAAGGAAGAAACCAAACTACAATGGAGACCTGGAAAAAAACCTGCCAATTTGGCAGAGTGGGGTCCTGGGGAAAGTATGACCTTCACAGTTGTTTCATATCACCCTGCTTTGTCATAGGATGCCCAAGGCAGGGCATTTATGGGGGATATGTTGAAGTCTCTTGGCCTAGAGGCCATGCATATGGACAGTGAGTGAGCCAGTTCTTCCGGAGAGTGAACTGGATGTGCATCTCTTTTGTCTGCATGGGTCTTTTTATTTTATGACAATCAATATTTTCTTCAGTTTTATCTTTATAATGTTTATATAATTCCTGAATATACATCATCCCAGTCAACCAAGTGGTTTTGTTTTTTCCTTTTTCTTTTTGCGTCACTAGGGATTAAACACAGGACTTCACACAAGCTAGGCAAGTGCTCTACCCCTGAGCTGTATCTCCAGCCTCCAGCCAAGTGTTTTGTAAGAATCAACAGATGTTAAAATTTCTTTTGACTTTCTTATTTTATTTGAGTCCTTTTAGAATTATATAGGCTGCATTTTTGCCTCTAGCCACAGTGTGTTTTTTGTTTTTTTCAAATTCATAGTAGATTGTAGACCTTCATAGGAAGTTGAGGTTTTTCTTAACAGTATATGAGCATTGAATGCCAATTTTTTTTTCTTAAACTTTTTTTTACAGTGATTTTAGACTTCTAGATACATTATAGAAATTGGCCAAAAAACTCAAATGTGTTTTTCATCAGATTACTATTATTAACATCTTATTACAGTGGTGGTCTTATTATATTCTCTTTTTTCCCCTTTCACTCTTTTCTCTCTCTCCTTACCTTCACACATTTTTTTTTGGGGGGGGGGTGGACCAGGGATTGAACTCAGGGGCACTCAACCACTGAGCTACATCCCCAGATCTGTTTTGTATTTTATTTAGAGGTAGGATCTCACTGAGTTGCATAGTGCCTCGCTTTTTGCTGAGGCTGGTTTTGAATTCACGGTGCTCCTGCCTCAAACTCCCCAGCTGCTGGGATCACAGGCGTGCACCACCGTGCCTGGCACTTTCACACATTTTTATTTTGAATAATTTTTTTGGCTTGAGGGTGAGTTGCAGACATGAGGCCCCACTAGTTCTTCAGTACTTCACTTCCTATTTTCTCAAAATAAGGACATTCTTATAATCAATTCAATATAAATAGAAAATGGGAAATTAATATTGATACATTATTTCTATCTATTGCACAGATCCAATTCATAATTCACCTATTTTCCCATTGATGTTCTTAATAGGTACAGAATCCAGAGCTTATGTTTAGTTGTCCTGGCTTCTTGGTCTCTTCAGTCTGGAACTGTTCCTGCGTCTATCCTTATATGTCCCTTTATGACCTTTGTGTTTGTGAAGAGAATAGCTACATTATATTTCTCTTGTAGGGTTTTTCTGATGGTTCCTCATAAATAGGTTGAGATTACCAAAGAAGTGATGCTGTTTGTTCTCAGTTCATCAGGCTAAAAGATGATCTAGGTATATCTTAAATTTTTCTTGCCCCGGTCCTGGAGCTATCATGGATTTCTGATTCATTTTAATGGAAAATGACAATTAAAAACCAAGATCTGGGTCCTAAGCTTAATGATAATGGGTGTCTTACTTCTAGAGTTTTTAAGTGGACGATCCTAGGAAGTATAGGTTTGCATGTACATACCTATACAAACAATATATGTTCATTTATCTATCAAAACAGCATACTACAGGACATAGCCACATCAACGTTTATAGCAGCAGAATTCACAATAGCTAAACTGTAGAACCAACCTAGATTCCCTTCAACAGATGAAAGGATAAAAAAAGTGGCATATGTACACAGCTATAAAAGATACTAAAATCATTTCATTAGCAGGTAAGTGGATGGAGTTAGAGAAGATAATGCTAAGTGAAGTTAGCCAATCCAAAAAAAAAAAAAAAAAAACCAAACAAAACAACAACCAACCAACCAACCAACCAAACAAACAAACAAACAAAAAAACAAATGCCAAATGTTTTCTCTAATATAAGGAGGCTAATTCATATGGTAGGGAGAACGGAGGAATAGTCAAACTCTATAGAAGGGAGGGGGCATGGGGTTAGAAATGATGGTGGAATGTGATGGATATTATTATTCAAAGTACATGTATGAAGACATGAATTGGTATGAATATACTTTGTATACAACCAGAGATATGAAAAATTGTTCTCTATATGTATAATAAGAATTGTAATGCATTTCATTGTCACATATAAATACAAAAATAATTAAAAATGTCATTCTAAAGTGAAAATAAAAAATTAAAAAAAAAATCTTAGTAAAAGAAAAAAAAATGTTCTAAGTGGTATTTCAAATTCTGGTCCCAAACAACAGAGTTTCTTCTTTCTCCCCACCTTTATACTTGTAGTTTACTCCAGCATTGAAAAACCTGGCTCCCATTATTTTTAATATACTTACTAGTTTGGTTAGTTCTTTTGTATGTAAACCGATTTGACCCCTATATGCGTTACCTCCTTAACCTTGCCCAGTGACCTCAACCATAGGGCTGAACATTTGTTTCTTACCTTGCTGGCCATGCCAGCTACTTCCTTAGCCCCAGTCATGGGCAAGGGGCCCAGATACTTTGTTTCCTAGCCCTATTATTATTTTCTTTTGTATATAAAGTGGTACATGGAATATAAAGTGATTAGACTGAGCAGGTAGTATTTGGTATAAAGTGATTAGACTGAGCAGGTAGTATTTGGTATGGGATATGTCATAAAAGAAACTTTCTTTTTTTTTTAGTTTTATTGATTTTTTTTTTAAATACACGGCAGCGGAATGCATTACAGTTGTTATTACACATACAGAGTACAATTTTTTCATATTTTTGTATATAGAGTATGTTCATGCCAATTCATGCCTTTATACATGTACTTTTTTGCATTATAATTCTTTTTTATGTATTTATTTTTTTTTTAAATTTTTTATTGTTGGTTGTTCAAAACATTACATAGTTCTTGATATATCATATTTCACACTTTGATTCAAGTGGGTTATGAACTCCCATTTTTACCCTGTATACAAATTGCAGAATCACATTAGTTACACATCCATTGATGAAACTTTCAAATTAAACATGAATTCTTTAGTATTTCAGTTTTTAAAAATTATTATTCCAGATGTGAATGACAGGTTTTTAGTGTTTAACTTAAGATTCTTTCATGGATGATAATAATAGCACTAGGATAAATGCTAGCCATTTCTGATATTAAAGATAGCTTCTGGATAAGAATTCATCTACATTGTTAAGGCATATTTTTCTTTGGTTTCTTTTTGGATTTAATTCTTGGCAGCTTGATAAGCAAGAGCTATTAGTATAAAACAATTTTTTATTGAGGCTTGTTTATTGGTTTGCAATAATGAGAACAGTTATTGAGTCTGGTGATTTTGTGCTTTTATTTTCAAGTAACAAAGTGTTCTTATTTTGTGATGATACCATAGAAAGCTAGTTTAAAAGCTAGTTTTAAAGGATCTGTAGCTTTGAGAGGTTATAATTTAGAATGGAGGCATGGTGGTCAGAGGAAATGAGCCAAAGTTAAAAGCCTTTTCTGTACCATTGCATCTGTAACCACCCTCAAAGTACTCTGCACTTTATGTCACAAGAAAGCCTCAAATCCTGTGGGTAAATGTTATCTGCAGGAACCTCATCATTTCTGAAAACAGTTCTTTTATTCTTAGAGTGTTTGAACAAGAAATACAAATAATAGTATTTTCTTTTCTTTTTATAGGACAACATATAGATATAGGGATTCTTCTGCTAGTTTTGAATAAGTGCCATTTGATACAAAAAGCAAAATCAAACTTAAATTCAATGGATGATAGGACAGAAACTTATTGTGTTATTTTGGTTAAATCTCTTTTGTGAAATAGGGTTATCAATTTTTCATTTATGTGGGGCTGCTTTATGCCTTGTTTTATTTTGCAGAGTAAATTATAATTATACTTAACAAGCTAAATATTTATGGCACAGATATTTTTGCAAATAGATTTAAAGATAGAGCTTGGTTATGTACAAACTGGAGGGAAAACAGGAGTACATTGGATTTGGACAGAACAGTGAGTGACTCACTCACTGATGAACAGTGAGTGACTGAAGTGAAGGCTCATGGCTCTTTTTTTGTTTAAAGTTTTACATTTTCTCATAATTCTGTTGAGTTTTTCCTTTGTCTAATGTAATTTAGTTATTCTTATACCCTGCCTCTTTCATTTGCCTCTTTCTTTTATGAACACATTTACTCACAAAATAAACATACATACACACATGAATTTAAATAGTTGACATACTTAAAAATATTCCCAGCTGAGGATTTCATAGAACTTATGTATGTGCTCTCTCTGTGTGTGTGTTCACATAAACATAGCATTTTCAAATAGCAAATTATATACAATCAAAGTATTTGTAGGTGTTCCATTTGTGCTTGTTAAGTGAATGAATGAACATATGAGTCTAAAAGCAGAAATGGTGTTAAGGACTGGAGTTAACTAGATATAGGGATGGATTATTCATACAATGGTAATTTATTCAGAAAAATGTATTTGTTGTCTAGTTGGTTATTTAAATTATTTATTAATCATACAGAGCAATTTGTAGGTCGTATCTGCTTTCTTACCCCACTTTTTTGAACCAAATCTTACTCCCAGTTGGTAGAAGTTAAGTTGATAATTAACTGAGATACACAGATAATTCACTGGAAAAGATAAATCATGCCTTAGAAGAAGATAGTGATCTGTTAGTGGGACTAGAGATTTATGTTTTCCTCCTATTAATAACTCTTTTTACTTCAGCTCATTTTCCATTTTGTGATAGCCAAGAAACTCTGTAGAATCAAAGTACTTTTTTTTTTTTTGATAGAAACCATAATGAACCACCCAGGACATCTGCCTTTAAAAACAACAATACAAAGATAAACTTTCTACAGTTATAACTTTAACATTTTATTATTTGTGGTGGTATTGCTATTGCTGTCTGTGAAAATTGCCACTTGTCATCTTTTTGGACTATTCAAATGTGTGGTTGGGGACTCAATTTGGCCTGGGATAGTGGTCTGGATTCTGTTCAGGATTTTCAAACAACTTTCCTGATGTTCTGGAATGTCAGTGAATGAATATTTTATTGCCAGATTGAATAGACCATTGGAAATCTAAGATTTGGTACTCTCCTCTTCTTTTAGATCTTTGTCTAAATATCGTCTTGTCAATGAAGCCTTCTTTGGTCATTTTATTCATTTACCCCTCACTCTGCTTTATTTTCTTCATAGCACTGCTTGACATAATTTTATTTATTGTATTTGTTACCTGTCTTACCCAAAGAAAAAGGTCCAGTAGGGCAGGACTGCTGCAATCCCAGTGCATTGCACATAACAGGCAATTATTCAATATTTGTTGATAAATGAGGTCTTAGAAAACTCACTTAATTTTTATGACTTTATGTCCTCAAGTGTAAAATGGTACTATTTGAAATACTTTTTATACTATAATGTACATTATAAAATGCTCTGCCTTTCTTAATGAAGTTGAAATTCTGTATTCATTAAGTACAATTTGTGTAATTTTGGTAAAATTAATCAAATCTTTGGAACTGTGGAATCATATTTGCAGTTATTATTAACCATATATTCTCAATTATTATTGTATATAATCCAAATAATATTTTAATTCATAGGTTAGACTTTTTTCCTTTTTGGTACTGGGGAATGAACCCAGGGGCACTTAACCACTGAGCTACATCCCCAGCTCTCTTTTTTTATATATATTTTTTTAGTGATCAGGGTCTTGCTGAATTGCGTAGGGCCTCACTAAGTTGCTGAGACTGACTTTGAACTTGCAATCCTGCTGTTTCAACTTCCCGAGCTGCTGGGATTACAGGTATGTGCCACTGGGCCCAGTTCAGAGATTAGACTTTTTATGTGCACCTGTATTAATTGTTGCTTATTCTATCCCTGGAGAAATTGATGTGCTTTCTCTTGTTCAGAGTTGCCTCTCCATATGGTTCAGGGTCTCCTCTCCCAATTCCTCAGACCCATGCTCCATTATTTATTTCTTCTATTTTTAATTTGTTCTAGATAGTTATACATGACAGTAGAATTCATTTTGACACATTGTACATAAATGGAGCACAACTTCTCATTCCTCTGGCTGCCCATGATACTGAGTCCATTATTTATTTCATTTCTTGCTGTTTTAACCAGTTCCTCTGCACTATCTTTCTGAGCTTTTGAACATGCCCACCTCTCTCATATCAAAAACAAAAATGAAAACACTGCAAACTCTTTCTTGATTTTGGGCTCACTACTTTATTGTTTTTTTTAATCCATAAATAAGCTTTAGAATCTCTTGTCTATGGTTGACCTATTTCCTTGCCTCCCCTTTGCATTTTGCAGTCTTGCTCCTTCTTACCCCTGGGATCCCTTTCATGAAGGTCTTCAGTGATCTCTCATTTGCTAAATATATTCTTTTTGCTTTTAATATTTTTGTATGCTTTTCAATGCTTCTCTGAAATTACTTTTCTTCTGTGCTTGACCCTTTCAAATGGTATTTCCTTAAAATATTCTTTTCTTTTGACCAATAAAATACAAATTAATAGAGTAGTGAAAGGAAATCTAGTAGAGTAGAGGAAGGAGAATGGGACAGGGGAGAGAGGACGGGAGAGGGAAAAGGAAGGGAAAGGGGGGATCATGATCCAAAGTAGATTTTTATGAATGTATGAGTTTGTGGGGATGAACCCAATTACTAAGTACCCAAAGCTCTCATAATAAGGAAGATTTTTTTGGGGGGGGATGCTGGGGATCGAACCCAGGGCCTTATGCATGCAAGTCAAGTACTCTACCAACTGAGCTTTATCCCCAGACCCAAAAGTTCTCATAAAAAAAAATCTTATCTTTTGGTTTCTGTGACTCTACATTTATGTATTTTGCTCATTTATAACTGGCTGCTCCTTGTTAGTGGACTTATTATTTCTTTTTGCCTTTACTGTCCTTAAATGTTCTTCCTTTGTGTAGCAGGCCCTTATCTACACCCTCTGCCTGAGCAATCACAGCCAAACCCTTCATTAAGGACTGCTGCCAATTCAACACTGATAACACCAAATTCTCTAGCTTTTGCTCAGATCTTTCTCTTGCATTTTAGATCCTGGCATCTAGTGCTGGTAATTCCATTTAAGTAAACTAGAGGCATTTCATACATGATACATTGATGATAACAAAAATATTCCTCCTTCCTCTATTTGCTGCTTCAACAGATGATAATAGTATCCTCTCAGTTTCCCAAACCAAGTAGCTGATAATAATTTTTAGACCTTCATTAAGCTCACTGTAGTATGACCAGCACAGTATCCACCATATAACAGGCATGCAATAATGATTTTAATGAATGAGTGAATGAATATATGACCTGCTTTCTCATATCTTATATCCAGACAGTTCCCAAGTCCTGTCTCTTACTTTCTGCTCTTGAAATTTTCCCCTTATTATTCTTCACTCTACCTGTTCTGGATTAGGATTTATCTTCTCTAACTTTGGTGATTGCAGTAGCATAATGGTCTTCATTTCCTCCTACAGTTCCCTATTCTACATTTTGCTGCCCAATTCAAATTTATTATGGAAGCTTATAGATATAGTTTTATATATTTTAGTAGTCACAATGAAGAAGGTCATATTGATTTAACTTATTTTATTTGATCCAGTCTATCCAAAATACTATTCCAATATGTGGCCCTAGCCAGCTAAATGTTTAATAGGCACAGGTGGCTCAGGGCTAGCATACCGGTGAAAACAATTCTACCTACCCTGCTGTCAAGATAAAAAATATCGTTTCTCTCCTCTACTTCAACTTTTTATATGAGTCCCCATGTCTTATAGGACAAATATCTCAACTTGGTATTATCTCTTTAAAGGTTTGACATGACCTGGTCCTTATCTACCTCACTTCATGGTATTTGTACTTTGAACCCCACTCTTTAAACTCCACCAGCTAACACCAACCTAATCTAGTTCTTAGAAATATGATGGGTGCTCAATTTTCTTAATTGCTTTCCTATCTTTATCCAAAAGCTACCTACCCTTTTATGGAATAAATCTCTCCATACTTCATCCTGAATGCTATTTCCTTCATGAAGAATGCTTTCACATGTTCAGGTAAATTTTCTTAGCCTATGGCTTTCACAGTGGTTTGAGAACATCTGGTTAGAAATATATTTTTTAATGTGACGCAGCACATATATGCACACATGCATTCTCATATTAATGTCTTTAGTTATAGTAAAATATATGTCTGTTAATATCTAAATCTATGCCTATGTAAAACTGAAACAAAGTTTGCAAAGCATTGTTGTGTTTCATGAAGTATACTTTAGTGTTTTATATTCTATTTAAAATTTACATTAAAAATTCTGGGTATGACTATACTAAATCCATGGCTCACAAAATTAATAAGCATCTGCAGTTAGAATAACACAAATTTTAAAAAAAAGAATAAAAACACAAATTTATACTAGCAGCAATCTTATACATATAAAGTCTATTATTGACATTTACCAGGTTGCACTAACATTTGTGTTTCGTATGTGTCTCCCTGCTAGATTCTAAACTTTCTTTCTCTTTTCCTAATCTGTATGGTTCTATTGCCAAGTCCAATGCCTATTGCAATATATATGCTCAATATATGTATCTGTTGAAAGACTCAAGCCCAGAAGAACTATTCACAGGGGTTCAAGGGCATATTTTAACCATCCAAGTTAATCAGCTGCAGCAGTTTGTACTGTGTTGTCTTGGCCCTTGTTGACTGAAATGCAATCCCCTGGGTGATAACATGGTTTTCTTTATTTTCAAATCTACTTATACCTGAATAAGCAGCTCAGATTTGTTCTTTCATTCTGGCAACATGGAAAATGGATAGCAGTGAGAACAACTTGATATTTTTTTTATTAGAATTAACTCAAGTACTGTAGAGAAACAGGTTCTATTACTTTTTTGTGAAGGAAGCTGAAATTATGTTTATATTTAAAGATTAGCAATTTATATCTGATATTTTTGTTATTCCTGATAACATAAAACTAACTCAGAGATAAGCCAGATGGCTAATTTCTAGGTTAGTTTTACTGCTAATTAAAAGGCTGATTTTTCTCTCTCAAACTCAAGAGTGTGAATGTATTTATTGTCAAAATATTCAATAGCTGGACAAGTTAAATTGGTCCAGGAAGACCTAATTGGGTATTTTCCATCTTGCATAACTCTGTTGCTTATATTTATGAGAGCCTGGGGAATAGCTGTTAGTAAAGGTATTGATTACAAGTCTGCTGCTTTTTAATAGCTGTGCATTAAGTCAAGAAGTTAAATTTCAAGGGACTAAAATTTTAAAAGAAAAATAAAAATCTGTAGAACTAGTTCTTTCACTTCTACTTAAGTGAGTAGCTTGCATTTATTACATCTGGAGTGTTGCTGTCAGTCTATATGAAGAGGAACTCATGATCAAATTGCTCAGATTTTGACAAAAGATCATTATCTGGCTGGAGCATGTTGTAAGAATCAATAAATATATAATTTGCTATTGCAGATTCTTTAAAGAAACCAAATATAATATTATTTTGAGTATAGAATGTGTTTCTTTGGTAAATGTTTAAAACTCTTATAGCAGGGTCTTAATATGACAAGTAATAAATATACCATTGGAAAAGTGTTAACCAAAAGACAATATTTGAAATACCTTCAAATTATTTAGATGCTCTAATAAAGTATTGTTTTTATCCTAATAAGAAAATTAGTGATTTAATTATTTCATTTATAATGTTGAGGGATACACACAGAACTGAGTTTTTGGTGGAGCTATTTTTACTGTCTCTGGCAGTTCACTTTTGATTTTTGTTTAGATAATTCATTATACTAAATTGACTATAGACATGAGTTAGAATATCCACATTTGTCTTATCTGTACATTTCTGTTAATTTTTATCTAACCTTATTCATATGTATGAATTTTGTTATTAGTGTTAGGAAACATTTAACCAAGATTGTAGTTTAGAAAGCCCCTCATGAATCTGTTCCACACTTGAACTCACTTGCTAGTTTTCTTACTCTTAAAATGAGTTCCTGTATATTTGCTGAGTAAATAATTGGTAATTATATGTTGAACAATTTTTTTATCTAGAGTTTGATATTATCTATAATTTTGATATCTGAAATTTTCTGATTTTGAAGTTGAAGGCTTCAGGTATATATTGTTATTAATATTATCATTATGAATTGAGAAAATAACTTGCATTTCAGCATGTTTTTTTTACCTTATTAATATGATAAGGGAATTGATTTTCAGCTCACTGGAATATCAAGAATGTTTTTCTGAGTTGTAACAATCTAATTGTTTTAAAGTAAAATAGTGTGAAAGATCATTTTATCATATAAATATTTTGACCTATTTTGCATTTTGGAAAATGGCTTATGTTTAAATACCTATAATGATTATAATCATGTATAATGGATATATAATTTATGGCTCTCATTGGTAATTTCTTTGACTAGAATATAAATTTTACTATTAGTCTGAGTTTGAAGTTTGCCATAGAAGTGAGGAATTGATATTATACATGGTCTTTCTTATCTCTAATGGGAATTTTTACTGTAAAGTTTATGCTAAGCTTTCAATGATATTTTATTGGTAATTCTGGTCTTTTCTTACTGTGTACAGATGTCAAATATCTTGCTCTTCAGCTAATAAACAGATTGTATTCTACTGTCTCATTAGCTTTTTAGTTAATTGTGTTTCAAAATGATCTCATTAGCCTTTTGATAAATATCATTTTAATTAAATATGCATAAGTATGGAAGGATATACAGTATAACAATGCAGTAATTAGGATATATTTTATATTGTATTATGGATTTATGATTGTATTTCTCATGAAAAATAACTATATAGTTAGGAGCATAAACTAACCTGTTTTCATGTTGTAAAAATCACAAGTCTGTTAAGCATGTAGATTGGATTAATTGAGTTAACCTTTATCACAATGCAGAGAAATTGATATTGTAAGTTGTAAAGTTCCAAGAAGTAAAGAACTCATGTTTAATAGCTCGTTGTGCTGATTTAGAAAGTTGACTTTTTGCCTACAGGATTTAAAAAAATATTGATCTGATAATGCAATTGCATATTATAAAAACCCCTGAGTTAAGTTCTCCAGCAAGATATTAAAATAATTCTTATGGTATTACAGAAACATTTGTAAGAAAAAACACACTTTAGAGATGGAAAGAACTGGCTTCAGATCTCTTTTCCAGTTACAACTACCACGATGCCTTTGACTGATTATAATAATACCTGCCTCATAGGATTGGTTTGAAAAAAAGTGAAATAATTAGACTTAGTGAGTACTAAAAATATTAAGTATCATCATCATCATCATTGTAAAAGTCATTTTGTATTCTAAGTGTGTTTAATTTTTCTGGAAATTTTGTTTATCAATTTTTATATTTGTGACAATTGTAAAATGTTGACTAAGTGAATTAAAAGTATATTAAGCTTTAAATGTTTTGTGTGTCTTGAATGCCAGTATAATTAGCACACTGAAAAAGATACAATGGATATTGAATAAATTTGCTGAATCCCTAGCAACCACTAATTTGCTTTCTGTAGATTTCACTATTCTGAACATTTCATTTAAATGTAGTTACATAATATGTGCTCCATTGTTACTAGAGTCTTTCACTTAGCATAATATTTTCAAGGTTTGTCATGTTGTACTATGTATCAGTACTATATTCATTGTTATGACTTAACAATATTCCATTGCATAGATGTACTGTATTTTATTTACCCATTCACCCGTTGATGGACATTTGAATTGTTTCTATTTTTTGACTACTTTGAATACTGCTTCTATGAAGCTTCACATATACGTTTTTGTTTGAATCCTTCTTTTCACTTCTCTTTGGTAGAGCGCTAGAAGTAGAATTGCTGGCTTATATGGTATCTATATTTAAGCACTTAAAAAATTGCTGAACTGTTTTCCAAAGCATCTGCATCATTTCCCAGTTTCACATTCTCACCAGCTGTGCGTGGAGTTTCAATTTCTCCACCTTCTCATCAACAAAAATTATCTTTCTCTTTGATTATAACCAACCTAGTAGATGTGAAGTGGTATCTCATTGTGGTTTTGATTTGTTTTTTCCTGATTGCTACTGATGTTTAACATTGTTTTATGTGTTTATTAGTCACACACCATATTCATATATACTACATATGTATATATACACACATATGTAATGAGATTATAAAGCTGTTTTACTTTCATAATTTGTTTTTAACTGAAGTAATATTATATTTGTTCATACATTTATACCATTACTTTTTATTCTTTATGGTTTTAAGCATGTGTTAACACAAAGTCAGTTGTTCATCATAATTTCTAGTGAGCTAAGTATTATAACCATTAAAAATTGAGACTTACATAAGATAAATAATTTTCTCAAGGTTACAGAGCTTGTTAATGGTATAGGATTTAGCTTGTTAATGGTATAGGATTTAAACTTTTTAAATCCAGAACTTGATGAGTTCTTAAAGGTGATACTCTATTACATCTCAATCATATATTTTAAGCTTTCTATATTATTATTTTTGTTGTTGCTGTGGTTATTTCTTTATACCTGATTGTATAATTCCACAGAAACAAAGACTCACATTTAAAAGGACTTTATAATTCATAAACAGTCACTTTTACCAAATGTAGGAAATCTTTTCATATGTTTGCTAAGACATTGTTATTTAGCCAGGATTGTACCTTGTTTTCTATCTAAATGAGAATTAATTAGATTGTTTGTTAAATGCATATTTTTAGGTATTACCCAATATTTTATGAATGATTCAGGCCTAGAAAGTAAAATATAAGTGAGTGGGTGAGAATCACTTCTTTGGTGGTTCTATCTCATAAGACAATTATTATTATTTTTGATAGTTTTTCATCTCTTTTCTAGTACCTTTTGTTAGTTTATCAGTTTCTTGTATTATTTTATCTGTAGCAATATTTAAATATTTTAAAACTGGCAAATATGGCACCAATGTGAAGGGAGACTACTTTAGTCTCAGTTTCCATCCTGGGAGTTCTGCTGAGTTAATCCTTCAGTTAGAACTCCATTTCTGAGAACCACCTAAATTGACCAGAGATAGCACACTTGAAGCACAAGATCTCTGCCATGAAGGAGCCAGAACTCTTTTAGTAATTATAAGCATTTATTTATTTTAATATATATGTGCGTATATGTATATATTCATATGTGTGTGTATGTATGTATTTAATTGTAGATGGACACAATACTTTTTTATTTTGTGTATTTTTTTGTGGTGATAAGGATTGAACCCAGTGCCTCATATGTGCTAGGCATGTGCTCTACTACTGAGCCACAACCCCAGCCCAAATAAGCATCTATAAAAATAGTGAAGTCTTTTAATTAGATTATGATATCATATTAGAATATATTAAATTTTGTATATTCCTTTGGGAAAACAAAAGTCTAGTCTGATTTCTTTAATGAACTGTGTGATACCTATAGCTAATATCAAATGAAGCATTCAGTGTCTTTGCACAGGAAATAACCCCAACTCTTTGTTTTCTCATTTAAGCTGCCAAGCTAGTGGGACTATTAAATGGTCAAACTTGTGTACTCAGATCCTACTAGCTTTTACATTTTAAGAAAAGCTATTTTACAAAGAGTCTATTTATTTGATTCACAGGAGCTGACTGTCCTTTTGTTCTAACTTGGTAAGAACTGTATGAGTGCCTTTTTTGACTTAACATTTGTGAAATATGCAAGGAACTTCATCATAGAAATAAGGATAATGGAATAGACCAGACCTGGAAAAGCTCACTTCATAGAATTGTTAAGTCCTACATTTCTTCTATTTATTTATTTATTTTTTGCCTAAAAATCAGCTTCTTATCATGAAGCTCTATAGATTTTTCTTAGTTATTTTCTTTAGAAGCCATTTTTCCTTTCTGTTTATCTATTGTCTTCAGCTTAGTTCAGGACCTTACCAGCTTTGAAATGATCAATACAAGGAAAAGTAAAAGGGTCAGATGTGAATTTATTACAGGAGTGTTCACTTGATTGATACAAATGCTTTGTCAACAGGTTACCAATTTGCATTATTCAGTATTGATTTATAGACACTTATGACACTGTCAAACTCTAGTGTGTGAGCATTTTAAAAAGACTGGCTTTGTGCTTGGATAGTTCAAAGTGGCTCCCATTAAATAGTTTGAAATCACTATGATGCAGCTTTGGCTTTTTCATGAACCAAATGTTGTCTTTACTGAAGACTAAAATAGAAAGGGTCAGAGTAAGTCTAGAGCATCAGAGAGGAGTCTGACATTTTCCTCCCCATTATTAAAAATCAGGAAAAAAAACCCCACACTTTTAAGCTTTGATTTGATTCAAAACAAAAGCATAAGCCATTCTTGTCATCTGTGAGTTTCCTAATTTAAAAATGCATTCATTTAAATCTTTGATCTGTTTCTACATATTCTCCATTTATGCTTGGTGGGCAGAGTGAGTGGGATTTATGAACTACTGTACTCAGTAGAGGAGAAATTAATTTGGCATGATATATATAGGGTCAAATCTTAGTGCTTTTTGTGTGTGTGTGTAGTATTAGAATTTATTCTACCTTCATCACCCCATCCTTGAAGACATTTTCCTTTAGTTCCTAATCCTCACTACCAACTTGTCTCCTATAGGAACTTATAAGCATCAGTAAAGCTTATAACCAAAGTTTTCAAGAAAAACAGGCAAATTAACATCTCTATCCCAACTAGCTTTACAAGTAGCAGCTCCTGAAGCTTTAAGGCATCAAGAAAGTGGAAGCTTGCTGCCTGCCCTCTTTCACTTCACCTTGCTTAGCAGATTTGAAAGGCAGTTTTCTCTCCTTTATTCAGTGTTTTTTCTCCATGTCAGTAGTTTTGCTCCATTCTTGATATTTACTGAGCGTATTTACAAACACTATTTCATCTAGTTTTTAAAATAACTCTGCCCAGTAGGTGATACCAGTGCTCATTCTACTACGCTATGCTGCCTATCCTCCAGTATATCAACTTTTTTGACCATCTCTAATCCTTTTTCTTTTTTAGTGAAAATTTGTTATTTCCTTTCCCTACCATATAGTTTCAGATGAAACATATTCTTTTAGCAACTTCTTTGTGAAATGCATGAGCTCTCTCTTTTCTTCTATATTTATTTTTTTCTGTCATATGTGCCACTTTTTTAGTGTTTTTAGGGCAAGTTGTATAATTCTTTGTAATGAGTAAACTGGATAATTTTGTAGGCCTCATCCTCAGTAGCCAAAAACAAAACAAAACAAAAAACCCAAAAAACGAAAAAGTAAATTACATTGGTGCTTTATTTTCACTTTTATCCAGGCTAATTATTGACCTTAAATGTGTAGATTTATGAGTATTTGCTGAAATATGATTCATAATTTATAATATTTGAGACAGGAAAATGAAACTGATAAAGAATTCTGACTTATCATGCTAGGGTTCCTTGTTTCATTTTTATAGTGTTAAAATTGGTGTTTCTAACCATCCTTGTTTATACATGGTGTTCATGACCTCTTTGGTAGACTAGGAGTAAAAGAGAAAGCTTTTATAATTTGAATTTCTTTATTTATCTGCTGCTCTGTCCCCATACTCATCATTTTATTTTCTCCTTTTTGGGGCGTGTACTGGACTTTGAACCCAGGGGCACTTTACCACTTAGCTATATCCCAAACCTATCTACTTTTATTTTATATTTTGAGACAGCTGAAGCTGACTTTGAACTTGCAATCCTTCTGCCTCAGCCCCCTCAAGTAACTGGGATTACAAGCATGCTCCTCTGCCTGTGATTTACCATTTCACTTTCTATGAAGCAGAACTTGCTTATATTAAAGAAAAAAGAAAAGAAAAAGAACTCACATGAGAAACAATCATGTCAATGATCATCGAGAAACTTGTAGGTAATATTTTTACCTTTACATTTTTATTTTTGATTGATAGACTTCATTTTAAAAGAATATTTTGTTTATGAAAAATTTAAGCAGAAAGTACAGAATTTGCATAAAACTCTCTCTGCCACATTTCTTCTTTATTCGTTGTCTTGTACATTCTATGGTTTTGACAAATGCATAATAACATGTACTGACCTTTATGTTATTATACAGAATAGTTTTACTTCCCTAAAAATCTCCTGTTCACCTCTTTCTTTACTTGCCTACCACCACCAATCTTCTGAGTTTTTTATTGTCTACACTTTTGCCTTTTCCAGAATGTCATATAATTGTAGTCCTATAGTATATAGTCTTCTTAGACTGGCTTCTTTCACTTAGCAATGTGTATTTAAGACTCTTCTGTGTCATTTTGTAGTTTGATAGCTCTTTTATTTTTATTGCTGAATAATATTCCATTGTACAGATGTACCATAGTTTATTTATTTGCTAATTGAAAATATCTTTGTTGCTTTCAAGTTTTGGCAATTATAAATAAAACTGGTATAAACATTCCAGTGCAGATTTTTGTATCTATATATGCTTTCAATTCATTTGGGTTACTAGAACCTTTTTTGTTTTTTAACACTTCAAGAAGTTAGAATGACAATGAATGAGAGTTTTAAAACAGTTTATATAAAAGAGAAAACATAAGCTTATTTCAGTAAATATATGTTTGTGCATTGATAGTGATTGATACCATTTTGTTAATAATTAGTAATTCATTTTTGAAATTTATTATTTACTTGAGAATATATATTTGTATTTTGTATGAAAAGATATTATTGTGTATACAGAGAACAAAAATAACTCTTTTCAGAGCAGGATTCCAAAGTTTATAGACATATTTTTTGTTAGTGTTTGTATGTGTTGAATATGTTAACTTCACATGAATCTAATATAGGATTATTACCTCATCCTAAAAGAGTCAAACATGACTAGTCCAGGGAAAAGAAAGAAAGAAACCTCTACTCCTGTCCCCCAATTTTTACAACTCTTTTGGGTATTGTTTCACTGAACAAAAACTTCTTGAATATACTTATTGAATGCTCTTTGTGTACTAGGGAATACCAGTTAGAAAACAAAAAAATTCTGCCCTCAAGGAGCTTACATTTTAGTGATAGAAACAAATAAGAGCATTTGTGGAGAATTCTAATAGAATTCACAGTGCATAAAATATTTGCAAACAGTGTTGGAAAGACCAAAACTAATACAGAGAGCTGTGGAGTGGCAGGTGTGTCTGGGGAAACCTCACTGCCCACAGAAACGGTGTGGGAATTAGAGGAAAACCTGAGAGTCCTGGGCTTCTCTGGAGGCTGATGAAATGGGGAAATGAAGGGCATAATATTAATTCTGATGGTTCCAGGAAGATAAAATTGTAAGATTATGAGTGTTGTGGTGGCAGAGGAGAGGATGGGCTTTCAGGTTTTACTTTTTTTCCATGGCTGTATAAATGCTGGGGAGGTTTGGTCCTCCCAGAGCTCCAAAAGTCTCCCTTGGTTTGGTGTTGATAGAATCTCAGAAGTTAGGGAAGGCAATGTTTTATCTAAAGATAAAAGGGAAAGGATCTTTTTGGGCAGCTTATGTGAAAAGACCAGAGCTGGGCAGGGTTAAGGTGTGGATTAAACAGTGCCTCAACCATGTCACTAAATCCCCACTTCCATAACTCTTTTCTGCCTCTGTGGTATCTTCCTTCTAAAGCAACCCATTTTGCGGTTACCTGACAACAGCCAGTGGCATCTGTGGAGTGGCAGGTAGAGGACAAATGTATTTTTTTTTCCTGCTTGGCATCAGAAAGAAAGAGAAAAGAGATGAATATCCCTTTCTTTAACATGGTTCCGTTTTTTTTATAGAAGCATTCAATTTGAAGCAAAATTTATTCCCAAGTTTTCGATCTTTTGTTATGTTTTGTGTCTTATTTGCTAGTCGCTTAAAATTTTTATGTGTGAGACTGGACAGAACCTCAGGCTAATCGTTGTGTAATTTTGATTGCATCTCCCTGGCAAAACTGGAATGGTAAAGCTCTGTGAAATATTTGCCAGAGTGATTATTCTTGCACCCAGAATTGTGACCATTTGTCAATATATTCTGAGTTTCATAGCTTGGAGACTGCCAATTATAACTGATTAGCTTGAAATACTACTGGGCTTGTTTATTCTAAAATGGACACACCTCTTCACACCTTTTAAAATGTTAAATTTCTAATATATGCCATAAATATTTTCAGGCATAAATATTTTCACTTGACTTCTGTTTCTTTAAAGAAATGGCCTAACTGCTCGTGTGACCTGTGAGTTCAGTCTCTGTACATACAGTCTGTCATTATGTTCTTTCTGGTCCACAGCGGTGCCTGCTAGTTGCAGTGAATCTTTTTTACAAACCTCATGATACATATTATGCCATAGACCTCCTTTAAATGATGCATTCTATACATGTTACTGAGATTTTGGTTTTGTTTTTAACTTTGTGACCCCATTATCCAACTGTCATTGAAAGAAAGGCAATCAAAGGTATACAGTCATTGAGGGGCTGCCATGAAGACTCTGCTCCATAGAAGAAAGCAACACACCCCAGTAATATCTTCCCTCTGAGGAGGGATGCAAGTAATAGAATGAAGCAGATGTATGCACTTATTCTGAGTGGAGGCAGGTTATAGAATTCAGGAAGCTGTTGCAGCAATCAGGAAGAAGACAGTGTCATCAGACAATGGAGAAGGGCTGTGCAGAGAAATTGGTGGATTAGCAAAGGAGAGAAATAGCCCAAGGAGAGTCCAAGTATGGAAGACTCAGACTTGCCTTTTGGCTCCTCAGGTTGCTCTATTCTGGGGACAGGTAGATTCTGTTCTTACTTAGCTAATCATATAGCCTCTCCTTTCAATAACCCCTCCATTCCCTATTATATCACCTGACATATGCTGAGTGTGTTTCTGTTTCAGCGTTGTCTGAAAGAGTTGATGTGTCACAATTGCCTATTAAATAATAAATCATATTTTGAATTATGATAATATGTAACCCTTAAAGACCTTACACAGTGAAATATTCTAAAACAAGTCTGATAAATGCCACGAATGGAAGTGGAATGTGTGAAAAAAAGAAGTGAGATTATAGGTTTTGTGCTCATATTTTCTTTCTGTGTATAAATTTTATTCATCTTTATACACAGTTTATCTGTTTATGTCACAGTTATTAAGAAACTGTAATAGTTTAAATGAGGAAGAAAAGATGGCTATCTACTAAATTGGTTTGGAGGGAATCTCTTAATACCGTCTTTTGGTCAAACTGCTAAGGCTCACTGATTCAGTGTGAACTTTGAGTAATGTGTTTTTTTTTTTTTAATTAGAGCTTCATAGTCATAAATAGTTGTGTTTATCTCAACAAACTCATACAAGCATGGAATTCAATTTTAGTACATTATTGCCCCCTTTACCTTCACCCCTCTTCCCTACCTCTTCTCCTCCATCCTCCTTCCTCTACTAGACTTCCCTTTGCTTGTCTATTTATTTATATTTTATTTTTTTTTTACTTATACATAAAGGTGACATTCTTTGTGGCATATCTATATATACACATAAATGATTTTTTTAAATTTTGGTACCAAGGATTGAAATCAAGTGTGCTTAACCACTATATCACATCCCCAGCTCTTTTTTTAAATTTTTGAGACAGGCTCTTGCTAAGTTGCTTAGGGCCTTACTAAGTTGCTGAAGCTGACTTTGAACTTGAGATCCTCCTGCTCAGCCTCTCAAGCTGCTGGGATTGCAGGCACATGCCACTGTGCCTAACCCTAACATGATTGTTTAAGAATTCATTTTGCACTGCCTCCCCTGTCCCATTCCTCCACTCTGCCTCTCGATCTCCTTCTTCTCCATTACTGCTCTTACCTTTATCTTTATGATAGCCTATTCTCCCACCCCTTTCCTTTATTTTACCCTAGATTCTGCATATGAGAAAAAAAACCCAAAACATTTGACCTTTGACTTTCATGGCCTGGCTTATTTCACATAGTATGACTTTGTTCCTTTCTATCCATTTGCCTGTAAATGCCATAATTTCATTCTTCTTTATGGCTGAGTAGAACCCCATTGTGTGTGTGTGTGTGTGTGTGTGTGTGTGTGTGTGTGTATTATAAGAGAAATGAGATCCTGACAGCATCAATTGGCAATTATACTTCATCATCTAGAGTTTTCTTTGTTTTTTAATGTTTTTGGTTATTTGAAAAATTCCCATTGTTAATTTTTTTAATACATAGATGAACTTCACAGGGAAACATTAAATGGGGACAATTTTTGTGGCTTTTAGTGCCTAAAGACCATAGATCAATTTGTATTCCTTTTTTGCCATCCCACAATTTAACATAATGACTTTCATGATAGATGGAGGTTTTTGTGAATTAGAATTGCTTTGAAAGGTAGTAACATCCAAGCTTAGGTCTAGAGAAGTAAAACTTTAATAAGGGGAGTGAAATATCAGACTTTCAAATATAGTTAGTATTTGATAAATGTTAATATTAAATAATGATCATTCTTGGAAATATGATTTAATGACATTGTTCTTCTTGACGTGAAGGAATTTTTGAGACTAGCCCCTTTTTAAAAATATATATATATTTTTAGTTGTAGATGGACACAATATCGTTATTTTTGTGTTATTGTTATGTGGTGCTGAGGATGAAACCCAGGGCCTCACACGTGTGAGGCAAGCACTCTACCACTGAGCTACATACAACCCCAGGCCAACTAGCCTCTTTTTTTTTATATTATAAAGAATTAATAGTAGTACTTTCCTATTAGACGTCTTGGTTTCAATACTGAACTCCTTCTGACTTTATGCTATGATTTCCTACTGGTTTTCACAACTATTACCAATCTATGGCCAATGCCAGTTTAAACATTTTTCGTGTACTTGACACAAGTAATTGTATGCTTTTTAGGAAAATTAAAAGCACAGTACTATTATGAATATATTTCTTTGAAAGTATACTAATCATTTTATACACATGTAGTAAAATAGGTTTATCAAATCATTTAATTTTTAAAAGGAACTATTCTTTTGAACATACAACTTTTATATAAGGCTGGTATTTATACAGTATTTGAAAACATGAAGAAAAGCACATTTGAGGAAAATGTTGTGGTATTAGAAAATGTAAAATCCTATAGAAGATGCATTGCTTTGCCTGTGGATCTCATAAATGCAGTGGCATTTACTGAATACTGATATTTTCAAAACAATTTATTTCTTATAGCTAAATCTTCTTAGTCATGACATGTTATTCTTTTAAGGAAAGAGTTTAAAAGTATTTGATTTCTGTTCTGTTAGAATTTGCTATAACATCTTATCTATATGTAAACCAGTAGTATCAAACAAGAAAGAAAAAGGGAAAATACTATATTTCAACAGTTACACATGTCTAATTTATTGCAAAAGGTCTATATTATTGGCATTTTGTTATTTAAGAATCTTTGGTCTCTTCTATGAAACATAATATTTTATGATTGTTTTCAAACAACATGCAAGCTGGGCACAGTGGCACATGCCTGAAATCGTAGTGACTTGGGAGGCTGAGGCAGGAAATTTGCAAATTTGAGCCCAGTTTGAGCAATTTAGTTAGACTTTGCCTTAAAAAAAAAAAATTAGAAAAAGCTGGAGATGTAGCTCAGTAGCAGGGCACTTGCCTAGCATGTGCGAGGGCCCAGACAATAAGCTGGGCGTGGTGGTGCATGCCTGCAATCCCAGCAGCTCGTGAGGAGAACATGACTTCAAAGTCAGCCTCAGCAACTTAGCAAGACCATAAGCAACTTAGCTTCTAAATGAAATATAAAAAAAGTTCTGTGTATTTGGCTCAGTGGTTTAGTGCTCCTGGGTTCAATCCCTGGTTCCCAAAGGAAAAAAAAAAAAAAGAGAGACAAAAAACTTGCAATTCATACCATCTTCCTTTGTGAGTTAGGAAAAAAAAAAAAAAAACTAGAATTAATTAAACCTTCAAATATTGATGCCAATTGATGGAAAAACCTGGGTTGGATTCTAGATCTTTAAATCTTTTGGCCAGTACTTTTTGTAACATACCAAAGTAGTGGAAAAGCATAAAAGTCACCCAAAGAAATGTTCAATGTATTATATTAATTTTATCATCTTATGTTTTTTCTATACATTTATTATTGCTGTTATCATTTCCAGCAAAGGAAACAGACTGATTTAAAAGCTGAAAAGAAATTCCTTCAAAGTATGTAGAATGAGAAGAGCTCACAGAATTGAAGAGAGACTGCAGAGAACCAGGCAGATCTGGAAGGTGTTGGTAGTAAGAACACTTGGTAGTAAGAAAAGAGAAGAAAGGAAAACCCAGTCTCATGAATCAATTCTAAGCATCTCTTTGATATGTGTTTAGAGTTGACCTAATAATATACTATGTGTCTGATTGACTGAGCTTGGGTTGTATGCTCACTTTTCTATATACCAGTAGAGTGAGCATAGGGTTTTGTTGAAGCAACCTTCAAGGGATTCCTTTGGTTGAGAATAAAAGTTCCCAAATGTGAGTTGGGATGAGGTCCAGAATGGGGCTGTAGAGGCTGGGTTGCCACATATATCTAGTTGCTTGATAATTGATCATATTATATTAGAAAACATATTTTTTCCTGCCTTCAATATTATTAGCCTTTTCTTTAGAGTATACTTAATTTTTTTTAAATGTATATTATCTAATAAATAGAGAAAATATTTTAAGTTTTTGTACCATTGCTTTGTTTACTCAGTAATACTTCCCTTCCTCCACGCCCATAAATGGCCAGAAGAAGAAAAAAAGAGGGGAATGAATCTAAGATAGTGTTTCTTTCTACATTTTATATACAGCGTCTGCTGCCCACAGCGAATGGAAATAATAGCTGTAATTTGTTGCTTGCCTACAGGTTTAAAGTAGTGGATTTAAAGTAGTATGTGGACATTTTATCTATGTTTTCAATGCAAGAACCATTGAGGTCAGAATGTTGGGTTCAGAGAGGTAATAAAGGTGTAGTGGAACATAGTGTTTACACAAATATGAGTTGTAGAGTGAGATTCCCTGGGTATAAATTCTGAGTCTAACTGGGTGACCCTGGGCAAGTTACTTGATGTTTCTGTTTCTGATTTTTTTCCCATCTGAAAAGACAGTAAATAATAAGATCTGTTTCATAAGAGTGACTTGGAATGAAGTAAGTGCTGATTAGCATGATGCCTGGTACTTAGTAAGTAATAAATTTTAGCTATAATTATTTGTAGTACTCTTGTTAACTGTGTTGTTTTATTAAAAATAACACCTCATGTTTGTTGACAGGAAAAAGTACTACCAAGCTAAGGAAGAAGGAAGATAACTAAACACAAAGTAACTCAACCTAAAAACAATATTATGCTTTTTACCCCCCAGTGCAATAAAATAAATTGAAGACTATTACTTCAGAAGTACTTATTCACCTAGGTCCTGTTGTGCTTGCATTGTGACTTTTTATAATCACATAGTAGTTTTGAAAGACTCACTGAAACAACTTATAGAGCATGATTTTTTTCCTTTATTCTCTTTTCTAACATAATCTTGCCCACACAAGAGTACATGCAGTACATGTAGTTGTAAAGTATGATTGTAAGAGGAGCAACCATGAGTCTGTCACCCAGGAGGGTGAGCCCGTGGTATCATCAATGCATTGCTCCCCTCTCTGACAGAAGTTGGATTTCGTGTTTCTCATTCCTCCATTTTTTTCTTTGCCTTAATCTTCTTATTTGAAAGTAATTTTAAACTTACACAAAAGTTACAAGGGCAGTACAAAGAATGCCCATATGCTTTTTTTTATATCTTTATTTTGTTTATTTATTTTTATGTGGTGCTGAGGATTGAACCCATGGTCTCACATGTGCGAGGTGAGTGCTCTACCACTGAGCCACAACCCCAGCCCTGCCTATATGCTCTTTAAACTAGGATTTATCTAGTGTTAACATTTTCTTCCCTTTGTTCTACAATGTGAGCTGTCTTTCTTCACATATATATGTGGATGTATGTATACGCATAAACTGAGAGAATGAAAAAATTATGTATATATAAAGATGTATATATATATGTGTGTGTGTGTGTGTGTGTATATATATATATATATATATATATATGGATGTATATATATATGGATGAATGTATAGAGAGAATGAATAGAGAGTAAAATGCGTAAGCATAGAATAAAATGGAGCATGGAAGGAATAGACAAACTCTAGATAGGGCAGAGGGGTGGGAGGGAAAGAAAGGAGGAGGGGGGTTAGCAATGATGGTGGAATGTGATAGACATCATTTTCCAAAGTGCATGTGTGAAGACATGAATTGATGTCAACATACTTTATATATAACCAGAGATATGAAAAATTGGGCTGTATACATGTAATAGGAATTTTAATGCATTCTGCTGTCATTTATTTTAAAAATCAATAAAAAAGAAAAAAAAGAATAAAATATGTAGAAAAAATATGAATATTCTTTCTCTTCTCAGAATCTTTTGAAAGTTATGGATATTATTGCCTTCCTTTCCCTAAATATTTCAATGTGATTTTCTAAGAGTAAAAGTTTGTTTTGCTTAACTATGGTATAGTTTTCCAACATCAATAAATTGAATATTGATATAATGCTATTAACTTACAGCTCATAGTTGAATTTTGTCAGTATGTACTTTATACAATTTGTTTATTTATTTCTCTCCAGTACAAGATCCAGTATAGTATATTATGTATTGTATTTAGTTGTCATGTCTCCTTTGTCTCTTGTAATCTTCAGTCTTTAACAATTCTTCAGCCTGCTTTTTTGTCACATGTAACATCAATTTATTTGAAGAAGAGAGGGCTCTCCCTTCCTTCCTCACTCTTGCTTTTTTTTTTTGTTGATAGAATGTGCCCCATTTGGGGTTGGTCTGATGTTTCCCTTTGATTTAGATTCAAATTTTGCATTCCAAGCCAGAATGCTATATAAGTGGTGTTTTCTTTTCCAGGTATCACATCTGAAGACACTCAATGTTTGCCTGATCAAGGTTTTGTCCAGTTTCTTTATTGCATAGACGCTAATTATGCTCTTGCTTTTTTGTTTGTTTGTTTACATATTATTTTAGTTGCTGATGGACCTTTATTTTATGTATTTATATGTAGTGCTAAGGATCAAATCCAGGGCCTCACATGTGCTAGGCAAGTGCCCTACCACTGAGCCACAACCCCAGCCCATGCCCTTGCTTTTAATAAGCAATCTGTGAGGAGACATTTTCTGACTCTTCTTATGTTTTGCTCCTAGTAGAAATTTCTCCTTTTGACTTAGTGTCTGTTAATATTTCTTGCCTTATCCAGACATTTTTGTGATGGCTGCAGAATTTTGATATTCCAATGCCAGCATCTCCTTCGCCCAGTCAAACTTCAACATTCTACTATGAAACTTCCCTCTGGTATTTCTATCTTTTTAATTTTTTTCCCCCAGTGGATTATAATTCTGCGAACTTGTGACAAGCAGTACCCTTCTTTGAGCATTTCCTTATTTTCTGGCATAACAAGTTACTTAAGAACAATCATGTATTTTTTCTGTCCAGCCCTAGACCTAGCCATTTCTTTAAAAGTCACAGTTCACTTTAGAGGAGTGGCATTAAAAACAAAATCTGTGTACTAGGTTCACTGTACCTGAAAGTTGATTAAATTTTGGTTTATAACCAGTTGACAATTGTTTCTTCTTTTCATCCTTAAGCAGGTTTTGGTTATTTATTGGGTTTCTGTCTTTTAAGTCAAGATGCCTCCTTCAGAACCTGTGATATTTTAACTCCCTAAGCCTTATAATTCCTTGTATATTTATCATGGTGTTCCTTATATGAATGTCACGATTGGCTGCCATGTTGTAGGAAATCCAATAACTGCTCTAGTGTGGCGTGAAACAAGCAGCTGTATGAAATTAATAATGATGCCTGTCATGGGAAGATGAAATAAAGTATTATGATGAGGCATTGTTGAAAAGGATAAGCATAAAAATATTTTCAAGAAATGAAATATTCATGTTGGCAGATCATGTTTCAGAACCTGACCAGTTTAAAATAATCACTTATAAATTCTACATCTTTCATGAAGTACAGGAAACTAAGGAAATATAGGATTGTGCAAAGGCCACTCCAGGATATTAATTTTATATTGAATTAAATTCAAAAGTTCAGCATCAGAAAGGTTAAGACCTTCTCATTTAAAGTTTACCTTATTTCTTAAGGTACTTCCTGTCTTTTTTTTTAAGAGTTCTAACCACAGTTTTTGCTACAGTGGATCTGGTTTTAGCAAAATGAGTAATTACAATAATCCATACATAATGTTTATAGTTTACATATGATGTTTCACTGTATCACTAATGTGACCCCACATACCTACACTGATTATGTAATTACTGTTATTGTAGAAAATGTTTCTGAGACAAATTATGTAATTTCATCAAAACAATAGAGCCATTCTCTCTATATATATTCAACTTGTTGCAAAAAAAAAAAAAAAAAGAATTGAGGCAGATTATTAAAAAAAAGAAAACCCAAACATAAAACCATCAGATAACATTCATGCCAAAAGCACATGAATAGTGAAGAAACAAATTTGCCAACTGTAAGATCTATTCTTTTTAAAAAAAAATTTTAAAGTCATATATGGACACAATGTCTTTATTTTGTCTATTTTTATGTGGTGCTGAGGATTGAACCTAGTGACTCACATGTGCAAGGCAAGTGATCTGCCAATGAGTCACAACCCTAGATCTATTCTTATTATTAAGAATTAAATTTCATTTTATTCAATTTGACTCTTAATATTTATCACCTTATTTGTGCTATTAAGTTTGTTATTAAAATAGAAAGAGATGTAGAGAAATTTTCTGAATATAAAATGATAAGTTCTGGAGAGAACAAAGAAAATAAACATTGCTTATTGTGCATGTGTTTGAAGGGGGAATGGCATGTGTTGGGGGGTGGTCATACATGAAAAAGAGATGGGTAAGTTGAGCCTTGAAGGACAGGTAAAAATTAAGTAGGGATAACTAGGGCAAGGTGTTCTAGAAAGAGACAACATGATGGACAGTTGAGCCTTGAGAGGTAAATAGTGGCCAGGTAATCATGTCATCATATTCTTTGTTTTCAAGTTAAAGATACGTTGAAGACTTTTAAACAAAAAAGTGTCATGATCAGATTTGTTTTATAGATCCTCTCTTTAAATTGTGGAGAAGATGGACTGAAGAGAAGAAAGAATACTGGTGAACAGGAAAAGCTAGTCTAACACTTCAAAAGTTCAGGATAATGATGAACAAAGGCATTCCTAATTGGTTTAGAGTTCAAGCTTTATGGTCTTAGGACTTAAACTGGCCCAGTGCTAATAAGATGGACAAAATTGTAAATATGAGGGTTACCTAATTCTTATGATCAGAAAGGTTGAAGTGTCATTTCTTTTAGAGACAAGTGTTTTTTATACATTACATTTTCAAAATTAGTTTTCCCCTTCTTAGGTCAATGTTTCTCAAAATTTTATCTTCATAGGAATCACCTAGGGGTTTTGTTAAACTCAGATTCTGATTCATTCAGTTTGGGGCAGGATCCCCAAATTTTCAAGGTTACAGATAATTCTTTATACTGTTGTTCTGAGGTTAATATTTCAAGTAGCAAGAATTTACATCTTTTTTAGTTTTCTGATGATTGTGGTACCAACAATAATGTTATAAATACAGAGGTCATCTTCATATGATTGCTTTCTGTGAAGTGCTTTGGGGTTGCATCTGGAGGGAAGGAGAGAGGGAAGAAGATAAGGATGGGGTAGGGGGTGGGGAGAGGGAGAAAGAGAAAGGAGAGAGAACTTAAAATACTGAAAATGCTGAAAGATAGAATGTCCTTTAGCACTGAGGTCTTCAAAATATGGTACATGATTACTTTGCAAGGAGTATGTAGTTGTTTTTGAAGAAGTCAGTTTTTCAGTCTTTATCATACTCTTCCCTTTATCATTCATCCACCTGCAAACCCTGCAAAAACATGTTTTCCTTTTCTACCTTTTAGTTCATAATTACTTTTCTCTCTTTTTACAAAAGGAAGGCAGATCTCTCACCCAGTACTAATCTTATTATGGTGCATATGTCTAGGGCAGAAAATTCCGCTTGCATCAGGAGTGGACAAGTTAGAAAGCATTGTTGTTGCTATGAAAAAGCAAATGACCTGGACACTTGGTAACAAGTCATTTTTTTAACTCAGAGGCTTTCTAATTTTTTGATTTTGACAAATTTATAGGAAGATGTAATTGTGTTATCAATTACCAGTTGAAAGATTATAAGAACATTTGATATATGAAAACTGATTTTGAACATTTGAGTAGCATTGTTAGTTGAATAAATGAACAAGGGTTTTTCAGTCCTTTCATAAAAAGAGAAAATAAAAAATGAAAAGAAAATTGAAGTGGAAACTAGTCTTATAATAACAGCAACTAATAATCATCCAGAAACATGAACTATTTTAAAAAGAAAAAAACTAGCCTTTTTATTTGATTAATAAATGTATTTCCAACATTTTTTTAGTTTGAACTTTATAGTTTTGGGAAATAACACAAGCTTTAAAAGTTCAGTTTTAAGATTTTACCATAAATATTTTTGTTATAGAGAAGTATGAGAGGGTGACCAATTAAAAACTTTCAGAAATAAAAATTAGAGTAAAATTCTGTGGGAAAGTATGGATATGAGTTTAAGCAAAAAGTGGACCAAATCTAATTTCTAACCCTGATTCATTTCTAAGAAATGTATGCTAATTTTTATCAAAATACTATGAATTTTAGATACCTTTAGTATTCTTCAAGAAGTGATAGAATAGTTTTACTTTAAATCAGCAACTTTTACAACATACTGGAAATTATCTTTTGTGATCATTTAAACTTATGATGAAAAATTTTAGATGTCAAGTGAAAGTATACATTGTGGAGTTTTAGAAATTTTTTAAAACGAACAGGGGAGGACAAAAAAAATGAAGGCTATTGCTTCAAATCTCTTTTCATAGAATGTAATTCACTATATCTCTGTATAAAATTTGGGTGATAAATAAAACTAAGATAATGCTCTTTAAGAGTATGTTATTTGTTAGTAATAAAGAGTATAATCCTAGGTTGTGAATGTCTCATACGCAGCTTTATGATAAAGCTGATCTGTTATCAACAATGAGTGGCACACATAGCTCTCTTAGATGAACACTTTTTCACTGAAGGAGAAGACTATTCCTAGGCAACCCCAACATATTCCTGGGAAAGAAACTTTTGGATCAACGCAGGCATGAGCAGACAAGTATTTTGTTTCAATAGAGTCCAATAGATATGATTTAGATGGGAAAAATTTATGTCCTAGGTTTCATTTGCCTGATTTAGCCATGCTCAGTTATGCTGCAACTGCTATGATAGCTTGTGGAACTCTGAATAGTGAATTAGCTGCAAAATATGCTCCCTAATAATTGAATTAGTTATAATTATATAGAAATTACTCTATATACTACTGGATAATTAGATGTTGGTAAGTGCTTGCAAAATGCAACAATTTTTGTTTTGATACGCATACTGTGTGTTGTATTGGTAGTAGTGAGAATAATAGGGACCAGATGCCCACACTGCTAATAAGTTGTGAAACTGGTATTTAAACCCTTTTATTCAATATCATGTTCTTTCAACTCAGAAATTGGAAAAGCTGCCTAGTATTTTATACATATAGAAAACTGGTTCTATTTAAATATAGTTTATTGTTTACTAAAAGAAATCCTGGTGGTATTATAGGATTGTGCTAATTTGTTTATGGTTTTTTAAAACTTAAAAATTCAGGACCTAAGCAGATTTTATTAATATAGAAATTATCAACATTCAACATATTAGAAATTAATACTGAGAACATTTTAAATACCTTCTTAATTAATTTGAAACTGAGTAATACCCATTTTATATTAATACAAATAAGAAATTTTTAATGAAAAATATATTTTCTGAACAAAAATATTTAGTAAGAAGAGAGGCACTGTTTTACATTTTTGTAAATCTCTTTAATGTCTGGCTTAATAGAAACAGCTGTATTCCCCTATCTGTTTTAGTATTCAATTTGTTGTGGCATGTTTGGGTTGAAGTATATATCAAGACAATCTGCTCTCAGATCAGTATGTACTTGGAAAAGGGAGACCTTATGGAACCCCAGAAAAGTTTCCAGAGACTATCAGAGTCTTTGTATTACACCATGAGGTATGCTGCTTTAAAATATTGTCACAGTGTTATATTACACTTTCATAATTTCTTTGTGATGTAATAAAATGGGAGTACAGCTTTTACATATGTATTATTTTGATATTGTCTGCACTTGATTTTAGTGACATATTATGGAGAACATTTTCTAACTTTGTGTAATTACATTTATGGCAAAATTATAATCAGAACCTGAAAGGACTAAAATAATTTATGGAATATATTAGAATATTAGATTCAACAGGATAGGATTCATGGACAAATGTTTTTCTCAAACAAAAATTCATTGAAAAGAAATTAAGATATATTTTTATTAATTTAATAGTTGTAATAGTGCTAAATACTTCTTTTAGGAAAGAACATTTATCTCATAAACCCTTTAAAAAAATCTATATCCCCAACCATTTATTCTTCTTTCTCCTTCTTTCCTACTCTCCCTCCTTCTTTCCTCTTACCTTTGTTCCCTCTTCTTTAACATTATTTTAATACATCTCTCTTGAACCCCTTAGGGTGAGGACTAACTTAACAGATTACAAAATATCCAATGGTCTAAACACAATAAAGCTTTATTTCTTGTTATACCTAATGAATATGTTTCTGTCTGAGAGAGGGGCTTCTTGATGCATAGGTGGCCAGCCAAGGAAGCTGCAATTTCTGCTGTTCAAGAACCTGGAGGATTATGAGACCACTTCAATACTGTGGGATCTAGGACCACATGTCTTCCTGGATCACACTAGTGAAATGGATGCCATGCCCTGGCTGCTGACACTCATGAAAGGAGAAATTGAACATTGGAATCTATGCTGCAGAAAAATGAAGTTTCTCTGTGATTGATTTTTCATGTGAAAGCAGAGGGAACAGCAGTGGGCCTTTGCCCCACTGTATTCTCTGCTTTCCCAAATCAGAAAATACAGTGCCTCTTGCCAGTGCCTCTTCTTGGCAAGAGCTAGATCATGTGCCGGAGTCTAGCTATCCTGGGTGTCTAGGAAATAAATTTTAGCTTTTGCTAGCTATTCAGCATCTATTAAAGAATGCAACTAACATGAAGGTGAAGGAACCAATCTGCGTGCATTAAAAAAAAAAGGACTAAAATGAAATATAATAAAATGTTCATAACAATTGTCTCTGGGTAATTAAATCACAACACCTTTTACTGTCTTGATTTCTCTTTTCACCCTTCTTAATCTTCATTTTTATAAAGGAGACTTCATCTTTCTGCCATTCCAAATGCCTCTGTTAGTTGCTGTAAGAACATAAAACCAACAGCTAAAACCATCTACATTGGTCATTTCTAGCAGCCACTGGAAGATGTTACTTTTCATTTGAAAACTATAGAAATTTAACCTGTGCATAGTTCTCTTGGTATTGGGGGTAGTTTAATGACTTCTTTAAGTGAGCCTTTCGTTAGTACTATAAGTTATTGAAATTTATCAGTCGAGACCATTACTGCTTTGCTGCCTGGTATGGATATTTTTGGGTTTCTAACTCCTCACTCTGGCCATTATGGTAACCAGAGGGTATTGTGATAATGAGTAAAACAAAATAATTTTATGCTTTGTGATTTTTCCCTTGGGATGTCAGAATCAATTACTATTCTCTCCTATGCATTGCTGCATGTTGAAGAGTCTATGTAGAATATGATGGGAAAAGATACTTTTGTTAACTCTAGGGTTTGCCAAAGTAAATGGTGAAGTACATAATTTATCCTCAACTCCAGTGGTATCCTGATCTTTGGGGAGCAGGAATTAAAGGTAATAAGATAATGAAGCTGTGGTATAGATAAGGAAACATGAAAGAGTATTCCAGGAAGGAAGTCAAGTTCAAACTTACTGGGAGTATACATATCAACAAGTTTATAGAGATTGAGGCACCCAGGAGAATACTGCAAAAACAAGCCAAATTTTATTCCAGCTAATCTAGAAAGTTAATTTTCTCATAAATAGCATGGCTTATGTGGGTATTTTCCTCAAAATTTATAATTCTATGTTAAAATTGGACCTTTAGGAAGTGATACTTAGTAAAGTATTATTTGAACATGTTGAGTGAATCAATTTACTAGTCTATGTATTCTTCTGACTGTATTCTACAATAGCCCAGTAGAGATTGGGTTTCTGGATCTGAAGTGGGGTGTCCTAAGGGTTCAGCTAATCCTAGGATGAAAAGCTTAGGCTCTTCATTGTTTGCAGACATGAATGAGTATAGTTGTTGGTGGTGGAGAGGGCCTGGTGGAGGATTGATTAAGTAATAATCCAAATGACTGGCCAACGGCTTCTATTGACATGCACCCTTTGTTTACCCCATCTCTCTCTTTTTTTTTTATTAGTTGCTCAAGACACTACAATGATCTTGACGTATCACACACTTGAATCCAATAGGGTATGAATTCTCATTTTTCCACATGTACAGATTGCAGGATCACATTGTTTATACATCCATGTGTATACATACAGCAATCCTACCCCGTCTCTTTTTTTAATGGGAAGATAGTTACATCCCAGATGGTTCAAAGTAACTGAATGGAATAGAAAACAGCATTTATATGTGTATCATAAGTGTGTACACACACACACATGCAAAAAATTTTCATGATGACTCATATTGTTTAAGGTTTAGAGAATATTTTTAATACATCGCTTACTTCATTAAAATAGTTTTGTAGACTTAATTGCATTAATTTGTTTAATAAAAATATTTAGACAAAATAGAGCTCATGAATGCTCCAGTAATAAAAAATGAAAAAAACAAGTGCAACATTTAGGTAAAACAAGTTAATTCAGCTGACAGTGTTTTTAGTTGTGAAAGGACAAACCAGCATCTGAAGGGAATGCATTCAGGATTTTTAATGTGGCAATTAAACATGGTTAGGGGGCTATGCAAATTAGCATGTTTTTAACTGCCTTTATGGTCATCTTAATCTGATATGGCTGACTTAATTTCATAGTCATTTGAGGATAGTTAATTCTACTTTATAGTTGCTTACCAGGAAATTATGCCTGATGCTGTGTAGTGAGGTTTTGCAAATGAATTTAAAGAAAATTGTTATTATTGGAAAAAAATTCATTGTTTAAGCACCATCTAAAGTTGCTGCCTCTAAGGGATCATTGCTGCATGGTGTTTAAAAAAGGTTTTAAATGTGTTTTATATCTTGACAGTTTGAATAGAACGACACAGATGTGTGTATTTAACCAAAAAACTTTAAATACCACAGAGGGCCAGACTATGTCCACGTCTCCTCAAAGTGGTTGGTGATTAACCCCATGACAAATGAGTTTGCAGTTTATGAAGTACTGTATCAGTTGATAATACTCTTCTTGTTTGTACATATATGTATTTTTAATCTTCCGAATATCTGTAGAAATATTTGTTGTTTTCCTCTTTTTTTTTATACCAGAAATTTTATTCCAGCTAATCTGAAAGTTAACTAACTTTCTCATAAATAGTACTGCTTATATGGGGATTTTCCGAAAAATTTATAATTCTCTGTTAAAATGGAAACTTGAGTGATATTGAGTAAAGTTTTATTTGAACAATTGAATCAATTCACTAGTTTGAAAAGGACTCTGGATGAACTAATTCTCTTTATAGTTGATTACGTTTATTCAATGTAGATATATATATATATATATATATATATGCAAAAAATATGTGTATACACAAAAATATGTGTGTATACATATGTATATAATGTGTGTAATATCTGTGTGTATATTTTGTTTTGTAAATTCTGCCAATGTAGAATCCCATGTGGCATAATTATTGTCCTTTGGCATTTGTATTTTCAGATAATCATTATATATTCATGAAACCAAAGATTTTAAGGCTCACAGCTTTTCTAATAAATTAGACATTCTATTTCCAGATATATGTAATCAAAGACTTATAGAAAAGAACTCAAATATTACTATTAGTAAAGCTTAAACATAAATCATAAAAACATGAAGCAAAAGTAAAGACTATGTTCTATGTATTTTCTCCTTAAGTAAAAAAAAAAAAATCTGAATGTGCTTTGATCTTTACTCAAAAGGAAATTAGAAAATAGATTATATTTAATATATAAGTGAAAATTCAAATGATACTAGAAAGAACATTTTTCTGTATGTCTTAAATATGAGTAGAATGTTTTACTATTCTATTTTTTTTTCTCTTTTTAAAATTGCTTTTCTTTGAGTTCTAGGGATTAAACCCATGGCCTTGTGCATGATATGAATACAAACTTTTAAAAAAACATGGGAAATTTATGACAAATGGAAAAAAATAGATTTTGGAAAAATACCAAGTTACTATTAATGAGAAGATGTACAGTTTACATCCTCTTTATTATGTAATAATGCTCAGTATTATATTGATAAATTTTTGAAGAGTAATATATCTTGTATTTATACTGTGTCTCTGGTTAATGATTTACAGTGTATTTACAAATTTTCGTGATTTATTTTTATAAAGAACATTTTAGCAAACTTATTTCCTTCATTATTAGTAATATATGCACTATATATGTCTAACTTTAAAAAATTTAATTCAATTTTGTTTTTTTTTTTTAAATGCCATGTTCATTGTAGGAATTGTTAAAGAGAAAATCTCTAATTTTACACTACACAGGCAACCATTGTTAATTATTTTAATGAAAACCATCATGTTCGTAGCAATATAATACATTCAGTGGACATTCATGAAATGTTTTTCATTGATGTCCATGTTAAAGACTGACTTGGGAAAACTAAACATTGTTATTTTTCCCTAGATGGCTTCCTCCTAGTTTCTTCTCTTTTTCTTTCTTCTCTTGTATTTTGTTCTAGTATCTATACAGTTTCATTTATTCTGTTTGGATTGGGCTTCAGTGTAAGGTAAAGATTTATTTATTTTTTCTCAAATGAATGGCATATCTTCATTTTGGAGAACTTTCATTGCTTTTGATAAAAATTTGCAGATATCTTTATATAAACTTTGCACATCCTTCTTAGATTTATTTCTACTTGTTCCATAGTTTTTGTTGCTCATGCTCAAAAACTTTTTTTAAAAAAATAAAATTTGCAACTGGTTATTTCTGTAGATTAGAAAGCCATTATTGTTGATCATGATTCTGACCATGTTCTGAATGTTGTTATTTATCATTTTCAGTTGAATTTATGTGTTTTTCCAGGTGGTCATATCATAGATAGCAATAAGTTTTCTCTTTTCTTTTCAAAATTTTGTACTTTTCTGTCTTGTTTCATTTCTTGTCCTGTCCTCCCCGCCCCCAACCAACCCCCCAGTTCTTCTTTGACCAGAACTTCCACTGCCTTTCATTGACTTTCATGGGAATCCTATTATATCGCCTTAAATGAAATATTTGCCTTAACTGTTCATATGGTGTTAAAGTTTTCTTTTCTGTCTTCAAGGTTTATTGATTGCTATTTGTGTATCTTAAGGTGGAAATTAGATTTTAAGCACTTCAGCCTTTGACACTAGATGTCAGTCAAGGTGGTGATAGGATGTTCTGTATTTACCGTTAATAAAGTATGTTATGGTTTGGATATAATGTGTCCCCCAAAGCTGCTGTGTTAATGAAGAAGTGTTCCGTGGTGATATGATTGGATTGTCAAAGCTGCAGAGCTGTAATCTATCCTATTCATATTAATTTGAATGGACTGAGTAGTGACTGTAGGAGATACAGTGTAGCTGAAGGAGGGGGGTTACTGAGAGTTTGCTCTGGAAGCATGCATCTTCCCTGTGGTCTCTTCTCCCACTTTGCTTCCAGGCTTTGAACAGAGGAGCATCCCTCTGCCACACCCTCTTGTTATGATGTTCTGCCTTACTTACTTTGAACCCAGAGCAATGGAGTTGTCCCACTGTGGAATAAATCTCTAAACTGTGAGCCAAAATAAATTTTCCATCCTCTAAGTTATTTTTTATTAATATATTTAGTTGTAGATGGACACAATCCCTTTATTTTATTTGTTTATTTTTATGTGGTGCTGAGGATCAAACCCAGTGCCTCACACGTGCTAGGCAAACATTCTACCACTGAGCTGCAACTCCAGCACTGTTGTCTAAGTTATTCTTGTCAGGAATTTTGATTACAGTGAAGTAAAGCTGACTTAGTACACAGTATCTTAAATTAGCTAATGAATGAGATAATTTTATCTTATTTTTTAGTAAGTGTTGCCTTGGCTAGAAGGAGAGTTGAAACAAATTTCATAGATTAGACAATACCACATCCTGCCTATCTTTATTCTTCAGGCTGAGACTGAGGGTGTGTGATAATACAAACTCTTTAGGCAAAGATTTGAGCAGAGAAGATTTGTGCTTCACTCTAGGTGAAAGCAGCAAGGAGCAAGTCTTACAGGAAGGCCTTTCTGTGACCATGGTATGGGGCAGAAGTATTGGAATGGCTGCATAGCCTGCTGCTCTGAAATTTTGTGAATTAGCAATGTCATGGATGTGTCCCATACGAAGTGACATTTGTTCAGTGCAGGAGAGGTGGGCCCAGGGAGGCAGTTGAAACTTCTTGTGTTCCTGGGCAGGGTGTGGCAGCTGTCTACAAGACCAGAGCTTGAAAGGACCATCACACTTATGATGAGACAAATTTAGAATGTCAGCATGGAGTATATGATTGAAAGCCAAGAATAGTACAGATTGCTAGCTTTAACAATGGTGAGATTGCCCGAATGCTGTTGACCTTAGACTTGAACAGGTTTCAGAGCAAGATGCTACAGATGCAATGCCTCCTACTAATGCTATGTCATTGCTCTGTGAGCTGTCACTCAGTGTAGAATCCTTACTTCAAGGAAGAGAAAGAGAAAGTCTTGATTTCTTGAGCTTCTGCAGAAATTTCTGAGGAAAACCAGAAATAATATAAGGTTTTCTAGAAATGAATATAATGTGTGATACTAGGTGGAACTGGAAGTTGAGATAGGTGATGCGTTCCATTCTAGAAAACAAAATTCTTATATTTGCATATCTGAATTTGTATTTTGTGAAATAATGCATGTGCAAAATCAATAATGTACTTTGGAACTACACAGTCTTCATGTTGGGTTGAGGGAATATGGGAGAATCCCTGAAACTATCTTTGGAGATCTCTGAGCTGTACTCATTTTCCTTCCCTTTCCCTTTCCCTTTCCCTTTCCCTTTCCCTTTCCCTTTCCCTTTCCTTTTCCCTTTCCCTTTCCCTCCCCTCCCCTCTCCTCCCCTCCCTTTCCCTTTTTTTTTTTTTTTAGTACTGGTCATTGAACTCAGAGGCACTTGACCACTGAGCCACATCCCCAGCCCTCTTTTGTATTTTATTTAGAGAAGGGGTCTCACTGAGTTGCTTAGCTGATTTTGTACTTGTGATCCTCTTGCCTTAGCCTCCCAAGCTCCTGAGATTATATGCTTGAGCCACTGCACCTGGCTGAACAGTACCAGTTTTGAGGGCACAATGACTTGTATAATAATAAGCATGATTTATTGGTCTTTTTCATTCTCATTCTCATGAGCATACAGTGAAGTTTTCCAGAGACTGTAGGACATGCAACATCAGAACAAATTAATTTAGAAGCAGAAATGAGAAACCTCTTGTTTCTCTTAAACCAGACACCAAAGAGATCTATGGAAATGTAAAAAAAATATATTTTTTTAAAAAATATTTTTTAAGTTGCAGAAGGACACAATTCCTTTATTTAATTTATTTATTTTTATGTGGTGCTGAAAAGTCAAACCCAGTGCCTCACCTGTGCTAGGCAAGAGCTCTACCATTGAACTACAACCCCAGCAACCCCAGTCCCTGCTTTTTTTTTTTAACTAGTTTAGGGAAAATATAGTTATTTGAAATAAAAATGTTGTTTATGATAACATATAATGGGGTTGTACTTTTATTTTACATTGAATTTGTAAATACTTTACTTTGCTGATTTTAGTTTCTAATGTAATATAAAAAGATTATATTAGAAACTAAAATTTTAAATGTAAGAAATTCCTATGTCAACAGAGTTTGAGAATGATTGACTTCCACTTGGTCCAACACTTGAATTGGAGGATATAAATGTAGAGATTAGTAAAACAGAATATTTGAAAAGCACCCAATATCATTCAGCTAACAGTCATGTTATATTGTTATATTAGTTCTGTTCTAGATATTATGGGAGACATCTATCAGAAAATATCATATTGTTTCCTTTTTTTCTTATTCTGTATTTGGAAACTGGTACAAGAGTTAGAAAAATGTTGAGAAGATTATTAGTTTTCTTTCTCAAAATGAACAAATTTATACTTCTATAGATATATGAGCCTGTCTTTTTCTCACATTTTTGAGCTAGTCATGCATCAAGTATGTTTTCACTCTGATATATAATCTGAATTCTTTATTTCTTCTGCATTTTCTCTGCTTATACAGGTCTTTGTCACCTTTATACTATGCATATACCGGTCTTTGTCACCTTTATACTATGTTTATAAGGATTAAAAAAAAATTTCTTGCCAAGTATTACCATTCTGGTAGGCTGTATCATGCCTCTGATGTTTGTGCCCAGGATTCTAAACTGATTGACAGCTTTTATAACTTTTCTCATATGTCTTGGTGTTATGGATGTATTTGTTGTCTTAATGGGAAAAAGGCTAATATAAAATGCTACAGAGAATAAAAAATTCTCTGTCAAGTGCCATTGTATTGAAATGAAAGAGATGTTTAAGAAAATGAGCATTATTTCACTGAAAATTTGTAGCCTAATCAGATTCAGTTTTATATTAATATATCAAACAAGAAATATTAACGTACTATGTAGCAGCTGTCTTGAAATATATAGGTCAAAAATCTAAAGTGGTATACATTCAGTAGGTGGTACAACATGTTTGAAATTGAGATGGGCAGTGTGTCAGAATTCATTCATTTCAAATGCATAGATTGAAATTAATAAAATAATTACGTGATTAGTTAAAAACAAGGAGTAGTGAGTGTGTGTCTTTTCTTTTTGCAATCCCATGTTACTGTAGCCACTTATTTAACAATTTTTAACTGTAGCACTCATTTGAAATTTACATGTGTCAAAAAGGAATAGGTTTTATCAGGAATGAAAGTAGAACTTGATGATAAAACTATGTTGGTAATGAATTGCTCCTGTTTCTGGTTATCTTCTTGAATTGGGAGTTATCTATAGTGCAGTATGAGGAAAAAGAAAAAATAAAAAAGAAGAGGCCACCCTCATTCATTTTGATTTAATGGATTGGTAGAAAATACAAGATACCATTTCCCCAGTGTATATGCAGCAGTGAATTGAGCAAAGTAGGTATTAAGTTCTTTAGTCTAACATCAAAATCAATGCCAGTGTGTTGTTGAAAATGTGAAGATTATAATTTCCTCATCAATTCTGGTTATATTTCATCTCTTAAAATGTAATAGTTGGCAATCTAACATAATAACATTAAATGTAATGACTGAAAATGTGTAGTCCATTTTTTACATTTTATATCATCCCCAACAATTACTGTGCTCATTGTTCTGGCCTAAGTAAATGGAAGTTCTGTGAGGAAATTAGTGTATGTGCACTCACAGAATTAAAAATAGATCAAAAGAATGTGAAGTGAAAGTCTTCATGGTGATAATGAATTAAGTATTCTGGATTATTTCTGGAAAATATATTAATCTATTTTTCATATACTTTAAAACATTCTGTAGAAAGTAAGTGAAATAGTGAATGTTCTATGGTAAGGTCAGCTGAAGCTTATTTCTAATCACAAGCCACTTCAGATAAACTCTGCTGTTGTGACTATAATATTTTATGGAGGATAATTGTGCAAGATAATTAGTAAACTCCTAGACACACAACACACCTGTTTGAAGTATTATCCCATTATACTGTGTTGAATTTATTGAATTCAACATTATACATTTATTAAATACCTATTGTACTGGTATAAGCTCTGGGGCCACTAAGATGACTCTGTCTTGAAGGAGTGCATCATCTAGTAATTATAATTATGCAATACATTAATAATAATCACAAAATAGAGCAGTTCAACAATATAACTATATATGCAAACTTGATGATTATACATGTTATTATTTTAACAATTAAATCAGGATTCCTCTTAATTAGAGAATATCTTTGTGTTAATAAGGTAATGTGCTCACATGGTGTACATGGAAGCCATGATTTTGGAGGAGTGATTTTTACACTTATGCTTCAGACAAGAGACATTCGCTTTTTTAATTTTTTTTTTAGTTGTAGTTGAATGCAATATCTTTATTTCATTTATTTATTTTTATGTGGTGCTGAGGATCAAACCCAGGGCCTTGTACGTGCTAGGTGAGTGCTCTACCACTGAGCCACAACCCTAGCCCAAGAGACATTCACTTTTATTAGGACAGGGAGAGGATTGCTGAGAGAAATGAGGAGAGGAGGTTGAGGCAGAAGGCTGGGTTGGAACTGGTAGACAGCATGGTCCTGCTGGAGAAGGTCAAGTATTTCTTCCATCCATCCTTTCTTCCTTTCTTTTCAGTGGCTATTCCAGCTTTTCTCTTTCTCCTCATGTGAAACATTCCCTTTTATTCCCCTCACATGACCACCTTTCTTCTTCTTTGGACATTCTTAGTTAAATTCTTTTGCAGAAGATAATCTATTAATGTTTTAACACAACATAGTTAGGGCTCTTAGTGCTCCATGGAAACAAAGAAATGTTTATTTGCTTTCCAAAATTTAAAAAGCTGACATTTCAAAATTAAAGGGAAATTCAATTGATATAAATTAACTATGTACATTTGTTCAGTTATTGCTGAAAGCTCTTTACTTTTTTATACTTTTTTCCAGACAGCTCAACCTGTCTGGAAAATTCTTGGAGGATGGAAATAATGTTTCATGAATTTCAGTTGCCATCCCAATACCTAACATAGCAATCACCTAACATGGGTGCTCATTCCTAATTGTCAAATAATTTATTGCTATTAATTTCATCAATAAATTTTATTCATTTTTTTGTTGCCAAAATTGCAGAGAAAAATAGAATTGAAGTAATAATTCTGTGTTCTGATTCTGTTAATTAAAACTCTGGGAGGCTCATCTATTTTGATAATGTGGTTTTTGCTCAGATATCATTTTTTTTTTTTCTTTATGGCAAGTAACTACCATTTCAGGACAATGGCCTCTGATATGTTCAGCATGCAAGCCCACTCTTATATAAAGTATTAACCAGTATGCTCATAACTCAGTCTACTTTGGGAGGAAATAAATACTTGAAAGGATTTTTTTAAGGTAGAAAATATATCTTTGCTAGTCAAAATTTATTCTAGGAAAGTCTTTAGTCTTCATGATATGCACATGTAAGAAGGACAGAAGAAATCTTGTTTGCTTTCAGGCATCAAAACCCTTGGGTGACAGAGTCTACCAGGGTGTTAGTTGAAATAGCAGAAGATCATTTTCTTCTAGGAGAATGGGTAGGTACCTATGAGATGTGGTTAAATGTTATTTTAGAAGATTCTATGGATTATCTCAAAAGTTTAATTCTATAAATGATACTAATAATGTTATTTGACATATTTTTAAAACCTATGGAGGCAATCAATGATCTTAATTCATAGAGATTTATATGAACTGTCAGGAAAGTCTTGCATTGTTTTTTTTCTATTTAACTAAAACTGCATCATTTTGTTTCAACTATACTAAAATGGAGAAAGAAGCATATTAGAATACAGTTAAGTGGACTGATAACTGACTTGTTCCTTTTTTGGGGGGAACAGGGGATTAAACTCAGGGGCGCTTCATCAACAAGCCACATCCTAGATCTTTTTTGTATTTTATTTAGAGGCAGGGTCTCACTGAGTTGCTTAGCACCTTGCTAAGTTGCTGAGGCTGGCTTGGAACCTGTGATCCTCCTGCCTCAACCTCCCCAGCAGTTATGATTAAAGGCATGAACCACAGCATCCCACTGGCTTGTTACTTTTAAGAAATTTAGAAAAGTATTTTAAGTATTATTTTAAGTATTATTATAATACTTATAAGTATTGTGTGAGAGATAGAAGTTTTATTTAAGAGAGAAGAAAGTTGGAGAAAATATCACAGATGACACTACTGAACTGGCCTTGAAAGATGAGTACTAACTGTGGGAATGCCTTTCCTATATCACTTTCCTCCCCCTTTTTCCCCCAAATATTGCTTTTCATCTTTGCCGTCACACTCACGTTCTACTCCCTACTCCCCAACTTCCGTCTACTCCTACTCCCTTAGAGTTGAGAGAAACTTATTCAGTTTCTCTCTACAATTTTAATCACCTCTGCTTCCATCATTGCCTCTTCCCTGTTTTCCATGAGGATAAAGGTCCCCTCTGTTACTGCTTAAGTCTTGTCCTTCTGCTCTGTAGCCATTTCTCTGGTTTTCCTGTATCTGAGACAACTATCTTTCTCTCTTCTGCTCTGGTTGGGTCACTCCTGAAGTAATCCAAGACAGGACATAGGATTTGGGTCAACCATGGGTTCAGTCCTGACCTTGTCACCTAGAGCTTGCTTTCACTCTGTAATCATTTTTACCTTAGACCCCTCCCTTTCTTCAGATTTTTCTCTTTTAAATTTTACCTGCTAGTGCACCCCATTAAAATAAGTCTCTCACCTTCTCTGGCTCTTCGGTCCTTTTTACTTTCCTTCATAGCCAGCCTCCTTTAAAAGCCTAGGCTACACTGCTGACACTTCCATGCTCTTAGGCTCTTTTATGCTGCTGTAAGTACACCTGAGACTGGATAATTTATAAACAACAGAAATTTACTTCTTATAATTCTGCAAGTTGGAAAATCTGAGTCAAGGGATTGGTAGCTGGTGAGGAGCTTCCTACTGCATCATATCATAATGGAAGGCCAAAGGGAGGGAGAGGAAGGGGGAAGGAGGAAGGAGATGGGGAAAAACAGGGAAAAGGGCACTTTAGCTGCAATGAGAGAGTTGTGTGAGCCCTGAAGAGCTGCACAAGAGGGCGCTGAGTTTCTTTTTTAAGGAAATTGCTCCTGAGATAAGGAATCCACTTCCATGATAATGGTGTGAATGCATTCAAAAAGAGCTCTCATGACCTAAACATGTTTTAAATGTCTCACCTCCCAGCACTTGTGCACTGGGGATCAAGTTTCCTACACATGAACTTCAGGAGACATATTCAAGCCACAACATGTATTCTTCAATCCATTGCTGCTCATTGCATTCAAAACTGTACTCATATCTTCCTCCTCAGACCTGCCTTTCTGTTTGTGTTGTCTCTTGTGTTTATCTGGTCACCTAGACAGAGAGTTGGCAGTCAGTGTAAGACTACTCCCCCACCCCGTCTTATTCCTCTTCCTTCTTATCCTCATTGCTAATATTGCATATTCTCACATGGCAGAGAATTTTCTAACCTTCTATTATCACAGTTAATTTTACCAGCATCTCCATGAGTTAGGTGCTCTTATGCCTATTTTATAGTTGTAGGAACTAAGTTGTAGGAACTATAGCAACTTAATTTCCACATTAAGGTGGTGGAGCTGGAATTCTAGAGTGTGACTGGAGCTGATTCCAAACCACAAGCATATGGGAGCTTACAATCACCAGCATATACTGTAAGTTCTGTTTTTTAGATATTTCCAGAGTCCATATGCTTTGTGCCATCCCCACACCACTAATGTAGCCAGATTTTTTTCATGACTCACTTAACTGTTGTTAGAGATACATTACTGCTCTCAGTCTCCAGTATGGCTTCCTGTTTATTCATATCTACTTTTAGAGAAATCTTTAGAAAAATAACCTTAGTATGACTATAATTCTATTATCTAAAAAATCATTGGCTTCATAAGTCCAAGATAAGTTAGTTCATACTTATTTCCGTAGCATTTGTAAATCTCTATTCTCAAATTTGTCTTGTTTAGCCTTTTTAAAAATTTACTTGGAGAAAAAAATGAAGTTTGCCTGTTGATCACATAGATTGAATAAATGGGTCAGTTTATATATTAAATAACAGAATGTAGATGTAACAGATGTTTAGAAACCTCTCTTACCCCCATTTTGTCCTCTGTTCTGGTTACGTTTCCTCTGAAGTAGTCCAGAACAGAGGTTGGGGCATAGGCTTTGGAGTCAACATGGGTTCAATTTCTGACCTTGTCGCTAACAATATAGCTTCTAGCAAGTAGTTCTATTTTTATACTCCTCAGTGTCTTTTTTGTAAGGTGGTGATTATCATTTTTCCTCATTAGCATTTCATGAAGTAAGACATGCAAAGCACTTAGTACATGTTTGGTAGTTTTTGTTTGATTAGGGTGCATTTGACTTTAATTATTGAAATACAGCAATGTCTATGCCAAGAAGAGAGTGGGTAGGTGATGGAAATGACACAGTCCTATGGTTGTCAATAAATTGAATAAAATATAATTGTATAAACTACAGATATTTAATTGGAAGACACAAAAACTGAGGTATGGGGGTATATAATATTTGTTTCCAAATATTTATGGAGCTGTGGAAAACAAATTTGATTTATTTTGTTGATTCTAGAGAGCAAAACCTTATGAGTAAATTAAAAAATTGAGGTAGATTTTCACCCAGTATAATGAATTCCATAGTGGGGTTGCCATAAAATGCCCTGTCCAGTTTGGTAGGCATTCCAGTGAAGACCGGGTGTCCACAGTCAAGGTAATCAAATGGGACATTAATGCTTTGAATAGAGACTTAGATCTTTTAACCACCAGCCACAGCTCCACAAGTTAATCTCTATACTGCCTTCTACCTCTTATGTTCTACAAGTCAACTCATTTTTTTGCCCAGCATGTCATTTTCCAGCATATTCCATCTGGGCCATTTACAGATCATAGTTTCTGTGGTAACTAATTCCTGTAATATGTTGCTGTCTGCAAATAATCAAATACCATGCATTATTTTTCCCTCTGTAGTTGTTTCCTGTCTTTTTTATATTTCCCCAAAGTGTGAAATCTGGCCTTTAGGAATCAACATCCTGTAAACCCCAGGAGACAGTCTAATGTTGTCTGCAACATGGGGCTTATTGAAAACAGCTGCCTATTGCAGCGTGGTGGGTAGCAAATTGTGCCTCAGGTGACCAACATAAAAGGAACCTGAATGCATTGAGTTTTCTAATGAAGCAGAACCGAAACAGCTTGGTATAAAAGTCCATCTACTTGGCATTTTTACCTGACCTCAAATTAGTAACATTATACATTTAGCAATATTAGATTTTGCTATGAGCTCTATAGGAATTGATTGAATTTTAAAATGTGTATAACATTTTATGTGATCCTATGTGAAATTTCCAATTTTCATGAGTAATATCTCTGTTCAGGGAAATACTACAAAATACATACGTAAAATAATCAGGATTTATTTTTGCTACCCTCTGTACCAATCGGTTTTACTCTTCCTATGGCCCTGGGTTGAGTCCCTGGATTTGGGGATCCAAATGTTTTGCCTCATTTTTTGCCTTCAATGTCTTAACTTTGTGGCATCTTTCTGGTGCCTTTAGTTGATATTTCATTTTGAGAACTTTGTGGGATTTTTCTCTTATCAAAATTATTAAGTATTTTTTTCTTCTTTCATATTCTTTTTGTCCTTTCTAAGTAATAACTATCTACTTTTAGAAACTTTTGTCAATACATGATTTACCTCATGATAACATATATGAAGAATAGTTTTCAGAATATAAGGCATTTTTACCAACTCTACTGATAACTATCAGACTTTTAAAGGTGAAATTTAAGAAAATAATGAAACTCTCTTCACATCTAATAAGAGTGTACATGTTATAGTTGTGTACATGCTTCTTGTCTTTTCTTTCCTTTTCCTTTTTTAAAGATCAATAGTCTGTTTTCTATGTTCCAGGCATGATTTTATATATTTGAAATATGCTGAAGAGTGAAAGAGGAAAGACCAGAGTATGGTGATGGGGTATAATAGGAATGTAGACTGAGGTTCAGTTAGATATGGGATTCAGGAGAAATTCTCTCCATAACTATTATGTTGAAACTGAAAGAAGCAAAGGACAGGAGAGAGTATGCTAGGGTAGAGTGAACAGCATGTGTGAGATGGTAAGAAGCTCTGAGGTGGTAAGAAGCTTGGTGTGTTCTGGAAGTAGGCTAGTGTGACTGGAGTTTTATTAAGGTAAAGCTGAGGGAGGTGAGTATGGAGAGATTGGTACAGAAGGAGCTGGGTCATAAATAGGACAGTAGGAAATTGTTGAGAAAGATATTAGGTAGGCTGGACATGGCACATGCCTGCAATCCCAGTGGCTCGGGAGGCTGAGGCAAGAGAATCACAAGTTCAAAGCCAGACTCAGCAAAAACGAGGTACTAAGCAACTCAGTGAGACCCTGTCTCTAAATAAAATACAAAATAGGGATGGGGATGTGGCTTAGTGGTTGAGTGCCCCTGAGTTTAATCCCCAGTACTCCTGCCCCATCCTCCCGACACTCCCCCAAAAGATTTTAAGTAAAGTAAGTTCTGATTAATGCTGACTCCTCTATGATGAAATAAATTGAATGGAGACAAGACTGGAAATCATACACTTAGAAGTCTAGGAGAGAAAGCGAATCACTGTGAGGACAAGAAAAAAAAAATGAAGAGAAGTAAGTGGATTGAACTATGTCTTTGGATGTACAAAAATCTAGGAAGAGATATTCAGAGCTGAGAATCCAAGGAGCTCTAAAAACCTGAAGTTGGTTTGTATAGTTGTGGATATTAGTCTGGAGAGAGTTGGGAGAGGTAAGCCTGTACAAGTAAGCACAGCACATTATCTCTTTGGAGGCAGATTTTTTGGTTGCATTGGCAGTAGGTAGTAGAGGGAGAGAGAGAACAAAAAGGACCATGACCAGATTTGTGGATCAATCAGTAAGTGGATGGTTGTACCACATAATGAGCTGGTGAAGCTTCTCTCTTTCTCAGAAGAGAAGGATAAAGCTTACAAATGTCAGGTGATTTCCCCAAAGTCATGCTCTCCTTCACACTGTCTTTTCAAATTTAAATGAATACCTAGTGCTATGATTTGGACATAGTTTGTCTTCCAGTGATTTATGTGTAGAAATCTTGTTCCCCAGTTTGGCAGAGTGACAGTAGTTGAGAAGAGGTGGAATGTACTTGGGGATTGTTAGGTCACTGGGGGAATGACCTTGGAAGGGATTAAGGTAGATATATATTTTAATTCTTATATATATTATATGGGTCCCAAAGACCAATAACAAGGCTGACATTAATATCAATCACTCATTTATCCTACAGATATTGGGTTTGCTAGGTGTCACTGGATTCAGAGCAGTGACACTAAGAAATGATTCCTGATGTCAGGGAAGACGGACATTACACACTATAGCTTAATGTGTGGCTGTTGTAAGGGACAGTGCAGTGTGACCAGGGAAGTAGGAAAGTCTTGTGGATGAAGGTCTTGTCTCAGATGAGTCTTGAAGGCTAAAGAGAAGAAAGATCAGGACCTAGGTATCTAGGAAGAGGTGATGGCTAATAATCAGAGCTGGGAATCCAAGAAGCTCAGAAAACCTTAAGTTGGTCTGTGTAGTTATGGATATTAGTCTAGGGAGGGTGTGGAGAGGTAAGGCTGCACAAGTGAATAGGGCACACTAGCTGAAGAGTCGTGTTAAGGAAATTGGGCATGTATCTGTGGTAGAAGGGGAGTCATTTATAATTGTTAGAAAGGACATGACTTGATAGAATTATCCTTTCAGAAAGACCATTGTAATTGTAGTGTGGAGAATAGATCAGATATGGATGCACTCAATAAATGTTTGTTGATAATATTCTCTAAATGTCTTATGTGTGTAATAGGTAGTAGCAAGAATTTTCACTGTGGTTCAACTTGACTGATGAGGCACTATTTGAAACCAATAGTGAGTGACATAAACGGGGCCTTAATGAGTCTCATTGTTATATTATTCTGTTATTTGAATATTTAGATAATTTGACTTTAGGCTTTTCATTAAAGTTTGCTAGAGTTTTCAACAGTTTGTATGCTAGAACTGCATTAAAGCACACCAAAGACAAATCATGCCACTTTTTAGATATTTGTATATCTTTTTCCTATTTGAAAAAGAGAAATTTTTTTTGGTATAAAAATTCCAGTGTAGTTAGAATTAGAGCAAGAGTTAATTTATTCAGAATACTTATGGACAGAATTCTCAGTGAGAAGGAAGCTAAAATTTTGATTTAATTATGTGTAAGTCTAAAAACATTTTTAGTATCTACAAGAGAATATAAAAATTCAAATGTCAATTTATTATCAGCATAAGATTGTGCATGATAATTAATCTTTTTTTGTTGTTTATGTGAAATTAACAAAGATTTTTTAAAATTTTGTAATATTTTAATATATTTTCAAAACTCTCAAATTATTCATTCCATTTCATAAGATTAAGTTCTTGAAGGATCTTATAAATCAAATCTATCTCTTTCAAACACAAAATTTATTTATCTTTTATGATCCAGTATTAAATTTTTATTTTAGCATTTAAAAAATGTTTTTTATTAAAGAGTAGGCCCTAATCTCCATTATGTGGGGCTAGGCCCCAATTTCCTTAATAAGACACCTATAGCACAAGAATTAAAACCAATAATCAACAAATAGTATGAATTCAAACTAAAAAGTTTTTTTCTCAGAAAGAGAAATAATATGTGAAGTGAATAGGGAGCCTACATCCTGGGAACAAATTTTTACCCCTCACCCATCATATAGAGCTCTAATCTCTAGGGTATACACAGAACTCAAAAAGTTAAACACCAAAAAAAAACCCCAAAAAACCCAATCAACAAATGGGCCAAGGACCTGAACAGACACTTCTCAGAAGATGATATACAATCAATCAACAAATATACGAAAAAATGCTCATCATCCCTAAAAATCAGAGAAATTCAAATTAAAACTTAACTCTAAGAAACCATCTCTAGTAAAAATGGAAGTCATGATGAAGACAAACAATAACAAGTGCTGGCGAGGATGCAAGGAAAAAGGTACACTCATACACTGATGGTGGGACTGCAAATTGGTGCAGCCAATTTGGAAAGCAGTATGGAGATTCCTTGGAAAGCTGGGAATGGAACCAACATTTGACCCAGCTATTCCTCTTCTTGGACTATACCCAAAGGACCTAAAAATAGCGTACTACAGGGACACAGCCACATCAATGTTTATAGCAGCACAATTCACAATAGCTAGACTGTGGAGCCAACCTAGAAGCCCTTCAATGGATGAATGGATTAAAAAAAATGTGGCATATATACACAATGGAATATTACTCAGCACTAAAAAATTGTAAGATCATGGCATTTGCAGGGAAATGGATGGCATTAGAGCAGATTATGATAAGTGAAGTTAGCCAATCCCCAAAAAACAAATGCCAAATGTCTTCTCTGATATAAGGGGGGTGACTCAAAATGGGGAGGAGAGGAAGAACATGGAAAGAAGATTACCTCTACATAGGGAAGAGGGGTGGGAGGGAAAGGGAAGGAGAAAGGGAATTGCATGGATGGTGGAAGGAGACTCTCATTGTTATACAAAATACATGTATGAAGATGTGAGGAAAAAAAAAGAATAGTGCTACCTTAGATTAGGTAGAGAGAAGTGATGGGAGGGGAGGGGAGGGGTTGGGGAGATAAGAAGGGTAATAGAATGAAACAGACATTATTATTACTGTGTGTATATATGTGAATGCATGACCAAGTGATTCTGCAACCTGTATACTCAGAAAAATGAGATATTGTATTCCATGTGATTCAAATGTATGATATGTCAAGGTCATTGTATTGTCATGTGTAACTAGTTAAAACAAATAAAAATAAATAATGTTTTTTCTTAAATACCATATTAGTCTTTTTTTCTTTTAAATACACTTTTTTTGGGTCCAGCTCTACCCATGGTTTCAGGTTATGTTTAAATATTTCATGTTACCAAGACTTTTTTCTTGAAGGTTTATGCAGGAGTGTTTTAAACTGGAAATGGTTTTAGTTCTGACAATAATGAAAAAGTTACTTAAAGCTATTTTTTTTCTTGTATGTGTGTGTGTGTGTGTGTTCAGGTATGCTCAGACCTCCTTTGGGGTGTGTGTGTGTGTGTGTGTGTGTGTGTGTGTACATGCACATGCATGCACATATACACATGAGACTGTATATAATTTAAATACTGAAGTTTACATCATTCATTCATTTATTGTATTGGCTGCATGTTTTCTATTTCTCTCCATTTTAAGTTATAGGTTTCTACAACAATGTTGTGTGCATGGTAGTCTCACAATAAGTATTTATTCCACAATTTAATTATTATTAGTTTTTGGAGTGCTCAGGATCAAACCTACGGCTTCAAAATATTAATATATCTCTAAAAAAATCTTTAGAACTCTGAGATTTGTTGACTGCTAGAATTATTACCAAAAGGTTAAATTTTGTTATAGATCACATAACTAGTTAGTAGTGAAGTCATCTCTAGAATCCTATTATTTTCAATACTGCTTTGTTGAATCCATCACTGCAGGATGTAGTTTTAGAAAAATTCTAATAAATACTTAACATTTTTGGTGAAAGTTTCAAATTGAAATTTAACAGGCAAACAGAAATGTGTGCATCTTAAGAGCAGGCTTGATGGACTTTTCCAAGAGGACAGCCCATATAATCACCACATTGATTCAGATAAAGAAACATACCTCATTCATATTCTTTTCCTTTAACTGGATGATTTTTGTCTCCATAGATTAGTTTTGTCTGTTTTTGAAAATGTGTATAAATTAAATTATATAGTAAGTACTCTTTTGTGTTTGGCTTCTTTCACTCGCCATTATGTAGGTGTAGTTTATTCCTGCTATGTATAGCAGATGTTCAATGTAATTGCTATGTAGTATTCCTTTGTGAAGTGTTCTGAATTTGTATTTTCGTTCTATTACTGATAGATGTTCTGATAGATGTTTGGGTTGTCTGCAGGTTTTGAATACTGAAATGATGCTTCAGTTTTTCTGTCTATGTATGAATTTCTCCTGAGTCCTATCTAGGAGTAGAATTATGGAATCCAGGATATGTGTATGTTTGGCCTCAGGAGCCACAGCTCAAGAGTTCTCTAAAGTGATTATGTTATATTCCGTATTTTATAATGTGAACATTAGGGATATGTTTAGAAGAAATAGGGGTCATATTTGCTGAAACTTAGTTTTAATTCTTATGAAATATAAATAGGATATAATTACTTAGTCTTTTAAAAACAACAATAATCTCTTTTAAACTTTTTATCCCAACTTTTCCTTTTGATATAGAAAAATGTTAAATGGATAAATATGTTGCAGCTTTCCTTCTTGAAGTACTAAGAGATATATAACACATCATTAAAAAATTCAAATATTCAGGTAACACATTAAATTACTATAGGTATATTGTTGCCCTGAGAGTAAGATTCTTTTTTGTCCTATGCATATTTCAAAAATGTTATTTGTATAATAAAGTTGGGGAAAGAAAACTTACAGATACCAGTTAATTTGATATCCAGTGAATTTTTCTTTCCCTTCGGTCCCAGAGTTTCTTAATTATGTTTAACATGTTACAGAAAAAGAACGTACAGTGCCTACAATGTTGTATATACACGGGATAAGTATTAGTAGTATTAGTATACATCTAAATAGGATTAATATATCTTTGATAATTATAACTGCCTGGTAATTCCAAACTAAGTAATTCCAAATTAGATCTCTCCAAGGTTGTTGGTATTTTTTTAACATAGGTTTCCTTATTTGATAATAGGTTATCAATATTATTTCACCTTCAGTTCCACTTAGTATTGTGTTTAGAAAGTATTTTAGTATATTGCAGAAGGCTAATGATTCAGTGTTTTACTCAGCTTTTTTATCACTTTGACTAAAAGACTTCATAAGAATAATTAGAGAAGGAAAAGTTTATGTGATTCATAGTTTCAGACATCTAGTCTGTAGATGGCCAACTTCATTGCTCTAGGCCTGAGGTGAAGCCGAAGAACATGGTAGAAGGGAGTGGAGCAGAAAATCTGCTCTGGACATGGCAATCAAGAATCAGAAAAAGAGAAAGGTCTGCTCACCAGGGACAAATATAGCCCAAAGACATACCCCTGTGACCTCCTCCTTCTAGCCACAATCTAACTGCCTACAGTTATGACCCAGTTAACTCATTCAAGTTGATTAATGCACTGATTAAGAGAAGGCTCTCATAATACAATCATTTTCCCTCTAAATTTTCTTGCACTGTCTCATACATGAGTTTGGTGATACTTCATATCAAAAATATAAAATTCAGTTTTCACCCTAAGACCTTTAATATGCAAATATAGGTTCAAAAGAAAAAGTTGAGTTGAAATATGTGTTTAAATGAGATAGAGGAATGAAAATATCACTGTCATGTTTTTGCTTCATATTCAGTTATACTGAGTAACTTTGATCTAGCTGAGATATGGTTATAGTTTGTTTAATTAGTCTTCTAGTTATGTCCAGAACATTGATTGGATGAACCCTTTACTTGACTAGGTCTTGGTTTCTCTCTCTGTAAAATGAAGTTGTGGGACTAAGCTGGTCCCTTCCAGAGCTGATCCCTCTTTGGGGATTAGATGTATATTTAATAAAAAGATGTATATTTAATAAAAAGAGACTTAGGTGGGCCTCTTTAGTTATTTTTCTTTTTCCTTGCCAGAGGAAGGAAGTATTTCAGAAAGTGAATTACTATCCTTCTCTTCCAGAACTGAATGACTGGTGCTAAATGAACTAGGCAGGAGAGAGAGCTGCTGAATCACGGTATTGAATTTGGTGTTCTAAGCATTATAATTTCTGATGAATAGTGTCTCAGCAGACTTCTGTAAAATGATACATTCTGACATCCAGTGACCTTTTAAACTAATATTTCTATAATATAATTCAGTTGCTTCTGTTTCCTGAAAGTAATAACATTAGTTTGTACTGAGGTAGATAATGATTTTGTTAGCAATTTCCTTTGTGGTAAGTGTTTTCACAGTAATTTAGTTTGAAGGAAGAATCGTTTATACAAATAAAATCCAGAGAAACTCACCTGTAGTGTACTGGGATCAGCATTGAAGCTAGTCATCAACCTTTGGGACAATTTTCTTGAGACTCAAAGTAAATAGTTACATGGACTGAATTATTTTGGGGAAAGCTTGTTGCTAACTACACATTGTTCTTAAGAAGAACCTCTCTCTCTCTCTCTCTCTCTCTCTCTCTCTCTCTCACACACACACACACACACACACAACTTTGTGGCAAAGGGATGAGAATGTAAAGACCTATTCCTAATTCTCATTAATAGATAAACAACATTTTAAACCTGGATTTCTTTATCCCCGAAACAAGAGTAACAATACTTCACGAAATATATAGTATTTGTGAAATTATAACTATTCATAAACCTACACTGCCTAAGTAATGCTAAATGAACATCAGCCAGTTTACTTTCCTTCAGTGTCCTTTAAGAAACTTTATTTTAATGAGTTATTAAAGAAAACTTAAGTTATTTCTGATCAACTTTACTGTTAGGTGTACTTATTAATTTGATTGTTTAATAATATATCCATTAATATTTTTTTCAAAATATTTGGTTGCTCACAATACCTAGACTCCATTTGTGCATGATAACAATTTACTGCAGCTAAAATTAACAAGGATGGGAATGGATTGTTGAACTTTAATCTTCCATTTTTACTGAAAATATGACAATGATAGTTAAAAAAGAATGAAATATGGGCTAAGAAAAAAAAGGAAGCTTTCTATCCACAATTTGCTTCTATTAATTAATCATGTATAATTTCCACATTGTTCCTGTAAAGGCTTTGCTTTGCTAAATGGGTCTTATTTTTGCCTTCCAACTATCATTTCTGTCCCTGTGCACTTGATTGAAGAACTTTCTTTTCTCTATCATAGCTGAGGCTTGCCTCCTCCTTGAAGTGCTTTATTATGCTTCTGCTCCTGACTTCTTTTGTATCACATTGTTTTGTGTTTGCCCTGTATTGTGATATATATCCTTACATGTGTATTAACTTTGACTAGATTATGTCTAGCAGCAATCGATTTTATCTTTGTATATCTCTCATGAATCTCAATAGTCTATTGCTATTTCTGCTTCTGCTAATGCTCATGAAAACAATGAAAATCTTTTTCTAGATGTATGACCCTTAGTTTTGCTATTTCTTTGGTCATCTTTTGTAACTAAGACACTCTACGTTTGACTAACTTGAAGTCAGACTAGTTATTTCTGCTGAATGGTCGATTTATTCTCATTCATCCACTGTCCACCCCATCTATCCCATCAATTGATTCATCCATTCAAATTATTTACTTAAATCCTTCATTTTATTGATATATAGCATGTGATAGGAACCATGGGAAATGGGAAGAAAACACATCAATTATTAGGGGATAATATAGTAATTACTGTTATTGGCTATTCCTAAGGAGTACTTTGAGTAAATTCAAAAAACTGGCAAATCAGTATTTATGTATTTTTATAAGCTGAAATAAATTACTTAATATGAGGTATTTTTTTTTGTAATTCTGAGCTTTGAAAACCTTCTGATATTTCCCTTTAAGTAAAAGTTGCTGATCTTGATGCATTAGAGTTTTTATCCTAATTAAAATAAATCTTAATCAGGAAAGTACTGCAGAATTTCTGAAGACCAAATATTCAAACTTAAATAATAACAATGTAGATTTGCTTTTAAATAATTTGTTTAAAAATTAAATGTGGGGTTGAAAGAAGATTGGGAAACCAACATTAAATATTAATACTTATATATTAATTAACTATATTAGTTAATTAATTATTATGTATTACTAATCTGTATTTGACTTCCTTTTTGCTTATTTGATTTACCAGTTGAGGCTAGATTTTTATTGGGCTATTTTACCTTATCTGGTAAAAAAGAGCATACCCACCAAAATTATAAAAAAAAAAAAAAGAAGAAGAAGAAATCTATCCCTGAGAAAGACAACTTGATCAATCAGTAACATAAGCATAAATTCATTTTTAGTATAATTAATGGGAAGGTCTGATGATTAAAATAGGTATGCTTGATTTTCATAGGTAGAAGTAAGGAAATAACTTTCACTGAAAAAGAGAAAGGAATTATGTAACAAAACAGGCAAGATCAAAGATGAGTGCATGGATCTAAAAAAGACTAATTGGAAACTTTGAAATTGAAAACTGATGTTGCTGAACTTAAATTACCACTATAAACAAGACAAACTACAGAAAAATCTCTGGTAGAGATTTTTTGCAAGATAGTTGAAGATTCCTCCCCTACACCAAATACAGGAAAAATATTTAAAAATATAGTCTAGGCTGAAAAATAGGTTCTGACATTGTAACTAAACATATCTAAAATATTTTGAACACATAATATCTTCCTTTTTTTGTCCTCCCTTTCATTTAAAAAATAAGGTGAACTTAGGATAGGGTATATGAACCCATTCCTGTTATAGACTTTCAAACATGAAATAAATAGATATTGATTAAGAAGTACATTACCTCTTTATTCTTTTTAGCCTGCTATATTTCCTACTCCACAGGTAACCATTATGTATTTTGTATGTATCATTACAGATCTTTATTTCTTTGTACTTGCATGAAAATATGTATATGCAGAAATGCATAATATTCTTATTTTCATGAGGAATTAAAATATTCATATTACTGCATACTTTAAAAAAATTTTATGGCATGTGTGATGTTTCACACCTGTAATTCCAGTGGCTCAGGATACTAAGGCAAGAGGATCGCAAGTTCAAAGCCAGCCTCAGCAAAAATAAAGTGCTAAGCAACTCAGTGAGACCCTGTCTCTAAGTAAAATACAATATAGGGCTGGAGAGGTGGCTCAGTGGTTGAGTGCCCCTGAATTCAATTTTTGGTACCCACCCCCCAAAAATTTTCATAATAAAATGTCACCATGCTTCAAGAAATCTGACAAACTTTCTGTGTTATGTAACTCAATTCAGCCTTTCTGCTGTTGCCTGATCTTTTAAATTGTTTTCTTATTAATGGACATTTAGGCTCTTTCCAATTATTGCCGCCATTAACAGAATTTCAGTACATATCCTTTGATGTATTTCTTTGTAATCATGTGTGCGTATCTCTACAAGAGATGATCAGAAGTGGAGATAAAATTGTATGTAAATTTTTAATTTTAATACATACTGATAATGTTGCCCGCCAATAATGTACTATTTTGTATTCCTATCAGAATTCTTTTTAGAATGACAGTTTCTCCATAATCTGATTAATTATATTATGAAGCCATTTAAATTTTATAATTTCATGGGAAGAATATCTTTATTTTATTTGTATGTTTTAAACGGTTATTGAAGCTGGAGGTCTCTACATGTTGTAAGGTTTATTTCTATTTCATTGGTAAATTTCATGTTAATGATTTCTTCTCTCCCATCCTCCCTCCCTCCCTCCCTTCCTTCCTTCCTTCCTTCCTTCCTTCCTTCCTTCCTCCTCCTCCTCCTCCTCCTCCTCCTCCTCCTCCTCCTCTTCTTCTTCTTCCTTCTTCTCCTTCTCCTTCTCCTTCTTCTTCTTTTTTTTTTTTTGGTATTGGGAATTGAATCCAGGGGTGCTTAAGCACTGAACCACATCTCCTGCCCTTTTATTTATTTATTTATTTATTTAATTTTTGAGACAGAGTCTTGCTAAGTTGCTTAAGCTGGCTTTGAACTTGTGATCCTCCTGTCTCAGCTTCCTGAAGAGCTGGGATTACAGACATGGGCCACTGCACCTGGTAATTTTTTACTTATTATTTGGAGTTCTAAATATGGTAAATGTTAACCATTTATCTCTTATTTGTTATATAAATATTTCTTCCCTATACATTTGCCGTTTAATTTGTTATATTCTCAATAAAGTCCTGTTTACTTTTTTAGGTCTCTCAGGCTTATAGTAATAGGAGTTGTTGGTACTCATATTCATAATTGTTCTTAAAGATATATAAGAATATTTTGTGAAATACAGGTTTAAATATGTAGAAAATGTTAAAATGAGAAGGCAATGGACAGCAAAGCCTAGCTTTAATTCGTATTTTTTTGTAGGAAGGCTGTTCCTGTTTCCTTTGCTTCTTGAGTTAGTGTTAAAATATAGATTCCAGAACAGCATTAGTAAAGTAATCTCTGATAAACTCATGGGACTTGGCCTGTAACCTGTTCCTGCCACAGGGTCAAAGGCCAATGAAAGTTTTTTGTCAGAACTCTGTATGGGTGATTAATAGCAAAATGCAATTTGTTTGAAAAAGAAGGTGGGAGGCCAGCAGGAAGAAGAGGTGTGTCTCATGCTTTTGGTTTCCAGCATTATCTGATTGATATTGCTTGAATTTGACCTTCCTCATCTCCTTTATTCCCCCTCTGTACTGAGATAGAATCAGAAAAGTGAGGGAAATGAAAAATGAAATGAAGGATTAATAAAATGCTCAATTTCTTTAAGCCTAGCGTCTCATACACTGTTTCAATCAGTGCCTTTAATCACCAGGGAGCTATATTTCTAAGAACTCTTCCACTGTCAAGAGCAGGTAGAAAGAAACAGCGAAAATCTACAGTGTACCTGGGCTCGGTGTTTCTTTAGTCATGCACTATGAACTAACATACAGATTAATGTTTATTACTCTGAATGTCTTTATGAGCTGGGAATTTGATTTGTTTATTTTTATTTCTTTAATTTTATTCATGGAAATGTTTAAGGCTTATTGGTTTTCCTCTGACCAGTACTTAAAAAATATCTGATATCTAGTGTTCTTATTTTCATTTTTAAAAAAGATTTTAAAAATTTTATTATGTATTTACCTTTTTACTTAAGAGTTATTTAAAAATGGATTTTATTTTTTCATGGGTTGGGCTGGTTATGGTGTCCTCTTCTGTCATTGTATCAAAGTATTGTTTTGTTATTGGGTGGCATTGTTTTTGAATAGTCATATGATTCAATTTTTAACTTTCTTTTAAATTACATTCTAAATGTTTCCTCTTCTTTTTATCTCTAATATAATTTCTGAAGAAACCTATCTTGTTTTAGCTCTTTTTTTTTCCACAAAGCAAAACCTTTCCAGGATTGTTTTGCAGTATCCCATGTGTTTTTCCAAGTCCTTTCTCTGTTGTCATTGTTCTGATCTCACTTGTCAGTATTTTCACATACAGGGTCAACTTGCTCTTTATAGCATAGATTGTAGATCAGGTTATGGAATGCTGCTAGCTTCTCTTTTCTGTGTAATATCTCCTGAACTGCTCTTATCTCCATGAAAGCTGTGATAGGAGGATCCAAGAGAGGTGGGAAGTTCTGATGTTTATTTTTGTACTTGCTAATAATTTGAATGTTTGAAGTCCTCTGTTTTCTAGTCATGTTGAAGTCATGATATCCAGGATATTTGAAGACTTTCAGATTTATACCTCTTCATGCTTTGTCTACCCAAGACCCCGTCTATCAGTGCATCTTTGATATCACCCAACATTTCATAGCAACATAAATGTTTCATATTTTTGTTTATAATTACATTTAAATCATCAACATATATTGATTGTATATCAAAACTGTGTAAGATATGAGAATATATTTTAAATTGTTTGTAAACTTTATCAGACACATAGTCTGAACAGATTAGGATGTAGGGGACTCTAAGATCATCTTACCAGTGTCTTACTAATGTAAAAATCAGTGGACTTTTTTCTTTCTATTATTAAAGTTTTAGTGTTTTGTGGTACTAACTAATAAGATGGTGGTCTTTCTCTTAAAGTGTGATGCATAATTGCCTTTTGTCTTTTTTCTAAGATTTAGACAACTATCTGTATTTAGTCAATCCAAGGGCGTGGTAAAGTTTCATGTGGAATAGTTACATGGAATTTGCTGCAGCAATTACTACAGTGTTTAATGACAAGTAATTATTCACATCACTTCCGAAGATACACATCTCTTTCTTGCCCTTCAGCATTATGAACATCCCACCCACTGGCATACACATTTATTCAGAACAGAATTCAGCTGTTACTTCTCCAAGATGTAATACACCTCTCATTTTATAACTAAATCTAAGTCTTGCTTCATTGGGGATTATAAAATCTAAAACTTTACTTTTTCTAATGGCCATTTATTTTATATTTTTCAGAATTTGGAATGCTTTTAGAATCTATGGTTTCTGAAATAATTTTTGTACCAGTAAGGAGCAAGAAGGGACAGTTATTTTTCTACTGGACCAGACTGAGTAATCATGTAAATGCATTTCTAATTATCATTCTGTGAGCTCCTATTCATTTCTAGCCATCATGGATTTCATTGTAACATGTCATAATTGCAGTAATATTGTTTAAATTATGTTTCTGAATTGTATAAGTTTTTGAACATCTTTAATATTCCATTGTAACCTGTATCAGTGTTGAAAAGAACCTCATCTGTATTGACAATTTTCAAAATAACTTTCAAGAATATATAGGAGAGTACTCAGAGATCTGTTCTAATGGTACTCTTTTTTTAAAAATCATACGAGTTCTCTGAGTGAGATTGGATTATTGTACTTTCATTAGTTCTATTATGACTGAGAGGTCATGAAGTGGCTACTGCAGTTATCTTTTATATTTTTCAGCTTAATGATGAGAAGAAATTGGAGAAATTTGAGTGGTTCCTATGCTGATAATGATGTATTCCCATATTTTATATATTTCCTATGTATCCTATATATACCTGTCTCTGTAAACAGATAATGAGGTATATAGTTAAACCCCCATTTTCACACCAAAATTATGAGATTTTGATATGTAGAAATCCAGAGTTCCAGTTTAGAATTTCTGATATTATATTCTTTATGAATTTCAGCTCCATTTTTGACATCAAGCAGTCAAAATGGCTCTCTCTTGCTACCTCTACATTTACCTTGACTAAACGAGAAGATATGATGATAACATTTAAATTATGAAGATAATATAAGATCACTTTCTTGCCCCTGACTTATCTCTGAAGACAGATTAAAATATTTTTCTTTTTTATTCAGAAATAGCATATTTGTGAGTTAAATTTTCCTATATTTATTTTGCTTCTATTTATTCATATATCATATATTTGTTCTGTCCCAAATATGTGAAAGACATAGCTCAGTCTTCTGGTGTATAATAAAGTGGATGAATAGATGAACAGTTGGTCAGAATACCTTGCAGGCACAACTGTAATAGAGATGTGTAGCAAGGGAAATGGAATGCATACAAATGAAAGCATGTAGTTATTTCATTATAGTGTCACATTTAAATATATGATCTGCATGTGAGTGAGTGAAAACTCCTGAGTAAAAACAGATTAAATGAGGGATTCTATTAGATAAGAGTTTCTTTTTCATAAATTTTAGAAGTTAGTATTTTTAGTTTGATTTTTCTCTATAATTTGTTTTCCTACTTGAGTATAGGAGCTGTCTATCCCTTTGAAGTCATGATATATAAATTTTAAAATCTGTAACCCCTCAAATGTACATTATCCTGCATCAAATTATGCAGATGCCCATTTTCCCTATAAATGATTATATATATAATTATATAATAATTATTGAACTTAGAGTGCCTGCATGTCATATCTCTAGTTTTTGCCAAGTAGTAAGATTACACTATATGTTTATATGTAAATTTGGGCTATCAAAAAATTATATTTTTAGGTAATTCTCTTTTAAACAAAAAACCTAAATCTAAGATTTCTAATTCCAGTGTCAGATAATTTTTGCTAAATGATATTGTATGCTGGGTTTCTGCATAATTAATATATTATTTATCTTTTATAGTTTCTGAATATTGACATTATTTGTTATTATTTTCAAATATTTAATTAAAATAACTTCAGTAGCTGAATTGAATATTATTTCTCCATTGCCACCCCACTGTTAGAAATTTTTATTAATTCATGCATATGACCTACAGTTTCATATATTGTATTGAAAAATGAATTAAAAAATAACAAACAGTGAAACAATGTAACTGAAAACTAAGTGAATCAGATTGATATGTGAACAGTTATTGTTATAATTCTTATTTCTATTATGCTATACAAATATTAATTGCCTCGACAGAAAAAGAATATCTGAAAATGAGAAATATGCTATAAAGTACAAAATAAATTAATATACAAAATAAATTAATGATACTTTCTGTTTTCACAAATCATATGACTCTTTATAAAGTCTTGCTTAGGGTTGCCTAAGAGTCTGTGATCCAGTGACTTCTTTTAGTACATTTGTGCTTGCTCAACAAAGGACAGCTATACTTTTGACAAGAATGGTGATTGAGATATTGGGTTTGCAAGAGATCATTGTAACCATATCCTAATGGGTTACAGAAAAATTTTCAAAATAGGGTAAAGAATACATCAAATACAGAAAGGTACAGTTCAAACTCTAAATAGTCATTGCCAACTCTTTAGTGTTTACGATAAGTCAACTAAGGAGAAGGATTAAAGAACTATCAATTTTAACAATTCAGGTGTGAGGGATCACCTTTTTAAATCTTTCTTAAATAAGTTCACTTAGTAAGACAGTGTGTGGTTGTCTACTTATTATACAATTCACTGTTTTTAATGTTAATATTAATTAATTTAAATATATATACAATTATTTCCCTATATATTGAAGAAAATAGTAATTTCCTCCATCTTAAACATGCTGAATATTATCATTGTACCTAACTATATTTTGGTGTTCAAGATAGCAATTGGGATGAAAATGTAAAGATAAATAGCAAGTGTATGAGGGGGAGGCAAGAGAGGAGGGAATGAGAAGGTACTGGGGAAGAATATTAAGCCAATTATATTATCTTTATAAGTATGGCATAATGAATCCCCCCATTATGTATAGTTATAATTTAAAAATTTAAAAAATGTAATAAAAATTTTTCTTTAAAGTTCATGCTTACAGATAATGGACAAAATATTCTATGACTATCTTTTGATACCTAAGAAAGTTAACAGCAATTCTATAATATCATCTAACATCCAGCCCTCAATTGTCCCTTAAAAATGTCTTTTATAGTTTTGTTTTTTTCCCCTTTAGTATCAAGACCAAAGTTCACAAATTGTTATGTCTTAGACATGTTTTTTATTAGAATCCTATACTTTCTGTTTGGTGTCTGTGATTGTGAAAAGGAGAAATAGATCCTTCCAGGTGAATATTCCTAGAACTAGTAACATCAAGCTCTTTTCTCGCTACTACACCTTTTACTCCCTTTCTCCTTTATACTTTACATCATGACTTCTATTCCATATTCAAGAAGTAGGACTCTTTTCTTTAAGTGAATATTAAAAATCAGTTTATTTGGGGCTGTGCTTGTGGCTCAACAGTAGAGTGCTCACCTAGCATGTGAGAGGATCTGGGTTTGATCCTCAGCACCACATAAAAATAAATAAATTAATTAAAGATATTGTGTCCAACTAAAAAATAAATATTAAAAAAATAAGTTTATTTTGTGGAAAATATTTTGTTAGTAATATTTTAAAACTATCAACTAACTTTTTAAGTGTACAATACAGTATTGGTAATTATAGGCACATGTTGTACAGCAAATCTTTAGAACCTTTTCATCGTGCTTTACTAAAACTCAACGCTAGGTGGGTAGCAATTCCCCATTTCTCCTTTTCCCAGCCCCTGGAAACCACCATTCTACTTTCTGTTTCTTTGAGTTTGACTCTTTTAAAATACACATATAAGGGGTATCTTGCATTATTTTCTTCTGTTCCTGGCTTATTTCAGGTAGCATAATATCCTACAGTTTCATATATGTTGTCTAAATGGCAGAATTTCCTTCTTTTTTAATGCTATAATAATCTTCCAGTGGATGTATATATCACATTTTCTTATCCATTCATTTATTGATTAAATGTAATTTTTTAAAAGTACTGTATATAATTTAAGTACAGCATATTTTACCATATATGACTTCAAGCAATAATAAATTGTAAACAGCACTGATACTCATAATTCACGTATAGGCAAAACTACATTATAATTTTAATCAAATTCCAGTGGATTATTACTACAATAAAAATTCATTTGTGTTTAACCTAATTAATAAAGAAATACAGATAAATAAGCTCTGAGGTTCCATTTTGATCACCACATTGACAATGCTGGAAAGTAATATGTAGTATAGACAAAAGCTCAAAGGAATAGAAGTCATAGTTGGAATGTAAAATGCTTTTCTTTTGGAAGATCTTTAGATCTTATGTATTCATGTTTACATACTTTGAATTAGTAGTTTTACTTCAAAGAAAAAAAATTATGGATATAATCACAAAGGTTTTTTTTTTATTACAGAAGGTTATAAAATGCTAAATTATTCTAAAACACAGTGAAATGATTAAAATATTTTGGTAAGTTCATATGATTATCATAGTATGCATTCATTTACAATTACATTTTGGAATTTATTTACTGACATATAAAATTCCTATTACAAGTATATTTAAAAAGGTGGAATAGAAAATTATATTTATTTTATATACTTTTACATTCTATTTTTTAATAAATGTACCTGAATGCAGGAAAATGTACTGAAGAAATGTACTGAAAAAATGTACCACAATATTAACAATTAAAACTCATAATTTAAAGATATCAGACTTTTAAAATGTTTCCTTTTTATTTGCCTTTTTGAACTTCCAGGATTTTTGCCATCAATAGGTGTTATTTCAAAAATTTAAAAAAAAGGTTAAAAAACATGTCAATTTCCTCAGAGACTATACATCTGTGAATATGTATGTAAATTATTTTGTGACTAAAACCTTAGATACTTTTTTTTTCCTGTTGACTAACCTATTGTTGAGTTTTATACTAGTCAAATAATATTCACTAATTATATTTTGTGGTATGGCATTTGAAAAAGTCACAAATTTAAAGAGTATAATTATGCCAGTGAATTGAAATTAATGAAATGGCATCCCATACAGGCACCATAATTTGCATATTAATTTCAGTTAATGTTTTTATGGATGTGACAGACTTATCCTAGTCAGATTTGGTAAAAAACAAACAAACAAACAAACAAAAAACAGATTGTGAAGCAACCAAATGTTGAGCAGTCATTCCAGTAAATTCTCAGTATTCCAAAAAACATCTTTGACGTTATTGTTAGGTACTTAGAGTTTTAGTTTCTTTTTTTTATTGCTTTTTAAAAATGATGATACATTTGCCAATAGGTGGAGATATAGAATTGGAATTTTTCTTTTATGGAAACTCAATTTAAATAAAACTTCTATTTCACATGACTTCATATGAATTTTATTGTTTTGCTGTTGTACCTAATATTAAAAATGTTCTCAATTTCCAACACCAAAAAAAAAAAAATGGGGCTGGGGTTGTGGCTCGCATATGTGAGGCACTGGGTTTAATCCTCAGCACCACATAATAGTAAATAAACAAAATAAAGATATTGTGCCCATGTATAACTAAAAAAATTTTAAAAAAAAGCTCAATGACTTTCTCAAATGTGCCCTTAGGTTTTCTTTTCTTCAAAGTGATTTGCCTTAACTGATTAAAAAAAAAAGTTTTATGAATTATGGTCTCTAATTGATAAGATTTTAGGCATTTCCTTAATAGTGTTGTGTGACTCCATTAAGGTAAATTTTGCCAATTTCTTGTCTATTTCAAATTTATTTGTAAACATAATAGACTTTCTTCCTGAGTTTCTTTTCTTTTCTCTTTGTTATATTTCTTGGTGAATATTTCTCTCTTTTTATTTCTCAATTTATGTTTTAGGTTTTTTTTTTTTTAACTAACTTCATATCTCATTTTTTAAAATTTAGGTTGTCTAATAGTATTCTTATTTTGTTGAGAGTTCCAAAGAACCAGGCTTTAAATTATTTACTAATTCTAATTTTTGTCTGTTTATTAATTTCTTTGTTCTGCTTTTGTTTTGTCAGTTTTTTTCTATTTTTTGAATCCAATGTTTAAGGCATTTATTTTTTAAGAAAATTATTTATAGAAGTAATGCTGCAGATTCTCCAGAGAAGTGCTTTTGTCATGACTCATAAATATTAGCTGTATAATAGCTTACTATTTAACTTGAAAGTGAAAAAAAACTTTTTCTTTTTAAAAATATTACTAGGTTTTTTTTTTTTTTGGTTGTTACATTGTGAAAAAAGAACACTATTAGTTCATTTGTATATTAGTGTTAATATACTAATGTTAGTATATTTCTAATTAATTATGTTTCTGCTACCACCCAGACTTTGAGTTCCTTTTTCAACTTTGTCAGTTGGAGGTTCCTCTTCATTTGTTTAAAATTTGGTTATATAATTCAAAACTCTTATGTTATTTTCTTTTGCTTCTGCATTTTGTTGACTTGCATTAGAAAATGACTGATACTTTTGTCTGAATAATTTAGTGTAAGAATCTGCTGAATTTATTGTGCTTGTGTTAAAATGACTTTCAGGGTACCTTTATCATCTGAACTAAAATTCTGCATCCAACCACTCATGGGGTCAATTCAATCCCAATAAATGCTAATTCAGAATATGTTATCTATCACATACTATTTCATAGATAGGAATGAGGAGATTTTTGGAATAGTTTCTTATTTAGTGATAATTATTCAATATATATGAAATCTTAAAGTTATACTGGCCATGTTAAAAATGCAGCCAAGTCTCTGTATTGGAAGCTATTATGTTACAAATGAGATATATCTCTTGGCATTGTTTTCTCCTGTAAAAATTATAAAAATACAAAAATGAAAAAAATGTATTTTAATTTCTATGAATGATGTAGACTACATTATACTTAAGGTATTATATATTTCAGGTTTTAACCTAAAGTAATTTAGATTTAAGAATTTGTACTTTAATGTCGATTACTTAGCCACAAAGGCAAGGATAAAGTAAAGTCTTACTATTTTACAGACCTTTCAAAAGGCATGTTGAATGTTTCTAGACTAATCATTCTAATGTTATATACCATTTAATTAAGTAAAGTGCTAATTATAGTTTCCCCTAATTTTGGACTTTGAAAAGTGAGTCTGTTAAAAGGGTGCTTAAAATGGAATTGCATTTAGGAGTCTATATTCCCTTGAATTTCGAGATGTGTGGCACAGTTACATAGTAAGTCCAACATTTGGATTAGGAATTAAAATTTTTAGGAGGGAGAAGGAAGATGGCGGCGAGGGGAGTGCATTGCCCCCGTGTGCTGCTTCACTGTGTGGGAGTATGACAAGTCAGGATGGCTAAAGGATATCTTGTTAGGAATTTCCAGCAATAGTGAGGTGCTCCGGAACCTGGAGGAAGGATTTCCATCGCACGAGGATCGGCTACGGGGACTCAAACGCGAGAGGTTTGTCGCACGGAGGGTAACACTGCTTATTCAGCAAATCGCCCCGCGGCTAGAGTCTGCAGCGTGCGCTGGGAAACGAGGAGATAGCGACGCAGGGATACAGCGCTGCAGTTTCTGCCAGCCGTGCAAGCACCGTACTCAGGGCTGAATTCTGGGTTCGAGACGGGGGAAGGAAGCTGTCCATCTCGGTTCTCCACACCGGTCAGACCACAGAGGAGGCCAGCAGCCACCATGTTGGAAAGCTGACGTCATCATCCCTGTTTTCGACTGACCGCAGCTCATTCAGCCATAGAACAGGTAATTTCAGGCTGCAATTCGCCTGCGGCTTGCAGACAGATTGCTAGGGTTCAGGGCCTGGGTGCTTCTTAGAACCTGATCTTATCGGAGCGAACACCGAGCGCGGGGCGGCCGAGTTCCGGCTCCCGGAACCGTCCCCGGAACCGCCCTGGCCCAGGGCTGCGGAGCCTGCGGAGGCTGCTTCTTGGACCCTGCTACTATCAGAGCATACACCAAGCACTAAGCGGCCGAATTCCGGCTCCCGGAACTGAGCCCGCGGGGACTGCTTCTTGGAGCCTACACTTATAGGAGCTTACACCGAGCACGGAGCGGCCGAGTTCCGGCTCCCGGAACTTCCCTGGCCCGGGGCTAGGAGCCCGTGGAAACTGCTTCTCGGTCCGGGTCCTGCTGAGGGCCAGTCAGGACTCACCCGTTGCTTTGGTTGCCCAGCAAGGGGAACGAAATGCTGCCATTCGCATAGGATACCAACATGGCAGAGATCTGATGTCATCAGAAAGCGGCGGAGGAGAGAACTTCATCAATACCATAAACAACAACATAAACAGTTGGTCTCCTGGTAGGGGGGGTGAGGCACAGACACCCGAGTCTCCTCAATTTGTCGTCGAGCCAGAGGGGAGGAGCCGGGCCGCCGCCAGCGCCCGGAGCAGGCCCAGTGGCTCGCCAGGGTGGTGACCGCGTGACCCCAATTGGAGAGGGGGTGGAGCGGAGCCGCTACCCGCACCCGCAAGGTGGGCAGACCCGCGACCCAGTGGTACATGGGCGTGGTAGGAGGGGCAGGGCAGAGCCGCCCTTCGCGCTTGCAAGGTAAACAGACCTGTGACAGCCTGGCGGGTCAGGCCCAGTGGCCTGCCAGTGTGGTACACACGTCACCCCAACTGGAGTAGGGGCAGAGCAGATCCTTCGCCCACGCCCGGATCAGGCCCTGCTGGTATGGTGGTCACGTGACCCCAATTGGAGTGGGGGCGGAGCAGAACCGCCACCCGTGCCCACAGGGTGAGCAGACCTGTGACCAACCTGCAGATCAGGCCCAGGGGTCCGCAGGCGTGGTAGGAGGGGCAGGGCAGATCCGCCGCCCGCGCCTCCAAGGTAGGCAGACCTGCAACAGACCGGCGGATCAGGCCCAGGAGCCTGCCGGCGTGGTACACACACCACCCTAATTGGAGTAGGGGCAGAGCAGAGTCGCCGCCCATGCCAGGAACAGGCCCAGCGTCCTGCAGGTGGGGTAGTCACGACACCCCAATTGGAGTAGGGGCAGAGCAGAGCCTCCACCTGTGCCCGAAAGGTGGGCAGATCTGCGACTGACCAGCGGGACAGGCCCAGTGGCCTGCTGGTATGACAGACACGTCACCCCATTTGGAGTAGGGGCAGAGTAGAGCCGCCGCCCGCGCCTGCAGGGTAGGCAAACCTGCAACCGACCGGCGGATCAGGCCCGGTGGCCTGCTGGCGTGGTACACTCGTCACCCCAATTGGAGTAGGGGCAGAACAGAGCCGCCGCCAGCGCCCAGAACAGGCCCAGTGACCTGCCGGCATGGTAGCCACGACACCCCAATTGGAATAAGGAGAGAGCAGAGCCGCCGCCCGAACCTGCAGGAAAGATACGCAAGCAGTATGAAAAGACAAGGAAAGAAAGGACCACAAGCAATGCAGGTCAACGCAACTTTAGAAGAGGTAACAGCTGCAGCAGATGGAATGTCAGATAAAGAATTCAGGATATACATGCTTCAGATGATCTGGAGTATCAAGGAAGACATTAAACAGCAAAATCAGACAATGAAAGATCACTTCGACAATGAATTACGCAAACAAATCCAGGAAGCAAAGGATCAACTATACAGGGAGATAGAGGTTATAAAAAACAAACACACAGAAATCCTAGAAATGCAGGAAGCAATAAACCAACTTAAAAACTCAATGGAGAATACTACCAGCAGAGTAGAACACTTAGAAGATAGAACATCAGACAATGAAGACAAAGTATTTCAACTGGAAAAGAACATAGACAGCTCAGCAAGACTGTTAAGAAACCATGAGCAGAACATCCAAGAAATATGGGATAACATTAAGAGACCAAACTTAAGAGTCATTGGGATACAGGAAGGTACAGAACTCCAAACCAAAGGAATGAGCAGTCTATTCAATGAAATAATATGAGAAAACTTCCCAGACTTGAAGAATGAGACAGAATCCCAAATCCTAGAGGCCTACAGGACGCCGAATGTGCAAAATCATAAGAGATCCACACCTAGACACATTATAATGAAGATGCCCAACGTACAGAATAAGGAGAGAATTTTAAAAGCTACAAGAGAAAGGAAGCAGATTACATTTAGGGGTAAGCCAATCCGGATAACAGCTGATCTTTCAACACAGACTCTGAAAGCTAGAAGATCCTGGAATAACATATTTCAAACACTGAAAGAAAATGGGTTCCAACCAAGAATTGTGTATCCAGCGAAATTAAGCTTCAGGATGGAGCATGAAATTAAAACCTTCCACGATAAACAAAAGTTTAAAGAATTTGCAGCTAGAAAACCATCTCTTCAAAACATCCTCGCCAAAGCATTACAGGAAGAGGAAATGGAAAATAACAATGAAAACCAATGGGGGGGGGGTAGGACAGTAAAGGGGGGAAAAATAATCAAAGAGGAAAACAAACCATGTTTAGTAACAGAAATAAACAAATATGGCTGGAAGAACAACCCATATCTCAATAATAACCCTAAATGTTAATGGCTTAAACTCACCAATTAAGAGACACAGGCTAGTAGAATGGATCACAAAACAAGACCCAACAATATGCTGCCTACAGGAGATGCATTTGATAGGAAAAGACATACATAGGCTGAAGGTGAAAGGTTGGGAAAAATCATATCACTCATATGGACTTCGGAAACAAGCAGGAGTGTCCATACTCATATCAAATAAAATAGATTTCAAGCCAAAGTTAATCAAAAGGATAAAGAGGGACACTACATACTGCTTAAGGGAACCATACACCAACAAGACATAACAATCATAAATATTTATGCCCCAAACAATGGTGCAGCTATGTTCATCAAACAAACTCTTCTCAAGTTCAAGAGTCTAATAGACCACCATACCATTATCATGGGGGACTTCAACACACCTCTCTCGCCACTGGACAGATCTTCCAAACAAAAGTTGAATAAGGAAACTATAGAACTCAATAACACTATTAATAACCTAGACCTAATTGACATATATAGAGTATACCACCCAACATCAAGCAGTTACACTTTTTTCTCAGCAGCACATGGATCCTTCTCAAAAATAGATCATATATTATGTCACAGGGCAACTCTTAGACAATATAAAGGAGTAGAGATAATACCATGCATCTTATCTGATCATAATGGAATGAAACTGAAAATCAACGATAAAAGCAGGAAGGAAAAAGCATACATCACTTGGAGAATGAACAATAGGTTACTGAATGATCAATGGGTTATAGAAGACATCAAGGAGGAAATTAAAAAATTCTTAGAGATAAATGAAAACACAGACACAACATATCGGAATCTATGGGACACATTGAAAGCAGTTCTAAGAGGAAAATTCATTGCTTGGAGTTCATTCCTTAAAAAAAGAAAAAACCAACAAATAAATGATCTCATACTTCATCTCAAAATCCTTGAAAAAGAAGAGCAAAACAACAGCAAAAGAAGTAGAAGGCAAGAAATAATGAAAATCAGAGCTGAAATTAATGAAATCGAAACAAAAGAAACAATTGAAAAAATTGACAAAACTAAAAGTTGGTTCTTTGAAAAAATAAACAAAATCGACAGACCCTTAGCGATGCTAGCGAAGAGAAGAAGAGAGAGAACTCAAATTACTAGCATACGGGATGAAAAAGGCAATATCACAACAGACACTTCAGAAATACAGAAGATAATCAAAAACTATTTTGAATCCTTATACTCCAATAAATTAGAAGATAGTGAAGGCATAGATAAATTTCTTAAGTCATATGATCTGCCCAGATTGAGTCAGGAGGATATAGAAAACCTAAACAGACCAATATCAATTGAGGAAATAGAAGAAACCATAAAAAGACTACCAACTAAGAAAAGCCCAGGACCGGATGGGTATATAGCAGAATTTTACAAAACCTTTAAAGAAGAACTAATACCAATACTTTTCAAGCTACTTCAGGAAATAGAAAAAGAGGGAGAACTTCCAAATTCATTCTATGAGGCCAACATCACCCTGATACCTAAACTAGACAAAGACACTTCAAAGAAAGAAAACTACAGACCAATATCTCTAATGAACCTAGATGCAAAAATCCTCAATAAAATACTGGCGAATCGGATACAAAAGCATATCAAAAAAATTGTACACCATGATCAAGTAGGATTCATCCCTGGGATGCAAGGCTGGTTCAGTATACGGAAATCAATAAATGTTATTCACCACATCAATAGACTTAAAAATAAGAACCATATGATCATCTCGATAGATGCAGAAAAAGCATTCGACAAAGTACAGCATCCCTTTATGTTCAAAACTCTAGAAAAACTAGGGATAACAGGAACATACCTCAATATTGTAAAAGCAATCTATGCTAAGCCTCAGGCTAGCATCATTCTGCATGGAGAAAAACTGAAGGCATTCCCTCTAAAATCTGGAACAAGACAGGGATGCCCTCTCTCTCCACTTCTGTTCAACATAGTTCTCGAAACACTGGCCAGAGCAATTAGACAGATGAAAGAAATTAAAGGCATAAAAATAGGAAAAGAAGAACATAAATTATCACTATTTGCAGATGATATGATTCTATACCTAGCAGACCCAAAAGGCTCTACAAAGAAACTATTAGAGCTAATAAATGAATTCAGCAAAGTGGCAGGATATAAAATCAACACGCATAAATCAAAGGCATTCCTGTATATCAGTGACAAATCCTCTGAAATGGAAGTGAGGACAACCACTCCATTCAAAATATCTTCAAAAAAAATAAAATACTTGGGAATCAACCTAACAAAAGAGGTGAAAGACTTATACAATGCAAACTACAGAACCCTAAAGAGAGAAATAGAAGAAGATCTTAGAAGATGGAAAAATATACCCTGTTCATGGATAGGCAGAACTAACATCATCAAAATGGCGATATTACCAAAAGTTCTCTATAGGTTTAATGCAATGCCAATCAAAATCCCAATGGCATTTCTTGTAGAAATAGAGAAAGCAATCATGAAATTCATATGGAAAAATAAAAGACCCAGAATAGCAAAAACAATGCTAAGCAGGAAGTGTGAATCAGGCGGTATAGCGATACCAGACTTCAAACTATACTACAGAGCAATAGTAACAAAAACAGCATGGTACTGGTACCAAAACAGGCGGGAGGACCAATGGTACAGAATAGAGGACACAGAAACCAATCCACAAAACTACAACTATCTTATATTTGATAAAGGGGCTAAAAGCATGCAATGGAGGAAGGATAGCATCTTCAACAAATGGTGCTGGAAAAACTGGAAATCCATATGCAACAAAATGAAACTGAATCCCTTTCTCTTGCCATGCACAAAAGTGAATTCAAAATGGATCAAGGAGCTTGATATCAAATTAGAGACATTGTGTCTGATAGAAGAAAAAGTTGGCTACGATCTACATACTGTGGGGTCGGGCTCCAAATTCCTCAATAGGACACCCATAGCACAAAAGTTAATAACTAGAATCAACAAATGGGACTTACTCAAACTAAAAAGTTTTTTCTCAGCAAAAGAAACAATAAGAGAGGTAAATAGGGAGCCTACACCCTGGGAACAAATCTTTACTCCTCACACTTCAGATAGAGCCCTAATATCCAGAGTATACAAAGAACTCAAAAAATTAGACAATAAGAGAACAAACAACCCATTCAACAAATGGGCCAAGGACCTGAACAGACACTTCTCAGAGGAGGACATACAGTCAATCAACAAGTACATGAAAAAATGCTCACCATCTCTAGCTGTCAGAGAAATGCGAATCAAAACCACCCTAAGATACCATCTCACTCCAGTAAGATTGGCAGCCATTATGAAGTCAAACAACAACAAGTGCTGGCGAGGATGTGTGGAAAAGGGTACACTTGTACATTGCTGGTGGGACTGCAAATTGGTGCAGCCAATTTGGAAAGCAGTATGGAGATTTCTTGGAAAGCTGGGAATGGAGCCACCATTTGACCCAGCTATTCCCCTTCTTGGTCTATTTCCTAAAGACCTAAAAAGAGCATGCTACAGGGACACTGCTACATGGATGTTCATAGCAGCACAGTTCACAATAGCAAGACTGTGGAACCAACCTAGATGCCCTTCAATAGACGAATGGATAAAAAAAAATGTGGCATTTATATACAATGGAGTATTACTCTGCATTAAAAAATGACAAAATCATAGAATTTACAGGGAAATGGATGGCATTAGAGCAGATTATGCTAAGTGAAGCTAGCCAATCCCTAAAAAACAAATGCCAAATGTATTCTTTGATATAAGGAGAGTAACTAAGATCAGAGTAGGGACGAAGAGCAGGAGAAGAAGATTAACATTTAACAGGGATGAGAGGTGGGAGGGAAAGGGAGAGAGAAGGGAAATTGCATGGTAATGGAAGGAGACCCTCAGGGTTATACAGTGGAGGGGGTAGAGAGTGAGGAGGGGAGGGGAGGGGAGAGGTGGGGAGGGGGGAGGGGGGAGGATGGGAAAGGCAGCGGAGCACAACAGACACTAGTATGGCAATATGTAAATCAATGGATGTGTAACTGATGTGATTCTGCAATCTGTGTATGGGGTGAAGGTGGGAGTTCATAACCCACTTGAATGAAAGTGTGGAATATGATATGTCAAGAAATTTGTAATGTTTTGAACAACCCACAATAAAAAATTAAAAATATAAAAAAAAATAAAAAATAAAAAAAAATAAATAAATAAATAAAATAAAATTTTTACATGCAGTTTTTTTTAAAGACTCCCCTCCCTTTTTTAAATTATGCCCTTGATCCATTGCAAACATCTAAGACTCTCAACATCAAAGACAAATAACTTAGAAACAAAAAGAGTTTTATTGTTTTTAAAAGGTTGAGAGTAATTGCATTTAATTTAGGACATAGAAAACATTTTCTCAAATCAGAGATCAGAGATCCCTCTGAGCAGTTGTAAGCTTCTTAAGAACACACAGAGTGGATGGAAAATATTCTTTATAATTACTGTCATTTATGTAATAAGTATGCAATGATTAAATCATGTAAGGAAGCAGGATTTTGATAAAATTTTTTTCTTTTTATTGAGGTTGTAATTTGCTGAATCTGAGCCAGTTGGGTGCTGACTTAAATTCTCAGTGTGGACAGGTGCTTTTTATGGTATTATGGGAAGGCAAGCAAGGGTAATACAGATGCAAATGTTGGCAAACTCTTAGTTATTATTTCTTTGGACAGACCTTGAACAGTCTTAGGTTCATAGTTCATATTTTGGTGAACTTTCTTTTCTTAAAGAAAGCATACATCACATCTTTATATACATATAATTTATTCAGCAAATATTGTTGGGAATCTCATTTGTTCCAAATACCATGCTAGTGACTATGGTACAAATATGAATATGGTTGTTTCCAGTTTTAAGTATCTTATACTCAAGACAAGGGTTGGGGAGAGAAAAAAATATATACATTACAGTATATTGTGATGGCTTTAAGCACAAGGGTTTTTGGACAGATAAATGGGTCTGGAAAGGTTTCACAGTTCACAGTGTTTTCTTTGAGGATTACATTTAGGTTCTGAGGGATGGGGAGTGGTAGGGCATTATGCTGAGAGCATATGGTCAATTGAGTAATTCTAACTAATTTTGCATTTTGGGGGGCTATGAAAAGTAGGGGTGTTAAGAGATTGAGCATGTAGAGTAAACAGATTAAAAAGGGCCTTATAAAGTATGTGAAGGATTTTGGACCTGACTAATGGTGGTGGGGAGCTCTTAAGGTTTTAAGGAACATTATGTTTTATAGTATGAATTTATAGGTCATAAACCAGAGAACAATAGTAAAACAATTGATAAAATAATCTGAGATAGAATTGATGTGAGCTTAAGCAAGTATTGCTAGTTGTAGAGAAATGAGTTAATTCTAGAGCTAACAAGAATTTGAACTAATTGACTGTCAAGAAGGGGAAATGACATGGATGTCTCCCAAGCTTCTGCCTTGAGTGAGACGGTAGAGGGATGTCTTTGACTGAAGTGAATGAAACAATACAGGAAGGCATACTTTAGGAGTTTGAAGTCATTCATATTCATTTTATAGAATTAGCTTCTGTCCTAAATGACAGTGTGACTTTGCCCAATAGTATGCAGCCCAGGGAAGGATTTCTGGTGTTGAAGCCTCAAGTTACATCTGGATGGTCATCAATGACTTGTTTTCTCTTTCTGAATAGAGGTCTTCCCAGGATGGATATTGGTATGAGGATAAGGCCATTTTTTAAAGGAGGTTTCAGGGCAGAAATATATGGTAATGAATAGTTAATAAGGGGGCTGGGGATGTGGCTCAAGCGGTAGCGCGCTCGCCTGGCCTGCGTGCAGCCGGGTTCGATCCTCAGCACCACATACAAACAAAGATGTTGTGCCCGCCGAAAACTAAAAAATAAATATTAAAAAATTCTCTCTCTCTCTCTCTCTCTCTCTCTCTCTCTCTCTCTCTCTCTCCTCTCTCTCTCTCTCTGTCTCTCACTCTCTCTTTAAAAAAAAAATAGTTAATAAGGGAAGAAAGAGTTCCATTTAAGGGTTCCAATTAATGATATTAAAGTTAAAAATGAAACAAAAATAGAAATGATTTGTATATAAAGTTATTATCACCTCCTATGGAATGCAGCATCTGAAATACTAACCATACATTACCTTCTAATATTCCTTGGCAATAGAAGTGTGCTACCATGAAGGTATATTTTTAGCCAATGTTTTGGCCTTCCTTTAATCTCTCTCTCTCTCTTTTTTTTTATATTCCATTCTAGGAAATGCTATGTTTTAAATTGCCAACATTGGAAATGAAATGATCTCTTTCTTAAAATTGTACCTATCTGTATAAAATATAGTGTTCTGTATTAGGACAGATTTTTTTTTTAGGGCTGATCCTTGGGAAAATCAAACATAAGGAATTGATGAATGATGAAAATTTTAGTACTTTCCTGACTGCCATTCTTTTCTGACTAAGCTTCTTCTATCTCCTACCCCAATCCAGCCATATTATAAAAATGGAATTCTGCTCGGATCTGTAGTATTATGAATTTTTCTACTGTTCAGGAAATAAGATTGTATCACATTTGAAACAGATTATAGAAGTCTATATTATGTACCATATTACTGTAGAAGGATATTCTTGTGTGGACATGGTTTTTAGTGCTTATGAGGACTTTAACTGTGGTCTTTCAGCTATAAAACATCAGGGTCACGACTTGATATTGCCGAACAGTCCTCTGGATGCTGTGAGGATGAAAAAAGAATGCTCTTAGCACTTAGTTGCATGTGACATGATTACCAATGATTCATCACAAAGTCCTGAAAGTGTAAGAATGCCTTCCTTTGCTTCCCCACAAACTTATGTGAAAGCATTTACTTAGTCTTTTGAAGTCTAAAATAGTCTTATATTAAGACAATGTAGTGATTTTGTGATTACCATGATGGTATGAGGAGACGTTTTCTTCTTTGCTTATTAGGATGTATGGACAATATTTAAAGTAATTACTATGAAGATATAGTTGATGTAGATGTCTAATTTCTGGCTAATTAGATTAATCTTAAAGTTATTCAGTAATGTTTGACTAATGCTGAATTTTGTGAAGAATAGGCAATATATTTGCTCATTATTGATTTGAAAAAACTCTTATTTCCATACTCAAAATGTAAACAACATCAGTTATTTAATAATCCTAATTTAGTAGCTAATTTTTTTAAACTAATGTATTAGGTTAGAGAAATCTTTCATAATTTTGTTATAGAATAGATTTGTTCTTGAAGTGGCTTGGCAACGTATCACCTTAAAAATGTACGTTCTTCTAGGATATTTTTTTGTCTTAAAAAAAGTTTGCTTTGTACTTCAGAACTATAAAAACCTATTTCTGGTTTGTTCTTAGTTATATCAGTATTTTGTGGTAAATTCCCTTGGTCTAGGGTATAGTCAGTGCAGGCCTGCTGTAAGTTCTGTTCACCTGAAGATTCTTTAAAGATTGGGATGATTGGTGGGTGGGTGGGGTTGTGGCTCAGTGGTAGAGTGCTTGCGTAGCATGTGTGAGGCCCTGGGTTCGATTCTCAGCACCACATATGAATAAATAAAATAAATGTCCATTGACAACTAAACAAAATATTAAAAAAGAAAAGATTGAGATGATCTCTATTGTATACTCTTTTCATGGAGAGTGGAATCCCAGGTTACTTACTGTGTCTGTTTCCTTCATTCACCTGTATGTACATGCAACTTATTACTGCCATACTTGACCAGCCCTCTTGTATTCACTTTGAATTGTTTGTGAGTTCAAGCCCTACACTAAACTTTGTAAGAAACTGAGTTCTGTATCTGTATTAGCCATGCATCTTGGGGAAAAGGGTGCCATCTGCCTTGTGGGAAGAATCAATCAGCATTTCAATTACACTGATATTTGGGCCCCTTAAAGACTCTCTGCTGGCACCTGTGACCCTCTTTCACTCTTTAGCTTTTCAGATCCTGGCCTATATTGAAAAATATAATTTCTAATTATAAGCCAGTGTCATTTCTACTTCTCTAATTCTCCATGGCTTGGATGACTAAGGATTGCATTATGTTTATATTCTATTAATATTTATTTAACATAATTGGTGTTATTCAAAGGTCAGATTGAGTATAATTCAGATTTTAAAAAAAACATAACTGCCTACTTCATATTTTTCTTAAAAATAAAAGAAAATGAAACATGTAGAATTTAAAACAAACTTTATTCAACTTTTCCTAGATTTTGGAAATATGATTTAACTTGGACTGATTGAGGAAATTATGAAATTGACAAACTTTAAAAATTTGAAATAATTTGCTTTAAGCATCTTGAATTTCCCTTAACAATTCAAAAACAAAACAAATACCCTAAACTAACTGAGTAAAATCAATGACTGATATTCTATCACCAGCAGGATTCTGTCTCTTTGGGACCATGATCTGAGGGAATGAAGATGAACAGTTGATTTTTATAAATTCTTTGGTTTCCAAATTTAAGAGTTAGATGGACTCACATAAAACTTTTGCTAAGAATAGCCTTTGAATATTTTTTACTAGTTTATTTCTGTCTCTGACTTATTATTATCATATCTTCAAAATACTGAATTTCTAGAGACACTTTGAGTGATAGACTTCAGTTGGGGAATCATATAATATTTCTTAGACTATGTAATATGGGATTATTTGTTTTTTGGTACTAGGGATTGATTCCAGGGGGTGCTTTACCATTGAGCTACATCCCCAGGAACTTTCATTTTTATTTTGAGACAGGGTCCCTAAGTTGCTTGGGCCTTGCTGTGTCACTGGGGTTTGCTTTGAATTTGTGATCCTCCTGCCTCAGCCTCCTGAATTGCTGGGATTACAGGCATGTGCCACTTTAACTGGCATAATCTGGGATCTTAAAATATACATCTTACATTCAGCCAAATTGTTTGGCTAATTTTATTTAATATTAGGTCTGAAAAATGATGCATTGACAATTAAAAGTCTTTACTTCTAGTTCAGAATGTCTTTAAGTATTGCTGAACTTTACGTACATATCACTTGGATGAAATGAGGTCCATTACAATGCATATAGAATTTAGAGTTGGAGACCTGGATGTGAATCTAAATCTTCATGTCCACTTAACCTCTTTGAGCCACTTTTCATGTCTATAGAAAGAAGTCAACAATATTTCTCTCACTGGATAGTTGTGAGAGTTGAAAGAAATATTATATGTGAGATCCTTTACAAATCATCCTTTATAGTTGTTTATAAATATGAAAGATACTTTTTCTTGAGCATATGAATATGAGATAATATGTAGTGATTATCAGGTGTATTTACTCATTTTAAAATTTTCCCTTCAGTTTTTTTTACTTTATATATATTTATTCTTTCTACTCTTTAATAAAGGATTATGTGTGTTAAATTGAGATCCCTGGTACGTTGAATCTTTATGCAGTCGCCCCCTTCAGAAAGGAGTACCAAATAATAATGTTAGTTTAATTTATTCAAAGCTAAAGAGTTTTTCGTTTCTCCATAATAATGTATTCATCCTTGAATCATACATTTAGCTCATAACAAAGAATTTTACTTTGTTGGCTTTTGACACAATGAAATATATTCTGTGTTTTAGACCCTTTCTCCTAATTATGTTTTTGTCCCATCTTCTCTTTGTCTGTGAATCTTTCACTTTGGGAGGCTGGTTTGTGCTTTTGAATACATCCAACACTTTTCTCTGTTTTTTTATGCCTTGCTTATATCATCCACCCACTTGCAATTCCTTTCCATTCTTGAGATGCTTTCCTATTGTTAAAGCATAATTTAAGCTTTATCTATTCCATAAAGTCTTTCCAGAGTACTGCAGCCAGAGCAATTATTATTTTTTTTTACACTCTTATGTAGTTATCACCTGAAATACTCGCCTTTTTATTAGTTGAGGAGTGAGAAAGTTTTTTTCCCCCCTAGAAGCTTTTAAGGGACTTTACTGGAGAAGTCGGGTAAAAACTCTTTAGCAATGTATTTTTTAGTGTTACAATACAGATATAAGGAAGATGCTAAGGAAATAGCAGTGATCTCTTATGCTACCACTATCCAGATTAGTTCCCCATTATTTCCCAGTTGTTTGACTCTGCCCAACTTCCCATATATTCCATAACAATGAAAGATGTTGAGTTCAAACAGATTGATTGCGGTTGAAGACAACTTTTTTTCCTGATTGGCCATATAAAATGAACTGTGATGCCATCACAAATGATTGATTTTATTATTATTATTGATTTTATTTTATTATTGATTTTATTAAGTGACCCAAAAGTCACTTTCCAAAAGTCCCTTTTTCTTGGAGCTATCCCTGACTCTTCCTATCAGTTGTGGTTGTCTCTCCTCTATTCCTGAGAATTATTAATTGCTACATTGTATTTTGTTTCTTTCAAAATTTTATATTATGATATAAAAAAGTGATTAGTGTTCTATGGAAGAGCCACTATCTTAAAAACAATATGGATTCATTCTTTATTTTTACATAGGAGGGATTTGCCATTATACTTTAAAAAATATTTCCTTTCAGTTTATTTTAGGCAGTTTCTACTTCTTTTAGTTAATATGTGTGAATTTGACATATTTTATGACATAATTTAAATGATAAACAATATTAACTAGGATAGGTTTTTTTTTTGTAAAATAAACATGACAAAATAGGTAAATAAGAAATAGAGTATATTCCAAAGCTTAATTCAAATTACTTTTTTTAATCTCCCCCCTTTTTTTTTTGTACTATAGATTAAACCAGTCATATCCCCAGCACATTTTATTTTGAAACAGGGTCTTGTTGATGAGGGCCTCACTAAATTGCTGAGGCTGGCTTTGAATGTATGTCCCTCCTGCCTCAGCCTCCCAAGTTTCTGAAATTACAAGTGTGTGCTACTGCGCCTGGCTGTTAGCTACTATTTTAAATTATATTCTATAGGTATTTACAACTTTTGTTTTGAAAGATCCACAAAATAATTTTATTTCTTTAATCTTAGTAAAGAAATATAATTATTAAAATGAACATTGAATGCATGTTAATAGTTTCCAAACTGGGTTTAACTGACAGATTGACTAAATGCTGGGAAACATATATGGAAGGAAGCAAGCCATACTTTTCTTAGACTATGATTATAGAACAAGTGAGGATTAATTCAGTTTTTTACATTCTTGGTTTTATTATCCTGCACTAGATTTTGCTTTTTAACTGAACTTTCATTCCCCTAGTCTTATCCACTCCAATCAATCCTTTATTACTCTGGCAATTATTTTTCTAAAATGCAAATTTATACTGTGCTACTCTGTAATACATCATCCTGTCAAAGGTAGGAGCAATAGAGAATCATACTTTGATTACCTTTTACCTGTCTCAGTTTTTTTTTTTTTTCAGTTTATTCTTGTCTCTCTACTTTTTCTATTTCAGCCATATAAAAAAATATCTATTACTTTCCAGGATATGCCATGCTTTTTTAGGTCTCTATGCCTCTGTTCATGCTCTTTTTCAGACCTGGAATATTGTTTTCTTCCTGCACTCTGGCCAAACCCAAAAGTCACTTTCCAAAAGTCCCTTTTTCTTGGAGCTATCCCTGACTCTTCCTGTCGGTTGTGGTTGTCTCTCCTCTATTCCTGAGAATTATTAATTGCTAATTGTATTTTGTTTCTTTCCTTGGAATTTATTTCCCAACTAGAGCAAAAACCCCTTGTAGTTAGTTTTACATATGTAACCCTAGCATTTTGCACAATAGCAGGTACGTAGGCACAGTAGGTATTTGTTGAATAATATGAAGGGTAAGATTGGGTTAAAAATGGTATTTTGAGTGCTTCTATCATGTTTGGTTTCCTTTACAGCTCTTATTTCACCATAAATATGAATTTAACTTAAGTTATATTTTATAAGTGTTTGAGAAATGAATTACCATACTTGTGTTTTTTTTTTAACTATAAGTGTTTAATTTTGTTCCAATTAATGCTCTTATCTTTCAGTTCTTTACCTACCCTTCTTCATTCTACTGCAGAGATTAAAAAAAAAAACAAAAACAAAAACAAAAAAACAACAACAACAACAAAAAAACTTGTGAACTATGCATGCCAGACTCCATTGATAGCAAGTTTTCTGTTAGGAATGTCCAAAACAAGGGAAAAGTGAAAGATTGGATGGTAGAAGGAAAGAAGTTATTTATTTCCTTTCATTGACTGGTGCAATTCAGCATGCAGAAGGAGTAGAGGATGGTTGAAGGTGACTGCATGTGACTACGTTTCAGTACCAATTGTGGTGGCTTCATCAACATTACAAACAGTACTTTGGATTTTGGGTAGTATTCGCTGTGCCGACCAGTAACAGAACCATCCCAGTGTGAATTGTGGAAATGTTTCCAGAAGCTCAACAGTGATCCCGGCCTAGGGTAGCAGTACACTTTATTTGGTTTGCTAACTTGTTTTTGTTCTGCAGCTCCACTTATATCGCCTTCTAACTCTCCCAACGGCTTTATAAATCACTTTCCATTATTGACTTCCCTATGTTGAAAATAGCTAGAGTAGTTTCCACTTTACTTAGTGGACAATACCAAGAAGTGGTCTTTAGAAGTAGAACTTCAAAGATATGAGTTTGGGATTGGTTATTTGACATGTTTTGAATTGAATACAGTAGAATCTCACTGTCAGTGGAAAATTGCCATTGCATTCAGAGACAGCTTAGTTACTTAAACTATCAAATTTCTTTCTGGAACTGAAGAGATTACCAAAGCTAAAAAATCAAATGCAAGCTGTAATTGATTATGATGGTGGGAATAATGTCTTGGAATTCAGAGCTGTGTTGGCTATTTCTGATACACTAGAGAATTTAAAGTAAAGAAATTATGAGGTCATTGCTTTAAATTTTCAGTTCGAGGATGGTCAGCGAAACAGAACTTCATGGTGGCTTTCCCCTGATATTGTCTTATCTTTTATTATTGTAATACTTGTGCAGCTAAATACAAGAACCAAAATTTTATCCTTCAAGTTTTAGAGTTACAGTAAAAGATGAATTTCTTCTTTTCTCCTTACCCTCTCCTCCTTTTCTGTCTTCATTCTTCTACTTGAATTGGTTTCATGTAGTTCATCTACTTTGTGATTATTTTCTCAGTTCTTGAATGCTTAGTTTGACTAGATATCTGTATTTTGAAGAACTTGTATATTAGCATTCTGAGCCATGGCATGAAGGATATATAAGTGGAAAGCACTGGAACTATTGGAGAATACTCCAATTTAGGAGAGTAAGCTAAAAGTAATAACTGCACCATAGGAATTTTAGGGCTGAGTGCTACCATTAAATATTTGATAAATTTGAAAACAGATTTTTATCTCTTACCCATTTCATTCACATACTTGGCTTGTGCAAAAAGAATATGCCTTCGAAAACAAGATTTTTTTCTTTTAAAGTTTAAAGATCGTAATATCAATTGATGCTCTTCTTTCAGATGTTATCTTTTACTGGAGCCAGTCCCTTTGGCTATACTTGCTGCACAGCTATTGATCTTGTTAATTCCCCTCTCTCTGTCGATTAGCCAGAATTAATAGGAAACTGATTACATTCACCTGACCAAGAAAGCTGCATAGCATCACAGCTATGTAAAATCTGCTGTCATAATCTAGTACATATTAGCATTGATTTTTCAAATAGTTAAGTAAAGATAGGAAATTCCATGCTTTTTCCATTGTGTACAATTGTAAACCAAAGAACATTTTTTAGAACTAATAAAAAGTGGATGAAGATGGTATTAATAAGTGCTTAAAGCAATGTTTATTTGACTGGCTTCATCTAAGCTGATTGTAATTCCAAAATTAAAAAAAAAGTAAACAAAAACAAAACAGAAAAATTAGTTTTAATTTCCAGTGTTCTTGTCTACATACCTTTTCCTTTATTTTACTTGCTAAATTAAAAACCAGAGGGTCCTAATATTATTTTGGGCAGTAGGTCCTTTTTGCAATCTGGTAAGGTCTGTGAATTAGACTCAGAATGTTTTTAAATGCAGAAATTAAATGCATAGGATTATAAAGGGAATGAATTAAAATAGTGCTATCAAGATAATTTAAACTGTAATATAGTAATAATATTAGAATATAGCATTGCTTTTGTTACTACTCCATTTTAATACTACTATAGTTTGTTGTCTGCATTCTTTTTTTAAATTTGTTTTTAGTTGTAGATGGACACAATATCTTTATTTATTTTTATGTGGTGCTGAGGATCAAACCTAGTGCCCCACACATGCAAGAAAGGCGCTCTGCCACTGAACCCCAGCCTCAGCCCCTGTTGTCTTTATTCATAATGGAGGGAAATTTAATATTTTAGTTAATGTTAATGAAAATAAACACATGGTCTTTTCCCATCCAAATATACAGACCTGGACTCTAACTATTGAAACTTCTGATATGGAAGGGATTCCTGAGCCCCACATACAGAGGCTCCACTCTAAATAAATTTACATAACAGTGACTTTTTAAAATAAATATTTATTTTATTTTTAACATGTTTGCTTAACTATGATTTTGAGCATATACTTATTTTCTCCCTTTTTGTCAACTGGTTCAATCTCATTTACTTTTAAAGCTTAACTAGACAGTTCATATAACATTTAAATTTTTGTTTATTTCCAAAATACTGACTTTCTGCAATAATCTTCATTAATAGCTGGGCATAAAATTTTTATAAGGTTGTTTACAAATGTATTATTTGCTTTACATTTGTCATTTTATGCAAATAGAACTCAAAATGATGAAATCAATTGTATTTTACCCAGTAAGTCGACAAAATAATTTCTGTGTCTCTTCTCCTACTCTATATTCTCAACCACAAATTATGACAATTTCACAAGCATTTGAAAAATTATTTTATTCATTGGATTATTTGCAGGTGAGGTTCTGTGCTTTAGTCTACAAATCAGTAGTTAATTTAATGGTGCACTAGTTTATATTTAGCAAAATGAAGCATAACTAGCTCAACTGAAAAATGATTCTTGTTTTAACCAGTATCTTCACACAGCTGTTTAAATACCATATTGTACTTGGATTTTTTTTCTCCTTTCTTTATTTAGGATGGCACATGGGACTTGTGTAATCTTTGCTTATTTTAAGCTAGCATAAAAGAATGATTCTCAGCAAATGGGAGACACTTTGCAAAATTGAAGGCTATTCTTATGTATTCAGGCCAAGTTCAATTATTATTAAAGAATGTATCTTTTTCTCCCTAGTTTTATACTGATAATTTTTTCATTATAATATTATGTTCCAAAGTTATTATACAGGTCCTTTTTTTCATGTAATTTTATTTTTTTATATTATAATACCATTAAAACATGATTGGCCAGGGAGAATCATTTTAAAAATTGTAGTATTTCACTCTCTCTATTATCAGTTTTATACTATGTTTCTGTCTAGAATTAAAAAAAAAAAATTTAGTTTTGGATGGATACAATACCTTTATTTTATTTATTTATTTTTGTGTGGTGCTGAGGATCAAACCCAGTGCCTCACACATGCCAGGTGAGTGCTCTACCACTGAGCCACAACCCCAATTCCTAGAATTTTTTTGACTCTCTTTATAAAGATGTAAAAGCTACCTTGAAATATGTAACATTAAGATGGAGACTTTGAATAATTTTTAGTAACCCTTCCTCTTCTTTTTCTCTCCTCCTCCTCCTCTTCCTGTTTCTTCTTCTTTTTCTTGCTCTTTCTCTTTTTCTATTTACTTCTGCCCCATCCTTACTGTTTACCTGACTCTCAGTCTCTTAAATCACCAATAAGACTTGGTTTCCAATTCTTCCGTTTTTATATCAAAAAATACTTTAGATTTTTAAATTTTGTTTATACTTGTACATTTATTTAACTTTCATATGTTCATGTAGCATATCGTAATATTTTCAGATAATATAATTTTTTGTTACACTATATCTGTGAAATAGTGCACTACCATATCTTGATATTATATTTGAATTTTTAGTGTGAAACTCTTTCCTCTCTATTGGATGATTTAAGCTAATCATTTTGTAGGTAATTAATATAATGGAGATCAGAAAGATAAGATATACAGATGTAGGGATTATTTAAGAGACTGATTTGAAGTACAGTGGAATTGCTTTATTTCTTTTAAACAACTCAAATCTGCATCTGTTTCCTAAAATGTATAGTGTTGCTTAAAGTGTTCATTTATATTCTACATATGAATTCTATTTCTCTTAAAACCAGCCCTGATTTTGGGTTGATTTGTACTGTTTATTTATTTATTTCTTAAATTAGAGTTTTAGAGCATATAGTACTTGGTTCACCTCGACAAACTTATACATAACATGCATGGGAATGGATTTCAGTTCATGATCCCTCCCACCCTTTTCTCTCTCATCCTCCTTCCCCTCTGCCATTCTCCTTCCTCTACTAGACTCCCTTTACCTGTCTATTAATGTATATTTGATTGGTTCTTTATGCTATTTCTGTCCTTCCCTCATCCTTTCCTTTGTTTATTTAAGAGAACTGTTGAATTTTTATCTTATAACTAGACTTAAACCTAACAACATGAAACAGTGTTTCATGAACTATTATATCAGTAAAAGTTCTGATATTGTCATTTCTAAGAAAATTAGTAATGCAATGGCAGCACACAGTTCCAAGTAAGAAAAAAGAATCCTATAAAAGAATAAAGATAAGTTGTATAAAGTATGAATATGGTAAAAATTATAGGGAACAAAGTGACTGGAAAATTATTTGGTTGAATTAATAACTATACTACATGTGATTACATTTTGTAATGGTACAGAAAATTTTTATGCAAAACTAAACTTTATTTTATGGTATTTTTTGTTGGTGGTAAGTGATCAACCCAGGGCCTTGTACTTGCTAATCAAGTGATCTATATCCACAGTCACATAATTAACTTTATGTATTATATATAGCATGCATAATTTTGTGAAGAGATTATTACTGTGGAACCTTCTCTACTTTTACCTACTGTGGGTACTTAATAAAAGTTTTTCCTATTTGTATTTAATGAGACAAAAAAGCATATTTAGTGAAAGCTCAGGACTAAAATCTCTAAGGGACACTCCAAGGAATGGAACCAAAAATCAAAACTCAGTAACTTGACAATAATGGTAAGTGCTCTTAAAATAGTAACAACAATTATACTACTAACATTTTTGTAACATTAGCCAAATATTAATCCCTTTTTTGTTACTTCAAATAATGTTTTAAATTAAATGTTTTAAAAATTAAATTTTAATTGTGAATTATATCAATAAAACACATTTTTAGGATAAAAATGAGATATTAATTTTTATAACATAGTTTAAGATGGTAGTTATATGCTTATTTATTTTTCTTTTTTTGTCTTTCATGTGGAAAATTGACTGAAATATTAAGTGAAGAATAAAACAATGTATTTAGAAAGTATTTCTGATAATTAACCAGTTCTTGAAACATCAGGGAAGTCCTTTTAATAATGAGAAATCAATTCTATAACATCAAATTTTTAAAATATAAGGCTAATATATACTGAAAATCAATATAGACTCCCCCCCACTCTGTTTTGCTAAGGGTAGCACGTTCTTAATCATTTATTTCTCCAGATTCAGCTGAAAGGGTACAAGTTACGGGAAACACATCATCAAATTGAAATAGTCTTTAAAGATTGGTTATGCCACATTATTTTATTGGGAGAGTCCATTATAACAATATACCAATTTTTAACTTCTTTCTGGATTAAACAGATATACATGCACATTCGAGCGCAAACACACACACACACACACACACAGTCTAGTGACCATCAATATGATCTAATTTATAAAAATGAATTTATTTAAATATTTCTGAAAATCTGTTGATTTAGATTCCTTATAAATAAGATAAGCTCTGTGCTGAATTTACAAAAAATAGATTTTTTTTTTTGTCAAATGTTTTCTCTGAGATAAGGGGGTGTGACTCATAGTAGGGTAGGGAGGGAGAGCATGGGAGAATTAGATTAATTCTAGATAAGGAAGAGGGGTGGGAGGGAAAGTGAAGGGAGAGGGGAAGGGGATTAGCAAGGATGGTGGAATGTGATGTTCATCATTATACAAAATACATATATGAAGACTTAAATTTGGTGCCAACATACCTTATAGAAAACAGAGATATGAAAAATCATGGTATATATGTGTATTAAGAATTGTAATGCAGAAAAAGAGTACATGTATAATGGCATAAATTGGCATGAACATACTTTATATACAGAGATACGAAAAATTGTGCTCTATATGTGTAATAAGGATTATAATGCATTCCACTCTTGTCGTGTATTTAAAAAAATAAATAAATATAAAAAATAGAATTTACAGCATTTTTAGTTTCACAGCAAAATTAAGCAGGTGGTACAGAGATATGCCACATATCCCTTGGCCCTACATATGCATAGCCTCCCCCATTATCTCCTCCCCTGCTGGATTGATACATTTGCAATAACTGATGAAGAACATGGATACATCATTATTACCCTAAGTGCATAGTTTATCTTACAGCCCACTCTTGGTGTTCTATATTTTATGGGTTGGAACACTTTTGTAATGACATGTGCCTACCATTATGATATCACACAGAGAAGTTTCATTGCTCAAAATAATCTGTTTATTTAAAAAAATTCTCATTGTTAAAATTGTGTTTTTACACTATGGAGAATGTGGCAATACAGAATAGAATGAAAAAGAAAATGAAAAGATAGTCAATTACACACAAAGTTTTTATTTTTTGAGCTGGGATCTAACTGTGTTGCCTAGGGTGACCTTAAACTCTTAATCCTCTTGCCTCAATCTCTTGCCTGGCTAGACACATTTTGATCTAAGTCATAGTATTTAAGTAAAAGGTATCCCTCAAAATTTCAGAAATTTTACATTTCATGATATTTAGAGGTTTGTTATATATAAATGCTTGACATTAGTGATAGTTTCTAGAAAGTACCTACGATTCGCTTCTATGCCCTCCTCTTTCTTCCAGAAACTGACTTAAGTAATTCTTAATCACGTTTTGTGTAAAGCTCTGCAGATAGAATAGCATGGAGAGCTCATCCAGAGGACAGACCATCTCCTCCCTGGACCAAGGGCTAGGGTCTGGCTCTTAACTTTATACACCAGAAAACTGGTTATTCAGAATCTTAGAGTTTGTCAATCTTCTGGGATATACACCAAACAAAACATAATCATATATGACATTACTGATATGTAAATCAAAATGCAGGTTTAATAATTTGTTATTTCAACATTTTACGTTCCATAATACCAATCCTTTTCCCATAATCTGGCCCTCTTCTCTGTTCTATTCATTCTCTTCTCTGATTCTTTCTTCTTACCAAGATTCCCATTTTTTCCCAACCCTTGCAATCCTCCTGAGACACCACAAAATCATAATAAACTGAAAGAATACACTCCTTAAAACTAGGTAAAATTTTTCTATATCCTTACACTTGTCAAAGAGTTAACATATAGGTCATCTTGATTATGGACATTAATGTTCAGATAATCTTATCCTTCCAGCCTCTCTCTCTCTCTCTCTCTCTCTCTCTCTCTCTCTCTCTCTCTCTCTGTGTGTGTGTGTGTATAATGTGTATATATATTTCTACATACACATTGGATCATGATAATTCTACAAATCTGTGAAGATCATATTTTGACTCTTCCAAGTTCATTCTCAGGGTGTTAAACTTCATTTCTACTTGGGACACAATATTTAATACTGCTCTCTTTTTTCACTCTACCACCATTAGTGTATTTTTGCTTTGGAAAAAGCTAGCTCCATAAATAATGTGGCATTTATTTTCTGTAAAAGCTTTAGCTGCTCATTTTATTTGGACATTGATTTTTCATCAAATGACAGAAATGGCAAGGTTAGCATTTCAGGAGAGCTTCTCTTCTGTTAACAATATCTTCATCTTCTCATTAGTTTAATTCATGATAATAATCCAGAAAAGCTTTGACCATTAAATCCTTTTAGGCAGCAGTGTTTCCCAAAGGACCATTATTCGTTTTTGAGTAATTAGTTTCTTTAATTCACATTAGTATTTGAAGTTAATAGTATAGGGGAATTCATTTTCTTTCTGATGTAATAACCTTTCCATTACTGTATGAAATAAACTTTTAGTTTTTTTTTTAAATCTTTTCCTATAGAACTGACCATTTAGAGTACCAGTATAGGATTTAAAATTTTTTTTTGTAGTTGTAAATGGACAAGAATGCCTTTATTTTATTTGTTTTTATTTTATTTTTTAAAGTGGTGCTGAGGATAGAACTCAGTGCCTCATGCATGTTAGGCAAGAGCTACAGCTCCAGCCCCAGTATAGGGTTTTATTCCGTTCAGATCTAAGCTCTTTTGGAGAGTTAAGAATTTAAACAGTTGTTTCCTCAACTCAGTTCCTTCCATCACACCTTTTTCATTCACTGCATGGGATATGATGTGGTCTCTCCAAAAAGGATTTATGGAATCTGTGGAGAACCCCATTTAAGTTACTTAAATTGAATTTTTTTATCCTTTTAAAAAATACACAAAGAAATTTGTAAAGCCACTATCATTAGGAAGTTTAATATTCAAAAACTGTCTACTCAGTTTGAAAAACTGCCTTATTATGGAAGTTTTTTATTATTATTCCTGATACTTTATTATTCCTGATATTTTATTATTATTCCTGATACTTTCCAAAAGTGTAAGAATCAATCTTATGTTATTTTCTCACAAATACAAGGAGAATCTCATGGAATAAAATACATCATTCCTAACTTCACATAGTCATGATCATAGAAATCAAATCACAAAGCACTTTATAGAGATAAATAAAAGCATTTCAGAAGTAAATAATCTGGATGGCTTCTAAATTATTAATGCATTTAACTGAATAAAAAGTTTGATTTGTTAGATTGAGGTGTTTAATTTGAAAATGGTACATTTGATGAATGTCCTGTCTATCAAAGGCCAAAGCCAAGAACATATTATTCTGATTTTATGTGATTTTATTGTAAAAGAAAGGACTGAAAACACTTCATAAGTTTCTAACATTTACTAGTATATGTAATAATTAAATAATTAATAAAGAGTAAATAGTTTTAATTTTCCAGATATTTTTTAAGAGAGAGAGAGAGAGAGAGAGAATTTTTTAATATTTATTTTTCAGTTTTCGGTGGACACAACATCTTTATTTTATTTTTATGTGGGTGCTGAGTATCGAACCCAGTGCTCCACGCATGCCAGGCGAGCATGTTATCGTTTGAGCCACATCCTCAGCCCTTTCCAGATTTCTTTAGTCCCCTTATAGGAGGAAACAAACCAAAACACTTTGAAGACACTTAGAACAGAACCAGGCATTCAAAAGGGCTGAAATGTATACTTAGAAATGAATTTGGCTCTTTTAATCTTTTTTTTTGTCTAGACATTTATGCAGTTTTAGGATTCCAGATGATACATATATAAGGCCATCATTTGCTCTTTAGAATTTTAAGAATAGGGGCAAAGTAGGCAGTAATGAGCTCTCTTGAGCCTAGTATTTTCCAATCATGTTTAAGAAGAAAGTCTAGTTAATATCCTGTTGGGCATTCAGGCCACTGGAGTCTAGTGTAAATTTAGGAATGTTGTTTTCCTAGCTCAGAAATAAGTCACACTGAGAAAACTCTCCTTCTAATCTATTCCATGTCATGCCTTCCCAACATAGTAACATTTGTTTTTCAGAATAAAGCTTGAAATAAAAGGTTGTAGGCAATAGATTTTGGCAATTGTCATAATTGCAATCACAAACTTCAAAGAGATAAAAATTAAAACACTTATTTTTACTTGTTTTTTTGTGTGATAGTTAATGGTCTTCCAGTTAGAAGATGTATAAACTTGTTTAGGTTTTCTAACCTCTGTGTCTCAATTTCATCATCATAAAGTGGGAACAGTACTAGCACCTTGTTGGGTTGTTGTGAGGACTGGATATATACATCTAGGTTGAAGGGAGTGAGAGAGATTATAGGTAAGGACTATGTGTAGGTATCATTTGTTTTTGTTATTGCTATAGATATTAGTATTCATGCTAGACTTCAGACATAGTCATTTTAAATTTACTTAGCAAACATTAATTAAGCTTCCAATCAGTGACAAGCACTATTCTAGATAGTAGACCTTCAATAATGATCAAGACAGAGAACTCTTTATATGAAACTTGTATTTTGGTTCTGGAGATCAAGAGACAATTCAACAATTAACTGATAAAAAATGTCAGTTCATGCCATAGAGAGGACTAAACTTGGGTGATAGGATACACTGGATAGTCAAAGAAGTCTTTTTAAGGAGGTGACATTTACCTTGAAAGTTGATGACAAAGAAACAAACTTGTAAAGATCTGGGGTAAGAGCATTCCCATGAGGAGTTTCTAAGAAGTACTCTGAGGACAAACACTGGTGATGCTATTGAGTAGTAGCCTAGAGGCAAGAGCAGGATGAGGTACAGCTTGAGAGGCTGGTGGAGCTCTGGTCTTGTAGGGATCTATGAGCCTGGATAGGGAATTAGGATATCATTCTAAGTTGCAGAGACATCCTAAAGGGTTTTTAAGTAAGGATTGGCTTGGCTTAATTTGCATTTTAAAGACTTATTTTAAAGTCTACTTTGTAGCTATATAATCAAGACAATGTAGTATTGGTGGGGAAGGGATAGACACTTCAATGGTTCAGAGCATGGAACCTAGAAATTGACCTATGTGGATATATGGCCAACTTCGTTTTTGATAAAAGTGCAAAGACAATTAGAAGGAAGAAAGAAAATCATTTCAAAAAATGATGGTGGAGGTGTTGGGCACTTTCAGGTAAAATAAAGAACCTTGGACTAAACCTCATGTAAGATATGAAGTATAAAACTTTCAAGAAAAGAAAATAGGGTAAAAACTTTAGGATCTAGGGCTAAGCAAGGAACTCTTAGACTTGTTTTCAAAAGCATGACCCAAGAAAGGAAAGATTGGTAATTTTATCCAAGTTATTCAGTGAAAGACTCTTATAAGGTGACTAGAAAGAAAAGCTCTACAATGGAAGACAATATTTGCAAACCATAAAACTAACAAAAGATCCCTAATATCTGGACTCTTTAAATAACTCTCAAAACTTAACTGCAGAAAACCAAGCAGTCTAGTTAAAAAATGGGCAAAAACAAGAAGCTTCTCACTAAAGAGTATATACAGATGGTAAAAAATACATGAATATATATATATATATATATATATATATATGTTCATCATCATTAGCCATTAGAGAAATATAAATTAAAAACACAAATTATCACCGTAAAGTTATCAGAGTGACTAAAATAAGAAAGTAATACCAAGTGCTGTTGAGGATGTGAAGAAATTGGATCATTCATATATTATCAGTGGAATGTAAAATGGTATAGCCATTCTGGATAGCCATGTGATAGTTTCTTACAATTCTATGCAATTACCATATGACCCAGCTCTCTTAAATATTTATTCCAGAGATCTAAAAATTTACGTTCACATAAAAACTTGTGCATGAATGTTTGTAGCAGTTTTTCTAGTAAGAAACTCAAACTGGCAACATCCTAGATGTTCTTCATTGGTGAATAGTTAAATAAATGTGTACTATAGAATCCTTTTCAGCAATAAAAAGGAACAATACACAAAATAACTTGGCTGAATCTCCAGGGAATTATTCTGACTTAAAGGGAACCAATCTTTAAAGATCACATGCTGAATGATTCCATTTATATAACATTTTTGAAATGACAAAATTATGAAAAGAAGAACATTATTTATTGTCTGGAGTCAGGACCAGGAAGTTGGGGAAGGGGATGAAGGGGGTGTCTATGAAAGGACAACAGTATAGATCTTTGTGGTGATGGAACTGAATTGTTTTTTATCTTGACTATGACAATTTTATTATCCTGGTTGTGATTTTCCATTAAAATTTTGAGGCTGTCACCTCCAGGAGAATTTGAATAGATGATGCATAGGATTCTTTCTGTTATTATTTCTTATGTGTGCACGGGAATTTACAATTATCTCAAAGTTTAAAATGTTTAAAGAAAAACCCTGTATTATTTTGGCTGATCAGTGAAGAATGTATGCCTCTAGTCCTACTTTTTGTTTTATTTAACTGATGGAATCTATGTCTTGTACTTTTAAAAAGACCTGCAGCTGATTCTACTGTATAGACAGGATTGAGGATCTTGCAAAACTACAAACAAATCCCTCTGGATTTTAAGGTCAGGGTGTTACTAATGAGATTTTTAGATTGTGATGCTTGTTACCGGCATTTGATTCTGCACACATCTGTGATCTGATCCCATAGGATCAGTGTATGAGAGCCACTCAATTGAGAATAACTTAGATATCTATATGTTTATAGATAACATATTTCCTTCTTCAAATTAAACATTATTCAAATTTTTGTTGTTGTTGTTGTGTGTGATACCGAGGAGGATTGAACCCAGAGCCTCACAAGTACAGGGATTGCTCTACTACTGAGCTACATCCCATCCCTTTTTACAAACTTTATATTGAAAAAGAGTCTTACTAAACTGCCCAGGATGGCCTTGAACTTGTGATCCTCCTGCCTCAGCCTCATGAGTAGCTGGGGTTACAAGTATACAACACAGCCAGCTTCTCTATTTTTTTTTCTTTTTCCCCAAGGTCCATTCAGCTTTTATTTCAGACACTTGTTGAAATAATTACTTTACTTATTTGTAGCAACTGTAATTTTTTCAGCAAAGATAGAGCTTACTTTTGTTTATACATTGCTATTAGTCCTTTTGTTCTTTTTCTTTCATAGGTGCCCTGGCTGGGAAGTAAAATTGTATTTGTGAACAGAACACATGCAATTCTCTTTTGCATGGTAGCTGCAGGATTCTATTTTAAAAACTCAGTATTTAATTACATATGAGATCCTCTTTTGAGTGCATGTTGCTTCAGAGCAGAAATCACAGTGAACTGTTGCCTTATGAATAAGTTTAGTACTTAATTTTCCACAAGGCCTACTTTTTGTCTTTTTAAAGTAGAGAAGCTCACATTTCTCTTTCTTCTGCTTCACCTATACTTTTAAAGATTTTTCTGGCAAACCCCCACTAACAATAGGTTTTTATTTACTCCTGAAAATGCCAAACTCTTGTTTGATTTTATAATGGCCATTTTAATTTAATTTTGTGTTATATTTTGAAGATCATTTGTTTCGTGTACAGCTCACCAGAACTCATAGATATAAGAAGGCATTCAGTGATGTGTATTGAAGAAGATCATCAGGTATTCAATGCTCACTGCTATGTGCTGGAACTATTTGGATGGTACAACTTCATGTAGCTTTCAATTTTGTGATGAGATTCATAAATAATGAGAACTAACCAAAACTTGTTATCATGGTATCCCATTTAAGAATATGATGGAAACTTTCTAAAATGTGTTTGTCATTTGTGTGTACCTGTGTGTAAGCAAGTGTGTGTGTATATTTAATGCTATACTTTCCTGTTGTCTTATGTCTTTGCCTTTGTTTCCATTCTTCTTTCTTATGTCTCATTGTCTTTGTTATACATATTTTATTTATGGTTCTTATAATTCCTAACAACAATGTAGGTTGTTTCTTAAGTAAGTGTGGTCCAAAGTGCCTTGCTTTTTTAACTGTATTTTTCTCTTGTATGAAAGACTCTCATCATTGATCAGTATTATCCTTTTATTTTAGTTTATTCCTTGTTTTCATCCTTGATCTTTCTGTCAAGTATCTATGCAGAGTATTTAATACTCGTTCCTACAAATTTGCTTTCTATCAGCTTGTTTAGAAATGTGTGTTCTTGAAAAGGGATTGTGATGTATTTATTTAAAAGTTGATATAGTATTTTTTTTTTGCGTTCTACACACCTTTTAAACTTTTACCAACATTAATTCATTGCATCCTCACAACAACCCTCTGAGTCTGGTACTCTTATCCCTATTGTTACAGAGAGGCTGAGTAACTTCCTTAAGGGCACATAACTATACAGAGCCAAGATTTCAACAGACTGGCTGCCTCTGTAGTACACACTGATAACTGATGTAATAGTTTTCTTTTCCATTAATATTAAAGTAGTGTAGTATGAATTCCATTTGGTACTTTCCCCTTCTTCCATGTTTTTATGTGTGCATCAAGGGATGATATATAATTGCCACTTGATACTCTATTGTGCACATGTCACATTTTATAAAAATTAATGCTCTTGAGGTATACTGTACATAAAATAGAAACCTCACTTTAAGCATACACTTTACTGAATTTTGATGACCATATGCATCCCTGTAACTAAATAGTGTATAGAACATTCCCTTTACCTCAGAGTGTACCCGGATTTCCCTTTTTAGTCAATCTTCTTGGATCCAAGAGACTATTGATCTTTCTTGGCCCAATGGGTTTTATTTTTTTGTTAGTGTTTTATACTGTATTTTGTAAAAATAAACTCTTATAGTATATAATTTTTAAGTCTGGCTTCTTTTGTTCATTTTGCTTCTGAAATTTCATAGATTCTATTGCTTTCTTTTTATTATTATTGCAATTTTTTGGGTGATGCCAGGGTTTGAACCCAGGGCCTTGTGCATGCAAGGCAAGCACTCTACTAACTGAGCTCTATCCCCAGCCCTATTATTGCAATTTTCATTGTATATATGTGCTAATTATTTTATATCAACACTTCTCTTTATTCTTATAAATTTAAGGAAAAGTTACCAATGAAAATGGCTTAAAAGAGCCACAATATCAGAAAGCAGCAATGATAATATGCTGGAATAATATAGTACATAATTGAACAGAGATCAGAAAGAAAAGAATTCAAATAATAAACTCTTAAGGCTGCAAAATGAAGCATAATTAAACAGAGGGAATATTGCTACAGTCATTGTCATGAAGCGCAGGTTTGAAAAACTCATATAAGACAATGTAAAAGGACAAAGAGGAAAGACAGACTAAAAAGGATGTTGGTTTGATGTTGGAGAAAGTTAAACGATATCCTACATTTTTAAAATTTTATTTGTTCTTTTTAGATATACATAACAGTAGATTGTATTCTCACATATTATGCATACATGGAGTATAACTTATTCTAATTAAGATCCCATTCTTGTGGTTCATATATGAATATATGAAAGATTTGTTCCATTCATTCTGTTATCTTTCCTATTCTCATCTCCCTTTATTCCCCTTTCCCATTTTCTAAACCAATGAACTTCTATTATCCCTGTTCCCCTTATTGTGTGTTAGCATCCACACATCAGAGAGAACATTTGGTCTTTGGTTTCTTAGGATTGGCTTATTTCACTTAGCATGGTAGTCTCCAATCCCACCCATTTACCAAGCAAATGCTGTATTTATTGTTCTTTGTGTATATACCATGTTTTCTTTATCCATTAATCTATTGAAGAGGCACCTAGATTGGTTTCATAACTTAGCTACTGTTAATTGAGCTAATACATAAACAATGATGTAGCTATGTCACTGTAGGATGCTGATTTAAAATTCTTTGTATATATCCCAAGGAGTGGGATAACTGGGTCAAACGGTGTTCCACTCCAAGTTTTCTAAGGAATCTTCATACTGCTTGCCATAGTGGTTACACCAATTTATAGTCCCACCAGCAATGTATGAGTGAAACTTTCCCCCCCCCACATCCTCACTAATGTTTATTGTTACTTGTATTCTTGATAATTGCCATTCTGACTGGAGTGAGATGAAATCTCAGTGTAGTTTTAATTTGCATTTCTCTAATTGCTAGAGAGATGTACATTTTTTCATATATTTTTTGACTGTTTTTATATCTTCTTCTGTTAAATGTTCAGTTCCTTTGCCCATTTAGTGAAGAGGTTATATAATTTTTTTGGTGTTAAGTTTTTAAGTTCTTTTTATATCCTGGATATTAATTCTCTATCTGAGGGGCAGGTGGCAAAGATTTTCTCTCATTCTATAGGCTCTCTCTTCAAGTCCTTGATTATTTCCTTTGTTGTGAAGAAGCTTTTTGATTTGATACCAACTGATTTATTGATTCTTGCATTTTAGGAGTCTCATTTAGTTAGTTGGATACTAAACTGACATGATGGAAAATTAGGGCTACATTTTCTCCTACTAGGTTTAGGGTCTCTGGTCTAATGCATAGGTTTTTGGTCCACTTTGAGTTAAGTTTTGTGCAGGGTGGAGAAAGGGATTTAATTCATTTTGCTACATATAGATTTTCAATTTTTCCAGCACAATTTGTTGGGGGGGCTATGCTTTCTCCAATGTATGTTAATGGTGCCTTTGTCTAGTATGAGATAACTGTGTATGTGGATTTGTCTCTTTGTCTTCGACTCTGTTCCATTGGTCTTCTGGTCTGTTTTGGTGCCAACACCATGCAATTTTTGTTACTATGGTTCTGTAGTATAATTTAAGTCATGATATTGTGATGACTCCTGCTTATCTTTTCCTGGTAAGGATTTCTTTGAATGTTCTGGGCCTCTCATTTTTTTGAATGAATTTCATGAATGCTTTTTCTATTTATATGAAGAATTTCACTGGAATATTAATTGGAATTGCATTAAATCTGTACAGTGTTTTTGGTAGTATGGCCATTTTGACAACGTTAATTCTGTCTATGCAAGAACATGGTAGATCTTTCCTTTTTGGTGATCTTCTTCAATTTCCTTCTTAGTGTTCTGTAGTTTTTATTGTATAAGTCTTTTACCTCTTTGCTATATTGATTCTTACATATTTTATTTTTTGGGATGCTTTTGAATAGGATAGTTTTTCTGATTTCTCTCAGCTGATTCATCATTGGTGTATAGAAATAAATTTGATTTTTGGGTTTTATATACTGCTACATTGTTGAATTTGTTTATGAGTTCTAGAAGTTTTCTGGTGAAATTTTTTTAGGTCTTCTAAACATGGAATCATTAGGGATAGTTTGAGTTCTTCTTTTTGTATTTGTATCCTTTTAATTTCTTTCTTTTGTCTAATTGCTCTGGCTAGCATTTCAATTACCATGTTGAATAGAAGCAGTGAAAGAAGGCATCCCTGTCTCATTCCAGTTTTTAGAGGGAATGCTTTCAATATTTCTCTATTTAGAATAATGTCAGTCTTAGGTTTAACATATATAGCTTTTAAAATGTTATTTTTGTCTATTGGTGTGATTAATTATGTTTATTGATTTACATATTTTGTACCAACCATGCATTCTTGGAATGAACCCCATTTGATCAATGTGCAATTTCTTTTTAATATGTTTCGTATATGATTTGCCATTATTTTATTAAGAATTTTTGCATCTATGTTCATCAGGGATATTGGTGTGACGTTTTCTTTCCTTGATGTGACTTTGTCTGGTTTTGGTATCAGGATGGTACTAGCTACATAGAAGTAATGTGGAAGGGTTCTCTTCCTTTCTATTTCTTGGAATAATTTGAGGAAGATCGTGTTATTTCTTCTTTGAAGGTCTAGTAGGACTCAGCTGAGAATCTGTTCCTGAGTTTTTTTTTTAACCTTTATTTTATTTAATTATTTTTATGTGGTACTGAGGATCGAACTCAGTGCCTCACATGTGCTAGGTGAGCGCTCTACCCCTGAGCCACAACCCCAGCCCATTGGTAGGCTTTTTGATGGAGACTTGATCTTTTTAAGTTTTGTATGTTCTCTTGACAAAATTTGTTTAGGTTATATATCTCTATAAATTTGTTGATGTCTTCATGATTATCTATTTTATTGGAGTATAGCTTTTTAAAAATAGTTTCTGATTATTGTCTTTATTTCAGTAGTGTCTATAATATTTCTTTTTTCATAATGAATTTTAGTAATTTGAGGGTTTTTTTCTTTCTTTTTCATTATCTTAGCTAAGGGTTTATCTATTTAATTTTTTTTTTCAAAGAACCAACTCTTTTTTCTTGATTTTTATTTTTGTTTCAATTTCATTGATTTTTGGCTCTGGTTTCAATTATTTCTTGTCTGCTACTGCATTTGGTGTTGATTTGTTCTTCTTTTTCCAGGGCTTTCATATTAGGTTATTTATTTGGGGACTGTCTATTCTTTTAATGAATGAGCTCAATGCAATGAGCTTATTCATACTGACTTCATAGTGTCCCCACGATTTTATATTTTGTGCAGCTATTCTCATTTACCTCTAAGCATTTTTAAATTTTATCCCTGAATTTCTTCATCTATCCATTGGTCATTCAGTTGCATATTATTTAGTCTGTATGTGTAAAAGTAGCTTCTATTTTTTTGATGTATTCTTGGTTTCTAATTTTATTATTATAGAATGCAAGGTATTATCTCTATTACTATGTATTTGCTAATTCTTGTTTTGTCATGTAGGATATGGTCTATTTTAGAGAAGGATCCATGTGCTACTGGTAAGAATGTGTATTCAGTCATTGATTGATGATGTATTATATATATATATATATGTTAAGTCTGCATTTTTAATCATATATTTTAGTTCTACAGCTTCTTTATTTTCTTTTGGGGATCTATCTAGTGGTGAGACAGGCATGTTAAGGTCACAAAGTATTATTGTGTTGTGATCTAGTTAATTCTTGAATTTGAGAAGGGTTGTTTGTTGTACATGGATGCTCCTTTGTGGCATAAATATTTATTATAGTTATGTCTTTTTGATGTATAATTCCCTTAAGCAGTATGAAATTGCCATCTTTGTCCCTTCTAATTAACTTTGGCTTGATGTCCACTTTATCTGATATGAGGATAGAATCCTTTGCTTGTTTCAAGAATCATGTGAGTGCTATGTTCTCTCCCATCCTTTTACTTTCAATCTGTGGATATCTTTGCCTATGAGGTGAGTTTCATGGAGACAGCATATTGTTGGGTCTTGTTTTTTGATCCAGTTTGCCAGTCTGTCTTTTAATTGATGAGTTGAGGCCATTTACATTCAATGTTATTTAGAAATGATTTTTTATTTTATGTCATTTTCATTAATTTCTTGTTTTTAATTTGAATTAGTTTCTACTTTAATCATAGTAGAAACTAGTGTAGTTCCTCCATTTGCTGATTTTCACTTTCATTTTTTATATCTTCTTCCTGAAACATATTAATGAGGATGTTTTATTGTGCATTCTCTTAGCTTTTGTTTGTCATAGAAAGTTTTAATTTAATCATCAATTCTGAAGCTTAATTTTGCTGGGTACAGTATTCTTGTTTGGCATCTATTTTCCTTCAGTGCTCGGTATATATTATTTCCAGATGTCCTAGCTTTGAGTGTCTGAGTTGAAAAATCCAGATTAGTTTCTCTTTAGATATAACCTGTCAATTTTCTCTGGCAGCCTGTAAAATTCTATCCTTACTCTGTATGTTAAGCATTTTTTAAAAAATACTTTTTAGTTGTCAATCAACTTTTATTTTTATTTATTTATATGCTGTGCTGAGAATTCAACCCAGTGCCTCACACATGCTAGGTGAGTGCTCTACTATGGAGCCATAGCCCTAGCCCCTCGGCATTTTTATAATAATGTGAGTTGGTATGAATCTGTTGTAATTTTGTATATTTGGGATCCTGTATGCTTCTTGTGTTTGATTTTCCACAAATCTTCTGTTGTGGGAAATTTTTAGATATTATTTCCTTGAAAATTTGTACATTCTTTTGGTTTGTATCTCTGAGCCTTTAACTGTCAGATAAATCTTAAGTTTGATCTTTTCATATTATTCCATCTTTCATGGAAGGTCTGTTCACGGTCTCTTCAAATCTTTTCTGCATGGTCTACTTTATTTTCAAGATTATGTGCTTTGCCTTTGTTTCCTGAAACACTTTTCTTCCAAGTGGTCTAGTCTATTGATGATGCTTTCCACTGAATTTTTAATTTGGTTTCTTCCTTCCTTTTGAGGATTTCTGACTAAGTTTTCTTCAGGATCTCTGTCTCCTTATTGAAGTGCTCTTTCACTTTCTGATTCATTTCTTATATCATCCTTTACCTTATAGATTAGTTTAACCATTATCTTTCTGAATTCCATGTCTGACGTTTCTTCCACTGTGGTATCAATGGAGTCTGCTGTTGAGGTATTCTTATTGTTTGAGATGGATTGTTTGCTTTTTTTTTTTTTTTTTGCACAACCAAGAAATATTTATTGTGGCAGTGTCTGATTGACAGGGAAGGGAGAGAGAGAGAGAGAGAGAGAGAGAGAGAGAGAGAGAGAGAGAGAGAGAAAGAAAAAGAAGAAAAGAAGAAGAAGAAGAAGAAGAAGAAGAAGAAAAGAGAGAGAGAGGGAGAGAGCAAAGTGAGAGAGCTTGATTTTTCATATTGTTTGTTTATCTACTCATCTATTTGGATGGATCTGCAGGAATAGAGTTCCTATCTTATGAGTTTACAATGTTCTTGTATGTTACTAGTACTTCACAGATTGGGCATGGAGAGACCAATGATAGCAATCATCTATGTAAACAATATATAGTAGTACACTGGGTACTTAGTTCTTATTTTGAAATCTACAGAGTTATATGCAGTACTATTAGGATCATCAATATATCAGTAAAAATAACAAATAATCATGAATTATATCTGGCATAAAATCAAACAATAGGTGTTGTTTATGACTTCTGCCATATTAATTATTGCTGTGATGTTGGTGGTAGGGGACAGAAGTTTATATATATATATATATATATATATATATATATATATAGAGAGAGAGAGAGAGAGAGAGAGAGAGAGGTGTTAAGGGTAGGATTGAATATAAGGAATGAAGAGGGTAGAAAATTATTTGTAATTTCACATGGTGGATGGGGCAGATTCAGTGGTATCTTAGGATATGTTGTTATGAGAAAGGGGTAGAAAAAATAGAAGTAAAAACATTAAGGAAGAGAAAAAGAATGGAATTTGATCGTGAACAATAGAAAAAAGAGAAGATACAAGGGATTTAGAGTAGTAGCAAAAACTATACAAAACAAAATCAAATTATGCTAATCAAAAACCCCACCTCCAAAACTCAGAGCACCAGAAAATAACACCTTAATAAAAAAGGACTAGAAATGAGGAGAAACAAATATGTATATGGGTAGGAATCCTTGAATCAATCAATACACATTCAAATAAAACAGAAACCAATATAGAAAATCAATGACAGAAAGCAAAGTAGAACAAAACACGAGCAATACCAAAAAGATTTAAAAATTTAATAATTATGAAAAAATGTTTGTGAAAAGTTAAACAAGTAAGGAGTTATTTTACTATAATGGACAAAATAGTCAGTGAGCATATGTGTTCTCTGTGTGGGCCCAACTGATTTTCTTTTCATTTCTTCTTGAGGTATGAACTAAGCATGGAAATATGGGCCATGGGCTATTGCGTCTTTCCTTTTTATTTCATTTCTCACTGAGTTGAAGTGTGGGGTTTACAACTTACCAACTTCCTTTCTTGTGATATTGGTGTGGGCAGCAGCGCTGTGGATTGGGTGGTGAAGTTGCTGGCTGGGACAGGTAGGCCTGGCAGTGAAGTGGCGATAATCTAATCATTATAAAATGGTGACGTATGAAAATAAAGTAGGCTGAGCATGAACGTTTTAGTTTATACCATTAGTTTAGTGCTTAGGCTTTGTGATATGTGTTTTCCCAACTTGATCAACTTTTTATCTCCTTTATAGTTCTCATTTATAGTCCTTATCTTTCATGCTAAATTGTTGACCTCAGGTCAATGAGATATTAATACATATAATTAAGTGCCAAATTGTGTGAAGATCATTTTCTAATGTAGGTATAAATGTTATATAGTTTTAGGTGAAAATATATATGAGCAGATGGCAATGTAAGCAATAATTTGAGTACCTGTTACAGGTCACACCTTAGAAGTTTCCTTTTCAGTAAAGGACAAAACCATCACATTATAAATATGCTGTAATTTGCAGTTTAAAACTTTGTGTATTATCAGAAAAACTTGTACTGAACAGATGTGTCAAGTCATAAGGGCTGCAATATAAACCAGTGAAATTTACATAATGACTTCATAGGCTAGAATATTAGTCATCATCTCACTATTTGAAAAGTCCATTCATCGGTACATGACACTAGGCCAGGGTTAGAAATATCTGTATTTATCTAATCATTATGAAATGGTGACCTATGAAAATAAAGTGTTCATTTTTTAGTTCTTGGCTAAGTTATTTGAATATTAATATTAGTTATGAATTATTTTTATAGAAAGTGTCACTTTCAGTAAATATCTTGCATTGTTTCATGGTATCAGCAATTTGGTTTGTATCTGTCCTCACTAGTTTTGGTATTGATACTGTAAAATACTGGGAAATCTTTGTGAACTATTTACAATGTCCTGATGGTTGTTTGCTCTGTTGTCTCAAAATGTGTACTCTTTTCTTCCTGCTTCCCTGGTAGCTTAGTGTTTAAATTATGTAATTTTTTGTTGTTGTTGCTGTTGTTGTCAATGGACTTTTATTTTTATTTATTTATATGTGGTGTTGAGAATTGAACCCAGTGCCTCACACATGCTAGGCAAGTGCTGTACTACTGAGCCATAACCCCAGCCCAAAATTATGTAAATATTTTTAATAAGAAAAAAGGCATGAATATATAGACTATTATTTATTACTTTATAAGTTCAATTTTTTTTTTTTTTTGGTTACAACTGTTGAACAAAAATTTTTCCTACTATGCTTGCTTGACAGTCAGGCATTGGTTTGCTCTAATGTCATGTTTTTGCTTATTTTGATATGTCGAGGACAGTTCAATTTTATGCAGAAATATCTGACACAATTATCAATAGCATCCACTTTTATTCCCAGAGTGAAATATACATCTCAGATCAATATGCTTTTAAACAGTTCCGTACTCTTGTTTTGACCTTGCTACCAACTTAACCTTATGACTAGTTTCCTCAACTGTAAAATGAAAGAGAATAGAAATCCTAAGTGATCTGTGAATACTCTCGAAGACTATCAAATTGTGCTTCTAAGTGCTTTAGTCACCTCTAGTATAATAGTGGTTTATAGCAGTGGCTTTCAAGTTTATTCTGTTTTTATTATTTACAGTATTATTCAGTTCTATCCTATAACATTCTATTATAAGAAAAGCTGGTCATGATTTAACTTGATTTCATGATCAGAATTGGGTTAGGTTGAGATCTGTATCTTGATTTAAATATTCCTGAATATCAGATTTAGTTTGTTACCCCTGGCAGTGAATTATCTTCTCTAAGCTTTGATTTCCCTGTCTGTATTAAGAGTGTTCTGAGGATAGAATGAAATAGGCTTTGAGAAGTGCTTAATAGAGTGCCTGACACATAAAGAACTCATTGTATGTTAGCCGTTATTATTATTTATTCACACTATAAACATGATTTTCCTCTGCTGTATTTCATAGAATATGAAAGACTGAAAGATTTTAATCACATCATTGCTAAATCTTTTAAAATCAGAAATAGAATTATGTTATTTTCAGTGAACAATTTTGAAGCATGTCCATAGGTGCTTTGTCAGACAGGAGTTGTTTTTCTAGTTCTCTGAAGGAGGTCATTCTTTAGTGTTCTATTAGAATTGATCTTCAACAAGCAGTCACATGTTTGGGATATCATTAGAGAAAATATATTATTAATTTACTGCCGTGTTCTACTTAGAATTCATTTAATTATTTTTAGAAATAGAAAATTTTCATCTTGTTTTTCATTTAAAGTTATATCATCACATTATATTGAGTCTTATGCATTTTTGAAATATTGAAATAAACATTGTTTTAACAGAAAGTAAAAAGCATTAATATTTTTATTATCTCTGAAAAAGTATGCTATTATATTATTTTCTAAACTGAAATGGTAAATTTATACCTCAACAAGGTCTTTTGGTTTAATACTCAAACAATATACTGGGCAAAGTTGCCAACTTCTAAGGTTGCTTTGCCTGTACCAGGTTCCTGTTTTCTAAGTTTCCCACACCTCATCTGTGTGTTACATCACTTGTATCTTGTTCTATGTGTCCTTACAAACAGCAGATGGTGAGGTATGTGGTAGGATTAAGTATCTTGACTTGTTGTTAATTGTTTATGTTAATTGTTAATTGTTGTTATCCTTAACATTGAGTTTCATTCTGCAGAGGAATGAGCCCTCTTGATCTTTACCCCTGTGCTGTGAATGTAGTTAAAAATGGCTAGAATGGTTGTTCCATGTAGAAAATAAAGTCATGAATACATCTTAGAATTATGACAGAGCACAGATCACTCTGCCACACTCTTTCCTTTATTATGTGAATTCATTTCTCTTGATGACTCTGTGAAGTAGGTGTTATTATTCTCATAAGCATTCAATATTTGCCATAGTCCTGAAACTAGTAGATGGCAGAATTGAAATTTCAGCCCATTAATTTCTGATATATTATTTTAGACTTACCTTGGGAAGTGTCTGGGAGTAGATTCTGAATAATACTCCAGATCATAGTCCTTAGCATGGTGTTTTAGCGGTATCTCCAACACAAGCTATTACTCTGGAAAACATGAAAAGGATTTCAATGCAATAATAATCATGGCAAGGTTGAAGAATTAGTACCTGGAAACAGAGTATAGCTCAGTTGATATGTGAGCAGGGTTATTCATACAGGGAGGAAAAACAGATTGTACAGATGCAAGAGTGTAACATTAAGAGGCTGCCAGGCAATTCTTTTTTTCTCCTGAAGTCCTGGCCATGACTTTATTGTGTAGAATTTGGAAAGAATCCAGAGGAATCCAACAGAAATTATTAAAAGGTTTGAGAAATCTGCTCTGTGATGAAAGCCTAAAGGATTGGATTTATTTAGTCTAGAGAAGTGAAGTCTGAATAGGGACTTAATTACAGTCTTCAAGTTCAGTGAAATCATAGATACAGAGGCCATGAGTGGTTCCCAAGAGAACTGTCTTTTGACAGGCATTTGAGAATATGGTTGTTTTCTTGGTTTTCACTCTGTGTGAAAGGATATTATATGAGTGATGATGAACAGCTGTTCTTTCTTAACAGCAGGGGGACAGGCAAGAAAGAGCTTAAATCACCACAGTTGTAATTTAGGGGGAATTTTCACACATCCTTGGTGGCTGATGGAGATTACTACAGTAAAACCTTCTTTTTAAAAAAATATTTATTTTTTAGTTTTAGGTGGACACAGTATCTTTATTTTATTTTTATGTGGTGTTGAGGATCGAACCCAGTGCCTCGCACATGCCAGGTGGGCGTGCTACTACTTGAGCCACATCTCCAGCCCAAAACTTCTTTTATATAGACTTTTTAACATTTTATTTTCAGTTGACAGATAATGTGTGTATTTGTGGGCTACAATATATGTTTACAATGTGAAATGGTAGATCAGGTTCATTAACAAATCCATTACCTATTTACCATTTTTTTTTGTGTGTGTGTGGTAAAACATTTAAAATGTACTTTTAGCAGTTTTATCATGTATAGTGCATTATTATTTATTATAGTCACCATTCTATGCAATAGCTCACTAAACTTATTCCTCTTCTCTAACGCAGACTTCTACCCTTTTTCTTTGATTAATATTTCCCTTTCCCCCTTCCATGCCCCTCTCCAGCATTTGGTAACCATTATTCCATTTTTTGTGTGCAGCTGCCAGAGTTCAGACTATACACAAAATATAACACATTTCAGACTGTAAGCAAGAAAAAATTACATTCCCCTTCTCTTCTGATTAAAGGTAAACATTTTTCAGACCCCATTATTGTAGGCTAAAAGCACCTATCAAAAATAAGGCTGTGTGGTAGGTGTTTTCAAGCTGCAATTGTGAACTTCATCAGCTTGGTAGAACCACTACACTCTTTTGAGATGCTTATGGGCCAAGGCTAGGAGGGCATTGACCTTTGAGAAAGAGAGTATTCTGATGATTGAGCTCCTGTTGCAAATGCTGGTCTTCTGCAAAGGTTTCCCAATTTTCTTTCCCTCACCTTTTGTTGTTGTTTCTCAAAAGCTCTCTTCTGATTGAATTACCCTATGTAGCAAAATATTTATATATCTTTTTATTTAGAAGTAGCATCTATTTCCTTAGATGCTATTCTCACTTGGGTTTTAATAGAGAGGGTGATTTCTAATTAAAGTAACAGAAAGATATGAAATGCAAATAAATAACTCCTAGAGGATCCCAATTTGGTTAGATTTTCCTTCCTTCCTCTTGTAAATACTTACAAAAATCCTGATAGATACCAGGAACTGTTCTAGACACTAGTGATATAAAATAGACAAAAATATCTGCCCCCTGTCTAACTGTTGTATTCCAGTTAGAGAAATGGTAAAACGTGTGTGTGTGTGTGTGTGTAATTTTATAGTGATAAATGTAATTGGGAAAAAGAATCATATAAAGGGGCTTATGTTGGGTTAAAGTTTTTTTTTTTTTTTTTTTTTTTTTGAAATTGATTTGCCATAAAGACTTCACATATCTATGCATCAGAGATATTTTTGAGTTCTCTATTCTGGGATTCTGCCTTCTTTCTCTCTTGCTTGCCAAAAACATGGATTGGTAGCTTGGCACATAGCACTTCAACAAGGTTACTGACCTCTAATGTAAATAGACCCTGAGTGATTTAACTCAGTTACTTCATTAAAAAAAAATAAGTTCATCATATTTTAATAAATACTAATTATATTTAAAAATCACCTCTTAAGGCATTTAAAATATCACAATGACTTTACTATAAATATCAGAATTTAACAGCCCCATAGAATAGTCTATTTGCCTACTTGTATATATTTAGAGGAATATTTCTTGTCACTTTTTCATCATACCTCATATTGTATAATGCATAATGAATGATTTTTGCAAAGGGCACTAGACAATAGAGTGTGAAAGGATCTAATAGCCCACTCCCAGAAAACTGACTTATTGCATGTGATCCCTGATGGCAGGTCAATAGAATGACCTTTATATTTGAAGAAAAACCCCTTTAAAACAAAATGAAGAATGATGTGGAATTTCTGCTGTGAGCATTGGAAGCAATTGAACTATGTCTTTGTTTTCTTTCTTTCTTTTTGATTTCAATGATATTGTTTTACTTAATGGGATAAATCAAAATATTATCATTTTAACATGTACTGATATAAAATATCTAGGTATTTTATATTCTTTTTGCATACTAAGTCTTAGAAATCTGGTGTGTATTTTTTATTTTATTTATTTTTATTGGTTGCTCAAAACATTACAATGATCTTGACATTTCACATATCATACATTTGATTCAAATGGGGCATGAATTCTTATTTTTCCACATGTACAAATTTCAGGATCACATTGGTTATACTTCTGCATTTATAACTACTGCCATACTAGTGTCTGTTGTATTCTACTGCCTTTCCTATTTGTTTTCTTTGTGTATGGCAAACTGGGAAAGGAAGACATTGAGGTATAGGATATATGTTAGAGATCTGTAGTAAGGGTATGTGTGTGTGTGGTTTGGGGTAAAAATTCAATTCAAGGCATTGTTTTTTAGATGGAAATATTTATAAAGATTTAAATGTGCTAATAGGTCTTATGATCACTAATCAAATTCCAAGTTTAAAATTATATTAAATCTAGGGTTGTGTTAACATCAAAAGTCTCCTAAGGATACAGAATACTTAAATGCAAAGACACAATAGGTATTCCACTTTTGATTTTTTATGTGAAGTCATTGGGGGTTGCTAAATTTTTCTTTCTGGGAGTGCAAATTATCTTGGATTGCTCTCCTATAGTTTCCAGAATTACTCTTCCAATTTGTATATCTTTTTGCATCTACTGAAAGACTAACCTGGGATAGTTGCTTAGGGTTGTAATTTCAGTTCAACATAATCACTTACAAATTATAATCACTTACAAATTATGATCTAAACATTTTCCCTTTATTCAAGGATATTCAGAATTTGCTATCTTTTTTTTTGTACCAGGGATTGAAAACTCAGGGGCATTCAACCACGGAGCCACATCCCCAGCCCTATTTTGAATTTTATTTAGAGACAGGATCTCACTGAATTGCTTAGCACCTCACTTTTGCTGAGGCTGGCTTTGAATTTGCCATCCTCCTGCCTCAGCCTCCTGAGCTGCTGGGATTATAGGCATGTGCCATTGTGCTCGGCTTTTTCCTTACTTCTAACAAATGCTCTAAGTCCACCAAATAGAAATTTTCTCTTTCACATTTTTCCCTTTGACAAAATGCTTTCTACCTTAAAATGATACTTCTTTTTTTAAAGTAAGACTGCATCTATAATGGGATGTGATCTCTGCTTTTTTTAGAACTTTTTTAATATAGTACTTTTTAAACATGCATACCTTAGAGTCTTGGAAATAACAATAAAAATTAGCTTAGAAGTTTATAATAAATTATAGGAGAGTTTTTATGGGGCTCAGAAATGCAAGGTGGTCAATATTTAATGTTTCATTTATTCCTTACTGAACTTATGGAAATATAGATTTAGTTCCATTGGAATTAGATAATTTTCATTTCCCAGAATATGGAGCAAGATTGAATGTTGCAGACTACACCCGAATCAACCCTGGTGATCAATGGGGTGACAGATGTTGCAGTCAGATTGCCCTCACATTCATGCAGACTTTACAGACCCCAAGATTTCTTTCCATTGGTTTTATTGTAACTAACCATAGTGGAAGAAAATTAGGGGAAAAAATAGGCCTAGGAAAACAGTATGAAACTACTTTTTTAAAAATTGATTTTAAACTTCTTGAGTGTATCTCCAATGACTGGCTTCCCTCCATTCCTCTGGTTAACTGTACATTTCTGGTTCTTTGTGACTGGACTTAGAGTCTATACTTTTTTTAAAAGAATGATCATCTATCCCTTCAACTCTAGACTCAACTCAGAATGTACACAGTTTTTAAGTTTATACTGACTTCAAATTAGACTATCAGACAGATTTTCACTATTCTCATCCTCAGTACTGAGAGAAATATCTTGCTTATTAATTTTGTGGTGGCTTTATTTTGCAGTACAGAGACTCTAGGTTACATCTCTGTTCATTAAATAGATGCCGTCCTTTTTCCTGTACCCATTTCTGATTACAGAACAATTATGCTATTTAATACCACAACCAAAATGAGAGTCTATCTGTGAAGTTTTTTTTTCCCTGACAACTTAATATATTTGAGCATCTAAAAAAAGGAATATATTTGGTGTTCCATTTTGTTATCTTAGCAGCTTGATGTATTTAAAGGTGGAGAACATATCCACTTTCCTTACTACCTAGAGAAGAGACAAATAAGGTTTTTAGTTATGCCAGAATTATGAATTTATTACTACAAACTAGGGCTGAACTTTAAAGAATACCTTTTCTGATACCGGTTATCGGTGAGAATGGTTTCATAGCACCTCCTCTAACATTTTATTGTTTTGTAGCTAACATCCCTCTGGAACATGTCCTCTCACTTATTCAGAAGAGTACATTTTGCAGCTAGTTTATCTTGAAAGATTTCTTGAAACATTGCACAAGTGAATTATTCTAAAGATGCCTTATTAAGTCTGTAATTTTTTGACAGCATGATGATTGGAAATGCTTACCTTGAAAATAATGGATTTTTAAATCATGTTGATCATGTCTGATTCATGCACTGATAGGTTGGGTAGGGAGGACCCATGCCCATCTTCTGAGAGAAATCATGGTCTTCTGCTTAAGAATGGATAATAACTGCAGGTAGTCCTTATGTTTTCATGAAGTGATGTAAACCTGGTTGTTCATCAGTTGGTTACTGAATTTCAAAATGCCCTTAATTGACAACACAGAATATTTATACTCCTGATTTTCTCAAACTTTCTACCCCTCTGTTTTTGTTAAAATTCAATCCTGATAGATAATATTTGTGGAACAGTTGTAATCCAACTATTCGTTAGATATTAGCCCTTTTCCAAGTGAGACCACTAGTGAGCTGTGTTTTAGATCCCTTGACACTTGCTTTTATTAAATTGTACTGTGTTTATGCTTGACTGAATTGAGGGTCATTATTAATAAACAGCTGCTCTTAAGTCATTATTGTCTATATCACAGTGGAATGGATCAGGAGGTGGTCCATACATCACACAATGTTTGTTTTATGAAAAACCATAGAACAAAGTTCTCAAAGGTCCAGTGTCAGGCAAAGTTGAATTCCTGAGTAACTGTTGCTGAGAATATTGTAGCTGTTGGCTTTGCTGCCCGTTTCCAACTGAACTTCTGTTAATCTTTTTGTGAATTGCCTTTACTTCATCTTATTTGCTCATTATTTTTCTCTTAACCTGTGTCACCCCAAAATTATTCTTTTTTAATGTTATGCTGTATGTATTTCTGCAAACTATCAAACTCCTTTGAGAATTCCATAGAAAATGAATTAAAAACTCAAAAATATATGTTTTTTATTGTACCTTCATCCTTGACTTTGTATTATAGTTATTTCTTTCTTACCTAAACTCCCTGGTAGAAATAAAGTCCTTCAGCGTGGAGATTGTGTCCCTCATTTCTTTATTGTATAGAAGTATTAGGCATAGTGCTTCGCATTTAATAGTATCCCCATGAGTATGTATGTATTAGGTTTATGCACTTATTGACTTTAGATACCTTTAGGTATGCTAATAGGAAGAAAGTTTTGTCCTAAGCCTCATGAAACTAGTTTTCATTTTGGTAACAGTAAAGGACCACTGTACTAAAAGCTATCATATGTTGTGGAAATCTTGGGGAGGGAAGATGAATTCTGAGAAGATCTAGAGATGACATTATGTGGGTCTGGTCTAGAGGGATGAATAGGATATCACAAGAAGAAGATGCCTTGGGGAGGTCAGATCTTAGCATTGAATTTCATGAACATTTCTATAATTTTTGTGTGATCACGGATCTTTTTCTTTCTTCCTCAAGCTTCAAGGATTCCTTTTAAAATTAGCATTCTGAAATTTAGAGAGTAAGGCTTTAGCAATGATGTGATTTGATACATTTCATTCCTCCCAGTCCAAACTGTAGAACCTCAGTCTTGGTAATTTGTTTTGAGGTATTAACCTCTTCCTTCATTTTCTGATGAATCTCCTCAAGTTTGATTGGATCTCTTCAAGGAAATATTACTAAAGGTTTTGTAAATTATGATTTCATTTTACTTTATTTTTTTAAATTTGTTCTTTCTAGATATATATGATAATAGAGTATATTTTGACATATTATAGGCATGGGGAATATAATTTTCTCTAATTAGGATCCCATACTTGTGGTTATTTATGATATGGAGTTACACTGGTAGTATGTTTATATATAAGGATAGGAAAGTTATGTCCGAGTCCTTCTATTATCTTTCCCGTTCCTATCCCCCATCCCTTCCCTTCATTCCCCTTTGTCTAATCCAATGAACTTCTATTCTTCCCCTCCCTTGTTGTTGGATAGCATCTGTATTCAGAGAAAACAGTTGGCCTTTGGTTTTCTGAGACTGGCTTATTTCACTTAGCATGATACTCTTCAGTTCCATCAATTTACCAGCAAATGCTATAATTTTATTCTTCTTTATGGCTAAGTAATATTTCATAGTATATTTATACCACATTTTCTTAATCCATTCATCTGTTGAAGGTTCCATAGATTGGCTATTGTGAATTGAGCTGCTATAAACATTGATGTGGCTGTATTACTGTAGTATGCTGATTTTAAGTCCTTTGGGTATAAACGGAGGAGTGGGATAACTGGGTCAAACACTGGTTCTATTCCCAATTTTCTTTTTTTCTTTTTTGGTACCAGAAATTGAACTAGGGAGTACTCAACCACTGAACCTCAACCCCAACCCTATTTTGTATTTTACTTAGAGGAAGGGTCTCACTGAGTTGCTTAGAGCAACTTTTGCTGAGGCTCACTTTTGCTGAGGCTGGCTTTCAACTCGTGATCCTCCTTCCTCAGCCTCCTGAGCTTTGGGAATCATAGGTGTGCACCATAGCGCTTGGCTCCATTCTAAATTTGCTAAAGAATCTTCATACTGCTTTCCATAGTGGTTGTACAATTTACAGTCCCACTAGCAATGTATAAAAGTGAACCTTTTTTTCCACATCCTCGCCAACATTAATTGTTACTTGTATTCTTGATAATTGCTGTTCTGATTAGAATGAAATGAAATCCTGATGTAGTATTTTTTTTTAGAGAGAGAGAGAAAGAAAGAGAATTTTTAAATATTTATTATTTTTTTTTTAGTTTTGGGGGAACACAACATCTTTATTTTATTTTTATGTGGTGCTGAGGATAGAAACCAGTGCCCCACGTATGCCAGGTGAGCGCGTTACCACTTGAGCCACATCCACAGACCTCCAATGTAGTTTTAATTTGCATTTCTCTAATTTCTCTCTAGAGATGTCGAACATTTTTTCATATTTTATGACCATTTGTGTAAATGATGATTTAAGAGTACTTTTAAGGGAGAGAGAGAGAGAGAGAATTTTTTTTAATATTTATTTTTTAGTTTTTGGTGGACATCTTTATTTTATTTTTATGTGGTGCTGAGGATGAACCCAGTGCCCCACGCATGCCAGGCGAGTGTGCTACTGCTAGAGCCACATCCCCAGCCCAATTTCAGATTATTTCATCACTTTTATTTTTTGTAGTGGATTCTATGTAGATTATCCCCTATGTATGACTTTGAAGTCATCATTAAGCAGTGGCATCCTATTAAAGGGCTTCTTTAAGCTGTATTTCATTGGCCTTTCCAGCCTCATGCCGTTCATTTTCTCTCTTTAATCCACACTGTTTTGTGTCATAGGGTAAGATGTTACCTCTTTTGACAAGGCCCTTATTGCATGATGCTGTCTATACAAATTCATTTCCATCTGTTATGATGCTCTCCTTCATCTGAGAATGTCTTCTTGACCACTCAGTGCAGTTGCTCTATCCCTGTGGCTCAAGACTCTAGACACACAGCCTCATCAGTGTTCATTTCATTGATTGTAGATATTAATGTACATTTTCCTCTTTCTATTAGCATGAGCTCCTAGATGTCAGGACTGCATTTTATTAGATCTTCTTCATTGCCGGGTACAGTGAGTGTGTTTCTCTGTATTTGCAAATGGTTTGTCCAACCATAAAGATGCACAGTCTTGCAACATACCAAAATCCCACAATTTTTATCATCTGTAGAGCTCATTGTCATGGTTAAACTAGAGAACGCACTTTGGAATTTTTTGTAAACAATAAAATAAGCATTTACTAGAAAGGATCTCTGAAGAACTTTTGTTTAAGCTCCTTTTGTCAGTAAGTTCCTGTTTATAATTGCCTTTTTTTTCCTCCCTAAATTAGTCATTTGTGGCCAATATGAAATTAGGAAAGTGTTGTTACTAAATAATTGTGGAGGGTTTTTTTTTTTTTTTGGTACTTTTTCCTTTTAATTCTTAACTTTTTTGTCATGTTGATTTGAGGTGACAAAAACTATATCTGGGCTGCCTTAAAAAATCATAAGGTAAAGCCCTTGCCTGATCCTTATGTTCCCAAGGACTGTTAATCTCATATTAACTTGTATTAATGAGGATTTTTCATGTGAAACTTGAACAGATAGTTCTCAGTCTATGGCTACTCTGTGGAAAATTCAATGGTTAGTCAAATATTATATGTTCTTATAGAAGTTATGTCTTCCCTTTCATAGGTAGTATATACTTGGGTATCAATGGTAATATATCACATCTACTAACAGGAAAAATATATTTCTAATTATTTTTGTATTTTGCTTATATATTTGTTTATGTTAAAACTGGGTGCAAATTTACTCAATATCCTGGTTTGTCTTTTGGTTCCTATTATTTTGTAAATCAGAATTCTCAGTATTCCTATAAAGATTTACAGCAATTAAAAAAGCAGACTGTTTGCAAGTTCTTACAGTAATTGCTACTTTTTGCTTTCATGAATGGTTCCTTGGATTTTAGTTTCACTGATATTTTTACAAAGTAGGCAATGACTGGAAACCCCATGGTGAGATTAATTTGTGATAATGTCTTGCTCATGCAGTATATCATTAGATAAATAATTTTATTTTGTTATTAAATATTCAGGGCAAATATTTTGGCATTTGAAAATATGTCTGGAGAAACTCTTTAGTTTGTATTGCTTTATCTAATTGATTTTATTTGATAGAAAGTATAATCTGTCAGCATGAATTATATTAGGGAAAACCATGGTTTAATTGTATCCTGTATAATCAGTTGGGGCTCAAAGTGTAGTCTATGAGCCAGTAGTGTCTATATATCTGGAATATTTAGAAATGTGAAATATTTGGATTCTTTTTAGACCTCCTGAGCCACAATTTACATTTTAACAAAACCCTGAAGTGATTTATATGCACATTAAAGTTTGAGAAACCCTCCTTTAAGGAAGACCCACATTCTACATATTTCAAAGGTAAGGCATCTAGGATCTTGTAACTTTTAGTGGTTTGCATAGTATCAGCATCAGTGTTACCTGGGAGTTTGTTAAAATTCCACAATCTTAGGTCCAATCTCTGATTTATTAAAAAAAGAATCCATCTACATTTAAACAGAAACTCCAGGTAATTTTTATGAGTCTTAAAATCTGACAAGAATCAATCTTGAATACATTATCTTCCTGAAGCTAGCTGAACTTGAGGTCTGGTTTTAGAATAGTGAGTGGTGGTATTATTATTATTTTTTTTTGAAACGCCTTCTGTGTTCTTAGGTATAGTATGGTCAATTCAGTAACTATGACTACATCTCTAACCATATCATCCAAGGATGTATCTGATGTACTTTTATTGATTTTCCTATCCCTTCTGACATTTGACCTTCACTAGTACTCTTAGAACTTTCCAGTGGAGGCCATTTCTGATCTGAATCCTCATGAAAATAGAAAAGGGTTTGTCACTATTTTTCCTACTTGTTTTGATTTCCACAGAATTGTTCTGCAAAATTATTTGACACTTCCTTTCTTATGGTAATGATTCTCCACCTGGCATCCCATTCTTCCTCACTTCATCCCTCCCTGCTCTTTGCCATCCTTACTCTCACTATCCTCTCTCCTCAGTGGCAGTGCCTATTTAGTCATCTCCCGTTCTGAATTCCTGCTCTCTTTCTCATCTGTGAAATTTTTAATGCATATCATACTCATGGTCATTCTGTGTTCTGTGGACCTTCTCTACCTTCTTGCTATCCTCCATCAAAGGAAGCATCTTCATCACTTCAACTTTCCTCAAAAATGTTACTTTGCCAAGAATCTTAAAATTTACACTTCCTTAAGTTTCCTTTCCATCTTTTTTTTTGGTTAATTCCACCATCCCAGTTAAACCCTGGCTTTCTTTGCCTGACCCCCACTGTGAACAGGTACAGCAATGCCTTTTCTAAGATTTTCAAGGTTCATTTCATTCGCCTTTCTCTGTACTCACTCTTCAGTGCTCTACAACCTTGGCCACCTGCTTGATTGGCTTTTGTTTTTAGACAATCAAAATGTGGGTTCAAAAATTATGAAACAAAGGTGATCAAGCCAAATAAAATTTTTGCCTTTGTAACTCAAATGGATGGGCTTTTGTACCCCACCTTCCTGTTATGCCTTTACTAAGTTATTCTATGCCAAATGTGTCATTTAGATTTTTAGGTAGGCAGGGAGAGATAATTTTTCCGTAGTCAGTAGTAAGGCTTTGTGCTTTCAGGTTAAATTTGCTGGTAGACTTCTAAATCATTGTGCTTTTATTTCATTACAATATTTTCTAGTATAGTTATACAATAAAGTTTAATATTTGGTATACTGCTGTGGGGAAGATTTTGTTATGGTCTTTAGAAGCAGATGGATTTTCCTTCTTGTGAATATAAAGAGCTTTAACAAAGATTCTGGTGTTTTACTTAGTCTCTTACCCTGTTAAATACCGTTGCTTTAAAAATTGATACATATAAGATACAGAAGAGGATGTTAAAACTTCTTTCCTAGTGACATTAAAAGGTAAGGAAACACAAATCAGTTATAGTTTGTTCAATTACATTAAATAGCCAGCAGGACTAACTGAACTTAAAGAATGAAAGTTTATGGGAAAAATATTTCTAGAAATTTTGCACTATTTGTGCAGTGAAAAAAGGAGGTGTTTTTGGAGATAGTTCAATGTCTTCAGCATTGTGCCAAAAACTCTGGCAGCTTCATATGAAGTACAGGGTATTTTGCTTGACTTGAAAGACTTGTTATGTACTGAAGAGAAAAATGCTAAAACATTCGCAATTATTGTGAAATAAAATTTATATAAAATGCAAATATTATTTCACATCTCTCTGTACAATTTTATTGATGTCCAGTTATCCAAAATATAGTCTATGCCATTTAGAATAACATCCTCAGTAATTAATACTCTGGCTCTTCCTTTTTTTCCCCAGTGTTATCTTCGTCTTCTGCCATCATCCTGCTGTGTGCCCTAACCATTTATAAATGTTTAGTATCCAGAATTTGTCATTCACTTCATACATTTCTCATTGTCTTTTTCCATTGTTGGAAGAGAAACTCATTTATTTTTCAAGATTTATGTTAAATATTACTTCTGCTCTATAGAGCTTTCTTACATTTTTCTAACTAGAATTAGTGTTTATTCTCTGTATGATCTGTTAGTTCCCCAGTGGCCCTAATTTTTGCATTTACCACTGATTTCTTCTTTTATCCATTGATTATTTAGGAGTGTGTGAATTTCCAACCATTTTTGTTTCCCACATTTTCCCCATTATTGGTGTTTAATTTTATTTAAGTGTGGTCAAAGAGAACATACATTATATTATTTTTATTCTTTTAAGTTTATTGAAATTTGTTTTATGGTCTAACATATGGTTTGTTCTGGATAGTGGTCTTCCCATGTGTGAAAATCATATGTATTAGTTGTTGGGTAGAGATATCTGTTAGGTTAGTTGTTTTTTAGTGTTGCTTAAGTGTATTTGTTGTTGATCTTTGGTATAGATGTTCCATCCAACATTGAAAGTAAAAGATTAATGCTTCCAGTTATTATTGTTGAATTATGTACTTCACTGTTCATTTCTTTTCTTTTCTTTTTTTTTTTTTTGTGGGGTGGGGTAGAAAGGGTACTGGGGATTGAACTCAGGGGCACTCAACTACTGATACATATCTGCCAGTCCTATTTTGTATTTTATTTAAAGACAGGGCCTCACTGAGTTGCTTAGCACCTTACTTTTGCTGAGTCTGGCTTTGAACTCATGATCCTCTTATCTCAGCCTCCTGAGCTGCTGGGATTACTGGCATGTGCCATGGCACCCAGCTTCGCCATTCATTTCTGTCAGTTTATGGTTCATATATTTAGAGTGTTGTTATTGACTGCATGTTTATAATTGTTTTATATTCCTGATTGGCTCTTTTATAATTATAAAATGTCACTTGTTATCTCTGTAAACTGGGATTGTAAGAAAGGGAGCAATTTTGGCACAAATGTCACAGACTCTTGCCTTTCTTTGTATTTATTTATTTAGTTCTTTTTAGTTCTATATAACTTTAAAATTAATTAAAACATAATTATTAAAGCATGGAATATAATTTGCTCTACTTTAGTCCAAAGTAATTCACCTTTCCCTCTATTCCTCCCTTCCCTCTTCCCATCCCTCCACTCTATTGTAATTCATATTGATTGATTGATTGATTGATTGTGTTATTGTCTTGTGGGTATACATGAGAGTAAGATTCACTGTGGTATATTCATATATGTATATAAGAAAGTTATGTCAGATTCATTCTACTGTTTTCTTATCCAGTCCCTTCTCCCTCAATCCCCTTCATCTAGTCCATCAATTTTTCTTTGATTTTGATGAAATCTTCTACCCTTTCCCTTTTCTCTCTATTTCCCCCCTTATTTTGTTCTAGCTTCTGCATATCAGAGAAAACACTTGACTTTGGCTTTCTGAGTTTGGCTTATTTCACTTATTAGCATGATAGTCTCCAATTTTATCCATTTACTAGCAAATGCCATAATTTCTTTCTTCTTTATAGCTGTGTTATACTGCATTGTGTATGTACACCGCATTTTCCTTATCCATTCATCTGTTGGAGGGTACCTAGGTTGGTTGTATAGATTGGCTATTATGAATTATGCTGCTATAAATATTTATGTGGCTGTACCCCTATAGTATGCTGGTTTTAGATCTTTTGGATATATACTCAGGAATGGAATAGCTGTGTCATATGGTGATTTCCATTCCTAGTTTTTTGAGAAATCTCCATATTGCTTTCCAGAGTAATTTCACTAAATTGCAGTCCTACCAACAATGTGTGAGTACTGTAACTTTCGCCCTACATCCTCACCAACACTTAATATTTATATTCTTGGTAATTGCCATTCCGACTGGAGTGAGATGAAATATCAGTGTAGTATTAATTTGCATTTCCTGATTGCTAGAGATGTTGAATATTTTTACATATGTTTGTTGGCTAATTATATTTCTTCGGTGAAGTGCCTGTTCAGTTTTTTTTTGCTCATTTATTAATTGGGTTATTTGTTTTTTTGATTTTAAGTTTTTTGATTTCTGTATATATTCTTGATATTAACGTCATATCTGAGGAACAGGTGGCAAAGATCTTCTTCCATTCTGTAGGCTCTCTTTTAATGTTTTCTTTGCTGTGCTTTAGGTGTATTGTTCAGGATTCAGATCCTGTGCTGATATATTGGAATGTTGGGCCTATGTTTCCTGAGAGCCAGTTGCAGAGTTTCTGGTCTAATTCCTAGATCTTGGATACACTTTGAGTTTACTTTTGTGTAGGGTGAGAGATAGAGACCAAGTTTCATTATTCTATGTATGGCTTTTCAGTTTCCCCAGCACCATTTATTGAAAAGGCTGTCTTTTCTCTAACATATTATTTAGACACCTTTGTCTAGTATTACATAATTTTATTCATGTGGATTTGTCTCTGTGTCTTCTGTTCTATTTCATTGATTTTCATGCCTGTTTTGGTGTCAGTACCATGCACGTTTTGTTACTATACCTGTGCAGTATACTTTGAGGACAAGTATTATGATACCTCTAGCATCAATTTTCTTGCTCAGAATTGCGTTGGCTACACAGTAGTGCATGCCAGTAATCTCAGCAGTTTTTATGGCTGAGGCAGAGGACTGTGAGTTCAAACCCAGCCTCAGCAACTTAGTAGGATGGGGATATGGCTCAGTAGTTAAGTGCAGCTGGGTTCAATCTCTGCTTGTGTTGGCTATTTTGGGTCTCATATTTATCCAAGTGAATTTTAGAACTGCCTTTTCTAGTTCTCTGAAGAATATCATTGGTATTTTGATAGGAATTACATTGAATTTGTATATTGCTTTTGGTAGTATGACCGTTTTGATAATATTAATTCTGCCCATCTGAAAACAATGGAGGTCCCATCTTCTAAAGTCTTCTTCAATTTCTTTCTTCAGTATTCTGTAGTTTTTATTGTAGAGGTACTTTCACATTCTTTGTTAGATTAATTTCCAAATATTTTTTTAGGGTGTCATGCATGGAATGATTTTCTTAATATCTTTTTCAGTGGACTCACTATTGGAATATAGGAAAGCACTATAGTTTATGTATGTTGTTCTTTTTTAAACATTTATTTTTCAGTTATAGGTGGGCATAATATCTTTATTTTATTATTTTGTTTTGTGGTGCTGAGGATCGAACCAGTATTTCATGTATGCTAGGTGAGCGCTCTACCACTGAGCCACATCCCCAGCCCTGAATGTTGTTCTTATATCCCACTACTTAATTGTCTATTAGCTCTCAAAGTCTTCCGATAGAGGTTTTTTTTTTTTTTTTTTTTTTTTTTAGGTCTTCTAAATATAGGGTCATGTCTTCAGCAAACAGATAATTTGAGCTCTTCTTTTCCTGTTTGTATGCCTTTGATTTCCTTCTCTTGCCTGATTGCTCTAGCATAGTTTGAGGACTATGTTGAATAGGAATGGTGAGAGTGGGCATTTTTGTCTTGTTCCTATTTTTAGAGAAAATGCTTTAAGTTTTTCTCCATTCTGTATGATGTTGGCTTTGAGTTTGTCATATATATAGTTTACAATGTTGTGCTTCATTTTATTCCTATTTTCTCTAGTGTTTTAAACATGAATGGATGCTGTACTTTATCAAGTACATTTTTTTTTCTGTACTTGATAAAGTACAGAGATGCTTTTTCTGAAATCTATTGAGATAATCATGTGATTCTTGTCCTTAGATCTATTTATGTGGTGGATTACATTCATTGATTTGTAGACATCTTCTAAATGTCCCAAATTCTAATGAAATCTAAACCAAGTTTCAACAAGTACTTTTTTTTTTTTTTTACCTTGGCATGATCTACTATAAATAACTCTAATGTCAAGTGTATTACTATTTATCTTAATTCTTTGTTGTACCCTAATGCCAACCTATTGTACCTCTGACATATCTGAATGTATTTCTTCTAATGGTTTAAGACATTAATTGGATTCTTTCTCCCTATCAGCTTGTACATTTTAGAGATAGAGTCTATGGACTTGGTTATATTGTTGTTCATGGACAGAGTCCTTTGTCTTCCTAAGGTTTTATAATATGTCCTCTTTTTATATGTCTTTATTTATTTTCCTTTATACCTCATAGCACACTTTGTTCTTCAAGCAAAAATGAGAATGTCATGGGAGTCAAAAGCACATGTTGTTGTACCAGACTTTCTTGAGTTCAAATCCTGACTTTGGCCCTTCCTGTGTGATCTCAGGTCAGATACTCCCTGTGCCTGTTTCCTCATTTGTAAAATATAGACAATAACATTTCTAACTTTTAAAATTAATATTGCTTTTTTATTAAGGTTCAATGAGTAGTTAGTGTAAAAAATGTTTGGAAAACTTCTGGTGCATAGTAATTATTCAATAGATAAATGATATATTCAATTCCACTGACTTTTGTAACAAAATACTACAAACTAGGGGGCTTAAAACAGTAGAAACTGATTGTTTTGCAGTGTTGGAGGCAAAAGTATGCAAACAAGGTGTTGGCAAGGCTATTTTTTTTTTTTCCTGGAGGCTTTGAGGGAGAATTTGTTACCTAACACTCTCCTAGTTTCTGGTGACTTTGGCAGTCATTTTCACTCTTTCAAAAGTAGCTCTCCAATCTCTGCTTCCCTCTCAACATGGCTGCCTCTTTTGTATTTCTGATTGTCTCACTTTAAGTATTTATCCTTGGATTTAGCTTTTAGGTTACATCTTAATTCAGGATACTCTCATCTTGAGATCTAATTCAATTACAAATAAGGCCACATTTACAGTTTTGGTTAATTGGGACAAAGGCCTATGATTTGGGGGGTCAAGAGACAAGCTATTATTTTTTATCTGCCTAAGGCTAGTTCTAGATTTGCTCCAATTCTGATATTTCATAAATCTTACCCCATTTTGAAAGTCTGGCTTAAGACTTCAAAGGATAGCTTGTACTGTATAAGATTTATCTTAAGTAAAATCAGATAAAACAATATTTTTGAATGCCTGTGATTATAAAAACAGCAGAGGAGACTTGCTCCCAATAGACTACTTGTGGGTCTTGCCCTTTATTGATTATTTAGGTAGCTCAAATTCTCCTCTCTGTGTTTCATTTCTTAAGGATTAGGTGAAATATTTCATTCTCATAGGAATTTGTTTCAATGACTTAGAAATTGTTAAAAATGAGTATTTCTAAATCTGTTAAGAACAATAAGATATCTTGAAAATTGGACTGAAGGTAGAGTTTTAAATCTAATTTCTGGATGAAAGTTAGGCATAGATCTCAAGGAAATAGTTTTGATCACAAAAAACTATATCACAGGTATATGGGAGAAAGAGCAAGAACAATGCATATGCTAGAGGATGATAATATATGTTATGAATTAAAGAATATACTTTATTAGGTTTTCCTTTCTCATCTTCAGATTTATAGCTTAACAATTAAAATGGCTTCAGTTGAAGATTTAATTCAGGTGTGTATAAATCATGATTATTAGCAAGCTTCACACCTGAGGTGACGACTCTTGTGTATATGTGCCAAGAGAGAGAATTGTATTGAAGTTTTTTTGAGCAATAACAATGATTTTATCTGAATGGAGGGATTTCAGATCATTTTTTGTTTTTAAAATCATCAATTCTGATTGAATATTTTTTAAAATAAAAATGTGTCATTTTCCAAAAACAATGGTTTGATTCTAGGGAATAATGAAGAATTACAGTGATTGGAGCTTCCAGGCTAGTAAGGCTGCACAAGCAGGTTTGTATGTTTACTCATGTTCTCTACAAAACCCATAATTTTCTCTGTATGTCACAGGGTATAAAAGGTTCGAAGCACTATATAATATAAGTGCCAAACTTTAATGGTTTTGTTTTGTGAATAATTCATGAATATATTCATAGCGCACGTATACAAACACGTACACAAACTTCCCAGGCCAAAAAAAAAAATCTTTATTTTATTAAAATTTGAATTTGTATTATTACATTGTCAATATAATTACTTGCTTTCTTTCACCAGTCCCACACAGTCATTTCTGGAGTATGGTATCATTTTACAAAGTAGTTCAAGTATTAAAATGCTAGTAGGGGTACAGTAATTCTAGGCCAAAGCCATCAGGAATTCAATCCAGAATGTAAGTTTTCTTTTTAACAACCTCATTGCCCTTCAAAATATTTGAATTTATTATTAGAACTATTTATATGTGTACTTTAGTATCATTTGCAGAGAAAGAAACATTTGGGTCAAGTCCCTTTCTCATTCTTCTCCCCCCACCTTGCCCCATTAGTGGGCAATACATTCATATTGGCTTTCATGTGCTGACCTGTATTCTTTTTAAGTGTCTATGAACAGATCCTCTCAGGGATTCCTATGAATATGCACAGTGCAATTGCAGTGTTATAAACATGAAAGAATTCAGATAGTCTGGAAGCTTGCCAACTTTAATTTTGACACATCTCAAGATTAGAATGTCAGTGGAAATGGTGAAGCAGAACTGTGCCTTGGTGCTACTGCTTTGGGATTGGAGACTGGGAGATGTCAAGCAGACAGAGCTGTAAATGATCAAGTGTGAGTGCTTTACATACTGATGGGGAATGTTCGTATCTCTTCATGTCTGCACTCTGTTAATTCTCTGAACCATCTGGGAATAACAAGAAAAGCTATTCTATCTGTGTTCTCTGCACCTGGGACGTGTGCCTATTTGTTTAAAAGACTGGTCTTTGAATTTAGGGTTGCAAAACAATTTTTTAGAAAACAAGTACAGCACTATATTTCAGAAACCTTCCCTCTTTTGAGATATAACTGGGTTGATGATTTTCTCTGTTTGTTAATTGCAATAAAGCTGCTATTGTAATTTAGAATGCTTGTTAAGAACAGTCCAACATTCCTCTGAGGGACAATAGATAACCTGCTATGTGTGTTGCTTAGGGAGCTGGTAATTATTTTACTGTAAATGAATCTAACACTAGCCCATCAGAAAAACCACAAGAGGGACAGGCTTTGAGGGAGGAGTGTTAAAGTCGAGGCTCTTTTTTATTGACTGCATTCATCAGCCCAAATTACCGGCAATAGGGTTTTTAGAGAGGTTCAAGTAAAGTAAGTAAAATAATTAAGATTCTCTTCACTTACTGTAAAAAAAATTGTAGTATGAATGCTTCTTATTTAAGACTCATTTTAACCTTCCTTCTAATGGAAAATATAAGGTTTCCTAGTATGTAATGATGACTTTTTATTTCTGAAAGGTGATTCTACCAGATCAGACACTTGAAATTTTTTCTGTTAGAATGGTTTGATTATTATCACAATTTTACATTTTAGAACTATGTATACTATATTGTATTTTGACTTACACTTAATTTTTTTTAATTTTGTTGGGAGAAAATGGATTTAAATAAATCTCAATAGTTTTGGGTGGCATTGGCAGAATAAATAAAGGAAAAGCAAGAGAAGCACATTTTATACCAATGAAAAGACTTTCAAAGATATGAGTTGGCTGAGGAAATTCTAGGCAAGTTATCTGTAGAGAATCAGATGTAACTGCGTTACTATTACTGTCCTTGATGGAGTCTGCCTGCAAACAGGATATTCTGTCAAGGTATAGATAGGTAACAGCAGACATGCTTGAAAACGAGGTGTCTGCTGTCCTTGGGAGGGCCTACTTGCAAAGGAGAGGCTCCTTCAAGGTTTAGATAAGGTAACAGCGGACATGCTTGAAAACAAGGTGTCTGCTGTCCTTGGGAGGACTTGCCTGCAAACAGGATGTTCTGCCAAGTGGGCTAGGAGGGCGCTGAGAAAAATTTTATTATCTGTTCTTAACAAAGAGCAGAGCTCAACATACTCCGGGCCGAGAATAGATTAGCCATGAGAAGCGGGTCGCTTCTGATTAGAAAGTAAAACTTCTGTATGCTATGTTTAATTAGCTGAAAGACCTGATTTATTGATGTTGGAAGGTTGCCTTCTTTGTTCACAATACTATAAAAAGATTGCTTGTACACAATAAAGGACTTTTTTTCTGCTGCTGCTTTGCTTGCTCTGCTTCTTCTTTCTTTTCCCATGCTGACCTGCAAGTGAATTACTGCAACAGTTATCAATTTAAAAAATTTTGTTATATGTACACACATATAAATTTATACATATTCAAATATATTGTACTTATGTGTATATGTATGTGTATATATATTCACATGTGTACTAATGTATATGTGTGTATATACATATATGTGTGTGTATATATGTATGTGTGTGTGTATGGATATAGATATATCTTAGTGCACAGTACAGTTTGTTATCAGTGAAACTGATGGCTCACATATTTGTATTTTCCCATCACTAGGATCAAACCTATTTTAGTTATGCCTTTTTCATGCCCTCCCTTTCATATCCACCTGTGCTCCAGCCAAATATAATTATTAGTTTGGAGACTGTTTCATGAACCTTTGTGTTTTTGGTGGTGATTTTCCCTAAGCCTTAAATGCTTGTAGTTCCAACATCTATATGTCCAAAATTTACCACCCTTTTAGATCCATCTCACTCAGAAATGTTTGCAAATCAGGTGGAATGAGTATTCCCAGTCTGAATCCTACAAAAGGTACCTGCATCTCCCTGTGTCTCATATCTGAAGTTTGAATATCCTTTCCATGATGACACTATGCCCAAAGTAGATAACATCATTCCATCCCCTACCATGCCTTTAATTTAGGTTTATCACTCCTTCTTATGTTTAATTTACTAAATGTACTCTGCAAGGGTATGAGCTAATACTGAGTTCCCTGGCATGTCACATATTGCTGTTCATGATGTGATCTATGTTTTTCTCTCACAGCCTGAATTCCTACTACATGTGGCTTCATACTTTATGTTTCAACATTACTGACATATTTTTATTTTAGTATAAGTCTTCTGATGTTTTGCAATTCTTTGCTCAGGTTGTTCCTTTTACTTGTAATGTTCTTTCTATTCTTATTAAAAACAGCTAATTTCGGATCATCTATCAATTCTGTTGTCACCTTCCTCCAACATCTAGATTAGTTAGTTTATCTCTGGGCTCATAGAGCATCATACTGCATACTCCTGTATTATATTCTTGAGTGATTGTTTTACAGGACAATAATGATATTTTGGTTGATTATCATATCCTCAAAACCTAACCATTCTTGGCACATAGTTGGTTTCCAATACACATTTGAATGAATGGATTGAAAGGAAAAAATTAAGAATAACAAGCCACATGAAAAGCAAGAGTAATAATCTTGGAGCAAGATCAAGGCGTGAATTTTACAGAAAGGATTCTCTTCACAGCTTTCAACTTCAGTGATGAATCTTTGAAGATAAAGGCTAGTGGTGTAACTCTTGTCGAAAGTCTGTATTGATTCTGCATAAGTGTCCATTTGGAGCCTGTGTAACTCAGACTTTTTTGTCAGTGACCAAAATACCTGATAAGAACAATCTAGGGAAGGAAAAGTTGTTATTTTGGTTCATAGTTCCAGAAATTTAGACCATGGTCGGCCAAGTTCATTACATGGGATCAACGTGAGGCAGAACATCATGGTGGAAGGGCATGGCAGAGGGACCTACTCCATTCATAGCAGCCAGGAAGAACAGAGAGTAGAGGAAAGGGCCACAGGAAGATGAACCCTTTCAGGGCATGCACCTAGTAACATACCTCCTCCAGTTATTACCACCCATGGCCTGGGTTACAGTCACTACCCAGTCAGTCCATTTAAACTAGTATGAACTTATTAGGTTAGAGCTCTCACAATTCAGTCATTTCAATTCTGAATATTCCTGCATTAACACAGGAACTTTGGGGGACACCTCATACCCAAATCATCACAGGGCAAAGAAGACAATAGAGAGTAAGGGTACTTTTCAGGATTCAGATAGGCAGTTATTGTTTTGGCAATGGTTTAGAGGGGATAGTGTAATTTTTATCTTCATTTATTCAGAATTCAGTGGACACTAGATTTCGAGCAGGCTAATGCTTGAGAATCAGGCTAAAATACGGTCCTGGAGGGTATGCAAAGAACTTGTATACAAGGGAAATGGTCAAAGTGCAGCTATATAGAAGCTTGGCCACTAGCAAGCTGTTTAGAATAAATAGTTAAACCAATGCCAGAGGATTGATGCAATGGCCAGGATTGGTCCTGAAGTCTAGGCAGTATGGGCCCAAAGAGGAGGGCTAAGTGAGCCCTTTTGAAAAGGTTGAAGCTCTCATACGAAACAAGCCCAAGATAGCCATCACAAGGAACATGGCCACTTCTATTCACTTACTATCTCTATTAACACACTAAAATTTTTACACTAGTCTATGTATAGCCAGTCAGTACTTAGTTGGGTTTACTAATGTGTTAAACACTTTACAATGTCTTAGGATTAAAATGATGAAAGATACAGTGGTTCCTATGGAGCTTAAATGATAACATGTATATACAAAGAATACCTAATTCTAAATGTTATTAATCAGACTAAAGGGGCAGTGTAGAACACCTTGTTGAGAATATTGTAGCAATGATTTAATTTATTATGGGGACTCAGGGAAATTTTGTCTAAGACATGGATTTTAGGCTGAGACCAGAGGAATGAGGATTTTGCTAGAAACAGCAAGATAGAGAATATATAGGCATCAACTAAGCAAAAACCCTGAAGTGGGTCAAAGCAAGATATAGTGAAAGGCCAGCATAGTTAGATGAGAGAGTTTACACAAGATAGGTATAAAACTATATAGTAGGGGCTTTATCTTAGAGGTTATGGAAAGTTACATTAAGGATTTTAGGACATATTTTAAAAGATATAAGAAATACATGGAAAGTTTTAACATTGCCTATTTGTTTTAAAACAATTGCTCTGTCTGTACAATAAAAAATAGTTTGAATAGGAGTACAAATAGAATAGGAATGTCTATCTGATTAGGAAACTATTGCTGTGGTCCAAGGAAAAGATGCTGCTGCTGGCCTTGGATTAGGGTGTTAGCAGGGAGGAAGTGAAATGGATAGACTGGGATGATGTGTAGGAATAGAATGGACACATTTTTTCCTGATTATTTAGATGTGGCTACACAAAATAATTAAGAATGATTCCTAAGCTTTTAATTTAAGCAACTTGCTTGATGATGGGAGCATTTTTTTTCTGATATAGGTTTTGGGTAGTATAGGGCAATTTCCACTCAGAGACCCTCCAAGTTATCCAAATGGGCAATTGGATAAAAGGACCTGATATGGATATAGAGATTTAGAGTCATGGTGGGTGTCTGTGTGAATGTATTACCTGAGACTATAATTTTCAAAATGTGATCCTTGGACTGGCAATATCAGTCTCATTTGGGAATTTGGATTTGTAAATTTTCAGATCCCAAATGAAGAGTTACTCTAAATGTGGGCCCAAATTGATGTTAATATGTCTTCCATGTGATTCTGATGATTGAGGCTTGAAAAAAGTCGTAAAATACAGAGTTAAGAATGAAAGAAGGCCTTGCATATAAGTTCATTGTGTGTTACTTTACTTCAAAGCAATGTTAATTTGTGATGAATTTTATGTCATGCTTCATTCGGCCGTTCCATCACTTGGGCATATCAGTGGATAAGGTAACTTTCTTATTAGGAGTTATGTGGTCCTGCAACTACATTACATGTAAGGTAATTGGTTTTTTTTTTAGAGATGTCATTTAGTATGTATAAGCAAAACCCAATTGCTATATCTTTCTACATGACTGATAAAAAATGCTGTGAGTAAGAACATAAGCAAATATGTACTTGTATTTTCATTGGATGGAGGTCTTATATTCATTAAATCATTAAAATGTAAGTATTATGTAGAAGTTACTTCAATTAAACTCTTTACATTGCAAGCTACTTAGGTTGCTATTTAGTATGGCTTTTAAAGTTGGTTTGGACAGCTAATTTGCTCACATAATAGCATAAAGTTTCTTCTCTTGTGCTTCATATTTTTAAAAGAGAAATTTTTCCTTTTATAATGAACTCTGATAAATATATGAGATAATTGATGGTCTACATCTGCATAAAAAGAATTCAAGGTGCTAAATACAATACTTGTGACAAATGGAATGCATTTAGACTCTTTGGTCCTGGGATTGCATTCTGTCATTATGTTCAAGAATAATACTGAACATTATGAAAAAATGAAAAGCAGATCAGTGGAAGAGGTTTTTTTTAAGGCAGCACTGAAATTTATCATAATTGGAGGCAGGTAATGATAACTTTCAAGTAATGGAATCTAAGCTACAGTTCATTCACTTGACACATTTTCTTTGAATGAAATAGTATTTTTTAAAAAATAAAAGGCAAGGTAGTTATAAAAGGCAAGGTAGTTCCTCCAGCCCCCATGTAATAGGTAGCTAAATCATGGCACTGAGAAAAGCAAATGGATAATTTTTGAATCAGTGGAGAAGAAAGACTGACACACACACACACACACACACACACAAACACAACATAGATGGTGCAATAGGAATAGGGAAATGCACAGATTAATAACATACAGATACCAAATGGTGCCTCAGCTTAATCTTCAAGGGTAAGAAAAGATTTAGTTAGTACAGACAGAAGTATTCTAAATCAGAACATGGTATTTGCTCCCCAAGACCAGATACAAGTAGCCAGATGATGCTTCTCCAGGTACATTTCTAAGTGGTCTTTGAGTATACACTTTATGAGAGCATTTCTGTGTGGTGAGTTTGTGTTCTTTAAGTCCTTTTTCAGATGGGATAGTGGGGTTTAACTGGCCTTAAACCTATAATTTCATGTTTGGTAATATAATTCCATATTCATTACCTCTTCTCTCATGATGTGAATGTTATCGTTTTAAACTGTAATACAATGCCATTAATTAAAAATGGAATTTGACATCATACACATGGAGAATAATATATTGTATTTATAATATAAAACAGTATTTATAATAATTCTTTTAAGTGAATGTCTTTTTATTCTTAAATTATAAGGTGAAATGCTGGGAGCCATTAGCCAAGTAGGTATGACAATTTCCTTGCCAGCGTACCCCATGTTGCTTAGTGGAAGGACTCGTGGAAATAGGACATTTTGCAGTGACATTGCAGTTAGGTGACCTTGCTCAAGGACCAGGGTGGATCCGGGATTAGGGTGTTCCCGGTTTAGGATAATCGGGTTTAGGGCGTTCCAGGTTTAAGATTATTCCTGCTGGGAATAGGGCGTATCCTGCTGCCTGAGTTCCCCTTGAGTTCTCACGGGATTCAGACAGTATTTTTTGGGAGACAGAAGCCCAGTGAGAGTGGATTTGGGCAGAGAACGTGGATTTCCCCAAAATGTGATTGTAGACGGCTGGTGTGAGTTCGGGAATAAAGAGTTGCTGTTTGAATCTACAAGCTGTGTGGTGGCTCGTGATTGTGTGCCCAGCCAGACTGCGGCAGTGAAATAAGTGGCATTCTATCTGAAGTTAGAGACCATAGTACATGTAAAATAGTTTTGTATTTGGTTTTTAATTTTACAATTATTTGCATACTTTTATATTTTTCAAAATAATAAGTATTTGATTTGACTTAAAACTCTGCTATTTGTTCAGGCTTCCCCTGTGGATGATTTCTTTTCCTATACAGATTACATTTCTTCATTCTGCTTTATACAGTGTTGGAGCATGACAAGACAATGTAATAATACAAAAAGTTGAACAAAATTGATACTTGTTTGAGAAGGATATGAATGAGATAAAAATGTTTCTTGAATGGGCAGATACTGCTTTTGATATAAATTCTACATTGAAATCATCATTGTTTCCACAAATTCTACCCTGGCATGTAATGAATGGTATGTGATTTCAGAAACTGACAATTTGGCAGTTAATAGTAACACATTCAGAACTTACAGTCCTTTCTCCCTGTATGATCCCTTTTTTCATGCCTTAAGTGGGGTCACTGGGCCTTTCTCTACTTGTATTAAAAGTAATAAAGAATAGGCAAAATTTGAAAATGCCTCAGAGTTGCCAAAGTGCAGCAAAGATAATAGTTTGTATAGAGATGTGAAGATTTACTCATATCTCTCTCCTAGGTGTGCAGTTTTCATTTCTGTTTTTTATGTCAAGGCTGAATTTTTGAAACCAGAAAGTTTACGTTTTTACCATTATGTTTTCCTATTGCTACCACCACAAAGTTAAAACCTATTACTGGAAGCCTGCCCTTGGCAAAACCGTGAGATAGGTGAAGTTTATCTTAGACCTCTGCTACATCCCCTTTCCAACTCTGCCAGCTGCCAAACATCCAGTGCTCTTGAATTTCTCCTGCCTGGAGGGCTTCACACAGTGTTAGTGATCAGCTGCCTCCTGATCCCCTATGTCTTTCAGGGATATCAGCTTTTTAGAAGAGAGTGTCTCAGAGAAGTAATATATAACCCATAAAGAAAACCCCTGGTGTGTACAATTTAAAACATCACGATGGTAGGGAGTTGATGAGTGAGAAAACTTGGGGCAGAAACCTTGTCCCAATCAAAAGCAAATGTTTTCGTAAGTGCTTCCTATCTTCTTTTTGTAAAGCTGCCAATTAAAAATTTCTTTAATTACAGTATATAAAATACATAATATAGAGGCATGAATAGCCAGAATTTACCTAATTCTTCTTTCAAAAAGTTACTCTTTAATGATATAAAACAATGTACTGAGCCTATTTTTATATAATAGGTCATGAACTCATACACATGTGGGAATGATTGTTTTTTAGTATTTCAATTTGTGTTCTATCTTGAAATCATATATTAATTAACCCAACCAATACCTTTGTGGGTGATAAATAATCTTATCCCTGAAGAATAGAATGTAGAAAAATGTAATATAATCTGAAAGCTTAAGAAGGGGAAAAGAAAAATTGTCCTTCTCAAATCTGTTAAAGATTGGGTTAAAGAGATAGCTCAAGGTTAAGAGTCTCCTGCTAAGAAGTTGCCCAGTAAATCAGTGAGAACTGGAAAGAGAGCATCTGAGCTTTTAGTCTCTCAGGGCAGGGAGTCGCTATTTCCTTTGAGGCGTGTTTATAATCACAGTAAGTGACCTCTGGAGACCAGTGCTTCTAGCAATGAAGCAGATGGCATGATTTCTCCATCACCCTGCAGCTCAGGAGCCATAATGCTGACTAATTGGGATATGAATGTTAAATAATAACAAATTAGAATATGTTTAAATAATGGCATTGAATATATCTCAGTGATTTTATGTTTCCAAAGGACTTTACAATTATTTTTATTACCCATTTAAACTACCTAAAATTCCCTTAATTCAAAATCATAGTTTCTTTTCAATGATTAAACACATTGTCCATCTGGTAGAACCTAACATATTCTGATGAAGAATTTATATTTAGAAGGAAGAAGGGTTATCAACTCTAGCACTGGGTAAGGTCCTATAAAAGTTTATAGAAATATAGCATGTTAGCACTAAAAGGAATCTTGGAGGCTGGGAGGATATAAATTCGTAATTGTAGTCCTCAGACTAAATTCATTATTAAAAACCATTCAGATTACATGGTATTAAATCAGTTATGTAACCTGTGGGGAAACAGGCTCCTTGGATCATTGCAAAACTAGGGTCAAAAGATTTATCAAGCACACAGGGACCCTGACTTTTCCTTTCCCTGTCTGAATGAGGCTGTGATCTTGCTCGTGCTATCTGATTCAAGAAATAAGAGAGCTACTGTTTGCAAATATTCCTTCAAATAGAAGCATGCCTATTGCAGTGTTATTTCTTCCAGGGTAAATAATTTTAAACACATGTATAAAAAGGCTAGTGATATGACAAGAATCTTGTGATTTCATAGATTCGGAAGAAAGATTCCATATCTTTGGCTAATTAAATTGGGGACTTAGTTTAATACTCAGTGGGTATGTGTAAGTTCATTTAAATCTTGATTTTATGAGAATAATACAATTTATGAAAGAAAAGTGACTTACCAAAACTGACTGACAGATGTCATTAGAGCCACAGCTTGGAGATAGAACCCTGATCTCCTAATCCTGCCTAATTTTCTTTTATAATGGTCTGTCTCTTCATGACATAGAAAAGGAATCTCTGACCTCATGGCTTCTGATAATGGCCCCTTTATTTTTCAGTCATTTTTGCCTCCATTCATGTGTTTGTTCATGTAAGGAATATTTAGTAAGTATTAGCAATGATAGAGTCATAGCAGTGAACAAAACAGACTAAAGTCCCTGCCCTTGAGGAACTTACTTATAGTGGAGGAAGTCAGGCAGTAAATTACATAAGTAGAAAAGTTTTAATGTATGCTTAAATGTATGTTTAAGGTAGGTTAAGTGTGACCAAAAAAAAAAAAGGCAAGAAAATTAAAGAGAAAGGGTCATGGATTTGCATGTGAGTTGCTAAAAGGGAAGACATGGCTGACTGGGTAATTGTTTACCTCCTTAATACAAAATCTACTCCTGTAATTCCTGCAAAAATATGTTTTCATTTCTTTGGAAATGGACTAGCAACCAAAACATCTATTGTATCTCTTCTTAACCACAGATACTCATTGCCTTGTCCTGTCCCCTGCCCCAACCCTTCTCTCATAGTGTTAGGGCATCATTTAGTTATCCTGTTTCCTGTCTTATGCTACTCTGAAATCTTAAGTAATTCCTGGGCAGGGCATTCTCTGATCCTTGAATATTCAGTGTTTCCCCTCTTCTTGGCCTTTATTCATTGTTTTTCTTTTAGGAATGCTTTTTTACCCAATGAAAAAGCCATATTTCAAAGTCCATTTCAAATGATCTCTCTTCTATAAAGTTTCTTCTGATTCTTCCTTTCCCACCACTTCAATCCAGTTACCTCTTTAAAGATACAAATTGGTCTCTAAGTGTGGACTATCACTGTTCCATGAGGATTTTGTAAATTAAATTGAATGATATGTATCAGATTTCTCTGAGAATCAGCGTTTTTAGCAAAAAAAGTGAATATTTCAATTGGGGCTCAATATTTTCTCAGTAAAATAAGGTGTAGAAGATAAAGCATTTAGTAGCATGTATTTCAAACAGGAAGAACATTTCTGTATTATAGCCTACACTATGTTCAGGGACAGTTGGTGAGAAAATATATTCACGTGCATTTATGTGGGAAGCTGGTTGTCAGCTGAGCCATGTGGAAATGAATCTGTCTTAAACTGTTTTCTGCTAAAATAAGCAACATTTCAGAAATGTTGTCTATCTCTTTAGATTAGTACTAAATTATCTCACAACTTTCTGAAGCTCATCAAGTTGATAATTGTTTCCAGTGATCTATAAAGAAGCTTGATTTAAACAATTAACCCTTTTGCTTCTTTGTAGAAAAGACAGTGTAACAAAGGATTAGAAGTGATAGTGTCAATACAGATTATCATTGTTCTCATCCACTGGTCCATGTGCAAACAGACTGCATAGCGGTGTGTAGCAAAGACTCACCTCTAGGAGATTTGACATTTTCTCTACCCTTAATCCACATTTACCAAAGTCTAGGAACTGGTTCATTATAGTGAACAAAGTCTGGAAGTGTATGGCTGCGATTGCCCAGTGTCCTTATTGTTAGGGTAGAGGACAGCCTTCTAGCTAATCACATGAATTTTCCTTGGATTTCAATCTCATCATCTAATTTTCCCTGTAACCAGCTAGTCTGCTTCCATTATATCTCACTTTCTAGTTTATGATCAGTTCAAAGCTTGTGCTAGTTTACTAGCCCTGTCCCTCTTCAAGGTACCATCATTGTTCACCTTGTTGAAATGAACAACCTCCTAACTGGCTTCCCTATTTCTGCCCTTGGCACTCTAGAGTCTTTCCTCAAGACAACAGTGATAATTACCATGCCCCTCTTCTACTCCAAACTTTCCATTGTTTTCCCATCATTCTCTGAATAAAAGTCAAAGGCCTTACAACAGTAGATAATGCACTATATTATCTGTCCACTTATTTACCTCCCTGGACTCACTTTTTATGAGTCTCCCAATTACAGTGTCCCAGCCACACTGGACCCTTCTTCCCCAAGCAAACACGCAGAACCAGATTGTCAAATATGAATAATATGAATTAGAATTCTTACCCAGTATCAAACTCTATTAAATAAGGCTAAGGGTACTAGCAACCAAAAGGCTTACACAGATGAGAGTTCAGTATAAGAAGGACATCTCCCAAGATCTTTCCCACATTAGTCATGATCTTTTGGCTCAGAATAGATGAGGTCTTCATATGAGGGTTTTGGGATTATGTAACACAGCAGGCACATTTAGATTGTGGATGTTCTCTATTTTTTATCTGTGTATGATATTCTCCAGAAAGATATGGCTCATAAATCTTAGGTTCTCTCTTATATGTGATCCTTAGTTAAAGACATCTTGATTCAGACACTTCAGAGATTGTTTCTTCTTCTTGAGTAAATATCACCAGTCTATTTATATAGACATATTTTCCAGAGGACAAGAGGTTTAGAATAGAGTTAACTGCCTTCTTTTCTAACCTCTCACCCCTAACTCTTTCCTCCAGTTTATGGTAGCACAATTGTCAAAAGGGCAATGTACTTGTTCTTCCCCTATTATGGAAAGGCTCTAGACTCACATCTTGTCACACAACCTATTCCTTCACTTCCTTCCAGTCTACCAACCTTCTTGATGAGACAATCCTTGCCTTCCTGTATAAAATTTTCAACTTCACTCCCTATGTATTTCTATTTCTTTTCCAAGTCTTTTCCTCTATTGCACTTCTCCCTGTCTGAAATGTTATTATTACACTTATTCATCTTTTTAAAAATACAGTATTTATAAAAATTTTACTATTGTAATATGGCCCATCATATAGAAGACATAGAAACATAAGTGAACAAAATGAAGAGTAATTAGTGATTAATTTAAGGCCTTCCTGTTGCTTTGAGAACGTATTTTATCCTGATCTTTTCATTTCAGTCAATTCATTTTTTTCCTTCTCAAGCATAGTTTGTGATCAATTTCCTTTGAGTGAATGAAGACATTTACTTATCTTTAATGTATTTCTTCAAATATCTTCCTCATTCAGATTAGTGATAAAGGAATAACTCTCATTATCTCTCATTTACTGGTGTTTGAAGAATTTCTTTAGTAGTTTTCATGCAAATTTTGGGGTTTAGTAATTACACATCATTGTGCTAGGAAAATATAACTTGTTTAATAATTGAATCAAATGTCCTTTGGAAAAGTTGTTTTAGCTATGTATAGGCCATGTATTTTGTACTATTGTAATTATTCATTGTATTGTTTAAGCAAATAACCTAGTTTAAATAACCGCATAATGAGTTTTTAATTTATAGAGAAATGAATCTGTGGGGCAAATGGAGGTGAAAATACTATAAGAATTTGCCTTGTATAATAATTAAAGAATCACTTGAGTAAAATCCCCCCTGAACTTGTTTTTGTTGGACGAAAGAATGCAATTATATTAAAAATTAATACTTCAGTATAATATGAAACCAATGCCACTTGAATTATTATGTGCCAAATGAGGTTCCTGTAAACAATAACAAAATGGGTGACTGTGCAAATGAAAGCACTGAGTTATTTAAACTTGCAGTAGCATGTTTAATGAAATGCAGTGAAAGCAGAAAATGTTTAATTTAGTAACGGGTGACCTGAATCAATCTGTCCTATAGAACAATGGGCTAATTTTCACTTAAAACAAAATAACTGAATAGCCATTCCTGTTAATATATAATATGGACATTTTCATATTGTTCTTTTTAGTAAGACAGCCTTTGGGGTTTGACAGCTTTCAGTGTGATTTACTATGAGTTGTATGTGAAGCACTGCCAACCACATTCTTTGCTGGATTTTTCCCTTACAGAATTTGAAATGCTTTTTGTTTGCTTCTGGTTGGGTTGTATTAAGGGCATAGTCTAAAACTTGAATGAAAAACATTTTCCTCTGGTATTAGGATATAATCATGTTAAGTCTATTTTTTAAAATTTTAAAGTTGTTTAAGATGCTTACCTACAAAACTAATGCAGTCCTATCCCCCATCTTAGAATATCACTCAAGTTGATCATATACCCAGATACTTTTTAGTCAGTATCTGAAACTGTTGCTTGCCACTATGTTTTCTGTATTGTAGAGTCAGTGCATTGTCTTCACAGCTGAAATATTTTGAAAACTTCTTTCTCAGGGGAGTGAATTCACATGATAATTTAATGTGGCAGTTCAGGACAGAGAGCTAAATTATTGAAGGAGGAGCCACCTTAAATCCCTTTAAGGGATATGCCATTTTATGATTAACCTGTGGTATGGAAAAAACTCCTGTTTTCTATTTTAAATTAGTTTTCACTCTGGGCAGCATGGTCCTCTATGAACAATGGACACATAGTGAACATCTATGGTGAGAATGAGAAGCTTTAAATATCTTTTTAAAATGAGACTACTGATTTGTAAAGTGGAGTACAATTCACAGTCTTAATCCTCTTTCAATGAAATGTTTCCTTGTCATATTCTATTGATTTGAAGTTGGTATCCAAACCAAATTAGAAATATATATATATATATATATATATATATATATATATATATATATATATATATATATAACATCTTACATAGTGAACCAAAATGCATCCCTAAAGTCACACTTCTAACTACTGTAGTGTTAGGAATGTTTCTCTATTTCTTTTTTTTTCACATCTGAATTTTGTAGATTATGAAAGTGTGTATTCATGGAAAATATTGAATATTAGATTTAAATATTTTCAAAATTAAAAATTCAAAAATAGTAATTCATATGTGCATCAGGTGTGGAATCTTAAAAAAATCTTAAAAAAAATCTTTTGAAACCAAAATCTTTTGGTTTCAAAAGTAAAACGAAGTTCCACATTTACATGTGTTATTTTATAAATGTAACTTTGGTAAATAAATGTTGTGTATACATAATTATCATAGTACTTTAAAATGAAGAAGAACAGATAGTTTTTTAATGAGTTTGCTAGAATATTATCTAAATGAAGTGACTAAGTGTTTTGTTCTAAATAAAAACAATCTCACTTTCCAAAGAAACAACATGCAATGTGTGGTAGAAATCTCTGTGCTTCACTTTCATTTTGGGAGAGATAAATTTTCATGGTTTATTATTTTAAACGATGAGGTTTTAGAACATTACTGCTCATTGAATATCTGTGAAATAGTGAAAACAAAACAAAAGCATTTATTGTTTCCAGAAGTATTCCTTGCAAATTGTGGCTTTGAACATTGAAATATAGAGTAAGCTAGTATGTGGGAGTTATTATGTGGTTAGAAGCAGTGTGTAGATGGATATCCTTTCTATTAACTCTAATATTTAGTCAAATCTTTTAGTTTAGGCAATAATTTTTAAAGGATTATTTGCTCTGAACATTCTAAAAATGTTTGTGTTAACCAAAGTATGGCATTTGAAGTGAATAGACTTCAGGTCAAGTCTTTCCTCATCCATCTCTGGCTCATATATCTTCTGGATCCTAGAAGATCACTTAACTTCTTGAGCCTTGTTTTCCTTAGTTATAAGCCAATGTACATGGTCTATAACTCACATGGTTTATGGGAGTAAAATCACATATATGTGTTGATTACATATAATAATAATGAAATAATAGAATGACATAATTAATGATAATATTTATTATAGCCCATAATTAGTAAAACTTTTATATAATATTATTATTGTTATTATTATATGTTTACCCTATCATGAATCATTTTAAGTGCAGAGATTCTTTGTAAAGTGTAAGGTCATTACCCTTCTTTCTCTCTTTGCCTCTCCCACCATTCTTTTGTTTTGTACTCTGACATTTTCAAATTCTGTGTTCAGAATTGTTTGTCAATATTGTGCTTATAATATATTTGAGAATGCATTATAGCTTCATATTGAAGATGACATTCAACTTGTGGTTGTGTTTCATTGGTTTTCTTATCAGTGATATTTGTAATCCTGTCATGGGAGAAGAGATATTTCCAGAAGAGTGTTCCAAGTTCCCAGATAGACATTGGAACTTGATTTAGGACAATTGGGGTCCTTGTTCTACTGATGAAAAAGAATTTTAACATGTGTCAGTACAGGCACATATTTATTTAGAAACACCGTCTTAAGAGTGAGAGAAGCATTTTGGTGGTTCCTGGCTCCTCTTTTAAAGGAAACTTGGTGAGGCTGGGTATGGGAAGGTATTAAGGATGACATCAGGCTGGTGATTATAAAATGATTTATGGTACTGGTCATTCTTAGGATCTTTAGTTTGATGTGGTCTCCATTATATTTTCTTAACATCTTTTTTTAAAAATTTAATCTATTTATTGGTGTGCTAATTAGCAGTGCATCAGGTAGGTTTGCAGATATCCCAGAAACTTGGGAGTGAGTCTCCTGGGAAAGACACTGGTTTAAGGAGAGACAGGCCTAGAAATATCTATAGATGCTCAGATTAAAATTTTATTTTCTTGTCCTTTCTTTATGTCCCCTTTCTACCTATTTTTAATTTTTTTATCCTACCTTAGTCCTTTTTTTAAAAATATTTTTTAGTTGTAAATGGACACAATACCTTTATTTGTTTATTCATTTTTTTTTAATGTGGTACTAAGGATCGAACCCAGGGTTCCACATGTGCTAGGCAAGTGCTCTACCATTGAGCCACAACCCAGCCCCACCTTAGTCCTTTTTAGAAGAAAAATTAGTCTCTCACAATTGATTTCCATTTTGAATGCTCTGGGAAGAAATATTTTTAAAAATGTACTGGTGTTTGTGGTTATAATAATTGGATTGGCTTGGTGGTAGAATTACTAGGTAATTAGAAGTTGTATCAGTTCATATATATACTTGGTATATTGTGGAATACTGATTAAATGTAAAGTGGTTATATCTGGGTATTGGAACAATGGATGATTTTTAAATATTCTGTATTATGTTACTTGAATTATGTTTAATAGTTATATGTATGTTTGCAATATAAAAACTATCAGTGATAAAGAGCTAAAGATTTTGTCTAAAAGTAATCTATATGCTAGATAAGAAACTTGTGTAACTTGAATTTTTGTTTTTGTCTATATAATGTTGACATATTGGGTTCATCATTTATCCAGTAAACTAGGTATTAGGTATTATGACAGTCTAAGGTTTAAAATAGTACTTTGAGTACAGGATTAAGTTGTGAAATATTCTATTTCAGAATAGTTTTTCATCCATGAAATAGCATTCCTGTGTTCATTTCTGTTTACCAGATGAGAGGTTGATAAGTGCAAACAAAAAGTTCCACATTTGTTATGGCCCATTTTTATAAATATTCTCCTTTGTAAATTTGCATATGTTCAAAGATTTTATGATAATTCCAGAGTGCTTGGGACCATTACTTTGAGATGAGCAAAGCAAAGATAAAAAATAAATGTCTGCATAAATGATAATTAATTTTTCACAATACTAAATAATTAATTAATAATTAATATTCACTTTTTTTTAAAAACCATCTAAACCACTAAAGCAGAGTTCTTAAGGCCTTTGTAACAAAGAAGTCTTTCAATGAAGGTATTTTGGTAGTGTGTGGGGTAGGATTCCTGGCTCTAATAAGAAGCAAATTGATGCCTAGAATCTATGTCTTGTGAAGATCAGTTTTGAATGCCTTTGCAATCTGCAGAGTTAGATAATTTCCACAAAAAAATAAATATTTTTATTAGTGCATTCTAGTTATACATAATAGTTGTGTTCATTTTGACATACATACATAGAATTCAATTTGCTCCATTTCAGTCCCTGGTGCCTCCCTTACTCCCTCCCCATCTACTTCCCCTATTCCCATTCATCTACTGATCTTCTTCTATTTATTTATTTATTGTTTAGTCAGTGCTTTGTGGATTTACATGAAGGTGGAGTTCACTGTTGTATATGTATATATGTATATAGTATAATTTTATCAAATTAATTCTGTAATGCTTTGTTCTTTTTCCCATTCCTCCTCCCTCTCAATCTCCTTCTTCTACTCTTGATCTTCCCTTTGTCCTTATGAAATCTGATCCCCCTCCTCTTTTTCCCTTACTTTGCTCTAGCTTCTGCATATGAGATAAAATATTCCACCCTCGATTTTCTAAGTCAGGCTTTTTTTCACTTAGCATAATGTTCTCAAATTCTATCCATTTACCTGAAAACTGCCATAATTTTACTCTTTTTTATGGCTAGTAAAATTCCCTATGTGTGTGTATACATATATGTATATATGTATGTATATATACATACATGAATATGTATGTATATTTGCATGTGTATGTGTGTGCACGTGTGCACCACATTTTTCTTAACCCATTCATCTGTTGACAGGTACCTAGGCTGGTTCCATATCTTGGCTATTGTGAGTTGTGCTGCTATAAATATTGATATGGCTGTATCACATATATGCTTATTTTAGTTCTTTTGGATAAATACTGAGGAGTATGATAACTGGGTCATATGGTGATTATATTCCTATTCTTTTGAAGAATCTCCATACTGCCTTACATATTGGTTGTACTAATCTGCAGTCCCACCAATTGTGCAAGTATACCTTTGCCTCCACATCCTCACCAGCATTTATTATTATTTGTATTGTTGTTGCTTGCCATTCTAACTGGAGTGAGATTGAATCTCAATGTAGTTTTGATTTGTATTTCCCTAGTTCCAGGGATGCTGACTATTTTTTCATATATCTGTTGGCTTTTTTTTTTTTTTTTTTGGCCATTTTAATTTCTTCTTTTCCACAAATATTTTGTTTGGCATTTTAGTATTGTTGAAAACTTTCATGTGGTTATTGTTATTGAAAAAAATGAATATATATTTCATTGAAGAATCTTTATTTTTGGTCTATTGTAAATTTTTAGATCAGGCTGTGCTGATGGGGGCTTTCTGGGCTGAGTTTTCCTTGTCTTCCTTAGTTTGCCATAGACTCCCCTGGGCTTATTCACTTACTTATATAATTTGTCTGATTGTCATAAGCATTTTCCTGTGTGAATCTTTGCCTAAGCATTTTTGCCGGTTTTATAGATCAGGTTGTAAGGAACAGGTTTTGAGAGCCTTAACACACACTGATAAGTATTTTATAATCCTTTAATAACAAACTTGACAACAATCAGTTCATCTTATCGTTCTAAAACACATACTGTAGACTCACCTAATTTCAACCCTTCTAATGGATTCCCTCCTAGATTTTTGGTGTATCTTTTGCATGATCTTGGCTTGGCCTTTCCCCTCAAGGTCTTTTCTACTGGCAACTTCTGCAACCAAACTGAATCTCACCCAGCTACATCTCACCTCTGAGCCCTGCATGGTCTGTTGGCTGGAGTGCTGTTCTGCTGATACTGCCGTTTACAGGTGACAAGTCCTGCTTCTTACATGTTGAAGAATAACATTAGAGAAGCATGCTGAGTCAAGCATATAAAGCAGGGTTAATATAAAAAGGGGTAACATAGACTTCTCCCAAGAGGGAGAAGCGAGCCATAGCCGGTATCCTGGTATCCCAAGAAGTGAGGGAATTCTGCCTTTTTATATGTCCTAGGCTTCATTTGTTCTCCTACTCTCTTGCCCTTTTCTTTCTCCTTCCTGCATATGTGACTAGGCCCAGGAGAGGCTTGGTGGGATGGCCTAAAGGTGAGAAGCAGATGGGCTGGAGGGGCCAAGGTGAAATTATATGGGTAAGAAGGGGGCATAATTAACAACTTTTATAACTCCTTGTAGGAAGGGACAATTCCTGGGACAGTTTACCTTGGCAACAGGTTGGAGCAGGGCAGGTTATCTAGAATAAGGGTGGAGGAAGGGCTCTGAGGGCATTTCAATCCCTCAGTGTGCAGTCTCCAACTTCCCAGACTTTAATTGGCCTCCTTGGTGGGGCCTGACTTGATTTACCTAACTATACTGACTACTTGTCTAATTCTAGCTTCACTAACCTTGTTGATTTCAGTGAAGGAATGACACAGATTCTCCCACCTGCTCTCAACTGTCCCCCAAAGCCCCCAAATTATGAATGTTTTAAATTACAATAAGCCTCTCCATATACTTTTTTCTTACCACATTTTCTATTTGTGATAGAAATTGGAACATTTATAGAAATAATAGGAAGACCAGGCAATGTTAGTAAAATCTGAAAGTTTTATAGATCACATTATATTATTTTTAATTTTAAAGATATCATTTCACATAGACATTAACTAAATATTAGTTTATGAATATTGACATAGTAAATCTTGCAACATAGTGATTTTTTAAATGTAGTGACCAGTAAAACTTGATAGAAACTCCATTTTCTAATGTTTGAGTCTTGAAAAATAAGTTCATGCATCTGAAATAATATCAAAAAAATCTCTGAATAATTATTCATATTTTGTGTCAGTGTTACTAATCACAAATAGACTCCTAATAGGTTCTCAAAAATAGAATTTTAATTTACACACTCAAAAACCCCAATTTAGAGTTGGCTTCAAGCCTAATGTAACATTAGAATCATGCTCATTAGAGATTCCTATTCTTTCCTCCCCTGTCTTCCATTTCAAATTATTACTGGTTTCTTTTCTTTTTTCCAGTGATTATATCCACTGTACTTTCTCTTTTGAAATCATATGACAGCTATTTTAAGTATATTTATGATGTTAGTTAGGGTACTTATTTATTTGCCATAATAACTTATGTCTATATTTGCTAGGTCTGAGTTTATATACTCATTTAAAACTTTTTCCATTGATATATTTCTAATAAATAACCAGAACAGACACATAAACATTTGTATGGGTGTGTGTGCACATACACACCACACACACACACACCTTGAATTTGTTCCCACTTGTTGGTTGCCTGTGTCTTCCTTTCATATGTACCATATGCTTTATTTGAACCCACACCCAAGGGAAAGAATCTTTCATGTGGGTTTTGAATAGAAAAGATGTTCATAATCCTCCATTATCTATTTTAAGAAATGGTGATTGATAACAGTTTCAGAAATGTTCTCTTCTCACTTATTTAAAGCAAATTGTATTTCTCTTTTCTGTGTACATTATAGTTTTAACAGATAAGAGAATGTTTTGTTAGAGGACAGTTTACTACATTGGTCTTCAGACAGGTTCTCATATTAAGGCATAAAATTAATGAAGAAGGAGCTACAGAGCATTGTTACATTTTTAGGTGTAAGAAAGAAATTCAGTAGAGCTGGGCACAGTGGGTGTGAGCCTGTATTCCTAGCCACCCTGGAGGCTGTAGCAGGAGGGTCAGCCAACCTCAGCAACTTAGGGAGGCCCTAAGCAATTTAGTGAGAAATAAACAAAACAAAAGAAAAAAAGTCTGGGGATGTAGCTCAGTGGGTTCAATCTCCAGTACACTCCTGAAAAAAAAAAAGATCAATAAAAATATGACTATTTTCCCCAAAGAATTCTTAGAATCAGTTTGTAAATATTTAGTTAAGAACAATAAGAAATAGGAATATAGAATTGATTATTTTTATTTTCTAAAGCAGTAACTCTACTGTCATGTGATTATGGCCCAATAGAAGAAGAACTATAAGAGCTATTGTTGTGGATATTACTAATCCCTGTGGGAATTTACCAGTACAGTGTGCCTTCCTGCCAGAGTGATTCAGTTCTCTTACAACTCTTAATTCTAAAAGAATATTTAGATGAAAAATTACTGATGATATAGAACACTTTCAGCATAATAAATATTTCATAAATCAATATCTAATAAATGAATAATTTGTTTTCAGAATAAAAAATGTTTCTTGAATGATCAAATGACCAATGAAAAAGGCAACATTATGCCATATTTATAAAAAAATTCCTGTTGTTTCTTCTGAAGAGGGTCACTTTTTAAGGTAAAAAAAAGAATAAGTAATTTTTTTTCATAAGAGTATTTTCACCTTCATGTAATTGGGTCACAAGAAAAGTGCACAAAGAGAAATTTAGTATGTGACAGAAATGTTAAGTTTTCCTGTTTGTTCCCAATAAGATATAGTTTAGTACATGTAGCAAATTAAGAAGTAGTAGTCATCTAATACTAGGCAATAGATTATTTCTAAATAATGTAATCATTATGAAAAATAATTGTATGCTGAAGTTCAAAAAACTTAATTAGTGGAGGAATATTTATAGGTTTCACTTTCCTTTCTGGACATTACAACATGCTTCTGCTTTTAGTCTCTCAACATTTTCTCTGTTGGTCAGTATCATAATCTAGTTGTGCCATAGGCTTTGATTTGAGTTTGAGAAACATTTAGAGTGGTCATCTAAGTATGTCCAGAATTTTCTACATGAAGCCTGAAGAATGAATAGGGATTGTAAAAAAAGCTCCCAGCAGGCTCATTGTGCGATATAAATGTCTCACTAGGAGAAATACCGCTGATGCAAAAACTACACGGGTGGTTCTGGTTAATGAATTGTGTTTTGTAGCCCGTGGGATTTTTTTTAACCACTCCAAAATCTGCCTTCCCACTGTTCCTTTCACTGCATCCCTGGATTTGAAGTATTGTTATGATGAAGTCCCTTTTGTTTTCTTTTATGCTCTAGAGTTGGAACTATGAAAGGCAGATTCATTTATTGTTTAGTTGAATCAGTATGACTGCAATTCCACAAACAAATTGGACTTCAGTTAATAGTGCTTTGTCATAAATAAACTTGGAAGAGATTGGATTCTCTCTCCCAGCTGATACACTTCAGCTGTGCCTTAAAATCTTCCTCTAAAAGGGACTGATTTATTGTAGAACTGATTGATCACTGAGAACACACACCTGTCCTTGTTCTGCTCTATTGTTGCTGTCTCTATTTCCCTAAAGCATATTCAGCAAAAGTTTATGGTAAGGGAAACTCATATTCTATTTTCTGAACTATTGTTTTCATTTTATTCTCCGTTTAAAACAATCAGCTCTATGATACACAGCCTTCTCAATAAAGATTCTTCATGATCTGGAAAGAAAATCTATTTCATAGATGTAGAGCATTTTCCATGGTTGGGTCAGGAGAATCATATTTTTCACATATAATGTTAGTACATCTTAAAATTTAACAACATGTTTTTCTAGAGGCTGCAACTACCTTATCAATACCTGCAAATACCTCTTTTAATTTACAGTGAAATTTTTGTTTTATTCACTAAAGTGAATTTACTTCATTTTGTTTCACATTATTCAGTTCCATAAATCTTCTGAAGACATTGAAAATATGGTATTTTCTTCCTTGACTGGAAAAGCATTCAACTTTTATTTATTTATTTATTTATTTGGGTACTGGGGATTGAACTAAGGGGCACTTAACCACTGAGCCACATCTCCAGCCTTATTTTGTATTTTTTATTTAGAGACAGGGACTTACTGAGTTGCTTAGCACCTCATTTTTGCTGAGGCTAGCTTGGAACTCTTTATCCTCCTGTCTCAGTCTCTGGAGCTTCTGGGATTACAGGCGCTCTCCCCTACACCCGGCTGCATTCAACTGTATAAGTATAAAATTATACTTGATACTTATAGTATTAAAATAATAATTAAAGCATAACATACATTTGGCTCAACCTATAGAACTTAAGTTAAAAATTCATAACAAGTAGCATTTTGTTTCCTTGATTAAAATAATTTTTGTGGTCATTTATACTATATTGATAAATGATAAAGATCATTTGAAGCACAAGTTTGTCCTTGTCAAATAGGTTAGTTTAACTTTAAATTTTTAAGCTTTCTTTTTCTTTTTTTTTTAAATTTTTTATTGTTGGCTGTTCAAAACATTACATAGTTCTTGATATATCATATTTCACACTTTGATTCAAGTGGGTTATGAGCTCCCATTTTTACCCCATATACAGATTGCAGAATCACATCAGTTTCACATCCATTGATTTACATATTGCCATACTAGTGTCTGTTGTGTTCTGCTGCCTTTCCTATCCTCTACTATCCCCCCTCCCCTCCCCTCCCCTCTTCTCTCTCTGCCCCCTCTACTGACATTCATTTGTCCCCCTTGTATTATTTTTCCCTTTCCCCTCACTTCATCTTGTATGTACTTTTGTATAACTCTGAGGGTCTCCTAACATTTCCATGCAATTTCCCTTCTCTCTCCCTTTCCCTCCCACCTCTCATCCCTGTTTAATGTTAATCTTCTTCTCATGCTCTTCGACCCTACTCTGTTCTTAGTTACTCTCCTTATATCAAAGAAGATATTTGGCATTTGTTTTTTAGGGATTGGCTAGCTTCACTTAGCATAATCTGCTCTAATGCCATCCATTTCCCTGTAAATTCTATGATTTTGTCATTTTTTAATGCAGAGTAATACTCCATTGTGTATAAATGCCACATTTTTTTTTATCCATTCATCTATTGAAGGGCATCTAGGTTGGTTCCACCGTCTTGCTATTGTGAATTGTGCTGCTATGATCATTGATGTGGCAGTATCCCTATAGTATGCTCTTTTAAGGTCCTCAGGGAATACTCCGAGAAGAGCGATAGCTGGGTCAAATGGTGGTTCCATTCCCAGCTTTTGATACTTTCTACCTTTAATTTGAGGTAAATACTATATCCATTGTTACAGCTTAGATATGTTAATACATAGAATTGTTGAATGACCTCAAAATCATATAGCTAAGTTGTAGAACCTGAATATGCATTGGTTTTCTGTCTAGTTCTACACAAGCCCTTTGGAGAGGGTAGTATGCCATGTGCTCCAGATGCCAAACAGAGAACTACAGGATTTGTTTGCCCAGCTCCATTTTGTGAATGGAAATACTTACTTGTACCTTTATATATTGTGCTTCAGGGAGAAATGTAACAAGGTAATTGGACTGACTACCAATGCAAATTGGGTCAATAACCTCACCTATAAAAGCTATCCCTTATAATAGACTTGACAGTATCACAGATCTATTAAAAAAAAATGGAACCATCCCCAACGTGAAGTAATGGGAGTGTCAGGTATACAACACATGGTACAATCCTTCCTTTTAATTACCAATTGAGAACAAAATCCAATTTTGCAGCTGGTCCTTCTTCATTTTATTTGCCTTGACCAAAGCTCATACCTAAGGGGTTTGAAACATGACAGACAACAGGTGTGAATATGTATCTAATAATTGATTGCAGTTTCTGTCCTTTCTTTAAAAATTGTCTATATTGAAAACAGATGTAATGCTAATAAAATATCTTTCCCCCCATGTGTAATATGCTTTCCAATTCATGGTTAGATTATATATATGAATCAAACCAGAAACTTAAATTTTAAGTCAAGTTATTAAATTATTCTTGCTAGAAGAATGGATTTTGAAGGAATGATGAGTTTCAGTTAAGTGAAATTGGCAAGTGGTTGTTAATTATAGCCTAGTATAACATTGATTTGTGACTAGGAGAAATGAAAACATAGCAGGAAAAGTGCATCCTTAAGGAAACATTCTGTATTATTGATGCACTTTGTTTCCTTAACAGTCACTACAAAAACTTTATTTGAATTGAAATTTGATTGTACTAAGGGGGAAGTCCATTTATTGTCAATTTTAAAACATTGATTACTGTGAAATTAAGATGGTAATCCCAAATTATTAGTAACTATTAATAACTAATTCTACCACTCTTCTTTAAAGACAAAAGGTGTTTTATTATATACAAGATCCCTTTTTTAATAGCAAAAGTTACAAAATACCACTTAATTACATTTAGTAAGAACAGTTAGGCTTACTCATTGTGCAGATTTAACAGACTATTGAAACAAAATCAGTTGATTTGACTTCTTTTTTCCCACTCCATTTTTTCCAGTGGCTGTAACTCTCCTCTTCTTGCCCAATTAATGGGATTTGGCAGTAAAACATAAGCAGTTGAAAAAAATGTGGGAGAAGATTAAGTTTTCTGGATTTCATAAAGGATCACCAGAGATAAAGAGATTGTAAAAGAGGTGGTCTTATATCAGGCTGATATTCTGTGTTAGGCACTTGTCTATTTTCTATCAGAGACAAGTGGACCTAAATTTAAAACCTTTGCCTTAAGAGTATTATTTTTGTTTTTATAGGTTTTTGATAAATGTGATGAATTCAGCCAAGTAGGTGTTCATAATTCTTGCACATTTCATATTTGTTTTGTTGTTATGTATGAGAACATGAGATTCAAATTATACTCAATGTTTGTGAAAATTAACAGTGGACAGTGGTTTGATGTTTAATTACCATAAATTAGGCTTTATAGAAATTAGTGCCTTAGAGACTGACTACAGGTTTTTGAGTTCTGAGAGTACTGACTTTTATAGATGACATTTGTGTAAAGAAAATAAGTTATGGAGATGATTCCAGGGAAAATAAGTGTATTTACTCATAGATGTAGCTTGATTTATAAGTTTGGCATAGGATAATGTTGATCGGAATGTGAATTTGAACCAGTCATTGAAGTTCCAGTTCGTATAGGCCTGGAATTAGTCCAAATTTACACATGAGACAGCTGATTTCTCTCCCTCACTCCCCTGCCCCGATATATAATTGTCTAGTCAGACCATTTTATGATTTATAAATCATTTTAATGATTTCCAGAGGCATTGGAAGGTTACTGTTACTGTAAGCATTGTGACATTTACCTGATTCTTCTTCTGTAGGCTAGCTGATGGATATCTTGATATTCTGTAAATTCTCTACCCCCATAAAGAAAGCTATTATTACTACAGTTATACTAAGTATATTACATGCATTTTCAGATTAATTTGTTTTAATTAATTAATTAAGTTTTCTTGTGCCTATTATACAATTGTAAAAATTTTAAAGAATTCAAGGAACTTACTCAAGGTTTTATAGGTGCTAACTGGCAAAATTTGGACCTAAACTCAGTCTAGTTGCAAAATCTTGACTTTTTCACACACTGTTATGAATTATTTAAATATATTTATACTATATTTGTTTACTTATATTTAAATAATTTTCACACATTGATGTTTTACCTTCCATGGGATCATTATCACTCTAAAACCTTCCTTCTATATCTTTTTGTTGTGTGTCTTACTTCAGAGTAAGTTAAAATATTGAATCAGTGAATGTGCTGTGTTAATCATAAAACTGAAAAAGAAAAGAATCTTCCAGTCAACTGGGACAAGTCACAATAAATAATTTTAGGAAAGATTTTTATAAGATATCAGTTTCTAAAAAAAGTATGGAATTCCTCACGAATTTGTGTGTCATCCTTGTTCAGAGGCCCTGCAAATCTCCTTTGTATTAGTCCAATTTTAGTATATGTACTACTGAAATGAGCACAGATTATTCAGTTTTTTAAGGCTTAGGATAGCATTGGGGTTTGTTTTCCAATTTCTTTAAATGAGTTACCCTTTCTAATTTTGAATAGTATCAAAATAAGAAACTATGAGGTACTTTTAAGGTATATTCACTCAATATTTATCATTTATTTTAGGAGCACTATGTGGCAGGCATTGTTCTTGTGCATAGAAATATTAAATTCTTCAAATAAGATATTTTTTCTTATTTTGTGAATTATATCTTTTTTCCTTTGTCTGTTTTAAAATTTTTATAAATTCTTTCAGAAACTTCGGTATTGTAGATTCTTATTTTCTATGACCAGACAATGTCCATTGAATTGTATTAGAATATTTCAGCCTAAATGGAATTACATGGACTAGATTTATATTTCTGCCTCAAAATAACTAAAATGAACAAGTACACATGTGAAAGATTAGTTTTCACACATTTGATAAATTGCAGCTAAAACTGTGATTACTTAAGAATGGAAAAATGAACTAAGCCCTATAATTGTGCCAGCTTACTGCCAATAGAGATTTTCCAGTACTTGGCACAGGAAAGAAAACCCATGTGAAACTTAGCAGCTTCCCAGGGTTCACATAACTGAACTGGGAGTCTGGGGAGGTCTGGTAGTTAAAGTTTGCAGGGCAGAGTACAAGATTTAGAGAAAGATATAGAAACAAAAACTATAAAGATTTAAAGAAATCTACATTAGATACTTTTGCTGTGTATCAATCAGCACATCAGGAAACTATAGATGGATGACACCTTAATTATCTCAAAAAGAACACAGGGAACAATCCTCAGAATTCACAGAATAATTTGTGTTTACATCAGACAGAAAATGGAAAACCTTCATAATTAATAAAGTCCTTTCATAGTCAGACCACTGCCCTAGCAATGAAACAACTTCAGGCCTAGATTTGACATTGCTTCAGTTCTTTCTAATAAAGCTTGAAAGCAAACTTCTATATGAGTAACTGTTGCCAAGTAACTTAACTGTTTTCCAAACAAAGCTTAGGAATGCTAAGAACACAAGAATATCTAGTTCTTCAAAAGGTTAAGTTCATAATGTTTAAAATCTAATAAAAATTACTAGTTATGTAAATACACAGGAAACCATGATTCATAATGAGTAGAAAACTAACAAAACAAACAAAAATGTCTAGAAATGACACAAATGATAGAAGTAGTACATAGTAATGATAGGTGTATCAAAAGAGTTACTATTACCTTTTATCTGTTCAAGAAAGTAAAGATTAAATATACTAAGATTAAATATAAATATTGAAGATATGAAAAATATACAAATCTAACTTCTAGAGATAAATAATATAGTGTCTAAGCTGAAAAGTTCCTGGGTATAAAGCAGTGAACACCCCATAAGAAAAGATCAAGAGGTGGACAGTATAGTTATTTATAGAAATTACCCAAATGAACCACAGAGAGAAAAATTAGTAAAAAGTATATCAGTGATCTGTGAGACAATTTCCAGTGGCTCAATATATGTACAATTGAAGTGTAAGTGGAGGAGGAGGAAGAGGAGAAAGATGAATTAAGACATAAATATTTCAAAAAATAATGGGAAAGAGAGAAAAAATAATTAAAAACTATAAACTCAGATCCAACAAACTCAGAGGCCAAGAAAATGATATCAAGGTATTTCATAATCAAATTGCTTAATACCACTGATAAGGAGAATACTTTAAAAATTCAGATAAGAGACATATAAAGTAAGGATGGCAAGAGATTTTTTTAACTGGGAATAATATAATACAGATACAAGGAAATAACATTTTTAAAGTATTAAAAGAGAGGGGCTGGGTTGTGGCTCAGTGGTAGAGTGCTTGCCTAGTGTGAGGCCCTGGGTTCAATCCTCAGCATCACATAAATATCAATGAATAAAATAAAGCTATTAATAAAAGTGTTAAAAGAGAGAAACTACCAATGCAAAATTATCTTTCCAAAATAAAGATAAAATGAAAACTTGCTTATGCATAGTGAAGTTGAAGCAATTAATCACTGGCATGCTGTGGTGAAGGAAATGTTTTTAAAAAGTACTTCAGACAAAAGAAAAATGTTATCAGATGGAAACAGACTATAGAAAGGAAGAAAGAGCACTGGAGATGGTAAAATTTCCATAAATCAATAAGCATATGGAAGATTTGAATGCTTTTCATATGGTACAACTGACATTTACATAATACTCCATCCAACACAGTAAAAATCATATTCTTTTCAAGCACATAGGAAATTACCAGGATCAACTATATTCTGGATGTAAAATAAGACCCAATATAATAAAAAGATTGTGCATCATACCAACATACTTTTTCAGTTTAATGGAATTAAATTAGGAATCGATAACAAATACCTTGAAAATTCCAACATATTTGAAAATGAAATAATACTTCTACAAATTACTCACTTTAAAGAAGAAATCAGAAACAAATGAAGAAAATGTTTTGAATTGAATGAAAATGAAAACACATCATAATTTGTTGAATGTAAATAAAGCAATACTTGGAAATTTATAGCACTAATTATATGAGTACTCCAATCCTACTATATTAAAGTCACTAATTACTGGATAATTTATCCTTCTTAGTTTCCCCAAATAATTCTGCCTATGGAGGGATCTTTTAGTTACTGAGTAAGCATAATATTTAATTTTCAATATGGTGCTGCAAAGCGATTGATGTGTAAAAATTATATGCTATATTTGGAATTCCTGAATTTTAACATTTAAACTTTATTAGGTATTATTTTCTAATTATGTCAAATAGTCAGAATATTGGTTGGTTACTTTTTAATCTATTTCATAGAAGTTGAATATGGATTTCAGAAGAACTGTCTTCTGTTATCTAAGTTCATGCTATCAGTGCTGGCACTAAACATCAATAAATGTTTGATCTGACACTGATCAAACATATTTTTATGAATCTTTATTTTTCAAGTGTAAAATTCACATTTTGGAAACATTTTTGCATCCTGAATAAAATAATTATTTGTAAATTTTTTCTTAGTCATCTCAGTGAAATGATCATAAATTGAATTGATCAAATACCTCTGATTTCATTTGCTTATTTCCCCAAATTCTGATTTTGTTTGAATATCGGAGAGTATTTTGGATCAAATTCTATTACAAAGGAGATTTTAAGGTATTTGATTTGGAATTTTTAAAATGAGATCACATTTTAAAAATTTTAAGGTATTAAAATTTGGAATTTTAAAATGAGATCACATTTTCTTTTTACATACAAATCAGCCAAGCAATTATACAAGACCAATTATTTAGAATGATAAGCTTTGCTTTAAACATTAGAGTTTATATTTCTTATTATTATATAAGGAAATTACTTATTTTAAAAATTGGCTAACTTGGGCCTCGGATTGTGGGCTCAGTGGTAGAGTACTCACCTTGCATGCGCGAGGCACTGGGTTTGATCCTCAGCACCACATAAAAACAAATAAATAAAGGTATTGTGTCCAACTACAATTGAAAAAAAAATTTTTAAAACCCCATCGGTTAACTTATTTGTCTTCATTTAATGAAATTTATTTTCAGTGTATAAAAAGTACTTTCATCTAGCAGTTACTGATCATTAAAGATGAGTTAGGTTCAGTATTTTCAACGGGAATAGAGAAATAAGAGAGATTTTTGTCGTGAAGTTGGTTACCCTAATGGGAGTGGTTTGCTGCCTGGCAAGACAGAAGTTGCAGTAAAGTGAATTATGTTCTATGATTGAGTTATAATCATAATGCTTTTAAAGCACAGAAAGCTCTATTAGTATTAGCTGGTAAGGGAACTCCTTTCCCAAGGAGTTGAGAAGGAAATTCTAGGCTCATAGAAAACATAAATATTCAAAATTGTTGACTTACACAGGGGTATGAATTGGAAGTAATGGGTGGGCATGTAAAGGTAATAGGGATAAGTTATAGAGTTTAGATTTCCTATTATATATGGGGATATACTATAGAGTGAATGACCTAATCCTATTTTCCAGTTGTGATCTGTCATTCTGAAGTTATTCTGTAGTATGTAATGGAGGAGTAACTGATGACTACAAGTGAGAAGAGTGGTTTAGAACTTCTTAGTATTTGCTGTTGGTCTGTTTTCTTTTCATTTAAAAGTTGGAAAATCTAATTTAAGGTGGGCTAACATAAATAATAAATAAATGTATTGATTTAGGAAATTCAAAATTTCTGAGCCAGACCCAGCAGACTTGAGGACTGGCCTATATAATTTTATACTGTACTGGTCTCTCAGTAGGTTATGGATTGTGAGTTCACATGACTAAATGACTTTCCTTCTTTTTTTAAATTCCCGCCCCAATGAGTCAGTATGGTGGATTAATTATGAAAAGTGTATATGTTTCTGTGAGATGTATTGCTCATTTTATTGACCTTTTTTCTTTAAACTGAAGATTCTTTGTTGACACATTATGAACTGCTCCTAGGACCATAGGTATAAAAATACTGGCAAAAATTCTGTATGCTGACTCCTATATAAAGTTTATGGAAGGATAATTTTTGTTGAATTATCATGTTTAAATTTTTGCTACTCGTTTACACTTAAAAAAGTGAATGAAGTAGTTGTGTAAATACTTAATATTGATTCATCTATTCCACATTTATTGATCATTTATTTTATTTTTATTTGTAGTAATTAGTTATATATCATAATAGAATATATTTGACATATTATACATTATGTGAAGTATAATTCTTCTTCTGGTTATACATGATGTAGAATGTCATTGGTTATACAATTATACATGCATATGCGATAGTAATATCTGATTCATGTTATTATCTTTCCTATTCCCATTCCCTTAATTTCCCTTTTTCTAATCCAAAGTACCTCTATTCTTCTCTACCTGTACTCTTTATTGTGAATTAGCATACACATATGGATTTTTTTGACATTGACTTATTTTACTTAGCATGATATTCTCCAGCTCCATCCATTCACCAGCAAATGCCATAATTTTATTCTTCTTTAAGACTGAGTAATATTCCATTGTGTATATATACCACATTTTCCTTATCCACTCACCTATTAAAGGGTACCTATGTTGGTTCCATAGTTTAGCTATTGTGAATCAGGCTATTATAAACATTGATGTGGATGTGTCATTTCTTTTTCTCATTTGTGATACTGATTGTGTATGTGAAAGTAATTTTGTTTGGTATAGTTTTTATTTTTGAGAAATGTTTTCCTAAACACTTTTGAGAACTATCTTAAGGTTAATATTGACTTGCTAGATAAATTCAGATTGATTTCCTTGATAGTACACTACAATTTGGCAGTATTCCATATAGAAAAAATTATTATACTTGACAGTTGTATCATATGATATTCCTTGAGAAACCCTCAGAAGAGTGTTTTGGTTATTTTTGGAGTGCCTACACTTACACCTTTTTATAAAGATTACAAATCACATATATACAGTACAATTTTTCATCTCTCTGGTTGTATATAAAGTATGTTCCCAATGTAATGCATTCTGCTGTCATTTATTTTTTGAAAATCAATTAAAAATTTAAAAAGAGAGAAAAAAGATTATAATACATATTTACTCATGGTTTTCTGTCTTTATTTTACTTCAACTACTCAGTCATCATTCATTTATTCTCTTCCGGTGAACAAATATTTACTAAGCTCCTACAATATGTGTTGTTCCTGGTGGATAAATAGACATGAATATTTTCCCTCATGGGACTTTTGCTGTGTTGGGAAAGACAGATTAAAAAAAAATAAGCATACTAAGTTGACAACTGGTATGAGGGGAAAAAAGGATGCATTACGAGGGAGGTTGCAGCCTACTTTAGAATGAGCCAAGTGAGCGGTCTCTCTGGGGAGATAGCATTCAGCAAGAGCTGATGGTGATTAGGAGTTGTTTTTCTTGGTAAATATTTGGAGGAAAGCCTTTACAAATACTTAGATGAGAGAAAGCTGGGTGGCTTGGAAGAATCAAAGATTTGTGGTGGTTAGGAGTGAAGACTAAGTTTGAGCAAAATAAGCTTTTGCTGTTTGGTTATTTCCATGTTTTAGAAAGTATGAAATAAAGTTCATTAAGCACTCCTGCATTAACTATAGTAGTAGGAAACATATAATAGTATAAAATATTGGAATAATTTACTTCAGCCATTTGAAAAATGAAAAAAAAAATCAGTGTTACATTTTGTCACTTATTAAGCATGTGCAGAGATAGACCCAGTAAACTGATTGCTGATAGAATATTTGAATAATTCTTGGTTTCAATATTATAGATATTTTCCTTTGTGTGTGTGTGTGTGTGTGTGTATAAATGTGTATATATACACTTATACATTTACTTGTTTAGCTGGGTTCAAATATTGAGTATATTGTTTTTTTTTTTTAATTTTTTTTATTGGTTGTTCAAAACATTATAAAGCTCTTGACATATCATATTTCATACATTAGATTCAAGTTGGTTATGAACTCCCAATTTTACCCCAAATACAGATTGCAGAATCACATCGGTTACACATCCACATTTTTACATAATGCCCTATTAGTAACTGTTGTATTCTGCTACCTTTCCTATCCTCTACCATCCCCCCTCCCTCCCCTCCCATCTTCTCTCTCTACCCCATCCACTGTAATTCATATCTCTCCTTGTTTATTTTCCCATTCCCCTCACAACCTCTTATATGTAATTTTGTATAACAATGAGGGTCTCCCTCCATTACCATGCAATTTCCCTTTTCTCTCCCTTTCCATCCCACCTCATGTATCTGTTGAATGTTAATCTTTTCTTCCTGCTCTTCCTCCCTGCTCTGTTCTTAGTTGCTCTCATTATATCAAAGAAGACATTTGGTATTTGTTTTTTAGGGATTGGCTAGCTTCACTAAGCATAATCTGCTCTAGTGCCATCCATTTCCCTGCAAATTCTATGATTTTGTCATTTTTTAGTGCTGCGTAATACTCCATGGTGTATAAATGCCACATTTTTTTTATCCATTCATCTATTGAAGGGCATCTGGGTTGGTTCCACAGTCTAGCAATTGTGAATTGTGCTGCTATGAACATCGATGTGGCAGTATCCCTGTAGTACGCTCTTTTAAGGTCTTCAGGGAAAAGTCCAAGAAGGGCAATAGCTGGGTCAAATGGTGGTTCCATTCCCAGCTTTCCCAGGAGTCTCCATACTGTTTTCCAGATTGGCCGCACCAGTTTGCAGTCCCACCAGCAATGTACAAGAGTACCCTTTTCCCCACATCCTCTCCAGCACTTGTTGTTGTTTGACTTCATAATGGCTGCCAATCTTACTGGAGTGAGATGGTATCTTAGGGTGGTTTTGATTTGCATTTCTCTGACTGCTAGAGATGGTGAGCATTTTTTCATGTACTTGTTGATTGATTGTATGTCCTCCTCTGAGAAGTGTCTGTTCAGGTCGTTGGCCCATTTGTTGATTGGGTTATTTGTTATCTTATTGTTTAATTTTTTGAGTTCTTTGTATACTCTGGATATTAGGGCTCTATCTGAAGTGTGAGGAGTAAAAATTTGTTCCCATGATGTAGGCTCCCTATTTACCTCTTTTATTGTTTCTCTTGCTGAGAGAAAACTTTTCAGTTTAAGTAAGTCCCATTTGTTGATTTTTGTTATCAACTTTTGTGCTATGGTGTCCTATTGAGGAATTTGGAGCCCGACCCTACAATATGTAGATCGGAGCCAACTTTTTCTTCTATCAGACGCAGAGTCTCTGATTTGATATCTAGCTCCTTGATCCACTTTGAGTTAACTTTTGTGCATGGCGAGAGGAGGGGATTCAGTTTCATTTTGTTGCATATGGATTTCCAGTTTTCCCAGCACCATTTGTTGAAGATGCTATCCTCCCTCCATTGCATGCTTTTAGCTCCTTTATCAAATATAAGATAGTTGTAGCTTTGTGGATTAGTCTCTGTGTCCTCTATTCTGTACCATTGGTCCACCCTCCTGTTTTGGTACCAGTACCATGCTGTTTTTGTTACTATTGCTCTGTAATATAGTTTTAAGTCTGGTATCGCTATACCGCCTGATTCGCACTTCCTGCTTAGAATTGCTTTTGCTATTCTGGGTCTTTTATTTTTCCATATGAATTTCATGATTGTTTTATCCATTTCTACAAGAAATGCCGTTGGGATTTTGATTGGCATTGCATTAAACCTATAGAGAACTTTTGGTAATATCGCCATTTTGATGATGTTAGTTCTGCCTATCCATGAACAGGGTATATTTTTCCATCTTCTAAGATCTTCTTCTACTTCTCTTTTTAGGGTTTTGTAGTTTTCATTATATAAATCTTTCACCTCTTTTGTTAGGTTGATTCCCAAGTATTTTATTTTTTTTGAGGATATTGTGAATGGAGTGTTTTTCCTCATTTCCGTTTCAGAAGTTTTGTCGCTGATATACAGAAATGCCTTTGATTTATGCATGTTGATTTTATATCCTGCCACTTTGCTGAATTCATTTATTAGTTCTAGTAGTTTTTTTGTAGACCCTTTTGGGTCTTCTAGGTATAGAATCATGTCATCTGCAAATAGTGATAATTTAAGTTCTTCCTTTCCTATTTTTATGCCTTTAATTTCTTTCGTCTGTCTAATTGCTCTGGCCAGTGTTTCGAGAACTATATTGAATAGAAGTGGTGATAGAGGGCATCCCTGTCTTGTTCCAGATTTTAGGGGGAATGCCTTCAATTTTTCTCCATTGAGAATGATGCTAGCCTGAGGCTTAGCATAGATAGCTTTTACAATGTCGAGGTAAGTTCCTGTTATCCCTAGTTTTTCTAATGTTTTGAACATAAAGGGATGCTGTACTTTGTCGAATGCTTTTTCTGCGTCTATTGAGATGATCATATGGTTCTTATTTTTAAGTCCATTGATGTGGTGAATAACATTTATTGATTTCCGTATATTGAACCATCCTTGCATCCCAGGGATGAATCCTACTTGATCATGGTGCACAATTTTTTTGATGTGCCTTTGTATCCGATTCGCCAGAATTTTATTGAGGATTTTTGCATCTATGTTCATCAGGGATATTGGTCTGTAGTTTTCTTTCTTTGAGGTGTCTTTGTCTGGTTTCAGAATCAGGGTGATGTTGGCCTCATAGAATGAATTTGGCAGAGCTCCTTCTTTTTCTATTTCCTGAAATAACTTGAAAAGTATTGGTATTAATTCTTCCTTAAAGGTTTTGTAAAACTCCGCTGTATACCCATCTGGTCCTGGGCTTTTCTTGGTTGGAAGTCTTTTGATTGCTTCTTCTATTTCATCTATTGTTATTGGTCTGTTTAAGTTGTGAGTATCCTCCTGACTCAGTCTGGGCAAATCATATGACTTAAGAAATTTATCGACATCTTCACTATCTTCTATTTTATTGGAATATAGGTTTTCAAAATAATTTCTAATTGTCTTCTGTATTTCTGTAGTGTCTGTTGTGATATTGCCTTTTTCATCCCGTATGTTAGTGATTTGAGTTCTCTCTCTTCTTCTCTTCGTTAGCATGGCTAAGGGTCTGTCTGTCGCGACCCCTTGCCCGCAAGGAAGACGCAACTCGAGAATCTTCTTTCAACAGTTTATTCAGGTCCCTGGATATTTCTTCTTCTTCCTCTCGGGTGCCCCTCCCAGCCTTAATAAAGCATCCCAAGCCCCAATGCAAAGCTGCCGCGTGGAACTTTCTCACAGGGTGGTGAAAAATCATGTGCCAACTTTCCCAGATAAGAAGTTGTTTGTCACAGACCACAGCGGAGCCAGCGCCATCTTGTAATGGCGACCATAATCTGCAGAAACGGCAGAAGCGGCTCACCACATCTGTCGATCTTATTTATTTTTTCAAAGAACCAACTTTTAGTTTTGTTAATTTTTTCAATAGTTTCTTTTGTTTCAATTTCATTGATTTCCGCTCTGATTTTAATTATTTCTTGCCTTCTGCTACATTTGCTGTTGTTTTGCTCTTCCTTTTCTAGGGCTTTGAGATGAAGTGTGAGCTCATTTATTTGTTGGTTTTTCCTTTTTTTGAGGAATGACCTCCAAGCGATGAATTTCCCTCTTAAAACTGCTTTCATTGTGTCCCATAGATTCCGATATGTTGTGTCTGTATTTTCATTTATCTCTAAGAATTTTTTGATTTCTTCCTTTATGTCTTCTGTAACCCATTGATCATTCAGTAACATATTGTTCATTTTCCATGTGATGTAGGATTTTTCCTTCCGTCTTTTATCATTGATTTCCAGTTTCATTCCATTATGATCAGATAAAATGCATGGTATTATCTCCACCCCTGTATATTTACTGAGGGTTGCCCTATGGCATAATATATGGTCTATTTTTGAGGAGGATCCATGTGCTGCTGAGAAAAAAGTATATCCACTTGATGATGGTTGATATATTCTATATATGTCAGTTAACTCTAGGTTGTTGATTGTGATATTGAGTTCTATAGTTTCTTTATTCATCTTTTGTTTGGAGGATCTGTCCAATTGTGAGAGAGGTGTGTTGAAGTCACCCATAATTATTGTGTTGTGGTCTATTTGATTCTTGAACTTGAGGAGAATTTGTTTTATGAATGTCGCAGCACCATTATTTGGTGCATAAATATTGATAATTGTTATGTCTTGTTGGTGAATGGTTCCTTTTAACAGTATATAATGTCCTTCCTTATCCCTTTTGATTAATTTAGTCTTGAAGTCAATTTTATTCGATATGAGGATGGCCACCCCTGCTTGCTTACGAGGACCGTGTGCATGGTATATTTTTTCCCAACCTTTCACCTTCAGCCTGTGTATGTCTTTTCCAATCAGATGTGTCTCCTGGAGGCAGCATATTGTTGGATTTGTTTTTTTAATCCATGTTACCAGCCTATGTCACTTTATTGGAGAGTTTAAGCCATTAATGTTTAGAGTTACTATTGATATATGGTTTGTACTTCCAGCCATGTTTGATTATTTATCTTCTTTTTTTTTTTTTTAGTTTAGTTTGTTTCTCCATGGTTAGCTTTCCCCCCGCCCTCTGTCTTTATAGAGGCACTTCCCACTGATGGTTTTGGTTATTGTTTTTCATTTCTTCCTCGTGTAGTGTTTTGCTCAAGATGCTTTGCAATGCTGGTTTTCTGGCTGCAAATTCTTTTAGCTTTTGTTTATCATGAAAGATTTTTATTTCGTTATCGTACCTGAAGCTTAATTTTGCTGGATATAGAATTCTTGGTTGGCATCCATTGTCTTTCAGTGTTTGAAATACGTTGTTCCAGGATCTTCTCGCTTTCAGCGTCTGTGATGAAAAATCCGTTGTTAACCTTATTGGTTTACCCCTGAATGTAATCTGTCTCCTTTCTCTTGTAGCTTTTAGTATTTTCTCTTTGTTCTGTATATTGGATATCTTCATAACAATGTGTCTTGGTGTTGGTCTACTGTGATTTTGTGTGCTCGGTGTCCTGTATGCATCTACAATTTGTATATCCGTTTCCTTTTTTATTTCTGGAAAGTTTTCTGTAATTATTTCTTTCAGCAGGTTACTCATTCCCTTGGTTTGAATCTCTGTACCTTCTTCTATCCCGATGACTCGTAGGTTTGGTTTCTTTATGTTATCCCATATCTCTTGGATGTTTTTCTCATGGTTTTTAACCAGCCTTTCTGAGTTGGCTAGGCTCTTTTCAAGATGATGTATTTTGTCTTCATTATCTGATGTTCTGGCTTCTACTTGCTCCACTCTGTTAGTGATACTCTCAATTGAGTTTTTAATTTGGTTTATCGTTTCCTTCATTTCTAGAATTATTGTTTGGTTTTTTTTTATAATCTCAATCTCCTGATAAAGATGCTTAACTTCTTCTTTTATCTGTCTATGTAATTCATTTTCAAAGTGTTCTTTCACTGTTTGGATTTGCTGTCTCATATCTTCTTTAAGGTTCCATTCCATCTGTCTACGGTATTCCTTGAGTTCTTTATATGACCATTTTTCTGCTGACTCTAGGTCCTCCTGAATATTTAGGCTGTCCTTCATTGTTTGTACTCCTTTTCTTCCTTGCTTTTTTATGCTGCTCATGTTACTTCTTGTTCTGTTTGACTGCTGAGTTACTGTTTACTCGTATAGATTTATTTGATGCTTGAGAGGAAAGATATTAGAAGGGAAGGGAAGAAGTCACTAAAGAGAATGAGAGTAGGCAGGTAGAATTCAAGGAAGGGGGAATAAGAAGATTGAAAAGAAATGAAAAGACAAAAGAAACAAGAATAACAAAGATTAGATAATAAAGAAAGAAAGAAAAGACGAAAAAAAAAATTTAACAAAAATAATAGTGATAATAAAAAATGAAAATTAAAATTAAAAAAAAATAATAATAAAATAAAAAAAGTTAAAAAAAATAGAAACATTGAAAAAAAAATTAAAGAACAACAACAAATAAAAATTGAAAATGAAAGAAAAAGAAGAAAAAAAAAGAAAAAAAAGAAAAAGAAAAGAAAAAAAAATGATAATAATAATAATAATAAATGCAGTCCTAGAGTTCTATTAACTTCTCTTCCAGTAGGTGGAGCTGTGCCCACTGGGCCAAGCTTCTCCTCTCAATAGGTGGGAACCATTCACTGTGCAGCAGCTCTTTCTCCTAGACTGGGCGGGTCTCCAATCCTGAGTGTCTAGGGCCTTGTCTTGTGTTTCCTCAAGCCAGGCCGTGCTCACCTGTGGCGCTCACCACAATACTGGCTACACGCCAGGTCTGCTGCTCCTGGGAGCCCTGTTTTCATGAACACCTGGGCTCACTCTCCCTGTTTGCCTCCCTCAGACCCTAAGTTTGTAGAGCTTGGGGCTGAGATCCCCCAGCGAATTTGCTTGCCCTCCTGTAGCCACGCCCCCGGTAGCTGGTGCAAGAGACCTCAGTTGTCAGCACTGGTGGGAGCGGTAGCCGGGAGTTCCGCGCCGCGAGTCCCGCGCCACTCCTGATTCCCTCGGTCTGGTTATTGCGTTCACAGGAGAGCTGGGAGTGGCCCTTAAGGTTTCCCCGCTGTGTGGAGAGAGATGGCTAGGGGATTACACACCTGTCGCGCTGGTTTCAATGCAGTTATCTCCTCTGCCCGTGACGCCATTTCTCTGCCATGGTGATATCCCATGCAAATGGTGACCGTTTGTTCCCTTTGCCGGATGACCAATGCAACGGGTGGGTCCTGACTGTCTCTCCCAATCCCCATTTCAGTCCTGTGGCCACTGCCTATGAAGGCTCGGTTGGCTTTTACCTCTGTAAGTTCCTAAGGGCCGGCCAATTATTTCAGCGGGATCGTTAGTGCTGAGTCACACGAAGCAGGCGAACCGGATCTTAATTGCCTCCGATTCGGGCTCTGTGTGTGTGTTCTGAGGGGCCCAGCCTGTACACCCCAGATCCACGTCAGCTCAGCATTGCCTAGTGATCCTGAGCAAACAGCATTTAGACAGTTTACGGCTCCCTATGTCCGCGCAGTTGAAGATGTCAGAGACTTGATCTCTCTGCGCCTGCCACCATGTTACATCTCCTCAGTGATATTCATGTTGCCCTTACAGCTTCCTGGTATAAGCAAGTTCTTGGGATTATACAAACTGCTGCTTCTGTTTCCAGTCCAGATTTTTAGAAATGAAACTCTGGGCCGCGCTGACGAGCGTCCGCGCTTGTCTGCGACCGTAGCAGAGCCGCCCTGGCCTCCGCAGCTCTTCAGCCCGGTGCCAGGCCCCAGGGGCCCAAGCGGCTGCCACCGCGGCTCTCCGTCCCCCTCCTCCGGAGCACGGGTCCCCTGGCAGGGGGGTGCAGAACGACCCCAGAGCAGGCTCTGCCCGAAGGTGCAGCGGCGAACAGGCCACAGAGACGCTCGAGGCTGCAGTCCAGCCTTCGGAGGACAGGGCTCGGCACGCAGCCCAGCTCCAACCTCTAGGTGCGGCTGCCGGACAGTGTATACAGAGCCATCAAGACAGCAAGCAGAAAGCAAATGGCGGCTCCCGCGGAGTGGATTTTCGGCACAGAAACCACAGCCCCGCCAGCAATCCCAATCCACAAACTCTCCCTGTATAAAAAATATTCAAAAAAAAAGGCGGGGCGCACTGAGCTTTCTTTGCCTCGGGTACTTACAATCCACTGCTGATTACACATTCAGCTTCTCCGCCCGGAGCGAAGCGAAAGAGGAAGCAGAGTATATTGTTGATTAAAGTCTTTTCAGAGTATCTCTATTAAATCAGTATTTATTGACAACATTCTTTAAAAAAAAAAAGCCAGGTAGGGTTCAATTTCCATTCTTCCTTTATTGAAATGCCATTTTGCAGCCCTATCTTTTTCAAGATTACTTATTTTCATTTACTAAAGTGAAATGAAAGACAAGACATACTACTGTTGGCTTAGTGGAACAGTGTGATCCTTGAACTAACAATATGTCTTAAATATTTTAGTCTAAATGAGCTGTTGGGAGCAAGCATTTTTCATTTGCAACTCACAGGATTCCTTTGTATTCCATTATCTCAAAACCTACATTATTGTTACAGATTCTAGTTGCATTTATTTGTTAAACTAACTCCTTGAAATTCTCTTTGCGGTCCTATTGTCTTGAAAATGGTTTTGTTGCTCAAAGCAACTTGAAATTCCCTTTTGCTTGAGTACTTCATTCTTTCACCTGTTTTCTCTACTTGTTAAGTAACATTGCTCTTGCTTAATTTGGGAGCTTTAGAGTTGGCTTTACTTCATGTGGCCCAAGACCTGATGACAGTGTGTAGACCTTGGGGAAATCACTTGAATCTTGTGTGCTTCTCGGTCCATGTATGATTTGACTTCATCTGAAGGCTTGCCTACTTTCAGTCTCTTCTCTTTCTTCCTAGCCCAATAACATTTTTCTAACTTACGTAGAAATTTAGCTTACCAACAGTATAACTACAACTCTACTAATACTGAATCTACTTATATGACCACTGACAGTCTCATTAAGTGTCTTTGCCATATAAGGACTTCAGGTGGGATGTCCTTTTCAGATTCATCTGAAAATATCTCCCATTTTATTGTCTACATTTTGGCTTCATTGGGTGTTCTTTTTTATTGATCATTTCTTGACCTCCTCCCCTCTTCCACCCTGCCCATAAGTGTGTATATAAGCATTTTTACCTTTGTGATCTGACAAGAACAACTTAGAGGAGGAAAGGTTTATTTTGATTCACAGTTCCAGAAGTTCAGTTCATGGTCACTCAAAACTCCATAGCTCTGAGTCTGAGGTGAGGTAGAACATCAGACAGAAGAGCATGGTAGAGGAAAGCAGCTCAGGATATGATAAATAGGAAGGGCCGGGTGGGGTGGGTGGGGTGGGGAGCATGTGTACTCCACTTACCACAGGCAAAATATAAGGTCCCAGTGACCTACTTCCTCCAGCTACACCCTATAGGTACTACCCACTTAATTATTCAAGTTGATTAAGCCACTGATTAGGTTGTAGTTTTTATAATCTAGTCTTTTAACCTCTGAACATTCTTTTATTGTCTTACCCATGAGCTTTTGGAAGACACCACATATCAAAACCATAAAACTGTGGTAGTTAACTTTGTGTTGCTGTGACAGTATATGTGAGAAAATTAAAAGGAGGAAAGGCTTATTTTTTGCCTGTAGTCTTAGAGGTTTCAGTTCATGGTGGCTTGACTTGTTGCTTTTGGGCCTGTATGGCACAGTACATCATAATGAGAACACAGGACAAAGGAAGCAGCTCCCCTCATGGTGGCCAGGAAGCAAGAAAGAGAAAAAAAGGTTCAGGGGTCCCCTTCAACAGCATACCCGCAATGACCTAACTTCCTTTTTCTATACCACACCTAAAAGGTTCCACCTCTTCTCAGTAGCATCACAGGCTAGGGGCCAAGCCTTAATACATGGGCCTTTGGGGATCATTCAGGATCCAAACTATAATGTTATCCTACACATACCATAAGGCTTCTGCATATTTTGTTGCCTTTGTCAGATCTCACTCCCTCTTCGTTAACTTAGACCCATTATTTAGTTCTCAACCCCAGCAATATCATTTTCAAAGAACTTTTTCTTTATCCCCTTTCCTCAGTAACCACAAGCCAAAGGCAGGTTTCTTAGCACTTCCTTCCTTGAGATCGCATGTTAGTTTGTAATTACATACTTGTTAATGTTAGTGTGTGGTTACTCTTTCTCATTGTCTCATGCCTATTCATTAAATTTAAAGGTCTATGAGCGCAGGTGTTATAGCATTACTAAATCTTCAGAACTTGTCATAGGACCTAAAACCTTCATGGTGGTCAATAAATATTTATGAAAAAAAATATGATTAAGTGACCATTAAGTGAATATACTACCACTTTAGCCTAAATATTCCTGTAAAACAGAACCAGCATTGTCACATATTTATTTTCTTTCAAGATACAAGATAAATATCATGTTTAGTTATTTAATTTTTTGACTTATACAAACCTTTAGAATTTATTAATGCTATCATCAAAACTGTCTTAAAAATAAGGTTAAAATAAGTATTTAATCTTGTTGCTCTGCCTTCTGTATTTCTTCTCTTTTAAATCTCTTTAGTCCTCAAATTCCTGTGTAGTCTAGGGGCAGCAGACCTTTCTAATGTTTGAGTTCATATCAGACCTCAACAGGTACTTGTTAACTGAAGAAATGGATTATTTATAAGACAAGAAGCTGTCCTTCAGATTAATTAAGCTGGTTGTAGAAATAATCCAGTGATGAAGAATGCTAATACTAGCAGCTCCATTTTCATGATTAAAACAAATGCCCTAGGTACACATTTCTTTTTCTATGCCATCATAACAAATAAAGACCCTGTCACCCCAGCAACTCATTATTGTTTGTTTTCTATTTAGTTAAGTCCAAAGAGATCTTCTGTGGGTAAAGTTGGGAATTTCTGAAAGCTTGCAAATCCCTGTTGTTACATAAAGCTGAAAATAAACTGTATGCTAGCCCATGCCATACTGTCCAGGGTCTTTTTTTGAATTATGTCTAAGAGCTGAGAAAATGTAGCACAGAGAGTTTTACCAAAGCTTATGTAATCTTCAGTTCTTTATGCTTGGACTTTTTCTGAGCATTTCTCTAAATAACATTTCCTAGGTTTTTAGACAGAGTTAGAATTATTTTCCATAAAGAACGAAAGGATGCTTCTAATTGAACTTTACCAAACATTTGTCTTTAAAATGGACAATCCTATGTATACTAATGGAATATTTCAGTGTATTCAATAATTTCCTGGAAATTCTTCACTAATTCCAATTTGTTTGCATCATTCCCAATAAGTTGAACACTTATACCACATACTATCCTAGAAAGGTGGAAGTAGATGGTGGAATATGGGGATAGAGTGAGGTAGTTTGATCCCATTCGAAATAGCTGTAGCACATTCTTTCTGGACACCATGGGGGATCTTGACTGTAAGAGGAGGGAGTTATCTTAATCACCTTACTGTGATTTTCATACACTGAGCTAATAAGTGACTTAGGTTTCTGTCCCATGGTTGAGTAGTTGTTAATTTTTTAAAAATAGTCTCAGTATTTCATTTAAAAAAAAAAAAACTAAGGATTTTTAGATCAGTAGATTTTTTTTAAAGTACTGTAAATGAATTTTAAGAAGTATTAGTGTTCCCATTAGAATGCATGTGTAATCATTGTAGATAGAAGTTACTTTGTAACAAAGATGACTGGGTAGAAGTACTTAAGGGTTTCAGATTATTAGCAGAGTGGTACGTTGTTAGTATGGTTACTATTACAATAATAGCAGGTGGTTAAAAAAAGTAGTATTGCTAGAATTTCTTGATTTCTTTCTCAAAAGGAAACACCATTCAAGAAAGGGTTTAAATTTCTTTCTCAAAAGGAAACACCTTTCAAGAAAGGGTATAAATTATATTATCCTTTATTTTTACATATATTATTTTTAACAACATATTAAAATACCTTTCACCTGAGAGGGTTGAGGACCCTTGTTACATCTCTTAAAATTGATATTTCCAAGAACAAAGGCCGTGTTTAATCATAGTTCTTCCTTCTGCAAGAAACTATAGAATACTGATGCATTTTGGACAAAGTTTCAGTGGCACAAATGCTATTGTTGCCTAACAGAAGAAATCTCATGTCGAACTCAGAGAATTTCTCCAGAATGTGGTCAGTTTTTCAGGAAAGATATTTTTATGAACTTGTTCCCTAGTCCTCCTCTGCTTCCAACACATACTTGAGAGAGCTGATAAATGGATTGTGTTGGCCTTGGCCATCTGGTCCCAAGGACCATCAGGTAGTTACTGTGGTTCTTGTGCTTGGATTCCAGTATTTCCTGGTTTGGGGGAGATAATTACAAATTTAAGAACTTTTGATAATTTTTTAATAAATGAAATTTTTTTCTTGTAAGGACCATTTTGGTTTTTTAACCTAGTCTTTTGATTCAAATGGATAGAAGTAGTGTTGGCTTCATCAAGTTAAGTACTCCCATTCTAGACACGTTTCATTCCAACACATATCCTGAGTGCTTCTGTCCCCAAACTGATAGCTTTTTAGGTCTATTTCTTTTATTTATATACTGGAATTGTGGAGGATGGTACTTTCCCTTGGATTTCAAAGAAGAGAATTATTTTGTGTTGCAGAAAGTTTTATTTTTTCCCAATATGAAGATAAAAATATCCAACAGCAGATAACCTCTTAATGAGGGAATTCCTGATAAGCCTTTCTGAAGTCAATTCTGACATTATTTCTGATAGTTTTCAGTGGCCTGGGGCTAGGTTTCAATGGAAGCAATTCAGAAATCTCTACATGCTGTTAAAAAAGGTATGTCATGTTGGGTTCTCTGTCAAATACAACTAATGAGACAAAAGATTGATAACAGAAAAATTTCAAATATCATTCAAAGATATCGATTTACTTGAAATGTTATAAACACACCTCTGGATTAAGATTAACTTTAAAATAGGCTATGATGTATTGTATTATTTTAAAATTTGATAGATGGTAGAATTCTGTTTATAAAATATTAATATTGATAAATATTTAAACATAAGAAGATAATTACATTTGATAAATATACCTTTGATAGCTATACTGAGCTAATGCTTACATGTTTATTGCATACTTGTAGTATTAGAGGTGATTTGTTGCTGGCTTATACAGAATATGACAGCAGCTTTATTAAATGTTTCTACTCTGTTTTTGTCTTTATAGGAACTGACTTTTGGTAGACATATATATATTCCTTGCTATCCCTTTTTAACATTATCCTTCGGGAATGGCAAAGGCAGTTTTAGGTAGATATGGTTTCATACAGAACTAGTTCCTGTGACAAGGGTTTCCTCTTGGGTTCTATAAAAGTAACTGGCCCTTACAATCTAAGCCTAAAAGAACATAGGGGGATATTTTGTAATATATCCTACTGCCTTCTTTGCTTATTGATTTTTCAGAACAAGTGTTGGCTGGAGACAGAAATTTGTAGTCTCTTAGAGCTGTGATTTGGTGAGGAACTGAAATATAGAGAAAAGGAAGAGGATAAAAAAACAGTGGTAATGGAATAGTGTGTATTGGTATAAATGGAGTGCTGAGTGGCTGTTTACAGGTGGTGGTGTGGGGTAGTGCTGCATTCTGTTACCAGTGCCACAGGATGATGACTGGTACCACTGAAGGCAGTGTGCCTAAATTCCCCCCACCTCATTTTTCTAACTTAGCATTTTCTTGGTATTTATTCTTCTCTCATCCATTACATTCTTTCTCTATAAGATATCCCATTTCATCAGGGATACCAATCCCCCAGACACCTCTCTATTCTACTGGCATTTCCTATCTTCTCCATTGATTATCATCTTGCCCCATAATCTTGCTCATGTTTCCTCTGTGGTTCTCTTCCTTCTATCACATTATGTTGTTCCAGAAGAGTGTTACAATTTTTGTGGACTCAAAAATATCCTGTTTGAGAATGCCTTTTTCTAAAACAAAAAAACAAAAAAACAAACCCCAAAGTTCATAATCTAAATTTTGGTTGTTGGCACAGTTAAAATTTCTTCCTTATTTTACTTCACAATTAGCTAGAATTATGTTACTGTAAAATGAAATTATACATTGAGCCTTTAAAATCTATTGGTCTATTTTGTATGTTTTTTGATACTGGGGATCAAACCCAGGGACACTTGATCAGTGACGTACATCTCCAGCCCCTTTTATTATTTGTCTTGAGTTAGGGTCTCATTAAGGTGTTGAGGGTCTTACTAAGTTGTTGAGGCTGGCCTCAAACTCATGATACTCCTGCTTCAGCCTCCTAACTCCCTGGGATTGTAAGTGTATATCACCACACCTAGCTATCTTATACTTTGAATAAATCCTTTACCCGTGCATGATATCATAATGTCATATATTGGCCATTTGGAAGATACTGATTCTCTGAGTTACATAGATTTCACACATATTGATACATCTCCTAGTACAGTATGAACAAATCCCATTTGTTAATGTCACCAGTGATGACATAAGACACGTCATTGTGTTAGGAAGCTGTTACAAAGTCACTTATAAGTTTTAATTGAAACAGTAACAGATACTAGTTTCCTGTACTTCTGATTTTTTTTCTAGAAAGCTTTAATTTTATCATTGGCAATGATACTGTCAGTTTTTTTCCTTGAAGCATTTATTGCAAAAATGTCTGCCAAAAACCCAAGTTTGAATAATCAGCTGTTCCTTCAACTATTAATGTTGTTTCATGGGAAAGTGGCTAGTTCAGCTCACAACTTAAACAACCACATGGATTTTGTTGCTTGTAATAACTAAGTGCCTCATATATATTTATCATTTCACCATATAAAATAATAAAATATACTGAACTTGAGTTGAAACCTAGTAGGACTAAGAATTTTTTTATTACTTCAGTCAGGGTATTCTGAAATGAAATGGACATTTTTGTTTATTTGTTGCTTTAATAAAATAAATGCAGTGGAAGACTACAAGAACTTTTTTGGTGCCTGGCCTTGATTTGTGCTAAGGCACTAGCGGTTCTTCATCAGTGCTTTTACAACCTCTGTGCAAATATTAACACAGCAAAGCAGTAACCCAACATCTTAGCATTACTCTGTATTGGGCCTAGAAAAGCTTGTTTTTCCTTGCGATGAGATAAAAAGAACTTCAAAGAATGGATGACTAGATAAAGAAAAAGAAGGGAAACTGGCCACTTCCCTTGTCTCCAAACGTTCTTTGGGAAACAAAGCAGAGGGAGTTTGGTTGTAAGGTAAAGGAATGTATTCATAAAACATTAAAATAAATTAATCTGGACAGTGGGCATAAAACTTATCCTATATTTTTCGTCAGCCTGCCATTGCTAAGGAAGGAGTGCATGAGTAATAAAATATCCAAACCTTCTCTGTCAAGTTCTCTAGCTTCTTTCTTTGGGATCGGTAAATAGTACATGGGAGGTTTTGCAAACCTGTGGTTGAACACTGTGAAAATGATTTTGACTTCATGGATTCCTGAAGCATTCTTTGGCATCCCATAAATCCATTGAACAAACGTTTAGAACCTTCTTTGAGGAAAGAAATCACCTGATATTCTTTATTTTGCCACCACTTTCAGCTGATTTCCATCTTAATTTTTGTACACAAATTGTAATCACCATTTAATTTAGTCCTTAAGTAATTTTGGAATAGCACTCCAATACCTTTCTTTAACTTCCTTGCTATTCCTGATTTTAACAAAGTTCCTTCCTAAAATGTCATTAGCAATTGTCTATTTTTTCATATAAATTTTGCAATGACAGTTTCACTCATTCATGGAGAAACAATAGTTTTCAAAGGCAACCAAATTAATTTACCCTAATGAATTTGTTTCAGATAATTTTAGGCATTTCATTTTACATTTCATTTTTCTGTTCTGAAAACATCACAGTAATAGAAGTCCCCACTTTGTGGTTCTGGAATGCCTTATAGTTCTCAAGTACTTCTATATATATCTTCTCTTTCATACCTCACACCTATCCTGTGAGGTAGCAGGACAATGTCATTGTCTCAACATGAGTGAACCAGGTTCAAAGAGGGGAAGTGGGTTACTTAGGGCCACACACGAGTGAGTGGCAGAACAGACCCAAGGTACTGTGTTTTCTCTTTGATTCCTCCACTGTATATCTCTGTCTTCCCTTGTAACAGTTTAATATGTATTTCATGTTTTTCTAACAGGTCCATGCAGCAGGGTTCTATTATCATTTCATACCATAAGATGGAAAAATAGTAATGGAAGAAATGGCAGCTACACATAAGAGGTGTGGTCTCAGATAGGACCCAGTACCTCAGAATTGTGTTGTAACTATGAAGGTTAATACCTTTTTAACCTTAATAAATATCAGCTAACCCCAGATATGAAATTTTAGTTGTAAGCAGAACTGCAGGAAATAATTTAAAGAAACTCTTCAGCCAATATAAGGCAAAACAATACAAAGGATGGAGATTTGCTGGGTAATTAAGCTTGTGAGAAACTAAAGTTACTGACTAATCTATAATCATATGCTGGGATTAATAATACAAAAGGCTGAAGTACATGGTGTGAATTAATGAAAAAGGTTTTGAAGAGTTTATAATAGCACAAAGAGTGTTTGCATATTGTAAAAATTAATCAAACATTCATTTATTCTCTTTCTTTCTGGTATTTTTTTTTTTAACCAAGAGGGTTGAACTGAACTTTTAAGAGTTCATTTTAATTAGACTTTTAAAATTCTTTTTTCCTTAATATTTTAGAAAATATTTTAAAAATTCTGAGAATAATAATGAATAAAGATATATCCATATTTTAACATTTTGCTATATTTTTTTTCTTAAAAAAATAGAATCTTATGAAGATAAGTTCTCTGTATACCTTTTCCTAAGGCTATCTTTACCACTATATTTAAAGAATTAATTATTATTCTGAATTTCCTACTGATTTTTGCATAATGTGTTTTATATTTTGATACGCATATTTTTCTTGATGTAGAAACTTTATATTTTAATACTTTATAAATTTTGGCATCATTCTATATCATTTTGTAACAGTTTTTTTCTTCAACATTGCTTTTGAATTTATCCATATTAACATATGGATATTGTATAATTATATAATATATTAACATTTTATATTAATGTTGATATTTAATATTATATTCAGATTATATAATATATTTATATAACATAATGTTTATATAATATTGCATATTATATATAGTATGCATTACTGAGTATAATACATCATATATGTATTCAACTATTGGTAGCTATGTAGGTTGATTCTAATTCTTGCTATCAGTAATGATATTACCACAAACATTGTTATATGTACTTGTACCCAAGAGCAACAGTTTCTTTAGGGCATATACCTTCTACTGTAATTGCCAGGTCTGTTGTTTGTGCTTCTTCAGCTTCATTAAAATATTGCCAAATTGTTTTCAAAAGTACTTTTGGTATTTTGCATGTTATAAGAATGTTTCAATTTCAATTTGCAGAAGTTGGTATGAATAGATAGCTTTAACCATGTTGCTAATATCTGGAAGTTTGACTGCATGTCCCCCTGATTATGACTGAAACTGGACATTTTTTGTATGCTTATTTACTACTTTTCTTCAGTGAAATATTTGTTTCCTACTTTTCTTACTTGCTGTAAAAGCCTTTTTGACAAATTACTGTTGATTTGTAGATACCTGTTTATAATCTGGATAATAATAATCTGTTAGTTATAAGTTTTGAAAATATCCTAGTCATTGGCTTAATTTTTCCTCAAGTATTTTCTTATTAAAATGCGTCTTTCTGGGCTGGGGTTGTGGCTCAATGGCAGAGCACTTGCCTTGCATGTGTGGGGAACTGGGTTTGATCCTCAGCACGACATAAGAATGAATAAATAAAGTAAAGGTATTGTGTCCATCTACAACTGAAAAAAAATTAAAAATGCTTATTTCTATTTAGCAGTCTTTTTTATTTGTGTTTGTTTGACAGATTTTTTTCTTTGTTGAGATTTTTTTACTTCAAAGTTATAAAGCTGTATTTTTCTATATTTTGCTTTTCATATTTAGATCCAATCAATCTGGAATTTAGGGGTCATTATAATCAAGAATTAGAGGTAGTATTATAGATCAGTATGGGAAGATATAGAAAAATAAATCTCCATTTACTTTGTAATTAGTATAAGGATGCATTTTCTTTCCTGTCTTCCTGAATATATCTGTAATGCCACCTCTGTTTGATACCATGTCTATGTTGGCATGAATCTGTTTCTTTCCTATGTTTGGTCCTATTTATCCAGTTGTCATTCTTCACCCCAATGCCATATTGTTTTAATAAAGTTAGTTTCAACATCTCATAGAAGAAATTTTCCTACATTGTTCACTCTTTTACTTTTTCAAAATCATCTTTATTATTTTTTGATCTTTGCCATTTTGTATGAATTTCAGGATTAGAGTATCTATTTCTATGAAAATCCCTTTTTGTATTACTTTCAGTTGATACACTAATTGCTAAAAATTTTGTATCTTTATTCTTCCCATGTATAAACATGGAATAACTTTTCATTACATATAGCTAATATTTTATTATTTTCCTCATAAAATGATTATATACATTTTTCCCAGTACAACATTTTTATTATTGTTGTTACTGTTGTTATTGTATATAGCATCTTTTGAAAAAGTATATTGAACTGCTTATTACTTGTATCTAGTAGTAGGTCTGTTGTTTTTCTTTACTAATCTTTCAACCAGATAATTTTTGAAGTCTTTTTTTATAGGTTCTATTATAATTTTCTATTTGTGCAGTTACAGCTACAGATATTGATAATGATTTCAAATCTGTATGCTTCTAATTTTGTTTAATAGTCTTGTATTAACTATGATCTTCAGTACAATATGAATATTAAGAGTGGAATAAATATTTTTTTCTCTTTTCACTTTAATGATTATACAATTACAGTTTTAGTTTTATTTGTGATATTTGTATAGGCTCTTGATATATTATTTATTTGCATTTGTATTGGTTAATTATGTGTCAACTTGACTTGGCAAAGGGATGAACAGGTTATTTTTTTTATGAATCAATGAGAATCTTTCTGAAAGAGATTGGCATTTGAAATGGTGAACTCAGTAAGCAGATTATTCAATCTGTTGAATAGAACAAAAAGATGGAGGGAGATTAAATTCACTGTACTTTAAGGTTGAGCTGGAGCATCAATCTGCTCATGGCCTTGGTTTGCTTGGTTCTCAAATCTTCAGACTCAGACTGGAATCTACACCATTTGGCTCTCTTGGTCTCAGGCCTTTTGAACTACTCTACTGACTTTCCTAGGTCTTCAGCTTGCTGATGGCAGGTCATGGAAGTTAGTCTCCATAATTACATGAGACAGTATCTTAAATAAATGCCTGTATGTGTGTATGTCTGTATGTCTCCATCTCTCTCTATATATCTACCTCTCTAATTATCTATCAATTTGTCTATTGCCTATTAGTTCTCTTTCTCTAGAGAAATATCCTTAAATGAGAAGATATTTTATTTTTATGTAATTTTTTTATTCATATATGACAGCAGAATGCTTTGCAATTCTTATTACATAGAGCACAATTTTTCATATCTCTGGTTGTACACATAGTATATTCAGACCAATTTGTGTCTTCATACCTGCACTTCGGATAGTAATGATCATCACATTCCACCATCATTAATTACCCCATGCCCATTCCCTTCCCCTCCAGCTCCTTTGAACTATCTAGAGTTCATCTATTCCTCCCATGCTCCCACTCCCTATCCCATTATGAATCAGCCTCCTTATATCAAAGAAAATTTTCGGCATTTGGTTTTTTGGGATTGGCTAACTTCACTTAACATTATATTCTCTAACTCCATCCATTTACCTGCAAATACCATGATTTTATTCTCTTTTATTGCTAAGTAATATTGCATTATGTATATATGCCACATTTTTTTATCCATTCATATATTGAAGGGCATCTAGGTTAAAAATGCTTTTCAGAATTTTCTAATTTTGAACCACTTTTGTAATCCAGGTATTAAAATCTAGTTTCCATATCTTTCAAAATGTATATGAAATATTCATAAATATCAGTAAATTTGTAATGTAACACTAACTTCTGGTTTTCTGTCTAGCAGGTAATCAAACAATATTTTACTCTTTATCTTTTGTGTGTTAAAATACATATAAAGTATCAGACTTTATAAGATGTATAAAGTGTGTAATACATAGAAGCACAGATCTAACCTGAAAATTTATTCCTTTTATGAGTCTATGCTATTTTAATATGATGGAGGTGTGGTATAATAAAACTGATTGGAAAAATGTAATAGTAAGTGCCATAATTCTTTAGCCAAAGTTGAAGATATCCTGCAAGCATGAAATTATAGTGTAAAAATAGATCCCAACAATATTTTGTGAACTTTTTTCCATTAGCCATTTATTGATTTCTGAAAGAAGTTAAAATGATATTCCTTTGTTTGTGTCATTCTAGAACCACTGTAAGATCATTTGCTTGCTTAAGATCTATTCCTCTTTAATTCCATTAATGATTTGAGATAAATTTCAAATTAAATTCTAAAAACAGAACAAAAACATTTAAAAATATGGTAAGATTTTCCTATAAATCTGAAAAAAATAGTGATCTTGTTTATTGCTGTTGAATCTCATTTAACTGAATATTGCTTTCAAATCATACAATATTGACAAAAAGAAAACCATATTAAATAGGATGTGATTTCATTGTTTTATAAAATAAAGCATACTGTGAAAGCTTAAGAATAATATAGGAATAGCGACTCACTTAATTTGAGTAATATGTAACAATTCCTGACATTAGTGGGGCTAATTTTTATGTTGAGTTATTCTTATTAGAATTGCTATGGTGGCATTAAAAAAAAATCAATGCAGAAATATCTATAATGTTTACTTAAAGTTTATGTGGTAGCTCAAACTAATGTAGAATGCCTAGATGATTCATGTAAAATTTAGGATCCTGGGCCTTTTTTCCAGAGTAGTTCATGAGGTCTTGAGTGGGCCTGGCAATCATACATTGCAGGTGTCTGGGAAGCACACTTTCAGAAAGGGTACCTCAAATACACATAAAAAGTTCTAGCTTTATTGAGATGAGGCCAATATTTTAGACTTTATAAAAAGGTTTTAAATTTTTTTCAGTAGTCTGAAAGTAGAATCAATTAGAAATTTATTTATTTCAGAGTAAGAAAGAAATTTCCATATAAATCTCATTTTTGATAGTTAACAGCTGACTAACTAAACCCAATCAGATATATTAGTAGTTCATTTACTAAGTTGATAGTGTAGTCTTTTCCTTTCTAGGCTAATATTCCTATTTGTTTATGTATTTTCATGACCTATGTCACCCCTTCTCTAGTTTTAGTGGCTCAACATAAATGACTTTATCTTGTATAGAAATATTTGTTATTTCAGTTTTAAAAACAACCTTGGGATTTTAAGCAATATTTATTATTTTCTATTAGAAAGGATAAGCCCTGCATTTTCAAGATTTATTATGCTTTTGCAATCACTGTATTTAGCCAGGGGCCCAGATTTTACAATCATTTATAGGAAAGTAACTATATCAGTGACTTTGACACATGTAGTTCTGGCCTTTGACTGAAGTAATGAATCAGAAACAACAACTATTTTAGTCACGAATTGAATTCAGTCCTTTAAGGTTATAAACTAGTTAATTAAAGATATCCCATTCTTTGTTGGGTGAATGAAAATATTTCAGCTCTATTTTTAGTGTATAGCCTTGGATATTTCTGATTTCTTTTAAGATCATATGGAGAATATTTTATTTATGTTGCTTAGGGTTTTATTGGTTCAGTTCTGTCTTTTTATTTTAAATATTTATTTTTTGGTTGTAGTTGGACACAATACCTTTATTTTATTTTTATTTTTATGTGGTGCTGAGGATCGAACCCAGGGCCTCGCACGTGCTAGGCCAGCACTCTACCGCTAAGCCACAATCCCAGCCCTGGTGCAGTTCTCTTTATTCTTTCAGTATGGAAATATTTGTTATTTCATTTTTAAAACACAACCTTCTTTTAAAACTGAAGCTTTACAATTTTGTGGTAGTTGATTTCCTAAAGTTGCTAAATTTTTTAATACTAGTTTTGTTGTTCATAAAGGAGATTGTAATGAAAACAATTGAGAAAACTTCTGAAAATGTTGAAAGTTTAGACTTTTGTTTCATTAAATACAGCAAATATATCGTATCACATTATAGCTCCGGTATGTGCATTCCTGATTTGTTGCTCTTTCAGGAGGAAGATTTATTTTCATAAGAAATATAATGTACAAGAACTGGAATGCTTGTAAGGATGTGCACAAAAATTGATAAGACTTATAAAACATTGGTTTATCAGGCCTGGTTGATAACTTTTGGTAGAAAATTTCAGGAGCAGAAACTTAGTTCTCAGCTTGGAACATTTGTTTTTATTGTGGCATTTATTTACTAAGACCTTAGATGTTTGGTTAAATTGGATATATACAAAAATATAAATAAAAACAGAATTTTTTTTATTATAGTACTTAGGTTTTCTGCCATCATTGAGTCCTTTGAGTTTTACTGCTTATTATGTCACAGAAAGGTGATAGCAGTTTTCTCATAGTTCATTATTTTGAAAGTGAAGAACCTAAAAAAGTCTAAGCCCTACCCCAGAAAGATATTGAAGATCTTCAATTCTAAACTTTCCAAAAAATATTAAATTCAATTTTTATATTAAAATAAAAGTTCTGGAATATATAGGGAGGGTTGAGATTTACTTTATCTTTGATAGATTTTCTTCCTAGTATTAACATTACATTCATGTTGATTATTCTTCAGCTTTACAATTTGTGGTAGTTGATTTCCTAAAGTTGCTAAATTTTATAATACTAGTTTTGTTGTTCATAAAGGAGAAAGTAAAGGAGGTAGGGTAATCTGGTGACAACTCTCATTCTAACCCAATGGATATTGTCAGTTGTGCTCAGCACTACTATCCCTGTGCTCCTTTCTACACAGTACACATTGCTCTTTCTGGCAGTTGCTCTGTTCCCTTCAAGCCAAATGCTTCAGGAGAAGCTGAGACAATCTAAGCTCTAGTTATGGGCTTGGAATTTGGGAGAATATTCTAAGGTAAACACCATCTTTCCCAACCCTAATTGTTTCATGTTGCAAGTGTCTACCCACTTAAGTAGACCAGTTGGCAGTACTACTGTTACTACTAATAGTAGTTATAGTAGTAGTAGTAATAACAGTAGTTATAGTAGTAGTAGTAGCATTGCTCTTACCTTGTTGATACCTCTTCTTTTATTCTCACTGGGAGTGCTCTCAGAACTGATTCTCTTGTTGGGTTCCTGGCTGCCATTCTAACACCCAAAGGAGAACTAGCTTTAGAGTAAACACTTACTGGAGATTGCAAAGAAAAACATTCATAACCACAAATCCTGTAAGGGCATTTAAAAAATAAAATTGTTTTCTCTTGGAAGCATGCAATGGGAAGGACAAGGAGTTGAAGAAAGGGGCGAGTAGATGGGAGAATATCCTAGATAAGAATGCATACCTGTAGATCTTCCCAGAACTTTACCAGGTAAAAATTGAATGTGTGAGTTGGGGATTCAATTGAAGTATCTGTATGAGCCACATTATCTGCAAAGATTTGATAAACTTTCTTCTTTGCCCCTCCCCATAAAAGATGCCTGCTTTTCCTACTGAAAAAAATGATTATGTGGTTCGCCAGATGTAAAGTCAAAACCAAGCCTTCTGAAGTTGGGTTCCTGGCTGCCATTTAAAGTTGAAGGGTTTGTTGCCTAAAATGATCTTGTTTCTATTATATAGTCTTGTAATATTTGCAGTTTTAGTGCCTCATGGTAGAATTGGTCTTCTCATCTTTTGCCCAGAATATGTTAGAATCTGAGAAACCATTTTCTCCTCAATTCCAATCTATTAGAAATTATGTTCCAAAAATTAAAATTCAAAGCAAGTTTAAACTGTGGAATAAATTTTGATCTACTCCTTCTTTCCCTGGAAAAGAAAGAAAATATAGATAGAATTAGTCCTTCACATATTTTTCTTCTTTTGCACACCTGGATAGTCAACATTATAAAACAACGTGCTTGAAGAGAGAACATCTCAAATAATATCTGCTTAGGACCTCATGGGAGGAAGGTGAGATGACAAAATTGCTGATGTGTGACTCCAAATTGCAGTGACAGAGAAGATAATTACATCACAGTACCTGGCGTGATATGAAGGTGAATCGGAATTTTCCAAGACAGAATCGAGAGGCATTTGCAAGAGATATAGTTGGAGAGAAATGTTATTTTAGCTGCATATTTTGGCTGTACATGACTTAACAAGTATGAATTTCAAGAGGACAATAAAAAAGAAATTATAGTAATCATGATAGGAAATGATTAAAGAATGGGAGAGAATTTCATCTAAGAGGGAAAGTGAAGATTAAGTAGAAATTCTAGCAGTCTGGATGACAAGTTTATGAGCACATTTCCAGATGAGAAATGTAGAAGGAACAAAAGAATGACTTCAACAATTTTGTTCAAGAGACAATATTATTAGAAAGAATGAAAGAAGAATTTTAGTAGAGAAGTTTTCTGATGAAGGAGAATGTTTTGCCAATGTTTCTTTTTGAAACTTTCATGAACATTGATATACTTTCTTCTTTAGGTATTTATTTGTTAGTGGTCTGAAGCTTTTGTATCCTACTTTCCTTTTATTGTTGAAGGAAATAAGATGACAATTCAGATGTGTTATTTTTGAAGTTAGACTAAGTGAGTTTCTTGTCTATTATGCTTATTGTGTGGAGTAAATTTTATCTCATGAGGTAAAAATGGCTATATACAAATAGACTAGATTATCTTATAATTTCTATTTGGGGAAAATAACTCTTTCTCATTTGCTAATCAGATTTACGGTCCTAAAACTGAAAAATCAGTGGATTTTGTATCTAAAGATTCTGATTCAAGTCTAATCCTGTTTGGTTTTGAGCAAGACATATAACTTATTTAGGCAAAAAGATGTGATCATAAGCATATCTGGGAGGATAGGCAGAGGAATAGAATGGAGGAAATTCTACTTCTGTTTTGTTTTTGTTCTAGTGCACTCACACTAATTTCTGTTTGAGGACACAACTACAGATATTTTAAGCAACTGGTGAAGCATGGTCAGAGCTATAATAAAGTGGTTTCCAAACCCCCAAACCAAAAAGTGCAGTTGATACTTGACTTAAGGTAGTTATTGACTTGTGGAAATGCAAGCTTAATTTTGTCAGAATTTCCTTTTTTTTCCCTTTTCCTTTTTCACATTACAGGGGCTACATACATGTTCGGCAAGAGGTCTACCACCGAGTCTTACCCTAGCCTTTTGATTTTGTTTTTAAGGAGAATACTTAAATTTGGATTTTCTTCAGTGACTTTTCCAATTTATACACATAAGCAGTTAAAAATTAACAACAAAAAAAAACCACCACAATAAATCAAACTTTGCTATACTGGCTTGTGCCAAATAACATAGGTCTCTGTACCAGATCTGGCCTCGGGCTATAATTCAGAGGTTCTACTGTAATGTTTTCCTTAGACATTTATTGAACTCCTGATAATCTACTTAGCATTGTTCTAGACTTTGCTGAAATGCTGAAAAGTATGCTGGGAAATTCCTAATACCCTATTGTTTAAAATATTACAATTTGAAAAAACATTATAATTCATTGGGTAAAGTTTCTGTCAGTATGCATGTTATTGAAGCACAGGAATATATATGTTATTAATCTCTAAAGGATTGTGGATATGTAAAAGTAAAAGATGATGAAGTTTTATAAATTTTTCAAAACAAAATTATTACCCTGAATATTTAATTGAGTTATTGTATCTTTTAATAGTATATCTCTAGCCTCATGGCCAGCACAATTAACTACTGATAATATATTTTACATTAGAAAATTATGCTTAAATTTTTTGGGGGTGTTCTGGGAATTGAACTCAGGGGTACTTGACCACTGAGCCACATCCCCAGCCCTATTTTGTATTTTATTTTGATGGGGGGGGGGCGGGGTGAAGAGACACACACACACAAACATCTTGTTCAACATGCTGTATTAAAGACAGACTATGAATGATCAGTAGGATTTTATGTTTATTGCAGTTTTAGTCAACTTTTCATCACTGTGACAAAATACCTGAGAAAAATAGCTTAAAAGAGTAAAGGGTTTATTTGGGTTTATGGATTTATAGGCTTCAGTTCAAGGTTGGCTGACTATTGTTTTGGTCCTAAGTGAGGTGGAATATCATGGTGTCAGGAGTATGTGGTAAGGAAGGCTACTTACCTTATGACAGCTGGAAGCAGAGAGAAGGGGCTAGGGATAAGATACAGTCTCCCAGAGTGTGCTCCCCAAGCACCTATTTCCTTCAACTAGGTTCCACCTCCTACAGTTTCCACCACCTTCCAAAACTCCATTCAGCTCTGAATTTATCAATGAATGAATCCCTCATGATCCAGTATTTAAAAAAATATTTATTTTTTAGTTTTAGGTGGACATAATATCTTTATTTTATTTTTATGTGGTGTTGAGGATCAAACCCAGCGCCCCGCACATGCCAGGCGAGCGCGCTATCACTTGAGCCACATCCCAAGCCCATGATCCAATAATTTCCTCAAAGCCTTTGAGCATTACTGCTTTGGGACCAAACCTTCAATATATGAGACTCTGGGGGACATTTCAGATCAAAACCATGAGAATTCCACCCTTTGATCCCAAAGGGTTAAGCCATCTCACAATATAGAATACATTCCATCTCTACAGGGTCCATAGTTTTTAACAGTTTCAGCATTTCTCAGAAGTCTGAATCCAATGTCTGAGACCTAGGGCAAACTCTTAGCTATGAACACCTGTAACATACAAACAGCAAGCTGCATGCCGTCAATATAGAATGGCACAGTATAAACATTCCCATTTCAAAAGACCTCTCTTCAGTTAATGGAATAGAATGAAAGCTTGGAAGCAAGCAAGACCGAAACCCAGCTGGGCAAACATTAAGTTCTGGTGCTCCACATCTGGCATAGTGGTGAAATATGAGCTACAAAGGACTTGGACAGCTCTGTCCCTGTGGTCTTGCCAATTATAGCCCACGTGGCCTCCCAGTTGGGATGGCTGTGCTTGCCACCTGCAGGTTTCCTTGGCAATATTTCATACCCTTCCTATCTCTAAATTCCAGGGGTCTCCATTGCTTCAGCTTCACTTCCACAGCTTCACACACCTTGCCCTCTCAGGGGTTCTCCTTAGAGATTTGGACCCTGACCTATTGCTTGGCCTCTTAGGCCTTCTTTTGAAATCTTGATTTAAGCCCCCATACCCCCATATGCCCTATACTCTGCTTGCCTACAAATCCAGCATCATGTGGATGATGCCCAGTTCTACATGAGTAGTAGCTAGGAGCTTGTACCCTTCTTGCAGTAGTCTTTGAGTGCCTGAGTTGATGGACAGTATGAAATGATTTCTGGGGAAGGAAATTACTGGGTACCCTGTGGGCACAGGGTGCTCTGCTTTCTTTTCTTAAAGCAAAATCTTTAAAACCAGTTTATACTTTTGCACTCTTCAGAGGGTGGGGTCTGAGATACCTTCCACTTATCTTTACAAAGAATTTAGCTTTTTAAACAATTTCACTGATCATCAGCAACCACATGTTGATGGTACCAGTTTTACATGAATTTCTTTTCTGACTTCAAGTTTTTCACATCTTTCATTCTGTTCTTTTCTCTCAATTTTTGCTATAATTGTGGATAAAGCAGGCCATCAATACTAATGCTACCACCTGAATGCTATACTTTAGAAACTTCCTTCATCAGATGAAATGGTCTATTGCCTTTAAACTCAGCCTCACACAAAGTCTCAGAAAATTGATAAAACTTGGGCAAGTTCTCTGCCAGAATATAGCATGAATGGGCTCTAGTCCAATTATTAAGAGTTCTTATTTCCATTTGACACCTTATGAACATAGTCTTTGCTGTTTGTATTTCCATCAGCATTAGAGTCTTCTGAGTTTATACCAGAACTGTGCATTAATCTCCACTTAAAATATTTTAGGCCTTGTGTAGCCTCTATCCCCAAACGATTCTAAACTCCCACAAACAGTTTCCAAGGGCTTGTGAACCACATAGACAGGTATGCTCACAGCAATGGTGCCAATTTCCTGAGTTAGTCAGAAAATTTTGTGGCTATGAAAAAATTCCTAAGAGAAACAATGTAAAGTTGTATATTTATAGGCTTTGAATTGCTGTGACCAAAAGACCTGACAAGAACAACTTAGAGGAGGAAAAGTTTATTTTGGCTCATGTTTTCAGAGGTTCAGCCCATGGTAGGCCGATGCCATAGCTCTAGGCCTGAGGTGAGGTAGAACATCATGGCAAAAGGGTGGGGTAGAGGAAAGCAGCTCTGTACATGATAACCAAGAGGTAGAGAGCTCTGCTCACCAGGGACAAAACATAAACCCTAAACCTGCAAGCCTACATTAACCCATTTCCTCCAGCCACACACTACCTGCCTACAGTTACCACCCACTTAATCTCTTCAAGTGGATTATTCCACCAATTATGTTGTAGTTATCATAATTGAATCATTTCACCTCTGAAAATTCCTGTATTATCTCACATGAGCTTTTGGGTGACACCTCATATTCAAACATTAACAAATTTATTATTGTCTTTCCCTCTCCCTTTTCATACAAGGTAGGTCCAGGTAAGGCCAGAGGCCCTATGTGTATTTATACAGATTGTTAGCAGACATATCACAAGATTCTCAAGGCCTAGTATTATTTTTCATTTTGAATAGTGTTTCAGTTTTCACTCCCAGAAAAATATTGCTTTTTGTATATTCGACGATTTCTTAATTTAGTACTAACATAGTACCCTTACATAAGGAAACATTTTTAAGACCATTCCTTAAAAGGCAATATTATGATGAAGAATGTAAGTGGTTGCTGTGTTTCTTATGTAATAACCAGTTTGTGAAACTAGAAAAGAAAACACACTTAAAAATGTATGATCCTTAAAAATATGTCAGGGATAGAGAAAGGAAATTATTTCCTGCTTCTAATAGTGAGAAGACACCTTGAGGGGGCTTATAAAGAAGTTTGCAAATATTCTCTTAGAGTTGTCTAAGAACTGATGCAGCTATTTGCTTGGTTGAAGAGATTTCTACCCAGGAACAGCAGAGTACATTAGATGCATTTTGTAAGCGTTTCTAGCATTTTGCGTTCATGTCAAACAAATCCAGTTGAAAACTTAAAATGTTGAAAAAAGTAGAGATGGTCATATAAATATGTTGAAAGTGTGCTCCATCTTTAAAGAAGAACTTTCTAATATTTAAGACAACTATGCCAACTGGCTCTACTAATCTTCACATCCTGGGTCTCTTCTTATGCAAATGTCAAGACTGGAGCAATTTGAATTAAGTTAAGGCAGGGAGTCAAGAAGATAAAAGGCAAGGACTCAATCAAAAGGAGATAGAAAAGCTACTTACAGTCTCAACCAGAAGGAGATGATAAGGAGAAGAGATGGATATTTCACTCTTGGCAAAGAACACCTTGCTTAGAATCTTTGAAACAGGGAGAACACTAGACTTTCCTTTCACAAATGGAACAGAGCTGATAGGCAGGTCCTCCAGCCCATAGGCAGGTAGCATGGGGCTTAGGGATCAAATATGCCCAAGCACTTTTTCTCTTCTTGGTCCAAATCTTTAGGTCCATCTATAAATGTCCTATCTACCTGTTTCTGAGAAAGCTTTTGATGTTACACTTCTGCATACAATAAAATGAAGACAAGCAATTTTATAGTTAAAATACTGCTTTATATTGTCACTAGAGTAATTAGATAGATATATTTTTTAGAGAGTCATTTACCACAATTATGTCTTTGAAAAAGACATTTGATCTTATAAGCTGATTGAATCATACTGTTATAGGTGGGCATTCCATCCTCAAAAGGTGGTAATAATTTATTTAGCTAAGCAATCGTGTTGAATGAATATAGCAAAATGTTTGGCATTAAGGCTAAGAAACTCTATTGACATCTGAATAAACTGAAAATGAATATATGAGTTTTATCAGTCTTATTAGCTAAAACCACATATTCATTTTTAATCTAAATGTAATTAATGAATTCTTACTTTCTGAAAATTACTTTCAAATTTCTGAAGAAATAAATAAATTGTGCTCTTTAATTTTTCATACTGTATTTTCATAAATGCTATTAGTTTTACCCTATAAACAAGGAGCCATCACCCATGGAAGTAAGGCAATGACTATTTAAAGCATTTGTACATAGCTGTCTGAAAGGATAATTAGATGATTATAATGGCACTGCTTTGAGATAGCTAATTAAAAAAAAAAAAACTATTACTCCCAAATATAATTATTTGAGTAATGATAACATATTAGCAAATGTGCAACTTCAGTTATACCAACCCCATTGAAGAAAAAATGTAAATATGTTAATGACATTCTCTACAAAAACCGAAAGCATGTCACAAAACCAACCTTTTCATTTTCTTCTCTGTATGATTGGCTCAGCCTCCCTTTCATGTGCACTGTAAACCACTTACACATGTACCATTCATCTGATTTCACTCTATTTGCTGTCTTTGTTTTATACTTCTTCCTTTGGCATGAAGGAAATAATTTTCTAGCTCTTTTCCACCCTTTGTGAGCCTCTGAAAGAAGGCTTTTGTAATTAGACTTCATTGCTTTAACAAACATTTCATAATCTGCCAGTAAAATGTCAGTTCTCTGTGCCAGGACATAATTAAATGAAGAAGTATCAGCCTAGTAATAATCCAGCCACAAAATAAGATAATTTAAAGGTGTTATTAATTAATGGCTTACTTTGATTTTGGAATTGTACTCAATAATGAGCTCTGTATCTTATAGACAAAATCTCTCTTGCTTTCATCATTCCCATTATTTGTCCTGTTAAAATATTAAATAAACAATATTAATGAAAGTTTTACTTTATTATTATTTTCCTAAATGATTAATGACCTGAGAGAATTTTGTTAAGATATTAACAAATTAAATATTGGCAAATGCATGTTTTGTTTTGAGATTTTAAAACCAAACCAGAGTAAAACTGATAATATATAAAACTATAATGGACTCTGTTTGGAACCATTGCTTCCTGATTGAAGACTGAAAAAAACCACGAGGATTGTCTTGGAGTATAATAATAGTTTGTTTTGTAAGGGGTCTTTTGAGCTGAAAACATAGGAGGAGGAAGATAAATGACTGTTTTTATTTCTTTTAAGATATATTTGAAGTCTGGGAATAATAAAGGATAAGCAATGACTCAGAAGTCAAACATTAACTGAGTTCTTATTTTGTTCCAGGAGTTATGGTAAGTGCTTCATGACTTATCATCTTAATTATTCTTCTGATCCTGTGAAATAGGTCAACCCCCATGAGGAAACTGAGGCAAATAGACTACTTTATTATCGGCTTATCTGAGATATTTAACCCAGGCAGGCCAATTCCAAAGGCCCAGTGCTCGGCTAGGATTTTGTATCTCCTCCAAGGTTTATTTCATTGGTAAAGATCCTTTAAGTACATTTCTACCCAGGGCTGGACCCAAATGATGGTTTTCAAATGACTATTATTTAGTGAGGGATGGGGCACTTTGCAGAGAGTTTTACGTTTATTACAATGTAGTCCCAAGGTTATATCACAGAAGAGATTTCCTTGAAAAATCTTAAAAATACCTTTTGCACAATTTTTTTCCCTAAAAGAATTGAAGACAGTGAATGGTAATTACTGGTCTTTTTTATCTACTTATTTGAAATGTTTACGTGGTGTGTTCATCTGAAGCCTCAGTAACACCTAAGGAAAAATAATCTTTCTCAATTGGACTTACTGTTTGTTGTTAATTTCATTCTGTTCTGTTTTATTGTTCTCTTATTTGGGAGATGACAATGAGCTGCTAAGCCTCACTTTAAAAATCTCAAGATCATTCTTTGGGTCACTATAAATTATAAGAAGCATAAACTGCAGTTTGAGATGCTGATTTTGGGGAACCAAGAGCAAAACTAGAAAATCGCTAGCAAGTATGGACTCTACAGGTAGCTCAGAGCTGGGAAGTTAAGCAGGACTTGCTTAAAGGAATAGTTAAAAAAAAAAAAAAAAAGCCTGTGTTTGTTTCTTCTGGTTGGATACAGAGGGAATAGGTTTATGTTAAAGCAAGCAGATGTAGTATTTTAAGATAGTTCTAATGAAGAACATTCAGTCTTTACTAATAATGTGATCTGAAATAGATTTTGGATTTTTAAAATTTCACAATTGTGTGAGAATAAGATGGCATATGAGGTGCTTTAAAGCAGTCTGACATGTTGTGGAATACAGATTTGGTGTCATTGGTCTGTCTTTGGGGATTTTACATAAAGAAATATTTAAAAAAAAAAACCCTGTTTGTTTCCTATAGCATGTTTAATTGTTATATGTGCTTGGGTTTGGAGCTGTACAGGTAGTCCTCTGCTTAGAGTGATTGCACTTCTACACAATGCAGAAAGGCTTCCCACTACTTTTGCCCATGTTATTATATAATAGTACTTTAATGCAAGCAGGACACAAATGAACTCACCCCAGTTAGTCTGATTCCTGATGAGAATCAAATAAGGGCCCCCTCATCTACAACCTTAGCTTGTTGCCATGGAATTCTCTATGGAACTTGGTTTAGAATTAGACTCAGCTCCAGAGAAGTAGGAAAAGAGAGTGAAAGAGAGAGAGAGAGAGAACAGAATAGGAACAAAATAATTTGGATTGTAGTTCCCGATTTGATCTTTTTTTTTTTAATTGTGTAAAGCTCTTATATTTTTGTTCTTATTTATTATCTAAGGTTATTTATTGTTTTTGTACTAACATGAACAGTTTGTAGATTTCATTGTAAATCAAATCAAAGGGATAAAGATGGAAGGATGGAGTAGAATGCATATTTGACTAGCAGAAGAGATCTTTGATAGGTAATGTTCTGGAACATTCAATGAATGGGACTGATTTCTCTTAGGAGGTGGTAAATTGTCTCTGTAATCATCCATGTAGAGAAGTCCTAGAAGTGTTTGTAGTAATAACAATGTCCCTTCAGTAAATATATAACCAATCAAGTAAAAATATTTTTCAGGATTGCATTCATGTGATGTATATAACTATGTTTGAATGTGTCCCCCCAAATTTCTGTGTTGAAACCAATTTGCCAATTTGATAATATTAAGAGGGTGAGAACTTTAGAAAGTGATTAATCATAGGCTGAAGCCTGCTTGAATGGAATTAGTAACCTTATAAAAGGAAATAGAGTGTCCTAGGAATTATTTTATTTATTTATCTGTCTATTTATTTATTTACTTATTTATTTATTGGTCTTCCATCTTCTTCCATGTGAGAAGAACAGTTTTCTTTCCAATGGTTTTGTTTTGCCCCTTCTGCTATCTGAGGACTTAAAAAGAAAGTTTTCATCAGATCCCACATGCTGGTGCTTTGATCTTAGACTGCTAGCCTCCAGAACTATGAGATACACTTCTGCATTTTATCAATTACTCAGTCTGGTATTTTGTTATAGCAGCAGGAAGAGACTAATACAATATATGAAATCTGATGCATTTATGAAAAGATATTTGGTCTTATTATCATATAATCATACCTTATATTCCAAGATACCCTCCAACAATAATGTTAATGACTACACCAGTAAAAGGGTTTTTAGCTGGGTTAGAAAGACCAGATTTTTTTTCCTCAAAAAGACACACAGAGCAACTTTACTTGAAGGGTTCTTTGTCATGAAAATGAGACATAATTCCAAAACAACCCGAGTAGATACATACAATTCACAGAAGAAAACTAGCCACATAATCCATATTAAAAGATTGCCAGCTACTGAGCAAATGACACTAGCATGTTGGAATTTCAATTTTAAAATTTGTTCTAATTAGTTATACATGACATCAGAATGCATTTCAATTCATTGTACCCAAATGGAGCACAACTTTTCATTTTTCTGGTCATATATGATGTAGAGTTGCACCACTCATGCAATCATACATGTACCTAGGGTGATGATATCTGTCTCATTCCACCACCAGAAAGATCAGATTTTGCCAAGTTTATAGCTTTCAAATTTGTCATTCTTTAAAGGTTTTTCTTTGTTTTTAACAATGTAAAGAAGTCACATCATGAGAGAGATCAAAGCAAGAAAAATTTGATGCCACTGAAGCTTGGCTTATACATACAGCATTTACATGTCCTCAGAGTGCAAATGGCAACCTTGATTGCTACTGACATGGCAGCTCCAAAATTGGGACCCCACACTATCAGTCCTGGGAAACTTTGAGAAATGACAGTGATAGAAAAGCCTTTTTTTTTTTTTTTAATTAATGCTGTTTTCTCAATAAACCATTGAGAATTTCACTAAAAATCACTGCTGAACACTTCTGTCCCTACTTAGTCATTTTGTATAGGCAGTACTTTGTCTTTTATATTATGGTTATTTGTTTCTATTGACTTTTTTCCTATGTTATCTAGGACTTCTTCAAAGACCATGTTTTGATCATTTTGTACAGAGATATGCTCAGAATTTTTCTGTTTAATAAGTATCTGACTTCAAAATCTTTTTTCAAGAACCCTTCCAAATTCTTTGTTCTTGAGCATTTTCTTATGATTTTTTGTTTACCATTTTTCCCCCTATTCTTTCTTTCTAGAAATCTGATGCTTGGCAGTACTAGCCAGGAAGTCACTTGGAATTGAAGGAGACTATTATTACTTGCTTTTTAATTTTCACCTTTTTAAAATTAGTGGCCAAAAATGTAAAAAAAAATATTATTTTTTTGTTAATTCATAAATGCCTTGAAACTATATACTTTATAAAGATGTTTTATTTCTCTAGATTCTAATAGAACCAAATGTTCATTAAGGATTTTAAAACCCATATTATAATTTTATTTCTCAGGAGAAAGTAGTATTAGTTTATATAATTCTGATTTAATGATTCTTTTTCCCCTGAAGGGTTCTAACAGTTAACTGAAATATGGGTTTTGAATATAGGTTCTTACCCTGAGATCTTGGGTAAGTCAGTTAACTACTTGTTACTTGATTAATTTTTACAAAGGGGATAGTGAATCATAAAGACTATTGTGAAGACTAAATTATTTATATGAAAATATTCATCATGATGTTTAAATGTGGAAGCACATTGGTGATGGGTAAGAATTTTGTATTTATTTGTAATCTAAGTAGTAAGTACAGTATAGAATTTCCATGTAATCTTATGGTCATGTAATTTCATGTATGATATAGAATTTTCATCATTGTAATATTGTTACACATAACTGTTTTATGTGCTAATTCAACAGATCAATAACTCAGCATTATTGAATACTTTGTATGGAAAATTATACAGAATATTATATTTTAGTCACATATTTTTTTCATGTACATTATAATTCAGAGTTGACTATATCCTCTGGAGTTTATTATAAACTAAAATTAGATTGTTGTTTTACGCCTTGAAGTTCATATTGTAATTATTTTCATCAGAAGGGAATTTTAAGTTACATTTTTAAAGGTAGATAACTCTCGTGAGACATTTGCATCAGTGAGCACTGTGGGCTTTGAAAGTATTTTCAAAGCTACTCACAGCAGGTTTTGTCTCAAGTCATTGAAAAATTCTTGGATAGGACATGATAATTTCTCATCCACTAGATAAATGATTTTATTTTAGAATAATATTTTAAAATTCAGACCTCATAAATGGTGATAGATGATTTTTCTAAAGTAAGATTTATTTCCTTTCTCAGTGTAGATTGGGATGGTTAGACTTTAAGAGCATGAGTGATCTGTGAGTCTAGTCTATTCAGCAGTTCTGTGAAGTGACATCTTTTGAATTATTAAAGCAAGCATTTTAAACTTATTCCTAGCAAAGTTCTTGTAAGGTTAACCAATCTAATGTTATCAAGAAATAGTGGTTCCATTCCAAGTTTTCTGGGGAATCTCCATACTACTTTCCATAGTGGCTGTATCAATTTACAGTCCCACCAGCAGTGTATCAAGACATGGAAGTCATTATCATGGAGAGCTTTAGATTTCATCTTTTTTTTTTTTTTCAAATATTTTTGAGTTAACTTTTGGGGATTACATTGCTACTATATTGAATGACATACTAAGGACCATTTTGTTTTTTTATGGTTTTTTTGAATCAAGCCTGTATCTTTTTCCAGAAATAGAAAAGAGGAAGTCAAAAGTAAATTATTGTATCTAATGTGTGATGGTGTCTGGCAGGAAAATTAACATTATGAAGCTAGTTTCTTGGGTTTCTTTAGTCCTACAGTTTTGATTAAAAAAAAACAAACAAACTTTTTTTTATGTAATAAAATTCTAGCCTACTCTTTCCCAAACATTACTACTTTTCTTTTTCCTTTAAAAAATGTATGTTTTTCATTCCCTGGCCTCCTTATTTAAAACAACACCTTCCCCAATACTCTGTATCTGTCTTGCCTTTATTAATTTCTTTGAAGCACCTGTTGCTTTCTGACATACCATATGTTTTTGCTTATCTCCTACATTAGAATAAAAACTCCACAAGAGTGAGGACTGGTATCTATTTTAGTGACTTTTATTTCCCTGTGCCAAGAATAATGCCTGGCACATAGGATATCCTCAGTAAATATTTATTGGATTGGATGATAATGGTAAATATAAAATAAAATGTCTCACCTGTTAGGATGATTGGTTCTTTTCATGAAAACATTTATTTCAGCAACCAATTTATCTCAAAGAAAATATCATTCTTTGGAACATTATTCCTTTTTTCTTTTTCTGGTGTCTTTATATGAAGAGTTGTTCCAGTTGAAGAGGTTTTAATTTTCATTTCTGATATTCTAGAAAGCAAATGGCCTGTTTCCAGAAAGCTGGATTACTTCCCTTTCGGTGTCAGTGTTCATAGTTTGGGGCAACAGAGCAATGCTCAGGTTATTAGTACTAAGCTTGGTCTCCCAATATGATGGACAACTGTGGATTTCTTCACTTGTTTGCTTCTTGTTTTTATTACCATTTTCCAAAATGGATTTAAAGAGGCTAGCTTTTATTTATTTATTTATTAAAAATTTTAAAATTTGTTTTAATTAATTATACTTGACAGTAGAATGCATTTATGCACTTTGATATACATAGATGGGATATAATTTCTCATTTTTCTGAGTGTACATGTTGCAGAATCATGTTGGTTATATAGTCACATATATGCATACAGTAATAATGTGTTTTTCATTCTACTGTCTTTCCTATCCCCACATCCCCTCCCCTCTCCCCCATCACTTCCCTCTGCCTAATCTAAGGTAACACTATTCTTCCCTAGTGCCCCCCCACCTTATTGTGAATTAGCATCCGCATAGGAGGCTAGCTTTGTACCAAAACACAAACCACCTCATGACAATTACCTCCATTTTTGCTCTATTAATCATTCAGTTTGGGGTCAACTAAAGTTCTTTGAGTAAAATCACTTGTTATCTCTTTATACCATTCCTGAAGAGAAGTAGTCCATTTCACCAAACTCCTGTCTTGCTCAGATAATGTTTTCCTTTGATGTTATATTTTAGCACTGTTTCAGCTAGTCTTTGTGAAAAGTCAATTCTACATATCCTCTTTACTGTCGATCATTAGAGTGCAGCAACCTAGAACAAAGTAGAGGCACTCGAATTGCTGGCTGGGTTCATGAGTGAAACTAACTGTGAGGACACTCATCTTTGCCCCATTGGGTTTATTTGGAGTAGATCAGCTTAAATGATAGGCCTCTATGGAAGAAAGAAAGACACTTCTATAACAATGAATTCTACATGATGGGAAACTATGAGTGTGTGACAAGTACAGTTATTTTTGGTTCTTGAAACTTGTCATCAGAGAATTGTTAGCAAGGTGGACTTAGGGGCCAGTACTCTAGTTAATAACTCCTGTTCCCTGACAAATATTTAGTTTTTTTAAGTGGATTTTAATTGCCCTGACATTTTTCTGCTAAGAGTAGGAATTATGGAAGTTCATAAACTGCTATAAAAGAAAGCAGATATCCTTCATCTGGGTTCTGATTGTTTCTCAATAACACTTCTGCTAAATCCTAGAAATGTTGATATTTACCACAACAGTGGAATCATGTTTAGTCAAATAAAGAAGCTATTCTCAAAAGATGTGCTTTGAGATCTTTATCTTGTTTTTCGTGTAGATCAGATATTGTTGCTCTGTTTGAGCTGCTATAACAAAATACCTTAGAGTAGGTAGCTTATAAACATCAGAAATTTGTTTCTCATAGTCTAAAACCTAGCAAGTGTAAGATAAGGTCACTTGTAGATTTACTGTCTGGTTAAGGCCCTTTCCACATGGATAGGTGTTTTTTTTTTTTTTTTTTTTTTTTTTTTTGCTGCAACCTCCCATGTTGGAAGGGGCAAATAAGCTTTCTGGGGGCTGCTTTTGTAAGGGCACTGATTCCATTCAAAAGAGTGTAGTCCACAGAATTTCTAAAGGCCCCACTTCTACATATGATTGCACTGAGGATTAGGTTTTTATTTAGAAATTTTGGTGGGACAAAAAACCTTCAGACCATGTCAGGTATATTGTAATTCTCCCCAAATTACATAAATATTAAATTCTTGCAATTGAAACAATTGTCGTGTTATTTGATATGATAAATGTTGGTTGGGGTAACACATTGATTTTCATGACATGGTCATAGACTATTGCTATATTTGCATATCCATTTCATTATTATTATTATTTTTTGCTTGTGTTATGTTCTTCAAGCATAAGTATGAAATATTAAATCTTTCTTATCTGTTTCTTGGAAGATCAGATAAGAATTGTTCCCAAACATTCAAACAAATCAAGACAGGAATCAGGATTAAATTAATAAGATCTGATTTTGCCTTTGTGGAAGACTTAATGTAAAACATATGGGGAAATTTTCTTTTTTCATCATAATGCTACAGATTTTGGTGGATTGTTATGGAATGAAGTAAATAACAAAATGCTAATTGGTACAAGTTTTTAATAGCAGTAAATATTGTATGTGTTCTCTCTATTGTTTGCAATGCCTTTGCATCATTTATCAGTTTGGTGAAATCCTAGTTATGCTTCAGGTTCTAAATGAAACATTTTTCCCATGAAATCTTTTCTTTGTTGTGCAGAGTTGGTTGATCTACCTCAAGGGTTACTTCATTGTTCTGAATTACCTATTAAAGATATAGAAATATTTATTATATCTATTATTTATTATATCCATGACATAAACAATGTATTATTTTTTAAGAGAGGGGAGAGAGAGAGAGAATTTTTTTTAATATTTATTTTTCAGTTTTCGGTGGACACAACATCTTTATTTTATTTTATGTGGTGCTGAGGATCGAACCCAGCGCCCCGCGCATGACAAGCGAGCGCATTACCACTTGAGCCACATCCCCAGCCCAACAATGTATTATTTTTTATGTATCTTTCTCTACCACTAATAGATAGCAAGTTCTTCATGGGCAGAGATGCCTTAGTTGCTTTAAAAAAAATTCAACTTCTTAAATAAAACCTGGTATAAAAAAGATCCTTTTGTTCAGAAAGTAAACAATCAAAATTTTGTGTAGCTACTTTTAGTTCCTTTGTAATAACCCCACTGTTGGGTTTGAATTGGAGTTTGATGATATAAATAAAGACAGTATGTTTGAAAATTTCATATGGTTGCACTAGATATAATAAAGAGACTTATTAAAGGCTTAGTGTTATACTCTCCAGTGTGCCAGTAAGACAAAAAAGATTTTTACTCCAAAACAATGGGATATCATGAATCCTGCTTAATTAATACCTAAATATGTTAGTTTTGTATGATGGAAAGATATAGAAAGAATCAGAAAAGATATTTCATAATTAGTACTTTCCCCTATAATTCTGTAAACTCATATCCCATACATTAGTAAAAATAACTGTATACCTTTATTAAAGCTTCAGTATCTGCATTTATACAGAGAGGGATAACAACATTGAAACCTGAGAGTAGTGAAGGATATAAAGTCATGTTTTAGTAGAGAAACTAAATTGCTCCTTCAAAGAGCCTATAAAACTGAAAAGCATTCATTATAAATGTAATAAAAACTTATGAGTCCCATTTTATTAAAACTACACCCAGTTTCCTGAAGGGGCTAGATCATTTAGAGGTAAACCAGTGACACTTTATATGTAGCAACATACTTTATGTGAGATAAGATATCTACTAAAATGAGGTTGGTGGTTTTAACATGATCCCTAATGGACATCCATTTATATTATTAAATTAGATTTTTTAGTTTAGCAGAGTTTGCAACTTCTGATAATAACACACCCAGCTCAGGTTAATGACAGTAGTAAATTATTTACTACTATAAGTTCTTTCAAAATGAGAATAATAGTGAAAGATAAAGCTTATGCTGCCTCTAATTGGTGTGTTACATCATACTATTATTCTGAAAACTGATTCAAGTTAAATTATAGAGATTAACATTGTTACAGGGTAATAAACTTTCTAGTGATTACCATTGACCTTTGAGTTATTTTCTTTCAGATATGGAACTATTTTTTTATGTTAAGGAGAATCATTTTATTTTAGTTTGACTGCTTTATAATATTTTTGAATTTTCCTGATTCTATATTTGATACTATTTCACATTTCCCATATGCATGTTCCCATATTATTTTAATTGATTATAGTTGTATTGGTGGTAGTGTTTTAAGGTACAGAAGAGAAGTATGACAAACTGACAGGTTATCCTATTCCTTTTAAGTTTTAGAATCAAGTTACTTTAAATAGAGGTACTTGCATATGTAAATGAGATAATTGAAGTATTTGAGTTAATATACATTATACATAGGCTGTGTTAATTTATTCAGAAAATAAGGCAGTCGTTCTGATAAATAATTCAGAGTAAAAGGGTATTTATTCCAATTCCTTTCTTAAAGCACACCCCAAAGATAAACACAAAATAATGAAGAATATGGACACAGATTATATCAACAGCAAAACTAGGAAACACTTATAGTCCCCAAACACAGCAACTAATGTATCTGACAAATTCAGTGGGATAGGGACCACATTGAGAGAGGATACCTAGCTGAAACACACTTTTCCAGATATTACTTTATATTTCTGGTGATGTTGTATAAGTTCTGCTCAAACATTCAAATGTAAAGTAGATTTGTGTGTATTGTGGTGAATATTGAAGAGGTTGTAGATAAGGAAGAGAGTTCTTTTCAGGAAATGATAACCTAAAGATAAAGAAATGACAAGGCCTTACAACTTTTAAGGCCAGATATAAGTATTATGGACACATAAAGTCCTATCCAAAGAATAGGAGTTCTGATAACAGATGAGGATTGGAAAATATACTTTATAAAGGAAGGGACATTTGCAAACGTGTTGAAATGAAGGGTAGATAATGATGGAGGATGATATTCATTGTAGAGGAAGTAGCATGAGTCAAGGCCAATATCTTCAGGGCACATGCAGGGAACACTTATGGATTTCAGTTTGATTGCAGCTTAAGGTATATGAGTGACTATAAATCATTGCTTCTTAATGAGCTGTGGTTAACCAGAGGACCTGTGTTAGTCAGCTTTTTCGCCCTTGTGACCAAAAGACCTGTCAAGAACAATTAGAGGAGGAAAATTATTTTTTTTTATTTTTTTTATTGGTTGTTCAAAACATTACAAAACTCTTGACATATCATATTTCATACATTAGATTCAAGTGGGTTATGAACTCCCATTTTTACCCCAATTACAGATTGCAGAATCACATCGGTTACACATCCACATTTTTATATAATGCCATATTAGTAACTGTTATATTCTACTACCTTTCCTATCCTCTACTATCCCCCCTCCCCTCCCCCCCATCTCCTCTCTCTACCCCATTTACTGTAATTCATTTCTCTCCTTGTTTTTTTTCCCATTCCCCTCATAATCTCTTATATGTAATTTTGTATAACACTGAGGGTCTCCTTCCATTTCCATGCAATTTCCCTTTTCTCTACCTTTCCCTCCCACCTCATGTCTCTGTTTAATGTTAATCTTTTCCTCCTGCTCTTCCTCCCTGCTCTGTTCTTAGTTGCTCTCATTATATCAAAGAAGACATTTGGCATTTGTTTTTTAGGGATTGGCTAGCTTCACTTAGCATAATCTGCTCTAATGCCATCCATTTCCCTGTAAATTCTATGATTTTGTCATTTTTTAATGCAGAGTAATACTCCATTGTATATAAATGCCACATTTTTTTTTATCCATTCATCTATTGAAGGGCATCTAGGTTGGTTCCACAGTCTTGCTATTGTGAACTGTGCTGCTATGAACATCGATGTGGCAGTATCCCTGTAGTACGCTCTTTTAAGGTCTTCAGGGAATAGTCCGAGAAGGGCAATAGCTGGGTCAAATGGTGGTTCCATTCCCAGCTTTCCCAGGAATCTCCATACTGCTTTCCAAATTGGCCGCACCAATTTGCAGTCCCACCAGCAATGTACAAGAGTACCCTTTTCCTCACATCCTCGCCAGCACTTGTTGTTGTTTGACTTCATAATGGCTGCTAATCTTACTGGAGTGAGATGGTATCTTAGGGTGGTTTTGATTTGCATTTCTCTGACTGCTAGAGATGGTGAGCATTTTTTCATGTACTTGTTGATTGATTGTATGTCCTCCTCTGAGAACTGTCTGTTCAGGTCTTTGGCCCATTTGTTGATTGGGTTATTTGTTATCTTATTGTTTAATTTTTTGAGTTCTTTGTATACTCTGGATATTAGGGCTCTATCTGAAGTGTGAGGAGTAAAAATTTGTTCCCATGATGTAGGCTCCCTATTTACCTCTCTTATTGTTTCTCTTGCTGAGAAAAAACTTTTCAGTTTAAGTAAGTCCCATTTGTTGATTCTTGTTATTAACTCTTGTGCTATGGGTGTCCTATTAAGGAATTTGGAGCCCGACCCCACAATATGTAGATTGGAGCCAAGTTTTTCTTCTATTAGACGCAGAGTCTCTGAGAAAAAATAAATAAGATCGACAGACCCTTAGCCATGCTAACGAAGATAAGAAGAGAGAGAACTCAAATTACTAACATACAGGATGAAAAAGGCAACATCACAACAGATACTACAGAAATACAGAAGATAATTAGGAATTATTTTGAAAACCTATATTCTAATAAAATAGAAGATAGTGAAGACATCGATAAATTTCTTAAGTCATATGATTTGCCCAGACTGAGTCAGGAGGATACACACAATTTGAACATACCAATATCAATGGATGAAATAGAAGAAGCAATCAAAAGACTACCAACAAAGAAAAGCCCAGGACTGGATGGATATACAGCGGAGTTTTACAAAACCTTTAAAGAAGAATTAATACCAATACTTTTCAAGTTATTTCAGGAAATAGAAAAAGAGGGAGCTCTTCCAAATTCATTCTATGAGGCCAACATCACCCTGATTCCGAAACCAGACAAAGACACCTCAAAGAAAGAAAACTACAAACCAATATCTCTAATGAACCTAGATGCAAAAGGAAAATGAAATATTAGACAGACAAAAGAAATTAAAGGCATAAAAATAGGAAAAGAAGAACTTAAATTATCACTATTTGCAGGTGACATGATTCTATACCTAGAAGACCCAAAAGGGTCTACAAAAAAACTACTAGAACTAATAAATGAATTCAGCAAAGTGGCAGGATATAAAATCAACACGGATAAATTAAAGGCATTTCTGTATATCAGCGACAAAACTTCTGAAACAGAAATGAGGGAAAAAACCCCATTCACAATATCCTCAAAAAAAATAAAATACTTGAGAATCAACCTAACAGAAGAGGTGAAAGATTTATACAATGAAAACTACAGAACCCTAAAGAAAGAAATAGAAGAAGATCTTAGAAGATGGAAAAATATACCCTGTTCATGGATAGGCAGAACTAACATCATCAAAATGGCAATATTACCAAAAGTTCTCTATAGGTTTAATGCAATGCCAATCAAAATCCCAACAGCATTTCTTGTAGAAATAGAATAAGCAATCATGAAATTCATATGGAAAAATAAAAGACCCAGAATAGCAAAAGCAACTTTAAGCAGGAAGTGTGAATCAGGCGTTATAGTGATACCAGATTTCAAACTATATTACAGAGCAATAGTAACAAAAACAGCATGGTACTGGTACCAAAACAGGCAGGTGGACCAATGGTACAGAATAGAGGACACAGAGACTAATCCACAAAGTTACAACTATCTTATATTTGATAAAGGGGTAAAAGCATGCAATGGAGGAAGGATAGCATCTTCAACAAATGGTGCTGGGAAAACTGGAAATCCATATGCAACAAAATGAAACTGAATCCCCTCCTCTCACCATGCACAAAAGTTAACTCAAAATGGAACAAGGAGAGGAGGAAAATTATATTGAATCATTGTTTCAGAGGTCTTAGTTCATAGATGGCTGACTCCATAGCTCTGGGCCCAAGATGAGGCAAAATATCATGGTAGAAGAGTGTGGAGGAGGAAAGTAGCTCAATACATGGCAATCAGAAACTAGAGAGAGAACTTGGCTTGCCAGGGACACAATGTAAATCCTAAAGGCATAACCCCGGTGACCTCCCTCCTCCAGCTATACTGTTTTGCCTGTAGTTACCATGAAGTTAATCCATCAGTGGATCAATCCACTGATTATGTCACAACTTTCATAATCTAATCATTTTACTTCATAATATTCTTGCATTGTCCCACATATGAACTTTTGGGGAACATCATATATTCAAACCATAACAACTTGCCACTGTCATGATATTAGACATTTCAAGTTCATTATGTCAGTTAATATACACAACTGCCCAACCAGGCAATAATAATCAAATAATAACCATTGTACAACTTAGAAAAACAAGACTCAGAAAACTTGCCTAAAACCACTCAGCTTATGAGCCCTTGATCCAGGATATGAACCCTGGCATTTTTGATTCCTGTTTTCCTTCACTTTGTTGTATGATTCTAATGGCATGTCTCCATCTATATTTAGAGGAGTCACCATGTAATGCCAAATGTCTAGCGAATTTATGTACACTAGAAAGAATATTTTCTTATTTTCAAAATATGTAAAAGAAAGGCCTGGTCTGGGGTTGTGGCTCAGTGGTAGAGCACTTACCTAGCATGTGTGAGGCACTGGGTTTGATCCTCAGCACCACATAGAAAAATAAATAAAGGAAATAAAGTTATTATGTACAACTAAAATATTTAAAACAAACAAACAAACAAAAATAGGCCTTTTTAATTTTCCCATTGGTAATTGTATTCTGTGTCCTGGATAACAGGAAAAGAATACTTGGCTTAAAAATGTCATCCTTGGAATCCTTGGAGAAAAATTATAATTAAAAACTGAATATTGCTAAATTTAGCTTATCTATGTAATCTCCATTCCTCCATGCATTGTTGTCTGCCTTCTGATTTCTAACTTATATTCAAAAAATGCTTCTTCCTTCTTGTTTGTTACTGAAAGGGAGAACTTTGCCTCTAAATCCCTACTAATGTATGAAAATTCCAAAGTATGAAAAACCTTTTAATTTGAAAGTAATTGTTTGTCATCAAGATAATTTTCAGAGTAGCAAAATTATTTAAAACATTTGATACTGCAATTTTGTTCTTTGGAATCGGACCAATTTATCATTGGGTAGAATGTACTGGTCCTATGTAAACAAAGTAAAGGCTATTATATGGTTTATGAGTTCTGCTGGATTTTAAAATATCATTATTTTTCCCTTTCTTCCAACTGATCCTACCTTTATTGTTTCTTAGAACTAGTACTTATATTTAAGAAATATGTATATACACACATATGTATATATATTCATTTTTAATAGATGACAGATTCTACTCTGGTCTGTTGAAGATAAAGGTCTATGATTATTTTATCTTTAACTGCCTTTTTAAAATGTATGGAGATTTCTTCAGATAATTAGTCATAATGTTCTGAGAATTATTTTCTTATAAATACATGGTCCATTTTCAGATTAATAGGTTAGCTTCTTTGATCTTTGTGAGAGTTGGCTTTTATTCTCAACATTTTTGTATTTTCTGGGCTGTAAGATATATAAAATATCATCATTTTAAGCTCTCTTTATGAATTCCAGAGAATTCAAGAAAATTCATGGAAATTTAGGGAAATTTTTAAAATATTTATTTATTTAACACATATAATTGTGTACATGTTTATGCAGTACAGAGAGATAATGTGATATATGTATATAATGTATAATGATCAGATAACTAGCATTTTTATCTCATTAAACATTTCAAATTTTTAGTTGGGAACCTTCAAACTACTCTCTTCTAATTCCTTATAAGAAAAATAATAAATTGCTGTTAACTATAGTCATTGTATTATACTGTAGAAAACTAGAATTTATTCTTCCTATTTAACTGTATCCCACTATCCAATCTCTCCCTATCCCTCTTCACCTGTATTCTTTCTAGCCTCTGCTGAACACCATTCAACTCTCTACTTCTATGTAATCAGCATTTTTGGCTTTCATATATGAGTGAGAACAAGAGGTACTTGCAATGAATTTGAATTATTTTTATAATAAAATGTTTTAAATAAGATTTCATTTTACTTAGAAAAACAAAGAAGAGGAGGCTTTCTTTCGTGTCTTATATAACTTTTTTCTGAATGAAAATTTATAATGTTATTTACAATGATTTTGATAATGCTTTAGGGAAAAATACCACATTCTGATAGTTCAAAACTTGTGGTGTTAAATGGGTCACTTCCTTGAACTATTTTTCTCCTATATTGATTGTATGGTTTGATTCTGAAAATGAAGAGCAGGGCTGTGCTTCTGCTCACCCAGTGTGGTATAAAAAGGTTAGCATTGTAAAATATTTTGTTCCTTTATGGGAACTATATACACTTTGACTGATTTTCAAAAGATTAATTATCTCAGTTATTCAGTTCTTGTAAGGTAGAAATAAACTTTGTTTAAAAAATTAAGTTTGACTACATATTCTAGCACTCTATTTATATTGCCAAAGCAAATTTAAGGTTTGGAGAGACCCCAAGTAAAGGTAGGTGTGTGTATGTGTGTGTGTGTGTGTGTGTGTGTGTGTGTGTTGGTTTCAATAGATTTCACATTTTTCTGATAATGTCTAAAAATTAAATCTGTAGTATTCAAGAATAGTATGGATTTTGAACTCATTCATAGTTGTGAAAAGCTACTCGCATGGTAGTTAAAATCAAAAGCTCAGTGGCAAAGCACTTGCCTAGCATGTGTGAGACACTGGGTTCAATCCTCAGCACCACATAAAAATCAACAAAATAAAGGCATTCTGTCCATCTACAACTACAAAAAACTTTTTAAAAAATCAAAATCAATGATATAAAATATATAAATTATGCATAATAAACATTCACTAAAATGTTTATTATTTTAAATAAAATTTTTTGAATAAAGTTTCTTTACAAGGAAAATGAAATATGGCAATTATTTAAAGAGATGTGATTGAAATTTTATAGTGAAATTTGACCTTTTAGTTTGAATATTTTGATTTTCCCCCCATTAATGCTGCCTCTTACATTCTTTCAGCCTGTCTCATTTTTATTCCTTCCTTCAGAAGCAACTGATAATGTCAGTCGAGTTTATACTGAGATCATAGAAAATGGCATTCAGTTGATACAGAACTGATAATTTTTGGAAAAATTTATTTCTAGCCTCTTACCTTTCAAAGATGTTAATAGGATTTAGGTTTCCAATGTTCTTATTACTTTAAATTCAAATTCAAATGATATTAATCAAACAGATTTAATAATAACTTCATAATTCTAGGTAAGTATAAATGAAAGTAGAAAATATATTACTTGGTACCTGAATTATACTCTCAATGTGCATTATATATTATCTCTTTAAGAATGGATATGTTAAATATTGGCAGTTTTAATTTTAAGTAATTTGGTTTTTCCCAACAATTCAATGAAATACATTATTTGAAGTACATTTTACCTATAAAATATAAATAACATTTTTCTGCTATGGAAAATGATTTAGAAAATTGTAAATAAAGAATTGTTAGTTTTTTGCATATTTCAAGTATGTGTAAAAATAAAATGGAAATTTTGTGTCTGTGGTAAATATGTTTGTAGAAAGTGATTTTGAATAGAGTTAGGCAGATAATTTCTTCAGAAGTGATTTTTAAATTTTTAATATAAGGCTGGAAATAATGGTGAATATGCCTTTATCACAGAGTTGGTAAGAATAATTTATAGAAGAAACTTTATAAAGGAAATATGTCTTAAGTATGACTTTTTTATTTAGTGTTTATAAATATTTATTTGATATTGATTAACATTTTTATCAGCTATGTGTGAATTTATTGAGTTACGGGGGAAGATACTACTCATTCACTTTCATTTATTGAGTTCCTGCTGTGTAATAGGCATTGTGCCATATAGTGATTATAGTGATAAGATGAGGTTCTTGCATTGCTGGAGATCATAGTTATTGAAAGAGAATGTTAAAAGCAAATAACTGGTATATAGTAACACATGTTGTAGTAAACAATGTAGTAGTAGTAAAAAGAAAGATTGATTCTACTGGGAATCTCCGGAACCCTTCCCAGAGACTACACTTGAAGAGGATAAATGAGAGAGTTAATTTGGCAGAAATGTTAATGGTTATGATAGGTATACTGAACATTATGTAAATTTTTACTCTAATATCAAAAGAAAACTAAATGTAGAAGGGGAGCAAAACTTAGTTCATCAAGTGCTTATTGAATAGCAATGATTGGCAGGTCCTTGTGTTAGCCACTGGATGACTAAAAAGTTAAAAAGTTCTGGTCCCTGATCTATAGGGACTAATAGTCCCTCAGGAGATAGATGAATATACAGAGTGCTATACCTCAAAGGAGAAGCTGAATAAGGTACTGCTGGGACTTTGTCCGTTGTGACTAAGCTAGACTGTAACTGCTAAATTCATCCCCCAAATAGCTGATCTTATAAGTAATTTGGCCCCTGGCTCTGTATGTGTAATATGAATTGTAATGCATTTTGCTGTCATACCTAAAAAAGAAGAAAAATATATTAAAAAGTAATACTAAAATTAAAAAAAAATGTACTGGCATGGAAGAGAGGAGAAATTTTAAGAAATCAATATTTTAAAAAACGTATATGGCCGTATCTTGAGATTTATAGTCAATCAGTGGACAGAATACAGTTTAAATAACTCATAGAGTTGACCCATGTATGACCAAAATAAGTATCGAAAACAATAAGTACAAATAAGCACTATCAAAAGACATCAATATTATGCTATTTAAAAATATTATTGTCTAATTCAACTAGGATCTCTTGACTAGATATACCAATCAAAATATTTACTGGGAGATTCTCTTTTGATTTCTAGGTTTTTGTCCACTGAAACTCCTTCCAGTTTGGCCCCAATATTCTCTAGTCAGGATCTATGTATACTGAGGATTATATTTAGCACCCTCCCCAATCCTAAATACTCTTTCTTGGGAATTGTGATGCCTGAGTGTAACAAGAGCTAAGTTTTCTTTGTTTAAACAAAGATTGGAGGTACAAGCTCAATTTTGTCTTAAGGTCTTTTTTTTTTTTTAATTTGATCTTTTCAGTTATACATGACAAGTAGAATGTATTTTGACACATTGTGCATACATGGAATATAAGTTCCCATTTTTGTGGTTGTATAGATGTCAAGGTACACTAGTTGTGTATTTGTATATGAACAGAGGAAAGTTATGTCCAATTCAATTTGCTGTCTTTCTCATTTGCATTCCCCCCTCCATTAGCCCCACTCTGCCCTGTGCATGAGTTAGCATCTGCATACCTGAAAGTATACTTGGCCTTTGGTTTTTGAGGATTGGTTTATTTCACTTAGCATGATAATCTCCAGTTCCATCTTTTTACTGGAAATACCACAATTTTATTTCTTTTTATGACTGAGCAATATTCTATTGTGTATATATACCATATTTTCTTCATCCATTCATCTGTTGAAGGGCACCTAGGTTGGTTCCATAGCTTAGCTATTGTGAATTGAGCTACTATAAGCATTGATTTGGCCATGCCACTATAGTATGTTGATTTTAAGCCCTTTGGTTCTATGCTGAGGAGTAGAATAACTGGGTCAAATCCTGGTTCCACTCCAAGTTTTCTGAAGAAATCTCAATAGTGCTTTCCAGAGTGGTTGCACCAATTTGCAGTTTATAAGCAATATATGAGTGAACGTTTTTCCCCACATACTTGCCAATATTTATTGTTACCTGTATTCTTGATAATTGGCATTCTGACTGGAGTGAATTGAAATCTTAGTGTAGTTTTAATTTGCATTTCTCTACTTACTAGTGATGTTGAACACTTTTTCATATATTTGTTGATCGATTATATCTCCTCTTCTGTGAAGTGACTGTTCAATTCCTTTGCCCATGTATTGATTGGGTTATTTATTTATTTATTTATTGGTGTTAAGTTTTTTTGAGTTCTTTGTATATCCTGGAGATAATGCTCTTCTGAGGTATAAGTAGCAAAGATTTTCTCCCATTCTGTAGGCCTTCTATGTTCTTGATTGTTTCTTTTTCTGTGAAGAAGCTTTTTTAATTTGATATATCCCATTTATTGATTCTTGATTTTAGTTCTTGAGAAGTCTTGTTGAGGAATTTAGTTCCTAAGCTGACATGGATGGAGAGTTGGGGTTGGGTCTACTTTTTCTTCTAGTAGGTGCAGAGTCTCTGATCTAATGGTTTTTAATGTGTGTTGAGTTTTGTGCAGGATGAGAGATAGGGGTTAATTTCATTTTGTTATATATAGGTTTCCAATTTTCCCAGCACCATTTGTTGAAGAGGTTATCTTTTCTCCAATGAATGTTTATGGCACCTTTGTGTCTAGTATGAGATAACTATATTTATGTGAGTTAGTCTCTGCCACTCTTCCTCAAATTTTTCCATGATATATAAAAGGAGGGAATCCTTCTAAACTCATTCTATGAAGTTTGTATCACAATGATACCAAAACTGGACAAGGACACATCAAGGAAGAAAAATTTCAGACCAATATCCCTGATGAATATAGATGCAAAAAAATCTTAAAATTCTTGCAAATTGCATACAAAAACACATTAAAAAGATAGTGCACCATTATCAAGTTGGGTTCATCCCAGGGATGCAAAGTTGGTTCAACGTATGGAAATCAATAAATATAATCTCACATCAGTATATGCAGAAAAAATTATTTGACAAAATACAGCATTAATTCATGTTTAAAACAGTAGGAAAAATAGGGATAGTAGGAATATACCTCAACATGGTAAAATCTATCTATAGTCAACCGAAGGCCAACATCATTCTAAATGGAGAAAAATCGAAAGCATTACCTCTAAAAACTGGAACAAGACAAGGATGCCTTCTTTCACCACTCCTATTCAACATCTCCTGGAACCTGTAGCCAGAGCATATAGACAGAAGAAAGAAATTAAAGGGATGTCATGTCAATAGGAAAAGAAGAACTCAAATTATCCCTATTTGCCAAGGACATGATTCTATATTTAGAAGACCCAAAAACTCTATCAGAAAACTTCTAGAACTGATAAATGAATTCAGCAAAGTAGTGGGATATAAAATTAGCACTCATAAATCAATTGAGTTCTTATACATCAGTGATGAATCAACTGAAGGATAAATTAGAAATTATCCCATTCACAATAGCTCAAAAATTAAAATATTTGGGAGTCCATGTATCAAAGGAGGTGAAAGATCTCTACAATGAGAACTACAGAAGTCTAAAGAAAGAAATTGAAGCAGACCTTAGAAGATGGAAAATCATCCATGTTCTTTGATAGGCAGAATTAATATTGTAAAAAGGGCCATAATACAAAAGTACTATACAGTTTTAATGCAATTCTTAATAAGATTCTGATGATATTCTTTTTTTTAATAGGTTCATGCAAGTTATTTTTATTAACAAGTAGAAACCCCGTGGCATTCTCGAAGGAAATACCACTGTGGTTTCATTTTTTCCCTATTATTAACAATATTACAGTGCAATTTTTGTCTTTTTTATTTATATATGACAGCAGAATGCATAAAAAGCAGTCATGAAATTTATTTGGAAAAATAAGAGGCCCAGAATAGCCAAAGCAATCCTTAGCAAGAAAATGAAGCAAGATGCATTCACAATAACAGAACTTAAATTACACTACAGAGCTGTAGTAACAAAAACAGCGTGGTATTAGCACAAAACCAGACATGAAGACCAATGTTTTAAGTTTTTTCATTCCAAACCTTTGCCACACTTTCTCACCTTTGAATATAAACACCCCTATTTTTATTTATTTATGGCAATGGGAATAGACCCAGGGCCTTGTGCATGCTAGGTAAGCCCTCTACCACTAAACTACACTCCAATTCCCCTTAGTTTTGTGTTGTTTTGATTTTTTGGTGCCTTTTTTCCTTGTTGATGTTATTCATTTTGACCTCATTCATTCTCAGGGTTGGAGGAGGGAGCATCTGATCTCACTTCCAAATGCAAAGTTTTTATCTGTGCTCTTCTGTCACTGCCTGCTTCCTGCACGTGCTTGCATGGTCACTGGTCAACTTTCCCTGAACCCACAAATAGGCTAAATCTGTACATCCTATACTAAATAAATAAATACATAAAATTTAAAAAGAAAGAAAAACAGAGGAAATCTTTCATAATAATCTCGCCTTATAATTTTTCTTTTTATCTCTTCTTCCATCTTTAAACAGTTGTTTTTACTCATTATCATCATTAATTCATTTTTTAATAATATTCCATGTACTGAAGTCTGGCTTATGTCTGAACTGCCTATCCCACTGAAGTCCTGAGAATACTTAACATGAAGTTGTTCAATTCAAACTCTTTTTAGCTGCTTGAAGATAGACAAGAATACCTGGTTAACTAACCCTATGAGCTCCTTCCTTACATCAGCAACCAACACTCCCTCCTCTTACCTCTGTGACTGGGTTCAGTCTTAGTTGTTTCTTCTGCCCTTATCCTCCTTAAAATTTGACTATTCACCTGAGTTCTCTTTTTGATCTTCTCTTCGTACACTCTGCACTGTCTTCAGCAATCATCAATTTTGCTTGATTAAACTCACAAACCTGGAGCTCCCATCCAGGTTTCTTATTACCTACAGACTCATGGCTTCATCTTGGTGTACCATCCACTCCAAACTCTGTATGTACCAAACCTCTGACTGATTTATATCAATTGTCAACTATAATGGAGACATCTTTCAAAATAAACATTCACTTGATTTTATTAAGATTAAATATGTTACATACTAAGTTTCATTGGAAAATGTAAAAAGAAGGGGAATTATGGTTCTTGGCTGTACTAGATGTTCAGTTTGCTGATTAAATTCAAATGTAGGTTACTAGTAAAGCAGGAAATAAAAGTGAAATTTTGTAAGAATTTTATATATGATATATTTAAAAGTTATTTTTGAGAACAAAACTGTATTTCAGTTTTGATACTAATGTCACAGTGTAGCATTTTTATTTTAAGATATTTGGCCTTGATTTTAAATAATCAGACTTCATAATGTGATTGTAACTGATGAGAGCCATAAAAAATCATTGTTGTGTTTTTATTTACTTCTGCCTAAGTCTGAAAGAAAATTACTTCCTCCACTTAGGTACATAGTTGATCAGTGAAACTATAAGTGATGCCCGATGAGGAAAAGATTCAACCATGAGGTCACCTCTGTGCAACTATAACTTCTATTTGCTTCAGTTTCCTTTGGCATATCTTGATAACCACAGTTTTCCTCTCTTGCTTCTGTTAAAAATCTTGCTCACATGCCTTGGCTATGTAATTCCTGGCTGTAGAAATAGGGGCAAATAGTCTTTCTCGCAGCAATGAATGATTAGGATGAGTTGGTAGAGTGAAGGGTTTGTATAGAATGTGAAATGTGAAGTGCTTCTTTAAAAAATATTTTTCCCTTAGAGAAGATCCACTTCTTTAAGGTCTGACCTAATTTTTGATAAGGATTAACTGATTCCAAGACATGGTTAAGAGTAAGAAATACTAGAATCATCTTACCTTAGGAGGGGGATTGTGCTACTGACCTTCCAAGCTAGGGGGAAGGAATATATTGGTATTTGCCTTTGGGATTTTTTTTTAAGAGTGCATTAAAAGTCAATCCCAGTCAAAGCAGTTATTTAAAAGTAAAAGCATGCAGTTGGGGTTTGTGTGTATGTACTTGAACAGTAGCATTTTACCTTGCTGCAGATTTTAATGAACTTTGTTTCAGGAAGTATTCTGTTAGCAAATGTGACTATAATGTAATAATGAATGCATTTTATGTGCCATAATGGAATTTCAGTTGCTCTGTGAGGCTAAGCAAAACAGTCAATTTACTTTTTCCTTGGTTTTCTTAAAAAAAAAAAAAAATATATATATATATATATATATATATATATATATACACACACACACACACACATACATACATACATACATACATACAGGAGTAGAATTATTGAGGTTCATTATACAACTGGCTTTTATTATATATTTTACACATTTTTTTTAAATTTGAATGTCAAATTTGTGACCAGCTCTCCTTCCCCAGGTCCAGACTCTATTTAGTCAAACTCCTTGGTCAAGATGGTGATTATAGAATGTACTTACATCACATGATGATATACAGAAATACCTATTTACTCACCTACCTTTGTACATTCATACTAATAATTCTGTTTAATATAGAGAAGCAGTATGCATATTCTGGAAAAAAATTGTTATTTTTGAAGTCAGACTACTTGAGGAAATCCAGGCTCTGGAAATTGTCACCTGCACAAATATATATATATATATATATATATATATATATATATATATATATATATATATATATATATATATATATATATATATCCTATTGGTGATATATTGATATATATATATAGTGATATATAGGATTTAAAGTAGAAAGAGCCTCCACTTGACAGACCCTAATGCCCCTTCATTTAAGCACTTTTAACCTACCTGTTCTACTCTTTTTCTGTTTCTTATGCTAGTACAGGGAGTGAAATAGTAACCTTGATCCTGATATATAGAACAAAATAATTTTCCCTATTAGCAGGGAAAATTAAACATACATTTGATGATAGATGAAGAAGCTGTATAATCTAAATTTGATGTTTTGTTAATGCTAGATTTAATTTTACACTGAAGCCTGAATAGAATCTAAAAAAAAAAACAAACCTTGTTTTTGCTTAGTTGTCATTGTTTACCTTGAACATGAAAAATAGAGTAACTGGTTGGAGAGCTTAGAGGAATAAAAAATAATAACTGTCATGTTGTCCTGGAAATAAAAGGGAATGATAAAGCACACACCTATCAGCTCAGTGATCAGTGATTTTCGCTATTGGCCTTATATTTAATTTAATATAAAAAGTGGAGTGAGATGATACTTTGAAATGGGTATGTGTAGATGGTTTTTCTATCTACATATCATTATTTTGATATGATAACTGGCCAAGTTAGTTTCAACTGGTAATATCTGAAATTATCTTACCATCATATTTAAGATTGTCATATAAATAGACCTTAGTTGTAATACTCACACAGAAGTTGATATGTTAAGGTTAATCTATAACTGTTTGAACAAGCATTTAAACCAGGAGAAGAATCCTTTCCTTTTAAAGGTATACTAAATATTCTCCTCAAAGCCCTTCAATTCTTTCACCCTGTGGTAGGTTGGAGATTGAGAAGTCACCTTAAGTTCAGTCATCTCAAAGTCATAAAAGCTATGAAGAATGGCAATTCTCTGAAACTTTTCTGAATTAAAAATATCATCCTTATTCTTGTACCTTCTTTTTCTCCCTAGCTTTTGCAAAACCATGCCATAATTTCTGTTTTAATCAGCTTTTTCACTGCTGTGACTAAAGGACCCAACCAGCACAATTATAAAGGAGGGAGAGTTTGAGGGCTCATGAGTTCAGAGGTCTTAGTCCTTAGAAGGCTGGCTCCATTCCTTAGGGCTTGAATTGAGACTGAACAGGATAAGGAAGCAGAGAGAGCCTCCACTTGCCAGATAGAAACATATACCCAAAGCCATGCCCCAATTCCCACCTCCTTCAACCATATCCTCCCTGCCTTCAGTTACTATTTATGTTAATCTTGTCAGGGGATTAAATCACTGATTGGGTTAAGACTCTCATAACCCAACTTCTCCTCTGAACCTTCTTGCATCATTTCACATGTGAGCTTTTGGGGATACCTCACAACAAAACCATAATTATTTCCTATATATTCATAGGGTTTAGAACAATGTAGCCTAATGTATCTTTCTTTTTTTGATTACTTTCTATACTTGGATTATCAGTGATACGAAAGTTCAAGTAGAATTAATGAGTAGAGAGAAAAACAATAAAGAAAATTACTCTGGGGGCTGGGTCTATAGCTCACTGGTAGAGCATCTGCCTAGAATGTGTGAGGCACTGTGTTTGATCCTCAGCACCACATAAAAATAAAATAAAGGTATTGTGTCCATATACAACTAAAAAGTTAAAGAATAACTCTATTCTATTTATTAAATATTAGTACAGTTTTTGTGGTCATTAATGTTGAGCTAATTTCCTTTCTGGCAAACCCTTGTAGTATTTCATTTTTTTTAGTAATGTGGGTGACATGAAAGCACCAATATCTTCGAGTAGTTATAATTGATACAAAGGCCTCCCAGTTCTCTGGGACCATAGAGACATAGTGTTTGCGCCTTTCATCTTTGAATAAATTATTTTTGTTATTTTAATTGAAACTTGTGGTTTCACGGAATGGATTTCTATAGAGCCTTGACTGGAGAATGCCCACAATAAAAAGGACATGTGAATTTTCTTGTTTCTTCTGAGTAACATGCTTCAGATTGTGTTGAATCCAGGCTACTGTCTCCAGCTTTCTCCCATTTGCAGTTCACAGGAAACTTTCTCTTAATGGCACTCCTAAATCAGTGTTATTAACAGCACTGGCTGGTGGTGCTCAAATGGTGCATGAACATGAGCAACCTTTTTGTCAGCCATTTTTATAGGTCTGATCTGATCTTACCGAAATATGGCTATTTGGAATAAGGTCCTTGGCTCAAAGTTGGAAATCTTGCTATTGAATAGGAAGAGGTTATTTTACAGGATTAATAGCTAAATGGCAAGCCAGTGTGCATAATGACATAAATTTCTATCTTGTGGGGAGGACCAGTGACACCAAATTTGTCAAGTGGCCACACTGTAGTTCTCTTTCTATTGTATTCAGGTGTCAGAAAGGCAGTTCCACTTAGAGAAAAGTTGCAGAAAATGGTAGGGTAAGAATTTTGAACAAATAAAAGCAACAAAGATGGTTTCTTCTCAGTGTTGCTTTATTTTGATCCTGTCCTTGAACCATTGATTTCCAAGGGTTCTGGAAGAACTAAGCAGTAAGAGCCATTCATAGATTGTAGGTTGGAATTGATTTCTTCATCAACCTGCCAGGTAAATGTTGAGTTGTGGTCTTGATGCTTAGAACAATTGAGAGCAATGAGAATCAGATATGTATTAGGCATAGAATAGGAATAAAAGAGAACAACATAGGTATGAAAATATTAGTAGTTCCATTCTATAACTGTAGGTATGATAATCCTATGCCAGAACCATGTGCATTGGCATCATTGTCTTTCTGTCTATATATTCTTTTTCTTTAGAAAAAGTTGGTGCCCCTTCTCTTTGCATCTTAGATCATTTCAGTAGGAATCTGCAATATTCTATAGTTTTGTTCCCTGAATATATTTTAAAATCCATGGGAAAAATAGGATTAGAAAGGAAACCAATTATATTGAATGAATTTAGAAGAAGTTTTTCAAATTTATTATGTATAATATATGTATTTCTTCACAATGTATTCAAGTATTAATTGATGTGATCTAGCATTGGACCTAAAACCAACCATAAATTCAAATAATGTTGAAAGAAAAAATACTTTAAGCTATAGAAAATAATTGGGAATGTGCTCTGAAAATGAATGAGATTTTTATTGGTGACCAAGTCATAAAATTTATAATAAAGTATGTATTTCTACATGTTAAGAAGGCAAGCAAAAAAGCATGCAATGGAGAAAGGATGGCATCTTCAACAAATGGTGCTGGGAAAACTGGAAATCCATATGCAACAAAATGAAGCTGAACTCCTTTCTCTCTCCATGCACAAAAGTTAATTCAAAATGGATCAAGGAGCTAGATATCAAATTAGAGACTCTGCACCTGATAGAAGAAAAAGTTGGCTCCGATCTACACATTGTGGGGTCGGGCTCCAAATTCCTTAATAGGACACCCATAGCCCAAGAGTTAAATACAAGAATAAACAAATGGGACTTACTTAAACTAAAAAGTTTTTTCTCAGCAAGAGAAACAATAAGAGAGGTAAATAGGGAACCTACATCCTGGGAACAAATTTTTACTCCTCACACTTCAGATAGAGCCCTAATATCCAGAATATACAAAGAACTCAAAAAATTAAATAATAAGATAACAAACAACCCTATCAACAAATGGGCCAAGGACCTGAACAGACACTTCTCAGAAGAGGACATACAATCAATCAACAAGTACATGAAAAAATGCTCACCATCTCTAGCAGTCAGAGAAATGCAAATCAAAACCACCCTAAGATACCATCTCACTCCAGTAAGATTGGCAGCCATTATGAAGTCAAACAACAACAAGTGCTGGCAAGGATGTGGGGAAAAGGGTACACTTGTACATTGCTGGTGGAACTGCAAACTGGTGCGGCCAATATGGAAAGCAGTATGGAGATTCCTAGGAAAGCTGGGAATGGAACCACCATTTGACCCAGCTATTGCCCTTCTCTGTCTATTCCCTGAGGATCTTAAAAGAGCATACTATAGGGATACTGCTACATCAATAATCATAGCAGCACAATTCACAATAGCTAGACTTTGGAATCAACCTAGATGCCCTTCAATAGATGAATGGATTAAAAAACTGTGGCATTTATACACAATGGAGTATTACGTAGCACTAAAAAATGACAAAATCATGGATTTTGCAGGGAAATGGATGGCATTAGAGCAGATTATGCTAAGTGAAGCTAGCCAATCCTTAAAAAACAAATGCCAAATGTCTTCTTTGATATAAAGAGAGCAACTAAGATCAGAACAGGGAAGAAGAGCATGAGGAAAAGATCAACATTAAACAGAGACCAGTGGGGGGTAGAGAAAGGGAGAGAGAAGGGAAACTATGGAAATGGAAGGAGACCCTGATTGTTACACAAAATTACATATAAGAGTTTGTGAGGGGAAAGGGGAAAAAAAACAAGGGAGAGAATTAAACAACAGCAGATGGGGTAGAGAGGGAAGATGAGAGGGAAGGGGAGGGGGGATAGTAGGGGATAGGAAAGGTAGCAGAATACAACAGTCATTAATATGGCATTATGTAAAAATGTGGATGTGTAACCGATGTGATTCTGCAACTTGTATTTGGGGTAAAAAATGGGAGTTCATAACCCACTTGAATCAAATGTATGGAAGATGATATGTCATGAGCTTTGTAATGTTTTGAACAACCAATAAAAAAATAAAAAAAGAAGGCAAGCAAGCTAATCACTCATTTTGATTTATATTTCTCATGTTATATAATCTGAAGTGCTTAAATCCATTGCAATGAAATTTAAATGAACAAAGTGTTGATAATTTGAAAGGACAGGGCAAATAGTTCTAATCTCCTTGTAATTCTTAGGTTACAGAAAAATTAATTTTCTATTATTGTTCTGATGTATAAGAATACACTTAAAGTAAGTTTTCAGTTTGTTAATTGCTGTTTATGTGTATGTTGATCTTAATGTATTTGTTTTATACTTAATTGCTTGGCTCTTTTAGAAGTCAGTTCTTGGAGATAATACCCCTGGAACCTATAGATTTTCTTGTTTGTTGCATTTAGATCTTCAGTTCTCATGTCTTCTGACATCTAGACTTATTTTTCCTTTTATATTTTATTTCTTGTTGCTAAAAGCAGTGAACACAGATATAATCAGAAAGAAAAGGTTTGTGAATTATGGGTGATTGCTTTTATGTATTAATGGTGCCTATGGAGGGTCTCATTAATATGCACAGCATGGGGAATTTTTGCAGCCTCCACACAGAGCTCAAAAAAACCAAAGTGTAAAGCAGACTTGACTGTTTATGCCTCAGTATTTTTATTTGGAGCTTTGAAGGACATTAACAAAATTTCTTGGGACAGGTGGAATGCCATATGGCAAAGGGACTGGACCACCGCCATAGCTTTTGAGATTTATTGAAGCTTCTCCTTCTAGTGGGAGTGATCTGAGTCTTTTGGACTGCTTCCATTCAGTGATGACATTCCTATATGGTTCAGCAATAAAGCTACTTAAAAACAAAGCTGTAACCAGCTAAAAAGATACTTTTTGCTTTAATATATGCTTATTAATAGCAATATAACATTTCTTTAATATGTGCTTGTTGATAGGGCAGTCTTCATTGTATTCAGAATTTTTTTATACTTATTGACAGCGTACAGAATCCATACAATTTCTATTTGGGGATAATTTAGGGGTAGAGTGGGGGATGTGAATAAAGTGATTTCTATTCATGGACAGAAAACTCCTGTATCAGATTTGTGTATTCTTCATGCGTGTGCTTGTGCACACATGCACACAACTCCCCCACCCACCTCTACACTTTGCACATCTATATGGGTAGTTGTAAATGGTAGCATACCATTTAAGTGGAAGTATCTGAGTTCTGCTGTACATAACACCAGAAGTCAGGGTACATTTGCAGTTCTTCCATTAGCACGGCAACCTTCTTCTCCATGATGTTTTTATGCCAAATTTGAGGCAGCATGGGAAGCCTTTGATACAACTTCTCCTAATTGTCATCCTAGCAGTAGTGAAACCAGGCACACTAGAGGAGGAAAATCTAGCAAACTTCTTTTCAATACTTAAGAGACGAAAATGGTTTCATCTTTTTTAAATAGGTGTGGAGAAATTGAGTATTTTTGTCACTGACTTCAAAATCTCTTTCTTTCTTTCTTTCTTTCTCTCTCTCTCTCTCTCTCTCTATATATATATATATATATATATATATATATATATAATTTATATATATATAAATACTATATATATACACACATTATAAACACTTAATTATTTACAATTTAATTATTATAAATAATAGTATTTTCAAGGGCATCATTTTAAATGGGAAGTGATGAAAATATATTTAGGTAAAGAATAAAATACATAGAATATCATTTACTTACTGATTCATTTTCATTCTCCCCCACCCTGCCATTTCTCTTTGATTCTTGAGGCAGAATTATACTTTGTCTCAGGAAGATCCAAGAGTAAACTTTGATTCTTCATGGCTGTTCCTACACCCATAAGTAGTGAAATTATATGAAAACCTATTGTCTTTCATTGGATATCAAGAATAGCATCTTCTATTTATGGATACTTTACATTTACATATGAGCTAGAGATCTTGCATTTTTCCATTATTGCGACTAAGTGAGAATTAGTGTTATTATTTCCTTTTTATAAGTGCAAAAAAGAAAAAATGAGACCTAGAGAAATTATGTAACTTCTCACATTCTTAGAGGCATTCTTATTAAACATCAGAACTGTGTTTTAGAAAGCCTTTATAGATTGAACCCCAGAGTCCATGTTCTTTCCTTTATGACTGAAATTTCAGTTTTTGTTTCTTGGCAAATACACCATAGGGATTTGCAGTTTCTTGATTTAGGCATTTTGCCCCTTTGGTTAAAGAGCCAGGATGAACTTACACATTTGCCTTGTGGAGGGAATTGCTCTTGTAATAACAACAATAACAAAACAACATATCTATGAGAGAAGAAATGCTAATGAGAATCAATTTACAACTGAGCTGTCTAGGAAAGTGCCAACTGAACTTTTGGCTGTAAGTCTGAGAATATAGCTTCTGCTTGTCCCAGTTAAGCTCTGAATGCATATGCAGTCATTTCTCTTTATAACTCTCTGTGGACAAAGCCTACAATATCAGATCTGAAATGATACAAGTGGCTGTCAGTAAAATGAAGCCAAAGAAGCTACTACCTAAAATATAAACTCTTTTTTAAAAGCCTGTTTCCTTGCTGAGCTTGCCAATTTCTATAATTAATCAGAGGCAATTAAATACTTTAATTAGTTTGATCTTTATGGAATTTCCAGCAATTTTTGTTTTCTAATCAGAACTGAATTCAAGTACATGACTAATATGTCTTATAAAGGCTTGCATTAGCATTCATCAAAATGCTTTACTTTCCTTCCATGATAGAAATATTTTGTTGACATAATTTTCATGCACATTTTATAGAAACTCAGTGTTTATGGATTATTACTTGTTTGAGATAGCATATTTTCTGTCTGGATGCAGCATGGGGTTAAGCATAACATAATGACTTTTCATTGTATTTTGATTCAAATGCAGCAGCCACTAAATAAACACTTAAGATGCATTTATAAGTGCTTAATATGTCTTAAACATTTATATAAATGATAGTTTAAATTTTTGGTATAAAATAACTTTTAGTATAAAGTTCATTTCATTACAGTAGGCAAGAACCAATTTAACTGAACACTGCCAATCTGTGATTGTAAGATTTAGCATTTGAGCTGTAGTACAAATTAAGGTCGATTTGATTAGTGAATTGCTGACTTCCAAATTTCCATTTATATAAGCACTTGAGAGAATCCAAAACTCTTGAAACAGGCTTGAGTTCTCTTTTTTCTTTCCTGTGTCTCTAAATTCACTCAATACATCTGTAGAATTAGCTTCTTTTCATATTTGCCACTAAGTCCATTCTTGAAATAATAATTACCCTAAATTCACACTATACTCATACTCCACCCTCCACCCAAGAGCTATTTTCTCTAAAGAATATTAATGATTTTATTTTTCTTCATTTTCTTACCCTATTCTTTCAACTTTGGTGGGGGTACTGTGTGTTCTGTTTTCTAGTTCTCCTTTTTCAAACTTACAGTTGTTTCCTTTTCAGTTGATAAATAAACTGATACACTGTATCTTGACTCTAAGCAGACCACTTTGAGAAGTCTGAGGGAGTCTTTGAATGGAAGGCATCAACAAGGCTGGGGGGAACTGGGCTTAGTGATGACTGGGCTTCTCTGAAATCTAATCATGTTAAGATGTTGGAAAAGTGTCAACTTTAGTTCTAATAGGACCAAAACAGAAGTGATAAAAATATGGTGGGGGTAGAAACTAGAAATGACGGATTTAGTTTCATTCATGCTATTAGTTTGGTAGGTGGCAGTCCTGTCCCAGAGTCCTATTGATCAGATTGATCATTTGAGTGCTTAGAATGTAAAAGTGATGGGCAAACAGATTTGATGTTATTGTTTGGATATGAGGTGTTCCCCAAAAATTCATGTGTGAGATAATGCAAGAATTTTCAAAGGCAAGATGAGTAGATTATGAGAGTTATGACTGGATTAGTGAATTAATCCACTGATATGGATTAGCCGGGCAATAACTGCCGGCAGATATTGCAGACGCACTGCAGACACACTGGCGGTATGCCATTGGGACTTATATTTGCCCCTCATGATCAAAGTAATTTCATACTCATTCTTTTTGCTGACACTTGCAGGAGAGAAGTCTTTTTTATCCTTATTTCTTTTTACTGAAATAATAAATGACTGTATGTATTGAAATGTTTTTTTCTGAAAGCTTTTGAGGCCAAAGAATTTTACTCAATACTGGTTCAATATGTAAGTAAGGTTTGAGCATATCTAGAGTGACAGATTAGCTAGCTACAAAATTTATAGCTATTTGTTTGAGCTATAAGAGGCATTCAGAAATGTGGAAGCAATGATAAGAAGCCCTTATCATTTATACTTGTTTTAGTGTTTATCATGCTGTTGAAAAGAGTTACTGACAATTTTTTGTTATTGTTATGGCATACAACTAGATTAAATAATGCTGGTTATTTGTTTAGGATTACATAAATCTTTTGCATTTGTCTAACTATCTACTTTCAAAATTGAAAAGTTCATTTTTGTGTGTGGTTTTGGGTAATAGAAACTTCCATTATGCCTCTTATTGATCATCTGGTTTTGGACTCACTTCTTTGCTTTCGACTAGTATGTTTGTGGAGTCTATGCACCAAACCAGGATCACCCCTAAAAACAGAGTTTTAGCTTCTACTCATCTTTCCAAACCGTTCCCTACTTCAGCCTTCCAAGATGCTTAAGGATAGGATTTAATAGTTTATTAAATATATTTACTGAGCAGTTATGATGTGTCAGGTATTATTGAAAGCCTTGAGTATGTAATCATACTCAATACAAACAAGATCCCTGTTCACTGGGCTTACCTTCTCTTAGAAGAATATAAGTAAGGAAATGTCAGAAGAGTGAAAAGTGCACAAGTATAGGATTGTTCTTTAGAAGAATGTTTCATAGTGTGTGGTTAGGGGAAATATTATTCCTTCCTACTATGGGAAACTACTTGAAGATATTGCTTTATGTATTCTCTGGCCAACCATAGCAAGGGAAATTGGGCTCGGTGATCTAAAGATATCATTTTTTGTGGGTTTTAAATTTATGTGAAAATTGTCTGCTGGCAACAAAAATAGTATGGTTAATAAGGATATCAGGTAATGTATCCTCCTAATTATATTTAAATAGGCCTACATATAATGATCCTAAGGAAGCTAATACAGCAATATAGTATATAAATAGTGATAATGTTTGGTGGTTGATGAAAATGAAATATGCTTTTACTTTTTTTTGTACCCCCTAAGAGCATCGACTAAGCATCAAATGTATTTTATTTTAATAAAATGGATTTACTTTAAGGAGTAATTTTTTAAAAAGAAATCCTGGAAACATCATAGAAACCTAATATGCCACATGTAAATTTTTTTCTTAATTTATAAAATGAAGCATACATCTCGTAATGAGCCACAATAAAACAAGAGGCCTTGTCAATATGTGCGTATTGTTGAATAAAAATAATTAGATAATACAATTCATTTAAAAAAACTTTATTATTTGGCTCTATGATTCTTGAGAAAAATGCTTGCTGCTTCCAAAGAGTCTATAGATATCCCCTAACTATCTGGAAATAGTATTGTAAAAATAAATTAGCATATTAAAGCATATTATTAGGTCCTATCTTATCTCATTTGTCAGTATGACCCTATTTTTTTCACACTAAGAGAAAGTGAAGACCTAGGAAAACAACCCAGGGAATTTAGAAAATAAACCCCTGTGTAAGGATTTCTAATTAACAATAAGTTAAGACAGGATAGTTCAGGTAACTCAAAAATTAAAACTGAGATGTGTACCTTGTGAGAATAATGCGATGACCATTATGTGAAACAAAGTTACTAAGAAGGGCCTTATTTTGCCATTTGTCTTCTTTGTATGTGTTTTTGTTTGTTTGCTTGTTTCTCACCGAAATTTTGCTTTAGTATACAATCTTATAGGTTTTTGTTGTTGTTTTCTGACTTCAAGAAAGCTTTTGTTGGCCAGTAACTTTCTAAGATGATATTTTCCATTTCTATTGTTATTGGGTTTTAGAACAGTTTCTTTGCAATATTGTGTGTGTATATATAATTTACCTATTAAAGTAAGCAGATCAGTGGTTTTAGTATATTAACATATTTGTTTAACTATCACTATAGTCAATTTTAGAACATTTTTACCACCTCAAAAAGAAATTTAATGTCCTCTAGGTTTATCTCCCTATCTCCCCATTTCTCTTACCCTATACTTAAGCAGCCACTGATCTTTCTGTATACTGGACTTTTGTATGAATTGAATCATGTAATATGTGGTCTTTTGTGACTGACTGCTTAAACTTAGGTATGCTTAGGTTCATTCATGTGTAGCATGTATCATTTCTTTATATGGCTGAGTAATATCCTATTATGAATATTGCACGTTTGGCTTATATTCATCTGTGGATGGGCATTAGAATTGTTTCCAATATTTTTTTGTTATGTTAGGAATTGAACTCATATGCTAGGCAAACACTCTGCCATGGAACTATACTCTCAGTGCCTGTTTCTTCCTTTTGACTATTCTGAATAATACCACAATGAAGTTTAATATGCAAGTTTTTGAATAGTGGTTGTGCATGAGTGATCAATGTGCATTTGAAAATGATGATTTTCATTTTTACATTTTCATACGTAAAGAGTAAGAAGTTATTACCAAGATAGTTTATTCTTAAGAAGCATTTGTAACTTTAATTTTCTGATTCCTTTTGCCCTTGTATCTGGAAGAGATGCATCAGTGATGGTGGACTGGAATTTGCCTCTTGGTTTCTTTTCTTTTGAATTTGTTTCAACTTCTCCCTTTTGTGCTTTCTTCGGTAGAAGACAGTTGGATTTATCTGCTGATAATTCCCTCGGAAAGGAATTTTCACTTGCATTTTGAATTAAGAAACTGGAAAATCTTCCTGGCATAGCACCTTAAACATTTAGGGTAGATCTTGTATTTACTTCAGCTGCACAGTTCAACCTTTGGTGTAGCCAAAGCAAGTGAAGAACATTTATCTGTCTTTTTGGTTATGGCAATCCTAGTAGGTATACAGGAGTATTTCATTGTTTTTTCTTTAATTATTTATTTGTTTTAATTAGTTATACGTGACAGGAGAATGCATTTATGCACTTTGAATATATCATACATAGATGGGATATAATTTCTCAATTTTTCTGAGTGTACATGTTGTAGAATCACATTGGTCATGCAGTCATGTATATATGTATATATACATGTATATATATATATATATATATAAAGTAATAATGTCTGTTTCGTTCTACTATCCTTCCTATCCCATCCCCTCCCATCCTCACCCTTCACTTCCCTCTACCTAATCCAAGGTAACACTATTTTTCTGTAATTCCCCCCTCCTTATTGTGAATTGGCATCCGCATATAATTAGAGAAAACATTCAGCCTTTGGTTTTTGGAATTGGCTTATTTCGCTTAGCATGATATTCTCCAACTCCATCCATTTGCTGACAAATGCCACAATTTCATTCTTCTTTAAAGCTGAGTAATAGTCCATTGGATGGATGGATATATATATATATATATATATATATATATATATATATATATATATATATATATATCTCACATTTTCTTTATCATTCATCTATTGAAGGATACCTAGGTTGGTGCCATAGTTTAGCTATTATGGATTGAGCGGCTATAGACATTGTAGTATGCTGATTTTAAGTCCTTTTGGGTATAGACTGGTGAGTGGGATAGCTGGGTCAAATGGTGGTTCCATTCCAAGTTTTCTGAAGAATCTCCATACTGCTTTCCATAGTGGTTGTACCAATTTACAGTCCCACCAGCAATGTATGAGTGTACCTTTTTCTCCACATCCTCGCCATCATTTATTCTTTTTCAAATGTATATATCTATGTATATATATATATATATAATACATATAAATATACATTTATATATATATAGTTGTTGATAGACCTTTATTTTATTTATTTATATGTGGTGCTGAGAATCAGATCCAGTGTCTCACATATGCCAGGCAAGTGTGCTTCCACTGAGCCCCAGCCCCAGCCCATGTTGCCTGTATTCTTGATAATTGCCATTCTGATAGGAATGAGATGAAATCTTAGTGTAGTTTTGATATGCATTTTTTTAATTGCTAGAGATGTTGATTACTTTTTTATATATTTGTTGATTGATTGTATTTCTTTTTCTTTGAAGTGTCTGTTGAGTTCCTCAGCCCATTTATTGATTGGGTTGTATGTTTTTTTTTGGTGTCAAGTTTTTGAGTTCTTTATATATCCTAGAGATTAATGCTTTATCACAGGTGCATGTGGCAAAGATTTTCTCCTAATCTGTAGAGTCTCTCCTCACATTATTGATTGTTTCCTTTGCTGAGAAAAAGCTTTTTAATTTGAATACATTTCTTTTGTTGATTCTTCATTTTACTTCATGCGCTTTAGGAGTCTTATTACAGAAGTTAGATCCTAGGCCGACGTGGTGAAGATTTGGGCCTACTTTTTCTTCTATTAGGTGCAGTGTCTCTGTTCTAATGCCTAAGTCTTTGATCCAATTTGAGTTGATTTTTGTGCATGGTGAGAGATAGATATTTAATTTCATTTTGCTACATTTTGATTTCTAGTTTTGTCAGCACCATTTGTTGAATAGGCTATCTTTTCTCCAGTGAATGTTTTTGGCATCTTTGTCTAGTATGGCATAACCATATTTATGTGGGTTTATCTCTGTGTCCTCTACTCTGTACCATGTGTCTACAAGTCTATTTTGGTGCCAGTATCATGCCATTTTTGTCATTGTGGTTTTAATTTATATTTTCCTGATGACTAATGTTTTGAGCATTTTTTTTCATGTGCTTATTGGTCATTTTCTGATTGTATTTGGAAAAGTTGTTTTTTGCCTTACATGTTTTTTTAATTATATTGTCTTTCATTTTATTAAGTTGTAAGTATTCTGTATGAAGAGTTGTAAGAGTTATATATTCTGGGCCATATTCATTGTTTTGCAAGTAGATCTTCAGTTGTTCTAGAACAATTTATTGAAGCACTATGTCCGCATTGGACAGACTCTGTACCCTTGTTAAAAATTAGTCAACCATAAATATATGAGTTTATTTCTGAACTCTCAATTTTGTTCCATTAGTCTGTATAGGTTTTTGTGAAACCACAACATTTTATTGATTACTGTTCATTTGAAATAAGTTCTAATTCAAGAATGTGAGTCTCCTACTTTGTTTTTTGTTTTCGATATTGTTTTGGCTGTTCAAGTTCTCTTTAAATTCAATATGAATTTTAGAATTATTTTCTCAATTTCAAAACAGCAGTCATTTTTCTTTCCAATGAAAATTATACCACTTTAAATTATATATCATTTGGAGGTTATTCCATAATTACAAAGTTATTATGGAAAAAATAATATATTTTCATTTATTTATTCTTTCATTTCTTTTAATATTGTTTTGTATTTTACAGAGTAGAAATATTTTTACTTCTTAAATTTATGCCTATATATTTTGTTATTATTGATGCTATTATATTAGAATTTTTTAAATTTTATTTTTGGATCATTGTTTGCATGTATATAGACATAATATTTTATGTACTAGAGGTTGTATCCTACAACCCCTTAATGAATTTTATAATTTTTCCTAATATGTTTTAGTGAACTTTTAATTATGAAATCATGGAATGTAAGAATAGAATTAGTTTTATTCCATTCCAATCTGGAATGCCTTTTATTTCTTTTCCTTGCTTACTTGCTCTGGCTAGAACTCTAATGCAATATTGAATAGAAGTGGCAAGATCAGATATCCCTTTCTTCTTCCTAGTTTTAGAAGGAACGAGGCCAGTTTTTCACCATTAAATATGATGCTAGCTGTAGATTTTTCTGCCAATTATCAAGTCGTTGAAATTCCCTTCAATTTCTAGTTTGTTGAGTGTGATTTTGTTTTTTTAATCATAAAGAATTTTAGATTTTACCAAAGATATATATTTTCTACAATTATTGAGATGATGATGAGTTTTTAAAAAAATTTTTTTATATATATTACATTATTTGATTTTTCAGATGTTTAACCAATCCTGCAACCCTGGTATAAATCCCATTTGGTTATGGTGTATAGTTATTTTTACATTTTGTTGCATTCCATTTGCTAGTATTTTCTTGATATTTTTGCATTTGTATTTCTTCTAGTCAATTTTGTGTTGTTATGATAGAATACGACAAGACTCAGTATTTATAAGGAAAAGATATTTATTTGTTTTATGGTTTTGGAAGCTGGGATGTTCTAGGATATGTCACCCATATCTGCTTATCATCTGGCTGGGTCTTCTTGCTGTGTCACCTAGTGTCAGAAGTGTAAAGGCAAGAAATTGCAAAAAAAAAAAAAAAAAAAAAAAAAAAAGAGTAAATGAGCAAGAATGAGGCAAACTTGTTATTGTAGCATCCTTAATCTGGCCTTTTGCTGGAACTAACCTACTATCATGTTAATGACATTGACCCACTCAGGGGGATGAACCATCATGGCCTAATAATAATTTCTTATTAGGTACCACTTCCCAACATTGTTCTATTGAACACTAATGCAACACACAAAATTTGGGGACTACATTCAAATCATAACAATATTCATAGGAGATATTGGTCTATATTTTTCTTATGATGACATGGTATTAGGGAAATACTGGCTTCATAGACTGAGTTAAGAGCAACTTCCCTTCTACTTTAGAAGACTTTGTGAAGACTTGGTATTACATGAATCTATTTATATTTGGGTAAAATTTAGTAGCAAACCATTTGGACCTGGTCTTCTCTTTGATGTTTTAATTACTGATTGAATCTCTTACTATAGGTCTTTTCAGATTGTTTCTTCTTGCGATCACTTTAATAATTTGTGTTTTTCTAGGTAATTCTCCATTTGATCTAAGTTATCTAATCTATTGATATAGTTTTCCTTTATAATTTATAAATACTTAGAAATATATAATTTCTGTACATTTCTGTGGGGTCACTAGTATTGCGCTATTTTCCATTTTAAATTCTTGTAATTTGAGCTTTTTGTTCTTTATGAGAATGAATTTCACCCTGTGAATTATACATTAATTAAAAGGTAAAAACAAAAATGTCATTTTTCTTGTAAATTTTATCCTTTAATCTTCATATCAGCTTCTTTAGGATATAAAATCTTACTTTCTTCATTTTAGGGATGAATAAATAACAAGGAAAACTTGAGGGCCTCATCCTGATTACCACTAAAAAAGCAGGATTTTTCTCATTGTTTACTGCCTCTTTTGGATGAAAGTTGGATTTTTAGGTTGTAATTTTTAAATTTATTTTTATATTTTGTAGTTGTAGATGGACAGAATGAACCTTTATTTTATTTGTTTATTTTTATGTGGTGCTGAGGATTGAACCCTGTGCCTCACGCATGCTAGGCAAATATTCTGCCACTGAACTATAGGCTCAGCCCAGGTTTTAATTTTTTAAATTCAAATTAGGAAAGCTTTTTATTCAATTGCCTATTAATGTAAAATATTCAGTTTTTAAAATATGGTGGTTGTTTCAAAAAGGTTTTATACTAGAAGCCAGGCATGTCAGCGTGATCTAGGGCCTCAGTTGATGTATAGTTGATCTAATACCTGACCTTTCCCATATCCAGGGTCAGAAAAAGTTGGCTGCTCTTGTTAAACCTTTTCCTTGACTATCTGCTAAGTGAGTGAGAAATAGAAGCAAGATAGTAATAAGAGTGCTATCTATGTAGAGTGCTATGGAATACACAGTATCAAGAGACTTCTGACATGAAGACAGTATTTTTTTGTGATTTTTCATATAATATCTGATATTCTTCAAAATATTTTAAATTTAATAGAGTTCAACATTTTTATCATAAAACATGAACATCCTTTATGACAATAAGAAATTATTAAATGCCCAGCATATTCCTTATATTCTACCAGGGGACTATTTATCTTTTATTTATTAACTTTTTATTCTTTGGAATGTCCTGCTCACTTTAAGGAATTCTTTTAATGCTGAGCTTTATGTATGTATACCTCCCTTTCTTTTCATAATTCTCTGTGACCATTTACTGCACAAGTATTGATCCCAAAATATCTTTCAGATACTCTCTTTGCAGTTTGAGTTTATGTGTCTGTGCCAAGAAGAGATTATATTTGTTTTCATGCACATACTTTATGGGGCTGTGTTCTTTTCTCAATAATTATTTTACTAGAGTCAATAGGAGGCTAGTTAATAGTTTTTCAGACAGTAATAGAATTTTTTGAAGCAGGGAGAATGTAATCATGAAATTTAAGAATAAGCAAACAAGGGCCAAAAGATTTGTGCTGTATATTTCCTGTAAGTACTCTGAACTTTGAAATTCAACAATATGTTTGGTTGAGGTAGTAGCTGAGAAAATAAAACATAGAGCGAAGAGATAGATTTTAGTTTAAAGCACTAGCTGTGTAAATGTGCCTGTGTGTGTGTGGGTGCTGTGCACTGAATACAATTAGAAGACTAGGTTTTCCTATGCACCATCTGTAGGAAGTCATTAAACTTATGTCTGCCTCAGTTTTCTGATTTGATTACTTGCCTTGTTGGTCTTATTTTTAAATATGCAAGGAGATTAACCTGTATGAAGTAACTGAAATATTAGTTATTCAGTTGTGAAATATTATTTTCAATTGACATGTTTATAGTCATGTTGCTATTGATTAAAGTATCATTCCAAAAGAAATAAGGCCCAAGGCCCCAGTTTGTAAAAGAAAAACACATCTTCTTACATGAGTATGTATATATTTATTTGTAATTTACTTTATGATTAGCAGGTAATGAGAATTGAAGGATTCTATTCCATATAAGGAACCCATGAATGTTCATATTTCTGAGAAGGGTTGATGTTTACAATACATTTTAACATGTTCAAAATGATATGTAAGCATTGCTAAATTAATATACTTAACGTTACTTTAAGGTAGATATTTTTAGAATAGTAGTTTAAATTTTTAGATTTATTTCCTTTCTTTGGAGACAAGATCCTGAAATGATAGAAGAAAGAACAATAGGTTACTGCATTGGTTCTCTTAAATGTTACAGCAATCTTCCAAGCTTTTTCTCATATTTCATTTACATTTTCTTGATATTTCCTGTAACTGATTAATCTTCACATCATTTTATTCCCATTTACTAGATGGATTACATTTCACTCCTGACTTGTTCTGATAATAGGCTAAACATCCCAAGAGGAAGGTTATATTTGCTATCTTACTAAGTATTGAAAGTTATACTTTCACTCCAGAAACATTCACTATTGCTCTCAAAGTTATGGATAACCATCTACAGACAAGAAAAAGAACGCATACATATGTCCCCAAACCACTGTTGTCATCATAAGTACTTCCAGCAATATGTAAAGATCACACACCCTCTCAACAACATTCCTTGTCTAGTGTGCGAACACTCACTTCACCTTCTCAGCATCACTGGAAAGTTTACCAAGTAATCACAAGTAGCATGTGACAAAAATGGGGTCAGAAACTAAGTGTGGGCAAATAATTCACTCATTTAGGTTGCCTCAATTTATTTCTTACAGTTGCAACATTTTCTTCCTTATGGGCATGTGTGATCAGTTTTTCATAAATTGTTATGTAAGATTATCCATGCTCTTCCATTAAATTAGTTAATAATAGCCACATCAGTATGCCACTAATGGCATGTATGTTGTAGCACTTAACAAGTACTTACATAATGTTTACATGACAGGTATATATTAAATATTTTACATATATTAATCTAATCTCACAATAGCCTTGTGATGACTTTATCATCATTTACAGATGAAGAAACTAAGGCAAGGAGAAATTATATAACTTGTCACATGGGTAGTATGGAGCAGTCACAAGCTTTGAATTCAAACCCTGTGGAATTCAAGATTTAATGACATGCTAATCTATAATCATTTAATCAAATTATTAAGTTTAATGCTATTTGGCTTGGAAAAATATGTTATCATCCATGTCACTAATGGGGAAGTGATACAAGTTAGCACTTCTGACCATTTGTAGTCAGTAGGATGTCCGATCATGTAAGAGGAGTAATCACACCTTTGAAGTTTTTCAATTTAAAATTGTATTTGCAATATAATAAATGTAGATTTTGTTTGGATTATTGTATGTGAGTGGGTAGCAATAATAACCCTTGAGTTCTTTTTATGATTAAAAGAGCTTGAAGAGTGAGACATTTTGACTAAATTGTTCATTGAATTTATTAGATGCTTGGAACTATCTGAATATAGGACATACAATAGAAATTAATACAATGTGAATGTCTTCAAGCAGTTTAAAACCTGGTGAGTTTGCAGTATGGTCTTTGGCAGTTAATTTTTAAAGTAGATGTAGAATTCCTGGCCTCCAAAATGAAGGGATTATTTAGTTTCTATTATATTTTGTAATGTACAATATTTCTTTTCTCTAGATAAATGATTGAATATAATGCAATAAAAATTTAGTGAGCATTGTCCAACATGATGTGACCCTAATATTTCTCAATTAGATACTAAGTCATTTTTTGTTTTTTCATTCTGTATTAATATTAGTTTGTCTGTTGTTAATACTTAAATTTTTACTCATCTAGGAAAGTTATTTTACAATTGTGTTTTAAAAAAATCAATTTCTAAATAATAATTTATCAGTGAAGTGTAATATCTGACAAATAGGCTTATATTTATCTAGGATAAATTTTTAAACCACATCATCTAATTATGTTAAACTTTGAAGAGAAAATTGAAGTCATTGAAAATCTTCCTGTGACTGTAGCCCTTCAGTAGTGATGTTAATTCTTGGAAAGCAAGTCCCATTTCTTGGAAATTAGAATCTCCTGGAGTTTTCATGACCTAAATTTTGTTTTTGTTTTGTTTTGCTGGAATTTTTATAGACTTCACATATAGTTTATTTGTTTATATCATGTGGTACAGTAATAGTCCCTTGGAAGACTACATTTACTTCTTTGCCATAGAGAAAACAGTGATTCTATTGCCTACATAAATAATCTGCACAGTAGCTTTGCAAGATTGCACCCTGAATTCTCTGCTTGTGTGTCAATTTCAAGTTGATTTTAATTAATTTAATGGTGTGTCCTTTTAAGAATTCTTTCATAATATGACATATACAGTTCCACATTGAAAATATATCAAGATATGAGAAATTGCATCATATTGTTCCAATTTGTAGATTATATTTGATATTGAATTAGTCTAATATTGTAGTAAATATGGATTTTATCTTTTTTTTTCAAAATTGAGTGGACTATGCTTGGAAACTAGTACCATGACACATGCTTTTATTATGAAAATCCTTTATGTTTCAGAATAGTTAGCAAACAGATTTAGCAAGTGACATATATGATATCTTTATCTTCAGAATATAGCCTAAATAATATATATGTTCACAACATTGAAATCCTTCTGACTTTATATTACTTTTTGAGGGAGATTAATACTGTCATTGATCCCTTATTTCTTTATCCCACCCCTAACCATATTTTATTACTTGAAGCTTATATTTCTAATTTTAAAAAATGTATTTCACTTATGTTACTATTTGCTTTTAGAGTAAGATACCTGAATTTTTTATTGGAAGCAACAGAAATAAAATTTAAATGAAAAATTATTCATGTTGCTTCCTGTTTAAGGATTATCCTAAGACATATCTATCCTATGTAAACCCCAGTCTGATCACAATATTGGTAAATTTCTTTCAGTATTTTAGACTTCCTCCACCTTGATTCTTTGATTTTAAACATTTGGCTTTAAATATCTAACTTTATTCATTTTTCATAATTGTTCAATTTACCATATTGTCTATTGAAGCAAAAGAATCTTAAATCTTGGAAATGGAAGCAAAGATGCTTTAAATGATTTGTATTCTACAGGTTGTCATTCATTGTTTCTATCTGTTTCTACAGGCTATAAAGACAAATATTTAATTGCTTGTTGTGATATTTATAAAATTCAGTGGTTGAACTATTTATTTCCCTTGATATCAGTGCTTCAGAAGGTTGATTTTATGCTACCCTCATGAGAGTCTAATAATTCCAAAGTAGTACAATATGGAGAAGTTCACTTGGGACAATTTAATTCATGGTCATTTTAAATATAAATGTATGCCATATGGTGTTCATGTGTACTTTGTGTATTTGTGTGACTGTGTCTTATGTGCACATTTTAATTTTTAGCACAGGACTCTAGAAGTGATTGCTGAAAAAATCTGGTCGTATTCATTACTTTATACATAAGAAGGTTTTGGATTTTTTATACTGAATCTCCAGAGATAAAAATGAACCAATAAATTATAATCAAACAAACAGAACTTTCCTCTTGTGTCTTGAGGAATCAGACATATTTTGTATAGTCTGATTTTAAAATAAAATCACTGAATTCTTACATACTAAGATTGTTTATCTCAAGCTTCATGTTTCTACTCTTAAGACTCATTTCAAGTACAGAAAACTAGGAGTTAGAGAGATGATGATAGGAAACCTCAGATCTTGTAACTTAGACACATCAGTAAATGTGTAAATTTGTAGGACACTGTTTTCTAGGATTATCCTCTCCTTTAGATTGAATCCTCTACCTCTCTATATCTACTTCCAGTGCTGATTCTTCTGGTTACTATAGACTCTAATTCTTTTTTATTTCATTTTTTAAACATTTGTTTGTTTTAGATATACATGGCAGTAGGGTGTATTTTGACATGTTATACATACATGGGGAGCAACCCGTTACAATTTTGATTCCATTCTTGTGGTTGAACATGATGTGGAGTTACACTGGTTGTGTATTCATACATGAGCATAGCAAAGTTATGTTCACTTCATTCTACTGCCTTTCCTACTCCCATCCTCCTTCCCTTCCCTTTATTTCCCTTTGTCTAATCCAGTAAACTTATTCTTCCCCTCCTTAACCTTCCTTGTTATGGGTGAGTATCCACATATCAGTGAGAACATTTGGCCTTTGTTTTTTGGGGGGGAGGCGGAGGGACTGGCTTATTTCACTTAGCATATATTCTCCGGTTCCATCCATTTACTGGCAAATGCCATAATTTCATTCTTATTTATGGCTGTGTTATAGTCTATTGTGTATATATAGCACATTCTCTTTACCCATTCACCATTGAAGTAAGATTCCTAAAGCAGAAGAAGTAAAATGAAGAATCAATAAATAGGATGGCATCAAACTACAAAGCTTCTTCACAATAAAAGAAACAACAAAGAACATGAAGAGAGAGTACAGAATGGTAGAAAATCTTCACCACCCATACCTCAGATACAGCATTGATTTCTAGGATATTCAAATAACTCAAAAAACTTAACACCAACAAAACAAATAATCCAATCAATAAATGGGCAAAGGAACTGAATAGACATTAACAGAAGAAATATGAATCATCAAAAATATATGAAAAAATGTTCACCATCTCTAGCAATTAGAGAAATGCAATTAAAACTACACTGAGATTCCATCTTACTCCAGTCAGAATGGCAATTATCAAGAATACAAGTAACAATAAATGTTGATGAGGATGTGGAGGAAAAGGTACACTCATACATTGCTTGTGGGACTGCAAATTGGTGCAACCACTCTGGAAAGTAGTGAGGGGATACCTTAGACACCTTGGAATGCAACCATTATCTGGCCCATTCATTCCATGCCTCAGCTCACACCCAAAGGATTTAAAATCAGCATACTACAGTGATGCAGCCACATCAATGTTTATAGCTGCTCAATTTACAATAGACTCTTATTCTTAAGGGTATTGGCTTTCTCTTTTATAGTGTGGGCTACTCTTTTGTCTCAGTCTTCTTTCAGACTACTGTGTTTGTGAACACTATGGTCCTACTAGTTGTTCTGGACTTTTGCCTCTTTCAAGATCAACTGGAGTAATTGCAGAAGCAGAGTTCTATTCTCAAAGTGGCCTTTATCTTCTAGTCAATCTATTTGCTGCACACCCAGTTTTTCTTCTTTAAAGGTTGCCTCATTTTCTCAGCTAGTTACTGGGTCCCCTCACAGGGAAAAGAGTAACACAAACTATAAAAGGAGTCTTTTTCTGTTTTGGGACAGGAGTTTTTGAATTGTTTTTTTCTTCCAAATTTTAAATAATAATATATGCCAAACACACTTGAGTCAGTTTCAGCCATTTCACCTGCAAAACCTTGTTACTTTTAGAGATAAAACACTGGATGTATGTGTGTGTAAACAAGAAAATAATTTATGAGGATGTTTTATCAATAGTGTTATGTGCTATTATAAATCATTTTTTAAATCCATGTATATTTCTTTTATGAATTTGAATTAACCCAGTTATTTTTAAAGTCTAATAGAGAAAATTAAAATAACAAAACCCACCATAAACAACAACCCAAAGATACCAGAAGAGTAGAACCTTTGGAAATGACCATGTAATCTCTTATAATTCTTCATGAATACATTTTGCAATGGATTGAATTGTATTCCCCAAAATTATGTTGATGACCTAACCCTTAGTACTTGTCAATGTACCTTATTTGAAAAGAAGGTCTTTGCAGACCATTCAGTTAAGATAAGGTTATTTTTAAACTGTTTTTAAATTAATTTTTAATTAATTTTTTAAATATATGACAGTTGAATGCATTACAATTCATATTACACATATACAGTACAATTTTTCATATCTCTGGTTGTATGTAAATTAAATTCACACCAATTCGTATCTTCATACATGTACTTTGTATAATAATGTCCATCACATTCCACCATCATTTCTAACCCTGTGCCCGCTCCCTTCCCTTCTCACCCCTTCACCCTATCTAGAGTTTGTCTATTCCTCCCATGCTCCCTCTCCATACCCCACTATAAATCAGCCTCCTTATATCAGATTAAACTTTCAACATTTGTTTTTTTGGGATTGGCTAATTAGATTATATAACTAGCATTATCTTCTTCAACTCCATCCATTTACCTGCAAATGCCATGATTTTATTGTTTTATTGCTGAGTAACATTCCATTGTGTATATATGCCACATTTTTAATCCATTCATCTACTGAAGGGTATCTAGATTGGTTTCCACAATTTAGCTATTGTGAACTATGCTGCTGTAAACATTGATGTGGCTGTGGTCCTGTAGTATGCTGTTTTTAAGTCCTTTGGGTATAGACCTAGGAGAGGGATAGCTGGGTCAAATGGTGGTTCCATTCACAGTTTTCTAAGGAATCTCCATACTTCTTTCCATATTGGCTGCATCAATTTGCAGTCACACCAGCAATGTATGAGTGTACCTTTTCCCCCACATCCTCACCAATATTATTGTTGTTTGTATTCATAATAGCTGCCATTCTGACTGGAGTGAGATGAAATCTTTAAGTAGTTTTGATTTGCATTTCTCTAATTGCTAGAGATGATGAGCATTTTTTCATATATTTGTTGACTGATTGTATATTATCTTCTGAGAATTGTCTGTTCAAGGTAGATCTTTCCATCTTCTAAAGTATTCTTTGATTTCTTTCTTTAGGGTTCTGTAGTTTTTATTGCATTGATCTTTCATCACTTTCATTAAGTTGATTCCCAAGTATTTTTTTTTTTTGAGGCTATTATAAATGGGGTAGTTTTTCTCATTTTCCTTTCTGAGGATTTGCCACTGATATACAGAAATGCCTTTGATTTATGGGTGTTGATTTTATATCCTGTTACATTGCTGAGTTTATTTACTAGTTCTAGAAGTTTTCTGGTGGAACTTTTTGGGTCTTCTAGGTATAGAATCATATCTTCAGCAAATAGTGCTAATTAGAGTTTTTCTTTTTCTGTGCATATCCCTTTAATTTCTTTTGTCTGTGTAATTGCCCTGGCCAGTTTTTAAAGAACTATATTAAGTAGAAATGGTGAAAAGGGGCATCCCTGTCTTGTTCCAGTTTGGAAAATTGGAATGCTTTCAATTTTTCTCCATTTAGAATGATGTTGGCGTGGGGCTTAGCATAGTTAACTTTTACAATGTTGAGATATATTCCTATTATCCCTAATTTTTCTAGTTCTTTTTAACATAAAGGAGTGCTGCATTTTGTCAAATGCTTTTTGTGCATATATTAAGAAGATCATATGATTGTTATCTTTAAGTCTATTGATGTGATGAATCCCGCTTGATCATGGTACACTATCTTTTTGATATGTTTTTGTATTCCATTTGCCAGAATTTTATTGAGGCTTTTGCGTATATGTTCATTAGAGATAATGGCCTGAAGTTTTCTTTCTTTGATGTGTCTTTGCCTGGTTTTGGAATCAGGGTGATATTTGCCTCATAGAATTTGTTTGGAAGTGCTCCCTCTTTTTCTATTTTGTGAAATAAATTGAAGAGTGTTGGTATTAGTTCTTCTTTAAAGGTCTTGTAGAACTTGGCTGTGTATCCATCCAGTTCTGGGCTTTTCTTGGTTGGTAGGCTTCTGATGGTATTTTCTATTTCATCTCTTGATATTGGTCTGTTTAAATTGTGTATATCATCCTGATTCAATTTGGGCAAGTCATATGACTTAAAAATTTGTCGATGCCTTCAATAGTTTCTATTTTATTAGAGTACAAGTTTTCAAAATATTTTCTAATTAACTTCTGTATTTCTGTAGTGTCTGTTATGATATTACCTTTTTCATCATCTATGTTAGTAATTTGAGTTTCCTCTCTCATTTTTGTTAGCATAGCTAAGGGTCTGTCAATTTTATTTATTTTTCAAAGAACCAACTTTTTGTTTTTTCACTTGTGCCTCTTGTTATAATTTTATTGATTTCAGCTCTAATTTCAATTATTTCATGCCTTCTACTGTTGATTTGTTCTTCTTTTTCTAGGGCTTTGAGATGTAATGTTAGGTCACTTATTTGTTGACTTTTTATTCTTTTAAGGAATGAACTCCTTGCAATGAACTTTCCTCTTAGTACTGCTTTCATAGTGTCCCAGAGATTTCTATATGTTCTGTACATGTTCTCATTTACCTATAAGAATTTTTAATCTCCTCCTTGATGTCTTTTGCAACCCATTGTTCATTCAGTTGCATAGTATTTAGTCTCCAGGTGTTTTAAATTTATATATGACAGTGGAATGCATTACAATTCTTATTACACATATAGAGCACGATTTCTAATATATCAGGTTGTATACAAAGTAAATTCACATCAATTCATGTCTTTATACCTGTACTTTGGATAATAATGATCATCACATTCCACCATCATTAATAACCCCATCCTCCATCCCTTTCCCTTCAACACTCTGATAGAGTTATAGAAGATAATACTAAGTGAAGTTAGCCAATTTAAAAAATCCAAATGCCAAATGTTTTCTTTTATATAAGGAAGCTGAATCATAGTGGGATAGGGAGTGAGAGCATGGGAGAAATAATCTTTATTTTTAATTTTGTCATTGACTTCTAATTTCATCCCATTATGATCTGATAGAATGTAGGGTAGTATCTCTACTTTTTTGTGTTTGGTAAGAGTTGTTTTGTGGCATATTATATGGTCTATTTTAGAGAAGGATCCTTGTGCTGCTGAGAAGAAAGTATATTTGCTTGTTGAAGGATGAAATATTCTATATATGTCAGTTAAGTCAAAGTTATTAATTGTATTCTTTTGATATCTATAATTTCTTTGTTCAACTTTTGTTTGGAAGATCTATCCAGTAGCTAGAGAGGTGTGTTAAAGTCACCCAAGGTTATTGTGCTATGGTCAATTTGACTCTTGAACTTGAGAAGAATTTGTTTGATGAACATAGATGCTCCATTTTGTGGGGCATATCTGTTTATAATTGTTATGTCTTGTTGGTGCATGGTTCCCTTGAGAAGTATGAAATGCCCTTCTTTATTCTTTTTGATTAACTTTAGCTTGAAGTCTACTTCATTTGATACGAGGATGGAAACTCCTGCTTGCTTCCACAGTTAATGTGAGTGGTATGATTTTTCCCAACCTTTCACTTTTAGTCTGTGTATGTCTTTTCCTATCAGATAAGTGTCCTGGAGGCAGCATATTGTTAGGTCTCTTTTTTAATCCAATCTGCTACCCTATGTCTTTTGATTGGCAAGTTTACGCCCTTAACAGTCAGGATTATTATTTAGACATGATTTGTATTCCAAGCCATATATTTTTATTTTTGTTATTTAACTTGACTTGATTTTCTTCTTTGATTAGTTCTTCCTTTAGGGTAATACCACCTTCTTCTGATTTACATTTTTTTTTGCTTCCTCTTCATGGAATATTTTGCCCAAAATATTTTTTAGTGCTGGTTTTCTAGCTGTAAATTCTTTTAACTTTTGTTTCAGAGCTTGATATATGTTGTTCCAGGATTTTCTAGCTTTCAGGATTTGTGTTGAAAAATCTGCCATTATCCTAATGGTTTTCTCCTATATGTGATCTGATTCCTTTCTCTCATGGTTTTTAATATTCTCTCCTTATTCTGTATGTTGAGCATTTTTATTATAATGTGCCTCAGTGTGGATCCATTGGCATCCTGTAGGTTTCTTGAATTTGGTTTTTCAATTCATCCTTCATGTTTGGAAAGTTTTCCGATATTATTTCATTGAATAGACTTTTCATTCCTTTGGGTTGGGACTCTGTGCCTTCCTCTATTCCAATAACTCTTAAATTTGGTCTTTTTATGCTATCCCATATTTCTTGAATGTTTTGCCCATGGCTTCTTAACATTTTCACTGTGTGATCTACATTCTTTTCAGGATTATATATGTGTCTGCATTGTCTGATGTCCTATCTTCAAAGTAGTCCACTCTGTTGGTGATGCTTTCAGTTGAACTTTTAATTTGGTTTACAGTTTCTTTTATTTTAAGGATTTCTGTTTGGTTTATTTTTAGAACATCTATTTCCCTATTGAAGTATCTTTTGCTTCCTATATTTGTTTATGTAGCTCCTAGTTGAAATGATCTTTTGGTGCCTATATTTGCTCTCTTATATCATCTTTTAATTCACAGAACATTTTAATTATGTAAATCCTGAACTCCTTCTCTGTAATTTCTTCTGCTGTGCTAGCCATGTATTCTAATACTGTGGTATCTTTATTTGTTGGGGTACTTTTTTCACATTGTCTTTTCATGTTGCTTGTGTATCTTTCCTTCTAGTGCTGTGAGTCCAGGGTGTTATTGTTTTTTACCCTAAAGGCTAATAGTGCTCCTGTAGGGTTCCAATACCTCTCCTTTTTGGGGAAGGACAATGTTAACAGATACCAATATCAACAGTATACCACCTGTGAACAATTTGTTGCTATTAAGATGTTTACAGTTTGGACACAATGTACAGAAATCTTGAATTTGATTGTTATCTATAATATAATCAATTGGTTTGTAAAAGGGTTTACAGTTTCTGTCGGTGGATGATGAACTGGGGGTGAGGCGTAGGATGATATGCTGAGTAGGTAGGACGTGAGGATATAGAGTTAATATATCTTAGGAAGTGTGAAATCTAATGAAGAGGGTTAATATCAAGAGAATAGACAGAAAGTAATTTTGGATAGACAAGTAAGTGGGAAGACAGTAGAGTATATAAAACAAACACACTTATGTATTCAGAAAAATAAAAGATATTAAAAATAGTAAAATTGGGGGGGGGAAGGCATATACAACACACTTCTAATATATTATTAAGATGTACCAGTCTTCAAAATTCTATTTCATGCAAAGTACTTGTTTATACATATGTTGGGGATGTGAGGTTGGGACGATAGTGGGGGAGAAGAAAACGAGAAAAAAGAAAAAGTCTTGAAGGAAGAAACCAGGATTGTGGATTGTATTGGAGATCAGTTTCTTACCTGCTTTCCTTCTCATCAAGTAGGTGGGGTTGTCTATTGTTAGCTGGTATCTCCACCCTCAAGATGGTGAAGATAACCAGGGTGGGAAGGCTGGTCCTGGTGCAGGGTTCATGGAAGTGAGGTGTGGCACCTGCCAGTCCCTGCAGGGAGACTGCACCTCAAGGGTCTCTTTTTGGGTCTGCTCCTATGACTTGATCGCCCATTCCTATCTTCCGATCTTACCTGAGGATTTCCCAGTTTTTGGACTCTCTGTTAGTCTAGAAACTTTTGCATCATCTCTCTCTTCCTTATCAGTTCCCAATTAAAGGACTTTTCTCCCCAGGCTCCTGTGGGCTGTGCCCTGGTTGCACTGCGCACTGGTCCTACTTAGAGCTGTTTTTTGTTGGCAGTTACTGAACTGGGTTACTGCCACTGGGGAGAGGGTGGAGTTGGAAACTGGGTACCTAGCCAGTTGGAGTTCCAATCTGGGAGCTGCCCCCACCAAATATGACGAAGAAGGTCAGCCAAGATGAAGGTGTTCAGCTTCCAGTGCTGGAGTGTCGGGTGGGGTGGGGGAACTGGGCAATAACTTTGTGCAATCTGTTCAGAGATGAGCTCTGTGATGTTCAGTACTTTGGCTTTTGGCTCTCTTCAGAGCTTCTGAGATGTCCCCAGGTATAGGCAGGCAGATTATCACATTAGGGGACTATGGCTATTGCAAGATGAAGGCAACTGGGAGAGCCCCTTGTTGGTAGAAGGGGTCCACAGGGGAGTGGCTGCCCAAGGTCCTGTGGGTAGGTAGCAGCTGAGTCTCCTGCTTGGGAGCAGAGTGGCGGCATCTGGGAGTTCTGCAGCGGTGCTAATGTGGAGATTCTGCTGAAGCCCTTGCAGTCCTGTGTGGGCTAGTACTTCAGGAGTTGGGAGCCTGGAGTCCTGCTCTAACATTGAGGCCTGGATCCTGCCCAGGGGCACAGCGCTGTTGATTTCTGTGGGAGAGCAGCTGTTTAGGTGTCCTCTCTCACTCTCAGAGAAGCAGTATTCCCACTAGTTGAGACCCGGTTCACGGAACTCCACAGAATGCTACCTCCCTCTGGTCTGCTGTCTTGGATTCCCCTGCAAGATGAGGTTACTAAGTGTATAGTCAGGGTGGTCTAAAGGAACAGAACCAACAGGATATATAGTGCACACACATGTGTATGATCATAAAAAGGGGATTCATTAGATTGGCTTACAGGACCAAAAACTGGATAATCCCACAATTGCTGTGCTTTGGAGAGCTGCTTAGTACAAGAAGCTGGAGCCTCAGAAGAAAAGGGATAGATGATGTAGCCCCATTCTGGAACTAAAGGCCTGGAAATCCCTTGGAATGTCATTTGTCAGAATACATTAGGTTAGTGTGAAGGAGCTGGAGTCTGATGCCCTTTGGGCAATTATAGCAGAAATTAAAGCACCTGCTCAAGAAGAATCCAGCTTGTGTCTGCTCTTGTTTTCTCGTTCTTTTGAATTTTTATTTCTTCCAGGCTACCGATCTGCAAATTGTGCTGCAAACACTCAGGGTGGGTCTCCTCCTAAGTTCACTGTCCCACATGCCAATCATTCCCAGGAATGATACACTCTCATTGATATACCCTATTTGATTAGTCTAACAAAATTGAAAATTCAGATTGACCATCACAATAAGGTAGGTTACAATACAGTATTACTGTATCCTTATACAAGTGAAAACTTGGAAACAGAGACAGACACGGGGGGAGAGGGGTATGCCATGTAAAGACTGAAGTTAAGTACTTCAAGAGAAGGAAAAAACAAAAGTTGCCATTTTTAACACCACCAGAAAGAGAGAGATGTGGAACAGTTTCTCATGCAAACCTGAAGACACTGATTCTAGATGACCTCTAGTATTTTAGACTGCCAAACAATATTTCTGTTGGTAAAACCACCTAGTTTTAGCAGTTTGTTATGGTAGCTCTAAAAAACTAACACAGATTTAATTCAGTAGCAGGAGATCCATTTAAAAACCATACCTACTTTATTTTTAATGTTAGTTTGAGACACCAAATTATTTCCTCACAACAGATTGTTTCACTCATGGAAAGAACATAGGTGGAATCCAGAATATAATTTACAACCTTGCTTGATCTATATGCAAATAGATTTTCAAGATCATCTTTAGGTCTGTTTTTCAAATAAAGTCCTTGTTAAGTAAGATCTGTATAGCAATATGGAAGATTGTTTCTAAAGGCAGGGATAAACAAGAAAAACAATTTTGGCATAGGTCAATAGATGTGTATATTTGCCCCAAAAGAAATGTAAACTGGCTCAGCAGCAAGTCACCTTTCTGCTTTAATGATGTGCTGGTTTAAAAATGCACTAACCTCCTCTCAAAGAGTAAGACTGGCTCACATCCAATTCTCCTGTTTCTAGATGGTGCTAGATGGTTTGCTTAGCAACATACTTAATGGGACCACAGGGAGTTTGGTTTTCCAGCTAAATGAGTTCAGAATGCTCAAATAAAAGCAAAGGTTCAGGGTTTTTTTTTTTTTTCTTTCTTTTTTTAGGACTTAAGAAAGCCCACACGTAAAAACCAATCATAAATAGATTGGGGAAATTTTTTTTCAAAGTTTTTGGTGAATCTTTATTTAGAAATAATTTTAACATTTAAAATCATCATTTTTACAGAAATCATATCAAAAAGAAGATTAGGTTTCAGATTTCATCAGAAATATGTGTACTGCCACTGTTCTTTAAATACATCTACATGAAATTAGGCATGAGCCAGAACAATTTTATGTGAAAATTGTTACTGTTTTAAAGAAGAAATTTTTCTTCTTCTCTGTAAAGGCAACATCAAACACAAAGCAATACTTAGGTTGGTAGGCTGAGTTGTATAAAGTAATGATGAAAATAATCAGATGGAAGGTGGTTAATGGAACAGATATTATTCTAATGAAAGAATTCTTAATGTATATACCCAATAGCTCAAATTAGACAGATCTTATATATTAAATCACTATATCCACCATACTATCTTCCTTTTCCAAATATATATATTTGTATACATACTTATATATATATATAAGTATGTATACAACTATATATACTTTACCATATATATATATTTATATAAGTATGTATACAACTATATATACTTTTTCTCTCTAAATACACATACACACACACACACACACACTTTTTTGTTTTAAGTTTGGATTTGTGAAATAGGTAATATAGGACTGATAGGTGCTTGACTTTTTTTTCTCAAGGACAGTTCTTTTGTATATGATAGTAAATCTTTAGAGGGATATTAGCAAGCCTAAGACTTGATTCTTCTTGTATCATATCCTGAGAAAGTTAATCTTTGGAAAATGTGCTTCTTGATGCACTAAAGGTGAGACACACTGCAACAACCCATTTGTTGTGGGCAGTTTGGAGTTCCTGACCTTCTGATACTATTTGGGTTGAAGCTGAGGTAACCCAGAGTTAGGGCAGTCATTTAAATTTAAGCTTGAAGGGGAATTTATCAGTAAATAGGCTTAAAATTTTGGTAAATCATCAAGGTCCTGAGAAAAAGTAGATGTATATTTATTTTGGTAGAGAAGGTCAATGCTGTATAGGGAAAATAGAAAAAACACCATACCTCTTGGGTTTTGTATTCATGAGTATTCAACTTGTATTCAATTTGTATTCAACAAGGTAACTAATAAGGCAAATCTAAAGTAGAATGATGATAATTAACTGATGAAAGTGAGCCAAGAGTAGCAGAAATTCCAAATTATTCCACAGAAGCAGAGGAAAGATCTGAAGGCAAGATGTGGAAGGCAGGTTTGTTTCATGATGTGGTCATATCAAGCCCTTTAGATGGGACAATAGTAAAGTGATATCTTAGACATCAGACTGAATGACAAAACATTATTCAATGATATTCAATATCAGAGGGGAACTGTGAAAGTACTAAGTTTTTCCATAGTGTAGTGGGTCAAATGGTGGTCCTCCAAAAACTGTGCCCATGTGTCAGAGTTTGTGACTGTCATCTGATTTAAAAAGAGGATTCTTTGCAAATATAATGAAAGGATCTCAAATGAGATCATTAAGGTAGACCCTGAATCAATGACAATTGTTGTTTACAAAAGGCTTACAGCAAAGAGGCAAAGATGATAAGATCGAGGCAGAGCTTGGACTTGTAGCCACAAGCCAAGAAATTCCCAGAGCCACCAGGAATTAAAAGAAGTGACCAAGAAATTTTCCTATAGTCTTTGGAGGAACTGTGGCCCTGCCACCATTTTGATTTTAGAATTTTGGCCTCCAAAACTGTGAGTGAATAAACTTCTATTGTCAGCTGCTTGGTTTGTGGTACTTAGTTACTAGAGCCCAAGTAACTAATTCATGCAGAACATGACTAAACCAACTCTAATGTTCTATAGTTTGTAGTACTTCAGGACACTGGAGTCTATTCTGCGATGGGACCTCTTAAATCCTAGATAGTCCCTGATTGTTAAAAGGTAATCTGACACTCCCATTTTTTTAAAATAACAGAATGTAATTTAATAAGATGGGAGATAGTATAATATAAAGCTTATTTTCAAGCAGCCTAGTCTCTACTATAATAATTATATTTCTAGATAAGAACTTCATAGATAGTTTAAGGACTGATTTTGAGTCTCTAGAATTTAAATCTGTAGAGACACCATTTCTTTTATTGAATTTCCTGGGTTGGATTCAGGTTTTGCTACTAAAAAGTGTGCCAGGTTTCCTCTCTGCTATGGTTTGAATGTCCCTTCCAAAACTCATGTTCACATTTAATTACTTTTGAGACAGTGTTAAGGGATGAGAGCCTCAGGTGATGTTTAGTTCTTGGGGTACCACTCTCATTCATTAAGGCTGTTATCATAGGAGTGGGTTAATTATAAACAATGGAGTTTTGTTTCCTTTTCCTTTGCCTCTTGAATTGCCATGTGATACCTTCTATCATATTATAATCCAGAAAAAATCCCTCACTAGATGGGGCCCCTTGATCTTGCAATTTTCAAACTCTGATGATAGTAGTATAATATGGCCTGGGACACTGTGCAAGCTTGCCTTTCTTAATCTATAATATGTAGATGATAATTCTTCCATTATCATTAACCTCACTCATGGGATTTAAATGAGATAATAAAAAATACTAATTGCTATTTTTTCTTGTCATTTTGAAATTATAACGAAGAGACTGAATATTCTTAGAAATGATTAATCACACAGCCCTAGCTGACTTCTTAAGCTCTCTTTGGGGATGAATATATTACTGTCCTCTGAAAGAAAATTTCACTCTGTATCTCTGCTAGTTGGCTAAGAGCAATCAATTTTAAAACGATGACAACCTATATTTATTGAAAATTTTCTTAATGCCTTCTGCCATACCATGCCCTTAACAACTGTCTGTTTCTTATCTGCTAAATGGTATGCTGTCCCAGCATGCAGTACTTTCTTCCTGTAGGTATTTCAGATCTTCTCTCCTATAACCTGTATGAGTATGGGAGGTAAACGTACTTCCTGGCCTTTTCCCCATCCACTCTATTCCTTTCATTTTTCTTTATGGCCACCATAGCCTAGTCCCTCTTAAGGTATGGCAAAACTTAGTTTCTTTAAGATGAAGAACATTCACAATAAGAACTACTATTGGATTATAAACTGAGTTTTCTCATGGTATTTTTCTATTGGAGCCTCTGAATCTGATATTACGTTGGGACATCATCAACTGGGTCCCAAGGTCCAGTTGTCTGCACTGCATACAAAACATAGAGAAAATTTTCTAAGCCCTGTGTTAGTCAGTCAGCTTTGCATGATTATGACCAAAATATTTGACAGAAATGAGTTAAAGGAGGAAAAACTGTATATGTAGTGTGTGAAATATTTTCAGACATCCAAGTTTTCTTGGACAAGGGAGAACTGCTGTACCATGACAGGGATACCTAACCACTTGTGATTAACAATACTTCTTGCAGGTTTTAGGTGGGTAATTTCTTTCTTTTTTTTTTTTTTTTTTTTGTTTGTTTGTTTGCTAAAACTTTTTACCATAACAGTTTGTTGGATTTATTAAATATTTTTTCCTGCAACTAGTGAGGTGATTATAATTTTTTCTTGGCCTCTTAATATGGTGAATGCCATTTATTTATCTTTTAATTGTAATTTCCCTTATATTCCTAAAAGTTGAAGTTAGTCAAATAGTACAAATACTTTTATGTCTCTGGATTTTCATTTTGATTATTGTGTTCAGGATATCTGTGTGCACATACCAAGAGTGAGAGAGCATATGGTTTTCCCTTTTCATTTTTGCATTTTAGTGACAAGTTTATATTGGCTTTGTAGAGTTAGGAAACAGGTCATTCCACTTTTCACTCTCCTTTTTCTTCCATTCTCTTCAAAAGTATAAGATTGAAATACTTTGTGGTTGAAACTTTGATGAAACTTGTGTCCAAAAATCTTTTATTCTGTTTTATTCAAGGAAAGATTTTAAGCTAATAATTATGTTTTTTTAAAAAAGTTGTAGATTTACTTGAAGTTTTATTCTTTTTTGAGATTGACTATTTTTTATAAAGATAATTCTATTTCATGGAAGTTTTCGATTTATTGCCATAAAATTATTCATATACTTCTCTTACTTTTGATTCTATTAAGTTTCTGATTGTGCTCTCTTTTTCTTTCTTGCTATTTATGTGGACCTTGCTATCGTGATAGCTCTCTTTTCATTATTTCTCACCAGAAGCGTATTTGATATCTTAGTTTTTTCAAAAAATTAACATTGGGCTTAGTAATTCTCTTATATTCATATACATTTTCTTTAATTTTGCTCCTGTATTTATTGCTTTGATTCAATTATCTTTGTTTGTAGTTTATTTTTATTGTTTAACTTCATAAATTGGCATACATTATCATAAAATTATTCCTTTTATCTTATTAAAACATTAAATCTTTGAACTTTTCACAGTGGATATTCAAGATAAGTGTGGCAATGAGTCAAGAGCCAGTTGGGTCATAGAGTTTCATTAATTTTTAAGCAAAATGACTTACCATACTAGACCCAAAACATACATTAGCAAATATGAGTGTCATCACAAATTTCTTAGAAACCACAACCGTTTAATGTGAAAATTGAAGTGGATACATACACACACACACACACATATATACACACACACCACACACATATAGATATATGTGTGTATGTATATATATGTGTGTGTGTGTATATATAGACATACATATTTATATATATAAAATTTCAAATGAAAATACTGCTTGTAGATTTGTTGGTGGTAATTATCATTTTTCCATATATGGCATTTCTATTGAACATTTGGAGTTTAACTTCTTAAAAGATTTCATACAACTTTGTAATAATATAAACACAATTATGATATAATTTCACAAATGTAAGTGAAATTTTGCATTTAGTTTGCCATTGTATTTGTTTGGAGATATATAACATTGATTAAGTCTGGTTGCTCATATTTGTGAGATGTGGAAGAACTTAGCATCATATCATCATTGATTAATTTTAACCAGAATTAGAATGTTACGAACAGAGCACTAAAATATCCTTTGCAAATGGCATTATTTAGTAAGCAAAAACCAAAGTGCACAGTGTACTGTGGTACCAAATTCAGTGAAGTACTTAAGATGTGACTTGTGTGAATTGAGACAGGTTCTAAGTGCCAAATATACATTAAGTTTTGAAGAATTAGTAATAAAAATGTAAAACACCCTCTTTGATGTGAGGATGCAGATGCATAATAGTGATGGTGGGGGGATGGGAGAAATGGAGGAACTTTAGATAGGGCAAAGCAGGAAGGAGGGGAAAGGAGGGGCAAAGGGGTAGGAATGATGGTGGAATAAGTTAGACATCAATACCCTAAGTACATGTATAAGACATGAATGGTGTGAAAATACTTTGTGTACAATCAGTACCTTGAAACATTGTTTTCTATATGTATAATGTGAAATGAATTGCATTCGACCATCATGTATAACAAATCAGAATAAATTAAAAAAGAAAAAAATTCTCAGTTAAAAAATGTAAAACACCTAATTAATAAATTTTTACTGTTTACACGTTGAAGTAATAATACTTTGTGTATATTGGATTAAGTAAAATATCAAAATTTCAGCTTTTTTACTTTTAAATGTGGCTATTAGAAAACTTCAAATTCATTTATTACATATCTTATTTTTCTATGACACAATGCTGATCTAAACATTTATTATTTCATGAAAGCTTTCATAGCAAATTGGTGAAAATTTTAGAAACAAAATGTAGGTCTACCGATTACCTACCCAATGTACTTTGCCTGTTTCAAAAGTAATTTATTTTCTTATATACCCTTTTGTTTAGTGAGTTTATTTTTGCTGCCTGAGTGTTCTCTTAATTTGGAGAAGTTTTTAAAAAATCACAGAAAAAGCTTTTGTTTTTTTCAGGAAAACATATGAACCAGATAAATGCTTTATATTTTATAAATATCATGAGCACCAACCTGAAGAGAAAACACTCTTAGGAGCATGTTGCCAGAAACATTTTAACTTTCAAAATGTTCATAATTTTATGTAATCTAGTTTAGAATTTCTAAAGGCACATTGTGACATTCAGTAAAACAGAATAGGTACCTAAATATTAAGCATATGCTTATCATAGAAGAATGCCCATTTAATTTTGTTCATCCTTATTTCAGTGGTGGTTTGAAATTAAGTGGGTCTACAAAGCATCTATTAGACAAAGGTTAGACAGTCTCTGACTTCGTTTGATTATATGTGATCTATGGGCTGAATCATTTGGAAAGGAGATCTAGAATTTAGTTTACAGAATAAAATCTTTATTCTTCAGTTTAATAATTCAAGGATATTATATAAACAACCACATTTGTCATCTACATTATTTAACAGAATATATATTGGTGGAACTTTGGGAGAAAGTCTACACAGTAGAATTTCTTACCTGTTCAGGAGCAATAGAGAGAGCTGTAAAGCATCATTGAATATGGCAGTTTCCTAAAATAACTGAAAACCTGGTTGATTTGAAAAACTACCATTTTGGATGGAAGTTAAATTTGCATTTTACAACAGTTTTTCATTCTAAAGTTATTATTAGCAATTGTAAAAGCACATAATTACATCCAAGCTTAATTGCTACTACTTTCTGTAAAAAGTGTACAGTGTTTAGTCTCAAATGTTATAATGGATTAAATTATACAATTTAAAATGTCACCTTTATGGATTGTATGTTTTGACTATCATAGGCGTTGGGTTTATTTTGTGCGCAACATTGTTGGTGATTATTTACATATGTGTATTTATCTACCTATAGCTATCTATAACCAGAGTACTTTGAAGAGTTAGAAATAATGGAATGAATTTTCTTTAACATATAAAAATGTAATAATCTTATTTATAATTTTCTGATTCTACACTCTAATGTTTTTGCCTCTTGAATGGTAAAAGGATACAAGATATTTATTTTATAAATACAGTCTAGGATATGAAATCATTCATAACTAGAAAATTATAATAAAAATTTTGACAAGTAGTGCTGAGAGTAACATCTTTTCAGGATGCCATCATGGAGACTTTATTTGTCCTGCTTGTGCTTCCATGTTACAGAGTAAGTTAATATGATTTTGTAATTATGAATTGTACCCAGAAAACATGTTTAATATATGTATTTTTTTCTTTATTAGATGTTGCATTTTTATACCATACATGTGGTTTTGTAACTGGAAGATAGCATTCTGTCACTTTGTAAACTTATTTTTCCACTTTCTATTTATTTATTTATTTTTCATTACAATCCTTATTACACATATAGAGGACTATTTTTCAAATCTCTGTACATACAGTATGTTCATACCAACTTATGCCATTATACATGTACTCTTTTTTTGCATTATAATTCTTAATGCACATATATACCCCAATTATTCATATCTTTGTTTGTATATAAGGTATGTTGGCCCCAAATTTAAATCTTCATACATGTGTTTTGTATAAGGATGACCATCACATTCCACCATCCTTGCTAATCCCCTTTCCCTTCCCTTTCCCTCCCACCCCTCTTCCCTATCTAGAATTAATCTAATCTTCCCATGCTCTCCCTCCCTACCTCACTATGAGCCACCCTCCTTATATCAGAGAAAACATTTGGCATTTGTTTTTTGGGGATTGGCTAAATTCACTTAGCATTATCTTCTCCAACTCCATCCATTTACCTGAAAATGCCATGCTTTTGTTCTTTTTTAGTGCTGCGTGATATTCCATTGTATATAAATAACACTTTTTTTTTATTGTTGGTTGTTCAAAACATTACATAGATCTTGATATATCATATTTGACACTTTGATTCAAGTGGGTTATGAGCTCCCATTTTTACCCCATATACAGATTGCAGAATCACATCAGTTACACATCCATTGATTTACATATTGCCATACTAGTGTCTGTTGTGTTCTGCTGACTTTCCTATCCTCTACTATCCCACCTTCCCTCCCCTCCCTTCCCCTCTTCTCTCTCTGCCCCCTCTACTGACATTCATTTGTCCCCCTTGTATTATTTTTCCCTTTCCCCTCACTTCCTCTTGTATGTACTTTTGTATAACCCTGAGGGTCTCCTTCCATTTCCATGCAATTTCCCTTCTCTCTCCCTTTCCCTCCCACCTCTCATCCCTGTTTAATGTTAATCTTCTTCTCATGCTCTTCGACCCTACTCTGTTCTTAGTTACTCTCCTTATATCAAAGAAGACATTTGGCATTTGTTTTTAGGGATTGGCTAGCTTCACTTAGCATAATCTGCTCTAATGCCATCCATTTCCCTGTAAATTCTATGATTTTGTCATTTTTTAATGCAGAGTAATACTCCATTGTGTATAAATGCCACATTTTTTTTTATCCATTCATCTATTGAAGGGCATCTAGGTTGGTTCCACCGTCTTGCTATTGTGAATTGTGCTGCTAAGAACATCGATGTAGCAGTGTCCCTGTAGCATGCTCTTTTTAGGTCTTTAGGGAATAGACTGAGAAGGGGAATAGCTGGGTCAAATGGTGGCTCCATTCCCAGCTTTCCAAGAAATCTCCATACTGCTTTCCAAATTGGCTGCACCAATTTGCAGTCCCACCAGCGATGTACAAGTGTACCCTTTTCCCCACATCCTCGCCAGCACTTGTTGTTGTTTGACTTCATAATGGCTGCCACTCTAACTGGAGTGAGATGGTATCTTAGGGTGGTTTTGATTTGCATTTCTCTGACTGCTAGAGATGGTGAGCATTTTTTCATGTACTTGTTGATTGATTGTATGTCCTCCTCTAAGAAGTGTCTGTTCAGGTCTTTGGCCCATTTGTTGATTGGGTTGTTTGTTATTTTATTGTCTAATTTTTTGAGTTCTTTGTATACTCTGGATATTAGGGCTCTATCTGAAGTGTGAGGAGTAAAGATTTGTTCCCAGGATGTAGGCTCTCTATTTACCTCTCTTATTGTTTCTTTTGCTGAGAAAAAACTTTTTAGTTTGAGTAAGTCCCATTTGTTGATTCTAGTTATTAACTTTTGTGCTATGGGTGTCCTATTGAGGAATTTGGAGCCCGACCCCACAGTATGTAGATCGTAGCCAACTTTTTCTTCTATCAGACGGCGTGTCTCTGATTTGATATCAAGCTCCTTGATCCATTTTGAATTAACTTTTGTGCATGGCGAGAGAAAGGGATTCAGTTTCATTTTGTTGCATATGGATTTCCAGTTTTCCCAGCACCATTTGTTGAAGATGCTATCCTTCCTCCATTGCATGCTTTTACCCCTTTATCAAATATAAGATAGTTGTAGTTTTGTGGATTGGTTTCTGTGTCCTCTATTCTGTACCATTGGTCCACCCGCCTGTTTTGGTACCAGTACCATGCTGTTTTTGTTACTATTGCTCTGTAGTATAGTTTGAAGTCTGGTATCGCTATACCGCCTGATTCACACTTCCTGCTTAGCATTGTTTTTGCTATTCTGGGTCGTTTATTTTTCCATATGAATTTCATGATTGCTTTCTCTATTTCTACAAGAAATGCTGTTGGGATTTTGATTGGCATTGCATTAAACCTATAGAGAACTTTTGGTAATATCGCCATTTTGATGATGTTAGTTCTGCCTATCCATGAACAGGGTATATTTTTCCATCTTCTAAGATCTTCTTCTATTTCTCTCTTTAGGGTTCTGTAGTTTTCACTGTACAAGTCTTTCACCTCTTTTGTTAGGTTGATTCCCAAGTATTTTATTTTTTTTGAAGATATTGTGAATGGAGTGGTTGTCCTCATTTCCATTTCGGAGGATTTGTGGCTGATATACAGGAATGCCTTTGATTTATGCGTGTTGATTTTATATCCTTCCACTTTGCTGAATTCATTTATTAGCTCTAATAGTTTCTTTGTAGACCCTTTTGGGTCTGCTAGGTATAGAATCATGTCATCAGCAAATAGTGATAATTTAAGTTCTTCTTTTCCTATTTTGATGCCTTTAATTTCTTTCGTCTGTCTAATTGCTGTGGCCAGTGTTTCAAGAACTATGTTGAACAGAAGTGGTGAGAGAGGGCATCCCTGTCTTGTTCCAGATTTTAGAGGGAATGCCTTCAATTTTTCTCCATTCAGAATGATGCTAGCCTGAGGCTTAGCATAGATTGCTTTTACAATATTGAGGTATGTTCCTGTTATCCCTAGTTTTTCTAGAGCTTTGAACATAAAGGGATGCTGTACTTTGTCGAATGCTTTTTCCGCATCTATCGAGATGATCATGTGGTTCTTATTTTTAAGTCTATTGATGTGGTGAATAACATTTATTGATTTCCGTATATTGAACCAGCCTTGCATCCCAGGGATGAATCCTACTTGATCATGGTGCACAATTTTTTTGATATGTTTTTGTATCCGAGTGGCCAGAATTTTATTGAGGATTTTTGCATCTAGGTTCATTAGAGATATTGGTCTGTAGTTTTCTTTCTTTGAAGTGTCTTTGTCTGGTTTAGGTATCAGGGTGATGTTGGCCTGGTAGAATGAATTTGGAAGTTCTCCCTCTTTTTCTATTTCCTGAAGTAGCTTGAAAAGTATTGGTATTAGTTCCTCTTTAAAGGTTTTGTAAAACTCTGCTGTATACCCATCCGGTCCTGGGCTTTTCTTAGTTGGTAGTCTTTTGATGGTTTCTTCAATTTCCTCAATTGATATTGGTCTGTTTAGGTTTTCTATATCCTCCTGACTCAATCTGGGCAGATCATATGACTTAAGAAATTTATCAATGCCTTCACTATCTTCTAATTTATTGGAGTATAAGGATTCAAAATAATTTTTGATTATCTTCTGTATATCTGAAGTGTCTGTTGTGATATTGCCTTTTTCATCCCGTATGCTAGTAATTTGAGTTCTCTCTCTTCTTCTCTTCGCTAGCATGAATGCCACTTTTTTTTATCCATTGATCCACAGAGAGACACCTAGGTTGGCTCCACAGTTTAGCTATTTAGCTATTGTGAGTTGTGCTGCTATAAACATTGAAGTGGCTGTGTCTCTATAGTATGCTGTTTTTAAGTGCTTTGGGTATAGTCCGAGAAGAGGAATAGCTGGGTCAAATGGTGGTTCCATTCCCAGATTTCCAAGGAATCTCCATACCTCTTTTGAAATTGGCTGCATCAATTTGCAGTTCCACCAGCAGTGTATGAGTGTACCTTTTTCCCCACATCCTCGCCAACATTTGTTGTTGCTTAATTCATACTAGCTGCAATTCTGACTGGAGTGAGATGATATCTTAGCGTGATTTTGATTTGCGTTTCTTTGATTGCTAAAGATGATGAGCATTTCTTCATATATTTGTTGATTGATTGCATACCCTCTTCTGAGAAGTGTCTGTTCGGGTCCTTGACCCATTTATTGATTGGATTATTTGTTTTTTGGTGCTTAGCTTGTTAAGTTCTTTATATATTCTGCCATTCAGGAGTTGTAAATTTTTATTAATAGGTGCTTAAAATTTTTTGTGCTTGGATTTTAACCAATTTTCTCTAAGAGATAGTCCTAGAAATTTTTATATTTATTGGGTAGAATTCAGTTACAGTTGCTTTTTATTAATTGTTTGTGGTCACAGCTTTCTACAAACATGAACCCACTCTTTCCTTCAGGGCAGGTAATTCCTTATAAGCAGATTGTGTACTTTCTATTCCTAATTATTTCTATGAATAGCAGTTTTCTAGTTCTTATCAGTAAGTTTTAGTAATCACAGTCCTGAAGACATTAGGGTATAGTGCAGGGCCATTTTGGATATAGAAGGATATATTTTTATATCCAGCAGGGGATAATATTTTTATTATATATGTGTTACATGAAAGGAAAGAAATACTTGCTTCATTACTTATAATGAAAAATGAATGATTTTACATTTTTCTCTGATATGTTGTCATATAAATAATTATAAATTATTAAATCATTTGATAATAAGAATCTTTTTTATTTTAGTACTGTAATGCTGAATTCATATAGTAAAAATTTAAATATTTTATTTCATAAACTATCTGGGATCCATGAAATCCAAACATTTCAAGGGCAAGGATATATTTTTGTGATTAGACTCTTCCCGGTGTTCAAAATATTTGATTTGATGATTTTTGCATTCTGAATTTAAAACCATGTTTGCTTTCAGGTATACTACCTCCCCTTTTAACAAGAAGTATCCAGTAGTTGGTGAGAATAAATTAGTGCAATTTTTGTAGAGATGAGTTTAGTAATATGCCTGAAGATTAATATAATTTCTAGAAATTTATTTTGTGAAAATAAAGATGAATACAAATGTTATTTTATAAGATATGTTGCATTTTTCTAGCCTAGAAATTTATTTTATGAAGATAAACAAATATGTGTGCAAATATTTCTTTATAAGAAAGATCATATTGCATTTATTACTAATGATAAAATGTAAGAAACATTATAACTTCCAAAAATGTGGAGATTTATTTTTCAAAAATTACATGGTGTCTAATGTAATTGCTATGTAACTATTTAACTGTATGATTTTGAGCAATATCTGTTATTTTTAAAAATCATGTGATATGATACTAACTATATAAAACAAAATTATAATCATAAATAGTTTCTGTAGGGTGTCAATTTTATATGAGAACATTACACCAAAAACATGTTAATCATCCAATCTTAATATTGCACATATTGTCTTTAGATGAAAGGAGCGTGCTTACTATTTTTCTTTTTTTGACTTTTAATTGTTTTCCAAATTTTATTTAGAATGAATATGAATTACTTCTATAATCAGAATAAATCACTGTCAATACTGTTTTAAAACCCTAAATCTGTATTATGGGGGTCTATAATTTTCAGTTTTAGTCACTAACCAACCTGAGTGGCCTTAGCTCATAAGGGTAAAAGCAAGATTCCTGTCCATGTTATTGTAAGTTTCTTAGTGGTTAGGATCTTGAATTTTAAGTCTCTAATTTCTTTTTATTTTTTATAAAATACATTTATATCTTTAGGAGCTAATATTTCCTTACTATATGACATATTCCCAAAAGACAGAAAGATAAGTTAGATACATCCCTCAAGCCATAGACTTTTCTTTTTTCATGAAAACAGAACATATAAACAACAACAAAAACCCAGCAGTGAATGGTCAGTTTATGTGTGTTTGTTTTCAGATCCCTAGTTATATCAAAGAGTATTTTTTAAAAATTTATCTTTAGCTGATATATAAAACCATAAAAATTGTACATATACGTGTATACATTGCATAATGTTTCAATCAGGTTAAACATATTTATCTCCTCAAACATTTATCATTTTTTTCTTCTTATTTTTTGTTTTAATTAGTTACACATGACAGTACAAAGAGTATTTTTCATAGCTCATTTTATTTTTTTAATTTGTAAGTAAGAGAGAATAAAATGGTGACAGAAGTTTTTAATATGAGTTGAATGTGTTTTTTAGGTTATTATTAATGGTAGATTAATGGGCAGGACCCAGGCAAGTCACTTTTTCACTTAATTCTATACAATATATGAAGACATAAGAGAATTCCTTACTTTGCACATAGGTGAATTCATCTGCTGAAGGATTAAGTATCTTGCCTGAAAGCACAGAGTAAAAAATGGCTATGCTGGATTTTGAGGAAAGAATCACATGACTTTTTCTTCCTCTATGCTTACACTAATTAGGGCTCATTCAGACTTAAAATTTTAGTAGTTTATCTTATTTAGGTTTCCTTCTCATGAAATACATTTGGCACAAACTGTTCTTTTTGACTACTTTGACATTATAGGTGGTTTAGAGAGGTAGGAAAGTACCATGGTTTTTACCTATTATAAATCCCAATTTATTTAACCAAAGTTACAGAACTTTGTAAAAGGAAAATGCCTACCCTGAACAGGTCTTAATATCATTACTTTTCAAGTAGTTATTCCTTAACCCCTTGTTTTCCTAGTGAACAGTTGCCACTGACATTTTCTCCATGAATAGAGCCAGCCAGAGTTGGATTTTATGACCCAGCTTTGCCACAATTCTGCTATCTTCAGGGTTGTTATCACCATCCCCAAAGTTTATACACTGATAATATCTGCACTCAGCTTAAGGAAACATCTGACTTTGGGTGTTCCTTTTTCTTAAAACAAACTCAGAACCAGAAAGTCCATATTCATCCTGGTCCTGGAGAAAAGGAAGAATTATTACCCACGTGTTTCTGTATATATACCTTCCCTAAGCAGAGCATTAATAATAACTAATCTACAGTGATTTTTATATTACAACCATCTCCTGGGTGGAATGTAAACTCAAACTGCTACTAAAGATTATATTGACTATCCCTACTTCATAGAAATTAAGATTCAGAGCATTCAGAGCATTTAATATTCCAATTAAAATCCATTTTTGTAGATATTGTTGCCAGTATCTGCCCACCATTACCATTTTTCTCCTGAAATAAATTTGATAGTCAAATACAACAATTTTGCTTATGAAAAGGATTTGTTTTCAAGTTGAAGTTTGGGCTTTCTAGTTTTTATTTTCTTCTTGAACTTCCAAGAGAACATCCTATTTGCTGATGTGATGCTCACAATTCTCTCTCATAAAAATTCTAAAATATATGTATATACCAAGTGGGATAATGATGCTAATGCCTATCAACCTGTCATTATTTATGTTTCTTGAAGAACTTTAAAAATCTAATAAATGAGCTGCCAACCAGTCAGTGTATTATAAATCAAAAAGATAAGGGAGTAGGATTTTAGAAATATCCATTAAAGATATTTAGAGTAGTTTAAATTTCATTTTTAACAGTATTTCAGCCAACAATTGAATATAATAGCGTGGTACAACAGGGCATATGCATCTTTAATTTTAATAGACTAAGAAACAAGATTAAGTAATGAATGAATCATTGTACTGTGAAATTAGTGGGGATTCTTTTCTTTTTCATAAAAAGAAAAAAGCAATGATACATGAGAGCCTTGTTGGTATGAACCTGACTGGGAGAATAATTTGATGAAATGTGAAGACTATCTGCAATATAGTTTCTAGTCCAAAGAGTCTGAAAAAGTGTTAGGAAATATGAATTTGTTTCTGCTTCATCTAACCAGATTTGGTACAATGGGGTGTATAGCTAGGGAGAAAAAAAATTCTGGTACTTAATAAGGCAATAGTTCATGCTGAACGGGTATGAACAGCCATTCAATGAAAAATTGATTTTTGTAGTGTCCCAGACTTGGTAACTTTTGGAGATTTGTGTGCTTACTGTGCAAGTACAATAAAGAAAATATATAGTTCTCATTAAAAGGTGAGTACAGTTTTTTATGTACTTGATATATATTTATTAAGAGTTTATAATCATTTTTCATTTACAATTTTTGATGCTTTTACTGTATTTCTATGTGTAAGTAAGGAGAAAACATGGTTCGCTCTACAGTCCAGTGATTTCTGTTAGATAAGAGGGGCTATATAAAAATGGCTGATTTCTACCCTTAGTAAGAACATCTACGCAGTTTATTTTATATTATAAATAAAAACATCCTTTACAAATTACTCATCAGAAAGTTAGACTATTTTTTGAGCATCTTTTAAATCAAATAGTAGAATTACACTAGATCTCCATGATAGCTGTATTTGTTGAATATGTCACAATCTATAAAACAAAATAGTATTCTGTTTTGGGGGGTACTGGGGATTGAACTCAGGGGCATTTGACCACTGAACCACATCTTCACTCTATTTTATATTTTATTTAGAGATGGGGTCTCACTGAGTTGCTTAGTGCCTTGCTCTTGTTGAGGCTGGCTTTGAATTTGCAATCCTCCCACCTCAGCCTCCCAAGATGCTATGATTACAGATATGTACCATTGAGCCCAGCCAAAATATTCTTCTTAATGGGTATAAGGCCTGACACTGACATTTACAGTGAAGTTTGAGTATCTGTAAATTAGTCATCTTTAAAATTTCCAATTTATATATATATATAAATAAATAAAAGTTTTTCTTTTCTCTTCTTCCTGAATAAATAGCTATTTTCCACAAGGCAGAACTCCCAAATATGTAATGTGTAATTTTAAAAGATATATGCTTCCTTTCCACTCATGCTATAATATTATTTGCTTTCAATGCATGTGAAGGCATTTAAAATTATTTACAGTAAAATTGCATAATTTTGCATTTATGTTTAACTAAAAAAAGGAAACATAAAGTTACTTATTTATTTTACTTTGGAGCTTGATATCGATATATCCATCTATCCCAAATCATTTTTTTCTATTTTGTTTTTTGCTGTCTGCTATTTACCTGACAGTATGGTAAGTCCTTGAAGAAAAACAATTGGTTTCTAAGTTGCTAATTCACTATACAGTAGAGATAGATAATCATTTAAAATGAGAGACTGATGAGATATGGGGTTAGAGGAAAGTAAAAATAGGGATGAAATTGCAAAGAAGATGAAATGGCTGTTCTTTTTGTGTACTAATGAGGAGGAACTCTGTTGTAAATAGAGTAGGTAGAATATCCTGCTTGCATCTGCTATGTTTTAGTAGAGAGTTTTGTAGGCTGAGCTGGAGTGATTTCATTTATTACTCTCATTTATTAGAAAGGGTGACAAAGGAATAACTTTGATTATGTGTAGCTTTATTTTTATTATATTGCCAAAGTAAATTAAGATTTACTTCTCTGGAATATTTACAATTGATAAAGTTGCCAGTATTAGAAACAAACCAACATAGCACTAAAATGTAATGTGTGCAATAATAGAGATGAATGTGGGATGTGATGAGAGGAATGAGTACCACACTTTTGCTGAACTGAGGAACGAAGGGCAAATTATGTGTAAAAAGGTAAAGTGCTATAATAAATAAAGGCAATAATGTGGTAACATTAAGAACTCAAAGGGAGGAAAATGTACAGACTATAAACATTTTAATCTTTTAATTATTTTACTGCTTTCCATGATTTTAGTTACACATCATCACCTGTGGTTCAAAGATATTAAGTGGAAATTTTCAGTAATAAAGTTTTAAGTTTCAAATATTATGTTTTTCTGAGTAGTATGATAATACTTCATCATTTTATTTCATCCTTCCTGGGATATGAATCATCACTTTGTCTGGAATATTCATGCTGTATATGCTATCTGCCTGTTAGTCATATCCACATTGTATACACCACCTGATAACTAGATGTCTTGTACCTGATTGACTGTCACAGTGCTGGTGTTCAAGAAACCTTACTTTACTTAATAATGTCCCCCCCAAACACAAGAACCAATGCTGGCAATATTATTACAGCATGTTGTCATAATTTTATTTTTATTTATTGTTAATCTCTTACTATGACCATTTATAAATTAAAATTCATCATAGGTATGTATACACAGGCAAAACCATAGTGTATATAGTGTTTGGTACCAATCATGTTTCAGAGATCCAGTAGGGACCTTGAAATGTATTCCCCTTAGGTAAGGGAGAACTACTAGGGCCAATAACAATTACTATTACGTATTAAAACTTTAAAAGTATAGTTAAGAGTTTGGAGGATGGCATGGCAAAACACTGAGTAAACATCCCATAGCTTTAATAAACTCTTCTACTTCCTCCCAAGATTATTTTAAAACAAATTTCAGGCATAATAAATTTCCATCAGTATCTACAAAAGATAAGGTCTGTAGAACATAACTTTAATACCACTGCCATACCTAAAAGTTTGACAATAATTCCTTAATATCAAATAATATATTTGAATTTTCACAATTGCCTCATAAATATTTTGTTTACATTTTACAATTGATCAAATCAGGATTCTTAACAAGATACATATTTTACATGTTGGTTATATCCTTTATATATATTAAAATCTACAGAACAGTTTCTGTCTTTTTCTTGTCTTTTTCTTTTTCTGTCTCTCTCATAACAATTTATTTGATGAAGAAACCAGGTTAATTGGCCTGAAGATAGGTCCCCTCATGTTGGATTTTGCTAATTAAATCCCTATATTGTCACTGAATCCTATATCTCATATATAAGCTGGTTGTTAGATCTTTTTGGACATTGTAAAGATCTGGGATGGAAAATAAACTGGATTATTCAAAATGGTTATGAGGAGAACTGAGGCTTCCTTCCTTGAAATTGCTATTTTAGAGTCCATTGAATGTTGATTAAAACTTCTGTATGCTCATATATTCTGGCAGGTGGCTGAGGCATTATACAAGAACATAAAAATTTAAGTTCTAATTTCAAGTGTTTATAATAGTTTCCTGTTATACAGGAGCCATTTTGGACAGCTTGCTCATAAAGCCTGTGTACAGTTTCCTCTATAACACCCTGACCCTAAAGCAGACAGGCAGAGTGGCTTTCTGGTGGGAAACAGCTTTTCCTAAGGAGTCAAAGCCATCAGTGCTTATGATCTCTCCAGGCATCAGGAATGGGCTGTGGCTAATGAAATGGCACAGTTGGTGATATGCAAGCCATGCAGAAGAGCAGGTAGCCTGAAGTAATCTGCCAGGACATGAAAGAGAAAATCAAGCTGAAGACAAATAAGAAGAGTGATTTAAGGGAATATGCTTATTTTTCTGAGAAAAGGAGTAGCAATAAGGTTTGTTTTCTGCCATAATATGAATATGTACATATGTATGTATGTAGACACATATACATATTTATATAGGTCTTGTTTTTACTTTAAAAATGCAAAATTATTTAACAATGAGGATTATGACTGCTTGGTGGGGAAAAAAGTACAGAAAATATTTAGAAAATATTGAAACCTTGTTTATCCTTGATTGACTTTGTTTCATGTTTAAAATGCAAAGGTAGCTCAGTGCAGAGTCAATTAAAGCAAAAGTCTATCAAACTCAGTCCCAAGAACTTAGTTAGAGGTTTGTTTCACGTTTGTACTGTCAAGATGAGTGGTTTGTTACACGATCTTGAAGATGATAGCAGGTAAATGAACTCTTCAATGCCAGGAAGTTCATTTGTCTGTGTTGGAAATGGAGCAGCCACTGAAGGAGATTTGTCAGGGAGTCTGAACACTGGCCCCCTTGACGGACCACGTAGGGATGACAGTGCATTGTGTCTTAAAGATGGTTGGGAAAATAAGGAAGTATTTGAAACTGATAAGAGACTTTTTTTGAGAAATGAAAATATATGTATTTCATTTATCTTTGTGGGTTGTATCAAACCCTGTGTCAAATAGTAATTACCATTAAACCTGAAAGAGATCATTGTATTCTGTTTAGTTTTCATGTTATAGATGAGATTCTGAGTGTTCTTAAAAGTCACTTACCATATGGTAAGGTAAGGTATGACAAAATCAAAGTAGTAGTACTGAAGATAAATAAAAAGTAAAAATAAATTCTGCTAATATTTGGCTTTCTGCAATGATTCAGATTTATTGGTTAGCTGCCAAAGTGTTGATTTCACAGGGGAAGAGAAAAAATTAAGAGTTATTGGATACTTTTAATAGAAAATTGTCCAGTTACATGTTCCATGTATTCCCCATCGAAAAGTTATCTTGAACATAGAATGAACCCCTGTTTTTCACAGACGTGATTATAAATAACTCAAATATTTATTTAATATTTTATTGATTTTGTTTTAATAATTACTTAAAATCACATGCACTTATTAATCTTTTTTTTTAATTTTTTATTGTTGGTTATTCAAAACATTACATAGTTCTTGATATATCATATTTCACCCTTTGATTCAAGTGGGTTATGAGCTCCCATTTTTACCCCATATACAGATTGCAGAATCACATCAGTTACACATCCATTGATTTACATATTGCCATACTAGTGTCTGCTGTGTTCTGCTGCCTTTCCTATCCTCTACTATCCCCCCTCCCCTCCCCTCCCTTCCCCTCTTCTCTCTCTGCCCCCTCTACTGACATTCATTTGTCCCCCTTGTATTATTTTTCCCTTTCCCCTCACTTCCTCTTGTATGTACTTTTGTATAACCCTGAGGGTCTCCTTCCATTTCCATGCAATTTCCCTTCTCTCTCCCTTTCCCTCCCACCTCTCATCCCTGTTTAATGTTAATCTTCTTCTCATGCTCTTCGACCCTACTCTGATCTTAGTTACTCTCCTTATATCAAAGAAGACATTTGGCATTTGTTTTTAGGGATTGGCTAGCTTCACTTAGCATAATCTGCTCTAATGCCATCCACTTCCCTGTAAATTCTATGATTTTGTCATTTTTTAATGCAGAGTAATACTCCATTGTGTATAAATGCCACATTTTTTTTTATCCATTCATCTATTGAAGGGCATCTAGGTTGGTTCCACCGTCTTGCTATTGTGAATTGTGCTGCTAAGAACATCGATGTAGCAGTGTCCCTGTAGCATGCTCTTTTTAGGTCTTTAGGGAATAGACTGAGAAGGGGAATAGCTGGGTCAAATGGTGGCTCCATTCCCAGCTTTCCAAGAAATCTCCATACTGCTTTCCAAATTGGCTGCACCAATTTGCAGTCCCACCAGCGATGTACAAGTGTACCCTTTTCCCCACATCCTCGCCAGCACTTGTTGTTGTTTGACTTCATAATGGCTGCCACTCTAACTGGAGTGAGATGGTATCTTAGGGTGGTTTTGATTTGCATTTCTCTGACTGCTAGAGATGGTGAGCATTTTTTCATGTACTGTTGATTGATTGTATGTCCTCCTCTAAGAAGTGTCTGTTCAGGTCTTTAGCCCATTTGTTGATTGGGTTGTTTGTTATTTTATTGTCTAATTTTTTGAGTTCTTTGTATACTCTGGATATTAGGGCTCTATCTGAAGTGTGAGGAGTAAAGATTTGTTCCCAGGATGTAGGCTCTCTATTTACCTCTCTTATTGTTTCTTTTGCTGAGAAAAAACTTTTTAGTTTGAGTAAGTCCCATTTGTTGATTCTAGTTATTAACTTTTGTGCTATGGGTGTCCTATTGAGGAATTTGGAGCCCGACCCCACAGTATGTAGATCGTAGCCAACTTTTTCTTCTATCAGACGGCGTGTCTCTGATTTGATATCAAGCTCCTTGATCCATTTTGAATTAACTTTTGTGCATGGCGAGAGAAAGGGATTCAGTTTCATTTTGTTGCATATGGATTTCCAGTTTTCCCAGCACCATTTGTTGAAGATGCTATCCTTCCTCCATTGCATGCTTTTACCCCTTTATCAAATATAAGATAGTTGTAGTTTTGTGGATTGGTTTCTGTGTCCTCTATTCTGTACCATTGGTCCACCCGCCTGTTTTGGTACCAGTACCATGCTGTTTTTGTTACTATTGCTCTGTAGTATAGTTTGAAGTCTGGTATCGCTATACCGCCTGATTCACACTTCCTGCTTAGCATTGTTTTTGCTATTCTGGGTCGTTTATTTTTCCATATGAATTTCATGATTGCTTTCTCTATTTCTACAAGAAATGCTGTTGGGATTTTGATTGGCATTGCATTAAACCTATAGAGAACTTTTGGTAATATCGCCATTTTGATGATGTTAGTTCTGCCTATCCATGAACAGGGTATATTTTTCCATCTTCTAAGATCTTCTTCTATTTCTCTCTTTAGGGTTCTGTAGTTTTCACTGTATAAGTCTTTCACCTCTTTTGTTAGGTTGATTCCAAAGTATTTTATTTTTTTTGAAGATATTGTGAATGGAGTGGTTGTCCTCATTTCCATTTCAGAGGATTTGTGGCTGATATACAGGAATGCCTTTGATTTATGCGTGTTGATTTTATATCCTGCCACTTTGCTGAATTCATTTATTAGCTCTAATAGTTTCTTTGTAGACCCTTTTGGGTCTGCTAGGTATAGAATCATGTCATCTGCAAATAGTGATAATTTAAGTTCTTCTTTTCCTATTTTGATGCCTTTAATTTCTTTCGTCTGTCTAATTGCTCTGGCCAGTGTTTCGAGAACTATGTTGAACAGAAGTGGTGAGAGAGGGCATCCCTGTCTTGTTCCAGATTTTAAAGGGAATGCCTTCAATTTTTCTCCATTCAGAATGATGCTAGCCTGAGGCTTAGCATAGATTGCTTTTACAATATTGAGGTATGTTCCTGTTATCCCTAGTTTTTCTAGAGCTTTGAACATAAAGGGATGCTGTACTTTGTAGAATGCTTTTTCCGCATCTATCGAGATGATCATGTGGTTCTTATTTTTAAGTCTATTGATGTGGTGAATAACATTTATTGATTTCCATATATTGAACCAGCCTTGCATCCCAGGGATGAATCCTACTTGATCATGGTGCACAATTTTTTTGATATGTTTTTGTATCCGAGTGGCCAGAATTTTATTGAGGATTTTTGCATCTAGGTTCATTAGAGATATTGGTCTGTAGTTTTCTTTCTTTGAAGTGTCTTTGTCTGGTTTAGGTATCAGGGTGATGTTGGCCTGGTAGAATGAATTTGGAAGTTCTCCCTCTTTTTCTATTTCCTGAAGTAGCTGGAAAAGTATTGGTATTAGTTCCTCTTTAAAGGTTTTGTAAAATTCTGCTGTATACCCATCCGGTCCTGGGCTTTTCTTAGTTGGTAGTCTTTTGATGGTTTCTTCAATTTCCTCAATTGATATTGGTCTGTTTAGGTTGTCTATATCTTCCTGACTCAATCTGGGCAGATCATATGACTTAAGAAATTTATCTATGCCTTCACTATCTTCTAATTTATTGGAGTATAAGGATTCAAAATAATTTTTGATTATCTTCTGTATTTCTGAAGTGTCTGTTATGATATTGCCTTTTTCATCCCGTATGCTAGTAATTTGAGTTCTCTCTCTTCTTCTTTTTGCTAGCATGGCTAAGGGTCTGTCGATTTTGTTTATTTTTTCAAAGAACCAACTTTTACTTTTGTCAATTTTTTCAATTGTTTCTTTTGTTTCGATTTCATTAATTTCAGCTCTGATTTTAATTATTTCTTGCCTTCTACTTCTTTTGCTGTTGTTTTGCTCTTCTTTTTCAAGGATTTTGAGATGAAATATGAGATCATTTATTTGCTGGTTTTTTCTTTTTTTAAGGAATGAACTCCAAGCAATGAATTTTCCTCTTAGAACTGCTTTCAATGTGTCCCATAGATTCCGATATGTTGTGTCTGTGTTTTCATTTATCTCTAAGAATTTTTTAATTTCCTCCTTGATGTCTTCTATAACCCATTGATCATTCAGTAACCTATTGTTCATTCTCCAAGTGATGTATGCTTTTTCCTTCCTTCTTTTATTGTTGATTTTCAGTTTCATTCCATTATGATCAGATAAGATGCATGGTATTATCTCTACTCCTTTATATTGTCTAAGAGTTGCCCTGTGACATAATATGTGATCTATTTTTGAGAAGGATCCATGTGCTGCTGAAAAAAAAAAGTGTAACTGCTTGATGTTGGGTAGTATATTCTATATATGTCAATTAAGTCTAGGTTATTAATTGTGTTATTGAGTTCTATAGTTTCCTTATTCAACTTTTGTTTGGAATATCTGTCCAGTGGCGAGAGAGGTGTGTTGAAGTCTCCCATGATTATTGTATGGTGGTCTATTAGACTCTTGAACTTGAGAAGAGTTTGTTTGATGAACATAGCTGCACCATTGTTAGGGGCATATATATTTATGATTGTTATGTCTTGTTGTTGTATGGTTCCCTTGAGCAGTATGTAGTGTCCCTCTTTATCCCTTTTGATTAACTTGGGCTTGAAATCTATTTTATTTGATATGAGTATGGACACACCTGCTTGTTTCCGAAGTCCATATGAGTGATATGATTTTTCCCAACCTTTCACCTTCAGCCTATGTATGTTTTTTCCTATCAAATGCGTCTCCTGTAGGCAGCATATTGTTGGGTCTTGTTTTGTGATCCATTCTACTAGCCAGTGTCTCTTAATTGGTGAGTTTAAGCCATTAACATTTAGGGTTATTATTGAGATATGGGTTGTTCTTCCATCCATATTTGTTTATTTCTGTTACTAAACATGGTTTGTTTTCCTCTTTGATTATTTTCCCCCCTTTACTGTCCTACCTCCCACTGTTGGTTTTCATTGTTATTTTCCATTTCCTCCTCCTGTAATGTTTTGCCGAGGGTGTTTTGAAGAGATGGTTTTCTAGCTGCAAATTCTTTTAACTTTTGTTTATCGTGGAAGGTTTTAATTTCATCTTCCATCCTGAAGCTTAATTTCGCTGGATACACAATTCTTGGTTGGAACCCATTTTCTTTCAGTGTTTGAAATATGTTATTCCAGGATATTCTAGCTTTCAGAGTCTGTGTTGAAAGATCAGCTGTTATCCTGATTTGCTTACCCCTAAATGTAATCTGCTTCCTTTCTCTTGTAGCTTTTAAAATTCTCTCCTTATTCTGTATGTTGGGCATCTTCATTATAATGTGTCTAGTTGTGGATCTCTTATGATTTTGCACATTCAGCGTCCTGTAGGCTTCTAGGATTTGGGATTCTGTCTCATTCTTCAAGTCTGGGAAGTTTTCTTGTATTATTTCATTGAATAGATTGCTCATTCCTTTGGTTTGAAATTCTGTCCCTTCCTGTATCCCAATGACTCTTAAATTTGGTCTCTTGATGTTATCCCATATTTCTTGGATGTTCTGCTCATGGTTTCTTAACAGTATTGCTGAGCTGTCTATGTTCTTTTCAAGTTGAAATACTTTATCTCCATTGTCTGATGTTCTATCTTCTAAGTGTTCTACTCTGCTGGTAGTATTCTCAATCGAGTTTTTAAGTTGGTTTATTGCTTCCTGCATTTCTAGGATTTCTGTTTGTTTGTTTTTTATAACCTCTATCTCTCTGTATCGTTGATCTTTTGCTTCTTGGATTTGTTTATGTAATTCATTGTTGAAGTGGTCTTTCATTGTCTGATTTTGCTGTCTAATGTCTTCCTTGAGACTCCAGATCATCTGAAGCATGTATATCCTGAATTCTTTATCTGACATTCCATCTGCTGCAGCTATTACCTCTTCTAACGTTGAGTTGACCTGCATTGCTTGTGGTCCTTTCTTTCCTTGTCTCTTCATACTGTTCGCGTTTCTTTCTGCTTGGTGAAACTTTGTGCTATTGAATTTTCCCCCTATATATTTATATTGGTCTTGTATAGTTGCAAAGTCTCCCTCGAAGGCACGGGCGGTGGCTCTGCCCCTCCTCCAATTGGGGCAATGTGCCTACCACGCTGGTAGGCTGCTGGGCCTGTTCTGCCGGTCGGTAGCAGGTCCGCCTACCTTGCAGGCACGGGCGGCGGCTCTGTCCCTCTGCGGGCCGCTAGGCTTGTTCTGTCGGTGGTTGCAGTTCTGCCTACTTTCCAGGCGCAGGCAGCGGCACTGCCCCGCTGCAGGCCTCTGGGGCTGTTCTGCTGGTGGGTCGCAGGTCCGCCTACCTTGCAGGCGCGGGGTGGGGGCGGCTCTACCCTTCCGCAGGCCACTGGGCCTGTTCTGTTTGTCGGTTGCAAGTCTGGCCTGTTCTGTTGGTGGTCACATTTCCGCCTACCTTTTAGGCGCGGGGGGGGGGGTTGCAGCTCTGCCTCTCAGCAGGCCGCTGCGCCTGTTCTGCCGGTGGGTCGCAGGCCCGACTACCTTGCAGGAGTGGTTAGCAGCTCTGCCCCTCCGCGGGCCACTGGGCCTTTTCTGTCGGTGGTCACAGTTCTGCCTACCTGGCAGGTGCAGGGGGTAGGGGACGGCTCTGCTCCTCAGTAGGCCCCTGGGCCTGCTCTGTGCGTGGTCACAGTTCCATCTACCTTGCTGGCGCGGGGGGAGGGGGCGGCTCTTCCTCTCAGCAGACGCTGCGCCTGTTCTGCTGGTGGGTCGCAGGCCCGCCTACCTTGCAGGAGTGGTTGGCAGCTCTGCCCCTCCGTGGGCCACTGGGCCTTTTCTGACAGTGGTCACAGTTCCGTCTACCTTGCCGGTGCGGGGGGAGGGGGCGGCTCTGCCTCTCAGCAGGCCGCTGCTCCTGTTCTCACTTATTAATCTTAATATATTGTTTTTTCTACTCTTACAGTTCATGAAGAAACTTTTAAGTTTTTTACATGTACTTTCTTTTTATTTATTGGTTGTTCAAAACATTACAAACTCTTGACATATCATATTTCATACATTAGATTCAAATGGGTTATGAAATCCCATTTTTACCCCAATTACAGATTGCAGAATCACATCGGTTACACATCCACATTTTTACATGATGCCATATTAGTGACTGCTGTATTCTGCTACCTTTCCTATCCTCTATTATCCCCCTCCCCTCCCCTCCCATCTTCTCTCTCTACCCCATCTACTACAATTCATTTCTCTCCTTGTTTTCCCCCCAATTCCCCTCACAACCTCTTATATGTAATTTTGTGTAACAATGAGTGTCTCCTTCCATTTCCATGCAATTTCCCTTTTCTCTCCCTTTCCCTCCCACCTCATGTCTCTGTTTAATGTTAGTCTTTTCCTCCTGCTCTTCCTCCCTGATCTGTTCTTAGTTTTTAAAAATTTAATTATAGATGGACACAATGCCTTTATTTTTTTAAAGGTTTTTGTTTTGTTTTTATTTTTATTTTTTTTAATATCCTTATTTTATTTTTATGTGGTGTTGAGGATTGAACCCAGTGCCTCACGCATGCCAGGCGAGTGCACTACCACTTGAGCCACATCCCTAACCCCAGGTTTTGTTTTTTTAAGTGTAGATGGACCTTTATTTTATATGGTTATTGTGCTGAGAATTGAACTCAGTGCCTCACACATGCTAGTCAAGCACTCCACCACTGGGCCACAATCCCAGCCCTGTCTTTATTTATATTTATTTATTTTTATGTGGTGCTGAGGATTGAACCCACTATCTCTCACATTTGAGGCATGCTGCAACGCAGCACCCATGTTTAGCCTACTGTGACTTGCTTCTTTCACTTAGCATGTTTTCAAGGCTCCTTAATGTTGTAACATGTATCAGAATATCATTTGCTTTTATTCCCACCCCCTTCCCAATCTATTATTGTAGAGATGCCTTCTATTTTTAGTTCTCATAAAAAGGTATCTTATAACAAGAATAACACAGATTAAATTATTTTGAATTATAAATTTTTAGTCAACATTTTTAGTTGCCTGAAAGATATTTTAGCTGTTGTACTTATTTGTGGGTATATCATGTTATAACCTCTCTTCAATAATTTTTTTCTCTATTCTTTAGGAAAAAATTAGCTTTTGTTGTTATTCTTTTCATCCTTTTAAGTCAGGATAAGTGTGTTCTAGCTTTTATACCTTTCAGTAACTACTAGGAATGTAGGAATGTGTCCTAGGAATGATGAATGAAGCTAGAATGTTCCAAGAGCAGCTGCCTCAATAGGACAGCTGCCTCAATAAGACATTAGCATTTGCCTCAATAGAACATTCTCCAAAGCCATCTTTTACATCATTGTTTTTTTTTTAAAGTTAATATTATTTTATTTCCAGGTTCTCTTGAGTTTTATACACTGTTCTTCACCTCCTCCAGATTCTGTTTCACATAAATGGGTTCCTTAATAAATGGCTCAGGATCCTAATAGTCCCTTTAATATTGCTAAGTGCTTGTGATTACCAGACACAGCATTCACCCTGATGTTCCCTTGACACCTTCAGAGCAAGTTGAGAGTTTACCTAACGACTCATCTACAGGACTTGCCATTTCTATAGCATCTTATTTGGTAATCACTGTTTTTAATGGTCCAACAGATTCACATATCTGTCCTGGGAGATTTCTTTATTGTTAACATAATGGATATTTGCCATATGTGGCTTGTTTATAATTAGATTCTGTCATCTAAAAAATAATTAAAAGTCCATCCCAGGCTAATTCAATTCAGTGCGCCATTTTGTGTTACTTTGTATGCTATATCTGCTTTTTCATCCCTTTACTTTTGATGAGACTTACTAAGATCAATATGTGTTATTAAAATTTAGTTATTTGAAAGAAATGTTATAAATTTAATGCAAATAATTTAAAATAAACTTCAATAGGGGGTTTCTGTAGAGGATCTCATTGATATCTCTGACTTAGAAATATTTTCCTACTGTTTGCTCTCAGATGCATGTCTTCAGTCCATATATCCCCCCTGAACTCCCAACCTCAACATTTGATCTCCCTTTTGGATGCAGTTCGGGCATCTCAAATGCAAGCTTGTAAAAAACTGATATTCAACTCAATCTATTCCTCTTTTAGTATTTCCTTGTAGTGAATGATAGAACTATCTATCCAGGCACAAGTCAGAGATCTAGGATTTATTTTTGACACATTTTCTTTCTTACCTTTATTTTGCAATTTATTATAAAAAATTGTTGACTAGAATGATTTAAGGTCATCATTTTGAACTTCTTTCTTTACTGCTACCACAGCAAAGGCCTTCTGTTCCTCTCTTAGCTGCCACCCTCCTCCCAATCAATTCTTTCTAACTGAGGCAGTGATTTAAATATATATAACATTATTTTCTTTTAAATAATTAATAAATATACAAAAATATACTTCAAAAGGCACAACAGGCTATACAGTGGAAGCTGTATCCTTCCTACTTCTGTCCATCAGCCTTGTGGTTCTTCTTTTCAGAGGCAATGACACGTATTCTCTTCAGACTTATTATGTTTATGTCAGCAGAGCCACTAGTCTCAGGGTGAAGAACCAAGCCCTTAAACTGGTCTTTGACAACTTACTTGATATACTTGCCTGAGTATATTTCTTCAGCTATACTTGGAATTTTCTCTAGTTCCCTGTCCTCAAGCCACATTGTTCTTAAATCTCTTCATTTTTTGATGCGTTCTTGATTCTTCCAATTTCCATATTATACATATTTCTGCCCCCAAAGTTCTTTTTTCTTCCTTTACCAATATCCTACCTGCTCAGCTTAAATATCCCAAGTTAAACATTGCTGTCTCAGGGGAATCCCACCGAGCCCACAGTTCAAATCAGGATCCTCTGAAACAGGACTCAAGAGTTCTCCTTCATAGCATTTATCATTGTTTGCCTTTATAAAGTTTGGTTAATGTCTTTCTCCTCTGCAAAACCATAAGTACCATTGGAGCTTGTCTTTTGTTCAACATTATTTGCCCAGTATTATTGGCACATGAATAGTCAAGAAATATTTATGGACTAACTGTTAGAGAGGCCTAGTTTCCCTTTGAGAAGTATCTCTCTCAAAGTAACCCACCCAGTTGTTTCTTTTTTGTCTGCTTTTTCTATATATGGCAAGTTCCCAGGAACTTCTACCCTCTGTGTGTTTAGTTTAGTTACGCCAGCAACCCCTAAATAAGAAGGACCAAGTATTTTGGGTAGTAAGAAAGAGGAAAAAAGAAAGGAAAGTATGGGAGTAAAGGAAAAGACTGACCCTTGAACTCCTTAGGCTGATTGATAAGCTGTCTTTGAACTACTCCACCAGTCAGCAAAGGATCAACTCCTCTAGGGAAGAGATTTATTCTTTAACAGACTTTCCTGATGGCCAACTCCAAGCTGATATGGCTTTTCAGCTCTCTAAGATTGACCCACAAGGGAAGAAATAATGATCAGTTTTCCTTACTGCTTATTTCTATTCCCCCAAACTTACTACTATGCCTAGCAAATATGTGCTAAATAGGCATTGGCTAACTTGAAAATTAAACAATGTGCCTGCATTTTGTGGATTGACTTAGAAATATTGAAGAGAAAGGAATAAGTTGTTCAGGGAGGAGTTTTTGGCATATTATATCATCATGTCAAATAATGGAAAGTATAAAGTATTATTTGTGCTTATAGATTTGTTTCTGCATTTCTCTAATAAATGAAGTTGTAATATGGTAAGTTTGCCTTTTAAGTAAATTCATTTTATACTTTGGGGATTTTGTTAGTCCAGGCATTAATACTTTTATTATAGTATATTACTTGTGAAATAATTTCTTTTTTATTTATATATGACCATGGAATGCATTACAGTTCTTATTACATATATAAAGCACAAATTTTCATATCTCTGATTGTATATATAGTATATTCACACCAATTCGTGTCTTCATACCTGTACTTTGGATAATAATGATCATCACATTCCACCATCATTAATTACCCCATGCCCCCTCCCTTCTCCTCCAACCCCTCTTCCTTATCTAGAGTTTGTCTATTCCTCCCATGCTCCCTCTCCCTATCCCACTATGAATCATACTCCTTATAGCCAAGAAAGCTTCAGCATTTTTTTTTTGGGGGGGGGGGATTGGCTAACTTCACTTAGCATTATTTTCTCTAACGCCATCCATTTACCTGAAAATGCCATGATTTTATACTGTTTTATTGCTTAGTAATATTCCATTGTGTATATATGCCATATTTCTTTTATCCACATTTCTTTAATTTCATCTAGGTTGGTTCCACAGTATAGCTATTGTGAATTGTGCTGCTATAAACATTGTTGTGGCTGTGTCCCTGTAGTATGCTGTTTTTAAATCCTTTGGGTATAGACCAAAGAGAGGAATAGCTGGGTCAAATGGTGGTTCTATTCCCAATTTTTCAAGAAATCTCCATACAGTTTTCCATATTGGCTGCACCAATTTGCAGTCTCACCATCAGTATATGAGTCTACCTTTTTCTCCACATCCTTGCCAACACTTATTGTTGTTTGTTTGCATCATAGCTGCCATTCTGACTGGAGTGAGATGATATCTTAGAGTGGTTTTGATTTGCATTTCTCTAATTGCTAGTGATGATGAACATTTTTTCATGTATTTGTTGATTGATGGTAGATCATTTTCTGAGAACTGTCTCTTGAGGTCCTTGGTCCATTTATTGATTGGGTTATTTTATTTTATTTTGGTGTTTAGCTTTTTGAGTTCTTTATATACCCTAGAAATTAGTACTCTATCTGATATGTGAGGGGTAAAGATTTGCTCCCAAGATGTAGCTCTCTATTCACCTTACAGATTGTTTCTTTTGCTGAGAAGAAACTTCTCTCACCATGCACAAAACTCAATTCAAAATGGATCAAGGACTTAGGAATACAACCAGTGACCCTGCGTCTAATAGAAGAAAAAGTAGGCTCTAATCTTCTTCATGTGTGATTAGGCCCCAACTTCCTTAGTAAGACTCCTGTGGCACAAGAATTGAAATCAAGAATCAATGAATGGGATGGACTCAAACTAAAAAGTAATAATTTCTTAAAAGTTTCTGTAAACAAAGTAGGTTCAAGAATGAGAAAAAAAAACTTGTAAAGCTTTGATAATATCAGATCAGTTTGTGGATATGAGTAGCTTTGGATATACATCAACTCATTGGTACCTCTGCAAGGCACAAAAACATTACTGTTGTTATTATTTAAAATAACAATGCACTCTCAACCGTGGCTAGCTATCAAAGACATCTTGAGTCTCATAATGGCCCTAGTAAAAGGATGTCCTAAGCTAATTTTCTCTGCCCTTCCGTTATAATATTCATCTTCATTAAAGGTTTTAGTTTATCCTTTGGCTTCAGTAATTGTGAAAAAATGCTTTCATTTGAAATCAGTGGAAATTTGGAAGCAAAGAAAAAGCTATTGCTTAGAAATAAATGTTTGGAAAATGACCTAGGTTCCCCCCCCCCCCAGTGTGATTGGGATAGTGCATCTATAATTTATTTTTTAAAACAATAACCCAACATTTTTGACATCTCACAGGGAGCATCTTCTCAGTACTTAGAAGTTAACTATGTTGCCTGGTTGTTGGGGGAAGAGTCTGAGTGAAATTCCTCAAACATGTTTCAGGAAAATAAGTTACTTCTTAGTAGTGATATAGCATCATAATTATATAATCTGCTTCTTTTGAAATCTATGCTTTTGTTTGCTTCCCAACATGTTAGTTTTCAATGTTGGTTGTATTTAGTTTTTTAATGACATTGATTTTTTTTCTATTATATTTGCCAACATGTGTGTCTTTCTTTTTTTATTTTTAAATTTCAAAACAAACATAAAAATAAAAATACTGATTGAAGTTCACACAAAAGTACAGAAATATATCAGTATGGCTACTGCACAAAAACATAAATGTGTAGATCTCTTAAACTAAAAAAAAATATTGTATAACTCTGCAGTGTAGCTAGTCATACAGGATGAGTTATATTCACAAGCATTTTGTTCATAACAACAAAGACATCACAATCTGAAAGTAAAATCAGAATGAGAAATTTCAATGACAACAAGAAAAGTTTTGGGGCCAAGAGAATTGTTCATCTAATTGAGGGCACCGCCTTCTCCTGTCCTCAGGTATCAAATATTGTTTCATTTTAAACCATTGAGGGAGAAGGACTTTATATTTTAAATTGCAAGCTAATAAATGCTCTTTTTCTCATTAACACACATGACCTCATGATTTATGCTCTCATGCACATTGGCCCAGTTTCTCAGTCTCTCTTAATGATGTTGAGAACCTCAGCTTAACATGAATTACTTCCTAACTAAATCCCTGTAAATTCACAATAGATGTTAATTGTAATGATCTGCTTGTCCTGTTCAGGACAGAAAAATATCAGAATGAACCCTACCTGTTGTACTTTTTTTCTGATTTTTTTTCACCTTGTGTATAAATTGATTCCTAATGCAGGAAGCTTTGCTTTGCTTCGGATAGTAGTGATAATACATGAGATTCTTATTTCATAAAACCTATTTGCTGTTCAAATAACAATTAGTGAAGGTAGAGTAAGAAAAACAGATGAAAGATAACTGATAACTAGGTTTAGAGGGCTCTGTTTTATTTTATATTCCTCATAATTCATAGTGGATTAGATATTTTCATATAGTTTTGCTTTTATTGACCCAGATGTATGGAATTTGGAATTAACTACAAATTTGTGTCATTGTCCTAGAAAATGATAATAAATGCATTCCGAATTCCATATAACTAGTTAAGGGATTTAATTAATATTTATAGTGGGTTTTTTTTTTTTTTTTGGTTATAGTGGCACTAGTGATTTAAACTCAGGAGAAGCTAATGGTATAGCCATTAGTTTTTTTAAAAAAACAATCACTTAACACGACTATTGTATTCTCATATTATTGCAGTAACCACAAAGATGTTTGTTATACTCCCTCATTTTGACCAATCAGCATGTAATCATTTTAGCAACTGACAAAATCCCTCCATAACTGAACAAATGAATTAGGAAGATTGTATAAACTCATAGAATTATAGTATGTTAAAATCAGTTAGAAGATCATCCAACTCTATCCTTTAATAATATAGAAGAAACGAAGCCCCAGCAGAATATGGTAATTTGTCACATATAATTTGTCAATCTACTTAAGAGCCCAACTAGATTTCAGTTTTCTTTACTTCTTATCTTTGGTAACTTCACTCTCTCTTAATTTATTCATAATAGATAATTTTTGCCCCATAAATAAGGTATAAAAGAGAGCAGTAAAGTCACTAAAGAATAGATAGTAACTGTTGTATAGTAAAGACTTTATCTTTATCCTTGGTTTCTGGCATGTCCAGGAATGTCTTTGTTATTTATGAGCCTCTGAATTCACACCTGAGATTATGCTGATACACAGTGACTCATGGAAGCCTCATAATAGCATCACATAAGTGTTCCTCAGGTTACCAACCATGTAATTACCAACCATGTAATTTCAGTATTGGGGCTTTGAACCAAATGATATCAGCCCAAACTTATGACATCTGGGGAGAAAATGAACTGGAGATTGAGTTCAACCATGTGACCAAAACTGCAATAAAAACCCTGGATACTGAAGCTCAGTAGAGCTTCCTAGTTGGGGAGCACAGTGATGTACTGGGAAGGGGACATGCCTTGATTGGCAGAGGGAAGGCACAGAAGCTGTGTTTTCAGGATTTTCTCAGACCTTTATTTGGATGATCTGGTGTGTATTCTGTAATAAAACTGCAGTCACGAGTATAGCAGTTTTCTCTTTTCAGAATGTCATTCTATTAAGTTTTACAACTTGAAGATGGTCATTGTAATCCCCCAGATTTGTAACCATTTGGTCAGAAATGTAGGTGGTCTGGACTCTACTTTGGACTGTCTTTTGAAGTTAGTGCAGTTTTATGGAGGACTGAGCCCTTGCGCAGTCTGCATTAACTCTAAGTATTTAACATTAGATTTGGAAGGTATTACAGAGTATTGGTTGGGGATGGTGTATAGAATAGAAGCATGGAGCATATGTGCTGTGCAGTTCCCTAGTATTCAATGTGATCTTTTTATTGACATCTGATTTGGTTTAGACAAACTGATCAGTGTGTCTAGTTGGACATGAATTATTTGCAGAGCATTTTCTTGAAATGCCTGATATTTTCTTGTGGGTGGCATTTTACTTTCTCTAGTAAAGAACTCATGCTCCAAAACCTGAACAGTAAAACTTAAGATTTATGCTAAGGATACTTTCCATGTTGAGGGGTTCTTCCCAGTTTCTCCATTTATTGTAACTAGGCTAAATGATAAATTCTAAAGCCTTATTACTCAAACTGTACTTCCTGGGTCAAAATCTCTGGTATTACCTAGTGGCTTGTTAAAATGAAGACTTAATCATAATTTGTAGTTTAACAAGATCCCAAGGTGACTCATATCCACATTAAAGTTTGAGCAACTTTGTTTTAAACTTTGGAAATGATGAGAATAATATATGTTAAACTATGTTCATATCCTTTGAAAAAGTAAAAATGACCATTCTGGCTTACTTTTTGAGCTGTTATTTTCCTTCACAATCAAAACCCAACTGTTATTGATAAATTCTTTTCTTTTTGATGATACTGTGTGTTTCGTGACTTTTGGCATTTGTTAACATCTGTTAATGTTTCAATATTGGACACAGGTATTAAAAATTGATCTCTAGCTCCTGCTTCAATATGGTTAGTTAAACACATGTGTTTATCTGATCTCTTTGAAGTATCATTAAAAGACCTGTAAGGAATTAGATAAAACCTCATATGCCCACAGTGATAAAGAGAATGGGGAGAATACTATGGTAGAATAGAAGTGTTTGCAGACTTACAGTTCCATAAGGAGTTTGTTAATGAATTGTTGGCATGCAGAATATTGAACAAATGAAAAAAGGAGAAACACAAGGCGATAATTATCTGTAAGGAATATAAAATATTATATAAATGAAATATATCATTATAGTGTTATGGCTCAGTTTTAATAATTCATGATATATATATGAATATCAATTTCACAAAAATTTACAATAAAATTATACTTTGCTTGAAGACTTGAAGGGAAATATGGAGGCATATAAGGGGACTAAATTCTTATTCATTATAATATCATTTCTGTGTAAATAAATTAAATGTAAGAATTTAAAATTAATTATTATTATTACTACTGGTGTGGAATGTGGTAATAACATCAGAAAGAAAAATAATTGTTATTGTTACTTATCTCGTTTGCTTTTGCCCTTCCTCAACTTTGCCTGAATATACAGATAATGACACATAAACTGGACAAAATTGCAGGTTGAAGATCTGAATGTTAGTCCTGATTCTCCTGCCAATAGTAGTTTTCAGTTAAAAAGCCATACAAATGAATGATTCTTTTACCATTTTACTACCCTAATTCTCTTCTATGTCTCATAGATATTTTCCTCTATCTCAAACAGAGTAGTTCAGAAGATACTATTTCTGGTATCTGTCTCATAGGTATACATTTTTTGCTTTGTCATTCATCCATTTACCCATGTAGCTTCAGAATTACCCTTTTAGAGGAAATAGACAATTTTTCTTCTCAAGTGGCCAAACAGCCTTAATAACTTGGCCAACAGTATAGAATTATCATTAGAATGGATGAGGAGTAATGGCTCCTTTAGTTTAGGCAGATGGAAATGTTTTCAGTTCTCACACTCTGTGACATTTATGAGAAGATCAGATATTTTCAAAATTGCAATAAGCCATCTGGCTGAAATGGCTTAGCCCTTATTTAACTCGGCCCAATTATATTTCTTAGCTTTCTCATAATTTGTGTTCCAAATTTTTGTTTGTCTAAGAGCAAATATAATATTAAAGTATGATGTTTTGAAAGACACAAAGCTAGTACTTTGAATTCATTTAGATTTTACCACCATGGAGGGAATGTGTAAGAAGAAAATCTCTAATATTGACTCATATGAGCTCTGGGATGTACTCTTTTCCAAAAGGTTCATATTAGCCAGGTCATTACTATGTCATGCCTTTGCCAACTTTATTATTATTTTTTTTAAAGAACAAGTGGAGAGCAGGTGACAATAGATTCAGGCCAACATTAAATGAGAAGAAATAAGCTAACACTTCTAGTGGAGTGAAGGCTTTGTCTTCCCAAACACCCTTGAGTTTCAATCTTTCTCTCCTTCTCGTTTTTCCCATGTCTTTTTGGTGACACTTATTTTTCATTTCTTCCTTTTAGTCTTTTATTCTCACTTTTGGAGTTGCTTTCTTTTGTTTTTTTCTTTATTTTTCTTTCCCTTTATTATCTTTTATGAGATTCAAGAAAATATCATAAATTGAAAACTGAATTATAATTGTAACTGCCATTTATGAGATAAGGCAATGGAAAGCTCACAGGTTATTTTAGAAATAAAATTGTTCTTATTGTGAAATAATTTTTGAAATAATGATGCCAACAGCACAGAAAATCTTGTCAGAGAAATAATTATTCTAGTTTTTCTTTTTGCTAGGAAATTGTGAAGTAAACCAAAGATTTAGCAGGCAAAATATAACTTCACAGGTGTTTCCTTTTCCTGGCTCAAAACAGGATTTTTAATTCAGAGGAAAATGTATTCTTTTCCCTACTTGAGAAAATGGAGATTAATTGCTATTTTTATAATGTTAGTAGGCATTATTCTATGACTTTATTTTCACAATAAGAACAACTTTGTAGATGGGAGAGATACTTAACTTGCATATCAGGATCAGGTTAATAACTACTGCTGGAAATTTTCTCAAAATTATGAAAGCTATTTCATTACTACAGTATTTATCTCTTTTCGCCATCATAGTTTTTATGATTTTTTTATATTTATCCTACTATATTTAATTTTCTAATTTATTGTGGGAAAGGTTCATGTCTTGTCCATCTTTGCATCTCCTAAAACTTCTAACATTGTAGTTTCTTAGTTAATACTTATTGAACAAAGAAATATCAATCTAGTCCACTCTAGCCATTCTTATAGTTTGTTACCTGTTCATGTATCGTTTAGGATTTTTTCCTCTGGGTTGTGGTGCCACCGAGATTCTCAGAGCAGTAAAATTATGTCGTAATATTTTCCTTTTATTAGCTCTGTTCTAAAATTTTCTTTCACTGTAAATAGGACAAAGATAAGAATTCCAGGTTTGTCCCTTCTGTTGGTGAAATACTGTTATCAAGTAGATATCACATTAATTTGTTCATTTTTTTCACAATAATCAAGCAGAATTTTAAATGAAGAGATCATTAGAGAAGATTTAAAAAATCATTTCAATTTGGTGGGGGCGCGTTACTGGGGATTGAACTCAGGGGCCCTTGGCCACTGGGCTGCATCCCTAGCCCAATCTTGTATTTTTTATGTAAAGACAAGCATCTCACTGAATTGCTTAGCTTCTCTCATTTGCTGAGGCTGGCTTTGAACTCATGATGCTCTTGCCTGAGCCTCCAGTGCCACTGGGATTATAGGTGTGTGCCACTGGGCCTGGCAAGAAAAACCCATTTGCCAGGGTGATATTTTGTGTTAGACTTGTGATCTTTGCACGCATCATAATTTTTAGTATTTTTCTTTTTCTAGAAATAAGTACAGGCAATTCTATTTTGCTTTAAAAAGTTTTTACAAATAAGTTTTATTCCTTGAAGGTACACAAATGCCAAGCTATTTCATGCCAGGTGACCAAATAATTTCTGGTATTCTTCATTTGCAAAACAACTAATGATATTTTTAGATTCATGAGAACCAGATACAGCTTTAGCTCAATTAAAATAATATATAGAAGAATACATTATTGAAACCTTTACTTTTTAACTCTAGTCTAAGCTTTTTCTAGCTAAGTTTTGCTTTTCTCACTGGACTATTTTGATTTATTTTTGAGTCATTTTGCAGGGTTTTATCTATAAGTCACACCTAAATTTGGACAAGTGATACCATTTGTTTGTTGGTGGATGGCTATTAAAATTTGAAATGGGTTAAGCAGTTATATAAGAAACAATGAATTATACTACCCATGTAAAAAAAAGTAGCTACCACAACTAAACAGAAAGGCATACTATTTCCTTCTTACTTTGGTTTAGTGGCCCCAGGAGTTAATGTAGGGCAGGAAATGTCATGCTGGAGGGAAGCCAAGACAGTGGGCAAGTGAGTGCCTTTGGTTGTTTTCTTTATGAGACTGTCGCCCTAGTTGTGCTAGTGCTGAACAGACAAAAGCAGAAGAAAACCTTTAGCTAAAGGGGATCTTGTTTCTTCCAACAGAACAAAAGCATCACAATTACTCTAGGCAATATGACATTATCTACATTCACTAAATATATTGAAAAGAGTGAATGGAATACATTTTGTATTTTAAGGTAGATTTTTACAAAGGTGTAGGGAATCCATCTGTATTCCAAGGGAGTGAGGTTTTTTCAAGTATAATTTCTTAACTCATTCATATTAAAATCCTCATAAAAATTTAACACTATTGCTGGTCTTTGGTAAAGCTGTTGAAATACCCTTGGTTTTAAGAAACTGAACTGTTTTTGACTCTGTATTTTTTTTTTATCATTCAGAGTATTGAGCTGGTAATTTAATATCTTTACCCCTCAAATCAAATTATTTTTTCCTATCATTTGCTCAGCTTCTTGGTTTATCAAGCATGATTAGATTTGCCTTTTCTTACTTTGAGCAATGTGGTCTGAAAGTGTGAAATAGAAAAAAAAATGATCGTATTAAGTATATGAAACAATATTCAGTGTTTTGTGTAAGTTTGTTTTGCATGATGGAAAATTGTAATTCTGGCTCACCATATTTTTTTTTTTTGCCATAAATAGGAAATGGTGAAAGGAAACATCAGTGACTAAGTACACAGTGACTAAAAAATTCTTTACTTCAAAGAGCAAAGACCATCTTTATAAGGCACCTAAATGGCTTGTCCAATATGCTAATTGGTACAAATTGAATATAGAATAAGTCTTTCTTAAAGAATAATTTTAATTTTTTTTTGTTATACCACTATAAATGCTATCAAAGAATGAAGGTAGAGGAAGTCTATCACTGTTCCATTACACCCTGTCGCTACTAGAAATTGAACTGACCTACCATACCTTTGCAGCATTCCAACTTGACAAGGACTGTGTATCCATAATTGATATTCCAGATTTCTGCATTCTCCATGCCCCCAGGTACCAGCCTACTCCAGCCACACTTCAGTCTTCAGTTACTCTCAGTGAATTCCATCAGGGGATTAATTCACTGATCTGCCTAAAGCTCTCATAAACCAGCCATTTCTCCTCTAAACCTTCTTATATTGTCTCTCATATGAGCTTTTGGGGGATACCTCAAATCCAAACCATAACACAGTTCAAAGAAGTGAGATGCAGTAAGTTTTCTCTATTTTTAATACGTGTGTGCTTATTAAATTCCATGAAACATATTTGTGAAATATCTGAAAGAAAAATACAATTGACAGTAGGAATAGAACTAGGTCAGTCTTAAATACAAAGAGATAGGCCATAATTTTATATTTGATTTTTTATATATAAAACTATCCAGAATATCTAGGATTTCTTTCATTTATTGCCCTTTGAAGAGACATAAAGAGGTAGAGTGACACTTTGGCCCACTGTATATTTCATAGAAGATGTATTTTTTAAATATCTGAGATTAGTATATCATGCAGATACTGGTATGTGTCTCTAAGTATGTGCTTTGAGGGTCTTGAGTGTGTGTCTGTGTTTATGTGATTTCATATTACAGAAGACCTAAAAAAATCAATTACAGAGTATGCCTATGTCTATTTCCTTTTTATTTTTCACTTCTTCATGCCAACTATGGAAGACTATGGATTAGATGGGGAAGCAGGTGCTGGACTACTGAAGAGAGAGATTGAAATGTGGCAAAGATTTTACCCTTATATATTAGTCATGGTGTTTTAAATTCAGCAGTTATTTTTCCACTGGTATAGTAGTTTCCACTAGGGTCACTATAAAATAAAGTTACCTTTAAAAGGTGTCTTTTAACCATTCTCCCTCTTTTTCATTCTCAAGCCAGTTACTGCTCTTTCTCCCAGTTGTGCATACTCTGATGCTATTAAAATTCTGAAGCCTAGTGTCATATCCATTCCATTCCTGATCTACTCCCAATATTTCTTTACTCTCTAATTGAAAGACTATGTAAGGATTGTCCTAGTTGTGAGTTAGTAGTCTTTCCAGGCCCTTTCTGTTCTCTATTTATATATAAGATATTTCTGTGCTTTTCATAGTTTTTCATTTTATATTGAAATTGCCACATCTACTTGTTACTATTCATCTTTTCATTATGTGTTTTGTGATGTCAGAGGATTTGTTCTATCACAGTTGATGTTAAATAGTAGTTAATATTAGCACAAAGTATCTTCTCAATAAATTGAAAGTGAATGAACAAAAGGCATGTGTGTATAACCTGAGTCACTCTGTCTCTCTGCTTACAAACATTGTCTGCTGCTACTAGTTCTAAATCTCATCTTTTGGAAGGAATTTACCACCCAAATTATTGATTAAACAAAACAGCAGCAAACACTGAAGTGGGAGCATATAACTGAGGATGAGAACATTGCTCAATACAGTTACTTTCAAATATTTGCAAGTAAAAATATTTGTTGAATACCGAGGAACTTCTTTACACATAAAATTATTTCTGCATGCCAGTTTAATACCATAGAATCTCCTTGACCTATTAAAGTGTTTGTATTGTTAATGAACCTCTTTGTTTCTTCTGCTGTAAAGTCTGGATGACCAGCTTCCTATATGGGCACTTGTAGATTTTGATTACGTGGATCTGTTTGAATGTGTTTTTATTTAGTTATTTTTGCTAACCAATTTATGTCATCTAAACTATATTAACTTTTTTTTCTTTAGAACTTCCATATATAATTGTATAAATCCAAGGTTTGCAATAGATTATAAGTCAGCAAGCAAAGCGAAAAACATCAAAGTATGCTAACTTCTGACATTAAGCTGTTGGTATTAAGGGTAGTGTTCTGGGTTTCCCATGTCTGAAGTTCCACAATTCACAAGAATGGGGATGATGGCAATAGGTTCAAAGGAAGCTTTTGTTTCTTCAGCCTCTTTATGTTGGATGTACTTTCTAAGATCAGGTTTTTATGAATGATGAATGTAACATGAGCATGTTAACAGGTTTAGCAGATTTTTCTTCATCCTGTAATTTTCTCTAAATGAACTGAGAATGAAGGTCTTTTTAGATTGGAACTGTGGAGTGGATGTATGGAAATAACATTTTAAAAAAATTATTTTTAAAGTCTCTAGCCTTGCACCTTATAGGTGAAAATGCTTATTTAATACATTTTATTTATAATAATATGCTTAAGATTTTTTCTTAATAAACTTTTTTGAGGGATATACTAGTGTTCTTTGTCTTTGGCAAGTAGTAACTAGATGTTGACAAAGGAGCCTTTTACCCCTAATTCCTGATGAAAAACTGAGATAGGAATATTAGGACATTTAGACGATAATAGGAATAGTTAATGAATCTAGTAATTGGTGGGTTGTTCATCACCTCCCAAATCACCTCTTAATTCTTTTTAAGGGTTGTAACATACTTGTAAAGTATCTGAGTGTTAATATTTCTAATTGTGTTGCATTTTTGTTTTTTTCCACTCTACATTATTGTTATTTTGGGGAAAAACATTTAACTTCACTGAAACTAACATATAAAATGGGATATAAAGTAAGATATTAATGCTGAACTTGAGGATTTTATGAGGATTGAATAAATTGAATTATAGTTTCGTATGCAAACATATACATTTATATATTTGTATGTAAATCAATTCAATGTGTGTTTGTGGAGAGTGTGGGTGGTGGAGAGGAGAAAGAGAGGGAGTGTGTACAAACTTGTCTATCAGCTTTACTGACACAAGATGGGAAATGCTCATTTTTCTCATATCCTTTTCTTTTAAAACCAGGAATGGATTTCCTAAGACCACTGCAAACTGTTAGCCTGGCATGACTTCAGTGTTTAGTAAATGTTTTCTTTTTTCCCTCCTTCCTTTGTTTTTTTTCTTTCTTCTTTTCCAGTTTTTACTCTTGCTACTCAAGTAAATATGAATGCATATTTATTTAAATATGGTATGTTAATAATGTATTTGCTAAATTCTATGCCTTTTATGTGCCTGGAAAATGTCTCAAACATATCATTGTCACTTCAGGACTGAGCCTGGATTGAGGTACACATAATCCATTGGAGGGAAAATCTGATTCTTCATATCGCTCAAGATTGTATTTTATGTAATTCATTTTTTTCTACTCAATTTCTGTTGATTTGTATGGACAAAATATTTGTTAATATGAATTTTTTGTTTCCTACTATTTTTATACATCTTCTATATCATTACCATGATTAGAAGGAATTCCCTTTACACTCAGGGTTTAAATGGGCTTGATAACATTATGCTATTATATAAATTCATATATTTCATAGGTAAATATATTTGAAAACCCTGATAAAATAAGTGATTTAATGTAAAGTTTATATATTAGAATGTTGGTTTATTGATTATCTCACTGCAGAACAGTCAAGAAACCAAGCATTTTTAAGGTATTTTGGAAACAGGAATTTTATTCTTTACAGAAGAGCTTATTCTTTCCTGCAATCATTGATTAAAGGGGTGTTTACCAGAGGTGTCTGACCTTAATCCCAGTCCTCATAATGAATTTCAGCTTTTTATAGTGTTCTTTTGAAGAACTGTTTTGCTGTATTTGGCTATATTGCTTTATTAATGGCATCTCTGATAGTTTAAGAACTGTTTCTATCTTTACCAGCCTTGAGTCTGGTACCACAGATAACAGGGAGGTTATTTTATTACACTCTTCTTCTCTCAATGTGAAGATTAGGAAGGTCAATTTATGACCTGAGCTTACTCCATTATTTGTTCTAGAGGTTGGTAAACATTACAAATGGATATCACAATTGGATTTTGAATCAATAACTTCAGACACTGAACCATATGTTTTAATGAGAAACTGGATTTTCCTTACAATGGTCACATAATGCTATTAGTTTCTTGAAGATATATGAGAATTAGAAAAGGTAAATATAAACACACAAAGTACTATGATGTCTCCAAATATATTATATTTCATTCCTCTACTAAGGTCAACCACAATTCTTTTTGCTGTGCTTTGTTACTCTGGGTCACTCCACAATAAATTTGAAATCATACATGATATTTGTTCTGAATTTATTACTTACTTGAAGACCTCCGTTTGCTCTTAGGAAAAAGTCCTATTGATTCTTATGAGGTATTCAGTTCCGTAGTTGCTGTATACCACATAGCTTATTTCAAAGACAAGTAAGATTCCTCTCAGGTATAAGTAAAGTGAATTAGAATAGGTAAATAGACAAGCTCTATGGGCTTGTCTCTTCTGTAAGAATAAAAAGGAATTGTGTTTATTTCATAATGTATATTCTCAGTTGAAAATAATTTGATGCTTACTCCTCAATTCATGGGCACTTCTGCATACATGATTAGTGAAATAATTTGGCTAGATTTTAGAAATAATTTATATTTTGCTGGAATATTCTTCTTTAAAATTCTCTTTAACAATTCTTCTCAGGACTGAATATATTATTTATACTTATTAGCATTAATTCTGGTTTTTGCCCTATTGTACAAAAATGATAATTTTTTAATGTTTCCCTTACTTCAGAAGAATAAGATAAATTTAGGACATAGTTACCCTTAAAATACTCTTTCATTTTCAAATAAACATACCAAAAAAGCTCCTATTTTGTTGACATTGGAGTCAATTTTTTTCTTTATTCCAGTATTCTATGATACTGTTTGTAGCATTTGATTCTGGGTTTGACTGTTTCCGGCCAGCAAAATGCTGTAGTTCTCTCAAGCAATGACCTAGTTAACAATGTATTAGGACACAGTGATATTATAGAAGTGGGGATTAGAAGCAGGGATGAGAGAAAAGATCATTGTAGTCTTTTTTCTAATCCTAGGTACAGCAAACATATGTGTGGAAGCCATATTGTTCACAGAAACTTTTACTTATTTGCAGTACTTTACCTTGGAAAATTAAAAAAAAAGATATTGGATCAAGGAATCGTATCTCAGAATTTAATTTCTATACTTTATTCAGTGACCTCCTGAAAGTCAACATTGGGATGAAGACCAAGTTTCTGTAATTATGATATATACAGTTAGAGTTTTTTCCTGATATTTATGATAGCTTTTAGAGACATTTTATCAAAATTGTCCCATTCTTTGGCAAATACCTATTTTTCAACTTTATTGTTTTAATTGTTTGCATTGTAAGGGTCTGACATATTAATTCTAAATGGCTTTATCTAACAGGCTACTGTATGAAACTTGAAGGTTTTCCTTTACAGTTATTGGAAGATTTTTTTAACCATTAGTATTGATAGTGTAAAATGATTCTCCTTGTAAAATACATAAATGCTTTGTCATTGCTAGATTAACTTCTTGAATATAACTTTCATTTTCTTGGTTGACCAAACTCTATGAGTTTAAAATAGGGAAAATATAACAGTTATCCATGCTTATATGCCTAGAAATAATTTATGAGATGTAGATAGGCTTCTTGATTTAATCAAGGAGATTATTAGCCTAGTTTTAATAGATATAGTGAATAAAATCAATACTAAATTTAAACCATGTTCCTATATCAACATATTACATTTTTGACCAAGAAAAATATCGTAATTTTCAGAGTATTTTCATCTCATTAAATTTTGAGTTGAATTTTCCTCCATATGATTTTAACTGATTATTAGAGTCAATACATATTTTTGAAAACATTGAGAAAATAAATGAGAATATAAGTCTGTAGAATATTAATCCCTAGACAACAAGGAATTTGTGTTGTTTGTGGCTTTTTTCCCCAGTAATCATAGCCATATAATAGACATTTTCTGAAAATAAACAAAAGATAAATGAATAAGCTAAGTAGTTATCAGTTTCAGCTTATGCTTATCTATATATATATGTGACTAAAAACTTTTTGTTTAAATAGAATAAAAATTTAAGAACTGAAATAGGTATCAAAAGACTGATACACGTTACCAAAAATCTATTTCATTTCTTCCTTTGAAAAATAATGTCATGCTACTGGTTGACTTTGCTGACAGTTTCATATTTTTTCCACAGTTTTTTATATACAATGGCACACTGATTAATGATGAGTTACATTCTGATAAATGTATGGTCAGTTTATTTTGTCACTGTGTGAACATAATAAAGTGTACTTATTCAAACCTAGATGGTATAGTGAATCAGTCAAGTGGCTTCTTGATGTAATCAAGAGGCATAATCAACATGAGACATATGAGGGTATTGCCAGCATAACATGGCATAGTGTTTAATAGTGCAATTTAAAAAAAATAAGCTGAAGGAGCACACTCTACAATAATGATGAAAGTATATTATAATATGTAAACCAGCAACTTAGTCACTAATTATCAAGTATTATATATTATACATAATTGCATATGCTTTACTTTTATACACCTGAAAGTGTATTAAATTTGTTTATATCACCATTATCAAATAAATGATGCTTTGTGATGTGATGTTAGGAGAGCCAAGAGATCAGTAGGCAATAGGAAATTTTCAGCTTCTTTAAAATCTTTTGAGGCCACTTTATTATAAACCTACTATTGATGATTAGAACTTTGTTATGCAGCACATAACTATGTTTGCATTGAACTGGGCATGCTTATTTCAGAAAATTTTGATTTTTGTAGTATGAATTAGAAAATATATAATTCTTTTTAAATCATTTTTTGCTTTCCTCCATTCAAGGTAAACCAATGGATTGGCATTCATAGAGTATAAACTTTAGAGTGTAGATTGTAATAGGTAAACTTCTCTGTTGCAACGGATTCATTTGCCTGGTGAAACACAATTATAAGTTATATGCTTTGAGAAATTTGACAAGTGCTAGTTAATTTTATGTGAAGTTGAAGGACATAACTTTGGTAGTATGAAATATCATGTCAACATTAAAGCAAATACCTTTTTTTCTTACTGTATTTTAGATTAAAATTAAGTCAATAAATAGGATCATGATTTGCTTTGAGCATCTGTATTTATTTGGTTGTAACACAAATACTTAATTTCAGTACTCACTACTAGATGTCTCTTCTTAAGGCTTTTCATAAGTTTCAAAGGAAATATGTAACTCAAAATGCATTCTCAGATATATGATATATTTGTGATGGATCTTCATGCAGATAGACTTAAAAGTAATATACAAGTTACCAGGTCAGATTCTTGCTGACCTATACAATACCTGAATCCTAATAGGTCCTATTTCAGCTCCTATATCTTTGACAAATAGCTGAGCTCCAAAAATCTCTGTCCACAGTACTGAAACCTCTCGTGATGTATGAGCATGTCTTGCTGATAAATTCTAATGTCAGCCGCTGTGTGATAGTGATTCATCAGATTGTAAAATTTGGGTTTGGGGAACACATTGAATTAGTAAGTTCCACATTTTAGTTGTGTTAAAATTAACACAGTTTGTTCTTTTGTTTTAAAGAATTTATAACAATTACCTTTCACATTGTCAAAAGTAGTTTAGAATTTAATTTGAAATTATCAATGCTATCACAAAAGAAATGTCTAATATTAATAAATAAATTGATATTATTGCAGTGCTGAAAATGTTTACATAGCAATGACATGTTGATAATAAGCATCAAGCTACTGTGAGAAGTTAGACACTTGATTATGAACAAACACAACAGTAATAGACACGGAAGCTATGTGGCTTTGTTACGATAAGCAATTTGCCTATAAAAACTATGGCTTATTATCTTAAATTTTGAAACAATATTTTAGGCTGTTTTCTTTGTACAAAAATATGTTTAATTTGCAAGACTCTGGGTTTTTGTTTGTAAAAATGACTAAAAACCTCAATGATCTTAGTTGGGTTTTTTTTTTAAGTAAAATTCTTACATTACTTATAAAAGATTTTTAAATAACTAGCAATGTTCTTGACACTTCTTTTCACTGATTTGCAATTTTGTAAGCTGGTTTTTAGTACTTTAAACATAAACTTAGAGGACTGCATTGTGTTTTTATTTTACTCTAAATAATTTCACAATTTTTTTCTTACTGAAAGTTTTCTTAAATTTTTAATAAACTGCAGCTATCTGACTTATGCTATTTTTATGTTAGGGTAAAATTGATAAAAGGTAGAATTTTATGAATTTGAACCTGTCAAACTTTTACTACTAATCTATTATATTTCATAGTGAAATTCTAAAATCATACTCTTAAAATTTGGATATATTGTTTTCTTGCTATGTTTGCAACATAATGAATTATTTGGTTTTCAGTGAAGCTTATTAAGTGTTTAAAATCACAGAGAGATCTGAAAGTTACATTTATATCATAAGCCCTCCTGAAATTTGGCAATATTTCCTGCAAAGCAAGCAGCCTAAAGCTGAGCTACTATCAATAAAATTGAAATAACGCTTTCAGCCACTGAGGTATTAGATTTACATTATCCAAATCTAATAATTAAATCCACCTCAAATGCTATGTGTTAAGAAAAATCTTTAAGAGAATATATAATTTCCTGGAGGATTTGTTCCAGTCAATAATTAAAGTATTAGATACAATATTATCATTGCCTTTTAATATTGATAAAATGCTTTTTAAAATCCATTTTTGTGCACTATATAAATGTAGTTACATAACCCAATAAAGTGTCTTATACTTAACATTCAAAATTTCATTATAAAAAAACACTTTTGAAAAAGTGGTCATTTAAATGATATCTGATCAACTGATATTTTCCAGAAATTATTCTTTATTTAGAAACAAAAACAAGGACAAAAGCAATTGATTTTAATCCAAAATGTATTTTTCCTTATAAAAGAGGTCCACATACTCACTGTGTCTACTCTACATAATTTGTCCTTTTTTATTACACCACGTGTCAATTCAAGTTTATCTGGTCACTGCAAAAACTCGTGGCTAATATGTGTAATACAACACAGGAGGAGGTATTGCTCAGTTCAACTACTCTTATATACTTAAAAAAAATACAGAAATGTTTTTGTCCACTTTAATTGTCATCCAGACATAAAAGTTACATGAAAGTTCTAGAAAATGGAATTATTTATTTGGTTGCCACAGTACCCTTGAAGCCAGTTAATTAAAATGCTGAACTTGTACATGTTTCCATTGGTCATGAGCAGCATTGGTGAAGCTTAACCTTCTTTGTAGAAAGTTAGGTTTCTCTGCCTGTTTTTTAATTCAACTGGAGTTTTGAGCTTTTCTTTGAAGTTAGTTGAGTTGGTTGTTTTTATGACATATTTGTTGGCACACCTATCACTGTTGCTTTCACTTCTAAGTTTGTACTTTTCTCTTTACCTGCTTCCCAGAGGTTTATCAGAGGAGGATAAAGCTCACTGAATGCAAAGGTTGGTTTGTGTAAGTAATTCCTTACATGGCTATGTTTATCATCACAGTTTATTTCTTGAGAGAGGCAGCTGAAAAGACATATTACACCAATAATCCCTAGAAGGCCTCCAAGACAGGCCATAAACGTTGTGGTGTTACTCTTTTCATACTCTTTTCGACCTTGGTCCACACCTTTTGTGGTGACATTTATACATTGTTTTCTGTTTTTCTGATATATTGTGGGGATATCAATACAAATTTTGTACTCAGTGGATGGGTTCAGATGCGTAAGATTATATACCTTGACATCAGATGGTATTCGAGCACTTTGGGCAGCATGAGAATTTTCAGTCTTGACAAAGGCAGTCCACTTAACACTGGATTTGAGAATTTTTGAACTTGCTTTCCAAGATACCAGAACTGAATTGGCCTGAATATCTCTTATTTTGATATTCAAAGATCCATTATTATCTTGGGGAAAAGAACCATCCACTTTGATCATAATAGACTTTAAGTCAGCACCAACTAGGTTAGTCGCTATACAAGTATATAGACCCCCTTCTTTGGGGGTTATGCCACTTATATCTAGTGTGCCTTCAGAATGAACATAGAACTTATCTGTCAGAGTATTAGGTAATAGTTTTTGACCAGAAGGTGTTATCCAGTAGATTTCAGGCTGTGGCTCTGCCGTTGCTCTACAGTGAAGGGAGACATAGCTATTAGCTTCTACATCCAAATTAGAAGGAAAGCTCTCAGGAGCTATAAGAGGGAGGCAAATTTCCATCATATCCCTGAAATGCACTTGTCGAACATTCTGGCCTTGGAATTCAGGTGGGTCCACACAAAACAGTGCATCTGGCTCCATAAATCGAATGTTGGTTTTGTTCATATTAATCCAACGGATGACACAGTCACACCTGATTGGATTGCTGTGTATGCTGATTTCCTTGAGGTTTGGCAGAGACTCAATGGTACCATGGTATAGGGCACTGAGGGCATTGCTGTTCAACATGAGTGATTCCAGCTTGGGGAGTCTGAAAAATGCATTAGGGTGAATGTAAGACAATCTGGGGTTGTTAGTAGCTTCTATTTTTCTTAAATCTGGCAAGTTATCCACAGCAAGACTGTCGATGGAAATCAGCTCAGGCATATTATTTATCCCCAACTCTTTTAAGTGTAGCATATTGCTAAAATCACCTCTTCGTATTCTATTAATAGGATTTTTGTTTAGATCCAAAAATTTGAGGTTTACAACTTTTTGAAGAGCAACATGGGGCACTTTGATAAGCCTGTTGTCATAAAAAGAGATGCTTTCTAAGTTTTCAAGTCCAACCAAGGCATTATCTGGTATTTCCGTGAGGTTTATACCAGCTATAACCAGACTGCGAAGATTGATAAGAGGCTTAAAGTTCATGTCTTTGATTCTGATGATTGGATTTTCTCCAATCATCAGAATCTCTAGATTTGGAAGAGCATCGAACCACTTACTGTTGATCATCTGCAGTCTATTTGAATTGAGATGAAGTCGAAGAAGATTATGTAGGCCAATAAAAGCTCCGGGTGAAATTGTAGAAAGCAAGTTGTGATTAATATAGAGTTCTTGTAAGTTACTCAGTCCAGACAGACATTTTTCAGGCAGCTCAGTAAGTTTGTTTTCTTCTAGGTACACAGAAAGGAGCTGTTGCATCTTTTTTACATTAATATTGGTGACTGAAGATAAATTGTTTTGAGATAAATCCAGGCCAGTAAGGTTTACTGGAAAGTCTATGGAATATTCAATTTTTGCAATATTGTTAGTCTGTAGGAGCAGAATCTGTGTATCAGCAGGCAATCTGGCTGGGAAACTTAAAAGACCTAAATCATTACAATCCACTGTAGATGCCTCCATATAAATGGATCTGGGTGTAAACCAAGGCCTGATTTCACATGTACATAACTGTGGGCAATCCAATTTTTTATCTACAGCTTGTACTAGTGTAGTAATAGCTAGGCCAAGTAGCACATGAATTTGGAGTGGCATGTCCTTCATCTTAACTTTCTTCTTCAGAAATTTAATGGGCCCTTAAGGATTCCACAGTCACTACTTGTAAGTTTAATAATAGCTGATTGATAAGGGGAATACTTGCATTTGTCAAATGATGAATTCCATAGAACTATAGAGTTTTTCTTCATGGAAAGAAGTGTGAGTGCCACAATTGCTTTGTCCAAAAACGTCATACATATTGGAGAAAAGAAGGGCACTATTTCCTTAATGATATAATATTGATGAACTTTTTGAAGATGGAGTATATATAGATGGTCACAGGAAATTGAGCAATTCATTTATTTAAGAGTATACTATTCAAATCCCATGCTTGGTCAGTACTTGCAGGAATAGCAGCATTATGCTAAATACAATAAAGTAAAGAATAAAAGAAAAAAAGAAAAATAATTAGTACAAAGAAAAAACATAATATCCATTAACTAATTATTTCATATATAAATAGTTCCTTCAGTAAGTTTTGACTGGATTGTTGTTATAACTAACCCTCAGGTTTGGCCTAGACATCGGATAGGCTCAGAGATTTAATCTTTAGAAGGCTGAAGCATCATTAAATTTAATAAATATTCTTCCAGGATTTTCCTGTTATATCAAGTCTTGTTTATACCCTAAGTTTTATTTATTATATTTTTTATTCCCTCTACCATTTAATAATGGGGGAAGGACGATCTTTCAATGATGTTGGCTCTTTTGTCCTTCTTAGGAAATAATATTGTTCTATTACAATCACATGAGTTAGACTGTGGTTTCTTAGGCCCATAGGAGATAGTATTTGGAGACATAATTATAAAATGATTGTTAAATGAAACAGAAAAAGTGGTATTGAGGTGGAATTCTCATTTTCATTCATGCCCCTCTCCATAGTGTCCTTTGCATAAAGAGACATGATGTAGGAAAAAGCATACACTCATACATTGTTAGTGGGACTGCAAATTAGTACAACCACTCTGGAAAGCAGTATGGAAATTCCTAAAAAAATAATAGACACTGCTACATCGATCTTCATAGCAGCACAATTCACAATAGCAAGACTGTGGAACCAACCTAGATGCCCTTCAATAGACGAATGGATAAAAAAAAATGTGGCATTTATACACAATGAGTATTACTCTGCATTAAAAAATGACAAAATCATAGAATCTGCAGGGAAATGGATGGCACTAGAGCAGATTATGCTAAGTGAAGCTAGCCAATCCCTAAAAAACAAATGCCAAATGTCTTCTTTGATATAAGGAGAGTAACTAAGAACAGAGTAGGGTCGAAGAGCATGAGAAGAAGATTAACATTAAACATGGATGAGAGGTGGGAGGGAAAGGGAGAGAGAAGGGAAATTGCATGGAAATGGAAGGAGACCCTCAGGGTTATACAAAAGTACATACAAGAGGAAGTGAGGGGAAAGGGAAAAATAATACAAGGGGGACAAATGAATGACAGTAGAGGGGGCAGAGAGAGAAGAGGGGAGGGGAGGGGAGGGGGGATAGTAGAGGATAGGAAAGGCAGCAGAACACAACAGACACTAGTATGGCAATATGTAAATCAATGGATGTGTAACTGATGTGATTCTGCAATCTGTATATGGGGTAAAAATGGGAGCTCATAACCCACTTGAATCAAAGGGTGAAATGTGATATATCAAGAACTATGTAATGTTTTGAATAACCAACAATAAAAAATAAAAAAAATAATAATAGGAATAGAAATACCATATGACCCAAGAATCCTACTCTTTGGTATATATAAGATCTTAAATCAGCATACTATAAGGATGCAGGCACATCAATGTTAATAGCTAAACATTCACAATAGCTAAGATGTAGAACCAATCTAGGTGCCCATCAAGAGATGAATGGATTAAAAAATGTGCTATTTGTACACAATGGAGTCATAAAGAAGAATGAAATCATGGCATTTTCAGGTAAATTGATGGAACTGAAAAATATCATGCTAAGTGAATTAAGCCAGACACAGAAAGTCAAGGGTCAAATGTTTTCTCTCATATGTAGGTATACCAAAATTAGGAGAGAAAATAATAGAAGAGGACTCTCATGAAAATAGAAGAGAGATCAGTGGAGTAGAGGAAGGAGATAAGAGGGAGGAGGAAGAGGTTGGGAAAAAGGAAGAACAGTGGAATGAAGCTAACCAAACTTTCTTATGTACACATCTTAATAAGCCACAGTGAATCTCACTAATTGAAAAAATATATAAATAAATAGAAGAAAGATCAGTAGACCAGATGAAAGGAAACAGAGGGAGGGAGGAAGATGGGGAAAGGGGAAGTACTGGGTACTGAAACATAATATCATGGTTAATTTTGACATATCTCTAATAAACTAATAAAAAGTGACTTGAACTTGGCAATATTTGGATGATATTAATCATGACTTATTATGGGTAGACCTTATAATTATATAAGGTCTCTCATATAATTATTCACAACTGGAGTTCATGTTAATGTTTGGTTGCTTTATTTATCCCTGGAAATAATTTACATTCCATTAATCACAAACAATAAACCTTATTACTTCAGCATGACAGACTTATTTTTTTCAAATGGATATCAGTGTCTTTATCACCAAGAAATAAACAATTCCAGAACCACATTGCAGACTGATACAAGGGATGTTTTAAAATACCATGCTACTTTTTGGTGTACACTCAATTCCCTTGAACTGCTGCTGAGCTCACTTGTCAAGTATGCAGAAGAGCATTGATGTGACTAGTTTCTTCCTTCTGGGGCTTGTTGCCTTTTAGCAATAATAGCCATAGCCCTCTACTACTGTTCCTTTTTCAAGCTCTCCCCAATAATGATAGTTTTGACAGCATTGTTGCCTAAGTTTATGATAAGGTGGGTGCTTCAGTGACAAACTTAAATATACTTGGAGATGTGGTCATTATGGAGAGAGAATCTCTCTCTCTCTCTCTCTCTCTCGTTAAAAGAAAAGACATTGTTCCTCAAAATCATGAATCATTTATAGCTCAAAGTCACACCTAATTTGCTTCTTGCTCTTTATTTTCAGAAATGTGATTTTTTATCTAAAAACTGAGTGAGAAGATTTAGATAACTACTACAATATCTTTGCTATTTTCTTTATTACTTCATCTGATTACTGACCTAAAACTCCTTTTTTTTTTTTTCAACTGAATGATCATTCCAGCTATTACTTCTGTCTTAACTAGGTTCTAAGCCCGTTGAGGGTAGAATGTAACACTGTGCATTTTTTACTGAAGATTCCTGATAATCTTGTTTAGCCTATGGGTCTTCTCCATACATATCCTCATCTTCTGCCATTTTCCTACCTTCAGCTTCCTTTTTATTGGTAAAGCAATTGATGCTTCTCCATATTCTGGCAACCTGCTATGCCTCTTCCTTTCAATTAATTGCTACTGTTTTTTCCAACCTCACTTCAATCATCTCTATTCTGGTAAGACTATCTTCCACATAACCTCTACCTCTAGTTGTACTTAGGTACCCACTCTCCACTCTGCAGTGGTCCCATGGGCCTCGTACACCTAGTATACCAATTAATTGGTTTTATTGTCTCCAGCAATGAGGAACTTATATTCTCCTTTAAATTAACCAGAAGATTGGAAATATTAAACATGAAGCATTTTTTTGGAGGCAATGTTAACCTAAAAATGCTACCTTTTATTTAGAAATTATTCTGGTGGGTGAAAATTGAAAAAAAAATATATATATACATACACACATATATATACATACACATACACATATGTATATTATACACATATTTCTAATTAAATATATATTTTTTTAATTAGAAAAACTTTCCTGACTCCATTTCATTATTTATGAAGCCCTATACTACAAATAACTATGATTTGAACTAGATTAATCCTAGCAATGTAGAAAACAAGATTTCTTATGGTGGTGAACAAACTCAAATTTTATGTATCCCTGTCTATAGGAAGAAATTGTCAACATGGGAAACAGAGTAGAGAATATAGAAGTTTAACCTGTCTTCATTGTAGTATTTACTTTTCCTTATGACTGTGGAAATTATCATGATGCTTTCACTAATAGACTATTTGATATGGATTATTTGCAGGAAACTAAAGCAATAATAATAATAATAATAATCACTTAATGCTTTATAGTTTTCAAAGCCCATTTGTTATTTTTATATTAACAATGGCCTTGTGAAATAGGTTAGTTACATACTTTAATACCCATTTTTTAATGTGAAGGTATTGATTTTTTTGTGGCAGTGCAGGGGATTACAACCATGGCTTTGCATATGCAAGCCCAGCATTCTACCACTGAGCTACACTCCCACCTTAAGGTAAGGATATTGAGATCTTACATTATTGTGATCTCATATACCTGAAATCACACAGCTGATAAAAGATAGAACCTAGGATTTCTTCTTAGGCCCTCACCATTTTCTAGACAGCTACATTGCATAAATATATAGAAATGAGAACATTTTGACTGATAGGGTTATTATTTTACCTCTTAAGAAGAGTTGGCATTACCTTGGTCTTCAGATTTTTGAATTGAGAAAATTAATTTTATCAATCCACTAGTAATGACTAGGGTATGCACATGAGTCAAAATCACAAGGGACCAGTGTACAAAACCAAAGTGCCCATTCATTACAATGAAAATACTTGTCCAATGCTTTTGCTCCATTTTGAAAAATATACTTGGAAACATAAATTATGAATCTTCAGTTTACTTGAAGATTCAGTTTACTTTAATAATACACAATCAGAGACAGAGATGCCAGGTTAGAATTCTTAATTATCACAGTCATTAAAAATGACAGCTGGGCTGGGGTTGTGGCTCAGTGGTACAGTGCTCGCCTAGCACATGTGAGGCATGGGGTTCCATCCTCAGCACTGAATGTAAGTAAATAAAATAAAGGTATCCACCTACAACTAAAAAAAATTAATAAGAAAATTACAGCCTGCATATCTGTTTTTCTAAGCCAAATATCTATGGGAACTAGACCTCTTACAGAAACCTTTTGTTGGGAAGCTTTTCCTGAGTATCTTCTTGTTCACCACACACTTGTTGCTTAATCATTTGTGTTATATTTCTCTATTCCCTTACTAACCATGAGTTTAGTAAGTTCTGATTGGGTTAATAATGTACATTAGACAATTAAATTATTATTATAAATTGCTAGTTTATTCCTTTACTAAACTTTGATTATTAGATTATTATTCTTGCTAGAAAATAAGGTTATTATTATTAGGGATGGTGCTCAACACACAATTGATTTGATAATGTCAATACAGTTAGTTGGTTGATAAGCACTTAGCTCCGTATCTCCAGAGTACAAGTCATTAGACAAAGGTTTACCAATTGATAACTTACAAATGTCTTTATATCATTTGTACTGAATGATAACATATGAAATAGTGATTAAATTAGGTTTAAAATATTTTTAAGAATCTGAAAATAAACACAGTCAATACAAATGAGGATAAAAAAGATACACCCTCAGATTTTTTTTTAGGAAAGTATAAATGTCACAATTATACTGCAAAGTGTCCATTGGCAAAACAGAAAATGATTCACTTTACAGACACCAGTTTAAAAGCAAAGCTGTTCCTTAGAGTCATGTTGTACTACTGAGAAAATGGTTTCAGCTGTTGGCCTTTTGGGGATTCCGGCTAGATAATAATCATAATTAATGGTATTAATTTTAAAAGAGATTTTTGTTTCTTTTTTATACACATCTGTATAAAAATTTTAAAAATCACAAACTAATTATGTCTTAAAATAAATTGACCATTTTAATCATTTTTCATAATTTAAATTCCCTGATTCTTTTTATTTTTCTCCTCCCTTTCTCTCATCTTCCTTCTCTTCCTTGTAATGTTTTTCCTTTTTTTGAACACATTGAATCTAAGGTGGAAAATGCTTTCAAGCTCAAAAAAGTTGTATTAGAGAATTATTTGATATACTTACATAATTACCCTACTCCTATCAATTATCAAGGAAATTTTTCTAAGAAGTAAGAGTGAAGAAATTACACTTTAAAATAAAATAATGTTTCAATTTGAGTTTTAAAAGGTTTAGGACTCTTGCTAAGGAAGATGCTAAGGCACCTAGCACAGGGATTAGATATTATATTATTGTGGATGGATGTGTAAATGAATAAAAAGTGTATGATATATAGTTGAAATAGTTTGGGGATTTCCTCCCTTAAATATGGTAATTATCAATATGCAAATAAATGTTGCCAAAAGTAGATGCATTGTTATTAAATGACTTTATTTTGTAAAAATGAATTCATATGGTCCTACTTTTAGGTGTTATGACTCAGAGCTAACTAAAAATTAACTACTATTCTTTTCGCTTGTTTTTTTCACATAAAGCTATATTAGAAGGTCATTTCTGTATCTTCTTTTAAAGACAACAACATCTTTCATATATTAAAGTAAAATGTATTATAGTCAAATATTTTAAAAATTTGAAAGACATTGTTATTGAAATGTTACCAGGAATGGAAACTCACATCTTGATAAATTTTATTATATAAATTTTCCTTCAAGTACTAAATCATATAATTTCAAAGTTCATTTTTATTAGAGCATATCATCTATCTCCCTTTCATTTATTCATCCATTCAATTGTTCAATAAATATTTGTGGAAGACCTACAACATTAGTCACTGTGTTTTCATTTCTGATTTTTCCACTTTGTAAGATTTTTAAGAAAAATTTTAGATTTTTTTATTGATAGAATGTAGTTTTGCAGTTCAATTAAGCATTTTTTGTTGATTATGACCATATATATATTTTAATTTTAACATTAAAGCACTTTAAACTGGAATTTTCCTAATATCTTTGTCATTTTGTCCTTTTGCCGTTTTTCTCACAGTACATTTAATATCTCATATTGGCTCCCCTGCATAGAATTTGCCTGAAGAATAGCCACAGGCCTAAAACATTTAATATGGGACACTGACAGCATGTAGCCTCCCAATTTAGTCCATTAAAAGAAAGCAGTTTTAAGATTTTTTATACCTTTAATTTTTAATATCTGCAGACACTCATCATAACTTTTCTTTTTAAAGTAATTTTTATATTTGAGAATTTAAAAATACAAATTGTTTCTTGAGATAATTATATAGGTAGCCTTTTATGGAAAAAGCTACCTTTCCCATAGAAATGAGATCTTCATTCTTTAAGCTTTTTCATCTGTGTTTTATCCTTCATGAAATAGTGATTGAATACCTACCTTTTGGCAGCTGCTCTTGTAGCCATAAATAGGGTGAAATAACTGCTCATCAAGCTCTCAGGTGTCTAAGGAGTAAATAGCAAAGAAGAATACTGCACAATAGATTTGATTTACATTAAAGGTATATGTGGTATTCTGTGGAAACACAAGAAAGGTAATGCTTTGATCTATGTGTCCAACAGGAGCTGCCTGAATATTTAATGGTCTTTTGTGATGCTTTTAAAAATTCAGCTGGGAGTATAGTGGGGAAACATGGGGGTAAGAACATTCAAAATCCACCATCATTCAGAGGAATTTTTACAATGGTAAGGATTAAGAACAAAATGTGCCTTCTTCCTTGTACCTCATTATAATATAAAGAATCCTGAGAAAGAGCAACATTTTGATACTTGACTCGTGTTTAAAAAAAAAATTGGTGAAGGTAGAAAGTTGCCATGTCTACATAAAAACTCAGTTTTTCCTTTTCTTCTATAGTGAACTGCTAGCTAAGTTTGTTTGTATAAAGAACCTAAATTCTATTCTCCCATTATCTGGTTTTATATTCCTTTGTTGTAAAATTTAGTCTCTCTTCAATTCTAATTGAAGGTTTCATATCCCAAAGGTGTTGTTGAATTATACTAAATGTATCCCTATAAAATACTGCTCTTGTTTGCTTGAGAAATATTTATTTTTGTGTTTCTCAAACCTAATTATTTGACTATGTATGTCAGCTTTCAAGTGAATGTTTAGAGTGGCTTGATAAAACTTCTTCTGACCTGTTAATAAGAAATTGGCATAGGTTAAAAACATTTACTTTGTGTTAAGAAAGACTGGCCAGACTTATGAGGTGTTTTTGCAATTGTGAACAGGATACCACTCTTCCCTGTGCCTTAAATTAATTGTCTTTAAAATTTAGGAACAAGGTTATAAAATAAATCTGACAATAAAATCTGAGTCCCAGGAGTTTCCTGTTGGTGTAATGATTTCTATATATTCATAAATTATCAGCTTGTTATAATACTGTCATTTCTCATTATGAAAAGACTTTTGATTTATATAAGATCTTTAAGATCCTTTCATATTTTAAATTTATATGATGTACGATATTATTCTGTGAATGTAAAAGTTTTTTTAAAAGGAACCTAAAAATCAGCCTAAAAATCACAAATCTGATTTTAACCTTTGTATTCTATAGTTGATCAAAAGTTTATACTCAATACTCTAGTCCTATACAATTAACAAATTAGGTCAGTGAATTTTAGTTGTTATTTGGCATTTAAAGGTTATAAAATTAATTATGTGCCATTATTCCTGTTTAATTTTAAGTTTATGTCTATGTAGTAGTAAATGAAATGAGAGAGTAAACTAGCCACTTGAGAGAAATTTTTTGCATTAGAAACCTTGATCTAAATATGGAAATGGATTCAAATTCTTTCATTTTGTCTCCAAAACTCTGCCTTAACACTGTGCTCTACTTCCTCTCAACTTGGTATTGGAGTAGCACCATTCATCTTCTGATCTTTTCAGAAAGGTGTTTCCTGAAACTGGACAGATGCACTGCATTTGCTGTTGCTTTCTTCATTGTTGAGTGCTTCTCTCTTGCTAAAGTTTTACTGCAATGGAATTTAAAAGGTGGTTGGGTGTTGTGGGAAGCAGTAGAGTAATAAAATCTATTTTCTAGGTCTAGTTTTGCTACACTGGTTATTCAGATCACATTGTTATCTGAGCCTTAATTGTTCAAAAAAAAAAAAAGAAAAACAAAAAACCAAACACTAAATTTTCACTGTTTTTCCAGTTTGGTTGGATGCTCTATGAAATTCAAGAAATTTCTTAGGAAGCTGCCATTAGAAAAATGTCTGCTTTTAGAGTAGGCTTTAGAGAATGAGGAATAAAATCTGAGTCTCAGGAGAGTTTCATGTTGGTGTAATGATTATTCATAAATTATCAGCTTGTCATGATACTGTCATTTCTCATTACGAAAAGACTTTTGATTTATATTTGTTTTTAATTATAGTTTTTGCTCAACTGAGCACTTCATTAATAGCATTATATATGAAGTTGATTTTTGTACATGATTAGCAAAACAAATTATATTGCTAAGCCATAACTTCTGTCTTTATGTTTGTATCTCTTTTGTGAGCATCATTCCATACATTGGGGAATTCTAATTTAGTGTATGGCATAATAGTAGTTCATTTAATATTGTTTGAGAGCAAATGGATTTTAATTGCTGGATTTGCTTTGGGGGGGAGGGGTCTTCCTTTTCTCATTCTCTTGTTATTCAACATTTGTATAGTCCCAAGTATAGCCCTCTCTAGGGAAATATGTTCACTTATGCATTATCCTTAAAATTGGTTCATCTTAGATTGATGTATAATCATCATTATTTCCAAATTAGGGAATACAGTGATGGAAAACTTGGTTTGGGTTATAACTGAAGCATAGATATTTGTGTACTTGAATAAATACTGACAGAGTGTACAAGGACATTCATGTTAATTTTGGATTTTCATCATATTTATTCATGTTTTACCTGTTTGTCAAACTGTAGCCTTAATACAGAGTGTTAGGATTAGAAGTAGTCTATAAAAGAATTTTTCAGACCTATACAAATTCATGCAAAATTTGTAATTTTTTACTTGTAGTCAGGAACAATATATATAAATTTGTAAAAAAAATAATAGTTTCCTGACACAAATTGTATATATGTGTGCATGCACATGTATATACTGAGATACTTTTTGGTTCTGCTCAGAAAATCCTGAATGCTATTAACTAAATTTACTAAGAACTGAAGTTTCTCATGTTTTCCAATTTTTATTCTTATCCACAGATGTTGTGGGTGACCAATTTAGTTATGTATCAATTTACATTTTAAAATTTTCATAAGTTAAGAAAAAGTGTCCACAAATATATTTTCCTTATTTCTTTGACATTTTTGGTCTCTAAAACCTCATTCTTATCACTCAGTTCCAGTTTATTTGAGAAACCAATGCAGTGAGATTATTTATAAAGGGAGCTCTTATTTTATCTCAAAGGAATTGCTAGCCAGATTTAGAGAACATTTCTCTGGGACTTTCCCTAGATTGTGTGACAAGATTCATGTCATGCCTTGCAGTATGATGTCTAGAAAGGTGTATATTGTGTAGACCTATTTTCAGGTATCCTATATTTTAGATGAAAGCATTTGGGTGTGATTATCAAGGAATATTTAAATAATTTTCTTCCTCATTGGAAGACAGCCAAATAGCTCAAATCTGAAGTTTCTATCCTTTGAGTCACCTGAATATTGGCTATTTCCCTCATATCGTTTCAAAAAACAAAACAAAACAAAATGCAAACAAGTAGTTATTCTAGCTTGTGTTGATTCTATGGACACTGAAAGAAGCTTGCCTTCTGATTTCTGATCTTGTAAGAAATGTTTTCCCTAGGGTCTTGTACATGATTGTTACATACACCAAAGCAAAATAAAACAAAAACAAACTCTGTTTTGATTGCCACAAGTAAATACTTTTATATTAGTTTCAGAAGAGATGAATTTTGAAATTGAGTCAAGCCATCATAAAAGGGGTGATAGCACAAAACTTTTCCTCATATCTGTACTCTAATATTAACTTGGTTTGACACACAGGACCATTGAATTATAAAGAAGGGAAGGAATAGGCTTGGGACTATTGTCCATTGATGCATTACAGATTGAGAATGAAGCATATTTTAGTTACAGTATGATTACAGAGATCTCTCAGTCATAGTTCAATAGAAAATTTTCTCTGACACGAGCAGAGTAGATTTTTACTGGATAATTCAGCTTCTGTTCTACATATAGTGAAATATTGTTTCTTATTGCTATTAAACAACACAGAATAAAAGTGTTTTTACTAAGAATGGGGACAATAAAACACATTTTGAAAGGAAGTGAAATAAAATGTGCTCCTATGGTCAAAAAAATTCTTCCAATGCAATAAATAAGAAAATAAATTATAGCACCACATTTTCAGGTGTTCCAAGGGTGAGACTCTGACTGCCAGGAGTTCAGTGATGGATGAAGCTTTTCTGAAGCTTTTTCTTAGGAACCGATCATACTGATGTGGTCTATATTGTTAGTTCCTGTACTGAGCATGGAATTGTCTATTTTCATTTCAAAATTGTGCCAGATTGCCATCGTGCTCTGTGGTTACGCCCTTATATTTTTAACAATCTGCTTAAAACAGTATTGCTATATTTGTGTCCAGGGACTACAAGAAAGATTTTAAAATAGAACAACAAAAACTCCATTGAAAGGTTGAAACAGGCTTTCTGTGTTATAGCTTTGAGTTTCAAAAGTAATCTTTTAAACAAGGCATGGAGAGTGTGTTCATATCTGTTCATGTCTGTTTATCTTACAGAGTGGGAACTCATTACTGTATAGGTCAGTGGGCTCTTTCCCTAACACTTGTGCTGACAAATGATTAATGTGAAATGACCTAGTGGCACTTTGGAGAAGTCTTCCCTATCTCTTCCCCTAGGTGCTGGGGATTGAATCCAGATCCTCACGTATCCTATGCAAGCACTCTGCCCCTTGAGTTACATTCCTCTCCCTAAAGGGGTAGACTGAATTAGTTTCTGATGTATGCAAGGTCAGTCAAATGTTATTATTTACTACAAATGTGGATATCAAAAGCAGGTTACATACAGGTTAAAACTTTGAGTTTTCTTCTTCCTGTCATCTAACTTATATATACTTAATCTTATAAGGGCCTAACAATAGCCATAATTAACATAGGATTAATTATGTAGATGTCTTATGTCTTATGTAGTTGATCTTATGAGACTTGGTTGACTTAAATTCCATAAATTTTAAATTATTATTGATACAACGGGGACATTTTTTATATACATCTTTCTTGCTCACAAAGGGCTCTATGTAATTCTAGTTAAATAAATTTCCAATGATATTTGATTACTATATCATTAACAACTAAGACTATATCTGAGTTATGAACACCTGGGGAATACAAGATACCTGAAAACAATGACTTTAAAAAAGAAGTATGTATTTCCTTATAAGTATTGAATAGAAAGTACCAATATTAAGGGAGGAAATAAAAAGACTAAATGCCCATTTCTTTGAAATAGAAAGTAGTATAATTTGTGATACATACCAAATTTTAATTTTGTGTTAATGCACAATATAGGCCCTTGTTAGCATTACCTCTTTCAGCTTCCTGTTAGGAACATGCTCAATATACTCACTTCTACATCTTTTTTCAAGGTTGCATATGGATGTACCAATCATAGAAATGGAGTTCCAAATCTTGATGGAGAAAAAGTTCTTTCAAAACAATGTTGTAAATTTATATGCACGTTACGATGAAAACTAGGTGCCAAATCACCTGCTTTAAAGAATTTCTAACTGAAGTCTCTGCAGATAATTCAGTATTGTTTCAGACGATCAGCTTAGGTTAACAAAAGAAAATGGTTTAAGCTATATAATAGCAGCTTCAAAGGTTAGAATTCTTTTTTTAGATGAAATGAAATGTTTGATTATTTGAGTTGTGAGAAGAAATTTTCCCTTCATAGTTATATGATTTCAGATCTGGAGTCTTCTTGGTTTGATCTGGGATATGCACTTAACTTTATTATTCCATTGTACCCAGACAAATTATTTTGTGAAGTAATTTTATTTTCCACTAGGTGTCTGTTGTAGGATATTTACTTTACTCAGTTTATATTTTTGTAACATTAATTTCATAATATGGAGATATTTTCTTTGAAGCTTAAAAGTTGTTTGTATTTTTATATGTCTATTTCAGTATTTATGATTTGTAGATTTTTAAAATATAGGTATGCAGTAAAATTCAGATTAAACCACTGTGGACTTGGGGTTCAGGATTCAAACTGAAAATAGAGTAAAACTTTTTATCTGTTTTCTATTCATTATAATTCATGAGACTGGTTAGTAAGATAAAATATATCTTTGATGTTGTTTAGATTTTCTTGATAGATATGGTGTTGTTTTGGTGTATAGAGGTACTCTAAATATATGAGAATAATTAAGCCATGTCAGGATAATTGAAAATATGGAGCTGAAAAATTATAATTTTAAGGCTTTCTTCATAACCGACTCCCATTAATTGTATGGAAAAACAGATTAGAAAAATAATATCATTTTCTTCTAATGTAGACTTAATTCCAATATAAATGAATAGATAGGGTCTTTAATGCTTTGGTTTCTTGCAAATTTTACTGTAGCTCTGATTCTAAAGATACTTCAAGGTCCTTATAATTCCCATTAACAACTGCAATAAACAATAAAAACAACAGTAGTAATCACATGATGATGCACTGCATGGTAAGAATTCAGTTCAATTTTCACATAGGATCTTACTTGATTCTCATAATAATCTTGGTAGCCTGGGTCTTGTGCTAACTTCATAAGTGATAAAGAGAGGCTCAGAGAGATTTAATGAGGTGGTCAAAGTCGAAAGGGATGGAAAGCGAGGACTCCTGAACTGTATTCCATATCCCTGACTCCATCCTCAGCTTCCTTTGTTTTAGCCCATGATGCATAAAGCTTTGTGTTAAAGACACATTTGTGCTCAATTGACCTCCTTAGTTGGTACTGAATACAATTGGAGTACGAATCATTATTTTAGTTGTTACTAAAATACTTCATGTTTATTCTAGTCTTATCCTAAGAATACACAACGCTGAATTTTCTTCTTTGCACATTGAAATGATACTTCTTTTTAAAATTTAAGGAATAAATGCTAATGGTTTATCAGCTAGAAATGAACATATTAAATGGCATTAAAATTGTTTTAGACATCTTAGATGTTTGCTTATAAGTTGGTGTTTAATTCTCTTTCTCAATAATACTTGATTTATAGACCCCCTTACTAAAAGTACCCTCTCAGGTCACTCTTTTCATCCTGTTTTCCTTATATAGCATTCAAAACTTTCAGAAATAATATATTTGCTTTTGGTTTATTACTAACTTCTCATCACCTCCAATGAATGTTAGCATTCATAAAGGTTGCTTTCTGTTTTTTCACAGATGAATCTCCAGTGCCCAGCTAGAATAGTTCTTCACTTGTAGTTCAATAAATATCTATTAAATAAATAATATTAGTTGTTTTAGTTGTAATATCATAATATCATTGTACACTTTTTTAAAGTGTTCTGTACAAGAAACTCCTTTGTGTCTTGTTTATTTCCCTCATAAAGTTTGTATGGAGTGGACTGTTAATGATGATATAACCTTGAAAAGATGAAACATAAGTGTGTATTTTGTTTAATTCTGTCGACTATAAAACTGGAACAGAACCCACTTGAAAATACTAGCATATTTTAAAAGGCATAATTAAATTCAGATTGTTGGAAAAGCATCTTAAAAGGTACTTTTATAAAATATCTTGAATAAATCTGTTTTGAAGGAACTAGTGGAGATAGTGTGTTTGTTCATGTATATCTTTTGCACTTACAATATGGTTTTCAATTGATTTGTATACAAAATATCTACAGTAATAGCATATGCAGCAAGGGTTTTAGATATATAGGTCATTTTCTGAAGTCTGTGACATTTCTACTTGGAGAACATAGGAAATCATGTAAATTAGGTCATAATACAGTCTTAATGTCCAAAAGCCAACAGCTTTTAAAAGTAATGGAAGATGCCTATAATAACAACAAAAGAGCAACCATAAACATGAAGATAATTGAGTATAAATGTTGTGAAATACCTCTAGAAAACTGGTTTTGTGTGGCTAGAGGCCAAACTTTGCCTGTTGTCAGCTGATAGTGGTCAAAATTAAAGTTGTCATTACATTTGCTATGAAATGTTTATGTCTTTAGTGAAATCTGACTTGAAGTAAAGAATCTGTGCTGAAAAGTGATATTTGCCAGTGAGATTTAAGGCAACAAACAAAACAAAACAAATAAATCCCACCCTTGTAATGAAAGTCATACATTCTTTTAAGGAAAAAAGTTGATGCTAACCCAAATAGTCAAAATTGGGCAGATATCACTGGTTTTAGCAAAAGAACACAGAGTCCAGATGGTGTATAGGAAACAAATAAGATTTACCTAAAAATTTAAGGTTTCTACACTAGATTCTGTAATGTCATCAACAGAATTAAAAGTATTGTAGTGTGACTCAGAGTTTTCAAATGGACAGCTGAGTGCTGCAAATAAATCTTTGGGAGTTCATTATTATCTAGAAAAATTATTGCTCAGTAGATCTGAAATAACAAGTCTGTGGCCTTGACATTTAATCAGAGCATCAAATATATTTATTGAATCTTAGATTTGAGATTATTACTTCAGTAGCATCCCAATTAAAGCTTGTGGATTTTAAAAACTTCCATTCAGACAGTAAAATACAAAACGCGCTTATTATATATACATAATCTTTTTATTTAGTGCTTTGTGTTCAGTTGCTTTTTCCTGAACATACTTATTTTTAATGAACAGAAATGGCTTTAATGTGAGTGTACAAAGAACTACCTAGATTTTTTTAAGAGATAAAGGAGCTAAAAGGTTGAAACTGTTCATATTACATTAATTAAATGTAAACTACGTATAACATTGAAAGGAAGTTTCTACTTCTGTAGAACTGGTGTTGTAACAAAAGACAATTTTATATGCTTGCATAAATTAATCCTTAGGCTTTAAATAAGAACTTTTCAAATTCTATCTAAAACGAAAGGAAGAAAGCAGAGAGGAAGAAGAGAATGAAGAAAGGAGGGAAGGAGAGAGGGAGGCAAAGAATAAGAAAAATAATGCCTGAATTTCTATCACCCTTTTTTTGGTTCATATTTTAGTGCAAGAAATTCTAAGTATTGTCTATTCATGAGCATCTGCAAATCACATTGCAGCTTAACTGTCTCTTCTCTGATTTAATAGAAACTTTGATTGTTTTCTAGGATTTACATCCAGAGTAATTGTTTTTGCATTTTAATATAGAAGGAAGTAGATTGAATAAATGCATAACATATTAGAAATGCTATTAAGCAAATGATTCTATGTGGTACTGCTGAATGAATGTTTTCCTTTACTCTTCTGAACAAAACACAAATTTCTCCAATTATTTTTAAATTGATTGTTCTTTATTGTTGCCCAAGGAAAAGTTGAAAAAATTCTGTGTGTTGATTCCATTTCCTTGGTATGATTAAATGGTGCAGCAGAAGACATTTAATATGCAGGCCCATACTCTTCCCTCCAAGATGTGTAAGGACAATTTTTACTATGCATCCTGGATACATAGTGTGTTTATACACTGAATTTAGTTCCTGTAATCTTATTGATATATTTATATTATTAAACTATTTATATTATAAAACTATAGCATCTTTTAGCAGACCTATTTCACTAACTTTGCCCTGTTTACATCCCTTCCTCAAAATGGTGAGTTCATACTAAAGCCTATGGCTGGGAGAAGTTACTGAGCAAGTTTCCTATGACACTGGTGGTGAAGGTGGAAGACATGTTAAAATTTCTGTTTCTTTGTCTTTTAAGTGGACTATCTTTCTAAGAAAGGTTTCTCAATATTAGTGACCTTCTAGTGATGAGAGAACTCAAAGTGGCCTTCCACATCAGACCAATGTCTGGAGAATTCAAAAAAGTTATCAAAATTGCCATTGAATAAGGAGAACAATGACTTGAGTTATTTTTGTTCCAACACTCAGGGCCTTCAGTGTTTTTATTTGTATACATATAAGTATATGTATAAGCATACATATACTTATATATGTATATATCTGTATAAAATATATAAAATAATATATATAAATACATTTTTGTGTTTATACGTTTTATTTACCTATATATATCATATAGACACAAGTGCATATTATACATATTATTATCCTTCAGTGTTCCATATGTATCTGCATAAAATATGTAATATAAATAATATATTCAATGTATGTTATATAGATATATATTTTTAGGGTCCCAGAAGAGAAGCATGTAAGTTTTTATTTAGCATGAAGCAATTCATGTGCTTGCTCCAGTGTGCACTGATATTGGTATTATGTGTTCTAAGATCCTTCATAGCATCCTTGTGAACAGACTATATTATTTGTTATTGTGAGATGAAGAATATGTTTACAAGAAAATTAATCATCTCTCATTTGCATTCGCTCTTATTTCTGGTCTAGAAAAAATAAGCTTGGCTTTGCTGATACATTAAGAATTGATCTGTAGTATATTCCTGGGAGTATCATGTGCAGATTTGGTGCATATATCAGTGGAGTTAAATTGGATAAAAGCTATTGGTGATAAAGTGGGGATGCTGTAAAAGACAATAGCCCTATCACATTCCAGTGACTCAGGCGATCTGAATTTATCTCTTTATATTAGTATGGATTTTTCTCTTCCCTTTTTGTACAAATTGCTACTATACATAACATAAATGAAAAGGACAGAAAGCAAACCCATTTTTAAGGCTGTGAGAAAATAGACCTATTGTCGGAAATTTGTTTTCCTAGGATGGGAATAACAATAAAACTACATTCTGTGTTTGTGTCTTTGAGGTACTCTAAAGGTTTTTCTCCCCCTATAAAGCTAAATATGACATGACAGTTGTCACAGCAACCCATTTTTGTGGTTTGCAGAATAAGGAAGCAAATTAGATGTAAGTTGTCAGTCAATAAATTTCTGTTGTCATCCAAGATGGTAACATGTGCACTCTCATTTGGTCAATTTAAATACTTTTGTGATGTTTTGTTCTCATCTGCTCCTTTCAACATGCTGTCATGAATTAATATTTCATTTTTTGGCTCTATAATTTCTGAGTCTGAGTCTCATACATTATGTTAACTGAAATAACTAGATGTCAGATTCATAGAAGGTTGTTGTTGCAAAATGAATGTTATTTGACATCTGTTTTGTAATTTTTCAGCATATCAACACACAGATTCTTCAGTTTATTTCATGGAGAAGAATAAAATTAATTCTAAGGGGCACTTTAAAACACTTTGTGATTTTTTTTTTGGAAAACATGTATTTTCAGTCAACAGAGATAAGAATACATTTTTATCTCAATTGAGACCTTTGCTGTGGAAATAGAAATAGCTGTGGACTGGGACCTTTTGTGGACTGGGCAGGTGGGCCCACATATATGACTCACTTCTACCAACTGTTATAACTCAACTCCTTTTCCCTTCCTTTTATTTTTTTCTCTTATGTGTGAAACTGCACATAAGAAACTTCTCTCTGATTTATTTCTCTGTCTTCAAAAAGGGTATAGAAGTCATAACTAACATATTCTGAATGAATTTGTTTCTGCTTCCAAGGGAATAAGAACCTGAGTATTTCTGTGCATATTTTTTTAATTCAATATGAAGTACAACATACAGCTTACTGGGAATCTGCTAATGTCTCATGTCTTGTTCCCCCTTGTCTTGTTATCCCTAATAACAATTTTTATTTTCTCTACATTTAAAACTCTTAATCTAGCATTTGCCTCCAAAAGTTGAAAACTGAAAAGACTAGGTAGGGGATTATCAATACTACATTATTATGTAGTACTGTTTAATACTATTGCTGGAAACTTATTGAGTACTTTCACATATAATATTTACTCTTTTTTTAAAAAAATAATATGGTGATGAACTTACTGAACTTAGTGAATTGACAGCAATAGGATGCTAAACATAAATATGCAAACCTGGAATACTAGCTGAAGTAGTAAGTTCATTCCTAGAACATAAGGTAGCATTTGGCAAGTTAAAAGAAGCTGACAAGAGAAATTGTCACTCTCAGATATTGAATTGTGGATTACAGAACCCAATATTAATGGGAAAATGGATCCAAGAGACAGTGGTAGAAATAAAGTTTTATGATTTTTACATCTTCTCTACTTGAAGTTTCATCTTTTTTAACTTTTTCAATTGGCTCAAAATGCATGAAAGAAAGGAAGCAATTCTTCAACAACAGTGGTCATTTTTCTAGTGAATTTGAATTTCAAAAAGGTTGTGTGAATATAGGTCCAAACCCAAAGAGATGAGGGGTGGTATGCAGGGGAAGTGAGAATGAACAAGTAGCTTCCCCCCAAACACATATTCCATGAGTATCACTTTTTGGTGTTCACACTTTGCTCTACACTTATTCCCCAAATTATTTAAACAGCAAATGCAAGTCCTTTATCTTTATTCACTCACTCAGAATGGTGTTCAGTAGAATTATCATAGTAATTTAAGGGTCAAACATTGACATCAATTTTCGGTTACAATGTCACTATTACCTCATTTATTTAAAAGTGGGTGATAATAATGCCTACCTCTAGGCATACTGCAAAATATAAATAATGCATTAAAAGTTCTTAATACAAAACTCCCAGAAACATAGAAAGCAGTAACTAAATGTTAATCACTACCAAATAACTAATAGTTGTTATATTGATAATTCGTTAGAATTTGTTGACTTAAATTTAGTTTAGAGGTGGAGATGTCAGAATAGAAGCAGTAGAGCAAAATAGAGCTATGTGTGTGGCATTTGACTCTGATTTGCATAAAGGGCTGTGGAATTTTGCTTGCCTAGTAGATTTTTTTCTGGATATTTCTGTGTAAATGACCCTTTAAAATATGCTACAGTATTTGACATCTCAATTATATGACATGTCTAAAAAAAGCAAAAAGGAATTGGAAACCATGCACAACTGTGAGTTGATTTATTTAAATTTTTGTAACTGATAAGAACTATTAACATTTGGCAAATGTTTTTGGAAATCCAGTATCGTGTGCATGTACAATTAAACATGTGTGTATCATGGTTGTTGGCAATGGAATAGAGACAAAGAAATATAACTGTTAACTATCACTTTACAAAATAGTAGTATATATACTTTTTGAATTGATGGAATAAGGCAGTAGTCCTTTTTTGAGATGTAATTACATTTGTGTGGAAACAAAATCTTGTAGACATTGTTCAAATTTAATTTAAACATTATTCATTCGTATCCACAAGAAGTGCTAATGAGAGTACAAATGAGAGAAAAATGAAAACTGTCTGTGTGAAGTCACTCAGATAAATAGATATTCTGTGATCTTAAACAAGACCATATTATTGTCAGCAATTAAAAATATATTTTAGCAATTCAGAGTCTTGAGTACTCATTGTTCTAATCTATGCATTCTTTTTTGGTGGGTGGGTACCAGGGAATGAACTCAGGAGCATTTGACCACCAAGCCACAACCCCACCCTACTCTGAATTTTATTTAGAGATAGTGCCTCACTTTTGCTGAGTCTGGCTTTGAACTTGCGATCTTCCTGTTTCATCCTCCCAAGCCACTGGAGGTGTGTGCCACTGTGTCCAGTTCTAATTTATACATTCTTGTGGGAGGGAATTTACAATAGGTTTTTTAAAAAATTGAACAAATATTTTCAGAGTGAGATTTAGAAGTTCAAGAATTACAACACAGTATGTGTTAGAAAGTCTTTGTAGCATGAGTCATTGTAATGTTATCAGAGCTTTGTAAATTTTGGATGGGAGGTTCCAAAAGAGTAGAGTTTCTATTACAATAGCATAAAGAAACTGATTTATTTTAAATCTTTTCTGAATTAATGTGAAACCTATATCTATGGTCGCCATTCTTTTACTTATGGATTTCCATTTAATAATTTCTGTTTCTTTCCCTCTTTTTTTTTTTTTTTTGACTGATTAAAAATACAAAACAAAACAACTTTTCAGCTAAAATCATGTTAGGCCACAAATCCCAAATCCTAACTTAAATCATTAACATGCTTGATACCGAGTAGCAGCAACACATTACTGTCATTATTATGCCAATCTAAAGAAACATTGAAAAGTGACTGGGCTGGGTTTTGGCTCAGTGGTAGATCACTCACCTAGCATGTATCAGACACTGGGTTCAATCCTCGGCACCACATAAAAGAATAAATAAATGAAATAAAGATATTGTGTCCCTCAACAATTTTTAAAAACTTTAAAAAATAAAAATAATTTTAAAAAGTGACTGGTGACAGTGAATTGGACTTCTACCAGACTCCGGCAGCTAACAGTGTGCACAAACATTGGCCCCTCACAGAGAAGGTACTGCTGGATTTTTCTATAGGGTTAAGTTGGAAGTTTTTGGTCATCGTGGTGCTCAAAGAAAGAATGATGTGATGTGAGCATATGGTCCAAATTCTTTGAAACTCTACAATCAGAGTCAATGTTCTGTGAAATATACCTGCTGGGCAAGCACAGAATCACCTGCTTTGGTTCCAATCATGTCTTTAAGTAACAGGGTCACTTTGAGAAAGTGACTTAATTATCTATAAAACCCCAGTTTAAGAATTCTGTTGCCGCAGTTCTGATCCTTATATTATTCAATGATATTTGAAAGAAAATCATATGATATTTGAAAGAAAACTCCTAACTCATTTAGCTATACCCTTTTCTCAGTCTTCTCTTGGGGAAAAATACTATATGGTGGCTCTATCATATGTATATCCTATATAAATTCAAGCAATTGATTGTCACAATTTTTTTAAAAAATTACTTAAACAAAGATAAAATTGGCAGACTCTGGACAAATATAAAGGAGAAGAATCTTTATCCCTTTACTGATCATGAACTTTATTCAAGAAAATCACTAGGGTATATTTGGTGCTACTCTCAGATTTTCTGATGTTCTGAAAAAAAGTAATCACTCATGTGAGTTTGATATATACATCATCAGAGATATAAATATTTAGTTCTTTTTACTGTGTCATATTTATATCTATTATCTATATCTATCTATCTGTAGCATTCCTTATCAATATATCATTGACTATAGATATATAAAAGGTCATTGATTAAATGACCATGAAATGGCATTCTAAATGAATGAATACATGGTATAATTTTACCTTAGAATTTTCCTCTTTTAAAAGACTCACACATATAAGTTTCTCCCAAGAAAAGTAAAAGCAGCATGTTGCTTTATAATTAGACATGACTGTGCCTAAGTGCAGTCAAGAACTCAGAGCACCATTACCTTCAATGTGGTGTGGGGAAGGGGTGGTAGTAAGAGGTGATGGTTCAGGAGGAGTTTCTATAGGAAAGATTCTTTAAAAGACAGATTTAAACGTGTTTATCATTTTTCCTAGGTGTACAAAATATAGAAAAACAGAAAGAAAAAGTCATCAATTTCCAATCTGGAAAAAAAATCATATTTCCCAATCTGGGAATCAACATTCAGAACAAACGATGAGGTCTGAACATTGTTCTGTTGTTCAGTTTGCAAGACATTCATGGTCAAGAAAACTTTCTTTATTTCCTAACTCTTCTATTCATGAAAATAACATAAAGGTTTTAAGTGTTCATAAGTCCTTCTGGAATTCAACCATGATAACTTCTTAAATGCACATTATGCTTCTGAAATCTCACAGACTAATGAAAATGTTTAAGTAGAAAATCTGCAAGCAGTGCTTTTATTTTAAATTAGTTGAATTATATTAGTTGTTAAGTATATTATTCGTGAAATAAGATTATATTATATGATTGTACCATGTGGCAAAACTGTAAAGTTTTATTAATTATTGTTTCCTGGCCTTTGCTGTAGAAAGAGCCTGTTGTTGGGTGCTTCTGCATAAAAAAATCAAATGCTTCCCAAAGGAGAATTTCATTATGCTTATTCTAAGGATGTGATACCTTAGTGGTATCATCACATTATTTGTTACAGAATGCGGAAGATGAAAGTACATCTTACTCATCACAATATTTGTAATAGAATGCACCGTGGAGTCAGACACTCAGGATTCATATCAGGACTCTGCCAATGAGTGAATTTGGGCAAGTATTTCCCCGTGCTAATTGCTTGCTTTTCTCATGGAACTGTGAAGTTAAATGTTAGGAGGTCTTTAAAGAGCTTAACCAAGTCCAGGCTGTGGTACATGATAAGTTATTATTGGCCAACATCTCGCTCTTATTCCCCCTTTTTAGCCTCTTCTTCCTCATGGTAAATGGACATAATAAATAGCAAGGAAAACCCTCAATATCTAATTTAAAATTATGAATGATCTTTATTTCTCACATGTTTTGAATTAGGTTATTCCTAATGCACAAATAATTTTAATTTTATATGATGGTATTTTCAGTTGTCTAAATGCTTATTTTTACTAAAAAATCTTTATTTTGAGAAAGCATTGTGGACATGAGCTGTCCAGACCCCATTTGTAATCATTGGAGGAACCCTCAACAATATTTTTACCATAATTTCTTTTTCAGCTTTTTCTTTTTTCATATATATATATATATATATATATATATATATCTTTAACTAATTTATTTATTTTTATGTGGCGCTGAGGATTGAACTCAGGGCCTTGTCTGTGCTAGGTGAGCACTCTACCGCTGAGCCACAACCCCAATTAGACAATTTTTGAGGAGGTCACTTAATGAGAAATGATGAAGTTTAACAAACAACTACAATAGAACACTTCTAAAGTTTTAGGTTTGTTTGTCTTTGCTCAGTCAGTTTAAAGAACAAGTTTTAGTTTTCATCAATTAACTTTGCAGAGCAAGAGGCTTATTAATAATGAGAAAGACTGATGAATTTCGCTGAAAATTAATGATCATATTGACAGTGAAGTGTAGTATTCAGACTGTTTTCATCTTCCTCCTTTAAATGATAATGCATGAGAGAAAATGACAGTCAATGGATTCCTGGATGGGTTGTGATAAATATAACACAATTTGAGACCTATGGACCAAACTTTGCATTTTCCCTTTATGCCATTATTGTACTCCATCCCATTAGGTAAAGATGAAAAAGAATGAAAGAATAATAAGCTGCTACTTCACTGGTCAAGCTATGAACTGACCTAAAGAAATCATTTCAGGTAGTCTAACAGACAGTGACACTCAACTGAAAAAAGTAAGTCATTATTCTTTCCTGGAAACAAACAAACAAAAGAAGAAGAAATTATGAATAAATCCTGCAGAAAGATATTGTAATATGAGCAGAACACCTGGAATGAGATTACACATAGAGTTGTATTTTGAAAGGGAATATGACTCCAGGAAGGCAGTAGAGACTAGCTATATTTAGGCAGGACCAGTGAGAGGCAGTGTTGCCTCATCCACAAAGGAATGTTCTTTAGAACCAAACTGATAGGTTCCTTTTATTTTTTGGTCTTTAATTAGTTATAACAAGTTACTTTACCTCTCTAAGCCTTTTTTTTCTCCCTTCCTTGTTTGGAAACTAGGGTTAGAAAAATACTACTTAATGCATGCAGTTATTGTGAGGATTAAATGAGAACATGCATGCTAGATGTTTAGTACAAAGTTTGGCACAGATGCAACAGTAATAATAAACGAGAACTTTGAATATCATTCTCTGAGCTATTCAAGGATTGTCTAAGAGAGATGATGAAATTGGGACATATAAGTGCTCTGCTTATATAAATTTATATCATAACATTTATTTTAATTCTTCATTTCCTTGACCATTTTGTCTAACAGCAGCATATTGTGATATAATTTATAGGGTAAATGAAAAATGGGACTCTGATATGTATATGGAATTTGCTCCCTATAAATAGAGTAACTGGTTAAGGAAATGGTAGATTGGAAAATGTCTCACTATTTTAAAAGTTAGCTGAATATCACCTTGTGACACTCTATGAGCAGATATGGTGTTTGTGTAAGAAAAAAAAATGCAAACAAAATGTGTGAGTGAAAAACTACAGCAAGAGAAACAAATATAAATTATGTGTTTGGTAGTGAATCAGTGCAGCTATTCCCACAACTAATTGATTTGTTAGATGAAGAAAATCTAAGCTCATATGTTGTAATGACATTTTATATTATTTTAAGAAAAAAATTACTGTGGATAGAGTTTCCAAAGTTTGTATGTGCCTAGAAATAGAATATAGAAATAGAATATATTTCTTTTCTATGTGTGGCAGCCACATTGTTTGTTTCTTTCCATCTTCTAGCACTTTATCTTCAGTAATAAAGCACTGAAACCTAGACCCTTTTGCATACTTTGTTTTTTTCTTTTTGTTCTCAGGGCCTTAGCACCTGCAGTATAAGGTCATTAACTCTGTGGCCTTTGTAGAAATGAGAATATAATCTTTTCAGATGAATATTAAAATTTATTCCCTACAACTATTTGTAATTTCAGTAAAGGTTTTATGACCCCACATGTTCTGTAAATATTGAGTACTCATGATAGAACATATTCAGAATTCAATGTTTCTGAGTGACTGAGTTTTGATAAAAACAGACTAAAACACAGACTCAAAAGACACAGTTGACCATGATGATAAGACTAGTATTTTTTAGGCATATAAATATAGCAATGAGAAAAGTAGTCTAATGATATAAAAGCCAATGTGAACTATATCTCTGAAAATGCATATCTGTTTTGTTTTGTTTTTGTTTTTTGGTATCAGGGATAGAACCCACAGGCACTTAACCACTGAGTCACATCCTCAGCCCTCTTTATTTTGAGACAGGTTCTCACTAATTTGCTTAGGGCCTCGATAAGTTGCTGAGGCTGATTTGAACTTGTGATTCTCCTGCCTCAGCCTCCCGAGTTGCTGGGATTACGGGTGTATGCCACTATGCCCAGTTACTTGTCTGTTTTTAATACCCTTTTTGAATTTTCATTTTTTCCCCTTAACAAATATCAACTGTAAATTAGTTGACAATGTCATTTAAATGCCTTGACCTTTTGGCATTATGAGATTGTAAGACATTAAGATATAAATGTTACTCCAGAAGAATTAATTGACTAAAATATTTGCATTCATTTCTTTAGTTATTAATTTAATTCAGTAATTTTAGGAAAAAATTACAAAAAGCCTAAATCAATTATTTCTACCACAGTGAAAATGAGGCCTTTTTACTATTTTCTGTCTTCAAGATACCCAGTATTATTCACGTCAATCATAAGTGATATGTGCCTTTCTGAGGGCTGTTGCTTTGCCTATGGTAGGTTAGTGGCCCTGGTTCCACGTAAAAGAAAACCTCCACCCATTCCTGGAGTCCCTGCTTTGTACAAAAAGGGAAACACTGCCTCCCCTCTAGTTCCTCAGGGACTTAGTTCCCAAAGGTTTCAGGCCTATGGAAATGGCAATTAATGACTCCTGATACAAAGACTGTTGATTCAATGGGCCTTTTCAATGCATACATGCAAAAGTTCAGGGTAGTTACCCTCCTTTCCTGAGTAGTATTGTAGATTATTTGTGGGATGCCTCATATAGAAGTCAAGCTTGACAGGACAAAGTTTAGAACATGTTTTTTTTTTTTCAGGATTTTCATTCAATTTAAAGACCATATATTGCTTCTGACTGTCAAAATATTCCCTAGAAAGGCTCTTCAGAATAATGTAAATAAATTTACTGGTATCCAGCCTTTATTATCTTATAAATTTACTAGTTTACTTTACAGATTTACTTGTATTTTGGAGTGGTTAAATGTATCATCTTTTCCCCAAGATAGACTAACCAGGAAGGAGATGCCAAAGAAGTTGCTTTTATGCTGACACTTCATCCATTGGTGGTGCTTCAAGTGACTTTGAAGAATTTGTTCATAGTTTTTTAGAAACCTGGAAAATCCTTGAATAATTTATTCATCCTATTATATCCAATTTTTAAGACCTTTGCCAAGTATTTGTTTATCAAAGTGCTAATGCTGTCAGACAAACATATGGATGAGTAGGTAGAACAATGTACAATCTTTTTCTTTAATAATTTATTCTGGCTGTTGGTTTTTTTTTCTTTTTAATTTGGGTATAGCATTAGCTATGATTTAAATTAAGAATGAAAATTTTAGTTTGCAAAAAATCCAACTGGAAATTATTGTGGTGTGGTACAAAGAATACAGGACTTAGAAAGATAAAGCCTTGTGTGAGAATTCAAGAAGAAGGGAAGGGATATTTACTAATGATTACTAAAATGTCACTTATATTGATCAGTGCTGTACCCATTGTATCTCCTACTCCCTGGAGTCAGAATATCCTAATTCCTCTACATGTTGGCAAGTCTCTTGTCTTACACAAACTCATTCTCCAATTTGAAGGAAAGGATAATCATCACATACCTATCCTACCTCACCAGGTTGTTTTAAGGAAGAAATGGTATTGTTGGGAAAAAAAACTTTGTAAACAATAGAGCTCTAAATAAATATTCTCATTACTGTGTTTTTTTTATTCTTAATTTCCCCCTGAAATTTTTGAGTCCATTAATTACTGTTATGTTATTGGAGAACACATTTAGAAGCAGAGATAAATTTGCCAAAAAAAAAAAAAATAGGTCTTTGAAATTAAGGATATGTCATTGCCCACAAAGCCTCTCACACTCTAACTCTGGAAATGAAAAAGGCAGGGTGGGGAGTTTGGGGGGTGGAAGAAGGAAGGGGTTGCTATCCTGAGAATACACTCCTTATTTTCCAAAGAGGTAAGCAAGCCAAGCATCAGTTGTAAGAATGGGCACTGAATATGAAGAAGGGTGCATGCTAAATGCCTTAAAGTAATTCTAGTGAAAACAAGTAAAAAATAATTTGGAGCATAATTTTAGAATTCTTAGAAAAACTTACAGCTCAGAGTAGATGATCAATTGGCTGAATCTCTCTAGTTGAAGGATAGCAGCATTACTGTTAGGATGTTTTAAAAACAGTGCAAAACTCTAATGTTTATAACTCATCATAGAATATAGTGGACTGGATCAAGAAGATAAATTAAGGGTTTAAAATATTTGTGATATATACTTAACAAATTCTTGCTTCTTCTTTTATTAAATTTTGGTTTTTGCTTCTAGAATATTTGATTATCTTGCTGAATATTTTTTTCTTTTTTTGCCCCATATATCTGAGTCTTTCTTTTACATTTTATTATTTGAAAAACAGAGGACGAAGACTTTTAATTTACTGCTGGAGGGAGCACTCTAAGGAGTTCTATCCTAGGCCTCTCTAGTAAATGGCTGTGTATATTTAAAATATAATGTATATTACATCTCATTATAAGGATGTTAAATCTTTTGTACTTGAGTTTCTTTACCTATCACACTAAGCTTGTTAGACTAAATACTGAAGGTCACTTTCAATTAAAAAAATTACATTATGCTAGCACTTTCCCATCTTTCATTCCCCTGTGCTGAAGCTGTGTATTGTATTTTTATTCATGGTGACTTAAAAAAAATAGCCCTCCCTTATGGCCTTAAAATGAGTGAACATCATAGCAAACAGATTTGTAGAAACTTGACAGTTACACAGATATTGTAGATGACCTGGTAGGTGCTGTTCTTCCAAAGAATTGAGAGGAGCATTAAGTCTTCTTTGTTAATCTTATATTTATTGACCTCTAAGTAGCATCTTTTCAGGTCTTCTTCCCTTCCCATCAAATTAAACATTTTGATTTCTCCCTATTATTGTTTTCCATCCTCTGGCACCACCTACTTTCTTTATATTAAATTTTTATTTCCTCAGACATTATGGACAAGGGAATAACTGCTATTATATTCTTCTAGTGACTTGCTGAATATCACTTTACCATGAGGGATGGGAAAGAATTCTTTGAGCTCTGTGTACGAAATGTGTTCTGTTGTTACATAGTGAAGGTTTCCTAAGAACTCGTCATAGCCAATATCAGAGAGTATTGACAACATTGATTAGACATACTGATATATGGCCTAGTGTTAGCTACTTCATTTAGTTTCACATACCAATGAGCAATGCATAAGTAGCTTACACTTGGAACCAGGTCTGCAAGGAATATTTTAGTGGACTGCAAACATGTCCAGTGTTTCTCCAGAATGGCTGGAGCCACATACTTGTAAATTATTCTTTGGGAGCATCTTTACTGAGACTAGGAGTTGTGACTCCATTTTTAGTGTGTCATAAGCTTCCTTTTAATAATCTCCTTCTGAATCACCAACTTCATATACAGCCATCAGGGACTGCTAATTGGGTTACAGCATTTAATTTTTTGTTGTTATGGTTAACTCAGGTTACAGACCTTTCTGTTCAACTAAGTTTTCAATAAATATAATATCATGTTACCTAGGAATTTTACACTCAAAAAAAATCAGAGTTGGCGAAAAAAGTTCAACATCAAACCCATTTTGTGCAAAAGCAAGTGTTAAAAGATGAACAAAGAAACAGTAAAATACACATAGTGAATCATAAGTTAATCACCTTTTTCATAGGTCCTTAAATTGCTAGTCTAGAAAGCTGGTTACACTATTTATTAAACTGTTAACAACCACTACCACCACCAAAGGAAAAATTCCACCTACTCATCAGCATTCTACCTCAGCATGTTGCCTGTGACAAGCGACACCCTGAAAAGATGGTTCTTTGAAGCTCCTCTTGACAGAAAGCTATTATTTCTTTATTTCTACATGACTGGGCATGGTTAAATCTTTCAGACATGCCTGTGTGTCCATCCTCTGGCAAGGCTTACTAAGTCACCAAACTCACGGGCACACACCAAATGACAACACTAGGGGCCTGGGGATGACAGTGTTTTTCAGATTCTAGGGCACATTACTGACTTGTAAAATCCACAGAATATTTATCTGAGCTCTACTAAGGTTAAAGAGCCAATCCCCTGTACTTAGCTGTCATTGATTGCAATTTTAAAATAGGCTGGGTAAGATTTAAGAATGTGTGTGTTTAGTATGAAAACTTTCCCCGTGAAAGGTTTAGGAGAAACTGAAATCAATGCTGCAATGCTACATTATATAGGAGTTTGAAATTGGGAGGTAGAATGTCTACTTCAACCATTCCTCTTGGTTAGGAACTTAACGGCTGCCTCAAAATAACAGATCTGATCTGTTTCAAAAGCAGCACTTCTAATGAATAGCAGAAAAGCAAATAAAAACACCTTTTCTTTGCAATAAATCATTTTGTTTTTTCTATAGATTGCATGTGGTGTTTGAGGCAGAGCGAGCAAGCCTGCCAATATTGCAAGCTAATGCTTCAGCACCTTTCATTTTTCACCCTGAGCAGGAACCCTCTTCTTAAACTTGTTCATTTTACAGAGGGAAAATCGAAGCCTCTGGCAGATTGTCAGAGATGTTTTATTGTCATCATTTACAAAGGTCGCCAGAATTAATTGACTTCTTACATTACATATTGTAAACTGACTCATTTTTTGACACGTTTATGGGAAAGTGGCAGGATGTAAGTGGCTGGTTATTGTCTTTTGGTTTTGGCATATGTTATAAACTAGAAACCAATAATAACTGTGAAATCACAGTTTATGAAAAAAAAATAACACAGTTTCAAAGAAACAGACTCTATTAAGTGTTTGGTTAGTTGAACTAGAGGAAGGGAGAATAGAGTTCCAGAAGATGAAATGTAAATACTGGGTTTGTTTTAATGTCTGTGCAGGACCCATTAATGGGGGTAGTGAATGTTTCCATGAACATCCTCAATTGGTGTTGTCTGTTTGAAAGCATATTCTACGTAGCTGACTCCTTTTACAAGACTGGAAGTAAAAATCAGCCCATGTTGTATTCCATGAATCATCATCACCACTTGGATGCTCATAGAGTTTACTGAGAGTAATTCTGTCTCAAAGGCATTACTTCTGAAACTAAAGATAAGAAATTTAGGATATGAGTAATTGTAGTACCAGGGTGCACTCTTTTCTTGGTAGATATTTTGATTCTAATCTTCCCTTTTCATTTTTCACATTGTTCCTTTTTACTAAATCAGGAAGGTTCTACTCATAGTCTGCTTTCAATAAAATTAAATGCATGGAAACAAGGACATATTGTTAAAAATGAATAAATTAGAGCTGAATTAAGCCACCCGACTCAATAACAGCAAAGGGAATATTGCACTTAGTTAGAACAAACAATCTTCTTAAATAGGAAATGTACTTTAAAGCCATCCTGCTGTGATCCTGTTAATTACCAAAGAAGATTAGAACTCTTCTGGTTCGTGGGATCCTTTTACCTAGTGTGTGGCAGTTCCAGCTGCGTTAGCAATCAGACATTTGCACTGTCCCTTCAGACCAGTGAGGGGATGTTATTAAAGGGAACTCATTTACTCCAGTTTGTAAGATGTAGTCTGGCAGAAATTCAATAAATGTTTTTAATATGCTCATTCTGCTACTCTGGTTAGTGGTTTTTCCTCTTAACATACATATAAGAGCATTCCCCTTAATCTCCATCCACTGGGAAAAAAGGAACAAAAATGTCCTATTTAGGGGTGGGGGGAGGTGGTTGCAAAACACAGAATAATGTTGATCTGCTTTTCATTACAAATAATATGAAGAAAAAGAAAAATCCTACCACCCACCCTCCACAACCTGTGTTTCTTTTTCTCCTGTCCCTGGTTCTCTCTTAGTCTCCTTCTTCCTCTCTCCCACTTCTCTCTTTCTCTCCTCTCTTCCAGACCCCTTCTCTTCTGTCTCCCTCCTCCTTCTCCTCCCCCAACACTGCTTTTTCTCTCCCACTCACATCCTCTGATGGGCATTCAAGCTAGTAAAATGCATGTTGGAGAATCCCACAAGCACAGATAGGCATATACAGATCTAGAGGGGTTTTGCATGTGCATTTCTTCTCAAAAGTAAAACAGAGAAAATGCTCTCAGGATTCAGACAACAAGAAAACCTCAAGGGAAAATTTAGACATAAAAATAGGAGCATCAATGAAACAAGAAATAGAGCTTATTTAAATAGATATGTATATTTTAAACTTACCTTGCAAAAGCAGTTTCAGTGCTAGACCACATACAGTGTCCCTGCGTGCTGAATTCCTTAGTTCCTTGATTCAGATAATCACATGGTTGTCTTCTTTCCCGGGTATAAATCGGTGCATATGTGTGTGTGTGATAAAGTATACACAAATATGTTCCAAAGATATGCACACATGCAAGTAATCTTATCTCTGTGTCCTAAAATATAAAGGAAGGCAGGAGGCTGCAGCTCAGATTCCTTCTCTTGCCTGTAACTCTCCTGGTCGGCAGCTGAGGCTCTCAATCCAGTGTAGGGAGATCCTGTGAGCTGGCGTTATTTCTCCTTGTTTCCATGGTGGTTAGTGGTGCATCGTTCACCCGATCAGTTGTCACACTGACATGGTGCTGCCTGCTCAGCGGTCATTAATAACTGAACACCCTCCACTCCCCAGAGAGGAGCCAATCGCTTCAGACTGCCAAGATGTAGCACTCGCAGCTGCTCCAGTCTGGTTGGCTGAAGCAACCTGTCTGTTCTATGACACTGCTGCTTAGGGTACAAATAAATGAAACAGGCTTGCATATTTTCCTAGGAATCATTTTCTTTCTTTTTTCCTTCAGGGAATGTAGAGATTTCTTTTCTTTCTTTCTCCCCCTCCCTTTTTTTTTTTTTTAACAACTTTTTCTATTTTTGTGTTATCAGTCATTCAGAGAAGCTGTGTTTTCACTTTGAAGATAGGCAGGGCATTCTACTAATAAGGATTTCCCAAATATTAAAAACACCTGCTAAAGACTCAAGCATCTGACTCCTTCTCTGTGCCTGAAACTGGAGTGATATTTGGTTCTCTATAGTTCCTACTCAATTTAGATTGTATATTTGCTGTCCGATAGCATGTTCTTTTTTTCCTTTCTTTTCTTCTTTTTTTTTTTTAAGCAATGACATTTCATATTTGGAATGACAAGACTTTAAAAATAAAGCATATATTTGCTTCTCTATAATTCACAACATTGGTATGGAAGGGGGTAATTTTAAAGTTATATTTTCAGTTATATCCACATACTTCTCGTGTGTGTGTGTGTTTGTGTGTGTGTGTGTGTGTGTTTAGGACACATGAATTTACTATTCCAGTGGATATATATCTCTATAATAAACTAAATACTCAAAATGATTTTTCCTTACTTGTAGGCCTATTATCTTTAAATAGATATTTATCAGGAATATATCCTATATGAAACACAAACAAATGTAATTTAGCTGTATCAGGAATTTGGAAAACAGAGAAAAGTATAGCAGTGTGTATGTCTCAAAGAATACTTATGAAAAAATGGACAGAAGTTTTAAAAACACATTTTACAGCTTTTATTAATATACTAGAGACATGTTGAGAAGATGGAACATGAGGATTAATTTGTCAACAGGTCAAAAGCAGGCTAGATTCATGACTCCAGCCCTGGTTTTGAGACACTACCCTCTAGTGGAGTTAAAAGAAAAGGCACTATTAGATTTTCTTGGTGTTTGTATGGGGAGGGAGGGTAGAGCGTCACAACTAATTGTTCTTAAGGAGTTTCTTGAAATAACATAGGCTAATAGTTTGAAGCTATTATAATCATAATGCTTGAAAATTTTTAAAATTCTAAGCCTGTTTTTAATCATATATTTTCGCTTTGTAAAAAGTTCCCAAATGCTTTACTATTTTTTTCTATAAAATTTTTATTTTGATTTGTAACCTTTTGAATACATGTTAAAAATGGCTTCTTTCTTAATTTATTGACACTTATTTTACAGCATTATTTTAAGGTTTTATTCTTTACCAGAAGCTCTAGTATTTACTCATAAAGTGTATAATCAGTTCTTAGATGTTAGGGTTTATGATTGAGGGTTAGAGATGTTGTATTGGAGTATATTTACATATAATTTAATGTACTTATAATACTGATAATAAACATCCTTCTTACCCCCAATTTCACTTTATTAAGCTGTAATTTTTATGTATCCTAAATCATTTCAATCTTTGAAAGGTTTATTTTGAAATAGGAAAAAAATTATATTAAATTTTGATAACTGTTCGAAAAATGAACTTTTATATCACGATTCCTTATGCATTTCATTTTGGTTTATTGGTATTGACTGTATAATTGCAAAATCAGAAATCAAGGCAGTTAAAAGGCACTCTAATCATGAAGGTAAGTTGTAATGTTCAAACAGATCATGTTTAAAATACTTTCTTGATTCTTAAATGAACAACCAGTCCCTTTTAAAAATATTTTCAATATCATTCACACATCAAAGAAAAATCTTTTAAGTTTTAATTTAGTTAGGACTGAGTCCTATTTTTAAAGGATTTATTTTATTATTTCATTGGAAGTTGTTTTAACTAAATGATACTGTGTTTTGTAGGACAGGAGTTGAGATTGTCTTTTTTATTTTATTTTTTTTAGTTGTAGATGGACACAATATCTTTATTTACTTATTTATTTTTATGTGGTGCTGAGGATTGAACCCAGTGCCTCACATGTGCAAGGCAGGTGCTCTACCACTGAGCTACAGCCCCAGCAAGATTGTCTTTTTAATGCAGGGATATGATAAATTTAAAAGATCTCATGCTCATTTTGGTAAATTTAGTACTATGGAGCATTAGAAATAGGATTATATTGTGGAGGAGAAAATGGCTGTTGCTTTGAATGGAAAGGATGAGGTTTCTATTCTTTGGCTATAGTTTCTATCTTGGTTCAAGAACATCAACAGCTTAGTGGAATCAGAGGGTGTTTTAGGTGCTTTTTCACTTATCAAGGTCAGTCATCCACTAGAAATACAAAATGTCTCCCAAAAGACAGGTGAAACAGTTATTTAGGTGTCACATCTATAATGCAGTGCCATATGAAGTCATTTGCTTTGATAGGGTAACAATTTCAGGACTTTTGAGTTAATGCAATTGTGAATGATCATCAAATGAGAACCATAGAACCTCAGAACTCTACTGTTCTTCTAGAAGGTCCAGAGATTTGTTTAAGTATACATAAGTGACAGAAGTGAGCCAGGAATACAATCCCTCAGGTCTTCTAATATTTCTCTACAAAATTAGTCTATCATCCAGTGGATAACTGACAGATCTCTTCATTTTAATTTTTCCCTTATTTTTACTCCCTTTCTTATACTTTCTTTCTATCTCCAGTTTATTTCTTTATAGTCAACTAAAACATCAGAGAAATTTCACCTTGCAAATATATTTTATTACATGGGTGTACATGTTTGATACCTTGAGGTAAATGTCTGCAGGGATTCCCAAATGAATAGTTAGTCTTAATGAAATGATTTAAAAACATAATGTATAATTTATTCTTAAATTACGTAAAAAGAGTTCTGCCTTTGTTGTCAAATAAGAAATGATTAGAATACAATAAATATTCATTGATTTATGTTAAAGTTACTAATTTGTGACAGGGTTTATTGTTGTTTCATCCTAGGCTTTATATGCCTGTGTTCTTTTGTTTGTTTGGCAAATGGGTAGATTGCAGACAGATTGTCTGAGTTTGAATCCTTACCTTGCCAACTTGCTAACTCTGTGAACCTGATCATAATGTTAAGTATCATGTCTGTTAAGTATCTTGTTCATCTCAGTTTAAGTAGCACCTTGCATTTCATTTTACTCCTAGGATTGTTATGAGGATTAAAGTAGTTAATACATATACAGAGCTTAGCAAATGCATGAAACAGTAAGAATAAGTGGATATTGGACATCAATTTTTGTCAGTGCAAGGAAGGTTGGCTCTGTAATTCTCCCAAGTAGTTGACTGTACAGACATGACACCACACCCAACTACCTGCTCTACTTTCTAAAAAAAAGAAATACAGAAAAACAATATTCATTTGTAAAATAAATGAATGCTTAATTGATTTTGTGCCAACCAATTTGATACTATTTTTTAAGGAATGAATTTTATGCACAAGACAATGAATGCTTTTATATAGTTATGATTATTCAGTGTTGATGACAATTTTTATTATCACCTTGATTATTGTCAGAAGCATTAGCTCCTCCTCCTCCTCTACCTCCACTTTCGTCTCAGTTTCCCTTTTGTTTGGAATGTCCTTTGTATCTTCTACTCTGAATTCTTGCTTTTATATGTCTATGTGTCCCAACCCTCTAAGAAGATATGATCTTCATTTGACCCATAGTAGCGTTCTTTATTTCTCTTATAACCCATCATTTTTTTTTTCATCTCATAATTTTTTCTATAATTTCACCTCTTCTTTAGCTTGTAAGATTCTTCTAGATGGAGATATATGTCTTATGATGTCTTTAAGCTCCATAGTGCATTCTAACATGGAAAAAAACATTTGTTGAACACTAGTATATGCCTGTGTATGTTTTAAAAGTTATTTAATCTTCACAACATCTTTCATCAGATATGTATTTTTAATCCCCAATTGCCAGAGTAGAAACATTGGATGAAAGAAGTTAGGTTACTTACTTGCCCAGTGTCCCAAAACTATTAAAATATGGGGATAAAATATGAACCCAGTTAAGTCTACTTACAGAGCCAAGACTCCTTCCACTATACAAGGAACTCAATAATCATTTGTACAATAAATGAATGCTTGATTGATGTTTGTGCCAACCAATTTGATGTAGTCAGCAACTAGGGATGCCAAAAATAAAATACTATTTTTAAAAAGGAATGAATTTTATGCACGAGACAGTGGATGCTTTTATATAGTTATGGTTGTTCAGCTTTGATGACAGACTTTTTATTGCTGTCACGATTTGAGAAATAGAGCTTGGAAGAAATGCAATACCTAATCTGAAATTTGAGTTGATAGGTTCAGAAAACTAAATAAATATGAATGAGCCACTGATTATGAGGGGCTTTGTTGTGATCAGAAGGGTTTCAGTGACTCTGTCCTTCCTGATAGCAGATTAGCTCTCAATTAAGACAGAAACATGATTTAAGGGAATAACATTGATTATTAGAATGTCGAACTAGATCAATTTCACATTTTCTTTTTCAAAGGAGTTTTGGGAAGTAGAATTGGGGGAAAAATGAGACCTTTATTTAACCAATTTTTTTTCCCTTGGTACCAGATACTGATCTCAGGGTCACTAAACACTGATCTGTATCCCCAGTACATCCTCAGTGACAGGGTCTCACTGAATTGCTCAGGGTCTCACTAAATTGCTGAGCCTGGCTGTGAACTTGTAATCTTCCTGCTTCAGCCTCCCAAGCTGCTGGGATTATAGGGGTGCACCACTGCATCCAGCTATAGATTTTATTTTTAATGAAGGATATGACTCCATTGGAAGAACACACATAATTTTACCACTCAAAGAAGTTCACAACCAAGAACAAGAAAGAGAAATCCAGGGGACAGATCTGTTTCTCTGTCCTTTCCTCAGATTCTTTTCTTCCTTCTATTCTTTCTCAGGCTTTTTCTTTATGTTACTCATTTTATCTATCTTATCTTCTCCCTGTGCCTGTCTTCATTACTTTCATTCAGAAGACTAACATTTTTCTCTAGATATATTAGAAACAACAGTGGCAATAAAGATGAGGCTTCTGTTAAAATTACTGTGAAGTGCAAGATAGAAAATTTATGCTTTTTGAATAATTAAAAAAAAAAAAAAACACAGCAGGTAGTTGGTGTGGTGTCACATGTCTGTAGAGTCAGCTACTTGGGATGTTGAGGTGTGGGGATCAGTTGAACCAAGGAGTTTAGGACTGACCTGAACCATACAGAGCAATCCTGTCTCTTAAGGAGGAAAACAATACAGCAGGTTGATGAATAGCTGAATATCTAGATAGATAGTTGCAAAAGATGCTCAGAAATAACTGAGAAGAAATACACTAACACCTAAATATACCCAACTATTGGCACTTGTTTTCTTTGATGGGATAATGGGTACCTTTCCTTTGTTTTAACTTCTCAAAGTTTCTATAAGCAATACATATGTTTTTAACATTGGAAGTAATAGCTGTTATTAGAAAAGATACAAACTCTTTTGTGGTACCCTTTTGCTTTATAATTAGAGTTATTTAGTAAAATAAATTTCTTAACAGTGTTCAGTTCTATCCACATTATAATATTTAAAATAGTAATATCAGTGTTTATTTTGTTTCAAGGATTTGAGTAAAAATCAGAAGGTCATTTACTTAAAAGAAAGCTTAAATCAAGAGAGTACCCTCAAGGAGATCGATTTCGTCAGATTCGTGACTTCAGTTACTCATGAGGTTATATATAACAGAGCTGTTCATTATGTGAGAATAGAGTGTATCTCTTGACCTGAACTTTTCTTTGCTGATCACTTCCTCTTTTTCATCTGCTTTGATTAGTACATATTAAATGCCAATTGGCCTCATATAAAGAATCATCTAAGTTATTGGCAAAAATTAAGCTCTACAAGATGGCATGTAATTTCATACCGATTCTAGGCAAAAGTTAAGAACAAAGATGGCCTACAGTAACAATTTGCTCCTGAAACAATATTCTCATATACAGTTGTCTAGTATTTCCTTAGTTTTGACATGGGTTCGTTTGTAAAGATGGGATAATGAAAATTATTTGTTTGTATCCAAGTAATAAACTAAAGCAGTGATTTCTAAGAAAGAAAAAGCAGACTATCAGAAAAAAAAATTAGGCATCTATTTATATTGTACTATCTAGATAGAAGTTAAAGGGTCATTTGAATTTTCCTGAATATTTTGTTACTTTTATTTGACTTCTACTGTGCCGCAGTCTGGCTGGGCACAATCAGGAGCCACTTGTCAAAAGAAAGTAACTTTATTTTTAGAACCACACACGACAAACAAAATAGTCTCTCAGGAAAAACCCTCAGAGCCTCAACTGCCACCACCGGCTTTCCACAAGCCTCTCCCTCCCACACCAGCTTCTCTCCACCTCCCACAATCCTCCTGCTCTTGAGGCCGATTGGCTGGGTCACGTGGGTGGAGCCAAAAAAGTCCCCCAATGAGCAGCTCCGTGGTCTGAAAGGGCAGGGAAACAGTCCAATGAGCATCACCGCAGAGGAGCCAATCAGCTAGATGTTGCTGGGGCCGAGGAGCCAATCAGCTAGATGTTGCTGGGGCCGCTGTGAGCCAATCATCAGCTGCTGGCAGCTGGAAGTTTGCTGGGGCCCCTTTGGCTGTGGCTCTCAACACTACTGGATAGGAGAAGAATGTTATCATTCCATTATCATTCTCATCTGATTCTGTTTTTTCATTGATGGAGGGTACAGAAAGCCCAGAGCTAAAGTTCTCTGCCTAATCTTTTAGTGATCATTCATACAATTATTCCTTTTAATATAAAGAAGGTGTCTTCAAGAATGAAAGCATCTCACTGTAGCTAGTAGGATGGCAAAATAGACAGGAGATTCCTGTATCTACTACCTACATGTGCACTACTGTAAAATTTTTAACTTTTAATCTTAAAATCGTCTTCAACTCTATCTTACAGTCCTAGTATATTCTACCAGAACTACAAGGATCCTCCCAATTCTTTTCATTTTTTCTATTACTCAGTTACAAGATTTGACATCCTTTTAACTACTTCCCAGTGTGTTCTTCCATTTCTTTTCTTAAATAAAAACTAATCTCCTTTCAGGACCTGTTATTTTTCTAAGTCTTTTTGCTTGGAGACTACTGATTTTTTTTTTTTGACTCTTAGGGCTGGGTGTTTTGTATGTATTTATGCACATATATTGTTCATGGGCATCATATTCTTGTAATTCCTATGGTTTTCCAATACCAGTTGCAATTTTTTTCATAAATTATTTTACTCTTCCATATGACAAATAGCATTCATAACCTTTCTATTTTTCTACTACCTTACCTATCCTTCACTGTATTTGAGATGTGATATCTGGTGAACATTATCCTTTTCCACCTTGACTATTACTAAAATCTTGGAAGATTTCAACTTTTAAGAATAAAACCAGTCAATAATTACTAAGCTTCTTAAATTAAAATGTAATTTCACTTTATTTCAGAAATTCTTTTTCAGGGATATTCCCTTGGTCTTATTGGTAACTGGAATTATTCTACCTCTGAAGTCTTGAACTTCAATATTCTGCTTTTGATTATAACCCCATATTCATTTTGTCAATTTAGAACTCTACCCCACCCCCATTTGCTTTTTTGATACCACAAATACTCAACTTTATTGAGGCGAGTTCTTTCCTGGTCATCCTCATCTGTCTCCCTTTCCTACACACCAAAGTCAATCATCTAAGCTACTTACCTAGAATCTTTGCTCTTGTCTTTCACCATCCCCCTTCAATGAAATCTTCTGGATAACAATGTAATCTTTGTTTTCTGCCCCAGTCTTTATGAGACAAAGTGTTCCTGGAAGAAATCAAGCAGTGGTGCTCCCTGGTATCTACTATAAAGGTAAACTGTCATGCTTTGGTCTTTAGCTGTACCCTTCCAGCCTCATGTTTGTCCTAAGTTATCCTTTATCTCATTGACTTGAAGGATGATTTCAAACTCTAGCACTCTCTTTAACTTCCTTTTTCAGTTGCTGATGATTCTTAGGAAAATATCATTGCTTTTAACTTTTTTGGATTTATATACCTTTAAATATCAACTCCCTTAATTTTATGAATTTCTAACTTATTAATATGTCTTTATTCAAACTCATCAAAGTATGAGCATTTTTTTTTACTGTCAGTCTCTATGTTATTCACTTTTTTTCTTCAAATTTATCCATTTTATGTTCTCAGGAATTTGTTTCCAGCAGGCTTACTCCCCAGTCTATGATTGATAAATTTCCACAAAATCAATAGATACGTTTAATTTTTACTCATACTAAAATGATAACAATTCTCCCTTCATTACATAACCCTATTCTATCTTTCCATCTCTATCCTCCTCAGGAAAGTTCCTCACAAAGCTGTTAACATTTGCTACAGCCACATCATCACTTTCTACTTACTTTTTAAACTCATTTTAATCTGGTTTCTAATCTAATCTTTGCTGCTGAAATTCTACCTTGGGATCTTATCAGTGCCTTCCTTGATTGGTTCATGCACACGAAAGCCTTCTAGTCATTCTCATATTTGCCTGAACATTGTGTCTGCTATTGTTGTGGGTTCATGCCTCTTAAGAATTAATCTTAGGTCCTTTGGCATACTCCTCTTTACGTGCTCCCTTTTTTTCTTTATAGTATCACTACCTAGTTAATCCAGAGAATTCCAGGGTCTTTGATATCCTACATTCAACCAGTTAGTGAATCTTGCAGATTTTACTTCCATATTTTCTTGAATCACGCTCCTCCTCTGCTAGGCCTTCGTCATCTCTTCCCTTAGTTGTCATAATTGCTCCTAACTTCCCTCTTTCCAGTCTCATTCTTTCTAGTCCATCTTTTTTCTACAATATGTAGTCAGGCACTGGCTTGTCTTTAGCAAGGCTGCCTCCCACTGTTCACTCTTTAATCTTCAGTTCAGTTGTTCCTTCTGGGAGATCTGTTCCTTGTCAAATGAGGCTGGGTTTACAGAGTAATGGATCTGAGGATACTGTTAAATAAATGGATGAATAAATTTTAAGTAAAGGTTTGATGGAGAAGAAAGTGATATTGCAGAGTATTTAAGCACAGCAGAATTAAGTCATTAAAAAAACCATTATCTTCTCTTTAAAATTGTTTTTACAGATACATAATAATTATACAGAATAGTGGATTTCATTGTGGTATATTTGTATATGCACATAAATCTTTTAATCTGTGATTGTGATGTGTAGACTAGTAAAATCGAGAGCAAGGTTATATTTTAACATTTATGTGAGGCAATTAGCCATAATACATGGACAACTGGATCAGAGATACCTTCTCTTGATTAAATAGAGAACTGATGTTGTGAATTTGAGTTATGAGGAGAAATCCATCACAATTTCCAGGAGGGAGAAAAGCTCATAACTATCACTGATGGTGATGCAGTATTTTCTTTGATAGCAAATTTAGTATTGCAGTCCTTTTTGTTGTATTTATTGTTGCTGTCATTCAGAGAAATACAGATGATTTTACTTGAGCTATCCACAGAACACAATGGAATGGGTCATAATTTGAAATAAGTATTGCTATGCAAGTGCAAAAATTATGTATGCTGAAATCATATAATTCCTAGAAAAATAATAAATAGCACTTGTTGACTCCAACTATATGTAAGACACTGATGTTTAGTGAGCACTGCATATGTTTGGTTTCATTTTACAAGATGTTGAGGCAACCAGGGGCATTCTGCATTTCACAGAGGAGGAAACTGAGGTAAACTTTTTTAGTCTCTGAACTAGTTTACAGCTAGGGCTGCAATATAAGTCAGATGCCAAGGACAATAATCTTAAAACTGTATTTTTTTTCCAAGTATCATGTGTGATCCCTATTGTCCTCTTTCTTGTATGTTTTGTAGCAAACTTTTGTTTCCTACCTTTGATTGTCACCAAGATTGACACAATTAACATAATTTTGTTGTGCCTGCTTTTCTCACCTCAAAATATTTGACTATATCCTCTTGATTGGATGATTGACATTGTATAAACTATAAACTGTTATCCTCAAGGGTAAGAATTATGTTAACTCTATTTTATATTGATTTTTATTCCACAATTTTGACTGCCTTTGAGAGTCAGTGTTTAAAATAAAGAACAAATGTATTAATTAGAGAAACCAGCTCTTTTCAAAAGTGTTGCATTGTCCCGAAACTAAGCAAATGGATAAATAGATCCACATATAGAACGCTTCAACATTGCTATCCCTAAAACTGCTTTACTATTTTATTTTTTATATACTTGACACTATAAAAAGGCAAAACTTGCACTATGTCTTAACAACAGAATTTCAAAGCTTTCTTAAGGACAATTGCTATGCAGAAATCAGAAAATTAGAAGAAGCAGTCGTTAGGCGTAGACAGAAAAAGAAAGAGAAAAGCTTAACTTTTTAAGGTAAGGAGACATTTCAAATGTAGTCAAACAAAAGAACAACATATGTCTTTTTTGTGAAATCATTTGTTTTTCTTTCCATTCTATAGAAGTGATGCCAAAAGTGAGCAAATTAACCCTAACGTTAAGAGCACTTCTCACAGCCGTAAGCTTTTATAAGAGGTACATTTTATTAGAAATACAATGAATATTCAGTTCTTTAGCCAGCTCAGACTTTGAGGGTCTCTGTGGCTGTATGATGGTCACTGAGAGCCTATGTGTGAACCCCACGCTCGCTCGGGAGAGGCCTCGCGCTGGAGGGCTGTGCTGAAGGCTTTCACATAGTTCCCATTACTAAGGAAACCACTCGTTTTGTCTGAACATGCTCTGAATAGATGTCTCATTTGAAGTCTAGTGCTCAAACCATGAGGATTGCATTATGGAGCTGAGAAAGAAATGAGGGGAACACAAAATGCTTGAAAATGCCACCAAGCATTCACAAAGCGTACTGTAATAACATTCTATGAGACAGAAGGTGCATTTATTTTTGCTGCATTCCAAGTTATTTCAGTGTTATAAAAGCAAATTCTTTTGCCTGCCCACGTAATCAAAATAAGCAAAGCAGATGTTCTTCTGACCTATTCTTAATTCCTGCTCTTGTTAGGGTCTCACTGAGAAGTGTGACATACAGCACAGGAAGGACAAAATATGGATTCCCATATTAATCTAGATTTACTCTGTTTTCTTTGTAACTACATGGTGTAATGCTATCTATGTGCCAGTAAACAAACACATGTTCAGAGTCAGACTTCAGTTTGCAGCCTCTAAATTGTCACTGTTAAATTCAGAATGGCTACTGCAAACTGGTACTGGATACGCGTTAATGAGTATCTGATTCAGATACTGAGTGAGAAAATCCTACTTCTAGGAGGCTTCCTTCCCTCTCCAGCTCCTGCCAACCCACAGAAAAAAAAAGTAACTCCTACCAAAAAGTCAGTTTTTTTTCTTACTCCCTTACCTTAGTAACTAGAATTTATGACACTTTGATTATACCATACTCTTTATCACCCCCTCCCCATTTTTGCATATGTCTAATTGACATTTTCTTAAATACATAAAGTGCTATATATACCCTCAATCAATTGCTACTGACATGCAATATAGAAAGTCAGGAGGAAGATATTACTACTTATTTTTCAAGCTACTTTAATTTTTTCCTCAAACAGGTGTTTCAATAGCTCAATTTGTCCACACATGCAGAAATTAACAAATATTTACAGATGATTTGCCATTTTACTGTTTTGCCAACAGTCATGGCACTTAGGTGACTTCTCTGTATGAAAATTCATGATTGAATGAAATCTTTGAACTTGTAGCCCAGAACTTTAATACTGCACTGTGGACCTATGTGCAGAGGCTCCTCAAGATTCTCTTTGGAATAATAATGTTACAAAAAGGTGCTATAATATCTAAGTCCTAGAAACAAGCATAATAAGGAAGTACAGTTTTCTTTTCTTAAAGATCAATAGAATAAAATTAATAATGTAAAAAGCCAATAGCTTTGTTAGAAAGTATAATTTTTAAAAAACTTTTTCTTTTTTCTTTTAGTACTTTTAAATATATTGGCAGTTATGCATTTTTAGTGAAAATATATTTCAAGTATATATCTTTTTCAGATTTTCTGCCTAACTAAATTTTAAAAATATCTAATTCAATAGAATTGAGTAAGGATAAATTAAGTCATTTTCTAGTTTTAAATGGGGAATCCCAGCATCACAAAAAGCCCCTACATTTGAAACCATGAACAAAAGAAAGTTTATGCATGTGAATGACACAAATATGTATCTTATTAATAATATCCTCACTAATTTTGATTATAGATCTTCAATTCATTTTGAAGTGAACAGCCTGAAGCTACCTGCTGTTTCTGTTCTGATATGCTTACAGAATATTTACAGAGTTTATGTTTAGCAGTTTAAATATCATGGTGGTTGATAAGAAAATTATTCTAATACTGGGACTTCTTATGAAATGTCTGTTTTCAAATGCATTAGGTCCCATATATGGACTTGGAAGACATCAGGCTGTCTGCATTTTTTATATTCTTGGTATTCAACACAATGCCTGGCATATGGCAGGCATTTGGGAAGAGGAAACTGAACTGAATTGTTTAATATGAGGAAAATATAGCAAGCTCAGCATTTATAAATGACCCTTATTCTGCTTAATTCAGTATTAAATGATAAAAACAGCAAATGCTTAATTTTTTAACACTTAGCCTAATAAATTCTAATTTCTCTTTGTCCTTTCAGTCACCTCTCTTTTTGAAATATTCTTGTGCGTGTATGCACTTGCGTGTGTACGTGATAAAATTGCATTGAAAGGATTGAGTCAAATCTGTCAGATAGCTTTTCTTTTGTTTCAAGTCTATAGTGGTTATATTTGTATTTCATTCTCTTAATGGGAGAGCTCTTAAAATGTCTCCAGGTACCATGAAACATCAGATATTCATTATAATTCCGTTTCTGCCTGCAGCAATAAGATCTGCAGTCTGTTATAACAATCATACATTTCAATTAACTAAAGCATCATCTTGTTTGGAGAAGTAAATTTTGAAGACTCAAATTTGTTAGTAGGCCAAGAGATTATAATTTGAATAAGAATGGGGAATTTAGTTATTACCCAAATTATTAGTACATATCTATAATTTGCAAAGTTAGAAGCTCACTTAGAATTTTTTAAAAAAGTTATAGTGTTTAACATGTGTATGTAAACATACATTTTTTTTAATTATTAGGTGTTTCATATGTGATTGCAACATTGCTTAAGGACACAAGTTAAAATTTTCCTTCCTAGAACAGATAAAATGGGAGGAATGATTAGAATATTGTCAATTTAAATATAAGTAAATGGTCTTTGCATTTTGAAAGAGTGGGTTTAGAAAAAATGTCATATTTAACTAAATGAGGCATATATTGATTTCCATTCCTTTTATATTCTTTAAGTAAAAAGTAAATAAGCATTTTGTATAAAAATATTCATTAATAGCATAGGTTTATTGTAGAAAATTGGAAAACTTGAAGAGAATAAAGAGTCAGAGAAGAAAGCACTTACCCATCAAGCATGGTATATACTTTACTATACTTCACTTTGGTATATATTATTTTGCCTTTACATATAATAAAACATTCCCTAGTTTTAAAAATTATATGAAAGAATCTTTATTACTGTCATTGTATATTTTAAAAATTTGTTTTAGTTGTCAATGGACTTTTATTTTATTTATTTATATGCAGTATTGAGGATCGAACCCAGTGTCTCACACATGCTAGGCAAGCGCTCTGCCTCTGAGCCACAATCCCAACCCCCTTTACTACATATGTTAATACCATATAGTTGATCAGATCAACTATATTTGTATTTTGGAGAGAACATTTGTTTTTCTAAATTCTTTTCAGTGCCCTACACTATAACTAAAGACTAAACAATGTGATGATAGAAATCACAGGATAGGATTGTTGTGACATTTTGTGTACCAAAAGATTTGATCATTTTAAGACTGTTGATTTTTGCTATATACCAAATTCATATAGCAGCATGAGTCTTTTTTTTTTTTCTCTCATGCTTTTGCCAGTATTCACTCATGTAATATATTTGAACACTTCTTCAAATGCTGTTGTATGTGCTGGGATCATAAAGGCAAAAAAAAAAATACTGATTTCTGAAATTTTATTTGTTGGGGTGGTGTATGAGGTAGGTGATAAACAGCAGTTACAAACTTATACATTATGATACCAGACATTAGTATGTATTGTTTAAAAAAAATTAAGCAAAGTCATAACACAGTGAATAATGAAGAGGTATGATTTTACATTCAGCATTAAAGAGTTCATTCTTAGAAAGTGACGTTTGAATTCAAACATGACTGTTGAAAAGAGAGTCTGTCAAACCAATAACCAAGGACAGAGGGTTCCATTTCGAATAACATTGTGTGCCAAAGTGCTCATGTAAGAATGAGCTTTGACATATCCTAAGTACAGAAAAAGGCTGGTGTGCATAAGAATAGTGAACAAACAGGAAGTGCCTGGGTATTGGGCCTGAGTGATGACTAGAAGTGAGGTCTCATATGTTCTTGAAAACCATCAAAAACAATTATATTTTAATTGTAATGAGCAGCCAGTGATGGTTTGAAATAGAATGTTGATATTATTGCATTTATCTGTATTGTGCTGGTCGGTGGTGCTATATATTTGGTGGAACTATTTGGGTAGATGGTGGTCTACTAAGAGATGAGAGATGAGGCATTCTGAGTGATGAGCTAATTGCCCTTGTCCTCATGCCCAAATAGAGTTCTATTTTTCCCATATCATGAAGAATACTGTTTAAAAATGCTTAAACTATTTTGATCTTTTGCTCAATTATGTAAAACAAAACAACAAAAATGTTTTGCCCTCATCAGCTCTAGTCATTCATTTCCCTGAAGAGAGATTCAAATTTGTAATAGAAGGAATTCCAAGAAGTAGTCAGTATAACATTCAGCACTGTTTTTCAGAAATTAAATTATGCACCAAGCAGAAGAAATAACTAGTACAAAGGTCCCATGGTGTGAATTTATGGAGCAAGTATTGCAAGCCAGGCTTTTGTTTTGAGATCAGATTTTCCTGAGTCCACCTGAGCCAAAGTGACTTAGCTCATGTAGTTTTCCCTGTTAAAGGATGGACTCTGTCATCTGTTAAGTCCTAGCTGGAATCAGAAAGAAGAAAAAATAAGATACAGTAGAAGGAAAAGAAAAGTCTTTTATTTTCCCTCAAAAGATTTTTCAAGAGAAAAGGACTGAGAATGAGATGCTGGAGAGCTGTTTTCCAAAGTGCACTCATGGCATTAGCTTGAAGTTGTTTGGGTACACTAAAACAAACAATATCATTGCCTATGTCCCTGGTAAAATATCAACTTTTTTTCTTCATCATTTTTGTACCATGTCACAGCCATTTGGCCACACCACAAAGTCAGCAAAAATATTGCCTAATATTTACCTTCCAGAACCACAGATGCTATGTTGAGATTCAGTGAGCAGAGTCCCTAGGCAGAGTCTGGGCTCATTTCAGAGCTACAGAATGAATGGAAGACAAGTCAGCCATTAAGGAGATTGCTGCTGGTGGGAGCTGAGTGGAGGTTTTTTCTCCAACAAAACTACCAGGCTTTGAGCAGACCAATGGAGAAAAAACAACAGCAAGAGCACAATCCCTCCAAACCCAACCAACCAATCAAACAGAACACCACAACAATCTATATCACAGTTCTGATTGTCAGCAAGGCCAGCAGTAGCTAGGCACACACTGAGTAGCTATCAGCTCGACAGTGCTTCTCAGACTTGTGAATCACCCAAGGATCTTATTAAAATGCAGAATTAAAATTCAGATTTTGATTCTGCATCTGTAACAGCCTCCCAGGAGTTGTTGAATTCCCTAGTTCACAGACATCACTCTGAGTAAGAAGAGTTAGCACTGACACACAATCATCCTGAAACCAGTGGACCCCTCTCTTCCAATGGCATGAGTGAGGGCTATGTGAAGAATCAAAAGTTAGCTGAAAGATCTCTCCAATTATCGGACTAGATCCAACATAAGCTAGATAGGATATTTGGTTGAAAATAGACTACTCAGTGATAACTATCAAATGGAAGGGGCTTGGAGAGAACACTTAAATGGCCTGTAAACTAAACTAATCATTTTTCTCTTTTATCTGTATTCCAGAATAATGAGTCAAATTTGGGATATCTTTCAGCCAAATAATGGACACATCATATTTTGGATATAAAAGCATAGAGCTCAGAGTAGAGATTAGAGTTTAAGGTTTAAATATAGAAGTCATTAGTATGTGTTTAGATAAATAATTTGGGGAAAGAGTGTACAGAGAGACAGTAAGGTCTGAGGATCCAACTTGGGGGCGTTCTCTTTAATATGAAGCAAAAGTGAAAAGGCTGGGAGAGGGGGATGAGAAGGTGCGAACAGGAAGCAAAAAGCTGAAAGTGCTTAGTGTTATGGAAGCTTCAAGAAGAAATGAGTAGCTGGGCTGGGGTTGTGGCTCAGTGGTATTGCTCCTGCCTCAAACTCATGAGGCCCTGGGTTCAATCCTCAGCACCATATAAAAATAAATAAATAAAAATTAAAAATACTGTGTTCATCTAAAACTTAAAAAATATCTTTAAAAAATGAATAGCTAACTACATTAAATGTTCCTGCAGTTTTGAATGTTAAGAAAACAGAATATTGACCAATAGAACTGGTAACTACAAATATAGATTTACAATAGCTATAAATAAAACTTTTAAGACTTTGAAAGCAATTTACTTATAATATAATTGCCACATTTTTCTGCTCCCATTACAATCAGACTTATTGAATTTTTGGCCTGATAGCTCTTATCTCCACCTGTTAGCTTTATAATCCCATCAGTCCACTCTAATTGACCTTTGGTCTCTGTCATTCCTTTGAGTGGTTCTTATCAGTCAGCTCCATGTGGCTGAATTCCCCCAGATTTCTTTATTCTTAAAGATACTACACAGATGGATTTGTTTCTAGATATTTTTCAGCATTTCTGTTTGTTGATCATAGACAAAGTACTACAAAACTACCCTTATTGCTGCAATCTGATGTGTGATTTCAATCTTGACCAGAACCAGACATAAAAGAAAAACTAGGTATTCAATGTTTCTGAAAGTGAAAAACATTCTAAGAAGAATTGGGACTCTGTCACCCTCTTCTATTGTAATGGAGCCCCGCTAAGAAGAACATTAAAATGTTGATTCCCCGCAGTGATTGTATGGATGAAATCTCTGTGAGCAAATTTCCCTTTTTCAAAGTGATCTAAATATTGTTCAGAGAATGCTAGTTAGTTGGCAGAGGAACAAGGATTTTGGCAGAAATATGTCCAAGAATTGGAGGACTAAAGATATGTCTCATGTGCCCGTGTATTTTACATTAGACAAAGATTAACTGGGTTTCGCTCTGAACCTTAAGAAATAAAGCTTCTTCAATGTGATTAGAGATAAACTTTGCTTTGAAAATTTATTGTAAGCATCGTTTTTATGAAAAGCAAATTAGACTTTTGAAGTAATAATCAGCAGAAAGAGAGATCCTGAACCATTTGATGAGGCATCATAGTAGGTGGAAAGATTACAGGTCAGGCAATACATGAACCAGGTTTTGGATTCTAGCTCTGATCTCCATTTAATATATTAATTTGGGTAGGTCATTTAACCTTTCTGGGTCTTATTTTTTTTTTAATCCATAAAATAAGAGGATTAAGCGTGCTTGTTTCTGAGGTTCTTGCTTGTCTCAGTTCTAGCTCTGTTGTTTTATGAGTCTGTGGTTCACTGTGGAACAAAGCAGAATTCAGGAAGTGTTTTTTACACAAAAGTAATTTCTATTTGCATACATTGGTATCAGAGCTTGGATACTTCCCTATTTTCTAGGGACAGGCCATGGAGTAGAGCAGAGCAGAAAACTGACCAGTAAATGCACATCATGTACACTTTAATGCAAAATTTTATCCCAAATATATTTCTCACATTTTCCTACATAGAAGCCAAAGTTAGTAATTAAAGACAGTTTGTACAAATCCTTAGAAAAAAAGGATTGTCTTCCTGAGTGGCACAGTTCTGTGGCATATTGTAAAACAAATAAAAGAACATTTAAGGGTGGCCTCTATTTTAGCAAATGATAATTAACAGAAGATACCGCTTAAGAGAAGTAAGTGGTAGAATTCCACACATTGAGGACTCATAAAATGGACTCAAAATAACAGTAAAAATGATACAACAAGAAATAATTCTGAACTTGCAAGCTAATAGACCAGATAAGCAAATGAGACCTCTTATTTTCTATTTGCCATATTTCTAAGAGGAAAATGAGAACATGGTCTTACATCTGTATAAGCATACAGGTTTAAATGAAAAAAGCTTAATTCAGAGACACGTATTTAAAAGAACTTTTACTTTATTCAATCTTGTAGAAAAGTTAGTGATATTGGCCAAACTATATATTATGTATTATATGAATGTACAAATATGAAACAATAAATCCCATCAGTATGTACAATTATATTGTACCAATAAAAATGTGGGAACAATAAAAATTAATAAACAAAAGAATAATACAGGGATTCCTAGATGCAGTACTCTCAGCAACTGATAACATTTTGAATGTATACAGGTATGTGAGTGTACTTATTATATACATGTATACACTCATATTATTGTTATTTTAATCATGGTCATGACTGACCCACTTGAAAGAAACTTGCCCTGAAATTCTTTTAATATCAGTAAAGGCTATTATATACAGCATATTACATGTTTAAATTCTACAAGTCATTTCAGTAATGTTATTTACAGTTGTTTCTTTGTCCTAATCAAGGATCATGCATTGTATTTGATAATCATGTCTCCTTAAACTCCCTTAACCTAAAAGTTTTCGACCTTTCTTTGTCTTTAACTTATATAGAATGTTCCTTATTTTAGTTTTTCTAACAAACAGGTTCCCTCATGAGTGAGGTTGTGCATTTTGAAAGTAACTCATACCAAAGTGTCAATTTTAGTGAAACCTACCATACCATGAGAACTTAAGCAAAAGGTGTGTCAGTCAGCCTTTTCCACTGAGGAGATAACTTTTTTTTTTTTGGTTTGTCATTAAGTAGTTAATTTTGTATAAATATTCTATTTGTAATTAACTTTTATGCAATAATTTTAGCATCTCCTAATGATTCTTGCCTGAATCATCACTACTATGGCATGGCAAAGTAGTTATTTCTAATCCTGTTGTTCTTTTTATATATGTTAGTTGGCATCCTATTATAATGAGTAGCTTTTACTTATCTCCTTTTTGCTTTGTGACAACAAGGGCTAGTGGATTCTTTTTCCTAAAATGTGTTAGAAGTTAATAACATCATTATTTATAGTGATTATAGAATTGGCCCAGGTCTAGCCAGTGGGCAATATTTCCTTTAGAAATTCTCTTTCAGTCTTTGACATGACCCTATCACTTTTTATTATGGATGGTTATCATCCATAGCAGAGTCTTGGGGAGTCTTTATTAACTTTAAAAAATGGAAGTGAATTTTATGTAACATAAAATTAACCATTTAAAAAATGTACCAAGTTCAAATTCAATAGTATTTAGTGCTTTCATAGTTTTTTGTAACCACTAACTATATAATGGTTCAAAACATTTTCTGCATACCAAAAGAAAACCCTGGAATCATTAATCATTTTTCCCCATCCTCCTTTTTGCTCAGTGCCTAGCAGTCACCATTCTGCTTTCTGTTTTATGACTTTACCTATTCAGGAAGTTTCATGTAAATGGAATCATACAGTATCTGACCTTTTGTGTCAGAGTCCTTCACTAAGTATAATGTTTTCTAGGTTCTTCCACTTTGTAGCAGGAATCAGTATGTCACTGCTTTTGTGACTGAATAATTTCTATTATATATTCCACATTTTGTTTATCACTTCATTAGAGATAAACATTCGGCATTAGAGTTGTTTCTGCATTCTGATAATTGTGAATAGAGCTGTTGTGAACATCAACATACAGATATTTGCTTGAGAAACTTTTAAATTTTGGTAGGTGTATGTTTAGGAATGAATTTACTGATTATCTGGTAATTCTCTGTTTAACTTTTTGAGGAATTGCCAAATCATTTTTCCAAATTGGCTGCAATTTATATTCCTATAATCTACGTATGAGAGTTACATTTCTCCACATTTCACATCTTCATCAGCACTTTTAATTTTATATATATTTTTAAATTCTCACAAATCTAGTGAGGCCGATAGTTTGATTTGCATTTTTCTAATGATTAATTATGCTGAGAAGATTTTCATACTTGACTATTTATTTATATTCTTTGAAGAAATTTTTATTCAAGTCCATTGCCTATTTTCTTATGTGGGTTATTATTTTGTTTTTGAGTGATAAGATGTCTATAGATTCTATAAACTTTTAGTAATACATAATAACATATTGCTTTGAAAATAAAAAGCATAAATTAATTGAAATTCATTATTTTTTCCTATCTGAAATTTAAGCAAGAGACATGATTTAACAATAGTACCAGGGAAACATCAAATAGGAAATCTTTTTTAATGACTTACCTGAAATTTGAAGATATATCTGCTTACACAATAAAAACACACATAGGTTTATTGTATTTTTACACAGTTAGGGCTCAGTCTAAATATCATATACCTGGTTTCCACAGCATCTTCAACATGGACATCTTGATGCAGTAGAACAGTTTGGGTTTCTCAAGCATTTTAATAATCTAGACTCATTAGGGAGAATCATTTTAATCACAAGTGGTATTTTCATGATGAAGTTCAATTTGGCAAACTTGTGAAGTCTAGTTTGCAAAACAACCTTATCCTCATTAATTTTTTGTATGGGTCTTTGTTGTTTTCTTAATCTGGTGTGTGCATTGCTAAAACAACTTATCCTAGTTTTTACCAGTTCTTATTTTACTGTTCTTATTTTCTTAATTAAAAATGTCCAATCATCAGTTTATTTGTATAAAGATAAAATTTTTATTTAACAACAACAACCACAACCCAAATCAAAAAATCCATGTTTTTGTAGCTATTGTCTCCATATATAATTATTACCTTATAAACTGGTATTCAACAGAACATTAATCACAATTTATCATGACAGTTTAGAGTAGTGCAGCCATGGAGAGTACTGCTTTAAATTTTGGGAAAGCATTTAGAAGTACATTGGATGTCTGACATTTTCAGAGGCAAAGACTTTTTTTTCAAAGTGGGGCCTGCTACCCTTTACAATTTGTGGTGCTCACTGTTTTTTCCAATTGAATTTATAGCATTCTTTTCATTATTCAAAGCTTCTTTGGACTTTGCATATTGCTAGGTGTTTTTCTCACTATCATTTTATATCTAGCCTTACATTCCTGAGAAAAATGTGAACTGCTTTCACTAAAAACTGTTTCCCTTCCAATCTATAAATCTGTGTTATGAGGTTCTGGATAATATTTATCACCTCTGTTCTGTTATATATGAACTGTCTTTGAAGGAAGGCACCCTGAGTGTGAAACTTCAGGGAGGACTGTCCATAAGGCTATGATGTGGCTTATTTTATGAACTATTTGCAAAGAATAGAAGAACTTCCTAGTGGGATATTGCAATGTCTTTGGCCTTAGAAAGTGGTTTAACAGCACACTGTGGAAAGATCTGAGAGCCTGGGAATCAGTTCTTTCAGATTTGTGCAGCTGTCCTTCTACCTTAACTGTCTCTCCAGGAAGAAGACTGGTTCCCCACTTCTCCTTCATATCTTGGCCCTAAATAGTATTTGGGTAGGTTTATAAGCAGTTTGGCAGAGGGTCTTAGGACACTGTGACTTTGTATATGTAAAGAATGCTAACTTAAAATTTGTGAATACAGTCATCAGCCTTCATCCTAATTATTAAAGCAATGAAAAGACACATAGAAAACATTTTCTACCTGTAAACCTTGAGTGGAATAGTTTTTAAAGACTCTAGGATATCATCCACTACACATTTTTTAATTTTATAGAATAAAAACTTAGGTTCATTGGTCTTTATGGCCTATTGTTACAGATTAGTTTATTCATATTACTCAGTTTTACCAAATATTTGGTTTAAAGGATATCCAACAATCATCGAACACTAATACATCAAATAAGTAGCATTTCTACTATAGCTTGTCCATGGCAGACATTACTAATTGATCAAAGATCTTCTTCCCACTGAGCACAAAGCATCCTTTCTGGTGCCCAGAAGTCATCACTGGTAAAAAAGAGTTAATATGAGGGAATCAATCTAATTGCTTAATCAGATTTAGTCCAGTCCTCTTTGTTTAAAGATGAGATCAAAGAAACATAATAATAAAATTGTTTCTTGGGTTGCAAAAGAAGTCCTTTACAAAACAGGCCTTTGACTGTTGGTGTTGCATCCAGTTTACTTTTGCCAGAATGTATCTATGCACCCAGCCTTCCCTGTGGCTGAGTACCAGACTGATTGTCAAGTAGAAAGCAATTCTCTCAAGGAATTGCTCTTCTATTGTTATTGGCAAAGAAATAGCTGACTTCATCCCCTGATTATCCCATTAATTCAAAGGACAGAGTGACAAAAGGGATTTGAGCCAGACTTCTGAGTTGTCTTTTCTAAAATTAGAATGACCTCATGGTTTGTCCTGAGAACTGTATAGTTGAGAGAATAGACAAGATCTTTTAATGTTGTTGATCTCTTTATTTACATGTTATCTAGAAGATAAAGGAGCTTTCCAATTGGCTTGTGAGGTTTTTTTGTCCAAAAATGTGCTGTTATAGATTTTCATAAGAAGTAGTGAGTCAGGATGACCACAATTTATTAGTTGATGTTTTTCCTCAAAAACATATTTTTTGCTTGATTGAAGACTCTTTGCCAAATTTTTAAGTCCACACCTTGTGCATTTAATTTTACTGGGAAGCAGTACTGTTTTAGAAAAATATGCATAAAATGACAAATTTATGCTGCATATTGATTTCATGAAAATCAATCACTTTTTTCTTGGTGCTTTTTGCATATTAACTTATATCATCTTGGAAATGTGAGGAATTATTTCATACAAAATACATTTTCTCTGTCAAAGTTTATCATGAAATGTTCCTTTTCTATAATGAAAAATGCTATCAGTCACAAATAATTTTGCAAAATTGTATGATATATGTGAAATAAATTTATCCATCTTTTTTTCACACATATTTTATTTCTCCTGTTCTTTATTCTCTGTGTTCTCCTTATATATGTTTGTACGTATGCATGCGAGTGTGTATACATATGCTGATACAAATGCACACCTGTATAAGTCAGGGTTCTCTAAAGGAACCAAACCAACAGGAGGTTTGATTACAAAATATTTATTAAATTGGCTTACACAAACAGAAGCTGCATAGCCCACAGTGGCCATCTGCAGGCTGGAGCTGGAAGAACCAGTAGCTGTACAGTCAAAGATGCTGAAGCCTCAAAACAGAATGGATCAATGATGCTACCCCAGACCAAGACTTCTGGAAACTCCCTGGAGAATCACTGTCTGAGTCCACCTTGGAAGAGTGAAAGAGTGAGAGTCTGATGTCCTTAGGCAATTGCAGCAGCAATCAAGAACCTGTTCAAGAAGAATCAAGCTTGCATCTGTGGCTGCTTCCTTGTTCTTTCAATTTTTATTCCATCTAAGCCTCCAACCTATTAGATGGTGCTGCCAATGCTTAGGGAAGGCCTACACTTCAGTTTACTATCCCATATGCCTGTCATTCCTAGACACACTCTCATTGACAACCTCTTAATCTTTGGCTTCTCTTATTCAAATCAAGTTCAAAATTAAAAGTAACCATTATAACACTGCACTCTTTCCTTTAGCACTCTTAATTAACCTTTTGTATATAATGATTTTATGATTCTACTTATTTATATATATGTATGTATATATTCATATTATATTATTGATTCTTCATGTGTCAAATATCCTGTGGCACACTGATTTAATTCAGGGATTACTAAGTATGAAATAGTCTTTGAAATATTCCTTCTTCTAAGTATTTTTTCATTTTAGGCTTAGACGACTTTTATGTTGTTCTCCTGCATATGCCCAATCTCTTGCTTAAATCCTCTTAGCTATTAGAGACTGTGACCATGTATTTTCCTAGTTCTCTGCCTATTTCTCTTGCTTTTTTTTCTTTGCCAACTTTTCTTCTGCCAATTGTAATAGATAGTGAATATGCCCTGCCATTGGATAAATCAGGTTCAAATCTCACTATGTGATGTTACACAAGTTATTTTCACTTATTTGAGCCCCAGTTTTCTTGTGAAATAATGCTTTCCTTTGTCAGGGAGGCTCCCAAAAGGAAGAAAAACAATCTACTCGAACTAGGAGAAATTGAGAAAGATTTATTTGTGAAGGGACTAATCTAATTATGAATGTCATCATCCAAAGGTAGAAGGAGAGGAGTAGTGACTGTCTATCAGAGAGGGATACAACCAGTCCAGGAAGTCATACTGGACAGAAACACAAGAATAAGTTTCAAGTTCTCTCGTTTCCCTCTGTCTAACCTCCTTTGGGATCACTATGTTCCCCCTTATCTGCATTTACCCTTAAACCAAAGGTCAAAGTTATTTATGTAATCCACCCAGGTCAGCTTCTGTGTCAGAGATCATGGTGGGTGCAAGAGTTTGAGCCAAAGACAAAGTTTAAGGAAACAATTCCCAAGACTGTACTTCATTCTCATATCAGTTACTTTTGGATGAATGTTCTCAATACCACATTCAAGTTCCATAATTTATTGAAGTACTCACATAACTCATGAAAAGCTTTTATACTCATAGTTGTGGTTTATTATGGGGAAAGATACAAATTAAAATCAACCAATGGAAGAAGTACATCAGGCAATATAGAAAGTACCACACCAGAAGTTCCATTGTCCTTTCCCTCTTGAGTCAGGACATACTTTTGTTGTCTGAAATATGTGACAGTACGCTGACAAGGGGAGCTCACTGAAGTCTCAGTGTTCAGGTTTTATTCTGGGGCTCCATATACAAACATAGACACAAACATGATTGATTGATTGATTGCGCTTGTGATTGATCTCAATTTTAAGGCTGACTGATATCACATAATCCAAAGCTCCATCCTAGCACACATTGTTGGTTTTTCTGGTGTGGCCAGCACCTACTCTAAATCATATCTTTAGGTTGTCTAACATTACTTAGGGCCTGCAGACAATCCAAGTCACTTCTAAGATTCCAAGGGCCCATAGATTACCTTTTCAGAAGCCAAAGGAAAAGTCCATAACTCATTTTGGGCAAGGTTACATCTGTTGATACACAGTAGAAAAGAATGGGGAAAGTGAATCCAGAGGGGAATAAATCAGCTATCTTTGTCCCATTGCCTTTAAGAATCACATCAAAGATTAAAAGAAACAATCAGTATGAGGCACCTAGTGTGGAACATGGTCCCTGACCTATGTAAAATATTATGTTTTGAGTCAGTTTCTTTGATCTTTCTTTCCTTTTCCTTCAGCCTTATTTTAATTTTTTAGTTAATGATTCTCATTTTAAAATCTCATTCATTTTTTTCTTTGTTCATTAATTTACTCAATACATATTTATTGAATGCTTACTTTATCTACTGTGGATGTAGTTCCTGTCCCCAGAATTAGCAGCCTAGAATGGAAACAAACAAAAAGTAAATCAGCCAATCACACATACATACAAAATAGAAAGGCTCCTAATTGTAGAAAATATTTCAAGGAAAAGAAAGTGTGCCAAGTTAGGGTTCAACTGTGGGACCATGGGGAAGGAGATAACTCTCTTAAAACTGAAATGCTAAAGTTGAAAAGGAGCCAGCTTGTAAATGACTTAGTAGTGGGAGAGAGCGTTCCATAAAAAAGGAATAATATTTTCTTAGTTGGGAAATAACTTTGTAGAAGAGTAAGTAAAGGAATATGTCTGTAACTAGAACACTGTGAGTAATGGGCAGTGAAGAAGAAATATTTTAATGGAGGTATCACAGTAAAATCATTGAAAGGCTTCATGTAAATAAATGAAATTATTCATTTATACTTGTAAATACTATTTTATCTGCAATGTAAAGAACTGATGTATTTTAGAAACTGGATGAGAAAAGTTGCAACTGGACCCCAAAAGATCTCATGGAAATCTGGTTGGGCTGTGGATGTGGCTCAAGCGGTAGCACGCTTGCCTGGCATGCGTGGGGTGCTGGGTTTGATCCTCAGCACCACATAAAAATAAAATAAAGATGTTGTGTCCACCGAAAACTAAAAAATAAATATGAAAAAAAAGTCTCTCTCTCTCATGGAAATCTGGTCATTCAGTCAAAGATGTAAAGGTGATATGGATCACTGAGGTGGCAGTACATATGGCACAGAGCCCAAGGGTTTGAGATATATTTGGAGGTAGGTTTCATAGGAGGTCCAGATGAGGAATGTGAGGGATAGGAATAAATGGAACATGGTTCCTGGCCTCTCCTGAAACCCTTCTCTTAGAGAAGTTGGTACCAACCTCTGAAGGAGAGAAGATAACTACGTATATCCTAAGCTTCATGATTTCCAGCTTCAATAGACCAGTTACTTGGACATCTTAAAAACTGTATAAGACTAATATTTTCTTTGCTTGAATAGTTAAGTTCAGACTCTGCCAGTAACTCTGTGGTTTGTTCCTGGTCTTTCCTGCTTTATTGACCACATTTTCACTAGCATGAATGGTTCATTAGCAAGTCCAATTTGTCACTGTGCTCTGAATCACATTCCTGCTTCTCTCTAATCTGTGAATCTGACTAAGCCCAGACTGTCTGCTGTATTCACCATTGAAATCTTATTTGGAAACTAGCTGATATAACACCTCCTGTAGAAACTCCTCCCCTATCTGGGATATTAAAGAACTAGACTTAACCACTCACAGACATACATTTTAGGAATGCAGCCAGAAGCTTGAAAACCACAATACTGTTCTCTCCCAAATCTACTTATCTTTTATTATGCATGAAAGATTATAGAAGTTTTTAGATGTTTTAGAAAAAGAACATTGGGTTCTAACATGGTCTAAATTCCAGAAACCTAATGGATAGGTTTCTTATATATGGTGAATAAGTTTATCTAAGGTTAAACTTAGCATCCAAATTGTTAAAAGATTCTATGCATTGAAACAGGGGGAAAACCCCCCAGCAAACTTTGAAAATGTACACTGACTCTATTTTCCCAAAAGCTTATTTTTGAGTAGGTATTCTTATTGATATATAATAATAACTAATTTATTTACTTTTATTGAGTTCAGAATTGCCCTGAGTGCTTTACCTGAATTGTTTCATTTAAATTTTTTTAAGAAAGCAATGAGACTGATAATAAGTTATCTTCACCTTGTTGATTTAAAACTGAGTACTGGAGTCAGAACTCAAAAGGCTGTACTCTAGAACATGCCTGATTATAAAACCCATTGTGGTGACTTTTCTTAGGATTCTTGTAAAATGCAGTGAATTTAAAGCTGAAGGTTATGTGTTGGCATGCTAAGAAAGAAAAGTGGAATTCTTGAGTATTTTTTCATTTTGTAGATTTCTATTATCAGGTTTTCCTGAAAGGTCAGAAAATAATAAGGTACATGGGTAAAATAATGTGATTCCTTATAGAAAAGCTACTGGAATTCAAAATTAAGGGCATTTGAAAACTTGAGTTGTGGTAGTGCCTGCAAATGCAGTTGAGATAAACGAATGACCAATTCACATAGTCTTTCTGAATTGTCATTAATAGGCTTGGGTAAAAAGGTCATATCCATCTTGATAGCAAATGAATATTTATTTTTTTTAAATTTGCTTTTTGGCTTCCTTGGGTTTATTATACCACTGTTTACAAAAATAAATCAGTAAAGACTTGGCACATTGCAGACTCTGTTTTCTAGACACTGAAAGAAATGCTGGCAACATTTCCATTAGCTTACTAACTAATGAGACAGCATTGGCTACTTTCACAGGACTTGGATTCTGGCAAGAATAGTTCTCCCCCCCCCCTTCACAATTAGGCATTTAATCTCAAATTTATTACCATATGCTGTAAAGTAAAAATATATATTTATATATACATACCCTGAATGAAAGGGCTGTGTCTTAATAGCATATGGAGTGCCATAATTTTAGAAAATTGAAGTCACCAACATGAAATGGCAAAGATATTAAGTTAACCTTTGGGGAAAATTTGCTTTGCAGTCTCCTGTTAAAATGTTGAGTAGTACCTCAATGTCTGTCCTACACGATCAGCAGAATATGTAAGTTACAAATATGTAAGCCAATATATAAAATCAATCCTGCGAACATTCATTAATTGCCCTATATGTCATAGTCAATATTTTAGACCCTAGGAGAACAGAGGTGATGAAAGATAAAAGTTTCTCCTCATGAAGTATCTAGCAGAGAAGGAAAGTCTGTAACAACTAAACATTTTAGAGAACTAAATTTGGGGCACTGAAAGCTGTTTTCATGGGCAATAGAGGGGAGAATGCTTAGTGTTCCCTGGAATAACTAGTGAATGTTTAAGGTTTTCACTGTCTTATGAACAAAAAGTTTGAGTACTTTAAGCAATGCACTTAATTTATTTTAGTTTATGGACCTATATTATATGGCTAAATTAATGCCACTCTACCAGTGAGCTATACTATCAGCCCTAAGTTTAGTTTTTTTGAAGTAGAAATTTGGTAATGGGGCTCAAGTTGGTCAGTGCTGGGTCATTTGTCACAGTGGTTGTTTCCCTAAGACTTCTAATTTTTCTGAAGAGGAGGGATGTGACAGTGATTTGGGTAATTATTCTTGGGTTTCTGTATGCTGAGATAACTTTTTGGGTTCTTAAAGCTTTGTAGTTAAGATGGGTTAGAAGGTAGTATGGCAAACTGAAATTTTGTATATTTATTCTGTTCTCAGTTGTCTCAATTTTATAAACTCTAAGCAACAAAGAACCATTTTCCATTTCATTATAATACTATTTGTAATTCTGCCCTGAATTCATATTTAATTTAACACTGTGTCTTGGTCCATTTTGTGTTGTAATAACAGAATACCTGAGAGACTGGGTGATTTATAAAGGATAGAGGTCTATTTTGATTCATGGTTCCAGAGGCTGGGAAGTCTGAGAGAATAGCACAACATCTCTGTGGCTTCAGGCTAGGGCTTTGTACTGCTTCATAGTATGGTGGAAAAGTAGAAAAGAGGGCAAGAGAAAAGAAGACTGGACTCAATGATAGGTCACCCATCCCTTCAAGAAAGGCATCAATCCATTCATGAGAGCTCTACCCCAGTACCCACATACCTCCAGACAGACCCCACTGCCTAATGTTACTGCATTGAGGAATTTTCAACACATAAACTTTATGGGGACACATTCAAACCATACCACACTGTGTCCTGCAAACACCAAGAATTGCTCTTACTTTAAGCTTCTTTTAATAAGAATTGTTTGGTCTTTTAAACCTGAAGTTTGAATTATTTCAAGTAGGCTAGTCATGGCCTTTCAGAAATGAATATAAAACACATTATAATTTCATACTGACATAGTATAGTCCTGGGGTAAATTTTTGTAGTTATACTTTTCTTAGATGTCTTTCATTGGAGCTCATAATAATGAAATCTTTGTCATCTTTGACTAGGATGACAGCCTGAGTGAAAAAGGACATGGCTTCCTCTCTTTAGAGTGCTTGCTTGTACATTTATTTTATGGCAGAATAAAAGAGTATGAATTCATGTGTTTCTGGAAATCTAGGGCATTACAGTTTTCACTTGATTAAATTCTGCCTTTTTCAAAAATGGAAATGTTAGTTACCTTGGGCCTTTATATTGTGATGGTAAGAGATCTGCTGAAGACTCTGGAGAACAAAATTAGAATAATCTGCTGTGTATATATGTGTGTGTGTGTATCTCCACAAACACAATGGCAGAAATTGCTCATGGATAAGAACGTTTTATAATGTCCACATTTTTACATGAAGAAAGAAAAATTTTATAGTGATTGTTTTATTATTTGTTCTATTATTAGATAAAAACAGCATTTCATCAGTCTGGAAAGCACCAAATGAGCAACAGGTTGATTAGGACATTGATTTTAGGGTTCAGCCTGATGTTCATGATCATAAAAGATACATTTTTTTTCAGATTTAATGCCTTTGGCAGGTGTTATTTCACTGATAATCTTAATTATTCAGTTTCATTCAATATGTATGTACTTTCCTATAAATGGAAAATATTGTTAAATCTCCTTTCTTATTTCTCTTATTTCCTCTCTCCTTCCCTCTCTTCCACTCTCACTCCCTCTCTTCCTTCCTTTTCATAGTACTTGGGATTAATCCTAGGGTTGCTCCACCAGGAAACTATCTGTACCCCAGCCCTCACTCCCTTTTTTTGAGTTAGAATCTCACTAAGTTTCCCAGTCTGGTCCCCATCTTGCAATCTTCCTGCCTTAGCCTCCCAATAACCTGGGATTGCAGGCATGCATCATAGCACCTGGCTTGTTAAAACTTTTTAAAAATGAGTACCTATAGTATATTATCCGAGAGTTAACTTTTATTTGAATTATTATTTAGAGAACTCTTAAATTTTTTTTATATGAAACTAGCAAAACAGATCTGTTTTGGTTTAGACGCTACTGAATAAGAAATACATTTCCAAAAGATTATTATTTTAAAAGATAACTTGGTATCATTTTGTGGGAGAATGCCTAGCACAGAGCAATATAAGTCCTTCCTGTATTCTGGAAAAATTGAGAGGAAGATAACTGGTGTCTACCTCATGGTAGGCATGAGCCAGCAGTCAGTACCATGCTAATGAATCAAATGTAGGAAGCAAATGCTGAAAAGTGAACAGAAGAGTGTGAGACTAATGATTACAAGAGAGAGCAGTTTTAAATTAGTAATCTCCAGAAGCCAAAGTGTTGTGACCTTTATGAATCAAAGAAAAAAAAAAAAGAATGCTGCTAACAATTTGGTAATTCTTGAGCAAAAATGAAAAAAAAAATCAAGATAATTCCACCAAGAAGTACAAATCTACCTTAGTATGGTAAGTGGATAAAGTAGATTTGGGGTTCTAATATTATTAAAAGAGGAGTTCATGTCAAACATTTTAAATATCTAAAACTTTTACTTATTAGGAACAATTGATGGTATTGATTTCAATATTTTTAGAGGGATTCAACCCTATGAACATCTTTCCTAGTAAAGGCAGCATGTAACTATGAAGACTTCCTTTCCCTCTGCTTTTATATCTAAGCCTTCAGCTCAGTTCCAGGCCTCAGAGGCAGGAAGATGATGTCACAAAGCAAAAATATCCATGTCGTTGTTCAGCCTAATGTGGATGACAGAATGTCACTGGTGTAGCTTTTATGTAATTGAATATGCTGTACAGGATAAATCCTACATTAGTGCTTTTGCTCTTTTTTAGTTTTTTTAGATTTTCATTAATTACCTTCATTCTGTTAAATCCTATGTCTTGCTAAGTAGGTGTAACTCAGAGATACATTAGTTCTTTAAATAAACAACTTATTCTTAAATGCATCTTCAAATATAAAATTGAAAATGAATTTAAGATAACATATTGATAGTAGTCTTTGAAAATGTTAATTGTATAAAATACTAAAAAATAATTAAATGTCATGAGTTTTTATTAAATATGCCAGTTCTTAGAGCAGTAGCCTAAGTATGGTTTGGCCATCAATATAATGAATTTCTGGTTTTAACCATATACAAGCCACTAGAATTTACCTTTAATATTGCATGATTATTGGAAGGCATGTTCAAATACATGTATATTAACTAGTTGCACTTGTATTTGAAGGCTTTTGAGACATTCTTCTCCCTTCCCTGAATTTCCTTATCCCTCTGCTCACTATATCCTTTTGAAGCCTAATGAACCATATTTTAGTTAGTCTTTAAGTACATTCTTGAGTATGAATAACAAGTAAGCTTGTTTCCAATGGCAAAGAACTATGGCCCGAGGGACCAATCTAAGAAAGCAGGTGAGTGGTTTGTAGAGGTAGGCAGTGGTGAAAATAGATTTGAAACTGGTACAAGGTGGACAGGGCAGCAAACAGAGTCCCAGGCAAGGGCTGATGAACCAGTCCCAGTGAGGGAGGAAATCCTTGACAGGTATGTCAGCAATAGAAACAAGCTTCTAAAGAGACTGAGGCAGCTTCATTTTGAGAACTCTTGTCTTTGGAAGTGAAGGCTTCTTGCACATAAGTAAGCCAGGCCTAGAACTCTATTCCAAGATAGGTCAGGCCCATGACTACTGAAAGGGAGCCAGTATGGGATCTGTGCAACCCCTAGGGTTGCCTTGGAGCCTCCCTTTCAACTGTTTTATTTTCCACAAATTTATTGCCATTTTTTTTTTGTTTCTGTAGTACAGAAATAATAGTATGAGTCTGTAACTTTACTAAAAATTCTCTTCCATCCTTTACTATTTTGTTTTTCAAATGTATCATAATGAAAAGACTTCTTAGGAACTCTGAAAGAATTGTTCCACGGAGAAAGAAAAAAGTACAAAGTTATTCTCCTGATGTTTATTTTAGAGCCAAGTGTGGGGAATCTATAACAGGGCAAGATGCTGCAGTTTCAATTTCCTCAGCTGCACTGTCTGTCATGGAGAAAGTGTTTCTGATCATTGTGTTCAAAAGCTCCTCCTCTTTTGTGCTCTTAGTCCCCCTCACCCCCTGCCTGGCTGCATGCATCTGAGACAAATGCCATCTTATGGATTTCTGCAGGATTTATGTGCTAAGTTCCTGAGGCATAGCTCATTGGTAAGGATAATTTTGCATGAGGAACCAGTTGACATTTCTTGGGTACATTTAAATTGTGTCTTGCAAAGACTGCAAATGGTTTAATTGGGCCATTTGGTGTGCCCTGATGCCAAGCATATGTGCCAGTTGATGTCCCTTTGATAGTTTCTTCAAAATGAAGTATTTTTAAATGTCTTCAAGACAGGGAAGCTCTTATCATGGTTAAAAAATAGCTGAAAGAGAGAAAAGGACATTCAAAAAGTCAAAACAACAGAATGATTCAAAAATCTTCTGTCTGTAAGGCATGAGTTCTTCTTTTAAAATTTGATGTATGGATGAATTTTAAATTCCTACATATTAAAAAATATCGAATAGAATTATTTTTAAGTACAGTCTTAAAAATATGCTTTCACAAGAAGATGGTGATTTTAAAGATTTTAGTGCACTGATTTGCTTCTTTCCCTAGTGACCCATTTTTTTCCTTTTATTGCAAATTACCACTTCAGTGATTCTTCTCTTACTAATGATTCTTATCAACCTATTTTTTTTCTCTGAAAATGAGTAACTTTTTCTGAATCACCAAAGCTTACTTACATAAAGACTTTGATTAATTTGCATTAAAATGCAAAATGATTAATTTGTTTGGCAATTATCATGTAATTTGATATAGTTCCCTCTTGGTAAGTAATGTGGTATTGACACAGCAGAGATACACTTATTTATCAGAATGCATTTGGTGCATTTAACACTGAATAGAGTTTCTTGGCTATAATGTGTTTTGGAATTCTTTTCAACTATATTTTATTGTCTGTCCTCTGATAAAGATAGAGCTAAACTTATGTGGTGCTGAATTTTGGTAAGAGAAAACAAATGCAGTTCACAAGAGGAAAGAACAGCAGAATGACCAAACATAGAAGCTGGTTGTTAATTTAGACCCTAGAGCTGGAGAAGCACCATTCAAGAGAGGGAACCAGATTAGACAGTCTCTGTCCCTTCCTTGTGCAAGTTGTTGATATTGCCATTGATTCCAATATTCTTGTTAGTTATTTTAAAAAGCAGATTGGTCATGATATAATCAATCATGATTCTTCTTAAAATGATACAACCTAAGATTTAAAAAAAAGATATTTCAAAATGTAAATGCTTTGACATGTTTTTTACAGTGATTTTTTTTTTTTTTTGTGCCTAGCTACAATTAGAGTGAATCTGCTCTTGTATATCTCAAAAGGTAGACATTTCTCAAATATTTTTCCCCAGGAAATTTTCAAGTATGAAAGCTTGAATTTTGTGAATCTCTGAGGATTTTTATACTGATATAAGCAACCTTGTATTTATAAAGAATTTTTTTGATTAAAAGGCTTCAAACGCTTTAGAAATATTTTCTGATGATAATAAGAATAGACAGGACTCTTTAGAAAGCTGAGAAGTAGGACTGGTCCTCTCAGGTTTCTTTGTCCTGTGTTCTATTCACTAGATGCATTTACTCAGTTCCCTGGAGGTTTTCCCAGGCTCTCCAGGGAAAATATTCAGCAGCTTCAGAAACAATAACTTCTTGACAAAAAATGAAACAGCATAGTTTTAATAAAAATTCTGACACTGTAGAAGTAAATTAGTCTCCATTTTTGGAGTGAGGGAGATGAGTAAAAATACTTACAAACAATAAACAAACAAACAAAAAACCAAAAATGCCAAGCCCTCTCTTTGTAGTCTGTTGAATGTTGTTGTTGTTGTTGTTGTTTTCCATCTGTTGTTTCCCATTAACTCTTAAGTCAGCTTTCTTGTTTGTTAATTTATTTTCCTGTAATCAGCTCACTCAGCTTTCACTGATGTTTTCCAGACCAGAGACTGAGGACTAAAACAACCTGAGTGTACCCTGTGTTTTCCACCTGACCCAGTTAGGATTTCTTTTAGACATACTCTGTGAGTACCAGTGATATATTGTGGAGGTTAAAAAAAATATATTTTGGAAAGATATAGTCATATTAGGCACAGAAGAGAGTTGAACCCAAAAGGCTATATTTTCTAGGCTGGCATGAATACTTAGTAATTAGGCCCAGCTCTGAGTCACCCACTAAACTGAGACCAAAGCTACTAAAATAGATCGTTGATGTACACATAATTGATAATTCACGTATATGTGAAGATTGCTTTACAAAGACTGGCAACCTGCCAGGCAAAAAGCAAAAAAGGAGTTTTTCATCTTAAAGCAGACTGTACAACGTTGGTGTGCCTAAAGAAGGACCGTAGCAAAACAAAGGCAGAGAGAGGGTGGAAATTCAGGTAAAGGTTTTTCCCTCAGCAGCATCACTTTCTACAGAGTGAAAGCTTTGGGGGAATTAGCAAAAGCTCCTTTGAAGGAGCAGTCTAGAGTTATTCAACAAGTGCTCAGGGATGCCCATTAGGGCCTTCATTCCTAGAAAGGAAACTGATGGAGCACAAGCATCTTCTTCAATAGCACTACTAGAATGAAAAAAAATTCAGAATTTGTGACTGTATCTCCGCCTCCAGGCCACTTTCCCTGCCCTTACATGAACACAAACCTTTGAATCTTCTTGGCCTTGGTTCAGGAGAAACTTAAAACTCGGTCCCTCTACCAGGGAGAGGGGAGTTAGTTCCAAATCCTATTCAGCTGACCTCTGTTCCTTAAATTTTTAAGTGGCAAACTACTATGTTCCCAAAGGGTTTATATCAGTGCCTCTTTGATTCCCACCCTTCCTTTTGGTGGGTGGGGATTACTCCTAGCACATTTGTATTTTCCCTAAGAGTCTAGTTTTTCCAATTCTGCTTTAAAACTTTTATACCCACACAATGGGTATGGAGCTGCAAAACTGGTTTTTGAACTACTACCTTTACAAATCCTGCAAAATGGTCCAGCATTTTGACTTTTCCTTGGAATTTTGTTTAGAAGTACTTGACAAATAGGTTTTCATTTGCATCCTTTTGGGGCTTCAGATAAATTGGTATAAAAAGACCCAATTTTATATCCTCTTCTTAGCTACTTTTTTTTTTTAAAAAAAAAAAAGGAGAAAATTCATTTGGATTTGATTGGTGGATCCAAGGGAAGAGCTGTTCTAAGATGATTGACTGAGAAAGAGTTCTCTGGAATTTTTAAAAAGCTAAAAGGTCACTTGATAGTCACTGAAGTCTTAATATCTTTTGTCACTTTTAGAAGTATCATAAAAGTCAATGCCCTAGACTTGAACAGCCTGTTTTTATTTGTTTGTTTGTTTTAGGATTATAATTTTAGGATGCATTTGGCTATCAGATATAATAGTATATATTCAAAAGGCTAAAAACATATCAGTGTAATAACTCTAGTTACACTTAGCAGACATTCTGAGATTTCAAATTGAGACATGTAGTATTTGGATATATTAGATTTTCTTCTGATGAGGGGACCAAATTTGTATTGCTATAGTCCTTAGGATAGTGTTTTAGAGAAGTCATATGCCCAGAAAATATATTAACTTAATGAATACATTTATGCTGTCTTACTCCTAATATCCTAATATCCTGCTTTTTTAGAATCTTTCTAAAAACAAGCATAATATTCCTTAGAGATTTTGCTTTAGTGATTACAACATTTTGATCATATAGGTAGCATTGTAGCATGTGTTCTAAAATGTTATTTTGCTGTGAAGACTAATTCATTGTTGTCTTAATTGAAATAAACAAATAACTTGTAACATCAAATATGCTTGAATTTCATTTTCTTGTTCCTTCTGTCAACATCTCTGATATTGGCTATCTTCTCCTTGGATCCTTTAGTTGTCCTTGCATAGACATTGACATCTAAATAACTAAAGAAATACCACACAGGAACAGGTAAAATATTCATCAGATGTATCTCATGTTCCAACTTTTCAGACTTGAATGAAGAACAGTTGCTTATACATAGTGTATTACAATAAAATGCTGAACATGCCTGTTTTAACAAAATTTACCAACTCTTAGAAACATTTAGAATGACTTTTCATAAAAGACTGTTTTTTGTCTCTTCCACTGAAGCTTCATAAAAATATTTCTCTAAAATACTTAGAAGAGGTGGTATATTTATCTTTTTTAGTTGACCTACATTCTTTTCTTTAGCATTACTATTTTGGGGCTAGGGGGAACTGAAGGTTGGTAGGTTGATGAGTTAATAGTTTAGTGATGGTACAGCTGGAAAGTTTCACTGGGACATAGGTCCTTTAGAAAAGTCCTTTCTAAACTCTGGGAGTCTCTAGAGAGGAGCTTCAAGAAATACTGATGAGGGCTGGGGATGTGGCTCAAGCGGTAGCGCGCTCACCTGGCATGCGTGCGGCCCGGGTTCGATCCTCAGCACCACATACAAACAAAGATGTTGTGTCCACCGAGAACTAAAAAAAAAAAATAAACATTAAAAAATTCTCTCTCTCTCTCTTTAAATAAAAAAAAAAAAGAAAGAAATACTGATGAGAATGATTGGGCTCCACTCCTAGTGAAAGTGATTGCATTGTCTATTCAACAATGCTAATGTGCAACCTCAGTGAGAACCTCAAAAGCCAGTATCATTCTTAAAAATGAAAGTTTTCACAAAATGGATCACTTATTTAGTAGTCCTTCAATTAATTATTGAGTAGTTTCCAAATAGTTGAGCCTATGATTTAATTTACTAAGCATTCTAACTAAACATACAATTGATTATAATGAGTAGTATCCATCTTATCTGTAAATAGACTATAGAAGATGACCACAGGTCAGCTTATCTAGTACTTCCTCAGAAACCTGTTTGACCAAAAAAAAAAAAATTAATTCCACAGTCATTCTCACAGTCTCTGTTTCTGAATTCCATGTCATTCATCTCTTGAAGTGCCACTACCTTGTAACTATAGATGTTATAGAGGTTTATGTATTCTCCCTGGAATTGCTCAAAAATCATCTGTAAGTATATACATCATCATCAATAGCTGCCTTCTTACCATTCTACATAGATATTCACTAATCTTTATTCATTAGTTCTACAAGTGTTATTAGCACTTTTTATGTACCACATATGGTGTAAGTTTGGGAAATACAGTTTATGAATAAGACATAGTCTCTGGGCTCCAGAAAATCACAGGTATTCCAATTTATCATGACAAATGCTAACATTTCATAGTCTTGAAGCACAGGTGTCAAATAGCTTTTATTTTTTTTAAATATGGCTAGTTGGAAAAGAAAGTTACATATCTAGAAGTGAACCTTTCATACTAGGCAATCATTCTACTACAGAGCTACATCCTTAGCTCAAATGTGGTTATTTTTATATTCTATTATTAGGTATGCTTCTCAAAGAATTTTGCTAATTTCTATATTTAATGTTTTATGTATCCCACTCCTTTTTCTGGATATCTTTTTTTCCAACTTAAAAGCACAGCTAAGTTACAAGGATTACAGCTTATGCAATATTAGGAACTTCTTTTAAAAATTCAAAGATATTTTTTAAAAGAATTAAATAATCTATTTTTCTCAGATAAGAATAGGATAAGAGTACATAATAATTATTGGAAACTTGAAGATTTGGGTCCTTTTATTTTGAGATATTTTTTTGACAGCTCATCTTTGAGAAATGCCTCATAGATATGCTTTCCCTCTCTGTCCAGAAAACTTGGCTGCTTCTGCACAAGAGGAGCCTTGAAGATTAAGTTTCATTAGTTTATGGTAAATCTGTCTTTGAATTATATTCATTTTTTTATTTGGCTCACTATTGACTAATGGTTAACTCTATTACTAGAGTTCCATGTTCTTCACATTTTGAAGCTGATATTTAATGACATTCTTCTATAATCTGTTGCTGCTGAGGAATCTGCCAGTCTAATTAGACTCCTCTGCAAAATTTTCTTTCTGTGAGCAATTATGCTTTTATCTTCATCTTGATATATTACAATTTTCCTGCAGTGGTTCTACAGGTGGATTATTGTTAGTTTTCCTGCTTGGTCTTCCAGTGTATACTTTCTCACATATCTTTCTTCAGTCCTGGAAATTTTTTATTCATCTTGTCCCAGATGCATGTTGGAGCTTCTCAATCTTTTTCATGTTCTTCAACTGCTCCATTATATTTTTTAATGAATTATTTTTCTTAGATACTACGTTGGTCAGAGTTCTGCAGTCAGACAGAACCAACAGGATTTAGGTATAAATACCAATATAGATAGAGAATCATGAGAGAGCATTCATTAGAGAAAATTTCCCCATGAGTTGTGGAAGTTGAGATGTCCCACAATAAGCCATCTTCAAGCTGAATACCCTGGGATTCTGGTAGCATGGCTCAGTACAAATTTGAAAACCTAAATACGAATCAAGGAAGCAGATGTAATTCTCTCTGAACAAAAGGCCTGTGAGTCCCAGTAGTTCTGCTGATGCAAATCCAAGGGTCAACAGTCTAAAGCACCTGTAATTCTTATATCCAGTGGCAGGAGGAGAAGGGCATTCCACTCTGGAATAGATAAAGAATACAAAGAATACCCACTTCTTCTGCCTGTTTGTTCTGTGTGGGCCCCTAGCAAGCAGAATTGTGTCTGTCCACATTGAGGATGGACACGCAGCCTATTGACTAACATGCCAATTTCCTCCCAGAACAGCCAGACATACCTAGAAACAGTGCTTCCCCAGCCATCCTCTGTTCCAGTTGAGACCTAAAATTAACCATCATAGGTGAATTTGGGGTCTCTTAATATTTAAAATTGATGAATTCTTTTACTAAGTTTACAGTTTATTCAATATATTAATTGTTTTATTTCAATGACTATTTTTATTTTATCCCCATATTTTTAACTGGTATTTTTCATCTGCATGTCATGTTGTTTAATTTCTGCCTGTTTTAAATTTCTTATCCTTTATTTTATGTACTCATTTCTTCTTTCATCTTGAGTTTTTAAAACATCTATATTTTTAGATCATTTTAGATTATATAAATATCTTAATTTTTCATAGTGAATACTTCTCAAAAATTTCATTGGCTTTCCCTCTTATCATTATTCTTTCTTAACATGTTTTGCTATTTTGGTTTATATTTTACCTTGTGGGAGAGGTTTTTATTACAATCTGTATTAGTTTCCTATTGCTGTTACAATAAATTGCCACCAACCTAGTGGCTTAAAACCACATGTATCTATTACTTTCTGTACATCAGAAATCTACTATGTTTGTATGGGCTACAATCAAGGTATTAGGGTTGCATTCCTCCTTGGAAGCTCTAGGGGAGAGCTTGTTCTCTTGCCTTTTCCAGACTCTAGAGGCTGCTGGTGTCCTTGGCTCCTGGTCCCCTTCTACCTTTAAAGCCATCAGCAATGCATAGATCATCCTGTCACTAACCCTTCTGTCTTTCACTTCTTTTAAGGATACTAGAAGAAGAGTGTAGAGAAATAGTCAAAGCCCAGTTCATGAATGTCAGGAGGAAGTTTCTTGGAAGCAAATTTTCTTTTATAGCTATTGTGACCTTTGTATTTGAAAGTTTAGAATGAAATTCATGGGCTGTTTTTTTGTTTGTTTGTTTGTTTTTTGTTTTGGCAAACTTTTTAGTGGGTTTTATTGACTTCAATTTGTATATTAATCTCACCATTATCTCATTATTATTGTCCTATCTTTGCATTGTTTCTACCTTATATTTATCACTTTTAAGTGTCTTTATTTTATTTTTTACACTTGTATGAGCTGTCTTAAATCAAGACAGTATATAGATGAATTATAAATAAACATAAATAAATTATAATCAAGTAGCATCCTGATGTGTCAGTTACCTTCCATTTACATCTGTAACCTTTAAAAAGATTGCCATTCATTATTTCATTTACCACACACATACATATATCTTAATTTGTTTATGGGATTTAAAAAAAGCATCAAATTTGTTCCTTTGTTTTTGTCAGTGATACCTTTTTTACAGTAGTTTTGTCTCTTAAAGTTCATTTGTTACTGTTATTATTCTAACACTTGTCAACCAATTTTGAATAGTTGGGAAAAAAAATCTTAATGGATTGATGAAAAAGTTGATCTTATTTATTCAAAAGGTTTCCAGATTTCCAGAATGTGAACAATATTGGAGTCTAAGTCTCTTGAAGTCAAAGGCAATGTTTGTGTCATGCTCTGGATATGGCATTGCCTCTTAATCAGTACTATATGAACTGAAACTACTGTTTTGCTTTTCACGATGAAGGGGGAAGGAAGTGTCCTAGAAGACTGAAAGCCATCAAAGGAACAGTAGTTTAACTCTACTAGTGTGGTCCAAGAACACAATTGTTTAACATGTATCCTTTGAGTGATACTCAGAAGAATTAACTTAGCAAATGCCTCAGTGTTTTATTAGTTTTTGTTATATAATCGGTACCACTTGGATTAGGAAGTTTCTTTCATACCTTGTTCAGACCCCTTTATTGTCAAAGCAGCTGACAGATTTATTAGTCATTCTCTCATATTTGAAGGACAAGAAATGATGTCTATTTAATATTCCTATCCACCACTGGTTTTTGTCTCACATTTAGTAATTAAAAGCATTGTCTTCTGTGCTACTTTCTTGTCTGGTATATATTAACTAAGACTTCTTCATTATACCTTTGCAAAGATATAGGGAAAAGGCCAGAGATGTATTTATTTCTGTTTTTAGACCAAAAAAATTATAATATCGAGGGTCATGTAGTAATACTAGCATTTTCCAATATTTAAATACAACATTTTATTCTTCTGTTTGCTCTTATTTTTCAAACTTAATTTTAATCCATAGTTTTCCGTTAGAAGGAAGTGAATTCATACCTGAAGAAAAATCTTAAATTCAGCTAAGATGCAAGAGATAAAACTGCAAGACTGAACTGACAGATATCAAGTTTGCATCTCATTTAATGTTTATGTATTTTCCCACAGGCAATTTTGGTACTGTATAAAAAAAACTGTTAAGATGTTAATGCTAGGAGGAGGGGGGCAAGGAGGTAGGACATTAACAACCATGAAGGATAAGGCTTCTTAGTTGAGTTAGATATTATAATATGTCATCACTTTTCTATATTGACACCTTTTTTGTTATTTTCTTGACACTTTTAAAAATCAAATTTAGAGGACTAGGAGTATCTCTCAAGTTCGAGCATATATCTAGAATGTGGGAGACTCTGGGTTTCTTTTGCTAGCACCAACACACACACACAGAAAATCAAATTGTAAGATATGTGTAATTAAACACAGCCCTGCAATATAGGATCATATGTGAGTATTTGGTTTGTTTTTTTTTTCATATTTTGAAACTTAATGGAGGAAATAATGTATTGTCATTGGCATTTTATTGAGGTTGAAAAATCAGTGGCTGTTGGTAGGAATTACAGGCGGGTAGATTGAGTGGGGCTGTAATGAAGTTACCTTTCGCTATCTATGGTGAAGTCATCTCTTATTATCTGTGGGGAATTGGTCCCATCAACTTCTGCAAAACTCCAAAATCCATGTTTCCTCAAATCCTATATATAAGATGATCCTAGTGTTTGTATATAAACTGTACATCTTCCTGTATACTTTAAATCACATCTAGTTACTTATAATACCTAATACAAGATAAAAGGTATGTAAGTAGTTGTTATACTGTATTACATAGGGAAAAATGTATTGTATAGGGAATAATGACAAAATATTCCCTAGATCTTCATCACAGGTAATTTTATCCACCCATGGTGGATTAAATCCATGTGTGTGGAACTTCCAGATACAGAGGGCTCACTGTGTATACACATATTCAGGCAAGTGGAGTCAACAGGATCAGCTATGGAAACAGGCATTTGATGTCTTTTGCTTCATTCACTTTTGACATTTATTCTTTTGTTCAGGAAATAGTTACTGAAGTCCAGTTATAAGCCAATCACTCTGCTAGGTGCTGGTTACAGTGAACAAGGCATGATCTCTGCTCTTTCAAATCATAAAGCCAACTTTCATTTCTTTATTTTTTCTAGCCTTGGATCACCAGAGGGTGTGTCAAGATAAGATCATCTTGGATTAGAGGGAATAGAGAAAGTTTGATATTCTTAAGCTTCTTTAAAATCCTGAAATCCCAGTTTAGATGCTAGGCATTTGTTGTGGCAGGGCAGACAAAGTAATTTAGAGGAGCAGTGGTCAACACATCTCATGTAGAGTATGAAATGGATCACACTTTTTCCTGCCCTGTCCCTACCTCCTCCATCCCTAATCAGAGTCCCTGTGACCCTGCCAGCATCTAGCTTCCTGTGATCCAAGTTTGGTTATCCCAAGTAGGTTAACCCTTATGGAAGAGAAATCTTAAAATGATATATGATGAGAAATTTTAAAATATATGATGGCCACATTAAAAATCAGAACATATGGCTTCATGAATAAAGGTGTCCATAGGGAATACAAGGGATATTTTAAGACTCATAAGTTATAGTATTACTTATTACATTGAATAGATAGTTCATGTAGCATGTATTGTATGCCAAACTCTCAACTAAGCTCATTTCACCTTTAAAACAGCCCTATAATATAAATTACTATTTTAACCTCTGTTTTAGATAAGGAAACTTAGACCCAGAGGGATTAAATGATATGTTCAAGCTCATTCAACTAGTGGATTTGGGATTCTAACTCAGGCATCTGGCTCCAGGTTCTATGCTCTTACTGCTAATTGCACTGCATTGCCTCATCCCTCTAGAGTATCACTTATGGGACACCTGATGTCTATGCCATCATTCCATGTATCAGTATGAAACTTGGAGAAAAGGCCTCTGATGTAAACAGATCAGAACTACTGTGCATATGAATATTGTGCATATGAATATTAGTTTAAGCCATGAGAATCTTAAGGGCAAGGCCTAGCAATATTTCAGTGACTGGTAAGAAAAGCACAATCAGAAATGTAAACTGGTAAGTGAGGATATCCAGTAAAAATGGATTTTGGACATGAAGGAAATATAGAATTTAAACAAGAAATTTACTTTGCCATGTATCCCTTCAACATTGCAAGAAAATGCACTATTTCTGATAGTGAAGAGAAACTGTTTCTAGAATTAGATATTCATAGTAAAGAAGCTAGAATGAGCTGCTGTAAAGACATATTTTAGGGAAGCACAAGTATATGCTTAAACTTTTTATTTACACATGCTTATAAGGTGAAAGAAACAATTAAGTGAATTTTAATGCTCTCTTTTCCATATATACTTTTTCTTTTGACCATAGCTTAGCTAAGTTTAGGTTGATATGTTTTACCTTATAGGTACTTAGACTATTTTCAGTACAGAAATATCAAAAATTTATGAGTCCTAGGAAAATAATAATTTAAATGTCCTTAGGTGGTACATGGCCATAAGAATTAGCCACTAATCCCTAAGTAGTATTATCTTCTGGAAGATTTACTATACCAAAATACTAGCTGTGAATCATAATTCATAACAGCTAGAATTATATGATGACATTGTACATTTGTAATTGAATGTATCTAAAGCAAATGATTTTAATACTTTCCTTCCATGCAGTATTTGAGTGAAGTAATAACATCATTATTAATTTCAGATATTTTCTGACATAATTAAAACTTAATATATTATACAATACTTTATTGTCATGAAGTCTTATACATCTTTGTCATGCATTAGTAGTAGAGAAAATACCCTAAAAAGTGAGAACAACCATAGATTTTTTTAAAGAGAAGAGAGAATTTTAGATTAAAAGAGAAGGGAGAATTTTAGATATATCTCAGGATATATAACCAAATGTTAGATAAATTTAGTTGAGTACTCTCTTTGCTATAATTGGTTGGTGTAATACGTTTTACTAAACTCAGGGGAGAAAGTCTTCTAAATTTTGTTTGCTTCAGTAAGATTAAAGCCCACACAGTTAAATCAAGTTTTTAATTTCTTTCTTCTTGTTACTATATTTATCCTGACATTTCTCAAGCCTATAAAATAGTAATTTTGGTAACTCCAGAAAATATTTAAAGAATTTAAAGTTATTTACTAGGAACATCAATTTATTTTAGAAAACTTTGTCAAAATTATTTTAGGAAATTTGGTCAAAATTCTCATATGTGGAAATAACCATACCCTTTTATTAGGAGTGCACATATAGAATTGGGGTAATATGCTGCTAGAATGCAATGGTAGCCAATAATCTACATAAAAAGATGTAAATATTCCTTAGGTACATGATTAAGGGAGGAATGAAGATGCTGAAATTACTCTCTAAGTTCCATATTTTGTGAACTTTTGATTAATGCAGTACAAATTGATAGTTTCTGTTGCTGTGTTCTTTATCATTACCATGTTATTCTTTTATTACATGGAGAGAAGAGGGGAGGGGAGGGGAGGGGAGGGGGGATAGTAGAGGATAGGAAAGGCAGCAGAATACAACAGACACTAGTATGGCAATATGTAAATCAATGGATGTGTAACTGATGTGATTCTGCAATCTGTATATGGGGTAAAAATGGGAGCTCATAACCCACTTGAATCAAATTGTGAAATATGATATATAAAGAACTATGTAAGGTTTTGAACAGCCAACAATAAAAAATTAAAAAAAAACAAAAAAAAGAAACAAATATATAGGAAATAAAAAGGGGAATGCTCACTCACTGACGTGAATTAATGTGAATTTCTTTGAATTGTGCTTTGTATGTACACTTCTGTTTTCTGGGTGACGCCTACCTATTACTGAGCAGTATGAAACACGGAATCTGAATACATCTTCCTCAAAGTATCATAGTTGTAATATTTGTTCATCATAAGGCTTAAAAATTTGCTTATGTTTAGAGAAATGTATTTTTGTTAACAATAAAATAGCTATTTTGGAATTTTCTATGACATGCTAAGTAGAACACTCCACTTTGTTTTTTCATCTCAGTTTTCATTTGAGTAGCTGAGTCTTAAATAAATTCTGAAACTTAGGCTTTCAAATTTGAGATTTTATGTTTTCCAAAATTCAAATGAAATTCATGCTCTGATTTGGTGGAACAGATGCAGTGAAACATATATATATATATATATATATATATATAAATAAATAATGAGGAGAAATATGAGATAAAGGCTGTCTTCATGCTGCTAATGCAAACCATTCTATTCTGTGCATTGTGGTTATCAGAGTTTAGAAAAGAAATTACATTTAGAAGGAAATGACACCTGTTCCCCAAATGTTTTAAGTCTGAGATATTAAAATAAATGACTTGAATTCCAAAGCTTAGAAATGTATTTGTTACCTTCTCATTTACACTAGGTCACTACTAGAAACCTTAATTTTGATTAATGACACATCATCCCCAAATTGATTTTAATTATTACTTCTGCTTTGAGAAAGTTCCCAATATCCTATTCTGCAAATTTCTTCATCTGTTCTCTATCAATAGCCAATTCATGAAGATGGTCTTTTTTGTTTGTTTGTTTGTTTGTTTGCAGTACTGGAGATTAAACCAGTAACACTTAACCACTGAGCCACATCCCCAGCCCTTTTTAAAATTTTATTTAGAGACAGGGTCTTGCTAAATTGCTTAGGGCCTTGCTAAATTGCTGAGGCTGGCTTTGAAATCTGATCCTTCTGCCTCAGTCTCCTGAGCTGCTGAGATTACAGGGTGTGCCCCACTGTGTCTAGCAAGACAGACAGTCCCTTTGATTTTAACCATTTTAACTCATCACATAAAACACTGATTCCAGTGTTTGAAACAGTACCTTTCTCCATATAATACTTAACATATTCCAGTATACCCCTTTACTATTCATTGTCTTTCTAGCACTAAGTACTAGAAGCACTCTGGTTTTATGCTCCAGGGCTCATTTTACTGAATAAACTGGAATTCTTCATGTCTTTTTGGTTAGATGCTAGGTCATTGTGAGCACTCAGAGCATCCCCATCATATTTGATATTCATGTCTTTGCTAGCTTAGGTAGGAGTCTTTGAGCCTACCTTGTTTATCTGGAATCAGCAGATGGCCTTGGCAGGTTGGGAAAGAGAATGACTTTCATTCCTCTTCCTCTCCTCTCTCTCTTTTTGTTGCAAGTTATTGGTAAGGATCAGGTCACAATAACTAATACAGGAAGTGCTATGTGTTAACAACTTTTCCATTGCTCTTCTAATTTACTTTCTAACAGCTGTTGCTTATCCTTTCAATTTTACCTCCAAGGAATTGTGAATAATTAGATTTAGATTTTATAAAAAATGAGAATTATTCAATTCCCAATTTATTGGCCTTTTAAATTCTGTAAATATATTTAGGTAGATACAAGTTCTTCTCTTAGCATATGCTACCATATCTATCACTGATTATGAGAAAATAAAAAAAACCCTTCAAATTAATGTTCTTTATTGTGATATTTGTAAGCTAAGGTGTGGTTGATATTTTACCAATATTGTAACAATCTTATATTGGCATATGAGAGAGGGTTTTTCTGTGACAGGTTATTTAGGAACTAGCAGGTTAAGCACACTGATATTACCATAACTTTTTTATTTCTTAGTAAAATACAGTGAGTGTATTTTGACTGTCATCTGGAAATAGATATGTAAACTACCACCTCTCTATCTCATTTATTGTACTTTCTGCATCTGACTAGTTCTCTCTCTCTCTCTTAATTACCCCTTTTATTAATTTAAAATTGTATATAATTAACTACCTTAAGTTTATTTTAGTAGTTTGCTTTCCATCTAATATTATAAAGGGCCAAGATTCTATTATGTAAATCGCAACAGAGGAGAGAACCCAGAAAGTAAATACTAGAATAATAACTACCTGTTTGAAGAGAAGATAACTGAGTTTATTTATATTATAAATGTTATTACACATTTCATTCAGGTAACTTGCTGGGTAATAAAGACCCTGAAATTAAAATGACCCCTTTTCACAAAATATAGCTGTAGGATTCATTTACTACAAAGCTGCCTTGGTTTGATATTATTCTTCCTGAAATAGAAAATGATATCCTACTAATGCACCTGAAGTGGGCTTTAAAACCATCCAAGGCACTCTTTTGAAATTAATGACTGCTTCTTTTGGCCTCAATTACATCTTGTGATTTTCTTGTACTATGCTTACTTTCCTCTGTTTCTCCTCTGACTTCATAATATGTCTTATTGGTTGCATTCTGGATCTTTTGAAAACCTCCCCTTCAGAAAGGGTATGTGTTTATAACTGCCTTGAAAACCTTTAGACCTCGACAAATTCAAAAACATAAATCTTAAGATTAATGTTCCATACTATGTATGGTTAGTTTAAGGACATCTTCGCTTTTAAATATTGAGGCACCGACAGCTTGAATAAGAAAATCAGCTTACAGCAGAACATTGTAATGGTGACAAAATGTTAATTAAATTTTTGCTTGTAAAATTTTTATTTTCAGTCTGAGTGATCCTATACAACAGTGTTACTAGCTAAAAGTGAGAGATCTGCTCAGCTGTTCTGACTGCTCATTATTGGTCCTTGACATTTAGTTCATGCAAACATTCATTCTGTTACAAAATATTGTATCATTTGAAAGCATTAATAAATAAAAATATTTCCTTTTAATTGCAAAACTACAACATGGTTATTTCTTATGATATCATAGATAAATCTGTAGTCCTAATGGATTTGTTAGAAAAATAAGTGGCACCAATTTTGAATGTTTCAAACCTCTTACCCATACAAAACTACAGAAACTGTTAAAGTTAATTTGGTTTATAAAAATATACTTTATAAGAGTGAATGATAGACTTGATCAGCTTTATAATCAAGTAGTAGTATTTTTAAAAAAGGGATGTCTAACAATAAAATTCTAGATTGCTCTTAGATGCTCTGGTGGCTTTATTAATCATTTACTTTTCACTTGTTGGGCATTTTTTGACTGCTCATTTAATTTCTGAATAAGCAAGTTGCTGTGGAGAGGAAGGAAAAGGAGAATGAAAGTTCTATCCTAGAGTATCCTAGTCTAGTTTAATGTCTAGAGAGATTATTAAAGCGTCAAAAGCCACAGTTTTGCTATACAAATAAATTAGTGAGTGCATTTTGACTGTCATCTGGAAATAGATATGTAAACTACCACCTCTCTATCTCATTTATTGTACTTTCTGCTCTGATTAGTTCTCTCTCTTAATTACCCCTTTTACTAATTTAAAATTGTGTATAATTAACTACCTTAAGTTGATTTTACTAAAATTAAGTAAAAAGTTAAATATAAATAATTTAAATGATACTAAAGAATTCAGTGCATCAGAATATTAGAATTAAAAGATATCTTACTAATTCTCAATTTTAGGAATAAGCTGGGGTCCAAAGGGAAAGAAATAGCTTTATAAACAACAGTGAAGTAGATCTAGAAACTTGTGTTTCTTGTGTCAGTTCTAACTTTTTCTAGTTCTGAGAGTCAACATTTCTTGTTTTGGGTTGGTAGCAAAGAGGATGTAGTATGAGCAGTAATAATGAAAGGAATAGTGATGACTAAAAGTTATATAACTTCCCATGTGCTAAGCTCTATTTTAAGCACTTTACATTCTTTAGCTCACTAACTCACAATAAACTTATAAGGTAAGTGAAGTTATCATTCCCGTTTTGTGGATGACAAAACTGAAGCCAGAGAAATTACTTACTAAAATGATCTGCCCAGTTAATGCCAGGTAATTTAGGAGAGGGGCTATCATGTTGAGAAATAAGAACTAGTAATTTCTTTTTATCCAATGTGATGATTGCCAATATTACTGTGACTTTCCCCTTAAGGATGAGGGGGGGGTAATTAATAATTTGAATGAGAGTTTATCCATAACATACATCCATAATTGTCAAAGATATATTGCTAGCAATGGTGTATGTCAGCATGTGTATCTCAAGGCAAGAAGTGTGGCTGCATGGTCAACTGCTTATTGGACCCTTTGCTTGTAGTGGATCACATAATGAAGAAGCAGTCACTGTTTATTGCCTTATCATGTGGTTCACGATCTCATTCCAAGAAGATAACCTCATTTCTAAAAGCATCTATAGTTAACCACTAACATATGTCATCCATAATTTTTGTTTGTTTGTTTAGAATTGTGTTACATTCTATTTCTTGCTTTAGATAATTTAATTTCTTACTTCAGTTTACTGAATACCAGTTTATGTAGGAAGATGTGAATGGGGTTGACTGATGATACTTTTTTATTCCTCTTTGTCTTTACATTTTAGACATCCACCAGTGTTACTGATCAAAGCAGTGCAGAAGGTATAGTATGAGGTAGTTACAGCAGTTCTAAATAAAATTATCCATTTTTGTAGAATATGAGAAGCAAAGAGCAGGGCTTTATTTGATGTTGTCTCAAAGGAGTATTGAATTCGTTAATGTTCTCTGCTTTGTTTTAACATCCTATTATTGACTTGACTAATAAAATGCTTGAAAAATACTGTAACTATACAGGATCTGTAATGGAAGTATAGTTTAGATAGATGTGGGGTTTTCTTCTATGTAGTTCAATAAACTTTAATTAACAATCTGTCAGCTTTGTTTTCATTTAACAATATCTACTCAACTCCTACTAAGAATCAGGTTCTGTTATAGGTGTTGGAAGCTTTTGTTACTATGGTCATTAACCTGATTTTATTCTAAGTTACCCACTGAAGTAGGTAAATTTCTCATCTAGTTTTAAGTTTTTGTAGCTAGGGTAAAACAAAAATGTAGTGTTAAACAGCCTAAGTTTATTGTAACTGCTTTGGAGAAATTATTAGACATAAGACACAAAATGATAAATTCTCATGGTACAAACTTGGTCCTGAATCTTTCTACTCTATGATATAGCATTTCATCTATAGATCGATCCTTCCTTCCTTCCTTTCTTCCTTCCTTCCTTCCTTCCTTCCTTCCTTCCTTCTCTTTCTCCTTCCTTTCTTCCTTTTTTCTCTCTCTTTCGTTCCTTCCTTTCTTTCTTTTTTTGTCACAGAATCATTAGAAAAACAGTTCAATTAGTTCTATGAATTAGATTTTCTATTAATGCTAACTAATAAAACACACGTAGGATCTGGAGAACATGTTGAGTAAAACTCTAAAAACTGTTGCGATCTAAGAATGCATATGCTAATATGTTGGATAAATAACCAGTTAGGTGGAGGTTGATGTTCTCATAAGGTTTGCATTTATTGTCATGATTGTGCCCTGGTTTGTTATTTCTGGGATGACCAACTCTTCCCCATTTGTTTGGAACTTTTCAGTTTTTAGCACTAAAAGTCCCAGATCCCAGGAAACCCCTCAGTTTCAGTCAACCAGATGGTTATTTACCTAATTATATATAAATTTGGACAGTTAACTTTCTCAGTTTCATGGATAACTAGTGAACAAATATTGCATGCAAACATATTTAGGTATTTAGCTTAAATACAGTGATAATAAAACAGGGGTATAGAAGGGTGGATGGATTGAGGAATTAAAGGATGAATAGATATATAGGGAAAGGATTCTAAAATATACCTTCTAATTGGTTAGAAGAAATGACACATGCTGAAATTCTAATCACCTCTTGGGTCCCAAATAATTTATCATCTTTTTGTCAATATTTGTTTCAATCTTATAGACTTAATCACTTTTCCCTGTGACTAAATAATCTATCTATCTATCTATCTATCTATCTAATATATACCCATATAGATATATCTATATCATATATCTATATATATAGATATAGATATAGATATAGATATATATGCGTGTGTGTTTGTTTGTGTATACATACTATTGTACTTAGTATATTTGGTTGGGTACATATCTGTCTTCCCAATTAAACTATAAATTGTGTCTTACTATCTTATTGTACTTCAATTCCATATACCACACCTTGTGCTGAGCAAGAACCAAGTATGTGATTTTTGAATTAAACTTTCATCCCCTCCACCACTTTTGTAACTACTTTGTTGTTAGTCATCATTGTGGAAATATAGTATACATACATCAAAATTCACCATATAGAGATGTACAGTTCAATAAATTACAAGAAAATTGAGATAAAAAACATTCCTATACTCCCAAACATCCTCTGTGACCCTTTGTAGTTCCTATTCTCCTCTCATCTCTAGCCCTGACAACTACTGATCTACTTTATGTCATTATTTTTGCCTTTTTAATCATTATATATGGATTTCATGTCTAGCTTCTTTGACTGAATCTAATGCTTTTTTGGGTTTTAACCATATTGTTGCATTTTATTAATTTATATGATTGCTGATTATATTCCATTGTTTAGCTATACCACGTTTTTCAATGTGTTCATTTTTTAACCTTGCATGGGCATTTGCATCTTTTCTAGTTTGGGTTATTATAAATGTACTTTGGTGAATATTAATATGTAAATTTTGTATGGCTAAATTTTCATTTTTCATTGGTAAATATATAAGAGTGCAGTTAGAGTGAGTCTCAGGATTTATAAGGAATTGCTCAATGTTGTGTGAAGTTGCTACCATATTGCATTCCTAATTTATGAGAATTTATAATTTATGAAAATTTCCGTTGCTGTACATAATAGCCCATCCTTGGCACTGGTTAGTCTGTTCATTTTTAGCTCTCCTAAGATGTGCGTGGTACCTCTCTTGACTTGATACCTCCCTTCTATTCATGGTTGAGTAATATTCTGTGTATGGATGCTCGATTATTAGTTTGTCTGTTCTCCTATTAAAGTCATATTAGTTGTTTCCAGGTTTTTACAATCATGAATAAATCTGCTATAAACATTTCTTTGCAGGTTTTTATATGGACATATATTTTTAACTCATTTGAGTATACCAAAGAACATTATTAATGTATTGTCTGGTTAAGAGTATGTTTGGTTTTATAAGGGATGCTAAAATATCTGCCAATGTGGTTGCACCATTTTATATTCCCAATGACAATGAATGAGAGTTCCAATTGTTCCACCTCTTCAGTGTTTGGTGTTAGTATTTTATGCTTTAAGCCTTCTTGACAGAAGTGTAGTAAAAACTCATTGTTTTAATTTGCAATTATCCACTGATATAATGTTGAGCCTTAGCAATTATATAATGACATAGGATGTGGAGCATTGGATATGTTTATTTGCCATCTGTGTATTTTCTTTAATGTGGTGTATGTTCAGATATATTGCTTATTTTTTAAATCAGGTTGTGTTTTTCTTCTTATGATTCCTTTTCAACAATTATTTGTATGATTTGGATAATATTTATTAGATGTGTGTTTAGCAAATGTTTTCTCCTAGATGGTGGCTTGTCTGTTTTCTTAACAGGGCTTTTCATAAAGCAGAATTTTTTAACTTTAATCAAGTCTACCTTGTCACTTTTTTTAAGGATTGTGCTTTTGATGTTGTAGCTAAACAGTCATTATTCAGCCCAAATTATGAATTGTTTCTGTATATTATATGTTTTATAGTTTTGTGTTTTACATGTAAGCCTATGATTTATTTTGAGTTTAAAATGGCCAAGGTCTCTATCTAGATTGAAGTTTTTATAAGTGAATATTTAGTTGTTCAGGCACCTTTTGTTGAAAATACTATCTTTTCTCCATTGAGTTACCTTTGCTTTTTTGTCAATGATAAGTCGATCATTTTGATGTGGTTATATTTCTGGGCTCTTGATTCTATTTTATTTGTTCTTTTGCCAGTACTGGTTTTCATGATTACTCTAGCGTTATAGTAAAGAATGAAGCTGGGTAGTGTCATTTCTCAGAGTTCTTTCTTCTTTTTAAATATTGTGTTGGCAATTCTTGGTCTTTTTCCTTCCTATATAAACTTTAGGATCAGTTTCTTGATATCCAGAAAATAACTTGCTGTGATTGATTGAAATAGCACTTAATCTGTAGATTAAGTTTGGGGGGGGGTACTAATCTCTAACTATATTGAGTATGCTCATTTACTTAGATCTTGATTCCTTTCATCTGAATTTTTCAGTTTTCCTTTTACAGATCTTATAGATATTTTGCTAGATTTATATGTCTTAGTAATTTCTTTCTTCCTCCATTTTCATTTTTGGGGAATGATTTTATTTGGTCAGGTTTCTCCAGAGGAACAAAACCAACAAGATAAGTGTGTGTGTGTGTGTGTGTGTGTGTGTGTGTTTATTTTTGGATGACCCTCAATTGAAATTTTTCTGGTGTTTTCTCATGGTAAGAGTGCAGTTATGGGATTTTGAAGAAGCTCCACAGATGTAAAATTTCTTCTCATCATTTTTCAAGAGTACATACTATGAACATGATTTATCATGGTCAATGTTGAACTTCATCATCTGGCTATGATAACATTTTTCAGGTTTCTTTTCTGTAAAGTTGCTCTTTTCCTCTTCTTTCTACAGTTTGTTCTTTGGAGTCATTATGAGTAGCTCACACTCAAGGAGTAGAGAAATATTTTCACCGTTTGGAGGGCAGAGCATCAACCCAAGTCATTTTCAGTCTTCTGTTTGGGATATGTGCCTCTTTTTCTTCATTAATTTCTATATTATGTATTTCTAACAGTAAAGTATTTATTTTATACTTTTAGTTATAATCCAGTATTTATTTTGTTGCTCCAAATCTTTGCCCCTTTGGCCAATGAGGGCTCTTATAGTTGGCTGTGTATCCCTTTGACATATGCATGTCATTATAAGACCTTTTTCCCTCTCTCTTCTCTCTGCCCTCCCTTGGTACTTCCTTATTATCTAGTACTATGATATTCTTCAGCTCCACCTTTTATATTTTTAGCTCTTATCCTAAGATTAGCATTTTTATGAGGATCTCAGGTTCTTTTATTGAAGAAATATATTAGTAATCAATATTTAGGCATTAGATAACTTATTGCTATTGTGATGTGATTACTGCTTGGCCCTCTCAGCTAATATAACAAAGAAGTATACTAATCCATATGTATACGTATTAAATATCTATGTATATTAAACTAAATATGAGCTCATTGTGTCTCCAACTCTAGTCCCTTATCATGTGGATGGTCCTCATCCTCCCTTGCTTACTTATAACATTCACTCCAACAGTGAGAAATTTGGTACCCCTCCTACATCATCCACGTACTTAATTGCTCAATTCTTATATGTACATAAATAAATATATATGTGTACACACATACACACACAGACACATTATTTTGATTTCATTTACTGTTCTTACCATACAGTTTTGCTTAATGGTATAGTAAAAACAGGTAGTAACTATATAATTTATCACTTTTTACTATTGTGAAAGAAGTCAATATATTTTTACTAGGCTTTCATTACTTACTTCAAGAGTCTAGCATCACTACCAAGGAATCTCTGGGTTACTATCTTGTTGAAAGCAACCCAGTGAAATTTATTTTGGAATTAACAAGCTAAATCTTCCATCAGAATCAAGATTGACATTGTCTCTGACTTCCTCACATGTTTTTACTGTACTAATTCTGGTGAGGGAAGGCAAAGAAAAAAAAAATGCTTCATAAGAAAAATGATTATCTCGTCTGTTGGCATTCATTATATAACAATTTGTTTTTGCATAAATGGGAAACTAGGGAAATAGTTTGTTTCATGAAAGGAAGAAGTTTTTAGCAGTGGCATCCATTTTGAATACATTTTATAGGTTCTTTTCACTTGTCTTCATTTTAGACAATTGGGAAAGTTATAAAAGACTGATATCCAAAAAGTAATTGTCTCCACCATTTAATTTTCTGTCCGTGATTAGATGCTGTAGGCTCAATCCTGAACTCTTCACTGACTTCTCATTGCCTTTTGACTCTTGAGGTTGACTCTCATGGGGGCAGAATCCAGGATTTCTTTTGCATTAATGAGTGGAAATGAGCTAGGGTCTGGACTTGTGGAGGGGATAAGGAACCTGGGAGAAGGAGCAGTTCTGGCAGACAGGTTTTAGAATTCTGTGACTAGTGACTCTGGCAGTGTCCAGTTGGCCATCTTTTTGTTTCCATTTTATAATGCCATAAAACACTTACAATAGTTTTTAAACTCTTTTTTTCTTTGACTAACAATGATTTTTTAAAAAAATAAAGAATATCAGTTTCTCTCCTTCAGTAGATTCAGAAATGTGTTACTGGATTGAAGTAGCTAAAATTATAGATGGTGTGGAAAGTGATGAGTAATAAATTGAAATACCCAAAATACTTATTTTCTAAGTATAACAGTCATTTTATTTTCTGTGAACATGGTACCATGAAGTTTACATATGTTTTTTATTCATGGTAAAAGAGTCAGAGATATTTGTCCATTTCTAGAAAATAGGCATTGATAATTTAGGGCATTTATATCTTTGCTGAGCCTAGTTGAATTCAGTTAAGCCTTTGGATCTTAGGCTAAAACACATCTTTGAAAAGAGTTTATCCCTGCCTGACCACAGCAGACTGATGCAGAGGAACAGATACCTGTATCTCTTTATCTGCTTACTATTAGTTTGATCTAAATATTTCACTGACCTTTTTATGTTTCAAATTTTTCACCTCTAAAATGGAGAAAATACCTCCCGGGAGGACTCCGCTGCTCAGAAGAGCACTTTGAACAGCGTAAAGACATTGGCTGCTCTCATCTCTGTTGGCTCCTAGCAGGCAGTGAACTGAAACCAGATCTTTCCCTGGTGCAATTCTCCACTTGGCCTTCCTTGAACTATGTCCCTTGGAAGTTGTTGAAGTCTCTGTTGTACCTAAGTTATACCACTGGCTTATGAAAATTGAATCAATGTCCATGAGTTTTAAATCTGTCCAGAACTCATGTAATACAAGTGACTGTCATAATGGCAGCTGGTCCACTACTACTATTTAGAAGAATCACATTTGCTCCCTTTAAAATAACTGTCTGCCAGTTTTTTTCAATATCTTTTAAACAGTGATTTTTTTAAGAGAAGGGTAGTTGATATTTTGTGTAAAGATTATATAGTTTTGATTGATGCACTATATATCCTAATCCATTAGGTGTATTTCAGATTTTCTTGAAAGTTTCAGAATCCAGTGACATTTGAAGAAAATCTTATTTTATAGCTTAGTTTTCACAGTCCTACTCATTTTTCCCCATCCCATATGAAATCACTTTAGATTGCAGATGTATGTCATTTATTCTTTTTTAATACATAGCCTTTTCCTTAGCAACACATTGTGATATTAAGAGAAAAGAGAGCTAAGTAAACCATGGAATACTAAGTAGAATCTTAGTATGTTGGCAGCATCTAACATCTATTAGAGAAACAACGTCTCAAATAAAGAGACCCATGAATAAATACAATGTTAGGGTTTTTTTTTTCTTTTTTTCCCAGAGATATTCTTTTGCTGGTATATTTAATAATTGTTTTCATAGACAGTAATACCATCTTCATTAAAAATAAGTCACATAGATATTCCATTGCATAAAAATTTCATCTTAGCCTTTTGCTCTTATGTTTCTTTAGAAAGATGATTATTAAATACATTCAGTCAAAAAGGCAATTGCAGAGATTTCCTTATGCTCTTTTCACAAAATCTAATTTGTATACTATGTAATCCAACGAGGGGGTGGGGAGAGAAAGAGAGAGAGAGAATGTGGTAGAGTACAAGGAAAGGGACACATGCTAAACAAGTATTTTCTGTTTGTCCCTGATCTAGTGTTCAATGTAAGTGTGCTTAGTCTACCAGAAAATGACAGAACTACCAAGTAATGGAGACCAGATTTGGTAGTGCAAATTTACTTTACCAGGAATTGGCTATCGTTACAGAAATCTAATTTTTATTGCTGAATTTGTGATTTATTTTCATAACTAATGAATAATTTATTAATAAAGATTACTAGTAGAGATTCATTTTCAGATGTCTATGAAAAGAAAAAATAACAAGGTCAATTAACAATTATTATGCTATTATTCTTTTTGGAGAAAATTCATGTTTGCCATTTGTTGTTGAACTTCTTAAATGTTGAAGTATATGGACTTTTCTGCTATAAACTTTAAGAAATTTATCCTTTAAAATATATAACTTATTTTCACCTCATGTATTCAGGTCTTCTTACCAAATGCTTTATTTTGCTTTAGCTTTTATTTTTAAGAAATCATTTTTCCTAGGCTGCATTCTAAATTACCAAGTTTTTGTTTTTAAAATAATAATATTACTTTAGTCTGTGAATTAAGATACCTTTTATTCTGAGACCATTCTGCCTTATGAAGTTCTAAATTTAGAAGTTTTTCTTCTTTCTTTAGATATATATTAAGGTTTGTGTCTGAATACTACATAACATGTAGAGAAATAGCATTAGACTTCCCTACACATGGCAGATAATCAATAATGTCTGGATTTATCAATTGAAGATGGAACTTGGCCTTGCAGTCATTTTTATAAGTCCTTCAGCTGCTTCTGTATATCAACAGTGTTTCTAACATGTGCATTGTCCAGAATCTCCATCTAGACCAAGAACTTCCCACTAAACACCTTCAAGCCTTCCCAATTACAGAGGATGTTCTGCAGCTGCATTCAGTGTCTGTCTCTCTCTCTCTCTCTTTCTCTCTCTCTCTTTTCCTGTCTTCCCTCCTTCTCTATGCCTACCACCTGCATCATTATTAGCCATTTTGGCTTGTGCTTTTTTATATGTGAAATTGATTGAATTTAATATTTTCAGGCATTTACAAAGAACACATAATTGTGATATAGTTTCAAAATATAAAATACCACAAGTAATATTTCAGTGCATAAAAATATATATCAAAACTAGCTTTCTTTTCTCTCTATACATCCTTATCCCTCAAGTGAAGGCAGCAAATCAGAACTCGCACACTTACCGTTCCTGTACACTGTTGTTTGTTTTATACCATTCAGACTTGCTTGTTTTTAACCATCTATCAAATCCAGTTGTGAAACTGAAGTGTAAGTTGAAATGACTCCTCATAAGCAATAGAAGATAGAGTCATTAATCTGTGATGAGTTAGTGGTTAGAGACTGCTAATGAGGTTATATGCAATACAAAATGTCTTTCAGTGGGAAGGAACATGACAAAGGCAGAAAATTTAAACCAGATTATCCAGAAAGATAAACAAGTTATGTTGGGAAATTATACCTTGTTTTATTTAAATCTTTTATAAGGCCCAAGATAGCTGGAGAACCATCTCTGACATACACAGATAAAACCTAAGAGGAAGTCAAATACAGCATAATATATCCCAACCATCGCATCATGATTCTATACAAAAACTTAATTCTTTTTTTTTTCCAGCAAAACTCTAACAACATGCTAAAAGAAACCTTATGTGGGGATAATTTCAATAATTTAAAAAGATGTAACTTTCTGTAATAAAATTGATTTCATTTCTCTTATTTACTTGAATGCATGCTTGTTGTAAACACTTTAAAATTAAATTGAAATGTACCTAATCCATGTTTTTCTGAACTACTTGATTCAGTGTTTTCAAGTACATTGGTATTGGAATTTCTGAGCTATTTATATGTAAATGAAAGCCCTCTGTAATTGGCACAGGGAGAGCCTGCTAGAAGCCCAGTAATCTAATCTAAGTTGCACATTTTCCTCTCTCTGTTATACATTCATAATGGCATTGGAGGGCAAACAGTTTGATCCTTATGTCAACATCACTCTTCTTTGCAATAAGGGGAAGAAAGGGGAAACTTTGTTTTAAGGATTAAATAGCGAAATTTTTCTGTGACACACCAGCTTAGACAGAACTGCCAGGTTTTATAAGGAGCAAAAAAATATCATTAACTTCTAACTACTTGAAATAGGAATTTAAATTATTTGCTTCAGGTAGTAGAATGAAGGTAAAATTGTACAGTGAATCTGGCTGGGGCAGACATAGTTTTATTGAATTTTACTTTATTTTTTAAAGAAAGGATGTGCTACTGGAGACTTTGGTAACTATGGTACTAAAAATTATTCTGTTTTCACATTTTTTTTCTTTTTTTGAAAACTAAAAGACTTATCAGGGAGACAAGAACATTTGGCAATGTTAAATACCCAGGGGTCTTGTTTTATGCCTATTATAATTTATGGAGTGTTTAAACTTCAAAAGATCTGAGAAAAAAGCATCTGAATCACAAATTCCATTCTGGAGCAAACAATGTTAAAAATATTTAATAGTGGATTAGTTAGAATGAGATTACTTTATTCATGCAGTGCTATAACCACCCATTCACATACGTATGCATTCATCCTTTCACTCAATAAATTTCATGTCCAACTTGGCTTCAGCACTGGTTTGGATGCTGAGGTATAGTAGAAAGCAGGGCACTCACATTGCCCTCCTGGAGAGTACTGTCGAGCTGTGAACCAGAGTACAGAGTTGAATGAAAAGTACATTAACATTTAGCTATTTTCCATTTTCTAGGATTTCATGGTTCTGCCTTTTCCAGTGGCTAAGAGTTAACCATTTAAAGTGCAACTTATTTTCGTTGAAAATCTTTCTTCTATATAACCTCCAAATGGAAAGTACTGGAAATATTATTTATTTCTTCTTATTTTCCTTTTCTCTGTCTTTTTTTTTTCTGTTTTTATTTTTATTTTTGAATTTGTTTTTATTTATTTTTTTGTTTTGTTTTAATGTGTTGGGAATCAAAGAAATAATCTTTCTTTATGCTTTTAGGATCAAGGCTTCATATGTTATGCTGACCTATACCTTAATAACCTAGGTGACTGAATTATTACACTGATTTAAATTTGTATTTGTATTTCTTTTCTGGCTAACACAATCTTTTTGCTACAGTTGCTTATATAGCCCCCTACCCTCCACCCAATCATCCCTTCTAAACTTCCATAGTATAGATACAAGACCACTAAGGTTATTAAAATTATATATGAAGTAAGAGGCCCCTTTAAAGTAGGGTGGCTTCTTCTGTGAATAAAATATGTTTCCTTTACTAAATTGTTTTTTGCTGCTCACAGATCTTTGCTTATATGTTTTACTTTGTTCCTAATAGCTGAGCCACCATTATTACCTTACTAACTTTTATCAGTTCCGGAAATCAAGTTGAAAGGACAGCAGTACAAACAGTTCAATGGTAAATCAAAGAATATATGTTTTAGTGTTTAAAGCAGTACCCCCTCCCCCCAATTTTAGATACCAGATGCAGCAAGATACAATGCTTATTTTCTAGACAGTATCTTAAACAATAGTGGCTTTATCCTGAAAGTTCTTATTGGTTAAAAATAACTACTACTGGTATAAAGTGTTAGGATTTACCAAAGTAAAACTTGTTCCTCCTTTAATCTTCACAATAGCTCTAAGAAGTAGAAAACATTAGTAACCACATCTTATAAATGATGAAACTGAATCAAAGAGAGATTCAGTGGTAACCCACTCATCTACATCAAGAGCTTGGGCTCTGTAGACTTCTGAGCCTCTGACAAGAGGTTTGTTCAAAGTTCAGAAGTGGTTTTGTTACAGGGCAGAGACCTTCCATGAAACTCAGGCAGTGTAAAGGTCCCTCTTCAAGCCCCGATTCTTGTAACCATGCCAGAAATATTTAGACATGTCGCGAAGAGTAATAGGTATGGGTTAATTAGAAAGGAATAGAAAGGGGGAAAAGGGGACACTCTCAAGGGAAAGAGTGGGTCCTCTCAAGGAGAAGCAGGACATTTTGCTCCTCCTGCCCTCCAGTTTTATTGGCAGACTCAAGGAAGTTTCCAGAGAATCCTCCTCAGTTCCACCTCATGACTTTTGACTGACAGCAGGATGACATCAGACTTTCATCTTCACTGCATATGATGAGATTAGGTCATTTTGGTCCATGCTTACTGATATAGCTGAAATATTTTACAATGAATTTGGGAGATGGAGTATGGTGGAAGGGTAGAAATGGGTGAAGGAAGGAGCTAAAGAAGTAGATGATCTGGAGGTCACTGTAGTAAGGTTTCAAAATTGTCTCCATTTCTATTTGAAGAATGTGTTCATTGGGAAGGGTTATTTATGGGTAAACAAAATTTCAGAAGTTCTTTCCTCCAGTGTATTCTGTTTTCAATACCCCCTTAATTAACCCTCTTCAATATTTATTTTCTATTCTCCAAAACATAACCATTCACACTGATAATATTTTGTACACTAAAGGAAAAATTGAAACATAAGAAAAATAGGCAGTTAATATTAGCAACATCTTCTGTCTGGTGTCCACTTTTATTTTCCCCCAAGTACAATGCTAAAGTTCTTATGTATTATTTGTTTAATTAGTAGGTAATTATTAAAGGGTAAATGGGCCATGTGGAGTAAAGGCTAGTATACAATTAAAAGATTTGGCATTTACTCTCACTAAAAACAAAGACAAGGGACAAAATACATGAAGCAAGACCCTGGGCATCTGGTGACTTACAACTGTGCTTCCTTTGAGATGGGAAACAAATAAAGTGAGCCTTACATGTGTCTCATCTTGCCTTCAGAGTGTAGCTTAACAAAGGAGGAACCCCATCAGAGCCCAGAGGACTATGATCCTGCCATTTACAACTAGGTATATACCCATGAGAAATGAATGCATCTGTTAAAAGACATTCATGGATGTTTATAGTAACCTGACTTATAATACTCCCAAATTGGAAAATAGCTCAAATTTTCATCTAGTGTTAAATGGTTAAATAGACTCTGGTATATCCATATAATGAAATACAACTCAGGAATAAAGAGGAATGAACTATTGCTGCTTGCTGCAACATGAATCAATCTCAAAATAATTACTCTGAGTTTAAAAGGTCAGACAAAAAGAAATGCATTTTCTGTAGCTGCCATAACAAATTACCTACAAAATTGGTGGCAAACATTAGGTTTTTGTTCGCATTCCATTCTTGAGTTTAGAGGTCCAAAATCAAGGTGTTGGTATAGCTGCACTTTCTAGCAACCCTAGGAAATAATTTGTTCTTTTCTTTATCCAGCATTTGGTTGCTGTTGGTATTCCAGGACTTGTGGCTACAGCACTATATGCTCTGCCTCCATCTTCACTTGCGCTCTCTCTCTTCATTTTCTCCTCTGTGCACTTCTCTCTTATAAGGATACTTATTGGAGTTCATGTCCATCCAGATAATTCAGCATGATCTCCTCATCTCAAGATCCTTTATTTGAAAAGACCAAATAGGTAATGTTCCCAGGCTGCAGGAATTAGGGTGTAGGCCATCCGTCACCCATCTACATGCATGATTCCATTACATAAAATTCTAGGAAATACAAACTATTAAATAGTGATGGGGAACTGGAAAGGGAACAAGGTTTGAGGTAGGGATTTCTAAGGGATAACTAGGAGACTTCTGGGAATGATGGGCATGTTTTGAATGTCTTAACTGTAGATATGATCTAGTAAATCAAACATATGTAAAAATTATATATTCTACAATTTAAATATATACTGTTTACTGTATATCAACTGTAGCTTAATAAAGCATTTTTTATAAAAGGAAAAGGATGACGCTGAAATTTTGATCCAGAATCTTGTCTTCAATACAACCTGCATTTTCTATTTCTATTTCCCCACCAGCACCATAAGTAAATAAATAAATTATTGATTCATAATTTAATGATAGAATTCACATGGCCAGGATTTTCTCCAGTTCATTTATGTACTTAAAGTGACCATCTATAAAGTCTTTATGTATTCTAATTTCTCTTGTGTCATGAGATACAATATATGCTGGGCTATTTACTCATCCCTCTAAATTAGTGATTATTAATCTTTCTGGGATCATTTACTCTCTTTAAAATTGCTGAGTATCATGGACTCTTACTCACAGAAATGCATGTGTGATTCCAAATGACATCAAGGCACTCAAAGTCCAAACATTAACCATGCCATCCCAACATTCATGAGCTTTACAAACCCATGATTTGAGTAAACATTTATATTTGTATTTACTTGAAAAGGGGCATTTTGAGCTAGAGTAGTTTAGATGTCTTGTTTATGTATGTTTACCAAAGCCATAAGACTTGAATATTTAACAAGGAAATGATGCCATTTTGTATGTGCATATGCTTAACTGTTGCTGAAAACTGGAAAAGTATATAAAATAAAAAGCCTTTACATTTTTGCAGATGCGGATCAAACAGCAGAACTTGCCTTTGGACCGTCTTGAGGGATGTGCAATATCATTAGGCCCTGCTTCACATATCATATCCTCATGTCCACAGCCACAGATTCACAGGGGCTTCTGTGACCATGTGGCCTGTCAACAATTTCACTGCTACATTATTTATGACTTTTTTCTATTGAGGGCATGAGCAGTTAGCACAGAGCTGGGATTGTGATATGATTTGGTATTGTGCCTCCATCGTAACTCAGAAATGAGTTGTATTTGCTTTGTGTATTTGCTGTCTTTTTCATTCAATTTTGCAACATTTTCCCATAAAAAAAGTTCAGCATGAAAAAAATGAATGAAATTTATTTCTGATCAGAGTTCTAGAATACTTTTCCCCCCCACTTTGGTTCGGAGTCAAACTGAGGGGCACTTAGTCACTGAGCTACATCCTCAGCCCGCTTTTTAGTTTTTATGCTTGGGGGACTCCCTAAGTTGCTGAGGCTTGCTTTGAACTTGTCATCTTCCTGCCTCAGCCTCTTGAGCCACTGGGATTACAGGCGTGTACCACTGCACTCAGAATATTTTTAAGGCTGTCTAATGTCTTTTATACAGGAGTTTGGGGAAAAATCAGCAGACTTGGTGACACAGAATTTGGATGTCATAGCATAACATGATGACTCTTTGCTACTGGTTTTAGTTCTAAAACCAGGACAGAGATCATCTTTGAGAAAGGCTAAGACTTAGGGCAGATCAACTAGCTCTGAGCTATACCCAACTCCTCAATTATTTGTTTTAACCCAATACTCAAAAGAGTATTATATGTTAGTACCAATAAAAATAGCCACTCACTAAGATTGTTACCAGAGCAGGGTGTTTCAGAATGTCTGGGGAGGCAAGTAGAATTTTAAAAGTCCTGCCCACTCCCAACACCTCTGGAGATCCTATTATTTTCTTGCCTCCAGGTTGGAAAAAAAAATTTGTAAAATTGACTTGTGACATTGAATCTGTTGGAAATCATGCCATTATAAGCCAAGCTTTAAGCTTGTATTCTGCTTCTGTTAATGAGGGACTTTATTCAAAGAATGATAATTAGATCCATCAACTAGGATGCCAGGAAACTGCATTTCTGCTAATCCCAACCTGTCTTTATCCATATCACTCATGTCTCTTAGGAATGTTCATAGCCAAGGTCATGATTCATAAATACTTAGATGAGAAATAAGAGATTTAGAAAATGACTCCAGCTTCAGACAGGATTTTGTTGGCAGAACAAGGGTGGTTTTAATTTCCTTAGGAAGAGGATAGCATAAAGCTGAGCACAAGTTATTCTATGTAAGAAATGTTTTTAATTGATTAGGGTGAATAAGATATCAAATTATGAAGAATATTATCTATACCTTGCCTGTTTTCAGATAGAGATTTTCTGAGGCTTATATTTTAGTATTTGCTAAAATATAAAAAGAAGTGAAAAGAAAAAAAAGAGAAAGAAGAAAGATGGTCTGGATCGTGGAAATTGCTTTACCTTCTCTGAGGAGATAGCTCATCTATAACTTAGATGTTTCCTTATTGTCATTGCTGTTTTCCGGTTAAATAACAGTGTGTTAAAGGCCCACTCTCTTTAGTGAGCAGTATCATTCTTATGTAGTGACCACATGGTTTACAGTGTGGTTTATTAATTATTTACAGTGTGGTTTCTATCTCAGCACTTGACTATTTGAGAAGTTAAAGTCAGACAAGAAAGCACTTAATTTGTACTAATTATTATAGATTGCCATTTTTTTAAACATGAGCATAAGTTTAAGGAACATGTCATGATACACAGTTTTAGATTCCTTTGAAAATACTTTAACTTATTAAAGTCACTGATTTTAGAAGGGCTTACTCCCATCATGCCCCTTACATTTTTTAATAAGCATCACTTTACATAATAGAAGCTTCATAAGACTGTTTTTTTTTTGTTGCATCATATGTAGTCATTAGAATCAGAAATTGGAATCTTCCTTTCCTATGACCAACTGTTTCCACTTTTTATGTGTCTATAATATGTGGTAAGATATGAGAATTTATTGCCAAACACAAAATGCAAAGGTGAAATGTTCTCCCACAAATCTACCAAAGATAGCATATTCCATTTCTCTTGGGAAGTAAAATTTTAAAAATTCGCACTAAATTTTGTGTGTGTGTGCGTGCATGCACATGTGTGTTTTGAAAGCAGTGCCTGCTCTCTACAAAATGCTGTTATTAAAGATGGGAATTCAAAAGGTGTAAGCAACCTGATGGAAATAGCTCCTTTAATGTTGGAATGTGTGTCTGTGCTTTTCATCACTGTATTTATGGCAGACATGCAATAAATGTGTATTCAGTACCTGAACAGACCACACAAGTGACATATAAGAGCTATTAGATGAGGTATCATTTGAGTGACCAGGAAGGGCTCCATGGAAGAGGTGGCATTTGGCTTTGATGTGGAGATGGATAGCAATATTCTATAAAGAAAGCGACGCAGCATGAATCTGGAAAGCAGGAGGAAAGGAAGCCAATGAGTTGCCTCTCAATTTACATCCTTACTCTGATTAAGCACCCCCCTCCGCCCTAATAATTAGCAGTGTTTAGAAGCCAGACTTTAGAAACCCTGTGGTAGAGGGTCCCTTCCAAATGCAGTGGCCACTACTACTGATTTTCAGGGGCTCTTCCAATGTGTTTCAACTCTCTAGGTATGATTCTGACTTTTTTTGTGTGGGTTCCCTTTCAACCTTACCTTTTCTTTTCTAAAATCATGTTCAAAGGAAGACAGAAGACCCTGTGTAAGAGAAGGCTAAATCCTTTTTTCTTTCAGTTTGACTTCTTGGTTCTTTGAAAAGTAGGAGGAGAGCCCCTTGCTGCCTGCCTCCCCCTCTGTCCCCTTCCTGGATGCCTCACTCCTCCACAGCTCCCCTGAGGATGGGGGTGTGACTCTCAGCCACTATAGCTTCCCTGCTGTGGGGCCCTCTCTGATTTCTGACTTCCCTCTTTGCTCTCCCTGCCCCATGCCCTGCTGCCTGAACTCAGTTTAAGCACAGCAAGGATGCAAATCCTGGGACCTGTAACTTTGCAGAGTAAGGAAACCTTGGAGCAAAGACAGCAAAGATCCAACAGTCACATTTCCCCAGCCTCCTCCTCCTTCAATGTTCTTTCCTCTCTGTGCTACCAGACAATTCCTTGATATGGTGTTGATTTATTTACATTCTATCTTCATTCAAACCATTTACTGAGTGTTTAGAATAGTCTAAACTAGATGCTCAGAATATAAAGATGGTAATCTCTGTTTTCAAGGAGCAGTATTATCTGCACAGCATCTAGGCATTGAATAACCAATCATCACAGAAGATTCTGTGCCTTAGACCTTGTCTGCACCCAGCTATTGTGAACATGGTCACTAACTCAGCTGACAGTTTTCTTATTTAGCCTTGCAAGTTTATTAAATAGATTAAACCATTGGATACGTAGGTGTAGCTTTCTTTTAAAATGTAGTGCCATTCTAAAATGGATATTTATAAAAAGATGTTGAAAGGTTAAAAAAAAAGGCACACCTTTTTTATTGGTTAAGATTATGCACTATTAATAGCCAAACTATGTGGTTTAAATTTTGGTTTCTTCATATACTAGCTCTGTGGTATCAGGCAAATTATTAAACTTTAAGCCTCTGTTTCCTTATATATAAATTGGGGATAATAATGTTACCTATCTTTGGGAGTTGTTGGGGTTTAAGGATTGCATAAACATAGATTGTTTCCAACATATTTGGGTTCCACTTAAGATTTTTTTGACTTTATGATGGTATGAAAAGTGATACACATTTAATAGAAACTGTACTTCAAAATTTGAATTTTGATTTTTTTCCCAGGCTAGTGATAATGCAGTAAGATCCTGCCTCCTGATACTGAGTGGCATTGGTGAGCTGCAGCTCCCAATCACCCATCAGTCAAGGGGGGAAACAATCAATATACTACAGTGTGCTGTGTTGCTGAACTATGATGTTTTGTTGGTTAGGCATATTGAATCTATTTGTGACTCATCATATTTTTAAGTTAAGGATCATTTGCATTTGCAAAGTACTCAAAACAGTGGAGCACATACAAAGTGCAAGTAAGTAGTGACTGGTAGAAGCATTTCTACTTTTTGAGTCTTTACTATGGAATAACTTAGCATTAAGTTCCTAGTTTGAAGAAGAGAAAATATTTCTTTTCTCTAGAACCTGTGCTGTGTTTCAGGGCCTTATCTTTTATATACCATTTTAGGCTATTTCAATGAAGGATCCAGAGATTCCAATGCATATTCATATACAATTTGCAATCAGGGTCAACACTAGCTTCACAGATCCTCTAATCTAACACTGTTTCCCATTAATATTGGGTCACACTATGTTGCTTGATGACTTTAGTGAACACCCAGAGTGGTTTTGCAGGACTGAAAATTATCTTGCTACTTTTCAGGATAATGCACTTGTGGGAAATTATTAGATTTTTCCTACTTCTGAGAAATAATGTGAGTTCAAATAATAGCAGAATAATGATGCTGTCTGACATTGAAAAATGGAAAAGCAAACAAGAACAGTTTAAGAATAGCTGTGACCTGCATGGGCTCCATGTTAGAGCCAAGCTGCATTAAGATACCCATCACTTTCATTTTCTAAGATCTCTAACAGTTTTTCCAAAAGGTATTGTTAAGTAGGTTCCTTGCTTTGGAAAAATAGGCCATTGTATTATTCAGAATGATATCTTTTTGTAAAGGCAGAAGCTTTTCTTTCGGCTCAATGGGTATTTTCTCTGATATTGTTTCTGTAGGTTCTGTTCTCCTGGTGGGCCCTACTATGTCTGCCTACCTTCTAGGGGGCTTGTCTAGAGAGCTTCCTGAGCCCTAGATTCTAGAGCTGTCTGGGTGCTTGTGTGAGGAGAATGGTGGTAAGCCCAGCACAAGGGTCAAAACCAGGGAAACCTCCCCCAGATCCCCTGTTCCATATGACTGGGGAAGAAGGGGTTTTATTAAAGATAAAGGAAGTTGAAAGGGAACTGAATGAGGAGTAAAAACAAGCAATAAAAGGAAGAGGATGTAAGGCAATTTCCAAAGCCAGGACTGTGGTGTTGAAGCCTCCGTTTTTCCACTCACTAATTCTGTGATGTTGGGTTTAGAGGGACAAGATCATCATATACATAATTCTCCTTTTAGCTAGCCCACTAATAACCTCTGATAAAATAAGAGTTATTATATTATCTTGGACTCTGGACATTAATGGAAAATAAATATTGGCAGTAGAGTTAAAAATAAGCAAATGTATTTAGAAAATATAATTTGAAGTTCTATTGATTATAATCATTATGAAATATCTGTTGAGATGAAGGGATTGCTGTCATCCTACTGAAATTTCTATTTTATTTTTTCTACTCAAATTTTATTAAAGTGTGAACATAACATATCCTCAAAACAGGTATCACATTATTATATGATATGTACAAATTATCGAACTGTTTTTCAAGTTCCAGGGGGAAGGAAGAAAACCTTCAAATAAGCATTCTCGTAGCTAATCTCCTTCATTTTAACTTCTTATCTGAGTTTAACCGATGAAACACAAGGCTTTTAGTGCAAATTAAAGATATAGTTTTAATTTTAGATGTTGAGATTAGATGTCAAAACATCTTATTCAAGCTGGCTGATCCATATAGTTGTTTTTGCAATGCACAATAAATCTCAGGCAAGGGAATTTCATAATTTTATCCTTGAAATTCTCTGGCATTATGCCATTGTTCTTAGCATAACATTATTAATGCTGTATTTGTTGTCTGTGGATTCCTAGGGAGTTGAATGCAGTGGCTTAAAGAAAATAATTATTAAGATATCTTTAGAAACTACTTTAGAATATTTCTTAGTGTTTGAAGGATATACTGAATGGTTTGGAATTGCTTAAGAGTCTTTGGTGTGTATGAGAGAGGATATATAAGAGAGAACACAACTATGTCAATCACTAGACATCAAAAACCTTTTTCAAAAAAATTAAACAACCCAGTGGTTCTTGATATATCCACACAGCTGTGCAACCATCACCAATATTTAATTCCATAATATTTTTACCCCTACCAAAGAAAACCAGTGCTCATTAGCAATCACTTCCCTTCTTACCAAATGTCTAATTTATCAGAAAAATTATTTGAAAATGTTCTATTTTATAAGTTACTTTTCATTCTCTTCGTTAAAGCTATTGATGCAAAAAATATTTTAGGTTTGATGCAGTCCTATTTTTGCTTTTGTTGCCTGTAGTTTTGGTGTCATATCCAAGAAATCCATAAACATAGTACAATTATACATACATTGTCAGCTTTTAATTTAAAAAAATCAGAGTTCTGTAATTCAAACAAGAGTCAATCCAAGAGTCATTTGTATTTTATTTAAAATTTATACTTATATCTGATTATGGTTGTGCCTACTCTTCTGAAAGCTAACTTCCAGAAAAATAAGTTTTGCTATGAATATTTGACTCAAGAATAGCTAGAAATATGTGCAATTTTCTTGGCTTGACCCCATCAAGAACTCCTTGATGCAAGGGAATTTTTTACATGTCTATCTTTCAGAGAATTTCTGGGTAGGATGCAGGGTACACAAAGAAGTAAACCAGATTTGTTTTCACAGAAGAGCAAAGAATATAAGCAGACTACTTTATGTTTACTCACCACAGATTAAACTTCAAAAGATACGCATAATTAAGACTTAACTCTCTAACAATGCCCAAGTTACAGGGACTCATGCTACTTCTAGATAAAATGAATTCATTTTCTCACTTGTAGGTGTGTGAGTTTGTATGTGGGAGGGGTTAGTTTGGAGTGATGCTTCTGAACATATCCTGCTCACACTCAAAGCCTCCTCAGTCCTCCTCCTCCTCTGTTCCTTTTTATGTGTGAATGGCTTCCTGTTCACCCACTTACTAAAACAGAAACTTGGACAGCCTCCCTCAGTCTTCTTCTCCCTCACACCTCCCATCCAGGAAATCACCCAATTCTTTCAGTTTTTCCTCCTGAACCTAAGGCTGCTCTCTCTTTTCTTACTGCTATTTTATTTGTGCCTTCCAGGCTGCAGCAGTCTTGTCATTGGTCTGTCTGCTTTGGCCTACCCTCTGCAATCTGTAGTCATTTCTAAAATACAGTTTACTCAAGTCTATCACTTACACAGACTCCTTATACAATTGTCAGTTGTTCTCAGGACTAATACTAAACTTCTTATCCTGGTTCACAGGGCCTCTTTCTAGCACATGCTCTCACACCATCTCATTAGTCCTCCTTTACTTACCTTTCTTTTAGCCTTTGTTTGGGAAACTTCTATTTACTTCTTCACTTGTCTGTGTCTCTCAGTGGCTTGTGAGGTTCTTCAGGTCAGGAATTATGCCAGTCTAGCTTACTGCTGTGGTCCTAGTAGCAAATACAATGCACACACATTAGGTGTGTGATACAAATGTGTTGAATGAACCAAAGCAGCCAAGCTATGTGCAACTCCTTCCTTTTCCTAATTGCAAAGTTCCTTAAATGGGCTTAATGTGGTCACTCTTTTCTGCCTCCTGAGAAAGCGCAAACAAGTTCTGAAATTACAGCAAATCCCTTAGGCTTCCATTTTCTCACCTGCAAGATGAAGTATAAAACCTTTACAAATGAATCTGCAACCTAAAAGGTTTGTACCAGGTTGTCTTTAAAGCCACACTGATTTACCTCAAACTCTAGAGTAGCTACCATATATAAAATATTACAAGTGTTGGTTTTAAATCTACATTCAGTTGCCTTCTAAAACTTAACCTTTAATAGTTTGTAGAAGCTTTTTTATTTTAAATGTCAAGAATGTGGCATTTTCAACTTGTTTGATTTGCCTCTATGTTAGCATCATATACAAACATTACTATTTGTGAATACCTTCACTGTAAACTAAAAAACTATGAAAGTACAGGAAACACATGCCTTTATGCTTATTTGCCTATATGAAATTTACATTTTTTTTTACATTTTATTAGCTACATTTTTATGAAGTATTATTCCCTCTGTAGTGAGGTATTTCTGAAGGTAATTGACTTATCATATGAGGTGCAGAAGCTCCTTATGGGAAGAACACAATATAAATTCAAAATCATAATGGAAATAATTATGTTGTTTACTCTGAAGACTCATGCTTGGACATCTCATCAGAAATGATGCATATAAAAGTTAGCTAGATCTTTTATTTTTCCATATGAATTTCATGATTGCTTTCTCTATTTCTACAAGAAATGCCTTTGGGATTTTGATTGGCATTGCATTAAACCTATAGAGAACTTTTGGTAATATCGCCATTTTGATGATGTTAGTTCTGCCTATCCATGAACAGGGTATATTTTTCCATCTTCTAAGATCTTCTTCTATTTCTCTCTTTAGGGTTCTGTAGTTTTCATTGTATAAGTCTTTCACCTCTTTTGTTAGGTTGATTCCCAAGTATTTTATTTTTTTTGAAGATATTGTGAATGGAGTGGTTGTCCTCATTTCCATTTCAGAGGATTTGTCGCTGATATACAGGAATGCCTTTGATTTATGCGTGTTGATTTTATATCCTGCCACTTTGCTGAATTCATTTATTAGCTCTAATAGTTTCTTTGTAGAGCCTTTTGGGTCTGCTAGGTATAGAATCATATCATCTGCAAATAGTGATAATTTAAGTTCTTCTTTTCCTATTTTTATGCCTTTAATTTCTTTCGTCTGTCTAATTGCTGTGGCCAGTGTTTCGAGAACTATGTTGAACAGAAGTGGTGAGAGAGGGCATCCCTGTCTTGTTCCAGATTTTAGAGGGAATGCCTTCAATTTTTCTCCATTCAGAATGATGCTAGCCTGAGGCTTAGCATAGATTGCTTTTACAATATTGAGGTATGTTCCTGTTATCCCTAGTTTTTCTAGAGTTTTGAACATAAAGGGATGCTGTACTTTGTCGAATGCTTTTTCCGCATCTATCGAGATGATCATATGGTTCTTATTTTTAAGTCTATTGATGTGGTGAATAACATTTATTGATTTCCGTATATTGAACCAGCCTTGCATCCCAGGGATGAATCCTACTTGATCATGGTGCACAATTTTTTTGATATGTTTTTGTATCCGATTCGCCAGAATTTTATTGAGGATTTTTGCATCTAGGTTCATTAGAGATATTGGTCTGAAGTTTTCTTTCTTTGAAGTGTCTTTGTCTGGTTTAGGTATCAGGGTGATGTTGGCCTCGTAGAATGAATTTGGAAGTTCTCCCTCTTTTTCTATTTCCTGAAGTAGCTTGAAAAGTATTGGTATTAGTTCCTCTTTAAAGGTTTTGTAAAATTCTGCTGTATACCCATCCGGTCCTGGGCTTTTCTTAGTTGGTAGTCTTTTGATGGTTTCTTCTATTTCCTCAATTGATATTGGTCTGTTTAGGTTGTCTATATCCTCCTGACTCAATCTGGGCAGATCATATGACTTCAGAAATTTATCGATGCCTTCACTATCTTCTAATTTATTGGAGTATAAGGATTCAAAATAATTTTTGATTATCTTCTGTATTTCTGAAGTGTCTGTTGTGATATTGCCTTTTTCATCCCGTATGCTAGTAATTTGAGTTCTCTCTCTTCTTCTCTTCGCTAGCATGGCTAAGGGTCTGTCGATTTTGTTTATTTTTTCAAAGAACAATGCTAAGCAGGAAGTGTGAATCAGGCGGTATAGCGATACCAGACTTCAAACTATACTACAGAGCAATAGTAACAAAAACAGCATGGTACTGGTACCAAAACAGGCGGGTGGACCAATGGTACAGAATAGAGGACACAGAAACCAATCCACAAAACTACAACTATCTTATATTTGATAAAGGGGCTAAAAGCATGCAATGGAGGAAGGATAGCATCTTCAACAAATGGTGCTGGGAAAACTGGAAATCCATATGCAACAAAATGAAACTGAATCCCTTTCTCTCGCCATGCACAAAAGTGAATTCAAAATGGATCAAGGAGCTTGATATCAAATCAGAGACACGCCGTCTGATAGAAGAAAAAGTTGGCTACGATCTACATACTGTGGGGTCGGGCTCCAAATTCCTCAATAGGACACCCATAGCACAAAAGTTAATAACTAGAATCAACAAATGGGACTTACTCAAACTAAAAAGTTTTTTCTCAGCTAAAGAAACAATAAGAGAGGTAAATAGAGAGCCTACATCCTGGGAACAAATCTTTACTCCTCACACTTCAGACAGAGCCCTAATATCCAGAGTATACAAAGAACTCCAAAAATTAGACAATAAGATAACTAACAACCCAATCAACAAATGGGCCAAGGACCTGAACAGACACTTCTCAGAGGAGGACATACAATCAATCAACAAGTACATGAAAAAATGCTCACCATCTCTAGCAGTCAGAGAAATGCAAATCAAAACCACCCTAAGATACCATCTCACTCCAGTAAGATTGGCAGCCATCATGAAGTCAAACAACAACAAGTGCTGGCGAGGATGTGGGGAAAAGGGTACACTTGTACATTGCTGGTGGGACTGCAAATTGGTGCAGCCAATTTGGAAAGCAGTATGGAGATTTCTTGGAAAGCTGGGAATGGAGCCACCATTTGACCCAGCTATTCCCCTTCTTGGTCTATTCCCTAAAGACCTAAAAAGAGCATGCTACAGGGACACTGCTACATCGATGTTCATAGCAGCTCAATTCACAATAGCAAGACTTTGGAACCAACCCAGATGCCCTTCAATAGACGAATGGATTAAAAAAATGTGGCATTTATACACAATGGAGTATTACTCTGCATTAAAAAATGACAAAATCATAGAATTTGCAGGGAAATGGATGGCACTAGAGCAGACTATGCTAAGTGAAGCTAGCCAATCCCTAAAAAGCAAATGCCAAATGTCTCCTTTGATATAAGGAGAGTAACTAAGAACAGAGTAGGGACGAAGAGCATGAGAAGAAGATTAACATTAAACAGAGATGAGAGGTGGGAGGGAAAGGGAGAGAAAAGGGAAATTGCATGGAAATGGAAGGAGACCCTCAGGGTTATACAAAAGAACATACAAGAGGAAATGAGGGGAAAGGGAAAAATAATACAAGGGGGAGAAATGAAGGTCAATGGGGGGGTAGAGAGAGAAGAAGGGTGGGGAGGGGAGGGGAGGGGGGATAGTAGAGGATAGGAAAGGTAGCAGAACATGACAGTCACAAGTATGGCAATATGTAAATCAATGGATGTGTAATTGATGTGATTCTGCAATCTGTATATGGGCTAAAAATGGGAGTTCATAACTCACTTGAAGCAAAGTGTGAAAGATGATATATCAAGAACTATGTAATGTTTTGAACAACCAACAATAAAAAATAAAATAAAATAAAATAAAATAAAAAAAAAAAAAAAGTTAGCTAGATCAAATTTTAACTGTAATTGTCATAGAAATTTATTTTTTTCATGTACTTTTCATCTATATTATACTTCAGTTCCTTGACTAATAAAACTCTCTACCTTTTTTCACTATAACTCAGTAAATTACTCAGCATAGATGGAGGGTGAAAATGAATACATTTGCCTCTTCTTGCTTCCCATATACAATTAGAAATGGCTCTGGAAAAGTGAACTCCAGTCATGCTTCCCAGCTGTGAAGTCCTAGAGGGAAATACAGTATGAAAGGGATTGGAAATGTTGTGAGAATTTTGTGCTAATGACTCTACCAGACTTGTAGCAATTCCAATCTATGTCATACTGTTCCCAACTCACATCATAGTTTCTTCATAGAGTTGATCTATCACCTCTCAAAATCACAAATTGTAAATTGAACAGTTATTCCTTTTGTTCATTTGTTTATTCACTCATTCATTCATTATGGAGAAAATAATCACTTGACACTCTGTCAGTTGCAGCCTTCAGTATAACATGGTGCCAAAATCCATTCCTTGGCTGGTGGCAAAGTTGCAAACTATCACATCATGCCAAAGAATGTCTTGTCTGGGAGCATAATTACTCAGCTATAGGAAATGATCCTGATCTAGGAAAGAAGGCTTTAATATCCCACAGGTTCCCCACTTATTGCTTCTTCCCCCTAGGCTTTATTTCAGAAGGATGAAAATTGTTTCAGAAAATTGTTTTTCAAATGTACTGCATCCTAAAGGAAATGTCCCTTGTACATGCATTTTATGTGTATTTTATTCTTCACTGATAACATATACCTTTCTATTTTGGGTACACATAGAGTCAAGAAAGGGTCAAGACCAGTATTTCTCCAGGTAAACAGTCTGGTCAACACTTAGAAGTAACACTGAATCAGATATTAATGAATACTTTTCTCAGCAAATGGAAGCCCACTTAAAATTTTGCCTTGGTAACTCAACATGATTAAGCTAGCACACTGTTTTCTCTCTTTCCGTGGGCACCTGAAAACATGTCTTTAAAATACTATTTATTGGGCTCCTATCTTTCCCTCTGTAATAACTGCCACCTGTCCCTCTGCAACTCTTTCCTAATTACCTAATTACTATTCTTATCTACTGATCTCTGGGGCAGTTTTGCCTTCCCCTATAATGTCATCCCACTTGTCTCATCCTGGGGACACTTTGAACATCTGGGTGGGTGTCTTGACTTTCCTAGTTTGGATGGATACCTCAAATTTGTCTTCAGTTGAAACTGTGCCACCTTTGTGATCCTGACTCCCTTCTGTAGCCAAAATATAGCCTATGCTTGCAACACCTTCCTTTCTTTATGCTCACTGAGCTTGCACTTTATGCACGTGTGAGCTTTAATTATCAAATTTCTTTCAGTGTACCTGGGCTTAAGACCCAGCTGACTGTGTAACTTTCAGAAGCTCATCGAGTGTCTCCAAACCTCAGTTTCCTTCTGCGTAAAATAGTTGTCTGGCCTACATCTCTATATTCCTTTACAACTCGAAAATTTTATAAAGTATGAGTCTTTTTTGAAAAGTGGACTAATGACTGTAAGTATAAATTCTCTGTGGTTTAAATTTAAGCTTTCCATTTTTGCCCTATTATACCTGTGAAGATGTGTTCTTTGGTTATTCATTTTCTCCTAGTCGGAAGGCATCTAAATGATTATACTACAATATGAATGGAGAACTATTGTAGTGATTAAGCATAAGATCTATCTCCATCTAAATTTTATCTAATTATAAAACATAAAATTTAAGTTATATTACTAAAGACACATAAGACTGTTTTCTCTCTAAAACCTTTGATCTGTTGTTAATTAACATATTTCCCAAAGCAAGTCTTGGAAAATATGTATCAGAAATGAAATATACTTCAGAAAAATAAGCAGAGATGTATGCCAAATAGTCTGCAGAATCTTGTCTGCTCTAAGAGTCTTTTTACTCTTTACTTTCCCTATAAAATCTATGGGAAACACTTGGAATATTTATCTAAGGAACCTGAAGATATGCTGATATAGTTAAAACCATAACTATTCAATTAGTACTCAATTGTAAATCAGCCAGTGGCGGAGGTTGTTTTAGTAGCCGGGACACTGACACAGAGATTTCACTTCTTAATTTCCTCAGTAAATGAGGACATACATTTAAAAATAAAAATGTTGCCTTGAAGCAGTGTTACAGAACACAAATAAGGTTCAGAGTCTTTAATTTCTCTTTAGTACTTTTGCAGTCCTCTCAATACCACAGCATTTATTTTTCAACTTCTACACAGGATGTTCCAGGAACCCTAAATCCGCATTCCAGAGTAGAATATGAATATGAGATGGAGTGGCTTTGTAATCTTTTGTACTGTGCTTATGCTATTGCCAAAGATTTACTTTCTCTTTTTATTCTTTTGGGGACAGACTGAAAACAGAAACAAAAAATAAATATGGTTAAAGCCATATATAACACGTACATTTTCAATATGTCAAAATTCTGTAGGATGCTGATATACATGTGCTTCCTCCCAATGTTCATCATCAGTGTCATTTTTGAAGTGCCTATGATGTGTGAGATACTGTATTATACAATTTGAGCATCACACAGTTTCTGCTTGTATGTAATTTACAGTCTTAGCAAAATCAAAATCAAACCTAAAATGAAAAAAAAAAGTCGGAGATGTATATAAATATATATGTGTGTGTGTATAAATATATATGTTCTACATTAAATCTGCAATTAATTTGACTTGCTAATATAGTGTTAATGAAATCATTGCAGTTATAGCTCTTTACCAAATAACAGGGACACCCATTTTGGCTAAACTGAAGAAATAGTTTGGAACTGTGAAATTACTTGTGGGCAGAATCTTCTTATCTAGAACAATCTAATGAGGCCAGATACCAAGTTTTAAGATCGTTTTTAGAAGAAATACATATAGACAAATTTTGGGGACAGGCATATAGGAAATAAATAATAAATACAGTTTGATTACCTTATAAAAATATAAAGTGATATTGAATTAAATGCTACAGTATGTATTATGGACCACACAAGTCAAAGAAATTTAGATATTAAAACAGGCAAAGTTGTTGGTATGAGTTAGGGAAGTTCTTCATTAATAATCACTAAGATAACCCAAATTGGTCAGAAATCAGTACATATTTCTGATTTTACTCACAGTGTCCTATTCAGTTTCTGGAAACTTCCAATTCATCCTTTATGATTCAAGACTGGCTAATATTGTGTTTTTACACAGTAATATTTTCATACATTCTTAAAAAATTTCTTCCCCCTCAGAACTCATATAATAAATAGTTTTGAGTAACATGCACCACACATCATCCTGGGAACTGAGAACACAGAATATAACCACCTGACTAAAGTTCCTTTAACATGCAATACCACATTGTGCACACTAGGATGAGAGGAAGATTAAACAACAGCAACACGGTGTGTGTTTGTGGCCATAAAATATAAGTGACATGGAGAAAAATCTGGTCTATGAGTAATAGGAATTGACTAGGAACCCAGAAAGCATGACTGTTATATGTTGTTAGGGAAATATGATGCATTTGACTAGAGACTTGAAGGAAATGAGGGAGGGAACCATGTGTTGGGTGTGATCTCAGGCAGAGGAACCATAGAGTTTCAAGTCCCTGAGAGTAGAATTCTTGGTGCCTCAGAGAAAATAGGACAGCCAGTGTGATTAAGAGTAGAGCAGGGGAGGTAGATAAAAGGAGGTTACCTCAGAGATAATGGGAGAATCATATGTTTAGGGATTTATAGGCAATTTGTGGATGTGAGCAAAGGAATAGATCAATTTTGCATGGTAAATGATAGGTTGGCCCCATTTGAGAAGAGCATGGTAAATGATAGGCTGGCCCCATTTGAGAAGAGAATAGGAAGGCGCAAGTGAAAAACTACTACTATTGCAGTAGTTCAAAAGAGATATCATTATTGCTAGGTCAATGTAGTAGAAGTGGTGAGAAGTAGTTAAATTATGAATATATTCTGAAAGCAAAGCTAACAAGGCTTACCAATAAATTACATGTGAATGAGAGAAAAAGGGGAGGAGTCAATAATGCTTTAATGTACTTATCCTAAAATGACTAGATGCTATTAACTGCAATTGGAAAAATTGGGAAGACTTTCTTTAAAAATAGGTAGAAAGTAGAGAATCAGTCCTTTAGTTTGGAATAGGTAAAGTTTTAGATGCACATAACACATTTGAGTGGAGATAACAAATAGATATATGACTTTGTCATTCAGCGAAGGTTGGAATGGATACATATACATATATATTGATCTGTGCATACATATGTATAACTGTATACACACATGCATATCCATGGAACACAAACACATTAGAATGGATGACATTGATTAGGGAATGAGTTTGGATTAAGAGAAGTGTGAGGTATGAGTCCTGGTGAATTCCAACATTTAGAGATCAGGGAGAAAAGGAAAAATCATCAAGGGAGATAGCAGATGAGTCAGAAGGAAATTTAAGAAAGTATTCCATTTCAGAAGCCCAAAGGCATACACATTTCAAGGAGAGAATGATCAGTGTGTCCAAGGGTACCTACTCCAAAGAGAGATGTTTTGATGGAATACTAGGGACAAAAGCCAAGTGCACTGGGTTTAAGTAAAAACAGAAGGAGGGAAAGTGGAGAAGTAAAAAAAATATGGCAGAGAACTGGGATCAAGAACATGCATTTTTGTGCTGAGATAAATGATCCAGCAGAGGGAGAGAAGTTGGAGAAGCAAGTGATGGAGGGGATTCCCAGAGTGGTTTCCTTGACTAGGGAAGAGGAGGGCAACCTCACAAGTTTTACTTGATGGTGATAGAATTTTAGGAGAGAGAAGAGTAGACTCAGAAAGTAAAATCTGGCAGCAGATGTTCAAATGAGGCAAGTCATGATGACAGCAAAAATTTAGGAAGCTGGGTCACTGGATAATATTGTTACTCCTAAAAGAAAAAGGAAAGCAGGGAAATGCCCCTCCCTCAGTACAGTGTCTGTTGAAAAGTTTTTGCTTAATAAATGTCTCATGAATTAATATTTAAAGAGCTGTTCTGGGAAAATGTGCTTTTGCTTCAGATTAAACTAGTTGTTTTTAAGAATGAGTTTTAGTGTTAAAAGTCTATGAATCCATGAAAAAGCCTGTTAATATATTACAAAATTTAGAGGTCAAATACTGTGATACAAATGTCAGTTTTCCTGTATACTCATCCTTCAGCGCTCATGTCATTGTACTCTTTCACATTGACACCAGAACTGACTTCACATTCTCTTTTGAATCAACCAGCATGGCCCTTCAGTTGGTTTTGGCATTCATGATTGTGTCTATGTGTTTTTACTGATATGTATTTAAAATGATGGTGACAATTCCGTCTTTTCTAATCCACATGTGTGTGTAGACGAAACTGATCCTGTAATGTGAGAATGCTTCCTAAGCCCCTCAGTTAGCCCCTTGAGAGTCAGCAGTGGGAGGAAGTGTGTGAGGAGGGACTAAAGCATCTTTGTTACTCTTGGCCAAGCGGTCTATAACTTTAAGAAATATGGCCTTGCTGAATTAATTTCTATTAACTGCTTCGTGTTACCTTGTTCACCAAGCAGTGTACCAGTAATTAATTCAGTTTCCACATATCGTGAAGTTAGAAAGAATAATCCAAGGTGGATCTAGTAGCCTTCAGCTATTAGAATGCAAGACCCCAGTTTTAGAGAATGCACTTGGCATTCTTCATCCACTCCTCAGTGGGTAACTGTCTCTAAAATCAAACGCAAAAAAAGGAATCACATAGCTGTTTAATTACAGGAGACTAGACTTACCATGAACATAAACTAATCTGGTCATTACAATTGTTACTCTCTTTACAGGGACATCAGTAAGTGATGAACTATGTAGACTAATTATCTGCTTAACTGAGGTAGCTGTGTATTCAGGATGCTGAGAGCATGTGGTCATCAGATACTGGAGTGGTTGTTACAATAGATTGGTGATGTGGATTCTGGATTTAAGTAGTTTCCCAAAACTATCATTGCAAGGGATGCATGCATTCTCTCTGTATAACTTGGACCTTAGCTTAACTATAGGTTAAAACACATTCCTTATTAATTTCTTAGAACTACTTTATGTAACAGCAGGAGAGGTATTATTGCTAATAAGAAACACTATCTGGTTTCCCTCTTTCTTTGATCTATAGAAGAGATTGTATAATGATGAAACACTTTTGATTGAATATTGGCCTGATTTCCTTTCTGGATGGGCAGATTTGTAGATATAAAATTAAGGCAGTTGGAATTCTAAATGTTGTCAACAACTTGGAGAGCAACTAAGTAAAGCACTGAGCTGATGGCCATAGATACAGGAATATAGGAACATGTTCTTTAAATCTGGAATATTATATTTACATATTCTAACACCTTTTTTTATTCAAGTAATTGCCTTTTAGGTGGACTCAAGTTATTCATGACTTAGTAGCTATACCATATATTAGATCTTCCTGCAACCTGGGAAAGTTTGAATTAGATTTAGTCACATTTATTTAATAGCTTTGATGTGATAAGGAAGAATATTTTTATTTTGCTTTGCCTATCTATCCTTAAATTTCAAAATCTATCTTTTATTTGTATTCCCAAATATCTAGTTCTTTTATTAATGGATTTATTTCTAGAAGTTAAGGAAATAAACCATCCAAATAACATACACTGAGGGAATAAACATGCCTAAATATACTGGGTCACTAAGTACACATGCAGGAATGCACTGTTCACCAGATACAGAAGCTTTGCATTCTTTGAAAGAGGTGGGTGGAATTTTATTCCACCTCTGATTTTATTCACCTCTGACCATATTTTATGGTCTGGTATTGCAGTTTCCACATACTGTGAAGTTAGAAAGAATAATCCAAGGTGGATCTAGTAGCCTTCAGCTGGGGATTAGTAAGGAATTTCTCAGAAGGTCTTAGAACATCCCCTGTGCAAATAGGTAAGAGTACAAATATGGGACCATAATGACATATTCACTAATATTTATAAAGCTTTATTCAGTGACAGGCACCAACCCAGTGCTATGTGAGAGTTAAATAATTCTCATGGCAACCCTGTGAAGCTTGGATATCATTTCCTCTTCTATAGAAGCTTGGTTGACATGTACAAGGTCACTAAGACTGCACAGGGTAAAGCTGAGCATTCACCTGTAGGCAGTCTGCTGTACCATGTTCTCTCTTTCCTGCCTTTCAATCTGAGAATTTATGATCTTTGGCATTGATTTATTGTTTTCTTTGTCAAATTTATCAATAGATATACTAGATGAGAATATACAAAGTGGTGTCTCTAAATTTGCTAAATGTTCTCTGGATAATTTGTTTTAAGTGAAATTTCCTACTATAAAATGGATGCGTATTCCATGGGGTGGAGAAAGAGCCCTGGATTGGATAATGACATTAATCACTCAAACATGTTTTCATTTTCCAACAAAGTTTTTCTGTTTTGTACTCAATTCTAATTTTTATTTACAAAATTAGGAACATAAACATTCTAATGGCGATAATAGTTGTTATGTGTATAGTACTTTGTAATTTACATAGTCAAAAGATTTTTAGGATTTATGACTTTAATAGAGATAGTTTGATGATATTTTGATAACAAGAGTGAATGAACATGTAAAAGTCACGAATAAGTAGTTTTGCATTGTAGATACTATTTAATAAAGAATATATTCTTTAGGTTAGGGTTGTAGTTCAGTGGTAGAGTTTGCCTTATGCATGAGGTCTTGTGTTCAATCCTCAGCACAATGTGGGTGGAGAGGGGAAGGAGAAGGAAGAACAACATTATTTGGCCATTATGCCAGTTTCTAAGATGGATAAGTTATGGATTATCTCCATTTAATTTTATGAAAAGGTAGGCCAAACAAATTATCAATAATAAAAGCATGATATCCAGATTAACTCAGTTTGTTTTGATTCAATGTATGATAAACAGTTAACATAAACTAAGAGTGGTACAAATAGTAACAACAAATGACACCGTAATGGAAAAATCTTCCCTAAGGATATTTATGTTTCAGTGATCCAACAGCAATATCTATGTCATCAAGAGAATATTTTGGATTCTCAGAGAAGGACTTGCAGAGGGGCATTATCTGAATGGCATCATTACCATGGTCCTGGATGCAGCTTTGGAAGCAGTTTTACCCACATTCCTTAAAGTATTTCTTCTGATGTGTGCTTACTCATCCTCACCAGACTCTCCAGAGCTTATTAAAACAAAACAGTACAAGTATAGTGTTTTCAAAATGAGCCTTCCTTTTGAGTGATCTAAAAGCTTAAGGCTGTTCATCAAAATAAAATCTCTGGAGTCAGGATGCATGGAAACTGAAGTAGTCTGGAGCACCTCGTGGCAAACCTTCATCAGACTAGTAGAAACAGTTTCACCTGAACCAGTAATTTTTCCATTTTTAAAAGACGTGGAACCCTTGGTCAAGTGTATAACAAATGAAATCAGAGCAGCTCTAGTTCTTCATGTCCCAGCCCTCTCAGCTCCCCTTTCCATGGCAGCGTGTGACTGGATTTCAAGAACTTAAGGCTCAAGGTTTGAAACTGTTTATCTAGGTGACAGAGAATTCTGAAGAATTTTCTCTGCCTTTCACATACAGGTATCTTTAGTGAAAGGTGGTAGGTGGTCCAGCTTCCCCTAACATATCATTTCTTTCCTCAAGAGGATAAAACTTTGCCAAATTTGATCACTCTCTGACATACATTTTCCTTCCTCTTTTTTACTGACCCTCTGCATCAGTTAACACATATTTTTCCCCTGGAATGTTTATACACTTGATTGGATAAAGACAGGTGGGGTTTTTTTTTGTTTGTTTGTTTGTTTTCTTCCTGTCTTCTTCTTTGAGCTTCAGAGGTTTTTGTTGTCTTAGGGCAAATTTTACCTGTATTTAATGGCTTCTACTCTGTGCTGATTTTATTAAACTTATTTTCAGAACACTGCTGGTACCTCACAGGCTCTTTTCATTTGTACTCCCCGTTCTTGACTCATAGAATCAGGAAGTTCATTTAATTTTGTTGGGGGGAGGGGTGGCGCAGAGCACACGCCACAATTATGATATTATTGATGTTTTGTGTATCATTAAGCATGGAAGTTCAATTTATTTGCACAGCTCCCCTGTAATTTCTTGTCCACATGTCTAGATTGTCTGCACATTGGGGGAATTTGGGTGTGGTCAATTTTGCAGCCTTTAGCTACTTAGTTGGAGAGAGTTATCTATCTCTTGATGTTTATCTCACAAAAATTGCAATAGATTGTCCCTTTTCCTTGATGACTGGTTTTGAGGATGGTGTTGGCCAATTTTTGGTAAGAAGAGTCCTAGCTCATTACAAATTGACCTTAGTGTACCACTAATGCTCATTATTAACTGTATTTCAGCCTTGTCCTCTAAATATCATATCAGTCATTTTAGCAATGAAAAATTTTGACATATTATTAATTGTGAGATTCCAATAAATGTTCCTTTAATTGATTTATGTAAGGTATAATTAACTGCCTTCCAAATTTTATAACAATAGTTTTCAAATACTTCGAATGAAGTCTGATCTCTTTTGATGTAAAATCAGCTGATTTTAACCTGTTCTCTCAAGTCTTCTTTAACATACTTAAAGATAGATGGTTAATCTGTCCAAACATTATTTAAGGATATACCATATTTATTTAATAGTTATGTATTTTTATCATACTTTCATACATGATTAAACATAATAATATAAGGTATTAAAACATGTCACTTGGAGTTATGCTTCCATGGATTTTAATTATATTGGAGCCCTCATCAAAGATGGGATTGAAAAAGGATGTTTGAAATAATTAAACATTACATTATTTTATTTTATGGAAGTAAAAGAATGTTTTGTGCAATAACAGCAGACAGGTACTTTGGCAACTGTGTAGAATATTTAAAAATAAGTCCTCAGGGTCTTTATGCTGATTCCACACACAGAGGTTTATGTGCTTCATTGATAAATCAGCGTCCATGCATTACCACCAACTGGTGATGTGTGGATGAACTGGCCCTGATATCACTGTCTACACAGAACAGCCATAGTGTTCTGGTTCAGTGCTCTTGCTAGTAACTTTGACTTTTCTAGCTTTTTTATTAACTTTTTCATACATTTTAAAATGAATAAGAGGGCATAAAATATTAATAAGAATTTCCAAATTTTTAGTCTACCATAGGGGCGTCATAATTGTTATGTTTAATGTCCCCAATAAAAATTAAATTGTAAATAGTATATAATAACAGAAATTTCCAGAATGAAGCCCCCTAATCCAAATGTATTATCACACAAATGTCATTTCTATTGTATCATGTCCCATGTCCTTTTGTAACAATCTCTTGAAATTTGTATCTGTGTAAAAAAATTTCCAAATTTTTAGTCTACGATAGGGGCGTCATAATTGTTATGTTTAATGTCCCCAATAAAAATTAAATTGTAAATAGTATATAATAACAGAAATTTCCAGAATGAAGCCCCCTAATCCAAATGTATTTCACCCAAATGTCATTTCTATTGTATCATGTCCCATATCCTTTTGTAACAATCTCTTGAAATTTGTATCTGTGTAAACAAGGCTGAGTATAAATATAAAAGATTATTAAAAACTTTTAGTTTGAGACAGTTGACCAAGAGGATGTGCTTTTCTTCCTTCCCTGATGAGATATTTTTAAAGGGATAAACATTTAACAGAGAAGAGAAATTCTGAGCTGAGAGTCAGCCAAGTCCATGGGGGTTTGGTTAAGAAGTACGGCTATAAACAGGGATTGATCGAGCATACCTCCATCTCTCTCCTCAATTTCAGTTCCCAGAACAGAGTTATCTGTCAGGTGCTTGGCAAAAGAAAAACAAAACAGATGGCTTCTCATACAAGAATTGAATGGATTGACTGGGGAAAGCCCAGGCTTCTAGAGTGGATATTGATGTTCAACAGTAAAGGGAGCAAAGCTCCTCTTATTCTCTCAGTGGAGCGGATTGCATGGAACTTATCAGATGGCAATTTTTTACCTTGAAATGCAGATTGGCAAGTTTCATCTTTGGCTTTTGCTTCGCTACCACATGCTGACTAACCCCCATGCAACTGTCCCACTCAAGGGAAAGACTTCTCACACAACAGCAAGGAAACCCATCTCTGCAATCCCATCTTCTATTACTATGAATAAACTACCAAATAACTATGAATTGCCAGGCTTATGAGGATACCCAGGAACATGAAAGTAAAAGATCAATAAATAAAGGAGAAAGCTAATCTCAGAAGAAGGACTAACAATGCAGGACACATAAGCATCTTTTTTAAAAATTTGTTTAATATGTTCAGAAATATTTGAGAACACAATGTATTTATAAACAAGAATCGGGAGCTATTAGAAAGCTAGAGAGCAGTCCTAGCAAATACAAATATGATTGTCAAAATTAAAGTTAGATTGTCAATGAAGTTAGAAAATAACATTGAGAAAATTTTGCAGAAAACAGAGCAAGAAGACAAAGAAAGAAAATGTGGCGAGACCTTTATAAAGCATAGATACTAACAGTGGAGGCAAAATCTTTGAATCTCAGAAGAAATATGGAAAGTAAAAAAACAATTATCAAGAAAATAGTCAAAGACCATATCAAGACCTGAAGAAGGATATTTGTCATTTCATTACTCTATACAATAATTTTTGGAGTTTTTACAACCTTTTCTTTACTTAGAACCTTAAGATAAGATTATAAAAGGTTCAGAAAAAAAAATTTGAGTCTCACAAAAGAACATAGATCAGATGTATATCTGACTCCTTGGGGGTAGCATAGGACACCAGAAGACACAACATTATTTTCATAGTTATACAGGAAAAACTCTTTTTCAACTTAGAGTGATATCTGCCCTCCATTCTATAATGGTAAATTGAAGACATTTTCAGATACTGAAGAACTCAGATAATTTCTTTCCTAATCCATCTGGGGATTAAAGATTGGTGGGGGTTCTTTAACATTCCTGACATTCATTGAGAGATATGATCCTTTATCCTTCTAACTTGAATCTGACCATTTAGACCAATCAAATACAGTGGGTTGATATTGTGCCAGTTTCTTAGCCCAGGCTTTAAGAAACTATCATCATTCACTTCCTGTCCTTTGAAGCACTCTTTCCTTGTATTATCCTGCTTTGTCCAGTTGATCCCAGGCTTTCAGTCATCCCATCCAAGGGGGAGCAAGTGATGGGATGTTTGAATTAACAAAATTTTCATAAGAAATAGTTTATTACATGAAACTTGAAAGAACAGAGTGCATATTGATGTTAGCAAACTTTGACATACTTAGATAAATGTATACTTATTTGCAACAGGAAACTGATAATTGCTAGGAAAAGTAGATGTGGGGGGAGGCATTCAAATTCATAGCAAGAGAATCATGTGCCCTGTGTTATAGAGTTCTACATGCTCTTCATTTTAGCAGCAACCCCAATCTAGGAGAGCTAGTATATCTGAGAAACAAGATGTGGAGTATAAAGACTGATAGAAATTTTAGAACACAGGAGGTAAGAATAGAAAGGCCCCTGGGGTTATTCTCTCATAATCTTTAATTGCAAGATTGTAAAATTAATACTTTTTGTAGGCATTGGGAACAATTAAATATTTTTGATTTGGCAAGTAGAAAAAAAATTCCCTTTTGGGTAATATAGGGCTAAAGCCTAGTGATCTTTGACCCATCCACTCAGATATCCTAAGAAAGGTAAATTTGTGACAAGAAGATAAATAGTCATCTGTATTGATTACCCATTAAGCACTGTTATATATTATGAGAGGAAAGAGCCCACATAAACAATGCGTAGATGTGAGAGGGAAGAGCACAGAGGTAAGGTACAAGAGAGCTTTCAGTTTCCATTTCTGGAGCATATTAGAAACAAGTTTTTCTCAAAGAGTCTGGTATTAAAATAACTTTGTGTGTCTGAGTCTTCCACATAGCTATTATTTGTCATTGCCTGCTTCTTAATAGTAATTGTTACTTATAATCATTAAGACAAACTACAGATTGGAAGAAAGTACTTACTACATGTCTGACATTTGTGTCTAGAATTTATAAAGAACACTCAAACCTCAGTCAAAAAAGCCAAACAAGGTATAAAATGGGCAAAACACATGAATAGCAACAACAACAACAAATCACTGAAAAGACATATGCGTAGCATATAGGCACATTGAATATCATTAGTCATTAGGAAATGAAAATTAAAACCAGAAGGAGATATCATTATATGTCAATTATATGTCAAGCTAAAATAAATAACAGTGACAGCACCAAGTGCTGACAAGCATTTAAAGACTCAGGAACATTCATACATTGCTGGTAGGAATGTGAATGGCACTGCTGCTCTGGAGAATAGTTTGACAACAGTCTTATAAAACTAAACCTGCAACTAAAATATGGTATGCAAACTGTCACTTAGTAATTTTTCTCAGAAAAATGAAAATTTATGTTCACACAAACACTTGAACATTAATGTCCATAGCATTATTATTTATAATAGCTCCAAACTGAAAACAATGCAAATATTTGCCCACAGGTAAATTGTTAAAACTGATACAGCCATGCCATGAAACACTACTCAGCAATAAGAAAAAAATGGACTATTGATACGTAAAATCACTTTGGATGACTCTTAAATGGATTATGTTGAATAAAAACCAAATGAGGTCCATTCAGTATAAGCTATTTTATATTCCATTTTTGAAATGGTAAAATTATAGAGAAAGAAAAGATAGAGTGTTTAGGATGGTAAGGAAAGATGGGAGAGGTGAGTGTGACTATGAGAGGTAGCATTTGAACCCTGTGTAATTCTGTAATTCTTGACTATGATGGTAGTCACAGAAATGTATATATGGGATGAAATTCCACAGAACTCAATACACACACACATACAGTGCATGTACTTCTGGTGAAGTCTTTATCAGGTCAGTAGTTATATCACCATCTAATTGTGATACTGTATTATAATTGAGCAAGATGTTACCACTGGGGAAAATAAATGAAGGATATACAGGGTCTCTATGTATCATTCCTTACAATAGAAAGGAAATCTATTGTTATATATCAAAATAAGAACTTAAAAAAAAAAGAAAGAGGGCTGGGTTTGTGGCTCAGTGGTAGAGCGCTCGCCTAGCACATGTGAGGCACTGGGTTCCAGTCTCAGCACCACATAAAAATGAATAAACAAAATAAAGTATTGTGTTCAGCTACACCTAAAAAAAATACTATTAAAGAAAGAAAAGGGCCTATGTGTTTTTGCAGCCCCCTCAAACAGAATGAGGCTATTAAAGATAGCATCCTATACTGAGGCACTATTTAGCTGGTTTTCTCTCCTTTGGTAAATTAATGATGATAAAGCAGAGTCCCCTTGCCCAGGTGCTATTGCCCATAGTGATAGGAAAGCTAAATTTTCCTGAGTACTTGTGCATGCCACTCTGCTGCTTCCTTATGAAAAGATGGGTTTGCTATCCTGTGTTGTCTGACAGAGGTATAACAACTCCTCATCCTCTATATTCCAGCAGCTGTTGCCTTCTTTCAGAAGGTCAGACCTCTCCCACCATGAGCATTTTCCGTTCATCTTCCCTTTGCCCAGAACACTCCACTGACTCTTGATTAATCCTTTCATCCTTCAGATCTTAGTTTAAAGATCACTTCTTTGGAGAAAACTTCCCTTATTTTCCAAGCAAGGTTAGTTGCTCTATTGCACACTCCTATAGTATTTTGATTTGTCAAACACTTATTGGTACAATTGCATGATTGTCTTGTTATTTAAGTTTAATTTTGTAGAAGGATAAACTGTAGAAATGTTTTAAAAATTGCTCCAAGTTATATGCCTACTATTGTGGTAAAGCTGGATTAAACTTTAGGTCTGTCTGACTAAATCTCATCTATTTACCACGATTTTCTAAGGCATCTTATATATGTTACATCTGTAGAAATTCTTATGTCAGGATTTTCTGAGAGCCCAAAAGACTTGGTTGAAAATGGCATAACCTGAATAGACTTATGGATAGGTAAGAAAAACACACACACAGTATATGACACATTTGGCTAAGGATAAAGAGCCTAGCAGAAACTTGGGGAGAGATGTAGCTTGTCTTATCCTGGATTTCTTTTTTCCAGGACCCCTAATGGGGTTCATGGCTATTTTTGATGCTGCCTACATATGGAGGGCCCTGCCAGCTGAGGGAAAATACCTCCTCTTAGAAGCTTGAGACAAAAAGAACTAAAATACAAAATCGATGTGATATTTGAAGTCCTGTTTACAGATTTTGAAATTTCCTTGTCATTGAACCAAACTCAGTACAAAACAACATACTTCCTTATCTTGTAGAAGAAGGAACATTATTCTGTCCCTCAGCCTTTCACTCATCAGCCTCTGGGGAAAGTTTTTTTCACATATACCCTTTAACATAAGCATAAATATTACTAAAGCATAAATATTACTAACAATCAAAGAACTATAAATATGTTTCATGGGTTTTAGGTTTTAATGAAATTTTTTTCTTATGACAGAAATGATAACTTTCAGTCTGGCATCTGTTGTGATCCATTCTGTTTTTCTTCATGTGCTTTTCCAATTCTGCTTCTCCTCTTCAGCAGACCCCAGCATGTTCTTCCTCCATGCTAGTCTACATTGGGAATATAGCATCTGTTTTTCTTAACGCTTATTTCTAAGTTCTGAGTCTTTGTGTGAGTCAATGACTGACGTTTATGTTATTTTACTTCTCTCTGTTGTACACTTCAGACTGTCTCATTTTCTTTCTAATAGAAATGGTGTGCTTGCTGTAGCTCTCTAATTTTCTATCTGCCTTGAATGCTCAGGAGCTGTGGACATTTTTTCTGGGAAGATTTATTTTCTTATTAGAGCTCAAACTGAAAATATGTCCCTCTATTTCTTGCCACCATGTTCCTTTCTCTGTAATACCATTTAAACCTTTCTCCTGGCATTAGAGACTGAGGAGTGTTTCTGCTTAACTCCTTCTTGCCATACAATACCCTGTGAGCCATAAATGTTATCATTGTTCATACAAAGGAAAGGTACAGAAGAAATCATTTCTATATATTGGTTAGCCTGTCCTATCAACTATTTTAAGTGAAACAACACAACAAAGACATAAACTAGGGAGAAGTTTATTTCTGTCACATACAAACATCCAAATTATAGATGGTCAGGAGGGGACATGGAAGAGTGTTGTTGTTCTGTTCCAAGAGGTTCTTCAGGAACCAGACTCTTTTTTTCTTGCTGCCCATCCAGTAGGGTGTTTCTGGTATTTGCATATCAAAGATGGAGAGTAAAAAGAAGTGGAGGGCACACTTCCTTTTAAAGGCAAGATCTAGAAGCTGTATTTGTGGTTTCTACTCTAATTCCATTGGCCAAAATATAGTCATATACCCACATTTTACAATAGAAGAGACTGGGAAGTACAGTGTTTAGGTGAGAGGTTTTATTTTCTATTACTAAAAAAAAAAAAAAGCAGGAGAGTAGATTTTCAGTGACAATGAGTTAGGCATGAAGGGGGAAAAAAGAACCTCAAGAATACAGTTAAGGGGCTGGTAGAGCACTTATTTCACATGCACAAAGCCCTGAGTTCAATCCCCCCATTGCCTATATATATTACAGTTGGTTGAGTTACTATGACTTGTGCTAAAAGAAAAAAAGAACTTAGGAAATTGATTTTGGCTTGAGAAAAGATTAACTGGTTGATCAGTAGAAAGTCAGGTGTGTGTTTTTTCTATAAGAAAATGACATGATAGAAGGTGAGTAGTGACTGTTTAAGGGATAAGTACATAATTAGAGCTATTCCCTAGCATACTAATTTGATATTGGCATTAGCAATGTAATGAGTAGGGGCAAATTGAAGCTTTTAGTTTTTTTATTTTCAGATAAGAACAAATGCGAGCTAGCATTAGAGTATAGATAGTGAGAAGAACAGAGAGAGGGCAGGCCTGAGGAGTACTGGAGAGGCAAACTTACCTGCCAGGGGTGGAGAGGGACAGAAGACAGTCCTGATCTTGAGGTGTCAAGCACATTTCTTTAGGATAAATAGAGAAAGTCATTATTTTATTAATAGAAATAAGAAAGCCATTCGGGGTTTGTGGAAGTGGAGGGGAAAAGAAAGTAAGATGCATTTGGGTTTGGGCCATTTGAGTTTGAGATATTAATGTAACACCCAGGTGACTATTTATAAGGAAATAAGATTGCTAGATGGGAAGTAAGGAGAGCTTTAGAATTTTAAGGGAAAGAGACTTTTAAAGCTTGCTGTACTGCTTATGAATCTAATAGCTGCAAGCAAAGTGTGAAATATGATATATCAAGAAATTTGTAATGTTTTGAACAACCAACAATAAAAAATTAAAAAAATAAATTACCAAAATGTGAAGAGCAAAAAAAAAAAATAATAATAATTATCTAAAGCACTCAGGCCAAAAGACCAATTTGCAAGAATTACCCAGTTCACTGGGGCAAGAAAGAGGAGTCTCTTTCTTGAGTTATTTCTTAAATGCTAATTTTATTTTTCATGGTTGGAATGTATCAGGCACAGAAAGAAATGACATAATTTGAATTAGACATCTACAATCACAAATGAAATCATCTAAAATATTATAATAAACCAAAGTGTTGTTCTTAAAAAAAAAAAAACTTTAAATGTGGAAGAGTACACTGAGTAGCTCCTTATTATGTCATTGAGTTGCTATTCAGGGGAGCCACAAGCACTGGCTTTTAAGTCTATAAAACAGTACTGTTGGCCATAGTTCACTAAATTCTTTCTATAAGTGGAGACTTTTCCATATCCTTCTTTAAAATTTAAAGAACCCCTGCAGAGAAAATGGACCACGACCATCCAAAAATGTCTGAGGTTATGGTTTTGAAAATATATGCTGATTGTAACTGTAAAAAAAAAAAAAAAAAAGAGAGAGAGAGAACATCAGGGCAGAGAGAAAAAAAGGGTCAACTTTAGGGAAGATCCATTTTATTGGGAGATAGCAAGAAGAGCTAGAAAAGCAACTTATAAAGAGAGATAGAGAAAGAGAAAAGGCAATCTCATTGATGTTAGCATTTTCAAGGAGAGAAATAACCACCAGGGTAATATTTCTAGAGAAAACAAAAACAAGGAAATAAGTCTAATTAATTTGCTCATTGGAAGATTATGGTAACTCCTTAGAGAACAATTTTAGTCAAGTGACAAACATGAGCCATAATTGCACAGTTAACTAATGTGCTGAGTGGGTGGCAAAGAGGAAGGAGAGGCAGGGTGCTCTGAACAGTTTTTTTTCTTTTCTTTGCATTTCAGTCATTAAAGTAGCAAGTGTTCATCTATTATGATGATCTACAAGAAGCTGGAATACGCTGAAAAGACTGAAAGCCTAGAAACCTGGCCTGTTTAAATTTTTTGATAGGATACTATAATATCACTTACTCCTCAATTAGTTGTAATAGTCTCCTGTGGTTTAAAAATATACATACACTTCTGTTTTATAAAAATTAGGTTGGCATCTCAGTAAGTATGACTAGGTTGTTATCTTTTATATGAATGCATCCCTTTTGGGTAGTCAATTCCCACTAAAACATGATCTTTTCCCTTAAGTGACTGGAGTTTGGAGTCTAGCTAAGTTATTTTAACTCCAAAAACAAAACACAAATGACCTAAAAAGATAACATGAATTTATATGCCAAGAAGTTGGCAATTTGAATAAGCATTAATTATGGTGTTATTTCTGCATGTATTCCCAATTATAGTTAGATTGATATTGGCTATGAGTTTTGATATATTTGTATGAACTTGCCATATGAACAATGCTTGAGTGATCGGATTAAGCTTCCTAATGAATCTGTTGTATATTATGAGGCTCTTGTCAAGACATTTAGGAACTCAAGTTAAAAAAAAAAAGTACATCTTTATTTGAATTTCAAATATGTTTTTATATTCTGTTCAAAAAGTTAAAGTAGATTGTGATTATGATTTATCTTACTTGTGAGGGCTGATAGCATTATTGATGCTTTATCATTATACTTATTTTTCTGTTTAATATTTATAAACTGTATACTTTTGCCTGGCATACTTGAAGTGGGTATCAAATCTCTAATTATTATGCATGCTATTTAATAATTCATCTGTTAAATACAAAGTTGAGTATTTCAGATAGTGAAACCACAGGAAATACTTCAGTAAACATGTTGCCAAAACTTGTGGCTATTTTTATTTATAGTTAATAAATATTTATCAAATATTCACCACATATAAAGCATTATGTTACAGGACATGGGGAAGGTAAGAGAGGAATACTAGATTTTTTCTTACCCTCAATGGATGTGCAGTTTCTTGGGGAAATAAAAGAAATGCACATTTAATTGAAGCATGGATTATTATTCACACAATGACAAATATAAAATTAAAGTTAAAAAAAAAGAACAAAGGAAAAGAAAGGTCAGGAATAGTTCTGTTTCATACTTAAGAAAAAGTTTGGCCAATGGATAGGATTTGGGTAGCAGACATGAGGAGGGTTTGGGCACAGGGAACAGCCTAGGTTAAAACAAAGAAAATGAGAGCATGATCTAAATTTGAATTCAAATAGGTGGGCCAGGTGCAGAAGATAAGTCTAAGGGTAATGGTGGAGGCTTATTGAAGAAATGGAGGCTTATTGAAGAAAGCATTTTAGCCAGGATGCTTGTTTATAGGAATTTGATTCACAGATCTTAGGAAGCCATTGTGGTGGTGGCAGTTAAGATTGTCTTATGTTGTTATCAGAATCTAGTAGTATTATCCCTTTCAGAAATTACTCACTTGGTTTGTGTGGGGAGACAGGAGCTATAACCATCACAAGGAGAGTCCAGAACGGTCCTGTAGATGCAATCTTCTCATTCAGAGAAGATCTAATGTGAGGGGTTTTGATGTAATTGTATTTGAACAACAACAACAACAAAAAAAAAAAAACAACAACAAAAAACAAAAACACTGACAAGAGTGAAAAATGGTGGTCTTTAAAAAACTTTAAGGGCTGGGGTTGTGGCTCTGTGGTAGAGCACTTGCCTGTGTGAGGCACTGGGTTTAATCATCAGCACCACATAAAAACAAATAAATTAAATAAAGGTCTATCAACAACTAAAAAACAAAACAAAAAAATTTTAAGCTTTGTTCCTGTTATTGGACCATACCACTTTGAATAAATTCTGAACTAGTCATTATAATGAATTGATTGCTTTGTGAATTGCACAGTTGTATTGCATTGCATTTAAATGTGTTGAAGGTGTTTATCTTTTCAAAAAAGCATATAGAAGAAACCACCCTATATGTAGTCATGTTTTAGCCTTCTACAATTTTTATGATGCTGGGAGGCTTTAAAAATGGAAGTAACCTGGGTCTCAATCTCTGAGAGGATTTATCAGGGCCATAACATTTTCTTATATGTACAGAGTATTATCATTTATTAATCTTCTGTGGACTTTGCATTGATCATCCTAAATGACGTGGTTTAAAATATCAGTACTATGTAAATAGCTCATAGGATTTGTACTAATCCAGTGTAACTCATGAAATTTACTTTTAATTATGGAACACACATTTTCATCTTATTGCATGAAAATTATAAAGTTTTCCTATCTATTATATGCATAAAAATTAGAAAGTTTTCCTATCTATGTGAGGACAAAGAAAGAGCATTAATATGTTCTATTAATAACAGGTGCCACACATGAATATGAGTTTGCCCTTTTTTAGCGAAGCTTCAGAATTTGCTGCTTTTAAGAGTGTATAGTCCAGGTCAATATGGTCAGGGCTGTTGATCTATGTTTCTATATATCCCATGGCTGGAGAACTAACAAAAGTTTTTAAGCAAGAAATGATGTTCCCAGACTTGTGTTTTAAAAGCCAATCTTGGTGTAATGTAGCTTAGAGTAGATCAACACTGGCATTAAGGAGGTGGGCTAGGAGCTTTATGCAGTAATCTCAGCTACAAAATAATAAAGGCTTGGATTTGGAAAGCAACAAGAAAAAGGAGACCTTCTAGGCAAAAATCAAAACCAATTAGTCTTATCCCAGTGCCATGGATCTTTCCTTTATTCCAGGTTGCTTATGAAGAAGTATGACAAGGGTCTTCTCTGCTTAGTTTATCACCTAATAAGGTATAACCAAAACATTTGAGAGTAAACACTTAGAAGAATGGTGATGTCAGTACTTCTGCCTTAATAAGTGTAGATCATTCTGTGATTTTAAATGTGTTTGGATTTTCTATCAATTTACAATATCCAAATATTTAAATTTATATATTTTTAAGAGATTCTGTAAACAGACTTATTCAGTGCTCTTGAGAAACAATTAAATAGTAGAGTGCTATGATAAATAGAAATCATGTATATTGTTATGTATCTGAAATATACTTACGAAGATAATAATAGATTTTCTTATTTATAGATGTCATCACTGTGGGAATCTTTTTTTTTTTTTTTAGTTCTAATAAGTCATACTTGACAGTAGAAAGTTCTTTAATTCATTGTACACAAATGGAGCAGAATTTCACTTCTCTGCTTGAGTATGAAGTAGAGTCACACCATTTGTGTGATTATACATGTACCTAGGGTCATGATGTCCATCTCATTACACCATCTTTCCTACCCCTTTGCCCCCTTCCTCCCTTCTCCTTGGCCCCATTCAAAGTTTCTCCACTCATCCTATGCCTCCCGAATATGGATTAGCACCCACTTATCAGAGAACATATTGGGCCACTGTTTTTTTTTGGGGGGGGGGATTGGCTTACTTCACTTAGCACTATATTCTCCATCTCTATCCATTTACCTGCAAATGCCAAATTAATTTTAGTAATATTCCATTGTGTATATGTATCACAGTTTCTTTATTCATTCATCTATTGAAGGGTATCTAGGTTCTTCCACAATTTAGCTATTGTGAACTGTGCTGCTATAAACATCGGTGTGGCTGTGTCACTATAGTATGCTGTTTTTAAGTTTTTAGGGTGTAGACTAAGGAGTGGGATAGCTAGCTCAAATGGTGGTTCCATTCCAAGTTTTCTAAGGAATCTACATACTCCTTTCCAGATTGGTTGCACCAATTTTCAGTCCTACCAGCAATGTATGAGTGTGCCTTTTCCCCCACATCCTTGCCAACACTTACTGTTGCTTGTATTCTTGATAACTGCCATTCTGACTAGAGTGTGATGAAATCTTAGTTTTGATTTGCATTTCTCTAATTACTAGAGATGTTGAACATTTTTTTCATATATTTGTTGATTGATTGTATATTTTCTTCTGAGAAGTGTCTGTTCAGCTCCTTAGCCCATTTAATGATTGGATTGTTTGTTTTTTTGGTATTAAGTTTTTTGCATTCTTTGTATATCCTGGAGATTAGTACTCTGACTACTGTATGGCAAAAATTTGCTCCCCAAATCCTCATTGATTGTTTCTTTTGCTGAGAAGAAGCTTTTTAGTTTGAATCCATCCCATTTATTGATTCTTGATTTTATTTCATGCACTTTTAAGAGTATTGTTAAGGAAATTGGGGCCTAATCTGACATGATAAAAGATTTGGGCCTACTTTTTCTTCTATTAGGCGTAGTGTCTCTGGTCTAATTAATTCCTAGGTCCTTGATCCATTTTGAGTTTTGTGCATGATGAGAGATAGGGGTTTAGTTTCATTTTGCTGCATATTTCCAGTTTCCTGAGCATATTTTTTGAAGAGGCTATCTTTTCTCTAAGGTATGTTTTTGGCATCTTTGTCTAGTATGAGATTATTGTTAAATTTGAATTTTTGACCAGAATTATTTGTGAAGGCAATGGAGCATGCATTTTAAGACTTTCTTAAAGAAGCTCACAAAGAGAATTTCTTAAATGTTACTTAATGTTTTCAAGGTTATGGAAAAAAAATTACAATTTTATTTGTAGTTACAAAGCATAAAAATATTGTCACACCATATACCCTCTGTGATTATAAATTTATTAATAAATAATAATAGTAATATAATATGTATTACTGAAGTTCCTTATTCATGTGGCTGCATATTTGTATGTATTTATTTGAATTGTTGATTTATAAACCCTCATTTGCTACTTGCTCCTTTATGCTTTTATTAAGATCAATAAATAGAAAATAATGTAGGAGTTTTTATTTAGCAGAACTCTTCATGGAAAGTAATTGCTGATGCATCAACATAGATAATTGGTGGCAGAAAATAGCACTGGCCTTTGTCTACATAGTTCATAGTGAACACTCAGAATCAGTTGTTGTTTGTTGAAATTACAAAATAAAAAAAGAGATTCCAATAAAAGTTAACTTTTTTCCCTACGAAGATCTCTTTTACAACTTCAATGTCTTAGGAAACATTTGCCCATCAGGTATATTGGGGAAAAGAGATAAAATATATGTATTTTATTTTGTGCTCATCTTTAATTATCAATATCTTTATAATATTTTCATTGGTGCATATTTAATTAGGTACTTACATTATTATTTAGAAATGTTATAATACAATACATTTCAAATTAATGAAGATGAAAAATTACAGAAAAATTTAACAATTAAACCTAAAATCTCAACCCTTAAATATAGTTGCCCCTGAAATACCATGTTAATGTTTAACTTTCCATTCATCTTCCACATGTTTATTTTCCCCACATACACGTATAGAAGTGAAATCATATTGAAGATAGTGTATTTATGCATCTTATATGATGAAAATCCTTCTAAATTATCAGACATTATATCATTACTTTTTAGGAATATCATTACTTTTTAGGAATGTTAGAATTAACTCCCCCCCCACTTTTGATGTTTGGATTATTTTTAATATTTTCAAAAAGTGTTTTTTTTTTTTAATTCTACAAATAAGTCTAATACTGGGCATTTGTATAGGCCAACTTTGTGTTTGCCGCCTCATTGTGCTTTGTGACTTTTGCTTGCTGTCATGACCTCATCTTTACCTCTTTTCCACAGTATATGTAGCAAAGACTGCTGTCTTGTCACTAGCTGGACCACATTTCACAGCTTCTGTTGAAAATACTGTAGCCAGATGACCCTATTTAAGCCAAAGAAATATGAATAAAAGTCATATATGTTAGGTATACACTTGTCCCCAAAATGTCTTCCATGCTTGGCCTCTATTCTCTTCCTTTTCCACTGATGGGGATGAGGTGGCCCCTAGAATGACCTTGGAAACTGTGTTGTTGATGGAAAAGCCACTCACAGCCCACATAATAAAGTTAAGTTGCATATTCCTTACCTCTCACCAAGCTTACATACTTTGAACTGTTATTTGAGCCATAAATGAACTTTTTGTACAACTATACATGTTTGTGTAACCATACAGCCCTAAATATTTCCTAAATAAATATTCTATAAATATTGAAAAGTGAAGCTCCATTTTACCTTTCATAGTCACTTTCCTATACTTCTTAAGTATTTGTCCTTTCTCCTACTTGATTTTGTTTTGGGATTCTCTATTAAACTGATCTGGAACCAATTCTGTTTAAGATTGATATTGGGATAATGTGTGTTTTTCTCAAGTATTTTTATTTTAGTAGAATGTTTTTATTTTAGTATAATATTTGGGGGAGATTCAGGACCTTAGCTGACAGGAAAAACTAATTTTTAATTAATATTTTTAAGTTAACATAAAGCTTCTTAATTATGTCATTGGACAGTGTTGCCCATATCACCCTATGGGATGTTACCAAATTCTAGGCAATAAAAGATATTCTCTTCTTTAAGATGTCTGGACACCTGCACATCTGTTACCAATGTTCAGTTCATATTAGCATGTGAAAGGCTCTGAGAAACCTTGAAATAAGTGAACCCAGCTCCCTTCTCTAACCTGTTGTTTCCAAAATTTCACTTTGCATAGAATCCTTGTCTTAAATCTCTACCACTAATATCTTAGAAAACTAGCATTCCTAAAACATTTGTTCCATGGAGAAATGCTCTCTCGTGATATCAAAGTTAGAGAAAACTTTGAAATGATTGAGAAAAGCAAATGGAAAGGACTGTTTGAAATTTTGTATGCAGTTATAAAGAAATAACTGTTCTGGTTCAAACAGAATTGTCATTTTGTTTTCCAAAATAGATTAACTGAGTGGAATATAGCTCATTGTGAATACCTGTCAACTCTGATTATCCTCTGTCAAGAGTTTAAAAATAACAGGAACACTTTTTTTTTTGAGAATTCAACTATTATTTTCTTCCTTGATATCTTTATAAATATTAGAGATTATTTAATTCAGTTAGGCAATTTGTTCGACCTGTGTCTTTCTTGAATTTTAACCTGTTACTGTCTGCACACTATAGCTGGATATAATCTGGAAAAGGAAAATTTATAATATATTAAATTTTCATCTTTGCTATCTACTGCTGTGTATATACATACTTAAATCTACTACTGTCATTTAAGAATTTTTGATAGTTCAGTGAAAGTTAACTGGTGGAACTAATCATAACATTATATAGCACTTTGTAACTCCTTAGAAAAATAGATGATCCAAGAAGAAAAATATTTAAAAGGTAAAATGTAGCATTATAGCAATCATCAGGGTGTTTTCTTGAAGTGGGTAATGGTAGTGTTTGAATTCTTTAACAACTGTGAAGATATGTTCTAACCCAATCTAGAAATGGCGTGATAGCCCTGGAGGGGTTTTCAAGATAGTATTTTACAAACAAACTAGCTGAGGTTCAGAGAGGCTGAGATTTGTCTGGAAATCAAAACTGCCTTTCTCAATTTTGAAGTTAGTATTCTCTCCTCTATATTATGTTGTTTATAATTTATCTTTTTAAAAATTCTATTAGCTGGGACGTCACATGGTGTTAGAGTAGATAATCTCTAAGGCAGGATTTGCAAAAGATCCAGAAAGCCCAGAAACTAAGATTATTTTCTTCACAACCTGTTTGACAGGGTGAAGATAGACTCTTTGGTATCTTAAAGGTTTTCAGTCATTAAGTGCCTCTTGTAAAATGCCTGGAGGAATCTCTTCTAGACTCATACTAGGCTAAAATGGTATCTCAGAGATTAGATAATCAAATAGGTATCTAACCAAGATTGCTAAGAGCAGCACTCTAGGTTGAAGAGGGTACATCTCAGGTGGGGTGATTTTTAAAACTTTGTCTGCTTTACAAATGTAACAGGAAATCTCAACCAACTAACCAACCTACCATTCTTCATTCCTTGCTACCTCCCTCCCTCCTTCCTTCCTTCCTTCCTTCCTTTCTTCCCTCCTTTCTTCTCTCCCTTTCCCTCTCCCCCTTTCCCCCTCCCTGTCCTTCCTTTCTCTCTCTCTCTCTCTCTCTCTCTCTCTCTCTCTCTCTCTCTCTCTCTCTCCCCCTCTCTCTCATTCTTTCATTCTCTCTCTCTCTTTCTTTCTAGCACTATATGTTTTACATGTAATAGATAGCTAATTAGCTAATGAAATTATTTGACTGGATAATTGGAATCACTAAAAACAGGCAGAAATTTGAGCCAGGTGGCAAAACAACTTGGATTAACCAGTACACCTTGACTGTACTTAGGATTCCCTTAAAGAATGAACAAACTACTTTAGCCTTGTATTTTAAAAATTAAGTTCTGCCTTGCACCTAGCTTGACAACTTAGATATACTTGCAATAATTTGCTTTTATTGTTAAAGGAAATATTTACATTGAACTTCATGTTGTTTACTCAATTTTACAAATTTGGCTTTTATTAAATCACTATAATTGTAAATGACATTAGTTGTTATTTGTTTCGTTTTGTTTTTCACTTTTAAAATTGTATTTTAAAAATTCTTTTAAGTATGACATAGTTTTATTAATGGCATTCAATTGGATATTAAATACAATTTGTTGGCTTTGAGAGAAAGTGCATTCATAAAACTTTATTCTGACATTCTCACTCACTTGAGAGGGGAAAACAACTTAAGAATGTGAAATCTAATGCTATGGATGTTTTTGTCATTTCATTCCTAATGGATATAGGGTTTATATTCCAAAAAAAAAAAAACCAGTTTACAACATTTCAAAAATGTTAAAAATATTTTTAACTTGACTGACTTTTTAAAAGTAATGAAAAGCTACATTTCCTTGCATTTGATTTGTGACACTTACTATTTTACTTTTATTTTTTAATTTTAAGATTTCATAGTCATTTCAAACAATGGATTTAAATTTCATAGCAATAATCCACACTTTTTGCTATAATACAGACTCAAGTCTTAGAAGTACTGTGAAATGTTAAGTAATCTGTACATTTAATGAGTTAGCCACTGGAAACAGTTTGAGAAAACCAGCCTGTATTAATTCTCTTTTACTGCTACAATAAGTGACTACAAACTTAGGGACATAGAACAGCAAATATTTATGATATTTATGATAGTTCTGTAGTTCATAAGTCTGACTCAGATCTCACAGGGCTAAAATACAGGTGTCACTATGACTGATTCCTTTCAGGAGGCTCTAGAAGAACATCTGTTTCCTTCTCTTTCCCAACTGCTTGAGGCTGCCCACATTCTGGGATCCCGGCTCGTCTCCTCCATCTTCAGACATGGCAGCATTTCATACCTCAAACCCTGCTTCTGCCAGCTAATTTCTTCCTCTGACTCTTTTCTTCTGCCCCTCCCTTCCCCTTTTAAGTATTTGTGTGATTGCATTAGGTCCATCTGAATCATCCAAAATAATCTCATCATTTTAAAGTAGGGACCTATGATCAGCTGATTAGCAGCCTTAATTTCATCTTCAACCTTGATTTCTCTTTGCTGTGAAGACTAACATTATCACATGTTCTGGGGATTTGGATGTGGGTCCTTGAGAGGGCCATTATTATGCTTGAAATATTGGCTTTAAATGTTTGAGATGTATCATTAGACCTGAAGATACCATTAACTTTTGTTTTAGAGTGTTTTATTTATTTCAATTAAGTTAAGCTCCTACTAATTAGGTTATTATAAATGAAGAAAATAGTAGTTGTCTTTCTGTATCAACAAAATGTTTCATTAAAATAGCCAAGCATAAACACTGAGTGTTACAAGCCATTAATTTTAGGCAAGGTAAAATGTCATTTGGAAGTTTTAAAGAAGCATGAACACTTGAATGAAATTATTACCAACTATTCTTTAAATGTATCCATTATTACAACTCTGTTTTTCACAAGGCTTACATACTTGTTTTATCTATTATGCAACCAAAAATATTAACATTCTGGTGAAGAAGAGTTAGAAACTAGTGTTTTCAGATTGAATCTGAAACACTGCATTAAGTATTTATTTAGTTAGTTTGGTAATGTTTTTTCCTTGAATTTGTATGAGTTAATTTAAACACATGTAGGAGTCTGCTTTTCTCTTTCTTTTTAAAGAAGCTAGACCCTTTGTTTGTTTGTTTGTTTGTTTTTGATTATAAATAACATAACCTATCAATTGGTTTAAGCAAAAGGTGAATATTTAATCTACTACCAGATATGTCCTGCTTCTCTTGTTTCCTTATATATTACATTTGTGTTAGAGTATGTGTAAACATCCACGGCTGTGCCAAGGGTCTGTGCTTACTACATGTCCTTTGTTAAACAGTCTAAGAGAATGAATTCTTGTGGGAAAGCATCTGCTTGGTCCAGTATTGTGTCAGATTTTTGAGCTTTACTAAGTTGTGCTATAACTGGCAGGGATGGATTATAGGTTACAAATGTGGCATTTGGGGTCCATATATATACTAAATACTTTAAGTTTCATCTCTGGTCCTTAGAATGGTTTTAGCAAAACAGGGAGAACCTAGTGAATATTTAAATTCCATGTAGGAATTTGGAGAGATTGCAGTAGTACATATTAAAAGCATTTATGTGACCCTTTGTGTTGTACTTCTAAATTCTGATAACTAAAGTTCTAAATGATCACAGGTAGGAAAGAAATATCAGGAAGCAATGATATCTTAAATAAACTTAGATAAAATTTCTTAATCTTTAAAAAAATTACTGCATGGAAGTAATGTTTTATTATCAATTTGCTAAATTAGTAGCATAAAAACATCAGATATTATTTCTAGAAAGGAAGATAAATTTTTTGTTTGGTTTATATATGTATTACCTAGACAATTAGGCTATTAGGTTAAGCCTGGGGTCAAATAATTTGTGTTTTCTACTTCTTAGAACTTAGTATTGTTTTTTTTGTCTCATATATAATAACTATCAAAAACTTCTATTTAATGGCAAAATGGACCAATTGATTTATTTTTTAATAAATGTTATGTATGTGGAGTTCTTAAGTTTTTATTTTAAAGATTTATGATAATCACATGAAATGAATATGTGTTATTTAATAATAAGAATAGTTTTAAATATATGAGCCTAAATTGAGGATTGGGATATGTTAAAGGGTCATAGTTAATGATTTAAACCTATGGCTTTCTATTTTGGAACATTAAGAGATCATCATTAATGTTTCTATCTTATGATTTTTTTCCCAATTAAAGAGAAAAGTATGTGACCTAAGGAAAATTTCAAATTTTCATTTCCACAAGAGACTTGAACTGAAAGATTCTATTAAAAACAAAACAAAAAACTTTATCCACTTGTACCACTTGACGTGGTTGACAAGGATTATATAATTCCAGATAGCTAAGAAAACCTGAAATTATAGGAAAAAATAATACGATTTTTATATAAAGTTCATGACCTTTCATATGTATATTTAATTGTATATACATTTGAAAGGCCCGGAAGACATTTCATTCTCACAAAGTGTACTTATACAGTTACAGTAGTCTTTTTAGGTAATTCACGGACCCTGTTGTGTTATCTGCTTCATGATGCCCACCAATTTGCTTCATTTTTGACCTAGTAGGACCACCTCCAGTGATCAGAGAGTTTCTGGGTCTTCATTCCTATTCATTCTCAGGATTTTCTACTGAGACCACCAACAAAGGTGAAAATTTTGATGTTCTGTGTACCTTTTTCCCCATAATATGAGTGCTTATGCAGTAAGGACTCAACTAAAACTACTTGATTTTGAGTAACTATGATCTAACTAAGGTCACGATGTGGCTTAAAAGGGAGAGTTCTGAATCAATGACTTCTTCATGGAGATATGTACTTGGATATGTGACCTGATTTAGTTTTATACCTTTGGCTCAATGACGCAGCAGGGTCTAGCTTTTGGAAGACAGTAGCTGAAACATATCTATTATTTTTGGAAATGTACAGTTTACACAGAAAAAAAATCACTTAGGTTTTCTAATAGAGTCTGAAATGAGATGTAGGTATTAATAAATTTACCCAGTTTAAATATAAACAATCCTTCCTGGAATGTTATTAAAAAATATTTGAAAAGATCTTGCAATGTATGTTTCATATGAAATATTCTACTATCAATTTTTAAAAGTTGACAACTTTATATGGTTTCCTATTGCTTTTTTCAAGAAGTGGCAAAAGAAAGGTTAAGAGAAAGTACTCATAATTCCAAATATTGAATACAATTGTCTTGAGTCTCCAAATGGAGAGTGTTGCAGGTATGGCTTTTGTGGATGAGCTTGGAGCAAAAATTAGGAAGGAGAAATGAAAGAGGACCAGATTCAAGGAAAGAGGCTCTGCTTCCATTACAAGAGCATGCATGGCTTAGAAAAGATTTCTTTAACTTAAATGGACTTTAAGAACAGCTATTTTCTCCAAAGTCCTGGAAATGTAATTGCTTTAGTGTTAAAACAAAATTTTTTTTTTTAATTTTTCAAAATCTTAAAAAGGAACTCTTCAAACTCCCCAAAACTGCTTATCACTTCAATCATTTTTAATCAAAAACACCAATTTCTTTTATTTTTATTTAAATGAAAAGTTAATAATAGCTATGAGTATAGTTATAATTATTTATTTTGTAAGGCCTGTTCTTACTAGAACATTTAGCAAGATTTCATAAATGCTTTAACAAATATAGACTTAACTATAGGCAAAATTGTTAATTATTTACATAATTTTAACAGCATGAGTGGTGCCATACCAATAACTCAGTTTTCTCAAAGCTTTAATTTAGGTAGTCTCCCATTGACCAATGGTATTGATAGAGATTATTGGGAAATCACAAGTCTTTCATTTTGATTTGTGTTTGTCCTACCCTGGAAGTTTTCATTATATTGAGAGTTAAGAATTGGAAAAACTTGTCATGACAGAATATTAATTATTCTAAAAAAAGCAGATCATAGAACATTGCATGTAATTCCTTTGGAGTTAGAAAGAAGTAATAGGAGATAAATTTTTGAAGATTTTCCAGCAGTTACTTTTGAATAATGGAATAAAAAATGATTTGGGTAGACTAATAAAGAAATAAATAGTAAGAGAAGTACTAGAAAGTCCTTGGACCGGTTTGTAGTGAGAGCAAGACAACATGTATATTCTGGCCCATAGAAAATTAACATATACTATGTGGATTCTTATGGGTGGTATTCATGTTGTAAACGTATTCTGGAAATGTATATAAATCATATGATTCTTAGGAATGCCTAATTGGACTAGACATTTGACCCAATTCATAATGATCTCTGATTGTAATGGCAAACACTTAAATTATTTAGAATTTGGCCTAAACATTCTTAATTTTCTTTATATAGCTTCATATTAGTTAATATAAATTTGTAATAAGAATTGTCACTTAAAATGATATTCATGTTTCTAATTACTTTATAAATCATACAAACATTTTTAAAACAAAAATGTTTGGCATTTAACAAAATTATGGCATTTTAGTTTTATAAAAACAGGGTTTGTGGTTTTGGCATATACCTTAAGAAATTTTATCAAAGAATTTTAAGAGACCAAAGAGGCAGAAAATTAACTGGAGTGTTCTACAGGACCTTTATTATTAATAATGTATGTATTCAAACTGGTTTAAATATTTTGTTTTCTTATTCATAGGAAAATAGGCTATATTTAATATAGATGATAATCTTATTTTAAATAGGATTTGTCCCTCTAAGCAATTAATTTATTATGGTTATATGGCCTTTTATAAAAAATGGAAATAATTTTAGTTTGTCATCATCAATTTTTCTTTGGTGCTATATATATATATATATATATATATATATATACACATTTCTGTTGATTTTTAAAAGTGAAACCACATTAGAAATAGTAATGGGTCTTCATGAGAAATGATAATGTAGTGTTCTGATTAATAGATGGCTAGATTCACACTTCTAGTCCTCATCTTGGTTCCAATAATTTGATTTGGGCCTTTTATAAAATAGTTATTTGTCTATGGCATATGTTTCTTGTAAAATATAGATAAAATTGTTTAACTCTTTTAAAATATTACCACAATTAAGTCAGTCATAGCATTTTAAAGTCTTCAGAATAAAAGCCTTGAAATATATTAACAAGTGGCTTTTTATTATCCTTCAAAGAAAACACTAAAATAATAAATATGAGACTAAAATGTGAAGTAATAGCTATCATTTATCAACTTCCTAAGTGATTTATTGTGAATGTCCGTTAGATCTTGGACTTCTTGATTTCTGCTTTTCTAGGATATCCTATAAACTCTTTGCAGTATTTCCTGGGCATTTTTAGTAAATCCTTATGGTTTTCATTTTGTCATCTAGTTTTTTAAGTGAGAAACAATTAATTAAAGAATACAAGTGATTAAACAATTAGATTTTCTTCAGTTTCCACACAAAATTTGTTGACTAAACTTTTACATTTCATTGAAGCAATTAAGTTGCCCAATAAGAATACATTTAGCAACAAATTTAACAGCTCATAAACTAATGAAAACAATCAACAAATTGCTGGGTCTAAAAATAACATAATTTAGCTGTACCATCTTTCGTCTATTAAAAAAGATCTTATGAAGAAGGTTTTAAGATGGAAGGAAAATAAAATGGAAAATAAAGAAGGGAAAGAGCAAGAGTAGTGGGGAGGAATGGAAGGAGGAAGTGGTTGGGGGTAGAGAACTTACAACCATCTATGTGGATCTAATAGACCACAACGGAGACCTCACAGAATGTTATAATAGCGATCTTTTTAGGGAGAAGTTCATTTTGTAGTCTTAGTTTCAGAGATTATAGCTTCTTTCCTACTTAAAGAAGGAATTAGATGGATGGAGCGCTCCATTATAACTCATCTCATTCTGAGGCTCATTCCATGTAAGGCAGATGGTCAGCAGCTAGTTCCTATGGTCTTGACAGCAGAACTAGTTGTCATTATCTCTTTTCAAACTCATTAAAAATGTGTTTGTATGTGTGCACACACACACACATATACACTAATTAAGAAAAGTAAATGACTTTTGTTCGGGGTGATACAGTTCGAGTTTAGACCTGAACACTATTAAAAAGGACATGCTTGCCATAGATTGTAATAAGGTTGTTTTGTCACTAGTGCCACATAGAGTCACTGATCCTGTGGCCATCTAGCGTGTACTTGTTTAGTGAAATACCATAAGAAACATATTGTATACCTAAGACCATAGCCCTTCTGTTATAGTTTATCATTATGCCTTATTCAAGTGTGGTTTTTATAGAATATGGAAATGATGCTTTGCTCTTTTTTTTCCCTTGAGTTATATAGTAAGTTATGTGTCTACTTCCAGGTTGAAGTTAAATATAAAGTTTTTAGAGTGTTGTCTTTCCCCCAATAAGGAATTTTGTTTTCTCATTGGCTTAAAATGTTTTAAAATCAGTATTTCTTTTCATACTTATTTTGGAAATATGACTTTCCTTTATGGCTTATGTCTTCACTGAACATGTGAGAAGCCAATATGTTCAGCTTCGTAGAATTTCCATGTGAGGGGTCCCAGCTGTGTTTATCAAAAGTAATCTAAGACCACCTGCATTAAAATCATGTAGGTACTTGTTAAAATGAAATTACAGATTCCCAAAACCCCACCCTGTGCTTTAAAATTTCAGAACCACGAATCTACATTCTATCTGCAGATGGCAGACTCATTTATTTTCTTGTCAATATAAATTCTCTTGGAAAGAATGTATAAACTTTTTGAAGTCTCAGTTTCCATTTATATAGCATAAAAATATACAAAGATATTGTTAGTAGGCCAGTAAATCAATTTGGATATTCATAAAGCCATGACTGATATCAGTCATGAAAATGGCAATCGAAGAATAAAATTTTTATACATGCTACACATGAATAAGTCCAGAAGGCATGCTAAATGAACTAAGTTAGATATAAAAGGACAAATGTTATATAATTGCACTTATTTGAAATACCTAGCAGGAATATCTTGGTGTATGTGTTATGATCTAATCATCCTTATCAACTGCTCATTTCTTGCTTTATTTAAGGGTAAGTATCTGCTTTGGGATTGAATATAATGATAAAGTTAAGATTTTATTCCTATCATTTTATGGTCTACTTATGCAGATGGGCACAATATATTGATAAATAAGCAAGTGTATAGCAAATAGGAACTTTTAAAATATGGCATAGCATCACTGCTCAAGAAATTCAAGAGTGTAAGTTTCTTGATGGATTCCATATACTCTTTTGGCTTTGTAGTTAGTTTTTCACATTTAGACTATCATTGCTAGTGATTCTACTGTATCCATAAATGGCAAAATCCATTTTCACAATCAAAGCTATTTTCTTACTTTGGTGTGTCAGGATTTAAATATTAGATTGTACTACTAAGCTTAAAGGGACTAACAATATATGGGAAAAATTAAAACTTTACTGAAAAAACTTCTTCATTAATTACTGAACACAAGAATTCTGTAGTTGCATGTGGTGATATTGCTAACAAAACCAGTGTTTCACTGTGACTTTGACAGTTCAACCTATTGAGGTGCTAGTGTCTCTCTGGTATCATATAAAGGGAAAATTTAAAACCAGTGCAGGCATTCAAAACATAGATAATCTCTTGGAAGTTGATGTGGCACCAGGTCAATATGTTACTTCTGTCAATTCTAGCATAAGACATTTAGGCGCTATGGCCCTGAAAATTAGCTTTCTGACTCAAGATAGTTTATTCCTGGCAGTTAAGAATTCTGTGTGTCTTCTCCAAAGCTAAGGTTTAGGTGATAAAGCAATTGAGCCTTTTAACACTTAAAGAAAGGTGGAGGTGAAATGAAATAGCCATTCAAAACAGCAAATAATTAATTGAGTCTCTTTGTTAACAGGCAGGAGGTCAAGTACACATGGCCACAGCAATGTTACAGTCTGCATCCCAAACAGCTGAGTCTGTGACTTGAAAGTGATTATACTGGATCATCAATAACTAATCAAAATGAGATTTTTAACTTAGAAGGATAGTTTGAAAGATATGAAAGAGATGAAAATAATCATTTATCTTAATTTTTATTTCCTCTTAGTATTATGGAGGTATAACTGAGTTTCACTTCCTTGCCTTATTTTTATTAATTCATATTATATATTTGTCTAAAACCTGAAACTATTAATTATATAGTAGGATATTGACTATATGATTAGATCAATGTAACTGTAGATAGACTTCTGTGAGTTAAAAGTTAATAAAAATGAAGTATAATTTTTCCCCAGAAACATTTATATTATCCACTTTTTCATCTTAGGTCTCCTCTGAATATTTTCTTTTAATTTTTGAAGCCTGGAATTATAAGGAAATAGGGAATTATAACTGTAAAAGATAAGTAGTATTCAGAGAAGTTTCCTTGCATGCATAACACAAAACAATATAATAGGAAATAACTGTGCTTAAAATAGAGGCCCAGAAACAAAATTATATATGACCCAATTGACAAAAAGTATCCAAGAAAGGCAGATGTCTAAAATATACAGGGGGTGGTGCTGAAGGAAATCTTTGGGAAGAAGAATTGGAAAAGACCTGGAACATTTCTTGGATATTGCTATAAAGAATTGGAGGGAACATCTGAGTGCCAGTGAACAGCCTGGAGGGATGGGCATTGTGCTGGAAAAAGCAAGGAAAACAGATGGCAGCGGCAAGAAAGAGCTGATAAAGGGTGGGAGAAACATGGTATGCATCAGTAAGGCTTTGGGGCTCTATATTTGAAAATGGAGCTGAATCAGAGGATTTTTGTGAGAAGTATTTACTTGATTTTTGTTACATCTTTTCCAGGAAGGCATTTTATTTTAAGGAGTAGAGTTTGGTTATTTAAAGTTTTAAATAGAGTACAATAGTGTTACATAAATCAAAAACATCTATAAATGTGGTCTTTGGAAACATGGTGCCATTGCTGATAAATCCATTGTAATTTGCATTAGATCCCTGCAAGCATGTTTTGTGCTGAAGATCATTCTTATCACTGATGCTTGTGCTCATGTCTCTTGGCAAAGCTTCCATGTTACAGTGAAAAGAAAATCCTAAGTTTCAGCCATTCAGATGAAGAAGGGTGGGTGGTGAGCATATGTTTCTGAGAATCTGCTTTTATTTAAATGAAAACCTCTTTCATACGTTTAACCCACAGACACGCAAGACCAGTTGGATATTATTTTTCTTAATTCTGTTTAGCCTCGGTTTACTCCATTGTAGAGGTATTTGAGGATTACTAGTGGTTCCTGTACCCGTTTCTGGAAGAGACTCATTAAGCTTCATCTATGGAAATCAGGCCTCCTGTGAGTTTCATCTACTCAAGAAGAAGAGGGTTTGCTCTCATTTTGACTTAATAATCTCACACTTCTGTTCTGGTTTGGAAGAAAACTGTTGGACACATTTGATCTGTAGAGTAGATCTATAGCCTGTGAAATGTACAACTCACCAAGAACATCATCATGACAGCTTTAGAGATTAGAGTCCATTTTTGTGTGTGTACAGAATCAGAAGACCAATGCTCAGTTAAGCAGGCAAGCATTCTCACATTAATCAGTGTCTTACAACCTAGAATCAAAGCCTCCTGGTGTGAGGAACAACTCCTGTGGGCTGACAGTGTATGTTTCCATGTTAGGTACTTACCCAATTATCTGGAATAAAATTTTATGGACTAGCAAAAAAGAAGCAGCATCAGTGTGTGTGTGTGTGTGTGTGTGTGTGTGTGTGTTGGCACATACATGACACACACACACACAAGAATGATTGAAATAGAAAAGAATAGACATTCTGACAAACTGTTGTCTCAACATATTTTGTATTTTTATTTTAAATAGACTGAACACATTTTCTACACTGCTGACTATGTAGTTAACTAAAAATAGCAAGACAGAATCTAGCTTTGTGTATCACAAGTTGAGATATAGTTGTAATTTTTGGAAAGGAATTTCTTTGTTATTTAGAATATATAACACTTTTAATTAGGAATATTTTCCCCATTTGTATTCATGTATAATTGACTGTCTATATATTTATAATGACCATTATATAAAAACACACACACATATGTTGTTAAGTGATTAAATCATGCTGATCAAGATAGGCATCAGCTCACATACCTGTCACTTTTTTCTGTCATAAGAACATAAAGATCTACTCTCTTAACTGTTTTAAAGTATATAATACATTATTATTTACCATAGTTTCCGTTCTATACAGTAGATCTCCATAGCTCTTGTCTGACTGAAACTCTGTACCCTTTTCCTACATCTCCATATTTCTGTCTCCTTTGTCTACTCCTGACAGCTGCTGTTCTACTCTCTATAACTAAGAATATTTTGATCATCTTATTTTCTTAAAGAATAAAGCTTTTTAAAGGTAACCTATCAAGGGAAAAGTCATTCATTGGATTGTGAGTAACCAAAATAATAATCAAATGTGGTCTAATTTTGAGTCTCTTTTCAATGACCAGAACCCAAATTAGCAGCTCCAAGGTTCTTCTGTCCCCAGGAGGAGGCACTAGTGCTTTTGCACTCTCTTTGCTGAATCCATGGGTACCACACTTTCTTCTTATTTACCTGGCTGTCATGATACTGTCTGTCTCTCTGGTCACTGTTCTGTACCTCTCTTGCTTAGTTTATTTTAATGAGGAAACATCTGTTCGGTCCTTGGTAATAATTCTCAGTTTTCTCTATTTCCCCCAAAGTTTCTTTACAGTTTTTCATAATTCTTTTTAAGCCCCCCCCACCCCGCCCACACTAAAATTTTGCCATCTCAACCTATCTTTTTTTCACCAAAGGACAATCCTTAGAATTATTTGGCTTAACTTGTCAATATCAAAGTTATCAGTTATTGTGGTACAAATAGCAGAAGATAAAAATTCATAGACAAAGTTTCTGATAACTTAGCTATTGGAGCTATATGTGGCTGCCACACTGAGCAAGTAAATGATAATGTATTCAGGGGTGGCTAGTTGCAATTGATTTTGTAAAATCCCAAACCTCATGTATTTTTTCTGAAGATAGTTGCTGATGCCATTCAGTTTTGCGATTGGGGGCATAAAGTTGACATTTTCAAGAAACCAAATTGTGTGTAGTTATTGGAGCCTGAGAACTCTTCTGTAAAACAATAGTACTATATTTTTAAAAAATTAATAAGTTCAACAGGGTTAGAACAGAAATGAGTCAGGAAGCCTCATATTCTACTTATGTTGTAACCTCCACACTATCAACATTCTCCAGGAGACTAAGCATTTAGGAAAATTGTGCAGAAACTCACCTCTTCCCACACATATACCTAAACTTGATTTTACTAGGAAATTCTGAATCCAGTAGAATAGTTGAAACATTAGTAATGCATGTCACTAAATAACTAGACAGTATATTAATCTACAAATATATGCAGTGGAAAAAGTAAAATTAAATGGGTGCAAATTCTCAAGTTATAGAAATAAGATATGCCAAGAATATATAACATTTTGTCACTACTGAATTTAAGTTTCCAATTGCAAGCAAAAGCTTATTTTTTTTTTTTCAATTCAGGATGAATTTAAGAGCTTTCCAAGACAATTTAAATCAAATTAAATCTGTTTATGGAACTCCATCTTGACAGAGAAGCATCTCAACTCAGGGGAATTTATAATGTGATAGCCTCGGAAGAAGGGTGCACCTCAGCTGACACCTTTCTGTTGGCATCCATAGTGAAGTACATTGGACTGTCTGGTTCTCAGTTGTAAAGTTTCCAGTATCAATACCCAACAAGCCTGGCAACCACTGCAATGTCCTCATTCCCATTTTACTCTCTGTTCTCTGACCATGAAAAGTATCCTGGTAACTATAGTCATGGGACTAAAGGGCTGAAGTGGCACATCAGTGTAAATTTCCTAGTTTGTCTGACTGCAGAAAATTACACTGAAGACACATGACCTTGTTTTAAGGGCATAGCTCTTTGGGCAGTTTTCAAAAGCTTAGTCAGTCATAGATGAGATGCTTATTTTTATTAATGGTAAAAATTCTGCCTCTTTTTTCAGATATTTGACTGGCTAGAAAGTAATTATGGGTGAAAGGGTAGGTGGAAGTTAAATGCTAGCTCCAGGTAAATGAGCAAGCCTGCCTTAGGTTCTCCTCATTTTTACCAAGATGGTCCTGTCTCTCAGCTTGAAATCCCTCGCCCCACAATGTGACGAACATATTTGCAAACTGGCAAGTAAGCTGTGTTGGGGATAGACTGATCCTTATGCCACTCTTCCAATAGCATGTCCAGGTATCTACAGGCATTAACATTTTTCACAACCATTGGCTTAATGTTCCTAACTTAGGCTCTCGCATATTAGTATCCATTTTGCGTTTCAGTTGGTCAATCTTCTCTGGGCCATTTTGATAGATATAGGCATGGTTTGATAAAGAAAACATAAATAAGTTGTTCTTCCTGGGTGATTTGTTGTGTGAATATTCTTGAAGCCTACCAAAAATATGTGGCAGTATTTCACAAGCTGATTGAAGCGGAAAGTCTAAAGCTGGTTAGCTTACTTGAAGTTATAAAGTTAGGGTTGTGAAGCTAGAGTCATAGCTTTATTCCTTTAAGAACCATTTGATTTTGTTTTATTCTATGGGCTAAAATGATATTATATTGGACAGCATACTGCGTGTGATAGTGTGGATTGAGAGCTAAGTCCTAGCTTAACGAAAGGAAAAACTAACATTTTTGAGGGCATGGCCAACTTTGGGTAATGAGTAATGGTACTTCTGTATGGGTCTGCACCCGTATACTAATTTATATTATATATATATATATATAATTTATGTTAATTATTCATCTTCTCCATTTCCACAGATATGGTCAACTTTAAGCATATTCAATAAAAACATATGTTTACAAAATAAATAAATCAGGGAACTTAGTTTTTATGATCAGAAGTTTATATGTTGAAGCAGTTTCTTTAAATACTATGACTTCATACTGCTTGGTAGAATAACAGTTTCATTCTCATGTATGCTGTGTATTATCTATGTGCTGTATATATTCATTTACATACAACCTATCTAGATATTGAGGTACGATTGTAATTGTAATTATCTTTAATACCTGAAGATTGAACAGTTCTGTCAGGAAATGCTTGAGTCAATAAACATTGGTAAAAATTAACTTGTTATGATTATAAAATTCTTTGGACTTTTCATAGTTAAGTGAAGATTTTTGTTTTTAGAATGAAAAACTCAATTAAAAAGCTGTTGCACCTCTTTTTAATTACAGAAGTTAGAGTTATAATACACATTTAATTGATTTTACATAATTTTAATTGATTTTATATAATCAAGTCTGACTTACTTATAAGACCAGTTTTTAGTTTTGCTTATTAAACTTCTCCTAATCATAGTAAAAGTGAAAACAATATTTACATTTAACCAAGAAATTTTATAAATCTTTCAAGTTTCATGCTTTTTTTGTTTTGTCCTATCAGTACTATATTTACTTGTATAAGGCATCATGAATATGAATTTGAAATAAAGTTGCTGTTGCTACTGCCATGTTTTTAGATCTCTAGAAACCTGATTGGAACCTCTTAAGTGCTCTGTAGAAGTTCCACTGTTGCTGCTTAGTAGCCTTATTCAGGTCTGAGAGTATGGCCAACTAGGAAAAGCATGCCTACCCTGTTCCAGCCTTACCAAATGAGATTAGATAAGTCCTAGTCTTTGAATTCTCCTTTGCATTAAAGTTTTCTGAACATATAACAACTTTTTGTGACTGCCTGAGATACTTTTCTTGGGATCTCCCTTTCTCCTTCTAGAAAATCAGGTTTTAAAAAGCAAATTTGGAATATTAACCTGAGTTCTTGCCACCTCATTCATAAGTCACTTTGTTAATACTAAGGCTCTTGGATTGGACTAATTTCATAGATATCAGAGAAAAAGTAATTGTTAGGGATTAAATATATATCTGTCATTTTCTGGAGTATATCTGAAGTTAGATGTTCCACAGTTTCGAGGATAAGAATGAACCCAGAGAGCAAAAGAAGTCTAGGTGTTTTTTTTTTTTTTTTGAAGTTTATAAAGATTCACATGAGACACAGAGTTTAGCAAGGAGAAAACTGTAGCTGAAATGATAGACTAAGTAAAAAGTTTTGAGAATACTAATGATTAAAAATGTGTTAAATTTTTTAAATGAATGAATAAAAAGGGGGAGTGTAGGCACAGAGTTCACACTACTGATAGTAAAGCAAGTATATAGAATTCAACACTGAAATTGCTCCTTATCTTTATTTTATCAATTGTGTTGATCTAATTTAAAACTAAACTTTGACTATTCCTAATATGAACACTGTGTTTTAGTCAGCTTTTTTTGCCACTGTGACTGAAAGACCCCATCAGAACAATTCTAAAGGATGAAAAGTTTGAGTGCTCACAGTTTCAGAGGTCTCAATCCATACACAGAAGGCTCCATTCCTTAGGGCTTGAGGTGAGGCTGAATATTCTGGTGGAAGAGTGTTGCAAAGTGAAGCAGCTCACATGACAATCAGAAAGCAGAGACAGAGAATCTACTCACCAGATACAAATATATACCCAAAGCCATGTCCTCAATTCCCACCTCCTCCAGCCATACCCTATCACTTCAGTTACCACTCAGGTTAATCACTATCAGGGGATTAATTCACTGATTGGGTTAAGACTCTCACAACCCAATCATTTCTCCTCTGAACCTTCTTACATTGTCTCACATGTGAGCTTCCAGGGGACATCTCATATCCAAACCAGAACACACTGCTACATTTAGTTTTGGTATTTCTTTGGTTAATTATGTAATAAAACTTAACTTTTGAAAGGCTTTTCTTTGCAATCCATGCAACAAAATCTGAAAATACTTTTATTAGAGAGTTAAAAATATTCTGTAAGTCTTAAAGGAAGGACTTTTTATGACTGCATCGAGCATACTTTTCTTTCTACTCTTGTTTTGATGATTAAAACAATAACAAAACTCAAATTTTAAAAATTGTGGACAAGCCAAATTGTATGATTTAGTGCATGGGTGCACTTTAGGACAGTGAAATGTACCCTATTTAATATAAAGTATCCCCTGAGTATTGATTCTTACTTTTACCTCATTAATGAAGCACCAAGATTTAAACCTCATTAGGTTACATGCAATGTAATTAGTGTCCAATAAATGGTGGTACTTTTGAAGGATCAATGCTTGCATTAGACTGTGGTTAAAGTGATGTATAATCCAGAGATTAATTCAATGACAGTGTGGCCCAATTCTCAGCCATATAAATATGAAAATCTGTCCGATTCACAGGAGATTTAGAATTTTGCCTCAAATGGGAGAAGAATGGGACTGTGTAGGTCCAGAGTAAAGGGTCTATTGGGCATAGGGATGTCAATGACAGAAGGTGGGTTGAGTGCTAATCATGCCATTTCCACAAAACATGGGGTCCCTCATAAGTACCCCGAAGTACCTTCCCAGTGCTCCAGACAGGGCCAAAATTACTACCTTTGAGGACATTGAAAACATGAAATTAGTTAAAAGATTACAAAATCTAAGGACTGGTTGTGTTTGACTTGTCACTGAGTAAAAATAGAAACATCAGAATAGAATGTGAAATTCAAAAAAAGAGCATTGAGTATCATCGTAAGGATATCCTGTTATGTGTACCCTGTACTTCATTCCTTGCCCTAAAGCCATTCTGTTTAGAGACATGTTCTGTCATACTGAAAAGATTTACTGAGCCCATGCAGTAGAGAGATAATTCTAGGCTCCTTGTCCAAATGTCTATAGAAATCTTACCTAATTAAATCATAAGCATAAAACAGAATGTTTACAATGCTGGTCTCAGAAATGAATATAACAAGGCATATTATGAAAACACTAAAATTAAAAATTTAAATGTAAATTTGAGGATTAGCTTGGAAGAATATATTATATTCCTAAAGTAAGGTGTAATCTTCCACTTGTTATTCTTCACATTTTCTAGAAGATAGGCAAGTGGCCAAGAAAATTAAGACAAAGAGAAGTTTAATAACATTTATGATGTAAATCTGTAATAACTCTTCTACCACTTCTACTAACATCAAAGTAATGCATTCAACAGCCTAATGATTCAAATATAGATATAGATTTTAAGCAGTAATGGAATTAATGTTAGTAATAGCTTTTTTCATTTTGAATTATTTGATTAGAGTCATGAGTTTAATATTACATTAAAATGTATGGATGTGTTTGAAGTAGTAATTTATAAGATTTTAATCATAAAGATTGTTCACTTTACATATTCTATTTTGTTTCATGGTCTTAAAAAACAGATTATTTAAAAATATAAAATTCTTCTCAAGCATCTCAAAAGCTTAAAGATTGTTCACATAACTGTTTTTATACTAGCTAGTAGGGATTATTTTTCTGTTATTTCATAAATGGTAAGTCTCATTCAATATTACAAGGGAAACTTAATTCAGGTCTTACTCTTGTTTTGTAGCATTTTCTTTTTGCTACACTGGGGATTCAACCCAGTGGCACTTTGCCACTGACCTAAATCCCCAGCACTTTTTACTTTTTGTTTTTGAGACCGTGGTCTTGCTTAAATTCCCTAGGCTAGCCTTGAACTTTCAATCTTGTTGCTTTAGTCTCCCGAGTTGCTGGATTTATCCGCATGCATCACTGTGCCTAGCTTCGAGCATTTTCTTCTCAGGTGATGTCATATGTCTTAAACAGTTGTCTTCTGCTAATGAGCATTTCAATAATCAAATCAAACCCTGGGCATAAATGCTTTTAATATTCACAAAAATTCTCCCCCTACATTTGTTTTAGATTGACTTAATGTCATTGGCAGAAAATTAACCGTATCAAAATAGAGTTATACACTGTTGTATAATAGATTACCCCAATATCTAGCAACTTAAAAAAACAAACATTTACCTCACACATTTCCTAAGGATTTGGAGAGCAGAAGTTCCTTATCTGGTTAGTTCTGGCTTAGTATCCCTCATGGGATTGCTGTTGCAATGTTAACCAGTGCTATAGTTCCTAAGGACTTGACTGAAGCTGAAAGTCTTGCTTCTCATTTTACTCACATGACTGTGAGGAGATCTGGGTCCTCAGCAAGTGAATTTCTCAACAGGTTTGCACAGGACAGAAATGGTTTCCCTGAGAGAAAAGGGGAGAGGGAGGAGGGGTGGGTGAAGTGAGCAAGAAAAGAAGAGCTCAAACTGGAAGTGAAGTCTCTTCCATGACACATCTCAAAACTGATGTATTGTCAGTTTTCCCACACTGTCTTGACCTCACAGATCACTATTATTACAAGGTGAAAAGGATGTACACAGAAGGTATCTACCAGGAGAAGGAGTTTAGAGTATTGTTCCAAGTAGAAGTTTTTTTTTTATTATTCAAATAGATTGAAATAAATGATGTCATTTTTAAGTACATTAGGACCTGTCATATTTTAAAACTATTAGTAACCCTGTTCTAGGGGTTACTATAGTCTATAATCTTCAAATGGCTTAGTGTAAATGTAGCATAAAGGAATTTCCTAATTTTTTTATTTTTTAAAAAATTGCTTCTTATCTTCTGGAGAGTTTAAACCAACTCCTCTGTTTAGTATTTAATTTAATTAGTCTAATTTAATTTAGTGTTTAAATTTAATTTAGTATTTAAATCTAACTCCTCTGTTAATTTCAAAGAAAATAAACCTAAGTATGCTTTTGTTTTAAGAAATATCTAAATGTTTTCTTATGTATGTTTTGTCTTTCCCAAAAGTATTTAATGACACTAATAACCTATTAATAAATTTTATCTCTTAATGATAAACTTCTTTATTCTGTGTTTTAATTTTTGCAAAGTTTCAGCATGACTTCTTTTTCTCCAGATATTTGAAATGAAAATTATTTCATTAGTAACTTTAATTCACACCTAAGTAGGATTGATGTTATATCATAGGTTCAAAGATTTCTTTAATAACTTTAATATAGTCTATTTGCTATAGAATTTCTTTTCATTTTCTTAAGATAATAGAGACATAACTTTATATCTTTTTATTATAGGTCTCCTAAAAATCCAGAGCAAAAAATAATCAAGAGAGTGATTGCTCTTGAAGGAGATATTATAAGGTAGGTGCCCAGACTGTGGTTTTTGAGTTTGAGTTTTAAATACCTAGATTTTTAAATTTAGTTTTAAATCACAAAGCTTTGGAGGTATTCTACATGAGCTGTTACAGCTTCAGTAAGCTCATTAATCATTTTGGGATGGCATGCATCCATAAACTTATGGATCATGTTATTACTTTTAAATTGTAAAGCTTACAAAAAATAAATATTAATTAAACTAAAATTAACCACAAACTTTGTGGCTGTTAAATCATTTTATTTAGGTATGCAAATTAGCACAATTATTTGAATATTATTATATTAATGTCCATTTTAGAAGTATTCAAGAATATTTTATGATTTATAAAGCAAATACAGAAACTAATAGCAATCTTTAATGATCATGAAGATGGGGGAGAAGCTTCAAAGAATGTAAAATATAAACTTATGAATTAATGACAATAGAAGTTTTAGATACTACTTTAATAATAAGATATTTAAACAATATATAGTACTGTCTCATTTATTCTACTTCCTGATAAGTTAAGAACATAACTGATGTGATTCTGCAATCTGTATACGGGGTAAAAATGGGAGTTCATAACCCACTTGAATCAAAGTGTGAAATATGATATATCAAGAACTATGTAATGTTTTGAACAACCAACAATAAAAAATTTTAAAAAAGAACATATTTCAGGTTGAGTAAATATATAGTAATATGGCATGCTGTATTTCACTTAGACTGTTTATTTTAAATAGACTGTAAACAGTTCTATATAATGTAGTAGCCAAAATGCTTTGACAACTATTCTCTTGAAGTTTCCTGATTCTGTTTTACCAAGAGTTTCCATCCTATAAATCTGTATTAATGATACTATAGATAAAGCAATCTCATTAAAATGAATCTCAGTCAGTATTACAGCAGAATCTAGACCAGAAGTTCTCAAAGGATGGCTTTAGGATACCTGAGGATCCCTAAAACCCCCTTAGGTGGCCTATTAGATCAAAACTTTTTTTCCCAGTAATGCTAACATGTTATTTGCCCTTTATATTCTCATTTTCTTGTGAATGTACAATGTAATTTTCCAGTTGTGTGATATTGTAATAGATTAAAGGCAGAAGCAGATATGAAAATTCAGCTATTGTCTGTAAAATTAGACACTTTAATAAGATTTACAAAAACGTAAAAAATGCCCCTCTTCACTATTTTCTCTTTTGTTTTAGAAAATAAGTTTTTCATTCAAATATGTTTTTATGACATAGTTATATTTCTGTCATTTTAAATTAAATTATCAAAAAGACTTTAAAATTTTTTCTGCTAATTTTCAATATGGTAAATATTGGTACCTAGTATCAACATAAACACAAATTTTGAGGGATTCTCCATATTTTTGAGTCTAAGGCCTCTTGAGAGCAAACAATTTATGTACTTTTCAATGTAAGGATTTATGGAAAAAAGTTTCACGTCAGGATTAAATGTTCATTAGTAGCCTGCATGATATCAGTGAAACTATTATATTGAGCTGTGCTTTAAATTCATGATTTTTGGGGGTGGGGGGTCTATTTCTTTTAAAAGTTTGAGATATAATTTAAATATTAATCTGTGAATATCCAAATATACTTTTAGTATTGGAAAACAGAGTGTAGATATGCAATCCCACTAAACTCCTATGTAGAATCTAGTACTATTTTTGAAAAATAATTAAAAAACCAGTTGTTTTTCAGCATATGCTGTTTTTAAATAAAATTAAAAATTTATTTTCTTTGAAACTTTTTTTTTAATATTCATTTTTTAGTTGTAGGTGGACACAATACCTTTATTTTATTTATTTATTTTTATGTGGTGCTGAGAATCAAACTCAGGTCCTCACACATGCTAGCCATAACTGTTGCTGAGCCATATAACTCCAGCCCTTATTTGAAACTTTATTACTTATATATACTGGGATTCCTGGGGCTTAAATTAATAACTGAATATATTCCTACAATGATATCTAATAGTGCTGAAAAATATAATTGAGTATTTAGATAACAAAATATAATTTATAGATACATACTCTTCTGGACCCCATTTTTAAAAACAGTAGAACATATAAAAACATTTGTAGAAATATGCTTTCCAATTACCTCTACAAAACATTAGTCAAATAGTGACCCAACTGGTGACAGACAAAGTGCTTTGGACTATGATGTGGACTTTCTAGTCCTACCTTTCTTTTAATATTACTGGGTTACCTAGAAGGGAATGTAAGAACAAATGTGAATTACCATTTTTTTTCTTTCATAAAATTATCAAAGAAAAAACTTATTTTTTAGAATTTAGTTATACTTTCTGTACTTGTCAGTATTATTTTTAATTCAAATCACGCATAATTAGAGGATAGAAAAAAAAACAATCTTTTCAGAGATTAGGCCTGTTAAAGGTTTAATCCAAGCTCCCATTAATATACTGCTAGTTAAACTCCTTTAGGTTGCTAAAGAACACACAAGAAAATCACCAGTGGGCAAAATAGGGCAAAAGGCAACTAAAATACCTATATCCCTGGAGGTATAGGATGTATCCATCTGATGACCACTGGTCAACCAATCAACTATCCTTGGGGTAGATGTCCTTCTCTGTCTAGTCATCTGTGACTAGGTAGACCAGTCACCTGGTGTATACCCTGTAGTTATAAAAAAACTGTTGCAAGGGCTTGTAGGTATGTCAGGTACTGTGAGGTATCCAGGAACAGGGCATTGCAATTTGCAGTCATTTTACTAAACATAAGCATTTGAAACTTCAGTTCTATAAAACAGTTCTCTATTCTCATTAGTAGATGCTTTTATCTTACTTTCTAAGGAAGAAAAACATTTTTGTTTTTATTATAGAAATAACAGTCCTATTGAATTCAAAATGCTATAATGAACACACTTACACACAAAGCTTTGTGTCTTGTTTATTTTTGTAGAATAAATAGCTACAATTGAAAATACTAGGTCAAGGCATGTTGTTGTGTTTGGTGCTACTGTAATTCTAACTTAGACTGCCAAATTTCACTCTGAGAAAGTTTTTGTATGTTTATATTCATCAACACTGTATGAACTACCCTTCTCAGAGGAAACTGATTTAAAGGTCATGTGCAAGGGGGACTTCAGATTCATAAGAGAAATCATATCAATCCAAATTTTGAAATTCATGTTAGATGATCAAGTTATATTTCATTTAGTCAGTTCACTGAAAGTATAGATCTTAGTGCCATTCATTTAATGAGCACTACTGAGATAACACGAGATATTAGCAATTGAAAGAAACAAGATTCCTCCCCTCACAGTGCTTACATTCTAAGGTTTAAAGCAGACAGTAAGTGCTTAACATTTAACATGTAAATAGATAATAAGTAAACAGATATATATATATATATATATATATATATATATATATATATATATATATATATAACTTATAATGCAATATCATGATTGAGAAGTGCTATGAAGAAATATAAAACAGGAAAAGAGGTAGAGAGTAAAAGCAGGGGTGGATTTTACTTAAGAGGTTCCTTGGAAGTCTCTGTTACAAGAAGATGTTTGAGATGATTTGAAAATAAAGGAAGAAGGAAATAGAACCATACTAGTATCAGGGAGAAAGATAGTTCAAAGCAAAAAAAAAAAAAGGAGCAATCCTAAAATGAATACTTACTAGATGAGCTGCTTAAGGAATTGTATGAAGCTACCATTTAAGGAAGGAAATTGAGGTAAGAGGTTTCTTCTGATAATTGTTTTCTTCTGATAATTGTTTCTTCTGATAATTGCCAGCCAGTGGAGGATTTACAACAGTGGAGTGGTATGATCCGACTGGATTCTTTAATAGATTATTATCTGCTGTGTGAGAATAAACTAGAGGCATGCAATCTGACTTAAATAACTGGTCAGAATATTTCTCCGTTGAAGAAGTAATTTCTACCTTCTGGTGAATGCAGTTAAGTGCCCTTGTTTATGACAAACATGATGACTACTTTGATTTATTTAAGTAGTCACATTATTTATAATCACACTCACTATATCAATGAAGTGAAAATAGAGCTGAAGTGTTTGTTCAGAGAATTCAGCCAAGAATTCCCAAGATTTTAAAAGAGGACCCACTGGGAGTGTGGACTTTCTATCTCAATGCCAACATTGATTAAAATCACAAGGCAATGGCTCAATTTTCTGAATCTCTTAGCTAGCAAGGTAGTCTTTTTCATAATGTTGACCCAAATGGGTATGCTTATCTATAATACTAACAGTAAAAAGCTAATGAAAGTAATATTTAGACATACTCATTAGTTCCACCAAAATGCTGTTCATAGTTATTTGCTTTTTCTTATTAATTTGTTATGACTCACATTGAAGCACAGTTTTAAAAAAGCATAAAATGAATGTAAATCCCTAACCACAGCACATCAATGTGAGTCAGTCACAATTGAAATTTCTAAAGCATCAACATTGTTTATTGGGACACTCATATTTTTGTTTCACAGATCTCTGCCCAGTCAGAAATGAAGCTCAGCATCATTTCTCCTCTTACTTGGTGAAATATACTTCACAGACTTTTGATATCTGGTGCTTTATGTTGTTACCAAACTCAATGAAGCAAGTAAATGGAGTCCTTTAGTTCCCAATGAAGAGGGCAAACATTTAATTTATCACCTAAACTAGGAGACTTTGTAGAGTGAAAAAGGATAATATTAATTACTGCATTGGGATAATCAAACATGAACCAGTGCTGCCAAGACAAACCACTGCAAATGGTCATCTGACAAGTAAAATACAGTCTACTTTATAATTCACTTCACATACATTGTTTTTGTTTCATTTGTGGCCCTCCTTGTGTTAGATGAATTCCAAGAAGTGTTCCCAGGAAACAGAATAACTTATTGGCCCCAGGGAGGCATTAGGCAGGGGAGAATCAGAAGTGTTCTGAGAAGCATGCCCTCCCACAACACAGTCCTACTGGAATGCACAGTGTGAGACTTTCTGTAACCCTTACTGATATAGAAGAACAGTCAGAGGGAGGGAATCATAAAACTTTTCTCACTGCAAAATATTTAAGTGATAATTCCTCTTCAAGTCTAAACACTATGTTGTAAAATGTCAAAATACCATAATTTATTAAAAATAACTTTTCTGGTATTAGTAAAAAAAAATCCATTGAACCACTAGAAATTAAACATTTTAAAGCCTGTTGATTTTAAATGGGCTATTGAAGATATGGAAATCAATATTAGCCTATCACAGACAGCTGAATCATATTTTGTTGTAGCAAATAAGCTCCATAGGAAGAAAAACAGAACTAAATTGAGTTTTCCCCAGCGAAACTACAAATGATGCCTGTTTAATAACTTCTTCTTCTTCTTCTTCTTTATTGTTGCTGCAGTAGCTCTGAATAATAGAAGCCTAATGTGTTTGCATGGCTCTCTTCCATGCATTGATATATGGTATTTTTGGTAGATTAGGAATTAGCAGTGCTTTCTAAACTGAAAGGAAGGAGATATGAAAAGAAGCTTATATCCAGGACTCTGATAAAGACTGGTGAATAAAATGTTTCGGAGCTTGGAATCCAATATTTTTATTGTATAGTTCTCAAATGGAAGCAGGATAGGTGGTTCTTCCTGAGGACAGGGAATATTTATGTGCTGATTCCCAGTTGGTAATTTGAAGGTTTTGAGGAAATCTCTGAGGCCTGTTAGCTTGGTTTAATTTGAACAATGAGTTATTCCAAATCAAAATTATACATTCTTGTTTAATACTTAGGTTCTGACAAATGCTGCAACTTAGTGGATATGGGCTTGAGTACTGAATTTAGGTGTCTCAAGGCCTGTCTGGGGTTTAGTTACCACTAAATAAGAGGTGTTATGAAAAATTATTAGTTTCCCTCTGATGTTACCATTGGAAATTATTGAAATAGGCTGGATATTCTTACCTTCTTCTTGCTGAAGAATTATAATTCTTTTTTTTTAAAGGGAGAGAGAGAGAGAGAGAGAGAGAGAGAGAGAGAGAGAGAGAGAGAGAGAGAGAGAGAGAGAGAATTTTTAATATTTATCTTTTTGGTTTTTGGGGGACACAACATCTTTGTATGTGGTGCTGAGTATAGAAACCAGGCCGCACGCATGCCAGGCGAGCGTGCTACCACTTGAGCCATATCCCCAGCCCTATAATTCTTTGTTGCTAAAAAATTACAGATTGGTCAGCAATTTATGTCTTTATGAAAAATATCACTTTCTTTTATATAGTTGTAGGTGATTTTTTTTATCATTTCTTTTTTTTAATATTTTTATTTTTTAGTTGTAGTTGGACACAATACCTTCATCTTATTTATTTATGTTTATGTGGTGCTGAGGATGGAACCCAGGGCCTTGCACGTGCTAGGCGAGTGCTCTGCTGTTGAGTCACAACCCCAGCCCTTGTAGGTGATTATTTATCTTACTATTAATGTATTAGTGGAAAAAATGCAATTGGTAATAAAAACTATGTTTTAGCAATTGGCATTTCTTTCTTACCATCAGGAAAATAGTTCATATCTAGAAATGTTGATCTTGATTTTACATGAAGATTAGTAAATCTTTTTATAAATGTCAATTTTTAAATCAAAATTATTTTTGTATTCTAGTAATATAGGCAGGTTTCTGGAGACACTATATCAAACAATGGGTACACCTTGTTCTAAAAAGGTGTGAAATTTTCTGAAAGTCAATAGATCATTTATATTGAATTGCCTTTTCCAATAATATGACTCCTATTATTATGGTGATACTCTCTCTACTCCTATCAGTAGTTTCTCTGAATAGTTTTATTTTCTGCCTAATATCTGTATTTTATTTTTATGTGTGGTGCTGAGGATCAAACGCAGTGTCTCACACATGGTAGGTGAGTGCTTTACCTCTGAGCCACAACCCAGCCCCTTAGTCTTTCTGTCTCTTGAATAGAGCTCTTCTTTAGATAGAAAATCTTCTGTGCTTATTTATTCCTACATAGTCTTTCATTTATTCATTTAGTATGGTGTGGAGGCCATGGGCACAGATGATAAATTCAGAGTGCCTTGATTCAGATCAAAGCTTTGATTCTGACTTTGCTACATTGCCAAATTATTTAATTCTGTAAACCTAATTTTTCTCATCTATAAAATAAATATTATAATAGCGCATACTCCCTAGAGCTTTCTTGAGGATTACATGAAATAATGGATATGATTTGACTAGCACAGGGCCTGGGATATAGTTTTCTTTAGTAAATATGAGATGATAATGGTAGTTGTTGTGATTTAACTATTGTTTATTGAGTGTCTTGAATATTAACTATTTGCACAACACTGTGCTGGCTTCCAGGGTTATAAACATCAAAAGTCTCAGATAATTCTTATCCCTGTGAAGCTTGTAGTCTGAAGATAAAATAAAAAAAAAAATGATCAATGAAAGAGATGTAGTGTAACAAGAGAATCACCATCCTGGGGATATGCTAGAGAGCCCCTGAGAGTTTAGTGAAATTGGTGTGGGGCAGAGAACCTCTGGTTGGCCTGAGGAGCTGGGGTATGTTGGAGATTACTTTCTGGTGGAAATTTGTGATGAGTGAAGACCTGCAGCCTCCTGAACTGCAAAAGTAAGTCATGTTTAGTATATAAAACTCAAACAATACTGGAGCATATCAAATAAAAAGGAAAGATCTTCTTTCCATTTACCCATTTCATACCCCCAGACTGAAATGTGGTATGTATCCTTCTAACCTATGTTTCATAGCAGGAGATTCAAAAGATTAGGAAAAGTATTTATCTGACAGTAGCTCTTTCCTTGAATATTTCACAAATACAATTGAGATACATCTTGTTTTAATCAGCTTTATTTTTGCTGCAAACAAAAGATCTGACAAGAACAATTTTAAGAAGGAAAAGTGATTTCAATGCTCACAGTTTCAGAGGTCTCAGTCCATACACAGCCAGCTCCATTCCTTGGGGCTTGAGATGAGGCAGAACACCATAGTGGAAGAGTGTGGTACAGGGAAGTGGCTCACATGATTATCAGAAAGCAGAGAGAGTCCACTTGCCAGATATAAAATATGTACCCTCAATGCATGCCCCCAATGCCCACCTCCTGAAGCCACACCCTTTCTGCCTTTAGTTACCACTCACCATGAAGGAATTTATTCACTGATTGGATTAAAGGCTCTCATAACACAAGCATTTCACCTCTGAATGTTCTTGCATTGTTGTACACATGAATTTTGGGGGGGACACCTCACATTCAAACCATAACACATCGTATGGAATTATTTTTCCTTTGTGTATGTTATACTAGTATACCTTTACTAGAAGGTATTTGAAAACATAAATTATAACTTTTAGTTCTTTAAAAGTCCTAGGTAACCTGCAGAAAGATGCCATAATGCATTTTGGGTAATGATGATACACACTGAACACCAATAATTTATTGAAAAAGGAAGGATAAATGAAAATGAATATTGAATATGTCCTCATTATTTAATATTATCATATTTTACTCAGATTATCTAAAAGGGAGTATTAGAACCACCATGCTATGCTCTCTAGGCAGTCCATGGGATAAAATAACAGAAGTGCTTTGGTTAGGAAGGACAGTGACTTAACTGAATTAGAAAAAATAAAAAAACTTCTGCAACAGGGTTTGCCTGATGTCAGTCTCATCTCCTTGCTTCGCTTGAAAAGATTCTAATCAGTGTTTGATTTTTTGATGCTTTTCACTGAGCTCCTTTTCTCATGGCTATCACTGGGCCTTTTCTTCTCAGTTCTGCCATGAACCTTACTCTTTCCATGAATTAGATAAATGAGGTGAAGAGTTCCTGTGGAGTCTGATGTTTCCTAGTAGGAAGCACATTGCACCTGGAGCTGCTTAGAGTATTAGTGTAGTAATTCTGGTTCAGTTACATTTCTTTCAGTACACCTTCCTGAAGTCATGAACTCCAAGTAAAACAGAAATACCATCTTAAAATAGAGAAATACTAACTATTCTACACTTCTTGAACTAAATATTGATTTTTTCCCCTCTGCCTGCAGTAATTTAAGTTTGTCAAATACTTTGAAAAGACATTTAATTATCACAGTATGACACTCAAAAGATTTTTTAAAAATAACTTTTTAAAAATAAAACTTAAGAATATTTCAGCCTGAATAATTACTTAATAACTTTACTTGTATTTTTGTATAATTTAAGTTAAATTTGTTTCTACTTAACATTGACCACTGTTTCTCTTTTATAATGTTTAGAGGAAGAATTTGAGGCACAGAACAGATACATTCAAGATACACATTTAATTATGGACATTTTAAAATTTTTATTAAAATTTTCATATGAAAGATTTTTTAGATGTCTAAGAACAAAGTGAGATAGCCTGATATTGTAGAGAGTGTTACCACATTACCAGTTTCCTTCCAGCTCTGTTTCTTATGAGCTGTGTGACCTTGGCAGTTATTGACCTTAATAATTTTAATATATTACATATATTTTCAGGTTTATTTTGAAAACCACAGAAGATTTGTTAGAAGAAACACCAATACTTTGTTAACTTTAAAACGCTTTCACAATTTTTAAAATTTTATTATCATTAATTTTCTGTTTGGCTTCTCCGGAGCTTGGCCAAGTACCTTGCTCATTTTAGATGATGAAATATTTTGTTGTCACTGTTAAAATAATTTTTATGTACTTCCAGGTAAATGTATAGCTCTGTGTTTTATGAATCCTAAAGTTGGAAGAAACAAAAACATTTTTAAAAGATAAATTTAAATTTTTATTTTATTGTGGTGAGATTACTTTACGTGAGATTGTAAAGTATGCAATATAGTATTGTTAACTATAGTGTTGTACAGCAAATCTCTAGAACTTATTCATCTTTCATGACTGAAATTTTTTGCCCTTTGCTTAGCAACTCCTCATTTCTCTCTCCTCCTAACTCCTGATAAACACCATCCTACTCCCTGATTCTATGAGTGGCTAGTTTGTATAATTCATATAAGTAGAATATAAGCAGCATTTGCCCATCTGGTGAAAGCCTAATTTACTTGGCATATCATTAGGATTTATTTATGTTTTGTATAGCAGGATTCTCTATTTTTTTAAGGCTGAATATTATTTCAGTGTACGTATATAACATATTTTCTCTATCTACAAATCTGTAGATGAATATTTCAGTTGATTCTACATCTTGACTATTGTTAAGAGTATTACAATGAACACAAGAGGGTTAATATCCTCTTGAGATCCTGATTTAAAATTTTTAAGATAATATCCAAAAGCGGGACTTCTGGATCATATACAGCAGTAATTCCCCTTATATATGGTTTTGCTTTGTGGTTTTAGCTATGCATAGTTAACAAGGAAATTTTAGAGGTAAACAATTAATACACTTAAAACAAATCCAATTAATGCATCTAAAATTTTTCACAGTTCTGAAGAGCATGATGGAATCTTGGTGTCCTGCTCCATCATGCCTGCAACATCAGTCATCCATTTTTCAGTATATCCATGCTCTATACACTACTCTTCTGTTAGTCACTTAGTAGCTGTCTTGGTTATCAAATTAACTATCTCAGTGTCACAGTGCTTGTGTTCAAGTAGCTCTTATTTGACTTAAAAATGGTCCAATTACAGGAGTAGTGATGCTGAAATTTAGATATGTCTTAAAAGAATCCATAAAATGCTTCATTTAAATGAAAAGGTGAAAATACAATATTTTGAGAGAGACAGACACTAAATTAACATAATTTTTTGTAGAATATTATTATATTTGTTGTATTTTATTATTAATTATTCATATCTTACTGTACCTAATTTATAAGCTAAACTTTGTCATAGGTATATATTTATAAAAAAGGGATAATACTTACAGGTCTGATAGTATTTATACGATTTTCAAAAAAATGCAAAACTCATACAAAAAAATACATGGTTTCAGGCATCTACTTCCCAATTTTGAATGTATTCCCTATGTGTCATATAACATATTTTCTCTATCTACAAATCTGTTGATGAATATTTCAGTTGATTCTACATATTGACTATTGTTAAGAGTATTACAATGAACACAAGAGAGTTAATATCCCTTTGATATCCTGATTTCCATAGCAGTGGTATCATTTTGCATTCTCAAAAACAGTGTACTTTGAATAGCTAAAACAATCTTGTAGAAAGAAAAACCTACACAGGACAATGCAACATTTGAAATGTTATTATTTTAAAAATTCTTATTTAAAGCTTTCAGATCTTGATTAATCATGCATAACTGAAACCACAGAATTTTTCTTAAGAAAAAAAAGCATCTTACTTCCTGATTTTAAAATCTATTATATATAGTGTTATAGTAATTAGAGTGGGATGGTACTATTATAAAGATGGACATATGTACCAATGGAACAGAACAGAAAATCCATGCATATTCAGTCAACTGATGCTTGACAAGTGTACCAAAAATGCACATTGGAGAATGGATAGTCAACAGCAGTTGATAAAATGGTATCCATATGTGGAAGACTGAAATTGGCTCAATTAGGTCTTTTTTTTTTCTTCCTCATGCTGGGCATCATACCCAAGGGTATGCACACAAGGCAAGCACTCTACCACTGAGCTATATCCCCATACAGTATGCACAAAAACCAACACAAAATGGATTATTATAATGAAATAGTTAATCTGATAATCAATAATTCTTAAAACTAAGTCCAAAAAATGCAAAACTCATAGAAAAAATTATAGAGGGGAACTTTCATGACATTGGTATTGCTATGTATCCTGAGTTGGATGAGGAAGAGCTATTATATTACAAAAACAACATGAAGTGCCTTAACTGAAGGATAACTATATGCTCATAAAAGAAAATAGTAAATTTTATTGCTTAAATAGTCTCTTCTTACTACAAAAAGAATTGCCTTACAGGTGGTAAAATTCTGATAGAATACTATCCCATGCCATGCATAGTTCCTTTTATAAGTCCAGCATTAGAACTCCAATTATTTTTTAGCTGTTATGTTAGTTCAATCTGCCTGTGCCAGATCAAACCAATAATACAAAGGAGCTAACACCCTATAAGATAGATTATTATTTTTAAGTAACTTAGTTCTTCAACTCATTCATTATTATAGAAAATGTTCAAATATTATTTAACTTATTGTGAGGGCTACTTACATATATAATAATGTCTTAATTTACAAGCAATGACTACATATTCTAAATGCTGATTTCAAAACAAAAGTCTATATTTGCTGTTTTCTAAAATTGGAAAAGGTTTGTTGACAGAAATATTAATTGCAAATTATTCATTAAAAAAACATGTCTCCCTGGTTTTCTTATGCAAAGTGATGCTGCAATGAGAGCCCAAATTGTTCTTACTAGCAGAACTAATAAGACTTTGGAATTGATCATCCTGGTAGTTGTGATTCAAATGAGAATGTGAATGAAAATGATTAATTTTTTTCATTATTAGGGGTCTGACAGTTGTTATTTTCTTTCAGAAGAGTAAATTATGTGATATGGAACTTGTACCTTTGTAGTATGGTAAGCAGCTAGTCATTAACTTGAGTGCTGCAACTGGACACCTGGGAACCAAAGAGATTTTCTACTTTATTACATAAATAAATTCTCTCTGACCATTATGTGATACGTGATTTTAATATGCAGCCCAGAGCAGCAGTGATAAATGCTGTGTCCCACACTGCTTCACCTCTAGGTATATTGATACTTCCAAAGAACATTTCTGGAGTCTGGATTTCAATTTTACACACATCAAAAAGTAAATGACTATTTAATCTTTTACCATAACATGAAGAAGAGCAAGTAATACATACTGGAATGGAGTTTAGTAGGATAGAAAGCCAAAACTGAAAGATTTTCTATTTGAGATGAAAGTATAATAAGCAGTAAGCTTTACAAAAGCAGAGGATATGATAATAGAAGAGGAAACCAATGAAAAGATTTGAATTTGGTATTTGTATGAGAAAGTAAGGTGACCTTTAATGGATTTCTGGAGCTGTCTTTGGGGGATTATGTAAATTAAGCTTGAATTCTAAATCTAATACAACTATCATTAAAATCAAGAGAATGCTTACTGTGTGATGGAAATTGAAATGACTCTTAACTTTATAATATTCCTGAGCCCTAATATCCTCACATGACTTTCAAAAAATAATGCCTTCTTATTATTATAATTTGCAACCTTCTTAGCAATAAAGTAGAAGAAAATCAAAAAAGATAGAATGAAACTTTCCTCAGAAATATATGGAAATGTCACTCTGTATTGAGTTAGATTATTCATTTTAATCTTCCCTAAAACAAAAGGTTAAAAAGTTTATTATTTTTGTTTTAATTTGAATTATTTTCATTGCTAGTAAGAATGAAGAGTATATGTATTTATGAACATTTTGTTTCCTTTGCTTACAACTATCTATTCTATAATTGCCCATTTTTAGAACTGGTATTTAAGGTTTTCATATTGGTTTTGAATATATCAAGTATCTTATCTCCTTATATTTATATCAAATATATTTCTAGTTTACAATTTGCCATTTAATTTTATTAATTCTCAGAGATTGTAATTTTTTTTAAATCTTAAAGTCATTTAATCTTACCTTTAGTAGTTTCAGATCCATGAAGTAGACTTTAGAATTTGGAATACTTGGAATAACATTAACTTGCTAATAAATATGAAATCATTCAGTAGATATAAATATAAAAGTTGTTGTGTTTTACAAAGGTATATAAATGGAGATTTCCTATAAATTTTATGACATGTTTTCTCAATATTTTAAAGTTATCAAAACCTAGAAATACTTTATTATAGAGGAGAACATTCTATAGGCAACCTAACCACCTCATGGAGGGTGGTGTTTCTGTGTTGTTGTAGATTGTTTCTTGAAGTGTGATATCCAGAAACATCATGTCACCTGGGAAATGATTAGAAATATAAATTCTTTTCTCCTTTTTTTGTGGTGCTGGGGATGGAACCCCAGGACCTGGACCTTGCTGCTTAAGCTTAATCTGCCAATTTTAGGATTCAGATGGGGTGTCTGGTGAGAAAACACATTTCAGTAGCATCAGGTCCTCATTTTTTCTTTATACTTTGAAGAGTCAGGTCTTGACCATCACTTCCACCCCAATCATTTTTTAGCAATTCATTCCTATGTTCTTTGTAGTATCTGCCATTCCCTGTGGCAGATGTTTGCCAGTAGGCATCTTAGATACTGGCCTTGGAAAGTTCCCTAAGGAGAAGGGTGGGGGGGGCGGCAAAGCAGGGAGAGCGCTTTCACTTGGTAACCAGAAAATGAGTTAGCAGTCCTTTGTCTCCTTTCTGGTTTACTATAGCTGCATGCTAGTTAATTTTCCTTTCTTACCCTTACCAGTGCATCCTATTCAATTCCACAGAAATGAATTTTTTCAAAAATATAAATCTCATTATGCCTCCCACATGGAGCATCACAAATTTGGTCCCTCGTGGTCTGGACTCCGAGTATCTTTCAAATGATGTTCTCCTCACTATGATATAGCCCTTCCAGTAGTTTGCAGTTTCATGGCAACGGTGTACATTTTCACTTACCTTTGCTTTTCAAGAAACACCCTTCCTTTTAATCTTGTTTGTGTTTGGTTTGGTTTGGTTTGGTTTCCATTGGCCAATTCCTACTGAGGTAACCAGAAGATGAGTTAGCAGTCCTTTGTCTCCTTTCTGGATTACTATAACTGGCTGAATACTAGTTAATTTTCTAGAAGTATATCTGGTGGATAGATTTACACATGAGTTCAAATAAGTATAAATAATGAAGTTAGTTACAGTATTGTTTATTAAAAAAAAAAGATTGAAAATCTTCTATATGGATGTCAGTAGTTAAGGACATTGTGATACATTCATAAAAGAGACTGTTCTGTAACAATTAAGAAAAGGATATATCTGTGTATACACACACACATCACTCCTATACATGCTTGTATATGATTAAACGATTTTCTTGAAATTATTCAACATAATGTGTCAGATCCTGACCATCTCTTCCATCCTGATCATTTTTTTAGACATTTTTTTCTCACTTTCTTTGCAACTGAAACTGTAAATAAATGTAGTAAATGAGTAACTTTTGCTTTTAGAGAAGGAGACTGGATGGTCAGAAGCCCTTGCATGCTGAGGACTACCTTTAAACAATTCTCATTTCTCTCTTCTCCATCTCTCTCTTATTTGCATATATATATTTGGAGAAATATGGTGTGTACACACATACATATGTATGCATGTTTACTGTATTTATGCATTTATTTTTAGAAATATGTGTATTCAAATTAAACTCTCAGTTTGTACATTGCTTTTCAAAATCTTCTGTAGTTAGGTCCTTTCTGTGCTCCCATTGTACACTATACTTAACTTTTGTCACATTTCCTACTCACATGCACATTCATGCTCACTGTTGTGCTAGAGCTATATAAAGATTAAAAAACATTTTCATTCTTCTCTACATATGCCCCTGTTTTATCCTGTGCATAGCTAATCCTTCTTTACCCCAACAGAAGTGAATGTCATCTACTCTGTTTTCATAGTACGTTATTGATCCAACAGGTGTAAAATGCATCCAATTGTATTAGAGCCAGTTGTTCATCCATCCCTCTATTTATGACCTCCCTGAGGTCAGGGGCAGCAACTAAATTTTGGAGTCTAGCATCTAGCACAGTCTGATCTTAAGAAATCTATTGTATCCAGGGAGTTCTCAGTAAGTACTGCATTTGTCAAATTTAATGACTGCCGAAAGCTCTGTGCAATATTTATGGAAATTTAATCCTGAATATCACTCTGTGAAATAATTGTATTTATTTTGGAAATATTTCAACTTAGTCCAATTAGTATCAATCCCAACTCCCTATCTTTAAAAATGTAAACTCTCTAATTTGCTAAACATTAGTTTTTCATGTTGCTGAAGGTTAAGGAAGGCAAGTAGTACAGAACAGGAGTCTCAGCCATCTGTCTTCCTTTTCTCTCTTCAGCATCATAGATACTGCAGGGATTGTCCCTGCACAGCAAAGGGGATGAGGATGTGCATGTTTATGATAGAAAAAGCTCAGATAAGCCCTGTGTCAATGAGCTTAGGCTAACATATTCTGTGACAACAAACTACCACCAAATCTCTGTGGTTTATAATTAGCAGAGGTGTGTTTTTCACACTATTATATGTTCACCATGGGCCATATGAGGCTTTGCTCCTTATTTTTTCCCTCAGGGACTTATACTGACAGAGTCTTTGCAGTCTCAGGAGAAATGAACAAAACAAAGCAAAACAAAAGCCTTGTAGAATTATAAGATGGAACTTCAGACTTCTTCAAAATGGCACATATTATATCCATTCATATGTCATTGGCCAAAAGCAGTCCTAAAAAAAAAATAAAAAAAAAAACAAGAGAGAGAAATGAATTTCAGTAGATGGGGTAGAGAGAGAAGATGGGAGGGGAGGAGAGGGGAGGGGAGGGGGGATAGTAGAGGAGAGGAAGGGCAGCAGAATACAACAGACACTAGTATGGCAGTATGTAAAAAGTGGATGTGTAACCGATGTGAATCTGCAATATGTATACGGGGTAAAAATGGGAGTACATAATCTGCTTGAATCAAATGTATGAAATATGATATGTCAAGAGCTTTGTAATGTTTTGAACAACTAATAATAAAAAAAAGACAGAAAAAAAAGGCTAAGCCTAATATGGATAGAGTGGGTCTGTATGACTATGGAATGGAAAGTGAACATTTTAAACCATAATTCATGTTATCAAAATTTCTATTAGAACTTACCTGGAAAGGAATTGATTTTGCTCTTGCATCAGTGTGTATATTCAGCACATATCAAATAAGCATGTACCACAAACAGAGCATATATGCAAAGTATGGTATGGGAAGTGAGGCTATGTCAGAGAACTTGTTTTCACAAGGGCCTAAAAGAACATGTTATTTCCTGGCACTATGATCAGGTTGGTATGGCTGAAGAGAACCCCTGGAGAAGAGAAAGCTGAAGTTGAGATTGTATGAAACTCTATGCCTTAGCTAAGGATCCATAAATTAATTTTGTATTATTATATTTTAATCTCACAAGCAAAAGTACTCTGTTCCAGAATTCATCATATTCATCAGCATTTTAATTTAATTCAGAAATTTTATGGCAGATATATATCATTATTTAATAAATATTTGCATGTATGATGATAAAGTGGCAACACTGACTTTACAAGTCATTGATCAAAATAACTAGCTAATTACCACTCTTGTCAAACTCCTTGGGTGTTGGATGTGTTTACTAGTATCTAAAAACATCTTACAAAATCCAATAAGTACTATATTTTATAATATTTCATAGCTTTCTATTTAATTTTATAGTTTTCTTTGTTTTGCCTATCTGCCATTTTATATATTTTGAAGAACAAAGATGTGCTCATGCTGATGGGCAAGGATTTCCTGGTGGGTTGGGATTCAATAAACTGTGTACCCATTGAATACATGGTGCTCTAAGTTTTCCGTGTTTTTCTGTTAGTACATTATTCCTAGTCCATGGCTTCTTAAATATATATTCAGAAGGATCATATTTTAAGAAAGGATTAAGTATTTCAAGGGAGAAAAATCATTCTGCTGTTTCTAAAGCATACACAGCTGTTAAACTTTAATTAAACAGGTTTGTAGAAAAGTGACTGGAGACCAAGTTCATAAAACCAGACAGATATGCTTTGTAAATGAAGAAGAAAGCTAATTAAGCCAAGCATAGCAGCTTAATATTAATTTTTAAAACACTTCCAGTGTATTTGTTGTAAATCTTGACAGTGCAAAAGTGTATTTTCTAATGAGTTATTCTACAATTTAAGTTCAGCATTTGGGTTGTCAAGGATTCCTAGTAAGTTGAAAAATTATAAAATCTTTCCACATTATGTTAATATTTATTGCAAGAAAGTTAACTCAGGAGTGCAATGCAATTCATCATTGAAAATAAATGCATAGATATACTTTAAATGGGATTTGTTAAGTAATCCACACAAATAATCCATCCAATTTTATTTAAATATATTTGATTACCAACTGATTTTGTACACCAAAGCAAGGCCGTTAAAATAAATTTAATGTTCACTTGTGATATTTTAAAGTTTATTTTAAAGTCATTTTAACCTAGTTATGATTTTTTAATGAACTAAGGATAGCTATGTTATTTTAACAAAAATTGAGCTCGACAGTATGTCCATAATTCTGTGAAAGAAGAACAGAAAAGCCTAATGAATTGGAATTTTTGCCACATTGTCAGAACTTAAGAAAGTTGTAGGTGCATTCAGTTATTGAGTGGAGTTCATGATTTTCCTTTCTGTTCTATTGTACACGGATTCTGAAAGAATATTATTAAGCATTAGATTTCACCTTCTCAATAGGAAAAACCTGAAAAGCATAAAAGTGTTTAAATTAAACCTGCTGGGAATGAATGAAATAAATATTATCAAACTTGTGATTTATTTAAATTATTCACAATTTTAAACCCTTTGTCTCTCACTCAACAGTAATATCCTACTTTGTTCTCTAAATAGAATTATGAAGCATAAAGTAAGCAAGCATTGACTATAAGTTTAAATACAATAAAGTAATTATAAGAATTTCAAACCATGACTTAACATGACTGAAAAAAATATTTGTGTGTGTGTTGTTGAGCAAAAGGATCACAGGTACTATTCATTCCAAGGACCACTAAAGAATAAAAACATCTTTTAGATCATCAGTAGTTCCCAGTTACAATAGCTGCAAACAAATGATGATTTAGAGACAAATTATGCTGAGCAACATAAATTGCATGGCATGTTGTCTTATGGTGCTTCATTTGATATATTGTGTGTCCATAATACTGTCATCAACAGGATATCCCTGAAAATGGCATGTTTCTCCCCGTAGGTTTCTGGATAAAAGGAAATGTTTTACTTATGCTAGAGAAATACACAAACCATTCTTCTGAGAGATGCATTCAACCTAAAAGGGTGCCATTACTCTAGGTTCTTATTTCCATTTTAAAGACAGCATTATCACTGATTATGCTGAACATAACTCTCCAGAGTAGCGATTTCCTCCGTCGTGTTGGATGAATGTCAACAGTGATGATTGGTCCCCTAAGTATTTTATCAGGCTGGCTTCCTTCATGCAGCACTCTGTCAGCATGTGAGGTAGTAATGATTAAAACACCACTTATAAGCATATTAGTTATAAAAGACTTTCTAAGTTCTGTCATTCTCTTCTCAAGGCATATTGTAACCAAAATATAATCTTGTGTTTTTTCTTTCTCATGACACCTGAGGTATTCCCTGATGGTCAAGTCACTCAGGTTGTCATTTGTTGTATTTGATTACTCATTTTCTAAAGAAGGACATACATTTGACTAATCTGATGACATGACTTCAGTGTTGAATTCAGTTCACTCACAGTATGTATCAGGTAATTGAGACCTGAAAAGTTATGTAAATTGCCAAGTTCATGTAGCTAGCTAATTCATTTCCCTTAATCCTCAGTCTGATTTGATCAGGTGATACTTATTGGAAATCTATCATCAATAGATTATCATTTATTCTGTTGCATATCGGAATGATTAAAGGAGACCTCTAAAAACACTTTATTCCTGAGATTCTATAATTTTGTACTTCCTAATGAATAACCACTAATATGCATATTTGAAATTTTCTCTAGTGATCTATATTATTATATAAATCTTTATATTATCTTAATTTTTAAATGATTAACCCACTGCAATATCTTTGAAGTAGATCTCTCTCATTTCCAGAAAAAAAAATGTCTTCAAGCCAATGTTAGTGTCATAATGTAATACTACTGTTTTGTCCAAAAAGCTATAATGTGAGGATGTTTCCCTTTTAGCAAAATATGCAGAGATTTCCTGTCTGTTGCATTTGAACCGTCCTTTCCATGTGAGAGCTCTTCTGTTGCCCTTCTACTTTGGGGTGTCACTTGGAAGCCTTCATAACAAACAACTTGACAGATCCTTCTATTTTTCTTTAAATTTTGTTTGACAAATAATAATTATATATATTTATGGGATACAAAATGATCTTTTGATACATATATACATTGTGGAATAATTAGATAATTAGCATATCCATCCCTTCAGATATTTACAATTTCTTTGTGGTAAGAACATTTAAAATCCTTTTAGCTTTTTGGAAGTATATAATATGTTACTATTAAATGCAGTAGAACACTAGAACTGATTCCTCCTATCTAGCTATAGCTTTGTACTTATTGGACAATGTCTCTCTCTTCCCCATCTACCCCCTCCCCCCATCTCCTAAGCCTCTGGTAACCATTCTGTACTTTACTTCTACTTTTGTAGATTCCATATATAAGTGAGATAAGTGAGAGGACATTACGTTAAGTGCTATTGATTATTTTTGTTGGCAAAATAAGTATAGTGAGATGTCCACTATATTCAGGTTAACCCCTGATCTGTATCCTAATACTTGCTAATGTGACTGCTCAATTGTGGGTATGCTTTTCTAGAGGGAGATATATTTGTCATCTTTCCTTAAATGAGAACAGAGTAGAAGTCATTTGGGCCACCTTCCTAGAGATGAGGGTTCAAGATGGGGAGCTTCATTGACCGTCATAGTGCTGTCAGCACATAATTTCCAGGTGGCATCCCAGGGGCTCTCAGACTATTTCTGCCACAGCACAGCACAAGAAATCTTATTACATTACTTTTAGATCTCTTGGGCTTTGTGTTTTAGAACCAAATATGATGGGTTTTTTGCAATTTTGTAATTGGTTAGTAGTTTTAAAAATGAGGAAGTCCTTGGGAAACTTTTTAAAACCCAGATTCCTAAAAGTAACTTCAAATCATGTAAATTTGAAACACCAAGGTATGGAGTCCAGGAATCTGTAATTTTTAGAGGCTTACCTGGTATAGGTTAAAAAAGGCTTTGATCCCTCTCCCCAATACTAATACAATCAGAAGCACTGTGGATGATGTCCCAGCTTCTAGAATTTTAAGTGCTCTTCCAGTGATTCTCATGATTGAAAATCACTGTTGTAAACTTTCTTCCATCTCTAGGAGTCAGCTGTAGAAGCCCTCACTTTTTTTTCTGCTTAGAGGATTTAGTAATGTAAACATAGCTTTTCAGGGACAAATAAAACAATCCCTGCCTGTTGTTTTTATGTTCATGAATGAAGTGTTCTGGAGGCCTCTGTCAGTTCCTCTGTACTCTTGGAAGCTTGAATTTATGGTAAAGTCAGATTAATGATAGAGTCAAAAAGTGATTTGATTACAGGATGATCTAAGGTTCAGATTTTTCAATCTATCCCATTCTTCAAACTCATCTTCTGGAAAGAATTGCACATCATCTTTTAAGGATATTCTTATTCTTAGGTGACCATTAGAAAAAAATCAATTTAATTTTTAATCAACAACTCCCATCAATGCTTACTTATTCAAATCTGTAAGCTGTAATTGCAATACATAGATGAATTAGTTTGGATTACTTTTTATTTCCCTTAGAGAAATGTGTTCATTGGAAGCATATTTTTAAGAAAGAAATGTGTTTCCTGTCCACTCTGGCTCAGAATACACAGAGTACTCACCTCACTTTCTGTCATTTTCTGTGTCCCTGTACTGTATTGCTTTTATTACAAAATGTGTGCACCCTCAAGTAGATGGAATTCCTTAGCCAGGATGCCATTTGGAGTCATCCTTTGATATCCATTCTCCCTAGTAGCACCTGGCCTAAAGCTGACCAAAGATTAGTACCCAAATTTTCAAATAAGTCTTTTAAATTTGCTTGCTTGGTATTTGTGGATTTCTTGTAGAAGCCAGCATATGCTTTGTGTGCATCTTTGTTGACACAGTTGAAAGTGAGACAAAATTCACCAAAGAAGAGTCGAGAGGACAAGGTACTATGAGATCATAAAAAGTCTATCCTGCAAGGACAGGGTATAGAATCTGAATAGGTTTTTATTTCCACAGATGCGAATTTGGTGGTGCGAGCCAAGATAAACTGGCTTTGCAGAGCATAACAGGTCTGACAGTCAACATCTTCTTCCTATTTCCATTCTTACCCATGGTTGCCTGAGGTTTAACCATACAATATTGCTTCTTGTTGCTCAAAAATGGTCAAATATCAGCAATTACATGACATCTGTGTTAGAATTCTGAGTACAATCATTGAATGGAGAAACTTTCCAGTATGTCTTAGGGTTTGTGAATTCATCCTAGAGTTCAGAGTACCCTGAATCTGCTCTCAAGTATATAGGCTGTTTCAGCTGGAGTCCCTTGGTTTGTAAGCCTCTTTACTCCTAAACTGTGTAGCCTGGAGGCTCAAAAGTCTAGTAACTCACTCCTCTTCCTACAGTGTGCCACATTCAGAGCCTGAGAGGGGACCTTTGTCTGCATTCTGATAATACCTTTATCTCTACTCCTGTTGTATTCTATACCATTTTTGCAAATTTTCCCTGTTTTTGCGTTTGTTTCTACCATTGATTAGGGAAATAAATCTGAAGAGGGAGAATGTGTAATTTGTCCTAATTTAAGAAGAGTGTCTGGATTAAGGGCTAATCTTATAAAAATTCAGGGCCCAGGGGCCTTATCCATGGTATAGGATAAAGTCCTTCTTTCAGATAGGATACTATGAAAATGAAGGAACAGTACTTCCAAGTGTGTTAGATACTTAACTGTACATGATGAAGTTAATATAGCTGTCGCTTCCACACACTTCTTATTTGTGATTATGTTTCAAGTAAGCACTGCAACAGCAATCCTAAAAACCCTGTGGCAAAACTGAAGAGAGTTAGAGCTCTTCACTGATGTAATATTCTGAAATAACATTTTCTCAGGTTCGCCTTATTACTGAGGGCGTGTATAGTAATATATCATGCTAGAAAATTCTATTGCATCCTCTGGTAAGGCAACATGGAATTTTTTACACCATTCTTTCAATTATCTTTTTCATCCTCACATAATTCTCAGGTTAGATTCCCACAGGGAGGACTATAGTATTAAAGCTATGTGTATAAGGAAAATGTAGATGACATATTCTTCCTTTCCTCCCAAGGAAAAATACATGAAAATATTTCTCAAATATCACCTGAGAATGTAAAAACCATACTCAACACACTCAGAATGGAAGTTCTTAACCAGTGATTTCAGAAAAACAACAACAACAAAAAATATTTAACCACAAAAAGATTTTTCTGTTGTTCATTTATTTGTTCTTTCATTTTGGAAACAGTTAATCAGCCCTAACTTTGAAATAGGTATTGTACTAGGAAACTCTCATAAATTAATGAGAGTCCCTACTCATGAGCCTGTATTTAACTGTGGTATAAGGAGATGGAGGCTAGCAAATAAATAAATTATAATGGTGAGTACTATAGAAGAAAACAGAAGAGGATCTGGTAGTGTCCATGGACTGAGTTCGGTGAGGATAGGCTTATATGTGGGTTTATGTAGCCAGGAAAGGTGTCCTAGACCCAATTAAGAGAATGGAGTCATCCTGTTATTTATTTAGGTACTGGGGATTGAGCACAGGGATTCTTTGCTACTGAGTCACATCCCCAGCCCTTTTTATTTGTTTACTTTGAGAGGGGTCTCACTAAGTTGCATGGGGCCTTATTAAGTAATCTGCTGAGAATGGCCTTGAACTTGCAATCTTCCTATCCTGCCTCAGCCTTCCAAATCACTGGGATAACAGAGTAGGCCACCACCGTGCCATTTTAAAAAAATTTTTTTCTTATATGCGGTACTAGAAGTGATGAGGGGGCAGATATCACTTTCACCCTTGGTATCTGATCAGGTTCCTCAGCCTCAACCATGCCCTGGTAATGCCTCTGGGGCTCCTCACTCTAGAGGGTTTAGAAAATGCAAATGGCATGATGTGATTAATATTTTTAAATCACCTTTGAAGCTGGTGTGTATCAGACTATAACGGGAAGGGCAAAAGTAAAGCTGGAAGATGGAATGGTATAATAATCCAGGAAAGAGATTATGGCAATATAGGCCATCTTAATAGGATGGAAGTGGAAAGAACTCCAGTTGATGAAGTACAGGTACAGGTACTTGTTCCAAAGAACAAGTCAATGTGATTCTGCAATTTGTATTTGGGGTACAAAAGGGAGTTCATAACCCAATTGAGTCAAATTTATGAAAGATGATATATCATGAGCTTTGTAATGTTTTGAACAACCAATACAAAAAAATAAATTAAAAAAAAAAGAACAAGTCAAAAAACTTTCTGAGGATTAGATATAAGGGCTGCTGAAGAAGAAAGAATCTTAGTGACTCTTTGAGTTTGGATCTGAACAACTAAACACGTGGTGGAAATATTTATTGGGATAGGGAAAACTGGATGGTGAAGAGAGCAAATCTGTGGGAATAAGGGTCAAGGGGAATGAGGTGTAAATTACTTGAACACTGTACTCAGTGAAGGTCCCTTCATTTCCATAAGAGCCCAGTATATTTCAGGCCAGGGGAATATCTGATTCTCTTCTTTGTCCCTATGAAAACATTTTTGGGAAGTAAAGAAGAAATTTTAAATTTATATAGACATAGCTGTTAGTCTACATGAATTTAGAGTATAATTGAAGTTATAAAACATTTATAGTCAGGCATGGTGGTGCATGCCTGTAATCCCAGTGGCTCAGGAGGCTGAGGGAGGATTTTGAGTTCAAAGCCAGTCTCAGCTAAAGTAAATCACTAAGCAACTCAGTGAGACCCTGTCTCTAAATAAAAAATACAAAAAAATAGGGCTGGGATGTGGCTTAGTGGCTGAGTGCCCCTGAGTTCAGTCTCAAGTATGCCCCCTCCCAAAAAACCCCCACATTTATATGAAATAACTTAAATACCAATATTAGATAATTAAGCTTTGTGGAAGCTATTGGGCTAAGTTTATCATGCAGCCATGGTATGATTAATTAAGTATGGTTAAAGTGAGGTGATGGTGATTTTAATCTTACTTTATGACTTCAGATTTCACTAAGAATGCAAATTGTTAATATAATGATAGAGTTCTTGGAGTTTTTTCCTTTTTTTTTTAGTAGATGGACACAATGCCTTTGTTTTATTTATTTATGTTTATATGGTGCTGGGGATTAAACCCAGTGCCTCTTATGTGTGAGGCGAGCATTCTACCACTGAGCTCCAACCCTAGTCTGTGCTTGGAGTTTATGTCATAATTTAGGTCTTTACAATATACCAGTTTCTCTGACCCTAGGCAACTATTCCAGGCTTCACTGTCCTCTTCAGTAAAATAGGAATAATAATGGAACCTCTCTATAATATGTGATAAATACATGAAAAAATTGTCTGACAAACAGAAACTCAGTGAACATTTGTTCTCCTTCTTGTCCTCTTCCTTCTTATTTTCATTTTCATTGCTGGCGTGAGTGATGAAAACAGCAGAGAGTTTCCAGGTATAGGCCGTCTGCTCACTGGAGCAGGTCAAGTTGGGAAAAAACATGGTAAAAAAAAAAATGTTTACTGCTGCATAAAACTACCCTATATGGGAAGGAGGATGATCATGGTAGACTAAGGTAGAAGAAGTAGGGGACAATGAAAATGGATGGTTAGTGGAGGAACTGGTCACCATCTTTCCAAACACTTGTCCCACAGATGAAAAGGTGGAAAGGCTTCAACATAGTAATGAATTCTGATTGTCATGCCATGTTGAAGCTCCCTGTAACTATATATTGACTTACTGGTGTTTCTGATTTACACTGCTCAGTCTTATATATGTTAAAATGATTAAAAGCAGTATACTCATTAACTGCAGACCTGATTACTTCCCCTGAGCTAAGACTAAATCTACCACCAGGACACTGATAAATTTGTCTCTTGACAGACTAGTATTTAATAGCATTTATCATCCCCCGTCTACCACCTCCTTTTGTGGTCATTTTCTTATAATTGGAAACTAGAAGAAATTCACAATTCAATCATTCCATGACATTTCTCTTTGTAAATGGCACCTTCTCTGTCACTTCTTGATCAGGGAAGAATCAGACAGTAAGTGACTCATTCCTGATTTGTTAATGCAAAACCTTTTTGTTATTTAATCATTTTTGAGACAGTCATGGGGAATTATTTAGCTTTCAGATTCTTATAAGTCATGAGCCTGCTTAGGCAGAAGATGTTGAGTAGCTTGTTGAATTATGCAAAGTTAGGTTCAAAAAGTCAATCTTGATTTACAGCTGTTACGTGAACAATTCAGTGCAGGCTCAGTGAAGCATATTATCTGCAAATAATGCTCTATACTTGCATAGAAAGAGTCTGAACAGAAAGTGCCTTCATTCTATATGATTAATGCAAAAGTGCTTTATAAACTGAGAATCACTCTACTGATATAAAATGGAATTCATATGCAACATTTATATGACCTAACCTAAGCATATTGAGGGAGTTCCTGTTGATATCCAAGAATAAAGGGGACCTAACTTTATTAAATAGTGGGAAATGTCTTGGGTGGTAATCTGCTGTTTCACAGACTCCCATCTGTTGGATTATGAGAGCAGCATCAGTAGCCATTAAATCCCATGAGCATCCAATGCCAACTATTGTAGAGGTACAAAGGAGCATAAGATGAAGTCCTTAAGAATACCTCAACAAATGGGACTTACTCAAACTAAAAAGTTCTTTCTCAGCAAAAGAAACAATAAGAGAGGTAAATAGGGAGCCTACATCTTGGGAACAAATCTTTACTCCTCACACTTCAGATAGAGCCCTAATATCCAGAGTATACAAAGAACTCAAAAAATTAGACAATAAGAGAACAAACAACCCAATCAACAAATGGGCCAAGGACCTGAACAGACACTTCTCAGAGGAGGACATAAAGTCAATCAACATGTACATGAAAAAATGCTCACCATCTCTAGCAGTCAGAGAAATGCAAATCAAAACCACCCTAAGATACCATCTCACTCCAGTAAGATTGGCAGCCATTATGAAGTCAAACAACAACAAGTGCTGGCGAGGATGTGGGGAAAAGGGTACACTTGTACATTGCTGGTGGGACTGCAAATTGGTGCAGCCAATTTGGAAAGCAGTATGGAGATTTCTTGGAAAGCTGGGAATGGAGCCACCATTTGACCCAGCTATTCCCCTTCTCAGTCTATTCCCTAAAGACCTAAAAAGAGCATGCTACAGGGACACTGCTACATCGATGTTCATAGCAGCACAATCCACAATAGCAAGACTGTGGAACCAACCTAGATGCCCTTCAATAGACGAATGGATAAAAAAAATGTGGCATTTATACACAATGGAGTATTACTCTGCATTAAAAAATGACAAAATCATAGAATTTGCAGGGAAATGGATGGCATTAGAGCAGATTATGCTAAGTGAAGCTAGCCAATCCCTAAAAAACAAATGCCAAATGTCTTCTTTGATATAAGGAGAGTAACTAAGAACAGAGTAGGGACGAAGAGCAGGAGAAGAAGATTAACATGAAACAGGGTGAGAGGTGGGAGGGAAAGGGAGAGAGAAGGGAAATTGCATGGAAATGGAAGGAGACCCTCAGGGTTATACAAAAGTACATACAAGAGGAAGTGAGGGGAAAGGGGAAAATAATACAAGGGGGAGAAATGAATGACAGTAGAGGGGGTAGAGAGAGAAGAGGGGAGGGGAGGGGAGGGGGGATAGTAGAGGATAGGAAAGGCAGCAGAACACAACAGACACCAGTATGGCAATATGTAAATCAATGGATGTGTAACTGATGTGATTCTGCAATCTGTATATGGGATAAAAATGGGAGTTCATAACTCACTTGAATCAAAGTGTGAAATATGATATATCAAGAACTATGTAATGTTTTGAACAACCAACAATAAAAAATTAAAAAAAAATAAAATAAAATAAACCTCTAAAAAACCTTAAAAAAAAAAGAATACCTTAGGTTATGTTCTGTTTCTACATTTGTTTCAAATAAACAAGTAGCTTTGTCAAAGAACTTTGCACAGAAGGGTCTGCACATATACTTAAGTCTTGCTTTTATTCCTCCTAAATGATTTGTAGTTGAGAAACAGAATATCTTTTTGCTTCTACTCCAGGTGAGAAAATCGTCTGTCGTTTTTTAAAAATACCACAGTGATAAATAAGGAGACAGAGCTGAGCTAGTGATATCAATAAGGTGTCCAAAAGAACAAATTATAATATTGAAAGGAAGTAGAAAGCTGTGGCTATACAGTGATTAGTGGCTGAAATCTATGGCCAGGTCAGCACATATGGAGGTTTCACTTTATACATATGTTTTGGAGCATGTCCCTAGTCAGTTGTGTTAAGTACATAGGAGAGACAGATGTGTACACTTAAGGGATAGCCATTTCATGAATGGATTGGGGGTTTAAGGCACGTCTCCAGGCTCAATAGGGAAACTGAAGCAGAAGCCTGGTTACAAAGATGTTGTACACACAGAGATAGTTGCAACCAGGTGGCAGGAAACAGACAAATTCAGAAAAATCACTTGAACAAACCATCAAGATTCCAGGTGTCAGGTAATTAATTTTACTGTGCGCTCCATACAGTGACTGCCTGTCGCCCGGCAGCCTCACAGGCTGCATTGTTTTCAGAGCACTTGAGACAACCTGAGAAAGGTATATTCACCAAATTTATAGAGAAATTTATAAGAAATAGATAATATTCCATAGTAATGTGTAGAAATCAATGTAATGTCAGAAATATTTGAATATCACCAAAAGGCACATGCAGAGAGTGCTAGTTATGCCATGAAAGGGCATTTGTCTTCTTTTTGAATATAATCATCTTTGCGCACACTTTGTGTGAATTACTGTTTGATTCTCTATCTCCTATGTGTCTCTGTGGGGATCCAACATTCTCTGTGTATACACATCAGGCATTTTTAAAAAGGACCATTCCCTTTTTTTCCTTCTGTTCTGATCTTTTTCCATCAACCCCTGGGTGTCATTTGTTCTTTTCTTCTGTACTCTCTTCCCTAACCAGACATGATATGAAGCTGAAAGAATATGCATATTTGTGCATGTTCTGTGTATTTTGATGCATATACACATGAATATGCATATACACATGCATTTTTTAATATTTTGGGTAAGAAGTTTTTCTTTCTTATTGCAAATAAATTAGGTAAGTAAATATTGCTTTATTTAACTAACTTTAGAAAATATTGAACTAAATTAAATGTATTTTGCCTCCATCTTCAGTTAATGTTCTCCATAGCTATAGGTCTCTAGATCTGCCTTGGAGGTTTGTTTTGTTTTTAATAGAGTGAAGGAAGAGAAGCTATTTTACCTTCTACTTAATTACTTCTAATAGGCCATGGTATATATAATAATGCATCACTTAACATTCTGAAAAATGCAATATTAAGGAATTTTGTGTAAATGTAATGGAGTGTATTTATGAAAATCTAGATTCTACACACCTAGGCTATATGATATATATTTCATGCATATTGTCTCTCATTGACCAAAACTTTGTTATGTAGTATATAATTTTATATTATTTTAGCTATTCTTATTTATTTCCTGACCTGTTCTAAAAAGGACTTGAGTAGTATACAAAAATACATATATCACAAGAAAGAAAACATATAAAGTGTGGAGATAAGAGATCCTGCAATGTGGTCAAAGGTGGATCATTGTTTTGATATGAAGTTCTATAGGCCAAAACTGAGAATTAGGTGAAGTTACTCTTCCAATTGTAGAATGAGAGATAAGAACACATCCCCTAACAGAGAGGCTTAAAATAATAGTATATAATTTCCTACTATAGTGAATCTGTAATAAATTATCACAAACTAATGACTTAACACAAGTTGATTTTCTTATATTTCTGTAGGTCTGACATAGATATTATCAGACTAAAATCAAGGTATTAGTAGAGCTGCATTTCTTTCTGGGAGTTAACCATGTTTTTACCTACCTTTTCTAGGATCCAGGGGCTTTCCACATTTCTTTACTCTTGGTGCCTTTCCTCCATCTTTAAAACCAGTGACACTGTATCTGTCTGGCAATTCTGCAGTACCCATGTCTATATCTGCCTCTCTTCTTTTGCCTTCCTCCTCCCTTTCTTGAGGCCAGCTAACTAGCAAACAATTCTCTTTTGCCTTTTGTAACTTCATGTGTTCACAGACTTGGGGGATCTAGACGTGGACATATTGTGGAGGCTGTAATTATGTCTTTCGCAAAAGAGTGAGAAATTGCCTGGGCTTCCCAAAGCACCTTTGTAACTATATGGCTCAAGTTGCTGAATTATACTGGCTAAGGTCTCCAAGTCACAGAGAGAGCGAGACCAAGAGTGAGGAAGAAGAAAGTAGAGGAAGAGAAAGAAACGTGAAACCAATAGACCGAAATGGGTATCAGTTGTGTTGCCTTTTATGTCCTAGGCTCCAAAATCATGGAATATTTCTTTTCTATCTTTACATTCACTAGAATTGAAAGAAAGTAAGACAATATTCAAGAGAGAGGAATTAGATTGAAGAAGTGTCAAAGAATTTGCAGGCATCTTTTAAAGCTACCACAGTCACTTTAAAGATTTACAGTGTCCCCTGAATAGCTTTTCTTGGAGATAACAAGTAAATAAAATTTTTTTCATAAGTCTCATAAAAGGACACTGTGTGAGGAAAAAGACAATGGTCTCACCGATATCTGTACAAAAATGCAATGATAAATTCATAGAGATGTATATTATGGCATTTCTAAGTGTTAGCACCAAAGCCCTTTTCAGGATGAAGTAATTCCACAAGTTGCAACAGGATTTATTTCAGGTGTATAGGTCTCTAGTGCACTAAAGAAAAGCTAGACAAAAACACAAAGGCAATAGAAAAATTATTGAACCATACACATTCTTCAGCTGATCCTCTGTGAATATTGTGTTTTTGATAAAAAGTTAAGACTTAGGCATCAAAGAGAGAAAGATTTTGTTCCTTGACAAGAACCATGAACAATGATAATCTGTGTGGCTAATTAAGGAAAAATCATTATTTTTTTTAGATGACATTGGTGTTTAGTTCTTTGCTGAAATAAATTATGCTCTTCTCTATATAGTCACCAATTTCAGACATAAATAAATGCAAATGATTTTTAATAAATGGAAAATTAAACCATACCAACTTAAAATGGTTGTTTTCGTATTTCATTATAACAGTCTCTTAGAAAATGTGCATTTGCTACTCTTTGGCTCACATCCTTCCATAAAAAAAATAGTTGAAATTCTTGACTTTTCATCATTAATGTTTTTGCCAATATTTATATCTAATGCCATAGGTTTTTAGAATATCAGAGTCTAAATAAAATGAGTATGACCAAGTATGGGGATTATTTCAATTAGTTCTTATACTGTCAGTTCTTAAATCATGTTTTACTAAAGAGGGCAGTATATACTTTTGTTGATTATTAAGTCCTATTTTTGACTTCTTTTTAATGTCTTCAATAATAATTTTTTTTTCTCTTGGACTGAGAACAGGGTCATTCAATCACTTATATATTTAGCAATTAGTGTACACATGAGCAGTCTACTCTTTTCTTTGCAATTAAGTAATATAGGATGCAGACTGTGAAATGAATGAATAAAAGATAATTACATAGCATACTTAATCGAAAGCCAAGTTCACTAGCTTTTTAATGTTCTTTCATTTAAGTATCTATCCTTGATTATTGTAGCATGTTTTCCTACTGCTACCTAATAAAACAGGAGATTGCAAAGAACTTAAGAATGTCTGTCAAAGAGGCTCATGTATTTTTGCCTCAGACATAATATCAATAGATAACATGAAAATGGAATAAAATGCCTATCTGAATAAATATGACATAGGAGAGATGTGAGAATATTTGGAGGACAGATTTTTTTAATGGGTTGTTTGATTTCTTTTTTTGGGGGGAGTGCTAAGATAGAATCCAGGGCTTTGCACATTCTAAGCATATGCTCTACCACTGAGCTATACCCCCAGCCTCTCATTTTTAAAGAAAACTTCATATGCCTAGAAAGGGATTGATGTCCTGTGTGAAGCCATGCCCTTGAGGTTAGAGCTAGCTCATTAACAAAAATTTAAAATACATACAATTGTTATTTTCTGTTCACTAATCATACCAAAAAACAAAGTTGATTTACATGTTTGTGTATCTCTATATAGAAAAATAAAGCTGTTCTTCCTATGCCCTTCCTCTTTAGCTCTAATATCTTTCTTACAATCTTATTTTCCCCACATCTTGTGTCACAATTTGAATTTTATCCCAGCAAAAAAAAAATTAAAAGAAAACCTCTCTTTAAGGTTGAGTAATATTCCATTGTGTATATATACCACATTTTCTTCATCCATCCATCTATTGAAGGACACCTAGGTTGGTTTCATAGTTTAGCTATTGTGAATTGAGCTGCTATAAATGTTGAAGTGGCTGTATCACTATAGTTTGCTGATTTTAAGTCCTTTGGGCATAAACTGAGGAGTAGGATATCTAGGTCAAATGGTGATTCCATTCCAAGTTTTCTGAGGAATCTCTATACTGCTTTCCATAATGGTTGCACCAATTTTCAGTCCCACCAGCAATGTATGAATGTACCTTTTGAAATTATAGCATTTGTTGGTAAATGAATGGAGCTAGAGAATATCATGCTAAGAAAAATAAGCCAATACCCCCCAAAGCCAATGGCTGAATGTTTTCTCTGATATGAGGATACTAATTCACAATAAGTGATGAGGACTAAGGAAAAATAGAGTTACTTTGGATTAGGTAGAGGGAAGTAAGTGGAGGGGAGGGGATATGAGAGTAGGAAGGATAGTAGCGTGAATCAGACATCATTACCCTCTATACATATGCCACTATACAATCTGTGTGATTCTACATCATATATAACCAGAAGAATAAGAAATTATATTTTATTTATATATGATGTGTCAAAGTGCATTCTATAATGTGCATTCTATAAAGTGCATTCTATAACTAATTAGAAAAAAATTTTTAAAAAGACAACCTCTCTCTGTCATACTTCTGTTTTCCCCCTTTATTATCATGTATAGCCATGAATGGTTTGATATAGTTAAAACTGTTTGATAGTTCTTTTAATTATATTTTACAGAGAACATCCTTAACCTTTTCTTGAGTTATATGTATGAAAGCCTGTAGGGCAGTGTGGTAGCAGAGGCAAAAACAAGAACATTCTTTCAAATTAGTTAGTGTGTGTACCAATTATATTTTGGACACTGCTCTCTATTTAATCTCCAAGTTGAGAATCCTATTTCCTAAGTGAATGCATTATTGTTCATTATTTATGTACATTGTTGGAATATACAATATTTAAAATAAAACCAATCTGTTTAGTTTCCTGTAGTGACAAAAGCATGGGATAAATCTAGTACCTATAACAGAGAGGACCCTGGGACTTGCCAGAAGTACAAGGCCACTTTATGCCATGTCTAGGATATCTTTGGCAAAGTCTGCCAAGTGGGAAACTTGAGGACTTTGGGGAAAGAAATTTAAAAAATAAATCTTAAACCTTAAATTTAAAAAATAAATCTTAATTTTATCTGCCTACAGAATAAAAAATGGAGCAAACTATGTTAATGCATTTATTAATATATCAGAACAAACCCAAATATTATGTATAACTATAATGCACTAGTAAAAACATTAAACAAAATTTAAATGCTTTCACCAGAAATCTCTAGTTACCTTAGAAAGGAATTGAAAAAGCACTGGGGAGAGAGAACCAGTGCTGAACACTTCTCATTGGCCCAAACCTGGCTTTATGTTGATAAAGGCTGGCTATTCTGATAAAGCAATGGTTCATGTGAAATCATAACATATAGGAAAGAACATATTAGACAGATGATAGAAATCTCAGTAACTGTGGGAGCTGTTTCTTTGTCATATATTTGACTCAGTCACATAAATTTGCCTATTAGTAACAAGGTAAGCTGAATGCAACCTTGGAGGCCAATGAGGAAGCTGAGCTTTTCACTCTCTAGTTGAGTCAGGGTCTATTCTTGGACAGGTGTGAATTTGGGATTCTATTGTCAATCAGTGGAAATAAGGCTGCAGAGTGAAATGACCTGTAGGACACTGGGACATAGCAGTTTCATTAACATTCTGATAAATCAGTTTCAATCTACACTTAAAGACTAATATGATAGGAAGCAATGTTCTAATTAAAGCATCAGATCTTTTGAGTTACAATTTAGATTAAATCAATAGTGTGTTGAAATTGTATTTCAGTTACTCACAATAATGAACTGTGACCAAAATATTTATATGTAAAGTATGTATGATAGACTATGTATTATGAAAAAAAATAATGGTTAAACATAGTAGGTTTAGTGAATTCTTCTTAAATATTTTAATAATATAAGAACAAAATTTCCCTTAAAATATGTGTATGTGTCCATATGTGTGCACATGCATAAAATAAAGCCTCCTTTCAGGCATATCCACTGTATTCAGATAAATGGTAAAATGCATTTACCATTTATATTTTTATGAGTTCTGTTTCAATTGTATTTTTCTTTTAAAAGTTCACTGTTTTTTGTTTGTTTGTTTTTTGATGACATTAGTAACACCAAGTATATGTACTTTGTCTTTGTATGGAAAGTTAATTTGTTAGCTAAGTGACCCTATCATATGCTTTATTATAATTAATTTTCAAAACAGTGCTCTTTAATAAGAAATTATCATTTTTTCATATATTTATGGTGAAGTAATGGAAGTTTTCCCTAATTGTATAAGAATTACTTATTCTTGCATATAAAAGTAATAGTTATACTCATTCTCTCTTCATCACTGAAAGTAGTTTCATGATCAATAAATGACACATTGTCTATTTTCTTTTTTCCCTGTAGTCAAGGGACTAAAGAAAAAAAGAGCCAGTTACTGATGGCTGTGCAGGTCGCCTTGCCTTATGCCTGGGGGCCTAGCTGTGAGCATGATCACCATAGCAACTACCCCAGGCTTGTTTTTTCAGGGATAGAGATTTGAAATTGTGAAATACTTTGAAACAACTAATCTAATTGTTGACTGCGCCATGCAGTGGGGAAAATCAGAAAATCAATCACATTTCACCAGCTTCCAGCTTCCATTTATGTTACACATAAAATGAAGGTCTTGACAATCAATCTGATGAGAAAAACATTGCACCCAGAATTTAGCAAGAAACCAGTTCAGATATCTGCTAGATATCTGAAGTGACAGGGTAGCCTCAATTCTCACAGTGAGTAGTAGAAAACTTTTTCATAATTCTCAGTTCTGCATAAAACAAGACAACAGTGTTGGACCAAAGGCCTTCTTATCCTGTAGTCCCCTCAGCCTAACACAACCAGTTGATTAAGTGAAGAGAATAAAAATAATATTTTAAAGCTTTAAACATTTATCATGGGGTCTGAATAATTTAATTTTTAAAGTTTCTTCATGGGGAAGTGGTTGGATCAATTAGATTTCGATGGTTAAAAAAAATCTGTTCTAAAAATACTGTCTAAAAGTATAGCAAAATTCAAACTAATTGGGTGTTTATATCTTCTATATACTTAATACTGTTTATTTAAGAATAATTAATAATTTGGTCATCTACTTTTACTACCAAAGTCTTTTGAACTTACTTTTTAGACAAATGACAAACAAATTAGAATCTTTGAATGTAAGGACCTGTGGAAAATTGCATTTAAGCCTGATGATGATTGCATACTTCTTTACAGTTTATAGACATTACCATATACATTCTTTCCTGAGCACTAGGTTTTCCAACAATGTTATAATTAGTAACAGTTTAATAGATTCTACAATTTAATACACTCTTCTCTTTTCAAAGAAAAGCGAAATTACTATTTTCATAGCATCTAGGCACCATGATGGTTGTATTGGAGTGGTGGAAAATGCTGATGGACTGAAGCTTATTCTTATTTAACTGAAAGAAACACTGTGACTGCTAATGCTTTTTTCTACCTAATGAACCAAATCTATAATAAAGCCACAAGTTCCAGCAATGGTACTAGTGTATTACAGTACACGACACTAGAATGACACTGCAAGGAAAGATAAATTCTGACTAATGCCAAGGACTCTGGATAATTATTACAAGGCAATTCCATGACCAGTTATGTTGGAGTTGTCTCTACTGTTAACCTCAAGGAGATATAGAGTATCCTCCTTGTGCTAGAAAAATTTACACTTCCAATTTTCACATATATGTCAAAACAGTGTTCCTTGTGATGTGCCATAGGGAGTTAAGCACTCTTGTTATTCCAAGATCCAAGATTTCACAGTACTGAATAGTTGAAAATGTAATCTAATCCTATCCCATGCTGCCAGTCTGAAAAGGAGAATGCCAGAAGAAATAACCAGGGGGAGTCATCTCAGGCATTTCTCCCCTTTAGCTGGTTTTCTAGAATTCTTTACTTTTAAATATTTGTTAATTGTAGGTAGACACAATAGCTTTATTTTACTTATTTATTTTTATATGGTGCTGAGGATGGGACACAGTGCCTCACACATGCCAGGCCAGCACTCTACCATTGAGCTACAACCCAAGCCCCCTCTAGAATTTTTGAGTATAATTTATGTGAAATTCCTAAAAAGAAGAGTAATTTAAAGTGAACCACCTTGGATTCTGTTGGTTACTTAAAAATAATGCAGAAGAATAATGAGGGATGCACATAGGTTCTTCTGACAAACCACCTTTGGCCTTTATGTTAGACAGTGGAATAGTCATGTTTTTGCAAATGACACCTCGGTGTAAGTGCCTGTTACTGCCACTCTTCCACTAGAACAGTATACTTAGAGATATTAGAGTCTTACGAATTCTAACAAGATGGAGCAGATCCTTCCATCCCCAAGGGTAAAGAACCACCTTGAGTTTTAAATACCAACAGAATATGGAATAATGAAATATATATTTTTGTGCATCTATATTACTGTGTCGGCATTCAACTAAAATTATTCAACAAGTAGCATATTAGAAAAATTAAAGCTTATCTCACTTAAAGTTTTCAATGCATAAGATCATGAATATTCTGGAAAATATCATGAATATATCTAGAAAAATATTCTAGAAATATATTAATGAATGTCTTAAGAAGTTGGCAGTTCTAAATACTCTTCCTTTTTTTTCTCTCTCAACCAGTTATTCAATGAATTATTTAAAAAAGAGTTGTGCTCTCAGGATAGGATAAAAGGCATTGCAATGAAAACTGGTGGAATCCTGGTAAATCTGTAGTTTAGTTAATACTGTAAGGCAATATTAATTTCTCAGTTTTGATCATTGTGCTACAGTTGTATGAGATGTTAATATTAGAGAGAGCTGGGTGAAAGGTGTATAGAACTTTACTATTTTTATAACTACTCTGTAAATCTAAAATCATCTCAAATAATTTGTTTAAAAAATTCATATCAATTATAGAGGAAAAGGAGTGGCATGAGTAAAAACTATGATAATTAGTAGGACATAGCCTATGATAATTGCTTTTTCAAAACCTACAAATATAATGAGGTCTAGAAGCTTAGGAGCACATGTTAAATATAAAAATACTGTTTAACAATATAGAAACCCATAAGATCAATTCTTAGCATTAGGACTTTCACAGTTATCTGAATCCTCATAATCATCTCAATAACACAGAGCATATTAAGTTAGACCCTGAAAAAAAGAAAAAGAAAAGCCAAATCACTTCTAAAAACTTTAAAGGATTAGCTCTTCAATGCCATCTCTATCTCAAAGACATCTCTGAGATATTTCTTAATTCCCAAGAATAAATCATTGACCCTGTCCTTGACGGTGCCCAGTGCTGCACACTTAGCAGTCAGCTACTACAGAACTGAGGACCTCCTGTTGTCCCTAACTACTGTGTACACCCTTCAAGGCAAGAAACTTATTTTTGGTTTGTCCTCCCTAATGTATTAGCTCACAATAAGTTCTCTTCTTTTTTTCAAGTAATCAGTGGATTTGATCATAAAACATGCGCACACTGCAAAATTTTTGTAAGAGCATCTTAGTCATTTTCCTATTCAGAGTGCAAATGAGGAACAAGCCAGAAGAAAGATATTTCTCTCCAGCATATGCAGTCTTTAGGATTATTGGAAAGATAATATCATTGTCCCATAGAATTAAATATAAATGATGTGGAAAACAGGTGAAATCTCTATGAAAAAGGCTTTGGGTGACATAATGTCTATGTATTTGCTGATTTTGCTGTTTCTAAGTTCTGTTTATAGTTTCTAATATTGAAAACCTGATTATTTTAAGGGCTATGTTACTTGGGTATATCATTTTTTTTGTACCAAGGATTAAACTTGGGGTATTCAACCATTGAGCCACACCCCCAACCCTGTTTTTTTTGTATTTCAATTAAATACAGTGTCTCACTGAGTTGCTAAGTACCTAGCCATTGCTAAGGCTGGCTTTGAAGTTGTGATCCTCCTGTCTCAGCTCCCAAGCCGCTGGAATTACAGGCATATGCCACCGTACCCGGCTTAGTTGGGTATATCTTAACCATAATTTGTTATCTCAGTCAACATCTGTCTCTTCTGGCTCATTTTGGTAAGTCAGAAGACAAGCCAACCAAAAATTAGTTGCCAGTAATCGGTTTATAATTTTAAACATGAAAGTAGTGAAATAAAAGTTACATTGGAAAGTAAATATAGTGAAGAGAGAAAGTCGTGCAGGAGTCAGCATGTGATCATCCTCCACAGGCCTCCAATTGGTTTTGGCTTCATCAAAATATCTTGTTCATGGTTGGTGCATTTAGTATGCACTGTGGCTGCTGCTGTTGGAAGGTTATTACGTTTGACCTAGATTTTATTGGTGTATGCTCTAATCTACTCAATTATCTTTCTGGGTTTGTATGTGTCTCCGAGAAAGATGAACCACCAACTTCTATTGGCATATTGAGTAGCTGTAAAGATTTGATAAAATGCTAATTGATAATAAAAAATTTAAGTCACTATTGTTATTTAATTTATTTTCTTCTTCTTTTGAACATTATTAGGGAAAATATTTTTAATGAAATATGTGTGGCTAACAGAAGTGACTTAGTAAAAGTAATATAACAGTGGGAATCCCATTTGGTATTTTTGTAGCTCCTACAATTTAGATAAAGGTCAAAGGTACTACAACTTCAGAATTGTGCATTCAGAAATGGCTATCAGAAGTCCCAAGTGCTTCCTTCATATAACTGTATGCTGAAATACAAATTACCCAGAGCAGAAAATTTCTATTTTCTTAAATAACATGAGTAGAATTAGAATTTGGAGCTCCTTCATTAATAATTTCATATGTTTTGAGACATTTAATGCTTGTTTGTGTTCCTTTAGGCTATGATATCACATGTTCAATAACTACAACTAATAGGAGAGAGATGCCTGAGGGAAAGACATGTATATAGGCTGAGCACTGGGATGTTCAGATGCTCTTGTCCACTCTTGACCTACTGGCAGTGGTGAGGTAGATGCTTCTGAGTGGAACAGAAGTGGGAAAACTAGGCCACGTTATAGCAGTGGGCTGACATTCATTTGAGCAGCACTCCTATAGTCATCTAATAATTTCTTGACATACTTTCTAAGTTTGACATGGTTTGGTTATATTCTCAAAATTGTTCTTTCTGCTTATAAATTTATACTATTTTCTTGTTATCCAGCTGGGGATTTTTAAAATTCTTTTCTACCAGGCAACTGAAGTTTTCTTTTATAATTTATTTTTGAACAGATAATACATTAACATGATTTATATTTTTTCAAACATTTTGTATAGTAGAAGATACCCTCTGACTTTGCCTTCCATCTCCCTATTATTCCTCTTTCTTCTGAGTCTTTTAAAATACACATGCAAGCAAAGAAGGATCAATTTAACTTATAATCTCTATTCTTCTTTGTATTTTTAATGCAAGAGCCTGGGCTAATATCAAACTGATGGGATAGAATCCTAATTCTCAGTTACTTTATCAACAAATGAGTTAAAGGGCTGGGAGGAATATGGCTCAGTTGGTAGTGTGCTTGCCTTGCATGTACAAGACCCTGGGCTTGATCCTCAGCACCATCAAAAAGAAAAATGAATTAATAGTAAAGTCATCTTTATGGGTCATTGGGAAGGGTAAATAAGGAGAAGATTGTAAAAAAGACTTTTCAATCTTTCTGACTCATTAGCAGATAGTGCTGAGTGTGATTATTGTCATTATTTTTAACCTCTGAATGAAAGGAAGACATGAAAAGAAAAATAATGTGGTATTGGTCTCATTAAGACTGTCATAACAAACTACTTCAATCTTGGTGCTGTGAAGCAACAGAATGCTTGCTGTCATAACTGTGGAGTCCAGAAGTATGAAATGAAGGTATCAAAGTCCTGTACTCTTTCCAGAAATTCCTTTTCTTCCCTCTCACAGTCTGTGGTGGCCTTCAGAAGTGCTGAGCTTGTGGACATATAAGCCACTCTCTGCCTCTGTTTTTACCCAACTCTTTCCTCATCCCTTTGGTCTCGTGTCTCTTGTCACATGGATACTTGTCATTAGAGATCATGCAGATTAATCCAGGATGACCTTGAGATCTTTAACTTAGTTCTATCTATAAATATCTTTTTTTTTTCTGAATCACATCACATTCACAAGTTTTGACATTTAGAATGTAGACTTATCTTTAGGGAGCTACCATTCAAACCACTATGAACATCTGTTTTGTAATTTGTTTGATGATGATTGCTCTATTAAGAGAAAATATGGTTATTTATAACAAATATAAACATACTGATTGACATTTTGTTTTATATCAGCTTCACACATAGTAATATTTACTGACAAACTATGAAATATGAAATTATCAAATCAATAATAATAAATCTGCCATAAGCAAATATACATTATTTTTGCTTATACACTTATTTATTCTTCCTCCCATTCTGTGGTTCTATATGTGTATTTGTATGAGGTTGAAAGAAGGAAGTAGGGCAAGATTTAAAAAATAAAATAATATATTAATGTGTTCATCCCATTTGAAAACAGAAACTTGAATTGGTTGGCCACATCTTCAAGGATTCACTTTTACTCTCTGTTGTAAATTTCCATTCCCAGGGATGGCCCATTTCTTTTATATAATAGTAGAATAGCTTATCCATTCTGTCATAGCACAAAAGAGTTGGAAGAAATAGAGTGCCAGATGCATTTTCTATATATCTTTTGGAACAGAAAAAGTAGAGAAACTGTTAAATTTTTTTCTTTGAAAACCATATGATCCTGCTTCAAAGAATCACCATTTCTAAGAGAGAAAATTCTTGATTGCATTACAAGCATTTAGACAGAGATACTTTATGTTATCACCAGTTCAGTCATCTGGATCTTACAGTGACCCAGGGTCCTGCAATTTGTGTATGACTAAATCATACCACAGAAGCAATCATTTTTAACTTTGCTTTTGATTTCCTCCACCGATTATCCTGTAGCATTTCTACATACCCATTTAGGGAGTAGCATAGCATGCTAGAGTTGTTATTATTTTAGTCTTTTAATAAACATTTTTTTTTATTTTTCAAAATTGTGTATTAGCTGTGGTGAATAATGCCCTGTGATCTAAGAAATGCATTACTCGTCTTTTTAAACTTACTTGTCAGACTATCTGATAGGATGTTTTAGGAGATGGCATGATTTCCATAGCCTCCCATGTATTACTGAAGTTTCATACTTAAAGCTTTTCTAAATCTTAGAGATATGCTTCCCCATCCTATTTTTGTAGTATAGTACTTAATTTTACTTAGAATATTTAGTTGACAAATAAAAAGTATATAGTGGTATAATTTCAAAGTGTATAATATGTAGATTTAATATATGTATACCTTGCATCCTAATTGTCACATATTAATTAACACAACCATTACCACCTACAGTTTCTCAATGTGGAGTAGTAGAGGTGAGTACATTTAAAGTCTGATTTTATTATTATTAGCATTAACATTAGTAGTACCACTGAGCTATAATATGATGTTAACTATAGTCACTATGCTGTACGTTAGAGACCCAAACTTACTTATAACTGAAAGTTTGTATCCTTCTTTCAGTTTCTCCCCATTTTCTGCACCCCTCAACCTTGGAAATCACTGTTCTATGTTCTCTGATTCTAAGAAAGATTTTTACAGTCTACATAAATGTGAAATCTGTACAATATTTATCTTTCTATGTCAGATTTATTTAGCATAGTGTCCTTCAGGTTCATTCATATTGTTACAAATGGCAAGATTTCCTTCTTTTTATGGTTGAGTAATATTCCCTTGTGTGAGTGTGTGTTTGTGTGTGAAAATGTGTGCACATACCACATTTTCTATATTTGTAGACAGATTCTTGGGTTGTTTCTGTGGTTTTGATATTGTGAATAATGCTTCAAATGAACATGAAGAGTACAGAAATCTCTTCAACATACTGATTTTATTTCCTTTATATATACACCTAGAAGTAGATTGCTGCATTACATGATAATTCCATTTTAAAATTTTTGAGGATCCTCATACTATTTTCCATGATGATTGTACTGATTTACTTTTAGTACACTACTATACAACATCAGCGAACAGGAAGGATACTTTTTTCCTCAACCTCACAACACTTATCTCTGTTTTTGATAGTAACCATCCTAACAGATATGAGGTGACACTTCTGTGTGGTTTTCATTTGCATTCCCCTGATGATGAATGCTGTTGAGCACATTTCATATGCCTGTTGCCCATTTGTATGTTTTCTTGGTAAAAAGTCTCTTATGATCCTTTGCCCATTTCAGAATTGTTTTTTTAGCTATTAAGAAGTAGAAATTCCTTATATATTTTAGGAATTCAGTCCTTTTCTCTCTTTCATAAAAGAAAATTTTCATTGATGCTAGTTTACTCTGAATTTTTGAGGAAGGTCACATTTAGCTTGTCTTGGTATTTACTTACCAGAAAGATTATATACTTGTTCTTGGTCTTTTCGTGTTCATCGAATCTCATATCTTATGCTGAAGGGCAGGGTGTGTGAATGTCATCCTACCTGTTTGTCCATTACCCAGTGATTACTAATCTACTGACACCTGGGTAGGAGAAGGGAAAAAAATAGGAAGATTGTACATATCCTGGAAATTCTAAGTCAGATTTGTATATTCCTTGACAAAAGAACATGATAAACTACAACCTCCAAATCTTGCTGCTCACAGAGTTTTCCTTGATTCATCCTCACTCGTATGTATTTATAATGAGATGATCTCTATCTTCAAAAAACGTCTCTTGCCACTAACCATTCACTCTCTAGCTATGTGTGTCTTCTTTGCCATTGTGTATACCAGGAGTTTAGGTCACTGAATAGAGGCAAAACAGCAAGTTCTCGGATGTGAGTTTGGAGTATATTCAGCTTTACTATCTCAGTAATCATTTCGTGAGCAGTAAGAGAGGTTGCTACTATAATTTAAGAGTGTGTGTCAATCTTGATTATCACTTGTAAGGCAAATAGCAGCTTCTTCCCACAGTCACTGGCATTTAGTTAAACTTTTTTTTTTTGCTCTTTATATGAATATCATAAAATCCAAATATTTAATTGAATAAAGGTTAAGGTTCCTCTTCCTAAATTTGTTTCATTATCCTACTTTCACTAAGTAAACCATCTTAACATGTAACAGTATTTAAAATTTTCCTTGTATCATTCCTCTTTGTGTAATATTTAATTCTCATAGTAAATCGTATTAACTTGTATGCTTTTTTTAAAATACAGAGCTTAAATTTTGTTTCCAATCTGCGATTCATCATTAATATTATACCATCACAAGTATAGCTCATTACTTGTGACCTCTTCCCAGCATCATGCGGTTTGAATGGATTATAATATTTTCTTCTATTTATTGTTGAATACTTCCATTGTGCGTGTGTGTGTATTTCTGTGTATATATATTTGTGTATATACATATTTATATACTATATATATGCATTTTCTCTTGTAAATAATGGTGCAGAAATTATTCTCATACACATATCTTTATATAGATTTACAATTGTTTCTGTTGGGTAAAATTCTAAATTTGCTAGGCCATAAGATTCTGAAAGGCATAGCCACATTGCCTGTTGAAAAGGGTGTTGGAGGAAAATAGATGACTCACCCTTCTTTCATTTACAGTGTGTTTGAGAGTTTCCATTTTTGGTTTGTTGATTATTTTCCTTTTGATATTTTGACTGTATATTGGAAAGGAGTATGTCAGTAAATACTAGACTTTGGAATATGGATGCCAATTTTTTTTTAACATGATATTATTGTAGAACGTTGTCTTATTCTAGGAGCTTCTTCCACCTTCCAGGGAGAGAACTTTTGTAATGAATTTACTTTGATTTTTGTAGAAGGAATTATTTTGATAATATTTGCTCTCATATAAAATGCCTGAGATAAATACATGAATTTTCCAGGATATCTTTAATAGAAATTGAAGAAAATAAGTTATAGTAATAGCTGTAATAGTTGTCTTTTTCTTCCTTGATAAATATTGGTAAAGGTAGAGACGATATTTTGTTGTCTAAAACAATATGCCCAAAAAGTAGATATACTGATGTCAAGATGGGGAAGTACAAACTTTTGCAGTTCTGTTCAATGCCACACATTTAATACCTGACCACCAGAGGATTCTTCAAAATTCCCCTTTCAACCTCTTTTAGCCAACTTTATCAGGTGTCTTTATTATTTATCCATATGAGTGAAATCTCTTTATTTGAACAGTTTCTGATGTGCTGTTTAAATAGGAACAAGTCGTTTATTCTTCTTGTTTCTGTGTCCATGAAGATAGAATAATTTTCACATAATTGAAATTAGAGCATGACTGCTAAAATAAAGTTTGCTGAGTACTTAAAAACGCTTCGAGGGAAAGGCAATTTTAACATAAATTAATGTTTTTTGATTTACATTGTGTAATGTATTTTTAATTCCACTTTTAAAGCTGAATTTGAATTCATGCATTTTTATTACTTCTGTCTTTTAGATGTAAACTTCTTACCACACAGTACAACTTAAGTAAATGATTGTAAGAAAGCATGCAATTCTTGGTTCAGTAATTTTCTTTTCTAGGGCTATCTACATATTCTAATTTTAAATGGTTTATCTTAAATGGTAAAAAATATTCAAAAATACCTTTTAAATTTATATGCAGAATTATTGATGGTTTACTTGGACAGGGTCTTAAACGTTTGGGTGTCTTCTATTTCCTGATTCTGAAAAGTTCCACTATCAACATCTCTGTAGGAAGAAATGTGTAGAAAAATATTGTGTATATATTTATGTATACATATTTATTTGCATACATACACATTCATATATATGATTATATGTATTCATAAACACATAAATATACTTGTCTTAGTCCGCTTTTTCATTGCTGTTAACAAAAGACTTGACAAGAATAATTTAAAGGAGGAAAAGTTTATTTTGGAGCTCACAGTTTCAGAGGTCTCAGTCCACAGATAGCTGCTTGCATTCATGGGGGCTGGAGGTGAGCCAGAAGGGCATGGCAGAAGGGTGTGACAGAAGAAAACAGCTCAGGACATCACAATAGGAAGCAGGAGAGAAAGAGATCACCTCAACTATGACAAAATATATAAAGGCATGATCCTGGGGACCCACCTCCTCCATCCATACCTATCTGTCTACAATTACCCCCCAGTTAATCCCTATTAGGAATTAATGCATTGATTATGTTAAACCTTTTATAGCCCAATAATTTCACCTTTAACTTTCTTGCATTGTTTTACACATGAGCTTTTCAGGGACACTCCACATCTAAATGCTAACAATACTTTAAATATGTTTAAGAGTAATTAAAATTGTTTTCTCTTAAATTTCATTGGTTTTTCACACATCTTGAAATCCTCCCAGTAGGCAACTTCTATGCTAAATCTCATTAACCTGAATGTACAGATATAATATTGTTATAAAGTCTTCTCCCGAATCAAAACATTTTCCCTAGTAGCTGGGCATGATATGGTATGTCCCAACTACCAGGGTTTCAGAATTTATGTTGTAAACCAAACTAACAAGAGAAGAGAGACTTATCAGGTCCCTTATAAACTCTGTCGATCCTGATGAAGTCACTTATGACTCAAACTCAACGATTCATATACAAAAGTCCATACCTTTCCCACAAATATGAACCAGTTTACTACTTGGTGCCCACCTAGTCTTCTCATCTTGTGGTCTTTAAACTATAGTTAGCTTTCATGACCCTTTATCAACTCAGTGATTTATCTATAATTAAAATTTCAAAGTCTCTCTGATCCTTTTTACACATTGTTGCCATGTTACATCAAACTTCAACATATATATTTATATAATAGATAACATTAATATGTATTATATGTAATATATGCATTATAACATTCATTATTATGATATACATATTATAGTATTATGTGTAACATAATTTGTATTATATGAATCATAGTATATAAATATGTAATTATATAAATATATGTTTTAATGAATATCTCCCTTCCTGGTTAATTTTCTATAATCCTAGCATCTAGCATTACACATAGGGAGCATTGTAGGAACTTCATAAATTTTTGTTGAATGAGTGAATAAACATTACAAAATTCATTTTAGTAATTTTAAAAACTACAGTTTACTTTGTCCTACAGTGATTTCCTGTGAATCTCAGATATCAAGGAAAGAAAGGGCAAACCCCTCAACCCACTGTTTAAGGCTCTTAAATATCTTGCTCTCCTACTTTTACTTTTATCACTATTCTAATTGTGAATGCTCTTTTATTTATGCTAGTTTTAATTTTCTATAATTTTCATGCTTCATCCCAAGCCTCACATGTATAATTCCTTTATCCTGTTTTCATGCTTGGTTTGCTCTCTCTACAATGACCTATTCAGTCTGGTCTCCCCCTCTAAGCCCTGAGCTTAACTGAAGTTTCAATACTTAAGAGTTCCTTAGCTTTAGCCCACACTGGTGTCTCCTTCCTTGGCTGTCCCATTGTTTTAATAGTATCACCCCTTTTTATTTCCTTCTTTCTCTTTTCTTTACAATTCTGCTCTTTTTCTTTAATGTAGGGCTTTTTTCCCCAACTCATAAAAGTAAGACTTCACCTTTCCCTTTCTTTAAAGAAATCAGATAAACTAATTGAATAGTAGGAGTGGTAGGTAGAATAAGCACTGGTATCCTCAGGAGAAGGCTGAACTGGAAGCATGATTGTAGGGGGAGGGTTGTTTGGGGTCACATCAGGATATAGGGGCTCAGGAAGTCCTGGAGGAGTTCATGGTGGGCCCCCAGAGTAAGTAGCCTCTGCAAAAGGGCAGAAAGTTCACCAGAAAAGGCTCCAAAAATGAATATTTCCTCCTTGAAAACTTGGCCTTAACATATTCTAGTCTAGTGCTTCCTGGGCATCAGAAATGGAGTAATTTGAAGGAGCCAATCTGTGGCTTCCAATGCATTAGAAGTTTTCTCAAGTAAGTACCTTTTGGTGAAAGTCACATAGCTTATTTTCACCCTGCTGAGCTATACTGTCCTGCTGCATAGGTATGTCTTTTAAGACCATGAATAATTGAATTTCTATGTCAAATTAACTCATGTCTCTTGAGGTTGGCTAAGGAATTATTTAATTTATCTTAACTAAGCTATTTCTTTAGGTACCTAATAAATGAATAAATAAATTCATCAGACTAAAGTCCTTAGTTTTTTCAGTGCAGCACAGAATATGATCCCTGCTCACCTCTCCTGCTTGATTTCATCCTGCCTCTTTCATGGGTTGCCTTTCTGCTATACTTTGGCTTTCTTTCAGATTCTCAAAGGCTGGGGTTTCCTTGGGACACAGGCCCTTACACATGTTGTTAGTATGCCTAAAACTTTTTGTCTTCTCTAGGCAATTCTCATCACTACCCAACTATAATATTTCCCTATTATAAGCATTTGTGGTTACAGGTACTTCTCTTTCGCAGTCATTAGCATAGCTCTGATATTACATTTTAAAGTGATTTCTTGTTTAATGTACACTTTGATCACTTAATTGGAAGTTCCTTAAGAAGACAGATTGGAACTGTTTTTGTTCACTTTCGTATGCCAGTGCCTGGCACCAACAAGGCACCCAATAAATATTTATTGACTTAAGTGAACTGGGAATTTAATTTTCACTTGTGAATTCAGTTACTATACTACTCCATGTTACAGCTTTCCTTTCTAACATTGTTATCCCTGTTATTTAAACCCTATAAAACATGGAAGAAATCAAACACATATACAAAGGCTTCTAACATAAATGTAGTTAGTTATCTATTTAATAAAAAATTAATTTTCGCCTTTCACAGAATAAAGAGTAAAGTTGACATTTCTTTATGAACTTCGAACCTTTCTCCCTGTGTGTGGTTTTTGGAAACTCTAAGTACATTTTTAGTATCAATGCCCACTTCCAGGCAAGATTATACACAGCAAAATCTGAAACAGCCTCAAAGCCTTTCACGTTTCAATAGAGGGAGTGTAATGATTTTACTATTCGACTTTGTGATATAGTTTCTCAGTAGAGTGAACACTAAATCAGTTATCAGGCAAGTTCATATTAAAGGAATGATGTTCAAAGAATTATTCCACAAGGCTTCTCATGCCTGGATCTTCAAAGAACACTTGCATGTTTTAGTGATACTAAACTATAAATAATTTTGAAGGATTGAGAGAGAAGTTTGATGGCTTAATAAGAAAAGGTCGGTTTATTCTGGACACTGAGGTTGCTGGATGCAGAGAGACTGTAAAGACCAGGCTCTTTCTCCTTTTGTAGCTGATTTTGTGAATTTCTGCTTTGACTTTCTTACTGCTTTCCTGAGTTTATCTTTTGGTATATATATATATATATATATATATATATATATATATATATATATATATCTTTTGGTTTATGGATAAAATACTGGATGAATAAATACCATTAGTGTGTGTGTGTGTGTATGTGTGTGTTGTGTGTGTGTGTCTGTGTGTGTGTGTATTTAATGTGGATGAACTGAATCACTAAGTAGAGCCTAAGTAACTTCTCCAAGGCCACATGACTAATAGGTGGAGAGATGATGTGCCAACTTGGGCAGTGTTGCTCCAGTATTCCAATTCTGATGCCTTGCTCTGACTGGCTTTCCATCAAGCTCCCTAATGTCACAGCATGGCTCACAGTGCTCATTCAGCTCTTCTTTCCAACCTCAGTTTTCACTAAGGTTATTTGTCCATCTTGCATTTAATCTGCATTTTGAACTAAACAAATATGGTTGTAAGTGGATCTTCACCTATACTAACTTAATTAAAGCTCTCTATTCCTTCTATAAAATGTTCCTTTGAGGCTTATGACTTAGATGTTTATAGTAAAGGGTTACTTATTCAAAATACGATGTGATTTTGTTCCTACAACCTAAAATATATGCTTCAAAAAATTTGTTGTGATTTATCAGTTGTGATTATTCACAAACATTTTCACACTAATTAACCTGTTATTGTGCCCGTCTAATTTAAATATTACACAAATTGATAAAATACAATTTTAAAATGTTTTGAAAGACTAACTTAGAATGATTTTTTTTTTCAAATGACTGTCAAATGTGACAACTGTGAAATTTTGGGAAAATTTTGTAAAAATATACAAGAATTCCCTATTCAGATTTTGCCACAAATATCTAAGTTTTATTCCAATGTAAAGAAATTAAATTGGGGCTGGGGTTGTGGCTCAGCGGTAGAGCACTCACTCGCCTAGCATGTGCAAGGCCCTGGGTTTGATCCTCAGCACCACATAAAAAGAAATAACAAAAGGTATTGTGTCCAACTAACTAAAAAATAAATAATAAAAAAGAAACTAAAATTGGAAGCTGTAAACTGTGCAACATGGGTGTGGTTTTTGAAATAAAAGACTTCTCAGGATTTCCATTTAGAGATTTATAACTTTTTTTTATCAGCTTTGTGTCACTGTTGTGACCAAATTATCTATAAGAGTAATTTAAAGGAGGAAAAGTTTACTTTGGTTCATGGTTTCAGAGGTTCAGTCCATGGTTGGCCAACCCCATAGCTCTGGGACTGAGGTAAGTCAGAAGCTTATGGCACAAGGACCTGGTCGAGGATGGCAACTCAGGACATGGCAGTCAGGATGCAGAGAGATATATAGAGAGAGCACTGTTTACCAAGGACAAATATAACCCCCCAGAGTCACACCCCCACCCTGTGATCTACTTCCTCTAGCCTGCTTTACAGCTTTCAGTTACCACCCAGTTAATTCTTCAGTAGGTTTATCCAATGATTAGGTTATAGTTCTCATAATCATTTCACCTCTGAACATTCTTGCATTGTCTTCCACATGAGCTTTTAGCAGACACTTCATATCTAAACCATAAAATACACAGAGAAGGAATATATATATATATATATATATATATATATATATATAAATTTTAGATGGACACAATATCTTTATTTTATTTATTTATCATGTGATCCTTAGGATAGAACCCAGTGCCTCACACATGCCAAGTGAGTGCTCTCCCACTGACCTATACCCAGTCCGAGAATGACTTCTTAAAAGATTGGTGAATGGATTATGTATTTGTATGTTTTATAGCATAATGTTGTGTATAAGAAGTATATGTATGATTTTTTTAAAATTCGATGTCTTTGTCAATTAAAAGAATACTTAGGAGTTATTAGTCTGAAATGTGTTGAATTAGGATTTCTATTCTTTTGAAACATAGTACCACATATTTATCACATTCATACTCAAGCCAAATCACAGGACTGAGGTTTTTCTAATATTAACCCATGATATACTTTTGCTCTTTCCTCTTATGCCTTTGAATATGCTTACCTTCTGCTTGAAATATCTTTTCCTAGCCTTCTTTGCTTGACAATTTCTATTCATTCCTTTGTTTATAGATTAGCCACTCTGGAATATCTTTCCAGACATTTCAAGACTGGCTAAGATGCTATCTTAAATATCTGTTAGAACCAACTACACAGGAAAAAATGAAATCAAAATTGGGGGTGAAAGAATGAATGTATTCTTTTTTCTTTTATGGGGTATAAAAATAGGACAGTTCCAACAAATCTTACTTTTAAAAAATGTTTTTTAGTTGTAGATGAGCACAATATCTTTATTTATTTATTTTCATGTGGTGCTGAGGATCAAACCCAGTGCCTCATGCATGCGAGGCATCTGCTCTACCACTGAACTACAATCCCAACCCTAACAAATCTCATTTTAAAGATAAATAATAAATAAAATTGTCTGATCTATACATCTTATCCTTTAAATCTGTAGGGCAATCTCAGACTTGGCAATAATTTAAGGATTAATAATAATATTTGGGTGCTGAGGATAAAACTCATACAACAAAGAATCACACAAATTATGAGATCCAAAAACCTGTTATCTTTTTAAGTGTTATGATAAGGCTGATGATTTTTAGGACACAAGCTCTGTTAGTAGTAGATGTACAATTGTAGGGCACATTCCTCAATGTGAATATATAACTATATGAGGCGGTAACTAGCAAAGAAGGGTTTAGGTGCATATAGAGGTTTCCATTATAAGCCTGTTTCATCTTATCAAAGTGGTATTTTGTAATCATAAAGAGAATATAATGATAAGCATTTATTATTTAAGTGATCTGATTTTTTATATGGGTGAGAAAGGATTACTTTTGTTAGAATGAGATAGATATCAAATCAGAAGATATAGAGATTATGTCAATTATGTATTTCTGGTACTTCAGAAGGAGCACTGGCTTCTCTTGGACTCACTTTCATTTACAAATAGCTGCTTAACCTAAGACATGTGGGAGCTTTTAAGCTGAAATACTTACATGCTTTTCTTCCTTGGTGATCCTTCTATTGCATGCCTCTAACATGGGGGATAAATTGAATGTAATTAGCATTCAGAAAGAGCCCAAGTACACTAACCAAAGTACACTGCATAAAGACAGACATAGGCTGGCTGTGGTGCCACATGCCTGCAATCCCAGTGACTCAGGAGGATCGCAAGATCCAGGCCAGCCTTGGTAATTTAGCAAGATCCTAAGCAACTTAGTGAGACCCTGTCTCAAAATAAAAAATACAAAGAATGGGCATGTGGCTCAGTGATTAGGCACCCCTGGATTCAATCCCCAGTACCAAAAGAAAAAAACAGACAGACATAAGTGATCAAAGAGAACAGAAAACAGAGGCTTGAAATAAATGTATACTGATATTTGACAAAGAAGGTCAAGAATATACAAAAAAGTGGGGAAAATGTAGTCTCTTCAACAAACATGCTTGGTAAAATCAGATATCCACATGCAAAAGAATGTATTTGAACTTTTATCTTATACTATATACAACAATCAACTCCATGTAGATTAAAGACTTGAATGTAAGACCCAGAACTATAAAGCTCTTAGAAGAAAAGATGGGGGAAAGCTTCATGACATTGGTCTTGACAATGATTTCATAGATATGATACTAAAAAGTACCACTAATATAAACTAAATAAACAAGTGAGACTATATCAAACCAAAATGCTTCTACACAGTGAAGACAATGGTGAACAGTGAAATGGCAACCTTTGGAATGGCAGAAATACTTGTAAACCATTTATTTGGAGATATATATATATATATATATATATATATATATATATATATATACACTAATTTATAAGGGGATAATCTCCAAAATATATAAGTAACTTCAACAGCTGCTTAGTAAAGCAAAAAAATAAATAAATAAACTAAATCAACCAGCCAACCAAACACATAACCTATATAGAAAACTGTCTAAGAGCCAAAACAGACATTTCGCCAAAGAAACCAGGACATAGCCAAGAGATACATGAAAAAATGCTCAACATTAATAATCATCAGGGAAGTGGAAATCAAACCACAGTGAGATACCACCTCACATTAGTGAAGATGACTATTAAGGACTTCAATATAGACAATGAATGTTAATGAGATTGTGGAGAAATTGAAACCCTGTATACAATTAATGGGAAGGCAAAATGGTCCAGCTGCTATGGACATGGTATGAGGGTTCCTACAAAAAATTAAAAATAGAGCTACCATATGACCCAGCAATCCCACTTCTTGTTGTTATCCAAAAGACTTGAAAAAAGTATCTTAAAGAGATACCTGCATGTCCATATTCACTGAGGTACTATTTCCTGATAGCCAGGATGTGGAAACAACCTTAATGAACATAAACAAGTATATAGATAAAATGTGGTATGTACATAAAATTGAATATTACTCAATGCCCTATATTGCAGGTGAAACTTGAGGACATTATGCAAAATGAAGTAAACCAGTCATAGAAAAACACATTTGATTCCACATACATGAATTGTCTAAAATAACCAAATCAATAGAATCAAAGAATAGAATGGTGGTTTCCAGGGATTCACAGAGGTAAAGAGTTACTAATTGGTGGCATGAAGTTTCAGTTAAGCAAAGATGAGTAATAAGATATAAAGATCTGCTGTATAATCTTGAACCTATATTCAACAGTTATGTATTATACACTTAAAAATCTGTTGAAGTATAAATCTCATGGTAAGTGTTCCTATTACAACAAAAGCTAACAAAGAAAAAATAACTATTACCCCAAAAAGAGTTGGCCACACTGTATACTGAGATATCTGTCCCTATAATCAGTGTTAACCAAATGTGTATAGAAAGCAAGGGCTCCACGCTGGGAAAGCTTGGTGAATTGAAGGTATTTAAAGGAATGGGTTCTGTTGGTAGTTTGGTCAATTTTGCCTCCACAAAGCTAGTCCTATAAGAATATTAAGTATAATTTTGTCACTTTAAAAAAATAAAAAATAAACACCTTTTAAGTGTTCTCCACATCCTGCATAATAGAGTCTGTCCTTTTTTAGATTGATATTTAAGTCACTCTACAATATGTCCCCAAACTATAGCCTGTTTTTGCTGGCTTCCATTAAGCCACATTCCAGGCAAAACAAATAACTCATGGGTTTTATAACGTAATGCTCTTATTTTTTATCTACCTTTTGTCAATCTTAGCTGTACCCATGGTAATATTTACATTTGTATTTTCCTAATTCCCAGATAAAGATCAGCCCAGTAAGGATTAATCTTTTTCTTAAAGAGTGTTGAATACTAGTTAAGTGTACAGGCTTTGGGGTATCTGAGTTTAAATCCTTCACTGTGTTCTTTGTTTGACAGGGCCTAAGTTACTATTATTTAGTATAATACTTTGTTCATAATAAGTAATCAGCATATAGTAAGTTGTCATCCTCATCACCTTTTGAATCTAACATCATACTCTTTTGTATTGTGGTTTTACATATTAATTTCATCTTTTGTACCATATTATAAGGTTTCTTGAGATCAAAGACTTTGCCATGTTTAAAATTTTGATCCCCTTAACCCTGCAAACCATGTACATTTTAGATGCATATCTTAATAAATGAATTGGTAGGAATATACCTTACTAATAATGTTAAAAATTTACCATAAACTACAGGGAATTCAAATACCATGTCTTTAAATAATATTTATCTCTCATATAGTCATAGTTTGGATGCAAATTAGCCTATGAAGTCCATAATATAATCCATTCAAATAGTGTTGGTGCCAAATATCTAATTTGAAATATGTTAGTATATAATCAGAAAATGATTCCATTTCTATAAACTATAAGCTATCAATTTTCTTTCATTTTAAAAAATATGATCTGATGTTACTAACTGAATTTCCTACTAAAAAATAAGACAAAATGGTCTTCAATTATTGAGTTCAACAAGAAACTAATTATACTGCTTATACCCAACACCTATAACCAGGTTCAATTACAATTTTTCTAAAACTTTAATTATAAATGAACCTTCCATCACTGTGGATAAAATGACCACAAAGAAAGAATATGAAAAGAAGCCCTGAAATATACTTGCGACCATTTTGCTTTTTTAAGGTCAGTTTTCACAAACTAAAGTCTATCACTGTTGACAAACTATTTAACCTTTCCAGGCATCCAATTTCTTACTATAAAATAACTGTGTTACCTGAAGATTTCTGAAATCTTTTTGAGTTTCAGATATTAAATGATGCTCTTATTGAAATAAGATAAATAGCAACCTCAAGTTGTTTATACAGTATTATAAAGAAGACTACTACCAGAATCCAAACTCATTTATTCATTTGGTCAATATATATTTATTGAGCATCTATTAAAAAATACAGAGACAGACAGTTTTAAGAATTAGAAGATAATTGAACAAAATTGTTAAAATCTCTTGTCTTTATGGAGTTTATAGTTATCTCCCTAGTGAGATAAAAATCATGTAAATCATGAGAAATTATAAAGCCAGGAGTAGTTAAATGCTAAGAAGAAAAGCATGCTAAGGAACAGAGGGTGACAGAAAGAACATTTTAAATAGAAAAACGACATGTAAACAGGTATATGTAGAACATAAATCAGGTTAAAAATGAGGAAAGAGCACTGGGACGTGAACAGCAAGTGAAGAGAAGGCCCAGAGTCAGGAGGAACATTGGAGGCCAGTGTTGTTGAAGTGGACCGAGCAAGAGAAGATAAGGCTGAAAGGTTAGCCAGGGACCAGATCCTGTAAGACAGCGATTCCCAAATGAGATGATTTGACCCTCTAGAAGACACATGGCAACATTTGGAGATGTTTTTAGTTGTCACAACTGCAAAGTGGATGCTACTGGCATCTGGTTCATAGAGTCAGGGATGCTCCTCAAATCCTAAAATGCATAGGGCAGTCAGATTACAAAGTGTTATTTGGCTCAATGTGTCTATAATTTAAAAACAAGGAACCCCAGTTGGGCTTGTTGTCTAAAATAAGAAATTTGTGTTTTAAGTGTGATGGGAATCCAGTGGAAAGTGTTTAACAGGACAGGAGGATGGCATGCTTAGGTTTGCTAGGGGAGAATGGCCGAAGATATAAGATAGTGGAGACATGAAAAATGTGAGGAAGTAATTGCTGAAGTCCATGAAGATATTAGTGGCATGGATCAAGTCGGGAACTAAGGAAGAAGGGACTAGTGGTAACTCAAGATATAAATAAAAATAAATGTTGATTTTTTTTTATATTTTTGGCTATGGCTTTTTATTTGGTTTTTAGGTTTCACAAGATGGTTTATACAATTTACAAATTTACACTAGGAAAAAATAAATTGGCTTACATGGCAGGGTATCAAGAGTATTTGTCTATGGAGGTTGACTTTTCAATTTTCATGGTGACACGTATGAGAAAATGCATGTTTTATTTTATCCACTTGAATCCAATTTCTTCTAGGTCCGACTTTTGTCAGATAAGTTCATTGGATATCAAAAAGTCAATTTTATCTTGCTTATTATTATTTTGGGTTACACAAGAAGTTAGACAACCTCAATCAATATATTTTTCTGCATGTTTTATCTGAGTAAAACATTCCCCAAATTTCCTCATCCATAATGGAAAAGTCAGCTTTACCCAAGAGCACATTTCTTGGCAATTGAGAGTTGCTCTCTAATTATTTGGGGCTTAGGTAATTAATAGCAAAAATTCATAGATATATAAGACATAAAATCTCCTAGTAAGCTTTAGGTCAACTTTGTTTTATACAAATCCACTTAGCATACAGACGCTTTGATCCATAACCCCAGTCGTGCTTTGTAGCCCAAGAATTCATGGGGAACAGCTCAGCCACTTTGTAATACTTCTGTATATAGAAAAGGAAAAATGTCTTCTGACTTCCAGACAATTCATTCATCTCTTTATTTATGAGTACTGGTAGTCTGGACCTTACAAATATTGGTTTAAAAGACAGATTCATGTTGGCTTAAGCAATTTGGGCTTAAATTGGCAAGATCCTTTAAATGGTACTCTATACAACTTATTTTTCTTTATATTTGTATTTTATGAAGAATAATTTGTAGCTGTCAAATATGTAACCTAGTACCAGCTTTCAAATAAGTCATTACATTCTCTCTATAATGCTATTATTTGAATGAACCCATTTAATTTAATATTTAATTGGAAAAAATTAGTAAACTAATCCCTGCTTCCTTAATAGTAGTTCTACTATTTTGCAACTTTGATCATTTGAAGAGGACCCCAATTCAGATTTTACCAAATTCCAATTGATATATATATGTATATATATATATATATATATATATATATATATATATATATATATATATATGTGATGGACACAATACCTTTAATTAATCAATTAATTGATTTTTTTATGTGGTGCTGAGGATCAAACCCAGTGCTTCATACATGCAAGGCGAGCACTCTACCACTGAGCCATAACCCCAGCCCCTCAAATTGACTTTTGTGTTACAGTTGTTTATATAAATGTTATTGATAGATCATTAAAATTTATGAAACAGTGATTAAAAAAACAAATGGAAAGTTGTTTCCAAAAATATGGTATCATTGAATGCTTTGAATATTAAAGAGTTTCACCATTGTCGCAGGCAATACACTGTATCAAGTAAAGAGAAACTAATTATCAAAAATAAAATTATAAGCCTTGATAAAAAATGGAGAAAAAGAAAGCAAACTAATCAGTTTTTAAAAATTTTTATTTATTAATTTTTAGATATATGTGACAATAGAGTGTATTTTGACATATATACATGAAGATAATTTATTCTAATTAGGATCCCATTCTAGTGGTTGTACATGATGTAGAATTACACTGGTTATGTGTTCATAGGTGAGCAAAGGAAAGTTATATCCTATTCATTTTACTGTCTTTCCTATTCCTGCCCCCCTGCCCTCCCTTCATTCCCTTTTGTCTAATTTAATAAACTTCTATTCTTCCTCTCCCTACCCTCCCTTCTTGTGGGTTGGCATCCACATATCAGAAAGAATATTCAGCCTTTGATTTTGGGGGACTGGCTTATTCTGCTTAGCATGATAGTCTCTAATTCCATGCATTTACCACCGAATGTCATAATTTCATTCTTCTTTATGGCTGAGTAATATTCCATTGTGTGTATATCTAACATTTTCTTTATCCATTTACTTGTTGAATGGCACCTAGGTTGGTTCCATAGCTTGGCTATTATGAATCAAGCTGCTATAAACATTGATATGGCTGTATCACTGCAGTATGCTGATTTTAAGTCCTTTGGTTATATACTGAGGAGTGGGATAACTGGGTTATTTCATTCCAAGGTTTCTAATGAATCTCCATGCTGCTTTCCAGAGTGGTTGCATTAATTTACAACCACCAGCAATATATAAATGAACATTTTTTCCTCACACATTTTCCTTGCCAACATTTATTGTTATTTGTATTCTTGATAATTTCCATTCTGACTGGAGTGAAATGGAATCTTGGTATAGTTTTGTTTTGTTTTTTTAAAAGAGAGAGAGAGAGAGAGAGAGAGAGAGAGAGAGAGAGAGAGAGAGAGAGAGAATTTTTTAATATTTGTTTTTTAGTTTTTAGTGGACACAACATCTTTATTTTTTTATTTTTTATTTTTTATGTGGTGCTGAGGATTGAACCCAGTGCCCCGCGCATGCCAGGAGAGCGTGCTACCGCTTGAGCTACATCCCCAGCCCTTGGTGTAGATTTAATTTGCATTTCTTTAATTGCTAGAGATGTTGAACCTTTATTCATATATTTTTTGACCATTTGTATTTCTTCTTCTGTGAAGAACCTGTTTAGTTCCTTTGCCCATTTATTGATTGGGTTGTGTTTTTGTTTGTTTGTTATTAATTTTTTTGAGTTCTTTGTATATCTGGAGATTAATGGTCTAAGGAGCAGATGGTAAAGATTTTTCTCCCATTCTGTAGGCTTTCTGTTCACATTCATATTTCCTTTTCTGTGAAGAAGCTTTGATATCATCCCATTTATTGATTCTTGATTTTACTTCTTTCTCTCCAGCACTCTTGAGGAAGTCAGTTTCTAAGCCTACATGGTGGAGAGTTGGGCCTACTTTTTTCCTCTATTAGGCGAAGTGTCACTGGTCTAATGCCTAGGTCCTTCATCCATTTTGAGTTGAATTTGTGCAGGATGAGAGATGGAGGTTCAATTTAATTATACTACTCATAGATTTCCAATTTTTCCAGCATCATTTGTTGAAGAAGCTATCTTTCCTCCACTATATGTTTATGGTGCCTTTGTCTAGTATGAGACAACTGTATTTATGTGGATATGTCTCTGTGTCTTTTATTCTGTTTCATTGGTCTTTATGTCTGTTTTGGTGCCAATACCGTGCTGTTTTTGTTACTATGCCTCTGTAGTTTAGTTTAAGGTCTGGTATTGTTATACTTCCTGTCACTTTTCTCGCTAAGAATTGCTTTGTCTATTCTGGGCCTATTATTTTTCCAAATGAATTTCATGACTCCTTTTTATATTTCTATGAAGAATATTGTTGGAATTTTAATAAGAGTTGCATTAAATCTATATAGCACTTTTGGTAGTATGGCCATTTTGACAATATTGATTCTACCTATCCAAGAACGTGGGAGATCTTTCCATCTTCTAAGGTCTTTTTCAATTTATTTCTTTAGTGTTCTGTAGTTTTTATTGTAGAGTTCTTTCACCTCATTTGTTATATTGATTCCATTTTTTTTTCTTTTGAGTCTATTGTGAATGGGATAATTTTCCTGATTTCCCTGTCAGCTGATTTTTTCCTTGGTGTATAGGAATGTCATTGATGTATAGGTTAATTTTATATCCTGTTACCTTGCTTTATTTTTTTATGACTTCTAGAAGATTTCTGGTGGGATTTTTGAGACTTCTAAATATAGAATCATTTTTTTCAGCAAAGAGGGATAGATTGAGTTTTTTTTTTTTTTTCCTATTGTAATCCCTTTAATTTCTTTCTTTTCTAATTGCTCTGGGTAGGGTTTCCGTGACTGTTTTGAATGGGGGTGGAGAAAGAGGGCATACCTGTCTTGTTTTAGTTTTTAGATGTATTTCTTTCAACTTTTCTCTATTTAGAATGATACTGGCCTTGGGTTTAGCATGTATTTGCAAAGTTGAGGTATATTCCTACTATCCCTAGTTTTTCTAGTTTTTTGAGTGTGAATGGATGCTGAATTTTGTCAAGTTCTTTTTCTGATTCTATTTAGATATTCATGTCTTCTTGTCTTTTATTCTATTGAAGTGATGTATTACATTTATTGATTTCCATATTTTGAGCCAGCCTTTTATCTCTGGAATGAATCCCACCTTATCATGGTGCACTATCTTTTTAATATGTTTGTGTATATGATTTGCCAGTATTTTATTAAGAATTTTTGCATCATTAGGATTGTTGGTCTAAGGTTTTCTTCCCTTGGTATGTCTTTGTCTGGTTTTGATATCAGGGCAATACTAGCTTCATAGAATGAATTTGGTAGTGTTCCCTCTTTTTTCTATTTTATGGAATAATTTGAGGAGTATTGGTATAAGTTTTTCTTTGAAGATCTGGTAGAAACTCAGCTGAGAAGCCATCTGGTCCTAGGCTGTTCTTTCTTGGTATGTTTTTGTTGGTATCTTCTATTTCATTGCTTGAAATTGATCTATTTAAATTTTGTAGGTTCTCCTGATTCAATTTGGGTATGTTAGATCTCTCTAGGAATTTGTCAGTGTCTTCATGATTTTGTATTTTATTGGCATAGAGATTTTCAAAATTCAGATTATCATCTGTATTTCAGTGGTGTCCATGGTGATATTTCCATTTCATAATGAATTTTAGTAATTTGAGATTTCTTTCTTTCTCTCATTAGCCTGGCTAAGGGTTTGTCAATTTTGTTTATTTTTTCAAAGAAGCAACTTTTTGTTGTATCAATTTTTGAGTTGTTTTATTGTTGTTGTTTCATTTTCATTAATTTCAGCTCTGATTTTAATTACTTTCTGTCTTCTCCTGCTGTTGGTGTTGCTTTGTTCTTATTTATCTAAGGCTTTGAAATGTAAAGTTAGGTAATTTATTTGGTGGCTTTATATTCTTTTAATGAATGAGCTCAATGCAATGAACTTCTCTGTTAGAATCACTTTCATACTGTCCTGAGATTTTGATATGTTGTATTACTATTCTCATTTACCTCCAAGTATTATTTTATTTCATCCCTGATTTTTTCACCTATCCCTTGGTCATTCAGTACTGTACTATTTAATCTCCAGATGTTATTGTAGCTTTTAATTTTTTACTTTATCATTGATTTATAATTGCATTCCATTATGATCTAATAGAATGCAAGGTATTATCTCTATTTTTTTTATTTACTAAGAGTTGCTTTGTGGCCTAAGATATAGTCTATTTTAGAGAAGGATCCATGTGCTGCTGAAAAGGAAGTGTATTCACTTGTTTTGATAGACAAAATATTCTATATATGTCTGTTAAATATAAATTATTAATTGTATTCTTAGTTCTATAGCTTCTTTATTATTTTTCATTTTGAAGATCTATTGAGTGGTGAGAGAGACATATTAAAGTTACCCACTATTATTGTGTTGTGAGATATTTGATTCTTGAAATTGTGAAGGGTTTGTTTGGTGTATGTAAGATGCTCTATTGTTTGGGGCATAACTATTTAAAGCTGTTATGTCTTCTTGATGTATAGTTCCCTTAAGCAGTATGAAATGTCCTTCTTTGTCCTTTCTGCTTAATTTTGGCTTAAAGTCCACTTCATCTGATATGAGGATAGAAATCTTGCTTGTTTACAAGATCCATGTGAATAAAAGATAAGTTTTTTCCCATCCTTTTACCTTCAGTCTGTGGATGCCTTTTCCTGTGAGGTGAGTCTCCTGAAGATAGCATATTGTTGGCTCTTTTTTTTTTAATCCAATCTGTCAGTCTATGACTTTTAATTGATGAGTTGAGGCCATTTACATTCAATGTTATTATTGAGGAATGATTTTTATTCCCTGTCATTTTGATTTATTTCTGGTTTTTTATTTGAATTAATTTCTCCTTTCATTAATTATTCCTTTAGTGTAGTTCTACCCTTTGTTGGTTTTCAGTTTTATTTTTCATTTCTTCTTCATGAAATATTTTGCTGAGTACATTTTATAGTGAAGGCTTTCTGGTTGTGAATTCTTTTAGTTTTTATTTATTATGGAAGGTTTTTATTTCATTGTCAAATCTGAAGCTTAATTTTGCTAGGTATAGTATTCTTGGTTGGAATTCATTGTCTTTCAGAGCTTGGTATATATTAATCCAAGATCTTTTAGCTTTAAGGGTCTGGATTTAGAAATCAGCTGATATCCAGACTGAGTTCCCTCTAAATGTAACCCTTGTTTTTCTCTGGCACTCCTTAAAATTCTATCCTCATTTTGTATGTTAGGCATTTTCTTAATAATCTGCCTTGGTGTGGGTGTGTTATAATTTTTGTATATTTGGGGTCCTGTGTGCCTCCTGTATTTTACCATTTTGTTCTTGAGGTTTTGGAAATTTTCAGATGTTATTTTATTAAAAATATTGTGCATTCCTTTGTTTTATGTCTCTGAGCCTTTGTCTCTTTCCCAATAAATCTTAATCTTTTAATGTTATCGCATATTTCTTGGAAGTTTTGTTCATGGTCTCTTAACATGATCTCTTAACACACACACACACACACATACATACACGCACAGGCATACATATGTGTGTGTGAATATATAAGTGATTTGTTATGGTATATTCATACATGAACATAGCATAGTTTGGTATATTTTATTCCCCAGTACTCCCCAATCTTTCAATGTTTTTCATTTTTAAATAGGTAATTTTTTATTTTCAAAAATGATTTTTGCTCTTTATTCTTGCTTAAAAAAGCTTTTTCCGATCATAGTTTATGAATATACTTCTCTTATTATTTAAAATACTTAATTTTTAAATTACTATAAAGTTCTGTACATTTTCCTTTGTCTCATTGTTCAGAGTTGTTGATAATTTACTCCTATTGTGTAACACACTGGATGTTGAAAATTTCAGAAATACTACTATAATGTATCACATGTATCGCCTTTTCCTTAAATTTATCCCTGCAACTCTGCATAGGATATCTCTTGCCTACTTCCCTATTTTGCCCTATCTAAACCTCTAACACTGCACTCTTACTATTATGAATGAAAATTATCTGTTTCCCCAATTAAACTACTATGTTCTATGTCTGTGTCTTAATTTATGTCTGTATCTCTAGTGTCTAACAATTCTTGATAGTAGTAGACACTTTGTAGATATTTGTGAAATTAATTTGATTTAGAGAGTAATTTTTTTTCCTGGCTGTCTTAATTAGAATGTTATAAGAATAGCTAAGCTCACTCCCTAATTCTGATATAATATCTGCCATTCATTGTGGTCTGCTCTGCTAGGCACTATTTCAAAATGTTATATGCATTATTTTATTGTATTTTACCACAACTATGTGGAGCAGTTAGTGTATTATCCTACTGTACAAGGGAGAAAACTGAGGCCCAAATTCAAGGTAATTTGCCTAGAATTGGAACTTTCAATCCAAGTCTTCAATTAACTTATAAACTCATATGAATTTCTCCTTTGCCTCATTCCTTTCCTGCTTCAATGTTGCCCAATTGCTCAGATTTCTGAAGAGATATTTTAAAAGAAGAGTAGTAGTTTAGTGAGTTCTTTAGCTTGGAGGCATTCCTTTTTGTTTTATTATTATTCAATCCAAAAACTCATTAAATTTGTTATTAAGAAATAAAATAGCATTCATCCCTTTCAATGCCAAAAACTGAATTTGTTAAGACTGTGATCAGAGAAAAAAAGATGGGAAATTAGTCATAGTTTCTCCAGTCATTAAATATTATTGGACTTTACAAAAAGAAGCACTGAAATATTTTGTTTCCTCTAGGTGGGAAAGACCAACAAACTAAATGATGAATGAAGCAGACACCTAGGAAATTATTTCTAGAGAGGACTTGGTGCAACAATACCATTTATAATAAATATTGATTTTTTATTGGTTGTTCAAAACATTACAAAACTCTTGACATATCATATGTCATACATTAGATTCAAGTGGGTTATGAACTCCCATTTTTACCCCAAATACAGATTGCAGAATCACATTGGTTACACATCCACATTTTTACATAATGCCATATTAGTAACTGTTGTATTCTGCTACCTTTCCTATCCTTTACTATCCCCCCTCCCCTCCCCTCCCATCCTCTCTCTCTACCCCATGTACTGTAATTCATTTCTCTCCTTGTTTTTTTTCTCCCATTCCCCTCATAACTTCTTATATGTAATTTTGTATAACAATGAGGGTCACCTTCCATTTCCATGCAATTTCCCTTTTCTCTACCTTTCCCTCCCACCTCATGTCTCTGTTTAATGTTAATCTTTTCCTCCTGCTCTTCCTCCCTGCTCTGTTCTTATTTGCTCTCATTATATCAAAGAAGACATTTGGCATTTGTTTTTTAGGGATTGGCTAACTTCACTTAGCATAATCTGCTCTAGTACCATCCATTTCCCTGCAAATTCCATGATTTTGTCATTTTTTAGTGCTGCGTAATACTCCATTGTGTATAAATGCCACATTTTTTTTTATCCATTCATCTATTGAAGGGCATCTGGGTTGGTTCCACAGTCTAGCTATTGTGAATTGTGCTGCTATGAACATCGATGTAGCAGTATCCCTGTAGTACACTCTTTTAAGGTCTTCAGGGAATAGTCCGAGAAGGGCAATACCTGGGTCAAATGGTGGTTCCATTCCCAGCTTTCCAAGAAATCTCCATACTGCTTTCCAAATTGGCCGCACCAATTTTCAGTCCCACCAGCAATGTACAAGAGTACCCTTTTCCCCATATCCTCGCCAGCACTTATTGTTGTTTGACTTCATAATGGCTGCCAATCTTACTGGAGTGAGATGGTATCTTAGGGTGGTTTTGATTTGCATTTCTCTGACTGCTAGAGATGGTAAGCATTTTTTCATGTACTTGTTGATTGATTGTATGTCCTCCTCTGTGAAGTGTCTGTTCAGGTCCTTGGCCCATTTGTTGATTGGGTTGTTTGTTCTCTTATTGTCTAATTTTTTGAGTTCTTTGTATACTCTGGATATTAGGGCTCTATCTGAAGTGTGAGGAGTAAAGATTTGTTCCCAGGATGTAGGCTCCCTATTTACCTCTCTTATTGTTTCTTTTGCTGAGAAAAAACTTTTTAGTTTGAGTAAGTCCCATTTGTTGATTCTAGTTATTAACTTTTGTGCTATGGGTGTCCTATTGAGGAATTTGGAGCCCGACCCCACCGACTGTAGATCGTAGCCAACTTTTTCTTCTATCAGACGGCGCGTCTCTGATTTGATATCAAGTTCCTTGATCCATTTTGAATTCACTTTTGTGCATGGCGAGAGAAAGGGATTCAGTTTCATTTTGTTGCATATGGATTTCCAGTTTTCCCAGCACCATTTGTTGAAGATGCTGTCCTTCCTCCATTGCATGCTTTTAGCCCCTTTATCAAATATAAGATAGTTGTAGTTTTGTGGATTGGTTTCTGTGTCCTCTATTCTGTACTATTGGTCCACCCGCCTGTTTTGGTACCAGTACCATGCTGTTTTTGTTACTATTGCTCTGTAGTATAGTTTGAAGTCTGGTATCGCTATACCGCCTGATTCACACTTCCTGCTTAGCATTGTTTTTGCTATTCTGGGTCTTTTGTTTTTCCATATGAATTTCATGATTGCTTTCTCTATTTCTACAAGAAATGCCGTTGGGATTTTGATTGGCATTGCATTAAACCTATAGAGAACTTTTGGTAATATCGCCATTTTGATGATGTTAGTTCTGCCTATCCATGAACAGGGTATATTTTCCCATCTTCTAAGATCTTCTTCTATTTCTCTCTTTAGGGTTCTGTAGTTTTCATTGTATAAGTCTTTCACCTCTTTTGTTAGGTTGATTCCCACGTATTTTATTTTTTTTTTTGAGGATATTGTGAATGGGGTGTTTTTTCTCATTTCCGTTTCAGAAGTTTTGTTGCTGATATACAGAAATGCCTTTTATTTATGCATGTTGATTTTATATCCTGCCACTTTGCTGAATTCATTTATTAGATCTAGTAGTTTTTTTGTAGACCCTTTTGGGTCTTCTAGGTATAGAATCATGTCACTGCAAATAGTGATAATTTAAGTTCTTCTTTTCCTATTTTTATGCCTTTAATTTCTTTCGTCTGTCTAATTGCTCTGCCCAGTGTTTCGAGAACTATATTGAATAGAAGTGGTGATAGAGGGCATCCCTGTCTTGTTCCAGATTTTAGAGGGAATGCCTTCAATTTTTCTCCATTCAGAATGATGCTGGCCTGAGGCTTAGCATAGATAGCTTTTACAATGTTGAGGCAAGTTCCTGTTATCCCTAGTTTTTCTAATGTTTTGAACATAAAGGGATGCTGTACTTTGTCGAATGCTTTTTCTGCGTCTATTGAGATGATCATATGGTTCTTATCTTTAAGTCTATTGATGTGGTGAATAACATTTATTGATTTCCGTATATTAAACCATCCTTGCATCCCAGGGATGAATCCTACTTGATCATGGTGCACATTTTTTTTTGATGTGTTTTTGTATCCAATTCGCCAGAATTTTATTGAGGATTTTTGCATCTAGGTTCATTAGAGATATTGGTCTGTAGGTGTCTTTGTCTGGTTTCGGAATCAGGGTGATGTTGGCCTCATAGATTGTATTTGGAAGAGCTCCCTCTTTTTCTATTTCCTGAAATAACTTGAAAAGTATTGGTATTAATTCTTCTTTAAAGGTTTTGTAAAACTCTGCTGTATACAGATCCGGTCCTGGGCTTTTCTTGGTTGTTAGTCTTTTGATTGCTTCTTCTATTTCATCCATTGATATTGGTCTGTTCAAATTGTGTGTATCCTCCTGTCTCAGTCTGTGCAAATCATATGACTTAAGAAATTTATCGATGTCTTCACTATCTTCTATTTTATTGGAATATAGGTTTTCAAAATAATTCCTAATTATCTTCTGTATTTCTGTAGTATCTGTTGTGATATTGCCTTTTTCATCCCATATGTTAGTAATTTGAGTTCTCTCTCTTCTTCTCTTCGTTAGCATGGCTAAGGGTCTGTCGATCTTGTTTAATTTTTTGAAGAACCAACTTTTAGTTTTGTCAATTTTTTCAATAGTTTCTTTTGTTTCCATTTCGTTGATTTCCGCTCTGATTTTAATTATTCCTTGCCTTCTGCTACATTTGCTGTTATTTTGCTCTTCCTTTTCTTGGGCTTTGAGATGAAGTGTGAGCTCATTTATTTGTTGTTTTTTTCTTTTTTTGAGGAATGACCTCCAGGCGATGAATTTCCCTCTTAAAACTGCTTTCATTGTGTCCCATAGATTCCGATATGTTGTGTCTGTATTTTCATTTATCTCTAAGAATTTTTTGATTTCCTCCTTTATGTCTTCTGTAACCCATTTATCATTCAGTAACATATTGTTCATTTTCCACGTGATGTAGGATTTTTCCTTCCTTCTTTTATCATTGATTTCCAGTTTCATTCCATTATGATCAGATAAAATGCATGATATTATCTCCGCCCCTTTATATTTACTGAGGGTTTCCCTATGGCATAATATATGGTCTATTTTTGAGAAGGATCCATGTGCTGCTGAGAAAAAGGTATATCCACTTGATGATGGTTGATATATTCTATATATGTCAGTTAAGTCTAGGTTATTGATTATGATATTGAGTTCTATAGTTTCTTTATTCAACTTTTGTTTGGAGGATCTGTCCAATGGTGAGAGAGGTGTGTTGAAGTCACCCATAATTATTGTGTTGTGGTCTATTTGATTCTGGAACTTGAGGAGAATTTGTTTTATGAACGTCGCAGCACCATTATTTGGTGCATAAATATTGATAATTGTTATGTCTTGTTGGTGAATGGTTCCTTTTAACAGTATATAATGTCTTTCCTTATCCCTTTTGAGTAACTTAGTCTTGAAGTCGATTTTATTTGATATGAGGATGGCCACCCCTGCTTGCTTACGAAGACCGTGTGCGTGGTATATTTTTTTCCCAACCTTTCACCTTCAGCCTGTGTATGTCTTTTCCAATCAGATGTGTCTCCTGGAGGCAACATATTGTTGGATTTGTTTTTTAATCCATGTTACCAGCCTATGTCACTTTATTGGAGAGTTTAGGCCAGTAACGTTTAGAGTTACTATTGATAGATGGTTTGTACTTCCAGCCATGTTTGATTATTTATCTTATTTTTTTTTAATTTAGTTTGTTTCTCCATGATTAGCTTTCCCCCCCACCCTCTGTCTTTACTGAGGCATTTCCCACTGATGGTTTTGGTTATTGTTTTTCATTTCTTCCTCGTGTAGTGTTTTGCTCAATATGCTTTGCAATGCTGGTTTTCTGGCTGCAAATTCTTTTAACTTTTGTTTATCATGGAAGATTTTTATTTCGTTGTCATACCTAAAGCTTAATTTTGCTGGATACAAAATTCTTGGTTGGCATCCATTGTCTTTGAGTGTTTGAAATAAGTTGTTCCAGGATCTTCTCGCTCTCAGCGTCTGTGATGAAAAATCCGTTGTTAACCTTATTGGTTTACCCTGAATGTAATCTGCCTTCTTTCTCTTGTAGCTTTTAATATTTTCTCTTTGTTTTGTATATTGGACATCTTCATAACAATGTGTCTTGGCGTTGGTCTACTGTGATTTTGTATGCTCGGTGTCCTGTATGCATCTACAATTTGTATATCCGTTTCCTTTTTTATTTCTGGAAAATTTTCTATAATTATCTCATTCAGCAGGTTGCTCATTCCCTTGGTTTGAACCTCTATACCTTCCTCTATCCTGATGACTCTTAAGTTTGTTTTTTTTATGTTATCCCATATCTCTTGGATGTTTTTCTCATGATTTTTTACCAGCCTTTCTGAGTTGGCTAGACTCTTTTCAAGATGATATATTTTGTCTTCATTATCTGATGTTCTGTCTTCTACTTGCTCCATTCTGTTAGTGATACTCTCATTTGAGTTTTTAATTTGGTTTATAGTTTCCTTCATTTCTAGAATTATTGTTTGATTTTTTTTATAATCTCTATCTCCTGATGAAGATGCTTAATTTCTTCTTTTATCTGATTATGTAATTCATTTTTATTGTGTTCTTTCACTGTTTGAATTTGCTGTCTCATATCCTCTTTAAGGTTCCATTCCATCTGTCTAAGGTATTCCTTGAGTTCTTTATTTGACCATTTTTCTGATGCCTCTAGGTCCTCCTGAATATTTAGGCTGTCCTTCATTGTTTGTACTCCTTTTCTTCCTTGCTTTTTCATGCTGCTCATGTTACTTCTTGTTTTGTTTGACTGCTGAGTTACTGTTTACTCCTATAAATTTATTTGATGCTTGGGAGGAAAGGTATTAGAAGGGAAGGGAAGAAGTCACTGTCGCTGCCGGTTTCAATGGAGTTATCTCCTCCGCCGCATTCTGGTGACGTCAGTTCGCTGCCATGGTGGTATCCCATGCTAATGGCGACAGTTTCTTCCCTTTGCTGGGTGACCAGTGCAACGGGTGTGTCCTGACTGGCTCTCCCAAGCCCCGTTTCAATCCTGTGGCCACTGCCTATGAAGGCTCAGTTGGCATTAACCTCCGTAGATTCAGAAGGGCCGACCAGTTGTTTCAGCGGGATCATTTAGTGCTGAGTCACAGCAGTTTGTCTGCGAGAAGCAGGTGAACAGGAGCTTGAATTCAGCCGATCCGGGCTCGGTGTGTGTTCTGAGAGGCCCAGACTGTTCACCCCAGATCCATGTCAGCTCAGCATTGCCTAGTGATCCTGAGGAAACAGCATTTAGACGGTTTACGACTCCCTATGCCTGCGCAGCTGAAGAGGTCAGAGACTTGATCTCTCTGCCAATATTGATTTTTTTGAAAAATAAAATTATGCATTACAAATTTACTCCTTTATTTAAATTGTTTTTCTAGGAAGTCATGCATGGAATAGTGATATGAGTCACTACTTTTATTTATAATAAAGTTCAGGTTAACAATAAGTGAACTGATCATAATATTTATATCTTTAACGTTTCATGCCATCAATCATCATTTGAGCAAAAACTAATGTTAAATATATGGAGTTTGATACATTCTTTACTATGTGGAGTTATCTTTTCTGTATTCAGTCAGCTTATATAATGCCTGTAATTATGCTGTAATTTGACCTAGTGAAAATTTGATTTAGTATAATTTATGTTAGTTAATGCTGCATTTGTTATAGTAGCATGTAGAATATTTAAGGGAAAAATCAATACTGTCTTTAGAATTAAATAATTTAAACATATTTAATGTTTCTTCAATGAATTTCTCTTATTTTATTGTGCTACTTCTCAAGGAAATAATGCACTAAGGAAAAAATCATTTTCTGTAAATAAATAGGATTTGAATTCCATATTACTATCTTAATCTGCTGGTATTTATCAGTTATTCATATCTTGATTTAAATACTCATAATGACTTTTTTGACTATTTTAGCCTAAAACAATATCATCTATTCAGATTTCTGTAGGTAGCAATGTTTGACATTCATTCATTTATTCCTCCATTTATCTAATATTCTGTTGCAAATCCTTCCAATTTGTTGAATTTTTGTCTATGATAGTTCAGAGTCTGTAAATAATGTATTTAATTGACCTCTTTTGTTGCTTACATTTTGAGTTATGGTTTTATTTATACTCTACTCAAAAGGACTGAATCTTCTTTTTTGTGCCCTCACCTATACCATCTGCATGGTTTCACATAGTAATAGTTACTCTGGAAATGTTAATTTATACTGAGAAATGAAAATCACAGTTTTTTATTCTCACAGAGTCCCTATCGTTATGCTCACTGACTAACTGCATATCACAGCATAAACTGTACCCCTCCCCTCAACATGGCTGGGTTGAGCAGTATAGTCCAAGTACAGGCTATGAACATGTTCTGGTGGATCATATGCAGAATCTGATACTTAGAAAATGTTGGCATCTTTTTCAAATTCTCATGAAGAATTGTATTAATTTTTAAAATAGCCACAGATATTTTAAAAATGTGTGTTTTACAAAAGAACACATTCTACATATTAAAGGTAATTGTCTCATTTATGTCTTATCATCCAAATTTAGAAAAAAATATATCAAGAATACTCATCACTAAAACAATTCCTAGTTATACTAAGAACATCATATTAATTTTAAAATCATTAATTATAAAATAATTCTACAACTTTATTGTGAATATGTATACATCTAACCTTTAATTTGAATGAATTAAATAGATTCACTCTGATCACCTAGCAACCATCTGCAGTCTCCATTGAAAGTAATAGTTCTTTTTTTTCTAGATGAAAGTTGTTAAGATTTCCTCTTTGGAATCCCAAGTAGTTATGGTCCATGGTACAGTGGAAAGGAATTTTGGAGTCTGGTTTCTATAGTATTTGCCCTGCCACTAACTAGCTACATGGCATCATTTAAATGCTTTTAACCTTTGTTTCTTTATCTGTACAAGAAGGAGTTATTAGATCATTGCTAGGGTTCTTCCAACTGTGATCAGAAGAAATGTAATTGCTTACAGTTAGCCTCAGGTGATCCAACTTCCTAGAAACATTATCACCTGATTTGCTTAATTCACCTTCCATAAATTAAGTAGCCTTCATTTCTAATTGAATACATGCTGCAAGTGAAGGAGTCTGAATCATACTTTAGCATTTAATTCTGAAGCAAACATTCATCAGCATTTAGGCTTAGAATAGAGAATATTTATATTAAGGAGCAAAAAACTTTGTCATGTTGTGACAGCAAAAACATTCTTAGGGGTTTTTAGAATCCTTTGACCATGGATTTTAAGAAGAAATTGATCTTTATTTATTAGTTTTAAATTATCCTTTAGGATAAAATACTCATTAACAACTTGTTGCCATCAGATCCAATTCAATCTCTAGTCTTATCTTGGAGATCAGATTTTGTGTTATCAGATTTGCCTGTATGAGACTTGTTGAAAGTCTTTTGGGTGATGTGTTTATTATCTTAGTCTATCTGCTGATTTTGTGACTGTATGGATTTTTAAAACTCCTTGAATTATATACTTAAAAATCACTGAATTATATTTCATGTAAATTATACTCCAGTGAGTGAGCTGTGCTATTAATTCGTTATTCCTTTGAAGGTAATCCACACTTTTATTTTTTCCTCTGGGAGATCTTAGATTTTAGGAGCTTTGTGGGGTAGGAGTTCAGCATTCCACAATTTCATTATGATCTATGAATTTGTATATCTTGTTATTTTCTTTCATTGGAAAAAGTATATGTTCATGCATTTCATCAATTCTGGAAAATTCTTTCCCACTGTCTTTTTGAAGATTCTTTCTTTCTTTTTATTCTCTTTCTTTGAAGCTTGTATTTTATGATGTGACATTTTCATAGAATATTCTCCAGGTCTTTTAACATCTCTCCTGTTTTCCATGTCTTTATTTCTCTGTGTTCAATTCTAAGTAATTTTTAATATCAAATATAAAAAGGTTATATTTTACTGGAGTATGTATTTCAGTAAATCACTTCTTTCCTTATACTAATCTACTTTTTAAGCCACTTAGTTATATATTTGAAATTTTAGATATTCTGTTTGGTTCTTTTTCAAATGTCCTTCTTTTAAAAATATATTCTTCCTTACTCATGTCTTTAATTCTCTTTGTGACTTACAAATATTTAAATAAATGCAGTTTATATTCTGTGCTTGATACACCTAGAATTCTAAGTCCTTGGAGGTCTAATTCTACTGTTCATTGTTTCTCCTGATTCTCTAATGGTGGCTATTTCCTCATGGGATTTGTCATGTAGGTTTGTGGGTTCCTAATGGCTGAGACTTATTTACAGAAAATCTGAAAACCCAATTTGAGTGTTAACCCTAAAGAAATTATATTTGCTTCTGCCAGATGCTCAGAGCCAATTAAAGGAACTCTTTCCCAGACCACACAATAGTATTAATTTAAATGTAACCTCACCTGAGAGCAAATGTAGATCATTAAGAGAAATATTTTTCTCTCAGAGACAACCTTAAAGAGCAACATCATCATTTTCCTTCTGTGATTTTAGGGCTTTTTAATTTTTAATTTTTTTTTGTTCTTGTTTTGTTGTTATTTTCATGATCCTACCTACCAATCATGATAAAGAGACCTAGCTCCAACTCGTGTTCTTGCTGGATCCTGACCTTTGAATCCTGGTCCCTTTAAGAAAATGAAAAACCTGAGGTCCTGGATAAGGAGCACTCAGGGTAGCCACTACTTTGGACAGTGAGAATAATAAATATAATGATTTGAAAACTATAGAATATTAACTCTAATAATTCATGAATTACTAGTATAAATTACCTAAATGAAGAATATACATGTGTATGGGCATGAAGATGCTTAGGAAATACTTTAAATAAGAATTCATTTTCTTATTGTAGTACCAAGAGTTGCCTGGACAGTACTTTTGTATTCAACCAGTGACACACAAAAGTTTCAGAGACTTTAAAAACATTGTTTTCAAGGTCAAATCAAATTGGAGGCAATCATTCTTCATTCCATTTATAAGACCTAGGTAACTTTTCTCAGTAAAGCTAGTACTGAAAATGCCTTCTTTAAAAAGACAGGTAGTTAGAATACCATACAGAACTCATTTTTGACTGTCAAAACTGAAATTATTTACAAGCCATAGATACATACAACCTTGTAGGCTGACACCTCACTTAACTGTTAAATCACCTAAAGGATTACCTTGTCTTTCTTTTATGTGAATTCAAGAGCACAGAGCTATTTAAAATTCCTTCTCTAGAGAAATTCTATTAAGAGTATTATATTTCTTTGGCAGCCCTAAAAGGAACTAGTCCAATATTTTAACATCATATTTTTAAAGCTATTTTGGGTTATTCTGTAAAGGGTTAGACTGAAACCTGAGAATTGAATTTGTCCTATGTATATGGCATGATTTTTTACCAGTTGTATAGCTCAAAGAGTTCTTTGACACCTGTCTAGTATCTAAGTAAACCACTGTGTATTAGCATAGCAACATTTAAATGTGCAAGTAAAACCACAGGTAAATTGTACTTTCACCTATTACTTTCTCCATATTTGAAAATGCACAAATAGATTATTTTTTTCAATATCTTTATTTTAGTTATTTTCTGTGGGGCTGAGGATTGAACTCAGTGCCTCACATATGCTAGGCAAGTGCTCTACCACCAAGCCACAACCAACAGCCCCTAAATTATGTTTTGCATAAAAGTTTTAGAGTGGTCAGAAAGGAGTAAGAGTTAAAAAAAAACACCTTCATTAAACCATTATAAATAGTCTATAGTCACAGTGCAACTCTGGGGAAAGGCAATTATTAAAGCATAGTTCAGGTAATTTTAAGAGACTGATGCTAATAGATAATAAGCTTGAACATATTCTGAATTATAAAATGGAAAAAATGGACAAAAGAAGACAATAGCAATAATAACTACCACTTATTAGGTTCTGACTAGCACCAGAACTATATTCAATGCTTTCCTTAAAAATAGTCTCAGCTATAAGACACCCTTTTATCAAGTGTTTAATATATACTATGTTTATCCATGGAATAACTTTTTTGAATTAGGTACCCTTATTTTCCTAGTTTTATATTTGGGAAACTGAGTTTCATTCAGATGCCCCAAATCACATAAACTTGAAAGAATTAATTCATATGTACAAGGCATTATTGGCTAACTCTAGAGATTATCCTATACAAATTCCCCATTATAGTATCTTCATCCAACTGCTGTCATCTCAACACATTTCGGGTGTTTTATTGGTCTCATTTTAAAGATGGAAAAATACAGATAATTTATATGAGATTAGTTGTGTGTAACAGTATCAAGATTAAAACTGGTTTAGCTTCCTTGTAGAATCCATATACTTTCCACTATACTATCTGCCTTCATGGCATATCTTTCACTATTCAGTAATTCATTCATTTGCTTATTTATTTAACAAATGTTTGTTGAGCACATTGTGCATGTATTCTTCTGGGCTGTGGACCTACTTAGCAAATGAAAAATGCAGAGTCCTGAAGGTTTCATCCTAGTAGGGGGAGACAGAAATTAAACAAACTGATAAATGTATGTCAATGTTAATAGGTGCAATAAAGAAAATAAAGCATTGCAAATGACTAGAAGATAATGTGATAAAGGGTACTTACATTTTTTAAAGAAGATACTCAATGCAAGGAAATGTGCAACTTTCACTAATATTTTTATAATGCCCCATTTTTTCATTAGGAGAATTGACTCCTTGGTTTATATGACATTGAAACTCAATCTGAGTTTTATCTCTTTCTTTTGGTTCTGGAACAATATGTTTTATTAAAAACCTACCATTTCATTTAAAAAATTATTTTGTGCTGAAATTTTTTTTTTGTAATTCTATACCCCCTACATAATCAAAGCATTTAATGAGTCTCTCTGCCCAGGTCACAAAGCACCTTTGCATCTATGGTTTTTCTTGATATTCTCAATGACCTGATCAGACAAGTTTTATTGTAATCATCATCATTGTTATGCATATTGTCATTACTCTTTATCTTATTTTACATGGGATGTAGAATTCATTCTCGAGCCCCAGGCAAACATGGACAGTTACTCAGGGCTTCTAGCACTCTAGTTCATAACTACTGAACAATTGAAGTTGTTATGAGAGCTAAGATCCATTTTGGTCCATTGTCTAGCAGTTTGGTTAATAACAAAAAGTTATTATTAAATTAATTTGAAAGACTCAAGAAGGAAGAGGCAACCTAGGCTCAGAACCTGGGTTTCCTGACACCCCCCAATCCAGTGCTCTTCACTAGACATCAGTTAGAAGACTGCTTCTTTTAAAGGTTCCCAGGTTTCTTTTATCTAGTGAAATAATCCCAAGCATTGGGAACATCTGAAAATGCATACATTTACACACAGGCATGTGGTTGTTCTCATTTATCTGTGGAGGAAGTACTTCAAAGCCCCCAGGGGATACCTGAAATCTTGAATAATACTGAACTCTCTATGCTTTTTCCCCTGTGCATACATGCCTGTGATTCTTAAATAGTTATTTGAAGAGACAAAATTGGAAATTGTTATCTTTCTAAGTATTTGTAGAAAATACCCTGCTTAATAAGGTGAACAAATATTTGTACTTATTGGGAGAGTATGCTTTTGCAACAATTAAGTAAAAGTGTCTTCTCTTTGTCATTAACACTTGATGTGGGATGTTAGTTCTTAGAAGCAATCTCATGATAAAAGCAGTACTGATGTCAAGAACTAATTGACTGATTTTAATTGAAGAACACTTATATTACAAAGTATATGATGGTAAAGATGTGTTCAACTTGTTTTTGCTTTTCTCTAAAAAGCTGAAAACCTTCTTCCCAGTAGTAATTAAAAATAAACAGCAGTCATTAACTTACTGTGGGGTTCTAATGACCACAAGATTGCTTCCTTGCATGAATGACTTACTGATCTAAAGCAAAGTAATTCAACTTTGAAATTATCTTGAAAATTAAAAACCATCCTAGATAATGAATAGTTTCAATTTCTATAGCACCAATTTATGTGTAATTTTCCTTTTTTATGTGTTCTTCTGTGCATATACAATATGCTAACAAAAAATGGTCTTGCAGGGATTCCACATCATAGAATAGTGTGCCAAATTCAGTCTCTGGTCTTTTTAATCTTGGTGGTGATATTCATTCATTCATTCATTCAGCAAATATTTGTTGAAAAGCTCTTGTGGCTAGACATTTTCTATGGGGCTTTAGAGGTAGGATGATGGGAAGCAGTCTCTGCTCCCCAAAGAATTTATTATTGTGGGATTCAGATAGTACTTGATTCTAATTATGTCTCCTTTATTTAATTGGTTATATCACAATTTACTTAACCAATTATTTTCTGTTGGATACTTAGGTAAATTTATTTTTCACAGGAAGCTATAAAAAGCCTATGTTGGATGCCCCAATCAATAAATAAATATTCACACTTCTGATTATGTCTTGGAATGGATTTCTATAAGTAGAATAAGTAGGTCAAAATGCATGGACATTTTAGTCTTTTGAAACTTTACCAAATTAGTTCCAAAATACAAATACAGACAGAAAGGTTATATTGTTTTTACATTGCCACCAAGAGTGTTTAAGAAATCCTGTCCTTGCTCCTTTTCTTGGTCAGCAATATAGAATATTCTGCTAAATGTATAGTATCTATCATTTATGTTTACATAATCTTAAAAATTATTAAAATGTTTATAGTTTCTAAGAATAATTTGGTGCTGATCAAAAATTCTCAACTGATATTGATAATTTATATCTGACAAGAAATCATCTGGATTATTTTCTTTCTTATAAATGCTGAATTTTAAAAGTCATGTTATAAAAAGTGTCATCTGTTGATTTGAGAACTTTTTTTGAAAAAAAAAATTAATATTATAGTTATCCACTAGTAAATTGGAAATGTTGAATATTAACGTTAATATTCAAATAATTAAAAGCAAATGTTTTAAAACAAATAGATCTCTACTTTGTTAGGACTTACTGAATTTCTTAAGTACATATTTAGGATATTATGAGTTAAATTAAGTAGCAAAACATTATATTTGGTGCTAGTTCATTTTACTTAAGCCCAAAATTCCTACCTATGGAATATGAAAAAAAAAATGTAAATAAGTTTATAGGGAATATGTCTTATTCGCTATATGAAGTCATGGACTGACTTCATGGTTAACTGGTTGCATCTTTGTGACATTTCTGCTGTTCCTGAGTTTGTATGCTCAGCTATTAGATTTCTGCTCTTACCTCAATGGTTACACTTTTCATTTCTAGGACCATGGGACACAAAAACCGGTATGTCAAAGTCCCCCGTGGTCATATCTGGGTTGAAGGTGATCATCATGGACACAGTTTTGACAGTAATTCTTTTGGGCCGGTAAGTCATCTTTTCATGTTGTTGCCAATATAACTGGATCTCAAAAGTGGGAAAATAGGTCATTTGGATAATTCAGTAAAGACTAATTAGGAATTTTATAGTGTAACATTTTATGTTCAAATATTTCCTTTTAAATATAGAACGAAAGATATGTAAACTATCTCACACATGTGTATGTCTGTATGTGTAAAATAATGGAAAATAATTTAGACTACTTCAAAAAACTACTAAAAGGTGCTTTCAGCTACTTGGTCTTAGTTAGAATATCTTTTTTTCACCCACAGGAATGCTTTATAGCATATCCTGTTAGTTGGTGGTTAGCACATTCAATGTATAAAAGACATAAGCATAAATTTTTTAAATTGTTCCTCATATGGAAAGCATTATGGACATTCCTTGAAAAACTTGGAATGGAACCACCATTTGACCCAGGTTTCCCACTCCTGGGTTTATACCCAAAGGACTTAAAAACAGCATATTATAGTAATGCAGCCACATCAATGTTTATAACTGCACAATTTACAATAGCTATATTGTGGAACCAACTTAGATGCCCTTCAGCAGATGGATGGTTAAAGAAACTGGTATATATACACAATCGAATATTACTCAACATTAAAAGAGAATAAAATCATGGCATTTGCAGGTAAATGGATGGAGTTAGAAAAGATAATGGTAAGTGACCTTAGGCAATCCCAAAAAACCAAATGCCGAATGTTTTCTCTGATATGAGGATGCTAATCAATAATAGGGAATGGAGCAGGGCATGGGAGGAATGGAGGAACTTTACATAGGACAAACGAGAGGGAGGGTAAAGGAGGGAATAGAGGTGTAGGAAATCCCTAGTATATGTATGGAGACACGAATGGTGTGAATCTACTTTGTGTACTAACAGAGACACGAAAAATAGTGCTCTATATGTGTACTATGAATTGAAATACATTCTGCTGTCATATATAACAAATTAGAATAAATAATTTTTTTGAAAAGTACAATATTAATAGAAATCATATTTATAACTATAAGAGAGGAAAATTTTACCCTCTCAGGTTCTCAAGGTGACCTGAGAATTAAGTTGACATAAAATAGATTAACAGAAAAAAAAACAACAACATACAAATTTAACATAAGTTTTATGTGGCACAAGAGCTCTCATAAGGAAATGAAGACTTAAAGAAATGGCAATACCTATCTATTTTTGTATTAGGTTGAACCAATAAAGGTAATACAGAAACATAACTAAATTATATGGGGAAGCTAAAGGAAGATAAGAATTATTTTAGTAAGATACATTTGTGCTGAATTCTCAGCTGTGACTCTCCAAGAATGTTTCCTGTCTTTACTAGAAGGAGGGCAAGTACTATAACAGAGTTTTAGTTTGTTTTCAGAAAAAAAAGGGGAAAATTAATATATCCTTCTTCTATCAGCTGTTTTTCAAGTACCTTTAACTCAAAGTAATTTTTATGTCAAAGTGGTGTCTTTTGGGGAAGCATGTTCTGCTAACAGTCATAAGTAATATTTTGTTAGAATTTTAATTTATACAATAAATGCAGATAGGCTTTATGCTGATATTCTATAAAATATGTGGCTGAACTGATATTTTTTGGATTTTTTCATTGTACAACTTACAAAAGTTCTCTATATATTATTGCAATAACTTGTTATATGAAGACTCTTTACTGATGAAAGTGGTACCTAATTCTGATTAGCAGCCTTACCATCAGATTTTTGTAAAGCTAGACATATTTATACTTGTTCTCAATACATATTATAATTTAAGATTGAGTACCTTTATATATGTTTTTGAAATGAAATTTATCCACATAATTTTGTCTAAAATTAAATATTGGTGATCTCTAATGAAACAGTTTTCTTCACATATTATGAAGATCAATGCCACTAAAGGAGCAGCCACTTTAACTTAACTTTGGCTTAAAGTTCAATAATGGAGCTGAAATTGGATAAGGGTATATATAGATCAGTGGGAAAAACTTTAGGAGACTATTGCTATTTCTTTTTTTCTAATTATGATGACAACAACAAATGTACTAAGTCCTTTACTTGCACTGACTAATAATTATACAAAAATAGAATTTAGTCTTGGTAATACATATCAAAAATGAGATACAGACTAGAAATTTTGGAAATGTCGGGTCACTTTGTATAGCTCAAGTGTCTGTTGTGAAGAAATCTAGTAGCAAGTTTGCTGGGAGCCATTAGCCAAGTAGGTATGACAATTTCCTTGCCAGCGTACCCCATGTTGCAGTGACATTGAATGTAAGTGACCTTGCTCAAGGACCAAGGCAGATTAGGGTGTTCCCGGTTTTAAGATAATCTTGTTTAGGGCGTTCCCAGTTTAGGTTCCAGGTTTAAGGTTTAAGATTATTCCTGCTGGGAATAGGGCGTATCCTGCTGCCTGAGTTCCCCTTGAGTTCTCACGGGATTCAGACAATATTTTTTGGAGATAGAAGCCCAGTGGAGGTGGATTTGGGCAGAGAACGTGGATTTGGGCAGAGAACGTGGATTTGGGAAGAGAACGTGGATTTCCCCAGAACGTGTTTGTAGACGGCTGGTGTGAGTTCGGGAATAAAGAGTTGCTGTTTGAATCTACAAGCTGTGTGGTGGCTCGTGATTGTGTGCCCAGCCAGACTGCGGCATTTGTGCCCAGCCAGACTGTGGCATTTGGCGGCTCGTACGGGGAACTTCTGAAGCTTAGAGGTAAGTGAAATTGCTCGCCCCTGAGGAAGAGCGAAAGAATGGGTGACCAACTCAAAAAACAATGTGTTATTGTTTTGATTTATCTTGTTTTTGTTTCAAGCTGCCTATCCCTAGAACTTTCTCAGGCAAACCTGGGAAAATGGTTGACTCAAGGTTTGAAGTTGTTCGCCTCCGAGGAAGAGAAATTGTTAGAGGAAGGAGGCACCCCAGTGAGACCAAGAACAATTAGGGCATATGTTGATACAATACAAAAATGTAGCCCATGGCTTTTTAAAGACAAATTATTAAGTATATCAATGGGACCATCATGGTATCCTGTAGAAGAATTTTTCCTCAACAAGAAAGAGATGGCTAGTTCTGTTTACTACACTTGTCTAAGATCTTGGTTTTTACAGACATCTGATTAATTTACAAAGCTAAAGTGTTAAAATATCAGCCACTAAATATGAAATCAAGTACTCTTTACTTATTAAGTTCCATAAGGTAATATATTTAAACATTATGTGTGTTTTCATAAATTGGTAAATGGAAAAAGGTTTAATATTGCTTTGTGTCTGTGTCTTTGCTGAAACAAGGTTACTAAGTGTTTAGATTCTATCATGTGTAATTTATATACAAAGAGTAGAAAAATTTTCAGTTGGGTTTCAATTATAGTATTATAGTATCATAAAAAAACATGAAAGTCTTTCATCTTATTAAAGTGGAGTAATTTGTCTAAATCAGAAATTTTATAAGAGTTGTTTCAGAATGTAAATTTATAAAAAGGGTTAACAGTTAAAAAAGAGATATAAAAAGATTCAAGATGTGGGAATATATTTTAATATAAAAGGTTAAAGGAAAAAGAAATGATTCTAGATGATATAATCTGTGTGGTAAAGTAAAAAGTTGTAAAATGCCATTTAAAAAGAATTTGAGGAAACTAGACTTAATTTAAAAGCTTGAGAAAGAAAGAAAGAAGAAAAAGATATTTGTACATGGCAGATTGAGACAAAGCTTCTCAATGGAGTTAAAAAAAAAGGCCTTTGGTTGAAGGGCAGCCATGTAAACTAACATTAAAGCGATTTAAACAAAATCTAAGCCTCGTTTAAAAGAGTGAAGTTGTAGGTGGTGAAAAAGTACATTTAAAAGTACAATATAGATGATAATTAAAAGGCTTTAAAAGGTTAAATTGAAGGTGGTTGAGATACCTTCATGGCGGAAAAAAGATTGCTTTATTGCATCATTCGAAGCCTAGTTAATCTTAAAGGCATTACTTTAAAAAAAATGGGAAGATAATAAGAAAAGATATTTAGATAAAGAAGATTAAAAATTTAAAGTGAAAAACTTTAAAGACAGAAGTATAGAAAGTTAAAAACAAAAAAATATAGAAAAGATGTAGAAAGATAAAAAAAATGTAGAAAGACAAGAATTTTAAACCCACAAAATAGGAAACAAGAAAACTAGGAGAGAAAATAAGCAACTAAGGGTAAATATAAAAACCTTAAAAAAAAAATTAGAAGATAGAAATAAGAAAATGGTTGAAAATGTCAAGTAAGGTATTACACAGATAGAAAATGCAAAAAGCTAAGACAACTATTAGATACAGACATATACTTATTAAAGCAAAAAGAGGGAATTGGAAGGGGGTATATATCCCCCAAAGATAAACTTAAAATAACGCTTTTTACTCTAAACTTTTAAAATTTGGATTCATCAGGACTTAGTGCTGCGGAAAGACACATGTATCCAAAAAATGTACATAAGCCTAAGGTACTTTGGAAAGATATTCTAACAGGACAATGGAAAGGTCCTGACCCAGTGATTGTCTGGAGTCGGGGGTCTGTTTGTATTTTTCCACAGGGAGAACAGCAGCCGATTTGGATTCCAGAGAGGTTAACTAAAACAGTTTCTACAGATCGAAAAGAAGATGATTTGACTCAAATCCATAACAGCTGATATCCAGAACTCCAGCTTGGCCATTCTTACATCTGCGACAGTGATTAACCAGTGATGCAATTTTTATTTCCTTGCCAGCGCACCCCATGTTAGTTGTGGTAGTGCTGGCATATCTTTGCTGATGGTGTCACCAGTGATGCAATTTTTCCCAAGGAGCTGTCAATTGGCTTGGTGTCGTGGCATTTCTGTATCCTCCTCCCTTCTGCTAGTGATGGTCTAAAATTTGGGGGCCAATGGCTTATGCTGGACCGGTAGTCAGTGACGGGTATGATCCAATTGCAGTGGTATCAACCTAAGACAGGAGGCTGACGCCTAAAGGTCAGTTTTCCGATGACGGGTAAGAACCATATGTTGAATTGGACAACCTACCAGGCACGGTCCATAAGCCACATTAACCTCACTCCCCCACTGGCACCAAGGCCAAATTTGGGGGCCAACAGAGGTGAGGCAAAGAACCTCACCCCCCACTGGTGCATAGACCTATCCACAAGTATGGCTGTATGCTGGACCGGTAGTCAGTGACGGGTATGATTCAATTGCAGTGGTATCAACCTAAGACAGGAGGCTGACGCCTAAAGGTCAGTTTTCCGATGACGGGTAAGAACCATATGTTGAATTGGACAACCTACCAGGCACGGTCCTTAAGCCACATTGCTTGTTGTTTAATTAATCAGAAGGGGGGAGATGCTGGGAGCCATTAGCCAAGTAGGTATGACAATTTCCTTGCCAGCGTACCCCATGTTGCAGTGACATTGAATGTAAGTGACCTTGCTCAAGGACCAAGGCAGATTAGGGTGTTCCCGGTTTTAAGATAATCTTGTTTAGGGCGTTCCCAGTTTAGGTTCCAGGTTTAAGGTTTAAGATTATTCCTGCTGGGAATAGGGCGTATCCTGCTGCCTGAGTTCCCCTTGAGTTCTCACGGGATTCAGACAATATTTTTTGGAGATAGAAGCCCAGTGGAGGTGGATTTGGGCAGAGAACGTGGATTTGGGCAGAGAACGTGGATTTGGGAAGAGAACGTGGATTTCCCCAGAACGTGTTTGTAGACGGCTGGTGTGAGTTCGGGAATAAAGAGTTGCTGTTTGAATCTACAAGCTGTGTGGTGGCTCGTGATTGTGTGCCCAGCCAGACTGCGGCATTTGTGCCCAGCCAGACTGTGGCACAAGTTGAAAGTGAACATAAATTACATCAATGCAGTTTTAATTCTCCTTTATCAATATATTAAATGTATTAATATATCATGTTTTGGGCCAACTCCACATTAAAATGTTAGTTAACTTTAGTTGGGTTTTAATTGGTAGGATAGTGATTTTGAAATGAAGCATTAAAATGTTATTTTCTATCAGTTGTCAGGTGTGTGGTAATTATTTATTAATAATAAAGTTATAAAATTTGACATTGGTTTGCATTTTTATAAAGTTAAAGCTGGTGTTATTGATTGGTATAATTAATATTATTCCCCCAAAGTTGTATTTCTTATGCTTTTTCATTTGGGAAAGAAATGAAGAGAGTTGATAACCAGGATAGTGGAAGTTACACATATTTCTCCTTAGTGTCCTACCTATGGTGCAGCTCTTCCTGGGCCCCAATTCCTCCTGTAGGTTTCATAGTGGTGTTTTGAATTATTGAACTTTGAATAAAAATATATCCATATGAAAGCACATAAAATGTGAAAATATCCACATGTAATATCTTAAATCTTATATCTTATAAAAAGGAAAGAAAGAAAACATCCTTCTCGTGAGTGTAAATCTCATGAGAAGATTTTAAATAGAATTTACCCAATTTAAATTTCTGCCATTGGTAATCATAATAGAGCTGAATTTTTCATATTTAAGCAGACTTTTAGATATAATGTACTAAATACTTAAATCATATTTTTAAGTAAAATCTACTTTACTATACCTGGAGTCAAAGAAACAAAACAACTTTGAAATTTTTTTAATGCATAGAAAAATATTTATGCACACTGACTTTTGATTCATAAATTGGACTACGCTATCGATTTCCATTCAGTAAACTGTGTCATTTTCATTTGCCAAAATTAGATGAAGTACCTTTTTACATGAAGGAAAATATTTGTCATGTCATGCAAACTTGTACTGTACAAGTTTTAACATATAATACTTTAACTTTTATATTGTGCTCTTGTGTTTTGTGTTCCAAGGATTTATAACTAGGAAAACATAGCTTTAGTGATACTCCCACACAAGTGTTAAAAGGATAGAGGAGAATAGAAGTTAAATTAGAAGCCCCACACGTTTTTCTTAAAGCTAAGCTGTGAGGTTTGAATGTAAAGATTTCTTAGTGCACTTCTTTATTAATGAATGGTTATCTGAATAATTTGTTCATTATTTTAATGTTTTTTCGAATCCTACATACTAAAATGTAAGTTTCACACTTTTAAAAACATAGTGTTAATATTATTATATTCCTCTAAGAATATTTTTGGTGATACTTTTTGGCTTATCAATCACATGCTTCAAGATTGTATATAAAGTGAGTGAGCACCAGGCTTTGCAGATAGGTGGTTGATTCTCTTCCCTTTTGGAAGTAGATAATGAATTTTCCTTGATGTTAACAGCCTATCTAAAGGTAGGCAGGATTGTCTAGAATGCTTATTTTGCCTTTAGAAATTGATTGAAACTTTTCATTTTCACTTTCTAGCCAAATAACTTAGGAAGTATTTCCAACTGCTTTTTTAATGTTTTAGCTCTTTGAACAGTAATTATATTTTATCATAGAATTTATCCAATTTAAATTTCTGCCACTGGTAATCATAATAGAGCTGACTTTTTTCATATTCAAGCAGAATTTTAGTTATAATGTACTAAAGACTACGAAAGAGAGCTTCTTGTTCTTTTTTTCTGGTTTATTATTTACTATTTTTATTTTTATATGATCATTTATTTTTTGGATTCAGTTTATCATAACTACATGTAGGCTCTAGAGAGTATTGAATGATTCTATGAATAAATATTGATATTGAGTTATAGCCATAGAACACATTACAACAGGAGGAGAAATCTGAGATGACTTTTATTCTGACACCCACATTTCTAAATTGTTATTTTTTTTTAAGAGAGAGACAGATAGAGAAAAATTTTTTTTTAATATTTATTTTTAGTTTTCGGCGGACATAACATCTTTGTATGTGGTGCTGAGGATCAAACCCGGGCCGCACGCATGCCAGGCAAGCGCATTACCGCTTGAGCCACATCCCCAGCCCACATTTCTAATTTGTTGAGGATAACATCTTGGGAAGAAAGTAGTACACTATCTTACAAACATAGGTGATATAACAGAAAATCAGATATTCTTGGATATGGAACTCTCTACTAATTTGTATGGCCTTACATTTTTTCATGAGTAAGATTAGAGTCTTTCCTCTAAGTCCATCTTAATGATAAATGAGCAAATATAAATATGTGCATACATAGACATATACATAAACACAACCAAAATTTTAATGAATATCCTAAGTAAACTAATATAGAACTGCAAGAAAACAAAACATTGTTTATCCAGGGATGAAACATACAATCATTTAAATCTGTATTTGTGAAAAACTTTAATGATATCATATTCATGATATTAAGTGAATAATATAAAAATAAAGAACTGAATATATATTGATTATCTTCAATTGTTAATGCCTCTGGTTGATTTTTTCTTTATTCTGTTATACTTGTCTATATTTTAAAACTTTTGCAAAAAAAATTAATTACTTTTATCATCAGTAAAAGTAATTTTTAAAAATAAGATTAAGATGGTTGAAAGCAAATGACTTCTAAGTTTAATGCTAGCTCTAAGTTCCATATTGCTATGACCATAGGGAAAAATATCGCAGAAGTGGTTGGATACAAAATGTTTCTATTATGCATAATACTATCTCCATGATATATATTTATAATAAACCTTTTGAATCATTGATCAATAAGAGAAAATAGTCTCTCTTCTCATAATATGAATTCACTAATTATGACTTCAGTTTGAATTTCTAGATATATCCAGATATTATTAAGTTTCTTTTAAAATTATGATAATTGCGTAGAAGTGATCAGTACATATTACTACTTGATTTTACTTGATTACATAATAAATATATTCGATGATTCTGATATGTTGGTTTGTGATTGCTTGAAATATTTTCTAAATGTTTCTCTTAGTAATTTTTTTTCCCTTTGTCAAATAGTATCTTTCACTTGACCACTCCTACTTCCATGTAGATGACATTAACACATTTTCTGAAATACTCATGTTGGTCTTTTCAGCACCCCAAAGTAACTATTATAGATAATTATGTATGTTCTGTATACTAGTAATGGCAGAAGCACATAAAAAACAAATTTTACATTTGTGTTTGTATGTGTACATGCATGGCTGTGAGTTTTTGAGTAATAATTTTTGACTACTCCAGATTAGCAAACTCTTCATCAATTAAAAATGCACATGCATTTCACTCTTCCACGTTTTATAGATATTCATTCCAGTACACAGAGGTATTCTCTTCTTTTGGTGAAAAATACAAATATGACTCTTTCCATGGTCTCCATTTAGCTTGTATATGTTCTATTTTTGTTTATCTTTAAGTCAGAAGCAATTTAGATATTTTCACTCTGTGCTGCATAGTGACTTATCATATGGAAATATGTCACAATAGAAATTCTAGCATCTAAAAAGAAATCAAAACTAAATAATTTATTTAGCATCTAAAGTAAATAGTTTAGCAAATGGATCAAAGGACATTAGAAATAAACAGTGTTGGTTTAAGCATTTCAAGACAAAGATAACCTTTTCAAAATATATGAATGTATTTTTTTTTGCACTAGGTATTGAACCCAAAAGCACTTAACCACTAAGCTACAGCCTCAGCCCTTTTAATTAATTAATTAATTAATTAGTTTTTTATTTTGAGTCAGGGTCTCACTAAATTGCTTTAGTCCTCCCTAAGTTGCTGAGACTGGCTTTGAACTCATGATCCTCCTGCCTCAGCCTCCCTAGTTGCTGGAATTACAGGCGTGTACCACCATGCCTGGCTATATTTTGATTTATAGGACTGTGATCACTGTGTCACCTTGTGAGCAATTTCTGTGCAGGAACCATGAAGAAGAACTGAACCATTTGGGTGCAGAAATTATCATGGTACTCTGTCTATCCAAGAATGAAAAACTATAATTTATACTTTAAATGATTTTTAAGTTCCAAGTAATTAAAAAATACTTAATTCAATCACTTATTTTATTGATACCTAGCTAAATAAAATATCAGCCCCCTAGAGCATTTTTAAAAGAAATATGCCTATTTGAAGATGGAAATTTTAGCAATAAATGAGCATTAGAAATAATATTTATAAATGAAATGAGCTGGAGAATCTGAAAGTGATGATATATAAGAGAGTATGAGAAACAAAGTTTAAAATTTCATAGAATTCCTTTCGAAATTCATGAAATGCAAAGAAGTTTTCACTTTTAAAAACTAGTGGAAAAATAAAAGAGAAAAGTAAAGTTTATTCTTTCACGCCATGGAAAGTCTTTCATTTATGCCTTAAAGACACATTTTTGAGCTTCTGCTATGTTTCCATCTTGGTTTGTGGCCTGTAGAACCTCATAGGTGGAATGGATCAGGAGAAACAAGAATTATATTTTATATTAGCTAGGGAGAGGTTGATGGATTAGGATATATGTATATATATATGAGTAAGATACACACACACACACACACATAATGGACATTTTAAGAGGTTTAGTGTCTGTCATACCTGTTTTGAATTTTTTTGACATTATTAATAAGAAATTCAATTTTTGATTAAGGCTGCAAGAATAAGATTCTTGGAGTTACAGGAAGGATGAAAGGAAGGGACTTTTTGATACTACTGAAACCATATCACAAAAAAATGAATTGAGACAGATATTTGGGAAATTTCAAAAATGCTCAGAGATTGTAAGAGCAAAGATTCAAGTCATGGATAATAAGGGGTGTGTGCTGAGCCTGTGAATCTTCCTAAATCTTTTGTCACTGTTGCCAAGCATGAATAGAACCCGAAACCCAGAAGGAGCAGGTGAGAGGCTCCTGATGTATACCCCTGTGAGCAAGGAAGGATAAATTAGAGGGGAGACAGGCAATCAAGTCATTACAACAGTGTAAGTTCTCCAAGTGGTGATATGACAGGGCCTCTTGGTGAAGTAGTACTTTTAGGTACTAAAATCCTACAAGAAAAACTATGAAAATCTCCCAGGAGAATTTGGTAGAATAGAACCAATTCTAGAATTAGTGAAAATACTATATGATAAAATATTGCATTACATTGGCACTGTAGATGCTGTGTACTTTGTGAATGAAGTGATTTGTGCCTGGAGTGGTTAATGGCTTTCAGCTGCATTGAAAATATTCTTATACAATACAGGATAATCTTGTGGACTTATGAGAATGAATTGACATTTCATTTTATTTCTTGATGAAGTACAGCATTTTCTTCGGATAAATTCTCTAGAACTGTGAGAGTAGCTCTTATTTAAAACCAGCCATTTTCAAATAAAGAAAAAGATCATTAGACTGTGTTGACAGCATCCAAGTAAAGTGGTCTGTTCACACATTCTTGAGCAATGTTGCTTAGACTTTAATTGGCTGTATTTCCTCGTTTTATAGTACATACTTGTTCATTAAATTTTTGTTAAAATTAAAATAATCTATATTTTATAGCAAAAATAATGATGAAAATAGTTTTGTAATTCTTACCTTGGTGATTTTCTTCAATTGTTTCTCACAGTTACCTTTAACAGTATTAGAACCTGGCAAACCCACATTTTTTTTGGTATGACTTTCCATTTGACTGGTTTAGACAAAGGCATGCATTTCATGAAAAGGCTAAAACCAATGGAAATGAATATCATTGTAATGAAAATATCTGTGCAAGATAGCTAAGTCTCAGAAGAGAGCCCATTGTCTGGAGCAATTCTCAAATTGGAGAAATATCCTTACAGAAAGAAGAAACAAAGAGTCCTTCAGGATTAACTTCACTTTTGGTTAGATTTTTTTGTGTGTTTAATTATTAATTATGACATTCAACAAAATACATGATTTTAAGAAGAAAACATAGAAAGATAAAATAGGAATGAAATAAATACTATCATACCCTCCCCCTAAGAACAGGCACAACCTAAACTTTCATTTCTGCCAAATAAAATTTATCCTCTATCTTAATTATTCTGCTAGTGTAGAAATCATTTTCCACATGATTTCATTTTCACATAGGAGAATGTCAGAAGAATTGTCATTAGATTTCATTGCTATGGCAGATAGTGTTCCTGAGGGCCATTTAGTTACAGGATTAAATGTGGTTCGTTTTATTAGAAGTGTGTATTTACTGACAGTGGGTCAGGAGTCAAGATTTACTGAAATATATGCAGGGTTATTAATTTGCCAATTTTATAAGCTCTCAGAATTTTTTAAAAAGTGGGGTTATAGCCCTTAATATACTTCTAAGAATCAACTGGTGACTACATAACTGGATCTACATAGAAACTGTGAAATATGAGGGGGCTAAAGAGAACAATATGCAGTCAAATATACTCTCAATCAAGGTTTTAGATTGAATGACCTCATTTAAATTGCTGTATACTTATACAATATTTGCTTTCCACCTACCTTAATAAACAGCAAATTATTTAAATGACTATAAGTTTTAAGTTATGTTAATAATTATCTTTAGGTTGAGATTCTTGGAGATAGCTTTTTTAGAAATTTTTATGTTTTCAAAGCTTGTCGGGTAATTTTTAGAAAGTCTGTTCTTTGTCAGTATCTCATTGATATACTAAAATGACTTGGAAGACAAATTTAAGGTCAGTTTGATTATGAGTGACTTGGTTGATTGTTTTCAGTATAATGGAACCTTGCATGTAGCCTATAATGAACTATAGTAACTATGCCTTTAGACATTATCTATAGTAAGACCCCTAGAAAACGGTGGCATATTAAAAATTATCTAACTTGGTAAATCAAGCAAGTGAAAATATAATTTTTTAATACAGTGGTCAGAATCAGAGCCATGAGGTATGTTCCATTGATGGGGCACCACAGGCCCATAGCTTTGGAACTAAATAGAAGTGATTCCTGTAATATGACTCCTGTAATATGACTCCTGCTCTACTTCATTCTCTTGTCACTAAGGATTTTTCTGAAAAGAACTCTGAGAACATCATTGTGCTTCTTAAGACATTATTATCAACCTACGACACCTATTATACTCAATGAAGAAATGTTAGAAGCCTTCCCTTTTAAATCAAAACAATGCAAGAAAGCCCACTCTTACCTCTACTGTTCAACTTTGTCAATGCTAAAGGTCACTGACAGTGCAGGTTAAGAAAGAGAAATAAAGATGTAGGCTCAGAAGGAACATTCCAAACTTATTTTTCATAAATATTATATTGTCTATTAAACCCAGAAGAATCTGCACAGCTATTGAGACCGAAATGCAAGTTTTACTAGTATAATAGCTCTTATACATGATGTGTGTATGTTCATCATTAACAAATACAAGACATGGACTGGGGATGTGGCTCAAGCGGTAACGTGCTCACCTGGCATGCATGGGTTAGATCCTCAGCACCACATAAAAATAAAATAAAGATGTTGTGTCCACTGAAAACTGAAAAATAAATATTAAAAAATTCTCTCTCTTCTCTCTCTCTCTCTCTCTCTTTAAAAAAACAAAACAAGACATAGTGTTAATGCATTTGTCATTTAAAATAGTAATAACAATAAAAATTCAGGATAGTGGCATCAGTGACTCCATATTACTCACAAATATTAGACTTTCTCTATTTGTGAGGGCAAAATCATAGAGGTCCATATACCACATATCTGAAATATTTAGTAGGTATAAATCAAGTTAGCAAACTGTCAAATGTAATGTTTTTTAACTTGATAAATATACCTCCATAAATTGTACTTAACTGATGGTAATATAAAAGATTAAGATTATATCTAATTATATTTAGATAATAGGCAACTTAAATATTTAATTGAAAATGCAAATGAACAAAAAATGTAATATAGTAAAAGGTAATTTTTTTTCAAAAAAATTTTTTTAACTATTAAAGCATGTCTTTTAAAAACAAAAGGTAACATACAAATTACTATTATTAGGTTATAAATTCCATCAAAATTATTTAACTAAAACTGAATTTTAAAGTACATAATGAAATTATTAAACTTTATTTCATATTTTTATAACAATAAATCTATTCACAGATTTAGGGTTCAATTTTCACATGGTTGTCAATGTAAAGAGTCAGCATCATTATCCAAGCATCTTAGAGCCTGAGTTAAAAGTGATATGAATTGTATAATATTCATAAAAAGATTTTCCTGTGGTCATGCACAATTGTAGTGAATATTGTTCTCCTTAGAACCCCTTGAATCACTAGCTGAAACTTGAAGAGAAGCCAGGAAAGGGACACTCAGCTCTCCTGGCAAATGATACTGTTATTCAAGACTCTTTGCCTTCCTGCTGAGAAGGCAGCTTGTCAAGTTGTTTAATTCCATGCTTTTCCTAGCTAAGTGTTTACAACTTCCCTGAGGCTGAAACCCTCCCTGTGATCAACCAGCAGCAAAGTTTCATGGCATTTTGACTCAGTCACCTTTTGCTTAGAACATAAGAAATGTGGGGAAATATTCTTCTCACTCTTTATTAGTGTTTGTTTGTTAAGAGTAAAATAATCAAAGTTTTTATGTGCTGAATGCCAAATCTTGAGTGACACAGGACCTATGTGTTCTTCTATTCATTTTTATGAAATCTGTGATATATTGGTTCCTCAAAAATGTACGCATCAGGAAACAGTGCAGTGTGACTCAAAGGAACTGGTCTAAACTCATTGGGATTACATTAAAACCCTTTTGACTCTTTTCCAGGCATATTTTTCTGGATTCGTTTCTCCTTATCCATGCCTGCCAATGCCTTGACTACTCCCTAAATTAACCATTATGTTTGCATCCCTCTATCTTGGCACATTATTCTCTCCCTGCATACCTGTGCTAGAAAATGACCACTTCCAGAACTAATATGAAGCTTTGCTTCTGGCTGAGTCAGTTATCCTTCGCAGCCTTTGTAGTCTAATTGAATGTGTATGTGTAGAAGAGAATGAGTTTGCTAAATCATGTACAGGAGGTAACTCATCCTGCATCCCTGTAGCTTAGAAATGGGAATACAGGTTAGTAACTGATTGGTGACACAATTAATGACCAATGTGTGACAATGTAACTGTGCAATGATAAAGGTTCTTCTACAGCAGAGTTTGACCTTTGGGCAAAGTCTGGCCCACACCTGTTTTTGTTTTAAAAAAAAAAAAAAAAAAAAAAAAAAAACAAGGGACTGGGAATATAGCTCAGTTGGTAGAGTGATTGCTTGCATGCACAAGACCCTGGGTTCAACCCCAGCACCAAAAAAAACAACAAAAAAACCAAAATTCTTTCGGAACACAAACGTGCTCTGGTTTGACTATGGCTGCTTTCCCTTGGAAAAGGCTGAGTTAAGTACTTGCAGGAAAGACTTTTAGCCCACAAATGCTCAAATGTTTACTATCTGGTGCATATGGAAGAGGTTTGTTCACTCCTGAATTAGCACTAGACAACTTTAGAAAAATTGATTAAGGACTGATTATGTTAGACTCGAATAGGAAAATCAGAAATTTGAACATTATCTAGAAGGCCTTGAAAAACCATTTACATTTTGACCAGGAGAGTAATAAGTTAGAAGAGGCATTTTAGCAAGACAGATTTGGGAAAATTTTGAATGAAAGATGAGATCAAAAATAGACTATAGGTAGAGAATGCAATTACTTGATGATAGTATCGATTCCAGTAAGAAATGATTAGGCCCTAGACTAAGGTGGCAGTAATAAAAATATGGAGAAGTATATTGATGTGAAAGTTCTTAGGAGTCAAGAATTAATTGTAGATGTGTTAGATTCTGCTGCCTAGAATAACTTACCAGCTAAAATATGAAATAGCCTTTACAATTACTTCTGATGGGTCAAATCTTAAAATTAAGCACAGGAAGCATACATGATTATAATATCTTTGTTAGCATTTTTATGTGAAAGACCAAAAAAAAAAAAAAAATAGAAGTGAGGAAGTGATGTCTCCAGCATTCTTTAGTTTTCAGAGCACATGAAGAGACATGTGAGCAGAAAGTCTTGGCTCCCCAGTTAGAACTGGGTAGCCTCCTCATAAAGCTCATATTTGATTCTCTGACCTTGGGACAGATAAACCAGGATTGCTCAGTATTCATTAAACTTTATTGGCAAGTATTCTGCTCAAAGGTCTGTTCTGTTATTTTATTTCACATCCATGTCACTTGATGACCCACTCATTTCAGAGGCCTTTTCAGTTCTTATTCTAAAGTTCTCACATATTTCTAAAGGTGTGGGTGATTCCTATAATGTAGGAGCTCATGAAAAAATACCACAGAGAAGTCAGTATTTTAATAAATTGGCCAATGGAAAAACATGGTTTTTAAAAATGTGTTATTGTTCTTTAAAATTATTATTTAAAGTACAAGTCTGTGTATTTCAAAATTAAAATTTCTGAAAAGAGATGTATTTGTTTTTCTGAAGGAATAATGTAGACTTTTTATGCTAACTTCAATCCATGTTAACTAATCTCCCCTGCAAATAAAAGTACTGTATTTAAACAAGTATATTGATAGTGTAGGTCAGTGAAAGGCAAGATGAAATTTCAAGTCTTCTTCAGGTTATGAAATATTGAACTATTTTTAATCAGCATGGTCTGATTTTTTTCAAGATAATAACTATTAACTAAAACCTAATTTAGATTAACAATTATTTAAGGCTGAAATTTTATTTAGACCATTAGTCATTTGATTTGGATTTGAAGAGCTTTGACCAAACCATTTTCAAAGCATTGTTGTAAAGTGCCTCTGCCTATTCCCCACAGAGGCTTTAAACCCTCTTAGTCCAGAATTTGTTGTAAAGCAGCAAACAAATGAAACATTCTTCTCAAAAGAGCCATGATTGTATTTAGGTTATTCATGTAGATTGTTTTGTTTCAAAAAAACTTAATGAGATTATAAATTATGTCATTTTGTGAATACTAGAATAACTTACCAGTTATGAAATTATAAAGATACTGGTCAAGGAAAAATTATAATCTTCTTAAAATATTTGATACATGGCTTTTAAAACAAACTTTATTGTGTTATTCTGTCATTAAAACAAAATATAAATAAACCTAAAAAACATAGATATGTTCTCAGTCTTTCAAAGAAAATTTACATTCTGAATAGGGACTGGTAAGTTCCTTGAATGAAGGAATTCTTTAAATCTAAAGGTATTGTTTCATTGCTCTGATATTTCTAGATTTAATGTGTTATCCTGCACTGAATGAAAACTAATAGCACAAAATGAGCAAGGCCATTTAAAAGGTCATTCATCAATGTGCATAGTTCTTAAATAGCCTCTTGTGCCCAGATGGACATTTCTGGTTAAATGGCTGGTTTTAAAACTAGTATTATACAATTGAGTCACATAAATATACTTTATGAAGAACTTTAAATAAGTTTTCAAGAGTAACTTCTGATTTGATTCAATTACTTTATAGTCACATAATGCTTCTCTATTTTTCAATTTAAAAAAACCACCGTACTTATCAGAAGTATTTTTCCTTTTAGATGAAAGAGTTTATTTAAACTACTATTCGATTTCAGGAAAGCCTTCCTACAGCCTTTATGTATTTTGTATAACAATATTATATTAATGTGATTTTTATTATATGCTTCTGTACTCTGTCATTACCCCTACCTGTCTCACTCCTCATTCTTTTCAGGTTCATTATCCATAATACCTTTTTTTTTTTGTCTCATCAAAGTAAATTTAATATCTGATAAGAAAGACTATGAGTGAGATGCTCCTTTATGGAAAGAATTTAAATAGGATATGCCTGTTTATGAGAACATTACCCTAGGTTGATATATCATGCTCTTTTAGGTTCAGGATGACTGTCCTCCTTATAAAGTTATTTTCTGTATTCTCTGTTTCAATTCCTGAAAGACACTAAAATGGTCATGGGGACAATTATCACGATGCTTTGATTAGTATATCTGCTTAAATGTGCTTTTCCATAATTCCAATCCTGTTTAAAAATAAACCAACCAAAAACATCATGAATCATGCAAAGCAAAATCGTTTACAGATGCACAATATATTCTATATATGCTATATTTATCCTGTATATTTTTCCTACTCAGTGGCATATCAACTGGGCCTAGAGTAAATTACAGTGCCTTCATAGCTCATCACATATTCTGTCTTTCGAGCCCTCGATTTCTTTTACTGCACAGCAGCACCTCTTTAGGGGGGTTCTCTCCTGTTCTCAAAATATGTTTCTTCTTCCCCTCCACAAAAGAGAAAGTCTAATAATCTTTCACAGAAAAAGAGAAAACGAGAGAGAGAGAGAGAGACATAAATATTATCTCTTGTGAATGTAATTGTTTTTTAAATTTTCATAAATATAGCATGAATCAGTTTCTTCTACTCAACTTCACCATATAAAGAAAAATAATAAAATGGCAAAATAAAATGGCAAAAAACATGTGCTAGATAGATGAATTGTTGATATGGTGACAGCTCTTCCATAGTATTCCTTAAGACAACATTGAATAATGCTTTGAGGGTGATTTGAACCTTGAAAGCTGAAGGACTAGACCCCAGGCTCATCCCACCTGAGAGACAGATGCCTGTCTTTCTACAAGGAGACCTTCTGAAGCTGAGCAGAAGTCCAGTCCCATGGCCATGACCATGGCCAGCTTCCCAGTGTTACATATCTGAGTTTGAGCTATAGGTGAGAGAATGATCTGAACAATTCAGAAAGTTCTCTTGGAACAGGTGCCAGTCCTGGACAATTAACTATGATCAGTGGGGCAGGGTCTAGATGAGAACAGACTGTGATTGGCATAGTGGGAGTGAAGTTTCCATCAGCAGCAAGCAATGGTTGTCAAGGGGTGGGGTATCATGGTGACTATAGTTTGGAGCAACCAACAATGACCTGGGGAAAACATTATATAAAAATTGTGGTATCTCCATGGAAACCTTATTTTGCTGAGGGTTGTTGTTCCCCACTTCTACAGGGTAGTTGAATGAATAGACAATAATAAAAGATAAAAAGTACAAATGGAGTAACAGAAACAGGCGAATCACTATGAGGTTTGTAGAAGTGTGTATCTCTAGCAAGGAATTAGAAAGACTTGAGTGAACTTGACGAAAAGAGAATTTGGACTTGAGGACAAGAAGAGAACAAGTTAGCATAAGCATGGAAGTGGAAGTTTTTATAGCAGGTGTTTGTCGCGACCCCTTGCCCGCAAGGAAGACGCAACTCAGGAATCTTCTTTCAGCAGTTTATTCAGGCCCTTGATATTTCTTCTTCTTTCTCTCGGGTGCCCCTCCCAGCCTTAATAAAGCATCCCAAGCCCCAATGCAAAGCTGCCGCGTGGAACTTTCTCACAGGGTGATGAAAAATCATGTGCCAACTTTCCCAGATAAGAAGTTGTTTGTCACAGACCACAGCGGAGCCAGCGCCATCTTGTAATGGTGACCATAATCTGCAGAAACGGCAGAAGCGGCTCACCACAGTTCCCCCTTTTCTATTTTCTTAAAACAATACAGGCGAGAGTAGAGGTCCTATCCCACTGTGCAGAAGTGGCTGCATAGTATGGCTCAGTCCTAAGGAGGGCCCTTCCCCAGATCTGAGGCCATATCAGCCGACGCCTTTTTTCGTGGGGCGGGGCGTGGACGCGTCTAACCCGCATGCAATAGGACATGCTCTCCTTGAGGTCCTCTTCAAGGATCACTCAAGTGCAGTGCCTTGCCTCGCATCCTGTATCGTGACGATGGTGGGCGAAGGGGGATAGCTGAGGCTGAACTGTGGCTATTTATAATGACAAACAAGTTGACAGCACCCTGAAAGAAAGGCACGAACTTCAAGGCGATAGAAAAGTACTAGTGTGGAAACCCATCTGCGTGCAATGGCAGTAAGACCGGCAGAGTGCAAGGGCTTTCCAACACTAAGAGAATAACAAGGAAAGTCATGTCGATCCCAGTGCAATGTTATAATAACTTGGGGTGTAGCAACCATGACAAAGGTTTACTGCTTAAGATGCGCAAGCCAGACTTGAGGCGAGTTGCCATTTTCTAAAGCTGCAAGAGCTTGTATGATCATAGCCTTTTCTTGTGCATGGCGAGTCTTAAGGCGACAGAGAAGCCACAAACAGAGCACAACACTGAAGCAACACATTGCACCAAAAATGCCTACTCCCACCCACTCTTTGAAGAAGGAAAAAGCAGAAGATATCCAATCGGTGAATTGACCCAAAGTCACTGGTTCGACACGGGTACTATTCAAAACAGCAATCTGAGTTAGTTGAGACTGGATCAAGTTTTCTGCTTCCATGGACCAGGTTCCGGATAGATACTCTCCGATGATGCGGGAGGCATTTCTGGAATCATTAAATCTGACAGAGGTTATACATAAATGTGCACGTTGATCAATACAACCCAAATGTACTAGGTCAGACAATTCCTCAACTTGAGCTTGAAGCAGATCTATCCTTTGATTAGCAGCTAGAATCCCAGATAAAGTGTGTTGATTAATTTTACTTTGAGACTCAAGTATGGTGGATGTTTGTTGAATAACCTGATTAATAGTGGCAGCAGTTTGTACCTGGCTGGCCATGGCTACTCCAGCTGTAACTGCTGCAGCAGCAGACACCACCACAGCTGTCACTATAGCTGCCGTAATTCCAAAATCTCTATGGGCTCTAATCAGTTCAACAATAGGAAATGACTCTGGATCTGCAGTAACCGGGATCGGGACAAAAGTTGGAATTTCATAACCATTGCCGTAGTCCAGGAGCCATTCCAACACTCAGACAAATAACAGGTAATATTAGAACAATTAAGCATCCCCTGTGATGTAACATTAGCCAAAAGAAACAGGAACGGAGATTGGAGACGGACTGCTGCGGAGGGTAATGTAGCATTAGATAATTGTGAATTATTTGCAGAAATTTTAATTAAGCCTCCTACCTCGCTCCGAGTCTTGGGTACTGCCAGAAACATTAAACAGCCAACTTTGGACTCCTAATATTTCCCTGGGGAAACACAAGCGCGGACTAGACTAGCCCAATCTGAGGGAGTCATGCAAAATCTAGTAAGTCCCTCCACCTGAGTGAGAGTGAAAGCGGCATCTATGCCATAAGTGCGGACAGATTCTGCCAAGGTTTTAATTATCTTAAAGTCTAAAGGCTCATGATATCTTCCCCTGTTATTGTCCTGAAATACAGGGTATGCAAGTCCCATATCTGTATTAACTGTCCTCCAAACTTGTGCATGAAAAGATCTCCCGGAACCTTGGCTCCCCCCCACATACGGAGGTGGGGCAATTGGCACCATATCTTCTTCTAGATATTCTACCTCCTCCTCCTCAGAGTTTTGTTGACCGATGTTAACTCCCTTCCCCTTCTTACAGTAGGCCAGGGTGCCCTGTGTCTCCTTTTTCTTCTTTTTCATTTTTATCTTATGTAGTTGTTGTAACAATATATCAAGGTCCTCAGAACTCTCTGAGTCGCTTGTGTTCTCAGGCGTTTTTAATTCGGTCAAGTCTGGGTAGAGCCTTCTCCTATTTTTATCTTCAGGCTCTTTTGCCTTCTCACTACTGTTACTTTTAATACTCTCTGCCACTTCACTACATGATCCTTCAGATTTTTCCTCATGCAATTGCTCAAGAATAGCTTGACCCTCTCTCACAGCTTCCTGGCATTTACCATCTGTAAGGCAACCACGGACCATTTTCCAAAGGGGTATCACCCCACCCTCTAATATGCCCTGCTCAGAAGCAAAGTCAAGATCTTTGCCTAATTTATCCCAACTAGGCACAGTAAGGCTGCCCGAAAATGCAAACCACGGTGCAGCGATATCTATCTTCTGTAAAAATCTCTGTAAAGTACTATGTTTCACTTCCAGTCCCTTGGAACGTAACAGGCCATCTAGGGCCAGGAGAAGCGGACTTGAAGATGCGGCACCCATGACACAACAACAAAGGAAGCACAAAAAACAGAAAGCGAAAGTAGAAGCGAAAGTACACAGTGCAGCTGCAATAAAATGTAAGGCTCTCTCTTTCATTACAGAGGAGCTGTCCCGCTTTGGTCGCGGATCCCACTTACTAGGGACTAACCCCGCTTTGATCGCGGATCCCACTTACCTGGGACTAACCGGTGCACCACCCCTGACTGCTGAAAGTTCTGGTTCCCGGGTCTCGGCACCACTTGTCGCGACCCCTTGCCCGCAAGGAAGACGCAACTCAGGAATCTTCTTTCAGCAGTTTATTCAGGCCCTTGATATTTCTTCTTCTTTCTCTCGGGTGCCCCTCCCAGCCTTAATAAAGCATCCCAAGCCCCAATGCAAAGCTGCCGCGTGGAACTTTCTCACAGGGTGATGAAAAATCATGTGCCAACTTTCCCAGATAAGAAGTTGTTTGTCACAGACCACAGCGGAGCCAGCGCCATCTTGTAATGGTGACCATAATCTGCAGAAACGGCAGAAGCGGCTCACCACAGGTGTTGAGTATTTGGTCAGTTTTGGCTGGGAGTTCAACTATGGGAAGGACAAAGTCTGGAGCCATTATTAAGGACCTAGAACATCACATAGTAAAGTTTGGATATTATTCTGCAGGCCATGAAGCAACACAGGAGGCTTTTCAATATGGTTAGAACAACAAGTTAAGAATGATAATATAGCCATGTTGTGTAAAATGAGTTGGGGAATAAAGAAACAATAAGACACCCAAACCTGAAAAGATCTAGCAATATACTCCACTATAAACAAATTAAGGCAGGGGTTTTCAGACTTTACTATGCCTTGCAAATACTTGGGGACCTTATTAAATATGCAAATGGCTTGTATCTACCCCATAAAGATTTGGGGATCTGCATTTTTCAAGCACCAATAACCAGGTACATATGTCCCAAGACCACACTTTAAGAAATACTGATCTTGGGAAGAAATTTGGAAAACCATTTTAAGAATTACTGAATATGAAAGAATCCTGGTTCACATTCTTTTGTTTGCTGAGTTTTCAGAGCCCTGGTAGTTAGCCATGGTCTCAGTATAATATATTTGAAGTCAGAGCCAAACATAAGGTTAAAAACATGAAGGCTCACTTCTCTCCAAAGTTTACGTGGGCTCTCTTTCATGTGGTGCCATCTCTCTGTGGATAAGTCAACTGGAAATTTTATAGCATGACTCACCCAAAGAATAGCATTGAGTTCTGTGGTTTAGTGGAAAGCAGTGCCAGAAAAGATTAATGTATTCTGTTTTAAGACTAAGTGTGGCTTCAAGATTCTGTTCTCTACTTGCAACCTATGCAAATTCAAATTCAGTGCAATTTAAATGACAAAGGGTGATTTTCACTGTTTAACAAATGGGAGATTGGTATTAATCATCAGGCTTTTGGCAGCTTTGCTATGAGAGGGAGGACTGATAAGCACTCCTAGGAGCAGTATGTAGGAGCAGTGTATTTGTAGACTTGGCTTGGCTATTCTTTGTTGAATAATTAATTATAAGTCTTTACAAAAATTCCCTTTTGTCTCCTGAATAAGGAGTAATAAAATGCTATCCTGTGCTAACAAATTCTAAGATCTGTGTTTAGATTGATTTAATATGTGTGCAAGATAGAATTTCTTTTATTAAAAAAGAAATTTCTATTGTATATAATGTCTGTATGATATGTTTGTCTCATTGTAGTGTATTTTAGATTAAGACCTCTAAAAGTTCTGAAGCTGTAGTAAGATTTTCTTTGTATCTTCTTTATCCTTTTCATCTTTCTGTGAAGAGATTACTCACTTACTTGTTTTAGGGTTTGTCAGGGTTATGTTTCTGTTAGGAAAACCAGTGATCTCTTCCATGTATTGGTCTTACTCAGTCTTCCAGCAGTGTTTGATATGGTTGGACACTTCCTTTTTAAAATATTTTGAGAATTTTCTTCTCTTAACTTCCTGGAACCTATATAACCAAGCATTTTTCTTTCTAGGTTTCTTTTAAATTTTTGTCCTCCATTGCCAAACTTCTAAATTTCTGCATGCCCCTGACCTCAATCCTGAACTTTTATCCATGAAGTCCTCCCAAAGAAATATGACCCCATGTCTTTAAATGCTGGTTTTATTCATTGCTGCTTAGATTTATATCTCCAGAGCTTATCACACTTGATGTTTAATAAGCAGGTCAATTTTTTAATTTTTATTTTTTAAATTTCTTTATTTGTTCTAAGTAGTTACACATGACAACAGAATGCATTTTGACACATCATACATAGATGGAGTATAACTTCTCATTCTTCTGGTTGTATGTGATTATAGTTACATAGGTCATATAATCATAAATGCACATAGGATCATAATGTCGGATTCATTCTACTATCATTCCTTCCTCCATATTCCCACTGGTCCCTGTCCCTTCACTCCCCTCTGTCTAATCCATTCTTCCCTAGCCAGCCCCCCACCCTTATTGTGAATTAACATCCTCATATCAGATAAAACATCTGCCTTTTGGTTCTTTAGGATTGGTATATTTCACTTAGCATAATATTCTCCAGTTCTATCCATTTAGCAGGTCAAGTTTAAATGTCTAAAATGAAATTCTCTATTCCTTCTTAAATGAATCTTTTTTCCTATAACCCCCACCCTGCTTCAGCAAATGGCCCTACTGATACCGCTGCTTATGGGTGAGGAGTTCTGCTCCCTTATATAATATTAGAGAAACACACGGAGGCAAGAATATAAAGCAGGGTTTTTTTTAATTTTTTAATTTTTTTTAGTTGTAGATGGACACAATACTTTTATTTTATTTATTTATGTTTATGTGATGCTGAGGATCGAACCCAGTGCCTCATATGTGCAAGGCAAGTGCTCTGCCACCAAGCCACAATCTCAGCCCCAGGGTTTATTTTAAAAGGGGTAACATAGACTTCTCACAGGAGGGAGAATGGGGCCAGAGCTGGTATCCTGATATCCCAAGAAGTGAGGGTGTTTTGCCTTTTCATATGTCCTAGGCTTCCTTTGTTCTCCTGTTCTCTTTCCCCTTATGTTTCTCATTCCTGCATATGTGACTAGGCCCAGGAGATGCTCAGTGGGATGGCCAAAAGGTTAGCAGCAGATGGGCCAGAGGGGCAAAAAATGGTGTGATCTGGGCAGGAAGGGGACATAATTAATAACTCCCTGTAGGAAGGGACAATCCCTGGGACAGGTTACCTTAGCAACAGGTTGGAGCAGGGGAAGGTTATGTTGATAAGGCTGGAGAAAGGGCTCTTAAGGCATTAGCATTTCAATCCATCTCCAGCTTTCTGGACTCACTCAAATTGGCCTCCATGATCTGACCTGACTGGATTTACCTATCTATACTGACTGCCTGTCTAATTGTGGTTTCACTACCATCAACCCAGTTATGCAAGACTAGAAGTTAGAGGGCATGCTGCTGTTATACTTTTCAACACCCCTAAATACAACTCACCATCATGACCCCTTACCTCTACCATGAACACTCCAATCTTATCTTCTGCCTTCCCTCTATACAGCAGCCTCCCTAGTTCAAGACACCATCACATCAGACCACAATATCTTTCTAAGTGGCCTGCACACTTCAGCTCTTCATCTGCTTAGCTCCAGTGTACTCATGGCTTTTAGGGCCATCTTACACTTGAATCAGGTCTTTTTCTATACACAATGATTACTTTCTGTTGCTATAAGAATTTAAAACCCCCTCCAAGAAATTTTCTCTGATTCAGTTGACCTTGTCCTTCAGGGTCCTCATGTCTTGGGGACCTTGCCTCTTTTTCATGTGTATGTTAGTACTGCTCTGTCTTTCAGTTCCATGAAATGGCTAAAGGTCCTTTGTTTACTGGATCCTCTTCCTTGAAGTCTCTGTGTGACTCCTTATTTTCTCCACTTTAGGGAAGATTTTTTTTTTCTGTGTATCTAATCTAAAAGGGAAAACACACACACACACACACACACACTTCTGCTATAACAATATTAGTGTTTTATTTTTATCATAGGTGTTAACACTATCTTATTTCATTTTTAAATTTACTTTTTTATAATTTAAAAATTTCCTCCATATGCATAGCTTCATGAGGTCAGGGACTGGACCTTATCCTTTTGGTTCACTGTAGTAGAACAGGGCCTGGATCAGAATAGGCATCCAATACGTTTTTGTTAAATAGATAAGCAAATGTCTGCCTTGCAAATGAGCTTAGCCCCAGTATATTATCCTGGCTCAGAAATAAGAAGGCATTGGAAAGTATTCAAGAAGATATCTTTGGAAAACAGTGTGAAATTTGCTTATTGTGTGGCCAGTGGAATTTGAAAGAAGGCTTGTGCATGGTGCTCTTGGAAGAAGGAGAAATGGCTTCCACTACAAAAACAGAGTGATTCAATCAGAGCAAACAGGGCAAGGAAACAGTGCCAGGGAAAGGTTTACTTTTAGGTGCAAAGCAGGACTTTTGTGGTAGGTTAGTGGAACAGGCTGACTAAAACCCAGAAGAAGGGCAAAGTGGGAATGAGGGTGGTAGGAATCTTTAGTGACACCGAGAGAAATGCATTTCTTGTCTAAAGGACAGATATTGGTTCTATTAGGTTAACTCTGGGGTAGTAAGAAGGCAAAGTTCATTTACTACAGGATGATCTGAAATCTGAGGGTAAAAACATCTATGTGGAAGGAGAAAAATTCTGGGTTAGTATGAAGAAGGATGGAGCCAAAGCTTCTCATTCCATTCTGAAGCTCTCTAAATAGAACCCAGAACTGACGTATTGTGTTTTCCAAACTTTAATAATGTGCTTCAGAATCACCCTAGGAGCTTCTTAAAAATAGAGATTTCCCAGATTTCTGGAGAATCTGAGTCAGTAGGACTTGTGTGGGTTTTGGAAAGCTGCAATGTCACAAATATTTCACATATGAAACTCATACAGTTGTAATACAAGGCCAGGTGTTCCTTGAGAAGCACTGGCCTATGGGAGCCCTTCTGTTCTCACATAGCACATAACCAGAGGTCAACAATGTTGTAACAACCTAAACAAGTGTGTGTGGATGCATGTCTGTGAGATGTTTGTTAGGCAGGTAGAGTGGAATTTGGAAGACATTTCATTCTGCAGATTAGATAGTCTCATTTTTTAAAACTTCGTAACACTTGTGAATGTAAACACATTGTGAGTACTCTGCCTTTTCTTTTTTTTTTTCAGTTTTGAAAAATATAGTTTCATTTGATTTCCAGTCATCTGAATTTAAAGAATCAGATTTTCAAGAACTATTTGTTGAATTTACTGAATGTCTTTGAAGTCCACTGTCCAGTTTCATTAAATGTCAGTAAAAGTTAACTTGCTTTCTGTTTTTTTTTTTTTATAATAAGAGAGTTTTTTTTTTTTAATTTTTTATTGTTGGTTGTTCAAAACCAAGGATGGCACTGAATTTAAGCTTGCAATCCATACATTCTAGTCTTTAGGTGCCTTGATGCCTTTTATTCTGTTACAGGAAAAGACTCAAAGCTCGCTGTATGTTCCTTGCTTCCTCTTCTTCATTTTATACAGACTGTTGCTTTACTGCTGCTGTTTCATTCTCACTTTTCAGCAGTTCTATAAAGTCTGTATTGTTAATTCTTGTAAGAAAAGCAGAATTCTAAGAGGGTGAGTACCTTGCCAAGTATCACTAGCTTATAGGTGCTGGAGCCAAGACAGAATCAGATTTTCGTTAGAAAATTATCTGAAAAAAAAAAGTGGAAGATAATGTTAATTAAATATATATTTTGTCTTACTAGAAAGTTTGGTTGGAAAGTTTTAAGTAGCCCCACCTACAATTGTTTCTACCCACTTGATTTTCCTGAACTCTGAAAACAGAAATTCCACCATTTGTCACTTATTTGAGCAATTTGTTTTTTATGTACAACCAAGTAAAAGCTGAAAAAAATATATTGTAAAAATATCCACCATGATAAAGCATAATAAATTCTCTGGAGGGAAAATTCTTATTTTAGAAAAACAGCTTCCTTTCCAAAGGATATTAAAATAATTAAAGTCTTATTCATTCTTTTTTTTTTCTATTTTATTCCAGAAATTTATTCCTTACTCAGAAAATTCTCTCAACCCTCAATTCAAGAGCTGTTTAAAATCTGGCCATTTTCCAGAAAAAGAAATTGATTATATAGTAGAAAGGATAATGGAGACAGACTAGTTTATTTAAGGAAAACTTTGTAAAAGGAACCAAATACATTACTGAGTGGGATATTTTTCACATTGCAATTATTCATTTAAAGTTGGTGGCTGGCTCTTTGTGTAAACAGAGCAAAGCCTGCCCAATGCCAGTTCTTATTTTGGTGTTAGAGATTTTCTGAAGATGGAAAATGTCTTAGTAATTTTGTGTCTGACCCCTTTGCCTAGCCCAGGGCCCAGCAGTCAAAGGTTTAATGAATGTCTAGATTAGATTGGAACAATGTAGAATAAAAAATGCAATAAACACACTATGATGTGAACCTCCTGGCCTCTGCGCTGAGATTGGATGATGACAATAATGACAATATAACCTGCTGTTCTACGGTTATAGTTGGAGTGATTGATTTTGATTCTTGTGGCTAAATCAGCTCAGAGGGTCGTCTTGATGTACCACAACTATTATTGCTATAATTACCGAATCTATACATTTCATGCCTCTTTTGTTTCAAACAAACAAACAAAAAATGGGCTGAGGGCATAAGAAAAATGAAGAAATTCTTAGCCAAAATAATGTATAGCAGGTGTTCTTTTTCTTAGCTTGATTTAGCTAATCTTTCTCACCCAATACCTCATTCTTGTCTTTCCCTATCACTGAATTTTAAAGTTGGTTACACATTTCTTTTTTTTTTCACTGTAAAGCTGGTGAGGATTTATTATATCTTTATTATAGAAAATGTGTAACTCTCTAAGTAAAAAAAAATAGTACAACTTTCAAATAGGGAGAAGTCAAAGTGATAAAATTTATAAAATAAATAATCTGCTTTTACCAATTCAAGAATAACTTTTTAATATTTTCTTTTAAAATTCATATCTTAAACTCTAAATTATTTCTTCTTAAAAGGTGCCCTCCACAACTAAATGAATGGGGAAAAATGGACATACAGGAAAATAACAAAATGTCTAAAACTCATTGGGATTAAATCCAAAGTTTCTAGCATACTACCAAACAAAAAGTAAAGAGCTAAAATTTCATGTGACCAGAACTTTGACTGCTTTCCCACTGGTGTAGTGTCACCATTGATGACTGGTCCTGTTTAATTAAATAAATAGCACTTCCCTACATGGACCAGAGTAGCATTCGTAGGCTGTTTCTGTGCAGTTCACTTTGGTGAGCCATATATGAAGGCCAGTTCATTCCATTTCATCTTTTTTCTTAGTCTTTTTTTTTTTAAATTTTTTATTGTGGGTTGTTCAAAACATTACAAATTTCTTGACATATCATATTCCACACTTTGATTCAAGTGGGTTATGAACTCCCACCTTCACCCCATACACAGATTGCAGAATCACATCAGTTACACATCCATTGATTTACATATTGCCATGCTAGTGTCTGTTGTGCTCTGCTGCCTTTCCCATCCTCCCCCCTCCCCCCTCCCCACCTCTCCCCTCCCCTCCCCTCCTCTTTCTCTACCCCCTCCACTGTATAACCCTGAGGGTCTCCTTCCATTACCATGCAATTTCCCTTCTCTCTCCCTTTCCCTCCCACAATAATTATGGGTGACTTTAACACACCTCTTTCATCTCTGGATAGATCTTCCAAACAAAATCTGGACAAAGAAACTATAGAACTCAATAATACAATCAATAACTTAGACTCAACTGACATATATAGAATATTTCATCCTTCAACAAGTGACTACACTTTCTTCTCAACAGCACATGGATCCTTCTCTAAAATAGACCACATATTTTGCCACAAAGCAACTATTAGCAAATATAAAAAAGTAGAGATACCACTCTGCATTCTATCAGATCATAATGGAATGAAATTAGAAATCAATGATAAAATAAAAAATAAAAGCTACTCCAAGACCTAGAGACTAAATAATATGCAACTGAATGGATAATGGGTTATAAAAGACATCAAGGAGGAGATTAAAAAATTCTTAGAGGTGAATGAGAACACAGGTACAACATATTTAAATCTCTGGGACATTATAAAGGCAGTACTAAGAGGAAAGTTCATTGCATGGAGTTCATTCCTTAAAAGAAGAAAAAGTCAACAAATAAATGACTTAACATTACATCTCAAAGCCCTAGAAAAAGAAGAACAAATCAACACCCAAAGTAGTAGAAGACAGGAAATACTTAAAATCAGAGCTGAAATAAATAAAATTGAAACAAAAGAAACAATTGTAAAAATTGACAAAACAAAAGGTTGGTTCTTTGAGACAATAAATAAAATTGACAGACCCTTAGCCATGCTAACAAAAAGGAGAGAGAAAACTCAAATTACTAACTTCCGTGATGAAAAAGGAAATATCACAATAGATGCTACAGAAATACAGAAGATAATTAAAAATCATTTTGAAAATTTGTACTCCAATAAAATAGAAAATATCAAAGACATCAACAAATTTCTAGAGTCTTATGATTTGCCCAAATTGAATCAGCCTGATATATACAATTTAAACCTTTCAATTTCAAGTGATGAAATAGAAGATGCCATCAGAAGTCTACCAACCAAGAAAAGCCCAGGACTGGATGAATACACAGCCAAGTTCTACAAGACCTTTAAAGAAGAACTAATACCAAAACTCTTCAATTTATACTTTGTGTGCAAACAGAGATATGAAAAATTGTGCTCTATATGTGTAACATGAATTATAATGCATTCAGCTGTCACAGATAACAAATTAACATTTAAAAAATGAAAAAATAAAGTTAAAAAATAAAAAAAGTATTTTAGGAAATTTAATTGTGATTATTAAACAAGTGTTTAGTCATCACTGCATTATGTATGTATTATTTTGTTAATGGTAGCAGTAATATTTCTCTTTAATCCTCTTAAAATACATGCTCATATTTGTGTGTCCTGTGTATGTTTGAAGACATTCATACCAACTTATTACATTTATTATAATTTACATATCATTTTGTGCCAATTTTTTAGAAAATAATCATTGATCTTTGGTATATTCTTTCTATCTTAAGTGTAATGCAGAATAATTAGAATAGAAATAATTTTGAAACATGGAGAGGGTCTTTTAAATTTTTATTTTATTCAAATTGAGTTAACTATTTTATGTCATGCCTTAGCAAAACTCATCCTAACATAACTATCATTTACTAAGTATGTGCTCTGTGCACAATGTATTTTTTTAAAACTGCTATTCTTCTTCTAAGTGTATTATGCATTCATGTCCTTTTCATTTAAGATGAAATTTTAGTTCTCCCAATGAAAAGAGAATGCCTCCCTGTCCCATTAGTATCAGGTTCCTCCATGTGACTTGACTTGGCTGGGGAAGTACATGTGAAAGTGATGTATGCCATGGTTTGTGTGGCTTTTCCACTGCTCTTTTCTCTGGGCCATGATAAAAGATATGTCCCAAATGGGGTCTGCTTTTTTAACCCAAATGGCATAAAGAAGAAAATTTGTGGAGCAAGGCTAAGCTAACCCTCAGCAACTACAGCAACCAATGGCCAACATGGAAAGTGAGCCAAATATAAGGAAATTGGAAAATAAACTTGTATTATTACAAGCTGCTGAGATTCAGAGGTTGTCAAGAACTGTGGAGGGTCTTGAAAGCTTATAAGTAAACCTGCCATACCATCATATATACTTGGCAGAGGATTTAAGACTCCAGAGAAAAAGGACAGGCCATTACTCATATCAATAGCATTAGCCAGAGTATCAGAATTTGTGCTGTTTCCCCGAGCTCCAGTTTCCATTGGACAGTGTGAAGAGGGTCAGGTAAAATTCACATACATGGTGGATTTTATTATAGGAAAGGAGCCTGAACTTTTGGGAATCTGAATCTTTTAGAAAGGGAAGAACCTGTGGCGGCCATCTGCTTTCTGAGAGATATAACTCTTCTAAATCTATAAGCAAACCTACCCTTTGCTCTAAAAGAAGATGTTATCTTTATCTTCAAAAACTTATCACTATATAAATGCTTGAAAGATAGTCGAGAATAGTCTGAGCCTCTGCTCACAAGATGTATAATAATGCAAGAGACTTATGGAGAATATTTCTTAACATTTCTTGTCTCAGTATAAGTTAGCCAAAGCTCCTTAATACATCATGTACTATGCACTGTAGGAGAAGCTTACTTTTATTATTTCATGTCTATCAAGGCCTCTGATTTATTCAGTTATCATAAGACTACCAACATTATATTGAGTCCTTTTTGTATATGTGCACTGAACAGTAATAGGAATTTATACCATGTCAAACATATATCTTCTATCTGCCAGGTCATTATTATTTCTGTTTTGTGTAAAAAAAACAACTAAAATTTTGAGAGGTTAAACAACTTGCCCAAGATGATGCAAGTATTAATCTTGGAATCTAATATTCAAACTCAGGTCTTTTGGACTTTAAAGTATACGTCCAAAATTAAGCAACTCTTTTTCTCTACCAGTTGTCATTTTAAATTATACAAACATGCTTCCAGGCCTGTATGATGGAAATGTCATAGAGTGAACCAAGACCCATCTCTGTTACCACTGACACTGATTGATTCATGAGTAAATATCTTTCAGGTATTTATTTCAGGCGCTTAACACCTGAATCCACCCAACTGAATTTTGGTCCAGTACTCACATTGCCATTTGTCTTTAGGACCCTGTGAAGAATTTTGATCAAGCTACTCTACCTCGCCATCAAGTAACTATCAGAAAAGAGGATAGAGTTTAGATTTACATGTCTTTTTCTAATTAAAAACAAACTTGTTCTAATAAATTACCATTTTCTTTCCTAAGTGTTGAAAGAAAATTTGTTCAGTTTCTGAAACCTACCTTTTCATATTTGTTATATGTTTTGTTGAATTAAATGTGTAGTTTTAAAATATCATTTATAGCTTATAATCCTTTTGAGAAAGTACTTTTGCTTATTATTATAGGACACATAACAGAAGAAATAAAGGAATAGACATTTAGCAAATGCCTGTATCAATTTAGCAAAGCCCTGTACAGGATCTATTTTGAGAAGAAAAATAAACCTCTAGTGAGTGCATGTATATATTCTTTGGAGAATCTGTAAGTGAATGTTGAATGGTCTCCTTTATACAAGTTGGTTTAGCCTGGGTTGTTTGGGGGAACTTTTATTGGATTATTTTTAATGTGTCATACAATTAATGTGTCATGCAAAGTTAGGAGGGAGACAGGACACAAGTGGTATCTGCTTTCAGCCAAGTGAGGGAAAAAGGCAGTCAAATCATCACACAGATAAAATTACAAGTAAGATAAATGCTATGAAATGAAATTACATTGTGACAAGAAAACTTATAAAAGGAAGACCTGAACAGGTGTTTGTAGGTAATGTGACAAGATTCTATATTTTAAATGATTATCCATAGGTAAAGAGGAGTGGTTACGGCAAATATGCCATAGTTAAATTCTATTTTTCCCCCCACAGAAATCTATATTCTGGAAAATCTTCATTATGGACAAACATGGCCACAATTTCTGTGCGGTGAATAACCAAGAAAATTTCTTCAGCCCCTTTAAGTTATCCAAATAATTTGAACCTATAAACCAGAAGATAGTCATAATTTCTTGAATAGTGGTGGGTCAACAAATCTATGCCTAGTGCTGGGAACTAACCTGACCCTTAAAGAGCTTCTGTGGAGTTAGGAAGAAGATATGGAAGATAATATAGGTAAATAATAATTAATAAAAATAAATGCAGCCAAAGTGATCATTACTCCTACCTTTCTAAGGAAAGGTTGGAGGACTGTTTTCTTTCCCTTATACCTGCAAAGGGCTGAATCAAATCTAAGGTTTTTTCCCTATCCTCTGCATTTTTTCCAGCCTGAATGTTGTTTCACTTTCATACCTATTTCTTGCTTAATGCGAAAGAACAGCGATGCAGAACAAAGTATGACATTAGTCAATTTAGGAAGAATATGTTCAGGATTGCCACATTCTTGTGATAAAAAGTGGGTGTTTACCATTATTTTGCACTGTTATTTGGTGCATTTATAAAACTGAATTGCTGCCCTTTGCAGAAAAAGTGTCTATTTATCTAAAGTAAATTAATGTGTTCAACAAACAGACGTCTTTATAGACATTGGAATAATAGGGAAGGTTTTGTTATTTTGAGAATCCAAAAGTAAAATGTTTCTTTCTCTATTGAATTTTACTTGAAAAATCTACTTCTATAAAGAAATTCCTAATCCCCATAGGAAAGTATAGGGGTGTAAATGAAGATATATATAAGTGTGCAATGTGTATTGTTTATACACATGTGCCCATAGTTTTCTAAATGATATATACATTATATTAGAGATATCAAAAAAGTCTAATATGCCAATTAATGTACATATTTCTTACCTAGAATATGTATTTTGGAAATAAATCATGATGGTCTTGTGGACATTATTTATACTTAAACATTGTGGTGTAATAATGTTATTTGGAATTAATGTTTTCCATATCTTGTGAATCTACTATAAGTACTTGGATGTTATGATAATACTTATATTTTCACTTTCTACTACTCTAGTCATTATATTTGGTAAACATATTAACACATTACATACTAATTTATTATTAAAACATTTTAAACCTACAAATATGCTTGTGATTGAACACTTTTTGAAATTAGTAGAGAAATGCATATATTTTATTTAATATTTCTTTCTGACCTATGGTAATTAAAGACATTGAGGACCTTTGAATTGTATTTTCAGAAAAGTGAAGGTTTAATTCTTAAAAATTAGAGTGAGAAAACTGAGGGTAAAATGCTGTTCTGGTCTGTTTTCTGTTTCTATATAATATGCTGGAGTCAGGTAATTTATAAGGTATGAAGTTTTAATTTAACTCACATGTCTAGAGATTGGGAAGTCAATAAGCATGAGGTCAGTATCCCTGAGGCCTTACCTCTTGCATTGTGACATTATGGGAGGAATCACATGGCAAGAGAGGATAATTGTGTGTTATAGTTAGGATGTAATGTGTCCCCCAGAAGCTCACGTGTGAGACAGTGCAAAAAGGTTTGGAGGAGAAATGACTGAGCTACAGCCTTAACCTAATCAGTGAATTAATCCCTAATAGGATTAACTGGGTGGTAACTGGAGGCAGGCACGGTTCACTGGAGCCATGCCTATGGGATATATATTTTGTATCTGGCTAGTGAAAACTGCTTTCTCTGCTTGCTGATAATCATGTGAACTGTTTCCCTCTGCCACACTCTCCCACCATAATGTTCTGCTCACTTGGTGTCCCAGGGAATGGAGCTGGCTGTCTATGGAATGAGACATCCAAAACCGTAAGCTACTAAATAAACTTTTCTTCCTCTAAAGTTGTTCTTGTCAGGTCTTTTTGTTTGTTTGTTTGTTTGTTTGTTTTTTTAATCACAGCAGCAAAAGTGCTGTCTAAATTAATCACGCTATCTTGGATTTATCTTCCTTTTCTTAAAAAGCTTTTATTGCTGTCATGAGGGCCTTATTTTGTGTCCTCAATTAATCCTAATTACTTCCTAAAGCCCCACCTCCAAATGCCATTGACATAAATTTAGGGAGACATTCAAACCATAGCACGCACCCCTCTAAAGGTTTGTTGAACTTTTGGTTTATAAAACCTTTCCTGATTTTCCCAAAGTGATTTTTCTCTTGAACCAAAACAACCAAAAAATTTTTTACTAATGAAAATATATTTCTCCTCTTGATGGAAATTAAATTAGCAAAAGTGATTTTATTCATTTGCCTTCTCTTTGTTCTACAGTATATCCCTTTCCTACTCACAATAAATCCATCAACAGCACAGCCTAAAACAATTATCGCTGGTAGTCATTCTTTTGCTACTTGGCTTTGAGATAAAATACATCTTTTTTAAGTACTGGTAAACTTTTTGTAATCAGAAAATATTGATATTAATAGTTCTACATAGTTGGATCCATTATGTAGTTTTACCTATTAACATTATTTTACTAATTTCATCTATTTGTGCTTTCAAAATTAAAATTATTGCCCTAATTTTTGCTTTAAATGAACAAAGGAATTGAATTAGCCTTTGTATTAGTTTTCTTTGGTTTCTTTTCTCCAGAATGGCTTTGAGAACCGCAAAAGAAGTAGGTAAATTCACTTGAAAACCATGTTTGAAAGGGAGTATATTATGATCTTGGAAGCTTTGATGACAAATATAAAGAGAAACACTATTAATTTAATCTCTACATTAGTGAACTGTCACTATAGTTTTAGCATCCATGAGGGATAAATTATTTTTCTCCAGTTGTTTAGAAAATAGTAACTAATCCAGTTACATGAATCTAAAACCACATTTCTGATAATACCTTTATTATATAATTATAAATATTGACAGATATACTTTCAGGGAATAAGAAATATTTTCCTTTGGCTTCTAGAAAATACATTATAAAATTCTATAAGTGTATCTGTCAACATTCAATTGGCCAATAAAAGGTATTATCTTTAACTTGGCATTGTTTTCTACCTAATCTTAGGGACTCCGGGAACATAACTTGTACACAAATGCCTCTCAATAGCAGGGAATACTTTCTATGACATTTATTAGTCTACTCTCAGCATTTTCAAGTGACTAATTTTTTTTTAAAGGGGAGGGTAAAGGAAAAATGTTATTTCTTAGGTAGATAGTTTGATTCTTTTATTTTCCCATTCTAATTTGTTTACTTTGTATATCCCACAAAGTAGAACATAATGCTTTACAACAATTGCTTTGTTTATTCTGGCTGTTGTCACCTTGGTGTCCATCTCTTCTTAATGAGTCCAGAATGAGACTTAGTGTTGATTATAATAATACAAAACTAAACAGAATGCATGGTTCATATCACTTCATGAATTGCTAACATTGGTGTTCTTAGGCTGAAACTGTAATATCAATTTAAGTTCATAGCAGACAAGATCAAAGTATAAATTTATGACTCATTTTGCTTTATGAATATGATTATGAAGGAATGTCCCTAATAACTTGGATACTTTGCTTATTCTAATTTTAGGACTAAAAAAACCATACTTTAACTGTCATAAAAGAAACAGGGTTAAAACTTTGCATGACACTTCTAACAGGCCTACTAAGTTTTTATTGGTAAAAATTAGTTTGTAGACCAAAGTTTTTAATCTCAAACTTTGCTATAATTTTTTTTTAAAACTATACATCTGAGTTTCTAACATTTTTGCATTTAGGTTTTCCTAAGTGGTCAAAGATACCAGACTGCCATAGTTGGATTAAAAAACAAAAATAAAACCCCAAAACTTTGAAAAGCTCTAAATTCTCTAGTAATACATTCTCTGATTCAGAAGCTTTAAAGAATCATTGAAATCCTCAGCTTTTTATATGCATGCTCACTTTTAAGACAGAATTACTGTTTGGACTTCCAGAATTCTAAACTCACCTGTTCATCAAAACAGTTAATTAACCAATCATTTTCAGTAAAAGGAAAAAGATATAATATAGAAAATAAAGTTAACTAGTTGCTTATGCGTTTGGGGCTTCTACAAACCAAAATGCTTGATCTCAGAAAGACACGATTAGAAAGTGGAAAGGAGTTGAGAGTGAAAGTTTTTTCAAATTGGTAAAGGTTTCCAGAAGATCTACTCCAGCCAATGCTATAGGTTCTAGATGCTGCTAATACACCATCCTGAAGTCTGAGTCATCCATTCAGATTGGCCATGGACCCCATAGGCTTCAAACTGGTTCCTGGTTAGTTTTGATCTCTCTCCTTCCTGCCATTCTAGGGACTTTAATGGGAGTTTGTTATGGTTTGAATGTGAGGTGTCCCCCAAAGCTCATGTGTGTGACAATGCAAGAAGGTTTGGAGGAGAAATGATTGGGCTATTGCCTTAACCTAATCAGTAGATTGATCCCTGATGGGATTAACTGAGTGATAACTGGAGGCAGGTGGGGTGTGGCTGGAGGCAGGTGGGGTGTGGCTGGAGGAAGTGATTCATTGGGAGTGTGGCTATGGGGTATATATTTTGTATCTGGCAAGTGGAGACCTCTGTCTCTGCTTGCTCATCATCATGTGAGCTGCTTCCCTCTGCCACATTTTCCACTGTGATGTTCTGCCTTACCTTGAGTCCAAGGAATGGAGTTGGCCTTCAATGGACTAAGACCTCTGAAACTGTGAGCCCTCAAATAAACTTTTCCTCCTCTACAGTTGTTCTGGTTGGATACTTTTAGTCACAGCAGGGGGGAAAAAGACTAAAACAATATCCTGAAAAATTTAGTCTGGAACAATGACCATGTCTCTGAGTACTTGAGGACTAAGAATGTCTTCTGACTAGTCTTGACCCACTGCACTTTTGTCTTGGCAAGTTTATGAGGAAACAATAAAAAAGCCCAGCCTCAGTTGGGCACAGATTGCTGTTCTAAATGGAAGGGCATCAAAATGATAAAGCCACTGTGACTTTCAGTTGTGGTTTTTCTCAAACCTTGCCTGTTTGACTATTTTTTTTTCTCCTTTAACTTTAAGAAAGATTAATAGAAGTGTAGCTGAAAGGAAGAAATCAAAGACAAGGGAAGAAACAAATGTGCTTACTATGTGGTTTAAAGTGATGCTGCAATTAGACATCAGTTTGGATTTGAGTTTCCTTGCAGCCTAGGGGAAAGTGGAGATATGACTAGCATATTTTATAATCAAGACAAAGACTTCATACTGAGAAGGAGTAAGCACTTAATGAGAGAGATATGCCAGCATATCCTTCTTAACATTTTTATGGCAAAGGCAGAAGCAGAAATCACATTGTTGTTTTGTGATAGTTACTGAAATAAAAGCTGATGTTTTAAGAATGAAATGTGTTAGTCAAGTTAATCCTTCAAATGGTGAAATTCTTTTGAAGATCTACAAAATCCAAATGCATCCCAAAGACAGAAGAGCCTCCAGCTCCTCAATAATTGAATGGCTGCTGAGTCACTTAGACCAGTTGTTTTCAACCTGGATTACAAATAAAAATCAAATAAATTTAATCATTTAAAAATATTGATTGTTGGATTGTATTTCTAGAATATCTGATTTAAGCAGTTTGAGATTAGATCTAGGAATCTATATTTTTGGCAGATACTTGACATAATTCTAGTGCAACCAGTAGAAAGAGCTGTCATGAGGTCTCTCAGATTTCTTTTATGTTAGTCTAACGTTGAACTAGTCTATTTTGACTATCAGAAGACAGCTTAGAGGGCAGAAATTCTCTAGTGCTAATTAGGGGAAGATCTATAAGGGACCACATAAATGATAGGATTTAAATACTATTATGAAAATTATAGAGCCAGGCCTTAGTATCCTAAGCTAGATGGAAGAGTTACCCTAGAGACCAAATGTGCCTCAAAAAAGGAGTTTTGAGTTTGCTCCAGTACTTGTATCACTGATGAATTCCACTATCAAGTTAGAATAAGTCAGAGATCATTTTGAGTTTGAAATCTTTAAAGAAAGTGTTATCTGTGTCATAAAATAGCTATCCCGAAAGACTTAATGATGACCCTGTGCAGGTCTCCAGATGGCTGCCAGGGTAAGTGAACTGCTTGATGTTCCCCAGACACTTGAACACATAGACCTGTTAAATGGTGCTATTTTATATCCATCAGGTGAATGTCAGGGATTGTCTGCCAGAGCCAGTGTTTATTGTTTCCTCAAGGTTAATGATGAGTCATTCTTCTGAACAGCTGGGGATCCCAGAACTCCTTGTCTCTTAAGACCATTCCTATTTAATGAGCATCAAGCCAGTTCATCAGCATTTAAGAGTCCTACAGTACTGAGTTTCTCTCTCTATTAAGTAAGGCCACTGATCTCAGCCTCTCTTGGTTAATTGGTAACATTCCAAAGCATGTCTTGATGTCAATGTTCATTAAAAACAGCTATTGGTTTTTGTAACAGAAAGATATCTATCTAAGTGGACAGTCTTCCTGTTATAAGTCAATTTCTCCAAAGTGGCAGATTGATCTGACATGTCAGGGTTTACCAGCTGCTCAAGACACTTATATAATTAATTTTTGAGTTTTTGTAAGAAAATAGTGATTTTTCTTTTAATAAATTTGTATCAGATAACATAAGGTCACTTCCTTTATATAGCACCAGCTGTGTAGAGTACTGCTTTTGTCTTGTTTTTATTTCTTGGTGCTATGGTTGGTTTATCTTCTAGAAATTAGCTTCATTTTTCTACTTATGTTGGCAATGGAATTATTCTGCCTTTAACTAAGAGTATTTACAACCTTTCAAAATCTGTACATACCTTGCAGCTGAGGATTTTTCTTTGAAGTCTGACACATAAAGGACCCTCTGACTTAAAAAAAGAGTAGGTTAAGTCCTTTAAATTGCCTTTTCCTTATAGCCTCACATTAATAGAGTTGATGATAAATATATTTAAGTGTTAGTTTTGATACAATTCTCACTGACTTTTGGGGGAGGGGATTGGCTATAGAATCTATAACCCTGGTGGCTTTGGAAGAAGGTACATTAAGTTAGAGGATTGGTTCTTATAGTGGATGAACAGTGCAAATATTACAATAGGTATATGGATAAACTTCAGTGAGACTCTACATATTTTCAGATGTTTTAATTAAACATTTTAGCATAAACATACAGTTTTCCATTGTTGAGTCTATCACATTATTGTATGAGAATTGAATGGATTGATTAATATTTCTATATTAAGTAAAATTTATAGACTGATAACCTAGATAAGTGCCTATATATAAATTAAGATATAGAATGGAAGGTACATCTCTACTTTCTACTTAAGATGAGGTGTATCTGATTGAAGTATTGCAGGAAGAAATGAATTTTTTCAGAGTTTTGAAAAAAGAGGAGGCACAAATTTGGTTTGGGAAAATAGAAATATCTTTCATGTTGAATAAATTGACAGATGGGCTAAGATGTGTTAAATATTCTTTGTTATAATCCTGAAAAATTAGCCCCCTTCCTTTGTCAGATCTGATTCTTCCCAGAATGATTCCTAGCACAGAAACAGAAAGATTGGGAAAATTGTCTAATTCATCCTGCATACCACAATTTATGAAATGAAGCCGTGAGAAGAGAGCTATGATTTTTAGAGCGAAACAATTAGCAGAAATGAAAAGGAAGACAAAAGAATCAATTTCCAATATAGAATTTAGTACACACTATAGTACATTGTATTACTCTATCACCACAGAGGCTTTTGATCTCTTTTGTCCTTACATTTCAGTACCACAGAGAAGATAGAAGTCTGCATGTTCAACACGCAGACTTTAGGTTATATCACTTTGATAACACATTAATTTTTTTCTGTTAGAAACTATTTTTTTTCCTTGGGAAAAAACTTTCATATCATTTAAGATAAAATTTGTTTGTAAATTTTGTCTGATCTTGATTTTCCACTGCATTGGGGTCTGTTATCCTTTAAGTGAATTTTCTTAAGTTGACTCTTTTTCAAATATTTTCTTAAATAATGATAAAATTGGTCTTTAAAAATATTTATTATAACTGTTGCTTCATGGCTTTCATTGTTAACATGGGTTGGGTACACTGTACATCTATTGCTTAGATGAAGAACACAACTCTAGAAATCTTGTTTACTCTTTATTACCCTTGCTCTGTATTAGGTACAGTCTTGGCACTGGGGCTACAAGGCTGCCTGTAGACAGTCACTAACTTACAGACCTTAGTCTACTGAGACAGAGATGAGTAAGCAGACAATTACTAGAGACTCAAGAAAACCATTTGGTCTCCAGATAGTGACACGCAATTTGCAATATGATAAAAACCTCTTTTAGCTGATTTTAATGTATTTGTTTTCAGGATCTGTGAATCAGATATGTATTTAAAAGTGTTATTAAACTTACAATCTTTGTGTGCTCACATATTAATTACTGTTGAGTATTATTTAATTTGGCTAGATTACCTATTTTTATGAGATTTAAGGTCCATCAATAAGGAGTGATTCAGCAAGGTTTTAAGTCTGTTTCAGGCCACAACATTATTAAGATGGAGGAGAAAAAATGGTATTTGTATTATTTTGACAGAATGAACCTTAATGAAGAACACTTTAAAAGACCAGTATTTTATATTAATAAGAAAAAAGACTGCATAATTTTCTCCTGTGGATTTTCTAGCATTTTTCAAAGTATGTGTTCATTATTACTATTGCACAGGATTCTTTCCAGTGAAATTTAGTAAAGCATAATAAATATAATATTCAAATGTATTCCTTATGTTAATTTCCCACTGATACACAACAGTACTCAATTTTTTAAAAGAAAAATACAAGCATGCCAAGTGACAAAGTAGTTAGTGTTGTTTTTATATCAGAATGCTTGTATTTAGAATACATATGCATCTACCTGAGTTACTCTGGTTAGTTTTAATAATTTGGGACTATCTATTGGTGATTATAAGAAATATTCTCTTTTGTTTTCATTTTGGTTAGTAATACTCTTGTCCACACTTCTAAATAGAAAAAAAACAAAATTCTGCCTACTGTGAGAACATTTATAATGTGTTTCATTCCATAGATTTTTGTAGTTTTCCATAGATTTTATAGTTTCAGTATAGAAACTATAGTTATTTTTGGTATTCTATATTTTACAGTCCAATGAACTTCTGGTTTGCTAGATAACCTACATAAGTTGTCATTATTGTCTGGTTTGCTTTGAAACTCTTTTACTGAATCGTTTGATTTTATGAAGAAAGCTAAATAAGATTTTCATGTCTCCTATTTTATCATTAACAATTTAATTCAAATTTATGCAGTGTTAGAATTTTTAAAAATCTGTTTTTACTGGCTGCTTTTAGCAAAAATAATAGGAAAATAATAGTCAATATCAAGTTTCAAATTCATAAAGCAGGCACTATCTATCTTCATGTATAGGACAACACTTTCTTCTTTAAAAGTCTTCTAAAGGTTCTATCATCTTACATCATAACCTAAACTGTGGAAAATGGGCTGACATTTCTACTTTGAAATAAACCAGTTCCTACTGTCTGAAAATATCCCCATTGCTATCCTTATTACCTCACACTACTACATAGTATTCAGCACCTATTCTTTATAGAAAATTGGTAAAAAAGAAAATATAAGAAAGAGTGAAATCTCACAAACACATTCTGCAGAGATTAAGGTATGTGCACACTATTTTACAAAAGTGAACATCACTTTTTTTTGATGATTTTTCTTTCTGGTTGTTCTATAATTGTTAAGAGAGGGATACTGAAGTCTCTATAATTGTAGATTTGTCTTTTTCTCCTTTTGGTTTTGTCATTTTGGGTTCAAGTGTTTTTCATGTATGGTATTAGGTATACACAATTTAGGATCATTATACATTTTTGGTGGATTGGTTTTTTTATTATTACATAATTCTCCATCTCTAATAATTTTTTCCTTGACATCTATTTTGCCTTGTAATTATATAGTTTTTCTTTGATTAATGTTTTCATGAAATCCCTTTATCTATGCTTTTACTCTCAATATACCCATATGGTTGTAGAGGAAGTGAATCTCTTAGCATGCAGTTGGAACATATTTTATTGCTGTTTTGTTGTAGAGTATGAGCATGTCCTCTACTACTGAGCAACATCCTTAGCCCTAAGGGTTCTTTTAGAGCAGTTTTAAAATCGGAACAAAAATTAAGGGGAAGGTCTAGAGATTTCCTGTATAGCCTTTGCCCCAACACTTGGATAACTTTTCTCATTGCCAATATCCTCCATTGTCCTTTACTAGAAGATACATTTGTTATAACTGATGAACATATACTGACACATGTTAATCTCCCCCCAAAGTCCATATTGTACTTTAGGGTTCACTTCTGGTTTGGGGCATTCTGTGGGTTTGCTCAGTGTATAGGGATGTGTATGTGCCATTACAGTACTATACAGACTATTTTCACCGCCCTAAAAATTCTGCCTATTCATTCCTCTCTCCCTGTAGCCCCTGACAACCCCTGATCTTTCTATTGTCTCCATAGTTTTGCCTGTTCCAGTGAACATCACTTTTTAATGATAAAACTAATATATATCTTCATTTGAAGAAAAAAAATCATTGAATGAATATAAGTATAAAGTAGTAATTTATAGTCATGCAGGTACAAAGCACACATGTGCAAATGTATCTACAAATTGAACCAAGTTATTCGTTTCATTCTGAAACTGCTTATATAATTCATCAGGGCTACTTTCCCATGCTGTTCTAGTAATCTGTTGCCGCATAACTAGCCATCTCAGAAATGTACTTATTTAACACAATAGTTTCTTCAGTCTTGGGCAGGGCTCACCAGAAAATGCTAATCTCTACCCCACTTTGGCATCTGCTGGAATGGATGTCTCAAAGTCTGGGGGCTGAATCAGGTGAATACTTGTTCATTGTGTATCTTACAACTGATACCAACTATTGGCTTAAACCTTAGCTTGGCCTTTCAGTTGGAATGTCTCCTCTTGGGCTCTTTTTGTGACTGGGGTTTCAGCTAGAAGACAATTCTCCATGAATATTTCATATATCTTCATGATCCAGGCTCTCTCTGTTTAAAAAGGCAAGCATAGACAATTTAAGAATATTTTTAATGGAGACAGTATAATAAAGCTCAGAGATATCTTCTTTTCTAGAGATAGTCTAAAATAGTAAAGCTAAAACCCTTTCCCTCTTCTCTCCAGACGTTTTGCTTACATTCCAAAATAAGGATAATGTTTCTCCCTCTCCTGAGGGAAGAATTGGCATGTTGTGAACAACCCTGTATAAGGTCAGAGTTTCCTAATGTAGAGATTTCCTGTCCTGTAATGTACCCTACTGCATGTGCAGGTACCATCTAGCTATATAGGTGTGTTGTGGTGTGAACTGATCAATATAATCAGTAAGTCACAGATTTAGGTTATAGATTATAGAAATAAGGTAAGATAACATAGATAACATAGATAAGCAACAGAAAGACATAAGTTCATAGATAAGTTCATCAGGAATAAGCCTAAGAAATAGTAATAAAATCATGTAACTGTTAGACATAGGATTTAAGCCACAGGGAAAAGATATGGAACAGTGAAAGGTGATAGGTCAATATGCCAATAGAGTTATAGAAAATATAGGCTGAAGGTTAATATAGATATAGACAAGGTTAAACAATAAAGTTGTGAACAATTGTATTAGCTTGATCATATAGACATAAAGCTTATAGATACCAGTAGTAAATGATGTAAATGAGATAACTGCAAGCATGAAATAAGTTACTAGTACTGGGATAGTGGGAAAGGAATCATTGTGGCTATAGGATCAAAAAGTGTGGCCATAGGGACTCCATCTTAGCTGTTCTAGACTCCATCTTAGTTTTCCTGTTACTGCTCCTGTGAAGAGGGAACTGCATGACCCATTTCTGAGAAATAGAAACGAAAGCTGTCGTCTTTTAAAAAATTGTTTTTCTGTACTTTGTATCCCACCGAATGTAACCAACTCAGGGTATGGTGGTGGTCGTGGTGAGCTACAACAAGGGTTTGAGTATAGTTATGGGTCTTCATGACTTTAAAATAGATTAGCACCCCTCTAAGCTGAAACTCAGGATACACATGTTGTCTTGGGACCCGAGATGAAGTTAAGCTGTGGTTTTTTAAGCTTCTGAAACTTGCTTGCTTGCATGATGCTGAGAAAAGCCCTTGAGTTGTGGTTTTCATCCTTAAATTCCCAAGACACAGGCCAGGAAATAGATGTTCTCCCACAGAGCATCAGTCTCTGTGGGTGGGAGACAGTCCCTGGCCAGGTAAATAAGTTCGACTTAGAGTGTTTCTGGAGGTGGCTCCCCATAACAGGTGTTGCCCTGAATGCACTGGGGCTTTGAGAGTCTATTCAAGTTGCTGCTTTTGCTGTAATAGATTGTCTTTGTCTATGACCCAGAGGCCTCATATTCTCTTTCTTTCTCTGTCACTCCCTCAACCCCTGTATGTGTACCCAGCAGGCAATATTAATAAAGTACAGATGTGCATGTGTAAATATGTGTTAGTTTGTCCATCCATCTTGTGACAGTATAAATTATTCACTTGCAAGTAAGGTAAAATCTCAGACCCATCACAATTTCTGATATAATAGTTTTCTCACAAAATGGTAGGTATATTCAAAAGGCAAGTGTCTTGAGAGAGACAGAATGAGGTGGAGTCTGTATTACTTTTTATATTATAACCTGAGAAGTCATTCCTTGACAGTCTTCCTGGATTTCATTAATCAATCCCTCACAAAGTGATCACCTTTGTGACTATAGCTCTTAGTCGAGGAATGGCAAGATTCTGGAAAGGAAAGTGAGATCAAAACTGTTGCTAAAAAAAGCTGAAAAAAAAAGTAGAAAGAAAAAAATGTTCTAAATCACTATTAGAAAATCCAATCTGCTACATGTATCAATGCAAATTAATCTATCTCATCCTTTTATCTCAATTTCTATTCCTATTGAGGGACATTAAGAAGTTCCACTTTTCCTTTAGTCTGGAAGTCCTCAGATAACAATGTATAAGACAAAAGACTTCTGTGCCATAAATTGATGGGTTAGTCCAATCCTAGAGGGTAAATGAGAGGGAAAGGGGAAGCAAGGCGAGGATGGCAGGGGAGCCAAAATGCGGATGATTTAGAGCTGACCACTGCCCAGTATTAAACATGATTGAATGATGGCTTGCAGAATTGTATTCTGAAAGGTGACATAAACATTTTTTCGGCATAGGGAAGGAAGAAAGGAAGAGTGATTTATTTGCTGACTCCTGTCTCCCATTGGTCTGAGTTTGCTCAGGGGGCATTAATTCTTCTATGCATCCTGCACTTGTTTGGATGGAGCCACTTCTGTTAGTAAATGTAAAATGGCTTGCAAGATGTCTCTACCATGGGTTGTTTTACTATCATGAATTTTGATGTAAAGATCATGTAACTACATAAATCTCTTTGTGCATTGCCAAATCGTATCCTTAAAATAAGTCGTAGAATGAAAATCTCAAGATCTTTGAATATTCACATTCTAAATTTTGTGGTCTATTAAAAATATCACTGTTTCTTCCATAGTCTTTATACACAGTTTTGCCCTGTAAAGTAATCGGAAAGTAGATTTAACCTCATACTTTAGACTTTTTCAGCGTCTTAATTACTGCTGATCTACTAAGAAAACAAAATTCTTTTTGTTTACCCATTTTTTAATTCTTGGAATTTTTCATGAGAATGAACAAATTTTCACATCCTAATAATCATTTTCACTTTCCCTTTAGTAAATTTTTTTATGTATTTTTTCTTATTTTATTGAGAAATGTTTTCTTTTTCTCATTGATATTTTAACTTGCTATATAAATTATGAAAAGGTAAAGTTTGCAAATATATTTTCCAGTACTCATTTATTTTTATAATAATTTTGTTTCTCATATCTTTTGTCAAGTAGAATATAATATCAGTCTTTTGATTTATGCCTTTTGATTTTGAATTTTAGCATAAAATCTTACATTTTATTTTTTGTAATGTTGACTAATTCATTGTAGCTATTACATACCTTTTTAAAAAATAATTATTTACTGAGTAGGTATAATATTATCTGGTTCTAATAGTTTCTCATTTGATTCTCTTCTAGGTAGGTAAGTATATCATCTTTACATGTAATGTATAAGTGTAATTTGTACATTTTCATATATGTATTTCTTTTAAAATATATTTTTTCAAAAAATATGAATATTTTAAGATCACTGGAAACAAATTTTAATTATCAAATTATTTTCTACTTAGCATAAGCTAATCTAATTTGTTTTGTGCTTTTAACATTTTTAAGCAATACTATAAGATTATCATAATAAATGAATCCTTTCTAAATTTCTGATAACTGCTATGGAACAGATTATTCTAGAGTAAGAATTATTGGGTTTAAAAGTGGGAACATTTTAAAGGCTCATCATGCTTATTAACATATTGTTAAATCACTTTCCTATAGAAGTTTCTTGTTACATAATCCCAATGGCAGAGTATGGGAACGTCAAGATTACCTTTAATTATTATCACTGAGTTATATCACTTATTTTATTTTTTATTAATGTGATAAATGACACCATAATTATTTTAATTCATGTTTTGGTTTGATTACATGGATGTCAAAACATGTTTCCATATGCTTATTAAGTGACCTGTTTTATCTGTAAATTGTTTTTTTCATAACTTAGTTTTTTTTAATGGAGATTTGTTTTTAAAACGGTCTTATATAAACAGATCATTAACAGAAGATAACTGATATTTGGAGAAAATATTTTTCCTACATTATGCTTTTATTTTTAATTTCATATGTATTTATACTTTTTTAGTACAGTAAATCTCAATTATTTTACTTTCATGATTTCATTGTTTCTAAGCTATTCTTCTTAAAGAAGTCAGGTAGATAAACTGAAATTTTTACAAAATCAATAAAATTTTTTGTGGGGAAATTTCAGATTCAGAGCAAAATTGAGCAGAAAAGTCAAGAGAATTTCCATATGCACATTCTGCTCACACACACATTCTGCTCATATTTGTTCCATCTTTGAACCTACATTGACACATTATTATTACTCAGAGCCCATAGTTTGCATTAGAGTTCATTCTTGGTGCTATATATTCTGTGAGTCTGAAAAATGCATGATATCATATATCCAGCTTTGCAATATCATGTTGGAATAGTTTCACTAATCTCAAAATTGTCTGTGCTTTTCTTATTTATCCCTCACACTCTTTCTAATGGTGCTGGGACAATTGGACTTTGCTTATTTATCCCTCACTCTTTTTCTAATAGTGCTGGGGCAACTGGCCTTTCTAATAGATGTGCAGTGTTATCTCATTGTTTTTACTTGGCTGTTCCCTAATACATTTGATGTTGAACATCTTGTTGCCATCTGCATGTCTTTGATGAGATTTCTATCCAAGTCTTTTGTCTTTTTTTAAATCAGGTGATTTATTTTCTTAATATTGAGTTTTAATACTTCTTTGTAGATTCTGGAAAATTGTTCTTTATCAGATATATCATTTGCAAATGCTTTCTCCCAATCTGTGACTTGTATTTTTATTCTCTTGACATTATTTTTTTCAGAGCAGAAGTTTTGAATTTTAATGAAGTCCAGTTAACAATTCTTTCTTTCATCAATTGTGCCTTTGATGTTGTGCTTAAAAGTCATAACCATGGCATCTAAATATGCTTCTATGTTATCTTCTAGGAGTTTTAAAATTATGTCTTTTATATTTAAGCCTGTCATCCATTTTGAGGTACTTTTTCGTGAAGTATTTAAGGTCTGTCTAGTTTTGCTTTTTCTAAGTGGATATCCAGTTGTCCCAGCACCATTTGTTGAAAAGACAATCCTATCTCCATTGAATTTCCTATGCTCCTTTGTCAAAGATATGTTGACTATGTGTGGGTCTATTTATGGTCTCTCGACTCTGCTCCATTGATGTATTTGTCCGTTCCCTTGCCAATTCCATACTATCTTGATTAATATAACTTTATAGTAAGTTGTCAGGTCAAATAATGTCAGTCCTTCTCCTTCAATATAGAGCTGGCTATTCTAGGGCCTTTGTCTCTCCAGATAAACTTTAGAATTAGTTTGTCAATAGCCACAAAATAACTTGCTATGTTTATGTTTAGGGTGGTGTTGAATCTGCAGATCATGTTGTAATCAGTGATTTGCTAGAGAAAGAGATGATATTTTGCTTCTCCTTTTATATTTTCTCTACTATCTGAAATGTTTTCAAATGAACACCTGTTATATATATATATATATATATATATATATTGTAATCTAGCTAAAATAAATATATTTAAAAATATAATGATAGTACAAAAAAAAAACCCAGAAAATCAGTTGTTTTGCTTTTATATTTTTTCCCTCTGTCCATGTTGGATAATCTAAGATTTCCTAAACCTTATTGAAATAATCCTGCAACTTAATTTATTAGACTGTGTCTAATTTTCTTTTGAAAAATTAGTATAATTAAATAATTATTTCTTAAATTACCCATCACATATTACATCTTTGGTGCCCATGTTATAAAAGATAAGAGAAATGCAATATTTGTGAGTGTGGTATAATGTAAGAGTTCTTGAACTAATTGTGATATTAATGAGTAATGGAATACAGGGGTACATCTAGAGAATAAGTAGAGGAGACTTTGGCTCCAAAAACAGCAATGGTAGAATAGAGGAAGAGGTAATTGTCAAAGATCAGCAGGCCTTGGTGTCATAGGGATATTATTATATGATTCAATTATTTCAGATGGCAACTGGGGGCAATGGGTCAAAGACAAATAGTGATTTTGATCACAGGGGTTTGAGTAACAGCTAATCTAATAAGCATGCCTATGAGGTTATTCATTTTCACATAAAAACAAGAATCTAAGTAACATTTTTCTCTGTTCAGAGGAAATATTCAAGGCTGAGTTCTAAAATCAGAATTTGAAAGACTCTGTGAAGCAAAGTAGGAAGGATCCTAGCCTTAACTTCAGAAACCTGGTGTTTGGGGAAGTAACCTTAGCCAAGTCATTTTGCTGTTTGGAGTCTCAGTTTTCTTGGAGTTAAATTATTGGAGTGGAAGATTAAATTTTTTAAATATCACTACCAGATTGCTAACAGGTGAAGCTTTGTTCACAAATCACCTTATAGGGGTAATTCATTTGTTTAGGTTGCTATGATGAAGTAATATGATCTGGATGCTTATAAACACACAAAGGTATTTCTCACAGTTCTGGAGGCTGGAAAATCTAAGATTAAGGTAGGAACTGGTGCAGTACCTGGTGACGGCCTATTTCTTGACTCATAGATGGTATTTTTTCACTTTGCCCTCACATGGCAGAAAAAGGGTAAAGCAGTTTTCTGGGGCCTCTTTTATAAGAGAACTAACCCTTATTCATGAGGGCTCTGCCCTTATGACCTAAGTGCCTACTAAATGTGCTACTTCCTAGTTTTATCATATTGGTGATGGGCTTCAAGATATGAAATTGGAGGGATATAAACATTCAGTCCACAGCAACATGGAATCATGCAGTTAAGGGAGAAGGGAGTTTGCAATGAAGTATTGGGCAATTTGGTCAAATGCCTCAGTGCATTTGAGGAAAATTATAATGTAGATTTAACTTTAGTAATAAGGAATTAATTAAAAGTAGATTTAAAAGCATAATGTGTCCCACTCTTATGTATAATTATAATGCACCAATAAAGAATTAAATTTTAAAAAGAGCTATGGAATAGTGCCATATAATAGAGGGGAAGTAGTAGAAATATGGCTGATAAAAATATAGTAATTTAATCAAGTCAAGAACTTATTTTATCCCAGACACTTGAGGCATTAATAGTCTAGGGTTTATGTGGTAATAGTTCTGGCTGAAGAGAAGAACCACCTGGGGGATTTTTAAGAAGTGCCTCTGATAAGGCCCTACAGAATCTGTGAAGTGGCAAACAGTGCATTAATAATTACTATCTTTACAAATAAACTTTAAATCAATATTATTTCAGCATGTACTGCTGGTTAATTACTGTGCTAGTTGCTAAGGAATACGGACATGAAAATAAAATAATAGAAGTCAATGAATGAAGGAGAGGGGCGAGCAAGTAGAAAAAAATTTTACCAGGGGCTCCCTGCCTCTTCTTCTGGGCTCTTCTTCCTCTTCTCCTCAGTGCTCCTTGAGTTCAGAGACTCTTACATTGTCTTTGATATGAATGCAATGCAACCCCATGACCTTCTAATAAACTTCCTGGTCATAGGTTGTTGTGGGAGATGGAAATGGGAAGGAACTGGAGAGCAGATGTGGCCATCTTGTCTTTTCCACATTCTCCCTTAGGTTCTGTCTTCATCTCTCTCCTTCAAGACTGTGGCAGAAGTTTCCTAAGTATTCTCCCTGTCACTTTACTTTCCCAGTCTTCCATGTAGGGCTAGAATTTCTAAAATACAATATCTCATCTGGCTTGAATTCATTCTATACCCTCCACTTTGACTAATCACAGTATGGAATTCAGATACTTGAGTGTATAAAATATCCTCATTCATTTGTCACAAGTTTACCTTTCCCAGTCTCATCTTCCCACACTTTTCTCTGGTACAGCATCACTAAATTCCTCTTGTCTTCATTCCATTCCATACTCTTCTATGTCTCTATTATTTTGCAGTTGCAGCTGCCTGAAATATTTTGCCTCTCTTCAAGTGTCCTTACAAGACCCAGTTCTCTGTTTTTATTTTTGTTCATCTCTTTTGTGAAGTTTTCCCCTGTTCTCTTTTAGCATGTTGTACTACCTATAATAAACATTTACCTCTAATAAATCATACTTATTTAATAATGTGTTATATTTCTTGAAAGCAAACCCTAAGCCTTATTGATCTTTGTATTTCTCTCCTGCTCAGTGGAACTTACAAACAATAGACATTGAAAAAATGTTTCCCTGCTATGAATACTAAATGAATACACTAACCAACATATGCTGGGATCCAGAGACTTTCCTTTTACAACATTGTTGACTCAGCAATGCCAAGTGACCACTTTTTTTTTTTTTCATTTTGGTGCGTGATAATTACAATAGTGGGATTCATTATGCCATTTTCATATATGCACATAACATAGCTTGATCCATCTCAAAAATTCCTCAAAACCATCCCTTTCCTTACAGACAATTATCTTTTAAAAATGTACATCCAGTCATCTTGCTTTTCTGCTTATTCCCTTCCAAAGGCTCCACTTATGTTTAGGTGCAAAGTCTTAGCATGGAGTCCACAGTCTTATCTGAACCAGACTTTTTCTCCAGGTAATGCTCTTTGCCTTCTCTCTGTCCTATGCTTCAGCCTCTCTAGCCATCTTCCCTGATTCTAGTACAGCATGCCAAAACTTGGACTGCTTCTTCATCTGGGATATTCTTCTCCTAGTGCTGGTTGTCTGTTCCTTTCTCCAGCTTCAGATGTCAGCTTGGATATCACTTCTTCAGCAAGACCCACATCCAAATCACATTCCCCTGCTATCATCTCAAGTTGGAGTTTTTAACTTTTGTACTTATAATTTACATTTATCTGTGTTATTTTGTTTACTGTCCATCTTATTCCCTAGTTTTATTTTCCATTGTAGCAGGGACATTGTATATTTTATTCTAATATTTATTTAGAGCACAGTGCCTGAGACATAGTCACTCAATAAATATGACTGAACAAGTGGTATGCTCTAGGATTGAATTTACTGTAAGTATTTTGCTCTTCCTCTTTTTCTCCCTTTATTTCTTAGCTTTAATGTCCCATGCTTATCTAGTAAATGTAATAACCTGTTGACTATTTGACTGGCTTGCCCCATATCCACACTGTCATCATCTTCTAATCCCTTGGGATCACAGTAGTTTCATGTAAATTTCTAATTCCCAAGTGAATAAGAAATTGGAGTATTTAGTTTATTTCTTTTTCTTTTTTTTTTTTAAAAAAAAAGCAAAATTGAGATTAATTTTCTCTATGCTTATCTGTTTTTAATTTGTTTAAGATACTTGGGGAAGGAGAAAATTGTTAAAACAACTTTTTAAATGTTTAAGGTTAGGAATAAAAGTACCATTAAAAGTTCATATTCACTTTCTTCTTTTCTTTTTGTTGTTACTTCTTGTAAAGCTGAGTTTTAGAACTACCAGCAAAAAAGTTATACAGACTATCTTGAGTAATCCAATAATAACCATGCATTTTATCTCAGATTTTTTTATCTGATTCAATATAGCTAATTTAGTTTTTTTAAGCTCTGGTTTTAAATCTAATTAAGACATCTTAAATTGCTCAATTTCCATTTGGGTAGTCTGCTTTGCCCATAATTTTCAGATTTCAAGACTTCTCTAATGTATTTCTTCCATTGCCTGTCTACAATTAAGCTTCTTTTCCATTAAGCTCTGTCAGACTTAGTCATAAAGGAGGTTGCTAACAAATCAGTCTCATTAATTAAGAGCAAAAGAATATTTCTAAGAAAATCTCTTTGTATACAAGGTAACTTAGGGGACAGGCCTATTCTTTTGCAATTGAGGATATATCCTTTTGGGGGTGGTGGGGGGATGTTGTACTGGGGATTAACTCAGGGACACTTGACCACTGAGCCACATCCCCAACCATATTTTGTATTTATTTAGAGACAGGGTCTCATTGAGTTGCTTAGTGCCTTGTTGTTGTTGAGTCTGGCTTTGAACTTATGATCTTCCTGCCTCAGCCTCCCGAGCCACTGGGATTACAGGCATGTACCACCATGTCCAGCCCCAGGATATATCCTTGTATCTGCATATTAGGTTATAGGTATTTTGTAAACTGATTAACTTCCCTCTCCTCATTTCTGTTTTCTTCCTGACCTCTCATAATCACCTTTCCCAAACCTCACCAAAAGATTAGAAGCACAGTGAGCAGCCACGTACTAAGACAGAACCTGAGGCTTAAGGAAGATGGCATTTGGTTTGCCCTTTGGCAGGGTGTACAGCAGCACTTGCCAGCCCCAGGCCTTCAGAGTTGCATGTACCGCTTCTGTGGTGCAATCTGCCTCTGTTGTACTGTGGTCTGTGGACCTGAACTCAAGCCTCCATTTCAAAGGCATTATGTTACTTCACACCATCTGGTCAGCTGGCCCTGCATCCAAGAGATTTGGAATCATAGTGTAGAGGAGCTAATTATGTTCAGTGAGTGTTACATGTTTTGCTATTCTAGCCAAATAAACAAAAATAAATTATTGAAATATTTTCTTTCTGATCTCCCTGTTCAACAAATTCAAAAGTATACGGGAAATAAAATCCCCAAATAGTTAGGCAATTATTGGAGAAACTATTGAGCTCATTTTGCATAACTGATTGTGCATATGTTCTAAATTGTAATCCTTTTGGACTTGAGATTGATAAGAATATTTGATGTGTTTCTGTCCTGTTTTACAGTGGACAATTTTCATGCTAAGTGCTTTAATGTATGTCTGCACTGCTAATGTATCACTTGAGGCTGTGCAGTTCAAAGCTTTGAGTGTACTTTATGAATTTGAGATTTGTTGACACAATATTTATTTTAACTGATACTTATTTATATTTGTACCCTTTTGAAAGCCATGCCATTGAGACAGGCAAAATTTACATCTCACATCTGTTCTTAGACAATTAGGTAATGTCATTATTCATCTTTACAGTTACTTCTGCAAATGTTTAAGAGCTTTTTTTCCTTTCCATGCCCATATGTAGTCCAAGTTGTATTAAGTAGATCTTAGCTAAAATTAATTTTACCTTACTCCAGTTATTTAAAAAAAGCAAAGACTTCAAGCAATAGTATTTAAATATTTGCTAATTCCATAACATATCCATTGAAGTCATGCAAAATTTGATTTGAAATTCAGTGTGAATAACAAATCTATTATGATAAAAGAATGCTAGAAAGTTGTGAAGCAAGCGTGAACATATTCACGTGGGAATATTTGTTAAACTCTAATTAAACTAAATGATTTTAGATTAGCCTTACTTGTTATCAAAAAATAAATATCTATGGAGAAAGGATTCTACTTTGTCATCCATCATTAATTTTTATGCATAGATTTCCCATTATAAATTTTATGGATAGGAACTCTCTCCCTTATTTGTCTCATTTGTTGTTTATATTTAACAAAAATTAAATGGTAATTAAAAAATTTGAAGTTTCTTTAAAAAATAACTGTGAGATGATGGACATGATAATTGCTCACTTATAGAAATAATTTCATTGTGTATGTGGGTATTTAAAACATTATTTTGGATACTTTACATTTAGATAAGAAAAAAGAAAGGAAAAAACTGTTGTATTATATATTTGTTAATCCATCCGATATACCACTAGAGCTTAAAAATCTAAATCTAACTGTTCATGTAAAAGAGCTTTTTTTCCCAGTTTATTGAATGGACCTTAGAATTAAATAAATCTCATTTAGACAGAGGGATTTACTTTTTTAAAGTCTACAATCTTCTCACTGCTAAACTCCTGCTATTTGCTTGTTATAATTATTTCCAAAATTGGGCTTATCTGTGTCAAATTGCTAAAATTTTTAATTAATAGTTCCATTGATACTAGAAAATTTTAAATATTCTATAAAAAAAGTTTTAGCAATTGTAGGCTTGAATGTAGAAATTTAAAATACAAAGATTGTATAGAAAATAGATGAGAGTGTTCCATAAAATTAGCACATATATGAAATAATTTTTGAAATACATGGGCACAAAATTTTAATTTTCCTTTCAAGTATTGTACATATACAAACTAGAGAAAAGTAGAATTTCTAAAACCTTCTTAAAATATTTCTGAGTACAATTTAATTTTATCATAAGTAAATAAATTATTTCAACCCAGCATATAGACAACAAATCATTCCATGTAATTTCCTACCTTTATTTTTTCTCCTGCATTCATGCTGACAATACTATCACCTTCTCAATTATATCTAAACAGACATTAATTAACTAATGATATCAGATGAACCACAGTTATCTCTTTTACCAGATTGTAAACTGTTTGAAAGTATAATCAATTTCTAATTTACTTTTATATGTTATAGATCCCTTAACAGATTCTTTGCAAATAAGTGTATGGTCAGGGTCTCAGAAGGAAATTGATGACACAATTTTTGTAACTGTAGAAAGTTTAATAAGGACTGTTTACAAAGGCATGAGCAGGTATAAAGGAGAACAACAGTGGTGAAGCACTCCTGTGCTAGAAGCAGCAGGTATCTATTACCACTCACAGTTGTGAGGGGCAAAATGGGGGAGAGATAATCAGGACCAGAAAAGAGCTTTAGCAGAGGCTCTTAGTATAGGGAAGAACTGCTAACAGGATCTGTGATAGATAGCCTCATTCTCTAATGCTCTGCCACTGCTTCTCATTACCCTAAATCTAAACAAAATCGAGAAACTAGAGAAAGCCATCAGTGGGTTCCATGGAAGACTTCCAGGAGCAGAGAAAAATATGGAGAAAGGAGAGTGGACAGAACCAGGGGAGAAAGGCATGTGTATGAGCAGAGTCTCTCCTGTTTAAATGTTTGGTTAATGAATAGAACAGTGACAATGTCTTTAAATGTTTCAACTTACTAAAATATATTTGCTTAATTCTTATTTGTAATATAGGGGCATCAGTTTATTTAAACATTCTCTCAGAACTGCAACCTGGAAAATATATATACATACATATGCATACACATATATACATACACACATACACGTACACACACACAAATATTTAAGTGCCTGGTGTGAGGGGATAGCTGTAAGAGGAAACAGTTAACTATTCAGGGACACATACATTCTTTTAAAAGAACCATTTTTGTCTTAAATATGATTTCTGTTAAGTCTGTACTCAGGTCAAAAGACAATGACATTTGTATTAACCTAAGTTGAAAATGAATTGGCCTTTCAGTAGTATAATAGGCCCTTTTTGTTCATTTTGCTTTCTGATTTTTAAATTTTTAAATGACACAGAATAATTGTACATATTTATGGGGTACAATATAATATTTTGATACAGTTACACATTGTTTAATAATCAAAATAGGGTATTGAACATATTAATGACTTTATATTATACAATTGTCATTTATTTGTGGTGAGAATATCCAGAATCCTTTTTTTCTGGATGTTTTGAAATAATTCTTTCATATGTGATGCAGAGGATTGAACCCAGGGCCTAGCATATGATAAACACATGCTCTACCCCTGAGTTACATCTCTACATCTCTACCCCTTAGACTTTAAAAAAAAACAATATTCAAGCACTGTTTACAAATTCTAATGAATATCACCTGTTCATTTATGTTTCTGCTGATGTCTACTCATAAGCAAAAATATATATACATATAATTTTGCAAATAACTGTTGAGATTAGTAGTTGAAAGATATCCTAATATTGTTCCTCACTTGGCCAAAAAATCTTTTCATTATGTGAATCATCATCTTCTAATTTTTTTTTTTTTATTTAAGTTTGGATTTTCACATTCCACGATAGCTTTGATGAATGGATTTAAGGTCAAACTACAGCATTGAAGTGAATTGCTGAACTAAAGTAGACCTGGTCTCTAAAGAATGCAGTAGTATTGACTGTGTTGCTAATATTATATTAAGAACATCTACTAGATGTTAAGTGTTGGATACAATCTCTATATCTATCTTAAAACATTTAAGGCTATGTTAACTTAGGCAGTTGGAGGACAGCAAGGGATTTTTGCCCTGTGTTATATTTTTCTGACATCAACACATTAACTATTCCATGTATCTAGTGGAACATCTACATGGACTCAATAAATAAGTCATTAGTACCTGTAAAATTAGAGATTCCAAAGAGGATTCCACACATCACAAGAAACAAAGAACAGTCCATTGGTTATGCATTAACAAAAAATAATAAAATATCTATATGTTTTCATAAAAACTTAAGGAAAAATAAAATTTAAGAGTAGAAGTTGTATATTATTTACAAATAAATTTACATTTATTTAGAGTACATGCTCAGAAATGCTACTGGAATATATAATCAAAGATAGATAATACTGACTGAACCTGATTATTTGGGAAAAGAAAAACTGAGCTATTAAAAATTCTAACTATTTCTACCTATGATATTAAGTGTATATTTTCAACCAAGGTCTTTCCTGTGGTATGTAATTATTCCAGGGATTTGGTAGGAATAAACAAATTAGATTCCTCCAGTCTAGACCCAGAAACAGTATGTTCTTATGTGGTCTGTTGGTCTCTCAGTACAAGTCATGCTCAGTGTATGAATTTCAATTTACAAGTAGAAGAAATTGAAGACTACATTTTCAGGCCTTCTGGGCATTTAGATATCCAAACCATGCTGGACTTCCTGTATTACATAAACCCTAAAGAACTCTACAATATAAAACAAAATTTATAATAACTTCCCTTTCCCTACTTCAGTCTCATGTCCCTGTACAAACAGTGTTAAAATAACCATCTGCAGTATAGCATTCTTTATGTTCATGCAAATATTGATATGCATATGAATACATTTTTATATTTCCCCTGCCATTACCACCTCTTTTTTTCTCTCTCCCCTTTTCTCTGTTATTCACCCTCCTTCCTTCTTCCTTCTTTTTATTGCATCTCTTTTTCTTCTCTCCCTCCCTCTACCTTCCCTATCTTCACTTATAAATTAGAATAAAAGGAATTACTTTCTTTTATACGATGTATCATAAATATTCCTCTGATGTTAGCTACATATTCTTTTTAGTAGCTGCCTAATATTATATAATATGCATTATATTTTATTAATCATTCCTGTATTAATAAAAACATTTAGATCATTTCCACCTTTGTGCCACTGCTTATTGTACTGCAGTAACAACTTTGCATACATATCCTTAGGTATTCTGCTGTAAATTTATATGAAACATCCTCCAAGTTGAGTTTGTTGATTTGAAAAGTACCATCACCTTTAAACTGAAGTAGACGTCACCTTCTTGCTTTTCAGAAAAGTGATAGCGGTTCCTATAGCTACCAGCAGTGACTGAGTTTTCCTGCACCTTGGGCAGCTTTACTAGTACCTGATATTGTCAGTCTTTTCTATTTTTTCCAATTTCATGTGAAAATATAATAGAATTTCATTAATGTTTTATGTTTTATTATACCACTTCAGTCACTTAAAGCACAAGGGCAATAAACAGAAGGCCTAGGGCTGCAGAGATTTCCAGAAGGATTCTTTAATAACTCATGATCCATGAAAACATTGTGCCATGTGTGTTCATGACTGTATCCCCTCTCCCCAAATTACAACAAACGTTGTAAATTCAGGTCTTACTCTCAGAAATCCTAGGAAACAGCCAGCTAGATTGTATGAATTTAGTAGATTGACAGAACAATGATAATACAGGGACCAGTATTAGCTCAGTTTCTTTATTTCTAAACTGCTTTTGTGGAAATTCCATCCCACTAGGTCATATGTTTACAAAGAAGTCAATTCTACTCCTCCTGCAATTGATGCAATACTGACCAAGATTTGTTATCCTATTAACTCACTGCAGGATCTGCTATGCATTAATATATGTCATTTGTAGGTGCTTCTAGAAACAATTGAGAGTGAATGACTGGGTGTTACCCTGGGTCTCAATGTAATTACAATTTCATTTTAGCATATGCCATGTTCTACAATGTCAATGACCCATCAGGGTAGATAGTAATCACCCCCCACCCCCATGAGACATATTTGAAGAAAGATTTGTTAAATGAGAAGATGAAGAGAAAACAGTGAGAATAAAAAGTAGAATTATTGAAAGATTTCTAATCCTATTATTTAGCATTTATTAACTACAGTGTCATGTATGCAAAAGAAATGATTCTATTTCTACCCAGTGAATTTACAAAGAAAGAAAAAAAGATTTAGAAAAAAAAAACAGCAACTAATCTGAATAAAACTAACTTCAGGGAGTAAAAGACATGTCAATTTGGAGAAATAAATTGAAATGTACATCCCCAAATCAGAATTTTCCTTTCTTTGCTACTCTCTGGTTATTTTTTCCGGTTGATGGTTGTCCTTGGTCCAGGGCTCTCAGAATATAAGGGGAGAGTAGGTTGATGAACCAGTCACTTCTGGGCATCTTTCTAAGAGTCTTAGATAATCTGAGAACACTATAGATAAAAAATTTCAGAGTCTATAAAATGTTCTGCCATACCTCCTGTTAGGGCAGTAGGTGGTTCAGATCTTTGGTTTCAGTTAATGAACACCTTTATTCTTCAGCAAACAATGATGAAGTCATACTACTTCCTAGCCAGGTGTGTTCTTTCACATTGTTCCTAATCTCTGGGTGGAATCTTTTTGAGCCTTTTATAGCAAGTTTGTTTTTGTCTCCCCCTATTTACCTTTTGCTTTGTTTTTATTATTCTTTTGGTAAAGCAAATATTTTTTCCCCTCTGAGCACCAGAGGTGATTTGGTTTCCTGTTTTACATACTTATTCCTCCTGGAGGTGCTTTGGGGGGTGACATTATGAGCCAGGATGGCTCTGTTGACAAATGCATCTCCTTAAAGAAATATTCAGATGAGTACTTCTACCTGAAGACTACCCCTGCTGATGGCTCTGTGTTCACCTATAATCTGTTCTTCTAAGGCTGACAGTTACATGGCAAACAGGTGGTTTTCTGGCAGGTGGAATATAGCACCTGTTCATGGGAACCAGGTTCTGCTTTGCTGCATAAAGCTCAGGGTCTTTGAGAAGATAGTGGTTGTTGCTGGGCACTGTGGCACATGCCTATAATCCCAGCAACTCTGGAGGCTGAGGCAGGTAGATCATAAGTTCAAAGCCAACCTCAGCAATTTAGTGAGGTCCTAAGCAATTTAGTGAGACCCTGTCTCAAAATAAATAAAATAAAATGGCTGGGGATATGGCTCAATGGTTAAGAATCCAGGGTTCAATCCCTGGTATCAAAAAAAAAAAATCATGGTGTTGACTGATCAGTTCTTCTAATGCTTTTAAAAATGTTCCCTTGCTCCCTATAATTTCTCTGTGTAGCAGTTGGCAGCCCCCAATCTTAGTCTACTTTCTTACGCTGTGCTGTCACATGCTATAATTTTCTCTTCTTCAACCTGATTGATCTCAATAGTTAAAGGGTTTTTATTCTACAGTAAATAGTAAATTAGAAAACTTTTAGAAACTCAAAAATTTCCTTCTTCTAAGATGTGGTAATGGTGACACAGTTGAAGAAAGGAACACAAAGCTTTCTTCCTTTCAGTGGTTGTCCCTAATTCTTCTGGTACCTGTTTTCCTATTGATAAAATGCTAGAACAATGATTAGGAGCTTCCTCCAGTACTGATTTGGGCTTATGAATATTTGTGTGTGTGTGTGCTATGTTTGTAGGTAGGTTTATGTCCGTCTTAACTCCTTTGTATTAATGTGGTGGATAAGGCCTGATATATATTTCATGGCCCTTTCTTAAATGATAGACTGCTGTGCTAGGGCAGGAAAAGCTACTGTGCTCCAGAGGTCACAACATCTGGTATATTTCTGTGGAGCTCCAATTTTAAAAATACATTTAAGATTTATTTATCATTTTAACTAATATTTAAAAAATAAAATAACAGTAAAAAGGAGAGACATGTAAAAAAAGCTCAGAGCAAACAGTGAAAGTACATGAAAAGTTAGAAGCAACTTCAAAAGAATGTATTAATGTAGATCATCACTAAACTCAATTCGAAGTTACTGGCAATGAAGGCAAAAGGAAAAAATTATTTAGTTTATCTAGTTCTCACGTTTACCTTTCACATTCACCTCAGGGCCCTCAGGGGTCAGACACCCAAGTAAATGAGTGAAGTGGTCAGGTGTGAACCAAAGAGAGTGGAATAGCTAGCATTTGCCCATTCAAAGGAAGGCAAACTAAAGCCAAACAGAAACAAAAATCTTCTTCACTGGCCAGATGAACCAAAGGATTGGTATAGACACCATTTTACAACTGCACTAGAATGGAGATCCATGTGAAAGTTACCATAGGATCTTACTATTAGGTCTTCTATAATGTAAAACACAATGTTTAATGTGTGAGATTTTCTGTTAAAAAGGCACAGAAATGGCCATTACTTTAAAGTATCTTTTTATTATTGAACTTCTAAAAATGCTGATTATTATCCAAATAATACAATATTATTTGTTTTGGTGAATATACAATGAGCCCTCTGTATCTGCAAGTTCTATATCCTTGGTTCAACTAACTATGGATTGAAAATTTGGGGAAAAGATTGTGTCTGCATTGAACATGTATAGACTTCAACAATACAGCTTAACAACTATTTACATAGTTGTACATATTTATATATTAAATTGTACTAGGAAATACAAGTAATCTAGAAATTATTTAAAGTATAAGGAAGGATGTGCATAGGTTATATGCAAATATTCTGGCATTTTCTATGATGGACTTGAGTATTCATAGATTTTTGCTTGAGCACTATCAACTGGGGGTCCTAGAATCAATAACCCACCAACTGGAGGTTGATTGTAATATAAAGTCTCTTCAAATTAGCCATGTTCCCTAATGGTTCAACAATGCTCCTAATACTAGGGATGAGAATCTTTGTCTCAGCGATGATAGATACTAAATCAGGTCAAGTGAGTGTGAATACATCAGATTTTAAATGGGGTATCAAGCAAGTGGGTAACTGGGGTTTGAGCTGAAGACAAACAGCACTGACCAAGGAACCAGGATACTCCCTTAACAAAGGGAGATACAAGCTTTTATTTGCTAGGCTAGGCTAGACTATGGTATTTTCTGCTGGCTAGTGATACGGTTCCAAAAGGTGATTTTGTTGTTGTATTTTCCCCCATATGGAAGACTTGGACCACCAGGTGGTCATGGTCAGTTTGTGCTGTTATTCTTAGAGGTGGCACCATCATCCTGTTCAAACATCCTGGCCTTTTATGCTGTTCTGGGTCTTACAATAGGGCTGTAGGCACTAGGTGTTTGGGCTTCTACAGCTGCTGAAAAAGACCTGGGTGGGTAAAAGAAGCACTTAGCTGCTCCAGTGGGCATTCAACATGTCTACATGCAGAACAGAGTAGAATTTGCCTGAAACATTAAAGCAGTAAAGGGAAAACACAGAGAGCCCATTCTAGTCCCTATCACACATCTGCAGGCCCAAGTAAAGAGTCAGTGTTTTAACCAAAAATGGCCTTTAAGTCCCTGAAAAGTAACCACCAGGTTACCATCATCATCTTAGTTCACATAACATTAGATGTGATCTATAGCAAAGCTAGTGGGAGACTAATAATGTATTGATTAGCTCTGTGACCTCCAAAATTAGTGATTTTAAGTTGACTAAGTGAAGCTAGAAGGTTTGTTTAGGTTTTTCTCAAGTAACAATTTTATCTCATGCAAACTTTTTACATCTGTGGTCTATCAGGGGCTCACAATAGTTCTGTTGAAAAGAGCATAGAGGTAGAGAAGTAACATGCTATAGTACACAGAGTTGTTACTGTTTATTGTGTTCATTGTCGCAGCCTTTGTCCTACCATGGTTGTCCTGGCTCTCTCCTGGGTGTGAGGACACAAAAATACTTGACTTCAGGGATTAAAGCTCTTCTAAGACTATCCCTTTTTCATGTTCTGGAGCAAATATCTCCTATGATTACTAGTGAGAGTGCAGTAAACTTCCTGTAGCCCATGCTTTAAACAAGAAACAGTGTAATTCAAGATATATTGATTATATCTCATGGCAGGAGAAAGCTGGGCATTTTCAACCACCTGTAGATTTTCCAGAGGCAAACAGGTCAGGAGATGTACTGCAGGGGGCAGAGAAACTTTGCCTAATCATTTCTTCTATAGGCCTGTTTACTTAAAGTCAGATTTCAGGTCATTAGAAAAGTCATCACTATTTCTGTGTCCAAGTCAAATATGTTTATATAATTTTCATGGTTAGAGAAAACTGAATTTCCCTCCTGCATTCTCACATGTCTCAATAATGTTTGGTTTCTAGAATCCCTATGAGGAAATCTGACTATCTTGGGGGTACTTGGGAAAAGAACAAACCTTTCACTTTTATCCACATCAAATATCTGCTAACTGCCTGTGCAGAATTGAGTGGCTGTGCATGTGGTATAAATTCAATTCCAGGTAGGGATGGGGTATTGCATGGCACTGGGCTTGGGTTTCCCATTGTTCTGAGTTGACCTGTGGCCACCAGACCAAGTAAAGCTACAGAAAAGCTTTAAAACATGTCACCTGCAGGTCTCTTTTAGATTGTAAAAGACCAGAAGGGGCTGGTTTGTCAGCTGAAGAGAGTAGTCTCTGACCACTGGCTAGAGAAGGAATATGTCACCTACTGGGAATTTCTGAACTCTAGCACGACTTTGCTCAGATGTTACTTAGCAAAGCCTATGAATATGCCAGGATAAAGACAGCCCAGTGCAAATACTGGCTAAAATCAGAATGACAGAGTAGTTTTGAAGTTAAATCAGTTTGGAAGCCAGTTTCTCAAAACCCAGCTGGGATCTTTAGATTCAATTAGGGAATTTCACCTAGGCCTTTAACAAGTCTCAGAGCACTGTTTGTTTCAAAGTACTAAGCACTCTAGACTTTGCCTGGCAAGAAGTAACACCTGGGCACCTCTAAATAAATCAGTGACCCCAAATGTCTAGAGAACAAATGAAGCATCTGCAGGCTCTTTCCATCCAGTATTTTTGTTAGGCCATGGCATTCTTTTTCAGCATGCTTATTTTTATACTTGTTGTTTCAATGTTTTATGGCTTTATTCAAATATTTGTAACCTCCCATAACAGTCCTCTTGGGTATGTTTTCATTTGGTTCTTCATTTTGCAAACAAAATTTTATTTACCAACAACTTAGCTTCCTATACTTTTGGCTAGATATGCAAGATATTTTAGGGTCTATAAAGAAGTATGTATTAAAGACTATAAATTTATTTTGGTTTGGTGGGAAGCATTAAAGGTGTTTGCTTTCTGAAGATTCCCATCCTCCAGTTATTCAATCAAACACTCATCTAGGTACTGCCATGAAAGAACTTTGCAGACAGAATTAAGGATAATAATAAGATGACTTTAAAATAGAGCAAGAAATCTGGATTCTTATAGGTGGATCAAATATAGTCACATGAGCCCTTAAAATCAAAACAAGAAGGCAAAAGTGTTAGAAACACAGTTGAAGGAGACACAGGAAAGATGAGGCAGAAAGGGACTTAGAGAGTTTTGAAACATGAGAAATGAAAATTTATCAGACTATTATGAGATATTACAAGTATTTGAATAAAATCATAGTTGCAATCGCAAATATAAAAATAAACATGCAAGACAAAATTACTGGGGGAAAAAGCCTGCAGAAGGTTCTACTCATTGTGACTGACCTTGAAGACAGAGGATGGTAGTCAGGAGCCAAAGAGTGTGGGTGCCCCTAGAAGCTAAGAATAAACTCTGACCCACAGGTAGTAAGGAAACAGGACCTCCCTCCTGCAGCTACAGGGAGCAGAATTCAGCCAGAAACTTAAACTTGCTCCCTGTGCCCAGCCAACTGGCACTAATTTTAGCCTTGGAAAACCCAAAGCAGTGAATTCTGACTTCTGACCTACTAAATTGTGAGATAATAGATGTGTGTTGTTTTAAGACTGTGTTTGACTTAAGTTGCTTTATAGTTTACAGTAATTTGTTAGGGTCTTAAGGTGCTATTCCAAAATCCCAAATAAAATTCTTGGTCTTTTTGAAGTAAAGACAAAGAATTTTTTTCTGGCTAGGGCCAAGGGAGCAGAAAGCAGACACTGAACACGGTTAGGGGACCACTTAAAAACAGAAAAACCACAAAGGAGGGGAGCAGGAGAGACAAGTACAGTCATAAGTACATTCTCAGAATTGTTACCTTTTTGTACCCATTTAGGAAGTAAGCTGACGTTTGCTCCATAGTTTAAAGACATTGTGGTTAGGGTGCAAGTGGGTGAGGGTGGAGATGTCAGCTTCCATGTGAGTGGGCTCTTGTGGAAAAAGGTGTCAATCCTGCCCGGAATGAAATGTCTGAGCAGGATGGGATCAACCTGACTTAACTTTCAAATCAGCCCATAACAATGGCAACAGTAGAAAACCAGTGTATACACTGAGGCTCAATATGCTGTGAGTGTCTCTAAGTTGTCTAGGTTATTTGAATTTGGCTGTAGTTGTTCAGGAAGAAAGAGAAAAAAAAGAAAGGAAAAAAATGAAAAGAAAGAGGAGGGTCTGGTATTTATTCCTATAAACAGTAGAGACAAATTAGCCTTAATTTTTCATAACACTGACCCTCAATTGGTTTCCTATATACTTCATGATATTAGTAGTTCATAACCCTGAGTGTGTTTCTAATATAAAATCTCTCAATGGATATTTTTAGTACAAAATGGCCTTTTTATTATAAACTGAATATTATTGAGTATATTATATTTATAGTTGTAGGGCTGTGTGTGTACTATACATGTCTACTATACTATAAGGAAAATTCAATAAATCTTTATGTATATTTTGATTCAAGGTCATTTTCACCTTACAGACGGATTTTTTAAGAAAGTAATCTCCAGCTGGGCATGGTGGTGCACTCCTATAATCCTAAACTCGAGAGGCTGAGTCAGGAGGAGTGCGTGTTCAAAGCTAGTTTCAGTAACTTAGTGAGGCCCTAAGCAATTTAATGAGACCCTGTCTCCAAATAAAAAAAAGTTTTAAAAAAGGTGTATGTGTCGGGGGTGGGGGTGGGACGTTGCTAGGGATGTTGCTCAGTAGTTAAGCAACCCTGGGTTCAATCCCTAATACCCCCTCCCAAAAAAGAAAAGAAACTAACCTCCATGTAAAATCAAATATGCCATTGTCCTCAGTGCCTCCTTTCCCAGCCACAACCTCTAGGAAACTTAGTTTCTAGAAGGAAGTAGTCCACAGGACAGTAAAGGAGGAGTCATGAAGCTCTTATGTACACTCTCAGCCCCTCAATTCCCTCAACTTCTCCACACAGAAGGCCAATGCACCTTTTTTCTACTCAAGGACACCACAGATCATTTTCTCACACAAACTCACCTGGGGTGTTAGTAAAATGTAATCTTATTATGGGAAACTTGGAGGTGGGGGGAAGGGGGAACACCAGACATACATGTGACTTCCTCAACCTGTTCCCCACTGGTATCTTTAGTGCCGGGCAGAAGCTGAACTGAGGGGACTTTCCCATTTGTAACATTCTCTCTTTTTCAGTTCCTGGCTTCAATGTTGTTTCTTTCTCAAATCTCTTTGTAGTATTCTGTGTAAGAAACTGTGAAGGCCGCCCACGGGTTGAGTCATTTTAATAAAAATGCATTTCTTCTGCCCTCTACAACCTTCAGAAGCCTTCAAAGATGAAGTTAATTATATGTATTGAAAAAAATAAACCAAACTCAGAATCTTGTGGGTTTCAGTTCTGAAACCAAATTTATTATGTTCAAAGTTGTGCCTGGATAAAAGACAAGTATAACATTAAAGTATTAATCTATTCTTGCCATTTAGCAATTTGAATTATTCACAGATGTTTGGGGTTTCTTCTTTTAGTAAGAATAAGGTATACATAAGACACCAATCAAATTGAAAGGAATAACTTCTGCTTTTAGAATCCTTCACAGTTGGAGTTATTTTATTATGGAACCTCCTCCCAGGACATTTTATGAGCTATATTCATAAAGCATTTACATTTGGCTGAAACATTTAATAGAAAAACTAGGTAAATTGGGCACTAACAGCTCAAGCAAAATGCTAAGCAACTATTTCTAAATTTAAAGTGCTTAAAAGCTGTTAAATCCCACTCCCCCAAGCTCTCCTTCCTCCTAGAATTATAAAGGATATGGTGTTCTAGAAAATATTTGGTGATGTCTGTTTTTAGTGTTCAGTCTACATTTTCAAGGCTAACTTAGGAGCTTAGCTTTAGCCCCTCAGTTTATTATTTAGTCAAGACTCGTCTAAATGCAAAGTAATCTTTTTGAATGTCTGCTTCCTGCTTTGTAAAAAGGCAATGATGATATTCATCTTTGCCAATCTCATAGGTTCAGGATGCTTGAGCAATATCATACAAAGGAATATAAACTCTAAATGGCTAAGCAAGTATAAGGAATTAGTAATTATATTGCTTCTGGTGATATGACTAGCAGGAACTTTGCAGACTCCAGATACTATGAAGATCCAGAGCACAGAACTCCTTTCCAGAGAGTCCACGACTTAGAAATATAACTTAGGCCTAGAATATTTCCTTTTGGTTCTAACATTTGTTTGATGATTCCTAACATTTAAAAAGTATATCATGCTTATTAAATTTCTCTTTTCCATTCTTTCCCCAGTTCTTTCAAGCATTCTTCTTTTGCTAAAACCTCCAGAAAATTTTAGGTCCCCAGTTGATTTCTTCTGGGCAGCCTCATTACTGTCAGAATTGAAAGTTACCTGCACTGTAACCTGCAGAGACTAGACCCTGTCTCCATTTGACATAAACATTCTTATCAGTACCATCTGAAGTCACATTCATTCTTTATTAGTCTCTCATACTGTCTATTCTGTGTTGAAATGGATTCAAGAATATTGGCAGGAAAGAGAATTACTTTGCAGTGATTCTTTGGTTTTAGGAATGATGATTATTGATCATATAATCTAAAGATTCTTGATGTGGCACAAGAAAAACAATGCTAGAACAGGAAAGCAGTTTCCACAGCTGGTTATTATCTCTGAGTAGAATTAAAAGTCAGGTCTGCTGATTCTGAATCTGATGCTCTTTTCACCCCACAGTGGGAGGATGGAGGACATAAGAAGAAAGATACCTTTAGTAGGAATCAGCAAACTGTGGCCTGCGAGCCATGCCTGGTTTTGAAAATTAAGATTTTTTTAACACTATGATGACCATTATTTTCATATTGTCTTTGATGGTTTCCATGCTACATGGATAGGCTGAGTAGTTGTCAAACTATCTGGGTTACCAAGTCTAAAATATTTACTATCTGGTTCTTTACAGAAAAACAGAACAAAACAAAAAATTCCTGACCTTCTGCTTAGAGGAAAGATGACTGGGAAATCTGGATGGAGCACTTTGTGAATAGTCTCTTTAGTTTGCACATTTGTTTCTAGTTGTGCTTTAGAAAAAGAAGTTTGGATATTAAGCAAAAGTGTCTCTCCAGCTCTCGTGATTAATTATAGCTTGATGCTAACAAATGTTCATGCATGCTTGCAGAAGAGAGATCAATACATATTTTCAGAAGGTGTTTTCCACAATATGAAATTTGTTATATTCATCTTCATCATTTGTTCATGAGGGCATTGGAATAGTTAATTGAAAGTAGTAGAAATTCATACAATATAGGATACACAGTAGCTGTATTCAATTATGTGAAGGGGACTATCTTATGAATAAAGGGATTAAATATATTTGTCCTTTAAATTCAACTAAAATGCACTTTTTCTATTAAGCCCCAGGTCACTGTTCTTCCCTTCTCTGGGAACAATTAATCACTCTCTCTTCTGTGCTTCTGAAATACTTTGTACAAAGTACTATTAAAGCATTTATCACATGGCCTTATAGGTAGCTATATACACATTTGTCTCCCCAGTTGATTGTGAAATCCTTGAAAGTAAAGACAGTGCCTTATTCATCTTGGCATCCCCATCATGGCCTCAGTGCCTGGCTCATAGAAGAAACTTAAATGCTTGATGAATGAATGTATATCATAACCCCAGAGGGCATAGCAAGGACCATTGAGAAATCTCAGTAAAGAGAACTTTGTAATAGCACTGGCAACCAATAGAAAAGTCTCCTAAACAATGTATATAGTCATTAAAGACACAAACTTAAAGTTAGAATACCTGGGTTTACATTTTGCATAGGCAACTTAAGAAGTGTATTAAAAAGGAAATTATAGCTGGGTGTAGTCGCACACTCCTATAATCCCAACAATGTTGGGAGTTGCAGCAGGAGATTGATTGCAAGTTTCAGGCAAGCCTCAGCAACTAAAAAAGACAATGACTTCTTTGAATTTAGCTCTGTGGGTAAAGTTCCGTAGGTCCAATCCTCAATACCAATCAATCAATCAGTTAATAAAATAAAAAGAAGATGATAGAGAACAATAGTTTTGTAAGTGAACATATCCCCAAAACATTTTCAAGGGATCTATTAGGTCAAAACTATTTTTTATAAGAATGCTAAGACATTACTTACTATTTTCACTGTGTCGATATGGACATTGATGGAACAAAAGAAATGGTAGGGAGATGTTAGTGGCTTAGCAAAGACCAAAGCAGTAGCACCAAGGTGAACAAGTTGTCAGTTTGTTCTTATCACTCATTGGCATGAAAAAAAGACATGCTTGTTTTATTTAAGACTGTCCTTGATGAGTAGGAAAATTATTGATCTTATTAACTCTTTTAGTACAGTGTCCTTTTTAATATTTCCTGTGATTGAAATGGGAATTATAAATAAATCATTTCTGCTACAATTTGGAGTACTGTGGCTATCTTGAGAGAGATCTTGGCCAATACAAAATAATAGTACCCATTTCAAAACTCTTAGCTAAGGTGATTTTGTATTTCATAACAGATCTCCAAACATCTTGAACAGGAATATTTAAAATAATTGAAAAGAATTTTCTAGCCACATTTTTCATGAAATGCCATTTCATTGGTAAGAATGACTGAAAGACAAAACTATAGTTATTCAGACTTTGACTCTATGGCAAATGTTTTATCACACTTTAATAAAGCAAACCTTTCACTTTAAAGAAAGCAACTAATAATATTTGATGCCAATAATAGAACTAGGATTTTCAGCTAAATTTTGATTTGGGAAAGTTTGTATCCTCCACCATTAACTTGAGAGCTTTTCAATACTTAAAAGATCTTTCTTTCTTTTCCCCTTCAATGTCACTCTTTTAATTATACAAAACACAAGTACAAAACATTGCACCAGTATACTTTTTAGTACATGGAGATAGAATAATACATTTGTGTTTTTGCCAGAATCTGTATCATCTATTACTTGCCTCTGGACCAAGGGCTTTCCCCAGGGATTATTTTTTAACTATTCCTATGCAGTTTATCTTAAATAAAAAGCTCACAACAAACTTTTCAGTTATTTCAGATATTCCTGTTCAAGATGTCTTGGAGATCTGTTATGCAATACAACATCACCTTAGCTAAGAGTTTTGAAATGAGTAATATTATTTTGCATTGGCCAAGATCTCCCTTATATTAGCATTGCAAGGACACTGTGCACTTAATTGGGGTTATAAGTGTTGTCTCAACTGCTCTCTAACTAGGCAGGAAGGCAGATTACTATTTTCTGAAAAGTCCAGAATATCTTGATAGTTATTGTTTAAGCAATAGCTCATGAAACACTGCTCATAGGAGACAATGACAACAAAGGACCATAAAAGTCCTATAAATACTACAGAAAAACAAGCTTACAAATATTAAAGTGTCTTTCCTAGCTATCAAGTGGTTTAACCACATCAAATGAGAGTAAGATCAGTCAATAAAGAAAAAGGAAACTATGCTAGTGCCCAACATTCAGCCTCATAACTATCTCACAGTTTTTGGCCAACTTAGTTAAGAGTTATCTTTTGATAGACTAAATAAATAAATAAATAAAATCATGAAAGCAATATAATTTTGCTTAAAAATGTGAAAAATTCAGTTAGTGTTATAAAATATTTGTAACCAATTTTATTTTTATAAATAAGTAAAATGGTGTGTATCTTTTTTAAAGTTTTAGTCATTGTTGCTGTTAAAAAAACATTCAAAGTTATTTCAGTCTTAAAGAATAAATGACGGAGTATTTAACATATTGGTAAAACTGACCCACATTTTTAATTGGCAGAATTATGCTTTGTTCTTGGTAGAATCATCTTTGTTTCTTCTCTTTACATCCCAGTTATAAACACTGGCCATATTGACTTCTGTAGTAGTAAACTGATCTTGAATAAAATCAAGGTGTTCCTCAAGAGAATCCAGATTCCTTGTAGCAGTTGATAAATTATTTCAAACAATACCTGAGCTTCATCAACATCTAATTCAAGCATTACAGTAGCCCCAAAGAACAGAAAAACTTATTCAGTAGGAGGAACCCAACTTTTGCAGTATGGGTTATCTGCTCATGAGATTCTGGTCTCCAGCCAATTGGTGGATTCTTTTTTCTTCTGCATGTATTTTAGGATTTCCAAAGTCTGTTGAATTTTGGGAATATGACCTTTTAGACTCCTTTTCTTTTGAGCAAGCTTGAGTTTCATAAACTTATCTTTGGTACTGTCCATAGAGCTTCATAACTACAGTATGTACAGTCTTATTCCCAGGCTTTTTCACGAGGAATCTGCATCTTAGAAAAATACGGCCTTAGGAATCCCCAGGTGGAGACATGTCAATCCTCTGCAGCCACTTCTCCTATGCCTCAGCTGTCCTTAACAACCAATTTCTTGAGACTCTTTAAAAGTCTTTTCTGAAGAGATTGCTATTGATATAAAAATTATTTTCTTCTGATTAGGGATTAAACTCGGGGGGGGGAGGGGGCTGGGTCACTTTTTAAAATTTGATTTTGAAATGGGGTATCACTAAGTTGCTGAGGCTGACCTTGAACTTGAGATCCTCCTGCCTCAGTCTCCTGAGTCACTGGGATTATAGGTGTGTGCCACCATGCCCTATGAAACATTTTTAAATATCATATCATGAAATAAGACAATATTTGAGAGTTCTGCATAACTTAATGAATGGTTATTTTCCAAGTGGCCAATGTGTGATGTTCCCAAATTAACTTGTAGGTAAAGATCCATTAAAAGTACAATATGGGTGTACATCAAGACTAAAAGATTTTCATGTAACCATAATTTCATTATGTTCATTCATGAGATTTCAGATTCCACATTTGCAGCTATTTTTAAACAACCAACTACTGTCAGGTTTTGGTGTTGTATCAAGAATTATGTGAAAAGGCTATTAAAATGTATCCCCCTTTTCCAACTACCATCTACTATGTGAGGACAAATTTCTTCATACACTTCAAGCAAAGCAACATTTTCCAACATATGAGAAAATCTAGTGGTCTTCTAGTAAGACAGACATGAAAAGGAGTCACAAAAATTAGTGCATTTGTAAAAAATGTAAAGCATTTTTCACTGATTTTGGTTTGAGGAAATATAGTTACTTATCATGAAATTTTATATTAATGTATAGTGGGTTTATCATTTTTACCCAAAATGTATTAAGAAACATTTTTTTTAATTCATCAGGTTTAGTTTCTAAAGTGGAAAATATGTATATAAACAAGTCATAGAACACAAACTGTTTCTTAATTTTCAAGTGTCTTTACATAGAAAGTTTGAGATCCATCAATGTTGGGGGTAGATATTCTTATTTACTGCTGGTGGGAATATCAATTGGTACAAACTCTTTGGAAATAATTTGTCAATATCTATCACCACTTAAATTCACATGCTGTTGATTCAGTAATATTATAATATTGGTTGTAATAGTAAAATGAAAAGAATTAAGATTAAACAAAGTACACAAAGTTGGCTAAATAAGTACACCCAAAAAGTGAAGTTAGTATGCATTTTACAGACACTGAAAAGTTATTTGTGTAGGACTGTGCAAAAATTGTCAAGTTATGTCAATTATTTAAAAAGCAGAAGAAAAATTTTATTATGATCCCATTGTATATTTACAATTAATCTCTTTATAGAAATAAATGCCCAGAAAGTATGGGTAAGAATTACAGTAGGGAAAATGATTAGGGATTTAAGAAACATAGAAGGAGACAGATTTATTTCATACCCTTCCATATTTTGTTATTTCAATATTCATTGTTATTTTATTAAAAAAATTAATGTAGGTGAAAATACTTCTAGGTATAATGAAAGCTGGTTGACCTTGTAGGGAATGGTTGTAGTATAAGTACTGCATTATGTATGAAAATATCACATAAACAATTTCAGTACTGGTCAGACAGGTAAATGACTGCTCTGGGTACTAGCATGGTTTCATCAGTAATTTGTTTTCTAAGCAGTTACTGAATGATAATTTGATAAGAGCATCATAGATTGAAATTCAGCTTCTGAGTTACTTGAATAGTAGAGCTGAGATCTCTTTGAAAGAATGGTCATAACATTTGGAGAATGGAAATTGTATAACTAATGTCTTCCCTCAAAAGTTTCTCTCTAAGCAACTTTAGAATCTTCAGAACTTCTTTTTTCTCCACTAGTTTTCATAGCATTCACTTTTTCCCCCGTCAATTTTATTTCAAAGTACAGAGGGGCTACTGAGACAAATAGGTAATATTCACTTAGTTTAATACTGTGCTATGGTAAGAAACACAGTTTTGTTTTGTTTGTAAAGATAACAAGCATTTTGTATATTAGTTCATGTATATTAGTTTCATAAAGTAGAAATTATTTAGCTGAATGCCCCATTCTTAGGGTAAGCTTCTTTAGGATATCTTAGGCTTTGAGATAAATGATAAAATTTGCCTTGTTACAATAAAGAATATCTCACATTTTATAATTCCTTAAAATTATTTAATGATTGCCTGCTTTAGGGGAGTCAAGAAATATGATTGAACAAACATACACAAACTCATGTCATCTGTACATGCAAATTTATTTTCATAAAGCAGGACCAAGGTCATTGTGTGAAAAATGGATGGGTCATTCTGGGAGTAAACAATTTAATAATGTACCCCAAGCATCTTGAAAAAATTAAAAAAGCCAATTCAATTTGAATAATGTCGGGAGATAAAGTACACCAATCTTATTCCTTATTTTTTTATTAATGAGTTGAGATACAAAAAAACTCAATAAAATTACATTAAAAACTCATAAACATTGTTCAAATCTTCCTTTTCCATCAGTCATATTCATAAAACAAAAATTTCTATTTAAATAGTAGTTAATAAAATAGGATTTTATTTAGTGAATGAAATAACACATGGGCTTTTGCACTTACCCTTCAAACATTTGTTGAATGTCTATACTATACCAGAACCTGTGCCCACTACTGAAGCCCCTTCCTTGAATAAAATATAATTCCTGCATCCTGTGAGTTCCATGGCTAGTGGCAAGGTGGACATAGATGCAAATAAATGAATAGTAACACAGGGAAAGAAGAAGAGCATGGGCTTTATCTTCTCTGAAGGACTTCATCTGTAAAATGAGAATAATGGTTTCTTTGCATGGGTTTTTATTGTTGTTTTGTACCGGGGATTGAATTCCAGGGCTGCTCAACCACTGAGACACAACCCCATCCCTTCTTTATATTTTATTTAGAGACAGGATCTTGCTAAGTTGCTTAGTCCCTCACTTAGTTGCTGAGGTTGGCTTTGAAACTCAAAATTCTCTTGCCTCAGCCTCCTGAGCTACTGGGATTACAGGTGTGCATCACTGCACTGACTCATTACATGTTTTTTTTTTTTTTTTTTAAGGATCAGAGAAAACATTTAAACCATGGAGCCTTGAACTAATTGTCATCAAATGAAACATGTTATTACTATTAAACTATGTTATGAAAAGAACAAGAAAGAAAGAGGATTAATTTGGTGATGAAGACTTATAAGGAAACATTACTTCAAAGAAGGAGATTTAGGATAAGGAAGTGTCCATATCAAAGAGGGATTCCAGAGAGAGAGAAGGTCTCATGCAGAGAAGCACAAGGGAATTTGTACTACAATCAGAGGAGCTATGAGTAGTTCAGCTAGATGTAGCCTCCAGTGTGCAGAAAAAAAAAAAAAAAGCTGAAATGAAGATGCAGAATTAATGGTGATCAATCACAGAGGACCTTTTACTTACTCCAAATGATTTAAGACTTTAGGCAGCAGTACTATGAATGAAGATAAATAGATTTAAGCTGTATTTCAGAGGTCTAATTTATAGGATTGAGTGAACATATGGGACTAAGGGAAAAGAAAGGAGGAGACTTCCAGATTTCTGGTTCAGGTAAGTCATTATTGGTGTCATCAATCAGAAAAGAGAATTTAGGAGAAAAAGTCTGTTTGGGAAGAAAATGATAAATTTCATTTGGGTGTTTTAAATTCGATTTGTCAGAACCATAGACAGGAAAGGGACCTGGAGTAGAGACAAGATTTGAATGATAAACATTTAGACAGGAATCCAAAGTTTCTATCCTTAGCTGTGTTGTTCATTGGCTTTGCAACACAAAATTTACCTTTACTTGTTCTTAAGGCATTTAAATTAGCTTAACATTATAATTAGGAGGTCTTATAAATGTCTGGGTCTTACCTCTGAATTTTATCACAAATGGAATGCAAATGAAAAATAATTACCCAACACCAACATCAACATCCTTCATTGAGTTGTTTTAAGGCTTATATTTTTTGATACTTGTAAAATCTCTTTAACTTATTGTGTAAGTGTGTGTGTGTGTGTGTGTGTGTGTATAAAATTATAGATTTAGCAATTAAAGAATTAAAAATTTAATTCCAACAAAACATGGAGTTGTGAGTAAATTCACTGATAAGGGCTCTGTTTATAGTTATGTTGTAAAACACGATAATTTATTCTAATAATTAGAAGTTTAGGCCAACTTAAACTTCTTATATCTAAGTATTGACCTCTCACTATCTCTTTGACTTTGGGCAAGTTATTTAATCTTTTCTACAAAATGGAGAGTATACACCTCATAGTGGTGAAGATGCAATGTGTTAGTATATAGGATAGTGACTGATGCATAATTAAAGTTTCAGTATATACTAGATATTTTTACAGTGTCATCAGAATCAGTAGCTGCATCATAATCATTATCATCAAATGGCAGAATTTTAGTACAGGAGGGATGCTGGAGATAATCATATTGGTTTTATAGGTAGGGAAAAGGGAGCTCAGAAAGGTTAAAAAATATATGTTCAAGGGTACACAGCTAGTGAAAGACAGCACTGAAGCCCAGAGATTTCACAGCTCACTGAATTTCCTGCTGCCCTGTGTTAAAGTAGGAACTGTGCCTTTGTGACCAGGTTAAGTTACATAGAATTTTCATTGATAATTAGCCTGTCTTATAGTACACAATTGAATTGCAGTATCATCCCTTATTAATGAGTTTGTCAGTAGTCAGAAGCTCCCTCTTTATAAAGTTCAAGTTTAGCACGAACTATTATGTATGTGTACATATCAAATATATTCATAACTTACATATGTGTTTGAATAATATTTACTAGTTCCTCAGGGATAGTTTTTAGACTACCTAGTATTCAATGGGAAACAAAAGAGTAAGATTCTATAAGGCAATTTCTGGATATACCCTCAAATTTATAATTTTTTTTCCTGATTTATTCAGTAAATGGAACTCCTTAACAGGAGATTTTCTTATTTTGTAAGTGTATGGTGAATATTTGCCCTCAGGCTAAAGTTATTGAACATTTTCACATATGCACACAAAACACTGTGATAGCATCACAGCATATTTAATAATACTTGAGTTTCATATAAAAATATTTTTACCTGAAAAGCCCAAAGCATTTCATAAATATAAACCCTTTAATCAAAGACTTGAATAAATAGATGGATTTTGTATTGTGCCCTGAAGATAAGTAGATTTGGATTCTTATTGAATTTATGTAGTCTGCTCTAGGAGTTAGGTTGAAGTGATAAAAATGAGCACAGATTTTTATCACCTGCCCATAATAAATGATGCTAGATGAAACATTTGAGACTGTTACCAGAAATAAACAACAGCTGAAATGTCAGACCCTAAATATGAAAAACACAATAGATATGGTAAACTAAGTGAAACAAGATTAATAATAAGTTAAAGAAATATTAGTTGATATAGAGGAATAAAGAGAAAAGATGGAAATGGTCTATATAACAGGCATTTTTATTGTCTTAATTTAAGAAATGAAGCTAAATTTTACTTGAAAGATGTAGCTTATAATGATTATTTAACTAGGAATTTCACCCTGTTCTTCAGTTTAATTTATATTATCATTCATTATTACCATTATGAGCTTCTTTAGCTCTAAAAGTCACATGATTTTTCTGTAGTAGGACATTTTGTTTAGTAAAGTTATTTGGGCTTGGTTTACTAAAACCCACTGTGTGTTTGCTGTGATGGCTGTTTTTCTTACTTTGTTATCATGGTACCTTGGGTTTGCACAGAAATGTAAGGTAGCCACCATCACGTTAATAGAGTCACTTTCCTTTCCTCTATCTCATTTTATAAAACCTCCTTAATGACCTTCTCCAGTTTCAAAATGGGAACATTTATGAATATTGCCAAGTATATGTACATCACATTTGCTGGAGATAATGGCCATATCACACAATTATCCACTTGGCCATTAAAACCTCATTCAGTCCCCATCTCAGCCTCATTTTCTCCCAGTCCTCTAAGTCTCCCAAAAGATCATAAAGTTGCTTCTCTTCTAATTTCACCTAGCTGTACTATGATATCCATCAAGGTTCTGCTAAATCCTAGTTTCCTCAAGAAGTCTTTGTGACATTTCTTCTCTCATAATCCTAGAGCACTCTCTCAACATCTCACAGTTGAGCAATTATTGTTCAGAGTGGTTTTATAAGGTTTTCTATTATCTCAATTGCATTTTAACTTTCCAAAGGATAAAGACCATGTGTTCCATTTCTGTAACCCACATGCTACCTATCCTGGTGAGGAGAAGACAGATTAAACATCATAATAAATGCTTGTTGACAAGTTAAATACTGTGAAAGCATTGTGTCTTATGTTCATTTTGTACTTACAATACCTATTCTTAATGAGGCTTTATTTCTGAGCAATCAATTGTTAGAAATATTTTTCATAAAGTGTATTTGAATTATATATAACACTATACTTGAAAATTGTGTTTTGGAGATTCAAGATAGTGGATTAGAAGAAGGCTACATTTGTAGTTGTGCTCTGGGGTTCAGGATCCAAGCAGTGGGACTGTTTCTCAGCATAGAGGGTTAAAAAGGGATTTCACTAAGATTTAATATTGAAGAGTCATAGTGTCCTAGAGACTTAGATATTTGGGTGCATTGAACAACTAACAAGAAAGAGTACATTGGAGCGGGCTGGGGATGTGGCTCAAGAGGTAGCGCGCTTGCCTGGCACGTGTGCGACCCGGGTTCGATCCTCAGCACCACATACAAACAAAGATGTTGTGTCCGCCGAAAACTAAAAAATAAATATTAAAATTCTCTCTCTCTCTCTCTCTCTCTCTCTCTCTCTCTCTCTCTCTCTCTCTCTAAAAAAAAAAAAAAGAGTACATTGGAGCCAAATTGATTGTGGCAGGGGCACTGGTTCTACAGAGGGGAGGGAAAACAGATAGAGAAATATAGTAGATAAACTTGGCACGAAAAAATCTACAGATTAGAAAAGCAGCCTTAACCTAGCTGATCTGTAAGCTTCACCATAAACTGGTGTTTGAAAAGTGCTTCATGTTTCTCAACTGTTATCGGAGAGTGAAGGCAGGAACTATCTTGAGGAGACCAAGCTGCAGCTTTCTGGGGGATCAATAAACATTGCTTTACTGTTGGAGCAAGCTCCTACCAAGTGGCATAGGGTATATCTCACATAACACGAGTGAAACAGGTAGGTGCAGAGAAGATTGTACCCAGGTGGATTCAAGTCACAGAAATGGATGGAAGTGCAACTTGCTTTCCCTTTGAGTCTGGTGGCTCCTATGACCAGCTGAAGAGTGTCCAGAAAACTGAAGAGGCAGATAGATGTGAATACACTAAGCCTGGGAAGGCCATATTCATGGGTATCAGACAGAATGGTGAGTTGTCTCACCTGCTATATGGGTAGAATTCTTGGGAGGCTCCTGAAATTCAGATTCCCAGCAGATATAGGCTTCTGCCCCCACTCTAGGATTTATGTGGATATAATCTTTCCAGAGCAGATACCACCCTTCAATGCCCCCAAGACCTGATTTAAACCTTAGACCCAACCTTCGTAACTCCCCTTATAGAACTCTGCAGCAGTCCCAGCCTGGGAGTACACCCATTTGGGCTATCTAAACAAAAGTCCAATGAATAGTATTTCCAATTTTACCCTACCTTATACTGCTATTCTTACAAGGTAAACTGAGAGCTGTTTCAACTAGCTTCAGTTTTAGACCACTTCATCTGGCAGCTCAGTAAGCAACACAAGAAGAGGAGGAAGTTAACAACCTCCAGCCCTTGTTCTCTTATGTCAGTATACATCCCAAGAACAAATGAAAAGATGTACAGTCTAGCATAGGCAGTGTCCACCCATCCTATTTGGCTTTGGCTGTTTTTACCACCTCATTGGAGACAGTTCTCTCATTTTTTATTGAGAACCATATTCCCCCACACCTTTTTTTTCCTCCCCAATGTTCTCATTCTATTGATTAGTTCATAGACACACACACACACACACACACACACACACACACTTCTTATTTCTCATTTTTAGCATTTTTATGATAGATATTTTCCTTTGAAGGTGAGGGTTTTTCATGTTTATTCTTTATTTAATTTGCTTTTTGCTTATTTCTTTATTTTGTTTCTCTTCTTTAGTACCCTGCTATCAACCAAATTTCCTTGTTCTCTTCAAATACAGGAAACATTCAGAACCCCAAACAAACAATATCAAAATAACTCTTTCCGTGACACATTATAATTAAATGATAGAAATTTAAAAGCCTCAAGAGAAAAGCATTAGGTCACATTTAGAGGCAAATCAATAAACTACTCCTCATTTTTCAGTGTAAACCCTAAAATCCAGAAGGACTTGAAATGATGTCCCAAGCCAATAAAGGAAATAACTATCAATGAAGATTGCTATAGCAAAGCTATTCTTCAGAATTCATAATGAAAAAAAATGTTTCAAGATAAGCAGAAACTAAAAGAATTCATGATGACTAAATGAGCATTACAGAAAATACTTAAATAAACAAACCCTAGAGCTCACAAATGAACAAATTTCTCTTGATGAGTAACTAACAAATGAGAAATAGGAACACATTAAACATTAGAAAAAAATCACAAATGCAGGAGTTAATAAACATCTCTCTTTTGAAATATTGATTGTAAGAGGTCTTAACTCTCTAATTAAAGGATATAGGCTGGCAGAATGGATTTAAAAAAATGACCCAGCTATATGTTGTTTGTAGCATAAGATTTAAAGTATTATATCATTTTTTGTTTGTTTGTTTTTGCTTAGATTTGCTTTATGGCCTAAAATATGCTCTATTTTGGAGAAGATTTCAAGAGCTATTTTTGGATGAAATATTCTATAGATATCTATTGGTTCATTTCATTTATAATATTTTTTAGATCCAAAGAGTCTTCACTGATTTTATGTCTGGAAGACCTACCTATTGGTGAGAGAGGTGTGTTGAAATCATTTTACTGGAGTTTATCTTAATTTTTATTTCATGTAGTATCTATTTTATGTAATTTGATGCACCAATAGTTGGGGTATAAATATTTGCTATCATTATATATCTTCTTGGTGGACTGTTCTGTTTTTCTGAGTAATTTTGACTTAAAGTCTGCTTTGCCTGATATGAAAGTGGCTAATCCTGCTTGTTTCTGGGCTCGATTTGCATGGTATATCAATTTTCTTTTTTTAATATCTATTTTTTATTTTTTTTTAATTTTTAATATTTATTTTTTAGTTTTTGGCAGACATAACATCTTTGTATGTGGTGCTGAGGATCGAACCCAGCGCCGCATGCATTCCAGGAGAGCGCGCTACCGCTTGAGCCACATCCCCAGCTCCGATATATCAATTTTCTATCCTTTCACTTTCAGCCTGTGGCTGTCCTTGCCTTTACCATGAGTCTCTTGCAAACAAGAGACCATGAGTCTCTTTCCTTCTGGTGTAATTTTAAAGTGCTCTATTTATTTATTTTAATCTCAGACAAAAAAGTACTTTAGAAATTAGGTAATAGGTTTAGCCTAGGGAAGAATCTATAGGAAATGAAGAAATTCTGGAATACTTAAAATTTCTGATGATTCTACACAAAACTAAAATCTTTAACTTTTTATTCCAGGTCTACAATTAACAACAGTAATGCATTCTTCTAACATTTCCCGATTAGGTCCACTTTGATTAAAAGTGTTTTAACCTGATATTTTTTAACAATCCAAAATCTACAGACAATTATGAATTTTCATATTCAGTACAGAACTGGTGTAATGTTGTAAAATGATAGACTATTCTCCTGCTGGAAGTGCCCAAACTAAAAGTTATCCTGCTATTTTGCTCAAATGAATTCAATAAGAGGGAGTTTCACTTTAAAAAGAAATTAATTACTGAATAAAGTACAAAAATAAGATGATTTAGAAAATTTTTAAAAAAACTTCATGTACCTTTTTTGACTCAATGTTCTTTGAGTTTATGATAACTTTCTTTACATGGCCAGAGGGTTATTCTTGCAGATATAACGGATATTAGATATAGAGGAAAACATTTAACTGCAGACTTATTACTCATAATTCCTATTCAGTTCCATGCTGCTTATGGTCTTCGAGGGGTGTCTACTAAGCAAACTAGCTGGCATAAGAAAAATGCAATACTACTTGAAAATGCCAAGCTATGTGAGCGTATGTATATTTTGATAAAAAATGGTCTTGGCATTTGTTAACTTGCATTTTTTAAAGAAAGGATACATGTGTTTGTGAGTATAATCTATATAATTTTAGGTAAGAAGAGAAGAAAACAAGAATGACATCTTTGTAATCTCATTCCTTTCAAACCATGTCCTATTCTTAGGAACTTTGCAAAAAATAAGATCATCATGGAATACAATTGCAGATTTGGGTACATGACTTTAAAATGTGCTTTTCCTTTTTTTTTCTTTACTAGACTCTTTCTCCTTCACTATTCCCTTCATTTCTTCCCCCTTTCCCCTCCTCTTTCCTTTTCCTATCTCCCATCATCACTCACAGATTGTTTCAACAAAATTATTTGCTAAACCATGCATGCGACATTAGTGCTTGTGAATATTCTACAGAATAGAACAGACATATTCCCTGCCCCTTAGGTACTTAAAATATAATAAACAAATTAAGCAAATCGTGACATGGTTAAATTTTTAAGAAGTATGAGGGAGACAATTTTCAGTTGTTACTTGGTATAGTGTGTGTATGTGTGTGTGTATATGTGTGTGTGTGTGTCTTTGGGGATATTGGGTAGGTATGTTTCCTAATCCAAGGAATTGATAGACATGCTAGTTAATATGGTTAACATATGAACATATGGAAATTACCTTGCACAGAACAGTTATATAAAGTATACCACTCTGTTTAGAAATTTTTTATGTAAATACACAAATTTATCTATCTATCTAGCTTTCTATCTATATATGTATATATCCGTACATTCATATATGTATACATATATGTATATGTGTACACATTTAATTTACCAACAAATAAATATGGCAGAGAAATAAGTCTGGAAGGTTATATATAGTGGTAGCATCTCCAGACTATCTCTGGAAAATGAGAATAGAAGGTAAAAGTAGTAGCAAAGTTTTAAACATAAATATCTCTGAATAGTTTAGGTCATCTACTTTTCTCTGAGCCAATTACTATGGCCAGAGGGTTAAAATGCTCTTGTTAGTTAGGCCATCCTAAGGCCAGGGTGAACAATCAACTCTACTCAAACCACATGGGACTCCCACCCAAACTAGGTAAGCAAGTATAGCTGCCTGAAGGAAAATCAGGATGCTGTGTCCAGAAGGGATAAAGGATACAAGGCACTGAAGATAGCAGATGTGTCCCCAGTTAATATTCTCCTAGATTTCTTCAGTCATTTAAAATGGTTGTATACTATTTTAGTAATTTAAAATGTTACACATAGTAAAACCTAAAAATTAAATTTATGCATAATAACGTTTAAAAATACAAGAAACAAAAAATGCACACTTTCAATTTTAACTAAATTGCTATGATTTGAACTAATACTTATGTCAAAATTACAAGGATAAAATAAAACATAAAAGGGAATGTATGTATGTATGCTTACCCTTTACCTATACAGATTCTTTGATGAATAAGCCCGATTTGCAATTTATAATAAACTGCTACCCCTTATGTTTGTTTATGAATATATTACCCTTTATCATATTTCTCACCAGACTAATGCTGTCATTAATGTCTTGTAGATTTGACTTTTAGGATTTTCTATAACATCTTCTTTATTAGTCAGTCATTAAGGTCATTTTGGAATTGGCAAAGCGAAACACTTTTGTTTATTGAACCTTATGGTGCTTTTGGATTCTAGGAGAAAATTATAGTATTTTACAGTGTTATTAAAATAGAGAAAATTGCTATAAAGTAATAAAGTTTGTTACTTTAGTTAAGAAAAAATTACTGTCAAATCAACAAAGTACCAGTAAATTTTATTAGTCTCATTACCCAATAATTACCTGGGAAATGAGTAAAAAAAATTTCCAAGTATATGAGATTTGGTATCAGAATCCAGTATCTGGGGAGTCTTTTAGTCACAAATTCCATTAGTCCCTCTGCCCCCACTGGGAAGATACATGATGTTTTATATATAGGCAGCTTAGTAGCAGTGAAATGGTCTCAACTTTACCTGTCTAAGCACATTTTCAGGAGGGCCTAAATTTTTGATGACAATGAGTCATGGTGTCCTTAATTGAAGTGTCAGAGATTTCATTACATTATGTTTAAGAAAATCACATATTTGAGACTCATATGATAAATTTAGCTGTCTCTCATGATGACCAACTGACTTTCAGATCTAATAAGGCTATGGACTTTTTCTCCCCACACTTTGGGCTCTGGACTGAGAAGCAGTAACATCCTGAGGATGTGTGAGGCACATTACAGCCTTTATCATGGCCAGAGTTCTGACAAACAGCTTAAGCATTCATTCCCATGTCAACAGTTCAGCTCTCTTGTTAAGCCATGTGATAGCTGACATATTCATAAAAGGGTCCTTTGCATGTTAAGATTTTGGAGTGGGGGCAGACTCCATTAGAAAAATAAGCAATGAAATTTCAGCCAATTATTTCCTTGGTGTATTATAGCAGAACTTTTCTCACTGAAGAATTTCTAATGTTGGTGGACTTTTTACTCATTGGACCAGAAGTTATATCAGAAGTCAAATGTGAATTTTGTTATAATTCTTTTTAGTTGAACAATGATTGGTAAGTGAGCTAAATGCAGCCAGTGTAATGTTTTACTAAGTTAAGTGAAAGACAAGCGAATGAGGAAAATGAGATTAAGAAAACTAAACCAGACTAAACTAGGGATAAGAAATACATTTTCAGCTGAGAGCTAGAAATGGGCTAGGAGCTGGCAAGGCAGGGCAGCGAGCACGCACGCACACACGCATGCTCCAGATGGCAGATGTTTAGGCAAGAAAACTTCACACCAGCAACCAGCCTCTTAGAGCTGGCGTTGGTGTGTTTGGCCTTTAAATTTTTTCATTATGCAAAGCTACTGCTGTTTTCCAAAGTGCACGAAAAGCTTATGGAACTCAAGAATGTGTGAAGGGGTGAGCAATAGAAAAGAGAAAGAGTTGGCTATTTGGGGCTTCAGAACACATATTTTGCCTGATGAATTGTTCTGCTGTTTTGCCGCAGTCTGGCTGGGCACAAATCACGAGCCACTGAAGCAGGAACAAACTTTATTTTTAAACTGCAGGAAAACACTTCACACAGCTCCTGGGGAATCCTCCCGAACGCCACGAGGCTTGTCCAGGAACCCCCAGCCGGAAATATCTCTCCCGGAAATCCCTCCTCCTGCACTTCCCCAACCAATGGGAACTCTCGCGGAATCCCCAGAAATCCCCACGAGAACTCCAAAATAGTGCGAGAACTCAAAAGTTGCGGCAGAGGCGGATAGTAATGCCTCGCCTGTCAATCAATACTGTTGGCAAAATGCCAGGGGCCATACAGACTTGGCCGTGGCTCTCAGCACTGTTTAATATCCAAATGATGAAGAATATAGTTGTCCATTTACGGAAATACAGTAATTGTTTACTTCAGATTTTGTATATCTTCAGTTCTAACACTTTGACTTTCTAAGAGACTTGAAAGACTTGAAAGATATTATTATACTCACCTAATTTATAAACTATTTCATGTAAATTATATTTTGGCAGGGCTGTTTGTTAGTAATAAGGTATGTAACCTAGCCCTTTAAATAACTTTTGACTATAAGTGTTTAGGAAAATCCAGAATGGCATCTGACAGAGAAAATTTAAGATGAATTCCCCATAAGGACAAGCCATACTGCTATTCTTAATTTTATCCATAATTAGAGTCAATAATATGCTAATATTTTGCTCTTCTTTTTAGCTATATATGCAGTAGTTCATGTGTGGAGACATGTTTATATGCAGAACAGGTATTTTGTTATTTCTATAATCCCAATATCTGTAAGAGTACTGAACCCACATTCAGGAAACCTAATTTGTTTTTGGAATTAATATCTTTATCTTCTTCAGCTAACTAAACACACTATTTTTACATGCTAGATATTAACAGGTCAGAACCACTCATTGATATGACTTTGCTTTTTTCTGACTTCCCAACCAGCCTTATATTTTTCTTCTGATAGGACAGAATAAATGATGTGAAGTTGAAATGATAATTGAGCTTCACTGTGCATTTTGATTTGGAAAGGATTTCAGTGTGTTAAGTTGCCACACTGAAGAAGAAGAATGAAGGTTAACAGTGATTTCCAAGTAATTCTTTGGGGGGAAGGTGATCTCAGCTGTGCACATCTCCACGTATTTTCAGAGAAACCTAAACTTTAGATGATGTCGAGGATTATGAATCATGACACCCATAATTGAAGTTTCAGAGAGATTTAATTACATTGTCGCTTTGAAGGAAACCACACAGAACCATATTTAGGTATAATTCCAGAATCATTTCATTCAGTTTTCATGTTTCTGTGTTTCTTTTAACTATCTGGTAAACATCCAGAGATTGTGAATACTTCTCTCTGATAGATGCAGAGAGCATTTAAGCTAACACTCAGCTGTTTGTTTATCATGTTTTCAAACTTTTTCCAGTTTCTGTTTAGTATTCAGTGAAATGGTGTAAAGGAAACCATCTGCACTGCAGCTGCAAAGGGATTACCTTCAGTTATTCTTTTCAAAAAGAAGCCAAATGCCCCCTGTGCACAGCCCTGGACAGTTGCTTGGATCTTGCACCATATGTTTTATACAGTACTCCTGGAGCTAAGTCAATTAATAGCTCAGAAGAGACAATTAGCCTTTTAGTGACTCTGTTCATTCATAAAGGGCTGCCTAAAATCAAGAAACTCTTGATTCCCTCCCTCTATTGTAATTGCAGACTAAAGATTTGCAGTGTTGGATAATAGCAGATGTGCTGAGATCATTAGCCCATGGTGGATGTTCTGGTTTATGTAACCCACTGTTACCAAGCCAAATTCTTAGGTGTAGACTAGGGCACACACATGCACACATCACACACACACACAGACACACACACACTGAATTATTCTCAACAGAATGCATATAAATTGAATTTTATAGTCCTTCCCATTCCTTGAAATAGTTTTAGTCTTTATCCAAATATATGTTTTAAACAGACACCAAGTGGGGAGCATGTATTGAAATGTAACTATTAAAAGTGAAAATACATTATTTTACAGATCACTGTCTTTACTTTGGCAATTCTTTTAAATGTAAAATTAAAAACCTTTTGAAAATCTTTCAGGAGACTCATTTGTAACTTTTTCTTAAGCAAAACTCCAGGCCCTTTGAGTTCTAGTGCCCATGGTAATGAAAACACACAGATATTAAGCTATAGCCTATCACCAACTGGGGCAGAAGTTACACTGATTTCTTCTGACTTATATCTGGTTTGGGGAAAGGTCCAGAAATCAGCGGTTTAGCTGCAGTTTGGTTTTGTGAGGATGACAGACTTTTCAGCCACAGAACTGAAAAGTGGCTGTTTCTAGGTAGAATGATACCTTAAATAACCATAGCATTAATGAGGTTGTTTTAAAAGGATAAATTTAAAGTTATTATACTAAAAGTTGTAATAATTTTTCAAATATATATGACATATGTATATGTATATACATGTACAAAAATTTAAATTATTTTTCTGAACTATTATTTGGAAGACAATGGTTGCTTTTATTTCAAATTATAAAACATTTGGCAAAAATTCGACTGTATATCTCAATGTGTAGGAGAAAGATGCCACTCACTAACAAGGGAAGTTGTTAAGAAGAGTTGAGAATATTTGACCTAATTTTGTTTTTATTTTATTTATGTTGGGCACAAATAAAACCAACAATGATTTTCAAAAAAACATGCTAGAAATTTCAGGCAAGTACTCAAATTGAGTATTTTTTCATGGCCAGAGAAAAGTTCTCCTGGATTAAGAATAGGGACATGGATATCATATTTGTCAAAATGGAGCTAACCATGTCAACTTGAGAACATGATGGAACTCCTTGATTACCAGAAAAACCAGCTCAACAAATAAACTTTCCTAGAGAGAGGAAACCAAAGTGTCTACAAGGAACATAGAAATCTAGAGCATATCAGGTTTCAATCTACCCCCTAGCAGGATTTAAAAACTTAAGAACCAGAGCAGTCCTCCCAAAACAGTGACCAAGGAGCAATGCTGAGATGGAGTCTGACCACTTAATTATGAGAGCCCTACAACCTAAGAAAATATTTAACTTTGTCTCAAATGCTTTTACTTTGTAAGATTCCTTTGTACTTTCTGGCATGATTAAGATCTTCTCATCTTTTACATCACCATTCTCTGAACATGCTGGAAAATTTCAGAGGGGGGTAAAAAAAGCATTTGAATTGGATCATATTTCTATATTGGGAAGTTAACTAGAAATTTGGCAGTCTTAGATCTGAGCCCAGAAATATTTCATTATCTTAATTGCTATTTTAGTGTGCAGTTTCCCTTTAATTGGGTGTTTTTTGAGGCCAACCATTCCTTAGTTATGTTTTTTTTAAAAAGTTTGTTAAAAATTCCTCATGTTTAACATAGAATGAAGAGGATTATATAATCATGGGAATAAAACATAGAATACTTTTGAAACTATGGATAAATTCTTTCAAGTAATCAGTTTAATGCTGTATTGGAACCATACCATATCTTCCTTCCATAGTCCTTACTCTATTTTAATCTATTTTGACATGTTAATCTGTTAATGTTTCCTTGAACTAAATAAAAGGAAAATAATGGAATATTGAAGTCTCAAATGAGTAACTTAGAATGATGCAGAAAAGAACTTCAGAGTCAGAACATGAACTATCTCTCTTGAACTTCCACTGACATTTGCAATTATTGCCTTAAACACATACGATAGGCTTTGCACTGTTTTCAAGTAATTTTATGAGTTTATTCATCTTATCACTCACCAGGTGTCCTCTGTGATCAGTAGCAAGCATTCCTAATTAAGGATGCAGCATTTGGCCTTAGTGTGGAACAAAGATAACTAGTCTACTTATTGATTTATTGAATCAATGCTTTGCCTATTTTACCAAGGGTTGTCTACCTAGAGGAGCTGACTAATCACTGACAATATTATGCCAAATATAAAGGTCCTTTTGATCTTTTTATCTGGTATAGAGTTACCATTATACCATTTCATTAACTGATAGATTTAAGAAAAGTTTCAAAATACATCAAAAATATACCTAGAGTAAAATCCATGTGTAAGACAAGCTAGTATGATAAGACCAGTGATATGACATTGTTATATTAAAACTCAATAAAATACGAGTTTATGTTTTTTTACATTTTTCCTAGTAATTAATTCTGGGATTTCATATTCTTTCTTTGACATAATTATTCATAAATCTTAAATTTAATCAATAAGTATAGTAACAAGAGTTTTATTAGTTCTAGGATCATGGAATTTTTCTTTATGTAATTAAAAAAGACTTAAACTGTGGGTTATTTTGAGGAAAAGGTTTAATATATTTGGTGTTCATCCTTTTTCGTATGTGTGTGATGCTGAGAAACAAACCCAGGGCCTTGTGTGTGCTAAGCGAGTGCTGAGCTACATCACAGCCCCAGGATAGAGTAAATCTTTTCATAATACCTTTGTATGTGTGTTGTGATTGTTCATAGGTGGTGGACCCTGAAAGACATCATCACATTCACTCATTATACAGTTTTATTCAGTACCTACTTATGTGCCACAAATTTTTCTCATAGGTTCTGTGAACTTAGCAATAACTATATCATTCATTGTCCTCGTGGAGCTTACCTTCTAGTAGTGACCTTTAGCATTCTGACAAGGCTTGGTCTTTGGTCTTATAATTTAAATTTTCTACTGAATGCTAATTAAATTATAGTGTACCATTGGTAGATGGAACACTTCCTGGTGACTTTGCTATTAATTTATTTAATAGGACTTTGGGCTCACTCATTTATCTTTTAAAACTTATGTGACTTCTTTGCACTTTGTTCAAGAATAAGAAATACTTCACTGTGACATCCACAATAATATTTATAATTAAAGTCAATTTCTTTCTCAGTGGTTCAGGAACATGAAGAGTACCCAGTGATTTTATTTTCTCATTTGATTTCAGGTCCTTTCTTGTACATAGCTTACTGTGTAAAGCTTGTAAATGTTTAAGTTAACTTGAATGTTAAGTAGCTGAAATGCAATAGGGTTGTTTTTCTCCTATGTAGCATTTGGCCTGGCCTGGCCTGGCCTGGCAGGATAGCTCTGAAATATTGGGTCACTCAGAGACCAAGGTTCATTGCATGTTGTTCTTCTATCTTCTAAATAATCCTCATCTTCAGGTGAAACTGAATTGTTGACACATTGACATTCTAGCACCTGGTGTTTGTGAGTATGAGAGGCAGTCCAGGGAAAGGTGTTTGAAGATAACCAGACATTGCACATTTCACTTTACTCACATTCTTTTGACCCAAAGCAATATGGGTACGACATGCTGCAAGGAAGACTGGGCAATGTGGTCCCTAGCTGAGCTACCAGGTAGACTGAGAGGACAACTAGTAGGGTGCCATAGGACTCAGCATTTATTAGAAACCAGAATTCTAGAATGCCCTGGCTTCTAAATGGATTTCAATTAATCCCTAACTGATAGGTAAGCCATTCCTTTTTTAGAAATCAAATACTCAATGTAGTAACATTTTGTTTGTGGGGCACAGAGCAACCTGGGACCAAAAAATTTAATCATGATATGAACTTTTGCCATAGAAATAACAGTGTTTGGAAGGTTCTTTTACAAATGACACCTAGAATGCCTTTTCATCTAAAAATGGTAATTGGTATGAAAGAAAGTTCTAGCAGTAAATATATATAATCTACAATAGCATGAGCATAAAGGGGGTGTTTGCCATCCAAATCCTGGGTATTTGAAGACCACAAGTCTGTTGACATACTAACTTAAGGAAGATAAAACAGGGAGTTCATTTCCTATTTCATTAATTTTAAGACAGTTGACATGTATGTTCAAAGCAGCATAACTAAGGAATTAGTTGTAAAGCTTTGCAAATGGAGTCTCTGTGCACTTCCTTAGTTTGTTCACTGATCGTGAACTCATTCTCACTGTCCAAATACCTACGTATGAGTTGTTCTTAAACGTCTGCTTGTTTTGTAATTGCCTGGAAGGGTAGGTAGACAGATTTCTGGATGGCTCTAGCCCAGTGTGTGACTCTCTAGGTCTTAGGAGAGGACAGAATTTGCGTATTTAACAAGCCCCAAGTTGATGTGATACTGCTGTTCCAGAACCATACTTTGAAAACGACTGCATTACTTTATTTAATGAGATGAGTAACAGTGACTCCCCAGCTGTTCCTTCAAGAAATGACCTGCTAGCTGCTGGTGTTGCTACAAAAGGACAGTATGGCAGCCTTATCAGGAAATGCTTTAACTACACACTACCTGCCTTGTCCTAAGTCACACCCATTTCTGTAGCTGTTCACATCCAGTGTCTGAGCACAGTAGAGCTGTGAATACTGGACACAAGACACCTTCTGAGGTCTTTCCTGCTCCAGAGCTCCCTTTGGAATCAGCTGACCTTTTTCTCTGCTTTGTTCTGCTTTCTCCCCTCCCTGTACATGTGTTTATCACAAGAGCAGTCTCTGATAAGCATTCTAAATACTAAATTCTGCTTTAAAATCTGCCTTTCTAGAGATTCAAACTGCAACAGTAATGATTCTACCTCTACTGTATCTCTTTTGCTTATGAAATTGAGTTCACATTCTGATATCAATCTGAAATTCAATCTGTTGGTCATCCCTAAGCTCTGAAGCTCACGCCTCATAGCTATTTCCTACTCATTTTTCTTCTGTGCATCTGAATATCAACATTACCCACACAGTCACAGGGATTTTGTCCATTTTGTCCCCGGTTCTTCTTTTTATTTATTTTTTAAATTTTATTTTGAGACGTCTTGCTAAGTTACTGAGGCTGACCTTGAACTTTTAGTCCTCCTGCCTCAGCCTCCCAAATTGTTGGGATTACAAATATGAGCCCCTGTGCATGGCTTGTCCCCACTTCTTTGTAGGCCCTCCATTTTAACCCTTTTTTTCTGTCCTAATCCTTTTTATCCCTCAAGGCTCAGATCCAAACTCATCTATTTTAGGAAGCCTTCCCTGAAAAACCACTACAGAGTCAGTTGATTTTCTTTCTAGTAATTGTATTTATAATCTATATTTCTTACGCATTTTTCCATTATACATCATATGGTATTGAAAATGGTTGTGTACTTGTCTCTAGTCTTATAGACTGTGAACTGCTTGAGGGCAAAGACCAGTTGAACAAACAATTGGCCCAGAATTGAGCACCAGACCATTGCACAGGAGCTAAGTAATATGCTCATATTGCCTTGTAATTTCTCCACCAGTCTTTTATACCTGCCTTCTTGCTTCATTCTCCTTACAAATCTCTTGGGCACAGGACTTTGTTATTTAACTTTGTTATAGTCTCATGGTTCTGAGTGGTATGCTTTGAAGAGACCAGATGTTCCATAAATACTTGATAAATAAAGGAACCTAATGGTTTTAGGGCTTATAATAAAGAACATGCTAATAATAAATATTCCGAATAGAAGGTCATATCGTACATCTTTATTATGTATTTCTCAAAATTGAATGCTTATAGTATCACAAGAAAATGAATTCATCCTAATCTAAGTATTTTATAGTATATTTATAAGTAAAATGATAAAATAATAAAATAATGATATAGAACATTAATTTGAAGAAAACCACAAAATATTAACAATATTGGAAAACTGCATTAAGAAAGAATATGGTGTTACATCTACTAACACACACATAAAGCCATCTCCAAAATTTAAAAAAAAAAAACAAACATTAAAGGTTAATCCATACCACCAAGTTAACCTCAAAACTTCTAATTTCATGAAAATTCAGAAGGTAATATTTACTAACTATATTCTTATAATGTTATTTGTGTCACAGTTTCTACTTTTGTTAGACTAGACCAATAAGGCTTATCTAGATTCGAAGATGGACAAGATAAATCACTTGCATTTAATTCATACTTGCTTCTATTCTAGTTCACTCCTAAGGTAGCAAAGAGTATATATTATAGTGTGTGGGGTATCATTTGTAGGGATTCTGACCATGGAAATGTACAGGGAAGCATTCCCCTGGTGAGAAAACTCCCAGGGGCTAATAGATACCTTGTTTCCCACCCTTAGAATGCACTGTAATTTCTCCTAGGATCTAATAATATAGCTAATATATGTGCACTGTCTAGCTGGTATGGCAATGCCCTGAGATGCCTCTGTGTTAGAGCCTCATCAAGCCTCAACCTTGATTGCAGGCTCATAGCTCCTGGGAATAGAAGAACTTGTTTGCTAGATAACTACAGTGTTTCACCAAGCTCCGGGTGCTCCTGGAGCTGCCCGCCTAACAGTATAGACAATGGACTTTCTTGAGAACTGCACAAAGCTCTTAACGTTGCATATTGTAACTATGAAATGTAACTGCAAAATATGTAACCTCACTGATACTCTAAACAATAATGTGGTTATGGTACTAAGGACCTAATGTAACCTATTCATATAAATAAATGTGGCCACTTGAACAAAGAGCCACTCTACCACCTTCCCTGTCTCTACAACTTGTTCCTGTCTCCTCTTTATTATTATTTTTTATAATTACTCAAGTGTCAGATCCTTTGCGTACCATGAACAATGCCCTAAGCTTGGTCACCAGCAGCAGGATCGTTGGTGGGTGGGTGGGAATAAGTGTTGTAGGGCTGTAGGTGCATGCTCAAGGTCCTCTCTATTAGGTGGAGACACATGTAGTGTTTGGTGATCTTGGCTGCTCAGTGGATATTTACGCCTGAAACCGTAGGTTAGCTGCCTTTTATTCTCTCAGCCTCATCAGCATCAGAGACAGACAAAGCAATGATTCTACTCAGAAAGTCATGTCATTCAGTCCAGGTCTTGACAAATCTGTCCCTTACCAGTGTCTACAAACAAGACCTCAGGGTTCTCCAATTAGGTTTGCACTGGGACCTTTTTTTTGGGGGGGGGGGGGTGGCATTACTCGCCATGACCTACAGAGGGCTCACTGCCGCTCACAACTGAAATGATTGAAGAGTGAGTTGTTTTCATATTCTATATATCTATTCAACTTCTAACGTAACTAGAATTATAAGGAGCATAAATAAAGAGGAATGATAATTCTTCTCTTTCCCACCCTCTAGGATGTGATAAGGGCATCACTGTTTATGCTTTTTGGTAATCTTTATTGTTCAGAATGTCAGTCCTCATAAGAATAATGACAAAAAAAAAAAAAAAAGAAAAAGTCAGTCATATATGTGGAAATTTCAGTTTTGAGGCAGAGGTCAAGAGAGCATACAGTCATTTCTAATCTGAGCAATCCAAATAAAGTTCAGACAAGTAGAAGATGGGAAGGCTCAATTTGAGCAAAGTATTAGATTCAAACAGGAACACGCCCCTAAAGGGGCAGCTACAGCAGCTCAGTAAATAGCAGATAACACGTGCAGGCCCTGTATCAGACAATGAGTGGCTTTGGCTTTCTAGCCAGATCTAGAAAGCTGGTGAAAACATGCTCACATAACATCATTTTTATATATGTGTAGCAGTCATCAGCTAAAAGGAATCACAGACCACAGTGTTTCACCATCCATCTATACAAATTAATCTACTAGCTGAGTGCAGTGGGACATGCCTATAATCCCAGTGACTCAGGAGGCTGAGGCAGGAGCATGGCATGTTCGAGGTCTGCCTCAGCAACTTAGTGAAGCCCTAAAGAACTTAACAAGACCCTGTCTCAAAATAAACTATAAAAGGGCTGGGGATATGGCTTAGTGGTTGAGTGCCTCTGGGCTCCAGTACCATAAAAAAAAAAAAAAAAGACTTTAATTCACTAAACTAGAGCTATAATTCATGAGCTTTGTTTAATTTGGTTAGGGTTTTGCACGTTTAAAAAAAATCGATCTAATTTCCTGAAGAAAGTACTTATTGTGGCCAATGCCCCCATTTATGAGGTAACTGTCCAAAACTGTATAGCAGAACAGGCTCATCTTGGGGGAGTCCTTCTTCCTCCCATATCATTGGCATTCTGCCCTTAGAACTGCACCTGCAAAGCAGAGGTGACTGGCTATTAAATACCTAGATATGTGAACTTTAAATAGCAACACGGGTAGAGTCAAGCAATGCTCATCTGTCATTGTTTTCAAGAAAATGAGCAAATATCCTTTGCTGAAGTGAGTAAAAATACTATGACAGGTTTTTAAAAGCATTATCTTAGGGAAAATTTGTTATGAGGGAAAAAATGATTTAATTGCATAAACGTATTTTCTTTCAAACCAGCATGCCAACTTTCTGGGAAGAAAGCATGGTTCCTTCTTTTAATAACTTCTCAAAGAGTTGGCAAATATGCATATACAAGAGGTACTTCATAAATTCTTGCTGGTTTGATCTTTTTATTACTTATTATGTATCTGCATATTTTCTAATTTTATTTTCATCTCTCATTTTTGTCCTTCCAAAATTCCCCATGAGCCATGGAAAACTCTAAAAATTAATTTACACAAGAGATATACATCATTAGATCAGACAAATATGCCATTCAGCTGTGGGTGGGTGGGACGTTTGATTATTTGCTCTATGAAATGTTGTATTCATTCATAAACAGCTTCTAATACTCCAGATGTTTCTCTTTCCTCACATTTTCTGCTTGCTATAGCCTCACATTTCCTGATAATCTTCTCTGTCAGTTGGATCTTTGTAGGATGTCCAGCCACATCAAACTAGAAATTTATAAATAATATGATAATAAAGATGGTTAAAAGAAGCAATCGATTTTCTCTTTTAAGTCCTCAGATTCTCTGAACAGATATGACTTTGAAATAATGAAGAAAAGATTAATAAATATTTTAAACATGCATTTAATATTTTAGCAAATCTTTAAGGTCAATTTTGTGTTAAAATTTATAGCACAACTTCAGGGAACACTTATGGAAATGAATTTCCAAATCTACCTTCATTATCACAGGATGATTTGCTATGGAGTTAAAGCTGACCTACATCACTACTGAACAGGTTATATTAGAGAGTTTTGGGTAAACTGAAGCTAGTAACTCAGAAAAGAACATAAAATTTCAATTTATCATCCACCTTCTTAACATACAGTATCTTGACTTTGTCTGGAGATGCTACTACTGAACATTTTCTGTCTTTAGAGAAATAAAATGACTGGTGGTAAACATAAATTGCTTTCTTTGGCCTTTTTTCCCAGAAATTATATATTCTAGTTTCTTAAGTAAAGCTGACTATAGTATATTTTCCTTTACTCTGAAGTATTTGAGCAATTATGTATTTAGTACAAAAGAGGCAATAGTTTATCCTTGAAATGCCATGCTTCCAAAAACACACTTAATGACATAAAAATAAAAAGATAATATTCTTTTTAATTTAAAAATGACTTTACCATCTAAATCAGTTTTACAATATGCTAAATAAATTAGTCTTAAAAATATTTTCTGGCTTAAGTTTCATAAAGAAAACAAGTTATTCGTAGAATTTTTTTTGAGTTGCTTGAAAGTTACTTTCACTTGGTTTAGTAAAAGAGTTTCTTCTTTTAATATCCTCAAATTCAGTTTTTATTTTCTAATTTGTACTTCTAGTTGTATGTATGGTATCCAGTTAACAGTGCAGGAATCTATCCTCTGAGCATTCCTTGTGAAGACTTCAATCTTGAGCACTATCCAGCTCCTTCCATTAATATCAACAGGAGACAACTGATATTTCGACTGACAGTATTCACCACTTTTCTCTGTGCATTTTTTCCAAACTTTATTTATGATTCAGTAAATCCTAAGAACACAACAAGCTTAACTGCCAATAAAAATGCCTTATTTGAGTTACAGTTTATTACCATTCTTTAGTTTTTTTTTATCAAAAGTAAAACCAAGGACCACATTATTATAAGCCTTTCTACATCTGTAAGGGCCTATTGATCCCATTTTCCATTAAGTTACCCAGAGTTTTCCTCACATGTTAGTTTCTTGGTGAAAATTTTCTCTTATGATATAGTTTGAAGAAAATATTATGTCTTTCTCTGAAGACATATTTCCCTTTAAACAATAAGAACTGAAAAATTAATTGCTTCCCTTCCCCCCACCGCAACTGCTAAGAAGTTCATAAATAAATAGGATGTTCAACTGAAGTTACCATCTTTCCTCAATTCTTAATATTTTTTTCTCTTTCCATTCTATTTGGTTCCTCTTCTCTTTTTTTTTGCATTAATCGTAGCTCTCCTAATACAAATTGGCATGTTTCTTTTACTTTTCTTTTTTAAGAAATAGAATGAGTATAAGTTACAGGATTTTGTTGTTAATTCACTTGTTTATTCATCCATCTAAGTTCATTTCTTAACAATATTAAGTGACCATCTACTGAGAAGCAGGGTGTGTACTGGGATGCTGCAGATGGAACTGTGGAATGAGTGTGTTCTCTACCTTTGAGGAGTCTTCTTTGTACCTCCATAATGCCAAACATAGTGTGTTCAGTAGAAATGTGTTATCTGGCTGTCTCTTTTCTCTATTATTATTCAGGCATCAATTATTTGAATATTTCAAAATAAGATCAATACTACCTGTCTTAATTAGTTAAATACAGCAACTAAACTTTAAAATGTCTATTGAGTTTTTCCTCTTAATTGTGTCCTGCTGTGGTTAGAGTCACAAAGTTCAGAGGAGCTGTTTTTCCCAGTAGGGCATATACTACTGACTGACTTGATAGGTTTACAAGCAGCTCAATGATATATTTATGAATATATCTAATAGTTGAAATAAAAACTGAATATTAATTTACTGTAACAATAGGGGGAAAATCAAACGTGTATAAATTTTTAAATTTATTTTGCAAAGGTGTTAAAATGAAGCAATTGTAAATGTGACTTTTATTCGTAGTGACCTGTTACCTTATTTTGTGGAGGGATATTTTGCCAATGTGAATAGATTTTAAACATTTTAAGTTTAGAAATTTAGGAATTTTCTTTAGAATATTTATGAAATTGTTGTCAATAAACCTATTCTTCAAAAAAAAAAGATTGACAAAGTCCACATTATTTTATATTTTGATTAGTAAAAACTAGACACAAAGTTCTGTGATTTCTAAAGGACTCCGGTGACTGATGTATTGTACAATACATATCTCTTCTCACATATCTCCATTTCTTTCATATTAATAGCTATTGTGTACATTTCTGTCATTCTCTGGTATGATAATTCTTTATATTTTTATAACATTTTTTTTCCATAGGCAAATGTAAAGATTCATTTCAAAACAAATGACCCATTTTAAAAGATTTGGCACTTAGCCCTCATATGACATTTGTTTTATACTGTTATGACTTCAATCATTCATGTATTTTACTTTGTTTAGTAGATTTCAACTTTTATGAGGACAGGGATCATTTTGCAACAGCCTGACTTTCCCACAGTATCTGGCAGTGTCTTCCCACAGTAGGGACCAGTGATCATCATGGAGATCATAAGTACCCATTGTGTGGTGAGGCACCAAGAACAGTAGATATTCTCACACTAGCCCAAGTGTGCTCATAGAAGTTTAAGCTTGCAGAATTATGCTATCTAGTTCAGTTTTCTCTTAGTTAATTATCTTTCAGGCTTCATTTATTTGATAGTTTCAAAATAAGATGAATTTTATCTGTCTGAAGGGGTTAATTACAGCAAGGGGAAGAGAAGATGGTGTTAAAGGCATGCTTCATTTAATCTAAAAATTAAAACACTTTTTTCATTAATGCTTTATCATTAAATAAGAGCAGTTTCTTAACCAACATTTTTCCCACTCAAGATTTCTCTAGTATTTCATATCAGGCCTACTGTGTGATTTTGTTGAGAATTCAGATTTGGTAAGATGGTCTATTCAGGATTTTTTTTTTCTCACTCTTTTCAGTTTGTTCAAATAAGATAATAAAAAGGTAATGTAATTTAAGTGTCATACCAATTTTTTTTGTATGTACTGAGATAGAAGCAAACACAGAATAGTTATTCCCTGAACAAAAAGATTATGAAAGATAACCTCATTCTTTACCTTTTAAATTGAGGAGCAAATCTCTCTAGATTCCCTGCATTTTAATACTTATACAGGAATTGTTTACTCATAGGGAGTGAGGAAAATGAAAGTGACATGAACTCTTTTGGGGAGGGGTATGTTCTGATTCATTTTGCTGTCTTTTTATTTTCCCTTTGCAAACTAGAAATTTATAATGAATTAACTCATTACTTGCTGAGTTCCCAGTATGCAGTGGAAGGCTGACTAATGTGAGAAAAAGCACTTAGCTATACTATATATGCATTGTAAATGTGGACTTTTTTTTCTTAACACCCTGTAGACATTTTTAGTTAATTAACCACCAGGTGTGTAAATAAGAAAGCCCATCTTTCTCCTGTGATCTTGCAAGGCTTGCTTTGGAGCTACCTGGAGTTGTGGGCTGTGACACCATGACTCCTGTTAGTATGCAGAATATATTCCTATTCTTTGTTATCTAGCTTAAACTCTTTCCTCTTCCTTTTTAATATAGTCTGTGATATAATATGCTCGAGGTTGTGTTTTAATTTATCATAGAATGAAAACTTGGTCCAGTAGAATCCAGTTTAAAAGTTTTGACTAGGAAACTTCCTTATAAAAGTCAGAAGTAAAAATTTTGAAAACTGAAGAGAAGAAAAGATGGTAAAAGAGCATATTCTCATTTTGAACTGGTATGCTGAAAAGAACATTGGAACAAGAGTCAGAGGCAAGTTCTATTTCTGCTTCTACCTTGGATACATTATCTCTTTGCAGCTTGGTATGCACGGGGGCATTGGGTGAGTCCTCAGTCCATTCACCTCTCCAGGGCTAAGCATTCCTTCCTCTATTGCTCTCTTAAGGGTCAGAAAGGTGCTTTTCCCTACTCTGTATCCTAGAGCCTGGGGTTTAATTGCTCCTTCCTAATTTTCGGTTGATTCCCAATGAATTCTCAAATATATGACCAAAATCTTGATACCTTGATTCAAGCACAGGATACCAACTATGGAATTAAAAAGCAGATATGAATGTGAATCCCAGAATGATCTCATATCCAGTGCCATCTTCTCGTTTGGTCACAGATTTCATATGTCTCCATATTTCTGGTTCAGCAGATGTTTCTCTATGGCTGCTATGCTTATGCTTGAGTTGGTTGTCAGAGCTGTTAAGTAAAAAGCAGTGTCAGCACACTGTCTTGCCCTCCAGAGAAAATGCAATGTGAATTTTATGACAATGTTCATCATTACTGATATAGGAAAGAAAATCCCCTGCCTGTTTCTGGCCCACTTGCTCAGTATCTCATATTTAAACCATAATATGATACTGATTTTTAAAAATAGTATGTTTGCCTTAGATTTTTAATCATTGCTAAGTTGGAGAATCTGGAGTCATGTGACTCATGCTGAGTCAACAGCCAGGGAAACTTTTCTGGTTTGTTTCTGTAATCAAGAGAAAAAACAAAATTGGGTGCAAACAGCAAACTCAGAAATTCAACCATAATATGAAACATATTTCATTTGAAGTCCATCAAAAAGTTGGCAGCATTTATCTTCAGAATGTTCAAGTCACTTTCAGTATTCGTCCTTTTTCTCATTCTTTCTGCTTTACAAGCACCTGATGTCTTGAATTGCTCTGTCTGCCCATGATCTCCACTGCATCTCCCCATCTCTGTTTTCCTCCATGTGTCTAAACCAGAGGAAAGAGTCCTGAGCCAGAACTCAGAAGACTCGATAAGTCCCTATTACTAATTTACTATGCAGCTGACTATGGGCACATCTTTCAACTTTTCTTTATTTTGATTTCCCTGTGTGTGTGTGTGTGTGTACACATGCATGTACATATATGTTTTAGTATGAGGTTGGAGCTCTAATAAAGTTCCTTTTAACTCTTAATATGTATGGTTCTGTAGAATCATATTATCTCATGATCAAACCAGTCTTATGCTTTCTACATTCCCTACAAAAAACCTGGAAATGACTCTGTCAAGGTGGCAATGGCAGCTGTATTGTATCACAGTAGAGTCACTAGGAAATATGGTAGTATTTTGTCATTTTTTTAAAAGTAAAACTTAATATCCTACTTCCAAACTCAGACTATCTGGTAATAGAATCAGATGGAAATACCTGATAATAAAATAATAGAGAACAATGGAAGATGTATATTTTTTTAAAGGAATCTTTTATCAACACTAAAAACATGACCATATATGTTCTTTTTTACTCTCTAGAGAGTTTTCCCCTTTCCAGAATGTTATAGGTAGAATCATACCATATATAGCCTTTGGACTAGCATTAGTTACTTAGTAATATGCATTTAAGGTTCCTCTGTGTCTTTTCATGACATGATAACTCATTTGTTCTTACTGCTAATATTCCATTATGTTGTACTATGGTTTATTAATCCATTCACCTACTAAAGGAAATCCTGGGTGCTTCCTTATTTTGTCAGTTTTGAATATATCTGTTAAATGTGTCTATGTGCATGTTTTGTGTGCACATAAGTTTTCAATTCATGGATAGTTACTAAGGAGACCAATTGTTAGATAATATAGTAAGAGTGTATTTGGCTTTGAAAGATGCCACCAAACTGTCTCCCAAAGTGGCAGAAACATTTTGGTTTCCCTGCAGTAACTGACAAGACTTTCTACTGTTCCACATCCTTGTCAGCTTTTGGAGGTGTCAATAGTTTGGAATTTTTCCCGTTTTAATAGATGTGTCAGTATTTCATAGGTGTTTCAATTAGCAGTCCTTTGATGACATGCAATGCTGGACATCTTTTCATATAGTCATTTTCTATTTCTGTACCTTCCCTTAAAATATTAATAAAATTTTATATATTTAATATATACTACATAATGTTTAGATATACTTATCCATAGTGAAATGATTGCTACTTGCAAGTTAATTAATATATATCTTCTCACATCGTTATATTTCATATGTAGTAAAAGCACCTGGCATCCACTCCATAGTCATCATGCTATTCATAAGATCTCTGGACTTACACACATAAATGAAACTTTTGTACCCTTTTACCAATATTTCCCCATGTCCCCTGGTTGCCACCTATTCTCTACATCTATGTATTCAACTCCTTTAGATTCCACTAATAAGGGAGATCATATACTATTTTTCTTTGAGTGTATGGCTTCCTTCATTTGGCATAATGTCCTCCAGATTTATCTATATTGTTATAAGTGGCAGCACATTCTTTTTAGGGATGGATAATATTCCAGGGATTAAGGAATCAGGAGACATATAGGCATGATTATAGAGGATCCTAAGGAAATAAAACTGATCTACAAGATATTATAAAGGCATCTAGAAGTCACAGTACCTTTGTCAAAACCCCTAGAATGTACAACAACATGAATGAATACCAATATAAACTATGGACTTTGGGAGACTGGCACATTACAATTTATCAGTTGTAATAAATGTGCCACTCCAGTGTGGGATGTCCATAGTATTAAAGGCCATATGTAAGTGAGAGATGGGGATCTATATACTTTGTGTTCAATTAGTTGTGAACCATCTGGCTTTAAAAAATCAAATCTACTTAATTTTTTTAAGATATAAGTGTCTTTTTGTTATATGTAAACTAGAATAAAGTTACAGGATTTGATTTAATACAAATTTTAATTTTATTTTCCATTGAATTCTAAAAAAACTGTAGGAAATAATCCTTTTTAAGTTAAGAAAATTAGATTCTGAAAAGTTAGATTATATAAATTCTGTAAGTTAAAGATAGAGGTGAAAATTTTCAAAACTATCTGCCTCTTTCCATGGTCAATGGCCACAAGCTACCTCATTTACGTGTATGAGAAATGATGAAAAAATAAGTATACATAGATTATTGGTACAGCTCAATTTCTATGATTGAAGATGAAAATCTGTTCCCTTATCCAATTCTGAAGTGTAAAAAGGGGGAACATTTTTTCCTATTTTGTGTTTTCATAAAAGGAGATAGTTTCTACTCCACTCTCCTGGAGGGACAAGCAGGTGAGGAAGCCATCCGTGTCTCTCCACCTCATTGTTTGCTCCTTTCAGGGAAGGAGGAGTGATTTCTCTGATGGCTGACTGTAAGAGAAGAAATGACTATGCCCAGATCCTCCTATGACTTAAGTCTATAAGATGCATTCTGCTTCTCTATGCAGAGAGCTTTTCAGCCAAATTCTCCTCTGAGAGAGTGACTGGCAACTTTCTAATTTAAGGACTCTGCAGGGTATTAGGTGGCTCACTCTTGTCTTCCCATAAGTATCATTTTTTTGATCAGCTTTATTTAGAAATCAGAGGTGCCATTTTGATCTTCTATCTATCGATCTGCCAAATAATGAAAGGAATTTTATTTATTTACTTATTTACTTACTTATTTTTTCTTTTGGTACCAGGGATTGAACTCAGGGGTGCTCAACCACTGAGTCACATCCCCAGCCCTTTTTTGCATTTTATTTAGTGACAGAGTCTTGCCGAGTTGCTTAGGGCTTGCTAAGTTGCTGAGGCTGGCTTTAAACTTGTGGTCCTCCTGCCTCAGCCTCCTGAGCCATTGGGTTTTAGGCATGTGCCAGCATGCCTACCTAAATGGTGGGATGTCATTTTAAGGGGGTTTTCAACCTCAGAAAAAGGTAGAATAGAGTCCAAAGGATCAATATGTTGAATGTATATATGTCAGGATAGGTATCAATCACTAACTGTAGTATAGTTAATAGTTTTAATTTTTCTCCATGGGGAAAATGTGAGAAAAAACCGTGGCAAAATATTTTAAGAAAGATGAATGACAAATCTGTTAAAAGGTTATTAGCTTATCTGAGGAAGGATGTTCAGGTAAACTTCCTTTTTCTGCTTGGGAAGCACCAAGCCCATGAAGTCCATTTTGATGGCCACTCCCTACAGAGCTGTACTTATGATGTTTCATTATTTTATATTCCTTTTTGGTCCTGGTCAGCAGCTGTCTTTTGGTTATGTGTAAACTGGAAGAAAGGCAAGTAAGTACTTTATTCTTTACATGAATAGAGTGTTTAACTTTTCACTGGGGTTTTCAGTGTGATCTTTTTCCTCCTAGTATCTGTAAATGTTCTGAAGAGCTGCATCTTACTGGGCAAAAATCTATGTCCATAGAGTTTTCCTGATGGCTCATCTGCCAGACCAAATCTTGCAGTTTTCAAGGTGCCGCCTTAGGCCACTTACCTGTATAGGTGTCAAGGTGCTTTTCCAAGATTGTGGAAAACACAAGTCTCTATTATGTAAAGTATCACTGTTCATCTCTTTGTATATTTTTATTGAAGTTTAGGCATTGTGTTCTGTTCCTAGACATCCTGAGAAAGCATTTACTCTTTTGTTTTTTTAGAACTTCAGTTCAACAAAACCATAGTACAACTGAACATTGCTTTGGGACATACTTGCCAACTCTGAATTTATCATATGGAAATAGGATCCTTGTTTAAAGTAAACCAACTGCTAAAAAAACACCATTACACTGCTGTAATGTCCATTACACTGCTGTACCATTACACTGCTGTAATGTCCATAATAACCATTTGCAAAAGCTAAAAATTTAGAACTTATTCTCAATTGCTCTTATTATTTTATATCTAAACTGAAACACCTGTTTAGCTCTTCTTTCAAAATACATTCTCTATCTGACTGCCTTGGACACTTCTATCATCACCATCTTAGGTCCAACCACCCTGGTCTCTTGCTTGACTGAATTACTGCAGAAGCCTCTGGGCTAATCTCTCTAATTCTTCTTCTCTTCTTGCTTTCCATTTAGGCTATTTTCCACAGAGCATCCACAATTATCTTTTTAAAATGCCAATCTGATCACATCACTGTCCTTCAATTTCTTCCTGGCTGTCTTTGTCACACACTGTCAGAACCTGCATGATCTGGCCTTTGGCTACTTCTGTGACCTTGTCTCATTCACTCTCCCCCATTTTCATTCTGTCCTGGTCACACTGTTTCTCAAAGAGTCAAGCTAATTCCTGTTTCAGGGCCTTTGAACTTGCTCTGCCCTCTGCTTGGAGTAGTCTTTAACAACAAGAAATGTTTATTGAGTTCCTGCTGTGCACAGGGAATAGAGCTTTCAATAAGGCAAAGTTTCTATTCTATAAAACTTTCACCCTACAGGAGGGAGACAAACAAGCAAATAAATAAATACACAAAAATCGTTCAGGTGATGGTATATAAGGATAAGAATAGAAAGCAATGAGTATAGGTACACTATTTTATAGAAAGTATTCAGGGAAGGCCTGACAAAGTGCCTCTCAAGAAGGGTCTGGAGAAAATGAAAGCTTGTATGCTATTTGGGGAAAGCCTGATCTAGGGAGAAGGAACAGATATTACAAAGGCCTTATGGCATGAGCCTGCCAGGTGCTTCTAAGGAAAAGCAAGGAGGCTAGCATGCCTAGAATGCAATAAGCAAGGCAGGGATGGTGGGAAGAGGTGGTGGAGGCCCAAATGATGAAGAATGTTGTATTTCATTAAGGATTTTAGCTTTTAAACTATATCACACACACACACACACACAAAAAAAAAAGCCACTGGAGGACTCTGAGTTTTGAAGTGACATGATATGACTTATACTTTCAGAAATGTACTCTTCCTATTGTGTTGAGATAGGATAGGAGGGAACATAAAAGCAGGAAGATGAATGAGGGAAACTACTGTAATAGTCTGAACAAGAAATATGGTGATGTGAAGTCATAGGATCTTGGGTGTATTTCAAGAGAAGAGCTGGACTTATAGTTCTTACTGATAGATTCATATGGGTACAACAGAAAGTGCGAAGTTGACAATGATTCCAACAAGTTTTGTCCTGAAAAACCAGTAAACTCTGTTCCAGTTACTGTATCCACCTTACTGGTATAAAACATATATATTGTTTTACCCACAGACCTTATTAATTATAAATTCAAACAGGGTGTAGCAGGGGCACCTTATCTCCATTGTACAATATCCAGACCTTCAATTGGGAAGACTCAAAGCCCAGAATTGACTCCATTGTAGAAAACTAGAATAATCCAAAAGTGTCATCATTCACTTGCCAGGCAGTTATTGTTAGTTTTGAGTTTAGAATTTTAGTGCTGGGTCCTGCCCAGGGCTCTTCCAGGTGGACTTTTGATGTGAGCTAGTTTTGGACTTCCACATAGTCTAAGAATGACTGAATCAAGAGAGGTAAATGGAACTTCATTTTTATGATTTAGTCTTAGAAATGACATAGCACTATTTTCATCATATTCTATTGAATGAAGCAGTCACAAAAGTTCACACAGACTTAAGGGGCCAGACACTCTACCACTTGAGCAGATATATATATATCAAGGTCATACTGCAAGAAGAATGTGTAGAATGGGAAGTACTGTGGCAGTCCTCTTTGGAAAACACAGTCTGCCATAATGGGGAAGTCTGTGGGAATATCAAGTGTGTGTAGGAGTGCACAATTAATAATTATACTTTTGAGGTATTTTATTTGTGGTATCTGTTATATTAAGTGTAGATTTAGTTAGAGTTCTGTGTTTGGGTATATTTGGAAGTCATCAGTCTATTTAAATGTACAGTTTTAGACAGAGAAGGGAAGATTTTATATGGAGAAATGTGAAGGCAGTTTTAGATAGAGAAGGAAAGGTCGATGGAAGGAACCCTGGAGCCCTTGAGTGTTCAGAGTAAGATGATGAGAAGGAACTAGCCAAGATGACAGAAATGAGTCACCAGTACCAGCTGAAGAATGGTATTACGGAAATCAGGAAAGGGAATAATTTTAGGAAGAGTCACTGAATTGAGTACTATTGAAAATGTGGTCAGAGAATTAATTCTGGAATTGTGAAGGTTGTTGATAACCCTGATAATGTATTTCTGTTGAGTGTTAGAGCTCCAAACCAGCTTGATATGTGCTCAAAAACAAAGGGTAGAAAAGCAATCTTTTACTTGTGGATATTCATTTTGTAGAGTTTGGCTTTAAAGGGAAATAAATGAGTGAGAAGGGTTTTAGAAGTCAGGTTAAAGGAGAGTTTTGTTTCTTTGTTTTCCTTTTTAATTTTTAGACTGGAATATTTTAGAACATATTCATATACCAATGAGGGATAAATCATAAAATGGAATTAGTAATATTAAAGAGGTGGTTTGCCAGAGCAAAGCCTTCAAGGCATGTAGAGGGAAGACATGCAGTGTAAAAGGTTCTTGCCTGTTCCCCTTCCTTATCTTGTTCAGATTTGTGTTCAGTTGTCCTGTGCTCAGAGAACTCTCTGATTACTCAGGGAAAAGCTCCTATCCTATTCTCTTAATCTGTTTATTGTTCTTTCTGCCATTACCATTATTACATATTTCTTTATTTTCTGTCATCACATCAGCTCCACAAAGGCCCGGATTTTTCCTATCTTATTTATGAACTGTTCCTAGCACCTAGAACCTGGCATGTAAAGTATATTTTGAAAAAATGAATGACTGACAGCTGAATGAATGGAAGAGTGTGCTTTTCTATAGGAATTTTTTTTTTTTTTGGCTTACCTTTTATAGTTTGGATCTTAAATGTCCCCCAAAGGCCATGTGCTAAAAGCTTGATTGCCCATCTGTGGCACTATTGGGAAGTGGTAGAACTTTTAGGAGGTAGAGTCTAGTAGAATGGAGTTAGGTCATGGGGTGGGGTGCCCTTGGAGGGATCTTGGGACACTGGCCCCTTCCTCTCTTTTTGTTTCCATCAGGTGGTGAGCAGCTTCACTCCCCATGTGTTTCCCACAGAATACCACAATACTTATGTGGTATTCTGCCCCTCCATAAGCTCCAAAGTGGCAGATCAACTGACCCTGAACTGAAATATCTGAAACCATGAGCTAGAATAAATATTTCCTCTTTTTAAGTTGTTTATCTCAGGTATTTTATGAATATAAGCAATTCAAATGTGATTTTGACATTACATTTAATCAGGGTAACATTTTGAGACTTCTGGGGACTAGGGGAGACTTTGTGAGAAGATACTTTGGGGGATTTTATATTGCCTTGCACTAATCTAAGTTCATCTTTATCAACTTGATTACTTCTGAAAATGGTTCCTCATTTGACTGACCCTAGTGATAAGAAATTGGTATAAATCAACTATATGTGCTTTCCTCCACCCTCCCCTGTTCACATTGAATAGCACCTCAGTCTATCAGGAAAGAGGATTGAATATCATACGATAAGAGCTACAAGAAAAGTGTTGTAGGTTCTTTGTGTATCTGTCCACACACTAACTCATCTTACTTGTTAGAAAAATATACACAATATCATGTTGATGCTTCACTGAGGATGTATTGAAACATTATGAATTAAGGTTTGGGAAATTCTGTTAAATGTTCAGATAAAAGACACTCAGTACATTCACAGTAACATTATCATGGTAACTGACAAAGGAAAACATTCACTTCACTTTCTCCTTCTTATTGATTTGTTATGTTAGATAATATTGTCTTTTCTTACACATTTTCTTCTTCTTCTTCTTCTTCTTCTTTTTTTTTTTTTTTTTGCTTTAGAGTAAGAAAGTAATTTTACAGCAGGAAAAGAATATTATTGTTGTGTGGACCATCATGCTATATATTCTAAGTTTCTTTTATTTGATGAGCACTCCAAATTCAACTATCGACTTACAAAACTGTTATTTTTCATTTGTTATGTTTTTGGCTTTCAGGGTTATGGAGAAATGCCTGATTAAAAGGAAGCCTGCAAGTTAATTCCCAACATGCCCTTTGGCAGCTTTTTCATTTCACTTAGAGGTGGGAGCAGGTGGTGTCATTTAGAATTAAATACATCATGTCTCAGTTGGCAGGAAAACAGCAGTCAGTGATGAAATATCCCTGCAATGAATCTCATTAATTGTTCACCAATTTATGGTAACTTTATTTATATTTGCATACTGTAATACAAGTACAATGAGGTTCCTACAGTTAGGCTGGGCTTGGTGTTAAGTTTAGCTTCACAGTGGAAAAGGCCTTTGGTATACCACTCTGAAAGGCTGGTATGTGAATGCTAATCCATCCTCTGTAACAGGCCTCCAAACAGTCTTGTTTTATTTCTTCCATTTTAGTAAAATGATGCCAATGTCACAAAACTATGGCCTAGCTTAAGTTCCCACTATTTTTAGCAACTTTACTCTGTGAAAAGATAGAACAAATCCTATTTGAAGTCTCATGTGTTTTCAGAGGCTTAATACTCCTGCAAATTATAATGTTTTGCTAACATTTAAATGTCTTTAAATGTCAAAGAGCAACTGAAAAATCCATCTGATGTTTTTTCAAGTGAATATGTACTATGCATAGTACAATTTATTAGAAAAAAAATATAGGAACATTAGATTAAAATAATTATTTCCCTTTTATGCATCTGTTTCATGGTAGATTTGAAAAAAATAGAACTTTTAAAAAAATACTTCTATGTTAATATGAAAAAAAATATGGTGATTCATAAGGGTAACTTTCCAGAATTCCTCATTTCGATTTGTAAAAGGACTTGTGCTACTTTTATTTGATACCAAAATCTGGGTTGATTTGCGTGGAAGATGTGAAAAACACAGTATTTGTCCTTGTTTCTGTTGGTAAATCACATAATAGAACAGACGAGTCACCTTTATAAGAAAAGAGATTCATTTTGACTTGCAATTCTGGAGGCCTAAGGTCAAGGAGCCACATCTGGTGATGGCCTTGCTGTAGGCAGGGGGAATGGGTGGCAGAGGGAATCACACAGCCAGAGACAGGAAGCTTGCACCTGTGTCTCTCCTGGTCTCTACCTCTTTTTATAAAGCCACCAGGATTCAATCCTGGAAGTTCCATCCTGATGACATTCCAATCACCGCCTAAAGGCCCCACCTTGAAACACCATTAAGATTTCAACCTCTTAACATTTGCCACTACTAACAGAATTAGAAATACTTAATAAGAAGGAGCATCATTTAAAAATAACCATTAATTACAAGTGATAAGTAGAAGATTATGTTTATGCAAAAATTTTAAAACATGATAAGCCTATTTTAAGGATAATTTTCTAGCTAAAACACATTCATTTAAAAAATATTTTACTAATAACTTTTGTAAAAAGGATCTAAGACACAATTGACATTATGACTCTACCATGACTTGCTGTAAGGTTAACACCAAAATTTACTTATACCACTAAATCTGTTTCTCTAAAAAGAGTGTCATGAAATTAATGACAAATTAAAATTAATCTTCTAATTAAAGGTAATTTCTGATATCTTGTTGTAGAAAATATTTTCAAATGTTTTTTCATCTTATTTAAAAATATTATGACATGTAATTTGAATGTGTCCCCCAAAGTTATGTGTTGGAAATCTAATCTCTAACAACACAGTATCAAGAGAGAGGACAACAGCCTGGCAGGTTGGTGGCAGGGACTGTGTGGCTCACATAGACATGGAAATCTTTGTAAAGACCCTGATGGGCAAGGCCATCACCCTTGAAATCAAGTCTAGTGACACCATTCAGAATGTGGCAGCAAAATACAAGACAAGGCAAATAGAGGATAGCTGTACTTTTCCATACCACAATATCCAGAGAATTGCATTTGGTATTTTGTTTGCAAGCCTCCTCTCCATCAGCTCACCCCAAAATACAACTTAGAAATGGAAGATAATCCTGTACCCAGTGTCATCAACTAGTAACCTCCACCCCAAGGAAAAAGTCAAGTAAGACCCTTTAGAGTAAAGTTTCTGTTTTATTGGCCAAAGTGAATCAGATGAATAAAATTTAAAAAAAAAAAAAAGAAGGAAGGAGGAAAGAAAGGAAGATACGGGGTGGGGGGGACACATAAGAGGTGATTGGACCACCTCTGTCCTCTGTCCTCCTAAATGGATTAATGGTGGAAGTGGGCTCACTATCTTGAGAGTGGATTCATTATAAAAGGGTGAATTTGGCTTCCTTCCTTACTCTCTATTCCTCTGTGTCCTTTTACCATGGAATGATACAGCAAAAGGCCCTTGCCATATGCTGGTTCCTAGGGCTTGTACTTCCCAGCCTCCAAGAATCATAAGCAAGTAAATATTCTGCTCATTAATAATTGTGCAGTCTGTGGTATTCGGTACAAATGGATGAATATAATGACTTTTTTAACTTGAAATTATAATTTTTAAACTTGTACCCATGACTGTTAAGTCTGTGGTGAGTAGCTACCAATTGGACAGTGTAGCTCTAGAGTACTGGTTCTCATCTCTGATGACACAGTTGAGCTATAAGAGGAGCTTTTAAAAATATGGTTGTTCTTCAGTGAGTCCCTGTTTCTAAACAAAATACAAAATAGGGTTAGGGATGTGGCTCAGTGGTTGAATACCCCTGAGTTCAATCACTGGTACCCCCCCCCCCCCCAAATCAATTAGTGAGGCAGGAGACAAATTTCTTAGAATTTGGGACCTTGGAGAATGGGATTCCCACATCCCAGATTAAAAATACAGGCTAAAGCATGTTTTTGTTGTTGTTGTTGTTTTGGTTTGGTTTTTTTGACTGCCTGAGTGGAAGGCCCCACTCACACTCAGATACCTCCTCTCTGTTGTTCCCAGGCTTTCTTGACCACCTAATATTAGTTAACCCCAAAGAGTTGTTTTGTTCCCAAGCAATCCTTTAGTTTTAAGTAACAAGTACAAGACAAACTCAGGTTAACAAACACATTAAACCATCCCATTATGGGAATAAGAATTAAATTGTACAATTGAATCAGAAAAAGAGAACAATCAAGAGGTACTCTCCAATGAAAGATTAGCTCATCAAAACAGTATAAAAACCCCTAGCAGACAGCCACTGATGTGGGACCTCTCCCCACAATTCTGTGGGAGCTTTCTAAAGGCAGACACCCTACCTGAGCAGCAGAGGCAAATAGAGGATGGCTATACTTTTCCACACCACAATATCCAATAATACTAAATTCTCAACACACACACACACACACACACACATAGTTGTTCCCAAAAAAGTCAAAGGCCAGGTGTTCTCTCTGATATATGGATGCTAAAACACAGTAAGGGGAGTGGGGAGGGAAGAATAGAAATTCATTGGGTTAGACAAAATGAAATGAAGGGGAAGGAGCCAGGATGGGAATAAGAAACACAGTAGGATGAAGTAGACATAACTTTCCTGTATTCATATATGAACACAGGACCAGTGAATCTACATCATGTACAACCACAAGAATGAGATCCTTATTAGAATAAGTTATATTCCATGTATGTATAATAACATCAAAATATACTCTATTGTCTTATATATCTAAAAAGAACAGAGAAAAAAATATTAGTAAAATATGAAAAGAATATATGGTTGTCCAACGGCACCCAGGACCAATTACATCAAAGTCTCTTTGATTACATCAAAGTCACCCAGGCAACAAGGTTTGTTAAACAAGTTTTCCAAGTGAATACAATGTACAGCCATGTATGAGGACCACCACTGTGAGAACTGCAGACTTTGAACAGGGATATTTCCCCCCTTTGAACAATGATAAATTTTTAAGAGTTTTGAACAGGGATAAGCATGATGAGATTATCATTTTTAAAAGAACTTTGGGAAAGCATAGAAAACAGATGAGGGAGGGGGGAGTAGACATGAATGTTAGCCGATCCTTTAATTGGCTTGGGCTATAAGCCCAGTTCAGAGAAGATGGCTTCATGGTAGATGGAGATGGAATCAAGAGTTTTATTCTAAATAACTTGATTACAGATAAAATGCAAGGTTTTGATTATAGATAAAATGTGGAAGGTGAGAGGAAAAGGAAGTACACTATTCAGTGTAATGGAGGATACTGCAATAGGATGCAATAGTTCATTATTTTTAAGAGATTGAACATTGGCAAAAAGTGTTTTTCATGTCATGAGATTTGATAATGTACATCCAGATATATAAAAAGGTGAAATAAAGGACTGTGGATATAACTCAGTTGGTAGAGTGCTTGTCTTACATGCACAAGGCCCTGGGTTCAATCCCCAGCACCACACACACACACACACACACACACACACACACACACACACAAAAGGTAAAATAAGAATAAGATGTTTCCTTGTTCAAAGCTATAGTGTTTGCTATCATTTGTATTAAGTAATTCTGAAGATGTTGAGAATTAGACCACTGGAGGGGAATATTTCTTGTTTAATTCTTCTTACTATTCAAGGGAAAGACAAATTTGAGAGTAATTATTTTATTGTTGGGTTTGTGACTCATCTGGTCCTTCTGAAGAAAATACTTATTTGTAAAAGAAAACACAGAATTAGTAATTGATTTAGTAATACTGAATTTTAAATAGTTGTAAGAACTTAGTGATATGCTTGTCCAACATCACTCTCTCTCTCTCTCTCTCTCTCTCTCTCTCTCTTTTTTTTAATGGAGGGACTGAGGCTCCAGAGGGTTAAGGAATATGCTCAAAATCATACTGTTCTCATTACTCCACACAATGAATCTATGCAATTTTATACTGGCCTATTCTCTGTAGATCTCTGGCTCCTCAGAGAACTTGCTTCTCCACCTTTACATACATTTCTGCCTTTTCTAAAGTTTCTAAATATTTATTCTGTTCTTGAGTTGAAAATATAACCTATTTAATTATTTGATTTTGGATTTTTCATGGTATTTTAATATAGCAAAAACTTATGAAAACCCTGTACTTAAATGTCATGTGTTCATTGATTAACAATGTAACACCAAGTAGTAATTTTATTAATTAATTTATTTTTGCATTTAACATATTTGTTATCATGCTCTTGTATTCAATTTTTAAAAGCATGTAAACATTTCAATATGTAAACATTAAGTGTCATTTATTGACATGATCTAGTCATATTGTGATAGAGAGAACATCTGATTGAGCTGGAAAGAACCAATTACTTAAATTGTAACTTAAGACCTCAGATAAGAAAATTACTTTGTTGACCTTCTGTTTTCCTCATTGTAATTGAGGATGATGATGAGAAAATTATTATAAAATTTAATGGAAGTTTTATTATTACTAGACTTGAGTCTCTAGCAAGGAGGGAAGATAGAAATTCAAATTCAAAGAACCCAGCTTACAAGCAGGTTATGGTATCCTTGTTCTGTAGGTTCCCTGATAGCTGATTTTAAGCTAATTAGACCCAACACAGAGAACAAGGAACCCTGTTACCATGTACATGTCTTAGATTCACTGTTCCTGTGCCAACCTCAGTGTGCCCAAGAGTTCTTACATCCTCCCAGGAAAAAAAATCACAATCATCCCTTATTTATTATTCTCCCATTACCTCAGTCTACATACTAAAATTTTGATTATCTTCTTTGGCTTCAGGATTGTGGTCCTTTTGGAAGTTTCATATTCAAGATATTTTTTTTTAATCTTTCTGTACTTTCTATCCTTTGAACCTCTTTACTGTTAGTCCAAAAAAGCAGTAATTCCCCCATACTTTTAAACACTGCCTGTCTAAGCCACGTCTTAGTTTTATACATAGCTGAAGATTTAACAGAACTCAAGGCAAAGAATTTCTGAAGAATCTGATCTAAGTTAATTTCTATAGAAATATTTAGCTGAGTGCCTAGCACATAGTGAGTTACCTATTAAAAGTTACCTTAAACTTTGGGTTTAGATGGGTATAAAGAGAGCTTTTCTTTATAGTTTATATATACATATATAAAATTTAAGGGATTAAATATATTCAAACATTCCCCAAAAAGGAATACTATACAAAATTGACTTATAGACCATCCAAAACAATTTTTTAAAAGTTTTGAAAAGGAATAATGTGGTTCATACAGATACCTTTCCATCTGCCCCTGCCTTCTTCCCCATAAGGTTGCATTATCACATTAAGCAAACACCATATTGTCAGAAAAGAAAACCATCAAATTGGCAATGCTAAGGTAAGGCTTACTAAAACTATCAGAATTGCATAGCAGGTTTGACTCTTACCCAGTTGGTTGATTTTTCACCCTACTTTTATTCTAATATAAAATAGTCATGTTTATTGTTTCTTTTTGACAATCTTCCTAAGGATTCAACTTTGTACAGTGGGTACTAAATGTTTTAAATGTGTTTGCGGTTATAAGTTCAGTGAATGTCTCAAAATCCTTTTTTAGTACATTTTGATTTAAAGGCTGGAGGTGACCAAGAATATTGAAACAAGGCTGCAAGGAGCCCTTGTCTCGTTGCCTTGAACTAGAATACCCATAGCACATGCTGGCTGGGCTGACTCAGTGGCTGAATCAATCTTGAGGACTTGTCTCTTAGACTCACAAGGGGCTTAGGAAGGGATAATCCACTTCATATTCAAAAGAGAAAACTTCAAATTAATTGAATGAAATGATCATTCTCTTTTATTGAAAAAGAGAATTTGATTTCTATTTTCTATTAATTTTAGAAAGAAGTTTAAGGGCTATATAGCATATCACCTTAGGTACATAATTATAATGAAACTTTATATGTACTTTTTGTTATTAAAATAGGTATAATTAGGTTGGATGACTTCCCTTATAATTATCTCTTTAAAATTTTATTTCAGGTGCAGGCTATTGTTAATATTTTATATGAATCTGTTTTATTTTGGATGAAGATTTTTGACAATTCATAACATGTTGTCAGATAAATTCCATTTATATCTTGGCTAAATTATACTTGAGTGTAAAAAATAAATATTTTAGTCCATTTTAAGAACATATTCTGTGCATAGTTTTCTTGAGATGAAATATAAAATATCTTTATTTTGGGAATAATATATCGAATAAAATTTGAGTAGAGATTTGATATTATTGACAACCAAATAATAATACCATAATGGCAAATTAAAATTTATTATTTTATTTTTTGCCAATTTGATATTAAAGAATATATTTCTTATAGTTAAGGGAAAAGTAGTGCATTCTCTTGACTTTAAAATTATTTGAAATGGGGCCAGGGTTGTGGCTCAGTGGCAGAGCACTTGCCTCACAAATGTGAGGCACAGGGTTCAATCCTCAGAACCACATAAAAATGAATAAGCAAAATAAAGATATTGCATCCATCTATAACAAAAAATATATTTTTTAAATTATTTGAAACCTCAATGTGCAGAGTTTATTCTTACAATGTGTAAAATGAAGCATGCAGTATTATGCTGAAAATTTTTACTCAATATAGTGAATATAGATGTTCTACATTATTGGAGGAAAAATAGGAGCACATCTCTTTAAGTGTCAATTTAATAAGATGATTTTTATGAGACAAGATTAAATAGTTTACCATGGAAAATATACATAATTTCTGCCTGGCCCATATTAATGTCAAAATGTTATATGTAACTAAAAGCCTTTTCAGTAATCTGTGAGTTCTTATAAAATCATTAATAATTATGCTAAAATTTCCAAGGTTAACAAATGATAACACAAATGAAAATCTTAACTTCTAACACCTGCCCCATTTCCTTAAAGATGTTAGTCAAATTTCCATTAGTCGCCTAATGAAAAGCCTCCATCAGTAGGTAATCAGCCAACACTAGAGAAACTGTACACTCAGGTAATTTCTGAGCTCAGGGGACAGGGATGCAAATAATGAGAAGCAGGGATGCTAAGGGAAAAGGCTGGCACTCTGTCCCTTTGCTGTGAGGAAGTAGAGGGCCTCTTCACTAATAAACTGAAGTGGTAGGGTGTGGCTGGAGGTGGGAATTGCAGGTGTGGCTTTGGGGTATATATTTGTATCTGGAAATTGGAGACTTCTGTCTCAGCTTTCTGATCATCATGTGAGCTGCTTCCCTCTACCAAACTCTTCTACCATGATATTCTGTCTCACCTCGAGCCTCGAGGAATGGAGCTGCCCTTCTATGGACTAAGACCTCTGAAATCGGGAGCCCTCAAAACTTTTCCTTCTCTATAATTGTTCTGGTTGGGTCCTTTTAGTCACAGCAGTGAAAAAACTGACTTAAACAGTTTAATTATTGCTTTTATATCAATTGTTATAAGTTAGACAAAATTAAATGACTCTTAAGCCAGTGTGTGCTAGGGCCAGTTTTCCTGGCTTATAGGAGTTGATTATTAAATTTTCAGGATTTTTTTTTGAGTGACTGTTAAAACATAACCATGATTACATGATTAAAATTTAAATTTCATGAGTATACATATAAATTATAAACTGTGAGGAGTAATAAATCCTCAAGATACCACTTTATAATCATTTTCTCACACTTTTACAGTATATAGGCATTATGACTTGCTACTGAGCATTTCTTCCCAACTTCATGTTCAGTGGTTTCACATTAGTAGTTTGAAATTGGCTATTGTGGGAGAATTTATATCACAGACATAGACAAACACTGCAAATCACCCTCATCCCACTCTACTGAGAATCAGTTGTTAAACATTTCCAACATTCTACTTCTTTTTAAAAATTTTTTAAAATTTTAATTTGTTATACATGACAACAGAGATATGAAAAATTGTTCTCTATATGTGTAATATGAATTGTAACACACCAATTCTTATAGCTGAATTTTATTGGGAAAGGATAGTTAGGTGCTGTCACAGGTTTTAGGGGAGCATATCTCACATAGTGTTTCTTGTAGATTCTATATTCTGTTGGCTTATTATTATTTCATAGCACTTCTCCTGGCCCTCTCTATAAGATTCTTTTGTTGAATTAGTTATTTTACACATGAACTTCTGAGAATCACTGTTCTAGACCTTCCTAAAATATGAAATAAATGTAATTTTGATTTGCTCTATTTTGGTTTATTTTTACATCGAAAAAGATTGACTCAGTGATCATAGTAATGCTAAAGTAATAATAATAAAATCATTAACTTAAAACAGAAGTAATTAATGATGAGGGTGAGTATTCTCAGTGGTTATCTCATCTTTGCATTCCCAGTGCCCCTTGCAATATGTGTTATAGGTGTAAAATAGGTATTTTTGAAGACAATATTCTGAAATGTTTTATGTCTTCTATTCCCCCTATTTTGTTGAAGGCATTGTTTTCCTTGAGGCTCATGTTTACTCATATATGTAAAAACATCCACTGAATTTTAACTATTTAAATTGAAATATTAAATAGATAATTTAAATATCTTAAAGCGTCTAGACTCTCGATTAGATTTCACCATTAGAAAATTTTTATATGACAAATATTTTTCAGTTCCTATATCTTTCCTTCATGTAGTGACTCTAGAAGCCAGATGTTCATCTTAGTAAAGTTGACATATTCTCATCTTCTTCCTAACCCAGCATTGCCTTAAAAACTGCCAAGAAGTTTTGAGTGTGGGAGTTTCAGTAAAAAGGAATTCACTGCTGTCCATCAGTTAGAAAATGTTAGGTTTCCTTTTTTAGAGTAGCAGAACAATAAATGAAAAACAAGTCAAAGTCTTTGAACAGGAAAGATATATTTTCAGCTTCTTAAAATTAAAATAATTTATCAGTTTTAAAATAAAACTGCATATATAACCATCAAGCTGTTTCTTTTTTGACAGTTTTTTTTTTGTATTAAGATTGTTTTCTCTTTCACAATTGTCAATATGTAATTCTGATATAGTAGACCTATAAGACATCACTATAACAGATCCTCAGAATAACACATATTGTAGCAAAAATAATGCAGAATAACACTTATGCCAAACTTATTTATAGAATGAGGCTTATATAACATAAGACATTCTATTCTAGAAGCAGTCTTCATTCTCTACCTCTACAGCTTTCTCCGCATTACTCCTCAAGATTATTTTTGGCACAGAATGTTCATATTAAATTAATGGGCTCGAGAAACTGTTCAATTTATGGAGTCTTATTGGAGCAGTAAGTTTAAAACTAGATTCTAGGAAAGAAGTTTAGTGTGGGAAATGTATATAAGTGGCAGATTTGATTGCTCCCAAATTGTCCCAAATACCTGCATCTTGCTTATTAATATTGCTATAAACCTGTTTTTCCCCATAGGAAAAGTGGCTTATAGGACTGTCATAGGACTCAGAAGAGTTGCATTCATATATTTATTTAGTTATGTCTTCATTTTTCAAATGTGGCCCAATCAAGGTAGGATCCTGTGACTGTCCAAGATTCAGGATGCTGCCTAAGAAGCCTACAGCACTGAATGGCATGCCCATGAGAAAAAGGACCATTGGAAATGTTCTTAGGCCTTCCCAGAAGTTTCTAAGTGATGCTAAGTCCTCTTGCATTCTTGGTATGCATAAGTTTAATGTAGAGCAAATGTTAAATTTGTAGCTACAAATTTTAACAAGCACCGTCTTACAAAGTTTTAGGGATGAAGTTTATATGCTTTTTACTCTAAAGAAACACACAATCAGTGAGGAAGACAAACAGTACCCAAACCAAACCAAAACAGTATAATTGAAAGACCAGATACCATGGGAAGCATAAAGGAAGAACTAGCATTTTTCAACTTGGAACAAAGTCTTGTCTAAGAAAGTAATCCTTAAGCTGAGTTTTATAAATTTCAGATTTAAAAAGTTACATTTTAGAAGCTGCTAAAAAATTAAGGTTAAATGGAATATAAAGATCTCTTCCCCATATTAAAATGAAAGGAAGCCATCATCTGAGTTCTGCCATTTCTTTATTAACATGCAGGGATAAAACCAGTTTTGATTATTCCTATTCCTTTGTTTATGTAGGAGCTCCAATAATTAGCCTTAATGTAAACTTTATTCCAGTTAAGATGCAACAGTATTACCGTGGCAGAATCAGAAGAATTTTATTAGTATTGTTACCAGAGGCAGAAGCCTCCTTGTTTCTTCAAGTGACAGTGTCCTCTATTAAGGGGGCACACAGCTAAAAGAAGTTTCAGAACTAGAGTGCTGGGTTTTTGTTCATGGAAAGCAGAAAGACTTGTACAATCTTTCTGGGAATTCACCTCTCTTAAATATCACTCATTTTAAAAAAGAAAAATTTTTTGAACATAAGCCAATTAACCCAACCTATAATATAGACATAATAGTGATATTTAAAGTTGGTGACATGACCAATCTGGAGTGTGGACTCTTGATTATGATCTTCAGATCTAACTATCCTGGAGTATGAATTGCTTATGACTGCAGTATTCATTGAATCTACACAGGGCATAGATTAAATATATCTTATGCACATTCCAGTCACTATTATGAAGTATTTTATGTAAATTGCAGATGACTCATCATTGGCCAAAGAATGATTTTGTTGTTGAGGGTGGTGGTTGATTGGTTGGAACCTAGGTATTATGCATGCTATGTAGGTGTACCCCAGCAGTGTTCTGTTATGAAGTTTATAAGTTCTTTTTTCTCAAAGATTTATTTCTTCATGAGTGTTTCTGTACCTTATTTTGCTTTTTTCAACCACAAGTTACTTTGTTTCCCCTGGGGGTTCTACAGAACCAAGATAGGGTCTGCACATGGTACACTAACAAGGAGAAATGACTTTCTTGTTTAAGAGAAGCTTCATTTTTTTTTCCCTTTGTCTCTGGTTGATGTCTGCCTTTTTTTTTTTTTTTCAGTACTGAGAATTGAACTCAGGAGCACGTTTACTACTGTGCTCATTTTACATTTATTTTGAGACAAGGTCTCACTAAGTTGCTGAGGCTAGCTGGAAACTTGAGGTCACCCTGCCTCAATCTTCCCAGGTTGTAGGGACTCCTGGTGTGTGCCTCCACACTGCAATACATTACCCTTAATCTACACTTACTTTACATTTAATCCTTTATTTTCCAAGTAAAGAAGCATAATAGAGCAAAACAAAATGAATCTTAGTCTTCAGAGATTTTAATTATGAAAGAATAGCATTTGAACAAGATGAAAACATTTTTATTTAAGGGTTCTTTTAAGAATGTCTTTGAACTAAAGATGAATGTGTGTATTTGAAAGTTTAAAACTGCCGCAGTCCGGGTGCAGCAAAGTAACTGGGGGGGGGGGCGGGGGGGGGGGCTGGGGGGACGAACGAACAACTTGTGTACTTTGATACAGCAGGAGTAGGAGCCGTTTATTGCAGGACACGAGCAGTATTTATACATTCCACACAGCTTATCTAATTAGCATAAACTAGATACATCAGTCAACCAATAAGGAATCTCCACACTTAATGGCTCCCTTTTGTTACTTCTCAAACCACTCCCTCTGGCATTTTGCCAGGCACCATCCAGACTTGTTTATGAACTCTAACATTCCCCTGGCAAAATGCCAGGTGTTATTTTGACTTGTTTATACAGACTCTAACATAAAACATTCAACATATGTTTTAGTATCCTCTCATACCAGAATGAAACCTGTATGGCCTTTTCTTCAGTTATGATTTCTCTATCAGTTTAGGACTTTATGTCTAGAATAGGCTTCATACAGTTGTCCTCTTCCTTAGGTTTACATTTGCTATCAGATGTTTGCTTGTAATTTAAATAGAATATTTCTATTTCAGGTAGCATTATCTTCAACAATGAACTCAACTCACTATTAATTCTGTTTTTGAAGCTGTGTACACTTTAAGTTATTAATACAAGCTAATATTGTACCTAAACAACCCCCATATCCATACAGCTGATAAGTGTAGCACCCTCCCTATAAAAGAAAAAAAATTGAAAAATGGAGAAAGTGTGAGGAAATGTGCATGGTCTTACTACTAGATGGTTAATGGTTAATATATTAGTGTATTTTCTTCTTTTGTTTTCTTTCTTTCTATATTTTTTTAAAAGAGAGAGTGAGAGAGAATTTTTTAATATTTATTTTTTAGTTTTCGGCAGACACAACATCTTTTGTTTTTTTTTGTATGTGGTGCTGAGGATTGAAGCCGGGGCGCACACATGCCATTTTTCAACTGGCTTGAGCCACATCCCCAGCCCCTCTATATATTTTTTATTCGTTCTTTTTAGTTATACATGAAAGTAGAAAGTATTTTGGCATATTATACATACGTGGAATACAACTTCCCATTCTTCTGTTTGTAAATGGTGTAGAATTACATTGGTCATATATTCATATATGAACATAAGAAAGTAAAGTCTAATTCATTCTACTATCTTTTCTATTCCCATTCCCCTCCCTTCCCTTCATTCCCCTTTGTCTAATCCAAAGTACTTTTATTCTTCCCTACCCCCTAACCCCCTGCCTATTGTGTCAACCTCCGATTTTCAGAAAGAACATTCAGCCTTTGGCTTTTGGGGATTGGCTTATTTCACTTAGCATGATAGTCTCCAGTTCCATTTATTTACCAGCAAATGCCATAATTTCATTTCCCTTTATGGCTGAGTATATTCCATTGTGTATATACCATATTTTTTTAGTCATTCATCTGTTAAAGGGCACTTAGGCTGTTTCCATAGTTTAGCTATTATGAACTGTACTGCTATAAACATTGATGTGGAAGCATCTCTGATTTTAAGTCCTTTGGGTATATGCTGAGAGTCAAATGGTGGTTCCATTTCGAGTTTTCTGAGGAATCTCCATACTGCTTTCTAGAGTGGTTGCACCAATTTGCAGCCCCACAAGGAATGTATGAGTGTACCTTTTCTCCCACATCCTCACCAACATTTATTATTACTTGTATTCTTGATAATTGCCATTCTGTCTAGAGTGAGATGAAATCTCAGTGTAGTTTTAATTTACATTTCTCTAACTGCTACTGAGGTTGAACATTTTTTCATATATTTGTTGACCAACATATTTCTTCTTCTGTGAAGTGCTTATTCAGTTCCTTTGCCCATTTATTGATTGGGTTATTTGTTTTTTTTTTTTTTTTGGTGTTAAGTTTTTTGAATTCTTTATATATCCTGGAGATTGATGCTCTATCTGAGGTTCAGGTGGCGAAGATTTTCTCCCATTTTATAGGCTTTCTCTTCACATTCTTGACAGTTTCCTTTGCTGTGAAGAAGCTTTTTAGTATGATACCATCCCATTTATTGTTTCTTGACATTATTTCTTGCACTTTAGGAGTCTTGTTAAGGGAGTCAGTTCCTAAGGCAACATGATGGAGAGCTGGGCCTTTTTCTTAAATTAGGCACAGGGTTGCTGGTATAATGCCTAGGTTCTTGATCCATGTTGAGTTTTGTGAAGAGTGAGAAATAGGAGTTAAATTTCACTTTGTTACATAGGGATTTCCAGTTTTTCTAGCAACATTTGTGGAAGAGACTATCCTTTTTCTAATGTCTGTTTTTCATGCCTTTGTCTAGTATGAGATAACTGTATTTATGTGGGTTTTATCTCTGTTTCTTCTATTCTATTCTGTTGGTCTTCATGTCTCTTTTGGTACCAATACCATAGTGTTTTTGTTATTATAGATCTGTAGTATAATTTAAGGTCTGGTATTGTGATGCTTCCTGCTTCATTTTTCTTGCTGAGAATTACTTTGGCTATTCTGGGTCTCTTGTTTTTCCAACTGAATTTCATAACTGCTTTTTCTATTTCTATGAAGAATGTAATTGGAATTTTAATGGACATTGCATTAAATCTATACAGTACTTCTTTTGGTAGTATAGGCATTTTGTCACAATGATTCTGCCTATCCAAGAACATGGTAGATCTTTCCATCTTCTCAGGTCTTCTTCAATTTCTTTCTTTTAGAGTTCTATAGTTTTTATTGTAGAGGTCTTTGACCTCTTTTGTTAGATTGATTCACCAATGTGTGTGTGGGTTTTTTTTTTTTTTTTTTTGAGGCTATTGTGAATGGGGTAGTTTTTCTAATATCTCTTTCAGTTGATTCATCACTGATGTATAGGAATGTTATTGGATTTATGGGTGTTAATTTTATATCCTGCTACATTGCTTAATTCCTTTATGAGCTCTAGAAGTTTTCTGGTGGAGATTTTTATGTCTTCTAAATATAGAATCATATCATCAGCAAATAGTGATAGTTTGAGTTCTTCTTTTTCTATTTGTATCCCTTTAATTTCTTTCTTCTGTATAATTGCTCTGGCTAGAGTTTCAAGTATGATGAATAGAAGTGATGAAAGAGGGCATTCTTGTCTTGTTGCAGCTTTTAGAGGGAATACTTCCAATTTTTTTCATTTATTATGATGTTGGTCTTGGGTTTAACATAGATAGCTTTTAAAATGTTGAGGTATATTTCTACTATATCTGGATTTTTTAGTATTTTGAACATGAATGGACGCTGTATTTTGTCAATTTTTTTCCTGCATCTATTGAGATAATCATGCAATTCTTGTTTAAGTGATGCGATGAATTACATTTACTGATTTCTTTATGTTGAACTAAACTTGCATCCCTGAGATGAACCCCACTTGATCATGGTAGACTATCCTTTTAATATCTTTTTTTGTGATTTGCCAGAATTTTATTGATTTTTTTTTTTTTTTTGGTACTGGGGATTGAAGTCAGGGGCACTCTACCACTGAGCCACATCCCCAGCCCTATTTTGTATTTTATTTAGAGACAGGGTCTCACTGAGTTGCTTAGTGCCTCCCTTGGTGAGGGTTTGAACACAGGATCTTTCTGTCTCAGCCTCCTGAGCTGCTGGGATTACAGGAATGTGTCACCACACCCAGCTAGATTTATTTTTATATCTATGTTTATCAGGGATATTGGTCTGTTTTCTTTCCTTGATGTGTCTTTGTCTTGTTTTGGTATCAAGTGATTCTAGCTTCATAGAATAAGTTTGGAAGGATTCCCTCCTTTTCTATTTCATGGAATAATTTGAGGAGTATTGGTGTTAATTCTTTGAAGGTCTGGTAGAACTCTGCTGAGAATCTGTCTGGTCCTGGGCTTTACTTAGTTGGTAGGCTTCTGATGGCATCTACAATTTCCCTTTTTCTGTTTTCTACGTGCCTATTTACATATTTCAAAATTGAAATACAGGATATATAGTTTTATATCTTCCTTTCACCTCTTATGAGCCTCTTGCTACATCACTAAATAATCATGAGAGGTATGATTTTTATTAGCCTCATAGTATTCCATTCTATGCATTTTCCATGGCTTATTTAACCATTTCATGGTTCTTTATTTACACTTAGAATCTATGTTTATCATTTAATCTAACATGTGTGTGTATACATGTGTATATGAATTAAACCTACAAAGGTTTTAAAACAGATTTAAATTTATGGTGGAATGGAAGTGTTTTTTTTTGTTGTTGTTGTTGTTTTCCATCTAGATAAACTAATAAAAAATTAGAGGAGGTAAAATATTTTTATAGATGACTATGTGCATTGGGAATTGGAAAAGAATCTGGGCATTTTCACTTATTTATCTATCCATTTTTCCCTTTTTATGCTTGGTTGGTGTGGTTTGCAGCACTGAAGAGCAATTGGTCTAACTACCACCAATTAAAGAGGATGATCAAATTGAGTCACCCCTTTCAATGAAAAAGTTTCAAGTAACCAAGGCTTTGCGAACCAGTGATTCTACAGTTTTTTTCCTTGTTAAGTGTTTCCATCTATTATGTAGAATAGTGGTTTTTAAACTTGGCAAAACCATAAAAGACCATAGAATATTTTTATGTGGCACAAATAAAAGCTTTCCGCCTGCTCCCCTCCCAAAGCATTGTCAGATACAAACAACCTTAAACAGCAGTAGTTATCAAGAAGTAATTTAATTTCTAAAGATACACCCTCATTAAAATGGCTACTTATATAAATATTGAAGTTATTTTCCCCAATATAATAATTTGTAGCTTTAGCCAGCAGAAAATAAAGAATACCAGTGCAGAAATTTTTTTAAAAAAGAAAAAGGCTACTTGCCACTGAGCACTTACCTTATTACCCCCAGACAGGAAAACCAAGTGAAATGAATGATTTAACTCTGCCTGTCCTTTCCCACCCAGAACTCAGTTGGCAGGGCCAGGTTGGTAGTCAGGATTCTGAATAAGAGGTAGGTAATGTGGCAATAATAGCATAGTTGTTTTGTTATAGTTGCTTTTCATTCATAGCTCTTTGGGAAATGCAGTCCAAGGAAGATTATTCTTATAGCTATATTTTGTACGGCAGCATTTTGTCAGAGTTCCCAATTTAATCTGTTTCTATCCCTGATTCTTAATGATTCTTTTAATGTTCTAGACAAGATCCTCTAAGTAAATCTTATATCATATTAGATTGAGAAGCTGGTTCAGGATGGCTTCAGATAAGAGTGATCTAATGAATCATTTCTATTATTTCCTGAAACACCTGAATTTCTGCAACTGTGTCTCATCCAATTAGGAAGATAGATTTAATGTCCTTTTCTTAAAGCAGTTTCAAGATATAGCCTCAGGCAGGTTGTGAACACTTTTGTCAGTATAGAGACCTTGAAACACTGAATTTTTCAACATTTCATTTGTTTATGCAATTGAAAATCCTTGGTTCTCTAGCACACATAGAGGAAACTAATAATAGTCACTTCTTCTACTTGACATTCTCTTAATTTAAGATGAACAGGAATTGTTTGAGGTTTTGTTATTTGGAATGTATGTATTACTTGGGAATACAGAAATAAATACATATCTACACCTCCCTGATTTTATGAGGTTAATCTTGTATAACTTTGAATATTTTCATGTTTATAATTATGCATACAAAAGTATAAAAGAAAACACAATGAATATGGCACATGATACTTCTAGTTTAACTGAGGTATCCTCTGCACAGTTCCTAGTACAATTAACTCTCTGTAGTGAGTCCCTAGATTGCAGTGCCTGAGGCCTCCTTCCGGGAAGGCTAAGTCTGCATGTTCCCCTCTAGTGCTCTACACCCAGGGATTTAAGGTGCTTACAGATGACTTGAGCAGGGAAGTCAGCATTCACCTGGTCCCACTGCACTGTGGTTAAGGGGCCCTGGCTATTGAAGAGACTCTTCTTGGTGAACCTTGTCTAAAAGTAAGATTGCTGAAACAGATATTCCCTAAGTAATATAGCCAGGTGTTAAAGAGAGGATTTGTCCACTCCCCAGCATAACATCCACTGGAGGGACTCCTAACCACGTTGGCCATAGCCAGTATAGGGAATAACACTATGAAAACGAGAGCAAGCGTGGACAGGGCCCTTGGACAGTATAGTGCTATTCTAGGAGTAGCTGTGGGTTAAGCTGTGGGATGACTTTTGTATCAGTGAAGCTTGTCCTCAGGGGTGTGGCAGGCAGTTTTCCAGTCTTCTGGCCAGACACTGAGCAGAGCCTTGAGGCCAAGAAGGCTTAAAAGCTATTTACTGTAGTATCCCTCATAGATGTAGGGCCTCATATCCTATAGACAGTGTCCAGCTCCTGCCATTTGTGCAGGTTGCCATTCTCAATTTATAAACTCAATCAAGTCGCAGAGTAGAGGGATACCTCAGAAGTACTGGCAAGGTTTGTTCCATTTTGTACCAACTCTGTGGATCCAGAACCTACCCCAAAACTCTGATGATTCAGAACTTATTACCCAAGAGGCACCAGGCAGATTTAGGAGGGTTTGATACACTGCCAAATGTCCTTACTTATTTAAAATTTAGATCCTATAGAAACCCATGTTTATTAAAAGATCTTGACTAAGAGCTTTCTTTAAAACCATACAGTCAAGTTGAATAGAGTATTTAAAAACAGATTCTGAAACCCGTGCTGGATCCAAATCCTGGATCTTAAGGTTGCTTATTCTTTATATGTCTCATGCTCTCATCTGTAAAATAGAGATTATAAGAGACCTACCCTATAGGTTATATGAGAATTACACTGGTAATATGGGTAAAGCCATCAGAATATTGCCTGGCTCGTGCCATAGGAGTTTTAGTTGTTGGGTTTTATATTCTCATTTTTAATAAATTTTTAAGACTTAACTATACTCTAGTATTTAAATAGTATTTAAATGTATCAGTCTCAGTTCTAAATGTGGACACATTTAAATTTTATGACAAGGCTAAGAGTAGCTGCTTTCATTATAATTTGTTTTCTTTCAAATGAGGAAACCAAGACCCAGGGAGGTTACGTGACTAGCCCAAGATCACAGAGCTAAATGGCAAAGCTGCGAATCTGGCAGCCTGGTGGTTCTTGCTCCCAAGCAGTCTGCTGTACTAACTCTCCATTCCAAATCTGTGCCATTCACATAGCAGCCCTGTTTTATCTGTTAATATGTGCCTTGCTGTTTTCTCATTACTTCTCAGAGGTATAGCCTAACTGGTTGGAGTATCATCCTTCATCTAGCAAAGAGGCCTGGACAACTCCTTCACCCTACTTCCTCACAGCATCAACACTAATTCTTGGCCTGGTTCTGCTCAGGGAGATTCTCATCTAAGCCAGCAGTAGCTCCCAAATTCTAATATTTCTACTACTGAAATCATAAAAACAGTTCTCCCTTCTTTATAGAATTCCTGGTTATTTATCATCGTAATCTTCCAAAGATTAATTTTTCCTTGCCATTCTTTTCTTCCCCTCCCTCCTGTCAGCCTTTCAGTGTCCTACATAGGGCTTGATAAATAGGTGAAGTCTGGGTATCTCTAATAGACCCTAGGGGTAAACACAGGCCCCTTGGAGCAAGTGTCCTATAATTCCCACAAGAGACAAAATGGATCTGTGGGAGCAATGTTAGTGCTAATTTCATGGTGGATTTGCCACACAGATATTCCATTTGCTGTAAAGTGGCATGTGTTGCACAGGGACCCAAAGCTTTGTTAGAATGTGTTAGAGGGTCAGTTACTCCAGGATTACTCAATTCCCCTGGTAGCATGACCTTAGGAAAATCCTTTCCATATATTATTTGACTTTGTCCTTAATGTAATAATCACCTAAATATGAGTACTAATCAGCTTCAATGCCTTCCTGTGAAGCAGAGTTGCTTAAAGGGAACATTTGCCATATTGAATATATAAAAATAACACCAGAAACATTTACTGCCACAAAATACATCAGAAGGATTTTGACAGGAACAAGACAGTGCATGAAATGTAAAGATTTGAACTGAGAGGAAGTTTGAGAACGTGGAATGCACTTTACTGTTAATTTGAATGTATTCAGAAAAGTCTGTGAAATAAAATACATTTGCACCGCTATTTTCTAATTATAAACAAAGGCTAATTTCTCTTAAACCTCGTAATATATTCACAGAAATGTTTTTACATTCGCTAATGAGTGTCATTATATTGAGGGGCACACTGCACACAAAGGATTGCATCTATGGAGGAGTGACCCTGCATAAATGCAGATGGCTTCACATTAGCTATGAGGGATTTAAGGATGAAAACCTCCATCCTCTGAGTTCTCCACAGGAAATAGTTAGTGATTGCTTTACTTAAGGGCCTGAGATTTTATGGCACCATTAGCTTTACCTTGTAGATTTCCTTAAAGAAGAATTCAACTCTCTGGGTCCCTTTGGGATCAGGAAAGCACCAACTGCATGTCCTAGAGTATATTGTATCTATGAGTGCATAGCAATTGAGGACTTTTTCATAGCTGTATCTACTTGAACAAAGAAGACTATATATTATAGAGCTAAAGAGTTCGGTTTGTCAATCTGTTTTTTTAGTGTATAGTATGATAAATTACATAAGATATGGTTTGTTTCCCCACCAGAACACAGAGTTGGTAGAAATTGTTTAAATCCAGGGCAGACTCCACTCACTTATTGGTTGAGCTTTATTGATTTATAACTTCTATCTTACTTTTGCCTCTCTCTTTTCTTACTTTTATCACTAAGTTTTGTTTTTTACCCAACCTCCCATTTTCCTTCCAATTAATCCACGTTATATCAACACCACAAATAATATGGATGAATGACACCCATTGGCAGTTAACAATTCTCAATTGAGCCAATAATTTCAACCTTGCCTTCCGTCAGATATTTTTATGAGAGCTACTCAGAATGATCAAAATTGATTAATTTGCATTTCACTTCCTCTTTCCCTCTGTGCATTATCTAGTGAAAATGAAAAAAAAAAATGTTCAGGCAAAAAGACAGCAGGCAAATGAAGGAGAAGACCTAGGTGATCTATCAATTGGATAATCAATCCCAGATTAATGAGGAACTAGCTGACTACTAAATTACAAGTGTATGTGCACATGGGTGGTGGGATGAAGCAGTGTGTGTGTTCTCTGGAAGGAATGAATACAAAATGGCACAGAATACAAAATGTGGAAGCCAACCGTGAAGAAGCTGGACCTGAAATGTGAAATGCCACAAAGAAAGAACAGACACTAGTCTAGGCAGGTAAAGAAAACAACAATCGAAGAACACCATTAATCAACCACATAATAATTTAGAGAAATAGCAGAAAAGAATAGACAAATACAGTGGCACCCTAGAAATATGTGCTGCCAAAATGAAAATGCATTCTAAAGATTAGACCAGAGGAATTGGGATTCTTAAAAACATTGTGCTATTAGGTAAAAAGTTATCAGAATATTTACAAGGATTTTAGGTGGATGCTATGTCTATTTTCTTTTAAAAATTGTAAGCACATCTAACTATGCTTGTTCCCATAAAACCTTCTCTACCCTAGGAGCACACAATAGTCATTTTTACTTAGAAAAACTCCTTCGTTCATTCAATAATTGGCTGAATGCCTACTTTACATCAAAGCTCTGTGCTAGTACTGGGTAACTAGGAATCCATGGGGCAATGTGTGTTTTCAAGAATTCCATGCTACAGTGAGGAAGAGAGAAAAAGTGAGCAATCCCAGCAGGTTGCAGAAGTGTTATGATACTAAAGCTAGAAAGCAGAAAATAGGGATGCCTATCTCAGCTTGGGAGAAAAGATTTCCTCTGGCAATGGTATTTGTTTGGAGAGGTCAAAAGGATAAGTGGAAGCTGGCCAAGGAGGGAGGGAGTTGTTGATGAGGATAGCCCAGAAGCTTGGAGAAAGAGTATGAATTTTGTGGGAACAAAAGGAATTCGTTATGGCTAAGGCTTAGCTTGAAAAGTGAGTGGGAAGTGAAGGAAACTGAAGGAAGCTTTTCATGTGTTAATCAGGTCACTCCCCTCTCTACTTAAAACCCTCCAGTGGCTTCCTCCATTGTGAGCAGAATAGAATTGAACTGTATCATAGCCTTCAAACCCTGTGCATCTGGCTCCTTACTACCCTGACCTTTACTGTGGCCTTTTTTCTTTCTTTTTTTTTTGTCCCTTACACATATCAAGCTCATTCTAGTCCCAGGATCTTTAAATTCCATCTTCCTGCTGGTTTTCATGTGTTTCTGCTTGTTCTTCAATCTCCACTCACATGTCATCCCCCCTTTGGGGCCTTCTGCAACCAGCCAGAAATTAAAGTGTACCACATCCCTCCACGTAACACTGCCTTGCCTTTTTCATTGATAGCGCCTATCAGTACTGAAATTCCTTTTTTCTTTTTGTAATATAAGGTTTTAAACTGACAAGTAAAAATGTACAAATTGTACATCTTAATGGGGATACCATGTGGTGTTTCTATACGTGTATCCATTGTTTGTATCAGAATAAGCATATCCATCCCTTCATACATTTATCATTTCTTTATGGTGAAAGCATTTACAACCTTTTTTCTAGCTTTTGAAAATACAAAGTACATTATTTTTTTTATCCATAATTACCCTATTGTGCAATAGAGCACCAGTGCTTCTTACTCCTGTCTAACTATAACTAACCATTGCTCCCCCTACTTTCTCTGGTGACCACCTTTCTACTCTCAACTTCTATGAGATCAACTTTTTAAAATTCCACATATGAGGGAGAACATGTGGTACCATGCTTGGCTTATTTCACTTAACAGAATGATCTCCAGTTCCCTCCATGTTGTCATAAATGACAGGATTTCAGCCATCACCAATTTTTATGGCCAAATAGTATTTTATGGTGTATATGTACAACATTTTCTTTATCCATAAATTAGTTGATAGATGCTTAAATTGTTTCCATCCATTGGCTATTGTGAATAGTGCTGCAGTAAATATGAGAGTACAGATGTCTCTTCAACCTACTGGCTTCATTTCCTTTGGATATATACCTAGTAGAGGGACTACTGGATCATACAGTAGACCTATTTTTAATTTTTTGATGAACCTACCTCCATATTGTTTACTACAACATTTTTTACATTCTCACCCACAGTGTGCAAGCATTCCTTTTCTCCATGTCCTCTCCAGCACTTAATTTTTTGTCCTTTTGCTATTAGCCATTGTGTTTGCACAGGGTTTTGTAGGCTATGATACAGTGATATTTCATTGTGATTTTGATTTGTAATTCTCTGATGATTAGTGATGAGCATGTTTTTATACACCTATTGACCCTTTGTATGTCTTCTTTTGAGAAAAGTCTATTTAGGTTAAACATGTGGCCATCTGTTTTCCACATTCCTTCACTAACACCAAGGCCTTGTGGGCAGGGACTTGACACTAATTTACTACTAAAGCCTCAGTATCTGGAACAGTGCTTGACACACATTGGGTCAATAAAATTCTCTTCAGCATTGATAAAAGAATAAACTGAGGCCAGTTCCATAAAATAATGTCAGTGCCATACTAGGAAGTTTATGCTGCTGAAAGCAGTAGATTTTATGCAGAGTAGGGACATTATCAGGATTCTGTGCTTTAGAATAACCATCCTGGCTGGAGCATAAAGCTTTGTGAAAGCAGAAATACTAGCTAGGAGATAGCTGAGGGTGTTTCAGCCCTATCCCAGCCCAAATGCCAAGTTGAGTCAAGGAAATAACATTAGAAATAGCATGAGATACATAGACAGTACCTTGTACTTGATAATTGGATTCTTAATTGATGGAGAAGGAGAAATCAAGGTGTCATCCAGATATTTTTCTTGTATAACCAAATAAAGAGAGACTAATGAAGAGATTTGGATTCACAAATGATCAGTAAATGGATGTAAAACATCTTGTTCAAATAGATGAGCAGAACTGAGGAGAAAGTGGAAAGAATGAGATCAGAAAGAGAGTAGGCCTTGAAATCCTGAGATATTTCAAATTCAAAATCATTTTTTTAAAATTAACCAGTTTAAATCCATAATAAATGCAAATTAAAGATTTTTTTAAAAAAATTTAGGTTTGAAAACACAATTTCTTCCTTATATGAATTCTGTTTCTGTCTCTCTCTGCTTGTTTCAAAACAAAAATTGGTTCTGTGGTAGATAAATTATATTTAAGCCAGTCTGCCTCATTCATAAGCAACAGTAATAGGGCTTAGTAAGATAAATAAGTTATAAGTTATATGGCATCTTGCAAAATAAATATTAGAATGAGAAAAACAAAAAATTCTGATAACATTGTAATAACTCTTAAGTTCATGTTGCCAGGTAGTCATTAATGAATCATTTAAAATGTCTAACAAGCAGTCCCTTGTTTTTCTCCCTTCTCACAGATAGGATCCAATGACCTAATTAAGGGTAAAAACTGTCAGAAGTTTCATCAGAAGCCCCAGGAACTCAAATACCAGGTCCTACTCCTCAAATACTTATTGATTGAAATTTCTGATTACAACTGCTCTGAATTCACTGGACTCCTAATTAGTAATGATTCTGACTTTATAGCAACACTAGAAAGCAAGATATTAGCATGTTCTTTTGAAGATATGAAAAGGACAAATATAAATTCTCAGTTTTCATAAAGACAACATAGTTCAAAAAGGATTAAAAATGATAAATTAATGTGATTCCATTGCCTGCCCCTATTCCCACCATGAAACCCTCCTATTTCCAATTAAGTAAAAAAAAAAAAAAATGGGTTTTTTTCAAGGTCACATATATTTGTATTGTTTTATTAATTTTTGATAAGTTAAAGGCCCTCAGGATTGGAGTGAGTCAAATACAAGTTTATCATGAGCCAGAAAATAGTTAGAAACCACCTATGTTTAGATTATATTTCATCAATTAAACTATTTAAATGATCTCTTATTATGTGCAACTTATTCCATTTGTAGATAATAGACAATATAGTCAACATGAATCCTGCTTATTAAAATGATTAAAACCAAGAATTATATGAAAAAATATATTATAGCCATATGATACAGATTTTTTGCTACAAACTGATATATGTGGTCCTGAAGGTACCCAATATCTATACAACAACTAGTGACTTAGTTTATGAGGAAAAATAAGCTTGAGGCAGATCACTTAAAACTTTTTCAACTTTGCATTGAGAACACTAGCAAAAGCAGTTAAAAAAACTAATAAAAATACTAATTCAATTTACAAAGACATGTTAAATTCCCATTTAATAAATAAATTTAAAATAAATATAGCATTGCACAAAAGCCAAAGTTTGTTAGATAGAAGCAGGTGGAAGGAAGTATTAAAGCTGTTAAATTTTGGAAACAAACAGGTAGTGTGGATGACCTGAGCCAGGGAGAGCTGAGAGGCATGACTGGGCATCATGTACAGAACTGAGATAAGATGGGTGTGGATGTGTCATAGATACTGTGCTCAGCAACTGCTTATTGCTGAGGAAAATATTTTAAAAATAGTGTATAAAACAATGTGACTTATATGTTTTTCTGGAGACATTCTTCCATTTATCAATCACACATGAGCTGATTTACATTTCAGAAACATGTAACTTGAGAAGAGCCTATTCTGCATTTGAGGAAATTTTTAAAATGATTTGATGAAGTTCTACTTAGTTGTTTGTGAATGCCAGGGAACCGCCTCTTACTCTTCCTACTGATTCTTTCTTGGACCTGGCAGTTTGGGGTTCCAAGTTTGCTTCCCTGCTTGACAGTAACTTTGTAATTGGGGTTCGTTCCTTCTACCCAACTTCACACATATAATGAGGCTGAAGTCTATGATGGTATTCCCCTAGTGACCTGTTCTTTAATTTCTTACTTCTGAGACATGAACAGCATTGCCTCTTTAAAGTATGTTTAAATGCCTGACTTCAAGAGTAGGCTCTTCCATTTCCCACTTTGGATTATTTGGGGCAAATTGCTTGACGTTCATAAGCCTCTGTTGCTTATCCATAGAGCAAGCCTACCCAAGTCTGCTGCCCCTGTGTTGTTGTAAAGGTTAAAGATGTAGGAGACTGCTTGCCACAGTAGCTGACACACAGAAAGTGCTCTGTGACATTTATTGTTATAGTTAAATGAACCCCCTTTTCAACAATCAAAACTCAAAACTGCTTTCTTTTGTCCCTCAACTAAAAAAGGCCTTTCCTTAGAAAAATTTCCCCTTTTCACCCAGAGACGTCATGCTGGTCAACCTGTGCGAAAGGTGTTTTCCAAAGGACCAGGTTAGATCTCCAAAGACATCCCAAAGGGCCCCAGTTCTACCCCAAATGATGGATACTTCTGGAGCTAACTATTTCTCACAATGATTTAGAGAAATTAGGAAACAAACTCTGCATTTAATTGAAAAACCTTACATTTGTAATAAATTAAGCTATTTTGTGGTTATTGTGTGGAACATAGCACTTTTTCCAACCACCTAAAAAAGAAACTTAAATGATGATTAGAATTCTTTTTCTCTTCACTCTGAAAGGATGTTACACTGAATCAAATATCTCTTTTTCCAAATAGCAATCATGGAATTTTGCCTTGTAATTTTGACAATAATTGCCCTAGAATGAACTGTATCAGAAGAGCAGAAAAGCCAGAAAAAAATCATTTTTTTTCCTAATGTGTTTTGTGGCTTTCATAAATATCTTATAGCAGTATCACTAGATTTGGGGGCGGGGGGGAAGCAACAAAAGTTATAAGAATATGAAGTAGATTTCTACAAGGAAAAAATTTGTAAACATATTACAAGATGCTTAAAGTTTTCCTCCCTCCCCCTTCCCCTTCTGTCCTCTCTTCCTCCCTTTCTTTCTCTTTCTCTTTTGCTGTACTGGGATCAAACTCAGGGCCTGATATGTTCTAGGCCAGTACTCTACCACTGAGCTGTACTCCCACCTCCCAGAGTATATCAGTGAACATTTACCTCAGGAAATTCTTATTAGTAAACTACATTTCAAATGCAGATATTAAATATTACAAAATACAAAAATATGTTTTAAACTTCCTAAAAAGCTTTGAAATATAAACAGAACCCATGCTTTTAAACAAATCTAGTAATTTTAGCGGCATAATAGTCCTGTAGCTAAAGTAGAAAATATTTTTCTATTTTTAGAAAATATTTAATTTAAAGAAACTGAGTATTATTGCCAGAAGTTGCTTTTTGATGCCAGATACACTAAAACCTTAGGACTTTTCCATGATTTGGAAGTCAAATGTATAAAGGGACAAAATTCTTTAAAGAACGTTTCCAAATAGTTGTTAAAGTACTTTTTGATCAATCTCTAAGAAGGAATAGGCATTGGACTAAGTCATTAAAAAGGAAGATAAGTCTCAATATCTAGATGTTCCTTTAAAACAAATTGCTCAAAGTAACGATTCTCCATGGTTATGTATTTTATTGTCTTAATAAAACCGTCATGTAAAAGTAGAGTGCATATAATGTAAACAAAATTTTTAGTAGGCATTTTAAAGATTTCTCAACTGAATTTTATTCTCAGTGTTTATGATTTAGCTCTTACTGCCATCTAGTGTCAGCATACCCTAATTAGAAGTAAAGCACCAAGTACTGAGTTTATCATCTCAAATATAAACTGATTATGGGAATGCCACATTGAAGAAATAGTCATTTTAAAAATATTGACCATTCCCTTTAGTCCATGCTGCCTCTCCCCACACCCATCATCATATTTAGTGGGTATATATTGAGAGTCATGAAAACTACTTCAACCCACCCTTAATTTTGGCAAACTTGAAGTTACATTTGTAATCTTCTCTTCTAGAGTATAAATACATAACTTTATAAATATTTAATTTCTTTGATGATGTTTATGATTTGAAACTTCTATTTATCATTAACCTCAGCAATCTGATTTATTTTAGGCATATAATATTTTATATAGGCAAATAAAACTATTGCTATTAATCTACCTGTGTTTACAAAGTAGTTATGCAGTCATATAGTAGTTATGAACTCCTCAAATATACAAAATATCCTGTACCTTGCATAAGATTATAGTAGGAGAATGTCTAGATCAGCACCATTTCTTCATGTTACAGATGAAAAGTTTGAGCTTTGGGATTTGAGTCAAGCCTATTACTGGAGCGGTACAGTTTTCAGTAGTTCTTGCTGTTGTCGCCCTGGATCAATAAAAAAAAAAACAACGCAGAAACATTGAGGAGTTCTTAATGTTTTTAATAACATCTTGGTTGGTTGGCTAGAAGGTTAAAAGTAAAGTAGCATTTATTTTGAGCTTGATAGATTTATGAGTAGTGCTTTCAAGAGTAATGATGCTACATTCAAATACTAACATTTTCTCCCCAGTTAATTTAGTAACGCAAAAAAAAAGAAGTTATTTTTTTCTCCCCCTCTTTGGGGCCATAACTTGCTTTCATTGACATACTTGTTTCTCCTGCATTTGAATTTTTTATTATTGTAATTAAATGCTACTTTATGAGCAATCATTTCAAAATAGATGTTTGTTAATTTGGCAGGTTCACAATTTTTAAAAATACAAGTTTGTTGAAATGAAATTAATTGTGCCTTCCATAGAGAATTCCCAATACCAGTAAGTTATTTAAAACTTGAATGTAATATGCTGATATTGTAGAAAATATTCTGTGTAATTATATTGTTTCATCTCTTCACTTTATTTTAGGTGAAATAATGCAAGTAGTATATTTGTCATTGAGGGTGTTCTCATATACTCTTTTATGATTAAGTGAATGAAAAACCTGAAAATCAGAAACCCTCTTCAATTTATTGTTGATGGATAGTAAGATTACATCTATTTTATAAATCATGAGACTCACTGCAGCTAAGAAGAGGGTATAATGACTTTTTGCTCTTTTTAAAAGTAGTTGTATATTTGGCATTGTCAGTGGGAGGTCTGAGCCTTCTCATTTGCTAGGAGATGTACTTTGCAGGTGGTTTTAGTGTTGGCAGGTAGTTATCCGGTTGTTATCCTGCATTCAAATCAGATTACATTTCTTGATTGTTATATTCATTAAATGGAAACAAGGATGCATTACTTCATTTAAGGCTCCTGTGAATTCAAGGCATGGAGTAAAACTTCATTAATCTGCACCCCATTTGTTTAGAGGGTGTAATAATTTAGAAAAGTGTTGGGCTGAAGTTTACTTTCCTGCTATCTATAAAGAAAGGATTACTAACCCATTAACCAAATTAATAGTGCAAACAAAATTGGAGGAACAAATGGTATTAAACACCCTTAAGCACTTTAGAAGTACCCATATACCTAAAGACAATCTAAACTTGAAGTACAAAATATTCTAAAGTTTTTTAAATAAGATTTCTTTCCAGGAATAATGATGAGACTTTAAAACAACCTTTCAAAAATACATCTCTAATTCAGTACTACCTTGCATTAAACTCAGTTACTCCAAATCCATGAGGTTTGGTTGAATTTGGCAGGCAAACATGAAGTTTTTATAGACCCAGGGCTTATCAGTGTTTCATAATGGTGATTAGAATGTGGATAAGAAGACACATTCCCATTGATAGCATATAGACGAAACCTTGGTGTCCATCTTCTAGTGCAGCTGACTGTTTGAGATGGTAACATCTAATTCATTCCATATATAATACATTTTCACTAAGATTTATCCTATGGAAACACATGAACCTGGATCCTAGCACAGTGCCTACCACAGAGAGTGGCACAGAGTAGCCCCCAAGCTCCAAGGATGTTTTTATTGCATACATTGTTATAGGAAAAGAGAATGGTTAAAATTAAATATTGAGTAAATGAATGAAAGACCTATTTCATTATCTTCTACAAAGTGTGGCATCAGGGTGTGGAGTTTTTTCTGCTCTATTGAATAGGAAATGCATTTTTTCATCTCTTTGGGGAGCTGAAATAAAGGATTTATTTCAAATCTTGTAATTCCATAACTAGCTTATTAACATTTTAAGCTTGTTCTGTTACTTGACTCCGTTTCCTTCTCTTCCCACCCCCCCATAACCTCACAAGATTGTGGATTTCTTTTTCTCAGGATGTTATCCCAAGGAAGGAACGAACCCCAATGTGGGTTTCATCATTTCCCTCCTCCTCCTTTTCTGAGCTGTGATCACACACTGAAAGCTCCATCCTGTGCTGATGTTTGAGAATCTGTTACCATGGTGCTATTCCCGAGCTCAAAGGATGGTTTTATTGCATACATTGTTGCAGGAAAAAAAGAATGGTTAAAATTAAACTAAAAAAAAATCCTGATTAATAATAGAAAATGGGATAAATGTTTTCAAAATCAAATACAGGGTTGAGAACAATACATTGTTATGATTGCCTTTGCTTTCCAAACATTTCCTTTCAGTTTTTGCTTTTTTGTTTGGGAATTGTATTTCATATAAAAGGCCCCACTGTCCACTAGTTTCTAGGCATATGTCCAAAATACAAGTGGACGTTAATTCAATTCAGCAGATAAGATTTCCTTAGAGACCTCTGGAGGACTTCACTAGTCCATCCCTACTAGCCTACGTCTCTGACCTGTGTCCTCTCAGACAAAACTACTTACAGAAAAAATAAGATTTGGTGTGTGTGTGTGTGTGTGTGTGTGTGTGTGTGTAGGTCAAGAAGGATATAAAAGAAGGAAGAGCAATACAGGACTTTGAAGCAACTGTGAGTTGAGAATGAAGAACACTGGTGCTGAGGTAGATCTGAGGGGCAGCTGATGTTGAAGCAAAGTGATCTGTGGTCTACTTTATACACAGAACCAGCCACTTCACAGCCAGTAGTGATCCTACCACCAAGGCTGTAACCTTGTTCTCTTTTCTAGATTGAGAGACTAGGATTTATAATTTCTGCAGACTGACAATTTTAGACATTTAGAATTTTTCAATTATACCACAGTTTAATTACTTTGTCCATTTTAAAGCATTTTGAAGCACATTAATGATGGAAAAAGTGGTATGTTTACCAAAAGTCACCTTTCCAGATAAAAACTATGAAAAGTTACTTTTTAACAACTTTTAGGAGAAATGAAATTTAGAAATACATTAGGAGGCAAATATAATGAGTTGCAATTAAATCTTTTAAATGCCTTAAAATAGCTGTTAAGATAGTTGTCAAGTTCCACAGTTCTTTAAAAGGTAAAGGACTATGACTATTAGAGAAAGAATTCAAAGCATTCTTTGCTTACAGTATCATAGTTTGGATAGAAGCTCAGGAGTAGACCTGGTGCTGGAATACAAACCCAGTGTCAGAAAGTTAGCTATGTTGGCAATATTTAGCTTTGACATAGAATATTTGAGGTATATTCCATAGATCTGATAATTGTCATGATGATACCAAGAGTCAGAATTAAAGAAATGAATAAGTTGTGACAACATGGCTCAGAAGTTAAGAACTCAGGCTTCCAATTAACAGCTGGGTGTTTGTTTAAGCTCTTTATGCCTCAGGTTCTTCATCTGTGAAATTGGATTCATAATCATATTTACCTCATAAGATAGCTGTGTGGATTAAGTTACACAATATATGTAAATTACGTTAGCCATTTACACATGTAAGTTCCTAGCCTTATAAGCATCTGATATGTATAAATGGCTATTTTTGTAAAAATTTAAAATCTCCAAAGAGGCCCTTAATGAATGTATATCTACTTCAATTTTATAGCATTATGGATCCTTCCTACAGAATATGTTAAAGTTTGGAGATCATCAGGAAGTACTCTAGCATGTTGTTCTTGATTTCTTACAAATATCTAAATAGAGATGGGTCTGATTCTACCCTAATACTATATATCTCAGTGTAAGGATAGAGTTCAAGATTCTTCTGTCATGGAAATGACATCATTAATCAGTTAAAAGCTTCATTCTTGGGCTGAGAATATAGCTCAGTTGGTAGAGAACTTGCCTCACATACACAAGACCCTGGGTTCAATCCCCAGCACACACACACACACACACACACACACACACACAAATACACACACAAATACACACACACATGCTTCATTTTTCTTTGTTGTCTTTAGAGCTTGGTGTGAAGTGAATAAAAAGGAATGGTTATACGCTTTTTCTTCTCTCTTTCTTCCTTTTCCTATTTTTCTCTCTTCTTTTCTCATCTCTATGTTCAAGAAGTCAACACTTCTAAATAGCAGTCCTCTGTTTCTCTGGTGAAGTGCTCCTATTTCATTTACACCATCTGGAATCCCACAATATTAGAGATAGTTGTAGACACCAAAAGTTTAAAATTTGATTGGCAGAAAGCTGGACTAACTTGGAATCTCACCCATCCACACAGAGAATGACTCTGAGAAGGTAACCATTGTTCCTTATTTGGCCACCACTGCCGTGGTTGCATCACAGTGCTAGCTTTCTCTTTCTCTCCACTCCAGCAGCCCCATCTATGTAACTTACAACTCTGGTTCAACTCTGGTCTAACTCCTGTGGTTCATTGGGCTCTAATTTCCTTTGGGATCTGCCTGATCCTTGTGAGGAGCTTACTGTGATTATCATGTATACTTGTAAAAAGAAATGGGTGTCTAATTGGAGCTGTTACTCTAGTCAGCCAACTTCTTGAGATTTTCCAGGTATTGAAGTGCTACAAGAAATTTCCAAATAAGCATTATACTATAGAACAAAAATAGGCACAGACCAAAAAACAAACAAATAAACAACAACAACAATAACAACAACAACAAAAAAAAACCCTGCAGAATCTTTGGAGGAAAATAAAGCCAGTACTTTCTTTTCTCCCTTTCAATATGGACTGTGTGGACTGGTGTCTTCCAGGTACTTCATTCCATCTCAGTAGTTGCTCTCCTCAGAGATGGGGACAACACAATCTTTTTCATAAATTGAAAGCAGTAAGGGATGAGATCCTCTGACTTCTTCATTCTTGGTATAGGCATTTCTTGTCTCATTTTTAATGTATTTACTATACAGGCTACCTGATAATGGAAAATATTCAGCTTCAAAGCCTTCACAGCTCTGAAACATTTTTACCTATTGCTAAATTATTATAGTTTCCTGGAGACAAATGGTATACAGATTATCTTTATTAGAAAAAAAATGCTTCCAATATAAACTTAATGTGAAGGGTCGTCCAACATTAGATGTAAACAATTTTTCTGAGGCTCGTGCAGAATAAACACTAATAGACAGGAAATGATTCTGCATTAGGCCTGGCTGTGAGGAATCAAGACTGAATTCTCAAGGTGACACAAAGGCAAGTGAATCCTCAGCCCAAGGCTAATCAGTATTTAATAATTAGAAAAATAAAACTTTTATTTTTTGATGACAAAGCATGGATATCTCCATTTGATTTCATATTGAACGGTAGCCTCTGCTTTTTGTTGTTGTTGCTGTTGTTTTCCTCAGAAGGTGCTGAAGCTTATTGTCTATTATAGAGCTAATAGAGAGTTCAAAGAGACTTCACAGAAGGGGGAAAAGAAATGGAATTGAATCGTATACATCCATAAGAATGGGAATCTAACTAGAATTAGGTATATTTGATATATTCCATGCTTGTATAATTATATCAAAATGGATTCTGTTGTCATGTATAATTAAATAATAACGAAGAATTTTTTTTTTTAAGTAATGGGGTCTGATAGAGTGAATTTGAGAGCACTACTCAACTTTACCTCATCTAGGAAGTTCAATCCTGAAAAGTCACTTACTGTAAACTCAATTCATTCATATCCTTTCTTATTGGAGAGAGTTAAAGCTATGGCTTTAGATGTTGATGTCAGTTCTGGTAAAACAAGGGGACAAGGGCATTTGTGTACTTTCTTAAGGAAACAAGCAAACCCTATGTCTATATGTGGAACACATCTGAGAGAGGAGGAACAGCTCTAAAATTGGCTTTAAATATTAAAGTCTGGCTGGGAAAGTATTCCTTATTCAGTTTACCAAAGCAATCCTTGGATACGTGGGTCTTATAAAACACTAAGAGGGGATGAACACATGCACCACGAGTCTCCCTTCTCCAGGAACACTTGCACAAGCCTATCTCAGTCCCTAGGCACTCCATTTCTTTCCTGGTATGTCATGCCATTTGATTTGATCAGCTTCCATTTGAAAATTTGTATTTAAACTCAACAACTATTTATCTCTTATCTATTCTACATTCCAGTGAAGACTCAGGGGAGAGTTAGATAAGGTGCTTTTAGACTGTAGAGGACCCAGGTCTGTGGATGTAAATAGGTGATTTCAAGGCAGCCTGCTCAGTGTCTTAGGACAGGTGTGAACAAAATACAGTTAGAACAAGAAGGAGAGGACTTCCCCAGGGGGTCTCTTTGGCACTGCCATTGAGCTGTGTCTCCAAGGACAATGAATCTGCAGTTAAGCATCACATGCACAGTTCTTTTGAAAATAATGGCAACTAGAATTCTATGCTTGATTATTCTGTTTATGTAAAAGATATGTCTTCTCAGAAATTAAAATTAACTATGGAGAGTGTTAAGGCATGGAGAGTAAATATCTCTCATTTGTAGGAAATTCAAGAAAGTCTACAAAATAGATATAATGTACTGTGAAAAGATTTCCACAAGGCTGTTGCTAGGTAGCCATTTGTGTAAGCACCTTTTTTTTTTCCTTCTCTATGAAGTTCTGCAACAGCAAGAATCAAAGAGATTTGGTGCCTGGGAAGGTTTACTTAGATAAATCATTAATTTTCCAAGCTCTGTAATATCCAGCTATATTTCATAATTAGAGACAAAGTAAGTCATAGAAAGGTTGGATCTTTTGTCTGGGGTCTTGGAGCTCATCAGTGACCAAACAGTGAATTGAACTTCAAGATCTTGATTAGATACTAATGCCGTAACTGTTCACAGAGTATTAGGAGGTTTTATTGCAGGAAGACTGAAAGTCAATATTGATTGATTATTATTTACTAAATAGCTCAGTGTCACATGCCCTGAGAACTCTCCTTGCTCACATCTAGGGCTGGTACTTCACTTACTTACCAGAGCCTAACCCCTTTTACCTACAAGGACATGGATTTAGCAATTCTTATCCTGTATCATCAATATTTCAAAATATCATCAATATTTTCCTGTCTATATGAACTTTCCTAATAGCATACTAACATGCTATTTTTTCTTCATTTAAAAAAAACACTCTATTCAGCTAGTATTATTCAGCTAAATATTCTAGTATTTTCCTATGTCTCTCCTTTTCTTCACTGCCAAAATTCTTCAAGAAGTTAACTATGCTTATGAACTGTACTTTCTCAGCTCTTACTCTCTGAAACCCACTATAGTCAGGCTCACTCACACCACTCCACAGAAACTGCTCTTGTTGAGGTTATCAGCAAACTCCAAGTTGTTAATTTCACAGGTCTGTTCTTCATCCTTGTATTATTTGACTGTCAGCCACATTGACACAGTGGATCCTTCCTTCCTTCTCCACTGAAACATCTTCTTCTTTAACTCCCAGGGCAATATATTTTCCAGTTTTCCCCCTATGTTACTTTATGTATAATAGGAATTTAAAAGTGTTTGTGTGTGTGTGTGTGTGTGCATATGTGTTTGAAACTGATCTAATAAATTATACCACTCCCATTCCTGACCCTACATTCCCAGTCTCTCTCACTTCTACCATATCTTCCCCAATTTAGTCAATGGCATCTCCATACTGACAGTTGCTCAGGTCAGAAAACTTTGACTCAGTTTCCCTTTCTCTCACTGGCAAGTCATTTTGACTGTACTGTCACAGTGAATCCAGGATTAAAGACAGGCAGTCAGTACAGATAGGCAATCAGGTAGGATTGAGGAAAGAGGCCAGTTTGGGTCCTGAAAGTTGGAGACAGCCCCTGGGAATTGAAATGTTAATGCCTTCCTCCACCCTTATCCAGATAACCTGCCCCTGCTCCAACCTATTTGTAAGGTACCTGACCCAGGAATTTTCCTTCCCTACAGGGAGTTGCAAAAGTTGTTAATTAATGTGTCCTGGGATGCTTCCTGCTTTATATGCTTCACTCCATATGGCCCTTCTCCCCCCCACCCCATCTTCTTCTCACATTTTGGCCATCCCACCAAGCATTTCCTGGGCCCAGTCACATATACAGGAATGAAAGAGATAAGGGGGAAATGAGCAGGAAAACAAAGAAAATTTAGGATGTATAAAACGTGCAGAACACCATCACTTCTTGGGATACCAGCATACTAGCCATGGCCCCCTTCTCCCTCCTGGGAGAAGTTTGTGTAACCCCTTTGTCGCGACCCCCTCGCCAGCAAGGAAGACACGACACAGGATTCTTCTTTCAGCGGTTTATTCAAGCCTTAATTCTAGTCTTCTCTCAAGCGCGCTTGCTTCCGCGCACCCACACACAGCCTAATAAAGCTTACTCAAGTCCAATCCAAAGCTGCCACGCGGGGTTTTCTCATAGGGTATTGAGGGACAGCGCGCCAACTCTTCCTAATAAGGAGTTGTTTACCAAGATCCACAACGGAGACCGGCGCCATCTTCTAATGGCGGCAACGGTCTACAAACACGGCTCACCACAGTTCCCCTTTATTTCTTAAAAAACAATGCAGGCGAAAGTAGAGGTCCTATCCCACTGTGCAAACATGGCTGCAATGTATGGCTCAGTCCCAAGGAGGCGCCTTCCCTAGATCTGACACCATATCAGCCGACGCCTTTTTTCGTGGGACGGGGCGTGGACGCCAAACCTGTATGCAATAGGACATGCTTCCCTTGAGGTCCGGAGACCGGATCACTCAAGTGCAGTGCCTTGCCTCGCATCCTGCATCGTGATGACGGCGAAAAGGAAAGGGGATTTTACAAGTAGCCGGTCAGTGACTATGAGGTTGGAAGTGGCAACACCGTCTCTCAGCCCCTGAGAAAACGAAGGGTCCAAAGCATAAAGTGCAGCACCAGCATGGAAGCCCATCTGCGTGCAATGGCAACAAGGCCTGCAGTGTGCATGGGCCTTCCATAACTGGGAAAGCAGTAAGAGGAGGGCATGCCAATCCCAGTGCAATGTCAAAGATAACTTGGGGTGCAATGGCCAAAACCCAGGAAATTATTGCTTAAGTTGCGCAAGCCAAACTTGTGGAGAGATACCATTCTCTAGAGCTGCAAAAGCCTGGACGATCATAGCCTTTTCTTGGCTATGGCGAGCTCTTAGGCGACAGAAAAGCCACAAAGGACAACCCCAAAACAGCACATCGCTCCAAAAATGCCTACTCCCACCCATTCCTTAAAGAAAGAAAAAGCAGAAGACAACCAATTCGTAAATTGGCCCAATGTCACAGGTTCCACACGAGTGTTGTTCAACATGGCAATTTGTGTCAGTTGAGTCTGGATCAGCTTCTCTGCTTCCATGGACCAGTTTCCGGCCAGGTACTGTCCAATAATTTGAGAGGTATTTCTGGAATCATTAAATCTGAGAGATGTTATACATAGATGTGCACGATGATCAACACAACCCAAATGTACTAGGTCTGACAATTCCTCAATCTGAGCTTGGAGGAGATCCACCCTTTGATTAACGGCCAAAATTCCTGATAAAATATGTTGATTGATTTTACTTTGAGACTCTAAAATGCTGGAAGTTTGTTGGATGACCTGATTAACCGTGGCCGCAGTCTGCACTTGATTAGCCATGGCCACTCCCGCAGTGACCGCTGCAGCAGCAGACACTGCAACCGCTGTCACAATAGCTGCCGTGATTCCAAAATCCCTACGGCTCCTGAGCACCTCAACAATAGGGAAGGAGTCTGGATCCGCAGTAACCAGAATCGGGACGAAAGTCGGGACCTTCATAACAATTGCCGTGCTCCAGGATCCATTCCAACACTCAGACAAGACACATGTACAATTAGAACAGTCAATCATTTCTGATCCTGTAGTATTGGTATCATTGGTCAAAAGGAACAGAAACGGAGAATGAAGGCAGACTGCTGCAGAGGGCAGTGTAGCATTGGACACCTGAGAATTGTATGAAATGTTTTTAAGCCTCCTACCATTACCAGTGTCCTGTACTGAGCCAGACACATTAAACAGCCAGCTCTGGACTCCTCTCAATTGAGCCAGAGCAGAGACATCGGCTGTGGCCCCCTTTTCATTGGAAATCAACCATTGAAACCAAGACCAGCCTGTTCCTGTAGTGGAATTATCCTTGGAAGAATTATACAAATACCTTTTAAGAGAAGGGGAAAGAGAGAAACCCACAGCAACTTTGCGCTTCTCCCAAGAATGATCTTGACAAGGCGTGAATGTCAGGGGGAAGGAATAATACGGGGTACAATAAGGAGAGGCCTTAAAATAAGTGGCATTACTAGAGTTAGGAAAAGCCACCAGGAGTGACACCTGGGAAGTTATAGCCAAAGTGGTGATATTCATTTCGGTCGAATTTGTAGTCTCTCCTGAGCCCTCCTGTGCCCCCTACTCTTAATACTCTCAGCTCCCTCGGACCTCTCCTCATGCAATTGTTCAAGAACCTCCTGTCCTTTGGTTAGGGCATCCTGACATCTACTGTCAGATAAACAACCCCTTACTAACTTCCATAAAGGAATCACCCCACCTTCGAGGGTCCCTTGTTCATGTGCAAAATCTAAATCCCTGTCTAGTTTTTCCCAGCTGGGGATCGTGAGACTGCCCGAGTAAGCAAACCACGGGGCCGCTAGATCTACTTGTTTTAAGAACATCTGCAAAGTACTCTGTTTAACTTTTAAACCTTTAGATCGTAGCAGTCCATCCAGGGCTAACAGAATAGGACTAGAAGCAGAAGCGCCCATGGCGTTAATGCAGAAAGCGAAAGCAAAGAAATAAAGCAAAAGTCCAAAAAATCCCCGGTCTCTCTGCTTACAGAGGAGCGACCCGCTAATTTTTCCGCGGATTCCCACTTACCTGGGAACTTACTGGTGCACCACCCTGACCGCTGAAAGTTCTGGATCCTGGGATTGAGAGGTATTCGGTTCCCCGTGCGGGCCACCAACTGTCGCGACCCCCTCGCCAGCAAGGAAGACACGACACAGGATTCTTCTTTCAGCGGTTTATTCAGGCCTTAATTCTAGTCTTCTCTCAAGCGCGCTTGCTTCCGCGCACCCACACACAGCCTAATAAAGCTTACTCAAGTCCAATCCAAAGCTGCCACGCGGCGTTTTCTCATAGGGTATTGAGGGACAGCGCGCCAACTCTTCCTAATAAGGAGTTGTTTACCAAGATCCACAACGGAGACCGGCGCCATCTTCTAATGGCGGCAACGGTCTACAAACACGGCTCACCACACCCCTTTTAAAGTAAATCCTGCTTTATATGCTTGCCTTGGCATGCTTCTCTAATGTTATACATCAACATATGAGGAAGCAGGACTCGTCACCTATAACTGGAGGTATCAAGAGTATATCCAAGCTCTGACCTCTTCTCACCAGCTCCACTGTCACTACCCTGGTCCAGCCATCATCTTTTTATTCATGGCTTACTGAAATAGTCCTCTAACTGATCTCTGTGTTTCTATTCTTGCTTAATTACTAATGCCACAGACACAATTAGCCTAGTAAAATTTAAGTCCTCTCCTTAAAACTGTCTAATTTACCCATTATCATGGTTCATAAGGTCCAAACCATCTGGCTCCTGTTATCCCTATGACATGGTCTTTTAAATTTCCACCTCACCCTGGAGGCTCTAGACTCTTTGGGCCTCCTTCTTATTCCCCTAATTCAGAGTTTGGCAAAGCTTTTGCTGTAAAGGGAAAGATTGGAAGTAATTTAGGCTTTATTCAACTCTTATGGTGATCACAGAAAACAGTTATAGATGGGACATATATGAGTGAGTGTGGCTGTGTTCGAATTAAACTTTATTTACAATAATAGATAGCGTGTTGGATTTGTCCCACAGACTAGTCTCCATAGACTATAGTTTCTGTCTTCTCTAAGTCAAACTCATAAAGCCTTTACCCAGACCATTTCCAGGGCCTGAAATTCTCTTCCTCCAGACATCTGCATGGCTTCTCCCTTACCTTTTTAAGGATTCTACACAGGTGTTCCCTTCTTAATGAGACTTGTTTAGCCAGAGTGTTGGCACAGTATAGATGGCACACTTGAATTGGAAAAATTAAAGAAAGGCTTACCAAAGGTATAGGTTAAAAAATGGGAGCCTGGAAGAATGTGCACAACCCAGACCTAACAAAGCAGTGGGATGACCTCTATAGGGCCAAAGGGGGACAAGAAGTGGGAGCAGTAGCAGAACCCAGTAGGACAGAAATAGGTAGACAGAGTCGCTTTGGGAAAATCAGTGACTTTTGAGCTTCTGTTGGGGCTCCCCATTATTGATACCAGAGTAGAGGCCATAGGGCAAATGAATTTTCTGTTATAGTCTGCATAGCCTAGTCTTCCAGGACAGAGATCAGGGAAAGGGGGAAAGTATATATCTGATAATCCAGATGAAAGATACACAAAGCTTTTTTCATCCACTATATTTAAAATTATAAGCAGGATTGACTGCATCATTGAGGAACAAAATGAAAATGGAACAAAATTAAAATGGGGGCCACTTTTGTTTTTGTTTTTATGTAGGTTGCCTGTCCATGAGCCAGCCCAGATTTCAGCCTTTGCCTCCAGCAGTGGATTTCCTTTGCTTCTTTCCTCCTTCATTTTTCTCCATTAAACTACCTCTATCTAACTATTATGTTATCTAACTTACTTACTTAGTTGATTTTCTTTCCACCCAGTGCAATTTAAGTTCTCTGGGGTAGAGAACCCTTATATGTTGTATATAATGCCTCAAACACTCGTTGGCACAATAAATGCAGTAAATATATACAAATTAAAAGAATGAACCATTCTCCTGAAAAGGGAAAGAAGTAAGGGATCAAACTTTTACTGATTTAGCATGGTTCCTTTTCCATATTCTTTTTTTTCTAACCTTATATATTTGGAGTTTTTATTTTTTTAATTTATTTTTTAATTTGTTTTAATTGCTTACACATGACAGTACAATGACCTTGACATATCATACATTTGAATCATATGGGATATAATTTCTCATTTTTCTGAGTGTACAGGCTGCAGAATCATATTGGTCATGCAGTCACATATATACACACAGTAATAATAATGTCTATTTCATTCTACTATCCTTCCTATCCCCCCCTCCCCTCCCCTCCCATCACTTCTCTCTACCTAATCTAGGGTAACACTATTCTTTTTTTCCCCCTCACATATTCCTTTTCCATATTCTTGACCCTTCTTTTCATTAGCCAAAACTCAAAGCTAAATAAAATCCATTATCTCTTGTTAGAAAGGATAATTTTAAAACCTTCAGTATTTAAGATTATCTGCCTTAACAATTTCCTCTATAAAAGGCAGTGATCAAAACAAGACCTTTCATTTAAATTAGTGGTTGGCATGTAGAAGAGAAATGTGAGTGTGAATGTAATTTTAAAGTTTCATACAGTTTATTTCCCTGGGAACTTATCTAATGTGTTTTTTTTTGTGTGTGTGTGGTATGCCTATCTCAGAATCAGTCATTCTTGGAGTTCAGTACTTGCCCTACTTCTCTCCTCATTGTTCAGGCCCTACAAAATACTCTAAAGCTAACAGTTCAAAATAATATTTTGAGCAGATTAAGCCCAAACCCTGTCTCCAGTCTTTATCTTCCATCTTGCCTTCAAAATACATAGTGCTGCATTGATTCAATTGCCTGTAACATATCATTACTTGCAAATCTCATAGGAATCTAGAGATCACTCAAATTGATTGTGACTGCATCACTCTTCTCCTACTCCAGTCACCAGCCTGCTGTTTCTACTTTGGCTTTGGGGACATCTTTATCCCCTCTGTGATCAACTACAGAAACAGGAGTCACTGGTGGCTTCTTTTTTTTTGTCATCCACCATCTAATTAGATGCAACAGCCTATTTGTTTTTTACCTCCTAAGTATCTCCCAGGTCTGCATTTTCCTTCTCATATCTACATCTGTTGTACTAATTCATATGCTTGTTATTATTTACACTCTAGATTTTGACAGTGGTCCCCCTAAGTGATTTTGCCTTTAACTGTACTATTATATCGGTCTTCTGCAATACTGCTAAAGTGGTCTTCATACATGCTTGTCTTATCATATCTCCCATGTGTAAAATTTGTTCAATGATTTCTCTTAACCTATAACATAAAAACTAAACTCTTTTAAATGACATATAAAATCCTCTAAGGTATTATCTTCCTCTGGGTTTTTTCAATTAATGAAATTAAAATACCAAACTACTACTATTTCTTCAGTCAGGTGTTTTTCATGACCTCTAACCTCGTCATGCCTAGCATTTAATGTTGATTCTCCTATAGGCAATGTTTTCCCAGACTTATCAACTCACCAAACTTTGGCTTCTTTGTCCTCTAAGGCCCATCTGCATCCCTGCATTCTCACTATACCTTGTTACGCCATTGTAACCTTGAAGGGAATATTGCAAGATTCTATATATTTAGGTATATTTCATACCATAGATTCAAATTTCTTTGGAGAAGAGAGTATTTTTAGGTGTTCAATAAAAATGTGTTGAACAAGTGCTACATTTAAATTTTGGCCATCACACAATATATGCACATCTTTGCATAAATTTAAACCACAGGTCTAGAATTTCATATTCAATATTTTAAATAAGTACTTGAGTTTTTAAAAACTGAAATCAATGTTCTTAATTATCCATGAACTGTTGTCTATTTTTGTCTAGAGAGTAGTAAAGGCAGGTAGTTTTATTTTTCCTAATGATTATGGAAAAGGTTACTTTAAAAATAAAAATTAGTAGTTTATAATTTATGTTTACTTAAAAAATGTAGATAGAAAACTAAAGCTCTGTAAATGAATACACATGAATCCATAGTACTTAAACACACTTATGAAAACATATTTCAACAGTTCCTCTGAAAATTATAGCTGTATAATTAAGGATAAACCCATATGTAATTAAAAGTTAATATTTTAGATGCATAGTTTATGTTGTAGATATATTTATGTCTTAATCCCTGACCTATGTCATTCTATATCAAACAATAATCTGTTTCAATTCAGATATTTGCTATTTATTATATATATTATCCAGAACTTGATGGTCAGATTAAAATTTGGCAGTAACATATGAAAAAAGTAGAATGTACTATCACCATGCCATGTTCCCTGGTTTTCTGAGGGGCATATTAAAATGATAATGTTCTTGTTGGAGGAATATACAGGCCAATAAACTGTTTTGTGGGTTATTAAACAGTGAAGTGAGGCTAAATCTTCCAATTACCATCAAAAGGCTCTTATTGCAAATATATTACAGTACCATGGAAATTTCCTTTTGTATATTAGATTTTATAACACATTATTTTTTGAACTTGATTATAATTAACATTATACTAGGCAGTAAGCAGATGTGTATCTCTTCACTTAAAAAACTCCTAAATTAAAGTTCCAAAATTCAAAATCCAAGATAATACCACTAGACCCAAAAATAACTTTTCACTTTCTATAAACTATTTCTGTATCCATAGAAAAGCAGGAAGAAGAGAAGAGAGGACTGACATTTAATCCACAACAGATATGCCTTTGGGTAGAGATAGCTGCTTGAGTAAAGCTGACAGATTTCTACAAAAAGTGCAGTTGATAGAAAAACTGTATTCTACTTCTACAAATTGTTAAATCTGGACTTTCAGAACAAAAGCCATCTAGAAGTACCCTATTATCTCTGAAATAAGATAGTGTTAATCTTGTGGTAGCATCAATATTCACTGATTGCATTAATTGGAATCTCATTATTTTTATAATAACAGAAAAATACCAAAATTAAGTAAGTAAATAAATAAAGGACTCAGTAGACCATTACATTAGTTTTTTTAATACATTGAAGAAAACCTATATAATAGATGAAACATATTCTTTTTTAAAAAATTTCTTTTTAGTTTTAGATGGACACATATCTTTATTTTGTATATTTATTTTTATGTGGTGCTGAGAATCGAACCCAGTGCCTCCCATGTGCAAAGCAAGAGCTCTGCCACTGAGCCACAACTCAGTCCCTACATTAGTTTTGTTTTTGTTTTAATCTCTGGCACTGTGTCTGGAAGGTTGACTTTTCTACCTTTTTGTACCCTATTTTTAAGGACAGCTTTTAAAAAGAGATAAATTTTTTTGATGGAAATGTATAATCTTGAAGATAGGATTGAAAAAAGACTAATCAGAAGAATTTATCAGATGCTGAAATAAATGTAATGGTGGCTGCTTACTATGCATCAGATTTTGTAGGAAGAAACCCAAGGCTATTTTACAGGAAAGGTGGGATGGCACCCAAAACTTTTATGACAAGAGGTAAAAGTAGCTAGGTTGCATTTCTCCTTCCATACTGATTTTAAGGTAGCTCTGGATTTCCTAAACAATGAATCAGTGAATTATAGTGATGTTTAGATACAGTTCCCATACATTGACTACATTTTCTTTTTATTTCATCCTTCCTCTTCCACACACCATATCCCTCCCACACACACATGTGTGAGCACACATACTTCCAATGAAAACCTCTAACCTTTTTTGATCATCTCCTTTTGGCTGTTTTTCTTTGAAAAATCACACATGATATGTGCTATCACATGTCTTTGGTATCTACAATATGAATATCCATTTATTCTGGGTCAGGATAAATTTGTAATTCCTATGTTTGGGTGTTAGAAAATCGAGGTATCTTGATGTTGCTCTGATAGTTTAGAATCTAATATTTCAATGAAATGTGGGTATTTTATATTCAAGTCTAACTTAACCCTGTGTAGGATTTTGTTATAAGAATTAAGTGTCTAAAGACATGTGCCCATTTGCAGGGATTAGTAAAGAAAAACTGGATCACAACTTCTTGGTGATGAATTAGCAAATGAAAAGAAGCCATTGTGGCTCATTCATTCCCTTTGTAAAATCTAATATATTTGAGTAGATATTAAGGAACAAATTGGACTCCCTATCTAGATGGAATTGGAAAGATTCAAAGAAATTTTAAAAGTAACTGTGGATTCACAAAAAGTAATGGAATTAGGAGATATTTTCCATTCCCCCCATGTAATGCACCCAAAATCCATCATGCATTTCCCACAAACTATGACTACTGTGGAGGAAAAGTTTATATACTCCATTGCAGGTCCAAAGCAACTTCATGGAGATATAATTAACAAAAATATTACTATTACAATCATGAAATCTTTTCTTTTGAACAACCTAGCTATTTGTATAACCTCTGCATGCTTTTCTTTCCTCTTTGGTCTGCCTTCTTTATCTGCTTCTTCAAATTCTTTCTGGCTTTTACATTTAATAATCTATGATGTTTGATTTGCTGTAGATTTCCTTCTGTGCCCCCCTAATGTATCAAGATACATTCTCAACCCAACCTCTCCTTTCAGGCAAGCTGTTTTCTCTTCTCTTTCCCACATCCCTTCACAGTATGGTAGTTATTTTTCATTGACTGACCGAAACTTGGCTCATCTGCTTCCTCTCTGAAGGAGAGGAGAAACACATTAGCAGAAGATTTTCACAATACCGGAACCACCATGTCTGTGGTGATAGCAGACCAGAGAAGCCTGGTATACTAGACTTGAAAATATTAGTGTGAGTGTCCCAGTCACTTTTATTGTATAAGAGAATTGAAACCCATATTTTAAAATACAAAGAGTAAAATAATTAGATATATAAATGTGTACATATAAATAGAGAAGTTGATAATCATAGAGTTTGATAAAATAGGATATAGGCATATTTTAAAGAAGACAAAATAAAAAACACTAATTTTTTTATTAGACATTGTAAGACCCAGACAGTGAGACATTAAAACATACCCCTCAATTTTTTTTCTTATACTAGTAGCCAGTCATGAATCCTAAACAACTATTTCAATTACCATAAGACAAACAATGTTAAACTAAGAAGATCAAAGCATCAGAGAAAATTGTGTATCCTCGAAAGTGCTTTGTAACTATTTCTACAGCCCTGTACCTCATAATCCATCCCTTGAGCTATTTCCATCATGTCTATTTTTAAAAGCCTAAGTTAAAAGTCTACACTTAATACTGGTTCTCAAACTTGAACATATAAGTAATACTAGAGGGTCTTCTTAAAAGTGCTATTTCTGGAGTCATAACTCCAGAGATATTGATTTGGGAAATTAAATGTGGGATTTAGGAATCAGTCATTTCAATAATTACCTTCACCCCTGCAAAATTGGGTGAGAATTTTTAAGATAAGAATCTAGAGTGGAATAGAGCCAAAAGTTAGTCAGGGTTTTTTAATGCATATAACCATCTAAAGTCATAATCTGTATATTCTTTCATTTTGTTTAAAAATAATACTATATGTATATTATAAATCCAAAAAGATTTAATGTGAACAAATAGAAAATGTTTTAACATCAAATATAATCACAAACTGTTAATTTGGAAGTAACTATTTTCATTCACATGATAAAGCCTTGGTTTAAACAAACCAATTTTTAGTTCATTAACTATCAGAGTTTTCTGGTTATTAATTTGCCATATAATAGCTTTGAGGTAAATGCCCTCTTTACCTTATTATAATTTATTATGTTACAGCTATATTTTGTTTCAGTGTTCCAAAGAAAATTTCCTGAAGCAGACTGGATTTCAGAGCTATTCTTTTTTCTCTTTAGTGCTCTTGTTTTTGTTTCTTGTGAATGTTTCATCTTATTTCCTCAAGGCCTCTTAGAGTTGCTTGAATGTGGACTTTCTAAGAGATTGTTTGTAAAGGGCAGGGGGAAATCAGTCGAAATGCCTAGACAATGAAAATCTAGGGTTAGCCAAATATTAAATACATTTCTAAAGGAGTAGCATAGTGTTATTTTCTCTTTTTATTTTTTTTCCTGTTCTAATCATCCATCATAAATAATGAGATGTGCTTTGTTAACACCAATGCACGATTTCCATAATGGCTTTCTACTGAGAAGTCTGTGCTTACACAAGATTTCCCTTTAGTCACTTAGGGACAAAAGTGGAAATATTATGGATGATGTTCTCATGATGGTCTCAAGAGAGAATTGTTTAAAGAAGATCCTAATGTATTAAAAATAAATAAAACAGCTTACTAAAAGGTTTATATTCTGTTTGCTCTAAGTACATTTTTCAACATGAATTTTTAAATTTCCACTTGAATCAGGCATATTTGACATATGCTTTCTGACACATATTTATTAAAATTTTGATATTTTGCTCATCATGATTTATTTATTTAATTTTTATTTAAAACATATTTCCTTAAAGTATTGTTTATCTTAGGGCTGGAGATGAGGCTCAGTGGTAGAGCACTTGCCTAGCATGGATTCAGTACCCAGCACTACAAAAGAAAAAACAAGAGAAACTAATACAAAATATTGCTTATCTTGATTACCAAGGGCTTTTTCTTGCATTTGTGCCCTCTTAAATTTGGTGCTTCTAGTAAGCTTGTCACTTGTTTCACCCTAGTCCTAACCCTGTTCCCTATTATTAATTAAATTAATTAATCACTCATGAGATGCATTCAAACATTTTTAAGGCTTTTGGCTACACACACTACCATTGTGTGCTCCAGAAATGTTTCTATAATTATAGTTTTAGAAATAAGTTCCAATATGGTGAAAGAGCCAAAGGCAAAACATGCTGTGTAGAAACAAAGTAGACTATTTAAGAAGCAATTGTCAGGATATATATATATATATATATACACACACACACACACACACACACACACAAACATATATATATGTGTGTATATATATATATATATATATATATATATATATATATATATATATATATATATTAGTTGTAGATGGACACAATACCTTTATTTATCATTATATAGTGCGAGGATGGAACCCAGGGCCTCACACATGCTAGGCGAGCACTCTACCACTAAGCCACAACCCCAGCGCTAGCAGGAGATCTTAGTAACAAGTGCAGTGTCCAACATAGAGCATGCCCTCATTAAACTGAATTAAAATTTCATCAGCATTTAGTTGTTAGAAGATTTTCTTACTTTTTTTTCCTAGAAATTGCCAAAGTGGATCACTATAATTGTTATCAATTTATTGTTTCTTCATCTTATATTCCTTTCTATTGCTTTGAAATTCAGCAGGAAGGACATTTAGTTAAAACTATATAAATAAAAAAAATAACTTTTAAAAATTATTGCTTCTATTTACAATATAATCTAATAATGTTTCATTAGATATTCAGAATTTTCCCAAAATTATCTGCTTTCCCAAGGGTTTCAATGATTCTCAGATCAAATTATTTTAGAATTTGCCCTTGAACAATCCCTTTATGGAAGTGAAATAAACAGAGTGCTGAGTCTTCCTATAATGCAGTGACCTTGCTTTGTATTGACAAAAAAAAAAAAAAAAATCTCTTACAGCTGGTTCGTATGTACTGCATGTATTGATGTGTTTCTGAAGGCCCAGATCAGTGAGGAGAAGATATAACTGTGCACACTCTTTGTAGATTAAAAAAAAACTCCTTTAGACCAGAGAGATTTTTAGCAATATTATTTCAGATTGGATTTGCACTTGGAAACTTAAACCAGGTAATCCTTATAGTGTTTATCTATCAAAAAGTTTTATTTTAGTGATTATATTTATGTTTTTAAAGTTTATTCTTGGTAGCTTTTCTAACTAAAATCATTATTTTCTGGAAACTGAATGCTAGTTGCAAAGGTTTACTCTAGTATGAAGTTTAACATAATGGCAGTTGTTTAACAGCTTAAGTAAGTGACATACTTGATTTTGATTAATATATTGAGCACTCTGAAAGTTATCTCTAATATAGATATGAGTTATGCATATATAAATCCAAATGAATTATTTCATAATGCATTGTTACTGTTAAGTGACTAATGACTAAATTATAATTTAAACATTTCCTATCACCTGATGTTGAATTGGCTATCTGTACATCCTTCAAATGGCATTTTCTCAGACCTAAGGACCCTGTATCTCTCACCCCAAACTAGTTCCATAGAGTTTTAAAAATATTTATTAATTTTGAAAATCTGTATAATCTTGTTTTCTGTCAACATTGTAACTTTTAATATGACAGATTTTCAGTAACACTGAGTTCTGATCGTATAAATATTACATGTATTTATATTAGGAAATTTAGAAAATATGGAAAACCATGAAGGAGATAGTAAAGTCTTCACTAATATAACTCCCTAGACAACATTAAATACATTTGAAAGTGGGTCCTTTTATGCATTTACCTAGGAATGTGCATAAGTGGAAGATCACGAAAGAAAGCTATATGTAACTTAATTTGTTACCTTGCTTCCCTCACTTAATACTGTATTATGGGCATTTTCTATGTTATCAAATAGGCTTTGAAAGTATAATTTTAATAGTTTTATTATGTTTCATTGCTTGCTTATATTATAATTGACTTAACCATCTTTGTTTGATTTTGATACTAGTTGTTTCTAATTATGAATTGTGTTTTATAACATTTATAATTAATATCTTTATTCATATATTTCTACCACATCCCTTATTTTCTCCCAAGGATTAATTAAATTAATTAATCACTCATGAGATGCATTCAAACATTTTTAAGGCTTTTGGCTACACACACTACCATTGTGTGCTCCAGAAATGTTTCTATAATTATAGTTTTAGAAATAAGTTCCAATATGGTAAAAGAGCCAAAGGCAAAAAAAAAAAAATAGGGCCAAATAAACTTTCTTAAACCCATTATCATAGCAATAATTCCATTCAAGAGTGTGGAGTCCTGATGACCTGATCACCTCCCCAAGGCCCTACCTCCTCATTCTATTCCACTGGGGTATTCAACATGAATTCTGGAGATACACAAGCATTCAAAGAATGGAACATGTTCACTGTTTAATTCCCAGGAATACGTGCTGTGCTTAAGGCCAAAATTTAGATTCCTCCTAAATTCCTTCTTTCTATCCTTATGTCTCAGAGAAAAGTACTTTGTTACCTGGACACTTTGCTATCTTTTATAAAAATGGCATTCCTTGATTCTCTTTTTCAGTTAGGAAGAACCTTATGACTAAATGTGGTCTAATTATTAAATAGAGCTATGTACTACTTCCCAGAGGAAGCAGAGGCTATCCCATCCTCACCTTTTCCTCCATTCTACCAGAGTCTCCAGATGATTCAAGCAGCCATTCTGGGAAGAGCCACCACCGGGGTAAAAAGTTAAGATAGAAGGTCACTGCTTCCTGATAATTTTGTAGAACTGTCACTCTAATACTGGGTACCATAATTATGATTTGTATCCTGTTTAAACTACTGGGGTGGGGGTGTCTATTTCTTGTAGTGAATCCAATCTTAATTAATAAGGTATCAAAGCAATTGAAATCTATTTTTTATAGTTGAATCTTCATTCTTCCATTTAGTAACTTATACAGATGCCTGGGTACTAAGTTAGTGGTATCTATTTGCTTGTTCTGAACATAGGAAATCAATATCAGTAAATTGAAATTGTCAATAATTTCCTAATTGTCAGTAATTTAGTTTAGGGAACATTAATTTTCCTGTGAGTTTCCAGCATTCATGGAGAGTGTACAAAACCCTTATAAAAGATCATTGATCTAAACCCAAAAGAAAAACTCTTCTTGCTATCTATGTTCATCCTTCCTCAGAGTAAGCAAATTCAGTGCTATATTCCAAGCCCTCAAATCATAGTACACATTGCTGGAAGTGGGAACAGGCAGCTCCAAAGATCTATTTATTTTGTATTCCAAAAAAGATATACAGTGGCCTGTTTGGGGTTCTTGTACTCTTTCTTTTTTGATTAAAAATTGAAGCCTCTTCAAAAACAGCTAGCTTTTATTAATAACAAGCAATAGATGGAAAGAAATAAATATGTTGGAGATATAGGGAAATTTACCTAAGGAATCATAGTTCTTAAGTCCTTTGTTAATTGCCTCTGGATACCCCTTTAGTCCCGGGTCTATCCAGTCTCACCACACTCAGGATCCTGAATTATTCATGCTCTCCCTCCCCTTGAACATCACCATCACACATATTCTCCCAGTTCAGTACCCCACTTTGTTTCAACTTTGGCATAACTGTGCAGGGAACCCTTCTAAAAAATTCTTCTCTCTTGTCCTCATATAGCCTTCAGTACTTCCTTTTTCCTAGTAGATATCATGCTGTCTCCTAATTGCTGGTCAGTTGTATCACTAACTAGTCAAAAATTTCCACATAGTGACTTTTTTTTTTCAGAAAATTCCTAGCACCTAGTAGGTGCTCAGTAGCTATGAAATGATATTACACACACACACACACACACACACACACACACACACACACACATGGCTCTTTTATCTTTTTCATTCTGAAGTCAGTAGAGAAATCAGTAGATTTCATAATCACATAAGTAGCATAAAATTTGAATATGTCAAGAATCCTTCATCTAATTATTACAAGGTATTACTTTCAATGTCTTATTTCATGGTTGTATTTGTATATTTGTCTATGTATTTTATGAACAAAACAAAACAAAAATAAATGTCAGGAGCTTGAATTCAAGATTGGGACACATGTATTGTATTTATTTTTGTAACTCTCCTTTCTTGGGTCTGTCCCAAACTACAGAAGCTGCTGGCAGAGTTCATTCAGTGACAAACATATGAGGTCACTCTTCATTTCTGAAGGCTAGATATATTCATGTTGTTAGTAAGGAGCTCAGAACATCTGTATTTATTGAACACATTCTAAAGGTAAAGTACTATATACATGCAGGCAGCTAAATATTTAAATTTTGATGATATTCTATATATCTTAAGTGGTAATTTGCATATATAAACACACAGCATGCCTGACCAGAAGCAGGCTCTGATTCTGGCACCAAACCTCCTTGGTTCAAATCCAATTCCAGTCACTTAATAGCTAAATAATCTCACCCAGTTTACTTAAACTCTCTAAACCTTAGTATCCTTAACTATAAAATGGGGATATTACAATACTTACCTAATGAAGTTATTTTGAAAGGCAAATGAGAAAATTCATATAGAGTGTTTTATTCCAGTGCCAAGTGCATAATTCTTTGATTTTTTTCAATATTAGTTGCTATTATTATTGCTCTAATTATCAGAGTTGTCAGAAAAGGTGGGTATGATGGAACCACAAGTAATAATGTTGGAAAGAACTCAAAAAATTCAGTCCTGGAATGACTGTAGTTCACAATAACCTAATATATGTTTTATGAAGATCTAAGAGGGAGGAGCTTAAAGCCTTCAAACATAAAGAAAGAATAAAGGAAGGGAAACGCTTATTACCCTGATTCAATCAGTGCATACTGTATGTACCCCTTTAATATGTACAATTAATAAATGCTAATCTAATACAGAAGGAAAAGATTTTCAGTTCTATGGCAAGCACTGTATTAGTGAGGTTAAGAAACACTCCCTCCTCAGAATCACAGGAGACTTGTTTGCAGGACTTATCACCAGGTGGGTGTTCAGAGTTCCCATCTGCCTGTCCCCTGCCCCACTCAACCGGGCTTCCTCAGGAGCCTATCAGCCAGGCAGGAGCCCCAGAAAGACAATGGGTAAAAGTCAAGGTGGAAAAGGCCCCAGTGATTTTTAGAAGTCCAGAAGGCCGTGCTCCTCAGCTCTGCTTGATCCTCTCAATGCCCTTGCTGGTTGAAGGGAAAGGAAAATATTTCAGAAGTTAAGTCCTTGGTTGCCTAGCCCATTGCTCTTGGCTCAAGATAAGGCTTCAGCACTCACAGTAGAAAGGTGACCAGAGGAAAGCTGCTCTACTCATGGCTGATAGGAAGCAGAGAGGGCTGTATTTTCTGTATATTAAAATATAGCAGGTCCTGCTAAAATTAATATAAGTGCTAACATTTTATAGATACATGTCATTTTATGTGCATATATGATTTCTTTTGGTTTCCTACAACAAATTCCCATATTAGGTATCAGGTATCTGAAAGTAAAAGAAAAGTTAAATGAAGATATGAAGTAAGAGATGACTGTTCAGAAGAAGTAACCTAATTGAATATTGTATTTCAAATTTATTTAAATTGCTACCTCTTTCTCTTCACACCCATTAAATAGTGAACCCTACAGCTGCAGTATGTGTTTAATTACTGTTTGGTTCTAGACGTGCTCTAACATGAAAATCTTTCACTTGACATTAAAAGTCAACTTCTTTTATTTTACCTTATATTTAATATATACCCAAAACATACCAAGAGATGAATAAAAAGAATGGCTTCATCATCAAAGATGCATTGCTTTAATTTGAGATATTAGTGGCCTTTAATGAAATCCCTATGAGATATAGCAATATTTGCCCCTAAAATGAGTGATGATTTTGATTGCAAAAATGTTGATAATGACTTTATCCTGGTTTTACCACATACTGGTTGTGTTACCATGGACAAGGAACTTAGCCATTCTAACTTTTAGTTTCTGGTCAATAGAATGGGAATAATAGTAGCCACCTCACAGGATGTGGGAAGAATAAATGAGATAACATGTAGAAATCAGAGTACAGGGTGGGAAGTACTCAGTACACAGGATTTTTATTTGTTTGGTTTTGAAACTAGACTTACTCTTCTTTGGATGGGGTAGGGCTTGGTATCAGTTTGGATTTGTTGATTTGAAAGTAATAAGAGGAAACTAAGTAAAGTATAACAGTGGTGAGCTTCTAGATCTGGGGGTTCTTTGCATGTAGGGTGGGTAAAAAGGATCTTTTAATGTTATTAGCAATACTGATAACAATAACAGCAAGCATGGCAAATGTCATTTATAGAGTACTTGCCGCAGTCTGGCTGGGCACAAAATCACGAGCCACTTAAGCAGGAACAAACTTTATTTTTGAAACTGCTGCCAATGCCCCAAATGCACGCGGCGTTCTCCCGGATCCCAAGAGGAAGTTCCTCCTCCGGAATTCCCTCCTACCGCACTTCCCCAACCAATGGGAACTCTCCAGGAGTCCCGTAGCAGGCCAAGGTGAACAGCAGGAGTCCAATATCCAAATGAATGCAAATCTTAACATAATCATATCATCTCAATGGCTTGCTGGCATCACCTTTCAACCAAAAATGCCATGCATCATATTACTTGGCTGTGGCTCTTAGCAAGTACTTATTCTGGTAGAAGCATTAAACTAAATGTTTTCACCTTTGTCTCATTTAATCTTCTCAACAACATTATGAAGCATATACTGTTAAGTACCCTGGTTTTACAGATGAAGAAACTGAGGCATGCTCAGCCAAACTTAATAATCTATAGTTCAGACTCTGTTTTACTTGTACTGCCTTCTACAGTGTGTTTAGAAGTAAGTAGCACTGCACGTGTTCAGGTACCGATGCAGGGATTGCCATACTTATAGCTACTATGTTGAATAGGCACAACTTGTAAGATGAAATTTTAAATACAGTTCATTTTTAAATCCACTCTATGAAGTAAAGCCTTTTCTTGCCCCTTGATGTAAGTTCAGGTAGTTTCATGATTTTTGTATACAGTCTTTTTAGTATAGGTTGAGTATCTCTTATCCAAAATGATTGGGACCAGATGCATTTCAGATTTTGGAATATTTGCATAAACACAATGTGATATCTTGGGGATGAGACCCATAACTAAATATGACGTTCATCCATATTTCATATACAACCTATACACTTAGCCTGGTTATAATTTTATTTATTTATTGCATTGCTGTGGATCAAAGCCAGGGCCTCCTGCATGCTACGCAAGCACTCTACTTCTGAGCTATACCCCCAGCTCCTGATTGTAATTTTATATGGTGTTTTTAGTGTGTCTACATTTTGAATGCAACCTGTCACATGAGGCCAGATGTGGAATTTTCCACTTGCAGTGTCATATTGGTGGTGTTGAAGCATTTCAGGTTCCAGATTTTTTTGAAGTAGGGATGCTTAGCATGTGGTATGTTCTATAGTACTTTGGGAAAGGAGCACAGCTTCAATTTAATGATTTAAATATCCAGCCTGTGTAATATTTAACATTCTAAACTTTGTCTATAACATTAAAGCTTCTCCCTTGAACTCTCAAGATCAGGCCTTCCAACAATAGGAAACTTGCAGTGGGGAAAGGGACAGTTGGTCTCCTTTTTCTCCTCCTTGCCTCTACTTTTCCATCCTTAAATTGTTCTTATCAGTAGCTGATTCCTCTAGTTTTGGAGCACTGACAGGGAAGGGAGAAAAAAGTTATTGGAAAACTCTTCTTTGACAAGTGCCAGTGGTAATCTAGCATCACGCCCCCTGGATTTTGCCCCCTGTTTTTCTGTGGCTGCTTTCATTGGTTCTTTGTAAATCCTCCCCTCTGCAATTGTTTTAAAGGGTGAACCATCTGTAGTCTGGATGTGGCCTTTCAATATTTTCTGTTGGGATCTGGAGCCTTTCCAAGTGTCTTGGACTTGATCACAGGTGACCCCATTCTGATACCTTCTTCCAAAATGCCCACATCTGGTTCATAGAAAACATTCACTCATTTTGAACTCCAGTGTACTCTGGGGTTTATTTGGTCTCCAGATCAGCAATCTTCCATTCACTCTTCCCTAAGTGGTGCTAGTCAATCACTTGGCCGTTAGGTTTCTCATCCATGAGTTGGAACGTGCACATTAAATATCAAGGGTCATATACTAGGTTTCTAGGTCCTGTTGAAGTCTCTTTTTCCATGCTCAGCTGAGGTCAGACATATCCCAGTCTTCAAAGTCAAATTTATAGCTTATCAATAACTTATCCAAAGTAAGTTTTCCTACATAATTTCTAATTATAGGACTTTGATGTGGGTATGGCATTTTAGAATTGTATAACTGGTTCTCACAATCCTCTTTTGGGAATTCAACATATGGTCTAACACCTCCTGTGGAATGTGTTAATTATTGTTTTGATGCTTCAGCCAAAACTTCCATTTTAATATTCCATTATGTATATAATAATTACTTCTGGGTAAAAGGACCTTCATGCTTTCGTATGCTTTCCTTACCTTATCCATTTTCCTCCTTTTCTCTCTTTCCTATTTAAACTGAATTGGAGGTCTATGATGGGAAGAAGAAACTCCGCATACTTACTCAGATGGTAAGGGAGATTCTCAAGGACCTTGGTGACTGAAGACAGAATAATCATTTATCCCATAACTTTTGATATATTACAATTCCCTTGACTTGGCTCAGCTTGTTAACACTCCTCCTCAGTGAATTTCTGTGTGAGTGGCAGTTTGAGGTAGTGTCTATGAGCACAGAGTATGGAGCTAGACCATCTGGATCAAATCCCAGCTCCACAACTTATTAATTGTATGTCCTTGGGCAAGTTATGAACTTTAGTTTCCTTATTCATAGAATGGGGGTAATACTGCCTGCCTCATCGAGTTGTAAGAATTCAGTGAGTGTATGTATGTATATATATATAATATATATATATATATATATATATATATATATATATATATATATATCTTAGAACAGGGCCTGGTACATAGCAAATGCTATGTAAGTAGTAATTATTACTACTGCTAGTATTATTCATTATCTAAGGTTCAGTTTAAATACCACCTTCTTTATGAAACCCTTTGAGATCATTCCAATAAGACAGCTTTAAATCCTTGGTCTCAAGCTGTATCACTACCCTTGTTGCAGGGCATCATGGTTAGTGTTAGCATATCTACCTTCCTCACTAACAGTGGCTGTTTCTGTATTTCTTGCTGGGCATAGTGTTTAAACATAGTAGACACAGTCAGAAAATGTTAGTTTCTTTCTCCTTTCATTTTTGCTTCATGTTTGAATCTAACATTTCATGCCTAAAAATGAATTTATAATATTTAAGAATACTATAAAATAAAAATATTCTTTAAAAATTTTGAATGTAGAAGGTAAATACCATGGAAATTAAGATAAAATGTTTTTTTGTAATTATTAATAATGTCTGCCTTATCTTTGCAGTGGATAAAAGGAAACATTCCAAAATATAAAAAATTCAAATTTTATCAAAACAATGACTTCTTTTTGTTGTTGTTGTTATATTTTTAGTTGTAGATGGACACAATATCTTTATTTATTTATTTATTCATTTATTTTTATGTGGTGCTGAGAATCAAACCCAATGCCTCGCATATGCTAGGCAAGTGCTGTACCACTGAGCTACAACTCCAGCCCAAATACTGACTACTTAGCAAAGAAGATATTTTGAAACAGAGTTTCTTTAATAACTGAGTGCACATTAGTGAAAATTTGAGCCTGGATTCAGTTCTTTATATGCACTGTCATTTCTGGTATCCTTTGTGTAAAGTCAAGATAGGCAAGTCTTAGGTCTGAAATACCTGTGTGGCAGCAGTGATAAAGTGAACTATGGCACAATAGTGTAGTTTCCAGAGCAAAGACTTCGAAAATTCCATGACTGGTTATAACAAATGTGTTGTTTAGACATGTTCTGCCTCATTTTATCTGTCTGCCCCAAGGGACTTGCAACTTTACCATTCTCATACTCCCTCAGTCTCAGCCCTGTCATCCAGTATAATGGTGTAGTTAAATGAATTGTACTTGGAAATGCTTTTACTTTTGTAAAGGTTATGCAGGTTTTAACATCTCACAGCCAATTCCTGATAAGCCACTCACATTTATATGATGTCCTTAATGGTGATGATTCTTGGGCTAAGAGGAAGGAGAAGGTGATTATGGATGAGATCAGGCTTAGGTTAGTTCTTTCAAATTTTAATGTCCATTTAAAAACCTGAAGGCTAAGAACCAAAATATATTTATGAAAACATATTTATAAAACAACAGTAAGTGGAGTTATTAGACTGCATTTCTTTTCCAAATCTGACACATACAAAAATGGCTGAGGACTTTTCCCCTTGTCTTTAACACCCTGGAAGAGTCCACCTCCAACATTCCTCTGCAAACCTGCAACATTACTCTAAAGGAAATTAAAGCAGAGTGATCAGCTGTTGCTTTCCTACCATAGACACTTTGGTTCTAGAATATTCCTGAGTGCAACATGGTAAAATTTACTTATAAGAATTATTTCAAAAGATCTACAGTTTGGAAGTCAAAGCATTTATTCTGACACTAGTTTTTCTCTATCTAAGCTTATTTTGATAAGCTTAGATATCAAAGCTTTCATTCAAGGCATAATCTTGCTTCAGGTGGAAAACCACACTATATTGGAAGACATACAAATGGTGATCATTTGAAATCTATTTTATAATTTTATACAAATTTTGTATCGTACATATTTAAAATATGAAATGATACTTTGTCATGTAAAACATAACTTGGTTCTAATTGTGCAAGTATTCTCCAATATTTTGAGGGGTGTTGATAAGAAGAATTTAAGGAACAGAAAATATATGGAAATGATATTAGTCAAAAGAAGATATCAAAGTTTAGCATAAAAATTTTAGTAACTATTATAATTCATATAAATTATTTATAAATCTTTCTGTGAAGCATTTGCTAGTATTTCTGCTAAATATTTCCTAAGAAGTATTTCCCACCTGAATTTCTTATGTTTTCTGTTCCAAAATGTCTATTCTTAAGTGTGAGAATCATCTGAGATTGTTGCTGAAACTACATGGCATATCTGTATAATTACCTCTGTTCTATAATCTTTCATCTCCATGGCCATAACAGGAAGATATAAAATAAAAGCTCCAGTATATTATATCTCTTAAAAATATGAATGTTTCATTTTTTTTACTAAAAGCATTTTATTAAGACATATTGCCAGACATGAAATGTGTCTTTTTCTTCATCAGTCAATTTTTTTTTAACAACTGCTACTCAGTGAAGATTTATTAAGAGGATAAATATATCAACCCCAAATAATTGGTTACTATGAGTTATCTACATTTTATTCCTTTTGGCCAATGAAAATTGTATTGATCTCAAAAAACTAAAATGAAACATTCACATACCTGAGGGTTGAAGTTTGCTTGTGAGAAAGATCACCCTGTGATAATGGCACCCCACTGTAGGACCAAAGGTTTGGATCAGTATTTTACATCAGACTGGTGGTAATTTATTCCATTAGTTGATGTGACAGTGACTTCTAGCCATCTTCTTTTCTTGGACGGGAATGTTTACACACATGCATAACTTCTGTCCAGAGGGAGAATACCTCAAAATCCCAATCATAATACAATTGGGCAATCCTATCTATGATTCAGTGACCAAAGTTTCAGACTGTAGTATAGTAAACATTTCATCATTACTTATAGCAGAAGATTTGTCAATTTATAGTTGGTATGTTTGTGTTATACACAATGCAGTGTGATCTTCTAGATATAAGAAAATATTCCTATTAAGAAGGACTTGGAAGTGGGCACAGAGCTTTAACAAGTTTTCCATGATTGCCTACTCCGCAGATCATGTTTTTTTTTTTTTTTTTTTTCTGTACAGATTGTTCCAAATTCCAGATTCTTTTGGTCTGAAAAGCATGATAGTAAAGAATGAAGAGTGTCCGTTTTCAGAGACTTGCTTTGCCTATACTTTCCTCTGCTCCATATCTTCTCCACACACTCCTATCATCAATATTCCCAAACCATCTCAGTTGGTAATTATAGAAAAAAGAAGCTAAGTGATGATCTATTCCTTTGTCATTGTAAGAAGGGCCTAGAAGACAGGTGTTCATTTCTTCACCAGAAATAATGGTATGTATTACATTTTAAGTATACCTTATAAATTCTTTTTAATTTGCTTTAATGAGTTACACATGATAGTAGAATGCATTTATGTACTTTGATATATCATACATATATGGAGTATAATTTCTCATTTTTCTGATTATACATGTGGTAGAATCACATTGGTCATGCAGTCATATACAAATAAGGTAATAATGTCTGTTTCATTCTACTATTCTTCATATCCTCATATTCTCTCTTCTCCCCTCCCTTCACTCCCCTCTATATAATCTAAGGTAACTCTATTCTTCTTTAGTGCCCCAATACCACTTATTGTAAATTAGCATCTGCATATCAGAGAAAACATGTGACCTTTGGGTTTGGGGGATTGGCTTATTTTGCTTAGCATGATACCTCCAACTCTATCCATTTACTGCAAGTGCCATAATTTCATTCTTGTTTAAAGCTGAGTAATATTCCATTGTGTGTATATACCATGTTTTCTTTATCCATTCATCTATTGAAAGATACCTAGGTTGGTTCCAGAGTTTAACTATTGTGAATTGAGTTGCTATAAATATTCACATGGCTGTGCCTTATAAATTCTTAATAACATTTAGCATAGAAACAAAAATTAGAATGCAGGTCCATGATGATTACAATGTACAACATCTATTTGCCAAAAAATAATTAAAGGAAAAAATGAATCTTTGTATGTGAAGAATATGGATTATATGATTTCTTAATTTTTATATGAAAGAAAAATCATTCATGTGAATTAATTTAAAGGAGAGAGATCTGTCAGAATCTTACCTTTTTAACTTACTTACTTATTTACCTGTGTGAGCTCTGGCAGTTTCTTCTCTACTCCTGATTTCTCATTTTTAAAATCAGAGATGGTACATGTGTTAATTGTGGTTTTTGAAATACATTGAGATTTTATCTCACTCCAGTTAGAATGACAGTTATCAAGAATACAAATAATCATAAGTATAGGCAAGGATGTGGCAGAAAAGGTACACTTATACATTGTTGGAGGGACTTCAAATTAGTGCAATCACTCTAGAAGACAGTATGGAGATTTCTGAAAATACTTGGGATGGAACCACCATATGATCCAGATATCCCACTCCTCAATAGATATACAAAAGATCTAAGATCAGCCCACTATAGGGAAGCAGACACATTAATGTTTATAGTAACATAAATCACAATAGCCAAGCTATGGAATCAACCTAGGTGCCCTCTAGCAGATGAAGGGATAAAGAAAATGTGATATATATTCACAATGTAGTATTACTCAGCCATGAAAAAGAATGAAATCTTGTCATTTTCTGTTAAATGGATTGAACTGTATGTAGACCATAATGCTGAGTAGAATAAGTCAGAGTCAAGTGTTGAATATTTTCTCTAATATGGGGAAGCTAGTCTAAAATTACCAAGGGGGTAGAAGAGAGAGGGAGAATAGATATGGGGGTAGGGGATTCCATCAAAATAAAAGAAAGATCAGGGAAAGTAGAAGAGGCAGATTGAGGGGAAGGAAGGATGGATGGGATAAAGGGAAAACAGTGGAATGAATCTGATCTAATTTTTCTATGTACATATATGACTTTACTATAGTGAATCTCATCATTATATCCACAAGATGCTAATTTTTTTAAAAAATGTAAATAAATAGAGAGATCAGCAGAGTAGAGGAAAGGGAACAGGGAAAGGGGAAGAGGAGGAGGGCAAGGGTAAGTACCAGGCACTTACTTGGAGCAAAGTATATTCCATGCATTCATAATCATGTTAAAATAAATGTTAATGTTATGTATAACTATTATGAACACATAAACTTTTTTAAATGCCAAAAAATAAATACAAATAGAGTGTTTGGTTTCCATTCTATTTGATCTATTTAAAAAAAGAGCGGTTTTTGAGAATTAAATGAGATAGTAAACATAAAGCACTTATGGAGTGCCTGGCACTTAGTGTGAGTACTGAATACATATTAACCATGTAACTAATTCTACGATTACTAATATAATTCCTGCTGACTCTCCCCCTGCTATTGCTATTACAGTTATTATCCCACCCCATTACTCAAAGCCCTTTAATGCCTTTCATTGTTCCTTCCCCATCCTGTTCTGTTTCCTTGACTATTGTTCTCACCTATATTTTCTAAATATACCAAAATAATGTTATCCTGTCTTTCATCCTGGCATCTTTCTCCCCTGTTGAAATCCTGTCCATCTTTAAGAGCCAGCTCAAGTGAGTCCTCTTACTAAATCTTCATCAGTCTACTAGGTTCAAATCAACCCTTCACATAGCTGTGCTTTCAATGCCTTGGTTTTCACTTTCATTACAGCACTTTAATTCTTTTCAATCTTTTGGTTGTTTACAACTTTCCCTCTTGCTCGCATTGTATTGTAAGGTATTTGAAATATTTTCCTACTTATCTTTATCCTCTCCCACTAAATGCAATCCCCACCAATAAACACAAAGCTTTTCCACATGGTCACAATTCAATCAATACTTGTTTAATTAAATTGTTATCCAGAATTCTTAAATAGCAAGGATTTTCATTCTTTTCTAGTAAAAAGAAAACTGATGGTTATACTGATAACTCTCAGGCAACATAAGAGGCTGAAATGCTCTCTAAATAATCAAGTTACATTCAGTGTGTTTTGATTTACCAAAAAAAAAATTCATTTCCTGATAATTAGCCATTCTCAAAATAGCATAACTTAGGGTCCTCTGATTCCTCAAATGAAACCTTCAAAGCTAGTAATAGAATACAGAATGCCTCTAAGATTTATTCATTAGAAAAAAAAAACTGTTTTCATTTTCTAAAACTTTCTATGGTTATTAATTTAGACATTTTCCAATGGATAAACTGTTTGCAAGAGAAAATAAAAGTAATAATAACAATAGCAATAACAGTAGTTTTAACATTGTCTAACCTGAATTGCTTACTACTTCCCAAGTACTTCACATCTCATTGTTTCATCCAGTCCTTGCAAAAAAAACACTGAGCAAGCTGACACTTAGGGAGGTTAAAAGTTTCCCAAGGTCATATACATAGAAACAGATGGTGCTTATTCCTTTCAGCCTATTTCTGTTAGCAATGTCTGATCCCTAAATTCATGCACTTGGTCTGTGCACTAAGCTTCCTCTTCATGCTCACACTAGATAGAGGAATGGCAAAGGATGGCCATTTATTGGAGGGGAAGCAAAAGAACTCTTCATAAAGCTGATCTTGTATAGCAAACACATTATTTTTACATACTGTTTAATACTCTTGATGGTGACTTGGGTGGGGATCAGGTGAAGCTGAGGGAAAGATGAAAGGCTAAGCACTCTCAAGCACACTTAAGACTACAATTGCTGTTGCTCCAGAGTCAAAGACAGAATTTAGGTTCTTTGGTACTGGAGAATGAAAATTCAATTTTGAATTCCACTTATTCTGGAAAAGCAGGTTGGCAAGAATTGAAAAAAAAAAAACATGTCTTTGTGTTTTAAAGGCATTTTCATAATCACTAAGAGTAATGTGCTTAAGACTTCAGAAATATTTAACATAAATACTGAGTCTCCAGGGGTTATAGTCCTATGAATATGAGATAGCTCTATAAGAACAGAAGGGCCACAGCCTGTATTATGGTCCTTAGCAATTAGTAGGGCAAAAATCAAATTTCTTTTTTTTCCCCAATTTAAATTGTTTTATTATATGTGCATGAGACATCTTATGACTTCATTGAATTATTTTGAGATAATACTGAAATAACCATTTTTACTTATGAACCTCAAACAATTATGATAATATTCCTCTGTGGCAGTGAACATTTCCATTATTGTTTATATTCTTGTTTTAGCTCATCCCTTTAGTCCTTTTTTATTTCTTTGACTAATTGTTAACAGCAGCCTTGAAGAAGATTGATTGCTTTCTACATAAATGTTTTGTTAGAATAATTACCAGGCTCAACTGGGGCTCTGATTCTTTATACTTTAGCTGACTTTGTAGAATAAGACAGAATGAATCACTGTTTTATTATACTGTTAACAGCCACACCTTAATTCCAATTGGACTGTCTCTTAAAATTTCACTGTTCATGATCTTTTGCTTTAGGCTTCATAGTTAATAGTTCCTGACTGTGATTCTCCTGTGAGTTTCATCTAATAACAGTGGTCTCTGCTCATTCCCCTCTTAGCTAATTTCCTACCAATCATGAGATTTCCAGGATTTTAGTTGTAGTGCATCAGGTCATCCAAAATTGTGATTTTTAGACTTCAAACACTGAGATGTAAAATAACTCTTGAGTTTCACAGCTGTCAGGAGCAAGAACATATTGGATTGGTTTAAGCCAAAAATATTTCATCTCCAATTTGATTTACTTGATATTTTGGCTAGAAGCACAGAAATGCCATAAATAGTGGGTGGTAATTTACAGTGTAACTACATAAAAGAGTGCTATAATTTCAGAACCACAGGATGGTGCATGTGATGAACTCTTATAATTGTGACATGGCCAGAATCGACAGCTTCTTCTCATTTAAAGCTGTTTGTTTTCTATGAGGATCACAGACCAAGGTCATTTGGCGATGCAAATGATATTCTGCTTCTTTGATCATTCCTTCAAAGATATTCAAGGAGAAAAAAGTAACTTATATTCTACTGAAACACAAAAATGTTATTTATATAGGCATTCTAGACTCAGGAGAATGTTCTCTTCGTGCAGTTGCCAAAGAGGAAAATATTGGGATATATTTTGATAGGTAAATGTTTTGCATTTTAATAATATTTTTTCCTTTCAGAGCACAATTTATTCATTTGTTAATAACAAACAAAAAAACAAACAAATGAAAAACCTATAGCTTATCATCTTGAAATGCTTACTCCTGGAATTATGAACTCCAAATTTTACCTTATTTGCTTCTGTGTTGACTCATCCATTTATCCTAAGGCACAAAAGACAGATCCATGTAAGGTAGCATCAGATCAATTTGTACCAAGACATAGATTTTGTTTATTTCTCTCCTTGCTCTTTTCTCCCAGGTCCAGTTCGTTGTTTACCTGGATCATATCCTGTTACTTTGTTTTGAATCTCTCGCCTTAATTTTTTGAGCTTTGTCATTAGCCATTCTGTATCCTTTATTTTGGCCTTCAAGGAATCCTAAGGCAGAGTTTTGCTAAGTCAGTATGTTCTATGGACCTGCAGAGAGTAGTCTGGAATAGGTTACAAGTATGACAGGAATATGGCATCACTCAGGCAGCAGAACCCCTTGATTCAGTCACTTTGTTTGTTCATTTCAATATGCCAGACAAATGTTAGCACTATTTTTGAGTCAAAATATAAATTGATGATTTATTTATCTCTTTAGGAAATGACAAAGATTTTCAAATTGGTGGTACTATTTTACACTTTCACTAACAAAGTATTTAAGTTCTAGATGCTAAACATCTTCAAATTATTTAGTGTTGGAAAAGGTGCACTCATACATTGCTGCTGGACTGCAAATTGGAGCAACCAATTTGGAAAGCAGTATGGAGATTCCTTAGAAAACTTGAACTGGAACCACCATTTGACCCAGCTATCCCACTCCTCGGTCTATACCCAAAGGACTTAAAAAGAGCATACTACAGGGGAATAGCCACTGCAATGTTTATACCAGCTCAATATTAGCACATCTGATGCTCGCCCTGGCTGTTCTAGGATACAGCTTACACCATCCTCTTGCTCTTGTCTTCTATTTTAGGCAAGCACCTAAGATGACCTAATATCTTCACCTAAGGTTCCCCTCTCAGAACCAAACTACACCCAGCCAAATCTGTTTTTATTATTTAGGGCCATAATCTCTTATCTTGAGGCTCCCACACTCCTTTAGTCTTCCGATGAACCCGCCTTTCACATTCTTCAGCACTTCAATCACCTTCCCCTTTTAAACTTAAACCATTTCACTCTCTTCCTTCTCCACACAACCTAACTTCCAAGGGTGTGGTTTTCAACACTCCCAACTCCTTGGTTCCCATCTATTCTGTCATGCTCCTCTGCCAACTTCTGCTCTTGTTTTAAACCTGCCATTTGCCTTTTGGTTTCTATACTAAGATCCTGAATGCCACTGGAGAAAACCCAACCATTGAGCAGATTGTTATAACCAACTCAAAATTTGTCATCTCCTCTTCAGTTGGATAGCAGCAGTTCTGTCTATATATCTGTTAAACTCCCTAATCCAGTGCCAGAGTTTTCACCAAATATCTGCTGCTCTCTTCAGAATACTTGCCTTACTTCAACCCATCTAAAAAGATGGTATCATCACCACTTCACTAAGCAATTTGAATCAGAGTGGCCCTCAGACTTCCTTTATTCACACTAATAAATATGCCTTTATTTCCTCTATTCCTTCTGGTAATCCTTATCAATGTAAGACACACAGATCGTCACTTTCTATCAGAAATCTGGGAATTATTGTTGACTCTTCTTTTGTTTTCATGCTCTACATTTTATCAGTTTTACAGAGAGGTCTGTCCTTTGACTTAGATTGATTCTTGCAACTCTGCTTTAGAACTTGTCTCTTTCATGTCCCATGATCAAACATTATTAATTGGGTCCATTTTCTATTTTTCACCTCTTCCATTTCTTCCTCCATGTGGCTTCTTCCCAACATATAAACCTTCTTACATCTCTCCTAACTTACAAAACAAAAAAGTTTTCAATAATGCTTCTTTCTCTGTTCTATTCATTAATAGTTCCTGCTGTCTTCTAATGGAATTTTTGAAAGAAAAAAAATGTTTTTAACTCATTATCCATTTATTCTTCACTGCATTGCAATCTGGGTTCTACCACCAGAAGCATACAAAAACTGTTCTTGGTGAGATTTTTGATGATGTTATAATTGCAAATGCAGCAGTGACATCTTTTTTTTTTTTTTTTTTTTTTAATTTTTTATTGTGGGTTGTTCAAAACATTACAAATTTCTTGACATATCATATTCCACACTTTGATTCTAGTGGGTTATGAACTCCCACCTTCACCCCATACACAGATTGCGGATTCACATCAGTTACACATCCATTGATTTACAAATTGCCATACTAGTGTCTGTTGTGCTCCGCTGCCTTTCCCATCCTCCACCCTCCCCCCTCCCCACCTCTCCCCTCCCCTCCCCTCCTCTCTCTCTACCCCCTCCACTGTATAACCCTGAGGGTCTCCTTCCATTACCGTGCAATTTACCTTCTCTCTCCCTTTCCCTCCCACCTCTCATCCCTGTTAAATGTTAATCTTCTTCTCCTGTTCTTCGTCCCTACTCTGTTCTTAGTTACTTTCCTTATATCAAAGAAGACATTTGGCATTTGTTTTTTAGGGATTGGCTAGCTTCACTTAGCATAATCTGCTCTAATGCCATCCATTTCCCTGTAAATTCTATGATTTTGTCATTTTTTAATGCAGAGTAATACTCCATTGTGTATAAATGCCACATTTTTTTTATCCATTCGTCTATTGAAGGGCATCTAGGTTGGTTCCACAGTCTTGCTATTGTGAACTGTGCTGCTATGAACATCGATGTAGCAGTGTCCCTGTAGCATGCTCTTTTTAGGTCTTTAGGGAATAGACCAAGAAGGGGAATAGCTGGGTCAAATGGTGGCTCCATTCCCAGCTTTCCAAGAAATCTCCATACTGCTTTCCAAATTGGCTGCACCAATCTGCAGTCCCACCAGCAATGTACAAGTGTACCCTTTTCCCCACATCCTCGCCAGCACTTGTTGTTGTTTGACTTCCTAATGGCTGCCAATCTTACTGGAGTGAGATGGTATCTTAGGGTGGTTTTGATTTGCATTTCTCTGACAGCTAGAGATGTTGAGCATTTTTTCATGTACTTGTTGATTGACTGTATGTCCTCCTCTGTGAAGTGTCTGTTCAGGTCCTTGGCCCATTTGTTGATTGGGTTGTTTGTTCTCTTATTGTCTAATTTTTTGAGTTCTTTGTATACTCTGGATATTAGGGCTCTATCTGAAGTGTGAGGAGTAAAGATTTGTTCCCAGGATGTAGGCTCCCTATTTACCTCTCTTATTGTTTCTTTTGCTGAGAAAAAACTTCTTAGTTTGAGTAAGTCCCATTTGTTGATTCTAGTTATTAACTTTTGTGCTATGGGTGTCCTATTGAGGAATTTGGAGCCCGACCCCACCGACTGTAGATCGTAGCCAACTTTTTCTTCTATCAGACGGCGCGTCTCTGATTTGATATCAAGTTCCTTGATCCATTTTGAATTCACTTTTGTGCATGGCGAGAGAAAGGGATTCAGTTTCATTTTGTTGCATAAGGATTTCCAGTTTTCCCAGCACCATTTGTTGAAGATGCTATCCTTCCTCCATTGCATGCTTTTAGCCCCTTTATCAAATATAAGATAGTTGTAGTTTTGTGGATTGGTTTCTGTGTCCTCTATTCTGTACCATTGGTCCACACGCCTGTTTTGGTACCAGTACCATGCTGTTTTTGTTACTATTGCTCTGTAGTATAGTTTGAAGTCTGGTATCGCTATACCGCCTGATTCACACTTCTTGCTTAGCATTGTTTTTGCTATTCTGGGTCTTTTATTTTTCCATATGAATTTCATGATTGCTTTCTCTATTTCTACAAGAAATGCCATTGGGATTTTGATTGGCATTGCATTAAACCTATAGAGAACTTTTGGTAATATCGCCATTTTGATGATGTTAGTTCTGCCTATCCATGAACAGGGTATATTTTTCCATCTTCTAAGATCTTCTTCTATTTCTCTCTTTAGGGTTCTGTAGTTTTCATTGTATAAGTCTTTCACCTCTTTTGTTAGGTTGATTCCCAAGTATTTTATTTTTTTTGAAGATATTTTGAATGGAGTGGTTGTCCTCATTTCCATTTCAGAGGATTTGTCGCTGATATACAGGAATGCCTTTGATTTATGCGTGTTGATTTTAAATCCTGCCACTTTGCTGAATTCATTTATTAGCTCTAATAGTTTCTTTGTAGAGCCTTTTGGGTCTGCTAGATATAGAATCATATCATCTGCAAATAGTGATAATTTAATTTCTTCTTTTCCTATTTTTATGCCTTTAATTTCTTTCGTCTGTCTAATTGCTCTGGCCAGTGTTTCGAGAACTATGTTGAAGAGAAGTGGAGAGAGAGGGCATCCCTGTCTTGTTCCAGATTTTAGAGGGAATGCCTTCAGTTTTTCTCCATTCAGAATAATGCTAGCCTGAGGCTTAGCATAGATTGCTTTTACAATATTGAAGTATGTTCCTGTTATCCCTAGTTTTTCTGGAGTTTTGAACATAAAGGGATGCTGTACTTTGTCAAATGCTTTTTCCGCATCTATCGAGATGATCATATGGTTCTTATTTTTAAGTCTATTGATGTGGTGAATAACATTTATTGATTTCCGTATATTGAACCAGCCTTGCATCCCAGGGATGAATCCTACTTGATCATGGTGTACAATTTTTTTAATATGTTTTTGTATCCGATTCGCCAGAATTTTATTGAGGATTTTTGCATCTAGGTTCATTAGAGATATTGGTCTGTAGTTTTCTTTCTTTGAAGTGTCTTTGTCTGGTTTAGGTATCAGGGTGATGTTGGCCTCATAGAATGAATTTGGAAGTTCTCCCTCCTTTTCTATTTCCTGAAGTAGCTTGAAAAGTATTGGTATTAGTTCTTCTTTAAAGGTTTTGTAAAATTCTGCTGTATACCCATCGGGACCTGGGCTTTTCTTAGTTGGTAGTCTTTTGATGGTTTCTTCTATCTCCTCAATTGATATTGGTCTGTTTAGGTTTTCTATATCCTCCTGACTCAATCTGGGCAGATCATATGACTTAAGAAATTTATGCCTTCACTATCTTCTAATTTATTGGAGTATAAGGATTCAAAATAGTTTTTGATTATCTTCTGTATTTCTGAAGTGTCTGTTGTGATATTGCCTTTTTCATCCCGTATGCTAGTAATTTGAGTTCTCTCTCTTCTTCTCTTCACTAGCATCGCTAAGGGTCTGTCGATTTTGTTTATTTTTTCAAAGAACCAACTTTTAGTTTTGTCAATTTTTTCAATTGTTTCTTTTGTTTCGATTTCATTAATTTCAGCTCTGATTTTAATTATTTCTTGCCTTCTACTTCTTTTGCTGTTGTTTTGCTCTTCTTTTTCAAGGATTTTGAGATGAAGTATGAGATCATTTATTTGTTGGTTTTTTCTTTTTTTAAGGAATGAACTCCAAGCAATGAATTTTCCTCTTAGAACTGCTTTCAATGTGTCCCATAGATTCCGATATGTTGTGTCTGTGTTTTCATTTATCTCTAAGAATTTTTTAATTTCCTCCTTGATGTCTTCTATAACCCATTGATCATTCAGTAACCTATTGTTCATTCTCCAATTGATGTATGCTTTTTCCTTCCTTCTTTTATCGTTGATTTTCAGTTTCATTCCATTATGATCAGATAAGATGCATGGTAATATCTCTACTCCTTTATATTGTCTAAGAGTTGCCCTGTGACATAATATGTGATCTATTTTTGAGAAGGATCCATGTGCTGCTGAGAAAAAAGTGTAACTGCTTGATGTTGGGTGGTATACTCTATATATGTCAATTAGGTCTAGGTTATTAATAGTGTTATTGAGTTCTATAGTTTCCTTATTCAACTTTTGTTTGGAAGATCTGTCCAGTGGCGAGAGAGGTGTGTTGAAGTCTCCCATGATTATGGTGTGGTGGTCTATTAGACTCTTGAACTTGAGAAGAGTTTGTTTGACGAACATAGCTGCACCATTGTTTGGGGCATAAATATTTATGATTGTTATGTCTTGTTGGTGTATGGTTCCCTTAAGCAGTATGTAGTGTCCCTCTTTATCTCTTTTGATTAACTTTGGCTTGAAATCTATTTTATTTGATATGAGTATGGACACGCCTGCTTGTTTCCGAAGTCCATATGAGTGATATGATTTTTCCCAACCTTTCACCTTCAGCCTATGTATGTCTTTTCCTATCAAATGCGTCTCCTGTAGGCAGCATATTGTTGGGTCTTGTTTTGTGATCCATTCTACTAGCCTGTGTCTTTTAATTGGTGAGTTTAAGCCATTAACATTTAGGGTTATTATTGAGATATGGGTTGTTCTTCCAGCCATATTTGTTTATTTCTGTTACTAAACATTGTTTGTTTTCCTCTTTGATTGTTTCCCCCCCCCCCTTTACTGTCCTACCTCCCACTGTTGGTTTTATTGTTATTTTCCATTTCCTCTTCCTGTAATACTTTGGCTAGGATGTTTTGAAGAGATGGTTTTCTAGCTGCGAATTCTTTAAACTTTTGTTTATCGTGGAAGGTTTTAATTTCATTCTCCATCCTGAAGCTTAATTTCGCTGGATACACCATTCTTGGTTGGAACCCATTATCTTTCAGTGTTTGAAATATGTTATTCCAGGATCTTCTAGCTTTCAGAGTCTGTGTTGAAAGATCAGCTGTTATCCTGATTGGCTTGCCCCTAAATGTAATCTGCTTCCTTTCTCTTGTAGCTTTTAAAATTCTCTCCTTATTCTGTATGTTGGGCATCTTCATTATAATGTGTCTAGGTGTGGATCTCTTATGATTTTGCACATTCGGCGTCCTGTAGGCTTCTAGGATTTGGGATTCTGTCTCATTCTTCAAGTCTGGGAAGTTTTCTTGTATTATTTCATGGAATAGACTGCTCATTCCTTTGGTTTGGAGCTCTGTACCTTCCTGTATCCCAATGACTCTTAAGTTTGGTCTCTTAATGTTATCCCATATTTCTTGGATGTTCTGCTCATGGTTTCTTAACAGTCTTGCTGAGCTGTCTATGTTCTTTTCCAGTTGAAATACTTTGTCTTCATTGTCTGATGTTCTATCTTCTAAGTGTTCTACTCTGTTGGTAGTATTCTCCATTGAGTTTTTAAGTTGGTTTATTGCTTCCTGCATTTCTAGGATTTCTGATTGCTTGTTTTTTATAACCTCTATCTCCCTGTATAGTTGATCCTTTGCTTCCTGGATTTGTTTGCGTAATTCGTTGTCGAAGTGATCTTTCATTGTCTGATTTTGCTGTTTAATGTCTTCCTTGATACTCCAGATCATCTGAAGCATGTATATCCTGAATTCTTTATCTGACATTCCATCTGCTGCAGCTGTTACCTCTTCTAAAGTTGCGTTGACCTGCATTGCTTGTGGTCCTTTCTTTCCTTGTCTTTTCATACTGCTTGCGTATCTTTCCTGCAGGTGCGGGCGGCGGCTCTGCTCTCTCCTTATTCCAATTGGGGTGTCGTGGCTACCACGCCGGCAGGTCACTGGGCCTGTTCTGGGAGCTGGTGGCGGCTCTGTTCTGCCCCTACTCCAATTGGGGTGACGTGTCTGTCGTACCAGCAGGCCACTGGGCCTGTCCTGCTGGTCGGTCGCAGATCTGCCCACCTTTCGGGCACGAGTGGAGGCTCTGCTTTGCCCCTACTCCAATTGGGGTGTCGTGACTACCCCGCCTGCAGGATGCTGGGTCTGTTCCTGGCAAGGGAGGCGACTCTGCTCTGTCACTACTCCAATTAGGGTGGTGTTTGTACCCCGCCGGCAGGCTCCTGGGCCTGATCCGCCGGTCTGTTGTAGGTCTGCCTACCTTGAAGGCGCGGGCGGCGGATCTGCCCTGCCCCTCCTACCACGCCTGCGGACCCCTGGGCCTGATCTGCAGGTTGATCACTGGTCTGCTCACCCTGCGGGCACGGGTGGCGGTTCCGCTCCACCCCCACTCCAATTGGGGTCACGTGACCACCACACCGGCAGGGCCTGATCCGGGCGTGGGATAAGGATCTGCTCTGCCCCTACTCGAGTTGGGGTGACGTGTGTACCACACTGGCAGGCCACTGGGCCTGACCCGCCAGGCTGTCACAGGTCTGTTTACCTTGCAAGCGCGAAGGGCGGCTCTGCCCTGCCCCTCCTACCACGCCCATGTACTACTGGGTCGTGGGTCTGCCCACCTGGCGGGTGTGGGTGGCGGCTCCGCTCCGCCCCCTCTCCAATTGGGGTCACGCGGTCACCACGCTGGCGAGCCGCTGGGCCTGCTCCGGGGGCTGGCGGCGGCCCGGCTCCTTCCCTCCGGCTCGAGGACAAATTGAGGAGACTCGGGTGACTGAGCCTCACCCCCCTTACCAGAAGACCAACTGCTTATGTCACCGCTGGTATTGATGAAGATCTCTCCTCCACCGCTTTCTGCTGACATCAGATCTCTGCCATGTTGGTATCCTATGCGAATGGCAGCATTTCGTTCCCCTTGCCAGGCAACCCAAGCAATGGGTGAGTCCTGACCTGCCCTCAGCAGGACCCGGACCGAGACACAGTTTCCGCGGGCTCCTAGCCCCGGTCCAGGGAAGTTCCGGGAGCCGGAACTCGGCCGCTCTGTGCTCGGTGTAAGCTCCTATAAGTGTAGGCTCCAAGAAGCAGCCCCCGCGGGCTCAGTTCCGGGAGCCGGAATTCGGCCGCTTAGTGTTTGGTGTATGCTCTGATAGTAGCAGGGTCCAAGAAGCAGCCTCCGCGGGCTCCGCAGCCCTGAGCCAGGGCGGTTCCGGGACGGTTCCGGGAGCCGGAACTCGGCCGCTCTGTGCTCGGTGTAAGCTCCTATAAGTGTAAGCTCCAAGAAGCAGTCCCCGCGGGCTCAGTTCCGGGAGCTGGAATTCGGCTTCTTGGTGTTTCGTGTTTGCTCTGATATTAGCAGGGTCCAAGAAGCAGCCTCCGCAGGCTCCGCAGCCCGGAGCCAGGGCGGTTCCGGGACGGTTCCGGGAGCCGGGACTTGGCCGCCCCGCGCTCCGTGTTCACTCCGATAAGATCAGCTTTTAAGAAGCCCCCAGGCGCTGAACCCTAGCAATCTGTCTGCAAGCCGCAGGCGAATTGCAGCCTGAAATTACCTGTTCTATGGCTGAATGAGCTGCGGTCAGTCAAAAACAGGTGTGGTGACCTCAGTTTACCAACATGGTGGCTGCTGGCCTCCTCTGTGGTCTGACCGGTGTCAGCAGTGACATCTTGATGCCACTGTAATTGACCTTCTCTCTGGAAACCCTCGTTTGCATTTGGGTTTTAGAATATCATTTTCTTGGTTTGTTTGTTTGGGCAGATGTTTACCTACTGTGTTCCAGGTAAGGGCTGTGAACATGCAAGGTAGCAGGCAGAAGCAAGAAGCTGCCCTTGCAGAGGTTACCCTTTGAGTTGTTTGTAGTTTACACTGTGCCTTTGTAGTGCACTTTATACCTCCTGGTCTCCAATAAACCTTGGATATTGCCCGCCTTTTTTCTCATTCCAAGTTGTCTTCTAGATTGACTTTCTTGAGTCTTCTAATTCTTTTTTTTAAAACCCATATTCTTATGACTCAAATATTTCTTCATTTCAGACATCTATCATGAGATTTAATTTCACACTAATAATGCTGAATTTTTTTAGATTTCTAGTTTTGATGGTTATTTCCATCATTGTATACTAGAAAATTTAGTTATCTTTTGACTCTTTCCTCTTCACTTTTAATCACATTTGATTAATTCATATTTAATTAGTTAAAAATTCAGCAGATCATACATAATGTATATATATATATATATATATATATATATACACACACATTTTATCCTTCACATTTCTATTATTTATCATTTCTAGAATTGATCCATTCCTTTCTCATACCAGAAATATTGGGATTAAAAAATGATTGCATTAGTATAGAATTAAAAACTTACTTGAACCCTCTTCAGTCCTTTGTATTTTTTCAAAACATTTTTGGCAACATCACTTACTTGATGGGCTCTCTAATCTTAGGGCTTGGGCAAATCAATTCACAACAAATATATATATATATATATATATATATATGTGTGTGTGTGTGTGTGCGCGCGCATGCACGTGTGCACATGTGTGTGTTTCTTAGTAAATAATAAAAGTATCATAAAGTAAACTTAAAATCACACTGCTTTTTTCATTCTGAAACATTCTACTAGAAACCAGTTATCAGTATACTTCCTCAATACAACCGTTTGATGAGTGTTAGAATTTTAGTGTTAGAATTTTAAAGGCAATTCTTGGTTGTCCATAGTCATGTATTACATGGATGAAAGATATTGCCGATCATTTTTGACAGTCTTCTTATCCTTAGTAGCAATACTCTTCTCCATCATTAAGCCCCTGGTGACACCTGCTAATCAGAGGCAGAAGGCATGCTTCTAGTTTCATCTTTTAGTTTTCTACAGTTATTTCTGGTAAAAATAATAATGAGCTGATCATTTATGAAAATGATTGCTAAATTTTTATTACTTCATTATAAAATATGAATCGACAAAGAAGTGATTTAATCTGGTCTAAGTAAATGCTCTACTGGAAAGTTTTCTCAGATTTGGTATATGCTGTGAAATCAGAGCTCACAGTGATAATTACCAAAGTGTTAAATGAGGGGCAATGTCAGACAAACAGAATGAACAATCTCCCAGCCTAGTTAATCAACTTAAAAATGATTCTCACCAGTACTTAACTTTTCCTCCAAGAGACTTCTGAGTTTGCTTTTCCTAATAGTCTTTCTTTTCTTTGAAAAAGGTAATTTCTTCTCAGTCTACAAAAATCAGATGAAAAGAAATCAAGTGACAGAAACTGACATTTGCAACACAAAATCTTGACCAAATGGGTCAAAGTTAATAATCTAATGAGTAGCTTACCATGTAGTCTAGTGTTTTCTATTGTCACCTGACTTCTGGTAAGGACACTTTGAGTTGGACTTACCATAGTACTGCTTCTCCCTGATGTTGAATTCTTTACAAATCAAAATGATTAGGATAGAGTCTCTTTGCAATTAAGACAGAAGAACTATAAATATCACTGAAAATAGTTTTTAGTTACATCTTGCATTGAAAAGTCACATTGTTTAATAGGTATAATAATATTGTAAGAAAAACTTGGAATTGTGGGAAGGAGTAATATTCTTAAGGTAAATTATTCAACCTAAAGTAACTTAGGCTTGATTTTTATTATTCAGCAACCCAAATGTTGTTATTAACATATTTAATTGGTGATTTTTACCATTATACATATTTATAAATATTATTAAATTGTTAATTTTCTTTAGAAATTATAAAATCAATTGAAAATATTAAGAATGTGAATGGTAACTTTAAAAGTCTTGAAAATACCCTCTTAAGAGTGATTAGAAAACTATCCTTTTGTATATAATTTCAACTCAATAAGATTTTGAACATATTCTACATCTTATGTAGAGACCTAGTCATTATGTAACAAGTACTCTTCATTATACACAGACTTCTTTGAAAACATTAGTTTTATTTTCTGAATACAGTGTTCTTTTTCTAATGACATTTTGAATTTCATTACTCTCCATTGTTTTTCATAGCTCATACTCTATAACATTCCTACTACAAGGCAACTGATTTTATATATTGATCAGTTTTAAAATATGAATGAACTACACACTGAGGTTTTGGAAATCCTTAGTAAAAGGAGTTATCTCTGGAAGATAGGTTTGTGGGGGAAGTGAAGCAAAAATTGTGAGATACTTCCTAACTTAATTGATAAGGCAAAAATTACTTAATATCAAATTAGATAAAGATACTATGAGGAGGGAAAACTGCAGAGCTGTATTTTGGTAAACATAGACAAAAACACTTATAGAATATTAACAAATTGTTCCCAACAATACATAAGAATGGTAATTATCTTTACCAAGCAGGGATTATCCCAGGAGTGCAAGGGTGTTTAACTTCAGAAGTCAAGGTAAATTATCTTGTTGAAATAAGAAAAGATCAAAACCCTTTGATTATTTCAATTGATACAGAAAATTTGTTTTTGATGAATTCAATACTCATTTATAATAAAATTCCAAGTAAACTAGGAATATGAGGGAAATTTCCATTCTGATAAAAGATAACAATAAAAACTTACATTGTTATATTTAATCATAGTAATAATTACATAAATCATAAAGTATTTCATAATTATAAGCCATCATTAATGCTTTCTTACCAAGATAGAAAATGAGGAAATCACTACCAGACAGAATATGAAATCAACCTAAATATACCTCAGTAGACAAATAGATGAAGAACAAGTAGTATATGTATACAGCTGAGAATAGAATAATAGTTACCAGAGACCAGGAAAAGTAGGAAAAAAGGGGTATTGGAGAGATGTTGTCAGTGGATACAATGTTACAATTAGACAGGAGAGAGAAAGTTTGGTGTTCTATGGCACATCAGTATAAATATAATGAACAATGATGGCATTGTAAATCTCAAAATAGTTAGAAGGATTTTGAGTGTATTCACCATAAAGAAATGATAAAAGTTTAAGGTGATGTATATACTAATTACTCTGAGTTAATCATTACCCAAGGTACACACTATATCTCATAAATATGTACAGATATGCTACAAATGGAATCAGTATTGCTTCTCTATACTAGCAATGAATATTTGAAAATTAAAATTTTAAAGCAATATTATTTAAAATAGCATCAAAACTTTGAAATATTCAGAGATAAATTTAACAGAATATATATATATATATATATATATATCACTTATACTTCAAAAACTACAAGACATTGTTAAAAGAAATTAAAAGCCTAATACAAAAAATACACCATGTTCTTGGATTTAAAGATTGATATATTGTTAACATGTCAGTTACCCATGGTATGGTTTTTCAAATTTGATGTAGCCCTCTTTACTTAGATATTAATATATGATTACAGTTAGTCACTTTTATGAAAGTGTTATCTATTACATATTTATGATTTTATTTATAAGTAATGGCTGAATAAAGAACTTTTTTTTGTGTGTGTGTGTGTGCATTAAAGTGAAGTAAAGTGTGAGCCAAAATAAATCTAAATTTACATCCTAAATTACTTACATATGCTACCTTCCAATAAAATTTTAGAAGACATTCAGCACCACAATCTATCTCATCCAAATTAAAGCCAGATACCATAAAAGGAAATTTAAATCATGGCTTGCAATTTAAAAATTTTAAATTTTTTAGTGTCTTGAATCTTCTATGTTCTCATCTATGAAATAGGATTAATAATCCTATTGTCATAATATTTGCCTGGAGTGAGATAAAACATTTAAAATAATAAAAAATAAAATAAAATAATGCCTAACTAAATAAACCCTAAATGATTAGCAGCTATTATCTATAATAATAACAGTAATGTGCTGTCAGGGGCAGTAAATGTTTTACTATATACTACAATATGGGAAATAAAGGAAATATTCAGTTTTCACTAAATTTATTTATAAAAACTAGTATGATAGGTTAGTTAAGGCAGATAATAAATTTTCCATATATATGTGTATTTTTTTGTAAGGGTTATCAGGGTTTGAACTCAATGGCACTTGACCACTGAGCCATATCCCCAGCCCTTTTTTTGTATTTTATTTAGAGACAAGTTCTCAGAGTTACTTAGCACCTCACACTTTGCTGAGACTGGCTTTGAACTCTCGATCCTCCTGCCTCAGCCTCCTGAGCTGCTGGTATTACAGGTATGCGCCACTGTACCTCGCAAACTATCCATAGATATTTTATATTAAATGCAGAGATGTAGGTCATTTTGGTCCTGTTTGAGATGGCTTCAAATGTAACTGTAATATATGTCATAAAATACAAGACAGATTATTTTCTATAATCCTGCACAATTTAGATCTGTTAAAAACTTTTTATCAATTTACAAGTTCTATAAAATGAATATATAACTATAGTTCAGATACTCATTTGGTATCAAATCGCATTACAGACTCCTCAAAATTAAACATAAAACTTGTGTTTACTCTAACGGTATGTAGGAGTAGTAATATGCTGGCCATAATAAGCAAACAATTAGCACTAAATCTGTTTTGTTTTTATAATTTATATAATTTTTATAATTTGCATTTTAATTTTGTTTTGAGATGTAGAAAGAAAGAGAAGATGAAACACATGAACAGGCAGGAAAGTCCAATGTTTAACATATACTCTAATTTCAAATTTATGTTCCGGTAAATCCTCCAACACTGGAGAGTCTGTGATGAGGTAAGAGATATTCTTAAGAGGTAGTGATTCAAGACACTTGAGATGCCAGGTAGTTAGTAAAATATTTCTGGAAATCCAAGCTGGCAGAGGTTTATTGACCAGGAAACCTATCTATGGGCAATGTCTAAATATTGGCTAATCTTTTTGCCAATCTTTGTGAGGATGATGGGGATTATAGTAGTTATGGCCTGCATATTTGGAAAACGGGGATTCACCAAAGCAAGGTAAAGTGTACAAGGCAGAAATTAATAATTCAGGGGGTGTGTTACTTAGAACTGACCTAAGCTTATGCTTTAGTGCTGTGGTGTAGAGCTTTTAAAGTTTCAATCAAGAGATTGGTGAGAACCCCCCAAATGGGCCAATGGGTCCCAGGTCAACTGGAAGCAAGGAAGAGTGTGGTAGTTTTCTGTTTCCCAAATTATCACAAACTTAGTGGTTTTAAATAAGTCTTACTCATTAATTCCCAGTGCTGTGGATCAGGAGTCATGACTTAATTAGGTCCTCTGCTCAAAAGTCTTTCAACAGTGTGATCAGAGGGTTTGCTGGGCTGTGTTTTCATCTGGAAATTTGATCAGGGAAGGATCCATTTCTAAATTCATTCAGGTTGTTGGAAGAACTCATTTCTTTGTGGCTGAATAACAGAGGGCCCAGGGTTCTAAAAGACTGTCAACTAGAGGCCACTATCAGAGCCCAATCACTGCGCTGAAGTTCCTACCATGCAGCTCTTTCTGTAGACAGTTTACAACAGCGATCTTTTTGCTCTTCAAGGTCATGAATAGCATCCTTCATACCTCAGTCTGATAAGACATCCTAAATAACATAACTGTAATCATGGGAGTGCTATAGCGTCACCATTTCCATGTTCTATAAGAATTGAGGAATAGATTCCACCAGTATTTAAGGGAAAGTAATCTGTACACAGTGGATGGAGTTCATAGAGCCTTCTCAGAATTTTTCCTACCTTGGGGAGCAAGTCTAGTAATCTTCCCATGTTTAACAAATTTAAATGACTTACTGTTCTGGGTGTCAATTAATGGGATATTGGAAAGGACAGCTATTTTGAGGTTCAGTTGAGATTGACACTGTATTCAGGGCAGAATCATTTCTGAAGCTGGACCATGTCTGAGCACAACTGAGAGAAGTTTGAGAAAGCTGAGGCAGGGAGAAATAATAAGAGGTGAAGGAACTATGGGAAAGGGTAAGCACTATTTCCTCAGTGGATGCTGATTTTTAGCATCTTGATATCAATTTAAGGATACTGACAATATAGACTTTTAAATCCCCTCACTTTCCACTGCCACAGTCTATTTGACTCTTTGCTGACAGCTGTCCATGTGTCTCACTTTTATTGGAAATCTATAAAAACAATTACATGTCATTAACATTTAATGAAAAACAGAAATTAAAGTGTTTTTCAAACTATCTCAGATGAACACAGGCCATAAACTATCCAGGCATATGCTGATGTTGTTCTATGCTTTGATATTTGTCAAAACTTTGGAATGAATTACAAACATTAAAATTTTAAATTAAGCAGCATCTTATGAGTAGAGTGATGTAGTTGAAAGGCAAGAAGGTGACTATTGTATATGCAGTATGTTTCGGTTGTGGCTAAATTTAACTATATATAACAGAAAATCCATTTGGCTTTCTTCTATTCCAAGTAGGTCCAGAGCTCTTCCTGTCTTCTAGTTCTGCCATTCTTAGAAGCCTGACTTATGGTCCTAAAGGCATCTGAAGTTTCTGTGCTAGTTCTATGGATGCTGAATTCCAACTCTCACTTCTGAATTGTAGAAAGAATGAAAGAAAGAGGCAGGGAATGAGTAAGGAAGGGAGTATCCACTCAGTACCCAAAGAGCCATGGGGTTTTATTTATTTATTTATTTATTTATTTATTGAGGAGGCCACCTCTGGTAACAAGGAAAAGTAGGATACAGATTTTACTGGCATATTGCTATCAAGAGGAAAATCAGGGTTATCTTAGTAAGAAAGAAAGAGAAAAAAATGTTAGTTATGTCAGTAACAGTCTCTTTCACCTGTTTGAAACTCTGATCTTGTAGAAGTCTAAGCCAAGGAAAAGATTTCCCACCAATCCACCCGTGTCTCTCTCTTTTTGCAATTCTGTATTCTAAAGGTTGAGTTACAATGAAATGTAAGATTCATATTCAGAAGCAATGATTTTGTAATATTATTATTAATGCATTATATTAAATTATGTTTATATTGAGACATCATTAACATCTGGATAGTGACTAAACCTATTTATTCCATCAGGTAGCAGCTTTTAGAGGACTGATTTCTCATTGAAGAGAATGTATTATCTTCATTAGGTACTTTCCTAATACTTTATATTCAGTGTATTTTGCAATTACTTTTTGGTGCTTTTCGATAATATATAGTCAGTGACTATGGTAGAATTTGGATAGGAACTCAATTTTTGCCATCTACTCTTATATTCAATTCCCAGGCCATGATTCCTCACCATGAAATTTTAATGGTAAATTCTTCAGATAGAAATTGTTGATGCTTTAAGTAAAAGGCATTTTTTTTTTTAATACTAGATGCTTGGACAAAAACTTAGTATATAGTGATATATACAGTTAGCCGTGGTATTTTTAACAATGAAATATTTAAAATTTCCAAATAATTGTATAGGATTCCCTGCATTTATATATTATATAAAAACAGTATGCTTTGTTTAACAATTTCCTTCCAATTTAATATAGGTCTGCATATAGGTCTTATTGTTTTGACATAATTTCTTCAGACTTTTCTCGTGGTCAATTTTAGTAAAAATTTCAAATCATGGATTAGCATGTTAAACAAAAAATTATATTTGTTGTGTTTTATTCAATTTTTTCTTTCAACTACTTAGTGAGGTAAAGAAGCCATTTCTTTAAGGTAATGAACGTTCTGGTGTAAAATTAATATTTATTCAATGTGCTTCAAGTATGGTTACTCAATGAATAATGAATCCCTCTATATTTGCTTTTGTACCTGATATGTTTCTGTTTTACTTGCAAGTATAACATGAAATAATTGTTAAATGTTGAGCAGAAATCAAGATATAGCATGTCTAAAGCTTCCTTGATTTATAGTCTAGATACTTCATCACAAAGGAATTGAGGTTAATTTGGCATACCTAGTTGGCAGCAAACTTGTGCTAGCTTCCGGTTGATTTCTTTTCATTTCCCTAAGTACTTGCAAACCATCTGCATAACAAACTTCAATCAAATTTCAAGCCTCACACCTTTATAGATGTCTCCTGGACTTCTAATTCCCTCCCTCAGGCATTATTGCTGTCTCTTGGGCATCTCTATCTGCTTGTTTCTCCAGCATTTCAAACATATGCAGTGAAATAAAACGGATGTCTACGCCATGTTCCCCTTCTGCCCAATTACTTACAGTACTCTCTCTTTTAGTTAATGACATTATCATCTTCCCATTCTCCCCCAATCAAATTTTTGGAGTATTCTCTTTGTCCACTACCAATTAGTTTCTATTTATTTATTTATTTATTTATGAATGACAGTGGAATGCATTAAAATTCTTATTGCACATATAGAGCACAATTTTTCATATCACTGGTCGTATACAAAGTATATTCACACCAATTCATGTCTTTGTACATGTACTTTGGATAATAATGATCATCACATTCCACCATCATTTCTAATCCCATGCCCCCTCCCTTCCTCTCTAACCCCTCTACCCTATCTAGAGTTCATTTATTCCTCCCATGCTCCCTCTCCCTATCTCACTATTAATCAGCCTCCTTATATCAAAGAAAAAATTTGGCATTTGTTTTTCTGTGATTGGCTAACTTCACTTAGCATTACCTTCTCTAACTCCATCCATTTACCTGAAAATGCCATGATTTTACTCTCTTTTATTGCTGAGTAATATTCCATTGTGTATATATGCCACATTTTTTTTTATCCATTCATCTATTGAAGGGCATCTAGGTTGGTTCCACAGTTTAGCTATTGTGAATTGTGCTGCTATAAACATTGATGTGGCTGTGTCCCTGTAGTATGCTGTTTTTAAGTTCTTTGGGTATAGACCGAGGAGAGGACTATCAATTAGTTTCTAATAATCTGTTTTATCTTTCCCCTTTCCCTGATCCCACAGTCATTATCTCAATGCAGGTATCTATTCCCCTTTTCTTGGAATATTAGAGCTGATTTCTAACTGCTCTCCCTGCCTAGAGTTCTTTTTTTTTTCTAATCAATCTTATACCTATCTGTCAGATAAATTTTCCGGTGTCAAAGCACATGTTACTATTCAAAAACCATCATAACTCTCCATTAGACATGGATAGAATCCAGACTCAGCCTGTTGTTCAGAAACTAGGGTGGATATAGACTTCCTTGCCAGCCTTATCTCTTATAGCACCCCCTTGTGCATGCCATATACTCTGTATCTACACATGCTTTTCACTCATTCTCCCACCCCCATTTCTGATCATTCAATAAAGGACAGTGTAAATGTATGTGAAGCTTTTCCTGTTTCCACTTTTGAAAATGGTTTGTCTTCTGAATGATTCTGACACTTACACATACCTCAATCATGGCACAGGGGCTTAGAAAGTCACCATTAGCTTTTGGAGACAAAGAACCTCACCTTATTAACCTTTGCATTTCCCACATTGTGTCATTCTGGGACTGCACCCTTCATCTTTTTTCCCTGTTTTGTATCCTTAATTGGAAACTCATTCTTAATGGTCCGACTGGGCTGACTTTGTCTTCCTTTCACAATTCTGTACTTTGTGTCTACACTATCAGCCTCATGAGTCCCTACACTGTGCTGCTGCCCTGGTGTTTGGGCTGTTCCTGCTGTAAACAAATTTCTTTCTGTTATACACTGCTGCTTCCTCCTTTCTTCTCCTCTCCCTTTTCCTTTTCTTTCCTCCATATCTTTTGAAAAATTTACTCAAGAAATTACTTTCTAGACTTTGAGACTGTATTTTTTTTACCATTGAACTGGAATTCATATAATAAAATTTACAACTTTAAAATGAACAATTCTGTGTCACTTAGTATACTTAGTGTGCACCTCTATCTCTATCTGGTTTTTAAATATTTTCATCACCCCAAGAAGAAACATCTTTGCTCATCAGCAATTATCTCCCATTCCCCTTTTCTACCAGCCCCTGGAAAATAACCAATCTCTATGGATTTACCTATTCTGGGTATTTCATATGAAATGTAGTATTACAATTTATGACTTTTATGTCTGGCTTATTTCACTTAGCATGAGTTAATTTATAAGAACTTCATGACATTTTGTGGACTAATAATATTTCACAGCATTCATATATCATATATTTTAGTTGTAAATTGATCCATTGATGGACACTGGGTTTTTTTTTTTTTTACACTTTTGGTTATTGACAATATTGCTGCTATAAAACAGGCATTTCCAAGGATATGTTTGAGCCTCTGTTTTCATTTCTTTTGTATATATACCTAGGAAAAAAATTGTTAGATAATTGACCTAACACTCATTCAAAGGCTTCCCTCTTTCTTTCTCCCTGCTCCACTCTTTCCTCCTCAATCAGTCATATGCTTAGTCCTCCACACCTTCTCATGAAGTCTTAATTATAACCAAGGTCACATTTAGTCTTCTATGTCGGAACTTCTGCTCTTACCCAAAGGTAATTAAAGACCTAAATACTAGACTTAATTTCCCTTCCCCTTATTTTCCCCAGAGACTTGATAGACTCCTCTCTACTATGGTTCTTCTCTGCATTATGTTTATTGTTTTCTCTTGTGTCTGATTTTATCTCAGTTTAACAACTTTATCCATGAGGCAAGGCTGCTAAACATTACCTTCCTTATTTTTGTAGGATTGTGCTCTGGCCCTGCCAAGAGCTGATCATTCCAACATTATTAGTCATTACCCAGAAAACTACTCTATTCTTTTTCTACTCTATTCTTTTTCATCCAGCTATTTACTTGTATATGATCTTTTCTTTTTTCTAAGGAAAAAAAAATACTTGGGAAAACAAACAATCTTTCTATATGCCAGAGTTTTACAAGTCTACTGTGAAATAGTTTTGTTTTTTGTGAATTTATCATTCTTTCAGGGTCAGTCATCAGAAATGGTAGGATCTGCAGTCTCCTTGTATTTGGGACATTTTATCCCAGGAAGGAGCATAGCACCTGATTAAGATGAAAGCCCCTCTGTGGTTCCTCAGAAGGGGAACACCCATCACCATCACATGAGCTCTCATTTGCTAGGGTCTCTATAGCCACCTTGGCTTACCGCTGCTCCTCCAGACTGATTTGAGCCTCTATTACTAGAAACTCATTTCAGTGCAAGAGTTCTTGATTTTCCCTTTTTTGTGAAGTTCTTTTCCAGATTAAACTCACGATACTGGTTTTGTTTGCCCTCACCCATAAGACATCTTCCTTTCTGCTTCCTCTGAATTTTTTCCCTTTCTATTCTCTTTATGACTCTTTCCTATTCTCTCATAAGCTAGAAGGGAGGGAGGACTTCCTTCTATCCTTTCATTTTTACATTCAGTAATATTTAGGAACCTCTATATAAAGGAAGTCTTCTAGGTACTTGGGACATGGCAGTTAATAAGGCAATGTCCTGTTTTCATGGTTTTACTACCTAGTGAATGGATATAGATAGAAACAAATGAATAAGTTTATACTGAAAATCTGAATGTTTGAAATTTGAAAACTTCAAAGTCCAATGTGATACTGTAAGTGGAAAATTCTATACCATGAAAATTTTTTTCATGTATAAAATTATTTAAATTATTCAAAATATTGTATAAAATTACCTGCAGGCTATGTGTATAAGGTGTGTATGAAACAAATTTCTTGTTAACACTGGATTGTATCCTCAGAATATTTTATTTTATGTAAATATTCAAAAAATATGAAATACTTATGGTCCCAAATATTTCAGATAAGAAATACTCAATCTGTACTGGGTAATTTAATAATTGGAGATAAGTGACTTAAGGAAATAGTACTCAGGTTTAGGAGAGAGACAAGATATCGTTGTTTTAAATCTGGAGGGCATAGGAAGTGGTTATCATAAGATGACACTTGAAAACAATATCGAGGGCCTAATGAAATGGTCCTGGTAGGAAACAATGATGTCTCAGACTACAGTCAGTGATGGACATGTGAGTTTCCCATGCTGCACTCTTCTATATAGCAAGTCACTTTGCATTAGAAAACACAAACCCCTGCTCTTTTCAAGAAGTAGCCAATTCAGTACATATCCTACTGTTTATGTAAGGTGTTTTTGGTTTTCATTCTTCCTTGTCTCAAGTGAAAATTCAATTTATTTTGATATGACCTGTATTTTCCTATTAAAAATGTAGCTTTTACACATTTAGCTGATCTCAAACTTGAATATGGAGAAACATCACTACTAGAGACTTTTTTAAGATAGAGATCAAATAAAGACCCTTGGAGAGTCACCTGCAGGTGTCCTAGACTGCATTTTGAAAAACACTGCTCTTCACATACTACTTAAACAAACTAATGATAGACATTACTGAAAGAGATTTTTTGCAAATTCATCCCATGATTTGCTTATAACCCATGTTTTTTGGTAGTTTCAACTTACTTTGTAGCTTATCCATTAGCTTTTTATAATGGAGGCCTTGGCTTGGAAAATATTAAGGATATTTAATTCATTTGTCATGCTGATTAATTTTTGCTAAGAACAGAATTAAGGGAGTTAGTAAATTGGTTATTAATAAATTTTCTTCAAAGCATTTAAATTATAAACAGCAGTTTGTCATTTGTACGATTAGACATCTGTTTTTAATCATACTGTTTTCATTCCTTTTTCATGTGAACACATCTCTGTGTGTCCAAAGTGGTGATGAACAGTGGTTCCATTATCTATTTCTGTGTAATGAGCTATGCTGAAACTTAGTGTGTTAGTCAGATTTTCATTTGTTGTGAAAATACCTGAGAAAATCAACATAGAGGAGGAAAGATTTATTATGGCTCATGGTTTCAGAGGTTTCAGTCCGTCGTTAGCCAGCTCCATTGCTTTGGGCCTGAGGCAAGGCAGAACATCATGGAGGAAGGGTATGGAAGAGGAAAGCTGCTCACTACATAGCAGCCAGAAAGGAATGAGAGAGAAAGGAGCCGGAAAAGGAGAAAGGAAAGGATAAAAGAAAGAAGAAGGTGCCAGGGACAAGAAATACCCTTCTCCAGTGATATACTTCCTCCAACCATGCGCCACCTACAGTTTCTACCACCTCCCAGTGGTTGATTCAGCTGTCAATGGATTAATGCACCTATATGGACAGAGATCTCTCATGATTTACTCACTTCCCCAAAGCTCCACCTCCAAATATTGCCCCACTGGGGATAAGCCTTCAATACATGAGACTTTAGCAGACTTTCCAGATCCAAACCATGGCACTTAATGATATAAAATAACTATTTTAATTTGCTCACAATCATTAGTAAGTCAAGACTTTAGAATGGGCTTAGCTGAGTGGTCTGTGTCTGATTCTAATGGCATCAGCTGGAATAGCTGGCCTGGAAGATGTGTGTGTGTGTGTATGTGTGTGTGTGTGTGTGCCTTTTCATTTATCTTCCCAAGTGGCATTTAATTATCCAGGACCTGTGAATGTGACCTGGGTTTCTTATCATTAGTAATCTCACAAAATCACACTTTTTATATAAGGGGTCTTTTCCAAATGGCAAAATCAAAAGCTACCAGTCCAGTAAGTGCCAGGCCCAATATAATTGGTAAGAGTACTCACAGGTACACCAACCAGATTCAAGCAGATGAAGAAATAAACTCCATCTCTTGTTGTGGAGAAAGGTGGTAATGATGATATTATACTACAAAAGAACAAGTGGGTTGGGAGGGATTGAAGAAAGAAGGAAGGAAGGAGAGAAAGAAAGAAAGGGAGAGAATAGGAAAGAACAAGGGAGGAAGGGAAGGAAGAAAGGAAGGAAGGAAATAAAAAGAAAAGAAAATAGTATAGAAGTTGGAGCAAAACAAGTTTAGAATCAGGCATAGAGGTCACTGTGACCATTCAGGATATAGACAATCAGAACCTATTCCTTGATGAGGGCAATGAAAATGGAAAGGAGAAGAGGGATTCAAGAAAGGATGAATTCAGCAACTAATTAGATATTGTTAGAAAAATCAGGGTGCTGCAATAACTCAGATATATGCTAAAAAGTTACTTGTCAAGGCAAACTTGACTTTTGCAGAAGGTTTACTAAAAAAAAAGAAATCTGGCAAGCAAGAACACTGGGCAGGAAGTCTGTCCACATTTTTATCCCTAATACAGCCCTGTCCCCTTGCTCTGGTAGGAGTTGTTTGGGGTTACAATCTACAGGATTGACTAATTTAAAATTGGGGAGGGGAAAAGGAAGGACTATAGTTATGACTGGATCACCTACTACACTATAGGCATTTTGATTGGAAGCCTGAAAACAAAGGGGGTGACGTTGGGGAGCTCAAAATGGCTACATATTAACCACATAATTTTATAACTTATTAGCTCCACCCAACTACACACTGAAATTTAGGTTGTAGATTATAGGAAACAGACTTTTGTTACATATTAGGAAACTCCGACTACGGTTTAATTTTACAGAAAGGAAAACATTCATTCTACAATATGAGGGTGGTGAAGTGAAGAAAAAGTCTAATTATGAGTAAGTTAATAGTTAAATCTGGGAAATAGGATCTTCCCCAAAATCAAGAAGCCAAGATATGATAGTCATTTGCGGGAACTGAAGATAAGCTGGTGTTTTGACTGCATCCTCTTCATATGATAAGGGGACACCCTGGTGGGGAAGAAACACCCTGTTGACCACTGAGAATCAGGTCTGCATGTCAGGAGAAAGGTTAGGGCTAGAAACAGGGAGGTGGTAGATATTGGCAGCATAGTAGGAGTCAAAGCTGTGGCAGTGGGTGAGTTTCACTGGGGAAAGTATACAAAGAGGGCAGAGAAGTAGAAAAGCCAGAACCTCATTCTGGAATAGCTACATTCAGGGAAAGCATAATGACAAGTCAGCAAAAACTTGAGTATATTCAGAATGCTAGGAAGAGAAGTCACCAGAGAAGATTTCTAGCAGGAAGTGATCACCAAGGGTGAATATTGCAGAGGAAAGGAAGACTGAAGACAGGCCATGGGAGTGTTGGTGATTTTTAAGAAAGTGATTCTGTTGTATAGTGAATACTGAAGCCAGCAGAGGTTAAGGAATGAATTTGTGGTCAGGAACTGGAACAATTTATAATGCAGTGTTATTTTGTTAAGAAAATTCATATTTTAGTGGGACTTTTAAATAGCATTGAAAGATGGGAGGAAATCAAGAAAATACTGCTCATTTAACTAAAATCCACTTCTTTGTGATCTATTATATGTATAATTTAAAGTAACAGTCCACTATTCTTCTTTTGTCTAATACTGCAGATGTCTCTCCCAGAGGTAGAGGTCTTTTAGTTCTTAACCCAAAGGATTTCATTTTCATTGAGTTCATCTCAGTACATAGAAAAGCTCCTTTAAAGTTCAGGTCTGCATCAATAAATGAAACATAACAGCAACCATGTATTATTGATATTGTGGGGAGATTTTCTAAGAAATAAATTTATGGGGACAATACTTTTGTGATCATTTTTATATTTGTTATAAACCAGTATCATAAGCTAACCAAATATAATTTTTTAAAGGCCTAACTCCTAGTTCAACATCATTAACAGTTAATGATGGGATTAGATATAATTCAGCTCTTTTTAACCCCTTATTTTCTTATTTGTTATTACTATTGAGTAGTCCCTCAGGCTTTATCTGAACCTGACTTTCCTGGGAGCTGTCATGTAGGAGTTAGTATGTAGTAGGGCACTATGCTGCACTTTGCAAACTACACCATTTAATTCTTGTGGCAACCTTGCAGAGTTGATACTATTATTCCTATTTGAGAATGAGAAAAGTAAGACCAAAGAAGTAAAGTGACTTACCAACAATAATACTAACATTAGTTTTCAGGGTCTAGATCCCAACTTTGGTTTCTAACTTTAAGGTCTGTGCTCTCTGCCCTCTGAGACTCGTGTTCACTGCAATTCTTTTCCTTGGAGTATCAGTATATCAGAGTGTTCCAGAAACATGGGTGCTATGCTGTTGATGCTGAATCAACAGGACTTTGATAACTAGAAATGATGCTCTCTTTGACTGATGAATTTGTCTAGATTGAAATAACCAGTTAAAATTTCTTTAAAGAGATGAAACTGATGTCTTTTCAGGTTTAAGAAGGCACAAGAAAGAAAAATTGGAAAATGTTAAACTATTGGAAGGAAAAGAAAAACTCTTTGGAACTGTAATTTCAAGTGCCCGTTTGTACTGGATGAAGTGGGCTAAATAAAGTCAAAGATTTTTATGAAAAGACTTTTCCCAAGACAGGGCAGGTTCTGTTCCTGGTGTTCTGTGAGCACTTTATTCCATTTCACATTCTAGGGAAGCTGATTGATGACAATTTCTTAACACTGGGAGCCCAACACAGAGTATGCATGAGGACATGAGTGAAATATGTGAAACCTTCATCATTAGCCCAAATCTCTCTTTCTTCCACAAGGTGGTGGGTGCTTCCATTCAGCCATAGGGCCCCAAAGGCTAAGTGCTCTTTATGTTGCAGGTGGAAGCCCTGGCACTTAAGAATTGTCCTTGACTTTATAAAGCATCAAGAATTGCAGCAGTCAACCCCAGCCTTTTGCCCTACCAAGATCCATCTAAATACATCACACAACAGAAATGTTTCATAAAACATTAAGAGAATTTACAAATCACAGCCAATGCTAGATTGTCTGAGTCAGTGGAGTAAAGTTGTGTTTAATATGTAGTAGTGGATAATGTTTAGATTATTTGTCACTTTCCTTTGAAAATTCAGTTTGCTTCTGTTATCATATTTTCCTTAGGCTACTGTTAAAATTATCAACCTTTTCTCTGACATACACATGACACACATAGAGAAAAGAGATATGATTTAAAAGTATTAAATAAACTTTAGGAAATATCAGCTTGAAATGTAAGTTTTCTGTAGATAAACTACACACAGATAGTCCATAGTTAGCCATGAGGAATTTCTTCTGGTTCAGAGTACTTGTACACCAGTATTTATCTTGCTGATATTATATCATCTTTGACAGAGATTACCCATAATTTTATATGTTTATACCTTAAATATTCTGTTATTATTAACTTTCAGACAATAACTGTTTTGCACATTCAGAATCAAAAGACTAAATGTTATTTACCCTTAGCAATTTGTGTATCTCATACAGAGCATCTCAGCCCTGGCTTTGTGCCAGCATGTTTATTGATTGCATGTTGAACAATCCTCAATAGATTTCTTTAAATTAACTACTGTAATCAAAGTACAAAGTAAGATAACTATTATTTGTGAGAACTGAAAATTGAAAAAAAAAGAAAATCACAGAAGCAGGAGAGAACTTACTAAGCGGAAATGACTCTGTTAACAATTCAACCTAACACTTCAACAATGAGGTCTATATATCTGGGAACTTAGTATCACTATTCAGACTGACATTACACCAATACACTTTTAACATGATCTCATTAACATTACCTTGTTGGCTGTTCAAACTGTTCTTTACAAACAAGATGATTTCTCAGCAGGGCAACTAGAGAGCCTGCTTGTTTTTACCTGTGAAATGTTCCCTGGGGTGTCTGTCTTTAGCGTTCTTGCTTTCTTCTTCTTCACTCATTTGTATTCCCATGAGTGCAGCTGATATCTCTCAGTCTGTTAGGTTCTACTTCACATTCTTGCCCAAAAGTTCAACTGCATGTAGAATATCTTCCCCTGACAGAAGTTAGGAATCTTAGAATGAATAACCCAAAGCTGAACTCCTTTTTCCCAGATCTGCTCCTTGTACTGTGATCCCTTGTTATTAATGGCAATACCATCTTTCCAGGTAGGTCATTCATGTCTACTCATTGTTCTTTTCTCAGCTCCCATGTCCAGTCAGTTGCCAGATTCTATTTAATCTATATTCATGTAGTCTAGTTTCATTTATTTCCTCAGTCCACAAACATTTTTGAGTTTCTTTCTACTTTTATGCCATTTCTTTGAAAAATGAAACAGTGCTCACTTGAAGAAGCTCACAGCTAATAAGACAGAGAACAGAGTGGACCGTCATCACTCTACAGTATGACAATTGTTAATGATAAATATGTGTATGTAGGCTGTTGAATAGGAATGGGGACATGGAAGTCTTTAAGGAGGGCATGGCATGTAAACTATGTCTGAAAAGACGAAGAAGCCGTATCTGGGAAAAATCAGAAGAAATGCCAAAAACACAGTGTGTGTAAATGTCCAGAGGTACGAGTGAGTGAGCATGGTCTTTGCAAGACCGGTACTAGTTGAGGAGGGCTGAGATAAAAGACAGAGGCACATGTATAAAGGGCCATGTGTACCATGCTAGGAAGTTTGAATTTCATTCTGAAAGTATTCTTTTTATTATTAATTTTTTTCTCTTTTGCAGGACACTATCTTTTGTCAACATCATTGCAAAAAAATCTCCCGACTGCCCTCTCGTTTACCACTCTCTTGCCTGTGTTTTTTCCTTAGGTTGCAGTTAGAAGTGGCTTCCATTCTTCCTAATTCTTCCTGATTCTTCAGTGGCCTGTGTTTCTCACCAGATTGTTCTCATTTCCTGTAACCTTCACTTCTCTGCCTCTGACAAACATCCCTTGGATCAAGCCTGTGACAACTGTCTTCCCTTAAACCTGTAACTGTCTTACATGGACTCCTTAAGCCAGAGTCTATGTGCCACATATCTCGGTAGATTTTGAACACTTTTCTCTGTGTTTTGTACATGGACTTATCAACCTTTTCTCTGACATACACATGACACACATAGAGAAAAGAGATATGATTTAAAAGTATTCAATTAACTTGAGGAAATATCAGCTTGAAATGTAAAAGTTTTCTGAAGATAAAGTACACACAGATAGTCCATAGTTAGCCATGAGGAATTTCTTTTGGTAGGCCTTTGCCCATTCATTGTATTGAGTAATAGAAGCGTACTTTATAATCTTATCACATTTCTTTATTTTCTAGGGTCTTTTATGCATGTGGATATAAGCATGCTGCTGTAATAAGCACTGGCTTTCTTGTTGCTGCCAGCAAATGTTTCTTACAGCCCAGTGGCTTGTAACATGCTCTGGTGCCACAAATCAGTAGCAGTTCCCAAACAGAGTGACATGGCTGTGTACAAACCCTAATGTGCAATGCTTGTTTTTTTCCTGTAGAAAATGAAAGACCTCACTTTTCCCTAGGGTAAAACGGGCTTAGAAAGCATCGATGCAGGGCCCATTGCCAAACATTACAATTTCCAGGGCTCTACACTTCATTTCACTGACAGGTATCGTGAACAGGGCTTTCAATAAGAGCCAGTAGTAGGATTTGAGTACTAGCTCTAACTGTTTGGGGACTGTGAGTAGTATTTCTGAGCCTCAGTTTTCTTACCTATAAAAATAGGAATTAGACTTAATTACTAATATCCTTATAGACATTATTCTTTCACCAGTATGTTGATAGCAGCACACCAATCAAGTATCTTGGTTGCTAACAACACAAACCATTCTGATTTTTTTCATTTTCCTCCTGACTAATTTAAACAGAAAAGATGCCATGGGAAGGATATTGAATAGCTTACACAGAATAGGTAGGATGAAAACCAGGCTTGGCAGAATTAGCAACAGAGGACACACTTATGCCACTCCACAGGAACAGGGTGGTAAGAATAGCAGTTGGTGTCTCTGCCAGTAAATCTTAATGGCACTCATATCTCTGCCAGTAAAGTTGCATCTTTGTGTCACTTCCTTTACTTTCATATTTCCAGATGTGGGTGTCCAACTGGCTCAGCCTGGGTCTGTTGCTCCTCTAGCTGCTGGGGTTGGAGAGAAGGACTAATGAACCATTTGGCTTGGGGAGTAGGCAGTAGAAGAGCATGATGACTGTCATAGAGACTCGCATGGACATGCAAGCATCACCAAGACTGGTGCCATTGGGTGTGCCATGCCCAGGCCTGTCAGGATCATAATGAAGTATATTTGGCTTCACAGCATCACCATATGTACCTGTGAAACTTCAAGCCCTGATAAATTACTTTCTTCCAGAAAATCCAGTTTTCCTAGCGTTTAGCCACTCTTTCAATTTACTTTCTGTTTTACTTTATTTTTTTCTTTAATAACACTATTCCATGGAATTTGGGGGGACTTCTGCTGGAAAATAAGAATTGCAGTTGTAGCTCTGACCACTTGAAGTTGTCATTCTAGTATGAGAAGAAAGGCAGAATGGAGTGAATCACTGATTCTAACTCTTCATTTATCAGTGCTTATATAGTAATAGATTGGGATCAGGAATTATTTCCAATCACAAACAACTTAGAGCAGATCTTATATATTAAGATAGGAAGGATATTTAGGAAAGATCTTTTAAAGGGAATCTTATTACCTAAGCCTTCCAGTAATACATGTTTTTCTTGTTAGACTAAGTTAAATATTCAGAAAATTACATGTAAGACTATATCATCTTAGTCTCTTGCAGAACAATATTTATCAGATTGCTAGTAACCTTAATTCTGCTTCTGCTTTTTGGGGAAACCTGCTATGGATGTTATACATTAGGACCCATAGAGTATCTGGTGCTATACCTTGTATCAGAAATTAAATCAGAGAAAAACATAGCTTCCTAGCTGGGTGCGGTGGTGCATGCCTGTAATCCCAGCAGCTTGTGAGGCTGAAGCAGGTGGATCATGAACTCAAAGCCAGCCTCAGCAAAAGCGAGGTGCTGAGCAACTCAGTGAGACCCTGTCTCTAAATAAAATACAAAAAGGGCTGAGGATGTGGCTCAGTGGCTTAGTGCCCCTGAGTTCAATCCAGGTATCCCCCTGAAAAAAAAAGGTAGCTTTTCTTTTAAAAAATGAAAGTTTCTTGCTTTTATAAGAGAACTGTGAAGTTAGCATATTTTTCCTCTTCAAACGGCTCTCAGATAGCTAAGTACCAGGTATGTTATAGCAACTATTTAGGGTCGTAAATTGCCACTTTTATTTATCTTCTCTTAGTTCTGATTATTTCTTTTATAAGCCTTCTCACTTTCATTTTGAAAAGGATGAAAGAGAGAAGGGAAGTAGGAAGAGATGGCTGGACAAAAACTGGATGCCAGATGATCACCTAAAATGCATAGGTGACCTCAGTAGAGGAATAGCTGCATCCATCACAGTAGCATGGCAGGCACTGGATATCATCATCCCAAATCCTCCTTTTCCAATGGTAGTCTCTCCCATCTCAGTGGCCGCCTGCCCTGTTGGTCTAAATATTGTTTAAGACAGTATCAACAACAATAAAGACTTTATACCTCTCTCCTCCTTGGTTTATGTGCAGTTTTATTTCCTACATAAAAAAATAGCATGTGGGGCATCAACTACTAGAGAACACAATGAGACATCGGTCAGTAATGTCATCCACCCACTGTGGATTATTGGGAATGCTGTGAGTTGCTAACTATCCAAATTATATTCAAGCATTTCATCACCTGCTTAATCAAGCTGCAAAATAAGGAGCTAGACCACTTCAACTCTAGTGATTTGATTATGTGGTGAAGAGACGGGTGCATAAACATTAATCCTGGGAAATTAATTCATGAAAATTAGCTGAAGATACCCCTAGAGGCCTGTTTGGTATCTATTTTTGCATAAAATGTTGAACTGACTACTTACTGAGGGTGTCTTGGGGGACTGGAATGATTATGCATGATTCTGTAGTTATCTGGAGAGAATCATGAAGAGGCCATGAAGTGACCTGAAAATGCATTCTGATTAAAGCTAAGTCTTGAACAGGAAAATTGCTTTGAAATGATTAAAGTTAAAATTGTTGGTAATGAAGGAAAACACTTGTCCTAGAATGAGGCCTTTGAAAGAGATCATTTTGAACCTTTTGTAAAGCATATGGCTTTACTTTTCAGTGGCAGAATTTTACTTTGTAACAAACTATCATGTTATCTGAACTTGGATATCCAGTGGAGGATCAGGAGAAATGTTCATGGTAAAAATCTGGCAGGAGATGTCATGGGTGGAGATCTGCCCTCAGGAGATGGAAGTCTCTGGCAGCCCTTGGAATGAGCTTAGAAGAATCTGATCAGTGCAGCCTTCCCAAGTCTTGCCACACCCTCTGCTCCCAGGGCCCTGGGCTCCTCCGGATGGCCAGCAAGCCAGATTTATTTTAATGTTTTGTTTAAACATCTGTCTTTCCCACCAGATCATGAGTTCCTAGAGAACAGGGATCATGTTTATTGTTTTCTATGTATTTCCCACATCTAGCAGGGTGCTGTCCCTTCTAGAATTAAGCCCCTAATTCTGATTACATTGATTCTCAATGTTGTATATTTGCTGTTGCATATATTTAATGTTGTACCTAAAACCTCAAGACATAGATGTATTATAGAATCCCAATTTTCCAACTGTTGGAAATGTGATATGAGTGTCTGTCTGTAAAAATGTCTGTACCATAATATTAGGTAATACTCCCAGCTGAGTGTGGGGCAGATCTGTAATCAAGCACCTTAATGCTTCTGCAGCAAAAATGATAAACAGACACACTGTGTGGAGAAATGAGGACCGCTATTCATAACAGCTCAGGTGGGGTCAGGTCTTGCTACCAGGTTACAAAATGTGTTTATGTGAGCTCTTTAGATTTTGGAGTTGCCAGTTAGGTTCTGTGGGCCTGTTACATTCCTTCAGGAAGGAGCTCCCATCTAAGGGAAATACTCATCCATGCAAGGCCCCTTGTGCTTGGTAGTTCAGGGAGGAGAAAGAGATTGCGTTTTCCTGCATGTGAACTGTTCACAGAACTGACACTGCTGCTAGGGTCCCTCAGGAGGATGGTGGTACCAGAGAGGGCAGTGGAAGTAGTTAATTCCTGGCAAAGAAAGCTTCCACATTGTGCCACCACTGTCTCTGCACTTTTCCTCATCTGCTGCTCCTTCCTCTTTGTTCTAACCTATTTTTCCATTTTTCTAATTCTCCCTTCTCTCTTCTTAATTTCTATCCATCTATCTTTAATTTTTTTTCTTACCAAAAGTTAGATCTTAGGAGTTTGATGCTTTTTTTTCCTTCTGTACATCTCACCTCATGCACCTGAAGAACAGAAGCTTTGCTCCTATTTGCTTTTCTTTGAGTAGACAGATACAAGTCAGTCTAGGATGGAAGCATTCTTTGTACGTGTCTTTGTTAGGAGTGGTGTTTATCTGTTCAGTGCTGTGCAGATAAGCACTTCAAGAATGTGGAAATGCATGGTAGTCTAATATTTTCCCTTTGTGAACCTTGCCTGCTATTATCAAAATATGTTGATGAAAAATTGAAATCGGGATGTGTTAATCCATGTTTGAAAATAAAGTAGATAGCATTGTTTCCACTCTTCAGTCTTTTTTCAAAATATCTTTTTGATAATCCTTTTTGAACAGAACAATTGCTCATTTTTCCATGTGACATTTTTGTGTGCCTGCCCTTATTTTGAATTCTGTTTGATTTTCTTAGACCATGCATCTGTTTTTGTTGGTATCTAAAGAATGCTTGCTTTTGTGCTATTAAAGGCATTACTTTACTGTTTCCTCTTTTTCTGTTGTCTCTCAGGTTGTTTTTAGTATTATTGTATTGATGTGTGATGATGAAATGAGCAAAATAATGGTGACCTGTGAGGTCCAACCAGGAAGGCAGAATATGCATTGTCAGGACATCTCCCTCCACTGTGGCACTGAATGCAGGTTAACAAAGCAGAGGTTGCCAGTGAAGTCCTGGTTTTCTCTTCAGTGACCTTGTTCTCTTAGGACACTCCCAGCTTTGGTCTCAGCAGTGGTTCCAAGGACAATACTCTCTTTGTTGCTCCACAATCCAGAAAGACTTCATTAATGTATCCCTGGGAAGTATTCACTAGCTCACACGGAGCAAATTGGCATTGATGTTGTATTCTGGAAACTTTAGTCTGGAAAGAAAACAGGTTGCTAGAGTGATGATCAGTGGCCAAATAAACCATCTATGATGCATTTGGAACTGTGAATCACTTGTGATAAGTTATTCTTGTCCTTTATTCTTGTTCATTTGCCTTAGAGGCAAATAAAAGTCACTAGAGCCAATCTGAACCAATTTCCTGTGCCTTTATAATATGTTTAAGTGCTTTATTGAGAAGATGCTGTAAACACACAAAAATATATTATTACACACACATTTACATGCATTTTTAACTTATATTTGATCTTTTAACAATTATTGATATTATATCAAAGTTCTTTGGTAGGAGCAGTTTGCTGTCAATTCATTGTGGCATACCATCCATGATTACAAAGTCCTCGTGTCACCTAATAATGTTTTCTAAAGAGATATGGATGTTTCTCTTAAGGTAGGTGAGAAAATCATGAAGATGTTTGGAAGGACATAAATGTGAAGGACTTTGGATGTCTGATTTTAAAGCTGATATTTCTTTAGGCTTTGAAATATCAGTACTTATTTTAAAATAACATTCTTTAAAGTTCATATATTTTTCCAGTTTGATTTGATTTTCAAACATAATTATAAGTAAGTTAATATTGTAAGATAAATATCATCTGACTACAACTTTGTGAAAAATTCTCCCTCTTTTTGTGCTGCTAAATAAATTCATCAAAGATATATTTTATTTGCTAATAATGTAGATGAATGTGTTTGTTTTTCCTATTTAGAAAACATTTTAATCAAGTGAACTTAGGAGTTTTGTGCTTTATCTCATTCTCACATAGATCCTCTTCTGATCCTTCAGTATTAAACATCTTCTAAGAAAGGTCTTTGTTACCAGCAATAGGCATCTTCCTTCCCTATCTTCTTTCCTGTGTTTTCTACTCTTTTCTACTTCAGCACTCTTTTGCTTTTACTTGTCCTTATTTTATCCTTGCAAACCCTGCCCTCAGAGAGGGTCTCCTGAAGCCAAGGAATGGAGGCATGTCCTGTAGACTGCAGGTCCATGGGGAGGTTGTAGAGGGAACCTCACAACATTCACCTGTGCTCCTGGCACCTGAAGGAAAAACTGGGCTCATAAAAGCTGTGCCTGGCAGATGCCAAAATAACTTCTCCGTGGAGCCAATTCAACTGGAGACAAGCAATTCAGTGTAAATTTAGTCTATGTGGTTCCCTGGCATTTTGTAGACAAAACAAACTGGTTGATTGATCTAGTACTGATGACTTTCCAACTAGTACTTTTGGTGATTCCTAGAGTAGCTACCCCTAAAGTAGGGATATGAACATCCAGGTGATGTGATAATGATACTCTGAATGCAAGAAATAATTAAAACATCTGTTTGTATCTAGAATTTAGAATTTGAGCTTTGCTAATGTTTGATTTTATGGATTGCTAATTATATGTAATTTAAAAATATAAATAATGAAAGTGAATTCTAAAAATTTTGCTGATGGGGTACACAACCAAAACAATGTGGTGGCTACTATTCTATATCACTGCTTACCAATATGCAAGGTCCCCTAGGGACAACAGAGGTACTGTAGATATCCATTAATACAGGCAGATGGAGGTGTTTCTCATTCAGTAGATCTACTAAAGGTTTCCAATGGTTCACTTGATGTTTTAGTGTTGTAGTTTAATATTTATTATAAAAGTAGATTCTTACTGTCTGAAAAATATTCTAAATCCATTTAAGGAGACACAGTTATACAAGGGACACAAATAAGTAAGGAGAAGAGAATCAACTTCCAATAAGATGTTATATTATTGGTTCATTAGTCAGCATTCTGTTACTAAAACAAATAACTGAAATGATTGGCTTATTAAAAACATGTTTATTTTGGCCCCCAGTTTTGGACGTTTGGTAGGCCCTGTTGCTTTTGGGCCTATGGTAAGGCAGTATATCATGACAACAGTACACAACAAAACTGTGCACTATTTGACTGGGATGCAAAAGACAGGGTGGGGAAAGGGCTGACATTCTAAGATCTTCATGGGTACACCTCCAATGACCAGAAGAACTCCCACTAGACCCCTCCTTTTAAAGGTTTTACCATCACTCAATAGAGCCATAGACTGTAGAACAAACCTTTTATGCCTAGGTCTTCTTAAAAGCCAAACTATAGTAGTTGAAGTATTTAACTTATTGGAAGAGTTGTATGTGCTCAATAATCTCTCTTTAATAACAGAAATCATTTCTTTTTCCCCCCTCAAATGTTTTTATCCATATTTTGAGTGAAGAGTGGGACATACCATGAATCTTAATCTAGCTTGATGTTCCTTTTTTTTGTTTCATGTGTATATTAATTTGCAAGGGCTGTCATAGCTACATCATCATAGATGGGTTGCTTAAACAACAATCTATTTTCTGATAGTTTTGGAGCTAGAAGTCCTAGATCCAGGGATCAATAGGTCTGGTTTCTTTACAAGTATCTCTCCTGGGTTTGCAGATAGTCTCCTTTTTTAGTTCTTTTAGTTCTTTTTTAGTTCTTTTTTTTTTTAGTTCTCCTTTTTTAGTTTTTTTTAGTTCTCATGTGCTCTGTGTGCACGCATGCCTGGTGTCTCTATGTTGTGTCCTAATCTATTATAAGAATACCAGTCAAGTCAGATAGGGATAGGGTCTTATTTTAACTTAATCACTCCTTATAGGGCATATCTCCAAATGTAGTTGCATTCTCGACTGTTAAGATGTTGACATATAAATTTGAAGGACAAAGTTGGGCTCATAACAATAGACTTTCAATTACTTTTGATACATTTCTTAGGAAATGATGTGGGACCTAGCAAGGTCAAGAAGCGTCAGGTAGGGCAACTATACATCCTGATTTGACATGCCCATTTTCCACTTAGTATCCTGACCTAATTAAAATAATGCTCCTGTTGACTCTCAAAAGTATCTTATTTGGATGATAAATTATGATACAGATGCTCTGGAACCAGAGTTTATGTGTTTGAGTCTCAGTTCAAAAACCATATTGCTGTATCTAGGTTTCCTCAACAATGAAGTAGATAATTGTACCTACCCCAACAGTTATTGTGAAAATTAAATGAGTTGGTATGTGTGGTTAAACACTATGTGAATTAAAGAGGAGGAGGAGGAAGAAGATTCCATTTCCCAGGCAGAATGTTAATTTCATATGTCAATTTGGCTGGGCTGCAGTGCCCAGATATTTGGTTTAACATTATTCTGGGTGTTTCTGTGAGTGTGCTTTAGGGTGAGATTTATATTTAAATCAGTTGGCTTTGAATAATGCAGATTATCCTATGATTTGGGTGGGCCTTCTCTAATCAGTTGAATGCCTGTGTAGAGACAGGTTCACTTGCTCCTGCCCGCCACTTCATCAAGAGGGAAAGAGCCAACAGATTCCTTATACCTCATCTACAATCAACCCTTCCTGATTCATCAGAAGACTACCTTTGAACTTAAACTATAACTATTTCCCCAGTCTTCTAACAGTTGCCCCTGCTAGATTTTGGATTTGCTAAACCTCCACAATAAGGTGTGCTAATTCCCTAAAATAAATCTCTTTATATTATATTTTCTGTTTTATTTCTCTGGAGAATCCTAGTGTGGAGACCAAAGCATAACTTTATACAAAACATAGCTTTTAATTTTGAAAAAGTTCCTGTATTCCTGGATTTTTATATTCTTCTATATTCACTATGTTTTCTGCATGTCTATAAACATACCAACAAAAAATAAAGACCCATGTCCACACAATCAAGAAAATGATGAATAGGCTGTTTAGATATAGCATATACAGATATCTGTACACACACAAACACACACACACACACACGCAAAATATTATTTTAGAATATTTTTTAAAACCCTGAATTTTGCATTCCCATATAATGATTTTAAGCAATTTTGGTATTATTCATTGATAGCTATTTTCACCATTATTATTCATAATTGTGAAGATTAATTTTTCTCCTGATGTGAGAATAGTATCTTTAACAAATTTGAAATTAAAGAATCCTAAGATTAGTTTCAGTAAAATGAATGTTGATTAAAAAAAAAGAGTTGAATGACTGTGTCCAAAACTGAACTCCAAAACTAAAGCAAGCAAGCAAACAAATATATTGGCAAGAGTTCAGCAAAGTTAAAAAATTGGCAAAGCACCCTTGTGAAAAAGTTTAAAAACTTGGAAAAGCAAGACTTGAGGTACAATTGAGTAGCACCTATCAAATCTAAAAAAGGTTACTCTAGGTGAGATGGAGACCAGCTCTTCTCTAACTCAGGTGAGCCTAGACATAAACAAAGGTAAATAACAACAGCAGAATGGCATGACTGATCATTCAGGCTTGGGGAAGTATTTCCTGGCAATTAATGTGGGAGGCACTGTTACTTAGGATGTTCTGCAATATATTCTCCTTACCTTCTCTCATATTTAAGGACCATTGTGCTGATATTTGGGCCCCTGGTATAATACAGAATACTCTCAGCATCCTAAGATAAGCTGATTAGTGAATCTTGATTCCCCTTTGCCCTACAATATAAAATGTCATAATTTCTGTCAATTAAGATGTGGACATCTTTGGGGAAGAGGTATCATTCTGCTTACTATACCTTTTAAAAATGATTTTGACTTTTGAACCATTGTAGATGTTTATACATTTCGAAATAAAGATAAATCAAAAAAGAATAACCAAAGCAAATTCTAAAATTGAATATAAATAGAAAAAAATGAACTTGTTTATGAATTGGTAACATTACTACACTTGAGAGAAAAAAAAAGACTTGATTCAAATGAAGTTTGAATACAGGACCTACTAAACATCCTTAAAACAAGATATGTTTTAAGTACTGCTGTGCTTTGAAAAAATTTGAAAATGGTTTGTCTCCCAGAACTCATGGAGTTTTATACCCATTTTGAGGTACTAATAGGATACAAATTTAATCCAACTATGCAGTTTGAAGGTCAGGCCTTTGAAACGTGTTTAGAATTAGATGAAGTCATTAAGGTGGAACCCCATGACAGAACATTGTGGTTTTATTAGAAGAAAAAGACCAGACACACACTCCACTTGTGGCCTGTGCCAAACCAGAACTCTGCCAGCAGCAAGGCCATCCCCAGGTATAGACCCTTTATCTTGTACCTCCAGGACCATAAACCAAAAATAAAACTTTTTTCTTTAAAATGCACCCAATCAATAACAGAAAGTGGACTAGTACAAGAAGCAAAATAATTGCCAAGAAATCTTGATTTTTACCAATAAATGTTTTGTGGTTATAGTAGTGATAGTATAGTCCCCCTGAAATTTTTTGTGTACTTTAGGAATATGTAAATAAGCAAATGTGTTAATGTGGGGAGCCAAGGTGCTCACTGTGAAAGAAGGGAAATAAAATATAGAATGGGGGAAACTGAAGGGAGAGCCTTTTGGTACTAGATTTTTGTATGTTTATTCCCTGAAATATCATGGAATATCAACACCCCAGGATCAATGAGCATGTCTAGTACCAGACCTTGGTTTATAAATAGCATTTCTTGCTAAAAGAAACCAAGGCATTTTAAGGAAATGTCTGAGTTTAGGCAAAACAGCTTTAAGGTACAAATAAGCCTTTAGCAACTAGTGGTACCAAAAAGTAAGAAAGTGCTTAAATCAGGTTGATGGTGATATGGCTAGAGAACACTGGCCAAAATGAGGGCTTTGAACATCCAACAAACAAAAGATCATAACAGGTTCTGATTTAATAAGCACATCTTTGGTATTAAAATAAAGGAGTTGGGGCTGAGAGAGAAATAGAAGCCCCCCCCCCCTTTTTTAGAGAAGAGTTTGGCTAGTAGATATAAAAGAAATAATAGAGGAAAATCACTGTTTTTATAATCTACAATGTAATAAGTTAATTAAGGCAGGATTGTTAAGGGATGCTAAAGCCATTAGATGTAATGTTGTGATATACAGGATATTTGTCCTGTTTAAAAATATCCCATAGATTACTTATTAATTACAAAAGGGAAAATATGTGTTTGTAAATGGAGAAATCTGGTTACCATCATCTTAATTTAGCTATCAAACTTAACATTACAACAATGGGAAAAGCTGATATTATTGTCTCCCAGTGTGTCAGAGTGGGAAGAACACATTATCAACTGTATTTTAATCTCGCCAAAATGTTTTAATTTGCATCTATTTATGAGAGGAAAAAAAATCAGGCAATGCTAGAGAGGAAAAAAAATCAGGCAATGCTAGATGTTGGACATTTTTTCAAGGTAACTGTCCTGGACTTCAGGTTAAAGTAAACAAAATATAGTTGGAAGCAAATAATGACCACTAAATGCAATTTGTCATCCTTGATTAGATCCCGAATTTTAAAAATAAGATAGAAAAGATACTATTGAAACAATTGAAAAATTTTGAACGTGGACTATATAACAAGTAATATGGTATTAATAGTAAACATCTTAGCCTGGGGTAGTGGCATATATCTGTAATCCCATTGACTCAGGAGGCTAAAGCAGGAGGATTGCAAGTTCAAGGTCAACATTAAAAACTTAGCAACACTCTGTCCCAAAATAGAAAAAAAAAATGTGCTGAAGGTATAGCTCAGTGGTAAAGCACTTGTGGGTTCTATCCACTGTATCACCAACAATTCTGTGCTAATCTCTGTAGACAGTCAATAGGGAAAACATTTGAAAATAAATTAGTAAATGAAATGGACATATAGTATATGATTTATAGCTGGCATTCAAAAACTATGTCCTAAGTATGAATGTCTTCAAGAACCATTCATATATTCCACAGTAGTAACAATAAAAACAACAACAAATGACATGGATTTCTAGCCTTACCTCAGACCCCCTGGCAGGTGATCTCTGAGGCTATGGCCCTGATCTGTATTTTAAACAACTATGCCATCTTCTCCTGCTCATTAAGTTAATGTCTTTAGGGAGATTATGGTGTTTAAGGTTCCCTTTCTGCCTCTGGGCTCAGCCTTATTTCCTCCAGGAAGAGTTTTTTTTCCCCTTGCCTCCTCTTCCCTCCTAGCAGATCACTGCTCATCTCTGCTGATGGGCTTCTTGACCATCTGCCATGATCTTCATACTTTCCTTAGCTTCCTGTTCCACCATGTTTGGCTTGCCGGCTTGCCCTTGGGTTTCAATCTCTCCGTGAATGCTGGTTCCCTGTAGCTCAGTGTGGTCTCCCACCAAGGCAGGCTACCAGGGACTCACACCTAACTCGAAGCTCATGCAATATTAGCACAATACTTTTCACAAAATCTGAATTTTTCAAGTCTGTATGATTGTTTTTTTCAAAATGAAAATCAGATACATGAACTCTGTAAGAAATTCTGAGATTATAAACTATTTATGCTTCCTGAGTCTATAGAGACAGGTTCTTGAGGGTACCGGTTAGGGTTGCAACCTGTCCTGCCTGGTACTGGAGCCAGATTCCAGCAATTGAAAGTATGTGACTTTTGACTGATTTCTTAATCTCTCTGGACATTTTTTTCCTGACCTATAAAGTGTAAATAATAAACTACCTACAAAAAACGGTTGTTGCAAGTATGGAAGGAGTTTACATACATAAGACACCTGGGAAAATGCTATTTATGTAAGTGTTGACTATTTTATCAGCATCTTTCTATGGAATGCCAGACGTGGATCAAATTCTGCTCTCAAGATATTGATGATGACCTTTATAAAATGTTTTCTTTGTGTTTTCATGGACTCAGGTTTCCCTGGGACTTCTGCATGCTCATGCTACTCATATCCTGTGGCCTCCAGAACGCTGGCAGAAACTGGAATCCGTTCTTCCTCCAGAGCGCATACTGGTTAAGAGTGAAGAGGAATGACTTCATGGCTCCTCCAGACTGCTCACTTTGAGGAGACAATTATAGTGGGAGGGGATCACCCCAAAAGGGTAAATCTCCCTACAATATGATGTTATGCAAGAAACAATGTCCACATTAAGGTGATCTATATTCTTAAACTTTTAAAATATTAAACAGTATTAAACGACACCAGATTCTGTATTAAATTTTAGTACTCTATTGTTTATTGCCCCCCCGAAAATGTAGATCTTTAGGAATATGAAAATATTGCATCTATGTCTTAAGGAGGTAACCTTGATTTCTTGTTGTACATACTTATTCTGTTGATTGGGTTTTGATTTTGTGCCTGCTGCTGAAAGATTTTGAAAATTAATATTCAATGACAATAGTTTATCATTTACTGTTAAGACAGAACATGAAAAGACCATACATATAATTATAGGAATTACATTGTAATTGATAGTGTCTACAGTGCAGTAATTGCCAGATAAACTGGCAGTGAACAGTGATGTTAAAATAAAACAATGATTTGTTCAGATCTTGTTTTGGTATTTAATTATCACTTAACCAGACATCCATTAATGAGGAACATATTGTCTTTTATGCAAGTAAGGAATTAAATAATGGAGAACCAACTCTATCAATACTTTAAAACAATCAAGCCTTTTCCATTGGCCCTTTTAAATTCAAAACTTCTGCATGATCTCATGCCTGATCAAAATGATGAAGAAACTCATTTATCAGCATTAGGTCACTTTTTAATGAAATGTTCTCAGTGAAATAAAAAAAAATCACTCTAGATCAGCTGAGTTTGATTTTTCCCCAAATGATTTCTCAGTGTCCTGTCTATAATACTGAAATCACCACTTGCAAAAGGGAGTAGTAGTAGAATAATAGATTCTGTAATTTGTACAAATAAGGAGACAAATTCCCCACAAAGTCTGTAGGATTTATAAAGTCTTTTTCCCCTTTTCCTTCTTGTTGGCTGGAGGTTTGTGCTGATTAAAACAGAGTCTCTGGATCAATTCCCTCTGTTCATCTGGACTCGTTTTCTTCGGTGTTATCAGCAGACAAGATCCCAAATAATGACTAGCCATCTTGCAAATGTGGATACTAATGTCTCATTAGCAGGCAGAAAAGAAAGAGCAATAGAAATACATGTGTTCACAGACACACACACACACACACCCACAAACACACACATAGTAAGAACATATGTTTCTGCTAATAATTTATTAGCATCAGGGTAGCTCAATCCAATAAACATCTTCTGGCCCTTATATACTAAAGTGGTCAAAATTGGTTTTATTGTTTTGTTTTTTGGTTTCTTTGTACCAGGGATGGAACCCAGGGGCACTTAACCACTGAGCCAAATCCCCAGGCCCTTTTTTTATATTTTATTTAGAGACAGGATCTCGATGAGTTACTTAGGGTCTTGCTAAATTGCTGAGCCTGACTTTCAACTCTCAATCTTCCTGCCTCAGCCTCCTGAGCTGCTAGAATTAGACACATGTGCCACAGTATCTGGCTAGAATTGTTGTTTTTAAAAGCAGATCTGCTTAAAAATCTTCCAATGAATGTCCATTGCCCTTCTCAATTCTTCAATTCCATTTCCTTTGTTCCCCAGCTTGAACATCAGGGTCTGACCTTTAACTGCAGTTTATTGAATACTCACAGTTATTTCATGTTTTATAATCTCCCTCCTTGGTGAAGTGTATTCCCCGAGATTATATGTAAAATATTAAGTGCATAGGGGTTTTGACTTTTTAGTCACTAGTGCACAATAAGTCTGAGGGTTGTGGATCAGAGGGTACCAAAAGAATGTAGAATAAGGAGTAAATGGAGAGGTGCATGGAAGACCTGCTATTTACCACTGGTATGGAAGAATTCAATATTTTAACAGTTTAGCCAACTGGCCACCAACCTTGCTACCCTTATTGACTACCTGTGTCATTCTCACTCAAACTATTAATTCAAGGTTACAAATCTTCAGAGAGGAGGTAAGTGCCCTTTCTATTCCATTTTGTATTCTCCAGTCATCTAACACATCACCAGCAGAATTAACACCTAATTCTTGCTGAACAACTTGGCTCAAGAGTTACTTCCTCAGAAATGCAACTTCAGCCAAAGTTAATCACTGCACTACCTGTTATGCACATTCATGAGGGAATGAATCTCACTGGCACACTAAGAGTTCATGTGTGTATTTTCTCCCTTGCTGGGTTGTGAACAAGCTAGTCTAGTCCTAGTCCAGAGCAAGGTTAATCTTGCTCAATTTAATACTGTAATTTTACAAAATTGATTAAAAATATCTGTCCAATTAGGTGCTGTGTTAAGAATGGAAAATTAAGATGCATAAAACAAATTTTCTCAGTTTTCTGATGGGAGGTGGAAGTAATAAGGAGGCAAACAGGTCTCACATGGTCTAGCAGTAGGAATGGAGTGTGGAACAGGTACTGTGGAGGCAGAGAGGATGGCCAGTGGGATTGTACACAGAGGAATCTGAGGAGGGAGCAGAGGGGAGGGCTTCACAGGACAGATGCTTGAATTGAGGTTTCTAGGCTGAATGGAGTCATCCTTCTGTGAAATATAAATGTAATCAGTATAAAATTATTTTGGTCACCTAAATTGTTTCCAGTAATTGCCATTTAAATACTGGGGAGTGTATATGTATACTGACTTTTATATATTACATTTGCAGAATATAAAATAGTGATTGTGCCTTAGGAGGACTTAGAGCTGCCATTTTGCAATTTCTTTTTCACTTTTTGTAAGTCATAACAAAGAATTTTACCAAATATTTTATTAAAATATATTGTATATGGAAATACTTTTAAACTTAGATGAATGTTAAACTACCAATTTTTATGCTCAATTTTGCCTGGAATATATAGTTTCTGAATCCAAATTATCATCAAAAATAATTTAAAGAAAAATTTTAAATTATACTTTAGATTCAGAACTTCACTAACATACTTTTTTGCAGAGAGAGAGGAGATGACCTTTCAAAATAGAACTTGAAAAATATTTCAATTATCATTAATTAAAGTACACCCTTCAGTCTCCCAATTTTTTTTATTAATAATGTGCTGTAGTCACAAACAGAAACAAAAGTATTTGTCTTCAATCACATTGACCCGAAGTATAAAAATTTTTACATTTTTCTCTCTACTTTCCTAGTCTACAACCATGTATACATATACAGTGTTTCTGTCATTGCCATTGTTCAGGTCTCTACTCAAAATTTTCTCATCATGGGCTTCCCTGGTCATTTTTATAAAGTAACCATCACTGCAGTTTTGGAAGTTGGGAAGTCCAAGATCATAGGGCCAGCTGAGTTATATCTAGTGAGAGCCCTCTTCTTATACAGACTGACATCCTCTCAGGGTAGCCTCACATAGTGGAAAACAAGCTCTATGAAGCCTCTTTAAAAGGGTGTACTAATCCAATTCATTTGGCTCTAATCATCTGCCAAAGCCCCCAATCTTAGTATGAGACTCAAGATGGTACTCTTCTAGTACCATCTCCTTGAGGTTAGAATTTACACATGGATTTTTTTTTTTTTTTGAGGGGATAACCATTCAGATCACAGCATATTCCTAATTAGTACTAAGATAGACAATATTATGTAACAACCATTGCCTTTTGCGTTATGTTTGCCACTTAAAAATTGTACATGTATTTTAAACTCTACAATACAGAGTTATTGTTTCTGAAGTCAGTATTTTAAAAGTTTGCTCACATATTTACTGTTCATTTCTCCTTCATTTCGATGTCTCCATCTGGGATTAATTTCCTTCTGTGTGAGGAACTCCCTGAAGTATTTTCTTTGATGAGTTTCAGCTAATGATTCATTCTCTCCATTTTTGGTTGTTTGAAAAGTATGCAGATTTATTTATAAATGGTATTTTCACTGAAATTAGTATTCTAGTTTAGCAGCTATTACTTTGAAGATAGCACTGCAGTGTCTTCTGGCTTTCTTTGTTTCTTTGAGAATCAGTCATCCTATCTCTTCACTGGTGATGTTAAGACTTCTTTTCTCTGTTTTTAAGATTTTCTTTTGCCTTTGGTCTATAGTTTGAGTATGTTGCCTAAGTGTAGTTTTCTTTGTCTCCTAATTGGTGTTTGTTGAGTCTCTTGAGTATATAAGTTGATGTTTCATACTTAGTTTGGGAATTTTTCAACCATCATTTCCTTCAATGGTTATCCTTAAAATTATTTTTTCCTGTGGGATCACTGTTACGTTATTTATTAACTTCTTCATATATTCCACATATTACTTATGATATGTTATCTTTAAAATTTTTTTATTGTACTTCAGGTTGTATAATTAAAATTGTTCTGTTTAAAGTTCATTGATCATTTCTTCTGCCATCTCTTATCTCCTATTAGCCTACCCACTGAATTTAGCATTTCAGACATTATAATTTCAGTTCTTTTCCTTTTTTATAGTTTCTATGTGTCTTTTCAGATTCACCCTTTGTTCATTTATAATAACCAGGTTTCCTTTAAATTTTTGGCCATAAAAATAATAGTTGCCTTTAAAAACTTCTCTGCTAATACCAATATCTGAGTTAGCTCAGGATCAGTTTATGTTGATTTATTTCTCCTTATTATGGTCATACTTTTCTATGTCTGTTATTTGACATGTCTAGAGATTTTTCAAATTATATATACTAGAAAATTGGAATGATATATTGTAAAGGCCCTTTATTCTGCTGTTTTTATCTGTCAGGCTGGTAAATTAATAACAAAAATCACCTTGAATTTGTGGAAGTTTGGTTTTTTGGGAAAGATCTGCCTTGGATTTGCCCTTAGACCTGGAATATCATTGTTGTCTTAAGTATAATATACATCTAGAATTTAAGTGGAAAGACCACAGTATATATCAAGCCCCTGTAACTTGGCAGAATTCCAAGTCCAAAATCTCTCACCCCAATGGTGACCAGCAACTTAAATAATTATTTGACTTTCATATCTCCCCTAGCTATGGCTTCCAAGTGGGCTCCTTGAACTCTCTCTTGCCAGGTATCAGTCAAGGATTTTAGGAGAAATTGCGCACAGATTTGAGGGGTTATCCTTCTGAGAATCCTTTTCCTGGGAGTTCCCTCTCAATCTCTAGTTACCATATCCTACTGCTGATACTTCAAACAAATAAGACCATGCCTTTCTGTTTAATGTTAGCCATCCGTGTCATCTGAACCAGAGCATACCCTCGGAGGTAAAAGCTGCATCAATGTAAAACTTCATCCAATTTTGTTTGCTTCTTTCAAAGATTGACCATTGCAGTTTCTGCCTATTTTGATCACTCTATAAAGATTTCAAATAATTTAAAAATATGTTGCCTATAGTTTATAATTGTTGCCTACAGAAGAGCTGATCATATGCAAGTGGTTATAGCATTTCTGGGAAAGTACTGAACTCTAGATGTGATTTCCTTTTAACTTGTTCTGCTTCCAGTTCTCATATCTCTGACTAAATGTCTTTCATCAGTGGAAAATTTCAGCCATTATCTCCTCAAACTTTGCTTCTATTATTTTATCTTTCCTACTTTCTTATTTTTTAATTGTATAAATAACATGTCCCACATGTCTTCTTTGCATTTTTTTTTCTTCTCTGTTTTTTAATTCTTTTTTTCCCTATGTTTCAGTCTGGATATTTTTTTCTGATGTATTTTCCAGTTCATTAATTCTCTATTCAGGTACGTCTAAGTAAATATTAAATCATCCATTGAGTCCCTAATTTCACTTATTCTATTTTTCAGTCTTAGAATTTCACTTGATTCTGTTCAACTATTTACATGATCACACCTGTATTTGGAATTCTATTATGTCTGTTTTCAGTACTTCTTTTTCCTCCAAAAAATTGGTGAGTTGTTAAACTTTTATATACTCACATATTTTTAATTCAGTTTAAGAGAATCACATTTTTAAAAAATTGGGGTAATTTGAGGCTCTTTAGAGACAAAAATATGTATTAATTTGTACCATATTGGATTTCTTCTATTTGGGGGGCACCTTTCCAGGATGTAAGTAGGGGGGCTTCAACCTGTCACTTTTACCAGGGGCCTTCCTTATTTTTTTTCAACTTCCAAATTTCTTAGCTTCTAAGCCTCTCAGCTGCTATATTCCTATTGGCAAACACCTTAAAAGGGCCAAATATCATATACACATCCTGGTCTCTTTGTTTATCTTATAACCAGAATTTTTGATTTGCAAGTCATTGATAGTGCTCACTCAAAGAAATTGCCCATATTTGTAACTATAGTTGGCAGGAAAATTGGTCATAATGAGGTTTTCCAATATTATAAGATCTACAATCTTGAATGATTTTTATGGGTATAATGCAATAACTGCATTGGAATGACATTAAAGCATCTCTTTCTAGAATTCTTCAACATATTTTAGAATCTTTAATAATATATTATTGAAAATATAGGAACAATATAAATTTAAATGTAATGTGTGTGCATGTGTGTGTATTAGATATCTCCTCAGATAATCAAAAGAATAATATTTGGCAGATACACATTTTAAGTTTGTTTGGTTTCATTTGAAATCAAATCAAATGGTCATTGTCCAATTCACATATGAATGCTTTTTGTATGGCAGACATTTAATTTATGGATTGTTTATACTTAAAACCATCGAGGGAATATTAAGACAGATAAAGGGAGGTTGAAACTGAATGTAATTTTTTATTTTATGTAGTAAACAGCAATTCATACATGATATTCCAACTTACCAGTTCCTAAATATAGAGTGGACATAATGGGGAGACAGAATTCAGAAAATGGAGTAATCGTTTATCAATGGATCATCTTCATTTATTATGTTCTTTATTCCAGTTTATTGGTTCTTTTCTAATAATAAAGGGAGACATGGGACGTAAAACATAAAATTCATGTTAGAAATTTAATCCCCAAATCCATAGTTTAAAAATGATTGGAGGTGAGATATTTGGGAGGTTATTAATTCATTCATAGATTAATATATTAATTTGCCATAGATTAGTGGTTATAGTGGGAATGCCTTTGTCTTAAAGTGAACTCTTATTGACAAATTTGCTCTGTCTCACTGTGACATGCTCTCTGAACTATTATAAGGCAGCAAGAAGGTCCTCACTTGATGCCAGTACTATGTCCTTGAACCCCCCCCAACCCTCAGAACATGAGCTAAATAAAACTCTATTCTTTATATTATAGTCTCAGGTGCTCAGTTATGGCAATAGAAAATGGACTTAGATATCATTTACCAAAATATTTTAGAAATAGAGAGTTTTCTGGTGTCCTTTTTCTTCTTTCTTTCTTTTTTTTGTAGAGGGGAATGGTAAACTTGGTTCTCTTATATTGTATTCTAAGGAAACATATAAGTATTAAATGATAATTCATATATTTTGAATACCCATTAACAGCTATCAAAAGGCATTTTAAAATTTATATTTTATTTAAAATGGCAAAAACGTAGGTTTTATACGTTGAACATTCAATTTCTTACAAATTAAGTAAGTGGATCTAACATAAATTGAGAGAAATCACAGGGAATCTATTAATGGAGAGGGAATGCATTCTGGAATCTATTGATTTTTAGGAAAACAATGTGGAGCATAATGGCAGTTGGCTAGCTTTCTTGGCACATTCACTTCAGCATCTTCCCAGAAATCCTTGCAAATTCAATTTATCTCAGGACTCAGGTTCACAGGAACTTTAGAGCTGAGCTGCTTTTTTCTTCCTGTTTGCATCACACAATGAACCATTGTGCTTGCACCATCTTGCCTCATCCACTCTCCTTTTTCCCTTCTTCATTGTTATTCACCTAGTCAGATTCTATTTCTTTTCAGAGATTGCCAAGTTATCAACTCTATTCTCACCATGTTAAGAAGGATCTAAGCCAATTTATAGTCTTTTTCTTTTTTAACCCTAAATTTCTATAGTCTGTATCCCAAAGAAGAAATGAGTCTTAAAAAAAAAAAGTTTTATAAAGCCAAAATACTTCGATGAAGTTCATATCAGAGTCTACTCTAATATAGATATTGTAGCCTAAGATATGTATCATTGTATGTGGTCTTTTCTGAGAATTTATTTATTTTTCTGAGAATATTATTTCCACCAAATCTACTGAACTATTGTTAACAGAGGTGTTCTACCAGAAAAGTTAAAGAAACTTTTTAGGGACTTCCTAAAGGCTCCAGTTTAATAAGTTAGTCTTCTTTGAAGGAATGTGGCACCAATATTTTAAAGTAACTGTCAGAACTAATAAAGCATGTAAACTCACTTAGGTGATATCATGACAGAATACATTTATTTTTATTTTAAAATAGTCGAACTTCAGCTGATAAGCAATGTTTGCTTGCTTATCTTCACACACTCATCATCAAGTTACATAAGGTGATGCTTTGGAAATTTCCGTTTGAATTTCAAGCCTAAACCATGGATAGATTGTGTCATGGCCATGTTCTCCTGTAGGTCACCAGTACTGTGTCAGTCTGGGGTTTCTTTGATAACCCTCTGGCTGTTTAGTTTCTAATCAAATGACATTTAAACATTTCTAATCTAATTGAATTTTACATTTTAGGGGATTCCTTTGCACTATCATCTCAATATTCAGTATCCTTTTATTAACGATAAATTAAACAAATGACCAATAGATTTTACTTTTCCCTTTAAAAAGGTCTTCATAGCTGTTGTTTGAGCACCAATAAATACCATCTTCATGTAATTTGTTACTGAATAATACTGTGATTCTGTACACTAATCCTGTATTTTGGCATTCAAAGATCTAAACCCTTCATGAGCTGCAATCACTTGATTAACATACTTCTGATGAGGTTATAATTAAAGAAATGGATTTCCCTTAGCTCTCACTTAGTCTCTAAATTTAAGTGTCTCCCTCTTGCAAGTGCAGAGAGAGGTGTTTTACATCTTCCCCATTTGCCTGCTGCAGCCACCTATACTTTAAATCAAATTTGGAGACCTTCAGAGCTGAACCTAATTTTTATCATGAAGTTAGGTAGATAATGAGTATACATTAATTTTTATTGAATTTAATTTTCATATGATTTTAAAAGTAAGGTAATTAAATTTTCTAAATGAGATTAAATTACTGGAATTATGTGATGTCCTGACATATGTCTAATGGATGACATAATTTAAATATTTTGAACTTTTTTTTAACCTGAATTTTTTGGTTCCTCATTACTTCTAATTTCTCTCTGAGAGTAACCTATTAAAGTATTCTGAAGAGTTGCTTTTTCTCATGTGGATTCATCTTATGGTCATTCAATCAGACCAAATTCTTCCCATAATTATCTCCATAGTAGAGTACAATGAGGAGAGTTGGGCCCCTAATCCCTGCATGTTCTCCAGGATACCGTGGTGCTATCTATGTAGTGGTAACTTCCAAGAATCAACTCTGGTCTATAAATTATGATGGTGATCATATCAACAATGCCCCAAACAACTCTTTATTGCATATTTTCCATGTGTTAGACATTGTGCTAAGTGATTTACACATATTATATTTAATCTTCCAAAAAGTGCTTAAAAGATAGATTGCTATCCTGCTACACAGTTGAGACTACTGAGATTCTAAGAAGCTAAGTGATTTGCCCAGTGTCATGTGGCTTAGTGAGTCTTAGGACCGGGTAGGAACCCAGTGTCTGTCTACTTCTACATGGTCACTGTCTTTCCTTTATTTCAGTGATGTTCCCTCCATCTTGAATCACTGTCACAATCTCCTGAGGATCATTTTCTTAAAGTACATATAGTCTAGGGTAGGAGCAAGAAATTATTCTCTCCCAAGGTTTTTCTTTTTTCTTTTTTCTTTTTTTTTTTTTAGGAATGGTTTTCTTTATTTCATTCTTGTGAATACATATCGTAACATGAAGGGAAAATCTTCATGTATGATATTATAGTTTTTTTAGGGGAATCATTTTCCATTCTAGATCTTCCAAATCAATCTGATTGCTTTATTCCCTACTATATAGAAGGCAGGCATGTGGGGTCTTTGTTGTTGTATTTTGTTTTTTTTCTGTTTGTTTGTTTGGTACAGGGGATTAAACTGAGGGGCACTGAACCACTGAAGCATATCCCTAGCCTTTTTTTTAACATATATTTTTTTTAGTTGTTGATAGATCTTTATTTTATTTATTTATATGTGGTGCTGAGAATCTAACCCAGTGCCTCACACATGCCAGACAAGTGCGCTACCACTGAGCTATAGCCCCAGTCCCAGCCCACTTTGGATTACAGTTGTTCACCACCATGCCCAGTAAAAAGCATGTTTTACTAAACTCCAGTCTTAGTTGGGTACATTCCCACACACTGTAAAATCCATGGGCCGTATAATTTTTTTAAAATGAAAATTGTTAGATGTTGAGAAAATGAGTGACTGTAATAACTAGGTTCAAATCTTTCTGCAAGTCTAGACATTTTCAATTCTTTGGTTTCCAAAAATTTAAGGATGACCTAATTGATCTGTCAGTTGTTTTAATGTTAGGTAATAATGTGGCATTTTTACCTAGAACTTGGATGTTCAAAGAAGTGAACTCTTTCCTATAAAAAAATTCTAATTTCATCTACCTTTTTATGTGAGAAGAGTTTCTTAATCTTTATACAAGTGAAAATGAAAAATAGAAATAGAATTGATGGTGAAATTTATCTCATTCTGCCAGCAAATATTATCTGTCCATAGATAGATGAAAATAAAATCTTGTATAGATCATTAAAAGATACACTTTTAATAAAATTTAACTTTTAAAATGTATTTATGAACATCTATAAAATATTGTTTGGTTGAAATTTTTTATAGTAAATGTGTTAATTACTTCAGAAACATTGTTACTATCTAGAGTCTATGGCTATGGGAAATACACACACACACACACATTTATATGTAAAAGTAACTTTTTTGATGACAAGAAAAATTTCATGGATGCTTCAGAGTCTAGCTGCTTATATACTCATATAGAAGAAAAGTCAATTCAAGTTCATTCCAAAAACTCAGTGAAGAAGAGATAATGAGCAAATCAGTTAGCATTTTGGCAGACCTTCGTTTTTATCCTTGTAGCTCCATAGCTGCCATGTCAGAATCACCTGGGTCAACCACGTCAATCACCATCTCTTTCACCTGCACATTACCAAAAAGCCACCTAATGATTATAAGATTAGCATGTTCTGCTATTTGTAACCTCATCCTTATGTGGTTTGAGAGCAAGGATATGTCTCAACCTGCAAAGCCCTAAATGATTCTGGTCATTGGCAATCATATTTATATGGAAAAACAAATGAAAAATAATCCCATTTGAAAATTTCACATCATACAAGTTGTTTTCAAAAAAACAACATCAGTCCTGTTATAATCACATCAAAAGCACATTATAGCCATTGTGCCAGTAAGAAAACAAAAGCCTCTGCCAAAAGGCTAGGCTTAATAATAGTTTATTTGAAACTAAAAGCAAAGTATTTGAGGACAAAGTCAAGCTTTGCTGAAATTAGCTGCTCTGTACCAGAAATAGCAATTACTCAAAAGTATTATTACTTTTATTATTAAAGATTGTGTCTGAATCACTACACATTCCCTTAGGAAGATTAAAAATCAAGCAGTCTCTTGAAAATAAAATACAGAAAATAGTATTTAATTCTAGGCCCCAGAAAAAGTTATTTTTAGAAATAATACACTTAGTGTTTATGGTTAAACTCACTTTGTCATTTAGTCATACCATCATGTCAGTGAAGTTTTGTGCCAAGTAGAATCAGACAAGAAAGACTATTCAAGACCAATATAGTATTAGTCAAGAATTAATAGAGGAGAGAGATTGAACTCAACTCTGCTAAAATAAGAGGTGAGAGAAACCTTAAGTGCTAAGGTAAAATAATATAAAACTATTGGAAGATGTTAATAGGGGGGTTGGCCAATGTGATCAATCCATCTGTCTTTGCTAACTGGTGTTTATGAAAATTAGACTGGCTCTGTTCACAAAGCCCAGGACTTTGGAGCCTTATCTCTCCCTTCTCTTTCAAAGAAATGGGTGCCAGACCCTTGAGAAAGACATTTCTGGTTTGTAAAACTGTCAGAAGACTATGAAAAGATTAATAGCTCAAAGAAGCAGAGAAAGAATTTATAATTGTAAGTCTTCTAAACTGTAAGGAAAAAGATCAGTGCCTTCCCTTATAATCAAGAAGAAACATTCTAAAATTTAGTCAAGATAAAGGGAACTTTAAGGCTGTAAGTCATAACAAAGATGATTTTGCCTGTCAGAGAAAAGTCCAATAAAAAGATGGCTACTTTTTCTTAGAAAATTTAAAAAGAGTTGAAATTGTGTTGAGGATATAGCATATATTAATATATGCTGCATTGAGTGTATGTGTATTTCCTTATGTGCTCTGGAGAATAGCAGTACCCTTTGGCTGATGTTGTAGAAGATTTTAATTGAACATAAATGGTAGTTTGAAAGTCTGTGAGTTGTTAAGGGCAAGAAAATCAGGTGATTTGTGCCTGATTTCAGTAGAATCTTGGGGCTAACTCTTGGTCATGAGGCTGTGGTGTGTCTATGTGACCAGCTCACTAAAAGAGATTCCTGTGAACATTTTTTGAGCTTCCTGGTGCAAAAGTGTTTCATGTGGTTTCACACAGATGGCAGTGCCAGATCTAAAGATTAAGTACACCCTAGTGAATGAGGGTTGGGACCCTAAGAAGGAGCCATACATCTCCAGACTCCTTTCAATGCACATCCTTTACTGAAAATTCTGCATCTGATAAAGCTATCTGTAATTATACATTGCTTGAATCTTTGAAGTCCTTTCAGAAAGAAAACACTGTGGCTGATTACCACATAATTAACACATATAATATATATTTTCACATTCTGATTCATTAATAAAAACTGGCTCAAATATATTATTTATTTTAATCACTAGAATTTATCTTGGAAAAAAAAAACTTTGGTCACTTTTCAACTTTGAGCTACCTGTTTTTGGATTGATTTCTGCACATAGGCTCATAAAATCATATATCAAACTCTAAAAATTTAAGGGAGGATTTGATAAACTAGAGGCCTCCAGGTCAATGTTAAAAAGAATTTTCCATATTTAAAAATTGAGAGATTTTATAGATACAATTCAGATTAGCTCCTTCATTTGAAAAATTAGAAGACCTGGCCAATTGAATATTGCCACCTGGTAGCTATCAGCTGAATATTGGCTTCCTCTTTGGACTAGGCATGGCATTTTCTTTCTACTACAGTCCCACCCAGCCTACTTCTCACATCTATGCTGCTGGTCTGGCTTAGAACCATAAAGCAACTGAAATAATGCCATTGCAAGAGTAATTGAAAGAGGAAATTTTAGACTAAAGAAGAGAAGCCACAGGACTGACATGATCATTTTCTACCAAAAATTCAAAGATTTTTCACATAGACGATGCAATGAAAATGTTATCGCTTCAGCAGTAATTCTGATATCATAAGTCTCTAGAGCATGTTCTCTCATCTAAACCTCACATCTTCCATCTATAGGAGGATGTAATTTTGAAACCATTTTACAGATCAGAAAATTGAAAGAGTTAAGGAACTTTGCCTATGGTTACAAAACCAGGAAAGGTACAGAGTCAAGGAATGAACACAAACTGTTTTACTTCAAGGCAAACCAAGCGACACAAACTCAAATGCTTCAGTGACCAGAAATATAATACAAGTTCATGGAGGAACAGAAAGTGATGATAGAGGGTGATGGGATCTGTGGAACTTTGAAAAAGAACTACATCAATTAAAGTTTAACTCTGAAGTGGTCCACGGACACGGACAATTAGACTTGAACTTCTATTCTCTACCATATGTTCCTAGCGTGAATTGATGGACAGCAGAACTGTCTAGAAGTAAATTTCCTGTTACAGTAGATACTTAATCCACATAGGGCTGGTATAATTAGGATGCAAGCTCAAGATGAATTGGGTGACTTTTAAATCTTTCCTGACTCTTAAATCCTATAAGTTTTTTAAAGGTATATTTCATATATTTATAAAATATTAGGATGGCCAAAGTAAATTATGGGTTCCATTTAGGGTCCAAAGGAATTGTGTTATATGCTATTGAATACAGAGGTAAAAGAAGTTACGCTCACATTTCATGCTTCCTAGGTACGGGAATCTATCAATTTGGCCAAGGAGGCTGGTGCTGAATAATTGTTTCAATGAAGTTATACCATCTACTCTAACAGATAAATCCTCAAATAATAATTTCCAAACACAGTAGAAATTTCTTTCTCTTTCAACTTAATTCCAAAATGGGAGTTCTTGGATGGTGGAAGCCTTTCTTTGGCAGTGTTTAAAAGATGCAGACTCCTTCCTTCTTGTGGATTCTCATATTTATATTTCCTGATGATCATCTCCTCTCCAACAAGTAGATAGTGAGAATAACACAAAGAATACCGCACATAAGAAGGTTTTATGTGCTCTCCCTGGAAATGGTGCTCAATATTCTTTCTCACATTCCTTTGGCCAGAACTCAGTTACACATCAAAGAACAAGACATGGATGGCATTGAATTAAAATGATTCTGCACAGCAAAGGAGTGTGAAGAGAGCCTACAGAATGGGAGAAACTTTGCCACCTATTCCTTCAACAGGGGATTAATATCCAGAATATATAAAGAACTCAAAAACCAAACCCAACCAAACCAAAACACCAAATAACCCAATCAAAAATTGATTTATCAAAATATCTTTAAATGTCCAACACATACATGAAAAAAAGTTCAATATCCTTAGCATTTAGGGAAATACAAATCAAAACTACACTGACTCACTCACTCCAGTTAAAATGGCAGTCATCAAGAATACAAATACTATGGCTTGGGAGGCTGAGTCAGGAGAATCACAAGCTCAAGGCCAGCCTTGGCAACTTAGTAAGTCCCTAAGCAACTTAGTGAGACCCTGTCTCAAAATAAAAATTTTAAAAAGGGCTAGAGATGCGGTTTAGTGGCAAAGCACCCTGGGATCAAAGTACCAAAAACAAAAAAGAAAGAAAAATACCAATAAATGATGGTGAGGATATGGGGAGGAAGGAACCATTGTGCACCGTTGGTGGGATTGTAAATTAGTACAACCACTATGGAAATCATTATGGAGATTCCTGAAAGGGCGAGTAGGAATGGAACTCACCATATGACCCAGCTATACTACTCCTTGGTATTTATCCAAAAGAATTAAAATCAGCATACTGTAGAAACACATGCACAACCATGTTTATACCAGCACAATTAACAATAGCCAAGTTAAGAAACCAGCCTAAATGCCTGTTAACAATGGATAAAGAAAACATGGTATATATACATAACAGAGTTTTATGCAGCCATAAAGAACAAAATTATGTCATTTCCTGATAAATTAATGGAACTAGAGAACATCAGGTAAGTGAAATAAGTCAGACTCTGAAAGTCAAGGGTCATAAGTTTTCTTTATATGTGGGAGTGGGTAGAAGTGATTTCATGAAAATAGAAGGGAGACCAGTATAGAAGAGGATGGGGATCTGTGGGAGGGAGGGAAGAGAGGAGGAAAAGGCAAGTACTGGGCAATGTAATGACCAAATCATGTTATGTGCATGTGTGACTATATCACTACCAATCCCACTTTATTTTAAGTATAATGCCCAATCTAAAGAGAATCGGGTGCCATCATGCTTGCCAATAATCCCTGCTACTGAGGAGGCTGAGACAGGAGATCACAAAGCCAGCCTCTGCAACTTAGGGAGAGCCGGTCTCAAAAAAGGGCTGAGGATGTAGCTCAGTGAAAGAGCTGGGTCCAATCTCCCATACCCAGGAGAGAGAGAGAAAGAGGGAGTTTTTGCACTCTAGTCATGCTGTGTGCCTAGGAGGAAGCAGAAATTCAGTTTTGTCTCAGCAGTGCTCAGGATTATTTTAGGTTAAGCATAGACTGCTAACCTATTAAAATCTGCACACTCAAAATATATTACTTTTGAAAAAATGAAATATAATTGCCAACATAGATCTCATCATTCAAAATTGAAGATGATCCAATCATCCTGTGTGAGTGTACCTCTTTTCTGAGGTATGGTGCCTAAGACCTTGACCTGTAAAGTCAAGGTTGCCAGGACTCAAACCCCAGGTCAACCACTTGCGAATGATGCCACTCTGGACAAACTGCAGGACCTCTTTCAAACTATTGTGAGTGAGGTCATTATTATGTCACCTATAACATGATTATAGAAACAATGGCTGATATTAAACAATTGTTATGTGTCAGATACTTATTTTAACTATTTAATCCCAACAACACAATGAGGAGTTTCTGACATTGTTCCCCTTCTACAGATGAAAAAACCAAGAGACAGAAAAGTTAAGTGACCCTGAGGAATATATAGCTAAGGAGTAGTGGACCAGGCTTTTAACCTAGACTTGTGAATGTCACTCTCTGAGAACCTATCCTCTTCACCACTTGGTTATTCTATTTCCAGTGTAGTCCGTACTTGACAGGGTAGTAGTAGTGATGATAAAATTAAAAATGAAGAAAATATGAATGGATGAAGGAATCCTTATGAATCTTATAATGTGAGCAAGTAGGACTTAAAAAAAAATAAAAATATCTAAGTCCTGTCACTTCCTCTGATGACTCCTAATTCATACAGATAGAGAAGTATACAAGTGCTCAAATGTTTTCCAACTTGTACAAAATTGTTTTGCTGTTATAAGGGAGCCATGAAAAAGTTTGGTTAGAATTCCTGTTTCTCTTTTATCCTAGTCCTTTTCCAAGGTACATGGTGACATTTTAATAGTCCTTAACAGATATCTCAAATGCACTAAGATTAACTTGTATGTTCAAGAAATCACTTAGCAGCTTTACAATTTGTTATGGAAACACCCAGGCAGAGCAGAGCTGACAGACAATGCTGCAGTAGCAGTGGTGATTATAAATGATTCGTCTACAAAATGTGACTCTGCAACCTTGAAATGGTGCCACTGGGGTATATTATGCATATGGCACTGATGCCCACTTGAAAATTTGTAATTACCAAGCACATGTTACAGGATATAATTTCTTGTTATGGGAGAAATCAAAATTTTTGTGTCTCTTAGCTCGAGCACGGCTCACATCACTTTAATGTGTGACAAAGGTACCATATACTCAATTTTACATGTTACCTCTGAATGTCAAACAATGCCCTGGATATGTCCAGTAGAATCTGTGTGCAAACCCCAAACAGGAGGCGTATCACTCAGGACAAATGTTTCTAGGTTTCATTCCCAGGGAAAAGGCTGTTATATTTCCTTGGGGAATGAACTAAACTTTTTAGTTGCAAGAAGCAAAGCTAAAAATAAAAATGCTCCTGGAGAATGAATCAGGGAGAGGCAGCACTTAAGGACTTTGGATACTTTTAAAGACAAGTCACTGTTTCAAAAGAGAATGAGATTTCCTTATCCTTGATAGTCAGAGGGCAAATGGAAAAGAGAACGAGAAATCTTCATAATCTGTGGTTCTAGAACCCACACGTGCAGGGAATCATGCCATGGTGTCCTGAAACCAATTGCCTATGTGATTTCATTCCATGGGCCCTGCCTCATAGAGGTGCCCTAAAGGGATGAAAAAGTTAAGCCTCTCAAAATGAGCAAGACGGTGGCTAAACCTCCCAATTAAAAGGAGGCTAACTTCTATCTTCAGATAGATCATTATGCACAAATAATCTTCACTCTTAGCCTAGAAATTTCCCCTTCAATCCATTTCTACACAGACCTAGACATATCAGGTCAGCTGGAGTTCTTATCGTCAACCTGAATTAGGGAGATCAAAGACAGAACTTCATGTTTCCCCCCCCTTTACCAACTCCCACTTAAGCTTGCATTTCTGAGTTGTCATTTTTTTTTTAGTGCAAGATAGGAAAGATAAAATGTTAACCTTAAAACATAAAATGGGGAAAAAGAATCTGATGAAAATTATCCACTCTATCAATTTATGACACAAATATTTGATATGTGCTTATCATGGCCCAAGAATTGCTCCTGATACTTGTGATGCAGTTATGAGCCAGACCCAGCCTCACTGCTCATATGCCAGTGCTTATGCAAGAACAAAACTGAAGTTTCGCCTGCTAAGTGCTTTGAGGGAAAATGCTTCAGGGAAAGGAAGAATGCAATGGTGAGAGGAAGGTCTCTGTCAAGATGTGAGCTTTAATAAGAAAGACAAAGGGAAAATGCACTTTGGATGAGGAATGAGCAATTGTGAAAACTCAAGTGGAATGAACTTGACATGTTCAAAAAGCAACAAGGTCACTGTGACCGGAATTGAATGAGGTGTGTGTGTGTGTGTGTGTGTGTGTGGTGTGTGTGTGTGTGTGTGTGTGTCAGGGCAGCAGTGGGAGTGATAAGAGATGACTGAAAGAGAGGCAGGGGTTAAGTGGCGCAGGGATTGGAGCTTTGGAGATGTTTAGATTTCAGTCTGGTTACACAAATGAGAATATACTGTACTAGATGAAAAGGGAAAATGGGAGGCAGGGCTGAGTTAAGAGAGTAGTTAGAAACTTCTTGCATGCAAGGGTAGAACCTACTTTAGGCCAGGTTCTCTAAAGAAGCAAAATTAATAAGATACATATCTTCATGTGAAAGACTGAGTGGTATGTATGTGTGTGTGTGTGTGTGTGTGTGTGTATACACATGTACAAAAAAACCCCACACAAACACATTTGTTTATGTTAAGATTTATTATAAGGGATGGACTCAAACAAAAGGTAAGAATTCCCATAGTCTGCCATCTGCCAGGAAGTCCAGTGGTATGGCTTGAAGGCCAGAAAGCTGATGGTACAGAGTCCACTTTGGATCTGGAGGCATGAGGACCAGGGATGACAAGGAAGGACAGGAGAGGAGTCTAGGTCATGCAGTCAGGCGGAGTCAATTCAACTTCTCTCTGACTTTTTGTTCTATCCAGGACCTCAAGAGATTAGAAGATATCCATCCATGGCCTGTAGCCCTGTGCACTTGAGCTTCCTGGAGTTAGTTGGGTGAACTGGCTTTAAAACTAAGTTCGGAGCTGGAGGTGAGGAGCTTTATGAGGTGATGGTATGCAGAGGCTCTTACTTAACTGAGGAGCTGGAATAGCATCTCAGCTGTTCTGAGAAACTGGACTGATTGAGAAATCTTGACTCATTAGCAGCAGATTGGACAATGTTTTCCCTTTCTGACTAGTGAAGGAACTTCAAGTATATCTCAAAGAACTTATACCAAGGAGCTGATTTAAGAGTCAGGTAGGTGACTGTCAGTGAGCTCTCTTTAGGGCAGGGGCACTCGGTTCTGGTGGCAGAGACTCTAACTTCAGAAGTCTTCAACCCCGAGCTTTCTAACTCTCTATATATTGTCATAAACTGTGTATTTTTTGTCACTCTACTTACCTTTTAGGCTGAGACCAGAGATACCCAATTTCTCTGGCACTCTATCAATGATTTCCTGAAGCAAAGATAACTAATTTCCCAATCTCTATTACATTCTTCTTTCTTAATGATAAAGCTTCTGGTTTTCAGTTGCACGTATGGCCAACCAGAATGAAGACCGCGTTTCCCAACCTCCGTCACAGTGAGGTGTATCCACATGAAAGACTGAGGATTGGCCAACTGAATGATGTGATGGCTACAGTATTAACACTCATTTTGGGCCATGAGCTAAAGGCAGGCACAGGGAACACAAAGAACCCACAGAAAGAGCCTGAGTTCCCAACCTCCCTAGGATTCTGAGGATACTGGGAGTTAGAAATTCAGCATATGAATTTTGAGAATCCTAACTCAGACCATCATGGTACATAATTGAGCCCTCTAAATTGGTCTGTAAATTCAGCCTAGGCGTTATCAGGTAAGCTTGGGTCATGTTCAATTAATTCTAGTCCATTCATTTCTTGGGTAGGACTTTAGAGCTCTGAACCCCTTGGATAATGAATGGGGAGTAATCAGTACTCTTCCCACACTGGTCCACATTGTTAGGTCTCTGCAACTCCTCTGCGTCATCTTCCTACCCACATCCCTGGGTGCACAGCAGGTGCCTGTGCTGCCAGCACGTGAACTTCCTGTTCTTCTCCATTGAGTTCAGCCCTGACACATCCTCGCCGATTGTTCTATGTGTCTCTCCTCCCAAACCTCATTGATGAACATTCATCTTACTCTCCCTCCCGACATTGATGAAAGCATGGCTCTTCCTTGATGAGATGCTCTCAGGGTGCTTTTCCTTACTCTTCCTAGGTCTTAGAGCATGCGTCTAGAAAATTGCAGAGGACAGGTCACCACTGTTCCCTCCTAAAGCTTAGGAGCATTCTTCACAGTACCATCCACCGGTTCCTCTTTAACACCCATCCCACAGTCACTCCCTCCTCTTTCCATGGCTGTTGGCTTCCTCTTGTTATTGCCCCACAGCCTTCTCATTTTTCAAGATCTCATTTTCCTGGATCTTGGTTTTCCTTTTCTTAGTTTTTCCTTTTTCAGTCATGTATGGCTGTTTACCAAACAACCCCCAATCAGAGTAGCTAAAATTACAAGGTAATTTTGTTATCTTTCATTTGATAATGAATGGGGAGGGTCTGCAACAGCTGATGGCTGGAGTAGGCTCTGAAGCAGCTGGGGAATGAGGGGAACTTTTCTGTCTTCACATGATCTCCGTGGCTCTCCCTATGGTCTCTGTGCAGATGATTCAGATTCCTCACAGCCTGGTGGTTTCCAACAAAGAGGAGGAACATGGATTTAGATGCCTCTCAGAATTTAGAAAATACTGCTTTCATTGATTGAAATGAAACTGGGGTTCCTGAACTTTCTTATAGGCCCATTGTGCAGTTTTGTACAATCTAGTTACAGCAAAAACCTGCTCTATCAGTTTAATCACGAAACTTCATTCTTGATATCCAATCATTGTCACCATCTGACATCAGGTTCCTCATCCTCCACAATCACCCCAGGTGATATCTGGTCATCCAATTAGATCTGTTTGGCCAGAACCTCCCTTCCTCCTGATTAGTAATTTTTCATCTGCTGACCCTGACCCTGATCCTCCAACATAAATTCCCACTTGTGCATGCTGTATTCAGAGTTGAACACAATCTCTTCTTGCCCATGTTAATCCCTTTGCAATGATTCCTATACCTATCTCAGTAGTTTTAAACAAAGTCTGTCTCACCATGATTTAGTGTCACTAAAATTTTCTTCTTTACCAGAACAATCATAAAAACCAATAGAGCTCTAAAGATTTGGGGCATGTATGGGACCCTTAAATGAGACTTAAGTGTCAACTCACATTGTAACAAGAGCGTGTGAGATGGGAGATATTCTTGAAGCTGTCCTGTTAGTCATGGTTATTGAAACCTCCATATCAATGATGCTTTCCCAACCCAAACTGGTTATCTTATTCCACCTAGTATTTCTCAAACAGCAATACACCAACTTCTCTCCTTAGCCAGGACTACTTTACCACTAAGATCTAGAACTTGAAAACTGACTCCTCTGTAGTATAATTTGAAGTCTGGTATCGCTATACTGCCTGAATCACTCTTCCTGCTTAGAATTGCTTTTGCTAATCTGGGTCTTTTATTTTTCCATATGAATTTCATGATTGCTTTATCTATTTCTACAAGAAATGCTGTTGGGATTTTGATTGGCATTGCATTAAACCTATAAAGAACTTTTGGTAATGTCTCCATTTTGATGATGTTAGTTCTGTCTATCCATGAACAGGGTATATTTTTCCATCTTCTAAGATCTTCTTCTATTTCTCTCTTTAGGGTTCTGTAGTTTTCATTGTATGAATCTTTCACCTCTTTTGTTAGGTTAATTCCCAAGTATTTTATTTTTTTTGAGGATATTGTGAATGGGGTGGTTTTCCTCATTTCCATTTCAGAAGATTTGTCGCTGATATACAGGAATGCCTTTGATTTATGCATGTTGATTTTATATCCTGCCACTTTGCTGAATTCATTTATTAGTTCTAGTAGTTTCTTTGTAGACCCTTTTGCATCTTCTAGGTATAAGATCATGTCATCCGCAAATAGTGATACTTTAAGTTATTCTTTTCATATCTTTATGCCTTTAATTTCTTTCGTCTAATTGCTCTGGCCAGTATTTCGAGAACTATATTGAATAGAAATGGTGAGAGAGGGCATCCCTGTCTTGTTCCAGATTTTAGAGGGAATGCCTTCAATTTTTCTCCATTTAGAATGATGCTAGCCTGAGGCTTAGCATAGATAACTTTTACAATGTTGAGGTAAATTCCTGTTATCCCTAGTTTTTCTAGTGTTTTGAACATAAAGGGATGCTGTACTTTGTCGAATGCTTTTTCTGCATCTATCGAGATGATCATGTGGTTCTTATTGTTAAGTCTATTGATGTGGTGAATAAAATTTATTGATTTCTGTATATTGAACCAGCCTTGCATCCCAGGGATGAATCCTACTTGATCATGGTGCAGAATTTTATTGATATGTTTTTGTATCCGATTCACCAGAATTTTATTGAAGATTTTTGCATCTAGGTTCATTAGAGATATTGGTCTGTAGTTTTCTTTCTTTGAAGTGTCTTTGTCTGGTTTTGGGATCAGGGTGATGTTGGCCTCATAGAATGAATTTGGAAGTGCTCCCTCTTTTTCTATTTTCTGAAATAACTTGAAAAGTATTGGTATTAATTCTTCTTTAAAGGTTTTGTAAAACTCCACTGTATACCCATCTGGTCCTGGGCTTTTCTTGGTTGGTAGTCTTTTGATGGCTTCTTATATTTCCTCCATTGTTATTGGTCTGTTTAAACTGTGTGTATCCTGACTCAATCTGGACAAATCATATGACTTAAGAAATTTATCGATGTCTTCACTATCTTCTATTTTATTGAAATATAGGGTTTCAAAATAATTTCTGATTGTCTTCTGTATTTCTGTAGTGTCTGTTGTGATATTGCCTTTTTCATCCTATATATTAGTAATTTGAGTTCTCGCTCTTCTTCTCTTCATTAGCATGGCTAAGAGTCTGTAGATCTTATTTATTTTTTCAAAGAACCAACTTTTAGTTTTGTCAATTTTTTCAATGATTTCTGTTGTTTCAATTTCGTTGATTTCCACTCTGATTTTAATTATGTCTTGCCTTCTGCTACATTTGCTGTTGTTTTGCTCTTCCTTTTCTAGGGTTTTGAGATGAAGTGTGAGCTCATTTATTTGTTGTTTTTTTCTCTTTTTTTGAGGAATGAACTCCAGGAAATGAATTTCCCTCTTAAAACTGCTTTCATTGTGTCCCATAGATTCCGATATGTTGTGTCTGTATTTTCATTTATCTCTAAGAATTTTTTAACTTCCTCCTTTATGTCTTCTGTAACCCATTGATCATTCAGTAACATATTGTTCATTTTCCAGGTGATGCAGGATTTTTTCTTCCTTCTTTTATCATTGATTTCCAGTTTCATTCCATTATGATCAGATAAGATACATGGTATTATCTCCACACCTTTATATTTACTAAGAGTTGCCCTATGGCATAATATATGGTCTATCTTTGAGAAGGATCCATGTGCTGCTGAGAAAAACGTATATCCACTTGATGATGGTTGATATATTCTATATATGTTGGTTAAGTCTAGGTTATTGATTGTGTTATTGAGTTCTATAGTTTCTTTATTTAACTTTTTTTGGAGGATCTGTCCAATGGTGAGAGAGGTGTGTTGAAGTCACCCATAATTATTGTGTTGTGGTCTATTTGATTCTTGAACTTGAGGAGAGTTTGTTTTATGAACGTTGCATCACCATTATTTGGTGCATATATATTGATAATTGTTATGTCTTGTTGGTGAATGGTTCCTTTTAACAGTATATAGTGTCCTTCTTTATCCCTTTTGATTAACTTAGGTTTGAAGTTGATTTTATTCGATATGAGTATGGACACTCCTGCTTGCTTCCGAGGACCACGTGAGTGATATGATTTTTCCCAACCTTTCACCTTCAGCCTCTGTATGTTTTTTCCTATCATATGAGTCTCCTGAAGGCAACATCTTGTTGGATCTGTTTTTTTAGTCCAAGTTTCTAGCCTGTGTGGCTTAATTGGTGAGTTTAAGCCATTAACGTTTAGGGTTACTATTGATATATGGTTTGTACTTCTAGTCATGCTTATTTATTTATTTATTTTAATTTGGTTTGTTTTTCATCTTTGATTATTTTTCCCCCCTTTACTGAGTTACCTCCCACTAGTAACAAAAACAGCATGGTACTGGTACCAAAACAGGCGGGTGGACCAATGGTACAGAATAGAGGACACAGAAACCAATCCACAAAACTACAACTATCTTATATTTGATAAAGGGGCTAAAAGCATGCAATGGAGGAAGGATAGCATCTTCAACAAATGGTGCTGGGAAAACTGGAAATCCATATGCAACAAAATGAAACTGAATCCCTTTCTCTCACCATGCACAACAGTGAATTCAAAATGGATCAAGGAGCTTGATATCAAATCAGAGACACGCCATCTGATAGAAGAAAAAGTTGGCTACGATCTACATACTGTGGGGTCGGGCTCCAAATTCCTCAATAGGACACCCATAGCACAAAAGTTAATAACTAGAATCAACAAATGGGACTTACTCAAACTAAAAAGTTTTTTTCTCAGCAAAAGAAACAATAAGAGAGGTAAATAGGGAGCCTACACCCTGGGAACAAATCTTTACTCCTCACACTTCAGATAGAGCCCTAATATCCAGAGTATACAAAGAACTCAAAAAATTAGACAATAAGAGAACAAACAACCCAATCAACAAATGGGCCAAGGACCTGAACAGACACTTCTCAGAGGAGGACATACAGTCCATCAACAAGTACATGAAAAAATGCTCACCATCTGTAGCTGTCAGAGAAATGCAAATCAAAACCACCCTAAGATACCACCTCACTCCAGTAAGATAGGCAGCCATTATGAAGTCAAACAGCAACAAGTGCTGGCGAGGATGTGGGGAAAAGGGTACACTTGTACATTGCTGGTGGGACTGCAAATTGGTGCAGCCAATTTGGAAAGCAGTATGGAGATTCCTGGGAAAGCTGGGAATGGAGCCACCATTTGACCCAGCTATTCCCCTTCTCGGACTATTCCCTGAAGACCTTAAAAGAGCGTACTATAGGGATACTGCTACATCGATGTTCATAGCAGCACAATTCACAATAACTAGACTGTGGAACCAACCTAGATGCCCTTCAATAGATGAATGGATAAAAAAAACATGGCATTTATACACAATGGAGTACTACTCAGCACTAAAAAATGACAAAATCATGGCATTTGCAGGGAAATGGATGGCATTAGAGCAGATTATGCTAAGTGAAGCTAGCCAATCCCTAAAAAACAAATGCCAAATGTCTTCTTTGATATAAGGAGAGCAACTAAGAACAGAGCAGGGAGGAAGAGCATGAAAAAAAAGATTAACATTAAACAGGGACGAGAGGTGGGAGGGAAAGGGAGAGAGAAGGGAAAGTGCATGGAAATGGAAGGAGACCCTCATTGTTATACAAAATTACATATAAGAGGATGTGAGGGAAAGGGAAAAAAAACTAGGGAGAGAAATGAATTACAGTAGATGGGGTAGAGAGAGAAGATGGGGAGGGGGGATAGTAGAGGATAGGAAAGGCAGCAGAATGCAACAGACACTAGTATGGCAATATGTAAATCAATGGATGTGTAACTGATGTGATTCTGCAATCTGTATACGGGGTAAAAATGGGAGTTCATAACCCACTTGAAACAAATGTATGAAATATGATATGTTAAGATATTTTTAATGTTTTTAACAACCAATAATAAAAAAAGAAAAAAAAGGAGAAAGAAAAAAAAATAAATAAAACTGTCTCCTCTACTACAGTAGGACTGTCTCTCATGTCCCCATTAAAACTGAATATACTTATTCTTGACCACATATCTCATCTTTAGATAAAAATCCCTGGAAAACATCTTTAAAACAAATCTTATACTGTAGTTCCTTAACTCCTGGAATCTGATGCTACATGAGTGACCAATATGGTAGGTCCTGTTTCTATTGTTGCATTTATATCCTGACAAAGTGACTCAATTCTAAGAAGCCATGGGAGGCATCAGAACAAAATTACTCATGCTAGAGGAATCCTTACTTCAACAAGAAGGATGCTAGCACTCCCATAGGTGAATGTTAATTACCTTCTTCTCTTCTCTTGACCACAACTTTAGTTTTTTTCTTTATCCTCTTTATAGAGATCTATGGTCTCTTTGTGAAGTCAATTCCAAAGCCAGTGTTTTCTACTTTACACCTGAGGGTGGAAATGTCTCAGCCTGAAGGGAAAAGATAAAGCACACACACAAAAAGTACACCCTGAAGCTATAAACTAGAAGTATAGAACTCTGCTACAGTGTGTTCACTAGAAAGCCAATGGAAGAGTCTTTTATGGTGAAGAAAGTCATTTTCAGTTTGCACTGCATTGCTAGGCATTTGGATAATGAACCCTTATTCTGCTCCTGTACTTGACACTCAAATATTTATGTTTTAAAATCACTTTAACCTTTGAGACAGAAATAGCTTAATGCCCTTCAAAAGAAATTACATTACCACAAATATGCATTTACAGAGACTGTTTTCTTCTCACATTCTCCATCAGATTAAGTGAAGTCTTTAAAAGGTGACACCATCAAGAGCCTTATAAAAATGTACATTGTGACGGCCTTTCTGATTGGAAGGGCAACACCTCCATGGCTGAGCAGAGCAGAGCCTCATGATGAAGCCTCTAAATGTGTCCCCTTTCCTGATGAGAACTCAAATCAGTGCACTATAAGCCTTTCAATGTCTTATTTTGGAACATTCGCAGCACTATTCCATAAATGTACCTCATTTTCTAGCTGCATTACCTATAGAAGCATCACAAATGCTTTTGGAAATGACACTTTTCCTTAAGCATTTAGACTTAATGAAAATTTTAGAATAGAGGAAAACTGAAAGTTCAATTCAGATTGGATCCTCACCAAAACTTTCTTTAATGAAAAGGTCCTCTGTAAACTCGTGTTTTCTGTTACGGCTTACGGTTCTTTCCTTGATTGGCTGAGTCTGAAACTTCTTCGTCAGAAGTTTACAGCATACCTAGTAGAAATAGCACCTTCCTCTAATCCTGGTACAACCACTACTGATTGGCAAGAGACTGTCTGCCTCCTACAAAACTGAGAAAAGATTTTCTCTGTCCTCTTCATGGAGCTGTTTTGAAAGTATGAATGAGTGAATCAATGTTTTTCCCTGTGGGATCCCTCCCAGAAGCCTGGCTGAGTGGATATGTTTCATTGTCCCTGGCACTTTTTATGTGATTAAACTGTTCTCTTTTTTTGTGGGGGGAGGGGTTCATACCGGGGAATGAACTCAGGGGCACTTGAGCCACATTCCCAGCCCTATTTTGTTTAATATATATAATTTAGAGATAGGATCTCACTAAGTTGCTTAGTGCCTTGCTTTTATTGACACTGGCTTTGAACTCGTGATCCACCTGCCAGAGCCCCTGGGATTACAGGCGTGTGCACCACGTCTGGTTTGAACTGTTCTCTTTATGAACAGTATGAATTGTTCATGTGCATGTCAATGACACACACAGGGCTCGTCTAACTCACCTATCTGAGCTGCAACACTTTTTTGTTTCTTAATTCTTCATAGCATTCAGCACATGGGCCATCATATGATATTTGCTTGGTGAATAAGTTGAATCCAAACCCATCGGCAATTCAAAAATTCCACTTTACAGTATAACATTTTCTAGTTAGAGGGAACATAATGTATTGTTATAACTCCATTAATTAAACTATCCTTGTCATCTTTTCTCTCCATATCCTGTGATGACTCATAGAGCTTTCTACAGCATGGGGAATGTTCAATAGCTGATCTTCCAACACTGTCACCATTAGCCTCATGTGGTCATTGAACACACACATGGCTGATGCAACTCTTTAATATTTTAAAATTTAAATTAATTACATTTTGAGTAGTCACATAGCTAGTGGTTCCTGTGCAAGGCAGCACAGATTTATATCCAAGTCAATGAAATATTTTTAGGGTCAGGAGAAAGTTTTCATGGGTACTTCAATGCTTAAAACAGTTTAACAGAGAATCAGCCAGGTTATAGAAGTTGTGAAATTGTTGTCGGGTTAAATTTTTATATCTGTAGACATCAATTGCCTTTTAAAATAGTCTACATGGAGTTGACTAGTGCACCTGCTTATTGGTTTCAACTGCTTTCCCATCAGGGGTTAGCAAAGACAATGTCCCAGAAACACATTACTCTTCTATGACTAAAGCCTCCATTTTCCTGGGAGACTTTCTGATCATCTTAAATGATTCTCAGACATGGTTTTAAAGAATACTTTGAGATGATTTCTTAGATGCAGCCACAAGAGAAGTTAAATGATTTTGATTCCACAAGAGGTCAATGTTCTTAGAGGAATGCAGGAAGAAATATTTGAGCCTGGAAGTAAAACAGTATTTTCAAGAGAATTCCATTTTTGTCTTTCTTGGGAGAAAGTCACACATGGAAAGCATTCAGATATAGATTTTCGTGAAGTAATTTTTTCAAAAACAGAGTCAAAAGCTGTGGATTTTTAGCTCAGGCTGCTTTGGAATATACACATAACCATGATTAAAAAACAAGCAAAGAAAGATGGATGAAATACCCTGAGGCCCAATGAGAAACTCTAAAGATGACAAAGATAAGAATTCTTGAGTTAAGTTTGACAGGAGCAAACATAATAACTGCAGGACCAAGTATATAAGGTATGATGATATAATAGATTTTCCATTCAGGAGATTTTGTTTGTAAGGGGCATCTTAGTAGTTATTCTAATAATATTGATGGAACTTGCAATTGTTCTGAGTAAACACAGATGTATGTGTGTATCTTAACTTTTTGGAAGAAAGTGTTCTGGGTCAACATAAATTGTTTGATGGCAGTGGTTAGGACAATACTGTTCTGTACTATTTGTCCTATCTTCTTTCAAAGACTCAACATTTTTAGACTTCCCAAGAACTGGGTGATTAAAAGACAGTAAGAGCTTCAAAAAATCTCTCTCTGAGGCTGTGTTTTGAAAAATATGCCTTCATAACCTAAACCTCTCTATCCAAATTAGTGGTGAGGACTTCTGTTATATATCCCTTAAATCCTTCTTTTAGGGCAGGTCAAAGCTATGTAGAATATTTAAATAAGGGATTGGCAAATTTTTTGAATAGAATTTCAGATAGTAAAAATTTTACGTTTGGTTGCCACAGGGTCTCTTTTGCAGCTATTCAACTCAAACTTTGGTTGAAGCATGAAGGCCGTCCTGCACAATATGTAAATGAATGGGTGAGACTGTGTTCCAATAACACTTCATTTCCAAAATAAATTGATCTAGACAGACCCTAGCACAGGCAATGTAGAAGCTGGGCCAACATAGGGTTTCCCCCTACACAGATACAGCCTCCTTCCTTCCTTTCTTCCCTCCCTCCTTCACTCTTTCCCTCCTCCCTTTTACCATTTCTTCCTTTCCTCTGTCCCTTTCTTTCCTTCCTTTGTTATTGCTTTTTCATTTATTAAGCACATGTATATTGGGAACCAACTCTGCACCTACAATTGGGGTTATAGAGACTAATCAGATAGGATTCTTCCTAATTTTCTTCTTAATGAACTTTGATCAGGCTAGCCAAGGGAATGTGATATGACTATTGGAGAAACTGAGGCCCAGGTCACAGGCTAGTTGGAGTGGAGATAGCACTAGACCCGTCTCAGTCCTCTACTGTAGTCAGGCAAATATGTGGGTGAACAGGAGACACAGTAAACCAACATCAGTCCATTTTTAGAGGCCCTTTTTAAAATTTTCATTCTGTGTATAACAGAATTTCCCCAACCTCCCAAAGAAGATTTTTATTTTTAATAACCTTAACATAAAATGAATAATAAATGTTTTTCTAGATGTTATATTTTTATTAGAAACCACTGGATATATGTAAAACAGTGTAATGGTAAAATAATTACCACTTCCACATTTTATTAGACTCAATTAAGTATTCTAATATGTGATAAGTGTATATTAATTAGTAACATTAATGGAAAAGTGCTTTGTCTTTCTGCCATTCTATAACTTTTTTTTTTCCGTAAATGGTATTTGTCTTAGAGTTGCATGTTTTCCTTAGACCTAGATACTAAAAATAAAACAAAACATATTTACAGGTAATGTTGAGCTTGATCTTAATTGGAAAGACTCAAGTTTCTTTTTTGCAGTTGCATTAACCATGTTCAAGTCCCAGCCCTCAACTCACTTCATGGAGCAAATGAAATGCAGTTGTAGAAGCCTCAGCATATTAAGCCCCTGGTGGGACACCTCCTACACAACTTATTTCATTCATGTGCTCATCATTTATTAATGAAATATAGTATAACACCTACATCAGGAAACTGCCTTCTAAGTTTTCAAGGAGGCCCATTATCCTGGCATTTCTGGGAATACCTGTTATAAAGAACAGAACGTATTTGTTCAACTCACCTGTACCACAAGATTAATTAGGATATTATGTAGAATAAAAATCACCAGACTTTGTGTTAATGCTTTCCATAATTCTCATTTAATGCTCATTAAAACCATGTGAGTAAGTGTGGAAAAATAAACCTTGCTTGGGTTTCTTGGTGGCCTTGTGAAAAGCACTAGCTCCTTTCCTGACATTTTCTCCTTTTTTAAGCTTAGAAAAATCATTTTTCCCTCACCTTGAAGTACCAGCTACTGACCCAGGACAATAACCTCATAGCCTCACTCCAGGGGTAAGGACCAAGTCAACAGGGGAAGATGCACTTATTATTTACTGTGAGATAATAGAATTTTTTGCCCAATCCAGAGTATCTTAAGTGTGCATTCAGTATGAAGTTAATAAGGATGAAAATAAAGAACACAATCATGAGATAAATAATTTTTATAAATGGGAAGACAGAAATTCACTAGCATATATGGAAGTTTAAATGAATAGATCAAGTATGGAAACTGAAATCTCCTCTGTTGCTGAAATTGCAGTTAAAAACATCGCTTTCTTTGCTCCTGGTTGTTGAAGGGAAGGGAAAGTTCCTGAACAAGAGCTCCTCTTTGGCTCCTGTTGCTTGCTCTGGACCCAGGGTTTAAGTCCCCCACCCCACCCTCCTTTACCTCCCCCTCCTCTAGTACTTCTAGGACTTCTGGTCCCTGCACTGCTCCTTCTTGGTTCCTCATGCTCTTGCTGTAGGAGAAAGAGCCCCACCATGAGTGCTGTCTCCTCTTCACTGTGCCATACTTTCCTCCTTCACAGGACAATGATCCAATGATCCTGGATCCTTCTCATCACTTATTCTTCGTACAACACTTGCCTCCTTTGCTTGTTTGGTTTCTGCTTGCTTAATTTTTTTTTTTTTTGGTACCAGGAAACCCAGGGGCACTTAACCACAGAGCCACATCCCTAGCCTTTTTTATATTTTATTTAGAGACAGAACACCACTAAGTTGCTGAGGCTGGCTTTGAACTCACAATCCATTTGCCTCAGCCTCCTGAGCCGCTGGGATTATAGGCACGCACCACGGCACCCAGAGTTTATCCTTAATTTTAAAATTTTTATTTTTTGAGAACCTTCCTGCCTTTTTGCCTATTTTTCTCTTAATGGCTTGGATCCTTGGTGCCTAATCTACAATTCTGAAATCCAGAAATAAAAAGTTGATTGATTGATTGGTTGATTTTTATGTATTGGCCAGCAAAACTCTCCTGACCTGAGCATATCTTGGTGCAATAACTGGCCTGAATTGATGAGAGGCTATTTACAGACCTTTTTCTCCATCATGATGTGCACAGTGTAGGTTTCATGGCAGCCCCTGGGCTGCTTGCCTCTGAAGTGCTGCCTTTGAGCCCTAGGAGATGAAATGGGGCCTCTGTGATATACACAGTAAGCTCCAGACTCATATTTAAAACCTAAAAGATATATTTTATTTTTACTTCTAAAACACACCTGGGGTTCAGAGAAGGCACTGAGTGTGTACCTCCTGAGCAGACACGCTGTCCAAGGGATCAGGTGTCTCAACTGTTTTCTATCAGTGTCATGTCTACTCAACTGAGCATGGAATGCTGTTGGGTCATTTGCCCCTTATGTTAAAATTAACAAGTTCAATTTTCTGCACATCTGAGCAGTTTCAGAGCTAAGATCCAGTTCTAAATACTTGGCAAAGGAGTGTCTCCATTCAGCAATAGGGAACACAGCACTTTCTGAAGGACCAGAGCAGAATTTGGGACTAGTTTCTAGGTACTGATGCTGATTTGGGGAGCAGACTTGTGGAGCTTGGAGAAGGTTGGACTCCACGCAAGATGAAAAAGGCACAGAGAAGGAGAAGAGTTCTGGATATCACTCAAAATGTGAAGTAAGATTAGGATTTATGTTTTCATATTTATTTTTCCAGTAGGGGGTCCTAAGGGGCAGAGACTCCAGGGCCAGGAGTTGAGAGACAGATTTCTTTAGCAGAGCAAGAATCTTGGAAACTGAAATTTCGTAAAACAGAAATTTGAGGGAAGTGACCTTGGCAAACCACACAGAGGGTTGGGTGATTTGGGGGCTGATTCACACAAGCAGAAGCCAAGAGAAGGTGGAGTAATTGAAACTAGGGTGTCTGCCCTTTAATATGAGGATCAGATCTATCCTAACCTTTGCCCCACATTCTAGAAGAAATCCAATACCTTCTTTGAAACTCTGACATTGTTAGACTTGTGGTAAATTTAGGAGGAAATGATATATCTAAATGTATTCAAATCCAATTAAAATCTCATCTGCCCCCTGATGCCAAGTTGGTGAGTGAGCCACCACTTTGTGAGCCTGCTCAAGGCGATCACTGTGACAGCTGGAAATCATTTTTTTTTCTTTCATGTCACAATGGCTGGCAGAAGACGTCTTTGTGTTCCTTGATTCTACCTTTTTTTCATTGACTCAGCTGTCTTGATTTTCTTAGATGTTTAGCAAGCCCTTCATATAGCCAACTGTGGATTGAAAATACTGGGAAAAAGGTGCCTATACTGAAGGCGTTCAGACTCTTTCCTCCCTGAACAGTGCAGTGTATCAGTTATTTCCATAGCATTTACATCGTACTAGTTATTATAAGTATTATAGAATTAGGCATAATAAGTACTCTAGAGATGATTTAAATGATGGGAAGATTTATGTAGGTCACATGCAAGTACCTCACTACCTTATATAAAGGACTTAAGCATCCACAGATTTTGGTGTCTGTGCAGGGTCCTCGAATTTACCAGGAATCCCAGAGAAATTGCACCAATTCCTCTTTCTCAACACTCCTCCCTCCCTCAGTCCCTGTTCTTTTTACTCCTGTAGAACACTACTACCCTGTCTTGCATGCTTCTCCTTGCTCCCCTTGTCTTATATTGTACATCCTCATATTGGCAATAATAAACACATTTTAAAAGTTTTATTGAAAAAATATTATATAATTCTGATTATTATTTTTAGCATGAAAATGAATGGAAAAAATATTTGCAATCCTCAAAATACTTTGTCCTTCTCTTACTCCTCTATCTCCACTAGAGATGACCTTTAAACTTGGCAGGACTCTTCAGCATGTATTTTTTCCTTCTAGTCACTTATTCATACTCAATTTATGGAAATAACTGTTTTTATTTAATATTTAACTCATGCTGAATTTTTTTAAAGAGAAACAACTGTCCTGTTCTAAATAGTTAATCATAATTTGCAGCAATGGTCTTATTTATTTTAAGCATAATAAAGAAAATAATTGGAATGTGCCTTTTTGGGAAAGTATATATATGAATTCTTTCCAACATGAATTTCCCTAAAGCAAAATTCTAGCATAGTCAAATTTACTTTCCTATACCTGTTCAGCAATCTAGAGAATTTCATTCAGAGAAGAGCAAATTTGGATAGCTCACCACGGGAGATAATTAGAAAAAGGGGAATTGAGATTTGCAAGAAGAAAGTGGAAATTGAACCTGTGGCCAGGCCAAAGTGGAGGTTCAATGCCATGGATTACTGAGAAAATGAAGGCTGAGGGAGAATGCATTGGGTCTCAGAATTGCCTTCCTGCATGGTCGGAGGAACAAAAGTTGGGAGTTCTATAAGAGGAACTGGTAGAGTCTTGTCCAAGAATTCTGCTGTATTCTAGAATACTCTAGTGAAAATCATGTATTTGGGTATTTGAAACATATCTCATCTATTGACAGAACAGATGTGCTAAAGTAAATCAAGTAACTTATCTGAAGTGTCTAGATAATTCTACAGTAATGCAGCAGAGTTGGGACCGGGAGATGGAGTTACTAACTCCAGTTCCTACAATCAGAAGGGTACTGACCTCTTGAAGGAAAGAGGGACTACAAGAGAAGTGGGGTGGAAGGAAATGCCTCTCACAGTCTAATGCTTTTCTATAGCAAAGCACAATAGATTACAAGCATTTCTTAGATAATGAATAAAAGGGAAGATCCTGAGGAAAAGAGAGTCTCAAAATATCCCCTCAAGGCCAATTATTACTACTTAATCTAGGCAAAGATTAAAGATAGCATGTTTATTTGCTCTGTGCATTGATCTTCATTGTCTTAGTTTTAGCAAATTTTAAAATACTATGATTCCCTTTCATGATTTAATGTTATTTAAAAATAATTTATCCCATAAAGTTTTTTTTTGTTTGTTTTTCAACTTGAGATTCTCTTGCTATAACGTATCTTAGAAACTTGGTCTTTACAGTTGTTGGACTTGGGGGGAAGAATATTGGACATTTGATTTCAAGAACTTAGGAGTCATATATCAGTATGCCATTCCTGATAAACAATCACTTTGGTTTTGTTTAAATGCCTCAAATTATGGAAAATTCACTGTCATATAATTCTCTGTCTAAAATTTTCCTCTTGGCAATTTCTTATGCTCTATGAAGTAGCAAAGTAAAGCCTATTTCCTTTTCTAAGAGTATCAACAACTTTTATATGTGTAGCCCAACTTCTTTCCTTTAGTAGCAAGTTTCCTTTCTATTTCTGTGTAATTTTTAATTAGCGGTGTTCATTATATTACTGTGATTCCATTATATCTCATTTGCTGTCTCTGGTCTCCACTCCTGGCTCCTGCCCTTATCATCCCCTCTCCCAGCACTTCTGCTGAAAGATTTTGAAAATTAATATTCAATGACAATAATTTGTCACTGTTCAGACAGGGAGAGGAATGAAAATTGTTGTGACACAGAGCCACCACCCCAGCCTGATCAAGAGCTTCCCAGGGGGAATGCCTTCAAATTTTCCCTTGGGGGAGCTGAGTATGGCAGGAACGTGGGTGTCCCACAGGACCAGCCACATCAGAGCCTGCAGCTCAGAAGCCCCTGGGAACTGAACACTGGATTCAGAGCAGCCAGTGGAGGCCTGAGGGCCGTTTGACAGTATTTATACATTTCACATTTGAAGTGCCTTAAAAACATGGATTCCCTGATATTTACAAAAACAAATTCTGACCTTAAAAATAATAAAATGCTGGTGGTCATACTAGTGGATCAGCCTTCAAGGCAATAATAACAAAAGAGAAATGCTTATTTCCTCTGGTATCCCAGCCACTCCACCACCCACTGAGTCTTGTCTGCAGTCATCAGCCTCTTCCTCTGTCCCTACATGACAGTGTTTCAGTCCCATTTCCAGGATGCTTTGTTCTTTTAATGCATAGTAGGTTCATATGACTGATTTTGGCCTTCAAGTAATAAAACAGTGATGGGGTATTTCTTGAGCAAAGACAGCGCTGCCAGGCACCAGGTTAAGGGCTGGGAGACAAAGGGCTAAGGCAGGACCTGGCAGCCACAGCTTTCCTTCAATCCCAGCCCTGACACTTTCCAGCTCCTAGAGCTTGTATTCATCATGTGTGTTTCAGTCTCCTCTTCTATCAAATGAGGATAATACTGTTAGTTATTAATTAATAAGTCATTATTAATTAATTATTAAAAATTTAATAGTTTTCTTGTGAGGATTAAATGACCCTATATATGTAAACCACTTAGAATGGCTTTTGGCAGCCACTAAATGTTGAATAACTGGCACATAGTCTTATATTACATGGCCCTACCCTCAAATTCCTCACAGTTTAATAGTCAGAATAAGAAGTCTCTTCCAAACGACAGAGATAAATTGATCCGAATTTTTGGTTAAGGTCAATTGATCAACTAAGGTTCTACTCTACCAATGTAAGTTCTTATGTTTTTTATTTTTCTATCTAGTCCATAAAGATAGCTCAAAACTGTTGGCATGGTGGCACCTGCCTGTAATTCCCACAGCTCAGAAGCCTGAGGCAGGAGGGTCATACGTTCAAGTTCAGTCTCAGCAACTTAGGGAGGTCCTAAGCAACCTAGTGAGATTCTCAAGAGCCTGGTACCTAAGTGAGTTTCTGAGACAAGTTGGGTAATATCTTAACTCATGCTTCTATAACAAAATAACATGTAGGCTTGTAGATAGTGGCAGCCTTCTTATTTTATGCTTTCACCTTTCTCTTACAGGCTCTAGTCCCATCACAAGAGCCTCACTCTCATAACCTTACACCTAAACCTCATTACCCCTAGAGACTCCACCTCCAAATGCCGTGGTATTGAGAATTATAGTTTCAACCCAGGAATTTCAGGAACATAGAAACATTTATCCTATAAATTAGGGAAGTTACAAAACTTACCTATACCTCAAATTCTTCATCTTTACAGTAAAGATCAACAATACTAATCTCAACGCTACCTCATAGGATTGTTGTGAGTTTGCAACAGGATATTCCATATAAAGCCTATTGCTCAACATTTCAGAAGTCCTTTTGTTCAGGAGTTAACAATAAAAATGAATTTCAAAGAGTACACACTAGAGGTAGAATATGCATTATATATTACATTTATTTATAGTTGACAGATGACTAAGATTTAACCTCCTTCCTGATTCTATCTTTATATATATATATATATATATATATTTTTTTTTTTTCATAGTTGTACTAAAATATTATTCCAATATCCTAAAAGGATAATCAAGTATATATCTTTTGAGACCATAATTCCAGTTAGTAGATAGCATGTTAAGTTCTTTCAGTTGTTGTTATCATTTGAAACTTTTCAGACCAAATTTTAACAGAGCTTAAACATTATCTTTCATTGGTGTTATATTTTTCTAGCAAATGCATATTTGCTTTGTGAGATTCAGACATATATACATACATATAAATTTATATATATATATATATATATATATATATATATATAATTTTTTTTTTTGGTGGGGAGAGATTGATCCCAGGAGTGTTTTACCATCGAGCCTCATCCCTTGCCTTTTTAAAATTTTTTATTGAGAGACAGGGCCTCACTAAGTTGCTTAGTGAGTCATTGAGTTGCTGAGGCTGGCTTTGAACTAGCAGTGGTCTTGCCTGAGCCTCATAGTGGCTAGGATTACAGGCATGTGCCACTGTGCCCAGCTAGATATATATTTTTTAAACATTCATCAGGCATTCTGTGACTTCTGGGAGCCAAGAAAATATTCTTGAAAATCCTTGGGCTAGCCAGTGGCTTGAAGGTGGGGCCCAGAATTTTCCAGAGCAGCCGCTAAAGTTCTGTGGAGTCACCAAACAGTGGGAGCATGCAGCTTGGGAAGGTGGTGTAACTTAGATATGAGGTGTTCCCCCAATAGCTCAGGTGTAAGAGAAGGCAAGAATGATCTGAGGTGAAATGATTAGATTATGAGAGCTATAACCTAATCAGGGATTAATTCATTAATGTGGATTAACTGGGTTGTAACTGTAGGTAGGCAGGGTGTGGCTGGAGAAAATAGGTAAGAGGGCGTGCCTTTGGGTATTATATTTTGTCCTTGGTGAGTAGAGATCTTTATTTGCTTCCTGGTTGCCATATCCTGAGCTGCTTCCTGCCACTATGCCCTTTCGCCACCATGTTCTGCTTCACCTCGGTCTCAGATCTCTAGAGTTGGCCAACCAAGAACTGAACCTCAGAAACCCTGAGCCAAAATAAAAATAAACTTTTTTTCCTTCTAGTTGTTCTTGTTAGTTTTTTTGGTCACAGAGACACAAGAGCTGACTAAAACAGAAGGGAGTGTTTCTGAGCACAGGCTGCTGGCTGGCACACAGGTAGAAGGCCTTCCAAGGGACTGACAGGCAGGAAGCACTCTTACTTTTTTTTGCAAACTTACAGAAGTAAAGAATGGGCTGGATACAAACTGTTAGCAGAGAATGAACAACATTTCGATGCATGGCATGCCTCTAGCAAACACATTTGGTCTTTGTTGAAATATTGACCTGTGGAAATTAAGTTTGCCTTAATATTTTGTTCCTTTTATGTCCATCAAGAAAATACTTATTTAGAAAGAAAATGGCATATACAAGAAGGTCAGGCTCTGAGTCAGGCAGCCTTGGGTTTCCAGCTCTATCTACTTCCAGGCTGTGTCATTTTGAGCAAGTTACTCCATCTCTTGCCACTTGTATATTAAATAACCCACCTTAGAGGGCTCATGTGAAGACGGGAAGTGAAAGGGTAGCTGGAAATTTGGAACATTGTGGGTACTCTAGAAATGTTCCTTTAAATCACATGCTAGAAGTACAAAATTATTTCTGTTCAGATAGAATTTAATTTGTCTTTTTGAAAGCAAAAGGCTTTTTATAAATTAGGGAGCTTCAGGTTGCGAGCAACAGAAAACCTAACTAAGAGAGTTTAAAATAATAAGCAATACATTATCTTATATAAGAAATCTGGAGGTGTTTCAGGGATCTGTTAACCTGGCAAGGCAATGATGTCATCAAGGTCTTGTTTTCTTTATGTTCTGCACTCTGTGGTCACTAGTATGCTACAGTTGACACATGTCCCCTCAAGATGACACAGTATATAATCACATTCAGAGGCAGAAGGGCACATTCAATATATAAATATCTCCTCTTTCTTTCATTAAACCAAGATGGAACGCTATCCCAGAATCCTTACAAAAGACATCCCGTATGTTTTGTTGGTTAAAGATGTATCACATACCCCTGCCCAGACCAGCCCTTGGCAAGGGGACTACAAGAGCTATGATGCCACCATAATGAACATTCATCTTCTGGGTCTGGAGACAGGCCACAAAACTCTTAGGCTTTCAGTTTCCTTAACAGTCATGGAACAGCGGTAGCAAAAGAGGAAGTAAATTGCATTGGAACAGGCAGTAAATGGTGGTTGAATAAGCAACCAATAGTCCAGGGTGGCCTTGATTTACATTTCAGTATTGTTGAAAATAAAATAGTAATTGGGAAATGAGGCAGGCTCTTTTAGAGAGCAATGGAATAGTTTGCAGAGGAAATCCTTGAAAAAAAGGAGATTGCTGATGCCAACCTCAGCTGTCTATGAAACAGGATCTATTAATGTTTTAACAACAGATTCAGGGGCCAGGAGTTAGAGGTTGAAAGAACTTTGGGAAAACCCCCTCGTTTCTCTCTCCTTTAAGAAAAAAAATGATGCTTATTTTCTTCTGACTTGAAAAAAAAACATACAATTATGTGGAATGCATGTTTGCTGAACTGAAAATGTTCTGTGTGCTTCTGTTCAGTTCCTACTCCATGGAAAGAAAAGCAGGAAAGTTAGTATGAGGAGGCTATAGCCTCCATCTCCCTTCTCAGATACCCACTAGAGGAGAAACATGGGATGGCCAGAAGACGCATCAACAAGATGAGAAGGGTGCTGTAGGACTCTAAGCAACCCACGAGTTGGGAAGGAAGTTTCAATGCCAAGTGTTTGCGGAAACAAACCTTGTAGTCATGCTTTAAGTATTTCTAGTACTGCCCAGAAGATGAGCCAATGTCTCTCTCCCTTTAAAATTAAAAAGAAACATTTATTATTTATAGGGAAATAATCACTGTCCAATAAGATGCATGGAATCTGTTAGCCTTCTCGGCACAAATGAGAGGGCTAGGCTCAATCGAAATGGTGTGTTTGTTTATGTATATAAAGCACTGTTTTGCAGATGATAATTACAGGTTGCTTTTATTCTATACTTAGATCCTGAGTGAAGCTTGAGTTTACATTAAGTATGAAGGTTTAGAGTCTATTCTATTACAAATCATAATAAGTTACCTATAGAGGCTGTTTGCTTATCTACTATGGTTAGGCATGATTTAAGAAGGGTAGGCAAGATTTATATTTCAAGAATCCTCTAGTCCTTTAACATAATTCTTAGCTGCTTTAAGTCTCCCTGGGGAAAGTGTTGGGTTTTTAAGTTTCTTTCCATGAGAAGCATTGGTGTACAAGTGATGTTACTACCAAAACAGGAACCATGGGCGTGGGTTTTTGCCTTCAAACACACTTCCAAAGGCACACGTTTCCCATACATTTCTATTTATCTTTTTCATCCATTAGACTGCTATATCAGCAGAAAAAACACATGTATATATGCATAGCCATATATATTATGTGGAAGAAAAGATAAATAGGGGCTGGATATAAAGTTCCATCAGGGGAAAATCAATGATATCCGCATGTCGGGTAATGCTGTGGGAGGTTGAACACACTGCTGACTGCCCTGAAAATTTCTCTTTGTTGTTGGGTAGTGCTTATTAGTTTTATTTAGTAATGATATTCTTAAAAGAATGAGACTGGAAACTGACAAATAAGAATGAAGTATAATTCAGCTAATCTAATTCATGCCAGAATTTAGATTCAAAACATTTTTAACAGGATGGAAGAAATAAACTTTCAGAAGGATCTATTTCTAATGCTTCATTTAATATTCCATTAAAAGAGCCCAGAAAATAAGGTATTTATGGGTTGCTATCATAGTGCCCTTACATGGGTTCAAACACATTTCTTTTCTTTTAGAGTTTCAGGGACTAAAGGTGGCTATATAAATAACACTAATTAGCTACCAGGGGGCAACCACAGCTTTTCATTACAATCAAAGTTGATGTGGGCTCATCCAAAGGTTTAGTATATTGCAAGTCCTGTCAATGCTTAAAAAGGGATTGGATAATTCCCATAATTAATATAGAAACTAGAGTTGATTTTCTTCTTTGAAATTACATATTAAATTTAAAAAGTGAGACTGGCACAGTAATGAAAAATTAGACACATAAAAGAAGTAAACAAGTTATTATGGACAGTGAGAAGAATACTGCTTAAATATTTCAGTCTAGCAAGTTATGATGTGAAGGGACCAGATATAAATGAGATTGTCGTGGTTTCAAATAATTCATTGTTTAAATCTAGAAATCAAATGATCCAATACTTTTAGTTTCTCTAGCCTCTGAACTTTGTTATTAAAATGAATTTCTAATTATAATTCCTTCTATACCCTCGGTAATCAATACAGTAATGATATCATTTATTCATTATGTACATTATAATGCTTTCTTGCACAGTATAGTTTTAAAAATTAATTTTGCTAGTGGGATACCATATTTCAAAATATGAGACCAACTTTAGGTCTCTTAAACTGGATTATTTTCATCAAGTTTGGCTCATATGTAGAAAAACTAAAATCCTGCAATATCAAAGTACATAAATGCATTCTACTGTTATGTATAACTAATTAAAACAAATAAAAATAATTTAAAAAAAACAAACCAAGCTCCATTTTGTGTAAATATATGAAATCTAGGTGACCAAAATTACTAAGCATTTAAAAATTGTTCAAGAATGAAGTATTTCTGTTATAATACTCTTTTTCCTCTTACTTTTAAAAAAGAGACAGATTAGCTGGTTGTGCATGGAAACTGGTCAAATTTATATGTTCTAAGGTCATATATGTATAATCTTGCTGCCATGTTTTCCTTTAAATGCATTCTTATTCCCTTTGAATAGCAGAAAGATGAGAAAGGAGAAAGAAGGAGGAAGAGTGGAAGGTAGAGAGAGAGAAATACTGAGATGGATTTTAGGTCCTTCATGAAGGACTTTATGTCATTTATGTTATGGAATTCAAATAACCCAGACCTCTCTAGCCTATTTTTGCTGCCATCATTGCTGATTTCACCTACAGAAGCTGCATCAATTGAGCCCATCTTGACTAAGGCAGACCAGAGAAGCAGCAGGTGGAATTGGCAGTTTCCTTTCTTACTGTAGAACCAGTGTCCAAGTGATTGGGCATGTAAATACTCACTGAAAGGTGATATGCTGTTATTTATGAATTGTCTTTTGGTCCAGTCTGTAAAACTGGGGTTTAGCCTCAGTCTCCCTGCCTGGCCCTCCTCAGCTTTGAAAGACCTGTTGTACTGCATAAGCTTTGTGATCTCTCTACCCTGGACAGAGCAGGGAAAGAGCTATTTTGATGCACAGCATCCAGTTACCCCAGTTGAATGCCCTAGGTACTATTTCACATCCCTTTTGAATATGCCATCCATCTGGACCCCCTCTCTTTATTCTTCAGGTCTTCTCTCCTCCACTACTTCCCCCATATCCTTTTTTCCTTTCTTAGAAAATATATTAAGCATTTACTTTGTGCTAGTTGTGCTACATGCTGGACAAATAGTGATAAGAAGTGCCATTCCTGACTCAACAAAACTAGAGAAGAGTACAGAAGACAGACTTTAAACTAGTACCAGACCAGTTGTCCATGTGCCAACAAGTATGTTAGAGAAGAATCCTCCCCTGTGCTGGGGAGGCCGAATAGTGCCTACATCTTAATTTATTAAGGAAGCTAAGGGATGGTTTGGAGATGTTAATGTCATTGAAAGAAAGTTTTTAACACACTTCCCTCAGAAGTGAGAGGCACAGCATGCTATTTAGGGTCACCCAAGACCTATCACAGGCTGTGGTGGGGAAGCAGATAGATGGAGCAACTGGGGCTTTGCCTTTATGACTGCAATGGTGGAAAGTGACTAGGAGGAGACATTTTCTATAGGATATTGCAGGGAAACATGCAGGTCAGGATTGGTGTTTGGAGGAATTGCAAGAGCTTTTGCACACCTGCAGAATAGTTTGCACTGAAGAATTTAACAACTTTTGGCCATTAGTAGGACCCTCTGGTTTGACAGACTTATGGAGAGGTTTAGGAAAAACAAATGCTCTATAGTTGATACAGAATCTAAAAACATGGTTAACACCAAACATGGCAGAAGAGAGGGCCCAATTCAGATTGTAAAATTGGTGTGGAGTGGGTATGGAGAAGGGGTTGCCGAAAGCTCTATGAACTTGCTAAAATCCCTTCTCAAGCTCCCAAGTGTATTTTGGAGTATAATCAAAATCTCTTAGCTGACCCCACAAGTCTTCCTGGAGCTTTGTTCTACCATATCATGGATATGTGGTAGAGGTTGCTACAGGGAGCTGTGTAGAGCACAGTGATATAAATTATGGCCTGACTCTCGTGGCTGTGTTTGCACTGGGAGCTGCCTGTGTGAAGGTACAGATCAAGATACCACACTTTCTATGGTAACGCTGGCCCTGAAGTGGCTACTTCTGAAGGCACATGGCTCTATCAATCGAGCCCTTGAATTCAGCACTTTCTCCCAGGGATAGTGAATTCTGAGCAAAATGAGATGACCCTAATGTCACACCAGTCCTGCGTTCTTTAGATTGCCTGCTTTGTTGAAACTTTCCCATAATTAACTTTTCAATGATGAAACCTATAAAATAAACTTGCTGAGCTAGCTCTGAGTCAGTCAAGCCTCACCAGGGCTTGGCTACTCAAGTGGCCCCAACTTTTTCTCCCTATGGGTGTCTGTCTGTTCTTTATCCCCCATCTCCTTTCCTCCTGTATCTCCTTAATTAACAGCTGAAGCTGACAGAGATGAGAGGGACGTGGCAGGAAGCTCTCTGTGCTCCTCATCCAGCTCCGCACCCACCATTTTTCAGGGTTTGATTTAAGTGTTACTCGCTCATAGAGGTTTTCTCTGTCCCCTTATTAGCCTTGCTCATCATTGTATGCCCTGGCCTTGACCTCCTGAGAACTTAGCTCAGGTTGTAGTAAGCATTTAGTTGTGTAGAACTATGTCGTGCAATAGGTAGCCACTAGCCACATGAGGCATTGAGCCCTTGAGATGTGGCTAATCTTAATTGAGATGTGCTACAAGTGTAAGAGTACAAGTTATCTCATTAATGATTTTAAGACTGCTTATATGTTGAAATTATGTTTTTTGGGTTATAATGGGTTAAACAAAGTATATTACTAGATTAATTTGCTCTGTATCTTTTCTTAATGTTGTTATTCAAAAATTTAAATTATATGAAGACTAAAATAATTAATATGAATATTGCCCACAGGACCAGTGTGGTCCAGCCCTAGAAGTTCTAGTATCTGCTTTATCTTGACCTTCCCAGTAGATCCACAGTCACACTGCATCATAAGGACTCCTATAACGTGTTCCATTCTGTTCTTGCCTTTTCCTATAGGCATGGTTTTTCTTGTCCCTCCCACCATTCTTCCTTGGTTTTCTCTTGCTATAATTGAGAATCACAGAATAAAGAATAAAGGCTCTCTTAGCTCCTGGTTCAGGAGGTTGGGAGGTACAAGGTGAGGTTCCTCTTGCCAGTAGGGACACTGAGGGTGCTGTTGGTGCCAAAGGGCACCATGTGGTGAGAGGATGTATCCAAAACCAGAGCCAAATTGGCTTTTAGAACAGGACCACTCTGGAGATAATTCATTACCCTATTAAAACAGTACAGGGCCCTCAAGACCTGATCATGTTTTAAAGATCCCCTTTGGGCCCTCCTTTTAATTCCTCACAATGAAGGTTAAATTTGAACCTTGAGTTTAGGTGGAGGCGTTCAGACCAGAGCCCACTTTCGCTTTGGGAATCTCTGACATCCTCTGGTTCTGGCTCCAGGCACTTTCTCAGGGATGGTTTCCTTAGGGTGTGTGACCACTCTGCCTCAGGTGTTTTTGTTCAGGCTTCCCTCAGAATCTCATTGTGCACGTGTTTTCCTTCAATGCACATCTTCCTTTGCATAACTATTTGATTTATCTGTGTTTCCCCCTGTTAGATTCTTGGCATCCTGTATATTTTCCTCACTGCCTTGTTCTCTTGGCACCTTGCAGGTACTCCATACATACTTGTTGAAAGTAGGAAGCACTTGAATAAATGAGTCTGAAGTTTTGGAGGCAGGTTGCAGGTGTAAGTTCAGATTCATACTTAGATATCTTTCTGGGACAAACTTGAGCACTGTGTTCCTTTGCATCCCAAGCCTACAGGATTGCCTGTACTTTCAAAAGAGCCCTCCAGCTGGGGAAGTGTATCTGGACTCACTTTCCTTCCTCAGAGCCCCACCCAAGTTTATATACCTCCTCTCTCTTTCCAGCTTGATTTACTAATGAGCCTGGCTGAGGTCTGCACACATTAGATATTTTGAACCAGAGGAACAGGTGACTTGGAAGATTTAGTGAAGGATAAAAGAGAATATTTTGGCATCCTAAGAATCTCAATTTTGCATTGTTCTTTGCTTTTCATTTTCACGTAATTTTACAACTGATAGGTCAGTGGATTTAAGAATTACAGCAGAATCCAGCCACCCAGGAGGTTCATATTAGACAAAAACAGCATTAGGAATTCTGGGATGTGGAAATATAGTGTACGTAGACTCTATTATTTTTAACATGAATAACTTATGCAATTCTTCTATTGACTATTAAATGGAATTTCACTCCTCAAGCTCTTGGTCAGAGTGTTCTATTCATTTCAAGCTCTCTAATGTTTATTTTGGCTAACTTTCTCTTTAAATACCAAACAGCTGATTTTGAAAGCTGAATTTAACACTCAACAACCAGACTGAAGAGACGATTGTTGTTTGCTATGCGCAGGATATCTACACTCAATGATAAATCTTGGTTTAAACTTTAATGTGACACTTCATAAATAAACAGGGAAACCCGCATAATTATCCTAAACTCCTGTACTTGACTAAGCAATAGTTTAACACAGGCAACCTGGCTGCAACCTGTACAAAGAATATCTCTGAAATTTTAATGTGGCACCCCATAGATGGAAAAGCAACCATTATAAAGTTAACATTGTGCTTTTCCCCTGTTGGATAGAAAATAATCTAGTTAGGCCAGTGAGAATCATGGATACATATTATTTTCAAATCAGGAACACTGAAGATTGATCCTGCATTGCTATTAACTTACCTAAAACTAATGCCCTCACTTCTGGTGGGCAAGAAGAGTGAATTATGGCTCATTAGACGTAATTTAATATGGTTACCAAAATTTTTAAAAACTCCTATTACAGCACTAATCATTGTTCATTAATGTCATAAGCAATAATGTGACAAGATGGTAAGGTTTTTGTTTTTTGTTTCTTACACTGTCTAAATCATCTTGGTCCTGTATAGTACCTCTTCTTTTCGTCTTTACATGCCTCTCCTCTTCTGACAACAGAAACAAATCCTCTAGGTATTATAGTGAGCATTATCCTGAAAGGGTGGTCTCTTATCATTATTCAGCCCTTGCCCATGTGATTGATCCAAGTGATGGGCAGGTGATCCAAGTTGGGACGATACAGTTCCTCTGTGGGGACTTTCAGATTTGTGCTGTGAAAAGAGATCATTTATTTTTCCCTAGCCATTTGTTCTAGGGGTACCAGTGCAGTAGCCCCAGAGCTGTCATTGCCACAGGGAGAAGATGATCTGAGGGGTGGAGGCTTATGGGAAAATATGAGAGGTAGAGCGTTCAGACAGAGTTGGAGTCCTTGGTTTCAGTCCTAGAGGTCAGGCCACTTCTGCCTTTTCAGCAAATGGGTTTTAGGGACCAATAAATTTCCCATTGTCCACTTTAGTTGGTTCACTTAGTTGGAATTCAGTCAGTTGAAACAGGAAGAGTCATGACTGATGCATCCCGTTAATAAGACAGCAATTCAAGAAATAACGAAGAGGCTACTGCCTCCAGGTACCTAAGTCCAAATACCCATAACATGTCTTTTACCTTTGTTCTGCTTCTTTTCAGTAAGTTTACTTTCCTTAGGAAAGAAATGAAACCTTCTGAAAGATCTCAATGAAGTGATCACTTAACTGTGTGCCATTCCTAATTATGAGTATTTTAATGTAAAAGTGAACATTTTATTCAACCTAATCTCTAAAAAGAACCTCCTTCATAGGCAATCAGGACTGTCAGAGATAAATATTACACTGTTGATGTAAAGTGGAATTTACATCCGAATATTCTGCTGTGAGTTGCTAGAAGCATTTGTCATGATGTTTTTCAAATCCTATCACCCTAAAGCAGCAGTGTCATCTGTCTTTGCTTGTAGCCATTTCCATGCAGCGACATTAAGAACAAACTTAATTGACAGTCAGTAGGAACCCAAGGGCAGCACACATGATCAATTATCTAAATATGCTGGCGGTTACCAAAGAGAATGGAGTTCATGAATCTCATATAACAAGGTTTTTATGTAAAAAGGAGTTTTGTTCTTTGGTGGAATAGAGCTACCACGTGAATCTGACTTATTTTTATTTCAAATATATATTAAATGAAAGTTTGATACACTTTCCCTGGTTTGAAATCACAGGGACTTCATGGGTACAAACTGATCCTAAAAGGAATTGCTAAATATTAAGAGTGATGGTTCTTATCTGTCAGCTCTTTTCTGAATATTACTTTTTGATAGAAGGTTCTCTGAGGCCCCATCCTTCAACTGTTCTCACAGGCTTAGTCCCTGCTCTGTCACAATTATATTTTGGGAAAAGAAGGGACTCTATTGTGAATATTGGATTCTAGCATTATTTTTGTGGGGTGGGGTACTGGGGATTGAATTCAGGGGCACTTGACCACTGAGCCACATCCCCAGCCCTATTTTGTATTTTATTTAGAGACAGGGTCTCACTGAGTTGCTTAGTGCCTCGATTTTGCTGAGGCTGGCTTTGAACTTGCGATCCTTCTGCCTCAGCCTCCCAAGCTGGTGAGATTATAGGCATGTGCCACCATGCCTGACTCTAGCATTATTTTTTTACTGCCTTCCAAAATTATTGAATATAAAGTTTTTGCTTTATGAAGACATTTGTACTATAAATAATTAATTTGGTTTATCATAGTAGGTCATTTAGAAATGAATAATTTCCAGAAGAGTTTGTATTTTACATGAAGAATATTCTTATATTCAGCAGTGTGCTCTTATTGAGGGGTAGACTTTGGGGTTTGGAATCAGACAGAGTTGGGTTTGAATCACAGCTCTGCTGTTTACCAGCTGTGTAACTCTAGGCAGGTTTCTTAACTCTTCAATCTTCTAGTTTGTAAATGGAGCAATCCTAGTAACTCTCTGCTCCAGTTTGGATCTGAAACCTTCCCTAAAGGCCAGCTTGGCTGTATGGGTGGACCTTGTAGAAGGTGGGGCCTAGTGGGAGGTTCTACATCATTGAAGCTGTGCCCTTGAAGGGGATTGTGGGCTCTCGGTCTCTCCTTCTTTTCTCCCCACATTTCTCAGCCACTTGGCTCTGCATACACTCCCTCACCTCAGGCACAGAAGCAACAGGCCCAACTGATCACCGCCTGGGACCTCCAAAACGGTAAGTCAAAATAAACCTTTTCTTTTAAAAAGTTTATTATCTCAGGTATTTGTTACAGTAACAGAAAGCTGAGTAACACTCCCCAGTAGAATTGTTCTGAGAATTAAATAATGTCTGAGAAGGACAGCACAGAAGGAAGCACAGAACAGACATTTAGTATTTAGTGTTTTTAAAAGAATCTTTGCAGGTTTTAAGAATTTTAGCTTAGATTGACATGTGTACTGTTGAGCATTTGTTTTTATGATTTGAAGTTTAAAGTCCTTTTGGTTTTGCAGATTCTATAAAATATGACAACAGTTTAGCAAGACTTAATTTGTGCATGTCATAGCAAGGCTCTTTATCGTTCTTTGGCAAAATCTCAGAGGTGTTGATAAACTATTTAGAATTTCTGATGGTCTAACAAAACTATTGCTTGATACCAGGGACACATCTTGTTCTATTTTTGAAAAGTATTTTATTCTAAATATTACACTTTTGTACATATGTTTTCATGAACTCTTATCTATTATATGCTAGGCCCTATGGTAGATGACGTGGCATGGACCTTGTCCTAAAGAGTTTACCATCTGGGGGAGTTGTTCAGTTAGGCATTCCAGAGGAGTCTGAGTGTAGTTAGTTCTAAACAACTACAGTAGAAATTAGTAAGAGAGAAATGAAAGTGTTGTGGAAATTTAAGAGCAAGATTTACCTCCAGTTCTGATATGAAACAATGATTTATTCTTGGAGACATCTCAGTCCTAACAGAACATTGGAATCACCTGGAGAGGTTTAAATAACTAGACCGTACCCCCACCACCATAGCCCCAAACAAGTAAAAAGTGGACAGGTGCTATCAACAAGACATCATACTCCTGTATTGCCCCCCAAAGTACTAAAAACTGTGTGTGCTTTCTTCCTGATCAATTAAATAAGAGGTTCTGGAGTCCCAGGCATAGGTGATTTTAAAAAAGATCTCTCCACATGGTTGTAATAACTAAGCAGTGTTAGGAAACACTGTCCTATCTGGTTACAATGGTGCACTCCTGTAATCCCAGCAACGTGAGAGGCAGGTGGGTTACAAGTTTGAGGCCTATCTGGGCAATTTAGTGAGACCCTCAGCAACTTAGTGAGACCCCCATCTTAAAATAAAAATAAAAAGGCCTGAGGATGTAGATCAATGGTAAAGCACCCTGGGTTCAATCCCCAGTACCAACCAACTTAACAAACAAAACAAAACCCAAAACATAGCAGCAATAACAACAAAAACCTTTGCCCTGAGGGTAAAAGCAATAGCTTTGCTGATTGAAATAGGGTTTGGTAGAATTTCTAGGTGGAAGCATTAATGGCCCTAAAGTCAAAACCTATGAAGTTAAGGACATGAGATGGAGCAGAGCATATAGGAAAATGTGAGTGGACTGGTCTGGCTCAAGTGGAAGGTGTATTCAGGCATTAAGGCTATATTGGGACCAACCTGTAAAGGTAATATGAACTCAGATTAAAGCATTTAACTCTATAAGACATTAAAAAGTTCTGTTGACATCACTGGATCCATTCTTTGGGGAGCAATACAGGAGTATGATATCTTGTTGATAGCACCTGTCCACTTGGTAGCCATTGCCACCTGCTTCCTAGTAGAAATGCAAACGTGTTTAGGCATGAAGGAGTCCCTCACATAACTTGGAGGACTATGAGTCTCCCTGCTTTCCATTCCTAGGATAGATACTTGTTAATTTAAGTTAACTACTGCATAGCTTTCATCTGGAAACTCTAGAATCCAAAGGCAGTCTTGCAAACTGTCTGGCCCCAGTCAGATTGAAGTGAAAGAATTATAACCTAGCAGAAGCATGGTTTCTTTCTTCTGCTAGGACAGAGTATTTTCCTCATTGTTACTTTAAGCATTTTAGACAACAAAGAGAACTAGACTTAGGATGAAACAGTAGAGCACAGAGTTTGAAGAGCCTGAGTCCTTGTTGACATCATTGAACGGTTAAGTAGACCCACTTCTCCCTTCTTTTCCCTCTCTTCCATTTTCTCTGGACTTGTAATAACATTGCCTATGGGTTAAGTCAATTTGCCTTGATTTCTTTTCCTAACAACCAGAATCACCCTTACTAATGCAAAGAAATTTGAGTGGAGATGGAGTAGTAATGGGTTAAAAAGTTTTAAATGAACTAGGATGAATGATAGTGCCATTAATAAAAATAGAAATGATGGGAAGAAAAGAAAATATTGATTCTAGCCATGTGCTTGAGGGGCCACTGAGAAGAAGGACAAATGTCTGTTAGGCTTTTGAATTTACTGCTCCGATGTTTAGAAGACAGAGAGGCTAAAGATACATATTGGCAAGTCATCTCTGTACATATGGTCTGGAATTTTGAAAAAGCAAGAATCAAGGCAGAAATCAGAATCTAAAAGCAGATATCAATAGCTTGACCCCACCTACTAAAGTCTACAAATTTAACTCACATTTGCATGTATGTAGCTGTTACAGTGACTTCTCCTCTCAGGCACAAGCAGGAACAGAACTGGGGATCTCAGAGTCCCTAAAGGGGGAGTCACACAGAATTCCAACTGTTCTGATCCAGAAGCCAAGGGACTGGGGTGGTCCTAGACCCACAGAAGAGATTCAATTCTTAGTCAGACCTCTGCCATGCTTTGCCATCTGGACCTTAACACACTTTGCCTTTTCTACAGAGTTCCATGGACTCCAGAGACTCTTTTACCTTCTAGGCCTCACCCTCACTTGAACCTGTACAAACTTTTTCTTAAAAATGTCTCCTTCACTATCCAGCCTGTATGCCGTCAGTCATAGGACTTCACACTCAGTCTAGAGCTCTCAATGAACCAAAGAAACCAAGCCATCCTTCCAGTTTTCTTCTCCCTCCCCTTGGACCCTACCCCATCAAAAACTTCCCTTTTCCTTTCCTGTTTAAGAACAAGTATCCCTTCACATCAGTTCTTACATTATCAGTTCTGGGGCTGGGTATGAGACGGGGGAAGAGACAGTGCAACATAAACTATTGTTGCCTGACAGCCAGCCTCCCAGATGGCCCCAAGTGGTCAGAGCTGATTAGTGTGACCCAAAACATGTGGCAAAAGCAGTGAAATGAACCAGAAATGAAGTAGTTTTACCCCCAAGCACACATAGATGTATGTATGTTATATAGGTCTGAATATGTGAACGAATAGAGTCTAAATTACTGACTTTAAGAGGTGAAGTGTCATGTATTGAACCCATCCTCCCAATGTTTATTACAACTAAGCCTTGGTTATAGTCTGTTTTTTTCCTATATTTTTAATGCTGCATCATAGTCGTGCATAATGATGGGATTTGTTGTTATATATTCATACATGCACACTAGTCTCACTGTTTTTAAGGATTAGCTTGGTACTATTTATCAAAATATTGAGGGAAAATTCTTTGCTTATTCATCTGGAAGAAGCACTGCTCAGGTATTCTGTAGAATATCCTCCAGTTTGGGTTTGTATGATGCTTATGGAGTGATTAGACTGAAGTTGTAGGTTTTGGGGTAGGAAGTTCACATGAGTAAAGTGCCATTTCCATCAGCCCCTATCCAGAGCATATGCTAGGAACATGACTGAGAACTGATGGTATTAACCTCAAGTATTCATTTTTGAAGAATTTCTATTTGTTCACGGGTGAGGGCCATTGACTCAGGTAACTCATTTACTCATGGGACACCAAAGCCTAGAAAATGGAACAATTCAGATGAGCTGCACCACAAGGCTGTGTGGAAGGTGCTAAATCATGGAGGAAGAATCTGTCTAACAGTGTCACCCCAGGGAAGATGGAGCTGCTGCCATGGGACTGCCACCCTCCCCTCAAGCAGAGCATAGAGGGAGAAACTTGCAGTCTCCCCACCTCCCACACTCCATCAAGTAGGAGTCATCCACCAGTGGTTGCCCTCAGCTAAGCCCACTTGGAAGCCAGATGACAAGAGTGTGACTGACATAGTGACCCTGCTAGGCAGCAGATCAGGGGAAGTACAGTGGATAGGTCTGAGTTTCAAAGAGGCAAAAGGCTCGAGCTATGTGTAAAGGGAGGGGCTTGTGCCATAAACTGAGGGTGGGCCACTTAAGATGGAGCCAGAAGGAAAGACCAGCTCCACTATGTGAAAGTGCAGGCAACAAAGACCCACAGGGGATGACCTCTCTGCTGATTAGTCAGGGCTGTGATTTGGGAACCAGAGAGCAAAATTATATCATAAATATGCTGCCAGTAATTTTTAAGGGGTTTTCTTGTTTCATGTGATCTGAAAGTCAAATATTTAGATATAGATAGAGATTTTAATGTCTACAGATTTAATTTATGCATGAAGAAATGTTTGGAAGTGACATGTAGAATGCAGTAATAAATTGGATGGACATTTGTAAAAATTCAAAAGAAAAATGGCATTAGGATGTTTTCAAAGGTTTCGGCTCTGTAGCCTACTGTTATATATGCTCTCACCTTTCAGAGAAATTCTGCCACTAAATCTGAAACCTCTGTTTTTTAACTTGAAAAATAGAAGTTGTATAACCTTCGTGTAGCTAATTGACATTGAGAAACTACAAGCACATTTTAAATAGAAACATGAGACCAAACTTATTGCTAATGCCAGACTTTAGAGTATGGATCACCGACTTTAGAGTATGGATCACAGTTTTGGCCCAAAAACTGTGATATAGTTTTAAATATGAACTCACATTTATTTCTATAAATAAATACAGACTTCACTTGCCTTTACTTCAACCAAACTTTGTTTGGCTGCTAGAACCTAGCACCTAGGGAAATGTGTAGCCTTTTTTTTTTAAATTTGATTTTTAGTGTCACACCTATTGTTTGTATATGTGTCAAAATTTAATCCACATTGTGATATATAGAGTAGAGACTTAATTAACTGTGTTACTTAGAGGAGTAGGTCTCTGACAGATGATTAGGTTTAAAGCCATCAAGTAGGAGTCCCTATATTTAATCCTTATGGTTTTATAAGAAGATGCCAGAGGACATACACACATGCTCCTTGACTCTGGCAATGTTATATCCTATGCCACCTGGGAACTCTACCAGCAAGAAGGCCAGATGTGAGCCCTTGAACCTTCAAACTGTGAGTTAAATAAACTTCTTTATAAATGATACCCAGCTTCAAGTGTTTTGTTACAGTATTGAAAAATGAACTAGTATATAACATATTCCAATTACCTAAATACAGGAAATGTGCATAACAATGACTTATTTTCTGGCTACATATTTTAATGTGATCACTGAGTAGATTTGCCTTATGTTTGATTCTAATGAATTGGTGCTTCAGGTTCATTGTTGTTCTTATACATCTATAAGAGCATATGCTAGGAAAGTTGCACACATACTCAGATTCCATGAAAGAATAGTTCCTTGCCCAGAAAGTACCAAACAATCTGCAGTCAATTCTACACAATTTTCTTTTAAAAATATATATGGAGCCTGGCATGCCTTAGATAACGATTGTTAGCCTTCCTTACCTGAGCCTTGTCTCAGTTAAACATTTTCTGAAAAAACAAAACAAAAAAACAAACAAAAAAAAAACAATGGGACATTAACTTGGAGTAGGAGACACGGGAGAAATATACCTGGAGAAAGGAAAGGGTTTATACTTGGTAAGTAACAGGGCAAAGAACTCAGATTCTTCCATTTGGCTTAAGGCTGGTATCTAATCTATTTCTAGGGAACATTATTATGTGACTTTCTGACTGTGAAATGTCTTAACATCTTAGAGCAATAATTTGAATTAAAATAACTATTATCTTAATATCTGGTCCCAGAATTCTCCAAGGAGGGAATTATTTTAGAAAAATTCCTTGATCAGTGCCCATAGTAGAAGAAAGCCCTAAGGCCTGGACATAGGTGAGTCTCAAGGTTACTGAAGGGTGAACTAAATTATTCTGACTAACCCAAAAGTTTTTGGAAGTTCTAAGAATGTAGAGCAGGGAGAAAATATGAGATAGATGATGAGGACTATTATGGTTTATGATATACTTACTCTTATTATGCTCCCCAATTCTCTCCAGTGAGATCTACTAAACTCATGACAGGTATTCATTACTGAGTGGATACTAATGATTAGAATTTTATGTCTGTAGTGATAGAGCGTAAATAGAAACACTACCTCCACTTCCCAGAAGCCAGAAGCCAGAGGAGCTTACAAACATGGATTGTCTGAGAGAATTTGTAGAAATCTTGAGGTGCCCTCTGAATTTTATCATCTGGGAAATTGGAAAATGAGTGGGTGGCTTGTGTTAAACTGACTTGCTTCAAAGTGGCAAGGAGGAGCCTGGCTGCCATGTGGGTCTCTGCTTACATGTTAAGACTCTTGGCTACTCCTACATATTTTAACTGTGAGAAACACAGGAAAAGGTAAAAGTGTAGCATAGGTTTGAATCTGAATGAGCTAAGGTGCCTATAACTAATGTGGGCAATTGAGGACAGGAAATCAGCAGTGTGAGTCAAAGGTAGTTGAGAATTTGAATGTAGCAATTAATTCCCCACTTCTCATTCCTTTTATACTTCTCTGCATGCTTCTTCCCCACCATAAGTCAGCCACTTGCTAGTTGATCATCCAAGGTTTTTGAAATTGCAACATTGATGGCAATACTTCATTTTGTATAGATGGCTATTTTTTAAAAATTTGATCAAGTTTTTATTTAATTTATTTATTTATGACAGTGGAATGCATTACAATTCTTATTATACATATAGAGCAAATTTTTTTATATCTCTGGCTGTATACAAAGTATATTCACACCAATTCGTGTTTTCATACATGTAATTTGGATAATAATATCCATCACCTTCCACCATCATTTCCAACCCCATTCCCTTCCCTTCCCCTCCAACCCCTCTGCCCTATCTAGGGTTCTTCTACTCCCCCCTGCTCCCCCTCCCTACCCCACTATGAATTACAGATGGCTCTTTACAATTTGAAAAACATTTAAAAATCATTTCATATGATCCTTAGAGTAAACTTCAGGTGGAAAAAAAAAATCACACAATTAGCAAGCTTGTAGTTGATTTCTTTTAAACAGCTTTATTGAGGTTTAATCAACAAATACTAAGCTATACACATGAGAAGCATACAGGCTGCAAGGTAGCTCTGTGGTAGAGCACTTGCCTACCATGTGAAAAACCTGGGTTTGATCCTTGTACCATGGCAATAAAGAAATAAGTAAAACATGTGATTTGATAATTTTTGACATTTGTATATACCAGTGAAACAATCACATTGTTGAAGACAATGAATATATCCATCACCCCCAAAGTTTCCTTGTTTCCCTTCCTAAATTTTGACCTTTCTACCACACCCTCAGTATCCATCTCCAGGCAACCCTATTGAATTTCTGTTACTATACATTAGCTTGAGTTTCTCAGCATTATATATGAATCCAATCATTCAACTTATACTTCAGTTTCTTCATTCACTCAGTGTAACTATTTTGAGATCATCCATATTATAGCATCAAGAATTTTAGTTCATTTTTTGAAAAAATAATATAGTTGTATGGATATAGCACTATTTTTTTAAAAATGTAGTTACCTGTTGATGAAAATTTATTCCTACTTTTTAGTTATTAAAAATCTGTAAACAGAGGCTGGGATTGTTGCTCAGTGGTAGAATGCTTACCTCACATGTTTGAGGCTCTGGGTTTGATTCTCAGCACCACATACAAATAAATAAAAATAAAGGTCCATCAACAACTAAAAAAAATTTAAAAAATCTGTAAAAGTTTATGCACAAGTCTGTGTATAGACATATGCTTTCCTTTCTCTTAGGTACTCAGGAATAGAATCGCTAGATTATATGATACATATATGTTTGTTTATTTTGGTACTAAGGATTAAACCCAGGGGTGCTTAACCACTGAACTACATCCCAGCCCTTTTTATTTTTTATTTTGATACAGTGTCTCAATAAATTGCTTAATCCCTAGCCAAGTTGCTGAGACTGGTCTTGAATTTGCAATCCTCCTGTTTTAGAATCCCAAACCACTGGGATTGCAGGCATGCACTGCCACACACAGCATATATTTAAGTTTTAAGAAACTGTTAAACTGTTTTTTAAAGTGTTTATAGCATTGTACATTCCCTCTAGCAGTGCATGAGACCAACAACTGCTCCACATTCCTGCTAAAACTTCTTAAGATCTTTTTAATTTTAGCCACTCCAGTCTATTTGTAGTTATATTGTGGTTCAAATTTGATTTTTCCCTAGTTACTAATGATGTTGAGTTTTTTCATGTGTTTCTTTTTACTATCCATGTATACTACTTGCTGGAATTCATATTGAAATCATTCAACTATTTTTAAATTAGGGTTTTAGTAATGTTATCATTTGAGCTGTAAGAATTCTTTTTTATTTTCGTACATGCAAATCTTTTGAAGAGATGTTTTGAAAATATTTTCTCCAGTGTGTGACTTGCATTTTCACTTTGTTAACAGTGATTTTTAAAACTCAGAAGTTTTAAAACTTGTGTCTAATTTTATCAGTTTCTTTCTTTATGGGTCATACTTTCCATATTGTATGTAAGAAATCTTTACCCAGGATAGCAACACATTTTCTTGTGGAAGTATATAGTTTTAAGTTTTGTAGTTTGGTCTATTGTCTGTTTTTGAGTTAATTTTTAATATGGTGTGAGGTATGGATGGATTGATTGATTTTTCACGTTTGAATTTCCATAGTACTCAACACCATCTCTCCACTAATTGCTTTTGCAGCATCTTGACAGTTTAACAGCTCTAAAGCTAAGAGTGATAAATGACAGCTTAAAAATCTATGGTTTAAGAATCTTGTAATGAAGGATATAGGGCTTTTAAATGATTCCCCATTTCAAATAAGAAGTGTGATGGCTCAAAGAGTCTTTTTAGTCAAAGTCCAGAGATCTCCTGTCAATGTTTATTAGAGTCATCAACATTGGGGCACAGTGTCCAAGGCACTTGTGAGTAACTGTGCTAATTAAAGTGTCTATTTCCTCCTAACCACATGCCAAACTTTCATCTGCCAGTCAGACAGATCTAGGAGACTTTATGCCCTCAGCCAAAGAAGCCCTATTATTATATACAGAAAGGATTCATTGAGATCATCACTGTCAGACAAGTCAAAGGAGAATCTATAAATGGGAGATTGTAATGCTTGATCTGATCCAAAGCAATTAATATAATTTTCTGTTTAAGTTAAATTTGTCGATATGACAGTAGGGCAAAGGTTGATTCATTAGGAGTTGGTTTAAACCTTAAGAGAAAGAAGGAAATTAATCCAGAAAATATCTAATGATATATGTCCTTATTGTTGTCAATTATAATTAACATGTTAATTTTATCCCTGAAAATACAGTTATTATTAATGTGCTGAGGAGACTCATTGTATATCAACTTTTGATTAGGGGGCCATTGACTGAGTCCTTGGTTATTGGTCATTTTTTATTTCCTATTTGAAATTGAGGAATTACTCATTTTAACCCGTATAATCAGAAAACTTTGTTTTAGTGCTTCCACGGTGAGCAAGAGGCAATGTGTTTTCAGTATTTTATAACACTGTTTTTTCTATGTCTCTAAGAAGAGAAAGACATTCTCTTTTTAACACCAGAAATATATCCTGCCTGAAGTACCTTAGAAACCTCCTCATTGTGAAGTCTACAGGGATATTGAAGAACCACAAATATCAATTACCTAGATGTATTTTCTCCTTTATACCTTAAAGCATTGGTAGCTGCACTTCCTACAGGGAAGAACAATTTTGTAATCATGTCTAAGGATAGATTCAAGATTTTATTGAAAATACCTAAACATTCTTCATTTGGGGAGTAGTTACATATCCCTTATAATCAGAGGCCTACTCTTATTTAGTTCTGTCTCTAGAACTGAATATGTTACCTGACAGAACAGATGCTTAATCCCCAACATTTATTGAAAAATGTGGACAAATATCAGAAATTGTTAACCCCACCCCATCAAATCTAAGGATTTAGTCCTCTTTTGTGGTGTCCTGATCCCTACTAAATAGATATACTTTGTATTGTACCATCTTTTCAATTTTAGGTATATTTTAATTTTGGTTCTATCAACATAGTGTTCCAACTAATTATTATTATATAAATGTACAAAAATATAAATTCTTCCTATCTCTCCTACATGTTTTCTCCAACCCTTATCTTAATCCCTAGCAAATATTAATCAGTCCATTTCTAAAATTTTGTCATCTTAAAATATTATATAAATATGGAATCAGGCAGTATGCAACTTTCTGGGATTTCAGCATAATTACTTACAGATATATCCAAATTGTTGCATATATCAGTGGTCTACTCATTTTCACTGCTTACTAAGATATCATGGTATGTATGGGTCACAGTTTGTTTAACCATGACCCATTCAGGAATACCAAGGATGTTTCCAGTTAAAAGCCTTAATGAGTGAAGTTGTTTTGGACAGTCATGTCTAGGTTTCTATGTGAACATAAGTTGTCATTTCTCTGGGAAGTGCCCAAAAGTGCAATGGCTGGGACATGCAGTAACTGCATGTTTAGCATTATAGGAAATCGCTATTTTCCACAGTGTCTGTAACATTAGCAATGTCTGCGGGTTACATTTTTTTTCATATCTTTGCCAATACTTAGTACTCTGACTTTTTTCTTTTTGATTTAAACATCCTAGTTGATGTGAACTAGTATTTTATTATCGTTTTGATGTGCATTCCTTAATGACTATTGACATTGAACAACCGTTCGTGTTTTCTTTGGAGAAATGTCTATTCAGATCTTTTGCCCCTTTTTTAACTTGGCTGTCTTTTTTAATGAGCTGTAGGAGGTCTTTGTATATTTACGATGAAAATACCTTATGTATATGATTTTCAAACATTTTCAGTGGATTGAGTTTTTAATTTCTTGACTAGGCTCTTTGAATCATCAAATTTTTTTTTTTTTTTTTTTTTTTTTTTTTTTTTTTTGATGCAGTCCAATTTATCTATTTTTTCTCTGGGTGGGTTTTTTTTTTTTTTTTTTTTGTCATAAGAAACCATTGATTCCATTGCTTAATCCAAGTTAAGGAAATTTACACTTGTGCTTTCTTCTAAAAGTTGTAGCTTTAGCACTTCATCTAGGTCTTGGATACATTTTGAATTTTTATGTATGATCTGAGGAGAAAGTACAAATTCATTCTTTTACATGTAGAATTTGATTTGTCACAGCATGATTTGTTCTAAAGACCTTTTTGCCCCCCATTGAATGGTCTCAGCATCCCAGTTGACAGTTGATATGGGTAGGTTTATTTCTAGATTCTCAATTCTTTTGAGATACACACACACACACACACACACACACACACACTTATGTTAGTAGCATGCTGTTTTGATTACTGTACTTTGCAATCAATTTTTTAAAATATTTTTTGTTTATATATGTGGTGCTGAGGATTGAACCCAGTTCCTCACATGTATGAGGCAAGTGCTCTACCACTGAGCTATAACCCCAGCCCCTGCAATCAATTTTGAAATCAGGAAGTGCAAGTTCTCCAACTTTGTTCTTTTAAGACTGTTTTGGCTGTTTGAGGTCTCTGGCAATTCCTTATAAGTTCACTGTATAAAGACAAAAATGTAGCCTATGAAGCCTGTTAAGCTTTTCACTTCATTCTTCTTTTCAATATGGTTCCCTCACCTGAATGGTGCCCAGGGATGACTCTGCTTCCTCTACCAGAACAAGTCTCAGTCCTCTTCTGTGTAGGGGAGGAATAGCTGCTGGATGCATGAAATCTAGAATAGCCTCTAAGAGACTGACTGCTTCTATTTCTTTCTCTCTTTTTAAAAAATCTTTATTTTAGCTTTATGTGGTGCTGAGGATTGAACCCAGTGACTCACACATGCTAGGTGAGCGCTCTACCTCTGAGCCACAACCCCAGCCCCTCTATTTTTTTAAAAAAATTAAATAGACATTTAACTTTTCTTAGATGAAAAATAACAGGAAAGAAAGAAGTTCTGAGGAAAATCCTCAAGGCTACTGTAGAGTATCAGACTTTGCCTTTGTCTGCAATTATTATTATTTTACTCTTTTGTCCTTAAACACTTCTTTTCAGAATTGCATCTTAATCCAGCTTTCAATTTGATATTTTATTATTTCCTTTATAATCACTTTCCTAAGTCTAGTGCCACTAGCTTCTGAAGCTTTCACGGGTTCTGGAAGAGAATGGAGGTTAGGTTGCTTATTGGTGCTTCACCTTGATGAGTCAGCGCTCAGCTTACCTGGATCTTGTAAGTGACCACCTGTCTGGCATCCAGAATGTTCCTGTTTCTTCTCATCTTGTTGTCTTTGTAATTTCATGCCTTTTAAAACGCCCTTTACTATCATTCTAGATTTTCAGGAAAGGGGGGACCTAAATCTATGTTTTCAAGTTGCCATTGTACTTTTTACTGTAAGTCTCCTTAGCAATAGTATCTTTGTATACTATATTGAGAACTTCTTTCAGTATGATTAAGTTATTATATAAAATTTAAAGATCTGCATCATGTTCTATAAAAGGAATGTATGAGCATTTATTTAATAACTTTCAGATCATTTCTATTTTTTCAGTTTTAGAAGTAATACTATAATGAACATCTCTGTCGAAAGTTTTATATGTTCCCATAAGTATTTACCCATGATAGATTCCTAGAATTGGTCTTATTGAATCAGAAGGTATATATATATATATATATATATATATATATATATATATATATATATATATATATATATATATATATATATATAAAGATATTTGATATACTTTGATGAATAACCCATTGATTTCATGTCTACCATCTATTTGTAAGAGCTTCGTTTTCCCCACACACACTTATCCATGCTGGATATTATCATTTAAAAATACTCTTATATGTTTATTTGTTTTTATAAGCCAGAAGTGGACCCAACATAATTGTTTTTGCTATAATACAATGTTTAGGAAGAATGGCTTAAAATATTTTATCCCAAACCTGGATATACTGTATTTGGCATAAGTGTCTAAATTTTAATCAATTACAAACCCCTCCATATAGCAATTAATTTGGTTTCATTGATTAGAAGCAGTTTTTCTCTATTATCTTAGAATTTCAGTAGGAAATTTACTTACTGAAGTAGATATTTATTGGAGGAAAATTGAAACATTTTCCACGGTTGGTAGAAAATTTATAAATACTACTTGGATAACTTTCTGGGCTACTTACTATCAAATGGAATTTGGGGGACTTGGTTAATTTTCTTCTGTTAATTTAGAGAAATATCATGGTCTGGCCTAAACATGTTCCACTGGTCATTTTAGTGAAGAAATCAAAAGACCAGGTACTCAAGAGAGAGATATAGTTAGCTGCCCCAGTTTTCATCAAGGAATGTCAGCCAGCCTTATCTACTGTTTATTTGATGTTTAAACAATATAGAGATGTTCTTAATAACATCAGAGAATGCCAACGCACAAAGTCAACTCTTTCCTATTTGCATTTATTAGAATCCTAGAGACAACTAATAATTAGAAAAGATTATTTGAATATCGGGCAATTCATCTACCCTCATGAACTGCAATTTTCAAATAACATTGGACCCTTTCTTTACATGAAATTTTAAATCCTATTTGCTTGACTTTTCTTACTATTGATAAGGTGAACAATTTCCATCAGATAGAAGTGCTGAGAACACATTGTTAGCTTGGTGAAGGAGAGTCATGTAACTGATTATTTCCCTTTTATGACTGACTGCCAAAGTGTTTGGAGCCAAATTCTGCAACTGTATGTCTCTATCCCAGCTTTCCTTTTGGTGTTATTTCTTTTTTCCCCCTACAGTTACAATTAACTTATATTCCTATTTTTCTTTTGCATCATCTATATTTTGTTAGCTTCTAATTCATTGCAAAAAAGACCAAAGTACAAAGCAAAATGTTAGAGCAATGTGGGGAGTTGGGGAGCTATTGAAAATTACTAAAATGAATGATACTTCAATTAAATTTTATTTTAGAAAGATAATATGGGTAGCTCTGTGGAAATAGATTAGAAGGAGGTCAGCCTGAAGACAGAATGGCAGACCAAAGACATTATTAAAGCCACTGGTCTCTAGGAGCTCATAGCCAAGAAGGGGAGCACAGCTGGTTTGTGTGAGATAGGACACAGGAAAACAGAAGCCATTCATTCTAGGTATCTCAAACAGAGGGAATTTAATGAAGAAACTTTAGATGGGTGCTAGAAGAGCTGGCAAGGCAAGCCTGAAATCGCAAGACAACCTACAGTTTAGTAACATCAGGAAGCACTACTCCTACAAATAAGGGAGTGACAAAGACAGCAAGTGACATGACAGGACCCACAAACCCTAGCACTGGCTGTACCTATGGGAGGGCTGTCTGGAAGATGCTAACCCAAAGAGGAAGGAAAAATCTGTCTGACTAATGATATTACCATTTGGAAGATGTAGCTGCTGCTGTGGTACCAGTCACCATCTTCCCTCAAGATAGGCAGGCAATGTTTCTGACCTGCTAAATCTACCTGGAAGCCAGTTGATAGGGCAGTGTGGGTGATGCAGTGGTTCTTCTGGATGGGGGAGGGCAGAATACTATTTAAGTCTGAGCCTCACACAGGCAGAAGACTGTTATTGTGCATAATGGGATGTGGGCTGTCCCATCAAATAAGGTTGGGCAGCTTATGATGGAGCCAGAGGGAAAGGCCCAATTCTGGGTGGTGGTGCAGCTGATGGAGACCCCCAGAGGACAACTTGTTTGCTGATTAATGCGGGCTGATTTGGGAACAAAGTTGATTATAAATGTAGCTGCTACTCTATTTTAAGGAGGTTGGTTTTCTTCTGGAATTTTTAAAGAAGACTATAAACTTAAATCTATAGATTTTGAAAGAAATTTTCAGCCTGTAATCAATTGTTGCATGAATAAAAACACACGGAAGCCAATCTTTTAAAAGAAAGGCTAAAGACTCATAAATATTCAAGAGAAAAATGACTTTTGCAAGTGGTATTTTTAAGGGCTCCAAAGAGAGGGACCATGAACTATCCTGCCTGGAGCACATCTTGAGCCCAAGGGCAGTTCTACCAATATTGAGCTCTGCACAGCATCTTTGTTCTTTGTATAACTTGAAAAGCCATTCAGGGGTCCATTTTTAATGCCTGCATTACCAGAGATAATGTAAAACTGAACTAACAGCTAATACCAAACATCAGACTCTTGACCATGACTTAAGCTCCAAGACTGTCCTATTGTCCTAACACCTTGGTCACATTCATTCTCATTGTGCCAACTTCCTTTCCTTCGAATTTAACAAAACTGCTTTTGGATACTAATATAAGAATCCTTAGCTTTTTTGTTTAGTTTTATTTTGTATTTAACTTTTAGTGCTGGAATATCAGTGTTTCATTTTCTAAATAGAGCATGCACAAAATTATCCTTCTTTGGCCATTTTTGCCATGAATTCATTATATGACTATACTGAAGACATGACTATAATTCTTTATGTGGCTCAATATCTATAAAGAGCATAATTACACTGATGTTTTAGGTCTTAATGAAATGATAACACTGTCATCCTGAATAATGCATAATTCTAAGTTTCAAGATCTGAATGACACAGGATCTTCCAGAAGACTAATTTATCAAAGCCTATTCCAGCTGGAGTCTGGATTAATGACCACAGAAAGTCATTGGACCCCTCAGTTAAATTTGCCATTCTGTACAGAGTTGGGCCCCATTCCTTTTAGATCTAGAAGGAACCTTTTGAATTGGTGTAGTCTCATTGTTGGAATAAGTCTACCTTTATGTGCTTGAGAAGAAAATACAGCTTCTTTTCTGATATATTTTTTTATTGAACCACTTTACCAATGTTTTAGTGTCATCCTTATCTCTGGCTTTCTTGTCACAATTGATGTGGAATGTCATGCAATGTGGCCTGGTTTGGCGCATTAACTGCTCCAAGAATGACTATTCCTCTGTATATCTAAAAATCACATTTGCTATAAAATTTACATATTTAGAACTTTGTTTAGTTTAGATTTTGAATTTCAGAAAGTTTGAATCCATACTTCTTCAATTAGAAATCTGCTAGCATGAATTACCAGGGTGACAGAGGGACATAGGGATTCTAATCTCATCAGGCTTTTCAGATGGTGGTTCTAATTCACCAGAGAAGATGAGCAGGGCCAGTGGCTCAACTTTTCCTAGGGACCAATGATAGAACTGTTCTTGGCAGAATTCCCTACTTTCAATAGGCTCTGAGTTTCTCTTCTATGTTTCTGTGTCTGTCTCTCTCCTGCTTCCTTTCTCTCTTAAAACAGGGGCACATAAATTTAGGCTAATAAGACTGTTAACATGTATTTCAATTTCATAGACCTTCTAAGGTGATAGAATTTTGACATAGTGATTTCTGTGTCACTCTGTCCTGACAATAACAGATATTTTGTCACTTTCTAACCAACTCAGTTTCGCAACATGAAATAGGTTCAGCTCCACCAGAAATTAAGCTCGCCATTAATACTTTTGATAAAGGAATTCAACTGGTTTATCTAGATGTGGTGAATAAGATAGGGGGCCATCTCTATCAAGTAGATACCGCTCATTTTATAGATAAGTTGGATTTAGGGAAAATAATTTGTCCAAAATGTTCTCAGAGATTAAATATCACCCAGAGTCACCTAAGATACAGAGAATACATGGAGGAGAGGTCCAAACTTAATTCTGCTGACTCTAAAACCTAGGAACTTGGAGGGCTGTGCTATTAGTCACCCATGGTTACACTCTTTTTAAAGAAATTAATGGCTTCCTAGCAAATTTCAAATACAAAATTGAAGAAAAAAAAGAAATTAGGCATTCCTCTTATAAACAGCTCTTTCTTCCTCCTCCTGTATTACTACTTCTTCTTCCCCTTTCCTCCTTTCTCTTCTTAGCAAGTATAGTGCCAACTCTGTGATCTCATTCATTCTTTTTTTAAAATTGATTTTATTTTTTTAAGTAAACGACAGTGGAATGCCTTACAATTCTTATTACACATTATGGCCCAGAATCCCAGGTGTGTCTCAACTCCACACCACTCTCATACTCTTTCTTATAGTTCAGTTTGATAGAGCTATTTGTGTTTAGACTAGATATTTTTTCATTCTACATCTTCCCTCCCTACCCGTCCTTCTGCGATTATAGCTCTTCTCATGAACAGCCTCTTGGACTCAAGGGAAGGAAGAGAGTGTCACAAATGAACATAGATAAATGTTCCATTCTAACCAGGAGCCGTGGTGCGTGCCTATAATCCTAGTGATTCGAGAAGCTGAGACAGGAGGATTGCAAGTGCAAAGCCAGCCTCAGCAACTTAGTGAGACACTCAGCAACTTAGTGAGACACTCAGCAACTTAATGAGACTCTGTTTCAAAAGAAAAAAAATACACAAAATATAAGAAGACTGGCAATGTGATTTGCTAGTAAAGCAGATCCCCAGTACTCCCCCCCAAAAAAATCCATCCAGTCCACTCATGTAGGAAATACTTTGTTTACTTTTAAGTTCATGCAGTGTGTGTATTTGTGTATGTGTGTATAAGGCCTCTGAAAGTGTCACCTCAATTATTACAACCACAAAAGGAAGAAAAGAAATAGCAATAGGAATTTTGAGTTCTCTGTTCTGGAACATTAATTTTCAATTTCTGACATAGTTGAACAAAGTAATAGAATCTGGCAAGAATGCAAGGAAAACCAAACAAATACCTTTGTGGGGGGGGGGGCTTTCTGCACCTTCCTTCCTTCCTTCCTTTCTTCCTTCCTTCCTTCCTTCCTCTACCATAAAACTATATCCCCAGCGCTTTTTATTTTTATTTTTTGAGATGGGGTCTGGTTAAATTGTCCATATTGGCCTGGTATTTGTGAGGATCCTGTCTCAGCTTCCTCCATTGCTGGGGTTACAGGTGTGTGCCACCGTACCCAGCTGAGGGGCCTGCTTTTCTCTTGGGTATCTGGTTATAGTGCTTAAGAACATGAGCTTGCCTTTTATTTTCTTAGTTTTTTCTTTAAAGTGGCAATGCTTTGATTTTAAAAATACAGTAAATTTGAAGGATTATAATAAAAGTTAGCTGTTGTTCACCACTCCTCAGCCCTACTCACTTTTACCTGTTTCTTTGATCATTACTACCATATTTCTAAATACCACAATTTCTTGAAGGGAAAAAATTTGAAATCTGTTGATTTACTGCGTTAATAGTGTCAAAAATAAAATCAGATCAAGTTGGATATTAAAAACTTTTATTGTCCTACAGAAAGAAAAAGTCCAGATCATGATCTAAGAGCATTCAAATCTGGTGGTAAAAAGGTCAATTTACACAGTTTCAGCACAGTTTTTAAAGCATACAGAAGAGAGCATCTGACCTGTCTTTGTGATTGACTGCAACACATTAACACTTCATGGTAAGCAGAACTATTAACACCAGTTTTTCTATAATTGATTGTTTTAAGTTCACTGAATTATGCTAACATGGAGTTTTCGTTTCATTCATGATTAGAACTGACATTTGGGGGAATTCAGGGTAACTTCAGTTTTGGCTGCATTGTTATACCAGTTAGCCTTGGGATATATCTAAATGATAACTTCCATTTTCATGTAGATCTCTTACTTCTTACATCCCATTTCAATAATAAAGTCATCTATGTTTATGTCAACTATACTTACAACATTATGAGTATGAAAATGTTATTTACCATTCAACCAGATCCAGTGAGAACATTTCTCTCTTTAAAAAGCATTCTACTCTTGCCAATTGTGGTGGCACACACCTATAATCCCAGCAACTCAAAAGGCTGAGGCCAGCCTCAGCAACTTAGCAAGGTCCTAAGCAACTTAGTGAGACCCTATCTCAAAATTAAAAAAAAATAAAAAAATAAAAAGGTTTGGAAATATGTCTCAGTGGTTAAGCACTCCTAGGTTCTATCTCTGGTACAAAAAGAAAAAAAAAGTGTTCTTATTTTTTTTTCTCTCTTTCTACTTTACAGTCTCACCTCTTTAGAATGGTCCAATCTTCACTCCGCGGGCTGTCTTATAAGGTCAATTGGTTCATGCGGCAGGCTCTGATCAGTTATCATCTCAGTGTCCTGTTTCCATCTTTTAGAAACACATGGACATTTCTGACCAAAGCCCCTCTCGTTGCTTATTTTGTTTCAGTACTGGATTTTATTGAGGTCTACAAAATATACCCAGGTGCTCAATCTACATTCTAATTTTGGGAGTCTTGAAGAATTGAAAGAAGTGAATTTACAGAATTGTGCTTTAGAAAGATCTCTTTGCAGAAAAAGGTCTTGGAGGGGGAGAGCCTAGAGCCAGAGAGTCAGAAAGGAAAGAATGGATTTGGTGACTGACAGGAAATATTGAGGGCTGCAGCCACAGGCCTGTCACATTTTGTTGATTGACAAGCTCCAACATGAAAGAATGCAGTTGCAGACCTGTCACACCCATGCTGCCTCTCACAGACCTTGGGACCACCATCAAGTTTCTCTCTTTCTCTCTCAGCTCCAGCTTTCACATCTATAGGTCAACAATTCCATAATTAATTTTTAGGATACGTGGGAAAGAAATAAAAGGAATCTAGTGTCTTTTATCTTGCCTCCTCTCTTTGAATAAATTCTTTTTATATTTTCTCAGAGTACCTTAACTTCTCTTTCACCCAGAAGGCTTTAGAGACACTGTCTAGATTTGGACTTGTGGTATTGGGCTACCTGTATGCGTGCTATTACTTTGTCGGTTCAGCTCAGTCTAAGACTATTTATAAAGATGAACCTCTCCTGGGAACATCTTGAGGTGGGCAGGGGTATCCATAACAGAAGAGAGAAGCTAATTTACTTATACAGGACTTCAACCTTTAGCATTACCATTAATCTTGCCATGAAAGAACATTGCAGCATCCCAAGGATGGGGGATAACAAGCAAGTGGACTCTGAAAAATGTCCAAATTAATCTTTAAAATGCACTCTATGGCTAAGAAACATTTTAATCCTGGATTCAGTACAAAATTTCAAAACTTAAGCTCAATGAGCCATAATAGGGCTAATCATAAAATTCTTAACTATAGCAGCCTTTAATTATGGCAAGCTGTATCAATGCTTGTAATGCTAACAAGGATGAGATGCTACAACACATCTTTTCAAATGGTAGAAATATTTCAAGCAGCCTACAAAATAATTACACTTCGAAATTCTCCCTAGATTTGGAACCAAAAGTAGGGTTGGTCTCTGTGTGTGTGTGTGTGGGGGGGGGGAGGGGGTGGTGATAGAAAAACAGGATAAAGTAAAATAAAGAATAAAATTTTTCACCTGTATAGTATTTTGTCACAATTTATTGATGTGATATGATAATTAGAATTGAAATTATAACTGAATTCCATCACTATATGAAGACCTAAAATTCATCGACTTATTCATGTTAATACTGAGAGTAATTTGCTCCCAAAGTATCCTGGTGAGAAGAAAATTGCCTTATGTCTTTGAGGGGTCATAATAGTTTCACAGTGTCTATAATAAACCCATTGCAGGACATAACAGATAATTGAAAACAAAAGCTCAATACATTAAGTCTGTTGGTATCAAGGTTAAAGTAGTAGAATAAAGTATTCAGGTTAAGTGATGCTATTAGCACAGGGCCCTCACATGTGGTACATCTACCACATTAATACTTAATATGGCACTTACTTATGCTTTCCCTATAAAGCTTCCAATCTCACTTGCAATTTAAATATATTTTTTAGAAAATAGAATCTTTTTTTCCAGAATGGCCATTCTTTTTTATCCCCCTGTAAAAAACAAACAAACAAACCTTTTAACTGTTGCTTAAATCAGCAATTGTGTCATGACCAAAGAAGACCCAAACTAACCAGAGGCATAAATCATTATCATTGCCAGACCTATGCATTTACTGTCCTCTCCCATAAGATGAAAACATATTTATAGTATCAATATCACTAACACAGGCTCATGAGAGCAACTGTGTCTAACTCATGAATGATATTAAGGCTGCATTTTTTTCCCAAAAATCTTGAGGGAAATAATTATTTTATTTTATTTTTTTATTTTACAGCCATTTAAAAAGAATTCCTTCCTCCGTTTTCCTTCTCTTCATCTTTGTCCTCACTTGTCATCCCATGATTGCCCACTATATTTTTTTGTTTGCTTACTTTACTCTTGTTATTTTTATTTTCTCTTTTTTCCCCCTCCTCTGCTGTTCTCCTCCTTACCTCTGTAGTTTTCTTCTAAGCAATAGAAAGACAGAGGCATTGAATCACATGATTGTTCTAAGTACTGAAATCTTAGAACCTTCAGTCATTTACACCAAATCAAAGCCAATGAGAAGACCCCATCCTATTTCAAGTTTGTTTGTTTTAAATCCCTACTCTGACTTTATCTCCTGTGGTGTCCATTTGTATTATTGAATAAGTTATTTTATTTTATCTTATTTTATTTTATTTTAATTGCAATTCATATCAGTGTCATGCAAGCAATTATGTTTTGCAGCTCATTATAGAAAAGCAATTAAGGAGTACTAATGGACTGTGTAGGCACTGGCCTTTAATTGTGATTGCTGAAGGTTTGTAAAAAGTTTTATGCAGAAAAATAAAATTTCTCTTTATTTTTTGTTAGGATGTTTGGTTTGAGCAGTTAAACTTTTAAAAGTGGACAAACTTTATATTCTGTGATTTTCCTTCCTGAGGGGTTAGAGGTATACATATAAGACTTGGAAAGAGTTGGAGGGACTTGAAAGAAGCTAGCTACAGCTTAGCTTCCTTGGTAGGCTCTCTTGGTCTGGTGTTGACTCCCTGTAATTCTAAACTTATTCTGCCATGAAGATGTTTTGAACCCACAATTTGAGCTATATTCTGCTCACAAATCTTTAGTCACCCAGGAATCATAGTGCTGTTCCCCTTGGCATGTTAGGCTCATTACATTAGGACCTCTGCTATGGGTCCAGTCTCTCCTTCTTTCCCACTCCTCATAACAGCAGTCCCCTCCCCAACCTCACTCCTGCTTTTCCTTCAGCTGCTTACTCTTCCTACCACGTATCCAACTCTAGCCATCTTCAATCTCAATCCAAATTCTCCCTTCTCATAGTAAACTTGCCTTGTTACTTTCCCCTTCAGCAGACTAAAGAATAATTTTTCCTGGGTTTCCACATTATTTTGTAAGTACATACCTAGAGTTATATATTGAAATTTCTTTGTTTGCCTGTCTCTCTTACCCTCTCTAAGGACAGGACTGAAATTCAGATCTTTCTGACTTAAAGGCCACTGTGTTGACAACGGAGAAACTGAAGTGCCACTGAGAATTTAAATTTATGTGATTTGCAGATGGTGAAATCTTGGATCAAGAGAGGGGAAAGTAGGAATAGGTTATGTGTGGTAACATTAATACCCATAGTGCAGTATTTGAGTAAGAAGAGAGTTAGAGAAGAGTAGCTTCCTGAAAATGCTAGCTCTTAAGCCATGAGGACTGAGCTCAACAGAAGCAATTAGGTGTGAAAGACAGACAAGATAGAAGCTAGCTTTCACACTGTTTTTTTCTAAAAGGAGAAAATAATTAACATGGTAAAATGCTTTAATGATATCCTTTAAGTTTCTGGACAGAAAATAGATTATTGATCATTGAGTTTTGTCGCGACCCCTCTCCGGCAAGGGAAAACACGACACAGGATTCTTCTTTCAGCAGTTTATTCAGGCCTTGATTCATGTATCATCTTCTAGTGACCCCCCGCCGAGCGCCCAAGCATAGCCTAATAAAGCTTACTCAAGTCCAATCCAAAGCTGCCACGCGGGGTTTTCTCATAGGGTGCTGAGGGACAGCGCGCCAACTCTTCCTAATAAGGAGTTGTTTACCAAGATCCACAATGGAGACCGGCGCCATCTTCTAATGGCGGCAGCGGTCTACAAACACGGCTCACCAGAGTTTGATAAAGGAGAAATCATTTCAAAGAATTTTGGTATCTGAACAGAGATAAAGAAAATTGTAATAGACTTGATAATGAGATAAAGTTGAGCAAGTATACACATTGTATATAATTTGCTAAGTTGGAGGTGGCTGAAGGATAGAGGGTGGTATGGTTGGTACAGGATCTTACCTGAAGTGAGAAATAAGCATGTGTGGAGGTATTTTTAGTATCTCAACTGTAGTTTGGTGGAAGCTGGTAGGTATGATGGGTTTGATATACAAAAAAAAAAAAAAAAAAAAAAAAGAGGAAATCGATAGAACCAGTATGTAGAGGACACAGGAGGGAACAAGGTACAGAACATGGATGGAAAGTCTACCCTGAGATTCATTTTTGGAATTCAAATCCAGGTTTCTCTGACTTGCATACTCATGCTTTGAATTACTTAATTCTTCCATTCCAAAGATCAATTTATTTTATGGGGTTAAGAGGACTTCTCTCTGGGTCTGGATAGATTGATAAACTATTGACTGAAAATGTGGGAGGAGGAAAGGGAAGAGATTTGATAGGCTTATAACTTATGATTCTGATTTTTCTTTTGTTAAATAGGATATGCCCTTTGAATTGAGAAGAGATTGTTGGTGTGTAATTTCTCTCTTTCATTTGTCTTTGGATTTTGTGCTATCAGGGTGGTCACCACCTTGCTTTAGTCCAACCTATAAATCTATCAATTGCAATTCATATCAGTGTCATGCAAGCAATTATGTTTTGCAGCTCATTATAGAAAAGCAATTAAGGAGTACTAATGGACTGTGTAGGCACTGGCCTTTAATTGTGATTGCTGAAGGTTTGTAAAAAGTTTTATGCAGAAAAATAAAATTTCTCTTTATTTTTTGTTAGGATGTTTGGTTTGAGCAGTTAAACTTTTAAAAGTGGACAAACTTTATATTCTGTGATTTTCCTTCCTGAGGGGTTAGAGGTATACATATAAGACTTGGAAAGTGTTGGAGGGACTTGAAAGATCAGTTTGGGTAGAAATTAAATGGTACAAATTAGGACCAAAACACTCATGGCAGCCCAGGGCTCTATGTGAGGGATAGGAATTCAGCGTCTTTTTCCAGTCATTTCAAATATTCTGTAGAAGGTATAAAATCAGATGTTATGGTTGGTTGTGAGGTGTCCCCCAAAAGCTCACTTGTGAGACACTGCAAGAAGGTTCAGATAAGGAATGATTGGGTTGAAAGACTTAACCCAATCAGTGAATTAATCACCTGATGAGATTAATTGAGAGGTAACTGAAGGCAGGTGGGGTGTGGCTGGAGGAAGTGGGCATTGGGAGCATGCCTTTGGGGTATATATTTGTATCTGGCAAGTGGAGTCTCTCTTTACTTTCTGATCATCATGTGAGCTGCTTCCCTCTGCCATACTCTTCCTCCATGATGTTCAGCTTCACCTTGACCCTAAGGAATGGAGTCTGTTCTCTATGGATTGAGACCTCTAAAACTGTGAGCCACTAAATAAATTTTTCCTCCTCTAAAATTGTTCTGGTCAGATCTTATAGTCTCAGCAGCAAGAAAAATAACTAAAGCACCACATGAGCTATATTTTATCAATATTTTAAGGGATGTATACATTTAATTCTGTCTGATTGTATAGAATATAGTTATTAGTATTCTCCCAAATCCAGACTGTTTTATTCATGAAATCCTTACCTTCATGAACTTAGATACCTTCAATTATTAAGCATTCTCTACTTTAAGTATTTGATAAGTTGATGAAAACTTTTGTGTATTTAATTTTTTAAAATGGATTTTTGAAATATGTCTCAACAATAATATGGCTTTGAGATTAATTTCTTTGGCAAAATAATATCTACTATTTATATTTCCTACCATATGCTAAAAGTTTTGCATACATTTTCTATTTATTTGAAGAGTTGCTATCTATTCTCACTACTTTGTTAGTTTGGACTTCTGTGTGTTGACTCTACTATTCTTCTGTAATAAGAGAATTGACAGTTTTTTTAATGCTCATAACCTATCACATGGTTAAGCAAAAACAAGAAACTAAATATTGCTATCTAAATAAAGCATCAATTGAAATGAAACAATAATCTTTTTCCCCCCACAGGAGCTGGTTTAGAATGTGATTAATTCAAGGTTGCTTAAAAGTGCTAAATGGCCATTAATAAAACGTTTGTTGAATAAATTAATTCAATATTGCAAATTCTATGCTTATGATTTTTAAATGTTGCACATAGCTTAGAATTATTTGGCTCATTTTTCATACTGCTTCTGAGATTCTGATTTCAGGAGTTGTTGGACAGAATGGTATAAATTCATAGTTTTGTGTTTTCTCTTGTACAGAGCAGTATGCCCTTCGCACAGTAATTGCTAAACTCTTCTGTGGTAGGTCTGCTAAGGGAAGAAGCCAGGGTTGTGGGTGTGGAGTCGAGTAAGAAGCTTCCAAGATTATTAAGTTAGATTTACTGCTTATGCAGTTTACATATATTGTGGGGGAGGAAGGAATAAAACAAATCACTATGACACATTTAATAAATGCCAAATAGTTATGAACGAAGGTACTGAAAACCCTACCATTTTTGCATTATTCTATATTTAAAATTGATTTTATATTTTGCTTCTGAGGGATGTAATGAAGTGTGAGGAAAAGTTGCAACACATCTCTGGCTCCATCTCCCTTCTACTCCCCATCACTAAGAAGTGCTGTTTCCCAGGATGAAGACCTTGTAACGAAAGGATCCATCAGCCCTAGAACTCATATCCAAACTTATGCTCCTATTCCTCATTATGTCTAGAATTTTCTAATCATTTCACAAACTAACCAATGAGCAAATTAACACTTAGGTATTAATGACTTGTTGTGGTAACTCTTAGAGTTTAAAAAATATATATATATATATATATATATTTTACATTTATATATACATAAATTTATATATATATATAAATATATATATAAATATATATATAAATATAAATGTATATATAAATATATATATAAATTTATGTATATATAAATGTACAGAAACTTTATTCAGAAGATTAGATATGGTAATAATAACTCTGTCTACATGGCAAATCCATGGGGAAGGATTTTTGGAGACAGACCAGGTTTTCAGTACTCTGTATTAAGATCTCTGAAGATTTTTAGATTTCGTTTTTCATACAAGTTAACAAGGTAGCCTGCCACAGTTTCACAGGAAACACAAGACTGAGTCAGGCACAAAGGACAAGGTGATGTGGTGGACCTTATAGAAATACTCAGGAATAGCAATAGACATTTTCTTGTGCCACTTCCTGAGGCCCTGTTCCCACAGGGTGATGCAAAAAGGACCTGGAGATGCCTGCACTCTTGATGGATTGTGTGGCAGCAGAGGTATCCCAAACTTGGGGAACCCTGCTGCGCCCCTCCCCTGACTCAGGCAATGGCAAGGCCCTACTGAGGTGGATGGCGCAAGGTGTCCATCCTCTGGAGGAGCGCAGTATGTTTCTGGGAATGGGCTGGTTTGTTTTTGTCTTCCTTTAATAAGTATAGTTGTGACTTCTCATATGACCATTAAGTATGAAGGAAAAAACATGACTTTCCCAATTAATGCAACTACTTCTAAAGAATAGACCTGTTTGCTCTAAATGCGATGATTCGGCTGTGGAGTGTAAATTGTTAATGTCTAATGAAAAACTCCCTCTATTCCTGTCAAGGAAGTTTTTGAGAAATTAAATTAAAATCTAGAGAAGAAAAATTAATGTTAAGAAGACAGATTAGTGCTTGGTACTGGGCAACTTGTTCTTGTTCCTGTGCACAATGGTTTGTGCTCTTACTCTTGTTTGATTAAAATTAATAACAAGTTAACCACTTGCCATAACCATGGCACCGGTTCCAGTCAGTAAGTCAAGAAAGAATAGTCAAGGTATAGGCCAATAATTTGGGACATTTCTAACTATTATTAAAAGTTAACTAAGCAGAAACAGCTCAAAGCAAAATGCAAACTGAAAGTACAAATGCTTGCTTATGCCTAAGCCAAGATACATTCTTCTATTCTAATTGTACCTACGTAATATTTTGTTTCTTTGAATAATGATTCCTGTTTTGTAACCACAAAGTACTGTGAGCCTGCCAAAATGAAAAGTATATATGATCAACTTCACAAGTAAAGACTGGGATCAACACCTTCACTTTGGTGTCTGTGTTGTTTCTCCACCCCCCTTTTGCCAACTCCTCACCATCAGTTCATCCCGTTCGTCTCCTGAAACCCCCTGTTGGAGCTGGTCTCTGACAAAACCCAAATCTTTTAAAATAGGCTTACTAAACTTACTGGAACTTTATCCCTAAAGGAGACTTTTCTCTTCATGTCACTGAGTTGTTTGTGTTGTCTAGAGTGACATCACTTCTATATTCCAAGTTAATTATGGTATAAACATTCTTGCAAAATAGTCCATAAAAAAGGGTAGGTAGGGATTCTGCAAAGAAGACGTGGAGATGACCAACACCCATGGGAAATTGCCTTCTCACGCTGTTAGAAGTTATTTTTCAGCAAGTATTTCCTATAACATGTGAAACAATATTTTAGAGACTTTGGTGTATGCTTGCCAGCATCCTCATTTATTCCTTAGACGACCCTATGAAAGAGATTTTATTATTCCTCTTTTAAGATGAGAGGCTTGAGACTTAGAAGAAATAGTTACCTAATTATAAAATAAATGAGAATCATTTTTAGAATTCAAACCCAGGTTTCTATGACTTGCATACTCATGCTTTTAATTACTTAATTCTTCCATTCCAAAGATCAATTTTTCTCTGCAGATTGACTTGAAACCCATAAAAAACCAATAAAAGCATGAATCTAACTTAAAGGGTATCATACAGAAGGTGATTATACATAGAAATTCATTATACTAATGAATAACACCTCTCTCTGTGTATCTATTCCATTGATTAAAGTAATTTTTTAAAAAGGGATATTAGTAAACAATAAGCAAAAGAAAACCAGGCTCAATTAAAGAATCTCAGACTTAAGCTTCCAGTTTCCTTCACGTTGTTAAACAAATTGCATTAGGGAATTTGATAGTTTTCCTGAACAGAAGTTCCCATACTAAGTTCAAGTAAGAGAACTGATCCTACCCAGGATTCTTCAAAAGAGAGGTAGCTTCCTAGTAAAATACATTTAAAAAATCACTTAGATTAAAACTGTTACTTTGACTCTTGGGAACAGTTCATTTATGTGAGGAAGCTGATAGTGTAGATAGTCTGGGCTTACTAGCTACTAACTAGGCTGTGTTCCATGTTCTTGTCCATCCTGGCATGTTGAAAGTGGCTTATTAAAAGCCTCTGCAATCCCAGATTATGTCCTACTGTTTGTGTGAGCATCTTTTTGTGCACAATTCCCTGGGAGTATGCTATGATCTTCTCTTCCAATAGAGTGACTTGGGCTATCCTTCTTGCCTCTAATGTTCTCTGTCTGCAATGTATTAGGATCTTTGAGTTTAATTCCACAAAGTTATGATTGTCCTCTCGTATAGATTATAATCCTTTATTTGGGGAAACTGCCTTAGACTTTTTTATTTTTAAGGGATGATCTTGATTATGTGCTGGTTTTATCTAGACAGACATAATGTAAATTTCCTTTGGCAGTAATGGGTGTCTTATCTTTGTATATTGCATAAATTATATTTGACATAATGTAGCTTTGAGGAGGCTCAAGGGTATACTACAGAGGAATTGGGAAAGGGGACATATGGAATGCAGTGTGAGGCCGGCCACATCAACTATTTCCCTGCTGTGGGTGTGTCCCAGATCCTTGTGCTGTATGCTAAAGGATGTATGCTCTGACAGCCTTGGCCAGTTTAAGAATGCTACCGTTTTAATGTGTCCAGCATGAAATATTTCCTGCTGTGTCCCTGATGGGAACTTCTTCCTGTCTCTTGGCTTATCTGAAACATTCTATATTTTCCCTGGCATTATTTATCCCGATGTCTAACTATATGGTAAAGTTGGGGGAAAAATCTGTTCCTAGTGTTGTCACCCTTTTTAGTAAAAATGAAAAATAATAATGTCCTCTTAATAATTAGTATCAGTAATTAGTGTTGTGAGCAGATGGCTTTCCATTTTCTTCCTCCTACAAGTAGAGTGTGGGTTACACCTCAGTCCCCAGATGTCATGGCTGTATGTGAACTAAAATGGGAGAAAAATTAGTGGAATGTATATATGTTTACTGCATGAGTACAAATCTTTCCTTGACTTGTTCCTTTTCCTTCTGATTGTTTCTGCTATGTTTATTCAATATGTTTATATCTCTTTAAAAATCAGATTATGTGTATCTGTGACATTGTATACACACACAAACATACACACACATACACACACACACACACACACACATATATATATATATTTACAAACACATGTACATATGCATAAATTATATTTGACACACAGTGTACTTCAATTCTAAGATGCATAATTGTACATAAAATTTTCAAGTTTAAATATATATATTTACTATAATATTTCTTTCCCTGAAAAGATAGTATTTAAAAAAGCTGATGGTATGTTTTATAATTCATTGTGCCTTGGGAACAACTAAATATTTATGTGAAGGATAGGCCAGTTGTAAGTATATCATCATAGTTAACCATGGGAAATACTTCGAAGCACAGAAATACGATTGCTCTACCCCCACGCCTAGACTTCTGAGTAAAATGAGAGGTAGAATCAATGTTTGGCTTCAAAACGGCATTAACACGAGATGGCAAGTATTCCTGGGGCTGCTGTAATTCCAACAACACAATCTTCTCCAGCCTAACATCACAGTAATCTTTGTTGGCATTAAAGCTATTTCATCTCTGGCAGAGTAAGATTCAGTGGATGGATTAGGAGTCTTATCTTTCTAAACCCAGCAACATCAGGAATCAATAGATGAGTGACTTCTGCAAATAGTACCTCAGGGAGGAGCACACTTTCCCCCCAACCCCTCTTGGAGCTTCCAGGGATGATGCTAACATGGTGGATGGCATGAATGGTGACATGGAGGAATATGATTTTTCTGAATATTTGTCAAGCTCAGAGGAGGTCTTGTTAGACGACGAATAATCTAGTTTAGTTTCAGAGATGTTGTTATTGTTGGTGGTCGGGTTTTTTGTTTCCTTTTAAACAATAGAAGGAAAACAAGCTTTCTGTTCCCTTTCCAAGTACATAAATTGATATAGTAGGTGAACTCTGCTGAAAACATTTGAATGGACCCTCCAAACTGCTTATAAATCCCAGACTTATTTTTCATAAACAGGTTTATTCACCTCTGCAACTCTTTAGAAATTTCATTCATATAAATGGGGATAAAATGTTTTCTTCTGGAATCACATTCTTTTCTCTTTACAAATGGCTACTTGGCAAGGAAGTACTTTTCTTTTCTAGGCCTGAAAATCATAACATAGGGGCTGTAATAATGAGTGAATTAAATAATGCAAGTAAGACATGCGGCCTGAAGTCTAATCATATTTTAGTGAGTAATAATTTTTGGAATTAATAAATAACAACTGCATGTGGACACTTATTGACAATTGGATGTTTTTAGGTGTAGTCCCTGTTTCTAAATCTATCTCCAGTCCCCAGTGTTTGTGCAGACACGTGCCAAAGCTGGACTTTATTTTCTAGTTCATGCATTTCCACTCCTGGCAGACATCCTTACAGATTGTGTCTGTAAGAAGCTTATTTCTCAGTCCAGAGATTACAGACATGTCCATGTCCAGCTCTGCAGAAGCAGGTTTCCATGTGTATTCTCACAGCAAGATGAGTCACCATCTCATAAGAGCCACTTTCAAAACATCCATTCCATCCGCCGCCTTTCTCCATCGTGCGATGAGCAGCGCCTGCTGCTACTGCCGCCTCAGCCAGTCATCCCCCATCTCAAAACCCACTGAAGCTGCTCCTCTCTGATCTCCCTATGTTGGAGCAAATTATTCTCTCTCTTGTTGCTGGTGGAAAGTGAATTAAATTGAAGCCTGAAGTGCAGCCGTCAGTAGAGTGACTCTCATTTTTTGTTAAGCTATGTTATCTGCCAGCAGCTAACATTTTTCTTCTTGGTTTTGTTTATCTGCAATTTGCTTATACATGCATTAAATAAGCACCCAGAAAGAGAGAAAATGGTACAGAAGTGGACAATAAGAGATAGATCATTTACATTCGTATTGCAAACCCCTTTTCTTAATTCTGTCTCTCTGGATGGAAAGTGAGCACAACTGCACACCAGCAAACCTTTCTATCCTGACCCAGTATTGCGCAGACTAGCTCATCCAGCCCTGTGGTGTACACACAGGAAACTTCTGCAAGATACAGACCAGTTTCGGAACTAGCAGCTTGGCTTCCACACCATAGATGGCATGAATGGAAAGAGTAGCCAGGGATCTGTCATTCTGTGATGAATGTTCCAGGAACTCTTAGATATTTACATTTCTAAAGCAATTAAGAATGGAACTGATCAAAAGTGGTTACTTCTGGAACAGCTGTGGTATCATGCAGGGGGGAAAGATGACCCTGAAAATCAGAGATTGACTAATGCTGATTCAGCCACCTAGCACCTTGAAGTATTATGAATGTGCCTTCCCTGCAGGTCCTTTGTACAACCAGAGGGTTGAGTTTGTAAATTCTATGCTGACGATCACAGATGGACAAATTCTGGAGCCATGTTAACTTGGTTAAGCTCTGTTGTTCAGTATCTGTCATGTTTTTATTCTCAGTTATTTAGATATTGACTAGTTGATGAAGTTTGGAGCTTTCTGATTGTGTCCCTTTCCTCCTGTCATTCACTTCTGGGCTGATATAGGACACACTGATGCACACCCTCCTCCAGACTTGGGGAAATGACCAAGATGGTCACCAAGAAAAGCATCTGGACCTCCTCCAGCAGTGGCTCTCATGAAAGGGCTTTAGAGGAAAAGTCTGAAATCTTCTGATTGTATTGACCTTTGGTAATTTATTTAAGATTTTGATAAAGTTTGGGAACCTATTTTTCCATTTATTTTGTATGTTTTATTAAAACTGTTGAGCAGATGATGGCTATAATTTTAAGAATCCTCTTGAAATAAGAGGCTATATAAGTCTTACATTTGTTCACACGTAACTATAGGCAAAATTTCCAAATTCATTTGGTACAGGACTGAAAACAAATTACCATTCATGAAGTGGCAGCATAACTTACAACAGTAGATGAAGTGTTTTATATATCTACCAAGACCTGCTTTTCCAGGAAGTAGACTAGTCAAGGCTCTCCCAGTAATTAAAGAAACACTGTTATTATTGTAATCTTAATTAGCCATGCTGCATATTTATGTAGAGTATGCAAACACCCCTTTGGGGAAAGGGAAAGACCTACTAACATTGTTACTGTGTGCCTGGCACTTTGCCTAAATCCATATATACTTCATTTAATTCTCAAAAAAGAGCAGTAACACGTTCGATGCCAAAAATGTTATATTCTGTGAATACCAATGGGAAAGCCAATTTCTCCACTGCATTTACTTTTTTAAAAATTTTCTTCTTTCTTCTATTCACTTTCCTCTATCTATTTCTTTCTGGGACCTTCCCTTTGTTCTCCTTTCCTAGACTTGCTGGTCCCATGGGCAAGACTCCCTCCTTCCCTTCTTTCCTTCCCTGTGCTTGCTGCTCTGCAGTCAGGGTCTGCCAAGGGCTCCTGTGGGTGTCCTTTAACCCACTGGTAACTTTTGCAGTTAAAACTGTTGCAAGCTGCTGGCATAAGTCAAATCACATTTGGCAAAATGTGTGTTATGTATCTGGAAACTGGGTTATACTCATTCTAGAGCAATTAACTAGATAATTGTTCTGGCGTAAGGACAGCCTTGTACTATTCTTATAGCAAAATAGATAATTTTAACTGCAGCTCCTCCTAATACTTCCAGGGAGTGCTAAAAAAACCTGGCCCATTCTTATTTTAGATCAGTTAAATGTCCCTGAAGCTTCTTTATGTTCTCTTTTATAGGAATTCTGCTGGTCATAATCACTGTGTTGTTTTTGAAATGGGAATCCTTGGTCTCTAACAAAATAAAAAACAAGTGCTCTCTGAATTAAGCAAAGCATACATTAAGGGAGCAAAAACCTCATCACCTTTTCTTTTTCTAATGTTTTTGAACAAAGCATGTTTCCTGGTTTGTTAGCACAAGTAAGGTAAAGCCTAGTTTTTGGTTTTCTTTGATTTTGTGTTTATCAAAGTCTAGTTTGTATCAAAATTTGAAGAAAAAAATGGATTTTAAAATACTACCAAATATTTATGACATCTGTTATCAAGAGGACTTTCGCACACATTGCTCTGGACATTCCCTGATCTGACCTATTGTCTCTCCTCTACTTACTCAACACTTCTTATGGACCCCACTAAACGCCTCTTGCAACCCAGGCATTTGAGCTCTTCCCCAAAACCTTCTTGCTGCTTCCTTGTCGTATCTGCAACATAATGGACCAGTGGGTCTAATACTTAACTTTTTGGCCCTCTCAAAGGGAGACTGTTTCTTATCCTTATTGCCAGGCACCACTCGGCACCATATAAAATAAGTTCATATATATTCTCCCATATGTTCTTCTCCATTTACATTCTTGAGGATCTTATAAATTTGGGTAGCACTTTTCCTCTTCTTCCTCTTTATCAATTATTATTTTTTCTATACTGTTGTTTTAGGTAAAGAAGTAAAAATTTAATATTGAAAGGGTTTGGATCAAATTTTTATCTTAATTCAAATTCCAGAGTATCATGGTATCAAGTTGATTACCCAAGTATCACTATATTTTTGTGATCCATTAGTTATTCATTTATTGATACAACAAATACTTTACACCTATCATTTACTTAAGTATTGAGGAGAATATAAAAGAAAACTTCAAAGACATGTAGAATGTAATCATGTTAAGTATACAAACTAACAAAATACAAAGTAAAAGTATTTGGTACCATAAACTGAGATAAAATGCAAGTATAGTTCTTTTATATTACTCAGTCTTTTCCTCAACACATTTAGGGAAAAATTTGAGTATGATGGCCAAATTCTTTTTTCTAAAAAAAATTTTAGAAAAACATGTCATGCTCCTGCTCCGAAAAAACTTTAGTGGCTCAACATTGCATTTTATTCTATTATTATTAATCAAGTTTATTTTTAAACAATATAAAAATTTACAAATTTTTCGTATTAAAATTTGTAGATATTAATGGGATAGCATATGATGGTCTGATACATGTTTACATTATATAACACTTAAATCATATTAAAACATACCTGTCTCCTCAAATGTGTATCATTTCTTTACAGTAAAAGCATTCAAACTCTTTGCTTTTCTTCTATTTGAAATACACTTTCTATAACTGTTATCTGTAATCACCGTACTGTGCAAGAACATACTAGAACTTCTTGCACCTATTTAACTGTAGCTTATACCCACTGATTAACATTTTCCTATCCCTTCCTCCCAGTCTCTCTTTTAAGCCTCTGGTAACCACCATTCCAATCTCAATTTTTGTGAGAGCATCTTTTGTGTATTCCACATATAAGAGAGATCATGTGGTACTTGTCTTTTTGTCCTTGGCTTATTTCATTTAACAGAATGATCTCCATTTATGTCCATGTTGCCATAAATGACAGGATTTCATAGTTTTTGTGGCTGCATAGTACTTCATCATGTACAGGTAACACTTGTTATCCATTCACTGATTGATGGACACTTCAGTCTTTTCAGGTATGAACAGTGCTGCAATGAACATGGGACTGTGGCTGACTCTTCACATCCTGATTTCTTTTACTTTGGAAATATACCCAATAGTGAGATTACTGGATCATAGGACAGTTCTGTTTTTAATTTCTTGAGGATTTGATAGTGAAAGCTTGATCCTAATGCCAATCCAAATAATAAACAAGATCTTTGAGAAAAGCAGTGTTCAGAGATTCTCTCTTCTCCACATCTGTACCAGTGGTTGCAATCTTTAATCTTTTTTGATAATGGACAATGGTCATTCTTACTAAAATTAAGTTATATCTACCCCCCCCCCTTTATTTGTTTTGGTTCTTGGGATTGAACCCCAGGGCACTTTATTACTGAGCTGCATCTCCAGCATTTTTTATTTTGAGACAGGGTTTCACTAAGTTGCTGAGACTCTTGCTAATTTGCTGAGGATTTGTCATACTCCTGCCTCAGTCTTTTGTCTGGTATCATTGTTGTTTTGATTTGCAGTTTCCTGATGATTAATGATGTCAAGCATTTTTTTTCTTGTAACTGTTGGCCATTTGTATGTCCTTTGAGAAATGTCTGTTTAACTTTATTGTCCATTTTTAAATAGGTAATTTTTTATTTGCAATTGGGTTCTTTGGGGGGAAGTCTGTAGTGTCAAGATGTGGCCTTGGAACAGTTTTCTCAAATGAGAGGAACTTAATATCCCTGGGTTCTTCATTTACAAATTCAATCAACTGTGGGTCAAAAATGTTAGGGGAAAAATCGCATCTGTATTGAATGTATATAGACTTTCATTATTTCCTAAATAATATAGTAAAACTATTATGTAGACTTTGCTTTGAATTTAGTATTATAAATATTCTAGAGATGACATAAAGCATATGGGAAGATGTGTGTAGGTTATATGCAACTAGTAAACCATTTTATATAAAGCACTTGAATATCCTTGGATTTCATATCCGCTGGGTCCTGCAACCAATCCTCAGACACTAAGGGGTGATTGTATTTATATCATTAGCTTTTCACTCCAGCTGGTCTAAAAGTTACCTATGTAGTTGTAGAGAACATAACCTGTGTGCTCATCTTTGTGCTACATGTTGTTCTGTGAACAGGGAAATGATATGGTTCCTTCCCATAAGGGCTTATAGTGCTGTTGGGAAATTTAGAGGATCCCAAACACATGACAAGAATAAACTATAGGGCAGAAATAGAGGTGGTATTCAGAAGGAGCACAAAGCTCTATATGTAAGATTTTTGAAACGATTTGGGATTAGAAAAAAGACCTCAAGAATGTGGTAAGTGAGTGAGAAAGAAGAGAGTTATCTCAAACAAGAAATTTTTCGTTTTGTCTTTCCCACCCCCTACCTATGAAATTGGGTAAGCAAAACAAACCAATAGGTGAGGGAGAGTAGATGAACCTTCAGGTTTTGAAATATGACAGTGTTGGTTTGGGCTGTTGTCACTCCCTGGTAGTGTAACCTTGACCTAAATCTCAGGCTTATATCTATAACAAGAGTGACCATAACAGTTATTTCTGGGTCTCTGTGTTCCTTATACTCTTGATTCATTCAGTGCATGTTTTGTACTGCTAGTCCTGGGGAATGTAGGAGTGGACACAGTAGGCCCTCAGGGAGCTTAGAGCCCAGCAGGACAACCAGATGCAATCATGTGAAATACTTTGCAGAGTTCCCTGCTCATAAGCAATTCTCCAGCATTTACTGGTGCATATCAGATACTAATTTCAATAATAATACTAATATAAATGGGGTCTTATAAAATAATAAAAATACTTTGATTTTGTCTGCCAACACAATTGTCCCAATGTAAAATAATATAATAACATACTAATTTGTAATATACAGTAATACGTTTGGCTGGGCTGTACTTCCTTGGGAATAGAAATTCTACCTTGATATTTATATTCTCCTACCCAGAAAGTGTGTAGCACTGGGGCTTTCTCACCTCTGAAACTGATAACATTGATCTTCATTCTGAATAAAATTTATGCAGTCACTCATCTTTCTCCCTCAGATCCACAATGCTGTGTAAATGACACCTTGGTCAAGGTTCAGTCCAATATTCTGTTTGTCTTACAGAATTCGTTTTTTGTTTACATGGATTTTTTTCTTTCTGCCTTCAAGTTTTTTGAAGCCTACTATCACAAATTACTGAGAAGTGAGTCTGATTCAGAAGTTGAGGTTCAAGAAGTTCCTTAAATAATTGTTTGGGGGTTGTAGCCAATGAAGGTAAGAACAGAAAGAAGGCAGTGTTTAGCAGATTGAGAAGTCAGGCTCCTCATAAGGCCACCCTGTAGGTCTCAGCCCACCGGGAGCTCTGAACTCTGAAGTGCGACAGTCTTTTGCAGTTGGTGCAATTGTAATCAGAAGCCTTTGTCCCCATGTTGATCAGTCATTGACTGTCCTGGGAATAGAGTATGTTTGTGGGTGTGGTGGATTTCCTCAACTAGGGCCACTCTTTAAGAGGGCTGACAGAGCAAGCAATCCCAGCAACTGGGAGAATAAGTCATCTTGGTCCTGAGGAGGAGTCTGGGTGGTACATCCACTCTATACATATTCTTCCCTAAAAGGTAAATTAAAGGTAGAATCCAAACTTGTTTAAGTTTTTAAATACTTTCCATGGAAGCACCCATTCTTGAGTGAGTGTGTGTGTGTGTATACACACATATGTACATATATATTTTTTTAAATTTTTATTATTGGTTGTTCAAAACATTACATAGTTCTTGACATATCATATTTCATGCATTTGATTCAAGTGGGTTATGAACTCCAATTTTTACCCCATATACAGATTGCAATTGCATGGAAATGGAAGGAAACCCTCATTGTTATACAAAATTACATATAAGAGGAAGTGAGGGAAAAGGGAAAAAAAACAAGGGGGAGAAATGAATTACAGTAGATGGGGTAGAGAGAGAAGATGGGAGGGGAGGGGAGGGGAGGGGGGATAGTAGAGGATAGGAAAGGCAGCAGAACACATCTGACACTAGTATGGCATATATAATTTTTTAAAAAAATTTATTCTAATTTGTTATATATGACAGCAGAATGCATTACAATTCATATTACATATCTAGAGCCCAATTTTTCATATCTCTTGTTGTATACAATGTAGAGTCACACCATTCATGTCTTCATACATGTAATTAGGGTAATGATGTCCATCTCATTCTACCGTCTTTTCTATCCACATGGCCCCTCTCTTCTCCTCCTACCCCTTTGCTCTATCTAGAGACTGTCTAAGTGCTTGCCTTGCATGCAAAAGGCCCTGGGTTCAATCCTCAGCATCAAAATAATAACAACAACAACAACAACTATCATCTTTTTTTTTTTTTTTTTTTTTGGTACTGGGGATTGAACTCATGGGTGCTTAACCACAGAGTCACATCCCCAGCCGATTTTTATATTTTATTTAGAGACAGGGTCTCAAGCTCGCTGATAAGGCTGGCTTTAAACTTGAAATCCTCCTGCCCCAACCTCCAGAGTCACTGAGATTTCAGGTATCACCCAGTCATTCTTGCATATATTGATTATGGAATAGTTACTCAATGCTTTTGCATCCTTTAAAAGCTTCCAGCATAAGAGAAACTTGACAAGATAGTGTAACTGGGATTCTGTGAGCTATGTGGTCATTGGGATTAGAGAGGAGACTGGATGTTAACTCTATGATCAGTCCACCATTATGAATAATCCTTCTTTCCCACAGTTAGCTAAATGTGACATAGCCAAAATTTTTGCTTTCTTGTATAAGCTGTTTCTTGGGTCCTGAGTTCACATTCTCTCTTAAAATGTTATATAGTTAAATTAGATAGTTGCCTATCACTTATTGTCTTCCCTGTTGCATGTATATTCTTCTTAATCTTGTTTCCATTAGAAATAAATAGCTCCTGGAGAGCATAATGATACTTTTATTTCCATCAAGCATCCTGCTCACTGCTTCAGTCAGATCATAACACATTGCTGTACCAAGCTAAGTTAATGACTCCTCAAAACAGTACAATAAACTCACAAATGAGTGTTTATTCAATTTTTGGTAATTGTGGGATAAATCTTCCAGGAATGAATAAAATAAAGGGCCTTCTGCATTTGTGATTATTTTTCTTTCTTTTAAATTAATTTAATTTGTTCCTATATATACCTGATATATTTTAATTCTCATTCAGGATTGTTGAAATGTTGAATCGTTTAAAAATCTGTTCTTTAATGCTTTTATGGTTTCTAAAAGGAAAAGAACTATAAGGTAACACAGTGAAGGGGGTGAAAGCAAATTACACATAAAAATCCATTTTCATGTTAATGAAGTGTGTTATATGAGACTCTTTATGCTTTTGAAGAGAAAATAGACAATACTTAAGAAATTTGCTTCCTTGGATAAAAGGTGTTTGTTAAAATCATAAACCCTGAACTTTCTAGTTTTATTTCCTGATGTCTTAAAGAAAGTGTTTTGTTTTAAATGACCAGGGACCTCTTCCCCCAAATAAAATATGTTAATGACCAATTACAGATATAATAATCTCCATTTCTTATTTTCCAGAGTTAAACATAGGGCCACTGTTTTCAACCTTTTTAAAGATTCAAACTGTTTTTACTTAATTACTCTAATGCCAGTTGAAAATTAAAGCATCCATTTTATTTTAATACCCAGGTCTTACCACCCTCCTCCAAACTAATATGTCATTTAATATTGTTTCTTTTATATACTTAAAATACAAATATTCAAATACATATGAAAGTGTAAAAGTTGAGACGATAAACCTTTTTGTACCCATCATTCAATTCATCAATTATCAACTCATGTACAATCTTGCTTAATGTTTACTCATTCATTCTCTTTTGTCCCACCAAGATTGTTTTAATGTTATTTCATCTTTAAATAGTTTAACATGTACCTTTGGGAAAGAAGGATTATTTAAAACACAGAACCACCAGCCTATTAGTTTATTTTAAAATGAATAATAATTTCCTAAGAGCATAAGATAATGCAATAAATATTCAAGGTCTCTTCACTCTTCTGGAGTTTTAAAATTTGTACTTGTTCAAAACATTATTCGAAGAAATCTCGCCCATTACAATCTGTTGCTAGAATTGCAAAATCTCTTTTGTTGCAGTTTTTCTCTCCATCTCTGATTTTGTTCTCTACAATTTTTTTTTTTTGCTGAAGAATCAAGTAACTTATCTTGTTTAATTTCCCATAATTCAGATTTTTCTAATTGCATTCCTGTGTCAGTTAAAAGTTTCTATTTTCCTCTCTTTTCTGTGATTTGATGGAAAGATCCAGAGACCAGGTCAGATTTATCTTTGCTTTTTTGGCGAGAGTACTTCAGGCAATGCATTGTACCTCCAACAGGAAGCACATGGTGTCTGCCTGGTTATTATTATTTATGATTTATTGATGACTAAATTTGTTATTTTATTTATGGTGTTAGAGAATTAAAGTTCTGTCACTTTCACTTCATTTATTATGGAGATTCTTCTATAAAGAAATATCTCTCTGTATTAACTAGGTATCCTGAGGTATAGTTTATATACAGTTATCTTCATTCTTTTCCTTTATTTACTACTTTTCAAAATAAAAGATTAGTTCCCAGCATACTCTAAATGTGACCAGTGAATTTTTTTTTGTTATCATTGGTCACATTTTTTTAAGAATTTTTTAAAAACTGTTTTGTTCATTTTAATTAGTTATACACGACAGTAGAATACATTCATGCACTTTGATATATCACACAAAGATGTACATATAACATGTACTTCTTTCTGATTGTGCATGTTATAGAATCATCACATTGGTCATGCAGTCATATGTGTACATAAGGTAATAATGTCTGTCCATTCTATTATCCTTCTATCCCCATATCCCTTTCCCTCCCTTCCCCTCACCTCCCTTCATTCCTCTCTACCTAATCCAAAGTAACTCTATTCTTCCCTAGTGCCTGCCTCTTTATTGTGAATTAGCATCTGCATATCAGAGAAAACATTTTGCCTTGGTTTTCTGGGTTTGACTCATTTCACATAGCATGATATTCTCCAACTCCATCCATTTACATGCAAATGCCATAAGCAAATGCCATAATTTCATTATTCTTTAAAGCTGGGTAATATTCCATTGAATATATATATATATATATATATATATATATATATATATATATATATATATATATATATATATTTTAACCATTCATCTATTGAAGAACACCTATGGTTGGTTCCATAGTTTGGCTATTGTAAATTGAGCTGCTATAACCAACCATGGTTGGTTCCAACCTATGGTTGGTTCCATAGTTTGGCTATTGTAAATTGAGCTGCTATAAACATTGATATGGCTGTGTCACTGTAGTATGTTGATTTTAAGTCCTTTGGGTATAAACCGAGGAGTGGGATAGATGGGTCAAATGGTGGTTCCATTCTGAGTTTTCTGAGAAATTTCCATACCACTTTCCACAAAGGTTGCACCAATTTGCATTCCCACCAGCAATGTATGACTGTACCTTTTCCCCCACATCCTCACCAACATTTATTGTTGCCTATATTCTTGATGATTGCCATTCTGACTGGAGTGAGATGAAATTTTAGAGTAATTTTGATTTACATTTCTCTAACTGCTAGAGATGTAGAAGAGCCAAAAAATTCCACCAGAAAACTTCTAGAACTAATAAATGAATTCAGCAATGTAGCAGGATATGAAATCAATACCCATAAATCAAACACATTCCTACACATCAGCAATGAATCCACTGAAAGAGGAATTAAGAAATCTACCCCATTCACAATAGACTAAAAACAAAATTGGGAATCAATCTAACAAAAGAGGTGAAGACGTCTACAATGAAAACTACAGAACACTCAAGAAAGAAACTGAAGAAGATCTTAGAAGTGGAAAGACTTCCCATGCTCCTGGATAGGCAGAATTAATGTTGTTAAAATGGCCATAAGTGTTATATAGATTTAATGCAATTCCTATTAAAATTCCAGTGACATTCTTTGTAGCAATAGAAAAAGCAAACATGAAATTCATTTGGAAAAATAAGAGACCCAGAATAGCCAAAGCAATCCTTAGCAAGAAAAGTGAAGCAGGAGGCATCACAACAGCAGACCTTACACTATAGTACAGAGCTACAGTAACAAAAACAGCAAGGTATTGGCACCAAAATATACACATAGATCAATGGTATAGAATAGAAGATACAGAGACAAACCCACACAAATTCAGTTATCTCAAACTAGACAAAGATGCCCAAAAATATTCACTAGAGAAAAGATAGCCTACTCAACAAACGGTGTTGGGAAAAATGGAAAGCCACATATAACAAAATGAAATTAAACCTCTTATCTCACCCTGCATGAAACTCAACTCAAAGTGGATCAAAGACTTGGGCACTAGAACAGAGACCCTGCACCTACTAGAAGAAAAAGTAGGCCCAAATTTTCATCATGTCAGATTATGTACTGATTTCCTTAACAAGACCCCTACAGCTCAAGAAATAAAATCAAGAATCACTAAATGGAAAAAAAATGAAACTGATTATATACAGATGACATGATTGTTCAGGTAAAAAAATGAAGAAATTGATGAAAACTTATTTGAATTAATATGTGGATACAGTAATGTCATTGGATAGATTACACTGTATAGGATATCCTGTAAAATGTTGGATAAAAATAGTGATGTGGACATTTTTGTCTCATGTCAAATCTTGAGAAATTTTACCAGTAAATATTATCCTTCTATAAGAATTTTTATTTTTTTGAAGTGGAGTCTTACTACAATTCCTTCAACTCTGGGATTCACTGTATTGCCTTCAACTCCTGAACTCAAGTGATTCTTGTGCCTCAGACTCCTGAATAGAATTTTTAAAAATTCCACTGGATTGCAATTATCAAATGAATGGAGTTCACTTGTTCCTCTTTTATTAAAAGTTTCATCACAAATGGGTGATGAGCATCGTGAAATTAATTTTTGTTTCTATTGAGATGGCTGTGTAATTTTTTTACTTAATTCTGTTGCTGTCATGAGTTAATTGATTGATTTTAGAATTTTCTTACATTCTTGAAAAAAATTCTCTTGATGCATTATCACTTTTATATGTCCTGAAATGTGCTTAACTTTTGTGTTTAAAAAGAAAAAGAGAAATACTTTGCATCAACAACAACAACAAAAGACAATAAATGGGATAGATTCAAACTGAAAAGCTGCTTCTCAGCAAAAGAAATAATAATATGAATAGAGAGCCTACAGAATGGGAGAAAATCTTTGCTACCTGCACCTCAGAATATTCATCTGTAGGATATGTGAAGAACTCAAAAAAACTCACCACCAAAAAACCAAATAATCTAATGAAACAATGGACTAAGGAACTGAACAGACACTTCACAAAAGAAGAAATATAACTGATCAACAAATATATGAAAAAAGGTTCACTGGTCACATTTTAAATATATTTGCTGTATCTATCATGACAGCTATTAAACCTAGTTCAAGTATCACACTTTTCCCACTGGGAGTCTTTTTAAGTTAATTTATATTTTCTTTGACCCATCTGAGGTACTCTTCAGTAGCATCCTAATGTTCTCTACACCAAAGTCATTATGTGTCATAGACCTGGAATTGGTCATTTTTTCCAGAATTCTGAGAAATATTATGAAAAATAATAATCTGAGTGCTTATTGTTAAAGGGTGTCTATTGCTATTGGGTTGGCTATTATATCTTTATTCAGTTAATAGAGTGTTTTTTATTTAATAAACTACATCATAAGTTCTTACAGCTGTTCTCTAGTAACTTTTATTACTGCTGTTGCTTACCTGAATTGATCTTCTGCATAGACCTCTAATATATCTCCTGTCTCATATTCTCAATTCTTAAAAAGCCTATGTAACCATTCATTAGCTTTTATCTCATGATACATATACACAATGGACTCAGAACAAAACAATACTACCAAAATATGATGAATAATATTTAAGAATTTTTTGCTGTTTTTTTTTTTTTTGGTACTTAGGTTATATCTTAGCTGACATCTATAATAGAGTTGTATTTGAAAGTCACTTAAATACTTTATGAACAATTATTCTATAAACTCAATGCATAGTTGAGTTCATTTATTTTGTATTAGCTTTGTAGAATGAGCCTTTAAAATATTAAAATTGTTATTTTCATTGTTTCAGTGTCAAATATATAAATGAGATATGTTCAGAGAAGTCTATCTTCTTTCTCTGTTTTCTTGATTCCATTCCTCATCTCACTTATAGGGAATGCTTTGAAAAAAATGTAATCTTCCCCTCAGTATTTTATTTGGTATTTAGAAAGGTTCATATTTTTGCTCTAATGATTATTTTAGACTAATACTGTTATATAATAACTATAATCTCTTTCTTCTTGAATGTTGTCTTTTGGTTTCTTGCCATAAACATTGTTGAAAATAGCAAATGACTTATTTCTCCCTCCCCATTCTCTCCCAGTGTTTGGTTTAAAGCATTGTGTTTTTTCAGTTGATAATCATAAGGCAGTCTTTAATTTTGATCCACTTTTTATAATCTCTCCCCAGTCTTCACCTTTTTTTTGATAGCTATAAGGACATATTGTTGTTATACATTTTCTCTTTTATATTTATCACTTGGCTTTAGTGTTCCAGGTAAATATTCTTTCAGTATTCATCACTAGTCATAATGTCATTGTCACTTTGGTTGTGAGGAGCCCATTCTTAGAAAATGACTGAGAAAGAGTTTATGGGCACTAAATTCTTCAAAATCTTGGATTTTTATCAATTTAATCATGGCTTTTATCCTTGCTGTCATTTATGTTAAATATAACATCATAGCCTCATGTTTCCCCCTTGAATTTCTTAATTTTTTTTTTAGTTTTATTGATTTTATGTTTTTAAATACACAACAGCAGAATGCATTACAATTCTTATTACACCTATAGAGTACAATTTTTCATATATTTGTATATAGAGATGTTCATGCCAATTTATGCCTTTATATATGCACTTTTTTGCATTATAATTCTTATTACACAAATATACCACAATTTTCCATATCTCTGTTTATATATAAAATATGTTGACACCCAATTTGATTCTTCATACATGTACTTTGGATAATGATGTCCACCACATTCCACTGCCCCTGCTAATCCCCTGACCTCTCCCTTTCCCTCCTATCCCTCTGCCCTATCTAGAATTCATCTAATCCTCCCATGTTCCCCCTTCCTACCCCACTATGAGTCAGCCTCCTTATATCAGAGAAAACATTTAGGTTTGTTTTTTGGGGATTGGCTAACTTCACTTAGCATTATCTTCTCCAATGGGATCCATTTACCTACAAATGCCATGATTTTATTCTCTTTTAATGCTGAGTAAAATTCCATTGCGTATATATGCTACATTTTTTAATCCATTCATCCACTGAAGGACATCTAGGTTGGCTCTACAGTTTAGCTACTGTGAATTGTGCTGCTATAAACATTGATGTGGCTGTGTCCCTGTAGTATGCTATTCTTAAGTCCTTTGGTTATAGTCGGAGGAGAGGGATATTGGGTCAAATGGTGGTTCCATTCTTAGATTTTTTATTATTTCTGAAATATTTTACTTTTATTTATAAATCTTTCCTACGTTTTTCCTTCAATATTTTCTAGTTAATTTTTTTCTCTAATTAAATTCTGAGCTTTTCTACATCAGACTTATTAAGTTAATGTAGCTGATTTTGAAGTATTAGTTTTCATCTTTGCAGCCATCTCTTTTTGATGTTCATTCATTTATAGATCATTATTCTGCATTTTATTTTTTACACATAAAATTTGAGCTGCTGTATCATAATTTCTTTTTGTTACCCATGTTTAAGCATGATCATTTGTCTTCTCTTTTTAAGAGAAGACGTAGAGGAGGATAGTTCTGCTCACCTCACAGCTTCAGAATTGCTTCTCTTATCTTCACAGTATTAATAAACATGAACTTGTATTTTCTGAGATACAAAGCTTCTTCTCCTCCTCACTTCCACTTTCATCTGGATTTTTCTTTGGTCTGTTTCCTTGTTTTATTCAGTTTGGATTCAATTCTCAGTAGTTCTCCTGAAGTGTGGACCTTTGTTTTAAAGGGAAACTTCAATGGCTTAGTTTCCAGATTTTAAAAGCCCTAGACCACTCTAACACCATCTGAATCCCATGGTTCTGTGGCCCTGTAAACTGTAGCCCCTGAAGTATCTTCTCATTTTTGACCACTTTTCTTGGTTTGGCCAGTTGAGTAGTTTTCTGGGTCTGAAGATTCATTAGAAATCCTTTTGTTTTCTCTTGTATAGTTGCTGATCCCACATGGGTCTTGTTGCTATTAGTGGCTTCTATTTCCCAGTTTGTATTTTCAGGTTTGGGGGATACCTCACAGTTACATTTTTCTAGAAATACTTAGTGGGATTTTAGTTTTACTATTCCAGTTATTCTTTTAGGTATAATGGAAGGTGGTAGGATTCAGACACATATTCAGAAACTTTACTGCTATTATCATTTTTCTCAAGGCAGTGTCTTAAACATATATTCTATTCAGCAGTTCTGATACAGAAGAGTTACATGGAAAATTTCTTTCAGCAACCATCTAACTCAGTTTTATTAGGTAAAATATTACATTTCTATTTGAATTTGCTAATCAAAAGCTATGGGAGTTAGGTTCTAGGAAAATAACATATTCAAATTAGTCAGTCTTGCATTTTAAATGGTGCACTAAAAAACACATGGAAAACATAGTGAGGCTTGAATTTGACAGTCACCAGTATCACTAAGTGGTTTGCCAGTCTGGGTTGCAACTTCAGTGCTGGGCATATAGTTGGTATCTGGTAAATATCATGAATCATGAGTGAATTCACTTGAGTTCTGGTACTGACCTTGCAAATAGTTATGAGGGTACCAAAGAACATGTGGAAACGGCCTAACACATTATTTCCCTCACTATGTATATAAAGTTATTATTTTTGCTTTCCTTTTCTTGCATATGTGAAGTTCCCTTGAAGGGAGGTTAAGTCCATGATGACAAAGATTGCATTCATGTGTGAAGGTATGTACATGGGCACTCTTGATGGCAGGTATTGGGGCTTCAATTTGCTGATGTGTGAGACCATGTACATGCATGAGGGCATGCAAGCATTCACACATGACAAAACATTTTCTTGCCTGCAGCAATCTCCCTACCTCACCCCCTGTTAATTATCTACATTTATCAGAGCATTTTAAGGTAATATACAACTTAATTCCAGGTTTAAAGGATTAGAAATAAGCTACAGTGACTAACTTATTCATCTATGAAATTTCTGACAATCCAGGCCTCTGTCATGAAAAATTCTGATTGGGAGATTATCATTTGACCTTAGAAGAATCTCAGACAACATCAGCAAAGCTTGAAAACGGCAAGGACACTTAACTGAGGCTTTTGGTACAGGTTTAGCTGGAGCAATGATAAGACTGGTGATTAGGAACAAGAAGAGGAATAAAATGCCAATTTCTAGAAAAGATCAACACTCACAACAATCAAAAAAAAAATGAAGGCTGACAGGCAATTGATTTTTTTTCACTCCACTTCCACTAACCATAAGGCAATAAAACTGGATAGAGGAAAAACAATTGATGGGTGCCTGGCTTTGCCTAATAGATAGAACAACCCAACAACCCGACAGAATCCAGGAATATTCTTTCCTTTTCTTTGTATTAGCTTCACAGACTGGATTTGGATCAAGCAAAAAATCTGGGCAAACTGTGGTTAGTGGTAGAGGTGCTGCATTTTAAGGTACCCAGGGATCTTTTCTCTGTTGTGATTCCACACTTCTTGCATCCATTTGGTGATTCATTCTAGTAAGTGACCAGGACAGGGAGTAGGAGAGACTAATGATTCCTTAAACCTTACGGCAGCTGTAAACATTTCAAATATAGTGCTGTAGGTAGGGGCTAAGGTAATAAGAATTTTGGTAGCACTGCATGCTGTATTTTCAAGATGTTAGGTATTATGCTTTACAATTTCAGGATTTTAGAGATCCAGAAAATAAGCGTAGAGAACATTATACTTAGCAGAGTAGAAGTATGTAGATGAATAACTACTAAACACCAAGAATTGAGTATTGAGCACAGGCATGGTAAATTGTCTGCTCTTTCTGCTGGCAAAAGTCGAGTCTGAATAGAGGTCCTGACATATTCAGGTAAGTATAGAAACAACCAACCAACCAAATGAAGAGCAACGTGAGCCTTAAAAATGAGCAACAGTAACAGTGGAAGCAGCAAAATCAGAGAACGAGTGCATCATTCTTAACTGCTTAGAAGAACACATCATTGACAATCATCTATTTTCAGAATTCACACAGGAACTAACAATAAAAATGTGTTTTGCTTTTTCAGGGTATAGGAAGGAGATGAGAGATGTTTTGTGAAAAATTGAACAAGTGAGGAAAATAAGGAGACCGTTAGTTAGCAAAGGAAAGCTTTCTACAAAAATTCAATAGCAGAATTAAAACCTAAATTAGAGAGCACAAAGCAGAACCATATTCTCAGAAATAAAATCAGCAGAGGAAAAAAGGTGAAGTTATACATACTATGAAGGAAAAGTACAGAGAGATTACATCACAGTACAGACAATAATGGCAGGATAACAGAACAAAGTTCCAATCTAGAAATTAAAGGTATTTCTGAATTAAAATTGGAGTAGAAATGGAATTTTAAATCACAACAAAAACTTTTTTGAACCAAATATGATATCTGAGAATAAAAACTTTAAGGACCACCCCCGATAACTGACATAAAAACCAGAGGAAAGATCTATAGCAAACTTATTACACTAAAAGATTTTAGGACAGTTAAAGAAAAAGAAAAGTATGTTCTTATTTAATCACTTTAAGTGATTATTGTCCACAAAATACTAGAGATCTGTTTGACCTTAAACTGTTCTGGTGTATAATGACAAGTAAAACAAGATTTTTAAAAATAATATATTTTGATGGGGAAGCATAGGAGTTGATTTAACCTGTGGTCTTCAATATGTAAATGCAGAGAGAAGAGTCTATAAGGTATGCAAAGAAAAGATATATTATCCACATACTTTTGACAAATTAAAGACCAATGAAAAAACTTAAAAAGTAATAACCTTAAGTCTTCTTATTTATTTGATACACAATTAAGGAATTGATTGGATTAAGGGTTGGCACATCATTTCTGTTATTTGGATTCAAATCTGAGGGTCCAAATATTTTGCTAAATCATTCCTATCTTGATACTACTCCTTATAGAAAATCATTCTGGTTTTGATTTGGACTTAACATCATAATTTTTAAAATGTGTTCTTATTATACATGATAGTAAAGTGTATTTTGACATATTATACATATATGGAGTATAACTTCCCATTCTTCTGGTTGTATATGATGTAGAAGTACATTGGTTGTGTGTTCATATATGCACATAGGAAAGTAATGTTGTAATGTCTGATTCGTTTTACTATCTTTCCTATTCCCATTTCCCCGCCCTTCCATGTATTCCCCTTTGTCTAGTCCAGAGTACTTCTATTCTTCTCTACCCACCCTCCTCATTGTGAGTTAGCACCCCTATATCAGAGAGAACCATTCAGCCTTTGAATTTTGGGGATTGGCTTATTTCACTTAGCCTGATATTCACCAGTTCCATCCATTTACTGGCAAATGCCATGATTTCATTTCTCTTTATGGCTAATATTTCATTGTGTATATGTACCACATTTTCTTTATCTGTTCATCTGTTGAAGGGCACCTATGTTTGTTCCGTAGCTTAGCTATTACGAATTGAGCTGCTATAAACATTGATGTGGCTGAATCACTTAGTATGCTGATTTTAAGTCCTTTGGATATAAACTGAGGAGTGGAATAACAGGGTCAAATGGTGGCTCCATTCCAACTTTTCTAAGGAATCTCCATACTGCTTTCCAGAGTGGTAGAATAGTATTCCTATACTTAAATACTAAATCACATGATTGATTCCACAATAAAGGCATAATCTTGCTTTGTTTGAAAATCATCTAAAATACTTTGGCTAAAACTATAGGTAAGTACATACACTTACATATGTAAATATGTATATAATGCAAGCATATAAATAATCTATATTTTATAGGTATGATTATAATGATGTCTGCTTCATAGAGTGGAGTGATGGCAGCTTTGCTTGGTAACTTAATAATGGTCAGGGAGGGTCTAAAATGTGACTGTTGGCCCTCTCACAAGGAGGACACTAGCAGAGGGCTGTGTCTGCCTGCAGAAACAGAGGAGTGACTTTTCTTGATTACCATCCAAGTCTTGTGCCTTTAGGGCTGGGTCCCTTTCTAATTCATTCATCTAGGAAGGGTGTCATTTTCTATTCCCATGGAGGGACCAAACAGTTTAGCAATATAATCTCTATAGAGAGAATTACTAAATAAACTACTGTTCCTTTTTCTCAGACAAAAGTTGCACAGAACATAAAGCCATTTTGGTCACTGAAGACCTTGAGTAATGACTTTATACATTTTTAAATCCAATACTGAATGACCTGGGTCATACTTTTTAATTAATAAAGAGCAATAAACAAGCCAATGGCAGATTTTAATCTTTGGACAGAGTTTCTAATATCATAGTCCATCTAAGCCTGATAAGTGTCCTTGAGATAAAGAGACTTAAAAAATTGGCAAAACGTGCTATATGCACTAACACACATGCTAAAAATAGGTTTTCCTTAACTAAGGGACTTTGTAAAATGTAAGCCCTACAGATGGGACACGCAAGAAATGAAAGGCCTGGGGCGGGGGTAAGTGGGTGTGGGGATGGGGAGGAGGAACTTTCTACATAGTAATGCAGAAGCGATGTTAACCTAGTTAAAAAAATTCTGTAAGAAAATAATGAAAATATTACCAGTTCTTATTTTTGTCTTGTGAGTTCTTAAATTCCTATTTTCAAATTTTATATAAAAAACAACATATACGATTTTATAGTATATCTATGAAAAATTCTATGTCATGTGATTAGAATTCTGGGAGCAATGTTTTCAGAAAAAAGTCATTAATTCACATGTTATTTTCCAAGGTGGCAAGATCATTGGGGATTTTATTTTCTTCTACTTTTCAGTAACTTTACAATTATCTATAGTTCATTGTATTATTTTTTTAAAAACACAGAGAAATAATCTTTGTACTTCATTTAAAATTTAAAATATTGGAAATTTGTGGCAATATTGCAGAAATGAAGACATTTCTTTTTTTAGAGCTGACTTGAATGGTCTGAGACCAATGTTGCCTTTGTGCTATTAATGCAGTGCTTCGATAATTACAATTCTTCATTTATGATCACAAGAAATTCTATGTAATGAAGCTCTTGGGCAAAAATCATCTTCATAAAAGAATTGTTAAGATTCTTTTCAACTATAGTTTACTTTGGTCCTTTGGAGACTTGTTGATATTTTCATCTATAATTTACGGAAATCACACTTTGTACTTAAAAGATCTCTTTAATATAGAAACCTGAAAAAGTTTTATACATATTATGTATTAATCCCTATGACACTTCAGTGAACTAGGAAGACACAGCTTTAGTCTCCGCTTTAGCTGAACCAACTGGGAATGACAAGCTTTGCCTAGGTCAGTGGAATGTTGAAGGGTGGCTTTCTATGTTCTGGTCATTAGCCATGTCCACAATGCACCTAAAGAAATAAAGCTGGACAGTTTTTTTCTTTTTTTTCAGTTTTTTAATAAAATATTTTTATTAATGCATTAATTGTTATGCATTATAGTGGGTTTATTTTGACATAACCACACAAGCATGGAATATAATTTGCTCCATTTCAGCCGCCAGTACTTCCTCTTTCCTCCCCTCCTACCTTCCCCTGTTTCTCTACTCTGCTGTTCTTCCCTCTATTTTTTTTAAATTAAATTGGTGCTTTGTGTGCTTATAAAAAGGTGGAATTCACTGTTGTATATTCATACATGGACATTGCATATTTGGTCAATTTTTTAAAAAATCTGTTTTTCAAACTCCTTGGGGCAGACTTGCTCAGGAGACTTCTGCAGCATCTCTCCAGAGTTTTCACACCATATGGCTGACCTTATAGGGATGGCTTTAACATTCCCTCCAGTTTTACTGGGCATTATAGGACTTCTTTCTGCCTCTAGGTCCCTGCCCTCACTTTTCATAGAATATTTACTTAAGGAAACTCATTATGGTAAATTCTTTTTTTTTGTTTTTGTCCCCCTTTGAGACTTAAACCTTCTACAACCCAGGAATGTTTTTCTCAAGGACTTGGAAAATATTCCTTTGAAATGCAATCATAGAGAAAGAAATTCCACCATCTACCACTCTGTGTGTATGTGGAGTGAAGGCAGGGTAGGACCCTAACATCAGTAATTTCCAATCACCGACGAGTTCACCACTAACATTTTTCTACGAACTCACCCAAGATCTTAAAAATTCTCCCTCTTCTTGTTTCAGAGGAGTCAAGTTCAATTTTCCTTCTTGATCATAATAATCTTGTATATCTCTTATTGTATACCATGAGAAACTTAATTAGATTTATACATAAATTTAGATATATTTAAATGTGATATATTTAATTTATATATAAGCTCTATTATATAAGAGTTATAGGTTGATTTATATAATCTATAATCTTATAGTATACTATGTAGTATGTTCTATATACTATATATTCTTACATATGTTTACTATATATTATTTAATATATAATAAACTTTGCATACATATGTATCAAAGGGGGGACAAAATATATTTTAAAGGTTGTATGCATACTACACTCAATAATATAATACAAATATCTTTTTATATGGAATATATAATATTTATTAAACAGCCTATCATGTGTATTTTTATCTTGCTAAGCTATTTGAGTGTAGTTTATAGACAACACAACATTTCAGCCTAAGTACTTCACATATATCTTCTATGATGATGCTCTCCTAAATAACCACAAAACAATTTCACACTAAGAATTTAACATTGCTGTCATATTATTGTTTTATACACCTAAAACACATTTATAAACATTCATTAAAATTTTCACTGTTATATTTTTCAAAGAAAATTCAGAATATAATTTTTAAAAATCTCTGATTGAATTTAGCTGTCTAATCATATTGGTCTTCTTGAGTCTCTCTAGAACTATTTTTCTCTCTCTCCTCTCCTTCCCCTTCTTTTTATTTTTAAGACATTAACAATTTTGAAGGCTAGTTGTCTGGATTTTTGAAAGCTAATTATCTGTCTTACTATTTTTTTTGCATTAGCTCCAAGTATATCTTTTTATCTAGAGTCCTGTATAGATAATTGTGGAATATCACAGTAGGGGACAATGATGTCCATTTTTTTCATTATTGGGAATACTCCCGTAGATCACTTGGTAAGGTGCTGGCTACCAGCTCTTTTTATTTTAGAGTTATCATTAATTCTTTGTAATTCATAGGTAACAGTGTGCAGACCCTGTTCCCCAGTCACCTTCCACCTAAATGTTTTAGCATCCACTGATGATTCTTACCTGACTTGATTTTTAAAATGGTGGCTGCACAATGGGGTCCATTCTCTTTCTGTCATCATTAATTGAGGCTTTGGCTTGTAGGTACCTATGTCTGGTTCTTCCTCTTTGATTCATTAGCCTAAACTGGTAGATAGGAGTCCACTACAGTATTAAATGCAGATTTTTACTATTAATGTTTTTTTAGAACAGAGACTTTGGCCTATTTTCATTATCTACGCCGCAGATCCTAACATAGTTTCTTCAAAATGATGTGTGCCCAATAAACTGAGTTGTACTAAATGTGAAAGATGTTTGTGTGTGTGTATGTGTGTGTATCTTTGTTTATATGGGTATGTATCTTTACTTTATAATATTGCCCTGGCAATAGACTATAGTAAATATTCTATATTCTTAGAATATTAACCTCTGGATTAAAAGAATGTCTGTTATTTTAAGCAACTTGATTTTGCCTAAAATATTTAACAGTTGGGAAGTAGGATTGTATAGTATTCAAATACAGCCTTTAGATTGAGACAAGCTGTGTGATTTTGTGGAAATTCCTTAAATTGTATGTATCTAATAGCCTGAATATTTTAAGATAGCACTAATAAGAACTGAATCTCAGGGAAGTGTTGGTGTAAAATGACATAATCTAGAAATGATTTGGCATAAAGCCTGACACAGGACTATGCCTAAAACACGGTACTTCATAAATGCTAGCTAACATTATTATTTCTACTAGTAAATTATAATAAAATGCTACTATTCTGTCAAATATATTTCTTATGTATGCTTTTAAGTGTTTACAAATGCCGTATCCAATTAACAATATATATATAACAAATATTAAAATTTGACATTATCTGTTGGCTTTTCCATACTGCAGACATTTGTCAGCCCCCATTTGCAAATATTCCTAATGAGCTTTGTTTATAGCAGATATTTACAGATTTTTAAAATCCACATTGTAAGTTCTTAAAAATAAAATGGATCCTCTTTCAATTCATGACATGTAATATTTTCAAAAGCCTTTCTAGAGAAACAAATGCAGGTTGTTTGGGGCTTATTTTCACAAACATGTTGTTTTGTTCTGTGAATTCCCATCTCATGATGGCCTTTTGAGCATCTTGACAGATTGCTCCAATAAGGTCTGCTCCTTTGACTCTTCTTATATCTCTCCCTCTTTCTCACTAAGACATCCTGACTCACTTTGTCTCCTCCTTCTAAGAACCCAGTGCTAATAATTTTCTTCAGTTCTTTCTCTTCTCCAGCAGTTTTCCCTAGCCAGGCTGTGTGTACTGCCTTCTGAAGAGTTAACACAGTCCATCTGGTGTCTCATAACAGCATGCCTTTTAGTCCATTTTCATTTTGTCATAAATTATCTTTTCCTGCTGCACAGGGTCCTTGCTGTGTTCTGCCAAATTGAACCGAGCTTTCTGAAGCCCATTCTGAGTCCTCTGTTCTTACTGGTTCTCTCTTCACTTTGAACAGGGTTAGTACACCTTACAGCAAAATCAGCTTGGAATCCATGGGAGTTTTAATGACTCCCGAAGTACTGGAGTTCACTATGAAAGACTTGAGTGACAGTATTTATATATATCGTATCTAAATGAAGTTGGTACCTCAAGCTAGGAAACCTTCAAGAGTCATCCTGTCTTATTCCCCTCAGTCTCCTGCAAGGTGCTTTTGTTGTAAAATATCTTTAGACTGTACTGTCCATGGCACATGAGCACTGGGTGATAGGCCTATAATCAAGAAATATAAGCAGGAGGAAGAGGTTCTGAGACATATCATATAATTTGCCTCATTATTTCCCCTCTCTGTGTTTATTTTATTTGGGGAAAACCATGATTCTATGTATATAATGTAAGAAGTAAATGAAGAAAAAAAAACACTTGGGGAAGGAATATATTGGTGCATGTATATGGTACGTGTGTGGACATAGTTCAACAGTAATTGGAAAAATCTCCCAACCCCAAGAAATTTTGTTAAACATTTCATTTACCATAATTTGTTTGTAGTATATAAATAATCATATCCTTATTTTCTTTTTATTATCTTTCTAATGCATGCACACATACATACACACACACACATAATTATATGTATTGTATAACCCCACATAATCAAGTACACAACTTTTTAAGATCTCATTTTTTCAAAGTAAAGCCTGATTTGGAGTCATCTTTTTCTGTCAGCCCTGGAGATGCAAGGAAGACTGCTATAGATGAGTCAATAAGTGGACGATATTGGATTATACTTGAGATGGGTTTCACTATAATGTTTTCATAGTCTTGAGGAAATAAATTATACAAGAAGAAACAATATGTAATTTGCATATGTGAAAACTTGGGACATTTATGATGTGTACGCACACACGTGTGCACACACACACACAGACACCAGAACCTTAAAGGTAAGCAAAGTTTCTGCTGCCTTAAAGAATGACCTGATGGAAACTTATAGTGCTAATGTCTGCACCCCATCTTTAGCTATTTGATTTGATCACTGTGCTCTGTCCCAATTTGGTGTCCATTTCTCTTCTTGCATTTGGCTTTCATGCATGGTTTGCTTGTCTCCATAGCTTCAAGATTTCCTTCTCTTGCTCTCCATTCTGTGGATCCCAAACTTGATCCACTTAAGTCCATGGCAATAGTTGGGACTGAAATCCATTCACTTCTTTACCTTTTCCCCTATCACATTAAAGTGGGCATTACTTGTGCAGCACTCTGGAGACCTAGAAGCTGAGAGAGAGGGAGAGAACACACACACGCTTGCAGTTCCGAAATACATTGTCATTTAAATATATTTGGAAACCTCCATGTGAGCAGTTTCCTGCTTAACATTGATGGTGTTTTAATGCATTGCCTCTATTTCCTTAGATCACAGAAATGAAAATTCACAGCTTTGTTAAAGTCTGAAAACTAGTTTTTCATGTACTGCTTCCAGGTACATCAGGATTCAGCTGTAAGGAAATGATTGGAGTTAATGAGGAGTTCACAGTGCGAGCCAATCTGTATGTCAGCCAAGCACCAACAAATACCTAGCTCAGGTTATCTGTAAATCCAAAATCTAAAAAGCTCTAAAAGGGAGAAGTTTTTTTTCAAGTTTGTGGTATATTCTTTTGTAACAAATCCTGACCTGATCTTACAAGAGGCAATTTCAAATCTTTAAGTGTATATATATATATAAATTACTGGAGAAAATGTTATCAGTCAATGTGAAATAATTTTTGTGCCTTATATGCATGAAGATCCACATATAGGGGGTGCTTAGAGGAACTTTAAAAATGATACTTTCATTCCTTCTGGGCTGGACTTAAGTACTTCTTTTGTGGTGTCTCAGAATTATGTAATATTATTGCATTCGAAATATGTCCATTTCTTACTTCCTTTCATCATTTAATATATAAGTAAGCAACTGTTAAGGTGAGAGAAAATGTTTTTGTCCAGGAAATTTAAACATGTAAGCTGCTGACTGTAGTTTTTTTGGAGCAGAAAAGTATCTTTTTAGTAAGAATATGCAATGCTACAGAGGAAATTGTAATGGATAGAAAGAAGCAGTAGTGCATGAAATGACCAAATATAGGCAGTAATAAGGCAGATCTTACAGTCTTAATGGTTTTTCGAATGAATGACAAGTGGTGACAAGGTTTGTGGTGAGATCCAAGTTGAACTGGCCATCACTAATTACCAGGTATTTTTTGTTTGTGCTTGGCTTTCATACAGATTGACTTGCAGTGTGCCCAGAATCAGTCAACTGCACACTCAAACTCAACATTTTCCAGCACTGACAACTCTTCATTAACTCTGACCATCATTTTACTGCAGCTGAATCCTCATCTGTCTGGAGGGGACACACAAGGAGCCAGACTTGTTTCAGGTTCTGCCGAGGGATATTTATGTCTTGAGGTGCTGCTACTGCAATTAGTCAATCCCATGAGCAGTATTTCTTATTTCTAAGGGTTTAGGACTGAGTGTTTGATGGTGGGTAGATTGTTTGACACCTGGTACTATTAAAAGCAGTGATAGTTTCAAGGAAAAAATAATAGACTGTCAGTGCTTTTTATTTTCTTTCCTATACCTGGTGCTTTTTATTTTTCTGCTTCTTCAATCTGTCTCTAATGGACCCTGGTGAACTTAGAAACCAGAAGTTAAAAATAGAAGCTTTCATGGACAAAGAAGAAAAAAAGTCTCTGGATTGGTAAATATTATCTGTCCTTAAGAAGTGAGAATAAAGTGCTTGATATATAACTAGTAAATAGAATCTGTGCATTCATAGTGTATTCAAGATAATCATCTGCTAGATGGGGAAAAAAATGCCTTCTGAATGAAATACCAGGAACAGTTTATTATTTCCCTTTTCTTCCCATTGCACACTTTGTAAGAACAAAGATTATAACTTCTGGCATTAATTTTAATAGTACTTTTTGAGGTAAAATCCATATACAATGAAATGCGTGTATCTAAAGCAAACCCTCCAATGGGTTTGAATAAATACCTGAACCCATCTCACCCATACCCTTATCAAGATGTAGAATATGTACATTTATCCAGATAGTGGCCCTGTTTCCAAAATATCTCCCACTTCCAAGAGGCAAATACTTTTCAGATTTCTGTTATTATAGATAATTATTTCAGTTTTGAACTTGATGTAAGTAGAATCATGATACAGTGTTTTATGTCTGGATTTATTTCCTTAACTAATGTTTTTGAGATTCACTCATGTTGTTTTGTATATCTGTATTTTGTTCACATTTCTTGATGAGTCATATTTTATTGTGTGAATGCAACAGTTTTTTTTTTTTAATCTGTTCTTCTGTTCATGAACATGTGAGCTTTCCATAAGTTAGGCTATAATGAATGAAACTGCTTGAACATCCCAGGAACCATCTAGAATCCTCTGTAACACTATGTCCTGAAGGCTAGCTGAATAACTTTTCTTTGTTTAATGGACATAACTTACCGATTGTTGCTAGGTATCAAATACCCAACCGGCAGGTAAATACCTGTTAGCATGAATCCCATAGTGTAGATATAGTATATTTCTCAACAAATAAAAACATGACTTGAGTCTACTTTTTCATTTTGAAGAAACATCAATTGCTTTTATCCCCTCACATATAAACCAAATAGCCTTCAACTGATTTACTTTAAAAGCAATGAGCCTTAATAGTAGACATATGAAGATGTATCTGGTATTTCTTATGTCCTTATTTGTGGGAAACTATTTTTATGTAACCTATTTCTACTATAATTCTTACTTGGCAGCAGGTAGTTAAATTTTATAAGTTATTCTTATGGAAAGGACAGTCTACTTTAAAATAGAAATCTGAAAATATACCTAATCCTGGATGCTTACTGAAAAATTTAAAGAAAACTATATGCTTACATTATTTGCATAGCATCTTTTAAAATTCCAATTGATATTTCCTTGATAGTTTACTTTAAAAATGTTCAAACATTTTATAAATGCATATTATATGAGTAGTTCTAGAGAATCATACATATCTTAAAGTTGGGGCATAGGCAAAACAGGAAGAAATAGTGATCCAGAAAGAAACAGATGTATACTTTATTCTTAAATTATTTTAAATGGTTACATTACATTATGCTGATTATTTATCTCTCAAATATGACTTCTTCATTACACAATTGAGTAGGCTGATCACAATAATGATATGTGAAAGAATTTTGAGTAGCAGTAATTTCTTGGGGTTTTTTACAAGCCTTCCTTATGCATAGCAGCAACTCGTGTGTGTGTATGTGTGTGTGTGTGGTGGTGGTACCAGGGATTGAAATCAGGGGCTCTTGTTCCCTAAGCCACATCCCCAGCCCTATTTTATGTTCTTATTTAGACACAGGGTCTCATTGATTTGCTTAGCACCTCACTTTTGCTGAGGCTGGCTTTGAACTTGTGATCCTCCTGCCTCAGCCTCTCGAACCACTGGGATTACAGGCGTGTACCACCATGCCCAACCAGCAGCAACTCTTAAAACTTCACTTTTCATGAGATGCAAAACTTCTAATTAGGAGAAGGCAACAAAAATTGGCAACAGACATGTAAAATAAGTAACACATAGTTTTAAAAGTCTGATATATAACACTTGAGCCGGTTTAGGGAAGGAGAGACAGGTTATGGAAACAGTATTCCCCCTGTTGTTCCTCTGCCAAGGCAGCTCATGTTACTTCTGTAACACAAAGTGGTTGTAGAGATTCATTGGCCTCTAGTGTGTTATATGGGATGAGGGGGACATCGAAAATCTTGAGTGAGAAGCATCTTCTGGAAGAACGCTATAGTGTTTGCTGGTGGTTTCTGTGTACAGCAAAAGTCATTTTGTTTAGCTCCTATTTTTTTCTGGAAGAAAACAATAGAAGTAGAATCAGAAAGCATCAAAAGAAAAGAAATAAGAAGTTTTACCATTTTTTTTCCTCTACTAAATTGCAGATACTTAGTAGGATTCAGTAGTCACAGGAACTGGAGGCCCATGACAGGCCCTAACTGATAGACTGTGGCTCACGGGGCTGGAAACTGGACATACTAACCCAAGGCCAGGAAGTACATGGATTGGATGTGCTGGAGAGTATGGGACCTCTGGGTACCTCAAAGGGTCTGTGCAAAGTAGTTCTCCCTGCTCCAAATGTAGATAGTGAGGCAAAGATATACTGATTCCAGCTATCACATGTAGAATTTCTACTTAATATAATCAGCACATAGTCTATTGGATATAGTTCAAATTTTTATTAGTGTTTGGAAGAAGTAAGATGAAGGTGGAAAAGTTTGAGATTCTTAACTTGATGAGTAGGCTGAGAGGTATCAGCATGACTGGTGTCAGCATGATGGACTCATCCTAAGGGGTATTTCAGTTCTTTATAACAAGTTACTATTTGAGTAACAAAGTAGAACCTTGAAGTTGGTTTTAAATACACTTTGTAATGGATTTAACATATTAGCTTCTCCTGTCCACACTACAAATAGTGATACATGATTTGGCTAACCATGTTCCAAAAAGTGTGTGTTCTCTCCAAATATTAGCCCTGGGAAAATGTGAACTGAGAAAAAGAAAAAAAAAAAGCCCTTTTATCAGATATTTATTGAACCCCTACTTAGACACTGAGGAATGAAGAGTAAGAAGGTGAAAATTCATGGTTTTGGACCACAAGATATGTATAGTCTAGTAAAAATTATACCTATATGTGGTTAATAATTAAGAAGTTATGAATTTATATCTTTGTGGAATGTTTCCATAAATTAGAGTTATAAAGACAGACAGCAGAGCATAATAATATTTAATATTTGTGGAAAATATCCATACATCAGCTACCATCCAGGTACTTTTATAGGTATGTTATTCAATATAACTGAGTATTATTATTCAACATATAATGACAGACTCTCAGAGGCACATAAAGGTGGACATTGCTTACCTCATCCATCCAAGGGCCAGCTGCAGTTTGCTTATTAGGCTGGGTCAACCTAGGTAGCTCTGCAGCATGTCTCTCTCATCATCCTTTTGGGACCAAGGGGCTCCTCTGCTCTGGGCAGGTTTTTCCAAGGATGATGGCAGAGAATAAGCACATTGGCATGCCATCTTTTACTTATTTCTATTGGCCAAAGCAGATCAGATGGCCCAGTACAAATCAAGGGAAAATAATTTACTCTTTCAGAGGAAGGAATTGGAAAGTTACCTGTTGAAAAACTTGAAAATAGGGAAGCCTGAAGAATCAGAGTCTAGTTTTAAGATGTTAGCACTTACCTTTTTGTATCTCAGTTTCCTTATATGTAAATTAGAAGTAATTGAGTGACCTGATGAATAAATGAGTTTGTAAGATGTTTAGAACAATTTCTCTGACACATAATAAATGTTCACTGCCTTTTAGATATATTACCAAGGTGATAGCTAACAGTTCTAAAAAAATCAAACTTTGATCATGAAAGCATGTAACTCAGTGTCAACAAAAATAGTGAACAGAAAAACATGAAGTCATCTCTCTGTTGTTTTTCATGTTATAATCTCAGGCACTGTTCTCTGCCTGCCATTCACAAGTTTTTTTTTTTTAATTAAATACTATTTTGAAGACATTCTTATTGGTATTGTTAATTTGACAATAAAATGAAATATATAACCTTGCTAGTAAAGTGTATACATTAATAATAATGTGCATCGATAAGTTAATTTCAATTTACCATTTGAAATAGTTTTTAGGTCATGTCCCTTAGTTTCTATGAAAAGCTCTATTATAAAAAGTATGTGTTTAATCCAAATATTATATTTTTATTTTTATTTCTCTATGACACAGCCATATATAATTTGAATTTTCAAAGTTGTAGAAAGGTATAAAAATTTAAATTGAAGTATTCCTGAATTTTCATGAAGAGATTTTGTTTGAGAAGAAATTATTTTATCTTGTAACAAAATTCTGAAGAAATTATTCAGTCACAAAATATTTATACATTACCTACTCACTGATAAACCTTGAAGAAGGCACATAAAACACAGATGAATAAGGCAATGTTTTTGTCTTCAAGGAATTCACAGTCCAATGAGAGAAAATTAAATAAATGATTACAGTACAGTGCTATAGGATCCAATAATTATCTAGCAGTACCTTGGGCATCTTACCCAAATAAATAATAGAAATTTAAGAACAGCAGAAGCAAACAGAATAGGAATATGCAGAGTGGAGATGACAGGGACTATCAGTGTTTTAGTCAACTCTTTCGCTGCTGTGACTAAAGGATCTGGCTAGAACAACTGTAGATGAGGAAAAGTTTATCTGGGGACTCACAGTTTCAGAGGTCTTAGTCCATAGAAGGCTGGCTCTGTTCCTCAGGGCTGGAGGTCAGGCTGAACTTCAGGGTGGGAGAATGTCGCAGAGGGGGAAGCAGCTCACATCATGATCAGAAGCAGAGAGAGAGACTTCACACACAAATAATATATACTCAAAGCCACACCCCAATTCCCATCTCCTCCAGCCACACCCTACCACTTTAGTTACCACTCAGTTAATTCCTATCAGGGCATTAAATTACTGATTGGGTTAGGACTCTTACAACCCAATTATTTCTCCTTTGAACCTTGTTGCACTGTCTCACATGTGAGCTTTTGGGGGACACTACATCTAATCCATAACAGGCACAACAAAAGAACAGTTTACAACAGTTTGGAATGAATGCTGACTTATAGAAGTGGGAGTAGTATGAGATTAGTGGAGAGGACCATATATCAGATTTAAGGATCCTGGATGTCACTCTCAGGATCATGGACTTTACTTGGAAGCAATGGGCAGCCTTGCAGGCTTTTTACACAGTGTCTTTCACATATGCCCATGATTCCTTCTATAGTTTTGTGGCAGATGAGCTGGCAGAGAGGGCAAGGAGGAGGGCAAGACTCATGAGGAGCCTGTTTCCTCCAGGTAAGAATTAGCAGAACCGGGCTTAAGGCATAGGCAAAAAGTAAAAGGAAATGTATTCAGAGATCCTAAATATCTGGGCAGAGAATTTTCAATCACTATGTTTAGGAAACTTTCTCGCAGGATTTGTTTTTAAACATGAAGGAAATGAGGCTTGAGCTTTCCCTACCTTCCAATCTGGCAGTGTGAATGCATTTATATTGATCATTCTGAGCTGTACATAGCTCCACAGTGAACATTTAGGCATTTAAGCAATAAAAAGGTACTACCCTAACCAAGGTGGGTATGTAAACTATTTAAACTGATTGGATAAAGATTTAGATTTATCAGGTGTCAAAACTTGAGCAATCAATCAAATCTAGTCCATTAAAATCTTAGAATTTTGGAGTTTTAAGGTAAATCATTGTACAGATGAGAATACTGAGGTCAAGACACGCTAAAGATTTTGTCAGTGATAAAGTACTATTAAAATCCAAGTATTCTAACATAGTTTGTAACACTTTCTACCACACTGCTACTATTATTGTATTTTATTTGAAATTTATCCTTGTTTAGATTAAATTGTTTTTTTCTTGTAATCCTTCAGTGGGTATTTAATGATCTGTTTTTATTTTGCTTCAACATTTTATCCCTACTCATTTTTTTTCACTATGTGTTTTTAGTTCTACTTGATGATTTCCCTTTAATGGAATAAAATTTAATTTTACTTTACACTGCAAAAGAAATGAATAAAATAAAACTTTTTAAAAGAATAATTTAAGCCTCAAATACATCCCCTGGCAATTTGATATTAGAGTACTTTTAAATAAATTATAGTTAATTAAGCATGCAAATACACTAACTACTTTAAGTACCCAATTAGCTACCCAAACTGAAATAATTGTCCTGAATAGCACATTTTTAAAGGTATTTTTCAAGTTGCTACATAAATCTTTGTCTCTGGTGTGAAAAAATGTAATTACTCTTGGAAGAAAGAATATGGCAGCAGTTGATTGTTCAGGAATACAAATGTTGTAGCATGAATTACTAGCCTCTCTAGACCCCAGTGTACTCAGCTGTTAAAAAAAGAGCCTGACCTAGAAAATTACAAAGGTTCTCTGCTTCCCCACACTCCTGCAAATGTTCATCTATGAACTGTGATCTACTGCTCACTTTGTCTACAGGCTTCTACACATTCTCCTTCTTTGGAGTTCTTTTAAACCAACATTTGCACCCATGTCCCCATTCCAGTCCTTTTGCATCCTGCTGTTTTCTGTGTTCCAAGGACTGGTGAAATCACTTGGAGATTCTACCTCATTGTCTAAAAACAAACACCCACCCCCCCACCCCCCCGCAATAACCCTTCTAGTATAAACTCTCTAGATCAGCTCTTTGACCCATCATGACTGAATACTTCTGCTTGATTTCTATGCCCATTTTACTGTTACAAAGTCACAAAAAGGAAGAATAAAAGAACACTCTGTTCCTTACTCTTGGGATTTATGTTCTGTTTCTATTCTTGTGATTTTTATAAATGTTACAAATGTGTATATGCCTTGATAGAGATAAAATTTGATAAAATTTATCATTATCTCTAGCCTTTTCCTTAACTATGTCAATACATTACAGTGCTTTGAATGTTATCAGTGCCATTTATCTACGTTGTTGTCATATAGCATTTCAGTTCCATTTGTTTTTAAGAGTCAAATTTTCAGGTAGCACTTACATAAAATATATGTGTGTTAAGTGTACGATTAAGTGGATTTTAACAAATGTATACACCCATCCACTTGGCTTTTAGCATCTTCAAAGTTATTATCATTAGGTTGAATCATATGTTATCATCAAAAGGATTCAAATCCATTTTTTAACTTGAATTTAGAGTACTTACATGTTTTTAATTTCTTTGTTCTTTATTGCTTCTTTCATTCTACTTCTTCATTTCATATTCAGTTTTCTTCTTCCAGAAATATAATCTTTATGCTATTACATGTAGAATTCGGGTTTTGACAATTAATCATCTTTCAGCCCATGAAAGACTTTTCCGCTGTCTTCTTCTATTGTTAAGTGTCAAGTCAGCTGTCAGTCTAGTTGTTATCCTTCTTAAGTAATCTATCTCTTCTCCTTTGCTGCTTTCAGATTTCTTGCAGCTTTACTTCTAATCATGTAATTGTGAATTTGCTTGTATTTATTCTACTTGGGAGGTGCTAAAGTTTCCTGAAATGGGGGACAACTGTTTTCTGTCAAATATGGGAAATTCTTTTTCATTTTTACTTCAAATGCTCTCCCCCATTTTCTCTCTCTTTCCCTTCTGTATTTTCTCTTTTTCTAGATATTAGACCTTATAATTTTATCATTTGTGCCTTTTAGTCTCTCAAATTTTAATTGCTTTTTCTGCTGCCTTTTGGATAGTAACCTCTGTCACATATTGATATTTTCTGTTATAGACTGACATTAATTTCCTTGGTTACATTTGACAAGCTGGTTAACCTGCTCATGGAGACTGTAATTGGTAATGTTTTATTTTTCTCCTTATAGAATTTCTGTTTGTTTATAATGTCATTTTTTTCCTTATAAATCCTTTACCTTCTAAAATATCTTTTATCATTTTAAACATATCTATTTTATCCACTTAGTTCACCAGTAGGGGTGCCATAATAAAGTACCACAAACTGGGTAGCTTACCCAACAGACATTTGTCATCTCACAGTTCTGAAGGATAGAAGTGTAAGAGGAAGTGTCCCTAGGGTGGTTGATTCCTTGGCTCTGTCTCATGTCTCTCTCCGAGCTACTCATGGTTTGCTAAAAGCTTTGGTGTTCCTTGCCTTGCATAAGCATCACCCACTCTCTGCCTTCATGCTCACTTGATGGTCTCCCTGTGTGTATGTTTGTCTTTTGGTCCAAATTTTACCATTCTAAAAGAACACTAGTCATGTTGGATTAGGATCCCGCCCTTTCCGGCATGACTTCATCTTACCTAAAAGTTATATCTTCAGTGTCATATTCTGTGATGCTGGAAGTGAGACTTCAAGATATGGACTTTGAAGGGGAACACAATCCAATCCATAATAGTTTCCTTTCAATTATAGTTATGAAATTTGAGATCTTGGTGCTGTCTAGCTTTCATGTCTGCTCAACCCTTTTTTGCAGATGATTTATTTCCTTTTGACTTTTGACCTTTATAAATGTGAATTTGAATTTTCAAGAAGGGAAAGTTGGCTTTTCTTTGTGGAGAGAAAGGCTAGTGGGCAAAGGTCTCTCTGCACCAGTTTTGCATGCATTCCAGTCACAGGGAGGATGGCTGTAGCACCTCTTAAGAGCCATTTTTATTGTCATTATTAATTTCTGGTCTTAGGATTTCTTGAACTGCTTGTCTCATGGAAATCAAAGCTAGAGTTTGAAAGTCACTCCAAAGAGGTTTTTTTTTTTTTTTTTTTTTTTTCCAACCAGAGCCAGGATAGAGGTCGACTTTTTCTTTGCCTGTAGACTTGAGGATATTGAAGCCTCTCCTTAACTAGGATTGCAAACCTTAGAGGGACTTGGATTTATTCAAGATTTGGGGGCTTACTTCACCTCCTCAAATGTCCAAGGTCTCATGATGTGTTCCATGGTGGAGCAAAAAGTCCAACCTCAGCCATTCCCAAGATTCCGAGCTCCTGCTCTGCTACTCACTCTCTTTTCTCTCCTGCCATCTGAGGATCTCTCTTTCTTTTTGCTATTCATTAAAAATTTCAAGCATGGTTCATAAATGCTTCTCTCTACCACTACATATTAGTAGAGGGAGAGCTTTCTTCAATGGTTATTCCTCAGTTGCTGGAATTGTAAGTCCCAAGTTCCTCTTTTTGAAGAGTTGAAAATAAATAAATGCCCCAAAGTTCAGGTGTCTTAGCTAAGGTGATACCATTATTTGGAACTCTAGCCTTCGACTTACTGTGTGATGACAGCTCACCCTTTCTCTCTGATCTCCGAAATTTCTCTTTTTTACTTAACCATATCACCTCAGGCTTTTTACTTCATCAGACTTTAGGTACCTCTAAGGTCTTTGTAATCCCCCAAATGGCATTAATAAGTGGCTTGGACATGTAATATTGAGTAATTTTTAAAATTTTAATAGCGCTAAAAATCTCTCCTCTTCTATTCATTAAGTTGACCCAATGCCAAATGACACTATGATTTGATAACACCCAGCTCTTTAAGAGGTGTTCTAGGTCTTTAAAGTTAAAGCATGAGTTTGATTTTTTTTTTTTAAAGTACGTGCTTGATATTTTTTCAACCTCAAATTAATGTAATGAAGGAATCACTGCTTTAAGTGATTCACTGCTTTAAGTGATTCCTTCATTACATGCTCACTTAATTGTTCTTTGGGAAATCACTTTAGACTCAGGCATAGTGGTGGCTTCTACTATGAGGCTAGTAGGAATAGGAAAAGTTTTCTGAAGATGGATATATTTGCGAATTGGAATTACTGGAGTTTGCATCTTATTCTACATTCTTCATGTAAAATAACATGTGGCAGATTAAATTCCATTTCCCATTAGATCAGACTGACCCTAGTAATACAAAAAGATTCATAAAGTTCTCTCAATTATTACACACCTAAGACTCTTGGATGAAAGTGCTTGGATTACTCATAGCCATCAATTTAAATGACAATCCATATATAAAATTAATATTCAAATACTTTGACACATTCTCTCCCATTTTCCCCATTTTATTTCCAGCTTCATCCTCAAGAGATGGGATTTTGGTGGTTTTTGGAATGAGCCGGAACATGAATTTTCTTTATGAACACAAAAGACATTAAGGAAAAGGGCATATGGAGAGAGGAAAAATTGGAACCCACTTTAGACAAAATAGCAATATCTATCAAACATGAAATCTTCCCAGATTTCACAGTGGCATTAAGGATTAAGGAGTACCAGGGAAATTCTCTTGGCTTTTTTTTTTTTCTTACTGTCAAGAATTGTGCATGTCCACACACACACACATCTTCCTGCCTCCAGGGCTGCAATTCTTCTGATTACTGAGCACTTTGATTTACATTCCTGTTGGATATGAATACTATGTTTTGACATCCACTATACCAAGGAAAGCCAGCACTGATCTACACGATCTGCCTGGTAGACTGTGGTCTCTGAGTTTTTTTCTTGGTTAGAAAGAAAAATTTTCCTTGCAGAAAAACACCAATAATTTTACCTCCTTGTAATTTTTACTATCCCTTACAAGTCTACCAGATAAACAGAAATAACACTTAAGATGAACTGCTTTCCATTAAGCTGTGAAGCAATAAAATCTTAGGGAGGTATTTATTCTTACATGGCAGTACAAAGTGTAAAACAACATTGCCTTAGTAATAAATAGCATAAATACAAATTCTTATCATTTAGATTTCTGTGTGCTACCATGTTGAGGAAATAAAATAGATGGATATAAGATCTCATGAACAACCATGACTTGACTAACTAGAAGACTTTAAAAAGGCTTTTGGGATCTTATTCAAGAATTGTTCTTATTCACTGTTTCAAAAGAATATTGGTAATTACACAGAAAAAAAAACAAAATTTATAAGTACACATGGATTGTAAATCAGACTCCTAGTATCTGTTCTTTTTTAAAAAATATTTTTAGTTGTGGATGGACACAATACTTTTATCTATTTATTTATTTTTATGTGGTGCTGAGTATCAAACCTAGTGCCTTATATTTGTGAGGCAAGTGCTCACCACTGAACTATACAGCTCAGCCCCTTAGTAACTGGTTTTAAAGTTAGTGAATAGAGACCTCCTATGCAGTGTGAAAGTAGACATCCCCCATAAGCATTTTAAATTTTTGACCATCTGGAATAATCCTGAGAAATATGTTTACTATTATGTTACATTCAAAGTTCATTGTTTTAATGAATAGCTTCCCATTATTAAGCTTTACTTCATTATTATATATTTGGCATTTGGGCTTTCCTAAATTGAGTTTTATCAAAATGCCAAGGAAAAACAACAACAAAACCCAAAACCAAAGCAAAACTTTGCACATTGAAATAGTGAAAAAAGCTGGGTATGGTGGTGCACTCCTGTAATCCCAGGGGCTCAGGAGGCTGAGAAAGGAGAATCGCAAGTTTAAAGCCAGCCCCAGCAATGGTGAGGCACTAAGCTACTCAGTAAGATCCTGTCTCTAAATACAATACAAAATATGTCTGGGGAAGTGGCTCTATGATTGAGTGCAAGGAAATAGTGAAAAAGAATCACTTTTAAGTTATTTTGCATTATAGTTTCTATTTTTACCCAAATTATGTTTTGTTTCTCAGTATCCTAAAGTATATCATGTAAGACATATATTTCTTTGTTCCTCTTTGCTAGTGTTGTTTTCCTATAGGAGCTCAATGGTATACTTTATATCAACAGTATTTTAGACTTTCTGGTAGCTTATTTTTTTGTTGTTGTTATTTTGCTATTTTACTTAAAACATATCCAAATAGATAATATTAAAACAAACTATATTACCACAGGAGAACATTCTGTCTCATATGGTTCATTTAGTTAAGTGTACAGAAAATACCCTGTCCTGTCCTACCGGTTGGGAGACTCATGAATTTCAGTGTATTCATATTGATATGGGCATGACCTCCCCGCCCCCCACCTCTCTCCTGTCATTTATGTATCAGTTGAACATATACTTGTCATACCCTCGGCTAGAGATGAAGATAAACAAAAGCAAACAACCCTGATATCTGCCTCTAAAGCCAGGGACACACTTTAGTAAACACTGTGCAGAATTTCAAATTAGATATAATGCCTAAGGGGTTGCTGGTGCCCAAAGGGTGGTTAAAAACTCTGGTAGGTCAGCAAAGTCTTCATGAAAGGAAAAAAATCCTTGGGCTGAATTTTGAAAGACAAATATAGTTAATGAGAAGTGATGAATGCGTATTCTCATTCCATCTAGCCTGAACCAAAAATGTAGGTGGGGAAAGAGAGTGATAGGATACTAAATACTGAAGAAGCTAATAAGATGCAAATTATGAAGGGGTTAGTGTGCATTTTAGAAAGATCTCATGCACAGTATCATGGGGAGGTTGTTAAGAGTTACAGGGACCAGACTGGTTAAAAGCCAATGGAGGAGGAGTAAAGATCTCAACTACAGCTTCAGTAGCCAGATGAGAGAGAGGAGTATTTCTTTCTTTTCTCTTTCTTTCTTTCTTTCTTTCTTTCTTTCTTTCTTTCTTTCTTTCTTTCTTTCTTTCTTTCTTTCTTTCTTTCTTTCTAGCATTTATCTCTTTATTATAGATTATCAGTGGTTTATAGTCATCATAGAAATGATGAGGTATAGTATAGGAATACCACCATCCATGTTCTGTTAAGTTTACATAGGCCTGACATTGAAAGAATATAAAACACTATGGAAATGTGTCCTTGATCCTAACATCACATTTGAATCTTAGGTGCACCCCATTACTTGGTAACAGTCCTACATATTAAAAATCATTTCCAATTAACACAAAAACATACTCCAAAATTTCCATTCCCATGTCCTTATTTTTGATTATGTTTTTTCCCATCATGGTATACTTCTTTATTTCTTTGAACAAAATGACATCCTTTCCAGTTATGACCTCAAAGGCTGGATCCCTTTAATCTCTGAAAGTTTTGTTATGGCATTCCATGCTAACTGTTTCCTTGAGAGGAACACTTCTAAAGTGAAATCAAAAAGGTAGATGGACGAGTCCAGGTGACTGGCTGATTGATTTGTGGGCTAGAAGGGAGAAATATGGGAGCCATCATAATGAAAGAAGAGACATATAAATGCAGGATTTGTGAAAGTAATATATGTTTAATATGTCTGCAGCACATTTAAGTAGATATGGTCTATAACTGTTGGATACAATGGTGTGGAGTTTAGTAGAGTTAAGGTAGGGCTTTGGGAGTCTTCAGCATATTGTCACTGGCCAAAATCTTCTACAGAGGTGTATACAGAAAAAACATGGTGCATGGAAAAAACGTATTGCTTCTTATATTAGTAAGTAAAATCTGTTGGGTGTATTGGAGTAAGATGCTTAGAAACTCTAGCGACAATACCATGGGATCCGTACCTACTAGGACTTAAAGTCATTAAGTAACTTAATCAATATCACTCTATTTTTAATCACTAAAGAAAGAATTTGAAACTAGAACTCTGTCTAAAAAGCCTGTGCTATGGATCACAGCATTATCTGATTTTTAATATATCTTCCTAGACAATATAAATTATTTCTACTAGGCAGTTTGACATCTACATTTAATGGAATTGGTTCTTCAAAAATTTAAATATTAAGATACTTTGTTAAGTAAATGTTAGGTAAAATTCCATGAAAATTAATGTATTTCTTTATTTTATTTAGACAAAAGGACAGATGAAAATCTCCTTGGGAGTAGCAATTTAAAAATAAAAGAACAACTGAACTTTCTTTTTTATGAAATAGTTGAACAGGGTGTTGTTCATGTTTTTCTAGAGCTATATAGATTCCAAACATTCTAATACATCACATGTGATTCTTGTAACAGGCTTGTGAAGCAGGTATTCTTCTCATTTTATAGTTTAAGAGATTGAGTCACTTAGGCACATCAAATATTTTAACACTACTTTCTTCTTCCTTTTGTGTATTAATGTAACCGTGGCATGGAAAAATATAATGCTCTTATACTGATAAGTTGGAAAAGCTTATCAAGGAAATGATACTCAGTTAAAATGTTACGTGAGTTTTAATTTCCTAAAATCTCCCAGGTGATCAATTTTTCTTTTCCTTATAAGAATGATGATTTTCCCTTCACAGAGACTGAAAACTTAATTAAACTTTAGTTGCTGTTTAGCCAAGCTACAACACAATTTCATTGATTGGAAATGATGAATCATATTCATAAATTCAACAGCATTAGGAAATGAAAATATATAAGGCAATGCTTTAGGAACAAGTCACTTTTATGGAAGGAGAGCATCCTCCAAAGAAGGCCACACACATATGTGCATACATGAAAAAGAATTAGAGTATAGAATATATTACTTTTATATTTTTTATTTTTTAACTAACAAGTCACTGCCATAATAATAACCCATTTCCCAGTGGATTTTGGTAATAAGAGCTTAGCCAAATGGCCCATTGATCTATATAAGAAGCCATTAGTCTGAGGGTGGGGTAGCGTTTTTAACAGTATGAATTCACCACAGTACGTTTACATAAAATGCCACGGTGATGTGTTCTTGTTTACCCAAGAACCAAGTGAACTCAAGATTTTCATATAGGAGTATCCTTTAATTCCATGTTTATATTTAGGCAAAGTGCTGCTCTCGTAAAAGATTCACTGCACTGTTTGGAAAAACATTTTAACATTATGCAAGAGGCAGATGAAAGTGATATTTTTAATATACTTTGCATACTTAATTCAGAATTATTTATAGAGATTACAAATGATGTTAAGTGGCAAAAAGATATAACTGAACTATATTCAGAAGAATTCAGCAAGAGCTCTGGATTGCAAAAAGGATACAACTAGTAAGAGCTAAATTCATGGTGACTTATTGTCTTCAAAGTAAGAACAATCTAGAAGATAAGCACTTTAAAAAGAGTTCCCATTTGATTTACTAATTGCATTGGAAAGGAGCATGACATGAAATGGCAGATTGAAAGATCAAGGTTATTGAGGGTTTTATGTAAAGAAACATCAGTGCTTTGGGATTAAAGTCTCAGTTCTTTACTCTGACTGTAGTGACTGTTCATTGAGGTAGGTTCTCCTTGGGATAAAAGAAATGCTGAAAAATGGTAGAATTAGAATTGAGATTTTAAAGAGATCAGAGAATTGCTTTATGAAAAAAAAAAAGGCTAAAGCTTCAGAATCCTAGGGCCCCTTGGAAATTAATTCAATTGGACAGAATTTATATTCCTTGTCCAGTGTTAACTTCCAGGTCTCTGGTACAAGACAGGCAGGAGCACTCAGACTGGATTTAGTTCATGTCCTCAGGAAATTTACCTTCTGAGTGAAGCATAAGAGAAGGATAGAAGTAAAATTAGTATAAAGCAAAGAAAAAAGAAAAAATTCTCCAGAGTTATAAACATAGTACTACTGGACAGAATCAGTAGAGGTAGGGATTTCATTTACCCTGGAGAAGAAACAAGGAAAGAACTCTGAGATTTGTGTTGAGAAAATGATAGTACCTGCACAGGAGAGTTGTAATGGGTGTGTCTACACAGAGGTTAGAGTCTGCCATGAATTGGAGAATGGAAATGCTGAGCTAAAGTTTGATTTCATTGTGTTGTAGTTGGTTGGGAGGGGAGTAGTGAAAGGCCAGGCTGAGAAGGTCTACTGGGGCTTCATTGATAGATAGCTCAATGAAGTGCCAGGTGAGAAAAGCAGGCAGGGGAACACTTTGTGGGTTTTGACAGGCAGATGATTATGCACCTGGGCTTAGGTGTCTGCTGGATCTTAATGGAAGTCCATCCTATGTTCTTTATGTGATGTGTTTCCTTAAGCAAAATTAAATTTCCTGGAACATTTTCCTTTCCACAATAAAAATTAGTATTTTTACTACCTCCTTGAGTTATAATATTCTGATAAGTAATGATGTTGCTCATTATACAAATTAGATGATCATTAAATGTTTATGATTGACATTATTGGTGCTGTGATTCAGGAAGATTTATCTAACAGCAGTGTGGGCCTTAGATATGTAGATAGGGAGATACTAAAGGTAGACCATAATGGAAACTAGGAAGAGAGAAGAAAAGAGACAATAAATTCATAGGACTTAGAAACAGGTGTTCATAGTGTTGGGTGCAGAGCAGGCTGAACTGTGTTGTCTGCAGGGCAGGCTGAACAGATGTAGGCTGCAAGATAGCCCACGCACTCAAACCCCCCTCTATCTGGTCCTTTATCACCTGTTTGCCTCAAGTCTGAACATTCAACCCTGCTTAAGGCTGAACACTTAACCCCCCCTTGGGCCAACAAGGCAGCTTGCAGACCCAGAGGCCCCATTAGATTTGGGCTATAAAAACTCCCTCCTGCCAGGCCCCCCTCTCTCTTGCTCTCTCTCTCTTGCTCTTTATCTTTCTTACGCGCGCTCTCTGTCTCTCTCTTGCTCTTGCTTTCTCCCTGTTCATCTCTTCTCTTTTCTCTCTCTTTCCTTCTTTCCTTTCTCTTTGTTGCACTGCTGCAATAAAGATCTTTTGGTTGCTCTGAGTGTTGTGGTCACTTTCCTTTCACATAGGACACAGTGAAAAAAGAATAGACAAGAGTGACTTCAAAATTTTGGAAAATCCAGGTACGGTGGCACATCCCAGTGCCTTGGGAGACTGCGGAAGGAGGGCTCAAAAAATAAGAAAGGGCTGGGGATGTGGTTTAGTGGTTAAGTGCACCTGGGCTCAATACCTGGTGCAAAAAATAAATAAAATGGGGATAAAATAGAAAGCCATGTTTAAGTTTTCTTAAAGTGAAAATAATTTAGATTTATGACATGCCAAGTTTGGGGTTTGCTGAGGTCATCTAGATATATTTAACAGGCAGGTAGAAATGTAAATTTGAAGACATAATCTGCAGCTTCACCTGCATGTGGTGTTCAGGAGGAAGTGAGGCAATATCAAGGAAGAAGGAGGACATGGCAGTGTATCCTACTATCACAATCTCATGAGATAAATGGGTTTGGAGAAAAAGGAAATGTCCACAGAAGATAGGTATGTCTGAGACAGTGAGAGTTCTAAGAAACTTCTCTTAAATTTATTGGAAAGGAAGTCTTGGAGAAAGCAATGTGAAAAAAAGTATTGAGTGTGCAAATTTGGTTGTGAGAAACTTAAGAGTGAATAAAAATGTGAATATAGACTTTAAAAAAGGCTTGTAGCAAGAATTTTAAAATAGGACTCAAGTTTGAGATCATCATAAAGAGGAAAAATTTTTCTTCAGTTATTTTTACTGCTATCTTATAGTTATATATGATAGTGGTATTTATTATGCTACATTCAAATATGCACATAACATAATTTGATCTGTTTCATTCCCCAGGACCTTCCTTTTCCCTCTCCTCTTCCGTGCACTCTACTTTACTGATCCCTTTTCTATTATTTTTACTATTTTAATTAGTGCACTATAATTATATATGTAATCAGGGTTCCTTGTAGTATATTCAGATATGAACATAGCATAATTTGGTAGATTTTATTCCCCAGGACTTTTCCTTCCCTCTTAATTTCTTTCTTCCACTCTGTGGGTCTTTTAATAGAATCAGAGTAATAACCAGATTTTCTTCTATAGTTCCAATGTTTCTGGTTTAATTCCTAGGTTTTGATCCACTTTGAATTGATTTGTGTTTAGGGTGAGAGAGGAGGATTTGATTTCACTCTCCTGTATATGGCCATCTAGATTTCCTAAGATTGTTTATTAGAAAGGCTATCTTTCTCTAACACACATTTTTTGGTACCTTTGTCAAGGATCAGATGACTGTATCTATGAGGTTTTGTCTCTGTGTCCTTTGTTCTATTTCCTTGGTCTTTGTGTCTGTTTTTATTTAAGTATCATGCTGTTTATTTTTCTTTTAAATATAGCTTTGTAGAATAATTTGAGATCAGGTATTGTGATGCCTCTAGCATTGCTCTTAATTGTTCAGAATTGCATTGTCTATTCAGGATCTTTCATTCTTACATATGAATTTTATGACTATTTTTCCTAGTTCTGTAAAGAATTGTCATTGGCATTTTTATGGGAATTACATTAAATATATAAATAACTTTTGGTAGTATGACTATTTTGATAATATTAACTCTGTATATCCAAGAACATGGAAATTCTGTCTATCTTCTAATGCCTTTAATTTCTTCAGTGTTCTGTAATTTTTATTATAGAGGACTTTAACCTCCTTGGTTAGATTTATTTCTAGGGTTTTTTTGTTTGTTTGTTTGTTTGTATTTTATGAAGCTATTGTGAATGGCATTGTTTTCCTGATTTCTTTCTTAGCAGATTCATTATTTGAGTATAGGAAAGCTATTGGTTTGTGTATATTGATCTTGTTTCTTGCTACTTGGCTGAATTTGTTTATCAACTCTAGTAGTCTAATTTTTTTTTAAAGAGAGAGAGAAAAAAAAATTAATATTTTGTTGAGGGCCACAGCCGAGTCAGGATGATGCATGGCATTTTGCCAGAAGGGAGTGGTTGAGAGGTGATGCCAGCGAGCCATTGAGATGATGATGGTTAAGTTAAGCTGTGTATTCACTTGTATATAGACCTTTACTGTCCGGCAATAGGGCGGCTCTTGCTGCCTCAGGGGCCCACTACTTTGGAGTTCCCATTGAGTTCTTGCAGGGTTCCGAGAGAGTGCAAGCCGAGCCTGGTAGAGGAGAGAGGTCCCTGGGGAGCATGTGTGGAGTGTGCTGGTGAAGTTCGGGAATAAAGAGCTGCTGTTTGAACCTACAAGTGCCTCGTGGCTGCTCGGTTATTTGTGCCCAGCCAGACTGAAGCAATATTTATTTTTTAGTTTTCGGTGGACACAACATCTTTGTATGTGGTGCTGAAGATCGAACCCGTGCCGCACACATGCCAGGCGAGCGCGCTACCGCTGGAGCCACATCCCCAGCCCCTCTAGTAGTCTTCTGATGAACTATTTTGGGTCTTCTAATGATAGAATCATGTCATCTTCAAACAGAGATAACTAGACTTTTTCTTTCCCTATTTGTATCCCGTGAATTTCCTTCTCTTACCTGATTGTTCTGACTAGAGTTTCAGGAATTATATTAGGTAGGAGTGGTGAGAGTGGGCATCCTTGACTTGTTCCTGATTTTAGAGAAAATGCTTTCAGTTTTTCTTCATTCAATATAATGTTGGCTTTGGGTTATCATACATAGCCTTTATGAATGGGTGCTGGTTTTTGTTGAAGGCTTTTTCTGCATCTATTGAGATTATCATGTGATTTTTGTCCTTAATTCTGTAATTATATTTATTGATTTGCCATTGTTGAAACAAAGTTGCATCTCTAGGATGAAACCAACTTGATAATGGGGTACCATCTTAATGTGTTTTGATTTTGTGGATTACTGATGTTTTATTAAGCATTTTATTAACTATTTTCATCAGGGATATTGGTCTGTTGTTTTCTTTCATTGATAGATTTTTATCTGGATTTGGTATCAAGGTGATACTGGCTTCATAGAATAAATTTGGGAGTGTTGAGGGAAGATTTTTAAAGTGTATGGGTAAAGGCTGGCATTGTATAGGATTTATGTGTGTTTTTAGGCTTAAAGCTTAGAGAGGATTGAGCCAAAGAAAAGAGAGGAAAACCATTTCCTTTGCAGGGACTCTTGGAATGGAATGAAGGCCTCAAATAGAACTGTGAGGTCTTGTAGCTGTCGTGAATCACACCTCAGTTCTTCGGTAAGTATGTTTTTCTGGTCAGAGGCTCATGTTGCTTATACAATCCAAGTGTATTATGGCTGAGTGAGCAAGTAATAGTGGGCAGTTTGAAGAGAAAAGAACATCTAACAATGTGTGCTAGCCTACTACTTACAATTGGTGTGAACTTAAACAAGTTTCTTAATCTTTGGGGTCTTCAATTTCTTCTCCAAAAGAGAAAAAGAATTTAGAGAGCCCCTTCTCTGTATATTGTAGGCACCTGGAAGTTGCTAAATTTATTGAATTACCATTAATATAATTAGGTAGGCTATTTATATTTAACTTATATAATAATTTTACTATTAATACTCTATTATATTTTTTCCTAGTCATTAAGTTACTCCATCATCCACTGAAGTAATAATTTGATAAATGCTTCCAAGTGAACTGAGAAAATTACTGTAAGTTCCTAAAGGTAATTGATCTATTGTCTCCCTTACTATAATCAGGAATTAATCTATGGTAATGATTCAGCATTTTCTGTTATGTATAAAACATTATGCAGTAAAATATAATATGACTAATTCAAAGTGAAAAAAAAACCTTCCCTTCTCATTAGTGAGGTCACATATAGAAGATCATGCTTTATCATCTTAATTTATGTGTGTGTACTGACAATGACCTTCTCAGAGCCCAGGTATTTGTCACGTGAGCCTGATAGAGAGAGAGGTTTCCTTTGTCCTAGATTCTTTTGCTGAGGGTCTAGGAAACTTTTCAGCCAACCAGTTAATGTTTATATGTAGAATCCAAGAGTATTTTTTATAAGTACCTTTTTTTTTCATCTTATTAGTAAAAAGCATTTAAGAGCTTATTTTAAATATTCACATCACTAAAGACCCCTCCTTTCCACTCTTCCTAATTGCACCCAGAAAAGCAAATACTCAAGCAAAATCCCCCAACTGCAAAGTGGGTCACAATTTTATAGAAGGATCTGAATTGGGCACCAATCTAAAAATAATAGGTTGCTAAGAACGAGGGCATCTGACATGCTCCTGACAGGGCCACTGGAAAGCTACAGTAAGCTGATGAAAATAGATTTTATTTTTTTGATACCTCTAAGATTCTATATTGCCTGTTGATCTTTGACTCATTTAAGGAGATGGCGTAGTATCCTATGGTGGGTACTAACAATCTCTTCCAATAAGTTGAGATTTAGAGAAAATGGAGTTAAGATGAATTAAACAGGATTTCATGAGATCTGAAGATTCCTCTAATATATCATAAAGCAGTGGTTTTACTTCTTTCATTTTATTTAATGGGTAGAATCTGTACTCTAAATGAAAGCTTAGCCCAGAAATGTAATATATAAATTTGATTAAAGTGGAAGTCCTCTTTTCTAGGGGTTAGGGTCACTTTGCCTTCTTCCTGGACTTTCAGCTCTTTGAAGTCCAGGGCTGTGTCTGCAAAGCCAGTAAAGTCATATGTGTTTCTTGGTGTTCTTTTCACTGTAAAAAGATCACTCACCAGCATTAAGGAAGTCAGTGTTTTAATAGGTAGTCGGTAGGGAGGAAGAGGAGATAGTTTTGGAATCTGTTGATCTAATAGACAAAATGATAGAAGAAGAAGATTTGAGTAGAAAACTTTGAGCAACTAAAGGGCAATAGGAAGGGTTGGGCTGAAGAAGGAATAAAGAATGAAGAATTATAAGGTGCATTGAAATCCCACAGAGTGCCAGACATACTCATAACATTTAGTTTTCACAACATTGTTCTGAGACAAATAACCATTTTACAAATTGAGAAGTTAAGGCTCAGAAAGTTTAAATGACTGGCTCATTGTTGGCAAATAGTAGAGCTCAGATTTACCACCAATTCATAGCTCAAGATGTTTTCACTCCACTGTGCTGACTTGGGGAAGAACCTAGGGCAAAGGAGGAGAAGGAGGAATTCAATGACTTTGAAGATCTCTCTTTTCAGTTTTATTTAAGGCTGTCTCTAAATGTGTCTCCTGGTGAGAGATTTCAGGTGCTACTCAGCAAGTACTAGGCCAGTTCCCAGAGAAGGCTTCCTGGATCCACCTGATAAACCTGGGCTACCTGACTCACCTCATTGTCTGACCTTGCCCAGGCCCTAGGGGAGGGGAGTGAAGGGTTTTGTTGCAAGTAGTGCTATTAATAATTACTCAGAAGCAGAATTTTCTTTAATGCAAGCTTATATTCAATCACACCAATCATCAAATATAAACAATTAATGCAAAAAGTGTTGTGTGTGCAGGAGCACTCCAACTAGCATATAGTGCACTCTAATTAAACACTATAAGCTAATCACACAATCCTAGGGAAATCATGAGCCCCCAAATACCTCTGATGCCACACGTCTTCTCTTAGCCAAAGAGTAGATGTTGTCCTTGTCTGGTGATTCTCTTCAGCTGGAAGCCAGGGAATGGTGGAGTCAGTCCAGGGACGGACAGCAAGTTGGCCAGTCTCACCGATGGCCTTGGAGCAAAACACTTCAATGTGAAAGGACCAGCAATTTAAATACAGTTTCAAGTTGGTGGTGTATGTTAGTGATTGGTTACACCCAGTGAAAGTCAATGTCCCTTGGTTATGTACAGTGAGGTGATGTAATTGCATTAGGGCATGTTCCTTGTGCATGTGCATGGAGCTGTGCTCCCTATCAATTGTAACCAGTCATTGCAAAGCCTGCCTATGGCTAGTGTCCCTTATCAATTGCAAACAGACTGACCAAGCAGTTCAATGGCTGCTGTTCCTTATGGCCAACAACTTAGTTCCAGCATGTCTATAGCAGATGCTCCTTACAGGCTTCCTGTGTTATTCCTGAGGTTCATTTAACTATGGACACTTTCTGTTCTGTGATAATACCCTGGCCTTGATTCAGTACAGCCTATGACTATAAAATTAACCTTTGTCTTCCCTTTCCTCACCTCTCCTCTCCCCTCATGTCTTCTCTCTCATTCATCTGTTCATCCATCTACCCACCCATTTTAAAAAAAAATCCCATTATTTCATGACTGTTCAGGCCTTCAGGGAAGGAGCTGTGAGTTGGAAGTGCCTTCAGAGGTTTTCTCATGGCACCCTTAGGTTGGGCAGGTGGAGGGGATTCTGGATCTCATTCACCTACCTTCTGGGGAGGTACAGGCTGCAAGGACACAGAGCTAGTTAAGTGTCCACAGACATTGGGTTGGGATTAGGGGTTCATTTTGTGGGGAACCTATCAAGAAGAAGGTAATCCCAGATTGGTGGCCTAAGATTTTCAACAATTTACTGAAGGACTCAGAGGGAGCCAGTAAGGAATCTAGGTACCACTTCTAGAATATAAATGGGGTCTGAGATTTTTGAAAGACAAAGGTTGGGTTAAGAGTGTTGCAGACTAAGGCTGGGAAAACAGAACAAATGAGGCTCAGTGCTGAGCATAGGGTTTGTTCCCTGAGTTCATGGCCATTGGATTTCAGTGAAGCAGGTGAGTAGTTGGTGGACTTGGCTTTCTATCTGCTCATATTATCTTGAGCCCAGAAGCCAGGCAGGACTTTCTTTAAGTGATAATAAGTAAGGCTTTGATTCCCGGCAGAATGACATTCAGATCCTAACTCTATCATTTAATACTCACTTGGGTAAGTATTTAACATTGCCATTCCTCAGTTTCCTTTATACACAGAAGTGAAATCAATAGGTGCTCTATTTCAGAGAGAGCTGTTAAGAAGATTAAACAACGTAATACATGTAAAGTGATTAGAACACATATTCAGTGTTATGCATTAATTTACTAATAGAATTTTTGATATTTTTTTTTTTACTATCATTACGTAGATCAGCTGAAAAACAGGAATTGTGAAGGAATAACATGGACCTTACTCCTTTATCTTGGGCATACTTTGCTAAGGAATGATAAACATTCTTTCCTGATAAACCTAGATACAACTTTAGAATCAATTCTCCATATAGTGCTCTAACAATTTCCATAAATTAATTATGTCTAGACATCTACTCTCTCTATTCCAATCTATTAATTCTCCATACAGACCCCAGAACATCTGTTTTTTTGGTGAACTTTTCACTGTCAATGAACTGACCAACTTTAAAATTCATAATTTTATTATTAGTTATTGTTAATTATTACATAGAGTTGTGAAGAATCACTATCAACTTACTGACTCACTGAACAAAATTTAAAAATCTAGTTTTTCTCAAAAACCAGAAGTGATATTTGCCTTTACTATAATATCATCTGCAGAAATAAATATGAATTATATAAGTATCTATCAACCTTTAGTTCATACTTATATTCAATGAAATTGTCAGACATTTCTTTGTAGGTATTAATTTGCATTTGGCAGCTGGCCTTCAATAAAATTTTCAATGTTCTTGCAGATATGACTTTGACATTTATTATTGGCAAGATAAATACTATTCTAATACTTTCTTTTTTACAGTATCACGCACATATACAAAAGTGCAGCAACAGATAAAGAAACCATCTGAATTTTCTATAAAATATTTTTGAATTGGTGCACTCACTTGTGGATCTAAATATGAATTTCTAATTTAATCACAAGGTTCAATTAATTTTTTTAAAAAAATGTAGAAAAATAACATTGAAAACTTCAAACTAAAACTTCAATGATAGACACATCTGAATATTTTGGTGAGAAATTTCAAGACAAACATCTTAGCTCTGGATTATCAGTTTCATTTAGATAAAATTGTTAGTATTTCAAAAGAATGAAAACCAAAAGGACATCCACAGACTTTTTTGTTGCTGTTTTCTTTTTACTTTATAAGACACCAACTCTACTCTTCAAATGTCTTAAAGAGAGAATATGGATGAAAGACCTTTTTATCCTGTTTTGTTTTATTTTTATAACCTCTTCATGCCCAGTTTCTGATATTCAGAGTCCAAGTCCATTCCCTGGGAGATTTGTAAACACATGATAGAAGAAGCTTCTGATTTGACCTTTACAGTAGAAAAATAGAAATTTGTTTTCTGACATATAGATAGTAATAATTTTGGGAAACTACCAACAATGTTATTGGAGAAGAAATTATCAATAATAATTAACATTTATTAAACATTTAAATGCCAGGAAATCAAATATCTCTGTAAGGTGAATTACATAATTTTACTTTTCCAGAAAAGGACACTGAGGCTAAATCACATGCCTAATGCCTGTCTATTAAATAGTGAAACTGGATTTAAATAGAGGTCTGTCTGTTGTGGTCAAACCCTTTCATCTTCCATTGAAGCATTTTGACTCCTACCTAGGATTGAAAGATCTGTTTATTGAAAGTGTGAACCTGAAAGAAGAAAAAGGTATATCAGGTCTTCAAAGTTTATTTTATGTGGGAATTGCACCTGCTGCACATCTGATTGCACATCATAGATACAAGAATAAAATTACTTAAAAGGGAGAAAATAGTTGTCCCTTGATGTCCATGGGCAATCAGTTTCAGTGCTCCGCATGTGTTACAGTTTAGATGAGGTATCCATAAAAGCTCCTGTGTTAATGCAGGAATGCTTAGAGGTGACTTGGTGGGTTTTGAGAGATATAATCGAAACAACCCTAGTCTGAATAGACCTGGTGGTACCTGTAGGCAGGAGGGGAGTGGCTGGAGGAGGTAGGTCACAGGGGTGCAAGGTGGTACCCTGGAAGACTTCATCTTTCTTCTGCCCATGCCCCTTCCTACCTCTCTACTCCCTTTCTTTGCTCCCTGGCCAGCCGTGAATGGAGTATCATTCTTCTTCCATGTCCTTCTGGTATGTTCTGCCCCACCTTGGGCCCAGAGCAATGGAGTTGACCCATCATGGGATAAACGTCTGAAACCATGAGCCAAAATAATCTTTCCTTCCTTTATCTTGTTTGTATCAGGTATCTTGGTCACAGTCATGGAAATCTGACTAAACACACCATGGATACCAAAATCCTTAGATGCTCAGGTCCCTTATATGAAATGGCATGGTATTTGATATAACTTCTACACATTCTCCTGTATACTTTAAACCATCTCTCGATTACTTGTAATATCTAATGTATTAAAATATACCACATTGTTTAATGACAAGAAAGATGTCTGTACATCTTGAGTACAGGAAAAATTTATTTCCTGAATGTTTCTTCTGTGGTTGATTGAATCTGCAGATGCAGAAACCACGGATACACAGGGTAGATTATACTCTAAAATTGAAAAAAAAAATTACAAAATCATGGAAATCTTGAGTTTCATTATTTTCTTAAAGTGTGAGATCTGAGGCCAGGAGCCATAAACAACCTTCAGTTTCCAGACTTCTCAGGAGAGTTGTTACTCTTCTTCTATTCATTTTTATAGCTAGCTGTCTGTGGTTTTATTACAACTTTAATTGGCTAGAGCCTTTAATTATGGTAAGGTGAATCCATTTGTGTGAAATAACAAGCATAAACTTTCTTCCATTATTAAAAGTGAACGTTTGTGCAAATTTAGACTATCTTTTTTTTCCTGCTACATACCCTTCACTCTAGTCTCCTATTTCTATGTAATTTGTGTCTTTCAGACTTTGTATTATTAGCTGTGGAATGTGACAGGTAGAAAGAAGGCACAAGGTCATTTCATTATTCTTTGAAACAGTTTCTGGCACATCACTTTCTTGGTTTTAAAAAAAAATCTATATAACTTGCAATTGAATCTTCTGTTTTAAATGTCTTCTTTCCTGATGACATTCCTTCAGTTACTTGATTCTGGATAAATGCTAAATCAGATATCAAATTTTTCATTGAGTGTTCTACATTTCACTTTTTAAATGTGATAAAAAATAAAATCCTCACCCACTTTAGGGAAGATGCCATCAATGTCAGCATACATTTTTGGGTCTTCCTGAATCCCACAATAAAAATAGAGAGATTGGAAAGCAAAAGCAAAAAGCCATGTTCAACATCTTCACCAGTGCCAGGAGTCACCACAGCCCTAGGAGCCCCAATATACCAAGAAGCACAAAACCCATTAGAAACTGGCGTTTGTGCACTGGAAGGTGAAGATGAACCATGTGTGAATAGAGATACAGCCCTTCTAAACCCAATAAGAAAGGTCTTGTTGCTGGCTGGAAGAGTGTGATTAGGAAATAGGTGCCAGCTGCTAAGTTTCTTTAGATAGGCTTTGCTTTATAAGTCATACTCTTCTTGAGGGAATCCCGGCCAAGAGCTAAGCAAGATTACTGGAAAGGGTCTTGTTATTTCTACCAGAAAGGAACATCTTTAATAAAAATGCACACCACATATCTGCTTTATGGGTTGGTAGCTTTTTGTCCAATCTTGCTTCCTCTACTTTTTTTTTGAGTGTGCACTTTCATATTGTCCCTAACTCTGTCTCAGTGTCTGCATGCAGGTGGATTCTGCTGGCAGGAGGGTCAGGGTTGTTCTGAGAAGGCAGGCAGTAAGATAGGTGGTGTGTGAAATTGGTCTTGGTGTAATTGGATGGGTCAGTTGCCAAGCACTTCCCTGGAGGTGGTATGGCAGAATGTCGTGGTGGATAAGACTTGCAGGTGCAAGGCTTTGGGATTTGGAGACAACAATGTATACAAAACCAATGGAAATTGGTTATTATTATGTTTTATTGATGGACTCCAAAAGGTTAATAAAAAAGCTGAGAGCAGTTGACAACAAAAAAATTATGTATTCTGGAAGGCTTTTTTGGTCAAACTTATAAAGAGTTCAGGGTCTTTAGTATCAGGAATGAAGAAAATCAATTGGAAACCAAACCCATTCCTTTAGGGAAAGACATTTTGCCCCTGAGAATCCCTTTCAGGATCTGCTTCTACTTCTTCTCTCAGCTGCCAGGGGTAAGCCACTAGGGTTAAGTCACAGCATAGACCAGGCAAGGACATGCTAAGTGTGAGCAGAGAACAATGGAATTATTCTACAAAGCAGGCATAAGAATTAGCACCATGTACCAAAACTGGTAAAGTACCTGGGTTTTGAGGGAGAGAACCCAAGGGGCCCACAACACAAGAATGGAAAAGGGAGACTATTGACTTGTGATGCTAAATGCAACATCCTGACAAGGACTTCAGAAGACAGAGAAAACTCTCTTCTTGTGTAGCCTCTAGAAACCTGAGAGAGTGTTGATCCATGTTGAGAGAAATTGAAATGCCTTACCTGCTGCAGTAAAAGTGCAGAGTAAGATGTTTAAAATATTTGTAGATGTGGGCATACCCCCTTACTTCCTAAGGCCATCAGGAATGAGATGGTGGGAAGGGAACTGGCATCCACAAGAAATTCTGGTGACTCTCCTCAGGAAAGCAGGGTTGATGGTAGCAGATGCCATTAGGGAGGGTGGCTTGTTAGCAATGGGGATGAGAGGCGACCCAAAGTAATAGAGGCCAGGTGGTGGCACTTACTGTCCATATGTCATAGAAGAGCAGGTGTGCTTGAATTGTAGAAATGGGTAATAGACCAGACATTCTCAGGGGCAAAATTGAAAGCCAAAGAAGTTACTGATGAATGTGTGCAATAGCAAAGAAGTATATGAGCAGAAAGTAAGAACAGATCAGCAGGAAACCAAAGGAAGTTCCCCAATGAAAGCTCAAAATCTATATCCAGTTTCAAGACCTGAATCATTTTTTTTTTCTGACCTAGAATTCATTGAATGGAGTGGTGACTGGGTCACTAACAGGAAGGACCTTGCAACACCATGATAAGTACACTGCAGTGATTCTCCCAACCCTTCACCACAGCATCTCTGGGCCAGTGGGTCCTGGGTCTACACAATGAACTTGTACTGGAGCAATAAAACAGACACCCATCACTGTTGACAAAGCCATATGCTCTTCATTAAGTGAAATCTATACCTTGTACATGTTTTTTTTTTTTTTTTTCATTTTGTGTCAGAGCAGTTGATTTTATGACCAAAAAAATGTTTTATCTCATTAAGTAGACTTTCATATGAATCGGGTCTCTGATATTTTGAAAGAAAGAACTATTTTCAGTATACCGCCTTTTAGAAACTAGATGCAATTCTAGCCAACTATTAGCTGCTGCTGCTGCTGCTTCTTCACCTTCACACTGGATATGAGGAGGCCTCCAGCAGCTCATCCAATCCCACTCAGTTGCTAGGGAAGTTCAGGATGAGCAGAAGGATGTAGGAAGTCTCAGTCTCCAGCCAGTATCTGGTAAACCAAGGAGAGAACTGAGGTTTTCACAGCTTCTGAGGCAACATTCCCCATGGTTTTGTGTTTGTCCTTAACCAGTTCTACAATTGAATTCTAATTTTCACTTCTTTATCTGATAAGCCTACTTAGCAGTTCACCAATCTCTTTCACATGCTGGAGTCCTAACTCAAATTTGTTTAACTAATATAGTCTCATTCTTGTGGATAACTCTCTGTCTTCCCATCCATCTTGTAACTGAGAGAGTGGATTATTTTTGTTGAACCCAAACCTCTACCTTGCAGTGACAGTTCCTGGCAAGACAATGGATATTATCTGCTCTTCTGACTAAGATTTAGTCTTTTGACCCCACACCAAACACTGTTCACTTGCTTATTGCCTCAACTTGACACCTTTAGGATATTATGCCTTTAACTACCAGTTGGCTTTCAGGATTCCAATCCAGGTATTGGTTACTTCCCTTAAACTTTCACCCTAATAAAGCATGTCTAGGCAGCAGTCTGATATTTTTGTGAGATAGAAATGGAAATAAAGCTCATTTTTTATCTTCTTAAATTTCATTTATTAGTAATTGCAATTTGTTTTTTTTTTCATGATATAGTAAAAGAAAATTTAGTTTCTTCTCATGAATTTGAGACTTTCCTCCACATCAAGAACTGTGAATGTTCTGGGACTTACCCTCTTTGTACGATAGCATATTTTCTTGCTATAGTTTTATAGATATTCACAGGTCTCTGTTACAACAGCAGCAAATGTAGTGAGTATCATGTTTGTATGGGTTCCCATCCTGTCCTCTCATGCAGATAACATAGAAACCCAGACAAATGTAGCAAACACAGGAGGCTTCCATCCCAGGTAAGGAATCTTGAGTTAAGGAACCTGAAACTTTTATAATGGGCAATAAATTGCCTCTCATTTGTCTCAGAGGAAACATTATCTTTGTGTAAAAAATAACCTTTCCATTGTTCTGGAGAGAGATCTATACTACCCTCTAAGTATGTTCTCTACAAATATACTTGAAAAGATAATTTAGAACAAAGATAGTCATTACTTCTCCTAATAGCAGGAACCTATGGGGAATTATCTCCTAAGATCCCATTCTTCAGTGTGGAAAACAGTGTACCAACTCTGAACCAGTCATCATATCTAGCTTGTCCAAAGACATTATTTTGACAGTGATACTCTTTGATCAGTTAATATTTTTATTCTTCTTGGGAATATGCATTTCTGATTTTATAATATAGATATTTTATTAAGATGATGAAGAATAAACATCTAAGAGGAGATCCCAGAAACAATAATCTTTTTAACCTTATGGAACAGGTTATTATCATTTTTTTTTATCTCTAACTGAACAGTATGGCTGCCTTCTTTCTTCCCCAAATCTCCTGGGGTAAGAATGTTTACTTCAGTAGAGCTGAATTCATTGTTTTTGATCCCTTCAAATTCATTATGCAAGTCTAAGTAGTGGAAACATCGGTGGCAGGTCATTTGTGACATAATATTTATCTTTTATGGGCAGTCTCTTTTATCTCAATACTTAGTCTTATTTCCTCTGAAGCTTAGACCATTGAGTGTGATGACTGCATTGACCTAGGTACCTGTTCTTACGAATTTAAGAATGGTTTCCTATCTCTATACTCATAGGTAAGTCCCATTATGTCTATTACTTTAGCATTGAGATATGAACAAGATCAGAGATCAAGAACTCAAATGCCTATGGTCTAAGCCACTGAGTGACCACAACTCCAGGGGATGATATTCACACTGTAGGCTATGTAAAAGGAAAAGCCTAAGGTATAACCATGTCCAACAATGCTTCTACAACTATACATTTTGGGGGCCCTGTCTATAGGAATTCCACGTATTAATGCCATTGTGCTGATAGGGGTGGGATATAACAAACCAGTGCCATGGCCTCTGACCAAACCAGAGAGGCCATGTCTTTCCTAAAGGCATGTCAATCAAAAATGTGAAGCTGTAAGAGTCTTCATACTCAGCTGGGTGGTCTTTAGAACTCCTTCCAGGCCTACATTTTATGATTTTGTTGGTTTGTTGCTTTTTTCAGGTGCTCTTATTTCTGTTTTCTTCCTGAGTAGTGATTTCTCTGATGGGTACAATTACCAGAAAGTGGTAAGAAATGGGTGAATAAAAGCAAGTGCTCCTTGCGAACAAATACCATTCCTACTCAGAGACAGCAATAGTTCTGGTTTCCAAAGACCAATTACAAAGCAATCACCTGGAAAACTTGATTAAAAATGATCAAAAAGTTTCCTGGGGTCCACATGAATAGAATCAGCATCTTTGGGGTTAGAGGCCAGGAAGTTCTATCTTATAAAGACTTCGAAAATTATTCTTAAATGCAGCCAGAGTTGAGAATCAGTGACTGTGCAAAAGTTTCTGGGAAGAGCAGACACTTTTAGTGGATCAACTTTCCACCTCTATTATGAAACCACTGTGCCTGAGCAGACATCAGGTACTGTGGCATGGCTGGTACTGAATTGAAGAAAGTCCTCTTTTTCGAGACAGCTGGTTGAAGAAACAGATGCTCACAGGTTTGGATATGCCTATCAAACTATATTTTGAAGCATTTAATTTTGATGGGTGATTGAGATTTTGGAAGCCAAAGATTGGCTCTGGATAAGCAAAAGTGGTTTAAGTGTCCAAGTAATAGCAGGTGCTTCAATTAAATTCACTTCCTGTTGCCTTTATTTTTCCTGTTTTCAAATTTCTGGTTGGTGTAACTTGAGATTTGATAATTAATTAAGTGTATGCAAAATTGCCCTGAAAATGAAATATTCCTCTTCAGATGAAAATGTCAGCAGAATTCATTTTTTAAGTTCTCTTAGGTCTGGGTCTATTTAGCCTAACTGAACTGGGCACAGGACCACATAGTTCAGGAAAGTTCTCTAGCGGGTAGCCTGTTGGAAGATGAGCAACAACTTATTTCTGCTCCTTATCTCATGGCTTTAACCATGGTTCCAATTTTGCCAGCTAGCCTGGCAGTGGCATTCAATGCTAGCTTTGATGTGCTTTTAGAGTGACTCCTGGCAGCACTGACACTTTTCCAGAAGTGCCTTACAAAAAAAATCTGTAGTTGTGGTGTAGCGGGAAGACTGGAAGAAGGGAAAAAACAACTTCTCTGACCTTAAAAGATTTCTTCCTATCTCTAGGTTTCTTGTTTCTCACATATAAAGCAGAAGGCTGGTTCTTTTTTTTTTCTTATTAGTTACATATGACAGTATAATGATCTTGACATTCCATACATTTGAATCAAATGGGGTATCATTTCTCATTTTTCTGATTGTACAGGTTGCAGAATCACATTGGTCATACAGTCACGCATATACACGTATTTTGTATACTGATGAGGGTCTCCTTCCATCTTCCGTGCAATTCCCCTTCTCCCTCCTTTTCCCTCCCACTTCACTTCCCTATTTAGTGGTAATTTTCTGGTTCTTTTTTAGTGCCTCCTATTTTTTGTTGAGTCCTTGGAAGTGGGTGGGTTTGTTCTGGTAATGAAGGACATTAGATAATGGCTCCATTGTCTTTTTTAAAAAAAAAAAAACAAAACAAAAAAAAAAAAAAACATGAACCAGCTCATTTTATAACTCTTTTCATTTCTTCAGGTTAACAAGAGATGATCTCTAAGATGTGTTGCAATTTTTAAAGAGCAATAGGTATTACCTTATAGATTGTGTGAATTTTATATTTTAGGACCCTGTTGTGTTAAATAAAATTGGTGCTGGGTAGGAGTAAACTTCAGTGAAACTTAGAATTGGATACTCAGAACAGGTTCTTCCTGAGAGAAAGTACTTCTTTACCCTGAACTTTCCTCCTCTCAGAACTTCTCAGTTCTCTAAAATTCAGGATACCTAACATGGTATATTCTGATTGGTTATATTACTAGTAGAATGATGATAAAGTTCTAGACAGAAACTTCCAAAGCTGAAAGTTTACAAAGTACGTGAGTGGGAGGTGAAAGTTGGCCATCAGCTTACTGAGAAATTCTTCCTACCTTAGCCATAGGTCCTGGACCTCCTCTCTCTAGTGGCATAGACCCCACCCAGTGCTTCAAATGATACATTTCATGAGTCAAACTGTTGAGGGAGCCATGTCTGTGGGGGACAACTTCCCTGTCTACAGGTCTGTTGGAGTGATGTGAAGTAGACTTGAAGTGCTTACTAGCAGAAAAGTATATTCCTCCTCCTCCTCCTTTTCCTCTTCCTCTTCCTCCTCCAGTTTAAAGGCAAAAGCAAACCAATCAGCATACTAAAGCTTATATATCCACTTCCACTATGGGCGATGACACTGATCTTAAACTATTAAAACCTTAAAGCTCTCTCTTCAAATCTAAAGGAGCATGAATAATCCTTTTTTAAAGATGTAGTACATGAACAAAGTGCTGTGCTCATTGAGGGTGTTATTCAAAATACAAAAGGTGTTATTCATAATGCCTCCTTTACCACAGAAAATGCATGCTTGGTAACTTGGGCTTCAGCTGTTGTTAAAAGAAAATCTGCAGATAGAGCAAAAGGGCAAAAGGGTGACATCTGGCATAACAGACTTTCTAAGATGGTTTTGGCATAAAGCCTGCATTAAATAGCAGAAGCAGAAAAAAATCTATTGAAATAAAAATTTAAAAAATGAGTACAATACCACAATGACTTCCAATCTCTAGCAAACTTGTTTAAAACCAGTGCCACAGTTTTGTTGTTGTTATGATCTGAAATGGGCCATCACCTCTAATATTGGCTCTGGAAGACACGAAAATATGATATTTTCTCAAGTGGAGGAGTTTGAATCTTTTCATAAATTCCCAGCTACTGTACACTTAACTTCACCTTTTCATCTGAATGAGTAATGCCCCCAAATGTACGTGCTATTATAGAATTTCCTCCACTTGAGAAAATCTCCCATAGTCGTGGTTCTCCTGTCTTGTATGGATACTTGCTAAATGTGAGGCACCAAGTGATGCTTGAGGTAATAAAGAGCATATTTCATCTTCAAAACCACAGTGGCTTGGAAATTATGAACTCTGTAGCTTGAGAAGAAAATAATATACTGCTTGACAAACAAGGGACAAATTAGAATGAAGCTTCTAAATCATGTAATTATTCAAGACACTGAAAGATAAGAATTATTGTACAGAATTACCTTTGCAGGAGGCTGGCTTAAGACTAGCAATTTTATAGGATTCTATTTTTTTCTTAAACTATATTACTTTGCCTCCATCAGCTCTGCTTGAAGCTGAGCGAGTAAGTGAAAGGGAGGCAGGAACACAACTATCGGTTCTGGATGATCAATAGCTCATTGTTTGACAGTTTCAAGGCAGTGATTCTGCTGGATTATGAGTGAGAGCCCTTCAGTTAGTTCTGATCTGAACAGTCTCAATCAGTTTGTGCCTTTTGCTTTGATATGCATGCACATCTGTGAGGTGACCAAGCCATGGCAACAATTCTGTTAAAAATCAGTCTTTGTATTTGGCCTTGGACCCCAATCAGTTACACTGGAGTTTGAACTTTACCGATGTAAATGACTTATGGCTTCACCCTACTTTCTCACTTGGAGATGAAAGTGAGAATATTATCCATAGTGTGACCTTGATCTGCACAGACTAGATCTCAGTGGGAGTTTGGCATGTGAATTGGGGACACAATATGGCTTTTGAGAGTTGTTTATAAATAGAACCTGTGTTGCCTTACATGATTTATAAAGCCATGATTCCAGAGATTGAGCAATATTTGCTGGTTGAGAAAGAGAGAGTAAGCTATAATGACAAATAACTGAATGCCACTTTTCTACCCCAGCTACTCAAAAGCCTTTCTAGGCTAGAATTCCTTGACTCAATTAATCACATACATTTTGGTTCCCAATTTCTCACTAATTCTAATTCAGAACTTATAGACTCCACTGTTTGGTTAGTTTAAATCAAGAAGAATTATAAATAAAAGGAAAAGGTATAAAGGGAAAGGAGGAGAGATGCCAGGGGCTTATTAACCAAGGGTTATACCTGGAGCCATAATGAGGGATACAATTATCCCAGGTGTCAGATTGACCTGAAGATAAAGGAAGATGGATTTAATTATTTTCTCTCTTGTTTATCTGAAGAGTGGTGACTTTTTTTTAATGAATTCTCTAATGTCCCAGGGCTCTGTATGTGAGACTGCATTTGATATATAAACAGTAGATTTGAAATTGAAAAAAATCAGAGCCAGACATGTATGGAAGTGAGTAGTTGAGAATTAGGAGGAAGCAGAGAACAAAGTGACTGAGAGCAGAGGCTCTGAAATCAGAGTTTTTTGAGTCCTAATCCTGCCACTCACTGTCTCTGTGAGTTACTGTGCCCAAGGATTCTTCTTTGCAGTGTGGGGATAATGGGTGGGACTGGTACTAAAAAATCATTCTACCCTCCTAATCTGCCTTCCTCCTATGTAGCATTTCAAAATTAAAAACTGTTTCTCAGTGTGTGTTTGCTTTTTCCTATGAAATATAACTTAAAAGTTTTCATTTTTCTGACATAAGAAACTAGAAAGATGGATAAAATATGTAAAATAACTCTTTTCACAGGCACTGTAAGACTGTGCTAACTACCAGCGGATGTTCTGCCTCACCTCAGGCTCTAAAATGTGCAGTGACCCCTACAATTTCCCCACCTCCCTGCCTGAGATCCCTCCAGGTCACAGCATAAGGAAGCCAGCCAACAGAAGCCCAGCCTGGTGTTCTTGCTGAATGGAAGAGATCAGGGTCCAGGCCAAGGCAACTAGAATGTGCAAGGCCAAATCTAGAAAGGAGACTTTTTGAGTCTTCAGATAGAGCATGCTCCATAGGGAGTACCTTGAGTCTTCGACTGAGTATGGGTTTGTATCAATATGAAGTGAAATATCCTAGAGCTGGTGAGGTGAGGTGGGAGGATACTGCTAGAAATCACCAACCAAACAACGCCAGCGTGGTTAAACTTTATAACCTGGGAGCCTCTGGATAGAGTCCTCAGACAGGTGGTGTTTTCCTAGTGTAGACAGATTATCCCAGAGGGAAGATAACTCTATACCTGCCAGGAAAGCAACAATAGCACCAGAGAGCATACACACAATTTAGAGGCCCAAAAGGATCAGACTGAACTGAAAATCATTTTACTACAGGCCAGAACAATGTTGGTATTATGGTTTAGGTATAAGGTGTACCCCCCCCCCAACTCAAGTGTGAAACAATGCAAGAAAGTTCAGAGATGAACGATTGGTTTAAGAGAGCCTTGACCTAATCTGTAAATTAATTCCCTGATAGAGGGGGCAGGTAAGATGTGGCTGGATAAGGTGGGTCCCTGGGGGTGTGCCCTTGGGGGTATATATTTTGTCCTTTGTGAGTAGAGGGCTCTCCATCTCTCTCTCTCTGCCCTCTGGCACTGCTACCCCACCCACCAGCCCCCACCTCTTCCTCTCTCCCTTCCCTGCTTCCTGGTACCATGTTCTGAGCTGCTTTCCTCAGCCACACACTTCTGCCAGGGATGTTCTGTCTCACCTCGGGTTCCAAAAGAATTTAGTCAGCAGTCCAGGGATTAAGACCTCTGAAACCATGATCCCCCAAATAAAACTCTTCCTCATCTAATTGTTCTTGTCAGGTCTTTTTGTCACAACAGCAAAAAAGCTGACTAAAAGAGTTGGGCATTCTTAAAAAAAAAGAAAATGTAAGAAAATCTAGCAATTATTTGGAAATTCATAATGTCTGGCAACCAATGAATAAGTATCCCTGGTGTACAAGGAAATAGGAAAATACTACTCATGACAAAGAGAAAAAAAAATAGTAGAAACAGGACCCAAAGTGATAGGGATGATAGAATTGACATTAAAAAACAAAATTCCTAAAACAGCTATTGTGAGTCTTACATATTTGTTCAAGGAAGCCAAAGAATAAATGAACAATAATGAAGAAAGAAATAGAAAATATGGAAAAGACCCCCAGACAAAGCAATGAAAACACAATGTGTTCAATAAAAATTCCCTGGAGAGGTTTTACAACACATTGGCCAGGGTGGAAGAAGTGAACAGTGATCTTGAAGACACCACTACAGGCCTAAGTAGAAATGAAGCATGGAGAGGAAAAAAAATTACAAGGATGTTAGCAATCTTTAGAGCAATATCAACATATCTAATGTGATTGAGTCCCCAGAAGAAAGGAAGGTGGAGGGCAGTAAGTGAAGTCATAATGGCAGAAGTAATCTTGAAGGAGGAGTTGGTCAAATTTTTCCAAATCAATGAAAACCTGAACCCATGAATCCAAAAAACTCGAGGAAGCTCTAACCAAATAAAAAACATCCAGAGCTACACCAATACATAACATAATCAAATTTTTAACATGATGATGAGAAAAATTTTAAAAGCAACCAAAGAAAAGGCAAAATATATCATCCAAAAAATGAAAGCACAACAAAGGTATTTTCCAAATAATTGGAAGCTGAGAGGATGGTTTGCCAGTAGATGTGCACTGCAATGAATGTTTAAAGAATTGTTTTGTTTTTTTATTCAGGCAGAATAAAAACTGTTATGAGGTAAAATTTGGTATATAAAAATAAATGAAGATTACTAGGACTAATAGATAAATGGATAAATGCAAAATACAGTGTTAAATCTCATTTAAAAAATTCTTGACAATCACTTTTTAAAAAGCAGAATTACATACTGCAGAGTTTATATTGAACATGAAAGAAAAAGTATAAAAGCAATAGCACAAAGGATGAGAGAGGGCAAATAGAAGCGTACAGTTATAATGGCATTAACTATAGTGAAGTTATTTTTTGAAGTGAATTATGATAACATAAAGTTGCCCTGCATCTTTTACCCTACAGAAAAACAAAATATATAAAATAAACTATTAATGGAATTGAACAATCAAAATATCTAAAAGCAGCAGGAAAAATGAGAGAGGGAACAAAGATCAGATGGATAAGAAAACAAATGGCAAAACAGCACATGTAAAATATACAGTATATTTAAAAAAAAGAATAAAACATAATGCTTCAAAAATTTTTAGCTGCTTATATGCAGCTGAAAAATGTCTAATCACAGTAAATGTAAATGGTCTCAGCACTATTTAAAAGTGGATAGAGGATTGTCAGCCAGGGGACAAAAGCAGGTTGCAACTACATTCTGTCTAAAGGAATCCATTTTAAATATAAAGAGAAAAAATAGATAAAAAGGAAAAAAGTAAGGAAGGGCATACTGAATTACGCCAACCAAAGCCAAAAGACAGCTGGAATAGCTATACTGATAATGAAATAGACTTGAGAACAAGGGATTTTCAAGATAAAAAGACTCATTTTTTTAAGTTTAAAAGGTTCAATTAATAAAAGATGATATAACATCCTAAATATGAAACTTTCTTATAACATGGCTTCAAAATTAATGATCCCCAACTGACAAAATGGAAAGAATAGACATATCTAAACACTTCAAAGCTTTTCATCCTGTCTCTTAGAAATTAATATAACTAGTAAACAAAAACAAGTAGGGATATGGACACTTAAAAATATATTGACTGACTTGTCCCAATAAATTGGCATTTATTGAAGACTCTACCTAAGAACAACATAAAGCACATTGTATTCAAGTGCACAAGGAACATTTACTAAGATTCAGTACATACAAGACCATGAAAGAGACATAAGAATTTTAAAAATTGAATTTATACAGATTATATTTTTACCACATAAAAACTAAACTAGAAATTAATAACAGAAACAGATCAGGAAAATCTCTAGATATTTAAAAAAATAACTTTCAAGACTTTAAATAATCTATGGGTAAAATAATTAATCAAAAAGAAAATTAGTATTTGGCATTAAGTAAAAATTAAAAGAAGAAGGTATGGTGGCACACAGCTGTAATGCCAGTGACTCAGGAGGCTCAGGAAGGAGAATCTCAATTTCAGGGCCAGTCTCAACAATTTAGTGAGACCTTCAGGAACTTTTCAAGGCCCTTCACAAAATTTGAAAAAAATCACTGGGGATGTAGCTTAGTAGTAAATTACCATGGCCTCAATCCCTAGAAAGAAAAAAAAAGAATAAAACATAATGCTTCAAAAAAATTTTAGCTGCTTGTATGCTGCTGAAAAATGTCTGAAAGGAAAATAATAGCATTAAGTGCTTATATTTAACAAGAAAGCCCTAAACTAATGGTTTCAGCTTTTATGTAAAGAAATTGAAATATAAATAAAACAACTAAACAAAAATAAATAAAGGAAGAAAATATAGAATAGAAGTCAATGAAATGAAAAACAGATTATGAGAAGCTGGTACACTGGAAAACAATTACATAAATCATAAAAAAATCATAAAATTAATTTTGAGCTGTATAGCCAGACTGCTCAAAATAAAGGAAAGCAGACAGATACAGATTGTTAATATTAATAATGGAAAAGGGACATTATTAAAGAACCTATAAACAATGAAAAGATAATTAGGAAGTATAAATTTTAGCAATGAAGTTGACAACCTTCTTGAAATGGTTAAAGTGCTTGAGAGACACATTAAACAGTCTTAAACTTGTAATAAAAAATATTTAAAATGTTTTTCAGCCTCAAATTAATTCTCTATTGATATCTCCTGAATATTTAATGAAAATAAACAACATCTCCAATTTTATACCAATTCTTAGAAGAAAATAGAAGAGGAGGAAATACTTCTCAAAGTATTTTGGAAGTCAGCATATGTCTAGAAGTGTGGGTATCATCCACATATATTCATTATCCTGACACCAAGAGCAGAAAATTACCTGAGAGGAAAAGAAAAAACAAAAACAAATAAATTTTATGAATATATATCCAAGTCCTTTACAGAATATTAGTAATTTGAATTAAGTAGTTTATAATGTAAACAATATACATTGAACATAATGAAATTGGGTTGATCTGAGTAATATGTTGGTTTGTATATAAATCAATGTAAATAGTCATAATAATTGAAAAAGTGTATGAGCATCTGTAAATACAGAGAAAGCATTTTAAAAATTCTATATTCATGATAAATATACTCAGAAAACTAGGAATGGAAGAGAATTCTCTCAATCTGATTATAAATTTTATTAAAACTATTTCTAATATCATATTCAATAGTGAAATAGCATATGTTTTCACCACAGAATGCTAAGATTGAGCACAAGGCAAGGATATCTACTCAATTTCTCTTCATATGGCACTGGAGAAAAATATTGGTAGGAAATAAGATTACATTTAATAGGAGATAAATGATTGATTAAAAACTAAAATCCAATTAGTTTACAAAAATATACCAGAACTAATAAGAGAATTTAGTAAAATCAAAGGTTATAAATATTGAATCAAAGGTTACAAAGATAATGGTATTACTATAGACCTTTTAGCAGTTTAAAATGTTACATATGCAATGTTATCAAAAAATAAAGCATAGGTAATGTTTAAGAAAATAACAAAAATCTGTATATAATTTTACTGAAATTTATAAAAATTGGTAAGAAAACATAAAGAAGACCAAAAAAAGTCCTATACCATATTCATGAATTAGAAGACCTAATATTGGCAAAAGGTAATTCTCCCCAAATTGATCTATGTATGTAACAAAATCACACTAAAAATCTAAGCAGGCTTTTCTTTAGTAAGAATTAATAAGTTGATTCTAAAATTTATATGGAAATGCTGAATATTTAGAATAGCAAAATCAAATGTAGTAATCAAGATTGTGTCCCTCACACATACTACCAAAAAAAAAAAAAACCCAAAAAACAAAAAAAACCAACCACCACCACCCAGCAAGAAAACATTGTCCAATCCCTAGAACGAGTGAATGTATATATTGTATTAATGGGCAAAAGTGGCTTTGTAAACAAGATTAAAGGTACAAACCTTGAGATGGTGAGATTATACTGGATTATATATATGAGCTCAGTCTAATCTCATGAGTCCTTAAAGAGAATCTTTGGATGATATATCAGATAGATGATACCAAATTAGGAGGTCGAGATGAAGGACTTTTACTAGTTGGAACATGGAGTTAGGAGTGACAAGCCACATATAATGGTAGCCTCTAGAAGAAAAAGACAACTTCAAGTGAAAGCCAGCAAGGGAATGTAGCTTTAGTTTTAAAGCCACCAGGTCTTGAATTCTGCCAGTTACTTGACAATAGGAAATGTCTTCTCCCTTAGAGCTTCCAAACAGGAATGCAGCTGTGTAACTTAATTTTAACTCAGTGAAACTTTTGTCAAACTTAGGACCAACAGAACTGTAGGATAATAAATCTGTGTTGTTTTAAACTTCTTATTAAAGGAGGAATAAAAATATGAGAATGTTCTAAAAGAAGAATATTTTTGGCAGACAATCTGATTTTAACATTTACCATAATATCTTACTTTAAATTTATTTAATCAATACAAAATGGTACTGACATAGGGATAATATATAGATCAGAGAGTCTCAAAGACTTTTGGTCTCAGAATACCTTTAAACTCTTAAAAATTATTGAAGATTTCAAGTGCTTTCTGTTATAAGTGCTTTCTGTTTATATATATTTATAAACATATATATATGTTTATATTTTATATTTATATCTATAAACATTTATATCTATAAACATATATATCTATAAACATATATATCATGTATTTTAGTTACATTTTATGTAAAATTAAGAAGTTTTAAAGATAGTATTTGAACTAGTTATTTTAACCTCCACTGTAAAATAATTACTATAATCTCATTATTTTTCATTTTTATTTTTATTCTTTTTAGTTATACATGACAGTAGAGTGCATTTTAACATATCATACCTACATGGACTATAACTTTTCATTCTTGTGGTTGTACATGATGTGGAGTTACATTGGTCATGTATTCATATATGAACATAGGAAAATTATGTCCAATTTATTCTACTGTCTTCCCATTCCCATCCCCCCCTCCCTTCCCCAATTCCCCCCAGTTCAATCCAGTGAACCTCTACTCCTGGTCACCCCTGCCTATTGTGAGTCAGCATCTGCATATCAGAGAAACTTTGGGCTTTGGTTTTTTTGGGATTAGCCTATTTTGCTTAGCATAATAATCTTCAGTTCTATCCACTTATGGGCAAATGCCATAATTTCATTATTCTTTACAGCTGAGTATATTCCATTGTGTATATATGCCACATTTTCTATATTCGTTCATCTGTTGAAGGGCATCTACCTTAGTTCCATTACTTAGCTATCCTGAACTGAGCTTTTATGAACATTGATGTGGCTATGTCACTCTAGTATGCTGATTTTAAGTCCTTTGGATATATGACAACAAGTGGGATAACTGGGACAAATGGAGACTCCATTCCAAGTTTTCTGAGGAATCTCGATACTGCTTTCCAGGTAATCTCATTATTGTACAACACATTATTTTTTTTTTGGGGGGGGATACCTGGGATTGAACTCAGGAGCACTTGGCTACTGAGCCACATTTTGTATTTTATTTAGAGACGGGGTCTCTCTGAATTGCTTAGCACCTTACTTTTTCTGAGGCTGGCTTTGAACTCATGATCCTCCTGTCTCAGCCTCCTGAGACACTGGGATTACAGGCATGCACCCCCATGCCTGGCTATTCAATACATTTTTGAAGAAAAATATTTGTTTTTATGCCCTTCCTTCCAAAAATTAGTGAGAAGAGTGGCATTGTTTTACATTTTTGAAGCTTTTAAATATTTGGTTTATTAACAAACAGCTGTATTTTCATTTTTGTTTAATTTGTTGTAATACCATACATAATCCTCCAGAAAACTCCATTAAAATTTTGAGAGAAGAAAAATAGAAAAGGGAAATGATGTCTTTATATTATTGTTAAAGTAATTTTGACTTCAGGTAACACTGACTGGATCTTTGGGAATCAGACTACAGGATGAGAACTTCTGATATGGGTCAATGGAACACTGTTATCTAGAAATAAATAAATTAATATATATTCAATTGATTTTTGAACTGAGGAACAAAGCTGATTCCTGGGGAAAAGGATAATCTTTTCAACAAATGATGTGAAATATTCAGATAGCATAATTAGAAAAAGAGACCTTAATCCTTCCCTTATGCAACATTAAAAAATTAATTCAAATTATTTCTGAAACATTGGTAATAAAACTATAACATTCTAGATAAAACTATAGAGAAAATTCTTTGTGACCTTGGGTTAGGCTAAGATCTTTTAGATAGGTCTCAGAAAGCATGAACCATACAAGAAGGGGGAAAAAGAAAGAGGAAGAGATAAATCTGATATTAACAAAACTCTTGTTCTTTGAAAGAAACCAAAAAAAGACAAACCACAGTCTGGAGTAAAATATTTGTCATTCATTTATGTAACAGAAGACTCTTGGACAGAATATATAACCAACTTTTGCAGCTCAATACTGAAGAAGACAAATAGCATGATTTAAAAAATGAGCACAATGTTGCAGCAGACACTTTACTCAAAGAGATATGGGGATGACTTATGTCATGAAAAATATTCATCGTGATGAGTCAATAGGAAAATGCAAGTTAAACTGGAACATGACACCAAACACCCACTAGAATGGATAGAAAAACATCAAGTATTGGTAAGAATGTGGAGTTCCTTTGACTCTCATACAAAGGTGGTAGGAAAACAAAATGTATGCCACTTTGGAAATGGTTTGACAGATTCTTATCATGCTAAAAATACAAACATCTACATACTTTGTGACACAATGATTCCATTTCTAGGAGTTTATGCATGAGAAATCAAACATGCCTGCAGTCTTATAATGTGAATGTTCAAAACACTATCCATATTAGCCCAAACTGGATACAACCTAAATGCCCAATTAGGCTACTAGATACACAAATTGTATTATGCCCATATGATTGAATATCACCTAACAATAAAAATAAAAATAACCAGACTACTACTGATATATGCAACAACATGTAAAATCAAAGCCTTATGGTTATGTGGACATAGAAGACTATATAAGGTGTCATTCCATTTATATGAAATTCTAGAAAAGGCCAGCTACTGTGATCGAAGTAGACTATGCTTGTCTGGCACTTGTGGTGGCAGGCAGTGACAATCTGGAAAGAGACACTAGGAAATATTTTGGGGTGGCTGGAGGTTTTATATCTTGATTTTATAGTAGTTACCAAACCTCTTTGAACTCCAGACTTACAATGGAAGATTTTTATTTTCTGTAAACCATCCATGAGTAACACCAATTAAACAAAACTATTATACCTCATGGTTTTGCAACTATGACTTTGGGTAAGTTAAATGAACCAACTCAAGGTTTGAAAGGCTGAAGTGAGACAGGGGGAGTACTTATGCAATATTTTTTTCTGGCAAACAGGGAGTGGAGGCATTTGGTTTATTCTGTGGCAGCACTAAGCAGAGTTCACCCTGTCCTGTCATTTGCTTTGTAGGTGCCAAAAGGCAGGCATGGCACATTCATTCTGTCAGTACAGATTGTAGCTAGCATGGACCAGTTCCTGAGTTGGCAGCTATCGCAGCTTCTGATTTATGGAAGTTCCATGACTGTGGCAGCCACTTGGCTGTGTGACTTCCCAACCAGCATTAGCTTTGGGTGCCCAGTGGTTTTCTGATCTTGTGAAAGGCAGCACCAATTCTGTGGTGTGGCTTTTAGGGCTATTTCCTTTAAACTCAGCCCCAAATTGGATTCTTCAGCTCTGTCAATGGTTCTTCAAGCTACATAATATCTGGTGATGAAAAAATTCTTCATTCAAACTAGCTAAAATAGAATTTTCTCTTTAACTAAATGTGAGTGTACTTCCTTATAGCTAAATAATGAGAAATAAATGAGATAAGATATGTAAAGAACTTAGCACCTGGTTCTTAGTAGAGAATTCAATAAATATTTATAGTTATTGTCATTATTATTATCTGATGCTAGACATACGCACAGTGAGCAAACCAAGATGGGAATATAAAATAGAGAGTTGATTTGATTTGTTTATCTATTCAGAGAAAACTGAAATCATGTAATGATTTGATGGCACCCTGGATACGCCTGGATTTTCAGTTTATGCTAATTTTCCTACATAAGCTGGCCTTTCCCTACCCCCTTAACCTCATCATCTACTTACTTATTGGACTCCAGACAAACTGGCCTTCTAATGCTCTGTTTAAAATATGTAAAATTTATATCTGCCTCAGGGAATGAGTGCAGACTGTTAAGGTAAGAGTCTCATAGATCTCACTTCTCTAAGTTAGTTCAAGATGCAGAATTTTTATATCCAAGAATCCTTAGAAAACCTGTGGATATGATTGTTGCTGCTTGAAAATCATGAATGAGTAGGTGGAGGATAGGCAAATAATGTTCTAATTTTTTAAAATGGGGGAGGGTCAAAATTAGATTTGGAGCAAATCCTAATATAATTATCTAGGAATCCTATGTAATAGATATTTTAAATGGGTTTTGAGTGGTTGAAAAGAATATAGTAGTTAATAATTATTATTGGTTTATGGAAAACCTTAGTTTAGATGGCAAAATATGCTCTTTCTTTTGAGGGAGGACCGTATGACTGTCAGATTAAGGAGCTGCTATGGACAGACTTCAGAAGAATTTGACCAAGAGATATTATCTTTAGGAATAAAGTGGAGAGATGTAAAACACTTAAAACACAATGCAATGACCTATTTGAGTCAGTACTTCTAGCGTGGGACCAATTAGTGAATACCCACTGGCAAGCTCAACACCTGAGGCTGTGAGGTCAGTTCTGACGCCAGTCATGATTTAGGTCAGGGACTCAGTGGCTCAGCGTACATCTCAGTGTACTCTCTTGTTTCCTCAGACATCTTGCCTGAAATCTCATTTTGGGATCTTGGAGTCATTCTTGACATCAGTCTCACTTTTTATGTTCAGTTATCTATTGAATACTGATTAAGTCCATCTTGGCCCAGTTATGACTGTGGTCATCTTAGCACCTAGCCTCATCTATTGATGACTACAACAGCCTTCTAACCATACTTCATGTCACAGCTTCTTCACTTCTCCCAACTCACACTTCACATTGTTGTCTGACACCTTCCTAAAAGTCAAATCTGATCCTATAACTTTCTGGATTACATATCCTGTTATGATTTGAATGTGAGGTGTTCCCCAAAAGCTCACGTGTGAGACAATGCAAGAAGGTTCAGAGGAGAAATGATTGGGTTGTGAGAGTCTTAACACAATATGCAATTTAATCCCCTGATAGGGATTAACTGAGTGGTAAATGAAGTGGTAAAGGTGTGCCTGGAGGAGGTGGGAATTGGGGTGTGGCTTTGGGGTATATATTTGTATCTGACAAGTGAAATCTCTCTTTCTGCTTCATGATTACCATGATGTGAGCTGCATTCCTCTGCCACACTCTTCTTCCATGATGTTCTGCCTTACCTCAAGCCCTGAAGAATGGAGCTGGCTGTCTAGGGACTAAGACCTCTGAAACCATGAGCTCCTAAATAAACCTTTCCTTCTCTATAGTTGTTCTGGTCAGGTCTTTCAGTTGTAGCAGAAAAAAAAAATGACTAAAACATGTCCCAAACAAATAAAATTAAAAATTCTCATAATCTGACCCAGACTTATAGGTACAGTTTTGTTTTCTGTGACTGCTGTCTGTATCCAGAACTCATGTTCAAAAACACTTCAAGATCCCTCATAGTCTGTTTGGGCCTTACGATTTCCAATGTCTCTTCCCCTCTACATACCTACTGCCTGATAAGCCTTCCTCTTTTAAAGCTCCTGAAATTTTAAAAAAGAATTGTTGCATTAACCACAGTCAACTTTCAGAATTTCAGGGGCATTTCTCATATTGCAGTTTTTGTGAAAGATATATGCCCAGACCCTATGGGTAAACCAGGAGCTCCTAAATAAACCTTTGTGTTAAGACTCTCTCACAACCCAATCATTTCTCCTCTTCACTTCTGAAACTTGGTGCCCGGGAGCGAATATCTGAAGTTATATGGTGAAAAAAAAATGCAAATTACATGCAAACATAGGAATACTTGAAAGTTCTGCTCTATTGGCCCTGGACCCCTCCCCTCAGAAGTAATCTGTATTATCTCTTTATATTGCTTTAGGTCCTTGCCAAGATATTCACATAAGTATGTAAGTATACACAAAGCATGATTTTTTTCTTGTGTGAATGAGATCATAATACATATTTTGTTCTGTAACTTGCTTTTCATACTTTCCAGTATGCTTTAGAAAATGTTGGTGGTCAATATATATAGATCTATCTCATTTCTTCATGAGTTAAACTTTGCTGTCATGATTCAGTTCAAATAGAGTGTTTTTGCCAAACTTTTCTTGGCAGATCTGTTACCAATTTTGTGTGATTTCTTAACACTGCATATTCATATATAATATATAATTATGTAATATTCTGATACAATTATATCTTTATAAATCTATTTCATCCATAAACAAACTCTAAAATCCTCAAAAACTATCTTAGAAGATTCTAGGGACTCAAAAATAATTTCTGTTGAATGATTTACTTATACTGGTGATTTCCTCATAAGCCCAGTACTAGACTGACAAGGTGATAAAAGCTGGTATCCTACTCCTTGTACATCATTTTGGATTGAAACAATTAACTTCCAGATCTTTGAACCAACCAAGGAGAGGTATTGTTTGCCTTATTTTCTGGCCTTTTTCTGGCTTTCCTTGGTAACATCTTTGGAGCATCCCGTGATTTGTTGTGAAATATGAAATTTCAGTTAAATATAAAAATTGGAAAGCAATTCCTATTTTGGTGCCTCCAGGCTTAAACTTGTATTTTTAAATGGATTCTCAATTGAACCAGAGTCTTTTCCTATTTTGTCTTTTCCTCTTGTGGTTATAAACTAAAACTCCTTTTCAAAGCCCTATTCTCCGTTACTTTACTTTTCTCTTTTCAGACTTCTGTGTTTTCTTTTATTTATTCAACTTTCATCTAGTTATGGATAGAGAATTTAATATAGAAATTCTTTAAAATTGCCTTTACTCAGCAAAATATCTAGGAGGGCCACCCTATCTTGTTACCTTCCTCCCGTCTTTCTCTTATTTCTTTGCCTTCCAGTTCCTCTTTAATTTTTCTTAATTATTTGACTACATTCATTAAAATTATTGTGAAAATTTGAAGAAAATATCCCATAGAACAAACAAAATATCCTGTCTGAACAAACAACAATTTTTGTAAACCAAACAATATTTATGCTGGTTATTAAATACTTATTAAATATAAGAAAATGGTTGGGTACATAGTCCAGCAGGAGAGCACTTACCTATAATACATGAGTTCTTAGGTTTGAGCCCTAGTATCAGGGAGGGGTGGAATATATATAAATACACACACACACACACACACACACATATACACACAGAGTATAAGAATTATATTCCTTGTCATCCAGTGGCTACATTTAAAGTCACATTAATAGTCATATCCAATTTTTATGGTTTACTGTCTCTGTTCCTAGCAAAAGATCTTCCACTACCACATGCATAGTTTTCTGGAACATATGGGATACAAAATTTTACATATTCTTAGAAACAAGTGACCCCTTCCTTAGTATTACTGCAGATACCAGCATTACCTGGTACTAACATACTTGGTTCCAGTAATACCAAAGTTACATGTTTATAAAAATGGAGAAATTGTCTTTCTCACCTTATCATGGTATGCACTATTAGGAATATATGTGTATTATATAGAATTATTGTTTTGTTTAGAACCTGAAGTTAATATCATGACCCAGGGTGGAGTAGAAGGACAGGCAATCTATACTCATAATTACTTTTCCCCTTTGAAGCATCACATCACTACATATTTTTAGTAGGTGATCTCTGGTTTCTTCTCTCCCTGTATGGTAGACTTAATTTTCAAAAATTGACTGCAACAATATTTCAAGACCCACATATCTTCTAGAACCTTTCCACTCTGCTGTTAATATATATAATCTATGCCGCCTCCTCTTGAAAGTCAGAGGGACTTTGTGACTGTCCCAATGAATAATAATTGGAAGCAATGTTGTGTACTTGGACTTGAGAGACTGAGTCATTAAAGGCAATAGAATCTTCATCTGGCTAGAACTGAATCACTGTGATGTGAGAAATCCAGGCCACATGGAAGACCACATTCTGGATGACAACTATACTGAGGATGAAAATGACAATTAGTAGCAATGGCTGGACATTTGAGCGAGAAAGGCTTTGATTTGATTCCAGCCCCAACAACTGACTGATGGCAGTTACTTGAATGAATCAGCTAGTTAAGCCCTTTCAATGCCCAGAACCATGAGACAGTGATAATGAGTGATTTTTATTGTCTTACCAATGAGTTTGGAGTATTTTGTTATGCAGCAAGAAACAAAAGGCTTTTGTGCCTGGGAGATGGGTGCTGTTATAAAAACAACAAAAAAATATGTGGCAATGTCACTGAGACCAGGTGGTGGGTGGAATTTGGGAGGGACTTGAAAATGCTTTTGGCAGAAGACATTTTAGAAGCTGTTGGTACCATGTAATTGAAAGCCAGAGAAAAAGAGACCCTAGTTATGTAGTAGTAAATACATGTTACCTGCTGCTATGTGTGTGGAAATTATTGTATATAATATGAATTGATGATCTTGGCTAAGGAGATTTCTAGGCAGAATGCTGAAAGTAGCATCTGGTTTTGTTTAGTGATGTAAGTTCAAAAAGGGTCTATAACTTTCAAGGGGTGAGTAAAGGATACATAGAGGAAACAATTTGGTAGGACACTAAGTAGTAGCTCAAGTCCACATGAAGAAATAAAGATAATGGTAGTGATAACTGCATAGAAAATACAAAAGACAGCACATTTTTTAACACATTTTCTTTTTGTATATGATTTAAGAGGCAACTACACAAAACAATTATTAAAAAATATTTTCATGGACTTATACAGTATATGATTATAATGTGTGTGGTGCAAACACCAAAGTAGGGAAGAAATAGTGGAAGTATATTGAAGCAAAATCTTTGTATATAGTTATCTTCAGCAACTGTGGGGGATTGATTTTTAGGACACTCCACAGGTAACAAAATCTATGGACACTAAAATTTATAATGCTCAAGGTTCTTATATAAAATAGCATAGTGTATTGCATACAACCTACTCATAATCTATGCTTTAAGTCATCTCTAGCATACCTTTAATACCTGATATAATGTATGTTCTACATAAATAATTCTATTATTTAGATAATAAGCAACAATGAAAAATGTTTGTGTATGTTCAGGAGAAATGTGAATTTGTTTTTTCCAAATATTTTTGATCCATGGTTGATTGAAGACTTGAATGTGGAACCTTTGAATAGAGAAGGTGCATTAACTATTGAATTCAAATTAGTATCCACCCAAGCTTGATTAAGATGCTAATTCTAATCTCTAGTAAAATCACTAACAAAATAACAAAAAAAATAGTAAAAGAAACAATAAAAATTAAAGTGGTATACTAGAAAATATTTTTTTTCAAAACCAAAAAAGGCAGTAATGAGGAAGAAAACCAAAGAGACATAGAAAAAACAAATAGCAAAATGGCAGACATAAATCACATTTTATTAGTAATTACATTAGATGTGACTGCACTAAACACTTCAGTTAAAAGGTGGACATTGGCAGAATAGTCTTAAAAAATAATAAATTGCTCTCGTTGAGATGCACTGAGATTCAGAGACAGGCAGAATAGTTTTTTTTTTAAAGAATTGAATAACTGTTGTAAATGAAATACATTGAGATTCAAAGACAAGAATAGATTGAAGTAAAAGTGATAGTAAAAGAAATAATATGCAAACTGTAACTGATAGTAACAACACAAATATTATACAAAACAGACTGTAATGCGGGAGGATGAAAGTGCAGAGTAGGAAGTACCAGGAATCTGTCTCTCCACATATACAGCAATTGCACTGGCAGAATCTGTCTCATGTTAAAATTTTGGAGCCATGAATTCTTTAGAGCCTGTGACATCCAAAGGAAGGCTTGGATGGCAAATTGTGATTAATTTTGGTCATTTTAAATTCCTAGTGTAATTGTGGTTACCCATCCCCTACCCCAGTTCTTTAGCAAGTGGCTGTGCATGTGTTCCTGAAACAACTGCACACAGCTTGTGGGAACAAAGGAGGACAATAAGGACATTGTCCTCCACATCTAAGGGATCTGTACTGTAATTGCTGATTTCTACTCCTAATTGAGGCATTGCAGACATAGGTGTTGGCCATTTTGGTTGTGCCTCCCACAGTTGTTACAAGTCTTCCCCTCTAGCTGAAATGACTTCCTACTTATAGGGCTGAGGTTTTTTTTTTTTTTTTCCTTTTTCCATTTTTCTGTTTTCCTTTCAGGGAACTAATCACTAAAGAAAGTCAGATCCAGAAAGATGAATAGTCACATGTTCTCACTCATTTTTAGAAATTAAGAAGTCAATTTTTTAGAAGAAAGGAGGGTAGTGGTCCCTGGACTCTGGCCTGGTCACTAGATTAGATCTTCATTGGTGGGGAAGGAGAGATGTTATAGAAGGGGCACCAAAACAAAGCCAAATAGGGAAAATTAGTTCTGGTTCTCTGTAGCGCACAATTTGGAAGCTACTGTTTACAATAAGCTATTATATATTTCAAAATAACTAAAAGAGCACCGAAACTCCCAGCGCATAGAAATGATTAATGTTTGAGAACATAGAAATGTTTATTACCCTGATTTGATCATCATATATTGTATTCATTTATTGAATTATTATAGTATATCCCATAATGATGTACAAATGTTATGTCTTAATGAAATTAATAAAACCAAAAAGACTAGGACATTCAAAATCAACAATAGAGGTCAAACTGGAAAATACACAAAACAGAGAAAATTAAACAACACATTTTTAAGTAGTGAACCAAAGGAGAAATCACAAGGAATATTAGAAAATACTTAGAAATCAGTAAAATAACATTTCAAAACAGGATGCAGCAAAAGCAGTAGTGAAGGGGAAATTCATAGATATAAAGGCTTACCTTAAAAATCAGGGAATAGTCTCAGTATAGTTCAGTGATAGAGCACATGCTTAGCATGCACAAGGTTCTCAGTTCAATTCCCAGCACCAAAAAACAACCAGGTAAGAGCTCAAATCAATAATCTAATTTTACAACATAAGGAACTATAAAACATTTAAAACCCAAATGTAGAAGAAGAAAAGAATAAAGATTAGAGTACTGATAAGTAGAGAATAGAAAGAAAACAGAGAAAAATCAAAGAGATCAACAGATAGTGTTTTGAAAAGATAACAAAATTGAAAAAACTTTATCTAGATTTACTGAAGTTAGTAAAATTGGAAATAGAAGTGGGGAGACTACTAATGGTTGTATAAAAACAAAATAATTACATGACAATACTATGAACAATTATATGCCAACAAACTGGAAAATCTAGATGTAATGGAAAACCTAAAACCTACCAAGACTAACTCACGAAGACAAAGACAATCTAATTAGGTTTATAAATAGCAAGAACACTGAATCAAAGATCAAAATCTTCTAAGAAAATCTCTGCATCTGATGGCTTCACTGGTGCATTTTACTAACATTTTAAGTGAAACTAACACTCCTTCTCTTACTTTTCCAAAATAGTGAAGAAAAGAGAATACTTCTTAACTCATTTTTTTGAGGTGGGGCAGAATTACCCTAACATCAATGCCAAAGACACTGGTGTAAACTGAATGAGCTTCCCAAAATCGTACATTGAAATTCTAACTCCCAAATTTATGGTGTTAGCAGCCAGAGTCTTTGGAAGATGATTAGGTTATGAGGGTGGAGTACTGATGAATGCAACTAGGGTCCTCCCAAAATAAACCATAGAGAGCTAGTTTGTCTCTTCTACCACATAAGGACACAGTAAGAAAGAGCCATTTATTAACAAGAAAGCAGGGCATCACCAGACATACAATTTGCTGCCATCTTCATCTTTGACTTCCCAGCCTCCAAGATTATGAGAAATTAATTTCTGTTTATAAGCTACCAATTTATGATATTTTGTTATAGTGGTCTGAGTTAAGACAGACACTGTAAGAAAACTATATAAAGATATACCTTATAAATGCTGATACAAAAATCAACAAAATACTAGCAAACTGAATTCAGCATATTAAAAGAATTATACACCATGACCTAGTGAGATTTACCCCTGGAATGCAAGGGTATTTCAATATATGGAAATCAAGCAATGTACTATATCACATTAACAGAACAAAGGGGAGAAACATGATTATCTGGATTAATGCAGAAAAAGCATTTGACAGAATTCAGCTTTTTGTTCTTCATGACAAAACACTCAATAAACTAGGAATGAAAACAAAAACAACAATAACAAAGCAAAACTACATCAACTTAATAAAATCCACACAGGGAAAAAATGTGCAGTGAATATCATACTCAATGGTAAAAAACTAAAACTTTTTCTTTAAAATCAAGAACAAGGCAAAGATGTCCACTTTAACAACTTTTGTTTAACATAGTACTGGAAAGTCTATCCAGATAGATTAGGCAAGAAAAAGAAATAAAGACAGATAAATATAAAAGAAAGAAGTAAAATATCTCTGTTCATAGATGATACAATTTTTTATATGTAAAACCCTAAAGATTCCACACATTCACAGCAAAAAAATATTACAACTGATAACAAAATAGCAGGACATAAACTTAACATGCAAAAAAATCAGCTGCATTTTTGTATACTAACAATGAACAATTTGAAATGAATATTATGAAAAGAACTCCATTATTAAGAGTGTCAAAAACAATGAAAAACTTAGGGATTCACTTGAACAATAACAAATACAAAAACACTCCTCAAAGAAATTAAATATATCAAAACACATCCCATGTTCATGGATTGAAAAAATAACATTGTTAAAAAGTAAACACTACCCTGTACAGTAATGTACAGATCGTGTACAATCTCTATCAAAGCCCAAGGACCATTTTTTAGCAGAGATAGAAAATTCTTTCTTAAAATTTCAAGCAGAATCTCCTAGGATCCCAAATAGCCAAAAACAGTGTTGAAAGAGAATTACAAAGGACTCAAACTGCCTTATTTCAAAACTTACTACAAACCTATAGCAATCAAAATTATTGTACTGGCATATAGACAGATATAAAGATCAATGGGATAGAAGTTCAAGAAATAAACCTTCATGGTAAAGTTTTTTCTTTATAAGATTTTCAAAACCATTCCCTTGGTAAAGGACATTTTTCTTTGTTTTTTAAGAAAATGGTACTGGGAAATTGTCTACCTACAAGCAAAGATTGGATTTGGATCCCTATATAACCCCATGTAAGAAAATTAACTGGGAGTGGATCAAAAATCCAAATGTAATGCATAACACTCTTAGGAAAAAAAACAAGGTAAAATTTTTATAACTTTGGATTTGACAGTGATTTCATGGCTATTGCACTAAAGGCACAGGTCACACACAAAAAATAAATAGACACATTGTATTTCATGAAAATTAAAATGTTTGGTGCAATGAAGCTTACTATTAACAAAGTAAAAAGCAACTCATGGACTGTTTATCTGGGATTAATATCCAGAGCATATGGAGAACTCCTAAAACTCAACAGCAAAATTTAAAGAACCCAAATTAGAAATGGACAAGTGACTTATAAAGATATACACATGACTAATAAGCACATGAGATGAAGCTCAATAAGCAGTAATCATTAGGGAAATGCAAATCAAAATACATTTAGATATCATCTCATACCCATTAAGATGATCACTATCAAAATAAACCAGAATTATTCAACATTAAAAAGGAAGGAAATTCTGACACATGCTCAAGCATAGATAAACCTTAGGGACATTACACTGAGTGAAGTAAACTAGTCACAAAAAGATAAGTAATTTATCATTCCACTTATATGAAGTACTTAGAGGAATCAAACTCATAGGCAGAGAGTAAAACATTAGTTGCCCAGGGGTTAGTCATAGGAAGATATGTGGTATGTTCAGGCAATAGAATATTATTTTTGAAAATAAAAGCAGTGAAATCTTAATTCTTATTAAATCATTCATGAACAGTGAAAGCATTAGGTTAAGTGAAAAAAGTCAGTGACAAGTGGCCTCATATTGTTTTATTCCATCTATATCAGATGTCCAGAGGAGACAAACACAGAGAGACAGTAGATAGGTTCATGGCTATCTAGGGCTGGTGGCAGAGGGATACTGCTAATGGATAAGGGGTTACCTTTTTGAGGTTACACAAATATTCTAAAATTAGATCATGTTAGGATCATACAACTCTGTGAAGGCAATAACATACACAAAACACTGGGCTTCAAATGGAAAACTTTTAAAATATCTGAATTACATTTCATAAAAGTATAAAAAAATTTTTTACCAAAGGTTTTAAAAGTTTAGAGAAAGGAAGATGAGAAGGGAAAGAAAAAAATTTGATTTTTTTCTTTTTTACAATGAGAGAAAATACAATAAAGGATTTAATTAAACATATTTTTGTAAGTTCATGTTAGTTGACTTTTCACTTATTTTCCAGGCATCTTACTGAAGTGGAGAGATGTAAAATATCAATAATAAGTAGGGGCAAAATAGCCACAAACTTTAGTCAATTATCTAGTTTCTTTCAGAAGCAAAGACTGCTTTGCAGTAAACTTCATGACTCAGAGTAGAGCTTTCATCCAGGAATTTCATGCATTCTTATCCTCAGATTTTATAGGATGTCTTCAAGTTTCAGTCGAGGTAGACATTATCTTAGCTATCCAATCTAAGATCCTCTAATTGTATATTCAGGGCGATTCATTGCAACATTACTTGCCACAGCAGAATAAACCAAATATGCATCAGTGGAGGACTGTTTCAGTAAACTACCTCACACACACACAATGGAGTATTAAGGAGCTGTAAAATATAAAGAGAAATATCTCTATTTCTGCAGAGCTATCACCAGGGAATTTTCTTAAGCAGAAAAGAAAAATAGAAAAAAAAATACTCAGTGGAAAATTGTGTATACAGTGTGTTATCATTTATCTAAAAATGAGAAAGGAATGACTACTATCATGAGGAACAGAGGAAGTAGCTGTGTTTCTTTGAATAATCTTTGTAGGTTTGGATTTTGAACTAAATTCTTTCCCTAATTATAAGACACAATTATATTTAGAAACCAGTGTTAAAGATCAGAAGTAAAGTGAAATTAATGGGCAAACTAATTGTATGAAAAGATATTTATATATTCTAAAGTATTCCGGGAAAAACAAGAACTACTTTTACTTCAAATCCTAGTTAAGCACTTTTGGAACCTGTTGTCTGACCTTGGTGGTTGGGTCAGTGACCTACCACCATTTAATATTTTCATTAGAATTTTATAACTCCTATGAAAAATGATGTGTCCATATTATATAAAAATCTTTAGTTGTCATTTTATTTAACCCTCACAATGAACCAGCTATCACCAGGGTATATACTTAAGAAATAAATACAACTCCATGGCAAGTTGTGTATACAATGTGTTATGGTTTATCTAAGGCAGAGGAAGGGGTGATTACCATTAAGAGGAACATAGGAACATAGATATCTAATATCCTGCTTTTTACAGAGGAATGCTAAGACTTCGGTACATTAGGTGACCTGCCCATGATCAGTTTGAGTCACCCAACGTACACAGTTATAAGAAAACCACTGTAACACTGTTTGGATGAAAAACCTGCATTTTCTATATCATTGCAAGAAAAAGTTGATTCAGCTAATTCTCCCACCATAAAATAGAGAAGTATGAAATTTAAACATCTGTAACATTTAGGAGCTTTTTTTAAATATCAGCATGTTACTTATTTTAATAAAAGAAAGTATGTTATTTAAAACCAACAAATGGTTAGTCTTAATAAAAGCAGTATAAATAGAACTATATTGAGTTATTTTTAATTACTATTTACTGCAGATTTCAAAGGGATAATTTTGGCCATTTCATGGATATGTTTTGATTAAACCTCTTGAGAAAGTGACATCTAATTTAAATGTTAATTCTCATAAAACTTATTACAATCTTTAGTGTATTAATGGTAATACACATTTGTTTTTCTTAATGTATGAAAACTTGCTATACAAAAGAACAGAACTCAGATTTTGAAAGAAAAAGTAATTATCTTTTACATGAGTAAAGTTAATAGCCAAACTCAATGTCTGTTTTCCTCATTTTTATTTTCTTTTACCTAATGTATTAATTTCTTCTGTAGCTTTTATTGAGCACCCACTGTATCAGCAGAGAACTGATGTGTTGGCCATATTCCCTCCCTTTATCTCTCTCTGGCAGTCTCTTCCACCCAGTGAGCACCCCACTCTAGTTCGAGTGCTTTGAGAGCATGCCCAAGAGAGTGAGCCCAGAGGAAACTGGCACGCTTTTTTTTGCTGATTCTTTGAGACAGAATCACCCAATCAAATGCATACAGGGATATGTTAAAGAATCTGAATAAGTGAAATGAACCAATTGAAAAGACAGTAGGAGCTGGGTGCTGTGCACATGCCTGTAATCCTAGCAGCTCAGGAGGCTGAGATAGGAGGATCTTGAGTTTAAAGCCAGACTCATCAAAAGTGAGATGCTAAGCAACTCAGTGAGACCCAGCAAAAGTGAGGCGCTAAGTTGTTTCTAAAAATAATACAAAATAGGTTTGGGAATGTGGCTCAGTGGTCAAGTGTCTCTGAGTTTAATCCCTGGTACCCAGAAAATAAAAAGACAATAAGGAGTGGTGGGGAAACTGAAGACAGCTGCATCTCAGTTCTCTCTATCATCATTACAAAACATGAGACCAAAGTTGCAAGACTGTCAAAACAAGATGAAAATTACTTTTGTTTCTTTATTCTGGATTAAAACTTCAGTGGGAAAACAAAAACAAAAAAAACTACTAAAGCAATAAAATAAAAATTATGCAAGTGCCCCCGTACAGTGTTGATTGAACAGCATCTGTTGACTAAATCTGGCCAATATAGTGCACAACTCGACTTCTCATTACAACAGTTCCTCTAAGTTTCATATCCATCTCTGGCATTCCATCTCTTCTCTAGGAGATTGAAACTGGGAATTTTTCTATCAACCAAAAGAGGTTCCAACTGCTACTTATGGTCATGGTCTTACTCTAAGACCTATTAGACAATAGCTCCAAACATGACATTAATAAACCCAACATTCAAAAAGAATTCTATCTACATAAAATTTTTCTTCTACAAGTTTCTGCTTTAAGACCCATAAACTTTTAGCCTCTTCATATACATGCATTAAAATTGTATCTTTCTTGTTTCTCTCAATATTTCAGGCTTTAGTGTCAATTATTAGCACTATTTTGACTTTGTGCCTAGAACTAAGCACCCTCAAACTCAAACCAGAATTTTATAAAAAATGGTTTCAGAATGAATTAAAATGTCCACGTCTGTGTTCTATTTCTATTTCTTACCTATTTCAGGCAAATAAAGATTCATTTTCTCCTTGGACTATGAGTCATGATTATCATTTTCAGGTGCTAGGCATGTTGTAATTGGTCCCCTAAGCTCAAAAATCAACTCTCAGAACCCATTTACCGTTACCTAGGGAGTGGAGTGATAGGTAAATGATGAGTTTCCTTCTCATGCCTCTTGCTTGTGTTAATGAAGCCTGTTGTGCTAGGGTAGGAAATTGGAACTTCAAATTTCCTTTAGTTGGGAAGTCATGTTAGAACTCAGGAACTAGCCAATGAAGAACAGTGAGTGAGTGTTCATTATCTTAGGTAGACTCTGGTCAAGAAAGCAACATCCTTGATGGAAGGAATCACCAAGCTTGTTACCATAACATTGATACCTCTGGATACCGGTGAGGAGTCCTGATTACTCATAACATTATACTCATAACAGCATAACATTAGAAAAGTACATCAAGGCAAGCATATAAAGCAGGGTTTATTTAAAAAGGGGTAACATAGACTTCTCCCAGGAGAGAGAAGGGGGCCATAGCTGGGATCCTGGTATCCCAAGAAGTGAGGGCATTCTCCCTTTTTTATATATCCTAGGCTTCTTTTGATCTCCTGTTCTCTTCCCCTTATCTCTCTCCTTCCTGCAGACATGACTAGGCACAGGAAATGCTCCCTGGGATGGCTCAAAGTTGGGAAAGAGGTGGGCTGGAGGGGTCAGAAGGAGTGATCTGGACAGGAAGAGGGGTAATAAACAATTCCCTGTGGGGAGGAACAATCCCTGAGACAGGGATTGTTACCTCTTAGCAACAGGTTGGAGCAGGGGCAGGTTCTTGATAAGGGTGGAAGAAGGGCTCTGAAGGAACTAGCATTTCAATTCCTCAATTCTCTGGATCCAACTTTGCTTATCTGCCTGTCTAATTTTGGCTTCAGTATGGGTAGGACATTATGGTAGATATTGGCCCATGCAGTATCAATTTTTACCTGTTTCTAGGATGCTTCTCTATTACAGATGCGGAAAAGAATTTCCTCAGTGCTGTTAATGAGGAAATGATATAAAGTCTTCCAATTAGATATACTTCCATGAGACTTGAATCTGGACCTGTGGAGAAACTGGGCTAAATCTGGCAAAGTGTGTTTCTGGAGTCAGGGGCTTACATTGCAACAACTTAATTCCTTATATAGCTTCTAGTTGTAGCAGAGCAGAAATTCCCATTGTGGTCCTCTTCTGCAGTCTTGCTTAGGAGTATCAAAGCTCAAGCAAGAATCTGTTTCTTCAACCCTCTCAGTGATTCTGTAAAGATTGGAAGTTTTGTGCTAATCAAATCCAATATATAGCAATGTTGGGATGGTATGTGCCACTTTGTCTATTGATTAAATTGTCCTATAGCCTGGCCAACTATTGAGCCTTAAAAAGGTGAGATTATGACTCCATTTCTGGGCGAGGTACTATATAAACAGAGAATATTAATTTGATAATAAAGTTCAAGAGGGAGAACTACTTGACCAAGTATCTTACCACCAAATCCACAGCTGCTACTATCAGAGGTATTATTTATAATCATTCAATCATGTCACAATGAACTTCGAATCTCCTTTTGCCAATATGTAGTTCCATGAAGGATTATAGTTACCTGGGTGTGAAAGGAGGGAGCTGTGTAATTGTGATTAACCAGTGATGGGCAAGCCATGCACACAAAAAGTCCCTATGTGTTGTCAAGTTCAGGGCCTCCAGAACTTCTTCCTTTTCAAAATGCCTTAGGGATTGCTCTGATGATCCAGCTAAGACCCACATGCACCCATCTGATGAAGGTTCAGATGTTGCATAGTGTCTTGACTTGTATCAGCACTGGAAAGATATGATACCCTAATCCCATTTAAAATCCTGAGGCTAAGGAATCTTATTTTCTTTCACATCCTTGCCATCCATCATCCCTGACCACTTTCTAAAACGTAGCTGCTCCCTTTGCTCATCTATCTCTATCAGAATCCCTTCTCCATTTCCTGTGCTCTTTTTCTCAAAATGCCTTCTTGGCAGCTTCTTCTTCCCTCACAATCTTTCATATGATTTCCCTTTGGAAAATCCAGTCAGTGTGAAGACATTTCTGTATACCATCACCTCTTCAGGTGGTTTCTTGCCTTCCTTGGGACTCAGCTCTCCCTGAAGGGCACAGCTGCTCCCTTTCCCAAGGCCACAGCCTCAGCAATTTCCTAATTCCATAATGCTTTTTATAAGTTACTGCTTTTCACCAGTCTGGTAAAAATCACTCCTCCTTTGAGGTCTATGCAATTTTATTATAACATATCCTTCCTTTTGCTTATATTCACGTGTGTGTGTGTGTGTGTGTGTGTGTGTGTGTGTTTGTGCACATGTGCCTCTTGTTCATCCTCTTCCTTAAAAATATCAAAGTTATACACTTGGATCGTGGTCTTACACTTCATCCCAGGTTTTACCATCTCTCTGGGTCCATGTAAACAGCCCACCCAACTCTTTGCCTCAGAGTTTCTTGACATCTTCAACACTAGAAATTTTGATCCCTAATCTCTTTCTGATGCTTCCACCATGGCCCTGGTTGTCAGCCATTAATGTGTATCCTTCTGAAATCATCAGCTCTAATGTCCTAACTCCTTTCTATTCTCTCACTTCATTATTCCCCTTCCTTCTGACTCCCTTTTCTGATATTTCCAGGCCCTTGGTCACTTACGACATCTTCACCAATCTCTTATTAAGAAATGCATTTATTTACTTTCCCATTTCTTAAGCCCAATGTTCCAGCAGCCCTCATCGAAGACTCCACTCTCTCTGTAATACCTGGAGTCTGGAATAAACAGACTTTGATATTTTTTGACACCTGTACTGTAGCCTAAGAAACTGACAAACCAAACAGATTTTCACTTTACAAATTTGTAGTCTCTGGCCTTAGAAGGGCCTTAGCTTCACCTTGTATGCTCTGTTATGTGACCAAGATCTCCTCTCCCCATTTGACTTAGTAGAGAAAATGGTAAAGGTTTTCAATTACTATTTCAACCTTGCCTCTTATTTTGTTGAGAGGGCAGGAGCCATCAAGCAGGAACACTTTAACCTCTTCTCTTTCCATTGCATCTACCTTCATTTTTCTTATCTTTTCCTGTCTTTCAGGAAAGAGGACTCTTTCCTACTGGCCAAGGCCAGATCTTCCACCTGTCTGGGTCCCATCAGTCTCAGCTCTGCAGACACCTACTCACCAGCTATACCTTCTTTTCATCACCAGGATCTCCCGCACTATAGACTCCTCTTCTCAGTCTACAAATGTGCCAGACTGCCCACGTTAAAAAGGTTCAACTCATCCTTGATACAACTACTGATTGATGTAGTTATGATGGCCTGTATTTTTATGGCTAAAATTTAAAGTGCCATGAGGTCTCTTGACTGAATCACATGGCCCTAAGGGTTTTTGCAACCTAAACAACAAATATTAGAAACGTGTTATATTAAAACTGCACGCAGTTTTCTTCCTTTAAGGACAGAATGAAATGCTCCTTTGTTTTAGAAAATTTATTTAATTGCACCTTTTTTTATCAAATATAAAGTGAGCATTCACCTATTGTTGGAGAGAACAGAACCTTGTTGACCCAAATCTGATATATTTTTAGACTGAGAAGTTAAGGATTCTGTTGGTAATAAAAATTGTTCTTTATTGCTGGAGATGATTAACATCTCTAGGATGTTCTTTGTGTTTGTGTATGTGGTGGGAGGAGATCAAAATTAGTTTTTGGTTCTGAGTAAATTTGAAATGCCAGTTACTTCAAAGTGTCACTTGTTCTTGAGGGACTTTGTGGTCATTCTTATTCAAGAGATTGAGGAAAGAGATATGCAATCAAAGCAATTAGCCTCTTGGGAAAAGGATGTGGAATCATTATCAGATGCACATGGCATGGAGATACAGTTGAGAACAAGAATCAGACTGCTGAATAATATTTCGTACCCATTCATATGTCTGGTATGAAAAGTACTGATGTTGTTTAAATTGTTCACAAGGAAAAATAATCAATCTATAGGGTATTTTCTCTGTCCTGTTGGTAAATATTCCTCCATCAGTTGTCTAAGGAAGAGACATAATTTGGCACTGAAAATAAGGATTTAAAGGCCAGAAGAAAAGCACACCAATAAAAAAGATGTTGCGATCTGGTTTCTGCAGGCCATTCACTAAAGGGCTCCTTTGAACAATGTCTGCTTCCAAGACAACAAGGAAAGTACAAGACAAACTTGAACGATTTGTTTTGTTAGGAAGTAAGAGTTGCTAAAAAAAAAAAAAAAAAAAAAAAAAAATCACAAAAACCCTTAGGACAGAGAAGCCAGTGTCAAGGGGCTCTCAGTTGCCAAATATTACATTTGGACATCAAAATAAATAATTTACAGATTATAAACAATTGAATAAAATAGGAATTTGTGAGTTCATATAGATATAAATGCCTGAATAAATTCAACATTTAATGATGAATGGGATATTAACAGAGTCTCAAAATACCTCCCCATAAAACAGTGATTGATTACAAAAAAAAAAAGTAACTTCACAGTGGCAGACACCACCTTAATCAAGAAATGGAAGTTAACATCACCAGTGATGAGAAAAATTGAAATCATGTACCACCTGGCAGATGCAATGAGAAGAACACATCATCACTTCTGTGATATTCCTGCCTGAGATGCATAGCCTGAATCTAATCATGAGGAAATAGCAGACAAACTCAAACTGAGGAACGTTCTACAGAATACCTAGCTTGTAATCTTCAAAGTGTCAAGTCCTTGAAAGCCAAGGAAAGACAAATTGTTTCAGATTAAAGGAGACAAAAGAGAAATGACAACTAAATACATGTGATCCTGGACTGGATGTCTTTTGCTTAAATGACATTATTGGAACAGTTGCTAAAACTTGAATAGAGTTTTAAAATGAGGTAGGAGTGCTTTATCAATGCTAGTTTCCTGAGTCTGATGATGGTTTTGTTATTTTACAAGGGAATGACGGTATTTTTAGGGTATGATAGGGAACCAGGTTGGCAACTTCTTAATAATTTGGCGGGAGAAGTGATAATTCTTTGTACTGCTTTTTAACTTGTCTGTAAACTTTAGATTGTTTCAAAAGAGTAAATTTTAAAAATCAGCAAATAAAATCAAAAGGTTAATATCTTCTCATTTTATCTTCATTGTTTAGTGAATCTTGGCTCTTGGTATTAGAAAACAATAATCTATACTCATTGCTTCTAGTCCTTTACTTTTCATTCATGTTTTAATGTGTTGTGATTTTTTTCTTCCATTAAATTTTAGCTGTTTACCAAGGACCTCGATAAAATCTTGATTGACCTACCTTGTGTCACTTAATGTCTTTGTAACCTTAGTTCATTATATTCATTAGATACATTGTAATCTATTGAAAGAGAAAATAATACAATTGTGATTAAGAATTAAATAAATATCCTTTGTTATTTTATATTTATGTTATTCTAAATAAATGTTTGCTATTTTTTTGTTGTTGTTGTTGTTGCTATTCCCAGCCCAGAGTTTTTGACCTCCAGCTAGATCAATATATTCAAGGGCTTACTACTGGTCATCTCCACTTGGATGTCTCACAGGCAAAATGCCCAACATCAAGCTCTAGTGTCTGTGGCTTTTTCATTTTCCCATGTTTCCTAACCTAATGCATGCCTAAGTCAGAAACCTGAGTGCCAATCTTGACTCTTGACTTCTCTTTTTATTTTTCCTATCAACATTGTTGTTCTTCATTATCCTCTTCCTCCTCCTCAATGTCCCAAATTTAATTCATAGTCTCATGTCTCCCCTGCTAATGACTGAAATCTGCTTAATTTGCTTGCTTTTTCTTTAGCTCTTTCTAATAATTTTTCTATCTCACTTCAAAAGTAATCTATCTAAAATGCAAATATAATCAAGTTCCGCCTCCCCTGCAGTAAGTGAACTCACATTATCTGTAAGTCAAAATGCAGTTGTTCAGTATGGCTTATGAAGACTGATCTTTCCACCTCCTCTTTTGCCCTTTCTCCTTTCCTTTTTCTTTGCTTGCTCATATGGCTGGCTCTGAAGTTACTGGATACTCAAGTGTGCTAAAGATCTATTGGGATGCTATTCCCCCATCTTTTCTTGGCTAACTCCTGTTCTCCTTTAAAGCTCAACTCATTTATAACCACCTCCAGGAAGCTTTGCTTGAACCCTGTGTAGGTTAGATGCTCTTCCATCTCATGCTTCTTCCACAGTATTCATTTCATGGTCTTGTAACTGACTATTTATTCTTGTTTCTCCCATTAAAGAACCCACAGGCAGGGACTGTGGGTGTGTGTGAATGGATGGGTCGATTTATCTCGTACATTGCATTCTTTGTACTTAGTACAATGTCTGAAATATAGAAGACATTTTAAAAATGATTCTTAAGTGAATGACACCAGCTGTATTTGTTACTCTCCCCCCAATTTCATATCACTTTAAGCTACCATCTGTGTTTATGGTGTATTTACAGATCATCATGCCATTATAGTATATTAGCCAGACTGTCAAATTTATTTTCTATTGTCAGTGTCTGGTTTTCAATAATTCACAATAAACACTGTTAAACGAATGTGTAGTTTTTACTCAGTAAGAGATTGGATCAGCTATTAAATAATTCCTTAGAATTTTTTTCTTTAAAACTGTGTACTTTTTTGTCAAACAAATTTCTCTGCCTATAAGATCTGAAATTTCTAGAGCCTTCAAAATCCCAGCTATTTGCAAATATCTTCTGCCTCATTAAAGATGAAAATGATGACTTTGTAATAATTTTTCTGGGGACACATTTCTATTATGTGTGGCAATAGCATTAGAACAGTTTCCCAACTCCAGCTAAGACTAGTGAGTTCTTTTCTATATACTTCCTATAGATTTATAATCATCTAAACCTCATAAGGGACCAAATAGCAACCTGGGTATTTTATACCACAAGAGTTAAGAGTTCATAAAATAGCAAACATAAACTCAATCAATAGAATCCTAAAAGAAAAGAGCCCCTTTAAAGTCTTTCACAAAAGCTCTGAGGTATATCTCCAGGGAAATACATATAGAGCTTTTTTAAAGTTCTAGATTTCTAGAACTTCCTTGAGTATCAATTATACCTCAGTAGCTTTAGCTTATATGTTAAATCAGATGTGATCAAAGAGATTCATTGTTTATTTTTATATATTTTCATGACTCTGGTATTGATATTATAAGTATTTAGAGAGTGGAGTACAATGCAGTATTAGATCTGGAATTCCTGACGATTTCAATGGTGAGCCAACTTATGGCAGTTTGTGCCAATAATATAGAGATATTTTACAGATGAAAGCACTTTCATGACTAGGATTCTTTCAGGGCTTTTAAGAAGGGTTGACTCCATGGGCTAACTATGCACTGTCAGTGTAGTAAATCAATCATCCTGTATTCCCAAAAGAATGAATGTCACTATAAAAAGATGGGTAACTAGGCAAGTTGGCATATCACTGTAATTCCAATACTTGGGAGGCTGAGGTGGGAGATCACTTGAGCTCAGGATTTTATGACAACTCCATGCAATATAGTGAGACCACATCTCAAATAAATAAGAAAATAAATGGGAATAGAGCAAAGCAGATCTCTGCTAAGCCCCACACTGTGATTCTAATTCAATTTGAGATGATGCCTTCTTCATGTCATTTACACAATGAAGATTAATACTTCAGCTTGGGTCCTTGGTGTCTGAGACGCTAGAAGCCATTTAAGACATTAGTAGGTGATTTTGAAACCACAGACAATAGAGAAGAAAGGTAGATGCCATTGTATCTAGTTATCTTGTCAGTATAGCAAGATAGCTCAAAGGTAGGAAGCTAACCAGGCTCAGCAAGCAAAGGACATGGTCTACAGGAATTGGAAGACCACTGGGTCCCAAAGGATTCTGGTCAGAGGTCACCATGTTGGAAACTGTTTACATGGCTGTTAGATGGTAAGTGAGCCTACAAGTCCATCAGAAGGTGGAAAGAACTTTCAATCAATTCTAGATCCAAGAAAAGTAAGCTGCTAAGTGTGGTGGCACACACCTATAATCCCAGTGCTTCAGGAGGTTGAGGCAGGAGGATCTCAAGTTCAAAGCCAGGCTCAGCAACCTAGCAAGACTCTAAGCAATTTAACAAGACCTTGTCTCAAAATGAAAAAAAAAAAAATTAAAAAGCTAGGGATGTAGTTCAGTGGTTAAATAACCCTGGGTTCAATCCCTGGTACCCTCCAACCTCCACTCTCCCCAAAAGCAGAGGAAGCTATAAATAGGAAAGATTACCTCATCTCTAAAGTTCTTTCCTGACTGATTCTGCTAGGCCAGACAGAGTGCCCATGATGTCCTCCTAAGAATTTCTGCATTTAGGTAGACAGCATTAGAGAGGTTAAACACTTTTTACCTTTAGCACAGCACTCACTCAAGACTGGAAAGCAAAGTGAGACTTATCAATAATTTATCTCCCAGAGCCTGGTTACATAATAAGCACCCAGTGAGTAATAAACTTTATTGTTACTGTATACTTTTGTGTATGTTTCTTGAAATACTTCAGTAATTCTCAAAGCCTCTTGAATATGAGGTACTTATTATGTGCTTAATTAATAGGTTATTGAGTAACCATTTTCACAAATTTCATTGTAAAGCTTTTGCAAATTATTACGTACTTAAGTTGGTTACATAAATAACTAAATGAATAGTCAAAGTAGCTACAGAAGAAAAACAATATTTCACCTGTGCCTAGAATAGAATAGGCATGTAAATGTAAAATGATGCAAAAATAAAAATCCATTTATTCATTTGAAACTACAGCTTTCCCTTGTTATCCATGAGGGATTTGTTCCAAGACCCCCCAGTAGATATCCAGATGTGCAGATGCTCAAGTACCTTGCATAAAATGGCATAGTATTTACATATAACCTATGCATACTCTCCTGTATACTTTAAATCATATCCAGATTACTTTTAATACCTAACACAAAGTAAATATTATGCAAATGGCTGTTATGCTGTATTGTTTAGAGAATAATGAAAAAAAATATTCTGTACATGTTAAATACAGATGCATTTTTCCCCTGAATATTTTCTATCCTTGATTGATTGAACCCATGGTACAGCACCTGTGAATATGGAAGGTCAACTATATTTATTAAAATCTTTCTATATGCCAAGTGCTGCTGTTGATGTCTGTGGAGCAGAGGGTGTTTTTATATGAGTTTGCAGTCTAGTGAGAAAGAACAGACATTGCTGAGATAAATTGAGTAATGTTAGTTTTCATAACATTGCTGTTTCGTATTTGTTTTGTTACAAATCCCCTTCTTCGATATGACTATAAAGTCAATAATGGAACAAGCTATAATTTCTTTTGTGCTCTTTACCCTTAAATATTTCTAACAAAGGTGATGACTGTAATTTTTAAAGAATAATTATGGGGAATTTGGTAAAAAATAACCACAGCACAAAGTCTGAATCATGCAATACTATCACACACACATTGTTTTAGCTTTTTATTTTTCTCATTTGTAAAATATAAAAAGTAGTGAGAACCATGTCATTATTTGTCTTTTTTACTGAGAAACCTTGTATTAAAGAGATATATAAGGTGAAGGAAGAGAGATAACATCATTGTAAGGTAGATATTATTAACATGAGAAAATGAAGATTTAGGAAGATTGAGTAACTCGAAAAAGGTTATGTAAGGGAGTGGCTGTGTTGTGTTAAGGTTCATAAACTATCATTACCATTTTCATGTAAGAGATATATGGGAAAGGTAATTCTCGAATCTGTTACTTGTTTTATTTTTCATTCTTTTATATAGCAGCACCCACTTAATTCCTGGCTACTGCATCCATACCAATGATTCTGACTTCATTGTTCATAATAATTACATAGTAAGCTTGTTTAAAATACAGATGTGAGATGCCTATGACCTCCCACACTGATTCACTATATCTCATGTGAAACTCAGGAATCTGCCCTTGTAACAGCCATTATGTGGGTGATTCTGTATCAAATGATCCATTGATTGCCTTTTGAGACCTACATATTTACATCAACAGGTAATGTTAAAAAAGAAAGACATCACTCAATTTAGGAGAACCTAATGTATTGACAGCTTTTAAATCCAATAGGAATATCAAGTTAAGTATTAGATTATAAAACTTAAAAGTTAAGATTGACCCAATGTATCCTTAGTTGGACGGGAATTGAGGCCCTCTAAAACTTACAACCAAATAAGATCCTTTCTGTGTTAGAAGAAAACAGGAAACTATCACTGGTCAAAGGGTATCATGTAATTTCATGACTTTTCAACTAGTTTGATATTAATCTCCTTAAAGGAAATTTACTATGTATCAACTTAGTAGATCGAAAACAAAGAGTGATATCTTTGTATTAGGTAAAAAAAAAATAAAGTAAAATAATATCATCAACAACAATAAAACCTGCTGATTTATTCTATGAGAAAAGACAAAATGATTTTTGAGACCAGGAGCTAATCTTTCCATAAATCTTTGAACAATCTATTCTTTAGAAATCATTGGGGGAAGGTGTTGTATTGATGATTTTGCAAATCTTCTGTCTCCTCATTAGATTGGCTTTAGCTTTAAATTGATCTGCTTAGCAGAGAGCCATTGAGTTTACACCTGAAGGCATCTAATCACCCTCTGTCTAATCCAGAACTAGTAATAAATCAATAGTAAGAAGTGATTAATGGCTTCCTTCAGGTTACTGAAACTCTTTGCCATCTGTTTCAAGGGGCTAATATTTACTGTTGGCTTGTTTTTAATGCTATAATCACAAAATATTTCTGATATTATAGTAATATATAAAATATATATTAAGTGGTTATACATGAAGATGGGTGGACATCAAATTTCTTTTAAAATAATTGTATTTTAGGGAAAATCTGAAAAAGGAGAAGATGATTTTCCTCTGTACCAATATATCAGATAATTTCCACCTCATCCTCAATGTTGGTTAGAGTGAGCAAACTTTCTGGATATGGGAAGAATTTACCAGGAATCATAACAATATTGATTTAAATGCAATTAACAAAAAAGAATAGTGATAAATAGTTCACAATCATGAAGAATCGCTAGTACTAGGCACTGATTAAGAGCTTTTATATTTAATCCTTCAACAATGTTACAAAGGAAGAAGGGCTAATACTGACCATTATAGATTAGGAAGTAGAGGCTTTATAACACGTTGAGTTTGCTGCCTGATTTAAGATGGCCAGTAAGTGGCAAAATTGGTCTCTTCCTTTGTTTGCTGGACTTTGAAGAACATTATCATTCTCACTATGCCATTTGCTCCTTCTATGCTGTTTCTAGATATTTTAACTGAAGAAAATTATAGCTTTCATATTTCATTCCCTTTCTATTCCAACCCTCCTCATCCATACCAGCATTATGGAGAGTCACAATTGTTTAATGGAAAAAGCATGGACTTGGAAATTAGATCAGACTTCTACTTACCTTGTGTAACTTTGGGAAACATGGTTTACCTTGTGCAATTCAGTTTCTTCCTCTATAATGTGAAAATAAAGTAATCTACCTCAATATGGATGCTAATATTGTTTTATTCTTTCTTCAAACTAGAATGAATGTGTTGAATTTAGGGTAGAGAAAAGGAAGTAGGAAAAAAATTATCTTCTCCTTACCCTGCGTTAATGAACCATCCTCATACCTAAATAACAACCTTAGAAAGATCTCAATGAGGTGATGATTGAATCTGAGACAATATAATCCATTACAAACACTGATTAATGATAGCAATGAAGGAAAAAATGATTTGGTAATTCTGGATATGTAGCTATCAATTTAAGTCATTTTTAATATTTTCTCAATATTAATTCTATAGAAATACTGTCTTGGTTCATGCTTCTATTATGAAATATAATACTCAGTGGCTTATAAACAACTGACATGTATTTTTACAGTTCTGGAAGCTGGAGATATGAGATTCTGGTCAGATTCTGGTGAGGACATTTTTTGGGTTGCAATGGGACTGACCTGTTGCATCTTCATATGGCAGAAAGAGGACTCTACCCTCATTACCTAAAGAATACCCACACTCTGAATATCATCACGTTAGTGGTTAAGATTTCAATTAATGAGTTTTGGGGATGCAAACATTTGGTCTCCTAAGCAGCCAGTAGTCTATATTAGGAATTTTTTGGGAAATATTCAAGACTTGAATATTGAACATTTTTAATGAGAGGGCTCCGCTTTTATCTAAGAACAACTTGATTAAGTGTTAACAATGTATTTGTTGGATATTTAATTCTAAGCGCATAAGGATATTTTTAGTATAAGCAAAGCATTAATCACAGTGTTTTATTAGATTATTTTGAACAGGTTAAATGAGGTCTTTTTTATATATTCTAATAGTGGTTAACACTCTTCATGTGTCCCAAACCTTATTTTATTCTTCTACTTTTAGTTTGAAAATATGTAACCTTTGAAATCTTCTATTCTTAACCAATCATTAAATTGAGTTTTCCACGTTTTAAGATACACTAGTCTTTTTGAGCTACTAGTTTTATTTTCTTCTCACCCTCTGAAGATCAAGGTTATAGTTGCATGCTCATACTAGCTGTGAGGCAGGGGTACTGTAGTTGAGACTGCATGGCTGCTCAATTTCCTCCTGGGTATGGTCCTGAGTTGAGGGCTATAAAGGATACTGGGAGAATCTATGGGCTGGAGGTGATTTATATTCCTATTATAATTCTGCCTTCCTGCCTGTACCTTAACTTTGCAGAGGAACAGTTTCCTTGTAAAACTCATGGAGTTGAGTTGAATATGTTCTCGAGTTCCTTCTACCTAGAAGACATGGGATTGTATGATTTCTGGGGATCTGTGTAATATCAACTCATTCCTATGGACATTGCAAATACATCTTATTATTTAATCTGTGTAGTCTCTGTCAAGAAGTCCTAGACATAAATGCATCTGGCATAATTTACCTTGTTGCATTTGGTTAAGTCTGGTGCTGCAAATCAGATAAAAGGTAGAATCTTGTATGCATGGCTCAGGATGTTCTGTGAAAGTCCTCAGGAGTTTCTTTCAGAATCTATTATCTGTTGCTCTCTATGGCTTATTTATTCCTGTTTTTCCTTAGGAGGTGTGACTGTATACTTAGCACCTAGGACAGGGCAATGAACACCTATAGCCAGTTCCAGAGGATATTTGTTGGATATTTAATTCTAAGCACATAAGGATATTTTTAGTAAGCAAAGCATTAATCACATGAATCACATTTCTCTCTATTCAACATGAAAGGAACACTAGACTGGAAAGAAACTATTAAAGAATTCTCTTAGAAGAAGGCCAGCCATTGTTTACAAGTTTATAGTAATATTATTCTTAGGTCTCTGTCACAGACTATTTATGATTTTTCTGAATTCTTCAATATGCATCCTTATACCTAAAAAATAACAAGCAAATACCAGAATAACGGTCCGTTTGTTAATGACCATACTACCAAAAGCACTATACAGATTTAATGAAGTTCATCTGGAAAAATAAGAGACCCAGAATAGCTAAAGCAATCCTTAGCAGGAAGAGTGAAGCAGGTGGCATCACTATACCAGACCTTAAACTATACTACAGAGCAATAGTAACAAAAACAGCATGTTATTGGCACCAAAACAGACTGGTGGACCAATGGTACAAAATAGAGGACACAGAGACTAACCCACAAAACTACAATTATCTTATATTAGGCAAAGGTACCAAAAACATGCATTGAAGAATAGATAGCCTCTTCAACAAATGGTGCTGGGAAAACTGGAAATCTATATACAACAAAATGAAATTAAACCCCTGTCTCTCACCATGCACAAAACTCAACTCAAAATGGATCAAGGATCTAGGAATTAAACCAGAGACTCTGAGTCTAATAGAAGGAAAACTAGGCCCTAATTTTCATCATGTGGGATTAGGCCCCAACTTCCTTAATATGACTCCTTTGGCACAAGAATTAAAATCAAGAATCAATAAATGGGATGGAATCAAACTAAAAAGTTTCTTCTCAGCAAAAGAAACAATCTGTAAGGTGAATGGAGAGCCTACATCTTGGGAGCAAGTCTTTACCCCTCACACATCAGATAGAGCACTAATATCTAGGGTATATAAAGAACTCAAAAAGCTGAGCATCAAAACAAAAAAAGAACAAAAAAACAAAAACAAAACAACAACAACAACAAAAAACCCCAAATAACTCAATCAATAAATGGGCCAAGAACCCGAACAGACACTTCTCAGAAGAGGATATACAATCAATCAACAAATAAATGAAAAAATGTTCATCACCACCAGCAATTAGAGAAATGCAAATGAAAACTACTCTGATTTCATCTCACTCCAGTCAGAATGGCAAATATTATGAAGACAAACAATAATTGTTGGCGAGGTGTGGGGGAAAAGGTACACTCATACACTGCTGGTGGGACTGCAGATTGGTGCAGCCAATACAGAAAGCAGTATGGAGATTTCATGGAAAATTGGGAATGGAACCACCATTTGACCCAGTTATCCCTCTCCTCAGTCTACACCCAAAGGACTTAAAAACAGCACACTACAGAGAAACAGCCACATCTATGTTTATAGCATCACAATTCACAATAGCTAAACTGTAAAGCCAACCTATCAATAGATGAATGGATATAAAAAAGTGTGGCATATATGCATAATGGATATTACTCAGCAATAAAAGAGAATAAAGTCATGGCAATTGCAGGTAAATGGATGGAGTTAGAGAAGATAATGCTATGTGAAGTTAGCCAATCCCCCAAAAAACAAATGCCGAATGTTTTCTCTGATAAAAGGAGGCTGATTCATAGTGGGGTAGGGAGGGGGAGTGTGGAAGGAATAGACAAACTCTAGATACGGAAGGGGAGTTGGAGGGGAAGGCAGGGGGCATGGGGTTAGAAATGATGGTGGAATGTGATAGACATTGTTATCCAAAGTACATGTATGAAGACACAAATTGGTGTGAATATACTTTGTATACAACCAGAGATATGAAAAATGTGCTCTATATGTATATATGAATTGTAATGCATTCTGCTGTCATATATAAATTAAAAAAAAACAATTTAAAAAACCAAACAAACAGTTCCTTTGTTATTTTTCCTGTGAATTTCTCATTTCCCCTCAACCAGTTACAATAGCCTGCCTCTACTGAGGTCTTCAACACTTCCTACTTTAGCATTAGCAGTAAATCCGAGGCTTATCTCTTCATTCATTTCCTTAACAAGTGTCTTAGGTTATTGAACTTCATACTACTCTTGTAGTACGGAGACAGGACACATTTCCCAGAGATGAGTCCTCATTCATCATTTCCTGGTTTTTAATCTTTGAAATATTCTTCAGAAACTTTTAACTGTGTGCTCAGTGCACGTTGCTTGAGTACATTTTTTGGCGCTAATGTTTTGCATCTTAATGCATTCGTATAAAAATGAACTGGTATTGTAAGCAAAAATAACCAAAATGGTTTTGGCACCATTATGGAAGCACAAAAAACCCAGGAGGGAAGCAGACCGCAATAGGATCAGCAAGCTTTCCTTTATTCTGCAGTGGACTCAATCAGGCACTGGAGGGGCTCATTTTCAGGATGCAAAATGGCCTTCAGTTACAGAAGGAGTCTGAGTTTTATAGGTTACAATGAAGGTGAATTAATCATTGGAGATCGAAGCAGAATATGTTGGTTTGGGTAGTTAGGAAAAAAAGTTGTAAAAAGTCCAAAATTTTTGTAACTGGGAAGAGATGAAAGCTCAGTAGTTGGCTAGAGTTCACTGTTTACCTTCTTCTTCTGGGACCCATTGTTACCTAGAGCTTCACTATTTACTTTTGTTTTTCCAGGACTCATCAGCAATGGGAAAAGGTAAAAGTCCAGGGCCCAGCATTTCAATGTCAACCTCTTCCCTTTAGGACCCATTGTGGTTGGGAAGGGATGAATGTTTGCTTTTGGTGGAGATGCTGGGGATTTAACCCAGGAAGGGATGAAAGTTTGTTCTCCCCACCCCCACCCCGCACTGCCCCTGGTGGGGCATTATTACTGGGAAATAATTTACTGGGAGAGGATTAATGATTTCCTCCTCTTCCCTCTTCCTCAAGGTCAAACAGTTTTGGGGGTTTGTCATTTTCCATATCCTGGGGGTTGTCATTTTCCATATTCTTCAGGTTTAACTCACCTGCTTGTAGACTCAGCCTGCTTGTTCTCCATCATATTCTGAATTAATATATTTTTTCCTTTTAATTTTTATTCATTTGTTTTGCTTAGATTCAGAAGATATCACTTAAAGGAATCCCTCTTAGGAAACTAGGTTATTTATAGATTGATAAGTGAATGTTCAAAAATCCCCATTTTTTATCTTCTTTTTTGGATTGCTTTTAGTCATATCTATCCTCACTTCTGTTGATATTGCAAAATGATAAAAGAAGATGCTTGTCAGTTTTGAGAATATAAATTATTTCATTCATTCATTCATTCATTCATTGATAGGTTTAAATAGTGTATATTTAATGCCTCCCCATGACCCCAGTTAGAATAAATAGTTCCATTAAGATGTAGGATGCTGTGTACACTAGGCCTATGGTGACTAATGTGCAGGTGCTCTCTCTCACCCTTGACACAGGTGTTATTTAGATATATATATGTTTATTTTTTTAATACTTATGAATCTATGGTTTATTTTTAGTGAAATGTACATATCTTAAGTATACAGTTTGATGAGTTTTAGTAAATGAATATACGTGTAACCCACACCCTACCAGGTTAAAGAACATTTTCAGTTGCCCAGTTTCTTCATGTCTCTTTCTAGTTAAAACCTTCTTGCCAGAAATAACCACTATTATGAATTTTTCAGCATAGATTAGTTTTTCCTGTTAAAAGAACTTTAATATAATATATACTTTTTTATCTGAAGAACTTTACCAGTTTTTAAGGTTTAGCCTTGTTGCTCATATCCATTTTTCTTTTTCTTTCTTTCTTTGTTTCTTTCTCTTTCTTTCTTTGTTTCTTTCCCTTTCTTTCTTTCTTTCTTTTCTCTTTCTTTTTTTTTTTTGCCATAGACATTCTTTTCTGGTTGTTAGCTAATCATAAATTTGGCTTTCTTGAATATTCCTATAAGAAGACATTTATCTATTTAATTTGTTTATGTGTATTGTATTTTCCAGTTTTTATTCCTCTTAAACAAATCCTACAAATAGAACTGCTGAATTACAGAGGTAGGTATATATTTGACTTTATTATACACTACCAGCCTGATTTATAAACTGGTTGTAGCATTTTATGCTCTCACTAGCAATGTGTGAAAGTTTATTTCTTCCAAATTCTTGCCAACATTTGGCATTGTCATTCTTTCTAATTTTATTCTGGTGGGAATGTTAAATGGCATAGCCATTTTGTAAAAATTGTATACTGTATTCCTCAAAATGTTAAACATATAGCTATCATATTACCCAACATTTCTACTTCTAGGCATATACCTAAGAAAAATAAATACATATGTCCACACAGACACATGTACATGTACATTCATAGTAGCGTTATCCAAATGTGAAAACAACATAAATATCCTTCAACTAATAAATACATCCAAAAAATGAGGTATATGTATAATGAAATATTAATTACTAAGAATGAAAAAATAACTGAACAATTTACAACTGGGATAAATCTTGACAAAATTTTGCTGAGAGAAGCCAGTAACAGTACTACATATTATGTGACTCAATTTATTTTTTCATTTATTTAATTTTTTTATTAGTTGTTCAAAACATTACAAAGCTCTTGACATATCATATTTCATACATTTGATTCAGGTGGGTTTTGAACTCCCAATTTTACCCCAAATACAGATTGCAGAATCACGTTGGTTACACATCTACATTTTTACATAATGCCCTATTAGTAACTGTTGTATTCTGCTACCTTTCCTATCCTCTACTATCTCCCCTCCCCTCCCCTCCCATCTTCTCTCTCTACCCCATCTATTGTAATTCATTTCTCTCCTTGTTTATTTTCCCATTCCCCTCACAACCTCTTATATGTAATTTTGTATAACAATGAGGATCTCCCTCCATTACCATGCAATTTCCCTTTTCTCTCCCTTTCCCTCCCACCTCATGTATCTGTTTAATGTTAATCTTTTCTTCCTGCTCTTCTTCCCTGCTTTGTTCTTAGTTGCTCTCATTATATCAAAGAAGACATTTGGTATTTGTTTTTTAGGGATTGGCTAGCTTCACTAAGCATAATCTGCTCTAGTGCCATCCATTTCCCTGCAAATTCCATGATTTTGTCATTTTTTAGTGCTGTATAGGGATTGAACTCAGGGGTACTTGGCTACTGTTTTGTATTTTATTTAGAGACAGGGTCTCATTGAGTTGCTTAGCTCTTCACTTTTGCTGAGGCTGGCTTTGAACTCGAAATCCTGCCTCAGCCTCCCCAGTTGCTGTGATTACAGGTGTGTGCTACCACACCCAGCTGTGTGATTCCATTTATGTAAAGTATTCAGAACATGAAAATTTGTAGGGACAAAAGTAACTTCATGGTTGTCTAGGGCTAGGAGGAGAGAAGAAGAATTGAGGAAGGATTGCTCATCAGTATGGGATTTCTTTTTAAAGGAACAAACTTTTCTAAAATAAGTAGTGCTAATGGTTACATTACGGGATATACTATAAAATATGAAATTGTATACTTCATAAGGGTGAATTGTGTACTATAAGAATTGTATCTCAGTAAAGCTATTAGGAGAAAAAAAGTACCTTATTCAGAGGGGCAATCAGTACATCTCTGAGAAAGGAATGTGCTTGGTGTGACTGAAGAACAAGAAGCTTTGAGAGGCTTCTTGAGTGGAAGGAACACAGCAGACAGAATGGTGGAAGATGAAGTTGGAGAAGCAGGGAAGAGCCAGGGTATGTAGGGTCTTGTAGCTTGTGAGAAGTTTAGTTTTTATTATGAGTATGCTAGAAAGTCAATGGAGGGTTCTGGACACAGGGTACTATGATCTGAAGGTTATTTTATAAAAATCACTCTGTTACCCATAAAGGATGGGTGCTATAGAATGAAATTGGAAGAGCAATTAGGAGGCTCCACCAGAAATCTGAATGAGAAACTGGTGAGCAGGATCAGAATAAAAGCTTGATGCTGAGGAGTGGCTGGTCTTGGGATTGTATTTTAAAGTCAGAACTCAGTACTTACTGAAGGACCAATGTTTAATGTGAGGGGAAAGAAAGTGTTAAGGAGAGCCGGGTTTGTATATATCTGAGTATTCATGTGTGCCTTCCACTTCAGAATAAGAAAAACAGCTGACTTCATCATTTTAATTTGTTCTAATGTCATAACATTTTATTTGGAAGAGGAAACAAAATGGTCATAATTTTGTTTTTGCAAACTGCTTTGATAGCTTACATAAAATAGGATGCACATAGTCAAATAAACTTAAAGAATATTATAAACACTGTTGATGCAAGAAATAATTCACACATAAAGTTCAAATGTATAGTGTTTCACATATATTGTATTTCAAAGAGAGTGTTCTGTGGGATCACATTGTTCCTTAATGACAATCTCATGCCTAAATGTTGTGTTGAATGTTTGTGATATATCATATCTTCTTTATTTTATTTTAGTTTTCAGATGACTGTTAGGTTTTAAGAAGAATTTTTTTGTTGGAGTTTTCAGTAACCATTTTAACTTTTTCAAGTGTTTTTTGTACCTATTGTTTATATGTTTATGTGGCTTCTACAAATATATCTGAATTTAGCCCTCATTTTCTTTATGTGATCATTTTATGGTTAGCCTCTCTGATAACAAATTTATTTTTTAAACAGCAATTTTAATATATAATTCATGTTTGGGAAAAGTGTTAGCAATTTTTAGATTTTATACTGCAAGTGACTGTTTTTTATATCTATTGAACCTTGCATATATAGTTGTAAAACCAAGGGAAGAAAAATAGTAAGCTGGTCACAAAATGCATTAAGTGTAGAGCTAATTTCAAAAATCACAGAGAGCTCTAAGCCAGTTCCTTCGTCTTTTAATCAGGTAGAATACACTGACTGTATAATCACAATATTGTTATTGATTGGTGACTGTGATTGTTGCCTAAGCGTATTATTGACATAAACAAAATTTTTGAATATTCAAAATGGATTAGTTATTACGAGATTCTTATAATGTTTAGGTGCTCATGCATTTCAGGAACTTTTATTTTCTCTCTCTGACACAATCCTCAACTTTATCTTTCTCATTCCTTCTGTCCCTAGTGGGCATACCAGAGAATCCTTCCAATCTGAGCTCTCCCTGGCTTTAATGATAGCACAGTTTTCTGATTCCCAGAAGTGGCTGATACTATTGACTACAATTCTCATCCACAAGAGACTTTGGAAATCCAATGATCTGGCCCTTATCCATTCTCCATGGGTAGGGTCTAACCTTTGCAATCAATCACACAGGGCGGCTGACTTCAATGCTGCCTGCCAGCAAGTCTCCAGGGGCTCTTTTCTGCAGTTCTATTTTTATTTCTACATCGTAGTCCTCTTCAAGTATGAGGAGAATGTGGTGGTAGATTGTGACTCCCAGGGTGTTGAAGCAAAAGCTGCAAGTGCTCCTGCTTTTGTTCCAGGGATAAACAAGATTGGGGCCAGTTGCTATCAACCACAAAGGGTTTTAACTGGAGCTCTATGTCAGCAGGCTGAATCAATCAGGGAAAGCAGATGCTGAGGATTTGGAGGTGAATACTAAATGAAGAGGAGAAAAACTCCAGGGAAGAGAGAACACATAAGAACAAAAGAGGTACTGCTCTTTCCTGTACTGAGAAACCATTGCATCATTCTTTCTGCACATTGCTGTGGGCTGCAGATCAACTATGAAAAATGGAACAAAATGCTTACAAGCTGCCTGACTAAAGCAGTACTCTATGAACCTCAATAATATGAACAGCACTTAGTAGTTTGTTATTCTATTCAGCCTGATTTTTCCTCATAATGGAGGTGAGTTGCATCCTATAGTGACCAATAGCCTACCTATCATTAGCATCAGCAGCCCAGAGTTATAGTTTACCTTAATGGAAAACCATCCTGATTCATGTAGGACTCAACCCTGCTCCAATTTTGCTTTCATGTTCTGTTCTCAAAGCTTGAAATCACTATCATATATTTATACATCTCAACTATCAGAAAGTTAAACCCTTATATAGGATTAATAAATTATATATATTAAACAAATGTTAACCCTTATATGGGTTTAATATGTAATACATAAATATATATGTGCAGACATATTATAAATGCCCATTGATTAAATATGAATAAAAATATTTTATTTTCTCAGCAGTTCTATTAGTAATAAGCTATAAATATGAGAAATAGCCTTGTCGATGTTTTCCAATTTTTCAAAACTTATTTGATAAGTACGAATTAATCTCTTTAGCCATATGTACTTGTGGAGATGCAGAAGTAGTGGTAGTGATGGGTCCCAAAATATTTATTGTCATCGTTTTTTAAAACCATCCAGGTCAATCGATGGAGCAGGGAACGGAACTATGTACCTTATAAACAGAATTGTGCTATGATTGAAAGTTGACTTCTTGGCCACGAATTCTAGAATGCCTGCCTCAAAGTTTTTATGGGAAACCTAATTAGCTGTTTCCCCATGTTACTTCAAAGGAATGCAAAATGGGTTCATTCTGGGTTAGCTTGACAGGAAAAACAAACAGATAATGAGACATTGAAGACCTTTGCCATTAGTATCAAAGAGCAAGGAATTTAGAGAAACACTGATGACTCAAACATTGCAGAATATTTCTCTGATTTTGGTAGTTATTGGGCTCTTTGATTCTCACAAACCCATCCCAATCTTGTGTGTTAAATTGATAGTAAGGCTTCTTATTGAGTGTTATAAACAGTTCTGCTTCTTCCTATTTTCACATCCTTGGCAGGATGTTATTACACATCCATTCTTCTCCTGACAGGTGATGCCTGTCAATGTGTAGATACCACAGTGGCTTTCCAGAATCTTAACTCAATACTGAACTCTTTTTTAATGATGTACTGAAGGACTAAAGTTAGGTATGAAAGTTTTCTCTTACAATTTTGGTTTAATGTTTACTGAAGCAGCTCTAGTCTGTGACCAGTATTTACAAGGGAAAAATGTCACATCTACAGTTCTGCTATCCAATATGGTAGAATGCTAATATTTCACTAATGATCATTTGCATTGGTTATATTATATGCTGAGATGGTATTTTTTTTTTTTTTTTTTTGTACCAAGGATTGAACCCCAGGGCATTTAACCTTAACCACTGGGCCATATCCCCAGCCCTTTTATGTTTTATTTTGAGACAGGATCTCACTAAGTCCATTAGGGCCTTGCTAAATTGATTGCTGAGGCTAGCTTTGACCTACCAAATCTTCCTGCCTTAGCTTCCTGAGTCACTGGAATTATAGGTGCGTGCCACTATTACTGGCTAGAACTAATTGTAACTTTTTTTTCTAAAAATAGAAGCTAGAATTTCAGCTTTTCATGTGCAGTCTCCTGATTTCTAATCATTGTCAACTAAATGAAAATGTTTACTTACTCTTTAGACTAGGTTCATTCCATTATATAATCTTAGACTTGGATTTTTAATAATGCTCCTCCTCCAGCAGTTATCATTTTAAAGTTATTTATTTATATTACATTAGGAGGGGTGTGTGTGAGAGAGAGAGTGTGTGTGTGTGTTTGAAGACCTGTGATGGGAGGTGGGTGAACAGGGTTGGGAAGGAGCATCTGCTTGCTTCTTCCTGATGCCCTGTAACCTTGAGAAGAAGTCAAATAAATAATGATATTCCTGTTCTGTCTTATTTGTTTGTTTTGGGTACTGGGGATTGAACCAGGGTGTTTTACCAGTGAGCTACATCCTCACCCTTTTTATTTTATATTTTGAGACAGGGTATTGCTTATTTGCTTAGGGCTTTGCTAAGTTCCTGAGGCTGACCTGGAACTTGGGATCCTCCTGCCTCAGTCTCCTGAGTTTCTGAGATTACAGCCATGAATTGCTGCACCCAGCTGTCTTAATTAGGGAGATATGCTGTTAGCCTTAATTCGTAGTATATTTTCATTAAATTAAAAAAAAAACTCTCTGTATACATATGAATAATGTATACCCTGAAGTCAAACTCTCAGTAATAGATACATACAAATTACCTTAAGTCTATATTTCCTCATCTGAAAAATGGTGTATTTATTGTACCTGTTGTATAAGATTCCAAGGAGGAAGAAGTAGTACATGACATTTAGCACTAGTTGAGTACATATCTTTGTCATTTGGTCACACACACATTTCTATTTTCTATGGGAAGGAAATGGAAATGTCTATTACAGGAAAATTCTCATACATGTATTAGCACTACTTTCACTCCAATTGCTAAAGTAGTCACACACACATAGAACTCATCAAGGAACAATCTGATTACCAAGATTGTGTCTTATCACCCCAGAGATCACAAACTTAAAACAGATAGAATTGATAAAACATAGTGAACATTGCTTTATTTTTTATTGATATATAGTCTATGTAACATCACTGTCATCATTTTTCATTTTAAGTATGCAATTAAGTGTTGTACTATATTCATGATGCTGTACAACCTTCACTACTATTTAATATCAGAATATTTCCATCATCTGAAATTAAAACTCCCAACTTCATATTTATTACCAGTCAGTCCCAATTCTGCTTGCAGCCCTCTATCCCCTACTCCCCATTTTCTGGCAAACACAAATCTACTTTCTAGCTCTACTTTGCCTCTAAATGTAATCTTAAAATATGTGGTCTCTTATATCTGTCTCCTTTCACTTATAATTTTTTTCCAAGGTGTGTTAGTTTACATCTCTGTGATCAAAATACCTGGGAAGAACAAACTTGGGAGGCAAACCTTATTTTGACTCACAATTTCAGTTGTTTAGCCCATTCAACAGAATCCATTGCTCTGGACCCAAGGTGAGGCAGAACATCAAGGCAGAAGGGTGTGGCAGAGAAAACTGTTAATCTCATGGCGCTATGAAACAGACAAAGAAGAGAAAAGGGAAGACAAATCCTTCCAGGGCTCACCCTCTGTGACCCACTGCCCCTAGTCATGCCCCAGCTGCCTACAGTTATCACCCAGTCTATTAAAACTAGAATGGATTGATTTGGTTATAGCTCTCACATTTCAATCATTTCACCTCTGAACATTCCTGCATTAACACAGGAGCATTTGGGGGACTCCTCATATCTAAACTATAACACAAAGTTTATTGAAGATTTAGCATATAACTATATTTTATTTTTTTATTGAAATCATTTGCATATCTATATGTATATATCTCTCTCTCTCTATATATATATATATCTATATCACTTTTTTATCCATTTATCAGTTGCTGGTCATTTGGGTTAATTCCCTCTTTTCATATGTTATAAATTACTGCTAAGGCTCTTAATGAATTGTTAGTTTCCATGGGCAGGGTCTAAATATCATTTCTTCTGCAGATTCATGACATAAACCAGACAGAAAATATTGTTTAGCAATCTGGAAGAATTATAGTTTCCTATTTTCTATACTCATGGACTAGTTAGTTCTAGTATCTAAAAGGTATACATCACTTCTCAAGAAAAAAAACACCCATAACTCATGGGGATGGGTGTTACTGTGTGGCTATGCTCTCTGCTGTTTGACTCCCCCTTGTTCCTGCCAAAGCTCATTAGACCAGAGATGGATAGCCAGTGATAGGCTTCCCAGAAGTCTATGATGTTGCCTCACACAAATAGATAATTGGATCAGTTAGAATCTATTCTACCTCTTAGAAATTTTACCTGGGAAATTAGGGCAGAGTGATATCATGAACAGAAAGTGGATTAAGCAGAATGAGTACATTGCTTAAAGTCATGAGGGAGAATAGGAACATAAGAAATAATGATGAAGCAAAGGCATAAGAAAGGAATCTCTGAAAAGACAGAGTACAAGTGGCAGACATTCATGGTTAATAAGAAGAGATTGGAACAGTTTCCAAAAGAAAAGGTAACAATCCACATATTCCTAATGGTGGGATTTCTCACTTTGCTTTGAATCTAGAATGCCCAAGTCTGTAGCTCCTGTTTTATGAAATCATATCCCACTTATAATTCTACAAGCTCCATTTACTAACCTACCCATCCATCTCTTCCCTTAACAACCTTATTGCATCAAAAGGGCCTAAATAATGTAACATACCTGTATTTATCTATTTTATGAAGAAAAAATGACTTTGTTTGATTTTCAAACAACAAGAAAAATACTGGATGGGTTTCCCTAAACTCATTAAAGGGGAAACACCCTTTAATTAATAACTATATATTTGATTTCGTTCCTTACTTCATGGTGCTTAGACTTAAGAGTTGTTATATATTTCAGAGGAGTATATCTAATGAACAAGAAGAAAAAGTTAAAAACTATTTACATATTCAAGATGATAAGTAGCATAACTGTTTCAATTTCAGAAGTGTTCACCAAGGCTTTTTTTTTTTTTAACTCCTGATACCTTCTTTTTCCCTGCATAGTGGTTGGCTAATGAATTCCTTAGGAATTCCTCAGAGACACAAACATATGCCTTTTGGAAGTATAATAGTGATTTAATTGATATTTTTAGTTTAATACCACAGACTAGTCTAAATTGTGCAGTGTAAATTCCTTTTCTTTTATCTTTGTATATTTTTTGCTCTTAAAAAAAAATTTTGGGGGCTGGGGGTTATGGCTCAGTGGTAGAGTGCTCGCCTCGTATGTGCAAGTCCCTGGGTTCAATCCTCAGCACTACATAAAAATAAATAAATAAATAAATAAATAAATAATAAAAGTTATTGTGTACAACTACAAAAAATTAATATTAAAAAAATTTTGAAGTCAGGTGGTTTGATGCCTTTATTTTTGTTTTTGTTTTCTGTTTGTTTGTTTGTTTTGATCCTCCACAGATTACTTTGATTATTTGGGATGTTTTTGAGGTTGCACACAAACTTCAGGACTATTTTTGTTTTTCTGGGAACAATGACATCAGTATTTTCATAGGGATTATATTGAATTTGTAGACCACTTTGGATAGCATGGGCATTTTATCAATGTGTAAATTCTTCCAACCTATGATCATGGAATGTATTTCCATTTATAGTTATAAGAGAGGATTGTAAGCAAGGTCTGGTGCTTTCACACCCTAAAAACCAGGGCAAAGGGAATGCTGAAGCAGTTTGGTGGTCTGGTAGAGTGGCTAGAAGAAAAGGAGTCTTATTTGTTCATAACACAGAATTTGTGATTTGAGGGGAAGAGTAAAACAAGATAAAAGAAAAGATCTGAAAAGAGTTTAAGAAAATAGAGATAATCTTAGCCAAAATAAATACACCTAAAGAAAATTATATGTTGTGTTTTCAAGCCCAACTCATGAAAAAGGGAAGATAGTATCACCCAATGACATATTCCATGGAGGAATTCTTGCATTTATCAACATTAACAAGGATGTTCATGGAAGTGTTGCTTAAAATGGCTAAAATTGGAGATAATTATAATGTATTCATATAATGGAATTGATATGCAAAAATAAGTCAAATAGAGCTGTTAATGTAAGTATGGATGAAATGAAAGATGCTATACAAAAGAAGAAAAATGCAGTGTAATATATACAAAAGTATTTACATGATCATATTTACATGAAGTATGATGTTCTACATAAAGTTTAAGTGATTGGGGGTGTAGCTCAGTGGTAAAATGCTCATCTGGCATGTGTGCATGAGGTCCTGGCTTTGATGCCTAGCACTGCAAACAAAACAATACAAACATTTACAAGAATGTTGCCTAATATCAGTTATTACTAGGGATAATTGTAAATGCAGTAAAAATATAAAAGACAATGTGGGAATGAGACTTCTTTTAATGGGGATGATGATTTCCTCCAAAGAGAAAAAAAAAGTGTTCAAATCAAAAGCATATAGGGGGACATCTATTATTTTGTTAACACTCTATTTCTTAAGCTAGGAATAAGTACAGTCATATGTCACATAATGTTGTTTCAGTCAACTATGGATAGCATATATTGTAATGGTCCCTAAAGATTATAACAGAGGTGAAAAATTCCTTCCCCCTGCTATATGATAGCTGTCATGATGTTGTGTTGCTCTACCTTATTCTTGGGTTTGTGGTAATGTGGTGTAAACTAGCCTACTAGGCTACTAGTCTTACAGAATTATACCACATATGTATGTATGTACATTACACAATAGTTGATAATGACACTTGATACTAAAATATTACATTACTTATTTATAAGCTTACCATACTTTTTATTGTTTAGGGTATATTCCTTATACTTATAAAAAATGTCTACTGTAAGGCTGCATGCTGCATTATACTGGCAGCACCACTTACATCTTGGTTTATGCATCATTTCTCTTGCTATTGATTTTATCTCATCCTGATTGGTTCAACAGGAAACTAGAAGCAAAAGGTTATACCATATAGCCTAGGAATATACCAGGCTGTACCATTTAGGTTAATGAGAGTATACTCTATGATGTTTGCCCAGTGACAAAACCACCTAATGATCCAGTTCTCATAATGTGTCTCATCATTAAGTGAAGCATGACTATACAGGAGTATACAAATATGTTGTAAATAACTCATAGTTTTTTCAAAAAAATTTAGACTTTTTAAATGAGGATAGAAAAGCAAACCATAAAGTCTTGGCAGAGAGTTATGAGGGACCATGGGTTCTCTACTTCAATGTTTATGAATTTTAGTAATAAATTTTCCACTAAGGAACGGACTTTCCTTTCCTTTTAACTTCACCAGAAGCTCAAGTGGATTCTTGGAGAACTGAAGGACATCTTCCTCAAGTTGTGGAAAAACTTGCTCTTTATCTTCATCCTTTGACTTTAATTTCTTCTCCAGAGAAAAAAGAGTAGAATCCAATTTCTGTTCTGGTTGTCATAATTATTTATCATGCCTCCTATGTGTGTGTGTGTGTGTGTGTGAATGTAAATATACCTAAGCCTCTTCAGTCATTGCTCATTATCCTATTTTCAGTTCCACTGTCTATTCTCTGAACATACAGTGTCCCTCATCCATTTTAGTAGGAATAAGAAAATTGTTGCATTACTATATGTAGTATGTGGTGAATGCCTGAGGCAGAAGCCTAGGCTAATGTTTATGCCAATTCTTCACAGTGTAACACTTCACAGTAAAATAAAGTGCTACACCCTGCTATGACCTAAAGTCCCCTGAACACAGAAAATTTTGTGAGTGAATATAAGAGTGCCTTATGACAATTGTCAGAGAGTGATGACAAATGAAAGTTAGACACCATAGTATTTGCCTAGACACAACAAATGAGTTGAGTGAATAAATCAAAATTGTGATTATTACAAAGTCTTCTCTCTAAATGTACTTTTACAGTTATGATAAGATGGATCTCTGCTGCTGAAAACATCTGTCTAAATTAGTATGAGTAAATTGGGGCCACACTTTGCAAGGAAAGGGTCACCATTTTTGCCTGTGTGCTAATTTTTCACAAATTTATAATAGTTTTTCAGAATGGGAATTTTATTTCTACTGAATCTCCAGATATTTTATCCTACACTTTGCTTGCATTTGTTAACATGCAAACCCCCAAAAGGAAGAAAGAAATGGCACAGGTGTTAGAGCAGCTTTTATTTGTAGATAGCCAAAAGTTCACATTTATTTCATAAAAAATAGACTAATCACAACCTTCAATTAACAGACGCTAAGCTCTAGAACTGGATATTGAATAGAACTTCTGGAGACTGGTACTCAAAGAAAAAGACAAGGAACCATAAATACTAAACATTTAGAATATACATGGCTTCAAAGCTTATTTTAAAAAAACAAATCACTATATTAGCCTCAAATATCACTGGTACTCTCTCTTTAAGCAGAGAGCAGAACTGGGAGGCATAATTCAGTAGAGAGATAAATGATTGGCTTTGGAGACTTTTCTTTCCCATCCCTCAGATCTGGGATGCTTGCTCAGTAACCTCTTCCACAACAACTTCCATCCAATCAAGTGATGGAGGCTCTGAGAAACAATTGTGGACACTGGAGATGCCTGAAAGAAAAAAGGAGGTTGGATCTCATTCCTTGTTTGGGTGTCTTCTTACATAGCCAACATTCTATTTTGTTTCTATTTTTTTTTTTTTGTGAAGTGAGGGGGTGAAGTGGGAAGAAAATTGGAGAGAGAGAGACCAGATATAGATTGGGGTCAACTGTGGAACAGACTGCTTTCCTACTTGATGTGGGATGTGGTAATAATAGGAATTTTCCATGAGTCAAAAAGTCATTGCAGAAGGAAGTGGAGTTTGCCATCTTAAAGGTATGTCATTTAAGAGATCTGACAGCTGGGCTAGAGGAGGATATGGCCTAGGAAGAATGGTAAGCTGTATCACCACAGGTGAGAGCTGAAGGAAGAGTGCCTATACTGGAACAATCTCCCCTTTAGCAAAGAGGGAAACAGAACAAACCTTGCAACAAGTACTTATAGATACTTATTACAATATCTGAACCCGGGGGCAGGGAGGACACCCAAGTAGGTGTTACCTCTTTCCATCCTTCTGATCTCTTCATTCCTATTAATCTATCAGGGAGTGCTGAGGAGAGAAAGGAGACCCAAAGATAGGGCAAGCATGTATTTTATAAGCAGATCATGTCTGAAAAAATGTAGGGTGAAATGTTGAAACAAGGTAAACATATGCATGTCACCAATAAAAATTTAAAAACAAAAGCAAAAACGAAACTGGAGTGCATATAACTAAACAAATAAAAGGGTCTGCTATGTACATTACAGGTTTATGTAAAAAGAGAACTGGACTAGAATCCAGCTTCTCATTTGCTCCTTAGACATTGAAACCAAGGAATAACAACTACAGACACATATGAGAAGGTCTAAATGCAGAATCCTTTATTCTAACCCATATAGCATTCACCTGTAGGGGGAAAAAAGGTATATGTTGATGTCTGATTTTTAGAAATATTCGTCAACCACATACCCTTTATGAGGAAAATATTTGAGAAAGGATTCTAACCAGGTGACAAAGGAATCCCAAGAGAAACATTAAGAGAGGGGGAAAAAAGAGAACACTGAGTAATGACTTCATCCTATCATATGTACATAAATAAATAAATAGGTCCATGATGTTAAATAAGAAGATAATGTTAAATAAATTTTCTGCAGCAAATGAAAAATCAAAAAAATAGCTTGGGATAAAAAAGAATAGATAATTATGTCAAATTCAATAAGTTGAAGTGCAAGAAGGAATAAAAATCTTTCCTGAAAGCAACCTTAGAGTGTAAAATTATACTCATTTTACAATTTTCTCCTTTGGGATAGGGGAAGGTATGTTGCTGGAGGAGAAATGGTAGGGATCTTGTCTTCATGAAATAACTGAGAATAAGGACTCAGTTACTTGTTTCATTAAGAGCCTACTTTTTTTTTTTTAGGAAAATCAAGGACTTTTTAATAAGCAAGGGAGATAAATGGAATAAATAATGACTTGATCATACCAGTTAAGATATACATAGGTAAAACAGAAAATTGTAAAAAATGATAGTCAATAATCAAATAAAATGGAATAAATAAAATCAAGCATATCAGATGTTAAACTAGAAATAATGGCTTTAAATTCTCTAAAGCCAGTCTCAGTTTTGATTAAAACACAAACCCCAAAATACATGCCTCCCAAGAAATACACTTAAAAATATATAACAAAGTCCAAAAAGAAATCCAACAAGGATAAAGAGATACCAGGAAACTGCAAATTAAAAGGAAGTAGTAATAACAATATTAATATTAGACATGGAGAACTAAAATTAAGAATGTGAGATGGTACCAAGAGGATAGTAGGTAACAATGAAAACATGGTACATGAGGGTGTATAACAAATACAATCCTTTATGTCTAAACATTAGAGTTTCTATAGAGAATAAAACTAACTTGAATGAAAGGTTATCTTGGTATATGAAAATATGAGATATTTGAATATAGTCCTTTTATAGTTGAAAGCATGAGACATATAAAGACTAGTAAAGGTGTGAAAAAATTCAGTGAAATATTATAAACATGTATAGATTACATAATATATCATTTTGATGCAAAGTTTACATTTACATATATATGAGATTATAAAATGCATCCATGAATAATCATTACAAAACTAGATTCTTAGGGAAAAAAGCAGCAATTTTTTTCTATTGAATATATAAAATTATGGTAAATAATTAATTTAAACAAATAGTGATAAAAGTACTAACTTCTTAGTAGTCAAGGAACCTAGAAAACCTTTGGATCAGAGATTATGAAAAACAAATGAGAAAAAAAAAACTTTAAAAAGGAAATTATTTTTACCACAAATTATAATGTGCACAGAAGGTTCTTTAATCAAAAGACAGTAAGCTTAAATATATTTTAAACTAAGAATATAGCTATCATCTCAAATTATTGGAAGTTGTAGAACAAGATAAACATAAGGAAACTAGGAAGAAGGAATGAGTAAGCACAAATACTGAAATGAAAGATAAACTGATAATATACTGGGAAGCTAAATTTCAAATTGGTCCATTGGAAAGAAAACTCTAAGTGGTAAATACTTATCAGGCTGTTTAAGGAATAATAATGATAAAGGAATAATGTAAATATTCATGATTAACAGTTGTAAAAAATTCCAATTTTATGTCTAGAAATTTAAAATTTAAAGGAGATGAGCAAACATAACCACTAAGAAAGAAAAATTCGATAAAATCAATTAATATAGATTGAAAGGGTGATTAAAGATTAACATAAAATGAAACACTGGGACAGGTAGATATACCCCTAATTCATATATATAAATTTGAAAAATAAATTCCATGATACTTAAACTAATTCAAACTATGTCAGATTATTGATGAAAATGATGAAGAACCCTTTCAGTTATCTTATGAAGGCTGAATAAAACACACACACACACACACACACACACATATATATATTCACATATTATTCTCCCATAAAGAACTAGACAAATATAGTTGAATATAATTGTTCAAATAAATAAATAAATAAATAAATCAAAATACAAGAATGCAAGGATGGTGTAATAAGAGGATTTCTATTAATATAAAATAGCATCCCATTGTTAATAATGGGAAAATATTATACTAATAGATTTTTAGAAGTCCTTTGATAAAATCCGCATTGATTCCAAAAAAATTCAAAAATAAAAAATAAAATTAAACTGCATAAATATAAAGTTTTGAGTATGTTTGGAAAATTTCCCTTGACTGTCTTCAATATTATGCATTTGTTCTGTGGAATCTATATCTCATCTATTGATGAGCCCTTTGAAGGTGTTCTTCATTTCTATTGCAGTGATTTTGATTTCTAGCATTTCTTCTTACTTCCTTCTTAGAGTTTCTATCTCTCTGTGTATATTACTCATTTGTTCTTGCATAATTTGTTTTCCATATTCCACTAGGGTTCTTAAAATGTTGATCATAATTGTCTTAAATTCTCCATGCAGTAATTCTGGAGTCATATCTGAGTCTGAGTATCAAGCTTACTTTGTGCCTTCAGATTATTGGATTCGTTTTTCTTTTGGAATGACTTGTAATTTTTGTTGTTGTGGAAAGCTGGGCATGTTGCACAGCAAACTAGGAGCTGAGGTAAGTAGGATGTTAGTGAAAGTTTGTATGTTAATATAGCTAGGGGTTGGGCCATATTTAATATTTGCTGTAGCTGTAGATTCCAGAGGCTTTAAAATATCTATATGTCATTGCTTTTCTCTCCCCTTTTGTCTTCAGTCTTCCCAAAGTATTTCTTTTCAAAGAGTCAGTTTGAAAAGTCAGTTTCAGCTCTTGCAGTTTCAATTTACTGGCATTAGGCTGGAACTCTGTTGGTGTACTGGTAAGGAAGAAGTTTTTATTTTATTTTATTAATTTTTAATTTCTCTCCTCTGTTTCCTGTTTTGGTAACCTGAGTATATTATATATCCCCCCCATTGACCCATTAGATGAGAAGAGAAGGCTGAAGGGGACTATAGTAGGAAGAATACCTTTCCCCAGTTTGGCTTTGGCAAAGTCCTTCCCCCTGGAGAATAAGTATTTGTTATGGAGAAGGTGCGGAGCTTATTTCACAGTGGTCACTGCCTGTTTTCGTGCCAGAACAAGTGAGGATCTTCTTAAAATTCTCAGCAGGAGAAACTGGTGTGATTCTGGGAGAAAAGCCCCAAAGTATGACTGTCTCTGCAGTTGTCACTCTCTACTTATTGAGACTCAGCCTCCAGCAGCTCATCAGTTCAACAAAATTATATTCAAGGGTTTTTACTAGTTTATTGCTTTAGCAGCATCTGCTCCAGGTTAGTAGAGTTCAGTTGCCATTTCTTCCTTTAGGCACTTGTCTCTTCAAATTTTGGGACAGTGGTGTTTTTGCAACCTCAAATCTCCAATGGATCTGAGAAATGTTGGCTTTTTGTTTGCATTGTTTTGTTTTATTGTAAGAATAGGAGTGTTGCTCTATAATCTCGCTACATATTAAAGCTGAACTGGAAGTTATATGATCAAAAAAGAAATGTTTGAGGACATAAAAATAGGAGAAACACTGTTGGTGTGGTAGTAATGAAGTAGGTTTTTTTTTTTTTAATTCTTCTCATCTCTTTCCTATTTCAGTAACCTCTGTACATAATATAATCCCTTCCCTGACCCATTAGATGAAGAAATGTTTGAGAACAAACCTTTGTATGGAAAAAAGATAACATACATGAAATTTATTAAAAAACACATATTTTGGAAATATCTACTTGTAACCTAGATGACAAATAAGGAGTGCCTGTCTACATAATAGAGGAAGTCTTACAGATAGATGAGATAAAGACTTCTACATACTATAAAGTCTCACAGACAGACACAATAGGATGTGGTAGACAAGATAAGCAAACCAATAGGAACATGGATACTTCACAAAAAGCAAATGAAGTGTCCAATAAACACGTGAAAAATTATTAAGTTAATTGTTAATGGAATGCGCAGACCTTAAAATTTAATATCAACAAACTTGGGTACTCATATACAGTCTAATAGAAATATGAACTATTATAGGCATTCTGCAAAAACAACTTGGCAGCAATCATTAAAGTCAAAAGTTAACAGACCTTTAGTTGCGGACAATTCACTATTGAAACATCTACTCAGGGCAAGAAAAATGCCTAAATAAATTATGAACTATCCAGACTATGAGATACTTTATGCTCATTTAAATGAACACACAAATTAGAACTATGCCAATTGACTTGGAGAATTTCTGCAAAGTATTAATGAGATAATAAGAATTAGAAATGCATCCTTAATATGAATTTTGTTTTGGAAAAAGGTGAAAAACCATACACATTTACAAGTATATAAAGATTTTTTAAAACTTGCAGACTCTTTTTTTAGTATGATTTTATTATGGTAAAATAAGTAATAAGCACAGGAAATTTTTACAAAATCACCTCTCTATATATGGAGATGCTTGTATAAGTTTGAATAAGTGACATGGCACTTGTAGAAAGGAACACACCACACTGTTGACATGGGTTTTCTCAAGAAGGTGGAATGGGGAAGGGGGCATGAGGCAGGGGATGAACTTTTTTATTTATACACGTTTGTATTTCTTCACTAGTTTCAAATGTATATCGCAGTTGTAATTTCGAACACTTAAATATTTAAGCTCTAAAACAACCCCACTGATTGTTATGACACAGAATTTACTGAGTATATGAGTCTGGATTTGGTGAGGACACCAGAGTTACAGCAAGTATTACAGGACTAGGGACTTAATGTACATGTTAAATGCTACATTGCTGTGGGAGCAGCTGAGGGAATGATGTTCTGGTAGGCTGCAGCTGGAGGATCAGGGGAGCAGTTGCTATCAAAGCCACTGAGTCAGATAGCCCATAATGTCCCTAAAAAAGTGTTATCTATTTCACTTCTGCTTTATCTTAATGCTAAGTACTTTTAGTCAGAAACAGTTTCATGTTATGAGAGTGTACAGGAAAGAGTATTCTAGAAAACACTGTTCCAAGCTTAATCAGTTTGATATAGCTCCATCTACACAGTCCACCCTTATGTCAACTTGGCATTTATTTTTACAACCCTTTTTAACTTCCAAGTCAAGATAATAATCATACCATGCTTCTAACATAAAGAACTATTTTTTCATTGTTGTTACTGGGGATTGGACCCAGGAGAGCTTTAGCACTGAGCCATATCCCCAGTCCTTTTTAAAACTTTTTGAGACAAGTTCTCGCTGAATTGCTGAGAATCTCACTAAGTTGCTGAGACTAGCCTTGGATTTGTGATCCTCCTGCTTCAGCCTGTGAAGTTTCTGGGATTGCAGGCAGGCATCACCATGCCTGGTGGACATTTAATGCTGATATAGCCAAATCAGCCTTTGTAAATGGAGGCCTATGTTGCCAAGAATGCTCTTTCCAACTCTTTATTTTAGAATTAGGAATATGAGCACAGGGTGAATTGAGGCATCCACTATAGATGGGCTGAGCCAAAACAGCATTAATCTCCAGGCACTTACAAGCCAGGGTCTGAATTGTGGATCGCTAGACTATTTTGTGTCCTTAGGAATTTGTGTTAATTTGGAGCCAGTGTCTAGTAATCCCTAAAATATATATTTTTTTCTTTCCCTAAAGCACAACCACCCTGATAAATATCCCCAAGTTCTTGGAAAAGGGTAAATGGATATTTAAGCATATACCTTTCAGGCAGTGTAGCAATATCCTTCTTCAAATGGGTCAAGCCTCTTCACTTAGGGTACCCCGAACCTGCAGATTATTCGAACCTGGGTGGTGTATCGTGACTCTATTGCAGTGATTCACTTCAGACTTCCATCTTCCAGCACTACATATTTTTGCTTATGCAAATCAGGTCAACTTGACTTAGATGGTTCAGGTATATCAGTCCTAATGGTATAATTATTTATCCATAAAAATCTCTGTAGGCCCACCATTGCATTGTAAATCCCTGTTAGCCATTATGGTAACAATGCCCACCTTGACCCTAGTAAGTTGATGATAGGAACGTCATCCCTGCCATTTCACAATTTCACCATCCCCGTTGCCTCCTGGGAGTTTATTCCAGTAATATCCTCTTCCTCTGTCATTTATGGCATGTAAAAAATAGCCATTAAAGAGCTTTCAAGATTATTTGTTTTACCCTCCCCAAAGTATTTCTAAAACTTGGGAAAGTTTTGAATGAACTTTGAATGAACAATGGGACACAATCTTCTCACATACCTATTTTTCTAGGCCTTTATATACTGCCAGTTCACTTTGGCTACCACAGGGACTCAGTTATGTCACCAGCCAAAAAAAAAAAAAAAAAAACTTGTGTTGATTATAGATGTCAACCTCACTGGATTAAAGGATACTTAGATAGTTGGTATGATATTATTTCTGTGTGTCTCTGCAAGGGAGTTTCCAGATAAAATTTTAGTATTAAATGATAAGAATGGAGAAGATGCACTCTTGATATGGACAGGCACTATCATGCTAGGTGATGGTCCAGATAGAGCAAAAAGGCAGTGGAGAGATGGATTCATTCATTTTCTCCCCCAGTCCCCCAGAGTCCTTCCCTCTACTCTTCTTCCCTTTGGCTCAAGTAGATACTCTTCCTCCCCTTGGATATCAGAGGACCATGCTCTCTGGTCTCTGGACTCTAGGGCTTGTACCAACTGCCCCTCAGCTTCTCAGGTTTTTGACCTCAGACTGCTGTACCAAGTTACATGGCTTCCCTGGTTCAGAGGCCTGCAGACTTAGACTAAGCTATGCTATGGGCATCCCTGGGTCTCCACAGTTCATATGGCCTATCCTGGAACTTTTTAGCCTCCATAATTGCATGAGCCTATTCCTCTAAGTTCCGTCTCATCTATCAATCAGAAATCAATCAATCTATCTGTTATGTATCTGTCTATCTCCTATTGGTTGTATCTCTGGAGAACCCTGAACAATACAAAGTGGTTGTTATTTCTACTGTTCAAAATAGCAGATTGAATTCCAAGACACTGGTTAGTGTACTCATATAAGTAAATCCAGCTGAGCCCAACAGTGTATCCCTTCTTATCTATTCTAATGCTCTTAGGATCCATCCATCATCAAAGATATCCCCCTACTTTCTACTGACATACATTGCCAAAATATTACAACTATTTTGCTATACAGTACACACTCCAGGTTCATTCTTCATTTTTTTTTTTTCAAGATTTGAGTCCAGTTAAAGGTCTAGAAGTAGTGAGAGGTGGGTCTTAGTGAGAGTCATTATTTTCCTACAAGGCTACAGTTTCATTATTAAGGGAGGTGAATCTACTTATACAGGAGAGATTCCTACAAATGGATTTTGAGTGTTCCTTGTACTGTATCCAAAGAGACCCTAAGATTTATTAGTTTTATTTGCATTTTAATTCAATCACTTGTAGAATCAGATTTTGGGTTTAGTTTTCAAACATTTCAAACCTGCAGTGAAAAGCAATAAGGTATTCTTTCAAAATAGTCACAGATATTTCTTTTTTATTACTCAGGACTTAAGATGGAATATAAATCCCTGAATTTATCATTCATTTTCCAATCTTTGTAGCACAGTTAAAATAGTTGATCCTCCTCTTCTCCTATCCTTATACTCTATGTTATTTTCATTATAATTTCTTTTTTTAAAAAAAAATATTTATTTTTTTAGATGTAGATGAACACAACACAATGCCTTTATTTCTATGTGGTGCTGAGAGGATTGAACCCGGGTCCCACCCATTCTAGGCGAGTGCTCTAGCACTGAGCCACAATCCCAGCCCTTCATTATAATTTCTTAGTTAAAATGTTAGTAGGTAGTAGGTTGCTTCTATGATTGGAATGTTCATATTCACTCAAATTTCATATATTGTAGCTGACTATGGTAGTGCATACATATAATCCAGTGTTTTAGTCAGTTTTTTCACTGCCATTGCAAGAATGATTTTAGGGAAGGAAAAGTTTCTTTGGGGTCTCACGGTTTCAGAGGTCTCAGTCTATGGACAACTGGTGCCATACCTTGGGGCTCAAGGTGAGGCAGAACATTATGGCTGAAGAGTGTGGCAGAGGAAAGCAGCTCACATGATGATCAGAAAACAGAGAGAGAGAGACTGACTGACTCTATTCATCAGATACAAAATATATATACCCCAAGGCCAAGCCCCCAATGCCTACTTCCTCCAGCCACACCCTATGCACTTTCAGTTACCACTCAGTTAATCCTCATCAGGAAATTAAGTCAATGATTGGGTTAAGGCTCTGATAACCCAGTCATTTCTCCTCTAAATCTTCTTGCATTGTGTTACACATGAGATTTTGGGGGACATCTCACTTCCAAACCATAACACCCAGCAACTTGGGAGGCTGAGGCAGGAGGATTTAAGGTCAAGGCCAGCCTCAGCAACTCAGAGATACCCTGACTCTAAAAGAGTGTATATGTGTTGGGGCGGGCGTGTCTAGGGATGGAGCTGGAGGCTAAAGCACCCCTAGGTTGTATCCCTAGTGTCTTCAACAAAAAAGTTCATGGATTTAAATCTTGACCCAAAGCTCAGAGTATTAGAAGGTGAAATCTTTAAGAGATAATTAGTTCATGAGAGTGCAGCCTTTCTGTATAATATTAGTGATCTTATAAAAGTGGCCTGAAAAAAGTTATTTGGAGAAAGCCCTGAATTTATCATCCCTTGCTCCAATGTGAGGACAAAGCAAAAAGGTACCATCTATGAGAAAGTGTCCCTCACCAGACATAAAATCTGCTGGTGCCTTTGTCTTGGACTTCCCAGCTTCTATTACTGTGAGAAGTATGTTTGTTGTTGTATGTCACAGTTTATAGTATTTTGTTGTAGCAGCCTAGTAGATTAAGACGGTCTCTCAAACCTATACATGTGAAATTCCAGGCAACTATAGGTAATAATTTAAGAAATTATTTTACAACGGTGCATCATCATCTTCTGTAAGTATTCTGTTTACCACTGGCAATGAAGTTATCTGTGACCTTAAATCTAATCACACTATAGAACCAGTTCCACATTTCTATCTTTAACATACTGTTCCCTGGATCTATGTTTTAGTACCCAAAGTCATATCAGTTGGGTTTGGTCAGGAAAACAGCCATTTGAAGGTGTCCAGGAATAAGTGGTTCAATACAATATTAAGGATTATACAAATACGTAGGTAGCTGATGGAGATTTTCTGGAAAGCTGAAATTTAAGGATTGAGGAAATACTCAAGATCACTTTATTCTTATGCACTAGACATATATTTGAATGAGTGACAAAACTTGGAGCATGTTTACATGTTCTGCACATAGAAGCACAAAGCGGGGGCCCCGCTCACGAAGAGGTCTGAGAAAGCAGCAGAGGAAGGGGAATCATCATAACTTCCTAAGAAGAATGGCTTCTGGTTTACTTCTGCCTCCAAAATTATTTGTGAGGCTCTCTCCTTGACAACTTCAATCTGAACCACACAGGGAGCAGGATACTATCAAACAAATTTTTTAGACTTGAATAGGATTCCAGGCTAAGCATTCTTAATTCAAAAATCTGAAATCCAAAATTCCCCCAAATGCAAAGGTTTTGAGTGCCAATGTGATAGTGGAAGTGGAGTATCTATGCCTGACCTCATGTGATGGGTTTGGTCCAAAGAGAGACACACTAAAATTATTGTATATAATTACCTTCAGGAGTGTGTGTAGGTATTTATAAAACCATTGAAGTTGATGTTTAAACTTGGGTTTTCCCCAAAGTTATCTCCGTATGTGTGTGCAAATATTCCAAACTCAAGAGGAAAAAAAAACATTGAATTTGGACACACTTTTGGTTCCATGCACACTTAACCTATAATACTGGTAGTGTCAGGCTGTTGATAATCCAGAAAATCTTGTACTGACATGTGTAACTAATTAAAACAAATAAAAAAATAAAAATAAAAAAACCAAAAACCTAGTTCTTTCCTATACCTGGTATGATTTTCCAAATACCCAAATCTAAAATGTCCAGCCTTCCCTAGAAACACTCTAATATTAGTGTGTTGAATTCAGCCACCATTTTTTTGTGTGTGATCTGTTTCAGACATTATATTATGGCAAGTACAACATTGAAACAATGTTGTTCAAAGAGGTTCCAGTGCATGGTCACATAGCCCTATCGATTTGGTCCTGTGATATCATAGTACATCATGATGGGTGGGCATATTGGAGCAACCCTATTTCACTTCATGGTAGCCAGGAAGCAAAGAGAGAAAGGAAGAAACTCAGACTGAGACTGAAACTGGGGTCCTAATATCCCCTTCAGAGACAGCCCCCCAATGACCTAGTTTTCTCCAAGTAGTACTAATTTTCAAAGGTTCCACCACCTCCCAGTAGCGCCAAAGGGTAGTGACCAAGCTTTTAACACATGAGCTTTTGGGAAACTTTCCAGATCTAAATTGTATCAAGGGAAGAAATACTTGGCAATATATAGGTAATATTTATTAGCAGAATCCTACAGTAGTGGTATCTAACATAATAGAATGGGGAAAAGAATGTCAGTCGGGTGAACAAGGTAAAGAATATGGAAAAGAAATAGTATGTGAAAATGCATGAATTCTGAACTATGAAAAATGTAAAAAGAAAATTTCAAATGTATTAGTATGGCTGAAAATTAAGAGTTCAAAGAGACAGTAGAGGAGATTAAGATGAAAAAGCAAGAAAAGGTAAAATCTGGAAGAACATATATAGCAGATTGAACTACATGTTGTGAAAAATGGAAACTAATAAAAAAGACTTGTTTTATATAAAATCATTCTTTATAGCAGTCTGCAGGAAAACAAAAATTGGAGTGGGCCAAAGCCTGAGGTGGAAAGGTATGTTAGGAGGCTGTACCTAACTATACCTTGCTATAGTCTAAGCGAAGATTCTGTAAATTCCGTGATAGTTGAAGGGAAAAGAGTGGTTAATGATTAATTTGTGGGATCTAGAGAATGGGAAGGGAGAGATAATTTGGGATAACTTTTCTAGTTCTAGCTTGGTTGACCAGATAAAAGGTAAAGGCCATTAGCTACACAGGAGCTCAAACTAATGCATACTTTGTAAAAAACGAACTATGGAGAAATATTTTTTTCTGTTACTTTGAAATGAAACTATTTTTAAAACTATAAAATGTACAAAATGTTCCTATGCCTCCCTGGTACATAAAAAGAACATATTTAACAATGTCAAAATAAGAAATGTATGTGCAAATTTAGCTGCTCCACATGACCTTTCATATCTGTCAGTTAGAAAACTGTTGTAAATAGTATGCTGTGAGTGTCAGAAAATGTAGGCAAGGGTGTAGGAAATTAATAGAACTTAATCTGAGGCATTCACTTTATACAAGTCAGGGCATATTATAGCCTTAATTTCCTTAGTTTCCCCCCTTATTTTCTCTATCTCGATTTTCTTCATTTAATTTGCAAATCCTGAGTTTATACTTTGTATGTTCATTTCATAGTTTTCTTATTATAAGAGCCTATATTTTTCTGTTCATAAGTATATTTTCTGAATAAATAACAAAATCCTTGAATCAATGAATTAACCAAGTGAATACAACTGCATTATTATAACATGGTAGCACCACTAGATTATAGTCAGGAGACCTGAGTTCTGGTTTCAGTTCTGTCACTTTGGCACGTGAACTAATTCTCTTTTGGGCTTCAGTTTTAGTATCTAAATGATTGATTGCTTCATTTTTTAATTTTTCAGACAAAACTTTAGTGTTTAATTGAAATATTTAATCTGGGTGCATTTGTTCATCCATAGTCCCAGTCTCTTGGGAGTCTGAGGCAGTAGGGTTGCTTGAGTCCATGAATTCTGGGCCAGCCTGGGCAATATAGTGAGATTCCCATCTCAAAACAAAGAAAAACAAAAACAAAAACAAAACATATTTTCCAGAAATGTTGTAATGGTCAGTCCATTCTTTGAGGGTAAGCATTCTGTCCTAATCATCTTTATATTACCAACATTTAGTCCAGTGCCAAGCATCTGGTAGATGCTTAATTAATGCTAATTAAAAGATTAAATAATTGGTTAATTATCAAGGATATAAAAGAAGATTACTTATTGGAAGGTGTAGTCAAAACAATATCTAGAGAGTCTTTGGTGCTCCAAATCAGGAAAAGTGAGGTTTTAAAGAATAATAAAAATATTAGTAGTAGATGCAGAGGCAAGCTTGAATAACTTAACTCTAATGCAGCAAGTCAGCTCTTGGGATCAAAAGGCAAAATAAGTTTAATCCTTTGCTTCTGGCCTATTTAAGATTTTTTTATAACCCATTAGTGAGCAGTGCTAGATTTGATAATGAAATGTAAAAAAAAATAATTATTTGGAGATTCACAACTTCTGGAATGTTTCCATTTGTTAACTGGTTGATGGCTGGTGGCAGTGAGTGTAGAGAAGTTAGTGAATTGAACTAGTCTAGTTGTCTTTAAGTTTTTATTTCAAATATACTCTTCACAGTCAGAACCTTTCTATGGTTAAGAATCTATGTGCTATAGTTTGAATGTTTTTGTCCCTTCCATAATTTATGTAGACACTTAATCCTCAGTGCAACAGTATTAAGAGGTGTGGCCTTCCAGAGATGAGATCGTGTCATGAGGGCAAAGCCATGGTGAACAGGATTAGATGTCCTTATAAAATGGCAGGACAGAGGGAATTCATCATCTTTTGCCCTTCTGCCTTTGCCATTCAAGAACACAGCATTTATTCCCACCAGGGGATGCAGCAGCAGATGCCATCTTGGGAGGCCAGACTGGGCAGTCTCCATTTGGAGCCTTGATCGTGGACTTTCTATCCTTCCCAGACTGTGATAAATAAGTTTTTATTGTGTATGAATTACTTAGTCTATATAATCATTAAATTATAGCAAGGACTTTTGTTTGTTTCTTTGTTTTGGGTGGGTTTTTTTTTTTTTTGGTACCAGAGATTGAACCCAAGGATCCTTACCCATCAAGTCACATTCCTAGCTCCCCCCTTTCAATTTATTTTTGAGACAGGGTCATATTACTGCTTAGGACCTTGCTAAGTTGCTGAGGTTTGCTTTGAACTTTCTATCCTGCTACCCCAGCCTCCCAAATTGCTGGGATTACAGGTGTGAACCACTATGCCAGGCTCCAAATTATAGCAGTTTAAATGGACTAAGACACTGAACTTCCATGAATACTTGTTCAGATTATATGTTTATAAGAGGGACTGGCTGAAGCATACATACTTCAAGCTCTATTTGGCAAAGCATGACCACAGAAAGAGGAGAGAAAACAGAGGAGGAGGAGCAGTCTGAGAAGTTTATAGTTGATTTGCCCAACTGGGACCCTTTTCTAATTTGCATAAGGGTGCATATATCCTGGACCTAATGGTACCAAAAGACCATCCAAAATAAAAAATAAATCACCCATATGGATTCTCACTACATAAAGTACTCCAGGGTTTTCTTTAAAATATTCTTATTATTTATTGTATGGCAAGCTCCACAAGGCTAATGCTGGAGAGCATAATGAATCATTTCCAGTAACTTCATGCATAACCCTTGTTTTACAACTTGGTGCAGAATGCATTCTTCTGAAGGATCCACTGAGAAATAAGAAACTCATATGTATGCATTGACCTGCTACCATGGAATATTACCCCTTGATCTTTTTTTTAAAAAAAAAAACAAAAAACAAAAAAACCTTTTCTAATTTCTGTACCTTAGGGACACATTAATGAATAAGTGATGATTAAAAACATTTCTTATTGAATTTGTTCACTTTCTAAAAAATAAGCTAGGTTAAAATTTTAGCTGCTCTTAAATTTGTGATATTTTGGAAATCTTAAAGCTAGAATTGATTCACGTACATTGTTCTCTTAGGTTTCTAGTCTGTGTCCAGTTTTCTCAGTCTTTCATTTTGATTTTAAAAATAAAACATTTTCAAAACAGACAAATATATCCAAATGTTCTCAAACATTTAAGCCAGTTTGTGGTTTAATAGATGAATTGACAAAAATATTATGCTTTGCAATTTCTTTGTTTGGTTCCTGTTTTTCTATTCTTATTCCAACCTGAAATACTGGGCAATGTCATCAAAACAGCTAATATTTTTCTAGGTCAAAAGAGTTCTAACTTGAGTTTTGTCTCTTTTAGACTAAATGCTTCCCAGTCTGCCAACCATTCTGCGTATCATCTAGTTTCCTGGCAACCAACAATCTTGTCTCTCATCCTTCTGCTAGTCTTTGGTTTTATTAAAAAAAAAAACAAAACAAAACAAAAAAACCAAAAAAAACAAAACAAAAAAAAAACCTCTTTAAAAGACTTTAATCTCTCTTTACTGCATAGGTAGACTATAAGCTCATAGTATGGCGAAGTGAATCTGACTAATACTTGGCCAAGTGTCATAAGGTTGGAACAATGGTGTACTAAAGTGCCCTGCCTCTCCACAAAGGTTTTCATGTGTATGTTTTATTGCTTTCTGGGGTAGTCTCTCTTCATGACCATTTTCAAGTTACCAAGAGTAGCTTGCAACCAATTTGCAAAATTCCTGAATTTTTTTTAATGATGCATATTGGTCTCTGTATATCACTGAGGGAGATAGGAAGTAGAACTGAAACCAAATAGACCAAAAGGAAAGTTATCACTAGGCAGAAGCAATGTCAAGTAAATTTGGCCTACATATAAACGTAGATAGGCTGGGTTCTGGTCTTCTCTAGAGCTTGAATTCCATATATAGACAAGATTTTATATTTACTAATAACAACACTCGATGTTATTTTTAAAAAATAATAACTAAAAGCATCTACTAGCCTTATCCTCGACAAAAGGAATGAGTCACTCAGCTACTAAAATAATTGTATGCTGCTTTAAAAGGAAGTAATATCCATCCAATTTTTAAAATATAATAATCCTAATATACTCAGTACTAGTGAGAGTACATCTGGTATATTTTGAGTACTTTAGGCATCATATTCATACACAGGTACACAGAAACTTACACACACATACCTAATATTGTTAAGCTTTTACCATATATTGAGAACCATCCTAAGAATGAATATAACTTCCATGATGACAAAAAACTTTGTTTTGATCATTGTTATTTTTCAATTGCCTCAAAGATTGTATGATTCCTAGTGGGTCGTAAATGTTTGTGAAACAAATGAATGCTTTACATGCAATAATAAACTGAGGTAAAGAGTTTAAATAACTCTCCCTGATCAGGAAGCTAGTAAGAAGTAGAGCTGGAACTGAAACACAGGCAATCTTTAAAGAGTGTCTCTGCAAAATTAAAGTAATTAAAGCAGCTGGTCTGTGACTTATTTACATTCCACCCAGGAGTGATATCCTGAGGGGAAAGAAAAGAAGCCAGTTAATCCTAGGAAATCTCCTTGTCAACTGGAGTTGAAGGTATACAGTATAAAAACATTACCCAAAAAGAAACTTTATCTATTTAGGAGTCCTACAAAGATGCTCCTTGCAGGAGGTTGACCAAAAGCATATGAAGCCCTGAAAAAAATATTTTTTGAAGATGCAAGTGTTGTATAACCAATTTGATTAGTTAATAATGAACTAAAAATTAATAAATGTGTGTGATATTTAGAGATATAGGGATGAAAATTTGAAAAAGTGTCAGAGAAGTGGTTCTTAAGCATAGTATTTGTTAAGCATAGTATTTGTTTATTTTCTGATTGAGGCACATGGTAATTTTTGTGTAGTATATGGTAATAATTTCTTTTCATTCAATTCCAGGAACCATGTTCACATTCTTACTTGTCAAATGTGCCGTGTGTCCCACTTGGCTAACCTCATGTTTCATACCACAAGAAAAATGTGATGAAACTGTTAATAATCACAATGTCATGGATTTTCAAAACTTATTTGTATTGGGAAAAAATATATCTTCTAATGCATACGAGTACAATGAGATCAATAGAGATCTAATGGTTCCCTAATGCTATCTACTTAATGATCCCACCTACATCATTACTTGGGATTTTATATTATTCACCATGTATCCATGAATATGGATGCTCAATGACTCTTAAACATTAGTAACATTCTTTTCTACTGATGACCACAAATGGACGATGTTTCTAGAGTATTCAGGAAAATATGAATCACAATATATTTTCTGGTCAAGTTAAATTTATTGTTTGGCATTTTGTAGCATAAAGATAGAACATATATTCTTATCATATGTCTCCTTGAACTCTTCAGGCAATAATTATGACATTCCTACCATGTGATCTGTTTAAATGTTTGTCATGTCTCAGCATTCCATTTCACCATCACCAGTGATTGATAGAAAAGGGGCTCATGGGAAGAGTAAAATGAGAGTTCTCATGGAGCAAGGAATATCTGTCTTTTGTTTAGCTCTTCTTAGGATTGATCCTGGAAAGCATGACTTTACCACATTTATTGGGGGCAATAGAGAACCTTAACTGGAATTGGGGGCAATAGAGGTCCATTGGTGTTAGAAAGCAATGACTGTAAAAAAAAATCCTTGGATTATACAGAAGTGACTGTCTTGGAGGACTGGCTAACATAAGGTGTGGAGTCTGCAGAAGGCATAGAGTGACTTCTCTGGGTGCCAGTACTAAAGTAAAGTATATCCACCACCACCCCTACCACTTTTGGGTACCAAAGCTCATAGGCAGATTCCCAATCAGAAGACAGATGAGGGAAGGAAGGGGAGATGGGCACAAGAAAGATAGTATAATGAATTAGATATTACTTTCCTATATTCATAAATGAATACAGGATCAGTGTAACTTCACATCATGTACAACCACAAGAATGGGAAGTTATACTCCATGAACGTATAATATGTTAAAATACATTGTACTGTCAGGTATAACTAAAAAGAACAATTTTTTTTTAAAAGAGAACATGAACAGGTGAGAGCAGACACACAAACCCAAATAAGTTCCAGAGTTTGTGGTGGACTTTCAGGAACCCAGAGCTCTGGACTTGCTTAGTATCCATCATGGTTGAGAACAACATGTGTATGTGTGATATATGGGTAAGTACCATTCTGGTAACTGGATGTTTTGAGGTCTGATGATCTAATGATAGCAAGTTGCTTTTAAGGCTGCCAGCCTTGCACTGCAGCCTGGCCCTTGAACCACAAAACAACATAAAATATGTAAGTTCCAGAGCATGTCAGTGTATCTGATTAGCCCCAAATATAATACATGAGAACAGAGTGCATTTCAAAGAGGAAAAATGGGAATTATGGTGTAAATTGCATCTGAAATACAAAGCATTACCTACCCTTAATCAGTTCCAACCGTGAAAAGAGACTTCAAAACGTTTGAGGAAGGTATTTTTGGTGACAGAAGATCTGGTTCTGGCCAAGAGTAACATGATAAGACAGCAATGCGAGAATTACCAAGTGCCAGCTATCAGAGAGAGACTTAAAAAAATTGATTTTTACCATGAACCATATGCAGGACCAGGTTACTTTGGGCACTCTGAGAGGAACTTCAGTTAGACACAAACATTGGATGAGGTTTCAGGAAAGGGACTCCTAAGCACTAAGTCTTCTGAGACTCTGGGTGAAAGGTCTTGTGTCAAAAGTTGTGCTTGGTGTGTCTAAGGGAGATATTGTTCCCTTTCTAATTGATCATTTAGTACATCTAGAATACACGAGGCATGGCTTGCTGGAGGATGCCATGTAACCTCTATAACTCTCTGGGATATTAAATGGGGATGTTTCACAATTAAGACTCCTCCTGCTAAATGAGGCAAACATGTGTACTTCACTTTGAGAGATTTCTTCTATTATTCTCGGTCAAGATAGGGCTTGGGGAACTGCCCTTGATGTCCTTGATCTTACTGCTTTGTCTGAGTCTCTTGATTGCCTGCATCCTTGAAATTATTAGTAGAATTTCATACATGAATCTCTGATTTGTTTAATTCTTATTGGCTGGCATAATTTATGTGTTTCTCACATAAGGGCATGAGCCATTTATCTAGTGACACATTGATCTCTTCCTCTTTTGCCTAACTCTGAGGTAGATGTGTATTGAAGCAATAATTTTGATTTTCTTCCTGTGGGGGTGTGGGGTGAAGGTAGAAGAGGAAGGTGGAGAAAAGCTATTTGGTTTTAAAATTCATCATTCCCAGAGAATATAGTATTTTCTATTTATGTGGCCAGCTAGCAAATAAATTTAGATACACCTGTCAATATTCTTTATTAAATGTAGAAACAAAGCACTCAAAATTCAAAGCATGGATCACGGTATCAAAATAAGTTATATATTTCTTTTACTCCAGTCTTCTACCCTGTAAAAGAGAATTATCAAAACAAAGCCAGTTCTTACTAAGTATTTTTGTTTTTGAAGCTACACATTTCAAGGACATGTCTTCCAAACACAAGTTTTGATTTGTATGAGTAAAATTCAGCTAAGATCTCAGAGAGTTTATGTGACTTCACAGAAGTCTAGGTGATCATCTTTGGATACTTGTGAAAAATCTCAGATCAATAGCGTTTCTTTTTATAACCTAGAAAATAATTTATTAATGAGACTTAACTGACATGTAGCATCCATGTTGGAGAAATAACTTGAACCATAGTTATTAACCATTACAATTTAGTGGTATTAAGTTTTTCTTCCTTCCTTCCTTCCTTCCTTCCTTTCTTTCTTTCTTTCTTTCTTTCTTTTCCCCTTTTTTGTGATACAGAATCTGGGGGCATTCTGTCACTGGACTACATCTCTACATCTCCAACCCTCTTTACTTTGAGACAAGTTCTCCCAAAGTTGCCCAGGCCTGAGCTCTAACTAGGAATTCTCCTTGCCTCAGCCTCCTGAGAAACTGAGATAATAGCATGAGCCATCATTCCTGGTGGTATGGAGTTAATTGTAAAGATAACTATCATTCATTGTAAACTAATCATGTGTCAGGCATTGTTCAAGAGCTTTATGTGAAATATATCATTTTATCCTTTGAGAAACACTTGAGGTAGATACCATTATTCCTATTGTAGAGTTGAGGAAACTGAGGTACAAAGAATTAAATAGCTTTCCATGGTTGTCTTGTTAGTAATTACTGTGAGTCAAGCAGTTTAGATTGAATATAACTTGGAACCAAACTAGGATCAGAATGAGTGTGTTAACACAGATGCAATAGCTAGATAATTATTGATTCTTTAGCTATTTGCTACCAAACCCTAAGCTTAAGGACTGGACCCAAACATCCAAAATGGATGGATGAACAAACTGAGGCCATTTTTCTTAGCTGATCATTTTGGGGTATGGAACTAATTATAGTAATACTTAAATTGTTTTCTAGAATGGAGACAGGAGGGGGCAGAAAGGTGGTGGTGGGCATTGAGTTGATGAAATTTGTCTTGCACTCATATTCAGTGGTGAAATTCACTTATTTAATATCTGCATTATATATGATAGGGGACTTCTGACATTTGGTATAAAATGATAGTATCCCAACCTTTATGCATTAAAAATGAAGATAAAGTAAAAAAAAAGTCAAAGGGTAGTGGTGGGACTGCAAATTGGTGCAGCCAGTATGGAAAGCAGTATGGAGATTTCTTGGAAAATTGGGAATGGAACCACCATTTGACCCAGCTATCCCTCTCCTCGGTCTATACCCAAAGGACTTAAAAACAGCATACTACAGGGACACAACCACATCAATGTTTATAGCAGTACAATTCATAATAGCTAAACTGTGGAACCAACCTAGGTGCCCTTCAATAGATGAATGGATAAAAAAAAAATATATGGCATATGTACACAATGGAATATTACTCAGCAATAAAAGAGAATAAAATCATGACATTTGCAGGTAAATGGATGGAGTTAGAGAAGATAACGCTAAGTGAAGTTAGCCAATTCCCCCCAAAACAAATGTTTTCTCTGATATAAGGAGGCTTATTCATAGTGGAGTAGGGAGGGGGAGTGTGGGAGGAATAGACAAACTCCAGACAGGGCAGAGAGGTGGGAGGGGAAGGGCGGGGACATGGGATTAGAAATGATAGTGGATTGTGATGGACATTATTATCCAAAGTACATGTATGAAGACACAATTTGGTGTGAAGATACTTTGTATACAACCAGAGATATGAAAAATTCTGCTGTACATGTGTAATAAGAATTGTAATGCATTCCACTCTCATATATAAATTAAAAAATAAAATTAAATTAACCCTCCCCCGAAAAAAAGGATAGGAGTAAAGACTTAGGGATTTCTATGAAATATATTCTAAATATATTCTACTATATTTTCTACTATACATGTTAGTAAAAAATTTCCCTCACAGATAACATATATCTTTATATGATTTGTAGCCCACATATTAAATATTTACTTGTGTTAACCCACATAATAGTACTTAGTTTAACATCATTTTTACAATTATATAATTTTACTTATGTGTATTTTTATACTTTTATAATTGAAACAATACTTTTGTTTTTTAATCCCTTCTAAATAATGTGCTTTCCTTCATTCAAAAGCAAAGGTAGTTGCCCATCAGTTTACAGTGAGTGGATGCTTTGCATTACATTTTTAAATGTTACTCTGGAAACAGGCAATTAGTTATAAACCAGACCTACCATTGCCATTTATTGATGAGGAAGCACTGATATGGATTCATTCTTTTGTAAATTTGAGTCAAGCTGTCCTCCCAAAGACATCAAGATAAGAGGAATCAATATACATTGTCATTTTGACAAGCCATACTCTCCTGTTTATACATCTGCTCAAGGAGAGAGAACTATCAGATACTTCTGCTGATAGTGATGAACAAAGGAGGGAGTTTTGGGTTGGTGTCTGCTGACAGCCTATCAAGTCCCAGTGGAAAACACAATCACCTCTTTCTAATGAATGCTATGGCCCTACAGGGGGAGCCATGACAACAGCCATGATTCTTCCTCTGGAGTTCAAGGTCCTTGTTAAAGACCTGGGGAATTCTCAATCCTGTCAACAAGGGTTGGGCATGATTTCTGAGTCCAGGGAAATACTGTGAACTATTTTCATATGTGGTTTTTCAGGCCCTTTCCCTGTTTTGAGGTGACAATCCTCTAGAGGGTAGTAATACCAAGGATGTTTTCAGGCTCCTAGATGGTTTGGAGAAAGGGGTTGGTTCATGATAGAAGCTGAGGACAATGATAATTTTTTCCAAAAATACTGGAAAACTTAGACAATGGCTCAGGGGAACAATGTTACAATGAATACTTCTTAATTAACTATAAATATATCCAGAATGGCCTCAGCCTTCACCAGCACCTGGAAAACCCAGTTCATGGTTTAAGTCTTCCCAAATAGCTTCCTATTCCCTTTCTTTTCAGACATCAACTAACTCTGAAATTGGCTCAGAAATAAATATTGCTGTCCTCCCTATTTTCTTACCTCTTCTTTCCCATATGTCATAAAATACCTAATATTTTCTATTTTTCACATTATAAAATGCTGATGTGTTTTCATAGACTTAATAATTAGAAACAATGTGTCAATATGAAAAGGACTGATTTTTCATTCTTAAATCTGAATTTTTTATTTTTTATAAAAATTTAAATAATAAGCAACTAAAGCAAATAAAAGAAATATTAATATTAACCAAAAATTATTGCCTGTTAGAATCAGGTAAATCACAGATCATTTTTACCTAGGTAAAAATAAAGGGCAGAAATGAAGAGGAATTATTAGAACAACTGAAGTATCAAAAAAAGTGACAACATTATTTAAACTTTTTCCAGATAAATAGAAGCATTGATATGTTTAACTAGAAAAATAATGCAGATTTTCCACTTTAAGACCTAAAGGAAGTCAAGTGTGATAAGATTAAGTAGCAAATGAAATTATCTCACTCAGTTTCTGAAATTTACTGCTAAATAAACTTTGATGTATTATTGATGGCCTTTGACTTCTGTTAAGGGTAAGATATTAAAAATTTATGATGTTGTACTACCTTATTTTTCATTCATCATTTTTCTTGTGGCATTACAGGACAAAAAATGACAAGAATACTGAAGGTGTAAGATTGTTTTCATTGCTGTTGTAGCTTTTATAAAATAAGGTGGATCTCTGGGGGATCCCTAGTGCTAACTTCTATCCAACCGTGACTACTAACTCTGTGGTCTACATTCTTCATAGGACATTTTGCATCTTGAGCAAACTGTGTTGAGTTAGCCTATGGCCCATGGGTTGTCATGACTTATGGAACCCCTACAAGAAACCCATGCCAAAGATAGCCACATGGCATGCTAAAGTTATTTTTGTTCTTCCACATTATTCCTCTTCTCATTTGCATTAATTTTGAACAAAGTATGATATAAAAAGGAAAACAAGAATTAGTGTTTAGTGTTCTTTAGGCAGTTGGCACTAAAATTGATTGATTTGTTATTTTATCAGTGTATTTAGTTCTTCGATATATATCATTGGGCTCCAATAAGATATGCCTTACTCCAAAATTTAGTCCTTTAATACTACACGCTTGCTGAAAAGTAAAAATCATCCTGAAAAAAAAAATCATTCTGATTTTTCTTTAGATCATTAATATAAGTTGATAATAGTTTCCTGAACCTAAATTTTATTTGGCTTTTATTCATTTTGATAACATAAAGGAAGAAAATGACTCTAAATTAATTACTCACCATGTTGTTTAATAAGAGTGAGTACCATACAATGCAATGGCTCCTGAAACTCCATTAGTCTATTGTGAAATACATAATTATAGACTATTATGAAAATAAGAATTTTTATTACACATATGTATTTGACAGCCTGCAATTAGTTCAGACTCTCTAATTAACATATGTTTTACTTAATGGTGAGTGATTATGGATTATCATTTAATTGAAGATAATTTCAAATACTCATCTGTCTTTATTTTTTGAATCTTGAAAATAAAAGTAAGCATTTACCAAGAGCAAGAAGAGTGTGCCTTTGTGTTTTATGTTTGTCCAGCACCAAGAACATTATTATGAAATTAGCAGCAATAAAGTAGCTTTCCTTTGAGTAAATTGCTGAATATTTTTAATATATATCTCACTATAATATTTATAATACTGCTTTTTATAGAAATTATTGATGAGAATTTTCACATAAAAAGAATCAATAGTACAGAGAACTATAGAAGCTGTTGTAAGTTGCGTTAATGGAATGCCATTTTGTCCTGAGTATTTATTCTAAAATCTTGGATTTCATCAACCTACTCTAATTACAAGAGTGTATTTGTGTAATCTGTTTATAGAACCAATTATACTTTTTAATGTAATGGTACCTGGCCATGTTTGAATAGCTTTTTTGTTTTTATTTACTATTTGATGACCTTACAAAAGTTTTTCTACTTGCTGGTTTTGCTATACCTTATAGACAAATTTCTGTGTTTATGAGAAGAAAGTAAAATTGGAAAAACATCAAGCATATGAATTCCTTCCTTCCTGTACATACCAAATAAAATAGGCATTGCAATGGAAAGCCCTTCGAATTGCTCTTATTTTCTCTTTCAACAAATCCAGTGTGAATGAGATTAATGAATGAATAATTCTAGTGCTCGATTGGGCAGCATATATACTAATTCTAAAATGAGATTTTTTTTTTATTAGGTTTGCAAGCAAACGAAGGATATGTAGTAATTGCTTGCAACATGTATCTTGACATTCATGATTTAATTTGCATTTTTGACAGGGTATGTATTACTTTTTACAGAAAACAAATCTGCATGTTATAAAATAAAAGTAGAGAGACAGTCATTAACTTTGGGCAGGGTAGATGTTTCCTGAAAGTGATAATGCCCTAAATCAGATTTAAAGAGAAAGAGAAAAAGAGAGAGAGAGAGATGGGGGAGGGGGAGCATGAGTGCACTAGAATGGTCTTCTGTGGCTTTATTTGAATGTAAGTGTCCTAGATAACTGTACTGCTTCTCTCTATGCTTTGATGAAACCTGAACTAGAAGGCTGGATAAGTGGGTTGGTATATAATGAGTAACATATTGTGGAAGGTAAAATAATGGCCCCTAAATATGTCCTTATCTGAGTTCCTAGAACCTATGATACATAGTTGACCCTCCATGACCATGTGTTATACAATATACAGAGTCAACAAAATACAGATTAAAAATAACAAGAAAAAAATATTTCTGTATTGAACATGTGCAGACTTTTTGGTCATTATTCCCTAAACAACAGGGTGTAACAAATATTTACAAAACATTTACATTGAATTAGGTATTATTATAAGTAACCGTGAGATTATTGAGTATCAGGAGACTGGCTATAGGTCATATATAAATACTTCACTATTTTTTATAAGGGACTTGGGCAATTTCAGACTTTGGTATCCACGGGCAATCCTGGAACCAATCTCCTTCAAGAGACAACTGTATTACAGTAAAGGTAAAAGAGGCCTTGAAGATGTGAATAAGGATCTTGAGATCAGCAGTTTATATGGAATTATGAGAGTAAGTCCAGTGAAATCACACAGGTTTTTCTAAGTGCAAGAATCAGGCAGAAGAAGAAAGACAGAGGGAGACATGACCATAAAAAAATGGTCAGAGAGAGTTGACTGTGGTCTTTGAAGATGGCTAGGACCCAAAGAGTGTCAGTGGCTTCTAGATATTGGAAAATGCAAGCAAACAGATTCACCCTTAAAAGGAACACATCTTGAATTTAGCCCACTGAAATTCATGCTAGACTTCTAATTTACGTAAAATATTCTACTTGGTAAGATGGAGCCATAAGATGAAATCTCAAGGGTCTTTATTAGTAGAAGATGCAGGCGAAAATAAATAATAACTTAGGTTGTTTTAGGCCGTCAAGATTGTTGTAGTTTGTTACAACAGCAATAAGAAACTAACACACTTATTTAACATAATTCCAAGAGTATGACAAATACTACTACTACCAATAAAACAGCTGATATTTATTGACCTCATACCACATGACTGCTGTGTAAGAATTTTGTAAAATAAATTATCTAACTCTCATGAAATTTATGAAACTGCTAGTATTGCTAGATCCATTTTAGAAATGGGAAAACTGAGACTTAAATTCAATTGCCAGTAAACTGATAGTTCATAAGCATCTACAAAGTCAGACATCTGTAACCTTGCTAAACCACAATCTGTGTCCTCCTGTCTGGTTAATGATGGGTTAAACAGAATATACCTGGTTTCATATCTACTCAAGTTTGGCAAAATATATTATTGGCAATTTAGTCCTTCTTTTATAAGTGAGCATCTTTCAACACCTCAAGGTTATAATTCAAACCATTACTTCTTAGGTTAAAATGTAGAAGAGAAATGTCAGACCTTGGTTGATTCTATTCTGACTGTAGCATAATAGTTGAGTCTAAAACTTCAAAAGATCATTCTTTTCTTTCCCCAGATGAATGAAACAAAATATGCCATTTAAAGTTCATATTATTTAGATTTCCATCACTTAAGGCTGATCTTATTTGTTTAGGTAAAGACTTCCTATTTTCATTTTCATTCCATCCTGCATATTTTTAACTACTTATTAACTTAGAAAATATAAAAATCTAACATATTTGAGTATAATAAAACCATGTTACATTTAAAATATACTTGGAATGTGTACAGAATTTTTTTCATTTGTTTAAAGCTTCCTATATTTTTCTTAAAATATCTACACTTTTAATCTTTCTGGAGTTTGTCATTTTATCAGTTGTCATTTGCCCTCTGAATCTGTTTAATCCAGGATAAACATTTTTCTTAAGAAGGTTATTTTTCACTTTTTAAAAATATTGTGTACAATTGTGGACTAAAATAATTTTTTGATTCCTTTATCGTTTTCTCTACACTTTTTAGTATGTTAATATCATTCAGTTCCTGATTTTCTTTATTTTCAGTTAGATAATATCTGGTGATAACAACTGTTGGTGTGTAAATTGTAAACAAGGCATTTTTGATGCATTTTGATGACTCTCTTTGCTGGAGAAGGCAGGGTTTTAAGGCTTGTCTATCTTCATTAGATCTTCCTCCACAGAGCTCAAGGGGTTACTGATTCTGGCTTCCTAAAACTCTCAAACAATAAAATAAACAGGAAAACCAAACAATTGCAAATATTCTCTCTTAGAACATGTACTAGTGATATAACATATAACAATTGCTCTCGTTATCATTATTATTTTATAGGGGGGCATTTGGGAGACCACAAAACCTATTTCCTGTTACTGGTCCTATTATTGGTCATGTTTCTAAGGCTGGAAAATACAGAGAGGTATTAAGAATTTTTACATGGTTCCTCAATCTGCATCCTACCACAACTGCAGGTTTATCAGAGAATTACAAAGGAGAAAGCCAGGAAAAACAAAGCAAAACAAAACAAAACCTGGTCTACGGGTGTTTTTGCCTCCAAGTTTCTCTGTAGTACCTCAGGCTTCAGTGAGTTAATAGTTATTTATTTAGTAACCCTTTTCACTGCTATGACCAAAGGACCTGACAAGAACAATTTTAAAGAGAAAAAGTTAATTTGGGGACTCAAGGTTTCAGAAGTCTCAGTCCATAGATGGCTGACTCCAAAGGCCCAATGACCCACTGCCTCCTGCCACACTCTACCTGCCTACAGTCACCACTCAGTCAATCCCAATTAGAGGATTAACACTGATTAGGTTAAATCTCCAATAACCCAATCACTTCACCTCTAAACTTTTGTTGCACTGTCTCACACATGAGCTTTGGAGGACACCCAATATTTAAATGATAAGTTTTGAAAGTGTAGTCTCATACTAGCAATATCAACATCACCTGGGAACTTATTAAAAATACAAAAATCTTCTACTCTACCTCATATTTACTGAATCTGAAGCTCTGGAGAAGTCCCAGCAAGTCATCTTTTAACAATTCTTCCAGGTTATTCTGAAGCATGCCTAAATTTGATAGCCAGTGGATTCTATCATAGGAGAACCAAGAGGAGTCCTTTGCAAAGGACAAAAGTCTAGTTTAAGCAATTGTTATGGTGCTGCTGCTTCTGAAGAGTGTATCCTGCTCTCTTGTCATCCTTTATAATGGAGTAACTTTTCAGGCAGACAAATGGCTTCTGAGCAAGCCAAAATGATCAAACAACAAACAATTGGACAATAACAAATCAAAACCAGAAACTAAACCAAACCAAAAAATTTAAGAATGCAACACTTAGAAAGACCTCACAGGCAGAAGCACATGCACTTTTTTTTTATACTGGGAGCTCTGTCCCCAGTGCATTTGACCAAAAAGGTCCCCAAATCTGAGACAGTTGGAGATGTAGTGTGATGAAACAGCCATTTTACAACATGCACTAAACATCAGAGAAATAAGTTAGAAAACGCTGTTGACTAATTCAGGTTTCTACTGATGACTGGCTTCACTCCTGACAAAGTTATTACCTTTAAATGAACAAACAAGTGAATGATCACCCTCATTCATGGGTGCTAAGTTGTTTATAAGGAGTAATTTTTTGAGTCTTCACAGAGATTGAATTATACAACCACAGCATACCTACCATAACCCGAGGCCAGATTTTACAACTTCATGGTTATAGTTAGCTAAACATTTAAAACTGAATAATGCATGACATGGTAGTATTTACTGGAAATGAGTACTTTATTTTATTAACCAATTTAAATACTTTTATTGTGCCCCTTAAGAAGTTCTCTGGTTTGGAAAATTGCAAGTTGATGACAATTTGAATATTTAAAATGAAATGTTATATTTAATTAATACACTCCTCATCAAATTTAAAGGGGGGAAACAACTTGTACTAATAGAAAATTTGCTTTTCACTGCCACCACTAAATAAATATGAATCATATTTCAAATACCAGCAAAAAGTATTTTTAGTTTTCCAGAGATGTCTATATGTTTTCATTTGTCCTTGTTCATGCTTCTTGTGACCATTCCTTTTCAAGAAGGGAGGAGCAGTTAGCAGTCTCTAGGGTACCAACCTCTACTTATAGCTAGCAATGAAATGTGTGAGTCTGCTTGATAGCCAAACAGTTCTGCAGGAAAATTCTTCAATTTTCCAAGGAGTAGTAGTTGTTGATTCATCATTTTTGCCTAAAGTAATTCAAAAGCTTTCTAGTTGATCTCCTTTATCCCATGTTTTCCTTCTCTAATCCACCCTCCTAGTAGATAAGTCTTTCTAAAACTTTTAAAACCTTAACTTTCATCAAATCCTTAACAGTTTCTATTACCTGCAGGCTAAGCTATTCTGTCCTCATCTCTTATTACACTGTTCTATGTAGGTTTTAGAAAGCTCATGAGCATGGGTGTGCTCATGACAGATCTGGTGCTGCACCTGGAAGTCTTCAAAGCCACAGTGTAAACTTGGTACAGCCTCTTGTATGTAATGTCAGTTTTGCTCTATAAGAACGATAATTTAAATAATCATTTTCTATCAACATTTAAAATAAATCAAGAGCCTTTTATGCTTTTCCAGGACTTTGAGCTCTGTTTTTAATATTTATGTAAAATTGAGAATTATTGCAGTGCACAAACATTCCACTTGCCAGCATTCTCGTTATGCTGACTTGTTATGATGTCCCCCAAAAGCTCATGTGTGAGACACTGCAAGAAAGTTTAGAGGTAAAATCATTGGGTTGTGAGTCTGAACCTAACCAGTGCATTTAATACCTGGTAGGGATTAACTGGGTGGTAACTGTAGGCAGGGAGGGTGTGGCAGGTGGAGATGGGTCATTGGGGGTGTGCCTTTGGGGTATGTATATTGTACCTGGTGAGTGGAGTGGAATTGCTTTCTAATTCTCACTGCCAAATTTCCAAGCTGCTTTCCTCCACCACACCCCTCCACCACTCACCATGATGTTGTGCCTCACCTTGGGCAGGGAGCAATGAAGCTGGCCATTTATGGACTGAGACTTCTGAAACCAGAAGCCCCAAACAAATTTTTCATCCTTAAAATTATTGTTGTCAGGTCTTTTTTGTCACTGTAGCCAAAAAATATGACTAAAGCATGCTTGTAGCATTTTCTCCCATTAAAGTTGTATAGACCCTGGTTCTCTTGGTAGTCTCCTTCACCAGTGACAGTTTTCCTTTTCCAGAAATTCACCTCTTTTGCCAAAGGGCAAGTGATTTGACCTTGGAAGTTTGTAGATTCCTTCAACTCCTCTAGGTAGCTGGGTGTACTTCATCATGATTTGACTATCTTGGATAAGTTAGTGAACTAGCAGCTGCCATTGCAGGGATTCTAGATTTTGTCTTCTAATTGTTATGATACTTCCTTTGATTGGATCATGACTGGAATTAGTTCCTAAACAAAATAAAACAATGTATTCTTTTAAAAGGATTTAAATGTTATGCTTAAAGAGAAGTAAGTAAAGTGGCAAACCAAGGACAAAGAAAAAAATCTTATAAGTAATCATAGCAAACAGACATAATACATACATATGAACAAAGAAAAGAATGATGACAGGCTTCTTCTTCAAAAAAAAATACTGCTGGAAGAAAATAGAACTTCTTTAAGGTGCTACAACAAGTGAATAAATAACAATTATCGTCCTATATTTTGTTATTCAATAATACACAAAAAGTTAAAGGAAAAATTAGACAAAATCTGAAAAAATAGTGTCACCAGCAGATACATTCGACAAGGAATGGTAAAGTTATTCAGGGAAAAATAAATAGTTAGGAATGGAAGCTTTGATCTGAATAAAGCACAAAGAGCTTTGGAAATGTTATTTATGCAAATAGAAATAACATCCTACATTTGAAAAGAATTTTAAAAGATAAATGACAAAAAGTAACATATTCTACACAAAACACAAACTTGCTGCCAGATAGGCCTTCCAGATTAAAGACTGAATAAGCCTTTTGAAGAACCTCACTGACTGTGCCACGTAGCCCATAACCAGAGGAGAAAACTAGAGAAATATTGGTTCAGGGGAGATACACTAGAGTGCTTCAGCAAGGAGCAGAGAGCTGTGGTGGGGAAGAAGCTTGAAACATTCAGCTTTTTGGAGGTAAATTTGCATGCAATAGTATACCATTGAAAATTCCTAGTGCTGAGTTTTAATAAATGTATATAACCAGGCGATCCATTTACACAATCAAAATGTAGGGCATTTCTATCACCCTCAAAGTTCCCACATCCACCTTAACAGTAGATCTCACTCCACTGCTGGTCCTAGCCAGAAGTGATCTGCTTTTTGTCAATATAAATTCATTTCCTCTTCATTTACTTACATATTTATGTAGTTTCCAAAAATTCTGAATAAAGTTGCTACAAACATTTACATGTTAGTCTTTGTATAAACATCTATTTATCTGTATAAATGTACTGGGAAAGCAATATTGTATGCTATATGTATGCTTAGCTTTATAAAACAATGTCAGAATATTTTGCAAAATAATGTGTCATTTATATTTGGACCAGAAATATATGAAAGTTCAGCTATTTCACTTCTTGGTGTGGTTTACTTCATAATTCATTTTTCCTTGCTTTTGACTCATTTAATTTTTTGGTTATTTGAATTCATAGTTTTTATCAAATATGGAAAGTCTTTGGGCACTATTTCTTCACATACATTTTCTTGAAAATTCTTTGTCACTTCATTTGCACATATGTTAGATCATTTTTAATTGTCCTGTAAGTCACTGGCTTTTCAATTTTCTTTTAGTCATTTTCTTTCTGTGCTTTGGGTATTTTCTGTTGCTGTGTCATCAGATTTACTGATTCTCTTAGCACTGTCTAATTCCAGTTCAGCCTAGGCAGTATATTTTTCATATCTAGAATATTCTTTGAACCTATTTTAACTTTAATTCTAATGTGCAGCCCTTCTGAAGTCTCTACTGTATACTTTAATAATTCCATGGAGTCTCTTCATTCTGGTTGATGGGTAATTGAATGTCTTCCATTCCTTTGTAGTCTGGGAATTGTTCGTTTTACATTTTTCCATTAGCTTATTGCTTCCTTTTGGAATTTTATTCTCTGATTGACAGCTTAGTATTTAAAAACAGACTTGGAATATCACCCATGAAAGTTTCTACAGTTTTCCTCCCTGTATCTCACTCCTCTGTGTATCTTGCCTGGTACATTGTGGCCAACCTAATCTTGATCTCTGCTTTGTCAGCTCCATGGATTCCCATTGTTATACTTGGGTTGCCCCCCCACCAGCCTCCTGCTCCTCCAATCCACCAAGTACTTAGGCCAAACAGTCAGGAAAACTGAAAGACTCACCTTCTTTGTTTTCGTTTTCACAAAGATTACAGTGTTTGATTCCCCAAAACAACTATTTCACACGCATTCATATATTTTTCCCCAGAGTTTTGGTTATTACATAAGGAGGGTAAGACCTCCTATTTACTTCAATAAAGCAGAAACATTGTGAGTAATTTTTCTTTCCTATTCTTACTTTATTTTTTTAATGTTTTGGTACTGGGGATGGAATGCAGAGAGAATTTACCAATAAGCTACATCCCTCGTCCTTTTTTGTCTTTCATTTGAGACAGTGTCTCCTTAAGAAGCTGAAGCTGGCCTCAAACTTGCAATCTTCCTGTCTCAGACTCCCAAGCCAATCAGATTACAGGTGTATGCCACTGGGCCCTGTTTGTGGACAGTTTTCAACTGATATTAAAGAATAGAATAGTTTCCTAGTTTAAAAACTATTTATATATGTGCATATGTGTAAAAAGCCAAGGTTGTAAGAGGCTTCTTTTAGTATGTGAATGCAACACAAGTGCTATGCAAATGAGGAGCTTACAAAATATGTTTGGCAGCAAAAGGGAAAAAACAAAACCATTTCACATTTGTATTTCTTCAAGTTCAGACTGTTTAATAGACTGGGAATTTCAGTGAAAATGTTTTTGTAGAATTTTTTTCTTTGTATTTCTAAGAGAGGGAAAAAAGAGCAAAAATTAAAATAAACTGGTTACCCTGGCAATTTTTAAATTTGGGGGTTATTAATACCCAGATTTTTGACTTGTATTAGAGGAACCAATTCCTTCATAGTCTGATTTAATTCTCTGATATGTTGGATGGAGTCTGTTTCAATATTTGCATCACTTCTGCCAAGTTTCATAATTTCTGCCTGGATATCTTGACACAGTTAGATGCTCTTTTGACCTCTTTTTATACTTTGAAAATCCCACAGAATTATTATTATTTCTAGGGATTGATGTGGGATCAATAAAACCACTAAGAAATTTAGAATATTGCTTTTCCCTAGATTATTTCTCTAGGGAAAAGACAATCAATCAAAATTAAAAAAAAAATTCTCACCACATTTATCTCTGAATAGAATGTGCTGAATTGGAATAAATCTTGGGATAATTTAATTTGGTTACTCTGTGATTCTGACCTCTGAACTTTTTCTATGAGTACTGTCTTTCTGCTCATTTTTTGCCAATTTTAATTATCACCCAGTGTCCAGTGAAAGTTTCATTTCATCTACTAAATGTTTCCTGACCACTTCAATACAGTGATCCTTTGGCTTCTAAATTATCATACCATTTTACGATTTGCATAAAACTGATCATATATTGATTATGTATTTCCTTTCTCTCTATATCTCTCTCCCTCCCTCCCTCTCCCCCCCCTTTCCTCCTCCTCCCCCTTCTTCTCTATCATCTTCAGTACTGGAGATTGAACTCAGGGGTTATCTACTACTGAGCTATACTCCCTCAGTTCTTTTTATTTTATTTTGAGATACTGTCTCATTGAGTTGCCCAGGCTAGCCTCAAACTTTCAATTTCCCCCTACATAATTTTATATTGTTTAATGTGTACATTTTTCATCTTCATATATGAAGGTAGTTACTATTATTTTTTCTTTCTCATTCATTCAAGTATTTACTTGGCATCTCCTCTATGCCAAACATTAGTGCACTGAATAGATGCATTCCCCACTCTTCTGCAGCCTTGAGTGGCAGGGAAGTATGCATTAAGCAAAATATATGTGAGTATATAGTAATGTGATAATTTCTTTGATACAAAGGAAATATACTCTATAAAAAGAGAATATTAGGTGGGACCCAGTTAATTTTCTGTATTTAGAGAAATTTTCTTATTGAAAATGATAAGATGAAGAATGAAAAGTCATTACCAGGCAGAGGGTGAAGGAAGTATCTTATTAAGAGCAGCATGACGTAAAACCACTAGTTTGGAATGATTTTTGACACAATCCAGGACATGGAAGCCAGGGTTTGTCTGGAGCCAAGAAAATAGCTGGCATTTGTAGGGTAGGTTTGGATACGAAGGTAGAGGTCAGCTCTAGCCTTCATAGCCACCTACATTGCAGAGTTCATTGTATTCTCATATCTAAAGCAGTTACTTAATCATTATATTCAGAATGGAAATGAGTCCGGTAGGCATCAATATTACTTAAAAGGTGAATGACCTAAATTCTTAAGAATATATTCTTTACCAACGGTAAAGTCATGCTAGAATGGTAGATCTCCAACTTCACTGTGAATCTAGTGCTGATTAAAAATGCAGATTTCTGTTCCTCAACTTCAAAGATTTTGAGTCATATTTACTGCGTTTTTGGTAAGTACCTGTAGTGATTCTTTCTGATGTAAGAAGCAGTGACTCTACTATGTGAACTAGAAGTCTCATCAAACAGTCTTATCCTTTTTGTTTTAATGTTATAAGAGAAACGAAGCTGAGAAACCACAAAAGTAACAAGTATACATATAAACAACTCAATGGAATAAAAAGTGTGAGGCACACCTGCACATATAAGAATTGAACTTGTTGTATAAGAGAATAAATGGTTTTAAGGCCCAAAGTTTTAAAAGTTCAGCTATTAAATTCTAAGTTACCAAAGTCCTAACTTGATTTTTCAGCATTAAGAAACAGGTGATGATATGAATTCCTTTGAAGATATTAACTATCTTTTATAGAACTTTTCATCCTGCACAGAATTTTACATAGCACTTGTCATAGAGTTGGTGATTTATAAATGTTAAATGCATGAGTGAATGCATTAATGAATATTTTTCCTGATTCCTCTTATCTTGCTTTAATTTTTCCAAACACACTTATCACCTTTTACCACACAGTTTGGAAGGGAGGCAAGGTCCTGAGACTTCTAATAACTGATGTATTGCTTCTTGGAATAATTTGAATAAAATCATGTCTAAAAGAGAGCAATGATTAACCTAAAGAAAATGATCTTTCTATCCTCAAAGCACTTCATAAATGTGTTTATCATATACTCATAAAGGTAACCATAACATAGTATAATATATGCTATTTCTTTTTATCTGGACTGTGCGCTCCTCAAGGGCAGGGATTGTACCTTATTTATCTTTTATGTGTGTAGAATCACCTACTGTGTCTCTCTTGGTTAGTACTTAAAGAATTCTTATTGAACTGAATTGAATTATAATGATAATATTGCACATGTTTGGCACATAGATTGAGACAATTTTTTGAGGCAAAGATTGACTTAATACTTCTTAGTTCTTATGTTTGTGCCATTGTTCCTCCTTCCTATTTATAGTAGAACAGAAGGACACAGGCATTAACTGCACAGGTGCCATTTGTAAGAGAGGGAGAGGCATCCCAATTCTAGGATAAGGATTTGGATAGGGGAGAGTCACATGGCAGATGCCACATTTGATTGACTTCAGGAGTGATTTAGCATCTCAGACAAATTCAAGCTACATATATGTTGAATTCCCAGTAACATGGTGGCGACAGTGATAGAACAAATAAGTGTTAAGTGGAGATGATCTGCTTTGATTGTGTTCTGAATGCTTGAGAAAAACACATGAGATCATAAACAGTGATCTTAGAAACGTGAGCTGGGATGGGGGGAGAGGTGGGGTGGGTGTCAAAGGCCCAATATCAGGAATGATTTGAGAATCAGCCAATGAATCCAGAGATCTAATTTGGTGATGATGGTAATGGAAATAGAGGGAGAGGTTGGTGGTGGTACCCAATTCATAACTCTGAAAAGTGGCATTTCTTCTGTGTGTAAATATTGGTGACTGAACAACATTGGAAAGCATGAGCAATAGAATCCAGCTCAGGGGAAGACAGTTTGTTAGGAGGGAGGATAGAAGCTCTGGAGTTTATCAGGACTTCAAGTCTAGAGGAGGACTAGGGCACTCCAAAACAGGTGAAACTGAAGTAGAATTCATACAAAATCAGTGTGCAGGAAAAAAAAAAATCTGGTTAATCCTGCCTCTCTGACATGCTGAGAGGAGAGTCACTTCATGTATGTGGAAGGGTACAGAATGTACCTAACAATTCAGTTAAACTGCATTTGATCTAATCCTGTTATAATGTTGGCCTTGTTTTGAAGCAATGTGATACTGTTTACTTGGTTAAGGAAAGTATTGCCTTGATAGGCTCAGTATTATTTTACAGAAAGGTCTTTCTTTGTTTGATACCACTAACCTTATTTATGAAGAGCATTTTCAGTTTCTCTTTAAGAACATCTTAAATGGACGATTTTGTGTCAGCTGGTGCCTGGCTCTTCATCAGCTTTGTTCTAAATTTAATTTTCCTGTTTTTTTTCCCCTTGCTCTACGGAGCCCTTCCTTAATTATCAGATTACAGTGTTCAGCATGATTCCTGGAATTGTTCGTTTTTGTCAAGCAGAGAGAAAACAGACCATTGATATATATATAAGACTACCTTCTCATTTAATGATTCTCCAATTAGTGTCCCCGTCAATCTCAAGAACTGCATTTGAAATAACCAGTGAGCAAGCTTTCCTTCTATTCTGCTCCCTGGTCTGTCTTCCACTATTGGCTTTATTCCTAAATTGTAAAGCAGGAGATTGGTATGGGTCAGTTATGTAATGTCATGTGAATATTAGATCATGTTTAGCTCTCATTTCTAATTGAGTTTGTTGTAATCTCTTTGTGTGTATGTGTGTGTGTGTGTGTGTGTATGTGTGTGTGTAGAATTCAGTGTACATATGTCCTATTTTTTGCCCCTCGGCCTGATGAACTTTAATTTCATTCATAAGTAGGCATCAGTCTGTTGAGGGGGCTGGAAAGAATTCCACTAAAAGGTCACACGGTACGTCAGGGTTAGGTCATGTGCAACCCGTGTAGCCACAGAGGGTCCATGATCAGAAAGTTCTTTGCATTTGATTTAGTGCTCTGCTATTGTGGTTTTGAAAACATTTAAATCTTTATCTTTAAATGTGTGCTTTGTAGTTGAACTATAATGCTACTGTAATGTGTGTGTGTGAGCAGAGGAGGTCAGCATAAAAGGTATGCTACCTTGGTGATCTTCTTTGCATACAGTGTTTGTATGGATGCCCAGTAAATAAGTACAAGGTTAAATATGTTATATCCATGACCAAGTGAATGGGTATACTGATAGATCTGGGATGCTACCCTTTCTGCTCAAACTATAATTTGCTTCGTATATAAAAAAGAAGTGGCACTCTAAGAAACATGAATGACAAAAGAACCATATCATATCCTTTTATTTTCCTCTATTAACTAACTACAAATGCTGAAAATACTGATTTAGAAAAGGAAATAGAACAACCTACAACTTCTTAAATATTTTTCTGTAATTCTGATTTTCATCCCTCCTTACTCATCAGTAAACTTACAGGAGATTGTTGGTGAATAAAAACAGTCATATTAGTTTTGTTCACTATTTAATTGTGCTGCTAATAACAACATACATAAACATACAGAAGCTACAAAACATAAATTCACAATTTTTGTGACTCTCTATATGAGTTAAATGTTTGCATTTCTTCTCAAATAGATTATACAATATACAGAGAAATGTTACAATTATTTATCATAAAAATAAACAATTTAAACTTTAAATGACTTTCAAAAGCAAATAGAAAACTCTGTGACAAACCAAGAGAAAGACTAGGAAGAAGGGGAAAAAAAAGCTTTAAATTTTAGTACCTTTGGTTTTTGAACAGGAAGCTCCATACTTTTGTTTTATTTTGAACCTTATAAATTCTGTAGTCCACCCTGAAGAAACTTCTCAGTCTCACTTTAAATTCTTTTTCTCTTCATGTGTCTCCTAAAACTATTGTGGCCCTTGGGAGAGCCCAAGTGTTTTAGTCAGTTTTTTCACTGCTGTGACTTAAAGGATCTGACCAGAACAACTATCAGGAGAAAAAGTTTGAGAGCTCACAGTTTCAGAGGTTTTAGTCCATGGAAGTCTGGCTCCATTCCTCAGGGCTTGAGGAGAGGCTGAATATCATGGCGGAAGAGGGTGGCAGAAGGAAATAGTCACATCATGGTGATCAAGAAACAGAGAGAGAGAGAGACTCTACTCTCCAGATACAAATATATACACCAAAGCCATATCTTAATTATCACCTCCTCCAGCCATACCCTACCACTTCGGTTACTACTCAATTAATCCCCATGGGGGATTGAATCACTGATTGGGTTGAGACTTTTACAACCCAGTCATTTCTTCTCTGAACCTTCTTGCATATTTCACACATGAGCTTTTGGGGGACACCTCATATCCAAATCATAACACCAAGTAAAAGGATTTTACAAATGAACCCCTACTGGGGGCAGATAAGGTCATATATGTGACTTTTCTAATCTATTGGAAGGTCTCTGTGTTTGCAGAAAATCCTTGGCTTCCAGAGATGTGGCATATGTGTTAGGAAAGGTCTTGCTCCATGGGGTTGTGGTCTTTTACATTCTTTTTCCTGTGTCTTTTCCACATCCATGATTGATGGAGGCACCATAGTACCTTGGGTTCCAAATTAAACACAGGAGGGACTTTTGGATTGTTTTAGATGATGCATCAGTTCTAGATTATTGGCAGCTAAGAACTCATGGTTGGAGTTTTCTAGTCACTGACTCTGGCACAAGTCTTTTAGATGTCAAGGCAATGAAATTACAGCAGTGTGTGTGTAGATAGAAAACACATTTCAGCAGTGCCAGAATATTATGGGTGGTAATATTTGTTTTCTTCTTCTTTCCTATAACTATTCTGACCCAACTGTAAGGAAATTCTGAAGATGAGTTTCTTTATCTGAAAGCCACAAGGCATACATTCTAGCTTTTAAAACATCAATTTTGGGGATGGGGTTGTAGCTCAGGGATAGAGCACTTGCCTCACATGTGTGAGGCACTGGGTTTGATGCTCAGTACTGCATAAAAATAAATAAAGGTATTATGTCCATCTACAACTAAAAATATTTTTTAAAAAGTCAATTTCTTCTGATTATTAAAGTATAGGCTACTTTGGAAAATACAGAAAAAAATACAAATTTTAAAGGAAAATATTGCCTGTAACTTCACTTAATTAACCAGTGTTAACATTTTGGCATATTTTCATTTATGTCATTCTCTCTTACTCCCTCCCACCTCTTTCTTTTTCCTTTCCTCTCTAGTCTCCATTCTTTTAATGTGTGTGTGGGCCCATGTGCATGTATATGTAAATGTGTATTTATATTATCTATATATTTTATATAGGTAAAGAAGATATATATGTATATATATTTATATATGTGTGTGTATCCTCTTTCAATATATACTGTATACATACAAATATACATTTTCACATATATGCATATATTTTATATACATGTATTTCTTCCCAACAAAATGGGCTGATATTCTGTATATAGTATTGTCATCTGCCTTTTCCCCTTAATATTATGTGAATATTTCCTGAAGATTTATTTTAAAGTTTTCATCAGAATAGCAGCTGTGTGGAGGTGCTATAAATGTACAAACCAGTGTCTTATGGCTATATGAAGGTCATTTATTAATCCTCTGTGGTTGCATATATTCATTGTCTACTTCTACCTGTTGAAACTATTTTGGAGGCTAATTACACATATAATATCCATTGAATTAAGCAAAGACCAATATGGCATTTTCTTTTGTTTTAAGATTTAGGTTCCATACAGTCAATTCAATCAATTGTGTGATGATGCAGAATTTAAAATGACCAAAAATAGAATTGATTCAAAAAGTCAATGTGATATCCCTGAATAGAAACAACTTCAATCATCACAAGATTAATCAGTAAGGTGTTAACATAAACCAATAAAGCAAAGAAACTTCAGATTAAGAACTTTATATCATTTAAAGTTTCAGCCCATTATCCTTTCCATGCAAGTGCCCTCAGGCTTTCAAATTAATTGCGTGTGGTTTAAGAATATTTAAGTTGAGGGCGATACACTCAGCAGAGAGCAAACTTGACCATTGCTATCTTACTTTAATTAATCTCTTTATTCTCTTTCAGTTCACTCAACACCTGAACTAAAAAAAGTAAGATAAAGTTCTTTTGAGTTGAGGAAACAATTGAGTTACAAAGTAATCTGATACAGGGAGGATCAAGGACTGTAAAACTTAGAATTCCTAACAAGTGGACCTGAATTGAAAGTCCTTTTACACCTGGTTTTTCATGCTTCAGTGGCAGACTTTTCTTCCAGGTTCCCTGGATGGTGCCCTTAACCCCTTGGGGTTTGTGAACAGAAAGCTTTCTCTGTTTGACTTTCAGCCTAGGCTAGAATTCTAAAAATGATCAGGTTCAAAAAGCTACTTCTGTTTTAACTCTGTAAGAATTTCAACCTCCTTTAGAAACTGAAATCCTCTCAGGATGACTAAAAAGGGTCCTTTTTCCATAGCAACACTTTCATTGCTCGCAACCAACTTGGTTAGATTGGAAGTGAGTCTATGTGTGTATTCATTCATTTTCTCCAAAGACTATTTACTGATCTCCCACAATGTGCCTAGCATCATGCTTGACAAATAAGAACAGAAACCTCTTGCAGCTCACTCTCCTGGGACAGACAGACACCGATCAGATCATATGATCACAGCAAAATTACAAACTTGAAACATGCTGGAAAGGGAGGTGGCTGATGCTCTAAATGCCAGTAAGAGAAAGACAGTCTTTACAGAGTGAGATGGAGAGATAAGTAGAGGTTCCTCAGGGGAAGGGAATGGGGAGGAAAGGGCATTTCCATAAAAGGAACTATGCTGGCTGTGGAGTGAGGGTTGCAGTATGGTGAGTAGTTGCTTGTGACCTGATCACATTTAGCTGGTACAAAAGATTGCCCTCGCTACTGTCAGTGATCAAAACGGACAGGTTTCCTGGTTTCAAAGCTGTGAGGCCTCTGGACCGGTGGTTAGGTTCCTGCTGCAAAGAAGTCACAGAGATGACACAATAGTCATGTAAAAATGTTTTTAAAGCCATCCAATAATACTCTGTTATTGTTTGAATATGAATAGAGTCCTCTAAGGGTCCATATGTTAATGGCTTGGTAGTGCCATTGGGAGGTGCTATGGGCCTGTATGTGGGGTCAAGTGGGAGGTCCTTAGGTCATTGGGGGTGTGCCTTGAAAAATATTGTGGGACCCCAGCCAGTCCTTTCTACTCTAGTTGGAGATGGCATTTGCACCATGAGGAGGTCCAGTTATGAAGTAGTCCTTTCCAAGCCTGCACTACACTGGACGTTGAGCCTCCAAAACCAAGAATTAAATGAAACTTTTCTCTTTATAAAGTTAATTGCCTCAATTATTCATTGTAATAATGTGAAGCTGACTAATAAACTATTATTTACAATGCAATTTACTCAAAGCATGGACATAGAATTCAAAATAAAAATATGACTGCAACATTAAAGCTCCTATGAGACAAACCACATTTGACAGATACATAAATTAAAGAATTCTGATAAGGAAGGATAAAGCATAGCAGCTTCAAAATCCTCTACTCGATCGTTGAGAGCCACAGCCGAAGGGGCCCCAGCAAACTTCGAGCTGCCAGCAAACTTCCAGCTGCCGGCTGATGATTGGCTCACAGCGGCCCCAGCAACATCTAGCTGATTGGCTCCTCTGCGGTGATGCTCATTGGGCTGTTTCCCTGCCCTTTCAGACCACGGAGCTGCTCATTGGGGGACTTTTTAGGCTCCGCCCACGTGACCCAGCCAATCGGCTAGATGTTGCTGGGGCCCCTGTGAGCCAATCATCAGCTGGCAGCTGGAAGTTTGCTGGCAGCTGGAAGTTTGCTGGGGCTCTCAACATCTCCCCCTCTCTGTTTAAACAACAAGCATGTGGCTTAGGGACCGTGCCTGCCTTAGATTGTCCAATAGTACATATGGTCCTTAGGTTGGTACCATTGCAATTGGATCTTACCCGTCACTGACTACTGGTCCAGTATACAGCCACACCTGTGGAGAGGTCTTTGTACCAGCGGGGGGTGAGGTTCTTTGCCTCACCTCTGTTGGCCCCCAAATTTTAGCTGGACGATCATGACAAGCAGAAGGGAGGAAGATACACCAAGCCAATTGACGGCTCCTTTTGGAAAAATTGTACCACCAATGACATCATCAGCAAAAATACCCCAACACTACCACAAGTCGCTGCACCAACAGATAGTTCACAATGCATACAGGTGAGCTCACAATGTGTCCAGGCAAGTTCTGCAAGCAGTTCAGTGATGGCTATTGTAGAAGCTGTAGATTGGTTTTATCTTTGACTTCACCAGCACTGGGATGAAGATAGGAATTCTGGCAATAATGGCTAAAGAAAAAATTATGTAACATTACAGAAGGCACTAAAAGAAAACAAAGAGTCAGACTAGGATGATGGTGATGAAAAACAGAAGCTTTTTCTAAGTACTAAAGATAAAGTGAATGACAAATTACTCTGAGTCTCTTGAACTCAGTTGGAGGGTGAGTGGAGACATGTGACCAAATCCTTCTGGTATGTGGTGATATGGGTTAAGAAAAGTAAACACAGAAAAGGGATTGAGCATCCACTTGGATGGGCCACTGACCAAATTTCATGGTGGAAACTCTGCTGAATCTTAGTGTAGCAGATGTACCAAGAATGCTCCAGGTGAACTTGGGAGTGAAAGCCAAAGAGGAAAAGGAGCAGAGGAAGTGAGGCTGTTGAGATATGTTAAGGAAATTTCTCAGTTTGCAAAGCAATGCAAAGTTTTCCAAAAGCTGGTTTATAATTACATTTTCCCTGTCCATAAAAAAGTGAAAAAAGTAAGAGGTGAAGAGAACACAGATATTTTCAAAGACAGAGATGTTGTCACACATAGAGAGGGCAAAAAAGCCCCTGATCTAAGGAAGTTTGCATTCTACTTGGGAAAGACGTCAAATAAATAATGGAAAGTGCATTCAAATAGTGACAACTGCTTTGAAGAAAACATAAAGCTGTCTAAAAGAGAATGACTGAAGGTGACATTTTTGATACTGTGATTGGCATTTCTCTGACATGACAGTCAACTATCTGGACAAATATTTGCCATTCCTGGGAAAAGAAAAGAGGGCGTTCAGAGACAGGAACACACTTGCCTTTTTAAGAAAAGAAAAAAGACAAGTGTGATAGAAATTATGAGATGTTCTAAATTTAATTATAATGGCCAAAGATTGGTCTGAGGGAAACAAGAGAAGTAAATCAGTTAACAGCTGCAGGGGAAACCATAGAAAGTTTTTTATGTTGAAACTGTGGCTTCAAAACCACCAACAACAAGAGGAACAACTCCTTTTCCTTGTGGACTGCCTTCAAATCCCAAAGCCATACACCACTTTGTATTATCCTGCCCTACTTGTTAATAGGTGATGTAGGTTACAGTTCTTTACTTTTCCAAAGTTTCTAAAAGATGCTCTTCACTCTTGTTCAGTGGACAATTTTTTCCAATGGCTAACTAGTTTCTCTGCTGGTAGCTTGCAGAAATTTATATCAGGACCTAGCTTTTCATGGCTAGTATCTACAACAGCTCAAAAAATCATTTTATATCAGAGAGCTCTGGGTCCTGAGGGTTTTGTATTAACAAGTGATACTACAGTAAAGAGAGTGAGAGGAGAGGAGTAAGAAGGCGTGTGCAGAGAGAGCTGGTGGCCAGATTATCTTGGAAAAATATCTGCCTCACATTTTCTTTTAGGTGGTCAAAACAGAGAATTTGGATTTTATTGTACATTGGGAGAAAGCTCTTTTAGCTCCTTATTGCCGCAGTCTGGCTGGGCACAAAATCACGAGCCACTCAAGCAGGAACAAACTTTATTTCCAAAACTCCTGGGAACAGCACGCATGAGGCCTTCTCCTGGGACACACCACACCAACCGGAAATCCCTCCTCCCGTACTTCCCCAACCAATGGGAACTCTCCAGGAATCCTGAGGGGGGGGCAGCTCCAAAGTAGCAGGAGAGGCGGACGGCAGGGGTCTAATATCCAATTGAATACACATCTTAACATAACCATTATCATCTCAATAGCTTGCTGGTGTCACCTCTCAACCAAAAATGCCAGGTCAGGTGTCATTCCTACTCAGCTATGGCTCTCAACAAATGTCTTCTTTGGAATACTTGAGATAGGAAATATTTAAAAAAATAGCTTCAAGAAAAAATAAGTTGTGGAGTCCATTGCCCTATATTGCCCTGCAGCAGATTCAGCATGAATATTCCCAGAAGAAAGTCTGGGATAAGAAATTTGGTACTAATTGTTCATTTGAGGAGTGAGTCCAAACAATAGGAGTGAAGGACTGGGGAAAGGGAGACTAGGAAGACTAAGCCTAAGGACCAATGAAGCATGTTCCATCTCTTGTTTGGACATTATTCTTCAGTTAATGCGACTCAAAAGAAAAGTGGCTTTGGTAATCCTATCACGCTTTTGAGCTTAAAGCAGCTAAAACTCCTCAATTAATACACATGGGTGGTGGTGTAATACTTTGGCACCTCACTGACCTAAGGCTGGAGAGCTCACATGAATATCCCTGGCAGCTAATAATAATCAGTCCCTTCAGATGAGTCACTCTTGACTTTGGGTATTTGTTTCTTTGATTCAACTGAAAGGACTTGGAACAACTTTGAGGTGGTTTTTATTCATTTGGTGTTTCTATGAGTCATTTTAAATGTGCATCTGTCTCTCTCTTTTTTCTCTTTCTCAAATCCACACACACACACACACACACACATACACACACAGACACATACAAACATATATGACTGAAGAGTACAACTTTCAACCTAATTAAGCTTTACCTTGTTGGAATTTGGTTGTCAAAAGAGCCTTCTGTAGTGTTTTAGATCTATCTTCTGTTGCTATATGAATCGTTTTCTCTCAACTTTATTATACAGATGGTCCCCAACTTAACAATGGTTCAGCTAATGATTTGAGGATTCTGTGGTGATACAAAAGCAATCTGCATTCAGTAGGTGCCAAATTTTGAATCTGAATTTGAATCTTTTCCAGGCTACTGATATGGTTGTATAATATACTTGGAATGCTGGGTAACAGCATCAAGTCATAGACCCCAGTCCTCTAAGTGATCAGAAAGTCAAACAGCTGGTAATCTGCACTGGGTTGTGTTGTTGCATTATGGTGTTTGGTAGATTGAGTGTATAAAATAAATTTTTGACTTGTGATCTGTTTTCAACTTGCGATGGTCTTGTTGAAACATAATCCCATCATGAATTGGGAATCATCTGTTCATGAAAATCTCATCCAATACCTGGTCTGGAATGTCCCCATACAAGATAGTTATAAAAACAGGGCATAAAAGTGTTTCCATAATTTGGCTCTAGGGAAGAAATCTCGGTGGACAGAGAATATTGCATTGCATAATGTTATGTACTGTGATTAAGCACATATAATAATAAAACAGACAAACATCAATATCTAATGAAAGAAACAATGTACTTAAACAGAAAGAAAGGAAAACAAAATTTTTAAAAAATTCTCACACAAATGAATAGTATAAAATGGAATGAAAGAGAGCAATTATTTATTTTTATGAATAACCATTTTTATGAGCAACAGTGGCAAACATTAAGACATAAGAAGCTATAATTAGTTTAAATTTTAAAAAGCATTTTTATTGTAAATTTCCTATTTGATGGTGAGATTTTTTCCAGAGCATTTATAGGAGTTTAATTATTCTCGAGAGCCTAATATCTGCCAAGCAGCTCAGTACTCCTTTAAATTTGGTTATGCTCCCTGTAGAGTAGTAATATGCCACTGTTGACCTCCATTTTAATGGAAGAAAGGATTTCATTAATACCTTTATCTTCACTACTGCTCTAATTAATATGTATAAGTCCAAAGAACTGATTTATACTACTTGGATTACATAAAGAAGAGTAACAAAGAAGTCATGAAGTACAAGCTTTGCCTCAACATACAGTGATGTGCTCAACAATACACATTGAATGTGAATTTCTCATAGGGAATATTCAGCCAGAACCCCAGTGCCAAGCAGTTCCATGGGCAGAATGTGAACTTGTATTTCCTATCATCATGTGACTCAGCTGAATGAGAGCTCAATAAAATCAGAAGTGTTTGAATGAAGGCCAGGTAAATGCAATACAGCTTTTTCTATTTTGTAGAAATCATGTTTAAACATCCTAGTACTCTTAAAAGGCACTGTGGTAAATGTGAATTTGTTCTAGATTCTTCTCTCTGCCTTACAAATAAGTAATGGGAGAAAGATCATTTACTCTTATTTGTTTCCCATCATCTTTTTAAGAATTGTATCTAAATAGATTATTTCCTTCCTCTTTTCTTTTTACCCATGAAAGTCATTCATGATAACACCAAGTTGTTGAGTTGTGAACTTAAAGGGGCTGAGGACCACTCCTCATGGGGGATTAGGTGCAGACCTTAAGTAAACCTACACATTTCCAAATCTCAATTTGATTTTTGGGGTTATAGCAAGATTTTACAAAGAAAACTTTGCAAATAAGGAAGATGCAGAAATATGAGCTATGATTACTCAGAAAAGGTAAAATGAAAAGATTTTATTTGAAAGAAAATACCTACCATATTTAGTTGAAAAATTATATAACTTACCTTCATCTGTCTTCTGAGGATCAACAAATTTGTAACAACTCAAAACTCTATGTCTTTGATTCTGTCATCCTCATCCCATACTCTGTGAAGGAGTCTTAAATTAGTTTTCTCTCTGAAATGGTAATCTCCTGTGGAATTTTCAGGACAAAAAAATCATATGCAAACTCATTTGATTTAATTCATGAAAGTGTTATGCTAGTTGCTAGAGATGATCCAGATATGAGAAAAATATGATTTCTCACTGAACTGTACAATTAACATCACTAAGGGAGAAAAATAAGCAATTGAGTTGCTGATGAACCAGAATATGCTGAACATTGTAACAGATATGCATAATACTTGGGAGCAATTATGAGGAAAGGAATTGAATCTGAGAAGCTTGTAAAAGACAGGACAATAGAGCTGGTTTGAAAAGATTTGGATGGGAAAATGTCAAGTCAGGTAGAATAATTTGAGCAGAAGCAGAGCAAATGGAAAGCACAGATGATCTCCAGACCATGGAGAAGAATCTGGATTCTCTGAAGTGTGGGGTTTTGAGAGGACAAAGTAGTATGAAACTGGAAAAACTGGCTGTGGTCAGAGCTGAGAAGGGTTGGAATGAAGGTGACTTGCATGCAATAGTAGTACATGCAGATTTTCCCCCAGGAGTGGGCATAAGCTACAGGAAGATTGATCAGAAACTCAAAAGTAGAGTGAGAATGGGAAAAAGCTATAGAAGTGCCATAGTCTCTGTGTGCTGCTATAACAAAATATATAAGCCTGGATAGTTTAGAGCAAACAGAAATTTATTTTCTCATACTCCATGGGCTGGGAAGTCCAAGATCAAGGCACTGGCATCATCCCGTCAGGTTTCTCTTGCTGATCATCACGTGGTGGAAGGGGGGAAGGCATGAGACAAAAAGGGACCAGACTCACACTTTAAAGCTGTAGGTGGCCTTATCAAATTCTCAAGTTTCTTCCTTTTAACACCAAAATGGTATCTGAATTTCAACAAGATTCCTGGGAGAAGGGAATAAACATTTAAGCCATAGCAAGCAGAGAGAAAAATTAAGGAGTGAATGCAGTAGGTTGAGGTGATAGGAATGACTATAGTCTGGAGACAGTGCCAGCTTGAATGATACAGTTGGCACCCATTGAGATCAATGTAGCTTTACAGGCCTTACAATCTAAGGTGAGAAAGGGATTTATGAATCTTGGGAAGATTAGACTTTTTATCCTAGAAGATAAAAGTTTAAAGAGATTAAAACAATTTTTAGATGTCTTCCTTGTTCTCCTTTTAGATAATTAAAAATGTTCTCATATTCTAATAGGCTATTTTTAATGGACATATAACCCCAGTGTGTCTTCAAATATTGAAAACATAAATGCCTCATCTCATGATAAAAATGTAGACTTTCTACTATTTATATAGATTTCTTTATTTCTATGAAGGAAGCATGAAGTAATCTTATGATTACATCTTATCTTTGCAAAAGAAGTCTTATTTTTGTTCTCTCCTAGACCTGATCATAGTATTTGAGCTATATTTTACACAGTACCACTCTGAGAGTCATATGCTGTTGGGAGTCCAAGTGCATAAATTCAAGTGACATTGATTGATTTGCTATAGGTTACCCTGGGAAAAAAAATACTTCACCAAACTCTTCTAACATTGCTCTTCTAATGTTAATTTAAATGCTGATACTTACATTGTTCACAATTTGAAAATAAGTAACATGTCCTAAGATGTCATTATATAACAAATTTAGGGATTATAAAAGATTATTAATGTCATAAACTTTTCATTTAAATATTTGTATGTGAATAATCATTAAATCTGTTTCTGCTGTTACAATAGAAATATCATTCCTTTAGAAGTTTCTATTAAAAAACTAGAAGTGGACTGTTAAACTTTGGCTCACGGACACAATAACCCTGACATTGACATAACTTAATCATCAGCATAAACTAATGGAAAACTAAATTTGATCTGTAGTATATTGCAATTCCTACATATATATTCCATGAATATAGATTTTCTAAAATAGATTAATTTTATATAAAGAAACTTCATAGTGGATATAAACAATTTTATGGATTCTTTTGTGACTTTATTATTTGGAGATAAAGATTATCTCATTTCTCTTCTGTCTGATGGGTACATGAGTTTTTTTTTTTTTTTAAAACTACTGTTAGTAAGTCTTTCTTGAATGAATAATTTTTAGGTACATAATCTAAAAATTGGAAAATCAAGAAATGGAACTTACTTTTACCTTACAGTTTATGTAATATTTCTTTTAATTTTCATTACAACTCTAGTATACTGGGTTGAATTGTATCCTCTCCTAAATTCATTTCTATCCAGAATCCATAAATATGACATTCTGTAGAAATTGGGTCTTGGCAGATGTAATCACATTAAGTAATACTGGGTTAGAAGGAGTCCTAAATTCACTGTGACTTGTGTCCTTGTCAGAAGAGGGACCTCTGAACACATACAGGATCACAAGGACAACACAGATGATTAGAGCAAGCCTTCCACATGTCTAGCCCAGCAATGCCAAGAATGTCTGCAATACCCAGAAGCTAGGAAGAGCCCAGGAGCAGTCCTCCCTGCAGCCCTCAGAGAGGGCATGGTCCTTCTGACACCTGGATTAGGACTTGTAAGCTCTAGAACAGGGAGAGAACATATTGCTTCAAGCTACCAAGTTTGCAGCACTTTGTCATGACAGATCTAGGAAATCAATACATCTGAAGAGAAGCAAATTTTACTCATATATATGTTGATAAAGCATCTTTTGGGGGAAATAAGTATTTTTGACTACTAATATGTAACAGAGCTTCATATAATTTGTCCAGTTTTCACAATAGCATGCAAGAAAGATACTAGTATCTACCTTTTAAAACTGGGGAAACTGAGACCATAAGAACATTTACCACAGTGACACTCAACTTTTAGTTTTAAAGCAGAGAGGATGGATCTTAAATGTTCTCACTTCTGCCCATCCCTCACATGCACACACAAGGGAGGTGATGAATACATTATTTAGCTTGATTGTGGTGAGTATTTCACAATGTATACATATATCAGATCATCAAGGTGTACACCTTAAATATACAGAATTTTTATCCATCATCTACACCTCAGTGGAGTTGGAGGGGAAAAAAAACAACAACAAAAATATCCTTGAGTTCTTTCCTTCCAGTTGTCTTGAAGTAGTGAAGACTGCTAATTAGAGCCACACCTGGGCACTTCCCTGTATAAGTTGCTCAGTAAAGGATTCATGTGTTAGGTAGAATGCTAATGTAAAACTCCTTCTAAGTTCATTCCTGAAGTGTTAGTACAGGTCAACAGGTCCCATGAAATTTTAGAATACTACTGAACTGTAAAGCCCTTGGTAAAATCTAAGGCTCTCTACTGAAACATGGGGCTGCATTAAAGCACATGAAGTGGAGAAGCAGTACTTAATGAGAGCTAAGAGGTAAAGCTACTATCTTAAGCCCTGGCCACTTTGTGCTCTGTAGAGGTATAACAAAAAGTTCTTGGTTGCATTTCCAATTGAGAGAGTGACTTGAAAAATTATCAGACTCTGAATGGAAATTGTCATTACTGGAATCTGAAGGTTTGTGTACCCTCACAATTTTTATATTAAAATCCTAACACTCAGTGCTATAATATTAGGAGCTGGGGCCTTTAGGGCAGGTGGAAAGGCGAGTGACTCACCCTGAGACAGAGATTCAACCAAGAAATTTTATTGGGGGCCTGCTCAAAGGGGAAGAAAGGAGAGGCAGAGAGAGGAGTGGAAGAGAGCAGAGAGCAGAGAAAGAGAGCAGAGAGAGAGAGGAGAGAAAGAAGAAGAAGAGAGCAGAGAGCCTGAGTTTGCAAGCTTCAGCTTAAGAAGAGTTGCTTAGGCAACCTGGCAGGTGCTGATTGGCAGGGTGACTCAGAAATGGCGAGCAGACACTGTGTCCCGTGGGCATTGGTCAAGAAAACTTTTGAGCTTGGCACCCTTTAGAGAGGAGGGGGAGGGGTAAGGGATTCTGTGATGTTCTCCAGAGATGGAAACTTAACTTCAGCGGGGAGTCTCCCACACACTCAACAGAGTGATTAGGTCCAGAAGGCAGAGTACAGATGAGAAACCTTGGTTAAGTGGCCCCTGAAAGCTGCCTCATTCCCCCATGTGAGGACACAACTGGAAGTATCTTTGAGCAAGCAAGCCCAGGCCCCACACTGCTGGCCTCTGAATCCCGGACATTAAAGCCCCTAGTACAGGGAGAAATAAATTTCTGTTGAGTTATAAATTCCCCAGCCTAAGGCATTTTGTTATAGCTCCCTGGAAGCACCAAAGCATTTATATTTACAAAATTCTGCTTTATTGTTTATCTAACTTCAAAATTCTTGTACCTATATAATGTAAAAAGTACAACTGGAGTAGAAATGAAAGCACCCAGAGTTTGAGTTTGGTTTTGTCTCAAACTAACAAATGAGATGATTTCTTTCTTCCTCAATACTAGTACCTATACAATCAGAGGGGGGAGATCTTTATTTACTTATTTAGCAAACATTTATTAAACCCTTTCTATGTATCAGGTATGGGGTTGGTACCCTTAAAGGTAGAATGCATAGAATGGAAAAGACAAATATGTTAATATATGTTTAGTAGCTTCTCTAACTGTGTAAACTTTTGTGTCATTTTATATTCAATGTAATGTTTTATATATACATATTTTAAATATGTATATATGCTTATATATGGAAACATTTCCTAAAATATATATATATATATATATATATATATATATATATATATATATATATATTTTTTTTTTTTTTTTTTTTTCCCTCACCCCCCACCCCTCCTTAGATAGAACCCAGGGTCTCATACATGCTGGACAAGCTCTACCACTGAGCTACATCCTTAGCCCTCCTAAATTATGTTCCATTGTTGTAGTATTTACTCAAAACCATTTCACAAAGATATTTCTATTTTTTTATATTTTTATAAGTATTTAGCTAAGAAAGCTAGGGCATACTATAACGTACTGGCCAACACTAAGACAACTATTCAAGATGGCAGAGTTAACAAATAGCATTTGAGTAAATATTTTTTTTTTTAAACCAGTGTACCGATATTCCTCAACTTACAATGGGACATATCCTAACAAATCTATCATAAGTTGAAAATACCAAATATTGAAAATGCAATGAATATGACTGACCTGAACATTCACAGGCCAGAAGCCCCACTCACTACAGAGTCCCCTCATGATCTTAAGGCCAACTAGGAGCTGCAGCTCACTGCTGCTGCCCAGCATGGAGAGAGGGTGTTCTAGGGCATGGGACTAGCCCAGGGAAAAAAAAATCAAGATTCAAAATATATTTTTCACTAAGTGCATATCACTTTTGTATCTTCTTATAACTAAAAAAAATTATTAAGCTGAACCATCCTAAGTTGAGGACCCTCAGTGTTTACTTTTGTAGTATATCCTAAGCTGGCATGGTAGCAAATGACTTAATTTACAGGTCATCATTTATTTTCTTCTTTTTTCTATTTTTTTTTAAATTTTTTATTTGTTTTAATTAGTTATACATCCAGGTCAACATTTCTTTAAAAATAGATTAATTATATCTGTACACAGACTAATCTTCAAAATGGAAGAACTTGTAAATTTTGAACTGATGCTTCAGATAAAATAGCCAAATTGGGGGTGTGTGAATAATGTTTAGATGACATCTTTCCTCATAGTTCTAAGATTCTTGACAGGCAAAGGGGTTGAATTCTATGTGCCTTCATAGAAATACAGAATCATAAGAGAGCAAGAAAGAAGCTCAAAAAAGAATCATTTAATTGAATTCCGCAGATAAAATGAGGCCCAGAGAAGGCTAGGGACTTGCTGAGTGCTCTGCTCAAACACACAAAAGCCAAGTATAATGAAGATTGCTTCAGTAGTCTATTTTCAGGTTGAATATAATAACCTGTTTCCTGTCTACTAGTCTAATAGTCTGTAATGGAACTAAAATTTCCTATTGTCTGGGGGCATTGTAGCTGTTATAATGTCCAACACAACCTATCACTCACTTAGCAATGCTTGTGTAAAAAAACCTGTGCTACTAGTCATATAAAAGTATAGCACATATAGCCAGGCATGGATGCTCGCCTGTATTCCCAGCAGCTCGGGAAGGATCATGATTTCAAAGCCAGCCTCAGCAAAAGTGAGGTGCCACGCAACTCAGTAAGATCCTGTCTCTAAATAAAATTAAAAATAGGCTGGGGATGTGGCCCAGTGGTCCAGTGCCCCTGAGTTCAATCCTTGAACCCTCCCCACCCCCAGGCAATAAAAGTGTAGCATATATAATTATGCACAGTGCATAATACTTGATACATATAATAAATATGTTACTATCTCACGTATTTACTATTCTATTTATAGTTATTCTAGAGTATACTCCTTAAAAAGAAAACTTTACTCTAAAATAGTATGCCATGATACACTGGCAAAGTCTTGGGGTTACTCTTTATTGATCGCACCATGAAGCCATATTGAGTGATTAACGTTTATCATATTGGTTATGTAATCCACTCCATGATATTCACACAATGAAGATATGTACTAAAGGTGCATTTTTAGAATGTGTGCTCATTGCTATGTAATGCATATCTAGATCTATATTTATTGATTGTCATATAGTTTAATGTCCAAATTCAGAGGACTCTTTGTTAACTTTTCCCAGCATAGTAACACAATTTCTTGATTGTATGGTCATTGTGTTAAGTTGACTCTATTATATAGCTTATGATATCTTGTATATCTTTACCTATAACTATGCATTCATGTGGTAAGCCATTCTTATAGACCGTGGCCGCCATTAGAAGATGGCGCCGGCTTCCACTGTGGCCTGTGATAAACAACTCCTTTTTTGGAGAATTGGCACGCAATCCCTTACCACCCTATGAGAGAGATCCACGTGGCAGCTTGGGATTGCTATGCGGGAGGCTTTATTAGGCTGTGTTTGGGCGCTCGGAGGGGGGTCACTAGAAGATGATACTTGAATCAAGGCCTGAATAAACTGCTGAAAGAAGAATCCTGTGTCATGTTTTCCCTTGCCGGCGAGGGGTCGTGACACATTCAGAACATGACATCTATGTTTCTATATCATTCAATGGAATATCTGGCATTAACAATTACTTGTGAGATACTTCCTTCTATTCGTTAACTCTTCTCATGTTTTGTTCTTGGTACCAGTTCCTGTCACACCTTTAGATGCTAGGGAGATGCTTAGAAAACAATGTTATTAACATTTGCAAAGCTATTTAAAGGTTTATTTCCCCCAAAATTTCTTAGTCATTAACTGTCAAATAATATACACTGAACCATTGATATAAATATTATATCCTACTAAAAAGATATTTTGAAAGGTAATAATTTCCAGAAATACTATTCTTTTTTTTGTTAGACAGTTTTTAAATAGCAAATGCTATTCCATTGAAATCATTATATAAGAGCATATCAAAATGTCTATCAGGAAAAATTAGGATGTAGTTTTAAAGATCATAATCAAACTTATGTCACTTTTGTTTTCAAAATAATATGCATGTATTGTATATCACAGAGAGAGAAATTGGACAAAAAAACTTGACTTGATGGGGATACATGAAAAGATTGGTTTTCAACTGAAGAAATGACCCTATTCCCTTAATATGTGCATTTGAATCACTGACTGTATACAATTGTTATGCTTATTCAAACCAATTATGTTAAGTAATAATTGGGAAAATGGCCTCCCAGCTAATACTTCCAGAAAATAAAAATAAAAATCTCTTAGTTACAAAGTGGCCAAATGTTCAATGAAGAGTTTTATAAGAATGGGAAAGTACTCCAATGTTTATATTCTGCTTTTGACACTTAACCAGAACATACAAATAGTAGAGTTAGTCTAAGTCAAGAGATTGTCTCTCTCTCTCCCCCTCTTACCTTCCTCCCATCTTTCCTTTCTTTTTAAATGGATGGATACAAATATTAGTATATTTTAATAATTTAAATGGATATAAATATTAATATATTGACCTCCTTACATTATGTTAACTTTTGACAATTTGAGTCTTCTGCCATAGAAATGATAAAACATCATTAAAAATGAGATTGGTTTCTTGCCTTTTAATGGAAACTATATCAGAAATTATATGAAAACCACCTTTAAAAAACAGTTTGGCTTATGTAACAGAGCCAAACAATTTAGATGGCTCAGTAGCAAGCTACAAAGTTTAAAATCTTAAGCAATCTATGAATAAATCTAGATGGGATCAGCTTGAACTTGCTTTATAAATCAATAGCCACACTTAATATGCAGATAAAAGTCTTGTGATTATGAAAAGTGGTTTTCAGTGATATATATATGTGTGTGTGTGTGTGTGTGTGTGTGTGTATATATATATAAAATGTTCAGAGATTATGTTGCCTAAAGTTCATATAGGAATACCGGTAAGATGGTATGTTGTCAATGGAATGAGTTCTCTGAATTTTCAATAATTCCTTCCTTGCGCTTTCCTATATCAACTGACTGAAAGATTATACTTGTAGCTAGTCATTTCATTTCTAAAATTTTTAATTTTATATTTTAAAGAAGAATATGAACCTAGTCCAATCATTAGATAGTTGGAATTGTAAAGAAACTTCTGTAGGCTGAAGATGCTAATAAATCATGACTACTATTTTCAATAGGGTTTTAAAATAATTATTAAATTATTTTAATGAGAACATATTCAGATTAACATATTTAATTATTAAATTAAATTAGTGAGAACATACTCAGATTAACAAGAAACCAGCTGGAGGATCATTAATGAGCTAAACTGGATATAAAATGATAAATTTTAAAATATTTGGTGGATTATGTATCTTTAGTGACACTATAATATATAAAAGAACTTTTCTATTCTCTGATTCTGTTTGATTTTTTTTGGATTCCACACATAAGTGAGATCTATAAGTATTTGTCTGTAACTGCATTATTTTATTTAACACAATGTCCTCTGAGTTTGCCCATGTTTTTACAAATGGCAGGATTTTCTTCTTTTCTAAGGTCGAATAATATTACATTGTACGTATGTATTACATTCTCTGTATTGATTTGGTCATGGCTGTTGTGGATAATGTTGTAATGAATATGTGAGTACAGATATCTCTTAGAGATATCGATTTCATTTCCTTTGTATATGTGTCAGGTGTGAGGTTGGTCAAGGGTAAAAACCTGCAATTATAAGACGCATAAGTCCTGAAGACTTTATGTATAGCCTGGTGACTATAGTTAATTACACTGTATTGTCTATACTTGAAATGTCCTAGGAGAATGAATCTTAAGTGTTCTCATCACATACACACACAAATGAATAATTATGTGACGTGATAAATAAGTTCATTAGCTTGATTATAGTAATAATTTCACAGTGTGTGTGTATCAAATCATCACTTTGTATACCTTAAGTATATATATGTTTAATTTGTTAATGATACCTCAATAATTCTGAGAAAAGATAAAACAAGTATCTAACAATTAAAATATTACATTTGGGTGTGTTTAAATCCAACAGTTTTTTCTCACCTTGAAAATTATTGTTTATTGTTAAAAGATAAATAAAATTATATGAATATGAACATAATATATACTGAAGTTCCCCATGCCTGGTTCGTTTTACCATGCGGTTTCTGTGTAAAATGAGCACCAAGATTCCACCCATGAAGGAACTGGATTCCGCTTTTCTAAAGAGTACAATTCAGTGCTTCTCTGCTCAGCCCTCAGTAAGTTAATAATATTCACTACACTTTAAATTAAATGCACAAGTCTCACAAAATAGTGCAAACATGTATTGGCTATGAGTAAACATCTTCCTGAAATAATTTTAAAATAAGATCTTTTCTACATTAATACCATTGAATTCAAAATAAGACTTTAAAGTCGACCCTAATAACTTTATCTTATATATGTTTTAGAATATAAAATTCATGGACTAATGGAACATATCAAGATTGATTGTAATTCCACATTCTAGTCTATCATTCTGAGTGTTAGGCACATCCTTAAACCTTCTGCTGCTTGATTTTCTTGTTCTCCAGAATAAGTTTAATAATCACCACCCACCTAATGCTGGGTTATTATAAGATGTATTGTGATACCTGGCACAATATAGATCCTAATTAAATGTCTGAGAAATGCATGTGTTAGAGGAACAGAATAAAGCATTATGCAAATTCTATCTTAATATTTATCTGTTTTTAAGCATTTAAGATCCAGACTATGTGCTTTTTCAAACCCCTGAGGCCCCTTTGAATGGATGTTCTCTTACTTTTTTATATATGAAACAACAGGGAGAGATCCCTGAAAGAGGCACCCAGTGCCTCCTTGCCCACATAGTTTCAGGAATGCCTGTTTTGTTTTGTTTTCCATTTTCATTTGAGACTACATACTCAGATGTAGGGTCCTGTGATTTATAGTTGAGGTCAACATATCTAAATCCTTAAAATAGGTAATTTATCCCTTGACTTTACTATCTCTCTATATATGCATACACATACATTTATTTGGCACAGAAAATTGAAAGTAGATATCACGAATTGTGAGAAGTTTGACATTGTTTTTTGAAAACAAGTAAGCCAGCTCAAATTTCATGGATGCTATAAAATCATACTACTGGTTAGTAGTATGTTTTTGGTTAGAAACCAAAAACACAGCACAGCAGGTAGCAAGAGCTTTATGTTCACATTTGTTCCCTTGTTCCCCAGGTCAAGGCAGGCCCAGGTAGATTTTGCGCATGCAGGAGGTAATATCTCAGTGGAGGAAGCCCAAACTTTTATTGGGGGATTACAAACAAATTTGCTTAACTTTTGCTCCAAAGGTACACTCTCTCTGCCTTTCAAGGTTGTTCACTATTCAGATACCCTTACAAAGATAGCATGGAAAAAACTTGTGCCAAGCTGAAAAAGTGTACAGAAATGTGAGTCTCACTGAGAAATATAAGAGTAGGTTGTGGACATCAATGGGTGCCATCCCTCAACACTTCGGTGTATGTCTCCTAATTTTGAGTATATTTTCCTTCCTGACCACATTATCACTACAAGTCTTAAGAAAATTAGCACTAGTAATTAACTTTTTCTCCGTTATTTGTTCACTCTCCTCTTAATGTTAGAATGTTTGTATCTCTACTACATGCAAATATATATGATGAAACTAATTTACTAATTAACTTGTATTCTATTTAGAGTGCTCCAATGAGCAGTAACCATTTATAAATATATTTAAGACCTCGGCTTCATCCTGTGGTATAAGAAAGAAATGAACAGGAAAAACTTATGTTAGCTAGTAAAGGAAAAATGTATAATAACTGAAACATGGTTACAATTATAATAAAAGCAACATCAATAGTAATAGTTAGCATTTATAAAGCTTTTATTTTGTAGTAGGCACTTGCCAAGAGTTTCAGTTCATTTATTTGTTAATTTTTAGAGCAATCACTTAGTTTTCATGCATGGAGAACATTAAAGTGACTTTCTCAATGTCAGTGAGTAAATGGTAGGATCAACACCTGAACCCAGGTCTGCATAATTCTAAAGTCCAGTTCTCAACCACTATTAGATGTTATACCCTGCTAGTGTGATCATTATCAGTATGAACTTGCTTGTGCTCCACTAGCACAAATCATTTCTACAAACCTGTTTGCTCTTTGAAGATGGGGCTTGATTAGGTGTCATTCTGTACTATTTAGAGGCATAACCAACTTCAGTACTTTATAGTGAGGGAAGCAATAGGTTTGGGAGATACTGTTTCAAAGCCTCCTTCCCTACTCAGTGAGCTCTGAAGAAGTTTTTTTTTCTTGTGGAGATGGTGATTGAACCCAGGCCATTATACATTCTAGACAAGTACTTTACCACTGAATGGCATCCTCAGCTGCCAAAGAATTGTATGGTTCCATGAGATTTTTTATAGTTTGAAAATCCTTAATCGATCCTCTCAGTTCAATTACAAATCATTAAATATTTGTTAATTTTCCCTTATATTCTTGACACTGTGCTGAGTACTTAGGATCCAAAAGTGACTATGGTTCCAAACTCTAGGTGTTTACATTCTGGAGAGGATTAACTTTGTAATTTTATTTGATGTAGTTACTATTTTCAATAAAATTTGCGAAGCATGCTGTGGGGCTCCACATAGTGGTGTACTCTGGGAGCTGTAAGGAAGGGATTCCTGGAGAAGTTGATCTGATGGCTGACTTAGAATGAACCCGCACAGGAAACACAAACAGGATCTACACTCCAACTCACCGGGGATACTGAGCTAATAGGCTAGGCTTTTGGGTCTTGCTGACTGGGTTTTACTCCCAGCTCACTATGAAGGCCATCTTGGGATAGAGAGACTTAACTTCATTACTCTTACCTTCAATATGGTGATTACTCTCAAGATGTTCCAAATACTAATTAAGATAACATGTAAAGTGTTATTTCTGGCATCCAGAGCATGGTAGTTGTTTGAAGATTCTTCTATCATTTGATTCTCTTCCTGCCTCAAACCCATGAATTTGAGTAAAAGGAAAATCTATTTCTAGGTGCATTGCTACTAAAGAGGAGACTGTCCTTTCTAAAAAAATGTCTTTAAGGTGCTGCTATTTCAAAATTTGCCATTTAATTCTTTTGGGGACAAAGAATAAGTGCTTCCAAAATGAACAGGATTCTGGAATTGCTACTGACACAGCAGAAAAAGCATTTTAGCATTTAAAATTTTGTACTTTCCCTCTGAACTTGGATTGATGGAGAATAAGCCTGATGCCATGAGTCATTTCGGCAATATTTTCCTCTTTGAGAGGCACATAAATTCAGGAGTATTAGAACAAGTGGTAACTGTTCCATGCATACCCTGTTATGGCTTAGTATTGTCTAAAAATAACAGCTTTTAGACACTGTTACTATAGGGCCACTGAAACTCCTTATTTGTGTATTTTAATCATGTCTGAAGGATCAAACAGTTGAATTTCTTTAACTTTTTTTTTTAAAGAAACTTCAGAAACAGATAATAAATTTAGAAAAAAACAGAAAGGGAACTGGTTCTGCCTGAAACACAGCCTGTTCTTTTAAATTATTGCCAATTTTTTAAAACCAAATCTCTATTAAAGAGCCTTTCCCTTATTCCTGGGTGTGGATAAGGTGAATGGTATTTTCATGCCCCTACTCTTCATGATTTCTATGATTGACTGATGAGGATTTCATTTGCTTTTGCTTTTTCCTTAGTTTTACTATTTCCTCAGTTGGAACTAGATGCTGAAAGATGCTCCTAGGTATATCATAATTTTTTTTTCCGTCAACCATTTTGCCTTCAGGTTTCTGTGCATGTCCTGTAAATGTTTATAAAAGTACACTTACAAGAATTCTGATTTTCTACTGTGATTTTACTGGCTAGACTCCTTATCACTCATTATCATCTATCAAACATGCCTTGAGCTTTTCATTTGAATCCAATGATGCTTGCTCAGGGGGAAAAAATAAATGAACCTACTACTAATGAAGCTTTAAAAGAATTTAGCTTTACTTGGTGCAGGATTTCTTCTTTGTGATTTTCAAGAGGAGGAAACAATTTGTTCTGGAGGGAATAACCAGTTAGATTTTAATTTTCGCTTCTCCCCATAGTGGCTGGAACTTCACACATTCTCACTTGCATTTTTCTTAGTTATGTTACAAAGACTGGCTTGGGAAACTCTTGGCTTGCATTTTCTTTTCCTCTTCTTTTGTCTGACCCAAATGACATAGAACAATATCTTAAGTGGCTGTACTCTGTGGTTCACTTCACAATGGACTACACTTAGTGTCCCATCCAGTGACATTTCAGAACTTCTGTCACATTGATCTTCAATTTTTGCATCATGTAGAAATAGTACAACTGGGTTCATTCCAGCCAATTCCAGGAAATATGGCTCCTAAGCATAAGTGGGCAACAAAATTCCTGTTTACAGTAAATGTGTATTTTGTGAACAGTTCATAAACACCTCAAAATAGAGAGAAAAACATTGATGAAAACATGTTTTTATCCAGGAGAATTCCTCTCACTCTTCTCTAATTCCCACTGGGGATTGTTCTGAGAACTAGATTAATTTATTTCTTGATTGTCAGACACTTTCTCACATCATTATTGTGAAGCTGACTAAATTCTAGATTTTAGGAGTTTGCAAGTACTCTCTGCTGCAGATAATGAAGCTGTCAGCTAGCTCTTCTCCTGCATTTTGTTCTACTATGCTGTTTTGTTAGCTGTGTTTGTTGCAAAAGTCAAACCAAGATAAAAGTCAACCAGAAGGTCCATTTTAAGAAGACCTGAGTATCTATTTAGCAGATCAATCAACAACATGGCTGGCTAGCCCATCATGAACCATGAGGGTGTGATGGTTCTCTATAATGTGATGAAAATTTTTGAAGTCTCATGCATTCAGAGTTTGTTTTAATGTTTTCTCTTTCTCTTTACCACCCCGCCGCCACCCAGTATAAAAAGAAACAAATGTTGGGCTATAAGCTTTGACTAATTTTAGGACTTTCTACTAATATATTATGGTACCTAATGGACACCATGGGGTAGAATATATGTTAGCATATTATATTTATTTCTTTATACAGCAGATTTTGTTAAGTGCAACTTGTGTACTAGGCATTGTGTGACATATTGGGAGAATAGAGTGCACACTATAATTCTGTCTCAGAAATATTACTTCATGTGAGACTATATCACAATGAATCCCACTAATATGTATAATTATAATGCATGAAGAAAAAATTGAAAAATTTGTGAATATCAAATATGTAGATGCTCACTGTATTCACCAAATTTTTTTTTTTGAAATTACTTGATATGTCTTATTCATTTACTATAGTGCCTGGTATGTGGTAGATACTCAATAAACATTTGTTAGATGCATGATGAAACAAAGTGCTCTTTCCTTCTGATTCTTTCCCATTTAACCTGTTCTCTTTTCTTCTTTGTTATATATATATATATATATATATATATATATATATATATATATATACTTTATCATAGATCTATCTTCCTGATTATCCCTGTGTTTATTCTTAATCCAACTTATTTATACATTTTAAAGTGATTGAATATATTAGTTTACCTTCTATGAAATATTTCAATATAAATATCTTTTGGCGTGAGTTCAAAGTTTTAGTCCTTCCATTTTAAGATAAAATCTACACACAATGGAAAACACACATTTTTAAGTGCATACTGACTGATTTTTGACATATGCATACACCTGGGTAACCCAAACCCCTATCAAAATATGCAACCCTATTACATTTTCCACAAAGTTCTCTCATGCTCCTTCCCAGTCAATCCCCTCTACCTCTGTCCCAGAGGTAGCACTGTTCTAATATGTTTCCACTATAGTTTAGTTTTAAATTTTAAGGCTTATAAGTGGGAACATAAACACATATTATTTGTAAGAGTCTTCTTTCACTCAGCATGTTTTCACATTTTTAAGTTGCATTATTTTATCAGTATTTTGTAATTTTTTTGCTTAGTAGTATTTTATGATATGAAAATTACACCATTCATTCAATTTTCCTGGGACATTTCATGTGACAAGCTGTTAACATCCTTGCATAAGTTTTCTTTGCATATTTTCATTGCTCTTGAGAAAAATAAGGAGGAGTGAGATGTTGTAGGGCAGTAAGTTATCTGTTTCCTATTGTAGGAAACTGCAGTCTTCCCAATTCCAGAGCATTTATACCATCTTACATTCCTGTCAGAAATAAATGAGAGTTTCAGCTGGCTAACATCCTCACCTGGTCTTGTTGATTTTTTTTTTCATTTATTCATTTTAAAGAATAAGTGTCTTACTGTGGAATCCATTTGCATTTCCTTGACTATTAATGACTTTGAACACTTTTTCAGGTATTTATTTGCCATTGATGATTCTTCTATAAAGCATTTAAATATTTTGCCAACATTTGATGCTCAGTTTTTTATTGAATTGTAGGAGTTCTGTTTCCTAGACATTAGTCTTTGGCTAATATGAATTTTGCAAATGTTTTCTCCCATTTTCTTAACAATGCTTTTGGTAAGTAAAAGTTTAGTGAAGTATGATTTATTATTTTCTCTTTTATGGCTATAGTTTTCTGGGTCTTAAGAAATCTTTGCCTGTTTCCCACACAAAATTTGAAGCACTTTATACTTTCGTATCCTAAAATTACACTTGAATTTGTAATTTAAGTATAATTTTGATGAAAATGATTTGTTTGTAAAAAATGTTTATCTTATCTATGTTCAAAACTATATGACATATTTTACTTATTTTTATAGGAAGCAAAAAGAGAAAGGGGAAGAGTTGACATATTTCAAAGGAGAAAAATTATGCTTTGTGTCATATGCTTTATTTCTCATTAAGACTAGTGTCATGCATATAATGAATAATAAAATATTTACTACTTGCATTTAATCTGAAACACATATCCCTAAAAAAACAGGCAAACATTAAACTTTAAATTTTGAAAAAAAAATTCATGTAGATAATGTGCCCAATACTTATTATGCCTTGATCTCTAAAAAATAAAGAAATTAAATGGCTTACTCTCTCATGGCTTGATGATATAGTTTCATTTTTTTGCTTTTGTTTCTCTTGTTGAAGAGAAAGAGAAGCAGTTTTTATGTCTGGGAACGGGATGTGCCTGGGATTGTAACTCCAATGTCACTAGTAAAATCCTGGGAGGGGGAGAGACTTTTGCAGCGAGGATCCTCCTGCCATCGGAGGACTGGATGAACCATTGGAAATCACTTCCAACCCTGGCAGCTCTTTGTGATTAAGGCATAGCTAGACAATAGGTTTTATGTTAACTGAAATCTGCGAATTTTGACGGAATACCTAATCACTTGGAGTCATGCACAGTGTTATCAACTGTTACACTTTAGGGGAGGGGAATGAGCCATAATGGATAGACATGTCAAGCATTTTGCTCATTCAATAGCTGTGAGTTCTGAATAACGGGTGGTTTGCTAGCAGGATTGCATTTTCTTTTACCTTTCTGAAGCCTGAAAGATCAAGTGTAACACAATGTTTGGTAACATTGGTGATGCTAAACCCGAGGCAGCACTGTAGAGTGGACCTGAACACAGTTATGGCATTGCATCTTTGCACTGCCACTTGCTGGCTTTTTAGTCTTTGGCAAGTCACTGAATTGTTCTGAGCCTCAGTTTCTTGAAGATGGGCATAGGGATAGTGCTTGCCATAGCGGTGGGTGAGGATTGCTGAGATGCTATGTGTAAAGGACCTGTGTACACATCAGCACTCTGTGGGGGTCCTGTCATTATTGGTATGGTTCATAGTAGTACCAGCAGCAGCGATGTTAGTGCTTCAACTTTGGGAGGATGTAAACAGCAAGCCTCTCCCAGCAATGCAGGCACAGTGACAAAATATTTTTATCTTTTCCCTTAAAATTTTGCACTTAGATAGAGATATACTGGCTTGTCCTGAAGCCTTTCTGCCTTCTCTGGCCTCCAAATCAGTTGCCATAGCCACACGCTTCTCCTCAGCACAATTTCAATTCCTAGACCTCCTCTGTCTCCTTATTTTTGAAAAATCAGCACTTGAAGTCAGTGCCTCTGGTTGTCAACTCACGCTGTCAGCACTTTCCCACCCCTGAAGATCATAAAACCTAAGGGAAATGAAAAATTGTCCCTTATCAGAAAAACGCAGAGGCTCCAGTCATATTACTGCTTTAGATTCATAATTAAACCTGACTAGAGGGGAAGATGTCTCACCAGCACTTGGGGACATGCTCCCTTGACTGCCCTGTGGTTTGCTTGTGCTTGTTGAAAGCAAAGTCAGGAGAAATGAGAACAGGTACTTGGAGTGACCAAGAGAGGCAGGGAGGGACTGTTGGTGCTCTGGCCTATCCCTGGCTTCCAGGGCTGAGATTTTGAAGTGACATCAAACCCACTTCAGATAAACTGACCTTCTAGGTATTTTTATTTATATGCTAAGGTGTCAATCCTGTTACCTGTGGCTGTGCTTTAAGATTGGTGCAGCAAGAGAATTTCAGTTTAGTAGAGAGGTCAGAGGACAGCACAATTTTATCAGAGCACTGGTCCTTCAGGGCAGTGTTCAAGGAAATGGCAGAGGAGGGAAGGTGAGTGGCCTTTGCAGTCTGACTTCTTCCTGCATGTTATCAGAATTAAGCTGTAGTAGAAAACAAAACAGCAGCAGAATCCTGTTTTGATTCCTCTTGATTCAAAAAGGGTCTTTTTTTTTCTTAAATAAAATAAAACCCAAAACTTTTCTAATAACTCACTTGAAAATTCTTGTGGCGAATAAGAGGTTAATCCAACAAACAACCTTCCAAAGACTAAAACTGCTCCTGCTAGTAAAATTATGTTTTTGTTCTTTATGTCTTTTAAAATAGTATCAGAATTTTCTTTTCAACATCTAATTATGTTCCATAGCATTATGAGTGAGGAATCTGCTGTCATTTAGTGACCCCTGAATTTTCTATTATACAATAAGAGTGACTAACAGAAAGTAGGCATTGATATCAAATGAAGAAGAGAAAAGTAAATTACATGTTAATTTGACCCTGTGCTTTTGATAACTTTGCCTGAAGGTTTTTTGAACTTAAGATGGAACAATAATTCTGTCATTAATCTAGTTTCCCTCTCTATGCTGTTTCCCCAGCATGATGGTAATAAGATCTGCAAAAGTAATAGAGTTGATGAGCGAAAATTAATGTACTTGATAAAGAACAATCTATCTAGAAACATAGTATCCTAAAAGCTATACTTTCAAAAATAATTGAGGAAATATCATCCTTGGAGTTATGGTTACCAAAGCTTTGCTTGGTCTCAATACTTTTTAGTCTGCAATAGTAAGGTTATCAAGGAGAGACCCTTTGATTATGAAAACAGAAATGCACTTTGATCTGAGGGCATGATCAAGGCCTAGGGAAACACTGTGTTAACTGCTAAAGGGAAACCTAGAGGCTTCTTGCTGACCTGTAGATGGGGTTGTCGTGTATTCACAGGCACTGACCTGCCACAGATGAAGCTTTGAAGGCAGAGCAATGAAACACAGCACAGGAAGAGAAAAATGTGTGGTCACATTCAGCACAGGGGCAATTCTGCTGAGCCTCGGGTTCCCCCCAGATAGACTACCTTAAAGTTGAAGGAAACCACACACGTTTCAAAGATGCAGCCTTTTTACTTCTCTATTCTATAACATTGGGTTCTAATAAGCCCTGCAGTTTTCATTTTACTTTGGTTTTCAGAAAATATTAATTTCTAAGTTTCTAATGACATTGGTAATTACTTCTGTTCCTTATGTTGAGAATTAAATGAAAGAATCAATTATAAGAATTATACCTTAAAAATAATTTTCAATACTCTCATACCACTCTTGCCCAGTTGTTCATTTTACATTAGTAGAGATTGATTCTGACTTTTAAAGTTTATTATGGGACTTATGAAAGATTCACAAAAGCATAAATAAAATAAAAATAATTACATGTCATTTTACCAGCAAGAGATAATATTTGTTTATATACTGTCATATTTATTTCTAATCTTCTAAGTTTTATGCATACTTAGACATTTTTTAAGTAATCCAAGCAGTGCAGTATGAATGTGAAATTTTTTTGCTTCTATTATTATTTGCCAACCAACCCATGTTGCTCAATCCCTTAATACTTGCATAGAATTTAAACTCTCTGGTCACTTACATTTTGGGTGGGCAGGTGGTCTGGTCACTTTCATTTATTCAAAGTAACTAAGCAACAAGAAGCAAGAGCAAGCATTAAAGTAGATCACTGTCCCAGAAGATGGAAACTACTCTTATACCCCATGAAAACACTTTATTGCCTCCATCTATAGACAGGTTTTAGAGAGGACATGGAGTCACGTACTCTTCCTTCTTCTCCCTCTCCCTAACGGTAGAGGGACAGGTGTCTGGTCTGCTCCAATATCCCTTTGTTTTATTCATACTCCCTAAAATTTGTGTGAGGGAGAGGGAGTTGGAGTGGACTCTTGTACTTATGGATGAACACTACCTCCTACCCACACAGAATGAACTCTAATAACTCTTCCAATAGTTGTTTATCCCTTGTGCTCTATTATTCTTCCAGTGTTTCAGGAAGATTCTGTTACATGTGTACATAGGAAATGTGTTGAAATACATTCATATTCTTTTCTCATTTGAGTTTTTCATATATGTTCTTTTCTCCATGAAGTTAAGGCATCTTATTGTGCATTTTGGTAGTTGTGTGAGTGTGTGTATTGGCAGAACAAATAATTATAATTTTATAGGGCAGCTCTGGTAACCACATGTTCCATAGCCCCTAACAATGAATGGGAATAGCTATATTGAGAGACAGTGGGGTTCCATGAAGAGAAGCAAATTGATTTTGAGTAAATTCTGTAAGGGTACAATCTAGGACAAGGGACACAGAGGGAAGAAAATACAGAGCAGGAGGTTTTTCTAGGACCACAAAGCATTGATGTGTAATTACCACTGCCAGAGAGGGAATCTGTCTTAGTCAAAATCAAATAAGACTGAATTTTGCCAGGAGGATAGTCTGTAGAGATTTTGCCATCCTCTTAGCTTCTAGGAGGACAAAAAGTACCAGAAACAAAAAAAGCAAGAAAAAGTAGAAGGAGGGCAATTCAAACATTGGCCTCTTAGCTAAAGGCATATGAGAAGTATGGAAATGTTGAAATCAAAGGACCAGAACTGAAAATCAGCCTGCCCTTATTTAAAAGAGCAATGTGTGCATGTATGTGTGTGTTGGGAGTGGGGGTGGGGGTGGGGAAGCGAATTGGGATCGTACACTTTAAATTAATTTATGGTGTTTCTTGTATATACAAAAAACAACAATTTTGCAGTTTTTATTACTACTACAAAAAAGCTATATTTAGTAATGTTCTAAAAATGTTTATGCACATATAAGAAAATTTGTTAAAATGTAGTTCTAAACATAGAATTTCTAGTCAAATGTTATGTCCATTTATAATTTTAAAATGTTTTGCCAGAGTAGCAGAAAGACTGCAATTTTTACTGCTCACAGTACTGCATAAGGCCTACTTTCTCCCTCAGTATTTTTGACACTATCTAAGTTGAAAATACTCAAAACCCAGAATTCAGGCTTAAGGTTTAAAATCTGTAAATTTGAGAAAAAATTTCCAGTGTTTACCAGGAGATAGACATAGAGATATATACTGTAATTTAAAATTTTGAAGTGTTTTTAGTGTGAATATTGGATATAAACCAAGTACTCATCAATAGTAATAGATAAAGGATGGCACCTTCAACCTATGAATGGTATATAAAACTTAAGATGAGCTCACCAGGATATTAACAGATTTCAAAACATAATAGAGAATAAAAATGGAAGTTGCAAAAACTTACATTTACAGGTTATTCATGGGTATCTGTATTATTTACTAGTAAACAACAACAACAACATAGTGGAGGGGCTCATGTTGTGGTTCAATGGTAGAGCACTTGCCTGGCATGTGTGAGGCAATGGATTTGATCCATAGCACCACATATGAATGAATAAATAAATAAAAGCCATTAAAATACATAGTGGAGATACATATATTCAGTATGTGTTCAGTAATTTAGCAGAAAGATTTCCTTTAGGTTGGAAAGAAAAGGAATAAAGGACCATGCAAATAGGGATTGTACTGTATTGTTATCTTTAAATATTTTTAATCTTTACCAAAATGACAAAGTTAATCAGTTCTTGAAAGAGAAGTATATCAATATTGATTTCCTCTCACTTTTATACTTTTGTGCTTTTTTTTTTCAAGAAGAAATCCACACTCTGTTGTTCTTAATCTCTTAGCAGTGCCTTAAACTAGTGGTACTTAGACTTCTTGCCTGTTTACTTCACATACAATAGTGGAGTGCTTAAATCTCTGCTGAAGTCCCAAAACTGATATCTACAACAATATGGTCTTTATGGATTATTCTCTTTCCTTGGAGTACTTTTTTTTTGACCATGTGATACTTGGGAAAACATCTGTGGAGTAGTTGGTAACTTTCAATTATTAAACTGTATGTATATATATATATATATATATATATATATTCTATAAATATATATAAGTATATTAAATATATATGTATGTATATATAATGTTATATATATAATCTTCACGTTCTTAAAGTAATAATGAAGAGTTGATTATTCACAGGTAATAGTCAAATGCTTACTAATTGATTAATTGGTTGAGTGAAGTTTTAACAAAGGAAGTATTACCCAAACATTTCTGGACAAGGAAACTAAATACCAAGCGATCTTATAAAGTGAGTGTGGATTCTGGTCTGTGTGGTGTATTGTGAAAACTTTGAGTTTTCTGTTCCTTGTTTGCTCTGTTCTATTACATTTGACAAAGTCACCTTGTTCTATATACATTATTCAAACCAGATTTTGAAGAGTCTAGAAGTAGATGAGACACTGAGAACCGAATTTAATTAGAAAATGCTAAATAGGGAGCCCACAGCACCAAAATGATAGTGTAACTAGTGTCCTGGTGTTTTCGTCAGCTTTTTCATTGCTGACCAAAATACCTGACAAGAACAATGAGAGGAGGAAAAGTTTCTTTGGGAGCTCCTGTTTTCAGAGGTCTCCGTCCATAGGCAGCCAATTCCATTTTCTTGGCCTAAGGTGAGGCAGAACATCAACCAGAAGGGCGTGGCAGAGGAAAGTAGCTCAGGACATGGCACCAGGAAGCAGAGAGAGAGAGAGCTCTACTCACCAGGGACAAAATATATACCCCAAAGCAAGCTCCCAGTGATCTACCTCCTCCAGCCATACCCTACCTCCATATAGTTACCATCCAGTTAATCCATTTCAAGTGGATTAATGCACTGATTAAGACTCTCATAATCTAATGTTTTCACTTCTAAACTTTCTGGCATTGTCTCTCACACATGAGCTTTTAGGGGACACCTCATATATAAACCACAACATCTGGTATAAGCTCCTCATCAGAACCTCCAATATTTACTTTGTCCCCTTTGAGCATACTCTTAGACTGAAAAGAGACATATATAAGTATACTTATATAGGGATATATATATATATATATATATATATATATATATATATATATGTGTGTGTGTGTGTGTGTGTGTGTGTGTATATGTATGTGTGTGTATGTGTGTGTGTGTGTGTGTGTGTATTGTGGTATAGAGGAGTAATTAGACCCCAATGCCCAGTCCCCCTGCACTACCCAGATTGCTCTCCAAAATTGCATTTCAATCTGTTACTCCCACCAACAGTTTGAGAGTTCCTTTTAGCAGCAACTTCCTTAGCATTTGGTGTATTTAAACTTCTTATTTTGACAGCTATGGTATTTTTTTGTTTAATTTTCATTTCCCTAATTTCTAATGAGGCAAATATATATTTCTTTTTTTATATGTTTATTTGCCACCTGGTTCCTTGTTTTGTGAATTGCAGCTTCATATATTTTCTCTACTGTTTTGACCTCTATTTATTGATTTGTGGTTCATTGATATTCTGAGTGAAAATCCTTTGACTATTACATATATTTCCAACTGTTCTTTCAGTCTTTAACACGCCTTTTAACTTTGTTCATGGAGTTGCTATTCATGAAGAATTTTAAAATTCTGTTATCATTAATTTTATCAACCTATTTTTTTCATTGATTATGTTGTTTGTGTCTTGTGTAAGAAATTCATTACTATGTCAAGGTCATAAAGATAGTTTTCTTTATGTTTTTTTCTAATGGTTTCAAAGGGTTTTTGCTTTCTGTTTATTTAGGTCTCCAAAATATCTGAATCTTCTTTTAAAGTATAGTTTGAGTTAAGGATATATATATTTTTTTCATATAGGAAGCCAATGAGACTAATTTTTTTTACTAAATATCTAACATATCCCCCACTGATGTTTAATTACATTTGTATTATATATGCCAGATTTTCTTCATTATTGTACACTGTATGCCTATCTTCAGTGAATTTTTGTTGTTATTTTGTTTTCCTTTCGAGGTCATCTGGATGTGAAGTCAATCATAGATATGATTTTCTACTTCCACATCACGAGTTCCACCATTAATGACAGGTTTTCATATTAACTTCTTGCCTTTTGGTCTTGGTTGATGACTTTACTGTGGACTTCCAATTTTTTGTGGTTGATTCATTTTCATCTTTGGCAGTATATGATAATAAACTTCTTTGTAGCTTATTATCTGAGACATCGGGTGGAATTTTCCATGTCCCATATCAAGTTCCTCTTTCAAGCCTTTTGTGCCTCTCAGTATTGGTGTTTTGACTGTTAGCTTGGAGTCTCTTTCCTCAACCCCTCAACACTATGGTTCATATGCCCCTGAAATGACTGGTAAATCATTTCTCAGCAGCCCCTGCTTACCACTCTGTGAGTCTTGAATAATTTCTTGAGTTTCAGGAGCTTTTTTGTTTTGTTTTGTTTTAAGTTCACTATGTATTTTCAACTCACTGAATTCAATTTCACTCTGTTTGACCTTGCATTTCTATGATACTGTGGTATGTGTGTGTGCATGTATGGAGGTGGGATTCCAGATAAGTTATTTCTGTTAGCTAAACCACACATACACATATATATAGGGGTATTTTTTGTCTTTAACTTTGACACAAAAGACAAGAGGACATATTTTTCTCATTCACCTATTAATGATTCTCCTGGTTCTAAATAAAACTTAAAATATATATTTTTGGACAGTGCCAGACATTGTTTTGTTTGAATCTTTAGAAGAGAATAGTACCACATTTTTGTTTTTTGTCAATCTCATAACTAAAATATGATTTCCACTGGCATTTTCACACCTGAAAATTGGGCATCATTTCATAGAATCATTTGAAATTCATTTTCTGTGTTTTATCTATCGTATCCTTTGCCTCTTGATTATTTCCTTGTGACTTATTTACTCTCTCTATAAGGCTGTTCACGTGATCAAATATGTATATTTTTTGATGAGTTTGGATTTTTTTATCTAGGAAGGTGTTTCCAACACTATGTGTATTCAGATATAAAAATTTTATTCTTTTATATCTAAGTGTGTATATGTATGTGTGTGTATAGAGTTTAGTTAAGGTTTCTTTTTTGTTAAATGTCTAATTATGTTGGCATTATTTATTTCTTATAAGTGAGATACTTGGCTTTAATTAACAATACTAAGTGCTGTCAAAATAGATCATTGCGTCACCTGAATAGAAGTAATTTTTCATTCTTTTACTCCCTTCCCTCCCTCATCTCTGTTTAATATTAGGCTCTTATCCAAATTCTCAGATTAATAAAGACCTCCTCCTTTTATTATAAGCAGTGGTTCTCAAGCTAGTATGCATCAGCATTACCCAACAGTCTTGTTAAAATATGAATTGTTGGACCCTACACCCAGAGATTCTAATTCATCAGGTTTAGCATAGGGTCAAATTATTTGCACATCTAATCAGTTCCCAAATGATGCTAATATTGCTGGACCAGGGACCATATTTTGAGAACCATTAGCTTAGAAAACTGGCTCTTAACCCCAAAGCCATCCAAAGAACAGTTTAAAGATTTGTATGTCTATATCTTACCCCAAGCCAATGAAATTAGCAGTTAATTTAGATAATGCTTCTTTGGCTTCATCACATAAAGTTCCACAGTCAGCTCTTATTATATTTGGGGTGGGGAGTGGCCTGTCTCAGCTTTTTTGGCAGAGTTCTCTAATGTGTTATTTAGAGAATCTCTGCAGGTTTTACTCCTGTTTTTTGGTGTCATTGCATTTACATCAAAGGGTAGTGTCAAAAACACCTTCCTGTGAAGGAACAGTGCTCACCTTTTGCTGATCCCCTCCTGCACCTTTTATAGAGTGTGTAACTTTTTGCCTTCATTTCACCACCTATCTAAGCACATCTGGTATTTTTTAAAAATTCTATTTATTGCTTATATTTGATACTTAGAGAAAATGATAATAATAAAAGCATCAAATAATTATAACTGCTTGAATAGGTGCCCTTATTATCAAATCTTTGAAGATATGTAAATTGAGACTCCACACAGACACTGTGGTTAGGAGTCCTAATTCTCTTAACCAGGAAGTGTGGCTTCAGATGGTGCATTGAATGATTCTAGTAAACCTGGATTCACTGGGAATGACTGACATAATGGTCTATTTCTTACTCTTGTGTGAATTTGCTTACTGGGTAAGTAAGCAGGCAGACAAGCTGAACTGCCACCAAGACCCTCCTTAGTGGGTTCACTGAATGGGGTTGGAAAGAGACAAGACTGTACTTGACATAAAGACAGATGGACTCAACAGGCAGAAAAGTCCACTTATATCTTCCAGAAATTTATAGTGTTTCTGTTCTGCTGATGAAGCCCTCTTCAGATTTCTAGCATAATTATGAGATTATACTTACACTGTTTCCCTTACTCTGTGGTGTATTGGGAACAAAGAAAATAAAACTTGTGCCAAGTACATCATGCTGAAAGGAAGGAGACCTGGATTTCTTACTTTAGTTCTAACATGAATACCTCTCTGAACTTGAGATAAATAACTTTATTTTACTGGGCCTAAATGTCTCTTCTGAAAAATTAGTAACTTGAATTAGGTGATTTTTAAAATCCTTTTCATTTTTAACATTATAAAATAAAATAATTGAGCTCCAGGTTTGGCAAGTAAAATCTTACAGCAACAATGAACTGTTCCTACATCATTATACTCATATTATTTTAAGTATCTCATTACAGAGATTTATTATGATCATACAATAATATCTCATACCCCTGAACAACAGTCTGTTTACCTAGTTGTTATAAAAACTTTAGGAAGAACAGAAATCATTTCAAAACCAAAACCAAAATAGGGTAGAGGCAGAGAGAGAGGGGTAGAGAGAGAGAATGAATCTCTGATCTTGAGATGCTTTTAGCAGAACAAAAGAGGAAAACAATTTCAATTCACTACATTCTAATTTTACTGGAATTCATTAATGCATATTAGAGTGTTTTGTGGTACATCATTAAAATAGCTATATCCATGTCATATGTTATCAGGGTTACTGCCATTACTAGAATACATTATGTTATAAACTTCTCTTCTGTTTCCAGGGAGATGAACTGACAGTGGCATACAGATGTCTCCAATGGCAGGCTATGTCTCTTTATGTTTAAAATACTTTATGAAAGAATCCCCAGTCAAGAGAGCACTTCTAAGCATATTCTTCTATGAATAGATACACCCTGTGGATGTCAACTTGAAATATGTATGTGTGTGTGTATATATATATATATATTTTTTTTTTCTTCAGTAAGATTTTGGAAATGCTCATTTCATTAATGCCTGAGTAACTGAGGAACTTAGAGAACAATTTCAAATACAAAGATCTTTATTTCCTTCCAAGATGTATGCATGCTCTGGTAATTATGACATATACTTGTGATTCTAAGGACAGTTATCTTTTCAATTCTGCATATGTATTTGTTGTAATTGCAAAGTACAAAATATATTTTATATAATGGCAAAGCATTTTTTTAGAGATTAGCATTTCATTTTAATAGCCTTTTCCCTTAAGGTAAACAGTAAGCTGATATAGGAAGCAATTTAGGGATTAGTTAGGAGTTAAAATTTAAAAGAGTAGTAGTTAACATTAATTATTTTTAATGAACGTGGTATTATTTTTAAGTGGCTGATTATTTGGTTACATCTGTGATTTCAGTATTCAATGTTATTAAGAAACAGTTATATAAACAAGGTCATTGATGTGGCTGTGTCCCTATAGTATGCTATTTTTAAGTCCTTTGAGTATAGTCTGAGAAGAGGAATAGCTGGGTCAAATGATGGTTCCATTCCCAGATTTTCAAGGAATCTCCATACAGCCACATCAATGTTTATAGCAATTCACAAAAGCTAAACTGTGGAGCCAACATAGATGTCCTTCAGTGGATGAATGGATAAAAAAATGTGGCATTTATACACAATGGAATATTACTCAGCATTAAAAAAGAACAAAACCATGGTATTTGAAGGTAAACGGATGGCATTGGAGAAGATAATGCTAAGTGAAGTCAGCCAATCCCAAAAAGAAATGTTTTCTCTGATATAAGGAGGCTGACTCATAGTGGGGTAGGGAGGAGAAACATGGGAGGAATAGATGAATTCTAGATAGGGCAGAGGGGTGGGAGGGAAAGGGAGGGGGAAGGAGATTAGCAAGGATAGTGGAATGTGATGGTCATCATTATACAAAGTACATGTATGTAGACTTGAATTGGGTATCAACATACCTTATATACAAACAGATATGATAAATTGTGATATATATGTATATTAAGAATTATAATGCAAAAAAGTATACATATAATGGCATAAATTGATGTGAACATACTTTATATACAGAGATATGAAAAAATTGTGCTCTATATGTGTAGTAAGGATTCTAATGCATTCCACTGTTTTCATGTATTTAAAAAATAAATAAATAAGGTTGTGATCTTAGTTTGGGTCCCAGGAAAACAGACTCTGAGATAAAAAATTTGTGAGCAGTACTCTGGGGAGTGCTCTAGGGAGTAGCACCTCTGAGGGAGTATGAGAGGAGGGGGAGGCTGAGCTAGGATGCAGTTCCACCAGAGGCATTGGCCAAGTCCATAGGGAATGCAAGCTCACATGGTCCTTCCTTCATAGTTGTGAATCAAGGTAATTGGTGTGTGTCTTTGTACCCTGCATGAACCAGACATTGAATATGGGCTGTGCCCAGGAAAATTATATAGCTTTATGTGAAGTAGGTCACTTTCGCACAAAGTGTCTCCCTCCCAACCCCGGCAAAAAAAAAAAAAATGGTTTAGGATATTGTGTTTAGAATTAAAATCTGACACTCTGCTATATAGATCATGTATTAGATATCAATGGTGAATTTCCATTTAGAGTTATACTCAAGTACGAATGTGTAATTCCAAAATTATGTGTATATGTAGTATGTTTTTTTCTAAGGAACTCAGTTTAAGTCAGCTAAGTTGATTCAAGATGTTTCTTCTAATGATGTTACTAAGAATAAATATGTAACCTGAACACGGAATATAAATGAGTGTAGATCTTTTTACTGCATATGTTTGCAGAGGAATCATATATTCCATGTATCTGATAAGATCTAAAAAGGATCCTGATAGTTGTTAGCTTGGCCCAGTATCAACTGTGAGTAAACTGTATATATATATAAAAGCATATCCAGATTTCACCCTCTCTCACAAGTCCATGCTATCAACACTCTAGTACAAAATCCATCATCTCTTGACTGGATTATTGCGATAGCCTCTTACCTGGTTCCCTAACCTTGTTCCTCATAACATCTTATTATAGCATATCAGCCTGTGTAACACTTCTAAAATGTCAGTAAGATCATGTAACTATTTTGCTCAAAATCCTCTTCTGGCTACCGATCTCATGCAGAGTAAATGCTCAAGTCAATGACCCTTCTTCTCCTAACCTGCCATCACTTGACCTGTTCCAGGCACACAGGTATCCTTGATGTTCTTTGAACATGACTTGCCAATGCCACAGGGATTTTCTGCATGCCATTTTCTCTGACTAGAGCATTCTTACTCCAGATTAATTTTTCTGGCTTGCTTCTTTACTTCCTTTAGTAATTTACTGAAAAATATTTTCTCAGTGATTCTTCCTGAATATCTGATCAAAATTTTAATAACCTTTTCCCATCTCGGCATGCATACATCTTTTCTTTTTATTCTTAATTCTTATCCTTATTTAGTGTGATATGTATTTTGCTTATTTTTTTTCTTGCTTACTGTATATTTTCTCTTATTGAAAAAAAATCATGAGGTATGAGATTTTTGTCTATATTATTAATTCGTCTGGTCATAGTTCCAAAAACAATGCTTAGCACGTAATAGGTACTCAATAGATCTTTGCTAAATGAAAGCAGACTTAAGAGAGGATGAATGTGAGTATATAGTTAATCTTTTACACAATTAGTCTCTAATGTCAAGTTGCTGCAAGTCATTGCCAACATTGAAAAGAAGAAGAAAAGAAATTCTATACAGCCTATCTTTTCTGCATTCTTTAGAGATTAAGAGTTTTCAGTACTGGAAGGAACTCTGTTTAACTAACTAATGCTGATCATTCTCTGGACCTTCTTACATGAGTTGACATGGAGCTGACAGGAGAACTGGATCTCTAGAATCATGCAGGCTTGTTTGTGTCCAGCTATGAATCTATCAGACAATACTTCTATCCCAGGGTTTCAGGAAGAAGAAACTCATAGCTTGTATAAAAAATAAAAATATCGTATTGGTTATTAAGAATCTGTGTCTCTTTTTTGTTTCCAAATTAACCATTCCCAAGGACCTGTTTAAAATAGGACAGTCTCCAAGATGATTGAAAAGAGATTTGCTCTAGATTAGACCCAACTCATCTTTCTATGAACTATTCTCTGAACCCAATAATCTAATAAATGCTTCAATGTCATTGGCAGCATGAATGTAGCATACATTCTTATGGAAATTATGAATGATACTTTCTAATGGCAACTAGCTTTGGAAAAAGATATTGAAATTTAGTTTTCAGTCTGTGGTAAAAATTTCTTTTTTATGGTAACACAATGTAAATCCAAAGCAAGCTTCTTATATGTGACATCTGCCAGCTTTCTAAATCCCACAGGATATATGCTGCCAGATGTTAGCCCTTCCTCTGTGATGCCTCTAGAACCAAAACAGCATCAGAGAAATTATATCTACTAGAAAGGTCTTTTGAGGCATAGTGCAAAATTGACTGAGAACAAAGAGCAAGGCTTCTCACTCTCCAAAGCACACATGATTCTTCCTTTCTCCATGTGTTATATGTGGATATCATAGTTACAATCACCTCAGGAGTCCTATCCACTAGGAAGTCTGAGAAGATTGTCAAGAGCACTGCAGGCATTAACCAAGCTGTGGCCTGTTACTTCAATGATCACTTTGGATGCTAGTCTAAAGCTATCCAATATAGTCAAATCCCCTTGCAAGACTATGCTGGCAGTAAGGCACAAGAGATGGCATATCGTGCAGTTCTTCTCAGTCATGAATACTAAAGACAGAGCATTCTGCTTATCCTCTTTGCTTTTAGCAAAGCCTTAGAAAAAACAGAATAGTTCACAGCCCATTAGGATGCAGGTGGTATAGGACGCTAAGCACCTCATCACTGTGGCTAAATACCCAGGAGCAAAATCATGATTTATACATTTTCTAGTCATCTTTGTCTGTGGAATTTTGAAGTTTGGGGCTCAGCAGAGATTGGTTTTGGATAAGCACAGGAGCCAACAAAACATTCAGATCTCTCAAATGTTTGGTTGCTTGGCTAGTCCTTCATATTTTCTCAGGCAGGGTATGTGAGAAACCACTAAATTAGTTTTTTTTTTTTTTAAACAAAAAAGACAAATCAATACAGGGCTATCTGGTTTTATTTAAAATGGAATTTATTAAACCTGGGAAATCAGTGCTCAAGGGTGGCACCATGATAGTTTGGTCCATTGTCCCTGGGGTTTTGTCTGTGAGCACATTCTGTCCTGTTGCTGCAGCTGTAGCTTCATGAGGGCCTGGGTGGGCTGAGGGCAGCTAGTATCCAAGAGAGACAGTGGGGCCTATCATGCCCAGGCCCTGTCTCCTTGAGGCTTCTTATGTCTGACAATATTGCAGGCAGATATATTTGCTAGTCAGAAGCTCAGGAGGATGGGTGCTCGCTTCTGCTTTTATTTTGTTTATCCTTCAGAGGCTTTATGTGGGATGCCAGCATATCCCAAAGGAAAGAAAACATTTTACCTAATCTCATGGCTCTTTCGTCAACATCACTCTCAAATCCTAGAGTTTCAGATGATTGGCTTGCATTCTGCTTTTTCTCTGAATGATTTTTCATCTCATAGACAAAATGAGTATGTGCCAGTCTTAAGCATCTGAATATTAGCCAGAAGTGGTTTATTGCCCTCTGCACCTTCCAGATCATCTGTCTGTTCTTCAAGAAGCTCCAGACTGTAGGAGTGGGAGTCATGACCCTTGCTGCCTCTTTCTTTCAAACTGTGCATATTGGAACAGCATTCTGTAGTGCCCTTCTTTTTCTTTTGCCAAGGTACCTCAAGTGTGGGATAAGTAGATCTTTTAGTGACACAGGGCAGTGAAGCATGGGCTACCTGGCAACACAAACCATACAGAGGTTGCCACATATTCTATGTGCTTTGGACCAAAATGAAAGAACAGGGAAAGCTGCAAGATTAGAAAGGATTAAAGTAAAGTTGGCCTGGAAGGGTCTTCTGCCCATGTGACTCTGAAGGTATTATGAGCTTCACAGATAAAAGAATGAGGTACTCACAGTATTTTTCTGAAAACATCAATACTGTTTCTCTCATAGGCTGTATGACTGTATTTCCATTTTATAGACTCCATGGAAATGATGCAAGAATTTTCCTGTTGTTTCCAGAAAAACAAGAAAGAGTAATTTTTCTGCTATGAGGAGATTAGCTTGCTGTAGCTCAGCCCTACCTTTTATTGGTAAGCCTGCTGCTTGTCATCCATACCTCTACAGAAGGGCTCCGATGTCTTCTAACTCCTCTCATTACATATCTCACTGTAGCTGCTGGTAAAATTCACTGCAAGAGACACAAAGATATTCTCATAAAAACTAAAAGAAACTATTCCAATACCCTTTATAGGGTAAAAGGTAGAGGTATATTATACTTTGTCCCGCCTTTGGGTTGCTAGCCTATAAATGGCCCAAAGCCAAAATTTACATCTATACTGGTGTTACTTGGGAACACTGCCTGCATTGAGGCCTCAATTGACAAGGAGATAACATCCCACATTAAGAAAGTGAGAGCGTCTCTTGGAAGACTGGCATGAATGGTAATGGAGCAATGTGCCGTGCAGATGTAAATCAATGCTTCACAGTGAGAATGGTATTGAATTCTCTTTGGAGACAGGGTACAATTCTTGGTAAATTGCAATAGCATTAGTTTTGCTTTTTATCCAAACTCAAATAGTAGAACAAAGTGTCTAATAGAAGAATACTAGACTATTATATATTCCACCGAGGAAGCTCCCTCCCCTTCCTGAGCACATGCCTTGCTCACTCTCAGCTCCTGACCTATGTTGATGCTAGTTCCTTTTTGAAATCCTTTCCCAGCCATCCTCCCATGCAAACAGCATCTATCTTTAATAGTATGAGCTAATGGTAGTTACTGAGTATGTTCTATATCTCACCACTAGGTTGCTTTTTAAAGTATTATTCATCTTAATCTGATCATAATTCTATAGATAAATACTATTATTCTCTATTTACAAATAATCAAATTAGAGTCTATGGAAACCCAGTTGCTTGTGCAAGGCCATTCAATCACACACACACATATACACAAACACACACACACATATTTCCCATTGTGGGCTATATTTCCAATAATGATGGTCTGATAGTTAATACTAAATAATACCTATTATTTGCACTGAATAGGTTAGTTAATATGCATGCTATAAAATGAGAAAAGATGAAATTCTTACCTAGTTCATCATTCTCTGACCCATTTTGCTAAGTATTACTGAATCATGGTCACAGAAATTTCTACCACATTTCTATGATCACCCTTTAAAGTGTCAATCTGATCAGAGTACTGTAGAAATTCAGCTCTATTGTGCAGGCAGGGCAAGTGAGTACATTTCTGAACAACAGTTCAATAGTGAATAGGTCAGAGGGCTGTCAAATAAGACACTAAAGTGATGTGCTGAAAACAAGCCAGAAGCAATGCAAAAAATCAATAAAGACATCTAAGAAATAGCTGGGGTTGACCAGACCTTCTGGGCAGGTCTGCCAGGCAGAGGCAATCTAGTTTATCCACAAACCAACCCCTACTAGAGAGACCAAACAGAAGGGATGTAAGTGGGATTAGACTCTCTTTATCGAGGCTCTGTGGAGACATAGCAAGATAAGCACATAAGTATAATTGATGCTTCTGAGAGTACTGGTCATCAGTAAGCCTGCAGGCTAATTCTCAGCATCCTGGAGAGCATTCTTGGCATGGAACAATTAGCAATAAAATTACTATTGCAGAAGATACTCCATAGTGCAGTGATTAAGATGACGGGCTCTGTAGTGAGGCTGCCTGCTTGACCATGACTTGCAGATGTGAGAACTTGTACAGGTTATCCATTGGCTCTGTCTTGATTCTTTATATCGCAAAGGACTGCCAGCAGCAGAAGTGTGATAGGAAAATTGTAAGGATTAATGAGATGATGCTCACAGGTTGTAAATCTTCCTTAAATGTTAGCTTTTACCACAATGAAAATCACTGCTTTTATTACTAGTAAAATGAAAAATTCACAAAAGTAGTCTCAGAATTTTAATACTTTTAGAGGTTTGGAAATCATTTTCTTCAAGCCCATTTTAGAATGGAGAAAACTGAGGCATGATGAAATGTGATGACTTTTCCAAAGTCCCAGATCCTCATAAATACAGAGCTAAGTTTAGAATTTCAAAGCACCCCTTTGGGGTTATAATTTTTCTACTTATTATTTATGCCCAAGTCCTCCTGAATTACAGAGGAGAAAAGTGGAATGGTGGAGGTTTGTTTTACCTCAATCACCCTGTATTTTTCATATATGCAGTTAAAGTTGGATAGTGTGATATCCTTATTGCAAGTTAGCACTTACTAAAAAGTCATCATATTAGCCATTTTAAATAAAATGATGCATATAAATGTCTTAGCATAGTGCTTGACTGTGATAAATACTTGCTCAATAATGAATCCAATATAGTGAGAGAGATGGATGTGTGTGGTATATGTGGGCAGCAATAGGGTAAAAAGCTATTAATTTCTTTAATACTTACTGAGAATCTACCTTGGAAAGTGCTAGTTATAGAGCTCTATACAAAATCACCTTGAGCCCTACTGGTGTGGAAAAACAAATTTAAAGGAGACAGAAAATAAATAACTATATACTCAATTGTTTTAAAAATGCTGTGAAGAAAAATGACAAATCTGAGAGAATAATGGAAGAGGACCTGTTTTTAAATTGGTAACAGGAACAACCTCATTGAGGAAGTGACATCTGACCTGAGTGTGTTAGTCAGCTTTTTCACTGCTGTGACTGAAAGACCCAACCAATTGTACAGAAAGAAAAGCATGTCTGAAGCTCATGGTTTCAGAGGTCTCAGTCCATAGACATCTGGCTCCATTCCCTGTGGCTTGAGTTGAGGCCAGGGATATCATGGCCAAAGTGTGTGGTGGAGGGAAGTGGCTCACATGATGATCAGAAATCAGAGATAGCTACTCCAGTCACCAGATACAAAAATGTATCCCCAAAGGCAGGCTCCCAATGACCCACCACCTTTATAGCTATATCCGGCTGGCCTTCAGTTAATACTATCATGGGGTTAAATCACTGATTGGGTTAGGACTCTCATAACCCCATCATCTTTCCTCTAAACCTTCTTGCATTGTCTCACACATGAGCTTGGGGTACGGGGGACAACTCACATCCAAACCATAACACTGAGACTGCAAGGACTGAGAATATACAATGATGGCAGGGAATTGATGGAGAAGCCACATAGGCAGAAGGTATCACAGAGGTAAAAGTTCTAAGGAGCAGAACAGCTTGACTGGACCTATCAGCTGAGGGATGGCTAAAATGATGTTGTGGGGAGATGGGACAAGAGTGGCTCACAGACAGTTGGAGGGAGGAGAAACAGGCCGTTTTATGTGTCAGGGCTTTGTAAGCCATACTGAAGAGTTGGGATTTAGTTTTGAGGGTGATGGGGAGCTATGGAAAAGGTCTACTTTAAGTTTTCTGATTTATGGTAAATCTATTTTCTGGGTAAAGAATGGAAGCTGGGAGAGAAGTTAGGGATCCAGTCTAATAGCCAAATAGAGATGATAGTGGTTTGTGTCTTATATTGAGGTAGAGCTGTGGAAAGAAGACTGATAGGCAGAACTAGAGAGAGGTAGTTTAGAGGCAGCATCTGTAGGGCATACACACAAGAACATAAAAAAACACATCTGTATTTAATAGATTAATGATCTATTAAATTGATTTATAGAGTGATGATTCCAGAAAAACACATGTAGTTTTAAGTAATGCAATAGAAAGATTGTTTTTAGGTCCTTTTAAAACTTTATTTTATTTTTTACCTAAAGCCATTGTATTTTTAAAAGTTTCATAAATTCAAAGATGCACATTGAAAAAATTAATCCATCTGAAACCAGGACAATTTTATAATTTAAGACATTAAAGGAAAGGCCTTATTTGTTATTAGTTTTTAAACAGCATAACTATTCCCCAGGTTTTATAACATTTTGTCCATATGTTATTTTAAATTTATTTAATAAAAGTTTTTTTTTTCAAATAAATATTCAGGTTCAAGGGGAACAGGATCCTACCTATGTGAAATCAGAGCTTCTGACATCCAAGCATAGTACAAGGCACAAGATATGTTGAATGCCAAGTGTTTCTCCTGGAAATTAATTATCATCAGGTGAAAAAGTGGGACATAGGTGACCATCCCCCCCAAAAAAAAAATTAGTGGAGCTCATCAACTCAAGGTTTTTATGGTTACATCTTAAAAAAGTATTTATTGAGGATTACATTCTTAAAGCCTTTCTGGAAGTTGGTCAGCTGAATCCCATTGTGATATTTTGAAGTTTTTTTTTTTTAAACACTACAATCAAAATAACATTTTAACTACTTGCTGATTTCAACTCACATTTCAATCCTTTAACAATATTGTATTTTTTACTATGATTAACATTATTCATTCACTGGTTATGGAATGATGTACTAGTTATGGAGAATGCATTGTACAAATGGACCATGGAATTCAGGTGGGATTGAGCTGGAATGGCCATCCAGAGCCAGTCATATAAATACAATGAGTAGAGGGCTGCCTCTTTCTTGGGATTTGAAATAACATTGATGAAGCCACTCCCCAATCTTGACTCTGAAGCATTTTCTCATTTGATAATGCTGTATTGGCTTAAAGTATATTATTCATTCCTTTAAGTTATGTTTTGAAAAGCTCCACTAAACTGCATATTTCTTAGGGAGTGTTGTCCATTAGTTCCTAGGCCCTCTGGCATCTTTGGATTGTCCATAGTCTTTATCTTGAAACTCTTGCCTATAGTGACTTGCTCTTTGCTTCCATGCATTTTTAACCGCCCCCCTTTTTTCAGCTTAGGTTTTTCTTTTGGACCTGGGGCTTAGATAGAATAACTATAAAGAAGTCATTAACATGTAGAAGTAACTAAGAGCTGCTTTGTCAGATGATTAACACTTAGCCACAGTCTGGCCAGGAAGAGGCAGGACAGAATTTGGGAAAAGATTGATGAATATTGTAAATGAAGGAAAAGAACAAAAAATGAAATATTAGGAGGTTCAGAATCAGTGAATAGGGAAAGTAATGGAAGACTGGAGCAGTTAGATATTTAAACATAGGCACACCATGGTTGATTGGAAGAAAAGGTGTTGAATTCACGAAGTAGTTAGAGAAGCAACACAGATTGGCTTGGCTTTTATCACTTAGCTAAGGATTAGTGCTACAGAAGTATTTATTAGAACCCCATAAATAGATGAGTAAGATCAAAGTGTGTTTGCCAGTGTCTTCCAAAGAACATTATTTGGAAAATCAATTCCATGAGGTGATTTATGAAGACAGGGTTCTAGTACTCCTAAAACTGGGACATGTGGCATGTTTAGTTTTCCACTTTGAAATTAATTTAACACATTACATAACAGAGGATCTTGAAGTGTTTGAGTGGAAAAAAAAAGACATAACTCAACAGAACTAGACATTACTACATTTATTTAACTTCCTTTTTTTCAAGTTAAACATTAACTTTTTGAGAAATATATGTTAATAAATTTTGCTATGCAATTTAAGGAATTTAAAGGAATAAACTTTATGAGTACATACTGAAGTAAGAAGCAAGAATTTAACTAGAGGCTTTCAAAATTTTGATTTCTTCCTTCTACTCAATCTATATTTATTTATTAATATACCAGAATATAGTATTATTATAAATACTATATTCTGGTATATTAAGTACATTATTGTCCAGGTAAAATAGAAATTCAGAAGAAGACAAAATGAAAATATTTATAATGTTTAGTTTTTGACTTTTCAAACATTCTTTCCATTACCAGAGTGTTTTAATAAATGACAGTTTTTAGCAAATAATGTGCCTTTCATTATTAAAAAATCTTTGTTTAAAATTTATGATATGATGAATCAAAGGCGGGGTTCTAAATTAAGTTTATTTATATGTTAGACTTATCTGTGAAAAAGAGAACTCAAAAGATACAAAAGTGCAAACAGAAGATGGCATTGAATCATCATGAACATGAAGGTGTAATGTACACGTGGGTTAGGTATACACTAGCAATGGTGGCCATAAGCCCCAAATTTTAGTAGTCTTCTTGATTACTAAATAGTTTGGCTTCCTGTTGGTTCTAGGTTATATTGCCATGTTTTCACATATGGCATTTGGAGAACCCTTTGAATTGTCTTATGCGTGGTTATTTAGTGGAATTCTTTGAAAGCCTTTTGGACATTTCAATAGGGTTAGTTTAATTAGAATTACATAGTAAATTATATCCACTAAATAGAATAAATTGTGAACACCATAATATATGAAAAGCAAGTGAATAATCAACCCGTACCCTCACTTTTCCTTCAGGAAACCCCAATACTATAGGTGACATGGGACAATTTGACATGCAAGTAAATGAAGGGACTAAAGCCACCTACACATTAAATATTAGCAAACAATATTTTTACACTTTTATACTTTAAAATATTCATTCTTATATTTATTTTGTTTCCCCAATGGATTGTCTTGCTTCATTGCTACAAGAAGCCTATTTTGGAGACAATTCATTCATTTTTCTAGGAATTTCAACTTTAGTTCTAACTTTCAGAGGCCTCTCCCACTTCTTAGAAAAGCAATTCTCAAAGCAATGGGCGAAGAAGTAACAACTGAAAATTAGCCACCAGGACTTGTTTCAGGTGTTTTAAAATCCCCTAGGCATTTTTTTTTTGTCTAATTTTTCAAGAGATTAGCAGAGAAGGGTTTCTGGAGAAAGTAATTTTGGACCCAGATATACAAACAATAAAATGACAAAGGATTAAGAAAAAATTATAAATCAGAAAAAGAGAGGGACTATAAGGACCATTTTCTTTTAATGACAATAAATTTACGGGGCATTGTTAATTTAAAATGTGTGTGCATGTGTTGTCAATGTGTATATAGACATGCACATAGAAAACATTTTAAGAGTGGGACATGTGGGCTGGGGATATAGCTCAGTTGGTAGAGTGCTTGCCTCACATGCACAAGGCCCTGGATTCAATCCCCAGCACAACAATAAAACCGAAATAAATACACACACATACACGCATCAAAAGAGTGGGACATGTGTAGAAGATGTGTGCACAAAGCAGTCAGATACGCAGTAGACTTTCTCAGGTTTCTAATTGTATAATAGTTAACAATTCTCATGTTGAGTCAATCTAATTATATACCTTGTTGTCTCCCTATAGTCCCATTTTTTTTTATATTTATTTTTTAGTGGTAGTTGGACACAATACCTTTATTTTATTTATTTTTATGTGGTGCTGAGGATCGAACCCAGCATCTCCCACATGCTAGGCGAGCACTCTTTTGCTGAGCCACAACTACAACCCCATGGTCCCAATATTCTTAAATGTAGCTGTGGAACACAGACACTTTCATATTTCATGTTTTTCTTTATGCCCTACAGTGGTATAAGGTGGGTTTTTGCCCATGCTTTCTGTGTTTTTAGTGAATTTTCTTCCCATGCAATGGCACGCTTCCTCCTTGCTTAGAAATTATCTCTTTCCCTTTATTTGACCCTGTTCACCTGAAATACTAGAGACATCATCTACAAAACAACACAGAGGGAAGAGTAATGATTCTTTTATTCACCTTAGAAGTGTGGGCCTTGGTAGCCAGAAGAGATAAAAGATTGAATTTCTTGTTATCCTCTCAAAATAATTTGTGGACATGAGAGACAAACCCTTAGCCAATGTTGTGGTTTGGATATGGGGTAACACCCAAAGGTGTGCATGTGAGAAAATGTAAGAATGTTTAGAGGCCAAATGATTAGGTTCTGATAGGTATAACCTAATCAATAGCTTAATCCACTGGTTTGGGTAGAACAATTTGGGGTGGTAACTGTAGGCAGGTAGGGTATGACTGGAGGAGGTGGTCCCTTGGGGTATATATTTTGTCCCCAGTGAGTGGAGCTCTCTTTCTGCTTCCTACTTGTCATGTCCCAAGCTGTTTTCCTTTCCCATGCTCTTCTATCATGATGTTCTGCCTTATCGTGAGCCCAAAGTTATGGAACCGGCCATCCATGGACTGAGACCTCTGAAACTGAGCCCCAAATAAACTCCCTGCCCTCTATGTCTTTTGGTCACTGCAATGGAAAAGCTGACTAAAATGGAAAAGCTGACTAAAATAGCCAACCTTCAGTGTATCACACATACCATTTGTAAAATTTTCTTAATTTGAGTGTGTATTGGGGTGGGGAGACCTAGTGCTCTCTTCTAACCAACTCAATAAGGCAAAGGTGATGGATATCATTCCCATGATTATGTTTCATTATGTAAAAGTCCATTTCAGCTGACTGTGTGAGAAGCCTCTCTTTTGCTGTATTGATGAGGTAAACTACCGTGCTGTGACCAGGCTAAATGGCAAGAAGCTATGTGCCCTTGAGGAGCTGACTAACAGCCAGCAAGAAAATATGGACATTAGCCCTACAACCTCAGGGAGGTGAATGCTGCAGACAGTCTGAGGGCTCTGAAAGCAGATCTTCTCCAGCCAAGCCTGCCCATGAGGAGCAAGCTCTACCCAACAAACTGATGGCAACCTTGAGGAGAACCTAGCTGAGCTGTGCCCAGGCTGTGAATCTAGAAAATTTCAGAGAGTAAAGGTACAATGTTTCACCCTGCTAGGTTTGTGCTCATTTGCTTCAAAGCACAGAAATTGATAGAGTAGAAAAGTATCCAAGTTTTTACTTTTTAACTTACATAAACCTTGGTTTTTCATTGGTAAACTAAGAGGGGTTGAAATATATTAATTCTTTACCTTTTGTTTTTTAATCTTTGTTACCACTTGATAAAATCATAGTGTTCAGAGACCATGCTGTCTCACACATCTCTGTTGAGAGGTAGTCTCTGGCATTTTGTGGACTCACCAATAAGAAGGATATAGAACTTGGGTTTATCTGTGCTTGCTTTGTAGTTCTAGACAGTTTTATTTTCTAAGCTTACATGACAAAAACAATGGCCTAAGAATTTGTAACCTTAAATGAGCTTTTCCCAAACTGCATGCTGATTCACCCCACGCTGATAGTGATACATTTTCAGTAAGAATTAGTGGATCAGTGGAGCCCTAAGTTACTTTCTAATACCCATACTCCACATTTTTGGGGTTCCCACTTACTCTAACCCATGTTAAAACTCAAAAGTGATCCTTAGCTCCCCAGTCTCAATACCTGTCTTCATGTCATGTGTCCTCCAGAAAGGAACAGAGATTTTATGTGTAGGTGATTTTTTTTTTATCATGATCATCATCAATGAAACCCATGTGTCAGAAGCTGGTTGGATTTTAGCCTGAAGTCCAGCTGTGAAAAAGAGGCTTCCTCTTTCACACTGAGGCATCCTAAAGACAAGAATGGGTAAAACTGGACTTGTTGTCTCTCTGAACTCACAGCCTGAAAGCTATGGTCAACTCCATCTATATATAGAACTGGCTCTGGTTTTTCTCTTTCTATTGCAAGATTATTTTTCCTGCTATTTGAGTAATCTTCTGCTCTCTGCTCACCTCAACAACCTGCATTCAGAAACTGGTCATTTAAACTTGCATTGACAATTGATTTAATATTACTGTCTATTGGTATATGATGTCTGTCCTACATTGGGCAGTATAAAGGCCAAAATTTGTCACCTTTAATTATGTACTTTATAGATTAAAATGAATACTTATCAATAAATTGGTCTCCAGTGCTCTGGGATTTAGAAGGGAAGAGAAGGTGAATCAACCAAGAATCCAAATGCTTAGTAATTTCCCTGGAATTTTCAAAATTCATATTTTAAAACAGACAAAAGTTGATAAATTTGGAGGTAGTTATTTTATACTATCTTGGATTTAATTCCTGTTGTAGGCATTTGCCAGTTAAGCAGCTGAGAGTAGAAATTTTTCTAACTCTGAACCTTAATTTACTCATGTTTAAGTTAGAGATTCATGACTGTAACACAAAGAAGAATTTCTATTTATTTTTTCATAGCTGGTGAGAGGAGGTTTTAATTAGATTACTACAGAGTATAAGAAGATCCAAAAATGTAGCCCAGATTTCCAAAGGGAAAAGGACACACAACTTTGCTTAATAAAAATGTCTGAGAGAAAAGGGTGGAACTCAGTGTGGTACTGGATCAGACAGATCAGAAGAGATGAGTTAAATGAGCCTGCTAGCAAAGGAACAGAAAACCCTGTGTCTTCTCATTGACACCTTCACTAAAATCTATATTGCTCAATAATTCTTTGGTATAAGTGTCTCTTATGGTTCCTGGAAAATTAAAATAAAAATTTCAGGTTCTGTAATAAGGTTTGTGAAGGAAAAAGAGGTGTATAGAGAAAAGTTACCTCTGATTGATAAAATATCTACATCTTGTTTTGAGAGTTAGTCTAGTTTAAGTGCTTGGTAGTGATTGACACATATGTTTTCAATAAATGATAGCTTTCATGCCTGCCACCTAATCAAATTTTGATGTAGGGGGATCACAACTCCTATGCAGTGATAATTATAATGTCCATTTAAACATATTGTAATATGAAAGTGCTATTGATATATAATTATGATAGTTAAAATATTGCAAGCAAAAATAATGTATTCAGCAACACCTATATATATGAGAAGAGCAGTAGCCCCTTGGGAATGAAATAGAAAACTAAATTAAAGGATAGGATGCTTTAATAAAAGAAAGATCAAGCAATCCCCAGGAAGATGTAGAAAAGGGAAAAATCTCATATTAATAATCAAATAGAACATTGTGGATTGTCAGTTAATAAAATCTTAATAATGTGCATCATAATAAGTAGAGTTGAGTTATTGGTTTCTAAGCTATCTGTAGCTACTGAATGAGTCCCTACTTATTGCATCAATATTCTTTAAAGAAAATTTCTTAATGATAAAATACTTCACAGCTGGTTAAAAATGTCCCCATCTGGCATCATAGTTGGAGCCCACTTTAGTGCCAAACTATGGGCCTGATGAAGAAGTGTTTGCTGAATTGTCTGAAAATGATAAAGTTGTAGTTTAAAAAGAATGAAATAATCACCAGGAAGGCAAACATTTAAAACACCCAGTGCTAGCAGTAGTAAAATCTGTACAAGTACTTTAGAGAGATGCCTCTGGAGTATCTGAGTAAAGTTGATCCTACATCATCCTATACCTATAGCCCAGTAAGAGACAGGTGTCTGGATGGGTTTGATGGACTTGACTTTCCTCTGCTTTTCTGGCTGGTAGTTCTCAGAAACTAGAATATGCTTGGAATGCAACATCCTGAGGTAAAGAGATTCTGTTACTGATCTGCCTAGAAAGGATGACCTGAGATACCATAGATGAGCAGGCCAAATGACACCTGCTGTATAAAAATCCAGATCCACCTGTTTTTAGGGGTCTTTCAGCTGTGATGCAAAATAGGGCATACACTGATGAGACTCTGTCACCCTGGGAAGCCATCCTGAGCCTTGAAAGCCACACTCACCATGAATCCTAGGCTTCTGTCATCCCTTGATGCTTTTAATAGTTGCTTTTTCTGTGAGAATTCAGCTTCATCCAAGTCATTTTAGTGGTAGAAATTGCAGATCCAAAACAGGTATACAGGGAATCAAAATCACCAATTCCACTCAGGCGTATGCCCTGCAGAAATACTAGAAAGTGGTCAGGTGTAAGTCAGGGAGGCCTTAGAAGACACCAAAGTACAGTCATCTTGATCTTGAACTCTTAGTCTCCAAAAACATGAGAAAGTGCATTTATGTTGATTCAGCCACATGCTTTGTGGCATTTTGTTATGGAAGCCCAGGCTGACTAACAAAGTGTCTAAAGTGACTGATGCTGGCAAGTCTAGGTTTCTCCTTTTCTTTGCCTTCTGAAGTATGCTTTTAACTGATGACCATAATTGCACTGGCAAGGGGATGCAGCCCAAGGCAGTTCCAGGGCAGGTGGCATCATGCTGTCCTGAGGTCAGAAAATCTAGTATAACTTATCATCTAAAATTAACTCTAGAATATATAAAAATTGAAAATGTGAAAGTCTAAATCTGAACCTTCAGATAAAAATCTAAGTATTTGTTTTATTTTTTTTCCAGGATAAAAATGCATACATAGTGATCCTACCATTTCTAAAGGTAAATTGTTAACAAATATGGAAGCTGACAAGTTCAAGGTCTTCTTTTTGAGCCAATAGGCTGCATACCAGGATAGTCAACAGTTCTGATTGACTCAGAAGGCAGTCTAATGGAGAAGCCCTTTTGCTCAGGGGAGCTAATCTTTTTGTTATTCAGGCACTCAACTAATTGGAGGAAACCATTTGCTTTACTCCACATCCACATATTTAGATGCTAATGCCATTGCTCCAGAATGCCATTTAAATTGATTCACAGAATTAACCTTCACAACCTCCTACATTAAGACAATAGTTTAGTATGTTTCAGGCATTACAATTTCATTTCTCTTTACCAAAGCACAGGTTTTATATTTGGACAGGTATGACTCAATTATTCCAACCTAATATTTTTATCTTAGTTTTGCTTCAATTTTCTTCATTCTTTGAGAACATTGGAAAATCACTTCCTTGTATACCATAATATATTAATTATGAAGAATATGTCCCCAATTATGAGATTTACACATTATGAATAGTCTTCATCAACTATTTTAAAACTCCCTGGGCATTTTCTGCTCTTCTAAGTATGGCCTCACCTTTGATGCCCTGGAGATTAAGAAAGTGCCCACACTCTGTAAAACTGCCCGCCGTAGCTTCCTGTCACTGGAACACATCTGCCCCTGTGTCGTGATCATATGAGGCATTAGTGTCTGGATAAAAACAGAACAGCTCTGTAAGGTGTCTGGTCATCACGAAGCTACTTTCCTCTCTTTGCTCCTTTACTCTCCAAGGCAACAGAAATTTTACTCTAGTCTAGAGAACACAATAGTGGCTTTACTAAGAGCATTCATGCCAACCTAGTCTCATTTCCTTTTTGAGATAAATTTGCTAGGTTAGAAAAACAGTGGCATGTACTATTGTTTTCTTATAATATCCTGAACTGGAGGGAAAAATGAAGGCTAAGTGTGGGTATAAATATAAGGCATTGCAGTTGATCTAAGGGTATTGATTAGTAAATCGGTGCCTTCTGCAAATGCTTCTGTGTGTCTGCTTTGTTGTGAGGACTTCTCCAGTCCTGTGATTGTTCTGCTTGTGCATGGGAAGAGCTGTTTAGGACAGGCATCCTGTTTGGATACTGAGAGTTTAGTGGGAGATACACAAACAAAACATAACAATCAAACAGCAAGGTGGGCTAGAGTGATAATGATGTTATTATGCTTATCTATGAGGGGTACAATGGAAGCACAAAGGAGGGCCCCCTATTTGGATAGCAGTGACTAGAGAGAAGTGAGTCAGGTATAGCTAACTAAAGTAGGTAAGTTCTAAGGTGAATCTCCTTTGGGGGTGATAATTGGAGAGTATCATTTATGTAAAGAAATAACCCTGACCCTTTCCTCCCATCTCCAAGCCACAAACAAAGCTGATATGTGCCTAGAGTCATTAGAAAGAAGACAATGGTGATTTTCCATGGTGATATGTGGGAACAGGATTGTACTCTCTAGATTTGTATATCATTAGAATTTTTCTGTCTGGGAAGCTATTATTGCAACTTTAGGGGAGGAAAAAATAAAGGAATCTATTTTTCAACTTTAAGAAGAAGTGATCTATAGTCACATACTAGGTTGAAAGAGAGGTCTTCTCCTTCCCCCTACCAATGCCATGAGCTACTTGAGGTCTATCTCATTTGTGCCTATACTTCTCTGAGAGGGCCAGGTTTAACCAGTAGACTATACCTCAATTTATTTTTGGGCAATTGATATTATTATTCTAATTTCAGAAACCAGTAATATGTGTGACCTTTTAAAACTACAGCACTAACTGTGGAACTACTGGTGATGTTTTTGAACCAAAGGTTACTGTTTGTAAATGACAGGTTGCAAGCCCCTCCCCTCTTCCTTTGTAAAATCAGAGTGCCTATATGTGACTTTCAAGGCTCACTCGATCAATCTTGGAATTTTATATCTCTGAATGCTGGCAGCACTAGCTTTACTGAGAACTATTATAAAGCCAAATGATTTGATTCAGAGAAATGTGTCATTTTCAATAGTGTTCTATAACATCTTGTTTACATTTCTCCTCTTCAATAATACTGATTGTTTTTTGCTTGGGTTCACAAGATTAGTGCTAGAAAAGAAAATAGATTTGTCAGACATATGGGTAGTAATTGATGACAATCAAAATGCAATTGAATTTTATTCTCTTGAGATCTAGAGATAAAAGGTACCTGTAGCTACACTTGCTATTGACTGTACAACAGCTTCCTCACTGGACCTGAAAGGAACAAAAGCACTGGTTCTTTTTCCTCTCCCACTTATTTCCTCCTCACATCCAGCACCCACTCTGCACATTTATATGGTTGAAATCCTTCCTGCAGAAGGTCAGGTAAATTTCCCTAGGAAAGGATGACTTTCCTCTCATCTAGTTTGGTAGTCTGGTTTCCCAGATCTTCGGGACCAAGATCTCCTACACCAACTGCACAGCATTATTACAGTGAGCTGATGGGAAAATCATTACCATATTTCTCCAGGGATAAACTGGGAAGCCCACACTACTGGTACACAGTAAGGATTAAAATCATGACTTGATATCTATAATGGGTTTGATAATGATCCCCTAAAATATATGTTCATGTCATAACCCCTGATACCTACAAATATAAACTTACATGGAAATAAAGTCTTCCTAGGTATAAATAAATTCAATATACAAAATGAGATCATCTTGAATTTAGGGTGGGCCTTAATTCCTATGACTGATATCCTTATGAGAAAAAAGGGAGACATAGACATACTGGTGAGACGTCTGTGTGAAGATGGAGGTAGAGACTAGAGTCAAGAGGTTTCTCCTTGTTGCATACAGTAAAATGTAAGAGGAAAGAAAAAATGCATAAGGAATGCTAAGCAAAAAAGAGATGGCACTTGATAATTTAGAAGACTCTCAACATAATCAGATTGCAAATCTTGGTAAAAATAGGAAATTCATTGTTCAGGAAAAAAATGTGCTATAGAGGTGAGGCCAACAAGGTGGCTGAATAGATCAGGTGTGTGTGACATTAGAGTTGACATGAGGCAGGGAGACTGAGTCATCCCGAAGTGTTGTGGTTCTCTTCTTGTCTAATGGTCTCCATCCCATTGATGTACAGGTTAGGCCCAGAAGGTTAGTGACAACGTTGTATAAATGGAAACACTGCCAGATTGAACTGAAAGAGACACAGTCACAGGAAAGAAGGCCACATGGAAATGAAGGTAGAGATTGGGGTTATGTGAGGAAAGATGCTCACTTAGTCTTTAGCGGGACTATGGCTCTGCAAACACCTTGATTTCAGACATCTGGCATCCTGAGCTGTGAGAGATGAAGTTCTATTGTCTCAGGCTACCAAGATTTTGGTAATTTGTTGCAGCTCATGGAAATTAACATACAATCTATTACTGATTCCCTGCCTTGGTTCTGCTGGTGCCAGTGCAAATGAAGGAATTTCTCTGACCTGAGGCAAGACTTTCAGTACAAGATACACTTGGTCTAGACTTGTGTAAATTCTATTGCATCTCCAGTAGAATAAAATTAACTCCTAGCCTCCTGTTAATTGTCTCTGAGAACAACTTGATAAGAAACATAAATTATAAAGAAGTCTTGCAAGTAATTAAATCTTACCCTGACAACAGTTAGCAGTTATTTTAAGTGTTTCAAAAACTTTCAAAATAGACAGTTATGAAGATACAGAAAATAAAACAGGTTACAGTACACATTCTATTGTAATCTAATTGTCAGACTTTGTTTGCATGGGAGAGTGAACATAATAAATTGGACCCTAATTTGTAAACTGTCAAATAGCAGACAACACATTGCTCACTTGGTTTTAGTTTTAAAACCTCTCAAACTTTGATAGGCTTGGGAGAAGAGAGCAAGAGAAAGTGCTGGGAATATTGGAGAAAAGTAGTGAATCTCTGGAGGATATTGAATGAATGTTGATGCACTTCTCTCTTATATAGTAATATGTGATAAATTCATGCATGAATAAATAATGTTTTAACTATTTGAGTAAATGTTATGGAAATACAAAGTACTTAATAACAGCTTGCCTTCTGAATTCCATCATGTGTCTTATGCACATAGTAATTTTAGTGATAATAATTATTTCCATTCATATTTAACTCTGCAACTGGAAAAAGGTTTATTAATAAATTTTGTATCTGGGTCTCTATGAAGATTGGTTCTTATCACTCCACTGTGCCAAGTAAGCTAATTTGTTGCTTCTTTTTTTTTAGTGGTAGGGTACCAGGGATTGAACTTGGGGGTACTCAATCCCTGAGCCACGTCTCCAGCCCTATTTTGTATTATATTTAGGGACAGGTTCTCACTGAGTTGCTTAGAGCCTCACTTTTGCTGAGGCTGGCTTTGAACTCGTGATCCTCTTGCCTTAGCCTTCCAAGCCACTGAGATTACAGGCGTGTGCCACCACATCCAGCAAATTGTTATTATTCCATTTTACAATTAAGGAAATGAGGGTAAGATAAATAAAATGGATTTCCAAGTTTATAGGGCAGGTGGGTGTCAGAATATTGATCAGAGGCTGGGTCTAAGTGCCCAGGGCTCTTTTGGTTTCTCTTTTTTAACTATGGAAAAGTTGACCAAATTATGTCACATTAATAGATTAATACTTTAAAAAAATCTATTACTATGTTATAATATGAAATTTTATATGCAAGAGAAATACTTTGAAAATCAATTTGTTTAGTAGCTTCTCTGAACATGCATTAATACTTTTGGCTTGGTTATGAAATTAAGCAAGTGAAAGATAGGTATACTTATATTAGTTTGTTTCATTAGTAACATATGTGATGCTACTACTAATGTATGTGCCTTAAGGGGAAAATCCCTACATTGTGGTTGAACATAAGATGATAATATCTAACAATACAAGAGGATTAAAATATTGTATTTTAAAAATTTTATCTAGGACATATAGGTAGAATGAGGTTGACCCCAAGGAGAAATTTATTATTGTTGGGAGGCCAAGGAAACTTCTAGGAAATACTCTAAAAATATTTACACACCAAATTCCCCTAAATCCTTAAAGAAAAATGGCTCAATACAATGAAAGACCAATGTATTTTATGCTAGTAATTTGGCAGGTTTACAAAGGTAACCATTAAGGCTTATATGTATATATATATATATATATATATATATATATATATATATATATATATTTTTTCTTTGAATAGAATGAATATGAACATAATTTGAGGGAGCTTTCAAAAAAGTTACTTAAAATTAATTATCTAGTTTTTAGAAATTGAACCATTAAAGAACTAATGGTCTAGCTGAATTGATACCTGGGAACATAATCTCTATCTAATAGAATTTTGCTTCAAATGCAGAATGCTTATCTGAAAATCTCTAAAAATATAATAAATTAAGCATATCACTGTTGAATCTATTTTCTCTCTGCAGCTGTTGATGATAAAATAGCATATCTACAGAATAATAGCTATTTATGATATTTACAACACTGGGGAGTTGAAAATACTTTGCAAAATGTATACTTATAAGCCTGAGGGAAGTGGTTAGTCATGCTATGTGATATATTTTTATATACATATGCAAAAGCACGTGAAAACAAAATAAAAACACCTACAGCATTCGGATGTTTAAATGGAAAATATAAACTGGAAAGTCAAGAAATGCAAATCTTAGAATTACTGTGTTCATCTTCACAGACAAGATGTTGCAAAAGAGACTTTTCTGAGATGACTATCACATCTCTAGTAGGATGTAGGAAGAATACACTGATCTCAGAGGGGTGCTGGCTCTGAATGTTTGGCCTGGAAGTGTATTGGGTACTCTAGGAATAAGATGTGGAATGATTCTCTTCCATTCCCTGAATCTTAGTCTGGGCTGTCACATCAGTGACGAATGAACATTTGACATTTTCTGTTTTTATTTACTTGTACTATAAAGCAAGTAAAGTTTTAAGTAATGTCAGTTTATACAATTAATACCATGATGGAAGGAAAAAGAGATGAGTTCATTTTTCTTCATGTGCTCAGTTGTTTTCAAAGACTGCATTTGGTCACCCATGAATTTTGGTTTGGAATTCAGTACATGGTTAATCAAATGAACACATTGGAGGCCTAGTTTATGAATCCTATCTCCTACCTTCATGCTCAGGCTGAAACTATATATGATTTCACAGTCTTCGGGAGAGAAGAACTAGGTTAGATGGGTCTGGGTTGAGGTTACATATTCACCAGATGCGATGGGTTGATGGATGGTTAGAATGGATGTTTGCCATGAAAACAGAAAGGGAACAGTATACCAAAAGTGAGCCAAATAGAGATTAAGTGTAAGGGCACATGAGGCTCTAACATGAAGCTTTTAGGAGTTACGTATCGAGTTGTCATTGAGGAACATTCCTTAAGCCTCAGCAGTTACCTTGCTTTGCAAATGGATTTCAAAGTTTTAAAATTCTAGTCATTAGTGATCACTGCTTTATGGTAATTTTTATTTCAATATGCCAATAAAAAAGAAAAACACACCATTTAGAGTATCTAAATCTGGGGAATCCAAAACACATTAGGAATTTCTTTCTTTCTTTTTTTTAAAGAGAGAGAGAGAGAGAGAGAGAGAGAGAGAGAGAGAATTTTTAAATATTTTTATTTTTTAGTTTTCGGCGGACACAACATCTTTGTTTGTATGTGGTGCTGAGGATCAAGCCCAGGCCACAGGCACACCAGGCGAGTGCGCTACCGCTTGAGCAACATCCCTGGCCCACACATTAGGAATTTCTATGTCTAACTTTGTTTTCTCCACCACTAGAAAGGAACCCACTTATGGTGTCATTGTCCTGGGATTGTTCTTTATATATACATATATGTATGCATATATTCATTAATACCCAAACATATGCATATAGATATATATTTGTGTTACAGTCCGGCTGCAGCAAAATAACTGGGGGGTGACGAAGAACTTGTGTATGTTGATACAGCAGGAGTAGGAGCCGTTTATTGCAGGACAGGAGCAGTATTTATACATTCCATACAGCTTACTAATTAGCATAAACTAGATACATCAGTCAACCAATAAGAAATCTCCACATTTAATGGCTCGCTGGCTTTACTTCACAAACCACTCCCTCTGGCATTTTGCCAGGCGCCCTCCAGACTTGTTTACAGACTCTAACATTTCTTTGGCAAAATGCCAGGCGCCATCCTGACTTGTTTATAGACTCTAACATATTTGCATATATATGTGTGTACATATTTACATATAGCTATATACACATATATATGAATATAATATATATAGATATATATTTTATTTGAACCCTTATTAAGATTTTCCTCTGTTTTGTCATCTTTGGCATTATCCTTAGGCATTGGCACTTACAAATTGTACAGCAGAGTACATACACACCCACATCCACAACCACACATGGTTTTGTCCCAATTCACTTACTCCAAACCTATATGAATAAAGGAATGAACAATAGAATGGTTGACTAAGACACACGTAATGCTTCAAGTGCAGAAGGTGCTCATTATCTAAGCGATGTGCTATACTGCTAATTCTTCATTCCTTTATTACACATGGCACTAGTAAAAAGTAATAAAGGGCTTTTAGCTACTCGAAGTGTTCCCATAACCTATAGGAGTATCATTTGTCTTGGTGGCAGCTAGGAAAGGAGCAAAGAACAATTTGTCTTTTTTTGACTCATATTTCCACTTAAATGTAGAGAGATAAAAAGCAAGAGACAGCTTGCACTAATTAGGAGGAGAAAATTTAAGAGAATATTGCTCTTGGCAGTGTTCAAAATACCAAGGTCAAACCTGTACCTTCTGTAAATCTGCTTCTCAATGGAATAGTGGGAATAGTGTATCAGACGAGAGGATGTCATGGAAACATTTTTTAAAATTCCAAAACAAGTGTTTAGAGGTTGTATGTCCATTTCCTAAATGGTCACTCAGAAACCATAAGATCTTGTTTATTTATTTAACTTAGTTGTTGAACACTAAGCCTAGATTAATACATCTGGACATATTGCTCTCTTGGGGTGCAATTTGGTTTACCTGTTTCATAAAAGTGGCATGGACAGTAGTTTCTGAGGAGGTTCAAGGATCCCTGTTCTTTTACTCCCAGTATTTATACATTATATAATTTAGTAATGTCATGTATTTTTGACTGACTTGTGGCTCATTTGTACGGAATAGCTTATTGTATAAAATAGCTAATTACTGATAATTTAGTTCCTTGCCTCCATGGAAACCCATACTGCCTAGAAAATTCAATGTGTATGATCTCTTGGTCATTTATTGGCAGATGAACAAAGAAAATAGACATGTAGTAAGGACTCAATATTTCTTATTTTGTTAATTTTAAAGCCTGCTTGTTCCCCATAAAATGGTTCAGTGATGCTATCCATTTCTTAAGAAGAATTCACCGAGTTTCTGAAATGCTGAAATGTACCACAGCTTAGTAACATAATACAACCAAAACAATCTTAACTAATTGAAGCTAAATCCTACCTGTCAAAATAAAAGATTTAAATACATTTTGGAATGTAGTACTCATGCTGTCTACTGTACATATTCACTGAATTTCTAATTTATACATTTTGATAGCCCAGGGATTTCTTTGCTCTCTCCTTGAGTTGTCAAGGTTTCTGTGCAGATCAATAAACTTTAACTAGAATTAAAAACAAGTTTGCTGTCTGTTCTATACTGTTAATAAAATCTTCTAATATTCTTTGCTCAAAGGAGGCTTTCATTCAATTTCTTTACTCCTAAAGTTTGCTATTTGGTATTGCAAAATAATTGCAATGTGCTTAAGTATGATTATACTTCATCAGTACAAAATTCTTTCATCATTAATATAGTTAGGTAGGCAATGAAAATGAAGCAGGCATAACTCCCACAAATAGAAAGGAATCCCCAAACAGATATTTGTTGTTAAGAATTACATTTCATTTTGCTAGAGTTTGGTTGCATGAGGATACTATTGTTTCTAGTTTGTTCGTGGCTATATACTATTATTGCCTAGCAGAGTGTTTGATGTAAGTGCTCAAAAACATGAAAAAATGATGCTGCCAAACTTATTTTAGTCAGACTGAATTAAATAAATTCTAAAATAAGGCATAAATATCTGCCCTTGGGTGGTAAGTAAAAATACCTGGAGTTTTAACTTCAGCAACACGAAACATGACTTCAATCTCTTCTTTAGATTCTTTCACATATTCTCCATATCAATCTCCCATGGGAGAGATTAGAATTTGATTTAAATCAAGAATGAGAGAATATCCTGCAAGGTGTATATAATTCATTTATTTCTTAAACTAGAAAACTAAGATAACTAATATAAAAAACGATTTCAGTGGGCCAACAAGAGAAAGAGGTAGCTCGTGAATGAGAGCTCTGATGCTTTCCTTCACCTGTGTATTGTACGTGGATTCTTCCGTTTGAAATACACTGGACTTCTCCCATTTCTTCAGGCTTTATTCGGGTCCTCAAATCTCTGTATCTGGTGCGTTGTCTAACAGACTGTCATTTGGCTTTTCTTTAAGGAAGCAACTTTTGAGAATGCCACAGAGTCTAGCTTTTCATGCTATATTTAGAAGATAATTTGCTGCACCTTCTTGGATCGATTTTGCCATCTCAGTTACTTTGTGAGAGATAATTGACATTCTTTGTGCTATGACAACTGTATGTGATGGATTAGTTCTAGTGGTTGACACTGGTTAGCTTCATATCAGTCACAGAATTTCATGAGCAGCAAGATTCAAATCCTATAAAGACACAAGACATTTCCAGGAAAACAGCAAAAAATGAACTTCAGTAAAAAAGTAACCCTATTTTTCCCTTTGTAGAAATCTTCAATTTTCCAATGTCCTGAATGTAAACTCAGTAGATTATTAGTAAAATGCTTTATAATGGTCAGTATGCATTGTAAGTAAAATATGTCAAGGTGTGACTTGATAGATATTGTGATACTTTTATATCAAGACATTAAAGCCTTAAAATAATATAGTTAAAATTACCTTTTGTAGATTAATCAGGAGCTTAATTGAACATTTGAGAAACTAGAAGGTATTTCAGAAGGCCACATTACATAATGTGGTGCATTTAGTTTACAGTTAAAGTAATGCATGATGGTGATATATTACAGAGACAATTTTTTTGATGTAACCCCTAAGATGATAGAAATACTGATAGAAATAATATCTAAAAGGAATTGAATGGCAGAAGACAGAGTCATAAGAATTAATACCTTTTGAGAGATGTTAAACTTTGGGGTTTTATTTTCTTTGTGATCACCTACTTTGTTATTTCCGCACACTTTATACTCCCAAAGCTTCTTTTTGACTTTAACAAACATTCCAAGATTAAATATAAAGATCTAATGTCTATAGTTTTCAAAATCAGTGTTATTCATTGTTACTTTAGAGGTTTAATCATGCAGCTCCGTATACTTATCTGAAGTTACTGTGTTGAACCTCACTGTTCTTTTGACTGAGAGGTGACAAGGACTATGTAATACAGTGTGTGCTAGTGATGTGAGCCAAAAGATTTCAGCATGAACTAATGTCAACCCCAAACTGACAACCATAAAGCACAGTTACATCCATGTGTACTAACTACACATAAAATTGTTCACTAGTACACAGATTTATTAGTTAAAATGAATCCATGCATCTTAACTCCTTGACCAATTCTTACTGTTTATATTTCATTTACAAGTGATTCATCTTTACAAATTCTAAAATTCATCCCTATCATTTTCCTGAAATGCTCCTTACACATAGAATTCATGGGTCTTGATTTCCTTGAGTATATCTTTGATCTATAATGACATTAATCTGATTTCAAATATACTCTATGATACTTTTAAACTTTGTCCTTCTGTTCACTTTTTATTATTCATACTCTCCCTCCATCTTTTCTTTATTTCCTTCCTCTTGCCTTTCTTCCTTCATCTTTCCTTCTTTCCATTGTCTTTCTATTAACTCTTCTTTATTCTGGTCATTAAGTGTACCAAGGTCTTTCATTCAAAGCTGATTTTTCATATGCAGCATTCCCAATCTTATGCCTGGATTATCTTTTCAGTGTTTCTATAAACTAGGGATAATGACATAATGGACCCCAAATGGGAGGACCTAGTAGCCCATGGTAGCTAAATGATGCTGAATACTGCTAGGGCTCATTTTCTGAAAATCTTATTAGGAAAAAAAAAAACTGATTTGCTTAATTTTATTTTTATTTATTTTATTTATTTTTTAAATACACGAAGATATCAAGGCTAAAATAGACATGCTTTTCAGAATGGGTCAACTCACTATCACTATCAATCATGTTCAAGGCCCTGCATTCTATCCCCAGTAGTGCAAACAAACAAACAAATGAACAAAAATATTGAACACTAAAGAAGCAGATATTGTAGCTAGTTAAGGAAAGGCATGCTCAAGGAAACAACTGGGAAAATATAGAACATAAAAGGGTATCAGTTAAGGGGTCACTGTTGAGGGTTGTTTCCTCTTACTCAACAAATAGAGAAGATTTAAGTGAACTGGATGCACCTATGTTTAGAGAGGACTGCACAGAAAGTATAGATAGCTATGCCCCCTCCCTATACATTGCTGTGCATCTGGAAAGCACAGAAGAGAAAGGGTGGGTTGTCAGTTGCTTAGGAGAATAATTTCAGCCTGAGTCTCAACACTATCCAGTCAGAGTGGTCAAGTTTCCTTAAGAATTTTGAGGAGGCGGGCCTGCGACCCACCGGAAGAAGAGGAGCAGTGGCCTGCTGAGAGGCAGAGCCGCCCCCCACCCCCCGCGCCTGCCAGGTAGGCGGAACTGTGACCACCAACAGAAAAGGCCCAGTGGCCCGCAGCAGGACAGAGCTTCCAATCACTCCTGCAAGGTAGGCGGGCCTGCGACCCACCGGCAGAAGAGGAGCAGCGGCCTTCTGAGAGGCAGAGCCGCCCCCTCCCCCTGCGCTGGCAAGGTAGACGGAACTGTGACCCACCCACAGAGCAGGCCCAGCGGCCTGCTGAGGGGCAGAGCCGCCCCCGACCCCCCGCGCCTGCCAGGTAGGCGGAACTGTGACCACCAACAGAAAAGGCCCAGTGGCCTGTGGCGGGACAGAGCTTCCAATCACTCCTGCAAGGTAGGCGGGCCTGCGACCCACCGGCAGAAGAGGAGCAGTGGCCTGCTGAGAGGCAGGGCCGCCCGCTCCCCCCGCGCCTGCAAGGTAGACGGAACTGTGACCACAATCAGAACAGGCCAGACCTGCAACCGACAGACAGAACAGGCCCAGTGGCCTGAGGAAGGGTAGAGCCGCCCCCCCCCCCCCGCGCCTGCAAGGTAGGCGGACCTGCGACCCACAGGCAGAACAGCCCCAGAGGCCCGCAGAGGGACAGAGCCGCCGCCCGCGCCTGCAAGGTAGGCGGACCTGCTACCGACCGGCAGGGCAGGCCCAGCGGCCTGCCGGCGTGGTAGGCACATTGCCCCAATTGGAGGAGGGGCAGAGCCGCCGCCCGCGCCTGTGAGGGAGACTTTGCAACTATACAAGACCAATATAAATATATAGGGGGAAAATTCAATAGCACAACAGTTTCACCAAGTAGAAAGGAATGCGAACAGTATGAAGAGACAAGGAAAGAAAGGACCACAAGCAATGCAGTTCAACTCAATGTTAGAAGAGGTAATAGCTGCAGCAGATGGAATGTCAGATAAAGAATTCAGGATATACATGCTTCAGATGATCTGGAGTCTCAAGGAAGACATCAGACAGCAAAATCAGACAATGAAAGATCACTTCAACAATGAATTACATAAACAAATCCAAGAAGCAAAAGATCAACTATACAGGGAGATAGAGGTTATAAAAAACAAACAAACAGAAATCCTAGAAATGCAGGAAGCAATAAACCAACTTAAAAACTCAATTGAGAATACTACCAGCAGAGTAGAACACTTAGAAGATAGAACATCAGACAATGAAGATAAAGTATTTCAACTTGAAAAGAACATAGACAGCTCAGCAAGACTGTTAAGAAACCATGAGCAGAACATCCAAGAAATATGGGATAACATCAAGAGACCAAACTTAAGAGTCATTGGGATACAGGAAGGGACAGAGTTTCAAACCAAAGGAATGAGCAATCTATTCAATGAAATAATACGAGAAAACTTCCCAGACTTGAAGAATGAGACAGAATCCCAAATCCTAGAAGCCTACAGGACGCCGAATGTGCAAAATCATAAGAGACCCACACCTAGACACATTATAATGAAGATGCCCAACATACAGAATAAGGAGAGAATTTTAAAAGCTACAAGAGAAAGGAAGCAGATCACATTTAGGGGTAAGCCAATCAGGATAACAGCTGATCTTTCAACACAGACTCTGAAAGCTAGAAGATCCTGGAATAACATATTTCAAACACTGAAAGAAAATGGGTTCCAACCAAGAATTGTGTTTCCAGCGAAATTAAGCTTCAGGATGGAAGATGAAATTAAAACCTTCCACGATAAACAAAAGTTAAAAGAATTTGCAGCTAGAAAACCATCTCTTCAAAACATCCTTGGCAAAACATTACAGGAAGAGGAAATGGAAAATAACAATGAAAACCAACAGTGGGAGGTAGGACAGTAAAGGGGGGGAAAATAATCAAAGAGGAAAACAAACCATGTTTAGTAACATAAATAAACAAATATGGCTGGAAGAACAACCCATATCTCAATAATAACCCTAAATGTTAAAGGTTTAAACTCACCAATCAAGAGACACAGGCTAGTAGAATGGATCACAAAACAAGACCCAACAATATGCTGCCTACAGGAGACGCATTTGATAGGAAAAGACATACATAGGCTGAAGGTGAAAGGTTGGGAAAAATCATATCACTCATATGGACTTCGGAAACAAGCAGGAGTGTCCATACTCATATCAAATAAAATAGATTTCAAGCAAAGTTAATCAAAAGGGATAAAGACGGACACTACATACTGCTTAGGGGAACCATACACCAACAAGACATAACAATCATAAATATATATGCCCCAAACAATGGTGCAGCTATGTTCATCAAACAAACTCTTCTCAAGTTCAAGAGTCTAATAGACCACCATACAATAATCATGGGAGACTTCAACACACCTCTCTTGCCACTGGACAGATCTTCCAAACAAAAGTTGAATAAGGAAACTATAGAACTCAATAACACAATTAATAACCTAGACTTAATTGACATATATAGAATATACCACCCAACATCAAGCAGTTACACTTTTTTCTCAGCAGCACATGGATCCTTCTCAAAAATAGATCATATATTATGTCACAGGGCAACTCTTAGACAATATAAAGGAGTAGAGATAATACCATGCATCCTATCTGATCATAATGGAATGGAACTGAAAAATCAATGATAAAAGAAGGAAGGAAAAAGAATACATCACTTGGAGAATGAACAATAGGTTACTGAATGAACAATGGGTTATAGAAGACATCAAGGAGGAAATTAAAAAATTCTTAGAGATTAATGAAAACACAGACACAACATATCGGAATCTATGGGACACACTGAAAGCAGTTCTAAGAGGAAAATTCATTGCTTGGAGTTCATTCCTTAAAAAAAGAAAAAACCAACAAATAAATGATCTCATACTTCATCTCAAAATCCTAGAAAAAGAAGAGCAAAACAACAACAAAAGAAGTAGAAGGCAAGAAATAATTAAAATCAGAGCTGAAATTAATGAAATCGAAACAAAAGAAACAATTGAAAAAATTGACAAAACTAAAAGTTGGTTCTTTGAAAAAATAAACAAAATCGACAGACCCTTAGCGATGCTAGCGAAGAGAAGAAGAGAGAGAACTCAAATTACTAGCATACGGGATGAAAAAGGCAATATCACAACAGACACTTCAGATATACAGAAGATAATTAGAAATTATTTTGAATCCTTATACTCCAATAAATTAGAAGATAGTGAAGGCATCGATAAATTTCTTAAGTCATATGATCTGCCCAGATTGAGTCAGGAGGATATAGACAACCTAAACAGACCAATATCAATTGAGGAAATAGAAGAAACCATCAAAAGACTCCCAACTAAGAAAAGCCCAGGACCGGATGGGTATACAGCAGAGTTTTACAAAACCTTTAAAGAGGAACTAATACCAATACTTTTCAAGCTACTTCAGGAAATAGAAAAAGAGGGAGAACTTCCAAATTCATTCTATGAGGCCAACATCACCCTGATACCTAAACCAGACAAAGACACTTCAAAGAAAGAAAACTACAGACCAATATCTCTAATGAACCTAGATGCAAAAATCCTCAATAAAATTCTGGCGAATCGGATACAAAAACATATCAAAAAAATTGTGCACCATGATCAAGTAGGATTCATCCCTGGGATGCAAGGCTGGTTCAATATACGGAAATCAATAAATGTTATTCACCACATCAATAGACTTAAAAATAAGAACCATATGATCATCTCGATAGATGCGGAAAAAGCATTCGACAAAGTACAGCATCCCTTTATGTTCAAAACTCTAGAAAAACTAGGGATAACAGGAACATACCTCAATATTGTAAAAGCAATCTATGCTAAGCCTCAGGCTAGCATCATTCTGAATGGAGAAAAATTGAAGGCATTCCCTCTAAAATCTGCAACAAGACAGGGATGCCCTCTCTCACCACTTCTGTTCAACATAGTTCTCGAAACACTGGCCAGAGCAATTAGACAGACGAAAGAAATTAAAGGCATCAAAATAGGAAAAGAAGAACTTAAATTATCACTATTTGCAGATGATATGATTCTATACCTAGCAGACCCAAAAGGGTCTACAAAGAAACTATTAGAGCTAATAAATGAATTCAGCAAAGTGGCAGGATATAAAATCAACATGCATAAATCAAAGGCATTCCTGTATATCAGCGACAAATCCTCTGAAATGGAAATGAGGACAACCACTCCATTCACAATATCTTCAAAAAAAAATAAAATACTTGGGAATCAACCTAACAAAAGAGGTGAAAGACTTAAACAATGAAAACTACAGAACCCTAAAGAGAGAAATAGAAGAAGATCTTAGAAGATGGAAAAATATACCCTGTTCATGGATAGGCAGAACTAACATCATCAAAATGGCGATATTACCAAAAGTTCTTTATAGGTTTAATGCAATCCCAATCAAAATCCCAACGGCATTTCTTGTAGAAATAGAGAAAGCAATCATGAAATTCATATGGAAAAACAAAAGACCCAGAATAGCAAAAACAATGCTAAGCAGGAAGTGTGAATCAGGCGGTATATCAATACAGACTTCAAACTATACTACAGAGCAATAGTAACAAAAACAGCATGGTACTGGTACCAAAACAGGCGGGTGGACCAATGGTACAGAATAGAGGACACAGAAACCAATCCACAAAACTACAACTACCTTATATTTGATAAAGGGGCTAAAAGCATGCAATGGAGGAAGGATAGCATCTTCAAGAAATGGTGCTGGGAAAACTGGAAATCCATATGCAACAAAATGAAACTGAATCCCTTTCTCTCGCCATGCACAAAAGTGAATTCAAAATGGATCAAGGAGCTTGATATCAAATCAGAGATGCGCTGTCTGATAGAAGAAAAAGTTGGCTACGATCTACATACTGTGGGGTCGGGCTCCAAATTCCTCAATAGGACACCCATAGCACAAAAGTTAATAACTAGAATCAACAAATGGGACTTACTCAAACTAAAAAGTTTTTTCTCAGCAAAAGAAACAATAAGAGAGGTAAATAGAGAGCCTACATCCTGGGAACAAATCTTTACTCCTCACACTTCAGATAGAGCCCTAATATCCAGAGTATACAAAGAACTCAAAAAATTAGACAATAAGAGAACAAACAACCCAATCAACAAATGGGCCAAGGACCTGAACAGACACTTCTCAGAGGAGGACATACAATCAATCAACAAGTACATGAAAAAATGCTCACCATCTCTAGCAGTCAGAGAAATGCAAATCAAAACCACCCTAAGATACCATCTCACTCCAGTTAGATTGGCAGCCATTATGAAGTCAAACAACAACAAGTGCTGGCGAGGATGTGGGGAAAAGGGTACGCTTGTACATTGCTGGTGGGACTGCAAATTGGTGCAGCCAATTTGGAAAGCAGTATGGAGATTTCTTGGAAAGCTGGGAATGGAACCACCATTTGACCCAGCTATTCCCCTTCTCAGTCTATTCCCTAAAGACCTAAAAAGAGCATGCTACAGGGACACTGCTACATCGATGTTCATAGCAGCACAATTCACAATAGCAAGACTGTGGAACCAACCTAGATGCCCTTCAATAGATGAATGGATAAAAAAATGTGGCATTTATACACAATGGAGTATTACTCTGCATTAAAGAATGACAAAATCATAGAATTTACAGGGAAATGGATGGCATTAGAGCAGATTATGCTAAGTGAAGCTAGCCAATCCCTAAAAAACAAATGCCAAATGTCTTCTTTGATATAAGGAGAGTAACTAAGAACAGAGTAGGGTCGAAGAGCATGAGAAGAAGATTAACATTAAACAGGGATGAGAGGTGGGAGGGAAAGGGAGAGAGAAGGGAAATTGCATGGAAATGGAAGGAGACCCTCAGAGTTACACAAAAGTACATACAAGAGGAAGTGAGGGTAAAGGGAAAAATAATACTAGGGGGACAAATGAATGTCAGTAGAGGGGGCAGAGAGAGAAGAGGGGAGGGGAGGGGAGGGGAGGGGGGATAGTAGAGGATAGGAAAGGCAGCAGAACACAACAGACACTAGTATGGCAATATGTAAATCAATGGATATGTAACTGATGTGATTCTGCAATCTGTATATGGGGTAAAAATGGGAGCTCATAACCCACTTGAATCAAATTGTGAAATATGATATATCAAGAACTATGTAATGTTTTGAACAGCCAACAACAAAAAATTAAAAAAAAAAGAATTTTGAGATTAACACAAACAGAACTAGCTCAGGTGCCCTAGTAGAATACTAGGATAAAAACTTAGACCTCTCTTTCTAACTTGCCTACCCATATTTCTCACGTACATCCTAAACACAAGCTTTGATATAGAGTGAAATTGCCAGCTTACTTGAGAAATGAGAGACTTGAGATTTATTTGCTTTCTCTATCTTGTTTACCTTGAGATTCCTTGCCTAGAAAGTAACATCAGTTTCTATATGGTAAATATAAACTGAATGTGTGGTAAAGTCAGCAAATGTCGGGGAGAAGAAAGAATTTTTGGTTCTAGGACTTTGGTGATTTTGTGTAATTTTAAAAAATATCTGGAGTAATGATGTAGGGGCAACTCATCAACAGGTATGGTGAGTCTGTGAGGAGGGTTGACAACGTGGTTGTGAGGTTCGTGAAAGAAACAGAGTGGGCAATGACAAAAATATTTGGACACTGTTTTAGTTAGCTCTTTTACTGCTGAGACCAAAAGATCTGAGAAAAACAATTTTAAGGAGGGAAAGTTTATCTGAGGTCTCATAGTTTCAGAAGTTTCAGTCCTAGTCAGAGTGAGATGAGGCTGAACATCAGGGTGGAAAATTGTGGCAAAAGGAAGCAGCTCAAGACATCACACCTGGGAGCTGAGAGATACTTCACTTGCCAGATGTAGCCCAAAGGCAACGCCCCCAATGACCCACCTCCTTCAGCCACACCCTCCCTGCCTTTATCTACCACTCAGTTAATCCCTACCAGGGTATTAATTCACTGATTAGGTTAAGGCTATCATAACCCAATATTTCACCTCTGAATATTCTTGCATTGTCTCACACATGAGCTTTGGGGGGACAACTAACGTCCAAACCTTAACAGACACTGTTTTGCTGAATACTGCAGAGATTCATAGATTTTCTGGATTTGTGAAGCAACCCTTTGTTTGTACTCTGTACTGCCTTACATTATCTCTTGATGTTATTCAAGGTCATTTTACATACTAAGATTAAAAAGTTATAGGAGTTCATTCAACTTAAGGTCCAGTATTTTTCTTTTACCAGCTTCTTTTTATTTGGTAACAATTAGTGCAAGAAACTGGCATTAGTTGAGCAAAATTTAGCTTATTTAAAAAATTTATATATGACAGCAGAATGCATTACAATTCTTTTACACATATAGAGCACATTTTTCATATCTCTGGTTGTATACAAAGTATATTCACACCAATTTGTGTCTTTGTACATGTACTTTGGATAATAATGGCCATCACATTCCACCATCATTTCTAACCCCTTGACCCCTCCCTTCCCCTCCAAACCCTCTGCCCTATCTAGACTTTGTCTGTTCCTCCCAGGCTCCCTTTCCCTATCCCCTTATGAATCAGCATCTTTATATCAGAGAAAACATTTGGCATTTGGTTTTGGGGATTAGCTAACTTCATTTAGAATTATCTTCTCTAACTCCACTCATTTACCTGCAAATGCCATGATTTAATTTAAACAAAAATAAATGTTGGTGAGGATGTGGGGAAAAAGGTATACTCATACACTGCTGGTGGGACTGCAAATTAGTGCAACCAATATGGAAAGCAGTATGGAAGATTTCTTGGAAAATTGGGAATGGAACCACCATTTGACCCAGCTATCCCTCTCCTCGGTCTATACCCAAAGGACTTACAAACAGCATATTACAGGGACACAGCCAAATCAATGTTTATAGCAACAAAATTCACAATAGCTAAACTGTGGAACCAACCTAGATGCCCTTCAGTGGATGAATGGATTAAAAAAATGTGGCAGGGGCTGGGGATATGGCTCAAGCGGTAACACGGTCACCTGGCATGCACCGGGCGCGGGGTTCGATCCTCAGCACCACATAAAATAAAATAAAGATGTTGTGCTCTCTCTCTCTCTCTCTCTCTTAAAAAAAAAAAAAAAAAAAAAACTCCTGGTCTATTCTTTAAAAAAATGTGGCATATATACACAATGGAATATTACTCAGCAATAAAAGAGAATAAAATTTAGCATTTTATAGAACTTTTAATTTGTTATATTACTGATAAGTAAAAAGATTTTATTTTCTTTAAACTTCTTCTTTTTCTATTTAATAATAGCAAGAGTAGATTCATTCTTTTACTGTAGTTAAAACCTAAAATGAATAGAAAAAAAATAATTGAAAAATTGAAAAGCCTAGAAATGTATAATTAGTTCCAGAGATAATATTTCTTCTTTTTTATTCATACATCTCTGAAATGAACTTCTAATGTATGTGTATGTGTGTGTGTGTGTGTGTGTGTGTGTGTGTAAAAGTGGAGAAATGCAAAGCTGGTTTTTGCTGTATACTCCTTGCTTGTTGAGTGTTTCTAGTAGAGTTGGATCTTCCTAGTCCAGCAACCCTATCTATTATAGGAAGTACCTACAGTGACTTGATTTTTATAACTCTTTGCTCTCTTTGTTTTACTCAGACATCATTTTGACATTCATCCTCACTGCACTGTAAATAAGTATCATTCAAAGGCTGAAGCTCCAGTAACTTCACTTGGTCAGATACCCCTCAGCAGTCGACTCAGTGGGATGGCCCTTGCTGCCTTCAGCCCCGTCAACCTACCTATGTTCTAAACAAAACATTCAATTGCTATTGCCCTTCCTGTTTTGTAACCTTTGCCCATTGTGAACCCTTCAAAATGTATAAAATGCCCAGTGTCCAAAGAGGAAATAATGAGCCCAAAATGTATCCATCAAGTATAATGTAGTTGCCTGGCCAACTGTAGGATATAAAGAAAGAAGAACTCCCTGCTGTGCTCTCTCGTTTGAGAGAAGAGTTGCTGACACCTTTTAGTCTTTTGTCCCTGGGAGCTTATTTCCTTTTTCTCCATCTATAGCATTTCTAAGATCTATATTATCAGAGAAAGGAGAGGAGAAGAAAAAAATCAAGTGTGAAATGCAGTCATGAACTGTATCTTGAAATCTATACAACCAAGAGGCTAAGGAGGCAGAGAGGGTCCTTGGCCTCTAGTCAAGGTTCGATTTCAAAGGGTGACTACATATACCTGAAATTCTGCTGCATCCAGGAGGGTCCCACCCATCAATTTGAGGTACCAGAGCTGCAGACCTTTCTGTGATATCAATAATAGATGATTGAGAAGCAGCTTATGAAATATAATTGGCAGCTTGGACTGAGTCTAAATAGTACCTTGCAAGCTTACATAACCTCAAAATATATGACTTTTTACTTCCCTGTGTTAGGGAACAAGAGGACGTGCGTGGGTCATGATTAAATGCCTTGAACAAAATAAGTAAACGATATATCTTTCTCCGAACCTCATTCTTCCACCAGCATTGTTCATTTCAGTCAGGTGAGACCCAATAGTAACCTGGAAACCAACTGTAACTTTTCCCTAACCCATATTCTCTCACATCTAAACTCCCAATCCTACAATAATTAATTTATCCATTCACTTCTCTCTACCCAAGTCTCTAACTCATGTTACCAATGTATGTTTCCTGGATTACTAAAACCGATCCCAAAATGACCCTGTAAGCTCAAGTTTGAGTCATTCTATTGTTGTTGTTTTCCCCTCCCCCTCCCCCTCCCCCTCCCCCTCCCCCTTCTTCTTCTTCTTCTTCTTCTTTCTCTCTCTCTCTCTCTCTCTCTCTCTCTCTCTCTCTCTCTCTCTCTCTCATTGGGAATCCAACACAGTACCCTGCATAAATTAGACAACTGCTGTACTGTTGAGCTCTACCCCCAGCCCAAGTTTTGGACCTTCCTAATATATGTTTATCACTGCAGCCAGAATGATCTTACTGAAAGGCAGAAATCTTTATAATCCTCGATGTTGCTACTGTCCTTAAAAGCTCACAGTCCCTCCCACTGCTGTGTGATGCCCTGTAATGTTTTCTACTTACCTCCCTGTTCTTATCTCTCACCCCCCTTTTTTCCATACTGAACTAAATTTCCTTAAGTTTTCCCTATTAACTTCCTCTCCCTTTTGGACCATGGTCCCCTTTTCCTGTGATATATTCTTATCGTACTGGCTTCCTCTTGCTTACCTTTTAGGTCTCACTCTCCTCTCCTCTTTGGACTTGGCTAGGCTTCTCTGCAACTGCTTTAACTGGTTAATTCCTCTATCATAACCTTCAAATTGCATTGCCACATCACTGTTGGTGGGTTCACCATAGAAAGGAGGGCTCTAAGATGGCACTGTGAGAGATATATCTCAGGTGTGTTTATTGTTTTATGCCCACGACATCACATTGTTTGTTGAATGAAACGGTAATTAATAGTTCTGGAATCCCTGAGACCCAGGGCCATGAGTGGTTCGATGAGAAATGAACTTTCTTTTCCTATCCCACCTGGATATTGATAGAGTGTTGACAAATGTCAGGAAAAAATGTCCCTGTATGTCCCTTACAGAGAAAAAATACAGGGGGCTGCTTGTCCACAGAGAGTACTGGGCTTCTTTGGGGGATGTTGCTTCTTTCTGGCTTTGCTTTCAAAGCTTCAAATGAGGCAAGGTCGTGCATGAAATAGAACACTTAGTTGCAACCTGATATAAGTGAAATAACTCTGTAAAATTAGGATATATGGACAATTTCAAAGTGCTGACAAAAGTCCCAAGTTTCCTGGAAGTATAAAAGAATGCAGGGTGGGCAGAACTGAATACATAAAATGTTCTTTTGTATTTTTCCTCCCATGCTGAATTAAAAAAAAAAAATTCCTAATCCTATGCCCACTTCCTTCCTCCCATGAGCAGTTATTTTGGGCCTATGAGGTTCCAGGTACAGTTTTATGTGCTGAGAATATAATGGTAATGACATACACACAAAATAACCAGGCTTGTGGAGCTCATATTTTAGTTGGGGAGACTGAATTTTAAAAAAATATATAACATAATGTTATGTAATGAAAAGTTCAATGAAGGAAAGACAAAGAAGCAAGAAATGAGGAGAGACTAGACTACAGTATGGGGAAGTTGGTAGGACAGGCTAAGTCTGGTTGTCAAAACAGACTCTCTGAGAAGGTGTTAAAGAAAATATCCACCACACAGAAATACACCGGCAAGGAAAACTTTGTTCATGACTATTGAAGGTGGGCTCAAGATGATCAAAACAGGGGAAAGATCAAACTCAGTTTTGTAAATATGAAAACAAGAAGAATTCTTAACTACTGGGTGCACCAGTGGAAACAATCTAGAAAATATAGGGTGTAGGTGGACACATGATGAAGTCATTTGTGTTTCTTAATTATCCCCTACCAAAGTTAGGCTCTTAACTTCCTATAGAGAATGGGTTACTCCAAGATCCTTAAGAAACATGTTCATGGACTGCAAACTGGAAAGAGGCAATTGCCAATTTTCTAAAGTAAATGTTCTAAGGAAAGTGAGGTCAGGGGCCTGTAATAAAGAAAAATGTGTCTAAAGTTGAGTAACGCTGAAGAGACGGTCAAGGCTTTCTTGATCAAAGATGATATTTGGGCAGAGAGACTTTAAAAGTGAAAGAATTGTGAATGAATTCTGAGCAAGAATACTGTCAGCAGAGGCAAGAGTGGGGGGAGCAATCAAAAACACCAGTAGGGCTGGAGTGGAAAGAGCAAAGAGCAAAGAGGAGAGGCATTGGAGGTAAAGCTATGAGACTGGTTAAAGGCCAGATCAAGGAGACTCTCCTAGGGAAGACACTTTGGGACTAAACCATGGGAATCCTTAAGGGAGAGAATTAATAATCTCCATGTCTGCTTGAGGAGTCTGTTGTCTTGAGAATTGAGATCTGGTATTGGAGAATGACAGAGAGACTCATAAGAAGTCTGTAGCAATAATATGAGTATGGATCTTAAAATAGGGTGGTAATGATGAGGCAGAGATGCTTGATGTAAAGCCAGAGTTTTCCAAAGAAACACCCAATGGGAGATTTAGTTATACACTGTGGGTACTGGCTCACGCAGTTATGGAGACCCAGAAGTCCTGTGGTCTGACCCCTGCAAACTGGAGCAGTAGGAAAGCCAGTGGTGCAGTTCAGTCACAGTCTTCCCACTCTCAGGCCTTCAGACATAGACTGAATTCAAATGCTAATTGTTTCTGCAAATACTTTCAAAGTCGTACCCAGAAATTGTTTTCTCACCTGAGTATCCCTGAGTCAAGTCAAGCTGACACAAAAATTAAGTATCACACCTTATTGCTGGATGATGAATATGAGATAAAAGTAAGAATGAAGGAAAACTCAAATTTTGGGGCTGAGTAACTAGGTGAATACCGGTCATACATTGGAGAAGCCTGAATGGAAAAAGTAGGTGTAGACACTTGTGATTGGTATTAAAGAAAGAGGTGGTTAGTTCCAGTGAAGTTCAGCAGTCATTTAGGTATTTTGCCTGGGAAGTTGAATGTATATTGCTTAATAATGAGGCTATGGTCTGAGAAATGTGTTTTTGGGTGAACATTGTAAAGTATACTTACACAAAACTAAATAATGTAGGTTGACCACTTGGTTCAATGAACGAGAGCTGCTGCAGTCATGACATAGGATGTTTTACAATAAATTTTTCCTTTATAAATTCCTTTATAAATTTTTCCTTTATAGGAATATGCTCCATAAACTTTATAGAATCGTATAGGATATGCAAAAACTAGTAATTATTAGATCCTTTTTAGTCTCAGGGGACCATCATCATATATGCAATACTTTATTGACAAAAATGTTGTTTTGAGATGCACAACTACATTATCCTGAAGTTCAAGGGAGACAGTAGAGATAAGAAAAAAGGAATTTGGGAATTGTTTGAGTGTAGTTCATAGTTTGAACCAGGCTGTATGTTTTCCAGGGTAGGAAGAAGAGCAGAAAAATAGAGCATTTGTTTTTTTCTTGTTTATCCTCATCTGACAAAGTCTCTTTATGGACTCAGATCAATATTTTAAAAGAATTACTTGGATTAATAAGTACTCACTTCTTACAATAAACCTTTCTTATGATTCACCCAAGGTTGAATTATAAAATAAGCCCATGTTTTATGGTAGCATCAAAGCAACGGTGCTGAATTTATTTTAAAGAATGCTTATGGAAGTTAAAAAAATGTATATGATATGCTAATAGTTGAAAAATGAAGAATTTCATTTGGGTTTTTTAACCTTATTTTATGATATAGTATTTAGAAATATGCATATACAAGTGGTAGAAGACACTGCACTCTTTCAGGCTTCTTTGGGCCTTGAGCTCGGTACTGGCTGCTACAAGAAATAAATAAGAGATAACTCTTCATTTTTTTTCTAATGTTTTTAAATCTCTTCTTAGCATTAAATAAAGCAAAAGTGACTATGCATAAATGAATAATGACACTGCATTAACTGGTGGTGCTTTTTAGTTCTTTATTAACTTTAATCAGTGGTGGATGAAACTCAAGGGATTTTAAATATCAAACAAACTCAGATGAGCTTCACATAGAGAACATTTCCACTCAGTACTCAATTATCTGGTCCTCAGAATCTTATTTCTATGTTTTCTTTTCCTACATAGGTAATGAAAAGTTGTCAAATATAAGGACAGATGGGGATATTGAGTGTCTGCTATGTGCCTGGCTTGGTCCTAAGTGCTAGGATTAGAAATCTTTGTATAACGGATAATAGTATTTGCTTGAATTAGAGCAAATAGACAAATAAAATAAGCAAAATTTGTATACTAACTGGTAATAAGTGGATAAAATAAAGCAGGATTCAAGAAATAGGAGAGCTGGGTTGGAGGTAGTTTTTCAAATATAAATGGAATGATAGGGAAGTCCTCAATGAAGGGATATTGAGTAAAGATAAGAAGGAAGCAAAGGAGAGAGCCATGGAGATGCCCCTTAGAGAAGCACTGCAGGTGTGGGAACAGGAGAGGAAGACAGTTTTAGGCTGAAGTATGGCTGGAGTGTTTGAGGAATAGCAAGGAGACTAGTGTTTCTGGAGATGAGTGAGAAATAGGAAGAACAGTAGGAAATGGTGTTAATATAGCAGATATCAGACTAATAGGGTTTTGAAGCCCTTGTGGACATTTGGTACTGAATTTGATGAAAACCCACAGAAGACTTTGCATTTTGAGAGAGGCTCACAAGCTGCCATATTAAAAACAGACATTGGGGGTAGGCAGGGTGGCAGGGGCAAGAATGAACACAGGGTAAGCTTGTTAAGGTTACTGCAGGAACACAGGTGAGGTGATAATCAGAGATGACAGTGGACAATGAGGTTAGCTATGGAAGTGATGAGATTAGACCAGAAATATTTTGAAAGTGTATATGATGGCACTTGTATTTGGAAAGTGAGAGAAAGGAATTAAGGATGACTTTAAGGTTTCTGGACTCATTGGAATGTAGTTATCTACTGAAGTGGTGAAAATGAGACACAGGTTTGGGGATGAAGATTAGGAATTTGTTTTAGAATATTTTAAATTTATACCTACTTAAAGATACATCTATAATTATCAAGAAGGCATTTAGATACATGAGTCTAGGGTCCACGGGAGCTGTCTCAGAATTTATGTTTGGGACTCATCTGCAGGTACTTGGTATTTAAATGAACAAGCAAAAGTAGAGGAGTTGTCCCTGAGCTGAAGCCAGGAGTCACCATCCATGTGTAGAGGTTGAGAAGCTGAAGAGGCACCAGCAAAGGAAACTGAAAAAAGTGACCTAGGAGGAAATGCAGTAGTCTGGAAAGCAAGTGAAGAGAGCTTTTGAAGGGGTGACCAATTGTGCCCAAGAACACTGACCATGAGATGAGGAAAACAAGGACTGACAATAAAAACTTGTATATTTAGTAGAGTGGAAGCCACTGCTGACCTTGGGCAAGCAATTTCAGAGGAACAGTGTTGCAGAGGCTGGGCTTGAGCGAGAACTATAGTTGAGTGTACATTGGTGTCAATGAAGACAGAAAACTCCTTCAATAACTTTATGGAGAGCAGAGGAAAGAGATTTTGACTGCATGACTGAAATCAGTAGAGCTTGGTTCCTCTTTTTAGATGAGAAATATGTATGCTAATGGCTACTGATTACTAAAGATACATTGGTGTTACAGTAGAGAGTTGAGAAGAGAAAATTGCTAGAGTCTTATACATGAGTAGTCTGGAAGGACTGGAGTTCAGTGCTCACAAGAAGTTCTGCCTTTAGGTAGGAAACAGAACAGAGTCAGAGTCTCTGTCTCTCTGTCTCTCTGTCTCTCTGTCTCTCTGTCTCTCTCTCTCTCTCTCTCTCTCTCTCTCTCTCTCTCTCCATTTCTACTCTCTTCCTTCCTCCTTTTCTATATCCCCACCCTTTATCTTTTGTTAAAAGGTTTAAAGTGTCTTACTTAGAAATTTTAAAATATAAGTATATCCAAATTAAGTTATGGAAAAGGAAAAAGAAGTTGAGATACATGGTTTGCAAGCTTAGAATAAACATTGGCAATTCATCTTACTAAGCATGTTGAATATTTTAGCAATCCTAAAATAAGCCGACCCCTCTTCTTCCCCAGCTCTGTAACTAAACGGTTGTCTAATTTTGGTCAAATTATTAAGCTACCAGGAGCTGGGTTTCTACAGCAGTCAAATAAGAGTGATGATCTAGGTACTGAAGGTCCCTAAGAGTTTTAAAAGCTTATGAATTTGCAATGTATTAATTTATTGACTTCATTTTGTCTCCTGCAATCTACTCACTTATTCAAAAATGACTAATTTATTTTGTAAATCCGACTCGGGTACATAATCCTTGACTCCATTTATTTTTTATGTTAAGATACTCTTCATTTTCAAAATGTTCAGGGTAAATACTTCTGATATTCCATTGTAGTAGGGCTTACATATGCTTTTAAGAATGTGCAGCATTACATGGGATTTAAAATCTTTTACTTAATGACTCATTAATTATTCTTAGTAAATGAACTATAAAAATGGTGATAGCTCCAAAATAAATATGCATATGTATACAAAACAACTATAAGTGGGAACTTTTAAACTTACTTCTTTAGAAAAATAAAATTAATATGCATAATATTGGAATCCATATTTCTTGGATATTCAAGTGAATGTATGAATTATTATATACTAAAAACTCTAAGATGGATGGATTTTTTACAATCTGTATGATGCCATAAGTGTTCTCATTGGTCCCTCTGGAGGTGTTCTCCTATCCCCATAAAAAGCTGTGAATCCTGTTGTGTCCTTTAAAAACTATTTCACTTTCAGTTAATTATTTTACAAAGTCACAACCTTCTTAATCTACTACCATCACTTGCAAAAGATTAAGCTTCCTGTTCTATTGGCAATAATTTGGCGTCACCCCTAGGGATTCCTGACAACATCAGGGCATGTTGACATTGAATGTGTTCTCTGAAGCATGAAGGGACAGCAATCACACCTACCTGGAAACAGAAAAAGTTGAATTCATAGAGACAGAGCAGAATGGTATTTACCAGGGACTAGGGAGTCTGGGAGATGTTGGTCAAAGGATACAAGTTTCAGTTGTATGGAATGGCTACTCAAGGAAGAAAGCAATACTTTTAGGGAGATTGAAGCCGGGAGTTCCTAAAACCAGGCAACTTCTCCTGAGTTATGCATACATAACACTGATCAGTTGATTTTTGAAAATTTTCATGAACTCACAAGGATTTTTTTTTTCTTTAAGTAAAAAACTAATCACCCAAACAGACAGGTTGGACAGTCAGTGAGTCTTTAACTCTGGTTATATCTGAAAGAGAAAGTCAGAAGAGTCCTCACTGGATTTGGCCATTCAGAGGTCAGTGGTGAGAGGAAGCAGTTTGGCAGAGGATATGGGGAGGGAGATTGGTTTTAAAGGAAAGAGAGATAATGACAGGGCACTGAAACACAATTATGAGAGGATATTTTTGTCTAGTTTGGTTTGTTACTTAATTTTGTTATTTAATGAGAGATCTCTGACCACATCTGAATAACCTGAGGTTAAGGAGCATCTGCTGAGTGTGTGTGTGTGTGTGTGTGTGTGTGCATGCTCGCAGATTGCAGCAGGAGCAGCATTGTTTTGGAGCTAGTTGGTACAGAGGAAGCTTCCAAATTCTGCAGCCAAGGGCTTTCTAGTTTGGCCTTTTTAAATTTTTTATACTGGAAATTGAACCCAGGGGCATGAGCCACATCCCAAGCCATATGTGTGTGTGTGTGTGTGTGTGTGTTTGTGTGTACACACACACATACATACCTACATGCATATATATTTTATATTCTTTATACTTTTTTATTCTAACTAGTTATATATGACAGTAGAATTCATTTTGACACATCTTACGTAAATGGAGTATAACTTCTCATTTGTCTGGTTTTACAAGATGTAGTGGTACACAGGTAATGTAATCATATATGCACACCTTTATATATTATGTATATCTTATATATAATATATATAGCATATTATATATATATATTTATTGAGACAGGGTCTTCCTAAGTTGCTTAGGCTGGCTTTGAATTTGCAATCCTCCTTCCTCAGCCTCTTGGGCCACTGGGACTATAGGAGGGTGCCACCACACCCAGTCCCAGTTTTGCATCTTCATAACACAATGGTGACTTCTTTTAAGAGTCAGCAGTGGGCAGCAGCTTTCTCCTTCTGTACCAACCCTCTGTGGCAGAAGCAGCAGCTGTCCCAGTGTGTCTGCACTGGCCGTTGTCTGCCTGAAGTCCCCTCTCTCCTTTTTTCTTTTGTCTGAATTCTATGTACTTAGTTTCCTAGATTTAGCCAGTGTATCAGTTCATCGTGGAAGGTTCTCCTGACACCTGTATACCCCATAGTCTTATATAAGTTGTGTCACTCTCCCATGTGTTCTCCTTTACTCCTTATTTCTAACTTTCTAAGTAGCTCTCTTTATTACACTTTGTCAATTCCTTCAACATACAGTAAGAGCCCTGTAGACAGGAACTATGACTTTGTTTTTGTTTTAACATGAAACTTCGGCCCTAAGAATGATAGTTACAACTTAGTAGAGCCTCAGTTTATAAATGAATAAAATTATATGTAAATGGAGGTCTGAGTACCACTGAGAGGCATCAAGTGACAATTTGGCCTTTTCATGAAAGTGACTATTTCTAAACACATATGTGAAAATATTCCCCAAAGGAGAAACCTAATTACTCTGTAATTCAAATGAAGTAGCAATCAAACCCACTCTCAGACACAGCTTTCAAGAATATCAGGCCCATGCTATGCCAACAATTTCCCTAATTTTTTCTTTTCCGAGAGCCCATTAACTTAACTCAGAGGAGGGCTTGCTGTCAGACTCTTTTGGGGTAAGAAAAATAGTTGGTTAACTAAATATTTTTAAAGGGCACAGATAAATTAAAATAATGAGGCAGAATGGTTTCTTTAGTGGCTTTTACCCTTGTAATTGTTTGTTTGGTTATGACCAAGAAGAATATGGACTCTGGTAGTTGGAAGAATTTCTTGAAAAATTAGACTCAGAATGTAGGTATTTAAAAAAGATATAAAAGTTGAAAGGCTTATAAACTTTCAAAGTTTTCATTCATATGGGAAAATGATTTACTTAATTTTTAAAAAATGTATTTCTTTAGAAATTTGATTTTTTCCTTCAACACTTAAACTTACTTAAAATATATTAAAGATTATTTTGAGTTTTCTTTAAAAAAAAACGAATGTAGGCTTTTTAAATTTTCAGCACTCCAGTGAAAGAGTTTTTAATTCATCATAATTGTTGTGACTTTGACAATATCTCTAGGTTTTTAAATATCAACAGTATTGCTACAAGAAAAGCAAAAAAATAAGTAACACGATGAAAAATCTGGTAGTCATTAGCTCATGACAATACCTGGAATTTGCATATGACCAGTTCTTTTAATCTGAATTAAGCTTGTCTATGTATTCCAAGTATTAACTGAACATGTAAAGATAACTGGAAACCGTTTATTCTTTCCAATGAAATAGGAAAAATATTTGTATTTGCCTATTATAGATCACTAATGAAAAGGCATAAAGTAGTTAAAACAGAATTGTGCTGTTATCTATATGTCAAGTTGAAGGAATTTAAAAAAAAAATTTTTTGACCCAGTGTCTCACTGAGTTGCTTTGGGCTTCCCTAAATTGCTGAGGCTGGCCTTGAACTTTCAATCTTCCTGTCTGAGCTTCCCTAGTTACTGGAATTGCAGGGGTGTGCCACCATACCCAGTATAGTTTGGAGGAACTTTTAATCAAACATAAATGCTATATTATAACAAAAACTTATTTTCCAAATCAAAATCTTTCATAGTCTATACTTCTTAGCTGGTTTTTATTGTATTTATGTTCCCCATAAACAAAATAAAGGACCACAACCTGTCACTCAGCATTCTCTAGGTCTTGCTATGATTCTTGTAGTGCTCTCATTCTGACTGGTGCATATTGCTGCTAGTATTACTCTGAGCATCATTAATTTAGTCAACGAATGCATATTTTTGTGCTTCTTCTGTACACAGTGTTGTAGACACTGGGGAATCAGTGGTGAAAACCACAGTTGTCATGTTGGTGTTGGCCTTTTTGGAATTTAAAATTGATGGCTAGAAAAGCAATATGTATAAATAAGTTAAAGAGAAGGGTTATAAGTTGCATGAAGGAAATTAACAGAATTCTGTGAGAGGAACTGAGAAATAGAGTGACTTTATGAGTTCACGGGTCACAGTGTCCATGAACATGGTGTACCCCTCCAGGTACTTCCCAGATTCCCTATGCTCTGGACAGTTTCCCCAACAGCTCCCTGCCCATGCTGTGCAGTCTGCACCCCACTTCTCAACACTTCTGTGTGATAAATTCATCTCTCTCAGAAGAGTCTACATTATTAAAGGAACACTAAATATCCTATTCAGAAGCATTTGTAATTAAATGACTTTGTTTCATTTTTCTTTTTTACTATTGGGATGGATGACTTTAATTGTCTGGTCTTTTTTGAGAACCCATGTGGGTATTTAACCATATATTAATGAGTCATATGGTAGGATCTCAGAGATAGAGAAAACAGCACTACAGAGAAGGAGCGAATAAGCCACTTACTTTATATAGACAAAAATAGAGAAATGGGCAAATAATTTAGTTTGCAGATGATTTACAAAACCTTGTACAGTATTGTACATTCTTCTAAGAAACAGAGACACATTCCTACTTGGGTTTACATAGGGAAACATGGATTGAAATCGGAGCTTTGCCATTCAACAGACCTCATGTATGAACTTGTGCAAATTGTTTTTTTTGACACCTTTGTCCTTAATAAACCTGAATACAATCAACTGCTCAGACTATCTTCCAGAAGACTGAAGATTCAGTAGAAATGTGCCAAAGAACTGTGAATGGATAATTTTCTTCAAATTTAGAGTAAAGTAAGATTGAGGGCCAACTATGTGCCAGGAATTACCCAGTGTTGGCAATAATATCCTTCTGTTACTAATGAAGAAACTAACAGTGGTAAGTGGTTGACTCAAAGTCGTGATGGTAATAAGTAGTATGAGGATGAGGTATGAAGTCATTCAATACAAAGTTCTATTTTTTTTTTAATCTTTTAACAAAGCAGAAGAAATTACTGTGTGACTTGTAATTCATTTCATTGGAGGCTTGGTGTTAAAGTCCTGTAGGAAGTGGAGGAATCCTTCAGAATTGTTTGTTTTTTGCTCTTATCCACTAGAATGGGGTTATTTTCACATGCTCTGCATACTCTCAAGTGAGTGAATGAAGGCCCCTTATTTTGGCTCTCATAAAGTGACAAAATTATTTGAGAAGCATCTAATGTTTTACTCTAGTAAGGAAGACTTCTCCTGATAATTTTCTAAAAACAATTTGAAAAATACCCAAACAAAGTCTTAGGGATGTTGGTTGGTTTACTCAGTATTGTCTCCACGGAAACTCTCCTTTCTTTTTTCTTTAGCCTGTGAATTGCTGTGAAGAGAGATCCTGTTGAAGGACCTGTTACATCTGTTAAATATTCATTTGCTCATCTGGATAAAGACTTTCCACACTTTAGAAGATACATCTCCTGTAGAAACCTTAACTGTCTTGACGAACTATCTATCTCCCTCAAAAAAGGATAAGTAAATTGGGACCATATATTTTCTTATATTATAAAAACATAAAAAAATACTATAAAGGAAAATCAAGGTAGTGATGATCTGCAGAACTGCTGAGATAGTTGTAATATTTTCTGAACATTTTAGCATAGCAATATTGATTTTTCTATACATATGTATGCAGCAATATACAGGTGTTTACAATCTTGGTATAATTTGCAATGAATTTTAAAGATGTTAAAAACAACAGCAGCAAACCATAAATGATTAGCATTTCAAGTCCAAAGGTATGATGAAACAGCAAATTATACTTTTTAATAAGTGCATTGTTCTGCTGAAAGAGATTATTGTATTCACTGACAGGCAATTCTGTAATGATCAATTATTGTTTAAAAGCTTTTCCTATGATATTTTTGGTACGCAGTTAAAAAAATAATTCCTCAGCTAATTATATGTGTACAATTATAATTGTTTTCTTTAGTTAAAATTTAACCAGGTTAACTGATAAATGGTTTTGAAAGTATATGTACTTTCCCTACTTTTCTTTAAAATTTCCCAAATAACATGAGTTTCCCCAACCACAAAAACAGTATAATATGAAGAAATGACAAGGTTTGGGGCATAATCCTTGTTTTTGTTTGTTTGTTTGTTTGTGGTACTCAAGATTGAATCCAGGGAAACTCTACCACTGTGCTAGATACCCACTCCCACCCCGCCCCACCAACCACTCTACTTTTGAATTTGAGACAGGATCTGGCCAAGTTGCTGAGGCTAGTCTTGTAAGATGTATGCCATAGTACCTGGCATTTTTTTTAACAGGAATATGATAATTTTTTGCTTATTTTTTTTGGTGCTGAGGATCAGACTCAGGGTCTCATGCATGCTAGGCAAGCACTCTACTGAGCTCCAACCCCCCCCACCCCAATCCTTTATTTTATATCTGTTGCATTTTATAAGAAGCAGCACTAATTGACACCTAGAATTCCATTTTTACCTCCACTTCCAAATAGCAAAACATTTGCTGTGGTCTCTCAAACTAATGATTAACCCAAGTGAACATTTCTACCTTACGTTATACTTTTCACTCTGTTAAGTTCATTCTGATGTCTTTAAAACTCAAGGAAGATTGCTTAATCCCTGCACAGTTTTGGATACAGAGGTACATTAAGCATAAGAGAAAATTAACTCCTTTATTTTCAAATTGGAACATATTAAAAGCTTATATGATCTCAAAGATTTATGTTCAAAAATTTTTTATTCCTATTTTCAATCATTATAGTCATGTCAGAGTTATGAACTTTATTATTGGTAATCATTATGGTTTTCTGATTGATTAAATTGAGGATTTATCACATAAGCTATTTATTTTTGTATAGAACATCTATTGACAAATGTGTGAAGTCAGTAATGATCTAGTCATTGAATTAAGGTGCACAGAATGTGTGACCTCTAAATAAAATGGTCTCCTTCAAAAGTCTGAAAGATTTCCTTTAATATTCTGGTTCCCTCCTTCTCTCTCTCTTCCTTTCTTCCTTCTGAGAATGTTCAGACAATAAGAACCTCAGAGTCAGGTGCAGGTACCCAGCCCTTGGGGACCAGGACTGTGTTTTTCCCAGACACAGCAGGAGAGTAGAGGATCTGTAGGAAGAGTGAAATATTAGGCAGACACAAAACTCTTTTACCCTAAAATTTCACCTCCAGCTGGTGTTGAAAATGTTAAATATAATTCTATATTTTGGGCTGAAACATACCATCCTTTCTTTCACATTAAGTTGTTTAAACTTAATTTTTCAGGATGCTTGTCTTATTTACTTTGGGGTGATTTCTTAATAACAGTATAACAGTAGTTATGCTTTTATAAGATTTCTTTAGTTCACACAGTTTTAGACACTATTGGCTAATTTAAAGCATGGATACTTGGAGATGTTTGCAACTGCATGTCCTCTTTTTTCTCATATATATATATATTTATTTATTTACATATATTCACAAATTCTCTGTAGGGGGAGTTCCTAGAACAAGGGCTCTTCTATACCTTTCATAAGTTAATGGTCGGCTGTGGAATAAAAAAGAATAAAAGACAGAATAGTCTTTTGTTATCAGCACACACAGTCCAATTCTCTCTTGATATTCTTTTATCCATTTTATTCATTAAATTTCAGTTCATTATCATCCACATACAAAGGGATGAGTAACTACAAAAGGCTTTTGCTTAGAAATACAGTTCTGTATAATAGTACTTGCCTTTGAAGATGCACGTTTTGTGTGAAAATTATTTATTTCTTGGCCTAGTAAGGAATTTTTCCTTTCTCCATTTTTTTTTTCCTTTTCTTGTCCTGAAGGAAGTAGTTTGAACTCACCATTCTGTGGATTTTTGTTCATCTGGAAATGTGTTGGACTAAAGTGTAAAATTACAGTTTATAACCCACTGAGCCTCCTTTTATTCTGGGCCTTCTACTAGAAGAGAGGAACTGCTTCCCTTCCTCCCTGTTAGAATCCATAGCGAGACCCAGAAGCGGGATGAAGAATTTGTCTTACTTCTTTCAGCTCAAACAGCGTCTCACATTTTGCAAAGGTAAATGAGATTGATCTATTTAAATAAGCCTTCACTGCCAGAATCTTGGCAGGACCAGCTGAATAGCCCAGGTAGCCTTCAACTTGTCACCTTTGGACAATTGTAACAACAGCAGTTCAGATAATGAGTTTCATCTTTGGAAACATGTCTTTCATGGTGCCTACACAAAAATTATACTGGACAAAAGTTAAATAAGCAAGGAAGACTTCCTTTTGACTACTGCAATAGGAGACATTTAACACAACTCTGCTGGAGGGTTGTTGAGCAGTGGAGTGAGCTAGTGGTGAATTACTGAAGGATGTTAGGGTGAGGCTGATCAGCAGGCTATGTCCAACACATTGGTTTCTATCTGACTTTGCAGAAGATTTTCTTTATAATTAGGCCAATTGTGCTTGCTAATTGGTGCTCAGGAAGTTAGGTTCCTATCATTCCACAGAATCTCCAAGAAGATAGGAGTGCTATCTTCCTTGATGATTGCATTTCAAAGAGAGAGTTCTCAGGTGTTGGAGAAAGACATCCCTGCATTGTAAAATTGTCAAGAAACTTTTAAAAAAGATTCACATGTCAAAAGGGCATAGAAAAAGATAAGTTTGTTAAAGAAATGCTCTAAGAAAAGGATGACGCAGGGGTGAGTAGAGTCAGGAGGAGCTCCTTTAAGTTTAGTCAAGTTGAGGTGAATATTAATGTCTTGTTCAACAGTTAAATTATTTCTGCCCGTATTATACCAGCCATGAATTCTATTGATTCTCAGACAAGCCACTTGAAAATCTGTATTAGTCTGGACTAAGTTTACACTGAAGTAAACTTTATTCAGAACACATTCTAAACAAATGAATAGCTGAAGCTAAATATTAGAGAGCATTTTTAAGTTTCTTGAAAAACTTCTTAAAGCACACTTCGAGGTTTCACCTAATGTAAAAAAAAAAAAAACACCTCTAATTTTACATCACCATGATTTAGAAATTATAAACCTTTCCTATCCTTGAAAACAGCCCCTAAGACCTTTACTTGATAGCATTGTTACTTTATTCATCAAAGAAACAATACTAATTCTTAAATGCAAAATTAATTCTATGGTTTATAATTGGAATTAATTTCTGGTTCTCCTAAATGAGAAATGCAATTTTGACTATACTTTTGTGACTTGTGGTCATAAAATAACTGCGATTACTGCTCAGATATTATAACATGAAGGGTTAAGATTTATGATTGCCTAAGTGAACAGCTAGCCTGTTAGAAAATGTGAGTTTGTTCTGAGGACAAGGAAGGGCCAGAATAAAGTGCTGTTTTAGTTATTCTATGAATATTCTACTTACTAATGCACCATTGTTCATCAATATTTATGATAAATATTATGGGGTCATTGTTGAGTTTAATATTCCTCTTTGGGCAAAATAAGCTTTCAGCATATTTAATCTTCTCCTCACATGCTCTTCCAGTTGGTTGAAGCAGTTCCTAGAATGAAACTATAGGGGAAAAGTAATATGTTTCATTCCCATCCTGGGGACATGCTGAGGCCCTTATAACAAAAGATGGATCAAAAGAGAAAATTATCTAAGTTTCATGCGACATAGGAACCTTAAAAATGAAATGAAGATGTGAAGAAGCATGGAAACCTGTTTTAATGCTAGTTATGATGGAGAAGTGGCTACTTCAGCAGACGAATGATAGGATACAAATGTCTGACCTAGTGACAATCAGGTGGGGAGAACTTACTGGCCACTGTTCACATTCTTCTCCATGACCCTGTGTCTTCAGACATGAGGGTGTTCCTTTCGGCTGGGTAAAGGGAGACCAGCTCTCACAGGAGGATCTGTGACCTTCTCAGGGGAGATGGATAGAGTAAGTTAAAAGGTGACTTTCTGCTTCTGAGGTTTTTCCAATGTCATTTTGTTTAAACTGTTTGGGGATAGCATGACTAGCATCTTATCAATACCCTGCCCAGAAATCAATACAGTGGCATTTTAAATACATCAAAATAAAATGACTGGAATGTTGGCATCATCTCAATGTAGTTCAAGTACCTATACTTCTTATAAGTTGTTCCCAGCTTGATGATCTTCAAATTTTGAGTGCCTACTTTGTGCAAATAATATAGTAGAATTATTTATATATATATATATATAAAGACACTGTTTATAACTTTGTTTTATCTCTTTGATGACCCAATGGGACAGGTATTATTTTTCCTATTGAATAGATTGAGACACAAAGAAGTTTGCCCAAGGTTGCACAGATAGTAAGTGCAGAACCAGTATATGAGTTCAGGAAGTCTTCCTCCATAGCTACACACTGATTAAGCACTATGCCAAAAAAAGTAAATACAGAAATAATCAGTACTTACAATGTAGGATAAATGCTATTAAAGGAAAAATGACAGTATGAAAAAGGGTACAAATGCAGTTCTATTTCAGAATGAGTGTTCTAAGAAAGCCACTTTGAGGATATAACTTGTTATCTGAGGCCTGAGATTTAAGTATCTGCCATCCAGCTGAATGACTGGAATCTTATTAGTCACTTCTAGCCACCCACACTTGTCCTCATTGCTACTTTTATACCTTTATCTGTGCCCTCTTGTTCTTTCCTATGTTGCAACTTTTCTATCTAAGAATCATGTTTGAACTTGCTTTCTTATTGCTCTGGACTTCTTGTGACATATAATAATCATGGACAAGTTACCCATAGCTCCTGGTCCTTGTTTATTGGCATATATTTATATTTCCTGAGCCCTGCTGACTGCTACTTGGTTACACGGCTCCTCCTTTATTCTGAGAGTTTCATTTTACTTACAGGTGAAGTCACGTGATAGCACATGAATACTACCACATGGTACTCATGCATGAGGCACAAGAAACCTTTGTGAATACATACTTCTGCTTCTCAAAAGTTAAGAGAAACAGTCCTGGAGAGGACTAGACCTGAGAAAAGAGAAAGAAGAATTCCATTGGGTCGGGTTAACTAGTCAGTCAAGCTATGGAAGTCAAGTTATGGAAGGGGAATGCCTTGAAATAGTGGAGATTGCTTGTGCTGAGAATGATCACATCATTGTTAGAATCCTGAGAAAGAAACAGGACCTGAGGGAGGGGAAATGGAGGTCTTCTGTTGAAACGGCACTGGAGGAACTATGGTTTCAAAGTAAGAGACTGGCAAGAAAAATGTCTACCTGTTGTACCAATCATTTCCTTGAAGGAAACAGAGGTGAAAGTCTTTGAGAAAGTACATGAGAAATTTGTAGTGTGGTCTGTATGACACAGACAGTAAAGCTATTAGGAAATGAACATCCTTGGATACACAAGGTTAAGGAAGTCATCATGCATGTAGCCAAACCTGACCAAACTCCTGATCAGATTTGTATCTCTGAAACTTGGATGGCTAGAAAATATTTCCATTTATATGTTATAATTAAAAATTAAATGTTATAATTTATTTATTTTTCTCTCATTTAAAGCAGTCATTTACTAGATCTGAGTTCTTGGAGTACAGTACTCACAGAATTTGAATGCTGAGCTTTAGAACAAAATCCCACAGAAATTTTTAACTCAAGACACAGAAGAGAGTAATGATCTTACTTTCACTGAATATTTTTAAGCAAACGCTGCTGCTTTAAGGCATGTTCTGGAGGTATTCATCAAGCTTTAACTAGAGGTGGCATTAATTGACTTAAGTTTTTTCTACTCTTTGGTCCTATGTTTCTGTGAAACAAGTTAAAAACATAATGAAGCAAATACTTTTACTTTTTATTGTGTATCAAAATTCTTCCATATTTAAAATCAGTAGATTATGAGTCTGTTTTGTCCTGTTGCTTTATATGCAATGATTGGAGAAAATAAAACTATATTCCATTTTATTTTTCACAATTATGAATTTTACTTTTTGGGAAAAATTTCCAAGTTGATTTCATTAAATTTATTATTAAATTTATTTCCTTAGAATATAGAGGCTTACTGAAAAATAATGGTAATTTTGAAATTCAAATATGATTTAAATAGCAATTAATACAATGTTTTGTCTACATTTAAGAAAATAAAGTTCATAACTTATAAAGCTCATTTTTTTTCTTTTTATGGAAGCATTAAAATAGTATATTTAAATGCTTTCTCAAGAGTAAGACTAGAACTTACTCTGTAATTAAATCCTACTTTTAGAAAGTCTGTGAATTTAATCTCTATAATTTTTCTATACTTAGTAAGTAAAAAAAATCAATTGGGAAATTTACTTAAAATTTTCAAATAGCATATACATTATAAAAATTAAAACTAGAAAAATTTTAATGAAATATATAAATACCAGGACCAATACATATGTTAGAACTTTCAATGAATGAAAATGAGTTGTATGCTTGCTGGTAACTTGTAGAGATAGTTACTTTTTATTCAATGTGCTAAAGAGATTAGTTGTAAAATTAGAAAGATATTCCTGTTGATAATTAAGATATAAAATTATATTGCAAAGCTTTTCCGTATTACATAGGTTGGAATTAAATCATGCATTGAATACAGATCTTAGAAATTGCTTTTCCTTTCATTTCTCTTAGTCTTTTTTTGCTCTCATCCTTTCTTTTCAACTTACATACATGCATATACTATATGCATCACAACCCTCATAGACAAATGCACACACACAGATGAGGAGCAAAGTGTGTGTGTGCATGTATTTGTGTGTGAGATGATTAGCTGTTCACTTTTTACACTTCCCCAAATTTGTCAGAAGGGACTGAAGTTGCAGTCTAGAAAACTTATGATGAATAGGAAGTGTGTAAGGTGCCCTAGTACCCCAGAAGAAAGTGCTTAATTACCTAAGGGCAGATGCACGAGTTCACTTTCAAGGAAGAGGAGCTGTTGTCTGATGTGGAATAGACTATATACAGAGAGAAGCTTGCACTGGATTTGGGCTTCTGGTATAGGTATATATTCCATTCTGGAATAGCTGAAGTGATATCTTATCCACTATTTCAATAGCAGAACCAACTTTACTTCCTTGAGGGAAAACCTCAAGGAAGTAGGATTTAATTACAGAGTAAGTTCTAGTCTTACTCTTGAGAAAGCATTTAAATATACTATTTTAATGCTTCCATTTGGGCTTCTGGTATAGGTATATATTCCATTCTGGAATAGCTGAAGTGATATCTTATCCACTATTTCAATAGCAGAACCAACTTTACTTCCTTGAGGGAAAACCTCTTGTTCACCCATAAAGATGCAAGGCTATATTTTTTTGGCAATAAATGTTATAAATTTGATGTGTATCTATGATTAATTAAAATTAAGATGGATATCTACATAAGAACTGGTTTTAAAATATCTAAAATGACTAACAAAAGGCAAGAATTTAGACTACCTAAAGAGAATTGCATGTCAGGCTGATTTTAGTGAACCACAAGGGAAGATGGTGAATGTACAGTTGCCTGTTTGGCACCTTGTACCCATGTGGTTATTAAGAGTTTCAGATCAGTTTAATTTGAATTCATGTATATTCACTTGAAGCTCATACATGTGCTGAATGGCAGACAAAATGCCTTCACACATATGTACTGAGGGTCAGTGATCAAAGTGACCATGAGGATAATGGTGATGGTGTTGCCCAAAAAAGAAAGGTTCGGCAACCAGGGGAATTGCATCACTGTCCTGCTTTACCCAGGACAGAATGACCTGTGGACAAATCACTGGTGTAATTTTCACTGGGCCAAATTGAATATTGCTTGCTTTTATGTGAGTAAATTGTCAGCCAAGGCCCTGGGAGAACAGGACAGTATGTATTGGGGAGAAATAGGGAAGAATTTTCTGTTGGATATAAACCTTCTGTGAACTGGCTGACTTTGACCTTTCTGTATCTCAATACTATACCCTATTATGACATTGAATATCTCTCATTTTAGGATGGTCTTCCAAACACCTAATCAAAACCACTTTCCTCAATTTTGAGTCACTTTCTTTATTCTCACCAGAGTATCTCTGAGAGCTGCTGGACAACCTACTTGATCAAATAGCATTTCCAATACTTACAGTCACTTGTGAAGTGACCCCTGGACAATTTCTTCAGGATAAATAACTTGTTTCCCCTCTAATGTTTCTGTATAGATTTTATTTTATAGATATAAACTTTGACCAATTTTTGTGGTTCTTCTTTTGATCTCTAAATAGTTTTCTTAAAATGGTGTTCCCATTATAAGATATATTTTATCTATAGCATCTAGCACAATGCCATGCACATAGTGGACGCTCCATAAATAATAGTTGAAGGAAGGGAGGCAGAAAAGAATAAAGGCGGGAAGGAAGAAAGGTGACAGCAGGGTATAAGTGTTTGCTTGTGTTGTGTGTCATGAAGGGTTTTGAGAGCAACCTCTGCTAAAATACACCTGTGTGATATCTCAAATTCTATCCCTAAAACTGATTTCTGAATATTACACATTGCTCTTTTCAAGTACATCCAGAATGAATCATTAACACCTCAGTGAGAATTAGTTCATGGGAAATTATTGTTTTTTAGCTTATAGAAAAAATAAGGGGATACCCTTTTCTTTAACAAGTGTGAACTTGATATCATTTGTATATATGAGAATGATTTCAACATAAGGAAAAGATATGTCAGTCCATAAATGTCTCTAATCCTAGGCAAAGGAAACTGGTGTAACAAGAATATAATTAACAACTTCTGCAGGGAAACAAAAACTCTATTAGCTTAGAGCCTATACCAATAGGATTTCCTTCAGTTCTATTATAAGTGAATGAGTAGTAAGGTGCAGTGAGGGGATCCACGTCCAGAACGTTGAACCTGAGCTTACTATCTTTTGGCGGACATTCACCTTCCTGTTTCTAGAGCATCATTTTCCTCTGCACTACTGTTTTTGGCCTGTAAGCCTACATTGCTTTTTTGTCATTTGTTATGAGTTTTAATGTCTTTGAAGCAGCCTCCAGTCCCGCTGGGCATCTTCCTGGCTATGTAGGTTACCTTTGGACCTACTGATTATGGTTTTGGTTAGCGCCTCTGGTCACCAAGCAACTTAGAATTTGAATGATCTTACTGAACGTTATTTTCATCAACCCTGTTACATAGGTGCAGTTTTGAAAAACACAGTGTTTTGGAATATACATCTTGGGTTATAGAAGAAATTACATTATATATCACCACTGTGTTAGTGCGGGGGTTTTAGATGTTTTTTGGAGGAATAAAGGGAAGACAGAAGTACTAAAGTTAGAGTCATACACGCAGTAGTGTATTGGAATCACCCTGGAGACCTGTGTCAATGTAAATTCTGATTCAGTAGGTATGGGAAGGATACAGAATTTTCTGCCAGCTCCCAGCTCCCAGGTGATGCTTATGTTGCTGGATGACACTTTAAGTAGCCAGAGCCTAAAGGACAGGTAGGGATTAGAAGAGGCACTGTCTAGGAAAGGCCAGGATAAGGAATACTGTTTCAGACTGAGATGCATTTTCTTGATTCACAAACAGACCATGGTCATTATTAAAAGCTTCAATGTGAAACTAATCAAAAGGGGGAAAATTTGGACAGTGTCCAGGTTCCTCTTATTTTTCTCAGACAGCACTTAAGAAGCTTGGTTTATCAACTGGTTGTTAAAATATTAATACTCAGAAAGAGATTGTTTCTTTGATCTTATGTTAGAAACAGCTTAAGTTATAACCTCCAAATGTCTCCAGGGCTAATGAAAGAGGCAGGGAAGATAACCAAGTCCAATCACTTTTATTGACTAAACAAAAGTGAGTTCCCTGCTTTGCTTTTAGTTCTTGACATTTCACTTTTACTTGGCTGGTTTTACAATAACCACGATGTGATCTCAATGACCTTCAGCACCGCTAAAAGACAACAGAATATATTGTAAGTTTGTAATAACATTTTACTATTAGAAGCTCAAAATAATTCCTGTTGCAACTTATATATTTTTTTAAGTTATTGAGTACATAGATAGATGTTGCATGGTTATATGTCTGCACTGAATGAGATTCCTCCTTAGAGAAAGACAATGATAATGAAAATTTTAAAAAAACAAACAAACAATATACCTTGTATAGTTACAGTTTGCTGTATTGTTTCCCACATTGTCTTATCCAGGAAACCTTTCTGAGGAGATACTGTTAGCCTCATTTCAGAAAGGAAGGAACCAAGGATTGGAGAAGAGAACTAACTCAATGTCACATAGCTAATGAGTGACAAGTCAAGATTCAAAACTAGATTCATCTTAGTCCAAAATCTATTTTCTTAACCACTAAGCCCTCTATCCAATTTGGCCCACTAAAATTTAGGTAGAAATTATATCTGATTTATATGTTATGACAAACACAAAGGGCATGAAATTATCTTTGGCACATGGCCCTTCCTCTCTGGCAGTTACCCTAAAGTCATCTTTGAAAGTAAGTGGTGTGTAAATTTTAAATAAATAAAAATTCCAAATGCCCTTTGCTCACTTAGAAGACTCTTTAAAGTGTATTCTGTTTCTCAGAGTATTAAGTGGAAACCATGAGGCCATGGTTTTCCAGCTCAAGGACCAATTCGCTGTATGTCCTTGGGAAGTCTCTGTGCTATGTCAGTTGAAAAACACCTACAGGATTTACATGCTCAGGGGTTGAAAAAGCTGGCTACTAAAGTCAGGCTCTCTATAATAGGCTTCTTTGATTTGAACCACCTCATCCACTGTTGGTAAATTTGAGTGTATAAAAATAATGTGGAGGCTATGTTGTCTCATGCACAACTATTCCTCGGCCTATCAATGTTTTGAAGTAATTAGGAGAAACCTTTCTCAAAATTAAAAAGGTTACCTTGGCAAGGAATGAAGAGTTAAAAATTGCAGGGATCCTCAGAAGTGAGTCCCTTTGGAGCATGGAGTGGCTGTTTACTTGCTTCAAGAGCTCTAGTCTTGCTACCTCATGCAGGTCTCTGGGGAAGGGCAGGTGAAACAGAGGTGGAGATGTTTCACCTTGAATTAAAATAATGTATTAAAGAATTCTGATGAAAAGTCTCCATCAAAAGTAAATGTCTTCCAGGATCTATGTCTGGAAGCAGGAAGCACAGCATATATAATATTGCAAAGGTTTTTCTGACAGTCATGCTAGTAGAGATTTAACTTTACTAGGCTCCTTTATTGGAGCTATTGTTGTTTTTCTTACTGCTCTGGTCACAAAGTTTCAAGATAGCCCAATTCTATGTTTCCATGAATCCTGTTACTTTTAGTGCTCAATTTTGCAGAATGTGAGCTTGTTGGAGACAAGCTTACATTAAGTGAAGCTAGGTGGAAACAACAAATGAGCAGTTCTCAGAAGAGCATAATCTTTCTTTAGTAGAACTTAAAATGTGTGCATGACTCACAGCTGCTCCCCTGTACAATAATCAATGGCTTAAACACTTGTTTGAATATCTTGTGGGGTAAGCAGTGGAAAACCTTAAAAGGGGACATTTTTGGCTAGGTCTATAGTACAGTGGTGTAGTGCCTACCTCCTAAGTATGAGGCACTGGGTTTGATCCTCAGCACCACATAAAAATAGATTAATAAACAAAGGTATTGTGTCCATTTACAACTAAAAAATATTTTTTAAAAGGGGGGGGTCTTTGTAATGTGGGCATATGGAATCAATGAGGATTAATTTTTCACAAAGAACATTTCTGATGCCATTACTTTTGACATCAAGTACAAGTAAATACATTTCTATTGGATTATCCCAGAAAGCAGTAATAGGGCCAAAAATATAAGTAATAAAAAGGTCATTCACTTAAGATAAGATTCATGCAAGAAAAAACATTTTAAAAGTTAGAATTGTCCATTGAATGAATTAGTTGGACAACTTTGTTTGCTAGTGAGCTTCCTGTCAGTGGAAATTTCTCATGGAAATCGGTAAATCTCATTCAGAAGTGTCACACTGGTGGCACCTACAATGTTAGGGATGTTGGATATAATAAAGTTATTTCTAAAATAATAGCAATATAATTTTTTTGCATGTGGAACAGGTCTTAGATCTCTGACTAATTTTTACACCATTTTTAACATAATAAATAAGGAAAATGTGGCTTATTGAAGGTATAATGGAACCATGGTGATAAGCATCAGAGCCAGGATTTAATTTTGTATTAGTAGGGCCTAGTTGATTGCCTCAGTCTATCATTTCTGGACTGAAGCAAAAAAAATGTTCATTTTTAGTATTGCTTAGTCAAGTGTGCTCCAGTGTCTCCACCTTGAAGAATTTTTCATTCTATATGCCATAAGTAATTTATAAGAGATTGGGAAGCTATGTATTTTGATAAACAATTGCTATTGATTCTAAGGTGAGGTTTGAATATTGTATATGTGGTTCAACTACTGTAAGGAATTTAAATATTTCACATGCTTAATATGGTTGGTATTAACATGGTTTTATTTCAAAGAGATATAAAAGGTAGGAAAAAAAGTTTAATAACTGAGGATAACGAGATCAAAGCAAATAGGAAATGGTTTTTAAAATCCTTTAAAACACAAGGAGAATATTGTTGCATGGATAAATAATATGAGGTTTTGTGTCAGTTCTTTTAAAATGTGCTCAAATTATTCTTAAGATTTCATTTTCTAAGTCAAATTGTGATTTTGGCTTACATCTCCATTTCTTATTATGTCATTTGCTTGTCCTTCATTTGACTATAAACTTGCAGAGGTTCTTAGAATCATGCACTCTTCTAGGTAACAACTGACCTTCATTCACTCTTATGCTGTACTCTTACCTCTGTACAGTACTTAGTTCACCTTCTCACTTGTGGTACTGTATTGCAGCCAATGCATGACATGTAAGGACTCTGTTAACCTTAGGAAAAAAATATTGAACCATAACCTTAGCTTTGAATAAAAATGATTGTGGATGTTGAGTTTATTTCCTGAGGACTATAATTGATTTTAGGACAGTTTGTCCAAAGAAGGTGAAGTGTATAAATGATCCAGGAACTTCGGGGGTATATAAATACTGTGTCACATATACATCAATTTTGATTCTGAACATCAATATTTATGATGAAGAAGGAGCTAAGTGGAATTGGAATTTTTCCTAGAACATCTGAATTGAGTACATGGATTAATCAAATTTACCGCATCATTTGGTATGAAGCAGTTGCATTACTTATTCATGTTAACAAAAATGAAAAGATAAATTTGCAATTGTTAGGTAAAAGTGAACAGCCTTCATACTTAGAGATCTGACAGATTTGCCCATAATCATTCAAAATGTTTATTTTCAAATGAGGATATTGAAGTGATGTGAAATAGCCATGATCATCATGTATCCCAGGTGTTCACTGTATTCCTGCCTCCTTGAGTTAAAAGTTGTAAGCTTTATATGATCCAAAGAGAAATCAGAGTATCTTCCTTGTAGTTAGAGGAGGCAAAGTATCTGGCTCTGGTTAATTGTTCTTGAAAGAGAAGTGACTTCATCATTTCTGGACTAAGGCAATAAAATGTCCATTTTTAAAGTATTGCTTGTCCCTTTCCCTGGCATGGCAATCCAAGAGACCATAACTGCCAGCCTGATGCTTTTTAAATTTTAACTTACAATAAGATCATTTGGGGACCTTGATACAATGCAGATTTTGATCTTTGACTGAACTGGGATCTGAGACTTAATTCTAACAAAGTTCCTGATGATGCTAGTGATATTGGAACTGCAAGACTTAAGTGAAAAAACCTTCAAGATAATAAAACTTCTCTTAGCCTCTGTCCCTGAGTGGCTGTATGGAGTAGAGCCTTGAACTGGGCATGTAGTGTGAGTGTAAAAGAAACATATTTAGGCAATAGGATGTCAGGGTTATTCTGTTTCTTCAGTATAAGCTTGGCTTTTGTGAGTAACACAGCAACCAATTGTAGATATATGAACATAAACATAAGTAATTTTAGATCATGGGCTTATAAAATGAACTCTAAGAAAATAAAAAAAAAGAAAAACTGTATACTTTGGGCTTTCTGAGAAAAGACAATTTTCTCATTACTAGAACACAGCACTAATCTTTGTTCATTATTGATTTTTTTATCATGTTGATACTGTTTATTACTCTTGCCTCACATTTTTACCTTATTTGCACATAAAATGCTATAATTTCCCAATGAATTGTGTTTATTTTATACAGGCTATGAAAAGTTCATCACAAATTAAAAAGAAAAGTTAACTCCATAGCAATGGAGCATTGCAATAATGCATTTAAATGAATGATACATTGATGCATTTGGTTAAATGATACCAATCATAAAGATATACCAAATCAATAAGAAATAGTGAAATCCTAGTAAATAGCAACTATAATACCATGGACTTATTGATATGCATACTGAAAGTCAACTCCTTTCATAGTATTTGATCTTGAAAAAATTGTAGGCACAAATTACTTACATAGCCGAAAGAATAACTTCAGTAATTGGAATTTGGGGACATTAGGTATTTTAAAATTAATCACACACTGGACAAGGTAATATTTAGGTTTAAACATGACTAGATTTATGTACAAAGTGTATGAAGAGGAGTTAGCCCTTGGGTGTAAGAGAATTTTAATTTACAGACCTCATATTGGATCACAACTATTCTTCATTGATACCAAAGATTTATGACACAAAAATTTATAATTTGTAATTTAACTGAGGAGTAAATTATCAATATGCACAAAAGATCACCTCAGCAAGTGAGTGTGCCTGTGACCATAGGCAGTTAGCATCATGGGGATTTGTGTTTCTCTATTCCCCATTATCTTCACCTAAGCAGTAATATTTCAGAAGGGTTTTGTGGAAACAACCTTTCTCCTCAAGAGTTGAAAACTTATATCCACACAAAAATGTTTACAGTTTTATTCATAATTTCCCAAACTTGGAAACAACCAAGACATCCCTCAACAGGTAAACTGTAAACTTTGGTACATCCAAAGAAACGATATTTAGCACTAAAAAGAAGTGAGTTGTTAAGCCATGAAAAGGCACAGAGGGAACTTAAAAAAATGCCTATTATAAGTGAAAAAGTCCAATTTTAAGAGCCTATAGCCTGTGTGATTCCAACTGTGTGGCATTCTGGAGAAGGCAAAATTATGGAGACAGTAAAAGTTCAATGGTTGCCTGATTCACAGGGAGAAATGGAGGAAGGGAAAAATAGGTGGAGCACAGGATTTTCTAGGAACTGAAGCTATTTTGTATGATACTGTAATGATGGATAAATGTTATTACCTTTTAAAACCCATAGGATGTATAGCACAAAGAATGAGATCTAATGGCAACTATGAACTTTAGTTAATGTTTTAATATTGGCGTGTATGTGTGTGTGTGTGTGTGTGTACTGGGGATTAAAACCTGGGGTACTTAATCACTGAACAACAACATCCTTAGACTTTTTAATGTTTTATTTTAAGGTAGGGTCTCACTAAGTTGCTTAGGGACTCACTAAGTTGCTGAGGCTGGCTTTGAACTTGGGATCCTCCTGCCTCCACCTCCTGAGCTGCTGGGATTACAGGCATGCACCACACCTGGCTCAGTATTGGCTCATTGATTGTAACAAATGTACCACACTAATTCAAGATGTTAAAAAATAGTGTAGATTGAGAGTATATGGCAAGGTGAGGGGACAAAAGGGAACCCTCTGTTTTTCACTTGAATTTTCTGTCTACGTGAAACTCCTAACAATATTTTTTTTTTTAAATAGGGTTTTGGTAATCAGAGAAAATGTCAGCAGACATTGGATAGGCAACAAGCAGTCATCAAAATCCATTATTTCATTGTAAAAAAGAGTAATCTTGTAAAAAGTGGGAATTTGGGGAATTTCTTTGCTGAGGAATTTATTTTTTTATTTTTTTTATATATTTTTATTTTTTTTTAAATTTTTATTGTTGGTTGTTCAAAACATTACCTAGTTCTTGATATATCATATTTCACACTTTGATTTTATTATAAAATTTGAAAAGGAAATATAATAGCATTACTCAACATTTACTCCAAAAACAAAATAAGTAAATAAAAACAAATTTGGTGAGGGAATTAAAGAGTAAAAACAAGTTCTAAGATTGTGGGTTTTTTAGAGTGCTAAACCTATACAATTAAAAGAATAAAACTGAAATTTTGCTGTAGGTTAAATTTACTAATCCAATATCTACTTTATATTTGAAAATATCTATTTCATATTTGAAACAAGAAATTTGCTCAACTGCCATTTAATAAGAATATCTTCAATCATTACAAAAATCAAGTGTAAGTAACACAGATAATATTTTACATTGAGTTAAGAGGAACAATAATTTGTTATGTAGCCGTATATATAGAAGATGACTATAGGATAAATTTGGAGATACATATTATAAAAATTAAGAACTGCATACTTGCTATAGCAAGTATGAATTAAGGGTTTTATTAGAGGGAGATATTTTTTGAAAAAGTAATAGATACATAAAGTAATAGATACATTTGGAAAAATTTACAAAAATTCAGAAAAGTATACATAATGTCTTATTTTGGTCTGCTAAAACAAAATACCATACACTGCATGGCTTAAAAACAAAAAAATTATAGTTCTGGAGCCACCAGCATGGTTGAATTTTTTTCAAAGGCTATCTTCTGGTTGAAGACTACCATCTTCTCTTTGATTTCTCAGATGGTAAAAAGAGCAAGAAAACTTTCTTGGGCTCTCTCTCTCTCTCTCTCTCTCTCTCTCTCTCTCAGTATAAGGATTAAATTCAGGGGCACTCAACCACTGAGGCACATCTCCAGTCCCATTTTTCATATTTTACTTACAGAAAGAGTTTCAGTGAGTTGTTTAGTGCCTCTCTCTTGCTTGGGCTGCCTTTGAACTCGTGATCTTACTGCCTCAGCCTCCCAAACTCCTGGGATTACAGGTGTGCACCCAGCTGGGGTCTCTTTAATAACTAATCTGTGTGGAATCCACCCACATGGCTTAACTGCCTACCAGATGCCCATTTCCTAGTACTATCACATTGGGGATTAGGTTTTAAAGATATGAATTTTGGGGTGATACAAATATTCAGTCCATTGCACACTGTTGACCATTATTCCAACTTTCATTCTCCAATGTTTGAACATTAAGTTCTTAGTACTAAATAATGCATTTATACCTATTTTGTTTATTCATGAAAATTAGGACTGAGGAATTTATTGCATTTATATTACATCTCTTGTCCCTCTTCTAAATTTTATCATTTATGTTATTTTAAATACATGTGTTATAGTTTTAGTTTTAAGAAGAATATGAAATGTAAATTCTCCAATTGATCATCTAAATTTTAATATTGTTTCTTTTTTAAAAATTGTCAATGGATCTTTGTTTTATTTATTTATATGTGGTGCTGAGAATTGAACCCAGTGCTTCATTCAAACTAGGCAAGTGCTCCACCGCTGAGCTACAACCCCAGCCCTGATATTGTTTCTTGGTTTTCTATCATTTCATTTTTCATCTAGTGTAAAGAGGAAAAATTAAATTTATTGAAAGTTTCCTTCCTCAAAGCCATTGTTTCTCTTTCTCCAGTTCTACCCAGTTCTGTCTGATAAAAAGAGGGAAAAAATGTGAGAAGAGTGGCATTTTTCTTACATAGTTTTTTCAAATCTATTATTATTTGACTTAATAGAAAACAGCTGTATTTTCATATCTCTGCTTCTATTTTCAATCTGTTGCAATATCACATGTCATTTAGCTTCTGGAAATTCCATTATACACCCCTGAGAGTAAGAGTTAAAAGTCAAATAATGCTTTTTTATTATTATTACGGAGATTGAATTGAACTTGCAGATCTCTAAATGGGTCTTGTGGGTTTCTCAAGGTTCCCTTGACTACTCTTTGAGAACTACTGATCAGGTATTTAAAGCATTCATGGCATAGTGTGAACCTAATTGTAAGAGTTACCAATTATTAGTAGTTTCATTTTTCTCCTTAGAGAAAAGTGGGAACACATCAATATATAACTTTCTAATGGTATCAATTCTCATATTTAATTTGCTTATGTGTTTGTATATTTTTTCTTCTTGGCTTTAAGAAAATTTTTTTTGCTTGCATTTTTTTTTTAGAATTAGATTTTAGATCTCAGATTTTATTTTGATCTGTCCTTGCTTAGGTTTTTGTTTCATTTGTATCATAACATCTCTTTTTTGATTGATCTCACAAATAATGTTAGAAGAAACTTACCTTTTATTCCATTATCCTACCATGGGTATCTAGCTAGGTATAACATTTATTAGCTAGAAAAGGAAACATAACCAAAAACTCTCCTTCATGAGAGGTTTATTGGGCCACAAATAAAAGAACCAAAGTATAGGTCGGACCTAAATGGAGACCTATGTGTGTTGGACACATTTGGAGACAAGTACTTTGCCCAGGTTTGATATACTATCTTAATTGTATGATGCAATGGTTAGGATAGGCACAGGTGGATTCGAAGTGAAGGAAATGCCAGCAAGGCAAAGTAGGCAGGAAGAAAGAAATGCCCAATGTATAGAGAAACAAGAAGTGGATAATACATGAAAATCAATTATTCATGATGTAGGATTAGGTAAACAGATCTTCAACATGATGCCAAATACATCATCCATAAAGTAATTAATATATATACTGGACTTTCATAAAAGTTTTCAACATTATTGTTTTCCAGAAGATCGTGTTAAGAGAATGAGAAAACAAAGTAGATAAAAACATTCCAAGCAACTGGGAGGCAATCACCTATGGGAAAAAGAGCTTGTATACAAATATATAAAGAGTTTTTTAACTTAAACAGTAAGGAAACAAACATTCTGTTTGGAAAATAGGCAAAAGACTTGAGTAGACACTTCACTGAAGAAGATCTCTGAATGGTAAATAAACACATGAAAACATGTTCAATATTGCTTACTTTTGATAAAATGCAAATTAAAATCACTATATCATTACCCTACCAGAATGGCTAAAACAGCACAAATACTGACAGTATCTAATGCTGGTAATGATGTAGAGAAATTGAGGCTGGGGATGTGGCTCAAGTGGTAACGTGCTCACCTGGCATGCATGGGGTGCTGGGTTCGATCCTCAGCATCACATAAAAATAAAATAAAGATGTTGTGTCCACCGAAAACTAAAAAATAAATATTAAAAAATTCTCTCTCTCTCTCTCTCTCTCTCTCTCTCTCTCTCTCTCTAAAAATAAATAAATAAAAAGATGTAGAGAAATTACATCTCTCATATATTGCTAATAAAAATATAAAAATGGCACCACTACCCTAGAGAAGAATAAAGAAGAATAAAGTCATTTCTTAAAAAGTTAAAACATTTACTTAATATAAGACCTGACATTTCCCTTGCTCCTCTCTAGTATTCAACAGAAAGTTGCTCATTGATTTTAGTTATTATGTTTGGGATGGATACGTGTTAAACAACTCTAGTGCATGCTTCAGTTATTTTAAATAAGCATATTAAGCATATATAAGTAAAATGTTAGCTACAAGTAATAGAATTATTTATTGACATAAGACAAACACTTTACAGTTAACAAAATTCAGTGGTTTCATTTCTATTTCTTTGTGGTTCTTTGGTTGTTCCCTTTTTTCATTTTGGGTTTTACTCTTGGCTGTTCCTCCGGAACTATGCAGCATATACCATGATGCTGAGTACAAGAAGGAAAATTTTGTTTAAATAAACTTCATAAGAATGAGAAAGCAGCCCTTCAGAACAATCCTGGGAAACCTTTGTTTGGGACTCAACGCCTTGTAGTAAGTCACAAAACCATGTCTCAGTCAGTGCCTATGTACAGGAAAATTCCAAGTCTCTGCATCCTTAGTCAGGCATTTTAACAAGGTTTATAGTATTATTGTGACTGCCTTAGATTAATTCCATAAATTGCATGTTTAAAAGTCATGGGAAAAGTTGAAATAGAGGTTGAGAAAACCACAGTGTCTGCTATCCAACATGTGAATTTTTTCTTGAGCACGTTTTTGAAGGAGACAATGTCATCATACAATCATTTTAGAAGATGACAAAAATATTTGAGCTTGTCCTGCAAGTGGATATAATATTAATTCTATTAAAATCCTACATTTGCTTACATCAAGGTAAGTAATGGCACATTAGAGAATGAATATGAAACCTTCAATCAGTTGTGAATTCTGTTGAATCTAGGCTATCTACCTAGGTAGCACTTAATGTTTCTGACAATTGAGATGTCATCTTTATGGTAATACATATAATATAATTTTCTGCAGTAAGTGCAATTTTCTGCCTGAGATATCCACCTAGAGTCATTATTGAAAGATGATAAGAAAGATTGCTTTGTAATAATAAGGCTCATTGCCAATTCATTGGTTTCTCTTTTCTTCAAGTCATAATAAATGTGCTTAGAGCCATTTACACCCAGGGCCAATTTTTTTTTTTTTTTCAGATTTCAGTTCTTCCATAAAGTTTGAATAAAGTTTTTTTCTTTTTCTTTGACCTTATTTAGTGACGCAGGCTTCTGCACTTTGTGATTCAACATCAAGGCACAGATTTCCCATTGGGTCATTTAACAAACAAAAAGAAAGTAGGCTTAAGAAGGGAGGTTGGTGAACAAGCCTGTCTTTACCTGAAGTACCTTCCAGAAGATTAACTACCTGCCTTATCTATTCAGTCTCTCTACTTTCTCCTGGATCTTGGCCAGTTGAGTCTTTTAATATTCTCTTTGTCCCAGTGCCCAGGGACTAGTGACAGAGGATCCTGCTCTCTAAAGAGCCTTGCAAGTAATTGTGCATACACACACACACACCCAATAAATTTTGAGTGAGCCTTGATGTGAGAATACATTTAGAACTGAAGTCTTGGTGGTCTTGGAGTTGCTCCAAGGGAATCATGGAAATGAAATGAGAGTTTTCTCCTTGTGACTGTCAACATTTTCAGCATGGCGATCTCACCTTCCAGTTACCATCTGTCCCTCCCCTCCCCTTCTGATTGCCTCATTTTCCACCTCATCATCATTCTGTCAGTAAACCTTTCAATTCTGAAAAGAAAGACTGGTAGTCTAATGAATGACATTATCTACAAGTTACATCATTGTCTTCTATGTTAATTATTCATTGTAGTGATGTGTATTGAGCCTTTCTATATGCAACATTCTGGTATGGTGCTTCAAAAGATTTTGAAAAAGAGATATAAAACTTCAAAGAGTTTAAGGATGGCTTCTTTTATTCAGGCTTAAATATAAATGCCATGTGAAAGGAATAAAGTGCCATGGTGCCTGAGATTCATTGGAATGAACATCTAAATGGGGAGATATTAGTATGAGAACTGATTCTATGTAGAATAGTGTTGGGTACATTTCTTGTCCCCAAATGTGTTTTTCTCTCTTCCTTGATGCTTAATGTTTGTTGTATTTCACAATTTATTAATTTTTAATTATTGGTTTAAACTTTACTGAACATTAAGAATTATATCCTTTATATCTCAAGGCAAACACCTGGATGAGTATTCTTTAAATCCACTCTTTAAATTCCTTCTTTGTGGTCAGTAAATGAAGAAATTCTTGAAACTGGCAGCTCCAATAGTACTCTCTCTGCTTAAGGGATGTCTCCAACTGTTAGTTACTTTTTCTTCTGTGCTCTTATAGCCTTCTGATTATTTTTTTTATTACAGACTGTAGGGCATTTTACTGTCATTTTCTATTTCTATATTTATCTTCATTAGAAAGTAAATCCTTAAGGGCAGAGACTAAATCCTAGGCATGTCTATTTTCTCAGTGTTTACACAGTGCTTTAAAAACAGTAGGTTCTTAAAAAAAATGTTTGTTAAATGAATGAATAAACAAGTTTGTTAATGAGCCTAACCCAAAGTCTGTATTTGTTGGAGTCTCTGACTTGGAGCTTCCTGAACAGAGGTAAAATAAATAACACCTTTCAACACCTCCTTGACAATCTGATTGGGACTGACTAGAGGGGCTTTGAGGTGCTACAACTCTAAGAGGAAGAGATAAGAAAGAAGGTCATTCCAGACCATTCTGATCTACATGAGTGACTGTCTGCATAACCTAATATCCAGTGATGAGAATTCTGAGAGACTCCCTAGCATTCTAGCTTTCCATTGAGCATAATTTCCTATACTTATGGTGAAAGTTTCAGAGACTTAAATCTATTCACAGTACTTTTGAAGTTGGTATCTGGATACCTGTAACTAGATAGTTTCTTCTCCAAATCCTGACATTTTCAATCTGATGTAGACTGAAGAGGGTTGTGGGCTTTCCTAAGGGCATAAATACTCCTTGAACTCTTAACATTTTGGGAAACAGCACAAAGAGACCCTAAACTCTTTCAGGGTCAGATGTCTAGGCTATAGAGGTCTATTATAACCAGGATGTCAGTTTGAGATGAATTTTGGCCGTATTCCTGGAATTTCTTTATGAGGTGTTTGTCTTTTTTGGATGTACCTATAGCAAAGTCCTTCATATTTTTTATAAATCCAATATGTATTAACTAGTGCTGTCACCCAGAGTCCTCTGTGTAATAAATTAGTATCCCTATGGCTTTACCTAAAGACACCAGAGAAAAGGATCAGTGTGGATCTACTAAATCTGTTCCCTATAGATGTAAAGTATGTTAATTCTTTTTCAAACTGTCTGGAGGTGTTCTTTTTTTTCTTTGTTTGCTTATTATCAGTGCTAGGAATTGGACCCAGGCCCTCGTGCATAAGAGGCAAACATTCTACCACTGAGCTGTATCCTTGGCCCAGTAGTTGTTCTTTTGAACCCTTCTATATCACCCTTTCTTTTTATATATTTGTTAATTGTTTGTCATGATTTTTAATCTCACCAGGAGGCTGTAGAGCTAACTTCTTTTCTCTTTACTCAGCAGTGAGTTCCCAATCAACTTTTTGATTAAAGTAATAAAGTAAAATTACTGACAGGGTTTTTAAATAATAAGACAATCTATATTCAAACTGAAAAGTAGAGTTATAAGAGAAAAGGGATGAATAGCCCAATTAATAATATATTGTGTTAGTCAAGTTTTCATTGCTGAGAGCAAAATACCTGACAAGAACAACTTATAGAAGACAAAGTTTATTTCAAAGGATTCAGTCCATGGTCAGCTGACTCTCCTGCTCTGAGCCTGAGGTGAGACAGAACATCGTGGTGGAGGAAAACTGCTTAGAACATGTCAGCTAGGAAGCAGAAAGAGTGAGAGACAGGAAAGCACCAGGGACAAATATACTCCGCAAGCCATGCCCCCAGTGACCTACTTCCTCTAGCCATGCTCCACCTGCCTATTGTTTTCAGCATCTTACAGTAATTGCATTCAAATTATTAATCCATCAAATAGACTAATCTACTGATGAGGTGAAAGATCTCGTGATCTAGTCTTCTTGCCCCTGAACATTGCTTGGCATATTAATTTTGGGGGAATATTCCAGATCTAAATAATTACACATATATCCTTATCTAACATAAAAACTATGAGAAAAAGTGAAAATGGAAAATATCAGTATGAAACAAGAAACAGAAACCAAAACCAACCATAGAAATGTGGTATGTTTACGTTTAATGTACTAAACTTTAATTTGCAAGTAGGAATAAAAAATTTGTGGGCTTGATTTATAAAGAGTTAAATGAAATCAGAACCGAAAGGCTTTCCTCACATATTTTAGAATATCTGGGGAACTGAGAGCAAACACAGAGAAGACAGAGATCAGATGTGGAGGCAGAGATACTAATGTGGTCAGATAAGATTTGGACCAGTCAAAGAATTTGTTCAGGGTGCAGAGCTGTCAAACCACAGAAACTTATTTTAGACTGATGTCCAGACATGGACAGTTTCATGGTGTCAGCATGGATTGTCAGCTTTGAGTGTGACTTATTTGATCATCAAGGGCAGAAGAAACTAAACTCTACTAAAGCCTGAGGACAGAAATTTGGAGGTTCATTGCTGTGGTTGATTTTCCTTGGCAAGGCTCATTATGAGCAACCAGGTGAGAGGGTCAAGGTGCCACAATGTTCAGTCTCAGGGGGATCCTCCATTTATTGGTTTTTAATGAGGGGTTCTAATCTGATAAGATTGATAAGCTCCTGTGTCCAGTGCTCCTGATATGATTTGGAATGTCCCTTTGTCCATGTACTCCTTACTTTAGTTTGATAAATTGGGAACATTTAAGATATTTATCAGTTTTTGCTTTCTGGTGGTTCCAGGAAGATGGTAGTGGTTTACTTATACAAACAAGGTATGAGGTCATACTACCTTGGCATTTGTACTCAAAAGGGAACAACTTATGGCAAACTACTGCTTAACAAAATAGAATAACTCAGGCTTAGGCACAGCCTAAAAACTGCTCTTATACATATCAAAGAGTAATATAGAGAAGAGCATAGCCTTCTTTCCACATTTAGAATAATAAATGAATTTAAAAATATTAAATGTAATAATAACAACACAAAAGTCACAGTAGACAGGAAAAATAATATAATGCTTTAACTGCTTGTCACACCTCTCTAATACTTATTCTTATATTCTATAGCACATTATTTGGTGACTTATTCATTTTACAACATTTATTTACTTTCTTTTCTATAGAAATGATAGAAAGATAATCTTTTCTCTATCATGATTGATTAAAATTTTAGAAATTCTGTGTGATGTTTTATAAAAGTTTATTGAGTTTCACAAATTGTTATAAAATGTCATGTGAAGTATTCACATTATAAGAGTGGGAGAAACCCTCTATTTTATTCCTATTATTTTTGTACCTCAAGGTCTAAATGAATTTCTGAAAAACTAGATCTTGGCTCTGTAAGTCACACATTTTGTTTCTTCTTAATTATTTATATACTTCCAGTACCAGTGTCCAGAAAACAATTCACATTGTGGTATTACTTCTGGCTCTGCACTGTTATGTTTCAACCCTGAAAGCTTTTCCTATATCAGGCTGCTATCAGTAACTAAATTATATATGAACACTGCTGTAAACCATATAAATATATCCCATTAAATCAAAACAGATGTACCTCTAACTAGACTTTCAATTAGCCAGGTCTCCAAAATGCCTAAATCCATTTCAGTTGTGATAGAGAGATGTCTGAGTATAGAGATAATGATCCAAACTGATGACAGAGAATCTTCATTTAGAAAATTTTATGAAGGCATGTCACCATGTAAATACACTGCATGGACACCTTCAATGCCCCTGGAAGGTTTCATGCAAGTATAGAGGCTATTAAGCTTAGGCTTCGTTGACTTCAAAGTAAATATCACTCTGCATAGAAATAATCACAGTGGGATCCCAGAGGATTAGACATAGCTATAGATACAGTATATTCACAGATATATACAAATATAGAATTAGTGATATAGGTAGACATAGATATGATTTGGAATGTCCCTTTGTCCATGTATCTTTGGTTACAGATAAAACTAATAATCAAATTAACAGGAAAATATTCAAAGTAAATGAATTTTTATAATCAATACAAAAAAGATAATAAAACTATAAATACAGCAGAATAATAGAGGAATTATTCATAATTATGCACATCAGAAAACATTTGTTTTTATTTAGTATTAGTAATATGCATTATTAATTTGATTGCTTTTTGTGTCAAAGATGCATCTTTGAATGATAAATAAATACAACTCATGAATAATTACACAATCCAGAGACATTTAGTGTTTACCTGTAATTGTGCATCTATCCAATTTTTCATATGTGTACTATATCCAGACTTCTGTAATCATATTGTCCATATAGTTGTATGCTCTCATTGTTTGCCACTTAAATGTTTACTATGTTCTTTTTCTAGACCACTAAATATTATTAAAACATAAAAATAATTTGTACGAGTGCATATTTTTCCATCTCATGGATGTGCCACAGTTTATTTGGACATTTAAGTAGTTTCCAATTTTCCATATCTCATTGATGACTATTTATTCAATTCGAGTATTCTATATGTACTGTTTGCTGAGTACCCTAGTATATACTGAAATCTGTATACATAGAACTTTGTCCATCTTTTGCTTATTTTTGCAGGATAAATTAATAGAATTAAAGTTATGAGCCAAAGGTCATACGGGTATTTTAGACATTTGATATGCTATTTCTCTAGAGAGGTAAAAACTTACAGTTGCATAGCAATATACAAACATCACCTGTCCTTATGTCTACAATTTTATCAAGTAAAAATATGACTTAGTAATAGTCATTATTAAATTACAAGTGAGGTTAACTTTTTTCAGATGTTTATTAGCAATTGGTATTTCTTCATGAACTTTTCAATCATGTTTTGTTTTCTTTTTCATAGGAACCCTAGAAATTCTTGGAAAATTTATGTATTTTAAAATTGCTGAGAAAATAACAAAGAAAATAATGCAGTGTTTGTGAAATGATTGTCCAATTGGGGATATCCATAGGTCTGTCAACAAACAGATAGGACAAGTCTTGACATCATTAGAACTGACAGAGAAAAATGTTGGGGTAATGTTTAGAGTCAAGAAACCCTATAAAGATACCAACAAAATTATTTTAAATTAAGTAAGTTAATCATAAAATATGCATAAAACAATTGAGAAATAAAAGGGAAATTCTGAAAAATAATGATTATCTTTATCACATGATAAAACATAATATTACGATAAATTTTGAAGAATATAAGTGACACATGATTATACTGAGCATATATAGATTGGAACAGAATATGAAGTTCTGATATGCACCCAAAAATAGATCAGAATTTTTTTTGTATGATGTAGGTAGCATTGCAAATACATGGAGAAAAGATGGAATATATATTTTATGCTTTTGGGACAACTGGGTTGTTTTCTAGGAAATAAAAATAAAATTGAATCCCTTTACCCTTTAAACAAAATAAATACCATATGAGTTTGAGACAGAAGGATAAAAATAAGGTGAATACTTATATTTTTATAAACTGTGAATACTTATATTTTTATAAACTATAAACAGGATTTTAAGTATGATAACCAAATGCAGAAGTCATAAAAGGAAAGATGAAAATTTAAATTACAGAGAATATTTTAAAAAATTTGCATGGAAAGAAAAACCATCATAAATGAATACAGAAAAATAACAAAAGGCTAAACATATTAGTAATTCTCATAAAGAATGATACATAAGATTCTTTGAATCAGATAGCATAGGACTTATAACCCAATAGAATAATGAATGACACAGTTCACAGAAAAGTAAATTCAAATATCCTGTAAACTTATTGAGGCTGGATTGCTAAAAAGAGAAATGCAAATGAAAACTAAAGAGAAATAATATTTTCGACTAAGATTATCAGAGAGAAAAACACGATTGTGTTGACAAGGTTTTTGACCAGTAGGTACCCACATCTCCGAATCTCACTAGTGAAACAATCACCTGTAGCTACAGTAAATAATGCCTATATCTATAACCAGCAATTACATTTCTAGGAATTGATCATGTATATATTCTCACTCAATTACTATAGGCTTTAGATTCATTCATATTAATTGCCACTTTGTAATAGCAAAAAGTATAAACCAAATATTCCTCAAGATGTCTAGTTAAAATACTTTATGGAACAATCACCACACAATAGAAATTCCATACAATAAACCTTTAAATAAGACAATTATGTTTTAAAATATGAGGAAAGTCTGGTGCTTACCAGGTAATTATATGAGTTGTATGCAGAAGTATTGTAAATGTGTATGCATAGAATATGAATGGAAATATATGTGAGAAACCAGAAATAATGGTATTCTCTGTAAAGAGAATTTGGGTGGCCTGAGGACATAGTGGGTATATTTATTTTTCACTATCTATGCATGAATACCTTTGAATTTGTACCACATTCACATCTTTTAAATTTAAAAAGAGAATACATTTTAATGTCTTGAGGGCTGGAGGTAGCAAGAGGGATTGGGAAATAGTAGAATAATTTAAAAGTTGCAAGAATTAGAGTTTTGTAAAAGATTTTATTCTGGTTGTAGTTTTATTTGCTTAACCAAAAATTGAACACATTTTTGAGTTAATGTTGCTTGTTTACATTTTCTTAAGAGTTTTATTTTTCCTCCTCAAATGATCAAGGTGGACTTAGGTATCATAGTCTTATACCAATGACTGCCTCTTTCAGTACAAAGTAGGCTGCCAATAATTGGATATATTGCTGATATAAAGAACTTTAAAATTCAGCCAGAAAACTTTCTATTCTCCAATTTATATTTATCTTAAACCCTAATATAGATCATCAGTCAGAAACAGCACTTCTTCCAAATGAGATAAAAGATTAATGTAATTTGTTTAAAAATACAAAGATGAATTTGTAATCAAATCTAATTGGGTTAGAGACCCCTTCTCAGTTTTTGGAAAGGAAACCTCTCCTTAGAGAAAGCTTCAAAGAATTATCCCTTGATACTTTTTTCTCTCCCTTTTCCAATATTTTTAGTTAATTCAAGGCTCTGAACAGGAACCAATGTCTGGGGATCAACTGTAGCTATTGATTGCATTGTCAGAGGTCTGTCTATGTCAGTCACTTCAAATAACTAGTCTATGTATTCATCCATTCTATTGCTTTTTTGGATACATTAAGTGATGTTTATATCTTTAATTTTTATTTCTTCTTGCTTTGAGTTAAATATTTAACAAATTTCCTCATGTCTTTCATTTTAAATACTAAAATAACAGTTTTAAAATTTTCCTCTGAGATCATATTTGGTTGGATACATATATTAATTTTTATGCATACTATTTTATTTTTATTATAAATTATAGATATTTATATTTTATTTTTCCAACAGTATTATAAGTTTTTTTTTTCAAATTTTCAATCACATGCTAGTTTTATTAAACTTAGATAAAAAACTATGATTGTCCTGATATCCAATATGGGGATTTATTGATTTTCATTTCTCTGTAATTTTTACTGTTAACAACTTTAAAAAATACATCTCAGGCATTTGAAAATAATATTCCTTACTTGTAAAAGTTAGTATTCATTATAATTTTTTTAAAAGTAATAGTTTTCCTTTTATGTATTTCAGGATTCCAATTATTGGCAAAAAAGAGGCTATCAGGTGTTCTTTAGGGCATGCCTTCTGTTAATGTAAAACAACTGAAAACCATTTAGTATTTTGATGTTTTGATTGCTAACTTGTGTGATGATTATCTTGGAGGTTTTAATATTAGGTCAATAGAATAACCACTGTGGATATTATGTTCCTAATGTGCCAAGAGAAAGGGAGTATATGAAAGAAATACCCAAGAGACTTCCACAAAAGTATTGCTTTGTTTATCTAACAGCTACAAGTTTGGCCTTTAGCACTTTCCAGAAATGGTTAGATCTTCTGAGGTAATAACAGGAATTAGGCGAAGACAGCTTTTGAAAGACCTTTGAAAAAAATTTAATGCAAAATCTTAAGAAATTAATATTTTGTCAACTTTCTGAAGCAAGAAAGGAATGTGAACATTTTATGCCTTAATGTTCTCTGCTCAAAGAGCCCAAACTTTAACTATTAGGACTATATGTATTTTTAGAAACTTCTAACTTTCTTATCCTTAGTTTTCCCTAATTTTTTCTTTGTTACAACTATTAAATATCTTTTCTTTCTAGAAACATAAGCCCTCTCAACTCTTAAAATTTCAATATCCTTATTCACGAATTGACTTTCTACCTCACAGGAGATGACCAACAACACATGATTAATCAAAGCCACACTTGTTCTAGAACAAGAAAGAATATCTCCAGATGGGAGGATTAAGAACACCTACTTATAGGGATTTGGCACCCAGGATATGTCCTTTTAAGAGGAATCTTAGAAAAAGGAAAGCTGTTTTTGACTAGAAAAAATTTTGACACAATAGTTTAGATTGGTGAATAACAGTGGAAGCTCTCCTATATAATCATAACCTTGTCACCACAGTCACTATATTAACAATTGTTGTGAATGTAACTGTTATGAAATTTGGCTCATTTTAAAATTTTGCATGTATGACACCCTTCTAAATAAGGATACAATATTTTACACTTAGGTAATATTCCGGAGATGATTTCAATCAATATATCTAATTTTAAAAAGCAAAGACTTTATTTTTCTATCCATCATTTTTCCAATTGTCATTTTCAGCTCCAGAAATCAGTATTCTGGGCAGAAACCTTGCTTTCTCCAATGCCCAGGGATCATCGATGGAATGACCCTAAGTAGAAGAGAGAGGAGATTGAAAGGTTTGTAGAGGATGCTAATAGTCCTGCCAAATCTACTGTGAGAAGTTTTAGTGAAGTATCAGGCACTGGTATCAGAAAACAGACACATCTGAGTTAGCAAGTAAATAAAATAAGAGAGAAGGATTGAAAAATAATATCAAATGTTCTTGAGAAGTCAAGTAAAATGAGAACTGGAAGTCTTTGGTGACTTTTACACAAAAAGTTATAGTTGAGTGGTGGGGAGAATAAGTTGAAAGGATAGTTTAAAAGGGAAAACCAGAGAGCAATTGGAGGTAGAAAGTATGAGTATGGACAACTCTGTTGAGGAGAGGTTTCATAAAGAAAAGATGATCTAAGGCAATAACTAGAAGTCAAGGGTCTGTGTGTCAAAGCAAAGAATTCTCAAATGTGAGAAATCACAGCACGTTTCTATGTTGATGGAGATGAGCAAGACAGGGGGAAACTGATGGTATAGAAGAGACAGCTCTTTTTTTCTGGAATAATTCCCTGACAAGGCAAAATGGAGTGGGATCTTATATATACATATTCTGAGTAATTTTCACTACAATTATTTTTTAAAGCTTATTTTCCAAAACATGACTCCAATTTTCTAAGGGGAAAATGTGTGTTTTAATTGGTTTATCTTTAATAAAAGGGAGGAAGCAGGGTATACATAAACAGGTACAGATTGGTTGCTGAATATGATTGTGAAAGACTGTTGGCATTCTCTCCCTGTACCTTCTCTGTTCTCATAACAGGAATAAAGGTCATTAAGAGCAAGCATTGGAATGTGGAGAATAGAAGGTATGAATTTATGTTTCAAGAGGGTGAATATATGAATTAGGGAGAGAGAGAGTGTGTGGTTTTGAGTCTATGTAATGACACTTTTTTTAAAGACCAGTGTTATCTATTAAGAAAGAAAGGCACTCTATAAAGAATGCAGAAAGTATAGCAATTGAGGAAGTCGGTGAAAAGAATTCTGTTCTTGGAGAAAGGAGGAATGGGGTTGTGATGACCTGCAGGGAAAATGTGTCCATAGGGCTCTCATTCTCCTCTTGACCTTGGAAATAATGCTTCACCAGAAATAAATTTTGTGAGAAAATGAAAAGAGCAGAATAAGATTCTTGTCAGAGAATGCCAGCAAGACCACACGTAGGTCTTTGGATCCTATTTTTGGAGATTAATTCTCTTGTTAGGTTCTTTGGGTTCTTTGTATATATTTTCAACTATCTAAGAGTGAATGTGAAACATTTGCAGATGCAGATTAGAGATTACTCTCCCTTGAGACTTTCTATGGGAGTGAAGAAATACTGCTAATTTTGTGATTAAAGCATATATGGCAATGATAAAATTACTGTAGCCTCAACATAAATATTAGTGAGATAAATTAATTTAGAAGCCCACATTGAATTGAATCTCTGTACTCATGTAAATTATTTAACATAATCTCATTTCCTCCTCAGTGTGATTTATTTTCCCAGGTGAATTTGCTACCATTTTGCCCTGTCCTATGGAAGTTTCCATTCTATACCTTTTCTATTGAATATATATCTAAATGGTTCAATATGTTGGGTGTTTGGAGTTCCAAAAAAGGAGTCATTATCTGACTTTGAGACTGAAACTAAAGGGTTGTTATATTTTGACAAATGTAGACATTCACCTCATAAAGACAGCAATGAGGATCTTGGCACAAGAAGCAGAGCTGACCCAGAGAGAGTCCTTTGAGTTATATGAAGAATCCTTTACTGAAAACTCCAGTCATGTCAATTAAGGAAGGCATGATTATGTTAGCAGATTTCAAAAATTCAGAAACTTTACACACTAGAAATTCATTTCTTTCTCACTTAGTAGTCCTGGGAGGGTGGTAAGTTGTGTTGGCTCTTCTTCTTATGGTTATTCAGGGAACCATTCCACATTGTGGTTCCCTCATCCCCTTAGGACTTAAAATCATTAGTATCCCACTGGAGGATACAGAAAGAGCCTCGAGGAGCGTGTGAGAGATTTTATGTGCCAGACAGTTGTATCACTTTTATTCATAGTCTGAATTGGCAAGAACACAGTCACATGACCATACTTAATTTGCATTTTTTAAGATTTCTGGGAAATCTGGGAAAGATAACAGTGTGTCCCAAAGGAAGAAAATATGAATTTTGTGATACCAATGAAAGGGAGAGTGACCAAGGCAAAATAAGGACATAATAGGATTCTTTCAGGAAGTCAGGCATAAGGGAGGCCATAAAGATTTCTGACTTTTAAGTTATAAATTTTTAATGGGCAGAGCCTTGCTCTTATTTCTTTCAGAAACAGAATTGGTAGTGTTGGAGAACAGGTCTGAGTGAGAAAATTTTTGTTGATTCATTTATACTCCTTGGATTTAACAGAAAAGGAGAGAATTTATAGCATATCAAGGAATTCAAATTAAAATTCAACTGGGTATTTGGCTATTTCAAATTCTTATCATCACACCTCTGGCATGGTTTGTCATATCTTTGCCTGATTATGTGTGTATGGATGGAGCTGTGCACTAGTGGTGACTTTGTATACACTCTGTGCATATCCATTAACTTAAATAGCAAATGTCTTTTCTTTCATTGTAAACTAAGATATTTATTAATCTGCTCTTGGGCAGGCATAGTGGTGCATGCCTATAATCCTAGCAACCAGGGAGGCTTAAAGATCTAGGTCATCCTAGGCAACTTAGTAAAACCGTATCTAAAAAGAAAGAAAAAAAATAAAAGAGCTGGGGATATAGCTCAGTGGCAGAGTGCCCCTGGGTTCAACCCCCGATACCTTAATGACTAAGTAAAGTTAGTAATATGTCCTCAAAGGAGATCATGATATGCCATTACTACTTTAAATTCATTAGCAACTGAAAATTTAAATTCATATTAAATATTCCCAAATTTATGCTCGAAGCACCACAGAATGTTAGCCTGATTATTCTCTTGCTGTCAGTAAGATAAATTCTCAGATTGTACACAAGGACGATAGATACTTTTCCATCCACCAGTGATGTCTTAAGGACTTCTTCCTAGGACAAGGGTAGGGTTCCACTTAGCTTCTGATCTATAAGGTATATAATTGTTTATAATTATTCAGCCTGAACATAAACAAATAAATTTACATGACCAATACAGAGTAAAATTTGAAATCTTCAAAAATGCAAAGTAAATTTCTAAAATTTGGTGAAGGAAAACCCGAATCTCTTATTAACTATAAACTGAGATTTGCCTTTATCCCTGTCATCTTCTGTCTTCAGAATTCAAATACTAACAATCTACTGTTCAGTTTGCCTAATATAATTATTATCAAAAACCTCAGTACTAAATTCTTCAACTTACCTTCCAGGCCCCAAGCTTCATTTCTTTTACTCTTGGGTGAGTTTAGAGAACTAAAGGTGAAGAGCTGAGTTTGTGGTTCAAACAGGGAAGAGAAAATTGAGTATTATTTAAGAATTAGTTTAGCAAAATTATCTTATTTAATTTGCAGTGGACTTTTGGCTTTGCCAACTCTAGGTAAAGCTTGATGTCTGCCATAGGTATGCATAAGGAGGTGCTCAGCAGTAAGAAAACAATGCAAGACCTGAATACAACTTTCTGCATTCAGACAAATTCCAAGGACATTATTATTAGCTAGGCTAAAACAGTTAAAGAAATAAATAACATATTAGATAATATCCATCCCACCCCTCAAATAATTAATGAGAATTCATACTCATGGGAATGATTAGGAATTTTATTTATTCTAAATGGAAATTTCTCCCATTGTATGAGTAACATTATCATCTTTTCAAGTGGTCTTTCTCATTACTATGCTAGTGAGAAGTCTTTTTCAGGAAGGCAGATTAGATATTCAGGTATTAACCCTTCAGCAGTAACATTTTGTGGCTGAATATACAAGTCACAGTACTCTCATGTTTAGTAAAGTATAAAATGTACTGAAAGTATCAGAATTCTTGTACCTTTCACTGAAATATTTTCTGAAAAAAAAGAGCAATTTTACTGAGACAAAAATGAATGATGTTTAGATAGAGAGTAAGAGGCATTGTGAGAGCAAAGGTAATCTCTACTTAACATTTTCTTGGTTTGTTCAGTCTCTGCAAGACTGCAGCTTTGAAGCCAGTCCTGGTGTAGACAAAATGGAATGCTGTTTCACGAATGCCAACATTTTCTATATATTATAGGATATTCTGCAGAATGCATATGCAGGTTAGATACATAGGAAAGCTTTTAAGGAAGGGATCAGGTCTATTGAATTTCATGTAGCTTCATCTAAGACTTTTTATGATGCTCTCTGCCTTCATGAATAAATTCAGATAAAATGAAGGAGAATCAGGAATGCTTAGTAGTCACATGATCAATTGGCTGCTTATTGAAAGCAGTAACCTTGAAACCTTTCTTGATGGAATGGAAAAATAAATGACTTAACTCATCTCCCAACCTCATTAATCTCTCCTGGGAGAGGCTTTCACCAAATGCACTGCAGAAAGAGATTATTTGGAAAAGAGGAAGACAAGAGATAGTTTGAATCTAATATTTCCTGGGCCTTTCTACACTTGTGAATAACTCAGGCCTTCAAGATAATACTGAGAGAGACAGAGTGGTTCATGAAGGCATGTTGCCTTATGCAAAGTCTCAAAGAGGACTATGGCAATGAGCAGGTGAATTATGTGCCAATTTCTTTAAAAGTCTTTCTGTTGGCATTCAAATTACTCTGACACTGCACCGGAAGACTCGCATGACCAGATGGCCTGTTAACTTCATTATTTACCAGGGTGAGGATGTGAACAATGGTTTGTTTCTTTTAAATTTCCTGGTTACTAGTATTTTTCTAGGCATTTTCAGGTGTCCTAATATACTCTGACCTTGAAATTCTCAAAAAATTAGGAAAATAACACTATTGTATGGCTTCATGCAAGGTCTTCTGCCATCTTCTCTCTTGCAGTCTGAGGGTGAAGGAAACTTCTGAATCTGAGAGCAAATGTCACATGTAGTCTGTCCAAGGAGTCTGTGGTACTTTTTCCATATCTTTGGGATATTTCCGTGTTTTATTTCCTATTTTAATTTCATGCTAAGACCTTTTGTTTGGACTCTACCCCCATATCTGATCTCTTTATTTGGTGATTTATCATACCCATTTCTTTTTGCCTTTAGATGTTCTTCTCACACCTGGATTTTTTGCAGACACTAAAAGTTCATTGCTAATGTTGAGGTTTCTTTGTGCTCACTTCTCTGATTCACTCCTTTTTAACAGTAGCTGCTGTCTTGGACTTTCTGTTTATCATCCCATCTATGTTGTACATCAATAATAAATACAATTATATCTGTAGACAGTTTTATATCTTTGTCTTGTAGATTTACTGAATGCATTGGTAGACAGTTTGCTTTTTGATTTTGGAATTATGTTATTGGCATTTATCCATATCAACATGTAATTTTGGTTTAATTTCTGTAATCAGCGTCTCTACTACAATTTATATGTCCATTCTTCTGTTAAAAGATATTTGAAAACATTTTTGTTATCATAAAGCAATTAAACTCTTATAATAGGTTTCCTTGTAGAGATGTACAAGAGTGATCTGTATCACATATCCAGAAGTAGAATTGCATGGTTGAAAAGGTATGCACATTTATTTGAGCACATTTACTTTGATTGTAGAATTGAGTTGTTGAAATGTATATACATTATGCACGTTTACTTGGCTTTTTGCGATCAAAATGTTCTGTGGAATGTTTGTCCCAATTTATAAACAGTTAAGCACTTTGAAAAGGGTTTTCATTTCTCCAAAGTTTCTCCAGAAATTTTTATTTTTTAAAACCTAAAGACTTTGATAACCCATGAACAGAACTTATACTAGACAAATATAAGTGTATAAATAAAATTACTCAATTTTACACACATACATATATACATATGAATATGTGTGACTATGTATGTACGAAATTGTACATCTCTGTTCATAAAAGTGAGATTTTTTTCCCCTCTTAAGTTCTTATTTGAATAGACTCTTCTTGAACATTTTTTAAAAATTTTTTGAGTAACTTGTTTTCCTTTTTTTCTCATTGATTTTAGGAGTCCTTTATAAATTCTGAATACTAATCATTTGAGTTACATGCTGACAAATATCTTTTCTCAGACCAAGACTTTGTCTTTATTTTTTGTGATGTTTTTGTAGAGTATAAGATTTTAGTTTTAAGGCAGTTAAATTTACTGATCTTTTTCCCCTGTAGAATTTATAATCTTTTTATTTTACTTCAAGAAAATTTTCTACCCAAAGGTCATAAAATATGCTTATACATTTCTTCTAAAAATTGCTAAGTTTTGCTTTACACATTTAACTTTTTAATTCACTGAAATTTACTTTGTTGTGTGAGATTAAATCTAGGACTATTTATTTTCATATGGATAACCAACTGTCCCATGACAATGTATTGAAAGGGATTCACCTTTTTCACATGATTTGTAATGCCACCTGTGCCATATACTAACTTTTGTCACTTCTTCACACATTGAGTTTTTATTGATTCATGGGATCTATTTCTAGGTTCCCCCATGTGTTCCAGAAGCGTGTTTGTTCCTGCCTACACCAGTTCCATGTTCGTTTAACTAACATAGCTTATAGTATAAACCTTCAAATCTGGCTACAGTTGCCTGCATATTACTCCTCAAATTAAGGATTATTTTGGCTATTTTCTGTCTTTTATGCTTCTATACTAATTTAAGGATCAGCTTCTAAATTCCATCAATAACTATTTGTAGACTTGTTAAAAATCTCACTTTTATTTGTAGATTAATTTGAAACAACTGTGTCATCTTTTAGGTGTATTTCTCCAGTTTTCCAAGGTTTCTTTTTATTCTTCCATAATCCCATTCTGTTTCTAGGAAATGGCTTCTCTGTGTTTTGTTTCACACACTCCTAATTGATATTGAGAATAGTATCATTTTCTATTATAGTTTTTATCTGTTCGTTACTTGACTATAAGAATGTTATACGATTTTGTAGTTGACTTTTTACCCTACTGAATTTTTTATTGTTTTCCCATGATTCACTTATATTTTTAATCTTATCTAAATAGGAAGAAATGTTTTTTCTCTTGTACAATTCTTGCTAGTGAGAAAAAAATAAATTAGCCAACATTTGTATTTTGTCCCTCATTTGAAAGAGAGTTCTACTGATTTATCATAAAATATATTAACACTTTTTAAATTAGAAAATTTATATTAGATGAAATTTCCCATTTGTCCCTTGTTTGCCAAGAATTTTTATCATAAATGAATGTCGAGATGAGATAAATGTAGCTATTGTATTTGTTTTATGCCATTTACAGACTAAATTTCAGTATATTAAAAATATAAATATTTTCTTTTTATCATGATTTTTAAACTCTTGATTTTGAGATGATTGTAGCTTTACATGCAGTTGTAGGAACAATGAGAGATCCAAATAGGGTTGACTTGGTTTACCCTAGTGGTATTATCTTGCATAATTATAGCACTACATTACAACCAGGAAACTGACACTGATGCAATCTACCCAACTTATGCATATTTCACAAATTTTTCTGCACTCACATTCCTTTGTATTTAATTCTACACCTGTAGATTTAAATAACCAAAACCACCATAGTCAACATATACAACAACAGTTCCATTACAAACATTCTTCATGTTATATAGTTCCAACACTTTCCCTCATTTCTCTCTAATCTTTGGAAAAATTATAGAGATAGAGAACATATTAGTTATGTCTTGTCATTTAAAGAATGTCTCATAAATGGAGTGATATATTGTGTGACCTCTTGAAATTGACTTATTTTTTCCACTCATCATAATTTCCTTGAGATACACTCAAATTGTTGTCTATATCAATAGTTAATTCCATTTGATCACTGAACAGTATCAATCATATTGATGTAACTCAGTTCATTAAACCATTCACCTGTTGGAGGAAATTTGGGTTGTTTCCAGATTTTTGCTATTCTGTACAAAGCTTCTATGAACATAAGTCTAAGGGTCATACCAACCTGAATAAGCCTGATATCTTCTGGTCTTGGAAGCCAAGGAGGGCTGGCCCTTGATAGTACTTGGATGAAATAAATGTGCATTGAAATCAATATGTACTGGTGTATAAAATAGCTCTAACCTTGCAGTTGACATGTAGGTCATCTACAGTTATCTTAGAGTACATTTATTCACAGAGTAAAGATTAAGTTGTGAAGATGTATTTTTACATTTTATTTTCTCATTAGAAAATATTGCTACTGCATATATTATTTCAATAAAATTATCTGTCTTAATAAGACATATGTAGTACTTTTGTAAATAGACCCACCTGAATCCTTTCAACACCATCTCCACCACAAATGATAATAATTCAATGTATGGTTTTTTGAGGATTCTCAAGTGTTTTTAAAATTTTCATGTGCTCCTTCAGAAGAATGAACTCATTGTCAGTATGAGATGAATGATAGCATTTTTTTAATCTAAGCTTTTGTTAAATATTGTATTATTCATATATGAAGATAATGTAAAGTGGAAAACACACTATGGATATATTTAAAAAACAACTGGAATAAATAGATTTTCAGGGAAAGGAAAAGGGAAAATAGGACAGGTAAGAGAAAAAAAATAGTATAATGTAGAAAATCAGAAGGATCTGGAAGAAAGCATCAGATGGAGGACTTGACAAGGTGCCAGGAGAGGGAAAGCATCATAGAAAAGAAATGATAAGGAAGAGGAAAATGTTGAAAGATTTCTTATGGATAGGTTTTAAGTATATGTGTGAAATAGCCAACATCTTCCATCATCTCAAGGGCAGCGCTGGGTATTACCACAGACACTCTGTGTGGAGTAGGTGTTGCAGTTGGAAGCAGTTTGTGGAAGAAGGAGTGGGAGAGATGACACCAGGTGCAAATGTGTAGGAGAACTACAGAATTACCCAAAACATAAATATAGTAAGATAAAATCAGGAGCAAAGGCAATTCTAGTGAAGGAGGAGAGAAACAAAGGCCATATTGGTGAAATACTCTGTGGCTATATATTAAGGGAAGCACAATTCTTTAGTATACAGAATAAAGGTGACATGACAAGTGTGCTTATATAGTTTGAGGAAAGGAAAGATGCATTCAGCCTCGAAGGTACATGCTATTCCTCTTACTTCTCAGTATGAGTATTGAAATGTGCCTATATTATAAAAAAATTGGTATATTCTCTATAAATAGGATGCTAAATTAAAAATCCTTTTCAGTTTCAAGGGTTTATTTAGGATTCACATGCTTCTCAGTATCTCATAATTATAATCACAATTTAGCTATAGTTACGTTGATTTATAATGAATACAATTTACTCTAGATTTTGCCATGGGTTAAACATAAGACTGGGGCATAGGTTGCCATCTAAGATGTAATATGTTAGGGATAATAAGTGCATGTCCTCTGCTTTCAAACTCCTCATCACTCTGGTGGCCTACCTGAAAGTTCACCTTTGACATTGCCCTGTTTTAGACTATTGTATGTGGGTATACTAATAGTTTAGTACTTACCAGATAAATTTCTATCAATAAAAGGGAAGAGAAAATGAGATGAATGATAGCATCAGTCACGTGAATGGCATTTGAAATTACTCTAGTAAAGATTTGTTTTGTTTACCATTGTATTCACAATACTTTAGAAATACACATTAATTAGTCTAAATCTTGATTGAATGAATGTATAAAGGTGGTGAAGAGGTGTATTTGCAGAATATTATGAATGACAGTTTCATGTAATAACATGAGTGACTCTTCGTATCATCAGAATAAGGAAAAAATATTTTAAAGCAAGGGAGTGGCAAATATAGGATTCAGGCTGAAGGAGAAGCAGAAGTATGAGTTGTTGTCTATGGCAAGAGGAGAATTATTGTTGAGGTTCTAGAATCCATTTAGATAATGGTTCAAGAATGCTTGTTACAATATTACAAGAGATATATGAAAGTACAAAGAGAAACAATGACAGCATATCACTAACCTAAAGATTATTGGATCATAAATTTTCACATTATATAAATGCATTCATACGTGGAAGAAAAGAGAAAGTACTCATAGTTTAGACTGAGGCATACTGAAAACCAACTGTCTACATCATGGTGCTTGCCTTTGGTTAAAAGAATGTGGAAAAGCCGAAAGCCTAAGAGAAGCACCTCTGTGAGTGTATGTAGTGGAAAACACACAGTCCTTTTCATTTTCGGAAGTGAGTGGTATATACCAAAAAACTAGAGTGGAATCTTCTGTTTAAGTAAAAAACAAATTATCTTCTGTCATTGAGACAAATGTGAACCATCTACTTACTGTAGATGTCTCTTTTTGTCAAGATTCTCAGGAGACTCAGGTTTTAATGAGGTGGCTAATAATTGAAAGTTACCATAGCTACAAAGTCTTCCACATTGTTTCCATGACTCTAATTTTCTATTTTTATTTTGTTAGATAATTCAAGGTTTCAGAGAAGTGAGGTCCTCAGGCTTCTGGGTCCCATGTGATAAGAGGAGGCATAAAAGGAAATGTATTGCCAAAGGCACCCTGACACTCTAAGGATTACAATTGTTTTCAATATTAACATTTTCTCTTCGGAATGTTATTGGGATTCCTATGTTGCTTCTGTTTTCCCTTGGCTCTTTTATGCTGGGAGCCATTAGCCAAGTAGGTATGACAATTTATGCTGGACCGGTAGTCAGTGACGGGTATGATCCAATTGCAGTGGTATCAACCTAAGACAGGAGGCTGACGCCTAAAGGTCAGTTTTCCGATGACGGGTAAGAACCATATGTTGAATTGGACAACCTACCAGGCACGGTCCATAAGCCACATTAACCTCACTCCCCCACTGGCACCAAGGCCAAATTTGGGGGCCAACAGAGGTGAGGCAAAGAACCTCACCCCCCCACTGGTGCATAGACCTATCCACAAGTATGGCTGTATGCTGGACCGGTAGTCAGTGACGGGTATGATTCAATTGCAGTGGTATCAACCTAAGACAGGAGGCTGACGCCTAAAGGTCAGTTTTTCCCATGACGGGTAAGAACCATATGTTGAATTGGACAACCTACCAGGCACGGTCCTTAAGCCACATTGCTTGTTGTTTAATTAATCAGAAGGGGGGAGATGCTGGGAGCCATTAGCCAAGTAGGTATGACAATTTCCTTGCCAGCGTACCCCATGTTGCTGACATGTTGCAGTGACATTGAATGTAAGTGACCTTGCTCAAGGACCAAGGCAGATTAGGGTGTTCCCGGTTTTAAGATAATCTTGTTTAGGGCGTTCCCAGTTTAGGTTCCAGGTTTAAGGTTTAAGATTATTCCTGCTGGGAATAGGGCGTATCCTGCTGCCTGAGTTCCCCTTGAGTTCTCACGGGATTCAGATAATATATTTTGGAGATAGAAGCCCAGTGGAGGTGGATTTGGGCAGAGAACGTGGATTTGGGAAGAGAACGTGGATTTCCCCAGAACGTGTTTGTAGACGGCTGGTGTGAGTTCGGGAATAAAGAGTTGCTGTTTGAATCTACAAGCTGTGTGGTGTCTCGTGATTGTGTGCCCAGCCAGACTGCGGCATTTGTGCCCAGCCAGACTGTGGCACTTTTATCTCTGTTTATACCTCTTTTATTGTAGCTGTGTTCTTGGTGATTTTGCCAATGCATGGCATTCCTGGTGATATACTGCAAGCCTCCAGGAGCCTTGTACATGTGGTAGGGGTATCTTCAGGCATATGGGGCTTATCTTCAGAGGTCTTTTAGTGTGTGTATTTAAACAGTCCTACCAAATGCCAGTATCTTCCTCTAAGTTCAGTTTATAACTTGTGTAAGTGAAAATGTCTCTGATGTGGCTGACTTGAGTTATGGTTTAGAGATTTCTACACCTTGATTGACTGAAAATCAGGGGTTAGGCCCATAGCTTTAAAAAACTATTCATTTGAATTAAATACATTCCTTCTTGAAAGAGTGAGTGGATTTTCTGTTTTTCTGATAAAATCCTCACTGATAAAATAATGGATATTTATATATTGTTTGTTGATTTCCAAGCATTATTTGTCATGGTATTTTATGTTTAAGGCATATTTTATTTATTAATTTTGATTTTTAAATCATTCAAATGTCAAACTAGTGAAGAGATATAACATAAAGATACATGTGCTCTCTTATGTACATTTTTTTCTATATTCACCCTAGCAACATGTAAAAATTTACAATATATATTTTGGTTTACCTTTTGTGTTTTCTATTTGCAAATACCAGAATTTAGTTTAAAGACCTGAAGATGTAAAAAATAAAAGTATTATATATATGGTATATATTCTGTAGATTGAACATCTAATATGAAGTTCTAAGAAAAATGGTTAAATTATTATGAAAATACAAAGAAAGCGTTTTCTAGACTGCAAGATATTGTTAGTTATGGAGTCTAAAAGGCTCATTGGATATTCAGCAAAATGACCTAGTTAAAGGCATATGAAAACACCAGAGATAATACCAGTGATATTGAGAACCTAGACATTTCAGAAAGAAATAACAAATTACATGTGAAGAACTTAGCATAAGAATTGTATCAGACTTATCAGAAGCAATATTAAAAGCAAAAGACAATTAGATAATGCTTTAACAATTCTAAGGGAAATGATTCTATCACATATTTTTATACCTAGCATAAGTATCAGTCAAGTGTGAAGGTAATGTTGAGCTTCTTCATACTCTTTCTTAGGTAACCATTAGAAGATGTGCTCCATCAAAATAAAGATAAATAGTGAAGATAAGGAATTATGGAAACAAGGGGTCCAACATAGGAAAAAGAATAGAAGTTCTATGAAGCATAGTTTTATTGTTGCAGATTTAGTAAACAGTCAGGCCAGATAAGAACAGGACACAAGAAAGAACATAGAGCTGTCAGGTTACCTGAAGTTTGATGTCAGGATACAAAAGATTTGAAGAAAAATAAGGAGATAGAAAGATAAGGTAGATACTCTGAGAAATATATAAAAAAAAACATATAGAAAGGAAGATACAGAAACATAGCACACAAACCACCAATGAACAAATATACATATTCATATTAATGAAAATATTAAATATGAATTTAACTAAAACTATAATATTAAAATTGGGAAAACAGGAGAAAGGGCAGGAGACAAAGGGAGGTGAGTTTACTGCTGGTTTCCATGAGCAGTATTTTGACAAAGGTAAATAAGAATTGATAGGGATGAGTCCAGCCGTAAACAACACTATCATAAATCATTTTACTTCTCTAAATAATTCAGAAGATTATCATTATAAACAGAGCTGCTGGTTGCAGGCTTTCTACTTAGGGAGACTGTCTCATATGACAATAAAGCCTAAGACAGTGAGGGTCACCTCATGCTCAGTGCAACATGTCACTCATGCTCTATTACTGGCTTTTAGGTGCATTTCTGAATGGAAGGCAGTCTGTACTTGAACTCTGAAGAATTTCACAAAACAGAATGTCCAGGCTTGAGTGTATGCCTCATACATTTTCCTCAGATTCTTCTGGCTACTACTTTCTGTTTCAAGCATCTTCATAAAGTAAATGCTGCTTAGAAAATCCTAAAGGTCAAATACTCCAAATTCTGTCTGACTCTAGGATCAAGATCTGAATAATTCTAAGGCCTCTCTTGTTATTTTCCTTTTCAAACTCTCTCTCTCTCTCTCTCTCTCTCTCTCTCTCTCTCTCTGTGTGTGTAATTAAAATTTTCCATGTTAATTTTATTTAAAAATAAATAAACCCTAATATTGTAAAACTATGGGTAAAGATAATGTTTTTTTTTTTTTTTTTTCTTGCTTGGTGTATATTGAAACACAGTTTCAGGTAGAAGATCAATATAGTATTACTCCTTTGTCCACATTTCTCATTAATGACTTGGAGTAACTCTCAGCTGTCCTTTGATCAATGATTTTTTTTTTTTTTTAGAAGGAAAAGTGTATTTGAGGGCTCACAGTTTCAGAAGTCTTAGTTCATAGAAGGCCTCTCCATTTCTCCCATCTTGAGGTGAGGCTGAACATCATGTTGGAAGAGTGTGACAGACAGACCAGGAACTGGGAAATTTCCAGGCATGATTTATATGTGTCTCTCATTTCCTTTTTAAGCCCTCTTTAACAGGCACAGAAAAGCAACAGTAGCAATAGCATCAAAAGACAAAGAGTGATTTGGGGTAGACCTCATCTAAATCTGACCCCTGCTGACCTTGCCTTGAGCAAAGTAAAAGCTCACCTTTTCCCATCTTCCTCCTTGCATCTAAGTTTTTGGTGGGACCCTAGAAAATTTATCAAAGAATAATACCCACCAAAATGATTTCTGGATTAATTTCTAGATTCCTAAGTAACATCTAACACCTTTGTGTACAGGTATATATATTTTTTTGAGTCACATACTTTTTCTACTCAGGGTAAATTTTCAGTTTAATTCCTCTACATGTGGAAATAATGTTCTGGAATTGAAAAGCTCTCATTGCTTCCTCAAACTATTTAATGGTTGAGAATTTAACTAGCATAGTAGGAATTTTGTCATCACTCAGAAAGACCAGAAGTGTGTCATCTGAGTTATTTACTTAGCTCCTTGCTCTCTGTCTTAGCTTGAGGATAATGAAGTTTGGTAGTAATGCAATGAAATGATCTCTTCTACCAACCATTATAAGTCTTATCATATAAACTGCATTTGATGTCCATCACATTCCACTATTCTTGCTAATCTCCTGCCCCCTCCCTTTCCCTCCCTCCTCTCTTTCCTATCTAGAATTCATCTATTCCTCCCATGCTCCCCCTCCCTACCCCACTAAGAGCCAGCCTCCTTACATCAGAGAAAACATCAGGCATTTGTTTTTTGGGGACTGGCTAACTTTACTTAGCATTTTCTTCTCCACTGCCATCCATTTTCCTGCAAATGGCATGATTTTATTCTCTTTTATTCTGAGTAAAATTCCATTGTGTCAATGTGCCACATTTTTTAATCCATTCATCCACTGAAGGGCATCTAGGTTGGCTCCACAGTTTAGCTATCGTGAATTGTGCTGCTATTAACTGCATTTGAAAACCTTAGAGTTCTTCAGGAATTTCACACTGAACCAGTCAAAGTATCTCTAAGTTTTCCTGCGATTTCCTTTCAAATATTTAAATACGATTTTTTTACTCCTTTGTAGATTTAAGTAAACACTTCTTACATAGCAGTGACCTTTGCTGCTGTGATTCAAGTATAAACATTATGGCTTTCAAGCTTGTTTTAATATTGGTTTTGGCTTACAACTAAATATTAGCATGTTTTAGTTATCTATTTGTTACATAGAAAGCTTTTGAATCTTTTTTTTTTCTTTTTCTTTAAAAATAACTTTTCCTAGATTAATTTACCTTTGTACTCCTCCTAAATTATCCCTTCCAATAGATGCCATTTTCATTCCATGTTTTGAAATGCAAACATAAAGCTGCCTCGTATTTGTAAAAGCTCCTATACTCCTATACCATAGCAAGTGACTTGGTTCCATCTTCAATTTTCAGGTAAGATCATACACTGATTATATTATATAGCCAACTATGGATTGCAATTTCCTCTTAGTAAGAAAGTTGATTTAACCAGTCAATAAGTAAATAGGTAAAAATCTTCTCATTTCATTTGATATAAGTTTAATAAATGAAAGGAATATAACCCTATTGGCACTGAAAACATAGGATAGAGTGCCAGTCACAAAATTAATGGGGAAGAATTAGACCATGGTCCAATTGCCTCCCTCCTTTAATTATCACTCACTCTCAGACTGCCCCTCTTGGAATGCCTATGCTCTGCATTGGACTGGTGCATTATTGCTATATAGTTTTTACTTTCTCGGATAATTTTTGCCTTCAATGTTGTATGATCAGTCTATAGATTAAGGGAACATGAAGCAGTAATGAATGGTAATAGTGGCTCATCAAACAGTGTCTTTGATCATGAGATTAGGGCCTGGTATTCTCTTGGTCTTTCAGAATCCTCACAGGCATAGAGACCTCAGACCTGAAGTAGAAGGACTGATGCCAACCTTCACAGACACCACAAGCTGAACTTCCCAGTGTTTTCGTTTTCGGATGAAATTTTGAACAAAATAAGAATATAAGAATGTCTTATCTTTAAATTGTCCTCAGAGAAATAATACATCTTAGGTGAAATAAATTTTGGGAGATGTTGCAAAGAGGACAGATATGATACTCCCATGCACACACAAATTTGAGAAACAACATGATGAATATAAATGTCAAGTATAATCTGTCCTAGCTAATAATAAATAGTATGCCCTATCCTAGATAATAGGTGTTTATTTCAATAAAATAGTATTTTAAATAACTGTTTATCATGAGCATGGTGGTGCATGCCTGTAATCCCAGTGGCTCAGGAGGCTGAGGCAGGAGGATCAAGAGCTCAAAGCCTGCCTCAGCAACAGTGAGGTGCTAAGCAACTCAGTGAGACCCTGTCTCTAAATAAAATACAAAATAAGACTGGAGATGTGACTCAGTGGTTGAGCACTGAGTTCAATCCTCCATAATCCCTCCCCCCAAAAATGTTTATTCCCTGCCCCAAAGTGACAAACATCAGAGATTTAATGGAGATTTTTTAACATTCACTTGTTCATCCAATAGTTATTGCTTGTTGGTCAAATCCTTAGCTATTGAACATGCAGCTGTGGAAAAACCAACGTAGTCCCAGGCCTTAAGAAGCTTATGGGGTATATTGATGGTATATATGGCTTTATTGTTTTTTGTAACCCAAGTAAGAAAAATATTCCAGCTGATACATACTTACTTCATATCTACTGAATACAGTGTTACAATGGTCAACACTTTCCAACTAACTAATCTTCATAAGTGAAACCACTGAAGGTTAGATAACAAAATTTTTCTAAGACAAACTAAAGGATGCAGGGTGTATAGTCATGTCTAGGAATTTAATCTAGGTACAGATATAGCTCAGTTAGCATTTCTAAATGGTTGATGCAAGCATAATAAAAAGAACAATTTAAGATTGATAGGTATTACATTTTTTGATTCATTTTTTTCTTGCTTCTATATTTCTGTGTCAAAGTAATTATTTTGACTATTGAGATTCTTGGTTTATTGAGTTTATTATAAATTAACATCCATTAATTAAACATTTTTTCACTGGATGAATTGTTTTTGTAGTTATTGTAATTTTGTATATCTTCAGAGCCCATATTTACTCATGCTTTGCTTAAAAATGGTGGAGATCACACGGTAGACAGTTCCTCTCTGTTTTCTGGTAGCAGAAAAACAAATTCTGAGTCTTTATTGAAAGACCTAGGAGTACTGTGTAAACATAAAAATACTAGAAATAGATTATATCCTCCTTTCTGTTCTTTATTTTCTTGCATTAGTTTGATGCAGATTAAAGATTGTCTTTCCTAAGATTGTAAAGCTATTTTCAGAACTTCTGATGAACATATTTCCAAGACATAGATTTGTTCATAGATGTACCAAAGAAAAAGGATGCTGTTAGGTAGAAAGAAAATAAAATTGCATCTAATTGGTAAAGGATGAGGACTCATCACCATATGATAAACTGAAGTTCTGAGAGGAGGATCATGTGGTAGGATTAAGTTCAAGAAAAAAAAAAAACATTAAGTGACTTTCCTCTTTTCTTACCTAAGTTGATGGCACTGAGGTGATAAGTATTAACATTGTTCTGGGACTCCCATGATATGCACCTCAGCTTCAAGCATCTGCAGTTTTGATGCCTTTGAATATCTATTTTGCCTTCAGAAGATGGAGTTCTCTCTTCTGGTTGGATGCTCTATATAGAACCTGAAGAATTTTCAACTATGATTTAAATAGTTTTTCATTCTTTTGTTTTAATTTATTGAAGCCCTTAAGTTAGTCTTAAGGTAGTCTATAAGAATTTGTACAAAAATCTCAGTTCTCTGCTATATGATGTCTGAAGGACTTCATCTTGCAGGAATAAATGAAATGATTGGGTAGCAGAAGTCAGTGGTGAGCTGGAACTGGCTTGCATTGTTCTCAAGAGCTGTTGTGCACCTGCCTTCCCAGCTTGGCATTAGTTGCTTCATGCTGGTAACTTGACACATGCCATGCTAGGGGAATTTACACCAGAGAAATAAAAAAATAACTTTACAAATCAGGGATCTTATGTTCTTATTTTGGCACAGAGAGCCTGCTGTTAAACATTTACTAGTGCAGTAATGGAAAAGAAGAACTTTCCTCATCTCCTGCACGCAACTAGTGGCCATCAGTTTATTTTTATTATTACGTGGATATCTCAGCACAAGTGTAGCACCAGTGACTGTGATTTGCGCCAGTTTCCCGTAGCTGTAAAAGCAGCCATAGTGGTAGTGGTAGTGGGAAAATCTGAGTATTGCCATTCCAACTCCAGTGTGCAATCTTATTTGTTAACACCAGTGAGGAATGATTTGAGCACGAAAATGCTAATCCCTATTCTTATCATTCCTTCTGCTCCTTGTTTTCAGAATAACTGCATAAACACTTTCAGATCAACAGAATATTACCACCAAATCCCTAGAGTATTTACTCTACAAACAGTTGATTTCCTCTTTAAATGATAATATTTTATTTCTTTGGGGGAGAAATCACCCATAAAAATCTTCCACCATCATCTAGATTACCATTACTCTATAGAATGTTCTGCATTGATATAAATGTTTTGTATTTAAAGTGGGTTCTGAACAACTGGAATGTAGTATGAAAGAGGAAGCAAGGTTGAAATTAATTGAATTGGAATTGAAATAGCCACAGTGACTAATGAATATGTTTACTTTTATGTGCAAATTAATCTAGACATAGGTTTATCACCTTTTCTATGAATTTGTTTTTATTCATTACTTGATCCTCATTTTTCCCCTTTAAAAAGTCTTTTAACAGAATATATATTTTTAACAGAATATATATTTTTAACAGAATATATATTTTTAACAGAATATATATATATATATATATATATATATATATATATATATTTAACAGAATATATATATATAACCTTGGGGTTGTTTTTGGCTATGCTTACAAAGGGAATATGTACTCTATCAGTTTTGAGATTCAACTCTGTGTATCTAGACTCAGAATACTTGCTTACCAATAGAAAATGTTGTTAAGTGATTCCATTTCAAATAAGTTGGAAATGTTATGTGCCTTTTCTAGTTGGGAATCAATGTATTAATCTGTTTGAAAGTTTCAAAGAGATATTTGAATTAGATTACAGATTTTGCACATGTGTAAGTGTAATAGTCTAGGCCAGACTATTTATTAGCTTCTGTTCCCAAATTTTATTCAATAAGAATTAAATGGAATTTGCAAATGATCTCCTAAAATAGATTAGAAATCAACTAATATATATGGAAACATATTTTAAGAAAAAAAATCAGAACTACCAACATAAATAAAGAAATTTGATTTTTAAAGCACCTACTCTATGCCAAACATTGTACTAATTGATTTCAGAGCTATAATCAGATTTAAACATTTAAATCTCAAATTTCAATATAGAAAATGAGGAACAGTAAGTGACTTGTTTATAGTAAAACAGGATTTGGAACAGAGGTTAAGTAGCACTGAATGCATGTTTTTGCCAAGTGCTAAAGGACTTTATGTTAAAAGAAATATAGCTAGAGCTGTGAACCAAGCATACTCTTCACCATGGCATAAACTATTTACACAATTATCAGAATTTTAATTGCCAGAATTTTAAAGACTGTTGCCATTTTATTATTAACATTGTGGTGATCAGATTTTTAAAGTTTAATATTGTGTGGGATAATAAATTATCTGTCAGCTATTTATTCCTAGAATAATATTTGTAATAATGGATCTTCCATTATTACATTTTGATTACATTTGATATTACATTACATTTGATATTACATTTCAAATGAGGTTAGCAGATGAAGGCACTTTATTTTGTATGCTTAATTATTTAATATACTTTTGTATTATAGTTTTGCAATATAATTTATTTAAATTCTGTTGTATTTGGATGAAAGATAATTTGTAAAGGATGTTGTCATGCATGGTTTTGAAATTTTTCCTTCTTTTAAAATTGTGAAGAGGCAGAGTTGGTATTTGACTTTTAATTCATCCTTGAAAAAATCTAAAAAAGTCCTAAATATGACATCTTTATGACTCATAACTTCATGGAATTGTTTTTTAAAGGTTATTTTGCTTAATGTCATGTATGCTGGCACTACATAATTCTATAAATTTTAGAATGATGACATTATCTGGTCTTTGGTATTCTACCATGTCTTATTTAAATTTTTAAAATCATTTATTTTTCAGAAGAAACATAATATTCTTCTAAAATTTATGTAGCAAACTCATTCATTATAAATATTTATATTGTATCCAAAGGATAGCTTTGTTCATATTGTTCATAATTGCTAAGCAGATTACATGTGATGATAACTTATGAAATCAATCATTGACCAAGCCCCAGTTTAGGGATGTCAGAAATAAGTAGAAATTTGGCCATTAGACCTTGCCTTAATTGGCAGATTTGGCCCAATGGCAAAGCCAAATCTAAATCTCTGCACATTACTACTTGGGATCTAAATCAAATCCACTTTTGTTTTCACCACTAGTACATCTTTTCTGTATCTGTCTTGGAAGGCAGACAAATTTAATGAATTTTTGTTTAAAATGTTGTATCTTAAAGAATTGATAAAATAGAATACATAAGGAGGAGAATGAATGGTGAAACCATTTAATAAGTGAAATAAATTGCAATATAAATAGAATAATAGTGTTTCTCATTCAAGAGGAATAAAGAATTTTCTTAGCACTTCCTTTCTCACTGTTTACTTTTCTAGGAAAGTAAAGTGGAGATTTGGTTTTAGCATAGTGAAGGAAACTATAAAATGCTATTATTCTACTTATATTAGCTTCCTATTTATGCACATATTCAATACTTCTTGTCATATTTTCTTGCATCTATGAAATGTATCCTTGCTGAAGGTCATTCATTAATAGTTCCTGTAATGAGGGCCTGCTCTACTATATTTGTTTTTTTCTCCCTTTATTTTTGAAGTATATATTTTGCTGGATCTAGAGTTCCTGGTTGAGAGTTACATTTTTTTTTTCAGCACATTGAATATATCACGCTATTTTCTTGATTTTATTGTCTTTGGCAAACCATCCCCCTTTCTATTGGTCATTCTATGAAGATAACTTATTTTTCCTTCTAGCTGCTCTTAAGTTGTTCTAATAGTTTTTTTATTTTATTTTCTGCAGTTTTTACTAGAATAGAAATAAATATGTATGGATTTATTCTTGTTTACAAAAGAGACAGACATCTAAGAAAAGGATGATGCCTGGAAAATTCTGGTACCTCTGAAGTGCAAAGTGAAACTGGTTCTGGAACATTAAAAAAGAAAAAGTCCAGGGCATAGCTGAGGCTCCTGTACAGGGTTATTCCTTGGGTTACATTTACAGGAGTAGCAAGCAAGAAAGGAATAAGACCCTTCTCTTCTCCATTTGCCTTTCAGGGTCTCTAAAGTCTTTCCAATTTGTGGAGCAGAAAAAGAATCATGCCTCCTAAGGAAAAATGTGGTTTGCAGATTTTTAGCTTCAGCATTAAAAGTCAGAGGAGATAAGGGAGGACTTGGTTTATACCAGGTTGCCAGCCTTTTCACCTTCAATAAGCCCAGGACTTTTGTTCTCCCAGCTCAGTAAGGTCACCAATAGTTTTGCAGTTATATTTGAAATTAGAGATACCCCCAGGGTTATTATGGTTAAAAGTCTGGATTTATATCTACAGACTCTTATATTTTCATAATTTTATTTTTTCCCAATAACTCTCATCTTTTTTTTATTAGTTGAACATGCCAATACAATGATCTTGACATATCACGCATTTGAATCAAATGGGGTATAATTTCTCATTTTTCTGAGTGTACCGCTTGTTAGTTTGTTGATGATTTAAAGTAACATTTAAAAAATTAATTCACTGAGGTTTTACAATTTTCCTTGGTATATGGGTTGATCCTAATAGCCAGATGCAGAAGTCCTTAGTTTGCCTCACAACTATAATTGGAAAAGGATATTTGTTTGTCTTTGCTTATGCCTTAGCTTACCTACAGAGTTGACATCCTCTAAAACAAATTTATGTATATTTAAATGGTGTAACTTACCACCCTTGCTGAACAGCAAATTACAGGCTAAAGTAATTTGAATTGTAAAGTTGACTTCTTTCATTATACTCACCTATTAGCAGTTATTCCTGTGACTACAGTAAACAATGTAGGATGCTTTGCAACAACGTGGATTGAACTGTAGATCATTCTGTTAAGTGAAGTAAGCCAGGCATACAGAACAACTGCCACATGATTTCACTCATGTGAATCCACAAAAGCTGGGCTCATAGCAATTGAGAGTAGAATTGTGGTGGTTACCAGAGGCCAGGGTGTGATGGGAAGGACTATCACTGGGTACAAAGTTACAGTTAGATAGGAGCAGAAAGTGCACAGTGACTACAGATAACAGTAATGTACTCTGTATTTCAGAAAGCCAGGGGAAAGAATTTTGAATGTATTCATGACAAAGAAATAATAAATGTTTGAGGAGACATGTTTCACCTCATTTAACATTAGACAATGTATTCATGTATCAAAACATTATCTGGTTCCACATTAGTATGTATAATTTTATGTTTTACATATATTAAACTAAAATAAAGCATTTTTAAGTAAATATTTTCTAGAACTGGTGATAAAGTGCCTCATAAGTTTCCAAGTCTTAATTGTAAAATTCAATAAAAAGTTAAATTATATTTTTATTATTCCTGTTGGTTTCCCATAGATACTCATTATGTAAAGTTTTAACATTTCCATAAGTATTTCTTTGTACTTCTGGAAAATTGGAAATTTGTTCTTTTCTTACTTGTGAAATTGCAGGTTTGCATCCTAATTTATTGTTAATCTTATGTTACATGTTTCCACGGGCAGCTGTGCATGCTTGGTTTTTGCCTATTGTAAATAATTAGATGTTCCTCAAGCCTTTGTAAATATTCTTAAGTGGGTTTAAATCATATTTTAGAGATGATGCCACTATAACATTGTCCTCCAGGGTGAGGTAAATATCACAGAAAGGTGTTTCAAGAATTTTCTATGCTAATTATAAATCATTTCCTCTCATCAAAGTCAAAAGACTTTACTGATATTTTCAACTGGGTCAGAAAACTTTTGTCTCCAATGTTGGCTAATACACTGTAGGCAGATATAGGTAATTGGTTCATGGAGTGTTAAAGTCAAATTTGCATCTAGAACTTTTGTCTTGTGCTCTTGCACATGGGTATCTTGTGCTCAAAGAGACTGTGTGTCTCACTGAGGCTCGCTTAGACACCTCTGACTTTGTGGAGAAGGATAGAGTTTGAAATCTAATCTATCAAAGTCCCTTCTTATAGCAGTAGTTTCGTAGATTTAAGGAGAAAATTTAAACACATTTATTTTTTATTTTCCTATTGATGATTTAGTGACTAAATTTCTTTTTGTAACTTTTTGAAATGTTCAATCATTTCACTTTTTATTCACTAATTTGCCTAAAGAAACAAAGATCAAATGAGCACCCAGTGTTATTCACTGGCACTCTCCAGACCAGGCCTTTTCTCTATTGTCTGTCATTTGTCCTCAAGATCATTAATGACAAATGAAAAGAAGTAGCAAATACTGATAAAAATCTTAGCCTAATATTCTTTCAATAGAGAAGTGGTCAAAACCAGATACAGAGAAAAACCAAACTAATAAAATTGGAGATGAAAGGGGAGAAATCACCACAGACATCTCAGAAATCCATCAGACCATTAGGGCCTATTTTGAAAACTTAGACTCCAATAAATTGGAAAACCTTGAAGAAATGGATACATTTCTGGGCAAATAAAATCTGCCAAAACTGAATCAAGAAAACACAGAAAATCTAAACAAACCAATAGACTGTAATGAGATACAAGTAGTGATAAAGAGCCTTTCAACAAGAAAAGCCCAGGACCAGATGGATTCTCAAATGAATTTCACAAAACCTTTAAGGAAGAACTAAAGCCAATTCTCCTCAAATTATTCCATTAAATAGAAAGGGGTGGAACACTTTGAAATTCATTCTATGAAGCTAGTATAACACTCATACCAAAACCAGATAAGGGTACATCAAGGAAAGAAAACTATAGAATAATGATGAGCTTCGATACAAAAATACTTAATAAATTTTTGGCAAATTCTGCTCAACAACAATTAAGAGGATTATACACCATGACCAGCTTGGTTTTATTCCAGAGATGCAAGAATGGTTTAATATTTGCATAAATGTATACATTAATGAAATGAAATGTGTAAAATGTAATTCATCACATTCACAGAATTAAGAACAAAAATTAGTAATTTCAAAAGATGCAGAGAAGGCCTTTGACAAAAGTCAGTACCCATTCATGATAATAACATTGAAGAAACTAGGGATATAAGGAACCTACTTCAATATCATAAGGCTATACATGAAAAATCCAAAGCCAACCTCATAGTAAATGGAAAAACTGAAAGCATTTCCTTTAAAATCTGGGACAAGACAAAGATGTCTATTCTCACCACTCTTGTTTAATACAGTGGTAGAAATTCTATCCAGAGCAATTAGGCAAACAAAGGAATAAAAATAAGAAAGGAAGAAGTTAAATTATTACTGTTTGCAGCTGATATGATTCTATTTTAGAAGATCAAAGAACTCTACCAAAAGACTGATAGAGCTAATAAACAAATTTGGCAAAGTAGCAGGTTACGAAATCAACATACAAAAATCAATACCTTTCCAATATATCAACAATGAATCTGCTGAGAAGTCAGGAAAAATTTTTCATTCACAATAGCCTGAAACAACACCACCAACAACAACACTCCCCCGCCCCCGCCAAACCCCCTGGATAAAAAGAAAACCTAGGAAAAAATAAATCTAACCAAGGAGGTGAAAGACCTCTACGATGAAAACTATAGAACACTGAAAAAAGAAAGTGAAGAAGATCTCAGTAGATGGAAAGACAGCCACTGCATGGATAGGCAGCATTTCTATTGTTAAAATGGCTATCCCACCAAAAGTAATATACAGATTCAATGCAATTCCCATCAAAATAACAATGACATTCTTCATAGAACTAGAAAAAATAGTCCTAAAATTCATTTGGAAGAATAGAAACCTAAAATAGCCAAAGCAATTTTAAGTCAAAAGCAATGTTGGAGGTTTCACAATACCTGACTTCAAATTATACTATTGAGCCAGAGTAAAAAAAACTGTATGGTTCTGGCATAAAAACAGATACATAGATCAATGGTACAGAATAGAATACACAGAGACAAACACCCATATCTGCAATGATTTGATCCCTGACAAAGGTGCAAAAAACATACATTGGAGAAAAGATAGACTTTTTAATAAATGGGCTGGGAAAACTGATTATGCATATGTAGAAGAATGACACTCAGCTCTTAACTCTCTCCCTGCACAAAAATCAACTCAAAATAGATTGAAGACCTTGGAATTAGACCAAACACTATGCAACTCTTAGAATAAAATGTAGATCAACATTCTGGCTTTTAGGCACAGGCAAGGACTGTCTCAATAGAACCCCTAAAGCTTTGGAAATAATGTCAAGAATTAATTAATGGGACAGCATCAAATTTAATAGCTTCTGCACAGAAAAGGAAACAATCTGGAATGTGAAGAGAAAACCTATAGAATGGGAGAAAGTCTTCACTGGTTACTCTTCTGACAGAGGATTAATATCTAGAATATATAAAGAACTCAAAAAACTTGATACCAAAAAGTAAAATAACCCAATTAATAAATGGGCAAATGAACTATATAGATATGCCTCAGAAGAAGAATACAAATGCTCAACAGATACATGAAAAGATGTTCAACATCATTAGCAATAAGGAAATGCAAATAAAAACTACACTGAGATTTCATCTGATACCAGTCAGAAAGTTAGTCATCCAGAATACAGAGAATATAAACATTGGAGAGGATGTGGAGAAAAAGGAACATATTTACACTGTTGGTGAAACTGTAGATTAGTACAACCACTCTGGAAATCAGTATGGAGTTACCTCAAATGATTAGGCATGGAACCCCCATAAGAGCCAGCTATACCACTCCTCAGTATTTATCCTGAGGAATTCAAGTCATCTTACTAAGTGACACATTCACACCCATGTTTATAGCAACACAATGCACAATAGTAAAACTATGAAACCAGCCTAGGTGTCCATCAATGGATGAATCCATAAAGAAAATGTGGTATACATATACACAATGGAATTTTATTTGGCCATAAGATATAAAATTATGACATTTTCAGGAAAATGGATGGAACTACAGATCTTCATGTTCAGCAAAATAAGTCAAACTCAGGTCAAGGGTTGTATGTTTTCTCTCATATATGGAAGCTAGGGACAAAAATGGAAACGGAAGGTGGGGGTGGATCTTTTAAAAAATCAAAAAGAGATCAACAGAGGAAAGGGACCAAGGGATGAGAAGTGCGGAGAGAGGGGAGATGCTGGTGAGTGACAGTTACCAAATTATATTGTTATATTTTTTGCATGTATACTACATAACATATCATTATGTACAAGTACAGCACAACAATAAAAAATGTGGAAAAGGAAAAATAAAACCAGATATATAAATGCAAGACTTAGGGAAACATATATTCCTTCTCAAATATGTGGATGTGGCATTTAATAACTCTGGTCTTGATTAGTTCTTGTTATATTTTCCATAAGTTATCTAGTACTTATTTTCTTAAAATTAGAGTGCTATCAGTAGGTTGTCAATACTGAGATCCATGTGCATGAGAATCTCTGCATTGTTTTGTTTTTCCGACTACTCTTAGGACATTCCTTATTTCTCCCCCTTGCTGCTTATTTTCTTCCCATGTCCTGAACATACACTTGGGCCAGGTTCTAATATTAGTCTGCGTGTGTTTATGTTTTTGCATTTTGTATCTCATAAGCATTTCATCCATTTCTATGACTTCTGTGTATTGCTTCTGTGAATATAATTCCCATAACTATATGGCTGGTCTAGACCTTTCTAAATCTTAAACCTCTATGCCTGACCTTTCCACCTGTTTGTTTTGAATGCTGCTGATATCAACATATCAAAAAACAAAATTGTTATTTTCCCTTCACATATTTTTTTCTTCTTTTTGCCGTGAGCATTATTTTAGTGAATCAAGGATCAAAACCCAACTTTGGTTCCACACTCTCCTTTGGAACATTTAAACCAATCTCAAATGTCATATACATTTGACCTGTACACCTTTGCTAAGTACATCACTGTCCTGATTGATCTCTCTTGCCCCTACAGGATTGATTTCTCCCTTTACTCTGATCCATGCTATATGTGATGATCAGTTTATATTTTAAATTATAGCTTCAATTGCCTTCTTCCTCTGGAAAAAAAAATCCTTCAATAACATCTCAGTTAATGGATTATTTATGAGCTTTTTATTTTGCCTCCCAGTCCCTGGTTATAAATTCCTTTTTGGTTTAATATTTTACTACACCAATTGCTCTGATGGTTATTTCCTTGAAAATCTTTCTATATTTTCTCCCTTCTTTTTCTTAGCTTACATTTCCCCCATTGATCTTAAACTTCCAACTTCACTGTCTTTGAGTTGAGGCTCTGCCCTATTCATAACATCTTGTAAATCACACATATTGTCAGATTCCTCCCATATTTTTATGTAACCTAATTATTTTTTCCATTTTCATTAAGGTAAAATTTAAAATAAAAGCTTCATATTTTAACTGTGATATTTTATACATATATTTTATTAAATGTATACAAATCAATCTAATTAACACATCAATTACCTCAAGTAGCTACCAATTGTTTTTTAAGTGGCAAGACTACTTGAGATCTATAAATTTCAAGTATATAATACAGTATTATTAACTCTAGTCACCATGCTGTCCATTAGAGCTTCAGAACTTATTCTTCCTGTATAACTGAACCTTTGTATCCTCTGACAAACTGTATTCCCACATCCCTTCACCCCCTTAATCCTGAAACTAACCTACTATTTCTGAGTTCTACTTTCTTAGATTTCACATACAAATGATATAATACAATGTTTGTCTACATCTAGTTTATTTCACACAGTATTCTCCAAGTCATCCATGTTGTTATAAATGACAGAATCTCCTTTAATAAGGCTGAAGAGTATTTCATTCAAGTGTGTATACGCACACACACATGTATGTATATCTCACAGTTTTAATCTATCCATTTTTTTCAGACAGACTGTTTCCACATTTGGGTTATTATGAATAATGCTACAATAAATATGAAGGCACCAGTACCTCTTTGAGACAGTGATTTTATTTCCTTTTTATATGTACCCAGAAGTGGTATTGGTGAGCATCTGGTCATAGGACTTTTATTTATTTTTCTTTTTGAGAATCCTTTATAGTGTTTGCCATAACAGCTATACTAATTTACAATCCCACTAATAGTGTACAGGTTTTCTCTTTTCTCCATTTCCTTGCCAACAATTATCTTTTTTTTTAATTTTTAAATATTTATTTTTAGAAGTAGTTGGACACAATACTTTTATTTTGTTTATTTATTTTTATGTGGTGCTGAGGATGGAACCCAGAGCCTCGCACGTGCTAGATGATCGCTCTACCACTGAACCACAATCCCAAACCCTATCTTTTTGATAATAGCCTTTCTAGCAGTTGTGAGGTGATCTTTCATTGTGGTTTTGATTTATATTTACCTGATTATTGGTGATGATGTGCACCTTTTAATATACCTGTTGGCCAGTCAGATGCTTTATTTGGAACATGTCCATTTAGGTCCTTTGCCCATTGTTCCATTAGGTCTGCTTTTTGCTGCTGTTGAGTTGTATGAGTTATCATGTATTTTGGATATTAACCCCTTATCAGATGTATGGTTTCTCCCATTTTGTGTTGCCTATTCCCTTTGTTGTTTGTTTCCTTTGTTCTGCAGAAATGTTTTAGTTTAACAACCTTCCACTTGTTGAGTTTTGTTTTTGTGACCTATGCTTTACATGTTATATCCAAGAAGTCACTGTGAAAACCAATTTCATGATGCTTTTGCCCTATGCCCCTACCTCCAGGAGTTTTATGGTCTTAGGACTTATGCTTAAGTTTTAGTCCAGGTTGAGTTGATTTTTTTGAATGGTATATGATAAGGATACAATTGCTGCTTGTTTTTTTTCAACTTGTAGATATGTTGCTTTTTCCAACACCATATGTTGAAGAGTATATCTTTACCCATTGTATATTGTTGGTGTCTTTGTCAAAGATTGCGTGATAGTGTATGCATGAATTTATTTCTGAGTTTTATTTTTTATTCAATCAGTCTCTATGTCTGATTTTATTCCATTCCTGTATTATTCTGTTCTGGTTACAATAGTTTTATAATGTGATTTGTAATCAGGAAGTATGATGCAAACAGCTTTGTCATTCTTACTCAAAATTGCATTAACTATTTGGGGTCTTTTGTGGCTTCATATAAATTTTAAAATTACTTCTATATATTTCTGCAAAAATTGCTATTGAAATTGTGAAAAAAAGTCTAAATTGACAAATTCAACTGTTATATGTTTATGGTGTATAACATGATGTTTTGGTATATGTATACATATCAGAATGGGTAGTCAAGCTAATTAATATAGCCATTACTTAATATACTTTTCCTTTTTGAGGTGGTAAAAACATTTAAAATTTCTCTCAGCAATTTTCAAGGATACAAAAGATTGTTATTATCTTAAATGCCATGTTTTATAGTAGATCTCCTGAACTTATATTACTCCACGGAATTGAAATTTTGTATCCTTTGACAACATCTTCCCAATTCAGTCTCCTGTCCTCACCTTTTGATAAAACTATTTTTTTCTTCGTTTCTATGAGTTTGACTTGTTCAGATTTTATATGTGTAAGTGAGTTCATGTAGTATTTGTCTTTCTGGGTCTACCTTATTTTACGTAGCATAATGTCCTCCAAGTTCATTCATGTTGTCACAAATGACAGTATTTCCTTATTATCATTTATTTATTTATTATTGAAAACCACATAGTATCCCTGTGTATTTAATATACCTCCTCTGGCCCAGGGATTGAACTCGGGGGCAGTTAAACACTGAGCCACATACCTAGCCCTTTTGATTCTTTATTTTGGACTGGGTTCTCCTTAAGTTCCTTAGGCCCTTGCTAAGTTACTGAGGTTGGCTTTGATTCTCCTGCCTCAGCCTCCTGAGCCACTGAGATTGCAGATGTGTGCCACCAAGCCTGGTTTATATTACATTTTAAAATATTTCTTTTTAAACTTTCTGTATAAAATGTCATTATTATTTTGATAGGGATCTTTTTAAATTTATAGATCAACTTGTGAAGTATGGACATTTAAACAATGCTAATTCTCTCAATTCAAGTATGTGGGATATTTTTCCATTATTTGTATTTGTATTCTTCAGCAATGTTTTATAGTTTTCAACGTATAAACTATTAATACTTGAATAAATTCATTCCTAAGTACTTTATTTAAATCGTTTATTGCAGAAGATGGGACAAGATGGCAGAGTAGAGAAAGGAAGTGGGCCCAGCAGTTCCTCAGTACCAGATTTATAAAGCAGGAAGACTTGGCCTCAACTAGGTGAGTAACAAAGGAACATTAATGAAACATAACACTGAACTGCAAAAAAAAAAATTATATAACTACAGAAAGTTGGTAATTTAAGCATAAGAAATAATCACTTAGACGTGTGCCATCCACTGCCAGCAGCAGAGTGGAGAAGAAAGCACAAGCAAAAGAAATGTGGCCAGTGGAAAAAGAAGCTAAAAAATAAAGACAAAATGACCTGGGGAAACATGCGGTTTACAGGGAAAGGCTGATTTTAATGGACACATAGTTGGTAGGGTAAGTGTATCAGTGAAAACAAATACAATGTGGTCTGGGGTGAAAACGGTCCATGGGGGTGACCAGTCCTCTGAGGACATGGGCACAAATCCCTCTGAGGGAGTGGAACATGCCAGTAGGTGAAAAAAATGTTCCCAGGGGCTGATAGCAATCCCAGAACAGATTACACAGCTGTGAACAGAGATAGGATAGTCACCAGCAGTCAACAAAATATTCCCAGAGGGTGCCTGAACCAGAGAGACTGAAATGGGTGCAAAGACCATTTTAACTGGAATACTCAGGCTCTGGATCCCAATGTAGAAAAATCCCATAATAGCTGGCACTCCATCAAAGCTATTGTGAAGACACTAACATGGCCATGCAAGTGTATCTGCGCTCCAAGGCAGACAACAGATAATTCATATCCATACTGGTGAAGGTGAATCTTGTGGAGGCTTAGTCCCTATACCCTAAAAGTGATTTTTTTTCCCCAGAAGACCAGCAGAGGTAGGAAGCTACATACCAATATGAGATGTGGACTAAATCTCAAATACCCATGGACAGAGTTCCAAAACCCACCAAAGTCCAAATCCCAACCACTGAATTGCCAATCTAGAGCACTGCATTACCCCCACTACAGTATTACATAATTCATCAGAAATCCCCAGTGGATCCCACCCAATACTGGGAGTTTGGAAGATGAGAACTACTACAATTAGCTGGCAGCAAGGTGAGGAACACAAAGACAGTGTTCAAAAATATGAAGCTAAAAATAATATAAAGACTGAAAATTCATCCCTGCTGACAGATTTCATCACCACAGTGAAAATGAACTCTCACAAAAATATTTTTTTTCTGTTTTTCCCCGTCTCTATTCCCATTTTTTAATTCTTTTTGAATTTTAACTTTTTTCAAGTTTTCAAACATTGTTCCATTGTATTGTATCATTCTTCACTTTTTTATTCATTATGCATGATTTATGTGTGTGTATGGTAGTGTATGCTTCTCATTGTGTGAATGGATTTGAATATATGTGTATGTATTCACATAGCTTTATTTACATACTAATAGCTCTCTCCTGAATGTGTTCATTGTTTACCTACATTATACTTAGGTGAGTGATTATTCAAGAGTTTGCATTGTTTAGATCTTACATTTGCTGGTTTGTTCATCCCTAGGTTCTGGGCCTTTATATCTACCCTATTTTCTCTTTTTCCCCCCAGTAATAGCCAAAATTTTCCAGTTTCTTCCTATTTCTTTTTTAAAATTATTTTCAGTTCACGTTTTATTCCCTTTTTATAGCTGACACTTGCTCTTTATCTCTTGCTTCTCCTATGATCACTTTTTCAAACACTTCAAACTTTCTCTTGACCACTTACCCTATTTCCGCTTACTTAAGAAACTGTAACCCTGCTAAATAATAGAAATTATGTGGATTTCTCCCCCATTAAAGTTTCTGTGATTATTAATACAGTGGACAACATAGTAGACACCTGCTATCAAATGCACGGTCTGCTTCTCAGTTTTTTATTATTGGTACTGTTGTTAATTATTGACCCCACCATTCAAATGTAGGTGAAAATTAGTGTTAAAGATGTCAAAGTAGACACCAGACATTTATCTTCAGACTGTAATCTGTTGCTGGCATTGTAGCCATTCCTGGCTCCCTCTCCTCTTAAGGAGGGCCAAAAATAAATTGAGACATTGTAAGATCATAGAGTAGAGATCCTGCTGCTGAGAAATACTTACATCTTAACCAAGCAACACTGAATCTCACCCCATACCTAATCTAGCCGCTTCAGAGCCTTAACATTTACTCCAACTCAATGAAGAGCAAAAACCCCAAACCAATAGCCAGGACCTAAGAAGGGATAGTCAGAGTGGGACCTCAGGTTCCATCCCTTGACATTTACTAATATATCAAAAAGAAAAAAAAAGATAGAGAAAAGCCTCAGAACAAATAAGACAATAGCACAAAGGACATGCATATAAAATAAAAAGGGGAATCCATCTGAATTGATGGACAAGTCCAAGACCTCTGAAAACCTGAGAAAACAGTCAATCTGTTTTCCCCCCAAATTCATAATCTACAAATAAAGGATCCACTGATATTGAAGTGGATGAAATCCTAGTAAAATATTATAAAAACTGATCATTAAAATGTTCAGTGAACTAAAAGAAGATCTAAGGAAGGAATTAAGAAACCAAATATAGGAGAAAAAAGACTGCTTCAATAAGGAAGTAGAAACATTGAAAAGAAACCAATCACAACTCCTAGAAATGAAAGACAGAATCAATCAAATTAAAAATTTACTTCAAAAACATCACTAACATATTAGTCTGCGTAGAAAATAGAACTTCAGCCCTTGAAGACAGAACCTGAGGCCTTGAAGCAGGCTCTATAAACTTGAGTGCACAGAATGCAATAAAGGACAGAAATGATAGAACATAATCAAAATATATAAGAACTCTGGGACAACATGAAGAGACCAAACCTGAGAACCATGGGGATAGAAGAGAACATGGAGATACAAGTTAAAGGTATTAAGAACATTTTTAATAAGATAATTACAGAAAACTCTTTATCAGAAATGAGCTATTCATATACACGATGCATATAGGATCCCAAATAGACCTAATGATAACTTCTTCAAACACATTATGGTCAACATACCTAACATAGAAAATAATAAAAACTGTAAGAGAGAAACATTTGGGTCACATTAAACCAATAAGGTTCAAGTCTGATTTTTCAATTAGACTCTAAAATCGAGAAGGGCTTAGAATGAGATATTCCAAATTCAGGTGAAGCTTACATAAAATATCTCAGGGTTATAAAAGGCTATTTTAAGCTGACAACAACTTATCTTGTATCACATACAAGAACTGTACATATTTGCTCCAATCTTCTTCATATTTTATGTTTTGATGGCAAATTTATATTTTTAAATATTATGTATCCCTTAAGAAATTATTGTGGTTATAACTATTTTCAACAGTTTTGTATTTTAACCTTTATATTAGAAATGTAAGTGACATGAGCACTATAATTATATTATTAGAGTATTCTGGTTTGTTTATTTTTATCTTTACCATGACATATATTTTCATATTGTTAATTAGCATCCTTTTGTTTCAATGTTAAAGAAACTGAACATTTCTTAACATTTTTAGCTTTTTAGCTAGACCTCAACTTTGTTTTTTTTTTTTTTTTTTGGTGGAGGGTATTTTTATTTTCCTTTAGTTTCTGAGGAACAGCTTTGCTGTGTATATTATCTTGTCTGGCAAATATTTTAATTACTTTGAATATGTTTTCTTGTATATTATCTTGTCTGGCAAATATTTTAATTACTTTTAATATATATTCTCACTCTCTTCTGCTGGCTTTTAAGGTTTCTGTTTACAAGTCCATTAATAGTCTTATTGAGGTTCCCTTATTTGATTTGGATCTTTTCTCTGGCTCCTTTCAGGATTCTTTTCTGACTTTACCATATTGTTTTAATATGCTTGGAGGTATTCTTCTTTGAGTCAATTTTGTTTGTGGTCATTTGAGCTTCATGAAGTTTTGCTGTTCATATCACTTCTGAGATTTGGGAAGTTTTCAGAGAGCATTTCTTTGAATAACCCTTTTATCCATTTGTCTCTCCTTCTGAGACTTCCAGAATTCATGTATTCATATTCTTGACAGTATCCCATAGATCCCATATGCTTTCTCAAATCTTTATTCTTTTTTTAACTTTTTGTTTCTCAATTAGCTAATTAGAAGTGACCTGAGTTCACAGATTGCGTTTTCTGCTTGATCAACTCTGTTAAAGTCTTTATTGCAGTTTTCTGTCCTGACATTGTTTACTGTTTGGCATTTCTGTTTGGTTCTTTTTAGGGTCTCCATGTTTTTATTGAACTTCTCATTTTGTTCATATATTGCTTTTCTAATATTATTCCATTTTCCATCTGTGTTTTTTTTTTGTAGCTGAGATTTCTTAAATCAGTTCTTTTGAATTCTTTGTCAGGCAATTCATGGATATCAATTTTGGGGGGGTCATTGACTATAATACTATTATGTTCTTTGGTTATAATATGTTTATTAGTTTGTTTTTTTGTGTGTGTGCTTTTGGAAATATTTCTTTGTCCACAGTTGTAATCTTTATTAATTGCCTTCCAGAGAGAAATGCTTTCACCTGCTAGCCCTAACAAGTATTCTAAACAATCTTTCACCCATTTCATGTGGATGTACGCAGTTCACATCTCTTTTGTTCTTGGTGGAGAATTCTTAGGATTGTATGTCTTATGTTGGTCCTGAAATTCCAGACTGAATGCCGAAAGCCTTTCATTAGTTTTCCCTAGGAGAAATGCCTTGAAATGTTCAAGTTTGTGTGCCTTACCCCAATTCTCGAGTCTTGCTGACTTTCAGCATGAAATGCTTGCACTCATCTTCTGTGATATTGAGCCTGGGGAGTTGGTGTGGGGTAGTGGCTGTTATGTGTATAGAGTATTTCTGTTGCCCATGGGCCAGTGGGGAAAATCTACAGGCAAGATGACCCAACTGCCTTCCTGATGGAGTGTGTGGTGCTGTTTGTATGGTCCATGGCCTCTTCACCCTGCTCTAGCCTCTCCCAACCTCTCAGCTTTGCTAATCATCTCAGTAATCTCAGTAAATGAGAAAAAGGTGAGCCTTAGGCAGCATTTGACCTAGCTGGGGAAGCTGAGTACTTACTATGTTTTAGGAGCCAGGTGCTCACTCCTTATGTTCTCATTTTCCTCCATGGAAGAAATTGCTGATTGAGGAAACTTTTGTGGTACTACATTTTTTTTTCTTATGTAAGGAATGATATACAGGTAATGTGAAGTTGTTCCTACCATCATCAGTGTATCTGTTCTCAGATATTTTGCCCTGGTTCCATGCTAGAACTTCTCTGATGAACTCCTGGATACCTACAGAACTATTCCCATCTGTGAGTTGTGAAAAGTGATGCTTCTGTGGGAGAAAATAGTAGAAAACTCCTAATCTTTAATTTTGCTTATGTTGCTTCTCTCATCCTTTCTAATTCTCTCCATATATGATCTCACAGTTAAATGAAGTATGGTAATATTGTTATGTGATACTTGTTTTATTGAATTCTCTGAGGGTACTTTTGTCTTATCTTAGGCATTAAGAACCTTCTACAGAAGTAGGACTTGATAGTTTCTATTTTGCTAGAGACTCCTGACATTTTCCCTACCTGCCTGGCACAGGGAAATAGAGGAAAGAATATATAACAAAGTTGTTTTCAGGTCTATTGTCCCTTTATTCCTCTTTCCTTCTCTCATCTTCCTCTTAAATTTGTGCCATCAAGCATGACAGACACATTAGACATTTGAAGAGAAAAACAACAACTAAAAAAAAATGTCATCAACTATGTATAGAGCATTGATAATTTAAAAGCTGCCAACAATAAGCTTTTCCCACAATTGAAAGTGGGGCAAGTCTCTCATCATTTTGCCTGTATAGAGGAACAACTGGGAGGTTGACAAACACAAACAATTCCCTCAGGACAATGGTTACCTTGCTCTATAATTTTGTTTCGTATTCTCTTATTCTCTCTGAAATGAATGTAGGTAATTTTCTCACCCAGAAAATGTGCCCACTGGGAAGAATATTCCCTTAAGTAGCCTGATAAAAACAAGTAAAAACCACAGGGCAGTGTTACTTCTGCCCTCATCTTCTAGTTATTGTGCATGCCAGAAAATAATCTATGCTGTGTGGGTGCAGACTATGACATAGGGCAGAGAAAGTATGTCCTAGGCAGAAATAATGCAATACTGTGTTCACCTCTCTGTAATTTTCAAGAATTCTTATATTAATATTCAACTATGGAAAACACACAGAAGGGAGATAATCAGAGTCACCTTGTCATTTTAACTCTAGTGAAATTAAGTGAAATGTGTTCTTTCACATGCCAGTTCTACTACTTGAACCTAAGATGGTCTTCAGTATCTGGAAAATAGTATTTCTTGTTTCCTTGAGCTTAACCATTCTGTAGCCTTTCCTATAAGAATTCAGAGATTATTTATGTCTGTATTCCTTTTGGGCAACCTAAGTGCTACTTCCTACCAGCAACAGAGCTGAGACCCTAATTAGAAAATTTGTCTTCTTGGTGATCCTAATAAGAAACAAAATATAGTAGTGTTTTAATATGTTGCAGTGAATGCTCTTTTTCCTGTTTGTAGCACTGTGCTTGTTATTTTAATATAACCAGATATTACCTTCTGTGCATTTCAAGTATCACAGAGTTCAGGCATATGAGAAAGTTTCAAATGCTAAGAGGCTCATTTTGTGGCTGTTAAGATTGTGGTGATTTTAATGATTCTATAAAAAGGACATGCAGTACAGTAATTGTGGTTGTGTGAGTTTTATATCTAGTTTCATGTAAGTGCTGATATTTTTCTGCCAATATTCATCAAGCTTCCTAGGGTAGAAGCTGCTCAGCAAAGTCTCCAGAAAATGGTATGACATGAAATATGATGAGTTTGTTTACATTAAGTTTTATGATGTTCAATGACTATTTATTAGAAGCTATATTTATCTGCTGATATAGTTTTCCACTTGTTTGATTATGTTTGATACATTTGTACATTAAACTATAATAAACATATTTATTGTGGGCAGTTACTTGGTATAACTAAGTATTAGGGGGAAAAATCATGTATTATAGTCTAGATTTAGGCAGCAAATAGCTTCTGTGCTGAAATCTAATACACTGTGTCATCATGATGGTTCTTGAGGATATGGGTTAATGATTTAGTTGAAATAACAAATTATCAATATTCCATATTTTCAATCTCTGAGTGTTCAGGTGTTTTGAGATTGATGAAATTAACCTTTTGAGTTTTTGCATCTGTTTTAAATGTTTAATTTTCTATTACTATTTTTCCCGTCATATATCACATTTTGCATTTATGTAGAAGTCACAGGAAACAAATCAAACATTGTTTAGCAAATTATCTAATTTAATTGTTATCAATTTCCCTATTTTAAAAGCCTAAGAAAGTTGAGTTTAGGGTTCTCATGTCTAAGGCATTATAAGGAAAATGAACAAGGTAACGTGATCTAGAAGAGGAAGGCTTTTATGGCAGTAAGCACATGGATCTTGTATGTGGTAGGAATCTGAAGTACTGTACAGTATTACAATAGTGCTTGAAGGACAAGTGGAAAATGGTTACTGCTAAGGTTTGACTGTGTCTCCTAAAAGTGCATGTGTTGGAAATGGGATCCCCAAATTCATATGATAATGATGGTTGTTAATGGGGTCTTTGGGAGATAAATAGGGTTAGATGAGGTTAAGAAGGTGGGATTGCACTGATGGCATTAATGGCTTTATAAGAGAGAATTCAGCAAGTACAGTTCATCTGTCTCTCCAAGGGAGGCCTTCCACTATGCTGTGATGCAGCAGGAAAGCCCTCATGAAATGCTCAGCAGATGTGAGCTCCATGTTCATAGACTTTCTATTCTGAGAACTATGAGAACAAACTTCTGTTTTTTTACAGGTTTTCTATTTTTTGTGTGTGTCTGTGTGTGTAATTTTATTCTCTAAATATAATTTTAAACTGATTCACAAAAACACAAAAATTATACATATTAATGAGTTACTATATGATGATTTGATACATGTATACATTGTATAATGAGATAAAGTGTATCTGACATTAAAAATGCAAACTCTTGTCCAAAATGTAGAGTTTTCAGAACTATTTTATGTAGGGTCATGACTTTTATGCATAATAAGATGCAACTTTTAGTTTAGTTCAATGCCTCTTTAGCATAACATTTTAAGAAAAGAATATTTTTGCTTGCTATATTAATAATATTACCTGTATCAACAGTTAAAGGAATGAGTGTTTTCTCTATATGAACCTGGCAGAAAATAAAATGAAAAAAATATTTTGACCAAAGTTCCATGATATTTTCACTTAATATCATATCAAACTAATTTGTCAATAGAGCAGAATTTTGGGATAAAGTTTTATCATTCATAGATACCTGTCTTGATGTGTTCTCAAATAGTGAGCATTTTCATTATTTTCTTATTGCCACATCTTATTACCTTTAAAATTAATGGGACAATTCATGAAGCAATTATAAGTTGCTACCTTCATAAACATATTGAGTAAATAATTAATCATTAATTTAAAGAGATGATGTGGATAGATAGCTCTTTATAAATCTTTCCTCATTTTAGGATTCTTAAGGAATCTAAGAAAGGCCAGGTGATACAGCTCTGCCTGCTCCCATGTTTAAAATTAGTTCTCACTGGGAAGGAGGAGCTCTTAAAGTCTTGGATCTGTTTCCTCCTGACCATATAACACTGAGCTATGAACACCTGTATGCTTGAAGCTTATTTCTTGCATTCATCCTGATCCTCAATTCATTCATAATGTTGAGATTTGTCTCAGTCTGTTCAGGCTTCTATAGCAAAACATCTGAGAGTGAGTAAGTTATAAAGAACAGAAATTTAATTCTCACCATTCTAGTGACTGGGAAGTCCATGATTAAGGAGCTGCCTGAGTCCATTTCTGGAGAGGATTATTCCATTTTTAAAATGATGCCTTCTACTTGTGCCATGTCCTCCCATGGTAAAAGGAATAGAAGGGGGAAAAGAAAAAGATGCCATACTTAGTGCTTCCAGAACTTTTATGAGAAGTAATCATATCCTGGAGGATTGTAATTCAAGGCCTAATTTCCTGTTAAAGGACCCACATCTTAATGCTAATGAATTGGGATTAAATTTCAACATAATTCTGCATGGACATTCATACCATACAAGAGTAATGTCTGAGGTCAGATACAAACAGACACTGTGATGAAGGAGGTTTATTGAAGGGGGGAGGGTTGCTATCAGGGAACAAACTCTGAGGGTGAAGGGAAAAGAAGTTAAACGTCAATACATTTGAAACAGACCTTAAGGGATGTCATAGGGAGCCCTGAGGTGGCTGGCATGACATGACACTTGAATTAAGGTATCTTGAAATAAGGAATTTAATCGAGGTCTTAGAAATATTATTTATTACAAAGATTTATAGAATTTTTTGAGGAATCTATGGGATTATATACTAACTTCTTAGCAATTATTAGATGCCATAAAATATACCAATTAAGGGTTTGGGATGTAGCTATGTGGTAAAGCACCTGCCTAGCATTTGAGAAGTCTTGGATTCTTTCCCAAGTGTCATGAAAAGAAAAAAATTAAAAAACTAAATATATGTATATATATACACATACAGACACACACAATTAAAATATGAGGTGATAGTTCTTTTTTGAGCTTAATCTCCAATAAGTGGTTGCTGTGGACACAGAAGAAGCACACTAAACTGAAGGATCATTTCAATCATTGTAATAATCTCCTGCATCACACAGTGTAGTCATTTCTGCAGTTGTTGCCAGACAGAATATAGTATACTACATGAGGTTTAATTCATAAAGCCAAATACAGACATGCATGGGGGCCCAGAGTAAGTGTTTAGAAGAGATATCCTGAAGCATTAAATTTTTCATTGGCCAGTTAACTGGCTTTGAATTATTTTTAATGGATAAAACATTTTAGCGACATTCTCTAGAGACTGTTCTGATTTCAAATGGAGCATTTCCAATTAATCTAAGAGAGACATTATATAAACACAAGTTAACAATCCCATGGCAATGGATAATAAAAATATTGCTGAACATTATGATGGCCTTATTCACTAAGCAATTCAAAGAGTTATTCTAGACATAATCAAACCTATTCTTGCATCTCTACAGTCTCTTTGGATGCAGGTATTATTGCCCCATAATTGCCCTCATGTTAATATCTTTAGGATAAATTATCATGTAGTTTTTTTAAGCCTTGCATTATTGAGATCTCTTAACTAGTTGGTACAATTACTTGTCATTTGTGTGGCCATGTATGTGTGATGGGGTGGTGAAAATTACTTTTGTACAAAGACATCCTAACACCTGAAGATAAATAAATACTTTTAATGCACTATTTGATATAAAGTATTTCTTGCTTTTGTGTAACTCTTTCTATATGTCACATTCACGAGTGTAAATATCTGCTACTCTTGGTTCAATAATGTCTCCTTAAGAGCATTTGAAAGGATATCTATTAGAAAAGAAATTTACCTTAAGGAAGGACTTTGTTTTACTGGATGATCTGAATATATAATGTCTGTATATATTTACAAGGTACATTAGTACTGTACCTCATTAATGAATTAATTATGGGCTTTTCTACTCCTAGTAAGCCTCACATAATTTATTTTAGCACAAGTTATGGTAATGTGTACAGTCCACAGAAACAATTGGAGATACAGGTGGATGCACAAACAGGAATGAGAGCATGATCAGATTGCAGTTGGCTGCTGAAATAAATTGAGTCTCCCAACAAACATGTCACTCAGCAATGGGTCATCAAAAAACCATTTGAACATATTTTATTTTCTCCTCCTTATCAGATTCATGAATTACCAATAACATCATATGTCTTAAGTAATTTTTTTCTCTCTGGAAATTATTGTTCTCAATACAACTAATGCTTTGGTTTATGAATATAACAGAACATTTTTTTTCTCATAAGGATTGCCCACTTAGTTGGGATGATTGGGTTGTGTCACATCAGTGAGGACAGGATAGTGTGGGTCCCAAAGCAGTGACTGTGCTCTCAGAGTATTGAGTACATGTGAAATTCAACTGTTAAGGTTCTGATCCCAGAAAGTCATTAAGAAGGACAGGAAGTATTTCAGATTTATGATGTCCTAAAAGAAAAGCTACTGTGCAGAAGGAAAATTGCTTGCATTGCTTTCACCTACTACAGAATAAATGGAATATGAGTTTCTCAATTCCCCTTACCATGGGGGAGGTAAATGTCAGAGATGATTCCAAAAGATTCAATTCTAGGACAAGCTTTTAGAAATTAGTTAATGATTCATCATTCAGCTTTTGTTGAGAATCACCTCTGTACTAAACGGGGCCAAGTGTATCCTAACATTGTGTTCACTTTCAGTATATCTTAAGTTCCTACCTAACAAAAAGTGACACAATAAAACCACAAGATTTAGGCTTAATTTTAAAGTTTTCTGCCAATCAGGACAAGAGCATGGTAAAGCTTTCATGTCATAGTTCAAATTTCTGGAGTTCTAATACTATAATTCTGATATTTCCAAACCCAAATGTTTCTTAGCTATTTTCTATTCCATTGTGTTAGCACTAATGTTAACATCAGTGTATGCATAGAACCTTTTCCGAATGTGGCTTTGTTATAGGTGATAAAAGTGAAGAAAATAAGGAAGGTTTTATTTCTGGGAATGTGATCTACCACTTGCTTGAAGTGGATGTAACTGAAAATATTTACTTTCTGTTTGCCATAGTTTATTATAATTGTGGTCCTACAAACAAAGACAACAAAAAATTAGAAATACTGAACTCAAATCCCTCAAAAACCAAAACAAGGCAGATTAAATGTTGAGTCAACCAATTTGCCATTCATCCAGCTATACCCTATAATAGGTGAGATTGTGTTCATTTGAACCTGATTTACTAAGAAATGCAAATATTCATAAGAAGCCATGAGTCCTTTCTCTAGTAACTTTGCTTTCTTAATGGCAAGACACAATGAGAATTAGTAACTGTTATGTGTTGCACATTATGATAAGTTTAATAGGAGAAATATGAATAAAACACTATAGGCATTTAAAGGAGATAAATACCACCAAGAATTGAGTGGACTCTGTATTTGGAATAGTTAATAGAAGAACAGGAAGAGAACACAAATTGAAATGAGGGATAAAGGAAGATGAGAAAATCAGGAGGAAGAAAGGTGTAAAGAAAGTATAGTGGGCATTCAAGAGCAAAGAACCACAGGAGGAATTTGTTTTGACATGCATCTTTTTTTGGAAAGAAGACTGTGGAATTGAAGCTATGGTTTTGAAATCAACTATGTTGCTACCTATCTGACCTCAGGCAAGTTACTTGTGATAGTTGGTTTCAAGCCTAATTTGAGGGTAAAAAATAACTAGACTTGCCCAATGATCTCTAAGGTCCTTTCAAATACCGAAATTCTTGATTCTCTGGGTATTCCTCATGCAATTATAAGGGATGCCATATTTATACCTGTATAATTAGGAACATAAGTTTATTGAAGTAGGTGAAATGTGAAGGATTTTTATTTGTTTGATGATATCAGACAGACAAGTCCTTATGACATGTTAGAATTGTGAGAGCTGGTACAAAATTGTACCTGGGAAATAATATCAGGCTGCAGGCTTAAAAGACTTTTTCTGATGTTAAGTCGGAACTGCTTGATTAAGTGGGGCTGTTGTACTTGTGACCAAGACAGTTTGATGACAAACAAAAAATGGAATCACTATTAGTTATAGTGTCTGAAAAAAGGATGTGATATAGCCGGTGCATGGTAGGGAAGATTGAAAGAAAAACAGGTAGTGGGGTATTGAGGGTAGAATGAGGGGTGATCTGTATTATGTTATGACTTCTGAGTAGAGAGAGGATGTGTCACAGTATACAAGATAGACTGGCAGGCTTTTTCAGCCAACTTTTCAATATGGTGTGAGAAGAGATGAGCAAGAGATAGTTCATAGCTTTTTAATAAGTTTTAGTCAAGGAAATTGGCTGATAAAAAGTGAGAGAAGACCGGGTAACAGAAGGTAGGACCCATGATGGTTCACTATTTAATTTAAGCTTTAGCGTCCACACAAATGGCACAATGTACATAATTTTCAACTTCAAGTTTTCTCTTTAATGATCTTCATTAAAACTAAACTATTTTAATTAATTTATGTCATATTTATTATTTTTAGTTTCATTTCAATGGATTTTGTTTGTTGTGATTATAAGAAATTTAGGAACTTTATGCAATATAAAAAAATACTCCTTTCAGCTAAGGAGACATTCTGGATTTAGGGAGATTCAGGGTGACTAATAACAAACAAGTCGTTAAAGAGTTTCTTCATTACTACTAACTGATATCTTAACAAGTAGGGCATATAGATCTGAACACTTCAAATTTGGTTAATTTGATTTGTATATAAATAAAAGCTTCTCATGCTTGGAAATGAATTTGGGGGAATCAAAATTTAACATTTAGACATTTTCAGCAAATGATAGAAAATTTCACAGAAGAAAAATTGATCCATAATTTTGACCAGTTGCATCTTGCTTTATTCATATAGGCTTAAGTTATACTCTATTTTGAAAAAAGCAAATAAAAGGACATCAGACAACCTTTTAAGCTGAGCTTCTAGCTTGACTGAAAGTTTCTGAAAATTGTGGAGCACAGCTTATAAATATATATGAACCAAGTATTGGCACACAGAAGGTGTGAATATATATTTGTGGAATTAAACCAAATGTATACATGCATGTATTATACATATCCACACGTATATTTATACATATCTTTATATGTTCATATGTATATACTTATATTTCATAATGATATAAAAATATATTTGTTGTTTCTTATGTGAAACTACTTTGAATTCAAAGCAAATAAAAATCAACCTATGACACTGGCTTCTAGAATTCCTCAAACTTCAGGACTGTGTGAAGGAACTGAGCTACTATGGAAATGTGAGCCACTGCCCAGCTGTCTAAATAGAGGTAGCCAAAATGCCCCCTGTCTCTGCTGGATCCACTATAATGCAGCTTAGCCTGGGGTGAATGTCTTTGATGGCAGCAGGTTCCAGATATGAAAGAAGCTGTGGAGGTGTGTAGATACCACCTGACCTTGAGAGACTGAGATGGGCTGGCACACAATTCCAAAAAGCCAGCAGGTGACTCACTTATAGACAACTGGGGGGGGGGGGGGAACTATACTAATGGAAGTGTCTCAATACAAAGAATATTATCAATATTTAATTATTTAATTTTACTATTCAGAGATTTTTTTTATTATTCACTCATGTTTAAGGACTTAATATCACCCAACCTGGATTCTGTTATTCATATCACCTGAAAGGTATTCATAATTTGATTTACATGTTTTTTCTTTCTATAATTAAATAATTCAGTGGTAATATTGACTGCACTGCCACAGAATTTATAAATAGGAAATACAGGTTATGATGATCCCAGATGATATATAATTTTACAATCTTTGGATTTTTTAGATGAGGATATGTATGTGGTGGGTATAAATGACTTTCAGTATTTCAAAAGAATTATAACAAAAAATGACGCAGAATATTTAAGCTAGGATAACTATGTAATATAATCTTTGCATTGCATTCCTAGTCTGTCTTGTTTCTGTAGAAAAAAAAAATTAGAACTGTTCCTATAGAAGCAATCTAAATCCAAGTGATTCTGTAGCTGGCAGGAGTTAGGGAATGTTTAAGCTTTCCAGTTTATTGATAAGCAGTTCATTTATTATGAGTAACATGAAATTTCATATTTGCTTCTGTGAGGGGCTCATCTTTTTATTTCAGGGATTAAAAAAATAATCTCTTTTAAAATATAAATTCTACAATTTGTATGGAAGTATGGTGAATTGCAAATCATCTGACACCATCTTATAACTTAGCTCTGTGTACTGCTGACTTTTCCAGTGTATGCATTCACTTTATTTTCATCTTTAACTTTGGTTTGCATTATTTTGGCTAAAGAAGCAACATTTTTCACCACACCAGGAAAGTTAGACAAGATTCAAGCTAAAACTTCCTTGGCGGCATGTTCTAAAGCATTCTTTGTCTTGGCAGCTTGAGAGGCTGGCAGCTAGAGAACTAGCACTCTCTGTTGCCCACTCTGGTTGAGCTCTCTGGGCATCCTCCAAATACACAGTAAGAGTGACATACTGCTCTGGAAAGATGGCATCAGTGATAGTCAACTGGGCTGATATGCATCTGCATCAGGTTGAGGGCCAGGCCACACCCAGGTCTGCCTTTTTGCTCAGTCCCTAGGTAATGATCAGATAAAGACTTTTCCTTGTCTTCTGTACAAACCTCCATGCTCAATGTCATTTCAGGTCCTTGAATGGATTTTTCTCCTATAAAATAATAAAAATAATAAAAGTAACTTCAATACTTCATAACAAAGTAATTTTCTTATTAAATGTACATTTTCTATGTTAAATGCTAATATTAGACAAATTCAGAATTTACACCTAAAATTCTGCATATTCTAGCCAAGGTCAAATAAAGAACATTTAAATGGGCAACAAAACTTGAAGATTTAGTCTATATCTCTGTTTGTCCTCTCTTTTTCATCCCCACGATAACTGCCAAGTTTAGTTTTATATTTGTTGTCCATTGTCAGAAGTAGCACTCGAAAAACTTCTAGTTGCAAAAGAATAGTAGTAGTAATAATAATAATAATAATAATAATAATAATAATAATAAGCACCAGAAATGTACCAAGTAAATTCTAAAGTTCTTTCTGGTTAAAATGTGTTTTCCTGCCTCAATATACTCTCACTTCCTTCCCCAAAGAGGTGACTATTTTCCACTTTTAGGTGTCCAGTACAGTCATAGAATGTTTGGGATAATGAAAATGTTGTATAACTGCATTATACAATATGTGAAACATGGTTAATATGATCAAAGAAGTGGATTTTTATTTTATTTTTAATGAAGTTCAACTTACATTTACATAGCACATGTGACTGTTGGCTGTCATGGGGGATAGTGCAGGTTTTTCATCTGCTCCAATGGCTACTGCCATAGCCTTACCTGCAGCCATACATCTAGGCTCAATTTCTTCTTCAGCAGCCTGAGTCTTGTACAGATCTGATTACTTGCCCTTGTTTCATATCCTTCAGTGTATCCCCTTCCACTAGGATATCATGCTAAACTTTTGGCATGATGTGCAAGGCTTATAATGATCAGAATTTTGCCTACCTTCATCATCACTCTTTACATTTCATCAAAAGTGTCATATTTTCTAATGCTCCTGGTCCTTCTTATATGCTATTGCCTCCCTCCAGGTCTCTCTTCCCACGTCTACCTGTCTAAAATTTTCCATCAAATATCAGGAAAAGGACTTTTGAACTTCTCTTGTTTTATCCCTAAATAGTTCCCCAGCTGCTGTACATAGTTTTCATGTCTGTATTCCCCAAGACTCAATAACAGAAGCAGAACAAAAGTAGGTGCTGTATAAAAGCTAATTTCCATCTCCTACTCTCCAGTTTGCTAGGCTATTATGCCTTGTGATAAAACATTCTATGGTGTCACTACAAAGAAGAAGAAATTCAAGGGGAAGTTAAGAAGTAAATTTCACCTTGGGGGCAAGGATTGTTTTGTTCTCAAATATTCTAAACTTTTGGAACAGTGCTCAAAACAGATTAGGATTATAATAATGTGTGGAATAAAACATTACTAAATTATATTTTCATATCCTTTTTGACTATTTTAAATACACAAAATCATTGAAGTAATTTCCATGTTTTAAAATAATTTTTTTAATTCACAAAATATAAAATTAAAAACAGTTATGACCCTCCAAATCTGCCTATTCCTGCTTTTCTCAGGCAAGAGAAGCAATTGCTTTAGGACTGAATACATAAATAAGCAAAACTATGAAACATCAACTCACTGAGATGGAAACTTAAGCAATATTCACCTAATTCATGAGTCACCCCCACCTAGAATTTTGTTCTTCCTAAAGTTCACCAAATAGTTTCTGTCATTTCTACCTCTCAGTCATTTTAATATAATCAGCAATTGCAGTTAAAAATCATTTTTTTTTACCCATTAGAAAGTACTCAACCGGCTCCCGGAACTGAGCCCGCGGGGGCTGCTTCTTGGAGCCTGCTCTTATCGGAGCGTACACCGAGCACGGAGCGGCCGAGTTCCGGCTCCCGGAACTGCCCTGACCCAGGGCTAGGAGCCCGCGGAAACTGCTTCTTGGTCCGGGTCCTGCTGAGGGCCGGTCAGAACTCACCCGTTGCTTTGGTTGCCCGGCAAGGGGAACGAAATGCTGCCATTCACATAGGATATCAACATGGCAGAGATCTGATGTCATCAGAAAGCGGTGGAGGAGAGAACTTCATCAATACCAGTGGCAACAGAAACAGTTGGTCTCCTGGTAGGGGGGGTGAGGCACAGACACCCGAGTCTCTCTCGATTTGTCATCGAGCCAGAGGGGAGGAGCCAGGCCGCCGCCAGTGCCCGGAGCAGGCCCAGCGGCTCGCCGGCGTGGTGATCGCGTGACCCCAATTGGAGAGGGGGTGGAGCGGAGCCGCCACCCACGCCCGCAAGGTGGGCAGACCCGCGACCCAGTGGTACATGGGCGTGGTAGGAGGGGCAGGGCAGAGCCGCCACCCGCGCCGGCAAGGTAAGCAGACCTGTGACAGACTGGTGGGTCAGGCCCAGCGGCCTGCCAGCATGGTACAAATGTCACCCCAACTGGAGTAGGGGCAGAGCAGATCCTTCGCCCATGCCCGAATCAGGCCCTGCCGGTGTGGTGGTCACGTGACCCCAATTGGAGTGGGGGCGGAGCGGAACCGCCACCCGTGCCCGCAGGGTGAGCAGACCTGTGACCAACCTGCAGATCAGGCCCAGCGGTCCACAGGCGTGGTAGGAGGGGCAGGGCAGAGCCGCCGCCCATGTCTGCAAGGTAGGCAGACCTGCGACAGACCGGCGGATCAGGCCCAGGAGCCTGCCGGCATGGTACACACATCACCCTAATTGGAGTAGGGGCAGAGCAGAGTCACCGCCCGTGCCAGGAACAGGCCCAGCGACTGGCCGGCGGGGTAGTCATGACACCCCAATTGGAGTAGGGGCAGAGCAGAACCACCACCCGTGACTGAAAGGTGGGCAGACCTGCGACCGACCAGCGGGACAGGCCCAGTGGCCTGCTGGTACGACAGACACGTCACCCCATTTGGAGTAGGGGCAGAGCAGAGCCGCCGCCCGCGCCTGCAGGGTAGGCAAACCTGCAACCGACCAGCGGATCAGGCCCGGTGGCCTGTCGGCGTGGTACACTCGTCACCCCAATTGGAGTAGGGGCAGAACAGAGCTGCCGCCAGCGCCCAGAACAGGCCCAGTGACCTGCCGGCATGGTAGTCACGACACCCCAATTGGAATAAGGAGAGAGCAGAGCCGCCGCCCGCGCCTACAGGAAAGAAACGCAAGCAGTATGAAAAGACAAGGAAAGAAAGGACCACAAGCAATGCAGGTCAACACAACTTTAGAAGAGGTAACAGCTGCAGCAGATGGAATGTCAGATAAAGAATTCAGGATATACATGCTTCAGATGATCTGGAGTATCAAGGAAGACATTAGACAGCAAAATCAGACAATGAAAGATCACTTCGACAATGAATTACGCAAACAAATCCAGGAAGCAAAGGATCAACTATACAGGGAGATAGAGGTTATAAAAAACAAACAAACAGAAATCCTAGAAATGCAGGAAGCAATAAACCAACTTAAAAACTCAATGGAGAATACTACCAGCAGAGTAGAACACTTAGAAGATAGAACATCAGACAATGAAGACAAAGTATTTCAACTGGAAAAGAACATAGACAGCTCAGCAAGACTGTTAAGAAACCATGAGCAGAACATCCAAGAAATATGGGATAACATTAAGAGACCAAACTTAAGAGTCATTGGGATACAGGAAGGTACAGAGCTCCAAACCAAAGGAATGAGCAGTCTATTCAATGAAATAATACGAGAAAACTTCCCAGACTTGAAGAATGAGACAGAATCCCAAATCCTAGAAGCCTACAGGACGCCGAATGTGCAAAATCATAAGAGATCCACACCTAGACACATTATAATGAAGATGCCCAACATACAGAATAAGGAGAGAATTTTAAAAGCTACAAGAGAAAGGAAGCAGATTACATTTAGGGGTAAACCAATCAGGATAACAGCTGATCTTTCAACACAGACTCTGAAAGCTAGAAGATCCTGGAATAACATATTTCAAACACTTAAAGAAAATGGGTTCCAACCAAGAATTGTGTTTCCAGCGAAATTAAGCTTCAGGATGGAAGATGAAATTAAAACCTTCCACGATAAACAAAAGTTAAAAGAATTTGCAGCTAGAAAACCATCTCTTCAAAACGTCCTCAGCAAAACATTACAGGAAGAGGAAATGGAAAATAACAATGAAAACCAACAGTGGGAGGTAGGACAGTAAACGGGGGGTAAATAATCAAAGAGGAAAACAAACCATGTTTAGTAACAGAAATAAACAAATATGGCTGGAAGAACAACCCATATCTCAATAATAACCCTAAATGTTAATGGCTTAAACTCACCAATTAAGAGAAACAGGCTAGTAGAATAGATCACAAAACAAAACCCAACAATATGCTGCCTACAGGAGACGCATTTGATAGGAAAAGACATACATAGGCTGAAGGTGAAAGGTTGGGAAAATCATATCACTCATATGGACTTCGGAAACAAGCAGGAGTGTCCATACTCATATCAAATAAAATAGATTTCAAGCCACAGTTAATCAAAAGGGATAAAGAGGGACACTACATACTGCTTAAGGGAACCATACACCAACAAGACATAACAATCATAAATATTTATGCCCCAAACAATGGTGCAGCTATGTTCGTCAAACAAACTCTTCTCAAGTTCAAGAGTCTAATAGACCACCATACAATAATCATGGGAGACTTCAACACACCTCTCTCGCCACTGGACAGATCTTCCAAACAAAAGTTGAATAAGGAAACTATAAAACTCAATAACACAATTAATAACCTAGACTTAATTGACATATATAGAATATACCACCCAACATCAAGCAGTTACACTTTTTTCTCAGCAGCACATGGATCCTTCTCAAAAATAGATCATATATTATGTCACAGGGCAACTCTTAGACAATATAAAGGAGTAGAGATAATACCATGCATCTTATCTGATCATAATGGAATGAAACTGAAAATCAACGATAAAAGAAGGAAGGAAAAAGCATACATCACTTGGAGAATGAACAATTGGTTACTGAATGATCAATGGGTTATAGAAGACATCAAGGAGGAAATTAAAAAATTCTTAGAGATAAATGAAAACACAGACACAACATATCGGAATCTATGGGACACATTGAAAGCAGTTCTAAGAGGAAAATTCATTGCTTGGAGTTCATTCCTTAAAAAAAGAAAAAACCAACAAATAAATGATCTCATACTTCATCTCAAAATCCTAGAAAAAGAAGAGCAAAACAACAGCAAAAGAAGTAGAAGGCAAGAAATAATTAAAATCAGAGCTGAAATTCATGAAATCAAAACAAAAGAAACAATTGAAAAAATTGACAAAACTAAAAGTTGGTTCTTTGAAAAAATAAACAAAATCGACAGACCCTTAGCCATGCTAGCGAAGAGAAGAAGAGAGAGAACTCAAATTACTAGCATATGGGATGAAAAAGGCAATATCACAACAGACACTTCAGAAATACAGAAGATAATCAAAAACTATTTTGAATCCTTATACTCCAATAAATTAGAAGATAGTGAAGGCATCGATAAATTTCTTAAGTCATATGATCTGCCCAGATTGAGTCAGGAGGATATAGACAACCTAAACAGACCAATATCAATTGAGGAAATAGAAGAAACCATCAAAAGACTACCAACTAAGAAAAGCCCAGGACCGGATGGGTATACAGCAGAGTTTTACAAAACCTTTAAAGAGGAACTAATACCAATACTTTTCAAGCTACTTCGGGAAATAGAAAAAGAGGGAGAACTTCCAAATTCATTCTACGAGGCCAACATCACCCTGATATCTAAACTAGACAAAGACACTTCAAAGAAAGAAAACTACAGACCAATATCTCTAATGAACCTAGATGCAAAAATCCTCAATAAAATTCTGGCGAATCGGATACAAAAACATATCAAAAAAATTGTGCACCATGATCAAGTAGGATTCATCCCTGGGATGCAAGGCTGGTTCAATATACGGAAATCAATAAATGTTATTCACCACATCAATAGACTTAAAAATAAGAACCATATGATCATCTCGATAGATGCGGAAAAAGCATTCGACAAAGTACAGCATCCCTTTATGTTCAAAACTCTAGAAAAACTAGGGATACCAGGAACATACCTCAATATTGTAAAAGCAATCTATGCTAAGCCTCAGGCTAGCATCATTCTGAATGGAGAAAAACTGAAGGCATTCCATCTAAAATCTGGAACAAGACAGGGATGCCCTCTCTCTCCACTTCTTTTCAACATAGTTCTCGAAACACTGGCCAGAGCAATGAGACAGACGAAAGAAATTAAAGGCATAAAAATAGGAAAAGAAGAACTTAAATTATCACTATTTGCTGATGACATGATTCTATACCTAGCAGACCCAAAAGGGTCTACAAAGAAACTATTAGAGCTAATAAATGAATTCAGCAAAGTGGCAGGATATAAAATCAACACGCATAAATCAAAGGCATTCCTGTATATCAGCGACAAATCCTCTGAAATGGAAATGAGTACAACCACTCCATTCACAATATCTTCAAAAAAAATAAAATACTTGGGAATCAACCTAACAAAAGAGGTGAAAGACTTATACAATGAAAACTACAGAACCCTAAAGAGAGAAATAGAAGAAGATCTTAGAAGATGGAAAAATATACCCTGTTCATGGATAGGCAGAACGAACATCACCAAAATGGCGATATTACCAAAAGTTCTCTATATGTTTAATGCAACGCCAATCAAAATCCCAACAGCATTTCTTGTAGAAATAGAGAAAGCAATCATGAAATTCATATGGAAAAATAAAAGACCCAGAATAGCAAAAACAATGCTAAGCAGGAAGTGTGAATCAGGCGGTATAGCGATACCAGACTTCAAACTATACTACAGAGCAATAGTAACAAAAACAGCATGGTACTGGTACCAAAACAGGCGGGTGGACCAATGGTACAGAATAGAGGACACAGAAACCAATCCACAAAACTACAACTATCTTATATTTGATAAAGGGGCTAAAAGCATGCAATGGAGGAAGGATAGCATCTTCAACAAATGGTGCTGGGAAAACTGGAAATCCATATGCAACAAAATGAAACTGAATCCCTTTCTCTCGCCATGCACAAAAGTTAATTCAAAATGGATCAAGGAGCTTGATATCAAATCAGAGACAAGCCGTCTGATAGAAGAAAAAGTTGGCTACGATCTACATACTGTGGGGTCGGGCTCCAAATTCCTCAATAGGACACCCATAGCACAAAAGTTAATAACTAGAATCAACAAATGGGACTTACTCAAACTAAAAAGTTTTTTTCTCAGCAAAAGAAACAATAAGAGAGGTAAATAGGGAGCCTACACCCTGGGAACAAATCTTTATTCCTCACACTTCAGATAGAGCCCTAATATCCAGAGTATACAAAGAACTCAAAAAATTAGACAATAAGAGAACAAACAACCCAATCAACAAATGGGCCAAGGACCTGAACAGATACTTCTCAGAGGAGGACATACAGTCAATCAACAAGTACATGAAAAAATGCTCACCATCTCTAGCTGTCAGAGAAATGCAAATCAAAACCACCCTAAGATACCATCTCACTCCAGTAAGATTGGCAGCCATTAGGAAGTCAAACAACAACAAGTGCTGGCGAGGATGTGGGGAAAAGGGTACACTTGTACATTGCTGCTGGGACTGCAAATTGGTGCAGCCAATTTGGAAAGCAGTATGGAGATTTCTTGGAAACCTGGGAATGGAGCCACCATTTGACCCAGCTATTCCCCTTCTCGGTCTATTCCCTAAAGACCTAAAAAGAGCATGCTACAGGGACACTGCTACATCGATGTTCATAGCAGCACAATTCACAATAGCAAGACTGTGGAACCAACCTAGATGCCCTTCAATAGACGAATGGATAAAAAAAATGTGGCATTTATACACAATGGAGTATTACTCTGCATTAAAAAATGACAAAATCATAGAATTTGCAGGGAAATGGATGGCATTAGAGCAGATTATGCTAAGTGAAGCTAGCCAATCCCTAAAAAACAAATGCCAAATGTCTTCTTTGATATAAGGAGAGTAACTAAGAACAGAGTAGGGACGAAGAGCATGAGAAGAAGATTAACATTTAATAGTGATGAGAGGTGGGAGGGAAGGGGAGAGAGAAGGGAAATTGCATGGAAATGGAAGGAGACCCTCAGGGTTATACAGTGGAGGGGGTAGAGAGAGAGGAGGGGAGGGGAGGGGAGAGGAGGGGAGGGGGGATGGTGGAGGATGGGAAAGGCAGCGGACTACAACAGACACTAGCATGGCAATATGTAAATCAATGGATGTGTAACTGACGTGATTCTGCAATCTGTGTATGGGGTGAAGGTGGGAGTTCATAACCCACTTGAATCAAAGTGTGGAATATGATATGTCAAGAAATTTGTAATGTTTTGAACAACCAACAATAAAAAATTAAAAAAAGAATCAATTAAAATTAAAATTTTATATCAAAAAAAAAAAGAAAGTACTCAAGCAAATGCTTTGTTTACCATTAAGCTCAATGGCTGCCAAAATAGTTCACTGCTATGTGAGCCAATTGGAGCCTTATTCAATGCACTCCGTTAATATTAATTTGTGGTTAAATTTTGCTTAATCTAAAAATCAGTTTCTTATCTCCAGGATTGTGTTCATATCCAAACCAATTTGTATTAATTTTGGAAGTCAAATATCAGGGGACATCATGTCAAAACCATTAATGAAACCTTAATAGAAAGCTTCTATTGTATTCTGTTCATATGCACATCTTTCAGTGGGGGTAATGCTATTAAGTAGAAGAAAATCTATTAAGTATAACTGTGTCACATTACTGGATTATTGCTCTTGATTTCATTACCTACTCCCCAGATACTCAGATACATCATCTTAGTATTATTTGTTCTCTTCGATTGAATGACCATTTACATGAATCAACATTTTACCTTTTCAAGGAAGCTGTGGTTTATAAATGACTCAGTATTTTATAGGCAAGTTATATTACTTTATTTATTTATATATGGTACTAGAAATTGAACTAAGGGCCTTGTGTGTGCTAAGTAAGCATTCTACCAGTGAGGTACAACCCTAACCTTTATTTATTTATTTAATATTTTTGAGATAGGGTCTCTGTAAGTTCTGAGACTGGCCTAGAATTTGGGATCCTTCTGCCTCAGCCTACTGAGTAGCTAGGATTACCGACAGAGAGCAAGTTTTTTAAAGATACAAATCAAATACTTCTGTTAATGGAGTAGCAATTTTGAAATACTTTTATGTTGTTCATTTGTCTTATTCTCTCCTGTTGGATATAGTTAGAAGTCCTAAAGATACAGATGGTTATATTTAAAGTATACTGGGTATTGAAGTTGGGAGCACTCAAACACTGAGCCAAATACCCAGCCCTATTTTGTATTTTATTTAGAGACAGGTTCTCACTGAGTTGCTTAGTGCCTTGCTGTTGGTGAGGCTGGCTTTGAACTCTTGATCCTCCTTCCTCAGCCCCCAAGTCACCGTTAGAACATTGTTTTTAATAAATTTGTTTATTTCCCATAACACATATTTCTTATGTTTCAATATTTGTTTCTCCCTCCTGAATATTTCTCATTCTAGTATGTGAAGAAAATGAATATGTTTTTATTCACAGCCCACAGCCACTACAGATTTTTCTTCAGTGGTCATTCACTTTCCTATAAAGCTTTCTTATTTTGTTTGTGCTAGTCATTTCACAAAGAAAGTGCAGACATTTTAATTATAATATCATCAGACAGTCTCATTCAGAATTAACATCCTTTCTCAATATTCAAAGCCCATTATTTTTTAATTATCTCAAATGTGTCCTATACCCTGAGTTTCTTATTAGGACAAATGCATATTTTTTTTTCTTATCATTGTGTTGCAGTTTATTCGAGCCACTAGTGCTAAGTATAGGACTGCTTTTACTTTCTAAGAGTTGTTTTGAAAGTTGAATACAAATGTTATTTTTTATACACATTATTTATAGGTCTTTCTTTTAAAAAGTATTTAACTTGATTCTGATACTGTAAGTTGAAACCCTTTGATGCATTAGGGAATATTTCTATCATGTCTGCATTTCCTCAATTTAATAGTCACCAAAATTTTTCATTAAAATACAAAACAAGAAATCTAGTTCATTTTCATTTGCAAGAGAGTATAGTAGACAGAAATCTAGATCTGTTAACGTAATCTGCCACATACTTGCTGTACTTATGGATAAAACAGAGAAACCATATTAAAATTTTGTGCCTTGCTATATGACCTTCAAATTTATATTTTCTCTTTGAAAAGTAAAATAAAAGTTGGTTTCTACAAATAACATATGCTTAGTAGAAAATTAAGCAATGTACAAAAGGGCAAATGAAAATATCTTGAAATTATATAACCCCAGGGAGACTGATAATAATATTTTGAAAGAGCATCTGTCAATGTACTTATCCTCATTTATTTAGTCATTTATTTGGCAAATATATATAAAATACTTAACAAGATGGAGCCATGGCTGTAGACCTAGAGATGCCTAGAGATGCTATAAGGAAGATACTAAAACTTGACTTTGTAGAGCTACTGCTGATGAGGGAAACTCTAAAGAAATCCCACCAAAATTCCAAGTAAACATTAAATAAATTGAAAGACAGAAAAACAAACAAAACCCAAGAAAGGGGGATAAAAATGACTATGGTGGGCGTTTTTCAGGTAGGTCACCAGGAAAGGCCTCCTGAGAAGGAGACACTAGAGCAAAGTCCTCAGGGAAGAGCCACCAGCCGTGGAGAGGATACATGGATCCAAAAGAGGGCAGAAGCCTCCAGGTCACAGGCAGGAATGTGCTGTGCAGGCTGGAAAGGCAGCATAAATACCTGTGCAGATGGAGGGTGAGGACGGCAATGATGACGGAGTCTTAAGAGGGTAGGTGCCTCTGAGGCCAAGGTGGAGAGTTGGTCTATGAGTTTGCGGCAGGAAGGCAGCTTTGAGAAGGGAGGTGATGCAATTTGCTTTACATTACAATCATAAAAAATGGGGAAAAAATCACTCTAGTGATTGTAGAAAGAATAGACCACAGGCCTCAGTGGATCAAGGGAGATTTATACCCTCTCAAAATAATGTGCAAAAGGTGATCAGAATCAACCTGTGATTTTCCACTTGATGGTGTTTCACAGACCATCTGAATGTTGAGTGGGTCAGGTCATGCTTGCCTGTGAGGGGGTTTCTCAATAGTGGTAGTATTGACATTTAAACTGGACAAGTTTTTGTTGTGGGGATATGATCTTTGCACTGTAGGACATTTTACTGCATTTCTGCTCTATCCACTAGATGTCAGAAACATTTCCTTCTCAGTTGTATCACGAATACCTCCAGATATGACCTTATGTCTCCAGTGGGGGAAAATCACCCCGATTGAAAACTACTAGGATAGGCCCTGTTACAGCAACAAAGCCCTCATATTTCAGTTGTTGTAACACATGATTTTTCACTCAGCAATGAGTCTTAATAGTTGCTTTCTTCTAAGTTGTGTAATGTAGAAATACCATCTCGTGTACAGGTGACTATGGCAGGTAAAAGAATACTAGATTTTAATGCTTTTGCCCCCTAATGATTGTTGTCACTCCTGCTCACAGGTTCTTAGCTAAAACTCATAGCATAGTTTCTTCTAATTGCAATGGGTCTGAGAAAAATTGGGAACACATGGATGTTTGATGACCAATTACATTTTGTACTTCTCTCCTGGGTACTGTATATCACTGTTCTAAAGCAATTCTGAAATCTGCTGATCAGGTACTGTGAAAATCCCTTACTCTAGGAGAGGAGGTATCTTTTGATTAGGCCTCAAGAAGGCAAAGTATCTTTTGGAGGGGAGAGGGGGTACCAGGAATTGAACTAAAGGGCACTCAACCACTGAGCCACATCCCCAGCCCCATTTTGTATTTTATTTAGAAACAGAGTCTCACTGAGTTGCTTAGTGCCTCACTTTTTTTGAGGCTGGCTTTGAACTCACAATCATCCTGCCTCAGCCTCCCCAGCCACCAGGATTATAGAAGTGTGCCACTGTGCCTAGTAGCAAAATATCTTTGCTTGCTCTTGACTCAGGTTCCTAGACTCCACTTATCATGAGGATTATTTTCTTTCCATCTTTCTAGGGTATTTTGGAAGTGAGTTTTGGGGTTTTTCCCTCTGTGCTAGCTCCATTGATTTCTTGATCTAATTTCTGCCCATGAATGATGGTAGAGCTTAGGGTGGTTTGAAACATGGTTTACTCATATACTTTTTAAATTGAAACATGCTTTTCTTGACAGTGTAACTTTCTCATAATCTAAAAAGGCTCTTCTTCTTTCACATTACTTTTATTTCCACAAGCCTATAACCTCATCTGTAGTTCTTTTCTAAGCACAGTTCTTCCAATGGTTTTCTTTCTTTCCTTTCTTCTCATAAAAGGTCATTCTTTGTTTATTTAATGGTAGATAACTTGAGACTACTTGGAATGCAGAGCAGGAAGGCCATGCTTGCTAAGGTTTTATTTTTGTATTTATGTATATTTGTTCTGAAAGTAGACCATTCTGAAAATAGTTTCTGAGGGGTATGGGCTTATTAGTACTTATGGAAATAACTGCATTATTTCCTCAATCATTCTCCATAAATCTGAGACTTTACATAGGACATATGTTTCTCTTCTTCTGAGCTATGAAGTGAAAACTATATTTTCTCATGTTAAAAATTTCTCCTTAGAAAGAGATGGCAAATACCCTTGTTTTTTACCCTCTGAAATTGAAGTAAACATTAGCAGGGTGGGAATGAAATAAAAAAGACCACTTCTAGAATATTCCATGGCCCAGGTCTCAGTCTCCTTAAGAGAGGATACAAACAGCTAGGGAGGTGTATCTTCACTCCTGCCCTGAGAGGTTTTACATATTTGGTGATCTTTTTAATTTCCTAGTCTTGCCTTTATCCCAGTTTTTGGTAGTATGTGTTTCAAATAACATTTTATGACAGTACCCTGATCTAATTTTAGCCCTGAAACTTTTAATCTTGGTATATTTTATCGAGTGTGTTTTACTCAAGCTCCTTTTATCAACTTAGCCAAAATAATAGCTTTTTATTGAAGGGGCAAATCAGTTACAAATGTCAGAGTTATTTACACTTTGCCAAAAAATAATAGTAGGAAAGAATTGTAGAATGATAGTTTAAATTTCTAGAATGTTATTTTATTTCCACTATGTATTACACCATATGAGTGATTTTAATATAGAAAATCATAATAAATGTACTCTATTTACAATATTGTATATTATTTTTATTTCATAAAACTAGTTATATTGGATAATAAGCAAATAAAAAATCTCTATTTTCAGTTGTGTAAATCACTTCTAATTCCAATAGAAGTTTATATATATATATATATATATATATATATATATATATATATATATATACTTGGTATGTATTGTCTGCTTTTATAGCATCATATTCCATAGTAAGTAAATCTATTTAAAAATTATTATATTTGTATAAAAAGTTTGGTATCACATCTGAAAAATAATTGATAAAATAAATCTTTATCTAGAACAAAAGCTGTATTTTCCCGTAATATCATATCTGATGAGATTTCTCTGAAGAGTAAACGTTTTGCTACACATTTGTATTTACTGTTGAATACATTTCTACTTTTACCTGTCTATAATGTTTCACTCCTGTTTTCTGTTTTGCTCATGAGTGCTTTTATTTGCTTCTTGCCTTCACAGCATTGTCATTGATATGATTGAATTCCCATGGCCCTGTAGCCTGCCTGCCCTCTCTTCCTTTGTCAGAAACAATCTTGTCATTAGAGGGGCCTTCTGCAAGGTCGTGTGGCACTCCATCATGTATAGTGTAGCTCTTTCCTGCAGTTACTTCTCGTCTACCTTGCAAACATAAAGGACTACACAGTGTTGAGTACTTTCTGATCACTGAAGAACAGAACAGAGAATCAGACTTATGCATGCACTTGAACTGGCCATGGGCTATGTTGACAAGAAGTTATGATATCTGGGATATAAAAAGTGTGTTTAAGAAGAGATGCCACAGGCTTTGTGTAGGTCCTTCTTTAGGTTCTGTAGACTTGGGTTCCATGGGTTTATAAGGCTTAAAGAGGACTACAAGTGGCCTCTCAAATTGTGGCATATAAGAAAAGAGCACCCATTTTACAGGTTTATTGGTGTAAGTGTTCTGATAAAGAATGACATAAAACTTTTTGCTAAAGGTATCCCTATATTTACTACTTCTAACACATTTCTTCCTTGTGTGTATTCTCTTATGTAAAGTGACATAGGTTTACATTAAAGATTTTATTACAATTTTTATATTCATATAAATTCTCTGTATAGATGTTAAGGCTTATTTTTGGAAGGATTTTGCACCTATATTAATTACATTTATATGATTTTTCTCCAGTAGGTGGTTGCTATTTTTTAATAAGTTGGGATTGTCAAAAGAAAATTTTCATCACTATAGTACATGCTTAGGGATCCTCATGTCCTCTGATATAATTATGAGTCCTGATCATGGCCTGTGTGGGGAGGAAGTAGGTTACCATTGGAGGTGTGGGCTGGCTGGAAATAAAGGCTAGGAAAGTAAAATAAGAGATAAACACAAAAGATGAGAATTATATATTTTATTTATTTATTTTTAATTTTTTTTGTGTGTGTGGTTGTGGGGATTGAACCCACATGCATGCAAGGCAAGCACTCTACCAACTGAGTTATATCCCCAGCCCTAATATATTCAAAGTGGGGGTACTGATGGGTGGAAGAGACCTGATGGGTCTGATCCTAACAAAGGGGAAAGCCTGTGAATGCTTTATTTATAGTGAAACACACTGAAGAGATTCAGTGTGGCAGGCTTATTGAGGAAAACAGGAAACAATTGGCAAAGTAAGTTTTGGGAGGGCTTGGCAGGTTATGCCCATCTCTGGGTGGCTACATTTGAACCTAGGGCTGTGAGCTAAGAAAGTGCACAAGCATGAACTGGTCTTTCTTGAACCAGGGAATTTCACCTAGGAGTTACCAAAAAAGCACACCTCCCTGCCTCCTGACAGCTCAAATGAATCCATAGTTCATATACGGCTTCCAAAACATGAGGGTTTATTTCAGTTGATGAGTTTTCCACATCCACTTTTATATAATAGTTTCTTCATTATTTGAGTTCCCTTGGTTGCAATAAAAACATTATTTTAATAGCCATTTTTATGCTAATAGTCAAAGGTGATTCTTTAAATTTTAGCCTTCAGATACTGAATAAGGTTATAATTGTGGACCTTTTCATTATATTGTCAAAGTCAAGTCAGGGAAACGGAAATTGTATTAGGTGTTTTTATAGAAAGAATTTAATGCAGGGAATTCATTAAAATGGTATGGAAGACTGAAAAACCAAAAGGGGACACTACAGTGCCATAAGGAGACATTACCACCTCTAGCGGTAGGAATCAATGGGAAGAGGTTGGGATATTCCATATTAGACACATGAAGGAGGGGATTGGAATTCAAACTCTTAAGGAGTAGTTGTTGCTTGGCTACTGCTGGCAGGATATCAGAGAGAGAGAGAGAGAGAGAGAGAGAGAGAGAGCACTGAAAAGTTGGGACTTTGAACGGGGACATTTTATCTGTTGCTGAAGATAAACCTCTGAAGGTCTATTATCAGACTGGTCATGGGAGCTATTAAAAAAAGGCTAGGACTGTAAGCCACTTATTACTTCTATGGTAGAAGACCACAGCTAGGGTGATGATAACAGGAAATAGAAGAAACCAGGCTGAAGTAAGCCTTTTCTATCCTTTTGTCTTATAATACTCTGCCCTATTTGTAAGAATCTTAGCTACAGCATCAAAGAGAGCCCAGTGTCAACAAATTGGCAAAAGGCTAATATTCTCACAACCCCTGGAGAATGATGATCAGTTTTGGTCTCGGATGACATCAACATTAGCAGTAAAGCAACTTCCTTCATGAGGGGATGCTTGTGGACCCATGCAAAGCAGTCATTATGGACATTATTCTTGTGGACCCATTGTAAAAGCATGGGATGACTGAGGAAAAAGACTGACTCATAGCAGTAAAACACATCATCATTTCTACCTGGTTTATGAGGGACTCCTTCAGTGGATGCCTTTGATGAGCATTAACATGGGGTACAAAGATCTCAATATGTTTTGCTCACACGTCTGTAACTGCTCTTTGCTAATTTTTCAATCTTTTCTTCCTAAGTCACTGAAAATCTAATTAAACTGTTAGCCACTTCCCATGCATCAGGATAGGTCCATATTCAAGCCATCTCTCAGTCCAGATAAATTGGAAATTTAAATGTCTGGTACAAAATTCTTCTCTTGGGAGAACTGATCTTCGCCACTGCTTTTCAAGGGCTGTTCTGAATGAAACTGTGTAGTTGCAAACTTCATCTTCTGTTGGTTCTGAGTTTCTGCTGGAACACAGCATAATTCTATAAAAGTTGTTTTTTTTTTAAACCTTCTCAGTTAACTGGTCATTGAAACTTTCCAGAAGGACATAGATATAATATGAGGGACAAGAGACAATTCAGAAGGACCATGTGTTATATGAATCTCTACTACTCCTGTATATAATTTCAGCCTTCTGGACTGGCTTGAGTATGATTTTATATACAATGATTATTTATATGATTTTATATAAATCATCTCTATTTGATGAAAAATAGCCATTACAAATGTTTTGTCTTATGGTTCAGTATACCAAACAATGCTCAGTTGATATTGAGAGCACTATGGCTTGATATTAATAGAGAGGAATTAAATAGGACTTTCTAGCAAGCAAGTAGGTATTTCTCAGAGAATAATTTTCTCTATAAGAGAACCATGGTGCAATGTTTTTGCCCCAACCCTACTGAATATATCCTACCGAGGATCACCATTGCTAGATATAATATTCCTATTTCTCTCAGACACTGTAAATATCTTTAGATTTGCTGTGTCAATAGGCTTAAGCGGCAAAGTGGCTTGCATGAATGCCTGGGCCAAATGCAGGTCCCTCTGTTGCTCTGGCTCCCACTCAAAACCATTAACCTTAACAGCTACCATGTAAATTGCTTAGAATAGCACACTCCAGAGTGGGATACATTTTTTTTCAGGAATACAAAGGAATCTTGAAACATAAGTGACTCATTTTTAATAATCAAAAGAACATAATAGCAATTTCTCTTTTATTTTGAAGGAAATGTCACAATAATCAGATTCCAGAAACACCTTTGAAGTGATTATTTTCTAAATTTTTATGCAATTTGTGGCTCACATACATCTTACAAAATCATTGAAGGTAATCCCTTCCTCTTGCTTCTCAGGTCCAATTTTCATGATTTCTTCCTGGTGTTGAAGAGATGTGGTAATTGATTTTGCTCTGATCCAAACTTGGACAGACCAGAGTTAGGTAGAGAGGAGGACTTAATTAGGCTTAAATAACTTTTAACTCTGTGAGGTAAAAGACTTAATGTTTTCTGACAGTGGTGAAGAGAAAAATAGAAATTGCCAAATCAGTTTGCTGTGTATCACATACCATGGTCCTTGGTAACCTGTTCTAACAAAGATACTTTGAGAACAGCAGACATAATTGATATAATAACCTGGTTAGTTTAGGATAGCACATAGTCATTTGTCCACAATTATTCTTTCTTCTGGTGACTAATTTCCGAATATTCACCAGACTTGTGGTATAGCTTGGTTCACTATTATGGAAGGGAGAAGCAGTTCTAGGGGGTTCCTCTCAGTCCTATCTTTCATGCTGTCCTCTGTCCTATGAAGTAAGGAGCCATTGTGAGTACTCTATCACTTGCTATACAGACATTATTTATATTATATAACCAGGGAATGGGGATCTATACAGGGAGGGTCCTTCTAGAAAAAAAAAAACCTACAAGAATGAGACTCTAACCTCTTAGAAGAAATTTTTCTTCTTTGAATACTTCAGGAGGGTTTACAGATAATTTGGAGGTACACCCTCTGAGGACAGCCACTGCCAAGGATATTCCAGTAACCACTGTGAATGGGTAAGGAAGTTTGTTCTCAACAATAAAAGCACCTGGAAACTGGTTCGAACTCTTGAGGGAGTAGTTATTGCTAAGATGGTGCTGCTAGCACCAGTAAACACATGGGAAGAAGCAAATCCCTTTTCACTTCTCTCTCCATTTTTGAGTGTCCTGTTTATCAGAATCTACCAGAAATCAGCTGACAAATAAATAAATATCAGCTAAACATAAGATGTTTTTAGAGACCTAGCTCCAGAATCACAGAGAAGAGAAAGGTAGATTTGAGGCTCAGAGACAACCAAATGACCAGAATAATCACTTTGTGCATTTTTGTAGAAATTTGCTCTAATATATATTTTCTCACTTTAGGAATCTATTTGTTGATAAATTAATTGCGCTGAACTGAAACTATCATTTTTTGGAAGGTTTCTCTTTGAAAACAATGATTCTGATTTATGTTTTATATCAGTTTTTAGGTTCCATATTTACAATCCATTTTTTATTTATTTGTTCTTTTTAGTTAGAATCTATTCTGATGTATTTGTACAAGCATGGAATATATGAAAGACATTTTATACCCATAGTAAATGTGTATATTTATACTTTTTGAACAGAGAATCTCTATTAGCATTTTGCTTCTGTTGTGCATATTAAAATTGTGCTATTGATGAACACATTTCCTATGACATCTCTCCATCATCAAATCATTAATCCTCCAGACTACTGGATAGTTCTGACTTGGAAATTCTCCTTACTGCCTTAAGCACTTTCCTTGTTCCACCTCGACCATGCTTAGTCCTATGGTAATCCTCTGGGTATCAGTTTTCTCTGAATCTCCAATATTATGGTTTTGACTAGGTATTTTGAGCAGGATCTAAGAATGACCATTGCTGCCTAAAATCTACAAATTCTTGAACACTAGCAATTGCTGTGATTTAATCATTTGTAAGTGTTCTTGAGAAATAGAAAGGCCTGAGAAGGCAGAGTTGAAGGGCATAGCCTTCCTTCCCAGGTTCATGCAATTTCCACAGCATTGTGGTACTCAAAAATTACCTTTAATATTATATTCTTCTTAAAAATCTAGAAGAAATCTATTTTCCAAATCTCTACTTAGGGTCTAGGAGAAATCTAGCTTCCAAATCTCTAAAGCCCTAAATTGCCTGTCATTTAGTATAAATTTACTGATTCTGTGTTGACCTCATAGCTTTCTCATGCTATTTTGCCATATACACTCAATTAACAATTAACAGACTATTAAGTCTTTACTTATTATAATAATCAATCTAGAGTTGCACTCTCTCTCTCTCTCTCTCTCTCTCTCTCTCTCTCTCTCTATATATATATATATATATATATATATATATATATATATGTATTCTATTTCAAGTTATCAAGAATTTCATCAACTGTTCTGTCACTGCATGAAAATAATCTATAGTTTTCTTACTATGTTTCACCTGATGGTTAAGCTAATGCCATATATATATTTGGTAACTATATCCCACTTTGACTACAAATGTTGTTATTAGGCTAAGCTAGGCTCTGCAATGGTAATTAATTGATTTCCAAATCTTGCTGACAACATATCTAAGTTTGTTTTTGACCTTGTAGGTCCTTATGGTTGGGTCTTGTAGCTATTTCCATGCACTGACTCAGTGATTCTGACATGTGCCTTGCTGATGTGCTATTTGGAACACATGGTTTCTAGTGAAAGGTTGGAATGGGATGAAAATGTACATACTGGATTGTAAATGCATCCACACAGAAGTGCACCTCTCATTTCCACTCACTGCTCTTTTTCTGTAACTGGTCATATCATTTGGCTTACCTAAAAGAGCAGTAGAAAATATGAAAGAGCACTTAGACTTATGAATGGATATATGAGAGGCAGACAATGCAGATGCTGAAATGTAAATTGATATGTTTTGGATATTAGGTGTTCTCTAAATTTCCTGTGTTAACATAGGGATGTTCAGTGGTAAAATGATTAGATAGTGAGAGCTATAACCTAATCAGTCCATTCTACTTTTAATGGAATAAATTCCCAACTGATAAATATTTAGTTTGTTTCCGACCTTCTATTTTAAAAAAAATTGCTTCTGTGAATATTTTTACTTAAAAATGTTTGTGTGCTTATTGATGCATCTCCTTGAGACATATTCTTGGTTATGAGATTCCAGGACAAAAGTACCTTAATTTCTTACTGACACTATGTGGGATGGATAGTTCAGTGCTTCATGCTATCTGTAATGCTGGTTTATTTCAGTCTGTTCATATTTGATGATATGGAACATAATTAGCAATATTTTATTTTCACTTCTTTAATTACAAATGTTTAATCTATCAAACACAAGAACATCTTTGCTTATTGGAGTTCTTTATTTTTAAATTTCCATTCAAGTTCTTTGCTCAAGTTTTTGTTTTCAAATGAAAATCTTTGTTAGATTTTTCAGTTGTTTCATACAATGAACTCCTAGATACAGTAGTCAAAGAATCACACCTTTCAGGCATAATTTTTTGTGCTTTATATCCCTTCTTTATGGGCAGTTAGAAGCACTGGTTCTGGAGCTGATCATTTGGATATGTCTTAGCTTTGTTCCTCTGTTTCCCTTTCCCAGGTGTGTGAGAAAAAAATAACTATCTCACAAGTTATCCATGGTTTTAAAGACCAGTATAGTGATAATGATTTATGAGATAAAATAATCCTGTGCTTCAATAAAGTAGGTAGAAGTGGCATGTAGTATTTTTTTCAGCTTGTCTAAAATATTTTTCAGCTAAATTTCAAATGCTTTTACAATATACCATTTATCTCTGATACATTAATGAAGTTAAATTATGTCAACCATTGATCTATATCTTTTGATGACAATATTAGATATCTAAAAGTGTATTTAAAACAAATAAGGGCCTAATTCTATTATTTCAATAAAGTACTATCCATATTTAACTTTTATTTATCAAACATAAGAACATCTTTGCTATAATAATATTTTCTTATTTAAAATATTTCTTATATTTTAAAAAAATCAATAGCCACATATGTCTGCTACAGATAGTTTTATCTTTTCCAGAGACACCTTTAAATTCATCATATCAGTTTATTGAAAGTACCTGGAAGGTATAACACATTCTATTGTGAAAGAGGCATTGGAGAGATGACTTGTGATTTAGTAATAACATTGGATCAGAGTTTTTTGTTATAGAACCCTGGGGATAACTCTGGTCAATTTCATTTAAAATTATGAGATTTCCTGCTCACTGATGAGCAAGATTGGATAGAGTAATGTTAGATGCCCATCACACATATACAGATTCTTAAGTCATCATTCTGTTTTCAAAAGAACCCACTGTATCTTCCTAGGTCGAGATAGTTCTCTCTGTGCATTCCAGTTCATTTTAATATATGTATCCTCTGAGGGGAATTTTTTAAAAGATTTTTTTGTGGTTATTCATACATTTACTTCCATCACTTAACAACAATATGGACTTTTTCTTTAGCAAAACCAAAGAAGAAATGCAGAACTGAGTGTAGCTTCCCTGTATGTATTAAAGACTGATTAGTCTAAAGGTCAGTCTAATTCTAATATAAATCCCTTGAGATATTGCATTTTAGAAATTCAAGAGAGTAGACACAGATTTTCCTATGGCTCATTTAGGTACTTCAATTTCAAATATTAGCAAGTAGATAGTGTCATCCATCTACTTTTCCTCTGCACTTGTAAAACATACCGATACTTCTGTGGAGTGTTTTATTTTCCTTAAAACATAGATTTGTCTCTCTTATGTATTATTCTTGTTTCTGCCACACATAATTTTGACATATTTCTTTGTGCATTTAAATACATGTGGTGCTATTTTATCACATACTTTCAACCAAGTATAAAAGAAAACCAAATTGGATAACTTTGTGTTTAGGAAAAATGAAATTTACATGTTATTCATTATAAAATATGTATTGATTATCTTGGAAAACTTATGACCCCTATGCAATTTTTTGTGTGTGTGTGTTTGTGTTTGTGTTTGTGTTTGTGTGTGTGTGTGTGTGTGTGTTTGGAGAGAAAGAGAGAGAGAGAGAGAGAGAGAGAGAGAGAGAGAGAGAGAGAGAGAGATTATATTGTTTCTAAATACTTTTAAACACCAAATTGCATTCTTTGATGATCCTGATGTTTTCAAAAACTCAGGTTCTAGTGTCAAAGTCATCCTCCTTTGGGGCTCATAGGAAGTGATCACTCATGGAAAAGTCTCCCTTTAGATTTCATGAGCTTTCTTAGAATCAAAGATCAAAATAACCATACTAAAGGTGTCTTTATATTGCATCCTCTTAGAAAAGATGTGTAGTGTAGAGAGACTTGATAATTAGTTATATTAAGAGGAGCCAAGGCACAATACAAAGGCACAAAATATTCATATATTTCAAACTCCAAGGATTACATGCAGTATGGAAAAGAGTACTGTGCATAAAGGGAGAAGAATAAGATTTCTGAAAAGATGATAGCCCCTCTGCATACTCTCATCTCCCTCCAGTGTGAATTAAAATCTCTTCACCAGCACAGACACCAGGGCTAGCAGGCAGGTGGAGCCTGGCAGCTATGTAGGAGCAATGGAAATTTTGGTTTTCAGTAGGGTGTGGGATTAGGGCTCAGAACTTCATTCTGTTTTGTACTTGAATAAACTCTAGGAGTAACAGGAGGACTCTGAGGAAGGATCAGAACTCTGTGGGTTCTTGGGGGAAAATGGCTTGTATAGACCCAGTGAACCCTGACAAGAAGGGCAGCACTATCATGCATGAGTGGTCATGAGAGGAGAACCTGCTGGTATTCTGGACCTTGAGAATTTACAGAGTACAGGCACTGATAGCTTTAACCCATCTTTCCCCAGAGGCATACATACCATCTCCAGATTTGCAATCAAAGGAGAGAAGAGAAGCTTCTCCATGGTTTTACTGTGAAAGAAGGACTGTTTACCAGCTGTCAGATGCCAGCTTCTGCAGGCAGAGGCTTGGAGGTCAAAGAAGGGAAAAACAGAAAGAAAGCAGATAATGAAGCTTTGCTATTTTGGTCTCCTTAGCCCATAGATAAGAGGAATACTCATGCCTAAAATGCAAAGGACTGCAGCAGTTTTGACTCAAGGTGACTAGAGCCAGCAAAAAGAGAGCACCCCGAGACCGCTGATGCTGTGGAAATGGTATGGAAGTAAGAACAATGGAAGAGATAACAGGAACATTAACACAAAATAATTAGACACAGTGGCTGGGGTTGTAGCTCAGTGGTAGAGTGCTTGCCTAGCACTTTTGAGGCACTGGGTTCAAACCTCAGCACTATATAAAAATAATTAGTTAAAACAAAGGTATTTCATCCATCTACAACTTCAAAAAATAAAAAAAAAAAATAATTAGACACATGAAGTATGACACTGAAGGATTCGTTCTGGAATATGTATGTTAATTGGATGTCCAGAGATTTTGGAAAATTATTAAGTTGAGCTAGGAATTATGTGTGGACATGTAGATAAAACAACATTGGTCATTTGTTGATAGTTTTTGTAGCAAAGAGACAATACATGGGAATGGTGTATGTGCTATTACAGGATTCTTATGTATAAATTAGAATATTTCACTTAAAACAATTTAAAATTATCTGGAATGATAGACTAATTACTACCAAGCGCCACTTTAATGGCCTGAAAATATCTAATATAAAAGTACATAAAATCTCAGAGCAAAAAGTATGAAAATATTGAAATCATAAAGAAAAAATTAGAACTTGTGAAAATGATGGATAATAAAATTAATAATAATAGATGTATAATAATTATGTAATAATGAATATTGTGGAATACATGAAAAGAAAGACATAGTTAGGTATATCTTGGTGAAGTTTCTGATTCTGAAATAAAAGAGAAAAATCTTAAAATTTTTCTATCAGGAAAAATTATATGCAAAGAAAACAATAAAACTTTCTTGAGTTTCTTTATATTTTACATTAGAAGGTGAAAATCAGAGTAGTAACTTCTTCTGACTATGAAAAGGAAAGGTCTGCAACTCAAGAATTCTATGAACTGACGAGATATAATTGACCTGTCAGGGTAAAGGAGATATTAGTCAAGAAGTAAGAACCCAGAGAATTTAAGACCCATGACACCCATTTGAGGAAATTATTTGACCAAGAATTCCAACAAATGATGAAAGAATCACCACAGAAGCTGTAGGAGAATGGAAGACAAGGAGGGGAGGAAACCTTAATTGGTTACAGGAGGATTCTTAAGTAGAAGGGGCATGGCGGGAAAGAAAAGCTGGTACAAGTCTGCAACGAAAAGTGCTGAAGTATTTCAGCAAATCCTAAACTCTAAGAACTTAGGGTAAGGAAAAGGGCAAAAAGAATAAGAGCCTGCAAATTTCTCTCTGACTTAAGGTGGGGGGAGTATGGAGAAATGCATATCACAAGTCCCATCTTTGTTGGAGAAGAAAAGCAACTAGTGAAGACAACAGCCCTGAAGTGGGAAAAATGGTTGACATCTTATTTTCATGTAAGAGTATAGAAATATGTGTTTCTTAATATTTTCAGAGAGAAGAGAACACTGGAAAATTCTAAAGTTCCACATCAAAAAGGAAAAAAGAAAACTTTATTTCCAACTACGTAATAACCCTAGCCAACACAGGAAAAAAAGATAAATCAGTAAAATAAATAATAAACATAAGATCAAGAAATTTAAAAAAATGTTAAACTAATTGTGAACAACCTAAATTTCTCTATTAAAATATAGATATTTTGAGAATTGTTTGAAAATGAGAATAATTAAAACAAAGTAATAAAGTATGATGATAAAAAATGAGAAACAGGAGAATACAAAAATTTAAGCAAAAAGAGATTAGATTTTAGTCTTAAGGATTATAACATTAAACAAATGAACAGTTAAAAGGAACATCAAATAATACATATCCACACATACATGCACTGAGAGAGAAGGGGAAATTTGAATCCTATAGAAAGAATATAGACCTTTTTCATAGCAGTCATGCAAAATTTACAAAAAATATAGCATGCTTGGTTACATTAAAAGTCACAACAAACTTTTAAAAGTATAAATCTTTCAGGTGTCATTTCATAATTATAAAAATGGTAAAAATATTTTAATACATTAAAATTATTAGTTTCATTTAAATCTTTGGTAAAGAGGGGAAAAACATTAATTGAAATTAAATATAAACCAGTCAGAGAAAAGAATATAGTTTTTCATACCCAAATCTTTGGACATTGCCATAATTTAATTTCATTATAACCACTTGGAATTCATCATGATAAATTCATTTGTTATCCCAACAAATATTCATTGAACCCCTCCAGTATATCAGGAAACTGTCTGGTATTGAGGCTAGAGCAATGAATAAGATATTTTTCTTCCTGTGTTTTAATTTTTGTGAGGAAGAAAAATAATAAAATACAACAAAAAATGTACAAGTTTATGAAAAAAAATGAGGAAGTGGCTGGGTATAAAGCAGAGGAGATATACATTTTAGCAGGATCACAGGATTCAATTTGAGAAATTAACCTGAAGAACAACAGATAAGCAAGTGGGGAAATTAAAGCTGAAATTAATTTAAAGGATAAGAGTATAACTTTTAAAAATATAGTCCTAACAGTATGGGAAAGGATACTGTGATACTAATTTTTAACTTTGAAGCAGGATAGCAGGTGGTATGCAATTCGTACATTGCACTGAACATTTTTTCAGTAATTTGTACATGAATGTGTGTGAGTGTGCATGTGTGTGTGCACATGTGTAAAAATGGACATGGATTTCTATGAGAAATTGGCTTTTTTAGGAATCTTTTAATGAATATTTTATTATAACAAATTTATTAAAATGAAGATAAGAAATCATCTATTTGAATACATGCTGATCCCTGAGGCTAAAAATCAAGAGCATATTTAAGCTTTTGAAACACAACACATTCTTAAGCTGAGAACTTCCTCTAAATCTTTTTCTCCTTCTTAGAAAATTATTGATTTTTTAATATTCATGCCATTTTAAAACCCTACAAGTCATATAATAGAGCTGCTGGATGTTCTCTAGTATTGTATAGATGTGATAATTTGTGCAACTGCACTGTGGTAGCACTGTGAGATGAGAAGACACTGCCAGTGCTATTTTCACTATTTGTATTTTGAAATTAGGTTCTCTTTCATGGACAGGCAGTTAACATTTCTCACCTTTCTGATACCAATTTCTCATCCAATTGATATGTACTTATCAGTGAAGAAATTAGTTTTATGTTCACTGACTAGGCCAAAGTAAAGGAGTCATCTTTCTTTTCAAGAAGAAAATGATGCCTTAGGAAAGAAATCTAGATGATAAAGGCAATGATGGAAATAGCAACAACAGTATCAAGGAAGTGCTGGCTAAGTGAATGCAGTGCTTTGTGTTAATTACGTTAACTGTTTATTCTCATTGTTGATTACATTAGCTGTTTATTCTCAGTATTATTGTATATATTCCATTTTACAAGTGATCAAAATGAAGCTTGGACAGTTAACTGTCTAAACCCAGTTTCATCATTTAACTCGTTCAGAGGATAGTGCTTACCATTGCTGTGGGTTTGTATTTGTCAGAATATGTTAGGTTATATTGCATTAAACTAAACTTCCAAAGCTCAATGTCTTAATGCAACTAGGATATACTTCTTGTACTCTCATGGTATGTGAGCACTATGAATCTATCATAAGATCTGCTACTGTGCAACCACATTGTAACCTAGGTTAACTGGAGTTCTAGCATCTTGCCCTCCTCTTTCTGGGGCGTAGATGAGCATGAAGTTTCAGACCATTGGCCATACCTGATTACCAAGGTCTAGTTAAATGCAAGGTGATTGGGAAATAGAAGTTGCAAGAAGAGACAGAGAATCACATTTTTTAATGAACACTAGTAATGTAATGCAATAATATATTATCATTTTTACCAAGAGGTTGTTTTTAGAGCACTTTGCCCAGTGATTGTTATTCACTAAAAGATGTATACTATCATGATTATAAATAGCACACACTTAGAACCAGAATTACTTAACTCCATCCAACCAAAAGAAATGCATTTGAATATGTGGAACCAATCATAACTGTTATCCGAAATGAGGGATGTGGGTACATAAGAATTGTGTGTGTATGTATATATAATTTTAAATGGATTGTGAAGGACAAAGAGATAGCTGCACAAGTTTTGCTTAATGAGACTTGGCTAAATGAATCTCTCATAGGTGTATATATTTTGCATAAGTATATGTAGGATAGCAAATTTTTGGTACAACAAAGTATCAAAAATATATATTTATCTTGGCTTGTTTCTCAAGAGCTCAGAATAGCAGGACAAATTCAAACATAAAGAAATTATCAAGGAGCTTTGCGCAGTGGCAGTATCGTAGCCAATGAGGTTTATCCGAGGCGCGATTATTGCTAAGAAATTATCAAGGGAAAAGACAATAAAAAGTTTTGGATGATAAAATAGAATAGCTATAGAAGCGATTAATGGAACACCTATTCCCCAGAAACAAAAGTGAAAAAAAAAAAAGAAGAAAGGGAAGGGGGGAATGAGTTACCCATAATATCTTTCTTCAGATACAGAACAAAGCAATTAGTGAAGTACCAGAAAGTAAGGAGAAATAAATGCAGCCGACTCATATCTGAGTTTTTCTGACTAAAACAGGGTAGTAAGAAACTTGAAAGAAAAACAGCTGGTTTAGGATGGCAATGAAAGAGAGTTTGGGAAATTTAGTTCCTCATAAAGTTGTTTCAAACCACCTTTTTAATCTTTTTTACAAGACAGAGGTAGGAATTTAATAAGAGTGTTGGTTATTAATCAAAGAATAAAGAGACAATTTAACACAAGATATTGCAGCTTGGGCTTAGGTGTGGAATAAGAGGGGACATGTGTGGGCCCGTGGGCCTCTGGCCTTCCTGTGGAGTTTTATATAAATGCTGAGAGCTGCGGGAACAAACCTTTGGCTGCTTTCTTCCACAGCACATGTTAGGAAGGTGAAATGTCCAGTACAATAAAGCAAGGCGTGTAAGACAAGGTATCTTAGTGATACTTAATACTAGTGATAGGGAAGGATATTAGGAACTGTGCGTCACTGGCATCTGCAAGCACAGATTAAAGATCTACCCAAAATTGTTCTTACTAAACTGGAGGAAAGATGAAGGACTGGCAGAAGATATGTGCTTCACTGAATTTATAAGGAGTCAAAAATAATGGCAAAGGAGAGAATAGAGCAGGATATTTGGTATGCTGTATCTAGAAGAATCGATTCCGAGACTAGAAGAAAGCAACAGCTACAGGTTGAGCATCCATTATCTGAAAACCCCAAATCCAGATAACTCAAAACTCTGAAACTTTTTGAAGGTCAACATGAAGCTACAAATAAAAAAATCCCATACCATTGTGTTTCAGGCACAAAAATTACTTAAATTATTATATAAAATAAGTTTCAGGTTATATAGGTACATATGAAATAGGAGTTAATTTTGTTTTTATTTTTTGGTTCCATCCCCAAGGTATAACATTGTATGCTAATAATCCAAATTGGAAAAAGTCCAAAAACTGAAACACTTCTCGTCCCAAGCATTTTAGGTAAAATATACTCAACCTGTACAAGTATTTCTTTTTTCCCCTGAGTCCCTGCCTTGGTGGGGAGTCCAATTCTTTACCAACAAAGACCTCCCAAAGTGTGCTGGGAATTTACCTGTTCACACTTTGGTCAACTGCCTCTCTTCTGCTCTCTATGTAGAAATATCTTTTGTGATTGCTGAAGTTCAAAAGAAAAGTTATTCTATAGATGTCCTTCCAAGTCCTGAGGATTTTGGTAGTTATAGACATGGATAGCTGCCACAATGTTGATGGGAGGAACTAATACCACACAAGGCACTAACTTTTAATGATCGTGCCACCTTTGCATGATCCTAAGCATTCCCCATACATCATCTGACTTAATTCTCACACTGTGGGAATTCTGTATCCTGTATATCCTATGGGATATTGTTACAAGTTAGAAGACAATACATTTCCCAGGAAGAAAGAAAGCTTGGCCTAATGTAGAATTGTTTTTAAGGTGTAATATTTTGTTTTTCAATGGTAAAGCAGAAAATAAGATAGTGGCTGCTGAAGTTGAAATTCTACCTGCTGATATTGAAATATGAGAAAAAAAAGTGTTGTGCTAAATGGATCATTTTAAAGAAAAAAGCCAAGCTATGAAAAGGACATTATAAGGAGAGTTAATCTTGAAGGATTAAAATGCATGGAAAGGCCAAAAGTTATTGCCTACAAAAACATAAAGCATGTTTATACTCATACATGAGAAAAGCCAAATTTGAGTTAAGATACATTCACAAGGCAACAACAATTATAAATTAATAGGTTCTGTTTGCAGAGTAAATACTGCTGTCTCTTCTTACTCTAATATTTAGATTTGGGCTATTTTATTTAATCTTCACAATATCCCTGCTACGCAGGTGCTTTTAGAGAGACTAAAATAAAGCAAAGGTTTCATATGTCCTGCCTTTCATTCTGAGCTATGAGATAGGGTAAAAGAAGTTTTGGGTGAAAGGGACAGTCTCAGCCTAAATGAAAGATATAGAGAAGAGATGACACCCTGACATTTAGAATCTGGCTGTGCTACTTCAAAAGGCTTTTAAAGGCTTTTAAAGCCAACTATCGAAGATCATGGAGAAAATGTGTAAATTACAGTTATGGAAAAATTTCTTTGATTTTATAAAAAAAAAGATATAGACCTTGCCCAGTATAGTAAAAGTATATAAACTTATGAATATGCAATTAACTCCACAGGAAAGACCCCAAAGTAAGACACAATAATAATAAAGTTGATTAAATAGATTATGGTAAAGCAATAAAAACAGTCTGTGTTGGGTTAATTAGGAATCACTTGAAATGTTTGAAGGATTTGCATTGATCTTGGTTGGAGAATCATTAATATGCATTATACGTAAGTAAATTTAATAATAACTTGTGTAGAGCAAATGAATGCTGAACATGAGAAATTTAAAAAGTTATTAAGACACTAAACAGACATAAAGTAATTTTAATCCACTTCTTTAGTGAAATATGGTATTTAATCAGGTAATGCAACAGTATATATATATATTTGCATTGGCTCTGATCTAACTGTACAGCAGTGTGTGTATGTGATTGTGGCTGAAGACTAGAGCTCTAGGTCAAATTGCATGAACTAGTTATGGAAACTTGGTGATTACTTGCCCTTTGAGAGTTGTCTCAATTATGAAATGGGCCCAAAATATATGTATGCAATTATTTTGAAGATTGAATGAGATGTTTGTAAAACGTTAACCACAGTGCCCAGACATATTCTTACACAGGTTGAATATCCATTATCTGCAATGTTTGGGACCAGGAGTAGTTCAAACACTTTGGGATTTTGGAACATTTGCATATGCATCATGAACTATATTGGGTGTGAGACTCAATTCTAAAAAAATATTTATTTATGCTTCTTATGTACCTTATACACATGATATGAAGGCAATTTTCCATTTAATGTCTTTATTTTGGTTGTGCCCCATCACATGAAGTGAGGTGTACAATCTTCCACTCTTAGCATCATGTTGGTACTCAAAAAGTTTCAGATTTTGGAATATTTGAATGTCTAATAATAAAATTAAGCATGCTAAAACCTGTATTGTGTTTTCATATTTTTGTTTTATAAATTAATATCCACAGACATGCATTTCAAAGAATATAAGACTGGTCCTAAAAATCTTGAATAGTGAAGTAACATGTACTGGAATAAAACAAAGTTTCCAGTTCATTGTGGATCTTCTACAGATAGATTCTTAACTCATTTTGCATTCAGTTTGGGAATAAGTGTGCATATTACTATAGTAAAACAAAAGTAATATTTGATTAGTGGCATTAGCTAGCCCTAAAGGATATGACATGATTTAGGTATTGACAGGCATTTTTTTTGTCAATTAAGGGAAAGCTTGATACAGAAGTTGATGATTAACTGGGCTTTGAAGGAAATGTGAGATGTTTTTTCCAGATGTGTGTGCGTGTGCATGTGTGTGCTCGTGTGTGTGTGTGTGTGTGTGTGTGTGTGTGTTATAATTCCAGAGAAAGAATATCCTCAGAAGAGATGTAGAAAATGTGGAACATTTTTAGGAAATGGCATTAACTTGGGAGAATAATCACTATCTTGCTAATTTGAAATTTTACTTTATTTGATTTTTTTGTGCTTTAAATTTTTTACTTTATTTTTGAAGAATTTAAAATATAGCAATTCAGAAAATTATTCTATCACTCAGATCATTTCTGACATGTTTTATTAGATCTTTTATTTAAAATGAAATACTACAGGTATACTTGAAGAAGCTGCACTCCTGGTCATCCCCAGGAGTGATGCTCCGGGAGTAATGCTCTTATGAAGCACAGAATACATTCCTCCTACCTCCTATATGTGTTTTATAATATATATATGGTAAATCAATAAACACACACACACATATGGAAGTTATCAGAAGCTTTCAAACATTTATTATTTTTATTAGTTCTTACAAGTCCTGCATGTTCTGTCCTCCCATTAAATCTCTAATTTCTTCTATAATCTTTCTGAATAATAGTATATATAAACTTTAATATAAAATATACATATATATGGAAAATATATATACACACATATGTACATTCATAAATAACACATAGTATCACTTTGCCAATATTAAACTGATATTAATGGTATTTTGACCATTTATGCAGTCATTTTTTTCACTCTACATTAGGTTTTTGAGTCTTAGCCAAGTCAACATGGGTAGATTTACTTGAATGTATAAGTTCATCAAGGTTTTTTAAAAATTAAACAATTATTTCTCTTTACAGTCACTTCCTGAATCGTTCATCCATTTCCATAATTTTAATAGTATGTCTATGTTAACGACTCCCAGATCTATATGTCTCCAGTCTTGGCCATCTCAAGGGTTCATTAATTTTTTCGCTTTGATTTCTTCATTGAGATGTCTGTAAATTGATTTTCCTTCCTCATGCCTTCTTCCTCCTTACCTTACTATCAAATCCACTGATATGTGTGGATGGGAAATGCCTCAAGGTACCTTGCAAATCTTCCCTTTTGTGTTTCATTCTCCCTCCCATCATACAGTTCTGTTGTCATTCTCTCTTGCATGAACTTTTTGGAATTACCTGTCTTCTCTCCCTGATTCTTCTTTTACTTTACAATCCATTTCTCACATAAAAAATATAAAGAGGTCTTTTATAAATGCAAATTTCATCATGTTATTCTCCTAGTAAAATCATTTCAAAAGCTTCCCATTATCCATAGAATAACATTTAATATTTTTATTAGTTCTTACAAAGTCCTGCATGCTCTGTCCTCCTATTAAATCTCTAATTTCTCCAAGAATCCCTTCTCTTTATCTCTTATTAGTTTCACAGTGTAGTATCAGCCTCAGAAAGTTCTTACAACTCTTGTTTCCTGATGTTAGACCCTTGCACATCTTTCATCCTATAGGCAACCTTGCTCTGCACAAGAGTTAACCACTTTTTCTCAAGGGTCTTATATGTTATCATTTTCAGATATTCCTTCCCTGTTCCCATGATCTATGGTCATTACTATTCATTATTCTCTATCATAGAATTCTGCTTCATGTTTTTATATCAACTAATATGAAACTCTTTCCAGCTAATGTGAGAAAAAAGTGTTTGGAATAGTTTACAAAACTGGTACAAAAAATGGAGAATCAGACTCAGTAATAGGAAGAAACCTCAGGAAGGTAAATAGCCAGAAGACTTCAGTCCTGAGCATAGTACAGGACCTCCCTACCCACAGGTTGGTACTAGTCTCTGTTGGGCATTCATGTCACTCCTACTGGTCACTGGAGGCTGTTCTAGAATACATTTTCTGTTCTTGGAATGAACCTGTCAGTCTGGATTCAAGTCCTGACTATTTCGTTCTATTAGAGAATTTGTTTTCCAATAAAAATCATTCATTAGCATATTTTCCAAAGGAAGAAAGGGTTCTGAGATTCTAGATAAATAAGAGAACAAAAGAAGCCAGATGTCTACTATGCCTACAAACTGATTTGTGATTCCTTATTTATTGATTTATATGCCTATTTTCCATATACCTGGACTGTGTAACAGTGATTGAGTCTGTGTACTTTATTCTTGAATTGCTTTGTTATTAATAGGATCATAATAAACATTTTCTCCATTTCACTCAGATTAAAATAGCTGTCTTGGTCATTTAAAAAATGATATAAAACTAGTTAGAGTCTCTGAGTCATTAAGGAATTCCCCTGTTTTCAAATTCAGTGCTTTATCATTATTTTTTATTGGCACATGTTAATTACACATAATAGTGGTATTATTTATACCATATTTTTACATTAACCTATCATAATTTACTTAGTCTTCTTCCCCAATAACTTACCTCTCCCTTCTCTCCTTGCTTTTCCTGATTCATTTACTCCACTCTCAGTGCAGTATCATTATATACATAGTTAAGTGGGATTCACTGTGGCGTATTTGTACAAGGACAGAGCATAATTTGGAGAATTGGGCTCAGTAATAGGAAGAAATTTTGTTTCCCAGTAATTCCCCATCAAATTCACTGCTTTACACTTAAAAAAAACTACATAACTTATGCTTCAACTCCCTGATTTTATGTTTATGTGACAGATAGGAGGCTGCACTCCATGCAGAGCTACATAGCTGACCTTAATCCACCAACTGCTATATGGATGAACTGAAGTAGTCTTCTAGAACATGGCAAAGAAGTTTGGATGGACATAGGTCCTCAATGATCTTTAGGTTTGCTGAACTCCATAAAAGTGCTTGAGATATATTTTGTTCAAAATTGCAGTATTCAAGTACCCTTTATAAGTCTTTGACCCTAACTGGCTGGAATTGAGTTTTTTTTTCTGTGTCAAAACATTTATTTTTATATACATATATTGTCCTACATTTTATCACATATACATCCTTATGAATACTCTGATTTTGGATTATACAAGTTCATTCCCTAACCAGAACTCTAACCCTAACAGCTGAACTGAAAATTCAACCTTAATAACTTAATCACTCTATACTTAGACAAGTATTTACATAAAATCATGTACAATAGAATAAATATTTATGAGTATTTCAAATTATATACTTAATTATCAATTGCATATTTGAATATATATCACTAAATACTCATGTATATACTACATGTATGTACTTTGAATCCCCAAAGTACAAAACATCTAATACATTAGTATAATACTTTCTTAAAAATATTTATTTATTTTAATTAAGTATATATGATAGCAAAATGCATTTTGATTCATTGTACACAACTGCATCAAAATATTTCATTTCTCTGGTTGAGGTATATGTACATAATGAAATATTACTCAGCATTAAAAGAGAGTAAAATTATGGCATTTGCAGGTAAATGGATGGAGTTGGAGAATATTATGCTGAAGAAGTAAATCAATCCCAAAAATCCAAAGGCTGAATGACATGGAGTTTTACTGAAATGAAGGGAAAAGAAGCAGGCTTTATTTCATAACTATGTGCATTGGAACATGTCTTTTGAGAACTTCCAAAGGAAAGGGAGAAAGCTATTTTCTGTTTTACCACAAAATATAAGGATGAATCTGTTTTCTAACCATACTGATGATTATCTCACCAAATTTAATGAAATGATGGCAGGAATAAAGTAGTTTAAATGATAATTTAAATTGTAGAAATAATTATTCTGTTTTTGTGGACTCTACCTTAATGGCACAGAAAGCTTTTTGAAGTCATGATATATTTGAAAATCCATTCAAATATAAGTGATCTTCTTGGGAAAAATGGCTTTTAATTTCTAACATAGTAAGAACCAAATAAATTACAACACTTAAGTTTAAATTTATAATTTAAATTAATTGGGGCCATACTTAGGAGTAGAATGACTGAATCATATGTCAGGTAAATATTTAACTTTTTTAAAAAAGTGTCAAACAATTTTCCAAAATACGGGAACTATATTTTATATTGCCAGCAACAGGTATAAGGATTTCAGTTCTCCCAGATCTTGTCAGCATTGATGTACCAGGCTTTTAAATATTAGCCTTCCAAATAGGTGTGTAGAGGCATCTCTTTTTTTATTGATTTTTTTAAAAAATGACAGGGGAATGCATTACAATTCTTATTACACATATATACCACAATTTTTCATATCTCTGTATGTAAAGTATGTTGACACCCAATTTGTGTCTTCATACACGTACTTTGGATAATAATGTCCATCACATTCCACCATCCTTGCTAATCCTCTGCCCCCTCCTTTTCCCTCCCACCCCTCTTCCCTAGCTAGAATTCATCTATTCCTCCCATGCTCCCCCTCCCTACGCCACTATGAGTCAGCCTCCTTATATCAGAGAAAACATTTGGCATTTGTTTTTTTGGGATTGGCTAACTTCACTTACATTATTTTCTCCAACATCATCCATTTACCTGCAAATGCCATGATTTTATTCGTAGAGGCATTTCACTGTGGTGGTTTTAATTTTTGTTTTTGAATTTTTTATTTCTAAACTTTATTGAGATGATCAAAGTGCAAAAATGGGTCACATTAAAATATATGATTTGATAAATTTGTACAATCATACATCTATGATATCATCACCACAATTAAGGTGCTAACAATAGCCATCAACTCAAATTTTTCTTTGTGTTCTTCAGGTGTGTGTGTGTGTGTGTGTGTGTGAGAGAGAGAGAGAGAGAGAGAGAGAGAGAGGGAGATTTCTAATGGCAAGAACACTTAAGGTAAGATCTATGACTTGTGCTCTCAACATCTTTTAAAGTGTAAAGTACTATATTGTCAACTATAGCTGCTATGTTGTACAGCAGATACAACTACTTCTCATCTTGTATAAGTGAAACTTTACAACCATTGAGCAATAATTCCCCATTTCCTTCTTCCCTCAGCCTGGCAAACATCCTTCTGTTTTCTGCTTTAATGAATTTTAACATTTTAATATACCTGACGTAAATATAATGTTGTCCTTTGGAGACTGGCTTATTTCAGTGAGTACATTGTCCTGTAGATTCATCGATGCTGTCATAAATGGGAATTCCATCCTTCTTAAGGCTGAATAACATTTTGTTGTATATAGTTATACACCCCATTGTCTACTCATTAGTCAATGAACATTTAGGTTGCTTCCATATCTTCAGCCAGTGCAATTAATAATGCAGCGAACCTAGGCATATAGATAACTCTGAAATTCTGATTTCAATTCTTTTGCACATGTATTCAGAAGTAAGATTTCTAGATTATATGGTCTTTATATTTTTAAAAATTTGAAGAACCTCCATACTGTTAACACTGTATAAGGGTTCCCTTTATCCACATCATTGCTAAAATCTTTTCTTTTAAATTTAATTTAGTTTTGGTAATAACTATGCTAAGTAGTGTGATTTTATCTCTTTATGGCATCAATTTGCATTTCCCAGATGATTAATGATGTCAATCCACTTTTCATATACTTCTGAGTCATTTGTTTACTTTGAAGAAATATCTACTTAAAGTCTTTTGCTCATTTCTTATTCAGGTTATTAGCTATTTTGCTTTAAGATATAGGGGATTTTGGCAAAATTCAACATACTTTCATGACAAAAATGCTCAATAAATTAGGTATAGAAGGAATATACTTCAACATGATAGAAGCCATATACAATACTCTCACATCTAATGTCATACTCGGTGGTGAAAACCTGAAAACTTTTCTTCTTAGATCAAGAACAAAAAAAGAATGCTGAGTTAATGCTTCTAGTCAACATAAAACTGTAAGATCTAGCCAAAGAAATTAGGCAAGGAAAAGAAATATGTCCAAATCAAAAAGGAGGGATTAAAATTGTCTCAATTTGTAAATATATGATCTTATATGCAGAAAACCCTGAAGTTTGCCCCCAAATATTTTAGAAGTGAAAAACTAATTCAGCAAAGTTTCAAGATACACAGCAACAAACAAAATAATTTGCATTTATGTATTCAATGGATATCTGAAAATGAAATCCAGAAAACAATTCAATTTATGATAGAATCAAAAGAATATCTAGAAATAACTGTATTCAAGGAGGAGAAAGACCTGTACAGTACAAACTATAAAATACTCACTAGAGAAATCAAATTGGATGCAAATAAATGGAAAGATAGCCTATGTTTAATAGCTGGAAGAATTGATATTGTCCAATTATATCAATTATACTCAAATTAATCTACAGATTCTATGCAATTGCATAGAAACCCAAATGAAATTTTTATAAAAATAGTAAAAATTGTAAAATTTATATAGAACAACAAAAGGTCATACATAACTAAATTGATTTTGTGAAAGGAGGATAAAGCTGGAGGCATCACAGTTTCTGATTTTAAAATATATTATAAATCTGCAGTAAATAAAGCAATGTGGTACTGGCATAAATACAAACACCAATGGAACAGAATAGATAGTCCACAAAATAAACCATTCATACATAGCCAATTAATCTTTTTTTTTTTAATTCATTTTACTTTTTTGGTATTGCGGATTGAACCAGGGGCTCTTGACCATTGAGCCACATCTCCATCCCTTTTTATTTTTTATTTTCAGACAGGGTCTCACTAAGCTGCTAAAGGTCCTAAATAAGTTGCTAAGACTGGATTTGAACTTGCAATAATCCTGCCTCAGCCTTCTGAGCTGCTGGTATTACAGGCATGTGCCAGGGTACCCCACTGATTTTTGTTTTCATATTGCAAAAGTTTGAGAGTTTCTTATCTATTCTAAATGTAATTTCTCAGCTATTTGACTCACAAGTCTGTGATACTTGAATTTACATATGTATACAATAGTTTTTTGCATGCTCTTTAATAATAGCCTTATTTATAAGAATCCAAAGTAGAAACAACCCATATTTCCATCAACAGGTAAATGAAAAAACAAATTAATATCCACAGAATGAGATATTATTAATTATTAAAAAGGAATATTAAAAGAAAGCAGATTAGTGGTCTTATAGCAACAGAAATAGGGGTGTGTGGGGTGAATTGGAAAATAACCAATTGGAAATGAGAAATCTTTGAGGCATGTGGAAATATTTATTGTATTGATGGTAGTGATATATACACATATTAACACTTATCCAGTGGTTTCTTTAAATATGTGCAGTTTTCTTTTTTTTGTCAATTATATTTCAATGGAAATATTTAAAATATACAAGGAGGATTTTTCACTTAAAAGAAACCGGAAATGAAAAATTCTTTCCTAATGAAAATTACCCCTCCACTGTCAGCCGCTAATGTAGTATCTGAAACTGGGATTGTCATTTGGGTATAGTTCTCATCTGTGGGATGTTTGTCTGAGCATCTGTTCACTCATTGCCCTTTTGTCTATGAGTGAACATATGTGTGTTTATTCTGCCTGTGGTTCTGCACGGCGCCATCTTACTGAAAAGTATCCTCTACCTGAATGAATGAGTTTGTTGGTTCTACTCTCAATATAGAAACAGAGCTTCTGTGTTTCAAAGCTCCACCTGGTTGACTGGCAAGGGTGGTCTCCATATTAATTCTATGAGATTTTCTTTATAGTGTTTCAGTTTCCCTATCTGCATACCACATCCTATTTTGCATAAGAAGAGGATCTCCTGCTTAATGTTTCTGTATTTTTCTACTATTCTATAACTGAAGAAGAACTTCTAGTTTTTGTTTTTAATTCAATTTGACATTTGTTGAGATTATCCTGTTTAATTGATGGCTTAGTCTAGATTCCAAACTACTTTTGAGAATTGTCAGAGTTGTATTATGGTTAACAAGTAAGAGATATTTCATGCAGTCTTTCCAGCTCATCACTTGCAACTAAATATTCACAGGCAAAAGCAATTTATTATCACAGTGTAATGTCCCTTCTGAGGGATATATCCAGCCCATCCTAGGAGAAAACAGAAAAGAAATTCACCACTTGGGTGTGATTTCGGTAGTGCCAAAAGGCCCCATGTAAAATACCATAAATATTTCCTCTGGTAGGTACTTTAACAAGAACTAACTTTCCCATGACTAGCATTTTGTCCCACAGATTTTATCAAAAACCTGTGTATATTTTTTATCTGGTTAAATCTTGATACTTTCTTTAAGATACATTATACCAGGTACAATTTTGGTCCATGGACTTTTACAATACTGAATAAATTTGGGGTAAGTTTTATATTAAAATGATTACTCTTATGTTGTTCATATTTGAGAAAAAACATCATTAAATAATTTGATACCCAATAAGCATGTTTTCAAGACTATTAATTTTAATGCTTCTTTTTTATGATGAGAATTGAACTCAGTGCCTCTCCAATGCTCCACAAGTGCTTTACCAGTGAGCTATACCCTAGCTCTTGATACTTTTTAATTTGTTTGGGGAGCTAAAATTTAATCACTTAGTACTTGATCTCAGAGATATTATTTATACATATTAGTAACCAAACATGTTAATTTGAATTTTCTTTCAAGATGAAAAAAAATTTCTCACAATCATAAAATAATAACCCATGTATTCTAATGATAGCTTTATACTATATATGTTTGTGTATCATATATAAGACATATATACCTACATAAAATATTGGCAAATAAACCTGATTTTTTACATTTTAAACTCATATTTTTACTTTGAAATCAATAATTAGAAAAAAATGTTTCATATGAAAAAAATAATTTCATATTAAGTTACAGAATATACCCACATTTATTTTAAGGGAGGCTCTGATTTTTTTGCTGCTGTCAGTAGGTATTTGTTTTTCCCTCTTAGGAAGAAAATGACTCAATTGGCAAGTAAAGTCTGAATACCACTAGAAATAAGACATTACCTGTATTATTAGTACTTGCTCTGATAGGTGCTGGCTGGTGAAAGAAGAAAGTTCAAGTGCAAATGCAGAGAAGTTCCTGGACTTGGGCCTTCATTAGCATCCTCTAGCTTAGGTGATGTTATAAAGGTGCTTCTTGAAATAGAAAACAAAATGTATTGGCCTTTCGAATCAAGTATTGTTTCATATACTGGCCACTAATACAATGTTTTACTGGTGTCTTTGGACAACAGAGCATCTCTCTCTTTCTCTTTCATTATCTCTTCTTCCTGTCTAAAGGAATAAAGTCTACTTAGAATATTATTTTTCTATATCATTTATTGTTTTAACTATACAAGATTACTTTCCCCCCAGATGTATTGAGGCATAATTGATAAGTAATATTGTACATATTCAAGGTATACAATGTGACAACATACGTAGATATCATTCATTCATATATATATATATATGTGTGTGTGTGTGTGTGTGTATGTATGTGTGTGTGTGTATAAAAATTTCACATTTCAAAGTATGAACTTTTTGTTTAATTGAAATTAGAGAAGAAAACATTAGTGGTAGTGTTCACAGACATAAATACTTCAAAACATTTAAAATTAAGCTTCATCAGTAAATTACTTTATCAGTAATTTATGAGAAGTACAATAGTGAATAAAATATTCTCTTATTTTTGAGTAACACCATGAGTTTGTAAGCAGGTACTTCACCCTCATAATACTTAGAAATATTGTTATTATTTCTAAAGTTTGGGAAGATATCTATGCTATTAAAAGAAAGGCAAAATTATGAATTAAAGTTTATACAACAAAGTAATAGGTATGTTAGTAAAATTAGCATTAACTTTAGTACTGGATCTCAGAGATATTTTTTGTACATATTAGTAATCACACATGTTAATTTGAATTTTCTTTCAAAATGAAAAAATCCTCACAATCATAAAATAATAACCCTTAAAATTAGCATTAACTTTAGTCATACATTGAAATATACCTAAAAGAAAATGGTTGTAATATTTCATGATTTGTGCCCTGGACACATTGAGGAGGAGTGAATCCTTGTTAACTAACAGCTAGACGTTGTTCAAGTTATGATTATTTACTAATGAAGCAAAGTTATTTGGCTACAACTGACTTCTATTAAAGAAAAGCCTAAGGGTCATATCTGCTGTGGGTTAAAACTGACAGAGATTAATTTGAATTCATTCAGCAGGTCAGTGGAGATGACTGTGGTGAGTAAGGTGGTAGTCATAATTTATCTGTACTCTGGAAATGTTCTGACCTTATTTGCTTTCCAAGCTATGAATGAATGATTTCTAAATGGCCTAGCATTCAGGGTGTGTGCTGGCAAATAAAATTCCATAACACAGGAGGAATAATGTGACTGCAGAAGTTTAAAGCCAAAGTCCACAGCAGTGGCTCTCAGTAAGAGATTGCATATATCATAGATTGCTATTAAAATGCAGCCTGCCTGCCTTCCGCCCTTCTTTCTTTCCAATCTCTCTTTTTTCTGCTAACCAACTTAGCCCATAGCTGAGCATTGATTTGTATTTGTAAAAAGTATGCAGGCATATTTTCCATCCTAAAGGAACTTATATTTTTTAAAGCAAGTGAAACTTACATTTTATTTTTAATTGCATTAGTCATCTTTACATCTTTTTTTTTATACATCAAATCTTGTGGTCAACTAGAACAAAATTGTAATGTAGATGAACTTCTTGTTTTTTTAATCCTCTCTCACAATTTTTGTGCTCCCCAGCTTCTTACTTTGACTTTTAAATAAATCTTTACTTTGTGAAGTATGAATCTATACCTGTCCCTCAAGAAAAGTGAGGGATTTCCTGTCAATGAGGGCGTATGGCCTTAAGAACACACTTGCTTAGGCTCTCACATGGAATGTTCTGCAGTAGCACTGCAGTGTTGTTAGAAGGCACCTTTACCTCCCTGATATAAAGAAAGTTGGTTCAAAAAGGTTAGGTTACATAACCGATGATAATCAGTTAGTAGGTGACCAATGTAGAACAAAACCCCAGGTCTTTCTGACCCATACTTTTGTGGTTTTTTCTTGGTCTTCCTTTGGAAAGTTATTGGCCAGTTAATCTACATGTTGTATTTAGGTGTGATAAAAACTTCCTTTAGTATTTATCCCAGAAAACATTACATATTGGGGACAAATTTTAAACCAAATAAAGTTTAACTATGAAATGGTAGAAGATCATGAAATAGCAGAATTTCAGTTACTACTAGCTGCAGTAGCAGGGAAAATATTTTAGGAAGAGTCTTCTTGATATTCATCTTTACAAAGCCTCTACTGATTTCACTTGCACATAAAGCAGACTCTAGTACATGTGATTCACCCCATGTTTTTAATGAAAAAAAAAATTGTAATTATTTTTTTTAATCCTTTAAATTGTTGTCATTAGATTGAACATGAAAATTCCTTATACACAATACTGGCTTGGAAATGACACAAATCAGGTTGCGATGTTGACTATATCTTACTAGCATTGTGATTGAGGTTTGGTTAATTGACCTCTCACAATTTCATTTGCCTCAGTATAAGATAGGAATGATTAAGTTTAACACTCAACAGTGTGCCTCATATGGTTTCATTGGTTACTAAATCTTCAACTATTTAAGAGCCAGCATGACTCTTAAAAAGGTGCACCTGTTTTCAGATGGCTACTTTATTTCACTATAATAGTTTTTCCAAGCCACAATTTAGTAAATAAAGATTGTATATCAAACAACATATTGACACTTCACTTTTAAGCAGACTGATGTACCATTTTATTAAAACCATCAGCTTCTTGGTTAGAGAATATCATACAAAACAATGTCTGGTCATGCACAGTTTTAGCATATTTGGTTTGTGTTCTACACCAAGGAAGAGATATAAAGAGGTAGCTGCTTTCATGATAGTTCAAGCTGTTGTGAATATGCACTATTTTTGTGTATTTCTAAATTGTCAGGTTAATCTTTACTTTGTGTTACAGGAGTTTTTCTTCTCCCTGTGTTTTAACTATTTAAAGTACAGTTCAAAGTGCATACTAGCCATGTTGCTCCTAAGCAGTTTGTGTCAGAAAGTCAATTAGTTTGCTTCTAATTTCTTCATTTCCTTTCTTGGTCTGATTCCTTTGCACCTTTTACCACCTGCTTCTGCCCCCTCCTGAAATTTCTTTTCCTCCTCTGATCAGTACAATAAGCTTTCTATATGTGGCTGGTTGTTCAGTTATTTTTGATCTTTGTAATATATTTGAGAGTCTTGAATCAGGATGAAATATATCATAATATTTTCCTTTAAAACCAATAAAATTTTATTTGAAAAAATTATTTATCATTGGTGCAACTAGTAGAAACTAATTTCATGAATACATTAAAATCATTTCATAAAGGATAATGGTTGGTAATAATTGTGGCCCTTAATCCTTAAAGTGTTCCCTTGCTACCCTGTTAACCTGAATGCTCCTCCCGCGTACCCCACCCAGAACTTCCCGGTCTTAGTGTGAGAAAGATAGGACCAGACTCAATAGTAAACCAGCCCCTCACAGCTGGCTTGCATTCTGAGTGGTTCATGCTCTTTCTAAGCCTGTTATTAAATTTTATGAATGTTATTTCTGATAATAATAGAACCTACCCCAAAGATTTGTTTGGGAAATGAATGTATGTAAAGAACTACCATGATATTTAATACACACACTCTAAAAACATTAGCTATAGTTATTATACTATTTCTGAAGATGCGCTATTTAAAAATCTATGTATTTATAAGAGTAAACACTGAAATTCATCAATTTTATAACCATGTTTTGAAAAATATATATAGTTTACTCTATTTGTTATCTTCAGTTCTATTTCCTCAATGGGGATAATGCCTTTGATTTAATCGTATATTAACTTAGTTGCATAAATACAAAATAAGTAATGGAACATAATTAAAATTATAAATATTTGCCATTGATCTAATTTTTCAAAGATTTTACTGAAACATATTAACAAAATTATTCTCTATATTCAGATACATATGTAATTAAAATTTGACTTTATAATCAATGCAAGATTGCAATTCTATTGATAAAATTTTCATGGAATTGATATGACTCATGATTTGTATCAACAAATTCTTACCAAGCTTGCAAATATTTTCCTCCTTTGTACTCTGAGAGGTTTCAGCAACATTCAACACATGACCATTCTAAACCATGGTGAAGACAGCTAACCCAACCGTCCTGCCTGTATGATTGCCTACATTCTTAACTTTTAAGCACCCACTATGTCTACTTACTTAGTAAACATTCCTTAAACAAATAGTGCATGCCAACCTCTGTAGACTGAATGAAAGGCCAGTTATGTTTCTGAACATATTACATGTGCACTCTATGATTATAAGCTTTCTGGACTGGGGAAGACTGTGGGTTAATTGCCTAAGTCGGGTGACCCTGGAGAAGTTGCTTGGCCTCTGCATTTTAATTTTCTCATATAAAATAACATATGAAAATAACATGTACCTGATAGCATTGCAGGAAAAGCCTACTCAGTTAATAAATTTATAACTTTTAGAACAGTGTTCATTCAGGAAAGAGCAAATGTTCTGTTTAAATCAGGTATATTTAAAAAAAAATCTTGTCATTCAATAGCACTTTGAGAAATATTACATGATATCAGTTTAGATATCAAAGAGCTTACCTGACTGCATGTGTTTCTAATCTCAATATTTTGATTTTCATAAAGGTGACAGTAATTTTCATAAGCTGTGAATAAAAAAGAGATCATCATGTTTTAAGTTGCTTGTGTTACCTAGTAAATTTTTCTTGTTGAATTTGAAATAAAAAATCATAACTTGTTAGGATTATTAAATTGTGAGAATTAAAACGAAAATTACTGAGATAGTGTGGGGAGTTACTGATGGTGAATTATATACCATCAATTTTAGATAAGATTTATTTAATATTTTATTTTTTAGTTGTAGATGAATACAATATCTTTATTTTATTTTTATGTGGTGCTGAGGATTGAACCCAGTGCCTCACACATGCTAGGCAAGTGCTCTACCGCCGAGCCAATACCCCAGCCCCTTAGATAAATCTTTTAACAGAGATTTCATGAAAGATAGGGGAAAGTTTCCATTCCATGAAATATATGAAAGATTCATGGGTAAAGCAATCTCTTCTTATGGCATTAAGAGGCACAGTTACATGTGGCTTCTAGGAAATCAGGAAACTGAATAGAGTGCTAAAGCGAACTGGAACCCTTCTTTATAAAGAAGTAGGGTTACTGAGCATGAGGAAAAAAGGTTCAGATGTATCAGCTGGGTGCAAGATTGAGGAAATGTATTGCAATTATAATAAAGTATATGAAACGGCAAAGAGGAGAAAAATATGAAGTGACTAGTGATACAGGGAAGCCAGAAAAAATATGAAGCATCATAGGAAGTGAAAACGAAGAGACATTCATAAGAGTTAGAGCGAGAGGAAATGAGAAAGAAGAACAAGATGGATGAGAGATTGTGGAACCCAGGGAAATAGGCAGTGTCAGAGCAAAAGACACAAGTGAAACACAGGTGTGCTTAAGTATAAATGAGCATTTGTAGAAAGAAATGATACACAAAACAAGGAAGAAAACACCGAGGAAGTATAAGAAAATAAATGTGAAAAAGAAAGACTTTATTAAAGTCATCTGTCAAATATTTGTCAGTTTTTACTAAAAGCTTAGATTTCTATAATATTTTAATTAACTGATTACCTGTTCTTTAAAAAAAGTGACATTTATTAGCATTGTCCACTAATTTTGAACTTTACAAAACATTCTTTCCAGTTAATTTATTGTTTGTTTATTCAAATACTACACTAATAAATGAACAATTATTCCATTATTCTAAACAAATATGTTAATCGAATCACTAAGGTCACCTTTCCAGAGTATTACAAGGAGTGATTACAAGATTAAAGAATGAAAAAGAAATGAAGCCCAGAATATGTAAATGAAATTTACATTAATTATCTGTCAGTGACAAGGATGAATGATCTAATTTTTAAATCAGAAATCATTCCTAAATTAGTATTCCACTATTAACATTTATTGTCATAGTACTTCTAAAGTGGCATATTAAAAGACTACTTCTATCATATATGCATATACTGTAAGTGTTAGGCATATTGACTTAATCTCTAAAAATATTCACTTATTATCCAATAATATATTTATGACACGTTTTTATTAAATTCATTTGACTGTTCATCTAATAATTGATACTTTACAAAGAAAATAACACACTCATCCCAACAAACTTCTGGTTTAATGAGACAAATACCCAAATCAATTCTAATAAAATATGTGTACATTTTCTCATAGATTGGTGAAGTGAGGGGGTACATAAAACATTGAGAAAAGCTCTTTTGGTGTAGGTATTCTTTAAACCATGTCTTAAGGTGCCAATATGAGAGATTGAATTATTTTTCACAAGGGAAAGGGCAAGCAGAGGTCATTATAGGCAATAAAACAGGCCATTGTGCACTGAACAAGTTATCCCGACACAAGGGAATTATTTCTAGAGGTGAATTTTCAGGAGTTTAAGGTTTATTTAGCATTTATTTAGGTTTATATCAGGACACAACTAAAAAAACTGAAAGACCAAGTTTGTAAACTTGTAGTGACCAGTAGCAATGTAACCAAAGTAACACAGTTAATTCTGAAGCATGAAATAACTTTTGACTTCTCTTAGCAATTCACTAGTACCTTTACATATTAATAGTGAAAAGATGTTACATCTGACCACCACTTATGTACACAAAGTGTAGGAAAAAGCATAGATTAATACCATGAAAGAGGGAAAGTTTTAAAGTATTTTTGTTTGATTATATCCACTGAAGTGGTTGAGTGATAACACACATGCAAACCACCACGTATGAAAAATGTGTTAGCCAAAGGATAAACTTTGAAAATAGTTTTGTTCAGCATATGACTTTCAAGTGCCTGGTATATGTGCTTGGCACTGGTAAGTTTTAAGAGTGGACAAAAACTGGAATAAAATATTGTTTCTTCTTACACTACAAAGGAAAGCGTACCTAGAAAAATGTATTAGAAGAGGATGAATACATATGAGAGATAATAATAATATATTTGGAAAGAGGGTGTCACTAAATAATGTGCATAGAAGCTGCATGTACACAGTTAACCTGTGTATTATTTTGAATGTTCATTTTGGAAGACTTTTAGAGAGGCTGATTGGGGGGTTATTTATGGGGTTAAAATAATCCTTTGGTGACATAATTGATTTTAATTAAAACAGTTACTAAGGGGAAAAGTCAACAAAAAAATGAGATTTCTTTTAACAAGGGTATAACACATCCATTTAAAAGAATCCCATGTTGAAAGTTTGGCTAAGCCAGACACAAGAGCCTTAAATAATTGTATTGACAAAGACTCTGGTCTGGACAAGAAAAATACAAATTTACAACCAAATTATTCCAAAAAGAGACAATAGTGTGTAATTCATTTGGAATCTCTAGGGACAGACAGGATAGTATAAATAAATGAATTAAAATTAGAAAAATTACTAACGTGCTAGTCAGCTTTCCATTACTATGATAAAATACCTGAACTAATACTCTTAAAAGCTAGAAAAGTTAACCTTTGCTTATGTTTCGGAGATTTTAGTCCATGGCTTCTTGGTGTGTTGCTTTTGAGTATATGAAAAACCACATATCATGGTGGGAATACATGGCAGAGGAAGCAGCTCACTTCATAGAAAAAGGGAAACAAAGAGAAAGAGAAGGAGTCAGGGTCCTTTTATCCCCTTCAAGTATACAAGTTACATGACCAGACATCCAATGAGGCCCTACCTTCAAAAGGTTCCACCACTTCCCAACAGCACAAGAAGCTAAGGACCATACTTTTAAAACATGGTTTTTTGGGGGATGCTTTTCCAAATCGCAGCACTAAGAAACATACAGATATCTCACAGTTAAAGCCCTTGAGAACAAAGGCCACAAATACAATTAACTGAATAATGTCAAAAGTATTATTCAAAATATATGAAAAATATAAATGGTTCTGATAAGCCAGACAGGGGTGGAGATTTTTAAACATAATACCAGAATAAACACAGTGACTTTGCAGATACTTGTTGAGCTATTAATCTTAAAAGCCAACAAAATACTTCACCAAACTCCAGCACACTTGCCAAATGGGCACTATGGAGGAATTGAGCAAGCATCTTGAAGTACAGACAAGTTTTTTTCCCCAATTCTCAATAGCTATAATGTTGATATTTTAATGAATTTTAGCATTTTGGTGCAGAGATAGGTTAGTAAATTCAGAGCTCTTTCTTAATAATAGATTACAGTTCATTCCTAGCAATGAAACTCCCTTGGATAATCTGACTACTAATTGTATATAATTCAGAGCTTAAAAGAGTAGCAGAAACTAAGCAATTGCAATGTATCTTGTGGTCTGCAGTTTATATTGCCCCTCTCAGTAAAAGGTAATATACTTATTAACAACATAACAGAGTTTGACAGTTTTCCTATTAAGGGTTGGTAATGCAATGGTTAACTAATGATAGTCTTAGTGCTATGAATAATGTCATTAGTATAAGTATCATAGAAGTATAGTTTCCTAAGTCTACAGTGAATTTTAATTAAATGATTGAATAGCCTTTTGTTTTATTCTCAAAAGTATACCTAATATTTAGGACTACCACCTAGGACATCAACTGAATTGTTTTTAGACATCTTTTCTTTTCCATGATTTTACAGCCCTTCTAGGAATATTGATAACAATATGTTGACATACTTTCTGGAGAGAAAAAATAAAAGGTTTAGAATTTCTTTCTGCCTTTGAAATTATTCTTTGGAATAATACTTGACATTCAGTAACATCTATCAAGCAGTTACTATGTTACTTGTATTGAACTAAGAATTGTAGGAGTATACTACAGCTTCTGCTTTTAGCTGAATTTGGGAGATAAGACTTGCCATAGCAGAGATTTAGAGGAAGATCTCTAGCAATTGACAGGAGAGACAGATTACTTTCAGTTAAGGAAAACTTTAGGATGGATATGGCATTCATGCATGGTCTTGAAGGATGCATAGTTTTGGGTACTTAGAAAAATGAGTGAGTAGGGAGAAGTACATACAATTGCAGGAAGGAGGCACAGTATAAAAAGTAGCTCAGAAGCTGGAAACACAGTGTGTATCTTCAGATTATCATGTTCTGATTACATGCCCAAGTTTAGGGCTCCTCCTTGGGACATGGGGTCTACATGGATTCATCCATTTGATTGGCAGCTGAGAGTTTGTCTTTCACAACTTAGAACCAAGAAATAACAGAATTGATGGAGAATGGTAGAGATGAGATCTTGGGAAAAGCACATAAAATCAGGGCAGTGAAAGCTACATTCATGTGTTTGCCACAAAGAAGCAAAGAAAGCTTTGAGAGATTGCTTCCATGTTTGATAGTTTTCCTAGTCTCTTCTATAGGTTTAATGGAATGTAACTGTGTTTTGGCCCTAGATACTATATCCTTTCAGTAGACTCTGCTTTTTTTGAACTAGCTTGAGTGGGTTTCTTCTATACCTTGAAGTCATAGAGTCTTGACTAATATAATCAAATGGTGAATCTAGTTTGACCAGCACCCAGAGTGCCTAAAATAAATCATCTGGAACTGTTTGTTAGGGTAAGTGGGCTTATATTATTGAATTCTCTGGTTCTAGTTGGTTTTCCTGTTCTAAGAAAAATAAAATTTCTGAGCAGGAGAGTGGTGATATGGTCCAAGCTATGTTCTTAAATTAATGCAGCTTCAACATAATAGACTGAGGATAGTGAGTCAGATGGACAAATTGAGAGACTAAAAGGTGATGAGATTGTGAAATATAGTGATAATAGTAGGAATAAAATAATTTTGTGACAGTAGAATTTTCCTAGTAGGGCAGCTACTTGGATGGAGAAGTTAAAAGAGGGAGAAATAAAGAACCACTTAGGCAGTTCTGGTTACGTGACTATCAGAAAATAAAGCACTTTGGGTTATAAATTTAGGAATTAATTTCATATCTTGAATCATAGAATAAGATAGATAAAGTAATGTAACATAAAGAACTATGGGATAGGGACTTGACAACAAAACCTGAAATCTTGAAAAGTGCCAATGTTTTAGAAAGGACAAGAATTCAAATCCAGATTAGTAAGAAAGAGATTCCCAAGGATAGAAAATTAGTGACATGAGGCTTATGTAGGTCTGATATTTTTACAGCAAGTTCAAAATATCAGATATAGCACTAATCTCAAGGATATACAAAGCACTCAAAACCTTAACACCAAAAAAAAAAAAAAAAAAACCAATCAATAAATGGGCCAAGGAACTGAACAGACATTTCTCAGAAGAGGCTATACAATCAATCAACAAACATACGAAAAAAATGTTCAACATCTCTAGCAGTTAGAGAAATGCAAATCAAAACTACTCTAAGATTTCATCTCACTCCAGTCAGAATGGCAGCTATCAAAAATACAAACAACAATAAGTGTTGGTGAGGAAATGGGGAAAAAGGCACACTCATACATTGCTGATGGGACTGTAAATTGGTGCAACCAATCTGGAAAGCAGTATGGAGATTCCTCAAAGAATTGGGAATGGAACCACCATTTGACCCAGCTATCCCACTCCTTGGCTTATACCCAAAGGACTTAAAAACAGCATACTACAGGGACACAGCCACATCAATGTTTAAAGCAGCACAATTCATAGCCGCTAAATTATGGAATCAAACCAGATGCCCTTTAGTAGATGAATGGATGGGGAAACTTTTGTATATATACATGATGGAACATTACTCAGCATTAAAAGAGAATAAAATCATGGCATTTGCAGGTAAATGTATGAAGTTGGAGAATATCATGCTAAGTGAAGTAAGCCAATCCCCAAAAAACAAAGGCTGAATGTTTTCCTTGATATGAGGATGCTGACTCATAATGGCAATGGATGGGGAGCATGGGAGGAATGGAGGAACTTTAGATAGGGCAAAGGGGAGTGGGGGAAAAGAGGAGAGGGGACAAGGGGATAGGAATGATGGTGAAATAAATTAGACATCATTATCCTAAGTACACATATGAAGACACAAATGGTGTGAAAATACTTTGTGTACAATTAGTGACTTGAAAAATTGTGCTCTATAAGTGTAATATTAAGTGAATTGCATTCTGCCATCATGTAAAACAAATTAGAATAAACAAATAATTTAAAAATGCTAAATATTTTTTAAAAATAAGAGAATACCAAAAGACCTGGAAGGAGTGTATTTTTGTTGAAATGATTTCAATGTAATTTCAAATGAAGCAGGTGATAGTAAAGGGAAGACTATTTTTTTCCAACATATTTGACAATAAAGAAAGGGGAATGTGCTTGTTTGGAGTGGTAGTAAGAACAAGAAGAAATACAAAAGAGTGAAGATTGTATTGTAGACTGAGATGACACAGAATGGTTTAATATTTATGGGGCACAATTCTACATACCTGTAATCCCAACAACTCAGAATAATCTCAAACTTGAGGCCAGCCTCAGTCACTTAGCAAGAATTTCAACAACTTAGTGAGATCCTGTCTAAAAATATAAAGGACTTGAGATGTAGGTCAGTGGTAAAGCATCCCTTTGTTCAATCTCTAGTAACAATAACTGAATAGCTAAATATATAAAAATGTGTAAAAGTACAGATTTTTGAGGCAGGAAAATGGGAAGAATAAATGGCTTTAGAAAATAATGGACAAAATTATGTGCTGAAAGGAATTGGAAATGTGAAAATAAAGTAGAAAATGCAACTAATTGAATATGAAAAACTCCTTGAAGAGTTAGCAGAGTTTGCAGTAAGATCAATTTGTCTAGTTTTATGTCATTTTATGTTAACAGATAGAAGATAAAATACAAAATTATTATAGCAGGCAGAGAATTATTGATTTTTTAAGTATAAGAGTTCTCTTTCTATCAAATGTTAGCCTAGATATTCTGAAAGACACTGTCATTATAAAGCACCTAGGTTCAGAAGAATCAAATCAAACAGGCTTTAAAATGAATAATTGAGCTTAAGGAAATTGAGAAAGAACCAAAGAAGCAAGCAAATGTGGAAACTCTAGTTACTTTGGGAACATTTGCTTTTGCCAGGAACTAGATGTAAGATATAAAGATATGGATGTGAAATTTATGCAATATCTACAAAGTGATAATTTGAAATTGAGACCCCATATAGAAATTCTTGAAGGGCGAAGATGTCAATGAAGGAATGATAGAAAAATATAGCCTGCAAGACAATGAAGATGATAGGAAAGCTTGTCTATTTTAGACAAATTAGCATAAGAAATAAATCTATTAACTATAAAACTTCTTTATTATGTGATTTAAATTTACTCTAATTTCAAGGTATAGAATATCGCAAGTAGAAAAACTGAAGAGGCCTGGGTTGATAGAACTAGAAGACATGTGACAGAAACAAATTGACATTATTGCCCCTTCCCCTACAAAAAAGCCTAACATGAGCCCATAATGAAATGTATCAAACATACAAGGAAGAAAGACCCTGTGAGTTAGGGTGAACAAGTAGCATATTTATGTTTCTAATAGCTCTTGGTGTTGGAACTTTCTCATATAGAATATAAAACAAATATTCTTAAATTATAAACAATGAAATGTGAATTTGAAACCACAAAGAAAGAATAAGGAACCATCAAAAATAATACAATAAAGGAAAAAAAAATAGAGAGGAGCATAACAAAACCCCCCAAAGAGTTAGAAATGAGAGATTATCATCAAATTTTAGAATATAATTAATAGGTGAAACATAAGAGCACATTAAAAAGAAAATTGGTGAAGTTCTGCGACCATTTTTGACAAAATAAACCTCTGATATACAGAATATCCCAGTAATACTATGTAGTGACTACAGAGAGGGAAAGGAAGGGAGGTACACTTTGGAGGAAGGTTGAGGTGTGAAGAATGGGGCTGGCTGATGAGTCCAGTTTGTGGTTTTGGTGATTTTCTCAGCAGAGGGTGAGGCAGCTGAAGGCTTCACAGAAGTTATATCTTTTAGAGAGTGAAAGGAGTTTTCCTGAGAAGAAGAGATTATAGAAGGAAATCCTGTACTCTGTGTACAGTCACTACCTAAGTCTGTCTAGTCTATACCCAGGTGTATGGCATCATGGACAAAACAAAACAAAACAAAACAAAAAGGTACTTCTCATCCTGAGAACAGGAATAGGAACACTTTCAGGGGAGACAGACATCTCGGTTATAACCTCATCAAATAAACTGCTCACTAACAACTACATGAAGCCTTTTCAAAGAATTTAAGAAGTTCTAGGTTTTCTACCACATCACTTCACGGTATCTTAGAAACAATTCAAAACTACCTTACATAAGAAGAACAGGGAAAAAAGTGATTCTCAAAGGAAAAAAAAAAAAAAAAAACAACTGAAATCCACCTCAAGATGTCCCAGAAAATAGAATTTTCAGTAAAGAACATATATTGATTGTATTTGTCATAATAGAGCAAAATGTGCTTGAAGTAAGTGAAAATCCCAGCTGATACATACAAATTTTAAATGAGAAGACAGAGTGATAGATATTTTAAAATTGAAGTGTATGATATTTGAAATTAAAAAAAAATGAGAACTAACTAGATGCCTTCACTACAAGACTGAAGATGACAAAGGGTCATTGAACCTGATGGTAGATCAATTTATTCTACATTAAAAAGAGAGTGGTAATATTTGGAATACACCAATAATGCCACCAACCCAAATTACCACCAACACTACATTGAATAAATAAGTAATGGTCTGTTCATATCTTTGAATATTATATAGAGATGAAAGAATGATCTAGAACTGTAAAACACAAGCTAGGTGAATCTTTCAAACATAACATTGACCTAAAGCAGCGAGACATAAAACAATGCATAGCTTTTGTTTATGTAAAGTTCAAGACACCAATGAAATTGAAAAAAAAGAAAATAATTCAATATTATGTTTGTAAAGAAAGCAGCTCTATAATGCTTTGACGATAAAGGGAACTTGATTCTAGGGACTGGCTTTGGACTCCCATGTTGTGTCCAGATTTCTCGAGGAGGCTGCCATGTAATGGCTATTACTGAAGATACTAAAAAGAGGGGGAAGCTAGACCCAAATCTCCTGCCAGAGTAATGCTGACAGAAGTAGGGCAGCATAGACATTTTTCCTGCAACTTCTCAGTCTTCTTCTACTGGTCCCTTATTCTAGGTGATCTGGAAAAGGTATGTACAGATTTCAACCTAGAGTTCCAAAGCAGAATATAGAAAACTTGTCTGTCAGTTTCCCAATCAACAAAATATTAACAAGAAAAAAAGCTGTCTCTCAATTAACTCACCATGAAAACAAAATTTTTCATTGATTTTTTTCAGATGATTCTATTTTTCAGTTATATTGGTATAGAAGCTATCTATAAAAACTCTCCATTCCTGACAATGTGTAACAAATGATTTGCTGTATAAACATGTTTTAACTTAACTGTATTTGAAAGAAACTTCTATGTCAAAGAAAAGAAAAGAAAAAAAGCCCCCAAACCAACAGCTGTGCTGTATGTATAATGTACAAGAAGGAGTATAAATATTGATTAAAATGACATTTTAAATTTTATTCATTTATAACCTAATCCAAATAGCATGAGATTTAGTTCCTATAAAATGCCAAATGGTGATAAACATGTTATATGACAATTTTTAATTTTTTTTTCTTATTCTCCTAAAAAAGTCACTCTATAAAATGACTTTGGAGTACATCATACCAAGTCTAAAATGTGAACACTTTAAATTAAAAGCAGGTCGTTACCAGGCAATACTGATCTTAAGATGTTACCTTAGTAGCAATGAAATGTCCAGACAAAATTTGGAATGCCAAGCCCTGGTCTTTAGGGATATCTGCAGTCTCATTTTCTCAATGTCATTGGTCCAGCATTGATACTTGTTCTTTATTGGACTCTCTCTATTCTTACCACTGAGGATGCTTCCTTTTAGGACTTTAAAAGAAAATCTAATTATGGATTTATTTTGCATGAAGTCATTTCAAGTTCTCCACATAAACAGAGATTGTTTTAATAAAGAGACTGTGATCTTCTACAAATCAGAGCTTTAAGTCAATTATAAATACTAATTAATTTAAGAGTTGAGAATTACTAGATTGAATACACGTTTTAGCAATAGGAGATGCTAAGAGTTAGAATATGAGAAAGTATTTTACAACTAAAATAATCTACTAATGACTGTGTAAATTACTATACATTTCTATATTGGTCCAATAAAGAGTGAGGTTCTACTTTATGTGGGAAGAATAGACTGTATAGATTCATTTTTGTGATCAAAGGTAGCTGTGGCCTTGGAGCTTGCCAGCTACACTTCACTTTGAAATTATTATAAAATATGAACCTTGGGGAAATGCTCAGAGAGTCCTAATTTTATTGAAGTGATATAACAGACAAAAGGAAAAGAAAAAAAAAACAATTCTGATTTGCTGCTATAGGTTTTCTATTTGCTCTATGGAAATTTGTCCGTTAATATTTATATGTAAAGCATGTATATAAGAATATTGCAGTTTCTTACGTTTGAGTTAGCATAAGATGAATAAAATATTTTCCCTATCTTCAATTTTATCCTGTAGTGTATCTCTAATAGGATAACTAATTTGAATTTTTTTTAACTCAAGGCTGTCTTTTATAGTATGATTTAAAATCCCTTACAAGTTGCTTCATAATTTCAAATCCTTTCATGTTTTAAATATATTTTATCCTGCTCTTCTTTTTAGTTGCTCTTTAGGCTTATGAAGAACATGCATGCTATCCCATATTTTAATAAAACCTTTTTTTTTCTTAAGCATTTTATGTAAAAGAGTGACTTTTAACTAAGGAACCTGAAATGGAAAAATTATGAAACTACTTAGGGTGATTAGATTCTTCTTATAAAGGAAGACTAACACATTTAAACATTATAGAAACAAGTCTAATGGTGTTGATAATCAAAATATGATTATAGAAAAACCTATTGTCCTTTCAGAATATGAAGCATTGTTGCATCTATGTATCTCATATGAAGTTTATGAATTAATTGCATATTTTTTGTTGTCACTTCTAGTTTTGTAATATTTGTTGCTTTCCATTGTTTTGAAAAAATAGCTAAGCTCAAGTTTGTCAAACAGTGTTTCTGAAGACAGTGAAGAAAAGAGTAGTTTAATAGATTTTCTCATATATTATACTAGAAAACAAATGTTTTACTGTTCTTTGTACAGGGAATTGAGGGGAGATCTCTAAAATAACTTTAGATATCTGTCCTTTGTGTGAAATTCTACTGAGATAATTTTTTTTCCAGTGGTGGAATTATTCTTTCTGTTTACAGCAACAATTATTCAGCCTCTTTGTGTAATGGTTTTGGAATGGCGGGAATAAGAGAGGTGGGGAGCACTCAAGGACTTAGAGAGAGGTATGCATATCCATGAGTGAAGAGAAGCATGGCCTGTGGGAGTGGCTCCCAGATAGGCTGTGATGCAGCTTCAGAAGGAAGAAAGCATGAGGGTGTTTCATTTATGAACTTATTGTTTCAGTAACTGTAGTTTTTCTTATATGTTCAATCACGACTACTATTCCTCCTTAGCTACTAGACTATTAACCTATAGAAAATTGCAAACCTCTGGTGGAAGTTGACAGAACAGAGCAAAGCTTGCTACAATAGGAGACAAGGGTGTGGTAGGGAGTCTTGATGACTAAAGATAGTGACTAAAGCAGAGACTGAGAATATTACAGTAGGTGGAAGGGCACAGGAAGGGGCCAGATTTTCAGAGGAATGTACAGTTTCAAGTGGATGGACTCAGAATTCTCCAAGAGATCAAAAGAGAAGATACTAGTTTATCCATCACCATAAAATATGCTTCCAGAAATTCTAATTGGAAAAAAAAAAAAAAACTCAATTCATCTTCCACATTATCAGGTATCATTTCAACCAGATGCTAGCAATTATGATTCCTAATATCGAATTTTTTAGGGCTTAGAAGTTCCAGGAAAAAAATGTATAAAACTTTCTTACTGCGGTAATTGCTATATGGTACCTATTAAATATCATTTATAATTTTTCTAACTACTTGGGATTTTGAATTTGCCCTTATCAGTCCAATCTCAAATTCAGTCCTTTTGGGCTAGTGTTAAGATCATGATTCTTTTCTTCCTAATTAGATTTTCTATGACAGCCTTTTAATATTCCACATCATCTTCATGTATTTACCTGGAATCTACATAGCATTGTTCACAACTGAACTCTCAAAATGATTAGGATTATACCAATTTCCATACTTGCTGCAGTGTATTCTCACCACTGCCTCCAGACACTGTCAAAATTTAAAATCAAATTTTGGTAGGTGTATTACTGTATTTGTCTTTCTCTTTTCCTCAGCATTATACTATAAATATTTACATGTAAAACCTAAATCATTAGAAATCACTTTTGTGAACTATATACACTAACTTTGAATAGTATCTTAGGTGAAGAACTGAATTTTTATAGAAAACCAATCCTGCTAATAGGAATTTTTAAATGATGTTGAAAGTATATTATTTGAATAATTGAACCTGATTACACCTGACAGAGATTTCACTGCTAATTAGAATTGCTACATTCTTATAATTCTCAAAATATATTTTAGCTTCTTTTTTCAATTCTTTTATCAGTGAGTTACCTGTTAAATTCTTGAAATCTTGCCATAAAAATTTCACAGAAGTCTTGAGTAACTATGAAGAGAGATGAATTATTTATAATCTAAAGAAAATGATGAGTTCAGTTCCATATTTGGTGTTTTTAAGTCTTGGAGAATGGCTTCTTGATGTGCTGTAATGATGGTATATCATGGTGCACGAGTCTGTGCATTGACAAGGGGAGGAAAGGGTTGGAAAACAACTATGTCTGAGCACATAATCCATAAAAAATATTTCCAATAAGAAGTTTTTAGAAGTGGCAATATTTTATCAATTGACTTCAAAGGTCTCCAAGTCATTTATTTCCCAGACTTTTAGGGTAGGAGTCTTCAATAGAATAAATATTCCTCTGTGATTTCAAAGTGATAAAATACATGAAATATTTTTATTATGTTTTTCATTAGATATTCTATCCACATTTCTTTTTCTTTATTGGTTGTTCAAAACATTACAAAGCTCATAATATATCATCTTTCATACATTTGACTCAAGTGGGTTATGAACTCCCATTTTTACCCCAAATACAAATTGCAGAATCACATCAGTTACACACTCACATTTTTACATAATGGCATATTAGTGACTGTTGTATTCTGCTACCTTTCCTATCCCCTACTATCCCCCTTCCCCTCCCCTCCCATCTTCTTTCTCTACCTCATCTGCTGTTGTCAATTCTCTCCCTTGTTTCCCCCCCCTTTCCCCTCACAACCTCTTATATGCAATTTTGTGTAACATTGAGGGTCTCCTACCATTTCCATATGATTTCCCTTCTCTCTGCCTTTCTCTCCCCCCACTCATCTCTGTTTAATGTTAATCTTTTCCTCATGCTCTTCTTCCCTGTTCTGTCCTTAGTTGCTCTCTTTATATCAAAGAAGACATTTGGCATTTGTTTTTTAAGGATTGGCTAGCTTCGCTTACCATAATCTGCTCTAATGCCATCCATTTCCCTGCAAATTCCATGATTTTCTCATTTTTTATTGCAGCATAATACTCCATTGTGTATAAATGCCACATTTTTTTTTTATCCATTCATCTATTGAAGGGCATCTAGGTTGGTTCCAGTCTAGCTATTGTGAATTGTGCCACTATGGTCATTGATGTGGCAGTATCCCTATAGTATGCTCTTTTAAGATCCTCAGGGAATACTCCGAGAAGGGCAATAGCTGGGTCAAATGGTGGATGCATTCCCATCTTTCCCAGGAATCTCCATACTGCTTTCCGAATTGGCCTCACCAATTTGCAGTCCCACCAGCAATGTACAAGTGTACCCTTTTCCCCACATCCTCGCCAGCACTTGTTGTTGTTTGACTTCATAATGGCTGCCAATCTTACTGGAGTGAGATGGTATCTTAGGGTGGTTTTGATTTGGCCGCGCAGATCAGTCAGCCTGGATCCCCGGTCTCACAGTTGGCTCGTGTTTGAGACTCAATCACCGGACCTTGGTGCTGGAAATCCTTCCTCTAGGTTTCGGTGCACCCCAATTTTGCTGTAAATTCCTAACAAGATAGTTTTTTGTCTTTCTAACTTGTTATTCACCTGCGCAATGACGCGGTACATGGGGTGTGATGCACTCTATTCACGGCCATCTTGGAGTCCTATCCACATTTCTTTATCTTCATTTTTTTCAGAGTCTTTTTATATTCTTGTCTTTCATGTTGATCTTCATTTCACATTTGAGAATACGTATTGTAGCTTCTTGTTATGTCACCATTACTACCATACCTTATGTGAACAATTTAAAGGAGGAAATACTTATTTTGACTCATGGTTTCAGAGAATTCAGCTTATGATTGACTGATTTCATTTCTTTGGGCCTGAAGTGAGGCAGAACATCATGGTGGAAAGGCATGGCCAAGAAGAACTGCTCAGCTCATGACTCCCAGGAAGCAAAGAAAGAAAAGAAGGGGCCTGGACAAGATATAGGCCACAAGAGTATGACTTAGTAACTCACTTTCTCCAGCCATACCTTACCTCCCTACAGTTTCTACCACCTCCCAATAGTCCATTCAGGTAGGTATCAGTGGATTAATCCACTGATGAGGACAGAGCCCTCAAGATCCAATCACTTCCCCAAAGCGCCACTTTTTGGCCTTTGTACCTTAGGGACTAAGCCTCCAACACATGAGATTTGGGAGAATATCCCATTTCTAAAGCATAACAACCTCATTTCATAAAACATTCAAATCTTACTAGCTGAATCAATGGTAGATTTCTGGTTCAAATTGTTAACTGAAACAGTAAAGAGAATACAGGTAATATATATTTACTAATTTTGTCCTTTGATGAACATTAGCTCATTACAGAATGTATAAATAAGGTTTCCTGTAATTTAGAAAGACTCTATTGATTTATTTAGCTTCTAATTTTATTTGTAGTTTTAAAAATGTTCCATTCTAATCACTTTAAACTCTAGACTTTACATGGAGGTCAAAAAATAAGAGGTATGGAATTTAGAAGAAATGGAAAGTAAAGGAGGTGAGAAAGCAAATGGTTCTGAAGAGAGAAAGGAGAAAACAAGAGAAGTCAAAGAAGGGAAGGAGCATTCTGTGGAAAGAGTCTGAAAGATACACCCTCATCTGTTATAATTACATTACTTGAGAGTACATACAGCATGTTTGCTCAAGATCATTGTCATTCCTGTGATCTCTTAGATTTTGCTCTTTCCTCAGAGTGGTTTCTTCTAATAAATCATGAAATTTCTAAGAAATCATATAGTAGGGTATTCTGAAGAAAAGAGTATATATTTGGGCAAAAAATTACAACTCTGTGAAACATATGATCTTAATGGCCCAGGAATTTGGTTACATCCCACACACTGGCTGCTAGTTTGAGTTTGGTAAAATAAATCTACTGGAAGGACATTAACATTTATGATTTCGAAATATTCTTATATAAGCACTACTATCCATAGAATTTTTTTATCAAATACTACCAATAATGACTTTGCTAAGATTGATTTCTAAATATGTGATTGAGCAGTATTATTCATAAGTTGTAACTGCTTATAATGGACAGATGAAACACATTGTCTCAATAATGAAATGTAACCCTCTTTTGATTAGTATACTTTTAAAAAAACATTCTTACTTTTGATGGTACTCTCAATGAAAAATAAATCATGTTAACTTATGTTTGTGATAAGCATAAATGTTTCACCTTTTGTTATTTACTTTCTGAAATTAGTGTATTGTTTTTAGCCATTTGTAATTATTTTTAGTAGGAAGCTTATATTTGCTGTCTTGTACTTTTTCAATAAAATCTGTCCCAATAAGTTTTAACGAAGGAATCATTTGGAGCAGGTCATGATGTGTAAAACAAGGAAAATGAAAGGTCTCAACTGGAAAATCTGACCCATGATATTGCATTTCACTACCTGCCAACACATCTGAGTGCTGTCCACAGTCTGAGCAGAACTTTAACTGTCAGATAGCTTGGAATGTTTCTTTCTTTTTTAGCTGATTTGTTTACATAATCTTCCTTAATCAGGAAGTTTGGGTATGATAAGGATAAGGCCAGTGGTGATCTCATTGTTCTATATTTCATTTCCCCCCATAATTAATCAATCTTGATATTGTGTATGAATCCAAAGCAATTTTGATCATATCTGTGTCTTTTAATGTTTTGTATATACTGTTGTTTATTTACTGTGTGGATTCATGTATGTGTATCACATGTATGTGACAAATGTACATAATCACTAAAACTAAATTATTTCTATAGAAGATAACATTTTAGATATCAGGATTTCTTTTCCTCAAAATCTCCATTACTTATTACTCTTTCCTGGTTATTCATTCAGCAGTAGTATTTCATTAGTTATATTATGAGTTTGAAGTTCATATAGTTTAAGATAAAGAATTTGTTTGCACAACACATAATGTAGAGTTCAGTAGTAAAAGCTCAAAATAAGCCTGTAATTCCACTATCCAAACAACTCCAAAAATATGTATTTTTTGAGATGGGGCAGGTTACAACCTTTGTAATTGAATTTCTCTGACTGCAAAATTTAGCTGAAATGACAGCAGTTTACTTAAAGTGTTTATTCTTTTCACTCTGAATATCCATTGGATTTTCTATCAAATCATTAGTGTGTTGGACTTCAATGTGGTATCCCAGATTCTGCTAGGGTACTGTGCAATGAATTATTTTTTAAAAATATTTGGAACATGCTAAAATTTGAAAACTCATCTGATCCCAAGAAATTCAAAGAGGATTTTGGTCTGACAAAAGCTGGCAGGAAAATTCAACAATGTTTTTAGTTGAAAATTTAATTGGACTGACATTAATGTCTCAATAGGATCAAGTCAAAACTATTACTGCAGTGTTTTTCTGTCCTCATTCCATAATGGGTAACACCTCAGCACAAAGTATAGGGAAATCTTTTGCTTAATGGAGAAAAAATAAACATGGTATAACATTTTCTTGAAATTATATTATTTCCTCCAACAATTGTTTTTCTACTCTTATTGTATGTTTAAAAAATATTTTTTGATGTTGTTGCAATAGATTTAAGTTTTATTCTGAAGGATTAAGTAGAATAAAATATAAGTATATTTAATGTGTAGTTTGATCAAATTAAAATCATAAATATTTTCAATTATCTATGGATTTTTTGCCTTAGGAAAGTCCATGTGTCTATACTTCATTCTTCATTCATTTAAAAGAAGTTAGTCTCACTCTATCCATTATCAGTTTCTTTCATATAATTTACGGAAAACCTAAGTTTAAAAATGTACCAGATATCATGCAAAGGATCGATGCAGATATGAATCATAGCTCATGACTAGATTGAAATATTCCAGTTTAATATAGGGTGCAAACCATTTGATAAACTACTATAGTGCAGTACAAAAATTCTTTTTTGGCAGCAGGTGGGGAAGGTACTGGGGATTTAACTCAGAGGCACTTGACCACTGAGCCACATCTCAGCCCTATTTTGTATTTTATTTAGAGACAGGGGCTCACTGAGTTGCTTAACCTCTGAGACTACAGGCGTGCACTACCACCCTCGGCCCAGTACAAAAATTCTTAAAATAAATATAAGTGCAAAATGTTTTAACTACAGAGGAAGAAATAACTTGCCTGTTCATAAGGAAGTTTTCCTAGAGACAATATTTTAGGGAATAATCATGAAAAGTATATTATAAAGATTTTAGCAAGAAAGTCTGCAGGAGGCTGGGAAAGAGTTGAACTAAACAACATTGTGTACTCTTCTAAACACAGCATTTTCAATTACATGACTATATTCTCAAAAGCTAAGCAGAACAAAAAAAATCTGTTTCTAAATCTTATTCTCCAGAATCCATACAATGTATTCAATAAATATTTGTTGAATATCTTTCTTGTTCTCTGCCAGGTCCTAGAAAATGCAGCAAGGTGACACTGTATTTGTTGTTAAGGAGCTTACTTTTCTGTCTGGGAGAGAGTGAAATATAAAATAAGTGTCAGAATGATGTTACAAGAATTGGGCATTATTGTGACATTGTAGCTGATGAATAATGCCAAACCATCTCCCAAGAACCCATTGAAATATCCCTGAAGATAGATGCACAAATCCTGGCAACATTACTGCACACTAAAGAGAAGAACTTAGTTGGTGTCTAGAGAAATTTACAGACATCTCTACACTATACCTTTCAACCTTCTGACCCAGAACTTCTCAAATTGCCATCCTTAAATCTGAGATTCAAGAATATTGTCAAACAGAATTGCATTGCAATGGTTTGAGCTGGTCAGCATGAGGCTTATTCCTTCCAACTATCTTCCCCACATTTTCTTGTTCTATATTGGTTTCAATTATATCTGCAACTCCTAGGATTCAATGTGTACCAGACTGTGCTTTTAGAGGCAAGTAAACTATGACTATTACTTTGTAAAATAAATTATTGAAAAGATAGGGTACAGAATTTCCTGAAGGGCTGAAAAGATTCAGTGAGGAGGACAGTGCCCCAAACCACACTAGCAAAATGCTGCTGTTGTCACTAAGACAGGAGATGGTATAACATACACCTGGAAACTCCGAGATGGGACTCCTGACGCCATCACTAGTATCAGTGGCACTGTAAGCCCCTTTGTAATTCATGAAACCATCTCAGAATCTTCTATTTGGTCCAGTTCTCTGTCATGGTATCAGCAAGTTTTTCAGACTCCAGAATAGGTGCATTTAGGACAGAGACCTGCACCATGCTACTGTGGAGGCTAAGAAAAATAACTGATATCCAGTCTAGTTTGTAAGGTCAAGGAATCATTTGGTTTTACAAACAGTGGATTTAGGTTGCAGGTGACACAAGAGCAGAGTCTTCAAACAGGGCAGTGAGAGATTCCAGAGATGTAGCATTTCTGGGGCTAGAAGAACACTGGGATTTACTAGATTCTACAAAAGAAAATCTGGTTGCAACTAAAACTGAAAAAAAATGCCTAGAAGATGTTGAATTCATGAGGATATACTTTCTTGGAAGCTAGAATCATGGAGAAGATGAAATGGAGATGCTATGTGAGAGCATGAGAGGAGAGAAATATTCTGCCTGTCTTCTCCACTCCTTCCAAACATCCATCGGTGTCTTCCGTTGACCCAACCTCCCCAGAAGTCCATTCTATTTTCCCGTGATACTGAACTGAGCAGAGAAAGGAATAAAATGGATTTGAGAAATGGGAGAAGAAGTTGCGAGAATGGTCAACTTCACATAACTTAAAGGTGCTGTTTTTCAGAGAATTTAAAGGTAGAACCTTCCCCATTTGAGGAGTTTCAGGTGGGGAACAATGAAAAGAATCGTGTATATTGAGTACAAAACCCAGCAGAAACAGAAGGTGGTAGTACAGCATTAATGGTTCCTAGGAGAAAATGTTAACACAGGGAGAATTTAATTGATGTGTGAGAAGTCAAGAGGAGAATTTAGAGCAACATGCATTGGGATGGATGGTCCTTCACTTGTATTTGATAATATATTTGAAATACTTAGATGTATTTCAGATTGTATCTGACTCTCTGGTTTGGCTTCAGAATTCTACAGTCAGAGGAAGTTGTTTACTGAACATTATACTTCCAGTCTAATACTCAAACTGAGAGGGGACAGTGCAAGATCCAAAATGGACAGAGAAGGACCTAGGGAATCCTTCTGTTTCTATTGTCAGTTTGTGCACTGTATTGCAGCATTAGTAAAGCAAGAAAACCAGTTTGAATTCTAAAGCAGTAGTAAAAAGAGCCATTTTCCCAGAGGATTCAAAGTAAAAATAAAACATCTTAAGATTTTTTTTTTTTTACCAAAAAATATTCAAACTACTTCCAATCCTAAAAATCACCCTCAGTTACTGAAACCTTTTCTGCTCTTAAAGCTATGGTCTTTTTTCTTCTTGAAACTACCTGGTTTCCTTGACATCATGCTATTTATCACCCTTATTTGGAAGTTATCATTTTTTTCCTTGCTCTGATACTTAACTCTTAGTGTTCTTCAGATTACTCTTTTCTGTTCATTGTCCTTCACAGTTGACATATGGTTATTAAATGGTATGACTTAAAAATCTAGATCTGCATTTCCTCATCTGCTATTCTAATGGTCTATATACCAGAATTTGTAAAACATCTCTAATTCTACCCCAAACAGTATCTTCTCCCAAACTTTATTTATGTGTTCCTTCATTGAGTTCGGGACCCTCTCTTTGTTCATTCAGTCTGTAAACCTTGAGTTCTCCATGTGTCTCATCTCTAAATCCAATCATATAAAAATTTCTAATTTAGTCTTAATCTAAAATATTTTTCCTATTCAGTCTTATTTGTATTGTCCTGATGCAGGCCTTCATCATCTTTTACAATGCAATTGTTGCAGATAAATAGCTAGGCCTCTTGTTTATAGGCTTATTTATAGAATAGTTATCTATTATAACTATTGCTAGACTATTTAAAAGATGTAAATACTGGACTCTTTTCTTTTTTTTATCTTTGGCCTTTATTTTTTTATTATTAGTTGTTCAAAACATTACATAGCTCTTGACATATCATATTTCATACATTTGATTCAAGTGGGTTATGAACTCCCATTTTTACCCCATATACAGATTGCAGAATCACATCGGTTATACATCCACGTTTTTACATACTGCCATACTAGTGTCTAGAATTACTAATAATATACTAGATGAAAATCCCATCAGCCAAATTTCTCAGATGCCTTAATTTTCCTGTATAATCCATAGTCTGGTTGGTAGACTTTTTCAGGCCTGTATCATTCTGAAATCGCATGTGTCCTCTTCTTAGCTGTTATTCACTCTGCTTGGAAAGAATACCCTGGTCCATTTCTGTCCTTGGCCAGCTTTATTCGGTATTTAAGCTCAGGATTATTGTTTTCAGTAATCCTTTCAGACCAGCTCAAATTTAATAAAATGTTCTATCTGTTCTCATTAGCAGATCACTAAGCATAATTCTATGACAATAAATATAATCATTTTACACATGAATGTGAGTTCCTGGAGGGCAGGACATATCTTTTTTCATTTTCAGCCTTTAGTAGAGATTAGTGCATACTGAAATTTTCAGTGAAAACACATGCATATATGTTCTCATTATAGTATTTATCAATCAAGTGGTTTTAAGAAAAAAATGACATTTTACTTCTTATAATTTCAGTTTTCTTATCCATCCAGTGGTGTAATAAAATCTATTTACTTGTCTTGTATGGCTGTTATTAGTCTTATATGAGATATCTACAGATACATACTAATAATGCATTAAATATTTATATATCCATTGCTTTGTTGATAATGTTTTACTGCCATCAAAATATTAAGAGCTTGTGCTTAACAATAGCTTTTTAGGAAAGTAGCATAGGTAAATATTTTACTTGATCAGAAAAAGAGAAGGTAAGTTTTGTTTTTGTTTTTTAGTATAGAATGACCATTAAAAAGTCAAATATATGTAGCTGATAACATGGATATAAATGCCCACTTAAATTTTTAAATCTATGTAAAAGTCCTGAACACTGACAACAGTATACAATTCACAATTTGGTTAGTTTTGAATCTAGAAAACAATTTCTTTTTTCTTCTTATATGACATAAAGCTTATGAGAGAGAAAATGTAAGAAGTGAAGCAAACAGAATTTTGTTTACTTGACTTAAAGCCTTTGCAATAAGAGCATAATTTATCATTGTGATCCTCAGAAACTAATTCAACTATCTATTTACATAACCAAGAAGTCACTTTGGAGTCTTTTCAGTATGCTTTCGGTCATCTATTTTATTTCCTACTTCTACATAAAGTTGCATGAGTAATTTAGGGATGATAAAATATCCATGGGGTTGTTATATAGAACAAAACAACAAAACAGCAAATAAAATGCAAAATTTCAAATGCTTTTTAAAACAAAATATGCATTTTCTCAGTTTGAAACTGTAAGTTTTAAAAGAATAAATTAATATAATTTAGTAGGTGATTTTTGTGGAGTAGTTGGGGAATTTTGTTTTCAAAGCCCCAGTGGCTATAACTGTGTTATTCCTTGGTAACCATTTTGCTAAGGTTATTTAAGAAAAATGAGTCAATAAAAGAAACTATAATTTACCAGTTTTGTCTGAAAAAAAAGAGGCTAAAAAGCCATTTAATTTATATTTTTTAAAGAATGTGTACCAAGGGTAGCAAAGTCTTTCTTAATGAATTGGTCTTAGAAAATGTTCTGAAGCAATTTTCTTAGAATGGAACAAGGCATTTCTAAATTTTTCTACAATGCCACTCTGAAGTCACAATTCAGACTAAGGAAGGAAAAAGAATTCTATTCTCACATACACCTGTACCTCTTTTTATTGTACAGTCCTCTGTGCCAGTAATGAGACGTTACAGTGAAATTGTCAGAAATGAAAGAAGAAAAAGAGGGTAGAGGACAGGAAGGAAATGGAAGAACTAAATCGATTGACAGAACAAGTGGTACAAATCTTCAATTTACATATTTTAATGCACCTGAATCAATAAAAATAATTGCTATTCAAGCTACAACTTTAGAATTATGCTACTCATGTGTTGCTTACTCATGTCCCCATTACTGATTATCTCAGAGGTATATTTTTCCTCATATAAATAACTAAACCTGCAGAAAAATTCCATTTTCTTTTCTTTTTTTCTTTTTTTTGCAAAACATTAAATTTTCATTCTAGTAAATTCATTCTCTCCTCATCATCTTTGGAGTACATGCTTGCCTCTATGAATGGATAAAATGAACAAGTTACAAAAAGCATACCTGTGTATTCTGAAATAGTTGTAATGCTATATTAGTAAACCTAGCAGCTACCTGTAGTAGTTCTCATTGCCCCATAGGATAACATGGAATAAGTGTGATTGGTCAAGATAGTTAATGCTGTTACAATAAAACAGGGGTTTAAATGAATAGGGCAGTAGCTATGTTCTTAGGATAATTGAAATCACCAAGAAACAGATGGTGTACTAATGATGCTTAAATGACTCGACTTGGTTAGGAATGACATTTTATATTTTTCTTTTTTACTGAAGATAACAGAGTACCCTCCAAATATTACCTGGTATCTGCTTGTTCCTGTGCAAAATTATATTGCTCAGAACCTATTTCTCATGCTGCTCTCTTATTGACTTTATCCGGGAAATGGTGTTCTTGCAATGGCACAGTCAGAGCTCTCAAGGAGCCCCTGGTGCCTTTTCAATTATTTCTGTTAAAAATAAGGCTCTGCCTCTTATAGGGAACAGTTTTAAAATTTATCTGAGGTGCACATGGCAGCTGATAAATCATCGCACGTAAAAACAATCATACAGAAACTGTGGCTTAGAAATCAAACAGCCTTTTGAAAATTAGTTCAATAAAGAACAGCAAAGGGAATCTAATCCTTTAGGAGAGTTGACTTTGTCTAAGTCCTATGGATTTTTATTTAGAAAATGAAATGAAAATGAAATAGATCCTTTCTATAAAGTCAAGAATAATCTTTCCAATTTGATTATCATTGATGATCTTCCAATGGCATCTCTGAAGTCCATCAGTTACCTCTGTGAGGATTAAGGGCAGTTTGGGCTTGGAATTTATCTCTGTCTTACAGAGTTGTCATTCCAAAAAGTACAATCAAATTACCATGAGCAAAATTAATTCATGGGAGAATATTTCACAGTCCAATTCTCTTTGCAACTACAGGTGTTTGAGGACCTGGGGGGCTTTGCTGCCCCTTCCAGTGACATTAGCAGGAGTCTCTTTGGGGACAGAGGTTTGGAAGAGGGGAAACTTTGGAACATATTGCTGTTTAGCCCAGAAAACACACACAGACAAACACTATTTAGAATCTGGAATGGTGTTAATTTCTGATGATTCTATTTTTTTTTTTTCTTGAGAGTTATAGAATGCTAAGGCTGAACTGTGGAGACTAGTGGAAAGCCAGACTCTTCTTCAAGGATATGAGCGTTCTTCTCCACTAATTTGAATATTCTGCTGTGACAGATTTCCTAAGACCATATCTGAATGATAGTAGAAAATCATCATTCATTTAAATGTATTTTTAGTTATACATGAACATAATACCTTTATTTTATGTAGTGCTGAGGATTAAACCCAGTGCCTCACACGTGCTAGGCAAGTGTTCTACCATTGAGCCACAACCCCAGCCCCAGAAAATCATCATTCTTGCAGAATAAGATGGAATCATGTATTTGATGTATATGACTGCTTTCAATATGTGTTATTCTATCTAAAGATTACTTTCTTTAGAAAATTTAAGTAGATGTTTATGATTTCCACACATGCATGCCACTCTTGTCTCATTGCCTTCATTTTAAGAACTTGCAGTTATTTGAATATTAAGTTTTTATGGAAAATGAGAAATTTAAAATTGATTATTTTTAAATAATTCCTAACTATAGCTATAATGTGATAACAGAAGCAATAGAAGAATATTATCACATTATCCATCTATTCTTTTAATTTTTGTACAGTACTATTCATAAGCAAGAATGAGATGATTAGCAATTCAAATGATTGTTTTCTAAAAGAAGATTTTTAAGATGGTAGAAAAATAGCTCTTTTAATCTCCAAAGGAAAAAAAAAAACTAAAGAATTTTTATGTAAATAAGATTTACTCACAAATCTTAGTTCTGTCTCAAGTTAAATCCTAATAGTACATTTATATATGGGGATCCAATATTCTGTTTATTTATTAGATAATTAAAACAGATAATAGGATTTTATCTTGTTCAAGGACCATATGAATTTAATAAGCTTAGAATGAAAATGAATATTTATAAATATAAGCCCATAAAACATTTACATAGAGAAATTAAACAAGAAAAATTTGAGTTACTCATAATAAGCAATCATTGTACTCTTCCATCCAATCTCAGTACATTATACCAATGGGTATATAGAACAAATATGGAGCTTGCCTTCATCCATCCCTCTGCCAGACTCATGGCTCAAGTTAAAGCAAGGAAATTGGTGATAAGGTATAAAATTTCAGAATTATAATTGAAGAGGTGATGGTAGATAGTTAGGACAAAGAAAAATAAATTCTGCTTAAACAATCTACTTCTATTGTTGGTCCTCTTTATGGAGGTCCAGAAACATGGAAAAACCATGAACTCTTTTCGAGAGTCCTCTTTCTGTGCACTAACATATTGTACACTTCTTAGTGACAGCTCTCTTCAAAATATTCATACATGGCCCCTTGCATCAAAGCTAATATTCTCTATTTGGTTTTTCTACTTATAATTTCAAAAAATGGATCCAAAGCTGGTTAATTCTTTTCTAAATGTTGTTGTATCTTCTCTTCACTTTTGTAATAACACTTGTAGAATTCTAAGCTTCTGGACACTCCTCTCTTGACATACACAAATTATAAAATTGTCTCCCTTTAAAAATGGGCAGATTATAGGATATCATGCCAATGACAATGTTATTAATCTTAATTTTGAGTTCAGCGGAGTGATTAGGTGAGACAGACCTAATCAGGTATACCCTTTAAAAGGAGTTGAAGCATTAGTCACTTTCCTGATTTCCAAGCAGAAAGTAAGAAGCCCATTGTGAGCCCTGTAGGGAAGATCATTTATATAGGACAGAATAGTGGTATCTAGGAACTGAGAATAACCCCTGCCTAATAACCAGAGAGAAAATGGGTATCTCGGACCTACAACCTCAAGGAACAACAATTTAAATAAGGTGGAGAAAAGCCCACAAAAGAATAGCATATGGGCTGGTACCTTAATAGAATCCCATTAAGCCAAAGTTGGACTACAGAAACTTCAATACAACAGATGATGCTATTTTCATCTACTAACCTGGTGGTGTTACACAGCAGTGGAAAATTAATATAGTACTCCAAGTGTTTGAAATGTGTGTGGTCCTTCTTAGCATAGCATACAGTTCAAACTTCTCTCTGATCATTTATTTTAGTTACTTCAATGAAAATTTGCAATAAATGAGAAATTGAAACAGGTGATTTGAGTTTCCAGATGGTCTTTTCTTTAGTTTAAAATTTTACTTTCATCACTTAAAATCCATGATAGTCCTGGTTGTATGTGTGTGAGAGATGAAATATATTTAGTTTTAAATAGATGCTTAGTAATGGACATTATTAGACAGATTTATCTATGTTGTTATAACATCCTAATGATAATGGCAATTAAAATTTTGATTTCATGAAATGTGCTGCAGTTTTCTATGATGTCCCTTGAAAACAAAATTTGAGGAATGGAGATGAAGTAGGCTTTGTTCATATGGTGAGAATTAATGTTATACCATCCTGTTTTTCTTTCCATAATTTTCCACAATGTTTTTGACAAAAAACCACTGATCTTCCAAGAAGTTAGTTGTTCCCACTCTTGAGATAAAAGTAGTATCTGTAATTCCAAGACATACCCGTATTGCTTGGCATCCTTTTAGTATCACACAGATCCCTCATTTTGAACAAGCCTTTCATTTTAAAAGCATCTGCAGACAGCTGGCATATCTGGAATGTACTCAGTAGAAGCTTGTAATTTATCTTACTTAAATTCTTGGGAGAGTTAACCTAAGTCTCCTCATATATTGTCTCTGGATTGACTGCTATCACTGCATCTGTGCCAGTTCTTAGTTTGACTTAATAATTTTCCTTGGACAAATGTAGAGAAGCAGTCAATTTTTATAGTGCTTGCACGTTCCTCAATAGGAATAAATGCTGCTGCTTTCTGCTTATGATTCTCTGTGCAAATACACATAAAATCATTTTAGTATTAATGAAATCTGTAATTTGGAAAGTTTAAATTATGAGTTTCTGGAGTTTTTTGGGCATAGAAAATAGAATATGTAAATTAGGCTGTAGAAGTTTTTGATTGAATGTTTTCTATCTTGCTTTCTTTTATTGTTTTCCTACTCTTATTTTTTACTTAGTTTACATATGGATAAATCCATGCAAGCCATATCTTTTTTCCCTCTGGAAATTTTGTATATTAACTTGGGTATCATGAAAATTCCTGTCTGTTTAATAAGCTGCAAGAACTAATAAGTTGAAATAAGAAGGCTCAGAATGAAAATAAATACTGATCATTTTCCTGCCTACCATAGTACCAATATAGGTTCTATTGCAGACTAATATTGCTCTGATTTTCCTCACAAGAAATCTTTTCTTATATACCTTGTCCTAACTCTTTTTGTATTTTTCCTTTAATCAAATGCATACAAATTTTCCTCTTGTCTATTTCCTTGATGGTTATGGACTGCTGTATGGTTCCAAATTTTGATCATTTATTGATTATTATTATTCATCAAAATAATTTTTTTAAATAGAGAGAATTTTGGGCTGGGGATGTGGCTCAAGCGGCAGCGTGCTCGCCTGGCATGCGTGCGGCCCGGGTTCGATCCTCAGCACCACATACAAACAAAGATGTTGTGTCCGCTGAAAACTAAAAAATAAATATTAAAAAAATTCTCTCTCTCTCTCTCTCTCTCTCTCTCTCTCTCTCTCTATCTTAAAAAAATAAATAGAGAGAATTTTTTTAATATTTATTTTTTGGTGGCCACAACATCTTTATTTTACTTTTTTTATGTGGTGCTGAGGATCGAACCCAGCACCCCGCGCATGCCAGGAGAGCGCGCGCTACCGCTTGAGCCACATCCCCAACCCCACTCTTATTTTTTAAAAGTAATAACAACTTTAGTGTATTTCCATAAGTAAATATTTTAGGTGAAAGTCATATAACATAGTTAACCATTTTATGGTGAATAGTTCAGTGGCATTAAGTATACTTACAGTGTTATGCAACCACCAAGTCTATCCCCTTCAAAACATTTTTATCAACATTTTAAATAAAATATGATTGTTTACAATTTTATTTCCTATAAGCTACTGATCTATATACTGTCACTACAGATTTACCTATTTTCTATATTTTTATAATTGGAATCCTACAATATGTAGGTTTTTGTGTGAAGCTTCTTTCACTTAGTATGTTTTTGAGGATCATGAATTAACCAGTATACATCAGCACTTATTCCTTTTATAACTGTTTAATAATCCATTGTATGTATATATGTATAATAAATACACACTCCATTGTGCACATACACAGAAACCCTCAGTTGATTTGTCCAATCATAGATTTACTTTGGGTTGGTTTCATTTTCTGACTATTGTGAATGGTTCTGCTTTGAAAATTTAATGCTAGTATTTGAGCACCTGCTTTCAATTCTTTGGGGTATATGTCGAGAAATGTAATAGCTGAGTCATATGGTGGTGATGTGTCTACTGCCAAATTTTCCCACAGAAACTATACCATTTTACATTCCTACCAGCAGTGTGTGCTTACACATCCTTGCCAATATTTTTTATTTACTTATCTATTTCTTCATTGCCATCCTAGTGGGTTGAAGTGGCATATCATTATGGTTTTAATTCATATTTCCCCAGTAACTGGTGATTTTAAACATTTTTCATATACTTTTCAGGTTTTTGCATGTATTCTTTTGACAAATTTATATTTAATTCCTTTGTCCATTTCTTTAGTGCAGGGGAATTGTTTACCTCATTGAGCTGTGGAAATTCTTTATGTGTTCTGGACACAAGACCCTTAGCAGACATGATTTACAAATAATTTCTCCCATTGTATTGATTGTCTTTTCATTTTATTGAAAATTTCCTTGGATGTACAAAACAATCCAATTTATCTTTCGTTATTATTGTTGCTATGCTTTTGTTATCATAGCTAAGAATTCACTCCAATCCCAAGGTCACGAAGGTTTACCTTATGTTTTTCATTTAAGAATTCAGCTTTACCTCTTATATTTAGGTTGTTGATCTATTTTGAATTAATTTCTGTTTTTATTTTCTTTTAGTTGTTCTAATTAGTTATTGAATTGATTTTTGTATATGTTGTGAGGTAGGGATCCAGTTCCATTCTTTTACATGTGGGTGGTTTTCATGTTCTTGTCTAAAGAATTGACCATAGATGCATAGGTTCACTTTCATTTTTTCATATATAAACATCTAGCATTTCTTTTCCCCTTCTGCTTCCTTCGGTACAATTTGCAACACATCCCAATGTCAATACTGACAAATTTAATTTAAAATTATTTTCTTAAACAAATAAAACAATGATAATCCACAGAGGACCATTTTAGAAAACTTCTAAGTATGTTTTTAAATTAAATTTTATGATAACAACTACATTAGTTACAAAACAATGAAAAATATCAAGTGGAAAAATAGCTCCAATAGGTAAGATGAATATAAAGTATCATGGTATGGACCTCAGATGCCCTTTCAAAGATGCTGTTAATGCAAAAATAGATTAGATTGTGACAGCTGTAACTAGTTTGAATGAACTCACTGGGTAGTGACTCTAGGCACATGGAATGTGTGGCTGGGGGAAGTGAGTCATTTGTGGGGGGAATTTCCTGGAAGGGTGACTCTTTCCTACTGGACCTTTCCACTCTTTGCTTCTTGACTCTGCCATGATCTGAGCTGGTTTTTTCCACTGGGCCCTTTTACCATGATGTGCTGTGTTAGTCTTAGAGCAGTGGAATTCAGTCATGTATGTACTGAGACCTCTGAAACCAGGAGACCTAAATAAACTTTTCCTCCTCTACCTTGTTTTTGTCAGGAGTTTTCACTACAGCAATGAAAATGCTGACTAAAATATAAAGGGTGGTCAATAATATTTCTAGTAGAGTTAGTGGGTTAAATCTGGTCCCCAAAGGAAATGCCTTAAAACATTCTATGTATATTTTAAAGGAAATTAGAAAACCAACACATCCCACCAAAAGTACGAATAGATAATGGGCTACGTTACGTGATTTAGTTTTTTTTTTTAAAGAAGATGATGACATGATATTCGATTGGTAAAAATCACCTCTTTTATTTCTAAAACCATCTTCAAACTCAAAGTTATAAACTTAATTTATACATTTTGGAAGTGGTATAGTATAAAAATAGTGAAAATTAAAATAAAAAATAAAGTTTTTTTCATCATCTTCTATGATTTTCCTCTGGGTGTGGAAGTCTTTTATATTACTTAATTTGATTAAACAAATCTGAAGACCCTGGTTGTGTTATTGTTAATGGAAAACTTGATATTTAAAAAAATCAATATTCTGATTTAAGATGATAAAACAGCATGCATGGATAGTTCTTTCACAAAGATAAAGCTGGATGGCAGGGTACAAAATATAAAATATTTTATTTTCAAAATGTAAGATGTGCTAAGGAAACTAGCACTTGAGGGGTTTACTCTCTGCTACAAAGATGAGGAAAAATCCCAGTAATTCTCATACAGGTTCTTTTCCTGAGGAAAATTATAATTCTCAATGTAGGGAATGAGGGACAATTGTTTGTGGTTTTAAGCATTTTAAGTAGGCAGAGGAGAGAGAACATGAATTTCCCATGTGTAAATTTATCCACGATTTCAGGAATTGAGTTCTCAAAGATGAGGAAACCATATAGAAACGAATTCAAAATGCTGTTCATCTTTTCCCCTGGCATGCTTGTTGATTCCACATATGTGAGGAGACACTCTAGCAACACAAATAGAAAGCAGCAATTAGGTGGGTAAATACTTGGTCAAATGTTTTTTTAAAGTATATTACCAGTTGGAAATATACATAGTGACTTTCAAGACCCATCAAGATAGGAAGGAGCTGTTAAATATCTCATATTTTCAGATGAGGCCTCAGAGGGCTTTGTTCCAAAGAGTAAATAGTATGCCTTAGGAGTAAGAATAAATATTAGCAATAGGGCAGACTGTAAATAGTGTGACCTCATAAAGGCCAAAAAGTTAACCTCAACTGGATCAACATGAACTATTTGTTATCTGTCTGCCAGAAATTGAATATTATCTAAAGGATGTAATTGTGAAGATTCTATCAAATTCAAAGCCAACCTCACAATGAATGGAGAAAAATCAAAAACATTTCTTCCAAAGTTATAAAAAAGACAAGGATATAAACTTTTACCACTTCTGTTAAATATAGTTCTTGAAATTCTAGCCAGAGTTTATGATTATGCTAGAGAAGATAATTAAATGGATACAAATAGAAAATGAAAAGGTCAAATTACCTCTCTTTGGATGACATGATCCTATATCTAGAATGCCCAAAAAACTCTACCAGATTTCAATAGCTGATAAATTCAGTGAAGTAACATTATATAAGATCAAAATTCATAAGTAGATTTGCTATACTAAAATAGTCTGCTGAAGAAAAATAATCAGAAAAACTATACCATTCACAATAACCACCCCTCCTGCAAAGCTTAGGAATTAATCTAACCAAGGAAGTGAAAGCCCTCTGTAATGAAAACTATAAAACACAGCAGGAATAAATTGAAAAATATCTTAGTAGTTATAAAGAATTTCAATGTTCTTGGATACACATAGTTAATATTGTCAAAATACCCACATTAGCAAAAACTGTTATACAGATTGAAGGCAATGCCTACCAAAATACCAATGACAGTTTCCACAGAAACTAGTACAAAAGTGGTCCTTAAATATTTTGGAAGACCCAGAATAGTGAAAGCAATCCTGAACAAGAAGAGTGATGTTAGAGCCATCACAGTACCTGATCTCAAATTATACTATAGAGCTGTAGCAACAAAAACAGCATAGTATTGGCATCAAAATGGACTTAAAAGACCAATGGAACAGGATAGAAGACACAGAGACAAACCCACATACTCAGCCATTTAATACTCAACAAAGTTACCATAAGCATATGTTGGAGAAAAGATATTCTTTTAAACAAATGATGCTAGTAAAACTGGATATCCTTATGTAGAAGAATGAAACTAACTCCCTATCTCTCATTCTTCACGAAAGTCAAATCAACCACAAATGTCACATCAAGGTAATAAAATATGTAGAAATTATACCAGAAACCATGCCACTCCTAGGAAAAAAAAATGTAGGGTTCATACTCCAACAGGGACTTTCTCAACAAGAAACAAGGCAGTGACTTTCCCAACAAGACCCATAAACTCGAGAAATAAAATCAAGAATCAATAAGTGAGATGACATCAAATTAAAAAGCTGAACAGCAAATGAAATGATTAAGAGCATGAAGATAGCATACAGACCAGAAAAACTATTTTGCTAGTTACTCCTCTAACAGGGATTAACATCATGAATAGATAAAAATCTCAAAAAGTTTAGCACCAAAATAAATAAGTAAACAAAAAATTCCAAGTAACCCAATCAATAAATAGGGGAAAGAATGAAACAGACAATTCTCAAAGAGAAGAAACAAAAATGGCCAAAACAATACATGAAAAAATATTCAGCATCCCAGGCCAAATTCAAATCAAAAGTGTATTGAGATTTTATCATACTCTAGTCAGAATGGCAATTATCAAAAATACAAATACTAATAAATGTGGGCAAGGATATAGGGAAAAAGTACACTCATACAGTGTTGGTGGAATTGCACATTTTTACCACCACTCTGGAAAGTATTATGGAGGTTTCTGAAAAAGAAAGAGAACAACAACAAAAAACGAAACAAACAAAATAAAAAACAGCTAGTAATGGGACCACCATGTGACCCAGTTATCTTTTTTCTTTTGTATGTATCCAAAAGAACTAAAATCATCATACTATACTGATATAGCCACATGAATGTTTATAGCAGCACAACTCACAATAGCCAAGATAAGGAAACAGATCCCTGTCAAGATAAGAATGGATTAATAATGTGGTATATATACAAATGGAGTTTTGCTCAACCATAATGAAGAATCAAATTATGGCATTTGACAAGTAAATGGATGAAACTGGAGAACAGTGTGCTAAGTGAAATAAGCCAGACTCAGAAAATCAAATGGTGAATATTTTCTACTTGCATGTAGAATGCAGAAGCTAGATTAAAGCAAGAAAAAAACAGAGGTGGGAGGGTAAGATATGATAAAGATAGAGGGTCAATCATTGGAGTAGCAATGAGCAGTAGAAGATTGAGCTCCTCCATGGAGAATATCATGCTAAGTGAAATAAGCCAATCCCTGCAAAACCCAAAGCCTAATGTTTTCTTTGATATACAGATGCTAATTCACAATGGGAGGGGGGAGAACTAGGGAAGAATAGAGCTACTTTAGATTAGGTAGAGGGGAGTAAAGGGGGGGGGAGGGTGTAGGGGTAGGAAGAATAGCAGAATGAATCAGACATCCTTACCCCATGTACATACATAACCACACGACTGGTGATGGTACTTCATGTACAACCAAAAGAATGAGAAATTATACTCCATTATATATGATGTATCAAAATGCTTTTTACTGTCATGTATAAATAATTAATTAAAGAGATCCAGGAGTAGAGAGAAGTGATGGGAAAGGGAAGGGAATGTGGAATGAATTTAATAAAATTATACTATGTGCATGTATAAATATAGCACAGTAAATTTCATCTTTATATATAGTTCTATAGCACTAATTAAAAATTAAAAATAAATTACATTAATCAAATTAAAATCCTGTAAGACTTTGGATTACTTGAGAAATGTTAAAATTATTAATTTATAGTAATTGTAGTTAAGATAAATGTTGTACCATGAAATAGTTCCAGGAACAATAAAAGGTTATAAAACTAAGATGCTAAAGGGAGGCGTAATGACAGCAGTTATAGTAGTGATAATACTACTAACTTGACTAATCAAAACAAGGAAAGGGAAAAAGAATAGAAAACATGGAACACAGAAAATAAATGATGAAAAATTAACTTAAATATACAAATATATACAATATTAAATGTTTATGGACTGAATATTTCAGTTGAAAGACAGAGATTGATCAAACTGCAATAAAACAGACATACAAATCGTAATTGATATAATTTATTTTAGGAATATGAGGTTAGTTTAATATTTGAAACCATTCATTATAATTCACCTCATTAACAGAATGCCAGAGAAAAACCATATGGTTATTTCAAGAGAGATTAATAAAATAAGTTCATAGTAAGAAGTATGAATTTATGAGGGCATAGTTTTTTTCTGGCCATTTTCATATTAAGAGATCAGATTTTAAATCACGTAAGAATTGTAAATCTTAACTATTATGAAACTTTACTAAAATTTTCAAGAGTACAGGAAATGTGGAAGTTCAGAAAAAGCACAGAAATCTTGGGGCTATCCAGGGAAGGACCTGAAGTTCTTTATTCCCCCTTTTGTAAGTGTTCTTTGACTCCTAATATATGAATTTTCTAAGTAATATTAATGGAACACCCTTAGGAACAAGAAGATTTAGAATATGAAATATCCCTGTTTTAAGATTTCAGGCATTAGCCCTTATATGGTATTTTTCAGGTAATCCAATAAATATAGGTTATCTTTCCTAAATGTGGAACCAGGAATGAACTGTAAAGATATTATCATGTGTTTGTCATACAATATAAACCCTTCTGGGAATTATGAGAGAAATAAGTCACAGAATAGTTCTTCAAACTCTTCCTCCCAAGGTATTTTTTTTTTTTAATTTTTTAAAAATTTATTTATTTATTTTAATTAGGTATATATATGACAGCAGAATGCATTTGATTCATTGTACACAATTGCAGCACAACTTTTCATTACTTTGATTGTATATGATGTAGCATCACACCAAGTGTGCAGTCATACATGTACCTAGGGTAATAATATACATCTCATTCCACCATCTTTCCTGTCCCCATAGTAATTTATTTATTTATTTATTTATTTATTTATTTATTTATTTATTTTTTTTTTTCTTTTTAAATTTTTTATTGTGGGTTGTTCAAAACATTACAAATTTCTTGACATATCATATTCCACACTTTGATTCAAGTGGGTTATGAACTCCCACCTTCACCCCATACACAGATTGCAGAATCACATCAGTTACACATCCATTGATTTACAAATTGCCATACTAGTGTCTGTTGTGCTTCGCTGCCTTTCACATCCTCCCCCCTCCCCCCTCCCCACCTCTCCCCTCCCCTCCCCTCCTCTCTCTCTACCTCCTCCACTGTATAACCCTGAGGGTCTCCTTCCATTACCATGCAATTTCCCTTCTCTCTCCCTTTCCCTCCCACCTCTCATCCCTGTTAAATGTTAATCTTCTTCTCCTGCTCTTCGTCCCTACTCTGTTCTTAGTTACTCTCTTTATATCAAAGAAGACATTTGGCATTTGTTTTTTAGGGATTGGCTAGCTTCACTTAGCATAATCTGCTCTAATGCCATCCATTTCCCTGTAAATTCTATGATTTTGTCATTTTTTAATGCAGAGTAATACTCCATTGTGTATAAATGCCACATTTTTTTTATCCATTCGTCTATTCAAGGGCATCTAGGTTGGTTCCACAGTCTTGCTATTGTGAACTGTGCTGCTATGAACATCGATGTAGCAGTGTCCCTGTAGCATGCTCTTTTTAGGTCTTTAGGGAATAGACCAAGAAGGGGAATAGCTGGGTCAAATGGTGGCTCCAAGGTATTTATTTAAAAAATTCTATAGTAAACTTTCAACCTACCAATGAAATACTGAAGTTTTCTTTGAGATGTAAATTCAATAGGAGTTTAGTTTTTATTTGTTCTTTTTTAGTTACATATGACAGTAGAATACATTTTGACATATTATGCATACATGGAATATAACTTCCAATTCTTGTGGTTATACACTGTGGAGTTACACTAGTTGTTTATTCATATATGAACATAGGAAAGTTATATCCAATTTATTTTACTGTTTTTGCTACTACCATTCCCCCTTTCTTCCTCTATTCCCCTGTCCAATTGGGTGAACCTATATTCCCAACCCCCACCTATTGTGAATCAGCATCTGCATATCAGAGAGAACATTTGGCTTTTGGTTTGGGGGATTGGTTTATTTCACTTAGCATAATAGCCTCTTGTTCAATTCATTCACTAGCAAATGCCTTAATTGCATTCTTATTTATGGCTGAGTAATAATTCCATTGTGTATATGTACCACATTTTCTTTATCCATTCATCTATTGAAGGGCCCTTGGGTTAGTTTCATAGCTTAGCTATTTTGAATTGAGCTTCTATAAACATCAATGTGGCCACATCATTATAGTATGCTGATTTTAAGTCCTTTGTATAAACCAGGGAGTGGGGTGACTGGGTTAAATGGCGATTCCATTCCAAGTTTTCTAAGGAATCTCCATATTGCTTTCATGAGTGGTTGCACCAATTTGCAGTCCCAACAGCAATGTATAAAGGTAGACTTTTTTCCCCCACATCCTTGCCAACATTTATTGTAACTTATATTCTTGATAATTGCTATTCTCATTGGAGTGAGATGGAATCTCAGTGTAGTTCAAGTTTTTTTTTAATTATTATCTCTAATTGTTAGAGATGTTGAACATTTTTACATATATTTGTCTTCCATTCATATTTCTTCCTCCGTGAAATGTCTGTTCTGTTACTTAGCCCATTTATTGATTGGGTTATTATTATTATTTTTTAGTGTTATGTTTTTTGAGTTTTTCATAATCCTGGAGATAAGTGCTCTATCTGAGGTGCATATGGTAAAGATTTTCTCCCATTCTGTAGGCTCCCCCTTCACATTATTGTTTTCTGTTCTGAAAAGAAGCTTTTTAGTTTAAAACTATCCAATTTGTTGATTCTCAATTTTACTTCTTGTGCTTTTAGAGTCTTGTTGAGGAATTTGGTTCCTAAGCTGACATGATGAAGATTTGGGCCTACTTTTTCTTCCAGGAGGCACAGGGTCTCTGGTCTAATACCTAGGTCTTTGATCTACTTTGAAATGAGTTTTTTGCAGGATGAGAAATAGGGTTCTAATTTCATTCAACTACATATGGATTTCCACTTTTCCCACCACCATTTATTGAAGAGGCTATCTTTTCTCCAATGTATGTTTCTGGCAACTTTGTCAAGTATTAGATAAGAGTATCTATGTGAGTTTATCTCCATGTGATCTACTGTACCCCATTGGTCTTCAAGTTTGTTTTGATGGCAATACCATTGCATTTTGTTACTATAGCTCTTGTATAATTTAAGGTCTTATATTGTGATGTGTCCCGCTTCACTTTTCTTGCTGAGAGTTGCCTTGACTATTCTGGGCCTCTTATTCATCCAAATAAATTTCATGATTGTTTTTCTAATTCTATGAATAATGTCATTGGAATATTAATAGAAATTGAATTAAATATATGTTGGGTTTTGGTTGTATGCCCATTTTGATAATATTAATTCTGCCTAATCAAGTACATGGGAGATTTTTCCATCTTCTAAGGTCTTCTTCAATTTCTTCCTTTAGTGTTCTATAGTTTTCATTATAGAGGTCTTTCACCTCTTTTGTAATATTGATTCCCAAATATTTTATTTTTTTGAGTCTATTGTAAATAAGATATTTTCCCTAATTTTTCTTTCAGTTGATTCATCACTGATGTATAGGAATGCAATTGATTTATGAGTGTTAATTTTATATATCACTCCTTTACTGATTTTGTTTATGAGTTCACAAAGTTTTCTGGTGGAATTTTTTGGATCTTCTAAATACAGAATTGTGTACTCAGAAAATAGTGACAATTTGAGTTCTTCTTTCCCTATTTATATCCCTTTAATTTCTTTCATTTGTCTAATTGTTCTGGCTAGAATTTCCAGGACTATGCTGAATAAAAGTGATGAAAGAGGGTATCACTGTCTTGTTCCAGTTTTTAGGGGAAATGCTTTCCATTTTTCTCTATTTAGAATGATGTTGGAGTTGGGTTTAGCATATATAGCTTTTATAAAGTTGAGGTATGTTCCTACTATCCCTAGTTTTTCTAGGGTTTTGAAAATGAATGGGGGCTGTATTTTGTCAAATGCTTTTTCTGAATCTATTTAGATAATCATGTGATTCCTGTCTTTAATTGTATTGCTGTGATGAATTACGTTTATTGATTTCTATACATTGAACCAACTTTGCATTCCTGGGATGAACCCTACTTGATCATGGTGCACTATCGTTTTAATATATTTTGTATGCAATTTTCCAGTATTTTATTAAAAATTTCTATATCTAAGTTCATCATTGATATTGGTCTGAAGTTTTCTTTCCTTGATATGTCTTTGTCTGATTTTGGTAGCAGGGCAATACTAGCTTCATAGAATGAGTTTGGAAGGGTTCCCTCATCTACTTCATGGAATTTACTTCATAAGGAGGATGGGTTTTAGTTCTTCTTTGAAGATCTGGTAGAACTCAGCTGAGAATCCATCTGGTCCTAGGCTTTTCTTGATTGTTAGACATTTGATGGCATCTTCAATTTCATTGTTTGAAATTGAAATATTTAAATTTTCTATGTCCTCCTGATTCAATTTGGGTACTTTCTATATCTCTAGAATTTTTATGTCTTCAAATTTTCTATTTCATTAGACTAGAAATTTTCAAAATAGGTTGTAATTATCATCTGTATTTCAGTAGTGTCCATTGTGATATTTTCTTTTTCATGGTGATTTTTAGTAATTTGTTTTTTCTCTCTTTCTTTTTGTTAGCTTGGCTGAGGACATATTAATTTTATTGATTTTTTTCAAAGAACCAACTTTTTAAAAAAATTTTGGATTGCTTCTTTTGTTTCAAGTTCATTGATATCAGCTCTGATTTTAATTATTTCCTGTCTTCTACAGCTTTTATGTTGATTTATTCTTCTTTTTCTAGGGCTTTGAGATAGAATATTAGGTTATTTATTTGTTGACTCTCTATTCTTCTAATGAATGAGCTCAATGCTGTGAACTTTCTTCTTAGCACTGCCTTCATAGTTTCCAAGAGATTTTGATATATTGTATCACTATTCCAATTTATCTCAATATATTTTTTAAAATTGTATCCAATATTTCTTTTGCTATCCATTATTCAGCAGGATATTATTTAGCCTACTGGTGTTAGAGTAGCTTCTATTTAAAATTTTATTATTGATTTCTAATATTATTCCATTTTGATCTGATAGGATGCAAGATATTATCTCTAGTTTTTTATTTACTAAGAGTTGCTTTGTGATGTACAGTGTGGTCTATTTTAGAGAAAGATTCATGTGCTGCTGAGAAGAAAGTATATTCAGTCATTGATGGATGAAATATTATATATATGTCTGTTAAGTCTAAATTTTTAATTGTAGTTTTTAGTTCTTTAATGTCTTTATTTAGTTTTTGTTTGGAGGATCTATGCAATGGTGTGAAATGTGTGTTGAAGTCACCCAGTATTATTGTGTTGTGGTCTATTTGATTCTTGAACTTGAGAGAGATTTGTTTGATGTATATAGATGCTCCATTGTTTGAGGCATAAATATTTATGATTGTTATGTCTTATTGATGTATAATTTCTTTAAGCAGTATAAAATATACTTTGTCCCTTCTGATTAACTTTGGCTTGAACTCCAATTTATCTGATATAGGATATAAACCCCTGCTTGTTTACAAGATCCATGTGAGTTATATATTTTTTTCCCATCCTTTTACCTTTGCTCTGTGGATGATTTTGCCTATGAGATCAGTCTCCTGGAGATAGCATATTGTTGGGTCTTATTTTAAAATCCAATTTGCCAGTCTAAGTCTTTTGATTTATGAGTTTAGGCAATTTATATTTAATATTATTATTAACATATGATTTTTATTCCCTGTCATTTTGATTTATTTATGTTTTTCAGTTAGAATTAGTTTCCCCATTGATTCACTGCTCTTTTGGTATAGTTTCTCCCTTTGCTGGTTTTCACATTTATTTTTCATTTCTTCTTCATGAAATAACTTATTGAATATGTTTTGTAGTGTAGGATATCTACTTGTGAATTCTTTTAAATTTTGTTTATCATGAAAAATTTTAATTTCATCAGCAATTCTGAAGCTTAATTTTTCTGGGTGTAGTATTCTTGGCTGGCTACCATTTTCATTCAGAGCTTAATATGTATTATTCCAGGACTTTCTAATTTTGAGAGTCTGGGTTGAGAGATCATCTGAGATCTGAATTGGTTTTCCTCTAAATGGGATCTGTTGTTTCCTTCTTGCATCCTTTATAATTCTATCCCTTTTCTGTATGTTAGGCATTTTGATAATAAGGTCTTAATGTGGGTTTGTTGTAATTTTGTATATTTGCGGTCCTATATGCCTCTTATATTTGATTTTCCATTTCATTCTTTAGGTTTGGGAAATTTTCTGATAGTATTTCATTAAAAAGTTTGTGTATTACTTTTGTTTGTATCTCCAAGCCTTCATTTGTTTCAATAAATCTTAAATTTGATCTTCTCAGGTTAATCCATATTTCTTAGAATTACTGTCTGTAAATGTATTTTCTCCATAGACAACTTCATTTTCAGGATATATATTTTGTCTTTATTGCCTGAATCGTACTCTTCCAAGTGATCTAGTCTATTGGTGACACTTCAATTGAAAAAAAAAAAAAATATATATATATATATATATATATATATATATAAAACATTTATTTTAATTTTTTTAAGTGGTGCTGAGGATTGAACTCTGTGCCTCACATATGCCAGACAAGCACTCTACTGGTGAGGAAAAATTCCAGCCCTCAATTGAATTTTTAATTTAGCTTATTGATTCTTTCATTTTAAGGATTTCTGCTTGTTTTTTATTTTTACAGAATCTCTATCTCTTAATTGAAGTGATCTTTCACTCTCTATATTTTCTCTGATTCAACTCATTATACTGTCCTTCACTTCACCTATTAGTTTAGAAAGGTATATTCTGAACTCCCTCTCTGACATTTTTTCCACTGTGGTGTTGATGGATTCTGTTATTAGAATATCTTGTTTTTGGGGGGCAGTTTGTTTCCTTGATTTTTCATGTTGTTTTTCTGTCTACCTGTCTAACAATATGAATCTGAGACAGTACAGTTTCTATCCTGTAGACAGGAGAGTTTCTATCTTGTCCCTGAAATTTTCCAGTACCTCACTTGCAGGATATCTGCCTGTCTGCTCTTTTGGTTTCATGCCACAGAGCGGTCAGAAAAGCACCCTCCTCTATTTTGTCATCTTGAAAACCCCTGCAGTAGGAATGTCTGCTATCATTTAATTCTATTCAAAATTGTACTAGAAATTCTAGTCATTGCATTGTGAGAAGATATTAAAATGAGAAAGAATTAAATAAAGTTGTCATTCTGTACAGAATTAATAGTCAAATTTTAAAGATTTATGGACAGAGTATCAATGTAGAGAAAGCATTCTCTATATTAAAACAACAAGTAAAATTTAAAAAATATTTAGACTACCACCAACAATACCAAGTATTGGAATAAATTTGATAAAAATATAAAAACCACACATTTTATTAAAGAAAAATTCAAGACCCCCAAAATGGAAAAATCATAACTCTACTGAATATTAATGTTAAATATCATAAAATGCCCAATCTTCAGAGTTGAAATATAAATTTCAAACAATTTTAGCCAAATTTTAATTTTATCTCTATCTCTTATCTCTATCTCTATCTCTCTTGTATTAAAAAGCCAAATTAAAAATTCATGTGTAAGTTCAAGGAACCAAGAGAAATGTTGAAAAAGTAAAGCAAAATTGGGAAACTTATGAAGTCAAATGTAAAAACAAACTGTATAGTGCAAGAATAAGTAAATATAGTGAGACTGAATGAAAAGTGAAGGAAAAGAGACCCACATATTTATGTGATCACTTGTCTTAAAACAAAGCTGCCACTATAGTGAAGTGAGGGAATGCTATCTGCATCATCATATATTAATTAAGTTTTGCAACAGATTAATAATATAAAAGTCAATTTTTATTCATTAAGCATTTATAAAACTATATATTTTAACTTATTAATGCTAATGCTACTTTAATACATTATTAAGTGGAGATTTCTGTCAATTTTAATATCTTTTCATAATTTACTAATATAAAATGTCCTAATTCAAAGCATAGAAGAGATCTTCCTGATCAAAATGAGAATATTCTACATTTGTTAAAATTGCTCCAGTCTTTTCTAAACTGAATACCAAAGAATTGGCATCACAAATTATCTTCTAGGATAAATTTTCGAAATTCTGTCTGACTTGATCATTTATTTTAAATAGAGCTTAGGATTTTTTTCTTGTTTTGATATGCCTAATCCTAAGGAAAGGAAGACACAATTTAATGTTGGAATGATATAACTAAAAAGAAAGTAACTTCAACTGCTAATTTTCACATTCTTCCATCCCTGGATCTAGGAGAGAATACTATCTTGAAGTCTTTGTGATGTTTTTGCTGTATTAAATATCTGGATGCATTCTAGGTCTCATGAGTATTCTAGAAATGTGCTTGATGCTCTTCACAGAGGAATGCTCATCTGTGTCAAGTTATACTTCTTCTTTTGTTCTCAAAGGATCAACACTAGCTATATTATGGTTGTATTTTTCAACTCTGTTTTATTGTGAAGGAAAAGAGTATGTCTTTTGTCTTATTTTATTTTCTTGGAAGTAAAAGAGTAAAAATTTAATTAGCATGGAGCCATTACTTTATCAAATTTTAAAAGTTAAGTTAGTAAATAAAAACATTCTTCTAGCCAATTTTTGGTTATTTTTACAGAATTTTCTGTTTTATGGTACATCCCATTGTAACTTACAACATAATATTAAGGTAATATGAAATATCTTAAGCAGATCTCTCAAAAAACATGTGGGATACCTGGGTAAAATTTTATGCAAATCAGCAATTCATCAATGGTGGGGTTTACAAAGTCCTAAGTCAGGATATGGTAGAGGTAGTCAAAAGATAAAATTTAAAAAAGTTGTATGTGACAATGTAATCATACTCTCACATAATGTTTACTCACCTGACTAGTCAGCAATTGTCCTATTCCATTGGTTAATTACATATATGAGTTATCAGTTAAAATGAATCCTAAAATCATTGAGGACAATGATTATAAGTAAGGTTTATAAACCATGAATTCTTCATTACACTGTTTTTAAGTTTGTGACCTTATAAAATTTAGTAATTGAGATAGAATTTCAGTTCCCTTAGGGTGCATTTTTAGTTAGTATGGATGGAAAAACTCTCATTCCATTTAACATTCTTAACAATATTTGAACTACAAAAGATTAATTTATATGAAATGGAGGAATTCTTCATTCTGTCATAATGAAAAACAGTCCATTAATCTGATTTACGAAGATAAATTTAGGACTTGGCATTGTAAGACAATTAAAGTTCTAATTGATCTGTGGTGATTTCAAACTTTTTCTACCAAGTTTAGTAGACATGTATTGTACCACCATGCAATTAGAGTTTTGTTTAATGATGTTTTTACAGTGCACTGAAATGACTCCAGGATATCATTACCTATTAAACTGTAAGATAAGCTCCTGTCTTAATCTGTCACATAAAAACAAAAATTATTGAGCTTATAGTTTTGGAGGCAGAATATCCAAGATTGAGCAGTCCATCTTTTCAATCCCTTTTGTGAGGACCTTCTATAACAATGTTGTAGAAACATATGAGAAGGAGAGATAATCTGGTAAGATAGAATGACAGAGACTCAAGGACCAGGATAACTGTTTTTTATAACTCTCTCTCTTGGGAACTAACCAGGATTACATGATTACTATTTTAATCCAGTTAAAGGACAGTGCTCCAAAGTGATCAAACTCCCTCCCCGAGGACTCTCTTTTATTATTATTATTTTTAAAAATATTTTGTATTTGTAGATGGACACAATTCTTCCTTCCTTCCTTCCTTCCTTCCTTCCTTCCTTCCTTCCTTTCTTCCTTTCTTCCTTTCTTTCTTTCTTTCTTTCTTTCTTTCTTTCTTTCTTTCTTTCTTTCTTTCTTTCTTTCTTTCTTTCTTGTTCTGAGGGTCAAACCCAGTACCTCACACATGCAAGGCAAGTTCTCTTCCACTGAGCCACAATCCCAGCCCCTATTATTATTATTATTTGATCTACTTAGTTGTACATGACATCACAATGCATCAAATGGAACATAACATGTTTATTCTCTGGTTGTACATGGTGTAGAGATGCACCTTTCATGAAATCATATATGTACCTAGGGTAATGATGTCCATCTCATTCCACCATTTTTCCTACACTAATAACCCCTCCCCACCCTCCCCACTTTGCTTAGCATAATATTCTCCAACTCCATCCAAATGACATAATTTTATTCTCTTTTAATGCTGAGTAATATTCCATTGTGTATATATACCACAGTTTCCTTATCCATTCATCTATTGATGGTCATTTAGGTTGGTTCCACAGTTTAGCTATTGTGAATTCAGCTGCTATAAACATTGGTGTGGCTGTGTAACTATAGTATGCTAATTTTAAGTCCTTTGGGTATAAACTGAGGATTGGGATAGTTTGTTCAAATGGTGGTTCCATTCCAAGTTTTCTGAGGAATATTCACACTGCTTTCCAAAGTGGTTGTACCAATTTGTAGTCCCACCAGCAATGTATGAGTGTACCTTTGTTTCCCAAATCCTCTCCAACACTTATTATTGCTTGTATTCTTGATAATTGCCATTCTGACTGGCATGAGATAAAATCTTCAAGTAGGTTTGATTTGCATTTCTCAAATTACTAAAGGTAATTTATGAATTCACTTTTTAATGAATTTGTTGATCATTTGTATATCTTCTTCTGAGATTGTCAGTTCCTTACCCATTTATTGATTGGGTTATTCGTTTTTTTTTTTTGTTGTTGTTGTTGTTGTTGTTTTTTGTTTGTTTGGGTTTTTTTGGTATTAAGTCTTTGAGTTCTGTATATGTCCTGGGCATTAGTGCTCTGTCTAGACATGCATGTGCTAAGAATTTGTTCCCAATTAGTAGGCTTTCTCTTTACCTCAATGATTGTTTTGTTGTCTCAGAAGAAACTTTTTAGTTTAAATCCATCCCATTTAGTGATTATTGATTTTATTTCTTGCACTTTGGGAGTCTTCTTAAGGAAGTTGGGGCCTAATATGACATGATGAAAATTTGGTCCTACTTTTTCTTCTAGTAGGCTCAGAGTGTCTGGCCTAATTCCTAGGTCATTGATCCACTTTGAGTTAAGTTTTGTGCATGATGAGAGATAGGAGTTCATTTTCATTTTGCTGCATATGGATTTTCAGTTCTCCTAATATCATTTGTTTAAGAGGCTATTCTTTCTCCATTGTATGTTTTTGTTACATTTATCTAGTATGAGATTACTGTATTCATGTGAGTTTGTTTTGTGTCTTCTTTTCTGTACCATTGGTCTACATGTCTATTTTGGTAGCAATAACATGCTGTTTTTGTTACTATTGCTCTGTAATATAGTTTAAGGTCTTCTACTGTGATGTCTCCTGCTTCACTCTTCTTGCTAAGTATTGCTATGGCTATTCTGGGTCTCTCATTTTTCCAAATGAATTTCATAATAACTCTTAAAGCTTCCACCACTTCTCAATATTATCACACTGAGAATAAAATTTTTAGCACATTAATCTTTGAGGACATATGCAAACCACATTCAAATCATAGCAGTGATATGACTTCTTTCCTTCATTTCCTGCTTCTATGTGAAAGAAGAGCACTACTCCTAGTATCTTGTAGCATTTATTCTTCCTGAAGGAAGAAAGCTCAATTATCTCTTAATGAGAGCAATGTTAATATCATTAGCTGTGAGTCTTACTCAGACTTTCACCCTTTGCCTATTTTATTTCAGATGAGTACCCCTTGTTTCTGCATTTCTTTTCTCTTTCTCATGAGTTGATCTGTTGACAAAAGGCCATCTCTGGCAAACAACCTGCCACACCCTTCTTCATGGCTCATTGTAAATCAATGACTGGCACGACAGTGAAAAATTGTACATCATTTCACATCTCAAATATCTCACTTTATATTTTCACATCAATGTCAATCTCTGTTTAAATCTTCCAAATAAAGTGTCAATGTATTCACTCTCCCTTCAAGTTGTGTTTTCCAAGGAATCTGAACTAAGACAGTTTTTGCTATGGTTTTGATTTGAGGTGTCCCCCCCCCCAAAAAAAAAACTCACATGTGGGACAATGCAAGAAGGTTCAGAGGAGAAATGATTGGGTTGTAAGTCTTAACCCAATCAGTTATTTAGTCCTCTGAGTGATAACTGAAGTGGTAGGGTATGGCTGTAGGAGGTAGGAATTGAGGTGTGGCTTTGGGGTGTATTCTTATATCTGGAAAGTGGAGTCTCTCTCTCTGCTTCTTGAACAACAAGATGTGGGCTGCTTCCCTCTGCCACACACTCTGCCATGATGTTCAGCCTCATTCTGAGCCCCAAGAGATGGAATCAGTTGTCTATGGAATAAGACCTCTGAAACCTTGAGCCCTCCAATAAACTTTTCCTCCTCTATATTTGTTCTGGTCAGATCCCTTAGTCACAGTTTAGTCAGTGAAAAACCTGACTAAAACAGTTTTCAAATTAAAAAAAAATAAATAAAATAAAAAAGATCTTTTTCTTACCAAGCGGTTTTCCTATTCCCAATTTCTCTCAAGTATAGAAAATAAAATTAAGTCTTCTTAGAAGAATTTTAATATTAATAATGGAAAATCTCCATGGATTAAATACATGATTTAAATACCACATAATACATATTTCAATTTCTAGGCTTTCTGTTTGAAGGAGGGGGCAATTGATTTAGCTTGAACTGCAGCTAGTACAATATGCACAGAAAGCATCTTTCATAAGAATTTTAGTGTGCATTATATTCCATTCATGCATTCTTTAGCAGAGTTAATATATAAAATCCAACTCAGGTGATATCAAGTGATAGTCATGCACATTTCCACCTTCTTTTTTCTATCATCCTGTGAAATGCTTTCTCTGAACTCTGCTCAAAGAAGCAAAACAGCAGGGGCCTCCACTTCACAGGAACTCCCAAAGTGAAATCATGCTATACACTCAATTTAGAAATAAGAAATTTGGAATAAATACACAGAAGCGAAAATCCATTAGATAACTGCTGATAAATGCCTTGCATTTTAATTTGAGAATTTGAAGTAACATACTGCTCTTGAAATGACTGCATAGTTTACAGAGTTCTGTCCAAATCTTGATGAAAATCAGTAGTCAAATACTGTTTGCCTGGTTGTATATTTTTCAGCTCTGTGTGTTGTTGTGTGCCATGATCACCCTTTTGCCCAGAGGTTCACTACAAATTTTAGGATAAATATTTAATAACAAATTATAGTCATTTTAAAACTAGACTACATGAGACTGAGACAACTAGTAAAGGATCTGTAAGTTTTGCTGACTAGGAATTAATCTCTGGATTTAAACATCCTCTATACTTAACACTTTCCTGTCCCTTGTCCTAAAAAAACTTCAGGAGTGTCTCTGCCTACATCCTGGTCGTCACTAGACTTATGTATTGTCACTTCTGTTATATGTTATCTATCCCACCGCTTTCTTTCCATTCCTCTTGGAATTCTCTCGCTCTACTATGTGTTCATTTATTACAACAAATTATATTATTATGTTTGATCCTCTCAGAGATAGCTGTTTTATCATTATTAAAAATAACTTTTCATTGTTACATGTGAGATATTGTTCCATTCTTTAACAACTTATCCCAATTTCTCCCAAATCCATACTGTCTCTTCCAAAGTCTCTCATCTTCTTCACCATTTCTAGTATTCTTCAAAATCATCACTATCTTTGTTCCAAAATTAGTTGAATAAGCAAAACTTTCCCTTTGTCTACTTTTTGGTTCTCTCTTTTGCTGACCATTATATTTTCTGCCATTTATTCTCTTCAGACACATATTTTTGAATTAATAATCCATGTTTTTCCTTGAACAAGCATTCCTGATAGAGTTTAGAAGTTCCATTATTAAAAAAAAAAGATTAATGAGTTAGAGACATATGTGCTTTTAAAAACTAGAGTACCCATTCTTAATTTTTTTCCATAAATTTATTACCTCTTTTTATTTTTGACCCTTGGTGTTGAGAGAACTATATTTCAAATGTGGCTTTCTTCTCTGTTGTATAACTGTGTGCCCAGGAGAAAGATATTCCACTTTTTTGAATGTTTGTCACTTATATAAAAAAAAAGACAATTATCATCTGCTGTCTAGAATGATTTGATGAATTAAATATATTTTATAAAAAAATTTAATATAATGTCTGAGATATGCTATTTACATGAGAAATGCTGACCATTCCTCATGTAATAGTCATGTCCCTGTGGCACAACTTCACAGTTGTGTGGAAGGCTATTTTCAGCATTCTGGTAGTAGGATGAAAAAAAGAATTTGGAGGCAAAGGTGAAAGTATGTCTAAGAAGCATATTAGACAATACACTGTGACCATTTGAAATGACTGAATGTTTTCCCTCTGATTTTGTGGAGTAGACATTGAGACAGCTACTGTTTCATCAAACAAGAAGAGCAATGTTATAGGCGCTTGGGAAGCAAAGCAGAAACATTTCAGTGGGCTCCTTTCATGGGCTCTGCTTATCTTAATCGATCTCTGCATTTTGGGGTAGCCTTGATAATAGCACTAAATATAGAAAAATAATTGTATTAATTAACTTTTAGAGCAAATAGAGGTAACATTGTGGATTTGTGTACAATATATAAATATGAGCATGGGTGTGTATGTGTGCCTGTGTATATACATATATGTGATATTTATAATGTTTACCTGATAGTAAACATTTTATCACATCTTTTGAAATAGAACAGATGATCTGAAATGAGACTCACTGAGAAAGACAATTCTAAAAGCCTTCCTTGTTTAAAACAGATGAACAAATACAACAACTTTGTTTTCTCATTCATTTCTTTTACAACTTTTAATCAGTTCTTTAGCAGAGCTTATAAATAGTCTCTTTATATTTGGGCTGCAGTTAACAATGATTTATTCACAATTTCTATCTGAGAGACTCATTTTATTTAATTTACTACTTTGTTGGCAAACTGGAAGAATGCCAGATGGTGGTTTTATACTGCTTATTTCCAAGAGTATAACAAATCATTTTTCACTTTTATAAATGATAATTTTAATGACACTTATGATGCCTCCTGGGTCCAGGAAGATGCTTACATCTATTCTTCCTTAAACAATTATTTAATTAGGAAAATATTAATAATAGGTTAACAGAAGTCTCCCCAAGTGACTGAAGACATTGTACTTGTCATTACATTGGGTCTCATGCTGTGGAATTCTGAAGCACCTTGAAGAAACAGGAAATGCCATCTCTTTCTATCCTTCTTCATTTAACCATCTCTACTGTTTACATGACCACTGTGTGCTCTGAAAATTATTTTGTGCAAATCTTTTTCTGTACTCAGGACTATCACAATTAAGTAATTGTATGATTATTCATTTAATTGTTATCTTACTGATTAGATCTTGAAGTCTGTAAGCATGAGGTTTTTCCATCTTGCTCTAAGCTCTAGCAAAATAGCACATGCATGGTAGGAGCATAGAAAATATTATGTAATCAGTTAGTCTGGCAGACAAAATAGCACTTGGTGAAAGTGCAACACATGTATCATATATGTTTGTCTCCAGGAAATAACGTTATGACCTAAGAGATTTGAGATCACCTATTACATTCTGGACATTCAATACCTGGATATTTTAAATTCTCGGAGATTGAAATGTTAGGACATTTATAGATACTGGTCAAAGGGTTTTACATGCTTTTAGTTTTTTATCAGTCACTCATGCAAAATTTAGATAGTGCAGTTTTACTTTCAGTTCTTTGCACCATGGTAGAAATCTTCAGTTATCTGATATGGCTGAGAGCACAGTGGTGATAGAAGATGTCTATATTTCCACTGAGCTTTTTTTAAAATAATTTAACAGGAGGAAGGGTATTCTTATTATATATTGAAGCTGACTACAACTTCTGACCTATATGAAATCAAATCACTTGGTGGAGTCTTATGTTTGATTTTTGCCTTATTTAGCAAATAATGGAACAGACCTACTTAGGGATATATGTATGTGTGTGTATAGATATAGATTTATAGATATTAAGTTAAATGTATGGATGTAGATTTGTGTGTACATGTATATAAATACATTTACACATGCTTAGGAATACTATATATGTTCTTATCCCTAAATATGTGTAAATCTAACTCTTTATATATGTCCACACACACATCTACACCCATATCTTTATATCCTCTTAAACTCTTATGTGTACTCTGAAATAAGCCCATCTCAATTGTGGAATTCACATATTTAGAACCTCATTGAATAAATAAGTAGATACTTCCTATTGAAATATTTTGAATATAACTCAGGTTATCAGTACTAGATTTTCCATGGGCCTCCACCAAGGACTCATAAAAATGACAGACAATTGGGGAGCTGTCCAATCTGGTGGCCCAGGTGAGCATGTGTGCATTTGGTGGTGGTAATAGGCTGCCAATGGAGGGCAGCTATGAAATACTCCCAACTTTGTTGAATCTTTCTCTTATATAGACAGAATTTTTAAGTTGCTGAATGGGGTCAGCAAATTCTCTCACTTCTACAGATCCTTGCAGAAGTAGAGGAGTAACATCCATTTATTTCTGGCAGATGATAACAACTTCTTTTTCATTTATAGGAACTAGACAAAGATCCACTGATACTTAAGAAAGGGTAAAAGCAAAAGGTACCTGATCCTTAGAGAGGGTCATAAAACCCCCTTGGACCTAAAATCCCACTAGTTCAAAAAAATATCTGCTAGCCCTGGGGAGGGGGTAAGGAAACATTCTCTTCCTTCAAGATCTGCCATGCACAGAAGGCAGAGTTTGACTGTTGTGGGTGGGAGAAGCAGGAATACATAGAAATCTTTATATTCAAATCTGAAATGTATAAATCCTACTTAAGACTGATGCTATGTCAAAGAAACCAAGAATACCCCACATAAGTTTAGCATGGAGCAACATGAAATAGCAGTCTACAGCTTAGGCAGAGGAGAAAGTATGGGCAGAGATCCTGTCTAAGACATAGGTATCTATGGGATGGGAAAATCTGGGTGAGGAGCAGAGAGACTGAGAAAAAGCATCAGTTGGTACTACAGGTTCCATATTAAACAAAAAGTTACTATAACCCGTCATTTTTTTTTGAGAAATTTGGAGATCAAAGCTCAACAGGAGTAATGATAGCAACAACAGGACCCTAAATAAGATCAATTGCTTCTGAGATTTCATCAACTTTCCACATGAATGGCCTCATAGAAGAGGCTTGAACAGTTGTAGGCAAATACATGACATACTTCAGTCTGTACTGTTTTTTTCTTGTGTTCATGCTCTTCTACATACATTTAAATATGACAAGAAAACAGCAACATAAAAGCTGACACGTATTTTAATTTTTTTTTTCTGGGCTCTGACACGTATTTTAAATAAAAAATAATCAAGACAGATTCAATTGACCCACATATTCGAACTATGAGATACAATCTTTAACTATAATTAATATGTTTATAGTGGAAAAGGTAAACAATATAGGTAAATAGTTTGATACTTTGGGGCTATCAAAAAGAAGAAAAATATAAATATAGTTAAATGTAAATGCTTATGAAAGAAAGAATATGCTCTATGGAGAATTTCTCTGGGTAGCTTATGGACAGAATAGTTGCTTAGGAAGCATCAGTGAACTTTAAAATAGGTCAGTAGAGTGTATAAAAATAAAACAAGAAGTGGTAAAAAGAGGAAAAATTATAAGTGCTGTAAACACCATCAAAATTTCGAACAGCTGTGTAATGAGATGCCTCTACATAGAACAGAGTAAAGGGCAGAAAAATGAAATGAAAAGATAATAGCTCAAAATCTTCCAAAATTTTTTAGCATTAATCACAAGTTCAACAGGCTCATAGAGGCCTAAGCAGAATTAAAAAAAAATATCTAAACACATAAGAACTTTTTTAAGTACCAAGGATAAAGTGAGATTCTTGAAGACTTCTAGAGAGGAAAAAAAGCACAATATATATTAAACAAAAGTGAAGGTACTGAAAAAGATTTCCTAATCAGGGCTGAATGAAACATTTCAAAGTGTTGCAGTGACAGAGACATAATTAAAGGCCAGTGAATGATAAAGGCCTCTTATTGCATAAATCAATGGCTGTGGAGTCAATCAGTATTTGGGCTCCAAATGATGAAGAAATAAAAATAATTCACCCAATATTTGGATCATTGAAGAAGTATTTTTGAAAATTGTTTCACACTTCTTAATTCTTCTAACTTGTTGTTTTCAAAACTTGTTCTATAAATTTTACTCTATATGTTATCATAGGTCTCATTTCTCTTTCTCTTTCATAAGTTAACTCTCTTTGATATGTTTGATCTTTGCTCATTTCTTCCTTCCATACCACTACTGGTGGAGTGTGGACTTTGTCTTTTTGTGGATAGAACATTGTGAAACTTTTCTGGTTTGCATCTTGGCTTCTCCCTCTGATTAATTACTCTGGGAGAAAAAAAAAACTATCTATCTACCTACCTATCTATTTATGCATTAGTACTCTATTTAGAATTTTTTGAAGATCATTCACAGTTTAAATAAATTCCCCCACTCTACAGCATCCAAACAGAGCGCCTCTTTTCTGATTCCTCTTCAGCTACTCCTTCTCAAGTGCTGTCTTTCCACTTGCTTCCCATCATCCTGTAAAGACTTATGTGACTTGGCTCATTGTATTTAATGAGGATTATTTCAGCTGTAGCTAACAGAACTTATATTTAAAATTGGCTTAAACACACACACAGAAAGACAAGGATCACATGTTCTGTTGTATATGTGGAAGCTTAAGAAAGCTGGTCTCAAAGTAGAATCCTGATTACTATAGACTGGGAAGGATATGGGAGGTGCAGGAAAAGGGCAATTGTATTTGAATGGTACGCACTGTGTTCATGTATAGAAATAACACACTGAACACAATTTACCAATTTAAATTAAAATTTAACATGAATGAATTTTATATATATATATATCTTTATATATATAATATATATATATCTTTATATATAATATATATATATATTTATATATTTATATAATATATATATAATTCATTTGTGTTAATTAAAATTTAAATTGGTAAATAAGAACACTTACTTTATCATATAGAAGGAGGTCCAGAAAATTGACTGCTTTAATATAAGCTGATTCAGCCCTCAATGATATCAGCAGGGATTTAGCACTATTCCATTTCCTTCTTGTTATATTTCAGCTTTGACTTTAATTTTAGAATGGTAGGAAGATGTTGGATAAAGACCAAGCATTAGGTTAAGATATAACAATTTTTGGAAGAATAAATGTGATTATTTTTTCTTTGATATTTACTTAAGAACTGCTGAAATTTTTGAGAAACTCTTCATTAAGCTTTTATATCTCATTGATCAGAATTGCGTCACATTTCCATTTCATTATCCTTAGATCAATTAATCAGGCCCACTTATGAAGATGAATGTGAGTTTATCCCATAAGACAATGTGGAAATGGGGTAAGTACCTAGGAAACAAAATCAGACTATAAAGAAAGAAAAAAGAAAAATGTATGCTGGGTAAGAAAACAATAATATTTAATATGTATATACTGCTTCCTATTTCAGAAATATACTTGTTTTACTTTTTTTAAAATATATTTGAGCTGCCAATGGTGCTGAGAATTAAACCCAGTGCCTCACTCATGCTAGGCAAGTACTCTACCACTGAGCCACAATCCCAGCCCTTGTTTTACTTTAGATAACACTTTTTTTCTCATTTTTCAAGATTTAACTTAAATGTATTTTCACTATTTGAGACTACAAGTTATTTACTTCTTTCTCTTGAATCAACCAGGATTTAGTGAATGCCTATAATAAATTACATATACTTAAATTACATTATTTTTTGTCTTTCTATCCAAAAGCTCCCATAAAATATCAAATATGTCAATCATCTTTACTTTTTCAATATCAAGCACAGCGCCTAAATTTAGAGAAAAAGACTAAAATGTTGAACTGAATTTTTCATATTTTGGCAGTATGTATTGTAATATGCCAATTTTATGTATGAAAATCCCTTGGTTCTTCATTCAATTTTTTATGCTTTCTGTATGATTTGCTTTAACAAAAAAGATAATTTACTCATCATGTAATAACTTTGAAGTTGAAAAAAGTCAGATGGCCATATGGATGTAAAATATTTCAGTCATCTGGCATAGATAATAACTTGACAGAGAAAATGTCAGATAAAATTACCCTTAAATGATTCTGAGTCCCCTTTGGAAATCATCTAACTTTACTGCACCTCTTTTAAAAATTCCTTCCCTGTCTTTGGTAACAATTTGCTACTAAAAAACATCTTATGTGGAGTATCACTGATAGACATTGATTATATCTTCCTAATTCAATCTAAATATGGAAGCTATTTTAAGATGGCAATCCTAATAAAAATCTTTAGATGTTTATTTATTTTGAATATAATTGACCCAAACATTCATTTTTAATTGTATATACTTTACACTTAACAGACTTTGAAGACTTTTAAATTATCTGAGAGAGAGTTGATTTTAAAGATCATGATCTATTATAAATCATTGTAATGAATAAAGAGATACAGGTGGTAGTACTAGGAAAATGCAGGATAAGAATCTCAGTAATCCGCTCCTTCACAGAAAAATATCAAGCTTGCTAAAAATATTCAGAAACAACTTAAAAAAACTCTTGAAATTGAAGTCTTTGATCAATTTGGGCAGTATTTAGTCAAGAAAACTGGTTGAATTATGTAAAAACAGAGGTCTTTTTTTGTTGTTGTTGTTTTATCTAGCCTTAATATGATTCCCTGATCCCCTGTTCTGAAGCATCCTTGAAAAATGACAGTCTTCCTAGTTCGGGATGAAGCAAAAGAGGTGAAACTTTTATAGAAAAGAATCCTTACTTGGCTTGTGCTATAGTTCTCAAAGGTCCATTATGATAAGGGCTTAATCTCCAGGATGGTACTACTGGGAGATGGTGGAATCTTTCAGAGTTGGGGCCTATTGGGAAGTTTTTAAGTTATTGGAGGTGTGCTCTTCAAGGGGATAGTGGGACCTCAGCCCCTTCTTTTCTTTTTCTTTTTTTTTTCCTGGCCATGAGATGAACAATTTTTGCTTTACCATAGTGCATTGCATCCTCATCATCCTAGAGTAAAAGGTCCAATTGATCATGGACTGGAATTTCTAAAACCATGAGACCAAATAAATCCTATCTCTTTAGAAGTTGATTATCTTAAGTTCTTGTTATAGTAATGGAAAGCTGATTGACACAAACTTCAGTGGTGGTTCCCTAGAAAACTTCATACGAAATGACTGCTTTCAATTAAATTCACTCAAATTTACCCCATGCAAAAAGCTTCTCTCCTTGGACTTTTGCTGCATGCTTTATCATTAAGATCTAAGGCAGTGGATTATAATATGTACAAACAAAAGACTACAAGAAAAGGATAAAGTGAAAATGTGAGAATGAGAAGCCCACAAAGGTTTTGGAAAACTTCAACATTCTTGGAAATTTAGAAGACCATGTCCACATGTAAGTCTGTATACCTACTAAAGCAAGATTTCAGAATTCTGATTGACTTGGATGCTTTTTATGAACAAGAAGTAGAATATAAGAAAGAGTTGTAAATTTCCTGATTGGATGTAGAAAGCCTACTCAAACAGTCTCACAATGTCCCTTAACAAAGACTTGGAGACTCATTGGTTTCAGGCTTTTATGGAAATATCTGTCCAATAATTAACTGAATATTAATGTAGCTGACTACAGATTTTAGCAGTCATTTTTGACAAACAACAGACTGTACAAGATTGTTTCAAGAAAGTTATTAAAAATAACAGCAATTATGACAAAAGCAACACAGACCCCATTTTATGATCAATTGATATTTGACTTGGGTGTCAATACCAATCTATGAAGAAAAAATTGTATCTTCAGCAAATGTCACTAGAATATCTACATGCAAGAGATATAAATGTGAACTGCTATTTCTTACCTCATGTAAAATTAATTAGAAATTGATTATTGTAGTTCATTTATGCTGATATAATGAGATCCCACAGAATGGGTGATTCATAAAGAACAGAAATTATTTTCTTATTGTTCCAGAGACTGGGAAGTCCAAAATCAAGGCATCAGAATCTAGTGGCTGCAAAGAGCATAGTTTCTGCTTCCAAGATGGAGATGTGAATGTCACATCCTCTGAGAGGGAACAACTGTGTTCTTTTGGAAGAACAGGCCTTTTAATAGTAGCACTAATCCATTCATGAGGGCAGAGCCCTTATGGCCTATGTACCTGTCATTAGTTTCCACCTTCTAATACTTGCATTGGTGACTAAGATTTAACATGAGTGTTGAAGGGGACAGGGACATTCAAACCATAGTATAGGCCAAAAGTTTTATGTGTAAGAGCTAAAAAATATCTTATAAAAACCATAAAGGTAAATCTATATGACCTTGGATTATATAGTTTTCTTCGATTTGAAACATAGGTCACAAGTAGCCACAAAAAATATAGGTTAATTATACACAAAGTTTTAAAATATGCAAGAAAATGCACTACCAAAAAAGTGAAAAGACACTTCTCAGAATGGGAGAAAATATTTGTTAATCTTATATCTGATAAGGCCTGAAAGCCAGATTAAATAAAGACCTCTTACAACTTAATTATGATCAGATAGCTCAATAAAGAAGTGAGTAAACTGTTTGATAAGACATTTGTACATTTCTCAAAATGAATATACAAATGACCAATAAAGCATGTTCATCCTTAGTAATTAGGGAGAAGAAAATGAAAACAACAAATAAATATCAATTCATAGCCACTAAAATGACTATAATTTTGTTTTAAAAGTTGAAAATTAGAAGTATTAGCAAGTACATAGAGACATTGGAACTTGCAGTGAATGGGGGTGGAATGGTGCACCCAGTGTGTGCAACAGTGGGACAGTCCTCTTAGCTAGGTAGAGAGTTACCAAACAACTCAAAAATTCCATTCCAAGAACACACTGAACTGAATGGAAAACTAGTGCTGAAAACTTTTGCACAAATATTCATAGTAGCATTATTCATAATAAGCAAAAAGTGAAGCCATTCCAAATGGCCATCAGTTGACTAATGGATAAGCAATTATGATATGTCCATAAAATGGAATGTGTTTCAGTCATAAAAATGAAGTATTTATTTATGCTACAAAATGGATGAACTGGAAGAAATATTGTGCTGATTGAAAGAATTTGGTCACAGAAAGTCACATATTGTAGGTTTCGTCTTGTAGGAAATGTATAGAAGAGAAAATTATGGAGATAGAAAGTATGTTAGTGGTAGCTGGGGTTTAGCAAAAGGAATATTTGAGAATACCTTCTAATAGATACAAGGTTCTCTCTGTAATAGGAAACTGTTCAGAAATTAGATGGTGGTGATGTTTCATAAAAGCCTTGTGAAGAGTTGAATTTTAAAAATTGAAATGGTGAATTTTATGGTATGTCTATTGTAGCACAATCTATTTTAAAATAATTATAAAATATTTGTATTTCAGAAACAGTAAATGATATATATATAGTTGGATATTCTTTCTGTCCTTATCTAGCTCTTTGTCAATATAGTCTACGTCCTTGGTAATATTACCCCAACTCTTCTAGGCCAATTTACTGAAAATATATTTGTTCAATGACGAGATTGCTAACTAGCTACATGACCAAAATGTAGACAAAAAAATTTATTTTAGACTGAAAATAGTTAACTATGGAGATTTTGCTACAAATGAGAGCAGGGTAGGGGAGGATTCAGAAGCAGATACATAAAAATAGAGATAGTACTAAAGTGTTTCTTAGAGAAAAACCTGTCCATTTATATATAAAGCATTGAATATCTGATAAACATTTGCAGTATAGAATCTGAAATGCATGTAAAATTAAAGTTGATCTGAACTGAATTGGAAAATATCCTACTAAATTTCTTTGGTGATGTGTAGGTATGCTTGGGAGGAAAATACACAATGATTCTCAGACTTTTGACAAATATATTGTTAGCCAAATTGATATATGGAGGAGGAGTTATTCCTGTCTGCAATACCTCAAAATAGACATCACCCAAGCAGCCAAAAGGGATAGACCTAATTGATTCTGAATTTCCGAAGAAAAGGAAAGGAGTGTGTATGAACACCAGAGGAAGAAAGGGGATCATTCTCTAGGTATTAAAACCTAGAGGTCACCACATCTAGTGGAATTGTTGTCACTGCACTTCCTTGTGGTTGTTTTGTATGGGTCTAAACTAAAGTATCTAGATAAATGTTAAAAAAAGAAAAAAACATGTGAAACCAAGAATATCTCATTATAATTATATATATATATATATATATATATATATATATATATATATATATATATATATATGTATATATATCAGTAGTGATAGGAAACTTGGGGATAAACAATATAAAAGATGTGGACTGTGTTTTTCAAATGAGGAATTATTAAGCAAGTGGATTGATTAATATTTACATGTCCGTGGGAGACCATTAATTGTCCTTTTCAACACAGCAGTCATCTTTTCATTTATAAACAGTGGCATTATGCCTTATTCTTCAACTCTGTTGTAGGAGTCTTTTGAGACTCTTCAATTGTGTTTGTTATGCTACAGGAAGAAGTAGGGCAGCATGGATAAACTCCAGAGGTCCACAGCCTCACACAAGGAGCAGCTGCTGGAGGGATAAAAGTGTTTGTAGAGTCTTTAGTCTATGAGCTAGGGGATAGAGGGATTATGTCTTTGGCATAAGGGTGGCAATATAATACAAGGATATAGTCCATGGCATAAAGTAAGTCAAGATGTGTTACTCTCTTGGTTTAAGTGAATCAACAGCATTAGCCTTAAATATGCCCTTTTTACCTCCTAAAGGATGTAGAGCTATTGAAAGCCTTACAGTACTTAGAAATATAATGTTTTATGCTGAACAAGCCTAGAATGAAGCAATCTACTTTAAAATATTTTCTTCAGATTTTTAGGTAAAATAGTAGTGGTGTCATTATTTCTCCATGCTGTTTATTAAAGTACTAGGAATAAAATACACAGAGGAACTGAATTTTAAAAATCTTATTGAACTACATCATTTGAATAAGATGCTCACTATAAATGAAAGCTAATTGTTGAAATCATAAGATTCTGAGTTTCCAAGGCTCTTTTGAAAAATGTTTCTACAGTAGTCTTTAAGATAGGATCCCTATACCCAAAACACAACTTTCCTTATCTCAGTTGAATGCATGGTGTGTGAGTAGTGTCTCTCAGGTTTACTTGTCTGATTTTATAACCCCAAGACCTGAGTAATAAATGTAACTTAAAAGGAGATAGATCCCACATATTATCAAAAGGTGATAATATTTTAAGAATAGTGTAGTGTGAGACATGGACAAAGGATGGAAATATTTGGGACAGTAGCAGACCTCGGTGGCTCTAATTTTGGACACTAGTGTGGTTCTGGCCTAAGTTTCACATGTGAGGTCTCAGCAAAATGTGTCTTGGGTGTCACCTACATAACAAGGAGCTGTTTCAGTCATGAAGCATGTTCCCTTTGTAATTACATAAATGGTGTGACATTTACCAAAGCCCCAGGAATGAATGGAGAGTAGATATATTCTGCTTTAACTTTCTGTAGAGAATGGTTCTCCTGCTAGAAATACCATTAGCATTTTTTATCCTAAGTTTGTTATTATTAGAATTAATTACAAAGGTATGTTTATAATGAAATCTGAATCAATAGCTTTTTTTCTTTTATTCATAGTGTCTTCCAAAACAGGAAAAAATGTATTACAATCCTTTTCTTATCCTTTCCAACATAATCTTTTACCTTGACCAGTGTCTTCTCTTGCCACATATTTCTTAGGTTTCTTTTATTTTACACTATTTTCTAAAAAACTGTGCATGAATAATTTCACATACATTCCATTGAACATGAGTATTTGAACTATTCAATGAAGAGTAAAAACCAACTCATTCTTTTTCTTCCATCATCTACAGTTACTTAAACATTTTGTAATGTATTGATAGAGATATTTAAATATATGGGTAATTTTTCTAAGGCACAAACATTCTGTCCATGTTTCCCCTAGATAGAGGGGACACCTGACAAATCATGGGTCTCTCCTGGACTATACTCACGTCATACTTGCCTAAGCCCCCTAGTCTTTCACCCTCCTGTTTGTCCTTGTTGGACATACATTGATCAGTGTAACAAGAATGTTGTCAGGTTAGAAAAAAGAAAAAAAAAAAAGCAAACAAAATCCACCCTCAACATCTGATCATGTTTGATATCTGGTCAAATTCTTTATACACTACCTTTGGTACCTGATCATCATGGCCTGCCTTCAGCAAGATCCTTTCTAATTAGGCAAAATATCCCTCTTAATTTATTACTTCTCAAGGAGATTTTGAATCCACTGAAATCCTCCTTGTTCCTTGGATATAAGTCCCACTTTTTCCTGATGTATTTGGAATGAAGCTCTGTTCCCAGAGTGTTAGAGAACAATAATCAGGTTTTTATTCTCCAATGAAATCCTGCCGTGATTTAGGCTGTCATAGTTCCTTATATATGCGCCACTTTGGTCCAATTTCTGATCTCTAAGGACCTCGGATTTCATAGTAAATAAAATATTCAATAATCCATTCAAGGAAATGTAGGTGTTCTCTTCCAGTAGTGAGGATGTTTCTAATTTGCCGTTAGATTAATTATTTTATTGGTCCATTCATTTGTATCTTCATCTTCCTCCTAGACCAACTTTTTTTGAAATAGCAAAGGTGTTTATTGTTTGTGCCTAAGTCCTCACATTAACTACAAATTATGAAGCTATGTTTTCAACTCTTTTTAAATTTTTTTATTTGTTCTAATTAGCTATACCTGACAGTAGAATGCATTTTGACACATCATACAGAAAAGGAGTGTAGTTTCTCATTCTTCTGGTTGTAAATGATGTAGAATCCCAACAATCATATAATTATATATGTACATAGGGTAATAATATCTGATTAATTCTACTATACTTCCTACCCCAGTACCACCTCCCCTTTCAGTCCCCTCTGCCTAATCCAAAATACCTCTATTTTTCTCTAGCCCCCCTACCCCTTATTGTGAATTAACCTCTACATATCAAAGAAAACATTCAACTTTTGTTTTGGGGGGATTGGCTTATTTTACCTAGCATGATATTCTCCAGCTCCATCTGTTTATCTGCAAATACTATAATTTCATTCTTCATTAAGGTTGAGTAATCTTCCATTGTATATATATACACATATATACACTACATTTTCTTTATCCATTCATCTATTGAAGGGCATCTAGGTTGGTTCCATAGTTTGACTATTGTGAATTAAGCTGCTATAAACATTCAAACTAAACAGCTTCTTCTCAGCAAAGGAAAAAATCAATAATGTAAAGAGAGAGCCTACAGAATGGGAGAAAATCTTTAGCACATGAACTCAGAATTAATCTCCAGGATGTATAAAGAACACTAAAAACTTAACACCAAAAACCAAATAACCCAGTCAATAAATGGGATGAGGAACTGAACAGACACTTCACAGAAGGACATATACAAATACATGAAATTTATAGTCATATATTTCATCATCAACAAATATATGAGAAAAAGTTAGATATCTCTAGCAATTAGAGAAATGCAAATCAAAGCTTCTCTAAAATTTCATCTCACTCTAATTAGTATGGTAATTATCAAGAATATAAGTAACAATAAATGTTGGTAAGGATATGGGGGGAAAGGTACACTCATATGTTGCTAGTGGGACTACAGATTGGTGCAACCATTGTGGAAAGCAGTATGGAGATTCCTCAGAAAACTTGGAATGGAACTACTATTTGACCCAGTCATCCCACTCCTCAGTTTAAACCAAGGGATTTAAAATCCTTGACCAATTTTTATTCAGTGTCCCAAGGATAGATAGGTCATTCCAGGGTCTTCTTTTGGGTTATCTGGTCTTTTAATTCAGTTTGAAGGATACATTTATTAGACATTACTATGATCTTGGTGTTTGTTCCCTCTAAAACTCATGTTGGATATTTATTCCAAATCCATATATTAGTACTATTGGAACATGGAACATTTAGAAGGTAATTATGACTAGATAAGGTCACAAGTGTGACTCCTTGTGACCACATTAATATCTTTATAAATAAAGAAGAGAGACCAGATTCAGCATACTTGTTCTGTCTTGTCATGTGATACATACTTTCCACCATGTAATTATGGCATGAGAAGGCTTTCACCAGATGTCAGCACCCTACTATTGAACTGAGCTTACTTGTGCTTTTTTGTTTTTAATAAATGATCCAGTCAGTGCTACTATAACCACAGAAAATGGGTTAAAAGAAATGTTTTCTGCTTACCTGATTGATGAGAAGTTCACTATAATTCCTACCCTTATTCTTTTTTTGGTAAGGTGTTTCTATCATGTGGCTTCCTTAAAAAATTTCTTTATGTTCTTGGTTATTTAGAGTTATAATATTATATGTATACCTCTATATTTCTTGATATTTTTCCTTCCTGGTGTTTTCTGAGCTTCTTGGATCTGTGGTTGATGTCCATTAATTTTTTTGGACAATTTGCAGGCGTTATTATTTAAAACATTTCTTCTCTCCTATTATCTCTTTCTAAATTATACTTATGTCATATATTTTGAAATTATTACACAGTTCTTTTATATTCTGTTGTATTTTGCTATTTATTTTCTCTTTGCATTTTGGTTTGGGAAGTTTCTGTTGAAATATCTTCAAACTTATTGATTCTTTGTCTTCATTGTATCAACTCTGCTGATGAGGCCATGACAGACATGCTTTATTACTGTTACAGTACTTTTAATTTCTCTAACTTTTCATTTTGAATTTTCTTACAGCATCTATTTCTTTATGTTACCCCAATGTTCTTGCATTTTTCCTAATTTTTTAATTAGATCTATTAGTATATTAATCATGGTTCTTTTGATCGTTCTCTCAAGTTTCATATTCAGTCTAAGCCAGACACCTGCTTTGTCTCTTCAAACAGTGTTCTTTCTTGCCTTTTAACATGCTTTGTAATTTTCTAATGGAAGTCAGATATGTTTCATCAGGTAATATAAACTGAGGTAAATAGGTCTTTTGTGTGAAGCATTACATTAGTCTCACTAAAAATTGGACTACGTTCAATATCATATAGTTCTATATTCTAGAGGTTAAAATTCCTGTGCTATTTTTGTTGTTTTGAGTTTGTTCTGTTTTGTTTTGTTTTGTTTGTCTTCCTCTGTCATTTTTGGTTTTCTCTGATAATTCCTTCTTACATGGAGTCTTCACCAGGTAATTCTGGTTATTACCTGTTATTTTACAGGAGTTCTTTTGACGTGCTGATAATGTAAAAAGGACAGGGAAAATGTTTGGTAATCCTATTTGTTCTGTCTTTTATTGGTCAGTTCTGCCTAGCATGCAAACTTTGAAAATGTTTATTAATTTTTGCCTACCCCCAATCACCAACCACCCAATATACCCCATACACTTGAAACAGGAAGGCTAAAGGGAGTTGGAGTTGAGTAAAATTGTCTTCTCCCATGTAGGACAAGGTTATAGTAAAATGTTTTCCTCTGATGATTAGGTACTTGTTATGGAGAATACTCTGGATGGAGATATATATATATATGAAACATGATGTAACGTGTGGGGCATGTTGCATCAGAAAACAGGAAACCTAACTTGCTAACTTGCTACCCGCTTCCTGATCCTGGGGCCACGTGTGGCTAAGATGGCACCTGGCAATCAGCCAGGAGGCGATGCTGTGGTTGGTGACGAAAAATCAGATGACCTCTAGGATAGGCTCTGAACCCTTCTGCCCTCGTGGACAGCTCATGTCTCCCATTGCGGCCTGTAGGATGGGTGTACATGTGAACTCTCCCCACCCTGCTGACCTTTACCCTGATTGGCTCCTATGCCTTATATCAGCTGTGTGTATTTTCTCAATAAACCGAGATACTGCTTTGACTGGTCTCCCTGACGCCTGTGACTGTCCTCTGGCAGGGGAGGGCTGGGTGCGGGTGGTCAGTCGACCTTTGCCTTTCTTGGCTCCTCCTGGTCCTGGTGCTTTCCCCATCTCTCCCACAGGTCAGGAGGAAATGGGGGGAGGGGGGGCTAAAAACTCTGATATATATATTTTTAAATTATTTTTTAGTTGTAGTTGGACACAATACCTTTTTTTCACTTATTTATTATTATATGGTGCTGAGGATCAAACCCAGGGTCTCACACATGTGAGGCAATCACTGTACCTCTGAGCCACAATCCCAGCCCAGGATATATTTTAAAATGGTCACTTACCCTCTAATCCTCCCAGAATTACAAGGGGGATTTTATTGACTTCACTGTGAGAACCTGGTGAATTTTCTGAGATAAAGACTCCTGAAAGTTTGGGTCTCCTGTATGACTCAACCCTGTGGGGTTTTATGTTCTCGTTACATCCACTTTCAGCTTTTAGCACTTCACCAGTTACCACTTAACCATTGTTACTGGTCAGTACTACTACTGGTTTCTGCTTATAGTAAGCAGGTCTTAGCTATGATTCTCTGTTTTTGCCTATTTTTCGAATTTTAGGGAGACCATTTGCCCTGCAATCTTAATTCTTGGAGAGACACATTAAATGTCATTTATTTTTAGGTTGTTCAGATTTTTTTTCCCAATACATATGAAAGAGATGACTTCCAAGTTTCTATATGTTGGAACCGAAACTGGAAGTTATGTGTTAACTTATGATTTTCAGCCTGAGTCATCTTACCAACTGCTACTCCAATACCATCAGAATATCAGCAAGGCAAAGCAAGTGCAAATAAAGCCATATATGTTACTGCCATTGGATATTTATAAAGTTTGTCAACTTGGAAAAACCATGTGTACTTCCAAAAGATTCTATATATCTCATGAGAATGTCAACTTTATCCCCAAAACAAATCTTTCTTGGTTGCCCTAAAAATCTTATATGACTCTGTTCCATGTGGTTGACCTAAAACTTCCCAAAACTGTTGTTTGCACCTCCAGAGAGGAATTATTTCTGCTATACCATCTTTGAGGATACCTTGGTAACATTATACCTTTTTTACATGTATTATATCCTTATCCACATTTAACATATGGAAGTGCAAATCAACCTCTGACATATCAAGTAGGTAGCAGCAATCTGCTTCTTATTATTAGCAACATGCAGTCATAATTTATGACTTGATTACTCATAGAAACTTTACTGGACAATGTATGTGATTCACTAGTAATGATTCTCTAGGTCAACTGGAAAATTAACTATAGTAATAAATATAACAAAATATTAGTTTAATAATTGTATTGTTGGGTAGCACTGATTTGTGTTACTGAAATCAGGGAATCATTTATTTTCTCCAATATTCCACATGATTTTTAAAAAATTCCTGAATTAATAGGAATTCAGGTTATCTTCTCTGAAAAAAAGAAGACCTGTTTTTATTTTATTTTTTTCCAGTGTGTCCATTGTACCAGACCTAAGTGATAGCTAAAAGTAATATTCTTTTATTCTGGAACATTCTTAAAGAAATAATGTGGTTTAGTTCTTTCCTGGAATTTTGTTCCACTTATGAGGGCCTTCCACTTATGTTTGATACAATATCATTGTGTTTTTGTTTGATCTACAGTCATTCTCAAGTGGCCAATTGTCTGGTTTAATATAGTACTTAACCATAGTAGTTGCAATTATTGAAAACTGTCACTTGATTCTACTATTAAGCCAATATTAAATCTGATAGGTAAAGGCTTACAAGATTATTTCTCACTGCTTGGTGATGGACCAAACTTACAATCTGCCCTTAGAGGGTAAAGAAAGTTTATAGCACATGTAAGTTCCTTTATGAACATGCTTGCTATCAGATTTTGTGGTATGAATATTGCGTCTTGACCATTTCTGTCACTTTCCTTGGGTACACACTAACGGACAAAGCCAAGGAAAAAATTTGTGAAATTGGGATATAAAGTTGTGTAATTATATTATCCTACTCCCCTCTTTCCACTGCATAATTCCAGAAACCTTATTGAGTCTCTTCTTTATATTTCCCATTGTATTCAATCTAAAAAGAGTTATCTGAACAATAAAAGCAACACTTCAAACCTTGCCACCTGTTTTCTGAACTACTTTTGTAGTTACTCATTCAAATTTTCAAGGAGTCCACTGCTCTAGGGTTAAATGGAATGCAATACATGTTTGTTCAACATTTCTTCACGCATTAATGTACATCGATAGCAGTAAATTATGTACTAGCATCAAAAGAAATATATAGCATTGAGCAATATGAAGTGGCATTTCCTCTGTTTCAGAGTATGCCAAGCCTAGGGTAGTGTCCATCTTATCTAACAGAAATTTGCAGTGCACTTGACCCTGTCACTAGGAAGCCCACAAAATCAGCTTGGCAGCTATGCCAGTTCCTTTCTTTGATAATGTGAAATTTGTCCCACAGCCATGTACAAGTGATCGCTTTCCTGTTGACTGACAGAAGTTCTCTAACATTGTGTCCTTTTACCACTGGTGCCTAGACTGATCATTAATATGCTTATTCCTTGACATCAAGTAGGTGGCTCTAGGGCTCTACCACAGCATCTACCTTACATTCAAGGACATCCGGTTGTCATAATGATGGCATCAGGTCACCCACAGCCACAATATTTCTACTTCTTTGGAAGGAATATTATTGCTATGTTGGTGGTGGGATAAAACTTAAACTTCTTAGGACTGGTTTGCCAAACTCCTAAGTTCACTCACTGTAACCAGTGCATTGTCATTTTATTGAGAGTATCTTCTCAAGAAAGTGTTTCCATTTGAGATTTGCTTATCAATCCAAATTATTCCTCATATTTATCTGACTTTAGGATGTGGCATGTCTTTTGTTTTGGGGGTTATTTAGTTTTTTAATTGGTTCTTTATAGTTGTACGTGACAATAGGATTCATGTTGCCATAATTACAAAAGCAGGGAATATAATGTATTCTAATTTAATACCCAATATTTCCCCTTCCTCTTCCCCCTCCTCCTACCTTTCCTTGTTCCCTTCCCACAACTCTACTGATCTTTCTGCTATTTACTTATAGTTGTTTTTTTTTTTTTAATTAATGTCTTGAGGATGGTGAGACTCTCTGTGATATATTCCCATATGTAAAAACAAAGTAAGGACACATTCATTCCACTGTCTTTCCCTATTCTATCCCTGCTTGCCTCCCTTCATTCCCATTGTTTACTCTATTGTTCTTTCTTCTATTCTTTTTTAATACTCCCATATTTTGGATTAGTTTCTGCATATCAGAGAAAACAATTCTACCTTTGACTTTGGGGGCTAATTTCACTTAGCATGATAGCCTCCAGTGCCATCCACTTTCTGGCAAATGCCATAAAGTCATTCTTCTTTGTAGCTGAATAGTAGTCCATTGTGTGTGTGTATATATATATATATATCATATTTTCTTTATCCATTCATCTGTTGAAGAGCACCTATGTTGACTTCATATCTTTGCTATTGTGAATTGTGTGTTGTGATACTATAAACATTGATGTGGCTGTTTTGCTGTAGTATGGCAAATTTTTCAGTCATTAATTCCAACAATGTGTGCCAATGATTATTGATCAAGTTTTTGTTGGTTATTTTTGTGAAGTATCCTAACATTGATCAGGATACTCTTGGGGTTCCATAGTCATTTTACTAGGGATACTGTATTTTTTTTTTGATCAATCAGTGATCTTGAGTAACATTGTGAGTAAAACTAACTTATTCCCAGATGGCCACTGCAGCCTGAAGCAACTTCTTACTCCTTTTTCTACTACTGAATTTTCATATATTTTAAGTCTATTTTACCAGGACTGTTAGCAAAAGACAAGCAATAGAAATTTCTACTTCCTCCTTAAACTGTCATTTCATGTACTATTAATTTATTCAACAAATATTTATTGAAAACATAATTTGTGGTAGCCACTATTGTAGGCCTTATCACTGAATAAGCAAAATGGGATAAATGTTTGCTTTCAAGGAACTCATGTTCCAATGGAATGAGAATACCATGAAATAGGTTGTGAAGGAAAGAGAAGTGAGGTAAGAAAGAAAAGTGTTGTAGAGGATGCTTCATAAATTCAGAAGAGTCAGGAAAATTACTGATAAGAGAGTATTTATGCATTCCAATCTCCTGGTTTTCCTATTGTCTTCTTCTCATTGAGAAATATTCCCCTGGTTTATCCTGTGGTTTAAAAGAAAATTATGGTTTGATTTGGTTTAAAAAAATAATTCATGGGAAAATAATTTTCATTATTTTGGTGTTCAGTTTGGCAACATTTTCTTATTAGGCTTTTTTTATCCTGTCCTCATTTTTGTATAATTTTTTTTGATAGAGACCCATCTTTATCAACATTACTCATGTTTAAATTGAATAATTGAAAGTGCATCATGTGTGGAAGGCTCTCTGGCCATGTTCTATTGTATCATAAATTTCTGTGACATTTTAGTGTTTGGCTTGGAATTTCATCTAGCACTATCTCTTTGTGAGCATTGGGGATAATTTTGGGAACAGATTGAAATTCCATAGCTCAACATGTAGGAGAGCTACTTTCTGCAATCTATCTCAAGTCTGTGATTTCTCAGGCCTGTCACTTTGTTTCATGGAACCAAATAATTCCAGAGCATACTGCTCCCAGCTCACACCTCTTCCTATTGTGATAAATATGAGATTTTTATTTTGCACTTCAAGTTGTACTCTTAACTTTGGGGAGGTATTATTTCCCTACTGTTTCTGATATGTACGAATATAGATTATTTCTCCATTTGTTCCACACCTGTGTACTATCTTCCTTTCAACTTCCTCCTTTTATGTATTATCTTGTACCTCAGAGTTTAATTTCTATGTTTATGGATGCCTGAGTCAGCATTCCTAATTTTTTTTTTCTTGCATTTGGTTGATTTCTGAGAAGTAAGTAGATATGTGGACACTTTTGGCCCTCTTCAAATTCTGCATTAGTGGTTTTCAGTCTGCAGAATTAATTTGTATAACAAATTTAAAACAATTTTAAAAACTAATAGTACTTAGTATTTGACTTCTATCAAGTGAAAAGGAATTGAAGAGAGTAATAACCTAGATCTTTAATGTAAAATTACTTATTTGTTGAAAAAATAAAATTAGAACCACAGTAGAGTTTTTACTCATAAGATTTTCTTTGGCTGACATAAGACAATATTAAATTGTATTGAAATTAATTATAAATTCTGTTCAGAATTAATTGCTACATTTTATTCAGTAATCTTAAACACATTAATGCATATTTACTTAATCTATTTCAGGATTTTTCTTGTAAAAGTGAGAAAAAATACACAGGTTGAATGATTTAATAATTCAATAGAAATAATTCAGTAAGTTCACAAAAGAGCCAGTAATATAGATGTTGAATCCTGGTTCTAATTTTTAGAGCTAATAATTAGTGCTTAGCATCTATAAGCTAAGTAATAACAAAAATGTCTGAAGATCAAAGGCATACTCAGTATAAAGTAAAATGAAAGCTGAAAGCTCACAAGTTTTTTTTTTTAATTAAATACAGTTGTCCTTCCATATCCTATGAGGACTGGTTCCAATATAACTTCCCTTCCCTGTAGATACCAAAAATCTGTGAATGCTCATGTCCTTTGTACAAAATGGCTTCTCTATCCACGTGTATTGCATCTGAAAATTCAACCAAGCTTGGATCTACAATATTTGAAAAGATTTTCATCTATACTAAACATTCACATTTTTTTTCTAGTCCTCATTTAGGTCATCATCATGTAGTATTAGGGAAACACCACAACAACTATTTCCATAGCATTTACATAGTATTAAGCATTATAAGTCATCTAGAAATGATTTACTGTGCATTGTAGGATGTCCAGAAATTATATGCAAATACTATATCATTATATATAAAGAAATGGGGAATCCATGATTTTGGTGTCCTTGTGGGCATTCAAGGGATAACAACTGTATATGTATACAAACAATGTATATATTTTTCCCATAAACTGCAAATCATCTCTCTTTTAAAATACCTTAAAAAATGTAAATTTTATATAAATGGTTTTTATATTATACTGTTTAGGAAATAGAAACAAGAAAAAAACAGTACTGATATAATTTTTCTGAATATTTTTGATTAAAATATGGTTAAATCAATGGATATGGAAAATTAAGATTTAGAAGGTCAAGTGTATATTTGAGATCATGGTAGTAAGATTGTGGAATGATGCATTACTTTTCCTCTTAGGTTCACTCAACACATGAGCAATATATGCACTTCATATAAAACTTACTAGTGCTTCAAAACATAAAATAATTCTCAGTAGCATTGGTAACCAGGGAAAAGAGATATTTTGGTATGGAGTGATGTCAGGGGTGTAATTCCAATGTTTACTGTTTCATCTTAAAGGGAAAATAACTAGCTACCTCAGAGTTGATAAATAACAGTCCTTTAAATAGCAGATCATAAACATTAGGTCATTCTTTATGGTTCTTATAGGAGACTTGTCTCACTACCTGAGTCCAATACAAGACCATGTTTTTAAAGAGAATGCAATGAAGGCTGGATGCAATTTGTGTTTATGGAGGTTATAACACTTTTAGAATATTATTCAATGCATTGATTTTTAAATTATGTGCTTTGAAATACATTATCTCTCAAATAGATATTGTATCTTAAGAAGCTTCAGGATCTACTACCTACTAAGGAATACACTCATTTTTTTACATATTTTGCTTATAAATTTGGTAGGGAATATTTCATTATAGATCTAAGAATAATTTTTCCTGCAAATAGAAATGAGTTTTTGTTGCTAGTGCTGATACAACAAAGTGTTACAGAGTGAGAGTCTAAAATATCACAATTTTTAAAAAATATTTTTTAAGTTGTTGATAGACATTTATTTATTTATTTATTTATATGTGGTGCTGAGAATCAAACCCAGTGCCTCACACATGCCAGGCAAGTGTGCTATTGCTGAGCCACAGCCACAATTTTATTTAAATATCACAATTTTATTTAATCATATTTGTCAAGGCTGGACCTCTAAGGTCAAGGGGTCATCAGGTTGATGATTTTCTTAGGCCTCTCACTTTGGATTGTAGATGATGACTATATTGTTTTGTTCTTGCATAATCTTCCCTCTATGTGTGTAATCTTCTTTTCTTAACAAAGGTTATCAGTCATCTTGGGTTAGATCCCCATATATGACCTCATCTTAATTTACCTACTATTTTAAAAACTGTATATTCAAATATAGTGCTTTCTAAGGTACAGGGAATTAGGCCTTCAACATACGAATTTGGTGGGATACAAAATTCAGCTCATAAATGTCCTGTTTTGTAATCCCAGCAGCTCTGGAGGCTGAGACAGGTGAACTGGGAGTTCAAAGCCAGCCTCAGCAATGGTGAGGCGCTAAGCAACTCAATTAGACACTGTCTCTAAATAAAAGAGAAAATAGGGCTGGGGATGTGACTTAGTGGCTGAATCCTCCTGAGTTCAGTCCCTAGTACCACCCCCCCACACACACACACACACAAATACCATTTTAATTAAATGGTGCTCAATAATATTTTATTTCACTTGAGTTTTGAATTTAAAATTAGGTGCAATCACTGATCAGGGTTTTCTAATGGATATCATGATTTATGTCATCGGATGTTTTTTAAGTTGTGGTTCTTCATAGAAACAACCAACAGGTATGTATGTGGTTGGAAAAAGAGAGAGAGACATAATGCCTTTAAGTAATTCGCATATGTGACTATGGAGGCTGATAATTTCAACATTTGCAGAGTAAGCTGGAAAGCTGGAGATCATGAAAAACCTGCATTGTAGTTGGAGCTTGAGTAGAGTCTGCTGCAGACTTTTTTCTTAACCAAGAGAGGTCATTATTTTCATCCTTCAACTGATTGGATGAGTTTCACATATAGTATGGAGAGAATCTGCTGTTCTCAAAGTCCACTAATTTAAATGTAAATTTTCCAAAAAACAGCTTCATAGAACATCCAGAATGATGTTTTATCAAATATGTGGGCACCTTGCCTTAGCCAAATTAATACATAAAGTTAGCCACACAAATACAGAGATAGAATGACAACTGGTAATCATTAATCCACTAAAATTTGGCAAGAATTGTACTAATCAGGTAAGATCTGTAATTAAATCTCTACCAACAGGGTTACTTACTCCTTAAAATCAGAAGTGTGATAACCTTCCTGTGTTATCAATTTCCCACAAAGTTTTGGTGTTAGTTAGCTTTCCATCACTGTAACAAAATATCTTCAGTGATCAACATAGAAAGAGGAAAGATTTATTTGACTCATACTTCAGAGGTTTCACTCCATGGTTGCTTGTGCATCCTGTGAAGGGCCTCTCGTAATAGATAACATCATGCATGGGGACTCAAAGCTGTGTATAGTATGGAGGCTGAGAAGCAAAGAGTGAGAAAGATTGGGATTATCCAGGATCCTAATATCCCCTTCAAGGGTATGCTATCAATCATCTAACTTTCTTCTACTCTGCCCTGCTTCCTGAAGGTTTCACTACCTTCCAATAGTCTGATGACTAAGCCTTTAGTCCTTATCAGACTTATATGAAGAAAGATCAATTTCATATTGCAATAAAAAAGATAAACAAGAACATGCACTTCAGGATACATATCATTTGAATATTCTTGCAAAATCATAAGTGGTTCAGTATTACCGTAATATTTCAAATATCACAACCCTGAATACAATGTTACAATGTTAATACAACAGTGTAACTTTAAAAATAGCCTTGCTTGTTTCCTCCTCTTTAACATCATAAAAATCCAGAATTTGCAAATATAAAGAATCTTCTTTACTATCTCTTCAGTCTCTACCTTCATCAAGTGACTTAGACCACTAAGTTATGCATGTGTCCTATAATATTTTGCCATATTTTAAATTGAAAGATGAAACTATATATTTATTACGTAGAACATAGCAATTTGAAGTGTGTGTGTGTGTGTGTGTGTGTGTGTTATATATATATATATATTAGTGTTATTAAATATAGCTAATTAGTAAATGCCTTACTTCAGATAATTATTTTGTGTTGAGATCTCTTAATATCTAGTCTGCATTTTTCAAGAATAAAATGTATTCTTATTAAGTACAGTGACCACACTGTATAATAGATTATTTAAATTTATTTCTTTTTTCTAACTTAAATTACATATATTTTTTGACCAAGATATTTCTAAATTCCCTACCTACCAAACACCCTAGCTTCTGTTAGAAAGCATTCTACTCTCTATTTCTGTGAGATTGACAGTTTTAAATTCCACATATACCTGAGACTATGCAATTATTTTCATGGAATTTATTTTATCCTTCCTACATTTTTAGTATATACTTAATGCTGAATTCCTTATAGGCAACATACAGATGGAACTCAGTTTTTTTTTTTTAAAGCAATTTAGCAACTCTATAACTTTTGATTAGAGAATTTAACACATTTACATTAAGGGTGATTATTGATAGATAGGAACTCACCACTACCATTTTGTTAATTGTTTTCTACTTATTTTGTAGTTATTTCCCTTGTTCTTCCTCTTTTAATGTCTTCTTTTGTGGTTAAGTGATTTTCTGTAGTAGTATTTTGAGATCCCTTGCTTTCTATTTTTTCTGTGCTTAACTTCTTATAAGCTTTGTCTTGTGTTTACCAGGAAGTAAAGTAATCTGTCTTCATGTTTACAGATTCTCTCCTTGGGTATATCAATATTGCTATTGATGCTCTATTTTGCATTTTTCACTTTTTTCATGGTATTTTTTTTTTACCTCTAGTATTTGTATATTTCCTCCACCATAAAAAAATCCCATTCTGTTCATTCACTGTTTCCTTCATTTTATTGAATAATTTCTCTATATTGTCTTGAAATACATTGAATTAAAAAAAAATGTCTTATTTTAGGCCTGGGATGTATCTCAGTAGTTGAGTACTTGCCAAGCATGTGCAAGACCCTGGTTTCAATCCTTAGTAATACCAAATGAAATAAATAAATAAAACAGAAACAAAAAAATCTATTTTACATTTCTTGTCAAATAGTACACACATGTTGTATCTTTAGAGTTAGTCATTTGGACATTATTCTGTCTGTTTGGTAATGGGATGTTTCCCTAATTGATCTCAATTCTTGTAGTATGTTAATGTCTACACATCAAATTCTGGATCTGAAAAATACAATGTAGAAAGTAAAAATGCAATGGAGCACATCAGCATCAGAATTGATAAAGCAGAAGAGAGAATCAGGAAATTTGAAGACAGAATGACTGAAGAACTATATACCTCTTCCAGTCCTTGAAATGTGTGACTTTCTGCAGAAAATATCCTTCAAAAGTAATGCTGTTGAGACCTTATAGACAGGTGTTCTTTTGTGGTTCCTAAAACCTTGACTATTAGAACTGTTGCAATGCTAAATTTAGATAAATTTTTCTTCACATATACCAATTGAGAAGTCATATGTATTCAGATTTTACTTAGAATACTGAGACTCGAGAAGTTTTAAAACTCATCCAACTCTGTTTTATTGATAACATTGTTAAAATTTGGCCCAAATCTATAATATTTCTCAGCCTACATTTTTTTGTATTGCTTTCACAAACCACATTATGCAGTCGAAAAGGCAACAGGACCTCAATGAGGAGGAAATAAACCAAAAATTCCATCTTAATTTTCTTTATTTTTTTCAAGTAAAAATGATTTTGTTCTGCTTTTACATGCTTATGTGTGTATTTGTATGTATGTATAGCAAAAAAAGTAGAATAAAAGAATGAAACAATGAATGCCTCCACTGTATAAATTTCTCAATAGTTTCACTGAATTAAAAAGCCTATACTGAGTATGTAAAGGGGAAGAATCAAACCATTTTCTAAACCAAGAACAAGTAAAATTTAATCAAGTGTTGAACTGAGGGAACTTTGTGTTGCTTAATTTTTATAAGCAAGTAATATTTGAAAATAAACTTTATTATGAACCAAAATCTTTATTTAACTTATTTTGCCTTGAGTGATGTTTTATGAATTCAAACCATGAAGTTAATTCCATAGCCTGTGATAATTTTAAAAAAATTCAAACAGTTCAATGCTTTGTGACATGTTATTAGAGTTGTTAAGGTGAATATTTTAAATTTGAAGACAAGACATATGTTAGGTTCAGGAGTCTAGGGATATTTAAGTTTGAGAATAAAAATATTCATCTAATATTTTAACATATATTAAGATTTGAGGCTCCTTACTCACAAATGTTTTTGTTACCACATAAATATTAAGGAAGATTAGAATGACAGTACTAATGAATTTAAAAGACCTTCTGTTGCAGAAATGTTATATTACACTAAGCAAAAATAAAGGCTGAAAGTTTTGAGAAAGATTATTCTGTCAAGACTTTGACACAATTAATATAAATATCTCAAGTTTGTTAGTTTAACTGATAAGTAACTTGCATGACATCTTCATTTCCCAAGGTTGAGTTGTAGCCCTTAGTTTCAAACTAAAATATATTTTTATGATATGAGAAAATGCTTGCCAAACTTCTTATCCATAATTCAAAGAGCTGAGGGGCTGGAGCTGGGGCTCAGTGGTAGAGCACTCAACATGCATGTATAAGGCACTGATTTCGATCCTCAGTACCACATAAAATAAAATAAAATAAAGGTCTTGTGTCCAACTACAACAACAACAAATTTTTTTTTTTTAAAAAAGAGTTTACAAAGTGAAAATATGGTTTGGGACATTTACATGTTTTTCCATCCATTCATAAACCAATCTTCCATTCATAAACTAGTCTAGTTCTTTATGTAAGATCACATTCTACAAACTTACCTGCTGAATAATTATAGAAACATGTCACACTGATAGATGTCTTTGCAAGCTTTAAGATTCCAGTGGAATAAATACCTGCAAATGTGGTAGAAATAGTAAAGGAATTAGAATTAGACATGTAAACTAAAGATGATATCGCTATCATTTCTTGATAAAACTTTAAAGATGAGAAGTTACTTCTTATGGATAAACAAGGAAAGTGATTTCTTATATTGTAATCTACTCCTGCTGAAGATGCTCTGAACGCTATTAAAAAATAAAAAAGAATTATTTAGAATATTAAATAAACATACGTAAAGTAATGGTAGAATTTGAAGACACTGAATTCAATTTTCAAAGTTCGGGAGTTAAGAGTGCTATTAAATAGCATCACATGCTACATAGAAATATTTTCTAAAAGGAAGAATCAATCAATGCATCAAACATATTTGTTGTCTTATTTTGAGAAATTGCTACACAGTTACCCCAACTTCCAGCAACCCACAGCCTGATAATTCAGCGCTGATATATACCAAGACAAGATCCTTAAGCAGCAAAAAGATTAAGACTTACTTAAAGTTTGGATGTCCATTAGTGTATTTTAGCAATAAAGCATTTTTAAGTCATATGTACAATTTTTTAGACAAAATATTTTCATAGTTAATCAACTACAGTGTAGTATAAACATATATTTTCGGTGTCCTTTGAAACAAAAACAACTGTTTGGCTTGATTTATTGCAATATTCTCTTTATTATGAGTCTGAACCCAAACTAGCAGTAATCTTAGAGACATGCCTGTAGTTTGTAGCTTGACATGCATGTGCCTAAATAAAACCAGGGTGGTTATTTTCTCTATGAAAGTGAGTAATAATGGATTTGGGATAGCTATGGCTGGTTTCTGTTATATGCCACATTGTCTGAAACCTTGAATGCAGCAGGTCCAGACTACACAGAACTTCCCATTCTTCTGCCTAACCTATGAGTGCTCCAGTGCTTCAGAGCCGCACCTCTGGCCTCCACCATGTATACATTATCAAGAATCTTCCCTCCCCTCCAGCTACTAAATGTACTTATTTGCCATCTTATGTTTTATGATTCTGATACATAATCATTCTCTGCATGAATTGATGTGCATTTTTTTTTCTACTTCTGTTATCATTATTATCTGAAAAGAATTCCAAACCAAGTCCTTGAGAGCACAGTAGAATTCTTGGTTTATTAGAAAAATCTTACCTAACTACCCAATTTAAAATAGCCTTCTTTCCCATGCAATGTTATGTAATTCTAATTTAAATTTTCAATAATAATTTTCACTAATATGAATTGTTTTATAGGATTACTTAATCTGTTGGTTTCTGCTTCTTCCATTAGAATTGCATGTTGATAGAAATGTTATTCTATTTACTGGTTCTCCAATGTATGAAATAATGCCTAGCAAGGAAAAAAATCTCTGCAAATATTTTTGAATTAATTAACAACACTGGGTAGGAAGTGATGAAAGTGAAAAAATGAGTTTGATTCTATGTTGTTAGATGATGTATACATGAACAAATATCTATTAATAACCTAACAAAAGAATAATTTGCTTTGTGTGAAGTATTGTTTAAACTTAAAAATCAAAAGTTGTATGAGTTTATCTTCAAATATCTTTAAATTAATGCTGCAAATCTCAATGAAAGCCATGTTGTTGTAAAAATATGTTTTTCTTTTTGATAAACATAATAGATATCCAAATATTTACTGAAGTTATTTAACCAAAATATCTATCCAAAATAAAGAATCAGATAATCAAAAAAAAAATCATATGGTTTTTATAAGCTACAATATAGAGGGCAACACCTAGGTGTTGGGGGACAAAGACCCATGGGCCAATCAGCCACATGTATCCTGGAACTGGGAAGGCTTCACATTCTCCAGCAACGGCACTGACTGCCCAGGACCTGTTTACTCACTAGAGATCAGGCATTTTATGATGAAATTAATCTGCTGCAAGAGGAAAACGTGGCCATGGGGAAACCATAGATAGTTTCTACCACATATCTATTCCTGCCGATTGATGCCTCATGCTCATATAACCTAAAAGGCGTTGATTCAATAGTCAAATCTCTTTTAATAGTGAGTATTAAGATCTCAGGGCACCTTACTTATTCCAAGATGTCTTTTGTTCTCTCTTCTGTAGCACAAATGTCAGCCCTGTAGCACACCTTACTAATTCATTTGAAGCTGACTCTACAGTACATTTCAGTTTCCTGTCACCAAACTTGTCACTGCACCTTTTGCTGTCCCCTGAGATTCAGCCCATGCTTTTGAGGTTCTATTCCTTTGCCTGTATTTCTTCTTTCATCTGCTTCATATTTCCCCCCTCCCAAATGCTGTCTTCTTCCCTCGACTCACCAGGTAAAATGATTTGCTTCATTGTGCTCACTTAACATTTCTAAATAGACATCTGTTTTAATGTTTTTCAAACCTTTTGTAATTATTTGATTGCTGTATTTAATTTTCTACCTAAATCATGAATTTCTTAAGGGAGAAATGCTACCTTATGCATTTTTTTATAGCAGAATAGGTTATCAAAATCCTTCAAAGGCAGAGCTTTCTTTTCATTTTACAATGAAAATTAAAAAATTAAAAATAAAGTGTTTAAGTCATACCTGTTTGAGATAGAACCTTGATTGGAACTAATTTATAGTGAAAAATGCTCACTCATTTATCATCATGTCCATGCAATCCTCATTATAATAACAGCAGAGGCTTCTGGAGCAGAAGGGTATCAATGACAAAAAAGAGTGAGCAGTCACAGATGCATGAATCACAGCTACAAAGATTTTGGAAGTTTTTCATAATTGTGGTTATTCCTGCCCAAAGTATTATCATTTCTAGAAAATTCTATGATCAAAAAATTAACCTAGAATACAACTATAGTATATTTATAAAAAATATTTACTATTTTTAGTATTTTATGCCAATTTTTGAATGTTTGTAAAGTACACAAGACAAGAAAAATTGGTTGATAATTCCACTCTACTTTAGTTACAACATAGCTATTGTATTTATTTTTTACTTTTTTACTTCCAGTGTTTTAAGTTCATATTCAATGTTTAAGAATGCCCAATGGCTTAATTTTGTATATAGTCAGACTTAAGTTTTACAATTTGCTAAGCAAATTCAAACTGCATAACTGTTTTAATTCATAATTTAAGAATTGCATTTCCAATAAAATTTTGTTCTTCTTTACTCTCTATTCATTGTTCCAAATAGTCTTGTTATTTTTTAATGAATAAGTTGATACAAAATATTCTGACAATAAAACTTAATTATAAATCATGTAAATTTAGTGAATTATGCAAAATACAATTGGTTAGAATCCACATATTAATCTATTGAGCTTTACAGACTAAAAGTGAATTCTAAGAAAATCTTATAGCTGTATTTACAAAACAAATAAATTAGAAACTTCATAGTACAAGTATATATTTCAGTAAAGAAAAAAAAATGTTTTTAAAATGCCTAGAATGTTTTATCTCCCACCTTTTACACTATTTCAAAGGCCCAGTTATCCCTCCCAAGTCAGTCTTGGTTATAGGGACTCTCAATTGCCACTGAAGCTCAGAGAACACTCTTTACTTAAAAAAATAAAAGATTCAGGACTCTTCATATGGTCAGAAACATGACTGTAAACCAACAATATCTTATAATCTTAAAACTGTAGTTGTAGTTTTCTATTATGTCAGAAGTTAAAATATAATAACAGAAAACAAATGTCCAAATGATTACTATGAGGGTGAAGTGATAAATCTTATAATATCCTTGCTGATAATTTTTATATACTATATTTTTTCTTAAAGGAAAATTATCCATAACCAGAAACTTTTTATCCTTGGTTTACAAGGTCAAACGTGAAAATACCATTTGGTTATTTTAAAAACAAAGAAACAAAACAATGTGACTAACTAGTATATATTTAACCCATTTCATCTCATCATAAAAATATGGATCCTCTGAATTATATATAGTGTTACTTTTGATGCTTATGTTACCAGACATATTCAAATTGTTTGACAGTATCCCATTTTCTTGGTACCGACCTTTTTCTCAAGATATTATAGCTAAAAGAAATAAAGATCTGTTAGTCACTTACGGGAAAGGGACACATATTGTGGTTGAATAGGTAAGGATCCAGGTAATGAGACAGTTTTGAGGAGAATTCAGAGCAATACGCCACAATTATTCTGATCTTCCTAGTATCCAATAGTGTCTGGAAGGGGTTTGGGCATAAGGCAAAGAGGCAATGGGAGTCCTTTCCATCTCGCTCTGCTTGTCACCCTGTGGCATGTTAAGTATCAGGCCAAGCAAAGGGATGTAATTGAAAAGCACCGGGCCACCAAATGTGAATGTTCTGCACATTAAATGTTGAGAGACCATGCAAAATGGATTGAAGAGAATGTCAACGAGCAATATCACTGGAGGGAATTTGGCAGTTTCACACCCTCCTAACAGCATTTCCCTGTTGTGCTCATTTTTCATGGAGGGATGTATTACTTCTGTGATAATCCTATATAAATGTTTGTTTTTAACCTTTGTGTAATTTTAGAATTCAAAACTATAAAGGTTAATTTGTGTTCTTCATTCACCTGTTGGGTATTTGTACTTAGATTAAGAGTGTTGTATTCTGCCTGAAAAACCTGGGTTTCTTTATATTTCCAATGAACACCCTCTGACACTCAACATATGTATGTTATTTTTTATATTGCTTTGTTTTCATAATTTCCAGTTGAAATCATGTTTTGAATTTTCGAAGTCAAGAGAATAATAAAACATACACCTTTCCCACAAGGAAGCCATGAGGATCCCTGATATATAAATAAGTAATCAAGGCAAACACTAAAATAACATTAGATCAAACTAAACATCAAAGTGAAACAAACTATGCATAACTATAATATTCATGTCTCTTCAAAATTGTGTATAAAGGAAATATATCTATCTGCCAAAGATGCCTTGTTTTAGTTCATTTATAACATTAAGACTTACACCAATCATAGTTATAAATTTTTGAAAAATATATCATAAAGAATTTTCAGAATTGCTTCATTTAAAAAGTCCTGGGATTCCTATAATGATGGCCAGGGGGAGCATCTACTATTCTATCAGTGTTCCTCCTTTTTCCTCTTTCTCTGGTAAAAATCATCTTTGTATATAATTAAATAAATTTCTCTACCATATCATTTTTTGTATTTTAGTGGGTCATGGACTTAACATGTTTTTATTTCACAGGCAGGTTTATAAAACAATGAAAATCAAATTCTTAAAAATATACAGATGATATCCAAATCAATTTCATATTATTGACCATGATATGTATGTATATGTGTATACATATATGTGATACATGCACACACATTCTTCTGCTGATCCAAATAATTTTACCTGCCTTCAAAATAGAATGAAAAAGAAATTTCTTTCATTATTTCAAAGTTAAAGCAATTTCTTTTTTCTGAAACTCATCCTTCTTTCCCAGAAAGGACTTTAAGTGGTTGTTCATTTTTGTTTTTAATTCACTTTAAAATTTTGTTCTAATTTGTTGGATACATTTTGACATGTCATACATAAATGGAGTATAACTTCTCATTCTTCTGGTTGTACATGGTGGAGAATCATGCTGATCATGTTATCACATATGTACATAGTGTAACAATGGTTGCACCAATTTGCAGTCCCACCAGCAATGTATGAGTGTACCTTTATTCTACTATATTTCATACCTCTATATATCCTCCCCTCATTTCACTCCTCTCTGCCTAATGCAAAGTACCTCTATTTTCCCCAACCTCTTCACACCTTATTGTGAATTAGCATCTACATATTAGAGAAAACATTCGGCCTTTGTTTTTTTAGGATTGGCTTATTTTGCCTAGTGTATTATTTCCCAGCTCCATCCATTTATCTGCAAATGTCATAATTTCATACTTCTTTAAGGCTGAGTAATATTCTGTTACGTATTTATACCACATTTTCTTTATCCGTTTATCTGTTGAAGGGCATCTAGGTTGGTTCCATAGTTTGGCTATTGTGAATTGAGCTACTATAAATATTGATGTTACTGTTTCACTGTAGTATGCTGATTTTAAGTCCTTTGAGGTTAAATGGTCAAATGGTGATTCCATTCCAAGTTTTCTGAGGACTCTCAATACTGATTTCCATAATGGTTGCACTAATTTGCAGTCCCACCAGCAATGTATGAGTGTACCTTTTTCCCCACATACTCACCAACATTTATTGTTGTTTTTGTTCTTGATAATTGCCATTCTGACTGGAGTGAGATGAAATCTTAAAGTAGTTTTGACTTGCAGTTATCTAATTGCCAGAGATGCTGAACATTTTATCATATATCTGTTGATTGGCTCTATTTCTCCCTCTGTGAAGTGTCTGTTTAGCTCTGTAGCCCATTTATTGATTGGGTTATTTTTTTTTTTGAGCATTGAGTTTTTGAATTCTTTATATATCCTAGAAATTAAGGCTCAGTCTGAAGTGCATGTAATAAAGATTTTCTCCCATTCTGTAGGCTTCTGTTCACATTATTTTTTTTTGCTGAGAAGAAGCTTTTTAGTGTAAATCCATCACATTTATTGATTCTTCTTACTCTTTAGGAGTTTTACTAAGGAAGTGAGTTCCTAAGCTGACATGGTAAAGATTTGGACCAATTTTTTCTTCTATTAGGTACAGTGTCTCTGTTCTGGTGCCTAAATCTTTGATCCACTTTGAGTGAGTTTTGTGCAGGATGAGAGATAAGGGTTTAATTTCATTTTGAAACTTATGTATTTCCAGTTTTCCCAGCACCATTTGTTAAAGAGGCTATCTTTTCTCCAGTGAATATTTTTGGTGTCTCCTTTGTCTAGTACGAAATAACTGTATTTATGTGAGTTTCTCTCTGTGTCTTCTATTCTGTACCTTTAGTCTACATGTCTGTTTTGGTGCCAGACCCAAAAAATAAAACCACTAAAGGCATGACAGTTGGGTCACAGGCTAAAATGAAACTAATCCATGGTGATGTCTTATTTGAGTAGAACGAGTGGGCGATTATGCAGATCATGGCCCTGAGGTAGGAACCAAGTGCCAGATATAGATTCACATAAGCATTCCATTTTTGTTACTGTTGCTCTGTAGTATAGTTTAAGGTCTGGTATTGTGATGCCCCCTGCTTCACTTTTATTGCTAAGGATTGCTTTGGCTATTGTGGGTCTCTTATATTTCCAAATGAATTTCATGATTTCATTTTCTAATTCTATTAAGAATGTCATTGGGATTTTAATATGAACTGCATTAACTCTGTGTAATGCTTTTGATAGTTTTGCCATTTTGACAACATTAATTGTTCCTATCCAAGAGTATAGGAGAGCTTTCTATCTAAGGTCCTTTTCAATTTCTTTCTTTAGCGTTCTGTATTTGTCATTGAAGTTGTTCACCTCTTTTGTTACATTGATTCACAAGTATTTTCTTTTTCTTTCTTTCTTTTTTTTGAGGCTATTTTGAATGGGGTAGTTTTTCTAATTTCTCTTTCAGTGGATTCATCAGTAATGTATAGGAATGGGTTTGATTTATGAGTGTTAATTTTATGTCCTACAAATTTGCTGAATTTATTTATTAGTTCTAGACATTTCTGGTAAACTATTTTTGATCTTCTAAATATGGAATCATGTTGTCGGCAAATAATCATAGTTTGATTTCATCTTTTCCTATTCATATCCCTTTCATTTCTTTCATCTAATTGCTTTGGCTACACTTTCCAGGACTATGTTGAATAGAAGTGATGAAGGAGGGTATCCTTGTCTTATTCCAGTTTTTAGAGGGAATGCTTTCAGTTTTTATCCATTTAGAATGATGTTGGCCTTGGCTTTAGCATAGATTGCTTTTACAATGTTGAGGTATGTTCCTACTATCCCTGGTGTTTCTAGTGTTTTGACCATGATGTGGTGCTATGTGTTTTCAAATGCTTTTTTTTTTTTTGCATCTGTTGAGATGATAATACAATTCTTATTTTTCAATCTGTTGATGTGATTAACTATGATTATTGATTTCTGTATGTTGAACCAACCTTGCATTCCTGAGATGAACCTCATTGATCATGATGCATTATCTTTTTAGTATGTTTTTATGTGCAATTTGCCAGAATTTTATTGAGAACTTTTGCATCTATGTTCATCAGGGATATTGCTCTAAAGTTTTCTTTCCTTGATGTATCTTTTTCTGGTTTTGGTATCAGGTGATATTAGCCTCATAGAATGAGTTTGGAAAGGTTCCCTCCTTTTCTGTCTCATGGAATAATTCGTGGAGATTTGGTATTAATTCTTCTTTCAAGCCCTTGTAGAACTCTGCTAAGAATTCATCTGGTCTTGGGATTTTCTTCATTGCTAGACTTTTGATGGCATCTTCTATTTCACTGCTTGAAATTAATCTGTTTAAATTCTGTATGTCCTCCTGATTTAGGTTGAGTAGGTCATATGTCTCTAGAAATGTGTTTATTTCTTTAAAATTTTCAATTTTTTTGAAGTATAACTTTTTAAAATAATTTCTAATTATCTTTTATATTTCACTAGTTTCCCTTTCAATATTTTCTTTTCATCACAAATTTTGGTAATTTGAGTTTTTTCTTTCTTTCTCTTCTTTATCTTGGCTAAAGATTTAGCCATTTTATTTATTTTTTCAAAGAACCAACTTTTAATTTTGTCAAATTTTTTGAATTGTTTCTTTTGTTTCAATTTCATTGATTTCAGCTCTGATTTTAATTATTCCCTGTCTTCTACTATTTTTAATGTTGTTTAGTTCTTTTTCTAAGGCTTTCAGATGTAATGTTAGGTTATTTATTTGTTGACTTTCTATTATTTAACAAATCAGCTCAATACAGTGATTTTCCTTTTATCCATGTCTTCATAGTGTTCCAGAGATTTTGATATGTTGTATCACTCTTTTCATTCACCTCTAAATATTTTTATTATTTCTTACTTGAATTATTTTGTTATCTACTCATTACTCAATAGGTATTATTTAGTATTCAGGTATTTGAATAGCTTCTATTTATTATTTTATCATTGATTTTTAATTTCATTCCATTGTGATCTAATAGAATGAAGGGTAGTATCTCTACTTTTTTTGTATTTGTTAAGAGTTTCTATGTGGCATAAAATAGCTGAAAAGAAAGTGAATTCATTCATTGATGGATGAAGTATTCTATATATGTACATTAAGTACAAAGTATTAATTACATTATTTAGTTGTATAGTTTCTTTGTTTAGTTTTTGTTTGGAAGATCTATCCACAAGTGAGAAAGGTGTGTTAAAGTCACCCAGTATTATTGTGTTGTGGTTTATGGGCTTCTTGAAATTGAGAAGGGTTTGTTTGATGTACATAGATGCTTCATTATTTAGGGCATAAATATTTACAATTGTTATGTCTTGTTGATATATATGTCCTTTAAGCAGTATGAAATATCCTTCTTTGTCCCTTTTAACTAATTTTGGCTTGAAGTCCACTTTATCTGATATGAGGATGGAAACCCCTCTTCTTTATATTATCCATGTGAGAGACGTAGTGTGTTCCAGCCTTTCATCTTCAGCCTGTGGATGTCTTTGCCTATGAAATTAATCTCTTGGAGATTAATTGGGTTGGGTCTTGTTTTTTTAATTCAGTCTGCCAGTCTGGCTTTTGATTGATGAATTTAGGCCACTAACCTTCAGGGATAATATTGAGATATGATTTGTATTACCATTCATTTTGGTTTATTTTTGTTTTTAATTTGACTTAGTTTCTTCTTTGATTGTCTTTTCACTTAGTGTAGTTTCTACCATTGCTGGTTTTCACTTTTTTAAAAAAATTTTCTCCTCATGGAACATTTTGCAGAGAATTTTTATTAATGCACGCTTTCTAGTTGTGAATTCTTTTCACTTATTTTTTTAATCATGGAAGGTTTTTATTTCATCTTCAAATCTAAAGCGTAATTTTGCTGGATATAAAATTTTAAATTCTCATCCATTTTCTTTCACAGCATGGTATATGTTGTTCTGGGACTTCCTAGATTTGAGGGTCTGGATTGAGAAATCAGCTGAGATCTCAATTGCTTTCCCCCTATATATAGTCTCATACTTTTCTCTTGCAACCTTTGAAATTCTATCCTTATTCTGTATGCTAGGCATTTTCATTATAATTTGCCTTGATGTGGTCTGCTGTAATTTTGTACAGAGATGGGGCAGTAGTGATCGGTTCACTGTGGTGACTGGAAGTGGCTGCATACAGAGATGAGGCAGGGGTAGTATGTGACAAGGCAGCCTGGTTGTTCATTATTTAAAGAAATAATTTACTCTGAAATTATAAATAAAATCATTTAATAGTTTAAAAGTATCTGTAGGTGTTACAATGGAAAGAATATTTTGGATTAACAAATAGGATATTAGGTTTTAGTCTTGATTCTACACTACCTCATTTCATGACTCTGAGTAAGATATTTCACCAATCTTTTTTCCATATCCTTGTTTATAAAGACAAAAGTAGGTTTTGTATGGTATGTTATTTTATGGTTTTATTGGTATGTTCCATGATTTTTAAACTCGAAGTTTCTAGGCATTTTTTAAAAATATAACAGATATAAAGATTTTAAAATCAAACATTGTTTGCATTGTAAAATCATGTCTTTGATTTTTAAATTACTCACAGAACTTTAAATTGAACTCACATCTGTTTGCCCAATCCAGTACATCATTTGCCTATATAGGTCCCTAAAAATTATCTTTCATGAAAGAAACATTCAGTGGTCATGATAACTAAGTTTGTGTGACCACCATAAATGTTGTTTTATTTATATATATATAAAAGATATGCTCTCCTTTTTTCTAGTTAGCTTTGCATTGTAATATATCAAAATGTAGTTTTAGGTATTTCACTGTCATCATCTTACTTTGCCTAGTTAAACTGTAAATTTAGGTTTACAGTGATCATATAGATCTTGGTATAGTCTATCAGACCAGATAGATGCTTTCTAAGAAGATAGATGAACTATACATAGTCACTGATCTATTTTCATCATGAAAAAGGAGCACTATTAACATGAAACCCTGACACAGGACAGTGGATTTAAAATGAGGCGAATTATAAATGGCATTCATGATTATTATCACTTGTAAGGAAAGCAAAACCGTGGAATATTTTATTGCAAATGCAACTACCTTGTAAAAGCCCTTTAATTTAGAATATAGATGTTGGTAATTTTGATTTTTCATTTTATCTGACATATAAAAACAAAAAAAAAATGCACACTATGGAGGTACCATCTGATATTTTGATACCTGTACACAGTGTATAAGGTTTAAGTCAGGTTATAATTATGGATTTCCTCAATCATTTATCAGTTGCTTTATAGTAAAAAGTATAATAAAGTCCTTTCTGTTAGCTTTTTGAAATTTTCAGTACATTGTTATCTACCAGTTCCTTACCACACACTAGAACTTTTTGCTCCTAGCTAGCTGTAATTTAGTACCCATTGATCAATCTCTTACCAGCCCTTTCACCTCCTACTCTTACAACTCTGGTAAGAATGATTCCACTCACAACTTCTGTGAAATGAACTTTGTAATCCCATATATAAGTGAGGTAATACAGTCTTTCTCTTTCTAAACCTGGTTTGTTTAGAATGAATTCTAGTTCGATTCATGTTGTTCAAAATGGTAGGATTTCATTCTTTTTGTAGCTGAATAATAATCTATTTTGTATATAGCACACTTTCTTTATTCATTTATTAATTGATCGATTGCTTCAGTGAACATCTTACTGTCATCATACTTTACCTAGTTGAACTGTATATTTAGGTTTATAGTAATAATAGTCTCTTTAACATGCCTATTTAATTTTCTTTGTACATATACCTGGTATATGTTAGATTTTTGGATCATAGGGTAGTTCTATTTTTATATTTTTGACCTATTGGGGAATTATATTTTTAAGCTTCTAATCAGGCATCATTCCATAGTAATTTACCTCTCAATGTCACTTTTTGTTACCATTACTAAATGGAAATATATACATCTGACTCTTATTCCCTGTATAATACTTTTGCTAAACAGAACAAACTACGACTGTTGAAACCAGAGTAAAACTACCTACATAGCAAAATATACTCTTTTCTGACACAAGAACATTTAAAATTTTTATATTAAAATAGTTAATGGATAAGTTGTAATTCATGTATTAATGGGATAAAGTGTGGTATTTTGATATATTATTATACAAACAATGTGGATTACAGAAATACAATTAACATGTCCATCATCTCACCCATCATTGTTTGTGATGAGACACTTGAAATATTTTTTCATAAGAATTTTGAAATATACACTATTATTAACTAAGTCACCTTGCTGTGCAATTTCCCGCTGACCCTCTGCCTCTTGTAATCACTCTTTTATTTCTTATATGTGTTCAACTCTTTTATATTCCACATATAAGTTAGACCATGTAGCTTTTTATACTCTGTTACAGGTGAATGTTGAATGTCTCAGAACCAGGGAGTCCAGCTTAATAATATATTCTGTCCTTATTTTCAGAATGGATAATTTAACTATTTTCTTTTTTAAAAAAATTAACATAATAAAAATAAGCAGTTTATAATATCCTGTAACTATTCTGGACCTGAGATAAATCTTTTTACTTTGGAATGCCAGTTATTAATAAGATGTTTGCTTTTATGATCAAGCAATAAAAATTGTGTAAATTGAAAATGATATCATACATTCAAAATACTCATTAAACATGAAAACAACTTAATGAAGACCTTTGGTTCTATAGAAAACTATCAAAAACATATATTATGGTTTGATGCATTCTGCAGGTACTTACTCTATTCAGTGATTTGCTGTATCTCACAAAAACACAGGTTCCTCTAGAATAATGGTCTCAAAAGTGATGCATGGATCAATCAGGAAGTGAACAATGTTATCCACAAAGCACAGGAAGAAAACAATAGAACTTATTTGGGGGGGTAAGAGTTTATCACATTCATTTAAAATCTCTACTTTTGGAAATTCTTGTACAATCCATAATATATATGAGACACATTTGATGATTTAAATATAGTAGAGTAGCCAAAACAAAACTTTTACTAATGGAGTGCACATTCAACCAATTTGAAGACTGCTGTTACAGCGAATGGGAGATTAATGACATCTCATTTATAAAGGCTAGGGAGTTGAGAAAGAGGCTGTCAATAAGAACTTCATTTATCTGTTTTCTTATGTCTGCAATAAAGCACATTTACCTAAAATGTCATACTCTGGAAAGAGTGCCAATGCTAAACATACATAAATGCCTACCTTGTACTAAGTAGCTGTATTGATTTGAGAGCCTACATCAAAGCAATTGCTTATATATAATTATTGTCTTTCTCCCAAAATATCTAACCTAGCACAATGCAAAGTTTAAATACTTGATGTGTGTGTGCTTTTTATTATATATATTCAATATTGTTGAGTCTTTCTTTCTGTGTTTGATCTATAAACAAATGAATAGAAAATGAGCTTAATAAATCATTGGTGGCAGGTTCAAGAGAGCCTGCTGTTTCTTTTGGCTGAATGCTAAATGAATATGGTTTAAAATATAAAAGAAATAGAAGAAGGTGAAGAAACTGGGTAATGAAGGAACATTATAGCCATGAACTGTTTGTAACCTCTGTAGATCTTTTATAAATTTTAATGAAAAGCCATTGCTATGTTTGTCACAGTGAGGTGGGTATAATCAATTAAATTGTACCCAGTTTATACCTCTCCTTCAGGTGTTTGCTTGTGTGGTGCCAAATTCATTTTTCAAACATATCTCTCTTGATTTTGGAGCCCTTTAATGGGTTGCTTACTAGTTTTTACTTCTCTCTAGTATAATTTTATTAGATCTGCTAAGTCTGTGCATCTCTAATTTGTTATTAAAATGATATTTAATCACTATCAAACTAGTGCATGACTAAGTCATAGGCATGAAAAGAATTGCATCCAAATCTCATCTTAGTTCTTTATTACATCTTTTTCTTTTAAAAAATGTATGTACACACACACAAATACACATATTTTCTCTCTAAATTCTTGCCTTGAGATTCTTAAAGCTGCATAGCTACAACTTCATTAGGTCCTTTTTGTGCTATTATTCATTTTTATTTTAGATTTTATTTTGAGGCAGGAGTCTGCTAAATTGGGAAGACCAGCCTTGAACTTTTTTGTCTCTGTGGTACTGGCATTGAACCTAGGGCCTTGTGCATGCAAGGCAAGCACTCTACCAACTGAGATGTATCCACAACCCCTATCATTCATTTTTATTTCTCTAAAGTAAAGATTATATTTGAATTATGTACTGAGTTTGAAATCTGGACACTGTCATGTTGAAGTGACAGATTATTCCAAGTTTTTGGACAATATAACAAGAAGGCTCACAATTTCTCAAGTCAGATTTTTATTTTAGATTTTAACACTGAATTGAGGATGACTTATTATTTTTATTAATGTGCAAAACATATGGAATAAATGCTTTATGGCACTGTGTTATGATTGTGGGAGTAGTCAGTGAGCGCTTCCCAAAGTCCATACTTCAGTTGGGTCTAGAGAAAGGAGTAGATTTTTGCCAAGTATGACAGAAGCAGGATGGAATTAACAGTATTCCAGATTGGGGGAAGAGGATACAGTGAAATGTGAATATGAGGCTGACATTTAGGAAACTTCACTTAATAGACATTTTGATTACTTTTCATACGAAGGCTAAGTGGAACATTTCAAGTACATACTGTCTTAGCACATACATGCCAGAAAATTAAAATGATTAATATTTCAAGAAATCACATTTTGTTCCATATGTATATAATCTAGGGTAAATCTAAAGAGGCGAGCTAAATATTATTTCTAATTTTGAAATTTTGACCCATTAAGATTAGTTCAAATGATGACTAAGAAAATGAAATACAATTTTAAATCACAACACAAATAAAATCAAACACAATCAGTTTAAAATAAATGAACAGTGTTGAAAATGTGAACTCTAATAGATAACAATCTGACTGAAAACTGTGCAAATAAATGTAGATATGCATCAAATTTATGCATGTTTGAATTATAATATTTATAGGAACAAGTGACAAAGCTATGACTATAAACGCAAAGCTTTTATAAAAACTTAAACTTCTACAACTGTATACATAGGAAATATCCTGCAGATATAGAAAATGAACTACCTGTCAAATTTGTCAGTGAGTCTAGATAAAGGAAGCAAAAAGACAGTATCCCTTTAAAATTCCTACCTAGACCACACTTGTGTTCTTTTGCAGAGAGACTCCTATGAGCTGTGTTGTCTGAAAGCCTGAAAGCAGAATTATAAAGAGACACTGTATCCATTTTCCTTCTAGTCACCAGAAAAAGAAGCAAATTAACACTAGCGTAGTCCTATGTAAAAGAATACCCCACAAATAAAATTTAAGGAACATAAAGTCATGATCAAAGAACACTGAATATGTCACAGAAAAACTGTCATGACCAAAATCAATAGTACCAAAAAGATTTGGAATCATCTCACAGAAACTGAAGTAGAGGGAAAATTAAATGTAAAATACAAAATCAGTATGTTTAATAAGAATTCGATAATTAAAAATACAATATAAAAATACCAATGGGTCCAATCAGATTTTGAGAGAAATTCAACATTATTTCTAGAAATTAAAGATGTAGTAATTAAATTTAGATTTAATGATAGATTCAAAAATGATTATACACAGAAAAAAAGTATTTAGAGAAAAGATTCAATCAATGATTTCATAGGTCCTGGAATTATTTTTGGATACGTATCAATGTATTAACTAAATATAGATACATAAATACACATTTAAATTTGGGGGAAGAAAACAATAAATATAAGCGTGTACTTGCAATTAGAATAAGATGAAACTAGAAGTTTAAGGAAATGATAACCAAGATAAAAAGGGAATAAATGAAAGACAAAGGAGACTAATAAAGCAAGGTACATTACAAACACAAAATAAGGTTATGAAAGTGAAAAAAAATATTGATTACAGTTGATAAAAATGAGGTAAATACTGCAGATTAAAAAATAATTAGAATGGATTTTTAAAATATCCATTATATGATATTTGGAAGAAATACAGCTAACACAGGTAAAGTCATAAAATTCACTAATACGATAAAATTAATTTCAGGCAAAATGGATTTCAAGGCAGTGAGAGGATCATTGCTTATTCATAAAAGGTTAAATTAACCAAGAATATAAAAAATATGAACTTAGGTTAAAACAATAATATACAGTAAAAGTATACGAATATTTTCCAATGTCACAAGGAAAAATTGACAAAGCCACCATCATAGTAATAAATTTAACCATTTCACCTAGCCACTGGGAAAGGTAACATAAGCAAATATATATATATATATATATATATATATATATATATATATATATATATCAGTAAGTCTAAAATATGAGACTTCAGATAAAACATTAATATACTTGAATGAAGGAACATATATTCAAATACCCAACACTGGATCATGGACATTTTAAGTTTGCATAGAACATTTACAAAAAAATGTACACATAGCATACTGTAGAGCAAGCCTGAACATTTTCAGTCTTGCTGATTTATCTGACTGTCTTATTTGATTAATCATAGCCAATTTCGAACTCAATATTATAAGGTTAACATAAATCTTCTATATAGTCAGCTCTTTCTCTGATGTGACCAAAACATCTGATTAGAACATTTTAGGAAAGGAAAAATGTATATGGGGCTTACAGTTTCAGAGGTCCCAGTTCATTAGATGGCCAGCTCCACTCCATTGCATTGGACCCAGCATAAGGCAGAACATCAAGCGGGAAGGGTGTGGCAGAAGAAAATAGCTCAGGATTTGACAATCAGGAAGCAGAGAGCTTTCTATTACCAAGGACAAAAGTACACCAACTGCACATTCCCAATGAACTTCCTCCTATAGTTACATGGTACCTGCCTACAGTTACGATCCAGATAATCCCTATCAGGATTAATCCACTGATTAGGTCAAGACTCTCATAAGCAAAGCAATCATTTCACCTCTAAATGTTCTAGTATTTTCCAACACATGAGCTTTTGGGAGATGTAATATAACATCTCTTATTTCTGGATACTTCTACAAGCACATTTTTTCCCTATTATTCTAGGTATTGAACCCAGGAGTACTTAACCACCTCTCTAGTCCTTTTTATTTTTTGAGACAGGATCTCTTTAAGTCACATAGGACCTTGCTGAGTTGGTGAGGCTGGCTTTGAATTTGTCATCTTCCTGCCTCAGCCTTCCAAGCCACTGGGATAATAGATACCTGCCACCATGCCCAGCAAAAAAAGCAGTTTTATATAACTCATCATTACCAAAATAAATCAGAAATTAGAAAATGCCTTAAAAATAATAAAAACACATATTGAAATATATGGGGTAAAGAAATATAGTACTTAAGAAAAATTTAAATATTTACTTCTATTACAACAGAAAACAGTCAATTATCTTAGTTTTCAACTTTAGAAATTTGGGAAAGTACATCAAAATAAACTTGATCTAAGTAGGAAGAAACAATAAAAAGAGGGAAATAATGAAATGAGAAATCTCTTTTTCATAGAGAATACCATAGAGAATCTAAAAATAGCCCTATGGTGTATACTAGGAAGAAAACATAAAATTAACAAAACTGTTAAATTTGAGCATGAAAAGCTAGTGTATAAATTACAAAGTATAAATTTGAAATGTCAAGAATAACTAATAATTATATTGAAAGAGAGGACCTATATGCAGATTATTTTGACATTACAAATAACATGTGAATTTGTGAACAACTTTGTACAGTATATGTGAAAACAGGTGAAATGGATTTCTATAAAGATAAAACTTAACTTGTTTTAGTCAGCTTTTTCACTGCTATGACCAAAAGACCTGACAAGAACAATCAGAAGGAAAAAATGTTTATTTGGAACTCACAGTTTCAAAGGTCTCAGTCTATACATGGTCTCAGTCTGACTGTTGATCTGGGCCCAAGATGAGGCAGGATATCATGGTGGAGGTCTGTGACAGAGGAAAGCAGCTAGAAATTTGGGAGCAGACAGCAAAAACACAACTCCTCCAGCCGCATCCTGACCTGCCTATTTACCACCTAGTTAGTTCCTATCAGGAGATTAGCGCACTGGTTAGATTATGACTTTCATAACCCAATCATTTCACCTATAAAGTTTTTTGCATTGTCTCACACATGAGCTTTGGGGGGATACTTCATTTCTAAACCATGACATTATTTATGCAGTAAAAATAGAATGTGAACACTCATCTTCCCTAAATTTTTTTCACCAAGAAATCATTAATCAGAGAGAATTCTGCCAAGAAGCAAGTAAAACACAATTCCAAAGTCACATAGAATTATTTGTATAACAGAAAAGGGGCAATTTTCTGTGAGTCAGTATATAAGCTGACTTTTATCTTGATATCAAAAGTGAACCAGAATAGTAGCAGACTGGAAAAGTATTGGTCAATCGATTTAACAGCATAATTTAAAGTAACCAAAATGTATCAATAAACTAAATAATAATAAACATTAAATAGTGCAATAATACATTTCTGTCAAATTTAGATTCATTATAGGAATAAAAAATTGATTTAACATTAGGAAATCCATTAATGAAATTCAATGCACTAATATAATGAAGGAGAAAATATAAAATCATATAGACACGTAAATGTTTTGATAAAATGTAATACTGACTCATTAAACAAACTAAGAATATAGAAAGGAACTTAGAATAACCAAACATATCTAAAAGGATTTAGAATAAATCATGTAAGGAAAAATGTTAAAAGTATTTTATTTAATACTAATAAGAAGATAAAAATGCCTTCAATTACTATCTTTATTTAACGTGTACCACAGTGGGGAGTGAGAAGAGAGAATATGAATAGAAGAGGAAGGTCTAAGGGTTTGGTAAGACTCAGAATTGCTTTCCAACGAGCACAAAATCAAAATGTATAAGATGAAGTGCAACATGTACTTACAGTGGAATTTAAATGTTTAATTACCTGTATTAAGAAATAAAAATGAATGATTTTAATTTGTGTATATTATGCATATACAAACATACATATATATGTAGAGAGACCAGGAAAGAAAGTTATGATTTGATTTTAAAAGGATATCTTGATAAAAGATTGTATGTAAGTTTTATTACAATAAAGGAATGAATAATTATGACAATTAAAATGTCACTTATAATGAAAATCAAAAACTAAAAAATTCATTGTTATATGTAAAAAATATAAAATAACAAAATCATATTGAAGTACATCAATAAAACATAGATAAATAAGCAAAACATTCATGGACATGATAATAAAGGATTAATCACTCACAAATTTCAAGTACATATTTATAATAATTAAAAATAGAAAGATACAATATGAAATATAAAATTAAAAATATAAAAATTACAACTATAAAATTATAAACATAAAACTCAGGATTTTTTTTAAAGCATGGAAAAGCCAAATAATGGTACATAATCCACCAGACATCAACACTTACAAATATAGAGTAATTGTCATTTCTCCAAAGAACTTATACAAAGAGTCAACTGGTTTGTGAAAAGATGCGCAATATCAAATATCACCAGGGATATGCCAGTCAAAACCATAATGAGATAGTTCCTCATACCTGTTCATGGCTACTAACAAAACTCCCAGTTAAGTGTTGGTGAGAATGTGGAGAAAGTGGAATGCTTATATATTGCTACTCGGATTGCAAAATGATGCAGCCACTATATAAAACAGTGTAGTGATTCCTCAAATAATTAAAAGTATGGGACTGAGGCTGTTGCTCATTGGTAGAACGCTTGCCTAGCATGTGTGAAGCACTGGGTTTGATATTCAGCACTACATATAAATGAATAAAATAAAGGTCCTTTGACAACTAAAAAAATAAAAGATAAAAATTTTTAAAAAAATTAAAAATAGAACTACCATGTAATCCAGTAATCCCATTTGAAAGTCCATTTCCTGTGAGTGTGTATCTATAGGAGATAAAATCAATATCTCAATAAGATATCTGTGTTCCCATGTACACTGTAGATATGTTCACAATAAGCAAGATTTGGATACATCAAAATGTATATGGACAGATTTAATGGAAAAAATATATGACACATACAGTGGAATATTATTAAGTCTTTAAAAAGAAGGAAATCCTGCAATATGTGATAGTAATGAACCTGATAAATATTATGCTAAGTGAAATAAAGCAGTCATAGGTCAAATACTGCATGATCCCACTTCTATGAAGTATCTAAAAGTCAAACTCTTAGAATCTAAGTAGAATGGGGGTGATAGTGAGTGAGTGGAAGGGTGACTGACTAGTGGTTCAATGGGTATAAACTTTCACATATATAAGAATAAATTATAGACATTGTGCTACATAGCATGGTGCCTATTGTTAACAATACTATCTTGTACACTTAAACATATGTTAAGCATTTAGACTTCAGGTTAAGTATTCTTTTTTAAAATAGTTTTTTAATTGTAGATGGACACAATATCTGTATTTATTTACTTTTATGTGGTGCTGAGGATAAAACCCAGTGCTTCACATGTACAAGGCAAGTGCTCTACCACTGAGCCACAACCCCAGCCCACACACACAGACCAAATTAAACAATCAAAAAGCAAAGGCACAGGGGGAAACTTTTGGAAGTGATAAATATTTTTATTGCCTTACTTATGTTGATGGTATTACAGGTGTATGCCTATGTTCAAACCCAACAAAGAGTGTCCATTAGAATATGCAGTAGTTCTTTATATAACTGTTATATTTCAAGATAATTGTTAAAAATTCATGATTAAAATTCCCATTAGATAATGGGTGAAAGATACAAAGAGACATTTCACTGAAGAAGCAATACAGATGGTAAATTAAAAAATGAAAAGATGCTCAATGTTAGGGAAATACAAATTGATAGTATCATGAGCAATCATGAACCACTATCTAAATGGTTAAAATTTAAAGAAATAATGGTAATACAAATGCTAGTGAAGATGTAGAGAAACAAGATTATTCATACTCCCATGGTCAGAATGGAAAATGACATAAATACTTTGGGAACTATTTTGCCATTTTTCTTAAAAGCTGACACTCAACAATGATATAACGTAGCAATTGTACCCATGGACATATATATCAGAGAAGTGACAAATATTGTTCACACAAAAACATGTGCCCAAGGGTTTATATCAATTTCATTCATAATAGCCAAAAAAATAAAAAACAACATAGATAACTTTCTATGTGTGAAAAAACTTTGGTTATTCATATTATGAAATAAAATAAAATCTATTATTATTCATATTAGCCTATGTAAGTTTCTAGAGAACTAAGTTGACTGACAAAAAGCAATATCAAAAATTTACATATTTGTATTTTATTTAAATATTATTCTTGATATGGTAAAATTATAGAGCTGGAAAGCATATTTGTCATTGCCAGGGATTAAAAGTATTAGGAAAGGGAGTACATGTGGCTATGAAAGAGGAATGTGAGGGATCTTTATACATCTGAAAATATTTTTACTCTGACCATAGTAATACAAATACCTGGTTGTGGTCTTATTCTGTAGCTTTTCAAGATTTTACCAGTGGAGGAAATTGGTTGGTAGATAAGGGTATCTCTTCGTTTTATTTCTTACAATTGCATTTTAATATGATGTTATCCCAACATACAAAGCTTAGTTTAAAAAGAAAAATAAAGAAAGCTTGCTTGTCAAATATATAGTGAGGAAAATTAAGAGACAAGGTCAAATTCAGGAAATGATGTTTACAATGCTAATAACTGACAAAGTATTGTTCTTAAAATATGCAAATTTCTTCCAATCAATCAGAAAAGGGCAAATGACTCAATTGAAAATTTATAAGAGGCCAGGTACTGTGGTCCTCGCCTGTAGTCCCAGCAGCTTGGGAAACTGAGGAAGGAGGATCACAAGTTCAAAGCCAGCCTCTGCAACTTAGTGAGGCCCTAAGCAACTCAGCAAGACCCTGTCTCTAAATAAAAATGCATAAGAAGGGCTGGGATTGTGCCTCATGTTGGTTAAGCACCCCTGGGTTAAATCTCCAGTAACAAAAAAAAAAAAAAAAAGGAAAATTGACAAGAGGTACAAATAAGTAATTTGCAAAAAAAAAAAAAAAAAAAAAGCACTGAAGTCTAATAAACTAATGCATAAATGCTTAGATCATTAATATCAATGGTGTTAGTTAATAGTAAAATGATGTAATGTAATTTAATCTCACCAAATCACTGAAATTTTACTTTATTCTTAGTTAAGTGTTTGATGTGAAGAAAGGAAAAGCTATATATTAGGTAGGGGCATAGATTGGTAGCTAGGCTTTGAAAAAAGTTAGTATTGTCTGATTAATGTTTATATAGCCAACAAATGCAAAATTTCACTCATAGTTACATAACTAGAGGAACTCCTGCACATGATACCAGGAATTATAAAGATGTTTAGAGCATCATTGTAAATAAAAGTGAAATTTAAAAAAAAGAAAATGAACAACTGAAATGCTCATTAACAGCAGACCTAAGAATAAAGCCTAATATATTCATCTAATTGAATGTTGTTTGGCACCAAAAAAGTGAATAAACAATAAACAATGACAAGGTGAAGCTCAAAAATATAATGTTGGTTGAAATAAAACTATCAGAAGAATAAATATTCTATGATTTCATCTTTTTTACTTCAGACTTTTATTGATTCTCTTTATATATGACAGTGAAATCCATATTGTTATAATTATATAAGCAAGGAATATTTGCTATTCTAATTAGAATTCCAGTTTTGTGGATGTACATGTTGGTGAGATTCACTGTGGTGTATTCATTTATGTACATAGGAAAGTTATGTCAGACTCATTCCACTATATTTTATTTTCCTATTCCCCCTTTCTTCCCCTTACTCCCCTTTGTCTAATCCACTGAACTATTATTCTTCCCCTCCCACTTGATTATGGATTAGCTTCTACATATCAGAGAAAACATTTGACTTTTGATTTTTGGGGGGAATGGCTTATTTTACTTAGCATGATAGTCTACAGATCTATCCATTTACTAGCAAATGTCATAAAGTCATTATTATTTATGGCTGAGCAATATTCAATTGTGTATATATACCACAATTTCTTTATCCATTTATTTGTTGATGGACACCTAGATTGGCTATTGTAAATTGTGCTGCCATAAACATTGATGTGGCTGTGTCACTATAGTATGCTGATTTTAAGTCCTTTGGATATATACTGAGAAGTGAGATACCTAGTCAAATGATGGTTCCATTTCTCATTTTTTTATGAATCTCAATACTGCTTTTCAGTGGTTGTACCAATTTGCAGTCCCATCAACAATGTCTAAGTGTACCATTTTCCCCAAATCCTCACCAACTTTTATTGTTACTTGTATTCTTGATAATTACCATTCTGGCTGGAGTGAAGACCAGAGAAAAACCCACAATACAGTTATCTCATTCTACACAAAAGCATCAGAAACATACATTGCAGAAAAGATAGCCTCTTCAACAAATGGTGGTGGGAAAACTGCAAATTCATATTTAGTAGAATGGAATTTAACCCCTCTCTCACACCCTGTACAAAATTAAACTCAAAGTGGATCAAAGACCTAGGAATTAGACCAGAGACCCTGCACCTACTAGAAGAAAATGTAGGCCTATTACTCCAACATGTTATCTCAGGAATTAACTTCCTTCACAAGATTCCTAAAGCTTAAGAAGTAAAATCACTAATCTTAATGGGATGGCAACAAACACAAAAACTTCTTCACAGCAAAGGAAATAATCAAGAGCATGAAGACAGAGCCTACAGAATAGGAGAAAATCTTTGCCATCTGTACCTCAGATTAAATGGTAACTTCTAGGATCCACAAAGAACTCAAAAAATTTAACACCAAAAAACCAATTAACACCTAAACAATAAATGGGAAGGGAACTAAACTGACACTTTTTAAAAGAAGAAATATGAATGGTCAATAAATACATGAAAAAAAATATGCAACATCTCTAGCAATGTTTCATCTTTGAAAATTAGGTAAAACCAGCTGGGCATGGTGGCCAACAACTATAATCCCAGCTATTTGGGAGGCTGAGTCAGTAGGATCACAAGTTCGAGTCCAACCTCAGCAATTTGGTCAGGCCCTAACAACTGAGCAAGACCCTGTCTCGAAATAAACAAAATAAAAATGACTAAAGATGTGGCTCAGTGGTTAAGTGCCCCTGGGGGGGTTAAATCTCCAGTACAAAACAAAAACAAAAGAAAAAAGAAAAAAAAAAATAGGTAAATCCAAACAATGTATTGTTTAGGGGCACTTAATGGGATATGATGAAGGTAGAAAGAAAGATAATAATTAGCTGGGCCCAGTGACACATACCTGTAATCCCAGTGGCTCCGAAGGCTGAGACAGGAGGATCTCCAGTTCAAAGCTAGCCTCAGCAAAAAGTGAGGCACTGAGCAACTCAGTGAGACCCTGTCTCTAAATAAAATACAAAATAGGACTGGGGATGTGGCTCAGTGATCAAGTGTACCTGAGTTCAATTCCTAGTACTCAAAATAAAAAAAAGTTAATAATTGACACAAAATTCAGAGAAATAAGACATTTTGTGTTTCAACTACAGACTCCTTTTTAAAACTCGACTTTTCTTTGTTTTTTTAATATCTTTTGCAGTTAGTTTTACTTAGATTTCTCAACAAATTATTTTTTGTAGCCATGTGTGCATTTCTATTAATCAAAAGTTCATCTTCCTTTAGCAATCTGTCATTTCTTTTCTGACTACAACAGATGAAATATCTTTTGACTGAATCACATTAGTGGAACGATCTCCATGTGAAAATCTAACATACTTTCTATGGAGTTATAACACATCATTTTAAGAACAATTTTGTGACATGTGGAGGGGAGAGGTAGAATAAAAGCCAATTTTATCTTGGAGGATTTGAAACGTGCATTAGTATGCTCCTTTAACTTTTAATTTCTTTTGATTTATATCAAATCACATCATAAAATCAAAATGTCATAATGGACCAATACAGTAATTAAAATTTGGAAGACTTGTGGACAGGATCTAAACTATCCAAATACAGAAGAAAGGAGCATTTTGGGGAGGATGTGTGAGAGTGTTCATAAATATTTTTCTGTTCATTTTTTGTTTGATCATTTGTTTTTCTGTTCATTTGTGCCCCAGCTTCTCAGTAAATACATTGCTTGATTTATTTGGTTGGTTTATATCTTGGATTGCTCTAGAATGTTTCTTTTTGTGAATAATGTCAACGGTGAAGTAGGAGATTTGAAATGAGTTTAGTTATTTGTTTTTAATCAGGAAATTGCATATTGTCACTCCAATCCTTCTAAAGTCTTCCAAATCACTCTCAATGTTAGCTGCAAATCAGCATGAATATTAAATCTGGATCCCATGATTACCTTCTTTATCTTACAGTAAACTAGCATGATCTCCAAGTTCACATAGTGTTTATAAATAGTAGTACTGGGGAGAAACAGAAACTGTGTTTAATGTGCTTTCTTCCCTTGAAAAATAGAAAGGACACATGAGATATGAATTTTAATTTTCTATTTGAAATGTATAATTTATATTCTTTACTTAAAATTTGTTAGATCTTGGTAAAAATCTTTGCAGATATTCAAGCTCACTCTATTTTTAATAAAATATTGAATGCTTAGGAAATTTGCATTCCTCAGAAATTATTTAACTATTACCTATATATCATGCCATTAATTTAAACCCATATATATCATCAAAAATGAAAATTAAAAAAAATCCCTATCTTCCTGAAAGCCTTTCAATGTTTCTAAATGCCTCTTAATTTTTCCTTAAATATTAAAACCCATTTTGTTCCATTATCACACACCTACAAACACTTAATTGAACTGGGCGTAGTGGTGCACATCTGTAATCCCAGTGGCTCAGGAGGCTGAGACAGGAGAATCACAAGTTCAAAGACATCATCAGCAACGGCAAGGTGCTAAGCAACTCAGTGAGACCCTGTCTCTACATAAAATACAAATTAGGGTTGGGTATGTGGCTCAGTAGTTGAGTGTCCCTGAATTCAATCCCTGATACCAAAAATATTAAATTGAATCACCTTTGAAATAAGTAAATATTTGAATATTTACTATGTTGGCAGAATTGAAAACTTGGAATTTAGTTGGTTAAATGGATTTACATAACTTCAATGTTTTCCCTGTCCATCTAATATTTGATTAGTTATTTTTTTCCTTACCATGTATAAATCATCATTTCTCTCTTAGCCTCCACATCAGCTTTGGCAGATTAAGGAGGTATTCTGCATAATTTCTTATGGTGCTCAGTCTTTCCTTTTTACCCCACCATTCACAACTTCACCAGAACCATAACTTTGGGGTCATCAAAACTAATATGATTATGTTGTTTACTTCAGTCATCTCAAGAAGCCAAGGACTTCCAGGTCATCTTAATCTCCCATGATGCTGTCTCTAGAAGCTGTCTATATACAAGGAGGCACCTCTGACCAATCATCTTCTTATGTTATTTTCTTCCATAACATTCATCACTCTCTTGCATACTACATATGCCTTTCCACCCAACCCTCTACTGGAATGAAAACTCTAGTGGTCCAGAAATCTTAGTCTTCTTTGTACCCTGCTCAACCACCTAATATAGTTCCAGACATCTTATAGGTACTAACAATATTTATTAGATGAAGGTATAAATGAATGAATATGTGAAATAAAGACAGGAAACACTATGCTTCTTTGGCAAAGATTTGGAAAGAGGTACCTTTTATTTTAGCCTAATATTTTAAAATGGGAATGTAATTTTCATCTTGTAACTAGTAACATTACAGATGCTATCCTTGTTAGCATCTGTAATGTTACTAGTTGTCTCCTCGTTTTGATGAGACTACTTTCTAGGGGTATCAGTTCTTTGTAATTTTATCTCTTACCATAGTAATGTTCTTTAGGCAATTCTAACAACTGTGAACAGACCTCAGGTGGAGTCTACATTGCACAAAACCACATGCATATCCTCTACTGGGTCATAGGGTTAGGGATGGAAATGAAAACTGACGAGGTATTTTTTCAGAATTTCAGAAATGAATGACTGCCCTTTTACTTTAAAAATAGGATTGATTTTGAATTATGGCATTTTGGAAAAATAAAAATTCTCCTAATTTTGAAATATGGAAAGTAGCCCTACTCACCTCTTAAACACTCCACCTCCCAACACTGTCACAATGACCACACAACTTCTACATGAGTTTCAGAGGAAACAGACCATATTCAAACCACAGTACTACATAGTTATTTCTCAACATTCCACTGTAACTCCATTGTGGGATTTTCAGATCTCCCTTGCCCGCTCCAAAGATTTGAAAAAAAATAAAAATAAAAGCCAAGTGTGCACAGGCAAAAAAAGTAACAGGAACCACAGTTCCATGGATTTATTCATCATGGAGAAAAATCACAGTTTAAATCCTCCCTCTTAAATTCTTCTTCACATTTTGCACACAGTTATGTGTTCAAAATAAAATATTAAGTGGACAAACATTATTTTAAGTAAAAAATGCTTAGTTACAGATTCATAGCTTATGTTCCTCAACTAGCTTTGAACAGATCAAAATTCTTCCCTGATTTTCTGATACATCTTTCAGTTTCTGACATTGTCCTAGATCCTGTTAGGTCCTTAAATCTGGCTTTCTTCCTCAACCAACTTACTTCTCTCCATGGGTCTAGGCTGAGTGTACTCTGAATTGTTTTCAGTATACGTTATGGAGAAGCCTGTTCTATCATTTTCCTTAACTCTTGCCCCACTTAACTCAATGATTTTCTAATGTCTCCCAGCTTTGAGCCACTTTAATGCATATTGATGTCAATAAACCTTATATTATATAATTAGAAACCTGTTACTTTAGGCTTAGCATTCTCAAAACCTCACATGCTAGTGTGTTTTCTGTTGCTGTAACAGAACACCTGAGACATTGCAATTTATAAAGGAAAAACATTTATTTTGGCTCATATTTCTGGAGCCTGTGAATTATAAAAGTATAGTTCTGATATAAGCCTGCTCTATTTCTGATTAAGGACTTATGTTGCTTCAACTCTTGGTGGACAGCAAAAAGGCAAGCAGGTTATGTGCAGAAGAGAAAGCAAAAAAGAGCTGAGAATGCCAAACTCAGGGTATAGCTAATCCTGTCCCTTAAGAAAGCTATTATTCCTGCTTAATGATCTAATCTCCACTTTACTTCCCAACACTGCCACAACATTGACCAAATCTTAACATGAATTTGAGGGACAACCCATATTCAAACTACAATACCTCTTATCTACACCTCATTGTGCCATTGCAATTTCACTGTGAGATTTGATCACTCAGATGTGATTTGGGAGAGAGAGACAGGATTCTACTTCAGGGAGTTCATGGTGAGACCTACTAGCATTCAAAATTATACTTTAGTGTCACTTCTGCTGAAGCACCTCTTCTATAAGTGGGAACCTTCTCATTCACAAATCAGCTCTTGTAAATCTATTGTTATTTATGTAATATTTTATTGTCTTTTATTTTATGGCCCATTATTTGAGGAGGAGAGATATTGCACTATATAAACACTAACATTGATGTTAAGACTGCAATAAACCTTTTACTACAATGGTAAATGCCAAAGACAATGACCAATCCATGAATAATATCCCAAATCCCAGGAATTTTCTATATTCTGTCATTTGGAAATAAAAGATATGAACAAAGATGGAATGGTAACATTCATAAGCAGTCTAAAATAGGTTGTCCTATTGGACATTGTGAACATAGCCACACCCTCATATCATGTTGCAATGGCCACCACAGTGTGCCTAGAATTCCATGCATTATAACATTCAGAGTTGACTGGAATACCTTAGAATAGCTTAGAGATGTGTTTGAATAGTATGGTATTTCATTTTCCATGTAAAACCAATAATTATGCTGAAATGTTTTATGTAAGTCTTCAAGTTTTAGAAAGCTGTTCTTAAGGATGAATTATTATGTATCATAATGATAAACCGTGTACATAAAACTAATTATGTAATTCTTTCAAATTGGTAGAGCAGAAGTCCACTATTTCTACTGAATTAACTTTTTTCATTGCCCATTCCCTGATGCATATTTTATGTGTCCTTCCCCAGCATTCAGCACCCATGTGGTTACTTTCACAATTGAAGTTGTACCTAAATTCCTCAGTGGTTCCAGTGTGGATATCCACCCTTGTTAAACATTATATGCCTATTGCTTCATCTTTATTTCACTCCTGGAAGAACTGGAGTTTGGGATGTATATTGTAGACAACTTCATCTAGAAACAGCGAGAAGGCGTGAGTAATATTCCCATTTTTTAATCCATTTATCTGTTGAAGGGCATATAGGTTGTTCCATAATTTGGCTATTGTGAATTGAGCTGCTATAAATATTTATGTGGATGCATCTCTGTAGTGTGCTGGTCCTGTGTATAAAAACTGAGGAGTGTGATAGCTGGATCAAATGGTGGTTCCACTTCAAGTTTCCTTCCTTCCTTCCTTCCTTCCTTTCTTTCTTTCTTTCTTTTTTACTTTCACTTTTATTTATTTGTTTATTTATTTATTTTTTACTGATTTTATTTTTTTAAATACACGACAGCAGAATACATTACAATTCTTATTACACATATAGAGCACAATTTTTCATATCTTTGTATATATATAAAGTATATTTATGCCAATTCATTTCTTTATACATGTACTTTGCTTTTTTTGCATCACAATTCTTAATACATGTATATACCACAAATTTTCATATCTCTGTTTTTATATAAAGTATGTTGACACCCAATGCGAGCCTTCATACACTTACTTTGGATAATGCCATCCATCACATTTCACCATCCTTGCTAATCCCCTGCCCCCTCCCTTTCCCTCACAGTCCTCTTCCCTATCTAGAATTCATCTATTCCTCTCATGCTCTCCCTCCCTACCCCATTTGCAGGTAAATGAATGGCTTTGGAGAAGATAAAGCTAACTGAAGTTAGCCAATCAAAAAAACAAAACAAAACAAAAACAAATGCTGAATGTTTTCTCTGATATAAGGAAGCTAACTCATAGTGGAGTAGGGAGGGGGACCATTCCAAGTTTTCTGAGGAATCTCCATACTGCTTTCTATAATGGTTGCACCAATTTGTAGTCCCACCAGCAATGTATGAGTGAACCTTTTTCCCCACATCCTTGCCAACATTTATTGTTGCTTGTGTTCTTGATAATTGCCATTCTGACTAGAGTGAGATGAAATCTTAGAGTAGTTTTCTCTGATATGCAGATGCAAATTCACAATAAGGATCTGGGGTAGGGAAAAATAGAGGATTTTTTTTTGGATTAAGCAGAGGGGAGTGAATGCAAGAGAGGGTGTATGGAGGTAAGAAATATAGTAGAATGAATCAGACATTATGTATATATATGATTATATGACTGATGTGATTCTATACCATGTACAACCCAAATATAGTCATACTCTATTTATGTATGATGTGTTAAAATGCATTCTACTGTGATGTATAACTAATTAAAACAATTTTTTTTAAAAAAAGAAACAGCAAGAATGGGTATCTGTATGCATAGGGTGTGACAGAATTAAAATTTACATTCAATTGGACACATTATAAGGGACTGTAGAGTTCTTGAGAATTGAATTTTGCTTATATAAAACAGAAACAACAACAAACAATAGTCAGTCCAATGATTTGTATGTTGTTAGTTCTTTTTAAGTAAACAATATGATTGTTATGAAATGATTGAATTAAGACTTAGAATTCTGTGACTCAAATGTGCATATGTGTATGTAGTATGTATAATATATATATATATATATATATATATATATATATATATATATATATAACTATGCATCATATGTATCTATATCATCTATTTAGTTATTTATTACACTAGATTAGAGCATTGTCTTTGAAACTTGTACTGAAGGACTCAGGACTGGAGCTTATTGTAACAAAGACAATGTGGATGGTTTAATGCTTGTTTGACATGTGACAATTAGACTGAAATCAAGGTTTCTTACTCCAAAATTCCAAAACACATGAATCATGTTTTCAAGTATTTGTTTCTTTCTATTCAATGCATGAATCAAAAGTATTATGATTTATATGATAAGAAACTATTAGAGTAATCCCATTGCCAAACATTTATTAGTGACCTCACAAGTTCACCATAACTTACTTATTAAAAATTAAAAGAAATTTTGAATTTAATATTTATTCAGGGTGAAAATTTTAGGCCATCTAACACATATGGAGTGATAGCTGATAAGGCAAAGAATATTGGTTTTGTATTAATCAATGAAAATTAGCCAATTTTTGACTTGAACTTTGTCATATCTTATTGAGTGTATGTTAAGTTAATTAGGGATAATTTTCCCTAAGACTCAGACACCTTTTTATTGTTTTTTGATATTAACCCACAGCTTAATACTTATTTCAAAGGAGAAATAGTTTTCTTTTTATAACCAAATTACTGAGAAATAATTAAGGAAACCATCCCTCAGAATGCCCATGCTGTTATCATCCCAGTTTATGTTCTTCATTAGAAGAATTATCATGATAAAGAATTCTACAATAAACCTCAGAAAATGCACCTGTTACGCATGCATCTAGGAAATATTCCTCAAGTTCTAGTTCTGAACAATGAAGAATGGAAAGGTCAGGCAGTTGAGAGTGAGGTGGATCTAGAGTTCAGTCTTGTTCTTTGCACTTCTCAAGTAGCCTTTGGGTCATTTATTTTCTCCTTAGTTTCTTTTTCCAAGAAATGAAGCTCAATATTTCCATTACTAAGTGTTTTTCAAGAATAAGAATAATATGCTATGTATAATTTTCAAAAACAAAGTCAATGGTTATTGTAGGTGTGTCTTATTACCCAGTTTGGTTTGACTGACTTTGCTTATCCATCTTGTTTATGGTATGAAATGGCTTATAGATTTTTCTCAATTAGATCTCAGTCTTTACACACATTTTAATGACAATAAATGATAGGTATTAAAGGACAAATTAACAAACCAGTTTTATTTGGCAATTAATTGATAAATTGCAAATCAATAATCATCTTCAAGTAAATGAGTTTAAAGATGTAGAGAAGACTAAACTCTTTTGTTAAAATGAATCTTAACCATGCTATTGGCTTCATTTTTAGCTTCTGTATGTGGTATATTTTATAACAAACTCAATTTCCAATAATAGCTACCCAAATGTAACTCAAGCCCTACTTTGTGCTAAACAGTTGTTATGATATATGCTTTGGATAGAAGCACAAAGTTTAGACTTTGACATATTTATCTTCATGTTTTCCTCATTTTCAGAAATTCTAGCTCCTTATTATCTTAAGAGGGATTTTTATCTCAGGAATGTAATTGAAAAGAAACTATTGATGGCCATGTTTTTTAAAAAATCCAAATTAGGTTTAGGAAAGCAAAAAAGGTTAGTCAACAAAAGAAGTTGGTAGTGAATGTCAAATGGAAAAGAGTTTGCTGTAAGAGGCACCAGGGAGTGTGTGGAAGCTTGTTCTTTGAGTTTGATGAGCTGTCTTCCCTTTGAGAAAAACAGTAAATCATATCTGCCTATGTCTCAGGCCTTTGTTATGCTCAAGTTTGATATATTTAGTGTTCATATATATTCCATACCTAAATCAAGCTCCTTGATCTTCAGAGAAACAGTGAAGTTGCATGCAATGGAAATATAGTTCTAATATAGTTGCTTTGATGGTGACACACAAAATGGAATTTTACACCTTTTTTATTATTTAGTTATTATAACTATTGGGTTTTTTAACCAAAAATAAATAAATTGAGGATTAGAAATCATGAAATAACTGGCCTGTGGGCTTGTGCCTATGATTCATTAGAGCTAAGTTAATCTCTGGGGATTTTGAAAAAAAATACTTGGAAGAAAAAAAACTATATTCCAAAATTACAAATAGTATTCTTCATGGATTATTTCATTAATGAGTGGTTATGTAAAGAAATTGTGAAAGTAAAATGTCAGAAATTTAGTTACATAACCCACAATTTGCCCATAGATCTTTTTATCACAACATCATGGATCACAATGGATAGCAATAGAAATTTTACTCACATATTTAACAGAAGCTTAATTTATTAAGAGCTTCCTAGATAGTCTGATGGACCATTATACTAATATAATACATCATTAAAATTAGTTGATGGTAATGCAGCCATTGTGCACTTCCTATCCCATTGAATCAATAAGAAGGAACAAGTTCTCTACTAGATGATGTGATTAATTCAAATTACTGAGGAAAAATGGGGTCATTGCTCTAGAGTGGAGGCATAGAAGATTATATCTGTGACAGAAATAGTTCTCTGGAATTTTCTGTGGTATGTCTATATTTGAAAGTAAAGATTACTGAAAACAAATGCAACTCTAGCAAAGCGAGGACCACTGACTTTATTTAGACACTTTGGTAGGAACAGCAAGAAATGACATGACAACACTTATGGAGCTGACTGAGGTCAATGGGAATGAATAATAGGGGAGATAAGAACATTTTTATGTATCATAGTCTTGTAATCAATTATAGAAACAGAGATTTGGAAAGCCTGTGTATTTTCTTTACTGATAATTTAAAATTTGTATAAATATGTAATATATGTAACATAAAATTAATCTATATTAATAAATTCAGTTAGGAGGAGTGAGTTCAAGAAATCTATTATACATCATGGTGAGTCCAGTTAATAATAACATGTTGTATACTTGAAAATTCCTCAGAGAATAAATATTTTAAATGCTGTTACTACAAAAAAAAATAAGTATGAGGTAATGTTTGTGTTAGTTTGATTTACCATTTTTTTAGTTTAATATACAAAAAATTATATACATATATATTTAAATATATTAATGTGCTATCCCTTTTCATTTTTTCTTTTTCTTAATATAAAAATTGGGTGTTTAATTTTTATAATTTGGTTTTATATTACAGAATAATCAGATGAATATGAATGAACACGAGAAAGTAATGAAAATTAATATTTCCTACTGATGGCTATGATGGAACTTTGTGTCTTTTAATTTTTGATACTGAGAGTGTTACAGGTAGCCATACCTTGTTAGAGAAAGAGAAGTTCTCAAAGTTCTAGGTCATGGTGAATCCTTCTCTTTCTCTTTGTTTCCTTTGCCTTAGAAGATAGCTGCTGCCTGCAATTTAGGATATTTATGTCGTAACAGGATTATTTGCCTTTTCAATCTTTTTATATTGATTTTAATAATTCCCTGATTTCAAATACCTGCTGTTTAAAATGTATTACTCTTTGATTGGTGCAGACTGACGACCTTGTCCTAGAAAAGTTTCTTTGTATCTTATGAAGTAATTGACATTTTACTGGCATAAAACTAGGCACAGATTGGTAGAACAAAATAGTGAGAAAAGAAATTAGAGCATATGTAGTTAACTGATCTTTGACAAAACACAATGGGGAAAAGTTAATCTCTGCAATAAATAATGCTGGGAAAACTGGTTATCCATATGCAAAATAATGAAGCTGGATCTCTATTTTACACCATAAAATAAAATCAACTCAAAGTGGATGAAAGACTCAAATGTAAGATCTTAACTGGAAAACACCTGGAAGAAAGCGTTGGGAAAGTCTGCTTCACATGGGCTTTGGCAATGATATTTTCAATAGTGCACCAATAGCTCAAGCAACAAAACACAAACAATTGGACTACTTACTTGTAACTGAAAAGCTTCTCTAAAGCAAAGAAATAGACAACAAAAATGAAAAGACAACTTACAGATTGGAGATAATATGTGCAAACCATATATCTGATAAGGGGTTAATATGCAAAATATGTAATTCACTCCCCCAAAAGACTAATTTGAAAATGGGCAAATAAACTTCATAGACATTTTTCCATAGAAGATATAGAAATGGTCAACTGGAGTATAAAAAGGTGCTCAACATCACTAATTATCAGGGAAATATGAACCAAAACTTTAATTAAATGGCTGTAATCAAAAAACCAAAAGGTAAGTGTTGTTGATATGGAAAAATTGGAATCCTTATACCTGTTGGTTGGAATATGTATTAGCATAGCCATATAGAAAACACTATGAAGTTTTCGTGAAAAATTAAAAATTAGAACTATCATATGACCCAGCAATTCCTCTGATGTTGTATACCCAAAGGAAATAAAATCATCTCATAGAGATACCTATGTGCTCATGTTCATTGTAGTATTATTTATAATAGTAAGGAATCAACTTAAGTGCTTATCAATGGATACATGGATAGGTAATAATATATACATTTCTAATAGAATATTATTCAGCTTATTTTTTCCAAAAAAAAAGTAAAAAGGAGATTCTGCCATTTCTGACAACATGAATGAATTTGAAGAATGTTAGTCCAAGTGAAAAAAGCCCACTTACCTTAGGAGCTTAATTTCTTGTCTTACTATCAAGCTACAAATGATTTCTTGAACAGCTTTTTTTTTTTTTTTTTTTTTTTTTTTTTAACCTTTAGCATTTCCCTGACTTTTTTTCCCCTGGATCTTTTCTAAGTCAGTCACTAACACCGGTACATTCTACCTTGAGCTTGGTATCTTCCATTAGCCTCTCCATTTCTGTTCTCTACCCTCCTGATCTTGCTCTATGTCAGGGAGACTGAGCTTATAAACTGAAACAGTGTTCTTTTTGCTTGCTAGCCTCAGGTGAGGTTCTTCTAGAGGAGCCCCTGGCAGCATGAATGAGGAGAACTAGGTTTGCTTCTCTCTCTGTGAGTTGGCTGTGGGTTCACTGTGGCCCTCCATCTAAGCACGGTTCTTGGCCAGACCTTTCTGAACCACCTTCTTGAATTATTATTGTATTGGCAGATTCCCTTTAGCCTAACTCAGGGATATCACACCATTGGTGACTTCCCTAAGCTAGAGCCACATCTTTACAGAGAGTCCCTTTATTAAACCTCCCTCAGTCACCTGGTTTGGAAATGCCATATGCTTTCTGCCTTTTGTCAGAGCCCTGGTTGAGGGATTCTTTTTTATTCTTCTATCCCTTCAGTCAGTTTTTTTTTTCTCTTTCCTTCATGATCTTCAGTACACACACATAGAGATATCTATTGCCTATACTACTGAACCAGCTTCCTCAGTGACTTTGTCTCTTCTTACACTCCCCAGATCCCGCTACCACGTGGCCGCCATGTGGCAATTGCATGTTGTTAATGTGTCATTTTATTTCCTTGGGGATAAGAAAAGATCAGTGATCCAGAAAACTTAGAATTTTCAAAATGAATGAAACAGACATTATTACTGTATATATGTATGTGACTGTATGAACAATGTGATTCTATGATATGTATACTCAGAAAATGAGAAATCATATCCCATCTATGTATGACACATCAAAGTATGTAAGTACATTCTACTGTCATGTATAACTAATTAAAACAAATAAAAAACAAGAATTTTCAAAAATGAAAAAAAAAGTTAAGGCTGCATCTACTAGTAAATGGCTATGGCTTCAGGCTAGTAACTTTTTAGTGGATTCTGATTTTCTGATACAATTTAATACTATGAATGATTATTTGGGATATAAATGGAGAAAGCATGAACACAACTTAATATAGTGACTGCATTCTGTAAATGGTTAATAAATGTTATCCTTATTTTTCATGAAATCTTTTTACAACTCCTCATCATTTACAGAATAAAAGACAAACTCCTTTGTGTGATGCAAAGAACTCCTACTGTAATTTGACCCTAGTTCCTTGGCTTCACCTCTCACTGTGGTTTTATACACAGCATGAAGTTCAGCCACATTGCATTACCTTCACATTCCTATCATCCTTTTTCCTGGTACTTCCTTCCAACCTTAGTGAGTGCCATTACCTTTCTACCAATGCCCTTGACATTCCTAAGCCACACATACCTCTATTTAACTGATATCATATGTACTTAGTCTCAGTTCAAATGCTATCCTAAAGGAAGCTTTCTTTCTTCCCCAGGTGGGTGAGGGCTCTTGCCTCTCCATCTTATGGTCTTAAGTTATTGTTTACCTACTTTTTAAGAATTTCTTCATTCTCAATTATTAGACTATGAATTCTTTTAAGAACAGACACTGAGGTTTCATTTTGATTTATGAGCATCAGGGATGGTTTCTGGCATGTAGTAGCTGTTCAATAAATATTGTTGAATGAATATATCCTGCCCAAATATAATTTTGCAAAGTGTTCATAATTTAAGTAATTTTCAGATGATTTAGAGGTAGCATTTACTTCACAATTCTAAGCTTCTTATCTTGCTTTGCATCTGTTATCCGGTATCACAGCTTAGCTAATGTGTCACCACATTGGATCACAGTATCGCCAATATGATGCCCACATCAACTCTGTTTGTGTTAATACCTGGGAGCTGATCTGGAAGCTGAATCTGCCAAGAAAACTGACATGCATATGTTCAGTGCCTTATTTTATCATAACCTCTAAAAATATACATTGAGAAAATGCCTGCTGACTAAATATTAACATCAAGTATTCTCATTTAAAGTAAATTAAAGTGACAAACATGACAACACAAACATACATATAGCAAGAAGCTGAAAAATATTTTTGTGGGAGAGATTAAGTAGTTGGCTTTACCTCCCTTAAGCAGCTGTCATCATTAAGGGGAAGATGAGAATTGCAATAAAGCACTTTAATATGTGCTAAATCTGATTCTCCTACACTGTAATGTATACACTTGAGAATAATTTACTTTCTTTGGAGTTTAAAATAGTTCTTTTGATTCATCATCTAATGAAATAAAATATTTAAGTGGTAGCTTATCCAAGTTATCTGATATTTTAGTAGTTATGTTTTTGAAAGCAAATCCTAATTCTTAGTAAAGTCTTCATTGTATTTTCAAATAATATAAATACTGTAAATGCATGTTTTAATCTATAGATTTATCAAAAACTTGAATGGCATTTTTGAGAATATTTGGGGGGCGATATTTAAGATTAGCATATGTAGGGTTTTAAAATAGGGCTTATAGGTGAAATGTTTTAATATTTTCCTAAATCTGAAGAAAGTTGGTGTTGTTTCAGTAGCTACTGTTATTTTTATGCGTTTTAATAAACATTTTCATTGTACTTATGCCTTAAGAAAGTATCACAGATGATAGTCTTGGAATAAACAGGATATAGAATTATAGGCACTTTTCCAGTAACACATTATTCAAAAGAAATTTCCCTTTAATGTGCTTTTAATAGGCAGTCAATTTAAAATAAATTATATATTTGTTCTAATACCATATTATTATTTGAGCAGAAAGATACAAAATCCATATTACAATGGTGGGATGCAGGTAGTATAAAAGAGTGGGAGCAATATCAAAGATGAAGATGCACAGTTGCATGGGGTCCACCTATATGAGCAGATAATCATGCTACCCACAGCCTAGAATGGACAAACAGGGAGTCAGTCAGCAGGATCATGAACAGAGAATAAGGTGGATCACCTTCAATACTGAGTATGCACAGCACAAAAGCAGTTGGGTGATTCTAGAGTCAAGTATACAGAAAAGAAGTATTCTCTACCTTCAGGGGAATGACAGTTCAAAGGAGAGCAAAGGTATAAGTAGGTAATAATAGTATGGTGTTAACCCCATACTGGAACATGAATAATTCAAATACAAGCTCACACTCAGCATATACTATGAGCTTGATACTATGCTAAAGAAGCATATTACTACTTATATAACTGTCACAGGAACCACACATTTTACACCATTATCATCTCTACTGCATAGTTAAAAACAAACACCTGTTATTAGAAAACAAAAAACTGGCCAGGTGTGATGGCACACCCCTGTAATTCCAGCAACTCCTCTGGAGGCTGAGGCAGGAGGATTGTAAATTCAAAGCCTGCATCAGCAATTTAGTGAGCCTTAAGCCAGTTAGCAAGACCCTGTCTCAAAATAAAAAATAAAAAATAGTTGGATATATGCTCAGTGGTTAAGCATCACTGGGTCCAATCCCTACTACAAGTGAAAAAAAAGAAAAAAGAAAGAAAGAAAACAACAAGCTGGATCATCAGGTAATTGAAACAGTATGATATTTATTGAACTGTAGTTATGTAGAATTTGCATTTTACAAATCACAGGTTTAAGAACAACATCATCTTCAAATGCAGATTCATAGACACCAGTACCAGACCTACTTAATTTTAATTTCTGGACAAGGACCTGGGGAATTTGCCAAATAAGTGATCTTAAATCACACAATGATTTACAAAGCTAAAGTAGAAATTTTTTAGCAGCATTAGGCATTTTAGCTACACAGCCATATCTGCTTATGAGAAAAACTATGTTTAATAATGCTTCAAGTATTTATGATGAACTTTGGCTGATTTATTTAAATTACCTGATATACATTTGCTGCTCCTGTTCTTGCAGTATTATTCATTATACTTTAGTAGTTCTGTGCAATACTGTATTTGTACAAACACAAATTATTTTTCTCAATGAAATTATTCTCCAATGTTTTTTGGTTAAGTTTTCAGAGAAGTGAATGGTTGGTGGTTATCCCAGCATGTTACTCATAAAAGGTCCTTCCCAATAGGTGCGTATATCCATAAGGCAGCAGGTTCCTTTCTACAGCTTGCCCGAAAAGTTTCAGCTCTTCAAACTCACTGAGCCCTTATTAGATCCATATGACAAGCAGCTAAACATGCGGACTATGAAAAATATGAAGGATACATTAGATTAGAAAATAATAAGAAAAAATAGATGTAAGTTGTATACATGAAATATACTTACAGCAAGGTGCTATGGATTGCAAATAAATGAGTTAAGAGAAATTCCTGGGATGCTCATAAAAGAAAAAAAATGGGATTTGAGGATTAATACTAAATAAGGTAGTTTTTAAGGCTACTAGAACTAAAGAGGAAACAGGAAACATTAGACTGTGATAAAAGATATGAAAATATAAACATCCAAATTTTGTAAGCTGCAAACAGTTTAGCAGAAAATATCAGGACAGATCTCTTAGACATGTAAGAGCTTGATAAAAATATAGTTATAATGAGAGACTTCAAAATACTTATTTCAATTTCAGATAGCACTGTAAGAAGTAAAAGTGAGTGAGGGGAGAAAGGAATTTAAAAACACAATAAGTGAAGTTGATTTATTAGATATATTCAGAACCTTCTATTACTACCAGAGAGTATGTATATTTTTATTGGGTCTATAGAACTATTAATAAAATAATGGCAACCTTAATATTTTTGAAGTAAGAGTGTTCCAGAAATATATCTGTTTATCAGTATGCAAGAAAATACAAATAAATGATAAGTTATAAGTTATAAATAATACAACTTATTTCCAATTCCTTGATTATTAGAAATTAAAATACTTATACACCTACTTACATTTTGAATTGAATAGGAAATTGAAAGGGAATCCTGATTCTCTGGAATGCAATAAAAAAGGCACCATATCACACCAAAAACTGTGAGTCATGATGCAAGCTGCTCAGAAGTTGATGGCATTCATTATTAAAGACAGATAGGAAAACCAAATGAAATTTGTAATCATCTAGTAAAAACTAAATAACAGTGAAATAAAGTAAATTATATTAAAGAGTTTAAGACAATAGCAAAAACAAACAATAACAACAAAATTGGTAGAAAGGTACAATAAAACAATATGAATCTTTTATAAAGAACAAAGAAACCAAACAAAATTAGATACTACTAGGAAAAGGAAAGGAGAAATGGTCACTTATATATTTGAAAGAAAAAAATAACCATTAAGTAGATTCTAGAATCATTCTATTGCAACACATTTGAAAATGTTGAGAATGGATGTTTTCCTTTCAGATAACACAGGAAAAGAGAATAACTTAGCAAAATAGACAAATTACCAAAGAAGACCATTGATATCAGAATAAAATAAGTTCAAAGCTGAGCTTTTCTTAAATTTTGAAATTAGTTAACTCAAATGTTATTTCAATTATCCTAAGCAGCTAAAACTATGGGAAATTCAGAATTAAATTTATATATTCAACATTATTAGTATCTAAGTCTGATAAAGAAGAAAAATGATTAAACCCACTATCACTTAATGCTGCACAAAATTTAACTGAAGGATAAAGATATTCTAGTAATACATCACAAGATTATACACTATTACAAATAGGATTTATTCCAAGAATACAAGGGTATTTCAGTATGTGTAAATCTATGTAATCCATTATATCAATAACTTAAAGTAACAAAGTAATGTGATCATATCAATAAAGAGTAAAAAGGAATTTGGTGAAATGTAGTAATTATTTTCTAAACAGAAATACATATTATGCTGTTTCACTTATATTGGAAATTAGATTTGGTGATAGAACTGTGCAAATAGTTTATAATTTTTATGAAACAAAAAAATCCAAAATTATAAAAAAGTTTGGAAATAAACAATAAATAAGGAATGTATAATTGAACAGATACATATCACAAAAAATATAAGGACATTATAATCAAATCAGGATGGATTATATGTACAGAAATGATAATTCAGAAATAGATGGCAGGATATATAAATATTTTAAATTATAATTGTGGCATTTTATTTCATTAGAAAGTAAGAGATAACTTCATAAACAGTGTTGGTTCAACTATCTAGGTTTCTGGCAAAAATCTTTCTAAAATATAATATGAAAAAAGCAATGAAAATTCTGCAAGAACATATAGTAAATACAATGTATAATTCAGAGAAACAAAGGAAAAAAAATGACCAAGACTGGAAATTTAGAATACATATGTGAAAAGAGAAAAACATTTGATTACATCTTTTTAAGAAAGTCTCCATAGTACTTAAAATGTATCACGCACTAGTTAAAAAAAAGCATTTTTCTGATATCACTTAATTTTCATAGCTACATGAGGTAGGTATTATCTTTGTTTTATAAACATGGGTGTTAATGTATTGGTCACACAGCCAGTAAACTGTACAGCAAAAGAAACCTTTAATGAAGTGAATAGGCTAGCAATAGAGTTAAGGAAATTGCTTGTAGTACAAAGGACAAAGATAGGGTATTGCCTGTTGTACAAAGAACTCATACAAATTAACAAAAAAGATGAGAAGCAAGTATCCCAGTAAGATATAAAAAGACATAAATACAGAATTAGAAATCCAAATGGTCAACAAATAATATACAGAGACACGTGAATGTACTATTCCTAGGGAATGTGCCACTTAAAGTAGCAAAGAGACATCTGTTATACTTGTCCAATTGTTGGATGTTAATAAGACCCGAAACACCTGTTGCTTTTGCTTATTATGTTTTGAAGACTTTTCCCCAAGTTGTGTTTTTGAGAAGTCTGACATTGTATTGACTTATTAATAACAAATACATATAGGGAGATATAAATGTATACAAATCTAACCATGATGTGTAATTATAATGCACCAGTAAACTCATGAAGAAAAGTGTGTGGAACATTCAATAGAAAACAAGTGTGTAAATACTTCTAGGGTACACACTACCTGTCCAATCAGAGCTGCTAATGAATGCACAACTCTTTATACTATCTCCTAGAGAGCCTGTAACTCTGCTGTGAACTACCTACCCACTTTGTAGAAAGTTTCTCATTAAAACTTCCCACCAACTTTTTAGGTAGGTACTGTTATAGTTGTCATTTTACCTATGATAAAACTGAGGTTAAGAGATGTTAAGGAAGTTGCCCAAGGTCAGGTAGCTCATCAGTGGCCGCCTCATGATCTGAACCCTGCTCCACCTCACTTCTGGATCACATATTTTACTTCCTGAAATACTAACTGCCTAAAAGTAAACATACTTTTTTTCCCTTGTGCCTTGCTAAGTTTTCGGTTTTGGCATATTGCCAAGTATGACCATTTTTAGAAGTTTTACTTGTATAATATATTTTTTATTAGAACGTTATAGTTATTCATAGTAGTTGGATTCATTTTGACAAATCATACATGCTTGAAATTTTATTTAATCTGTATTCCTTCTCTTTCCTCTACTGACCTTCCTTTCTCTAATTTATATATTTATTTTTGATTGATACTTTCTACACTTACATGAAGGTGAAATGTCCTGCTGTGCATTTGTGTGTGCCTATAACATGAATTTGTTAAATTCATTTTATATTTCCTCTCCTTTCCCACCTTTGCTCCCTCCCTCTCAATCTCCTTCTTCTATTTCACTGATCTTCCCTGTATATTTATTATATCTGACTACTCCCACCTTCTTTCTCTTATTTTTCATGAGAGAAAACATTTGACCTTTGATTTTCTGAATCTAGCTTATTTCACTTAATATAATGGCCTCCATTTTCAACCATTTACCAGCCAATGCCAAAATTTCGTTCTTCTTTATGACTGAGTAAAACTCCATTGTGTTGATCTATTCATCTATTGACTGATATCTGAGCTGTCAAAATTTGAGTATTGAAATTGTGCTGCTATAAACATTGAAGTGGCTGCATTGCTCTAGTATGCTGACTTTAGCTCTTTTGGATAAATACCAAGGAGTGGGATAGTTGAGTTATATAGTGGTTCCATTCCTTTTTTTTTTCCAACACAATCTCCATACTGCTTTCCAGAGTAGTTTTACTAATTTTTAGTCCCAAACAAAGTATGAGTATACCTTCCCCCCACATCCTTGCCAGCATTTATTATTATTTAAAAATACATTTTTTGTTAATACTGTACATCTATAGAAATCTGATTTTTCCTATAGTTGAAAAGAAGATTTTGTGTCCTTGGAAAAAATTCTAAATTATAAAATATAAGATAAAATGACAGTGACAATTTTTACACGTGATAAAGCCAGAGGACAGTTTTAAAGTCACTAGAATTCATAAATTTTGAGATTATCTAGATAAAAAATAGTAAAAATATTTTAATCACATAGTATGTTTAATTTATCAGAATTATATATCTTAGTTGATCAAAACCATTTGAGAAAGATTGAATTTCCAAACAACTCAAAAGGTAGCATTTCTTAATTTGAACCAGATGATGTATTTGATCAAAAAAAATTTCTGAAGTTAATGGAAAACATACAGTAAGGAGAGTGAAATGTGATGAGGTCAAGGGCAAACCAAAGTAAGTCTGTGCTTGAAATAGCCTGTTTAGTTAAAGAATACCAGAGGGGCAAAACAGTCACCAAGCAATTACTCAAGAGAGACACGTTTATTAGTTGTTTTTAAAATGCAGATCCAGTAATAATTCCAATCTGTCTCCAATGAATGTTAAACTCCACAAAAATACATTTTAATTTTCAAAATGCTGTGTTTTAAATAAATGCAAAAGTCTCAAAGAAGAGCCCCAGGCTACATGTGAAAGTTACAGCTGTAGAAATTAATTTACATGAAAGAGCTATCATGCCTCCTTTAGAAAAAGCTTGCTGCTAGAAAACACAAGGCAGCCCAAATATTAATAAAGGATCTGGAGACTTCAACAGGAGGCACTGACAGCTGCAATCATTTATTTTTTAAACTCCTGGCCATGTTATAACATGCCTGCTAGATATGAGGTAGGGTAGTAAAAGGAAAAAAAAATTGATGAAAGAAACAGCCAGAAGGCCTTCAACACCTTTCAAACCTACTATTCTTATGTCCTTGAAATTTAAATGAGAATCTTATCAGTGGAAATTAATTCTACGTCATTAAATTCCCCAAATAAATATTCCCTTTGGTGTAGCCACATCACTAATAAAACCCGTATAAAGAGAATTTTAAAGTTTTAATTAATTATAGAAAAGAAAGGGCTCTAATTTCCTCATACATTTGCAAAAACACTGTGTTATGAAAGTGTTACTAGTTAAGATCCAGTTCTTTTAATTCCATTTAAAAGTTATTGACTCGGGGGTTGGGGTGTACTTATGCTTAGCATGTACAAGAATCAGGGTTCAGTCCCCAGCAGCTAAAAAAGAAAGTTACTAAGATCTTCCTATGCTTTAGGTGTACATGGATATCTGAATTAAGTTAGCTGTAGGCCTCTCTCATGTTCACTTTTGACTTCATTCTTTTACTTTGACCAAACAAAACCTTCTTTCCAAGGAATTGGCCCTTCTGTTGTAGTCCTCACAAGTATTCATAGGAGAGGTTCTCTTAAGGTAAGGAGGATAACCTGGAAAGCCTGGTCAGAGGGGCTATTTAGATGCGGATTACATTCTCAGCCATATCTCAGGAAAATTTCTCAGGAGCATCTTCTAAATATTTCAATATCACATTAATTTTCTTTTTTATATTTATCTGGTATTACATCTCATTCCATTTTTTAATTTTTATGGCTCTTCAAAGCTCTGGAGATGTTGACATACACATACAAATAAATATGTATATGTGTGTACAAATATATAATATGTATGTACAAATATGTATATTTGTACATACATATTATGTACAAAGAGAGAAAGAGAGAGAGAGAGAGAGAGAGAGAGAGAGAAGGAGAGAGAGAGAGAGAGAGAGAGAGAGAGAGAGAGAGAGACACTTTCAGCACTTATGAGTTCTTTTTTATCCTTGTGTTTTTCTATTCTTAAATCCTGGGTATCGAATAATCTTTATTTGTTCTGAAGTTCCAAATGATATATTCAGCACAGTATCTGTGTAGTAGATGTTTTAAGATGTTGCATACATAAGAAAGAATTTTGTCTTCCCTCATGAGTAAAAACTTCACCATGAGTAACTATAGAGAATTTAAGACAAATTTATCTCTGTTTATCTTTTTTCCCCTATTATTTCTTCTCTGCATTGTTTACTTTCTTAAAGACACATGATCTACCTCTCCCTCAACTTTCTTATTGCTCCCATTCTGCTTTATTTTTCACTCTTCCATGGAGCTGCAATCTTGATAATCACAAATAAGCTCTTTTTAATGTAAATTTTTTAAAATTTATTATATTAGACAAAGGTACCAAGAACATGCATTGGAGAAAAGAAAGCCTCTTCAACAAATGGTGCTGGGAAAACGGGAAATCCATATGCAACAAACTGAAATTAAATAAACCCCTATCTCTCACCATGCACAAAACTCAACTCAAAATGGATCAAGGACTTAGGAATGCAACCAGAGACTCTGCGTCTAATAGAAGAAAAAGTAGGCCCTAATCTCCATCATGTGGGATTAGGCTCCAACTTCCTTAATAAGACTCCTGTGGCACAAGAATTAAAGTCAAGAATCAATAAATGGGATGGACTCAAACTATAAAGCTTCTTCTCAGCAAAAGAAACAATCTGTGAAGTGAATAGAGAGCCTACATCTTGGGAGCAAATCTTTATCCCTCACACATCAGATAGAGCACTAATATCTAGGGTATATAAAGAACTCAAAAATCTAAACACAAATGAGCTCTTAATAGCAAACCTTCATCCTTTTGGTCCAGGCATCATTATCTAGCTTCAGTTTTGTATCCTCATCTCTTTCATAGACATGTCCATTTGAGTGATCAATTATGACCAAAATTCATGCTGTATAACACAGATCTTCTTCCCTCTGAAAGCAAACATCTTTTTCTCTATTTATTATAGAGGCATTTTAAATCACGAGGATTAAAACATGTATGACTCTGCCTGCCCCTCATCATACCAAAATCTTTTCCTAAACCTGTCAGTTCTTCTAAAAACTACTTTTGGAAGCACCCTACCCTCCACCCCCCACTTTCCTTTCCATCTGTTTAGTAACCCACACTTCAGGCTCTAATACATCCAACACAGAGCTTGAAATACTCTCTAAGCTAGGTTTTTCTCCCTAGTATTACTCTCCTTAATGCTAATTTTCCTATTACTAATCTTCATAAAAGTTTCTCTAAAATTATTTTTTGTGGAAAAAATTTCCATTATTTTTATTTTGTATAAAATAACACAAAGACTTCTTAACTGGTGATAATAAACTCCAGATTCTCCATGTAGCTTAGTTCTCCAAGAGGATATTTCAATTCTTCCCTTCTTCCTGAGAAGTCTACTTTATCTTGTCACTTGAAAGTGTCTTGGATATACTCTATTTTAACTAATTTTTTATGTCATTTTCCACATATGCTGATGTTCTAGTAATATTTGAAGTTTGTTGACTTTTAAGGCACATTATTGAACTTCCACATTGCCAAGCTTTTACTAACCATTTTTCTTTATGGAGAAAGAAGTCTGAATCATTTGACAAAATGTATTGTAGTAGTGATTATGCACTTAATTGGTTCATAAAATAGAGCTTTTATACTTTTAATATAGTATATACATATGCACTAATGGATTAATAATATATATGTACATGCTATTGTATTATTTATATATAAGTTAATAAGTTCTAAAGCTGTTTCAAGAAAGTACTATATATAAAAAATTTCCATAGCTCTCATGTTATATATAGAGGAAAGGTATATAAACTTTTAATACCTCCACACAAATGAATATGACAAATATTTTAAAAGACTGGTCTTTATTCTTATCTGGTTCACGTTTCTCTTCTGATTCTCTATTCTGAAGATCTTTCTCTTTATCCTCTTTCTCTCTCTTCCCCTTGGTCCTACTCTTCTTTCTACCTTATTATTCCATCTCTACCTTTCTCACATGTCAATGGCAGTTATTTTTTTATTGTGGTTGTGTACACATTTGCTTTAGCATTCCTTCTGAGTTCTACAGCTTCATCCATCTTTTGACACATAGCCCTCCCTTACTTTCAAATGATAGCAAAATACTGGCTCTATCTAGAATGACTTCTTTCTGTTTTCGAGAAGCTAAACTTCTTGCTTTCTCTCATTTTGAGTTTGGTATTATGGTCTGTAAATTGCATTCTCTAATTTGTCTTGTATATTGCTGAGAGCCACAGCCGAGTCGGAATGGCCCCTGGCATTTTGCCAATAGTATTGGTTGAGAGGCAAGCCATTAAGATGATGCTGGATTGATTCAGTTGTATATTAGACCTTTACTGTCTGCCTCCGCCTGCTACTTTGGAGTTCTTGTGCTACTTTGGAGTTCTCATGGGGATTCCTGGAGAGTTCCCATTGGTCGGGGAAGTGCGGGAGGAGAGATTTCCGGAAGAGGGATTTCCGGTTGTTGGTTCCAAAGAAATTTATGACACATGATGGTTTCCTGGTGGGATTAGATACTTATGAGTTTGCAAGCATGATTTTTACAGCCATCAGGTCATGACTGTAGATTGGTTTGACTATTAGGATGAATAGATCTATTTAAACCAAATTCATCAGACATTCTGAATTTAAAAAACCTCAGTGAAAAACTATTGAACGCAATAGAATAGGGGATGTATGTGGTATGTTGAAAGGAGAAATGTCATCTGATAGACTGAGAGGCTTTCTTGAGTAGTGTAAACTAATACTTGGCCACTTTTAGTCACTGCTGTTTGGTAGGGCGTGTTTCTCAAACCACAGGTTTAGGTAGTAGGTCTGGTCTAACCATACTTAGGTTGCCTCCTGTAATGCTGGTAATTGTTAGTATGAAAAAATTTGATCCATACATACTGATAAGCCTAAGAGGCACAAATATCATAGTTCACTGTTTGCAAACTTTAGTATTCCAGGCAGAGTGGCAGTTATCAGAGCCAAAAGAAGAACCACAGGCCTCTATCCAGACGATCTTGGAGGTTATTGAGGAAGAATGATGTGTAAAAATAAAATTAAAAGAAGGTATTATATACTGTCAAGTAGATATAAACACTGCCAATAGACAACAGATATAAACCACAGTTTTTACTTGATTATAGTGAAATTTTTTTTTCTGAATTAGTGAGCAGACATAGGGACCCTAATCACTTAATGCAAAATGACCTATTCATAAATGTGGGCTGAAGAAAGTGGATAGGACTGTGAACAATGCTTTTGAAGGGACTTGAGAGTAATGAAAATATATCCTGGATGGCTCAGGTAGAAGAGGCTATAAGTCAGGTTTCTACAATGTAAAAATAATAATTTGTGTTAAATTTGTGTAATCATATGAATGAGATGAAGGTATAAGGTTTTTGTGATATTTTAAATGTTTTTTATTAGTGTATTATAATTATACATACTATGGGGGTTCATAGAAATATATTTATACATGTGTATAAGAAGGTACGGGTTTTGTAAAGTTTTTCATATGCAAAATCAGGCCTAAAGTTTCTATATCTTTTATCTTCTATTAATTTTAATTGCCAATTATTTGCAAGTTAAAAATCCTGTAATCCTCTCATTTTTCTGGAGCAAGGAGGGCTGATTTTCCATATAAAGCATGGGCTGCTAATAGGAACAGTAGTCACAGGGGAAACAAGAGCACAAAGTTTAGAATATTAGTGAAATTAAAAGACAAAAATGAGGAGGGCATCCTGGAAAAGTAAAAATGAAAAAAAAATTACTTAGTTTTTTGCAGTATCAAGGTAAAAATGAAGTTATTTCATTAACATGTTCTTAGGTAATTTTAAATTCTAAGTGAATATTTAAATTTGGATTTAAAAGATGGCCTACATAAGATTTTGCATCATCTGAAAGAATATTTTAATTGGTCCATCTGGCATTTGAAATAATACTCTACTTATTATAAAGCAGGTGTTAGACACTTTTGAATATTCTATCCTTAATTAAACATTAAAAAAGTAAGATTACATTTTCTGCTTTGAAATTTAAAAATCTAAAGTTAGTAGGCATGAATAACAAAATGTATAGAATCATATGATTTTGCAGTTTGGATAACTAATGATTAGATATTATTTCTTAAATAGTAATTCCTGATATACTTTTAGACCTAATACATGTAATAGTAAATTACTGTCAATACTCAGAAATTATATTAGAACTTTGTTTACTCATCCCAATTGAGAAAATTGCGTATATTCTTTAATATCATAGAGCTCAGCAAACAGTTACTTTTGAAAGGATAGCTCACCACAGATTTAACAGAGCTTTAGTTTCATTTTGAAGAAAGTTAATCTGTCATTTGATATCTCAAAACAAAAATAAATTATAAATATGTAGCCTGAATTAATAAACAGATTTTTAAAGGTCATCTTTGGTTCTTTAAACTCAGATTTTTAAAAAGAATTTAATGATCATTTGGATGCCTATAAGCATGAAAATCAACTTAATGATTCTTCCTTATAATCTATATGTAGAAAATTATAACATTTGAGAAAGAGAATAAGTTTATTTTTTGAGTATGCAGTAGGATAAATAGCAATACATAAGACTGAATCAAATCTGAGAAGTTTGAAAACTGAAATCTCAAGTGAAAGGATCTAGGATTATTTTTGGCCAACTCTATACAAACATCTGTTTACTTAAATAAGTGGAAGAGAGAAATTCAATGAGATCCTGGTTCCTGTGTTGCACAGCATAAACACCCCAACTCCACTTTCATGCATGAATTCTGACTACAAATAGGTCCTGCAAGTGACAACAGGCATTAAAATATAGCAATCATTGAGCAAAATTCTATGCAAGACAATATGCCATCTTAGTTACATAGTTATAGTATCTATTCTCTACAATCTTACATTCTAACAAGGAACTAGAGGCTTACAGAATGTATTTGGATGGCAGGAGAACAACAACTTACTGCTGAGAGCAGAAAAAATAAACCACATGTCAAATTCATATATAATATAAAATAGGCATAGTTTATTGAGACTAGAAGATACAATTAAGATTTACATTTATTTCAGTAGGCTTTCCAATTTTATTAGTTAACACTGTAGATTCTAAATAGTTACAGTAGAAAAATAGAAATTAGGACAAAGTGGTTCAAAGGAAGCTTATTGAATAATATTTACAGGGTTTATATAAATCTGGCTGATTCACAGGAGTTAGACTGATAGTTGTTCATAAGTAAAACATTACTGAATATTTTAAGAAATATATAGATGAGAATACACTAATCCTTTAAGGGTTTTACTTAAGCAGGAATGGGTTTACATACACAAATATTCATAAATGGTTCATACATAATTCCCATCAATTGCTTGTTGAGACCTGTTACCAGGGATTTATTCCTTAAGAGTTAGAGATTATCATATGCTTTGATAGACTACTCTTCCATAGTTTCAGAAAATCAATCAATCCTTAAGAGTAGAGATTCTGAGAATAGGACTGAGAAGCATCAAGTTAACATTGATATGGTAGCATTCAAAAGATTTAGTCTGGGCTTTGAGAGTGCCTGCTACACATCTGTAATATGCTATGTATAGCATATGTCTTATAAAATTACATTAAAATAGCTCTAAACATAGTTAAAGACTCACTTCTTCTTTAATATGATAGATGGTGGTAGAACAGACAGTAATAAAAAAATTGAAGAACAATAAAAATATATTCATATTGGAAGCCAAATAGGTCTATAGGGTATTGTCACATTAATTTAGCCCAAAGACAATGGATGAAGTTATAGGCCTTTCATATTTGAAGCAGACTATCTTTTATTTTTGAGGTGTTAGTTCTCAGATTTCCATGGCTCTTTGATGTCATTCCAAATCTTCACAGGTGTACACCATTTTTGATAAATATGTAAAGCTTCTTGTTGCTATATTAAGTACCTGTTCTGTCATAACAATATCTCATTATATGAAAAGTGGGGGATGGCACATAGTGTACTATAAAGCCAGATACTTTAAAATGTATTTATTAAAACATGTGAGAACTATGCCCCAGGAATATTAGGTAAGAATCTCGTAGTGAATAAAGAATTTTCCTTAACCTTTTGACTTAGTGAACCACAACCAAGTTTAATAGTTAGATAATCAGAGATGGTTTTATAGACGCTAAGAGTTATTGTTACTCTGTACTACTGGCAGTATTTCAGTAATTACTGACATTTTTCTATGGTTTGAATCTCTTTATTACTTTGCCATTAGAATTATAATATCCTAAATTGCACTAGTGAGAGAAAATATCCTGAGAAACATCAGCCAAGGTAGGAGGTTGAACATTGTGCTAATGCATCATTAACTTATTGTGGTAATTTTACAAATAATTAGATATTTTAATTTATTGAGTATATGATAAGTAGAGATTTTCTTAACCTGGATACTACATGATTACTATTATTATTAAATAATAAATAGATATTTAATTACAAATCTTGGGGCATTTTTATATAAGATTTCACATAGATTTAAAATCAAAACTATTGAGGCAATGGAGGAATGCAATTCTACCCTTAATGTCTTATTTCACTTATATAAAGCACTGAGTAATATCTTAGGATGATTTAGATCATGCTATGGGATTTCCTGTGTGGATTCTGTGTGGGAATGGATAGTTTTCAACCAATATTAGTTGTCTCATTTTTCTGTATGAATCCCTTTTCAAAATTAATTGAATATTAATGGATGTTTCTACCCTTAATATGGAATATTGAAAAAGTGTACTTAAAAAAGTATCACCTCAAACTTTTTATATAGCAACAACTTCCAAAAGCTCAATGTTATAAGCCCTATGAATGAGAGAGTGCTCGAAGAATATAATGAATAATCTCTTCTCCACTTTTTCCAAATGGCCCTCATTTGTTTACCACATTCACATTTCTACCATATTCAGCTACCATTGTACTTAAAATATTTCTTTAAAATCAATTTTATTTATATAAATGTATTTTTAAAAGAAATATGCCACTTCTGAAAATCAACCATGAAATTAATTTATTAAATACCAAGTAACTTATATAAAGTACATACAATAAACATAAAACACTGTTACTACATTTAAAATAAAAATAATTTTTATATAAATAAAAAGAAACCTATTAAAGCAATAAAACTAAGTAACTGAATATATGTACCTCTGGTATTATGGTTTAGATATTAGTTGTCCCCCAAAAGCTCGAGGCAATGCAAGAAGGTTTAGAGGTGAAATGATTGGTTATTAAAGCCTTAACCCAATTGCTGAACTAACCCACTGATAGAGATTAACTGAGTGGTAACTATACTTTTAAAACTTGATTTTGGGTGGTGCCTGACCTCTTACACTGTTTTCTTTTAAAATTGCATTAGATCTTTTTTTTCCATATAAATATTTGAATCAGTTTGCCAATATTCTCAAAATAATTTGCTGGAATTTTGTCTGGGACTATGTTGAATCTATAGAATGAGTTAGGAAAAACTGACATCTTAACAAAATTTCCTATTTATGTAGATAAAATATCTCTCCATTTATTTAGATTTACTTTTATTTCTTTCATCAAAATTTGTATTTGTTCAGAGATATACTTTTTACATATTATTAGAATTATTTTTCATCTTTACAATTTTGGAAGCTAATGTAAATTGTATTGTGTTTTAATTCCAAATTCTAATTATTAATTTCTGAAATATAGAAATAGAACATCTCTCCATATATTTAGATTTTCTTTGATGTTTTTCATCAAATTTGTGATTTTCCTCAGATTTTGTACATATTTTACTAAAGTTACTTACTCCTCATCTTAAAATTTTTGAAAGTTAATCTAAATGATATTATATTTTAAATTTAAATACCAGTTATTCATTGCTGGAATGTAGAACATAATTGACTTTTCTGTATTATCTTTGTATCCTAAAACCTGAAATATTCACTTACTTATAGAAAAACATCACTTGGTTAAAGAAATCTTTGGTGATTCTTTGTGATTTTCAACTTTGATAAGTACTGTCATCTGCAACCAAAGATGTGATTATTTCTCATTTCCCAGTCTCTATGCCTTTCTCCCTCTTTTCTTGTCTTGTTGTGTTATCCAGGACATTAAGTATAATGTTGAGTTAAATAATTTTGTTGCTCTTTTATTGAAATTTGAATTGAGCACTAAGTTAATTTGTTTTCATTCTTTTTTTCTGATAAAAGTATTTACAAGTATGAAGTTGCTTCTATCCACTGAGTTGGACTAATGAATCTGATGTGTAACCATTTTATGACTTAGTTTAAAACACTTCATATTTCCTTCACTATTTTAGTATAAATTAGTTAATTTATGAATTTTAGCTTCTGGGAAATTTTTACTTTCTTGATATTTTAGTTTTATAATATTCTGTATAATGCTCATTTGTAAAAATTATTTGGATTCCTTTAACCTCCTTTATATATGCACTGACTTGTGAATGTTTTATATGTTCTCAAATATGACCTTTGTGCTCTGTTCTAACACATATATATATAATGTGAATAATGTCCTTAAATATGTGTATATTGCTAATGTATATAATCTGATATATTCATATACACACACACACACATATATATATATATATATATATATATATATATATATAGTCTTCAAAAAAACTGTTGTTTTTTTATTTCTGATATATTATTTGCAACATACATAATATATAATCTCTATTTTGCATGTTTGAATATTTTTATTTCTTGAAGTGTTTGTTTTCTATCTCTTTGTTTATTCCTACTTTTTGGCTTACACTTTTTAAGTACATATATTAGATGAATGTAAAATTTTCAGATAAATATAAGATCTCCAATTAAAATCATCAATATATCTGTTTCTGTATTTTATTTCATTTATTTAGATTGTTTATGGCTATACTGTCAGTTGCAAACATATTTGTAATTAATATACTTTCTTGAATTGCTACTCTTTTTTCTTATAAATAGGCTATCTTTATCTTTTATCATATTTTTCATTGTGTATTATTGTTATTAAATTTATTTATATTATCATATTCTATCAACATTGTCACAAAACATCAGCATTTGGTTGTCTTAGGTTTTTTTAGTCTTTTTGTTAAATTCAAGTCTAATCAAATATCCTGTAGCTTTCTTTTTCTTTCATTTTTATTTTGTCTTATTGATGTTTTCATTTTACTTGGCTTAAAAGGCTTGGACCTAGGGAAGTAAGAAAGTGCTTCCAAAAATTTCAACATTTTTGGAAATTACTTCCAAAAAATTTCAATGAAGAGAAAATAATATAATAATTCTCTTTTCACTTCATCTGTCTTTAATTTTTTCATGCATTTCTCTTCAAAACTTCAATAAAAATAAACATATGTATGTGCCTACATATATGACTTCTAGAAGTTATGTTGGTTCTTTCTTGTCATTTTTTTGTGATTTTCCCTACATATCCTACCATTAATTTTGTGAGACATATTTTATTCTTTAAACATTTTAAATCATATTTTTAAGTTTCTACTTATATGATTGTCATGCTAATTTTTCTCAAATGTGTGTGCTGACACTTTACAGCCATCCATTTTCTTTTGTGCTCTTAAATTTTAAATTATAGTCTCATTTTCAGAACAAATTATTTTCTAAAAGAATACTATATTTTTGGGTTGTGAAATTAAATCTACAAAGTAATTTACATTTGCCTATATTGATGACTTATTAGTTTAGCTATTTCTAGTCCAATTTATTTCCAAGTCTTTATTTGGGCACTTCTTTCTCAGACTCATAAATGGGGCCTTGTTCTGTACTTTTATTCCTAGAATGCTATGAATGTGATACAATTTTTAAAAATAACTTTTTTAAGTAAGAACTTAGTTGTGTATTTTCATGAAGAAAGCAGTCCTTTGATGCTCTTGGCTTTGTAAAATGAGTTTTGTTTTTGTTCTCTGACTAGTTTGAGCTTGGAGCCACCACTCTTATAGGCATAATAATCTCAGTCTTACACTTTTTGTTTAATATTTGGAACATTTTGGATAGGTAACCTTAGAAAATACTTTTGGTGGCCTGATAACCCTGGCTTTTAATTTCTTATATTTTAATGGCACATAGATATATTCTTCCTTCAATATCAGCTATAAATTTAGTTACTTTTAATTTTTAGATTTTATCCATAATTTCTGTTGTATGAGTTCAGGAAAATGGCACATCTAAGTCAGATCAGTCCACTATTCACCAAATTACGTAGAATAAAATATTTTTACTGCAACAAACTCTATTATTTTATTGTTTTAGGATTAGAGTATAGTTTATATAAAATTGATGTCATGTTTAAAGTAAATAATACTATTAATAAATAGCTAATGAATACAATTAGTTTATTATATTCTAGTTACTTTAAAATATACTAAATATTCCTCATATGGATCCAATGCAATAAGTAATTAGGTATGAAAATTGAAATATGGAGACTTGAAGTAACTTGTGAAGTCACCATAAAATCAATGGAGAATCAGTAAATTATCACTCTGGATTCAAAGTCCATAAACATTGTGCTGAAGCAATAATAACATTTATAAACAAATAATATAATATTAGTAACTTTTATAAACAAACAAAAATATTTTAAATGTGACCTGGTAAGATAATGGAAACTGCAAAATGCCAGAAGCATAAAAATAATCAAATTTGTTAAAGCAGGAAATAGAAATTTATAAATGCTTAAATAGAATCCACACTTTGCTTATGCAAACAAATCTTTCCCAATATTTTCAAATCTTTGTAGTGATAATTGTAGCTTAAATTAGTTCAATGTAATTACATAGTTTGTATGATATATATACACATATTAATAAACATTATATATAATTATATATATCAACCATAGAAAACCTATACATAAGACAGAAAAATAGCATAAACTTTTGCTTGCCAGAGACTATTTTATTGTTCTTAAAGAATGATTTTTTTTTAATTCCACCAGAAGACTTCTAGAGATGATATATAAATTCAGCAAAGATCAACATGATCAATGTTGATCAATACAAGATCAACATTTATAAATCAATATCTTTTGTATATTCTAATAATGAATCTGCTGAGAAAGAAAACGATCAGGAAAGTGATCCCATTCATAATATCCTAAAAGAAACATTGGTAATTAATCTAACCAAGGAGGCAAAAGATCTCTACAATGAGAACTGTAGAATACTGAAGAAAGACATTGAAGAAGACATTAGAAGATAGAAAGACCTCCACAAATTAGCATTGTTAAAATGTCCATATTACCAAAAGCATTGTATAGGTTCAATGCAGTCCTCATCAATGTAGCAATGACATTCTTCACAGAATTAGAAAAAAAGGCCTAAATTTATTTGGAAACCCAGAATAGCCAAAGCAATCCTAAGCAAGAAGAGTGATATTAGAGTCATCACAATACCTGATATTAAATTATACTACAGAACTATAGTATCTAAAACAGCACAGTATTACAGTAGACATGAAGACTAATGAAACAGAATAGACACAACAGAGACAAACCCACATAGTTCCAGTCATTTGACACTTAAGAAAGATGCCAAAAACATCTGTGTGGAAAAGTCATTTTAACAGATGGTTATGGGAAAATTAGATATCCTTATGTAGAGGGATGAAATTAGATCCTTATCTCTCAAACTGCACTAAAGTCAAATCAAAATAGATCAGACTTACCTAGGAATTAGAGCAGAAACTATATAACTGGTAGAAGAAAATATAGGTTCAACATTCCAACATATTTGTTTAACTTCTGTAACAAAACCCCTAACACTCAAGAAGTAAAATCAGGAATCAATGAGTAGGATCCCATCCAATTAAAGTGTACAGCAAAGGGAATGATTAAGAGAATGAAGAGAGAGGTACAGAATGGGAGAAAATCGCAGCTACTCTTCTGGAGGGTATTTGTATCCTGAATATATAAAGAACTCAAAAACGTAATGCCCCAAATACTAATAACCCAGTTAATAAAAGGGCAAAAAAAACCTAAATAGACTCTTTTCAAACCAAGAAATATAAACTTCCAATGAATATATGAAAAATTCTTCAATTCCTGGCAAACAGGGAAATTTTATCTCACTCATATCAAAATGGCAATCATCAAGAATACAAATAATAGTAAATGCTGTTGAGGATGTGAGAAATAATGTACCTTGTACTTTGTTGGTGATACTGCACATGAGTACATCCATTCTGGAAAGCAGTATGTAGATTTCTGAAAAGAGTAGGAATAGAATCACCGTATGATCTGCTATCCCACTCCACAGTATTTATCCAAAAGAACTAAAATCAGCATTTTACAGGGACATAGCCACAGCACTGTCTATAGAAGCACAATCCACCAGAGCCAAGTTATAGAAACAACCCTGGTGTCCATAAACAAATGAATGTGTTACAAAAATGTATATATACACAATGGAGTTTTACTCAGCCATAAAGAAGAATTAAATTATTACATTTGCTAGTAAATGGATGGAAATAAAGAATATCAGGCTGAATAAAATAAGCCAGACTCAGAAAATCAAGGACTGAATGGTTTCTACCATATAGAAGCTACAGCAAGGTAAGGGGAAAACAGTGGGGAGGGGTCAGATGTCATAAACAAAGGGATGATCAGAGGAATAAAAGCAGGAAATTGATGGGGAGGGAGCAAGCAAAGATAGGAAAGGAGAGAAAATGCACAATGAATTTGACAAAATTACCCTATGTGCTTCTATAAATACATCACATTGAATTTTACCTATTTATATATCTATAAAATACAAACTAAATAAATAAATGGAAGACTAGTATAATAGAGGAAGGAAAATAGGGATGGAGGAGAAGAGGAAAAGAGGAGGCACTGGGGACTGAGATGGAGCAAGTTAAATTCCATGCATGAATGATTATGTCAAAATGAACCCAACTCTTATATATAACTATAATGCACTAATATAAGCTTTTAAAAAATACAAGTGACTTTCTGAAACCAGTATACCCTAGATGATTCCTACAGCATAAAATCCTACACAGACAAACTATTCTTAGAATATTGAGATCAAATCGTCTGTTTAAAATACTACTTGAAACACCACATTACTATTTAATTTTAAATGTTCTGCAAAATTATCAAAAATGTTAATGGAGGTTTTTTGATAGTCCAACTCTAACAAAAAATAGTCATTCAGGAAATAGATATCTTAACAACTACTCAACACTTTGAAATAAAGCCATCATAATTTTCACAATTTGTAGCTCATCAAGTGGTGACAAAAGGTTAATTTAGGTGCATGATCTTATTTGTACATCTGCACAGTCCATGGTGATGGTTTCTAAGATAATTTTTTTTTCTGAGTGTACTTTTCATCTAAGCTTTAAGGTGACTAAAATTCTAGCAAAGTATTCTAAAGTAAAAGTTTTTCTAAAATTTAATCATAAAATCACAGAGTATCTTTTTTTTTTTTAATTCAGGTATTTAGGACCGGGGAATAAGCTATAATGTTGTAATAGATAGTACTATAAACTTAAACACGAGGCCAGTGTCACGACATACAGTCATACAGGTACCTTGCACAGTTCCAGGGAGAGCCATTCACATACTTTGTGATGCAAACTGTGACTCTTGGAAATTGATCAGATGGCAGCTACAAACTTGTTCAAGGTGGTCCTTGAGAAGGAAAGTCTTGTTCAAAGGAATCTGCAAGAAGAAAAGCAAAGGAGAACAAATAAGAAGATGTAGCAGCACTGTTGATGCTATAGTACTGCAATTTAGGAGGAGCATCCCTGTTTATTTATATTAGGAAATACTGAAAGACTATTTCCAGTTTGTTATCCAGACAAAAACTTGCTTTCTATGTAGCTAGAGACCCATTTAATATTCTTTATTCTCAAAACTCTTCCGGGACACACTCTAAAGCTGCCCTTTCATTAAGAATGATAATACATTTAGGGCTTTTGAGTCTGGCTCAGATTGTTGAATCTGTTAGGTGGTTTGCACATATTTTCTCATGTAATTGTTGTGGTAAGCTTATGAAATGTGCATTATAAGCCTTTCATATTTGCTGAGGAAGCTGAAACTTGAGAATATTAAAGAGCTTGCTCAGGATTTTGAATCCAGGTTTACCCCAGTAGGTTTTCTTTCTGCTCTGCCTACCCATGTACATGCATGAGCACTTCAAGAAGGCATGAAGGATTAGAGGACATTAAGAAGAAGGAGAAGGAGAAAGAGAAGCAAGCTTTTTAAATATTATATCAGACTTTCTCTTATAATAAAATTAGGTTGAGGTCGTCCTCTGTCTACAGATGGTAACCAAAGAAATGAATATACTTTTGGATATATGGAAAAAAATGATAACTATGGAAAGTGATGCATAAGTTAATTAGCTAGATTTAGTAATTCTAGTGTGTATATATTTATCCAATAGGACTAAAATCACACAAACACATACATACTATATACATACATATTATATATATATATATATATATATATATATATATATATATACTTAAAACAACAAATATACAAGTGCTGGCAAGGATGTGGGGAAAAGGGTACACTTGTACATTGCTGGTGGGACTGCAAATTGGTGCGGCCAATTTGGAAAGCAGTATGGATATTCCTTGGAAAGCTGGGAATGGAACCACCATTTGACCCATCTATTCCCCTTCTTGGACTATTCCCTAAAGACCTTAAAAGAGCGTACTATAGGGATACTGCTACATCAATGTTCATAGCAGCACAATTCACAATAGCTAGACTGTGGAACCAACCTAGAGGCCCTTCAATATATGAATGGATAAAAAAATGTGGCATTTATACACAATGGAGTACTACTCAGCACTAAAAAATGACAAAATCATGGCATTTGCAGGGAAATGGATGGCACTAGAGCAGATTATGCTAAGTGAAGCTAGCCAATCCCTAAAAAACAAATGCCAAATGTCTTCTTTGATATAAGGAGGGCAACTAAGAACAGAGCAGGGAGGAAGAGCATGAGAAGAAGATCACCATTAAACAGGGATGAGAGCGGGGAGGGAAAGGGAGAGAGAAGGGAAATCGCATGGTAAAGGAAGTAGACCTTCATTGTTATACAAAATTACATATAAGAGGAAGTGAGGGGAAAGGGGAAAATAAACAAGAGAGAGAGATGAATTACAGTAGATGGGGTAGAGAGAGAAGATGGGAGGGGAGGGGAGGGGAGGGGGGATAGTAGAGGATGGGAAAGGCAGCAGAATACAACAGACACTAGTATGGCATTATGTAAAAGAGTGGATGTGTAACCAATGTGATTCTGCAATCTGTATACGGGGTAAAAATGGGAGTTCATAACCCACTTGAATCAAATGTATGAAATATGATATGTCAAGAGCTTTGTAATGTTTTGAACAACTAATAATTAAAAAAATTATTGAAAATAAATAAATAAAAATAAAAATAGATCACCATTAAAGACATTAAAAATGCATTACAAGAATCTGTATAACTATTTTTTTTAATTTTTTTAATTTGTTTTAATTAGTTACACATGACAGTACAATGACCTTGACATATCATACATTTGAATCACATGGGATACAATATCTCATTTTTCTGAGTATATAGGTTGCAGAATCACATTAGTTATGCATTCACATATATACACATAGTAATAATAATGTCTTTTTCATTCTACTATCCTTCCTATATCCCCCCTCTCCCTCCCTCCCATCACTTCTCTCTACCTAATCTAGGTTAGCGCTATTCTTTTTTTTTCCCTCACATCTTCATATGTGTATTTTGTGTAACAATGAGGGTCTCCTTCCACCATCCATGCATAAGTTAATTAGCTAGATTTAGTAATTCTAGTGTGTATATATTTATCCAATAGAACTAATCACACAAACACATACATATTATATATATATATATATATATATATATATATATATATATATATATTTAAAACAACAAATATATACAAATTTATTGGTCAATTTTAAAATAGATCACCATTAAAGACATTGAAAATATATTACAAGAAGCTGTATAACTATTTTTAAAAATGAACCAAGGAACCTGATACAGGGACACATACCTATAGTCCCAGTTACTAGGGAGGATGATACAGGAGAATGGCCAATTTGAGGACAGCCTGGACAACTTAGTGAGGCATTATCTCAAGGTGAAAAAATAAAAAGTGCTGAGTATATAGCTCAGTGGTAGAGCATCCCTGGGTTCAATACCCAGCACTGCAAAAGGAAAAAAAAAAGAAGCAAAAATAAAAAGAATTAAGAAAAGGTTTCAATTTCATTTAACATAATAATGAAAACATTTTCTGATTAACATTGATATTTATTGAAATATGATAATCTTCTGTACTAAATCACTTGTACTTCTTAGGCAATTGCTCCTAACAACTCACTATTTCATACATGTCCCACCAATCCTAAATAGAGCACTCCATACTTGCTAAAATCATTTCCTCAACACTCCTTTTTTATTCCTGAAATTTGATTTCCAACTAATTATTTCTTCATTATGATTTCTTTTTTTACTCTTGATCTGCTTGTCTGTGATATTGGTCTTATTGATCATTCACTTCTGTTTGTGGAGCTCCTTTTATTTGCATGACCCTGAAGAGTTCCTATAATTGTCAATGCCTTTTTGATCACTGATCCTCCAACCATTCCCTAGTCTGCATCTTGCTCTGCTTGGCTTCCCTGACCCCACTTTCTTCTATCATCTTCTCACTTTACGTAGCACTCCTAAAGCTTAAATTTAAGCCATAAATTCCTCTCCTTTTTGTGTGTGCTTCAGTTTTACGATTACTTCAGTGATCTGTATGGTATCCCTTTTGAGTCCGCAACCCTATTAGTTTCCTATTGCTGCCATAAAAAATTACTACAAATTTAGGGGTTTGAAACAACACACATTTATCATCTCAGAGTTCTGTAAGTCCAAAGTCTAGGCTCAGTGTAGCTCAGCTTGTTTTGTGCTCCTAACTTCACAAAAGCAATGTGTCAGCATGGCTCTATTTCTTCCAGCAAAGTCTGGGATGCACTTCTTCCAAGCTCATTGAGTTTGTTGACAGAATTCAGTTCTGTGCAGTGGAAGGACTGAGGTACCCATTTCCTTGCTTGCTGCTGGCCAGTGTATCACTTTCATCTTTTCAAGGCCTCCCTTATTCCTTAGAAGGGGGCCTCTTACTTAAGTCAGCAAGAGTGGTTGTGTCAGACATATGCTCTTCACCTCCCTGTCTTCTCTTCCATGTCTCCCCTGCCACTGACTTCTTTTGCATCTCTTTGACCAGCTAGCTCTTCTGCCTTCCTCTTCTGCTTTTAATGGTTCATGTAATTTCACTGGGTTCACCTGAGTACCCAGAAAACTCTTCCTCTCTTAAAATCAATTGATTAAAAACCTAATTCCATCTTCAAAGTCTGTACCATGAAAGTCTTTACCTTGATTACTGTCATATTGAATAATAAGGGAATAGGAATCTCACATGTGCGTGATGGGGGGTCACATCTATAGGATTCTGATTATGACAGTTATGTCCTCTAGCCCATTACTCAATACCAGTCAAATAGTCTCAGTTATTAATAGAATATTACTTCTTTAATATTCCCTCAACACTCAATAAAGCTAAATCAAACCAGTGTCTTCCACATAACTTTGGGTTTTCTTGAATGGTTTTCCCTTCTACCAACAAAACCTCTCTATCAGATAGTCTCCTGGGTTCTTGAACTAAAAATTAGTTTTTGTCTTTTCTCCTTTTAAGACTTTTTTTCTCACTTCTTGATTTTCTGTATCAGAAAAAGCTCATTCTTTCTTTGCAAATAGCTCTGCACTTAGCCCCATCTTCTTCATAAATGATATTTCCTTTCTCTTATTGTTGCTCTAAATGAAATTTTTGTATATATTGTCATGAAAGCTCAATCCATGATCATCTGCTAGATAATGTCTTAAAAAGTATCCTTAAATAGTTATCTGAGGGATGTTTGGGAACATTACTCAGATGTTTTCACAAAGTTGATTTTATAACCATAATTATGTTTTTGAGCCAGAGCACATACATCCTTATAGTTCTTTTTGACAACATGACTTAGTGTCTTTTAAGTTACCCTTGAATTTATGTGTCTTTCTAACCTAGTTGTTCCCACTTTCCTCTTAAGAAAAACAAATTAATATGTTATTTCTTCTGATAAATGAGCAGTCCCTAAAGATAATAGTCTTGATCTTCTCTTAAAATGCCCTAACCATTGATGATTAATTCAATGTAAGCAATGCATACTTAGTTCTTTCTATAAAATAAGCACTGATGTAGAACTAGTGATGAGTCAGTGAACAATTACAGAATGTCCCAGCTCTTGTGAAAATTATAGTCAATTGAGGGAGACAAATAGTATAGCACCACTTTAAAATTGCAACAAACAAAATAAGATACACATGCATTTTTTTTCTTTTTATGATAGCAGGGGTTGGATTTTTTTGGTGTTTAATGAGAAGAAAAGGGATGGTTTCTAAAGGGAAAGTGTGAATAAGGAGTAAAGTATGTAGGGAAGAATGGATTCATTAAATTGTTCCCAAAGATGGACTATCTATTGCCACAAAACCTGGTTCCAGTTTGTCATAGCTGTTGAAGTATAGAGATGACAGAGAAAGGGAAGCTGTTGTCTTTGACAATATATTAATAGGTTAAAAGCATTACCTCAGAGCCAGGGCTGAATTCTTGCTCAAAGTTAAGCCCAAATTGAAAGTTTAGTTGAAGGCAAGGGCTCTAACTTGTAAATCACTAACATCAAAATTGTAGTGTATTAATTCACCACAATAATGTGTCTCACTTAGGAATTCAGTAAAATCAAAAGATGTTTCCATAGAAGGAAAATCAAATCAAGATAAAAATTTACAAACACATATTGAACAAAACATAGATAAAAATAAAATCAAAATTATGGAGCAGTTTGATATTTTAAATGACTGAGGATATTATTTATTTTTCTATTTATATAATTAAATGAGCATCAAGGTTATCATGAGGTTATTATGAGACATAATAATGAATAAAACACACAGGTACTGGGCTGATGGGAGGAAATAAGAATAGTCACAGATAGTACTATGAATGAAAATACATTGGAGTGAGAGTGGGTGATGAATTAGAAAATAAGTACTGAAGGCTAGACAAAATTGTAGTTGTTTCACAAATTATTATTTTTTTCTTTTACAGACATAAGATGTATGTGGTTGGTAAAAATTGTTCAGGTTTGATTTCACTTTTTTTGTTCTTGTTGTATTTTGTTGTGCTGGAAACTGAATGCAGGGCTTCCTCCATGCAAGGCAAGCACTCTAATCTATCACTGAGTCACATACCCACCCCTTTGTGTATTTCAATAACATCTAAATTTTTTTTCCCAATCCTAAAAGATAAACCCGTGTAAGTCATGGTTGGAATAAGTGCTTGTAATCAACACATAAAGAATCAGCTTTCTTTGAATCAAATGCAGCAGGCCACAAGGCAGGAAGAATTGTTGCGGTCCTGGTGAGAACTTTGAACAGTCTGTGGAGAACAAGAAGCATGCACTACTTTACCCTTGTGAACAATAGAAAAGAATAGGTTCATGAAAAATGTACACATGATTTTAATATCACTTGAAAATATGCCTGAAAATTGTTTAGTCAGTCTGCAACTCACTGGTTGATAGTTGATTCTTTTAGCAAGTTTGAATTAAGTAATTTAAAAAATATATATTATTTTTAAAAAAAATAGATTAATCAACTCAAGCAGAATACTGAATACTAAATAGAGAAAAAAAATGATTGGCAAATGGATGGATAGATAAATAGAAGCATAAATATATCCATAGATATATTAATTTGTAATACCATTTCTTGAAAATGTTAGTTAAAGAAGATAAACAAATATAAATTTTAAAACAGACTTTTTAAAAAATTAATGACTGAATTATCAGTTTTCTATAAAAGGATTAGTCATACATAGGCTAACCCTATTGTGTCTAAAAAAGGACACAATGTATAATTATGTCCAGAACAATAGGCCTGTGACTGTTTTAAACCATGGTTAATTTGGGGGAAATTGGAACTGTTTAAAAAAATATGGGAAGTAGAAATGATATTGTGTGACTTTAAGACAAGTTTAAAAATCTAAAATAAGGTGATGCACTGGAATAGTCACAGTTGAAAACCTGAACAAAGGGCTATAAGTCTTACTACTCTTAATTTATTCAGTAGTGAGGACATTAAGACACATGAAAATGTTCTAGCAGGTCTTCTGAACAACAGTTATGTTATTCCTGCTATCTCAGCCTAGGTGCCAGGCCTAAGTGAATGAACTCTTATACAGACATAAGAGTTCATCCCAGCCACAGAGTGATACAGTCTCAGAGTCTCTCTGGCTAAAACTCAAGTTACCATCGAGCAGATGAAATAAATTCCCTCATGCCCTGCCTCAGTTCCTGACATACAGGATGTATGAATTTAATATAATGGGTTCTTCCAAGCCACTTGGGAATAATCTAGTATACAATAAAAATAAGTAAACAGGTTATAGTAAAGATTGTTTTCATTTTCTCTTTCAAGAATCACTATGACTATATCATTGCAATTTGGGGTACATTTACTTACTAATTTGTGTTTATGAAGACATTCACCAAATAAAGAGAAAATTCCTATATACACATAATATACCAAAAATCCATTTAAAAAAATATGTCTTTGTGGGGCTGGGGTTGTGGCTTAATGGCAGAGAACTTGCCTAGCATGTGAGGCACTGGGTTTGATCCTCAGCACCACATAAAAAATAAGCAAATAAAATAAAGGCATGTTTTCCATACATAACTACAAAAAAAATTAAAAAATGTCTTTGTAACTGTGTGTGTCTTTTGAGTTTTGGATATCTGACATAAATACTTTATTTTTTTCTTTATTTTCAGAATGTCTAATATAGCGTATGGTACTTTATAGAATCCCAAAATAGATCTGAGTATTTCTTTAAAGATTTTTAACAGCTTTTCTATTCACATGGTGGATGAATCAAAATATATTCAGAAATTGAAAGGTGAAGCTCTAGAGAAAATAGTCTCTATATTTGAAATTATAGGGAAACCCCTTTAATGAAATGGATAATTACATTTTCCAGGTACTAGCCAAAATATTATCTATATCTCTCCATAATACAGAAGTATCACCAAACTGCAATTATAATGATTGTCCACCTTTGTTTGAAAATCAGGAGCAAAACCTTATGCTATCTAAAAGGAAATCAACTATGAGTGTATTAATCTACCAAAAAGAAAATGCTTCTGGGTGCTTAATATTAGAACAAAAGCAAATTATAAAATTCAGTTGAATTCATATGCAGGGTTATTATACAATAAAGGGAAAGGGGATTGAGTCCTTTTAAATATTGTAAGTGATTTTTGGTTGACTGTATTCCTTATGTTAGGCTCATTCATTATAGTACATTAACTGTACTCAGAGTACAGTAGACTAACTCATTTTAAGGCAACAGTGAACTTAATTAAAGGTATCTTGATCAGACTCCCAGTTAATATTTGGGTCCCCCTGCAACTATTCTAGGTGGTTTCTTTTTTTCTTTCTCCATGAGTTCTGTGACTGTGTTATAGAAGAGGGTGGATAGGTGAAAATGGAGAAGGTGTTGCCTTTATTGTATTTCTGGATAAGCTTATTGCAGTATTTAATTAGTAACTCAAATACCACTGTTTCTGACCATTCAACTACCAAGGTAAATGCCTGTAATTAGAGATGACTTACCTGTGTGTAATGGGGTTAGTCAGGGTGATAAGTAGGTTAAAGGTGGAACTGCACAGAAAATCTCAGTATTTCCTCCTATTTACTTTAAGATGAATAGTAGAGGTGAATCAAGCAGCAATTGCACAATTGCCAACATACCCCCAAGAGAGTCAATGTTTTGTTGTTGAAGTGACGACATGATGAATCTCAGTATGAAATGTCAGTCACACCTCATTACTTTATCTCATTCTTTTGTCCAGCCTTTGGAAGGCAATCTTTCTCTGGATACATTTGCTGTTTTGACAGCTTACTTTCATGCCAACCTTTAAAGACTCCTTGTCTTTCCTGTCTTCTCAGAAGTAGCACTTATGTCATAAAGCATGTGGCAAATTACCTTCTTGAAATGCTCAGACTTGGTGTCTTTATCAGATCCCAGTAGCATTTTAGAAATCTTAATACACCCTCTCCTCTCCACACCCCCACACCTTAATATTTACTTGACTATCATGACAGAAAAGTAACTTATGTTTCCTTGTTCTAAAATTTTGATGAAACAAACAGCTTACATTATTTCTACAGTGTTGCTGAAAAAGAAAAAGAAGCCCATAGAAAAAAAGGCTTTGACAATATATTCTTTTAGTCTTGAAGACTAATTTGCAGTTAAGCATCTTAAAGGAAACTGCTTACTATATCTACTAAGTATCTTTATCAAGAGTCTCATTAAGTGCCGGAGCATCCCAGATTTAAACACTTTCTTGTAGAATGAATGAAAGTATGTGCAAATAAAAAATGTACATGGGCACTCTATTACCAAATATCTTTCATTTGTTTTGGATTTTAAAAGGTAAGAAAATCAGAGGAGAGTTTAATAAAAAGACTACAAAACTGCCTCACCCTTCTGCTAGTAACTATGTTTATTGCAATAGTAATATAAACTGTACTTGCTTAAAAATTAGTTATTCGCTTGTGAATATTACCTGAACTTACTGTGCTATGCTGGCTTATGGGAGTCATTGGAATGTCTATTATCCCATAAAACCATTGCAACCAGCGATGTTCCCCTATTCAATATTCTATTTTCTTTTCAAAATTTGCATAGAATTTCTCCCTGTATTTTAGTAATCTATAAATCTATAATAAAAATAAGAAATGCTTTTACTTGAAATATCAGCTTTTAGTATATTAAGAATAATTTTCAATAGGCAAAGTCCCTGTATCTCCATTCTTCTCTAGGAAATGGCAGGAAAAACACAAAGCAAAAAACAAAACAAAAAAAAAAAAAAAACAAAAAACTCAGCAGTTAACATTAAAATTTTGCTTAGTAAAAATAAAAAAAATATGTTATATTAATTCAAACATTAAAATTTTATCATTTTGGAGAAATATCAAAGAGTGATATTACTAGATGTTCTCAAACTAAACAATATGAATGCTTTAAGAAGAAAAGACAGCATTATATCCACACATATCACTAGGATATAAACCTCAATTTTGTTATTATGAAGGAATAAATATAAGAAAGTTCACCCCCTCTTAGGATTCCGACTTTGCAAACTTTGTGGTATAAATCAGCTTAATTATAAGATGTATGTCTCAACTGTGTTGCGTTTTTTCCATACTTTTATTGGTGCATGATGATTGTACATAATGGTGGGATTTGTTTCATATTCATACATGCACGTAACATAACATATAATTTGGCCAATATAAATTCCCAGTATTTCCTCTTTCCCTCTCATCCTCCCTCCCCATCTCCCTTTCTTCTACTCTACTGATATCCTTTCAATTTTTATGAGACTCTCCTACAACTTTCTTTTGCTTTTCCTTTAGCTTCCACATGTGAAAGGAAACACAGGACCCTTAACCTTCTGAGTTTGGCTTACTTTACTTAACAAAATGTTTTCTAATTCTATCCATTTACTTGCAAATGATATTTTATTTTTCTTCATGGATGAATAAAACTTTATTGTGTGTATACCACATTTTCTTTATCCATTTATCCATTTTTGGATCCCTAGACTGGTTTCATACTTTGGCTATGATGAATTGTGCTGCTATAAACATTGGTAAGCATGTACCTGTATAATATTTTTAATTTTTTTCTCTGGTGGCTATTATTTTCTTTATTGTTTCTTTTTCTCACATTTATTGGTACATTATAATTATACATTATAATGAAATTTATTTTTAACATAAAATTCTGCACATAATATAACAATATAATTTGGTTAATATTTTCCCCAGTACTTCCCCTTTCTCTTCTATCCTTCCTCCCTCTGATCCCTTTCCACTACTCTACAGGTCTCCCTTTGATTTTCATGAGATCCTCCCCCACCATTTTTCCCTTTTCTCTCTCTACTTGTCACACATGAAAGAAAACATACAACCTTTGAGTTTCTGAGTTTGGCTTATTTCATATAACATAATGCTTCCAAGTTCCATCTATTTTCCTCCAAATAACAAAATTTCATCCTTCTTTATTGCTGAATAAAACTCCATTGCGTATATAATACCACCTTTTCTTTACCCATTGATCTGTTGATGGACACCTAGTCGGATTCCAAACAATAGTTTGGCTATTGTGAATTGTGTTGATATAAACATAGGTATGCATGTATCATTATAGTATAATAATCTTAATTATTAAGGATAAATACTGAGGAGTGGTATTGCTGCATCATATGGTGGTTTCATGCCTAACTCTTTGAAGAATCTCCATACTGATTTTCATAGTGGTTATACTAATTTACAATCACACCAAAGATGTAAAAGTGTTCATTTTTTTCTCCACATCCTATCCAGCACGTATTATTCTTGGTATTCTTTTTTTTATTGGTTGTTCAAAACATTACAAAGCTCATGACATATCATCTTTCATACATTTGATTCAAGTGGGTTATGAACTCCCATTTTTACCCCAAATACAAATTGCAGAATCACATCAGTTACACATCCACATTCTTAAATAATGCCATATTAGTAACTGTTGTATTCTGCTACCTTTCATATCCCCTACTATCCCCCCTCCCCTCCCCTCCCATCTTCCCTCTCTACCTCATCTGCTGTTGTTCAATTCTCTCCCTTGTTTTCCCCCCCTTTCCCCTCACAACCTCTTATATGTAATTTTGTGTAACATTAAGGGTCTCCTTCCATTTCCATACATTTTCCCTTCTCTCTCCCTTTCCCTCCCACCTCTCATCCCTGTTTAATGTTAATCTTTTCCTCATGCTCTTCCTCCCTGCTCTGTTCTTAGTTGCTCTCCTTATATCAAAGAAGACATTTGGCATTTGTTTTTAAGGATTGGCTAGCTTCACTTAGCATAATCTGCTCTAATGCCATCCATTTCCCTGCAAATTCCATGATTTTGTCATTTTTTAGTGCTGCGTGATACTCCATCATGTATAAATGCCACATTTTTTTTATCCATTCATATATTGAAGGGCATCTAGGTTGGTTCCACAGTCTAGCTATTGTGAGCTGTGCTGCTATGATCATTGATGTAGCAGTATCCCTATACTACGCTCTTTTAAGGTCCTCAGGGAATAGTCCGAGAAGGGCGATAGCTGGGTCAACTGGTGGTTCCATTCCCAGCTTTCCCAGCAATCTTCATACTGCTTTCCAAACTGGCCGCACCAATTTGTAGTCCCACCAGCAATGTACAAGTGTACCCTTTTCCCCACATCCTTGCCAGCACTTATTGTTGTTTGACTTCATAATAGCTGCCAATCTTACTGGAGTGAGATGGTATTTTAGGGTCGTTTTGATTTGCATTACTCTGACTGCTAGAGATGGTGAGCATTTTTTCATGTACTTGTTGATTGATAGTATGTCCTCCTCTGAGAAGTGTCTGTTCAGGTCCTTGGCCCATTTGTTGATTGGGTTATTTGTTATCTTATTGTTTAATTTTTTGAGTTCTTTGTATATTCTGGATATTAGGGCTCTATCTGAAGTGTGAGGGGTAAAAATTTGTTCCCAGGATGTAGGCTCCCTATTTACCTCTCTTATTGTTTCTCTTGCTGAGAAAAAACTTTTTAGTTTAAGTAAGTTCCATTTGTTTATTCTTGTTATTAACTCTTGGGCTATGGGAGTCCTATTAAGGAATTTGGAGCCCCACGCCACAATATGTAGATCGGAGCCAACTTTTTCTTCTATCAGGCGCAGAGTCTCTGATTTGATATCAAGCTCTTTGATCCATTTTGAGTTAACTTTTGTGCATGGCGAGAGAAAGGGGTTCAGCTTCATTTTGTTGCATATGGATTTCCAGTTTTCTCAGCACCATTTGTTGAAGATGCTATCCTTCCTCCATTGCATGCTTTTAGCCCCTTTATCAAATATAAGAAAGTTGTAATTTTTGTGGATTGGTCTCTGTGTCCTCTATTCTGTACCATTGTTCCACCTGCCTGTTTTGGTACCAGTACCATGCTGTTTTTGTTACAATTGCTCTGTAGTACAGTTTGAAATCTGGTATCGCTATACCTCCAGATTCACACTTCCTGCTTAGAATTGCTTTTGCTATTCTGGGTCTTTTATTTTTCCATATGAATTTCATGATTGCTTTCTGTATTTCTACAAGAAATGCCGTTGGGATTTTGATTGGCATTGCATTAAACCTGTAGAGAAATTTGGTAATATCGCCATTTTGATGATGTTAGTTCTGCCTATCCACGAACAGGGTATATTTTTCCATCTTCTAAGATCTTCTTCTATTTCTCTCTTTAGGGTTCTGTAGATTTCATTGTATAAATCTTTCACCTCTTTTGTTAGGTTGATTCCCAAGTATTTTATTTATTTTGAGGATATTGTGAATGGAGTGGTTTTCCTCATTTCCATTTCAGAAGTTTTGTTGCTGATATACAGGAATGCCTTTGATTTATGCATGTTGATTTTATATCCTGCCACTTTGCTGAATTCATTTATCAGTTCTAGTAGTTTCTTTGTAGACCCTTTTGGATCTTCTAGGTATAGAATCATGTCTTCCACAAATAGTGATAATTTAAGTTCTTCTTTTCCTATTTTTATGCCTTTAATTTCTTTTGTCTCTCTAATTGCTCTGGCTAGTATTTCAAGAACTAAATTGAATAGAAGTGGTGAGAGAGGGCATCCCTGTCTTGTTCCATATTTTAGAGGGAATTCCTTCAGTTTTTCTCCATTCAGAATGATGCTAGCCTGAGGCTTAGCATAAATAGCTTTTACAATGTTGAGGTAAGTTCCTGTTATCCCTAGTTTTTCTAGTGTTTTGAACATAAAGGGATGCTGTACTTTGTCGAATGCTTTTTCTGCATCTATCAAGATGATCATATGGTTCTTATCTTTAAGTCTATTGATGTGGTGAATAACATTTATTGATTTCCGTATATTGAACCAGCCTTGCATCCCAGGGATGAATCCTACTTGATCATGGTGCACAATTTTTTTGATATGCTTTTGTATTCGATTCGCCAGGATTTTATTGAGAATTTTTGCATCTAAGTTCATTAGAGATATTGGTCTGTAGTTTTCTTTCTTTGAAGTGTCTTTGTCTGGTTTCAGGATCTGGGTGATGTTGGCCTCATAGAATGAATTTGGCAGAGTTCCCTCTTTTTCTATTTCCTGAAATAACTTGAAAAGTATTGGTATTAATTCTTCTTTAAATGTTTTGTAAAACTCCACTGTATACCCATCCGGTCCAGGGCTTTTCTTGGTTGGTAGTCTTTTGATGGCTTCTTCTATTTCTTCCTTTGTTATTGGTCTGTTTAAATTGTATGTGTCTTCCTGACTCAATCTGGACAGATCATATGACTTAAGAAATTTATCGACATCTTCACTATCTTCTATTTTATTGGAATATAGGGTTTCAAAATACTTTCTAATTATCTTCTGTATTTCTGTAGTGTCTGTTGTGATATTGCCTTTTTCATCCCGTATGTTAGTAATTTGAATTCTCTCTCTTTTTCTCTTCGTTAGCATGGCTAAGGGTCTGTCGATCTTATTTGTTTTTTCAAAGAACCAACTTTTAGTTTTATCAATTTTTTCAATGTTTTTTTTTTGTTGTTGTTTCAATTTCATTGATTTCCGCTCTGATTTTAATTATTTCTTGTCTTCTACTACATTTTCTGTTGTTTTGCTCTTCCTTTTCTAGGGTTTTGAGATGAAGTGTGAGTTCATTTATTTGTTGGTTTTTTTCTCTTTTTGAGGAATGAACTCCAGGAAATGAATTTTCATCTTAAAACTGCTTTCATTATGTCCCATAGATTCCAGTATGTTGTGTCTGTATTGTCATTTATCTCTAAGAATTTTTTGATTTCCTCCTTTATGTCCTCTGTAATCCATTGTTCATTCAGTAACATATTGTTCATTTTCCAGGTGATGCAGGATTTTTCCTTTCTTATTTTATCATTGATTTCCAGTTTCATTCCATTGTGATCAGATAAAGTGCATGGTATTATCTCCACACCTTTATATTTACTAAGAGTTGCCCTATGGCATAATATGTGGTCTGTCTTTGAGTAAGATCCATGTGCTGCTGAGAAGAATGTGTATCCACTTGATGATGGTTGATATATTCTATATATGTCGGTTAAGTCTAGGTTATTTATTGTGTTATTGATTTCTGTAGTTTCTTTATTCAGCTTTTGTCTGGAGGATCTGTCTAATGGAGAGAGTGGTGTGTTGAAGTCACCCATAATTATTGTGTTGTGGTCTATTTGACTCTTGAACTTGAGGACAGTTTGTTTTATGTACGTTGCAGCACCATTGTTTGGTGCATACATATTGATAATTGTTATGACTTGTTGGTGGATGGTTCCTTTTAACAGTGTATAGTGTCCTTCTTTATCTCTTTTGATTAACTTAGGTTTGAAGTTGATTTTATTCGATATGATATGGCCACTCTTGCTTGCTTCCGAGGGCCATGTGAGTGGTATGATTTTTCCCAACCTTTCACCTTCAGCCTGTGTATGTCTTTTCCTATCATATGAGTCTCCTGAAGGCAGCATATTGTTGGATCTGTTTTTTTTAATCCAGGTTACTAGCCTATGTCTCTTGATTGGTGAATTTAAGCCATTAACGTTTAAGGTTACTATTGAAATATGGTTTGTACCTCCAGTCATGTTTATTTATTCATTTATTTTAGTTTGGCTAGTTTTTCCTCTTTGGTTATTTTTCTCGCCCTTTACTGAGATACCTCCCACTGTTAGTTTTGGGTGCTGTTTTTTAATTCCTCTTCTTGTAGTATTTTGCTCAAAATGCCTTGCAGTGCTGGTTTTCTGGCTACGAATTCTTTTAACTTTTGTTTATCGTGAAATATTTTAATTTCATTGTCAAATCTGAAGCTTAATTTTGCTGGATACTGTATTCTTGGTTGGAATCCATTATTTTTCAGCATTTGAAATACGTTGTTCCAGGATCTTCTCGCTTTCAACGTCTGTGATGAAAAATCAGCCGTTAACCTAATTGGTTTACCCCTGAATGTATTCTGCCTCCTTTCTCTCGTAGCTTTTAATATTCTCTCCTTGTTCTGTATGTTGGATATCTTCATAATTATGTGTCTTGGAGTTGGTCTATTACAGTTTTGAATGCTTGGGGTCCTGTAGGCTTCCAGGATTTGGCAATCCATTCCATCTTTCATATCTGGGAAGTTTTCTATGATTATTTCATTTAATAGGTTGTCCATTCCTTTGGTTTGAACCTCTATACCTTCTTCTATCCCAATGACTCTCAAGTTTGGTTTTTTTTTTATGACATCCCATATCTCTTGAATAGATTGCTAGTGAGTTTTAAGCATCTTTTCTGTGTTGACTATATTCTTTTCAAGTTGATAAACTTGTCTTCATTATCTGATGTTCTGACTTCTACTTGATCTAGTCTATTTGTAATATTCTCATTTGAGTTTTCAATTTTGTTTATGGTTTCCTGCATTTCTAGGATTACTGTTTTTTTTTTTATCTCTATCTCCTGGTTGAGCTTGTTCTTTGCCATTTGAATTTGTTTATTTAATTTGTTTCCAAAATATACTTTCATTGCTTGGACTTGCTGTCTCATGTCTTCTCTAATATTCCGTTCCATCTGAGTTAGGTATGCCTTGAGTTCTTTCTCTGTGCATTTTTCTGATGCCTTTAGGTCCTCCTGTAGATTTAAGGTGTCCTGCATTGTTTGTAATCCTTTTTTCCCTTGTTTTTTCATGTTGTTCACGTTACTTTCCAGCTCTGTTTGACTGCTGTGTTTCTGCTTTCTCCTATAAATTTGTTTTGGTTTTGTATATCTCTGTTGTCTCTACTTTGTGGTGGGAGACTATGCCTAGAAATGTTGGGCTTTATTGTACTTTAAATCTGATTCATTCAATTCATAAAAGGCTTCTGGATTCTGTATGCATATAGTGATTTGTTGTTTGTTCTTAGGACTTTATGTTTAGGTTAGGTGCTATGATGGTATGAGGGTTAGTATGTCTTGGCTACTTTAGAAGATTGCTCTACTGAAGGGGGATATTAACAGGCGATTGGATCAAGGTGTTTGGTAGTAGCTAGGTATTTAGGAGCCCTATAGACAGCCTCGAAACATTCACCTATTTACATTTAGACAATTACACGTAATGGAAGACGTAATGCTTGGGATGAAAGTTTGGGGGTAGGGGAAGGAAGGTGCTCTTAAAAAGAAAGAAGGAGAGAGAGATAGATTAGAGGAGAATGGAAAGAACAATAAAACTTGAAACAGGAAAGAAAGAAAGAAGGAAAAGGGGAGAAAAGAACAAAGAGAGAGAAAAAAAAAGAAAAAAATGAAGTCTTAGAGATCCATTTTCTTCTCTTCCAGTAGGCGGAGCTGTGCCCTCCAAGCCGAGTTTCTACCCTCTATGTGCCAACAGCAATCCCTGTAAGGTGGCTCCTGGGAGTTTCTCAATCCTGTTAGTCCAGAGCGGTTTCACTTCTCTGGCCCCTCCCCACATTCCTCCTGCCAGCCAGCCAGCCATGTCCTGTTCACCGGAGGCAGTTCCCCAAGGATCTGATTACACTTGCAGCCCCACCGCGTGTCCTATCTCCCGAATGACTGAGCACCCTGTCTGTCATTCATCTAAGCTTCAGTGCTGTGGTGTGGTGATCTGGGAACCAACAATTTAATTTTTCTAGATCCCTTTGGTGGGCACGCCCCCGGAAACTGGCGGCTAAAACCTTGGGTGTCGCCGCTGGTGGTAAGGGGAGTTGGGGATTGGGAATCCCCTCTGCTTCCCTACAGACACGCCCCCGGAGAGATTCCGAGGTTTCCTGCCTGCTTGTATCTGGAGGGGGTGGGAGTCACACACCTGCTAATGTGGATTCCACTGGGAAGGAATTCCATCCATGGAACTCCGGTGACGTCACCTCTCTGCTATGGCGGGCCCCAGGCTCCTTGCCAGAGTGTCTGAAGGGAGGGGTGGGACTGGTCTGTCTCTGGTTGGTTTCAGCTCCCTGTTCACTATTTCATGAAGGCTTGGCTAGAGACCTCTTCCTAGAGTCCCTGTGCCACTCCTGCTGTGCTGCGCCTCAGAGGCTAGCCGCCCAGTCCCGGGGGCCGTGGGCAGGCAGCCCATGGTCTTCGAGTCGCGCAGGCAGCGGCTGGCGGGTCTCTATTCTTGTTGACTGCCATTCTGACTGGTGTGAGAAGAAATCTCAGTGCCGTTTTGATTTGCATTTCCCTAATTGCTAAGGATGTTGAACATTTTTTCATATATTTATTGATCATTTATATTTCTTTTTTAAAAGAATTGTATGTTTTAATCTTTTGCCAATTTATGAATTGTGGTGATTTCTTTTTTGTATTTTTGGTGTCAAATTTTTTGAGTTTTTTTAATATTCTAGATATTAATCCCCTGTCAGAAGAATAGCTAGCAAATTTCTTTCCCATTCTGTGGGCTCTCCCATTGTGCTCTTAATCATTTTCTTTGCTGTGCAGATGCTTTTTAATTTGATGCCATCCCATTTTTTAATTCTTGGCATTATTTGCTGAGCTTTAGTTATCCTATTGAGAAAGTCACTGCCTATGCCTATAAGCTAGAGTGTTGACCATATATTTTCTTCTAGAAGTTGCACAGTTTCTAGTCAAATTCTGAGGTCTTTGAATCATTACAAATTGATTTTTTTGTGTGTGTGAAGTGAAAGATAGGCTCTAGTTTCGTTCTTCTACATGTGGACAACCAGTTCTGCCAGCACCATTTGTTAAAAAGGATATTTTTCTCCAGTATATGTTTTGGCACTTTGGCCAAGCATCAGATGATTGAATCTGTGTGGGTTATTCTGAACCATTGGTGTGTGTCTCTGTTTTTATGCCAATACCATAAAATTATTGCTCTAAAGTGTAATTTGAAGTCCAGGTATTTTGATGCCTCCAGCATTGTTTTTTGACTTGGAATTGCTTTCACTATTTTAGGCCTTTAATTCTTCCAAATGAATTTTAGTATTTTTTTTTCTTTCTAGTTTTTTGAAGAAAGTCATTGGTATTTTTATGGATATTGCCTTGAATCTGTGTATTGCTTTTGGTAATATGTCCATTTTAATAATATTAATTCTACCTATGCATGCACATGTGAGGTCTTTTAATTTTCTGGTTTCTTCTTTAATTTCTTTCTCCAGTCTTCTATAGTTTTCATTATAGAGGTCTTTCACTTCCTTGGTTAGATTCATTCCCAAGTATCATTTTTAAGGCTAATGTGAATGAGATTGTTTTCACAATTTCTTTCTCAGCAGATTTATTATTGGTTTATAGGAAAGGTATTGATTTTTGAATATCGATTTTATAACTTGCTGCTTTTATGAATTTATTAGCTCTAGAAATCCTTTAGTTAAAACTTTAGATCTTCTAGAATATAAGATCATGTTATCAGCAAGCAGTGATAATTTGACTTCTTCCTTTCCTAATTTTATCTCTTTTATTTCCTTCTCTTTCATAATGGTTATGGTTAGAATTTCTAGCTGTATATGAAATAGGATTGGTGAGATTGGACATCCTTGTCTCTTTCCACATTTTAGTAAAAAATTTTCAGTTTTTCCCCATTTACTATGAGGTTGACTTCAGGTTTTTCATATGTAACCTTTATCATATTGAGATAGGTTTCTTCATTTCCTATTTTCTTCAGTTTTTTTTATCATGAATGGGTGTTGGATTTTGTGGAGGGCTTTCTCTTCATCTATTGAGATTACTAAGTGAAGCCCATAATTCAATATATTTGATAAATCATATTTATTTATTTGCATATGTTAAGTTATCCTTGCATCCCTGGGATAAAATCAATTTGGTCAGGATGTACAATCTTTTTAATATGTTACTGAACATGATTTACTAATATTTTATTAAGGGTTTTTGTGTTAAAGTTAACTAGGATGTTAGTCTGTAGTTTTCATTCCTTGTAATGTCTTTATCTGTTTGGGTAGAAGTGTGATACTGGTTTCATAGAATGAGTTTGGAAGTGTTACCTATTTTATTTCATGAAATAATTTTGAGAGCATTGGAGTTAGTCTTCTAAAAGTCTGGTCGAATTCAGCTGAGAATCCATCAGGTGCTGGGCTTTTCTTTGTTGGAAGGCTTTTTATTATTGTTTTTATCTTATTGCTAGTTATTGGCCTATTTAGGTTTTATATGTCCTTTTGAGTTAATTTTGGAAAATCATATGTGTCTGGAAATGTATCTATTTATTCTAGGTCTTCCAATTGATTAGACTACAAATATTCAAAATAGTTCCTAATGATCCTCTGAATTTCTGTGATGTTGGTGTTGTTTTCTCATCTTTCATCTCTAATTTTATTAATTTGCATCTTTCCTCTTTTTCTTTCAGTTATTTTGGCTACGGGCCTATATATCTTGTTTATCTTTTCAAAGAACCAATTTTTCATTTTTCTGATCTTTTGTATTATTTTTATTCTCAAATTTATTGATTTCAATTCTGATCTTAATTATTTCCTGCCTTCTACTGGTTTGAGAATTGGTTTGTTCTTCATTTTCAAAGGTCTTAAGATGTGTCATTAGGTTTTTTTATTTGGGATCTTTCTGATTTTTTTTTTTTACATAGGCATTCATAGATATAAACTTTCCTATGAGAACCGCCTTCATAATCTCCCAGAGGTTCTGGTGTTGATAGACCCAGCCTGATTTTCTCTTAAAATTGGGAGCCATCTTGCCACAAAGCCATGAAAAGATAATTTTGGTTTTACTATAAATTACTGCAAATTCTGAATTTTCTTGGAATGCCTGCTCATGCCTTGAACTCACCCATGCCTGTCTCTCTCTTACCAGATAGCAGCCCTCTCTGAAACTTTAGTGACGGCTCATAAATCTTGGCCTTCCCTGGCCAGATAATGACCCTCTCTGAGGCTCTAATGACCTTCATAAATTCTGATGTCAAGACCAGCAAAAATGTAAACTAGCCTTTGTGTTATGCTATCTGTCACTCCCCATTGTGTAACTTTCTGGGATATAAAGCTGGGCTGCAAGAAAGATGCAGGGCTGTCTTGTTCCCGTGGTTTTTGTTGGGAGACGGAGCCCAGCCGGTCAAAATAATAAGCTTGCTTTAATTTGATTTTAATTAGAGTCAGTGGTCTTTTCTTGTGTCCTGGTATAACAGTATGTTTTATCACTGTTCTCATTTGAGTCTAAGAATTTTTTAATTTCTCCCCTGATTTTTTTCTATCGCTCATTAATAATTCAAAAGTATATTCTCAAATCTCCATGTGTTTATATAGTTTCTTTAGTGTTTTTTTTGTTTGTTTTTGGTTTCTAATTTAACTCCATTATGATATGCAAGATTCAAGGAATTATGTATATATTTTCATATTTTCTAAGAGTTTCTTTGTGGACTAAAATATGATCTATTTTTTAAGAACTGATTTTGGGACTAAAATATGATCTATTTTGAGAGGTGTTGAAAAGAAAATATTTGCAGCTGTTGAACAAAATATTCTATAATTGTCCGTTAAGTCTAGAGGCTTTATTGAGTTTATGTCTGAATGATCTATCTTTTGGTGACAGAGGAATGTTGAAATCATCCAGTCTTATTGTACTGAGGTCTATTTGAGGCTTTAATTCAACTAGTGTCTTTTATGTAATTAGTTGCATTCATATTTGGAACATAAATATTTAGCTTTTTATAGCTTGTTGGATTGTTCCCAGATATGAAGTGACCTTCATCTCTTTGGATTAATTTTGGTTTAGAGTCTGATTTATCAAATATCAGAGTACCTACTCCTGCTTTCTTTCAGGTTCCATTTGTATTGTATATCAATTTCCGTCTTTTCACTTTCAGCCTGTGGCTTTCAGTTAGATGAATCTTTTACAAACAACATATATTTGGGTCTTGTTTTTAATTCCTCTGTCAGCCTGTGTCCTTCAGTTGAAGAGTTGATACCATTTGTATTCAATGTTATGGCAGAGAGATGTATATTAATTCCTTCCATTTTGATTTATTTCTAATATTGAATTTGGTTCTGTTTTTCATTTGCTTAGCAACTCTTCAAATGAGATTTGTTTATTTGTGAGCTTTGTTTTTTTTTTTTTTTTTTTTTTTTTTACTGTTTTTATGTACAGAATTTCTTTAAGTAAGTTCTGTAGTATTGGCTTAGTAATCATGCATTACTTTAGCTTGCACTTCTGGGGGAAGGCTTTAATTTCTTCTTTCTGATTCTGAAGGATGGCTTTGCTGGATATAGCAATGCTTGTTGACAGTTACTTTCTTTCAAGACTTGTACACATCATTGTAAGCCCTTTTGGATTTTAGAGTTTGTGCTGAGAAAGCATAAGTAATTCTGATTGACTTACCTCTAAATATAACCTGACATGTTTGACTTGAGGGTTTTAACATTCTTCCCATGTTCTGTATGTTAGGCATTTTAATGATAATGCATTGTGAAAAGATTCCTTTGTTGACTTTGTCTGTTTGGGTTTCTGAATGCATCCTGTATCTGTATATTCATCTCATTCTCAATGTTTTGAAAGTTTTCTGTTATTATATCCCTAAAGATGTTATCACCTTACTCAATTCTAATCATTCTTAAATTTGTTTTTTAATGTAGTTCTGATTAAGATTAATTATTTTCTTTAATAGTCTTTGAATGTTTAATGGTGGCCACTTTGTTTTCCAAATCTTTAGATTCTGTCTTCAGCATGGTTTACTTTACTAGAGAGTCTTTCAACTAAACAATTTATTTAATTTGTTGTGTTTTTCACTTCCAAGGTCTCTGTTAGGTTCTTTTTTAATATCTCTATCTTATTGAATTTCTCATTTATATCCTATACTGACTCCCTCAATTCATTCAGTTGTCTTTCTGCATTCAGTTACAATTCACTGATTTTTAAAAGTCATTCTTCTGTATTTGTTATCTGGTATTTTATCCACTTCAATATTTTGGGAGTCAGTTGTTTGCAAATTATAAACTTAAAAGGTGTTTTAGCTTGTTTTTCATAGTTTTTATATTACTGTGTTAGGTTTTATGCATCAGTTGGGATGAATTTCTCTTCCACTCTTTTATGTGTCGGCCTTTTTAGGTCATGATTTTATCTTGCCAACCTGTCTGTGTCCTAGAGTGTTTAGATTGATCAAAAATCCACAGCCTTTGCATTATTCTGTTTTTGCTGTAACAGTGGCTATCCATAAGGGTGACCTGAGGGCCCACTCTTAACTGTTTTTACTTGGGACCTGGTCATAAGTTTTGAAATTTCTATTCTTTGTAGTAAAGTACAATTGAAGCTTGAGTATCATTCATTTGTGTGTGGAGAAAGGTATGCTGTACTTTGACTAAATTTAGTTCATTAGCAAAGTCTCTAACCTGTGTCTCTGTAAGTTGTCAGTACCTCATAGAATGGGGCAAACAAATAATAGCAACAACTGAGGTAAACAATATATGACATTATAATAATTACCCAGTTCCTACAGTAAAATCTACAACATTAATTATAGCAAAAACAGGAATGGATGGGTCAGCAATTGCCAACATCAAAAACAATAAATTACCATGAACTAGATCTAGCATTAAAGCAAACAACAGGTGTCAGCTATGTCATCCACTGCAGTAATCACTGCAGCAATTTGAATGGTGGAAGCAAGAGTTATTTCAACAAATTAGCTTGAAAAGATGTTTAAAATATAGTTCATTGAAAAGAAAATGTGAAAAATAACTACATTTTTAATATGCTACACATGAATAAAAAAAGAAACAAATATGTATATGTGTATATGTCTATCAGCCAATCTACAAAGCAAGAACACACACACACACACACACACACACACACATGGAAAAAGATTCTTACTGAAAAATGAAAGAATCATTTCCACTAAGGGGGTCAAAATAGTCATTGAGAATGGGTGGTCTTTTCCCAACTGTCCTTCTGTCCATTCTTCCTAGGATATCCACTGAGAAAGAGCAAGGTATGGAGGTTCTGGAGGTTGTTAAAATTTCTCTCTTTTGTTTTGCTCACAGTGCCAGTTGGAGTGGCCTAAGACTAAAGCTGTTTGAAATGGCTCTAGCTTCCCTTCTCGCCAGTGTAAGGTAGGATGGAGTGGGAAGTAATATCAGTTGTAGTTTTAGCTGTATAGGACAGATTGATGCACTTCCATGCTGGGGCTGTTACAGGATTCTATGAAGAGAGTTCTGGTGGCTGAGGTTTAGGTCTCACTATGCGTTAGGGACTTTTTCTCTGCTCTGGGGAGATTAGATCAACACACCCCTAGGGCTGAGCAAATGCTGATCTTTTTCAGGGGTCTGGATCTCAGAAGCCTCAAGAGAATTCTACTCATAGGTTAGGGATCCAATGCTCTACCCACTCTGCTGCCCACAAACACAGTGTTCCCAGGCTTAGTAACCAAGCATATTGATACCTGCCATGTCAGAGTCCCAACCTCTTCAACTCCTCACATGAGCCACCAGATTCAAAGGAAAAGCACGTTGCACTTTCCTGTTTTTCTGACTTGAATCCCTCTGGATAGAATCTTCCCTATGCCTGTTTCACCCACAGTGGGCTAGGTACACCTTAAGGCACACATTCTGTGCTAGTCAGGGCAATTTGGCAATGTTTGTTATGATCTCCCAGCTCCTGAAGCAGCTGCAATGTGGTCTCTTCAAAACAGCTTCTGCCACAGCCCTCCACTTTCCACTTGAGAAATACATAGAACTTTCTAAACACCAATTTGTGGTACAATATCTGTATCAGCTAAGCACAGGCTGCTTTTATGATCTACAGGTTTTTCCATACCAAATCTGTCTATTGTGTTTCCCTCTGTGTTCTTCCTCCTCTCTATGACTGAACCACTACTGCTGCTGCCACTTGCTTGGCTCCAATGTACTCATTCTTCTTTGTTCAATGAATATACATTTCTGAGTCTGTAAAGACACTCTGACTGTCCAATATTGAATTATAGAACTATCTCTTTCACCCACCTTGCTGAGAAGCAGTACTTGTGCTGCTTGAATCCTGAGCAACTATAAATACAGCCTTTCTCTGATCTACCAGCTTAAATGATCTCATATTGCATTTTTAAAAACAATTTCGAATAACAAATGATATGCCTCATGATTTTTTCCTATGTGTAGGAATATGATGGGTCAACAGCAATTATTGTAATACCAAAAATATCAGAAGCACAAAACACTTTTTTGAAAGTACTTATGATGTGGTGTTTGATTAAACAGCATTACAATTATAATTTAACTCTTTTCCAAGCTCTCCAAGAACTTTTGTGTTATAATTTTTAACTAACCAAGATCATGGTGTAAACAATGACTCCAGTGTATAGTGTCTACACTAACATGCTTTTATGTCTTCATTCTATAAGGAGAGCTTTGAATTTCAAATCCAGGTATAAACTTTTCTTAATGGCTCAGCAGTAGCAGACTCTGCTCGGGAGACCAGGGAAGAAACATTATATAGGTGTAAGATCAGTCAAAAAAGCCTCAGAACTACCTCTTCTCAGGACATGCCTGAGTACATTTACAGCTGCTTCAACAGTTACACTGCACTGCTTAAACAGTTTTGTGATGACATTCATTTATCATTTAGGCATGGATAGATCCAATAGTGAAATGAATATCTCCATTTAAAGGCAGGGAAAAGTTGTATGTGGTAACTTAAATAATGACAATCATACCTCCTTAGTTTACAATGATGCATTCCTTTACTAAGGTATACAGGCATGTTTAAGTTAATGTGCTGTCAAGCCAGGTCTTCAATAAATTAGTGGAGATGTCATCTGAAAATAGCCTAACTCTGTTAGTTTTGGGTCACATAAATTGTAGTAGGAAAACACAAGACATTGTGAAGTTAGGATATATTTATTATGAGTTAATTACACTGATATGGGTTTATTTGGAAATTAATAAAATCTGATAGGTTTGTCTTACAATTTGAATATAAAATATCTTCATGCTCTCCAATAAAGTGAATTAACTAGTAAAATGTCTGCATAAAAATTCTCATGATAAAACTAAGTAAAATTGCTCAGAATTTCCATAATGTACTTTCAATAGGAAGGAATTATTGACTAATGCATAGCATGAATCTGCTCTAGTCAGTTTTGTTTGGGTTATCTTTACAGCTGATTCAAATTATCTCATAGTGGAGTCAATCATTATGCACAAATTGACCATTAACGAGTTTAAATATCATTGTTGTGCTGCAATTAATTTGTTAATTTCTTAACAATATGGCCTAAGTTCACTGCTAGTCATTTAGAATAATGAATTTGCCTGTCATCTTGTCTACTGTGGTACTGGTTCCCAAATGGGCATATCTCACATGTGAGGATATTTGGTGATGTCTGAAAAAATTTTGATTGCCTTGATGGTATGGAAGAAGCTACCTCATCTAGTGGATGATACATAGGATAGCATCCCACAACAAAAAATTGTCCAGCTCAGAATATCAACAAAACCATCCTTGAGAAACCTTGGCCCAAAGCAAATTGTTGTATTGTGGAAGGAAACCAAACTGTAAATTATCAAGTGACTTTTCTGAATCTACATTACATTATCTGAAAGGAACTAGGAATTACCTCATAGGATGTTTGAAAAGACTTCAAATAACAGTCATCATCTATTCCTGCCAGTTCTAAAACATTCCAAGTACAATATTATATCAGGTCTTTTGTGTGTACTCTTCCCTGCACCCAGCATCATCTTCCCACAGATTTTGTTATGGTTTCCTTCCTCAACTGCTTTGTGCTTTGGAGCAAATGTAAATGTGTTAGAGAGATATCCCCTGATATGTCTGTCAGATTGAAAATTGCCAGCATTACCTAGCCTCCTTTCCTAATTAAAATTTTTTCTACAGAACTTACCAATATCTGACATACTATATATATATATATATATATATATATATATATATATATACACACACACACACACATATAATATATATATATATACACAAATATATATATATATATATATATATACACTAATATATATATATACACACACACATGCATGTGTGTATATATATAATACACACATATATAAATGTATGTGTATATTATTGCATCTTTAAATTTTGATTTAGTTTGTTTAAATCCCACAACCAATCCCCTATAGCACAGGACCTGGAACATGGCTGCGTGTAAAATTCATTAAATGAAAGTATTATTGAGTGCCTCCTTTGTCAATCATTGTAATACATGCTAGAAAGAGCAATGAAAAAAAAGGAAACAACTCCTGTCCTTTTGGAGCTTATAGTTTAGTGGGGTATCATAGGACATACAAATAAAATGTTATCAAATATATCAAATGTATTGCTGGATAGTACTATAAATAAATTAGGAATAGAGAGTGATTAAAGGGTCAGTTTTGCATTCAGTGAACAGAGAAAGCTTTTCTTGCAGGTAACATTTGAGCAGATACATGAATGAAGAGAAAGATCATTATCAATAACTAATAATGAAAATAGTCTACCCTCATTTAGTGTGTTTTGCATGGCATGGTTTGAACTATTTGTGTTTATTAGCAAATTATCCTTACCAACAACCCTACCGGATATGATTGTTATTGAAGTTTTATTGATGAAGATACTAAAAGGCCAAAGAGTTAAGAAATACAAATAGAAATGTACCAGACACTCAATAAAACATAGTTATTAGTATTTTTGAAGAGAAGTTTCAAATTTCTGGGTCCCTTGTGATTTTGTAATGATAACAAGTTGCCTGTGTCTAATTCAGCTCCATTTTCTGTAATTCTTTTTTATATCAGAAGGATGTTAACTTGTAATTACATAAAGCAAACATGGAAAAGAAGTTAAGAATTGGCAGTAGAGTCTATCCTACATAGGTACTGAGGGTATGTCCTTTAAAAACCAAAATTTTAGCCCATCAAATAATGCATTAAAAAACAGAGCAGCAAATCCTTTGCAAAAGGACAGTGAAGAGACTGCCATCTTATTCTTGTAGCTGCCTGGAGATTGGCAGGAATGCCTCATTAAAAGAAGTACACAATAAATATGAAAAGCTGTAGGCAGGCTTCTGTCACACTAGGTACAAGAAGAGGTTAAAGCAGGGCCACAATATCTAGCAAGCGCAAGATGACAGTTTAATCCTGTGTTTGGCAGCCAAGATGTTTACCCAAGATTAGAAGCGATTGAGTTCCTGAGCTGGGGTTTAGTGATGTGCCTCTGGACTCCAGGAGCAAATAAGGGGGAATGGGAGCATACAGAAGAAATTCTATCATACAAAGGAAATGAGCTGTTCAAGAAAAACATACTAGAATCTTGATCATGGTCAATCCAAGGCAGAAAATAACCACAGGGAGGTTAATACTGTAAGGCCCTCTTTGTCATTGTAGACCTCAGGATCCTCATAAATTTGGTGAATGAGTCAAAGCAAACATGGGAACATGTTTATCAACTCTACTGTCTACTTCCCTGGGTTAGTCTTCAGGTTGTTTTAAAATTTATTTTACTTTCTATTTTTTTCTCTTTTTAAGTAATTCCTGTTCCAAATAAATATGGGTTCAGGAGCTATGGCTGGACCCAGCTGAGAGGAAAACCAAGTACCTTTAAAACAGGACAGCTAGGAAGATTAAACCTTCCATTAATATTTTTGGGGTCCATTCACCATTTATTTATTTAAAAATATTATTTTTGCAATAATCTTTTTCTCTCAATATACTTAATCCTCCTATCTCAATTTTTCTCATCACCAAAAGAAAAGTCTTTTCTATCTTAGAAAATGCCATCACTTTACCTTTATGCCCCTTGAATAGTTAACTTTATTTCAACTTCCATCCCTTCATAGGCACACTTCTTCAGTTATTCATTCTTGCTTACCTCCATTTTTATCACTTTTCACTTATAGCTCAGAATATTCCATTACAGCTTCCACCTCATGTACTCCAAGACAGCCCTTGAGATTATCAATGGCCTTCATGTTGTAAAATCCATCGGTATTCTTAGAATAGTTTTTTACAAAACTTATTGGTTCTTCTTTGTGGAAACCCTCTTTTAGCTTCTGTAAAACCAAGCTTCTTTCTGGGCACTTTCTCTTACTTTTCTGGCCATTCCTTAGATATATAAGTTTCTGAAAACTTGCACTCATTGTAATTAAATCTTGCTATAACATTTCATCTTATGATATCCAAGGTCTTGATGATTCTGAAAATCTTTTGTATAGGTGTATCCTTTCTTGCACAGAAAAAATTGAAAACGATTACCTATCATATGTACTTCATTTTGAAAGTGAAAATGAAAACCCTAGAAAGTAAAGTCCAATAGAAAAATAAGTAAAAAGACTATTTCAGTTATCTATATTGTATATTTTTTTTACACCAAAAGATTTTCTTTAGAATTCAGAAAAGTATGAGCAGACAAACAACATTTGAAAGCTTTCACACTGCTCCCTGGCAGGTTGTAGAGGATCTTCAAAAACAGTGAGTTTGAATATGGGATATAAAACATCGCTCTAGTAAATACAATTTAACTGAGAAAACATATTCTTACAAATCTATACAACCGAGGGCAAAACAACATTTTATAGTTTGTAATACTGTTTTTTTTTATGTGTACAATATACGTACACATCATCATTCTGATTTAGTGTCCTTTATTAGAAAAAACATGGACTTAGATTATAGTTTTGAGTCCTAGCTTATGCCATGCTAGCTATATGACTTAGGGCAAGTTGTTTAGCTTCTTTTGAGTGTCAGTTTTTCTCATTTGTAAAATAATGACAATTATTTCCTAAATAGATATATTGAATTATATTTAATATACGAATAATCTCAAATACTTTGTACAAGCTGATGAGTTTGGGTATTTGCAAATGGCCATGATTTTATTGCCACATTCAAGGTTATAGACATATCAAAACCATATTGAAGTTTTCTTGTGTCCCTTTATCTCTGTTTCTGGTTTTGTGATAAGAACACTTAAAATGAGTTTTACCCTCTTAATAAAAGTCAAGTGCACACTAATGTATTAACTACAGACACTATGTTGAATAGCTGATTTTCAGACCTTATTTGTCTTGTGTAACTGAAACTTTAAATTCACTGAACAACTCCATGTTTTTCCCAGTCTGCCCCTGAGAGTTTGACTATTCAAGATACCTCATGTAAAAATAAATAAATAATGTGGTATTTTTCCTTCTGTGACTGATTTATTTCATTTAGCATAATGTTCTCTATGTTCACCTACATTGTCAGAAGTGGCAGGATTTTCTTTTAAAATATGTTTGACACGTACATGACTCTGAACAAATTGTTGTTGCTGTTTTTATTGTATAGCATGACAGCGATACTTTACCAACTTGAACAGCATGGGAAGTATCAAATAGTTATAATTGCTTTATTTTAAAAGTGCACTTGGTTTTTAATTAGTTATCACTAATATTTATTATCTCAAGATAATCTGTAGACAAATTTTAAAGTTTCCCTTTAATATGGCAATAAGCACCTAACTTCCATTTTATTTTAAACTGGGAATTCCTGTCCCCCCATTTGTATTCCTACTTCAACCTAGACTTGTTGCTCTTAAAAAGTCCCTTATCTTGGGAATTCCCACCATATATGTTGTGGGTTTGACACTCCTGTGAATTTTTGATCTTATGCCATCTACTTTCTAGATTTACTTTCTTTCTTTTACTTTCTTCTTTTGTTGGAACAAATTTACTGGTAATTTTCCAAAAAAGAGTTTAATAAAGATATGCTTTTGAAAAAAATGCAGATCTGAAAATGCTTGCAAAAAATCCTCACATTTGATTAACAAATAAATAGAATATAGGGTATTGGATTCAGGGTGAGAAAGTATCTTAATTCTGAATTTTCAAGGCATTATTTAATGTGTTTCTGTTTCCTCTTGCTTTTTTATATTCTTGATGCCCTTTGATTCTTATTCTTCTATTTATAACTATTTTCCCCTCTAAGAGCTAATAGAATCCTATTTTTATCCATGCAGACCTAAATTACATGGTAATGGTTAATGGTCTTTTATGAGGATTATTTTTTGATAATTTTTATTCCTTTCATATTTTTTAGAAAATATCAGTAACAATATATGCAGCTTTCTGGCACTATCCTCTCATGTTTCTAACTCTTCTTATTTTCTACTTCTTTTTCATTTTAATTTTATTACAGTGAATCCTAGTGATGTGTGAAAACACCAGAATAGTTCAGATTTTGTATATTCCAAATATTTATTGGTTTTTAAAAATTATGTAATTATATATTTAGTTACTAAGAGCAATTTATTTTTATGGTAGTTTTCTAATTCTTCCTTTATTATCTCAAGGGTGGAGTAAGTCTTCTCCCTTCTCTTTGAAATCATTAGTTACATTTTTTTTCCTCTTTGAGATTATTATTCTCTTAGTATAGCTATTTCTTTTTATTTCATTTTTTTTTCTTTCTTTTGGTCTTGATCCTTCCTAATAATGCCTTCATCAAAGATCTGGAGGGTCCTTGCTTTCTCTATATTTGAATAAAAGGCATTAAGAGTACCCTTAAAGTTGTCAGATCTTTGCCTTCACTATTCTCTGATTCAGTATATCACTGTCCAAGTACTACTGGCAGATATTTTCTTGGAGGCAACAAATGTCAAGCTCTGAAGATCTTTTCTTTTCCTGAGTCAGTTTCATTTAAAAGGATCCTCTAATATCCTCTGTGGGGGCGGGCGTTAGGAGCATGGCTGCTACCCTGCTGTGTAGTTCTTAGGTAAGGTGGCCTTCCTATTCAGCTGGTTAACTGTCAATTCTTATTTTGGAGTGAATCTTAATCAGCTATGTCTGATGTCTGGCAGAATGAAGACTATAGTCAGTTTCATTTCTTCAAAGAATATATTGGTACAGGGTAGAGGTTACGTCTGTGCTCTTTGTGTTGGGAGATTAAGGACATTCAAATAATAATCTGGTGGTTTGTTTTTGCTTTCCTAGGCCACTGTATTAAAAAAATTATCCGAAAGCATACTGTTTGGAGAAGCACTAAATAAAAGAAAGAGGGGGAAAAGGTGTTTAGGCAGTACTCTCAAGGTAATGGAGCATAAAAGAATCTGGCTGAAGGCCTAAGACTGAAGGCTGAACTGACAACTTCTCTAATTGTTACTGCTACATGGCTCTGGCAGCAGGATGCAATGATCTATGGACCATTGATCAGAATTTTCCCCTTCATTGAACTGAACTGAAAATAAAGACAATACAATAGCAACTCACTGATGTTATGAAATAAACAATGGTCCTATTCCAGTGGGGAAAAGAAACACAACCTCTGAGTAGAGACAAAATGGAAAAATAGGCTGTCAAAATAAGCAATTTCCATATATACATTAAAAAATCTTTTATGCCATCAAACCAATTTTATAATCAATCACTGAGCTAATGTTTTTTAAAAAAGATCTTAATTACATTATAAGGCTTGATTTAATTTCTATTGTGAAGATAGGAATGTTGGAAAAATCTCAAGAAATATGCTCTGCCTCTTGCCACAGGAGAGAAGACCCAAATTAAATCTCAGATCCCAAAGAAGAAAGAGTGTTTCCTTGTGATGGTCATCCTTTTAAAAATTAAGAATTGTCCAGTGGCCCAGTAAATCTAATGTATTGCTATGAGTTACTATTATTTATTTGGCTTTCTTGTCAACATAGGTTTCTGATTTTTTAATTTAGTTTTGATTTTTTATACTGAGGATATGAATTTAGGATTAATTCATTTGTATTAGTAATGTGTATCCCTTTAAAAGTCTTTACAAAAGATCTAGTATTGTAGTAATATTTCTATTACAGAAGGAGAAGGAGAATCTAGGAAAGTATAAGTAACTTGTTCAAGGTAGAGCTAGAAAATAAACTCAGACACACTGAGCATAGTTGTAAGGTATTTTATGTAGCCTTAAAATAATATTAGCCATTAATGTGATAGAAATGTAAAGAAAATACACAGTAATTTCCCTTTCATATTGCTTCCCACATAAGTCCATGTATTCTACTAGGGCAGTTGACCTCCCTGAATGCCCAAGAAATAGCGAAATCTTATTAAATAAATATTGGAAGAATTGTCATCAAAATAATGATTTTTTTCAGCTCTGGGGATATAGCTCAGTTGGTAGAGTGCTTGCCTCACATACACGAGGACCTGGGTTCAATCTCAAACACCATACACACAAAAAGGGAGTGTTATTTAGTTGCAGATGAAAACCATGGATCATAAATCATAAATGACTCTCATAAAATGCTTTTGCAGGCTTCACTAAAGCAACTTCAGGTAATTAAAAATATTTCTAGATTAGATTTATGCCGTATACAATATATATATATATATATATATATATATATATATATATCTCATCTAATAATGCACTTAGAAGTCCCTGAGAAGAAGTTACCCTAGAAAAACATTCAGAAGTAATGTAGATGATATGATTCTTAGCAAAGAGAAAATACAGAGCATAGTGAACAAATAATCTGGAAATATGAATAGGACATAGCTAGAGAAATGTTTTTTAGCTATTTTAACATTATCACTTGTATTGCCCCATCTTCCTAAAACATTTCCTCCGTGCTTGATTTCAAATGCAAATGCAATTAATGCTCATCTATTTCTGTTTCCTTATGATTAGCTTGTTAAATAATGCTTTCTTCTGATAATCCCTATAGTGTTTATGTGACCAGCAATCAAAAGATAATGTGGGATTTTTTTCTCTACATCCTGTTTCAGCTCATTTAGTGCTCCTATCAGCTTTTTAATTTGACATCTCATAAAGAAATGAATAAAATTCTTTATTCAGTTTCATTTACATTGCATACAAATGGAGCTTTCCTTGGCTTCCATATTATTTATTCTATTAAATCAATGATGAGGAAAGAATTTTATGTGTGTGGTAATTTAGTTCAGCTATAGTCTTGGATTTTTGTGTGTGATGAGCAACATTTTATATCAAAGTTGTAGCTCTCTGGTTGAGGAAACCATAACAATCTATAGACCTGCAGAATTTTTCTACCTTTATGACTGAAGCAAAGATTTACAGGAAGTTTATTGTATGGAATAGTGGATCTAGAAGAGCACGATTGGGCAGATGGGGATGCAGTCATAAAAAGGCGTCAGCTGATAGCACAAGGCACTCCTTTGCTGGGATGTCCCTTCAGACTTATCCAAATGGAAGGAAAAGAAGGCAAAGTCCTGTGCCCGAGAGTCCCCATTCATGAAACTTAGGCTGCTTCTAGGAAGAGAATTTGAACCTGTATGAAGCTCTCTCTTCTGCTCCATTGATTATTTGAGTCCTCTCAAATAATTCAGGTGAAAGCTGTCTACTACTAACACTCCCATTAGCTTGGGAAATGAGTGTTTTTGACCTGGGCATATAAGAAGCAATCTGTATAGCTCACCAAAGCACTCACTACCAACCGTGTCTTGCAATGTACAGTCCCACCTATGTCCTACATGTTGTTAGAGTCTCTTCAGGGTTTTGATGGCCACAATTTCTTGAGCATACCAAAGGAAAGGTTGGTGGGGGTAAACTATGGATGTTTTGTTGCCACCACCCCCCGCCAGCTTGTATGCTTGCATATATTCTTCATCTCCCTCTATTGTCCGTCATTCTCCTCATCCTCTCTGTAACCTCTGCTGACTTGAGTGACTTACTTAGTAGGATGATCCACAATTATATATATATATATATATATATATATATATATATATATATATATATATATGATCCACACTTTTGGTCACCATGTTCTGCTCAGGCCATGGTTGCTACATTTGGCCATTTATGGTCAAAAATTGTGATAATATTGCTATAGAGGATTGCCTGGTTATAAGGGATCCCAAATGAGGAAGACATCGGTATGAGCAAAGGGAAAGGCATTGGTTCAAGACAGCTGTCTAATTTTACTTATATATACCCACTCCTCTCATTGTCCCTACTTATACCTGATCTTCATTTCCATTAAAATCATGACTTGGTCTATTATAGAATATAGCTCTTAATAGGTAATTCTGTATAAATAGTGCATCATGGTTCATGCTTTGGAGGTCCAGTTTTTCCAGGCTCAGTAATTCCCAGGAGCTGTTTTTCCCAAGGTTTGTCATTTTCCATTTTAGATATAGTGTCCTGACTCCTATGAATTATGATTCTTCTCTAAAAACTATGTCCTTTAAAGCTGTCTGTTTGATAGGCTAAACCTACTGCAGAGCCCTTTTCTGATTTGAATCCTGCTCAAAGTTGGAAGCTTTTCATATTATTTGGAGTAGGTTGTAGAAATATTGTAGAATGAGGACACTTAGCAGATGTTATACATCTTTCATATCCTGGGAGGTATTCTTTACTTTGGATTTTTTATGGCATTTTGTATTTGCTATTTAATGCCAAAAAGTTGAAAAATGTCTTTGTGATATTAGTATATATATTATTGCTTATCTTTATATCATGCAAGGCCAGTTTTAAAGGTAAATAAAAGAACATTTAGCATACATGCATAATCATCAAATGACCTAATTATGATTTTTAGAGCTCATACATGCATATGCACTTTTTTCTTTTCAGATTAGAGGAAATGCTACATGAAACTAACTCAACTATTTTTATTTCACTTCTTGATATATACACATTCTACCAACATTCTCTAACTTCAGGTCATTAATGAATAAGGGATAGACAGAGGAAATGAACTTAGTTTGCTTTATCTTTTCTATTTTCTTTATGTCATCATTTTTAGCATAAATGGTTGATTAATACAAGCAAATGCCAAAAGTAAAGAAAGACCTGACAGGGTTTCTTGAACATTTGTGTCTTGTAGAATGTGACTGTCTTCTTTCTAAATTAGAGCAAGGTTGAGTTCAATGGGAAAGTGTGCTCTTTGAAGCTTCTGTTTACCTAGTCATAAGTGTAACATACTTGCTCTTATTTAGAGTCTCACTGAGTCCCCATGCTTTCTGGGCCCATTATAATTGTATGCTTATGGGGCATTGCAATACTATGCGTAAATGGAATGGCAAGAATGAGAGAGCACAGATTGTACCCATCCAATCTCTAACATACTTTTTGTCAGATCATGTTTCACTTAAAAAACACAACATCAAACGTATGATTACTAAGAATCTCAAGATGCTAACATCAGAGCACTAGCAAAGGACTCTTCTGAGTGCAGAGTGGGATCGCAGGCTCATGAAGCTGGTCATGGCCATTGGTCACATTGGAGGAAAGTGGCAGTTCATTACCATGTATAATACTGCAGATTCCTTCCTCTTCAGGACCTACCTTATTATTAGTAGTTTTCATATCTGAGATTTGGCTCAGATCCAGAAAGTTGGTAAACTGTTGTGACATTTTATTGAGGTACTGTTCTTCTATTCCAAATAAACCAGTCTTGATTATTTTATTATTGCTATTGAGAAACAAGCTTTGTTTTCTGCTCATTTATCTTTCCCATAGGAACACCATAGCTTTCTGTAAGTCAGGATACTCTGGCTGCCACTTTGACTTTGCTGTTTATCACAGCCATTGTGAGCATGTTCTAGCTGATTAAGGACTGCCACAAAGTCTCTCTTATTTTGGGAATCCTATAATTGTCATTGCTATCTTTGAACTCAGTTCTGCAAAAGCATCTTCCACCATCTTGCCTGGCTTACAAAGGATGACTTGCCCTGGGCTTCCCAGTAATTCTGGAGTCCTTTCATCAGTGTAACACATATCGCTAAGGAGTTGAGTGTCCTCAAAGATCTTGTAAAAGTCACCTGATGCCTTATGTAGTATATCCTTAAGGATGAATCTCCACAAACATTTTGAGGCCCTTCTTTCACTAATTTTGACAAAAACTCTGGCACCTCTCTTGCAGATAATATGATCTTTTGCTTTCTAAAGAAAAAAAAAAGCTCTTAAGCCATGCTAGTAGCATGTTAGCATCATTTTCTGGGCTCTTGTTAGGGTGTGAAATTCTGCACTATGGTTAAGTACCCCTGTATTGACGAACAATTGTTGGTTAACTTCTGTAGCTCTATTGAGGTTGGTCTTTACTGTTCTCATCGGCTGAGCACTTTCTTGGCCAGGTTATATTGGGACATATTGGTGGCCAGAAGAATGGGTGGCAATACTTTCTGATGAAATATGTATTCTTCTTGTAAGAGAAATCATCTCCATCATCTTTAATAAAGGAGAATGTTAGCCTTTAACAGAGAAAAACAAACTAGTTCTGAAGGTCAAAACATTAAGGAGAGTCTAGTAATTTTTCAAATACATAAAAGCACAGTTGTCTCAATTTTAAGTCTCAGGGTCTCACTCTTTTCTAACCATAGCTCTAATTTTGGCATAAAAGATCTTCTGAAACTGAGCATTCAGCCTTCTCTCAAAATCTTCTGCCTATCAAGGTTAAAAAGTGAACTGCATCCTCAGCTTCATGAGCCCTCCAGTCATGAGAGATAAGAATCTCTTTATATGCTGCCAGGGTTTTCACACTTAAAGTTTAATTGGTGATTAATCAACCTCAGACTTTCATTGTTTTTCTCCAGCATATTGAATAACCCGTCCAACTCTACAATCCTTGAAATTATTTTCTCAGTCTGAAACTTTGAACCTGCCAGTGAATTTCCTTCCACCTGTAAAGTTATAGCAATCATATCACTACAGTATGCCAGGGACGATCAGTGCTCCACTCTACATACCACTACTGACAGGTGCCTCAATGACAGCTAGTCAGAAGGTCATCCACTATCTTCTTGCAGAATCTGTTTCCTTGAACCCTATCTGGCACCAGCTCTATAAGACAGCTTCTCAGGGAAATAGACTCTGATGTGGAGATTTACATGCAGGAAATGTATTAGTGACTGCTTTTGAAACCAATGTTAGTGGACATTAAAGGAAACAGAAAGGAAGTAAAGGGAGGATGTTTGATTCTAATGCATTTGCCACAGAAGACTCAGCAGACACTATGCTGAGATCTAGAGTTCAACAGTCTTTCACAGTTATATGAGGCAAGGATATGGCCTGCCCTTAGGAAGATATCATAAACTTATTCAAATTAGATATCTTCCATCTAAAGCAATTCCCAGCTAAGAAGCTGCCCAACCTTCTTGAGGCTGGGAAATTAGTGCTATAGTTCAGAGAGACTGGTGACAAGGAGAGTGCAAGCAGGGTGCTACAGCATCTACTACCCAGAGTTCTAAAACTTCTTTAGAGAATGTCACAATAAAATGATCCTAACCACTTTTAGTGTTTGTTAGTCCATTTTTTGGTAATTCATGAAAGTGAAATCTATAAAGTGAAATTAAATCTGTCACTATTTTCCATAAACCTTTATCAAGAAAGACAAAATTATTTAGATATCAGTGCTTCTCACATAGTAAAGCAATGACACTATCCACTTGCCCAGTAGTACTGAGGCAATGCCAGTAAGGGTTCAAAGCCATGGTCCTCTCACTAGCTAAAGCAACATTATATGCCTTGGTTTCAGTTTGTCTTAATCACCTCATTTTATTAACTAGTAAATTAGAGTCTCTGACTTGGCAGGCAAATCAATGTGGTTCCAAACAATTTAGTCTGATATTTATAGATAGCATTTGAACACTTCAGTTTATTTGTGTTTTCTTTTTCTTTCTTAATATAAAGAACTCATTTCAACCTATATTCAGGTAATATTTTATCTTTTAATTTGAATAAAGTAAAATTCACTCTTTTTAACATATAGTTCTATGAGTTTTCACAAATCAATATTCATGTGATCCATTCAACACCACCAACAATAGTGAGAACAGTTTCATCATCTCAAAAAACTTCTCTCACGCTACACTTTTGTAGTCAACCTTCCATTCCTTCGTAATGGAATGGAATGTTCAGACAGCAATGTGATCTCCATCCCTACAGTGCTGATATCTCCAAAATGTTACATGTATGCACTTCGTAGAATTTAGAGTGGAGATTCTCTCATATAACATTAAAGACTTGAGATTTATTCATTTTTGCATAAATAGTTTGTTTCTTTTAATTTCTGAATAAATTTTCCACTGTATGGGAGTATCACCATTTGTTTATTAATTCCCTAGTTGGGGGACATTGGGCTAGTTCTCAGTTATCAGTTATTTTGAATAAGGTTTCTTGGCAGGTTACAGGCTGGATTTTGTATGGACCAAAGCTTGCATTTTTTTCATGGGTAAACACTTAGGAATGGGATTAGAAGGTTATATGGTAAGAGTATACTTAAATTTATAATTAATTAGCAAAATATTTCAAAGTGTGTTCCCTTTAGTGATGCATGAAAGTTTTACTTCCTATATATCTTCTTTATCTCTTGGTATTGTTTGCTTTGTTGTTGTTTTAGCAAGTAATAAACCCACTTAAATTAGAATACAAGTTCTGTTTCACCTTATTTAGATGCTGTGGTTAGTTGGATGTCAAAACTTCACTATGTTGTTTGATTCTGCCCCTGGCATGCCATTTCCAGGTACTACTCTTAGGTGATAATTTATGTTGTAGTTACTTCTCAAATATCAGAAAGGTTTCTCAGATGCATTATATGCATAGTTTCAGGATGAGACTTATACAAGGGAATCCCCTTCTTTATCTCCTCCCTCTCCAGAATTTTACACTTGGAGGCTTCCAGAGGTCCTTTCCCAGGTTCTCTGGCAAGACAAGTCATATTGATTGATTAGCATTTTAGACTCTCACACTGTTGCATAGTTCTACCTGGCCAACCCATCTTTTGGTAAGAATTTAAAGAAAAGATAGAGAAAAAGTAAGAGATTCCTTCAAAAGTTTTTGTAACCATAAGGGCCTCTTTATATTTCCTCTATAGAGAGAAATGGTTTTTTCTTGAGCTTTAAGAACCAAAACTACTATTACTCTAACTTTACAGAACATGGGTTCTTGGGGAAAATAGCAGTGATCTATGGAGGGAGAGAAAACCAACTAGACAAAGTCCCTATTTCCCTTGGATGTTGTGATGTTCATACCTGTGGTTAATTTGGCCTGTCCTCAAATCAAAGGTAGTACTGGTGGTGGAGTGTCTAGGACTTCAAAACTTGACCACTCTTCAGAGTCAGCTTGTTAACAATTTACTTCTAGAGTTGCTTCCTGTATTTTAGTCCAAATGAGTTGTGGATTCCCTCTTTTTTGGTCACTAGTGGAAGTTCTGTGTCTTGATCCAGTGAAGTTCATTTTAAGGAGCATCTCCCTGTTATGGTGTGTGCACCTTCTAACCATGGTACAATTTGGTTTCCAGAACCATGGAGAAACATGAGTAGTAACTCAGAAAAAAGTCTGAACCTTTAGTTACTGGTGTGGAAAGCCAGTCTTCTTTCTCATTTACTCCACCTATGCTCTAGGATTCAGCCTCTGCCCTCCTATATCCACATTTAAATATTTAATTTTTTATTCAATTTCTAGAGTAGCTATCCAATAAAATAGTTCTATTTCTTTTGATAACACACACACACACACACATGCTCTCTCTTTCTCTCTCTCTCTCTCTCTCACACACACACACACACATACACACACACACATACACACACACGATAATGAAACAACTAAAATGGATGACCAATATGACTTTATAGTTATTTAAAAATATGCCCCATAGTATTCACCTAAATAAAGAGTGTGCAATTAAATCAGTTTGCAAATGTCACCATTTACTGGGAATGTGTCATGAGCTAAAGGTGAATGCATGATAAATGAGCTTTGATGAAGCATTTAATTTCCTGCCAAACTTTTCTGAGAAGTTGTGTCTTCCATCACATTAGTTCCTTTTATCATTTGAGGTCTTATGTTGTTTTCTAAATGCAACTAGTCCTTTCCCCTTTAACCTAAAGTCATTAGTACAAAAATAAATCACTTTACCCTTCGGAAGAATGGTTTTGAAATATCTATCTACATGTGTATAGAAGGAAAGGCTTCATTCACATCAAAAGGAGAATAACCTTTCTGTATTTCTTATTTCAAATAACATCAGGCAACCAGTATACATAGACAAAATTACACATATATACTGATATTTTCACCATAATACCTTCTATAGCTGACATAACTAATAACATGCAGAAGAAACACATTAACATTAGAAATGATTAAATAATCTCAAAGAAATGATGACATAAATGAATAGGTCCTACATGGATTGAGCTACTTAATACAAACTACAGATAAGGCTAACTCTGTTCAGAGTCCTAGGGTGGATTATTTATATTTATAATTTCTTGTCAGTAACCCTTAAGTACCCATTATCTTCAGGCCTCATGTTCATTGTGCAGTAAGATTTACCATGATGTCCTCCATGAGAAATAACACTCCAAACTATTACATTGCTGGTACTTTGATACTCCTTCAGAGTAGTTCACTTTAAATCTGTGTTTAGTGTTTATTTGATAAAGAGGCTAAAAGAAACGTGGGGGAGAGGTAGATAAGAAAATCCCTCTTGATGGAGTTTGGTTCTTTCTTCTTATGGACCCAAGGAATGTGGATCTGATCCCAATTTTTTCTTTCATTTTCACCGGAGCACAAAACCACTTGAGGTTATAGGTAATTTTCACTAGAGAACACAAAAGTGCTGTTTGAAGTTTGAGAATCCTAAGATTGATCAAGGAAAAGATGGGACCATAGAGATAGCAGCACACGAGTTTAATTGAATAGTGAGTTGACATACATGTGGAAGATCCTCCTATCAGGAAGGCTTCCAAAGAGAAAGCTCAGGCTGCCATGCAGAAGGGGAACAGGCAAGGAATTCTCAGGGGAGAAGGGAAAATCTGAGAGGCTGCTTTTATGGCCAGATGGTATCATTCAGCATCAAGGCAGGGAGTCTCTGGTCAGAAAACTCCAAAGGGCTACAGCAACTTGAGATCTTTTATAACTATAGTATTTATCATCTCTAGTTGGTAGGTGTTGGGTGCAGTTTCATGGGAAAGGTAAAGTAGATAGGCTTTAAATGGCTAACCTATGTTTCTTTGGACTTACAGAGATTGGATTGTAATAATTTGAGTTTGGCATCAGCTGACTTTGGATTGATGCTTCTAGCCTGCTGTGAAGAAGCAAACAGCATGGGGGCTACTTTCTGCCAACAGACAAGAACCATGACTAGCCCAGTCATGAGACATTATCCTCCTAAGAATTCCATTAAGAGCAGACTGAGCAAAGGAGTATCCCTACCACCACCCTCCATAAGAAAAACCAGGCAAGTTTTCCTTCCAAGCACACACAGTATATTGTTTTATAAAGGAGTTCTGGTAAATACATTTTTCTCTCAGTGACATTTTGAGATATCTTATAGGGATACATTCAGGACGGCTTCTGTATGTCACCACTTACTCCAGCTCTAACCTGGTTCTCTTATCCCCATTATCATCTCCCCAAGGACTTACTAGGTTGACTACTGTTATTGTGTGATAAGAAAGATAAGGCTTATGAGGAGTCTGGCATCCATAAACAGGACAGTTTTAGAAAGGAGTTTTAAAAAAACAGACTTTATTGGCAGACCTATTTAGTGGATGAAAACAAAAACTTTGCAGATGGAGATCTTTACATATCAATAAAGAAGATACATTTATATTTTCCTTGGTAAGGAGTGGAGGCAGCCTTAGGCAAGAAAATCCTGTGTTTTGTGTTTTATGTACAAACATCATGTAATGTAAAAATATTTTGAAACAATAATATTAACAATATTATACATTACAAAATTCAGAGATTTAGAAAAGGTATTTGTGAGTATTAAGATTACAATATATCCAGATATTTACTGAGGCTATTTTTTAACCAAATGGAAAATATTAATATTGATTAATTAAGGAAGAAATACCACCTATATTTATAGATTTTTTTCTTTTATCTTAAAGAAAAAAAAGAGCATTCACAATAACATCCATCTATAAACAGATTTTTATTGCACAAATGTAGACCATGTCTGAAGTGGAGAAGTTAAGGTAGAGAAGTAGTAACAGTTGGTACCATCATTCTGATGACCACTGATACCAGCATGCTGATGTATAGAGAAACCATCTATTCTCCAGCTAAAGAATATCTTGGAGATCATCCCTGTGTCATCTTGGACAAGTCACTCAACATCTCTGAGGCTCAACTTCTTCACCTTAAAAATAAGATAATATTGATAATCATAATACTTATTCTCAAAGGATGTTAGGATTAAATGAGATAAATGAAAAAAAGATTTACTGAACTTCCTAACAGAGAATAAGCATAAATCACTAATTGCTATATTTGAATAAATAAGAGAATAATGAAAAAACTCAGAATTGAAGTCACACAGTGTTCTCTCTGAATGTAATAGACAAAAGCCAAGTTGTGAATCTTATCAAGACACAATTTTCTTTGACTCATCATTACACTCACAACACTGATGAAGGAATTATGTGTTTCTCTGTTTCTTTAAAAATGTAGATTCATAATTGAAGGCAATCAGAAGACAAAAAGAAACAAGGAAAAAAACACCCTCAAACAGAGTATCCATACCATATCTTTGTACTTGTAAGAAAAATACCAGTAAGTTTATTTACAGTATTATCTGGTTAATATCTGATCATGTACTATGACCATCTCAAGGAAAATACTTATTTGGGGGTATTCAGAATGCAAATCTTATTTCAGTGTATAATTTATGGTTAAACTTTTGAAGCAAAACAAGTAGTAAATTCATTAAAAGAAATTGTCTAGCATTTTCTCAAATAGAGTAGTCTGTGAAATAAATTTTTCAATAAATCTACTAGTAAAGAAAGAAGGAAATTTGTTGCTCTTCAATTAAAAATTCATATGTAATAATTACTCTTAGACACTCATGCATATACATAATTCTATATATGTATGAGTGTATAACTTGCTAATTGTGTATGTGTGTGTATGAAGGTACAACTTGCTAATTATTTTAATGTGGCTTAGTATGTTTTGGAACAATTTTGTCAGAACTAAATAGACTTGAACAGTCAGCTGTCCCACTTAATTCTTTATGAAATGCAATGTACTGTGGTTCACTGAACAACTATTAATTAAGACAATTGCTCAATTGGCATGTTTCAGATTCTAGTAAGGTATGCAAATTTATTAGAATGTGCTATCTCATTAATAATACAAGGAAGAAACATTTTCTGGCATAATATAGCAATATTTTCAAATATATTTTGGAAAAGTTCTATTTATACATGCCTGAATATGTGTATTTTATAACATATAAAACTTTACATAGTATTATAATATGTTGAATTCAAAATTACATGGAAATATGACAAACATGCATTGAGAATGAAAGCAAAAGAAGCTGGGCTCGAGGGGCTTTCAGCAGAGAGATAACAAAATGTATCATTCCAGAAATACAAAAGAGAATCTCAGCTATTTTAGAGCTGAAACACACACACACACACACTCACACACAAGACTATACTCCCTTGAAATGGTTTGAATAGACAATTTCAGAAGGTAGATTAAAGAGGGGGAGGAAATAAGTGTTATTGGGTTGATAAAATATTTATCTACTTATAGTTTATCTGAAATTGGAAAGAAAGAAACTAGGAAAAAGTAGTAGTATATATATACTCTGGTGGTTGCACAAGATACTGTGATTTGGGTGTAGGAAGAAAAGACTAAATCCTATTTGTAAACATAACATTATCTAAAAATAAGTAAAACATCATACTTTATTGATATTGAAAAAATATTTTTTTCTATATATATATATATATATATATATATATATATATAGAAAAAAAATATTTATATATATATATGTCTCCTCTGATTACTTAAGAGGATCAGTTGTCCCTGAGGTTTCATGAACTACTCAAAAGAAATTATAATATTATAGTAATATGCACCTGTTAAGCAGATTCACAGCTTATATCCCCTTCTTTTAACCAAATAGACTCTTAGGCAATATGTAAATTGTTTAAACAATATATGCAAAGAAATCATGCCTCAAAGGAAATTTTGCCACAATGCAAGTACATGTAATCCAGAAACCAAGTAATATGAAATAGGCAGAATGGATGTATGTGGACAGAGGACACATCATCATAAAATGCGACTAAAGGAAATTAGAGTGTGTCATTTCAAAACATACTTCTTTTGCATTATTTCTAGAAATTGCAAAATGAAGAGTACCTCTGAAAAGCAGTCCTTTTAAAAAGAAAATTTACATCTGAAAAATCATTAGTAAAGATATACATACATATATATATGTGTGTGTGTGTGTGTGTGTGTGTGTGTGTGTGTTTTAGTCAGCTTTTTATTTTTGTGACCAAAAGACCTGACAAGAAAAATTTTAGAGGAGCAAAATGTTATTTGGGATAACAGTTTTGGAAGTGTCAGTCCACAGATGGCCAACTCCATTGCTCTGGGCCCAAGATGAGGCAGAACATCATGGTGGAAGGATGTGGCCAAAGAAAGCAGCTCAGAACATGGCAGTTAGGAATCAGAGAGATCGCCACTCACTAGGGACAAAATATAAACCCCAAAGACATGCACCCAATAACCCACCTCCTCCAGCCACTTTTTACCTGCCTACAGTTAACACTCAGTATTCATACCAGTGAATTCATGCATTAATTAAGTTAAGGTTCTCATAACCCAATCATTTCATAGTTAAACTTTCTGGTATTTTCTGATGCATGAGTTTTGGGGCCAACCTCATATAAAAACCATAGCATTCTGCCCTGGCCTCCAAAATCTCCTGCCCATCATAATGTAAAATAAATGTTGTCCGTCTTTCAGAGTCACCATAGTCTTAACAGTTTCAGCATTATCTAAAAATCTAAATCCAAAGTCTCCTGTGACACTCATGGCAAACTCTCAGCATGAGCCCATGTAAAAGTTACTTATATCCAATATACAATGGCATAGAGTAAACACTTCCATTCCATAGGGATAAATAAGGCCATATAAAGAAGGGATGGGGCCAAAACAAGAGTGAAATCCATCTGGAAAAAACAAGTTCTGTTGCTCCCCGTCCGTTGTCTAGGGCACATGGCATTGTGATGTTGTCTCCAAAGGGGTTGTGTAGTTCCATCCCTATAACCATATTGGTTGCAGCCCAGCCCACATGGTTTCTTTCTTGGTTTGTTTCTGCTTGATTCCTACAACTTTTCTCAGTAGATGTTCCATGTTACTGGCATCTCTTAATCTTGTGTCTTCACTACAGCTTCAGTTTCCTTTTCACTTCTTTATGATTGACTCATTCAGGGAAACCTACAGGGTCTCTTATCCTGCTACACTTCACCTGGTCTCCCAAGCCTTCCTTCAAAATCTTGGTGAAAGCCTCAATGACCCCCTAACTCCAGTATTATGCATTCCTGCAGAACCAGCACCACATGGTTGATTCCAGGATCTGCCACCATCTCCATCAGTAGGCAAACATTTAGGAAATGTGAATTGCTTGGGCAACTGAGCATGGTGAAAAAACTTCCTAGGTCCTCTGCGCAGAGTGCTCCCATGGTCTCTTAAAGGAATTTTTACTTTTACTTTCTTGAGACTGAGATGCCCTCAAGTCATATTTTCTATTGTTTTGGGTACTTAGTTTTTTCAAGTACTTTTATTGTTTTCAAGTATTTAGCATTTCTTTAGTGAATGTAATGTCTTTAACTACCACAACTTCCTCATCCCAGTTTTATTCCAAATTTTCTGACTAAACTGCAAGGTTTTCAAATCTTTCAGTTCTGCTTTCTGCTCCTTATTATCACAGTAAACTTGGCTAAAAGCCAACAGCAATATCCATGCCATCTCATGAATGCTGTATTGCCTTGAAATTTCCTCCCCTGGATTAATTAGTACAGTACCTTTAAATTTTTCCTCACAAAAAGTCTTAGGATATGGGCAAAATGTGGACAGTGTCTTTCCAGAACATAGCATTAATGACCTCTAGTCCAATTTCCAATAGAGATTTTCTTCACCTCTGAAACCTCATGAACTGGATCATTACTGTCCTCAGTCTTGTCTGCATGTCTGATCTTTTCAACTCCCAACAAAATTGCCCATTAAGATTCACTTACAACAATCTAAAGGTTTTCTAGCTTGCATCTAAAAGAACTTTTCAAATTTCCTCACCCCATAAACCAGCTCCAAATGCTTCCAAACTACATGGTCAGGTTAGTTGCAGCGACAACCCCTCTTCTTGGTACCAATTTCTGTTTCATTATCTTTCATTGCTGTGACCAAAAGTCCCAAAAGGAACAATTTAGAGGAGGAAAAAGTTTATTTGGAAATCACAGCTTCAGATGTCTCCATCCATAGATGACCAACTCCATTTTTCTGGGCTCAAAGCAAAGCAAAACATCATGGTGGAAGGGTGTAGAGAGGAAAGCAGCTAAGGACATAACAATCAGAAAGCAGAGAGAACTATGCTTATCAGGGACAGAATACAAACCCCAAAGACATGACCCATCTATCCTTGCCATTGTCTGCCTGTCTAAAGTTACCACCCAGTTAATTTATATCAGAGGATTATGCATTGATTAGGTTAAAGCTCTCATCATCCAGTCATTTGTTCATTATCTTACAAATAAGCTTTTGGGATGCACCTCATATCTAAACCACAGTCAGGAAGAGTTACTCTGGACATCTTTGGTCACCAGAGAGACTTTTACATGCATTACAAGGAAACAACTTTGGCTCACCATTCTTCTACTCCCTTTATATTCCTACATCTTTTCTCCACCACTCATCAGAAGACCCAAACCCCTGTTTCTCTCTATAGCTCAAGAGTGTCCTATAAGTTTCAGTCATCCATTTTTTTCTTTCAGTTCTATATTTTTTAGGACCCCCATGTATATGTACATATATAATTACAGATGGTTTCTCTTGTATTAACCTTTCATAGCTCAGCTTTTAGAAGGATAAAGAGAAACCATTTTTTCCTTCCCCTATAGATACTTGAATACATACTAGAACATTTTCTAAAGGAAGGCAATGTCAATCTGTTACTTCTGTCACATTTAAGATTATCTAAAATTTGGATTTTGTTTTCAGACCAAATCAAGTAACCTCATCTTGCCATTTCTTGTGCTTTGAAATAATATCCACCGATCATGTTACATTTTCCTGATTAGCAAAATATTTTTGAAAACCCAATGTTTCATATTTATTTGATTTATTCTTTGTCTGTTTGAATCACTTTACATATGAAAACAGCATTTTATTTATTGTAAGTAAATAACCAATATTGTGGCCATTTTTTATGAGTACCTAGTTGCAAACATACAGCTATATTACTACAGGTGCAAAATGGGACTCTACCATTTAAAATAAATATGTAAACATATTAGGTAGACTTTTAATATTGAGACTAAGCAACTATTAGGATTTCTGAACTAAACTCATGATTTTCTATAATTTTATATGTATTAATTATATCCCAGTGTTGCTTAAAGAATAGGGAGGGGTGAGGAAAAAGAAAGATTTTCTAATTGCTCAGTTGTCTCATATGTTTTTGATTTGTTAACTATATTTCCAGCAATACTTGAAAAAGAAAAAAGAAAAAAAAATTCTGGACTGATTTCTGTCTATACTAGCTAGTAGTCTGCTTTTAATGCAGCAATACCCTTTTATGTGTTTTTATGTTTTCCTACCATACCACATATTAGGAATGTAATACTAATACTGTTGGTGCCAACCAAATTCTCTTGGATTCCTTTCACTGTTTTTCATTTTCTAGCTTGTGCTTCATTTTTTTTCCAAGAGCACATACCAGTGGCTTTCTTCAGATGGCTGCTATGGGAGCTGATTTGCCTAGCTGCTGGAACTCAGAATTAGAAGCCCTTGGAGTTCATCTTCCCACTGCCTTCTTACCAGGAATTCTTTAACCATTGACTAACCAGGGAAGAATTATGAAAACTCACCTCCTCCTCCTTAAACCGAACTACTGAAACATAATTTATATTCCAGAGTTACTCTATAGGATCAGACTAAAGTTATACCTCTAAGACATTGCCCAAAACTGTACTTTTGTTTGACCTCTTCCTCTATCTGCTTTTCTCATTGCATCATCATTTTCTCCTCTGGTTTCATTTCCTTGATAAGTCTTTTGTACATTAATTGTCAATTTGTCTTTTTATTCGGAGAAGCAGAAAATACAAAAAGCTTAGAAACTATTAAGATAGAGGACAGAAACTAGTGTGCTATTAAGAGAGCAAAACAAAACCAACAACAAAAAACTCCCTCCTCAATAACCAGGAGCACTGTGAGCACAGCTGTATACATTTATAACCCATAGGATTGTGAAAGAAAGAAGAGATAGAAGCATGAGAAGAGTAGATGTGGATTCTAATTGCTCCTCCTATATTTTAAGGAAAAAAAAGATGTCTGATTTATATATGGCTATAAAATATACTCCCCCAAAGCACATTGGGATATTATCTTCTTTGGTTTATGAAACTGATAAGCTCAGCCTGGTGGTTCTCATTTGAAGTTGTAATCAGATAGTGGCTGAGTTAAAGTATTTGGAAGGTTTCTTCCACTATGTATCTGACATCTAGTTTTAGAATGGCCAGAAATGCTCAGGTCTGTTAAGACTTTATTCTTGTGACTACTCAGTATAGCTAGCCTGTGATACATTACAGGGTAGTTTCAGGGTATTAAGCCTTCTTATCTGGTGGCTTTCTTTCCTCAGAAAAGACGAGTGCAGAAGCTACCATGTTTTTTTCCTGCCTAAACTCACAAGTCTCATGGGGCCACTTCCACAACAGTTCATTGGTGGTGGGTTGCAGACCCAGCTTAGATATATCTGAGTGTGAATACTCAGAGGCATGGCATGGCTTATCTTTGGATATAGGTATAATTAAATGAAAGAAGAACAGAGAGCATGGAGTGCTCACCTTGTTCCAGAGAAGATAAGTCATAAGAAGGAGAACTTGTGCAGAGGCTCCCTTGTGAATGGGATAATTAAAACTAGAAGGTAGAATGGTAGAAGGTAGAAGGTTTAGACTCTAGATTGCCCATCTGAATCCCTCTCATTTTTCTTGAGAAGTGGATTCTGGGTTGAGAGGTTATGGGTCAGTTAGGAATTTTGCTAGAATGGCACTAACTGATTTTTGCAGCATAAATTAAAGGTAGACAACCTTAGCAGGGGCTAATAAAACATATTCTAAACCACATATTTCTGCAAGTGAGATGTAGCTGTGGGGTGCAAATTCAGAAAGATGGGATGGCTAATGCTCCCCAAATGCAGGGCTTAAAGCTAGTAGAAGAGGTATGCAGGAAACATCAGGATCCAATATCCAAGAGACTGCTCCTTGGAGAGTAGCAATAGTCAGCTAGTGCTGAGAAGTCCAGGGCCCTAATTTTTGGGGTGGAATAAAGTCTTATAAGCCAAACATCCATCTTCTTTGTATCTGACATAGCCCCCAATATTTAGGAGCTTAACATCCTAATTCCTGCCCCCAGTAAAATATCTTGCCTCCTGCTATGTTGAATAAAGTATCTCTTATTGCTTTAGATAGCCTAACTTTAATGGGAATGAAATTCTGTTTTACAGACAGAAAATGTGAGATTAAGTATCCCATTGAGGTTACACAACCTGAAAGGGGAAGGATGTGGTATTCAGACTCAGTTCTGTTGCCTCACCCTGTGTTCTTTCTACCTTAGTAGACTATCTCCAGTATTTACTTCCCTGAAAGGTTGAAACACAATTCTCAGAAATTCATCATTTTTTAATCTTCACTTTTCACCAGCAAATACATTTTTGGTTGTGATAACTGTAATCTGAAAACTGCTACATATTAATAAAAACTGACACTGATTTGTTTTTAGGTGTTCATTTATGCAGTGTGAATGAAGTCAGCTGTGTAAAAGTGACAGGAGAGAGAATTTCTTATGCCTCATTAGTAGAACATACAGCAGCAATCAATTGTTGTATTTAATAGTCACCACACACACAAAAAAAGGATCTACTTCAGTGAAAGAATTAATCTTAAAAAAAGCAGAGAAGAAACAAAAGATTGGAGGTAGTCATAGAAAAAAAAATGTTTCCAAAAAGAATTGAGCTTTTGCCAAGTTATTTTCCAGTTTTAAAATTGCATGTATAGGGCTGAGTTTGTGGCTCAGTGGTTGAGTGTTTGCCTAGCATATGTGAGGCACTGGGTTAGATTTTCAGCACCACATACAAATAAATAAAATAAAGGTCCATCAACAATTAAAATATTTTTAAAAATTTCATGCATATCACAGTTGAAGCGGAAATAGTTTCTACCACTTCCTGAAAACTGCCTCTAATTTCAAAACCCCTATGTTGTGATATTTTTAAAAATATAATGCTTTCTCTATACCATACATCAGACTGATCAATTAATTCATTTACTTTTAACAATACTTCAATGAAGTTAGTTATGATACCTCTATTATGAGAAAATGAGGCACAGGAAATAAATTGTATGTGATTGGACACATCTATGAAGTGCTAGAATTGGGATATGAACCCAGGTAGCCTAGCTATAGTGATTACTCTTATGTGCCACTGATGTGTACTTCTTTTCCATCTAGACTGTACTTGTCTGAAATATGAGTGTGTTTTCTTTATAGATCTGATCACCATTCAATGTAAACAAGTATAGATATTCTACTTATAAAATTATTTCTACCTTAAATAATTACTATGCATTTAAGAAAATAAAGTCCTAGGTAATAGTTGAGAAACACAATGACTTAGTCCAAAGAGCAGACAGCATGAGGATAAAGATATGCCATGGATGACCAACAACTTCCGTAAAACTTGAAAAGCCCCAAATTACCATTTTAATTGTCTTTGGGTAGGAGTTCTGTCCACATACATTTATTGGATATAAAGGAAATGGTCTTCAATATGTGGTAAAATTTGACACAGTTTGAGCCCAACATTCCCTGACCAACACATGGTTCCTTGTGGAGACTATAGTACCCACTGCTCTTGAAAGAGGCTTCAGGGAAAATATGTATGACTTTCAACATCTTGGAAAGGTGTGGGCTTGCATTTTCAAGAAAGTAAGAACATCCAGAAGTGTCTCAAGAACTATTTTTGGTTGGAAAGAGAGATAGATCTACACAGTAAATAGTTGTTTTGCTTTAATTGAAAAATGACAATAAACTATATTTTCACAGATTATTAATCTTGTGGGGTTTTGGGGATAGACAGACCTACAAGACCACTATCTTGTATGGAAGATATGCTTCATGGAAGACCACTATCACTGTATGGAAGACCACTATCACTGAATGAATTAAGAGAACATTTTGTTTTTTTAAAAAAAATCCTAAATCATGTATTTCAGAAGAAGAAAATATATGAAAAATAATAAACAAAGTTAAGGTAGTCAGGAATTCTAAATAGAGGGGTAGACATAGGTCTCCTTCAGTAAGTTGTGCTGAGGACAGTGAGCTTGACCAGAGTAACCAGATAGGAGAATAGTAAGAAGAGAGGTCAGAGAGATCACATCTGAATGGATCATAATAAACATGGAGACCATCTTAGGATCCTCGGTTTATATTCTAAGTGAAAAGTGGAGCCACTGGAGTGTGCACAGGAGAGTAACATTAAGTGAATGACTCTGTCCACTGTGTTGAGAATAAATATAGGTAGAAACAGCACTCTAAAAAGGCTGGATTAACAACAAGGGTGAAATGAGAAGTGACAATTCCTGTTTGGATGGTAGGAGTCAAGCAGTTGAGGACTTGTGGGAGCTGTGTATATTCTAGAAGCAGAATCTTAGAATTTTCATAAATATAGAGGTCAAAGACAAAATGGAGATTCCAGAATCATTCTGGTTTCTTTCTTATTGTTTAATGATAAGTGTCATTATTAAGACTGCCCATTCTTTAGAACAGATCTCTTAACTTCTTACTCTAATCTTAACAAGGGTGTCTAATTATCATCTCAAACTTAACACAGCTAAAATAGAAGTTCACCTTACAACAGTGTCAAAGATATTCCCATTGTCCTTTCTGATACAATTTTTACAGGTCTTTTTCCTGATATCAATCCTTAATTTACCATGTCCATCTTGTCTTTCCTGCCACCTGGAATCCCTCTGTTCTACACATGGATGAGGTCTTCTCATTATCCAGGTCCTGGCTCAAACTTAACAGCTCTCCTATTATTCTTTTTCATTTAAAAAAAATAAGTTTATTTTCCTGTTGTTTTTATTTTTCTCTAAATTGCTTGTTTTTAGGGGGAGTTTGTTTAATTTTTTTCTCTCCCACTAGAATGTAAGCCATTTAAAATTATGTGTCATATCTTTCTAGATTGTCTTTTTCCTTATTACCTAATACAGTGTTTTAGGACATAGGTATTATGAATGAATGAATGAAAATGTTATTAAACAATAGAATAATTTTAAAATATTCATGCAATGTGTACTAACAACTTGCTTTATCCTATCTTTACAGAAATGGAGATAAAAGAACTTTCAAAATAAAACACTCATTTTTTTATGCTTAACTCATATAAATATAGCCAGAACAAAGTCATTGTCTTATTAAATTAAGCTAAATGTGCCTTTATACATATTCTCAGAAATGGATACATTTGAAATATTATTATGTGTATAGTTATAATAAATTTTACTTGACATTAACTTGGAGCTACCAAAAATGATTGTAAGACTTTGCTTTAATTTCTAAATCACATTTAGCTATGCAATTTAAATCAAATTTTCTACAACAGAAAACTATTGGATAAAAGCTTGTATGTCAGTATGAGTAATGAATATTTATTGAGTGTCTACAATGTGCCAGATACTCTAATAAACAATTTGTAATTATCCCAGTTAATCATTATAAGGATTCACTGAGGTAGCTACTATTATCTCCTGGTTGCACATGAGGAAACAGGCTCTTAGGTAAAGTGATATGCTCAAAGATGAAGATCTATTAGGAAGTTTTTGTAATTTTTTTCATCTCCCATCACTAGGTTTACACAATACTGCTTCTTAACAAGGCTATGGGTCATAAATAACCCTGCCTTTTACCCCCCTGCCCCATTCCAATATTAAGAAAATACTTTGGTTGCTTGTAATATGATTTCACATACTTTACTAGCCAGTTCCTGCTCCCAGCTGATACTTTAATCTAACACTTTGATAACAATATTTTAAATCAATTAGGACTTAAAATCTATATATCATACTCTTTTGCCTGTTCTTTACTAATCCCATGTGCATTTACTATTCCACATGCATTTTATGAAAAATTTCATAATCACTAAAATCAGTCTCTTGAATATATCAATTCTTTTATCCCACCTTTCTGTCTCTGAGCACTTTCATCAAAACCTAAAGCTGGTCAAATACAACTCTTGGACTAGTCCATGCCTGCCACCATGTAGCGGAACTGGCACAACCATGCTGACTAATGTCACATTTAATCCATTTCACTAACCCCAAGTTTTTCCCTAGTAGGGCTATGCAATCATGCTGTATTTTTCTAGTCCATTTATTCTCCCACATTTCTAGTAAATCATCGCATACTTTCTCCTCACTCATCAAATCTGCAATTTTTCTTTCACCATCTTCACTTTAAGGAGATTTTAATTCTTACTTAGGAAATAAAGAAACCAGAGACATTTTTCACCACGCTTCCATGAACACATCTATCAAAGTCACCACAAATTATACAATCTGGCTTTTATACTTGTCCTGTGAATAAACTTTGTCCCTCCCTTAGTTCTCCATAGATGCTTAGAATCTCATTTCCTTTTGCCCCACTTCTCTGTAAGAAAAAAAAAATGACAAAACAAAACTATTTCTAAAAACTCCATCTATACTTTCTGTCTTTGTAGTCTCCAGTGAATGGTTGTCCCTTTCACTCCATGAAAATGTTCATGTCAAAGACACCAATTACTTCAAAGTTGTTAATTTCAATTGGTCCTTATGTTACTAAAACATGATTAACATGAGAGACACATCTGAATACTTCTTCCTTTATTTACTTGGCTTCTGACTTATCTACTCTGTCTTATTTCCTCTTCAACTTCACTGACCACATGCACTTTTCAGTTTTATCCCTAAGATTTAGAGTACCCCAGGGCTCCATATTTGTAAATCCTCTCTCTTTGTCCATAGACATTTTTTTGGTGCTCTTTAAGATTTCCAATATCATCTCTATATAGGTGCACCTATCTTCATTCTTCATGCCATGATTTCTTCCCTGGCATACAGACTCATACATAAGATGGTCTACTTAATATCTATCCCTGGATTTTATATATCTACTTCAAATATTGCAAGCACAAGAACAAGATTTTCATCTATTCCTCCCATGCTCCCCCTCCCCACCCCACTATGAATCAGCTTCCTTATATCAGAGAAAACATTTGGCATTTGCTTTTCTTGTGTGTGTGTGTGTGTGGGGGGGGGGTAGCTAACTTCACTTAGTGTTATCTTCTCCAAAGCCATCCATTTACTTGCAAATGCCATGATTTTATTCTCTTTTATTGCTGAGTAAAATTCCATTGTGTATATATGCCACATTTTGTTTTTATCCATTCATCTACTGAAGGGCATCTAGGTTGGTTCTACAGTTTAGCTATTGTGATTTTTTTCCTTATTCTAAAGAATGTTTCTCTCCAACTATTTCCCCTCTCAGTACAAGAAAATCTCAACATTTTAATTAGTCCAAACATTTTACAGTATCCTTATGCTATTTCTTTTTTATACCACATCAAATTGCAATTTAGCAGCAAATCTTACTGGTTCTTTCTTTCTTAAAGAATAATCCATCCATTTAATAAATCTCTCATTATTATTCACCAGCACCATCATCTTTGTTGGAATATCACAGTACTATTCTACCTAATTTCCCTGCTTTTAGTCTCTCCTATTATTTCAAAACCCTGAAAGGAATCGAATGACACATTCAGATGTTTAATTTTAGGAGATTTTAATAAAACGACTGTTGGCAAAGTTGCTGGGATGGTTTGGGGAAAGCATCAGAGAAAGTTGCAAAAGTTGGAGGCTTCTAATAGCAGGGATCTTTTACCATACCTAGGTTTGAAGGTTCTAAGAGAAAAAAAAAAACAGTTACCAGCACAAGGAGAGAGTTTTTGAAAGTGTTGAGGAAATATAATTAAAAACACATTCTCCCGCCAACCCAGACAATCTCTCCTCAAAGATAAAAAGAAAATATTTTATTACCAAATAAACATTAAGCTAGAATGTGATGTGTATCACAGGAAATCTGCTAGGAGATCACAAAGACAGAAATATATGTCATCCTTTAAATAATAAAACAAAATTCATTATGTACATATTCTCAAGAGAAATAGTAACTAGTCTTTACGTAAGAAGACTTGACAATATTATCTGTGACAAATAGTTCATCATAAATTAACCTAGTAATTGAGATAATCTGTGTTAGTTTATTCACTTTATACTAAGCAAAAGATATATACCTCTTTTATTTTTATGATATAAGATATTTGGCAAATTGAAGTGAAGTGCCCGTTAATGTTAGCTAGGCTCCTACACTTTTGCAAAAATCTGGAAATAAGGTGCACTATCTTTCTTGGATGAATTTCAAAGAGATGGTTTCCAGGTCTTAAAGAACAATATTTCTTGGGTAAGAGCTGACAAGAAGCTTATCTAGCTCTTAAAATGATTTATATGCATTTAAGACAGAGACAAAAAAAAAAAAAAAACTCCACATGCTTTCTACAATAAATACTCTAAGGAAAAGGGAGGGAAATCTTTTATATTCAACAGGGAGAATTAAAACTTTTAATCTGTAACTACTTTGTGGTAGCAAGATGATGTAAACCCACAATGACTAATTTGGAAAGCCAGAGAAATAGATATTTTGACCTCACTCTTTTTACAGCTTCTAAGTATCTTCCCTTTCCCTCATTCCAATGTCTCAGTCTCTGTCTTCAGAAGAAACTAAAACAAGTGTTAAAGAGGTATATCATTCAATAGGTGTCTTAGTCTATTTTTGTTGCTATAATGGAATATCAGAGACTGGACAATTTAAAAAGAAAAGAGGTTTATTCAGCTTACAGCCTTGGAGACTACAAGTGCTAACAGGATAATGCTAGATCTGCAAAGGATCCACATGGCATATGACATCATGGTAGAGTTTTGTGCAAGAGGAAGAGATCATACTGTGAGAAGCTGGAGAGAAAGGGAGACCCAGGTCTTAATCTTTTATAATGACCCTTCATGAATGCTAACCAGGATCCCAAAAGAAACAAAGCAATTGTCTACAAGAGTAAGCACCCCCATGATCTACTACTAAGGTCCATCTTTTAAGATCTCACCAACTCTTAAGCATGTCACACTGGGGACTAAGCTTCCAACACACGAATTCTTCAGTAATGAGTGACACTCAAAGTATGGCAGTGGGAGTGTCATCCAAACTGTGGCAAAGGGAGCCAAAGAGAGGAATTAGAAAGAATGAAATATAAGTAGAGGAAACATCAGTATAAGTATATATTATTGAGTTGGTCCCTCTGGAGGCAGGTGGTGCTGGATATTTGTTGGAACACCCCAGGTACATACAGGATGACTCCAAAAATATGTCAATCAAAGACTGACAGGAAAAAAAACATTTATCCATCATTCCCATCTCTTGCTATTTGAAGGTTATCCCACTGCATGAGCTTCTCCCACACTTATAGACACACTTGCAGGAATATCATGTGGGCGCTAATGATGTCTCATGCTAAGGTAATTGAACATCAAGGCTTGGAGTTGAATCATTAGCTACTGATGGAATGTGAGTCAGAGCCTGCTGGTCCGTAGTCAGCAGCTGCTAAAGGGAAGTCCATGAGGCTGAACTAAAGAGGTGACTGATAAACCTGGAGGAGACGTTATCAACAGCCAGAAGAGAGAAAGTCAGTTGATGCTATTCATGTGGGGCAACCTCTTGGGTAGAGAGGAGGATGGGGAAGGGTGGGAAATAAACCTGAAGGTGGAGATGAAAAAAGATATTGTATCTCCTTGATAGGAAATCTGTAGCCAAAATAAGCTTTTCAAAGTCTGAGTCATATCATACTATCTCTGCTCAAAAATATCTCGATTCCTTACTAGTCTTTATGCTTTTTTCTGTATCACAAATCCAAACCAAGTTTGTTAAGAAGCAGATAGATTTTCAGTTGGTAATATTCAGACAATAATTGTGCTTCACTAAACTAAAATGCTGTATAAATATTTGAAGCATGAATATTGCCCTGAAAAGCACATTTGAACATAGAATTAAGTTGCTAACTGTCACTATGTAGCTTTATATCTTTGAAGACATGAAAGCATTAATCAGCTCTGGAATGCTGGAGTAAGTGGATAATAAATTGTAAAAAAAAGATAGTGTACCATTCTTAGATTAAGTCTAATAAAACCTGTGTTGTTTTCTTATTAATAGCATCTACCTTGACTGTGAATGATCTGCTTTTTAAAAAATTATTATCAACTTGTTTAAAGACTACTTATAATCCTTTAACTTTGCATCTTTGCTTAATACAGTATTCCCACTAAAGATGACTACATTATTTTCAAATACTTATGGGAATATATACTATATAAAAACCAATTCCTTTATTCATTCCACAGATATTTGTTTATCACTGTTATAGATAATGGGATTTCAAAAATACAAAAAGAGAAACGTAATTTCTTGTCTCAGTGAGCTCTCAGTATAGTTTAAGTTATATATTCTGATAAATGCTAAAAATAAATGTATAAACAGGTTTATACATTATAATATCAACAAGGGAAGTAACCTAATTCTGAATCAAATGTTGCTTTCAAGTGAATATTTTTCACATGGCTCTTTAAAATCAATAGGATATATACAAAGGTGAATGCAAAGCAGAGATTTTAGAGTCCTGGTTTATTCTAGAATCTACTGGTTGTACTGAAAACTATTGAGCTTTTGATCAAATGGACAGTACAGATTGGAGTAGGTGAGCTGTATCTGTCTCCATAAAAAATTTACTTTTCATAGTAAATTTGATGATTAGCTACTGAATGCTTTTCATAAGAGAGTTAATGATATCAATAATGTACCCTAAAAAGTACACACACCACACAGTCCTTAAAGTGCAAGTATAACAGGTCACTAAAGGTAGGGAGAACAATTTGAAGGCTATGGCTATCACAAGGATGAGAGAGAAAAATGCCTGAATTAAATTCCTGGCTACGGAATTAGAAAAAAAAAATCTAAAAGGTTTATGAGGTACCTAATCAGTAGGATCTAGCAAACTTAGTAACCCAGAAACCTGGGCTGAAGCAGTGGGAGAGTTCCGGGAAATTATGAAGTTTTCACTTCATCTGACTGGATGCATGACAGTAACACAGGGGATACTGAAAGAACTGGGGTGTGGTAGTTCAGCCAAAAGATAACGAGCCAGTGCTCCAGTTATTTCTCATTATAGAACAAACCTCCCCACTATGAGTTGCATAAAATGACCACCATCGTTTTTATGGTCATGAATTCTGTGGATGAGGAACCCAGTAAGGAAATGGTCTATATCTCCTCCAGATGTCCATAACCTCAGCTGGGAACATCTGAGTAGATGAAGGTGACTCAAACACCTGTTCTCAAGAACATCTAAATCAACAGTTCTCAAACTGTTTTTGGTCTCACAATATTTTTACATGCTTAAAAATTATTGAGGACCCAAAGAATCTTTATGTGATTATGACCATTAATACTCATAATATTAGAAATTAAAACAAATTTTGAGAGCATTTGTTAATTTATGTAAAAAAGCAATGGTAAGCTATTTAACTGGTAGCATATATAATTCTGTTTATAAAAATCAGTATTTTCCAAAACAAGAAAAATCATGAGAAATGTGGCATTGTTTTGTGTCTTTACCAAACCTTTAATATGTGACTTAATACAGAACATTTAAGATTTTATTTTAGTATCTGCTTCTGTATCCAAAGATGCAGGATGTTGTTTTGATTGAGGCTTATGAAAAAACTCTGACTTCACAGGGATGTAAAGTTAGAAAAGGAAGGAATAATTTAGTAGCCATTTTCAGCATTTATGAATATCCTCCTCTGATTGAATGCTAAAATTGAATAAAGGCATTTTCTAAAAGTTCAGTTGCAATGTAAAACCTGAAACTGTCTGTATTAGTAAATTTTTAACTCTTTTACATCATAATCTATTGATCTGTCTTGCACTTGATATTCAATGAATCTTTTATCCATGAAGTATTTCTGCAATAGCAGGCACAGGTAATTTCGAAAATATTGTTCCACTGTTTAGACATAAACAAATCCCCCAAATTATTGTTTAATTATAAAATATTTAAAATCTCATTCATTTAAATTATCACCTATCTTATCAGAAAAGCCCTGGGATGCTATCGAGTTCATAGTAGTAGATAAAAGCCCAAAATTTATCATTAACAATCAGTGATGTAAATTATTTTCTTTGAAATAACTCTTTTATTTTTCAAGAAATATCTTTCAAATACCTAATACTTAATAACCATAAGGTTTTAGTCTTCCTTTCATGTAAAAGTGATATTCTGTGAAAGGACCATTGTTTGTTCCACAACTGAATTCTGTGTATTTTCTTGAGACATTTCATATATTCATATGCAGCTAATTATTTTCTTAAAGTTGCCATAAAAATGACTACAGACTGGACGCCTTAAACAACAACAAAATTATTTCTTATCATTCTGGAGACTAGAAGTTGAAGATAAAGATGTTTCAAATTAGCCTTCTTTAAGAGACTTCTCTCCTTACCGGTAGATGACAATCTTCACTCCATATGGTATATGCTCACATAGACTTTCTTCTGTGCATATATATGTCTAATCCTCTCTCTTTCTCTTTTTTTTTTTTTGGTTTCCCCCACACACGAGTTTGAGTGTGTGTATGTTTCTGAATCTTTTCTTCTAAGGACACCTACATATTGGACTAAGGTCCACCCTGGACACATCAATTAAGGCTGTGTCTTCAAATATAGTGATATTTTGAGGTTTTGGGTGAAGAGCATCAACATGTGAATCTGGTGGGTGGAGTGGCACAATTCATCCTATAACAGCAACACTTTATGTATACTTTCTGGCCTGTCACATAGAATATTAAAGAGATGAATACTGAAGGAGTTGGGTTCATAAAATTAATGTCTTTCTGCATCATCAAGGGTATCCATGAGTGAAAATAACTTTCTTTTTCCTTCAAGTATATGGTGGTATAGCATTTAAGCTAATTTATTGTGGTACCTCTGTCTAAGGTTCATGCTAAGGAAACAGTTTTAGCCATCACTGATTTTATAACTCTTCAAATGTCAACATAGTAAGAAAGGCACAAGTGGTATATGTATTAGCTTTTCATCACTGAGCATGCATAGAACATATATTGGAACAAGAGAGATATTCTGGAGGGTCAGAGTTAACTTCCTTAAGGAGGCAACATTTAAACCTCTGCATGATGAATTAACTTTAATGTATGTACTATTCCTATAATAGTGCTATGTTTTCTTTGGTATTTAGTTACTGCCTTCTGATAGCTGAAATAATTTTAAATTTTAATATAAGTCTAAAACTATTCACAATGTACATGTTTTGTCATAATCTTCTTCATCTAGTCTAGAGGGGAGAGATTTTTCTTCCCTTTCTGTGGCAGAAGTAGTTATTATTACAAATCTGGCCTTACACAGCTGAATCTGTATGCAGCAATATTGCCCTAGTGCTATTGGTAAGCACACATATGCTCACATGAGTGATTATTCCTCATTATTTGATCTCTTCCATAAAAAGAATAAAAGTTACTGTTGAAATAAATAAGAATAAGGAACAGAGCTTATGGTTATGGGCCTAGTGCCTATGATTAAATATTAAACAAGGTTCCATTGGAAGCCTGAATTTTCAGGGATTTATTGTTCTGATATAAAATTCACTGGGATTAAACTAGGCAGACAGCAACTTTTTATTTTCTAAATCTAGTTTAAATTGGTTTGCCTGTTTTATGTTATGAAAGTTTAAAGAAAAAATCTTGGTATTTCCAATCTTCTATTACATCAGAGTTCCTTTTACTCAGTGGCTCTCTGAATGTAAAAAATTATAATAATAATAATAAATAAAAGGATGAGTTTATAGACATCTGGTCCAAGATAGAAACGAGAGTATGAGAGAGGATTCTCACAGTTGGATAGGCTTATATTAATTACATTTTCTTCTCTTTCACCAAGAAGCTGTGTGTAAAGTGGGGCTCATTGTGTGGTTGTGTGGTACAGAGTACTGCGTAAAATATCTGCCATCATCAATTGATTTTCACACGTGGGCTGATTGATCTTTTCTTTTCTGAATATTGGCAATTCCTGGCTTTTAATTTTGCTTATCATTAATATAGACATTTGTAATAGTATAGATTTTTTGTTTTGCCCAGAAATGTAGCACTTTTAATGCATATGCTTTTAAAGAATAAGTAATTAGAATGCCACTGAAATAAAGTATTTTCTCCCTTTTTTCTAATAAAAAGTATAAATTAGGACAATTAAAGTACATTTATTTTATATTGCTCCTGTGTATAAAACAAGTGAGCGAGTATAAGGAAGAAAGGATATGACATGGATACACACACACACACATTTTATATATATATACAATACACACACACACACATACATTTTTACCAATTATTGCTTATCAAAACTAAGATGCCCACTGTAAAATTCGGAAGCATGATATACACTAGTATTTCTTCATAGGGTAACACATCTATGGATATCATTAAGATTAGGAATCTTATAAAAAATAAATTAGAAAGTTGAAATAGATTAAATAAATGTGGAACATTTGAGGGTTAATAAAGCATAGGGAAAAATGGTGAGAGGAATGAAACTTCTCCTGAAAGTTTGAATTCAATGGTAATGTAAGGAAATGTGTACAGAAAAAAATAAGATGACATCCAAATGGGGAAGGTGGTGGAGTATAGAATTAGTGCCATAAATACTATGGTATAGCCAATATGGAGTTGGAAAACTGGGATTGGAATTTGGGAGAGTCGGGGCTGCAGATAATAGAGGTTGATGTCTTCTGTATGGACGGGATATTAGGAATATTGTTTCAGGAACAGAGGGATTAAAGAAAGCCCAATAGTGCTATCACTTTTTTATTGCAGAATTTCTATAGCAGAGAGGAAGGAGGAACAGGACCTGTAAAATTTAGGAAATAAGTTCAATGGGGAAAGAGGAGAGCTGAGAAAACAACTTGCTCAAGTGCATGTCTATAGTAAGTCTCTGAGGGAGGCTGGTATAGATGTGGAGCTATGGTGTATCTTCTGTGGGTAAGTGATTCTGCTAAATGACGTCAATTTAAAAGAAGAAGAGATACTGTCCTTTATTAAAACAACATGCAATGACACAAAGATCTTTAAATTAGAGATTTTCTAGACAATATAGAAGTCTTTTCATAAAACCAGCATCAGAAGGGATATTTAAGAAAGACTAGAGTTAGTAATGGTTAAGAGTTCTTTCTTTTTAAGTGTACATAGTTTGCAAACCTACATTCCTATAGCAGATGTGAATATTTTTATACAATTTCCTGAGTCAGAGCATTTTTCCATTTGACTTTGGGGGAGAAAATTGAATGCAAAGATCAGCTGATCTCTGGAGGCAATTAACATCTGATTTAAATTTAGTCTTCCATGGAGCCTGGGTGATTAGACTACCACTTAGCAGAAATATATCCGTAGGATATCCAGGGGGCATGCACACCTGTTATCACTACAGCTGGTTTGCAAATGTCACTGTTGCTTCATATAAATAAAGCAATGAAATGGATAAACAGCACTTGAGAAGCATATTATGATATTGTTGTAGGGTGTTTTGGTGATTTGTGCATTTCTCCATAAATTAATACAGTATATTTGGAAAAATGAATAGTAACATTCAGAGAAAACATATGCTCAGCAAGTAATTGAGTCATGTAGAATGTAACATTCATCCACAAATTGAAGTAGTTTTTTTTTTCTTAATATGGATATAAAATTTCTGTCTGATGGAAAACAATGAATAAACAGACTGGAGAAATGAACAGTATGAATGAATATTTAGATGTTATAAATGAGGTCAATAAATGTAGAATATTGATCTTTTTGAGAGTAGATAATAGAAAATTCAAAATATATCATGCCACACCATGTATTTTCATGTTTTTGTGATCTGGATGAATTACTATGGGCTGTAGACTGTGTAATAAAAGGTTCATATGAACACCAAGGCAAATGTGCTTTAAGAACATTGTATTTATATTGGATACAGGAAAACTCTTGATAAACTATATGAATAAGATTATCACCAAATAGACATATAAGAATATATAGCTGGATATAGTAGCACATGCCTGTAATCCCAGTGGCTTGAAGGGACTGAGGCAGGAGGATCTCAGTTTCAAAGCTAGCCTCAGCAAATTAGTGAGACCCTAAGCAATTTAGTGAGACACTGTTTCAAAATAAATAAAATAGAAATTAAGAAGGTCTAGGGATGTTGCTCAATGGTTAAGCACCCTTAGATTCAATTACCATTACCAAATAAAAATTTTTAAAGAATATATAGACAATGATGGTTGTTAGGTACAATTTTGTGAGAACTGTGCTATCCCATAAGAGTCATTTTTGAGATATTGGATTATGATTAAGTGATAAGCTTTAAGGGAAAAAACACACAAAGCCTTTTTCTGAAAAAAATGATCACTGCAATGAGCCAGATACAAATGAGATTACATGTGCTCTAACACATAGAGTTCTTAACACATGCTTAACAGAAAGTGAGATTTCAGGATTCATAATGCAATGAATGACAAATTCATTGTGAAAGCAAAATTTGCACTATAGGGTGAAAAGCAAGGAATACTTTATTTCAGGCCATTGCAATAGGGGAGTGAGATGAGAACTCAGGCTGAACTCAATTTCAGGCTGAACAATGCTAAGGTTTAACCCAAAGGAGGAGCATGCATGAGGAAGAAATTAGAAGCCATTTGTGTTTAGTAATTGAGTTTAGTTCAAGTCAAAATAAACTTTCTCCCCTTTTAATAGAGCTAGCAACAAGGAGTCTTATAGAAGTTAGACTCCTGATTTCCCACAAGCTGGGAGATCGGGCCTATCTTCCTTAGTGATCATATTTCAAAAAATAGTTCCTAACCCTTGATAATGACATTCCTACAGGTAGAGAATTATCAGGAGGCTTTAAAAACAGGCCGAGGAAAGATTTACAGTAAAAAGTGTTCTAAAGTACGTGCTCTCAGAAAAGGAAAGTTAGGGACTTACAATCAGAAGAAAACTGTCTAAAGTTTACTCAAGCTTGCAGTGATGTTAAGGCCTTGTTGATCATTAAAAGCCATAAATGTCTAAGTATCCAGCACCTCAGCTGTTCCTAAAGTAGATATTTGTTGAATGAATTAATGAATGAAGAATCAGAGTATCAATTCAACAGTGCTGCTATTATATAAATCAGGTATTCTCAGCCTTTTTATAGAATTATGACATGCAGAAAATGCTAATGTTTGAATGACTTTCTGTATAAGCCAAAGTCTTATTGAACCTGTTCAGTTCACCAAAGCCCCACTTAACTGCCCTGAAGAGTAACATCTGTAATCTCTTTAAGAAGTTTTGATAGATAACTGATTTTAGAGGAAAAAGGAACAGAAATGACCTTTCAGGCTAATTAAAAATGACACTTTTTTCCTGTATCATTATTTCTCCTTTGCCATAGAATAATGGCCCCACTTTGCATGTCCTTGCTGAACCCCACTCCCACTTCCCCCTTCTCTGTGCAAACTTCCCTCCTTGGCTCTGTCTGGTTCTACTGGGCACACTTTCTCAGTCTGTACTCTCATGTTGTCCAGAGGTCAAGGTCTGTCTTTCCTGAAACACTGTGCCCTATTCCTTCAGCCTATGCGAATGCCGGCACTCAGTCCGGCCTCCTTAGCTAGGCTGTCTTTTTCTGCTTCATCCTTCACTGACCACTCCTCTTCAGATGTTTGTTGGCTGTGCTAGCTGGAGAATTCCTTTTAGCCCTTCATTAAGTATTGACACAGGTGGATTACAGTTGCTCCATAGGTTATGTCTTCAGAACTACATTGATTTCTTCTAGAAGGATTTAGTGTTTTCATGTCCTTCCTCTTAGCACAGTAGGGTTTTGATGAATACTCATTGACTTAAAAACAAATAAGAAAAGTAATTGATATTATCACAGTTTTTTTTTAACATATAGCATTCTAACACTGTTAGAATGAATAGTTTCTTTAAAAATAGTGCTTTCTAATCACCATTGGGCTGGATTCATACACTAGGTAAGCAAAAACAGTATTGTTGAAATGTTTTTTCAAGGTATTCTGATTCGTAAAAATAATTTAGATGGTCCAAACAAAAGTAACTACAAAATAGTAATTTAGTGTGTATAAAGACATCCTGTGGTGATGTAGCTAAAATTTCCTGTTGACCCTATCATCTTCATTGTTTTTCCAAACAACACATGAGACTATTGTGTTCTTCATATGAATGCAAAGTGTCCTCTGTCCTTTGTTGGAAAGGAGGTCAGATATCAGAATTAAAGGACAGCATCTCTGGCTGCTATCCAGTTGAAGATGACCAAAAGTGCAAGGGAGCTGAGTCTGCCTATTTTTCACCTCTTTCAATGACTGAGTAAATCTAAGTTTTTTTTTGTTGTTGTTTTGTTTTTCCCAGATGAACCAAGATATGCTTTTGGGATTACAAATGAAGACACATTAATATTTTACTATCAATTTTCCATCCATATTGAACCTACTGTGGTTTGGTGTACATGTTATGCTCCTTTTAAAATTAATTTCAAATTACATGTTATCTATCCACACTGTAGCTTTTAAAGGAAATCATTTTTTAATTATTCTAGATTGATGATTGCAATATTTTCTAGTTAAGAATTTCATTTGCTCAGAATGCAAATTAAATTATATGTTAAAATGAACAGCTTATGTTTTATAGTAAAGGAGCTTGAGTTGGCTAACATTAATTTCTGGGATATATTGAACAGCTTCATATCAAATACAGAATATTAAAATGTATTCTTCTTATATTAATATCAGTGTTATTACTGTTTTACTATCAATTATGACATTTAAGAGCCTCCCTTATATATTTGCAAACATTCTGATCTATCTAAACTAAGTTTCCATGATAATATAAAATGCACTCTTAAACATTTTTTTTGTATTTTACTGTTTCCAATTGGAATAGAAATAATAAAAAAGAAATATTCCTCTGATTATCCTTGCTCAAACTGAACCCACATCTAAATATGCTGAGAAAATCAAAGTCAATAGAACTGGCTACCTGAGGATAAGTTAACAATTTCTAGTGGTATAAAACAAAGATATGTCATATCCTATTTCTCTTAAACTTGTACATTAATAACTCACAAATATTCCTGGATCATTTGAGTACATATTCTCCTTCTTTGAGGAAAAAAATATTGTATTTTTTCTTCACACTGATGATATAATTTATTTTCACTCACTAAGCACAGCTTCACAGTGTCTTACTACCAATATTGTCAGAACAATGTTTAAGAAGACTGTTCTCAAACTAAAATCATCATTTATTATGTAAAGGGACAATATTTAGCCATTCTTTTTATAGATTATAATTAATATACATGAAAACATAATCCAACAATCCAAAACAATGAACAGTAAACATTGTTGGGGTGCTTTAGTAAGATTTTTTTAAATGGCAATTGGTAATATTTACTTTAATATTTTTCTACACAAAGATCAGTGAGATTGATTACAAGCAAATACTTTCCCCATTTTATCTGTGTTATAGTAGATTCAACTATTTACTGAAGAAAACTTTTAATGTGCCTGAGGCTTGATTGCAGAGGTGGAAAGATTGTAACTGAATTTGTTCACCTCTTTGTTTCTGCTTCTAGGAAACTTGGCAAACTACCTATTTTAGGACACTTTTGGGAAGTATTACTATGCGCTGTTCTAACAGTTCCTGACAATTTTACTTCCAAATCTTCAGGTTTAATTTGACCTGATTCATATCCATTTGTTTTCTCCAAATTCTTTGGAAACAAAGTATCATCCAGTAGAATAATTACTTTTAGGACTTCACCTTTAGAAATTTCAAAGTGGGTCCAAACTTATTTTGGAAAAGAAAAATGGATGTCAATTCAGAAGAAAAGGGAAGAAGCAAAGACATCTGTGGAGTCCAAACCATGATAGACATTCTTCTAAACATTTCATAAAGTCTCATTCAATCATAAAAACCATCTAAGATAGTATAACAATACCTCTTAATATTGTAAACTTAGTTTTTAAGAGGATTAATTTAAGTATCTCTCATATATTTTAAAAGTAAATACAGCAGCCTTCTAAAGTAGGTGCTAGGATTACCCCTGAGGCTCAATTAAGTTAAATATCTCAACTCTGGTCACAAAGTTGAGATATTTAACTTAATTATGTGGATAAACAAGCCTCTGAATCCAGGTGTTTCATCTCCAAAGGTTCTATTTGAGGCATGCTGTGCCTTTCCTTATTATCCCCAATTAACCAATATGAAACTTGGGACCTCTAGATATGTAAGTAATTTGATGTACCTAGTGAGTGTTGGAGACTAGATTCAGAGCCTCTACCAATCTGTCTTCAAAATACATTGTGTGTTCCCAGAATTGCGCTATGATATTATTTTATAAAAATTATCTATGAAATCTTTGGGTGAAAGTTTCCTGAAGTAAGAGAAGTTTGGGAAATACCAGGTTAACGTTAAATGGTTACTTATACCTAGGGATGTTTCTGAATTTAGAGTATTCGTGCGTTTCCCCAATTTACTTGACAATGAAGTATTTTTCATTTCTTTTAATTACATATCTCCCAAGATGAACAACCCATAGACCACAATTTAGGAAAATCTAACTGCCGCAGTCCGGCTGCAGCAAACTAACCTGGGGCTGATGAGCAACTTGTGTTGCTACTTGTGTAGCAACACAACAATCTACTTGTGTAGATTGATATAGCAGGAGTAGGAGCCCTTTATTGTAGGACAGGAGCAGTATTTATACATTTTGCACAGCTTATCTTAATTAGCATAAACTAGATACATCAGTCAACCAATAAGGAATCTCCACACTTAATGGCTCGCTGGTGTTACTTCACAAACCACTCCCTCTGGCAAAATGCCAGGCGCCATCCAGACTTGTTTACAGACTCTAACATTTGCCAGGCGCCATCCTGACTTGTTTACAGACTCTAACATCTAACCTACTGTATTCCAGATTATTTTACATTTCCTTATGATATAATGAATTGTCAGTGGCTTCATAGGATAGTACAATAGTGATTGAAGCAACCAAACCATCATTTACAACATGAGATAACTTGAAATCATCTGAATTAACTGTAAATACAGATAATTTTCTGATTTTCATTAAATCATTAAAATTAAATGATTAAAATAATTTAGAGATGTATTTGCAGAAATCTTTAAGTATTTAAAGGACACAAATGAGGGATCTCTAGAGAAATGCCCAGAGCCTTATAGCATGGAAACTAGACAAAACTATTTGAATATGCATATTAAATTATATCTCAGCTATAACCTATGGGTAATTTTCCTCAAAATCATCTAAAATTATCACTTATTTCTTTCTTAACTTTAAGTTGCTGTTCTTTAACTCATCCGTCTTATGTTAGTGAACTGATTATGTAAACTCTTAAAAATTATGATTCTATTGTAAATGGCCAATTCTTTACTAAGAACTTCTTTTCATAGAAATATTAAATATACCTACAATAATTTTGTCTTAAGGTCAATATTGTCTGATAGGTAGTAGAGTTATATCAGCTTTATAACAGTGTTTCCTATGTTTTCCAAATTTATACTTTCATCTTAAATGCTTTTATATTTCTAGCTAGATTCATGTTTAGTGATCTTTTGTTCACTTACCCTTTCAATCTCTGCATGTATTTATAATTTTATCCAATTATTAATATAATTGTTGACATGTTTGTGATTAGTTATATCATCTTGCTCTGTTTTTATTTTAAAATATATTCCATGATCCCTTATTTTTTTCTGCATTCTTTTGAGTAAATAAAATATTTTACTTTTTTTTTTAAAAAATTACCTCCTTTTACTTTTAATCTATTCTTGTAGTATTTATGCCATTGTTACTCTAGAGATCATATTATGTTTTTAAGTTTTAATAGTCAACTATAAGCACTCATTGAGCCCTCCCATAAACAAATGGTAATAGCAACTTACAAAACTTTTCAGACTTTTATTCCAACTTCACCACTCCAATTTTCTGTATTCTTTTGATTGTAAACTTTTCTCCTGATAATTCTGTACATTTCAAAAGCATATTATTTTTAAGTTATTCATGTGTGTGTCTAATTTTGCCATTTCTACAGATCCAATCTTCTATCCAATATCATCTATTTTCGGCTAGAGGAATATCTTTCAGCATTTCTTGCATTTCAGGACTTCTGGATTTCAACTTTCTTTGCCTTGACTTTTTGAAAATGTCTTTATATATCATTTGCTTTTGATGTATGTTTTCACTATGCATAATGTTCTGGACTGACATTTTTTTTTTCTTTAGCACTTTAAAAAAGACGCCATTTCATTTCATTTTTTTTTTCACTAAATTGCAGTCATAGTTCTTATACTGTGTTTAATATGTCCTTATGTTCTTCTAGTTATTAATATTTTTATTCTTGTTCTATTTGGTCATTTTATCATTCATGGTGGTCCTAGATGCAGTTTTGTTTTCTATTTATTTTGTGTGCTATTTGTTTGGATCCTTTATTATTTTCTCTTCAACTAATTATTTTGTCCCATTTCTCTCCTTCTCCTTCTTCTTCTTTTTTTTTTCTTTTGGCACTAGGGATTGAACCCAGGGTTACTTAACCACTGAGCCACATGCCCAGTCCTTTTTAAAATTTTTTTTGTTTAGAAACAGGGTCTTGCTAAATTTCATAGAGCTTCACTAAGTGGCTGAAGCTGGCTTTAAATACTGAATCCTTCTACTTAAGCTTCCTGAGCCACTGGGCATGTACCACTGTAGCTGGCTTTCTCCTTCTTCTTGAACCCTCATTATCTGCATATTTGTTTGTTTAACATTGTTTCACATATTTCATCTAATTTTTTTCTAGTTTTCCAGTTTGAGTGTTTGAGTTTGGTTAATTTCTATTGATTCATATTTAAATTTACAGAGATTTTATTTTGTCCAATATTCTAAAAGATTATTACAGTAAATGATGATATCTGTTATAGTATATTGTATCTGATATAACATTTGTAGTATGTGGTTTTACTTCTATGTGAATATTATATTTATTTAAATATATCTTATACTTTTTATGCTATATTCCTTTATCATATTAATCATAGTTATTTTACAATCCCTGCCTGATAATTTTAACTTCTAGGCCATATCTACATTTTTTTCTGTTACCTAAAGCTCACATTTTCTTGCATTTTCATGTTTAGCAATTTTGGGTTATATACCATATATATTTTATAAACTACAGTAAACAGAAAATAGTTTTTACCATTAAATATTTACATTTTATTTTATTATATTATTGATGTAAGAAGTGAGTGAATGTAATTTAAAGTTGATTTTCATCTAGACTTTATTGTAATTTTAGATTCATTCACTTCACCAGTGTCTTAAAATATTTTGACTATGGTTAAATTTTCTCCTACATTCAGCATTTGTTTTTTAGGACTGGCTAACTTCACTTAGCATTATTTTCTCCAATGCCATACATTTACCTGCAAATGCCATGATTTTGTTCTCTTTTATTGCTGAGTAAAATTTCATTGTGTGTATAGGCCACATTTTTTAATCCATTCATCCACTGAAGGACATCTAGGTTGGCTCCACAGTTTAGCTATTGTGAATTGCACCGCCATAAACATTGATGTGACTGTGTCCCTGTAGTATGCTGTTTTTAAGTCTTTTGGGTATAGACCGAGGAGAGGGATAGCTAGATCAAATGGTGGTTCCATTCCCAGATTTCCAAGAAATCTCCATACTGGTTTCTATTTTTCTATTCTATCACCAACCTTTGGAGAACTTACATCATGCACTCAGTGATAGCCTTGGAAAACTACGAGAAACTTTTCCATTTTTCATGTCCCCCCCCCCCCGCCAGCCTTTAGGATATCTCTGGTATGGAGGTAGTGAATGTCTGGAAATTACAGAGGGATTTATAAGGTCTTAACTTGCCCCCAGGGTTGGTTGCCATTGCCTTGCACTTAGTGATGATACAGAAATCCATGGAGTGTTTACCATTTCTGATTGCTGCATTGCAGGAGGGGAAATCTTCATTTGGGGAACTCTCTCAGCAATTCTTATCTATCCTTAGCTTTCAGCATATCTTCCCAGTGTATACTTTAGGTGAAAATGCATTTTGAATTTGAGGTTCATTGAGGTTCAGGTCCATCATAACAAATCACAATGTGTATTCTCCAAAATCATGGTGATCATAGGGATTGTACAGCTGAAATTCAGAGATTAGTTTGAGTGGACCCCTTAAGGTGATTACTTAAGGGAGAAATTTTGCATATCACTAGGGGCTCAAATCAAAAACAACAGAAACTGACACATGAATAGAAAAACAACTTCAAAGAATTTTTTTTTAAAAAATAATGACTTCAGGGGCTGGGATTGTGCCTCAGTTGTAGAGTGCTTGCCTAGCATGTGCAAGGTGCTGTGTTCAATCTTCAGCACCACATAAAAATTAAATAAAATAAAGGTATTAAAAAATAATGACTTCAGCCAATCTAAAGCCATTTAGAAATGAGTCCATCGGGTTCATTGATTTCATGATCTGTGGACGATGTTTATTCAGAACTGATCTATAGTGAATAGGTTTTGCTTGCTTCTACTAATCAATATAGTGACTTTGTATCACTGTTTATTAAAATACTATTTCCAAATTTAAAAGATGCTATTAAATATAAAAATTGGCTGAAATTTTTGGCACCTTTTCATATTGATATTTGTTAATATTTTTGTAAATCTGTAGTAGTAGTAAAGATTGGCAGACTGAAGGATTAGGAAAGCTCCTTTTCCACAACAGTTATCAAGCATGGCTGCTTTTTGGAATGACATGCTGCAGTTTTCAGAAATCACAAATTTTCTGTCTACATTACTCCAATAACCAAGTCAACTTTTAGTGCATTGTAGTTATACATGATAATAGAGTTCATTTTGACACATTCATAATGCATATAATAGTTTTCTCCATTTCATTTCCCAGTACTCTCCGGTACTACCCTTGATCCCCTTCCTCTGCTCTATGAGTCCTCCTTCTATGTATTTATTAATTGGTGCACTATAGTTATATACAAATTTGGAATGTATTGTTATAAATTACTATATGCATATAACATAATTTAGTCAAATTTATTTCTCAGTTCTTTCCCATTTCCTCTTCTGCCACCTCCCATTTGGTTCCCTGCTTTAATGCTTCTGCTCTGCCTACTATTTTTGTGAGATTCACATTTTTAATTCTTATTTTTCCCTAGCTTCTATATATGAGAAAAAACAATTCACACTTGACTTTCTGAGTCTATCATATTTCCCTTAGCATGAAGTTTTCCATTCCATACATTTATAAACAAATGACATAATTTTATATTTTACAGCTGAGTAGAACTCCATTGTGTATATATACCACATTTTCTTAATCATTTCATCTATTGATGAGCACCTAGGCTGGTTCCATAAGTTGGATATAGTGGATTGTGATGCGGTAAACATTGGTAGGCATGTATCACCATAGTATACTGATTTTAGATCTTTGGGGGAAATATCAAGAAATGGGATAGTTGGGTCATATTGTGGGTCCAATACCTATTCTTTTGAGGAATCTCAATACTGCTTCGAGAGTGGATGCAATAATTTGTAGTACTACCAACATCATCATTATTTGTATTCCTAATTATTGTCATTCTGACTGGGGTCAGAGGAAATTCAGTGTGGTTTTGATTTGTATCTCCCTGATTACTAAGCATATTGAACATTTTTTCAATATTTACTGGCCATTTGTATTTATTCTTTTGAGAAATGTTTGATTAGAACTTTCACATATTTTTTGAGTGGATTATTAGTTTTTGGTGTATATTCTGGTTCTTGAACTCCTGTTGGAAGAGTAGCTGGCTAAAATTGTATCTCATTTTGTATGCTTTCTCTTTGCATTCTTATTTTCCTTGCTATACAGAAGCTCTTTAGTGCTGTGTCACTTATTGACTCTAAGTTTTATCTCTTCAGCTTTAGGAATCTTATTAATGAAATAAGTGCTTTCTTCTAGAAGTTGCAAATTTCCTGGTCTAATTCCTTTATCATTTATTCAGTTTGAGTTGGCCTTTGTGTAGGGTGAAAGGTAGAGATCTAATTTTATTCTTCTACCCATGACTGTTCAGTTTTTCCAGCACCATGTGTTAAAAAGACTATCTTTTCTACAACTTATGCTTTTTGGCACCTTTGTCAAGGATTAGAACCATATTTGTGTGGATTTAACTCTGTATCTTCTAGTCTATTTCACTGGTCTCCATATCTGTTTTGATGTCAAGATCATATGAGTTTTGTGACTAAAGCTCTGTGGTATCAGAGATAAGGTATTGTGATATTGCAAGCCTTTCTATTATTTGGTATTGCTTTGACTATTCTGGGTCTTATTTTTTTAAATCCATATACATTTTAGGACTTTTTTCTAATTCTGTGAAGAACATCAGTGATAGTTTGATGGGGACTGCAATGAATATATAGACTGTTTTGGTATTATGGCCATTTTGATGATATTAATTCTACATATCCATGAACATGGTAGGTCTTTCCATCTAAGATTTTCTTTCTTCAGGGTATTATGATTTTCACTGTAGATGTTTTTAACTTCCTTATTTATTTTATCATTTTAAGGTTTATTTATTTGAGAATATTTTGAATGAAATAGTGTTTTTGATTTTCTTATTAGTGTATTCATAACTGGAGTATAGGAGAGTTATTAATTTTTATGTGTTGATTTTGTATCCTGCAGCTGTTGTATTTGTTCATGAGCTGTAGAAGTGTTTGAAGAAGTTTTTCTGTTTTCTATGCATAGGATCATGTCATCATTAGCAAAAAGAGAGAGTTCACCTTCTTTTCCTATTTGTACCTTTTCATTTTCTTCTCCTGGCTGATTTCTCTAGCTAAAGTTTCAAGAACTATATTGAATAAGAGTGGTAAGAGTAAACATATTTGTCTTGTTCTTGATTTTGGTGGAAAGGCTTTCAGTTTTTGTCCATTCTGGATGATGATGTCTATGGAGTTGCCATATAGAGTCTTTATGGTATTCAGGTACATTCTTTCTACACCTTTCTTCACTGTTCTTAAAATAAATTGGTATTGGATTTTGTCAAAGTCTTTTTCTGTATTTATTGAGTGACCATGTGACTTTGTTTTTCTAGATTCCATTTATATGATGGACTTCATTTATTGATTTGCATATATAAAACCAAATTTATATACATTGGATGAAACCCATCTGATCACAGTAAATAATCTTCTTAATGTGTTGTGGGATGTGGTTTGCTATTATTTTATTAAAGAGTTTTGCATCTGTGCTCATCAGTGATATTGATCTGTAGTTTTCTTTGATGTGTCTTTATCTGCTTTTGGCATTAGTGTGCTACTGGCTTCATAGAATGAATTTGCAAGTGTTCCCTTTCTTTATATTTCAAGAAATAACTTGAGGATGGTTGGTATTATTTCTTCTTTAAAGGTTTAATAGAACTCAGTTGATAATCCATCTTCTCCTGAGCTTTACTATGTTGGAAGTCTTTTTATTGTTACTTCAATTTCATTGCTCCATTGTTATGTTTGGAATTTTTATATCCTCTTGGTTCAATTTGGGGACATCATAAGTGTCTGGAAATTTGTCCATAACTGCTAGATTTTCTAATTTTTTGCAATGCAAATTTTCAAAATAGTCCCTATGAGCTTCAGGATTTCAGTAATGTCTGTGGCAATATCTATCTTTTCATCTCTAATTTTGTAAATTTGTATATTTTCTCTCTTTCTTTTTGTTGTTTTGACTAAGAGTTTATAAATCTTGTTTGTCATTTCAAAGAACCAAATCTTGGCTGCATTGGTCTGTGTTTTTCTTATTCTCAATTTCATTATTTTGGTTCTGATCTTAACTATTTTATGTCTTGTATTGGTTCTAGAATTAGTTTGTTCCCACTTCTTAGGGTCTTAAGATGTAGCATTAGACTGTTTATTTGGGATCTTTCTTTTTTTAAATATAGGTATTGATTGTTATAAATGTTTTTCTTAGAACTGTTTTCATAAGGTCTCTGAGAATTTGATGTGTTATATCACTATACTTGTTTGATTCTAGGGTTTTAAAATTTTCTCCTCTTGTTTCTTCTTTGATGCATTCCACATTTAAGAGTCTCAATCAATCTCCATATGCTATGTGGTTTCTCTGATTTTTCTCTCTGTTGATGACTAATTTCATTCCATTATGATCTGATAAGATGCATGGGATTAGTTCAATTTTTTGGTATTTTCTAAGACTTACATTATAACCTATAATATGGTCTATTTTGGAAAAGGTTTAATGAGCTTTCCATGCAAAAGTGATTTTATCTATTTTTGGACATAATATTCTATAGATATTGGCTAGGTCCATTTGATTTATACTGTTATTTAGATTGGAAATATTGTCATCCATTTTATGTCTGGATGACCCATCCATTGGTGTGTTGAAAGTATCCACTACTATTGTATTGGGGTCTATTTTATGTCTGGATGACCCATCCATTGGTGTGTTGAAAGTATCCACTACTATTGTATTGGGGTCTATTTGGGATTTAATGTCAAAACAAGGCTGAATCACAAATGTTTATAATAAAAATGATAAAAACATATGAAATTTTATATATAGCATATGTGTAACATATGTATATATTTTCTGAACCAATCAATGCAGCAAGAACACACACACGCACACATATACACATTCACAATAGAAAATGGAAAAAATAAGAAAGACAATTCTTACTAACAAAAGAAGGGCTTATTACTGCTGAGATGGACAAAACTGTTCACAAGAATGGAGGTTCACTGCCTGTGCTGTTGAGTGACTCTTTCCATTTATTTTGGACTACATACCCCTTGAATCAAGGACTGGGTGTTGTTAAAAATTACTTCTTTGTGTTTCTTATCAAGCCGCCCCCTGGTGTGGCATGGCACCAGAGCTGATTGTAGTAACTCTCAGCTTCCCATCTCATAGTATAAAGCAGGACAAATTGGGAGACTGACCATTGGAGTTTTGTCTAGACAGACTAGGTCAATGCACTTCCAAAGCAAGGCTGATGCAGAGTTGTAAGTGGTAAGTTCTAGCAGCTGGAACTTTGCTTCTGGCTGTCCTTTGTCTTTGTTGAGTGGTATTTACCTCCAGAGATTAAATACTCACCACTTGTTGTTGAGCAGATGTCCATCTCTGCTGGATTTCTGAGTCTCAGCAACCTATTGAAAAATTCTACTCATAGGAGAGGGAAACAAATTGTCCCTTTGTGGGTCTCACATATTTCATTGCCATGGATGCAAACTTCCCAAGATTACACATGGAGTGCAGACATGCCCATCTGCCCAGTTTCTGGCCTCTCCCCAGCTGGTCACATGAGCCATCAGAAACAAAGGGAAATCCAGCCACTCTTCTCTTACTATGCCCAGTCTGGATCCCCTGGGCACAATCCTCTCTATGCATGTTTTAGTTGCACCAGGAAGGGCACACTCTGGACCCCATCGCAGGCATTTGTTGTGACAGTCTGGTGACACTTTTTATTAACTCCGGAGTTCCCATCACTGAAAGCTGCCTAGAGGCCACTTGAAAATCACTTGTGTCTCAACTCACCACTTGCTAGAGTACTTTCCATCCACAGCTTGATGCTCTGTCTCTCTGTGGGCTAAGATCGGCCTCCTTCTCAGTTCCATGGTTATCTGGTGCCACAATAATTCACAGGGCTTTACTCTCTTTTTGACGGTTATGCCTCTCCTTGTTGTGAAACAGTAGTGCTAACACTACCACTGCCAGTGGAAGCAAAACTGCATATGTTGAACAAGTTATTTCTTGTTTTATATTCAAAACTCCTGAATTTCTCTGTCTCTATGATTATTTTACTATTCAATATTAAATTTTGTGAATTTCCTCAGTAACCACTTTGCTAAAAATACTCCTACTGCTTGAATCTTGAGCTTTGAAATACTGGAAAGTGCTCCTTTCCTCTAATCCCCCATCTTCTGAATCCCTATGGCATAACTTTTACTTCCAAATTCCATAAAGTAGAGCCTGTGAATTGTCATTTAAGCAAATCATAAATCATTATGGCTGAACAGGTGTTAAAAAACCACTGCATCATCATCAATATTATCATTATTATTCTCAAGAGGAAGGACTTTAAGAAACAGTTACACAAAACTTAAGTTATTTGTCTTCAGCTATCTGATGCAACAAATTTCTTATACATAGTTAAACCGAAACAGTATTGAAGAATTGGAGTTTCATTTTAAATGGTTTGAATTACATGTCTTTTATTTCTGGTTTTCTGTTTATCTTTTAATTCTCAAGAAACTAGGCAAAATATTTTAATGCATTTTCTCCTTCCCTGCACAGAGCTACATTACTAAATGTTGCAAATTCTTTGAATTGCATTTTTTTTCCTTTGCAACTGTGAAGAAAGTTCAGGAACTAAACATCTATTCCCAAATATGAAAAATAAATGCTAAATTCTACAAAAATTTGGGGAAAGTAGCATTCAGGAATGCATTGAAAGTATCATGTTTCTTCTTAGTAACAGAAGAATGAAATGAGAACCAATTAACCCAAGGTAAACTTTGAAATCAACTGTCGTATTCTCCTCTCTTTAATAGGAACTCAAGACAGAAATAACCATGCCTGGGACAAAATACTAGAAACCTAATTTAACCGACATCACATTGAGTAGTGATGCATAGGGGGACAATGTTTAGATTGAGTCGGCTATTACATGTAGAGTAACACTGTGAGGATTGTGTCCAGAATTTGATCAATTTTAACTTCAATGTATCTGTAAGTTCCAAACTCTAGACAAATGCTTGTCTAATACATGTATATCACTTTAAAACAAAGAGTTTGAATAAAAGATTATGAATATATATTGATATTTTAATCATATAATAAAATTTACTAGTTTACCATAGGTTTATATGTCAGAAATCATATGAAATAAAGATTGCATTAGTCATGTGAATAGTAGATGTCAGGAATTGATAAGACAATTAAAATAGTACATTGTATTTCTAGATTAGTTACATTTTTGCCATATGTTTTGGTTACCATCTGAATCAATCTTTAAATGAAACTATGATATCCCCCTTATAGAACATTGAATAACGGTCACTCAGTATTTGAAATCCTAATACCCAGAATCTGTTAATATTACCTTATTTAGAAAACAAAAGTATTTAAAAAGGTGTTTAAGGTTTTGTGATGAGATAATTCTCCTGGATTATTTTTGTGCCCAGTAAATACTGTAGCAAATATCATCAATAAATAAAGGGCAGAGGAAGATTTCACACAGACAGGAGAGGAAACAGTGTAATCTCCAAGATAGAGATTGGAATAGTACAGTCACACATCCAGTAATGCCTCTACTAGGAGGTGGAAGAGATAAAGATCAGAATATTCCCCTAGAACCACCAAAGTGTGGGTCTGCTAATATCTGGATTTCATATTTTATGCCTCCAAAACTGTGAGAGACAATTTTTGTTATTTTAAGCTATTTGTTTTTGAGTAATTTGTTACAGGAGCCCAGAGAAATTAATGCAATCCCTTTTGCAGATATATCCTTGAAAGAACCTGCCACAAAGGAAGTTATGCCTCTCTTTGTTGAGCAGGCAAAAGTGCAAGAGACCCATGGAAAACTGTCTTCTAACAATATCTATCCTTCATTATTATACTTCCTTGGCTTCTGGAGAATTGTCTGAGTATATCTCTTTGTTGGCCACTGGATTGTCTAAACAACAGAGGCTAGTATCAAATCTATTCAATTTGCCTAATATGACATTTAAGTAAGGGCACCATCAAAAGGACTTCAAATAGCAAAATAAGCCTGTCAAAGTATTGCCCTCAGATGTGCCCACTCAGGTCCTAAAATCAACCTGCTGAGCAAAACCCACAAACAATTAGGGTCAACCTTAGAAAGCCAGATGGCAATGACATTTTCTCTTAGCCTGAGTCATTAGTACAGGTATATGAGCCATTGTGAAGAGTCTGTGTTGGCCAGTGAGAGGAAATCTTCAGCAATTCCAAGGTTGCTAGAATCCCTAGGCGGTAAGGTGAGCCTGAGCTAAACGCTTTCTAGCTTCGTGATAGCTTCACTCATCACTTTAAGTTCAGGACAAATATTGTACCATTTTTTTTCCTAATTTGATTACTCACATGATATGGATTAATGCTGAAGGGGTACAAATAAACAAAGAGCCAGTTATCCCTACAAAAATCTGTATAAAGTAACAAAGGATAATCTTATTCTGGTGCAATATCCCAGAATTCTGATTTCTCATAGTTCTTAAAGATTTGAAGGTCTCTTATGATCACCTCAAACTACAACTTACAAATTTTTTTATACCCAGTATTGAACCCAGTTGTGCTTAGCCACTGAGCCACACCTCAGTCTTATCTATCTATCTATCTATCTATCTATCTATATTTTGAGACAGGACCTCACTAAGTTGCTGAGGCTGGCTTTGAACTTGTGTTCTTACTGCTTCAGCCCCCCAAGCTAAAGGGATTACAGATGTGCACCACCACATTCAGCACAATGTACAATATTTTTAGAATAGGCAGGTAACGCCTAGATTACACACAAGTACCATGGTCCTGGAAGTGCTAGTAATATGCCAGGTGTGGGAACTATGTCTTAAAATTTGTGAGATCTCCAACAAATCATTTTGAGACACAAATTGACTACTACTAACATCCCCGAGGCTCTCTGATAGATTTTAGGATTGAGTTTAGTCACCAATTTTGGAATAACTGAGATCTGTTCATCCAACTTGTCTTTTTTGTTCATGTTATCAATGAGGTAGTATTCTTTTGCCCTATGAAATGACTAAGTTGTGAGCAGGGAAGAATTCTGGAGCTGTGGAGAATTTTCTGTGGGAGATGCAAAAGCTTTTTGTCTGAAATAGATGCCTTGGTAAGTTTAGGGGAAAAGGAAAGTTAAATGTGGTCAGAGCTTTCTAACTGAGAGAGCCAATCAAGCATATATTTAAATTTAAGGTATGTGTAACAGTTTGTTGTAGCCTTACCAAGACATTTATCTTGATATGGACAGATGCACAGGAAGATCTGAAACACAAAAGATCATCAATGCCCTCTTTCCCCCGTACATCTCTGAGGCCTGATATGTTACTTCTCCAGGGACCAGGGCAGTTGCATTCCCTCCAATACCATGGAATTAGTGTTTTCAATTTCATGAAGCATAACTTTCACCTTTTCAAACATCTATAGTATCATGAAGAGGTTTCATATAGTGAGGTCAGGTGTGAGGGACAAGGATATTTGTATAAAACACAGAGACCTATTATGTCCTTCTCTTTGACTTGGAGGGCAGTGTGTTCAACCCTAGTTGTCCTGTATTTATGATCCATTACCATATCAGTTCAGCAAAAGGTCCAGATAGCCAAACTTAAATTTCAATTACCTATATTGCTTTTTGCAAGGTTGCCACACAGGTAGAAAATTAGCCATGTTGTCCTGAGGTTCCTGTTAAGAAAGAATAATCCTGCCCTTGAATGTCAGTGCAGAATTGTGAATTTTTGATAGACACTCAGTTTCAATAAGAATCCAGTAGTAAGCCTCTTTTCAAAAAAGGTATGAGTGTAAGCTGTATCAAGAAGACAATAGGTAAAAACTCAAAGGGATGTCTTCAGAACCTCTAGTGGACAAAATTTACCAATCTCAGAGAATTTTAGTTCAAAGATGTCATTAGCAATAGGAAACCTGTGTTTACTATGACAAAGAAATTTAATTTCTAATTTAATATAATTTAACTAATTTAAATGTAGATTGGTACATGTGACTATTGGCTACTTTTTAAATATTTATCTTATTTTTTTGGCTAGAAACAATACCTTTATTTTACTTATTTACTTTTATGGGGTGCTGAGGATCTAACCCAGGGCCTCACGCATGCTAGGCGAGTGCTCTACCGCTGAGCCACAACCCCAGCCCTATTGGCTACTTTTTTGACCAGAATAGGTTTACATAAATATTCCCTTTGAATTTCATACAATACTAAAACAGAAAAAAACAAATCACATGCAGGTTCTTTAAAGAATATTCTGAAAGAATAAGGGGAATATTGTATTGTACTGAAACTTTAAAGAATCCCAGGTTTCTAAAATGTATTTACTATATGAATCAGAAGTAAATTGGAAAAAAAAAAAAAAAAAACAATCATCCACAAAGGGTAAGAGTGACAGAAAACAGAAGCCAACCAGAATTAAAGAGGGTTTCTGATAATAAAAAGGGCAACAATGGAATAAAATCAATAATCAAAGATAAAATAATTTATTATAATGCTTTAAAATATGGTAAGTATGCAGAACAAGAGAGCTCATTAAACCTTAGATCAAATTAATGAAAACACATACCAAGATAAATATTTTTAAATTTTCCTTAAAACATTCAATGAAAATAATTCCATCCTTACTCCGATTCCCTAGAAAATAGCAAAAATCAAACTGTTTTTATTTTTCTATGCACAATAACATAGGTATGATATAAAGTTTTGAAAGGTGAGAGTTTAGTATTCTATGTAATAAAATTCTATATTAGTTTAATTGGTTTTGATATTTCAATAAAAGAGGAGAATACTCTCAAAATACTTAAGAGCTCAGAGACATTACTAAGACCGAGTAATTTTGACCGTAATGACTAGAAAATAACTCTGTCAACAAAGGACTTAATCAAAATCATAAATACAGGAATGAAAAATTATCACTGTACCTGAATAGGAAGTAACTGTTTAAAATAGTTAAATAAAATCACATCTAAAATATTTTAAAATAAATTTGATACATCTCTGAAAGGCAATGTCAACATTATTATTGTGAAAATATGTGGAATGTAAATAACTTAAAGATGAACTGCCCTTTAAGGTGTACTTTACATTTAGAAAAAAAAAAACATATATAAATAAATGAGTGGAAGGTAAAAATATAACAAATACTTCATTATTCAACCTAAATTTGTTTAATAATAAATGTTAAAAGGTATTTTTGAAAATGTTAATGAGAAATATTATAAATAAGAACTCCAGTAAATATTGATAACATTCAAACCATTGAATGAAGACAAATTAAAACTTAGAAACAACAAAAGTTTAAAAAATGAAAGAAAAAAAGTGAAACAAGGAAGCATGAAAATTAGAAAAGTTGTCTCCAAGGGGAAGTTTTAACAAGCATATCTACTATGGTAATAAATAAGAATTTTTTTCTACTTTGAGAAAGTCTTAAATAAAAATTAGTACTGCTTCTATGAGTTAAGATTAAAATAAAATTTATGAGAACTGTCAAAATGAAAAGAATGGAGTAGGTTCATCAAATAAATTCAAATCAGTTGGAAATAAGAACCATTATTAAATTTATGTAAAGTAAAATACATATCAAAAAGCACTAATGAGAACAAAGGTGATTTTATATTCATAAAATGTGCAATGTACAAGTAAATGTAATATTTATGAGGCATTGTGGTTTAAATAACAGAGCTTTAAAAAGAAAAACAAATATTATTAAAAATGTAAGCCATCAATGATAAAAATGTAGTTTTGCATTAATTTAACAAAACATGATTAGCTTTCTGATAGTAAGTACACAAGTTAAATGATGGCAGATGGTCTCATAATAAAATCAATAAGGTTGAAAAAAACTGAAAATTTGACAGATAATATTCTTGCATAGAAGGAAAAAGTAAAGGCAAAATCATCAAAAAGTTAGAGTAAACATAATTAAATCAAATCCGTATGAAACAAGAATTAAAATAACCAAAATAATAATGTAGAGTACACTAATACATGCATAGATATTCATAGAATATCCAAAGATTCAGTAGAATGATTCCAAAATTTAAAAATTTATAAAAATTCAGACCAAAAAGTTAAATAAACATGTTGGTCTATATAAGAGCAAAAAAACTCCATTAACGATAGTATGAACCAAATTATTCAAAATAACCTTAATAAAAATTGGGTGGGATAATTATGTGTGTGTATATATATGTTATATATATATAACATATAATATATATTATATATATATTAATTATATGTGTGTATATTTATTATATTATATATATATTACTATTTCACATATTATATATATTTCTGTATAAATTCTATTGTATAATACATATCAAACAATTGTAAAACTTTATGTATAATATATATGCAGAGAGAGAATGAGGTCCATTTACAGTATAAGAGGATCATTTAAAATGAGGAAACACATTTTAAGGAGGAAAGTTTATCTTAAATTCGCATATATGATAATTGAAGTCTCCATAAAGTTTCATGGAGATTTCTTTACAAGGGAACAGACAGTACCAACATTAAAATCAAAGAAAAATATCAGAATTAATTTTGAAACAAAAGTGAGCAGCAAACATCACAGCTTTTTGTTTTGGATCATGTTGCAGTGTTTTATGTACAATGATATTAAAGCAGAAAGATATAAGCAGATCAATGAAGCATAATAGGTAGCTCTTAAAAAGACAATGAAATATGTGACAAAATATTTCTGTTAAACAATGAATGAATCAGCCCACAAAAGATTATTGGAAAATTGTCTCTTTAAAAGTAACTATATTCGACCATTACCTACTTCACTACAGTATGAAAGTAGAACTGAGAAGCATTAAATATTAAATATAAAACTTTATATGATAAGGGGCTGGGAGGCAGTGGCTCAGTAGTAGAGCTCTTGCCTAGCATGTGTGAGACACTGGGTTTGATTCTCAGCACCGCATATAAATAAATAAGTAAATAAAATAAAGATTCATCAACAACTAACAAAAATATTTTTTAAAAAACTTTATATTATAAAAGCAAGAAAGATTTAATGTCCTTACTATAGAAAATCATAATGTATAAAAATGGACTAGGATGTTATTAACCCAAATGAAATTACCAGATGTTAAAACTTTTTGCTCATAACACAGTACATGACATATACAACACATAAAACTATAAAAAGTAGTTTTTACTATATCCATATATGCAAACTCAAATAGGAAAATATTGTTTTGTAGGGCCCAATAAAATCACATATGTCTTTACAAACATCAGAAGCCAAAAAGGTCAGTCACAAATGGGGCAAAGGAAGAGAGGGATGAGAAACACGAGGGAGGGAGTTCAGGAAGATTGGAGGTTTGGAAAGGATTTAACATTCATTTCCTAAGTTTTGAAGGTGGAGAAATGGTCTAGCCAAAACATTTGAGTGGCTTCTGAAGGCTGAGATGAAACCACAGCTGAAGTCCAGCAAATCAACTGGAATTCAGTTCTATAACCATGTGGAATTTCATTCTTATGACAGCCTGAATGAGCTTGGGGTGAAATCCTTCCCCGTCATTCCAGTTAGGAGCGCAGTGCTGGAAAGACCTTGATTTCAACCTTGGAAACCCTAGGAATGGAGAACCAGCTGAGCTACACTGTGCAAGGATTTCTGACCCATGGAAATCTGAGATTACAAATGGGTTTTATTCTATGCCTCCAAACTTACGATATCTGTTAAGACAGCAATAGCAATATCTAATAGACAGATATGAAGGAAATTTTCTCCTGATGACTTGGGGAAGATTAAATAAAAACATAAAAAGTCATTCCTAGAAGATGGGCAACTATGTTTATTATTGGCAAATTATTTCAGATTTTTAGAAACTAATTCGACAGTGTGTATTAGAATCTCAAAGATGTCCATACTCTATAATTTACTAATTTTGTTTTCTCAGAATCTACCATTGAGATCTATTTACAAGTATCTGAAAGAATTTTAAATGTCAGGGTATTATTCATAATAAGAAACATTTGGAAGCCACCTCTAATTCCAGATAAATAAATTATGATAAGTCACATTTTGGAATACTGTTATACCTATAAGTTGTTTGTGTCGAGTGTTTGGTCACAGTAACAAAACAGCTACTAAAGATTTTTTTTCAAATACTTTTAACTATTTGTATTGTCTGCTTTTGAGAAATATCTATTCAGGTGTTTTGCCAATTTTAATTATATTATTATTGCTATATTTTGCTATTGAATTAGTTGACTTTCTTATATATTCTGGATATTAACCTCTCATCAGACATATAGTTTCAAATATTTCCTCCCACTCTATAGCTTGCCTCTTTGTTCCATGTTTTAGTTTGTGTGTATGGAAGCTTTTTAGATTGATGTAATTACATTTACCAGTTTTCTATTTTTTTGTTGACTATGTTTCTAGGGTTTTATCAAAAAATCTTTGGTCTCAATATCATGAAGTATTTTTCTTATATTTTCTTCTAGTAGTTTCATAGTTTCCATCTTGCATTTAAGTTTTTTATCCATTTTGAGTTGATTTTCATAGCTGGTGAAATAGTACTATATTTTCATTATTCTCATGTGGGTGTCTAGCTTTCCCAGAACCATTCATTAAAGAGGCTATTCAATTCTAAGTTTCTGTCTTGGCACATTTATTGAAAATTAGTTGGCTGTTAATGCATACGTGTATCTCCAGGCTCTTTTTTTTGTGTGTTCCAGTGGTCTCTGTTTTTGCTTTTATACCAATACCAAGCTGTTTTGGTTACTATCACTTTGTAGTATGTTTTGAAGTCAGGTAGTATAATGTTTCCAGCTTTGTACTTTCTTTCAAGATTATTTTGACTATTAGAGTCTCCTGTAGTTCCATATGAATTTTAGGAGTTTTTTTTTTTTATGTTTCCATAAAATATACAATTGATATTTTGATGGGGATTGTATTAACTCTGTATATCACCTTGGGTAGTATGAACATTTTAATAATGTTAATTCTTCCAATCCATGAACATGAGCTGTATTCCCATTGTGTGTGTGTGTGTGTGTGTGTGTGAGAGAGAGAGAGAGAGAGAGAGAGAGAGAGAGAGAGAGGTCTTCAAGTTTTCATCAGTCATTTATGGTTTTCATTATAGAATTCTTGTACCAATTGGTTAAATTTACTCTGAGATATTTTATACTGGATATAGGTATGATGAATAGAATTTCTTTCTTCATTTCTTTTTTATATAGTTTACTATGGCCATATAAGTATACTACTAGTTGTTTCATATGGATTTTGTATCCTGAAAATTTACCAGATATTTTTGTTCTAATGTTTTTGATACATACTGTTTTAATACAGCTTCTTTTTATATGTAAGCTCATGGCATTTGTGAACAAACACAATTTGACTTCCTTCTTTTCAGTTTGGATGCACTTTGTTTAACCCTAACTAGGATTTCCATTACTATTTAAACTAAAAGTCAAAATGAGCATCTTTGACTTGTTCCAAATTTAGAATGAAAACTGTTTAACTTCTTCCTGTTCAGTATGACATTAAATGAATTGGTCATATTTAAACTCTATTGTGTTGAAATAAATTCCTCCTATACCTAATGTAGTGATAGTATTTTGTTTCATAAAGAAATGGTGACTTTTCTTTTTTTCAAAGGCTTTGTTCTGCATCTATTAAAATCTCAGGGTTTCTGGCCTTTATTTTGTTAACATGATGCATCATGTTTATTGATTTTCACAATTTGAACCATCTTTGCATCCCTGGGATAAATCTATTTGGTCATGGAGTATGATGTTGTTAATGTAGTGTTGAATTTCCTTTGCTGGTAGTTTGTTGGGAATTTTTGCATTAATATTAATCAGGGGTATTGTACTCTAAGTTTTTTTTTCCTTTTGTTCTTTCTGGTTTTGTTGCAGGGTAATGCTCTCGTTATTAAATTAATTTGTAAAAATTCTCTGTAATCTTTTCCCCCTTTGGTTTGTGTGTGGGGTAGGGGAGGGAGTGACAGAGAGATAGAAGAAAATATTAGAAAGAATTAGTGTTAGTTCTTCTTTGAATGTTTGGTAGAATTAAGCAGTGAAGCCCTTGAACCCTGAGATTTGTGTTGATGGGAAGATTTTGATTAGTATTTTAATCTCATTACTTTTTGTTTGTTGCCATTAGGTCCTGGAATTTTACTGATGGGAGACTTTGCATTATTATTGATTCAATCTCATTACTTGTCATTGTATGTTCATGTTTTCTAGGTCTTTATGGTTAAATGTTCATAGGTCTTATATTCCTAGAACTATATCTGTTTGTTCAGGGTTTTCCAGTGTGTTGTTATATAATTGTTCATAATAATTTCTTACAACCTTGCGTTTCTTTTTTGTCAGTCTATTTTAATGTCTCCTTTCTATCTTTGATTTCACTTATTTGAATCTTTTAAAAATATTTTATTTTTCTTTTTGGTTATTATGGCAATAGAGTATATTTTTACATATTTATACAGACATGGATTACATCTTATTCTAATTAGGATCCCAGTCTTGTGGTTGTACAAAATGTAGAGATTGACTGTGGTGTATTTAAGTATGTACACAGGAAAGTTAAGTCAGACTTATTCCATTTTATTTCCTATTCCTATCTTCCATCACTTCCCTTCATTTCCCTTTGCCTAATCTACTGAACTTCTATTTGTTGACTCCCATTTTTGTGTGTTATCATCTGTATATCAGAGAGAATGTTCAACCTTTAGTTTTTTGGCATTGGCTTATTTCACTTAGCACAATAGTCTCCAGTTCCCATCCATTTACTGGAAAATGCCATAATTTTATTCTTTTTCACCACTGAGTAATATTCCATTATATATATATATATATATTTTATATATATATATATATATATATCTCACATTTTCTTTATCCATTTATCTGTTGAAGGGCACCCAAGTTGGTTCCATAGGTTAGCTATTGAGAATTGAGCTGCTATAAACAATGATGTGGCTGCATTACTATGCTATGCTATCTTTAAATCCTTTAGAAACATTCCAAGGAGTGGAATAACTATGTAAAATGGTGGTTCCATTCCAAGGTTTCTGAGGAATCCCCATACTGCTTCCAGAATGGTTGTACCAATTTACAGTCCCACCAGCAATGTATTGAGTGTACCACATTCTCACAAACATTTATTGTTACTTGTATTCATGATAATTGCCATTCTGACTGGAGTGAGATGGAATTTCAGTGTAGTTTTAATTTGTAATTCTCCAATTTCTAGAGATTTTGGACATTTTTTCATTTATTTGTTGACTGATTATATTTCTTCTTCGGTGAAGTCTCTGATTAATTCCTTTGCGTATTTATTGACTGGGTTATTTTTATTTATCATTTTAGTATTAAGTTTTTTGAGTTCTTTACATATCCTACAGATTAATGATCTGAGGTGCAGGTGGCAAAGATTTTTCTTCCATTCTGTAGGCTACCTATTCACACTCTTGATAGTTTCTTTTGCTGTGAAGAAGCTTTTGGGTTTGATACCATTCCACTTATTAATCCTTGTTTACTTCTTATACTTTAGGAGTCTTGTTGAGGAAGTCAGTCCCTAAGCTGACATGATGGAGTATTGGGCCTACGTTTTCTTCTAGTAGGGATAGGTTTCTGGTCTAATGCCTAAGTCCTTTGATCCACTTTGAGTTGCATTTTGTGCAGGATAAGACACATTCAGTATCAGTATCAGTCTGTTACGTATGGATTTCCAATTTTCCTGGCACCATTTGTTGAAGAGACTATCTTTTCTCCAATGTATGTTAATGGCACCTTTGTCTTGTATGAGATAACTCTATTTATGTGGGTTTGTCTCTGTGTCTTCTGTTCTGTTCCATTAGTCTTCATATCTGTTTTGGTGTCAATATCATGCCATTTTTGTTACTATGGCTCTATAATATAATTTAAGGTCTGTCATTGTGATATTTCCTGCTTCACTTTTCTCTCTATGGATTTCTTTGACTATTATAAGCTACTTATTTTTCCAAGTGAATTTCATGATTACCTTTTCTATTGGAGTTTTCTTTTTTTATTTATTCTAGCTAAGTTTTTCAATTTTGTTTTTCTTTTTAAAACCAATGTATTGTTTCATTGTTCATATATTTTTTCTGTCTCTTTTGACTTCTGCTTCATTTATTATCTCTTCTGCTAGTAACCAGATGTGAAATGACGGATAAAGAAATTCTATAAAAATGGAAATGTAGGGGCTGGGTTTATAGCTCAGTGGTAGAGTGCTTCCTTAGCACAGGTGAGGCACTAGGTTTGAACCTCAGCACTACATATAAATTAATAAATTAAATAAAGCTATTATATTCATCTATAACTAAAAATTTGAAAATGAATATATAAATAGAGCAAAAATATACTTAGTTATATTTTCATTCAAAAATAGTAAAACAATACAAAAAGGCAAAGGAGAGATAAGAATTATAAGTATAAATGTACACAATACCAAATCTCTTAACTATACAAAGGATAAGTTAATAGACCTAAAATAAGAGATAAACTGCTGTATAGTAATAGTAGGGGACTTTAATGTTTCACTTTGAGGAATGAGAGATCAATTGTAAGACAATGTAGCTGAAAAGCAACAGGGAAATATGAAAATTAAACTGCTGTATACCAGTTCAACCTAATAGACATTTACAGTTTATTCCATTCAACAGCTGAAAAATGCACTTTCTATTCTATAGCATTTTTCAAGGTAGATTACATGTTAGTTCACAAAGCAAGTATCTACAATTTTTAATCAAAATATATTGAGTATATTTTTTATCACAATGGAATAAAATTAGAAATCAATAACAAAGAATTTTGGAAGCTGAACAAATACATGGAAATTAAACAACATGTTTTGGAACAATTAATGGGTCAATGAAGAAATTAAAAAGGAAACTTAAAAATTTGTTGATACAGAGGAAAAGCCAAGCACAACATATCAAAACCTGTGGGTTATGGCAAAAGCAGTTCTCAGAAGGAAATTATAGCCATAAGCATTTCTTAAAAAGTAGAAAGTTCTCAAATAAACAACTTAATAGTACCCCTCAAGAAACAAGAAAAGAGCAAACTAGATTCCCCACATCCCTTTCTTTTCTCAAGAGTGCATTATCTTTTTATTTTAAAAATATCAGAGTAGTTGCTGCCTCTTCTGAGTTTTCCAGTTCCTTAAATTGTGTTTATTTTCTATTTTTTTCTTTTTGTTTATTTTGGCTCTGATGTTCAATGTTTAATTTTTTCTCCTCAATATGTCTGGTGATTCCTGATGATTTGTTCATATTCAAATGCGAGATTATTTAGGGTTTTACAAAGAAACAGAACCTGCAGTTTATATAGATATGCATGTATAAGAGAAGACATATAGGAGTTTTACCACATGGTTATGAATATGGAGAGCTCTCAATGCCATCTGAATAATTCTCAAATTGGTTAGCTTCTCATCTCCCACAGGAGGACTTGTGCTCAGCTTGAGCTCCCTGTGTGATGTTGAATTGCTTTGGTCTTTCTTTTTTAAAATTAATTTATTTTTATTAAGTATACATGACATCAGAATGCATTTTGATTCATTGTACACAATTGGAGCACAACTTTACATATTTATGGTTGTATATGATGTAGCCTCACACCATGTCTGCAGTCATACAGGTACCTAGGGTAATGATGTCCATCTCATTCCACCATCTTTCTTGCCCCTATGCACCCTCTTTACACTCCCTCCTCTTTGCCCAAACAAAGTTTCTCCATATTTCCCATGCCTTCCCATTCCCCATTATGGATCAGCATCCACTAATCAAAGAGAAATTTGGTCTTTGGTTTTTTTGAGATTGGCTTACTTTGTTTAGCATTATATTCTCCAACTCCATCCATTTACCTGCAAATGCTATAATTTTATTCTCTTTGAATGTTGAATAATATTCCAATGTGTGTGTGTGTGTGTGTGTGTACCACTTTCTTTATCCACTTATCTATTGAAGGAAATCTAGATTGATTCCATAGTTTATCAATTGTGAATTGAGCTGTTATAAACATTGATGTGGCTGTGTTACTATAGTATGCTGATTTTAAGTCCTTTGTGTATAGACTGAGGAGTGAGATAGCTGGGTCAAATGGTGGTTCCATTCCAAGTTTTCAAAGGAATCTCCATACTGATTTCCAGAGTGGCTGCACCAATTTTCACTCCCACCAACAATGTATGAGTGTGCTTTTCCACCCACATCCTTGCCAACATTTATTGTTGTCTGTATTTTTGATAACTGCCATTCTGATTAGTGTGCCATGAAATCTTAGAGTAGTTTTCATTTGCATTTCTCTAATTACTAGAGATGTTGGCAAAATACAGCACCCTTTCCTATTCAAAACACTAGAAAAACTAAGGATATTAGGAAAATACTTCAACATTGTAAAAGCTATCTATGCTAAACCCAAGGCCAACATTATTCTAAATGGAGAAAAATTGGAAGCATTACCTTTAAAAACTGGAACAAGACAGGGATTCCCCTTTTTACCACTTCTATTCAACATAGTCCTTGAAACTCTAGCCAGAGCAATTAGACAAAAGAAATTAAAGAGATACAAATAGGAAAAGAAGAACTCAAACTATTATTATTTGATGATGACATGATCCTATACTTAGAAAATCCAAAAACTCCACCAGAAAACTTATAGAATTAATTAATGAATTCAACAAAGTAGCAGGATATAAAATGAATACCCATAAATCAAATGCATTTCTATACATCAGTGATGAATTCTCTGAGAGAGAAATTAGAAAAACTACCCCATTCACAATAGCCTCAATCAACAAAACAAGTGAAAGACCTCTACAATAAAAACTACAGAACACTAAAGAAAGAAATTGAAGAAGACCTTAGAATATGAAAAGATCTCCCATGCTCTTGGATAGGCAAAATTAATATTGTCAAAATAGCCAGACTACACAAAGCGTTATACAGATTCAATGTGATTCCAATTAAAATCTCAATGTCATTCCTTATAGAAATAGGAAAAGCAATCATGAAATTCATTTGGAAAAATAAGAGACCCTGAATAGCCAAAGCAATCCTTAGCAAGAACAGTGAAGCAGGAGGCATCACAATATCAGACCTTAAACTATACTACAGAGCCATAGTAACAAAAACAGCATGGTATTGGCACCAAAATATACTTGTAGACCAATGGTAAAGAATAGAAGACAAAGAGACAAACCCACACAAATACAGTTATCTCATACTAGACAAAGGCACCAAAATATACATCAGAGAAAAGATAGCCTCTTCAACAAATGGTGCTGGGAGAACTGGAAATCCATATGCAGCTAATGGAAATAAACCCCTGTCTGTCACCATGCACAAAACTCAATTCAGAGTGTATCAAAGACCTAGGAATTAGTTCAGAGACCCTGTGCCTAATAGAGAAAAAAGTAGGCCCAGATCTTCATCATTTCAGATTAGGCTCTGACTTCCTTAATGAGATTCCTAAAGGGCAAGAAAAAAAAATCAAGAATTAATAAATGGGATGAACTGAAACTAAAAAGCTTCTTCTCAGCAAAAGAAACAATTAATGAGGTGAAGAGAGAGCCTACATTTTCGGAGCAAATTTTTGCCACACACACATCAGACAGAGCACTAAACTCAAGAATGTATAAAGAACTCAAAATACTTAACACTAATACAACAAACTACCCAATCAACAAATGGGCTACTGAGCTGAGCAGACACTTCTCAGAAGAAAATGAAAGTCTTTCTTTAGGGATATTCCTACCTTTTCTTTGAAATCCATTTTGGTTTGACTGAAAAATAATTTAATTTAATTTGACTAAAAATAAAAATGATGTCAATACATTGGTATTTGGGGCAACTAATTGGCAAATAAGTAACATTTAGATGTAATTTGAAATAGATTAACTTAAATGCATTTTGGTTGAATTTAGGAAAAATTTCTATTTTTTTTTTAATTTCAAAAGGCTTTTTATAGTAGGGCTAAGGATTTGGCTTAGTGGTTGAGTGCCCCCGAGTTCAATCTCTGGTACCCAAAAAAAAAAAAACAAAAAACAAAAAACAAAAAACAAACAAACAAAAAAAAAACCCTATTTGTAGGAATTATTTCTTATTTCCAATTATTAGCAAAGCTTCTTGTTTTAATTATTGTTACTAAATTTAAAAGGACTTCTTTTTATATATATTTTTTTTCTTCCAAAAGAGGGAAAAACCCTTCTCAAAAAAAAATCTAATTTGTCACTAGCATATGTCAGGGAATAGCTACTTTTATATCTACCTTATGCCAATTTTGCAATGCCCCAGACTTTTGAAAAGAGATTGCTATAATTTACATTTTACTAGGGATATAAAGTATCTATTTAGAAACTTTAGAATGGTCTGTTCTTCTGGTCTGTCCTTGGCATGAAATGTTCCTATCTCCTGACTTCACATTTTACATTTCAGATCTTTACATTTTGCCATCCAGCCCACACTGCAGATGTATTAAAAAAAAAGTAGGCAGTTGAACACTTCAAAAAAATTATACAAGAGCATATGTTAGGAAATAAGCTGTGCAAGGCCTTTTCAGTTGACAGAAGAAAGGGGAGGGGAAATATATACAATAATAACAGAGACAAACAATCACACTGACAGTGAGTCAGTCACTTTCACTACATATGGTGGAGAAATTGTGGCTCAAGTTAGGTGAGTTAAATGCAGAAATGGTTTCTAAATTTAGTAGAAATAATTAATAAGTGCTAACCAAAGCAAAATTTACTCTACAGGGATATGTATATATGTGTTTGTCTGTGCATGTATAAATGTGCATATATGTAGCATACATATATATATATATATATATATGCAGACACACAAAAATACACACATATACATACACATAAATATATGTATATATATGAAATGTCATGTTATTAACAAAGTTTTATTTTTATTTTACTGATTTGTGATGGTATTCTTAATACCAATAGACCTAATATTTAGATTGAAGATGGGTTACTTGTGGCAAAAAGGAAATAAAGATACCTGGGTCTTTTCTAGAGATTTGGATTATTTTTCTCTCATTTTCTTTAGTGCTGGGGATCATTCAGGGCCCTGTGCATACTAGCCAAGCATTCTACTACTGACATACACCCCAGCCCTAGGTATGCCAGTTCTAAATATTCTGGGATCAGTCTGGTAATTTCTGATTCTAATGAAGGTATCAATGGAAAAAAAATGTTGAAAAAGAACACTGCTACAAACTCTTTCATGTCATACAGGTTTATTCTTCCCTATTTAATATTTTCACCCCATATCCCCCCAAAAAATTTGTACTGGCCTTAAAATAAAGGATGCAAACTCTATACCTTCTAGATATCTAGTTTTTGTCTAGAATAGCTTTGAAATCATTCCATAAATGTGGCAAATATAGTTCTTTACAACCTAAAATTTATAAAGATGAGCTATAATGAACTCCTTAGCTTCCTTGCATTTATGAACAATTTGTTCCCTTACCAAAAAATGCCAAATCCCAAGAAAAGACAAAGACTATTTAATTCTCCCTTTACTTTAATTCTAGGTACCCCCAGCCATAATTACTCAGTCTGGACTAACTTTAGTAATTGTGCATATGTCGTGAGTTATTTTGGTCTGTTGGCCATCAGATGGCTGTCAAATTCTTGAGCATTTAACATAAACTGCAAAGTAACATGAGATCAAATCTGCTTGAAGTGGGAGCCCACCTTATGTGGTATATCTTGAGGCATGCCAGACAGTGCCATTTTAAAAGAAGAGTAACACCTACTGATTAACTTCTCTATGACATGAAGTTCCACTTCTGAACCTTTTACTTGTTTGGATTAAACATTATCATCATGAGACCTCCTCTTCCTCAACACAAATCCAGAGGGGAGTAAAGCTTTTATATCTGGATTTAAAGAGTTTTTAAGGAGTTTTCTATATGACTTTGGAATAGTTGCTTATGTCTGAGAAGTGACAAATGGAAGTTTCATGAAAGATTTCAATGAGGATTGATCTGGTTGTGTAAGTAAAAACTTGTTTTTGTGACAAAGGAAAACATTTATTTTTAGGGTGAATTATTTTGTTACATGATTTGTTGAGCTGGCTGAGACACTTATTGAAGAAGGAGGGAAAAAAATCAGGAGAAGGTCATGAGGAAGGAAATAGAGTTAAGGCAGAAGGAAGAATGAAATAAAAAAGATTTTAGTGGAAATAAGTTAGAAAAGTAAAATTTCTGCCTGGGAGTAGCTTTGTGTAGAGTTATGTTGATGAGATATATTTGTGGATCAGAATTTGAATTTGTATTGATTAAACTAGTGGAATTTATCTCTTTTTTGTGCTCATGATTGTGGTGATGGTCAATTGAGAGTGTGTTTATGAAGCATTATCAACCCTAAGGGCAATAAGTACATTTTCATAAAAGGGAAGATGAAGTTGACAGAGTCGGATCCACAGAGCCACATGGATATGGCCACTATTTGTTCATTTAAGCCCATTCCATCTGCTGGGAACATTAGCTAGTTCAGGTTAAATGACAACTGAGGATGCAGACTGCTGTAATTAGAATGATGGGATTTAAATCTGAAATGTGAAGCTGTTTGTTTACATTATGACCTGCTAATGCATTGCAGAGCAGTGGTAGGTGGGAGAAACAGGTCATTCCATTAATAATGTGATGACCCTGGAATTTGTTATTGACTTTTTTAGAAGCCACCACAAGTTGTTAGAGCAGCTGCTCATGCATCTACTCCCTATGATATGCGGATGGTTATTTGGCTTCGTTATTTCAGAGGTCCCTATTATTCTCAGGTCCTTAGAAAACACTTAGATTAGGTAATATCAGATCCCAGTCTCCTCTGAGCTCTGAGAATGATTCAGAAGAGCAAGACTGTTTTAAATGCGAAATTAAGTCCATGTCAGAAAGGAAAGGACAGATGAGAAAGAGCAAGGCAGAAAGTGGCTGTCCCTTAAGGACAACAATGTTAAAAGAGCAATGACAGATAAGTGGGAGATATAAAATGATTGTTATATAACAAAATTATGAAAATTAATTTATTTCTACTAAGGAAAGGGCTTTCATTAAACGAGGAAATCACACAGCCTCTTTTACTGAAAATTGTAGCACTCTACTTAAGAAGTGACACTTTCAGAACATTTATACTATTTTAATATATTATATCAATAATTTTGCAGGCAAAATTTTCAAAAATTCATTTTAGGCATTGCAGGAATGTTTGAGATAAAATGATTGAAATTATGAGAGCTGTAATCTTATCTGTGGGTCACTCCATTTGATGGATTAGTAAGTTAAATGGAGTACTGAGTGGTAACTGCAGACAGGTGGGGTGTGGCAAGAGGAAGTTGATCACTGGGGGCATGCCCTTGAATCCTGTCTGTCCCTGGCTCTTTGTGCTCTCTCTCTCTGCTTCCTGTTAGCCAGGAACAGAGCAGATTTCCTTCCCCATCCCTTCCACCAAGTTCTTCCTCCTGCCCAGAGCAATGAAGTTAGTCAACCATGGACTGGACCTTTCAAACCCAGAGCCCAAAATGAATTTTCCTCCTCAAAATTGTTCTGTTAGGTATTTTGGTCACAGCAACAAAAAGCTGACTAACATACATACTTTCTTTAAGACAAAGTATGTATTTTGACAAAACATATTATTATACAGAGGTAAAGTGATACTTTTTGAAATCTCTCTTTTTCCTTTAATGAAAATAAATATTTGTTTATTTTCAAAAATATGCAATAAAATTTTACAACCTAAAATCCCTGAAGAACAATTTTTAAATGTGTATTATTTACCCAGAAGTTTGAAATAGTTGTTATAGATGAGATGGATGTTTATTTTCCACACTGTGGAATAATGTATTGAAAGAGAAATTTCTGTTTTTAGATGAAATAATTTCTCCTACCATGCCTTCATGCTTTAATGCTTAATATTTGTCTTCAGTTAGGATTTTGGTGCCACATGGCTAATTTCTGAGCAATGAAGGTCTTTGTCACTGCAAGGTTCAGCATTAGAATTCAGTTTTGCCTGTATTGCTTTAGAGAGGTTTTGTTAAGTTAATCTTCATATCCCCTTTCTTTCATCTCCTCAGCATATCAGAGTTTAATCTTTTGCAGATTCTTTATGGCTCCCATTGGTAGTGGTGCATTCCAGGAGGCAGTGATGATTCTCGAGGTGTTCATTGTCAGAGTGGCCCTGCTGGCTCATCTGTGAAAGCATGATTCAGCTCATGTAGTGACAAGGTCAGCTCGTTATGCTTGTGATTCAGGGTCTCTGTAAGTCAGAAAAGGAAAATTACATTTATATGCAGTGGAAAGTTAAATGCTGCTGGTAGTCTAACATTTGGCCCTAAATTTGACCTTTCATGTCCATAATGCATTTTGCTATTTTAATGCAATGGATGTTTCCTTAGCACATGGAGCATCTATTGATACCCAGCTGTTTTCATTATTTTAACTTGGTTTGTTACTTAAAAAAAAAGTATATTTAACCACATGGTTAAAATTATTTTCTAGTGAGATTATTTTTAATTGAAGATTCTTTTCATTACCTACTCTAGTTTAAGAAATTAAAAATAAATCAAATCCAAACATTTGTTTAAGTGTCTCTTGGGGTAAACATTAACGAATAACAGTTAATTCTGAATTAGCATAAGTAATATTTACAAGTGGTTGTTTTTCATGTTCCTGAAAGAGTTATCATGTATTCTTGCATGTATTAGTTAATGTACTTAAAGTGAAATTTCTGGTACACTTCAACCTACATTCTTTTGAAGTATCATAAATACCAGGCATATAGCTGCCAAATTAATTCCACTTTATGGTATTATGAATATGATATTAGGTTATTAATATGATATTAGGTTTAAACAAATAAATGATGATAAGAAGGGGGAAAATGTATAGTAGTGTCTTTCAATGTGGCCAAATGTATTTTAAGAAGACATCAATATCGTCAAGTCATTGATTGAATTCATGATATTGAAGGTAATAATCACAGGACTGAAAACCCTGCCACATGAAGCACAGAAAAGGAAATGAAAAATGGGAGAATGAATAGTCATTTCATATGACTAAATGGGTAAAATGTAAGAGATGTTATTTTTTTCCAGATGAACAAATTGATTGGCTTAGGTATAACTTACAAAATTTTTGAAATACAGAAATCAGGAGCCTATCCCAGAACTGCTGAATAAGAGTAAGGAGTAGCCCCTGAGGATCAACATTTTAAAAAGTCTCCAAGTCATTACAATTAGAGAGTCAATTTTAGGAACCCCTGTTTATGTGATTCATGATAGAATCAGGATTAATCATAGTAGGCATGGATTGCTACCTCCCTGGGCCAGAGATAAGCATTATATAAATTTCCATCTTTTTTGTCCTGTGTGCCTTCTATAAAATAGATACACATTATTGGATGAATGAATAAAGATCCTGGGAAGTATGTTTCATTCAAGTGTAACAAAAATATTTTTTTGTCAATTAGAATTAAAATTGTCACTTCCCATGCCCATAGCTGTCAAAGACCAGATGATTGATTACTTATTGGTTGTTGCTGGCCAACATGAATCAGTCTCAACACTGTACCATAATATATTTTGCATTTAAATTGCTTATATGAGTTACTATTTATTTAAGAATTTATCTTTTCATCTTCAATGCCTTGAGTACAAGGACACTTTCATTTTGTCCTATTCCTATCCCTGCCCACTGCTGAATATGGGTCTGTTTCACTTGATTGTCATTGACTATTGACTGTTGATTTTTTTTTCAGTGCATGGAGCACTTTAAGTAACTGGGAAATTCTTTGAATATCAATTAGTCTTAAGCTTCTGCTATCATTTATTCAGGCATTGAAATCGTATGCTGATTTAAAGACAAAATTCCAATTATACCTGCATATTTTATGTCTGATTCTTTACCTCATTAAAACACATGGATCTTATTACTTTTTCTTCTTCTTTGAGCAGGGAGAAGTAGTTAGATGCCTGTTCAGTTTATTTTTGTTCCTGAGAATTTTCTTGTTTAAAAACAAAACAAAACAAAAAAACTCTTTCTTCACATATACTTAGGGAGAGACTGCTACTATCATGAACAAGCTGGTTACATGATCTTTATTTTTTAACAAGATTTTTAAATGAACTTGGAGTGAGTTTCAGAACATATTTTGACAGCACAATTGATTTATGTAATTTTGAGAATGACTGATTTGTATATTTTTTTCATGAGTACAGCTTCCTTATTTTACATAGCCTATTTTAACTATTGTCAGGGATTAGTTTCTTTGTGTTCTAAAGGAAATTTGAGTCTCTCTTCTTATACCCTTTCCTGTATAGCATTGATAAAAAGTGTTCAGCAAATTCCTTCAAACACAGGTTATGGTCATCTGAGTTCTAGGGTACCTAGTGTGTTAGTCCGGTTTTCATCAATGTGACAAAATGCTTCAGAAAATAAATTTCAAATTTCAGAGGTTTCAGTCTATATTTGGCTGACTTCACTCTTTTTAGGCCTACAGGGAGGCAGAGCTTCATGTCAGAGAGGGTGTTCTGGATCAGAGTTCCTCACCTCACAGCAGCCAGGAAGCAGAAACAGGTAGGGAAGGGGTTGTAAACAAGATAGACCCTTCAAGAACACATCCCCAGTGACTTAATCCCTCCAAATAGGCCCCACCTCCTAGTTTCCACCACCTCCCAATAGTGCTACCAGCTGGGGATCACAAGCATTTAACACATGAGTCTTTGGGGGACATTCCTGATTCAAACTGTAATACCTGGGTGTATGGTGACTGTATGCTTGGGGACCACCTTCACTTTTAAGGTCTCAATGCATACAAAATGATTGTAAGGGATATATATATATATATATATATATATATATATATATATATATATATATATATATATAAAATGGGAGGAACAATACAGGTGGTGACTCCTAGCTAGTCAAGGGTAGCTGTGAGCTGGCTAAATAGCTCAAGCATTTAATCTGTTTATTTTTTCCCCATTTCCTTAGATGATTATTTACAGTATGATCTGTGCTTTTGCAGTTTGGGTTGGGTGGATGTGGATAAAGAATATTCATTGTTTGGGTGTTTCCCCATTAGTTATTTTGTTCCCTGGAATTCCTTACTTTCTAGTGGTTTGCTGTGAAATCTGTTAAAGCTGAAAACAAGGGAAAACTCACCACTAGTGAGTGTCCCCTTTAAAATTTGCCTCTTCTACTGCCATTGACTCTCTAGAGACTGAAAGTAGTTTTTTATATTATTTTTTATGGGGTATATAGTTTGTATCTACAGGAAGGTGGGTTTGGTACGAGTTCATTTGACCCTACTAAAAGAAGAACTTCCCTATTACTTTCAAAATATTGTTCCAGGCATTTTGAAAGAGAATGGCAGTTTATCAGTCCTGAAAATTACTGTCTGTGATTACTTTGAAACATCATTTAGTTTACTTTGTATAAACAACTTAGCTTTATCTTACTATCATAAAGCACAAACTTGGTTATTTAAATTACATAAACAGCAATTCAGTATACAAGGGCAAAGTTTACAGAGATGGTTAAAGGAGGATCCTGGAATCAAGAGTAAGCTGGAGTGACCTGCTAGAAGATCAGGCAGTTGAGGTCTGAGGGTTAGAATTAATGGAATCATCAAATATTGGGCAGAACTTTAGAACTCATCAAGATTTATACATAAAACTAGAAGGGTTCCTGGCATCTTCCAACAAGATAATCACCTTCAACTATAAAAGTAGGCTGAGAAGAATGTTAGATATGATAGTAAAGTAAGTGAGAGCAGTTAGCCAAAACTAGTGAAATATCACACGTTTTCTCATACCAAGCTACTCTGCAATGTATTCTGTTTTATTTTTGAATTTCAAATTTCTAGGCTAGATTTGTCATTGTACCATTGTACATTTTTTTCTGTATAATATTCATACTTATAGAATCAAATGGTCAGAACATTTCTGGATGAATAATGTCTTAGTCTTACATAAAAACTGACATTATTCCTCTTTATTTAGAAGAATAATGATATATCACTATTATTACATAATTTCTTATTTATACAGTAGGTAAAGTGATTTTAGATAATTTTAGTTTGAATTGTAATGCATACAAACTCAAAGAATTTCTGAAGCTTAAGAAGAGATTTTAAAAATATATTGAGATAATGTATAAATCAAATCAAAATGACATGGAATTATACAATTTTTGACTATATATTAAAATTATAGTATTAAGAAAACATTAAAATCTTTATTCTTTGATTCTAAATACCAACATAAAAGAACATTAGAATTGAACTTTAAATCTTTCAAGCCTTTACCCAAAACTCATTAATTCTCATCTAAAAGAATTACAAACATCCATCGGATTAGCACAGTAATCATTAAAACATTAAATGTAAATAAGCATGAGGGAAATTTGTTTTTTCAAGTACCCTTACTATTTATGCAGTACATTCCTTCCAAGAACAAACATACATAGTAAATAACTCCAACAGGGAATAGCACAATATATTTAGGACAAGAACTGAATATAATCACATTCATAATATGATAATTTCCTAAAGAGAAACTTAATGTTTTATCTATATATTCCTTCAGGAGAAGCAAGGCACCAGGTGTTTTATATAAGTAAGAAATTAAAAAATAATCTGCCTTCTCAGTATAAAATCTTAAATTAAACATCACTGCGCCTCAGACCTCACCACACCAACACCAAGCCCTGTGGGGAGAAAATGTCGCATATATGCGGTTAATCTCAAAATAAAGTTTTGTTCATTCTACATGATAAAAGGATGAATGTGGAAAAGCCACTATTTTTAAGGTACCAGTGTAGGAAATCATGGCTTTGTTTGTACAATTTTCTTTTCACATCAATAACATTCTTGTATCTCTTGTTCTACTGTAGAGTCTATAGTAGAACTATACTGAGTCGACTCAGTGAAGGAAAATTTAGTGAGGGAATGCATACTTGCTAAGCCAACTTGAGCCCTGTCTTTCATGAGAGTGGACATTTAAAACCCCTCCTTTATAATTTTCCAGTATTTATCCTTCAACTGAGCCAGTCTTTTACATGTAAGAGGTCATTCACAATTCTCACCTTTTTCTTCAACCTCTCCCTTTTTTTTTTTTCATTTTAGCTAACAAGGATGGTGCTCATCCATAAATAAAAACAAAATCAAATTATTTTTCAAGTCTTTGCTCTGCCCATTATAATAGTTCTTTTCTTCCTTTTAAAGAGAGTCAAGCTACTTAAAAATACTAAGTACAATTAGGTCTCTTCTTTTTTCATTCCCCATCACACTCCAGCTAAAGCTTAGCACACTCCTTGCCAAGCTTAGTAATTAGTGCCCACATTATCCACTCTTCCTTCCTATGGGAATGACTGTCTTCCTACCTAAGTAGGACATTGGCAGAGCTAGTTATGCTTATTTTTTTTTAAATTGTGTTCTTCCTACTACTACCTTTTGTGGCTATTTATCCTCAGTCTTTTATGAAGAGCCTTATTTCAATATTTCTTGCTTACAAGCTACCATTTTCTAAGATTTAATCTCTACATCTTCCTTGTCCTCTGTCATGTCAAATCAGAAGAAGTTACAACTAAAACCCCTACATTCTCAATGGCTAAGTCCAATCAGACTTTATTTTCTGTTCATTTCACAAGTTCATCTCAGTTCAGTTGAAGCCTTTCTTCATGTTGTCTTCATTCTAGGACTGAGGCTAAAGAATTCCCATCACTTCAGATATTCCTGGTCACATTGGCAGAGGGAATAGAACATGGGAAATTGTGTATCAGCTCTTAAAAGTTTCTTCCTCAAAGCGGAATAAATCTCTTCACATTAATTATGTTGGTTAAAGTGAATAATATGGTTAAGCCTAACTTCAAAGTGGGTGAGGATGAGTTAGGATGATGACATTCTGTGGATAAAAAGAAGAAAACAGAATATGCATGAATAGTTTCAATGCTTATTATAGTCTCTGGGTTATTTTATCTAACAGATGATTATTTCAATTAGCAAGTGTTAATGATTTGCAGATCTCTATCTTGAGCTCACAATTCTTCATTGTAACTATATATAAAATTCCTACTACACAGTTCCACTTGGATTTCCACATTTTGGACTCAACTCACCAAATCTGAACTCATTACTGAAACTTTATTTTATCTTGGTCACCTTCCAAGAATTGAAGTCAGATACTGGAAGTGATTTTTAATTTATTCCTCCTGCTTATCAATATGTCAATATATCAATGGTAACCTATCCCAATTTAATCAGTGATTATAATGTGGAGAAACTACCTCCTCCTCTCTGTTTTTTTAATGTAATCCTTCCACATATATAGTTTGAATAGCTGCAATAGCTTCACCTTGTAATCTTTCTTCTCCTTCCCTTAGTCTCTCCTAAACTTCCTTGTCCCTGCTGTCAAAATTATCCACATCACAAATTTGATCACTTATATTCAAATTGCTTTTTGCTCCATTAACTCTAGGACAACATCCAGAATTTTATCACATCAGACCTTTTATGATTTGATCTCTGGTTCTCTACCCAGCCTCATCTCTCTCCCCTTCTCTAGCTCATCACATTTCATGTTCTAAAGTCAAAAGCAACTCACCAAGAGCTAAAAGAGAACTGAAAGTCAAAGACATCTTATTAAGGAAGAAAACAATCAAATCTGGCATAGCATATGGGGCTAGGTGAAAGTACTAATTCTTTTTTTTTGTTGTTGTTAGACATTTCATTCACCTGGAAATATTGCTAGGTCTAAGTAGGACACTGGCAGAGCTAGTTATGCTTTTAGAAAAAGACAAATAGCTGATAGACTCAGTATGTTCTTGAGTGAAGACTAGGAAGATATTATTAGTCCTGACATTTAAGATATATATCTTTTGATGAACAGTTCTATCTATAGGTAATACCAGGATTATTATGTGACCAGTGATAATAATTTTAAGATACATAGCTATAGCCAGCTGAGGAGGGTCATGTAATATATAGGGCTTGACCCTTGCAGACTATGGAACAAGATTACCTTCATAAACATGGTATAAAATTAGGATGGGGTGGCTTCAAGATAGTAGAATAGAGAAGATCACTTTCCTGGCTCTCCCATGTCAGAAAACCAAGAAAGCAGATAGGCACCTTATCAGCAATGTATATGAAGAAAAAAAGTGTGGGGGGAATGGTAGAAAGTACTGTAAGTTAATGCTGGCTATTCAAAGCAGATCAAGGACTCAGGGGATTGGATATAATAAAATAAAAAAGAAATCCTTAGCACCACAGCTGCTATCACCACCAGAGGCACCAGCCAGAGCACTCCCTCCATGATCAAAGTGGAGGGACAATAGAATTAACGGAACCCACATTTTTAGGAGGCCTGAGACATGTCTGGGTACAGAGGGTTTAGAGATCAAAGACGCTGCCCTACTAAACTGAAACATGTGCTGCATCACATCCTTGTGTGGGAAAGAAGCTGAATTTCTTCAGGCTGTGTGCAGAGGACAGAGGAAAGAACCATTTTGCAGCTTCAGTGCAGGGGCTGGCATCTGGTGGAGTTCATACCTGACAAACCGGAGTTTGGCCTGAAATATAGGCCTGGCAATCCCACACTGCAAGACATAGAGTGGCCTAAATAGCCAGGAGAAAATCAAACATGGAGACAGAGGTTTAAATAGGGGAAAACTGGCTATGGAAACCCACCTAGCTCTCCCCCTCCCCCTCCGATCTGGCCCCTTGTATTACCATCTGGGAGAGATGTAATTGCCTGGAAATTCAGAAGGGCTGGGGTGGGAGAGATTGAGTCTGGATAAAGTGGACTTCAAGCCAAATTTAATCAGAAGGGACAAAGAAAGTCATTCCATACTCCTTAAGGGAATTATGTATCAATGAGACATAACGATTGTAAATATTTATGCTTCAAACAATAGAACACCTACACACATCAAACAAGCATTTCTCAATTTTAAGAATCAAATAGACTATAACAATAATTCTGCTGGGTGACTTTAACATGCCTCTCACACCACTGGAAGGAAGGAAGGAAGGAAGGAAGGAAAGAAAGAAAAAGAAAGAAAGAGGGAATAAAGAAGCTATAAAACTAAGAAATAAAATTAATAATTTAGACAACAGACATATAGAGCATATTTCATCCATCAATGACTGAATATACTTTCTTCTCAGTAGCACATGGATCCTTGTCTAAAATAGACCATATCTTAGGACACAAAGCAACTTTTAGCAAATACAAAAACATAAATACCTTATATTCTATCAGATCATAATGGAATGAAATTAGAAATCAACAATAAATAAACAATAGAAGTACTCCAACACCTGGAGACTAAATAATACACTATTGAATAAATCAATATTGTATGGATAGTACAATAAATAAGAAGTGAAATTTAAAAATAGAGATAAATGACAATAACAATATAACACATTAAAATCTCTGGGACACTATGAAGACAATTTGAAGAGGAAAGTTCATTGCATTGAGCTCATTCATTAAAAGAATAAAAAGTCACCAAATAAATAACATAACATTACATCTCAAAGCCCTGGAAAAAGAAGAACAAATCAACACCAAAAGCAGTAGGAGATTGAAAATAATTAAAATCAGAAGTGAAATTAATGAAATTAAAATAAAAAAGAGAAAAGATCAACAAAACAAAACATTGGTTCTTTGAAAAAGTAAATGAAATTATTAAAATATTAGCCACACTAACAAAGAGAAAGAGAATACTCAAATTTCTAAAATTTGTAATGAAAATGTAATATCACCCAGACACTGCTGAAATACAGATGATAATTAGAAAATACTTTGAAAAATCTATACCCTGATAAAAGAGAAAATAATGAAGACATTGACAAATTTCTAGAGATGTGACCTACCCAAATTGAATCAGAGGTACATAGAAAATTACCAGATCAATTTCAAGCAATGAAATTAAAAATGCCAACAAAAACCTACCAACAAAAGCCCAGGAACAGATGGATTCTTGGCCAAGTTCTACCAGACCTTCAAAGAAGAACCAACACAGATCCCCCTCAAAATATTCCATGAAGTAGAATATTAGGGAACCCTTTCGATCTCAGTCTATAAAGCTAGTATCACCCTGAAACCAAAACTAGATGAAGACACATCAAGGAAAGAAAACTTCAGACCAATAATTATGATGAACATAGAAGGAAATATTCTTAATAAAAACCTGGCAAATTGTATACAAAAGCATATTAAAAAGATAGTGCACCATGATCAAGTAGGGTTCATCCCAGGGATGCAAATTTAGTTCAAAATGCAAAAACCAATAAACGTAATTCATCCATCAATAGACTTGAAGACAAGACTCACATGATTATCTCAATAGATTCAGAAAAAGCATTTGACAAAATACAGCACACATTCATGTTCAAAAAACTAGAAAAACTAGGTATACTAGGAACCTACCTCAACATTTTAAAAAGTGTATCTATGCTAAAACCAAGACCAATTTTATCCAAATGGAGAAAAATTGAAAGCATTCCCTCTAAAATCTGGAACAAGATAAGGATTTACTCTTTCATCAGTTCCATTCAACATACTCCTTGAAACTCTATCCAGAGAAATTAGGCAGAATAGAATTCATAAATTATTTCAGCAAAATAGCAAGATATAAAATTAACAACTATAAATCAATTATATTCCTATGTATTAGTAATGAATCAACTGAAAGAGAAATTAGGAAAACTGTCCCATTCACAATAGCCTCAAAAAAATATCTGGGAATAAATCTACTAAAAGAAGTGAAAGATCTCTACAATGAAAACTACAGAACACTAAAGAAACAAATTAAAGAAGACCTTAGAAGATAAAACTGTCTTCCATGTTCTTAGATAGGCAGAATTAATATTGTCAAAATGACCATACTACCAAAGCACTACGAACATTTAATACAATTCCTATTAAAATTCCAATGACAGTTTTCATAGAAAAAGTAGTCATGAAATTCACTGGGAATAATTAGAGACCCAGAATAGTCAAAGCAATCCTGAGTAAGAAAAGTGAAACAGGAGGCATCACAATACCAGACCTTAAATTATAGTACAGAGCCATAGTAACAAAAACAGCATGACTGTTTTGAACAACAAAACCAACATGAAGATCAGTGGTACATAATAGAGGACACAAAGACATACCCACTCAGGTGGAGTTATCTCATACTAAAGAAGACACCATAAACATACACTGGAGAAAAAATTAGCCTTTTCAACGAATGGTGCTGGGAAACTGGAAATCCATATAATAGCAAAGTGAAATTAGACCCAATCTGTCATCCTGCACAAAACTCAAAGAGAATCAAGGACCTAGGCCTTAAACCAGAGATCCTGCCTACTAAAAGAAAAAGTAGGCCCAATTCTCCATTATGTTGGCTCATGAACTGAACTCTTCAACAAGATTCCTAAAGTGCAAGAAGTAAAATCAAGAATCAATAAATGGGATGGTATCAAACTAAAAACAAGAGTGTGAAACTATCAAAACGATTGCTTTGACTATTCTGGGTATCTAATTTTTCCCAATGAATTTCATGACTACTTTTTCTATGAAGACAGAAACTATCAAGAGTGTGAAGAGACAGCCTATAGAATGGGAGAAAATATTTGTACCTTAGAGTATTCATCTGTAGTACACATAAAAGAACTCAAAAAACAGCACCAAAATAAGTAAATAAAAATAACCCAATCAATAAATTATCAAAGGAACTGAAAAGCACTTCACAGAAGAAGAAATATAGTTAGTCAACAAATATATGAAAAATGTTCATCTCTTATAATTACAGAAATGCAAATTAAAACTACACTGAGATACTATCTCAGACTAGTCAGAATGACAATTATCAAGAATACAAGTTACAATAAATGTTGGCAAGTATATAGGAAAATAGTTACACCCATACATTGCTGATGAGACTGCAAATTAGTGCAACCACTATGGAGAGCAGTATGGAGATTCCTCAGGAAACTTGGAATGGAACCACCATTTGACCCAGTTATCTTACTCCTAGATATATATCCAAAGATTTAAAGTCAGCATACAGCATACTGCGGTGATACAGCCACATCAATGTTTATAACAGCTCAATTAATAATAGCTAAGCTATGGAACTGATCTAGGTGCCCTTCAACAAATGAGTAGATAAAGAAAATGTGATATATATATATATATATATATATATATATATATATATATATATATACATACATACATATATATGTGGATTGGCTTATTTAAATTAGCAAGATAGCATGATAGTCTCCAGATCCATCCATTTGCCAGCAAATGCCGTAATTCCATTCTTCTTCACAGCTGAATAATATTCCATTATATATAATTATATATGTAATATTCCATATATAATTATTAATTATGTATGTAATTATATAAGTAGTAATATATAATGGAATATTATGTATGTAATATTACATATATAATTATATATAATGGAATATTACTCAGCTGTAAAAAAGAATGAAATTACGGCATTTGCTGGTAAATGGATGGAACTGGAGACTATCATGCTATCATGCTAAATTAAATAAGCCAATCCCAATATACCAAAGGTCAAATGTTCTCTCAGATATGTGAATGCTAACACATGATAAGGCTGGGGGTTGACTAGAAGTTCACTGGCTTAGACAAAGGGAAATGAAGGGAAGGTAGGGGTTTTTGGAATAGAATAGAGAGTAGAATGAATCAAACATAACTTTTCTATGTTCATCTATAACTCCATATCATGAACTGCCACAAAAATGAGAAGTTATACACAATGTAAGTATAATATGTCAAAATACATTCTACTGTTATGTATATCTAAAAAAAGAACAACAACAACAAAATATTAGGATGGAAATGATTGAAAGATTTAATAACTGACATTCTTTTTTTTATTCTTGTGTTACAGTTTCAAAAAAATCAGATAATTTTTTCTCCTTTAAAATGAGAAAAAGAAAAAAAAGAATAAGACAGGCTATCTTTTCATATGTACATAATTCTTACTACTAGATTAAACTCACAGAAAATGGTGACGCAGTTAGGTATTTGTGGTAGTCACAGTTGTGGTATTTTCCCTACTTTGTTTCCCTTTACCAAGTCCCATATCTTTTTTTTTTCTTATCATGTAATAATAAGAAGACAAAAATATTTCTTAGAATTTATTTTTGTTCCTCCTAGGTGGAAATCAAATGCAAAAAGGAAAGTTTCCCAAGTTACTAGTATAACATAGATGCTTTTCCTTCTAGTGTCTAACATTTAAAAGCAGAAGGATGAATTAGCAGAATGACAGGTGTTGGGAAATGACAAAAGGAAACAGATTACTGATGGGAATCAAATTACTTAGTCCTCAGTTACATTCCAGGCATAAATAAAGTAAAATAATTAATCTTTTATTTTTGCCACCTGTAAATCTGCCAGGCATTGCATGCTCAATAGAATTAATGAATTGTAATGGAAAGTCAGGCTGGCCTAATTTATCTTCTGCTCTGTAATTTCAGAGGCACCATATTTGATAGATTCATCTCCTATAGTGCCTGCATGACAGTCCATAAGGTAGGATAGCTTAGTGATGGGACAGAACCCATCCACACTTGCCTGAAAGGAAGGAGGAGAGTGCATGACCATATCCCAAAATATTAAGTATTGAGACATGGCTAGATTCTGGATTGTAAGGCACATATGTCTGAATACTAGAAAAAGGTGAGCTGAAAAAAAGATGACCTTTGCTGTTTCTGTTGATTAAGAGATCAGTATTTGTAATGATTTTCCGTTACCATTTTGACATTTGAAGAAAAAAATTAAATATAAAAAAAAACAAGCAGAACTATCATTTGCAGCAGATATCACCAAATTTATGTACTTCTGCATTTCTTAATGCCCTTAGCTTTTAGAACTATGTCTTTACATTGTCAGACTAAAATATCTGAACAGGTGCTGGAACACATAAGAAATCCTAGGATGATAATAATTGGATCATAATAAATTACTCTTGGAGAATGTGATAGCATACCTATGCCTTGGCTCCTACACCACAGCTGTGATGTGTCTAAGGACATTCAGAATTTTTCTAATGTGAATCTGTGTATTTCTCTTTTACCTGATACCTGACACAAATCTTCCCTTCTCTGTGGTTCTCTGATACACAGCTGGTCCCATAAACCTAATTGGGAATGTGTGTTTGACCATTACCAGCTTTCTTAACTCTGAGATTATGATTAAATGTATTAGTAGAAGACAGGAAAATTCTGGTCTCTGGTCTCCTCTCATTAGGAAAAAAAATGGTTTCTTTTAAATACAGCATTATTTCCTTGGCGACATCTCTAACAAATTGCAAATAACCCTTGTTTATTTACTTAGCATTTTCCTCCTTTCACATTTATTTCTCTTTAGATGATCCCTCTTTTGAGTGACTTAGCAGTTAATCATAAATCCTGTCATGACTACTGCAAGCAATTGGATTTTGTTTGATTTTTAATGAAGGCTTGCAGTGTGATGTTTCATTTCCATTTTTGGCTTGTGGTGATAACTTATTTGCAAAGCACAAGGAGAGGAAAGGGGGGAAAAGAGAGACAGATGAAACCTCTGGGGTCATTCTGTTTTATTCTAATTTGAAAATATATTCTCAGCAGTTGTATCCCCCACATCCCCACAAAATTGCCAAAAGCTGAATACTGCCTAGAAACAAGAAAATATGAATTGATTCTGGCCTCTTAGAAATTTTAAACCCTGTGGAGCTCCCTGTAGTGTTTTCAACTTTTTGAAACTATTTCTACTTTATTTTCTTTCCTTCATAATCAAGCTTTGTAGTTAATTGCTGATAACATCCCTTTATACTTAGTTATATATTGAGCAACCAACTTTTCTTTCTTCTCTATCTAGGTTCTAAAAATCTTGGTTATTTTGAGCATTGTTTCCCCTGAGGTTAGCTAGTTTCCTCAAGCTAACAATAAATGCTTTAAATTCCCATCCAAAGGAAAAAATAAAAATAAAAAGGTAATCTGATTTGTTAAAGAATCTTTCAAAAATGTGCCTTTAAACTGAGTTTTGTAATTATGACTCTAGAGAATGAGTAATTCAAATTACTCAGGACATTTTGTCCAGGCATTTACATATTTGAAGATGGTATGTACAATAGCCCGGAAATAGAAGCAGTGAATACCGGTAGCCTCTGCTTGCTCCCAGGTAGCTCTGTCTAACTTTGTATCTTAACACCACCTTAAACTAAGCCTAAAATCTTGGTGTTTTATTTCTCTCTCTCTTTCTTTCTAACATTAAAACAAAAATCAGATATTGATTCTGCATACTACATAAAATACCCGATCTGGGACCAAGGTCATCACAATCTTCTGGGATAGCACAGCCCAAGCTTGTCAGTTGTTATCTTAGGGGTCTGAGAGAATTAAAAAGGTATAGGTAAATGCTGGAGAGAGGAGTGGGCATTATCTGTCGGACCAGTGGCTGAGGGAACCAATGAGAATGACTGAAAAGTGAGGTGTTGATACAAAAAGAGGGGGTTAAATGATTGAATTTTGTTTTTAATTACCCTGGTTTATGAAAATGAGAACTATTAATATTTTATATCATTTGGCATTAATTTTTTGACATAACAAACTATTACTGTATGTACCCCACATTTTCTTTATTCATCCATTGTTGGGTACCTAGGTTGATTCCATCTCTTACTATGAGTAGTGCAACAGTAAATGTGGACATAAACATATCTCTATGGCAAAACGAGTTTATTTTCTGAGGGCACATATTAAAAGTGGGATAGCTGGGTCATATGGTAGATCTATTTTTTTAAGAACCCCAATATTGTTTTCTGTGATGGCTATACTAATGTACATTCCCACCAATAGTGTGTAAGAGTTTGCTATTCTCTGCATCCTCATCAGCATTTGCTATTTTTTTGCCTTTTTGATAATAGACATTCTCAATGAATTGAGATTATATCTCATTGTATTTTTTATTGAATTTCCCTGATGGCTAGCAATGTTGACCATTGTTTCACACAATTGTTAGCCATTTAAATTTTTTCCTTTGATAAGTGTCTATTCATATAATTTGCCATTTTTAATTGTATTATTCCCATCACATTCTTCACAGAACCAGAAAAAAAAAATTCTAGAATTCATATGGAAGCTTAAAAGACCTCAAACAACCAAAACAATCCTCAAATACAACAATAACAAACCACAAAGCTGGAGGCAGTCTATTATCTGACTTCAAAATACACTGCAAAGCTATAGTAATGAGAACAGCATGGTGTTGGCATGAAAATAAATATACAACACAAAGAACAGAATAATGTGCCCAGAAATAACCTTATGCACTTATGGCCAACAGTTCAATGAAGATGCCAAAAATATACACAAGAGAAAGATGGCATCTTCATTAAATAGTTCTGAGAAAAATAGACATTCATATGCAGAAAATTGGAATTGGCCCCCATATCTTCCCCTATACAAAAATTAATTCAAAATGAATGAAAGACCTGGTATAAAAACCAATACTATGAAACCATTAAAAGAAAATGGGAGAAACACTTGAAGACGTAAGTCTATGTAAGCAAGTTTTTTGGACAAGACACTAATACAAGAGCAACAAAAGCAAAATAGACACAAGGGATCATATTAAACTATAAAGTTTCTGCAAAGCCAGGGAAACAATCAACAGAGTGAAAAGGCCAGTTGCAAAATAGGGAAAACATTATCTAACTATTCAACTGGTGATGGATTCATATCCAGACTCTAAGAAGAACCCAAATGATCTAAATAGTATTAATAACTCTTATAATCTGAAATCTTTTATTTTCCCTTCATTTTATAAAATTAAGCATTCTTTGAAATAATTGTAGCTTTTGTACTTGCAATCAATAATGCAAAGAAATCCCTTTTAACCTGTACTTAGTTTCTCTCAATGATGTTATTGTTTTTCAAAAAAAAATATTTTAAACAATTAATAAAAAATTTATATACATTGTATACTTATGTACAACACAATCTTTGACACGTGTACATATTACTGGTTAACTTGGGAAAATCTTCTGAACTTCAAAGAATATGCAGAATCAATTGGCCAAGTATCAGCATCATGCTCCATTTATTTCTCCCTCTCCCATCTTCAATGACTTGTCTTTACCATCTAACCTACTACTTCTAAGCTTTCTCCCTTGTGTTTTCCCCAAACAGCTAATTAAAGGAAATATTTAAATCACAAAAAAAGGAACACTTGACTGTATAGAAAAATTGAACAGAAAAAAGATATTATAGATCTCAAAAAAATATGGAAATACTCAAAGAATTTCTAGCTCTTTAATGTCAAGGCAGCTAGGCCTTCAGAGAGATGGGAGTACTATTACAAACACTGAATAAAGAAGTAAGAACACAGTCACTGCCTCAGAACTCCTTGAACTTTACAGCTCAGTTAAGCAATTTTATTAAGAAATTACAAATTTTAGTTTTCTTCTTTACATGCTACTCTATTTTATACATTATTAGAGGTGATATATATATATATAATTTGTCATATTTTCATAGTTGTTACCAGGTGATAGACTCTGGGATTGGAAAGGAACCCCCAAAACCCCCAAGTGTAAACAATTTATCAAACTGGCTGTTGGTCCTGTTGGCCCCTCTTTCCCTTAATTTTAAAACCACTTTTTCCATTGTGCAGTGCTTCTTTGCCAGCTCTTCATAGTTGTCTGTATATTTATCCTTTATCTTTGTTTTCTCTATCAGGAAAATATTTGAATCACATTCTCTCTGTCTCTCTCTCTCTCTCTCTCTCTCTCTCTCTCTCTCTCTCTCTCACACACACACACACACACGGAAATAAAGGACACCTTTCTTAGTATTTCTGTTTCTAAGGTATTGTCATTTTAAAAGCGTCCAAATCCATTAACTTATGAATAATGCTTAAATAGTAAACCAAGGACCCATGAACAGGTGATAGATGGATATCTCTGGAAACCAGCAAATGTAGTTGTGTAGTCAATTTTCTATCACTGTTATATGATAATAGAGATAATCAACTTAAAAGTAATAAAGGCTTCCAGACATGATGGTGTGTACTTGTAATCCCAGCCCCTTAGGAGAAGATCACCAGTTGGAGGCCAGGCTCAGCAGTTTAACAAGACCTTCAGCAATTTAGTGAGACCCTGTCTTAAAATATTAATTTTAAAAAAAGGAATGGGGATGTAGCTCAATATTAAAGTACCCATGGGTTCAATCCCCTGTATTATAATAATAATAATAACAATAATAATTATTATTATAATTTTTCTGATTTAGATGTGAAGCATCCTCAAAAAGCTCATGTGTGAGACAATGCAAGAAGATTCTGAGAATAAATGACTGGGTTCTGAGAGCCTTAACCCAATCAATGAATTAATCACTTGATGGGATTGAGTGGTAACAGAAGGGAGGTGGGGTGTGGCTGGAGAATGTGGGACATTGGGGTGTTGCTTTGGGTTATATATTTTGTATCTAGCATGTGGAGTATTTCCCTTTGCTTTCTGATCATCCACCATGATGTCCTTGCTCACCTTGAGCCCCAAGGAATGAAACCGGCTGTCCATGGACTGAGACCTCTGAAACCATGAGCCTGCAAATAAATGTTTCCTCCTCTATAGTTTTTCTGATTGGGTCTTTTAGTCAGAGCAGGGAAAAAGCTGATCAGAAGAAGAAGGAGAAGGAGAAGGAAAAATGTGATAGACAATATACCTAATTCCTTTGTTTTTAGAGTTTTCTCCTCAAGGCTACAGCATAAAAAAACCAATTAGTTGGGTTAAAACTACATCAGGAGATAGGTATACCCATTATTATTTTTTAATAGTAATTATATGTTCAAAGCAAAATTAAGCAGAAGAAACAGATTTTCTCTCCCACTGTCAATACCCCCCACTAGAGCAGTATGCTTGTTATGTTCATGAATCTGCAATGGCACATCATTATCATCCAAACTATAGTCTATATTAGGGCTCACACTCAGGATTGTACATTATGTAGTCTTGGACAAATATATAATGGCATGTATCTATCATTATAGAATCATACAGAGTAGTTTCAGTGCTGTAAAAATCTGTGTGCTCAACCTATTCATTTCTCTTTCTCCCTAGCCCCTGGCAGCCACTACACTGTCTCCAGAGTTTTGCCTCTTCAAAAAATATTTTTAATGCAAGGATATAAAATTAAGTGTCTTCAAATTAGAATCTTTCCATCTTAAATCTACCTCATTGCTAAAATTACTCATGCCTCAAGAAGCTTAATTTATTTTACTGTTCTTTGAAGGAAAGTTTCTAAATTTAAAATAAGAACTAATTCACTAGCCAGGCTTGCAAAACCACTTTATGATCATTCAAATATAAAAAGAAACTAGACACAAGAGACTTTTATGAAAATATTTCTGGTATGTTTTCAAGGTATAACACACATTATTAAGTTTGCTGGATAATTTGGAGTTCTCCAACAAACTTGTGTTACTGGCCCTACACTCTTTAGACATTTCTCTTTTGTCACTTCGTGCAGTATCAGACTTTGTCAATAGAAAAGTCACTGCCTGCAAGTTTCTGGGCAATAGTGCCATCCCAGACAAGTACTTCCCATCTGGGTTCAGACCTTCCTTCTGTATTGTTCAGGATGGTGAACCAGTGGGTTATAAAAACCACCTTTGTCCATACACACCGTGTTGCAGTCCATTTGCCAGGTAGTTCCAGTCCTATTCTCAGGTGGCTTTTTACCAATTGTTGTGACAGGTCTTAAAGCAGTTTCACCTCACTGTCTGACAGTTTTCTTCACCACAGGAACACTGGATACTCCTGTAGTAGCTGCACCCTGTTTGAGGAGGTATGAGTCCATTCCTTGGGGCAGACCTTTTTCAAAGTCTTCATTATTTGTCCTTTCATTGCCTAATCTTCCCAAACTTAGTGATAATAGCCTCTTTCATTTTTTTTTCAACCTGACAATTTTGGGCTTCTTAGAATTATATTTAATTATATCAATAATTAATCAATTTTAAATTATTACCAATGCTTTATATTATATTTTCCTGTTCAACTTACTGTTATGTTTCTTTGACTCCTAACTGGACCCTGACCAATATATTAATTTAATTTTTGAGTTGGTTTCCTACCATGTCATAAAAGTAAAACTATCCACATTCTATATTTAAAAAATTATATGATCATTAGTTATCTTAATAAATAGGAAAACACTAGCAACCATAGGAAACAGTTCAGAGATGCTGATTTAAAATAACATGGTGATATCACTAAATATATAGATATGTCCTTATATATATTTAAAATTAATGCAATACATTTTATTACTATTGTTCAGGGAATAACGTGATTTTTAAAGTTCATTTCTATGAGAATATTATATTCCCTATTCTCAAATAACTGTAAATTCTATAATGGCCACATTATAGAAAGTAATACCAAATTATTATAGTTTATACTCTTGTAAATGAGAAAAATATGGGGTTGGGGAACTTAGTGTTATATTCTGATAACAAGCATCATAATACTTAGCTCAAAGGCTATTTCTAAGTAAATACAGTAGTGGATACTGAGTCATCAAGTGTAATAGCTAGAATGTAGTAGACATTAAAGTATTAAATGATGCTGTGAGACAGGATACAAAAAATCCCATCACCTTAGTGAGTGGTAGAACCAAGACTGCAATTGGTACATACCTGAATCTAAAATCCATACTCTTGCTAACTGAATAATGTGATTTGGAAACAGAGAGTTGAAAAGAAAGAGGCACCTGGGAAGCATGTAATCACAAAGGTGGGCAGGCTGCTAAGGAGGTAGGTAAAGTATACAAGAAAAAAATATTCATTCACCTTTGTAGTGGGACTTCAGTTCAACCAAAAGAAGAATCTATTAGATGCAACACAGACCTGTATTGAGCAATGACTTATTTAATATAGCAAGAATTAGAAAAGACACTGCTATGAGCTATGCCAGCATGGGTGTTGGGACTGGAAAGCTCTATTTATTGATAGGTAAATGAGAATAAAAGTAGAACATCAGGTATTTGATCCCAGTAATAAATTAATAGAAAGAACTTAAAACTATTGTAATAACATATACACAAAAATGAAAATTAATATAAGTGCAATAAGTGTTTCAAATGCACAGTTAAAGCTCTTGGGCATATCTCAAGGAGCTAGTCACCAAGAAACAAAAAAACCATGGGCTTGTACTGTGACTATACCAGTTGATGTAAGATGGTTCTGGAGAGATATCTACATCTTTTAAATGAGATTTCCAGACTTGAGTCAAGAGTTTTGGATTTGAGTAATAGAACTCAAAAGGAGGCATAAGACTGGGGCTCTTCAAGGGCGACATACGTACTGAAAGGTGGGACAAGGGGAAAATGTGTTCCTGACAGAGGGATATGCAGGCATATGAAATGCTCAGAATAAGCTGCATTAATTTTAACATTATATTCCTATGTACTTCCAGGCCTGTTTTTATCCATTTTAAGTGTAACTTAATATTGTTCCCCAAATTTAAAAAGTTAATATTTGAGCCGGGTGCTGTAGAGCACATTTGTAATCCCAGAGACTCAGGAGGCTGAGTCAGAAAGATGGCGAGTTCAAATCCAGCCTCAGCAACTTAATGAAGCCCTAAGCAACTCAGAGAGACCCTGTTTCTAATAAAATATAAGAAAGGGCTGGGTATATGGCTCCATAATTAAGTGCCCCTGGGTTTAGCCCCTGGTACAAAAAAAGGGGGGGGAGGTAATATTTGAAGGTGTTAATCTATTTGAAGATTTTAATCTATTTGAAGAAAATAATCTCAAAAGTAAATTATAGTTTTATTTTTAAATACATAATAGTAATGAAAGATAATTTAATACTGAACCATAATGAAAACATAAGAAGTATATTAAATATAAGTATCATTTTGAAGGCACAGAATAGCCTTTGAGGTATATATTGCAAAAGAAGAAAATCTGAAAATTGTTTAAAAAATCTGTTATTTAGAAATCAGCTAAAGAAATATAGTAAAATATTGCACCATGATGCTGAAATTTATAGCAATTTTTTTAAAGCCTACAAAGTATTTTATAGTTTGTGTTGATCTGTAGAGCAAAATGGGAATAAAAGTGAAACATTTTGAAAGTACATCCATGTCATTTTTTTTTTGCTTATGATTATATGCATAGAAAAAGGGATTCTTTAAGACTCAGAACTACTTTAGCTTTAGTAGCTAATAAAAAATTGTCCAATTTTGTTATATAATATTAATTTGGCCCTAAAATCACATGAAAATACAGAAAATGAATTTTAAAAGGTAATTTCACAAAATGGCAAATTATGTATAGAATCACAAGTATGAAAGATCTTTCTGAATAAAAACTATAAATTCTTAATGTAAGTTATGATAAAAAGACCCAAATAGAAAGAAAAGTTCTTGTTCACAGAGGGGGTATTCTATAACATGGAAAGGAAAGCTATCTCCAAATATTCTATAAATCCCATTAAATAATAAGTAATGTTTTTCACATAAATCGAACTGTTGTATAAAATCTTTCATGGAGGAACAAAGGATAATGAATAGTTTGGCAGATATTGAAGAAAAAGTAGGCAAGGGAGAGTAAATCCATACCAAACATGAATTTATTCCCCAAATATTTATGTGAAAACATATCACACATCAGACATGAGTGTTTAGAGACAAATGATACATATATGCAAAAATAGCTGTGATAGAACAATTTAGCATTGTATTGAATATTTCATAAATAATACAAAGTAATAATAATTTATTCACACAGCAAAATAAAATAACCATACTTCACAATGCAAGTAAATCGTTGGTGGATTAAAGATCTAAATGAGAGAAGCTTTTTTAAAAAAATGTTTTTACAAAAAAAATGCCATAGATAAGTTTTATACATTGGATTAGGGTAGGATTAATTTAAAAATACAAATAATTACTAACAAAAGAAGGGAAATTCTGATCCATTTCAAAATACAAAAGCAGACAAAATGCTCAGGATATCAAAATGCACAGTAAACAAACTGAAAATGTAAGCCATGAACTCAAATTAGATATTTGTCATACCTCTAATAACACACAGAATAGATATCCAGAATATATAAAGAACTCCAAGAAAACAATAAGTAAAATCAAACATTTCAATAGAAAATGAAAGAGGAATTTAATAAGCATTTCACAGATGTAAACATCTAAATGGCTAATAAACATTTGAACAGATGTTCATTTTAATAGCAATCCATTAAATGCAAATTAAAGCAATACAGCATTAGTTTATACCCATCAGGTTGGTGAAAATTAAAAAGTTGATAATAACAAATGATGTAAAGAGTATCTAGCAAAATAAGTTCTCAAATGCTGGCAGTTCTGTGAATTGTTGTAATCATTTGAAGAGCAATCTGACAGAATATGGTAAGGGAGAAGTAGAAATTACTCTAAGCTGTTACCTCATGAGAAGTTTCACTTGCATGGTCTGTACCTTCAAGACATTCTTATATAAATTTACAATGAGCCAAATATTCAAGTATTATTTTTAATATGAGTAAATGAAAAGCCACCTTAATTTTCAATGGATAGAAAAGATAACTGGCACTGTTTATTAACAGAGTATTGATAGAGTTTATTAGTAGCTTGTGACCCACAGATTCATCTATCAATTTTAAAAACTTGCTAAACATAATACATAGCAATTGCAGCAGGATTCCTAGTATAAAATGATGGAATCTTTCAAAGTTTAAAAATGGAAATAACAATATGTATTGTATAAATATATACATATGCAGTAATAATATAAACATTGCATAAGACGTACAATACCATAGTTTACACATGGAGGGGAGAGTGGGATTGATGACAGCCACCTTAAGGCTTGCACTCTGTATGATGTGTTACTTCATCAAAAGTTATAAAGCAGCCAGTGAGGTGGCATATGCTTGTAATTCTAGTCGCTTGGGAGGCTGAGGCAGGAGGATCACAATTTCAAAACCCATCTCAGCAACTTATCAAGGCCTCTAAGCAACTTGGCAAGACCCTCTCTCAAAAAAAAAAAAAAAAAAAAAAAAAAAAATATATATATATATATATCACACACACACACACACACACACATATATGGTATGGGTGTGGCTCAGTGGTTAAGTGTCTCTGTATTCAATCCCTGGTACAATCAATCAGTCACAATTATAAACCAAATATAAAAAAAAGAAATTTGGTAAATTCAGATGTGTATCCAGATATTTATTATTAGTATTTATGGCTGCAAATGCATTCAAAATTTCAATGAAATCATTTTGTAAAATATTTGAAAAGATGGCTTTTTATTCTAGAGAAGGTTAAGAGTTAGGAATTGGCCTCAATGGCCCCACAAGGCAATATTTAAGAAGACATCAGAAAATATATTTTAGAGGCAAAATAGACAATCCTTCAAGAGTGTCTCCTTAGATCTTTTCCCTGAGTGAAGATAACTAACTTAAACAGATGGATGATTTCTGGGTGTTATTTGTGATTAAAATAAAAAGCTTCGGTTGAAGAAGAAATGAAAGCCTTTTACAGTAATGCAAGAGAAAGGCAGAGAGAAGAGGACCATTACTGAGAGTTAATCATGTACCACTCAGGGCCATGTGTACTCTGCTCAGGTTATTGCTTTTTATTAGGCTAGCTCAGGGAATACATTTCCTTGTTGAATGTCTCATGGCAGCAACAAGAATGGTCACAAATGCTGGAATCCAGGATGAATACTGGCAGAAAATCCCTGAAGTACAATGTTTTCATAAACGTTGAGGATTAACAAATTCACTCACTCTGTGCGCTCTCTCTCTCTCTCTCTCTCTCTCTCTCTCTCTCTATATATATATATATATATATATATATATTCAGATGTGTATCCAGATGTATATATATATATATATATATGTGTGTGTGTGTGTGTGTGTGTGTGTGTGTGTGTATAAGGACTTGGATGTAACTCAGTGGTTATGTGGTTATATATATATATATATCTTACATTTTGGACATATATATACACATACATATATAGAAAGAGAGAGATATACATATATAATATTGTTTATACATAATGTTTACATATAACATATAATGCATATATACATTGTTTATATATAACATATGCACATATATACAGATATACATATCTCTCTCTACATACATATGCATATATATACACATATATGTGTGTATATAGATAGATAGAATGTAGTACATATAGGAAGTCTCTTCTGGTCAATCTTTTCCAAAAGATTTTTCTTGGAAATTAAAGTTTAAAGTTTATGTAAGATTCTGCCTCAGTCTTGGGACTGACACTTTATAAGGCATGCATTCTTTCTGGAGACTGATCCTCTTTGCTTCCTAACAGATTGAGTTTAAAAAAAAAAAAAATATATATATATATATATATATATATATATATATATATAGAGAGAGAGAGAGAGAGAGAGAGACAGAGAGAGAGACATATATCTGTATATATGTGCATATATGTTATATATTATATATAAACAATGGAAATGTTATATATTATATAAATAATTTAATATATACATTTTATATGTTATAAATAAACAATGATACATATAATATAAACAATGTGAAAAATAAATGAAAGAATTGAAGAAGACAAGGAATGAGGAAACGTTGGAATTTACATCTCTGTCTGGGGAATCAGAATACTTGTCAGTCTATACCATCAAATAATTGTTATTTTCCCAGAAAAAATATTTAACCTTTCTAGGCTTCAGTTTGCTTTGTTGTAATACAATGACATTGACTTATGTTAACTTCCTTACTTTTAAGGTCCATCTACCTTAAAATTTTAGGTCTCTATTTAATAGATTATCATTTTTCTGACATGAAATTGGGATGGAATGGGTTATATTCATTTCTTACTGATGTCCAAAATGTAAGTTCCTAAGTCTTGTACTTCCTTAGTGAATATAGCAATGCCACACTGTCCTTGACACTGGGTGTGGTATAAGTGTCCCGCTGACACTTATTGATTAATTTGCTGATCTTTCTAATGAGGCAGGATCCCCATGGCTACCTCTGTTTCCTCACAATGGCAGTGAGCCAGAGTAGTTAAGGATGTCTGTTGCTACTAATTCACTGTTTAAGAATTAGGTATTCAAAGAAAACACTCTGATTGATGTTAATGGTGACTAAGACATTTCCACTGAGCAGATGCTGTTTTGGAAATTGCTGGAATGTAGTTCATGCAGGAAGGCTCTTCTGGTCAATCTTTTCAAAAAGTTTTTTTTTTCTTGGAAAGAAATGTTTATGTAAGTTTCTGCATAAATCTTGGGACTGACACTTTATAAGGCAGGCATACTGGAGACTGGTCCTCTTCGCTTCCTAACAGATTGAGTTCAACACATGGGTTGAAATGTTCATTAATATAGTAAAGTTCATATGTAATGGTCCTCTTGTCAAATTCAGATTTCAGAAGTCCCTAAAGTAGGATATGTCAGACTTCTATGAAGCCTCTCCGTGGATTACTGTTCAAATCTAGACTGTGTGAATGATCTATTACCCTGTGTTCAGGAATGCTTGCAAACCTAGTTGGTACCTTAGTTTTGTGTGTAAGTGATGTCTGTGCTTCACTGAAACTAAACACTTTTACACACTAAGCTGCACAAATAATGATTGCAAATGGGGGAGCAACACTTTTGGTAAATGAAAGCAATGCTAATGGAGTCCCAAAAAATGCTGTGTTAACAGTTCACTGATCATTTAATGGAAACCACATCTATTAAATGTCTTCATACTCTGACAAGGAATCTTTTCTCAGTGAAAATAAAGCTAAACTCATTAGTAAGATGGGAAAAGAACATTACAAAAATAGAACAACAAATACTGACATCAGCTGATATGTAACCATAGTCTATAAATAACGGTCAAAATTTATTAAGTACTTCTTACTGTTTCCCCCCACTATATTCTAAGTAGTTAAGATATATGTTCTCATTGACCACTCACAACAACTCTGAAAAAAAAATGTTGCTATTCTATTATCTATGAAGCACCCTGGAATGGTCAGGTTATTGAATCAAGGTCACTGAGATGGTAAATGATAGCAAGAATGTGAACTCAGACAGTCTGGGTTGAAAGCCAGCTGCCTTATTGTGGTTTATTGATGCCTGAGTTTGAAAGCAATATTTTTTTTCTCTTAAAACCAAAAATTGCTAGTCACAAAATCTAAAAAGAAAAATTCATCAAACACAAAATTATTCTGTATGTTTATTGATCCATTTCTTTATATCTAATAGAATCCCATTGGAAAACTATTAAGACTATAAAACCCAGGTAAATGCCTACTTTGTCATATCTTTTATAGTTATATTCACTTTCCTGTGACATAACCCATCAGCAAGTTTTTGCTTCCTACCTGACTTGCACTGAATATGCAAGTTTGAAAACCAATAAGGAAAGAATAGATAATGTTTAGAATATTCTTAAGACAAAATAAATGTTTTGAAGTTTTCTTGATTGAGACTTGCTAGTACTGATCTTCTTCAAAGATCACAGTCCTAGAATCAAAGCCTTTCCCACTGTATGTTTGTTTTATTTTCCCTTTCCCTGTTTTGTTTTGTTTTTTGGTAAATACCAGCATATCCTTATATCCAAAAGAACCTCTATTTTAATGTGACTCTTTGAGTATACATTTTGCAAGGTGTCCTCCTTAATTTATATGTGGTGGTACAAAAGTTTTTACAAAGTTTATAATAACAATAGCTTTCCTCAAGGAAATAATTTTATAAATAGTGGTGATTTTTTTCAGCCAGTCCATACAGGACTCTTTAATCTCTACGGTCTTTTGAGGTTTCTTACTAATGGTACAGTCCACTCACAAAGCCATTTTTTTTTTTTTTTGCAGCTCATGGAAAATTTTTTTTTTTGCATGCAGAATATACACCTTCCTTTATTGGTAATGTGGAAACAGAGTTTCAAACTTATTCAAGTCTCTTCCAGCTACAGGGAAAGATTTCCTAGGTTCAACTACCCATTTTAAATTTGAAAAGTTCTTAGAATCATCTAGGTTTTCATTCTATAACCCACAGATTTTTTTCCCCAAAAATAATTCCTGTGGATCCAATACCCTTTACCTATCTGTGTCTGAAGATTGCCAAGGTGTCTGGAAACCATTCATATTATATACATGTTTCTGAGAAAATGGTCAGTGACTTAAAATTGATCATTTTTTTTAAAATCACTAAAGTTGAAGAAAATAGACATGAGGACTTTTTCATTTAAACAATTCCATTTTTTAGGTTCTATTTAGGTGCTATTTTTAATAAATGACAAATATCCAGAACATTCTAGACTGTTTTCCTAAATTATCTTCTATGGAAAACCTCTCCTCAAAATGCTCTTACAACTCCTCCAACATAGACATATATGATTGTATAATAAAATCCACAGAGGGGGAATTGCCTAAATATATTATCTCCTCAGATCCACAACCAAAGTCTCTGAAAAGTCCTATGCAGTAGTAACCAATTTAACTATTTAATTTAGCAGTCCCCAAAAGAATTTGATGTATACAGTACATTTTTTTTTCTGAAATAATTTTAAAAACTCTCTTTAAAGCTAAAATCACATGTAAGGAATCACAATATATCTTTCTCAGATATACATATGTTCTCTTTGAAGGAAACTAGTATATTTTAAAAAGTGCATCTTTTTATTGTTATCATCATGGTAAAATTTGAACCAGGCAGCAGGAACACAGATCTCTACAGTTAATAAATTTGAAAGGTTTCTGTGACTAAATGATCAACAGGAAATAGGTGGCATTTCCCTTTACCAATATTTAATTGCTGATCAGGCAGAAGTGGGAGCCTTTCAAAATGCAACAGCTGTGCAAACTCTTATTTTAATTAAATCATTTCTAAAAAGGGTCCTTAGAAAAAAAAAATCACAAAACGCCCACTTGAGTATTTTCTATAGATCAAGTCCATTGTGATGAATGGAGTGCTCACATACTCCCTTGTTCCTTATCTAGTTGTACAGTATAACAAAATTCAACCTCAGCACAAAAATTATGTAGGCGAGCAAAGTGGGCTGGAAAAATGAAACTTTTATTATCCTTACATTATTTCTAGATGTTGTATTTTTTTTTCCTCCAGCATCTTTTTACTGCTACACTTTTTGCATGAGTCTATTCAGAAGAATTTTAGAAAAGCTAAGCAGTATCATAATACCTTGTTGCCTGCTTCTCTCTAGGCTTCACATGGCTCAAGAGTCTGCCTTGCAGAGTCACTGTAGGGGAAAAGTCTCCCCTCAAACCCTCCCTGGAATTTGTTCCATTTGGATGGATAATCATTCAGCTGTAGCCAGCAGCTGCTGTCTAACACAGTGCCCAAACCTAATGCAGATTCCTAAGTCATTTAAGAATCTGTCTTGGTGGAGCATGTGAGAGCTGCTCAGAAGATTGGGGTGTGTACTGAGGCGGCAAAACCGACTCTCCCATGCTCAGGACAATGCCCTGGAAGCAGTGCATGCATTTAAGCATTCAGATGCAGCCTACTTCATCTTGCCTGTCAGCACCTGTTCCTGGAGGGTGTACAGAGGCCACAATTTTGCTTGTACTTCTGCCTCATGGGTGAGAGTATCTATCACAGTAATATCCAGTTGACCTATCTTATAAAATGTTCATCATTTTTCTCAAAAGAAGTCACCACCGGTGGAATATGAAGCTAATTATAAACAGAATCGTGCTGATTGAGGGCAGTCTTAGACATTGAAACCAATCCTTTCACCTTTTCATATACACTCCCCCAAGGCTTCTCCATGGCATTCCAAAACTCTGATAAAGAAGTTGATGAAGTACACATCTAGCAAATTTCACTGACTGAAAATAAAATCCATCCAATTCTTTTAAAAATAGATTTGCATTCTTAGAAAGTGACATGATGCATATATATGTATATGAGATATGTTAACCAAATTGTTTGGATTTAATCAACTTTGTAGCACTTCTTTTATAGGAATCAGCTAAATTCGTCAAGGAACTTTGTCAAGGAAAGAAAACCCAGAAATCTGAATACAGTTTAGATAAGTGACTTTTAGGTGCTAATATTTTACTCAGCTCCTCCAGTCACAGATAGTAACTTGGTACTGTTTGGCTAGATCACATCAGTTAATGAAGACTTGGTCCCCTTTTTGTTATGTGCTTCCCATCCTGACTGAAATACCTTCAACTTTTTAACTTAGTAAATAATGGCTTGGCCTGAAGACCTAACTTAAGTGTCATCTGGGTGAGAGATCCTTTAATACCCTAGGCGGGTGATCCTGAGTCTCTGGGCTTGTGATTATTATTATTGTCATAAAAATGATGATGCCAATGGTCTGAAGTTTAAAATTATAAGCATCTTAGCTAACACTAATTGAAAACTTACCATGTGCTGGGTACTGTTGTAAACACATATGCTAAAAGCAGTAATCTTGTAAGATGGCTACAATTATCATTCTGGACTTATAAACAAGAAGATCAAGGCACAGACAAGTTAATGAACCTCACTAGTGAAAGAGCTAATGAATGCAGAGCCAACATTTAAACCAAGCTTATCTCTGGAACCTATGATTCTAACCACAATGATATATTGCCACTACCATTTAAGACTTCATAAGTTCTGTAGTAGCTATCCATGACTTTTTCAAATAAATACTGGATACTAGAAAAGTAGGAAAGATTAACATAATGCCCATCAAATTATTCAACAAATTAATATTGACTAATGAATGGATGAATGTTAAAATAGACCACTTTTTTCTGCTTAATCACAAATTTAACTTTCAGGATGTCATGAGGATCGTATTTGCTAAAATGTATTTTCATGAATTCTAAGAAATGTATTGGCATTACATATTCTATAACACCTGGAAATTTATAATACTTTCAATGTTTTTCAAATTATTTAAGTACTTTTGTTTTATCAGTACAAGAACAAGTGAACTCACCTATATTTGTTCCTTCACTAGTATCTGGTGTCTGAAGAGCTAGTGGGCCTCAGGATCTGTCTGGGTATTTGCACAGAGATCTAAGCTTGAATGTTTCTAAACATTAAAGAAATTCTTTTCTTGATCTCTTTGCTGGATTTATTATTTAAGTGAAGATGTCTGACCCAATTCATCACACAGCTAATACAGGACAAAAGTTTAAGGCATTTGAATTAAGAGACAATGCAAAAAAGACACTCTACCATCATTGGCTATATTATTTGGTGTCCTTTATAGCCCATGATAACTTATTTCTTTTACTTAAATTAAGGAATACTGCATATTTGGTGTGATCTTCAAAATAGGTTCAGGTTGCCGAATAATAGTTCACATGAAATCATAGTGACTTGTTTCCAAATTATTCACATGAAATAATATTTACTGGTTGCAAAAATAAGCAGATATCCCAAGTTTCCATAAGTGGAAGAAGGAATATAATTAGCTACATAGAAGTGTGCCTGTATATACTTTTTTTCAAGTGAAGGTTCACATTAGTATGGCAACTGAAAATTATCTGCAAATATTTGCATCCAAATTACAGTTCTTTGCTTTATTGATGCTGCACTGAGCCAAAGAATGTATAAAAATGACAGAATTTCACCTCCAATCACAGACTTGCAAGACACATTGCAAGTTTCTGTCAACTATCTTCTTTACATCCCAAAGAGATCACATTCAACAATCACACCCCAGACTTCCATGATGAGATGATGTTTGAAAAAGATGGAGAGCTGACTTCTAAGAATAGAGCCTTAGCATACAAACACAGATGAAGATTAGCCTTGTAAAGGAGTCATAAATCATTGTTGTTTCTATGCCACTGAAATTTTTGAGGATATTTATTACAATGCATTATACAATAAAAGCTAAACAGTGAGTAGGAAATACAAACAACAACAAATAGGATTTAGATATCCAAAGACTGCAATGCTACAAAAATACTAGAACTGTTAGAAAAAGAATATATAATAACTATGTATAAAAGTATTAATAAATAAGGATTCAGTCATTGAAATGTGCAACAAAGATATTGTAAGATATTAATAGGGAAATCAACAAAAGAAAAAAATCTTAAGGAAAAGAAAAATATAGGTATAAACATGAAGTGGAAGTGACAGTGGGCTGAGTAGATAATTATGAACAAAGTTTTATCTGAAAAAAATGATAAAGAATCATATATTTATAAAAGATTAAAAAGATTTAAAAAGGTCTTAATAGAGGGTTTATTGAAAAAAATCTTCACAGCAAACGAACTACCCATAAAGGAACAAATACAATAAGAGCAGAATTCTTAAAAGCAAAAATAAGATCTAGAGGATCATGGAGTAATGTTTGTAAAGATTTAATAGAAAATAATTACAGGTGCAAAAACTGAGATCTACTCTATTTTACAAGGATGTGAAACAATGCATAAACTAAATGCTTTACACAAGGAGACATCAATTAATGGGATCTTTTCTCATTGGTGCACTTCAGGAAGGAGGAAAAGGTCTGAGGCCAAACATAAAAGGATGAGCAATCACTTAAATCCAAAGATATAAAAAATTATGTATAAATTCTTAATGAATAAACAATAAGAAGAAAATTTGAAAAATACAATATGAATTTTAAAAACTTGAGTAATTACAAAGGCAAATGGGGGACAATAATGAATTAAACTAGCATAGTGTAAAAATCCTAAAAGTGTTCCTAGCAATAACATTTATAAGTGGACTAAACTCTTCAATAAGAAAAAAGAGACTAACAAAATAAATATAAAATAGATTTAAAAAGAGACTGTCAAACTAGATGTTTTAAGAACTCCAGGTACATTTTGATTTCAAGATCCTCACTCATACCTAAGACTTCTTGAATGTAAAAAGATAAAATAGATAAGGTTGGCAAATATTTACCAAGGCGGGGAAGCACTTAGTTAACTATGTCAAAATTAGAAAAATGTAATACATAAACTAAAATTAGGAAAGAAAGGCAATTAGATAAAAATTAAATATTCATTCCTTGAATGAAAAAAAATGTAAATACAAAGTTAGATTTATACACTTAGTAGGGTGGCTAATGTATGCTATAAACTCATAAAACCGTGGCTACTATTATCATTCCTTAAATGAGAAATGATACAAATATCTGGGAATATAGAATCCATAGTATGAGTGATTGTGAGATTATATAAATAAATGACAGTAGAATATCCAGAATTAAGCTCTGTTACACAGAAGACTTTGTATTGGATGAATATATTATGACAAATTAATGAAAAAAGTATTTGTAGGAAAGTACCCTGAAACAATAAAAGACAATTATTTTTCCACTAAAAAGCCAAAGAAAAGGTAAAAAATAAAACAGAAATTCCAATATCTCCATTGAGCATATATTAAAATAGTACTTTCATGTGTATCTTAGATGGGCAGAAAATTGGTACAAACTTCTAGAAAGCATTTTGTCACTATGCATTAGCTGCCCTGTTATTCAATAATACAATCTGAAAATAACTTTCATGTAATCAAAATGGGAATATTGCTTTTAATAGCAACTTAATCAAAAATTAATTAAAATATGCAATAATTCAGGAAATGTGTATATCAGAAATAATTATGAAACTAGTAAAAATTTTTCTAAGAATATCTGAGAAAAATTAATTATAGGGCCCAAAGAAAATCCAGATGTGAATCTGACAATAGTTAGTATGTAAATTTTTTTTAAAACCCTAGATACTTGTGGCTATGTATATGATATAGATAGCTTACAATGAGTGGTCTCAAATATTGAATAAAATCAATAATTTGTGAGGAAGTTGATATATAGCTTTCTTCTTTTTACATTTTAAATTCTCTCTCCCTATAACTTAAAAATAATAAAAATATTAAATTTTAAAATATATTTTACAGTATTATTTTCATAAAAAGTTTAACTTTGAAGATATTACTGTGAAGAGCTCATTACTATCACTAAAATTTTTAACCTCAAATTTAAAACTTCAATTTTATACATATGTATTTGAATGTTGTAACTGTCTCTGATCTTTCTTTCTGTAACTGTTTGCAACAACATAGATCTTTACACATAGATAGGAAAGAAAATGCAGTTTGAAAATGCAATTGAAATTGCACTGTCTTACTTAATAGCCCTAATCATGGATACTTTCTATGCTAAATCATTCTTGAAAAAATATATCTTACCACTTGTTTTTCCAATAAAAAGTTATTTCTTTTTTTGAAATCAATTAAATCAATTTCTCTGTTTATTAATACATGCTATTCTTTTCTTTTTATTTATATATGACAACAGAATGCATTACAATTCTTATTACACATATGGAGCCCATTTTTTCATATCTCTGGTTGTATATAAAGTATATTCACACCAATTCGTGTCTTCATACCTGTACTTTGGATAATAATGATCATCACATTCCACCATCAGTAATAACCCCATGCTCCCTGCCTTTCCCTCCCACCCCTCTGCCCTATCTAGAGTTCCTCTATTCCTCCAATGCTCCTGCTCCCTATCCCACTATGAATCAGCCTCCATATATCAAAGAAAACATTCTGCATTTGGTTTTTGAGGATTGGCTTATTTCACTTAGCATCATCTTTAACTCCATCCATTTTCCTGAAAATGCCATGATTTTATTCTCTTTTATTGCTGACTAATATTCCATTGTGTATATATGCAACATTTTTCTTAAGAATTTCAAGATGATTAAAGACTGTTCAATATTTCCCAGATCACCAGAGCATCATCTGAAAATCATCACAGCCATCTGTTCTCAATCACAAGAGATACGAAACAACAGTTAGTAAGGATCCATTGAACACCCCAGGCTGTTACAATAAAAATACATCTACATAGTTAGAAGACTTACTTCCTAGACCTAAAAAGTCATTCTGTTTTATCAACCCCACTTCACTTACTATTTGTACCAACCAATTTTGTGTATGTTGGACTGCATACAATCCTCAAATTTCATCATCTTACAGTCCTCCTTCCTCTAACATCATCAAAATGATTCTCTTTGGCAAGTTCTTTACTTCTTGACCCAAGATAGAATACATGGCATGTCTTATGGTAAAGGAAAAAGAAGTTGATACCAAGAGCTGAATCTTGTATACAAGTTTCTGCTCACATATCAATATTTAGTACTCCTTTCCACCTTTCATTGTCACATCAGTCAAATGGCCTGAGTTCAACAGCAGTAGCACTGGGGAGATTTAATCCTTCTCCAGGTTGGTGCTCCACAAGTCATGACCAGGCATGCTTTGATGAAGTAGGAGACTTCTTTTTCTAGAAAGGCATTGCTGATAGTTTGAATGCTATTATGTAATCTAACACAAATATAAAAATTGAAATCTCTTCTAAAATTATTCACTTAAGAATCAAAGGGTATTTATATAAAACTTACTTTATTCCTGGAAATATGCATAACACTTCGGACTAAGACTTGAATAAGAGAGAACAGTCTCTGCTCTGAAAAAACACAGATCAACAAGCATATATTAATGTTGCATGCTCTTAGTTTGTGTTTAGAGTCATGGAATAGAACATGGGTTGGCATTTTATTTTTCGTAAAGATCTCAATAATAAATAAGTTAGTTTTATGGTCACATGATATCTGTTGGAATTATTTCACTCAAATTTTTTGAATCAAAAGCAGCCTTACATAAACATTTATCATAACTGTGTACTAATGAACCTATGTTTATTAAAACAGGCAACTGAACTGGAGATTCTAGATTGTCGTATACTGAAATACTGAATAAGTGGTGGTGGTGGACAATTTTAGATAGGATTTCCAGGATAAACCTCTCAATGCATGTGAGCACATTAAGATCTGAATGCTAAGTGGCCAAGAATTTGAACATCTGGGAGTAGAATATGTGAGCAAAAGTTCTGTCATGTGCAGAGGCCCTGGGGCAGGACAGAACTTGGTGTTCTGCAGGGACAGAGGAAAAACTGATGCTTTTAGAGTATGGTTTGCAAGAGTTTGTAGTTAAAAGCTAAGAAAATTATAGATTATAAAAAGTTTTACATAGCATGTAATGCGTTTGGATTTTATTCTGAGTGGAATTGGAAGTAACTAGAATCTTTGAGGTAGGGAGTGGCATAAATGGATTGACCCTGAACATTTTTAGAATGTTTAGAGAAGGAACTGTGTTAGGCAAGAGCAGAAGCAGGGAGGTTATTGCAATTATCCAGTGGAAAAGTAATGGTGGTTTGGACTAGATTTGCAGTGGAAGGAAATGTGCAGATTCATTACATTTTGAAGGTGGAATTGGTTGAGGATATGGGAAAAAAAGCAGCCTTTAGGCATCACAATTTTAGGTTTGAACACATTACCTCTTCAGCATCACCTAAAAAATAAACTTGAAAGTTAAAGCAATCATCTGGAGGTTTTAAACAAAATTGCTTATTGATTCAGAATATAGTCAGGATATATCTTCTGGTTGCTTTAAAATCTATTTTTTATATATTTTAAAAGTAAAGATTATATCCATCTTGCCAATGTCAAAGTGTATCAGTTTAAGAAGAGCTAATCAACAAAATTTAACTTTCTGATTTCAGAGCCAAATAGGTTCCCAAGACAGATAAACTACATTTTTAATATACACTGCAATTGAGATGTATATAATGTAACCCAAATTCTGGAAGTTAGTGTTTTTGTTATTTTTTCCCTGAATAATAGACATATAGGCATTTATTCATCAGGTTTTATTGAGAATCCAGTGTATACTGGATTCCCTTATATAGACTCGACTTTAGAAGAGTTTGGTAATATTTTAGTAAATAAATAAAGCAATGTGTATAAAATGGGATTAACATTTACTGAGCAGTTCATGTCTACAGTAATAATTCTTATTTCTGAATATTATTCCTGTATGAATACTACCTTTTTCAAATCCATAATAGATTATCTTGAAAATCATAAAGATAAAATTAATAAAACATTTCAGCATGATCAAATCTTCTCAAATGATGAAAATCTTTGCCCAGATTGACTAAACCATGTTTGTCGTAAAACCTCATGCAACTGATTCAAGACTAGCAACAACACAACACACAAAGGACACATATTCAAGTCAATTCAGTTTTGTTCTGGTGTCATAGTTAATGAATTTGTTTTCCAATTTTTAATAAAATTTTTATGTAGAGAATGGGTAAAAATGGAACAAGTTTTCCACTGAAATGACCACTTTATCAGTTTAGTAATTTTTCTCTTTCTGAAATAATTTGCTGTCACAATTTATTAAACAATTGTGTGATAAGCAGATATTCTGATTATTTTCATTACAATTATAATAGGATAGTATAAAAAATGAAATAAAGCCATGAATGTTGACTGTGTTAGGGATAAATTATAGTTGTGAATACAAAGTCTTTCAGAGATCATCTTTTTTTCTACACTACTTAAAATAATTCAAATGGAGAATGTTAAGGAGGTTAAAATTTGAACTGCTACAAGTAGGATTGAGCAGAATAAAAGTAGAAAACTCAGGCCATCTCTTATTTTGACATTCAATCAATCAGTAAATATGAAATTCAAGTGAGTCATATTTGAAATGTCCTTTTTATTTCTCCACTTATATCTTATTGCCTCTTTCTCAGCATTCCTATCAATGTATACTTATGAAATCTATTATATCTCTTTTACTTTTTCTTTTGGCTTATATTGCATCTTAAAAAATCATTTATAACCTTTCTTTTCTCTAATGCAAGACACACAAAATCAACTTTCTTTGATGAGCATGTCAACTATCATTTTGGCCTATTAGCATGAAAAAGTTCCTGTCTGACAGCTCATACTATCTATCAATTAATTATAACAAGCCTGGAAAGAAATGAAATAGAATCAATGTAATGGAAGAATGTTGATCTGCTAAAATAAGCAATTGGCCTGTATGTTTATGAGCACTCACAATCATCTAAACAAACTTACATGGAGGAAAGTTGAGGTTCATGAAAGTACCCAATAATTCACTGGAGTGTTTCGTAAATCAATCTTTTAAATGGTTATTTCTATATTATATGTAAACTTTTCTTGGCTATTGAAGTTCAAAGAAAAATTCACCTTCTCTTATGCCACATAGCTATAATTTTCCCCGTTTATGGATTTATTTTATTCATGAAGAGCATTGTTTTAACCATAAACAGTTTTAGAAAATATATCATTAACTTACTGAAACTATTACTACTGGTAGTTTCTACTAAATTAAAATATCTAGATGGTACTAAATAAAATTACTTTTAATTCCTGAACCTAGTCCAAATATCTTTACAAAAAGAGTATTTCTTCATTTTTGTTCCATAGTAAACTCAAGGTATGCTTTTCCCCTCTATGAATCCCTTTCATACCTTCTCATTCCTTATAAATATTCAGGTTCTTATTACCTTTTAACATTCAGGTATTCACTAGTTAATAAAATGATTCTTTAGAATCTAATGATTTTTCTCAAGAGAGGATGGAAGAAATATATATATATATGTGTGTGTATTTGTTTTATATATATATATATATATATAACATATATATGTTATGTATATTTGTTATGTATATATGTTATGTATATGTATACATAAAAAATATATATACACACACGTATATATATTTCTTAGAGAGAAAGATACATTTTAATAGTAATAGACATTTTCATATATGAAATTTATAATGTTTCATTAATGTCACCATTTTTTTGGAGGGGAGAACTACAGATTTAACTCAAGGACACTTTACCACTGAACTACATGCTTTTTCTTTTTTCTTTTTATTTTGAGAGAGAATCTCAATAAATTGCCCAGGCTAACCTTGAACTTGCAATCCTTTTGCCTCAGCCACCAAAGTTGCTTGTATTACAGACATGTGCCACCATGACAGGCAATTTCTTTATATACTCATATGTACTCATAATATCCTATTGAAAATAATTTAAGGCAGAGAAATTTCAAATATTTTTTCTCTGTTTTGAAAGGTAAAATTTTAATTTTTTCTCATTAAGTTCTACTAAATAGTCTAATTCCTGTCCATCGGAAAGCACTTTGCTTTCTGAATCCTTTGTTGTTCTTGAATAAAATCTCATGAAATAGAGGGCTAGTATGTCAACATTTGTTTAAGTTATTCTGATAAAGTCAGGAGTAAAGTTACCAAGTGCCTGTTTTCTGCCAGATTCTCTGCATATGTAACTTAATTGAATCATTGAGAAAACAAATTAGGCAGTTATTTTCTGCATTTTAATGAAGAAAGTGATGAACTATGTTTGTAGGAGGAGTCAAGTAAATGAAGAATTTCTAGTTTTATCTTCCTAGGTTAAGATTTGTAGTATACTTCTCTGGAACTAGGTTCTTCTCAAAAAATACTTCATTCATACAATCAAGAATTATTATGAGAGTGTCTAATATGTACAACTAGTTAAGATCAATGAACAAGACATTCTCACTGCACCAATAAGTTTCCATTCTGTTTCAAGCAACATGTTAAGTAACATACAAGAAATGCATCTGTAGATAATTGATGTCAATAAAGTCACAGAGTACTATTCAAGCATATATGTGTAGGATCAGCACTAGTTGGATTATACAAAGAAGAGTGATACGCAAAGAAACCACTTGCATATGGATAAGTAGGCCAAATCCAGGTCCTGCAAGGTCTTCCCTGATTTAAAGGATAAAATGATGACTTGAACTAAAATGATATCACTGGAGATGGAAATAGGTGGATAAGTTTGTGAGATATTTATAAAATTGGATTAATTGAACTTGTAATTGATAAGAAATGGAGAAGAGGAAATGAGAAATTTTAAGAGATGTTTATTTTTCGTTATTAGTCTCACACAAGTGGGACTTCCCAGTTTGTAATGGCAATGGAAGTCAATGATTTTGAGTGTTTATTGTAAATTGCCAAGCCATACCTTTGTAGCAGAAATTCTGATTTGGTGTTTTCATCATTGATTTGGGCTGTGTAATTGCATTAATTAAAACCAAAGGCCATAACACTTTACAGTTCAGAAAAACCATTTGTTTTTGCGGGTAGGAAAGATCAACAGTAAGTTTCTTCCATGGTCTAAGAAAACTTTGCATTTCCATCATAGCCTTTCACATTTTTATGCTGGGTTGCTTGGAATATTTGCTTTATTTAAGCTGCCTATTTACTTCAGTGCAATTGTTCAACTCTCTTTCCTCTTAGCCCATGTGAATGAAGTATTTTTCTCTTCTGAAATTTGTAGGTACCTATTGTTAGTGAGGCCTCCTGCCCCTGCTAGTTGCAAGTAGTATTAGGACAAGTTGCTAGTGTGAGAACTACTCATATTATGCCTACCAAGATGATAAATAATGCTTGAAGTAGCACCAAGAGACTCATTAAAAATATTTGAAAATTAGCCATTTTTTTAAATCTTCATAATGATTAAATCTAAGAAAGTGATATAAGCTTTAGACTTTATAAAATTTAATGGCTGTGATGACTTTTCTCCTGGATAACACACACACTCACAGAGAGAGAGAGAGAGAGAGAGAGAGAGAGAGAGAGAGAGAGAGATAAATAAAGACACACGAGAGAAATGAAGAACTCTAAGTGTATTTATTATTTTATTTCCTGGATCAGATAATTTTTTATACTCAGGGACAGGGCTACTGCTGTCTCTGTAAATTAAAATATTAAGAGGGGAAAAGAAGTTCATACTTCAAGGAGATAGTGATGATATGCCAGAAGGTCCTACATAATATTCTCAAACCCTTTTGATGACAATAAACTTGCATAGAAGTAAAAGAGGTTGGAGTGGGATGTTTGGGTATTCTTAATAAATTGTTTCTCAGTAATGATATTTATTTACAATTGAATGGATAAACTTACAATAACCCATGTTTTCTATAGTTGTTTTCTATAAATGGAAATAAACCAAGACTATTAATAAATTAATGACAGAAACATGTCTTCCCAAAAGAGCAGGAAGAGAGCTGCCCAGGAAGTACTTCATTAATAACTTTTTGTTGGGAGGAACAATTCCCTTGGGGCAGGTATCCATTGCAACAGGTAAGGAGGAGAGGAAATGTCCTGAAGGTATTAACATTTTATTTCCTTTCCTTTGGAACCAGCCCCCATCTTCCCTATCCAACCTGATCATCTATCTATATTAGCTGCCTATCCTCTGTTCTTACTTCACCATGATCCCAGCCTTGTGGATGTACCTGATGTGGAGATTCACTGTAGTCTATTCATATATGTACATGGGAAAGTTATGCCAGATTCTTTCCATTGTCTTTTCTATTCCTGTCCCCCCTCCCTTCCCTTCATTCCCCTTTGTCTAATCTAGTGAACTTCTATCCCTCCATCCCTGGTTGTTTGTTATCATCTACATATCACAGAGAACATTTGTCCTTTGGTTTTGTGGGATTGGCTTATTTCAATTAGCATGAGAGTCTCCAGATCCATCCATTTACTAGAAAATGTCAAAGTCATTCTTCTTTATGGCTAAATCATCTATATCTATATCTATCTATATCTATCTGTATCTATCTATATCTATATATATATCTATATATATCTATATATCTATATCTATATCTATATATATATATATATACATATATATCACATTTTTATATCCATTCATCTGTTGAAGGGCACCTAGGATGGTTCCATAGTTTTGCTGTTGTGAGTTGAGCTACAGTAAACATTGATGTGGCTGCACCACTGCGGTATGCTGATTTTAACTTTTGTTGGCTACATACTGAGAAGTGGTATAACTGGGTCAAATGGTGATTTCATTCTTAGTTTTTTGAGAAATCTCTACATTGCTTTCCAGAGCAGTTTGCATCAATTTGAAGTCCCACCAGCAATGTATGAGTGTACCATTTTCCCAATGTCCTCGCCAACATTTATTGTTATTGTATTTTAGATGTTATCCATTCTGACTGGAATAAGGTAAGATCTCCATGTTATTTTAACTTGAGTTTTTCTAATTGCTGGGGATGCTGAACATTTTCCATGTATTTATTGACTGTTCATATTTTTTTTCTTTTGAGAAACATATGTTTAGCTTTTTTTGCCCATTTATTGATTGAGTTACTTGTTTTTTGGTATTAAGTGTTTGAGTTCTTTGTCTATTCTTGAAATTGATTTCTTATCTGAGGTGCAGTTGGCAAAGATTTTCTCCTATTGTGTAGACTTTCTCTTCATGCTTTTGATTTGTTTCCTTTGCTGTGAAAGCTTTTTAGTTGATATTATCCCATTTATTGATTTTTTATTCAAATTTTAATATTTCAAAAACAAAAGCACCATAAACTTTTGTAAAATAGAAGAATCCTCATACATTATTTTAAAAATCTCAACACATAGGACTGATTAAAAAAAAATGAGCTATGTAGTTGACAAGGATAAAGGGCACTCAGAGGCCTGACATTTTAATCATGTGATCTAGCAGATTCTTGATTTCCATTTTTTGATCCTGGATACCTCAAAAGAATTCCTAAGTTTCCTCTGTGAACATTGGTAATAGAAGTATCAAAACTTAGTAAAACATTGGTAGTAGAAGTACCAAAACTATAGGTAAAAGATTAAATTCCTAACCAATCTTGTACACTCATTTGCCTTGTGACAGCATTTATCAATTGCTGTTGGTATCAAGAAATGAATTATGATTATTCCCCAATTTTCATACTATATATGGTTTTTCAATTAAAAAATAAGTATGCCAGACCGAGGCTATAGCTCAATGGCAGGGCATTTGCCTAGCACGTGTAAAACACTGAGTACCATCCTTAGCACCACATAAAAATAAACAAATAAAGGCATGCTGTCCATCTACAACTACAAAAATTAAAAATTAAAAAAAATAAGTATGCCTGTACTGTGGATATAAGTTAAGTGAGAGTTAAAAGATATCTAATTCTTAGATTTCAATTAGAACATTTGTTTTGGGAAATTTAGAGAGATAATTAAATGTTAATTTAACCCAATATAGGTCAGCAGAAATTTTATTACACAAACACAATAATAAATTTTATTATTACTATTGCTGTAACTAAAGACACTTAAATGTTCTATTTCATTTTATCTTTACCACAATGCCAGGAAAAGGTACATTTCTAATTTCCTTATATAAATGGGGGAATGAAAGCCTTAGAAGTTAAATGATTTGTTGGAAATTGCAGAAATAGCTGGCATTTCAATCCAGAATTTTTTGTTTTTGTGTTTTTTACTCTTAGCCAATGATTTTACTCTCAAGAATGGAAACTCTTCCAAGAAAATATGAAGAAAAATGTTTGCCTTAAGTTTTATGTGGTAAACCACACGGATTCCCCTAGGAATTATACAAAAACAAATAAAAAAAAACTATAAAATTAAAAACATGAGGTATTTCCACAAAAATTGGAAAAAAAATTAATAGGAGGCACATGCATTTAGGAGATTCAAGTTCTAATTTTAATTTCTCCACTGATTGTTGCTATCATTTTAGTTAGATCACTAACCTCATTAGTTCCTGATTTCTTCATTTTTACAATGAATGTTTTGGGTGGATATTTTCAAATACCATTCAAGTTATCAAATTACTAGATCTCTAGAAATGCTTTTTAGTTAATTTATATTTAAAAGTGAGGAAAAGAATTTGTGTAATGGCATTGCTTACTATGTAATTAAACAGTGAAAAATGATTTTCATAAAACTTATTTTAAAAAACACTGTGACATCTTGATTCCTTCAGCAGGAAATAGTTAAAATTGAATGTGTAAAATATTTTATTATTGTCAAAAATAATCAAATCGTTTAAGCTTTATCATCTTAAAGTTATTATTTTGCAGCACTTTTATGTTATTGCTATTCATAAGTAAATACTTTTAAGAGGAGGGACTAGGCTGAAGGCCCTAGAACTTTGTGTAAATACATCTTCTTCCAAGGAGATAGTGTGACCCTGATCTCTTCCTCTTTCCCTTTTACTTTGGCTTATGAGGTAAACAGTTCAACATACTACACCCTCCTGCCTTGGTAGGTCAAATTTGCTAGAAGCCCAAAGCAATGGCACCACTTGATCTTGAACTGGAACCTCAGGAACCATGAGCTAAAATTAGTATTTTCTCTTTATTAATCAGTTACCCCAGGCATTTCATTATAGTAATCAAAAGCTAACTAATACAGCAATTTAGTGCTTTTATTTTTATAATATCTATAGGCTTCTATTTGAAGAACTATAGAAGGAACATCCATAAAACAAGGAAATCAAATGACCATCCTATTCAGAATGTATCCATCTAATTTTTTCCTTAAATGGAGCTACATAGAGCTTTGGGTATATTCTTGTATTGTAGAACTTTGTCCCTAACATATATACATATATGGAATCATAGTGCCATCAAAAAGTTCAGTGCTATGTTTAAAAGAAAAATTATCTCTGTGGAGAATAAGTTGAAATTCAAAGTCTCAAAATATCAATTTTGGGATATGTTCATTTTTACCTTGATTTTTAAAATGTTTTTCAAAATGTTTCAATACAAACTGAATAATATTATGCATAAATGAATAGAAATAAAACATTTCTGAGACAGCCTGACATGGATAATATCATTTTCCAGACTAGATGTAGGATTTGTGTGGGGAAAAAAATGTTAGATTTATTAAGCACATGGAAGGGGAATGGCTCTCAGAGAGAGGTTTCTTAGTCAAATTCTAAATATTTTTTAAGTCAGCTCTTAGGACCTCAAAGCATTCTTCAGTTCATATGGTAGCTCTCTTTATTTTCACCAGGTTTTGTATAGTCAACTTTTCAAGAACCATCCCTGCAGTTTAACCCCCTTTGCTGCAGGGAATGGTACTTTCTCTTCCTACCTATTAGCATTGTGGTTCCTCAAAGTAAGGATGGACTCCCCCTCCACTAATTCGGAATAGAGGAAAAGATTATATAGAGAGGGTTTAGGAGTTGTGCTCAAATACCTTCTTTGTAGTCCAGCAAGAACTATTTTGAAGTAACCTGGCCATGAACCCAGAGAAAAAAAATAAATGTTGAAACTTTTAGGTTTAGTCCTATGCTCACCAGTGGGCATTGGATCAGATGACATCAACTGGATCTCTGAATGTCCATTGGCATAAAAGAATACAGACATTCCTTTAACACAGAACACAGCCTGGGTATCTGAAACCAAATGTTGAAATTTGTTCTTTTGTTCCAGTTAAAGCGCTGAATGAACATTGTGTAAATACAAAGAAATTGATAGAGTGGAATAGTAGTGTAGACTGAATACTTGTCTCCAATGGCATAATGACAGCAGGAGAAGTTTAGATAAGGAAAAATGAAATGTCAAAATTCTTGTCTCACGAGCTTGTAGTCTACTGGCATATGCTTCTTTGAAACTGTGGGAAACCCTGCCTAATCCCATTGTTGAAAGGGCTGGTTGAAAAAAGAATACATAATGCACTTCCTACTATTATAGAAAAAGGTTCCTATTTAAAACTGTAAGACAACAAAGAGCTGTTAGGTTATATATATTCAGTTTTTCCAGTTTAGAAAATTAGAGGCGGGAACTATCTACATGGTACTCAAAGCAAAAAGCAATTTATAAAAATGTATGCAGAGCTATTTTAATGCTGGGAGAGAGTAACACTTAAGAATGTTTTAAAACCCAAACAATTCTACCTATGCCCTGTGAAAATCTCATTGTAATGCCATTTCTTTTTCTTTCTTTTTTTATTGAAATGTTTAAAAGACAGATATGGATGAATGCTACTACACTGCCACCTGGTGATTAGGCAGGTAGGAGGGATTTGAGTAAGAATGCCTAGCAAAGAAAATGTCAAATTTTGTTAGTATTTAATTTACTGAATTTCTCTACTTATATCCAAATCTGCTAATAACATAAAGATGCCTTGTATCACATTATAAATTATCAAAGATCATATTCTTGGTGAATTCTAAAGTGATTTCTATCAAAATGTGCATGCTCTGTGTCTATTTGCAGCTAAATCCTTTCCTTTAGTTTGTGAAAAGCAAATGAGCAAACTCTTTGTAGAGGTTCCAGAGTTAGTGACCTGTCCCTGGAAATGGGAGAGGAAAAGAATGGCATGACCTAAATTTCTTCTATTTCAAATGGTGCATTTTATGTTAGCAATCTTGACTTGTACTGTCAAACTACTCATTCAATTCAGAGTTACTCATTGATTTTATAGTACTGCCTTTTCCTTTTAAAAATGATTTGGCCTAGAAATGAATAGCTTCAGCAACTTAAAGTTGGATATCAAAGTCAATAAACACAAAGGAAAGAAAAAAAATATGAGAGCATTCCATGAAGCTGTCTGTATGCTTTGTTATTTTTTTTTTATACTGGAGAGAATTATAAACTCCTTTAACAAGCAAATATAGGTATTGAGATTATAAAATTGTTAACCAATTAATTTGAGGAACATATTTGTTTTCAGTCACAGGTATGAAGATTAAATTTAATATTTACACATATTTCCCTGTTTGTTTCTATGTTTACACCTACTAAACTATAAGAGAATCTAGCAAAAATGAGAGATGAAACAAACCTCGGGAGAACTCATGAGACAGTCATACTACAGTGACTAAAGTCTGTCTCAGCAAAGCAAAAGTAACTTGCCAAACTCAAGAAGTGCAAAAACGGAAGAGTTCATGCCAGCATTTTATATGCATACTATATTCTTAGTGATTGTAATAAATTATGGGAAAGGAGTTAGCAACTGATGTGAATTTTTAGATGATTTAGATCATCCTCTTTTCAGACCACTGTTGAAAATGTGATATCATCTAAGCTTTTTGTTAGAAGGTTAATTAATCATTTACTTATAACAACCTTCATCTATATATGATCCAAAAAAATCTATACTGCTGGTGAGATATGAATGCAGGCATGTCAAGTATGTGTCTGATTTTCATACATTTTTCAGTTTGGCTATATTCAGAAAAGGATAGGCACACGCTTTTTGTTACTAGAGGGTGGGATCTTGCTATCATGTCTGTGTAGCCCAAAAGGTTATAAAATGCAGGAACGAGTAGTAAAAATAACCCCTGCCCTGGTGGCCAGTGGGGAGTTAGGATGTTTACATTATATATATATTTATATATATATATATATATATTTTTTTTTTTCATATAAGTATATATATGAATATATATGTATATATATATATATATATGTTTCATATAAATATATATATATATGAAACATTTTCCTATTCACTCAGTTTTCCCAAGTGATATTTTTTAATATTTATTTTTTAGTTATAGGTGGACACAATATCTTCATTTTATTTTTATGTGGTGCTGCAGATTGAACCCAGTGCCTCACACATGGTAGGCCAGAGCTCTACCTCTGAGCCACAACCCCAGGCCCCAAGTGATATTTTTATCCCCAAATTTTCACATTAGGATATTAACTTATTGACTCAGTTAGGCTATAGTCAAAATGAGAACTTAACTTATTTCAGCAGAATTTTTTTTCTTTGAACTTTAGGAAGAAAAAGAGAAGACATAATATTATGGAACAGCACAAGGAAAGTATTGAATAATATTTAGAACAGAAACATTTTCTTATAGATAATCACATATAAACTACATGTGCAGTTCTGTTCACTGCTTTTTAGAAGGATAATAAGAGGTGGACTATTTATGTTCTCAAACTGGAAAGTATCTGCTCCCTGTGTTTCTCCTCAGGCCCAAATTCACAATCCGCAATCTAGAGTAGAATTTTGGTTGAACAATTTTAGAAGCACTAAGTGACAAAGTTAGAAATGAATTCAGAGAAGAATTCTGCTAATGTTCTGCTCTGTGTTATAAACAACCAGTGAAGTGCTTAGCACATTGTGAGCACTAATAAATCTTGTATTGACTGAAATTTCTAAAAGGACAATTTAAAAAAGAAAAATATTATGAATTATGAAATATGAAGTCTTGAAGAATGTTATTCTTTTCTGTAAAATCATATAGATTGACTTGTTCACCAAATTTCAGAATCTTCCTTTAGCATGATGTCCATGGACAAAGTGTATTATACCATGCAAATCACTTTAATATTCTTTTTTTTAATCTTTGTACATTTTAATTAGAATTTTTTTTAATTTTTTATTGTTGGCTGTTCAAAACATTACATAGTTCTTGATATATCATATTTCACACTTTGATTCAAGTGGGTTATGAGCTCCCATTTTTACCCCATATACAAATTGCAGAATCACATCAGTTACACATCCATTGATTTACATATTGCCATACTAGTGTCTGTTGTGTTCTGCTGCCTCACTTTAATATTCTTTATCTTATTTTCTTTTACCACCAACACTGAGATTATATACTTACTGTAAATTTGATTACACAGGATCTTGAGATATCTCACAAATCAAACTTAAATCTTTCTTTTCTTTTTTTCCAAACACATCCCAACTGCCTGAAAGAGTGTAGCTTCTTCTTTTTTCTTTCTCTCTCTGTCTTTTTTAAGACAAATAGAGGAAGTCTGACTTTATCCCTCAGAATTTGAACTTATTACTTATTAGTCTTCTCAGTGGAGCAGTAGAATTTAAAAACTGAGTACCAATTCTCTACCTTCCAGTTAATTCACCCAATCTATAACTGGCAGACTTCATTTTACCATAATATTTATTTTTATTTCTTTGTTAAAATCATATAAATTAAGTGTCAATTTGGCATAGTCACTTAAAACTCAAGATTTTACAGATGGAGAGATCTCAGTAGAGATAAAAAACAAAAAAAGAAGAATTTATATGTATCTTTAAACAAATCAAGTAGAATTGAAGAGCGTATAAGATAATACAATGCAGTTAAATTTATTTTCAATTACTGTTCACTTTTGGTATTCTCATTCTCTATATTTAAAAGTATGATTTACCTCAGTGAGCAGTAGCTACCATTTAGTGACTTTTATTGTATGCTACCCCAGGTTTCCTCTGCCTTTATTCCACTAAATGACAATTGTGTGGCAGATAGCTTGGTGGGAATTGTAATAACACATATATTATAGAGTAAATTGTCACCTTCTACAGATCATTACAATAATGATGATTCCTGCCAAGTCTTATTAATAAGTAAAAGCTATACTTGTACTATAAAAAGGTGTCTCCAAAATGAGTATTTTTACGGCAGAATTTGACATCTTGCTATTGCCATGTAGTTAGGTCCACAAACCAACAAAAGCATTTAAAAATTACATTCAGTTAGAAGACAGATTAATAAGAGGATGTCATATATGAGAAGCAAAAGGCACCAGTCTCTATATGAGCATTTTTCCTATTAAAAGGTACTATTTTCTAACTTAGCTTATCTTGCTTATCAGCTAACAAAAAGGTTAAAATTTATATCCAAAAGTTATGTTTCTACAGTGCACGATCTTTTACATCATAATTGCACGTGTAATTATATGCTGCAAAATGAAAAATGGACAATTGTATTTGAATTTTATTTGTCTGAAGATTTCATCTAAATGAAAGCTGTAAGCATTTCTCTCAAAAAGTTTTATATAACTTTTACTATTTAAAAAAACTTATCTTTGGGCCATGATTTGGTTATCAAGGCTTTATATCATCTCATTTTGTAACATTGCTTGAATCAGAGTTACCAGAGAAATATGTGGCCTAGGAAGGGGATGGGAAGCCAAAAAATGTATTTTTGAAGTTATGGAATGCCTATCCCAAAATAATATGTTTATGATAATCAGTTTTCAGGAATTTGTAAAACAAAACCAAAAAAAAGCTAAAAGAAAAAATAATTAATCAAAATACATCACTTAAGGAATAATTATCATACATTAAAATTTTTATCTTTGTCATGACCAAAACTCATTAATAAGAAGGTATGACAACTCTGAGCCTGTTAAAGGACAGTAAAAATTAATAATTATGAAACAACTTTCCAATAATAGAAATTATACCCCTAGAAAAAGCATTTTTTAAGAAGAATATTGAGAAGATTCAATATTTGAAAGCAGAATTTTTACATTGGGGGCACGGGGGAAGAGTTATAATGTTTTCCACTTAAAGGAAATTAAAATTTAGAACTAAAATTTACCATTTTTCTAGATTGAGAAACTTCAACAATAAAGGTTTCCAGAGTGTTGACAAAGAGAAGGAGAAAGTTGCCAAAGTTATAAAGTGAAGGAGTAAACAGAGGCAGGAGGGAGCCACAGAACAAGTACCAAAACATATGTTTCAATTCCTTCCAATTCATTTGCTGCCAAGGTGTCCACTGAAAAGCTATAGGTGCTTGACGTAGTTTCAAGAAAAATTTCAACTGTAGACAACCACAGTAGAATTTGGCATTAAGCCAAGACATTTGCCAGGTTAAAAACAAAAATCAGTGTTCCTCAGAGGAAAGCGCTAGATAGGAAAATTCAAATTTGTTCCAGTGTTGTAAACATACTTTCCAATTAACAAACAAAAATTACCAAATATGTAAAGGAACATGAGTAAAATTGTTAACTCTACAACTGTATTGCTAGAGGCTCAGCAAATGTATTCCTTAAGTGCACTGTGATGTGTAGGTGTGTGATATGTACTGCCATGTTTTTAAAGTATACCATATTCCCTTGTAGAATTTATAGTCACAAAAATAGTTGTATGCATGTGAACATATATTAACACAACAAAGTAAAAGTTGGTGTAAAGCAGTATAAACAAGTTATAGTGTATAATTTAATACAATGTGTCCTCATATTTTATTATATGTAATATTTTTGTAGGCAGATACACATGAAAACGGTTTTAGGGATAATAGTTTTCAGAAGGAAAGATATTTTCAATTTTTATCTTTATCATTTGCATCTTAAATATCTGCATATCTATTTTTCCATTTTTAAAAATTATTTCAAAAAAATTTTGGAGACATAATGGTTGTACATATTTATGCTAATTCAACACATTTATGCACTATATAATAATCAAATCAGGTAACAAACATTTTTATCTCTTCAAACTTTAATCATTTTTATGTATTGGAAATTTTTCTTTTCTAGTTTTTATGAAGTATATCAGATTGTTTTAATCAATTGTTACTTATTGTGCTATAGAAAAATCAGTACACACCACCATTATGTATGTATGTGTGTGTGTATGTGTGTGTGTGTGTGTGTGTGTGTGTGTATATATATATATATATATATATATATATATATATATATCACATTTTTAAATCTATTCAAACTATTGACTATACAATGATCCTATAACATGGTCTATGTGTCTAATTTTATTATTAATTTTGTTCTGATAAATATGATTATGCATCTATCTCAAAAGTATGCTGGCTTCATTTCTTTTGGAAAAATATCAAGGAATGGGATAGCTGGATAATGTGCTAGTTCTATTTGTAGTTTTTTCAGAAACTTCCATACTGATTTCCACAGTGGCTATACTAAATTACATTCCTACCAACAGTGTAGGAAAGTTCCATTTCCCTACATTCTTGTCACCATTTATTTTTATTTGTATTATGGATGGTTGTCATTGTAAGTGCAGTGAGATGGAATATAACTTCTGATTTGCATTTTGCTGACAGATAAAGATGTTGAACATATTTTCATATAATTGTTGGTGATATGTACTTCTTCTTTTATAGGTTCATTTGCTCATTTATTGGTTGGGTTATTTGCCTTGTTAATTTTGAGATATTTTATTTTTCACATATTCTGGATATTAATCTTCTGTTGGAAGAGTAACTAGTGAAGATTTTCTTCCATTCTATAGGTTGTATTTCACTCTACAGTTTCCTCTGATGTGCAGAAGGTTTCTATTTTGATGCTATTCTGTTTATTGAGTCTTTTGGTTATTTCCTGAGTTACAGGAGTCCTATTAAGGAAGTTTTTTCTACAACTATATGTTAAAGTGTTTCCCTATCTTTTATTCCAACACTTGAGAAGTTTCTATTTTCCTTCTTAGGTATTTGACACATTTGGAGTTGACTTTTGTACAGAGTTAGAGATAGGGATCTAATATATTTCTTTTATATATGGATATTTAGTTTTTATAGCAGCACTTGTTGACATTTGTATGTTAATTTTGTATACTGCTACTTTGCCAAATTCGTGTATCAGCTTTAGAAGTCTTCTGTGAAGCTTTTAAATTTTTCTAAGTATAAGATCATATCTGCTAACAGGGATAATTTAACTTTTTTCCTTTCCTATTTGTATCCTATTTATTTCCTTCTCCTGTCTAATTGCTCTGGCTAAAATTTCAAATGCTACATTACAAAACAGTGGTGAGAGTGGACATCCTTATCTTTTTCTCAATTTCAAAGAAATTCTTTCACTATTTCCCCATTCAATTTTTTATGTTGCCTTTACATTTGTCATTATAGCCTTTTTGATGTTGAGATTAATTCCTTCTATACCTGGTTCCTTCAGAATTGTTTATCATGGAAGGGTATTGAATTTTGTTGTAGGCTATTCTGCATAGATTGTGATTATCATGTGATTGTCCTTCATTCTATTTATTATTTATATTGAAACATTCTTTCATTCTGGAGTGAAAGAAACTTGATCATGGTATATGACCTTTTTAATATGTTTTCTTATCCAATTTGATGATATTTTAATAAGAATATTTTATCTATGTTCATCAAGGATATTGGACTTTAGTTTTCTTTACTCGAGGTAACCTTATCTGGTTTTTGAATCAGGTAATACAGGCTTCACAGCATGACTCTGGAAGTGTGCTTCCCTTTCTATTTCCTAGATTAATTTGAGAGGCATTGGATTCAGTAAAACTCAATTTTGAATCCATCAAGTTCTGGGCTTTTTTTTAAGACATTTTTATTACTGCTTGTTATTAGTTTGTGTAGCTTTTCTATACCTCTTGGTTCAACTTACGTAGGTTGTATGTGTACAGAAATTTGTCCATTTCTTCTAGATTTTTCAATTTATTGGAGGATAAGTTTTCCAAATAGTCCCTAATGATCCTCAGGATTTCAGTGGTGTCTACTATAATCTCTCCTTTTTCATCTCTAATTTCCTTCCCCCACCCTCTCTCATTGTCTTGTTTATTTCTTATGGAAACAATTCTTTGTTTTATCAACCCTTTGTATTGTTCTTTTATTCTGTTTCATTAATTTCAACTCTCATCATCATTATTTATTTCCTTTTGCTGGTTTGTGGAGTGATTTGTTCCTGCTTTTCTAAGAACCCGAGGTAAAACATTAGGTTATTTATCTGGGTTCTTTCTGATTTTCTAAATCTATGTATTGTTTTCATCTGGCAGAGAAATTGGAAAGTACTGCTTAATTCCCCTACTTCATCTTGATCATCAACTTTTTATTTCTTCTTGATTCAATTTTGATAGGTTGTATGTGTTCAGGAATTTAATCATTACCTCTAGGCATCCAAGTTTATTAGCAGACACTTGTTTAGCATATACTACTTAGCATTGTGGTTTCCAATTGATTCCTTTGTATTTCAGTAGTATCAGCTCTGATTCCTCCTTTATCATCTTTAATTTTATATTTATCTTCTCTCTTTTTGACTCAGTTAGCCTAGCTAAAACTGTGTAGATTTTATTTATCCCTTCAAAAAGCCAACTATTTATTTCATTGATGTTTTGCTTGTTTTTAGTTTTAATTTTATTGATTTCTGATCTGATCTTTGTTATAATTTCTTTCCTTTTACTAATTTAAAGTTTGGTTTGGATTTTCTTTTGAGGTACACTGATGTTTATTTGAAATGTTTCTTTCTTCCTTTCTTTTCTTTTTCTTTCCTTCTTTTTATTTTTTATGTAAGCTTTTTTTTTGCTGTAAATTTCATTTTCAGTAGTACTTTTGCTATATCCCACAGATTTGTATATGTTGTGCTGCCATTTTTACTCATATCTAGAAATTTTTAAAATTTCCCTTTCAATTTATTCTACCAATGGGTTAGTTGGAGCATGTTGTTTAATTTTCATCTAATGGTATTCTTTCCATTCTCCATCTTATTGTTAATTTGCATTTTTATTCCATTGTGATCTGAGAAGATATATAATTTTAAGTTTTTAAATTTAATGAGCCTTGATTTGTGGCCTCACGTATTATCTACCTTGAGGATAGTCCTCTGCTTATAAGAAGAATGTGTGTTCTCTTAATATTGCATAAAGTATTCTGTAAACGTCTGCTAGATCCATTTTCTGTATAGCATGGTTCAAATCAAATGCTTCTTTGTTGATTTTCTCTCTGAATGATCTGTCTATCAAGAAAAAGGGGTGTAGACATTTCCAAGTATTATTGTATTATAATCTATCTCTTTCTATAAAGATAATAATATTTACATATTGAATAGTCTATGTTGGGTGCATATATATTCATATATGTTGAACCTCTTGCTGAATTGGTCCTTCTATCTATATATGATGACCTTTTTTAAAGTTTTTATATGTTTTGATTTAAAGCCTCCTTTATCTGATATGAATATAAGTAATCCTGCTTTTTCTGGCTTTTGTTTGCCTGATATATATTTTTTAACACTTCAGTTTTAGTCTATGAGTATCTTTATAAGTTAAGTGAGTTTCTTTTATGCCGTATATGCTTGGGTCTTATTTTTGTACCCATTTAGAAAGTCTGTGTCTTAACAGTGAATTTAACCCATTTGCATTCAAGGTTATCATTAAAAGGTGTGAACTTACTCTAGTGATTTTGTTAACTGTAATTTGTTTGTTTCATATAACTTTTGCTCCTTTCAGTCTCTTATTTCTTATTTTTGTGATTTGATAGTTTTCTGTCATGCTATGGTATGATTCTCCTTTTCTTTGTGTGTGTTCTAGAGAATTTGGTGTGTTTACATATTTTCACTATGGTAGTTATCATTTTTCTCTTTCTAGTGTAGGAATCCATTTAAGTTTATCTTTGGGGATCTTGTTTGGTGCTGATGAATTTCTTATTTCTGCTTATCAAGAAGAGTTTATCACTTCATATTTGAAGAGTAATTTTGCTTAGTATACTATTGTTGGCTGGAAGATTATTTCAGTATTTGAATACACCATGACATTTCTTTCTGGTGTGTAAGATTTCTTCTCAGAAATCTGGTATAAATCTGACAGGCATTATCTTGACACTTTTCTCTTGCTGATTTTAGTATTCTCTTTTTGTTTTGTACTTTTGACATTTTGACTATAATAGTCATTGGTGAAGGTCTATTTTTTGCATGAAAATGAGATATTTTTGAAATTTTGTTTTAGATGTCTACATTTTCTTGAAGATTTGGAAAATTGGGAGATTTTTATTCCTTGAAATAGGTTTTTTTCAATGTCTTTCCCACCCTTTATTCATCCTCTATAATTCCTATAAATGAAAGTTTCTTTGCTTATTGGTACCCCATATGTTTTTTAGGATTCTTCATTCTTTTTAATTCACTCTCTTTCTCCTTTTTTGTTTTTGTCCTTTTTGGTATCAGGGATTTAACTCAGGGACACTCGACCACTAAAGAACATCCCCAGCCCTATTTTGTATTTTATTTAAAGACAGGGTCTCACTGAATCGCTTAGCACCTCGCCTTTTGCTGAGACTGGATTTAAACTTGTAAACCTCCTGCCTCAGCTTCTCCAGGTACTGAGATTATTATTACTGCCCACCATGCCCGCGCGGCCAATTCTCTCTTTTTATCTGACTGGTCTGGTTAATAAAGCCTATCCTCAAGTTGAGAGGTTCTTTCTTCTGCCATTCCAGTCTGTTGCATAAGCTCCCTATTGTATTTTGTATTTGACTGATTGAAGTTTAAAATTCTTTCATTTCTGAGTGGCTCTTTCATATTATTTCTAACTACTGGGTAAAGTTCTCATTCTTATCCTGATTTATTTTTCATATTTCTTTAATTTGAGCCTGAATCTTCTGGCATCTCACTGATTTCCTTAATATCATTATTTTGATTATTCTTCAGACATTTCACGAATTTCTTTCAAATTGGGATCAATTTAAGCAAAATTATTTTTTTCCTTTGGAAGTATCATATTTCCTTAATGTTTCTTGCATCTATACATTGATATCCTGTGTAAAAAGAAAGTTGCGGGACACAAAGGAGACCTTAAGATGAATGAATTTTGTGCTGGGGTTTATGTCTCTGTTAATTGATTTTATTTAGCTGTGGTACCTAAATGATATTTTCTCCAAGTTTCAAGGGCACACACAAAATTGGTACCAGGGTTTTTGGCACCAACACCTGTGGTCCGAAGTCCATAGGCTGTGAAGAATGCCATCCCTTGGTCTTCTAGAACATGTGCAAGTAGTATTTGGACATAAGGCACCAGTCTCTACATTTTTGGAGAAGTAGCACATGGAAGAGAACTTCCCTATGTCTCATGAATTGAGCATGGGTGTTGATAGAGCTTGTGGCTTTGGTATTTGTGGTCCTGAAGCTGCAGGACATGGATGGCAATTTTCCTAGGTCATGTGGGGCAAGCTGGTTGGTATGAGCTCTTAGCTTTGGTGGCCACAGTCCTGCAGCCTCATGACTGGATGAGACCATTCTCTGATTTCTAGGTACAAACTTGAGCAATGATGATAATTTTTGCATTGGCAGCTACAGTCCCAAGGCAAGAGATGGAAAGAACATAGCTAGTTTTTGTTTGTAAATGCCAGATATTCGAGTTGCTAGTCGACATATTCCTGGAATTGTAGAATGCAGCTAGAACCTTTCTTAGCTCTCAACTAATAGGCATGAATTTTGGACTTTGCACCAATAGCTACAGTCCCAAATATCTGAGTTAAGGATAAGACTTTACCTAGTTTCTTCTAAACAGGTACAGATGCTGGTGTACATTGGGGATACTGGTAGCCATGTTCTTGGAGCTATAGAAATTGTCTGGGAGCTTTCTCAGCTCCCAATGGACAGGCATGAGTGAAACAAAGAGTAATAGTAGCTATAGTATCAAGGTGTGGCTGGGGAGACCTTCTCTACTTTTTATGGGGTAAGTACTGGTAGAACTTGGTCTGTGGTTACAGCAGCCATTGGTGCTAAAAATGCAGGATGCTGAGGGGAATGAATGTCTTCAACCCACTGACATTCACTGGCCCAAATTTTATGGTTGCATGGGGGAGCTCAGAGGTATGGGATCTGCTGGTGTTTTAGGCAAGAGGCCATCCTACAGTGACTTGTATTCATTCTGGTAGTTGAAGAAGACCCAAAGTTCCTTCTTTGGACAAAGCACATGCTCTTAGACCAGCTAATGCCCTCTACTGGATTTAAAGTCTATAAGGATCACAGAATTCTCCTGAAGTTAGGATTGTCAATCTGCTGCTGTGATTGGGGTTGCTGGCACTTTCTTCTTACTTTTTCTAATGGATTACCCCCTGAGTCAGAGAGCCAGGGTTAAAATTACAATTTGTTTCTTCTTTCTCTAGGTTGCCTTTCCAGTTTTCCAAGTTGTTTATCACATCCTTGCTGAATTCTTCCCCAATCACTGTCTTTGAAATATATATATATATATATATATATATATATATATATATATATATATTTTTTTTTTTTTTTTTTTTTCCTTTGTTTCTCTGTTACTCTCTCATACCTCAGTCATCTTGGCCCATCTTATTTTATTTTCATAATATTGAAAGAACTATATTGGTACAAATCATTTTTTATTTTTTCTATACATTTCTAAACTTAAAAGAAAATAAAAATATTCTATAAAAAGAAAGAAATTATAAACTATTTTGATGATTTTTAATTTAGTCAACAAAATGTTTGTGACTTATATATTTCAGCACAAAATTTATATATATATATATATATGTGTGTGTGTGTGTGTGTGTTTTGCACCACAAATACATATGGTTTTTCTCAGGATAAAGAATTAATTTTTTGAAGAAGAAATTGATGTACATGAGCCAGTTATTGTCATAGTGTGTGAATCATGTAAAACCTAGAGAAGTGTATTGCTACAACAATATTTGGAGGTATTTTAAAAAAATAAATAAATACAATTTATTTGTTAATTATATTAATATACATTAATTTATAAAGCTAATACTTACTATATTCTAAGAATTATTTTAACTAGAATTACAAGAAAAAATTACTTAATATATGTGAAAAATAGCTTTGTATGTATTCAATAAATATATAACATACATTTCTGAGCTAAGCTAAGTTTATGTTTAAATATGTAGTGGACCTTATTCTTATTCTAAACATTCACCAGTCTAAAATGAGATTAGTCTATTTAACAGAGTATTTATATTACATATTTAAATTTATTTCAGGTAGATTTTATTAGTAAGGATTTTTCTTTACCAAAATGATCTATCATATTCTTTAAAGAAAAGTACAGAGTAGGAATATGACAACATATTAAATCACACAAACTTTAATTAACTTTGATAAAGGTTTTGATTTTATTAGTAAGGATTTTTCTTTACCAAAATGATCTATCATATTCTTTAAAGAAAAGTACAGAGTAGGAATATGACAACATATTAAATCACACAAACTTTAATTAACTTTGATAAAGGTTTTTAAATAAGCTTAGAGCTCAATTGAAAATAAAGGAATTAAAATTATAGTGTACATTTTTTTTCAAAATTTCCTGAAAAACACAGCTAATAGTCATAAATTGACTCTAGACAACTTTAATTAATTGTACAGGCAAATTTGATATATAGTCTTTTCTTATTAATTTTTTGTCCTAATCATTCTTGTGTATTTGATGAAAAAAAAGCCTGAGTTTATAAATATTTACCAAGTGTCTATTCAGGGAATGTATTTCTAACTCTGTTTAGAGAATAGTATCAGCTATTGAAATATAAAGATCAAACTCTAATCCAATAAGATTGCAAGTGAGTTTAAAATTCACTTTATTTAAAGCATTTTAAAATATAGAATAATAATTGATCCAGTTTAACATATATCTATAAAAAAAGGAATAGGTTAAAATAGGAATTAGTGTGTCTGGTGTGCTTATCTGCATTTATAGTAACTATAAACATATGGATTCCATTATTAAGTACTAAAGAATACTATATATATTTGGTTGTCAATAGACTTTATTTATTTATATGTGGTGCCAAGAATTGAACCCAGTGCCTTGCACATGCCAGGCAAGCACTTTACCACTGAGCCACAACCCCAGCCCCTAAGAAATACTTTTTAAAAATTAAAATTTATGGAATTAAATATTTTATAATTGCTTCTGCATTTCTAGACCATCTTTTGGGAGCTTGAGTTTTCAGATTGTGTGACCAGTCCAAGCTGGCATTTTCTTTCAGCAGAGGTGTTCACATAAGGTTCTCACATAATAACCGGGCATGGGATTGCACAGTTGTTTCCAATTTTTATATCTGATGGGCTACACATACTGAGCTGAAAAAGCATGTGTATGCAAATGCACAAGCATATTTCACACACATCACTACCATTCTCTGAGTCTAATTTGAGAGATTCTGTTCTAACTAAGTCATGTGGGTGTGCATATATCACACAGTATTTTGCAGTTTTTATTTGTACTACCTTCAAACTCCTGGGCAATTTGTGGGATTATTTTGTATCATACTTCTTAACCTGAATGATATCACAGCCATCTGTAACTACTAGAAACTTAAACAAAACAAGTAAATGATGGTTCACAATCTTACCAATTTCTAAAATATTAAGAGTGATCTTGAAGTAGTACTTGCCAGATTAATAGTTTCTTTCATCTCAGAATATTCTAGTGGATGAGAAATTCTACTCTGTTATTTTCTTGTCTTAGAAGACACTATACTCATTTTCTTTATTTAGATCCAAGGAATTTCCTGGTATGAAAGTGTAAGACTAAGGGTCTTCTTGTGGACTTGCACATGTGTTCAAGGATCCAGGTCCAGAAAACAATCCTCCTCTGACCAAGGAGCCTAAAACCTTGGTATGTTTAGGTTTCTCTTCTCTGGAAGCTACTTCTTGCCTTTCTAAACTGATAAAACAAGCGCATAACATTCTCTACTGTGATTTTCTATATTTGGAGCCCTATGTGATTTTGCATGGTTTTTCGTTTCAAACTTATTATGTCATCAGATATGAAGCAGTTTTAAAGCTGCATATAGAGGGATCATGTTTCTTCATTGATTACCAATTTTTTATTTTTTAAATGATGTTTTTCAGACCATTTAGGATAATAGTTAAGATGTTTGCAATTAAATCTACCATTTTATTATGTTTTCTATTTGTTTCTTTTGATTGCTGTTTCTCTCTTTCTCTTCTCTCACCTACCTATGGGTTGTTTAAGTCTTTTCTTAGAACTCCATCTTGATGTTTCAATAGAATTCAGAGTATATCTTTTTGTATAGTATTTTTAGTCATTGTTCTGGTTATTCCTATTCACATGTTTTGACTTCAGTAGTCAACATTTTGCCACCTCAAGTGAAGTGCAGAACTCACTCACTTTCCTTTAGATCCTCTTATATTCCCAAATTTAAAATATCATTGCAATGAGTAGCAAATGGTATATTTCTTGGCTAGGGCAGACTGAACAAAGCAGCACAAATTGGATGTCTTTGGTTTAAAAAAAAATAGTTTCAAAGTTCTGAAGGATAGAAGTCCGATATTAAGGTTTGGCAGGTAGCTACTTAGAGAGCTGGGAGGCAAAATCTAGTCAGTATTTCTGTTCCATCTTTTGGTGGTTCACTAGTAATCTTTGGTGTTCTATGATATACAGACATACATCCCTGGTCTCTACCTCCCCTGTTCCAATGGTGTTCTGTTTTTGTGTGTGTGTTAGTGCAAATTTCACCTTTTAAAAGGATGAGGACCAATCTCACTGCAGTATGAACCCATCTTAATTATTTATATCTGAAATGACTATATTTCCAAATAAGGTCACAATCTGAGATACTGGGGGTTGTGACATCAACATATGAATTACGGATGGTAGTCCATTATAGTGTCATCAATTTTGTTTTATTCTTAAAATACAACTTACAAATCCACAAGGAAAACGTCCATTGTATGTGCCCATATTTTCTCCATTTTCATTATTCATTCTTTTCTGATGTTCTTTTATCACTGTCTTCCTTACTGGCTGAAGAGCATCCTTTAGTTAATCTTGAAAGATAAGACTGATAATGACCAATTATTTTTTCTTTATTTGGGATGTTTTTATTTTCTGTACTTTTTTTTTTTATTTTTTGGTACTAGAAATTGAAACCAGAGGTACTTTGACATTGAGATGTATCCCCAGCCCAGTTTACTTTTTATTTTGAGACAGAGTCTTACTAAGTTGTTTAGGGCCTTGATAAGTTGCTAAGGCTGGCCTTAAATTTTTGTGATCCTCCTGCCTCAGCCTTCTGAATCACGAGAATTACAGGCCCATGCTCATTCTTGAAGGAGAATTTTGCTGATTTACAAAACGTAGTTGAAAATTATCTACTTTCAACACGTGAAATATATTCTGCTTATTCCTTCTGACCTTGATGATGCACTTTCAGGTAAAGCATTGTCTCTCTGAGGTTGCTTTCAAAAATTTTCATTGTCTTTACATTTTTGAACTGTTTTTGGAGTTTTATAAACTTTTAGATTTATAAAAAAAAAATTGATAATTTCCATATGCCTCATATTAGCTTCCCCTGTTGACTATGTCCCCTTACTCAAATTCATAATTTAAAGCCCTAACCCTCTGTACAGAAAATTACTATGTTTGAAGATAGGCCTTTAAAGAGGTAGTTAAGTTAAAATGAGGCAGTGAGGTAGCCAAAATCCAATCTTGGCTGGCAACTTGATAAGAATAAATTTAGATATATATAGAGACGCTGGCTTTCTGATCCAACATGGTGGCGGGCGCGGAGAGATCAAGTCTCTGACCTCTTCAGCTGCGCGGGCATAGGGAGTCTTAAACTGTCTAAATGCTATTTGCTCAGGATCACTAGGCAATGCTGAGCTGAGGTGGATCTGGGGTGAACAGTCTGGGCCTCTCAGAACCACACAGAGCCTGGATCGGCTGAATTCAAGCTCCTATTCGCCTGCGTCTCTCACAGACAAACTGCTGTGACTCAGCACTAAAGGATCCCGCTGAAACAACTGGTCGACCCTTCTGAACCTACGGAGGTTAATACCAACCAAGCCTTCATAGGCAGTGGTCACAGGATTGAGACAGGGCTTGAGAGAGCCAGTCAGGACCCACCCGTTGCATTGGTCACCCAGCAAAGGGAACGAACTGTCGCCATTTGCATGGGATACCACCATGGCAGAGAACTGACGTCACCAGAATGCGGTGGAGGAGATAACTTCATTGAAACCGGTGGCGACAGGTGTGTAACCCTCTAGCCCTCTCTCTCCACACAGTGGGGAAACCTTAAGGGCCCCTCCCAGCTCTCCTGTGAGCATGATAGTCAGCACGAGGGAATCAGGAGTGGAGCGGGACCTATGGCGCTGAACCCCCAGCTACCGCTCCCACCAGTGCTGACAACTGAGGTCTCTTGCACCAGCTACCGGGGGCGTGGCTACCGGAGGGCAAGGAAAATACACTGAGGGTTCTCAGCCCCAAGCTCCACAAACTTAGGGTCTGAGGGAATGGCAAACAGGGAGAGTGTGCCCAGTTGTTCAAGAAAATAGGGCTCCCGGGAGAAACAGACCTGGCGTGTAGCCAGTATTGTGGTGAGAGTCACCGGTGAGCGGGGCCTGGCTTGAGGAATAGTGGGGAAGTGACTAGACACAAGAAAAGGCCCTAGGCACTCAGGATTGGAGACCCGCCTAGTCTGGGAGGAGGAGCTGCTGCACAGTGATTGGTTCCCGTGTATTGAGAGGAGAAGCTTGGCCCAGTGGGCACAGCTCCACCTACTGGAAGAGAAGTTAATCAAACTCTAAGACTGCATTTATTAATTTTTTTTTATTATTATTTGGGGTTTTTTTCATTTTCATTTTTTAAATTTTTTTTAATATTTTTTATTTTTTATTTTTATTTTTTATTATCTTTTTTCTTTTTTTATTTTCTATTTTTTTCTTTTGTATTTTCATTTCTTTTCAATTTCCTTATTCCCCCTTCCTTGAATTCTACCTGCTTACTCTCATTCTCTTTAGTGATTTCTTCCCTTCCCTTCTAATACCTTTCCTCCCAAGCATCAAATAAATTTACAGGAGTAAACAGTAACTCAGCAGTCAAACAGAACAAGAAGTAACATGAGCAGCATGAAAAAGCAAGGAAGAAAAGGAGTACAAACAATGCAGGACAGCCAAAATATTCAGGAGGACCTAGAGGCATCAGAAAAATGGTCAAATAAAGAACTCAAGGAATACCTTAGACAGATGGAATGGAATCTTAAAGAGGATATGAGACAGCAAATTCAAACAATGAAAGAACACATTGAAAATGAATTACATAAACAGAAAAAAGAAGCAAATAAGCATCTTTATCAGGAGATAGAGATTATAAAAAAAATCAAACAATAATTATAGAAATGAAGGAAACTATAAACCAAATTAAAAACTCAAATGACAGTATCACTAACAGAGTGGAGCAAGTAGAAGCCAGAACGTCAGATAATGAAGACAAAATATATCATCTTGAAAAGCTTCTAACCAACTCAGAAATGCTGGTAAAAAATCACGAGAAAAACATCCAAGAGATATGCAATAACATAAAAAAACAAACTTAAGAGTCATTGGGATAGAGGAAGGTATAGAGGTTCAAACAAAGGGAATGAGCAACCTGCTGAATGAAATAATTATAGAAAACTTTCCAAAAATAAAAAAGGAAACGTATGTAAAAATTGTAGATGCATACAGGACACTGAGCATACAAAATCACAGTAGACCAATGCCAAGACACATTGTTATGAAGATATCCAATATACAGAACAAAGAGAAAATATTAAAAGCTACAAGAGAAAGGAGGCAGATTACATTCAGGGGTAAACCAATAAGGTTAACAACGGATTTTTCATCACAGACGCTGAAAGCAAGAAGATCCTGGAACAACGTATTTCAAACACTGAAAGACAATGGATGCCAACCAAGAATTTTGTATCCAGCAAAATTAAGCTTCAGGTACGACAACGAAATAAAAATCTTTCATGATAAACAAAAGTTAAAAGAATTTGCAGTCAGAAAACCAGCATTGCAAAGCATCTTGAGCAAAACACTACACAAGGAAGAAATGAAAACCAATAACCAAAACCAACAGTGGGAAGTTCCTCAGTAAAGACAGAGGGTGGGGGGAAAGCTAATCATGGAGAAACAAAATAAATTTAAAAAAAAAGATAAATAATCAAACATGGCTGGAAGTACAAACCATATATCAATAGTAACTCTAAACGTTAATGGCTTAAACTCTCCAATAAAGCGACATAGGATGGTAACATGGATTAAAAAAACAAATCCAACAATATGCTGCCTCCAGGAGACACATCTGATTGAAAAAGACATACAAAGGATGAAGGTGAAAGGTTGGGAAAAAATATATCACGCACACGGACCTCGTAAGCAAGCAGGGGTGGCCATCCTCATATCGAATAAAATCAACTTCAAGACTAAGTTAATCAAAAGGGATAAGGAAGGACATTATATACTGTTCAAAGGAACCATTCACCAACAAGACATAACAATTATCAATATTTATGCACCAAATAAGGGTGCTGCGATGTTCATAAAACAAACTCTCCTCAAGTTCAAGAATCAAATAGACCACAGCACAATAATTATGGGTGACTTCAACACACCTCTCTCACCATTGGACAGATCCTCCAAACAAAAGTTGAATAAAGAAACTATAGAACTCAATATCACAATCAATAACCTAGACTTAACTGACATATATAGAATATATCAACCATCATCAAGTGGATATACTTTTTTCTAAGTAGCACATGGGTCCGTCTCAAAAATAGACCATATATTATGCCATAGGGCAACCCTCAGTAAATATAAAGTGGTGGAGATAATACCATGCATTTTATTTGAACATAATGGAATGAAACTGGAAATCAATGAGAAAAGAAGGAAGGAAAAATCCTACATCACATGGAAATTGAACAATATGTTACTGAATGATCAATGGGTTACAGAAGACATAAAGGAGGAAATCAAAAAATTCTTAGAGATAAATGAAAATATAGATACAACATACCGGAATCTATGGGACACAATGAAAGCAGTTTTAAGAGGGAAATTCATCGCCTGTAGTTCATTTCTCAGAAAAAGAAAAAAACAACAAATAAATGAGCTCACGCTTCATCTCAAAGCCCTAGAAAAGGAAGAGCAAAACAACAGCAAATGTAGCAGAAGGCAAGAAATAATTAAAATCAGAGCTGAAATCAATGAAATTGAAACAAAAGAAACTATTGAAAAAATTGACAAAACTAAAAGTTGGTTCTTCAAAAAAATAAATAAGATCGACAGACCCTTAGCCATGCTAACGAAGAAAAGAAGAGAGAAAACTCAAATTACTAACATACGGGATGAAAAAGGCAATATCACAACAGATGCTACAGAAATACAGAAGACAATTAGAAATTATTTTGAAAACCTATCTTCCAATAAAATAGAAGATAGTGAAGACATCGATAAATTTCTTAAGTCATATGATTTTCCCAGACTGAGTCAGGAGGATACACACAATTTGAACAGACCAATATCAATGGATGAAATAGAAGAAGCAATCAAAAGACTACCAACTAATAAAATCCCAGGACCGGATGGGTATACAGCGGAATTTTACAAAACCTTTGAAGAAGAATTAATACCAATACTTTTCAAGTTATTTCAGGAAATAGAAAAAGAGGGAGCTCTTCCAAATTCATTCGATGAGGCCAACATCACCCTGATTCCGAAACCAGACAAAGACACCTCAAAGAAAGAAAACTACAGACCATATCTCTAATGAACCTAGATGCAAAAATCCTCAATAAAAGTCTGGCGAATCAGATACAAAAACACATCAAAAAAAATTGTGCACCATGATCAAGTAGGATTCATCCCTGGGATGCAAGGATGGTTCAATATACAGAAATCAATAAACGTTATTCACCACATCAATAGACTTGTAAGAACCATATGATCATCTCGATAGACACAGAAAAAGCATTTGAAAAAGTACAGCATCCCTTTATGTTCAAAACATTAGAAAAACTAGGGATAACAGGAACTTACCTCAACATTGTAAAAGCTATCTATGATAAGCCTCAGGCTAGCATCATTCTGAATGGAGAAAAATTGAAGGCATTCCCTCTAAAATCTGGAACAAGACAGGGATGCCCTCTATCACCACTTCTATTCAATATAGTTCTCGAAACACTGGCCAGAGCAATTAGACAGATGAAAGAAATTAAAGGCATAAAAATAGGAAAAGAAGAACTTAAATTATCACTATTTGTGGAAGACATGATTCTATACCTAGAAGACCCAAAAGGGTCTACAAAGAAACTACTAGAACTAATAAATGAATTCAGCAAAGTGGCCGGATATAAAATCAACATGCATAAATCAAAGGCATTTCTGTATATCAGCAACAAAACTTCTGAAATGGAAATGAGGAAAAACACCCCATTCACAATATCCTCAAAAAAATAAAATAAAATACTTGGCAATCAACCTAACAAAAGAGGTGAAAGATTTATACAATGAAAACTACAGAACCCTAAAGAGAGAAATAGAAGAAGATCTTAGAAGATGGAAAAATATACCCTGTTCATGGATAGGCAGAACTAACATCATCAAAATGGCGATATTACCAAAAGTTCTCTATAGGTTTAATGCAATACCAATCAAAATCCCAATGGCATTCCTTGTAGAAATAGATAAATCAATCATGAAATTCATATGGAAAAATAAAAGACCCAGAATAGCAAAAGCAACTCTAAGCAGGAAGTGTGAATCAGGCGGCATAGCAATACCAGATTTCAAACTATACTACAGAGCAATAGTAACAAAAACAGCATGGTACTGGTACCAAAACAGGCAGGTGGACCAATAGAATAGAGAATAGAATACAGAATAGAGGACAAAGAGACTAATCCACAAAGTTACAACTATCTTATATTTGATAAAGGGGCTAAAAGCATGCAATGGAGGAAGGATAGCATCTTCAACAAATGGTGCTGGGAAAACTGGAAATCCATATGCAACAAAATGAAACTGAATCCCCTTCTCTCGCCATGCACAAAAGTAAACTCAAAATGGATCAAGGAGCTTGATATCAAATCAGAGACTCTGCATCTGATAGAAGAAAAAGTTGGCTCCGATCTACATATTGTGGGGTCGGGCTCCAAATTCCTTAATAGGACACCCATAGAACAAGAGTTAATAATAAGAATCAACAAATGGGACTTACTTAAACTAAAAAGTTTTTTCTCAGCAAGAGAAACAATAAGAGAGGTAAATAGGGAGCCTACCTCCTGGGAACAAATTTTGACTCCTCACACTTCAGATAGAGCCCTAATATCCAGAGTATACAAAGAACTCAAAAAATTAAACAATAAGATAACAAATAGCCCAATCAACAAATGGGCCAAGGACCTGAACAGACACTTCTCAGAGGAGGACATACAATCAATCAACAAGTACATGAAAAAATGCTCACCATCTCTAGCAGTCAGAGAAATGCAAATCAAAACCACCCTAAGATACCATCTCATTCCAGTAAGATTGGCAGCCATTATGAAGTCAAACAACAACAAGTGCTGGCGAGGATGTGGGGAAAAGGGTACACTTGTACATTGCTGGTGGGACTGCAAATTGGTGCGGCCAATTTGGAAAGTAGTATGGAGATTCTTGGGAAAGCTGGGAATGGAACCACCATTTGACCCAGCTATTGCCCTTCTCGGACTATTCCCTGAAGACCTTAAAAGATCGTACTATAGGGATACTGCTAATGGATGTCCATAGCAGCACAATTCACAATAGCTAGACTGTGGAACCAACCTAGATACCCTTCAATAGATGAATGGATTAAAAAAAAAATGTGGCATTTATACACAATGGAGTATTACTCTGCACTAAAAAATGACAAAATCATGGAATTTGCAGGGAAATGGATGGCACTAGAGCAGATTATGCTAAGTGAAGCTAGCCAATCCCTAAAAAACAAATGCCAAATGTCATCCTTGATATAAGGAGAGCAACTAAGAACAGAGCAGGGAGGAAGAGCATGAGAAGAAGATCACCATTAAACAGGGACGAGAGCGGGGAGGGAAAGGGAGAGAGAAGGGAAATTGCATGGTAAAGGAAGGAGACCTTCATTGTTATACAAAATTACATATAAGAGGAAGTGAGGGGAAAGGGGGAAAAAAACAAGAGAGAGAAATGAATTACAGTAGATGGGGTAGAGAGAGAAGATGGGAGGGGAGGGGAGGAGAGGGGAGGGCAGATAGTAGATGATAGCAAATGCAGCAGAATACAACAGACACTAGTATGGCAGTATGTAAAAAGTGGATGTGTAACCGATGTGATTCTGCAATATGTATACGGGGTAAAAATGGGAGTTCATAATCTGCTTGAATCAAATGTATGAAATATGATATGTCAAGAGCTTTGTAATGTTTTTAACAACTAATAATAAAAAAGAATCAAAAAATTAAAAAATTCTGGTTCCTGATATCTTATTCATTTTAGATATATATGTTTAGTGGCTATATTAGTTTACTAGAGCTGCTCTAACAAAATTTAACAGGCTGAATTACTCATGCAACAGAAATTTATTTTCTCACAGTTCTGGAAGTTTGAACTCCAAGATCCAGCTGTTACCAAGATTGATTTCTTCTGTTTTCTCTCCTTGTCTTGTAGGTGTCCACCTTGTTGCTGTATTCTTCACATTTACATGATTTTCTTATGTGGACTCAGGTGTCTAAGGTCTCTCTTCAACATGTGAATTTATATAAGGGGACACATTAAGCCCAAAACAATGATATTAAAATTTTATTTGCACATTCCTGTTGAAAACAACTTCATCAAGTTCTTTGGTATTCTGTGACTAATAGGTATACCTGCTTATGTGCATCAATTTTATCAAGTGCTATCACGCCTCTGTGTAATTCCTTTTGACTAGTCTTACTGACTCTGCTCAGTTCCAAAATTACTTAGGTTAGGAAATTTTACCTTACCTTTTTCAGATGTATTATTTGTAATACAGTTATATTTCCTGGTCAAATTCTCCATTCTTTCTTGGGATTCTTATCAACCTCCTAAATGCTTACAAAAAAAAATGTCTTACACTAAGTTTTACTCTGTACTCTAAAGTTCTGTGGATTTTGACAAATACACAGTGTCAAGTAAAAACTATGATGATAACATGGAAAATAATTTTATTGCCCTAACATTTTCTGTTTCTCTTTAGATAATCTTCCTTCTATCCCTTGGGCTCTTGGGAAAGACTGATCTAATTGTCTCCATGTTTTTATCTACCCCAGAATATCTTATAATGGGAATTATACATTATACACTTTTTTAAAAATCTACCTTCATTCACTGAGAAATGTGTATATAAGATTCATCCCTGCCTCATTTCTTTTTATCACTCAATAATGTTCTAGTGTATAGATATACCTAGTTTATTCATTCAGTTTCTGAAGGGTATCTTCATTGCTTCTAGTATTTTGGTGACTATAAATAAAATCATCTGTGCAAAAATTTTTGTGTGTGCATAATCTTTGTAATCATTGAGGTAAATAACTAAAGCATATGGTAAGACTATGTTTGGCTTTGTAAAATATTTCCAACTGTCTTCCAAAATGTCTATATTATTTTTCCTTCCCACTAGCAGTGACTAAGAGTTCCTATTACTCTGAATCCTCGCAGAAATCACTATGGCTTTAGTTATAAATAATTTAACAAAGATGGGTCTTGTCATTTGAGATTATCCTGCTCCAAGTATGCTCAGCTTCTAGGTTTATGTCTTTTGCCGTATTTAGAAACTTTCCAGCCATTATTTCTCCAAATATACTTTCAGATCCATTTTATTTCTTCCTTTCTTCTAGATTCCTGATGATAATATTGTCCCACAAATTTCAAAGCCTCTGTTTATTTACTTTTCATTCTATTTGTTTCTGTTCAGATGCATTAAATTTATTGTTCTGTCCTCAAGTTCATTGCTTCTGTCCTGTCACCTGCACTCTATTATTAAATATATCCCCCCCAAAAACCTATTTTTTTTGTACTGGAGATTGAACCAGGAATACTTTCCTACTGAGCTACATCCCCATCCCTTTTTATTTTTATTGTATTTATTTATTTATTTATTTATTTATTTTGAGGCAGAGTCTGATCAAGTTGCTTAGGGTCTCACTAAATTGCTGAGGTTATCTTCTAACTTGAAAACCTCCTGCCTCAGCCTCCAAAAACTCTGGGATTATAGACATGTTTCACTGTGCTTGGCCATTTTATAATTATTGTCAGTTAATTCCAATATCTGGTTCTTATCACTGTTGATATCAAGTAATTATTTTATATCATTCAAGTTGTGATTTTCTTAGCTCATGTTTAAAGCATAAATCCCAAAAATATTTTCTATGTAGAAAATACAAACCATACTTTTACTGTGATGAATGATTTTTTTAATGTATCTTGCATGTTTTTGTCTATTGTATTAGGAGACACTGGGTTCTATTTGTCTTTTATTTTAGTAAGCAGTCACTTTGTTTTTGGTTTATTATGCAAAAATCTGCCTTCCCTTATGGGCTGTGGTTCCAGTAGCAGTTTAATTTATAGAGCTTTGTGGTCTTATTTGGGTTTGCTTCATTTATCTTGTGCTGTGGCAGTTTCTACTAGTCCCTGCTAATGTATGGGCAGGGTCCATTTCCCCAGTCCTAGCAGTTAGGTATCTGTCACAGGGTAAAAAATATGGTAGATTCCCTTTTACCTATGTCCACTGATTGCACTGGTTTCCCTTAGAAGCATAAGTCAACCTCTAACCCAGAAAGACAAAGTTGCTTCCTAGAGTAAGCTACAAGGATTGATGGGTTCTGCAATTCCAACTGGGTAACATCTGATGGAGGAGGAGAGACTTTGGCCTGTGGGCAAAATGATGCTTTCCAGACCACGTTGTTTACTGTGGTGCTGTGCTTTCTGCCAGTTTTATCCTCTCACCTCCACTTCACTTTCCATGGCAGGCTATAAGAGTCTCATGGACAAATACCATTTGCTATGACTGAGTCCTTCTGACTGATTTATCCTGCTTGTTTCAGTATTGCTTAGTCTCAGGCCTGGTGGGGATAGAAAATACTCCACTGCTTATTGTACATAGGAATTTTAATTGATCTGCCTTGATATTGGTATTGGGCTTCCTGATGTTGTCAGATAGACTCACTTTGTGGAATAGGAGGAATGAGACTAGCTAGGCTGTTACCTGTGGATAGGGGTATGGAAACTCAAGTGTGGGTAGGCACCCTCGCCGTTCCTCCAGTCCTGGTCTTCCAAAAAGTTCATCTTCTTCTTACCACATTTCAGAATCCTCTTTTGATTTTTCTCTCCACTATTTCCAGTGTTTACAGTAGTGCTTAGCAGAAAGGAGAAGGGAAATAATGTATCTGTGGAATCTTTTCTGCACCCGAAGTCTCACATAAATTTCTGAAAGGTCATTTTATATGGACAATATAAAAACTGTACTTTTATTTGTAGAATGTTTTGGCCTGATCAAACTGAATTTCTTTAAATAGATCGATGTAATTCAGTACTGATGATATACTTTATTTTCAGTTTGATCATTTCACCTCATATTATGGGTTTTAGACACAATATAGAATATTATTCACCCAGGGAAGATAGACTTCATTTGGTTGTTTCCTTGTGGTGCTGGATGATCACTTTCAATATTTCATAAATCGTTGCTATGATACAAACCTCCAGGAAAGGGCTCTGGCAATCAGTGCTGTTAACAGAAATTCTAAGTCACACTCACACCACAGTTACCAGCACTATTAGAACACTTGACTTTGAACATGAAGGCAAATAAGAAAACACACTTAGTCATCTTGTTATGGTAAAATAGTCTCCTGTTTAATTGCTTATTTGGCATGAAAACTGTCCCTGATTAAAATATATCTAAACTGACCCATCAATTTTTTCCTTGGTATGTGTGTTATAATGATTATGTTTTTTTGAGGCTATAGTATTATATGACAATTAAGAATTCCAATTCAATATTTACCAACTGTCAGCCTTGGACAATTTGCTTAGTATCCCTTGCTGTTTCGAAGTTTTTTCCTTGAATTCTATCAAGTAATATACAGAAAGCATTTAATACCAAACTACAGCCTAGTGAGCACTCAAAGAACATTAGTTTTGTCCTTTAAATGTTGTCATTCTCTTCCTAAAGCTCTCATTTTAGAAATGCCTGTAGCAAAAATTGGCAGAGGGTAAAAGAACCTGATGTAAGATTCTTAACAGCATTTTTCATCCAAAATTTCCAATTCTGGTTTGTTTAGAAATTTGGGGATTTTGTTCTTTTCTCTTAATGTGATTAAAGGAGGGCCTAAATTTTTTTATTTAATTAGAAATTCAATTTACTTTGTATCTGATTAATAAGGGTTTTCAGAAATGATCTGCATTAAGTCATCATGATAGCCAAGATCAATTATATCACCCTGTTAAATCAGAGTGATTCATAACTTATTATGGTTCTGTTCGTCAAGTAAGAACTATGACTATTTCTGTTTTCTCTTCAGTAAGGAATATACTATGCATATATTAGATGATTTTTATTGAGTGAAAAATTAGAGATTTAAAAATACAGGACAATAAAATTGTATTTGGGGTGAAGTCCTTGACCTTTGACCAACTCTGTAATTATAATGTACTATCAGTTAAACAAATGTAAACATTTAACTATCTATCATGTTTATCACTTTATTAGGCATTTTGAATGGCCCCATGCTAGTAATCTTTGTATTTCTTAATTATTTATTTGTAAAAGAAATTCAGAACAATAAGCCATCTAAACTTAAAATTCTCTGAAATTGCTTAACTAGGCATTTTTTTTTTATTCTAGGAAACAAACAGACTTAAAAAAGAAATGACATCTAAAGTTACACTGGTAAGTACTGTCATTCATTCAGCTATCTATGGTTGATGGAAAACAATGCACAACTACAAGTTTTCAATGTCTCAATATATTTACAATATAAAACTTTCTGTCAGAATCACATTTTCTATTTCATCATGCCTTCTACACAGCTTCTTAGTAGTCTTCACATTGAACCTGACAGTCCCCCACATATATTTTATCATGTAAATATCCAAATATTTTTTATATTTGTGTTGCTATTATAAATGACACTTATGGGGCTGGAACTGTAGCTCGCTGGTAGAGCACTTGCCTAGCATGTGTTAGGTGCTGGGTTTAATACTCTGTACCACATATAAATAAATTAATTTAAAAAGGTTCATCAATAACTAGTACTTGATCAAATGAAAATAAGACTAATTAATGACAATAGTGGGGCTTGTTGCAGCAAATTTCAAAATTAATTTGTGAAGAAACATTTGTATTCTGCTAAATATTTTAGAAAGCGAGATGCTTGCAAACTTTTGGTGCTGCAAACTGAGAAATGCTCAAATGACTATTAAGTTCTCTGCTTTTTGACTAATAATTTACTGATTGCTCTCTGAATTCAGTTACATGAGATGTGAAAAACTATTTAAAGAGAAAAAAATTTGCATTCAACTTAGTGTCACAGAGTTTATAGAATTTGAAGCTTTTTTTGGTATTATGTGGATATAACCAACATAATTCAACTATACTGATTATGGCCTCAAAGAATATAAGTGGAATTGTGAATATTTTCCCCAGTAATTATATTTTCCTTTTTATTATTTTTCATTAGTTCTTTTTAGTTATACATGACAGTAGAATTCATTTTCATGATGGAATATATTATAGTTCACTTTTATAGATATTTATCAGGTTATTGAGTAATTAAAAAAAGAAACTTCAAGAATAGATTTTATAAATCAATATTACAGGTAAATGTTTATAGTTTTGACATGTTACAGATAATTTAAGAGCCTGATACAAATTCTTTAGAGACTTGAAGATATCCATATTAAAAAGTTCATAGAGATCATAGTTCTGATTACTTATGCTACCAAAAGGCAAGATAAAAATAACAGGACTTGATTAAAAACCAGTTTTACAATTCTTTGCTGTCAACCCTGAAGAATAGAATAAGAGAGAAGACGTGACTATTTAAAGACTTTCATCTGATTTCTCATTGGGAAAACTGAGATATTTTATCGTCTCCTTAAGTATAAAGAATGCTTAAGAAAACTATTTGCATATTGTATTTGGGTTTTTTGGATTCTGATGTATAGAATCAACTGTGTCTGAATCATGCATACTAAAAAAATCTGAAGTATGAGTGACTATTATTTCTTGGCTATTCTGAAGATGAAGTCTGATTATGGAATGGCTTTAGATTCTCTCCAAGAGCTCTTCCTGGAGGAGAAAGGCCAGAATTATTTATAGAAATGCAGGGATGCAAATCTACGAGGAATTATGTATTAGTGCTCAGCTATGAAAGTTCAAGGGAGGGATCCCCAGAGATTATGTGGACAATTATCTTCAAGATACCCAAGAAAAGGGGTACCTGAAAGAAAAGTTGATTTAAACATCTTCCAATCAGGAAAATACCATCCATTAAATCATGGTGAGAACAGCAGTTAATTTCAGCCCTTATGAAGGCTGAGGTAGCATAAGGAAGAAAGAAGAAATAGAACCTCAAGACAGAGAGAGGGGGAAACCACTGGTACACTTTTCTTTCCCTCTCATTGCTGACATTTACTTAGATGGATGGCTGATCTGAATAGAGATGTTTTTCTAGTGATTGTGCTAAATATTACAATGAAATTTGAATATTCACAATGTACTACAGGTTAATTCTTATGAAAACAGAAAGTTTTTCTCCAAGGTAGTTCCATTCCTCCTCCTTCGTCAATAGTTTTGTTGCATACACAAATGTGTGTGTGTGTGTGTGTGTGTGTGTGTGTGTGAGAGAGAGAGAGAGAGAGAGAGAGAGAGAGAGAGAGAGAGAGAGAGAGAGAGGATAATATTCAGTTATTTAATCTTTGGTTTTCTGTTTTTCAACTGGAAAATTACCATGCTCTATCTTCAATTTCACTGACTTTTTCCTACCACCTTCGATATGTTTTTGAGCCCTTCTAGTGCTTTTTTTTTTCAATCATTGTACTTTTTGATTATTTTTTTTAGAGAGAGAGAGAGAGAGAGAGAGAGAGAGAGAGAGAGAGAGAGCATTTTATTATTTTATTTTTTAGTTTTCAGTGAACACAACATCTTTATTTGTATGTGGTGCTGAGGATCGAACCTGTGCCGCACACATGCCAGGCGAGCGCGCTACTGCTTGAGCCACATCTCCAGCCCCTGATTCTTGATTTATAACTTTTGTTTCAATTTATTTATTGAGGTCTTTGTATTTGAGCCATTCTCTTCATACTACCTGATAATTCTTTAAATATATTCAGAATAGCTATTTTGAAGTATTTGTCTGCTAACCTAACATCTGGGGCCACTTGTATCAAATGATGATTTTTTTTTGGTTGAAAAATGAACGTTTCAGATACATATTTTAGCAACTATTGATTCTGCTTTATTTTTTTCTGAAGTTTTTTTTTAACTTGCCTGTATTTAAACCATAAATAAATCTTCCCATGGTATGTAAAGCACTGATGTATCTGCCCATGTTTTATTATTTTTATTTTACTTTGTTTGCTTGACATCTTATGGCTTACTCTTTTGTCTGCATAAATAGTGATCAGCCAATTATTTGAACAAAGGTTATATTCAAATGTCTTGTAACTAAAACCTTTCACTCTCTGCCATTAGATCTATCTTCATGTGTTTGTGAGTACATTCCAAGTTTGACCAGTTTATACATCCACTTTGATTTTAATTTCTTGAGGGCTCTATGTGTCTTCTTTCTGTATGTATATAATTTCTTGCTCAGGTGTGGATATGTGGGGAACTTATTTATCCCTGGCTTGTCTCTCTCACCTATTGAATATAGCCTATAAAACATCTGGCTGCTCTTCAACTTTCACAACCAATTCTATAAATTCAGTTTGCAAAGCAGTGCATTTTTCCCTACTTATTATATACTGAGTTTTCCACTTCTACCAACAAACCACAAGCATATGTTTCTACATTCTTCCCCCAATCAAATCTACTCACTCTGGTAGCAAGAGTGCAATTTCTCATGGCTGCATTGTCTAAGAAGCACTTTAGACCTAGAGGGAATAGATAAAATGTCAAACAAATTAACTCCCCAAAAAGTTGCTATTCACAGTAGTGATTCATAGCATGATTTAAATTTGTTATTTACTTTTGAATAATTTTCACATAACTCAAGTGTTTGTTTTGAACAACTTTACTAAGATTTGTACTCCTTTCAAGGAAAGTATTTGCTCATTTTTCTTCAGGCTGCCATAGCAATTAGTCTCACAGTTATGAAAGATTTAATATTAGAAAAAGTTATTTTTTCTATGTTAACACTTTAAAGTAGAAATAATATGACTCATCTAGATAAATGTAAATTTAATACAGATCAATGATATGCTCATTACTTTAGGTTCTTAAACTAGAATAAGCAAATAATTTACTTAAACTAAAAAAACAGTATTTGGGAAAATAACTATAGTTATAATTTTATTTAGTTTTTAAATATTGAACACATTCGTTTTAAAGACAAGGAAAAATGGTGCCGCTTATCACTATTTTTAATCAGTATTTCTTTTTTTTATTAAGCATTATCCTGTATTTATTAGATAGCCAAATATGTTCATGTTAGAACCCCCACTATTTTTCTGTGTTCATGTCATCATAATTTAAGTGCCTGTTTTTAAATATTTTATTGAAGTTGGGAATTTTACACTTAAATTATTTAAGGTATTTATTAATCTAAATTTTGCTCATGATTCAAAGTTTATGGTATTCTTATAGTATTTGGAAAGGGAGGGAATCTTGATTTAATCATCTTATTTAAACTGTGATACATAAATACTCCATGGTCTACATTGTAATACATATAAAAATCACTCAAAGTTGTACTTACTACATACTAACTGGTCAGTTTAAGTTTATTGTGCTCCTTAGAAAAACTATAAAATATTGTTTTTTTTTTTTCAGTAATCATGTATTTCCAAAATTTTCAATATAATACTATTGTAGAAGCATCTGATTTTTACCAGTATTGGTAAAATGCTTTTGGTAATGAAACCCAACTGAAAGAATTTGATGCTAGGAAAATTAAATTAAATTAAATTAAATCAATGGAAGAATACTCAAGAATGAAAATTTAAGATTTATGGGTCCATTATCTTCAAGTACTTTCATTTTGGATAAATAAATTGCATTATGGTAATAAAAATAGAAGTAACCTGTAAAGACTTCATTCTTTTCCACAAGGGCCACAGAAATACATCTAGCCATTCAAAAATAGCTCAATCATTAGAAAGAGCAGATTAATAGAAACTTTATTCCTAGATATCCAGGCTTATTAAATCATTTTAAAGATGGTATTGACACACCAATGTAGCAAAATAAAAATCCATATATATAGTAAACATCACTAGTGACAGAGGTGAAAAACATGAATTTACAAGTTCAAGAAGCTGAGCAAATCATGAATGTGATGAATGTTAAAATCTTGGTAGCATAGATCAGGAGAAAGCTTGAATATCAGTTAAAGTAGACTTTAAAAGGAATATTACTAGGGATAAAGAGATGTATAAAGTTAAAAGGGTAAATTCTCCAAGACGATCAACATCCCAGCATTTTTAAAATAAATTGACACTATATTTCCCACCAAAGGGGGAAAAACTTTGAGAAATATTTGTGAAGATTAGGTTTCAGTCTGTTTTAAATGTATAGATATGGCAGATTGCTCAGTGAGAAAATACAGATACTACAATAAAAAAGCTGGGGCAATTAAGTGATGTGTACAGAACACATACAGACAAAAAATCATTGCAGTGATATTAAATGGAAAAATCAAAACTTGACCCAAGTTTAATATAAAGGATAGTCATATGTATTAGATTGAGATACTATAACAAAATACCATAGATTCAACTTAGTATTCATTTCTTATAATTCTGGAGGCATAGAAGCCCACAATCAAAGTACAGTTTGATGTGGTTTCTGATAAGAGATCTGTCTTCAAGATGTCTATTTTTTGCTATTCTTAAATTGTGGGTTAAGGCAGAAAGAGAAGAGGAAGGCAAGGAAGAGGAAAGTCTCTAGTCTCTTCCTATCTCCTATAGGGCATAATCATCATTATGAGGATCTCACATTCAAACCTACTATAGTTCGGATCTGGGACATCCTCCAAAGATTCCTGTGTTAAAGGATTGGTTCTGTTTCTCAGTGTACTCCTTGCCACGATTTGCTGCCTCTCCATAGGTCCAAAGCAAAGGGGACAAATAGTCAAAGACTGAAACTTCTAAAACAATAACCTAAACCTTACCTCTTTATAAGTTGATTATCTCAAATATTTTATTATAGAAACAGAAAGCTGACTAACACAACTCCCAAAAAGCTCCACTTCCAAATATCCTAAGGTTGGGAGCTAGACCTTCAATGTATGAATTTTGAGGGGGATGACTCAAACATTTAGTCTGTAACAGAATGTCTTCTGATTAATAAAAGTTTAAGATGCAAAACAGATAGAAAACCTTAAGGAGAAGATTGTAAATTTGGCTAGATTAAGTTAATAATGTTCTTATTTAATAATGATAGTGAAATAACAAATTCAGAATTCAATATTGTATATGAAAAAAAGTTCAAATAACATGCAAATAAATGCAAATTAAATCCACAGTGAGACATCATTTAATACCCAACACCTAATCAATAATTTTAAAAATCACATTATTACCATCTTTTGGCAAGAAGTTTAAATAATAGCCATGTTTCTCTTTTGTGCATATAAATGTATATTGATAGAATAATTCAGAAACTGTTTCAGCAATTCCTAGCAAAGTTAAATACGTGCTTAGTCTATGACCCAGAAACTCTAATACTAGGTATCCACATTAAGCAACTCTTGTATGTATGTACTATGTGACATAGATAATATTGTTTCAAAGCAATATAATTGACTTTATAAGAAAATAAGCAAACTGAAAGTGGAAAACGGACTCAAACATGCATTAGCAATATAATTGATGAATTATGGCTTATTTTCACCATGGGATATTATATAGCAAGACAGTTGAATTAGCTATAGTAATTAATATACATTCACATAGCAGTGTCCTAAAATATAATATAGAAAGGGAATATAAAGCATGATACTGTTTATAAATTGTAGTGTGGACAACATTTAATAATGTATTTTTGGAAATGTATATATAGGTGGTGATTATAACCAAAAATAAAAGGATGGTTTACATACAATTTCAGGGGCCTGGGGGTGGAGAGAGAGAGAGAGAGAGAATGAGGAAAGGAAAGAAAAAGAGGGAGGAAAGGAGGAAAGGAAAAAAGAAGAGAACATAGGTAAAGAAATTATGATTTGCAAGCACTATCTTCAGTTGTCAGTTGTATTCTTCTCAGATTGATAGGACATACCAGGTAAAATTGGGTAACTACCTGGAGTTAAAGAAGGGTATCTTCTTCCCTGTGTGAAAATAAATCTGACCACCAGCTTTTCTCCCCCTAGGTTTTATCAGTACCTGCAATGTCTTCTCTATTGGGAGCTGAATATTTGTGTCTTCTCAAAGTTCAGTCTGCGTGTTAAAACTTCCCCTAGAGTGGGGCTGATAGAATGTGGACCCTTTGCAAGGGGTTGGGATTGGATGAGGCCATGACATGCCATGTGTGCTCTAGGGAACAGAACTAGAGTCTTCACAGGAGTCACTAGACAGTGTGTTTCTGCTGTCAGCCCTCTGCCCTGTGGGTGTAGTGGGAAGTCTCTCTACAACAGGAAGCAGGCCCACCTCCAAATCAGACCACACTAGCACCCTGATGCTGGGCTTCCAGCCTCCAGAACTGTAAGAATTAAATGTCTGTTGTGCATATGCCTCAAGGTCTGAGGTAATTTTGTTGTAATAGTCCAAACATGCTCTTTAAAGTACATATCTGAAGTATGTACTTTCACTCATTATGTACATATCTATAGTTTAGTTTCACCTTTCTTTCCTATCTTTTCTCTCCTTAAATGATTCAAAATTTAAATGGAGCTTGAAAACGATATTACTGATTTAAGGTAGATAAACCTGTTCAGACATTTTATTCAAAGGTGATTAATAAAACTTTGATGATTGTTTATCATAATTGTTCTTTATATTATCAGAATGATAGAAATAAAGTAGAATGAAATTTTTGCTGTATGATCTAATATCATTTAGTACTTTGTCCAAAATAATGAAATTAGTTACCATAGTCATAACACTAATGATATGTAATTTATATGTAAAGAAAACCTGTGATAGATTTAAAATAATAGAAATATTTGGCCTTAAATGGCAGAAACACCAACCACAGAAACAATTTCTTTTTTCTTACATTTAAGAATATGGAGCTAGGCAGTGTTGTTCTGGGGCTCAGGGTAGACATTCTCTTTAGTAGGAGAGATGGTAGCAGATGTTAGATGGTTAACAGTAGCTACAAATCTGAAAGTTTTTTTTAAGTATTTTCAAATTTAAAAAGCAGTTTACAGGGGCTGAGAGCTTAATGGTAGTACACATGCTAGCAGGATATAGGGCCCTACATCCCCAGACTAAAAATAAAAAATAAAGTTTGTAAATGATATCTACAGAATTACATTTTGAGCGATTTTCAAAATAATTTAGTGTGTGTGAAACATATGCATTTATACATGAAAATGTATTTCTTTCTGTTAAAAGAAAAGTTGGGTGACAATTTTTTTTAACTCTACTTTAAGTATTGAACTTCCACTACTTTTTAAGAGTAAGATCCACATATTTTGTTGGATGTGCTTTTATTGGCCTTTTGGAAAATAGTCCTGATCTTCTGTCAGGCTTTGGTTGACTCATCTAGAGACTTAATGTCTCAAATACCAAAATCTCCTTCACCTGCCCACAGCCCTCAGAGTTACTTGACTGGGGCAAAATGTGGCATATTGCTTTCTGCTCAGCAAACACATACTTTCATTTTAAAAATTCTGACTTTCACCTTCTATTTATGCCTCTACAGCAGCCTAAAGAGCTGTGAAGACAGTGCAGGGCACAGAGTTTTGTCACAAGAGTTTCCTCTTATCTAATTCTTCCAGGATCCAGATTTGGTGGCCTTTAGACAAAAATGAAAGCTACATCTGTTTGATTTAACAATTGTATAAATTTTATTACAGTTGAGACAGAAAGTATCCCACAGAAAAGTAATGGATTTCCAGCATCACATCTGTTTGTATTTGTCTGAATTGCATGTCTCTGCCGTTTTGTTTTGCTCTCTGAGTGGCTGTCTGGCTACCGGTGCCTTGGGATTTCAGTGCTTTTTAGACATTCTGCGCAAGGCTTTTTCTTGACTATTAATAGTTTTCAAACTTTTAAGTGTATGTGTGTGTGTGTGTGCATGCACATGTGTGTGTAGGCTTAATATTTAACTATATTTTTATTCGAATTTGGCTTAATATTTAACTATAATAATTCAATTCAAATCAATTATACATTACATAAGAATTTCTGGAAACTAAAGAGATAACCTTCACGCTTACTTGATATTAAAACAAGGTCACTGGTCCCTGTCACTAGTTACAGCTCACTCCACAGTTGGTGAGCATAAAAGGCCACTCAGTCTGGCAAAGGATTACTACTTTTCATTTAATGCCACTTGGTTTTCTCATTAACTTTTAGGGGCAGAGAGTTCTCAGTCTTTTCTGAAATTTTAGACAAGTGTAAGGTCACATTCTAAATAATGACTACCTTGGCAGCCCCACTAACTAGACATTATTCATTAACTGTATAATGCAGGGGCACGAAAGCATGTATACAGGTGCAAATTGTCATTTGGGTGGTAAAAACGCGGCTGTCTATACCATTCTTTTAAAAACTCTAGCATGCTCTGACTATAAATATTTTTTTAAAATTAAAAATTCAGAATAAAACTTCCTCCTTTCACACACCTGTGTTCTCTCTGCCCTGCTTATCCCAGGGGAACATCTGGTCCCAGTATTTAGAAATCATTATATTAGTGAATTGAGAGCCAAAGCAGCCAGCATGGGGATGATAAGATTCAATGAATCATTCATATCTGGGAGTCAAGCTTATTCATTTTAGAGCTATTGAAGTGGACACAGGGCTTTTCATAAAAGACCAGCATAAAATACCTTCCAGTTGTCAAGCCAGATTGAGCAAAAAAGCAAATTATCTAAGCATCATTTCAGAAAGTGTCAAAAGAAATGCCAACCAAGCAGCAGCAGAGATTTTTGACTTTCTAAACTGCATGATTTGTCATGACAGATTTTAACCATTTTATTTTTTATAAGATATTCCAAGGATAAAATTATTACAAGTATTTCTCCCTTTTGCTGACATTTAAGTGGTATTTCTGGGCAAATAGAGGCTTCCTTGCTTTATGTAAAAAATCAACTCCATAGGATTCACCATGAATATGATTATTCAGTATAAATTAAAGTTTTAATGAAAGAAAACTAGAGCAACAAGCAGGATTCTCCAGCAGCAGCCGTGGATACTTTCACCAAGTTGCCTAGAAGAATGTAAGCTGTAGGCTCTAGGAGCATCCAACTTCAACAGAGTATACCCTGTGTAATCTCCTCCCTTTGTGTACAGGCTGCACCTAGCCCTGCTTCTAACCAAAACAATAGGGTAAATAAGAGGAGACTTCATTTCTACTATGAGGCTACGAAAGACTTCTGTCTTCCCAGCATGTTCTCTCTCTCTTTCTCTCTCACTGGATTCTCTCTTATTGTCTCCTGCCTATTCATCTTTCCTTTTAGTTAAAGCAGGTTGAAGAAGCTTAAGTGACAAAAAAAAAAAAAAAAATGACACTGGCTTCTGCCCAACAGCTAGTAAAGAAATAAGACCAACAGCCCACAAAGGATTCAATCTATCCAACAAGCACTGAGGGAGCTTGGAAGAGGTTCCTGCCCAGTTAAACCTCGGCAGGACTGCAAACCTGATTAATCCCTGGTCACAGTCCTGAAACAGTCCCTAGAGAAGATGACTCAGTTAAATTTTATGGGATTCCTGGAGCGCGCACACACACACACATAGAGCCAGGCTCCGGGTCACATGTCTATAATCCCATTGGCTTGGGAGGCTGAGGCAAAAGGACTTTGAGTTTATAGCTAGCCTTAGCAATTTATTGAGGACCGAAGCAACTCAGTGAGACCCTGTCTCTAAATACAATATAAAAAAGGGCTGGGGATGTGACTCAGGGTTTTAGGACCCCTAGATTCAATCCCTGGTACCAAAAACAAACAAACAACAAAACAAAATAAAACAAAAACCCATTGGAATTATAAATGTGTATTGGTTAAATGGTTAATTGGTTTTGCAACAACAGATAACTAGAATACTCTCTATTCCCCAAGAGTTCTAAAAGTTCCCAGGTACCCAACAGTTGCTGTCTCAAAAGTAAAAACTGCTGGCAAGACAAATAGCTGGATGACTAAATAAATCTGTAAGTATGAGGAGGCTTTCACATTTGCCATGCTTGTGATCAAGTTGTCCAAAAATAGATCCTGACCTGAGTTAAAGATTGCTTGGTACAAGTGACTTACTGAAGAAATCTTCCTGGGGAAAGATATAAAGAAGTGGAGAAAGCTTGTCAGGAAAGAAGTCAAGCAAAGGTGTGGTTTCAGGCAGCCTGGCGAAGAGCAGCTATGCCTGATGCCTCAGTAAACTGGAGTGTGGGAAACTTCCCACATTTGTCTCCCGCAAAGATGAGAGTGGACTTTCATATTGTCACAGCTGTACTTGGCTAAGGACAGTGGAGAGTGGGAAAGGATGTGACCACCCTAGCACATTTTGCTCTTTGTGCTTCTGGGAAAACATCTCTAGTAGCCCACACAGTGTGTGATAAAGACAAGCCTCAGGAATGGATTAGAAGAAGCAAAAGCACATAAAAATGGCAGAAGTGGAGCACAGAACTGATAAAACACAACAGAGCAGCTCAGGCTGGACATGAGCAGTGTTCACTGCTACATCCTGTTTAAAAGAAAACAAACAAACAAACAAATAACACCCAAACACCAGTCACCTTGCCTGCCCTGATGCTAGCACACCTTTTTCAGGACTCAGAGATGACAGGTCCTGAGTGCTCAGGGCTCCTCTCTTTGGATTTCCAGCCTGAGTAGGTAAGACCATTTTCTTCAAGTCTTAAAACAAGACAAAGATATTATGCATCACCTTGGATTTATAACATAGTTATATCTTTAACTTAGAGTGTGCACTTAAAAATGAAAGAATAATTCTTATCACTATAGGGGACAAAGTTGAGGTTTTTTAGTCATAAATTTAAAGAAATCAGAACTATTTTATGGTGATATTGAAAAAAAAAAAAAAACTATCAGTACTGACTGTGTTTAGTAAGCCGAGATTCATGCTTGACTACCCCAGTGTATGGGTCTGTCCTACTCTAAAAACCAGACTGATGAGGTACAAGAGTGGTGAATGGACCCCTCAGCCCATGTTGTGAGGCTTTGAACAATCCAGTTTCCTTTATCCAGAATTAGAACCAACAGATTCTATCTCATCTAATTATTATATTCATGACAATTAATTTCAAGCAGGGTACATTTGGTTATCAGTAGTGAGTCTTTTAGTTTCATATAGGAATTTAGCAAAGGAAAAATTCTCTGATGGACACAAAGTGCAAAGAGAGCTATACAGGACTCTTGACTGCCTATGTGCCTGGCTTCTCCACATGTGGCAATATTCAGTTCCGGTAAGACTCCAGTGTCTGTGAAATGAAGTGGCAGTGAGCAGAGTGAGATGTGGACACTCTAGGGAGTGACATCTTCCACACGTTTGCCTTCATGCAATGCTGCTCTGTGGTTCAGGTTGATCCTGACACACGGTAGAATCACAGGTGCTGTCAAGTCACCCTCTGCCTGTCCATCTTTCAGGAGAATTACTCTGAGTGCTGAGAATGGCTGTACTACCTTAGCCAGGCGACTGATGCTTCTAAGGGTAGACAATCAAAATATGTGCTTTATTATATTTAACATCCTCCATTCACTCCTGGCAGAGAAAGAAGAACATTCCATATAATTTTGCATGATTAAAGGGAGCTAGGGATGTCAATGAAGAGAGGCTTTGGCATTGATGACCTCCCACTTTGATGTTGAAAGCTTATGGAATGATCTGACAAATCATTTTAACCCCCCAATTTTTAATATTCTGGGGAAATGTGAGCAACTTTCTTTTCTTCTTTGTATCATTCTACTTACAGGTTGTGGGCTTCTCTTTTTCTCATGTTCTCAGAAGAAAAATACAATAACTGAGAACATATCCAATGAGGCCTCATGTACTGGGTTCAAGAATAGTGGATGAGAAAGAAAACAGAAAAGGAAGAGAGTATGCAGGTGACCACCTAACAGCAAGGTTCACATGTTCTGAGTGTAGAGACACTTCACATAAGGGCATGTAGGAGAGCTTTCCTTAGACTTGCGAATTTTTAAAATTTCTTTCTTTTCCTTTCCTTATACTAACTTTTTGGTAATCTCAAATTAAGACACCCTCAGTTGTTTTTCTGAAGGCAGATTTGTGGGGAAAGGCCAAAATTCATTGATTTTTAATGAAGCTTCTCAGGATTTTCATGTATCTGATAAGGAATCAGGGATAGCTATTCCATTTTCCCACTGTCAGCATTTTGAGCTTAACCTTTGTTTTCTCTTGGCTTTCTGGCAAAGGCTTGACTTGTTATTTTGAAGAATCCAATTAATTGTTATCTTACTGCAATCATTTTCCTGTCCTCAGATTGTCATGAATGATTAGGATACACAGCTGGTATTTTGATTTGTGAGTTTTGGCTCTGCAATGTATCATTCATCTACAGTCACGTATACAACTTTGACTTCTTAATGGGCTCTAGAGTTGGTAGGGGTTTTGTTGTTGTGGATGTTATTTTATAATTATGCCCTTCAAACTATCTAGAGTCTTTGGATCAATGTTCCAAACCAAAAGAACAATTTAGTAAATATAATGGAAAGTGGTATCTTATTGTCATTGCAAAGATATACCATGTGGAAACAACTGTTGATCTTACCTGAGAGGCCAAAAGATGATGGATGTCAAAACAGTTCTTGGTTATCTGTACAATTCATGTGTATGTGTGGAAGTCTGTGGCTCCAGGATTGACTTGTTCTCTCAAGAAAACACCCATCATTTACAATGGCCCTACAATTCCCATAGTTATTTTATGTTTGAAATTTTAAGGCTTAGAAAACAGTACCAAAATAAAATCCCAAATACATTCTATTAGCATTCTATAACTGGAAAACTTTCACTACAAAAAGTAAGTAAATAAATGAGTCATTTGTCTTAAAATTATACACTGTGCCCTAAAATTTACCTGCTTTAGTATTTTCTATACAAGATAAAGATATTTCTCACATCTTTATTTGATTTAGAAATCTGTGATTTATTTCCATTTTAGAAATTCTTCACTGTAACTTCAAAGGGAAAATTAAGTATATCTTTATAACCTTATTTTTCACTTAATAAAATAATTTGTCTATTACTATAAAAACTCTGAAAAAAGTTAAGATTTTTCTTTTAAAATTTTATCTTTTCCATATTATTAAATTTTTCTGTTTAGTCACAAAATTCAAGTTCAAATATTTTAATCTTAAAATATGTATATTATTTATACTTTTTAATCTTTTGTATAAATAAGTTTATCATTGTTATTCATATATTGATGTCTACTTGGTTCAATACTGTTTTAAGACTTCTTAAAATTTCATTTCAAAGAAATTCATGTACACACATAATTATATATACATACACATATTGCAGGCATAAGGCAATTCTTAGGCAAATAATAATAGACCAGTTTCTACCTTCAAGGAGTTTAGGGCTGCTTTGCCAACAATTTACAAAATGGTGTGCTAAGTGTTGCAGCAAAGCTACATCTAGTGATGTCTTCTGTTGTGGAGAGAAATATCATGGCATTTGCATGGCAGGAGTTATTTTGGATGGCTGTGGGCACTGTCACTATGGGTCAATATGAACATGAATAAGCATCAGACACTTGGTGACAGTTGAAGTATATTCAGAGGGTAATGACGTGGCACAGTTTGGATGACCACTTGTAGGCTGTTACAGATAGAGTAAGATAGGGCTTGAATACTTAAAATGTCTATCAATCCCAGGATGTTTGGCTCACTGAATATGATTTCTAAGTAAGCCAGGTTTTGTTGGGTTCATGGTACATCACAGCATCATGCTCTTATTGACATGATTTGGACAGGATGGTAAAAGATATTTGATTATGAAGATGAGAGCAGTCATGATACAAGAGGAAATAATTTTTTTGTTGTTTTTCTTTCCACAGGAAAATTATCATGCTAAAAAAAATCTCTAACAATAGATTCTGCATACAATTCCATAGCTATTGAAGAAAAGTTTATGTTAACTATATTTTAGTAAACACTGGTAGATTTTGATTATATAATCCTTGGATTGCACTTTGAAAACACTGACCTCAGGAAAATTAACAGAAACAAAACAGGTCAAAAACAAGATCAACCATCTGTTGTTCATGTTAAGACTAGTTCAACATCACCTTCTTTATAAGAATTTTCTAAAACAGCTCTAGGCCTCTTTACTCCCACATGTCTTCAGTCCTATCATAATTACCACTTATATCTTATGAACTATAATTATCTTTTACTTTCATATCTGCCCAATTACAGAGTTTCTTGAATCTAGGCTTATCTTTGTAAACTCATCCCTACACTAATATATAAAAAAATAGTTGGTACATAATACACATCTATTGAATTGATTGGCAGTAACTATTATTATGATATAAAGACTAACAAGAAAGGGCAAAGGATGTATTTTGAATAAGAGAAAAATGTAATTGAATGAATGAAGAAAACAAGTGCATAAATTCTCAGAGAGATGAAATGACTTTCTTCACACTGTTCTGATGGGAACAATGCCAAAAATAATTTTTAGAATACTTATGCTATCTTCTATTAGCATTATATAACTGGAAAACTTTCACTATGAAATGTAAGTAGTGAAAGTTACATATTCAGGATATGTATCTTTTGTACATAGAAAATTGTACACTGTGCAATAACAATAACAATATAATATTCATATTATATAATGTAATATCCCTTTGTATTATGGTCTGAAAGAGTTCAGAATCAAATTTTACCTATCATCTTTGCAGAATTATATACTTGAGGCTTCATCAATATAATTATGTGTGGAGTAAATGAGTAAATTTCTACATCCAGAAGAAAGGACACGCTGCATTTACACTGTGGATAGTTTCCCAAGTGTGTGTGGGGCAGGGGTGGGGGCAGGGGGGGAGGTGGGAAAGTGCTTTGCAATAATCTTAAGTTCAAGAGAGTGTCAAGCTACACAAAGAAATAGTACAAATTAATTTCTAAAATACAAAATAATTTAGTAAAGAGTATAATTAATTACCTGGTAAATAAACATTTTATTGAGTGAAATAGCTCATGTATCTCATGTATGCACTTTGCTTAATGATCATGTATCCACTTTGCTTAATGATCAGCACCTATACAAAAAGGCGTAAACTTACCCCTGTACTGACAATAATATGTAATGTGGTCTCACTAGATCAGGGTAGTTTAGAGGTAAGGAAGTCTCCCAGAAGCAAAAATACAAAAAAATTAAGCCAAATAAGATCTCTTCGTATGAAATATTAAACTGTTTTTAAAAATGTTGACAATAAAGAAATGAGCAAGGGAAATTTTTAAAATCCATTTTAATGTATAAAACTATTAAAACGATTTCAACTTTTCCATGAATGTAAAATAATCATCTCCTTGGAACTAGAGAATATCATGCTAAGTGGAATAAGCCAATCCCCCCAAATCCAAAGACTGGATGTTCTCTCCAATATGTAAATGCTAATTCACAATAAGGAATGGGGGTAGGGAAGAGTAGAAGTACTTTGGATTATACAAAGGGGAATGAAGGGAAAGAAGGGGAAATGGAAATAGGAAAGACAGTAGAATGAACGGGCCATTACTTTCCTATATACATATATGAATATACGACCAATGTAATTCCACATCATGTATAACCAGAAAGATGGGAAATTATACTCCATATATGTATAATATGTCAAAATTCATTCTGTCATATAGAATAAGAACAAATAAAGAAATCGTCTTCTCAATCTGTTAAAATAATTAAACGTCTTCTACAATCAAAGACTTAAGAATTAATGATGACCCCTGCTTTCTCAGATACTTTCTTTTATGTCTCTATATACTTATAGAGTCTATTATTTTTCTATGTACAAAAAATATATATATCCAGGATATACTGAATATGTAAAGGGAAAATAATCTGATTTTCACCTTTGTTCATGACAAGATAATGGTATTAAAAAGTTCCTATTATGGTTGCTCAAATCCTAAGTAGACAAAAAGTATTTTTATTTATTTATTTATTTTTTTTTTTTACAATACAGCTACCTGTATAGACATTGAGGATCACATTATTACTAAGGGCTTTTTTTTTTAATTGATACATAGAAGAAATATAAGGTGAATAGCCATGAAGTACAGATTTAAACCTTAGATGTGAAGTCATTTTCATCCTTAATTTTGTTATGGTGAAATACAGAAAATTCAAGAATTTCATTGTAAAAGAAAGATTGAAAAATGTAGTTTAAATACATTCCACAAGTTTTGTCTCCTTCCAAGTTCTTACTGTATTTGATCTGTATCAAAGCAGAAATCTTTGTTTTATTTATTTTTAATAATAACTAATTTGGATATTAATAAAACTAGCATCAAAGATTCTTTGTTCAATTTTGATTAATAGGAGTTAGCCATTTTATAATATGTAGGAACTTCTTATATGACAATTTCAAACACAGAACAGCCTTCTGCATTTACTTTATATATGCATATGTATACATGTACACATAGGCAGAAAACTAATTATTTGTTCAATAAATGATTGTTCTCCTTTGACAACAGGAGTCCTCTAAAAGGTCTGTTTTCCTTATGCATTTAAAATACATCATTAACAAAAATTGTTTTGCCATTTTACCAATATACATTCCTTCTGAAAACTTGGATAAAATGATGTTTTTTTCCTAATTTCCTATAGTTCAAAGTGCTGTCTAATTTTCTTTTTTTATGTCATCATTGACCCATGAATTATTTAGAAGCATGCTATTTAAATTCCAGTTACTTGTAATTTTCATAGATTCCTTATTGATATTGAATTCTGGTTTGTTTCCTTTATTGTCAGAGAATATACTCTTTATGACTTTAATCTTTTAATTTTGTTTAGGTTTATTTTAAGGCCCAGCATGTAGCCTATCTTGGTGAATATACTGTATGCACTTAAAAAGAATATATATTCTCTGGTTGTTTGATGGAGTTCTATAAATGTCATTAGATCTACAATGTTGTTACTGTTCCGATCTTCTGTATCATTACCAATCTTTTTCTAGTTGTTCCATTTCCCTGAGAGAAAGTTGTTTCAATCTTCTACCATGAATATGGAATTTTCTGTTTTGCTTTTTAATTCTGACAAAATTTGATTTATTCACTTATTAGGCATACATACATCTATAATTATTATGTTTCTTAAGTTTTCTTGTTAATATATTGAAGTTATCATTTTTGCTAGTAATCTTTTCCTTAAAGTTTATTTTATTGAATATAGTCATTCTGACTCTCTTTTAGTTATTTTCAGTTTGTTTCTTTTATTTAGTTTCAGACTATCTGTGTCTTTGTTTTAAGTGTGTCTATAGTAAGCAGCATGTAGTTAGGGCTCTTTTTATCTAATCTATCAATCTCTATTTTTTCATGGTAGCATTTAATTAATAATTAATGTAACCATGAACACACTTTGGTTTAGGTCTACTATTTTGCTATTTGTTTCCTGTTTGCCCTCACTTCTTTTTTGATACCCCTGTACTCATTTCTTTGGATTACGAAAATAATTTTTAGTATTTCATTTTAATTTATCTATTGTCTATTGACTCTAATCTTTCTATAATATTTAGGAATTGCTACAAGAATTGAAATAAACATGTATGACTTTTGACAGTCTAGTTAGAATTAATATTGTACAGTTTCATTTTAAACGCAGTAATCTAGCAACCATATATACACTCACATTCTCCTTTATGTTATAGTTGTCATAAATACTACATGTACATACAATGAAAATTCTGCTGTTATAGTATTTGCTTCAAATATCTTACACATAATTTAAAGAATTGAAGAGAACTATTTTAGATCCTTATTTATTTACCATTTCTAATATTATCCCTGTCTGAAGATTCAAGTTATTCTCTGGCATCATTTTCTTTGACTGAAGGCTTTGCTCTACATATTGTATACTGAATAGAGCACAAATATGGTCATAAAATTATCTTTTTATCCTAATAAATTAATACAGAACACAAATACTCCATGTACTGTGCCTTCATTCTTAAAGAATATATATCTTCAGTGGATATAATACTCTAGATGATTCCTTAGGAAAAAAAATAACCTTACATATCTAGTTCTACTGGTGCTGACCTCCATATTTTCTGATGAGAAAATCATGATATTTCAGTTAAGGTTTTTCTATATATAATGTCATTTTTGTCTTCAATGACATTCTGGATATTAATTAACCTTCCGCCAAATATTATTTATTTACCTTTGGTTTCCAGCAGTTTAATTTTGATATGTCTGTCTAGTCATGCTTCCATTTTTCTGTGCTATTATGAAAATAATAGCAAAGATATTTCATAAGAAATATATATATATAGATATATATAGATATATATATATATGTATATATACACACTATGACTTTTTAAAAAATTTAAATTTGATGCAATTAAGTCAGTAGAATATTTTAATATGATCATTTTATCTCTTTATTAACATATTAATTGTACATATTAATAGGGTTCAGAGTGATATTTCCATATATGTAAATAGCATTATGAAATTTTCTGTTTTTCCTTCATTTCCAACACCCTTTTTACACCTGTGCCCCACTCTTCCCAATTGCCAGCTCTCACTATCTTACTTTCAGGTTGCCTTTTATTAATTTCCACGTATGAGAGAGAACATGTGATACTTATCTTTCTGTGATTGTCTTATTTCACTTAGTGTAATGTCCTCCAGTTCTATATGTTTTGTTGCAAATGACAGGATCTCATTCTTTTTCATGACTGAATAATAATTGATTATGTAAGTATACCACCTTTATATAGAGTCATCTATTGATGGGCATCTAGACTGATTTAACATTTAGCTATTAATAAGCATGAGCATTCAGGTTTCTCTTTGCTATGCTTATTTCCTTTCCTTTGGATATATACCCAGAAGTTGGCTAGCCAGTATTTTCATTTTTAGCATTTTGAGGAAACACCACATTGTTTTCCATGTCCTCCATAGTGACCATAATAATTTACATTCCCACCAAAATTGTATAAGGGTTCCTTTTTTCCTCCATATCCTCACTACCATTTGCTTTGCTTTTTTTTTTTTTAATAGCTGCTCTAACTGGGGTGAGAGAGTATCTCATTGTAGTTTTGATTGGCATCACCTGTTGGCTAATGCTATTGGCTATATATTTTTTCATACAGCAAGTGGCTATTTGTACATCTTTGGATAAGTATCTATTCAGATTATTTGCCCCTTTTAGTTAGAATTACATGTCCTTTTATTGTTAAGGATTTGAGTTCTTTGTATATTCTGGATATTAACCCTCCTTCAAATGAATAGTTGGCAAATATTTTCTCCTGTAGGCTATCTCATCATCCTGGTGATTGTTTCCTTGGCTGTGCCGAAAGTTTTTAATTTGATATCATTTCATTTGTCAATTTTTCCTTTTGTTTTCTGTGTTTTTGTGGTGCTATCCAGAAAATCATTGCATACTCCAATGTTATGAACTCTTGCCCTTGTGTTTGTTCTAGTGTAACCTTGGTAAGTATAAAACTATTAAGGAAGAGGCTGGGAAGAATACCTCTATATTCATTGCTGAGGAGTTTAGACTTGATTCTGAGATGAGTGACATAGTAACATTTTCACTTTTGGCAAGATAATTTGCAGCTAGTGTGATTAATGATTGATTGAAGATTTGAGTAGCTAAAAGCAGGAGGTCAATAAAGAGGATATTTCCAGATTAAGGAAAAAGAAGTTAAATAGACAAGGACTGGTTCATAGCTCAACAGAAGAAGAGATATTAACATGAATATCAATATAACAGGTCATAGATATAGAGTAAGCAGTAAATGGAACAATGATATTTATGTAGTAGACAGAATCAGAGGAAAAAGAACAAAAATATAATCCTTACTTCACATATTTTACCTCTCTTTTATATAAAAACATATGTATTCCACATAAATAACCTATTATTAACATAAACTTACCTTTCTAATCTCAACATTTTTGTCACTGAATATCTGGAGAAAAATAATCCTTTTCTGTTAATATTTTGGTTAAATCAAGAAGGAAGAGAGATAAATTTTGTATATTTCCACTATAAAACCAAAGTAAGTAGTTACTGTCATAATATGGTATTTTCTCTAAGATTTCCATGTGCACCATATCCTTTTCCCAAGGACCCAACTGAATTGTTTCCAATAGAGTCATTCATTTAAGCTAAGTAATTACTTTCAAGAGGCTCTTGTGTAAATGAAAATGACTTGCCCTTTTAGCCTGTAAGTTGTGATGAACAATTTTGTTTGTTAATAGAGAATATTGAAAAAAAATCCTGAAAGAATGTAACATATGACAGCTCTTTTGAGATGAGAGGGAGGGAGGGAGGGAGGGAGGGAGGGAGAGAGAGAGAGAGAGAGAGAGAGAGAGAGAGAACATTTTTCTGATATCCTTCCTGGAGAGAGCCCCAGTGAATTGAGGCATAACTGGTGAAGCCCATGCCACTGCGGCACAGCATGTTCTGGGAGACAAGGCAGCACAGTGGTCAAGAGCCTGATGGTCTTGTCCCAAAATTCTGGTTTTGTCACTCATTAGCTATGTGATCTGGGCAATTACATTAACCTCTTTGTGCCTAATCCATGAAACAGAAACTGTAAGAGCATGTACCTCCCACTTAGAAAAATGAAGGAAACTTTTGCAGGTAATGCATTTAACAAAGTGTGTATTTCAGCAAATGACACCTATTATTAGAGAACTGACAAGAGGGGAAAGATAGCTAAAAACAAAATGGAAATCTATGGGAAATATTCTGCTTAATATGTTAAAGTGTACTGTGAATGACTAAGAAGAGTATATGTCAGAATAGCAAAGAATATGCATCAAATAATAGAATCTCATACTGTTACATACACTCAGTGACCAATAACAATAAATAAATGACTTAAAAAGTAGAATTTTATGCCTGATTATACATTTTAGAAAATAAAGGATTAAAATAAAGAAATAAGAAAAAATGTGGGATTAGGGATTTAGTTCAGTTGATAGAGAGCTTGCCTTGCATGCAAAAGGCCCTGGGTTCAATCTCCAGTACCACACACACAAAAAAAAAAAAAAAAAGAAAGAAAGAAAAAATGTAATTAGTAAACCAAGAAAAAAGGCAGGTATCTGTGTGTGTGTGTGTGTGTGTTTCTGTAATTACATATATTGCTTTATGAACCATGAACAAATAAAATTATGTGCCTTAACTCCTACGTGGACAACTAGATAAAAAGCGATTATCATTTATAAATCTAAAGAAGATTCTAGTAGTGGTGATGCAGCATCTTTTAAACCATCTTCTCATGCAATATAATCATTTCCATGGAGGTTTCTGAGAATTCTTTTGTGGCATTACCAGTGATTGCTGGCTGTGTTTAAATGTGAATTAAGACACTAATACAGTTTCCATTTTGGTATGTTTTTCAACAAAGGAGCTAGGAAAACATCAAGAAAGGTGTTAACTTTTTCATATTAACTTATCTAAAACACTGAACTATTTATCTAATGTCAGCAAACCAAACACTGCATATCATTTCTATGCTTGATTTCCAGTGTAAATGGCATTCTGTCAAAACCAGTTTTATTTAAGGAGGCTGCTGAGGAGACGCTAGTGTCTTTGTTTCAACTGTTATAACAGAATGCCATACATTGGATGGGTCACAAGCAACAGTAGAGGCCTAGGAAAGCTGGGTAGCCAAATAGGGAGGTACCAGAAGATTCAGTGTCTGGTGAGAGCTTATCTTCCTGATGTAACCTGAGATGGCATAGAGGGTGAGGAACTTCTCCAGTCTCTTGGACAAGGTATTACTCTCCTGAAGAAATCTATTCAATATACAAAGACTCTGCTTCCTAGTACATCTCACGTGGGATTAGAATTGCAACACATAGTTTGAGGGGGACATAAATATTTAGTCTGTTGCATCTAGATGTTTGCATATACAAGTGGTTTTTTTTAATGAATTACTAACCAATGGTATGATTAAAAAATTGGAAATTATAAGACATTTAAAGTCTTTGGGATGAATTTCTTCTGCAGTCCTTGAGGCAGTTAGTTATTCATTAATTGCAATAAATTGATGCTTTTGCCCTGCCACCATAAACACAAGGTGACGTAAACCAGATTAAGTTTGATTTGATTTCATAGCATTTCTAATTAATAGTCAAATAACTGAGATGCAACTCTCCTCAGGCAAACCTACAAAATCTATGAGAAACAAGAAAGTTGTAAGCTGTCACTGAATTTTGCTTTTATTTATTTATTTTTCATCTGCTCTGTCAAATGTCAAAGTGATAAATCAGGAATTTGAAAACCATATCGAAGAAAAGCAAGCACATGTTGCAGCAGGTTTGTGCCAGCATCACATCAAGATTTGCACTAGCACAAAGACTCCTGGACCGAGATGCTGTGTGCAATGTACCATTGAGATGCAAGGCACTGATGCCTCTCCTGTCATTTGCAGTCACTCATTCGGGTTCAACAAGGACTCATCAAATATAAAGATCAAAGGACAAAATAAGCCTCCAATCATGAGTTGCTACAGCACAGACACATCACTATGTCCACTGCATGTCATTTTGGCAGGAACTGTTACACAAGGGTAAGACTGATGTTAATAAACATTTCACTAAATTATTTTTTAAAGGCTAGATTATCCTATATGATTTCATAGGGGAATATCAAGGACAAACAAAAGTATGTCATTTAAATTAATACTAGCAGAGGTAGGGGAAGGATTGAGTTGAAAAGTAGGATTTTGTTAAAAATATTTATGAAAGTGAAATCTACCTTCCTACTAGTCTACTTAAAAACTCTTGGTGAAAGGAAGTACAACATTGTGGACATATGTCATTGGTAGGTTCTTTTTTTTTTTCTTTTCCCCTCCTTTTGGATGTTAGTTCAGTTTTAAAGGGTTAAAAAAGAAAAAAAGCCAAATATCTTGAGTTTCATCTCTTCTTTCATTAGTGAAAGCAATTTGTGTGGGGGGGAAAAAATAGCCTAAATCCTTACATGGGATTTGAGTTTTATAAATTGCCAGAAAAGTTGCACATGACATTTTCTCTGCCGCAGTACGTTCGGCAGCAAAATAACCGGGGGTGACGAACAACTTGTATACATTGATACAGCAGGAGTGGGAGCCGTTTATTGCAGGACAGGAGCAGTATTTATACATTCCACACAGCTTATCTAATTAGCATAAACTAGATACATCAGTCAACCAATAAGGAATCTCCACACTTAATGGCTCGCTTTTGTTACTTTTCAAACCACTCCCTCTGGCATTTTGCCAGGCACCATCCAGACTTGTTTATGAACTCTAACATTCCCCTGGCAAAATGCCAGGTGTTATTTTGACTTGTTTACAGACTCTAACAATTTTCATGTTTTTCTCACCACTGTTTCACAGTAACCTCCATATATTCCTGCATAAACCACCCAGAGTTTCATCTGATTCCTGTCAGCCAAAATATTTGATATCATATTGCAAATTTGAAATTCTAATGAAATTGGATCTGACCTTGGTAACTTTTTTCTTCTTTTGCAATATAGAACTGTTCACTAGACTTAGGTTTCAAGAACATTCTTTCCTAAAACAGTAAATATGATCATGTTAATATACAAATTAACATAGAAAAACAATCTTTTTGGTAATAAAAAATCATGAAACTGGGTGACTATACAATGTCAAAAAGAGAAAAACACAATATTCAGGTTGAACTGTATGAAATTGCTGAATGTTTTTACTAGAAAAAAATATCATCTTCATAGAGTTTTATCTAAAATTCAAAATTTCTCTCTATGCATAATGTGTTTAAAGATCTCATATATATCACTTATGTTGGAAATCAGAGTGTTCTTTTTCATGACTAAACATCTAAGTAAATCATTGTTTTTTAAAATTCTTCTGAAGTAGGAATCTTTATCATATTATCTGTAAAACCACACTGCTTTCTTTAATTTTTGATCTTTTACACTTTGTAGAAAAGTTTAATCATGTTTAGAAAATGTGTCTATTTCAGTTGTATATCACTTACAGAAAAGAAAAAAATAATTTATTTTGTACAACTGGAGAACTACACCTCAGTTTGGTTGGGAACTCAAATATCATTAGTAGAAGGTTTTTTGCTAGAGAGCAGGTAAACTTTCCTCAAAAGTCAAAGTTTGAGCCAATTATGCAGGAAAGAAACAAAACTCTAGTAATAGAGTAGTCACATTTGGGAAATAATTAGTACTATGATCTTTGGCATCCAGTTCAATGATTAGCAGTAAGGCTTAGAAGATACATTTCTGACATTTAAATTCTTCATTTCCTCAAGATTAAATGCCAGCTCTCTGACCAGAATGGCCATTGGGTGATATCTTCCATTCAATATGGTCAGTGCATAATTCATAAGAATAAAATCTTTCCTTCTTTCATGTTACACTAATTCACTTGGCAAGACCAAAATTGTATGATTGGTATGTGAAGTAATTAAAGAGTTCAACAACAGTGGCCTTCTTTAGTTGAATGGCAAGACAAGCCGTATGAAGATGTAGTTATATGTGAATGCTTATCTTGAAAGATATTTGTTATATTATCAGAATTATTTCAATATCTATTAAAGATAGAAAAATGAGCTGACGATATTCCTCACCTTGGTTTTTTGTGTATTTTCACACTCTAATGTAATTGCATCTTGGTAATCTTTTTTTTTTTTTTAATATAGACCTGTTCATTACCCATCTATACACTTCTTGCTTAAATTTTCAATTTTCACATTTATTCTCTGCACATAGCTTTGTATTTTCAATATACAGGGTTATTTTTTCTATGTGAATAAATACAATGTTTATTTTTATAAATCTCAGACTTTTACTTTTAATTTTATATTTGCTATCCTTACTAATTTTTAGAATCTATTCTTTAAGGAAATAGAAATCTGCATGACATCATGCTAGGTCAGTGCTAGGAATTTAATTTAGTTTATTCATTAAATGAGCTAGGTTGGCAAATGCAAGCAGAAAATAAGTTAATTTTCCAACAAAATGCCATTATTCCGTCTGCCCTGTGAACTCTTGCCCTCAGATGAAATTCCAACCAATTTCCATAAATTTTTCTTGACCTTATCAAATGCTTAAAAATCCAATTCATCCAAATATACATAGTGTTGGAGTTTAGAACTTCACCCTATGTGGATATACCCTACCCCTCACTCCTCTCCATCCCCACCAAGCTAGGAATTACCATATTATAGTTGCTTTCTAATATACGTGATATCTAAGTTAGGTGGCAAGAATTCTTTTAGTGTCTGGTTTCTGTGTTCATTGTAATTGGAGCAACTCATTTTGTCAGCTTAGTAGAAAGGCCTTTAAATTTCTCTTGTTTCTCCAACTCTGAAGAGGGTATAGTCTCACACAAGGGAAACAGGTGTGTTTATGATATAACTCAGAAGTACTGTGTCCCTCTTGCTTTAATAATGTCAGTGTTAACCAGTTTCTCGCCCTTTGACTTCTCTGAGTAGAAAATGCAGAGTTGATTGACTTTAGTAAAGAAAATTATTCTAAGAAATCCACATGGGTCTTTTCAATCAGATAAGGTCTTAAAAGCAGAGACAAGACTTCCCAGAGGAAAAATAAATTTAACCTGAGGATTGAAGCTTTAGCTTGTGTCCAATGGGACAACCCTATATAGGTTTTGATTCTGTATAGATTTTGGGCTTTCCTTGGAAGCCCTCTATACTTTTATCCTTACAGTAAATCCAATAATTTACTGCCATTTCTCACAATTTCAGTATATGTCCCCTAGTGCTGTTTTTTTCCTCAAATTGAACTCTGAGTCAAATGGTGGTGACAGATGGAGCTCAAAAAAGATAGAATCTTAGGATGAGTTTTCTGAACTGCTTCTAGTACTGTTTCTCTAAGATGACATTTAAAGTCATTGATAATAATTTTTATTGGTGAAGAGGGGACTGGTAGTTTATGGTAAGATATGGTAGAATTATATAAAATATTGCTGTAAGACACCAATAATCATATGCTTATGAAAGATAAGTTTCTAGGTGATGATGTATTTGATACCTCAATAAAATTAAATTAAATTAAGGAGTTTATTGTATTTATTGGCTGGTTGTTCCAACTGTACTGTATGAGAAACTGTGTTTCTCCCCTAATTAGGGAAATAAATAACTAAAGGTTATTTATTCCCAGTTGAAAATCTTTGTATGTGACCGGAAAGCTTCTATGCTTGTCCTGAAAGAAACCTTTTACTTCTGTATCTCCAAGACTAAGGATAGTTTAAACCAAAGTCTTAGTCTGCAAGTGGTAATTTTCAAAGCAAGTCATACTCACAACTTCATAATATTTCTTCTGTTATAACAGGGACACTAATTAGAGATACTGAAAGTTGTCATAGATGAATATTAGAGGGTCCTAATGAAGGGACAGTCAACTCTTGTATTTTGCTGAGTCTCCCTGCCAATACAAGAAACTCTCTCACCCTTACCTGGGTCTGCCCTGCTCTGCCTAGAGAAATTGTAATTGAATCCCCTGTGGCAAGTGCCTTGCAAAGTTTTGCTCACTCTCCTCGGGACTTAAACTCACTAGTCCATTTTGCTTCTACACCTATAACTATTTAAGTCCCAACAGGCCCTAGAAGGTGCAGCACAAAGTGTGACCCTAAAAAAGATACACTACCTGCAAAAATAACTGCATAATTTTCCAACTTTTACAGTCAGAGAACTGAAAAATAGGTCTGTGGATGGAGTTTAAAACTATGAGATTATGGTGGAAAAAACAAAGTAGATGGGACCAAATTTATTGATATAAGCCCACTAAGTAGATTTTGGGTTCAGTGTTTTAATTTAAGGACTTAAAAGGATCTCTACAGTGAAGAAGTTTGTAAGTACAGAATTCCTTGAATAAAGGAGAGGCTCTGTATCCTAAAGAAAGGATACTGCTATGTTGTTAACTATTTATACTGTACATATGTTTCCCAGCCAAATATCTGGGAATTCTGGTCATTTACCAAAATAATTGTGCATGGATGAAGCAGAAATAATAATATTTTTCACGGAGAACTAGAAACTGACTGAGCTGACAATAATGCCAGACACACAAAGCATCATTGCTGTTTACCAGTCAGAGTAGGGGTTTATGGAAGTCAGATAATCAATGAAGTTTTACCTCAGCTTTGTCTTATAGTGGATGCAGTGGATGCCTGAATACCTGCTGTGGTTATTTTTTTCCAATTTTAGAATGTGTAATTGCTATAGTTAGACTCAGCAACTGGCAGAATCCAGTTATGATGGTATCCAGATCTGTGGAATGAGAGGTATCATGCTAGAAAAGGCCAAGTGTAATACAGTAAGAACTACCTCTACTTACAAAAACAATAGTACCATTATTCCAGAGAGATTTCAGAGAGTCCTCATTCAATTAATCAATTTGACCTGTGCAGAAGACTAATGGATCTTGAAGAATGACAGCAGATTAACTTTACCAGGAGATAACTCCAATTGCAGCTGTTGTTCCAGATATACTTTTCCTTGCTAAAGTAAATTAAGGCATTCCATGATACCTGATATGCAACTATTGTTCAGGAAAATGCTCTGTGTTTGAAACTTTTAGGAAAAAACAGCAAAATCTGTTTCTTTCCAGCTGTCATTGCAAACAATATGCCTTCTATGACCTGTCTTGGGAGTATATCAACAACTCTTAAACCTTATGTAATAATTTAGTCCACAGGACTTTGGTCACTTTTGCCTACTTAAAGACATCATGCTAATAATAATATTGATAATATGATGATTAGAATTTGCAAGTATTCTAGACATAACACTTTAGGATGTGAAGCATGTCAAGACATCCCTTCTAATGTGAAAGATAATTGTTGTATCTGGACCCTCCTGCACTAAAAAAGGAGCACAATGGCTAGTTTTGTTCTCTTTGGATTTTTTAGAAACAAATTATTATTTATTTGAATGTGTTACTCTGGTCCATTTGCTAAATTACCATTAAAACTGCAACAAGTCCAGGCTCCTGGAAAAGCTGTTCTGACAATTGGACACCATTATCCAGCAACTCCAATGGTTCTTGACGCATAAGTGGTAGATGTTCTCTGGACCTTGGACAGTTCCCTATAGGTGAATCCTGATGCAGACCCATAAAACTTTGAAGAAAAACCCCATTATCTTTTGTGAGATAACTTATGAGACATATTTTGTGAGATATCCACTACTCTGTTGAAATAAACCTATTGGGTTTGCTACTGGGACTTAGTTGAAACTAAATACTTAACTTAGAGCCACCATGTTATCATAGAACTTGAACTCCCCCATCTTGAACTGGGTATTATTTGACCCACTGTGTTGAACAATATTGATTACAAAGGGAAAAATGGGTTGCTATTGAAGTGGAAATCGGAAACATTATATTAGTAACATGGGATATCCCACAAGGAATCTCAGTGTTACTATGTCGTATAGAAAAAATCAAGATGTGGGGAAAAGATACACAAATACACCTTTGGCGGGACTACAAATTAGTACAACCACTTTGGAAATCAGTATGGAGATTTCTCAAAGGACTAGGAATGGAATCTCCATGTGACCCAGATGTTCCACTCATTGGTATTTATCTAAAAGAACTAAAATCCGCATATTATATTGATATAGACATATCAATATTTATAGCAGTGTAATTCACAATTGCCAAGATATGGAACCAATTCAGGTGCCCATCAACAAATGAATGGATAAAGAAAATGTGGCACATGCACAATGTAGTTTTATGCAGCTGGAAGGAAGAATGAAATTGTGGTGTTTTCTGCTAAATGGACAGAACTGAAGATCTTCATGCTAAGTGAAATAAGCCAGACTCAGAAAGTCAAAGGTCAAATGTTTTCTAATAAGAAGAAGCTAGAGTAAAATAAGGGGGGATTATTTTGGAGGACTTCATGAAAATAGAACAAAGATCAGTGGAGTAAAGGAAGGGCATTGAGGATAAAAGAGGAGCTGTGGGATAAAATCCACCAGATTATGCTATGCACATATATGAATATACCATAGTAAATTTCACCTTGAATCCTATAAAGTGCCAATTTAATAAATAAATAAATAAATGTAAGACCAGTAGAGTAGAGGAAGGGAAATAAGTAGAGGGAGGAGGATAGGGAAAGTGAGGATACTGGGGATGTAAATGGAGCAAAGTATATTCTATATATGTATGAATATGTCAAAATGAACTCTACTATTATATATAGCTGTAATCTACTGATAAAAACATTTTTAGAAGCCAATGGAAAACTTCAAAACCCTTATTAGTTAGAATTTTTAATGGCTAACTCTTCAGATTCAAAGATTTTAATCACTTTACCAGACAAAGAACTACTAACAGCTGAGGTAACTGGTGAGGGAAAAAGTATTACAGAAGGATTAGTAAAAGATAGTAGTTATGAACACCAGCTATTATCTCCTGACTAGTTGCAAAAATGAAGACTGTACTAGTTATATTTAATGAATGATTTTATATGTTAACTGTTAGGATTTGGATCTGAAGTCTCCTCCAAAAAGTTCATGTGTTAGGCAATCAGCAGTGTTAGGAGGTAAAGATATGATCATGACAGCCCTAATCTCATCCATGGATTAACCCATTTGAGGGGTTAATAATTTAATGGACTGCTGAGTGGTATGTGATAGGACTAGAGGAAGTAGATTACTGAGGGCACGGCCTTGGGGTCTTTATCTGTTCCCATTCCCTTCCTCTCTCTCTTTTTGCCTTCTGGCTTCCATGAGCTGACAGCTTTCTTCTACCCTACCTTCCCCCCATGATATTTTAGCTTTGGAGCCTGCTGATGGTGACCTGAACCTCTGACACTATGAACCCAAATAAACTTTTCCTCTTCTAAATTGCTCTTGTCAGGAATTTTTTTTCACAAGGACGAAAAGCTGACTAACCTAGAAATTGGTATGAAGAATGGAGTTCTTGCTGTGATTATAACTGATGATATGATTCAGAAGTCTGGGGAATTAGTCTGCAGGAAGAGTATGGAAAAGTTTGGAGATCCAAGATGGAGAAGCCTTAAATTTGTAAGTAGAGGCTAATGGCAATTCTGGTGGAAATACAGAACAGAATGTCAATAGAAATGTGAATAGTAGACTGTGCTCATAATATTTCAGATGAAAATGAGACTCTACTGGGAATTGTACTAGAGGTCATTTGCGTTACATTGTGAAAGAACTTGTCTCCATTTTGTTCAGGTCCTGAAAGTTTCTTTAAGGCTTAATTTTAAGGTAGTGAACTAATTATCTATTGGAGGAAATTTCGAGGTATCATAGTATTCAGTGGCATAGGTATTGCTTGTGGCTTTTAGCCACGTTTATTGTGATAATCATAAGCAGAAAGCAGAAGGTAAAGATTTTTTAAACTTATACCTTGGCCACAAAACCATAGGTAAAATTTGGGCTAAAAAAGGTGTAGTTGCCAAGATTCATGCTATTAATTAGAAACCAAGTACTCTGCACAGAAACTATAGGAAAAATGCTTTGAGGCCATCTTGGGAATCAAAAAGACCAATCCATGATAGGCTAAAGGGTGTAAAAGTGAAAAATCATATGAGAAGAGACCATGTGGACAATCTTTTTGCTTAGAGGTTCCTAAGGAGAAGTTGTTTGCCTGGGATTTGTTTCACCATGTTTAACAACCCAGACACTCAGAGGCCCCTGCAACCATGGTTCTAGGAGGTCCAGCTACAGCTTGAGCTGGTGGCAGCCCTTTGCATTGTCTATGTGGCACTGGTTCTGCGGACAGGATGCTGGAGTTAGATGATCAGAGAGGCTTCCATCTGGATTTCAAAGGAAGACCTGGAGACTAGGCAAAGTATAGCTGGGCCAAAACCCCAGTAAGGCAGCCCTTGAAACAGTGACACACATGAAGGCTTGAGAGTAAAGCCAGAACCTCAATGGAGACAGCAGGAAGTTAGAGATGCCAAGAACATGAAACCTCTATCAAGGAAAGCTTTTAGCAGCACTAAGAGTCAGATCAATAGTGTAGCCATATGGGTTGCACTGACAAGACCATAGGGGCAGGGCTGCCTAATGCTTTAAGGCCCAAATCTTGCCAGCACATGTCCCATAACCTGAATGCATAGCTATAGGACTTGTTCACCTCGTTAGGTTTTGATCTTGCTTTGGTTCTATCCTTTCTTTCTATGTCCCTATTCCTTCCTTTTAGAATAGGATTTTTTAAATATATGTCATTATATATTGGAAGCATGTAACTGGACTTTTGTATTTTTACAAGGATTCACAGGTAAAAATTTGCTTTGAGTCTTGGAGAAGACATTGGAAATAAACTTTTGAGCAATGCTGCAACTGTTAAGACTATGGGAACACGTGGAGATGAACTATATGCATTTTGCATCATGATATGGGTATGAGCTTTTGGTATATAATGTTATGATTTGAAAATGGAATGTCTCCTCAAAAGCTCATGTGTTAGGCAATACAGCAATATTGAGAGGTGGAAAGATTGAATTATGAGAGTGCTGACCTCATCAGTGGATGATTTGATAGATTAATAATTTGAATTGACTGCTGGGTGATAACTGCAGACAGAGTAGAGTTGATGGAAGTAGGTCATGGGGGCATGGACACAGTGATGAAAAGCTAAAGATACCAACTTGCATGGTTCTGGCCACATTGCCCAAATATTTGGTTAGACTTTATCCTGTATGTTTCTGTGACAGTATTTTTTTTGGATGAGATCAACATTTAAATTTGTTGACTTGAGCTGAGGTTTATTCCTCAGTGGTAGAGCACTTGTATAGCATGTGCAATACCCTGAGTTTAATCCCTGGCACCACATACATACACAAACACTCTCTCTCTCTTTCTTTCTCTCTCTCTCTCTCTCTCTCTCCCCCCCCCCCTCCTTCCCTCCCTCCCTCCCTCTCTTTCTCTCTCCCCCCCACACACACCCCACCGCCTCTTTCTCTCTCTTCTGTTCTTTAGAATGCCAATACAGTATTAATATATCTTATTTTGTTAAAAAAAATACATAAATAAACCTTTTTTTTTTCCTTTCATATTTCCTTGTCATTAAACATTAATATGTTAGTAATAGTTAATTTTATATCACATCACAACATTTAGGTACTTTATACAAATAAAGAAGTGTGAACACTGCCCAAGGTCTTTGCATCACTGTCTTCTAAAAAAAAGCTATTATGTTCTTTGTTGTATATAAAATACTTGTATCAGGTCAGGCAGATGTATGACATTGTTATTATCTTTATTTGGAGATTAATATGGTTGCTCAGTTAATAAAGACTGGAATACGAAAGCCAATTTTGTGTGTAATGCTGTTTGCTTGGGTCACTCAGTCATTACAATACAAATCTAGTTGCTGAAGTTATTTTATACATATGATTAAAGTTCATAATTGGTTGATTTTAAGAAAGGGTGATTAGCTTAGATGGGCCTGATCCAATTAGCTGAATATGCTTAAAAGAAGAACTGAAGCTTCCCTGGGAAAAAGAAATGCTGCCTGTGAATATGTTGTGCCAGAGAACTCCATCCTGACCTTTCCTGATCATCAACCATAAGAATTTTGTATTCGCTTGGGTAAACCCTACGACAGCATAAACCAATTTCTTGTAATAAATCTCTTTATACCTATTTGCTATTGCATCTTTTTCTCTGGTTGTACTGTACAAGGCAGAAATATATATTTCTCCCAAGTGACATAATGATAACAACTGATACAGATAGAGGATAAAGTGCCACTTTTCAAAATAGTCAATTTAAGTATTATGCAAATTTAAAATCACCAACATCATCATATTTAAAATTCATTTTAATTCTTTCAAATCTGGGTTTAATTAAGTGGTTGTTTATATTTTCTACATTGTTTAGCAATATGTTTAGGTCTAATATGTCAATATGTTTAACTGATGCTTCATTAGCAAAAGTACATGGTAGCCTATATTATATAGATAATTAACTTGAATTAATGAAAGAAACTCTAGACTTCCAGAGAATGTAAAATGAAAAGGTGTATGGTAAAATCATCTTTAGATTTAAGCATTTTGATATTGATAAATCAATACGAGCAGATAAACTTGGAAGTTGATAGGCTTTTTTTTTTCAAATATCTTGTTACTAGGGGCTTGTGGTGAAGAAAATGGGAGATGTTGATCAAAAGTAAAAATTTTCAGATATGAGTAAATTCTGGGAATAACTATAGACTAACTATAGTTAACAATACAAATGAAATCATTTTTTGTTGATTACTGATCATTCAGTTTCTGCTTTAACTTTCATATTTGTTTGATATACTTCTTGAGACATATCTAGTGATTCCTAATGGGTTAAGTCAGAATAGCTATATTTCTTTTTTTTTTTTTTTTAAAGAGAGAGAGAGAGAGAGAGAGAGAATTTTTTTAATGTTTATTTTTTTTTTTTAGTTTTCGGCGGACACAACATCTTTGTTTGTACGTGGTGCTGAGGATCAAACCGGGCTGCACGCATGCCAGGCGAGCGCGCCACTGCTTGATCCACATCCCCAGCCCAGAATACCTATATTTCTATAGAAAGACATATGGTATTTATGTAACCATGAAGTCACAAATTACATAGCTATTTCTACATGTTCTCTTAATGTAATTTGTATTTTCCTACTGACTAATATTATTCAGTATGTTTTATGTGTATATCATCTTTATGATATAGTAGTGAAAGATTTTGCTCTAACATTTTGCATAGTATTCTTATTGAGTAATAAATATTCTTCATATATTCTTCATAGAAATACTTAGTCACTTACAAATATTGTTAGTATGTTCTCCTATTTAATGTTGTGTTGTATGATTTTCTCAATATTACATTGAGGAAATCAGCAATATGAAATTTTTCCAAACTTTGATTTATTATTTATTTTCTTCTATATGGAGTGACTTTTGAATCATTTTAAGAAATTTTTGCCTTATAATGATTATCTCACAGAAATAGTAAAGTTTATATTTTAATTCTATGTTTGTGATTTTTGGATCTTTAAATTTTTGTGTTCAATTCTATTATTTAATCATGGATATTTTTGTAAAAAGTTTTGAGAATATTGTGAAGAAATAGATTTATTTTTCTATAAACAAGCAAACAACAACGAAGGCTGTTGCTCCATCACCATTTCTAGAAAAGACTAACCTTTTCCAATGTAATATTTTTGGCATCTGTATTGAAAATGAATTGACAACATATGCATGAGGCTATTTCCATATTTTCTATTCTGGTTCTTCAGATCACATATTCTGATGTACATCTAGCTTTACATCAATATTATGCTATTTCTTAATATTGAGAAAAAGTCTTGAAGTAAAATATTTTTGTTCTGCCATATTTGTTCTACTTTGTAGATTCTATTTGCTATTCTACGTCTTCTTTAAATTCTACATATTTTAAAAATCAGTCTATTGCAACAAATACATATCTGCTAGATTTTAATTAGAATTGTGTTGATTGATAGGATAATTTAGAATTGCTAGATTAACAATGTTGAGTCTTTCAATTCATTAATATCATCTATTTCTCTATTTTCATAATTGTTCTTTCAAAACACACTGTAATCTTGATTGTTTGTATTTTGTACACATGTTGTTAAGTTTATCTTTTGATGTTTCAGCTTTTCTGATGCTACTGATAAATGTTGTTTTAAAAATCAACTTTTTAAATGATTTTTGCTATTGTGTAGAAATGCATTTTAAAAATATTATATATTATAACTTTGCTAAATTTATATATCACCTAAGCAGTCTTTTGTAGATTCATATATAGTCCTGTCACTTCCATTGGTATTGTTTAGCTAGATTTATTGAGCCAGTGAAGACACTGCATTGCAATTTTGGAATAAGGCTTCCATGTCTTATTCTCAATATTAGGTGCAGATTATTTTTTTGAGAATTTTAATAAATGTTCTTTATCAAGTGAAATGAATTTCTTGTCTAAATAGCTAAGAGATTTATTCTTTTTACATCAACAAGTGTTGAATTATTATAAGTATTATTGTACTATCTATTGAGATGATTATATGATATTTTTCCTAAACTCTGTTAATGTAGTTAATTACTCAACATGGATTGAATTTTGAATGTTCAATCAACTTTGTGTTCCTTATAAAAAATCCACTTGGTCATGAATATTTAATACAGTCTCAAATTCAGTTTCTTTTTTTTTTTAGATAAAATCATTTTATTACAAAACGTTGCAAATGATGTAAAGAAATTAACGGTGTTTTGATTATTTCAACTTTTCAGGTAACCACCTAAACATATATATTATATATATATATAATTTTTTTTTGGTTTAGGGACCACTCTAATGGCCTAATTTTATTTATTTACTTTTATTAGAGCATTATACTTATACACAGCAATTTAGTTCATTTTGACAAAATCATATATGCCTGCAGCCAGATTCAATTTGTTATTATTTTCTTTAGAATTTTGTGGCTACCTTTAGGAAATGCATTATTGGTGATTTTATTGTAATGCCTTTTTTTCTGATTTTCCTATCAGGATAATAAAAGCATCATAAAATTATTTGAAAATTATTATTTCCTTCTTAATTTATGTTTGTGTAAATTGATATTATATCTTACTCCAATATTGGATAGAATTAATAAGCAAAACCTTTTGTTTTTTAATATATAAGGACATTTAAAATTATGAATTCAATTTATTTATAGATGAAAAGTTTTATAGAATATAGATTTTCTGGGGTTTTCTTTTCTGGTATATTAGCAGGTAGTATGTATCTTTGATGGATTTTTCTTATTTTTCTAGGTAGATTTTTTTGGTCATAAATTTGTCCCATTCCCTTATTTTCCTTTTAATGTCTGTGATATTTGTAATAATGTCTTCTTTTGCATTTTAGATGTCAATACTTTGTTTTTCTCTTAAATTGATCAGGTTAGATATTTTATCAGATATTTAAATTTTATGTATGTTATAAACTCCAAAATTCTTTGATATTATGTGTATTATATGTGGCCAATTGTATTATAAAATAAAAACATTGTATTTTAGTTAACTTGATTTCATTGCATTCCCTGGATATTTTTTCCATAGTTATTTACCTTCAGACTACAAAATGTCCTATAGTATTTCAGGTAGTGCCTTATTTCTTTTAATCTTTTGTTTCATGGTAAATATCCTTTTGCACTACCAGTTTTCAAGATTCTATATGAAAAACATGAAATTCTAGATTGATAGATCATTTTTCCATCTAGTGCTTTATAGAAAGCCTGCAGTATTCTTTTCTTTGCTCCTGTGTATATTATATGTCTCTTTTATGATGATGTTGAAGGTGATGTGTTTATCATACTGCCAGCACTTTAACTATGTTATGCCTTAGTGTTGTCTTGTGCATTTTTCCTTTGTTTGGGAGTCATTGACCTTGGGTTTCTCGGTTCTTAATTGGCACCAAATTTGGAAAGTTTTAGGGATTATTTTTATGATTTTTTTTGTGTTTATTCTCTTGGGGACAGTTATCATATGCATACTAGGTTGTTTGATGATTATATAAGACATAATTGCTGCACATTGTTTTTTGTTGTCATGTTTTTAATATTTTTGCTTCAGTATGGGTAGTGTCCAATTTACTGGCATCAAGTTCACTGATACTGTGTTCTGTTAGTGTCCTATTTGTACAAGGTCTATTCTGTAGTTTGTCTTTCAGATATTGTATTTTTTCAGTTGTTGAAGTTCTGTTATTTTATAGTTCCCATGATTTCTGGTTTTCAATTTAAAATGCTGTAACAAAAATATCATAGACTGAGTGGATTGAACAACAAACAACTGATTTTACACATTTCTAGAGGCTGGGAAGTACAAGACCATATGTCCACATGGTCAGGTCCTGGTGAGCATTCTTACTGATTTCCTCACATGTACACTTTCTTGCTGTATCCTCACAAGACTATGGTGGAGATAGAGAGGAAGCAAGCTCTTTTTTGTCTACTCTTAGGAGGTACTAATATCAGAAGGGTTCCACCCTTGTAAGATAATTAGCTCCCAAAGACCTCATCTATTTATACCATAACACTGAGTGTTAGGATGTCAACATTTGATGGGGTTGGGGAGGGGTGGAGAGATGCAATCACATACTTCATAACACTCATGTAATAATTTTTATCAGATTCTGGACATTTTATATAATACATTGCATAGTGTCTTGATTATATAATCTTTCTTTAAATGATGTTGAATATTTTTTAGTTTTAATTTTTCTGGATAGATATGCATTTTAATAGCAGATCCATTGTGATGGTGATGATGAGGAGGAGAATACATGTAGAGGTGTGTGTGTTTGCATTGATAGGACAACTCTAAAGTCATTTTTCTCCAGAGACTTTAATCCACCGGTTAACAGAAGAAAATGGACATTTAGGGACTCTATAAAATTCTCCAGATGTTTAACAAATCTTTCCTGTTTTGTAAGATCTCTAATATCTCTCAAATACTATGCAAGCTCTGGGAAATGTTGCTAGACTTTCTTGGGTAATTTTTATTTTCTTGGTAGTTTTCTTTTTCTAACCACATACTATCTCACCTTCACATGTGTACCTCAGAGTTCCGGTAATAAGTCAAGGGAATACCTATGATTTATTAGTCCCTTTTTGGTCAATGTCCCTCCTAACAAATACTTTGCCCTTTATTCCTGTTTCTTTATTTTTATCTGAACTCTAACATTCATCTTCTCAAATTAGTAGGATCAGTGTGTTCTATGTGAGTTGCCTGCCTCTATGCACTTTGAAAAACCATCCAATCAAAAAATTGGACAATTTTAGGGACTCAGGGATTTATAGTCTTATGCTATCTTTTAATCAATGCCTGCAAAGAGTAATTCTTAAAAAAATAGACTCTCTTTTATTAGAGTTGTTTTATGCTAACAGAAAATCTGAGCAGAACATACAGAGTTCCCTTGTCTGCTATAACACATGCACAGTTTCCAATATCATTATCAGCGTGGCGTATTTGCTACAATGGTGAACTCACATTGACATATCACCATCACTCAAATTCCACAGTTTACATTAGTTTTACCCTTGATGTTGTACATGCTCTGCAAATGGAATAATCATAATGACATGAATCCACCACTATAATATACAAAGTATTTGACTTTCTTAAAAACCTTCTGTTCTCTATTTATTCATTTCTCATTCCTTGAGTGTTTTTTTTTAAAAATCTCCATAGTTTTAACTTTACAAAAATGTCATATATTTGGAATAATTGAGTGTGTAGCCTTTTAGACTGATTTCTTTCATTTAGGAATATCCATTTAAGTTTCTTTCATGTCATTTCATGACTTGATATCTAATTTCTATTTAGTTTCAGTAATATTCCAAAGTATGGATTTATAACACTAGAAGGATTTGTCTTCCTATTATAGGACGTATGGGTTGCTACCAAGTCTTAGCAAGTATGAATAAAACTGCTATGAACATCTGTGTTCAAGATTTTGTGTGGATATATATTTTCAGTTTCTCTCAATATTAGCAAGACACTTTTGTTGGATTATATAAGAGAATATTCAGTTTTGTAATGAACTGTTTTAAACTGTCTTTCAACTCACATACCATTTTGCATTCTCACAAATGAATGAGAGATCATATGGCTCTAATCCATCCCAGTCAGTGTTTGATGTTGTCAGTATTCTTGATTTTGGCCATTTTAATGGATGTGTGGTGATATCCTATTATGGTTTCAATTTGCATTTTCATGATGAAATATGACATGGAACATATTTTTATATGTTTATTTGCTGTTTATCTTCTTTGGTGAGAGATCTATGTAATGATTTGAGCCACTTTCCTTAATCAGATTACTTGATTTCTTATTGAGTTTCAAGATTTCTTGGTATATCTTAAGTGACAGTCCTTCATCTCCTATAAGTCACAAATATTTTCTCCTAGTCTATGACTTTTGTGTCTATGTCCTTAACAGTGTCTTTTACTAGGTAATTTTTTTTTTTATTTTTAATGAAGTCTAGTTTATCACTTTTTTTTGGTACTGTAGTTTGAACCCAGGGGTGCTTAACCACCAACCACATCCCCAAGCTTTTTATGATTTATTTTGAGATAGGTTCTTGCTGAGTTGCTTAGGGCTTTCCTGAGGCTATCTTTGAACTTGCAATCCTCCTCTCTCAGCCTCCAGAGCTGCTGTGATTATAGGTGTGTACCAGTGCGTGCAGCATTCTCAATTCTTTTTTAATGGATCATTGATAGACTCAATGTCATCTAAACTTTCTCCTGTATCATCTTCTAAGAGTTTTATACTTTGTGTTTTACATTTAGGTTTGTGATTAATTTTGAGTTAATTTTTGTGAAAGGTGTTTGTTTTGTCAAAATGTAATGATTTGCATGTGAAGATCTGGTTGTTCTAACATTGTGTTGAAAAGCTCATGTGTTCTTCATTGTATTGCCTTTGTTACTTTAACAAAGTTTAGTAGATTATTATTTTTGTGGGTATATTTCTGGGTAGAACTTATTTTTTCACTTACTTTCTTCAGGTTTCTAATTGTGTATGAGGAAAGCCTAGTTAAGTCTCAGTTTATCTTTGACCTAAAGAGGAAGTCATGCAGAATAATTTCTGAATGACATTGTATTTGTTCTAAGTAGGATTTTATAAAGAAGCATGATTTAAAATAAGTTTTAGTATAGCAAAAAGAGAGAAGATGTGGCTGGTGGGATATGAAGACATAATTAAGAATAAGAATAAAGTAAAAGTGACTTCATTGATGTTTGATTTAGCATAGTTAATTAAATATATCCTAAATGTTTGACTCTTTTTTATCATGTACTAGCTTAGACTTATTCTTCTTTAAAGGTATTGGAAAATAATTTAATGTAGTATTAGATAGTATAATTATTTTAGTCACAATGAACACAATAAAGAAAATGCCTACTATGTGATTGGTCTCTTGCTATTTAAATCAGTAGTGAATTAAGGACTATTAATTGTGATGCTTCCAGTAGTATCAATTCCATTAATAATATCATTTGGAAGGCAAATTATACTTTTCCAGTTTATTTCACATAAAATATTGTTTTCATTTGTTTGAGCTGCCATAACAAAATGCCACAGCTTAAATGAGGGAAGCTCATACAAAATGCCACAGCTTATACTTCTGGAAGCTGGAGGTCCAAGATCAAGGTGTTGTCAGGGTTGGTTTCTGGTAAGGATAATCTTCCTGGATAGCAGATGGCTACCTATTCACTGTGTCCTCATATGGCCTTTTTATCTGTGCAAGTGAGAAGAGAAACAGAGGAGACAGGAGCAGAGAGCCTGCTCTTTAATATCTTTCTTTTTTTTCTTTTCTTACAAGGATATCAAACTTATTGGATAAGGAACTCACCATTATGACACAATTTAATCTTTAATCCTTTAAGTTCCTCTCTCCAAATAGAGTCATATCAGGGGTTAGTGGTAAACAGATAAATTTTGGGGTAACACATTTGGTTCATAACAAATATCTTATTTGATAATTGGTTTCCACACTTAAAGCTATGAGTTTATATTTTGCATAGTTATATAGCTTTTTGCATTACCAAAAAAAATAAAGAAACCACTTACATTGCTTAAAAAATATTTCTTAACTTTCACACTTTTTAATGGTGGAATGTGTAATAAGGAAAAAGTGAATGAAAACTATAGATACCATTAAAATAAAATGCTAATGTGAACACTGTTGTTGCCCTCCTGATTAAGCAAAATATCTTTAATCTTCTTTAGAGACCACATCATTTAAACCCAAGCTATTATTTCCTTCCTCCCTCCCCTAATCCCATCTCTTTCTTTCCAAAGGTAAGTCCTATCCTAAATTTTATGACAATATTTTCTTTGATTTTTATTTAGAGTTGCTACATCAGTGTGTAGGCATAAGCCATATATTATTTAATGCTGCCTATCCATAATTTCTATAAGTGAAATAAAACTGCATATATTTTTCTGAAACTTTACTTTGCTCAACTTGCTTTTGAAATTCATTCTCTCATCACATGTGTCTTTAGTCATTCACTTCTACTGCTCTGTAAGTCCACTGCTTGTATGTGTCATAATTTATTATTTATAATGCTGATGAAATTTGAGTTGATTTTGCTGCTGATTTTGTAATAACTATGCCTCTGTATGTCTCCTGACTTGAAAGATTTCCCCTTAGTCATATGCCTACAAGTTGAATTGCTGGAAACCAATGTTGAACATGTACAAATTTACCACAACTGCCAAATAGGGTAACCAGTTTGCACATTCAGTAGCAGTAATATTAAATTCAATATGCAAAATCAAGTCTTTCAGAAACTAATTGTACTCGTGTTGAAACTTCTCTTTCCAGTATTTTATGCTTTTCATGTTTGATGAACTAGGCTGCATTCTAGGTCAATTATTAGCATCTGTCTGAATTCAGTTATACATCCTTCCTTTGGCTTAAATATACCAAGTAAATCTACCCATTGAATTTCTATTACCAATTATACACATATAGATATATTTTGCCTTTTAAAGCTCTATTTTGTTCATAGTTTATTTGAATATATCTCCACTTCTACTTTATAACTGTCAATGTATCTCAATTTTATCATTCAGAACCTTCTCAGATACTTTTTTAAGCATTTTGAGTTTTCTCTTTTGCTCTAAATCATTCATGATTCCATATAATTTTCCTCTTTTGAATTGGTTTTTAACATGGTCTTATAGAAATAATTTTATACTATTTTTCCTGTGCAAATAATCTTGCTTTATTGCCTCTAAATATGATGTCAATTACCTGTGCTTCCACTTTTTCTCTTAAGAATTTCCCATGGTTATTAGTATTCAGCAGTCATATATATATACATCTCATTATGTCAATGCTGACATTTAAAGTCCTTTTGAAAAGTCTTTAAACTAACAGATTTGATTTGGCTAATGTAGACATATAAAAATAGTTGGGCATTCATATATATTAAATTTTAAAGTTAAGAATCCATTAGCTACCCTGCATTCCTGAAACAGTACTGGAGTTTATAAACATGACTTCATTTAAAAAAACAAAACAAAAAATCTTCCAAACTATGTCATTTTCTTTCATGTGGTTTATCTAGAAACAACATTGTACTTTCCTAATTGTACCAACACTGGTAAAGCTTTGAAAGGTTTGTCATATTCAATTAAATAAATTTGACATGTTATGAGGCAGACATATGCCCTGTGTATAATACCATTTCAAGTAACCAAATATGACATAATGTGATACTGAATTACATTTTCTCCTTTTTGAGATAGGGAAAATATTTCCAACATGTATAACTATAACAGGTATGTTGTATCTGTGCTAGACACTTAACAAGGAATGTCAGTAGACTGGCAAAAAGAAGAAAAAAAAAAAGAAATCCACAATGATTTCTAGAATTGAAAATATAATCATTTGTTTTTCTCTTTAGGAAATAGAAAAACCTAATACATCTCACCTTCATCATTTTTCAGTCAGTATAGTGAGCAGGATTGAAATCTAATAAATTGGTATTATTATTATTATAGTTTAATCAATAAGAGTTGCATTAAAATGAACCTTAAAATGTGTAACTCAGTAGCTATTGTGTCAGCATGTTGTTAATTCAAAAATTCAGTAATCTCAGGTAAGTTTATGCTTGCTATGTGAAGTAGTACTGTTTTTGGTCAGGATAATTTGTATCTATGGTGAAAATCACTGAGTGTCCAAACACCAGTAGACATGAAAGCTGTAATAATAGCAGAAGCTGAAAATGCTCATCTATTGAAATTTGTTTTATCTTTTTCATTGCTGTGGCCAGAAGAAGTGACAACAATTTTAGAAGAAGAAAAGTTTATTTGACACTCAGTTTCAAAGGTCTCAGTCCACAGATGACTTAATTCCATTGCTCCGGGCCAGAAGTAAGGAAGAACATCGTGGTGGAAGAGCAAGGCAGGGGAAAAAATGCTCAGAATATCATACCAGGAAGAAGAGAGAGCCTCCCCTCATCATAGGCAAACTATATATATTCCAAAGACATACACCCAGTGATCCACCTTCTGCAGCCATGACCTACTTCCTGGTAGTTACCACCCAATTAATCCCTATCAGAGGATTAATGCATTAAGACTCTCATAACTCAATCCTTTCACATCTAAGCTTTCTTGCATTACCTCACACATGAGATTTTTGGACATGTAATATCTAAACCATAACAAATGATTTTGCTAGATTGCTTCTTTACTTATTCATTCATTAACTAGGTATCATATCTATAAAAGTAGCATATTCCAATCAGGTGGATTAATGGAAGATATTCTTGAATATATATTCCAGTTTTCATAGATTCATGTGGTACTGAGTCTGTTTGTAAAAGACTCATACACTAATATATACTTTCATGAAATTTTCTTTGATTAATTGGACCATTAAATAGTCATTTATAATATCAATTATGCTTAAGTACAAAACTTACTATCTTCATATCTATTTTAAATTTAATACAGTGGGCAGAAATGGCATACTTTTTTCCTAAGCTGAAAACTTTATTATAATTACATACAATCATATTCATTTTTCTAAGCAAAGCAATAAGAAGCTGTCAGTCTTCTCTGTTATGATATATCAGATTAGCACTAAAGTTGTTCTATGCACTGGAGCAAACATTTTACTTATTAAAATACTTAAAATTTATCTTCAGGATTCTCAAATGTATATTCACTATAAACATTAATATTTCTGTCAGGAAACTTACCATATTTTTCTCTTTGGCTAACTTACTGTAGACAATAGCAGTAATAGCATTAAAGCTCAAAGTTTCCCAGTAGTCAAATCAGATTTAGTTTAGACAGTATCAATTCTAAGAGGATTGTAAAATACTATTCTAGCAAGTATTTGATGCATGGTTACTAGGTGACTAAATAAAAGTTTGAGAACTAAAAAAATCATGATAATTAATATCCATATTTAGACAATAAGACAATTTTATGCAAAAAGGATCATATATTCAAAATTATATTTGGTGTTTTTATATACACATGTAGCTTTGCATTTTAGGAATCTCCCTCATATTTAGATGGGTTGACATAAGATTGAGCCACCAGTCTCCATTGATACCTCAAGAGCTAAAACAGGAAACATTTTACATGTCACCAGTAGACTACCATATCATGACCACTGATAGACATGTTTGTATGAGGGCCAGCCCAAGCTGTCCATACTTGACATCATTGCAAACAATCAATCTTCACCTACACAGGCTCTAAAATACATTATATAGCTTTTCTTTAAAAAATTACTAGCACTGCTTCCTATAAAACAGACTTGCTTATAAAACCTAAATGTTGCAGCAACAATAGACTTCCTGCCAAATAATGTGTAACCAAGAAAAAAGTAATTGACTTTACTAGAGATGATGCAATGAACCTTAGATGAATTGCACTTGGACACAAACACATGAACCTCCTCCTCAGAAACACATTTTACCAAGAAAAGTTTGTTGAAGAAATGCCTTCATTCTGAGGATTAGAAATGACTATTGTGATATTCAAATAAAAAGTTATCTAATATTCAGGAAGTGTTGGCACTCTCTGATTGCATAATTATGTAAAGATGCAACTGAACCTATGACATATTCCTATTCTGCTAAGGCTAAGAAATGTCATGAACATTTTCATGATTGCTATTAAGTAGAGAGAGAGAATTTTTAAATATTTATTTATTTATTTTTTAGTTTTCAGCAGACACAACATCTTTGTTTGTATGTGGTGCTGAGGATCGAACCCGGGCCGCACACATCCCAGGTGAGCGCGCTACCACTTGAGCCACATCCCCAGCCCCCCTCTGCCATTCTTAAAAGCATTCTCCCTCCATCTCATGACCACATCTGTCATCAAGTTCACTAGAAAAGAATGAGTGTTTCCCCAAGGGTGTTATCTTTAGTGTTTTCCATTTCTTTTTTATAAATATCTGCCATAATTATTACTATACAAACTTGCTTGTGAGGGATAACATTTAATGGGTTTGACAACAAATGTTGAACATCTTTAATATTCTTCAGCTTCTACAAACAGTTCTGAGTCTGCATTTTTAAAAGGAACCAAACTTTGAAAAAATACATATTCTTCAAAAATCAGGTTTTCATGACTAACCTCCTGGTACTCAATGAGAACAATCCACATGCAAGCATCATCATGACCCTGTTCTCCAGGTTTGAGACAAGGTTTCTCCTAAAAGGCAATTATCTAGCAGTGGGAACAGTTAAGGATGATGTTTTAAATTTTTATTCTTTGGCCAGTATTTATATAGCAAATATTAAGTATGCCTTTCTGGGATGCTGACAGCGAATATTGTGCCTTCAAACATTTTCTAATTATAAGAAGATGATGTCTAGTGCCATATAAGTAAATATTGGAAATGACTACAAGTGAATTGAAAGATAATTCTGTCTTTCCCTTTAACAGCCAAAAAAAAATCAATTCTGTGACTCAAAGATATTTTTAGCTACTCAGAAGGGGCATACATTTGAGGTACTGAAAGTGATGCTTTAGATTACATTAAATCAGTGGGTTGGTGTAAAGGGACTCAGAGTAGATCATATTTATTTCCACAACAAATACTGAAATAATGATTGATAGTAATCTATAACTGATATTTGAGAGCAAAAGGTAGGATGGCAGTTGGCAACTTTTCTTTCAAGTTAGAGTTGACAAGGTTTTAGGGTGCCCATGTAAATCTGAGCTTTGAGAATAACTCCTTATCATAATGAAGGCTGATTCTGACACCTTTAAAAAGGGGAAATGTGAGAGTAAGATAGTTGGCAGTTCAGGCACTCATTATCTTATTATAGCCAATGGCATCACTTTATTCAAATAAAAATATTTTATCACTTTTCCTGACTAAACTAATTTAGACTTTTTTAAAATAAAGGTGATTATAAGTGTGAATCTCCATGATGAATTCAGAGATAATTTGCTACTGAGAATCATCAATCACAAGTAGTAATTTAACTCCATTGGATTTGATGACATTATATCCACTGGTGCTTCACTAACAATATTTTAACAAAAGCTGAAAGAGTGACCTAAACTAATTAAAGAAGAACAGCTTAAGATAAAAAAGATATTAAAGTATTAGGAAGGAAACACATGAAATTATGATAGAGTGATTGTTAAAGAATTAGGAACTCATGCATTTTATGAGATCTAAATAGAGGTCTTCCATAAGAATTTTGGTACCCCTGATGATGTATAGATGAAAATCAATATATTATTGTCTGTGTTCAATTACTTTCTACATGTAGGTGGTAGTTTGGTAGAAGTTTGAAATCACCAAATCATTTTGTCATGGCTATACCTTTCATATTTTATATTTGAGAAAGCAACTTGCCCATTTTAATGAATGTCAGTTTCCTCATCTCTAAATAAGAGATAATAATGCCTTTCTCATTATATGAAGTTTTCCATGCAGTATATGTTAGAAATGCTTTTTAAAATCAGTTGTTGTCATTATTTGTCTTTTTACTATTATTATTATTAGAGCTGTCAATTCTATGCTTTGTTCAATAATGCCACACAGGTGTCCCGATATTTTTATCTCCAAAAGAATGGTTAAAATAATATTATTCTCTATAAATTTTAAAGTAACATCTAAATATTTTCAATATATGTATAAAGAGTGGAAATTATACTACTTTAATATTGATATGGATGGAGTAAAAACACTACCATAAGTCAATAAAATCATTAATTTAAAATCACAAAAACAAAATATTATTTAATAGTAGAAATTTTTATATCATTTGGTTTGTCTCTATGAATGTTCATTCCCATTCTATAGTGCAAATATAACCTAATGTAATGTGACTTTATGCTTGAAGGTCTACTGAACACCTTATCATACTTCTCTACAAGTATTTAATTTAAAAATTCAAGTTTCTATAAACATAGGCTCTATGTGTCTTCTCAATGGATTTTTATTTTACCTACACCAATATTTTTACTTCTTTGTATGGCTTCAATTATTGCCTGGAGAACTTTTTCTTATTGACTTAGAATGATTATATAAATCAAAAAGATCACTGTGATATCTCTATTCACAGATTGTACACTGATCATGTCCATTTCCTTACCCTTACACTGCTACAAAACAACCCTCCTATTTTTTAATAATTGTTCTTCTACTTTTGAGTTGTCATTTTTGTTTTGTTCCTTCCCCACATATGAGAGACAAGATACAACTACACGTTATCTGTGTCTGGACTATTCTGCTTAACATAATTCCCTTCAGTTCTATCCATTTTGCCACAAATGACAGGATTTCATTTTTTATGGATAAATAATACTCCACTGTTTGTATGTGTATATGTGTATTATCATGTTTTCTTTATTCATCTTTTGATATACACCTAGGCTAATTCCATATATTATTTATCGCAAAGAGTACTACAATAAATATGGGCATGGAAGTTTATTATGTTTCATATGCTTACTTCTATCTCACTTGGTGTATATCCAGAAGTCTGACAACTGGATCATATAGTATTTATATTTCTAGTTTTTGGTGGGTCCTCTATATTATTTTCCATAGTGGATATGTTAATTTACATTCCCACCAACATCCTCACTGGCATTTGTTTATTCTTTATTGATTGTAGCTATTCTAACTTGGTTAAGGTGGTACCTCATTGTCCTTTTGACTTGCCTTTCTCTGAAAGCAGATATTGAGATTTTTTATTTATTTATTGGCTGTTTTCCTATTTGATTTATTTTTTTAAAGAGAGAGAGAGAGAATTTTTAATATTTATTTATTTTTTTCAGTTTTCGGCAGACACAACATCTTTGTTTTGTATGTGGTGCTGAGGATCAAACCCCGGCCGCACGCATGCCAGGCGAGCGCGCTACCACTTGAGCCACATCCCAGCCCCTGTTTTCCTATTTTAAAGAGTATCTACCAAGATCACTTTTCCAGTTTTTAAATTGGATTACTGGGTCTTTTTATTGTTTTGAGTTCTTTGTATATTCTGAATATTAATTCTCTGCCAAATGAATAGCTGGCAAAAATTTTCTTCCATTCTATAGGTTGTGACTTCTCTCTGTTGTTTCCTTTACTGTGCAGAAGATTTTTATTTTGATGTCATTCCTTTTGTCAATTGTTGCTTTGTTTCCTGGGCTCTTTTGTAGTTCTTTCAAGAAAATCATCTGTACCAATATCTTGGTGTTTCTCCTATATTTTCCTCTAGTAGTTTCAAGTCTTACACTAAGATGATTCATCCATTTTGATTTAGTTTTTGTTGAGAGTGAGAGTTCCATCTTTACATGTAGATATCTAATTTTCCCAGCACTATTAGTTGAAGAGGATGCCTTTTATCTATCGTGTGTTTTTGGTGATTTTATAAAATTATGATGGCTGCAGATGTGTGGATTCATTTCTGGGCCTTCTATTCCATTTAACTGGGCTGTGTGTCAGTTTTATGTAAATACTATGTGGTTTTAGTTACTATAGCTATGTGGTATGTCTTGAAATTAGGTATTGTTATGCCGCCAGCTTTGTTCTTTTGCTCAAGATTGCTTTGGCCATTCAAGTTCTTTTGTGATTCCATGTGAATTTTAGGTTTATATTTTCTAGTTCTGTAAAGAAAGTAACTGATATTTGGAAGGAAATTTTATTGAATTTGTAGATCATTTTTGATAGTATGCACATTTTAATCATACTAATTCTTCTTCTAATCTATGAACCATTGGGAGATGGTCAAAACTTCAGAAGGTGGCACCTAGTTGGAGAAATTAGTCTCTATGGGGAGTATTTTTCCAATGGCTTCTCTCTCTCTCTCTCTCTCTCTCTCTCTCCTCTCTCTCTTTATCCCTGCTTCCTGGCCATTATGAAGTTAGCAGCTTTGATCTACCACATACTTTCCACCATAATGTTCTGCTTTACCACAAACTTGAAGGGATTGGGGCCAAATTACCATGAACTGAAAACTCTGAAACCATGAAACCAAAAAAGAAAAAAAAAATTCTTCATTTAAGTTGATTTTCTCAGATATTTTGTATAGCAATGGGAAACTGAACAAACTCAAAAATTGGTACTAAGATGTGGGGATGTTCTTATGACTATATTGATGACAGTTCAGAAACCTTTGGAACTGGTTTTCAGGAGGAATTTTGAATGGTTTGAAGATACAGAAGAGAGAAGCCCTAGAATGCTATAAGCAGAGTATGACAGACAGAGTATGGTAGAAGCTCAGAAGACAAATAGGAATGAAGAGAGATCAGGCTCTGAGGTTTCAGATGAAAATTAGGACTCTATTGGGAATTAGACTAGAGGTCGTTGATGTTACATTATGGATGAGAACTTGTCTACATTTTTTCCATGTGAGGCTGAATTTAAAGGTGATGGACTAAATATTCCGGCATAGGAAAGTTCAACCATCACAGCATTCAGGCAGTGATATGAGTATTGTTGGCTGCTTTTAGCCAGATCTGTAGTGAGAACTAGGATCAAAATATAGTGCAGAAAGATTTGAAACACAGTTTAGAGGGAAAAAAAAAAGATTTGAAAAAAACAATTATAAAAAAGAATAAAAAAGAGCTTGTAAAGTTGATGCCAAGGAGAACATAGTTGCTAAAGAGATTAGTACCATTAAAGAGAAGCCAGGTACTCTGCATTGAGATAAAGAGGAAAGAAGGGATGGGAGGATTTCAGAAATCAGTAAGACCGCCACCACTCACTAGCCTCACGGTATGAAAGTGTTCTAGTAATACTATAGGGGTGGGGCTGCTAAAGCCATTTGGGGGTCTACAGCTCACCACCACATGTCCTAAATTATGCTCCTAATCCTCACTAAATGCTATATATAAAGTTCCAGGATTTGATGTTTGCCTGCTGAGTTTTGTTCTTGCTTCAGTTCTATCCTTCCCTGGTATTCCCTTATTCCTCCCATGTTGAATAAGAATTTTTAGCCTGTGCCTTAGTATGCTGAAAGTATACACTTGGTTCTTGATTTTTACAGGGAATAATAACTAAATTTGTTGTGGGTCTCAGAGAAAAGTGTAGACTTGGGGATTTTGGAGCAATGCTGGAACAGATAACATTACAGAAATTAATGGTAATGGACTAAGCCTTTTCAGTTTTGAGTCTAGGTTTGTATATGTATACAATCATATCATATGAAAACAGAGATAATTTTACTTCTCTATTTGTGTGCCTATTATTTATTTCTCTTTATTAATTATTCTGGCTAAAATTTCTAATATTATATTGAATAAGTGCAGTGAGAGTGGACTTGTCTCCTTCTTTTGTTCCTGACCTTATAAGAAATGCTTTCAGATTTTTTCCCTTCAATATGATAACTATTAACTAAAACTATCTATTATATAATTCAGAATGACTAATGTAGTATGAAATTGTCCACACGCACAATTATTTGAAAAGATTAAAATTCTTATTACCCTGATTTTTTGATTGTTACATATTGTAGACAGGTATCAAATTACCATAACACCTCCCATAAAAATGTAAAAATATTATCTCTCAATTTAAAAATTTGGGAAAACAAAGAATTTGTACTAATGTCTTACAGGCCCTTTCTTTGGTTTTACTGAGGTAGTCTCTATGTCCCACCTCTGGGAGGCCACAGGTAGCACCCTGTCACAAAGCAAAAGAGTTGTGCCATGTAGTATTATAACCTTGCCCTATGAATATTAGTTTCTATGTCTCATTATTTTCAATATCTTTATTTTTTTCAGTAAAAAGATTATTTATTTTGAATTTTAACAATGATTTTTGTGTTTAGTGATGATCTTTGTAAAGAAGAAATGATGGAAATGAACAACGATCAGAATGCAAGGACACTCTACTCTGCTCTTGATAGGTTATCTCTTCTGAGACACAAGATCATTCTTATCACTAGTCCCTGCCAGAAGGGACAACCTTATATGCCCCAAAAAGAAAGACTTCAACAGGTAATTTGAAAAAGAAAATCTGATCATATATAATTTCAGTGATCATGTACAGTTTTAACTGGTTAAATTTATATTTTTTAAAATGTTAAGTGTATACCTGAAAACAAATTATACTGAAGTTCAAAAGAAAGAAAAAGAGCAATATTAAAGTTCTAAAAACGGATGTTAAGATAGAATTAAATGTTTTATTTTTAGAATAAGTGATATAAGGTGAGTTTGATTATAGAAGAACACATGGTCTAAGGAATATGTGTTTACCATTGAGAGAACAGAATTGAATATTTTAAGATACAGATCATTGTTTTTGCAAAGTATAATAATATCTGCTATTGTAACTATAATCAGATATGTAATCAAAGAGAGAATTTAAATCCTTATTTTCAAATACTTATTTCATTTTTAGAATTATCCTTGTTGCTTAAAGCATTATGTTATAGCATCATTTCATAAAATAATCATAAATTGAGTACACAGAGCAAGGAGACTGATATACTAAATTATATTATGTAGGATGTTAACATGACATTTGAATGTTTTCTTTTATACAGAAAATGCTAATTGTGAAATATGTTAAAATTCAATGAGTAAATTTAAATACCTTTAAGAATTATTGATTTCTGTCCCTTAAAGAACAAATACATACATACACCTTTCCTATTCCTGTTTTTTTTTTTTTTAACTACTCAATAAATTTAAGGATACATAAAAGAAAAAACGAATACTGGCTCTTCAGAAATCTTTCCCATATGCTTCCAATATACAATTTGGAAGGGAAGAGAGTGGTTGGTAACTAAATTACTAAATATATTCCCTTGCAATAAAAAGAGAAGTGCCTTTGTCAAAATGCTTGGAATTTTCCTATTAAACATGGTGGAATAATTTCTTACCATCTGTAACATTCATTTAGAGAATGTAAACAGTGGTATATTTGCCATCTGTTTGAGAGACTTTTATGATACATTTGAATCTGTCATTCAATGATATCACCAATTTTATCATCTAAAGATGATGCTTAAAACTATGATCAATTACATTTTTGGTTGGCAGACATACATGCTATGGAAGTAAACCATCAAAGAGCAATAAAGATGGCCAGTAAAGGCCATAATAGTTCTGTTAACACCAATAAAACAATACAGAATTGCTATTTAAAAGCAGTTAACATTTTGTTGAAGGTGAAGAGAAAAATATCTGTGGAATGAGTGGTGCATATTATCTTTCACCAGGTAGCTATTAAAAGGGTAAATTAAAATCTTAGCCCTTCTCATATCCTTGTAAACATTTTGAAAAATGATACTTGCCACAGTGATTTTCCCCTAGTTCTCCAAACAGCTTAATGTTACAAGACAATTGGTTTCTCCACATTTTTGAGAAGACAAAATGTGGAATAGATGAAAGTTTAGTGAAGAGATAAAATCAAAGTGAATAAAGACATTTATCTTCAAGAGAATACCAATGAACCCATTAGAATTTCTTATATGGATGTGGCATAAACATTCATATGTTCAGAAATTATGTTTCCAAGGATGAAGTAGTTTTTAATAGAATTAAGAGACCAGCTAGTATAGGAGATGTGGAATATTTAGAAAAGAGCAATAAAATCAGTACCTTATGATAACACTTAACTTAAAAGAAAAAATATATATCTAAGACTATTTTTTTCTTTCAAATTACAAACTTCTAAGCAATTCATAAGAAGTACTTTACCACTCACAAATTTGACCTGGCTTAGAAGTAAAGAAGCTCAGCAGAATGAAGAATAGAACAGAGAGGATGAACTGTCCTGTCCTTAGTAAACCTCTGTGATGTCAATAAGAATTATAGCCTCTATTCACTCATTTTCAAGTTAGTATCCAAAAAATTATCTTTTTCCAGTTCAAGTTCAGTCATTAGACACATTTATATGATTTATCAATGAAGTACTTCAGAGTTTCTTATAATATATGCTGGAATCGAGTTGAAGTGATCTAAAGAAGTTAAGTGGCTGTTATTAAATAACATATTAAAATCTATAATAATGGTTATATATAAAGAGTGGCTTTGAAATCCAGTTTATTAGAACTAGAGATTCATTCACAAATGTCTTGAGAGACTGAGGCTGGAGAATCACAAGTTCAGGCTAGTCTCAGCAACGCCTTAAGCAACTTAGAAAGATTCTCTCCCCCAAAATTAAAAGGGCTAAGGATGCATCTCAGTTGTAAAGGACCCCAGGTTAATCCCTGGTACAAAAATAAATAAATGAACAAAACAACTATAGATGGATATAAGAAGAAAAGGTGAAGATTTTAGCCAGAGACAAAAGGATAAATGAAGAGACATTATAGATTTAAATGAGCTATAAAATATACTAGGTTAAGAATACTCAGGATTTAATACCTCAGACATTATTGAATAGGATCAGGCATTAAAGGAAGTTGGCTTATTAGATACTTAAACAATAGTTAAAATACTGTGGAATTGAAAGAAGATCTCAGGACTGAATAAATTAAACTGTACCCAAGAGGATGAAGACACACACACATATACACGACACACACACATGCACACACACACACACATATACCATACATTAAGTGCAATTTAAAACAATATTTTAAAAAGGAAAAACATATTGAAGAATTAAATATGAAAGATGAATCCATAATACAAAGCTACAGGTAAACAGTTAAATGAGCGCTGAGATAGATTTGTCTAATTATGCAAAATAAATTATTGGATGACATGAAGAAAAAATTAAATTATTGCTAATATTATCTTAAAAGATAAATGAAAAAATGGTAAGCATACTTTTAAAAAGTATGACAAAGTACCACTTTGCTTAAAATAAACAGTTTTATAAAATTATCAGGAAAAAACAGTATAAAAGTATTAGTTAACATTAAAAAATAATTCATAGGAAAAATTGCAAGATACACAGGAAAAATGTGCAATTTTATTAGTAATTGTGGAACTAGAGATTAAAACACTAAAAGAAATCTTACATCACCTTAAAAATGTTTAAGATTTTTTATAACCTAGTAATTTCAATGCATTTTTTTCTAAGGAAATAAAGTTGTGTCCCAAAACTTATTACAATATTATTTAAAACAGGAGAAAAATTCACAATTTTTTTTTTTAAACTGGGGATTGAACTCAGGGGCACTGAACTAATGAGCCACATCCCCAGCCCTATTTTGTATTTTATTTAGAGACAGGGTCTCACTGAGTTGTTTAGGACCTTGCTAAGTTGCTGAGGCTGGCTTTGAACTCTTGGTTCTCCTGCCTTAGCCTCTTGAGCTGCTGGGATCACAGGCATGTGCCACCAGGATTGGCTCAAGATTCTTAAGACATTCAAGAATAGGAAAATATAAAGAAAAATAATGGTGCATTCATAGAACAAATACAACTATTAAAATTTTATAAATTGGCTCTTCGTTTCTTTCTTTCCTTGAACTATTTGATCTCAGAAACATTAGGTAGGGCATAGAAAGTTAGGTGTCCAGACTCTTGGGGAAAACACGTAAATTCCCTGCAAGAGATATTAATGACCAAGTAAATTGGAGGGGAGGGGGACTTGTGCTCAGTGTTCAAACCTAGGCAGATAAAGAAGGATGTCCCCACAAGGGACAGCCTGGAGCAGCATATTAGAGCTAACGTGAAATGAGGAAGGCATCCATGCAGTGGTCATGTACAAGATATCAGAGCCCAAGTACAGAGTAAAGGAAATGTACATTGTAGGATTGCTGTGAGTGGGTGGAGCCTAAGAAGAGTAAGAAAAATATTTACAAAGGAAGTGTAATGTTATAGTGTAGAAATAAAATGTCCTCTGATAATTTGTGTTAAATAATGCAAGAATTTTGGGAGATGAAATGATTGGGTTACGGGAGTCTTACCCTTACCAATGATTAATCCACTGATATGGATCAAATGGAAGTTAACTGTAGGCAAGTAGGGTGTGACTGGAGGAAGTAGGTCACTGGGGGTGGGCCTTTCAGGTTTATATTTTGTCTCTGGTGAGTAGAGCCCTCTCTCTGCTTCCTTTTGCCATGTCCTGAGTTGTTTTCGTCCACAATGCACAATGCCCTTCCACCATGATATTATGCCTCATCTTGGGCCCAGAGCAATGAAGTAGGCTGTCTATGGACTGAAGTCTCTAAAACTAAAAGCTAAAATAAAAATTTTTCTCCTCTATGTTGCTCTTCTCAGGTCTTTGGTCAAAATGATGAAAAAGTTGACTAGAACAGAAATTGTTACTAGAAATGGGGTCATTACTGTGACTAAACTGATCATATGATTCAGAAGTTTTTGGAATTTGGGGGAGTGATTTTGAGATTTAGAGATGCAAGTTATAAAAGTTTTAGAAGAAATAATGGACAATTCCAATGGGAGCTCAGAACATCAGAATGTCCATAGGACTGTGGACAGTAAAAACTGGGCTAATGCAGTTTCAGAGGAGAAGAACTCTTGGAAATTGGATGAGAGGTTATAGATATTATGTTCTGGCAAAGAAGTTATCTACATGGTTTCTATGTCTTGAGACTTGTGAGGCTAATTTTAAAAGTGTTGCACTAATTAATTTGGCAGAAAACATTTCAAGGCAGCCCAACATTCAGGCAGTGGAATAGGTCTTGTGGCAGCTTTTAGTCAAGTTTTCTGTGATAATCAGGAGTAGAAGCAAATGCAAAAGATTTAAATCTTGTAGTTTGGCCAGAAAAGTTCAAGAAAAACTGAGGCTAATGAAGATGTAGTAAAAGAGATTACAGCCACTAAGGAAAACCCAAGTACTTTATCCAGATACAATTAGAAAGTTGGCTTGAGAAAGTTCAGGAATTGGCAGGACCACACCCATCTCAGGCTCAAGAGTGTAAAAGTAAAAAATTATTTGAAGAGAACATACAAGCACTTTGCTTGCACACAGGGGTCTAGGAAGTTGTTTTACTGTTCTTAGTCACCCAGGCACTCTGAGAATGCTTAGCTACTGTCCAACATAATGGCAGACCTTGGCATCAACCACATGTTGCTGATTCTGCAGGAATGCAGGATGTTGTTGTTAGTGGATTATGAGGGATTCCACTGAGATTTCAAAAGGAGGCCTCAAAGTTCAGGCAAAATGAAGCAGAGTCGGAGTCACTGTGGGCTGCCTCTGAGAGGATAATGCATGAAGATATGAGAAGAAAGTTGAAGCTATAGTAAAGACCCCCTGGGATTAAAAGATGCCAGTTACATGTGATAAGAAAAACCATAGGAATCAAGCAGAAACAAGCCAAGAGGTAGGCCATGTGGGCTGTAACCAACAAGACCATAGGGACAGACCTACACAAGCCCTTTGGTGAGAGCATCATAATTCTATGTGTTTTAGATGCTAGACCTGGAGCTACAGGACTTGTTTGTCCAGCTGGATTTCCAAATTATTTTGGTTCCATCCCTCCTTTCTATGCTCTTATCTCTTCGTAATTAAATATAAATGCTTACTCTGTGACATTGCATATTAGATATATAAAAATTTATTTTGACCTTTCCAGGTCTCAAAAAGGGATTGCCTTGAGTCTTAGATGAGATGTTGGACTTGGATTTTCAGAAATGCTAGAACTGTTAAGACTATTAGTCTCCATTAAATTTATTTTGAATTTTGAAAAGAGAATAAGCATTTGGGAAGTAGGAACAAAATATTATGTTTAGCTAAGAGGTGTCTCCCAAAAGCTTATGTATGTGACAATGCAAGAATGTTCAGTTGTGAAATAATTATATTGTGAGAGCTTTAGCCTAATGAATGGATCAATCCACTAAAGGATTAACTGGGCAGTAATTATAGGCAGTTATAGTGTGGCTGGAGGAAGGTCAGTGACTAGGAATATGCCTCTGAGGTACATATTTTGTCCCTGGTGAGTGCTGCACTCTCTCTTTCTGCTTCCTGTTGCCATGTCCTGAGCTGCTTTCTGCCACCATGCATTTCCATAATGATGTTCTGCCTTTCTTTGGGCCGAGAGCTAAGAAGTTGACCAATCATAGACTGGATCTCTAAAACTGTGAACCAGATGAACTTTCCCTCCTCTCTCTCTATTTTTTTTTTTCTTTTGGGGTCAGATCTTTTGTTCACTGTAATGAAAAGCTGACTGAAGCAATTACCTGGAACAGGGTTCTAGAGCCTGAGCAGGTGAGTAAGACTGTGCAGGAGAAGAAGATGAAACATTTTCTAAATATAGAGAATCTTCGAAGAATGGTGAAAACTGTTTTTTCACTGAAGGAAAGAGAATTAACAAACTGGGAAAGGTAGAAAAGTAGGCTACACTATGTAGTAGTGCATTATGATTGAAGGTATTTGTATGAACTTAATTTTCAACACAAAGGAACAAATTTTCAATATAGACAAAAGTTTTCCTGCCCTACCAGTATATGGGTGGGGGAGAGAGGAGGTGAGAGAGGGATATGATTCCATAGTACTATATGGTATATAACATTCTTGTTAATACAAACTATTTTTTTTAATTTTTTATTGTGGGTTGTTCAAAACATTACAAATTTCTTGACATATCATATTCCACACTTTGATTCAAGTGGGTTATGAACTCCCACCTTCACCCCATACACAGATTGCAGAATCACATCAGTTACACATCCATTGATTTACATATTGCCATACTAGTGTCTGTTGTGCTCCGCTGCCTTTCCCATCCTCCACCCTCCCCCCTCCCCACCTCTCCCCTCCCCTCCCCTCCTCTCTCTCTACCCCCTCCACTGTATAACCCTGAGGGTCTCCTTCCATTACCAAGCAATTTCCCTTCTCTCTCCCTTTCCCTCCCACCTCTCATCCCTGTTAAATGTTAATCTTCTTCTCCTGCTCTTCGTCCCTACTCTGATCTTAGTTACTCTCCTTATATCAAAGAAGACATTTGGCATTTGTTTATTAGGGATTGGCTAGCTTCACTTAGCATAATCTGCTCTAATGCCATCCATTTCCCTGTAAATTCTATGATTTTGTCATTTTTTAATGCAGAGTAACACTCCATTGTGTATAAATGCCACATTTTTTTTAACCATTCGTCTATAGAAGGGCATCTAGGATGGTTCCACAGTCTTGCTATTGTGAACTGTGCTGCTATGAACATCGATGTAGCAGTGTCCCTGTAGCATGCTCTTTTTAGGTCTTTAGGGAATAGACCAAGAAGGGGAATAGCTGGGTCAAATGGTGGCTCCATTCCCAGCTTTCCAAGAAATCTCCATACTGCTTTCCAAATTAGCTGCACCAATTTGCAGTCCCACCAGCAATGAACAAGTGTACCATTTTCCCCACATCCTCGCCAACACTTGTTGTTGTTTGACTTCCTAATGGCTGCCAATCTTACTGGAGTGAGATGGTATCTTAGGGTGGTTTTGATTTGCATTTCTCTGACAGCTAGAGATGGTGAGCATTTTTTCATGTACTTGTTGATTGACTGTATGTCCTCCTCTGAGAAGTGTCTGTTCAGGTCCTTGGCCCATTTGTTGATTGGGTTGTTTGTTCTCTTATTGTCTAATTTTTTGAGTTCTTTGTATACTCTGGATATTAGGGCTCTATCTGAAGTGTGAGGAGTAAAGATTTGTTCCCAGGGTGTAGGCTCCCTATTTACCTCTCTTATTGTTTCTTTTGCTGAGAAAAAACTTTTTAGTTTGAGTAAGTCCCATTTGTTGATTCTAGTTATTAACTTTTGTGCTATGGGTGTCCTATTGAGGAATTTGGAGCCCGACCCCACCGACTGTAGATCTTAGCCAACTTTTTCTTCTATCAGACGGCGTGTCTCTGATTTGATATCAAGCTCCTTGATCCATTTTGAATTCACTTTTGTGCATGGCGAGAGAAAGGGATTCAGTTTCATTTTGTTGCATATGGATTTCCAGTTTTCCCAGCACCATTTGTTGAAGATGCTATCCTTCCTCCATTGCATGCTTTTAGCCCCTTTATCAAATATAAGATAGTTGTAGTTTTGTGGATTGGTTTCTGTGTCCTCTATTCTGTACCATTGGTCCACCCGCCTGTTTTGGTACCAGTACCATGCTGTTTTTGTTACTATTGCTCTGTAGTATAGTTTGAAGTCTGGTATTGCTATACCGCCTGATTCACACTTCCTGCTTAGCATTGTTTTTGCTATTCTGGGTCTTTTGTTTTTCCATATGAATTTCATGATTGCTTTCTCTATTTCTACAAGAAATGCCGTTGGGATTTTGATTGGCATTGCATTAAACCTATAGAGAACTTTTGGTAATATCGCCATTTTGATGATGTTAGTTCTGCCTATCCATGAACAGGGTATATTTTTCCATCTTCTAAGATCTTCTTCTATTTCTCTCTTTAGGGTTCTGTAGTTTTCATTGTATAAGTCTTTCACCTCTTTTGTTAGGTTGATTCCCAAGTATTTTATTTTTTTTGAAGATATTTTGAATGGAGTGGTTGTCCTCACTTCCATTTCAGAGGATTTGTCGCTGATATACAGGAATGCCTTTGATTTATGCGTGTTGATTTTATATCCTGCCACTTTGCTGAATTCATTTATTAGCTCTAATAGTTTCTTTGTAGAGCCTTTTGGGTCTGCTTGGTATAGAATCATATCATCTGCAAATAGTGATAATTTAAGTTCTTCTTTTCCTATTTTTATGCCTTTAATTTCTTTCGTCTGTCTAATTGCTCTGGCCAGTGTTTCGAGAACTATGTTGAAGAGAAGTGGAGAGAGAGGGCATCCCTGTCTTGTTCCAGATTTTAGAGGGAATGCCTTCAGTTTTTCTCCATTCAGAATGATGCTAGCCTGAGGCTTATCATAGATAGCTTTTACAATGTTGAGGTAAGTTCCTGTTATCCCTAGTTTTTCTAATGTTTTGAACAAAAAGGGATGCTGTATTTTTTCAAATGCTTTTTCTGTGTCTATCAAGATGATCATATGGTTCTTACAAGTCTATTGATGTGGTGAATAACATTTATTGATTTCCGTATATTGAACCAGCCTTGCATCCCAGGGATGAATCCTACTTTATCATGGTGTACAATTTTTTTGATATGTTTTTGTATCCGATTCGCCAGAATTTTATTGAGGATTTTTGCATCTAGGTTCATTAGAGATATTGGTCTTTAGTTTTCTTTCTTTGAAGTGTCTTTGTCTGGTTTAGGTATCAGGGTGATGTTGGCCTCATAGAATGAATTTGGAAGTTCTCCCTCTTTTTCTATTTCCTGAAGTAGCTTGAAAAGTATTAGTATTAGTTCTTCTTTAAAGGTTTTGTAAAATTCTGCTGTATACCCATCCGGTCCTGGGCTTTTCTTAGTTGGTAGTCTTTTTATGGTTTCTTCTATTTCCTCAATTGATATTGGTCTGTTTAGGTTTTCTATATCCTCCTGACTCAATCTGGGCAGATCATATGACTTAAGAAATTTATCTATGCCTTCACTATCTTCTAATTTATTGGAGTATAAGGATTCAAAATAGTTTTTGATTATCTTCTGTATTTTTGAAGTGTCTGTTGTGATATTGCCTTTTTCATCCCGTATGCTAGTAATTTGAGTTCTCTCTCTTCTTCTCTTCCCTAGCATCGCTAAGGGTCTGTCGATTTTGTTTATTTTTTCAAAGAACCAACTTTTACTTTTGTCAATTTTTTCAATTGTTTCTTTTGTTTCGATTTCATTAATTTCAGCTCTGATTTTAATTATTTCTTGCCTTCTACTTCTTTTGCTGTTGTTTTGCTCTTCTTTTTCAAGGATTTTGAGATGAAGTATGAGATCATTTATTTGCTGGTTTTTTCTTTTTTTAAGGAATGAACTCCAAGCAATGAATTTTCCTCTTAGAACTGCTTTCAGTGTGTCCCATAGATTCCGATATGTTGTGTCTGTGTTTTCATTTATCTCTAAGAATTTTTTAATTTCCTCCTTGATGTCTTCTATAACCCATTGATCATTCAGTAACCTATTGTTCATTCTCCAAATGATGTATGCTTTTTCCTTCCTTCTTTTATCCTTGATTTTCAGTTTCATTCCATTATGATCAGATAAGATGCATGGTATTATCTCTACTCATTTATATTGTCTAAGAGTTGCCCTGTGACATAATATATGATCTATTTTTGAGAAGGATCCATGTGCTGCTGAGAAAAAAAGTGTAACTGCTTGATGTTGGGTGGTATACTCTATATATGTCAATTAGGTCTAGGTTATTAATAGTGTTATTGAGTTCTATAGTTTCCTTATTCAACTTTTGTTTGGAAGATCTGTCCAGTGGCGAGAGAGGTGTGTTGAAGTCTCCCATGATAATGGTATGGTGGTCTATTAGACTCTTGAACTTGAGAAGAGTTTGTTTGACGAACATAGCTGCACCATTGTTTGGGGCATAAATATTTATGATTGTTATGTCTTGTTGGTGTATGGTTCCCTTAAGCAGTATGTAGTGTCCCTCTTTATCCCTTTTGATTAACTTTGGCTTGAAATCTATTTTATTTGATATGAGTATGGACACTCCTGCTTGTTTCTGAAGTCCATATGAGTGATATGATTTTTCCCAACCTTTCACCTTCAGCCTATGTATGTCTTTTCCTATCAAATGCGTCTCCTGTAGGCAGCATATTGTTGGGTCTTGTTTTGTGATCCATTCTACTAGCCTGTGTCTCTTAATTGGTGAGTTTAAGCCATTAACATTTAGGGTTATTATTGAGATATGGGTTGTTCTTCCAGCCATATTTGTTTATTTCTGTTACTAAACATGGTTTGTTTTCCTCTTTGATTATTTTCACCCCCTTTACTGTCCTAACTACCACTGTTGGTTTTCATTGTTATTTTCCATTTCCTCTTCCTGTAATGCTTTGGCGAGGATGTTTTGAAGAGATGGTTTTCTAGCTGCATATTCTTTTAACTTTTGTTTATCGTGGAAGGTTTTAATTTCATCTTCCATCCTGAAGCTTAATTTCGCTGGAAACACAATTCTTGGTTGGAACCCATTTTCTTTCAGTGTTTGAAATATGTTATTCCAGGATCTTCTAGCTTTCAGAGTCTGTGTTGAAAGATCAGCTGTTATCCTGATTGGCTTACCCCTAAATGTAATCTGCTTCCTTTCTCTTGTAGCTTTTAAAATTTTCTCCTTATTCTGTATGTTGGGCATCTTCATTATAATGTGTCTAGGTGTGGATCTCTTATGATTTTGCACATTCGGCGTCCTGTAGGCTTCTAGGATTTGGGATTCTGTCTCATTCTTCAAGTCTGGGAAGTTTTCTTGTATTATTTCATTGAATAGACTGCTCATTCCTTTGGTTTGGAGCTCTGTCCCTTCCTGTATCCCAATGACTCTTAAATTTGGTCTCTTAATGTTATCCCATATTTCTTGGATGTTCTGCTCATGGTTTCTTAACAGTCTTGCTGAGCTGTCTATGTTCTTTTCTAGTTGAAATACTTTGTCTTCATTGTCTGACGTTCTATCTTCTAAGTGTTCTACTCTGCTGGTAGTATTCTCCATTGAGTTTTTAAGTTGGTTTATTGCTTCCTGCATTTCTAGGATTTCTGTTTGTTTGCTTTTTATAACCTCTGTCTCCCTGTATAGTTGATCCTTTGCTTCCTGGATTTGTTTGGGTAATTCATTGTCAAAGTGATCTTTCATTGTCTGATTTTGCTGTCTAATGTCTTCCTTGATACTCCAGGTCATCTGAAGCATGTATATCCTGAATTCTTTATCTGACATTCCATCTGCTGCAGCTGTTACCTCTTCTAAAGTTGCGTTGACCTGCATTGCTTGTGGTCCTTTCTTTCCTTGTCTTTTCATACTGCTTGCATATCTTTCCTGCAGGTGTGGGCGGCGGCTCTGCTCTCTCCTTATTCCAATTGGGGTGTCGTGACTACCACGCCGGCAGGTCACTGGGCCTGTTCTGGGCGCTGGCGGCGGCTCTGTTCTGCACCTACTCCAATTGGTGTGACAAGTGTACCACGCCAGCAGGCCACCGGGCCTGATCCGCCAGTCGGTTGCAGGTTTGCCTACCCTGCAGGCGCGGGCGGCGGCTCTACTCTGCCCCTACTCCAAATGGGGTGACGTGTCTGTCGTACCGGCAGGCCACTGGGCCTGTCCCGCTGGTCGGTCGCAGATCTGCCCACCTTTCGGGCACAGGTGGAGGCTCTGCTCTGCCCCTACTCCAATTGGGGTGTCGTGACTACCCCGCCTGCAGGACGCTGGGCCTGTTCCTGGCACGGGCGGCGACTCTGCTCTGCCCCTACTCCAATTAGGGTGGTGTGTGTACCACGCCGGCAGGCTCCTGGGCCTGATCCGCTGGTCTGTTGCAGGTCTGCCTACCTTGGAGGCGCGGGCGGAGGATCTGCCCTGCCCCTCCTACCACGCCTGCGGACCCCTGGGCCTGATCTGCAGGTTGGTCACAGGTCTGCTCACCCTGCGGGCACGGGTGGTGGTTCCGCTCCGCCCCCACTCCAATTGGGGTCACGTGACCACCACACCGGCAGGGCCTGATCCGGGCGTGGGAGAAGGATCTGCTCTGCCCCTACTCCAGTTGGGGTGATGTGTGTACCACACTGGCAGGCCACTGGGCCTGACCCGCCAGGCTGTCACAGGTCTGTTTACCTTGCAAGCACGAACGGCGGCTCTGCCCTGCCCCTCCTACCACGCCCATGTACCACTGGGTCGCGGGTCTGCCCACCTTGCGGGTGTGGGTGGCGGCTCCGCTCTGCCCCCTCTCCAATTGGGGTCACGCGGTCACCACGCTGGCGAGCCGCTGGGCCTGCTCCGGGCACTGGCGGCGGCCCGTCTCCTCCCCTCTGGCTCGACGACAAATTGAGGAGACTCGGGTGTCTGTGCCTCACCCCCCCTACCAGGAGACCAACTGTTTATGTTGCCGCTGGTATTGATGAAGTTCTCTCCTCCGCCGCTTTCTGATGACATCAGATCTCTGCCATGTTGTTATCCTATGCCAATGGCAGCATTTCGTTCCCCTTGCCGGGCAACCAAAGCAACGGGTGAGTCCTGACCGGCCCTCAGCAGGACCCGGACCGAGAAGCAGTTTCCACGGGCTCCTAGCCCCGGGCCAGGGAAGTTCCGGGAGCCAGAACTCGGCCGCTTAGTGCTTGGTGTATGCTCTGATAAGAGCAGGGTCCAAGAAGCAGCCTCCGCAGGCTCTGCAGCCCTGGGCCAGGGCGGTTCCGGGACGGTTCCGGGAGCCAGAACTCGGCCGCCCTGCGCTCGGTGTTCGCTCCAATAAGATCAGGTTCTAAGAAGCACCCAGGCACTGAACCCTAGCAATCTGTCTGCAAGCCGCAGGCGAATTGCAGCCTGAAATTACCTGTTCTATGGCTGAATGAGCTGTGGTCAGTCGAAAACAGGTATGGTGACGTCAGCTTTCCAACATGGTGGTTGCTGGCCTCCTCTGTGGTCTGACCGGTGTGGAGAACCGAGATGGACCGCTTCCTTCCCCCGTCTCGAACCCAGAATTCAGCCCTGAGTACGGTGCTTGCACGGCTGGCAGAAACTGCAGCGCTGTATCCCTGCGTCGCTATCTCCTCGTTTCCCAGCGCGCGCTGCAGACTCTAGCCGCAGGGCGATTTGCTGAATAAGCAGTGTTACCCTCCGTGCGACAAACCTCTCGCGTTTGAGTCCCCGTAGCCGATCCTCGTGCGATGGAAATCCTTCCTCCAGGTTCCGGAGCACCCCACTATTGCTGGAAATTCCTAACAAGATATCCTTTAGCCGTCCTGACTTGTCATACTCCCACACAGTGAAGCAGCACACGGGGGCAATGCACTCCCCTCACCGCCATCTTCCTTTTTCGTTGTTAATACAAACTATTTAAGTAAATTAAGAAGTTCTAAAGTATCAGATTAGTAACTTATTTTATAAAGGAACAGAAGAAAAAAATACCTTGAGACCATCCACTGCTGTCAGGACTGGATGTAAGTAATACAGAGGGAGCACTGTGGTTCCTGCAAACACCTCTCCCAGTGAAGTGTCTCAACCCATACCACTGATATGTGCTTCATGCTCCTCACTACTATTGGTACAGTCAATTTGAGACCATTAAAAATAATAGAGCCAGCATGAATGGTTCCTGAGGAAGCCTCCATCATCCACCTTAAAATTTCTTCAATGTAATTTGAAGTGATATTTAGTAACATAAGTAAAATATTATGCACATGCAAACATTCATAGAAAAACATGTAAGGAGCTTAGACATTACAATGATGAAAATGGTTTCCATGGAATGGTCACAGCCTCAGTTCTTCTAAAAATTTAGAACAATAATGAATATTAACCAACAATGATGAATGCATTATTAACAAAACTAGAGGTTGGCACAGTCAAATGATCAGAGGGAAACTTTGCCTAACTCCAGCTATATCCTGCTACTGCTCACTCCTTGGGAGTCACTACAGCTGAAAGAGTCAGGGGATCACCCTATTCCTGGGCATATAGGGCTGATGGGTGCTGAGATCCTAATCCTGTGTGGGCCAAATTAATCAGAATATTAAAATTTCTGGTAAAGAATTAAAAATAATGATTTTTGGAAAGCTCAATGAGATGCAAGAGAATACAGAAAAATAGTAATATAGGAAGAGGTGTAGGAAATATATGAGAAATTCAGCAGATAATATTTTTATAAAAATCTAAACAAATCTTTATCAAAATCTTATCTGCTGCTGGGTGAGGTGGTGCGTGCCTATAATCTAGAAAGAGACTGAGGCAGGAGGATTGAAAGTTCAAAGCCAGCCTCAGCAATGGTGAGATACTAAGCAACTCAATGAGACCCTGTCTCTAAATAAAATACAAAATAGGGCTGGGAATGTGGTTCAGTGGACAAGTTCAATCCCCAGTACCTCCCTCCAAAAAAAATCTTATCTGCTAAAATTGAGACAGGCTACCTTGTTAATTTAAAAATAGTATAAAATCTTAGACCCTCTAAAATACTTGACAAAGATCAAAGATCACCAGCTAATATAACTCCCCTCACATATGTGCTGCTGCATAGCTCAGAAATCTATGAAATAAAAACACTAGTAACCAACTACATCAAAATACTGTGTATATTGATGAAAAACAAGAATATTATATATGCATTCACAGAAAAAAAATTCAGAAAATGAAATAGATGTCATATGATTGTCACTGGGATTCTTTAAATATACTTTGAAGATACTGTACCCTAGGATTAAAAAAAAAAAAAGAAAAAGAACAAAACAAAATGAAAGGTTCTTTGGTTGAAATCTAGATGTGGTCTCTGGAATTAGTTTCCATTGAAATCAGTAGTCTTTGGTTCTACCTTTTAGGACAGGTGTAAACTTTTTGTTTAAGTACAGTAAATTCTTTTGGTTTTGAAGCAAATGTGTTTTCTGATAATTATTCAATGTGGCCATTTTAACATGAAAGTATCCATTAAAACTATACAAATCAAGGACCATTTTGGGGGTTATCGCTTATATTCTTCTGCCCTAAGAAATTAGGCTTTTTACCAAACTCTCAATATCATATGCAAAGGAGATGTTATATATATATATATATATATATATATATATATATATATATATATCCTCTCAGAATATTTCCAAGCTTTTATAAATTGCTTCTTATTAAGAAAGTTTGAAGTCCTGAAGTCTATCCTAATTCTTCAACACAATCTTTCTCAGCCCTAGAATGTGGTTTCTTTGATTTACTGAAATATTTAATAAACTTCCAATGTATTTACCAACAGTCAGTTCTGTGTCAAAACCACATTCATGTTAATTTCTAGATATACTTATTTTTTCTTCTTAAATTCGTGTTTCTCTTTCTCAACTTAATGAAAGATACCTGGAAGTCATTTGAAAAATCCTTAATCTGATCTTTGTTATAGAGATGTCATTTCGTTGAAATGAGAAGTTTCACTCCTTCCTTATAAGTGGAAGCTCTTTTCAATCTTGTTCCTTAACTGACTGAAATCTAAGAGCAATTTCCCTTTTTTCTCTCAAATATTCTGTTTTAGCTTGGGTTTTGTCCTAAGTAAGTCCCTAAAGGGAAAAAAGAAAAAAAAACTAAGTTAATTATTTAAGGGATCAAAGAAAAATCTGAGTGAAAATTAGACAAATAGAACTGGAAAGGAAATAGCCAAAAACATAGATTGTCAAGTCGTCTACAGCTGTGATTTGCTAAAGTATAATCGTGTGCCAGAAAAATATTATAGAACACTTATCCCAGAATTTCAGATTCCCCAACATCTAGGAAGCGGTAGGGTGTTTGGTTACTTTCATTCCCATTGTCTTCAGCCATTATTCAGTGATTGCTTCTAGCTGGATATTTATTTCTCAAGCATTAATATAGGTGGGGTAAAGGGAGGTAGGTAAGTGCTGGGGTTCAGTATGTCTTCAAGGGTTTATGTGGTTGACATTTAATCTCCACTGTAAGGAATTAAGAGTTTGGAAACTTAATCCAACCATGGTATTTAGAGATAGGACGTTTTGGAGGGATTAGGGTAAAATCAGGTAATCAGAGTGGAGAGCTGATTTATTAATTTTTATTTTATTTTATTCATTTAAATTTTTTTGCTACTAATGTAAAGTTAGTACTAAAATGAGGAAAAATTTGGGAAGGAAGTATCTAAAAGAGAATATCTTAGTAGGGAATAAATATAAAGACCCTCAAATTTATTATAATTCAGGGAAATTCAAACAAAATTCAAAATGGAACAATTGTCACACTGATCTTTTGAAAAGGATTTGGAGAAAGGGGAATGATCATATAATGGCTCAGTATATGTAAGCTAGAAAAACACTTTGGAAGATAATTTGACATTCAAGTTAGAGTTGAAGAAACATACACTAGACTCAGCAATTTCACTCCCTACCTATTGCCAGTGCCCAATAATAAGATCATGTTTTCTCCAGGTAATCTTTGGAACATTGACAGTATTTTACTTTTAGAGCCAGATAAAGCTAAAGGGGTTTTGTTTTATAAATATTATTTTGTACCTTATATACATATTTATCCTTTTTTGTAAGCATGTTATCTGCTCTTTTAATGTAAAAAGTGAGTATACACATACTCACATTTTTAACACTTTTATAATATTTTTATCTGGATTTTTGTATATAATATTAAGAAACTAAATCTATGTGTATAAATATTGATAGGAATATATATATATATATATATATATATATATATATATATATATATATCACTCTAATTCATTAGTCAAATGCAGAAAAATGACATGTTCCTATCAATAAGTACAGAAAAATCCATTGATAATTAACAGTCACTCATGATAAAATAAAACTTATTTGAGAGCGAGGATAAAAAAAGGTCATTCCTAAACCTATTAAGTTACTGATCAAAAATCTTCAGCAAATATCATACTTTAATTGTGAAATCCTGTAACTTTTCCTTTAAAATCATACTTGTTTAGTTAAGGAAATAAAATAATTAATAAACATTGAATTTAGTTAAATTATATGCATTTATTTAGAGTAGTAAAAATGTGTCTATATAACAAATATATGTGAATTTATGGAGAAAAAATAAACTTTTGGCCTGGGGATATAGCTCAGTTGGTAGAGAGGCTGCCTCGAATGCACAAGGCCCTGGGTTTTATCCCAACCACCACAAAAAAAATTAAAATAATCTTTTAATGAAAAATATCAAAAAGACACAAATAAATTGACTGATAAATTATCAAGTTGAACTACATGAAACTGCTATTTTGTCAGGTCAATATTAGTATTTTCATATGATTCAATTTAATGTGTCCACAAAGAAGATACAATATTATAAATCTGACATTTTCTCAGTATTAATTTGTATATTAATTTGTGGTTCAATCAAAAGCCAAGATAAGGTAATTTTAAAATCTATAAAATTTCCAAAACAGACATCCCTTTATAAAAAGTTAGGAAACTTATCACATCATAAATTATTATAAAGTTATAATAATAAATAAAGAATAACTGGTAGAGAGAAAGATAGAAAATAATACAGCATCAAAAGTCTTCAGACTCCAATCCAGTTATATCTAGTTTTGCCAATCTTGATATAAACCCAAGCTGACCCTGCTGATCAACTGTGGAGAAAGAGTTTCAATGAAGGGTAGAGAGACAACTGCATATCCATTTGGAAAAAAAATTAATTTGGATCCCTTCTTTGTACTATATTCTGAAATCAAATCTAGATAACAAACTATAAAATATTAAAAACAGTTTTAAAGATGTTTGTGATGTTAAAGTACGAACAAATTTAATAAAGAAAATTTAAAAAGCACAATTCACAAAGAAAATGATATATATGTTTAAAGTCTTCTATCCATATCCAACAAAGCCACCACTTAAAAAGTATAATTAAAACTCACAGACTTTTATCATATAAAAATAACAATGGGTTTCTAGTCCGTCAAGTTCATTTCTAGGCAAATACCCAGGAGAAATTCTTTCCAAGATACCAAAGGAGTCATTTATAAGACTGTCCCTATTAGAAATACTCAAAAAACTAGGAAAGAGTGTAAATGTCCATTATTAACAATACTTCTCATATAAAGTTGACAAAACATGAAAGATGAAATAATTTATATTTTAAAGGATACACACATTTGAAGCATTTCTTCAAAGAAAACAAGTGTGTAATAAATAACAAAATTAGGATAATAATTTATCATAGACATAAGAAGCAAGGGTTGGAGTAGAATACACAGAGAGCTCAGTTGGTAGAGGTAGGTATTGGTAATTCAGTTAATTGGATTATGTTATTAGTTGTATCTTACTAAGATACTTAAAAATTCCTATGTAGAAATTAAATGTTTCACAATAAATTCTGAGAGAGAGAGAGTGAATTGTTACCCAGTACTCAAAATGGATTAGGAGACAAAAGAGTGTCAAATCACTTTAAATCAGTTCAACTTTCTTGGGTCCAATAAATCCAGCCCTCTTTGAACATGATATAAAATCCAGGTCAGCTCTGTCCCTGACATGGCACTCAGAAACAGTCATATATCTTTTGCTGTAGCAACTGTTAGACTTACAGGATTCTTAAACTATAGTCTTAAAGCAACTTTGTCTCCCATTGACTCTTTAAAATTAATTTGCTGGGTGATATCTGAGACTGGCTTTAATAAATCCAAATGTGGCAACAGATAAAACAAGCTGTTCTTGAGCTCATGACTTTTCTAGGAGGTGACACATGCACAGGAGTTCATTGAACCACAGTCTCTTTTACATGTGCTTGGAATTTTTCATAATTATATTTTTAAATCAATTTGTGGTCCATTTTTGTTTGTTTGTTTGTTTCTACACAGATGAAATTTGTCAGGTCACTGACTTTTATGACTATTCCTAAGTAATAGCAAATGGCCTCTTTAAGTCAGAAAATACTCTTCCAATTCAGAAACTATAACTTTATGATTCACATAATAACAGACTTTTTCATTATAAAATTAAATCTTCCCTTCTCCAGTGAAAACATTCTGTTCTTAGGAGGTCAGGTCAATAGAGAGGGTATGATTGCATTGTCGTTCATGTTCTTGTTCTTAATTATTTAAACATTTGCAAAAAAATAAAAATAAAAAATAAAAAGGATTCTGATTTCCTTTGGTTGGACTTTAGAGAGTAAAGAAGAGAAAATAGAGAGATGCTTATGTAACTATCGTTGTGCTTAAGTGGCTTTGCAGTCTTCAGACATTGTTGATGTTTAAAGTCTATCTTTAAAAAACAAATAGGGTTTTCTCATGTATTTTTCAGCACTTCCATTGTGAATGTCTGTTGTATTGCCAATGAGTCAAGCAAATGTACTTTCCTCTTATTTTCATTTCTCTTTTCATGTTGTTTTGTACTAATGCTATCACTTTGATGTTGTTTATCCCCCATTCCTGAAGGTTCATATTTTGGAGGCTTGGTCTCCAGGGTGGCAGTACTGAGATGTCAGAAGACCTTTTCAGAGGTAGGGTCAAATTGGAGGTCCTTAGGCAATTGCAAACTGCTCTCAGAAGGGACGGTCAGACCCCAGTCACTCTCTGGCTTCCTGTTTCTGGATATGATTCTTCTGCATGCTCTCTTGCCATAACCATGAGGCCCTTGAAAGATCCAGTGCTGTGCTTTATGGATTTTCAGTCTTCAGTGTTTTGCTATAGCAATAAATAATGGACTAATAGAGTTGTCTACTCTTCACAGCCCTTTTCGGATTAAAATGCCACTAGGCCAATCCTCATTCTCTTATAACCTACCATTCATCCTGGAAAACACTCAGGTACCTTTTGCTCCAGTGAACTCTGAAAGTACATATACCTTTTGTTCAGCTCATCTGCCAGCTACTAACTAACTCAGGTATAACCCTCTTTATTTTTCTGGTGAGAACCTGAGAGTGATCCATCATTCATCATGGTAAGTCACATATTAAACTTACTGATCAGTCTTGTTGATGGCCTCACTAGTCTTGGATAACTTGGACTTTTAGTCTAAAAGTCTCAGGGTATTGCTCTCTCTCTCTCTCAAAAAATCTTTATAATTATACCTCTCTTAATCTCAATGAAATGAATAATGACTTTAAGTTTATTTTGAAATGTTCCATCTTTGGGTGGTAACACACAGATATTTGATCTTATTCAATTCTCCATTTTGTTAAAAATAATTCCAGGTGCTGAAAGCACATATTGAAATAATCTCAGTGCTGGTTTGGATGGTCTATCTTTTAAAGATGATGATAAAGGTAATATAGCCAAATTAATGAAGATTGGAAAATGTAATTAAGAAAAAAAATAAGCCTTCTAAAAATCTGAGCTTCACTAGGGAAGATTTATAGAATTCCTAATATGAATTAGTGAACATAGTTTGGTTAGAATTTAGAAAATGAATGAAGCTTATGGTCAGACAGTTTATTATTAGTGAAAAAAATATGTCCATATGTATTGATCTACATATTGATATTGCCAATAATAGCAGTCATGTTCATCATAAGATTAGTGAATCATTTAACAATTTCTTTGTTATTCCCAAATTTCAGATTAGGCTTAACATATAGTGATATTAGGTATCTCACTGAACATCAGTATGAGCTAATGTTCATTATGAATTATATCAGTATAGAATAAAGTCATTCATAGGATACTTTAATATCCTCTCCTTCTCAACATTTCATTTGATTTGATAATTGTGGTAAAAATATATAAAATATTCAGGCCATAATTAAGATATGTTTAATGGGACTTGCTTCATAATTAAATAACTAATCTTCATATTACATCTTTTATTGTTTTAATTTAACACTTGAAATTTATAATTTGAAAGAAATTCTGCAGAAATTTTTTTGTGATTAGTTTAACACACATTATTTAATTAATCTATATTAATACATGAGCTGTATTTCTCAGATATTCTAAAAGATGTCCTTTTAACTCAATTAAACAGTAATAATTTTGTATGAGAAATTAGTAATCAAGATTAAATGGAATTAGACCATGAAAACAAGCTAGGGTATTTTAATAAAAACATGTTCCTTTTGGAATTTTGGGTACTAGGTACATTGGAATGCCATGTAGCAGATTCTGTCAAGGATAAGCCAATAATAATAGAGGATATGTCCCCAGACATCCAGAAAGGTGATTGTTTCAAAAGGATCTTTCTCTAATAGGTTGAAAACAGTATGGAATATTTACTGCCAAAGCCCATTTTTTAAAATTTTTTTTCCTTTCTACTGTAAGCTTGAAGGACTAAGCACTTTCTCAGTCTATTTTCTGAATACAAGTTCAGACACACCTTAGATTTTTCTGAAAATTAGGACAACAGACTTCTGTGTAGAGAAGAATTCAAATCAAGAAAAAAACACCAGTTTATATTTCCTCTTATGTAATTAACCTTTCTTCTTTACAAGTCTATCTAAATCTTTTTCTTTTACAGCACTTAGAGATTAAAAAGAAGAACAGAGATCAGAAAGAAGCAGAAAGAAGATGAAATAATAGATGAATAATTTTTAAAGAAATATCAAAATTTAAAAACCATAGAAAAGGAAAAGGTGAAAAAAATGCTTAATTTAGTGATGACACCCATTAGAAGTTCCTAAGGAAGAAGAAAACAAAAGAGACATGTGCCCTGTTCTCTTTTTCTCCTCACTTGGCTCCCAATTCAGACACCTAAGACCCTGCTCCCAGACAAATAACATTCAATTGTCAGATCACCCAGGGATTTATGTTGTTCTTTTAAAGGGTGATAATTGTACTTTTTAAGGCAGCAGACTATATATTCAATTAGGTTCTAATCTAAAATGCAGTGTCCATAAACACCTTACACAGCAGGCTTTGTGAAAATGGAAACTTATTATACAGTGAGATCACAGTCCAATTAACATTGAAAAGTGATATTATTTTTGTCAACATTTTACATCTGCCTATCAAAAGAATATGGCTGTGAATGTGTGTGTGTGTGTGTGTGTGTGTGTGTGTATATGTGTGTGAACAATACCTATGAGTGTGTTTGACATCATCTCAGCAAAGCACTGCATTGGTGAAGTATATCAGCCCTCACCCCCAATGTGCATCACAATAAGGGAGAGTGAAGTATACAATCAAGGTCCTTTGAGAAAGACTGCTACTTTGACTGATAAATTCAAGCATAATTATCCTTATTATCCAAAGGGAATTGGTTCCTGGACCCATCAGATACCACAATCCATGGATGTTCAAGTCCCTTATATAAAATGTCATATAATTTGTATATAACCTATGACACCCTGCTAAAAAACTTTAAATTATCTCCAGTTCATTTATAACACCTCAAACGAGGTAAATGCTATATAAATAGCTGTTATACTATATTGCTTAGAGAATAACAATAAGGTGGAAAGCCTATACATGTTTATTACAAATTCAATTTTTTATGAATATTTTAAATCCATGCTTAGTTGCATATTTGGATGCAGAACACACAGTTACAGAGGGCTGACTATTTATACAAGAAGATTGTTTGGAAATATAAATCTATACAAGGATTGGAGCACAGGTTCTAATTGTCAAAATGAAATTAAATGAAATAACTTTAGTGACATGGTTTAGATAAATCAAATGGCTTGGCAGATAGTGAGTTTTAATAAATAGACTGTGAATTTCCCTGTCCTTAAATCTCCTGGAATAAAAGAAAAGAGAGATAGCAAGAGCCTGGGTAAGACCATTAAAATTCATTTCTGCATTTAATTTGGTGATGAACTTGGGTAGAAATTCTATGAATCTGTTCTTTAAACTGAATTGTACTTTAATGTAAACTTTTTAATGACTTTTAAGTTTCTGACTTTCAAAGTTTCAAACTGCTTTGACAATCCAAAATAATATGTTTTACAGAATCCAGTTCATATACATTTTCACACATGCATCACCATCTCCATTTTTTTTCAACCCACATCTAGGCAACTAATAAGAAATTACAATACTTTGGAGTCAAGAGCAATGCAGACCTTCAACAGGGCTCAGGGCCCTGTCTAGAGGTGGGAATCTTCATCTTGGTTTCACTCCCTGCTCCCCATACAGACACCCTCTCCTTTCCTGGTTCTCTCAAATCATTCTTGAACCTGTTGTGTTTCCCCACAGCCTTTGGAACGGATGATAAACCTCTTCCCACTTTCTTGGTACATGTGTGGCATCATTAGTCTCCAACTTAGAACTAAATTTAGTTTGGGGTCATTCTATTTTGTTAGGATGACTCCAACATTTTCCTATATGTGATAAGTTTCATGTTTTTATCCCATTCTATTATTGTATTCCATTTTAAATAATGTTTATCATCACAAACTGATTTTATAACCCATTAATTAGTCATAGATGTCAATTGAAAATTAGAGTTCAAGATAGGGAAAGCACAATTAAAAATTCTGACCCATGGAAAATGCACTGTTATAATTTTCATCTATCTTTTTTTACTCTTCTCTCCCTTCTGTAGGTGACCACTTTCTTCAGACTCCCCACCTACTTTCCTATATAGACTTGAAAGTTCAGACTTATTTTTACCCAGTATCCCACTCTTTCCCAAGTTAATCTCTCTCTGCTAGTGAATGACATTATCATGTCCACAGTTTTTATTGATTTTTCAAGTTTCTTCTAAAATTCATGAAGAACAGTTCTCAATTTATTTTAAACAATGGAAACATTATGATGGGAGTTCCCATATTGCATACCCAGTTTCCTCTAACATCTTTATGTTGCATTGTATAATAGAATTATTAAAATTAATGAACCAATACTAATAAATTGTCATTACCAAGTCCATTTGACTCTCATGCTCTTAGCTTTCACCTAATGTCCTTTCTATGTTGGATGATACCATCCAGAGACTGTTTTATATCTAGTAGACATGTCTTCTTAGGTTCTTCTCAACTATGATAGATTCTTAGACTTCACGATTTGTGAAATATTTTATAGAATGTCTCTAATCACAATGAATCTGGTATTTTGTTCATGATTAGACTAGGGGCATTGGCTTTTGGGATGTAAGGTGCCACTTTCATTTTATCATACTAAGTGTGCAAATCATTACAAAGACTTGTTGCTGTTGAAGTTAACCTTTAAGTTAACCTGGTTGAGGTAGTATTTCTCCTATTTCTCCATATAAAACTGATCCCATTTCCCTTTTCATGCTGTGCTTTTTGGAAGGAAGTGCAATGAATATCTAAGGAAGGAGAGCTTATGTATAATCTTCTTGAGCACAAATTATCTGCATAAATTATTTTGAATTAGTTGCACAGAATAGTCCTAGTCTCACTCATCTATATATTGATTCAATCATTATTTCTACCAATCTGGACTCATGGATATTTATTTTAGACTTCTGGACACATTAATATTTATTTTATATTTCATGTTTTAATCCAACTATGTTTAATTTATTGTATTGCTCAAATTATTCCAACTTCAATTATTTAAAAAGAATGAGCCAATTCATTCAATTGACTCTTGTGTCCTCTTGATAAATATTAGTTGGCTATATTTATACCAGTCTATTCCTGGGTTCTCAATTCACTTCAATGATCTACTTATCTATTCTTTCACCAAAACCTCACTGTTTTGATGACTGTAGTTTTACAGTAAGTCTTGAAATTGATAATGGATCGGTAGTGTGAAATCATCAAATTTGTTTTACTTCTTCAATTCTCTTCTCTTAGTTTAGTCTTTGGACATTTTGTAGAAGCTACAGAATTTTTTTGATATCTATAAGCAGATTGCTTTATTATTATTTTAGATTGTCATGGGCAATAATTTTTTTTTCAATTTTTATATTAATTTATTATATATGACAACAGAATGCATTACAATTCATATTACAGATATAGAGAACAAATTTTTATCTCTGGTTGTACATAAAGTAGAGTCACACCATTCATGTCTTCATACATGTACTTAGGGTAATGATATCATCTCATTTTACTGTCTTTCATACCCCCATATCCCCTCCTTTACCCTCCCTCCCCTTTTCCAGTTTGCTCTATCTAGAGTTTCTCTATTCCTCCCATGCTCCCTATCCCTACACCATTATTGGTCAGTCACCTTATATCAGAGAAAAACATTTGGCATTTGTTTTTTGGGGATTGGCTAACCTTACTTAGCATTATTTTCTCCAGTGCCATCCATTTACCTGCAAATGCCATGATTTTATTCTCTTTTATTGCTGAGTAATAATCTATTGTGTATATATGCCACATTTTTTGATTCATTCATCTACTGAAGGGCATTTAGGTTGGTTCCACAGTTTAGCTATTGTAAATTGTCTGCTATAAACATTGATGTGGCTGTGTCCCTGAAGTATGCTGTTTTTAAGTCCGTGAGTATAGAACAAAGAGTGGAATAGCTGGGTCAAATGGTGGTTCCATTCCCAGTTTTACAAGGATTCTCCATATTGGCTGCGGCAATTTGCAGACACACCAGCAATGTATGAGTGTGCCTTTTTCCCCACATCCTCGCCAACACTTACTGTTGTTTGTATTCTTAATAGTTGCCATTCTGTCTGGAGTGAGATGAAATCTTAGTTTTGATTTGCATTTCTCTAATTAATATAGATGTTGTACATTTTTTATATATATATTTGTTGATTGATTGTATATCTTCTTCTCAGAAGTGTCTGTTCAGCTTCCGGGCCCACTTATTGGTTGGATTATTTATTTTTTTTTTGGTGTTAAGATTTTTGAGTTCTGTATATACTCTAGAGATTAGTGCTCTATCTGATGTGTGTGTGGTGAAAACTTGTTCCCAAATTGTAGGCTTTCTGCCCACTTCACTGATTTTTTTTTTCTGAGAATAAAATTTTTAGTTTGAATTCATTCTATTTATTTACTTTTGATATGAATTCTTGCACTATAGGAGTCTTATTAAGGAAGTTGGGGCCTGGTCCAACATGATGGAGATTTGGGCCTACTTTTTCTTCTAATAGGCACAGTGTCTCTGGTTTAATTCCTAGGTCCTTGATACACTTTGAGTTGAATTTTGTGCATGGTTAGAGATAGGGTTTAATTTCATTTTGTTGCATAAGGATTTCCAATTTTCCCAGCATCATTTGTTGAAGAGGCTATCTTTTCTCAAATGTACATTTTTGGTGACTTTGTGTAATATAAGATAACTGTAATTATGTGGGTTAGTCTCTGTGTCCTCTATCTTTACCATTGGTCTACAAGTTATTTTGGTGCCAATACCATGCTGTTTTTGTTACTATTGCTCTGTAGTATATTTTAAGGTTGATATAGTGTTGCCACCTCCTTTACTCTTCTTGCTAAGGATTGCTTTAACTATTCTGGGTCTCTTATTTTTCCCAGATGAATTTCATGACTGCCTTTTCTATTTCTATGAGGAATGTCATTGGGATTTTGATAGGAATTGCATTAAATCTGTATAGTGCTTTTGGTAGTGTGGTCATTTTGACAATGTTAATTTTGCCTATTTAAGAACAAGGAGTATCTTTCTATCTTCTAAGGTCTTCTTTAAATCTTTCTTTAGCGTTCTGTAATTTTTGTTGTAGAGGTCTTTCACCTCTTTTGTTAAATTGATTCCCATTTTATTATTTGAGGCTATTGTAAATGGGATAGTTTTACTTGTTTCCCTTTCAGAAGATTTGTCACTGATATATGGAAATGCTTTGATTTATGGGTGTTGATTTTGCATCCTGCTACATTGCTGAATTTATTTACTAGTTCTATAAATTTGCTGGTGGAATTTTTTGAGTCTTCTAGGTGTAGAATCACATTGTTGGCAAATAGTGCTAATTTGAGTTCTTTTTTACCTATCTGTATCTCTTTAATTTCTTTCATCTGTCTATTTGCTGTGGCCAGTGTTTCAAGAATTATGTTAAATAGAAGTGGTAAAACTCTTGTTCCAGTTTTTCTTTTTTTAGATTGATGTTGGCCTGCACCTTAGCATAGATAGCTTTTATGATGTTGATATATTTTCCTGTTATCTGTAGTTTTTCTAGTGCTTTTAACATTAAGGGGTGCTATATTTTGTATATTGATTTTTCTGCATCTATTGCAATGATCATATGAGTCTTATCTTTATCTATTGATGTGATGAATTACATTTATTGATTTCTGTATGTTGAATCAACCTTGCATCTCTGGGATAAACCCTACTTTGATTGTGGTGCTCTATCTTTTTGATATGTTTTGTATTCTATTTGCCAGAATTTTATTGAGAATTTTTGCTTCTATGTTCATTAGAGTTATTGGTCTGAAGTTTTCTTTCTTTGATGTGTTTTTGCCTGGTTTTGGAATCAGGGTGATATTGGCCTCATAGAATAAATTTGAAAGTGCTCCCTCTTTTTCTATTTCCTGAAATAAATAGAAGAGTATTGGTTTTAATTCTTCTTTAAAGGTCTTGTAGAACTTGGCTATGTATCCATCCAGTCCTGGGCTTTTCTTTGTTGGTAGGAAACTGATGGCATCTTCTAATTCATCAGTTGAAACTGATGTGTTTAAATTGTGTATATCATCCTAATTTAATTTGGGCAGATCATCTGACCTTAGAAATTTGATGATGCCTTTGATATCTCTATTTTATTGGAGTACAAGTTTTCAAAATAATTCCTAATTATCTTCTGTATTTCTATAGTGTCTCTTGTGATATTTCCTTTTTCATCCCATATGTTAGTAATTTGAGTTTTCTCTCTCCTGTTCTTTTTTAGCATAGCTAAGGGTCTGTCAATTTTATTTGTTTTTTCAAAGAACTAACTTTTTGTCTTGTCAATTTTTTCAATTATTTCTTTTGCTTCAGTTTAATTGATTTCAGCTCTGATTTTAATTATTTCCTGTCTTTTACGGGTTTTGGTGTTGATTTGTTCTTCTTTTTTTCTAGGGCTTTGAGTTGTAATGTTAAGTCATTTATTTGTTGACTTTTTCTTCTTTTAAGGAATGAACTCCATGCAATGAACTTTCCTCTTAGTACTGCCTTCATAGTGTCCCAGAGATTTTGATATGTTGTATCTGTGTTCTCATTCACCTCTAAGAATTTTTTAATCTCCTCATTGATGTCTTTTGCAACCCATTGTTCATTCGGTAGTATAGTATTTAGTCTCCAGGTATTGGAATAGCTTTTATTTATCATTGATTTATAAATTTATTCCATTATGATCTGATAGAATGCAGGATAGTATCTCTACTTTTTAATATTTGCTTAAAGTTGCTTTGTGGCATAATATATGAACTATTTTAGAGAGGGATCCATGTGCTGCTGAGAAGAAACTATATTCGTTCATTGACGGATGAAATATTCTATATATGTCAGTTAAGTCTAAGTTATTGATTGTTTTATTGAGTTCTATAGTTTCTTTGTTCAGCTTTTGTTTGAAAGATCTATCCAGTTGTATGAGAGATGTGTTAATGTCACCCAGAATTATTGTGTTTTGGTCTATTTGACTCTTGAACTTGAGAAAAGTTTGTTTGATGAATGTAAATACTTCATTGTTTGGGGCATGTATATTTATTATTGTTATGTCCTATTGATGAATGCTTCCCTTAAGCAGTGTGAAATATCCTTCTTTATTCTTGTTCATTAACTTTGGCTTGAAGTGTACTTTATTTGATATGAAGATGGAAACCCCTGCTTACTTCCACAGTTTATGGGAGTAGTATGATTTTTCCCAACCTTTCACCTTCAGTCTGTGGATGTCTTGTCCTATGAGATGAGTCTCTTTGAGGAAGCATATTTTGTTTTGTTTTAATCCAATATGCCAATCTATGTCTTTAGATTGGTGAGTTTAGGCCATTAACATTCAGACATGATTTGTATTCCCAGCTTTTTTTTTTTTCAGTATTTAGCTTGACTTGGTTTCTCCTTTGATTGGTTTTTTCCTTTAGTGTAATACCTCCCTTTTCTGATTTTCATTGTTGTTTTTCAGTTTCTCTTCATGGGATATTTTGCTGAGGATGTTCTATAGTTCAGTCTTTCTAGTTGTAAATTCTTTTAACTTTTGTTTATCATGGAAGGTTTTTATGTCATCATCAAATCTAAAGCTTAATTTTGCTGGATATAAGATTCTTGGTTGGCATCCATTTTCTTTCAGAGCTTGCTATATGCTGTTTTAGGATCTCCTGGCTTTGTGAGTCTGGGTTGAAAAATCTGCTGAGATATTAATTGGTCTCCCCCTATGTGATATGATTCCTCTCTCTTTTGTGACCTTCAAGATTCTAACTGTATTCTGTATGCTAGGCATTTTTATTGTAATGTGCCTTGGTGTAGGTCTGTTGTAATTTTGTACATTTGCTGTCCTGTAAGCCTCTTGTATTTGATTTTCCAATTCATTCTTTATGTTTGGGAAATTTTCTGATACTATTTCATGGATGAAATTTTGCATTCCTTTGGTTTGAATCTCTGTGCCTTCCTCTATCCCAATATTTCTTAGATTTGGTCTTTTAATGCTGCCCCATAATTCTTGAATAATCTGCTCAGGGTTCCTCACCATCTTCACTGTGTGGTCAACTTTATTTTCCAGATTGTATACTTTGTCTTCATTATCTGATGTTCTGTCCTCCAAGTGATCTAGTCTGTTGGTGATGCTTTCTGTTGAGTTTTATATTTGGTTTATTGTTTCCTTCTTTCCAAGGATTTCTGATTTTTTTTTTCTTTTTCAAAATCTCTCTTTCTTGGACTAATCTTTTGTTATCTGTATTTGCTTCTTTATTTCTTTGTTGGTGTGATTATTGGATGTTTGTATTTGCTCCCTTATCAGTTTATTGGTGTCATTAATGATTGCCTGTATTTGATTACTTATCTCTGTTGGAATGATTAATTTTTGCCTGTATTTGCTCATTGTGGTCATTCTTTAATTCAAAGATCATTTTAATTATGAACATTCTGAACTCTTTTTCTGATATTTCATCAACTGCACTGTACATGCATTCTGTTATTGTGATATCCTGGTTTGTTTGGAGCACTTTCTTCCTTTGTTTTTTCGTGTTGTCTATGTGATTTCCTTTCTTGCAGTGTGGATCTGGGGTATTATAGTTCTCCCTATAATCCTGTAGTGTCCCTGCAGATTTCCTGTACCTCACCTTGGTGTGGGCTTCCAGACCCTGCTGGTGTCCTAGTATGGATGCTACTGCAATTATATTTGGTGGCAACAATAGCAGGAGATAACTTGAGATAGCAGTGGAGAGTGCCCCAAGATGGATGCAACATCTTTCAGAGATAGGGCTAAAATGGTAGGCCTTACATTGGCTTTGGGATGCCTGCTCCAAGATGCAGTTGCTTCTAGGCACTGTATGTTATCCCAAGGTAAAGGCTACTACATGGGGAAGACTATGGGGATGGCTGCAGTATCTCAAGATGGAAGTGGGTTAGGGCTAGGCTCCCAGGTGTGTGTGTGGGTGGCCCCAAGCTTACCCTGGGCCTGAGCTCTAGTGCAGGTCAGCAAGGTGAGTCTGGGCAGAGCCTGAGTTCCTGTGGTTCCAGCTTGCTTTAATTTTGACTAAGATCTATATATGAAGTTGTGAATGGTTGAAATTTTAACAATAATTAGTCTTCCAATCCCTGAGTCCAGAATTTCTATTTATTTGAACCTTCTTTGGTTAACAATCATAGTATTATAATTTTTAGCATATAGATCTAGAAAGTTGTTAATTTTAACATTATTTGTTTTAAACTTAAGAGTTATAAATTTCAGCCTTTTAATATCAGAGATGAAACTGGAGACTGAGTTTTGTTAAATTTAAAATAATGTGGACTTAGAGAAAAATTGCAACCATATTTCTCAAATACCTTTAACCAGATTCCCCAAATGTTAGTACTTTGCTCCATTTGCATTGTTATTGTTCATTTTTTCCTATCTACACATGTACATATTTTCTGAATAATTTGAAAATGTGGAAATGATACATTTTTACTCCAAAGTAATTCACCATATAATTGTTGTAAGCACTTATTTTCTTAAGACATAACCACATACAATGATCCAATTCAGAAAATTAGAATTGAGAAGTATTATTATGAAATTTATATTCTTCATTTAAATTTTATTTGTCCCACTCATGTTCTTAATGCAATAATAACAATGATTTTAATGATTATTGTGATTTAGATATAAGGTATCACCCAAAAGCTCATGTGTTAAACAATGCAAGAATTTTCAGAGGTAAGATTATTAGATCATGGGAAACAACTTAATCCCAGAATTTACCTACTGATAGAGATTCACTAGGAAATAACTATAGGCAGGTAGGATGTGGCTAAATGAGATATGTCATGGGAGTGTGACTTTGAGGTATATATTTGGTCCCTGATGTGCTGAATACTCTCTATGCTTCCTTGTAACCATGTCCTGAGCTGCTTACTTCTGCCACAAGCTTCCACCATGATGTTCTGCCTTCATCTTGGGACCCAGAGTAAAGGAGTTGGTCATCTGTGAACTGAGAACTCTGAAACAGTGAACCCCAGATAAACATTTTCTCCTCCACATTGTTTTTGTCAGATATTTTAGTAACAACAGCAAAAAAGCTGACTAAAACAATAATAAATGATTGTGGTTCAAATATAGAAAGAATGAAAACTTACTGTGGTTGACATTCCTCATTCGTAATTTCTAATTCCCAAATGTTCACTAGTCTTGCTTTTTCTTTCATGTCCTTGACATTTTTGAAGAGTACAAGTCTTTTATATTATAGAAGAAGTTTAAGTTTTTCTGATATATTCCCATAATTTAAGTCATTTTTTTGGCAGGGAAACCAATGAGTTTCTGTACTTTTGGTTAATTATTCATTAGGAAGCATATGATACTTATTTTTCATCTTAATGGTAAAGTTAATATTGATCATATAGTTAAGCTAGTTTCTGTTAAATTTCTATACTGCACATTCACTATTTTTGTGTTTGTAATTCATAAGTACCTTGTCAGGAGGGATTGAAAATATCCTGCTTCTGATCAGATTTTCATCCTTAAAATTTAGTAGCAGTTGATATTTCCTGTCTAAACAATTTCTATGGTGGTTGACAATTAGAAATTTTCTAATTTCATATTTTCTTCTTCCTGTGGTTTTCTAATTTAAGTAGTGTTTTGAGATGACAATAAAGGAAATTATAGAATTGTTTTTAATTTCTCACTTTTTTACATTAGCAATTATGTTACCCTATTATGTGGTAGATGCTTTAGAAATGTGTAGCACATAAATAGGAAAATCATTATCACTTCAGTAAAATCATGTGATATCAATTAAATGATTTTTGTAAAATCACAAGTTAAAAGTATTAAAAACAAGGAAAAAAAGCAACTAACAAAAAATCACCTCTATGCAATGGTTTGATGCTACTACCTGCCTAACTTGAAAGCCAGGTGCTTTATTAAAGAAGCAGCTACAGGCTTAGGATCTATAAAATAGGTCCTAATCAGAGAGTTCAAGAGTCGGAATCCTCTTATCCAGTTATACCCTGCACAGAGTCAGTAGTGGGAAGGTCATTAAATGTCCCCAGAGCCATACTTTCCTTCTTAACACTGAACTAAGTGAGAATTGGTTTTACCAAATGTGTGTAATTATTTGTGAAATGCTCAAACTCTTATGTCACTACCCCTGGAGTTTCTCAAAGAATAAAAGTCATATCTAGCTCCTTGTCGGATTTCAATGAATCATAGTTGGATTTAACTTAAAGGCAAGAAAATCTCCCAACTGATACCACAGAACAACCATTGCCAATGGGAATAACATTTAAAAGTTATCAGATGGATATTCTCTCATCATCACTGTCATATGCTTTATTGATTTAAAAAGCATCTTCAGTCTTTCCTCCAGCAGCTCATATAAAACAGCCACCGAGCTATAACATCTGCTTGTCAGTATTAACATAATACACTTGAAAATCGAGTTATCAAAGGCATTTCAGTCTACAATTGCATTGTTTTTTCTTGTTAATGTCCTATAGCTAATGTAATATTTCATCTCTAAAAAGCAAAGCTTGGATAATCTGATTAAATTTGGCACCAAGAAGAATAATGGCTTGCATTCTCTGAAGACATGAGTGATGCATTTGTTCAGACAGAAATCACTGCTGATTATGTACTTATTAAGAGAGGAGTGCTAGATAAGAAACTATCTTATTCAGTGCGTAAAAAGTCTTTCGAGATTGGTAATGTTGGTTTATAGATAAGGACTCCAGGTCTCTATTAAGCAAAAAAGTAGAAATGAATATTTTGATGTAGGTTGGTGTGAACAATCTATGTGAATATGTGATATGTAGATGACATGTCAGCATTTAGCCTCAAACACATCCACACATGCTTAGCAAGGGATAGCCCCAGTGTGTGTGAGGTAAGTCCGTGTGCACATCCCCGGGACTGCCAGAAGGACTGCTGCAGGTAGTGACTCATCATGTTCCTGGGGACCATTCAGACTTAACAATAAGAAGCACAACAAGGCTTTCTGTTTTCCGTTCAAGGACACAAAGTGTTCTATGACACAGTAGGATAGCTACTTTACAACAATTTATTATTTTTTATAAAGAACTAGGGGAAAGGAGTTTGTAAGCTCCAAACACAAAGAAAGAAATGTTTAAGGAGATGGAAATACCAATCACCCTGATAAAATCACTTCACATTGTTGGTTGAATTATTTATACCCCACAAATATGTGCAGTTATTATGTGTCAATCAAAAATAAACTATTTTAAATTTTAAACAATTAAAAAGAAGGCAAAGATGTTATTTACAAGTATTATAAGGCAAAGATGTATTTACAAGTATTTCCTTAATTTGCCACAGTATGCAATCAGAAATTGGAAATTGGAAATAATCATTTTGTCTAAACAAACAAAAATAAGAAATTGTGAGTTACATAGTTTTTTTTTTTTTACATAGTTTTTAGAAAAGACCAGGAAAAAAATCACAACAGGTTGTTAATGGGTCTTTTTTGTCTTCCATTGTTTGTTTTTATTACACTATTTCTAAATTTGTGTAATGACCTGACTACCAATGACATCTATAGTTCTTATCCTTGATAATTTGGCCTGTTTATATATTGTAAAGGAGATGTAAAGTAGTGGATAAAATCAGGTCAGTCTACCTTAATTTACAGAAAACCATTTGGTATACATGCTGACAATTTGTCCCCTAGAATTGTAGCTTATGACTTTGCTGAAATGATCATAGTTAGGAACAAATTTTAAATCTACATAGCATTTACTTGTTAAGCATTCATGAACAATACACCTGATTATATGCTATTAACTATGAAATCCACATTAAAAATATATTAGATTATGCCCTATTGGCTTAATGAAACTATATTGGAAATCAAGATAAAACTGAGGTCTACATAATTCTGGACCTCATAAATGCTATATGCAAGCCTCTACCACTGAGTTTTACTCCCAACCCTTTACATCTTCTTAAACTACTGTCATCAAAAAAATGAAATTAACTGACCATAAAACCTTCATTTATAAATAAGAAAATAACCAGCAAATACATAAACAGAATAATAAAACCAGAGACAGAAATGGTGTCTAGCCATCCACACAGTTCAGGAGGGGAGATGAAGATTATAAAGGAGAGTAACTTTTGTTTGTTTGTTTGTTTGTTTGGCTTTGCATTCAGAATAACTATTTAAAAATAATGATGTATTACCATGAAGTTGTATAATTAGCCCAACGTGAGTACATTTCTGGTATCAGAAATCTCTGTATATTAAAATCTTTCATGGACCATCACAATCAAACAGAACTAATATTTATTACAGGGCTGAGAGTTAAGAAATGACTCCATTTTCAAAAAATGTCTCTCTTTCTTACACCACACATATGCACACACACACAGACACACACACAAAGTTAGAAGGTGCCTTTCATTCTTTCCATTCTTAGCTTGTTACAACACAGGACAAATGTTTCCAATCCAAAATAGCATTCCTAAAGAAGTGGAACCCTCTGATAGCTAATTTTTGCATAGAAGCTTCCAGCTATGACTCTGTCAACTGATCAACTTTGTGGCTACCATTAAGTAGTGATTCTCATGAGTGTGAATTAAACATGTGAATTAAAAATGGAGTCATTTCTTAACTCTCAGCCCTGCATTTCTCTTCTCATATTTCTGTCATCCTGATCTCAATGGAATTCATTCTCAAAGTCCATCTGGATTAAATTAATTAAAAAAACTGTTAAATCTAATTCAGTTCAATCAAATGTGAAGCAACATAAAGAAAGAGGCTTATTATTTGTAAACTTACCAGATGTCCAGTTTCTCAAGACAGAACATTTAAAACAATATTTCCAAGTGAAATGGACTACAGTTGACTTATAATGTCAACAGAATTATCTATGAACTAATTGCTTATTATGTTTAGGAAATAGATTCTTGCAAACATACACAACTTCTGTTCCTGATCCAGATTTTTCAATGTGCCAGCTTCAATTACTCTTCTAGCCCAGAACCTTAAAGTAACTATGTTTTATATGTTTTATAATATTCTCAAAGGAAGGCGGAGCCATCCTAAAAATCTTAACAACCTCCCACATCTTTTGTTCAATGTCAGAATTTTGGTGAAAATGAAAGATATCTCTGAAAATCTAAAAATCAGTAAATATGGGTCATTAAATGGGCTAAGTGAGTCTTAAGAATTCTTGGTTTTATATTTACTCTCAGTATCAATGCCCTTTGTATTTCTTTTGAGTGTACTTCTTAAAAAAGTGAAATAGTGTTTTTAATTCTTTTGTTTCAAATTCCCAACCTAAGCATATGAAATAATGTCTATAGAACAAACAATCCATGTGGCATTGAAATTGCTGGGCAGGCAGGTACAATTACTCACCTGCAAAATGCGTCCCACACAAATAAATGTGGAAAAAATGTTAAACCTGCAAACGTGGCAAATGTAGAAAAAGAGTCTACTAAGAACGAGGCAATTATTTTTAGTTCCTTTTACTAGATAATGATTGCCTCTAGATCAACCATAACTAGCTACGTGCCTTCTTTTAGAGTATTGGCTTGCTTTGATAACTATATTTTGTCCCCATACATCCATAATGTTGCCCCCATCTCTCATATATGGGATTCTGCATCATGCTTTCAATTCTTTCATCCACTTTATCACAAATTCTCAAAACTTCCATCAGAAAGTGTGTTTAACTTTTCCTTTGATAAATTTTATTTTAAATAATTTAGGTGTAGAATGCCAAGTTTAAATCATTATGAAAGAAATTGGAGGAAAATATGAGCCCTCCTTAAAAATCTTCCTATATTATAATTTTTTTGCTTAAATGGTTCTTCAATATTTCCCTGTTTAGATTCATCAAGATGCTGCCTTTTTCTTTCTCAAAAGAAATCACCTCCAAAGTTGCCCTTGAAAGTTTGAATGGATTTTTAATAAGTAAATATTGAAGCTTTACCCACATTATCTCTTTAAAAAGAAATGAGAAAGGGAAATCTCAATGTCCTAAGAACCAAATCTCTTATGTGCCTTGTCTTCCTTCTAGGCATTTGGGTGATACCTGATAAAATCCCCAAACACACATTATGAAATAGTTATAAGCCCCATTTTACAAATTATAAAATGAGGATAAGAGCTTAGGTGATTTGCCAAGTCTCTATCCATTTGCCCTCTAACCAACTTTGCAATATAAAATTGACCACAGATTTTGTTTTACAAATTGAACTCATCTTCAAATCCTGTTACATTTGCAAACTGCACTAAAATAAATAAGTAATTTAGAAAGCAATGTGTGACTAGGAAAATTACAGATACAAACTACCACTTACAATGAAGGCAGCAGGCGGGTGGGAGGTTGTGAAGAAGCACATCCAACTTTCACCTTATTTAAATAATGTACTAAGTATTCTGCATTAATTGCCCTACCTATTAGTAAATGTTTGAAAACTATTAACATTAAAAGCAAGGGATTTCAACCTTCAATAAAAAGTATTATTACAGCCAGTTCAGATATTTAAATACTCATGCATTAGTGATCTTTTGCACCTTAAAATCAATCATATCTTTAAAAACCTGATTTCATGGCAGGAATCTAAGTGTTCAAATCCCTATTCTTCGTTCTAGTTATCCTTTCAAAGACAAAGTGAGGGTGAGGGAAGAATATTGTCTAGAAGTCAGGATATTCGAATTCTAATTTTGAACCTGCCCTTAACTACAAAGCAGCCTCTAAATTATAAAAATATGGTATTTGTTTGCTTACATATAAGCAAATCAATGAGTGCTAGACAATTCCTAAGGCATTATATAAAAATATTGGAATCAAATAAAAGTACGTCTTTCTTTATAAATCAACAAAATTTGATAAATTTGTATTTGAAACATTAGGATCCAATTTATTTCAACCTCTAGCAGCACCTTACTTTATTTACAATGGTTGTGATTTACACACAACTTTTTATTATGATAGCTATCCATCAAAATGCACCTGTTCTAATTATAATGATAATTCTGCCTGTTTTCTTTGACAAAAGAGCTACATGATATGATTGTTAAAATGATGAAGAGGGAAACAGAATAAGAATCTTTCATTTTCCTACTACTATTCATTACCAGCTTCATGAATTAAAAGAAGTCACTTATGACATTTTGCTGAAAACTATTGTTTCTGCACCATTTCCTTTACTTGGAATATGCTTCATTTCTCCAAAATACAATACAGTGTCAGTTCTTGAGAGCTAGGAACAGTGGCTAAGGGTAATGAATCCAAAAGCAAGGTATTTAAGAATACACTTGAGAATTAGTCTCCTTTCGATCTGAAGATAGACATTTCTTCACTAGTGTGTATTTATGACAATAGACTCGATTTGCTCTGCAAGGGAGTGCAAGTTCCATGAACATCAAAAACGGTTTCAGACATAGAAGGTACGATTACCCAGGATGACAGAGAATCCTTGTTGACCTTAGTGTTTTTCATAAAAAGAAATTTCACCTTTTCATTGCAAGTTGCAGGCTATATTTTAGCCAGAACACCAATTAGAATCACTATAGGATATTTAATTCTGGTGAATTTACATTCCCACTGCTTAGACCAAGTGAACCAGAAGAAATGTGTTGAGGGCCTATAGGAGTAGTGTCTTTTAAAAAGTCTTTAAGTGATTTCAAATATGCGACTAGTTAAGAACTGTATCCTAGAGAGCCAGGTGTGGTGGTGCGCCCCTGTAATCCTAGCAGCTTGGAGGCTGAGGCAGAATCACTAATTCAAAAACTGCTCAGCAACTTAGCAAGGGCCTAAACAATTTAGTGAGGCCCTAAACAATTTAGTGAGGCCCTATATCAAAATAAAAAATCAAAAAGGACTGGGGAAATAACTCAATGGTTAAGCACACCTGGGTTCAATCCCTGACAGACACACACACACACACACACACACACACACACACACACCAAAATACAAACTAATACCCTGGAGAAAGTCTTAGTTATTATACAGGCATTCTTCAGGAAAGAAAAATAACATGGAATCCATGAAGTATTTCTGGTTTGGGGGGTGTGGCCATTGAATCTGATGCCAGATTTTACTGATATAAACAGTCCATGGACCTTGATGAAAAACACTTCTCCAAATTTAAGTCCCTAATGCATGCACACAGTGAGACAGATTTTTTTGACCAATCTATTGCATCAAATCCTGGATTGGCAAAGTTACAAGTTTGAATAGAACCGAATAGAAAAAAGTATTATAAAAGAACAAAATATAGACCATTGTTAAGATGCAGAGTTCTAGGGAATTATTTTTGAAGGGTTGGAGCCAGGAATCTGTGACTGGAAAGCTTCTTATGATCTGAAAATTTGGTCTGGTTGTGCAAAGAACTCTGATGCCCCTCCCTCAACTTTTTTTTTTTTTGCTTTACAACGTTTTTATTTTTATTTTATTTTATTGATTTTATTTTTTTAAATACACGACAGCAGAATTCATTACAATTCGTTTTCTTTCTTTTTTAATATTTATTTTTTAGTTGTAGTCGGACACAATACCTTTATTTTATTGATTTATATGTGGTGCTGAGGAATGAACCCAGGGCCCCACATGTGCTAAGCAGGAGCTCTACTTCTGAGCCACAACCCCAGCCCCTACAATTCTTATTACACATATAGAGCACAATTTTTCATATCTTTGTTTATAAAGTATATTCACGCCAATCCATGTCTTTATACATGAACTTTGTGGGGTTTTTTTTTGCATTACAATTCTTATTACACATATATGCCACAATTTTTCATATTTCTGTATATAAAGTAGGTTGATACCCAATTTGTGTCTTCATACATGTACTGTGGATAATGATGTCCATCACATTCCATCATCCTTGCTAATCCCCTACTCCTCCCTTTCCTTCCCACCCCTCTTCCCTATCTAGAATTCATCTATTTTCACATGCTCCCCCTCTCTACCCCACTATGAGTCAGCCTCCTTATATCAGAGAAAACATTCAGCATTTGTTTTTCTGGGATTGGCTAACTTCACTGGCTAACTTCACTTAGCATTATCTTCTCCAACGCCATCTATTTACCTGCAAATGCCATGATTTTATTCTCTTTTATTACTGAGTAAAATTCCATGTGTATATATGCCACATTTTTTTTATCCATTCATCCACTGAAGGGCATCTAGGTTGGCTCCACAGTTTGCTATTGTGAATTGTGCTGCTATAAACATTGATGTGGCTGTGTCCCTGTAGTATGCTATTTTTGAGATAGTTGTAGGCAAGTAAAGGAAGTAGCTACTCTCTCTGCATAGTAATACTTTTTTTTTGTTGTTTTTTAATCAGGTTACCAGAACAGATGTCTCATGTTAGATCCTTGATTTTGTAAAGAGTCTAAGTCCTAAAGGTCACTTAGTTATCTAAATATACTGGTCTCTAGGTATAGAGGTCAGTAGATGTTCCAGGGCTAGAGAAGATTTGTGAGTAGGAGAATTTAAGGACAGTATAAGGGAGAATAAAACTATAAAATATTACCCAGCCTTGTGTCTCAGTCTTCCTGTATATATACAGTTATAATTAGTTTCAGGAGTAGGTATTTCTAGGTTATATTGTGTAATCAAGTCCAGTATCCAGTACTTCTAAAACTTTAATGCATATATCTACCCCTGGGATATCTCTCAAAATGAAGATTCTGACTCAGTGTATATGAGATATATACTGAGATTCAACATGTCTAATAAGTCCCCCATTATTTCTGAGGCTGCTGGTCCATGAACCACTCTTTGAGTTGCAAGAAGTACCCAATTTCTATGGTTCATGACAGCAACCTGCACATACTCTTGTTTTCGTTTTCTTGTGAACCAGATTATTGATTATATAATAAATTCCCTTTAGTGTAGAGATGGCATCCTTGCCAAGTCACCACACCATCATCTCTTGAGTTGGACTTCTTCCTATTCCTCACTTCTAGGAGCCTCACCTCTACGATTTTAACATCTTCATTTTTCAGCATAATTTATGGACACTTACACATTTTCAATTTAAAGAAATCATATGAAATCAGTGCTATTTTACCAGTTCTGAAAAGAAAAGATCGAGGTTTAAGTTGGTTTCTTAACTTGCCCAGGGAATTCCCTGTTGAGAGCCACAGCCGAAGGGGCCCCAGCAAACTTCCAGCTGCCAGCAAACTTCCAGCTGCCGGCTGATGATTGGCTCACAGCGGCCCCAGCAACATCTAGCTGATTGGCTCCTCGGCCCCAGCAACATCTAGCTGATTGGCTCCTCTGCGGTGATGCTCATTGGGCTGTTTCCCTGCCCTTTCAGACCACGGAGCTGCTCATTGGGGGACTTTTTTGGCTCCGCCCACGTGACCCAGCCAATCGGCCTCAAGAGCAGGAGGATTGTGGGAGGTGGAGAGAAGCTTGTGTGGGAGAGAGAGGCTTGTGGAAAGCCGGCGGTGGCAGTTGAGGCTCTGAGGGTTTTTCCTGAGAGGCTGTTTTGTTTGGCGTGTGTGGTTCTAAAAATAAAGTTAGTTTCTTTTGACAAGTGGCTCCTGATTGTGCCCAGCCAGACTGCGACCATGGGAATTCCCATGGTTAGTCTGTGATCAGAAGGACTCAACTACAGGACTTCTAATTTCAGGCTTAATATTATTTTCCCTGATACTGGATTTCTGTATGAAATACAATTTTTGATTCTTTCTTACCTATTGGGATAACACATCAGCAATATAAACAAACAGAACTTTTATGCATAATTTTATAGACTTGAATACAAAACTCTACATAAATTTTAAGCAAATCTCACAATACCCATATGAAGCACCATTATTTTCACATTAGTGTAGTGAGGGCTAAAACCAGAACTGAAATCACATAGTTTGCCTGAGGCCAACAGAATATGAACTATAATTTATGATAATTCAATGTGAATCATCACATTTCCATATTCACACGTTTTATGAAAGGAAAGGTATAATTGGTTCACAGAGGGATACCTGCAAAGGCCATTCTATGGGTTACATGAAATGTTAACATACCTAATGAGCCCCTTTAAGAGACAACTGTATATTTCACTTGGTAATAATGCCTATAGTACTTGACTAACATAAAATAAAATAATTACAACAAAACTTTAAATTTTATGAAAAGGAATAACTGTAATACAATGAAATATGATTTATAGTGGCTTCAGAATAAAATATTTTAAAGTATGTTTTTAAAAGAGGAATTGTTCTCCTAATTTTCTTTATTGTTACTTTTCAAAATTCAGTGGAAAGTTCATCATTAGATGAAAGTTTCCCTCTGAAATCCCTGTGACCTGACTTCTGAGACCCCTAGTACTCTAAAAGAGGAGAGAACAAACAAAGAAACATGAGGAGTTCAAGGAAGTGAATTAAGATGAACTCAGTAACTCTGCACCAATTTAGAAGTGAGATCCCAAACATTCACATCAAATGATTTAGGTCTTTCCAAAAATGCTGATAACAAAATGCTCCAGTGATGGTTTTTACCAGTTCCTACACTGTTACTTTAGTGACCCTGGATGGATGAAACATAAATATTAACTATAGCAAAGCTTAATGACCAATTGTCCCAAATATCTTCACAATGAGACTTAAAGCAAGAACTTAATCCCTTCAGAACAGCAAGGAAATATCCATTTTCCATGCTTTGATACAAAAACCTCCCAAGTACATTCCTCTTTATGTTGTGTTTATAGGATTATTTTTGGTTGTTTTTGTTTTCCTTTATAGTGGACTTGCAGGATTTGAAAACTATAAAATAAAAAATTATCTGAGACAACAAAGTAATGCACACATTATATAATGTTTGTAGTATTTTGTTGCATGAATAAAATTGGACTGTTGGGCATCCTCAAAAAATTTGAGAACACAAAATGCAGATGTCTGCTATCTGGATAACTTATTTTATCCTGTATCTGGTGATAGTGCTCTTTATATCTTATTTATTTTTGCTTTCAACTTATTCATTGCACTTTTGTTTAATACTAACACTTGTTTTTCTATCCTGTCAAAACAAACTTTTAGCTAAAAATTTTTTTAAAAATCACTGCTATATTACTTTGTGTAATTCTAACAAATTGCTTAATTAAATTCAAGCTGTTTTATTCCGTGAATCATTTAGTCAAACATAAAGACATTAACCCTGCAGAATTGGACTTTACTTATGGTTTAAACACAATTGAGACACATTAACATTATCAAGACATAGAAAGGATAATGAATTTTGCTTTGTTATGATGCATTTCACTTCCAACTTCCAAGGACAATTACTATGCACTTTTGTTTATGATGTAGAGTATTGTCTGTGGCACTTGGCCACTGACTACACTGTGTTAAGCTGAGTATTGTAAATTATTCCCCTCTATTTAGAAGAAAGAGACATTGAAAATAAATATAGAGCTTTTGAAATAAAATGGGACGTTATGAGTTTGTTTCCTGTGTTCCAAATTTCTACACTTTTCTGCTATTTCATTTTAAAAGAACTCTTCATTTGAAAGAGTCAATTCCATTTTGAAAATGGGCCTCTGGACCCATAAAAAGCAAAAAGTCTTTATTACCTGAACACTGGCCAAAAATGAAATGGTGGTGAAATGTAATTATATAGATGTACTATAAAACATATTTCTAGAGTGTTACTAGTGTAAGGTAAAATAAAATTCTCCAGACACATTTCCTTCTGTATTCCATAGACGTTTTAAAATATTTTTTAGTTGTCAATGGATCTTTATTTTGTTTATTTATATGTGGTGCTAAGAATCAAACCCAGTGCCTCACACATGCTAGGCAAGCACTCTACCACTGAGCCACAACTCTAGCCTCTTCCATAGACTTTTTAACCTGCTATCTGTCATTTTTCTATTTGAAGTATGTTTGCTAGTTTTAATTAAGTGTGTATAAGTATACCTTTAATCGCCAAGGTCATTAAATTGTGTATCAATGTGTACTAATACTAAGAGAATTCAGAAACTTGAAGGTATAAGACAAAAGTATAATGGTTAATTTTGTGTGTCAACTTGATTGGACTGAACAATATCTAGAGAGCTGATACAATATTATTTCTAAATGTGTATGTAAAGTTGCTTCTGAAAGTATTTAGCATTTGAAATGATAGCCTCAGTAGAGAAGATCTGCCTCACCAATATGGGTAGGCATCTTCCAATTCACTGAGGTTCTGAATATATCCAAAAGGTAGAAAAGTGGCATATTTGCTCTCTCTTCTTAATCTAGGACATCCATCTTCCCCTGCCCCCAGATGTGGGTACCCCTCAGACCTCCGAACTCTATGACTTAAATCAACAACTACCACCCACTCTATGAATTACTATTTATTTGGGGGCTTAAACTGAATTGAAATTATCAGCTTTTCTAGAGCTCCAGGTTGCAGACAGTAGCCTCCATAATCATGTGGATCGATCACTCACATAAATCTTTTTTAATGTCTATCTCTCTCTCTCTCTCAGATATATATATATGATATATGCAAAAATGTATAAATTGATAAGTACATAGATATATATTTGTATATTTTTTCACTTATATCTCTAATGAAATAGATTTTTCACTTTTAATTCAATATTTTTCCATTTTACTGTACAGAGTTCTATAAACTAGTATCACCATTTTTTAATTCCCTGTGCATTAAAGTTTCTTTTACCCATGTACTTTTTGTCTTCTTATTTCAATCAGCTAGCTAGTCATCTTTTTTATTTAAAAAAATAGCTTTTTATTGAAAAAAAACATAAATTTTTAGTTATTTACAAGTTTTATACTCTTATTTCTTACATTATATATTCCCCCCCCCAAAAAAAAAAGGTTAAATTTTAGGAGAAAAAAATCTCTATTTCCATCAAAAGCTGTAATTTTACCTCATAAGCAACCACTTCTCCACCTATCCTGTGGTGTGAGAAATCTCTCTCTAAATGGACATAATAGATTAAACTGCAACAGCTTGACATTTTTGGCACAAAACATTCATATATCAACAATTTTATGTGGTTCAATCACTCTTAGATATGTGCTCTTATTTCCCCCTAAATCAGCTTCCACACATTTTAACAAGTTGTACTGTTTTGTTTGCTTTTAGATATTTCTGTTCAGTCAGAGGAGAAAGGAAGATCGAGGAGGAGAGTTAGAGGGTTCACCTAAGCATTTTCCTGTGAATATCTGTTTTTTAACATGGAAACTGGGCATTAAAAAATATAATTATTTTGAAAATCTTTTTTTATTTTTTTCCAATTCAGATCCATGTGCCTGGGTGGAGGGTTCTCAAACACTCGAGATGTTATTCTTTCATGCTCTATTTTTTATGATTTTTTTTTACAGAATTTAGTAGCAGACCTAGAAAACCTGTATTTATGTTTCCTTGACTGACATGGATGAAAGTGGTGCCACTTGTAAGAAAAGTAGACAGTTAACATAAGCTTATTTCACAGACGAAGTAGAGAAATTTATTAAGGAACCACCTCCAAACAATCAGGCCTAAATAGATTGAGAAAGAAATTCTACTGTCCCAGCAAAATCCGATTTTTCAATGCTACATAATACAGAGAAAAGAAATGAAGGGAATCTTAGAAACTCTCTTCTAATGAACCAAATGAAATAAAAAGGAAAAGAAAAGAGAGAGTGAGTAAAGGGAGGAGAAAAATAATCAACTATAGATCAGAATCACTCATGAATATTACTTTTTCAGAAAACTGTATCCATTAACATCAAGAAAATAACATGCTATGAGAATATAAAATTTAGTTCAGGAATTTAAAGTTTGTTATTAATAGCAAAACTATTAAGAAAATATACCAGAAATCAAAATTCTCCCCTTCATGAACAAAAATACATGTAAAATTACAGCAAAAGCACTATTTACAATAGCTCCAAAGAAGAGAAAATATTTAAAGCATTTTTAATAAGTGTTTAAAACCCATATATGAAACACTTTAAAGCACTCACAAAATATACAAGAGCAGATATGAACAAATGTGAAAATATTCCTTGTTTTTGCATTAGATGACTCAGTATCATAAAGATTTCATTTTCCTAAAGTTTACAAATATATTTTACACATTCTCAGTAGAAATGGCAGTATTTTTAAGAGGGCAGGAAAAAATGATGTTCATATTCATCTAGACAGAAAACCAAGGAAGAATATCTTAACAATAATAGAAAGAAAAGCTATGAGACTGGGAAGGAGGGAGGTAGACTACCTCTGCTACATATTCAGACCTTTGTATCCTCTGTGTAAGATGCAATATGGCCATAAAACACGAACAGGCAGTGAAACAGACCAGAGAATCACCCACATGCACAGGTAAATTTAGTAAATGAGAAAAACAATTGCTTAAAAAAGGTGGATATCTTTATTAAGTAGAGTTCAGAAAAACTAAAGTCTAATGACTGAGCAACAGTTTCTCTCAATGGAAAAATGAGCAAATTAGTTCCCTATTTCACAACATATAAAACAACTATCTCCAAATAGTTTATAGTTCTAAAACAAAGAGATGAAATTCAACAGATGCTTGGAGAAAATATGACTGAACTTCTTTATAACCTGGGCTTCTAAATATGACTTGAAACTCAGATGGACAAACAAAAAAATCAAGGCACTTGACTACATTAAAATTGTTTAAAAAATAAAAAAACAATGCTTTGTTTTGGAAAGAAAGAAAACCATAGGCTAACCTGAGACAAAACGACAACTTTTCAAAAAATATACAGTACATATCACAGGAAAAATCTGCTATTTAGAACATACAAACCAAATTTTAAAAATTAGGGAAAAGTCCTCTGGGGGGAAAAATGGGCAAATGAAATTAACATGCAATTTTAAGAAAGGAGCTATTAACCTAATTCTTTAAATGTGAAAATATATTTTCCTTTATTCACAATAAGAGAAAAATAATTTAAAACTACAGTGAGGTTTCAGGGTTTTTCTACTAAGACTAACCAAAATACAAAATTAAAAAATCAAATTTGTAAATATAGTATGTTGATAAGACTGTGGGGGAAGGCGGTCTCTCACATTGGTGGTGGGAATACAACATGATACAACCTTACAGAAAGGAATTTCACAATATAGTTTGATTTAGCACTGTAGAGATTTGCTCTAAAAATTTGCTTTTCAATAACAAATTTACGTAAGATAATTCATTGTAGATTATTTACATTTGTAAAATATTAAAAGCACATATGTAGGATATTGATTGAATAACAAAAGGTGTTATTGAATAGGATAAAGAAGCTCTCCATGAACTGATAAGAGGCCATATCACGGTTATACTGTTAGGTTTTTTTAAAATGTACAAAACTTTTACATATCATGTTAAATTTTATGTAAGAAATGAGAGGGGGAAACAAGAAAATACACATGTATCTACTTATACTATAAAAAATAAATAACAAGAGATAAATCAGAAAATAGTGAGGGTTGTTAATTACAAGGGTGGTATGAAGGAATGGAATGTTTGGTGTTGTGGACAATGACACTTTCCTCATGCACCTTACTTATAGTTTTGTTATTGGGGACCATGGTACATTCTATACACTTTAAAATATAAAGTCAACAGGACGAAGGAATAAATAGTCCCCCACCCCACAAAAAATACAGAATAGATTGTAAACAGAAACATGTGACCCTAAACCAAAGTCCAAATTGACAATGTAAAGATAGTGAAGAGGTGGTGGAAGGACAGGTCTAAGTGATTTTTAAACTCACTATTCTGAGTATAACTCAAGTCTAAGATAGAGAGCAATGTTAACAGATATTGACTGTTTATTTCATTGAAGCCATGGGTCAGCAATTTTGAAAACAAATTTTGTGTACAGTTTGCAGAAACAAATGAGCTAAACATATCAGGAGTAATGGGAACCTGGTTTTTCATTCCTTGAGAAAGGATTTGTTAATATAGAAAGGTGAATGTCTTGAATCAACTTTTTTTTTGACTACTGAAGAAAGAGATTTTATTGGGGTGGAATAAGGGTAAACAATGTTTTTATTTACTAATTTCAAAATGATATTCTGCTTTAAATTCAGTTTCATATTTGCAATCTTAACTGTTAATCATCTTTTCACATTTTCACAATGTGGAACCTCTCTGGGATTGTTTTCTTTCTTTCTTTCTTTGTTTTTTTTAATTTAATTTAATTTTTTTTTTGTGTGTGGTGCTGGTTATTGAACCCAGAGCCTTGTGCATGCAAGGCAAGCAGTCTACCAAATGAGCTATATCCTCAGCCCTCTCTGTGATTTTTTTTTAATTTTTCAATTTATTTGTTCTAATCAGTTATACATGACAGCAGAATGCTCCAATGATCTTCTATTCATTGCACACAATGGAGCACAATTTTTCACTTCTCTAGTTGTACATGAAGTAGAGTCACCATTCGTCTCATTCCACCATCTTTCCTATCCCCAGTCCCCCTCCCTCTGCTCCTTCCCCATTGCCCAATCCAAAGTTCCTCCATTCATCCCATGCCCCATGCCATTATAGATTAGCATCCACATATCAGAAAACATTTGGCTTTTAGTTTTTTGGGATTGACTTACTTGGCTTAGCATGATATTGAATCAACTCATGATTTTGGTGTTGAATCTGAATTTGAGAGATGTGTATGAACTCGTGGTTTATGGTCGTAAGAAAAATGACAATGATGGCAACAGATAAATTAGCCAGACAGACAGACTAATAGATGGATATACTATACTATAATTCAGCTCTGTATTCTGAATTAGCTTGGGAACAAAAATACCATTATAGCAATGAGCACAGAAGCTCTTGGATTTCAGTTCCTAAATGCTATTTCCTTACTAAATGGACCCAGGGCCCTTAGAGAAAATTGATTCCAGAATTGAGACAGGGAAGGTACAAACTGTTAGAGGTAAGCTAAAAAGAACATGGTCAATTAAATGTACTATGAAATATCAAGGAAAGAATCAACAAAATTACAAAGTAGTAGAATGTTTGAACTAGTGATTTAGGACAGAAAGAAACACATATCCCAAAATAACATTGGTTTTAAAAACAAGGTAATCTACAGGAGAAAATAAATCTAACCCATGATTTCTTCTTAACAACAATGCTAACAGAAATTGTAGCAATGTGCACACAGCATTTTGAATGTACAGCATATCACTCCTAAAGTAAAATCATCCTAAAGTCATTAATTTTTCAAGAGAAGGCTATTCTTATCATAAATGAGAATGCAGGAGTGCTTATCCCTCAATTAATCCCTGCACTTACTGTATTTTTGGCCACACACTAATTCTTTCTCTTATGTATGCTAACAAAGAAAAGCTAAAATTCATGTAGCAACATACATATATACAAAAATAGCAACACTTTTCTGAAATAGAAAATATTATAGGACAAAGGTATTATAAAACTTAGTAATTGAACTGCCATGGTATCTGTGTATAATAGATCACATGTACACACACAAACACACACATACACAACCTGCAAGTGTCAGACCTCAACTGAGAAAGGACAGATTGTTCAGTAAATTATATTTTGACATTTTGTTATGTATTTGACACATAGATTCAGGTTTGAAACTTAGAGAGCAACATTGCAAGATATTAGAAGGAAATGTAATATTTATATCTATGACACTGAGTTGGAAAAGATTTTTAAAAATAAGGTTCAAAAGGAAAAAAAAACCTTTAGACTATTAAGTTATGTGAAAAATTTAAACAAGTCTTATGTATGAAAAAAGATCATATACAGAATAAACACTCACACACACACAGACACACATACATACAGACACAGACACACATATACACACACACAAACAATAAGCCATAGACTTAAAAGGCAACAAACATGACTGGAGAATTTACTTATTCATATATAAGTTAAAGGTAAGCAAGCAAATAGAAAATGTGCTAAAGAGTAAGAACAAGCAATTTACCTATAAAGAAATGCAAATAAGCATATGAAAAGTTGTGTAACCTGTCTAAGCAACATGAGCATACAAATTAAAATAACTGAAATAATTTCTTAAAACTGTCATGTTAGCAAAAAATAAAAAAAGCCTGAGAATATAAAGTATAGAGAAGTATGTGGAGAACTAACCATATCTGTGCCTTGCTGGTGGCTGTGTAAATTTATGCAGCTACATTGAAGGGCAGTCTGGCAATGTTTAAAATTTTTAAATATGAATACTGCATAATGTAACAATTCCTTTTACATTTTTCTACTTCAGAGAAATAATCATATATACATCCAACAACAACGTACATACTAGGATATTGATTTTAAACAGTTTTTCCATAAGTAAAGAAAAGGCAAATGAAAATGTACATCCAAAGGAATAATGTACAACAGTTAAAACTATGAGGTAGATCTACATGTTTTTAGTTAAGTAAAATGTCATAGTATTATTGCAATGAAAAGAAATTTGAAGAACAATTCATAAAGAATAATAACTCTTATGGTTTAGTGATGAGGTAGCCCCCACAAGTTCACATGGGAGACAATGAAAGTTTAGAAATGAATTGATTGAGTTATGAGAGCCTTCACCCAATTGGTAAATTAATCTCCAGATAGGGATTAACTGAGTGGTAACTGAAAGCAGGTAGGGTGTGACTGGAGGAGGTGAGTCCCTGGGGGCAGTACCTTTTTGTGAGGATTTATATAAATTGTAGTGATGAGGAGCTCGCTCTCTCCGCTTCCTGTTGTGAAGGTCCCTAGCTGCTTTCCTCCACCACACCCTTCCATCAAGGCATCCTGCCTCACCTTGAGCCCCAGGGGATGGATTTGGCTATTTATAGACTTAGACCTCTAAAACCTTGAGCCCTCAAATAAACTTCTTCTCTAATTGTTATTGTCAGGTCTTTTAGTCACAAAAGTGAAAAAGCTAACTAAAACAATAACATTTATGAAAACAAAATATGCACACAAAATAAATATTGTATGTGTATGTGTATTTATATGCATGTATTAAAAAGGCAATTAAATAACAGAATTGGAATTGGTGACATATGTTCTACCTATAATGTTTATTTTGTAATAGCAATTTTCACATGCTTCCTCTGAAGAATAGGAAGTGAGCTCACGAAATATAAACACACATGGTTTTAATCACATATAAGCTGTGGTTAATCTCTCATCTTAAAGATGTGGGGATTGAATCGTCAATTATGCCCTATATTATATATCACTCTCATAAAAATTAGAAACATTGATTCTATGATCAGGAAAGTTCTGGAAAAAGACATCTTGGTGAAAGTATATATTGCTGCAGCTTCTTTTGGGGATGGATTTTAGGGTAACTATTTTTGCACTTTGGTCACATTTGTAATCCTGAGGTTCTTTTTTCTTTTCCCTATGTATATGTATGTATTAAATACTGACAGAAAATATGAAACAATGAAATGGTGATAATTATTAAGTAATTAAAACCAAAAAAATTAAAAAGAGCAAGATCACCAAACATTGAAAAGAGAGAGATAGTACTCAATCTGAATATGAAATAAATGAACCAAATACTTAAAGGATTCATTAATATTTTGAATCATTAACAATATTTCTAGAGTGATATAGGATTAACACACCCATACACAACTGAGTAGGAAAATGTAATAGAGAATCATTTCATTAAAAGTGGCAACTAAAATATTATTTGGGGTTCATTTTAGTTTTTAAAAATATGTGGAATAAATAGAAAGAAAACTTCAAAAAGTGACTAAAAGGAAGACTTAGTCCTAATTCACCAGGACAGCTTTCTCAGAGCTGGTTTGTGGTCAACATCCATTCTGATAGGTTGTTGCTTCCATCAGATTAGTCAGTATCTATCCTGTAGTCTTTTAAAACTATTTTTGTAGTATCCTGACCTAGAATTTTATAAGACACAAGTAATGTAGATAAAAGGAAAAATATTTTTTTCGTTTGTGATTTCTGAGGAATTTATTCGACAACTGATAGGGATTAAAATGTTTTTTTGAAAAACAAAATTTATATCCTTTTCGCACAATTCATCTTAATAAAAACATACATTTTCCAATAGACATAAATATTTTTACTAACAATTACCAGGTTGAAAATTTAAACTTAGGAACTAGAGACAGCATTTATCTCACAGGGAAAAAAATTAAGAAAATACATCCTAATAAATCTTTTGGAAGAGGATGGCTTGGTTGGTCAGCATCCAAAGCAAAATTGTAGTAGCTGAACAGCATTGATACCAATGGTATTAGCCTATTTTCCATTACTATACTGAAATTTTTGAGTCCAGGAACTTTGTGTAATACAGAGGTTTATTTAGATCAGTCTATAAGCTCAAAGGCATATGATATTAAGTTCTGTTTGGTTTTGGTGAAGGTCTCATGACATCACAAGTGCCAGGAGCATGTACAAGAGGGAGAACTTGGAAACTGGGTAGAAAGACAGAGATGAGGAGAATACAGTCTTGCATTTTCTTTATAACAAACTTCTCAGGAAAACTAACCAGGGTCCCACAGAACTATAATTCCTTTTGAGGGCAGTACCATCAATGACCTTATTACTTTCCAGCAGGCCTCAGATTTTAAAGTTCTCACACCACCTCCCAATGTCACTAAACAGGGACTTACCTTCCCACACATGAACCCTCAAACCATAGCACCAAGGAACCAGCCCTTGGGAAAGAGGATAAAGACTAAAGAGAGAGAACATATACACACACACACACACACACACACACACACACACACCCAAAGAGGATTTTGGAGAAGTATGGAAATTATCTGTAGTGACCAGGTGGCTAAGAGGCTGAGGACTTCTGGCCCAGGCTAAATGGTGGAGCTTACCCAGAGTTCCTGTAGAAACAAGGAAGGTTTGAAAGTACCAGGAATTATGTTAGGAATTGCAAACAAGATGCTATTTAGGCTCCCTGACTTTTAGATTTCTATCACACAGAGAGGAATTCTCAAAAAAAAAAAAAAAGACTCCTATTATAATCCTATACATAGGAGATAATGAGATAATGAGCTTCAGATCTAACTCCTATGTGACCTTATGAGCATCCACAAGGATTGAGGGACTTTGATTTCCAAAGTTTCCATATGTGGATAGTATTATTAATAATAATAATATATTTATTGGATTTCCAACAAGTAAAAATAGATGAGGTAAAAGCTAAACAAAAGTGACATTTTAACAGCCTGCAATTCTCTGACCAGTGAACAAAGTCTACATCAACTTAAATTGCACAGAGGAAAGTTAATCACCAGAAAATTGAAGTCCAGACTACTCATCTGCTCCGATTTTGCCAGTGCCTCACAAGTGTCAACATTATGGCAAGGAGGAGATGCAACAATCAATATAAAAAGTAAGCAATTAAGCCTAATGGAATCAAAGTCGATCATAAATATTCATCCCTTCAGGTTAAGACTAAGTCCCTGAAATAGCAATGTGCTGAGTGTGTGTTTGTATGTGTGTGATGCATTTGCATGTAGGTAAGCACAGATCAGGATTTGGAAAACCTAAAACATTAAGAGTCCTTAAGTGACAGAGTATTTCTAATTGTCAAGACATGTTTAAAGATTGGATAACCTCTATTAGATATAGGACTTTTTTCTGTATTCAGTCCTCTATTCTTTCATAAATACTTAGCAAGAACTTATTTTGTGTTATTTCTAAAACAAAAATTTGCAATATAAATTCAAGAGAAGTAAATTAAGTCAATCACAGTGCTAAGGCTGAGTCTCTGTCCTTTTGAGTTTTAACAATATGTTCAGTTCCTCAAAATGACATGATCAGTATCTTGGAATATAAGTCAAAAGACTTCTGCTCTCACGAAGCGACACCCCCATGGCCGCCACACCATGCTACTGGATTAAGTAAACACAAGCACACTTTCCATGATGCATTAAAATAATGATAACCTCTGTTGAGATCAAGCATACACAGGCAAAAGTAGCAACTAATGCATATGTATTCTTTATTCCAAAATAGAAAGAAAGCTTGGGGAAATTTTTACTAGTATATATTAAAATGAGATCCTGTAAGAAAACCCACCAAACCTACATTAAATAAACATTTAAGTAAATACAGGGATTTTGCTTTCTATTCATATATGTGTGCATGGACATATGTGTGTGAAGGAAAAAGAAGAGAATATAAGCATCACACATTGAAAGTCTTCATTTCAATCACCATGCCATGTAGTTTCCAGAGAACAATTCTGTCAAATAAAATGCATGATCTGCATTTAACAGATGAAGGGACACTGAGACAGGTTGTTCCCATACTGACTATTTTGTGTTCTTAATATTTTCTGCTTAAAAATGACTTTCAAAATCTGATTATTAGGTAAGCTCTCATCTCCTATATTAATTATTCTGTTGTCAGCTTGTAAAATTTGTTAATGATAAATATTAAAGTGATATAGTAACCTGCATTAGAAAGAAAATGACATATTTCTGCCTAAGGGCTCTATCTCTTAAAATTTCCCCATGCAGAGGACATCTGATTAACCATCTCAAATCAGTGATTGAGAGGAGAACTGAATGGAAGAATTTATGAAAATAGTTCCCCCATTTACAAGAAACATCCATGTTCTAGTGTTACAGAGTGGGGACCTGCTGGTTTGAGCTAGGGGCAGCCATTGAAGTCCTTGGGTGCCAGTTTTTGTGACTCTGCCAGAAAGAATTTGGGTAAAATATGGAGTAGTAAGCAAAAGTTTAATAGAGAGAATGAAAGGAGATTGTTGCATACAGCATTAAACTTAGGAACTAGCTAGGACTGTAGGGACCACCTGGAAGAGATAACACCAAAGTGCTCACAGGGCTGGAGTTTTTAAGGAAACTAAGTCCTTTGTTCTTGCTCTGATTTTCTTTTCTTTTCTAAATTGGTTTATTAACATTTTGGATAGCCCTCAGCAACTTCCTTTGTGAAGGTCTGAATATTGTGGTTGACAGGGTGGTTGTGATTTAGTTGGTTGCAAGATATAATGATGACACTTATCTGAAAACCACAGTAAGAAACCAGCCTCTACCTCGGAGCAAAGCCTGTCCAAGGAAGGGGGCGTGACCCTTGTCCTTGGAAAGACCCACAGAGCACTCCTAGGCACATACCCAGTCGTTTATCGTTTATCTACAAATAACAAGAGAGATCTGCTGTGCCAGGTGTCCCTGACTCAGTCAGGCTAGGTGAGGACCCATAGCAACCCCCTAGCAACCACCAATCAGCATGAGACAGGGAAAATACCTGAGATGCCAGATAACCCTCCCAATAGTTTATGGTGGTTGATAACATGTTGGGAAACCATGTAGTTCAGCACGTACACCGCTCCCGCTTGTGGTTTAAACTAATCAGTTCAAACGAATCCCCCTCTTGTACTAACCGATCACCCCTACCCAATTTGTTCCCGCCAGTGAATGTGCTAATCATGTTTTAGAGTTGTTATTTGATTTTCCCGCGGTGTGTGGGTGTGTGATGATTTGCTGAGAGATGCTATGATGTATGTGGGGTCCCTGCCTTCCCCAAAGAGTGTATAAAACTGCTGCAAACCCTGGGTTCGGAGCCTCTCAGCGTCACCAGTTGCTGTGTGCGTGGAGGACCAAGCTAGCTCGCAATCAACACCTCTTTGCTGCTTACATCAATCTTGGTCTCTGGTGGTCTTTTGGGGGTCCCGAACTTGAGCATAACAACAGTGCCCCTTAAGGGGTTATAATTAGCTGTAGTTGGGAGTCTTGATGGACCAGACCCCACTTTTCTAGTACTTATCTGTTTTAGTTGGGATTCCCTGAGCTTTTAAGTAATAACTCCCTCAAGGGATCATAGTTCAATGTAGCCTGGGGAAGGTTAAGCATTTCAGATCTCATTTCTCATTGCTTGTCTGTTTTCAGTTTTATGGCTCCTGACTTTGTCTTGGTGCATAGGCCTAATATCTGTCCTTCATTGTCCTATCCCTCTATCCCCCTGTTCATGGCTAACTAGCATTAATCACATCAATAATAATTCCATGATTTCAAGGATAACCTACCTCAAACCAAAAGTCCCCAGGTTTTCAAGCACCTCCATACTGTCATTCAGAAAGTTGTGAAAACATCTGCTTTTAAGTTAATTAACCTGGTTGGTTAGATAACCTAAATATTAGCCTCATTTATACATTAAACAGACTTATATTTTTTATCTTTGCCCATGATCACCTTGCAGCAAGGATAGTCTTAGGAAATGAGTCATAGGCTTGAACCAGGGATGAGGATACAAAAATGTCTCCTGACCTATTCCTTAGACACTGTAACAGTGGTCCACTTCATCTTTTTGAACATAACCCTCATTGCTCATTCTTAAGGGACATTTTTTTTTTCTTTTCCTGTTCTCCCCCTTTCTACCCTGGGGGTGAGGAACATTTCCTCAACTGAGGTCCACTTATCTGTTTTTGAGCACACTTGTGATAGCACTACCAAAACCAACTAAAGCTAGAATCTGTAAAGGGAAGGTTATTTTGTGGGACTGCCTAATATTTAACTATCACAAACGACTATAGAGTCACAAGTTTGTCCTGCATTTCAGAGACCAGCTGAAAGACTAATTGCTTTTGTATTAATTATTTACAAAAAAGTAATGCTTTGCTCCCTTGTTTATTGTTGTTTGAACATGAACCTTGCCCTATGTATGCCTGGTTCATTCACCTGCCACCTGCCACCATGGGCTTCTGGACTGCCCTGATGCTGAATACCCTTAACTGTCCATGGCCCACTTGTCAGATAACAAGAACTTTGGGTCACTTCCCCCCAACTTTGCCCTCTTTCAGAAGGAAACAGCTTGGAGATGTTGTTCCCATTTTCCCTTAGAAAAGGAATGTAAAAATTGACAGTGAGGAAATTAACAGTGATCTACTTCACCTTTTAAATACAGCTCTCCCTACTTATTTTTAAAGGGACTGATTTTTATTTTCCTCTTCTCCCCTCCCCTTTACTAACCTGTGCTGGGAACAAGATTACCTTTTCCCATTGGAGTTATTAGTCCCAGAATACATACCCAGGACAGGAAAGAGATGTTATCAGGAGATCTAAGAAGTGACTATCTCCAAATTAACAAGTGAATTTCAACTAAGAGTGCAACCCTTGAAGAGCTTCTTTAAAACCCTCTATTCTCCCTGAAGGGTTGAAGAACCACAGCCTCTGGGAATGGAATCCCATGTAGGTTCTCCTTTGTTAGCAAAGCAATAAAACTTTTTTTCCCTTTTTCTCAAAACCATATCCTTGTTATTAAATTGGCATGAATTGGCATTAGGGTCAAGGACCAAACTTTTGGTAACAGCACCAGGAAGAAATAATGGCAACCAGTAGGAAATTTAGAAGCACAGGATATATAGGATTAAAGAGTCAGAACAAGGGCAGGTCAGGAGAGGCCCCCAAATGTCTCTAAGATAAAGGAAAGAAAGGTTATGGAAACAGGTGGTGATATTGATAATGCCAGTTACTGGTTACCTAGAGGAGTGCTGCTTCCTTCAGTGTTGAAATATAACACCAGAGAAGCAGGCAGAGGCAATTGCAGAGTAGAGAGTAGAAAGCTTTATTAAAAGATAATAAAACAGACTTCTCCCAGTAGAAGAAGGGGACCCAAAGGCGCAGAGTCTATGGGATGAGGAAGTCCTGTCTCTTATACATCTAAATTTCCTTTGTTCTCTTGCATTCTTCTCTCTTGCTCATTTCTCCCATCCTATATAATGACTGGGAGATGTCGCCCAGCAGGTGAACTGGGAAGGCCAAGGTGAAGTGTTATGCAGGAAGGGAGTGGCAGCCCTGGGGGCCTTGATTAGTAGCTCACAGTCTCCTCTCAAGTTGCTTCATTAAGGAGCTTTTGGGGAGGGGTAGTAACAAAGGGCTCTGAAAACAAGAACATTCCAATCTCTAAGGGGTAGTTTCCAACTTCCAGGACTCAAATTGGCCTCCATTTTATCCATGAACCTGATCACTTATGCTACACTAACTGCCTGTCCTTAATTCTGGCTTCAATACCTGTAAGAAACAAATATCAAAAGCGGAGGCTGACCATGGTAAAAAGAAAATTTAAATATATATAGAAGATGATGATAGATAGATCCTTATGATGGCATCCATGAGAAAAAAAATTAGATTTTAAAAAATAGCTAAATGTTTCAATATTTGTATGTATTGTAAATAAAGTATAATTTTAACAAAACAAATATTTGGAAGAATTTTGTGGAGATTCTTTAAAATAAAAATATAAGACCAATTTCAAATTAGCATACAATTGCCTCTGTAAGAAAACAGGTGATAATAAATTATTTAAGGGTGATTGAAAGGTTCTTTCTTTGTAGTATTTCTAGAATGCCCCAGGATCTTATTTTTGGCTATTAATTTGCTTACTACATATTTCTTTATTGATACTCTAAAGAAAGTGCTGTATAAACCTCTTTTGAAATTATAAAATTCACAAGCCACTGAAATCGAAATTAATGAGTTTTCACTGTATTGCATTTATAACTCAGAATAAAAAAGATACTTAACTGCTAGATTAAGCAGAGAATTCAATAAACAGAGTGAGGCTTTGGGTATTCCACTGGGTGATCCATGCTAAAATACATTTCCATACTGATTGTCTGGGTCATGGCTCTTGCATTGGCATACACCAGTGAGCTCTTCAGGCTTGATTAGTAAATTGTGACCCAACCATAGGCAGCACTTGAGTTCTGCAATTGCCCTAGTAAGGCACAGAGTCTTTTCAAATCACTTTGTGCACATGTGGAGAGTTTCAGAGTTTCTTGGTTCATAAGCATGCTCAGAGGGTTAATTAGACATTTTTCTGAGAGGATTTTATGTTTCATAGAAAAAGCTACTGCAAAACTTAATAGTATTGTTATTTACATAATTTCTCCCCATACTTATTTTCTTTTTCTCCTAAACTTTATGGAGGAAGAAAAAATTGTTTGTTAGTTTTTTGAGCTGCATCCCCATTGAGATAGTTACCAAAGCAAAGCAAATTCTTCATAGTGTCTGCCTTGGTGACAGCAGCCTGCTGCCTCTCTTCTGTTTCCACTTGCCTATTCACAGGCTCCCTGCAGATTTCTTTTTAGGAAAGCTCAGATTTTCATTGGAAAAATGTCTCTTTTTTGTAGTTATTGGGCATGCTCAGTATTCAAGGTCATATTTTAATTCCTCCTAAAACTTTAACAAAATATTTCAGATAACAGATTTTTCTTTTAATTTGCATACTTTTCTTTCTTTTTTCTTTTCTTTTTTTTTTTTTTTCCTTCTTACAATGTATCCTGTTTCCTACTGGGAGCAAAGACATAAAAATTTTCTTCTACTCCTAGGGAGAGTCTGTTTTTTCATATTCAAATGGAGATTAAGCCCTTTGCCCTTTACAGAGTTAAAATTTCAGCCAAAGAGATGACTGGGAGGAAAAGAAAAATGGAAGAGAGGAAGATATTGCTAAAGTGAAAACTATTTAAGGACTCCACATTGTTACTGAGCTGAGGCCTTCTGGGAAGCTGAGGAAGCTCAAAGACCCTCCCTTCAGACCCAGATTCTTGGGGTCAAGTCAGAAAGATTTCAGATATGTTGCTCAGGGTAATAGGAATGAGTTTATTAAAGGGATAAGAAAGGGAAAGGGAACACTCTCAAGGGAGAGAGTAGGCCCTCTCAGAAACGACAGGGAGACGGTGGCAAAGAACAGGTAGTCTGTGTAGATAATGAATGATCCAGTCAGAAAAGTGGAGTCTAATTCAAAGAAAGGAAAATGAAATACTAACACCTCCAGAGCACTTTCCCCCTTTTAACTGGTCACCAACACCTCCAGGGATTTGCTCCTTCCAACATAAGGAGTTGCTAATGAGTATTCCCTGGGTAACTTTTTTCTTACCTTTTGGCCACACAGGCAAAATAGAAAGAAGAAGGGGAAAGAAGGAAACCTGAGATATATGATGGGGCAAGACACCCTCCCCTCCCAGGCATACCAGATCTGGGTCCCCTTCTCTTTGTAGAAGTCTACAATCTCTGTACTGTCCCTTAAATAAAACTTGCTTTCTACACTTGCCTTGGCATTTCTCAAGTATTTAATCTTCAACACTGGGGAAATGAGGATCTGATCCTGATGTCCAAGACCCATATCAGCGGGACAGTAACTCTTCTGCACTGCAGTTTTATTGAGGATCCCAGAGAAGTTTCCAAAGAATCCTACCAAGGTCTGCCTTTTGATTTTTGACTGACAGCAGAATGATATTAGACTTTTAAGTTCCCACTGCCATGACAACTTTAGGTCACCTTGGCCCATGCTGACCAGTTCTAACTGGCCCATGTTGACCAATTCTTACAGATTTTACAGTTAGGAGGAATTGTCATTATCTCCCTGAGTTTCATGATCTGGTCTATGAAAAGTGTCAAAAATGTCTCCCCATTCAGGGTAATTTGAGTTCCTCTTATCAACATTATTTGAGTACTGAATTTCTCCTGAGTTAACCGTTAGTTTAGTGAGGAATGTGACATATCCTGTTCAGCTAAGTCAGGGCTGCAGGTGAATTGCTTTTTGGAAAAGAAAGCAAGTGAGGAGTGAGTCCATTTTATACAATTATTCTTTTAACCTCATGTCCCCATCATTCACACCTGTCTATCACCTAACAGTGTTGTGAATCTAATTAAACATTATAGTAAAATTTGGTTTATTTCTTCATGAAAAGTTGCATTATATTAGAACTTCAATCTTAAATATTTTATTAGAATTATAACTTTACAAATTATCTAATAAAATAAATCATTTATTAACATGTCACAAGCATCAAAAATCACATTTAAGTTGGTGAAAGGTGACTAATAATTCTAAAACTTATAAGTGTATTTCATGAACTAGTTTTCTTAGTTTTCTTCAGGGAGTCAACATTTTTTTTCTTTTGGAGAGCAGCTAGTTTACCTCCTTTGCAAAAGTAACAATTTCCATGTGTGGATCCTAGTTTGCATGATATGGCTGCAAATGCTGAGACTACTTTTCAACGGCACTTTGGAAAATCAGTTCTTGGTATATGAAAGAGATACATATTTCTGAAAAAAAAAATCTTGTCATAAGTCTATAATTTTCTGAACACCTTGTACAATAAACAATTTTTAAAAACAGCAATTTATGTTCAATGAATGAGAGAGGAGCAGAGAAGTAATCAGGGAGAATGTGGATCTGCATCAAAACAAAGGAAAGGCATGTGCTCTGGGGCCAGAGGCAGCCAGGAAATTTGGGTTTAAATTCTGTCTCTGCCATTTGTAAGTCAAGGAGCACAGACATCTTGACCTCCATTTCTAATCTTGTATATGAGTAGAGCCCCGTAGCCCTGTATTTTCTAGCAGTGTCTCCTTCGTCTCTGGAAAAAATAAAAATAAAAAAGCTTTAGATGTTTTATTGTTTCCATGTGCCTATGTTTCAGTCTTAAGCAATAGGTAGTGGTGTAAGGAAAAATAATTCCCTATCATGATGCATTTAGAGACCTCTTAGAAGAGGCTGTGACAATTCTTTCAAGAGGACAGGAGTGCCTAATTTGGGAAATAGAGATATCAAGAGAAAAAGTAATTAGATGGTTTCAAATTACCTTCTGGCACTCTGTCCATGAAGACTTCTCAGATCTCGTTTTGGTTTATTTGGCTCAAACTAAGTAATATTTGTTAAATTTATTTGAAATGACACTTGAGAACTTTCCCTAAAACTATAAGTAAGTCCAGGTCTAATCTCACAATTCTCAATATTTGTTTATTTAGCTCTGATTTCTCTCCGAACTTTATTGGTGAACATCTATTTCTAAAATACAAGGATACATATGTAGACTCATCTTTCTATGTATCAGTGACACTTTAGCTGACATATGTGCTTTAATCTGATTCCATTTTCCAAATTTAAATAAAGGTATAAGAAAAAGAATATGGATATCTCTGGAGAGAAAAACATCCTTGAATTCAGTTCTAGATCACTCCTGAGGGAAAACTAAATTAATTACTGTAACAGTATAGATTTTCTAGACTATAAACCATAGTCTGTTTTGTTAGAGTTTTATTTACCGTGAAGTAAATATAACTTAAGTTTCAGGGTTCCTTAGTTAGCATGGGCCTCTTCCAAGACTCTACACCAAATTTTGTTTTTGTAATTCTTTTTTTTTTTTTTAAGAGAACACATACAATTTAAACTTCAAGTCTGGGACTTCCTTAAGTATAATACAAAAGCTGCTTTCCTAAAAAATATATATATGTCAGAAAATACTCTTGCTAAAAATGCCAGTGACAATTCTCACTGTTAATAATATTATTATGAATGCTTACTATCTCTTTATTAAGGAACTTTTTCTTGTTCGTTGCATATATTATGCCCAACCTTCCTAATAACTGTTCAGTACAAAAAAAAAAAAAAACAAGAGTACAGAGATATATAAAAAGCTGACAGTAATTTAATTCAAGATCTGACTTACTCCAAAATATTGCTAAGCTTTTTATAACACATCATGCCTCAGTAGGATAAAAGCAGCTACTTTTAAAAAATATTTTTACATGCCACTAGGCACTAACTGAAAATCAATAGAATAGGAAAGTGAGAGGGCATATGGCTTTTAAATTGTTTATTTAGTTATAGGTCATGTTATGTCAAATCACATCTGACTTTAAAACACCAAATAATCCATTTACAAGTAAGGTAATAGTCTGTCAAGTCTGCATGCTGGGAACATTAGTGGAAGATGAATTAACCAATCAACAAGGTAGTTAAATGTTAGTAGCTATAAGATCTGAAAGGGTGAGTGTTAATTCAAATAATGTTAAATGGTATTCATGGGATAAGTGAACTATGCCTCATGCTTTAAAAGTAACTCAAGTATGGAACGGTCCAAAAAAATGCTTCCTTGAGAGATATTTATAGAGACACCACGGTTTTATTTCTCAGCTGAGGAGGCTTTTCATTCAAGACATTACACTTTAACGTGTATGTGAACATTTTGTGAATCTGACCAATGGGAAGAATTTTCCATAAATTCTGGAGTGATAAAAACCTCTGAGTGTATACTAGTCTGTCTTTCAGGCTCAGAGAGCTCAGGAGGCAGTTAGCCTATGCAGAGCGGCCCCATATATCTGGGCAAATTCACATTTTCTAAGCTACAGAGACTGATATGTAAAGCTAGAATACAAATTAATTATGTTGCAATGAAAATCTAAATGCCAAGTGTCTCTCACAAACTCATGTCCTATGGCCAGCCTATTTTTCCTTTTAGAAAACCTCTATAAAAATGCTAATTATGAATAAAAGAGAGTTGCATATGGTATCACAAAATGGGTGATATTGCGTGGATTCTAAAAATTTAAAGTCAAACTTTCTGGCACACAGTTAATATTCAATGAACTTTAAAAAAAATGAAAGAGATTAAGATACTCTGATGGTAGGGTGTTATTTCTGTTTGTTTTGTTTTGTTTTGTTTTGTTTTGCCTATGGCTTCCCTTGCCAATCCCTTCATGACCATGGACAGCTACCAGTAGGTCCCTGTGCACACATGCCTCTCTGATTCTCCTCTTAGGCTTTCAGTACTCATTTTTGACAGCTGCATTCTTTCTTTGTATTATCTCTCCCCCATCACAGCACTTTCTCTTCCCAGAACTGTTACAATTCTCTTTCTTAGCAAATAGTAGCTACATGCATGTTCAGTGCAAGTCTGGCAGACCTCTGATGTTACTTCTTCCTTATGTCTTCCAAGGTATCCCAGAATTGTCTACTTTGTTTGCCTCATGAATTTCTGAAGTTGCTTTGGAATAAGCCCAGATGTTTAGCCTGTTAAATTTTATGTGGACTGACCCCCGACTTGAGACTTGATGACCCACTACAGGGGGCATCTCGATTCTCCTGACTAGTTCGCTGTGCTTCTCCTCCTCCTTTCATGGCCATGTTTCCTTTTGCCACAGGGCCCTTACAGTCTGCAAAATTCATTACTTTTTCACAACTCCCACACTTACTTGTGATTAATTGCCATATTCTTTTCAACTCCCAGATCAAGCTCCCTGTGAGGATCCTTTCCTGTAACCACTGGAGCAGCACAACTTTCCATTATGGTTTCTCTAAATAGCTCTGTAACTAACAGGTCTCTCCTCAGCATTAACTATCACAACTGGGTAGCTATTTTGACAAAACAAAAGCAAAAATTGCATTGGACAAACTTAAACAAGCAACAATGACTTTTTTTCAAGAATATTGCAATAGGAAAAAGTTGCCAGAACTCAGTCTAAGCTCAATGCTATTTGGTCAATGGGCTGAAGAATTTTTAAGAATCAGGGTGGGGAATCTTGTGTCCTCTGTGTTTGTTTATTGATTTTACATAAAGAAAAAGAAAATGTTGCCATGTATTCACGGAAGGAGGCAAAATGGTAACCTGGAGTAAGGTCCTTGCTGATGTTAGATTCCCACAGAGCCTGGGAGACAGAGACCCTATATTACTTATTTACTGTTCAAGGGATGTCTCCCAGATCCTTGAGGGAAATGATCTTGGATTATAATACATGAAACAGGATTTAAACAATTGTATATAAAAAGGGCATAAAAATAATTTATGATTATGAATTTTCTAAAGTAATGCTCTAAGAACAGAGAAATTGAGGCCTAAATACAGGAAGAAGCCTGCCTAAATTTCAGTTAAGCTGTAGGGAACTTTAAGCCAGCCTTGATAAATTTGTCACTCCCTGATGAAGTTACTCTAATAGCTTCTCATCAAATACAATTTAATTCAAAATATTTACTATGCCATGAGGCCTGGGAAGAGTTGAATCCTCTCCCTGTTATTGTTCTGCTCTCCTACCATTTCCCGGTTTGATCACTAGGCCCTCATTATACCGCCTTTCATTAAGCTCCATAAAAATGCCAAGCTCATTCTATTCTTAGGCTTTTTATACTGACTTTCCTCTCTCTATGTGGGTTCCATGAAGACAGGACTTTTATCATTTCCACCTTTGTTCTCTCAATACTCTAAACAGTGATGAACACAGAGAAGGCACTTAATTAATGTTTGAGGATTGAATCAATGAAAGACAAAGTGAATGACCAACTGAATTAATTAAGTCAAAAGAATTAAGATCATAATTTGTTAGTTTTAAAAACAGTCAACATTTTTATTATAACTTTGAATTTTTCTGGCCTTGTTGATTATAAGGAGATATTTATAGTTAATGTTCACATAAAAATTATATTTCTGTATATACTCGAGTTTTTTGGTGAAGATTCAATTTAGTTTCTAAGTATTGAGCAGAATTAAGTACAATATTTTTAATAAGGGCTGTTATAGGCAAAACAAGAACACAGGCACAAATAAGCATATTCTTCCACAAATAGCAAAGAGATCATGGTTGTAAAGAGGGTCAAAATTAGAGACTCAATCACCACCTTTGGGGTGCAGTGGGAATCAGAGAAGAAACCAGAAAGGCAAATGGTGTGTTTTTAACACAGATTCTATAGTACCATAGATTCCATGGTATAATATGTGCTCTGGTACATCGTAACATTAGGAAGTTTTACCCATGTTCCATACTCTAAGAATCTTGCCAAGTCTATTAGATCATCAAAGTATGCATCACAACACTTCAGTACCATTTTCACCCAGAAAAGAATAACAGGTTTTAGTTTTTAATGCCTCATACAATTACAAATGACATAAGTTTAATAGATTATGAGTCCAAAAAAAAAGCCTCATGATCATTAACACAAACTATTGTGTTGCTATTAGAAATTTGATATAAGAATGAAAGCTTAGGTGAGAACAGCCTTTAAATAATTTGAACTTAATAATTTCCCCAATAAATCAAAGGCTAATTTTCTGTTTGAAATACTGATCTTTTAAACTACTTTCCAAATATCATAGTGAGGACGAATGGCTATATTTTAATTTCTCAAATATTTTCTGCTTTTCTATTTATGTTTATATAGAATTGATGCTCATAACAAGAAGAGGCATTAAGAGGATAAAGGCTAATGACTGAGCACATTGGATCTCTGCTATGGTTTTGATATTACCTTCCCACTGAAGTTCTTTTCTGTGAAGAACTACTGCTCCAAAATGGAAAGCCTAGGTCGGCTTGAAATATAACAGTTAAATAGTTTACGAAAGAACAAGTATAAATATTCTTTAGATCTCCTTGAGTACTCAAAGAGAAAAAGAGTGTGATCATTACATAAAATGTCACCCCTAAAGGTGATCCAGCAAAAAATATAGCAGGCATCCCATTTCTTTGATTAAAGAATGGATTTAGAAATGAATAGGTGTCTAGATATGAGATTAAGAAAATACAGTAAATGTTAATTGTAGAATATAGGTGCTAGTTATATAAGTGTTTACCATAAAAATTTAATAAAATTTCTTTCTGTTTGAAAGTTTTTATAATGAAATATTGAATAAAGAGAAAACAACATTATAATTATTTGTCAAAGGGTCATAATTAGAAGTGGCATGCTTTAGCTAGCCTATCATCCCTAGGACCAAATTATCCAACAAGACCAATGAAAAGCAGGAAAACTTTATTTAGGGTTCATGGTTTCTGTGGTCTCAGTCCACAGATGGGTTGACTCTATTACTTTGGGCTCAACAACCACAACTTCCTTGGTCCTGCTTTACAAGCACTTTTCTCACCAAACATCACATTTTAAAATACCCTTATCTCTGTTTTTTGCTTCTGTTTCTCACAATAAACCTGGCAAAAAGTTGCCAATAATTCCCATGCCATTATCTAAATTTTGTGCTGTCTTGAAATTTCCATTGCCAGATTAATTAGTGCATCACTTCTAATTAATTCAGCCTCACATAAAAATCTCAAGACATGGGCAACATGTAGCCAAGTTCTTTGCCAGAGTATAGTATGAATGGCCTGCAATTCCCAATAGAGACCTCATTTTCCTCTGAAACCGCATGAGTACAGTTTGCATTCCTTTCAGCATTCTGGTCTTTTGAGTTTCTACCAGAACCATTCTAAAGCTTTTCCACCTGCATCTGTAAATTTTCAAAATCCCTCCCACAAACCAACTCCTGAACCACATGGTAAGGTTAGTTATAGCAGTGAACCCACCTCTCAGTAAGATTTTCATTACTATGACCAAAATACCAGAAAAGGACAATTTAGAGGAGTTAAAGTTATTTGGGGCTCATAATTTCAGAGGTCTCAGTCTATTGCTCTGAGTCCCAGTCCCAGCACACCATGAAGGAAGGGCCAGGGAGAGAAAGCTTCTCTGTTCAGGGCAGGGTTAGGAGAGAGAGAGAGAGAGAAGGGGAGGGGCTGTAGCACATTTCTAGGGCAAGCCCATTTTACCTCCAAATATTACCATATTACCAGGAGCTTTTGAGAGACACCTCATATCTAAATTATAACAGGGCATAAAGAAGTTTGGGGTGAGAAACTGATGTGACTCCATTTTTGAGAAACCAGCCTCTACCTCAGAGCAAAGCCTGTCCAAGGAAGGGGGTGTGACCCTTGTCCTTGGAAAAACCCACAGAGCACTCCTAGGCACATATCCACCTTGCTGAGTTGTTTATCTACAAATAACAGGAGAGATATGCAGAACCAGGTGTCCCTGACTCAGTTAGGTTAGGTGAGGACCCATAGCAACCCCCTAGCAACCCCCAATCAGCATGAGACAGGGAAAATACCTGGGATGCCAGATGACCCCCAATAGTTTATGGTGGTTGATAACATGTTGGGAAACCATTTAGTTTAGCACATACACCCCTCATGACTTAAACCAATCAGTTCAAAAAATCCCCCTCTTGTACTAACCAATCACCCCTACCCAACTTGTTCCCACCAGTGAATGTGCGAATCGATGTTAAGAGTTGTTGTTTGACTTTCCTGTGGTGTGGAATGATTTGCTCTGTGATGTTGTGATGCATAGAGTATCCCCCCAAAGCCTATAAAATCTCACTGAACCAAGGACCAGGACTCATTCCCTTGGACTGGTTGTGATTCCAGGCTTGCCTTGCAATAAAGACTCTTGTGTGATTGCATTGCATCAGATTCGGCTCCTGGAGGTCTATTGGGATCCCAGGATCTGGCATTACAGGGGACCTTGAGGAGCATTCAGTTTCTTGATATGGATCATGTTTATAGAGAGTGGTTTTTTTTTATATCATCTTACCAAACTGAATACTTATGACACTCACTTGTTTCTGTTTGCAACTATATACTTCAATAAAAAGTTTCAAAGTGAAATGCAAAAATAATGCAAATTTTATTCTAGACCTGTGATAGCAAGTGACAGAAAGCCAATCCTAACTCACTTAGGGGAACACAATGACTCACATGGTTAAGAATTCCTGTGCACCGGCAAGGTAGAGGGAACTGTGACCACGCACAGAGCAGGCCCAGCGGCCTGCTGAGGGGCAGAGCCGCCCCCCACCCCCCGCGCCTGCCAGGTAGGGGAACCGTGACCACGGACAGAAAAGGCCCAGTGGCCCGCGGCGGGGCAGAGCTTCCAATCACTCCTGCAAGGTAGGCGGGCCTGCGACCCACCGGCAGAAGAGGAGCAGCGACCTGCTGAGAGGCAGAGCCGCCCCCTCCCCCTGCACCGGCAAGGTAGAGGGAACTGTGACCACGCACAGAGCAGGCCCAGCGGCCTGCTGAGGGGCAGAGCCACCCCCCCCCGCCCCTGCCAGGTGACCACCGACAGAAAAGGCCCAGTGGCCCGCGGTGGGACAGAGCTTCCAATCACTCCTGCAAGGTGGGTGGGCCTGCGACCCACCGGCAGAAGAGGAGCAGCGACCTGCTGAGAGGCAGAGCCGCCCCCTCCCCCTGCGCCGGCAAAGTAGAGGGAACTGTGACCACGGACAGAAAAGGCCCAGTGGCCCGCGGCGGGACAGAGCTTCCAATCACTCCTGCAAGGTAGGCGGGCCTGCGACCCACCGGCAGAAGAGGAGCAGCGACCTGCTGAGAGGCAGAGCCGCCCCCTCCCCCTGTGCCGGCAAAGTAGAGGGAACTGTGACCACGCACAGAGCAGGCCCAGCGGCCTGCTGAGGGGCAGAGCCGCCCCCCACCCCCCGCGCCTGCCAGGTAGGGGAACTGTGACCACGGACAGAAAAGGCCCAGCGACCCTCGGCGGGACAGAGCTTCCAATCACTCCTGCAAGGTAGGCGGGCCTGCGACCCACCGGCAGAGGAGGAGCAGCGACCTGCTGAGAGGCAGAGTCGCCCCCTCCCCCTGCGCCGGCAATGTAGAGGGAACTGTGACCACGCACAGAGCAGGCCCAGCGGCCTGCTGAGGGGCAGAGCCACCCCCCATCCCCCGCCCCTGCCAGGTGACCACCGACAGAAAAGGCCCAGTGGCCCGCGGCGGGACAGAGCTTCCAATCACTCCTGCAAGGTAGGCGGGCCTGCGACCCACCGGCAGAAGAGAAGCAGCGGCCTGCTGAGAGGCAGAGCCGCCCCCTCCCCCTGCACCGGCAAGGTAGAGGGAACTGTGACCACGCACAGAGCAGGCCCAGCAGCCTGCTGGGGGGCAGAGCCGCCCCCCACCCCCCGCGCCTGCCAGGTAGGTGGAACTGTGACCACCATCAGAACAGGCCAGACCTGCAACCGAGAGACAGAACAGGCCCAGTGGCCTGAGGAAGGGTAGAGCCGCCCCCCCCTCCCCGCACCTGCAAGGTAGGCGGACCTGCGACCCACTGGCAGTACAGCCCCAGAGGCCTGCAGAGGGGCAGTGCCGCTGCCTGCACCTGCAAAGTAGACAGAACTGTGACCACCCACAGAACAAGCCTAGCGGCCCGCAGAGGGACAGAGCCGCCGCCCGCGCCTGCGAGGGAGACTTTGCAACTATACAAGACCAATATAAATATATAGGGGGAAAATTCAATAGCACAACAGTTTCACTAAGTAGAAAGGAACGCGAACAGTATGAAGAGACAAGGAAAGAAAGGACCACAAGCAATGCAGGTCAACTCAACGTTAGAAGAGGTAATAGCTGCAGCAGATGGAATGTCAGATAAAGAATTCAGGATATACATGCTTCAGATGATCTGGAGTCTCAAGGAAGACATCAGACAGCAAAATCAAACAATGAAAGATCACTTCAACAATGAATTACATAAACAAATCCAAGAAGCAAAAGATCAACTACACAGGGAAATAGAGGTTATAAAAAACAAACAAACAGAAATCCTAGAAATGCAGGAAGCAATAAGCCAACTTAAAAACTCAATTGAGAATACTACCAGCAGAGTAGAACACTTAGAAGACAGAACATCAGACAATGAAGATAAAGTATTTCAACTTGAAAAGAACATAGACAGCTCAGCAAGACTGTTAAGAAACCATGAGCAGAACATCCAAGAAATATGGGATAACATCAAGAGACCAAATTTAAGAGTCATTGGGATACAGGAAGGGACAGAGTTTCAAACCAAAGGATTGAGCAATCTATTCAATGAAATAATACGAGAAAACTTCCCAGACTTGAAGAATGAGACAGAACCCCAAATCCTAGAAGCCTACAGGACGCCGAATGTGCAAAATCATAAGAGACCCACACCTAGACACATTATAATGAAGATGCCCAACATACAGAATAAGGAGAGAATTTTAAAAGCTACAAGAGAAAGGAAGCAGATCACATTTAGGGGTAATCCAATCAGGATAACAGCTGATCTTTCAACACAGACTCTGAAAGCTAGAAGATCCTGGAATAACATATTTCAAACACTGAAAGAAAATGGGTTCCAACCAAGAATTGTGTTTCCAGCGAAATTAAGCTTCAGGATGGAAGATGAAATTAAAACCTTCCACGATAAACAAAAGTTAAAAGAATTTGCAGCTAGAAAACCATCTCTTCAAAACATCCTTGGCAAAACATTACAGGAAGAGGAAATGGAAAATAACAATGAAAACCAACAGTGGGAGGTAGGACACTAAAGGGGGGAAAATAATCAAAGAGGAAAACAAACCATGTTTAGTAACATAAATAAACAAATATGGCTGGAAGAACAACCCATATCTCAATAATAACCCTAAATGTTAATGGCTTAAACTCACCAATCAAGAGACACAGGCTAGTAGAATGGGTCACAAAACAAGACCCAACAATATGCTGCCTACAGGAGACGCATTTGATAGGAAAAGACATACATAGGCTGAAGGTGAAAGGTTGGGAAAAATCATATCACTCATATGGACTTCGGAAACAAGCAGGAGTATCCATACTCATATCAAATAAAATAGATTTCAAGCCAAAGTTAATCAAAAGGGATAAAGAGGGACACTACATACTGCTCAAGGGAACCATACACCAACAAGACATAACAATCATAAATATATATGCCCCAAACAATGGTGCAGCTATGTTCATCAAACAAACTCTTCTCAAGTTCAAGAGTCTAATAGACCACCATACAATAATCATGGGAGACTTCAACACACCTCTATCACCACTGGACAGATATTCCAAACAAAAGTTGAATAAGGAAACTATAGAACTCAATAACACAATTAATAACCTAGACTTAATTGACATATATAGAGTATACCACCCAACATCAAGCAGTTACACTTTTTTCTCAGCAGCACATGGATCCTTCTCAAAAATAGATCATATATTATGTCACAGGGAAACTCTTAGACAATATAAAGGAGTAGAGATAATACCATGCATCCTATCTGATCATAATGGAATGGAACTGAAAATCAACGATAAAAGAAGGAAGGGAAAAGAATACATCACTTGGAGAATGAACAATAGGTTACTGAATGATCAATGGGTTATAGAAGACATCAAGGAAGAAATTAAAAAATTCTTAGAGATTAATGAAAACACAGACACAACATATCGGAATCTATGGGACACATTGAAAGCAGTTCTAAGAGGAAAATTCATTGCTTGGAGTTCATTCCTTAAAAAAAGAAAAAACCAAGAAATAAATGATCTCATACTTCATCTCAAAATCCTAGAAAAAGAAGAGCAAAACAACAGCAAAAGAAGTAGAAGGCAAGAAATAATGAAAATCAGAGCTGAAATTAATGAAATCGAAACAAAAGAAACAATTGAAAAAATTGACAAAACTAAAAGTTGGTTCTTTGAAAAAATAAACAAAATCGACAGACCCTTAGCCATGCTAGCGAAGAGAAGAAGAGAGAGAACTCAAATTACTAACATACGGGATGAAAGAGGCAATATCACAACAGACACTTCAGAAATACAGAAGATAATCAAAAATTATTTTGAATCCTTATACTCCAATAAATTAGAAGATAGTGAAGGCATAGATAAATTTCTTAAGTCATATGATCTGCCCAGATTGAGTCAGGAGGATATAGACAACCTAAACAGACCAATATCAATTGAGGAAATAGAAGAAACCATCAAAAGACTACCAACTAAGAAAAGCCCAGGACCAGATGGGTATACAGCAGAGTTTTACAAAACCTTTAAAGAGGAACTAATACCAATACTTTTCAAGCTACTTCGGGAAATAGAAAAAGAGGGAGAACTTCCAAATTCATTCTACGAGGCCAACATCACCCTGATACCTAAACCAGACAAAGACACTTCAAAGAAAGAAAACTACAGACCAATATCTCTAATGAACCTAGATGCAAAAATCCTCAATAAAATTCTGGCCACTCGGATACAAAAACTTATCAAAAAAATTGTGCACCATGATCAAGTAGGATTCATCCCTGGGATGCAAGGCTGGTTCAATATACGGAAATCAATAAATGTTATTCACCACATCAATAGACTTAAAAATAAGAACCATATGATCATCTCGATAGATGCGGAAAAAGCATTCGACAAAGTACAGCATCCCTTTATGTTCAAAACTCTAGAAAAACTAGGGATAACAGGAACATACCTCAATATTGTAAAAGCAATCTATGCTAAGCCTCAGGCTAGCATCATTCTGAATGGAGAAAAATTGAAGGCATTCCCTCTAAAATCTGGAACAAGACAGGGATGCCCTCTCTCTCCACTTCTGTTCAACATAGTTCTCGAAACACTGGCCAGAGCAATTAGACAGACGAAAGAAATTAAAGGCATCAAAATAGGAAAAGAAGAACTTAAATTATCACTATTTGCAGATGACATGATTCTATACCTAGCAGACCCAAAATGGTCTACAAAGAAACTATTAGAGCTAATAAATGAATTCAGCAAAGTGGCAGGATATAAAATCAACACGCATAAATCAAAGGCATTCCTGTATATCAGCGACAAATCCTCTGAAATGGAAATGAGGACAACCACTCCATTCACAATATCTTCAAAAAAAATAAAATACTTGGGAATCAACCTAACAAAAGAGGTGAAAGACTTATACAATGAAAACTACAGAACCCTAAAGAGAGAAATAGAAGAAGATCTTAGAAGATGGAAAAATATACCCTGTTCATGGATAGGCAGAACTAACATCATCAAAATGGCGATATTACCAAAAGTTCTCTACAGGTTTAATGCAATGCCAATCAAAATCCCAACGGCATTTCTTGTAGAAATAGAGAAAGCAATCATGAAATTCATATGGAAAAACAAAAGACCCAGAATAGCAAAAACAATGCTAAGCAGGAAGGGTGAATCAGGCGGTATAGCGATACCAGACTTCAAACTATACTACAGAGCAATAGTAACAAAAACAGCATGGTACTGGTACCAAAACAGGCGGGTGGACCAATGGTACAGAATAGAGGACACAGAAACCAATCCACAAAACTACAACTACCTTATATTTGATAAAGGGGCTAAAAGCATGCAATGGAGGAAGGATAGCATCTTCAACAAATGGTGCTGGGAAAACTGGAAATCCATATGCAACAAAATGAAACTGAATCCCTTTCTCTCGCCATGCACAAAAGTGAATTCAAAATGGATCAAGGAGCTTGATATCAAATCAGAGACACGCCGTCTGATAGAAGAAAAAGTTGGCTACGATCTACATACTGTGGGGTCGGGCTCCAAATTCCTCAATAGGACACCCATAGCACAAAAGTTAATAACTAGAATCAACAAATGGGACTTACTCAAACTAAAAGGTTTTTTCTCAGCAAAAGATACAATAAGAGAGGTAAATAGAGAGCCTACATCCTGGGAACAAATCTTTACTCCTCACACTTCAGATAGAGCCCTAATATCCAGAGTATACAAAGAACTCAAAAAATTAGACAATAAGAGAACAAACAACCCAATCAACAAATGGGCCAAGGACCTGAACAGACACTTCTCAGAGGAGGACATACAATCAATCAACAAGTACATGAAAAAATGCTCACCATCTCTAGCAGTCAGAGAAATGCAAATCAAAACCACCCTAAGATACCATCTCACTCCAGTTAGATTGGCAGCCATTATGAAGTCAAACAACAACAAGTGCTGGCGAGGATGTGGGGAAATGGGTACACTTGTACATTGCTGGTGGGACTGCAAATTGGTGCAGCCAATTTGGAAAGCAGTATGGAGATTTCTTGGAAAGCTGGGAATGGAGCCACCATTTGACCCAGCTATTCCCCTTCTCGGTCTATTCCCTAAAGACCTAAAAAGAGCATGCTACAGGGACACTGCTACATCTATGTTCATAGCAGCACAATTCACAATAGCTAGACTGTGGAACCAACCTAGATGCCCTTCAATGGATGAATGGATAAAAAAATGTGGCATTTATACACAATGGAGTATTACTCTGCATTAAAAAATGACAAAATCATAGAATTTACAGGGAAATGGATGGCATTAGAGCAGATTATGCTAAGTGAAGCTAGCCAATCCCTAAAAAACAAATGCCAAATGTCTTCTTTGATATAAGGAGAGTAACTAAGAACAGAGTAGGGTCGAAGAGCAGGAGAAGAAGATTAACATTAAACAGGGATGAGAGGTGGGAGGGAAAGGGAGAGAGAAGGGAAAATGCATGGAAATGGAAGGAGACCCTCAGAGTTATACAAAAGTACATACAAGAGGAAGTGAGGGGAAGGGTAAAAATAATATAAGGGGGACAAACGAATGTCCGTAGAGGGAGCAGAGAGAGAAGAGGGGAGGGGAGGGGAGGGGAGGGGAAGGGGGATAGATAGTAGAGGATAGGAAAGGCAGCAGAATACAACAGACACTAGTATGGCAATATGTAAATCAATGGATGTGTAACTGATGTGATTCTGCAATCTGTATATGGGGTAAAAATGGGAGCTCATAACCCACTTGAATCAAATTGTGAAATATGATATATCAAGAATTATGTAATGTTTTGAACAGCCAACAATAAAAAATTAAAAAAAAAAAAAAGAATTCCTAAGGCATAGCTGGATTGAGACAAATCTACAGCACATGGTATTATTCAGACTCCATCTGTATCTTCGGGCTTATTTATATTTGCTTGCTTACTGAATCTAGAAGCCCAGATGTTGTCTGGATGTGCTAGCTAGGAATGCTGTCCTCTCCTAGCAGACCAGATGACCAATAGTGGCTTCATAAAAAAAAAGAAAGAAAGAAACATATCTGAAGCTAAAAATCTATTTTCATATTTAACTTCATAATTTAACAAGAAGAACTTTTAGAGAAGCTTGAGCCACACACCTGAAATAATTACTGAGTATTATGAGGTTCATTTATTGGCCCATCCTAGTCACAGGCCTGCCTTTGCAACAGGGGCTTGGAAACAGGACTGTCCAATCAAATCATAGTGGGATCACATAGGAAAGAATAATTAATATGAGGCAAGCCAAGAAGAACAAAGGAACATGCACAGCGCACATGCACACACACACATACACACACACACAATATTTCTCACACACTGGGATGTTGAGGTGAAACTCTTCAAATGAAGGTGATCTGGCGACAAAACAACTTTAGACAAAGGAATACATTTTCTTGGACCCAAAGGAAAGCCTAGAATATTGGAATCATGATCCACACAAGACAAAACTGAACTAAACATAGGTCATAATTATAGAAATATAGACAGATGCATATTACACATAGTGTGGGAAATATAAAAGTAAGACAGGAATGGTGGCACACACCTGTAATCCAAGCTACTTGGGAGGCCCAGACAAAAGAATTGCAAGTTAGAGACAGCCTGAACAACTTACTGAGACCTGAATCAAAATAAACAATAGAAAAGACTGGGGATTTAGTTCAGTGGTAGAGCCCCCTGTGTTTAATTCCCAGTACTAGGATAGCAAGAAAAAAAAAAGCACATATATATTTTACATATTAGTTGTGGTAATTATGTGTAAGTAATAATAATTATTTATAATAGTAGCATCAGTAATAATTATGTATATTACAAATTATTTATAATAGATTTGTGTAAGTCTATACATATGTAAACTTACATGTATACGTCCTGTGTATTTATGCATACACATATACCACATGTTCTTTTTATTGTTCTGTATTATCAGAAACACTATGCAGATAAAACTGGGGCTCATAGTTTGAGAGGAAAAGATTTTGGCTCTTTAAGCCACATGTTCTAAAAGGTGTGGGAAGGGATAATAAAAACCCTTGAAAGCAGGTTCCAATCTGGAAAGGCAGTTCAGATGGTGGAAGGATTTATAAGCCCCAAATGAATAATGGGTTAGACTTCAAGACACCCTAATTACCTAGAGAAGAAAAACTGGAATAAAATTAATGTTGTAGAAAATAAATCATGTGACTTCTTCAAAAGGACAGCAATACATCCTGGGATTTACAAATCAGACAAGGTTCTGCCAGCTGGGGTTGAGGGGAAAAAAATACTGTTGCCAAATCAATCCTATGATGACTCTAATGATTTATTCTTTCACTACAAAGAAAGTCTAATAATATCATTCCAAGAAAAGAAGCTTACATAAGCCAGAGAAACTGCAAATTCTATAGAATAGATGTGTCCCTTTCATTATTTTATTGTTCTTCTAATCTGCTATTGAGATATAAGAAGTATTGAGACAAATATAACAATTACCTGGGTATCCACCCAAGTAATCATTAAAACTGCTATTGATGCTCCTCATCACACATGAACAGAAATTGTATCACAAATCTATCTTTCAGCAACTTGTGTTGTTATTCTATGTTTGCTTAAGTTACCTTATTTCTACTGGTACTTAGTGTTCCATTTTCTGGATTAGTCCATGATTTTGTTGCCCATTATCATATCCACTAATATTTAGGTGACTGAAAATTTTGTTTGATATTAATAAAAACATACAAATTTTATTTTTTTAAAAAAAGTAAATACCTAATATGCATTTTCTATACGTTTAAACTGTCTTTCCCATTGAATTTTAGTTACATATCTGTAAAATGCATGGGAGTTTCTTTTTAACAAATAGACTCAAAAACTACTGTCATTTAACAGGTGACTTTAATTTTATTGTGAAAAGTATTTGGATTTATCTTATTTATGTCTGTGATTTCTTTTGTCCTAAAATTATATTTTTCTTTCCCCCAACCTTTTGTACATTTCTTTAGACTCTCTTTTTTTCTATTTCTAATTTGAAAATGATATATCATGTTTCTGATTTTCAAACGATTTACTCCTTATTATATTACATTATTTTAAATGTTTAATTTCCACACTTCTAGTCAAATTAAATATATTGTATCCTGATAAGTACTGGTTTACATTTATCCATATTTAACAGTAATTTATTATTTCTTATTTAATCTCAGTTCATCCTTCTGTGTTCAATTGTCTCCTTTTTCGGGAATACTCCATGGAAGTTCCTTTGGTCAGATAATGCTAGTAATAATCGGCCTGGATTGTGATTGCATGAAAATATCTTTATTTCTATATCTTCTTTGAATAATAATTTACTTCAGTAGAAAAACATGCATTTTCAGTATTTTTCCCATCTTTTTTAGAATCTCTCTTCTGTGTTGAAATTCTTTCATCTCTCTAATTGAAATTCTTTATGATGCAGTTTTTCCTTCCTTCCTTCTCTTCTTGCTTATTTAACACAGTTTAATCATATTATTCGTGTATACTAATACATATTGACTTAATACCACTGAGATGCCTCTTGAGACAGAGCAACCCAAAACAAAATTTCAAAATGTGCAAGAGGAATAAATATAAAACATTCTTATATTAAAATTTATAAATTATCAGTGATTTCTGGAAAGAACTTAAGAAAATGCAGCAACTACCTGCCCATGGATAGGTGTCTGGTATTGATGGTGCTAATATTAGAAATGTATCACCTCAGATCAAGCATGATTTTTTTTCTGCCTTTCACAGACGTACTAATATCCGGAATCTTAAGAGTAAAAGCAAAAACAAAACATAAACAAAAACCTTCTTTTTATCAGCAGACACCTCCAACTTGCCAGCATTGGTAAGCCTAAAAGTGACAGTGTCTTTTATGTGCTGGTGAGCAGAAAATGCCAAAATATTCTGGAAACGAGCTGATCAGAACAGTGAGAATGGGAGTCCACACTGGATGGGTCAGATGTATATGGATCCAATTAGAGTGAGATGATGATGTTTCTAATCATGAAATAATTCTTCTTTATTCTCCGTGGGCTACTAGTCTGGTCTTACAGACTGCTTTGCAAAATTAAATGGGGAGTAGTAAATTAATTATGCATTATTTTTTCAGAGTATTCTAGAGGTTTTTATTCCTTTTACTGTATTAGATTCTGAGAGTAGCATATACTTGGGGCAAAGATCTCTTGATAAACTATATGCTAAAGTCCTTAGGCCATTAAATTTTGAACACCACTTAGAGCAGCATCTTGCTTTAATGCCCGGTTTACAGGAGGAGAGTGGCTGGTATAATTGTTTACATCATTTCATGAGGGCTAATCTTCAAACACACTCAGTTCAGGAATTGTTCTGGTGAATGGAAAAGCAGGACAAAGCATTCTCATCAATCTGCTCTGACAGTCCCAGGGCTAGTTTCTTTCAAGATGTTTACTGTGTCTTCAGTGCAGAATCACTAAGCTATGATGGAGGTTTATTTATTAGAATTGAACATAAGACTGTATGCTTAAAAAATGCATTTTCTTTATTTTCTACATGTCTTGACATCTAATTTTTCTTTCATTAATTTATGCTGACAATTTTTCCCTCATGTATCTTTATAATTTTGGATTGCTTTTTTTGTTTGAGGGAACTTCATGTAATGTTATTTTAAGATAAATTTATCCAGATTAATTTAAAAATTTCTTTCTTATACATAGCACAAGAAAGTTACTATAACAAATACAGTTTTTATTTCCACTTATCACCTTGAAATTTCTATGTAAATAGTATGAACTTAGACCTTAATCCTGTGTGAAGGCAGGCCTATGGTTATGATTCTTTAATGGACATCTTTTTCTAAGCCAGAGCTTAGTTTAGTATATGAAAGTAAATAAATAAATTTTCTTTGCTTATGAATGGGAGTTTTAATCCTAATCTGGAGTCTCATTATTTGAGGATACCTACTTCAAGCAGTAGTTTTAGGGCCAACTCTCCATTCATGTTGTTCAAAGGTGTAATTTATCTCTCTGGATCAGTAATTAATTAATAATTACTTGCCAATATTGGAGTTTATCTTTGGATTACTTGGAGAGGAAAAAGAAAAAAAAATTGAAGATGTAATAAACGAGTCATACCAAATTTGATATTGTCTTACAGGTCCCTGAGATTCATTTTGTTCAATAATTTTTGCCCTCTTTTCTATGAATGGATAATTTCTGTTGATCAATCTTCAATTCCTTTCACTCTTTCATTTGTCTTCTGTTCTGCTATTGCGACTATCTTTTGATTTTTTTATGTCAGATATTTGACCTTTTAAACTTGTAATATTTCCTTTAATTCTTATTTATAATTTCTATTTGCCATTGAGAGATACTTAATTTTCAGTAATAAGTGAATTTAATATTATGTCATGGAGCATGATAATAATGGCTGCTTTAAAATCTTCAATGATTCCAGCATTTGGGTCATCTTAAGAGTTTTAATTGTTGACCATTTTTTCCCTTGAGAATTATCTATATTTTTCTGGTTCTCTGCATGTTGAATAATTTTAGATTGTACCATCTCCATTTGATTTATCCTCTTGTGAATCTGAGTTCCATTTTGTTACAAGTTAGCAGTCAATCAACCCAGTTAGGTTCAGGTTGCAGCTTCTGTGTCACATTCTACAAGCTGTGATTCCAAAGTAAGCTTAATTTTCAAATCCTTTGGGTCTGCCTCACTCATGCACCTCTAAGGAATAGTCTGGAACTAGGATCTCAGTCTATATGAGAGTTCAGCTTTCAACCTTTGAGATGATCCTTTGGCTCCATTCCACACCTGTGTATGTCAAGGGTAAGTTCAATGCTATGTCATTTTATATACAGAGTCAGTCCCCAGCTCTCTATTCTGTAGAAACTCATATACTCCATATCCTTCTGGGACCCTCTTATGCCAGCATTCTGGGTAGAAAGACAGCTTCTCTCAGAGTTTTAACTACCCACTTGGTTGCTTACTTTTTTCTGCATGATTGTGTATTTCCTGCAGTATCATCATAACAGAAAAAGGAAAAAAAAATAATAAGATCTCATGTGTGTGTGTGTGTGTGTGTGTGTGTGTGTGTGTGTCTGTTGTCTGTCTGTCTTGTCTGACTGGTCTTTCTTCCTCTTCTTATGAAGCCACAGGTATTCAGTCATGAGAGCTGCACCCTAATTAATGATCTTGTCTGATCCTAATAACTTCCCAAAAGCCCACCTCTAAACAATAAAATGTATTAAATCTCTACTCTCTTAATATCTCACAATGGGGATTAAAATTCAACACATGAATCCTTCAGAGAGACACTTAAGCCATATCTAAGCCATGGCATTTGGTCTCCCTCAGCACTGTGCCTGCTATTGTGAATTTGTCAGAGCCCTTAAGAAGGGGCTTTGACATTCTCTTCAGTTTTAGTTGTAAACAGTGAGAAGAAAATGGAAACCATAAGTTTATTTTCTTCTCTCTCATTCTTTTTTTTTCCTAGCAGAAGTTTCATACTTGGCAATGTAAATTTCTGTCCTAAAAATATAACCAGATTATCAAAATGTATCCATCTCCCAAACCTAATCAATGCATGTAAGATGAATTCAATGGTCACTACTAATGCAGGTAAGGTGCATATCTTGTTTAAAATCAATAGAGTTATATTTGATATGTACTTACACTAGTTTATATTTACAAGCTACAAGAATTTCTGCAAACTCTAATTTAGTTTCCCAAGTGCTCATCAGAAAAATCTTTTCTTTCCTTAAGGGTAAATATTTTTCCGTTGTTGGAAATGTGTTCTTCACAGTAACTTGTGAACACAATGACACTGGTTCTAAAATTCAAAATTCCTTTTGAACACTGATTATAAAGATTCTTTCCTGACCAATTTCTCCAAAATATGGGGAAATATTTTGAGAAATAGAAACTAGCATTTTTACATTTTGCATTTCTCTTTTGATTCCATTGAAATTGTCACTAATTCAAAGTCACCGTCTTGTCTTCAATTCAATATGCTTTCTTGTAGCTGGATGCAGGGGCTATAAAGCCTTCCCCTGTTCCTTTCAGCATTTTTAGCAACTTAACAAAAAGTTAGTGGTATCAACTTTGTGTTAGTTTCCTTGATTTTTTTAAAAATATTTTTTCACTAAGGAGATTGTCTCTTAACCTCTTTCTAAGAGATTTATAAATGAACACAGAATAGAAAGGAAATAATTAGAGACGGCTAGAATGCTAAAATCCATGGGTACAATTCAGAGAATGGAAATCCCTATTCATCATTTCGGCAGCTTCTCTCCAGGGGCCTCGCCATGAATCCATTGAGTTAGAAGTGACAAAAATAATCAGTTAGTCTGGCTTCTTCTTTTCTGCCCTCAAGTAATATGGTACCTAGTGAATTAAGCAACCTAATCAATCACCTACTGACCTGATACTAAAGTCATTTTTATTCTACTCTGAATATTTCAGATATAAAGTAGAAGTATAAATTGTGATTTTCAACTTGTGTTCTTTTTCTTAACATCAAACAATGAAGTACTGGGTAGGCTGATTTAACCTGGTTTGGGTGTACATGTTCACATCTTACTTGAACTCTGCTTATTCAAGTTAAAAAGAAATTAGTCAAAACCATAATTGTCAACAATATAAACCACAAAAAAGTATTTCATAATTATGTTCAAAAGCAATTTTGTTTAAGTGTCACAGGGGTTCAAGAAATAGACTGTGTGAATAATCAGTTATAAAACATGTCACTCACACTGAGGAACTCATGTGATCTCTTTGCAAATCTATGCAATTTATTTATCTGTTTGTTTGTTTATTTTGGTACTAAGGATTGAACCCAGGAATGCTTAATCACTGAGCCACATCCTCAGCTCTTTGTAATGTCTTCTTTTGAGACAGGGTTTTGCTTAGTTGTTTAGGGCCACTTTAAGTTGCTGAGATTGGCCTTGAATTTGCAATGCTCCTGAATCAGCCTCCCAAACTGCTGGAATTACAGGCATGTACCACCACACCTGGCTACCTACCTATTCTTGTTGGAGATGATCTTTCTGGAGTTGCCTGATATAATAAAGTTTTTTTTTTATGGTTTTCCTATCAAAAGTGAAATTTGGTCTTTCATAGTTTTTGGTAATGAACACTTTACTAATAGAAACAGTAGATATTAACATCATGGTGTCCTGCATTGCATCATATACCTCCTTTCCATTTTTCTTCTTGTAACTCTAAATGTGCACTATTTCTTACAACTTGAACCAGGGCCAGACTGTAACCTTCTCTCTCCAGTGTAATCTGATTCCAATGTATCCTCTGATCAACCTTCCAAAAACTCTAGTCTTTCTAGTACTAAGACAACTCACCAATAGAATGGATAGTGATAGAAAATGAAAGTGCCTTTCGATTACTGAAAGCATTAAAATACTTATTATTTAATTTGTTTATATTCCAACTTGCTGAATTTGAACCAACTAAACACAATACAGGACATTGAGATAAATAACAGAAATGCGTTTTATTAGAAAAAAAACAGGATGATGACAGACTATTTTATAAGAACTTATTCAGTTCCTATTCCTATAAATGTGCTTAAAACTTTATTGCTTACGTTTTGTTTTGGGTTGAATTATGTCCCCAGATATGATGAAGTCTTAACCCCTAATAAGTCTGAATATGACATTATTTGGAAATATGGTATGCTATGATTTGAATGTTTGTTCCCTCTAAAACTCTTGTTTAAACAGAATTGCCAAGGGGTATTATAGGTAAGGGGCCATACTTTGAAGACACATAAGGTCAGCAGGTGCTGTGCCTTCATAAATGGACTAATGTTGCTATTGAAGGAGGGGATTCACCCCATCTGCTTGATTTCTCTTTGTCCTTCTATCGTAGTGATGCCAGTAATGTGAATCAGGACCAAGTTCTGTTTTCCTGATGTGAAGATTGAACACCCAAGAGATGCCAAGGCAAATATAGAGATTAAGTTTTATGTAAAGGATAGAACAGAGACTTCTCTGAAGAGAAGGGGTCCCAGCGCTGAGTTTTCGAGGAAATGAGGGTGTCCTTCCCCTTTTATGCATTTTAGATCTCCTTTGTCATCATGCCCTCCTTTTCCCCTTATCTTGCCTATGTGACTAGTGACAAAAAGGTGGAAAAAGCCTTCCAGAGGTGCCCTTCCATATCTACCTAAAGATGCAAGACAGGAACTACCCAGGAGGTAATTCATTTCCTCCTGAATAAAACCCCGCCTTTCTGATTGGACCCAATTATTTATTACCTTGGCTGATTGTCCTTTTGTCCCCTGGCCTCAATGGGACAACTCCCAATGTGATGGTAACACGAAAAGTTTTCAGATTCTTCCTCTTGGTCTTCCCAGTCTCAAAAATGGTGAGGGAAAAAATTTCTGTTCTTTATCACTTATCCAGTCTTAGCTATTAAGTATCCTGGGATAGCAGCACAAAATGAATCAAGACCGCACTGCTGCAGATGTCATTAAGTAAGATGAGTGGGAGTAGGGTGTATCCCCCATCCAGTATGTCGGGGGTCCTTATAAGACTTGCTAAGACAGAGCCACAGAAGGAGGATGCCACGAGATGGTGAAGATAGAGGGTGAACTATTTCATTGCAAAGATTTTCAGCAAACCAACAGATGATCTGAAGAAAGATCCTCCCACAGATGTAAGTAAGAGGAAGGTCCTACAGTCTGAAGGTCCTACAGTCTGAATTCTGACTTCTAGTCTTCATAACTGGGAAACTAAAACTTTCTGATATTTTCATCCTTGTTTATGGCATTTTGTTGTGGCAAACGTTGAAAACTAAAACACTCTTCGTGTGTGAGAAAACCGGTTGTGTGTAGAATTTTTCATTTGACTTATGGGGAAAAAAGTCTAGTCCATTTTATTGTAGTGCAGTCACATAGGGTAAAATATAGTAAACAAGAGCACAATATTTAAACAGTTTTCTAGAAATTGCTTTTATTGTGGAATACAGTTTTGACACTGAAACTAATAAACAAACCCCACAGAGTGATTCTATACTGGCAAGTAGAAATATGTATTACTGATGCTGATAGCCATTTATTTGCTTGTGTTTATAGGAAAAATTTCTAAAGCAATTTATTTCTATGACACTTGTTCCCCCCCAAATGGCATTATGAGTAGATTAAATTTCTTTAGACCTGTGAATGGGAATTACTAAATTCTAGCCTTTCTATTTCTGGAGGAGCATCATTCCTCTATTAGAAAATTATTGCAACCTAGGTATGAAGAGACTTGATTTCACAGCTCTGTCTGCAGGTTTTACTAATAAACACCAGCTCACACAGGTAAATATTTAACATAATGTCAAAGCCTTACTTGTGCTAATGATACATTCTTCATCTTTCCTTTAATCCTATTCCCTGTTCTGTCCTTGATTATAGGGGGTTATATTCAATCATCCCAGACCAGGCCTCATGCAGAGTTTTCAAACTGTAAATTTCTATTAAATTGAAAAAAGTGCATCTCATATTTGAATATGGTATATACCTAATTCAAAGTGTTGAATTCAATTCCCAACATTTCAGATCATTTTTATCTAAAATGTAACATAGTAGAATTAGATAGTGGGATAGAAAATTTAACAACTATATTGAGTAATATTTCTCACTTATTTTTACAATGGGAGATAATTCCTTGTGCTGGTTACATCCTGTTTGGAATAAGAGATCTGCTTTCCTACTGGCCTGCTCTGGTTCCTCGAGAGCTGACCTCCTGCGACTGCATCACCAGCACCTACTCTCGGCAGGTTTTCTGTGTGATTTGACCAGTGGGACACGCCACAGGACATCAGAGGGCAGTAGAAAAAGAAATTAAGAGGACTATCCTTCTACTTATTCCTTGCTTTGGCACTTTCCTTTAATAGCTGTTCATCTCCCATATGAATTCAGTCCTAGGAGGAGCTCCCTCTTCAAGGTTCTAACCTTGCCAGGGCTGAGGATGAGTCTTCTCCCTTTGCCCATTCAGCTTTACATGTGGGAATGACTTCAAACTACCTTTACATACAGTGCTCTGTTTTTGTACTTTGTGTTTTGGGTGTTTTTTTTTTTTTCCCTAAACTTGTGTATACTTCTTTAAAATGGCTTGTCTTTAATTTTGTTTTTATTTGAACCATCAGTTTCCTGCAGAGATTCTAACCAAAACAGTCTTTGGTGAAGTTACTTTGTAAGATAAAATAGGTTATATACACTAGACTATGTCTCAGATGAACTCCCTCGGTTACGTTTTGGTCTTCACCTTACTCATGTTTTCCTTGGTCTTCAAATCCTATGAGGAAATCTGCAAATGTTTTTTACTTGGTCAGAATGGCAAGCATCTATGAGTATTTGATGGGTTTAGTAAAAAAATAATAATAATTTTAAGTGTATTTTTTTTTTGAAGTTTGTAAGAGAAGGAATATCACTGAGATGATATTGAAGGGATTTGTACATCACATTCTATGTCCACTAATCTATGGAAACTCTTAGCACTGGTTATGCATGCCTTCAAAATAGCCAGTTTCCATGAGCAGCTGTCAGCTCTTCTTATCTGAGGCCTTTTAGAATTGGATGTTCTCTATCCCTTCCTCTAATCAATGCTATTTCTTTCCTAATATTAATTATAATTTTTTAGCACTTATAATTATTTATCTTACTCTAATGTAAAAATAATAGACCTTAACTGCAAATAGACTTTGTTTCCATTCCTAGATTCACTACTCAACATTACTTTTTGAGTTATTAAGTCTTTGGTGATCTCACTATTTTCAAGTATCTTCTCTAAATATTATAGGACTCTTGTGGATATTTGTATATTTAGAATAGTTGTCTCAGCTGGCAGTCTTAGAGCAGCAACACAACTTTCAAATGAATAATTTTAGAGTCCAGAAAACTATCTTCAGTATTAAAAAAAAAAATTGGCTATCACCTTTCATAATTCAAGAGATTTCACATGAAATCTTGATATTCTGTTTTAGCTAAAAAATTGAAATGCCAAACTGTAAATGAATCTGTGGGATAACAGTTTCTCTGTGGCTACAAAGGACTGGAGATGATTTGAGACTGCCTTATTTAAATAGTCTTGCATTCAGTCATTCCCAGAAACTCAATTTTATTCTTATACACTATTAACTTGTCCCCTATTTGTTTTAAGTATGTGTTCCTTGATTTAGACTATACAATATAATAATCTCTTTGGGCCTCCTCCTGTATCATTCCAATATAAGGAATCTCTTTGTTCATTTCTTTGTTTAGGCACTGGAGGCAGCAGAAAGAGTTGAAACCATTTAAATGTTTAATGATATTCAGGCACAAAACATTTGACAAGCAAATATTTTCCATGCCTTAAAGTCTGCAGTACATTCAAAATTATGTAAGACATCATCTCTGGCTCTACACCTTAAATTCTATTTAGAAGCAACACATTCAACATTCAGTATTTTCCATAACTACTGTTCTACCCAATATGTACCCTTGTCTATTTTTGAAAGGGGCTCCATATGGGAGGATTTCACCTTTTAAAGATTCCTATCTTGGATAGAGGAACTTATTGTTAGAGTCTGTAAACAAGTCTGGATGGCGCCTGGCATTTGGCCAGAGGGAGTGGTTTGTGAAGAAATGCCAGCGAGCCATTAAGTGTGGAGATTCCTTATTGGTTGACTGCTGTATCAAGTCTATGCTAATTAAGATAAGCTGTGTGGAATGTATATATTCCACTCCTGTCCTACAATAAATGGCTCCCACTCCTGCTGTATCAATCTACACAAGTTGTTCGTCACCCCCGGGTTATTTTGCTGCAGCCGGGCTGCGGCAACTTATTATCTTCATTATATAAAAACTTTAACATTCAATCACATTTGCAAAAGCAAAACTTGTTTAATTATTTAATTAATAGAATGAAATTAAAAAGAAAATGGTTCTTTCCTTTTCTATAGTATCACTGGATCTTTCTCCTCATACAAATCTCTCTCTTTTTTTTAATTTAGGGGTTTAGATAAAGCATAATCACCATAGTTGCTACTCACATATAAAATATTCTAAAGGAATTTTTTAACTAATCCTTGAAACTATTAATTTGGATAATAGTGGCCTATGGTGGCACAGGCCAGAAAGATTGGTTGGAAAGAGGACGAGGAACTTTCCAGGATGATAGAAGTCAGTATCTTGATTGGGATTTTGACTGCCCAGGTATATGCCTTTGTCAGAACTCAATAATCTATATTTGAGATTTTCATACCAGGCTGTAAGTAACATAACCAAAATATAATAACAAAAAATTCTTATTTCTACACATAGAAAAATACCATGTTTTTAAGCAATGGAAATAATACTATCTCCATTGTCAATATTGTGAGTCTGCATTAGTCACTTCTATTCGTAATCTCCAATTTAATCATTTGTCATCATAGGTTTCCCCATCTAGTTTTTCTTGAATAAAAACAAAATCTTAAAAACATAATGTTAACATTTACATACATATAACCAATTCAGGCATAAGGCAAAAGATCAATTTCTAATTAGCCACCATTAAGAAATGGCTTCCATGAATCAATCTATTTAACTAGTCAATATAAAGTAGCTCCATAATTTACTATAACTTTTAGTTTTATTTTTTGTTTTTCATGAAATAATTTCATAACCAGCCAGAGTAAGAGAATATAGGACTTTTGAAGTTAAAACATTTTATTTTGTTTTAATAGAGTATCTTTTGCTAATATGTTGGTCAGATGAGTCATAATCTATTTTTCTAGTGATATAAAATGTTGAAAATTTACTGACTAGATTTTTTAAAACCATGGGATACTAAATTATGTCTGTTTTTAAAAAGTTGCTCTAAAATTTACTTAACATGCTTATATATTTTATTTTCAGACTACCACAAGGTAATAATTGTACTATTCCTGAAGGACACTTATTTTAATGTTACACTTTTCAGATTCCCTATGACTCTGTTACATCTACTGATCTTTTTCCCTACCTAGATCATAATTCACAAACCGTCCTTAACATAAGAAAGTCATTCTTTCTCTTGTCTCTTCATTAAGTCATTAAGGCCTCCAGAAAAAATCTCTGGAATTGTGGTGGTTCTACTTCCCAACTTTTCAACAATTCATAATGTGCACTTGGGTGTTATCTGTCTAACATATTGCTTTGTGAGGCACCAATAACCCAAGAAAAAAATTTTATATGATGTTTTCTACTTTTTTCTTGTTCTACCCCTGCTTCTGGTCTTCTCCAGGGTTTTCTTGTGTCAGTTCCTATGGCTATGGCCAAGACCATGTTGAATGACTAAGGGATTTTTGGGCTTTTGTGTTAATTTTGCATTGAAATTGTGTACCCAGGCCTTAATGCCATTTTTTCAATTGTATGTATAAGTGTTAGATAAATGGAATAGTGAATAAATGAATCAATGAAGTTCTGCACAATGTTTATATTAATGCACTGAAACTCAGGCAGTTTAAAAAAATCAACCAAGAAACAAAACAGATCATTAGAAACTCTATTTAATACTTATGCAAAAACACTTTCTATTCTATCTATTTCTATTCCCATTTCACACATGTAACAGGGAAAGATAGTAAAACAATATAAATAACATTGAATAACATTATTTTTAAGTGTTTACTTTTAAGGAATGCAACTTTAAAATGCATTCATTTCTATTTGTGGTAATTAGATAACATTATTTTTATGAATGTTCCTTGAGGGCCAAGGTAATTTCTTATTTATCTTTATTTACTTCCTCTAGTTAATGAAAAAATAAACACAATTGCTATTGTTGGTATCTTTATTACTTATAAACAATACTTTATGGTCATTTTGCATTTTCAAATACTTTTTCATTTAATAACTGTTGATTCATTCACCAATTGATTCATTGAAAAAATAATTATGGAATCACAATTACACACAAAGTTAGAATAAGCCTTTAGTCCAGGGAAGAAAATGGACATATAGTCAATTACTATAATACTGTATAGAAAGGAGATAAAAGCCTCAAAAATAAGGGAAACACTCTTGAGTGAAGAGACATCTAAAAGGAGAGTGAGAGAAAGAACCAGGAAAAGGAGGTCCATGAACAAGAAACAGCATACGTAAGACCTTTAACAAGGTAAGCTATTCTAAGGACTGTAATAGGTTTTCTGTGCTTCAATGTCTTATCCACAAAATGGACATGGTAAAAGTACTTATCAAATATAATAACAGTGAGCATTGCAAATTTTATATGGAACAATTCCTCCTACAATTGTCTGATAAAAATCAATGAATGTATATTTGAAATTTAGGATATAGGAAGGGATAGAGACAAGTTAATTATATACCAGATAATAAAAGAGTAATCTCGGAGAGATAATACTGGTTAGAGCTATGAGTCAAAAAAATGGGATAGAAAGACATCAATAAGTTTGACAGGTATTCAGAAGCAAGATACAATAAGATTTGGAAATGGAATGCGTACATAAAATAAGGATTAGGGAAGAATGAGAACGACTTGCAGATTTTGATTTGGACAGCATAAAAGGAAATAGAAATAACAAGATTCTTCATAACCATCCCTTATTTCCCTCTCCAGATTTTTTTTCTGTATTAGTCTTCCTTTGGCTTTCATCATTATCAGTTAAAGTTGATAAATATCAGTTATGGAGAAGCCCGTTTCATCCCTCCTCTGGCTTCTACATATGTGGTTTCCAAATCTTCTGTATTCTTTTATTCTGTCTTTTACCTAACTTCAATTTACCTTTCCCAGTTTGGCTTATTAATAAGCTATTCAAAGATTTCTGCTAGTTTCATCTTCTGTTCTAGTTATAGCCTCTTTTATAGGAAATTGAATAATTATAACCATTAATATGTTTGTTTACTCATGATTGTCTTTCCATCTGGATTATAAACTACGTGAGGACTGGACATATGTTGTTAAAATAGGATCACCACTCCATTTTCAAGTCCAGCCTGGTGCTTGACAATAACAAGTACTGACAAGTATTAAGAAAATATGGCTGGGGGAATTGTGATTAGAGGCTGAAAATTTCAGGTTTGAACCTATAATGATGACTGCCTGTCATTATGCATTTTGGAAGGTCTTGGGAAAGCCAGTGGAAACTACATACTCAAATACAGAGATCTGGATAAAGACAGTAGTATATAATTAAAATAAGCAGTCCTCGCTCTGTGTGTTATTCTATAAACTGAAACTTGTACATAAGGGAACTATGTCTTAATGCAAAATCACAATAGGACCTTTCTACTTTTCTGTCAAAAAAGACACAAAAATCCAAACTAAAACATGTGCATGAATTTCCTAGATACACATTTTAGTTAAAATGGTTTAAAACTGTCATTTATACTGTAACAAAATTCAAGGATATAGATAAGATTGCCACAGAGAATGTGACCTTTTTATCTGGACCTTTGTTCAATAAGAAAACCAGAAGGAGAAGTTTTTTAAAGAGGTAAGTTAAGGAGAAGAAAGAAACATAGAAGGTAAACCAGAATTTATTCTCACAGAAGTCACAGGGAAAGTTTTTCTTAGTTATCTCACTATGAACAGAAGCTGGATATATGTGAGTGGAAGTCAGGTTTCAGTGTGTGGGTGAAAGTAAATTGAGAGAGAAAAAACAGAGAGTGGCTATAAACAATTCAAGAAGTTGGGTTATTAAGGAAAGGATGAGAAGATGATCTCTGAAGGAGGAAAGGTCTTTTAGGGGCAATACTGCATGTGTGATTTGTTGATTTGTTTGTTTTCAAGATTGATGAGTTTTGAAAGTACTTAATAAAAGACTCTTCACTTGCCTAGGAATGAAGAAGACAGTGAAAATAAAGATGGCACTAAAAAGAAATGAATTATCAAGTCATGAATGGAGAAACTGTAACTATAATTCACTAAGTGAAAGAAAGCTCCATACTTTATGATTCCAAATACAAAGCATTCTAAAAAATGCAAATCTATGGAGGCAGTAAAGTGATCACTAATCTCTGTTGGAAGTGCTGTGGGAGGAAAAGGTGGAGGTGAAGCACAGAAGTAGTAATCTGTGTGATACTTGAGCTGCTGGTCATTATGCATTTGTAAAAGACCCATAGAATATGTGACACCAAGGATTAACAGTCACACTATGGTGGATAGGTAATGTAGGTTCTGTGTTCTAACAAATGAGCCCTCTGGTGGGGGATGTTGACCATAGAGGAGGCTGTGTTTATGTAGGGATAGGCTGTTTGTGGGAAATCTCTGACCTTTCTGTACAGTTTTGCTACAAACTTAAAACTGTTGCTAAAAAATAAATTTTATACACACACACACACACACACACACACACACACACACATATATATATATATATATATATATATATATATATATATTTAAAGACAATGGAAATATAATATAGAAGAGGTAATCTGCAGGTTCAAACCACAGAAAAAGCAGAAATGAGAAGGTTGGAAGTATAGGCTGCTTTTATAAAAGTGGTGTCTTCCTCTGGATTAGTTTACAGTGGGGAGCAGATGAATTCAGATGGAAAACATCTTAGAAATACAAAATTTTGGGATTTCTTAAAAGTGGGGATTCCTACTTTTCTGTTAAGAAAGAGACAAAAATCCGTAAGGAAAGGGTTGCATATATGAAAAGCATGGATACAGGAAGTGCCACTTTGGACAAACACCCTACCTGGAAAATGAAGAGGGATTACTGCACTATCTCAAGAGTCCAGCTGTGGTTGAAGAACATGAATTTTCTAGCAGCCCGAATGTGTAAATGTGTTATTTTTCTCCAGCAGGGCTCCACAGACTCAGCTAAGGTAGGAAGAAAAGTGATAGCTGAATTGACCCAAGGCTGGGTTTTAATATTTTATATTTAATATTTTATATGGTTTTAATATTTTATATATATTCAGAGGACATGAACACTAAGGAAATTGCCAAAATACTAAAATGATGAATCATAGGAAGAGTTAAGAGAGAAAATAAACTCAAAGACTGAGGAAAAAGGGAGAGAAGAGGAATCACAAAATCACTTGCCCTGCTGAGATGACATCCTCAAACAACCCTGAGTCTTGCTCCTTGAAAAAAACCTTTGAGGTAGGCAGAAAATATAACCACCATTGTTCTGAGGAACAAGAGGGTGGAAGATGTGATTTGTTGTTCAGATCTCATAGGGTATTCATTTCGTTCAGAACCCTCTGCCTCTAGGCCTAAGACTTTTTGGTTCCCTGCACTAAATCTCCATCTGACAGTTCACGCGACTGTAGTCACCTACCACGCAGCAAGTGTATTTCTCACCATTCTCTAGAGTCATCTGAGTCATCCTCATACATGTGTCGTCCTTGGGATCATTATCTGTGTGCTGATGTTGATCAAGAACGGGTCCTTGTTCCCTGCTGTTGAAGATTAAACACGTGAGAGACATCGAGGTAAGTGTAGAAAGCAAGTTTTATTTAAGAAAAGGACAGAGAGAGACTTCACCCAAGAGAAGAGGCACCAGAGCTGGGTGTCTGAGGGAGGGGATGTTTCTTGCTCTTTTATAGATCCCAAGTCCTTCTTTTCAAATTATTGTCTTGTCTTACCCACATTCATGACCAAGGGCAGGGACACCGAGGTTAACTTTAGCAACCCAGAGTGCCCAAGAACACAATTGCAGAGGTTAACAACCCACTGTCTTCTCTGTTTGATAACCAGTGATGACGAGTCAACATCTTCTTTTGATCTCCATCCTTCATTACTTACACTGACTGACTGACCTTTGCCCCTGCTTAGGCCAGGTGGGGCTGTAGGCAGATGGCTTTTTGGCAAAAAGAGTCGGGGGTGAGGGCACAGTGGACTCATTTTATAGAATTATTCTCTTAACATCATGTTCCCAGCATTCTCATCTGTCTGTCTCCTTACAACATGGAAAGCTCACTCTGCAGGACACAATGCTGTCTTGATTCTGGAAACTCTTCCTTCATTCGTTTAGTGATCCTTCACACTTAAAATATTAAATTATACTATAGATCAAGGCAAGAGGTCAGTAGTAGAGCCTGTTTTTAGTATGTACAAGGGCCTGGGTGCATTCTCCAGCATGAAAATAAATAAGTAATCCAGTCATTCTGAAGAATGAAATTTTCTATCCTATTCTATACAATGCCATGCTAAGGAAGTACATCCTGAAGACCAGGGCGGACTTCACAAAAGTAACATGTAAACTGAGTCCCATATGTAGGGATCCAAAAGATAGTTCCAATAACAGAAATAGCATGTGAAAAGAATCAGAAACAAAAGCATGGTGAATTGGAATACAGCTCTGGTCAGTGTATAGCTTGGAAGGCTATGGACTTTGGGAAATAGGAAATTGACAAGAGTTAAGACTAGAGAAGAATGCAAAGGACAATGATGAAAACTCCACCATTTCATCAAAGGAGTTGTTTGAAATTAATTATGAGGCAAACTGGGAAGGAATACAGGGCAAGAGGTCACTGTAACATATATAAGCAAATAAATAAATAATGTGCACATAAAGGGATCTATTTGGTAAAAATTATTTCTTTTTGTGATACTTTCAACCTGATAATTTTGTGAACCAAAATTTTTTTAAATGTTTACAAGCACACTGTATCATCAGCCACATAATGAATTCATTTTATTATTAGCCACATCACTTGATTTACATATTAAAACAATAATATTTTTTATATATTTCTAGTTCTTTCTCTTATGCTGGAAAACAAAATTTAAAAAAAAAAACCTACATCATTGTTTCTTACCATTAAAAAAAATATAACTACATAATGAACCATATACATTTGTTCATAATTTAAGTTTCAATGTTTTTTCAAGAGGATATTCACTTCCTTACACAAGTTTGGATCTTATGAAATGAGAAGCTCTAGAATTCAAAATTATAGACCTTTTTAGAGAAACACAGTGACATTTTCTGATTTCACATCAAAGAATTTTTTATTCTGGGACTATTTACCTACTATATTTTAATAGGCTGCTTCAGTTGTGCTACTATTGTTGTTGTTATTATTATCATAAAATAATCTGCTTAGACTTGAAGTGAGATATTGTTATTCCTTGGCCTTTTTCTTGAGTTTTCTGCAAAACTGGTTCCATGTATTACATATAAGCATAATTTCAAGTGCTGCTAATTGAAAACAATGTACATTTCCATTTAAATTGTTGTTTTGTAATTTTATTGTTCACTGGAGAATATCCCTGTTTGGTGTCCATATCCAATCATAGAAAAAACAGGTTATCAATCATTTGCTTTGAGCATGACATCCTTCAGGTCATGAAAGTGCTTTATGAAAGTACCAAATTACATGTGTTCTTTTGTTCTTTTGAATGTTCACAATATTTGAGAAATGGATTCAGTGAAGCAATATATATATATATATATATATATATATATATATATATATACACACACACACACACACACACACACACACACACACCTGACTGCCAGAATAGTAAAGAACTTCTTTTAAAAAATCTCCATAAAATCAGTGAAAATTATCAAAATTACTTCTTGAAAACACTAGAGATTAAATAGAGCATTGCAAAACTGCCAGGAGGGTTTATTATTATTTTTTTTAAGATAAGCTGCAATGCTGTACCAATAGTAAACATTGTGACATTTTTCCTTGCTAAAATTTAATCAACTGCTCCCCAGCTCCTTGGCACCATTGAAATTCAGCAAACCCCCAACAACCAGAGAAGTGAAAATAGCAGTTTGGAAATCTAGGCAAGGCAGAAGGAGTTTGGAGTTTCCCAACTCACCTAGAGATCTCTTACTATTTGACCTTCTGGAATCTCTCCAGTAAGTTCTCAGAACTTTGCTCTTCAGTTGAATTGGCTCAGGGCCAATAACCTTAACCAGAGTATTGGTTAAACACAAAACATAACAAGCAACAACTATTTAACATCACAATTGTCTGAGATGATATTAACAATTAGAACTTCAAAAAATTTACCAAAAACTTAAAGTAAAATATTAGAGGAATAAATGCCCATAGGATGCTTTGAAAAAAATCTCAGAATTCTGGGAAACTATAAATTAATATATGTGTATGAAATTTTGCACATGCCCAGGTATACATGCATTAAGCCTCTTAAAGAAGACCTCTTAGCTTAAAGCATTTAAGGATATCTGTGTCTGATCATGAGTTGACCACTAAGCTAATGCACTAAACTTTAGTGGTGGGTAATGACAAAGAATATAAACTTTAAAGATGTAATGCAGGAAAGTGACTAAGCCAACAAACAAGAAACACAATAACAACTAGCAACAATGACAAACTTGGGATGATGGGGAGGGAGAAATTTGATTTCCAGGGTGGGTTAAAGTATTAAGTTTCAAATTAAGAAATTATGAGACACACACAGAAACAGGGAAGAAAGCATACAGAGAGAAATGAAGCTGTTAAGAGAAACATCCCCTAGGAATGTTAGAAGTTGGACTTCCTTGGTGAAGACTTCATCAGCTATTTTAAACAAGTTTAAAGAACAAAAGGAAATAATCTCTTAAGAGCTAAGAGAGAGTCTGAGAATGATATCTCATCCCAGAAGATTTTTAATGAAGACAAAGAAATTGTAAAGAAAAAACAAACAAAAATTCTCATGTTGAAAAGGACAGTAAATTAAAAAAAAAAAAATTCCCTAGACTTCAAGAGTCAGGGATTTTGAAGAGAGTCAATTGATATTCTTTTCAGTCTAAAGGATGAAAAATGTAATAAAGAATAACAAAAAGAGCCTCAAATACATCTGGACATCATCCAGCACACCAATCCATGTGTAATGTGAGTCCCAAAGAATTTAAAACACAGAAGGGGGAAATATTTGAAGAATAAGCAATGTTTTGAACAGACCTTTCTTCAAACATGCACAAACAGGCAACATGCATATTAAAAGACACTCATCATCATTTGTCCTTAGGGAAATCAGATCAAAACCATGATGAAATACTACCTAATACCCAGTACCATGGCTATGATTAGAAAACTGGGCAGTAGCAGTGTTGCCAAGATAAGGAAAAGTGGAATCCTCATAGATTCCTCATGAATGTGTAAAATGGTACAGACACCTTGGAATATAGCTTACAATTCCTCAAGGTGTTAAACACAGAGATACTATATAGCTCTGTAACTACATTCTTAGGTACATACCAAAGAGAATCAAAGACATATATCTACACAAAAACTTCTACATGAGTGCCTACAGAGTCATTATTAGTAATTGACATATCAACCAATGATTGAATAAGCATAATGTGTCATATCCATATAGTGGAAGATTATCCAGCTAGCATGTGCTAAACCTTGAATGAAACTTGAAAACCTTATGCTATGGGAAAGACACCAGATTTTTTAAAATCTCATTTTATTTGATTTCATTTATGTGAAATGCCAAAAACAGACAGATCTTTAGAAATACAGATTAGACTATTGGTTGTTAGGAATGAGGGCCAGGAAAAATAAGATGTGACTATTAATGAGTACATTGTGATGTAAAATTTGATATTTTGAACTTTTCTTTTAAAGAAATTTGGTTTTAGACAACACCAAAACTCAAATAAATGTTTTAACATATTTAATTACATTGAGTTTTTTGTTTGTTTTAAGAAAGAAAACAATAAATAATTTCCAAGTTTTATCTTCATAGGAACTGTTATGGCATTATCCTTACTCACTTTGAAGCCAACATATCATGAATTTGTTGGCTATATGACATTTGGACATTTTTTATTATTTCATATATTCCTGACTAAATAAAATACTTTATTTGAATTTACAAAAATGTAATAATATTATGAATAGTTTCTAAAATTTTATTTTTACTCTATACTTGGATTTGTCTTTGTTTTTTGTAGTGTGGGGAATTGAACTTGGGTTCTTACACATGCTGGGCGAGTACTCTACCGCCAGGCCACATCCTCGCCCCACATTATGTTTTAAAGATAATTATATTTTTATTCTAATCAGCATACTTTTAAAACAGCTGGATAGTTTTCATGAGACAATAGCACAATTTATTTAAAATAGCCTTTGTAATTGCTTTTATATTCAGGTCATTATTGAGGTAGAATATTTATAAACAATTAGCAGCCTAGAAAAAATATTGCTCTTTTGTTCTTGTTCAGGTTATTACCAGACCCACATAATAATAAAACATCTGGTTTAAATTAAAAGTTTTAATTGAATATTTTGCCACATAATGACAAACTGTGTGTCTCATATATTCGGACACTTGACACCTCGTAAATAAAATACATCTATTTTTCCTAACATCTGGCAGCTTGATACTCTGCTTTGAATTTTTGTATTTTTCTAATTTTTCCTTATTTTACAGGTATAATCCATTTTTAATGCAAATAACTTAGAAAATTAATGTATTTTTGCAAAAATAGTGACTATGTTCAGATAACTCTGACAAAGGTAAAAACATTAATTTATCTCAATAATGATAAGAATAGCATACTTTCTTAAGTAGTTGCTCACTATCTAGCTACATGACTAGGTTAGATACTTTGCACTCAGTTTCCTAGGTTCTAAATTTTACAGTGCAGATAATGATGGCAGCTATTCTCAGGTTTCCATGAAGATTAACTGAATTGATTCATGTAAACTGCCTTAGATAGTGCTTAGCATAGACAACATGTACAATAAATACTAGCCTATAATTTAGGTAAGTTCATTCATCTCTTTTTCCTATTTTCCCTTATTTATTTATTTAGTTAGTTAGGTAGGTAGGTACCAGGGATTGAACCCAGCAGCACTCAACCACTGATGTATATTCCCAGCCCTTTTTATTTACTTATCTATATTTATTTTTTGACACAATTCTGGCTAAGTTGCTCAGGGCCTCACTAAATTGCCAAGGTTGGCTTTGAACTTGCGATCCTCCTGCTTCAGCTTCCCGAGCCACTGGAATTACAGGTGTGCACCACCTAACATTTTTATCATATTTTATCATATTTTAAAACATTTTTGTTATGTTACATGTTTGTAAATATTTGTTTCAGGATTTCCCAGAGACTATCTTAAAATAATATAAACATGTTGATGACCAAATCTTAGACCAAAGTTAAAATGAACCTCAAATTTCATGAAAATTCTTCAAGTAATCTAGGATTCTTTGAGTTCAAATCCATAATTCTTTGGTCTGTTCCAATAGGCAATAATGTCTAATGATGTCACTGGTAGGTAGCACAAATTAAACAGGGAAGAAAGGAAAAATAAAATCACATTTATAGAAGTTGAACTTAATGTAGGACCAAAAGGAGAGATAAACTAGTGACACATATCAATACTGGGTTAAGTAAATGAAAATAATTTCAAAGAGAGGCAGCCTTATGCCTGTACTCCATAGTTACTGAAGACAGTCACAGAAAATGAGAAAGTTAGGGACATCATGCAGGACACTTCAAGAGTGTGAACTAAAGAAAAATGTGATTACAGTTATTAATTAGTTCCAGATTCCATATGGGAAGCCAGAAGGTAGCCCCATGAGAGTGCTTCTAAGGTGCATGGCATCAGTGTCACAGCTTGCAGGAGTTCAAGAGAGTCTCTGCCAAACATTATCAGACTTATAATCTGAACAATCATTGAAAGACATCAAGGATTCTATACTTTTGGCCTGAAACCTAGAGAAATAAAGCTGAAAAACAAGAGTGATTTGGGTCGTTTGGACACGATGTAACTAAAAAAAAAAATTCACTAAAGCTGAGGAATCAGTTTATAAAAGGAAAATATATTCTATAAGACACTGTCCACATGGTGTCCTGTGATATGGGGATATGAGATGGGAAGACGTAAAGGATCAGGTTTGGTTTACTGTTTTTATATGTAGATGGTGATTTCCAAAATTCAGAAATGCAGACTTTGGCATGTGTCTTTGGAGAGCAATTCAGGTAAAAGTAATTTTTATTACTGATCTTGATTTTTAAATGTTAACAACTAACAAATTGTTAATAAACAAACCAGCCTTAGTTTAACTGTTTAATATATACCAACCACTGTGTAATGACATGGGTATATATAGAAGACATGTCTCTCAAGCTTAAGAGGCTCAGATATGCCAGGCACCATACATGCCTATAATCCCAGTGACTCAGGAAGCTGAGGCAGGAGGATTGCAAGTTCAAAGCCAGCCTCAGCAATTTAGTAAAGGCCCTAAACAATTTAGCAAGACCCTATCTTAAAATTAAGGGAGAGAGGAGAGAGAGAGAGAGAGAGAGAGAGAGAGAGAGAGAGAGAGAGAGAGAGAGAGAGAAACTAGAAAACTGGGGATGTGGTTCAGTGGTTTAGTACCCCTGAATACAGTCTCCTGTACCAAAAAAAGAAGCAGCAGCTCAGATAATTCTGGAAAAAAATGATTAATATTAACTTTTTTTTAAAAGAAATACAGTGAAATTAACAGGACTATGATAAAGGATAGACATGTTAGTGAATTCATCTTTTTTTTTTTTTTTAGGAAAACTATGGAGAATTTATTGGAAGGAAAATATAAATGAGAAAAATGTATAGGACTATTCTAGTATCCCAGGCAGAAGCTGATAGTGACCTGAGTAGAGCTAATGATCGTGGAGCAGGGATTGACAAGTTTACACAGATTTTTTACACTTGTGTTTTATAGATATGTTAGTGAGATTTGATGGTGAGTTGCATAAGGCAGCTAGTGAAAATATGCTTCGTTCTGTCCATTCGAGTTCACTTTCCACTCTACTCCACATCGTGTTGTGCCCGGAAAGCCTGCCTTTTTTGGACATATCAATGGGATCCCTTGATATCTGGGTTTCTATTGTGTTCAGCCAGAGAGAGGTATTGCAAGAGATCAGAGGGGTGTGAGGAAAAGGTGATATGGATTTTATTCTGTCAGATTTATACCTATGAATATGGGATATTTTCACTTCCTATTGAAAGCACATTTTCTATCAGGGTAGTCTTATGCATATTCCACATTTTGGCAACTGCCCTTCTATAAAGCCATTCAGATCTTGGGTGATATTTCCCCACTTTTGCTAGCCCTGGTATTCAAAGTACTTTGAAGTTCTTAGTAGTTTTCCTAAACTCTGTTCATACATTTGTAAAACTTTATGAAAGTTTCTTAAATTCCCAATTTGAGAATGCTGTTTCCTGTAGCTAACCTGGTTCATCAGAAAAGGAAAAAAGGCGGGGCATGGTGGCACAACATAATTTGCCGATTTTTCTGAGAAGGTAGTAAGATTGTTTACTGATATACAGAAAAATATTTTTCAGTTCAATTTAATGACAAGAGAGCAAATCATACACAAAGGTCTTGAACAGTTTTTTTTTCGGGAAAGAAGACATACAAATGGCCAATAGGTATATGAAAAAAAGTTCATAATCACTAATTATCTGGGGAAGGCACAATGAGATAGGACCTCACACAATGGCTATTATTAAAATGATGCTAGTATTGGCAAAGGTGTAGAGAAAAGGAAACACTTATTGGGGAGACTATAAGTCAGTATAGTCATTATGAAAAGCAATACTGAAGTCACCCCCCAAAAAAAATTAAAACTGAAGATATTGTAGGATCTAGCAATCCCATTTCTGGGTAAACATGCAAAGGATGTGAACCAGTATGCCAAGGAAATACTTGCACTTTAATGCTCATTGCAGCATTATTAATAGTAGCCAAAATATGGGATCACACTAATTATTCATTGATAGATGAATGGAAAGAAAGAACAAGAGAATACTTTCAACTTTAGAAAAGAACATCTGGTCATTTGTGACATCATGGATGAACCTAGAGGACATCATGCTAAATAAAATAAGACAGGCATGGAAAGACAAATCTTTTATGATCTCACTTATATATAAAATCTGAAAAAGTTTATAAAAGGAGAGAAGAGGGTTGAGGAGAGCTGGAGAATGGGAGACATAGGTCAAGGTGTAAAAATTTTTAATTGGACAAGGTGAATTAACTCCAGGGACTATTTGCTGCATGAAGATTATAGTTAATATATTGATACTTATAAATTTCTAAGAAAGTGGCTTTTATATATTCTCACCACAGAAAGTAAAATATCCGAGGCAATGAATAGGTTAATCAGTTTGATTCAATTATATACATATGTAACAAAACATCAAATTGTACAGCATAAATTTTTATAATTTTTGTCAATCATACCTTAACTCTAACAAGTAGATCTTAAAGCTCGGAGAATAAAAAAAAAGAATGGTATAATTATTCAATTAGTACAATTTATATTCATTAAGTAGTTAATAATAAGTCTATAACTTAAATTTTTTCATGCAAGCCTTATTCCAAAATATAGAAGATTACCATAATTATAATAGTGGCATGACAATTTAACTAAAATTTTTAGTTTTAAGGAGACCAAGAAGGTGTTAAAAATAACCCATGAGCCACATACAGTGGCACATGCCTGTAATCCCAGCAGCTTGGGAGACTGAAGCAGGAGGATCATGAGTTCAAAGTCAGCCTCAGAAACTTAGAAAGTCCCTAAGTGACTTAGGGAGAGGAGATCCTGTCTCTGTATAAAAAGATAAAAAAGGGCTGGGGGATGTGGCTCAGTGGTGCTTAACCTGGGCTCAATCCCTGGTGTTAAAAAAACAATAACCTATGTTTCTCATAAACTAAGATTATAGCTTTCTTCAAATCCTATGCAATATTTATAATATATAACACAAATAGCACAGGGCACTCTTTTTGGCCAATACAAATATATCAATAGCAAAACTGCTCAAATTTAATTCTAAATCCTAAGTGTCTTCAAAAGTTCACCATGAATGGGACAATATGTTTATGCTCTGCTTATTTATTATTCATCAACCTTCTACCTTGTTTACACAAATCACTTCTATAATTTATATAACTAGAAATGTTTTTCTAAACAAAGAATACATCCAGAACATTTCGACATCAGCACCACCTTCTCTATCACTCTTTCTGATAGACCCTTGTCTTTCCCTCCTCTCTGAAGTAGAAGATTTTTTGTTATTTCTTCTACAGATCTTTCTATGTCCCTCCTCAAAACCTTTAATTTTCTGATGTCAATCATACGCCAATCCTGCTACTTCCCTCTTTTTTTTTTTTCAGCAGAGATTTGAAATCTCTGGATGAACAGAAAATGACTCCAGCACTGGTGATAGGTAAGTAAAAGAAGAAGAATGCTACATCCTGACCACCACCCAATGCATCCAAAAGCTGGAGTGAGAGGGTTATCCACCACTGAGCTCCAGGTTGTGAATCACGATTCTGATGTAATGGGGCAGGGATGTCCTATGGGGACATTCTTGTCATCCTGTCTTTGTTTAGTCTTACCTCCCATGATTTCATAAAGTAATCCAGGTATTCCTTTAACAGAAGTCTATCAAGCAGCTTTCCCACTCTGACCCCCCAAAACATTTTTTTTAAATCGGTCATAAAACTAGAAAAATTTTCTCTCAATTTTCTACCACTTGGATTTTGTCAGTCTTTTTCTGTGACCTTTAAAAACTGTGTTCTATGTTTTTATTATGTTTCAGTGAGACATTAGAACAGACTCCTAAGTTCCATTTTGATCTAGAGTCTTTCCTGAGTTGTAGAAAATGTGTAGCGTGCTGAAGAGGCCACTCTGAGGACAGTCACGAATGAAAACCAGCATTAGAGCCATGGAATGTTCAGAATTTGGCTTATGCAATTATGTGGATGTTGGTACATGGGGGAAGGTGTAACTAGAGATAGATAGGCAGGCTATCTGATGATTCCTTGTAGATTTGTGAAAGGCTATTTTCTATTTGTGAATAGAACACCAACTAAGTAGAAGTGCCAGTCTTGCACTCTTAGAGAACCAAACTGATTTCTCCAGAATTTCAGCCAAGACATTACTAAGTTAGGTTGTTGCAATATAAGTACTGACTAATATTCTGGTATTGATAGTCTCTTTTTGGTTTTTTATTTTTTCAAGATGTAGGATGATTAGATTCCATGGATATTAACTGGTTTGTGAATTTTTGTGACTAAACCAAGATGCATTAAAAGTACTTTATAAAATATTATATCGGGCTCTAAATTTTTCTTATAAAGAATCTTGTCCTGGGTTATCAAGTCACATAAGAAATAGACATGCTTGCCTCAAAGGAAGTACCATAGAATTTTACTTCAAAGCACACCAGACTAAATACAGATATTGGTATGAAACTCACCTAATGCCATTGCCACTCGCTTTAGTCTGATTTCTTGGGGCCCAGAAGGAATCAGTTTCTCAATTCCTTCACTGGTCTCCATCTTTCCTAGTTCCACGCAACATTTATTATACTTTGCCTAACTCGTTTCTTATTCAGAGTCATTTAACAACATTTTCTGAGTCATTACTATGAACTGGATACTGTGTATACTCAGACCTTCACAGAGCACCTAGTTTGACAACATAATCACTTTGCTTAAGAGCAGCTAAAGTTAAGCCAAGTGAACCTACTTATTAAGTTACTAAGACTCATACTTGAATAAATGTCATTTGAGTTGGAATGAAAAGAAGTGCTGCTACAAGAATGTTCTTAAGATCATAAATCTTTTACCAACCTGTGTAAAGAAACTTGAACAAGTAAAACATTTGACAGCAAAGACTATGTAAGCCCTTTTTCTAACTGATGTTTTTAGGATACTTCTCTTCTTCTAAGTACACAACAAATTAAATAAACAGGTAACATTTTGCCATCATAAAAGTTGCTTTAGATAGAAGGACAATAATATAATAACATTTATTTCCTTGACTCAAAGTTTCTTTAAGGACTTTTTCAAATATTACTTAAATTACATAAATCATCAAAATATGACCTAAAATGTCATAGTCTTAACCTTATCTATCAAGTAATTGCTTCAAAAGTTTATGGTAGGGAAAAACTGAAGCTACTATTAACTTTGAACTCATTATATTACATTATAAAATCTGACTATGATTTCCTTCATGATTTTGAACTATTTTGAACTATCACTATTAAATCACTAGTTTAAACTTAACATTGTCCGATTTGTCAACCTCTAAACACAGACTGATGTAGTTTAATGGTGTCTTTAAGGAGAGATGCAATCCTACATGAAAGAGATTTCATCTCCAGAGGAAAAATTACAGATTTTCCAACTCATTTATCTTTTTTTTTCACCTTAGTTAAATTCAAAAATTTTCTAAGATTCTAAGTTTCTAAGACATTGGTCTGATATCCCATGACCATACAAGGAGAGATAACATATACCCCTTTCCTTACTATTTTTACAATCTAATGTCACAGAACCAGGCAGATAAAGCAAATGTTGGTCTATTGTGGTACTTTATATAGGGGAAGCTTAATAAAGAGATCAAGGGAAAAAAATTGAGGAAGGATTCCAATAGAGGGCAGTACAGCTAGACTACCCATGTCTTTCCAAATAGAAAAAATGGGGCATAGAGGCTCCCTCATGCAGGAAAGATTAAGAGTATGAACATATTTACATCCGTTTTTGCTACATCCAGTGGCAATATTTACATTTGAAAACACAGGATTTAATGCTAATACCTTGATTTAAGAATAATTGCCCCCAAATTGAGGTAGATTTCCTAAATGAAACTTTTTATTATTTTCAATTTAACCAAATAAACTAAAAATGCTGTTTTATAATTGCTCCAAGAATATTCAAAGAATTCCAAAAATATTTATTATCTGTCAATGATAAAGAATGTTCTAACCCTTTCAAATGTCATTTTACATATAATTTAGATATTTCACATCTAGAAGCATCAAAGTAAATCATATCTTTGCCCCTACTTCAAGTTCCCAGTAGGAAGTGTAGCTGTTTCCTATTTTGTGGCTTAGTGCCAAAAGTGATTTTATTAGTCAAATGAAGTTAACACATTTTCATTTTTAACTAAGGGCAATTTGCTTCCTGCTGGTCATTTACAGTTTCCTCTCTTAATGACTGAATTGGTAAAAGTGAAAGATTGCCGAAGGCTGCTGCTCAGCAGGCCAGTAACAAGTTGTAAATGAGAGGAACATTTAGGCTATCACTTCAATCATACAGTGTATACTTATTATATATGTTTAAAAAACCTAAATTCTAGTAGATCATGAGGACTCACACCTGAAATACCATTCCATTCTCAGCCTCACGATGTCCTACAGTCTGCATAACCCACAGAACATTTTGGCAAGGAGTAAGGTTGAAGCTTGTGTATCTTTATGCTTTTTAATTTTCAATGCTTTGTCACAAAATGAATTCCTTGTCATCATTCCTTATACTAAAATAAAGAGTAAAAAAACTAGCCCTCCCGTATGCCCACTTGATCTGTCAAACTGCTTACTACTTTCTTCCCATCCCAAAGTAACTACAATCTTAACTCTTTATGGAAGTGTTTCTTTTCTTTATAAAGCTAGTTGGTTCTTCAGATACCAGCTAAGTATGTCTAAACACTATGGTTTCTTCCCTGCATTTTGGACATTAAATATATAGAATGTAGTATTTATACTTTTGGTCTTACCTCTTTTGTTCAAAATTGATTTAATTAGATTAAACTATGATGTTGTTGTAATACTTGCTTATTCATTTCACTGCTGAATATTATTCTGTTTTATATAACAAAAACATGATATGCATATTTATTTAATGTTGACAGACAATTTGGTTTATGCTTATTATGCATATTGCTGCTATGGGACATTCACACATCTCTTGGTGCATTTGTGCATGAATTGCTATTGGTTATATATTCAGTTGTGTTGATTTTTGGCATGAAATATGTTCAGCCTCAAACCACAGTAGAAAGTACTAAAACTTTCTCAAATACTAGTAGTTCATGTGAACTCCCAAAGCTATAGATCCTCATCAACAATTGGTATGCCTTGCACTTTTAAAATTTTATCCATTCTGGTGAGTAGTATAAAGGTATTTCATTGAAGTTTTAACTTTCAAGAATTTGAGAAACTTTTCTTATTTTTACTGACCATTTGGATATCCTTTATTGTAAAGAGCCCACTTTGTCTCTAAGAAATATTTTTTTCTTTCTAATGGAAAAGTAGTAGTGGTAATAGTAGTTTATATATACATGATGTCTGTGTGGTAGAGATATCTTTCCATTTCTTGGCTTTTTAAAAAAATTCTCTCAGCAGATTCTTACAAAGAAAATAAGTACTTAGCTTTGATATAGCCCAATTGATCTCTTTTCCTTTCTTGTAAAAGTTTTTTTTTTTTTTTGGGGGGGGGCTTTAAGAATCCATTCCATTACTCAGATCAGGAAAATAATCTATATAATCAATAGTATTATTCTATAGAATTTTTTATTAACTTCACTTATTTAGATCACCCCACCCCCATTTTTATGACTTTTGTATTAAGTACCTACTAAGAATCAAGATTTTTTTCATAGAAATATCCAATTGTCCAACACTATACCTTGATAGTAATGCCCTGGTTCTACTTTCTGTAGTAATCTTCTCTTCTTCTCTTAAATCAGGTTTTCATATGTGTGCAGTTTTTTTCAGAGGTCTCTATTCTACATTAATCTGTTCTTAATCTTATACCAATAATGAATATTTTTGTCTTTTTCTTCATGAGTGACTTTGCTATATTTGGCCCTTCTAATTTCTACAAGTGCTTTTAAACTGTATCTTCCAGTTCCATATATAACTGCACATGTATATACCTGTAAAGGTAGAGATTTTTATTGGTATTATTTCCTTAAGTCTAAATGTCAGTTTATGGAGACCAACATCTTTATGATGTTATCTTCTAGTTGATAGAATCTACTTTCATTTAGTCTTTCTATCTTTATCTTACTAATGTTTTGTGGCTTTCTAGAAAATGTCTTAGTTATTTTTATTGAATTTATTTATATTTGATTTTCATGAAGTCATTTTAGACAGTGTATATGTGTGTGTGTGTGTGTGTGTGTGTGTTTGTGTTTTGATGGTGTTCAGAATGTAGATGTGTTTTGTGTATTGACTGCTACTTAGTAAAATTTTAGATTCATTGTAATCCTATTGAATTATTTTTATTGTATTTCACTTTTATGATCATAATCAAGTCCTCTGAAAATAATGACTTTCTATTTCTTGACAGAAAAATTCTTACAAAATTTATTTCTGTGTCTTGCATTCTTCCAATGGCAAGAAGTGAAATATAATAAAGAATTGGTAATAGGAACCACCTTTGTCTCATTTCAAAACAAAAAGCAACGTTTTTTATTTAGATTTTTATTCTATAAAGTTTCTGTTCCCAGAAAAAAATAGTAAAATTTATATAATGCATTTTTCCAACTACTTATATTATCCAAAACTTTTTCTTCTTTAAAATTATGTTAAAATATGAATTGCCATGACTTTCAGAAAATATTAAGGCACTCTTGTGTTCCTACAACTAACCCAACTTTTCCATAATAATATATCTACTACATATAGTAGTAAATATGATTTACTAATATTTTCTTTAAGATTTTTGCACCTAGTTTTTAAATGTGGTTGATTTTTAATTATATTTCTTGGATTATTCCTGTTTATTTCCAGTATGTAGTTAATTCTGACTTCAAAAAGTAGTTGAAAGCTATTCCCTATTGTCCTGTTTGCTGAAAAAATTTATGCTAACTTAATTCAACATTTTCCTAAAATATTTGATAAAACTCAATACTGAATCCATCTTGGTCTGCTGTTTCTTGGTGTCAAGGTTCATAATTGCAAAACTTACTTAAAAAAACTGTAGAATTAACCTGACTTTCTATTTTTTTCCTTTGACAGTTTTGATAACCTATATTATTCTAGGAATGTATGTAACTTATTTATGTCTCTTTTTTATTGCCAGAACATAGCTTTTATTATTTTCTGCCCATTAGCTCTAAAGAGATTTTTTTCATTATTGATTTTAATTATTTGTCCCTTTCCTTAATATTTTATTCAGTTCTGCCAAGTATTTAATCTATTAGTCATTTCACAAACCAGAAATTCTCTCTAATATTATTCTGTAATGTATTTTTGCCTTTTATTTCATTAATTTATGCTTGTATCTATGGTAATTTCTTCCTTTTATTAACTATGAGTTTAATTTGCTATCATATTTTCTATTTGGTTGTTGATATACATATTTAAATCATTGATTTTCAAGCCTTCTTCTTTATTAATATATCCAGGCTACATATGTTGTTTAAAATATGGTTTACCTAAACTATAAGATTAATATAAAATGTTTTTTTTATTTTTGCAATTCAATTCAAATTTTTTTTTTATTTTTACTGCAGTGTCTTCCTTTTCCTTGAATTATGTAAATTAGTCTGCTTAATTTCCAAAATATGTGGGAATTTTTCAGACCTTATATTTAGTTCTAATTTATTACATTATCCCAAGTTACATACTCAATGTTTTCAAGCCTTTGATATTTATTAAGACTTGCTATATGCCCCTAATCATGTCAATTTAAGCAAATATTCCATGTGTACATGTAAAAAATTTTAAAAAAGGGCTGGGGATGTGGCTCAAGTGGTAGTGTGCTTTCTAGCATGCGTGATGCATGGGGTTCATTTCTCAGCACCACATAAAAAAATAAAATAAATATATTGTGTTCACCTAAAACCAAAAAATAAATATTTAAAAAAATAAAAAATAAAAAAAAAAATTAAAAAAGAGTTTGGTAGAATGTTTTATTTATTTCTACTTCCTCAAGTTTTCTTATCACACAATGTGATTTTTCCAAACCCTTATTGATATTTATCTTTCACTATTAGTTTTAGGAAGACATACTAAAATCTAATTTTCACTTCTTTTAATTTTATTAAATTTGTTTCATATACTTGAGGGTGTACTATTAGGAACAGACAAATTTATACTTACCATACGTTACTGTCAATTTAAAATTTTATCACAATTAAACGATTATTTTACTAACTTTAGTAACCCTTTTTATCTACTTATCTATTTTGCTTAACTTTTATATAGTTACCAGTTTTGTATGTCTTGGATGCATAGTCTATCTTTTCTGATCTTTTACCTTCAATTTTTATATTTTGGACAAATTTATTATAAACTTCATATAGTAGACTTTTAATTAGGATACATTTTATTTAATATAGTTACAGATATATCTTACTATAAACTATGATTTTGATATTTTTTACTTTTTAAAAAATTTAATTGCCAAATAAAAACATATATATATATATATATATATATATATATATATATATTTATCATATACAATGTGTTGCTTTGAAATACACATATATTGAATTAATTAACATATGCAGTATCTCATGTACTTATTATTTGTGGTTAATACCTCTTTTATGTTTGTCACCATGCTGTGGTTCTTCCTCTCCCTTTTCTTTCCTTTGGATTATTTTTATTTTTCATTATCCACCCTTTTATTATATTGGTAGTAAGCATTCAAATATGCGTCCTTTACATAGCAATATTACAAAGTCCAACTACTGATTGGAATTTGTAAGCTCTTCCCAGAAAATGTATTTATCCTTCTCCTGAATAAATTCAGTTGTTTTGATATCCCCAAATTTTTCATATAGTGAGTATGTATTTGAATTTAACATATTTTACTGGTTTTAGTGTATTTGCAATTATTATTGTTACATTTTACCCCTCTGCAACTATTAGTTTACCACTTTAAAATATATCCTTAAATTTGAGTCTTCTAACAGTGTTCTATGGGTTGTTTTTTTTTTTTTTTTTTTGATCCTAACAAAAAATGCCTTTATATACCCTTTGTTCTTGAAATTTATCAATCCATGTTTGCTTGGCTTCCATTATTTCCAATGAAAAGTTATCTGTATGTCTTAATATTTTTTTCCTTTAAAAGTAGTCTTTTTCTCTGGTGGCACTTTGTCCTAAGTTATAATTAATTTTACTGTGATATTTCTTACATTGTTTTCACTTAATTTTGTTGGGTTATGAAAGATTTCTGGTGTATGAGGTATGAGGTTTTTCACTGATTCTCACCTCTAAGTTCATCAATTTTATTTTCCTTTTAATTTCTATCCCTGTCAGAGGTTCGGTTCCCCAACAATCCAAATTCTGCTATGGAGTTTAGTGTGCAAGATGCTTATTTAGAGATATTCTTGGGATTCACACCTGTGGAAGGAAGAAGAATGTTTGAAGAATATCCCACAAAGTGAGCAGGTAAACTGTGATACAAACCCCAAAAGAGGCTCAGCTGCCCCTAAGGAGATGAACTATAATAGTTCCTTGAGTTTTCCCAAGTTGGGCCAATGCAACCTTGTGTTTATACCCTCACATCACTCAGTTTCAATCAGCTTCCATATCAGTAAGCTTCCCGGTGCTATGGACTGAATGTTTGTATCCTTCTCCCCATCCCAAGACTCCTATGTTAAGTCCTAATTCCTAGTGTGATATAATTTGGAGGTTGGGACTATAGAAGCAGCAATTAGGTTTAGCTGAGATCATGAGGTTGGATGGGATTAGTGCTTTTATAAGAAAAGACCAGAGTCCTCTCTAGCATGTGAGGGTACAGCAAAAAGATAGCTGCCTGCAAATCAGAAAGAGGGGCTTCACCAGACATTAAATATGTTGGCACTTAGATTTAGGACTTTCCTGCCTTCAGAACTTTGACAAATAAATGTTTATTATGTAGCTACCCAGTCGATGGTATTTTGTTATAGGATCTTGAACTGACTCAGATGCAAAGAAGGAGTATGAATTTGGAAAATATAAATTTCTAAAGTCAAGGTTAGTTTTAAAGCTACTGACAGCTGAAGGCTGTCCTTTGGTAGCACTGCCAGCAGCTGAAATATTAAGTCCTTTATTGAAAATTATTACAGAAACACTTCTCCACATACATTTGTTACATTCTTGCTTCCTTCTTATGTTTAAATAATACATTTGTTAAAATTTTTCACTGTACCCTCTATTTTAATTTTCTTTCTTAATTTTTTTCTACCTTTTCACTATCTATATTAGATTATGAATATTTTATTTGACCATTTCTCTGCTTCTTTTTATATCTATCTTGATTCTGTTGTTAAATTGATATGATGGGTTCCAAATGGCTATCATATTTTTCAATTATAGAAATTTGACTTAGTTTTATTTTTGGTGTTTGTAATTCTCTGCCAAATTTTAACTCTTCTTTAAAATCTCTGAACATAGATAGCATATTTGTTTCATTTTGTCATAAAGGTCAATATCTGAAGTCCCTGAAAGTCTGTTTCTGTTCTCTGTTCTTTTATCCTCATACAAATTATATTTTATCCTAAATAAGTATAATATTACTTTTCTCAAAGGAAGAGTTCCTTTATGCTATAAACACGAGGAATCTAGCAATATAATATCACTTTACTCAAATTTAAGAAACTGAGATTTCTGCAAGTTAATTGGCATTTCCCATGAGGATCTGTCTTTCTCCAGTTTGCCCTAACTTACTACTCCAACAACAGTGATTTAACACAATATCATCCTTGCAGGTTTGTACTTCAATCTGTATATAATTATCTGAGTTTTACTTGGCTTTTCTTCTATTTTTATTTATATGTTAAGACACTTACATGAAAACATTTAGAAAGGAACTCTCCTCCTATTAAATAAACAATTCTGACCAAGTCTCCTACATTAGAAAACTAGAAACTTTTTATTTGAAATTTTAGGTCTGCTTGAAGGCATCAGACAATTAACACAGTAGTGAGAGTTACTAAAGTGGAATCCAGGAAATACTGAGGTTCAGGTACAAGAACATTTCTCCTTAAAGTGCACCTCTTTGCTTGCTAAAATTTGAATTATAAAACATCTACTGGATTTCCTTAAAGTGTAGCAGCTTCTAGTACCATAGTGCATTGCCAAAACTATTCTCCTATCTATACCCTAACATTTTTCGTTCTACCCTTTTGAGGTCTATAATGGACTAATTTCCTTGGCATTAGTAATTTTCACTTTGAGGTCTTACCCTCAGGTATAATGTCACCCTGAGATGTCAATTCTCATTTATCAGAATAAGAATTCTAGATCTAAAGAAGTTAACAATGAATTCAATCCATAAACATATTCTGGCTATGAATTCTTAAATTTTGAAAACTTATTTATTTCATCAACTGATTTTCCCATGAGCTTTAGCTTGGTTATGGGAGAGAAAAGAACAGGGCCCAACTATCTTGTTCAAATTCTGTATTCTTTTTCATACTTTCCAAAAATAGCAGAGGCCATCTTTCTCATGTCCCACCTCCAATTATTTTTATGTTTATTGCTTAAATGATCAGAGCTGGCTATGTTTTCCTTATATTGCAATTTTATGTATTTTATACGGATTTATGAAATGATTCATAAAATTATAAACTCTTCTGCTATAAAATTATAAGCTCTTTGTATCAGGATTTTCAATTATGTGTATATGCATCTATTAATACCATGATTTAATTATACCTCCAGATTTATTTATCTATCATTAATTAATTTTAATTAGGTATATATGACCACTGAATGCATTTTGATTCATTATACACAATTGCAGCACAACTTTTCATTTCTGTGGTTGTACATGATACAGCATCACACCCACGTATGGAGTCATACATGTACCTAGGGTAATGATGTCCATCTCATTCCACCCCAGATTTATTTTTAACATAGTAATGAATAAAATTAATTCCAACAGAAGTATTTTTAACTTAATTTTATGAAGAAAACATAGGAGAATTCTAATATAAATCTAATATAATTCTAATATAAATCTAATATAATTCTAATATAAATCTAAATGTTGACATCTATTCCTTTGGGAAATATAATTATAAGCAATGATTTCAAAAAAGTAAAAACAAAACCAAAACCAATCTGTTATAATAATTTACAAACTTCCAGAAGACTTGTCTAGGAAGGAGAACAGATGGCAGAATAGCGGTTCCCCTTGAACAATACTGCATGTAAAAAGAGTCTAGGAAGCAAAGGAGAAACTGTATTCTGAAGAAAGTAAGGGAAAACCATGAGAACCAAAAAGTGACGTGATATGAAATCTAATTGGAATTGCTAATTTCTTGGGTGTCCAGCCCCATCTGTCCTACATCAGGACCAATCATGAGTGGTATCTTAAGGGAACCAGGTCTTAGAGTAGGAAGTCTGAGGGTGACAAGTCTGCATCACCTGTGCAGAATGGACTTATTTTACTGCCCCCCCACACACACAATTCTGAGGCTCTTTGGTATATACTGCCACACACCTATGCACACAGATTGTAGTACATAGGGCTGAATATATACCAACTGGCATGGCCCACATAATGTTGAAGTTTGGTTGGTGAGAAGGGCTTGGTGCAGCCCAGACATTAACCAGGCCACAGGCATGAAGACTGATGTCCTCTGGAGAGATTTGTGTACATACTTGAAAAAGAGTGTTTCCAATGCAAATACCTCAGGAAGGAAGAATTTTTGACATGTTTTTGCTGCTTTTTCTGTTTTTTTCCCCTCCATCCTTTTTATCCTTTATTATTTTTACTTTGCTATTGTTCCTTATTTTTTCTGTTTTTCATCTAATTTTTTAATTATAGTTTAACAGGTTTTCTCTCTTTTCTACAGGCTGATTTTGCACTTTTGATAAATTTTACTTTATTAATTTTTAATTTGTAATTTTGCCCCTTATTACTATTGCTAATGTGGTGGTTGCTTTTCATGGATTGTTACTGAATTTCTATATCAGGATTGTTTGCATGTTGCATTACTACTGTTTGTTTTATTCTTTCTGTGTGGAGTTAGGGATCAAGCCTGACATCTCAAGGATATCAGTGGGGTTCTCTGCTATGGAGCTACACCCACAGACCAGTGGAGAGAAATTGCATCTTACACCAGCCATGACTTTGTCTCATTTGAAATTTAATGTTTACTTCAACTTAAAGAACAGGGGAGATTAAAAGATCCCACCTGACAACCTGACCCCAAGTGGGGATGGCTAACAGGGTTCCTGATACTCACACTTCCCCAAAACAGGAAAGAATAACTCAACTGTTGTGGACAGTGCACCTAAAATAAACTTCAGCATAGATCACTCATATACACTTTCAGATCACACATTTTTGACAAGATTTGAGGAGTAGCCACAGAGATTGCACCCCAAATGCACTGCTATCTACAAAACACCTGTCTGAACTACCAGAGGGATCTGATTTATGAGAAATACAGAGGAAGGTGGCCCCTCGGGCTCTATGTCAAGATTCACCAGTTATGGCCAGAGAAGCACAGGTAAATCATTAATTATATTTGAAATTAAATTCAAAGCTACACAAGAAACAATAGCCCAGGGCACAATGTCAAGAGAAGACTGTTCCTTAAGAAGGTCCTCAAATAAAAGTGGGAGAGATTTACATCCCAACAGTTGTACAAATCTTAACATAGAAATATAAGACACATGAAAAAAGACTCCTTCAAAGCTTCATGTCTCTGTTCCCAAACATATTGAAGTGATAAGATGTTAAATGAAGAAGTCAAAGGAATCATTTAAAAATGATCAATGGATTCAAAGAGGATACAAATAGACAGCTAAATGAAACATTAAAGACAATGAAGGATATGAAAGAACAATTCAATAAAGAGATAAAAACTCTTAAAAAGAACCAGAGTCAAATAAGTCATATAAAAAACATAGTGGAAGGCCACACCAACAGAGGAGATCAAAGAAGAAAGCATATCAGAGCTTGAAGATAAGGTTGATGAACTATCACATTCAGATAGTAATAATAAATTATAAAACAAAGATCAGAGTGTATTAGACATGATTAAAAGATAAAACATGCAAATCATAGGTGCAGAAAAGCGAGTAAGGTGTAAGATAAATTCATAGGAAACCTATTTAATGAAATAAGATAAAATTTCCCAAATCATAGGAAATATATTAAGATATAGATATAGGGGGAATTTAGAACCCGAATAGACATGACCAAAAAAAAAAGTCTCTGTGACATATGATAGTTAAAATGTCAGGAGTATAAAACAAATAAACAGCATTGAAAGTTGTAAGAAAAAAGAATATCAAGTTACTTATAAAGGTAAACCTGTCAGAATAACAAAAGATTACTCAGAAGAAATTTAAAAGGCCAAGAGAATACAATATGATATATTAAAGTCCTGAAAGATAAAAATAACTGCCAATCTAGAATACTAATCCAGCAAAGTTAACCTTCAGAATAAAAAAGAGAAAGACCTTGTAAGACAATTATAAACTCAATGAATTTATGATGAATAATAGTATTAGAGACAATACTATTGGAATCCTACACATATAAGAGAAAGCAAGATTAAAAACAATCATGAAAGCACAAACAAGAATAAATCACATTACAAGAGGAGATAAACACATAAATATTTGGAAAGAATGATTATTAATTCATTAAACTATTAAATCTCTTAGAGGAATATGGAAAAAAGAAATTGATTATTTCAAAAACCTCAGAACAACAATAAAAAAGAAAGACAGGAAGCAGTGCGTATCTTTCAATAATGCTATGTGTATATGGTCTTAATTCTTCAATTAAAATATGAAGACTGACATTTTAGATTAAAAAAAAATCAACAGTATGTTGCCTGCAAGAAACTCACCTCACAGGCAAAGATATGTACAGAATGAAAGTAAAAGGACAGAAAATGATATTCCAACAAAATGGATATGCCTAGTCACATTTTGATGTCAAAGCAGATTCAGAGACAAAGAAAGTCACTACATGTAGATAATGAGACAATCCATCAATGAACTGATTATTTTGAAACTGTGAGCCCCAAATAAACTCTCCCTCCTCTAAGCTGTTCTTGTCATATATTTCAGTTATAGTAATGCAAAAAATTACTAAAATAAATAGCTCTGAATACTATGTGAGACAGCACATAATTGGGGAAGGGCCCAGTAAAGAAAGCTTCTTAGCTCATGTCAGGGTCAGAAGGCAGAGAGAAGAAAAGGAGGGGTCACAGGAAAGATGCATTCTTCCAAATATGCCCCCAGTGACCCATCTCCTCCAGCCATGCTCCCCATCTACCTACAGTTACAACCCTGTCAGTCCATTCAAACTAATATGGACTCATTAGACCACAACTCTCATAATTTAATCGTTTCACTAATGAATATTCCTGCATTAAAAGGAGTTTTGTGGACCATTTCATATCCAAATCATAACATTTGACTCCTGTTCCCCAAAAGCTCATGTCTATCTCACAGTGCAAAATACATTTAGTTTATCTCCAAGAGTCCCAAAGTCTTAAAAGTTTTAGCAGTGACCAAGTCCAAAATCTCCTGTGAAACTCAAGTCAAACATTTGGCTGGGATTCCTGTAAATTTGAAAAATCAATTTACATATGTCCAATATACAGTGGCACAGAGTAAATATTCACATTCTCAAAGGGAGAAATAAAGGCACAGAAAGAAAGGATAGGGCCAAAAAAGACCAAAACTTAACTGGTGCCCTAATTCTATCTACATCAACTAGGACATCTGGCTTCAAGATACATTCTCCAAAGGGCTTGGCAGCCTGCATGTTTTGCCTTGGCAGTTATAGTATGCATGAGTCCTAACCTGTCTCTTTCTTATCAGCTTTCCTCAGCAGACAGGCCAAGATACTAGCATCTCTTAATTCCTTGGGTCTCCATTCTAATTTCATCTTTACCTTCACAGGTTTATGTATCATCCATTCAAGGGCAATCCATAGGGACTTTGACCTTGCTATACTTTGCTGGGCTACCAAGACTTCTTCTAGGATTTACCTCCCAGTGCCTCATCTACTCCAACTGCACCCACCTGCCTACAATTATCAGCCAGTATGTCCAGTAAAACTAGAATGAGTTGATTAGGTGACACTTCTCACAATATAATCATTTCTACTCTGAAAATTCCTACACTAACAGTAGCATTTGGATGACACCTCATATACACACCATCATACTATTCCATAAAATATAAATGGAAGGAAGCTTTCAGAACTCATTGTATAAAGCCAGTATTACCCTTCTACCAAAACCTGAATAGACACAACAAAAACTAAAATGATAGATTCATATCCCTGATGAATATACATGTGTAATCTTTAATAAAATACTTCTGTGTTGAATTTAACTGTGCAGTAAAAATAACATACACCATGATCAAGATGGCTTTATTCCAGGGATACAAATATGGTTTAATATATGTAAATTAATATGCATAATACAGCACATAAGTAGAATCAAGAATAACAGTTACATGATCATTGCAATAGATACAGAGTCTACAATAAAATTCAGTATCCTTTCATGATAAAAGTTCTGATAAAACTAGATATAGAAGGATCATACCCTAACACAAAGCTACATATGACAAACCCATATCCAACATCATACTGAATGGGGAAAACTTGAAAGCATTTCTCCTAAAATGAGGGATGAGACAAGAGTGTTCCTTCTCACCACTGTTATTTAATATAGTACTGGAAACAGCCACAGCAATCAGACAAGATAAATAAATTAAAAAGTACAGATACAAAAGAAATTATTTTGGTTTGCAGATGATATGATTCTAAAAAGATCCTTAAGACTCCACAAAGACTCTCAAAACTGAGAAGAAAATTCAGTAATATAGCAGGATACTTAACAAACAAAAGTCATTAGCTTTTCTATGTACCAACAATGTACTCACTGGAAAAAAAATACAAGGAAAAAAAGAATCTACTCATAAGTCTGAGAGAGAGAGAGAGAGAGAGAGAGAGAGAGAGAATGAGAATTTAGGACCAAGAAGATGAAAAAAATCTATACTGAAAATTGTAAAACGCTAAAGAAAGAAACTAAAGAAGACACTAGAAATTGGAAAGATTTACCATGTTCATGGATTGAAAAAATTAATATTATTAAAATGGCCATACAGTTGAAAATGTTCTATAGGTTTAATGCAATTTTCATTGAAATTATTCACAGAACTAGAAAAAATATCCTAAAATTCATGTAGGACACAAAGGATTTCAAATAGTTGAGGAAATCCTGAGTAAAAAGAGAAATGATGGTGTCATAAAAAAATCTAATTAAAAAAATACTACAGAGTCATAGTAATAGTATGGAACTGAAATAAAAACAAGCACAGGAACTAATTAAATATATTGAGACTCCCAAAATAAACCCACACATTTATAGCCTCCTAATTCTTGACAAAGACATCAAAACCTCATGTTGGAGAAAAGACAGCCCCTGCAACTACTAGTGCTGAAAAAATTGAATACACACATAAGATGATTGGAACTAAATCTCTCACACCCTGTGTAAAAACCAACTCAAAATGGATCAAAGTCCTTAATATGAGACATAAAACTTTGAAACTACTGGGGCAAAACGTGGGGGAAGTATTTCAAGATAGTGCCAAATTTAACAATTTCCTGGATATGACTCTAATAACTCGGGAAATAAAAGCAAGACTTGACAAATGGGATTACATCAAAGTGAAAAGCACAACACAGGAAAAAAAAACAGAGTGAAGAGATAAGTTATTGAAATGGGAGAAATGTTTGCTAGATATTCACCTAACAGAATTAATATTCAGAAAACATAAAATCTCAAGAAATCTAACATTAACACAACATGCAATCCAATCAAAAATGGGCAAAAGATATGAACAAGTACTTCTCAAGAGAAGAAATACACATAGCCAATAAATATATAAAAAAAACCTAACAACTTTAGCCATCAGGGAAATATAAATCAAAATGACATGGAGATTATACCTCATCCATCATAATGGCTGTCATCACACACACACACACACACACACACACACACAAATGCTAGTCAGGATGAGGAGTGTAGAGAAAAAAAGGAACCCTTTGTACATACTGCTAGTGAATTTAAATGAGTAAACCAATATGGAGGTTCCCCTCAAAATTAAATATAGAACCACCATAAGATCCAGCAATAACACCTGTATACATCCTGAAAAAAAAAAAAAAAACAAAGCCAGCTTACAAAAGAGATACCTACATAACTATCTTTATTAATTTGCCATTCACAATAGCCAATTATGGAATTAGCCTTTAATGGCTGAAAAAAAGATTAACGATAAATAAAAAATAATGAATAATATGTGTTTATATATGTATATATGTGTATGTATTATTCAAGCATAAAGAATGAAAATCATATCACTTGCAGAAAAATGGGTAGAACTAGAGGTAACCATGCTAAGTGACATAAGCCAGGCACAGAGAGACAAGTATTATGTTTTCTCTCATATATGGAAACAAACAAAAAAGAAAAATATAATCTTGAAGTAGAAAAGGGACTGTTAGGGAAGGGGGAGGGGACACGGGGGCTGGAGGGCGGAGTGACAAGAGGACATGTAGTAGGGAGGATGAGTATAATTAAAGCACATGTGTGCAGGTAAGGAAATGTCATAGTAAAATGCATTCATTTGGATAAATTATATGAGTTAATATTATATGAGTTAATATTTGTAGTAAAAAAAGAATTGTCTAAAAACGTTGACAGTAATATTTTACCTATATAAGAGATATTATACCTGTATATACATATGTCCAATTTACAGATGCAAAAACTACAATGCATTTATTAGGATTTGTGGCAGTAAAAAAATTAAAAAACAGCCAAACATCCTTGAACATGAGATGTAGACATTGTAGCACATTTATAAAAGGGATATTTCTATGGCAGCTTATAAAGAACAAACTAATATAGATAAAGTTTCAAAATAATGAGGAGAATAAAGATAAGTAGTAGAAGTATCAATACAACATAACACAATTTTATAGAGATGAAACACATAACTAATAAAATTATGAAATATTTTATATAAAAATATATGATTAAAGTATGAAAAAAAATCATACATGAAAACAACAAATAGTAGATTCATGAAGCTTTGGTGGGGATGATTATATCTGGGCAGAGAATAACAGAAGTGATTAATGACAGAGTCCTCAATTTTAACTGTAATTCCTAATTTATGTCTCTGTTTAAAATATATTGCTGGGAATAGTGGCACATGCCTGTAATCCCAGCAGCTCAGGAGGCTGAGGCAGGAGGATTGTGAATTCAAAGCCAGCTTCAGCAAAAGCAAGGCACTAAACAACTCAGTGAGATCCTGTCTTTAAATAAAATACAAAAAAAAAAAAATAGAGTTGGGGATGTGGCTCATGGTTGAGTACCCCTGAGTTCAATCCCTGGTACCAAAACAACAACATCAACAACAAAACAAACAAACCTACATATATATCTATATATCTATATAGATATAGAAAATCATATCACTTGCAGAAAAATGGGTAGAACTAGAGGTAACCATGCTAAGTGACATAAGCCAGGCACATATATATATAGATATCTATATCTAGCTAGCTAGCTATCTATATATATATATATATATATATATATATATATATATATATATATATAAATGAATAAACCAATATGGAGGTTCCCTGCTATATTACTGAATTTTCTTCTCAGTTTTGAGAGTCTTTGTGGAGTCTTAAGGATCTTTTTAGATCTATATATCTATATATAGATATATATATAGATATAGATATAGATATAGATATATAGATAGATATATAAATATATATATATTTAAATTTGAAACAAATATGCCATATTAAGCTTCAAATAGTCTGTCTCAAGGACATAATCCTGCCGCAGTCTGGCTGGGCACAAAATCACGAGCCACCACACACCTTGTAGATTCAAACAGCAACTCTTTATTCCCGAACTCACACCAGCACTCTACACAAGTTCTGGGGAAATCCACGTTCTCTGCCCAATTCACGTTCTGGGCGAAATCCCAAATACTCTCTCTGAATCCCACGAGAACTCAATGGGAACTCAAGGAGTGGGGGCGCCTGAGGCAGCAGGATACGCCCTATTCCCAGCAGGGTACACCTTAAACCTGGAACCGCCCTAAACCCGGATTGTCCTAAACTGGGAACGCCCTAAACCCGGATCTGCCCTGATCCTTGAGCAAGGTCACCTTACATGCAATGACACTGCAAATGACCTGGGTCATGCCATGCGTCATTCTTACTTAGCAATGGCCCTCAGCATCATCCCATGATAATTTCCAATAAAAATAGTATTCTCATATGAATCAATGAGAAGTAAATTAATATAAAATCTTTTGAATTTCTCTTAAACATCTAATAATACATAACACATTTTCTATGAATTCACATAAAATATTTGAGTATTTTGCTACTGGACTGACTAGCTTTTTTAAAATTTATAATTAATGAGAACTAATTCACTTATAAGTTAAAAATATGAAATAAAATCTATATAATTAATAAAATCATTAGATTATACAGTTTATAAGTCCAAGGAAAATTTGGTCTTATCCATGGCTTTGTTTAAGAGTTTAAATGCATCAGGTAATTTGGTTGTCTTCACTTTATAGCAGAAAGTTGGCTTCAGAACCTCCAAATGGCAGATGAGCAATGCCAGTAAAATGGTATTATTTTCTCCAATGCTTCCAAAGAAAGTTCAGAATCGGCTTTCATTCACTGGTGGCACAGTCAGTAGATTGTTCGTGGATTGGACATGTTGACTGACATGACAATCAAGGTATATAATGTGGAAGGAAAAACAGTTCAACAAGAGGAAAAGCAAATCAGTGGTATCCAGGAAGATACTACTGGTATTGGATAGGCAAAAACAACTCAACTTCCCTGTTTAATCTTACACACATGCACTTTTGATAACACTGTTCGGTTAGTAATACCAGTATATTTAAGAAAGGAAGGCACATATTGATACTTCCCAGTCACCATCCAATTAAAATTATTCTTTTTTGATGAAGAATCCCTGTGGAAGTTGTCAACCATTTCCCACCCAACATCATATTGCATTATCATTTACTTAACATGGACTAATAAGATGTGTATAATTTTGCTGATTTCAATTGATTTTTGTAGAAATATAGTAGTTTGCAAACTTACTGGTAATAGTTTTTTTTAGGTAATCTTAATTTTTAAAAGCAAAAACTGTTTTAAATTATCCATTCATTATATAATGAATTCTCTTTATTACACCATAGGTTTTTAAGGTCCATATATTGACAGGAACTGTTTCTTTGGTAAGTTTGTGCTCTTACTTGCTCTGTATGTATTGTAGTATTTTCTTATGATCTATGTCAAAATGTTGAAAAATGTGTAACAGATGCATCATTTAAACTTCTTTAAATAAAAAAGAAATACATTTAAATCACATTTAACTTTTTTTTATGATGCAGTTGTGAATTAGGTCGTTCTTTTATTGGTAATTAGAGTGTGGAACAGATGGTATACACTTTGGCAAAAAGTGCTAATCTCTTCAAACTAACATGTTGTCAACTGATTATTCACAAAACAAGGATCTATTGCATTGATCAAGAGTCTGTTTTAAAGGTTAGGAACTAAGAAATGTTCTTCAACTGGGAAGACAAGGAATTTTACAAGTAGAGACCAGTTTCCCATGCTATTTGTCTTTGGCACATTCTGTTATTTGCCATTCATTAAAAACATATTCATTAAATCTTTGGAGCATTTGGAGAAATTTCTATTTGTTGTCAGGAAATCATTGCAACTGTGTATCCAATAATTTTAACCAATTATTAGTAAACAGAGGAAGAAACTCCTCTGCTTTTACCATGCATTTTCCTTAAAGCACTTTCTTTGAATTATCCAGTGGAATCACTGCAATAGGATTCAGGTATTCTGAAGACCACAAAAAGAGTTACCAGGAGCTGCGGTACTTCAACCTGACTGTGAACTTGACTGTTAAGGTACAAGAGTAGCATATGACTCAGCAGTGCAGGATGCCTAGAGCCAGCTCTAATTACAAACCCAGGTTATAGATGTTTAAGGTGATGTCCATAATCTGTCTCCTGAGGATTGAAAAAAAATAATTAGGTGAAGAACTATCATAACAGTTTGCTTCTGCTAATTCTCAAAACTAATCTCACAGATCTAATATTCTAGGGCTTCCCCTGCCCTTTTCTTTCCCTCACTGTTCCATGGTGATGCCATTTATTCTCACGCGGGGGGCCTACATACACTCCTGGCTATTAGGGTACCACATCATCATAATCTGATAGGTAACTTAGTTTTCCTAAATTATTCATGAATATTAAATGGAGGAACTGAATGTTAGTTGTGTTAGCTGGCACATTCAGGGATGGCAAATTCTTTGAAGTAACACTGTTATAAAAGGCAAGAAGAGTCATCTCTCAACATTTACATTCAGAACAGCTTAACTATCAAGAGAATTGCCAGAAAAACTGAAAGTTATAGTCTTTGAGAGATATACACAGTAAGTGAAGAAGATCAAAGGTGCATTCAAGAAAATAAATTTCACTTTTCTTGGGTAGGCATCGTCTTACTGTAATAATTTTTCTGACACCTGACAAGAGAGTTATAACTCTTGTGTATCCAAATCAAACTGTATACTTTCATATGCTTAGAACACTCATTTCTATGAGAAGTTTTCTTCAAACTTTGGAGTTCAGGTGGTAGCCAGGTAGCATCAAACAAATTGATATTCTGAAATTTTTTCTCATCAATTACTCATAGAAAAGAGGGGGGAAACCTAAAATTGTACGAGAGAAAATAGAATTAATAAACAATCTTCTAGACCTCCAGGGGAATTACCGCTAATGAAAAGAAATAAATTAAGTTCTGTAAAACACCAAGGCCAGTTAGAAAACTAATGAGATTTTCACCCATTCTCAGGCAACACTCCTAATTTAGAGACCCAGAGGAGTGTTCACTGTCTAGAGAGAAGACATATGCCTGCAATGCATGGGAAGCTCTTCAGAGGTGATTGAGCAATTTCTATTCATTTCAATGCATCATTAAAATTTCTTTGTTCTAAAGTTATTTCAGATATTATTATTCTCAAGAATGCAATGTTACTTTTTTTGGAATTGATATTTACTGGCACAGTGAATGAAATAGATAGTTGGAAAATAAGGAGAGAATTTTGGAAGCAGTGAATTTTAGGCATGTTATACTTAGTCTTTCTGATGCTAAAATCCATAGATTTTAAAAATGCTTTTACTCATAAACAGATCAAATTCCAAAACTCCTTCATAAATAACCTTGTGGATAACTATAAAATTACGAAGTGTTGTTAAATGTACTAAAATTCTAAAACAGAATAAAATAGATAATGCCATTTATTGATGGTGATAATACTAATAAGAATTGCCCTAGATTTTTATAAAATTTATGTGTTTGGAGGTTGCTTTTAAAAAATGGATCTTCAAGTTAAGCTGAAAAAAATCCATATTTAGTTATATTATCAGGCAGAGAAAGCAGTTTATCTTCAGTTTAGTAAAGACACATTAGATAAATAGCTATTTGACATTATAAGATTTCAAAGTTTTATCTTATTAAACACTAAAACCTGTCTAAGCAGGGCATTTTAATGCCCCCTACAATACCAGGGGCATAGGGGACTGAGGCAGGAGGATTGTATATTCCAAGCCAGCCTCAGCAACTTAGTGAGGCCCTAAGAAACTTAGTAACCCTGTCTCAAAAATAAACAAATAAAAGGGATGGGGATATGGCTCCATGGTTAAGCACCCCTAAGTTTTAAGTCTTGGTAATAAATAAATAAATAAATAAAACCTGTCTGACAAGAAAATATAAGCAGTAACTTGATCATTAGAAAGAGAGAACTAAGGAGGAAAATTCACCAAGGACCCTGGAGATTGCTGCTCACTCAATGGATAGTTCATAAAACATATTTTTAAAGGCCCATGAAATAGATTTCAACGTAAGAGACTAAATTGTTCTTTCAATTGTTCAAGCAAAAATGTATTTTTACAAATATTTACTATTAAAAAAGAATTACATTTTAGAAGTAAATCTACTTTGTGTTCATAGTAAATTAAAGAAAAAAGTTGAATGACATAAAAGAAGATTAAAAGTGCGATGGAATGATAAGATACTAAAGTAAGAAGATAGTTCTGAACCATTGATTAGGTAAGAATATATTATCATGAAAGTAAAATATGAACCCAAAATTAATTTTGCCAAGAGGCAGTAATTCACTGAAGTAATAATGCAAGCAATTTAGTCATTAGTATAAAGTACAGTATTCAGAATTATTCTTGGTATGTGGAGGGGGGAGACCAAAAAGAAGTATTCTTGGTATAAATACTGAAAAGAAATCTTTGGGAAGATTGCAATGTAACACATTAATTATAGACCCATCTAGGTGCTAATCTATTATGAAAACAATCAGATATCCTAAGATTTATAAACATAAGGTAATGTATCATAAGCTTACATTCTTTGATGCAAGTAACTAAAGAATACTGTAATCAAGCAAGGCATAAGTCAGAGACTAACTCAAGAAGTTGAATGTTAGAGAATTTTAAAGAAGCAGATTTGATGTCAAAAAGCCATTAAAGGAAGGTGTACACATAATTTTTATGAACACTAAAAGACAAATGTCAAAATAATTTCTAAAGTTAAAATATACATTATTAAAGATGACATTGCTTATCTGGGTCTAAAATTTGAAGTTACTAAGTGAAATTTGAACACTGGTGTGGGAAACGTGAAGGAAAAGTAAATTCACCAGATGATTTGTACCTTATCTTACAAATGAAATACAAACTAAACACTCTTCTAATTCTTGATTCTTATATGACTTAACATTTAACTTGGACACAATAATTTGTAGCAATAAATAAAGAGACTATTTTTGGCTTTAAAAATCTCAAAAAATTCTATATTCACTTCACATTAATGAAAAGGGTAAAAATATAAAAGCTAAAGTAACAGACAATCAAAATAATACTTAAGACAACAATTACAAATGGCTTACATTTTTATATTAAAATTCAAAATATTTAACTAGATTAAAAATACAATTTAATTCTGTGCCTTTTCAGAAGCGATAAACCTAAAGCTCCATGAACAAAAAGGATATATAAATATCAGACAATTTAAGAATGATTTATAATATGCCTAATTAAATTTTATATCTTATAGACATTATGACTTTTCAAATTCCTATCACACTTTTTAAAGATCATATAATCTACATGCTAGCATTATTATTCATAACTTTTCCAGTACAAAAGTCATTGGGTCCATGTACTCTAACTACAATAAAACATGCATAAATACATATTAATGAAAGATCAAAATACTGAGAGTAGTAAATACCAAACATATCTTTACATATAAAAAAATTGATAGCATGTATTTATCTCCTCTCCCTAATAAATAATAGCTCAATTTGAAATTATAAACAGAAGAAAGAAAAGATTTTCCTAAAGGATAAGAAACCAAGAAAAAGAGACATTAGAGAAACCCAAATTTTAACCAAATTTTGGAAGACTGACATTTGCCGCAGTCTGGCTGGGCACAAAATCACGAGCCACTCAAGGATAGCATCTTCAACAAATGGTGCTGGGAAAACTGGAAATCCATATGCAACAAAATGAAACTGAATCCCTTTCTCTCGCCATGCACAAAAGTTAATTCAAAATGGATCAAGGAGCTTGATATCAAATCAGAGACACGCCGTCTGATAGAAGAAAAAGTTGGCTACGATCTACATACTGTGGGGTCGGGCTTCAAATTCCTCAATAGGACACCCATAGCACAAAAGTTAATAACTAGAATCAACAAATGGGACTTACTCAAACTAAAAATTTTTTCTCAGCAAAAGATACAAAAGAGAGGTAAATAGAGAGCCTACATCCTGGGAACAAATCTTTACTCCTCACACTTCAGATAGAGCCCTAATAGCCAGAGTATACAAAGAACTCAAAAAATTAGACAATAAGAGAACAAACAACCCAATCAACAAATGGGCCAAGGACCCGAACAGACACTTCTCAGAGGAGGACATACAATCAATCAACAAGTACATGAAAAAATGCTCACCATCTCTAGCAGTCAGAGAAATGCAAATCAAAACCACCCTAAGATACCATCTCACTCCAGTTAGATTGGCAGCCATTATGAAGTCAAACAACAACAAGTGCTGGCGAGGATGTGGGGAAAAGGGTACATGTACATTGCTGGTGGGACTGCAAATTGGTGCAGCCAATTTGGAAGGCAGTATGGAGATTTCTTGGAAAGCTGGGAATGGAGCCACCATTTGACCCAGCTATTCCCCTTCTCGGTCTATTCCCTAAAGACCTAAAAAGAGCATGCTACAGGGACACTGCTACATCTATGTTCATAGCAGCACAATTCACAATAGCTAGACTGTGGAACCAACCTAGATGCCCTTCAATGGATGAATGGATAAAAAAAATGTGGCATTTATACACAATGGAGTATTACTCTGCATTAAAAAATGACAAAATCATAGAATTTACAGGGAAATGGATGGCATTAGAGCAGATTATGCTAAGTGAAGCCAGCCAATCCCTAAAAAACAAATGCCAAATGTCTTCTTTGATATAAGGAGAGTAACTAAGAACAGAGTAGGGTCGAAGAGCATGAGAAGAAGATTAACATTAAACAGGGATGAGAGGTGGGAGGGAAAGGGAGAGAGAAGGGAAAGTGCATGGAAATGGAAGGAGACCCTCAGAGTTATACAAAAGTACATACAAGAGGAAGTGAGGGGAAGGGAAAAATAATATAAGGGGGACAAACGAATGTCAGTAGAGGGGGCAGAGAGAGAAGAGGGGAGGGGAGGGGAGGGGAGGGAGGGGAGGGGGGATAGTGGAGGATAGGAGGGGCAGCGGAGTGCAACGGACACTGGTATGGCAATGTGTAAATCAATGGATGTGTAACTGATGTGATTCTGCAATCTGTATGTGGGGTAAAGATGGGAGCTCATAACCCACTTGAATCAAATTGTGAAATATGATATATCAAGAGCTATGTAATGTTTTGAACAGCCAACAATAAAAAATTAAAAAAAAAAAAACAGATTTGAATGTAGAAAAAAAAAAAAAAAACGAGCCACTCAAGCAGGAACAAACTTTATTTTTTGAAACTGCCGCCAATGTCTGGTACGCCCCCGGAAGATTTTCGATCCACCCACGCGGCCTCCTCCCGGACCGCAGAGAGCGCTCCACCCAGGGAACTCCCTCCTACTGTACTTCCCCAACCAATGGGAACTCTCCAGGAGTCCCATCCGGCCTAGGTGAACAGCAGGAGTCCAATATCCATATGAATGCAAATCTTAACATAATCATATCATCTCAATGGCTAGCTGGCGTCACCTTTCGACCAAAAATGCCATGCATCATATAGTTGGCTCTTAGCAGACATTAAATAGGTTTTGATTTCCAAAATAAACAATGAGAAAATTCTGGATTCAGGATCACTATGGAAGATGGATGATGACTCCGTGAGGCATTGGATTTAAAAAAGGAGATAAGGTGAAATCCCATGAAGGACTTTTCAGCAACCTTCTCTGTTGTTATGGTTTGGATATGAAGTCCCCCATAAAACTCACTTGTTGAAAGCATGATCACCAATGCATGAAGGTTGAGAGGTAAGGCTTTTAGACCTCACCTGGCCACATTCATTAATAAATTAATCCACTGATGATAGCTTAATGGACTACTGGGTGGTAATTATAGGTAGGTGTGGTGGGCTCAAGAAAGTAGGTCGCTGGGGGTGTGGCCTTAGACTATATCTGTCCATTCCTCCCCCCCCTCCTTCCTGCAGCCATGAACTGTGCAGCTTTACTCAGTCATAACCTCCCACCATGCTTCTCTTTTGGAGCCAGCCAATTGTGGACTGAACCCCTGAAACCATGAGCCCCAAATTAACTTTTCTTTCTCTAAGTTGTGCTTGTTGAATATTTTGATCACAGTGATGAAAAGTGGACTGACATATCTGTTCTCGTCTGGAAAGGAATCTGCTAGGCCTAATATTCTAATACCCCCTCACCCCAGTTAGGATACCTTTGTATGTTCCAGGCACAGAGACATTCCCACAAACTGATCAAACTGAAGCAACTCACATGTAAATGGAAAATTTAAAGTTTTAAGGCTTTGTTCATAATTTCAGGCAAATATCAAAGATAATCAGACATGAAATTTAAAATAAAGAACTGAAAATAATATCAGAAGTCAAGGTGTGTGAGGGCACAGATATAATACAGAGAATAAAAGGAAGATTCAATAATCTAAGTTTACAAAGTAAGGAGTTATAAAAATGTTATATACTTATAATCAAAAAGAGGATTTACAAAAGAGGAAAAATCAGAAAGCAAATTCATTCACAAAATTTTTAAAAATATGATATTTTAAGTTTAATGTTATTTTGGAGATAAAGTTGAAGATTTTCCTAAGCGGTTGATTAAAAATGGAGGTTAACAAGGCAAAAAAAAAAAAAAAAAAAGAGGGAGAATGAATTCACAATGTGCTTGCTACATCAGACTAATTGAAAAATTGAAAAGGGAAAAATGGTATAAAGGAAAATTATAAAAATGTTTACAAAAATGTAAAATTTCATTGTGATATTTGTTCCCACATATAAAGAGCTTGCAACTGTCATTCTTAGGCTTATAGCAAAAAAGAAAAAAAAAAACTGGACAAACTAAAATTAATTTCTTTTTTTCAACTAGGACCAAGTAACATTCAAAAAATTAGAAAAATAGACAGATTCTAGAGAAAGGCAACAAAGAACTGCTTCCCTAAAGACATTTTGAGAATTGAACATGTGTGAATGGCAATTTGTGACAAATTTCTGCAAACTGAACATTAGAATAAAAATATATCTGGGAAAAAATCTCAAACTTTTATGGGATTTACCCCCAGAAATTCTATAGGTTCTAATAATAAAGAATCAAAAAATATTTCATAATCATTATCAGGACACTAAATACTAAAGCTAACAAGATTATACTATTTAATCTGCCAGTCCTGTCCTTCGGTTTGAAATTTGCTGAATTGAAAACATATCCACACAAAAAGATCCATTAGGACATTTTTAACAACTTTTTAAATAACCACCCAAATCTTGAAACAGCCAAGAGATCCTTAAGAAGTATTGTAATATGATTCCAAAATGTTCTCCAAAGGCCATGTAGTAAAGGCATGGTTGCCAGCTGTGGTTGTACTGGAAGTCAGGACAACTTAGGAGGTATTGCCTAATGGAAAGAAGCAGTCTAGTAAGGGGAAGGCCTTTAAAGGAATATTGGGACCCAGGCCCCTCCTTTCTCCCCTCTCTCTACTTCCTAGCCACCATGATGTAAGCACCTTTGCTCCATCAGAGTAAAGATGCTGTGCCTCCACATGGCCCAGGAACAATGAAGCCAAGTATCATGGACTAAAATCTCCAAAATCATGAGCCAAAATCTTTTATCCTTTTTAAGTAGTTTTTCTTAGGTATTTTGTCAGTGATAGAAAGTTGACCAGTAGAAAAGGTGAATGGGTAAGCAAATTCTTACACATGTATACAATGGAGCACTATTCAGGATTGAAAATAATGTTCTATCAGATTTGCAAACACAAAGATGAATCATGCATACATAATATTATGTATAAGAATCCAGTGAGAAAGAAATACACATTGTATGATTCCATTGATGTGATATTCTGAAAAAGGCAAAGCTATAGGTATAAAAAAAAGTCTGTGGTGGCTAGAGGCTCAAGGTGGAGGGAAGAATAAATGAAATACAGGGTGTATTTTAAGGTAGCAAAATTATTCTGATAATATTTTTATGATGGATACATGACACTACCCATTTTCAGAATTCACAGTACTTGAGAGTTTAAAGGGTAAAATAATATCTGTAAATTTTAAAAAAGAATCACTATGGAGATTGGGGAATCTGAAAATGGAATTCAGATTGTGACAAATACAAATGTTTGTGTTTATGTTTTTCAGACTCTGTTTATACAAATGTATGAAACAACCTCACCAAGGGATGGAGAAAAGTGCTGATTTAAGTGGTTTGGGGAAAAAGTTCTAAAAATACAGACAAGAAAGAAAAAACAGATAAGCATTGTATTCTAGTTGGTAGTGCGGATGTTGGTGGGACTGCAGATTAATACAACCATTCTGGAAAACAGTATATAGAGAATCCTTGGGAATCTACTAATAGATTTCTAACCATCATGTGACCCAGATATCCTGCTATTCAGTATTTATCCAAAAAACTACTTAGAACCCACTGATGTTTATAGCAGTGCAACTTCCAATAGCCAAGAAATGTAACCAGCCCAGGTGCCCCTCTATAGATGGATGGATTAAGAGAATTGGTATATATACACAATGGAGTTTTCTCAGCCTTAAAGAATAATGAAATCATAACATTTGCCTGTAAATAGACAGGACTGGAAAACAGCATGCTAAGTGAAATAAACCAGATTCAGGAAATCCAGGGTTGAATGTTTTATCTATGTTTTATATACATAAACTAGGGCACAGTAAAGGGGAAAGGCAGGTAGGATAGAAAGAAAGGAAGGAAGGAAGGAAGGAAGGAAGGAAGGAAGGAAGGAAGGAAGGAAGGAAGGAAGGAAGATAGAAAAGAGTGGAGTAGAAGAAGGAGATTGAGGGGTAAGGAGGAGAGACAGGTAATGGGAGGAAATGTGGAATGAATTTGACAAAATTACACTATGTGTATGTATAAATATGCCTCAGTGAATTCTGCCTTTGTGTATATCTATAAAACACCAATTAAAAATAAATAATTGAGAGGAAATCTCACTAAGTAAATAAATGAGGAGAGTAGACAAATTGTTTATGCACAACAAAAAGTGGAACATCTCTCCCCATACTTTATTTTTTTATTGAGGCTTTGTACTATTTTATTTAAGAATTTCTGATCACATAAGACTTATCAACCTAATAATTTTTTAATACTTTGGCAACACACTCATTACACTTAGGTGCATTTATAAATTGTCTGTGAGTAGTGATAAACAATTATGTGCCACAAGCCTGTCTATTGAATTAAAGTTTCTAGAGAACCTGTGAAAGATGCAAAGAAACAATATAGCCTCTCTGGATAAATTCGTTGAACTTTAAGAAACACATGTTAGAGTTGTCTGAACAAACTTTCAGTTTGTCCAAAACACACATTAGTTTCCTAAAACTTTTCTTCTGCATATTAGAAATCTTTATTCTTTGTTATATCTTGTCTGGTGTTTGTGCCACAAAACTATGTGTTCATATTAACCATTTCACTCTTAATCTACTCTTTCAATAAAAGAACACTGACTTTTAATATACATAAATACAATTGTTTATGATAACAATAAACCATTGACTGTTGTAGAAGCTTGAAATGTGTAATATTGAATAACATTGTGTAAGCTATCAATAAGGGCCAGGCATGGTGGTACACACCTGTAATCCAGCAGTTTTCTCCCCACACTTTATGTGCGGAAGACTCGTTCTGATTCTTTAAAAGAGTGGATAGGGGAAAAAAAAGTATCAGTGAACAAACCTGGTATTCACTGCAGTAAGTGATATATGTCAACATCAACAGTGACATGTCATGTTGATAGTATGTTTCCTTGATGTGATATGGTAAAAATAACATTTTGCCTTCTTTTTCTTCTTCTAAAAAACAATAGCCCTGATTTGATCATGAGAAAAACAACAGACAGATCCCAATTAAAGTACATTACACAAAGCATTTCAGCAGTACTCACCCAAATTGTCCAGATCAGCAAAAACAAGGAAAGTATCAGAAATTTTGCAGCCCAGAAAGAAGCTTAGGATATATGACAACAAATTGTTATGTTGTATCCTGGATAGAATGCTAATTTTTGATGTTAATAACAGGGTGGACCAGGTGTGTGCTGTATGAGAATTCTCTCCAGTATTTTTGCAACTTTTTGGTAAATTTGAAAACATAAAAATGAGAAGTTCTTGATGGTGAAAGGTGATGATCATTATTATCCAAAGTATAGGTATGAGGACATGAATTGGTACGAATATACTGTGTATACAACCAGAGATATGAAAAATTGTGCTCTATATGTGTAATAAAAATTTTAATGCATTTTGTTGTCATGTATAAATAAAAAATGAATAAAAATTTGAAAAAAATGAGAAATTCTTTAAGAACAAATCTTATCTATGACAAATATAAGATTTAGATTGAAAGGTTATGTTTATTTTCCAAAAGACTGGTACTAACATATACTGTTGTGAGATTTCTGAACACTATAGCCAAACAGAGAAAAATGAGAGTTACCAGAGTAGCAAATAACAGACATACACATACTCACACATGCATACACATATATCATACAATCCCAGAGATCAGACAAATATTAAAAGTAAGCATAGACAAAAAAAAAATTTCAAAAGTATAAGACTATGCTGAAATATCTTTAAAATTCTGAGAGAAAATTATTTTTAACGTATTCATTCTATGCCTATCTAAACTATCAATCCCATCCAAGATAGATTGCTCATATAAAAACCTCAATAACCTTCCTAACACATTCAGTTTATAGTAAGCAATTAGGTAACAAGAGAGTAAATAAAATAAGTATACAACATGAAATTCTAAAATCAAAAGATTCAACATTAGAATAACTACTGCATTTTAAAATTAACTTTTATTAAAGTATTAAAAATGGAATGTACTGTTTTTAACAAGTTATTAAATTTAATTGAAAAATAAAATTAAATTTTAGTGTTTTATAAACTGCAAAAAGTAATTGTAATGGAAGAAGAAAACTGTTTTAAGAAAATATTAATTGGTATGTACTCTACGTGGTATTAATATCTTCAAATGATAATAATAAATGAATTTGTTAGCCATCATCAATTAGTTTTAGAACTCTACATAATTTATTTGATTTATGTAAGTATTTTTTATTTAGAGTTAATTGGAACCATTAATATTATAAAAATAAATACAAGGTCATATTTAAACTCATATGATTACCAAACTAAATTAAATCATCTTATTGCTACTTTGAAATATTTTAGATGGTTTAAATCATTTTAAAAGCTAATATTTGAGTAAAGTTGCATTGACTAAACATATGAATATTTGTTTCTCAGTAACTTTCTCTTGAACTGAGGCTAGTTATCCATGTTTGAAGCAGTCTCATTTTAATAATTATGGAACACAATTTATTTTCTTCCTTAATAAAGATTTATATAAAAAGTCCTTTTTTTACATTTTCTTGGCTATAGCAGCTGTGTTTTATCCCGAAAATATCCCATAGGACTGAGTTTAGCATGAAAACAACCAGCATCCTGCTGCATTATACTTCTTTTATAAGGTAATTACAACACAAGCAGGAAGACCTGCTTTGTCTCAAATTTTATACATGAAAAATTTGAGATTCAGAGTAGTAATTTTACATTCTCATCCTAAGGAAAAATATGAGGACTCTGGCCATTAAATGAAAGTAAATGGATGATACTAGGAGAAGAGTCTTTTGAAGCTCTCATTCATTTCTAATACACTGTTGCAGAGGAATTTAGAGAAAAAAGAGGAAAGTTTTGCGATTAGGCAAAGGAGAAACTTGGTTCTATCTCTGAAAAGAAAAATTGAGATGATGATAATAATACAGTTTGTAAATCTATAAAAGTTCAAGTGTGGAGAGTCTTTTGGAGTAAGTGCACATTTATTTGATAATGTTTTAAGAATCTTTAAATTTCATACAAATATGACAATTGAAACATTTTGCTTTCATTATACAACACTCTACTTCATCTCCTTCAAATTACTATCATCATTCCATTTAAAAACACTTTTAAAAGTTCTCCCACATTATGAAGAAAAATAAATTACATATTCATTCTACTATAATTTGAGGTATTGTAACAGCTATCTTCCCACTGTAACAGCTGCTCCTTTAAAATTGAAAATTTTGAGAGAGCCAGCCACCATTCTCTAACCTTTTCTGTATATCTCCATCTTTTCTTCCTATAGGCAACAATCTCATGCTGAGAAGAAAAGCTGAAGGAAAATTACTGCCACCACCAAAGCCCCTGTCCCTGGTGCCAGGAGGACGTCAGTAGGACTTTCAGAATCAGAATTACCTCTCGCCCACAAGCCTAACTGAATATACATATGCATATCTCTGTGCCCTCCTGCAACAATGCTTGTTTGTTATTCCCCTATTAAACTTCTGTGGGGTTCTGGGAATGCAGAATAGCTGTATTCCTGGTTTGGCCAAACTGTGATTAAATTCATTTTTCTTTCTATATTTTTTTCCCACTTACTTCGCCTGTTAGTAGGTGGCTAAATCTGGCCTATGGAACACCCAGAGTCAAACCTCTGGATGGGGTGCCTGATAACAATATGTCTAGAAAAATATGATTTATTACTTCTGATTCACTGTCATCACTATGTTATTAGAGTTATTTCTTTTATATTTTTAGCCTGTCTCAAAATTATTACATTTTTCTTGAGAGGAAATTTTACCTAGAATAACATAAAATATTTTTCATTTTTATGATTGGGATACTTTTCTCGTCTCTATATTCAATGACAATAGAATGATAGAATAGGATGACAGAGGATGTGTTATTACACTAAAAACTCAATGGATAGGTAACAGATTGACATCAACAATGGGAACATGAGATTATGGAGATAATTCTATATACTGTGTCTACTGTGCTGATTTCCCCCTCCCAAAACCACCACATGCTTTCTTTAAAAAAAAAATAATAATAATCTAAGGCCACTTTGGCCCCACCTGGATTAAGTTGATAGGGTATATTACATTACTCAACAAACAACTTGCTATCTGCGAAATTTCAGTAATAAAGACTTCTTCCTCTCTACTGGTAAGAACACAAGTTACACTGAAGGAGGGCTTTGTGAATGTTACAGAGCAAGTTCTTCAGCAGAGTCAAACTGACCACAGATATTCTTTTCTAACCAGTTGTTGTGGTCACACTGGAAAAAAAAAAAAAAACAGATGCAGTGCACATAGTAGCAGGCCTGAGTTTATGAATTTATTAGAAGGTATAGATAAAAAAGGGAAAAAGGAATGTTCTCAAGGGAGAAAGAGGATCCTCTTAGAAAGAAGAGGTAAGCCATGCCCATTATGGCCTCTGATTTTATTGGGGGTCCCAGGGAAGTTTTCAGAGAGTCCTGCCCAGGTCCACTTCTTGACTTTTGATTGACAGCAGGATTGCATCAGTCTTTCAAGTCACCTCTGAGAGTCCCTGCTGAGCACGGTCTTATTCCATGGAGGAAAGACAGGTGGAAGATCCAAGGAAACTCTGAATCATTTTGTCCTATTTTGACTGGTTCTAATTAGACTTGTTCTTATAAGTAACAAAATCCTTGCCACATGCCTTCCTCCAGGGTAACTTGTATTTCTTATTGGCAGAGAGAAGCTTTTGGGGTTGGAATTTCTCCTTCCCATAGAAGTTGTTTGCTGAGGAATATAACATATCCTATTGACTTCAGGCAGGGCTGCAGGTAAGTTGCTTTCTAAAAGGAGGCATGTTGAGGGTAAGCACAGCTGATCCAGTTTATAGAATTATCCCCTTAACCTCATGTTCTCAATGCTCACATCTTTCTGTTACCTATCAGTGACCTTTAAACAGACCATATTCCAGGATTCAGAAGAACAGGATAATTATAAGAAAATCTCACCAACCATAATATCTATAAGAACAAGTTCCAATTAGAACTGGTCAGCATAGGCCAAGGTGACCCCAAGTTAGTTTTGGATCTTTACCATGTCATGGTAATAGTAAACTCTACCCTCCATTCGGTAAAAGCCTATTCAATGGGGAATTGAGAGTCTAGTACAATCCTACTGTCAGTCAAAAGTTGAGAGGTGGACCTGGGCAGGACTCTTTGGAAACTTCCCTGGGACTCCCAGACTCCCAATAAAACTGGAGAACAATGAGGTATTCTATCTCTCTCTCTCTCTCTTTTTTTCCCTTGAGAATATCCCTTTATTTCTTTTACTTTCTCTTCTAATAAACTCCTGCCTGCTGCTCTGTGTGATTCACTTGAAATTCTCCAGGTAAGATTGCAAGAACTGGTGGGTGGAGACCTCCATTGGTCATTTCAACTTGGTGGGCAGAACTTGTTCTGTAACAAATGTAAACCATAAATTATTTTTTATTAAGAACTGAGTATGAAAAAATCTTCAGATTTTGAAACTTAGGGGACTGACAGATGCAAATGGTGGGAACATGAAAGTAATGGAATACTTCTATAAAATGCACCTACTGTGTTGACCCCCACATACTTTTTTTTTTCCCAAGAAGCAATTTACCTGCAGCCTTACCTGGCTTACCTGGACAGAATATGTAACATTTTTGAGCAAACTACCTGTTATCTGCAGGAAAAATGCAGGCCTGCAATAATATCCATAAGAGGAACTCAAGTTACCCTGAAGGGGGACACTGTTGTGACCCTTTTCACAGAACAGATACTGGAACTAGGGAACAAAATAATAATTCCTCCTACCCATAAAAATCTGTAAAAAGGTATGGTTAAGAATCCAATTAGAACTAGTCAGCATGGGCCAAGGTGACTTCAAGTTGTCATGGTAGTGGGAACTTTGTTGAAAGTTTTATGTCACCCTGGTAAGAAGTCAATGGTGGACCTGCGTAGGACTCTCTGGAAGCTTCTCTCAGATCACTAATAAAAGTAGAATACAGAAGAGGCACTATCCCTCTTCTCTCCAAGAGGACAGACTCTCTCCCTTGAGAGTGTCCCCTCTTTTTCTATCCCTTCAGTAAACTTATTCCTGTTATTCCGAGTGAGATGTCTGTAATCTTTCTGACTTGATCCCAAGTATCTGGGTTTGAAGAGGGATCTTTGTGCTGCCTCAGTTTCCTGGAAACTCCCAGCCCGGTAACAATACAGTTTAGAAATGATATAAATTGTAATCACAAAAAGATAAGACAATATATTAGTAATATTACACTTTTAGAATATAAAATATTGTTCATCTTATATAAATATGATTTGTTGGTGGCATTTTCATGAGTGACCACTAATAACATCATTTAAGCATTGATTTACACATTGATTTGCAAAAGGCCCTACTGTTGGATTTCTAAATATGAGTTAATCAAGAACATACTCTGGCCCATAATATCTTGAGAATAGGCATCAGTCTGACTAACTCATATTTTGGCCATCTCCAGGAGGAATATACAAGTGAAAATGAGATGAATAAGAAAACCTGTACACTTGAAAATAAAATTTTCTTGTCAGAGACTATGAGTCCTCCACATTAAAATTTAAAAATCGGTGTAATTTAATTTTTATTTGTAGTATTTTTAGCTGTGTTTTATTTCCTCAAAATTTGAAAATTTCTCTGTTTTCAATAACTCAAGAGGAAAAAGGAAGGAGTCATTTTTATTCATGCTTAAGTCTGAAAAGTAAATGGAAGAATTAGCCCCAAAGTCATAGCCATAGTCATGAAAAAGCCTATTATTTAGAAAACCTTAAGAATGTGGCAGAAACACTGGGACTTGGGTGTGGGACTAATGAGCCCTTTTGTAAGTTCATTTGAGGATATTTGAGGTTTATGTGAGTAAAATACCCATAACTTCTCTCTTGCCCCCTAAGGTTTTGGTCATTCTGCTGTGGACTTTATTCCTAGTCATAATATTTACTAAGCAGTGGCACAATCTTAGGTTTTTTTAAATTCATAATTTTATTCTCATATCCCAGAAGCTTCAAATGTATTACATATATATCCCTATTTTATATATTATAATTTTCTCAGCTTAAAAAGCGTAAGTGACTTTCACCAAATAATAAAGCAAATTGAGGTCTTGCTGTCTTCATGCCAATCTGTTGGTCTATTTCCAGTCCTTTCACTGATTGAAAAACGTCCTACAGTTCCTATTTTATTCCCACTGTTCTTTCAATCAAGTACTTCGTGGAAGTACATTTTTATTATATCCACAATGCCTGGAAGTGTAACGTTTAATACATGTAATTCAGAATAACTCTGTATGTACCCTCTTAATTAACTGAAAATAATTTTAGTTTAAGGATTAAGTTTTAAATGAACATGAAATAAATGTGTCAAAACTTCCAAAATATTGGGTTTCTAGCAGAACATATGCTTTTTAATTAACTCAAAAAGAAATATGCCCCCTTGAAATTCCTGTCAACAGCTTACTGAGATAATTTTTTGAATGCATAGTAATGATTCTTTTTATTTGTCTCAAACGAGTGTGATTAGGTCAATAATTTTAGAAAAATTTAAAGATTACACTTTTAAAAGTAAATTAAGTTTCTGCACTATTCTGTAAAGCACTCTGAGAAGCTGGCACTTCATTTTAATAATTTATACATAATTATAAATGTGTTTATTTCATAAACTAATTGCTATTAAAACAATATGAAATTATAAATTGGAAGAATTTTCAGAAGTATTTTGATGCATGAACTAGGATCGTAATATGTTGAATACTAGGAAATGAAGAGACTGAGCATGATTTATTTGACATTTATTTAGCACGATTTATGGAACAGAATTTCTACTGGTCTGGGTTAGTCAGTTTTCTATTATTGAAACAAAATACCAAAGATAATCAATTTAAAATTTAAATTATCATAACTAGCTGCTCCTAGGTATGTGGCAAGGCAGTGCATCATAGTAGCAGTTGTTGGCACAGGAAGATGCTCACCTAATGATGCCCAGGAAGAAAAGAATAAGACTGAAAGGGTTCCAATATCTCCTCCAAGGGCATATTGCCATGCTAGTAGAAGACTCTCAAGTGGGCCCTGCCTCTAAAAAGTTTCACCACTCACAATAGGGCCAGGCTAGGGACAAAGCCTCCAGGGCATAGGCTTTTGGAGGACAATTTCCAAACAGTAGAAAATTATTTGAAGATTTTCAGAAAACTACACAATTCCAAGCCTCAGGAAACCCAAATTTAATATATAGAAGACCAACTAATAATTACAGTGAGATGTAGCAATAAATTTAAATTACTTAAGTGCACCATTAAATAGCACTAAGATTTAGACAAATTCTACTAGCACAAAAAATAAAGGTGTCCAAATAAATGTACAATAAGTATACACCCCCCCCAAAGACTTTTGGACAAATTCTAGTATCACAAAGAATAAAAAATCAAAATAAATGGACAAGTATATACCTCCAAAGACTTTTAGTGAAAAGTAGAAGTCAAAATATAAATCAAAGTAGTATCTGAAGTCAAAATGATTTAATTTGAGAATAAAATAATCATAACTTGATAATCAAGTTTATTTAAGAGAGTAGTTACATGTCATTGACATGTGTACAAAGAATCATAAACTTAACTCAATAAAGATTAAAAATTTGAATATAGCTTGTTTTATATTTAATGATTGACTATAAAAATAAATCAAATAGCCAAATTGAGTTAATTAGTTATTAAGGATTATTTTCATAATTCTATCTATGACTTTTAACCTTCCAATAAAAGAATAAAGTTTTTACAGTATCCGTTTATTACTTACAATAAATGATCACATGTGTCACCTTAGAGATTTCAATAAATGCTGAAAATCAGAAGCTCTACAACCAAGCTTTTGGAAAACAAAGACAAGTAATCTAATAAACATGAGAGATAAAGAATTATAAATGTAGTAAAACTATAAAATAGATTTGTAACTGCAAGGGCTTTTTAAGTAAATTAGTTAAATAATAGTCAAAAAATATTCAAAAGTCAAAATTGAGAGAGAGAACATGAATATGTGTAAATTGAAGGTAGAATAAATATTATTGTAAGAGAATACAATGTACTATTCTATATGGTAAAAAATTCAGAATATGATGTTTCCATGGAGGAAAAACTACTAAAAAGACTTATAAAATAGAAAACTTAGATTAGGTAGTACCAATTTAAGAAATTTCTAACTCTAAAAAATGATTCCAAAAACCAACTAATTTCATAGAGAATTAGATTAATTCCAGAGGGTTTTATTCATGAGCGCTTTACATTTTTCAGCTACACAGAAAATGCTTTCTTATACTCTTAAAAGACTACCAAATGGAAAATAATACTAGTTATAAAAAGACAAGGGTCTAAAGAGACCACAGTAATCTCAAAACAAAATATGTATTAATTTGGTAGAAGAAAATAACCTCTAAATTTATAATCAATATTATAAAAAGAATTAAATAAATGTTAAAAAATTTCAAATTTTTAATGTACAATTTGATGTTGATTTTTTTAAATTAATGTATGTAAGAAAAGCTATTCACTTTAATATTTTTTAAAAATATTTTAAAAGAAAGCTTTTGAAAAGAATAGAGTGCATCTGGATAGATAGAATTAAAGTGCTAAGTATTCTTTAATAATATTAGCCAATCTGAAAGCTCAGAAACAAAAATAAATGCATTGGATAAATAGTATTTTCTTTTTTGATAAAGTTGGAATTTTAAATCAGTAGAGAAAGAGTAGTTATTAAAAATTGTAGTGGTGGCACATCTTATCAAATCTTTGGAAAACAATTATTGGCCATTCATTTATCATCAAGCAAGAAATAGTAGGATTGCTTGATAAATATAGGACACATAGTTAAATAGATTTTCTGATAAACAAGAAATATTTTAATATAAACATGCCTATGCAATATACACTAAAATATTATTAGCTATTTATCTGAAAATTATACTTAACAAACTGTCCCATATTTTATTTGCTAAATTTGGCAACGATACAAGGAAATCTAGTTAAAAGTTAGAAATTATAAATGATAAAAATAAATATTAAAAAAATAAAAGCAAGAGAATCATATATCAAAGTCCTATTCATAATAATTTTTACAAGTAATAAATTATATGTTACATATTATGGGTCAATATTTTAAATACATTTCTTCTTTTAAAAAAAATCATTAAGAGAAGGAGCCAAATAGATAAAAGAGATAATAAAACAATTCACTAAGAAATGTGAATGGCCCACTGGATACAACATCTTCAATCCCATTCATAATTCTAAAAAGGAAAATTTACATGTTAAGCAATTGTATTATTTGAATACATTAAAGTGCATTTTAAAATCATAAAATTACATTCCAATTGTACAATTAAATGATCATGACAAACATACAGTCGTGTAACTACCATTACAATGAAGATAGAGAACAATTCAATCATCCCTACAATTCCCTTGTGCTGTTTTACAATAATTTCTTCCCCCAGGAATTGATCTTTGAAATTACTGACTTGTTTTTAGTGTAGATTTGCCTTTCTAGAATTCTAGAAAAAATGAAATTTGGGCATTTTATATAGATAAAAACATATTTTGTCTAGAATTATGATTTGAGTTTTATCAGCATAAATCTTTTAAAATTTATACATGTTGGTATGTATCAATAGACATTGGTGAATATCAATAGACATTCTTTTTTAGCACTGAATAGTAGCCCCTTGCACATGCAATAGGCATATATAATTCATTTAATAAGGAAGGAGCAATAAATGCTATTAAATGTCAGTTTGTAGAAATAAATGTCTCAAAATATTTTTATTTTTACAAATACAGAATGCCATGCAATATACTAATTATACATCAGAAATATTTGGTAAATTTGATATAAAATTATTTTTACTTACAAAATAAATAATATATTTCTCTCAATATATCATTCTGTTTTATATTATTGTTTCAACAAATTTGGGAGCTCTATTATAATCATCTACACCACTTATAAATCATTTCATTCTAATTTAGCATCTCTTACTCTCACCTTTTAAATGAAAGGTATTTTCATATTACTAGATGAACCATTAAAGAGCTTTAGCCATTTTCAGTTCTTTAACTATATGAATTAGTATTAATTTGAGTTTATACAACTTAAATGACTACAGAAAAGTAAAATTTTAGATCAATATAATACTGATGCAGTGAAACAAAATTTTATTCAAGTTCAGGTTTCCTGTTTGCTGTTTTAGCATCACTATTTGCCTTGGTAGAAACTACAGATTGTATGTTTAAATTCATAATATGTACTAATTTCAGCAATACTCTATATAGTATAGACAGTGATATTTTTGCATTGAATTTTATCCTAACAAAATAAACAATAGCATTATGATATATTAAAATCTAATAAATACATTAACCTCTAGTATCCAATATTCCTGCTTAGCAGTATTCCTGTCTTTACATTAAAAAAATAAAATCTGCATTCTTATAAAAGGAGCATGAACATGTATAAATGACCTTGTCAGGTTGTTCTAGATTGCCTGCCTCATGGCCTAGCTGAAACCTGAGTTGTGGTAGTGGTCAGGGATACATCTCTACTTCTCATAGCTCTGGTGATTTCTTCCACATATCAGAAAGACTGAAACATGTCATCAGTCAAAACGTGCTGGGGAGCTAGCCTGCACAGCACTGTTCTAAACTGCCATCCAAAATCTAGGCTTCTTTAAACCAGTCTGGTTTTTACTCCATAAATAAATATATTTCCCACATTTCTACCCTGAAAAAAGAGGGATTTTTTTTTTTGTAACTAGAACGAAGAGCCACATTGTTGACCCAGCAATGCCCTCAGTAACCTCTTTGTGAGATCAAAAGGGGACCTAGGGAACTTGTGACTTCTTTTCTCTTGTTGATTATTGGCCTATGTTCATATTCCCAATAAAACTCCTTTTTTAACCCCTGAAGTGTGATATTTGCACAATTTTTATAAACCATACAGTACAAGTAGTGTATCAGATGGCATCAACTAGGCATGAAAATACACTTTTTTTACTTTAAAGTGCTTAAGGGGGTGATTCTCACTTCAATTCTTTAATCTCATATTTTCAACATTTGATCAATGCAAAAACAAGTTCTTTATCGTTTGGAAATGTAGCATCCTGAGATTATTAAATTTATATAATGGATACAGTATGCTCTTATAAGTCTGTGGGAACTTTCTATTTTCTATTCGTACTTGATTTATAGGAGTTTAATGATGGGAAACATCGAAAGTTTATATTTATGAGTGAGATTCAAATTGCTTATATTTTGTTCTTCTTATAAGATATAGTTAAACATCAGGAAGTAACTTTGTAATTAAACCATATCAGATGGTTTTAGTAATCCTTGAAATGCATATAGCAAATTTTGAATAATAAAATAATCTAGACCTCTGATTCTCAGTTTGGTTTCACAGATGTGTGCCAATGATTTAAAAAATGTTCAGGCCCTCTTAGACCAATTAAATCAGAATATCTGGGGATCAGACCAGAATATCAATACTAAAACAAACAGACAAAAATCTCCCCAGATAGTTCTAATGTGCAACCTATGTTGGACTTCTGAATATATATATAAGATTATTAAACAGGGATTTACTAAATTGGCTGACACAACCCAATGCTGGAGAGTCCACAATGGCTGCCTGCAGGCTGGAGAGCTGGAGAAACCAGTAGCTGCTCAGAAGAGGAGGATGAAGCCTCAGAACAAGAGGGATCAATAGTGCTACCTCAGTCTGAGACTGAAGGCTTATGGAAATTCCATGGAGAATCACTGGCAGAGTCTGCTTTGGAAGCATGAAGGAGCAAGAGTCTGATGTCCTCAGACATTCACAGTAGCAACTGAGAACCCATTCAAGAAGAATTGAGCTTGCATCTGCTGCTGCTTCCTTGTTCTTCCAACTTTCATTCCATCCAAGCCACCTACTATTGGATAGGGCCACCCACACTTAGAGAGGGTCTCCACTATCCCACATGCCAAACATTCCTAGACACACCCTCATTGACACACCCAGAAGCCTTTCAACCCCCTACCCCCTTTCTCTTAATCCAATCAAGCAAAGACAAAGTGATTGCAAAAATGAGACTATGCTTGGGGACAAGTATGAATTTTGAAGTTGATGATATTATCTTGTGAACGCCTTGGTAGGTGGAGGCTTTTGAGAGTAGCCACCAGCAAGCAAAAAAAAAAAAAAAAAAAAAAAAAAATCCTTGGAAAAGTGTATCCTGAAAAGATGGAAGCAACAGATCCCCATGCCCAACTCCTAGCTTCCTGGGAAAGATGAGTGTCCTAGGAGCCAGGAGCTCAGAAAATACTTAAGGGTCCCATGTCCTCATGGAGGCCATGCTCTGCACAGAAGGTACAGATGCCAGTCAGAGCCAAAGGAGAGATGGCTATTCTCCCTTGGGAGCATATAAGACAACTAGGACTGTGCGTGAAGCTAACTTCCACCTCAAGAAATTACATACATGGCAAACTCAGACACCACACACCAGTGAAGGCCACCAGTAGTGGAGAGTACCTGAGGGAAACAGAACTATTGTGAGCTGGGGGATACCTCCCTTCACTGGAAGAATTCACTTTCAAAAGAAAGACCTGGCCTCCACTTTTTCTCTGTCCTGCCTCATTCCTATAGGTTCCAGACCCACAAGGCTGGCTGGAGGCAGGAGTGAAAGGGAAGGTTGCTGCTTCTTCTTACTTCCATTTTAAGTCCTCAGACACTTCCCTTTCTGAAAATAAGACATATATATATATATATATATATATATATATATATATATATATATATATATATATGATGCATGCTAGAGGAAGGAAAACTCTTGAATTTTGATATAAAAGAATTTTAAGAATTGAATATGGAATTAGATTTTAATTAGTAAAAGTAGTCTAAAATTTAAGGGAAAAGGCACTTGACAGGGGAGAGGCAAGCACAGTGTTTATAAAGACGGAAGTTACAAATCCTAAGCTATATTATATTCATCATTGATTTAATTGTGACTGTTGCTTTAACAGGTTACCTGCAGATAGGATGATTGTGATTCTACATTTGCAGAAAAAATGTTGCCAAGTGTCACATACCAAACTGTTCCTAGCAATCAGTTACTTCCAGAGAACAGGATTGAACCAGCAGTATGGTAAAGGGAAGTTTTGTATTTTCATATTCAAAGACAGTGTATTGTTTTAAACTTTATATAACAAATATATTAATTTCATCATCACAGAGTAATCGGAAATTTTAATTTCACAAACTCAATTGCTTGATTTTCAAAAACACTGCATGCCAATAGAAGGAAGGAAATCATCACAGTTTTCAGAAACCTTGGGTTTCTTGACATTTACCTACCCACTGTGCAGTAGAAAGGGGATAATTCTGTAAACTGAGACGGTTCAGAGTCCTAGCGAATCCATTTTGTTCCTTTTGTTTACAAAAGACAAGTTTTTCTTCTTATCATCTTGTCACGAATGGGTGCTTCTCAATTTTATGTGGTAATGAGAGACAACAATTGCATGGATAATTAAAAACTACACATAATCTCCGGATGTCATTTGAATAGTATTTTTTGATCTTTCTTCTGCCTAAGCTCTTGGCAATATTATTAGCTACTATAAACACTAACTGGTTTGAGTTTTACAGTTGCTCTATCATCTTCATCCCGTATATTGACAAACCTCTTGATGTGAAGTGAAATGATTAAAAAGTAGTTATCAATATGAAAAAGGAGGGGAAAGCAAGACTCTGAATTCATCTCCATTTAGTCAGGCTATGAAACCCAGAAATTAAATATAAAATGTTAATTGTTCTGAATTTATATGATACTATTTCTCAAATATGATGATATTCAGATGTCAATAGCCCACTTACATTTTATTACTCAGGTGTTTCTCTAATTATCTACAGCTTTTCAGATCACTGTTGTCAGGGCATCCTGCTGAATGGGAATGTTTTAATATTAGTGAACTGGATAAATGGACTCTATTTTTATTGTTGTGTATTTTTCCATCAATTCAGTTGCATCAATTCTGACACATATAAAAATCAACAGTGGGATGTTACAATGATGTTGTGAGTGAGTAAAACAAAGACAGGGTCCCCACACTATCTAGTACTAGAACGTTCTTTCTTAGCAGATGCAGCTGCTCTCTCCTGCTGCTTCTTTTATTGACCATGGGGCTTAGCTATACAACTAACTCATCTCCCCTAACTGCCCAGTCTTCATAACCCTCAATGGTGGCTTTTATTTCCTGTCATTTCCTTATTACTCTTTTCTCATATATTATAAATATTTAAATTGTTCTATTTCCTCCTTCCTTTAGTTCCTCATAGAAATATGGATGAGTTTTTTTTTTTCTTTTGGGTCTCCTGAGAGCATATAAAAAGTGCTCTCCTCCCACTTGCTGTGCTTCCTTTTAAATTTCCCACTCAACTAATTTTTATTCAACTCGCAAGTAAACACATGCCCTTGGTGCAAATAAATTCCATTTTCAATGATTATGCACTTCAGAACTAACTAAAAATTCTTGTCCTTATGTATTAATAGAACTGAAATTTAAATACTGGTTTAATCTTACTTATTTCTTGTTGTTTTCAAAATTTCAACTCTAACCTAAAATCTTTTCTTATCACTTGTATTTGAATGACAGTATAGCTTTGGTTCAAGAGTCCAATATATCACATTAAAAAACTATGTTTCCATCCACCTACCTACTTAAGCTTTGAAAAACAAGCCACCTCAAGAAATTGTTGTTACTTAATAAACATCTATGACCAGTTCTGTCAATCACAAAATAAAACATCCTGATATGATGTGATTTCCAGGAAGTTATGCTATAGTACTTTATAATTTTGTTTTATTTTGAATGATCTTTCATGGTGAATTGAAGTGTGAAATGCAAAAATAACTCTCCAATAGCATACAGGTCTAAATACAACTTGGTGCAATCAAAGTGTTGAGAAAGTAAACCCTATAATGTAAACAATACACCATTTTATTTTAAATTATATCCAATAAGAAAAGTTACTGTCTCACTGGATCAAAGTATGGCAGGCTTTGTGACTTCCCTGCTAAACTCAGGGTAAAAAATTGTTCTGAGTTTGCCTCAAGTAGCAAAGCATAGTCTTAGATGTTAGAAACGTTCATTGTAAGTCATAGTGAATATTTCAATTTTCATTTGAAGGATGTTAACAGCTCTCATACACACACACACACACACACACACGCACACACACTTTTGAAAGCCTTTTGCTTGTCTAAATCTAATACCCTTCTCAGACTCTTGCCTGGAGAGTACTGAGAGTCTTGGACCCAAACCTTTTTCATTTCCTTTGCAATATCAACTTGGCACCTTTCTTGACAATTATTGCTTTTTGTTGCCTGGATTGAAATTCCACTTTTCACATTCTCTTTCACAGAAATTTTTATTGGCTCACAAAAACTCTTTTGCCACTGAGCATGCACTGTTCATACCTCAAATATCAAGAGAAAGTTTCTCCCATACACAAAGGTACAGCTCAAGCCAACTGAGCAGCAAAGTTCAGCACTTTGTGCAAGAAAATCTAAACATTAATTCACATATGCCCACCCCTTTAGTTACTTGTAGCTTCAGACTCAGAGATGAAAACTATATTTTTGACATGAAAACAGATTACTGAAAGCAAATCTCCTACTTAAATGTTATGAGAAATTAATTCAGATATATGATACCAGATACCAAATATTTCAAATATCAAATAAAAATTTTGGAGGAAAATTATAGAAAGCTTGAGTATCTAAATGGAAAAAAAAGTCCTCAAAATAGCCAAAAAAATCAAAGTAGACACAATGATTATAATGCTACTAAAATCAACCAGCTTTCTACTCAGTGTGGAGAAAATAAAAACAAAGGATCCCAAAAGTCATTCTACCAAAATGAGAGACTAGGTTGATTGGTTGAAGATGAAACCAAGTTTCCTATCACAAAGCTCCAGAAATCAAAAACTCAGAAGTCTATTAATGAAAGAGTTCTTTCCAAAGAACTATACAGATCAGTCCAATTGGACTCAGATATGTTATCCAACATAAAAAATGAAGAGAATAACAATATTCCAGGGTTAACTGAAGCTGTATAATGTAAAACACTTGATAACATTATATATTTATGTAATACAGGAAAGACAGTTTTTTAAATGAATGAGTTTATTTTGGCTAGAGTATTTCTGATTGAAAAAAAAAAGGAATTCCTTTTAAAAAGGATAAAGGTGATGAGTATTTTTCAGGAAAAAAGCCATGTTATGAAACCCAGGAGGACAGAGTATGTTCCAGCTTCAAGTGAACTGAAATGGGGGCAAAGCAGGTCTGCCAGGAAGGATACCTGTGATATCCTGCTACAGGATACTTCTCATTTCTGACTTTCTTTTCAGCTCTGCTCCATTCTTGCTCACTCAAATGATTATTTTATCCTTTGCTCAAAGACCATGGTAACTATCTGGGCTGGCATTTAACTGCTGTGCCTTGCTGAGATTGGCAACACATTGGTCATTTTGAATCTCAAGGGAACCATCTGATAAGTCACCCCAGGCTCTCCCAACTAATCTGTTCTTGACAAGATGACACAGAATTGTGTGATAATTATGATGGTTTCCTTTCTAGGAATATGCCTATGATTGGGTTGTTTTAGAGTCAAGGGACATAGTAATATTATTTCCATTGTTATCATGTTAGACTTGAAAACCTTAGAGCTTACTGACTTTTGCCCTTGTCTACTACCATGCATGACAGCCCAAGAACAAATAAAAGCACATAAAGGAATGGAATCAAAAAGATGCAAATGCCACTTATTTTCCCAGTATCCATTTGTGTTCTTGTCTAGAATAATTCTTTTTTTAAAAAAAAAAAGTGCATCACCTCTTGTAGCTTGAGAAAGAACCATCTCAGTGCTATCAGATGAACCACTCAAGTAGGCTCTATTCATCCAACAGGTATTGTTCATAGTTTTTCCAGAACCAGTTGAAGATGCAAAGGAATAGTCATAAAATGATGATATTTTGGTGCCTAAATCTTCAGAGTAAAACTAAAATGGAAATAAGAAAAATGCACATGAAAGCCTTCAGTAAAAATCTGGCTCATAGTAGGTGTTCAGAAGATGCAGTTTGAATTAATGTGAAAATACATGATCTTGGACATATTTCACCATCTCTTAAAACCTCAGTTTATTAAATTATTTCCTGGTTCTTCCTTTTAGAAAAAGCCTATACTGATTAATTTTAAAAAATACTGAGTGTCTTAAAAGATGAAAGAGAGGGACAAATATGAATATAAGACACCGCCTCTAGATTCAGAATAGAGAAGACACACAAACAAATAATGGTAAAAAAAAAATGGCAGGTGGTTAAATGAAGTTGGGACTGGACACTAAATGTGGGAGCAATGGATAGGAGAAAAGTTCAGTCCAAAGCCTTCTGACATAGTTGCTGGGAGCCATTAGCCAAGTAGGTATGACAATTTCCTTGCCAGCGTACCCCATGTTGCTGACATGTTGCAGTGACATTGAATGTAGGTAACCTTGCTCAAGGACCAAGGCAGATTAGGGTGTTCCCGGTTTTAAGATAATTGTGTTTAGGGCGTTCCCAGTTTAGGTTCCAGGTTTAAGGTTTAAGATTATTCCTGCTGGGAATAGGGCGTATCCTGCTGCCTGAGTTCCCCTTGAGTTCTCACGGGATTCAGACAGTATATTTTGGGAGACAGAAGCCCAGTGGGTGTGGATTTGGGCAGAGAACGTGGATTTCCCCAGAACGTGATTGTAGACGGCTGGTGTGAGTTCGGGAATAAAGAGTTGCTGTTTGAATCTACAAGCTGTGTGGTGGCTCGTGATTGTGTGCCCAGCCAGACTGCGGCATTTGGTGGCCCGTACGGGGAACTTCTGAAGCTTAGAGGTAAGTGAAATTGCTCGCCCCTGAGGAAGAGCGAAAGAATGGGTGACCAACTCAAAAAACAATGTGTTATTGTTTTGATTTATCTTGTTTTTGTTTCAAGCTGCCTATCCCTAGAAATTTCTCAGGCAAACTGGAAAAAATGGTTGACTAAAGGTTTGAAGTTTGTCGGCCCTGAGGAAGAGAAAATTGATACAACGATTTTTTATTCCGTTTTTGTTTCATTCAGTATCGGCTTTGTTTTGTGCTACCTTATTGGGTTGCGTTATCTTTATAGTAGATTAGAAATTAGTAAAAAACAAACCGAAAAGATGTTAAGTAAATTGTTAGAGGTTCAGACCATGGAGAAAGACATTTTAGATCAAACAAAAGAGAAGGTCTCTGGAGCTAGTCAGAGGAAGAAAATTTAAAGGAAAAGGGGTTGTTAGGAAAAAGGCCACAACAGGAGGCTGTTACTAACTCCGTTTTATCACAAGAGGGCGTAATTCAACCAACAGCCCCACCGATGGAGACAGCTGAGTGGCCCTCAAACCCCGTAGTTGATAAATGGGATCCTGAGACTGGACCTCAAAGATTAGCATGCCCTGTACTTGAACAGGCAGGAGGGCAGCGAATTCACCATGCTTTAGATTTTAAAACAGTGAAGCAGTTAAAGGAGGCTGTAACAACCTATGGTCCCCAAGCTCCCTTCACGGTAAGCATGGTCGAGTCCATTACTAACTTGGACATGACGCCAGCAGATTGGGCTAGCATGTGTAAATCTGTACTAAATGGAGGACAATATTTGTTATGGAAGGTTTCCAATGAAGAATTTTGCACGGAGACAGCTAGGCGAAATGCAGCAGCCGGTTACCCTCAAAGAAATCTAGATATGTTGTTAGGAAAAGGACCTTATGAGGGTCAACGGCAACAAATTGAATATGATCCTGCTATATATGCACAAATTGCTGCAGACGCAGTTAGGGCATGGAAGACTTTACAAGGACATGGAGATTTACAAGGTCAGCTATCTAAGGTAATACAGAGAGCTAATGAACCTTATGCTGACTTTGTAGATAGGCTAATTCAAACGGCTGCCAAAATTTTGGGGGATACAGAACAAGCAATGCCATTAATAAAACAACTGGCTTATGACCAAGCAAATCGTTGCTGCAGAGAGGTTATTAGACCATGGAGACATGAAGATTTAAACACATATATTAAATTATGTAGAGATATTAATGAACAAGGGCAAGTCTTGGCAGCTGCAGTACAACAGGCTTTAGATGCCAGGCCAAAAATATGCTATGATTGTGAACAAACAGGACATTTTAAAAGGAATTGCCCCATAGGAGGAGGGTTTAACAAAAGTAGGTATCAAAGGAATAGAATACCGGGTATTTGCCCATGATGCCGTAGAGGGAGACATTGGGCTAATGAATGCCGTTATCAAACCACCATAGAAGGTACTCCCTTATCAAAAAACGGACAAAGACCAGGTATTTATCCAAGATATCGTGGAGAAAGGCATCAGGCTCCATTGCCAAAAAACGGACAGGGGGGCCCAATGCTCCGGGGCCCACAACCACAAATATATGGGGCAGTGGAGGATCCCAGCAACACCACAGGGTAGTGCCCAGGACACATTGTCCATTAAATCCCTCATCAGACAAACCCGAGGGAGTGCAGGGTTGGACATCTGTGCCTCTGCCAGAGCAGTATTAACTCCAGAGATGGGAGTTCAAATAATTCCCACAGGAGTAAAAGGACCTCTTCCCCAAGGAACAGTAGGCTTATTACTGGGACGTAGTTCATCTACATTAAAAGGACTTATGATAAGTCCTGGGGTAATTGATCCCGATTATGTAGGTGAAATAAAAATTATAGCTAGTTCTCCAAGAGGTATATCAGTAATTTCACCTGGAGATAGAATAGCACAGTTGTTAATAATACCCAGCCTACATAATAAATTTCCTAGTCATAGTGTAGAAAGAGGTTCCAGGGGATTAGGCTCCACAGGTGTAGATTGGGCTATGTTGTCTTTAAATTTAGATTCTCGCCCAATGCTAAAACTAAATATTCAAGGTCATGAGTTTAATGGGCTACTGGACACAGGAGCTGACCTTAGCATCATATCTCGTCAAGAATGGCCAAAACATTGGCCATTACAACAAGCCACTCAAACGCTTCGAGGCCTAGGAGTGGCGACTAATCCCCATAGAAGTTCTATGATATTAGATTGGAAGGATCCTGAAGGATGTGAAGGAACTATACAGCCATATGTATTGGATCATCTTCCTATAAATTTATGGGGACGAGATGTCCTAGATCAATTAGGTTTGACGTTAACAAATAACATCAATCCTAATGTGCCCACTACTAGGGCTAGACAAGGCTTTAGGAAAGAAAAAAGATTAGGAAAACAAGGGCAAGGTATAGTAGCACCAGTACAAATAGATCAAGGAACAGACAGACATGGGTTGGATTTTCAGAAAGGGCCACTGAGACAATCAAAATTACTTGGAAATCAGAAAGACCAGTGTGGGTTCCTCAGTGGCCCCTGACTAAAGAAAAGACACAAGTAGCCCATGATCTGGTCAAACAACAATTAGTGGAAGGACATATACAACCTTCCATATCTCCCCATAATACTCCCATTTTTGTCATCAAAAAGAAATCTGGTAAATGGAGATTATTGCAAGATTTAAGAGCCATTAATAATGAGATGGTTATTATGAGACCTGCTCAATCAGGGATTCCTCAATTGTCTGCTTTGCCAAAAACCTGGCATGTTTTAGCTATAGATATTAAAGATTGTTTTTTTTTCAATTCCAATTCATCCCGAGGATAGTCCACGTTTTGCATTTACTATCCCTGCATTAAATCATGAAGGTCCTGATCAGAGATATGAATGGAAAGTACTCCCTCAAGGGATGGCTAACAGTCCAACTATGTTTCAAATATATGTTAACAAAGCAATCCAGCCACTTAGAAATCAAAATCCTGAACTACAAATATTTTACTATATGGATGATGTATTATTGGTACATAAAGATAAAAACATATTGCTGGAATGTTATGCCACACTTACAAACTTATTAAAAAATTATAATCTAGAGATAGCAATAGATAAAGTACAATTAAATTTTCCAATTAATTATTTAGGAGTTCTATTATCCTCAACCATGGTCTGTCCACCAAAAATTCAAATACGAGTAGATCAACTCAAATCACTTAACGACTTTCAAAAGTTATTAGGAGACATAAATTGGATAAGGCCTTATCTACGTATACCAACAGGAGAATTGGGACCTTTATTTGATATTCTAAAAGGTCCATCAGATCCAAATTCACCCCGCATGTTAACTCCTAAAGCAAGAAAGGCATTAAAAATTATTGAAACATATATGGAAAATATGCATTTGGATAGAATTGATATAAGTTTGCCTTTATTATTTATTGTACTACCAACAAAAAATATTCCTACAGGAGTATTTTGGCAAGAAGGTCCATTATTGTGGATACATTTATCTTATTCTCCTAACACTATTCTTACTAGGTATCCTGAGGCTGTAGGACAATTAATACTCAAAGGAATAAAAGCAGCGAAGGGAGTGTTTGGAATTTCTCCCAATAAAATTATTACTCCATATACTATGGATCAAATTGATGAGTTAGCTAATGAGTTAAATACTTGGGCAATAATCATGTGTAAATCTAATGTTTCATTTGATAATCATTTACCATCTAATCCTTTGTTGTCTTTTTGGTCTAAGCATCCTGTAGTTTTTCCTAAAATGACAAGAAAAACACCTATCATGAATGCTCCAAATATATTCACTGATGGGTCAAATAATGGTACATCAGCAGTAGTTACCCCTGATCAAACTTTTACATTTTTAGTACCCAAACAATCAGCTCAAAAGGTAGAGCTTAATGCAGTTTTACAAGCTTTTTTGATGTTTAAAGATTCTGTATTTAATTTATTTTCTTATAGTCAGTATGTAGTTAATGCTATAGTATCTCTTGAAGATGCTGGTAGGATTTCCCCTTCTTCTACTGTTTTCTCTTTGTTTTCCACTATACAAAGTCTAATCTGGGACAGAAAAGATCCATTCTAGGACATATTAGGGCACATACAGGATTGCCTGGAGCCCTTAGTTTAGGCAATGATTTAGCAGATAAAACTACACATGACATACATATTTTCTCTACATTTGAAGAAGCTACAAATTTTCATAAAAGGTTTCATGTTAATGCTAATACTTTACAAAAGCATTTTAAAATAACTAAGGAACAAGCCAGACATATAATAAAACAATGTCAAAATTGTGTGACATTTTTACCACAAGTTAATCTTGGAGTCAATCCTAGAGGACTGATACCTAACCATATTTGGCAGATGGACGTCACACACTTGCCAGAATTTGGAAAATTAAAATATTTACACGTTACAGTCGATACTTCTTCTGGATTTTTGATGGGCTCCCTTCATGCCGGAGAAAAAACTAAAGATGTTATAGCTCATTGCTTACAAAATTTTGCCACTGTGGGCGTTCCTAAACAGTTAAAAACCGATAATGGTCCTGGATATACCTCTACCTCTTTTAAACAATTTTGCTCATCATTTGGTATTACTCATATAACAGGAATCCCATACAATCCACAGGGACAAGGCATAGTTGAAAGAGCTCATCAAACTATTAAAACATACTTATTAAAGCAAAAAGAGGGAATTGGAAGGGGGTATATATCCCCCAAAGATAAACTTAAAATAACGCTTTTTACTCGATGCTGGGAGCCATTAGCCAAGTAGGTATGACAATTTCCTTGCCAGCATTACCACAATTCGCTGCACCAAACGATAGTTACATAGTCCAGTCAAGTTCTGCAAGCAGTTCAAAGCGGAGGAATCTATCAATACATAGTGTGTAATAATTAAATTTGATTATTCATAAGTCCTAAAAATACTTTCTTGAAAATATGAGTGAAGTACTCTCTGGATCTGCAGTGATTAGTTCAAATACATAATAATAAACAATCAAGTCTTTATTACATTCTATATTAGTAAATGACTTAAGAAACTATGGAAGACACAAAATATTTTTAAAGCATGATATTTGTTTATAGAATTTATATAGTCTGGCACATATGCTAAATTATTCTATAGTTAATTGAGAGCAAATATTTCTAACTCAGTTGACTTAGTTTTTTTTTTTAACTTAAGAAATAAAAACAATAGTGAGATGATTTCAATTTGAACATACTTGTTATTTAACTGACAGATATCTTGACTAGGTTGCCCTTGTGAATTTGTATCTTTAATCTCCTGAATGTATTTAAGCCAAAGAAAAACTAAAGAGGTCCAATAAGCTAACTAATAATATGGTATCCTAGTAAAACCAGCTGTTTTGCCTGAAAGGGCACAAAGATTTTGATCTGCAGAGGCCAGGAATGTTTATAGACTTCTTTCCCAGTGTCTATTAAGAGATATCTCCAGAAAATTTTGACACTAAAAATATAATAGAATTTAAATTAAGATAAAATTCTTTATGTTGTATCTCTGCAAACTGTAATATAATATATCTTGTAAGAATTATGCATAATTGTCTTGAGTGCTAGCAATTACCAGGCACTTTTATAAGCATCTTACATGTGGTAATTCATTTAATCCTCATATTTACCTTATGACTTTTACAAATTCATACTATTATTTCCACTGGAGAGATGGGATTTCTGAAGTTTTTGAAAGTTAAATAACTTGTCATATATCACACTGGAGTAGATGTTAGAACTCAATGTCTTAGGGCTGCCTACAAGGATACTAACCTGCAAAACGAGCTATCTTAGAACATTAGCTCTACACTCAATCTCTAGAGATTTTTAAGTTGGTTTAGTCTGGGTTGGGGTCCAGAAATCTCTTTCTATAAAACTTGCCTGAGATGATTCTGATGCTGTTGGGTTTAGGAACCACGTATTGGCCTTATTAAGTGATCATAAAGCTGAAGCACTGCTGTTGAAAGAGAAGCAACACTGATATGGCTAGTAGATAGATGGGTCATCTACCTCACTCACTCTACCCTCGAATAGAAGGAAGGAAGCAATGTTGCTGAATGTACCTCTAACTAATATCATGAAGTGTTGCTATGAAGTAAAGTCTTAGCAATAATAATTTCAGAACTCATGACAAAGTATAATGTGGGCCTTAATACAGAAGTACAACATTTAGTACAAATATGTAAGGGGACAACACCCCAAAGTGGAATACTCAGCAAGATGTAAGCAGAATATAGAGAAAGCTTAACAATTATAAAAAAAAAATAGAAAGGCAGAGGAGCACAACAGACACTAGTATGGCAATATGTAAATCAATGGATGTGTAACTGATGTGATTCTGCAATCTGTGTATGGGGTGAAGGTGGGAGTTCATAACCCACTTGAATCAAAGTGTGGAATATGATATGTCAAGAAATTTGTAATGTTTTGAACAACCCACAATAAAAAATTAAAAATATAAAAAAATAGGAAAACAATTTAAAAAAAGACAGTGTGACACTTCATCTGGGGAAAGATTTTTCATCAATCCTTCTTATGTATGTAGATTTAGAAATTTTATACCAAGAGAGTAGATGAGAACATCAGGAGAAGATGTGACTAGAGTACGAAGAGCTAACATAATTTCAATTCTTCTTTAAGGGAACCTACAAAGAAAGTTTATTAAATACATTTTAGTTGACAAAACTGAGGCTCAGAGAGGGTTCAGGGAGTTGGTTAAGTGGTAAGTCTGAGACTCAACCCAATATATATTTTTCTTTTAATTAATTATTTTTATTTATATATGACAGCGGAACATATTTCAATGCTTATTACACATATAGAGCACAATTTTCCATCTCTCTGGTTGTATACAAAGTGTATTCACATCAATTCGTGTCTTCATACATGTACTTTGGATAATAATGTCCATCACCATCGTTTCTAACCCCATGCCCCCTCCCTTCCCCTCCTACCACTCTCTCTGCCCTACCTAGAGTTCTTTTATTCTTCCCATGCTGCCTCTCCCTACCCCACTATGAATCCTTATATCAGAGAAAACATTCGACATTTGTTTTTTTGTCAAACCAATATGTAGACTTTGACTTCAAAGTCTACATATGCTTTTGAAAACTAGACTATAATTTAGTGGTTATTATTCTGATTGTTAACTTTTATGGTATAATATGTAGCTCTTATGCTATAACTTATAGTCAGTTATAATTAACAAATTATTTTCTTTTCATTATAAAGCTTTGCATTAAAGAATGCAGTCAGGTTTCATTGTAGATCAATATTTGACCTGAGGAGTTCTGCCTACCCCAATCAAATTACTAGTGCTAAGATGGATATACCACTATTTCCATTAATTGGGTTTATTCAATATCTGTGTGCTGTGCTTGACATTGAGCACAAAATAAAATCAACGGCCTGCTGAGATTTTCGTTTTTAAAAAGACTCTTTTGGTAGTTTATCACATAATTGGGAGGAAACAGGTAACTCTTGGTAAACAACAATGAACAGACTCTAGCGACCAAGATGACTGTAACATTCTCCTCAGCTTGCCTAACTTCAAACAGGTTTCTTCCTGAATAAAAGTCCCTGAGCTCTCTTTTCTTGAAGTGTTTATTTTAGAACACTTACAATTGTAAATTTTTTGCCTGTTTTTGAAATATATGTAAATCTTTCCCAGCTACTTGCCAGTTTTACAACCCAGGAAATATCTTTCTCAAAAACCTGCAAACCAATCTTTCAAAATGTAAACAGAAGAGGGCAGAGAGCCCCTATCTTCCAGCCTTACTGAAAGGTCTAACTTCAGTAGGTGCCATTTAGACAAACAGATGTCTTAATCACAGAGGAAAACATTTGAAAAGTCAGAAATAGCTCAGTGTACAGTACACTTCCCAGATCCCACTGATCAACTGTCTGCTATTCCCCCATCCCCCCCCCCCCATAATACCCTCAGTTATCTTCCCAGTAGTTCACCCCAGCATATAACAACCCTCATGTGTTTTTTTGTTTTGTTCTTTTCTTTTCAAAGGGGAATTGAATTCAGTCTTTTCCTCATGTTGCTATATCCCTGAGTAAAGTCTTCCTTGCCTGTTTAACTTTGGTGCAATTCGTACTTAGAAATCTTAACCAGAGCTTCAGATTTAGGGTAATATCTTAAAGAGCCAGAGCAGTCTTAATGAAGAAGAGAGGACATTCTCTGAAATCTAAGATTTTACTTCTCAATCACAAGTGGGAAGAGCTTTCTAATAAAAGAAAAAGGTCTAAATAAAAGTTCAAAGGTATAAAGCCAAATCCATGGGACAGTAAAGAGAAAAGGTATTTCAAAGCAGAGGCATGCCACTTAAGGAAAAAGCCGTCTCCATCCTCTGCACTATAACACTGTGTTCTGAGGGCTATTTCTGCACCTTGTAGATATGTACAGGAGTATCTCTGGCCTTGGTGCACTTGATGCCAGTAGCATTTTTACACTGTAAACCAAAAATGTTTCCAGGAATTGTCCTAGGCAAAAATGGCCTTATTGAGGACCAGTGGAATAGAGTGAAATAAAGCCTTTAAATGCATATAGTTATTGTGCTCCCTGGAATGGTTCTGATGTCCATATTAGACTTTTACACCCCACAATATATAATAATCCCCCAAATGGTTTATTTTTGTAATGTACAGACTCATAGTGCACACAAATGTGAAGTAAAATGATAACTTAATGGAAATATATTAACCAGCTGGCACACCTCATGGAAGACAGAGGCCATTGGTCAATCCATTCACCCACACCTATGCTCATGGCCATCACAGTAGTGTCAACTAAATGGATTCACTGACTCAGTATGAATTCGATTCTATTTTGGGGGCAAAAAGAGTCAGAAATTGCTCAAATTTTATGGTTGAGACCTTATCTGAGAATCTGTGTGTTTATAGAAGAGACTAACAGTTGTAAGGGCTCTTTGAATTTTTTTTTTTCCCTTAGATGTTTGTAATCACTTTTTTCTGAGTCACTTAATTTTACATTGGAGGTGGTCAAGCTCAGCTTTCATCAAGTGAAGACTAGTCTCGTTTCCCTAGGAAGTTTTCTCTCCAATTAGACAGTGGGCCTGCAACAAAGAGCTTCCTAACTGTGATTTAATAATTTTGCCTTCCACCTTTGTTTACCAGGCTGACTTTGAAAAAAAATCTCAATACCAAAATTATTTTTTCTACTAGTGTTTTCTTCTTGCCTTGAAACCCTAATTTAAAATTCAGTTACTGTTTATCAGATATACAGAACTGAAGGTATTTATAAAACATTTTTATGTTGATTTAACAAACTGCTGTAAATACATCAACTTTCCAACAAAATAAAGAATACAAAACCTTAAATACCATAGTTACAATTGTGCTAAAATGATTTTTTAAAGGCCTTTGTTGCTAAGTGGAGTTTACAATAATGTTTCATTCTAAATAATAGCCTAACCTTTGTTGTGAATTAATGTTGATGCCATTAAATTGGCTGTACTGCTGACTGTGAATCAGAATTGCTAATTATTACAAAAAAAGGGGGGGAATGCAAATAGTGTGGACATGCTTGATCTCAGCTAGCAGAACTAAAAATAATCCAACAACAAATAAAACCACCTCAGTTACTCTTAGAAGTAGAGAATTTTGGCTTTCACTGCAGATGCATTTTGAAATATTTCATATGTAGTTTACAGATGCTAAATGTTCCAGACCGATAAGGTCCTTTATACTTAGACAAATGAGAAGCTTTATTTTTACTTTTCCAGTGTTTTGGGGGGGGGAATAAACAAACTGTATTTCCTACTGGTTCTACATATGGTTTATTATGGTTATTTATTTAGATTTGAAACATTACAGTTAGAAGAACATGAAATGCATTTGGTAGAATTGTAAGAGAAAGAGAAGTATATTATTTTTCAAGGCAAATGAAAATTCATGTCTGTTACATGGCCCCTTAAAGCTTGATGTAGGAATGATTAGTGCTTTCCCACAGAATAGATATTAAGTCTCATTGAACAGGTCATTTAGAAAGAACAGTTTCTTTCTGTGTGTGTTCTGAAAAGACTGACCTTCAATTTTCTTCATTAAAAGTAGGATAAAGAAATGGCATTATATTTTGATTATTGAAGATATCATGGAAAAAGATAAAATGGAGAGCCCATTTAACATCTGGCTTATGTTCTTCAACAATTTGTGGAATGAAAAATTTCATACATAAAAAAAACTATTCAACCTTCAAATAAGCAAATAAGACTAATTAAAACTTCTGACCTATCAAAGTGGAAAACATTTTAAAATCATGCTAAATGATGTTGAGAACCTGATGAGACAAGTACTTTTTTTCCTTGCTACCATAGTACCATATACAAATTCCTTGATCTGGCAACACTATTTCAATTAAATTATCCAAAGTACATGTATGAAGACATGAATTGACATAAATATACTTTGTATACAACCAGAGATATGAAAAATTGTGCTCTATATGTGTAATAAGAATTGTAATGCATTCTGCTGTCATATATAATTTTTTTTAAAAGTAAAAAAAAAAAAAGAAAAGAATCAGAGACTTAGGTAACAATTTTTATAAAAGATCATCAGGATAGCATTAGTAGTCTCAAATTACCTAAATATGTTTTTGTTTTTTTGATACAGGGATTGAACCTGGGTGTGCTCAACTACTGATCCACATCCCCAGCCCTTTCTAATTTTTATTTAGAGACAGGGTCTCACTAAATTGCTTAGGGCCTCTCTAAGTTGCTGAGACTAGCTTTGAAGTCATGATCCTCCTGCCTCACAGCCTCCTGCGCTGCTGGGATTACAGGTGTATACCACTTCTCCCAGACTAAATACATTTTACCTATTTCTTTCTTTCTTTCTTTTTTTAATACATGTTTATTTTATTTATTTATGTGGTGCTGAGGATTGAAATCAGTGCCTCACACATGCAAGGCAAGCGCTCTACCGCTGAGCCACAACCCCAGCCCCTGACCTATTTCTTTAACAGTAAATATTTAGTCATTTAAATATTGCATTCAAAATGCTTTTAGTATAATAGGAACATGTTAATAATTTGATATTAAATAAAAACTTGAATAATGCTGCAAGATTCTAAATTTTAAAACAAAAACTCAACTGATATTTTTTAAACAACAATAATACCAAAAAAGAACACAAAGAGACACACTTGAATCAGGCTTGGTGGAGCATGCCCATTATTCCAATCACTTAGGAGTCTGAAGCAGAAGGATCTTGAGCTCCAGGTCAGCCTCGGCAACTTAGTGTAGATACTGTCTCAAAAGAAAGAGGACTGGGGATGTAATTCAGTGGTAACACTCTGAGTTCAGTCTCAGAACTCCTATTGTCTACAATAGGGGTGGGAGGACCTAGGAAGGAGGACTAAAAATTGAGAAAAATTATATAAAATGAAAGTGTATGATCTGACATGCAAATTCACTTTATTTTCTGTTTACAATTTGGAATCTTGGGGCATTATTCACATTTTCACTTAAAATTATTAATATATTTATATATTACTAAAAATATTTTGAATGCATAATTTTAATGGCTGAAAAATACGCTATTAAAGAAATAGACCAAAATTCATTTAAGTATTTTGTGAACACAAATCTTATTTTGATCATCAATTTACAGGTTAATTGGTGACTTGAAGGTTTTGTACATTTTTAAAAATTTCCTCAAGTTTAGAAAATTGATAATTTCCTAAAAGTGAAAGTAAACATTTTGATGGATAATTGCTTGTGTGTATATATATACACACACACACACACACATATCTGAATATATATGTATATGTATGTGTGTGTGTGTATATATATATATATATATATATATATATATATATATATATGCAAGTCTTAAGTAGTATTTATGAAATAATGTAAAAAAAAAGTTTATATGAAGGAAAATTATATAATTTCCAGAAAGGATTAAACCTAAAACCATAAGAACTGATTTCAAAGTCTTTTGAGATTGAAAGATGGCTGGCAACAGAATAGTTTGCCTTCTTTTTAAAAATAAGCAAACAAAAGCAATCCCCACTGGCTTTAATGTACACCAGTTTTTGTTTTTGTTTTGTTTTGTACCCTTAATGTGTCCTTGAGGAGTGTGAGGTCTCAAGGGTTGTCAAGTTTCTTGACTAAAACTTATATACTATTTTCTTTCTGGAGATGGAAGTGATAAGGAATATGGTTCACAGAAATAAGCAATTGAAAATAGAAGGCATGTAACTATTACATTGTCATTTAATGATTGTGAACTACATGCATGTGATCACAGAGATTTTTCATCACAAAATGATTCTTAATGATCAATCTAATATTATCTACAATTATGTACTCTCTGTATTTTACTAAGGATTCAGTTTGAAGACCATTGTGTCAAAGTGTTATCTAGCCAAATATAAAAATGACTCTGGATAGGTAATGCATAATTACTAGTATCTGATAAAATATCACTTTATTGGTTTTCCAGGAGAGAGCAGAACTCTGCAGTAGATCTGCAATGATTTTGACTGTCTACAAGGGTGGGACAACCTAGGAAGGAGGACAAGTCTATGAAATGAAGGCGTGTGATCCAACATATGATTGTACTCTATTTCAGTGCTTTACTTAGAGAGCTAACACTGAGATTTAAGAAAAAGATCTCCAAAGATTCTTGATTCGAAAAATGAAGTTGAATCCTGGAGCTTTTAATCTTATTTTCCAATCACACATCTTTCATCTTTTTTTTTTTCTGGTTGTATACACAGTATATTCACACCAATTCATGTCTTCATACCTGTACTTTGGATAATAATGATCATCACATTCCATCATCTTTAGTAACCCCATGCCCCCTCCCATCCCCTCCAACCCATCTATCCTATCTAGAGTTTCTTTATTCTTTATCCTGCTCCCTATCCCACTATGAATCAGCTGGCATTTGTTTTTTTGGGGATTGGTTAACTTCACTTAGCATTATCTTCTCTAACTCTGTCCATATACCTGCAAATGCCATGATTTTATTCTCTTTTATTGCTGAGTAATATTTCATTGTGTATATATGCCACATTTTTAATGCCATCTATTGAAGGGTATCTAGGTTGTTTCCACAGTTGAGTTATTGTGAATTGTGGGGCTATAAATATTGGTGTGGCTGTTTCCCTGTGGTATGCTGTTTTTAAGTCTTTTGGGTATAGACCGAGAAGAAAGATAGTCAAATGGTGGTTCCATTCCCAATTTTCCGAGAAATCTCCATACTGCTTTCCATATTGGCTGCAATAATTTGCAGTCCCACCAGCAGTGTATGCGCCAATCACACAGTATTAGAAATTTGATCAAGTTCAATTAAACAATATCTAATAGAGGTTATCAATACTTCTATATATTCCATGGGTCTTTTCTAGATACTAGGATATCTTTTCTTTGTAAGAATATTTAGTACTTCTGTTTTTTAATAAGAAACTTTTTTTTTTGTATAGTTCCCTACCTCTCCCACAAAGAGTTGGTATAATCTGATGTATGAAAATAATTAACATATCATAGTTTCTGCTTTATGAGATCAAATCCAAGATTTAAAAACAGGTTTGCTACTTCTAATTTAAGAAGTGATTACATATTAAATCAAGTAATCTATAGATTGGTACTCTTTAAACAATTTATATTATATTGTATTCTATAAAGAATACATTTAAAACTTTCTAAAGAAGACAAATTCCCACTTTTCTAAGCTACTCATTATTTTGTTTCAGATAAAACTTTGAAATAAAAAGCTTTTCTGAGTTTTGAAGGATTCAGCTATTTTCTTTAACAATAAAAAGGAAGGATTTTTATGTTCAGAATCATTCATTGAAAGGGACTGGCTTCTGCTCTCTTCAGATTAATCTTACTATAGTTATTTCCTTGAGCAGCCATCAAATACACAGTATTAGCATAAAACCATAACTTTGCTTTTCACTTTTGCCAATATTAAGATTATACTGCCATCTGATTCATAGGCAAGTTTGCGGACATCCATCATGTTAAATATATTTTAGACTCTAAAAAATTACTCATCAGCTTTTTATTAACTCATATATCATGTATATTCAGACACACAGACACGTGGTTAAGACAGGCATTTCTTAATCTTACAGAAACATGAGGGATTTAAATAAAATTTCTGTAAGATTTGCAACTATTTAGAAATTGGCTATTGGAGTAAAACACAATCCTAGACAGGACAAATTTGGTGAGCTGATGAAAATAAGAGCAAGGGTGCCTCTCATGTACAGCAGGTTGATGTGTTATTGAATTTGAGAGGCACTCTGTAATTAATAATGAGAATAGAAACACATATATAAAGAGAAGAAGAAACTCTTGTAGAGGGGTCTTGAGAATCTGAGGGTCCAAACTTTCCTCAGGTTGTGAGGTTCTGTTTTCTTTCACAGTAGCATTTCAATAGTAATAAAAGCATGATGGCAACTTCTATTTTTGAACAATAACCTTATTGTTATTAAATTCTTAATTATAATGACATTCACTTTTGTAAAGAAGTGCTCACTTTTAAAATTATAATATTTAAGAAAATTGGAAGATAGATCACAGTCAGAAAGTCTACTGGATTGAAAATTTGCAGTTTTCTGTTTTCCCTAAATCTATCTGATAAGGTGAATGAGACTATATAAAGAAATTAATTTATTTGTTAATTTAATAACAAGTATCTGATGTCCACCAGGTACACTTGTAAACACTAGAGGTACAATGGAGTACAAAATAGATAAGGTTCATACCATTTAACATAAGCAAATACACATAAACATAAGCAAACACACAAATAAAAAAATTTCAAGTGGTGATAAGAATCATAAAAATGAAGGAGAATAGAAAGAAGGGTCACTTAATAGTGTAGTCAAAGAGGAACTCTGGGAATGTGGCATTGGAGCAGATGTCCAAATGATAGGCCAAAGCAAGTCATGCCTCTGTTTAAGGAGACTCTAAGGAAGGCCCCATGATGGAAAGTTTGTCTCAAGAGTAGCAAGGAGGTTATGGTAATGAAAACAGAGAAAGGAAGGAAAGGGAGGTAGAGCAGTAGTCAATGATAAGTGACATATGTGGGGTATTGCAGGCCATAGAAAGGATCTTGAATTTCTAAAGAGATCCTAAGTGGATGATTTTAAACATTATGTTTTAAACAACCACTAAGGTAATCCCCAAATAAGCAATTGATAAAATCAATATGAGTTTTAAATAATTTTCACTTCATAGCCTATTCATTCATTTAATGGATTTTGTAGATTTTAAGATCAATTGAGTAACTAGTTCATATTTGGATATATAAGATGATCAAACAGGAGAGTTGCATGTGTCTTTAAGTGAGACAGAAATAGATTCAAAAAAAGGCCAAAAATTAATTTGTCAAAAACAAGTTTTAAAAAAATATTAATTAGTTGTTTTAAACTGACTTGCTAAGGCATAAAATTAAATGCCACTGAAAGAATTTCAGGCTGAAAGGTATGGTAAAAAATAACTTCCATGCTCAGGGCAATGGCCAATGTCTGTAATCCCCACAGCTCAGGAAAAAAAGGATCAAGAGTTCAAAGCCAGCCTCAGCAATTTAGTGAGGTCCTAAGCAACTCAGTGAGACCCTGTCTCTGAATAAAATACAAAATAGGACTGGAGATTGGGGATGTGGCTCAGTGGTTTAGATCCCCTGAGTTCAATCCCTTGTACCAAAAAAAAAAAAAAGAAAGAAAAGAAAAATTCTATGAGGAGGAGGTGAAGTTCCAAATACCAAGCCAACTTTCTGAATATTTCTGCTGTTTAGAAAGAAATCACATTGAATTAGGTATATGTAAATGTGATTCACTATCAGCAAAAAAATTGCAATTTATTGTCCTGACTAAGCTGCTGTTTTAAAAAGTACGAAAGTTTTAAAAATAATTGATATTCTGAAATAAATGCATTATGACAAAATGTAAAATGCAATTGATATAAAATTCACAGTTAAAAAATGTTGACTATAATACCAGAATGTTAGTAATAAATAACAAATCTATTGCCCTCAAAGCTCCCATCACTAAAATGATCCTACTAGATAAAAATGTCTCAGAATAATTAACATCAATATTTATTTTGTCTCTATAAAATGTAACTTCTATTTTTACAACAAGTTCAACTACAACATATAAATGTATTTAGTAAAATGACTTCTTATTTTATGTTATGAAAAATTGAAAGTAAGCACATTGATGAACCAACACCTAGTATAGACATGGACACTGTAATGGCATGTTTAGAATGCAGCTAAAGGATTCATGGGCTTGATAACTCTCTGTAGTATCAAGAATTATCAAGTTGATACTGTGATTATATTTCAGCATTTAGCCCAGATTGTAAATAAACCAATAATATTTTTTGAAAACATTTTGTACACACCTAATATATACTACAATGTCTACCTATAAGTTATCCATATGTTTTATTAGAACACTGTTTTAATAACCAAGAAACTAAAAGTCAAATTAATTGCCCAACTGTAGTTATGATTTTTTCTCAGGTGTTTTGTTGAATTTTCTCACTTTCTACATCCTATTTTTATCCCAATTTGCAGCTTTCATTTGTTTTGTTTAAATCATTGAACACCTAAATATTTTAAAAGACAATTGTAAGGAATAGGTTAAACAGTCTGCATTTATTTAAAAACCTCATGGTTGCCAATGCACCCTCCTAAACTCTTTTGCTCAGACTGTGAGTTGTGGTCCTATCATGGTCTCCATTAATTATAAGAGAAAACAGAATGAAAAACATAAAATACTCGATGACTGTCAGAACAGTAAGTGAGTGTGGCTGATACCACACTATAGGCCCAGCTGTTCTCAATGCAAGAGCTAAATTAGCTTCTAATTACCACTCTAAGATATCTGTTAAGAAGCAGGACTGAGAAATGGGTGGCAAGTTTGATGGATGCTTGAGTCTTCATCATGTCAGCTCAGAGGTTACAGTCACTAGGCACATAAGAGTTATTTGAGTAATGAAGTAATGGGCTTAATGATGAATTAGATAAGCTCTGAGATCATTACAATATAATTATACTAAATTAATGAAATATAAGGATAAAAGTGTTACAGAAAGCTGCATGTGTTTTATTTGGGTCAAAGATGTAGGGGCTCTTATTTCTGTACAATAAATGAAGAATAGACTATACTGCTTTACTATTTATGTGCTTTATCAGATTTAAAGCGAGTAATTGGGCCCTGACTTATTAGAGGAAATGGTTTCTGAGTGACTACCAAGATTCACTTTACAAATTCATTCATGATTAAGGATTAATCCTTTTTTTTTTTTTTTTTTGGCTTTGGAAAAATCTCTCTCTAAAATGTCCTATGGAAAATATAAAAGAACATCTTTGTAAAGTTAATATCATTGAAGAATTAAAAACAGAGATAATTACATGTTTAATATTTAACCTCTTTTAATTTGAAGAACTTCATATCACACAGCTGGGTGCTATTAGAAAAGAGCTCTTCTATTAAAAAAAAAGAAGAAAGAAAAGAGAAAGCTCTTCTGTCTGAGCCCATTCACTTGCTGTATAAACTTAATTCTATTATTATTAAACTTCACTTGTGCAATGGCTTGAAGAATATTCAGTGTGTCATACTATTTTACTGTTCTATCTTATCCCATAAGTCTGTAATTCTTATTTCAGAAAGGATGTCAAAAGATGAGAAGCCTGAGAGGGTGGACATCATTTAGTTAGGTTCATCCCTTTTGTATCTAAATATGCTGTTTATTTCAAAGCAAAAAGCCAAGTCATAGAAAGATAATGTGGTCATTAAAATACTAAGTTTTGGGCTGAGGATGTGGCTCAAGCGGTAATGCGCTAACCTAACATGTGCGTGGTGCTGGGTTCGATCCTCAACACCATATAAAAATAAAATAAAGATGTTGTGTCCACCAAAAACTGAAAAATAAATATTAAAAAATTCTCTCTCTTCTCTCTCTCTTTAAAAAAATATTAAGTTTTACACGTTAATTTTGATTTTGATTACATTATTATTGTGAGTTTTTAAATTGCATCTCGAAAATCAACCATTTTTTTCTTTCCATTTATTTCACATGAGATAAACTATTTTAATGAACACTATCTCTTATTTCAATGTAGTTAAAATATATAACAATACAAGTCACAAGTATGGCAGCAAAGCAATGCTTTGAATAGTATGTCCAACTACAAATGTTAATTTGTATAGACTTTTAAGAAAATAAAAATATACTAATCTAACATCCAATGCAACAAGATATTCATTTTTATGTGGAGAGCTACTCACATGAATAAATAACTTCTGTGAGTTAATAAAACCAATCCCTATGTCAATGTGCTATGACAGAATGCAAGGAGGTTAAAATACTGCCAGGATATAAAGCACCTGGACGGAATTAAATATCTATCAAAACTACATATGTGGCATATTAAAAGCATACAAAAATATTTGTAGAATGAATAAACATGTTAGGTGAAAACATATATAACAATTTTTCTCTTGGTTGCTGGACAATACTGGTATTACTTCATGTCCTGAGGTCTACAGATTGACTCTCAAGAACACTCAAGGGACCCTTTGTTATCTGAGTGAACTTCATACCATATAGGATATAATGATCAACTTTAAAGAATCTTCAACCTAATTATTTCAGAACACTGGGTTCATCAATCTCTTAGAAACCAATTCCATTAACCAAGATAATCAGACTTCTTTATACAAAACAGAATGCTGACTTACTCATATTAAATGACACCTTGCATTGTCTGACTTCCTCATTGTCTCACTGCAGGTAGTTCTACACAGAAAACCAAATCATAAACCAAAGAGGGTTTGGTGGGTTGTGAATTATCACAAGGAAAGCTGGGAAAATCAAATCTGAATTTGGTTTCCAACAGTCTGATATGTCTATTTTGTAGCCAGGATTTTTTTGTTTAGGGGACAGGAAATTGAGAATTACTATTCAGCTAAAAGTATCTCTTCTAGATGTTATCATTAGCATTTGAAACTAAGAGGTTTTTGTTTGTTATACCATCCAAAACTTTGTATCCTTCTCAGATGACCCAATCTGTCTGGAAATTGGAATATTTCCACCATGGTGTCCTGTGGAAACTTTCAATTTATCTGCATGTCTAAAAGTTTCTATTTATAAAACCATAATTATTTTGGGAAGAAATGGGGTACAAAAGCTCTAGGACACATTGATGTAAAAAGTTCATTCCCTTCCTGGTACTTTAAATTTATTCCTGGATATTATCATTCTCTTTTTTGGAGTTCTAGTAGCTTGGAGAGAGGAATAATATGGAAACAACTCTGTTAAGTCACAAACATCTGAGGTGAAAGTAGAAGGAATGTTGATCACTGTCTCAGAAGCTGACCGTTATACCCACTCTTCTTCCATGGACTAAATATCATCAGGGTAGTAGAATTCACTTCAGATTAAAGGTTAGATTATCAGGAAAAGGTCTTTCTTACCTCTAGAAATAATTATCTAACATTAGAACACATTGTTTAATCTCATCTGTAAATAACATTGCATAGTTATCAGAAGTTCTTTACTCCAGCATGAGTGCGACATTCACAGAACTCTACAAGTAAATATGGCTAACTATAGCAGCACTTCTTGGGTCAAGAGAATACAAACCAGAAAAGAAAAATGTACTATAGCCTCAGGACAGAAGATAAAAGCATGAATATTTTTTATAAGTCCCTAATTGAGGAAGATTAGACAAGATTTTTAACTTCTTTCAAATGTTTTTACAAGTCTCTGAGTTCACAGAATTCCTATTATATCTGCAAGCTAAAGAAAAACATACAAATGGATACCAAGACTGGTCATACGATAACAATTTGTGGTAAGACTGGCCTCTCCACTTTCTTTTCTTATTACATTTCTGCTTAAAAATGGCTGACTGTAAGATCGTGCTCCTAATAGAGGAAAAAGTAGGTCCAAATCTTCATCATGTTGGATTAGGCCCAATTTCCTTAATAAAACTCCTAAAACTCAAGAAATAAAATCAAGAATTTATAAATGGAGTGGACTCAAACTAAAAAGCTTCTTAGCAAAAGATACAATTAATGAGGTGAATAGAGAACCTACATTTTGGAAGCAAATTTTTGCCACACACATGTCAGATAGAGCACTAATCTCCAGGATATATAAAGAACTCAAAAAATTTAACACCAAAAAGATAAACAACCCAATCAACAAATTGGCTAAGGAGCTGAACAGACACTTCTCAGAAGAAGATATATATTCGATCAACAAATATATGAAAATATGTTCAACATCTCTAACAATTAAAGAAACACAAATCAAAACTGCTCATCTCACTCCAGTTAGAATGGCAATTTTCAAGAACACAAGTAACGATAAATGTTGGTTAGGATGTGGGGAAAAAGGTACATTCATACAATGCTGGTGGGAGTGCAAATTTGTGCAAGCACTCTTGAAAGCACTATGGAGATTCCTTAGAAAACATGGAATGGAATCACCATTTGACCCAGCTATCCCACTCCTCAGTCTATAGCAAAGAACTTAAAATCATCATACTACCGTATGATGATTTTAGCCATATCACTATGGCTAAAATAGCCATATCACTGTTTATAGCAGCTCAATTCACAAAAGTAGCTAAACTGTGTAGGCAACCTAGGATGCCCTTCAATAGATGAATGTATAAAGAAATTATAAGATATACATACACACACACACACACACACACATGCACACAATAAAATATTACTCAGCATTAAAAGAGAATAAAATTATGGCATTAGCAGGTAAATGGATAGAGTTGGAGAATATCATGCTAAGTAAAGTAAGGCCAATTGCAAAAAAGCAAAGGCTGACTGCATTTTTTAACCTCTAGGAAAATTTATATTGTTTACATATATCTTTCTAGTTTGTATCAATGAATTTTATGGCAATAAAAAACAAAATCTTATCAAAGTTTGGTGATGCCAAATAACTTGGTTTTATGATTGCCAAAGAGAACTTACACTCATATTCTATGTGTATATCTCTTGGTAATTTAAAATTTTTATGTGTATTCTGTCCTTGGACTCTTGCTTTCTTCATTTCTTGTTCTATTTACTTTAATGTGATCTCATATGTGGAAAATGAAAACATGTTACTTTGCAGTATGGCAGGGTGAATTAATTATTAACACAAAATGGTATACACATAATAATTGTAATATATTAAGCATATGTTTTAGATTTCAAAATACAAGAAAAAATTCAGAACCTTAGTGGCTTAAATAATAAGAAATTAATTTTTGCATACACATTCCACTGATCTAACCTTGGCAGGGCTTGGTGGCACTTCTTCAGGTTTTAGAGTATCCCAGCCTGTCTCCAAACTGCTGGTTGGAATGAAATCTGTTCTATATTTCTCCCAGGTGCCTTTTACTAGTGACCACCTGGGACATGTTCTTCTCATGGAAAATGGCAGAAGTATAAGAGAGCAAGCAAATCAATACAGACACATTTAAAAATCTTTGTTCAAATATGTTTATATTCCACAGTCCAGACCAAGTCATGTGACCAAGTTCATGCAAGGCATAACTGTACATAAACCTTAAGAATGAGAAAGGGGCTGGGCGTGGTGGTGAACAACTGTAATCCCAGTGGCTCAGAAGGATGAGGAAGAGGATTATGAGTTCAAAGCCAGCCTCAGCAAAAACAAGATACTAAGCAACTCAGTGAGACCCGGATTCTAAATAAAATACAAAAAACTGGTTGAGTGCCCTGAGTTTAATCCTCAGTATCCCCCACCACCCCCCTCTAAAAAGAATGAGAGAGAGGATTAAATACCTACCAAACAATAACCCACTGGATCACTGGACTATAAATGGGAATATAATTCTTAAAGTTATCTGCCATGGAAGGTCAGACTTCATTGTACAGACAAATGGAAACTTCTGAAGTCCCACTCCAAGGCACTGATTAGGTCCCATTTATTGTTATGTATACTGGCAGACAGTTGTGGCCACCATGTTGGCTGGCTATGAGGCTCTTATACTTTCTACTCCTGTGATAAACTGGCCCAGGAAAAGTTGATTCATCACAGGATGTAATCTTACTCATCCTCCCCATTTTATTCACTGAGCATGTCTATGGGTGGATCTTGCTGTAGTTTAAATGTTTATGTAGCCCTGCACACCAAATTCATATGCTGAAATCTTACCACTCAAGGTGCTAGTATTAGGGGATGGACTTTTGGAAGGTGACACATAATTGTGTTAAATATGCTCATATTCCACTGGCCAGATCAATTTACATGACTAAGACCATGTAGTGCATGACTGAATACAAACTTAACGAATGACAAACAGGCGGAGCTGTTTTATGAAAAAGAGAGCTGAGAAAGACCCGTCACTCCTCCAAGCATGGAAGGACACAGCCAGAAAATGACATCTACAAACCAGAAAGCCCCTACCAGACACCAAATAAGCCAGTATCTCAAACTTGGAATTCCTGATCTACAGAAGGCGAAAAATGAATGTCTTCTGTTAATAATCTACCCAGTTTATCATATTTTGTTATTGTATTCATATTAATTGTAGTCATATTAATACAAAACCACAATTCATTCTCCTCTGAAAATATTCTCTAAGTAGACAAAAAGCATATCTGATTTCTGTTATATTATTTATGATTATGATTATGGCACAGTGTTTAGAATGGAAACACTTAAGGCACAGCCATCATTGGGGGAGCAAGAACTTGAACTACTAAAACAATAAGAGCAGAGGATGGAAAGGAAAGGGCATGCTTAAAAAATGGTGAAACTAATGGGCCTTGGAAAGTGGTTACATGAAGACTACCAAGTTTTTTAACTGGCATTGTCAGGTGAAAGGTTGTTATCTCTGTTGTATTCATTAGCAATAAAATATTTTGCAAAAATCCATTAATATTTCTACCCAAATGATAATGTCTTAAGGGTGAGAGAGACTACTAAATGTTACCGATTATCTCACCAACGCAGAAGAGTTCTTTCATAGCATCACAAAGATATTTATCCATTTTCTACTAAGCATTTTTCTGGTGATTGGTAGATAAGTTTTTTTATACAATATTACTTTTCATTGAGTTTTAATGATAAGATAGATAGCCTTGTCATAAATTTATGTTCTTCAAAAATATTATTTCTACCGCCTCTATCACTAGTTAGGGTAGCTCTGCTGCATACACTCCAGATGTTTAAGAATGGAACTTCTGAAACCAAATACTTTAGGACCAACTGACTTTCTCTCCTTTCCCTTCCCCCAAAACAACCTGTTGGTCTTAACATAAAGTCAACTATAATTCTTGCATATTTTTTTACATAAAATAGTTAGGTATTTTCTTCAGAAATAAGTAACAGGTTTACCTTAGTCATCAGTGTCAATCAATATATTTTTCCCCTATTGGGTTTGAAATGATCTAGCTTTAATTTCTTCTGAAGATTTAGTTTAATATTCTGCATAAGGAACCTCCTATTTGCTTTTATTTTATTTTTCAACACTAAGGATTGAATTCAAGACTTAGCACATACTAGCCAAGTGCACAACCATTGAGCTTTATTTCCAGCCCAATTTCAATGTTTTATCTCCTCATTTATTCTGCTTTCAGCTATCTTTTTAATTTAATTAGCATCTTTGATTCCCTGAAAACTGCTCAAAAAATTTTTAACTCCAGATTTTTATTGTTTTTCCCAATTTATTTATTTACTTTTCATCCTCTCTAGTAAATCAAATGTAGAGTCCCATTTCTCAAGTTCCTACATGTTTAGACAACTGATGGCTTGTATTTATACCACTTGGGCTTGTTTACTAACAAATGTCACAGATCCCTCAGGCTATTCATATGAGAACATATTTTCTGAGATTTTTAGATTAGCTCTTACTTTTTTTCTTTATCCCTTCTAAATTAGTATGCATTTTGTTGTTGAGAAAACTATATTTTTCATTCATTCATTTAGTTTTTTTCCCCATTCATTGCATAATTACACCCCAACCACAATGACAGACATTGGCACAAGACACTAAAACAAAAACTTTGCAGTGTAGGAGTTCACAACTTAATTGGACACCGGAATTGAGCATATAACAGCAATGCTAAATGTTAAGATAGACATACAGACCCAGGGTCAACAAAGACTTTTCAACAGAACAAGTACTTGCCTATGAAAAACAGAAATTTATCCAACAAGGGAAGAAAGAACATTTCAAGCAAGCTAATCAACTTGCACTTTCTGAGTGTTAGACTTTTTTCACACAAGAAATCATCAAACTTTAAAAACAATATTCCAAAGATCTTTCTTTCTTCCTTCCTATTTTTTCATACTGTCTCTGGCCTATTTTCCTGGTTGCCTATTGTTAAACGATCAATAGTTTTACATTTTTTTTGTTAAGTCTATTCATTCTATCATAAAAATGCCTGTTTTAATCAAAGATACTTATAGAAAGATGCTTCATTTGATTTGAAAAAAGGAATCAACAGTAGTTTAGTCATATTTTTTGAATAGTGTAATGGAAACAGGAATTGACAAAAAAAGTTATTATCTATCTTCTGGAAATAAATATTGCCAAAGAACTTGATTCTCCTCTTGAAAGCCTATGCTGAGACACACACTTCTTTTATTTTAATGCATTCATTTCTTTATGGATGAATTATGCTGTGAGGTTTGGTCTACTTAACTGACTTGTTCATGCACTGTAATGAAAGAAAGGAATGCCAGTACACTAGAATTGAAAAGCCTGCCTTTGAATGTTCATGACAAAACAAAAGGAATAAGAAAGCAACATCAGCAGAATATACAAAAGGAGGAAAAAAAGAATTGCCAATCATACCACAACCTTAAGAAAATTTACTCATTGAAAATAAAATGTAAATCCATCCTTAGCACTGGCAGAAAAGAATCGTGCTCAAATTTAGTCCCACATTGGAAGGAATCCTTTCCCGACAGAGTAACAAATGAAAATTGGATAAGGGACACATTTTCAGTGAAAAAGACACACTGCCAGATGGCTTCTTGGCAAAGGAAAGGGAAGAGTTGATTAAACTGTCATGTGATAACTTCAAATTCTGCAAAGTACAGCCTAGCAACTTCTCATTGAGAAGAATAAAGGAGGACAAATCAGGTACTAGACATGATTTTGACATTATTAAGGTTTAACTACTTTGCAGTTCCATTTGTTTTCTGCCATTGCTTTCAATAAGGAAAAACACAAAATTAATCTTAACCAAGAATAAAATTTTCTGCAGAACAAAACTTGAGTTTCCTCAGAACGACATCTTTAAAATCTTGGTGCAAACACACAACTCACAAAACACATATTGCTTTTCAAGGAAAACACAATGTTCACATTCATCTACAGGCACTGCTATTTTAAGGTGAATTAAGTTTTTGCAATCCTTAAAATGCTGAAGGACAAAAGAAGGTCCCATTAAACATGTGCCAAAATGTGATTGTGTCCCCTAATGGACTTGTTACCCTTGTCTGTCTTTCATCTCTCTTTCTTCTTCTAGTAAGAAATCACTAGTTTGCTTCAAATCTACACTGGCTTATCTGCAGGAGTTGTCAATCATACAGTTTCCAATCTTTCTGCCTTGGGAGAGCCAATGGCAATACTCCATTCCTTGGGTTTCCAGGGCTTGGTTCAGGGATGGCACCTAACTCACATGGAGCAATTGGCACCAATTTTGAGACTAGTTTAGATGTTGGATGGAGTCTCTGCTTCTGATACATCCAGATGCTAAAGAACATGCCAGCTCATTACTGCCACATAGTGCAGGCATACATAAGAATGAAGGATAACCCAGGAAGCTGACAAAAATGAGAGAAAAGGAAAGAAATAGTTCTGTTGGCATTGTTTTCATGATAGACTTAAGAACATTTCTGATCTTATAATTTCCAATCATATGAGCGATTAATGTTTTTTTTTTAATTATTGTCATTTTGAAAAGTTTCTTGACTAATCTACTAAAAAACTGTTTGGGAGATGAACCAACTTTGTGTAGCAGAAAGGTATTTATATTAAGCTAAATAAGTAGCTGTCCAGAACAATTTCTGTAAAAGAACAACATCCACAATTTCAGGTATGTGGTCCAAATAGTATAAGACATTTAAAAAAGAGTCTGTATCAAATTCCCATGTCCCCCATAGTATATTACCTACAAGACTTTTTAAAAATTATCCAATAATAGTTTGCTTGCCTATAAACCAATATGTGAAACTTAATTGAGAACAGTGTACCTATTATACTCATGAATAAACTGCTTCTTACAACTTTATTGCAGTATATTTTTTGCCTTAAGGTGTTTTGTTTTCTTTTTTAAATTTTTATTTCTTGTCTGAGTTCATATTACCTGGCAATGAAAAAAATAATAATTAGATATTCAATTAAACAGTGACCACAAAATTTGATTCCATAAAATGCTTGTGAGCTTTTTCATTAAAAAATATAATTCATGAATATTATATTATAATACTTTGCTTTTATTTAGTACCTTCTGCATATTTTTATACATAGGATTACACTTGCTTTCTATAGCTTCTTTCCAAGGGAACTCACTAATTTGTGATTAAAATAATTGGTAGAACTCCACCAAAAAGTCATCAGCAAACAAACATCAGATGAAGAGTATCCACTCAGCTGTTGTTGTCTAGGTATTCCTCAGAAGTAGAAGCAATAAATATTTCACTAGTGCTTTGATAATGGAAATGGGAAGAAATTTTACAATATGCAACACTGAAATTTCCAGTTAAGAAAGGCAATTAGATCTGATTTCTCAATTGTCAATTCTCATTTTGAAGCTGCAGAGTCTCTTAAGCTGTCCTTCTTTTATAAGAATGTCTTTCCCAGAATATTGTTTCATCCATTTGTTCCCTCTTTCTATATTTGTGCATAGCTGTTTAGCTCTCTACTCACTCCTGGCAGCCATACCTACATAGTTCAATCTACTCATCAAAAAAATCAACATGCCTTAAAACATGCTTGTCAAAGCTTAGGTGCACACAAATCATGCAGATAAATCACCTAGAAATCTTTTTATAATACAGATACTGATTTAATGTGTTTGGGAAGGTCGCATGTCTGAAACTTAGGATTTCTGATAGCTCATATGACATCAATATATAAGTTCTGAGGACCACCTTTGAGTAGCAAAGACTGGAAGATTAAGTATGATCATTATTGCAAAACCTTCTTTTCCCCTGTGCAATACAAGTTTGTGCCAGTCTATTTTTATGAGACATAATTTGCTCTTATATAAAATGAGAATAAGGATATTCATATTATTTCAAGATAGTAGGACAGAAATTCTCAGCACTTGCCTCCTCCTCTACAAAAATGAACCAAAATGATGTGTACAGTCCCATTTTGAGGTTAGTGACCATGGGAGAACACTGAGATCAGCAACAGAGAGACCAGAACCTGGTAAGATGCAGAGACCTGAGATAGCAGCATAGCAAGAGAAACAAAACATTTTAGCATCTGTCACCTTACTCCCCAGAGGGACCTGAAATCTGCACAGTGGCTTTGCTTTGGAAAAGGATTTCACATCATTTCCCAGTGAACCCCTTGGGGTGCACAGCCAAAACTCATCTTGACCGGGGACCTATTGTCAAATTTGGATTGCTGTGGAGGTCAGAAGTTGCTTCATATTTTCATCTCTGGTCTCCCAGAGATATTCTACTACACTGGCTCAGTAGGAAGCTATCTTTCAAATCCAAGTTGTCCTAACAGAGTGGCTCAGACCCTAACCTTCTGAGTGCTTTGGACTTTAGGGGATGGGTGCTGCCACAAAAAGGGGAGCAGAGGGTGACACCCTCAGGAATTGAGAGAGCTTGTTCTCTGAGGCCTGGGGAATGGATCATCATGTGTGGATTTGCCATGGGTCAGACTGAAGGCAATCACCCAAATGGTTCCTGCCAACCATCCTTCTGTTGCCAACAGGGCAGAAAAAGAACACCATGTTTCTTTCCACTGCTGCCTTCTCACAGGAATCTGCTAAAGTATCTTAGAACAACATGGTGACTCCAACTGGGGCAGCAGTGTTGTGTGGGTAGGGAGAGGTCATGGCAGGGGAGGCATGCCAGAACTTGCCCAAAGAAGAAAAAGAGAGGAACTTTGCCAGGCTATAGCATTACCTGCACTCACCTTCTCCTGGGCAGCCCCTACAGTTGACAGAGTTGGTAGGGGAGGGGAGCTAAGCTTCAGCAGTCACCCTGATCTAATATGTGTATGTCAGCAGGCTCCTTAGTGGGCTCTCCCATTGTACAGAGCAAAATCACAGATTTCTTCCATCACACCTACCTCTGGTCACCTCCACCCCATCTGATCATGCTGCTATCAGGATGGGGTGTGAGTACAACAGAAAGTGCTGAGGTTCCTGCCACTACCTCTTCTCTTGAGATGTCTGGTTCTTCACCATTACCTAGTTACAAGACAAGTGCTTCAGGTTCCTCATGACTACTGGTGCTACCAGTACCAGAGGCACTTGCTAGACACACTTAATATCAACATCATTGGATAGAGGGTCATCATTTCCATTGTAGGAACAGGCACACAATCAGCACCCCACGCCTACTGCTGTCTATACTACATCTGCCTGAATTACAAGAGTGTTCCTACTTTTGAGTGACCTACAAAGAGTGGACCCCTCCAACTCTGGCATATTATGTCTCCAAATTTACAAATAACTGCCAAAGAAATATAGGGAAAAAAACACCATAGTGCCAAACTGGAAATAAGCCAATATCACATAACAAAGTGATACCTCAAGACACATCTTCAGTGGGATGCCACTTTCTAAGAAGCACATGCATAAAAATAGAAGAGATATATCATTCAACAAGTGTGCAATTCTCAACACAGGAACACAAGAGATAAGAAAAACAAAGGTAATATTAAATCCCCCAAAAGATCATAACTTTCTAGCAAATTCCAAAGATTCCAAAGAAATGGAAGATGCATAAATTATCTCATAAAGAATTTAAAATGATTATAAAGGGATTGTTAACATCTAAAAAAAGTACACATAAATAGTTAAATGACATTAGGAAGACTTTGCAGGATATGAATGAGAAATTAGAGAAAGAGATTTTAGACAGACAAAAAAGAACTCTTGGAAATAAACAGTACAATAAGTCAAAGAAAAAACTCAGTTGAAAGACTCAACAACATATAACATAAAGCAGAAGAAGGACTATCTGAAGTTGAAAACAGGTCTTTGAAATATTCCATTTGTATCTTTTAGAAAAGAAGAAGAAATAAGAGAGCATTCAAGATCATTGGGATATAATTAAATGAAAAAATATCTCCATATTTGGAATACCTGAAAGTGAAGAGATAAAGGTTAAGGAAATCAGAAACCAATTCAATGAAGTAACTACAGAAAGCTTCCCTCATTTTGGGAAAGACATGGATGTTAGCATATAGAACCCCAAAAAGTCATTACCAGAAAAGATCTTCATCATGGCATATGATAGTCAGATTTTTTCAGGACAACACAAAGATTTTTAAATCTGCAAAAGTGCCTATATATTCAAGGGCAGTCCCTTTACACTAACAGTTTTCTCATAAGAATCTGTGAAGGCAAAGGAGGAATGGAATAACATATTCCAAGTCCTGAAAGAATATAACTATAACCAAGCTTACTATAACCCACAAGGCTGTCTTTTCAGAAAAAGAGAAATAAAGGTCTTCTTAGATAAGAAAAAATTAAGGGAATTCATGACCACCAGACCAGCCTTACAATAAAAAGGGAGTCCTACATCAAGAAGTCAAAGAAGATAACTAACATCATGATAGCATGTAAAACTATAAATCCCACTAGAAGAGTAAATGCACAAAAGAGAAACAGAAAAGAATCAAATATTATCAATAAAATATACCATCAAACTACAAAGAAAAAAATAGGAGAAAAGCAAAAAATATTCAAAACAACCAGAAGAAAATCAATCAAATGACAGGAGAAGTCTTTACATTTCAATAACAATCTTCAACATAAATAGATGAAATTCTCCAATTAAAATATACAGTCTTACTGAATGGATTTTAAAAAAAATGTGATACCTATAAGAGACTCACTTCACCAGTAAACCATATATAGACTCAAAGTGAAAGATTGGAAAATTATATTCCAAGCAAATGGAAAACAAGCAGGAGTAGCTACCCACAGAGTAGGGTAAAATATTTACAAGCTATTCATCTGATGGAAGGATAATATTCAAAATACATGAAAAAATCTAAAAACTAAATAAAATAATCAAATTTTAAATTCATTTAAGATGGTCAAATGATCTGAATACACACCTATCTCAAAAAAAATGAATTACAAATGGTCAATATATACATGGAAAAAAGTCAAATATCATTAGCCATCAAGGGAAATGAAAATCAAAACTGGAATGAGATACCATCTAATTCCAATTAGAATGGTTATTATTTTTAAAAAATCACAAATACTGGTGTTGACAGGGAGAAAATGGAACTCTCATATACTGTTTGAGGGAATGTAAATTAGTAGAGCTACTATGGAGAACAGTGTGAAGTTTACTCAAATAATTAAAATAGATGTGATCCACCATGTGATCCAATTTTCCCACTCCTCGATGGATATTTATATTTATATATTCAACATGCCAAAGATGTACCTGTATGTCCATGTTTTTTTTGTGGAATTCTTCAAAGTAACTAAGATATAGAATCAATCTATATCAAGAGATTAATAAAGAAAACATGAAATATGTACACAATGGAGTTTAATAAAAAGAATGAAATTTTATCATTCATAACAAAAATGGATGGAGCTGGAAAATATTATATTATGTGAAATTAGCCAGACACAGAAGCAAATACTGCATAATCTCTCTCATTTGTAGAAACTTTAAAAAGTGGATCTGAAAGTAAAATAGTTATTACTAGGGATTGGGAAGGGAACAGGATTGGGGGAGGTTGGATATGATCAATATACAGTGTATACACATTTGGAAATATTAATATGTACACTAATATGTACAATCAAATATGTACAATCAAATATGTACAATATGTACAATCAAACCACTGATAAATTTTAAAATGTATATCCATCTTTTACACAATTATTGGGAAGTTTAAATAATATTTTGTAATGTAATGCTCAGGAAACCTTAAACAATTACCTCATGGAAAGTGTCATTATATTTCATTTATGTTTCTATATTTATGCTATCATTTAATGAATATTTATAAAATCTCTACTTATGTAGGGTTCTGAGTTAGGTGATGAAAGTACAAATGACACACAATCTCTCCTTTTATGGATTTTGTAGGAAAGCAAGATGTAATTAAAAATCAATGTTTTAATCACAAATTTTGATATCTTCTAAAAAAAAAAAAAGTAGATGACAGAGCTTGAATACCTACAGCTAATGTCTATAGGTGACATTTGGCCGGATGTAGAAAGATGCGTAATAATGAACAAAGAGAATAGAGAGTGTTCAGGCAGAAGGAACTAAACATGCAAACATTCTGTAGTAAGAGTCTCATGGCTTATTCACATGACTGTATATCGTGTTCAACACTTCACCAGTTGTGTTTCTTTCACATAGATGATTGTGACATATTGTAGTGTGTTTTTCTTTTATATTTTTATGGATGAGTGTGCAGTTCTACCATTAGAACAGCAGATTTCCCAAGTGTTAATTCACCACATCAGTTTATTGACTGCATACAACCATGTAATCCAAGACCTATGTTCCAAGATTTCTTTTAATGGAAGACATTTTGCTGTGTTAATAATCCATTGTGTTTAAAGAGTCTTTGAAGGTGTTTTTTTTTTTTTTTTTTTTGGTCATAATTCTGGGTTCTGAAGATCAAAGTTCTTATAACTTTATTTTAGGAACAATGATAAGAAATATGAGAAAAATTTCAAAGAAAAAAGATGCATTGGTGGTAATTTACACAAGCTAGAAAGGCAAGGGAGTAAGCACAGGTGGGGAACTTTAGGAGCAGCATGGCTGTGGAAGGCCTGTGAAAGTAAAGGTGGAAGGAAAGAGGCTACTGTAGGAAGAACAGCTCAGAGAAAACCTCTGCCATTCCAGTGGGGAGAGACAATGTCAGAGTTGGTCCTGGCCTGGGCAGAGATGGTAATCCCTGTAACACGGCCTTCTTCAGTTACTGCCTGCACAGTGAAGAGGTTGCAGAAGCAGAGGCGCATCCAGAATGCGTCTTCAGCTACAGGTTCTCTCCTGCAAACAGACCAAAAAAGTTATTTCACCAATGCCTCCATGTCCACCATCATCTCTTTTACCAATTTTTCCTTGATGCTTTTTTCTTACTGACTTTCTGACCTTGGATACATACATTCTGGATAGCATCAAATTTTGGTTCTATATTTATTATAATTTTTCTCAGTATCATTTAACTTCTCACTTTATATGATTTTTTTCAAGCATTTTGTTCTTATTCAGAGCTCCTGAGTTTCTAGTTTTCTTTTTTTTTTTGAGAGAGAGAGAGAGAGAGGAAAGAGAGAGAATTTTTTTTTAAATCAGTGGACCAACATCTTTATTTTTTATTTTATGTGGTGCTGAGGATCGAACCCAGCGCCGCACACGTGCCAGGGAGCACATTACTGCTTGAGCCACATCCCCAGCCCAAGTTTTATTTTTTTTAAATCTCACTTATCCCCAAATTATAAAATTTTCTTTTAATAATAGATTTGTAAACTAATAAGATATAAAGCTTTGTGTTAAAATTTATTATTTTATGGAATAATTTATTTTTGATGAACCTACTTTATTTTTTTCCAGATGAACAGAATATTACATTACCACCATTTATTAAGTAAACTAATCTTTTCTTATTCATTTCAAGCAACATTGTTGCCTTTCCCCATATTTTATCAGCTCCTTTTATGTAGTTGTATTTATAGACTTGTAAATTATATCTGCTCCAGGTTCATACTGTTTTGATTATAGCACCCTTATAGTAAGATGCAAATAAATACTATAGCAAGTTTCCATTAATATATATTTTTTTTCAAAAGTGAATGTGACTGTTACAAAATGAAGAGGCTGGCAAACACATCCTCCCTTGGGTGGGGAGAAGAAACTATGAAGTTGTGCAAAGTTGGCAAATAGAACTCTGGAAAGTACTAACAGGAAACAAAAACTGAAAAGTTATTTCTCATAAAAAGCTGCCCAAACCTCAAATCAAAGCCCTTGTGAGGCAGCAGTCTTTGTGCCTGGGCTTGCTCTCATGCTCAGCCCCTATGTGGTCAGCATGGTGCTGGCCAGGTAACAGAGGAGCTTCACTACACAGTGTGTGCCGCCCTGACCTGCAACAAAGGATTGAAGCACAAGCCACTTGGTCAGTTAAAGTAACAAGCTCAAAATGCAATGAGTGGGGAAAGTCTTTAATTCAGCTGGCCTTGGATGGCAGTCCCAGCTGGGGAGAGTAGTGGACCTGTCATGTATTTTACAATAAAATCTGAGACAGGAAAAAGTAGTACAAGAGTAAGATTAATCTGAATTCATCCCTGGTGACAAGCAAGATACATTCACATGCAGGGGAGTTCCAAAGGGATACAGTGGAAAGCAAGTGCTAAAAGAGACTTGAAAACTACCTTGGCTTTAAATGGGCTCCCCAACTAAACACAGATCCATCTTCAGAGGGTGAAAATCCCATAGGCTCACACAGAGCCTCTCACTGACCATTGGGACCACTGGGGTATATAGATGTAGTAGTAACCCCCAGGAAGAAAGAGTGAAACAACTCAAATGTACACATGTGAGCAGAGACCTTGACTGCTTTAGAATCCAGAGTAAACATGATGTGTTAACAAGTGTAACGTTTAACAAACAAACAATAAATAAATAAAAAGAGAGAAAACTCATGTGACATATAAGAAAAAAAATGTACCTCACACTCAAACACTCAAGAAATAAAGTTAACAGAAACTGTCCCAGAGTGAGTATATATACTGTTTTTAATAACCACTTTGAAGCAGAAATAATAAATGTTTGAAGATTTAAAAGAAACCATGATTAAAGAACTAGAAGAATATATGTGGTCAATGGGTCAACAAAAAGAAGTTTCAATAATGAAATAGAAACTCTTTAAAGAGAATAAATGGAGATTTAAGTGCTGAAAAGTATTAAAAACAAAACAAAAATAGGTTTGCTCAATGGCATGGCTTAGATCGCAGAAGAAAAGAAAACTTGAAGATGAATCAACTTAATTTATCCAGTCTGAACATAAAGAAGAAAATTATGAAGAAATAGAATCTTAAAAATGTATGGGGTAACATCAACCTTACCAACATGTATGTAATAGGGGTTACAGAAAAAGGGGAAAGGGAAGCTTTTTGAAGATATATGACTTTAACTGTTCAAATTTGATTAAAAATTAATTTATGGAGTGTCAAGAAGCTCAGAAACTTCACATGAGACAAAAATAGATCTACATCTAACCGTCTAGGCACATCATAGTTAAACTTGTATGAGACAAAGAAAACAACTTGACAGCACCAGCAGAAAAATGACTAATCATGGTCAAGGAAACAACAATATGATTAATAACATGATGAATGGCTGAAGTCTCTTCAGAAACAATGGGATCCAGACCATGGTGAGGTGCCTATTCCATGGTGCTGAAAACAAAGCAAAACAAAGAAACTGTCAACTCAGAACAAAAGTGCCCATGAAAAAATGAAGGAAAATAAAAATATTCAGAGATAAACCAATATTAAGTGAATATATTGATAGCAGAAAGGCCTCAAAATATATTAAAGGACATGACACCAGATGAAATCTGCAGGAAAAAAAACAAAGAGCTAGAAATGGCAAAAATAGAGATGTATATAACAATCACAAATGTATATTTTTCTCTTAAATGAAGAAAATATTGTAATAATAAGGAATTAGAACAGTATATTATATTATTATATATAAAATAGATGGAAATAATATGAAAACAGGAATAAAAATGAAATCATGCTAGAAAAATGTTGCTCTTTCCAGAATTAACTCATTATTAATCTGAAATTGATTGTAATAAGTTAAGATTCATATAGTAATCCCTATGCTGACCACTAAAAATATAGCTGCTGTGGTTTCAATGTGTCCCCCAAAAGTTAACATGAAATTTAACCTCCAAATTTACATGTTGGATGTACTTGGATGTGGGGCTTTTGGGAGGTAATTAGGGTTAGATGAGGTCATGAGGCTGGAACTTCAAGGTGACATTAGTAGTATTATAGGAAAGGGAGACTTGATTTGACACTCTATATGATACCCTCTGCCATGTTATATAGCATCAATAAGGCCTTTACCAGGTGTATCTGCCCAATCTTGACATATTGCATTATAAATTATGCAATCTCAGGTAATCTGCTGCAGCAACACAAGACAAAGTTGATCCCAAGAAGTGGGGTTGTTGCTAAAACAAATACGTAAACACATGGAAATAGCTTTGAAACTGAGTAGTAGGTTGAACTTGGATGAACTTGAAGTTTAGAAAAAGCCTAGATTGTTACAAAAAGAACACTAATGGGGATTCTGCTGAGGGACTGGAATAAGAGAAGGGAAAGTTGAAACTTAGAAATTATTTAATTGGTCATGATCAGAATACTGGTAGAAATTTGAACAGTAATGGCCATCCTGAGGTCTCAGGTATAAATGAGGGAAAAATGAAGCCAAGGCCATCCTTGTTAGATAGTTAAAAGGAACTTGGTGAAACTGTGTCCATGTCTTTGGACATTGTGGAATGGAGAACCTATAAGCAATGATCTAGCACATTTGGTAAATGAAATATATAAGCAGCAAAACATTCAGGCTGCTATGTGTCTACTTTTAACTCCTTATAGTGAAATGAGTAAGGACCTGCAGATTATTGAAGACATAATTTATAACTAAAAAAACAGAGTAGAAAATATTGGAATTTGTAATATGGTCATGTAAATAATAATTAAAAAATTATTTGGGAGAGAAAACAAAAGGTGCAGTCAAGTGACCTTTGCTAAGGAGATAAGCATGGCTAGAAGGCAGCCAGGTGCTATTCATTAAGGCAATGGGAGAAAGTCCCCAAAGTTATTTCAGAGGTCTTTTAGGAAGTAGGCTTTTTCTAAACTTCAAGTTTTCTAAACTTCAAGTTTTCATCAGATGCCTAGAGATTTATGAGGATAGAATGGTTCTGATAATAGGCCCAGGGCACCCTTCACAGACTGATTGCCAGGGTACCTTGAAACTTTGCTGTCTGCAATCTAGGACGACATTCCTCTTTCCCAGTATATTGAGGAAGGGGGATTTACATTCAAGGAAGATAATTCTGGATCCTCCAGACTTTGTTTTAACTGTTGACTTTATATGGGTTTTAGATTTACTTGGATTCAATTACTCCCTTTCTTCTTGCCTATGTCCCCCTTTTTGAGTGGGAATGTGTATTCTATATGTGGCTCACCATTCTATCTTAGAAGTGGACATCTTGTTTTGATTTCACAGGCTCATGACTGGAATAGAATTGGGCTCAGGATGAGTTGGATCTTGAGTTTTACCCATCCCTGATTCTACTCCAGTTGTATTTTGGAGTTGAAGCTGGTCCTATTTATGTATTAAGACTTTACTATATGAAAGGATATGAGTTTTGGGGGGCAGGCTACTATAGTTTGACTGTCTCTTCCAAAGAAGACATTCATGTTGATTTAATTGCAATTGTAACAGTATTTAGAAGATGAGTCATTGGAGATAATTAGGCTCTGAAAGATCTGTCCTTTGCAGGATTAATGTCATTACATTTGAAATGGATTAATTATTGTGAGAGTGAGTCATAATAAAAACCAGTTCAGCCCTCTCTTTCTTGCCTTTTGTGCATGCGTGCATGCGTGTGTGCCTTTCTGCTGTTTTGACGTGGTACCGAAGCCCTTGCCAGATGTCAATACCATGCTCATAGACTTTGCAGCCTCCAAAACTGTGAAAAATAATTTTCTTTGCTTTATAAATTACCCAATGTCAGGCATTTTTAAATAATAACACAAAGGGATTAAAGACAACAAAAACAAATTGCTAAGAGAACAACAGAGGAATAAAAATAATACAATGAAAAATATTTAATAATCACAAAACAAGACAGTAAAGAAAAAACAGACCAAATAGATGTGACAGATAAAGAATATAAATAGCAAAATGGCTGAGTCTGGTTAATCTAACCTTATACATTTAATAATTACTTTAAATGTGAGTAAGGTTAAAACTCTAATCAGGAGGTAGTGATTTCTAAAAGGAAGAGACTGTTCAACTGGTTTAGACAGAATATTCAACCCTTGTTACATAACACCTCCAGTATCTGATCAATTCTTTCACTCTCCATTGTCCACCAGGTGATATCTGATCATCCTCCTGTGTCTTCAGCAAGCATACTGCTAAGGTTTTTTTTTTTTTTTTTTTTTCTGGAATTCCATTGTTCCTGTATTTTCTCTCAGTTTTCCCATCCACTGACCTTTAATTGGCTCTTTGGCTAGAAATTCTCTCTTGTCCGTATTGTATTCAGAACTGAACCCCGGTCTGTCCTGAGGACACCCTTTCCCTATTGTAATAGTTCCTAATTAAGATTTGTATTAAATGCTTTAATTACTGTTCATATCTGCTTTGAACAGTACTCATGTCACCCAAAAATTAAAGATGAAAACTATGTAAATCAGGAATGGAAGAAGAGATATCATGAAACTAATGATTCCTGAGAAATTAAAGGATTGGAAATGAATATTAGGAATTTTAAGGAATTTGTCCATTTTTTATCTTGTGTTTATTAAACATGAAATAGACGAACTCTTTGAAATACATGTTACCATAACTGATGCAAGAAAATAGATAACCTGAATATAAAGTAACAAAATGAATTAGGAGTTAAATATTTCCCCCATAAAGAAAAGCTCAAGCCCAAATAGCTCCACTAGAAAATTCAATCAAATATTTAAAGAAAAATAGTACCAATCTTACCCAAATAGTTTTAGAAAGTTTTCAAAAAGAACACTTTTGAAATAATTCTATAAGGACATTATTACCCTGATGTCAAAGTCAATCAACCAAAGACGTAAGCATTAAAAATCACAGATCACTATCACTCAAGAATGTAGCTATAAAAAAAAACTTATAAAATACTAGGTAAACAAGTGAATAGGTAAATAAATATATACATACATAAATATACATACATGTGTCTATACACACATACATAAATATATTTGTCTACATACGTATATAAAATATATATATAAAAATATAAACACACACACACACATATAAAAGATAATAGGTCATGTTCTAAAGGGATTTATTTCTGGAATTCAAGATTGATTTAACATCTCCAAATCAAATAATATACCATTTAAAAGACTAAGAAATAAAAGACATGATCAACTCAATACCACAAATGTACTGAGTGACGAAATTCAACACCCACTCATGACAAAAAAATGAAATTCTCAATATATGGGAGATGAAAGAAAACTTCTTCAACCCAATCAAAGTCATATATGCAAAACCTACAGCTAAAAGCTTACTTAATGTTGAATGGAGAAATGTTTTCCTCTTAAGACTGATGGGGAAGAGCAAGATGTCCCATTAGTATTTTAGTTCAACATTGATCATTAAGTTCTACCAAGAGCATCAAGGGAAAAGAAGAGAAAAAGAAAGGAGACAGGGAGGAAGGGAGGGAGCAGGAAGGGTGGAAAGAATATTTAAGAAAAAAAAATAAATAAAACAAAGAATAAGGAAAGAAAGAAATTAAATCATACAGATTGGAAAGAAAGTAAAACCTTTTCTCATGTGCCAAATTATCCTGCAAAATGGTCTTACAGTATTCTTCATTGTAGCCTCAAAGTGCAAACAATTTAATTATCTGACAAGAGGAGAACACATAAAATGTACTATATATCTATACAATGGAGTATTATCCAATTATAAGAAAAAGTGAATAAATTCCTGATATTTGTAGCAACCTGGATAAATTTCACAAGCCTACTAACTGAAAGAGGCTAGACACAGACCACATGTTTTATGATTCTGTTGATATTTTCAGAAAAATCAAGTCATTAGAGCTAGAATGCAGACCAGCAGTTGCCTAGAACTATAGGAAGTTGTATGGAACAAAGGAACTTTTTGTGGCATTGGAAGTGTTCTAAAATGGAGTAGTTGTGATGAAGGTACAACTTTGCAAATTCACAAAAAAATTCATTGAACTGCACATTTAACAAAGGGTAAATTTTATAATGTGTGTACTATACCTCAATAAAACTTTCAAAATGATTTAGTTACTCTGGCACATTTTCCCCTGTGGAAATATTTATATAATTTTGTCTTACTCCAAAAATGTACTTTTTAAATCTAAATGACAATAAAAATGAAATAAGCATATATACAGAGCTTTAGTAACTAGATATGTACTTAAATAACTCAGAGTTTGAAGTGAGTATATTTTATGGGTACAATTTTCAAAACTTCTTTCTTGCATCCTTAAGAATCACACATTTCCAAATCTAAGTCTCTTCTTTACTTTTACCCTTCTCTCATGCATGTGATAAGCATCACTGATTGCTGTCTACAGATTGTTGCATTTTAATGTCTCCTATTTATTCTTTCTGAATTTTTGTACTTTTGAATCTCTTGGCTTTTTTCTCTGATGTTTCATTTCATTATTGGGATATAAGAAGCATGTTAGAATTTTATTTTCTACCAATTTTAGATTCACAGAAAAATTACAAAATCGCATAGTGTTACCTCATTCACCTCCCCCAGAGGTGGACATCCTATATGATGATGGTGTGATTATCAATACTAGGGATTTTGTGCTGTTTCAATACTTTTGATTAAACAAACTTTCAGTTTTTATGTTTTATCCCTAATAATCTCTTTCCAGGGCTTTCTACCCAGGCCTTCAGGTTGCACACATTATTTCTCCTTGGTTTGCTGAATCTGTCATAGTTCTGTCTATAATTGTCTTCAGTGATTTTGAAACTCTGAAAGAGTGCTTGTAATTTATTTTTAAATTTATCTACAAATTTGGTTATTTACATGATATTTTTATTTTCTAAATGTAGTTTTTTACTTTTGTCCAGATTACCCAACCCCCTGCCTCCCACAGAAAATGATGTGCTTTCACTGCATTTTATCCCTGGGTTACCAATGATGCTAAACTTTCCCACTGGCTCTAGGTGTTGACTACTAAGTTTATTCAACATAAGGTTACTTTCCATTGCAATAATGAGTACCTTGGGGAAGGTACTTCAAGACTACACTAATATCCTGTTTCTCTGTAAAATTTTACTAATTTCAGTACTCATCTATCTGCAATAATTATTACCATAGTGGTTACTTAATAGAGATTTTGCCTTTTCCTTTTGCATGTTTTATTGTAATTTTTCCATGATAAAGAGCCATTTCTTTCACACATAGAAATACTTTTAAAACTGTTGTATTTTTCAGAAAAAACTCAAGGTTATTTATTTTATTTTATGGATTAGCAAACAAAAAAAATCATCATGAGTTTTGTCTAATTTTTTTGTAGCTTTGGTCATTGAAAACTTCATTGGATTAGCTCCTGTGTTCTAGTGATAAGCTCTCATTCTTTTTGAACACTTCCTTACATTGTAGAATCACAATATGATCTGGGTTCCTTCAGTACTTTTCCTATTCTGATCCTGTTGTCAATCATTCCTCCAAGGAGTTTATGCCCCTCTTATTACAGAGTGGCTTTCAGAAAAAAAAAATGGCCCCTTTAATTAAAATCTCAGAAAAAGATTTAAAGTCATTTTTATTAAAGTTCTGTTATATAGTGATTTTACCATTCCTTATCAATTACTTATTAAATATGTTTCTGAAATGTTTATTGTTGTGTAGTATGACCAATTTTCATCCCAAACAATCTAAGTGTTCCATGGTTTTCACAAATTAGTAAAGAAAAACAAATATGCATAGTAAATGGAGATAGCATTTCTTTTGTTTTTTCTATTTTAACACTATTTGTTAAATATTCTTATTTGTAACACTATATTTTTACTTTAACTTATGCAAATTATTTGGGTGTCTTTAATGTTTTTATGTTATTTTTATTAATTTATCAATTGTATTGTTGTCTACTCATAAAATAGCCCAAATAGTACAACTTTCTTTTAAAACTTGAAAAATAATATATTGGGATATTTTCATTCACTGAAAATAGGAGATAGTTGACCTAAATCTGGCTTTTTTTTTCCAGCACTAATGCCTGAATCTAATATTTTAAGACTTAGGAGCAAAAACTTAAGGACATTAACATAGCACATTGCCTTTTTAATCACAAAAAAATAGCAGAAATATGGGAATAAAACATTTGGGCTTATACACAAAAAGATATTTCCCATCTCACATAGCATGTATGCTGTTGATTGAGAATCATAATTAGTTATTATAGAATTAAAAGCAACTCCCAGTCAGAATCTAGAGATTAAAGGATTTCAAATCATTACTAATAAAATTATGTATTGGTTGACTATGTTTTTAGTCTATCTTCATTTGTTTTTTGTGCTAATTCTAAGAACATTACCTAGAAGATAACTGTTTCATACAATTGTTCTATTACATTAGGTTCAAGTAATCTCTTACCTTGTATTTGTTTTGGTGATATCTGAATATATGCAGAAAATGAGGGAATTTTTTAGTAGAATTAATCCTTAAATTATGGTTTTAGTTGTGTTCCTAAAATGTTTGTTTTATCTGGTTCCACAGTAAGTTTAAAAACATGATACTATATGTACCATATGCGCTTTGGTAGTTATCATAATATTTTCCAGAATGAAAGAAACCACCTGCTTTGGCATATAGTATACATGAAGTAAGTTCACACCTAGGAAGTTTGGCCTAACCAAACTTAAATATGTTTTAGATTATCTAAGTGTAGGGATGGGTCAGTGTTTATTCTAAGATCAGCAGATGTAATAACTTTATCCTATTTTCTCTCTGCACAATATTACAAGTCCTTGCTTTGCCTACTATTTATCAAGAGAAAGATTTATCAAGACAAAGGAACACCTAATCAGCCAAATCAATAAAATCAGCCTTGATAATAAAGCCTATCAGATGCCCCCATAATCAAGAGAAAAACTCATCATTATTACCATTCAGAATTTTATTTTATTTTATTTTTTTTTAATTTTTTATGGTTGGTTGTTCAAAACATTACAAATTTCTTGACATATCATATTCCACACTTTGATTCAAGTGGGTTATGAACTCCCACCTTCACCCCATACACAGATTGCAGAATCACATCAGTTACACATCCATTGATTTACATATTGCCATACTAGTGTCTGTTGTGCTCCGCTGCCTTTCCCATCCTCCACCCTCCCCCCTCCCCACCTCTCCCCTCCCCTCCCCTCCTCTCTCTCTACCCCCTCCACTGTATAACCCTGAGGGTCTCCTCCCATTTCCATGCAATTTCCCTTCTCTCTCCCTTTCCCTCCCACCTCTCATCCCTGTTAAATGTTAATCTTCTTCTCCTGCTCTTCGTCCCTACTCTGATCTTAGTTACTCTCCTTATATCAAAGAAGACATTTGGCATTTGTTTTTTAGAGATTGGCTAGCTTCACTTAGCATAATCTGCTCTAATGCCATCCATTTCCCTGCAAATTCTATGATTTTGTCATTTTTTTAATGCAGAGTAATACTCCATTGTGTATAAATGCCATATTTTTTTTTATCCATTCGTCTATTGAAGGGCATCTAGGTTGGTTCCACAGTCTTGCTGTTGTGAATTGTGCTGCTATGAACATCCATGTAGCAGTGTCCCTGTAGCATGCTCTTTTTAGGTCTTTAGGAAATAGACCAAGAAGGGGAATAGCTGGGTCAAATGGTGGCTCCATTCCCAGCTTTCCAAGAAATCTCCATACTGCTTTCCAAATTGGCTGCACCAATCTGCAGTCCCACCAGCAATGTACAAGTGTACCCTTTTCCCCACATCCTCGCCAGCACTTGTTGTTGTTTGACTTCCTAATGGCTGCCAATCTTACTGGAGTGAGATGGTATCTTAGGGTGGTTTTGATTTGCATTTCTCTGACAGCTAGAGATGGTGAGCATTTTTTCATGTACTTGTTGATTGACTGTATGTCCTCCTCTGAGAAGTGTCTGTTCGGGTCCTTGGCCCATTTGTTGATTGGGTTGTTTGTTCTCTTATTGTCTAATTTTTTGAGTTCTTTGTATACTCTGGATATTAGGGCTCTATCTGAAGTGTGAGGAGTAAAGATTTGTTCCCAGGGTGTAGGCTCCCTATTTACCTCTCTTATTGTTTCTTTTGCTGAGAAAACACTTTTTAGCTTGAGTAAGTCCCATTTGTTGATTCTAGTTATTAACTCTTGTGCTATGGGTGTCCTATTGAGGAATTTGGAGCCCGACCCCACCGAATGTAGATCGTAGCCAACTTTTTCTTCTATCAGACGGCGTGTCTCTGATTTGATATCAAGCTCCTTGATCCATTTTGAATTCACTTTTGTGCATGGCGAGAGAAAGGGATTCAGTTTCATTTTGTTGCATATGGATTTCCAGTTTTCCCAGCACCATTTGTTGAAGATGCTATCCTTCCTCCATTGCATGCTTTTAGCCCCTTTATCAAATATAAGATAGTTGTAGTTTTGTGGATTGGTTTCTGTGTCCTCTATTCTGTACCATTGGTCCACCCGCCTGTTTTGGTACCAGTACCATGCTGTTTTTGTTACTATTGCTCTGTAGTATAGTTTGAAGTCTGGTATCACTATACCGCCTGATTCACACTTCCTGCTTAGCATTGTTTTTGCTATTCTGGGTCTTTTATTTTTCCATATGAATTTCATGATTGCTTTCTCTATTTCTACAAGAAATGCCGTTGGGATTTTGATTGGCATTGCATTAAACCTATAGAGAACTTTTGGTGATATCGCCATTTTGATGATGTTAGTTCTGCCTATCCATGAACAGGGTATATTTTTCCATCTTCTAAGATCTTCTTCTATTTCTCTCTTTAGGGTTCTGTAGTTTTCATTGTATAAATCTTTTACCTCTTTTGTTAGGTTGATTCCCAAGTATTTTATTTTTTTTGAAGATATTGTGAATGGAGTGGTTGTCCTCATTTCCATTTCAGAGGATTTGTCGCTGATATACAGGAATGCCTTTGATTTATGCGTGTTGATTTTATATCCTGCCACTTTGCTGAATTCATTTATTAGCTCTAATAGTTTCTTTGTAGAGCCTTTTGGGTCTGCTAGGTATAGAATCATATCATCTGCAAATAGTGATAATTTAAGTTCTTCTTTTCCTATTTTGATGCCTTTAATTTCTTTCGTCTGTCTAATTGCTCTGGCCAGTGTTTCGAGAACTATGTTGAACAGAAGTGGAGAGAGAGGGCATCCCTGTCTTGTTCCAGATTTTAGAGGGAATGCCTTCAGTTTTTCTCCATTCAGAATGATGCTAGCCTGAGGCTTAGCATAGATTGCTTTTACAATATTGAGGTATGTTCCTGTTATCCCTAGTTTTTCTAGAGTTTTGAACATAAAGGGATGCTGTACTTTGTCGAATGCTTTTTCCGCATCTATCGAGATGATCATATGGTTCTTATTTTTAAGTCTATTGATGTGGTGAATAACATTTATTGATTCCGTATATTGAACCAGCCTTGCATCCCAGGGATGAATCCTACTTGATCATGGTGTACAATTTTTTTGATATGTTTTTGTATCCGATTCGCCAGAATTTTATTGAGGATTTTTGCATCTAGGTTCATTAGAGATATTGGTCTGTAGTTTTCTTTCTTTGAAGTGTCTTTGTCTGGTTTAGGTATCAGGGTGACGTTGGCCTCGTAGAATGAATTTGGCAGTTCTCCCTCTTTTTCTATTTCCTGAAGTAGCTTGAAGAGTATTGGTATTAGTTATTCTTTAAAGGTTTTGTAAAATTCTGCTGTATACCCATCCTGTCCTGGGCTTTTCTTAGTTGGTAGTCTTTTGATGGTTTCTTCTATTTCCTCAATTGATATTGGTCTGTTTAGGTTGTCTATATCCTCCTGACTCAATCTGGGCAGATCATATGACTTAAGAAATTTATCTATGCCTTCACTATCTTCTAATTTATTGGAGTATAAGGATTCAAAATAGTTTTTGATTATCTTCTGTATTTCTGAAGTGTCTGTTGTGATATTGCCTTTTTCATCCCGTATGCTAGTAATTTGAGTTCTCTCTCTTCTTCTCTTCGCTAGCATTGCTAAGGGTCTGTCGATTTTGTTTATTTTTTCAAAGAACCAACTTTTAGTTTTGTCAATTTTTTCAATTGTTTCTTTTGTTTCGATTTCATTAATTTCAGCTCTGATTTTAATTATTTCTTGCCTTCTACTTCTTTTGCTGTTGTTTTGCTCTTCTTTTTCAAGGATTTTGAGATGAAGTGTGAGATCATTTATTTGTTGTTTTTTTCTTTTTTTAAGGAATGAACTCCAAGCAATGAATTTTCCTCTTAGAACTGCTTTCAATGTGTCCCATAGATTCCGATATGTTGTGTCTGTGTTTTCATTTATCTCTAAGAATTTTTTAATTTCCTCCTTGATGTCTTCTATAACCCATTGATCATTCAGTAACCTATTGTTCATTCTCCAAGTGATGTATGCTTTTTACTTCCTTCTTTTATCATTGATTTTCAGTTTCATTCCATTATGATCAGATAAGATGCATGGTATTATCTCTACTCCTTTATATTGTCTAAGAGTTGCTCTGTGACATAATATATGATCTATTTTTGAGAAGGATCCATGTGCTGCTGAGAAAAAAGTATAACTGCTTGATGTTGGGTGGTATACTCTATATATGTCAATTAAGTCTAGGTTATTAATTGTGTTATTGAGTTCTATAGTTTCCTTATTCAACTTTTGTTTGGAAGATCTGTCCAGTGGTGAGAGAGGTGTGTTGAAGTCTCCCATGATTATGGTATGGTGGTCTATTAGACTCTTGAACTTGAGAAGAGTTTGTTTGATGAACATAGCTGCACCATTGTTTGGGGCATAAATATTTATGATTGTTATGTCTTGTTGGTGTATGGTTCCCTTAAGCAGTATGTAGTGTCCCTCTTTATCCCTTTTGATTAACTTGGGCTTGAAATCTATTTTATTTGATATGAGTATGGACACTCCTGCTTGTTTCCGAAGTCCATATGAGTGATATGATTTTTCCCAACCTTTCACCTTCAGCCTATGTATGTCTTTTCCTATCAAATGCGTCTCCTGTAGGCAGCATATTGTTGGGTCTTGTTTTGTGATCCATTCTACTAGCCTGTGTCTCTTAATTGGTGAGTTTAAGCCATTAACATTTAGGGTTATTATTGAGATATGGGTTGTACTTCCAGCCATATTTGTTTATTTCTGTTACTAAACATGGTTTGTTTTCCTCTTTGATTATTTTCCCCCCCATTTACTGTCCTACCTCCCACTGTTGGTTTTCATTGTTATTTTCCATTTCCTCTTCCTGTAATGTTTTGCCGAGGATGTTTTGAAGAGATGGTTTTCTAGCTGCGAATTCTTTAAACTTTTGTTTATCGTGGAAGGTTTTAATTTCATCTTCCATCCTGAAGCTTAATTTCGCTGGATACACAATTCTTGGTTGGAACCCATTTTCTTTCAGTGTTTGAAATATGTTATTCCAGGATCTTCTAGCTTTCAGAGTCTGTGTTGAAAGATCAGCTGTTATCCTGATTGGCTTACCCCTAAATGTAATCTGCTTCCTTTCTCTTGTAGCTTTTAAAATTCTCTCCTTATTCTGTATGTTGGGCATCTTCATTATAATGTGTCTAGGTGTGGATCTCTTATGATTTTGCACATTCGGCGTCCTGTAGGCTTCTAGGATTTGGGATTCTGTCTCATTCTTCAAGTCTGGGAAGTTTTCTCATATTATTTCATTGAATAGACTGCTCATTCCTTTGGTTTGGAGCTCTGTACCTTCCTGTATCCCAATGACTCTTAAGTTTGGTCTCTTAATGTTATCCCATATTTCTTGGATGTTCTGCTCATGGTTTCTTAACAGTCTTGCTGAGCTCTCTATGTTCTTTTCCAATTGAAATACTTTGTCTTCATTGTCTGATGTTCTATCTTCTAAGTGTTCTACTCTGCTGGTAGTATTCTCCATTGAGTTTTTAAGTTGGTTTATTGCTTCCTGCATTTCTAGGATTTCTGTTTGTTTGTTTTTTATAACCTCTATCGCCCTGTATAGTTGATCCTTTGCTTCCTGGATTTGTTTGCGTAATTCATTGTCGAAGTGATCTTTCATTGTCTGATTTTGCTGTCTAATGTCTTCCTTGATACTCCAGATCATCTGAAGTATGTATATCCTGAATTCTTTATCTGACATTCCATCTGCTGCAGCTGTTACCTCTTCTAAAGTTGCGTTGACCTGCATTGCTTGTGGTCCTTTCTTTCCTTGTCTTTTCATACTGCTTGCGTATCTTTCCTTCAGGCGCAGGCGGCGGCTCTGCTCTCTCCTTATTCCAATTGGGGTGTCATGACTACCACGCCGGCAGGTCACTGGGCCTGTTCTGGGTGCTGGCGGCTCTGTTCTGCCCCTACTCCAATTGGGGTGATGAGTGTACCACGCCGGCAGGCCACCGGGCCTGATCCGCCGGTCGGTTGCAGGTTTGCTTACCCTGCAGGCACGGGCGGCGGCTCTACTCTGCCCCTACTCCAAATGGGGTGATGTGTCTGTCGTACTGGCAGGCCACTGGGCCTGTCCCGCTGGTCGGTCGCAGATCTGCCCACCTTTCGGGCACGGGTGGCAGCTCTGCTCTGCCCCTACTCCAATTGGGGTGTCGTGACTACCCCGCCTGCAGGTCGCTGGGCCTGTTCCTGGCACGGGCGGCGACTCTGCTCTGCCCCTACTCCAATTAGGGTGGTGTGTGTACCACGCTGGCAGGCTCCTGGGCCTGATCCGCCGGTCTGTCGCAGGTCTGCCTACCTTGGAGGCGCAGGCGGCGGATCTGCCCTGCCCCTCCTACCATGCCTGCGGACCCCTGGGCCTGATCTGCAGGTTGGTCACAGGTCTGCTCACCCCGCGGGCACAGGTGGCGGTTCCGCTCTGCCCCCACTCCAATTGGGGTCATGTGGCCACCACACCGGCAGGGCCTGATCCGGGTGTGGGAGAAGGATCTGCTCTGCCCCTACTCCAGTTGGGATGACGTGTGTACCACACTGGCAGGCCACTGGGCCTGACCCGCCAGTCTGTGACAGGTCTGTTTACCTTGCAAGCGCGGGCGGCGGCTCTGCCCTGCCCCTCCTACCGCGCCCATGTACCACTGGGTCGCGGGTCTGCCCACCTTGCGGGTGCAGGTGGCGGCTCCGCTCTGCCCCCTCTCCAATTGGAGTCACACGGTCACCACACTGGCGAGCCGCTGGGCCTGCTCCGGGCGCTGGCGGTGGCCCGGCTCCTCCCCTCTGGCTCCACGACAAATTGAGGAGACTCGGGTGTCTGTGCCTCACCCCCCCTACCAGGAGACCAACTGTTTCTGTCGCCGCTGGTATTGATGAAGTTCTCTCCTCCGCCGCTTTCTGATGACATCAGATCTCTGCCATGTAGGTATCCTATGAAAATGGCAGCATTTTGTTCCCCTTGCTGGGCAACCAAAGCAACGGGTGAGTCCTGACCGGCCCTCAGCAGGACCCGGACCGAGAAGCAGTTTCCGTGGGCTCCTAGCCCTGGGCCAGGGCAGTTCCGGGAGCCGGAACTCGGCCGCCCAGCGCTCAGTGTTCGCTCCGATAAGATCAGGTTCTAAGAAGCCCCCAGGCACTGAACCCTAGCAATCTGTCTGCAAGCCGCAGGCGAATGGCAGCCTGAAATTACCTGTTCTATGGCTGAATGAGCTGCGGTCAGTCGAAAACAGGGATGGTGACGTCAGCTTTCCAACATGGTGGCTGCTGGCCTCCTCTATGATCTGACCGGTGTGGAGAACCGAGATGGACCACTTCCTTCCCCTGTCTCAAACCCAGAATTCAGCACTGAGTACGGTGCTTGCACGGCTGGCAGAAACTGCAGCGCTGTATCCCTGCGTCGCTATCTCCTCATTTCCCAGCGCACGCTGCAGACTCTAGCCGCGGAGCGATTTGCTGAATAAGCAGTGTTACCCTCCGTGCGACAAACCTCTCGCGTTTGAGTCCCCGTAGCCGATCCTCGTGCGATGGAAATCCTTCCTCCAGGTTCCGGAACACCCCACTATTGCTGGAAATTCCTAACAAGATAGCCTTTAGCAGTCCTGACTTGTCATACTCCCACACAGTGAAGCAGTACACGGGGGCAATGCACTCCCCTCGCCGCCATCTTCCCCAAAATGTCAGAATTTTAAAGTAGAGCTTATTTTGATGGTAGTGAATGAACAAGTAAAGAAAAACTAGTATCTGCAAACTGTCCAATGAAACGCTCACCCTTATACTAAACAGATTATGCCCACATTCCAAATATTCTTCCCCAAGATAGATCTCAACCACAATGTTGTGAAGCGAATGTCTTTTCTTATATGCAAATCATGTCTTCTTACATGTAAATTGCATATATGAGTCTGTCTAAGCCTTTAACTTTTGGGCAGGTGGGGCATTATTGGGTTCAAGAGTGGGAGTCAAGCTGAGTAAGTCTCAAAACATCCTTTCAAAACCTAAGTAGAGCATTGCCCAGGTTCAATGCCTCCTCACTTCAGGTTTCAGAAGAAGTTTACAACATAAACATCAAACACTCCTAATTGATTTATTTATCCAAAAGACTAGATCCTCAGATGTAAAGAACTACTTCTTTGGATTAAAATGTTTCTTTCTAACCTTTTGTTTTTTTAAATTTTTTTGGTATAGCAAATTTACCAAGATGTGTGGGCAGAGGTTAGGGTAAGGACATATTGGCCAAATGTGAGATTTCCCTGCTTCACTCAAAAGAGTATATTCCCAACAATTTTAACTCCTCTTCTTTTTCACTTCCCTGTGTTCCATGGCAAGATCTAGGTAACAAATTTCTTTATGAAAACTTCACATAATCTGCCAGCCCATACTAATTTGGTTTCCTTTATAAGACTAAACATTTCTTAAAAAATGGTATACGATTCCCCAAATTATCCAATTCAGAGCCAATTAAAGGAAAGAGAAATCAAAGAAAAAAAGGTAGACTTTGGAATATTTGATATTTCTCTGACTATAAAAATGAGTAGATCCATAAGTCTCACAGGAAACAAAACAAGTAAAGTTAATGATTTTGCCAGATTTTTTAATAGGGACTGAACTATTCTTACTGCCACAGAAATAAAAACTTCTCCTTATTGGACTAAAATTATAAAGAAAAATAAATATCAGATGACTTTATCCACATGAGTCTTTTACTGAAGCATAATTTTTTTTAATCATTATTTATTTATTTATTCTTTATGTGGTGCTAAGGATCCAACCCAGTGCTTCACTCACTCTAGCGAACCTGGAGCCTCACATGAGCTAGGCAAGAGCTCCACCACTGAACCAACCCAGTCCTCTGATGCTTAATCTTTGCTGCAGACAAATGCCAAGCTGTCCTCACAGGACAGGAGGTTAGACACCACTGTACCAAGGGAGCTGCTGAGACATCTCAACCAAAGCTCCTTTCCCTTCCCAGGATTCCCATTATTTTACCTTTTATGGTTACGTTAGAATTGTTATTTTTCTCCCTTTACATATAAACTCCAATCATCAATAAAATTAGAGTTTATTAAAAAAATCATTTTGGTTGTTGTTGACAAAGTCAAACATGATTAGTGAATTTAAGTGATTCCTGAATTTAGAAGACATAAATTAATCAGAAATTATTATAAATAGGTGAATTAGTACACATTTTAGCATGAGATTCTAATAGATTACTATTTTATTACAGAAGAGTTTTCTTCAGTTGGTAAATACTGAAGTTCTTGGTTTGAACCAGTGTGAGGAGACATTCTTATCTTTTTTGAGTTGTTAATTATTTATTTTCTTGTCTTTTTTTTAACTAAGAAATTAATTTTATTTGCATTTCTTTGTCCTCTGCTAGCCTATGAGTTTCTTGAAAGCAGGGACTATATTTATGTCTGTCTTATGTTCCTGAACCTAGCAAATAACCTGATATGAAATAGGTTCATAGTCAATATTTTCAATAAAATTGAGGCTCACAGAGAACATTTTTCTTCTTCATAAAAATAAAGCTGGTAAGTTTTTTGCAGACACATTTTCAAAATGTCTAATTTTTCTTGATTGTGACAGTTGCTGCATATGTCCTAGAATTTTTTTTAAGAGGATAAAATAGCTAACAGATTTTTATATAAAATAATGGATTTCACCATATAATTTGAAAATAGGCTGATTTTCTTACATTCTCAGGGCTTGCTCCAGGCATATGAGCACATAGTTTAAAATAAAATACAATTAGTGATTTTCAAAAAGAGAAAACCATTGCCTTCATTTTACTCTCCCGGGGAAGCTGATGCCTAGTGACAGCTCTTATTCTCTATGGGCTTGTCTAACAATTCTGACTAGGCAACTCTATATTGTAACACGGTAAGAATATAATTGTGCTCTTGTTAAAACATGCTGTAATGTCAGGCACACTAAATTTTAATTCCCATGGTGAGTCCAGATAATCAGGAAATTTTCCAACTGCAGGAGGACTTTGAAATAGCATGTGACATTTTTACATCTGGCCATAATTTCATGCTTTGCCACCTTTGATAAAAGTGTCATCTTAAATGAAGGCAAGGAGACAGAAAACACTAGAGTGAAATTCAAAATGTAACAGATTCATTTCAATCTAAAGGTAAAGCTCATGTGGAGTTACAATACTGCACTCCCCCAAATTTACATGATGAGGAAACCAAATTAAGTTAGAAAAGTTTATAGCTAACAATACATTTTAAAGGATTCCAATATTATTTTATATCTGATCCTATTACAAGTAACCTCCAAGCATGAGAATGTGAGAATGTAAGAAAGGAGATCAAATTAACAGACAACTACAAACAACTGATATACTGAAATACTCACATAAGACATAAGAAAATACAGATTCTGTGATAAATAATATATGGGTAAGTATTCTCCAAGCTACAGCTGTTACCTGACAATCCAATACCTGAGGATCAAGCAGCGTGTGTTGACTCTTTCATGTAAAAGTAGTTCTCACTGGGAAATTATCAAGGGTTAGTTTAGCAAGATGAAATATTTAGAGGAGCCAAAAAATTTTAAGATATGATATTACTTAGTGGTGGGGAAGGAAGTTATTTGCTCTAAAACCTCTGGGTTTGATATCATTTTTATAGCATCATGTTAAAACATTTGTTACCTAATGACACTACAGAATCTTAGAGATTTTTCAAATACAGTTGGAAGTCAGCCACCCTATACATAGGAAATGTATTCATTTTACAGGTGACAAATCTAAGATTCAGACAGTGACCTGATAAAAGTCTCTAAGATATATGACAGAGTAAATCTTTTATCTCAGATTCTTCGAAAGACAGCTGTCTTGGTTTATTATGTGCTGCTATAAGAACATATTTGAGTCTGAATAATTTATAAATAACAGAAATTTATTCTGTCACAGTTATGGAGGTAGGAAGTCAGATCAAGGCAGTGTCTCTGGTGAGGGCCTTCTTGCTATGTCATTACATGGGGGAAGACAGACGGGCATGAAAGATGAACACCAAGTCCTCACATGGCAGAAGAACAAAAGAAAAAGAGCTTATTCCCGAAAGCCCATTTATGGCTTCTTTAATCCATTCATGAGAGTAGAGATCTCATGACCTAAACACTTTCCAGAAGGTCCCACCTGCCAACACTAGTGCATGGAGCAGTAAGTTTCCAACATATACATTTTGAAGAGACAAAAACATTTAAACCATGATGACAGGCTAGTAGTAACTGTCAATCTAAATATTTCCTTTACTATCTTATGATTTGTTAGGGCAGTAGGAGAAGGAATTTGTTTTTTAAGATCAATGGCAGAAAACCCAACAAAGTTTTTCTTTTACAATAAGGTTTGTGAATTTGCTCCAATTTTCTTAAAAATCAGGTAGATATTTTGAAATTCAAATTTCTTATAAAATTCAACAAACAGAAGCACAGACTGTCTTAACAAAGAAAGAGCTTTCAGGTTTACAAAGTTCACTTTATTCCTGTGCTTTAAATAAAGTTAATTTCCTGCTTTAAAATATTTCCATTAATGATTTTACATTTTTTTGTTTAGATAATAGCTTATATTATTCCTTGAAGGCAGATCAATCACCCTTTTAAAAAAATCTTTGCTCTCAACCACACTTTCAATGAAGGAGGAGAGAAAAGGGAAATAGCACCTAGAGCACACCAGACTCTCCTAATTCAATGGTCTAACCAAATGTCACCTAATTCAATGGTCTAACCAAATGACTACTTTCAACCTTAAGAGTGAATAAAATTGATGCTCATGTAATTATTAAATGATACATAGTTATATGCAGGGTTTTGATAATAAATCCAGATAATTTTGATCTGAAAATCCTTTTTCCATTCTTTTGGGTTTTCTGAATTTATAAAGTGATTTTGTAAATCAACTATATAGGTAGTGACCATTATTTGTCAGAATAAAATTAAAACTAAAGAAAGTACAATTTTTAAGTAGCTACCTGGTGTGAATACCCTAACAGGCATATGACTCCCACTGGCTCATAACTCACCTTTTAAATTGCTATAATGGTATAAAAGTACATATAACTAATCAGCTTTTTGAAGATGAAAAAAAATTCATCCAAAATTAGTAAAATGATGGACAAACTCATCAACATATGCCTCTAAACACATAATTTTATGTTTTATAACACTGAGAAATAAACTTAGATGGGCTTTTATGTATGCTTCAGTTCCCATTTCACTATAAGATATTAGATGTATTTGCACACATTTGAATAGTTACCATGACTCCATTACTTAACATTAGGATTAAAACAAGACTCTATTTATATTTATTTTGTACTGTTCAATAACTAGAATTAATCAAATATTGGAGACATTCAAGTTTTAAGGTGGATTCACTTTTCAAACAGGCAATTTTTGATTTAAGGGATTTTAGCAAAATATATATGTCAATATTTTATTACAAAAACCTTAAACTCATATTGAAGTAAAAGAGATGATGCTGTGTTATTTCTTTGACAGAAGAGATCCCTGGAAGCAGCTGTGGCCAAAATCATATTTCCTCACATGGAAGGATATGAAACCACCAGAGATGTGAATAATATCCAAGAAAAGAGCCAGGTGATTACCAAGGCTAATCAGGATTTCTGAGGACTCAGAAAAATTTGAGACTATAATAGGATTACACTCTCTGCTACTCAAGGCATCAATATTTGCATATCACACTAGTAGGGTTTAGAAATTGGGATGGCACTAATAAGTCCAGATTAGTGCCAGACACAGCCAGAACTTTCTTGACTTTTCCTTATTGAAAAGAAAAAAAATAAGCCTCCTTCTAAGTAGTTGTTTCAAATCCTCATGGGATTCCATCTGATATCAAATCAGACAGAGAAGGTTGAGCATGTGGAGAGAATCACTTCAAGTGCAATTGTAAGAAAATTAAAAATGCAACAATAGTATTTTTAAAACTTCCTGTACTGAAAAACGCCACATAAGACAGAACACAGATGAAAGATAATGTTGCTTTTTCCTAAATAAATACAAAGGAAAGATGTTATCTTGTAAAGTATTTTAACAGACAGCTACAAAATTGAACAGCCTGACATCCAATATTATGGAAGCATTTATTCAGAGTTGAGCAGTTAAATTGCAGTAAAGGAGACCATTTTTTACTAGTGAGCATCTAAATACAAGGTCTAATTTTTTTTTATCATTTTTGACTGATGAGCATGGAAGTACTAAATCTGATTGCAAGAGAGAGTAATTAACTTGACATGCCAAGATAGATCAAGTTGGCTGATTGTGTCGCATCACTCTAGTTAGTTCTTCAGTAACATGCATGCACTGTCCATGCAAAATAGCCATTTAGCTATATTTTAAACCCTTAAGTTTAAAAACCATATTTAACAGAATTACCTCCCCCCTTTTTTTAACAGAGAACCACTCCAAAACATATAAATGTACTTTAGACCTACACTCTTCATAAGGTTGTCGTTGACCACATTTCACATCCAGCTACTTAAATTTAACCATAAATTTGTTTAAATTAAATACATTGAACTTTTACTTTCTTAGGCAAATTATCTCCATTTCAGGTGCCAAGGCTACATATTACTATCATACAAGACAATGCTAATATAGAACATTTTCTTCATAACCAAAAGTTTTATTGAACAGACAGCTCTAGACGTTTTCTGTAAGTAAAATTAAATCTTTGTTTATTACAATACAGACTAAATATTAAGACTTATAAAATCCATCAGAGGTACAATAGCATTGAACAAAAGAGTATTGATATCATAGCTGATAATGTCTGTAAATGGAGAAATAAAATAAAAACAATAGTTTTCTTAATTAGCCCTGAATAAAAAGGACAGAATCTAAATAACACACTAGCACATAAAAGTATGACAAATAAAACAAATGCAATAAAGATGACTTTTTATTCAATATATAAATTAAACTAAACTTTAAAAAATCCCTCTTCTTTCATAAATAATGTGACTGTGAATTCAGCAAATAATCTGGTATTATCTTTTATATTTAGAAATTAACATTTTATCTACATTTCTTGTCTTATCTAATAAAAAATAAGGCCTTACTATAGAAGGAATTTTATTCATAATATTTTTTTTGTGGCAGAAACTTGGAAATAGCAAGAATGCACATCTATAGAATAGTTGCATAAGTTATGGTACTTCCAACATTTAAAAACCATGAAGGTATTTCCAAATATGTGATATATTTTCAAGCTTTAATCTGAAAAGATAACACAAAATGTACAAAGTTGACATATTTAGTGGTAAAATGTGAATGGAATAACAAATGTAGGGAAAAATAAGGATATGTGCAAATGACAGAATAATAAGGAAGACCCTAGAGTAAGTAAAAAATGTAAAACCTAAATTTAATCCTTTCTATATTTACATATTGATAGGAAAAGAGTAAAGTTGTAAAGAGTTATACATTGGACTTTCAATTTTGCTTATCTCTAAAAATAAAGAAAGGGAAGATATTAATTTGTATCCTTTCTTGCATTGCTTATTCTTAAGAGCACATCACTTGGCAATTTAAAAATATTTAATTAAAATAATTCACTGTACATCTCCTATACACAAGGCTCACTTTGCAATTTGGGGATCGAGCAATTAATATTAATAAATTAGACTTAGACTAATAAGGACTTCATAATTTATAATACTTTCATACATATTTGACCCTTAAAATGACCTTGTCAGTGTGGTTGAGCATAAAATGTTTGTTTTTCCAACTACATCCAGTCAATAACTGGCAAGGCCAGGATTAGCACCTGGGTGTTGGGTATCTCTGTTTTATCCTTTCCTTACTATATCACAAAATGAAAAATGAAAGACTCAGTTTTCATTCCTAAAGAACATATTTTATAGATGAAGAAATTATGGCCTAAAACAGTTGTTATCTTATGTGTTTCCATCTTACTTTACTATTTCAGTACTTTTCTTCAACCCCATTCTCTTTATCCCAACTAAAATCTTTTTTTAACAAAAAGTCTACATAAAATGAAGTTGGTAATTAAGATTTCTAAAACCATATATACAAAAAATTATAGTCTCTCTCAAAGGTATGCTTATTGCAAAAAAGAATATTTAAATGTTGGGAAATTATTTGTAACTAAAGGATGACGGCATCAAATAGAAGCACCCTTTTAAAGACATGGTGCACAGAAATATTTCAGTTCAAAAATCTCACTGATCACAGAATGCATCATGTGATCATATCTTGTGAAAGCTAGGGAAATCCTTACACATCAACTGTTAGAATAAAGCATAACATTGCTGTCAAACAATAAAAACGAAAGAGGAAGTAAGTACTGGCATGACCAGAAAAGTAAAGGTATGGAAGAAAGTGGGGAGACAAATGACATGTGCAGTCACAAAGCTGGGAGAGAGGAACTTGCCTAATATAGGTGTCACTAACTTACAAATAGCATAGCATAAATTATGAGAAACTATCATGAGAAGGAATTATGAGAAGCTAGGTGTAAGATTTATCCAGAATGAATAAAGTCATATTACAACAGTAATGAAGAATAGCAGTCTATGTTTTAATCCATTTTGGGATGCTATTACAGACTACTATAAATTGGGCAGTTTATAAACTACAGAGATTGATTTCTCACAGCTCTGGAGGCTGGGAAGTCCTGGATCAAGGTGCCAATAGATTTGCTATCTGGTGAGGGCCCACAGCCAGTTTCCTATGTGATGCCTTGCACAGTGTTCTCACGTGGCAGAAGGGGCTTTCAGAGGCCCTGTTTTATGAGGGTGCTAATCCCATTCCTGAGGGCTTCCCTTTCATGACTTAATCGACTCCTAAATCTCATCTCCAAATTCTCACACTGAAGATTAGGTTTGCACATAAGGAGGAATCCTAAGTTTCAACAATTTGGGGAGAACATAATCATTCAACTATAGCAAAAGGGTTTATAATCTGTAACACAGAATGAATCAACTGAATCCTTAGAAGGCTGTTGTTGTACATTATGCTAAACTATATGGGGATAGATGGTGTTTTTAGTACTGATAAATATTGTCATTTTTTAGGTTGACATCCAGGAAAACAAAGAAAAATGAACACGACACATCCAGAGCTTCAGTTGGAAAGGACTGTGGAGCAACATTGTACACTTTCCTAACATAGCCAGGTTTTCTGTTCAGCTTCTGTCAGTTTGTTTCAGTTCAGGCTACCAGGTGTTGTCAGACTCCGTGGTAACCAGGTGGTATTAATGAGCACAGTTACTTAGCAGGGTGCCTTCATGCCCTAGGATTTCTGAGAAACCTCCAAGGAGAAAAATGGCCTGGAATCCAGAGTCAAAAATCCCTAAATCTGAACTGGAAGAAATAGAGAACAACAAAAAGTAGAATACATAGAAAAAGAAAAATAGGATTTTTGATTAGTAATCTTCTAGATGATTACTAAACCTAACATCTTTGATATTTTTCAGGTGATTGGCACTACTGAACACTGATTGCATGAGTTTTAACATAAGCTATTGGTTATTTTTGGTCACACATTTATTTTCATAGGTCAATATAACTTATGGTAAAGGCATTTTTTTTAAAAAAAAACCCCACAAAATAGAGCTATTGGAATTGAATACATAATGTCTTTTGAAAAATAAAAGGGGAGAAATAGTGACTTCATGAATGAGAGAAAAAAGAATCAAATTTGCCCAAAGAAATATTATGTTTTTTATCTCTGAATAGCAGGAAAAGAGTCAAGGTTTTCAGATTTTCATAGGCCGATCAGCGTGGACTCTTAACTATACAATGGAAACATTTGAAAAAAGTGGTTTATCTTCAATTCCAAGTACCCGAATATGGTGTCCCATGAAGCCTCATAATTCTAGCTAGTATATACTTTCATATTCCAGTGGGAACTCTTCAGGTTTCAGTAAACAAAGAGAAAAAAATATGTAGGAATATAGGAACTATGTCAGAGGTTATATGGAAAGTTATTTTCAGATGCCATCTAGAATGCAAAAGTGAAAAGTAAATTTTAATATGTGCTCAATTCACAATTTTTAATTTTTTCAAGCATGAAAGAGAAGTTGTAACGTTTGACATATTTATACAAATACTTTTGAATATTATTGACTATTATGAGTTTAAATACTGTGCATTTGGCAAGAACATCAGATACTTAAATCTATGGTTATAGCTTAACATCTGATGTTAATATTAAAAGTAGAAACATTTATTCTCTAATATTCAATACAATTTTTACAATAACTTATTAATGACTATTGTCACAGATATGAAGGCTCGCTTTCCCTTTTTCACCATTTATTGAGTGTTGGCTGCAGTTTTTCTTTACTTGATGAAACTTGACAATTTCATCTAGATATTCCGGGCAGATAATTTGATTCCATGGCTAGCAAGGCCTCTCTGGACTATGTGACACTAAGGATCTCCTAGTAAGTGTGATTATTGTGATTCAAGGACACTAGGATAACAAGTACTGTGTCTCCACTCCCTGAGTCTGAGTTGGTGGTCAGGTCATATGTCTGGCAAGGGTGAACACTTGGAATTTATAGTTGGTGATAAAACTTATTTATTCCTATCATTCTAATTTCCCTTAATATGATTATCATGTCTACACATAAATTTTACAGATATGTTTACTATTTTTATTATTTCCTATAGCCTATATTATTTCATGATGACAGGGGCTTTTGCTTGTTTTATCCATTTGCCTGGTGGTAATATGTTCTCTATAAATATGTGTTGAATGAATTAAAGAAAGGAAATATGAATGTGTTCTAAAGAGCAGTGGATATGATAATTAAGGTAACATTTAAGGGAGAAAGGGAGAGAGGAACTGTATCTTAGCTGAAGGAATGTTTGAAGAGTAAAGGCAGGTAGTAATGCTCATGGTGTGTTCAGAAGACCATGAGGAGATCAATCTGACATGTGCAGAGGTTTTCAGTAGAGAGCATAAGGAGATGAAGTTGAAGAATTAATGTGCAGCCAGATTACCAAGGGCCTTGAAAGTCAATTTAAATAACTCTGGTTATATTATTCTCTGAAATTAAGAGGAGGAGTAACATAAGGTTCAACAGAAATATACATCCCAACTTTAGTAAAATGACTACCAAATATATTACATTGCTCATGAAGCAGAAGGGAAAATTGACCTTTCTATACAGTCTTCATATTACATTATATCCTCTAGCTAAATTTGCAACCCAAACCCAAGATTCATAGAAAGTTCCAGTATCGTGCAGCAGTAAAGGCAGTTTCTGGGGAAAAGAAAGAGAAAGAAATGCATCATTACTTTTTTTCAATCATATCCCATGGTTCAAAGTACACTTGTGGAAAAAGGATTCATCTTGGGGTAGAGTTCAGAAACATAGGCATCAAAATTGGATAACACAAGTTGGGAGAGGCCATTTAAGGAATGGCTGCAACCCAAAGACAAGGCTTTCAAGGACAGACTCAGCAGCCCAGAGGAAAAAGATAAAGATAAACATCTATTTAGGGACTGCTGTGTGCAAAGTCGAGGACCATTTTTCTTGAATATATACATTGCTTTTCATTGATTATTTTTTTTAATAATGCACATTTTCTCCCACATTTTCATATCTCCATACTTGAACTGACTCAAAATAAATCTTTCAATCATTTTAAGCCTTCAGCCACATGTCATAATGATTTGTCAGACTTACATTAGTGAACTTGATTGTTAACCAGGTCAGTGTAATGAGACAAATACAAAATTACTTAAAGGTTAAATTTAAAACCACATCATGGCCAATTTGAAGAAAGAATTTCATTTGTTATCATTTGAAAATCTTCAGTTGATATCTTCTGATAAAATAATTTTACTTATTTCTAAAATGCAAACTAGAGAAATATACAACTTTAAATCATTGACCTGAAAAATGGACACAGAGAGCCAAGAGCTGAGCACTCTTTTCAGTAATGTTTTTTTTATCACAATTTAGGCAGAAAAAGAAGATGTAATTCTGAGTTATAAAGATATTAAGAAAAGCCAATCTCAAAATGTTCTAATGTTTAAGAAATGCCCCCAGTGATTTGTTTTGCTTTAACTTTTAATGTATGAAAATATTGCTGTATGAGAACATAAAAAAATTTTTAAAAGTTCTTAAAGAATAATCTGGGTTCGATCCTCAGCACCACATAAATATAAATAAATAAATAAATAAAGTTATAAAAAAGAGAATAATCTGAGTAGTTGATAGAAAATTGTGTATCATAGTGTAATTTAAAGCATTTCCACATCCTCTCCCTTTGTGTTGAACAACAATGTATCTAAAAGTCAATGGCATCTGAGCTTTGATGAAATATAACATGTTCTAGAAATTGTGCTAAAAAATTTCCAACTATCATTTTACTATATCCTCACAATTATATATACTACTGTTTTACTAAACCAAATTTCAGGTGTGTAAAATGAACCACACGTTAAGTCAATTTTTATTATCCTACCTCTAGAAATCGGCAGTTTTATTAGAGTCATATCAGACTGATTCCAAGACTCTTGATCATAATTATGGCAGCATACATCAAATTTTAGTGTACTGAATTGCCACCCAGAAAACTTGGCAAATTTAGGATACTGAACCATTTCCTACAATATTCTGTTTCTATAAGTATAGCATATTCTATGTAATGAGCATTGTAAAAAGTATTTTGTAGTAGGGGGTCTGCAAATCTTGCTACATTCTTTTATGTTGGCTAATGGTAAATGCACACATGCACACACATATGTGTGTGCGCGCACACACACACACACACACAAATGGACATAGCCTATTTAGACAATGGACTACAGCAAGGCAAAGTGGAATATAGTTCTGCAAGTTCCCTTGGCAATTAAACACAGGCCTCTGAGTGTGGAGAAAAATAATAAAGGTACAAGTAAAAATTGAAGGGTACCAGCTGTGAAGGTTCGACAAATCCCAGAGCAGACAGACAAGTAAATAACTCTTCCTGTAGATGTAGACAGTATCCATTTTTTAACCAAGGCACTCACTATTCATCTGACCCACAAAGATATTGAGTCAGTCTGAGAATGTTTATAAATGTTTGAAAATTTCATCAATTTGGTGGAGGAAGTGAGCTGGTCTATTTGGCTTACATTTTCTTTTGTGCAAATAATGCTATATAGATACTTAAATATATGTCTATGGTCTATGTATATACATATGAATTTCAAATAGCTTTTGCAGTAGTATAAAAAAATGAGTTCATGAAAATGGGTGACATCTCTTTTCCTTCAAAAGTGATATACTGTATTACTTTATTATTGTTAAAGTTTTAAGTTAAATAAAAAAAACAATGTTTAAAATGGTGAATACTTTCAGGTAAGATGTCATCTGAGAGCATTCACATATACTCATTAAAATCCGATTATTTAAAACACACAAGAATATTAGAGTAGCATAAACAGAATAGGAATGTTGAGACATTTCTGCTAGAAAGAGTATTGACATAACCAGATTTGGGGGACACGAAAAGAGGTATTTTCCTTGGCTCTTTGATAACACAAAGTAATAAAGGACATGAAACTGAATGAGAGGAAACCTGAAAATGTTTTACTTAGAATCTCTATCAATTAATAAAAGCTGCAATCACAGGCAGGTAATGGACATGTGCCATGGGGGCGACTCCCTCCTGCATTCTTGGAAGCCCACCTAAGATGGCCACACTGAACATGAATTCTGTGGTAGACATTCTACAAGCTAACACAGCATCAGGCATGCATAGAAATTGCCACAGTGAGTCCCTGCTACCACATAAAATGAAAAATTAATTGATACAATCCCAGATAAGATTGGCTTCTGCTCTGTTACCAACAAACTGCTGTGTTTCTAAACTAACAATGTAAAAGTATGAGAAAACCAAACACTTCCACTTGGTTTTGTTGAAATTGAACTACTTGAGAATATTCAAACAGGAGAAATTATTTCAGTCTTTGACTGAACAAGAGAAAAAAATTTTCTTCCAAAGTAATTATTTTAAAAGCCTCATTGAACGTGTAAAAATATACTCCAATTAAACATAAATGGAGCTTCTTGTAAACTCTCTCATGTTATCTTTTTATGAAATAAAATGAAACTAACAAAACATATTTTAGAATATTTGTTATCATCAAAGACATTTAAGAACAAAAACTGCATGTATGTAACTTGACAAAAGATTCTTGATTAAGAACCATTTAAAATAAGAAAGAACTGAGTGGAATTTAACAGAGAAGTTAAACTAAAAATGGAAAAAAAATAGCTTTGAAATTAAAAAAAAATAGTGAAAAGTCAAGCTTTAAGATTTCTCCATAATGAGAAGTAAAGGGATGTATCTATTTTCTTACATATATATGTAAGAATATATATATATATATATTTATATATATATACACACACACACACACACACACACATATGAAAATAGATTTAAGAAGAGCTTCTGTGTCTAAGAACTAGGTACAGGAGGAAAAACATTTTCAAATCAGTGAAAAAATGTCAGGATAGTGAGAATTTCTTTGGCCAAAACCTAGTTAAGGCTGAACATGAGGAAAAAAAGAGGAAATATCAAGCCAATTTTTCCCTATTAGAATTTGCCAAACCTGGGTTACTAGATCTTGGAGTTTTTCATCTTTATGGGTCAAGAGATACTGAAAACCAGCCTAGGCCTACCTAAGTACAGAATTCAATATCAGACTCATACATTTTAAAATCTAGAAGCCCAAAGCACAACATCCTCAGGGTGAGAGAGTGACTCCCCAAGTCTTCCCAGATATAAGGGAGGAGACTCAGGAAGAATTGTAAAGTGTTTTATATTCCAGGAACGATGGAACAAACCTTATACAACAATGTGGCTGATACGTATAGAAAATCTGGACAAAATACTTTTAAAACCTCACTTAAGTCATAAAGATTTATTTGAACAGTAAGTTTTTTTTGTTGTTGTTGTTGTCCTTGTTTGTTTTTTTTGTTGTTGTTGTTGTTTTTCTGTTTTGAGTCAATACCTAGGAGAAAGTGAATTCAAAGATGTGAATACAGCTTTGGAGGCTGCTTTTCCACTCTTGCTGATTGGTGATTCAAAAATTGTTACCGAGAAGTAGAAAACCCAACCAGAACGTTCCGTAATCTCAAAGGGTGCAGGGTAGGGAGACAAAAAAATGGAAATCAGACCTGCCAAACAGTACAAGTTTGGGAAAATAACTGAGACATGGGAATCTAAAGGGCTACAAAGTATAATTAAGTTGAACTGAAAATAAACCAGAGCGTAAAGACCAGCTGTGATAATTTCAAATGCTGATTGTATTAATTAGATTTATCATCTGCCTTCCAGATGAAAAAGTAATTCCTCTCTAGAGAAAGTTAGCATATTTAGAAGCTGAAATTATCTCTAAAAATTTCACATGCAACATTTAAGTTACAATAAAAAATCATCATGTATGTAAGACAAATTTTTAATGAAAACAAAAACAACAATAAAAAGAAAATAAAAATATGTAGGAGAAGCACAAAACAGAAAAACATAAGACACAGAAATAAGATTAATATAGACAATGCAAAAAACATAAAATGGATAATTGTGTAATGCTGCAGTTTGGCTGGGCAAAATAACCCGGGGGGTGACAAGCAACTTGTGAATGTTGAAACAGCAGGAGCCGCTTTATTGTAGGATAGCAGAGGTATATATACATAACTGAATACACAGCTTGACTCAATTTAGCATCATCCAGTTATAGCAATCAGTCATTAAGGAATCCTCATCATCTTAATAATTATACACAGCTTAACTTAATTGACATAATCTAGACACAGCAGTCAGTCATTAAGGAATCTCCATCATCTTAATGGCTCACTGGTGTTACTTCTCAAACCACTCCTCCTACCAAAGTGCCAGGCACCATCTTGACTTGGTTGTGGCTCTCAACAGTGTAAAATAAATGAAAATACATAAAAATCCCATGGACATATTACGAATGTATGAAACAACCTCACTGAAGAGGTGGGGGAATGATTCTAGCCTAGGTAACTTTGGAAATAAGTAGAGTTTGCAGGACTTTAAAGACAAACACATTTGGTGTAAGCACTGCTGTCTGTACTTCATGCTGTGCACTATACTATATATGGTACTGTGTACACTGTATTGAGTTGATTAATCTGTTTCTATTGGTGCCAGGTTAACAAGTATAAAATTACTATTTGTTTATATTGGAATAGAATAATTAAGTAAATGGATGTCAATAATGAGAGCCGGGTTTCTTAATGTTAAAATAAGCAGTTACAGATAAGTAAAATGATGTTGTGTGTAGTTATAGGTAAGAATTGGAGACATCCTATAAAGTAATGGTTTGACTTAATATAGATACAGGTGGTTACATATAGAAATATTTACAAATATGTGGATACACATGGCTTAGTATCCATGACTATAGTTCTTTATTCTATCAGTTGAGAGAACCTAGAAGCAATGAGTACATCTACTGCCCAGACATTGGCTTCTAATTCTACTCTCCAATAAAAAGTATCAGTATCTTTTAGAGAAATGGGTGTTTCTAGAACTAGCAAAAGAAATACACAAGATGAACCCTGAGCAGCTTATAATGCCAGAAAATATGGATGTGCTTTCTTTACCCCAGAATAGAATCCATACTGTGTTAGGGGTATGTCAAAGGGACATAACTGAAAGATTTACCAATAGCAAAACCTGAAACAATCTGAGCATGAACCAAATCAAGCAGGGATGGTTTATAAGACATAGTATAAAATAATACCTCAGTCCATATAAGTAAATGTCATAGAAATAAATGGTTGAATATATAAATAAATGCAGAGAATATACAAATTTCCCAAAAAGAATTCTTAAAAATTTATGGCAATACTCTAACATCAGAAAACTGTGTCACTTCCCATTGACTATGTGTAGACTCTACACAGTGACTTTGTTACAAAGGGTACAATATGAAAATGGAGAGGGAAACATGACTTTACAATTTGGGGACACCTCACAGATATTCACTCAACTTCAAGGTAACATCAACAATGACAAGCCTTATGGATAATATGTATTGATATAATGAAAATTGCATTGTTCTTCTTTGTTTTTCCCTTTCAAATGTATAGCCCTAGTCTATTCATGTGGAAGTTGTTAGATAAATCCCCTTGAAGGATATTCTACAAAATGCCTGACCAGCATTCCTTGAAATGTCAAGTAAAGGTCATTAAAAACAAAGAAAGGATCAGTAACTGTCACAGTCCAGAGGAGCCTAAGACATGGTGACTATGACATCCTGTAACAGAAAAAAGTAGATGAGTAATAAGAAATACTGCATTGAGTAAGTACATAGTTAATAATAATGTATCAATCTTGTTTCATTGATGGTAACACAATTACTAATAATCTTAAATTCTAAATTTAAGATTATTACAATGGGCAATACTAAGAGCAGGGTATATAGGAATTAGTATATAAAGATATACTACTATCTTAATAATATTTCTAAAGATCTAAAATTGTTCCAATATTTTTAAGGTTTACTAAAAAAAAAAAAGAATGAGTACATGACCATTTACATTAGCACCCCAAAATAATGAAATACTGAGGTATAAATATAACAAAATACGTATAAAATATGAATGAGAAAAACTATAAAACACTGATAAAAATCAAAATGTAATTTATAATTTTAATACAATGAGAAAAATAATGATTATTCAAAATTCATAAAAACTACTTATGAATAAAAGTGTCTCAGATGATTACTAAAGATGATTAGTAGTAAATATATTATTAGGTATATAGAATGTCTAAAGGATTCTAAAGCTAATCTATTAAAACTATAATGTTGAGAGCAGAGTGTTGTAGGCAAAGGCAGCAAACATAAATTTTTCTCATGATTACTCTAACATTGCAAAAATGAGGAATAAATAGGGTTTCATTGGAAAGTCTGTAAATTAGGGTAATGTTTATAGTTACATTTACTGTGACACCATATCATACAAGTTGACCCATGTTTTATTTTGTTTTACTTTTTGGTTGTGTGTTTGTTTGTTTTTCATATCTAGGGAAAGGATTTTTTGTTTTTTGTTTTTTTTTTTTGTTGTTGTTGCTTGTTTTTGCTTCTCCTTAGACTAGATTCTTACTAAAAAAATTCAGATTTGAACAAGATTCTTACTAAAAGAATTCAGATTTGCCTCCATAGAGGAACGTGCTTGTAACATAAAGTATAAATAATTTCCTCAAATAAATGTAGAAAGAATAAACATAAAAATAGACAAAAGGAAAGAATGATCAATTATCAGAAAAGAAATCCAAATCCATTTCATTTATAATGAAAACTATGGTGAGATACTTCTTATAATAATGTTGAAAAAATTTTAAAAACCAGAAATATCAAATGTGGTGACAATGACAAGCCATGAAGCATCTGATATGCTGCTCATAGAAAGAAATTCAACTGTGTCTATAAAGATAAAGTTATATAATTACTCAGAAATTTCCCTTCTGGACATGCCTCTACCAACATCCACACAGAATTGTATAAGGATTTATATACAAGTGTCTATAGCACTATTTTTTGCAGTTAAACAAAATTCTTGTAATAAATTTCAACAAGACAATAATGAATATTAAGGCATATTCATAAAATGAATATTTCATAGAGATTAAAAATATTGAAACCCTGTATCATTACTAATATACAAAATATTGAATAAAAAAGTTGATGAATGTATAAACTATAATAACACTTACAAAGGTTAATATATACAAAAATATATACTTTATATGGGTATATTATGCTGGTTTAAAATCATGACCAAAAATTTTCCAGCAATCTTCACTTCAAAAGATGGGAACTAATTTTTCTTCTAATGAATGTAGAAATATGTGGTGATTTGTTTTCAATAAAGGGAGTATTGCAAAAATAACTGCTTATGATTTCTAGGACTAGATTATGAGGATATAATGACTTGTTCCCTGCTGTTGGGGTTCTGGTAACCTTGGGAAGTGGTTTGGGTCATCATAAAGACATGCTAGCAGCCCAGAGGACTGACTAATATGGGAAGTATCTGAAAGATTCTGAAACCTCTTTCCAATTACCAGCCATTTAAGTGAGTCTAAAATAAAAAATTTTTAAAATTGGAAATACATTAGTATAATGAAATATATTATAATTCAACAATTTGTATAATTATTCAATTAATAAGCTAGAATTAAAAGTAAATTTTATTAGTGAAGGTATGAATATCAGTATTCAGGATTCTAAATTACAATTATTTCCTAAACATAATTATTTATAGAGAAAATACAAAACATTAATTAGCTACTTTCAGAAACATGACAGAATTAAATAAGTGGTCAAATTAAATAAACATTAATATAATATATAAACACAATTTTCCTGTATATGTCTAATTTTTATCACATAGAAAATATGAAGAAAAAAGTATAGAAAAGGTACAGAGTACACACAAATGCACAAATCATTTTAGAACTAACATAACAACAAAAAAAGATCATGTCTAAGTAAAAAAGAAAAAGTATAAAGCTTTCCTGAAAGCCATAAAAGAGGACCTCAATGAACTGAGGGAGCACATATTCCTGTAAGAGAGAATTCACTATTGTAAAAATGTCATTTCTCCTTCAATTACTCTATAAATCCCTACAGGACTTTTATGAAACTTGTCAAACAGTCTTAGCATGTATCAGGAACTGAAAATGTGCAATAAGAGCCTACACATTATGAAGAGAAGAACAGCGAGCAAAGACTTCTCTGGCAGAGACAAAGCATGCAGTTCACAGTGTTTAACACAGGGTGATATCATCAAAGATATGTGTGGACTTCATCTTCTGGCACCTTGCACATTAATGCTGTATTAAAACATGCGTTTTCATGATACATTGTAAGGATTCTGCTGCCTTATCAACAAATTCCAGTAGAGAATTTGATCAGATTAAAACTTTGAAAGTCTTTGACTACTATCCTCTGAAATACAAGCATTGTTATTATGTTATTATTTACTATTTATCTACTCTACTTCCTAATTTATCAATTCCTTGCCAGCTCAGAGCTCTTCATTAGGAACTTGCTATCTTAGCTTGTTGAGTTTTGCTTAGTTGCCTGCTAGTAAAATCCTAAAAGAATTTCTTTATCTAAGAGATGTGGAATATAGCAATGAAATGAAATCCTGACAAATTAAGCTCATTAAACCTCCAATCCTATTAACTTCAAGTAATTCTACACATCTACCAAAATTCTACATATCTTAATTTTATACAAACCTTTTAGGGAAACTACATTTGAATGATGGATATAGCTACCTAAAATATAAAGGTTCTATGTTGCCAAAACGCCCATAAATAAAGGTAATAAATAACACTGTTAGAGTAAATATTTACAATATATAACAGAGTATAAACATCCCTAATGAATAAAAAATTTCAGTAAACTAATTAGAAAAAATAACCTACCAATCGACAATGTTTCAAGTATGAAGAAGAAGAAACACAAATTGTCAACTTCAAAAAAGTACTTAAGATCTGTCATTAGTAATTTAAATGACCTGGTTAATATAAATTTTAAAATTAAGTTGTAACTTTAAAATGATCATATTAAATAAAAAGTAAATGTGAGCAATGCTGATTAAGTTAAGAAACTGGATATTTTCACACACTATTATAATAGTACCATTTGATATATATATATATATATATATATATATATATATATATATGTATATATATATAGTCAATTTGGCAGGATATTAAAATGTAATGTATTTTTAATTTGTACACTAGAATTTTTCAGGATTTCAAAGCAAAGACGTGTGCAATGATGTTTATAGCTTCATGGTTTTCAATAGCAAAACATTATAAACAATCCTTAAGTTCATTAATGAAGGAACTACTAAATATACTACAAGGCTTCAGTGTCTTGGTAATGTGCCAGTCTAGACAAGAGATGCCTTCAACCCTTCTCTACCTTTGATGCACGTCTGTTGAACTTCCAAGGCAAAGAAGAGCACATTTAAAATTAATAAGTTACAATTTGAATACAAATGTTATATGGGTACAGAATTCCTCAGCTCAACCTATCTTAAAACATTCCAATAAAGTCTATGTTTGGAAAGATCTTAATGCTGGACACTGTGATAAATTAAGACAAGGAAGATTTATTTCCTCTATCAAGAAATTTGTGGTTCAATAAATATCATCAGAGTAAGCCAGTCTTTTCCAAAAAATTTTCTGGTTGAAACAACTGTTCCTATGCCATGAAGAAAACGTTTATGATAAATGTTATATTTTTTCTCTCCAGGAAGATAAGCTATTATCTATATTTATTCTGTCTCACTCATTTTGAAAGCCTTTGTGTTTACACAGTTATTTGGAAATTTGGGACAGTCCCTTCAGTTTGGTGCATCCCAGTTTCTTTTTGTATGATATCACATAGAGAATTAACAACGCAACTTTAAAGTCCCATCATGAAAATTCAATAATTTTATAATTTTTCAATTCATAAAACCACATATTTTTAAGTAAAACTCATTGAGTAATTGGAAAATGAATAAGAATTAATTTACTGATAATTCTGTCTTGCTATTTCTCATTGAGTATAATAAGACCTTGTTTTATGAAGAGTATTATAAGTCAGGACTGTAATTAGGCTTATCCAAGCTAGCATATAGCTAAGTGGGGTGTAATTCATGGTACCTCAGTTTCTCACCTACAAAATGTGGTTAATATATTTTTAAGGGAATTTTAGTGAAAATTAAATAATTTAATATATAGATATATTTATACATATGATTTATGTATGTATGTATTATATATAAGATATATTTATGTATATGTGAACACATAGTTTTAAAAGGGAGCTAGTACATAACTATGAGCTTAATACTTAGTTATTCTTGTTCCATGTGAAATACACATAAATACTTCTGAAATCTTAGATAAAATACTTTAGTCTTCCCACATGGCTTTGCAGATTCTCCACATTGATTACATATTCCTGTGATGCGAAAAGAGGTAAATATTTTAATTCTAAATGTTATGGTTTGGATATAAGGTGTCTCCTAAAACTTTCTGTGCTAATGCAGGAATATGTGGAGGTGAAGTTAGATTGTGAGAACAGTAATCTAATTGGTCCATCCTAGTTTGTATGGACTAACTGGGTGGTAACTGTAGGCAGGTGGGACATGGCTGCCAGAGTGAGTCACTGGGGGCCTGCCCTGGAAGAGTTCATCTTCCCTGCAGCTGCTTTCCATTTCCTTGTTTCCCAGCTCCCTTGAGCTAAGCAGCTTTCCTGCACTGCTGCCCTTCTGCCATGGTGTTCCATCTTATCTTGGACCTAAAGCAATAGAGTCGACTGACCATGGATGCAACCTCTGAAAGTATGAGGCTAACATAAATTTTTCCTCCCCTAAGTTGATCTTGTCAGGTATTTTAGTCATAGAGATGCAAAGCTAACAGACACACTTAAGCTATTGGGAATTATGCTATTAATAAGATGTGGAATAACACAAAAGAACCTTTATCCATGCAATTAATCAGAAAATATCTGAATCAACTAAATCTCAAAATATCTGAAATATCTGAATCAACTAAATCTGAATCTAAAAATCATATTTATAGAGTCACCATGTCAAAGAGCAATGGACACAAGGAAGCCTACATAAACTGATTTCTCAAGAGAGGGTCATTTCATAGTTGCACAGCTATCTAATATACTTTCTTGAGGTAAATATGGTTGGGTGTGGGCTAGTAAAAGAGAATATCTTCCAGAAACTGCTAGATCAAGAAGAGCTCTGTAGAGCCACTGGCTATGCTGGAGCCAAAGGCTTGGATTGGTATATCAATGACTATCCAACACGGCAATAATTTATCTTCAGAATTCTCCCATCCCCCATACACCACAAATTTTGTTGAGAAAAAATGAGATCCATCTTAATTCCTCTCTTTCCACCTTTCTGGGACAAAGAAGTCAGCTGGAATGTTTGAAATATTTCTACAGATTAATTTTTATGGAGTAGCCTGTACATTTAGAGATTTTGGGGGACCCATTGCCCTAACTGTTGGTCTGCTTTATTATCTGTCTATCCTATCTATTCACCAACAAACACCTGTCCAAAAGGACCAGAAAAATGATGGCCTAACAAACAAGTAATAAAACTTTTAGATAGTAACTGGTCTACTTCAGCCAAACATCTCAGAAAAACAAAAACAAAAATCTATGGCCTCATCCTCATCCATACTAGCAAATGCGACATGGAGATACTAGACTTCCATAATGGGCAGACTATAACCAGATGCCTCAACTCCTAGGCCAGGTTAGTGTTAGAGAAGGCCAATAAAGAACTAGTAATTAAATTTATACTGGGCCATAACAAGATACTCACTTCTATGTGGTAGAAAATCACATGGGGAACCCTGCCCTTCATTCCCACCCAGCAGTACATACATATTCCATCTCTACCAGAATGGTAAAAGACAAGGCCCAGTAAAATGTCAGGACTTTTACCACAACATAGCATAAGGAGGTTATCCTCTCCCCATGAAGAGTCAGCAGAACTGATGTTGGAAGCAACAAGACTCTTTACCTTTTCCCAGCAAGGGGAGGCGGGTATCAGTGGAGACCTAGCAGACAATTGGAACTTCCTTAGACACTCAGCAGTAAAGAGGAGCTCCTCTCCCTCAGTTTCCCAAGGAAATTGAGTCAAGAACCTGGACTTCTATCACCACATGTCTATGATGAAGTGGTTCCATCTCTCCTTCCCCTGAGAGAATCAGCAGATAAAACAGAAGATTAAATAGGATTCAGAGATTTGGGCTACAACACCAAGGTTCAATAACACACACACACACACACACACACTTACACACACACACTCAACATTCCAAGAACCAGGAATATCTTAAAATGAAGGAAAAAATAAATAGGGGCCAATACTGAAATGACAGAGATATTAGGATTGTCTGGAAAAGACATTAAAGAAGAGAGTATTAAAATGTTTCAATAAGCAATTCTAAACACAACCACAAACAAAAGGAAAAAATGAATATTTCAGAAGAAAATATATAGAATAGAACTAAATGAGATAAGCTGGTTAACCTCTGTAATCACATCTACCCAGGAGGCTCAGACAGGAGGATCATAAATTTGAGGACAGCCTTAGTAACCTAATTTGACCCTTAGCTATCTCACATTCCCATGTCAGAGGACTTGCCTAGCATGCATAAGGCCCTGGTTTCAATCCCAAGTACCACATACACACAAAAAAAACCCCACAAGGCTTTTAGATAATAGCTGATTTACTGAAGTGTGACCAGGGAATTTAAACTAAATGAAATTTTAGAATTAAAAACAACAAAGCTGAAATAAAATCCCAGTGGATGGGCTTATCAAAATAAAGGGACAGAATCAGTGAAGTAAAAAACAAGATGTTTAAAATTATCTGTTATGGTTTGAAATATGAGGTGTCTCCAATGAAAGTTGATGAATTAATGTAAAAGATAAAATGATTAGATTATGAGAGTTGAAAATCAGTGGATTAACCTATTTGATGAATTAATAAGTTGGATTACTAGATGGTAATGGTAGGCAGGTGGGGCATGGCTGGAGGAAGTTGGTCACTGGGGATGTGCCTTGGGGAATATGTATATTGTTCCTGACTCCTCAAGCTCTCTCTCTACTTTCTGGCTGCTAAGAACTGAGTGGCTTTTCTCCACCATGTCCTTTCACCACGTCGTTCTGCCTCATTTTGGGCTCAGAGCAATTTTAGCCAACATTGAACGGAACCTCTGAAACTGAACTTCAAATTGAATTTTCCTCCTCAAAGGTGTTCTTGTCAGTAAGGAAAATCTAACACATTATCCTATCTGAAAAACAGAGAAAACAGATGGAGAAGATGGGGGAAAACCAGGACACTTACAGTTTTAGCTCTAAATAGACACAGAGCTTAGAGCTCAACAATGCCAAACTCACGAGAAAAGAGCTGAACAAATTTGAAGTCAACACCCTGTCTTGTATCTCTCACAGCACTGAGATTATGAAGAAAACCACTATTCTGAAATCTGGAGAAGACATATGAATCTTGAGTGTCAGATGGAATTTGTTTACCTGGAACAGAAGTTGATAAACTAATGTATAAACTGCCAGTTAATTTATTTTGACAAATTCCTAGGGGTTGAGTGTGGATATCAAGAAATACAGAAGTGTAGAAATATGGGAGCTATAGCCTTAGGGTAAAGCTCACTATTTTATGGATTTTACTTGCAAGAACCTGGCCATGTTCTCAGGGTGAATATCTGAGAAAGATTTTCTCTTGACTCTGACAGAGCAGAGAGAGGAGTAATCATTATAAAATAAACCCATAGACATCTCCATCATAATGATCAGGAGTAAATGAATTAAGTCAGGCATGAAAATACAAATACCCCATGAGCTCATTTATATCTGGAATCTAAAAATAAATAAATAAATAAATCTTACAGAAGAATAGAACAGTGGTTATCAGAAACTGGGGAAAATAAGGGACGGGGTGATAAGGAGAGTTTTGTGAACAGAAAACAATGTTACAGTTAGGAGGAGTAATAAATTCTCATTTTCTATTGCACAGTAAAATGACTATGGTTAACAATAATCCACTGCATATTTTAAAGTAGCAAGAAGAGAAGATTTTTAGTGTCCTCACCAAAAAGAAATAGTAAATGGTTAAGGTAAGGAATTAGCTAATCATGCTGATTTGCTTAGTACACAATGTATACATAAATATGTAAAATTATCTTGTGTCAATAAAAAAAAAAAACATAAAAACCACCAGACCCTATTTCAATTGGGAAACCTTTTGACTTTAGCCTTCTCCACACTTCCTTTCTCACCTAAATTATGTGTGCTGGGGATGAAAGCAAGCTATATCACTACAGAAAAGTTTGTGAAGATCAAAGGTCAGAGAAGAAGTCTTGCCAAAAGATTGAAATTCAGTCGTGAGATTGTGGAAAGCTGTCCTTTCATACCTTACTACTACATTAACAAGATCCAAGCCCTACGGATGAATTTCAAAACTACTGTATTGAGCAAAAAGAAGCCAGACACAGAAGAGTACATACTATATAATTCAATTAATATGAATTTCATGAACCAGGCAAACAAATCCAAATAGTATTTCCCTGTGAGGGGGAAGGCTTATTATCTAGAAGAGGGCTTGAGAGAACTTTCGGAGGTGACATGTTTTCTGTTTAAATTGGTGTGTTGATGACCTAAGTATACCTACATTTCCATTTGAATTGCTCATTTTCACTTGAATTGCTCATTTTATTATATATAATTATATATCAAAATAAAGAGAGTGAGATAAAACAGAGATGATTTTTTAAAAATCAAAAAAAATTTAAAGGTTTATAATTATTGAGTTATCTCAAATTTACTGTTTATTAGGCATTATTTTAAAATATCTCTTTATCTTAGATAATCCTTATGAAAAAAACTACAAATAATTATTGCTCTCTTTTATTTTTGAGGAAGCAAAGGGATAAGACAGCTACCTTGTCAGGAGTCACACAAAGCTAGGATTCAAGTTCTAGTAATTTATTTCCAAAATTGAATTTTATATTTACACACCATAATCATCATCTTTTATTGAGACAATCACTAATATTGTCAATCACTTCTTTTAAATGTGTGCAGGAACTTCATAAAACAATATTCATAATTTAAGTCCATAATCTCTTCCTAGTTATTACCATCTTCACTCAAGTTTGAATCATTATTTATTTGCATATGATTCAAAGTAGTATCTGTAACTCTGGTCTAAATACTGCTATTATTATTCTCAAGAGCATCTCATTTCCACTTTACTCTTTATCCCTCCCTGCTCCTCCCTGCTCCTGACTGAAAACCTGATCCCTCTTTTAGTATTTCCTTTCTTTAAAACTCCTTATCATGCAATATGTTATGTAAACCAGAAATATTACTCCATTCAACATATGACAAATATTGTTGAGTTCCTACTTCATAATATACTTTTGATTTTTCCTTCAGGAACACTAACATACACCTCTAGACACAATATCTAATTTAATGGAACTGATGTTAGTGGGAATGATACGAAATAAACTTGCAACGAAAAGAAAAAAATCAAATAATGATACATAAAGATTCTGAAGGAAATTACAGTTAGGTGATGTGAAACAATAATTTAGAAAGGAGAAGGGAGTTGGGTAATGTTTCTCTGAACAGCAAAAATATAAAAACCAGTATCAGAAGAATAAATGTAACAGTTGTTGCAAAAAAGTTGTGGGATCAAGCTTGGCATCTTGGAGAAACAGAAAGATGTAGTGTTGCTGGAGCAGAGAAGAGGATAAAAATGTGTGGATGGCACCAGGGAGAAACGCAGAGATTGTCATCACACAGGACTTTAAAAGTCCATGAGAGGAATTTGCTTTTTATTCTAACTGGAAAACCAATGGGGATTAGTGGCTTGTTGTTGCTCCTAGTAGAATGGCAGCATTTCTTAAATGGAGCTGATAGATAACAGCTGATGGATGACAGCTGGTCAAGTGTGTTTTGTTACCTCCTTCAGCTTTCTTCTGGCTTAAACTTTCTTGCTTTGGGTGCTACAATGTAGATGGTTATTTTTCAGTTCCCTGAACTGCATGATTCTGCAGACCACAAGGCATTTATCATGTTGCTTCTTTTACCTGGGATAGTAGAATTGAAAATAGAAAAATAGATCAAATTCACATAATGTAAAAGTTAATTCATGACCAGGTATGGTGACATACACCCACACACTTGTCCCGGCTACTGGGGAAGCTGAGGCAGGAGGATCACTTGAAGCAGGAAGATCACTTGAGGCAGGAGGATCACTTGAGCCCAGGAATTCAGGGCCAATCTGGGTAGCATAGCAAGACTGTGTCCCTTAAAAAAGCAACTGGAGAAAAAAAAAAAAAAAACAGAAAATAAGATGAGCCTTTTTTCCAACTTCACTTCTCACTTCCAAATTTAAGGCTTACTTGTCTGTGCCATCAAAGTTTTTAGGTCAGCCTTTCTGCTGGTGAGAGCCACTGTGAACATCTATAGAGTCATTTCCTCCTTTTAGTACCAGTACTTATCATATACTAGATCACAGGATTCTCTGAAAGGCAATTAAGTCTGAGATAGAAGGGGCCTGTTATGGTGCATTTTATTCAGAGTTAAGTCATGTAAAGTAAAATAAGTAAAAACAAATTGATCATACAAAGGTCTATGCCATAGAGAGAACAGGGTTTCTGTGCAAAAAAAAAAAAAAAAAAAAAAAAAAAAAAAAAAAAAAAGATCTCCAGATTGCTTTAAACTAAGAGAAGCAGGCAATGAAAAAAAAAAAAAGTACAATCTTATTTCAGGGCAACGGAGCTGTATTAAATAAATTCCTAATTCAAAGTGGGATTTGAGCAAAATTGTCTAAATAATGTAACTTAAGATCAGAAATATCTGTGGAAATAAAGAAAACTGAGAAAGTCAGACATCCATATCTGGATCATAATAGGTCTTCACTGCTTGAGAACTGTGTAAACTGGTTTACAGGAAAAATGAAGACAGGGAAAAATACAGAGAGGCCTGTGAGATATTCTTTAACATGAAAGCATGGAGCCAATTTCTTAAACAGAAGGAAAGTAAACCTATAAAAATATTTACACAGGGTGCAATAGTATATATAAGACATATACACTTTGAATTTTCATAAATATTAGAAACTGTAGTTTCTGAAAGAAATCAATAAATATTAAATGCAAAGAGAACTTGTATATGTAAGCAACAAATTCTATAAGAAAAATAAGCAGAAAACATATCTGCATAAGAATTAAAGAACAGATTCAACCAGACATAATGTCAAATCCATAATTTTGAAAATATCCTAAAAAATTAAAGCAATCAAAGACTTAATGATAAATACTGAAGGCAGACAATTACAGAAAGTAGTTTTAAACCATGGATGAACTGTATTTCTAAGGAAGAAATTGGAAATAAAAAAAAAGAGAAAAATATCATAATATCTAAAAATATTCTCAAGGTATTTTTAACAACCTGCTTACTTAAGAATTCACTATATTCTATGTTCAGATAATAAAAAACAAAACCCATCCTGACATATCCTGTAGAAGTCTTGAACTTCTTCAATAAAAGAAAATAAAATCATAAATATATATGTGTAAAATATGTGACTACTGTGAAGGACAATTAATATAATCTTGGTTTATTATTATACTCACACAGTTACCATTAATGTGTAAGGAAATAGAGATTTTTGAATATACAAAATCAGAACACAAAATGAAAAACGATCTATGAATTTTGGTTAGAGAAGGTTAGATTTATAAGGTGGCATAATCCCTGATGCTATTCCATATTGTTATCTCTGTGATGGTTATTTCACATATTCATAGTTAGGTTTATATTACACATTAATTCAAATATATTTTGTGCTAGGGAGTATCCTAGCATATGATATGCTAGTAATAAAGACAAAAAATAATTAGCAACATGATATTAAAATTGTAAAAAATATTAATATTGGTTATTAAAGTATAATACCATAAATTAATAATTAGTTGAGTGTATATTCTCATTTCACATTGCAGTGCAAGAAATGGGGGGATTAGAGACTATGCTAAATGCATTTTACTTCAAGGGGGGGTCATAAGTAATGAAAATGATACTGAATAGGTCAATTTTGTAAATAAATCTAATCATGCATTATTTTTTCTGTATATAATTTTAATTTATTAGAGTTATAAATGGTTATTTAGAGAGGTATCTGAAGCACTTAAAAATAATATAAAATGTAAATTGAGTAACTGTAGTTTAAAACCATTTATTCAATTAACATTATTGAAATTAACCAAGTATTGCCTCAGTTGCTTGCTGACACATGCTAGAAATATACAAAGAATAATAAGATTTGTAAACTTACCTAAAGAATTATGGTTATCAAATTTATAATTTTAATAAAATGACTCTTAAATTTTAATAGACTTACTTCTTATTAAAATCTGTCCTTGAGATTAGAGCATTATAAAACAAAACAAAAACAGACAAAACCCAAATATCAACAAAGGTACTTAAAACAAAAAAAAAGGACAAGCAACTGGTAAACTTGGTGCAATAATAGTTCTAGTGCCTGCCTTTCTACAGGTGTGAAAGGAAAATTGAATATGAGATGGTTCTTTCTTTCTTTCTTTCTTCCTTTTTTCCTTCCTTCCTTCCTTCCTTCCTTCCTTCCTTCCTTCCTTTCTTTCATTCTTTTTTATTTATTCTAATTAGTTTTACCTGACAGTAAATGTATTTTGACTACATCATACATAAATGGATTATAATATCTCATTCTTCTGGTTGTACATGTTGTAGAATCATGCTGGTCATATAATCATATATCTACCTAGGGTAATAATGTCTAATTCATTCTACTGTCTTTCCTACCCCCATCCCCCCTCCCCTCCCTTCACTCTTCTCTGCCTAATGCAAAGTACCTCAATTTTCCCCAACACCCCACCTTATTGAGAAGTAGCATTTGCATATCAGAGAAAACATTTGGCCTTTAATTTGGGGGGATTGGCTTATTTTGCTTAGCATGATATTCTCTAGCTCTATCCATTTATCTCCAAATGCCATAATTTAATTCTTCTTTAAGGCTGACTAATATTCCATTGTGTATATATATCATGGTTCTTTATCCCATTTTTATCTGTTGAAAGACATCTACATTGGTTCCATAGTTTGACTATTGTGAATTGAGCTAGTATAAACATTGATGTGGCTGTGTCACTATAGTATGCTAATTTTAAGTCCCTTAGGTATAAACATAGGCATGGGATAGCTGGGTCAAATGATAGTTCCATTCCAAGTTTTCTAAGGAATCTGCATATTGCTTTCCAAAGTGGTTGCACCAATTTGCAGTCCCACCAGCAATGAATGTGTGTGTACCTTTTCCCCCACATCCTCACCAACACTTATTGTTGTTTGCATTCTTGAAAATTGCCATTCTAACTGGAGTGAGATGAGCAAGTTTTGATCTGCGTTTCTCTAATTGTTAGAGATGTTGAACATTTTTTCATATATTTGTTGATTGATTGTATTTCTTCTTCTGTGAAGAGTCTGTTCAGTTCCCCAGCCCATTTATTGATTGGATTATTTATTTTTTTGGTGTTGAGTTTTTTTTGAGTTCTTTATATATCCTGGAGATTAATGCTCTATGTGAGTTGCATGTGGTAAAGGATTTCTTCCATTCTGTAAGCTCTCTCTTCATGTTATTGTTTCCTTTACTGAGAAGAAGCTTTTTAGTTTGAATCAGTCTCATTTATTTATTCTTGACTTTACTTCTTGCACTCTAGGAGTCTTGTTAAAGAAATCAGTTCCTAAGCAAGATTTGGGCCTACTTTTTCTTCTATTAGGCACAGGGTCTCTGTTCTAGTGTCAAAGTCTTTAATCCACGTTGAGTTGAGTTTCATGCAGGGTTAGAGACAGGAGTTTAATTTCATTTTGCTACATATGGATTTCCAATTTTCCCAGCACCATTTGTTAAACAGGCTATCTTTTCTCCAGTGAATGTTTTTTGTACCTTTTTCTAGTATGAGATAACTTATTTATGTGGGTTTTCCTCAATGTCTTCTATTCTGTACCATTGGTCTATGTGTCTGTTTTGGTGCCAATATCATCCCATTTTTGTTACAGTTGCTCTGTAGTATAGTTTAAGGTCTGGTATTGTGATGTCTCCTGTTTCACGTTTCTTGCTTAAGATTGCTTTGGCTATTCTCGATCTCTTATTTTTTTCCAAATGAATTTCATGATTGTTTTTTCTATATCTATGAAGAATATCATTGGAATTTTAATAGGAATTGCATTAAATCTGTATAATATTTTGGTAGTATGGCTACAAATGTATTATTTTTAAATCTATTGTATAAACTCTAAATAATATAAAACGTATGGAAGCAAATATATACCCATATAATTAATAAATAAGAGTTGGTAAAATAATTTTAAATTAAATGCTAATACATAAAAGACACATCAACTATTGTATATATAAAATAATTATGTATTAATGAATAGACAATTTCTGTCTGATTTGGATAAAAGCTGTATGTGGTAAGAATATGCTAAATATATGAGACATACCTGCAGTGCAAAAGTATGAAGGTAAAATAAAATATGAACAGAGCTTTAAAGATAGGAAATTTAAGTGTTTATGTGATGTGTATGAGAATGAATATAGGTACATAATACCTTCAAATATCTGTACCTATTGGTATTGTGTTGATTTTTATTTTATGATTTGTAATTTCTTATTTTTTGGTTTTTCATAAAAACATTTATATAGAAAAAGGAAGGTAGGTGCTTTAAGTAGAAAAGAAATGTGTTTTTGTTACTATTTTGTTTGTGAAGAATTTTTCTCCTTTGCCTAATTAACTACTCAGGTCAGTACTGTTATATTTTAATGAAGATGAATAAAGATGGAAATTAATTTCTGTAAACAGGGAATAATATTAGATATCATGACCTTGATTTGAATATGTCTCTAGAAACGTGGGATATTAAATGATCTGGAACTTGTTTATTTTTCATCATTTGAAGGAATATTTATTCTTAACAGATCTACTTGCCCCAAAAGCTCTTGTGTTGTACCGTTCTACTTTCTAATCAACTGACAACCTTGAAGTGTTTATTTTATTTGAAAAGTGTGTGTGTGTGTGTGTGTGTGTGTGTGTGTGTGTGTGATCAGTGCTAAAACATGACAGAAAACATCATCATAATTTCAACTTGAGGAGATTTAAATTGTAGTATTGGTATTTTAATCATATCTACATAACATTAAGAAGCATCAACTCCCCTCTGTTCCTCTGAAGCCTGGGTCCACACAGCATTATTCTCCAAGTGGGACAAAAGATTCTCTTGCCACAAATCAGTTTTAATCATTTGCAGTCTCACATAACCAGAGCTAATTGCTTAAAATACTTTCATACATTTTTTTAAAACTAAGTTCCACCTTAGGCTTACCACTATTACAAATTTAGTTTTGCTTATCTTCTCCTCTCTGCATGAATTATTCCTGGCCCCTCTCCACTCTATTTATTCTTGAGATCTTTTAATCCCTCATTTCTTTTTAATGCTGAGAGATTAAATTCACCTCCAGCTTTTCCTCACAAAGTGCATATTCCTATTCCTGCCAAAGCTCAGCAAAGTAAATGGTCTTCTAATGAACAGGACTCTTTCGAATTCAAAGGTATTTTATAAAGCATGCATTTGGGAGTTTCTTATCCTCTCTAAAAAATAGTATACTTTCCTGAAAGGGAGTTCAGGTGAAAGGATTTCTCTGTATCCTTCCACTGCTACAATATAGCCCAGTAGTGCCAAAATGTAGTCCTTACACCAGCATCAGCATCACCTATGACCTCATTAGAGATGCAGATCCTTGGGCTTAATGCATACCTAGAGATCCCTAACTACTAAGAGTTTCCTCTGGTGATTCTGATGCATGGCCATTTTTAAAACCACTGAATATAGTCTGGAGCAACATTGAGAGAAGTAAAATACTTAATTTTAGATACATTTATAAGTAGTCAGGTCATATGAAGGGGTTTGAGGTATGTCCCAAAAGACACAACCTGAGTCATTAATCCTGAATGTTAAAGTCACAAAAGATCAAAGCCCCTATAGTCTAAAATTCTTAAAGTCTAAAATTGAAAATGATCAAAATCCTGGAAATATAATTCTTACAAAAATAATTTTAAAAATCATTTAAATACATGTATTTATATTTTTAAAGTGGATTTATTTGAAAAGTATATAAAAACATGACAACATTTCATGGACTACTTTACAAAATAAAAAAAAACAATGATAGCATACATATTTTTGCAAGCATAAATAATCAGGCATAATAATAGTTACACAGTATAACATTAATGAGCAATTGAATGATAGTCATAAAGAAATGGGTAACAAAAAGAAATATGTAAACACATATCACTACATTTGGCAATTGTGTGCACTCAGCTTTATAATAGTAATTACCTGAAACACCTTAATGGACAATTAAGTCTTTAGGGAAAAGCCACCAAAAATGGACATAGGTAACCATCACTTATACAGCTTAGTGAATATATAGACCACTCAGCCAGGAGTTATTATGGCCAATGCAGCAAAAGAAATATTTTTTCCCATTCTCAGAGACCAATTTGCCTTTCATGTTTGCTATCTCCAAATCGTGGCTGATTGGATGGTGCCTTCCCAAAATAAGGAAGGATATTCTCCTCTAAGCCCACTCTTACCATGTCCTTCGGAGACACCCTCACTTACACAAGCAGACCAATTCTTTACTAGGTTTTTGGTATTTGTCTCGTGTACAGTGAAAAAAGTATGAATCTCTTCTTCCAAACTCTGTGTTCTAACCCCTACAAATCTTTATTTTTTTCTCCAGTGAGAATTCTGGATTTTAGGATTTCAATATATGGGATTATAGTGTTTAGAATTTTGTTTGGGGGGATTATGATCGGCATCACATATTAAGACTGGCAGAAGAGAACTGAAAACATGGAAGGAGCAATGGAAAAATACCTGCACATTCAAAATAGAGCTCTCTCCAGGCTGCCCCCAGCCCACCCGGTCCTCAGCTCTATTTTAATAGCTGTCTTGGGTTAATCTGCCTCTTTTGAAATTTCTCCTGTTCTTTTCTTCCTCCTCCTGTGTGATACTCACCTCAAGGTGTCTACTCAGGATCTCCTTCCTTTTTTTTTCTGATTTCCTACTTATACACCATTATATAACCCAATTTGCTAATAATGCCCTCAATCCTATTGAGGAATTTTATCACTGTAATGATTTTAGTCAATATTTACCACCAACATACAATTGGTTGCCTTCCACCATTTTCAAAATAGAGAATGGCTCTAACCAGTGGAAAATATAGCTTGATTTAATTAAAATTTCTTTTTCCCTCTTAGACAGCTTACCACAGCTGCATGGTAGATTTGGGCTAGATTGCAAAGAAACTTGAAGGTGTTATATTTTATCCCACACAAATGGAATAGTTGAAGATTTCGATAAGATATGGGAGGCTGTCATGGGAGTGACAGCACAAGAAATACTCCTGGGGAGACAGAGTGCCCTGAATCAGCCTGAGTGAGAAATTATAATAGTTAATAGATTGGTGTGGGGTTGGGACAGTAAACATTCAGGCAAGAGGATAAATCTGAGACTTATTAAGGAGAGAAGCATACATTCTATTTGATTTAGATAGAGTAAGTGGGAGGGGAGGGATGAGGCAGAAATACCCAAAGTAGTTCAATCTCTAGTAATTCATATTTCTAATTTCCTGAAAAAAATTTTTAAACTTTCATAGGCCTGATTCTCTAGAAGGTGAGTGCTCTGGGGACTGTGTATAGGTGATATGGGAGGGAGAACTCTCATGTGAAGGAGCAAGAGCACATTGGGGTGTGCAAGAGAGCACAGATGTTATTGTCGATAGAGATGAGCCTCCACCTGGTCCTGTGAGTTCTAGAAAATGGACTGAAGTGCACAATAGGTCATCTCTTGAGGCAGGGTCTCAGCTTATGTAGCCATTTTTCAGCCTGCCATTGACTGATGGCTGGCTGTTATTGGCAGTGGGAGTTCTGGAGTAGGAAATGTGTAATTTCTCTGGCAGATATACTTCTGTTACACAGAAGGATGTTCTCCAGTGAAAGTGGTGCCTTTGTGCCTTTAGAAGCCAGCTTGCACCTTGCTGGCTAAGGGAACTTGCGTAGGAAGAAGGCATTGACTGCAGTCTTGGAAACTAAATAAGTAATGTCAGGATGTAGTAGGTATAAATAGATTATAAAGGCTGCACCGAGTCACGGTGTTAGATACTCTTATGTAAGAAGCAGGCTTTTCAGATCTGGATTTATTCTATGGGGCTGAACTTAATGAAAAAGCAGACTATTACCAAAGATAACTTGAAGAATGTATTTTTATAGGCCTCCTATAAACTATAGCTTCAGTTAATCTGAGAATCTCTAAATTATTCAAGTCAAACCTGAATATTTTATCTTGGAATATCTAAAATATCTAATATTGAATGTCAACCACCCTTGTTAAGTATTAGAGAAAGTCACCCTTGTTAAGTATTAGAGAAAGTTTTATGTTTCTATTTAAATTGAATAAAGTTTTGAATCTGGATAATTTCCAATTCTGAGGCAAAAGTATCTGAGAAAACTGATAACTTTGATAACTGAACAGCAGAGGTTCAAAATTTTATAAGGATAATAGAATCATCAGTTTTCTTTATCTATAAACATTCATTGAATCTTTGAAGAGAGAAATAAATGATTCTCATGGAATTCTTTGTCTTCCTACAAGTGGTATATAACTTCCTTCTTATTACTTTTGCTATTACAATTATCTTCATTGTTGGCGATATTTGCAATCATCTACTTACATTTTCTCATGTATTTTGAATGCCTATGAGTGAAAATCTTCTTTCTAAAGAGTTTAGTACTGAATATTTCAATAATTACAAAGATTTTTAGTTTACATTTAACAGTAAAATATTTCAAAGTATTTGATTATAAGAGAAAAAATCTTATTGATGTTTAATATTTATTAAACAGTCACTATGTTGCATAAAATGCTTTGTCTGTTTCTTTTCTTCCCTAAAAGAAATGAAAATTATTTTCTTCAACTTTAGCCAGCAAGGAAGAATTCTTACCAAAACATATGAATTTATGCATACTTAAAATTTTCTGAGGATGATCTATAATACCTGCTTTCAATTAATGTACAGGAAACACCCCATATAATGCATGTTCTGTCATAAAAGCACTATGGAAATGAAAGTGAACATTACAAGAGGCTGCTACATCACTGCATATTGAAAAGTTAGGTCTATCCATTATTCTGGAAAAAAATGCTGGTACTTGTTTTGTGTAACACACTAGCACTACATGTTTAAAGGAAAATAAAATAGAAAATTTTCTCAAAGTTTCTGAATTTTAGCTGGTGATGCCCCAGCAAAATGGAAGCCAAATAGAAGGGAGAAAAATACTTAGTGTGGATGCCTAATGGGAAATGCAAGTGATGAGACTTAAGAACCTAACAAAGGAAAAAGCGGGTATCTTTTGCTATCATCTACCTAGGATACAAGTAGAGGGATTGTTCATTCTGTAAAAAGAAGTTATTGATCTATCAACTAACAAGAGGGGGAACATGCCTCAAAATATGATTCACAAGGTAACTGAATCTTCACACATTCCCAAGCTTGCAAATATAAGTTTAAAGCATTTTCAGAGTTAAAGACTGAATAGGGCAGAATGTTACAAACCTAAGAGGATTCAGGAGATGAACACTCATAATATTAACCCTATAGTCTCTGAGACTTGTCTCAAAAGGCTTCTTCAAACACTAATCCACTTCCCCATAAGGAATCTTGACAGATTCAAGAATGAAACATCAAGGATTGGTCAATTGTCATTCTTGCTCCTTCCCCAGAAATTGAGTTGGCATTGTACAGGCCTATACATAAGGCTTAGCATGAAAACAATGTGAAGAGCACTTGAAATTGAAATGTTTGAAATTTCAAAAGAATTAAATGAAGTTGGGTTAGCCTGGCTCATTTTCCTGGTCAGTAAAGGCTTCTCAGAGAATGAAAGCCTTCATTTTAAGAGTGCATTCTATGTAAACAAAAGAATCTTCACATAAGACAACTGTTTTAATTAAAGTGGAAAAAACAAACCTATCTCTTTTCTCAGCTTTCTAATTTGGAGGTACTTCCCTGAATTCAAAATCAGAAATGTGTAAAAAGTAAGGGCAATACCTTGGCAGGTCTCTCCAACCCTTTGAAATATGGAGAGTCATTTACAAAGGAGTATGTTCACATTTTAAGTGCTTATTCTACTCTTCAAAAAGGAGCTAGAGTGTCTTTCTAAGAATTCTGCCAAAAAAATTTAAAAAAAAAATTCATCATTTGTTACCTGCATTAGGTTCTAGGCAGTGGACCATTGAGGCTTTGTCCTCACCTGGGGATCTGGAATAGATCTTGCCAGAGGACTAGTGGCAGGCAAAGAGAATACACTGGAGCTGGGTATTCTACACCAGCTGTTAAGACAAAAGAAAATAGGGTGGTGCCTGATCCACATCCTTTAGAGAACACATCTCACACCTAGAACAAACAAAATTAATGTACAAAACCAAAGGCTATGGAAAGTCAGATAAATGCATACAAAGTATAGGCCATGATCTCTGAAATAAAAGGGCAGTGAGAGCCAGAAGCGGTGGCACATGCCTGTAATCCTAGCACCTCACGAGGCTAAGCCATCCTTAGCAAATTAGCAAGGTCCTAAGCAACTTAGGGAGACCATGAATCAAAATTTAAAAAATAAATTTAAAAAGGTTGGGGATGTGGCTCAGTGGCTAGGCACCCCTGGGTTCAATCCCCAGTACCAAAAAAAAAAAAAAAAGGCAGTGAGATGAATGAAGCTACTACATACTACAAGTGTGGTAGAGGGTCCTGGCTGGCCGCTCTCTGTTGCTGAGTTATTCATCTACTTTCAGAGGATCAGGTTGGCTCAAAAATATGCAGTCAGTATATACTAGTGCAAAAAAAAAGTTGAAATCTATGAAATTATATGACTTAGTATTTAACTATGACACTTTATATATTCTAGTGAGAAAATTTATTTGTTTTTTCCAGAGATTTTGTTATCGCTAAACTCTTGCTTTCCCAACTCTCTTTATTCTCTGTCATCCTCCTGCTGTTATATTTGTTTTTAATTTACAAATAAAGTATGCCTCAAACCAGTGCTACTTTTCATAGCTACAGCATACTTTATCCTACCAGTCATATCTGCCATGACAGGTCTGTCCCCTCGATATAGTATCTATTTCGCCATATACTACTGGAAACAACTTCAAACCACAGAAGCATGAAACCAGAGATGCTGCTACAAGAATTTAACTCCACACACAGTGACACAACGATGAAATTTCTGGTGGACACAAATAGTAAAAATAAGCAGTGTGATGATTGCTTTTATTTCTAAATGAAAGGAAAAGACCTATGTGAATTTCCTCATCCAATGCATCTGACATGATTTTGTTGGTGCAATCAACACTTCATCACTTGATTGTCCTATGGGACACAGAAGGATGCTCCAAAGTTTTATTAATAAAGACAAAGGCAAGTTTGGATTGATTCCATAAGGAAAATTATCACTAATTCCTAATTTCATGTTTTATTCTAAATACTGACATTCTGACATGTATTCTCATTATTCTTTACATAATGTTTATACAAAGGAAATAGAAAAGAAATTCTATGTTCATAAAAAGTATAATTTAAAGCAAATGGGACGGCAAATGTAAAATAATGTATTAAAATGTAGAACTTAAAATTACTTTTGTTATACTATAAATAAATTATGCCCAGAAATATATAGTGATAAAATTACAACTTTGTGGTGGTAATATTTAGGAAGAAAATATAAAGCCTAGGAAAAGGTATGATAGCATTTAATCTCAACCACACAAAGCTTTTTATGGGTTCAATATACTTTACATTGTTTTATGATTAGGATCTGGAAACTACTTAGTTCAATCGAATTAATAAGTATTTTTTTGACTTCCAACATTAAATTATATATATTTTTATAAAAGAAGTGGAATTTCTCACTTTTGCAAAAATATGCTGGTTCAGAATAAAATGCATCAAAATTCTTTCATTATTTTACTAGACTTTGTTTCACATAATAAAATCCAGCCATCAGAAAGCTCGATATATTAGGAATTTTATGTTATTCTTCATCTGAAATTAACGAATGAAAAGGAAGAAAGAAGTTCAATATCCACCACCCACTGCATCTGTACATATCACAGAAGTGATGTGTATTCACAATAATGCTAATATGCCTCTGCTTTCTGATCTTTGAATTATGCTTCTTAAAGTACATTGATCAATCTTGAAGAATTATATGACAGCAAAGGTCCTTGAAAGTATATCTGATTCCTCCTGTTGGCTTCAGCTGGAAATACATAAAAGCCATGCTAGACAGGTGAGTCTTATTCAATAAGTATACAGTAACAGAATCCACAATTCTATTTTAAATGAGTTCATTTTTGTAATTCAATAACTTTAGCAATCAAAGCAGTCCTCCAGTATATGTGACTGAGTTTATGCTGCTATATCTTAAATTTATTTTTTTAGCAGAAATGTACATGACACTGTACATTCAGGATTTTATCTGTGAGTTCCATGGAATGACACCTAATCACAAGAACTCTCACCAAAAGTCCCTTTCATGTCAAAATTAATGTTCAAATATTAGATTCATATTATATGCTAGTCATATTATAAGCAAAATAAATGTTCAGTTATCCACATTGATCCTATTCTGTATTACAGGATTATTGTTTTTAAACTTAAGGAGTTTCAGTATCTTGTTTTAGCTTTGGTATTCCAAGGAACAAATTATGAGTTCTTTACCTGGATTTCAGTATATTGATTTTCTTTAGCATTTTGGATTCAATTTTCTCTACAGCAAGAAAAACAGTAGACTCATTATCTTAGGAGATTTACTCTGAACCATATGTTGGTTAATATTACAGAGAAAAGCTCGATTGGGTGATCCATTTAAAAAGTTTGACTAGTATAGAAAAAGGTCAGAATGCTTTTTTAAAGACTCTACTCTGTGTCTCTAAATTCACAAAGAAAGAAGTGACAATACCCCTTCAATATTTCTCATTGTCATAGAACACTAGCCCTACCTAGGGATCCGATTTACATGCAGAACATAGCTACTTTTTAGAAAGGAGAGTCAAGCTGAAGGACATGCTTCAGGTGAACTGAATCAGCATCAGAGTTTGGGGCAATTGCTTCCAGGGACATTCAGTCAAATCTGTCACTGGCATTTATGTGCACATCACCATTTGTAGCCTTCTTTTTTATGATTTAATAATTTCATTTCTAGGAAAGACAATTTATACTCCTTAAAATCAAATCAAGATTTCGAGCTGGCCATGTTTATAGAAACACATTCCAAATAAGCATAGATGGAACTCATCTTTGATTGTATTCTCTCTTCTCATATTCTTTTTTCTAATTCTAATGAGAATTAAAATACAATTTAAATTATTAAACTCCAGGTTCAATTTAATTCTGTTTCTTGTGGGTACTCATTATCACATTAAGGAAGTTTCTTCTATTCATAACTTGTTAAAGTTAAATTTTTAAAATGATGAATAGAAGTTTGATTTTATCAAGTAGCAATTCTCTCCCAATTTAACAGAGTGTACGACATTTGCTCTTATTTTGTTAGCTTCAATCATTTAATTGGTTGATTACTGGAGGTTAAATCAACCTTACACATGCTTGGAATAAACCCAATGAGGCTATGATATAGCATTCTTTTTTCAACTATGTTGGACATGCTTTTAATTTGTTAATTTTTTAAAATACACATTTAAAGTAAAATTGTTTTCTGTTTACCTTTCTCTTAAATGTCACTGTTAGAATTAGGTTCAGAACATTCTCATCTCATAAGAGATAAAATGACCTTTCCTTGCCTGCATCTTTAGAATATTAGCTCTTTATTAAACATTTGGTGGGAACAATAAGGGAGTATATTTTTTTTGGGAAAAAAAAAAAACTTAAGTAGATATTTAATCATTTCAAAATTGAAAAGACTAGGTATATTTGCTACTTTTCCTTTGGGTATCCAAGCTAGCAGTGTTTTATTGCTTCTTGTCTCTCATCTATTTTGTTTCTATTTGCTTTTCTCTTAGACCACTCAACTGTTGCTGCTATGTTGATCACTTGCTCTTCTGTGCAGTCCATCATTTTATGACTAACTTTCCTCTAGCCATTTTCTTCTGGTACTTCTTCCAATTTATTAATCCTTTCTTCAATTGTATCATATACAGAGGTATATAAATCTATTTATAATGTACTGTTTTGTTTTTCTTAGTTTTGTAGTTTCACTTTAGTTTTTAAATATATTTTATTGATACATAATTTTATGTATTCTCCTCTAAAAATCTAATCATGTCCTTTATTTCCTTGAGTATATGAGGAATAGTAATTTTATAATTGTGTCTGATAATTCCATTCAACAGGTTCCCTGTGGAACCCTTTTTGTTGTGTCTTCTTCTAATTTTATTACTTTTAAAATTTTATCTCTTCATACTCTTTTTTCATTTCATGAAATAAGTTGAAGCATAGGATTATTTTATAGTCCACACAGTATATAATGATTTACACTTGCTATTAGCAAGTTGGTTAGGCCAATTCAAGTCACCTCAATTTAATTTGGGTACTCATGAGTTTCAAAGATGACATACCTTTAAATGTCAGCCTCTTTCTTATTTACCCTTATGCCGTGTGCATTATGTGCAGATGTGCGAGTCTCTTCCCTCTCAGTGATTCCTAAACCCTAACTTTTTTCTGTGTCTTGTTGGGTTCTGCTCATTCTCAATCTGTCAGATTTAGCTGCAGAAAGCAGCATGCTCAAATATGAGGCTCATCCTGCTTCATTTCTTTCTTTTCCTAGATCTCCACCTCATGATTCTTCACTGCCTTGATAGCTCTACAATGCCCTCAAGTTGAATTTTAATACATTTTTCTCTAAGTCTAAGAAAACTGGACTCATTTCCTAGATTGCCATTACCCTAACGTTGAATAATTTTCTTTCAAGAAAGTAAGATTCAGCGAGGTAGTAAAATGAAAAAACCCAAACGACAAAAATAAAATCACACCTGCATAAAATCATACCTTTAAAGACAGTATAATTTTCTACAGCATGACTTAGTCTTTCTATAAAAGAAGTATTTTTTTCTATATTCTTATATATTGAAACCAAACTTAAAAACTGCTAATTGCAGCAATTTTGTAAACTACTGCTTTCTAAATTTAATTCTGTAATAAACTCTTGTGGGAGAGAAGAAGTTCATAGAGGAGTTTTTCTAATCTATCTCTATTTATTTGTCATCTTTGGTCATCATATTTGCTGCTTCTGGGGCAATTTAGCCAGATCACAAAGTAGACTCTTTCAAATGTGCCCCCATGTTCTATCAACAACCTTCAAGTGTAATGGTTAACTTATCTTAAACTACTTCAGTCTTGGGGACATAAATGTTAAATTTTATTCAATGTTTTTTGTTCACCCAGCAGTGTTGTTAAATGTTTTTCTGTTTTTGGATTCACTGTCAGCTTCCTAACAAACACAGAGAAAGGAAGCCAGCTTAGTGAATGCATGTTATGCTTCACCTTGAAGAAATAATTTGACAAACTTGTTGCTTTTATAATTTGGGGATAAACTTGAAAGAAGACACCACTGAGTGTGTGGGTGTGTGAACACACACAGACACATATATACATTCTTTATTCTCCAGTGTTAGCTTATACTTGTTCCATTTTTAATAAAATTTGGTACCACTTTTGTGTTCCTGACTACAAATAATATATTTGTAGAACACATTTTTTTTCTTTTTCTATGTAATTTATTATTGTGTTTACATGTACACATCCTTAATAGTTTTTTCAAAAATTATACAAACTTGTAATACTTCTCTAAAAATCTCTTTCTCCAAATTTTCCTCCAAAGTAAATGCTGAAATACTATTAAAAAATACATGATTCTGAATAAATAACTCAATTTTCTAAAAATTCAAAGCTCACATGATAGTTAAAAAGCTTTCTACCTTATTCTTTTAATAATTTAAATTCTATTCCTGAGAAACTCATTGTGTAATTTTATGTAGTCTGAAGTTAACATTTATGGTAAGACTCAGTGAAGCTGTATTATAGGTAAGTCAACTTTTAGAATCAAAGGTACCTCATTTCCATCATGTATAATGTGGATGATGGTCTTTTTCTTCCCTATAAAATGTGTGCTATATTTTCATTAACCATAAAGATACATTAAAAACTTATACTTGCGGCAATAATGACACCTTTTAAAAAGTGCTAAAAAGTTTAAAAGTATAAAGCCTCTCAAAAGACATATAATATGCAAAATAAATTATTATGCCACTTCATTTAGTGAATATTAAGTAAGCTTCTTTAGCTCCTTGTGCCATCAGTTTATTTCACTCTGCTGAATAGTCTAATAATATTTTCATTAAATATTTATATGAACAATCAAACACTGCAAATGAAGAGCACATCCCCTGACATTCAAGATGGTTTCCAGACTGGTATCAGCAGTTCGTCATGTTGGTAGGGCTCATTTACCATGGCTTAGAATGATGTTTTCCATTAGATTTAAGTGTCTTATGTCTGACCTTAGAATAAAGGCTATTCATCATGTCTTCTAATTTTTAAATTTTATTCCTTCATCAAGGAAGCACTGATGATAGAAAATTAAGTGCATTAAAAGTTGGGGTCATGTTATGCTAATTCAGCCAGGGAAATTGATTAACACAGCTCATTTTCCAAAGCAGTAGAAAATATACTCTGTGGTCTTATATGTTTAATATCATTCTATTCATATGGTTTAATTTATATTTCCATTAAATGAAGGTGAATCTAATTTTCACTTAAGCTTCATATGTGATTTTTTGATTTATGACTGCATGATAGCACAGTAAAGACAATTTACCTATGTTTAATTTGAAATCCTACAAATCTAATGACATGCCGTATGTGCATTTCTCCTGAAATATTTGCATACTGCACTTTCATAGATTACTAGAAGTTAATAACAAAATGCTCCTGTATATACTTAAGTCTTAAGTCTAAAAATTATATTCATTTCACAACCTTCAAAAATACACAAAACTTCATGATTGGCCATTTTGAGTCCTAAATTTATAATAGAAAGAGGAAACTAATAATTACTAGTTTTATTATAGAGTTTTATAAAAAAGAAATAAATTTGTAGCTACAAACTTGGATTATCAAAAAAGGTTATGCTGCTCTATTTAAATCAAATTGAATATGACTTATTTCCATTCCTTGAAAGTGAGAAATTTAATCTTGATTATTACAAGGGCCAATCTGTACACAGCTCAGGGCCATGTGAAGACCCAGGTGTCTCTCATAATTTCAGGCATCAGTAATTTTTGTCTGCTGATGGGAACATTGCTCAAATCTACATAACCCGTGTGGTCTAGTTTTTTTGCTCCTATTTCTTCTCCTATTTCCTGTTTATTTAGTCACAAGGGATGTGAACAGAAGCAACTTATATCTACCATCAAATCTTTTAATCACAGGTAACTAGCCAATATCTTCCAGTCTTTTTAGGTATCATGAGAATCCCAATTGTCTTAGAAACCACAGTCCATAGCCAGGCCCACTTGTTCAAAAATCTCTTCTTTTATTTTCAATCTTCTATCCTGGATTCACTAGCTTATGATGTTTAATATACTTCTTGGGAAGATAGCATAGGGTTCTCAATAAGTTTTGTTTTTGTAACCACTTGAGTGATTGAATTTGTCATTCAAATCAAACCAATTGGTGGAAGAAGCTATTAATAATTATAAGAAGGAAACAGATATAGCTGGCTATATTAGGCTAGATACCCCAGAAATAGACCCTAATTTGTATTAAAGCAATTTTTTGAATCCCAGGAAAACCTGGTAGAGGAATGAAAAAGTAAAACTTCAAGAAGAAAGAGGCCAACCAATAATATCTCATAGGACAGATAAAATATAAGATATTCAGTTAAATATGATAATCACTTTAGAAATATATTCTTGTAGTGTAAACATGTTCCAAACATTTCATATACTAAAAGAGAATTCTTTCCTGAGCACCCTGTGTTTTCATTTGCTAAATTTGCATCCCACTCAAAGTATCTATGGGGAGAGGGTGTGGTTCACACTTAAGGAGAAGGGGGATAAGAGAGTTGGAGTATTTAAACTTCTGTACCCATCTGTCATTGTTAAGGTCTAACTACAGATGAATACAAATTTCCATGTACTTCAAAAAACTGGATCACAGATGTTTAAAGGTAGTTCTCCCACCAAGAGACACAAGGGCTAGCTGTTGGGACAAAAGTCACACTGGGAGCTGCTGTGCACAAAACTAACAAAAAATCTGAGGAACGACAGGCAGAACACTGGCGGTACTTGCTATACTCATATTGTCCCAGGAAAACTGAAATGTATGGTTGTCCTAACAATAGCTAGCAGTCTATGCTTTGGTCTTGAAAGAGCCCCTGAGACAGACAAAAAAAAAAAAAAGAATTTTTGAAATTGGAGAGCAATGAAATTGTGCTATTCCAAACACTGAAAAAATAGCACCCCCCCCCGCATCATGACATTTGTATTTCAATAAGTTGCCTTGCCCAAAAAATTTATTTATATATATATATATATATATATATATATATATATATATATATATATATATATATATATATATATATTATATATATTTTCTAGATGTGGAAATAAATTTATGCCCTGTAGCCTACTGAATTTTAACTTGACAGAAGTTAAAAGGTCATAAAAGGAAGAAGCTTGCTTTATTCCATACGAGTTTTCTTTTTATGAGATATTATCACCCCTTTACTCCAACTAATGTGTTCAGTACTTACACATTACCTGAAGATCAACTGGAACTTTATATGATACAGAAGGCAATTACTGCCTCAATAAACAGCGAAAAAACTCTATGGAATAAGGTTCTATTTCCTTTAAGGTTATTTTGGCAATTCCATATCCTAAAATTAATGTTTAGGCATCCTAGATAATTAGGATGCTAATTGCTATTGGAATTTTCTTCTTCCCCTAAGGACTTTTACAGTTAAATTATTCTAAAAGTTAACTACAGTTTTCTGAATCCTTGGGGTGAGTGAGAAAGTAGCATAATAAAAAACTGCTTCCAGATTCTAAGACAGCCTGGAATTATATTCATTATATCTGTTACACATAATATTAATTATTTAGAACATTATTATTCTATTCAATATAACTGTTGGTCTCAATTCCACTACTGAAATTTGCCATCATTTAGTTTGATAAATCTGTTACTGCATGTTTATACATGTGCTTTATGTAATGCAAGGTCACTGGGCTGACATTTAGAGACTTTGCTAAATAGCACTGTAGAGTCTATCTTCCTTTTAGGAAAGATGAAAAGTAACTTATGTCCAGAATTCTAACTGGGATGTATACTTCCTGATGAGCTGTACTCTGTATAAATCCTCCTCTTCATTGTTTTGGGAACTAATGTATATCAGTCTTTCTGGAAATTAAGTCTTTCATGGGAAAATTATGGTATAAGTTGTTACTAAAGCAGGAAACCTCCTTGACCCCTCCTAACTTACTTGATTACATTCATGCTCCTTAGCTTTGCCTGCAGGGTCAGTCTTCACATGCCCCTGCCTCCTTCCTAAACTCATTTCCACATAGTCCCTTTTTAAAGTACACAACACAGCAGCACATCAAAACTAAATGCTGTCTTCCCTTCATCTTTGAACTGTTCCATCTCACTGGCATATTGGCTCTATAAACCCTCTTCACTTCACTTGGCTAATAGCTACTTACCCTTTAGTACTCTGCTCAGTAAACACACTCCAGGAAACCTTCTCTATTCTTTCTCAGGCTTGGTGAGGTACATTTCTTCTATTCTCCTATAAAATCCAGCATATGTACTATCTTCACAACTTGATAAATCAGTTTAGTTTATTTATATAGCCCATTCCCCGAAAAAAATTTAGAATGAATATGAGACATTAATTTATTTGCATTCTCTAAACTAGCAAGTATCTGGGACTCGTTAGATGGTTTTAATAATAGTTTGTTGAATGAATGGATGGAAACACTGATTACTGGAGCTGAAAAATCAATAATCATGAGCAGAGGATTGAAAATATAAGATCTGACTTTAAATACAGGTCAATTTCATTCTAAATTGATTATTAAATAAGGCTATAACAGATAATTACTTGCTTATCAAATCATAATATAACATATCAATACTATAGCTAAATGTATACACAAAATTCATTGCAGAGGTTTCTATAAATCTACCATTATTAAAGAGAACATTATAATACATACAACTTTTTAATACTATTTAAAAATCATTATTTTTTCATATTCATATCTATGTGCATATATGTACATATATATACATATTTATATATCGATATCTATAAAGGCAGATAAATGATTATGGTAGTAATACTATGAAGACAAAATAGTAGCTACTTATGTACATATGCATACATCATCTTTAAACTTAAGAGCTAACTTCATTTTAACTTCAGAGTTAGACAATTGATTTGTTCCACCAAAATCAATTAACAGAATCATTTAGAAAGCCAGACAAAATCCAAACACTCTGATCTTAAAATTTTCTTGCAAAGAGAATTTCATTCAGTTTGATCAGAAAAAATCTAGATGATGCTTAAGACCAACCAACTTAGAACTCAATTCCAATTATCCAGGACTGTGCATGTCATCAAAGCATTAGACCATTACCCTCTCTTACTGTTTAATTAGAATATGGTAATTGTCATTTTGCACATAAATTAAATTCTTTGTAGCACATTAGATAATACTCTGAAATTTAAATAATGCTTTTCATCTTCAATATTATTTATAAACACAAACTAAAGTAATCTGCCAATGTGGCTATTTAAAAATTTTATCTCCCTTAAAAATGATTGTTTAAAATTTTTACTTAGTGGCATTGTACTTAATTTTTCAACCATCACACTTTGTGACTAAACTAATCCATCACTTTCTCACCAATTAGCATTTACTCTGCTATTAAACAGGATAAGCTTTATATATTTAAATAATATTTTTTTTTGTAGAGTTGAACCAGTTAGTAGATTATCCTTCATATTCTAGATCTGTGCTTCTGGGAGAGTTCTCATTGGTGCAGTCCTCTTCTTTGAGAACAAAGGGGACTATTGTCATTCATACCTGTTCTTTTTAGGAAAAAAAAAAGTTTATCATTGATAATATAACTTAGATACTGTATTATTGGTATGATGAAATGTATTATCTTTCCATTTGTACTAAACTGAGACATATTCAGGTAATGCAAGCAATGGAGATGTATTACGAAGATGTATTAGGAGTGTACAATGAATCGAAATGCGTTCTGCTGTCATGTATAGCTAATTAGAACAAATAAAAAAGAAAAGAAAATACATACTGGGAAAGAGGAAGAAAAAAATATTCCTTTGAATATCACATTTAAAATTCCTCCTAAGAAAGATATTAACATCTCTTTAGCACTCTTGGCACATCTCCACACTAAACTATAGGATACTACTTCTTTGCATAGTCAGCTTATTATAGACCTATCAAATGCTGACAAGATGGTAGAATAACAAGACACAAAAGACATTCTTATACCTCTTTTCTCAGCTAAGGGATAAATAGTTTTCATGTTTTCAGCAAATTTCCAAAGGAGACAAAGTAAATTGCAGGTATCTGAGGTTTAAGTGAAGGAAAGCAACATAGCTATTAATCACTGGAGGCTTTAAGGTTTATATAGGGCAGAAGTTATCATTCTTGGAGAATTACTATGTGTGAGATGTGCCACATATATCACATATCTACTTAATCATTACAGCAATACAAATAGGTAAATATTGCTAACCCCTTGTTACCAACGAGGCCCAGAAATTAAGAAACTTGTCAAAGTGCACACAGCAGAGAAGTGTAAAAACTAGAATATAAACTAAGATTTGGTCCAAACGAAATATAGCTCTTCAATGATAATATGCTTTCAGTGAAATTATTATAGAATTAATTAATGGTTATAGATTGGATCCCATGCTGATTATTCATATGCATTTATAGCAATCTCTTGTTATAGTTAGCTTGCAGTAAATTATATAAACATATTTATTTCCTAGAGGAAAAGATACAAAAATTATCCACATTCCTGAATATAAATAAAATAATATTTTATATATGGCTCAGACTATATTAAATAAAGAAGAGGTCATTAGAAATAGAGTCAAGGGGTCCTTGTCACTAATTCCCTGTCTCATAGACTGATGGTTCTTGAAGGGCAGCATGCTCCTTCTCTGCTTGCTAGCCATCTGGCTATATAGTCAACATTCTCATAATAGCCAGAAGAAAAAGATTGATAGTGAAAATGATGGCTAAAACCAATATATTTTGGTAGGTTGCATATAGAATTTTAGTATTGTTGGAAAAAATTATCTATATGAAAGAAGGCAACATAAGCTCTTAGTCACTGGAGACTTTAAGGTTTATACAGAGAAGAAGTTATCATTCTTAGAGAATTTACTATGTGTGAGATGTACCACATATATCACAAATTTACTTAATCAAAATAGCAATATACTATCAATGAATATCTCAGAGAATATGATACATAGCACCTATTGACTTCAAGAAAAGATAAGAACTTGGGATCCTAGGTTACAACATGTTGAATATATTGTTTCACAAGAATTATAATAACTAAAAAGAACCTTTGCCTTTGCTTATTGAGAACAATCTGAATTTTCCTTGCAATCAAATTTTTATTCCATAGTACCAAATGGAGATGGCAGTGATAAAATTTAAAAAATTTAAAAAGTAACACATATTCTGTGTTTAGGGACACTGATCTGGAAAAGTGTCTTAGAGACCTCCTATGTTCATGGATTGGCAAAGTTATCATTGTTAAAGTGACCATACTACCAAAAGTGAATTCTCAAAAGCAATCTTTATAAAGATATCAATGACATTCTTCACAGAACTAGAAAAAACAATCCTAAAATTTATTTAAAACCACAAAAAGTCTCAAATAGCCAAAGCAACCCAGAACAAAAACAGCAATGCTGGAGGACTCACAATACCTGATTTCAAAATATACTGCAGAGTCATAGTAACAAAACAGACTGGTATTGGCATAAAAACAGGCACAAAGACCAATGGAATAGAGAATCTATAGATAAAACCACACAAGTACAGCCATCTGATTTTCAACAAAAATGCCAGAAACATGTGAGAGAAAGGACAGCCTCTTAACCAATTGTTACTGGGAAAGTAACTGGTCAACCACCTGTAGATGACTGAAAACTAGACTCCTACCTTTTCCTTTGTACAAAAACAAATTCAAACTTCCTCTACTGGTGGAATATAAACTAGTCAGCATACAAAAGAGATACTGCATACATATCTTTATTGTGCCATTTTTCACAATAGCCATGATATGGGATTAGCTTAGGTGCCCATCAATGAATAAAGACACTATGACACAAGTGCCCTTGCACAAACACATGATGGAATATTATTCATTTATAAAGAAGAATGAAATCACATCACTTGCAGGAAAAATGGATGGAACTGGAGATCATCATGTTAATTGAAATAAGTAAGACACAGAAAGGCAAGTATTACATGATTTCTCTCATATTTGGAAACTAGAAAATGATACCAGATGACCTGAAAATAGAGGAGAATATAATAGGAAAGGGGAAAGGATTTGGGAAAGGAGGGAGAGAGTAGAGGTTAAAAGATAGTAGTAGGAAGGGTGAATATTATTAATATAATATATATGTATATATGGAAATATAACAGTGCATCCCATTAATAATTTGTACAGTTAATGAGTTAGCATTAATAAAAATTAATAAAATAAAATATGGAAATAAAGGAAAGGTTTTTTAACTTATCAACTGAGCTACCTGAGACAAAAACCAGAAATTATATATAATGACTAATGTGTGCTAATGTATGTTTATGAACGCAAAAGCTTTCAAACTGACCCCTCACCCCCAAAACATGCATGACATCAAAAATGAAGCTCTTCTAAAGGAGTTATCTTTTACTTCTATTTTTTAATGCATTTATTTTCATTTTCTCTGAAACTTGAGAGAATATCCATAAAATTCAAAAGACTGCAGGAATCACTTGCTCTTACATAGTCAGTAAGGATTCCTGTTTTTCCCAGAGGCTGCAACAAATCTAGTTCTTTTTAAGAAACACTTCCTTCTTGGCCTATGGAATTTTGTTCAAAATATGTTTTGCCTTATGAGTAACGTAGCTCCATCTACTACTTATGTCTACAGGAGACACTTCTGTGATGCAGAGAAGCATTAGTCATTCTCTGCTTTCAAGCTCTCTTCTCTCTGTAGATGCCCTCTGGCTCATGCCAACTATTAGCATATTCCATCCTCTGAAGTTCTTCCCTCCCCACCCTCTCTCTTCCCTCCTCTCTCCTCTCTTTTCCTTTCTTACCCTCCCCATCTTATTCTTAAAAAGTGAATTTTAAATGCCACAGTTTACAATATTCTTTTAACGTCAGCTTAATATGTTGAATATTAAAGATACAGATAGTGCAGTGAGGAAATGGCTAAGGAAATGCAAAAATAATTCTTTTCAGGTCCCTGTGATTTATCTCACAGCAACAGCAGAACCAGAAATAAAACAAAGGGGATTCGCAAATAGTAACCACAAATTAGATTTATAATATATTCAGACTCCATTCCTCTTTGCATACTGAAATAACACCCAGCAAGGAGTTGTACAGATAAATATATAGACAACCAGACAAATACTTTGGAAGCATAGGAAATGCATTTTAGTTAGCTATGCTGAGCAATCAGATTAAAGGTAATTCTATGCTTCATTATGTTTATGATTTTTTTTCTAATTTTTCAGAAATAAAAATGAAGTGCTCCTAATATTTAGGTTTATACTTAATGACTAGTTATATGGAATATTATACAGAGGAAACATAATTTAAACATTTTCCTAATTAGTTTATTCAGAATATGAACAATATTAATTTCAATTTTAGTCCCTTAGCCAATGTGAAATATGATTAGTATATTAAAAATCTCAAAAACTGAAGTAACATTGGGGAAGCAGGATTTATTTAACTTTCCAATGCGAACGCAACCCATCCTAATACCTAATTTCCCCATATGAGATTAACTTTTGAGTTTCAGAAGAAACCAGGGCAGGAATCTAAAGTTCAGAACGTATAGGGACAGGTGCCACAAAAATGCACAGTGGACATTATTGTCACCCTGCTGTATGTCCCTTTGACCCACATCTATGAGATGCATGGAGGAAAGAGGAAAGACTGGTGGCAGTTTCCACAAGAGGACTTCACATTTCCGGCATCTGTAGCTCTCTGCTACTTTGCCTGAGGGTTTGCTTTCTCTGGCTTAGGAGAGCTTGGTAGGCAGTGGACAGGCACAAACCTGAAGTAAGAAGGCCATCAAGTCTTGGGACAACCATGAACTTATGGCAGATAGAAGCAGGGAGATAATGACCTAGAACCCCCCCCCCCCATGGGATAATCATGAGGCATGTTACACACAGTTAAGGGTCTCCCAATGGCACTGAACCCAGTCACACATGATTTTTTTCTATCCAGTTCACTAGAATAAAAAAAGAGGTATTTGGTCAAATAATACACTGTAAATTTTATATGATTTCAGGATTGGAAATGGAGAGCTAGAGTTTCTTTCCAAACAAGATCAAAAAATAATAAAAATAATGTATTCATATCCAAGAAGGAAGTTAACTGCAAATGTGATCTCTTTTGCACAAGGTAAGTGGTCAAGTGAATAACTGAGACAGTTAAACAGTACCTCAGCTATCAGAAGTCCTCGATGGTACAGTCTACTGACTCAATACACTTTTATGAGCATTACCTGACTAGACAGCTGGCACACACATTTCCTCTTCCACATCATGCAAGAAAAAGGAAGGGACTCTGGGGGTTCGATGCATTCTTGGCCCTATCAGACGACAGTGGCATAAGTCCTCTTCTGATCTAGTAGTCACAGGGATTCTCTCATCTCTCTCTTGGGAACCCTAAAGCACACAAGCTTTTAATCTTTAGACTTCTCTTTCATTCTCTTCTCTCTTTCATCCCAGACAGGGTAGAAATTTTAACCTCAGGGGTAGGAAAAAACTGACACTGACTGCAAAAAAAAAAAAAAAATCTAATCCTTTTGCCATATGGGATCATTGAAATATCAAGAAAAGAAGTTTCATCTGTCTGCATCTCGCAATATTATCCTCACGTACTTATTCAAACTAATGTCTTTTCTGCTGCAGCAAAGATGTCTTTTTCGGCAGATATCTTTGCCTGCTGGAGACAAAGATGTCACAGAAATTAGGAACGCTGACGTCTCCTTAGACTGTAAATGCTTTTAAAATTGTGGCTTGAATTTTAAAAAACTATGTAAAGTACATAGTACAGTTCCTGAGGTAAATGTGCAATATGAGATACTTGTTCTGCTTTATTATTGTTACTGTAAGACTGGATTAATGTTATTTTGAGTAGATTTGCCATCCTACCCTACTGGATTGCTCTACTTTCAAGGTTTTCCATCTCAAAAATCACCTCCTCACTATTTCCAGTGTCTTAAATAGAACTTTAATTTTCTTAGTTTTTTTTTTCATACAATTATTCACTTGATCAATATTCAGTTAGGTAGCAAACACTATGCTTTAGAAGGGGAACAAAATAATAGAGCTAATTAACAAAAATCAGCCCACATGGAACTACAGTTCAATGACAGACATAGATATTAACCAAGTAATTATCCAAATATGAAATTGTTATTATCATTTGTGGGAGAAAGGAAAATTATATGAGAGTATATTTATCAGGAAGGCCAGGAAAGGTCATATGAACTTACGTGAAATCTGAAAAATGCCTAAGACTTCTCCTTTGGGTATCAACTAAATAAGAAGGAATGAAATGGTCTAGGCAGTATGGGCAAAGTCTCTGCACTAGGAGGAAAAATGTCAGGAACAATGAGTTTTAAGAAGTCTGGGACAGAAAAATAAGCACAGCAGAAGATGAGAGTGATCAGTTAGATACCAGTGAGGCTATTCAGTCTCATGGGTTTCACCATGGACTTCAGCCTGAGATTCATAGTAGTAATGAGGGTTAAAAACAGAGGAGTAGCCTGGGTATGCTGGAAGAGGGACTGGAGAGGGAACAAATGGAAAGAGGTTGATCTGCTGCAGAACTCTTCTGTTGCATTGAAAATATACATAAAACTGAGATGTCAGCTTGCAAGAGGGGCAAGATGTGCCAGGGAATGATGGAGAAGAGTCATATTTGGAAAGTGAAGTCAACATCACTGTTAATATATTGTTCATAAAAGAGTGTGAGAGGGAGATGTTAAGAATGACTAATAGATTTCTAGTCTGAGATTTGAATTGTAGGGTAGGGAGATAAGCCACATCTCAACCTTTTTTTTTTTTTAATTTTATTTAGAAAAAGAATCTTGCTGAGTTGAATAGAGCCTTGCTAAGTTGCTGAGGCTGGCTTTGAACTTGTGATCCTCCTGCCTCAGCCTCTTAAACTGCTGGGATTACAGGCATATGCCACTGCTCCAGGCAGGACAGAAGTATTTTTAATAATACCATGATGTAGCAGTACCTTAGGATTTGTAGTCCCTGTTATTCTTGTTTGTAAAACAATAACTACTCTAATGGACACCCATGATTTCCTTTCCCCAACCTATATGACTATATCATGGAAGAGAAATACAGTACATTCAACAGAATAATATAATGTTAGCAATTTAAAGTATCTTAGGAAATTTGTGATATTTTGAAAAAAATTTAAATAATTTTACAATTTTAATAAATCTCTAATACATGTCAATATTTTTTTTCTTTAACTAATGTGAAGGAACAAATGTAATGACCTATCAGTGCTTCTTGCAAAGACAGGAATATACTGGAATGGCAGTAGTAGAAATTCACCACTTATTTTGAAAAGTGAAATGCTTTTAGAGTGATAATCATGTGCTCAAATCCAAGCATCTGACAGCATTTTTATGGACAGAATTTCTACTAGCATTTTATTTTAACTCAACCCCACAACCTCCTGTAAAGGATCACATCATATTTGAAGTTATTGTTTACATTCAGTGTCTTAGCATACAGCTTGGTTGTAGCCTAACACCCACTATCATAACCCCATACAAATAATATATTTTAAAATAATAAAAAGCCTTTACTGAGAAATGATGAGTATAAATTATTCCTTCAAAAATACATTAACAATTAAATAACAAATAACTCTAGTATAAAGATCAATAAATAGATATCCCATACATATTTTTGAATTTACAATAGTGTAATCCAAATTAAGCCTCATCTCCGTTTCACCAAGCATATGTCCTTTCTTAATGGCCATATATATGACAGTTAAATTATAACTTTATCATTTTTACTGAGGATATCTGACATTTATAGATTGTGTAAAAACAAATTGGGTAATTTTGCTGCCTTAAAAAAGAGAAACCTACTACAAAAACCCGGATGCTCTCTGCTTTCAAAGGAGGACAGTTTTTGTTTCCATCTTTTTTACATCTTTTCTTTTCTGTACATAAAACAAATCACAGACATTGACAATCTTTGTTAACCACGTTTTTATAAGAAGGATACATTAACTCTTTGCTAATACAATTTAAGAGACAAGTCATTGGTTAGTTAAATAAAATAAAATCATTACCACAGTTCTCTTGCTAGAAAAATGTGTGATATTACTCCCAGGTTATTTTGCTGAAGCAGACTTATCATGTATTTTAACTTATGGCTAAGTTGCTGAAAGTTTCAAATTTAACTATAGCTATTCCCAGACCAGAGTTCTTTTGCCCCTTTTCAAGAGCAAGAGTTTTGTATGACAGTGACTGCCATTGGGAAGGTCTAAAAGGTCTAGATTTTCATTTCAAATGCTAGATAAAAACAACAACAACAAAAAAAAAAACCTTGATTTTCAAACTTCTACTTTCTCTTTAGGGAAGGGAGTGTGAATTAGATCCCACAACCATTCTATTCATAGCATTTAAGCCATAGTATTGCAGAAGGATTACTGCAGATTCAGGTTCTTCACTGAAAAGCATAATGGTAAAATATTCTATGCATTTCAAAAATAGCCCAAGCTTAAAAGACAGGGATGGGCAAGGAGGATTGGAGCAAAAGAGAATGGAGAACCATTCAATGAGCATAGCTTCAGCTTCACAGATGAAAAGTTATGGAACTCAGTTATCATAATTTCATTCTCTTCATGGCTGAATAGTATTCCAATGTGTATATATTCCACATTTTCTTTACCCATTCATCTGTTGAAGTTTAGTTCCATAGCTTAATTATTGTGAATTGAGCTGCTATAAACTTTGATGTTGCTGTGTCACTGTAGTATGATGATTTTAAATCCTTTGCATATATACTAAGGAGTGTGATAACTGGGTCAAATGGTGGTTCCATTTCAAGTTTTGTGAGGAATCTCCATAATGATTTCAGAGTGGTTGCACCAATTTGTAATTCCACCAGCAATGTATGAATATACCTTTTCCCTCACATTCTCCCCAACATTTCTTGTTACTTGTATTCTTGATAATTGCATTCTGAATGGCGTGTGAAGGAATCTCAGTGTAGTTTTCATCTGCATTTCTCTAATTGCTAGAGATGTTGAACATTTTTTTTCAATTATTTGTTGACAAAACATATTTCTTCTCTGAAGTACTTGTTCAGTTCCTTTGCCCACTTAATAATTGGGTTGTTTTTCTGGTGTTATTTTATTTTCTTTGTATATCCTGGAGATCAATGCTTGGTGTGTCTGAGGTACAGGTGGCAAAGATTTTCTCCCATTCTGTATGTGCTTTGTTCACATTCTTGATTATTTCCTGTACTGTGAAGAAGCTATTTAGTTTGATACCATCCCCCTAAACATAGTTTAATGAGACTTAAGTTATAATAGCAAGTAGAAAGGAGTAAGCATCAAGAAATATATTAAAAAAGTGATGCACAAGTTTTTCAGAAATAAATTTTAAACCTTTCTGGTGGAACATAAAACTGAATCATCTAAGGGAAAAACATTCTTCCTAACTAGAAGGAGTCAATAAAATAAAATGCTAAATTTTCCCCAGTTAATATTTAATATATTATTCACTAGCAATAAAAGAGAAAATTCTTTAAAAGAAGATTTGTTTCTTAAAATTTATGAAAATTTTAAAAAATAATAAAAGAAGAAGTAAGAGAAAGATAAAGGAAAAATAAAGAAAAGCAAATTTCTGTAAATTCTGACTGGTTGGTAATAGTGCAAGATTTGACTGAGAAAGCCCAAGAAGGTGGAGAATAGTATTAAATTGAATGGTCACCTATAGGAATTTAGCGTAAAGACATAAAATACATTTTTAATCAATGAAAATGATATATTTTTCAGTGAATGGTATTTAAAAAATTCATACATACTGAGAAAACATAAAACTATTATCTTAGATCTTATACTAGAATTAATTCCAGAGGAGTTAAAGATTTAAACATTTAAAAAATGCAACCCTGTATGAATATACAGTTTCAGAGTAAAAAAAATTCTAAATTTAATAGCAAACATAAGAAATCATGAAAAAGTATACTCATTAGAATATGGTAGTATTGACTCTACACACTGTTACTGGGTCAAAAGCAAATATCAAGAGAAACAAAGCAAAAACAACAAAAGTATCACAGCTGTCACAGAAAAGGAATGGTTTCCTTCAGAGTTCCTCTGAGTTTCTATTAGAATACCCGAACTTGTTTGATGATCTGTAAAATGCAATGAGGTAGAAGTTCACAGAAAAAGAAAACAGATATGAATAATAAAAATAAGTCAATCTTGTCTTTTCTTTCAACATAATATTGCTCTAGTGCTCTTCAAAAGTTCATGGATAATGCCTAAATTATAATTAGCATATTTTAAAAATATTTCTAAGTTTGTAAGAACACAGGGAAAAAAATCCTTAAGAAATTATGTAGTTCAAGAGGGAAATTAAGTTGAAAAAATTAGCAAGTCTTAAAAGAAGGAGAAAATATCCAAGTCAGTAAACTAAAGCACTGAGAATTAAGATGCTTTATTCTTAAAGCTCTACTTAAAGGGCCATATGAGAACAAAGAAATTGATCTTGGACAATGAGTGGGGTTATGGTGTACATATTAGGTGTCCCCCAAAGGTTCATGTGTGTAACAATGCAAGAGAGTTTAGAGATGAAATGATGGGGTTATAAGAAGTTTAATCCTGATAACCAATCTTTGATAGGGATTAAATTGGTGCTAACTGTAGGCAGGAAGGATGGGCCTGGAGGAAGTGGGTCCCTGGGAATGTGCCTTTGGGGTGTATGTTTTGTCCTTGTTTAGCAAAGCTTTCTCTTTCTGCTTCTTGGTGGCCATGTCCTGACCACCTGCTTTCCTCTGCCACATACTTCTGCTATGATGTTTAGCCTCACCTTAAACTCCAAGGAAGGGAGCTGGCTATCTATTGACTGAGACTTCTGAAACTGTGAGCCACCAAATAAACTTTTCCTCCTTTAAAGATTGTTCTTGTCAGGTTTTTTTATATTACAGCAGCAAAAAAAGCTACTGAAAAGGTTATGGGCACCAAGGTTCTAGCAGTGCTGTCCAAGAAGGCTGTCTGTGTCAATCTAATACAGTAGCCACAAGTCACATGAGGTTACTGAACTCTTAAATATGCCTAGTGCAACTGATGACTTTGAAGTACAATTTTATTTCAGCTTAATTTAAAAGCTGTGCATGGGTAGGGTCTATGGTTTAGGGATATGGTTTCTGCTATAAAAGGCAATGAGGTGGAAGTTTGCAGAAAAAAATACATATATGAATAATAAATGGAAATAAATTATTATTTTTTTCTTCCAACATAATAGTGGTCCAGTGCTCTCTAAAAGCTAATAAATAATTTCTAAATTATAATTAGCATATTTAAAAAATATTTCTAAGGATCTTAACAGTTAGAAAATAGGCTACACAAAAGCTTTCACTTTACTACAACTGAAGCTGGTTGAAACCTGAGTATCTGTGGCATAATATTGAGTGGAAAAAGAGGAAAACAAATACTGGGTTACCTATATATTACTTATGATTATAGGAGTCTTAAGTCAATACACTAAATTATACAAATATTTTGAGTACAAGAACTATATTATCCCTTTATTGGAAGAATGTATATGTGTGTGATCAAAATCAGAACACACTGAGCTCTTTGAATTACAAAAAGAAAGGTATAGACACTGGTCATTCCTAGAAATAGTAATATTTAATATCAATAATTCAATTTCAGGTATTACTATCTAAAAAATATAAATAGAAAAATAGAATATGAAAAATTGCTTATGATTAGGAAAGTAAGAAGAAAAGTTTTTAAAGAGAAAGATTAAAAAGTACAAAATAAGATTGTAGAAATATACTTAAAATTATCTTAAAATTAATGAGATAATTCATTTATAAAGTCAGAGAACAAAATTGGCTTAAGAAATCCAATTCAACTTTTTCCCCATTATGAAAAAAGATATATATATATATATATATATATATATATATATATATATATATGTATATATGTATATATATATATATTTATACATATAAAGATATATATATATATGTATAAAATCTTTATATGTATAAAATTATTTGTAGATGGACACAATACCTTTATTTTATTTATTTATTTTTATGTGGTGCCGAGGATCAAATCCAGTGCCTCAAGCGTGCAAGGCAAGTGCTCTACCACTGAGCTACAACCCCAGCCCTGAAATGTATATTTCAATATAATAGTAAAGAAAAACTAAAAGTAAAGTTTTGAAAGCATATACAGAAAAATGTCAACTAAAAGAATACTGATTTATTGTTATCAATATTAAACAAAATAGATTTTAAGAAGAGAAGAAATATTAGACATAGAAAATGCTGACTACATAAACAAGAGTTTAAATTAACTTGGAAGACATTAACATTTAAAAAGTTAAAAAGCCATCTAAATATACTTATGATTGTAGAGAAATAGAAATAAATTGATAAATCTATAATCACAGTATTCCAATGTACATATGGATTAGTAAAAATAGAAGTTATTTCAATGGTACTCTTTAGAAGCATAATTTAATGAGCACATGTGGAATTGTACCAGTAATAATTGCAGAATCTTCTTTGTAAATGGATATAAAAAATTTATTAAAATTAATATTGAAATTTCAGAAATGGATTTTTGTAGATTTATAATTGCTAACTACAATGCAAATAACCCAGAAATCAAATACAATAAAAAGATAACAACCCTTTTCATAGGCAAAAAAATCTATCCCAAATGAATTAAAATCTTAAATGAGAACAATATAACCATAAAAGGTTTAGAAATATATGGCACATCTTGTTTATAAAATAGATGTCATTAAGAAATAGACAAATTTTTTAAAGTTAAAAATATATACATTATAAAAGATTAATAAATATGAATCTACTAAAATTGAGAATTTCTGCTTAAGGTAAGAAGCCCTGAAGTTTTTTTCTTTTTCTTTTTTTCTCTTAGGTTTTTCATTGCTATGAAGTAAAGCCCTGACAAGATCAATAAGATGAGGGAAACTTTATTTGTGGCTTACTGTTTCAGAAGTCTCAGTTAATAGATGGCCAACTCCATTACTCTGGGCCTGAGGTGAGGCAGAATATCATGGTGGAAGAGTGTGGTAGAAAAAAGCAGCTCAGGACATGGAACCAGGAAGCAGAGACAGCTCTGCTCAGCAAGGACAAAATATATACCCTAAAGACATGTCCCTATTGACCCACCTCCTCTGCCTCTACCCAATCTGCCTACAGTCACCATTCATTTAATCCCTCTCCATGGATTGACATACTAATTAGGTTAAGGATCTAATAACCCTATCATTTCACTTCTACATCTTTTTGCATTGACTCACACATGAGCTTTTGGAGGACACCTCATAACTAAAACATAAATACTAGAATATATTTGCAACACAAAAAATCCAAAACTAGTTTTTATTCAAAATATACAGTAAACTTTTACATGATTACAACATGCACAACACCATAGAAAAGAAAAACAAGAACAAAATATTAAGACATGTTTCCCAGAATGGGAAACTTAAATGGCAAATAAATAAACAGGAAAAATATTTAAAGGTCTAACAATACCAATTTTGGTAAGGAGCAAAAATTACTATCATAGACTGTTGAAGAAAGAAAGATAGATAGATAGATACACACAAATATGAAGTTGCAAAACAACTTGGCATTATCTAATAATATGTAAATATACCAAAAGGGTTGACTATTTATAAAAATGATTATAAACACATTGGAGATGTCCTGATTATATGGTTGTAATATTCATGATTGAGTTCTATGCAGTTGGAAATAAATTAGACATAAATCAAGAGCAAAGGTCACTAATGAAAATGATATTAACAAAAAATAAACAAAATTGCATGCACAAATTGATTAAAAGGTCAGCTATAATCATCTGAGTTTTATCATCCATAAAAAGTGAAATGTACTACCAATTACTTAAGTCATATTAGAAGACTTGGCTTCAGCTGTTTAAAGAGACTTGGTCTGTTGAAGCTTAATTTTTATAAAGAAAGTGCCATTTTAGCAATAATTCTACTTAATAAAGACTATTTAAAACTCTATTTAAATAGAGACAATGAATAGAGAAGCAAAAGATTATTTGAAGTTCTTAAACTTCATCTTAAAACTCCATATTTCTTTTAAATTAATTAAAAAATAAAGGTTAAAAATAACTTCATGGAAAAAGCCATATTTATACTTCTGAAATGTTGAGTCCATAATTCCTTATAGATAACTGATCGAGATGGACTATCTATGCACTAATACTATCCCATTTTAGATTCCTACTAATATCAGAAACATTAGAATCTGTCAAACATCTAATACTTTAAAGGCTGAGTAAATATCCCAGCACAAAAACAATGTGTCTATGTATACACACACACATAGGTTCTCAAAGAGTTTTTTGTTTAATACATTTCAGAAATATTTAAAATGATGTTTTGCTTTCCCCTGAATTTACTTTTATTTGTAAAATTTTAAGAGTATTTTTCAAATATGACATTTCTTGAAGCAGTTAATTTTCTCTCATTATGTACCCCACATGTACGAGACAGATGTTGAGCCACCTGACAGTCATCCATACTTGACACTTTTATTTGCAAATGGTCATTACCAAGTTTCTTCTTCTCTTCCTCCTCCTCCTCCTCTTCCTCCTCCTTCTTCTTTTTTTTTCTTTTTGGTACTAAGGTTCAAAAACAGGGGTGAATTACCACAGTTTTTTGTTTTGTTTTGTTTTGTTTTTATTCTATATTTGGGTCTCACTAAGGTGCTAAGGTTGATACTTGCAATTCTCCTGCTTCAGGCTCCTTAGTAGTTGGAGTTACAGAGAGGCAACATGGCACATGACTTCTTTCTTCAGGATTATATTTCCTAGAAGAATACATTTTACTGATCTGAAGTTTATAGCATTGAAATTTAATTAGTGAAGTGGTAACTAAAGATTTCAGAAAACTTGTTTGGCTGTTCACGTGATAGCAGTAACTTGTGGTTACACGATGATTAGAAAAGCTTCTCCAGATATGAAGATTCATATTCAGATGGATCAGATCCAACTGATGGTGGTACAGAGTTTGGTGTCCAGAGGAAGCAAGCAAAGCAATCAATGTTCATTAAAGCAATGTGCCCTAACGAGAAGTATCTCACTTTTTTTTCCACTTGACATCTTAGAAGAATTCTATATAACCTATGACAGTTCTTCTAGAAATATCTTAGCTAGCTAACAATCTCTTTTCTCATTATTTTCTTCTTCCTATCCCACCACTCCATCTTAATTTTCTACTTGGTCTTGTCCTCCTTTACCTGACTTCTGATTCAGAGAGTTTCAGGGATAAGTTCCAATCCTCTTTACTTTTCTGTTTGGAACACCTTCCTGATCACCAATAACAAACTATTTTAAGAATGTTGATAAAGACCTGCTATAATTTATCTATGATCCCATTAGGTCCTGCTATTTCTAGACTAATAATGATTAATTTTATATTTTAATCTGGTTTTCCCTTTGAATTCCATACTTCTATACTCCCTTCCTACACAATATCTCTACTTTGATATCTAATAAACATCTAATTTTTAGATGAAATTCACATTTTTTAAGGAGAGAGAGAGAGAGAATTTTTAATATTTATTTTTCAGTTATCGGCAGACACAATATCTTTCTTTCTATGTAGTGCTGAGGATCGAACCCGGGCCACACGCATGCCAGGCGAGCGCGCTATGGCTTGAGCCACATCCCCAGCCCTGAAATTCACATTTTAAAATCAATTAAAACCAAACAAAATATAAAAAATTACAAAAGTGTAATGGAACACCATAACAATTATTTAATAACAACTTTAATTCTGAAAGTTTTATTTTTTGATAACATATTTAGGCATTCATCTATTTTTTAATCATCCATTCATCAATAACCAAATATCAACCCATATCCTATGATGAATAATTATATATCTATTTCTAAAGCACGTGGAATGTGTATAAATACAACTATGTTCTAGGATTCAAATAAATAACCAAAATACAAAAAAAAAGATATTTATATAGATCTTATTTATGCTTTAACCAATATCATTAAGTGTAGAATTTTCTAACCAAAAAATATGAGAAAATGTGGTAGAGAAACTTTGAATGACTCTAAATTACTATGGGTCCAAGAATAAGTCATATGAAAGTCAGAAAATACTTATAGAATAATGAAATCATTACATACAGCAGTGGATCAATGCACACAGAATATCACATAATGGAAAATGAACAAACAGTGATAACATTATAAAAGAAGAAAATGAAAATTTACTAGCTAAGTATCACATTTTACAAAGTAAATACCATTAAAACGAGAGCAAACACTCAGGAAGCAGAAGCAGAAGGCAAGGCATTTAAAAATACAAGCAATAAATGTGATGCACACCAAAAACGTTTTAGGAAAAGAGATATGAAAAATGGTCCATTGAAAAGATTACTTAGACGAACACAATGGGGACAACAAGGAAAGAAAGGAGAGAAAGGGAGAAAGTGAAAGAAGAGAGAGAGAGAAGGAGAGAGAGAGAGAGAGAGAGAGAGAGAGAGAGAGAGAGAGAGAGAGAGAGAGAATGAATAAGGAATAATAGCCATGAAAAGGGGCACACAGAGTTACGGATAAAATAGAGATTTGAATTTATAAAATACTGCTAGAGGAAATGTATTGACTACATATTTAAAATATTAGAAGTGAAAACTTGTTAGAGAAAAATGGAACTTACTAAAATTGATTTAATAATAAAGCATAGAAGACATTAAAGAAGTTATGTCAGTAATCAAAACTCTACTTGAATATAACCTTAAAGTAGAAAGGCCAATGATTAAAATGGTACATGAAAAACCCCTAGATCTACATTTATATGTAGTTTTTTAATAAAATCCAAAGAACAGAAAACTAAGAAAATAAAATAAAGATGAGAATTTTGTGAACACTACTTTATCTAGTAAAATTTATGATATATTTAACCTAATACCCAGTAAATTCATGTTGAGGCACATACCCTGGAAAAAGATTAGCAGACTTTTTATAAAGGCAAGTAAGCATTTTCAACTTTTTAAAAATTTATTAGTTCTTTTTATTTATATGTAACAGCAGAATCCATTTTGATATAATTATACAAGCATGAAATATATCTTATTGTAGTTGAGATTGCATTCTTATGGAAGTACTTAATGGTGAGATTCAGCTTTGGAGACCATATTTTCTCTGTTGCAATTATTTAACTTTGCCATTGGAGTGTGCAAATGTCAAAGATAAAATGAAAGTGAATGGATGTGGCTAAATTCACTACTGTCTTGTTTACCCAGCAAGGAGGTACATTGGATTTGGTCAAAGGGCCAGAGATTTACAACCTTGATACTAGAAGTTGAATTTGATCCAACTAACTGATATAGGAGGAATTTCCGCAAAATAAATAAACATGCTAAAATATGCAATTGTTCATATCAGATTAAAATAAGGTGTGGATAAAAATGGACAACTAATGTACAAATATTACAAATTGTACAAAAGAAGCGACAAGACGAAAAAATGTGAAGAGAATTTTTTAAAAAGGAAAGAGAAAACTCTGATAAATAGTAAATGGGTATTAAATGATGCAAGAGAATACAAAACAAGAAAACAAAACAAAACAATAACAACAAATCTGATGATACAGATAGAAAATGTTAAATATATATATAAAAGAAGAGAATAAAGGCATCACAATAGGTATATATGTCCACTTATATATTACAGCTAGCACTAAAATTCAATCCTTCCTAAATACCAAACATAACAGTAATAATAATAAAGATAATACAGAATGAAGATATGAACTATGGAATTTTTTGTTTTTCATGAAGCTGAATGCAAAAGGGAACACTGATATGCTACTGATGGGAATGGAAATATTTCTAGAACATGGTTTTGACAGCATGTAACAAAACTGCTTATGCAGGTATTCTGTGACCTGGCAACTCCATTTGCAGAAGTTCACTCTGAATATTCACTTCCTATAAAGTGAAAATAATATGCAAAGAACTATTTATTGCAGCATTTTTGTGTAGTTGCAAAATATTGGGAATAATTAAACTTAGAAGAATTGTTGAATAATCTATGACCAAGCCATGCAAGGGAGCATTATGATGATATAACAAAGAATAAAGAATTCTGTGAATTGAAAGGGAATGATTTTTCAGGTCCTGATCTTCAATGAAGAAAGTGAGGTACCAGAGTATCTGTAGCACGCTCCTTTCAGGTAAAAAAAAAAAAAAAAAAAAGAAGAAGAAGAAGAAGAGAGGGCTGGGACTGTGGCTCAACAGTAGCACATTTGCCTGGCATGTGTGAAGCACTGGGTTGGATTCTCAGCACCACGTATAAATAAGTAAAATAAAGATCTATCAACAACTAAGAAAAAAAAATTCAAAAGGAGGAGAAAGAACATATATCTGTTAATTTGCAAAAAGGAATCAGGAAATATAGAAAGGATAAACCAGAAGCCGAAGAAACCCACTATTTATAAATGGGGAGCACCAGAGAAGGGGAAGAAGTGACTCAGGTATCAGAGTCGAATAAGGTATGGATGTCTAGCAAAGTTCTGACTCATGGAAGAGTAGCTCTTTCATCCCTGATTGAATATTTAAAAGGGAAAGAAATAAAACCAAGTAGGATGTAAAGGGACCCAAATGAGAGATTCAGGGAATAATTTGCTGGAATATAGCAGAATTTGAATTGAAACTCATATATACTGGTGTCAAATTTTGTAAACTTTCAGTAAAATATTTATCAACCTCTTAAAAAATTCCTCATGATTTTAGCACAGTGGGACATGGTTAATATTCTTAAGTTGAACAGCTAATGATGCTTTTTAACCCAAAAAACATTTTGCAGTCTGGATGAAAAGAGAAAAGAGAAAAAAAATGAATGAAACAAGGCAACCACTCCTCCTAAAGTAAAGGTGCTTGGGGAAAATATGTGGTTATGCTAAATAAAATGATTCCTTATAGAGAACCTTTCAAATTTGCATTTAATGAAAGATAATAAAAACCTGAATTTCAAGGACAAGTTACACTTGAATTTACAATTTTTGTACTTATATGCTGTTATTCATTTTGACAGGCATTTCAGTGATGGTGAAAATATACATCGATTGTATAAACGTAACATTATAAAGTAAATGGAAGAAGAAAATGCCTTTGTATTGGAAAATTACCTGTGTTTCTAGGGAAACAAGGAGGCAAATGTGACCTTTCCCTAATCTATGGTTTGTTTCTTATTAAAATGGAGGCTACACATCTGCATGTCTGATTTCACATATAGTACAATTATTCTGGATTACTAAAGCCTACAGTGTCTTGATTACATCAAGATGTTTTCCAACATTGGACAAGGTTCCACTGATTTTTGACCTTCTAATGCTTTTAACTGTCAGAAATTTTACAAATGACCTTTCATGCTGTAATTCACTTGCCATTTTGAGGCAATTTCACATTTTTGAGGCTTATGAGGATCATATACTCAATGTAAATTTCTATGAATGTTTTTAATTTTAAAAATCATGATCTTTTTTAGACTGAATGAAGGCAATTATACAGCCTTACCCATATACAAAAAGGTCATAAGAACCTTGAAGTGCTCATCTTTTTTTTCAAACACTAGCATTAAGGAAAATATGTGGGAGAATTGTAAATGTCTAATAATAAAGAGAAACATTTCAAATCTTATGTAATCTTCTATAGCCATTATATAAATGAACACATGGTGTTAAATTATTTTGTAAAAGCAAAATAATATTTGCATTACTTTAGATAATGCTACTGTACATAATTTATTTAAGGAAACCAGAGGAAATAGTAAAAATAATGCTGTGATATGGGTATTTACCTTTTCTGTGGTAAACAGAATTATTTGGGGGAAATATCATATACATTAACTAAATTCTGTTCTTCAACAAGTTCAAAGATGACTTAAAAACTCAAGGACACATTTTATTTGGCATCAAACCTAGTTGAAAGGCACTCGTAATTATTTTTGACAAAATTGGGTGAAAAATAATGATCAGTGTCTGAGTCAGAATTTTGCATTACTTTGACAATGTGATCAAAGTGGTGAAAGGTGGACTTCTGGATAATTATGATAGACAACCTTAATTTAGCCTTCCGTAAATGAAGAACCATAAACCCTCCTTAAAATAAACTTGAAGGTAAGCACATTTAGAAAATAACAAAAATTAGGGAGAATGAGGAGTCAGGTATGTAAAGTGTGAAGTTTTATTTCCCCCCTTCCAAATTGGTTATATTTAAAATTCAGAAGAGAGGATGAACACAAATCCATAGGTTCAAGCATGTGGCCTGACACTAGGCATCATTTATTCCATCCTGGTTCCTTGCAATTATGAATCTGTGTGGTGAATATCATAAAGAAAAGATAGGAAAAACGAATGGATGGATGGATGGACAGATGGATGGGAAGGAGAGAGAGAAGGAGGTATAGAGGGAGGAAGAGAAGAAGGAAGGAAGGAAATTAAGAAAGAAAAAAACACAACAAGCAAAAGGAAATGGAGGGAGAGAGAAATGTTCTATTTTTTTTTCCTTAGAAAGTAACATTTTGGGCTGGGGATGTGGCTCAAGCGGTAGCACGCTCGCCTGGCATGCGTGTGTCGCGGGTTCGATCCTCAGCACCACATACAAACAAAGATGTTGTGTCTGCCGAAAACTAAAAAATAAATATTAAAAAATTCTCTCTCTCTCTCTTTAAAAAAAAAAAAAAAGAAAGTAACATTTACTATTGATTAAATATACATGTCCATGTCCTCTGGGACCTTTTGTGAAATTCAGATAGCTTAGACAGATTCATCCAATGTATCTCAGCATTTAAATGGAGTTTTTCTTCAATCTTAAGATTATTAAAATCGTTTCCTGCTGATCACTCATTCTATCCTCACTAGCCATTCTTGAAAATGATGACATACCATCTTCAGCTACATATGGAGAATTTAGTTAAGCACTGTGTTGAGAGCGAGGTTGGCTGATGGCCTTCCACCTCCTTGCAGATGCAAAGCAAAAAACCTGAACTTCTGTAAAGTTGGTCTATCACTGGCACGAGCCCCTGCCACCGATTGATGACTACCTTGCCCAGCTTCAACTCACCCTTGACTCCTCTGTCTTGTCTCTCATTAGCTTCACTCCCATGGGCTCTAAATATACCACTATATGGCACTTCTTGGCCTTTAATATTTTCCTCAATTGAGTTGTTAGCTTTTCTTATATGGTAATATACTATCTCTTCTAAAGAACATTGGGAGGTGGGAGCTTTTATCTTTTAATAAATATGTGTTGTCTAACCTTCACCCTTCTTGTTTCATGTGCTTTCTACTTTCCACTAGTCTACTTAGGTGTAGTGTTGTCCAGCTTGGCAAAATCCTTTTAAAACAGAGTACCATAAATTCACAGCCTTCATTTAAGCATCAGGAATGGTACAGGTTAGGTGAAAGTGTGATGCTGATTTGTACCATTTTTCTTCTTCATTTCCATTATTAGTCACCTAGCTTCAGAGGTGATAATTTTCTAGACACTTTCTTCATCCTTTGTGAAATGTTATTTTCAGTTGACTAAGTGTCATCTTGGAAGGTAAGTGATAAATGACATAATTCTCTCAGTGTTTTACTTTGACTAATTAAAACACTCTCTACCACTATCAACAATGCAAAGGGTTTGCTGCATCATAGAAGTTGACAATTCGCTCATCTAAAGATTTAATTATTTAATTATTCTAATTCAGCCATCAACTCAGGATAGCAACAATTTAGACTAGATGACCAGGACCTCCTTAAAAGCACATGCATCACATGATAGAAGTAGGTCTTTTACTTACCCTGAAGGTTGGGCATTCTCATTTTGCCTTAACAGACATTTAATCAACTTTTCAGACTCTAAACAACATGGATTAAAGTATACAGATATAAAGATCTGCTACACTTTAAATACACAGTATCAATCAGCTAGAAATCAGAATAATGCTCAGATGCAAGATCACAGGGGCAGATAAATAATGGAAATGATTGGAAAACTCAGGCATAACATACATGCTTGGAAACTGCAAATATGGTGGAAGTGGTACTACAGAACAATGGGGAAAGTTTGGCCTTTTAAAAGAACTGTACAGGCAACTCCAAACTGGTATTCCTATTTCTGTCTTTGGTACACAATCTACACTCAAAATAATAGTCTAGTGATCTTTAAAATAGCTAAAATAATACTGTGATTCTTATCTTACTTAAACTTAAAGCCTGCACAGAAGCCTGAAAGGCCTTACATAGAACCACATTCCCCCAATACTTTTTGCCTTGTTCAAATTTGTTTTGCCTTCACTTGCTCTGCCCAAGCCACCCCAGTATCTTATTGCTCTTAAAATAAGCCAAGATTTATCAAACTAAGAAGCTTCATCACAGCAAAGAAAATCATCAGCAGAATGAAGAGACAACCTACAGAATGGGAAATGAGTATTTGCAAAATATTCATCTGACAATGGATTGATACTCAGAATATATGAGGAAATAAAAAAGCTGAACACAAAAAGAAATCTGATTAAAAATTGACCAAAAAGCTAAACAGACACTTCTCAAAGAGAGAGAGAGAGAGAGAGAGAGAGAGAGAGAGAGAGAGACATATGGCCAAGAAGTACATGAAAAAATACTCAATTACCAGGAAAATTCAAAGTCACAGTGAGGTATCATCTCACTCCAATTAGAAATGGCTATTATCAAAATTTAAAAAAAGATCAAATGCTGGTGAGGATACAGATAAAAGGGAATTCATATACACTGTTGGCGGGAATGGAACTTATTACAATCATTATGGAAAACAGTATGGAGATTTCTCAGAAAACTACAAATAGAAGTACCAAATAATCCAGCAATTCCACTATTTGTTTATATATCCAAATCATTATGTGAAAAAAGATATTTTTATTCTCATGTTGATTTCAGCACTATACACAATAACTAAATTATGGAATCAACCCAGATGCCCTAAAACAGATGAATAGATAAAGAAAATGTGGTATATATACATAATGGAATATTATTCAGCCATAACAAGATTGATATCCTGTCATTTGCAGCATCATAGATGGAACTGATGGTCATTACGTTAGATCAAATAAGCCAGGCACAGAAAGACCAATGTCTCATGTTCTCAGTCATCTGTGGAAACTGGTTAGTCAATCTTGTAGAGGAACTGAATGGAATAGAGAGACTGGTAAGAGTAGTGGGGCGGTGGGGGTGGAAAGAAGTTCAAAAAGGGGCACCAAAACACAGTGGAAGAACTATTTCTGGTTTTTCTTTAGCATAGGAGGGTATTGTGGAAAGCAGGCTGTGCCCTGCTCAGGGTTACTCCATGATTTATGGAATAGCAGTTTTCAAGCCATTCCTAGACCTGAATTATTTCTTTTGGTAAAGCAATAGTTTGTCATGAGTTAGATAATTTTGTGTTTAAGTGCTGAGGTAGAATGACTCTACACCTTGCGCAGACAAGTAAGCAACTACCACCTGCCTAGCACAACCATACAGCACCAACTAACAAATTAATTGTACTAATAAAAATGACCACCTTTGAACTTATTGAATTAACTAAAGCACATGGATGCATGGGCATATCAAACATGAAAAGTTAGGCCCATAATTTATTGAGCACACCAGACCACCAGATTAAGCAACCTCCTCCCACAAGGCTTACAAAAGGAGGAACACCTAAGATTGAACACAATACCACCCTGACTCTTTCACCTGGATATTCATCACAAGTCTTGCCAGGGAAAATCGCCATATTGATAAACGTCTGAATCTCTGTCTTCTGTTCTTGTGCCTAAGATGATCAGCTATGGCCCACTTCAAAAAGGCATCTCAAGTTGACACTCAGAGCGGACACTCTGAAATGACAATCTGAGTAGACCTTGTCATAGAATAAGTTCCTGTGTTTTGACAGCTCTATGGCCTGAACAAGTTCTTGGGTTGGTTCATAATTTTATCTGAGTACCTACATTGACTCTTTGCATTTGGTGTCTGCTCTCTGCTGTTGCTATTGGTTTGTCCTCCTGAACTCCTGCGGCTGCCTTAACCCTTTCATAGCTATTCTATAATATAAAATGTATAAAAAGTGATGTGTGCCATGAGTGTTATGGATGTTAGTAGTTAATATTGGAATAGAAGAATCTATGATTGGCAGACTTACGGCTACCAAGTGACCCAGAAGTATTTAGTTAACTACCACCACTGAAAGTGAATTTATTTTTATTCAATGAATTCTGACATTGTGGAAAGATACAAATGTGTTTGGTCTAGTTTAATGACATAGATCACTTAGGACAGGTAGCTATAAGTTAAAACAATCTATACTAGATTTCAAAATGTCTACCACAAAATTCCCAACACAAAAAGATGATTAACATTTGAAGACTGAAACACTCATGACCCCGATTTATTATATAGTGTACATGTACTGAATTACTATAATCTACCCCCTAATGATGTACAAATATTGCCTCAGTAAAAAAAAAAAATGCCAGGAGACCCTTGCCTTCAGAAATTTGTATTGGTTCCTAATGCCTGAAATATTCTTCAACCAGCCACATAGCTCTCTTTTATTTCCTCCTTTTGCAACTCCAAAGTCATATATTTGGTGGAGACTTCCTGGTCACCTCGTCTACTATTGTAAGCCCAACTACATCTAAAGAAATGATGACCATTTTTAATTTTATTATTAATTGTTTTGAGGGCAGAAAATATTCTGTATAATATTTTTATTATTTTTGAAGTTTCTTTAGACTACTTTATGATCCATTATGCACATAATTTAATAAATAGCAAGTTTTAGAGAGTAATCATGGCACAGATTAGAGTCAGAATGTTAAATCATTCAAATCTTCTTTTTTCTCCCTATTAAAAATCAAAATAGTAAAAGGCATTTCAAAATCCTTCACTACATAGGAAATTTATGCTATACTTTATGTTTCAGGTTTTGTATTATATATTTGGAAGCTATTTTATTAAGTGTACAAAAATATCAAGTTGTTATAGCTTTATGTCAAGACTCCTTTTATTTTTAAAGATGTTTTCACTTTACAATATATTCTGGTTCATTTCTGTAGTTATATCAAATGTATATTTATTCACAACTTGTCAATAACATTTTCCATTCTTCTATTTTCATTTCTAGTGCCCTTACCTTTATTTGCATCACTTACAAATTGCATTGATGCAGTAGTCTGGCTGCAGCAAAATAGCCAGGGGGTGATGAACAACTTGAGTATGTTGATACAGCAGGAATAGGAGCCATTTATTGTAGGACAGGAGCGGTATTTATACATTCCACACAGCTTATCTAATTAACATAAACTAGATACAGCAGTCAACCAATCAGGAATCTCCACACTTAATGGCTCGTTTTTTGTTACTTCTCAAACCACTCCCTCTGGCATTTTGCCAGGCACCATCCAGACTTGTTTATGAACTCTAACATTCCCCTGGCAAAATGCCAGGTGTTATTTTGACTTGTTTATAGACTCTAACACATTGACATTTGTTTTTTTCTTTTGGTGATGGTTATGTTTGTTGTTAGTATGTATTTACGCTTTCTATTTTCATATTTTATTAGTATTTCATCTAATAACATAGTTTGGCCATTGGATCATTAGGATCTATTTGTGTTTTCTATTTTTCTCCATTTTTTTCTGTAAATACTTTTACTCCTTCCTTCCGCCAACATTTTAAACCATTATTTAGTTTTATAATTTTTTTTCCTAGTTCATTTTCCTTAGTAGTTAGAAGTTATATAACATATATTATAAGTTATATATAGTTCATATTTTAAAATAAAGTTTCTATTTTCTTCTAATGGCTATCCTTCTTAGAAAATCAGGATATTATACTTTTACTTCAAACACAATCACTTGATTGATATGATATTGTTATGTAATTTCCTATTCCCTTCCTTAATCCCATCCATTTTTTTTTGAAATTTATTTGTTTACTTTAATTTATTATACATGACAGCAGAATGCATTTCAATTCATAGTACACATATAGAGCACAATTTTTCAAGTCTCTGGTTGTTGGCAAAATAGAGTCACACCATTTGTGTCTTCATACATGTATTTAGGGTGATGATGTCCATCTCATTCCCCCATCTTTCCTACTCCCATGCCCTCCCCTCCCCTACCTCCCCTTTGCCCTATCTAAGGTTCCTACATGCTTTCCTCAATCCCCATTATGGAACAGCATCCTTATATCAGAGAAAACATTTGGCATTTGGATTTTGGGGATTATCTAACTTCACTCAACATCATATTCTCCAACTCCATCCATTTACCTGAAAATGCCATGATTTTATTCTCTTTTAATGTTGAGTAATATTACATTATGTGTATATATCACATTTCCTTTAATCATTCATCTGTTGAAGGGCATCTAGGTTGGTTTCACAATTTAGCTATTGGGAATTGTGTTGGTATAAACAGTGATGTGGCTGCATCACTCTAGTATGCTATTTCTAGGTCCTTTGGGTATAAATCAGAGGAGTGAGATAGCTGGGTCAAATTGTTATTCCACTCCCAGTTTTCCAAGGAATCTCCACACTGCTTCCAGACTTGTTGACCCAATTTGCAGTCCCACCAGCAATGTATGAGTGTATCTTTTCCCCCACATCCTCGCCAATACTTATTGTTGTTTGTATTCTTAATAGCTGCCATTTTGACTGGAGTGAGATGAAATTTTAGAGTAGTTCTGATTTGCATTTGTCTAATTGCTAGAGATGTTGAACATTTTTTCATATATTTGTTGATTGATTGTATATCATATTCTGAGAAGTGTCTGTTCATTTCCTTGGCCCATTTACTGATTGGGTTGTTTGTTTTTGGTGTTAAGTTTTTTCAGTTCTTTATATATCCTAGAGATTAGTGCTGTATCTGATGTGCATGTGGTAAAAATTTGCTTCTATTCCGTAGGCTCTCTATTCACCTCACTGATTATTTACTTTTCTGAGAAGAAGCTTTTGAGTTTGAATCCATTCCATTTATTGATTCTTGATTTTATTTCTTATGCTATAGGAGTCTAATTAAGGAAGTTGGGGCCTAGTCCAACATCATGAAGATCTGGGACTACTTTTTCTTCTACTAGGGTCTCTGGTTTAATTCCTAAGTCTTTAATCCACTTTGAGTTGAGTTTTGTGCCTGGTGAGAGATAGGGGCTTAATTTCATTTTGCTGTATATGGATTTCCAGTTTTCCCAGCACCATTTGTTGAAGAGGCTATATTTTCTCCAATATATGTTTTTGGCATCTTTGTCTAGTATGAGATGACTGTATTTATGAATATCATGCTAAATGAAATAAGCCAATCCCCAAAAACTAAAGGCCAAATGTTTTCTCTGATAAGCAGATGCTGATCCATAGTGGGGAGTGGGTAGGGAAGAATGAAGGAACTTTGGATTGTGCAGAGTGAGGGGAAGGATGAGGTAGTCGGGATGGAAAGGACAGTAAAATGAGGCAGACATTATTACCCTGTATATATGTATGATTACACTAGTGGTGTGACTCAACACTATGTATAGCCAGAGGAATTAAAAATTATGCTCCATATGTGTTCAGTGTGTCAAAATGCATTCTACTGTCATGTATAACTAATTAGAAAAAAATAAAAATTCATATTCCTTCATTTTTGAAACTTGATTTTCTTTTGTATAGAAGTTTCATTTTATAGTTATAGTCTTTAAGTGTTAGAAATTATATTGTACTGTGTTTGGCATTGAAAAATGTTGGTGATAAATCGGCATTGATATAATTTTCTTTATTTTTAAGTTTGCATCTGTTTATCAGGTTGCTTATAAGATCTCCCTTGGTATTAACATTCTGAAGCTTTACAGAATGCCTAACTCTTTGTAGGCGTGTGTGGTTGTCTTGGTATACTTTTATACTTTGTGCTTCCTTTGTCTGTGAATTCATATAATTCTTCAGTTTGGGATGATTTGTAGTGGCATCTCTTTATATAGCTTATCTCCTAGCTTCCTTTGGTTTCAAATTCTGTGATTCCTATCAGGCATATGTTAGAACTTACTGTTTGAAACTCTAAGTCAGTCTCTGTGTATATATTTGGTTGTTATAATTTTTTATTTTATAATTTGCATATCTTGCCTAGTTCTTCAGATCTGATTTTATGGTAACTAAATTCACTTTTTTTTTGGGGGGGTGGGTCATCTGGAGATTGAACCTAGGGGTGTTATATCACTGAACTACAACCCCATTCCCTTTTATTTATTTTTTATTTTGAGACAGCATCTTGCTAAGTTGCTGAGGCTAGCTTTGAACTTGAGATCCTCCTGCTTCAGTCTTCTGAGCCACTGGGTTTAAAGCTGTGCACCACCATACCTGGCTATTTCACTTTTTAGTTGTGTCTAGTCATCTGTTTAAATTATCCATTCAATTTTTAATTGTAAATTACAGATTTCATTTTTAAATTTTTACGTCTTTTATATCTACTACCATTTTCATTGGTAGATTGCTTTTGTGATTTCATTCTTTATTTAAACATGTTATATCTAGTTTTATTTTAATTTTAATAATATTTACACTAACCAACATGCATCTTCCTTATGCCAATGTTCCACTCTCATACCTTGTTTCCTTCTATATCATGATCTCTGATTATGAGCATTTCTTTCCTTGATCCTACTTGGTGGGAAGCCAAGGGCCTAAATGTGAGGTGCTTTAAATTACAGAAAATTTTTATTTGCATCTGCTGTGATCCAAGAGGTTCTGGTAATTACCTGAAAGCCCTTACTCAAAGGGAAGCCAACTTGGTCCTGCATACTGTGACACCTTCCTATAATAGCATCTGATCCCAACACTGGAATGGATAGTCTCACCTTGGACAAACATAGCTTTCAGGTTAGTTTATTGCTCACTACTTCCTCCTCCGATCTCAATTCATAGCTTTCTTATTGGCTTGTTTGAGCCCTTGGAGATTATTTCTTCTATTTCTTGAAGCCCAGAAATGTATTTTTATTCAAGATTTAGTGGTTTTATAAGAGGAGCAATCTTCTTAGTGTCTAATCTGCCCTTTTATTGGAAACATATATGTCTCAAATTTTTTAAAATTCTTATGAAATTTCAAATGAAAATGTTAAAATTTCTTCTGTGGAAAGGGTTACTTAAACATGTCTTACTCAAAACTTAAGATATGAGGAAAATATAACACCTTTGTTATCTTCAAGTTGCAACTCCTAAATTAATTCAAATCCCTGTGACTACAAATGCATTATTTTAAAAAGCACCTTACTGCTGAGAGCCATAGCCAAGTAGGAATGAAGCATGGCATTTTGGTTTGAAAGGTGACCCTGCTCAGGGATTAGGGTGGCTCTGGGTTTAGGGTAGATCCTGCTGGGAATAGGGAGGCTCCAGGATTAGGGTGGATCCATATCCTGCTGCCTCGGGCGCCCACTCCTTTAGAGTTCTCGCAGGGTTCTGGGAGAATTGGTACGCAGATCCCAGTGGAGAGAGTGTATTCCCAAGTAGTGTGGGTAGAGTGTTGGTGAGAGTTGGAGGAATAAAGAGTTGCTGTTTGAATCTACAAGGCTTTGTGGTGGCTCGGTTATTTTGTGCCCAGCCAGACTGCGGCACCTTACCAGTGACTTAAGTGCTGTCTAAGATCTCCCCTCAACACACACACACACACACACACAGATTTTTTTAAAAGTAAAACACTAGCTTCTTAACAGTGGTTATCATCATTTAGCCAATCTATAAGAAACAAAAGCAATTATCTCAATCTTATACCTATGATCTCCTAATAAGGTGACATGATTCTTCGCATTCTCCAGATTAGGTCTTTGGCATCATTAGCATTTAACCTCTTTTGCTAAAGTAATGGTATCATATCTGAAAACAAGACTTCTTATAACTTACATGATTTAATATTTGGTTAGCTATTTCTACTCCATTCTATTACACACTTCCTGAATAGTAACAGAATTTGCAAACACTAGAATATGAGTATCACTACCAATTTGCATTAACATAAAACTCTTCTTCAAACTATCTGTAATTATTTCATGCCTCATAAATCCAAGTCGGTTCTATTTATTAATCTGCCCATAATTCTTTCAAGTCTTGTCTCCAAAATCTAGGCATATATCTTCATAGCACATTTAGTTATTTAAATGGGCCCATAATTTTAAGGACTCTTTTTCCTCCCTTTCCTAAGTTAGTAATAGGTATTTTCCTTATAGCTGGGGAAAATTCACCTTTCCTGTATGTTCTACAAATACTTAGCATACATTGTGTCAATTTTGTCCTAAAATTACAAAATGACTCATTGGATGGCTGCATTCTCCTATTTTTGCCCTTGGCAAGTTTTCAAATGTCATTTAGAGAAAATTAATTTGTCTCCACAGGACGTTCTAATCAGTGACATTGGGGATATATTTTCAAGCATTTCTTAGTGTTTAAAGTTAGCAGAAAATAAATTCACTGGAGTTATGATACCACTTTCCCCCATTTTTATAAGACCAAAGGAAATGAGAAAATATTCTCTGCCATCACAGCACTCTGAGCCTTGTTTTCCCTGGGGCAAAACATACTTAGATATAGGACAGACATTGGGGTGAAACAGTATGTTTGAATGCTAAGGAAATTGCTCCTTAGAGGCCTAAAAAGTTAATGTGTCTCATTAAATTACTACCACGGAACACTACCAGGTTGCACAGAAAGTCAAAACTAGAAGAGGGTGAAGAAATCATCTGGCACTACAAAATCACTTTCTAGGTAAGACACTGAAGCTCTGGAAAGTTATGTGATTTGGTGAAAGTCACAAACTAGTAAAAGATTCACCATTATAACTTAGGTTTCTGATTCTTAGATATAATACTCTACACTACTGAGAAGATATGAATCTTACTTTACCCTGATTAAAATTGATAATTTATCTTTTAATTAAAAATATTAGAATCCAGTTAGAATGTCAATCATCAGGAATACAAATAGCAATGAATGCTGCTGAAGATGTGGAAACAAAGTAACTCATACATGGTCAGTAGGAATGTAAATGAAAATCAGTTTTTAGGTTCCTCAAGAGATTAGGAATGTATACACCCCATGATCCAGCTATACCTCCTTGATGTCTAGTCAAAGGATTTAAAGTCAGCATATTATAGAAATACATGAATGCCCATGTTTACAGCAACACAATTCATAATAGTAAAATTAAAGAGCCAGCCTAGATATCCATTGATACATGGATCGTTTAACAAAAAAGTGTCACACATACATAATGGAGTTTTATACATCTGTAAACAATAAAATTATGTCATTTGCAGGACAATTGGTAGAACTAGAGAGCATTACATGAATCAAAATAAGCTAGACTCCAAAAGTCAAGGGTCATATGTGTTCTCTCACATGTGAAAGTTAGAAAAAAAAAGAAAATCATGTTAAAATAGAAGAGGGCCAACAGGGTAAAAGATGCAGGTCAGGAGGAAGAAGGAAGGAGGGGCAAGGGTACTTGGGAATAAAACTGATATTATGGACATGTACAAATATGCCACAATGAAATACATGATTCTGTAATTATTATGTGCCAAATTTTTATTTAAAAAGTATTGTGAAAATGCAGTCATTTTTTTCTGTATCTCCTAAACCATATGGAGTCATTAAAATATATGAATATATAAACAAAAGGCAGATAGAGAAAGGTTAGATGATGGGTACTAAACTGGTTAAATAGAAGGAATTAGTTCTGGTTTTCTAAAGAATAACTGTGGAGTATAATAATTGGATCTATTTCAAAATAACTATAAAGTTTCCCAACACATAAAAATGAAAAATTCTTGAGAAGATAGAAATGATAATTATTCTCACTGATCATTGCACACTGTTTAGATGTATCAATTTATTATACTATACTCCTAAAATATGTACAAATATTATGTAAATTAAAATATATCTGAGCTAAAAATATATAGGCAGGAATAGATATTTTTATAGATAACAAATTTATAGTCTTTAATGATTGACAAAATTTGTAGTATTTAGAATTGTCCATATGAGGTGCGAAATGACCTTATGTTACCTTGTAAAAAAACAGGATTAACATTTCAAACATCTTATAAAACCTCTTCATGGGTTATGAATGCCGCAGTCTGGCTGGGCACAATTCAGGAGCCACTTGTCAAAAGAAACAAACTTTATTTTTAGAACCACACAGGCCACACCACACAGCTCCTCAGGAAAAACCTTCAGAGCCCAACTGCCACCACGGGCTTCCCACAAGCCTCTCAACCTCCACCACTCCTCCTGCTCTTGAGGCCGATTGGCTGGGTCGCATGGGCGGAGCCAAAAAAAGTCCCCCAATGAGCAGCTCCGTAGTCTGAAAGGGCGGGGAAACAGCCCAATGAGCATCACCACAGAGGAGCCAATCAGCTAGAAGTTGCTGGGGCCGCTGTGAGCCAATCATCAGCTGGCAGTCTGAAAGTTTGCTGGGGCCCCTTCAGCTGTGGCTCTCAACATCTCCCCCTCTCTGTTTAAACAACAAGCATGTGGCTTAGGGACCGTGCCTGCCTTAGGTTGTCCAATAGTACATATGGTGCTTACCTGTTATGGAATGAGCTGACCTCAAGGCATCAGCCTCCTGTCTTAGGTTGGTACCATTGCAATTGGATCTTACCCGTCACTGATTACTGGTCCAGTATACAGCCACATCTGTGGATAGGTCTTTGTACCAGTGGGGGGGGTAAGGTTCTTTGCCTCACCTCTGTTGGCCCCCAAATTTTAGCTGAACGATCATGACAAGCAGAAGGGAGGAAGATACACCAAGCCAATTGACGGCTCCTTTTGGAAAAATTGTACCACTGATGACATCATCAGCAAAAATACCCCAACACTACCACAAGTCGCTGCACCAACAGATAGTTCACAATGCATACAGGTGAGTTCACAATGCATACAAGTGATACATAGTCCAGGCAAGTTCTGCAAGCAGTTCAGTGATGGCTATTGCAGAAGCCGTAGATTGGTTTTATCTTTGTCTTCACTGGCACTGGGATGAAGATAGGAATTCTGGCAATAATGTCTAAAGAAAAAATTATGTAACATTCCAGAAGGCACTAAAAGAAAACAATTTTCTTAACAATTTACATTATCTTGAAGAGAATTATTAAATATAATGAAAAGGAAAGGTGAAAGTAAACAAACATATCTGTTAACCTCCTTTTTTGTTCACATATTAAAACAATCCTCAACAGTTATGTAATGACTCCTTTAAAATCTTCAACTATAAAGCAGGGATTATGGCTCAGTGGTAGAGAATTTGCCTAGAATATTTGGGGCACTGGGTTTGATTCCCAGCACCACATAAAAAACAAATAAAGATATCATGTCCATCTACAACTGAAAATATATTTTAAAAAATATTTTAATATAAGCTCTAGAAAAATAAGGTTTTCTAAAAAAATTGAATATGATATTGAAGGCTACAAAAGAAATGAGGCCTTTATAATTCATAAAATAAAGCTGCCCCTCAAAATAAACAAGTTCAAGGAAATTTATGTGACATATTAAAGCAATCAATTCTCCTTCATGACAATATAACACAAGGAAGAATTACAATATAGTAACTCAACACTGAAGTCAGAAATAAATAAAATGTTGTGGTTTACACTTAAAAATCATTCAGTTTAACATATTTCAATCTAATTCAAAATAAACTTTGGGTTTCCTTTAGTGAAGTAGTATTGATGATTGAAGCAGAAATGTGCCCTGTAGGAATCTACTACCAGAAAGCCATCCCTATGTGAAAAGAAAAGCTGCCAGGTACTTCATTAAAGTCAAGCGCGATCAAGGGCTTTAAGGCAGGTAACAGAAACAGTCTTCCAGAATCAGAGGAAGACATGAGTTATACTCATTTTCTCTGACCCTTAAAGATGTGTGTAAATGATTGTAATCAATAACACTATATCATACCTACTGTGTTCCAGGAATTAGTTAAATATTTTATTCTAAATAATACCACAAGACAAGTAGTATATTAAAATTATCTTATTATGAATGAGAAAATCCAATCAATATGAAGGAGACCAGAATGAGCCCTGTTTTCAATAGCATTAGATTCATTGCTTCCATTTTATCCTATTATATAAGTAATGCTCTGATGAATATTTTGCATTCACATCTCATTTTTTACAAATGCAAGAATTTCTCTGTGATACTTAATAGAATTTCTCAGTAATTGAGAAATCCATTTTACTGGATACTAGCAGATATTTTTCCAAAAGTATTGTATTACCTTCAAATTTGCACTATGTAAAAGAATACAATTAAGAATCTATTTACCTTTAATATCTTTTCCTCCACATTTCCCTTAATACCCACAATATCTTACATATTTATTCTTTGTCAGTCTAGCACCAAAAAAGTACATTTTTTCTATATTTGGTAATACTTAGAAGTGATATTGAGCATATTTTCATTTGTTTATTGGCCATTAAGGTTCTCATTTGCATGAATTTTCTATTAAAATCATTGACCATTTTTAACAGGATGATTTGTTCTTTTCTTTTGGTTTGGTATTATTTATACATTCTGAACACTATGATATGCCTTGCAAATACCACACTTTTACTTGCATGTTAATAACATGGGATCAAAGTTTTTGTCTTGTTTTTTCCTTGCTTAGAATGTTTTAAAGGTGTAACAGCTGGATGTGGTGCTAGACACCTGTAATCCCAGCAATTTGGAAGCCTGAGTCAAGATCGCTAATTCAAAGCCAGCCTTAGCAAATTAGCAAGGCCCTAAGCAACTTAGCAACACCCTGTATCAAAATAAAAATAAAAAGGGCTGGGGATGTGGCTCAGTGGTTAAGCATCCTGGGGTTCAATAAATAGGTCTAACTTACATATCAAAAATTTCTCTCTTTTAAGTATAATCATGGAGGGATAAAATAGTTGAAAAATACCTTCATGACCCTTTGTATTTAACATTTTCCTACAGCACTAGCCTCTGGTAACCACAGACTGATTTATTTTCCATCTCCAGAATTTGATAGTAATGTAAGTGGAGTCATAGAATATATAACCTTTAGGATTTATATAATAAAATACTAAATAAACACATGCACACAAATGTGGTATGTTTTATTATGTAGCTGTATCAGAATTTGTTTATTTACCAGTTGAAGGACAGTTGAGTTACTTCAACCCAACTGGAATTGGAATTCCTCCTACATCTATCAGTTATATGGCTCACAAATGTCCTTTGGGCCACGTATTCACCATGAATAACAGCATATGGGTTCATGCATTTTCTTTGTAACTTGGACAGCTACAGAAACTACATGTGTACTTTTTTGCCAGTTGCTTTTATTATGCCTTATGTTCTTGTTGGATCTGGAATTGAATATATACCAGTCAATAAAAAGAACAATTTTAAGCTTGGGTATCAGAATCTAAGGTAAATTAATTCCTTTTTTTTTTAACATATATGGCTTAGGTTTAAAAAGCAATTAAGAATACATACTTCACATTTACCAAAATTTAGAGTACTTCTTATAAAAGGGTTAGCAATACAACCATAATATTCAGCAGAGGTCAAAGAAATATTTTAAAGAGAAAAAATTATATTTTTATGAATCTATTTCTAAAATAATTATGTAAACGCCAATAAGATGAAGTGACTAATTTTATGAACATTATTTAATCAATATTATAATTACATATTTCTTTCATTTTCATTCCATTTCTTGAAACAATGGTCAATTTTCCTGTTAAATATAGTTATTTTGTCATGATGATAATGACTATCTTAATATGTTTCAGAATAGCTGTTTAAAAATATGGCTCATGGGCTGTTGCTGTGGCTCAGTGGTAGGGCACATGTGAAGTACTGGGTTCTATCATCAGCACCATGTAAAATATAAACAAAAAAAATAAGGATATTGTGTCCTTCTATAATTAAATTTTTTTTTTAAAAGTGTTTCATATAATCTAAAGAACTTCATACTGGTTTTAATAATGCTGATTCCTGAGTCTCACCAGGGGATTCTGAGACAGTATAGCCGTGATATTGTCCAGGATGCTCTGTTAGCAAAACCCTGATGTTTCCATGCACATACTAGAGAGTTTTCACAGTTGGATCTGGGGCTTGCACAGATATATCTTGGTTACTTACTTGATCTCTTTGAAGGAGAAGAAGGAGAAGAGGGCAGGTCATTGTCATAGAGTAAGCACGCTAGAACTGTGAAAAGGAAGATTGGGAAAATCTATTTGCACAGGAATAATTTGTTTTACTTTAAGGAACATGAATCTAGTAATGGCCTGAGAAAATTTCAAACCATATACTTTGTAAGCAGCTTTTACTCAATTTTATAATTTTTCTTGTTCATGCTTTTTCCATTCAAAAGTTTGGTTTTTGTTTCTATTTTTCATTTGCCTGTGTTTCCAACTATTTATTTTTAATGATGTGGTAAAAAATGAAAGTTTACACATTAAAAATGTATTATGGGTTAGCTAATTTTGTTCTCCTACATATTATATTTGATTTTCTTTCTCCTGTGACAACTAAATGTTTTTCACTTCTGGAATTACTAATGAAAGTCTTCTGTTTTCTATAACTTCCTGACAGATTTGTGTTAATTATTGATACATTCAGTCACAATAACTAGCTATAAATTTAAATCAGCCCACATCCAATCTATTCTACTTGTTTGTTTATTGTCTTTCCCCTGCCATCACCTAAACATACTATTTGACAGAATGTGAGTCACATTAATACAGAAGTTTCTCTTTCATAATTTTGTCATTTTGTAAATTGGGGTTAAAAACATTAAATATAGCCAAATTCAATTTTTATGATATGTCAATTAATCATTTTTCGCTTTACAGTAGTCTTATAGGACTATCTGCTATTAATTTAAGTTAGCTTTTTCGCCATCAAATAGTGTTTCAAAGTATAGGACAGATGCTTAAATTAAAAGTGTACTCTATAATGATCAAAAACACATCATTCATATAACTGTTTTCCTGGAATAATTGTTGTTATTTTGCTGGTCATCAAGTATATATGAATGAAACTTTCTTGCCTATTTAAACTTACTATAATTCCAAAAGTTTATGAAGCTGAAAATCATGTTTTTTTATGATTTCAACAATGTACATCTTTAGTAGAAACACAAAAGAAACTCAACATATCAGAAACCTAAAACAATTGGAAAATGAACTGTTATTAATGGACATGAAACTAAAAGCCAAGTTAGGTTTAGCATTGCTTGCTATTTTAAAAACCATCCCCCCCCCAACTCTGTGTGTGTGTGCGTGTGTGTTGTGTGAGTAGAGAGAGAGAAAGAAAGAGAGAGAGATATTCAAAGACATTGAATTATTAAAGGTTTTGCTTTCTTTTGTAGTAATTCACAGTCACATATAATAGAAACTTCAAAACAATAATTCATTTGAAAAATGAGCAATCCTTCTTTTCTTCAGTATTTCTTTCCTCCAGAACATCATGATGTATTAAACAAAGAATTTGTTTCCACAGACCATATCTTCTTAATTTAAATGAAAAAAACTATATAAAAGTAAATGTTACAATCATACAACCATTGTTAATGATTTATAATGAACTCTGTATTAAATTATATCCAGAAATAATCTTTTAAAAGGCTTGTTCCATCATATGCTACTCATTAAAAGAGCCCAAATACATCCAAATGAATCTTTGGCCAAGTTATTAACAAAGAGGCAGTTTACCATGAGGTCAATATAGTTCTGATGTCTTTTATAAATAATAATAGCTTTAGTGCTCCATCATCATTAAAATGTAAACAGTTTTGTAGAATGGTTTGAATTACAATTACATCAAGCTGATTAGCTCAATTCTTAGCAGATCACAAACTCTTCTGTGAGGTTAAGGAAACAGAGCTGTCTGCTCATGTTTTAGCACTCCTGCTAGCTTCACATCTAGCTAAATGGAAAAGGAGGCAGGTAGAGTCACTATAAAGCCCTTCTACATCCTTCACACACACACACACACACACACACACACACACAAAGACTGAAATGATTGTATTATTTTGCTTATAAAGAGCAAAGGAACAGGAATGTCTATTTTCAAATTTGTTGACTCAGTCTATCACAGATACAGACCCCAAGCTTTCACATGTAAATCACAATAATAATAGGCTGACTCAAATTACTGAGTAGGACAGATCTCCCTGCAATTTGAATGCTTATGCATCTAGTAATAAATAATAAATGCTTACTAAAAGAATGCATGATTGAAACAATACAAATAAAGCCAATAATGAAGCATAAAGAGCCACACAATACTTTAAGCAAGTCCTCTTGTTTCAAAATAGAAATATAGAAAGATTGCTTCAAAGAATATAATCTAAATTTCATATTAACTGTTTATTAAATATCTTAATAATGTTAGATTTCATTTTAAGTTTCTTCTAGAATGTTTTTTCACCTTTTTCAAAAACTTCTCCGTGTGTCTGACAAATCTTTGCCACTATTGACTGTTTTTCCCCCCTTCTGTCATTCTTCTTTACCTATAGATCTCAAATATTCATAACCAAGGATACTTTTGATACATATGGCTTAAAAAAACAAGGGGCACTATATGATAAAAGTTGTGATTTTTTTATTTCTCTGTAAGATTTATACTCATAAAACACAATGTTGTACATTTTTAAAGACTTAGATAAATGTTTACATCCTTTATTAGGAAAAAATGAGGCATTTCTGCTTCAGAAAAAAATAGGAAGTAGGTATTTCTGACTTGAAGAGTACAGTGAACCTTAAATACCAAATTCAGAATGGATGCATCCAGGGATAAAAGAATCAGAAATGTGCTGTTTGTTCCAGGTGACATGGCAAGCTCTGTGACTGAACATAGCTGTTGGGTCAGGTTTGCCAAAATCCACTTGATACCAAGCATACTATAATAAAGAAGAGTTTTAAAGAATTGTATCATTCCAGAAAGATGACAGGAATCTAGATAAAATAAAAGAAAAGTGTAATTTAAGGAAGAAATATGGTCACAATGCTTTAGTATCTTTGTAGCACCATAATCTTGAGGACAAACTTCATGACATTCAAGAAGGATCAAGAAGACTTAGCAATCTCTGTCCTCTACTTAGCATCTGGGTTTTGAGGAGGTAGTCACAGGTGTTACTAACTGACATTTTCAACACCTTCAGCAATACAGAATGCACATCTCTCAGCAACTTCACTCAATATCACTGATAACTTCATAATAGTACAACTTTTTTCTTCATTAAGGAGGAGATAATTTCAGTGAAATAATTAAAACAGAACTATTCTATGATTAGAAAAGCAAATGTTACTCACCCCTGACTGTTTGTGAGTCATCCCTCTGTCCCTTTCTTCCACTGTATTGTTTTTCATTCGTTGTCTCCTTTTTTTGCTTTCTCTCATTTAAAAGAATAATTACCGTTGATCATCTTCTACATGGTATATAATGTCCTATGAACTAAATGATTGAACAAACATCTGTCTACCTAGAACTGAATTTTAGAAGATGAAAATTCATAAAAATAGCTGAATGGAATTATATTCTTCCAGATAGCAAATTCTACGATGAAATCTAAATCTGGGTAAAGGGGGCAGACAGTAATCTTGGTGACGAAAGGCAGAGGCTATTTTATATATGGTGGTTAGAAAAGGCATGTATGACAAGATGACATTTGAGCAATAGCAAAGGGAATTGATGAGCTGCTTGTCACAATGGAGGGGAAAAGTCTGAAGCATGGGGAACAACAGGTGCAGTGGCCTCGGGCAAGAGATGCTTAGCTTATTCAATGTTCAAACACGGTAAGGATTTGTGAGAATGACATTGGAAAGGAGAATTGAGAGGTGGTACTGTAGGTCTGAAAACATGATGGACTTTGAATTGTCCCCACATGAAGAAGAACATTAGCAAGTTTTAAGCAAGGAAGTGTTAGGATCTGATTGTACTGAAAATGATCCTTCTAGCCTCTGAGTGGCAGGCAGACAGCTCAGCCCAGTGTATCACAGATGAGTATAGAGAGAAAGGCCCTTTCCTAGTGTCAGGAAAGAGAATTTGCAGTGGATGTAATAAAGGAAAAACCCAAACTCTTATTCCATACTATTTTACATTTGGCTTTATCCTTGAAAGAAATGCTTCCTCTATTAAGAAAGGTAAAGATCTTGGATTTTTGCTGAGGTTCTTGTGCAAGAGTAGAAATCCCAGGTGGGCATCTGCCTTCCCAAATGCCTGAAGAAGCTGCTTTACTGGGGTTAGCAAGGCTGTGTGTGTTACGCAGTTCTTTGTTCTCTCACCCTCATCTTGCATTCTCTCTCCCCGGTCCTTCCCCTGTGTATCTGCTTTCTGCTTAATCCCTTGTCCTCATGGCACCCTCCAGTCTGGATACGATTTGGGGAGGAGGGCAGAATAGCCACCAGGAAAGGACCAGCCAATTGCAGAACCTCCATCTCTGATTTAGAAGACTCTTAATTGATGCTAGCAGACACGTGGCTCCATAGTTTTCACTGTATAAGAAATATAAATATTGATTTGCTCAATCTACTAAGTGAAAATATAGTTCTCAGCAAATAAGTCCTTTTAAATAAAAGTTTTAAAAACTTTAATATCTGATCAAGAAAGGAGTGTTTTTTTTTTTTTTTTTTATACTTTCACTATGTGCTGATTACTTGCTGGACTTCTGAAAGTCCAGACTCAACATTTTGTGGAGATCTTTTTTCTTTTCTATTTATGGTTTTTGTTTTATTCTGTAAGACATAGCAAATATATAGCACTGAAGACATATGGAAAAGGATGCAGCATAGCAAAGTCAGAGGAAGGTTATTCATTAAAAGGGGTCCTGAAATATTAGCAGACATCTTTGCCCTCCCAATACATTTCATAGGAGGCACTTTTCATGTCAACTCTGAGGATGACAGAAGGTCCCCAAGTGTTCTCATTATGGAGATCCCTTATAATGACTGGGTCAGGTGCCATATCCTAAAATGCTAAATGCCCCACCCAAGGCTTACGGATCACATTCTGCCCAAAATACGTGCTAACAAATAATATATTCTGCCTAGAACAATTTAGGTTCATGGTTAGAGAATAACATTAATCTTCATTTCATACATTCCACAGCACACTCAAATAGCTCTGGAAAAAAGTACAAGATCATTCCAGATTAGTTGGGAAGAACCCCTGGTATGAATACTAACTATAATATTGGGCATATATTTTAGTAGATGTTTTTCATCAAATTAAGAAAATTCCTACCTACTTCCATTTTTTAAATATATTTGTTATAGGCATATAATTCATCAAATGCTTTTCTATAGTTTTAGATAGATCTGATGCTATATTCTCTCTCTCTCTCTCTCTCTCTCTCTCTCTCTCTCTCTCTCTCTCTCTCTCTCTCTCTCTCTCCAGAAATTGAACCCAGGGGCACTTAACCACTGAGCCACATCCCCATCCCTTTATGATTTTTTTTTTTGTGTGTGTGTGTGACAAGTTCTCACTAAGTTGCTTTATGACCTTGCTAAATTGCTAAGACTGGCTTTGAATTTGCAGTCTTTCTGCCTCAGCCTCCTAAACCACAGAGATTATAGGCTTGCACACATGCCCAGCTGTATTTTCTTCCATCTGGTGTTATAGAGAATAGTATTGGTACCAATCACAATAATACTTTCCAAGTTGAACTGTCTTTGCTTTGCTAGGATAATGGCCCCTATTTTGGCAGAATAATTATTTTATCCATAATGGTGCCAGTTTCAAACATTTAACTTGTTAATTTGATATCAATAAATGAGATTAAATGTACCATTTTCCTTTTTTTTAACTTGTTCCATTTGGGAATCAAAATTATACCAATCTTATGAAAGAGTTGTGAGACTTCCTTCAACTATATATTCTGTAACAAAGCTTAAAGATTTTCCTAAATCCTACTTTTCTTCCCTATAAAATAAGATCTTGATGTTCTTTAATTTATTTCTTAAGTATTATTATCTAAAGTTTTAGTTAATCATACTTAAAAATATTAGATTTTTGTTATATAAAATATGGAATTAGAAAATACAATAATAAAGTAATAAGAAAGATATTATCTAGATGAATCAATTATCTTCATAAAAATTCACTCTAAAAATCAAACCCTCATATTTAAGTTTTATAGGGATTAAAATTATCCCAGGTCAATCTACACTTTAGGTTTATTAAAGATGCCTCATGATGGTTGCTTTATTTTTCTTGGCAATTTTTACAAAATTTCACAAGAGCCAAAACAGCAAGATAGAGAAATGTTTGGCAGGCTGGTGTTGTAACTTCCCAGTCTGAAATCTAATGTACATTTGGTTATGTCAATAAATACAGATTATTAATGTATAAGCAATTTTAATATAAACTACTACAAAAATACAAAGAAACTAACCCAAATTTGTGATGCCATTCCAGCAGTAAAAATTCAATATTTTCTTTTTTATTGGAAACAGAATAGTTATGACTATGTTTTCAAAGTCAATACTAAAGGAAAACTAGTGAATAAATCCATGCAGCTCAGTTTGTGTTCTCACAAATCACTGAATTAAAATGCTATGATCTCCTCCATCAGAATCCACAGAAAATAGAAACTAATTTCATCAGAAACATTTACAGATCTATCTGGCTAATTTATTTAATAGTGAAAACTGGTTTATACCTCAACAATTAGCACTGAAGAAATATAAATTTGGGGATCACTAAACAAATGACAACATTCAGAAGTAACAAGTATTGACTTACTGCCAGGCAGCAATCACAGCTGATAAGCAATATACTAAGTGGTTGTAGAGTTTGCTACTACCCATTCATGGTGGCATGATGAAGTGATAACAAGCTAAATTATGCTTTGATCTGGCAAGACAAAGCCTCATTTTCCAACACACATCTATCTAAAGTTCTAATTACTCAAAATGCAGTTTTCTAAACCACAAAATTCTGGCCTATAATTTATTAGATACTGACACTAGGCAAATTGTTTAATTTGTCTCTGTGTTTCTTCAACTATAAAATGCAGATAATGACAGAAACTTTTCATATTCTTTATGAGGAACAAATAAGGAAATATAATTAAGGTGCTGAGACTAGTTAGTGCCTGACACACAGCTAAGGGCTATGGAAGTGCTACCTATCATGATCTGTTGCTTTGTGTAATATGGATAAAATTATTTAGGGCAGTATCACTACCTGTAAAGACATTTTATGGGAAATATGATGGGGAGGAGATACTCAGGTCAGGTATGATTACCTGGAAATTATGCAAGAAGAAATACTTGTGAAGGTCATGAACTAGAAACAAAGATCTACTAAACAACTGAGATTTCCTAATACAATCATAGAATGCTTCTCCTTCCACATATTTTACAACCAATGGAAATAGGCTCCAGTGTAATTACCATGTTTTATAGCTGAAAGAGCAGCAAAATGCAAACAATTTCTGAGGAGAACTCAGAAAAGCCCAAAGTCAAGAAAAGAGACAAAAACAAGGATTCCAGAGAAACTTGGACTCAATGTTCAACGTCTCTAGTAATTACAGAAATGAAAATCAAAACTACTTTAAGATTTCATCTCACTCCAGTCAGAACGGCAATTATCAAGAATACAAGTGACAATAAGTATAGATGAGGATGTGGGGGGAAAGGTACACTCATACATTGCTGGTGGGACTGCATATTGGTGCAATCACTCTGGAAAGCAATATGGAGATTCCTCAGAAAACTTGGAATGGAACCACCATTTGACCCAGCTATCCCACTCCTGTGTTTATACCCAAGGGACTTAAAATTAGCAGACTACAGTGACTCAGCCACAACATTGTTTATGGCAGCTCAATTCACAATAGCTAAACTATGGAACCAACCTAGATGCCCTTCAACAGATGAGTAGATAAAGAAAATGTGGTCTATATACACAATGGCATATTACTCAGCCTTAAAGAAGAATGAAATTATGGCATTTGGAGGTAAATGGATGGGGCTGGAGAATATCATGCTAAGCGAAATAAGGGTGTTTCCAAAGATGATTGGCACATGGGACAGCAAACTGACTGGGAAGGCTCTCCCTGAATGTGAGTTGTTCAGTCCAATAGGCTGGATCACTGGTTGGAAAGAAGCCTACACTGCTGCCACAAGCTTTATTCCTCTTGATCAGGTGCTTTGATTGCTACTGAAATCATCTGTGAACATTGGATTCCAGTTTCTTCACTCTTCCATAGGGGCCTCTGACCTTATGATTCTAGGGGTGTTCCAGGACCTCAGTCTCCTACTGAAATCATCATTAGTTTTTCATCTCCAGCTCCATGGACTGAGCAGCTACTAGTTCTTCCAACTCTATGGCCCACAGATGGTCGTTATGGGACTATCCATCTTCATATCTGATAAGTCAAGCTAATAAATCCCCTTTTTACAATCATGCGCCTGCATATATCCTGTTGGTTCTGTTCCTGTAGAGAACCCTATCTAATACAATAATAATTCAACTGTATCAATAATGGATTTAAGTGGTGACACATGTCTGTAATCCCAGAAGCTCAGAAGGCTAAGGCAGGAGGATCAGGAGTTCAAAGCTACCCTCAGCAACTTAGTGAGGACCTACGTACTCAGTGAGACCCTGTCTCTAAATAAAATACAAAATAGGGCTGGGGATGTGGCTCAGTGGTCAGTGCCCCTGAGTTTAATTCCTAGTACCAACCCTCCCCCAAATCAATTTAAATGAGAATGTTCTAAGTGTAACAATTAAATGATATAGATTTTCAGAACTGATTAAAAAACTCAAATATTTTCTATCTAAAATAAACCCATTTCTTCAAATATAAATATTCTGTTAGGATCAATGTAAAGGAAGAAATAGGATATATGATCCTTCAAAAGTGTGGAGAGCACCATCAGACAAAACAAAATTAAGACTAAATAAAATTATCAGGGGTAAAATAGGGTATTGTATAATGATGAGCAGATCAATTTTTCAAGAAGGCACAACCATCCTAAAGTGGGACACACCTACAAATAGAGCATCAAAATGTATGAGGCAGGGGTTGGGATGTGGCTCAAGCAGTAGCGCGCTCTCCTGGCATGCGTGCGGCCCGGGTTCAACCCTCAGCACCACATACAAACAAAGATGTGTGTCTGCTGAAAACTAAAAAGTAAATATTAAAAAAATTCTAAAAAAAATGTATGAGGCAGAAACTAACAGAACTAACAGAAGAAATAGGCAAACCTTACATCAAAGATGGAGTGTATTAAAATATACTTTTTGTTATTGATAATTGTCAATTATAAAATACTTTCTTCAACAACAGCTAAATAATTATCCTTCTCAAATTCACAGAACATTAAGGAAGTTAAAACATATTTTGGAACATAAAATGCATCTTACCAAATTTAATCAAATAAAAAATCACACAAAGTATGTTCTCCAACTGAAATGGAATTAAGCTAGAAATTAGTAATAGAAAATTAGCAGGAAAATCACCAAATATTTGGAATTAAATGACACACTTTTAAAGAGATGAGTCAAATAAGATGTCTCAAGAAGAATTAAAACATTTTGAGCTAAATGAAAATGAATATACAACTCACAGAAATCACTATCATGCTATAAAAAGTATTATACCTTAAGACAAATATATAACATTCAATAATCAAAATATCTGAAATCAATGACCTGAACTGTCAACTAAGATTACTAGAAAATGATTGATTATGATCATTTTAACTCTAAAGCAAGCAGAGGAAAAATAATTAAAATCAGAACAACAAGTAACAAAACTTACAGCAAGAAAATAATAGAGAAAATCAGCAAAATAAAAACAGTCCTTTAAAAAGAATCCTCAAGTGTATATATACATCTATCAAGGTAAATATTGAAATACAGAGGAGCTACAATTAGTATAAAGAAAAATTAAGAAGAGGCCATCATGACTGATCCCATGGACATTAAAATTATAGTAAAGGCATTTATACACTATGGAATATTACTCAGCACTAAAAAATAACAAAATCATGGCATTTGCAGAGAAATGGATGGCACTAGAGCAGATTATGCTAAGCGAAGTTAGCCAATCCCTAAAAAACAAATGCCGAATGTCTTCTTTGATATAAGGGAGGTGACTCAAAACAGAGTAGGAAGGAAGAGCACGAGAAGAAGATTACCACAAAACAAGGAAAAGAGGAGGGAGGAAAAGGAAGGGAGAAGGGGAATTGCACGGAAGACGGAAAGAGACCCTCATGGGTTCACAAAATACATATACGATGGTGTGAGGGGGAAGGGAAGAAAAAAAAAAGAGAGAGAGAAGTGTTACAGTAGAATGGGTAGAGAATAGTGATGGGAGGGGTGGGGAGGGGAGGAGGGATAGGGAGGGCAGCAGAATACAACTGACACTAGGATTGCTGTATGTATACACATGGATGTATAACCAATGTGATCCTGCAATCTGTACACGTGGAAAAATGAGAATTCATACCCTATTTGAATCAAATGTACGATATGTCAAGATGATTGTATTGTCTTGAGCAACTAATAAAAAATAAAATAAAATTATAGTAAATGGAAAATATGAAAAGTCCTAGGTCTAAGAATTTGATATATTAGATAAAATAGAGTAATTCCTTGGAAGAAACAAATTTCCAAATGCATCCCAGAAACAAATTACCTGAATAATTCTATGATTAAAAAATTACAACATTGAGTAGCCTTTTAAAAAATGATAAATCACTGAAAACATATTATTTGATTGGTGAATTCTAGCTAGCAAGGAAAAATAATACCAATTTTCTAAAATCTTTCCAGAGAAAGATTCAGAACAAACATTTTCTAACTTACCCTTTGAGAACAGTGTTACTCCAATATAAAACAATCAAATAAACAACAAAAAAAGGAAAACTATACAGAAATCTCTCTCATGAACATAAATACAAAAAAAAAAAACTTCAACAAAATCAACTAATTGGGTTAAACAGTGTACAAAAAGGATGTCATGACCAAATAAAATTCACATCCCATAATCAAGTCTTGTTCTGTATTTGAGAATCAATTACCATAATCAATATAAACAGAAAGATCATATGATTCTGACAACTGATCAGAAAAGCACTTAACAAAATCTAACACTATGAAAGGTAAAGGGTATCTCTTCCATTTGATGAAGAGCATCTGTGTTAAATCTATAGGGAACAGCATACTAAATCACGAGAAACTGGTCACTTTTCCCTGGAGATCAGGGAAAAGGCAAAGATATTCTATCTACTCCTATTAGGCATTATACTAGAAGGAATAACACAATGAGAAAAAAATGAGTACAACTATAAGAAAAATAAATAAAATATGTACAAATTGGAAAAGAAAACATAAAAAAGTCTCTATTTCTACATGATTGTCTAATACAGAATCTCACAGAACTGATAAAAAATATTCTGCAACTAAAAATCAAGAATATCAAGGGTAAGCATACAAAGATTATATACAAAATCAATATCTTTCTGTTAGAGTCTGTAAACAAGTCGGGATGGCGCCTGGCATTTTGCCAGGGGGAGTGGTTTGTGAGGTGGCACCAGCGAGCCATTAAGTGTGGAGATTCCTTATTGGTTGACTGCTGTATCTAGTTTATGTTAATTAAGATAAGCTGTGTGGAATGTATAAATACCCTTCCTGTCCTACAGTAAACGCCTCCCACTCCTGCTGTATCAATCTACACAAGTTGTTCTTCAACCCCCCCCCCCCCCCCCCCCCCGGTTATTTTGCTGCAGCTGGACTGCGGCATCTTTCCTATAAACCATACATGAACAATTGAATTTAAAGTTTTTCAAAAATATCACTAGAATAGCAACTTGAAAAACGAAATTAGTTAGTATAAGACTACCAAAATATATGCAAGATCTATACATAAACTTTTAAAACACTGATGAAAAACAAGGAATATCCAAATAAATGAGGAGTTAGCCTATGATTGTGGACTGAAGTCTCAATATTTTAGCACATTAATTCTTGTGAAGTTAATCTATAAATTCAACACATTCCCAATTAAAACACAGTCAACTCTCTATATTAATGGTTTCCACTCATCTATGAATTTAAGCAAATGTGCATTGAAAATATCAGGAAAAAACCTGCATCTATACTGAACATGTACATATTTTTTCTTGTCATTACTCCCTAAAGAAGATAGTATAACAACTGTCTACAAATTATTTGCAATGAGTTAGATATTATAGGTAATCTAGCAATCCTTTAAAGTGAACCAGAGGATTTGCTAGGCTTCATGCAAATAGCATGCCATTTTATGCAAAGGCTTTGAGATCTGCATATTTTGATATCAGTGGGGAGGGATCCTGGAACCAATTCCTCAAGGGACAACTCTATAAGAAAGTTATTTTGTAAACAATGACAAATGAATATTTAAATTTATATGAAAATATAAAGTTAGTCATTTAAGTACAGTAGAAGTTGCCCAGAATTGGATGGCTCACAATACCCAATTTTTAATAGTTACTACAAGGCTACAAAAATCAAGAGTGTGAAGCATTGGTAAAATAGTAGAATAATGGATTGTGGAAGTCAGATTTCTAATTTTTTTCAGCATGAATTTACACATAGGTAAAAGAAGAAGGTGGAAGTGATCTTTGTAGCAATAAATTAGAGTCTGAGACCACCGTATGAATTCATGTTTAAATTGATATTGATATAAATGGTTGCACATGGAACTATTCATAGGGGTGTGTGTGTGTGTGTGTGTGTGTGTGTAAACATACACATTGTTAGTATGCATACTTCCACGCTCTGTTGACTGAGATAACAGAGAAGGAATGACAACCCATCTACTAAGAATATATTTTGCATTCACAACTCAGTTTCTGTACCATTCTCCATAAAAGAATCCATGGCTTCCTAAAGAAATGGATAAATCTAAAACTGGGAAGGAAGAAAAAAGAAGATAATACTGGATCATCTTGAATAGACAGAAAAGAAAACACTCCATGAAAATGAGGATATTTAAGAGATGCAGCAATCCCTGAGGGAACTGTTAATCACCTGGGAAGCAGAGCAACAAGATAGATATTGGTAGTGCTGGATTGCAAACCCAAGTCTAAAGAAAATATCCCTATGTTCATACTAGTATAAATACATAATGTATGGATAAACTTGGGAGAACATAGAAATGCCCTATGCAGACAATTCTAAATAATTTTTTGTAGTTCCTCTAATGAAGAGGTAGAACATTTCTCTGAATTCCTCAAATCTGTGCTCTGGATAGTGACTTTCTTTCAAAGAGTTTGGTATGGAAAATGAAGGAGAAATAGAGGGTAACATTACAGTTACCTCAAAGATACTATCTCAAGCCAGGTGATTAGGATTATCAATAATTTTTATAATGTATATAGGTTAGATGTACCTTGATATGATGTGGTAAGGACACTTTCCTTCTTAGCTTTCCCCACACTATATACAAAATGCCTAGTCAGAAAACAATAGAATCCAGAAACAAGGAGAATCTGAGAAACTACCAGTTACTGAGAAAGACTGAAAATATTAATAGAATCTGAAAATATTATTTGTCTATTTCTTTCAGTTCTTACTTTTTGCTTTATTTTAAAGCTGTTATTGGCTGCCTACATATCTAGAGTTGCATGGCTTCTTGATGTACTAATTAGTCCCTTTCTCATTATGAAATACCCATCTCTATCTCTAATAATACTCCTTATTCTGAAGTCTACCTTGTTTGATTTTACCCAGCTTTTCTCATGCTTAGAGTTTATATGATGAATATTTTCCATCCTTAAACTTTTAACCTGTTTCCTTACATTTAAAATAGGTTTATTATCCCTAATATATTAAACCTGCATATTTTCCAGCTGACATCCCTTTCATTTAGAACATGTAGTACATTTATATCTAATGCATTAATGACAAGTTTGGGTTTCTTTGTATTATCTTAGTATTTATTTTGTTCTAAAATTTATTTTACCCCCACTCTTGGCTTATTATCTATATTTTTTGTTGACTGAAAAAAATTTTTAGTGTTTAAAGTATGCATGTATAATTTATCAGTCTGTCTTCAAATGATACTATCCCTCTTTTCACACAGTAATATTACAACAAATTTCTTCTATTTCCTTCATCGCGTCCTTTGCGCTATTATGGATTTTATTTCTACTTGTACAAACTCTATAGTGTATTGTTTCTTTTTTTTTACAGTAAATAGTCTTTCAAAGAAGTATTTTATATGACAAAAAATAGTTAGATGGTTTTTACAATTTTTTCTGGTTCTCTTCATTCATTTGTATAGACCTAATTTCTGTTATCATTTCCTTTATCTTAAATTCCTTTAACAACTCTCATAGTGAAAATCTACTGGCAATGAATTTTCTCCATTCTACTGTATATGAAAAAGTATTTTTATTTCTGTTCCTTCAACTCACAAAGGCTTCTGGGTCTTGGTGCACCTGCTCCACTCCATGGCTGAGAATGTTCTTTGGAACATGCCTGTCTGTAGCATAGAGCAGGATGATTAGGACTCACTTTGCTTTCTTCTCTTCACTTAAAAGCTGAGTCCTGAGTCACTAGTTGTAAAATGTCTAAAAAGGTTTTTGTTTGTTAAATGTTTGTCTGAGTTTCTAGGTATTTTAGATGAGTGCAATAAATCTGGCCACGGTACCTCATCACAGATGAAAGTAGAATTCACTAATGCATATCAGATTGTAATGATATTAGTGATGAAATAGAAAATTTAAATCTTAAAGATAATACACTAATTGAATTTATAGTGAAATAGCCATTTTGAATGGAAACATTTCCTTTAGAAATCAAAGTTTTGCCCCAAACTGCTACATAAACATTATTTAGCAAGAAGTTTTCCCACAATGAAACCCTAGGCAAGATTCATATGCCTATGTGCCTTAACTTGGTTGAATTTCAACTCTGTAACTTTCTTCCATGATAAGTGGGCCACAATTCACTTTGGAAGAGAAAAACAATGAATAAATAATTGTAAGAACCCTGGTAAAAGCTTATAGCTACAGTTCTTCTGTTAGCACCTGCCCAAAAGTTGTTCCTTTGCAACTTTATATGTAGCTTTAACAAGGCTTCTTTATTCTTATCACAGAGCAAGTTATATCACTTCAGGGACTAACTGGGGCACCTTATCTAGCCACTAAATTTGTCTGTAGTTTTTTCCTTCTGCTCTCTGCCGACTCCTTTCACCTGTGGGCAGAGCAGGAGTCTGTGCAAAGGTAGATGACAACATAGAACCTTGTAGTTAGAGGGAAATGTGTTTAAAACCCTGTTTTTTCCTCCAATTAAATCTCAAATTTCAGTCAGGTATTTAAGCTAATGTGGATCAGTCAATATTTTCTTTCTTCTCCTTATCTTATAAACAAAGCCACATATTCTAACAGATTCTTCCTCATTCTGCCTGCTTCTCCTGAAGCTATCATCTAGAACACTGTTTTGAAGAGAAGGCAAGTTGTCTGTGTGTATTTCCTCTTCATGGCTCTATCCTCACATTCTGGGTAGTATTCGGTCCTGCTGGTTCCTCACATTATTCCAAAAATCATAAAAAGGTACTCCATTTCCAACTGCAAAGGCAGTTTTGATTGTATTTATTCTAAGATATATTTATGATTTTGTGTTTTTTGTTTGCTAAATAAAAATCTTTATTCTCTTATCCCTCAGTGAAATGATGAAATCAGTTCTTGTTGAATAAAACATGTATTAAAATAGATTCAATGAATTCATTTGACCCCATTTGATTATCTAATGTAATCTGGAATTACCTTGACAAAAACTATGATCCTTTAAAAACAAAAAGACATCTTGGTTTAAAATAATTTCTGGATTACATATTCAATTAACTATTCTAGTAAAATAGTGATTCAATGAGAGTAAATTCTTCAGCTCAGTAAAATATTTTCCATGGCTTATGATTTCTTTTCTATTTGCTGACTAAGCATGTCACTGTTGTTTCAGTTTAGGATATAAATGCTTTCATGCAAAGTGTGCTGAAATTTCTCTGAGGATTAGGCTAACACTAAAATTAGTTGGCTCTCTCCTTTGAAGCAAAGGTATAAATACCTATCAAAAATGTTTTGAAATAATTTTAATGGACATTTCATATTTATAAAAATCACTATGTCAAAATGTGCTACATAAGAGGCAAAGATAAATGAAATTCAGTAGACAGAAGCAGTTTTTACTTTTAGAAAGACAGAATATTAAATATATGTCCACATACAATTTTAGCATAGATGGTGTTCATGGGATTTTTGTCAGTGTAAGTAAATCTGATTGAAACAAGAGAAAATACCCCTTTAAAATATCCAATATCACATAGATAAGCAATTTGTCAATAAATATGCTAAAAATCTCCAAGTTTTGTCCTATTATTTTAATATTAAGACTTTTAAAATTATCTAGAGAATGAACATCATACAAGTCAAATTTAAATGTAAAAGTGACCAATCTCTGAACAAATGTTTGAACTCTCCTCATATATCAAATGAATGTATAAGTATTGGAATTAATCATCATAATTATTGTGCTAGTTATTATTACTGCCACAAGGAACTAACTCTCTTTGCAAGCTCAACCTGTGCCACTGACACCAGAAGCTTTTTTTAATACTATCCATGCAACCCTCTCATCCTCCCTGTGTGGTAGCTATTAATAACTCCACTGAGAGAAGAGAAAATTGCCTGACTTGCCCAAAGTCAAACATCTAGCATCAGCAGCTTTGAATTCAAATGAGACTGGTGTAACTTTAGAGTCAATAGGTATACAATATATTCATTTGCTCAATAAATGAGAAATGTGAGGGTCAGCTTGTGTGATGAGAATCTAAGCAATTCACACTTCTGTTTCTCGATTAAGGAGAGAGAATTCTGACTCACTGCTCAATTTTGTCTCTTCATTGTTTAGAATCAAGGTGATGATCAAGGGAAAATTAAGAGGCATAAAAGTGACTTTGTCTTGTATAATTTAGGTAGAAATCCATGGGGAAGGCTGGTGCCTGAGGCTGAAGAGAGAAGAAAAATTTCATCTCAGATTGAGTAGAGGAAAAAAATGTAGCTCACCTCTCTTGTTTACTCCACACATCCATTCATATACCACTCTACTCTGAACTGATTGCACCACTTTTTTTGGGTGCTGAAATAGTCTTCTAGCTAGTTTCTAAGATTCACCTTTGTCTGCACTCCAATACATTCTTCATAGTACAGAGTGGTTCTTGAAAGGCACATCAATCCATGACATTTTGCTGACCAATGTCCTCTGGGATAAAAAAATGAAATCTTTGATGTGTTCACATAGAACTTTCAGGGATTGACCCTTGCCTACCTGTCTGCATTCCAGTTGCACAAGCTCCATTATGTTATTCATTTACTCAACGGTCATCATGCTCTGTTCTGCCTCAGATCTCCTTGTCCTTTTTGACCATAGTATTTGTCTGCCTTTCTCAGCCATTTCCCAGAAACTTCAACATACTTTTTGTATAATTTCCTTAAAAATGCTTTTACAAGCACCCTAAACTAAGCTAGATATCCCTTCCCGTATGCTCTCCTTACATCTCAAACCTGTTCTTCATTGTAATCTTGCCAATTATATTAATATAATAAATTGTGTAATGTATAATTAAGCTATAGGTCACACTGGGTGACCACTACATTTCAACTTGTCTCTTCAGTTAATATTTGAGTTTCATTAAGGCAAGAGCCACATTTTCATCATGCTTGCTATATCCCCAGTGCTTTACAGAGAGTGGGAAACCAGTACATATTTGTCAAAATGAAAATAAACTCCCATTGTGCTCTACCAACAACAGATTATTCTCTCCAGTCCACAGCAAAATTCACTTACTGTGGATTTGTAGCCCTCCTTCAATCAAGAACATCTACTTTCACAGGTTTCATGGATTTCTTTCCTATTCCTTGCATTCTATTCAAGACCACATTCCTGTAAGTTCCTCTAAGGATATCTGAAAAATCATGAATGTCTGACCTACAAAGTGAACAGAGAGGGGTTCTCATTAGTGCCCTGGACGCTCCACTCCTAGTTAATTGGAAAGTCTATTCCTAGCAGCACTTCTCAAAACTCATTCCTCTACTGTGGGATATTCAAAGACATATTTAAACCACCCACTGGGAACACTTAAAGAAACCTGTTCCTTGTCTACTTGGGATTAGGGGTTGCTGAAGTTTCTGAAGTATGGTAGCATTTGTAAAATTAGTTCACATCTCTTAAGAGTTTTTTGTTTGTTTGTTTGTTTGTTTTTTGGCATTTTTCCAAAGATGGGGAGTACAGAAACCTGCAGAAAGTTTCTCTGGTCCAATAATACATGGAATTCTTACAGATTAGCCCTTCCCTGGACAATGACATGCATCAGAATTATCTATTTGTTTCTTTGTTAGAACATGTATATCCCTTACTTATCTGTTCTTGTTGGAATTCAATTGTAGTTTCTCACAAGATGCTAACTTCATGATCCTTCCTTTATTAAAATTTACTGTAGGTTACAGGCCCACTTTGTATCTGATGTCCCCATCCCAGAGTAGGTTCCTCACCTTCAGACACCACATCTCTAGAAATGAAAGTCAGACAACATTAATTTATATGCTGCCTCCACAAAGCACTGATCCTAGAGTTTCATTAAGACTACCTTAATAGTGCTTAGGTAAAGTCAAAGAAGATAGGCTTGAGTGCATATAAAGAATGGAAATAGAAAAAAAGAATGAAGCCCTGCATAAATTGCTGCACAGCCAGAATTGAAACCAAGCACTTTCCCAGTTAGCAATGATCTAAGTGACCAAGAACTTCATCCCCAAAGTAAGAAAGCATGAACTTATTCATAAGTGACCTTACGATGAGACAAAAAAAGGAATTAGAAGACAACTGTTACTAGTTTGCTTAAAGAACGCAAGGCACACCAAAAGGCTACATTGGGGAGAGTTACCTTTGGAACACAGTGTTTGCTTGGAAAAGTGGCACGTTACACAGGAAGCGATGGGGTTGGTACTGAAGGAGTCATAAGCAGCTCCTTGGAGAACATACAATTTATGAAAATGTTGTATTCTGCAAGTGTCTCCTATCCCCATTCCTTACTAATAATTTAAAATGATGAGGATTCTAGGAATTTTACAAAATATTTTTTTTCTCAAGAAGTGGAAGGATTAAAAAGAATAGACTAGCTTGTTTGTTATCTGTTAAAATTTCTTAAAATTGAAAAGGCTATAATTGCTATTATACAAGGCTCAATTTCTCTACAGTAACATCCAGGCTATTGAAAGAAGATTCTTCAGTAAGGGAGAAAAATTGTTTTTTGTCTTAATGGGGAGAACATAGTAGATTCTTTGTTATTAATTCAGGTTTTTTTTCTATTATTTCTATATCTTGTAGGTGCACAACTGTCAGTTTTGTTTAATATTATACATGCCTTATAGGCAAGAGGAGTGCCAGGATGACTAAAATAACTGTTTAGATTAAATTTTAAAGAAGCCAGAGACAATAACTTACTTATCAAAATATAGTATAAAATGGCTTCTTAAAAGCAAATAAAACATTAAATTATACCATTTGACAAGTTTATTGCTTTCACTGATCCCTCTCCAACACCGGTCAATTACCTCTTTCCCACACATTGGTTTTCTTATGATTGGTTTGGCTTGTGGTAAAACCTATTAAAAATTATTGCAAACTCACCTATATAGTGCTAGATCCTGAGCTCAGCTACAGGATCAGGTTATGTCAAGGTTTATTTAATTTTGATGTGTGAGTCAAAGAATTAACTATGAGAGAAATAATGGTAAAATCCAGGTTGTATTCTACAAGGTCCCAGTTGACGTCCATAAGTGTGTGCCATCTCAAGCATCTGTGTGCAGACAGAATAGCAGAAAAGATGAAAGATAAGCTTAAGATATTTTCTGGTTGAATTTTTTTAAATTAATTGTTGAGAATATTTAAGAGGGAAGACTAGAGGAAGGCTGCATTCCTACATGCTCTGTGGTTTAGAATTCAAGCAGTAGAATGACTGCTCCTCGGTGACGTGGATGAAAGGGGAATTTTACTAAAATTCAATATTGGGCATTCTTAGAGACTCAGAAATTTGGATACATTATACAAAGCAGAAGAGTACAGTAGAACTGAGCAGTGGTAGCTGTAATGGTGCTGGTTTACCACATAAAGAGGGAGAACACAGAGAGAAACACAGTTTTGGTATATATATACTAAAAAAAAAAACAAAAAAACAAAACAGGACTAAACTTAGCTAATCCAACGGCTGTACTGTGCAATGTGCATGAAAAGTGGTCTCTGTTTCCCAACTGGCTGCAGAGAACTGACGCAACAGGCATTTTGTGGTAGCCATACTGCAGCTGGTGTCACAGGAACCAGGATGTCATAGTAGACTCTGCCACACTACTCCAGCAATCACCTGCCCTGTGGCCTAGGGTATATCTAGCAGAACGGGAGTGGAACAGGCACAGAGAAGGTTGTACCCAGGGAAATTTAAGTTGAAAAATACAGGGGAGCCCAACTCACATCTCCTTTGAGTGTCGTGGCACATGTGACCAGCTGAAATGGATCAGGAATCTGAATAGGCCCGTGTGAATACTCTCAGGGATTAAATCTGGGAAGGTAATGTTCCCGGGCAGTTCAGTCTGTAGAGGACTGGATCCCCTGCCTTATGAGTAGAATTATTGGAGGTTTCTGAAATTTCTGAAATCTGAACCCCCATCAGGGATTGGCAACTGCCAGATCCTGGGAGTATGTTGATCTAATTGCTCCAGAGCAGATATCACTCAACAAAGCCCTTCTGATCTGATTAGACCAAAGCCCAACCCACCAGAACTTCATTCATAGAACTCTGCAGCAGCTTTACCCTGATCTGGTTTATGCAGACAAAATTTCAACTGAAAGTACACTTCACTCCATCCTTCCTTATACTGGTGAGAAGGAAAGCTGAGCATTATTTCAACCAGCTTCAAGCTTAGGACACTTCAACTGGTAGCTCAGCAAGCAACACAAAAAATAGGCAGTGGTTAATACCCCCCCCCCCCAGTCCTTGTTCTTGTTCTCAGTACATGAATCAAGAAGAAATAGAAAGAGATACAGGTATAGACATATAGACAGTAACCATGCATTGTCATGGACTATTTTGACCATCTCAGTGGAAATGACTCCACTTTTCATTAAAAATCTTTTTTGTTATTGTTTTCTTTCTTTCTATGTGTGTGTGTGTGTATGTGTATGTAGAAGGGGAGAGTTCCTGATGTGCATATTAGTTGTTCAGGGACAAATATATATGTATATTGTTTTCTATTTTTCATTTTTAGCATTTTTTAATGGGGGGTTCTGGAGATTGAACTCAAGGCACTCAACCATGGAACCACATCCCCAGCCCTATTTTGTATTTTATTTAGAGACAGCTCACTGATTTGCTTAGTGCCTTGTCATTATTGATGATGGCTTTGAATTAAAGATCCTCCTGCCTTGCCTCCTGAGATTCTGGGATTACAGGCATGAGCCACTGTGCCTGGCCAATTTTGATATTCTTACTGTAGTTATTTTTTCTTGCCTTGTCTTTTGAATATTAGGGTCTTTGGAATTATATATTTTGGTTTGGTTTTGTATTTTTTTTCCATTTGTTTGCTTGTCTCATATCTCCATATATTTTTTTCCTCCTACTACAATCCAAATTCTATTGCTCTCTCTTTCTCTCTCCCTATACTTTGTTTTTCCCCCTTTTCCCCTTTTCTTCTCTCCTTTTTTGTAACCATCACCTGCTACACCTCTCCTTCATTCTCTTTCTTCACTTTTAGAAATTATAAACTCTTTCTACTTATCTGGCTTATCTGGGATATTTTGTTTTACCCTAATTAACTTTTAGAATTGATCTATGTAACTCCTACCCCTACCATTAATGCTGATGAAATTATTACTACTGTGGATAATATAGTTGACAACTCCTGTTTGCTTTAAATCCAGATCTAGTTCAAGATTATTGTTTTTACAGTTGACAATTGCTGATGCTACCATTCCTATATTTTTTTATGATAAATAGATGTCACAGTAGGAACTGGATATTTATTTTAATGCTATGTGTTATTTGCATTAGTTGTTGCTGTTGTTGGTTTTGTCCTGTTCTGTGAAATGCTGGGAACCTATAAGGACACTATAAGTTCACATGGTAGAGACTCTGATGTTGAGCCAAACTCAACCAAAAATAGCACACCTTAATCCACACTCAAATTAATGACACTCAATCTTCAGCTATACTTTAAAACAAACAAACATCAAACAAATACAAGAGACAAAAACCCAAACTAATGACCAGGCCACAAGAAGAAACAGATAGGTTGGGCCCCCATGTCCCACCTACAGACAAGCACTGCTACAGAAAAACCTGGAAATTAACACAAAGTCTGTGGATACCACATCTAGGAGGGCATCTCCATCTGGATCACTCTAGAACACTTTGGAAATGAAGATTGTGCCCTAAAATGAAAACACCTCCCAACACATGCATAAAACAACACAGAAATACAAGAAATATGAAAAAAAAACAAAAAACAAAGTAACATGATACCTGTTAAGGTTCACAATTCACAGGAACTGAACCCAAAGACACTGAAGTGGATGAAATATCAGATAAAGCATTAAAAGAATGATTACAAAAATGATCAACAAATTATAAGACAGCACAGAAAAACAATTGAGTTAATTAAGGAAGTTAATGCAGATTATGAATAAAAATTTAATAAGAAGATAGAACTACTAAAAAAGAACCAAAAGATATCTTGGAAATGAAAGATGTGATAAATCGAACAAAATGTTCAGTTGAAAGTCTAATGGAGTAGACCATGCTGAAGACAGAATCTCAGAGCTGAAAGACAAAGTGTCTAGCCTTGAACATTCAGACAGTATTAAAGAAAATAAGTATCCATGATCAGAGGTACAAGAACTCTGTAGTTCGAGTTAGAGACCACATTTAAGAATCACTGGAATTGAGAAGTGTTGTGAGATGTGGACTAATGAAATTGATAATGTCTTCAGAGAAACAATAACAGAGAAATTTTCTGAACCTTGAAATGAGATGGACATCTAGATACAGGATGCATTTAGAACCCCCAATAGATAAGATTTTTAAAAAAATAAAATAAGAAGAAAGAAACTCTCTTCTCTTCATGACACATTATAATTCAAATGCCTAACATAGAGAACAAGGATAGAATTTTAAAAAATTAAAAAATGGCAGGTCACACTTAGAGGCAATCCTATCAGAATTACTTCTAATTTTTCAGTACAAATTCTAAAAGCTAGAAGGTCTTTAATGGTGTATTTCAAATCTGGAAAGAGTATAACTTTCAAACAAGATGGCTATATCTAGCAAAGCTATAATTCAAAATTCAAAATAAAATAAAAACTTTCCAATATAAACAGAAACTAAAACAATTCATGACAACTAAACCAGCACTACATAATGGAATACTCCACACAGAAGAAATAAAAAAAAAGAACCCCAGAGTTCACAAATGAAGTGATGCTTCCTGGTTCATGTTTTTTGCTAAGGATTTCTTTAGCTATTCTGGGCCTCTTGTTATTCCACATGAATTTAAAAAATGCTTTTTCTATTTTCATGAAGAAAATTATTGGAATTTTGATGGGAATTACATTGAATCTGTATAGCGCTTTTGGTAGTATGATCATTTTGATAGTATTACTTCTACCTATCCAAGAGTATGAGAGGCAAACGATAGCCTTTTTAACAAATGTTGCTAGGAAAAAAATTGATTATCTGTATGCAGAAGAATAAAACTAGATCCTTAACTTTCACACTGCACAAAAATCAAGTCAAAGTGGACAAAAGACCTATGAATCAGATCAGAAACTATGCAGCTTCTAGAAGAACACGTATGGTCAACATTTCAGCTTTTAGGTATGGGTAACAATTTTTTCAATAATACATTTAAAGCTCAGGAAATAATGCCAAGAGTAAATAAATAGGATCCCATCAAATTAAAAAGCTTCTGCCCAGCAAAGGAAACAATTAAGAATGTGAAGAGAGATCCTACAAAATGTAAGAAAAATTTTGCTAGCTACTCCTTTGACAGGATTGATATCTAGAATACATAAAGAACTCATAAAACTTTACACCAAAAAATTATATAACTCAATTAATAAATGGGCAAATGAATTAAACAGATAATTCTCAAAAGGAGAATGCAGAGAGATAACAAATATGTGAAAAAGTGTTCAACATTATTAGTAATTAGGAAATGCAAATCAAAACTACACTGAGATTTCATCTCACACCAGCCAGAATGGCAGTCATCATATATATATAATAATAAATGCTGGAGAAAATGCAGAGAAAAAGAAACAATTTTACATTGTTGGTAATGATTATAAATTAGTACGACCACTATGGAAATCAGTCTGGAGTTTCCTTGTAAGAAAAAATAATAAAGGGAGACACAGAGATGAGATGTAGAGGTAGGAAAGAGATGGCAGAATGGCAGAGAGGCCAAGCTGCCAAGTTTTATTTATATCAATAGATTACTTTAGGCCATTGGCATCATTAGTACATATTGTTTATTGTATTGCTAGACAGTTTACAGACTTAGTAACATCATGTAGCTTATTCCTCACTTACATACTAAGTTGCAATATGCAAAGTTAGGAGGTTTGTGTAGCTCTCAAGAAAGTCCATGGTATAAAGTTACTGTTACATGGACAGATTTTGGTTCAGTGAAACATTGTGGATTTCTAACAAGAGAGTCCCTGTATTTCCAGGAGCTGTGTGCCTGAGATGAAGGTGGAAGCTGATAAGACTCTTAACACAGAGCTTCCTCTTAAAGGACATTGCTACAGCAGCCAGGCATCCTGTGTCTTTACATGAAAATTTCCCAACAGCCAAATATTCTGCATCTTTACACAGAAACTTTTAACAGCCAAACATTTTGTGCCTTTTCACAAAAACTTCCTAGCCACCAAACATGCCACAATCACAGTTTATCAAAAATCCCCATCCCAAACACAAAACCCCTACAGTTCCTCAAAAGACATATGAATGTCTGACAACAAATTCCATTCATACGTACAACTATAATACACTGATAAAAACCATGGGGAAAAAAGTCATAAATGACAGGTTTTAAAAAAAAAAAAAAAAAAACAACAGATTTTGACACCACAATATACTAGAATAAGGCTATTGTGCAGGGTACATTCAGTCACACTGAATACCTCAGATTACGAGGTTTGGTGGTTCATTATTAAATTATAAAATTTAGAAAACTCATTGATTCCAAGAGTTAAGAATTTCTTCAAACGTTATCTCAGAAAGTATGTTTATTTATCTCTCCCCAAATTTGTTTAACCTATAACCATGCATTTGCTGTGTTAAAAGCATGGGGATGGCACGTTTTCTAGAGCATATTGTTTTCATTTATTTAAATAACAAATTCCTCATCACATTCTTTTAATTGATGTGTATTAATATGAGAAATAAATGACTAAAATAGAACTAATGTGTTAACCTACTATGAGGTAAACAAAGAATAATATATAGATTTAAGCCTGAAGAATTACTTAAGTGAGGACATAAAAAGTCTCATTTAATTTAGTTTATTAAATTAACTTTGATTTTTTACCATCACAAATTAATCTGAAACATCACCTTGTAGCAAACCCATAATAGTAAGTGAGCCCTGAAATTATTCAAGTCAAAATCCTAGTTGAGTCATTTCAAATTTAGAATAGAACTTAATTCAAGGTTTAAAGCAGACTAAGTTTTAGTAAAATGTTTTTAATAGTTTGTGACCATCTTAATAAATAACCTTTAAAGAAATTTTGTGAATGGATAAAAAAAATGTGGCATTTATACACCATGGAGTATTACGTAGCACTAAAAAATGACAAAATCATGGAATTTGCAGGGAAATGGATGGCACTAGAGAAGATTATGCTTAGTGAAGCTAGCCAATACCTAAAAAACAAATACCAAATGTCTTCTTTGATATAATGAGAGCAACTAAGAACAGAGTAAGGAGGAAGAGCAGGAAGAAAAGATTAACATTAAACAGATACATGAGGTGGGAGGGAAAGGGAGAGAAAAGGGAAATTGCATGGTAATGGAGGGAGACCCTCATTGTTATACAAAATTACATGTAAGAGGGGAATGGGAAAATAAACAAGGAGAAAAATGAATTACAGTAGATGGGTTAGAGAGAGAAGATGGGAGGGGAGGGGAGGGGGGATAGTAGAGGATAGGAAAGGTAGCAGAATACAACAGTTACTAATAGGGCATTATGTAAAAATGTGGATGTGTAACCAATGTGATTCTGCAATCTGTATTTGGGGTAAAATTGGGAGTTCATAACCAACTTGAATCTAATGTATGAAATATGATATGTCAAGAGCTTTGTAATGTTTTGAACAACCAATTAAAAAAAAAAGAAATTTTGTTACTCTTGTATTATACCAACATTTTTAGTAACTTGTTTTTATTTTACTTTTTTCAATAAATTTATGATAACAGCTGGTTGCATGAACATTCACTTCATTCAGGTTACTCTGCGTGTATACAAGTTAATTCTGGAGACTCTTAAATCTCAGGAGGCATAGGCCCCTCCCACACAGAAGCCAAATACTCTCTTGAAACTTAAATTCAAATACTTGCTCAAAAGTTTTAATCAGAAGCTAGGGATACGAAGAAGTGAGAATCTGACAACATCCATTCTGGGAGCTAGTCACAAGTAGGTACATCCTGTCTCCATGTAAGAATTGAGCAGTTCTTGATACAAATACCAGAATCTTGAGGCACATGGCATTATTGCCATATTATTAGAGCATATATTATTGCAATTTAATCCTTCATCCCACATGGCATTAGTGCCTCAAGATTAGTATCAGAGATGCTGATGGCTATGATGTCTGTATCCAGGTGTTAGAACACTCAGCGGTAGGGCATGATAACATTGCAATAGTTTCTTGCTGATTAACCTTACATTCTGGCTCTCTAGATCTTCCAGATTCCTGTAGCTGTCCACAGAAATCTTTATCATTTTCTTTAAACTACTTTTCTACTATTAGCCACAATTAATTTGTTATATTAAGATTTTACCCAATATATTTTTGGTGGAATAAAATAACAAGATGAAGGAAAGCGAGACAGCCTGTACATTATTACAGATATTACTAAGCTGTTGCCTCTCTTTATTTAGTATGACATAATAAGATGTTAGAGTTTGCATTGCTGACTGGAATCTGGAACAAGGCTGACCATACCTTGATAGTGGCAATTTTGGAGGAGGGGATGCTACACTTTTTACATAAAAACTGAGTAGATAATCTTTAACTGAGCACATATTATTGCAATTTAATCCTTCATCCCATATCTTATTTTTACTTGTTAAAAAATAAAAAATAAACATTGAATGTACTGTTGCTCAATACACAATTTAAACAGACTTTACTTACCAAGCATTGAAAAGAAAACTATAAAGAACCTTTGGTTTAGAAAACAAAACACACACAAACATTCATCCAGGGGACTCACTGTATTGATATCTATGTAATCAAAGAGATTAGCATTAAGCACTCTCTTATGACCTTTAATTACATAGGACTACTTCAAAGAGATACTCCAGTCTAAAGTATTTAATTCCAAGTGTTCAGGGAACTTTAGATCCATTAAAATAAGTTAAACCAGTATAGTTTCACCAAGGGAATATTGAGAACCTTTGAAATCTGGGGGGAAAAAAAACTGGTAGAGAATCCAACTTAGAGGTCTGACTTTGAAACACTACTACTAAAGTACCTTTTCAGCCAACATGTAAGTGGGTCCAAGACAGAAGATTTAGTTGAAATGTTTAATTAGTTTATCGTCAAAATATAGTCTCTGAATACTGAGTATCTTAGCGCTTGGATTTTCCTGTCACAAGCAAAAAAAAAAAAAAATAAAAAATAAACCACATTTGAGGATCTTAACAATAAGAGTTGCTAAGATTAGATCAGAGTAAAAATTAGAAAAATAATGAGTGCTTAATACAAATTCAAAAATGACACTTTTTATTTTTTATACCCTTTATTATTGTGAATCTTCATGATTTATGCACATATGATTTTACCATTTTGATTACAATCAAACCTCTATTCAAAGATGCTGGGAACTGGATTTCCATATGCATGCACAGTGGGATACTGATCTCACAATGTATGTAAAAATTAAGTTAAAATGAATTATATGGAAAAATTCAAGAGCAAAATCATAAAACTTTTTTAAGTATATAAGTAAATCCTTATGATCTTTGATTAGGCAATAATTTCTTACACACAGAACCAAAAGCTAAGAAAAAGCTAAGCAGGATTTCATCAAGATCAAAAACTTGAGTGTCTTAAGAGGCAGTGTATGGGGCAGGCTACATGGGCAATGACCTAATAGACTCCATCTTACCCTGAGACTCCACATAATGTAGGAAACTCTTATGGGAAAGCCCCGCCTCTGTACCCAAGAGTGATTGATTAGCATAACATGTTTTGCAACACAAAATGGCTATTCTTATACAATGTAAAATTGTTCTCTCTTTGGTTCCCATTTTTCTTGGACAATGTACCCTATCAGAAATTGATTGTCTAGATGTTAGTAAACATTCTTTAACTTGTACTAAACTAGGGACATTTTGCCCCATTCCCCCTGCTGCTTATGATTTTAAATCTCATGACATTTGTTAATGATTTTGAATTATAGCAACAGCCACTTATGATTAATATGGTTTTGGACTATAAAAGGTGTACTCAGACCCCAGAAGGGGGTCAAAGGGTGTAGATTTGCAGCCTGCCCCTTGGCAACCTGGTGGATCTGGATGGTAAACTGGTGAAAAAAGTTTCGGTCTCCTGCTTTAAGATCAACTCAGTGATTTATTGCAAACTTGTCTTAACAGCAACATCAAAAAAGTGACATAGACATTCAAGAGACTGGAGAAAATATTGGAAAATCAAACTTCTGGTATGAGCTAGAATAATCATTTTTATTATTTAACAACTCAAAGAAAACAATTTGAAAATGAACAAAGAACTGGGATAGATACTTCTCTAAAGGAGGTATACCAATAAAGAAGTTATTAGGGAAATGTAAATCAAAATCACAAAGAAACAACTTTTATATATTTTGGTACCACTAAAACAAACAAAAAACAGACAATGATATAATGGTGAGAATGTAGAGAATTTGGAACCCTCATGGGAAGAATGTAAAATGGTGCAGTTTGGAAAATAACTTGGCAGTTCCTCAAAATGTTAAATATAGGGTTATATAAGACCCAGCATATGTACCCTAGAAAATTGAAATAGAAAAACTTGAATGCAAATTTAATAATATTATTATAATTGCCAAAAAGCAAAAACAATTCAAATGTCCATCAACTCTCAAATGGGTAATAAAATGTGGCATATACATATAATGTTATTTATTATTCAACAACAAAAAGAATGCAGCACTAACATTTGCTACAGTGTGGACAGATCTTGAAAACATAAAACTAAGTGAGAAAAGCCTGTCATAAAATACTGTATCTTGTATTATTCATTTATAGGAAATGGCCAGAATATGGAAATATATAGAGACAGAATACAAATCTATAGAAATTAGTGGTTGCTCAAACCTGCAGCTGAAAGGATATAGAAAGAACTGTTAATGGGATTTCTTTTGGGGACAATAAAAATATTCTAAAAATTAGATCAGGGTAATTATTGCACATCTCTTTGAATATACTAAAAACCAGTAATTGTATATTTTATAAGGGTAAATTTTATGGTATATAAATTATCAATAAAACTATTTTTTTAAAAAATCAAATATCTTTGATTTCAAAAAGTAATCTTCTCTTCAAAGAACAGTACAGTTGGAAATTTCCAGACTTAGAACAGAGATAGTTCTGTGGAGCAGGAACAATCAAACACACAAATGAAACTGCACAGTAACTAGAGAAAGGAGAGAATAACAACAATTTTCTTTAAGGGAAAACAGACTCACACACAAGCAGTGAATACTTCTTATCTGAATAAGGAAAACTCCAAATCCCACTGATTTAAGCATATAGGACAAGTGAGGATTGTTAGCACAGTGAATAATTCAAGACATATAAATGGAAAGTTTGGAAAGGGCATATTTGAATTTGGATGTAGATATCTTCTTTCATTTTTTAAAATTAATTAATTTATTTTAATTAGGTATAAATCACAGAAGAATGCATTTTGATTCATTGTACACAATTGCAGCATAACTTTTCATTTCTCTGTTTATACATGATGAAGCATCACGCCATATGTGCAGTCATACATGTACCTAGGGTAATGATGTCCATCTCATTCCACCATCTATCCACCCCCATGCCCCCTCTCCACCCCTCCCTACCCTATGCCCAATAAAAGTTCCTCCATTTTCCCCATGCCCTCCATTCTTCTTTCCTTTAATCTTGCTTTGTCTATCAATCTATCCATCCATCCATCTGTCTGGCACTCTCAGAAATATGATTAAATATGGCTTGATATTCTTATGTTGAAAAGCACTCATAACTACAAAATCATACAGTGTATCCTTAATTGTTTGCAATTTTCTTAAAGAAAAGCTAATTTAGACGGAATATGGCAGCGAATAGAGTGCATCACCCCCGTGTACCGCATCACTGTGCAGGTGAATAACGAGTTAGAACGCCCAAAAGCTATCTTGTTACGAATTTCCAGCAAAATTGGGGTGCACCGAAACCTAGAGGAAGGATTTCCATCACCCAAGGATCGGTTACTGGGGATCAATCGCGAGTGAATCGTGCGCCTGGAGACTCAGGCTGTTTGATTGGCGGCCTGCCCCGCTGCTAGAGACTGTGGCACTGGGAAACGGTGTGCCAGCAATGCAAAGGAATGGTGCTGCAGATTCTGTGGGATCCTGCCAGCTGTGCCTTCACTGTGCTCCGGGCAGAGTTCTGGGTTTGAGAGGGGGAAGGAAGCAGTCCAGTTCTGTCCTCCATACCAGACAGCCCACCGAGGAAGCCAGCGGCCACCATCTTGGAGAGCTGATGTCACCATCACCAGATTCCCACAGATCTCAGCACGTTCAGCGATAGAACAGGTGTGTGTCATTTAGCCCATCTCCCATACAGCAGGGAAATCACATAAAATCTCTCCCCGGCTTTCCAGGGGCATGATTAACAGAGTGAGCATGAATAGAGGCATGGGGAAAGGTAAAGGCACCTGACCTCCAACTCCCCCCTCCCACCAGCAGCGAAAACGAAACCTGTCTCCCCAGCTCTTGGATAAGTGGCTATTGGAGGGAATCAAAACAATAAGGGGCCGGTTCCCAACAGCCTCACTCCACATCCAGGAAACTGCAGGCCCAGAGTGTAGCTTGAACTGCTGAGAGGTATCACACAGGGGAAGGCCTGGCTGGCAGGAGAAGAGAAGAGACTAGAGACCAGGAATAAACCAAAGCTAACAGGTTTTGAGAGACACTAGGTGGGGGGGAAGGGGAGGGAAGAGGGAGCAGGCTCACATAGATTGTTTCCTACAGCCGGAGGGCAAAATCTTGGCCTGGAAGGAACAGCACCACCTACTGGAAGCGAAGAAAATAGAAGCCTAACAGTGCCTTTTTTTTCCTTTCTGTTTTTTAACTTTTTTGGGGGGGGAATTTTAATTTATTTTTTTATTCATTTTTTTTTCTTGGTTGTTCAAAACATTACAAAGCTCATGACATATCATCTTTCATACATTTGATTCACGTGGGTTATGAACTCCCATTTTTACCCCAAATACAAATTGCAGAATCACATCGGTTACACATGCACGTTTTTACATAATGCCATATTAGTGACTGTTGTATTCTGCTACCTTTCCTATCCTCTACTATCCCCCCTCCCCTCCCCCCCATCTTCTCTCTCTACCCCATCTGCTGTTATTCGATTCACTCCCTTGTTGTTGTTTTTTTTTCCCTTTCCCCTCACAACCTCTTATATGTAATTTTGTATAACAATGAGGGTCTCCTTCCATTTCCGTGCAATTTCCCTTTTCTCTCCCTTTCCCTCCCACCACTCGTCCCTGTTTAATGTTAATCTTTTCCTCATGCTCTTCCTCCCTGCTCTGTTATTAGTTGCTCTCCTTATATCAAAGAAGACATTTGGCCTTTGTTTTTTAGGGATTGGCTAGCTTCACTTAGCATAATCTGCTCTAATGCCATCCATTTCCCTGCAAACTCCATGATTTTGTCGTTTTTTAGTGCTGCCTAATACTCCATTGTGTATAAATGCCACATTTTTTTTTATCCATTCATCTATTGAGGGGCATCTGGGTTGGTTCCACAGTCTCACTATTGTTAATTGTGCTGCTATGAACATTGATGTGGCAGTATCCCTATAGTATGCTCTTTTAAGGTCTTCAGGGAATAGTCAGAAAAGGGCGATAGCTGGGTCAAATGGTGGTTCCATACCCAGCTTTCCCAAGAATCTCCATACTGCTTTCCCAATTGGTCGCATTAATTTGCAGTCCCACCAACAATGTACAAGTGTACCCTTTTCCCGACATCCTCGCCAGCACTTATTGTTGTTTGACTTCATAATGGCTTCCAATCTTACTGGAGTGAGATGGTATCTTAGGGTGCTTTGATTTGCATTTCTCTGACTGCTAGAGATGGTGAGCATTTTTTTCATGTACTTGTTGATTGATTGTATGTCCTCCTCTGAGAATTGTCTGTTCAGGTCTTTGGCCCATTTGTTGATTGGGTTATTTGTTATCTTATTGTCTAATTTTTGGAGTTCTTTGTATACTCTGGATATTAGGGCTCTATCTGAAGTGTGAAGAGTAAAAATTTGTTCCCAGGATGTAGGCTCCCTATTTACCTCTCTTATTATTTCTCTTGCTGAGAAAAAACTTTTTAGTTTAAATAATTCCCATTTGTTGATTCTAGTTATTAACTCTTGTGCTATGGGTGTCCTATTGAGGAATTTGGAGCCAGACCCCACAATATGTAGATCAGAGCCAACTTTTTCTTCTATCAGATGCAGAGTCTCTGATTTGATATCAAGCTCCTTAATCCATTTTGAGTTAACTTTTGTGCATGGCAAGAGAAGGGATTCAGTTTCATTTTGTTGCATAAGGATTTCCAGTTTTCCCAGCACCATTTGTAGAAGATGCTATCCTTCCTCCATTGCATGCTTTTAGCCCCTTTATCAAATATAAGATAGTTGTAACTTTGTGAATTAGTCTCTGTGTCCTCTATTCTGTACCATTGGTCCACCCGCCTGTTTTGGTACCAGTACCATGCTGTTTTTGTTACTATTGCTCTGTAATATAGTTTGAAATCTAGTATTGCTATACCACCTGATTCACACTTCCTACTTAGAATTGCTTTTGCTACTATGGGTCTTTTATTTTTCCATATGAATTTCATGATTGCTTTATATATTTCTACAAGAAATGCCGTTGGGATTTTGATTGGCATTGCATTAAACCTATAGAGAACTTCGGGTAATATCGCCATTTTGATGATGTTAGTTCTTCCTATCCATGAACAGGGTATATTTTTCCATCTTCTAAGGTCTTCTTCTATTTCTCTCTTTAGGGTTCTGTAGTTTTCATTGTATAAATCTTTCACCTCTTTTGTTAGGTTGATTCCCAAGTATTTTGTTTTATTTTTTTGAGGATATTCTGAATGGGGTGGTTGTCCCCATTTCCATTTCAGAAGTTTTGTCGCTGATATACAGGAATGCCTTTGATTTATGCATGTTGATTTTATATCCTGCCACTTTGCTGAATTCATTTATTAGCTCTAGTAGTTTCTTTGTAGACCCTTTTGGGTCTGTTAGATATAGTATCATATCATCTGCAAATAGTGATAATTTAAGTTCTTCTTTTCCTATTTTTATGCCTTTAATTTCTTTCGTCTGTCTAATTGCTCTGGCCAGAGTTTCGAGAACTATGCTGAATAGAAGTGGTGACAGAGGGCATCCCTGTCTTGTTCCAGATTTTAGAGGGAATGCCTTCAGTTTTTCTCCATTCAGAATGATGCTAGCCTGAGGCTTAGCATAGATAGCTTTTACAACGTTGAGGTAAATTCCTGTTATCCCTAGTTTTTCTAGTGTTTTGAACATAAAGGGATGCTGTACTTTGTCGAATGCTTTTTCTTCATCTATCGAGATGATCATGTGGTTCTTATCGTTAAGTCTATTGATGTGGTGAATAACGTTTATTAATTTCCATATATTGAACCAGCCTTGCATCCCCGGGATGAATCCTACTTGATCATGGTGCACAATTTTTTTGATATGCTTTTGTATTCGATTTGCCAGAATTTTATTGAGGATTTTTGCATCTAAGTTCATTAGAGATATTGGTCTGCAGTTTTCTTTCTTTGAAGTGTCTTTGTCTGGTTTCAGGATCAGGGTGATGTTGGCCTCATAGAATGAATTTGGAAGAGCTCCTTTTTTTTCTATTTCTTGAAATAACTTGAAAAGTATTGGTATTAATTCTTCTTTGAAGGTTTTGTAAAACTCCGCTGTATACCCATCCAGTCCAGGGCTTTTCTTGGTTGGTAGTCTTTTGATGCCTTCTCCTATTTCCTCCTTTGTTATTGGTCTGTTTAAATTGTGTGTATCTTCCTGACTCAATCTGAGCAAATCATATGACTTAAGAAATTTATCGACATCTTCACTATCTTCTATTTTATTGGAATATAGGGTTTCAAAATAATTTCTAATTATCTTCTGTATTTCTGTAGTGTCCGTTGTGATATTGCCTTTTTCATCCCGTATGTTAGTAATTTGAGTTCTCTCTCTTCTTCTCTTCGTTAGCATGGCTAAGGGTCTGTCGATCTTATTTATTTTTTTGAAGAATAAACTTTTAGTTTTATCAATTTTTTCAGTGGTTTTTTTTGTTTCAATTTTATTGATTTCCACTCTCATAACACTAATATTATTATAATTAAAGTAATAATTATTTTAATTATTTCTTGTCTTCTACTACCTTTGCTGTTGTTTGCTCTTCCTTTTCTAGGGTTTTGAGATGAAGTGTGAGTTCATTTATTTGTTGGTTTTTTCTTTTTTTGAGGAAAGACCTCCAGGAAATGAATTTCCCTCTTAAAACTGCTTTCATTGTGTCCCATAGATTCCAATATGTTGTGTCTGTATTTTCATTTATCTCTAAGAATTTTTTGATTTCCTCCTTTATATCTTCTGTAACCCATTGATCATTCAGTAACATATTGTTCATTTTCCAGGTGATGCAGGATTTTTCCTTCCATCTTTTATCATTGATTTCCAGTTTCATTCCATTATGATCAGATAAGATGCATGGTATTATCTCCACACCTTTATATTTACTAAGAGTTGCCCTATGGCATAAGATATGGTCTATCTTTGAGAAGGATCCATGTGCTGCTGAGAAGAATGTGTATTCACTTGATGATGGTTGATATATTCTATATATGTTGGTTAAGTCTAGGTTATTGATTGTGTTATTGAGTTCTATAATTTCTTTATTCAGCTTTTGTCTGGAGGATCTGTCTAATGGAGAGAGCGGTGTGTTGAAGTCACCCATAATTATTGTGTTGTGGTCTATTTGACTCTTGAACTTGAGGAGAGTTTGTTTTATGAACATTGCAGCACAATTATTTGGTGCATACATATTGATAATTGTTATGTCTTGTTGGTGAATGGTTCCTTTTAACAGTACATAGTGTCCTTCTTTATCCCTTTTGATTAACTTAGGTTTGAAGCTGATTTTATTCGATATGAGTATAGCCACTCCTGCTTGCTTCCGAGGGCCATGTGAGTGGTATGATTTTTCCCAACCTTTCACCTTCAGCCTGTGTATGTCTTTTCCTATCATATGAGTCTCCTGAAGGCAGCATATTGTTGGATCTGTTTTTTTAATCCAGGTTACTAGCCTATCTAGTCTATTTGTAATATTCTTGTTTGTGTTTTTAATTTGGTTTATGGTTTCCTGCATTTGTAGGGTTACTGTTTGAATTTTTTTTTAAATCTCTATCTCCTGGTAGAGTTCCTTCTTTGCAACTTGAATATGCTTATGCCATTCATTTTCAAAGTATTCTTTCATTGTTTCGACTTGCTGTCTCATGACTTTTCTAAGATTCCATTCCATCTGAGTCACGTATGCCTTGAGTTCTTTCTCTGTCCATTTTTCTGATGCCTCTAGGTTCTCCTGTAGATTTAAGTTGTGTTGCATTGTTTGTATTCCTTTTTTCCCTTGTTTTTTCATGTTGTTCATGTTACTTTCCAACTCTGTTTAACTGCTGTGTTTCTGTTTCCTCCTATAAATTGTTTTTGTATATCTCTGTGGTCTCTCCTGTGTGGTGGGAGACTATGCCTAAAACTGTTGGGCTTTATTGTACTTTAAACCTGCTTCATTCAATTCATACAAGCCTTCCGGGTTCTGTATACATATAGTGATTTGTTGTTTGTTCTTAGGACTTTATGTTTATGTTAGGTGCTATGATGGTATGAGGGTTAGTATGTCTTGGCTAATTTGGAAGATTGCTCGGCTGAAGGGGGATATTAACAGGCAATTAGATCAGGGTGTTTGGTAATAGCTAGGTATTTAGGAGCCCTATAGACAGTCTCGAAACATTCACCTATTTGCATTTAGACAATTACACGTAATGGAAGACATAATGCTTGGGATGAAAGTTGGGGGGTAGGGGAAGGAAGGTGCTCTTAAAAAGAAAGAAGGAGAGAGAGATAGAATGAGGAGAATGGAAAGAACAATAAAACTTGAAGAGGGAAAGAAAGAAAGAAGGAAAAGGCAAGAAAAAAAATTAAAAAAAAAAATGAGGTCTTAGAGATCCATTTTCTTCTCTTCCAGTGGGTGGAGCTGTGCCCTCCGAGCCGAGCTTCTGCCCTCTATGTGCCGACAGCAATCCCTGTAGGGCAGCTCCTGGGAGTCTCTGAATCCTGTTAGTCCAGAGCCGTTTTACTTCTCCGACCCCTCCCCCGATTCCTCCTGCCAGCCAGCCAGGTTCTGCTCACCGGAGGCGGTTCCCCAAGGATCTGGTTACACTTGCAGCCCCACTGCGTGCCCTATTTCCCGAACAACTGAGCACTCTCTCTGTCATTCATCTAAGCCCCAGTGCTGTGGAGCAGTGATCTGGGAACCAACAGTTTAGTTTTTCCGGATCCCTTTGGTGAGCACGCCCTCGGAAACTCATGGCTAAGACCTTGGGTGTCGCCGCTAGTGGTAAGGGGAGTTGGTGATCGAGAATCCCCTCTTCCCTCGGACCCTACCCTCACATCCACTCTACTGGCGATAGGAGGAGTTGGGGTTTGGGTGTGCCCTCTGCTTCCCTCCGCCCCTACCATCACGCCCACTCCGTTGGCAGTTGGAGGAGTTGGGGGTGGGGAGTCTTCTCTGCTTCCCTCCGCCCCTACAGTCATGCCCACGTCGCTGGTGGTAGAGGGAGTTGGGGGTCGGGAGTCCCTCGGCCTCTACAGCCACGCCCACAGATAGATTTTTGAGGTTTCCTGGCTGTTTGTATATCATGGGGGTGGGAGTCACACACCTGCTAAAGTGGATTCTGCTGGAAAGGAATCTCATCGGCCTAACTCTGGTGACGTCACCTCTCTGTTATGGCGGGCCCCAGGCTCCTTGCCAGAGTGTCCAAAGGGAAGGGGTGGTGCTGGCTTGTCTCTGGTCTGACCCAATCTCGGTTGGTTTTGGTTCCCGGTTAGCTATTTCATGAAGTCTTGGTTAGAGTCCCTTCACCGCACCTTGGAGGCCGTTTGCTGAGCCGGGCTGGCGGCGGCCATTAGCTGAGCCAGGTGGGCGATGGCCGTTAGCTGAGCTGGGCGGGCGGCGGCCGTTCGGTGGCGGCCAGCAGGTCTGGACCTCCACACCGCGTGGCAGAGATTCACTCGTCTGGGGCAAACTGTCACCTCCAATAATCTTACTAATTCCTGGCAGGTCTCCTTTCAGTGGAATTTTGCTAGAATTTTCTCAGGGGTAGAATCTAAGCATATTAATGCGTCTCTCTGACCCCGTTAATGAGGAGGTACTGAAAGTGCTGCCTCCCCCCCCACCACCATGTTGGGTCCCCTCTTTTTTAAATTTTTTAATTTTAATTTTTTTAAATTATTTTTTTGTTATTGTAATTTTTATTTTACTGCATTTTATAATTTTTTTATCATTTCTTTTTCTTTTCGATTCTTTTCTCTTTCTTTCTTCTCTCCCTCTCTCTTTCTTGGTTTGCTTCCTTACCTTTTCCCCATCTTTCCTATTAAGCATGACGACCCAGATTATGTATAACTTACTAAATGCAAATAGATGAATACTATGAATCAGTCTATAGTCCGCCTAAGCCCTAACTACCCCCAAGTACTCCTGTCTATTCTCTTGTTAATAACTGCCTATTTGAGCAACCCCCAAAGAAGCTAACATATATAACCTCCATACCATCAAATCGCCCGACCTCAACATAAAATCCTAAGTTCAAACCTCAATTCTCTATATACCATCAAAATCTGTAGGCCTTTAATGAAACTAATGAATTTACCTTAAATCACAATTAAATCCAACATCTCTAAACATTTTCTCCCAACACAAAGAAGAGATATTGGAACTATAAAAAACAAAACAAATTTAAAGGAGAAAACAGAAACACAGCAGTCAAACAGAGTTGGAAAGTAACGTGAGCACCATGAAAAAAACAAGGGAAAAAAGGATTACAAACAATGCAGGTCAACTTAAATTCACAGGAGAACCTTGAGTCATCAGAAAAATGGACAGAGAAAGAACTCAAGGCATACCTAACTCAGATGGAACGGAATCCTAGAGAAGACATTAGACAGCAAGTCCAAACAATGAAAGTATACTTTGAAAATGAATTACATAATCAAATTCAAATGGCAAAGAATGAGCTCTACCCGGAGATAGATATTTAAAAAAAACCTCAAACAGTAATCCTAGAAATGCAGAAAACCATAAACCAAATTAAAAACTCAAACGAGAATATTACAAATAGACTAGATCAAATAGAAGTCAGAACATCAGATAATGAAGACAAAGTTTATCAACTTGAAAAGAATGTAGTCAACACAGAAAGAATGCTAAGAAATCATGAGCAATCCATCCAAGAGATATGGGATGTCATAAAAAAAAACAAACTTGAGAGTCACTGGGCTAGAAGAAGGTATAGAGGTTCAAACCAAAGGAATGAACAATCTATTGAATGAAATAATCTTAGAAAACTTCCCAGATATGAAAGATGGAATGGATTGCCAAATCCTGGAAGCCTACAGGACCCCAAACATACAAAACTGTAATAGGCCAACTCCAAGACACATAATTATGAAGATATCCAACATACAGAACAAGGAGAGAATATTAAAAGCTACGAGAGTAAGGAGGCAGATTACATTCAGGGGTAAACCAATTAGGTTAACGGCTGATTTTTCATCACAGACTTTGAAAGCGAGAAGATCCTGGAACAATATATTTCAAATGCTGAAAAATAATGGATTCCAACCAAGAATACTGTATCCAGCAAAATTAAGCTTCAGATTTGACAATGAAATTAAAATATCTCACGATAAACAAAACTTAAAAGAATTCGCAGCCAGAAAACCAGCACTGCAAGGCATATTGAGCAAAACACTACAAGAAGAGGAATGAAAAACAGCACCCAAAACTAACAGTGGGAGTTAACTCAGTAAAGGGAAGAAAAAACTAACCAAAAAGGAAAAACTAGCCATATTAAAATAAATAAATAAATAAGCCTGACTGGAAGTACAAACCATATGTCAATAGTAACCTTAAACGTTAATGGCTTAAATTCACCAATCAAGAGACATATGCTAGTAACCTGGATTAAAAAAAAACAAACCCAACAATATGCTGCCTTCAGGAGACTCATATGATAGGAAAAGACATACACAGGCTGAAGGTGAAAGGTTGGGAAAAATCATACCACTTACATGGTCCTCAGAAGCAAGCAGGAGTGGCCATACTCATATCGAATAAAATCAAATTCAAACCTAAGTTAATCAAAAGGGATAAAGAAGGACACTATATACTGTTAAAAGGAATCATTCACCAACAAGACATAACAATTATCAATATGTATGCACCAAACAATTGTGCTGCAATGTTCATAAAACAAACAAAATTAAAATGAGAGTGGAAATCAATGAAATTGAAACAAAAAAAAATTGAAAAAATTGATAAAACTAAAAGTTTATTCTTCAAAAAAATAAATAAGATCGACAGACCCTTAGCCATGCTAACGAAGAGAAGAAGAGAGAGAACTCAAATTACTAACATACGGGATGAAAAAGGCAATATCACAACGGACACTACAGAAATACAGAAGATAATTAGAAATTATTTTGAAACCCTATATTCCAATAAAATAGAAGATAGTGAAGATGTCGATAAATTTCTTAAGTCATATGATTTGCTCAGATTGAGTCAGGAAGATACACACAATTTAAACAGACCAATAACAAAGGAGGAAATAGGAGAAGGCATCAAAAGACTACCAACCAAGAAAAGCCCTGGACTGGATGGGTATACAGCGGAGTTTTACAAAACCTTCAAAGAAGAATTAATACCAATACTTTTCAAGTTATTTCAAGAAATAGAAAAAAAAGGAGCTCTTCTAAATTCATTCTATGAGGCCAACGTCACCCTGATCCTGAAACCAGACAAAGACACTTCAAAGAAAGAAAACTGCAGACCAATATCTCTAATGAACTTAGATGCAAAAATCCTCAATAAAATTCTGGCAAATCGAATACAAAAGCATATCAAAAAAATTGTGCACCATGATCAAGTAGGATTCATCCCGGGGATGCAAGGCTGGTTCAATATATGGAAATTAATAAACGTTATTCACCACATCAATAGACTTAACGATAAGAACCACATGATCATCTCGATAGATGAAGAAAAAGCATTCGACAAAGTACAGCATCCCTTTATGTTCAAAACACTAGAAAAACTAGGGATAACAGGAATTTACCTCAACGTTGTAAAAGCTATCTATGCTAAGCCTCAGGCTAGCATCATTCTGAATGGAGAAAAACTGAAGGCATTCTCTCTAAAATCTGGAACAAGACAGGGATGCCCTCTGTCACCACTTCTATTCAGCATAGTTCTCGAAACTCTGGCCAGAGCAATTAGACAGACGAAAGAAATTAAAGGCATAAAAATAGGAAAAGAAGAACTTAAATTATCACTATTTGCAGATGATATGATACTATATCTAACAGACCCAAAAGGGTCTACAAAGAAACTACTAGAGCTAATAAATGAATTCAGCAAAGTGGCAGGATATAAAATCAACATGCATAAATCAAAGGCATTCCTGTATATCAGTGACAAATCTTCTGAAATGGAAATGGGGACAACCACCCCATTCAGAATATCCTCAAAAAAATAAAACAAAATACTTGGGAATCAACCTAACAAAAGAGGTGAAAGATTTATACAATGAAAACTACAGAACCCTAAAGAGAGAAATAGAAGAAGACCTTAGAAGATGGAAAAATATACCCTGTTCATGGATAGGAAGAACTAACATCATCAAAATGGCGATATTACCCGAAGTTCTCTATAGGTTTAATGCAATGCCAATCAAAATCCCAATGGCATTCCTTGTAGAAATATATAAAGCAATCATAAAATTCATATGGAAAAATAAAAGACCCAGAATAGCAAAAGCAACTCTAAGCAGGAAGTGTGAATCAGGCGGTACAGCGACACCAGATTTCAAACTATATTACAGAGCAATAGTAACAAAAACAGCATGGTACTGGTACCAAAACAGGCGGGTGGACCAATGGTACAGAATAGAGGACACAGAGACTAATTCACAAAGTTACAACTATCTTATATTTGATAAAGGGGCTAAAAGCATGCAATGGAGGAAGGATAGCATCTTCAACAAATGGTGGTGGGAAAACTGGAAATCAATATGCAACAAAATGAAACCGAATCCCTTTCTCTCTCCATGCACAAAAGTTAACACAAAATGGATTAAGGAGCTTGATATCAAATCAGAGACTCTGCGTCTGATAGAAGAAAAAGTTGGCTCTGATCTACATATTGTGGGGTCTGGCTCCAAATTCCTTAATAGGACGCCCATAGCACAAGAGTTAATAACTAGAATCAACAAATGGGACTTACTCAAACTAAAAAGTTTTTCTCAGCAAGAGAAACAATAAGAGAGGTAAATAGGGAGCCTACATCCTGGGAACAAATTTTTACTCCTCACACTTCAGATAGAGCTCTAATATCCAGAGTATACAAAGAACTCAAAAAATTAAAAAATAAGATAACAAATAACCCAATCAACAAATGGGCCAAAGACGTGAACAGACACTTCTCAGAGGAGGACATACAATCAATCAACAAGTACATGAAAAAATGCTCACCATCTCTAGCAGTCAGAGAAATGCAAATCAAAACCACCCTAAGATACCATCTCACTCCAGTAAGATTAGCAGCCATTATGAAGTCAAACAACAAGTGTTGGCAAAGATGTGGGGAAAAGGGTACTCTTGTACATTGCTGGTGGGACTGCAAATTGGTGCGGCCAATTTGGAAAGCAGTATGGAGATTCCTGGGAAAGCTGGGAATGGAACCACCATTTGACCCAGCTATTGCCCTTCTTCGACTATTCCCTTAAGACCTTAAAAGAGCGTACTACAGGGATACTGCCACATCGATGTTCATAGCAGCACAATTCACAATAGCTAGACTGTGGAACCAACCCAGATGCCCCTCAATAGATGAATGGATAAAAAAAATGTGGCATTTATACACCATGGAGTATTATGCAGCACTAAAAAATGACAAAATCATGGAATTTGCAGGGAAATGGATGGCATTAGAGCAGATTATGCTAAGTGAAGCTAGCCAATCCCTAAAAAACAAATGCCAAATATCTTCTTTGATATAATGAGAGCAACTAAGAACAGAGCAGGGAGGAAGAGCAAGAGGAAAAGATTAACATTAAACAGAGACATGAGGTGGGAGGGAAAGGGAGAGAAAAGGGAAATTGCATGGAAATGGAAGGAGACCCTCATTGTTATACAAAATTACATATAAGATGTTGTGAGGGAAAGGTATAAAAAAAAAACAACGGAGAGAATTAAATTACAACAGATGGGGTAGAGAGAGAAGATGGGAGGGGAGGGGAGGGAGGATAGTAGAGGATAGGAAGGTAGCAGAATACAACAGTTACTAATATGGCATTATGTAAAAATGTGGATGTGTAACTGATGTGATTCTATAATCTGTATTTGGGGTAAAAATGAGAGTTCATAACTCACTTGAATCTAAAGTATGAAATATGATATGTCAAGAGCTTTGTAATGTTTTGAACAACCAATAAAAAAAAGAAAAGCTAATTTGCTTTAAAACATATATCTTAAGAGGGTCATTCAGAAATGTGTACATGAGTCAGGTAGGTGACTTATGGAAAAGAGGCAATATACTTAACTGCGTGTATATTTTGGTCAGATTTTTTTGCAGTTTGAAGAAAAGACCTGACATGAATCACTAGAAGAGGACAAGTTTATGTTGAGTTTCATGGTTTCAGAGGTCTCATTCCATAGACTGCCAACTCCATTCTTCAAGACTTGAGGTGAGACTTAACATCATTGTGGAAGGGTGTGGCAGAGGGAAGTGGCTCAAAACATTACACCAAGAAGCAGAGAGGAAGCTAAGTTCAGCTTACAATATACATAACCTAAAGGCATGCCTCCAATGACCCACCTCCTCTAGCCACAGCTTACTTACCCATTGTAACTACCAAGTTGATTTGTATCTGGGGATCAGTGCATAGATTAGGTTAAACCTTTTATAACCCAATCATTTCTCCTATAAGCCTTCTTGCCATTGTCTTTTGGGAGATACCACATATCTAAACCACAACAGTGTGTATTATCCTAAAAACCTGCCAACAAGTAAGGTAGAAACTTCATTTCAGTTTCTCCATCTTTAAATTGAGAATTATAAGAATACCTACCTATAATAGTTATCTCCTGTTGAGTAACAAATTGTTCCAACGCTTAGTGGCTTAAAGCAAAATTTATCATCTGACAGTTCCTGTGGGTCACAACCTGGGTGTGGTTTAGCTGGAATCTCTATCCCCTGACTCAGTATCTGTCTTAGTGTGTTGATCAGAGTGTTGACTATGGCTTGCCTCTGGGCAAGTATCTACTTCTGAGCTCATTCACATTGTTGTTGGTAGTGTCCGATTCTTTACTGATTATTGGACTGTGAGCTCAGTTCCTCCATGCCTGTTGGTCAAAGGCTGCCTTCAAATTCTTGATACACAAATGTTTCCTCAAGATAGCTTATAACATAGGAGCTGGCTTGTCTCCAACAAGCAGGTAAGAGAAATTGAGAAATCAAGGATGAGGCCACAGTCTTCTGTGACCTGATATTGAAAGAAATATCTATCCCATAACTTTTGCTGTATTCTCTTTGGTACAATAAAGTCACTAGGTCCAGCCTGCACCCAAGAGATGGGGATTATACAAGACTATGAATATCAGGAGATAGGGATGATCTGGGACTATCCTGGAGGCTGCCTTTGCCTTACACACTGTCTTAGAAAATTTGTTGGAAATTCAATGAATTAACATAGGTAAAATACTCAGAACAGTGCTATACGTGGTAAGCACTTATGCATTGAATTTGATCTGTGATTAAAAAGGTATTGACTGCACCAATTTGCAGTCCCATCAGCAGTATACTAGTGTACCTTTTCCCCACATCCTCACCAACACTTATTTTTGTCATATATAAATTAAAAAATTAATTTTAAAAAAAGGGAAAAAACGTTCTGTTGCACATAGAGATGCTTTTTTTGGAGGGGATGGTGATTGAACTTAGGGGCACTTGACCACTGAGCCACTTCCCCAGCCCTAGTTTGCATTTTACTTAGAGACAGGGTCTCAATAAGTTGCTCAGTCCCTTGCTTTTGCTGAGGCTGACTTTGAACTTGCAATCCTCCTGTCTCAGTCTCCTCAGCCTCTGGGATTACAGGCATGCACTACTATACCTGGCGGTAGAGATTCATATACCACTTTAAAATATTTAAGTGCACATATTATTTTTAAAATGCTCTAATGAAATACATTTATATGCATTTTCAGTAGTTGGAGGTATCAGTTTATGATTTCTGGCCCTGGTGAAACAAATAGTAAGGTAAATATTATATTTCCCAAATTCTAAGATAAATATTTCAGGGTTTTTTTTAATCCTAAAATAAATTCAAGTTTTCAAATATGAACAAAGTAACTAAGAACTCCCATATATCCCTCATTAGTAGTCTACCAAATAATCTATTATTTTTCCTCTCTCTTGCTGTTTCTCTGGGTATGTATATAAATATTTTTATCTATCACCCAAGAATAAATTAAATACAATTTGAACTCATTATATTTTTAATATTTCCTAAATGTAGATTTTTTTCCTACATAACCATAACAAGAAATTAACACTGATATATTAAATCATTATCATCAAGGTCTCCACTCAAATTTTTCCAGTCTCTTTATATATCCTGGACACAAGTTGAATTTCGTCAATCTATCCATTTAATGTTAAAATTGGAACATTGCCTCAGTTATTCCTTATATTTTATGGTTGTTTTAGTCAGTTTTCTGTTGCTCTGACAAAATACCTAAGACCTAGTAATATGTAAAGAATAGAAGTTTATTTGGATCTCAGATCTGGAAGCTGGGAAGTTCAAGAACATGATACTGGAAACTTCTTTGTATCTTATCGAGTCTTGCTGCTGTAGCATATCATGACACAAAGTGTCATATGGCAGGCCAGCAAGGCTGCTAGCTTGGGTCTCTCTTAGAAAATCATCATTTGGTATCCACCCTCATGACCTCATCTAATCCTAACTATCTTCCAAAGGTACCACTTCTAAATACCATCAACATATAAATTTGGAGATTAAATTTTCAACACATAAAATTTGGGGGGATACATTCAAACTGTGGCAATGGTTTTCATATTTTAAACAAATATGAATTTATAACTGTAGAAAATTCATCATTTGAGGTTTGTCAGATTTTCCTCATGAATAGGTTTTTGTTTTGTTTTGCTTTTGGCAGAAAGACCAAAGATATTATATTGTTTTCTTCTGATAACCCCACATCAGAGCACATATAATGCTGCTATATTTCATTACTAGAAATATTAAATCTTATTACTTTGTTAGGATGACATCTGCCAAGTCTTCCCACTTAAAATTAATTAATATTTATCTTATACTCACTTATAAATGAATGATAGCTTTTTTTATGCAGAGATACTGTGAGAGCTTCTCTTCTGAAGCTATTTAGATGTTCATTAGTTTGTAGAAGTCTGGGCTCATAGTTTTCTATTATGATTAAAAGATTTAAAGTTAAGAAGCTGTATATTTTATTTTGAGGTTCAATTCTTTCCATATTTTGGAGAGGTATTAAAGCTATTTCCAGGGGCCTGGGGTTGTAGCTTAGTGGTAGAGCACTTGCAGCTCATGTGTGAGGCACTATGTTCAATACTCAGCATCACATAAAAATAAAAAGTGATGGTATTGTGTCCATCTAAAACTTAATAAAATACTTAAAAATTAATTAATTAATAAAACTGTTTCCATTACCATTTGAGTAGATCATCATCATTTTTGAGCAGTCCTTACTTCCTGGCACCAAACATGTTCCAAGGTCACCTTGTATTTTTTTTACCCCAGCAGTAGGTTCAAACATTTATCCAATTAATTATTTATTTCCTCTTATTGGAGAATAGGTGTTAGAAAACAAGATCAAGGTCTCTGAATGAAAGTTCACACATGTTGGAGCAATTATTGGAATGTGAAAAATAATACCACAGCTTATATTTGTTCAATTCTTTAAAAATTATTTAGTATATGACATATAATGTATATAATATATTATTAGTATAACAATACATGCATATATTGAGAAAATAAAATATATTTGGGGCCATACTAAAGATTTACTGAGTCAAATTCTTAAACAGAAAAAAATAAAACCCTGCCTTTGAACATAGCTAAGATGCTTTTAGCTCTCAAAAACATACTTAGGCATTGGATCACAAACCAGGACGACAGGAAAAAAAAAATGTTCTCAGTTGGCAGCTAGTACCAACAAGCATTATCTTGTAATATGTCTACCATAAAAATTAAAAATTTCTAGATCTTCACTGTTCAATATGGTAGTCACGAACCTCTCGTAGATATGGGCTACCTTGTTGAACTACACAGGAGAAGCAAACAAATGTACCTTTTCCATATCCCATGTTCAGTGTCCCCCTTCTCTGATTCCCTCTTCTTTAGAGGTAATCCCAGAGAAACTCCTACCTTCTCACACTCCAACTAATAACTATAATTCTATTTTATAAAAATCCTGGTACTGGGGCTGGGATTATGGCTCAGCAATAGAGCACTCACCTTGCATGTGGGCAGCCCTGGGTTCGATCCTCAGCACCACATAAAAATAAATTAATTAATTAAAGATATTGTGTCCATCTACAACTAAAAAATATATTTTTTTAAATCCTTGTAATGTTTCCTAATCTAGTCCCCAAATACATGGTACTTTAGACAATGTAATTGTGAACTTCTATTTTAGGGTTCCCATCACTAAACACAGGTTCAGTTATTTGCTAAAAAGATTGATAGAAATCAAAGGCTTTTGTACTCCTAAGTGTAATTATAATAGAAATTGGCAAAGGAAGATGATAGATTTGGTACAGCCTAGTATATGTGCTCCTTCCTCCAGCAGTGGGCAGTGTTTCTGCCCAAGAAGACTCAAAACTTTTTTTAGTTTTTATTGTGGAGTTTTTATTGTAGAATGATCATTCAGGCACATTCTATCCTACACACACTCTATATACACACCTATACACTCATATACACTTGCATACTCATACACACTCACATGATTACACACTCATACATACTTATATACTCATACATTTACATGCTCACACATACTACAACACAGTTACAACTGTGAAAATCCCAAATGCACAAAAGGAAAGTATTCACCATGAATTACACTGTTTGTGTCCAGTCTAAGCAGGTTGAGCAACAGAATTCAGACACACAACAACCCTATTTCCAGGGAACATTTCGAAAGCCAGCCCAGCCAAGGCTGTAAGGAACTCTTTTAATAATCACACTTTCCATGTTTGTTCTCCTATTCACTCCCTAGTGTTCCAGTTGTGAAAAAACTGACTACCTGTCACATTTCATAGTTACAGATCTGCAGTTCACCTTATTTGAAAAGGACAATAAAGGATTTAATCTTCAGTTACCAATAGTTACATCATTTTAACCTTCAACATGCTTAATGCAAAGTTTTCAAAATTAATTTTTTGAAGCTACCAATTAAACCATATACGTTCTTCAGGAAAGATCATCATGGCCAAATGGAAGAATATAAGTGATAAAAAAATTATTGATAGGGAAAGCAAAAAGTCCAATTTCATATATTGCACCTATAACTATTAGCCAATGTGGTCTTTCTTGTTTGAATTAACACAAGTGTATCCTTTTATAGTCCCATTATTTTTTATATCTTTTTATTTTTATTTTTATGTGGTGCTGAGAATCAAACCCAGTGCCTCAAGCATGCCAGGTGAGTGCGCTACCACTTGAGCCACATCCCCAGCTCTATGGCCCCATTCTTAATTTACTATTTTTTCTTCCCATCTGGACACTGTCTTCAAATCTGGGAATATGAACTATTCTGAATAACAAATTCTAATTGTAAGAAACATGTATTATCATCTTCTTTGTTTTATTTTGCCAAAGAATGAGTATTTACTTGCACTTTTATAACATCCTTTTTTAGACGCAAAAAATCAGTGCAAAAATACTAACAAAAACACAGACATTGAACCTTAAATTGTCCTCTTTTAATAGTTAGATTTTTCTTCAATAAATATTTCTAATATAAGAGGTTGTATTGATAAGTAATGTTTTAAATTTGTTGGCAAATGTAATGATGAAAAGCCATGATTTTGGTTTGTTTATCATATTTTTCTAAAATATAGTTTACCTTATATTGAGTTCCTAATTTCTAATCCTCATCAAAAATTTGGAAACTGAGGTTATGTCATGTAGTTTGGGCTCAAAAAAATATAATGCCAAAAATAAATCTGAAGCTTTTAGCAGCGAATTATTTTTCAGGAGTAGACAATAAGAAACTTAAAAGATCAGTTATGTCTGTAAGGGGTAAATTGTCCTTGAAAGAAATAAAGGAAGCATAAAGAGGAATTCATGATACATCTCTTGGGTTCAACAATATTAATTTGTCTTAACCATCTTTGAAGTCCTGACCACAGTGATAGTTTCCTAGGTGCATTTTAATTAGGCTGGTACTGTCTCAATAAGTTACCCAGCATTCAGTAGAGAAAAGCCATTTTCCAAAACTATTCATCATGGTATATATTACAATTGGAAATTGATAAATTAATGCTCATATGAGAATGAAAAGTATAGCATTTGAAAAATAAGACTTAGAAAATTATTTTAATTATAGTTCACAATGACCTCACTGATTTGCAATATATGCCATCGTTTGGGGAAAAAAAATCATGTTGTGAGAAGAGGTAAAGAAGTACTTTTCATTAGTGTCTTAACTGTTGAGATTTTATATCAGTATAAGGTTTTCAAGAAGCTAGGTGTTGTGACTGTCTACCCCAAAAGTCCCATCTTTTTCATCATTTTTAAGTATTGAATCATCCTCACTTGTGGATAAGCCATCTGCTAGAAGCAATAATTTTAGGAACAATGTCCCAAAACAGCTTCCCATAGATAGCTGCTGGCAGCTCTGGCATTTGGGAGCATAATCCTTTTAAATTGAAATCTGCCCTCATAGGTACAGGTTTCCAGATCCTCAGAACATCATGAGTTCTTTGTATTTGTGATGAAGGTCAAATTAGAGTAAAGGACATTTAAAATGAAATTTAGCTGATTTTCTTTCTAAATTGGGCTGTTAAAAGTCCAAATAATCAAGAATATGCTCAAAATCTTAATAAAAACCTAATATTCATCTTATGGAAACTGTTAACATACATGATTCATGAGTACCTGAGCAGATTATCTGTAAGTCACAAGTGACTAATCTGTCTTCCCCATGCTTACATTTTGCCTCTCAGCCTGATTGCCACATCTCCTCTCCTGAAGTACAAGAGAAAGAAACCTCTTTTTTCCATTTCTAGTATTTCTACTTGGCCTATTTCACACTGGACATTTACCCTTTGGCAAGTACTGTGCTGTCCATTAAACAAGGTAGTGTATCACAAACATCCATGTGTTAAAGGCTTGATCCTTGTGGGGGCACTGTCGAGAGGTACTGTGGATCTTGAGATGGGGCCTTGTGGGAGGTCCTTTTTCCACTGGGGGATACAACCTTAAAAGGAATTGTGGGCCCCACCCACAATCTCTCTCTCTCTCTTCTGGATGAGGATGTAATTACTTGCTTGCTTCTGACAGAGACTCCGTCTATTACTGTCTGCCATATACCATGGACTAATACAGTCAAGGGTCAGCCCCAGCTAAGCCTTTGCTGCACTGGACTTTGAACTTCCAAAATTGAAAGATAAATAATCCTTTTCTTTTATGAGTTCACAGCCTAACACATTTCACTGTAGCCCACTAAACAGGCTAATACACACTGGGAAGGATTTCTTTTAGCCTCTCTATAATTCCTTTCTCCTGCCTGAACTTGGAAAGACTAATGACTTAGTTGTTGATTATAGAGGAAGAAAAAAAATGAAATATAAGTGGCTTAGCATCTTTTCTTTCAGAGAATCTGTACATTCTCTGCAGACACTAGTATTCTCTGCCCCTCCATTGTACTATGAAAGACCCTTCAACTGCAAGGTGAAAAGCATGCATGACTAGGTAGGTAATTTCAATTTATATATGAAGAATGAAAACAATAGGTGGTCTAATAAAATAGATGGGCTGTTTCTATTTTCATTACTCTTAAGTCTTATTTCTTGCTTATTTTGGAACCTCAGAAACTGAAAATTTTTAAAACCATGAAGATGTCATCAGAAATCCAATGCTTTATGGTCTGAATGCCCCCTCCACACACAACAAAATTCATGTGCCAAAACTTAAGTGTCCATTTGGTGGTATTAAGAAGTGAAGCTTTGAGGGAACAGATAAAGTCATGAGGATCCTGCCTTTAAAAATAGATATATGATGAAAAGGGCTGGAGGAAATGTTTCCCTTTTTCTTTTCCCTTTTTCTTCCCTTCCACTATGTGAGAGCATAGCATTAATCACCTCTCCATGATGCAGCAACATCCTGACAGCAGAGAGCACCAGCCCTCACCAGACACTGGATCTGCTGGTGTCTTGATCTTGGACTCCAAGTTTCTAGAAGGGTAAGAAATAAATTTCTGTTCTTTCTAAACTACACATATTGAAACATTTTGTTACAGCAGCACAAATGGACTAAGACATCCAGGAAAATAAAAATTTTCTAAGAATATATAGATCAGGTTAAAAGGAAGAGAATGTACTTTCACAAATGCCCCTATTGTGTCTTAAGTAAGCAACTTCATAATTATGAGATCTCTGAGGTAGTGTTCACTATTCTCCAGATCAGCCTGTGAATATAAGGAGATATACCATGTTAAAGTGTTGTAAGCAATGATTCAGATTAGTGTGTAGCCTGAGTCTATCCAGAAAGGCTGTAACCAATTTTGACAATGTTATAGATATATAAGCACTGAAAAATAAACCAAAGAACCACAGTTTATTTTATCCTTAACTTTTGTAAGGTGTGTCAAGGATAACTTTTCAGTTTTCACAAAAGATTGATATTTCAATATTTTGAAAACATCAGTATTAATTTTGAGTTGGCAGATGTAACCTAACAAACTACCATTATGTTTGGTACTAAGGAAGATACCTTTCAATAAAATTATTGAAATGCAAAAAAAGAATGTATAAATCAGATAATTCTGGATATTATGAAGACTGGAATTATAATTTTAGAAAGAAATATAATTGAGTAATGTTAGGCAAAATTAATCAATTACCTCAAAAAAGGTCAATTCCCTTTGAAAATAATCATTATACTGCTATCATTATCATTTAAATTGCATTTCTTTGAGAATTTAAAAATGTCCTCCATGTCTATTAATTAAGTTATTAATCTTTACAACATACTTATGAAGCAGTAATGCTTGTTAAAGGAAAAGAGTTTCAAACATTAAAATAGGAAAAATATAATTTACTTAAGCAAAAATTTATTGGTTCTTACTATGTACCTAACCATGATGCATCCTTCTATGTGTTATTTTTATATATGCTTTTATTTAACAAAAGATAACCATAAAATCATAAATATTATCTGAGAATATCTTAGGAAACTGAGTATTCTGTTATTTTAAGGAAACTCTGAAACTAATTACACATCATTTTAAAAGCTATACTTGATAATAAAAAAGCAAACAAATAATAATTTCTGATCAAAAAATTTCAACAATATTTACATGAAATTATGACAACATTTTTACTATCATTTCTGCAATACAAAACCATTTGACAGAATTACATAAAAATCTCTTCATTTATCTCTGAAAATTTTATGTCACTCAATAAACCATGTTTGTAACAGACCACATTGTTACTAATGACTTTCATGTGATAGCTCGTTTTCCTATGTGTTCCATCAGGTGACTATAGCTCTTAATGACCAGGTCCTTTTGCAGTATTCTCCATGTGCTGGTCCTATGACTTGCTTTTGACCAAGAGAAAACAATGAAGCTACATCTTCAAGAAGACTTTAAACACTTGTTGTTGGAAAGCAGACTCCCAGAACATAGCCACAATTCTGTGCAAAGTCCAGATCACGCAGAGAAGATATTTTAGCCTGTAACCCAGGTGAGATTAGTCCACAGTCAATATTGGCTGCTAATCATATGAGTTATATAACTTGTACATATAGCTCAAATGGTTCTAAGGTCCCCGATTGTTCTCTGTTGGCAACTTTGTAAGAGAATCCAAGTGAAAAAAACTTACCTGATCCCCCTAAAATCACACAATCATGAGAGAATTTTTTTTCTCTTAATGATTTTAGATATAAGGTTTTGAATGCATTGTTATGGAGCAGGAATAACTAAAAGAGACTTTAGTACCTAGAATGTAGTGCTACAATTAAAAAAGTAACACATAAACTATATGACATTAACCAGAGGACTGAGTGGCTAATGGATGCCTCATAAACATCAAGAAAAGTCTTTAGTGTAATTTGGAAAAATAGTAAGGAAATTTTTCTTGGAAGCTGAAGGAAGGGTTATTCTTGTTATATAAAGGAGAAGAGTTTAGTTTAAAAAATGTTGTAAATAACATGGAAAATAGAAAATGTACCAAGTAATCTGGTACATTTCATCAAAGATGTTTCCATAAAAATGTTGAAAGTGCCAACTGGCATTATATAGCTGTATATGATAACATAAAGCTAGAGAAAAATAAGCTATAAATGTTCTATTTTCATGAAAAATTTAGAGGAAATAAAAAGAAGTTAGGAATTTTTAGCTTAAAACACTACATTATATTGTCATCTATTTGGAGGACAAAAGACTCTTAAGTAAGAAATATACTTAAAGACCATCTCAGCAGTATAACTATTTAAACCCTTTGTTGAAGAGTTTGGAAAGATTTAAAGAACATCTTTTGGACTCTCTCAAATAGAAAAAATGCTTCCACAAATTTTAAAAGCATTCCTCCAACATATCTTAGTAAAGGAGAACCCTATCCTGAGGAGATATGTAGTCATGGCTTCTGCCTAATGAAAATGTCTATATAAGGGTGTTAGTTTAGAATCATCTTTGGGGGGCATTGTTTGACCTAACACAAATTATTTCTTATATAAAAAGATTTTTAAATCATATAATCTTCAGCATGCAGTAAGATATACAGAGACAACTGAAACTCCTATAAATCCTTGGGAACCCAAACCATTTAAGGGTAGGAATAAGGATGAGGAACTTTTCAAGATGTAAACGTAGTCTGTCTTGCAGGGGAAGGGGGGGAAGATGATTGAGAAAACAATTATCTAGATGACAACTAGAGAAAAGCCAGGGAGAACCATATCCAGGTAAAAATACTGAGATCTGATCAAGGAAATCATGATATGTTTGACTAGATTGAGAATTGCTATGGACAGATTTTTGGTATGTGCCACCATTCTGGCCATTGCTGAGCAAAAATGACTATTTCATTTGTCCTATTCTTTTAACACCATTGCACATTGGGTAGTCTTTTCCTGGAGCCAAATTCAAGTGAAGATGAGTAATATTCTTAAAATGTTATATAAGAGATAATTTATATTAGGGCAAATAATATCTCCCAAAGATGTTTATAAACTAATCTGCTACTATGTTGTCCTACGACTTCAGAAATGTTCAAAATATCAGCATAGAGGAATCATTCTGGATTAACTGTGGGGCTCCAAGGCAAAGACAAGCACTCTTACAGGAGGAACGCATGGAGTCAGACAAGAGAGAAGGTGCTAGGAACATAGCTTAAGAGATGGAGTAAGGAATCACAAATTTAAAAAATGCAGATGGTCTCTAGAAGCTAGAAAAGGCAAAGAAGGGAATTTTCCTCTGAAAACTTAAGAAGAAATGTAATCATTAATTTAGATTTCTGGTTGTAGTTTTCTGACTTCAGTTTTAGACTTCATATATAATGGAACCAACAAGTATTGTATTAAGCCACTAAAGTTTCATCAATCTCGTATAGCAACAATGAAAAATTAATACATCACCTCTAAGGAAATTTATCATCACCTGGAAATTATTGGATTATATCCTGGACTTTATGGTTAAAACTAAAGTTGTTTTAACTAAAGTTGTTTTAATCTTTGGACATCTTGGAGGTGAAATATATTGCATTTGTAAGGATATAACAGGCAGCTGAGGAGCAAAAAATAGTATATGATCTCTAAAGATGTCTTCCAATGAACCATCACAAAGGTGTTTTGACTTTTGTGTAGTCCATTCCCATTGACTCTTTTCTAATCCTGTGACTCACATCTAACAAATATAATATAGTGAAAATGAAGCTGCTAGAACCTTCACAGCTTCTGCCTGGTTCCCTTTGAATGCTCATTCTTGAGATGATACCTCCTAGAATCTACCTACCATTCTGTGAGAAACCACATGTATGTGCTCTGGTCAGCAGCTATATCTGATACTTTCAGCCACCTGAACCATCACAAACATTGAAATTAATCAAGCTTTCCATGATTTCAGGCCCAGCCACTACTGACAAGTACATGAAAGACTAAATGAGAATCATCAATTAAGCCTGGAGTACACACAGAACTTTGAAATATAATAATAAGTAGTATTTATAAATTGCCAAATTTAGAACTGCTTATTATACAATCATAGATGATAAGAATGTTTCATTAAGTCATGATAATAAAGAAATCAATCATGATTTGCTATTGATTTGTATTTAATATTAATCATTTCATTAAATTATGACTTTAATAAATCAATCACAATTTGATATTAAGATTAATGTTAGGCGTTCTTATCCTTTCATAAAAAAGCAAGCCACCAAACACTAATTGATTTAAGTTTTAGCTAAAATTATAAGAGTTAGAGAAGACAGGAGAGTCATTCTTTTCTGGTTTCATGAGGCAATGACTGAACACTATATGTAAGGATGCACAAAGGACTATGAGAGCCATGAAAGGGGTACATGATCTAGAAGGATTTATAGAAAAAATAATGCTTACAATTTTAAAGAATTAACTAAAACTAGAATATGGAGAAGCTACAGTCATTCTGATTTACTACTAAACGCTAAACAAAGTATGCACATTTAAATATAGAACACAAGAAACAGATGCAAAGAAAATTACAAAGAATGCAGAACAGGTAGAAAATTAAACAGTTAAAATATTAAGGTGAGTTTATATGCATATAATTAGATGATGGAATGCAAGTCATTATTTGTATATACTGTGAATGAGAAACTCCAGAATTAGTAAAGTACCCAAATAACTTTATTTTAAAATATAAACAAGAAAGCTTGAAGAAAAACTTCTATACAAGAAAGTCTCATCAGCAAGAAAATGGAATAGAATTTTATAGTACTTATTCTCCTGCAGAAACATCAATTTGGACAACTATCCATGCATGAAAATGACAAGACTAAGGAAACCAGGTGAGAGATTACAGCTTGAGTGTACACAGCAATAAGAAAAACTGCATTGAAGAGGGTAGTAGGTAGGATAGTTTTATATTACAAGTATCACTCAATTTCAGGGAACAGAACATCCCTCTGTTTGGGGGAAGGAGTCAGAAGTGATTACAGATTTTCCCTGAATTTCAACACTATAGCCATGACAGTACACCTGAACATCAGAAAGGACCCATTCAATGGCTCTAGACTCCAGGCCATTACCCACAGGTTGAGTCATCAGACCTGCCCTGGTTGTAGGCAGGATTCCACAGCCCTAGGCTCTGACCTTGCTCAGAAGATTCAGCCACCCATGACTTCCAACCAACTGGCTCCAGACTCTTAATCAGTGCCAGAACTGGATCTTCCTCAGTCAGGCCCAGACTTCAGAACTGCACTATCACCAGGCCATCCTCCACAGACTCAGTCTCTAAATCGCCTCTAGCACCAGGCTAGCTCTCGTGGTTCCAGGATTCAGGCAGTTCACAGCACCACACAGACACACACAGACTTAGTTATCAAGATGGTACCTAGAGGCTGACCTTCTTGATTTGTTCCAGATTTCAGACCAGACCAAAGCAAAGCAAAACAACACAGCTCTAGGCTTTAGGCCCACCCCACTCCACGTTAGCACCACGTTAGCTTCAGACAGCAGGCTATCACCTACAGACCCAGCTTCCAGGCTTACATGTTAGTGCTTGAAACTTCACCTTCCAGGGTATTCATTTTGTCCATACATCTCAGTAAACATAATATGCTATAGCACACCCAGAGGCCAGTAAACTCCAATGCCAGGGTGGACCCTACGGATGGAGGTTTCAGGACAATCCTTAGAATCACAGACTGGAGGCAATTACCCTGGTCTTAAATTCTAAACCATCACAGTGGACTCAGACTCAGGGCCCATTCTACCTCTTGGCTGGTCCCTGTAAGTTCAGACTCAAGGACCTCCTCATTCCCAAGGTCTGCCTCCATAGGCCTAGTTTTCAGGTTGGCCCCCTACCAGGCCCACCTCTATGAATTCAGGCTCCAAATTCCCCCAGCCTTGCAGACCCAATAAATAGGTCCACCCTGGTGTATCCAGGCTCCTGTCTCCATTCTGTAGACACAAACACCAGGCCAGGCTGCCTAAGAACTCCAGCAGTAAGTGGGTCCATGGATCAAGACAGACAGGCTGCCAAAATCTCTGGATGGTCTGACTGATGAAGGAAAAAGAAAATGCCAGTTTTCAAAGACTCAAATTTCAGTCCCTATTTCTTCCAATGTTCAGACACCAATACACATTCATGAGAATCAAAACAAGTAAGAAAACATGATACTCCCAAAGGAAAAATACAAACAACCTGCGACTAACTCCAAAGAAATAGAGATTTATGAACTGCCTGACAATAATTCAAAATAATTTTTTAAGGAAATTCGGCAAACTTTAAGAAAACGTACAGCAAAAAATTCAATGGAACATCAAAATAAGTGACAAAAATGAGAAATTTAACACAGAATTTTTTTTAAAACTCTGGGGCTGAAAAATTAAATAAAAAATATAATAGCATCAATGGCAAAATTAACTAAAAAAAGAAAGAATCTGAGAACTTAAAAAGTAATTATTTAAAAATACTTAGAGAAAAAAGAAAAATACATGGAAATGAATAAAAAAAGTGAAAGGAATTAAAACATTAAAAGAATAAATATTTGAATAATAGGCATTCAATAAGGAGAAGAGATATAGAATTTGGATTATTAGCTATACACTAATAATGAATTGTGCAAAAAATGAAACCAATAAAACAACTCCACTTATAGTAGCTACAAAAAGTACTTAGGAATAATTTAGCCAAAGAGTTGAAACAATATATATCCAAAACAATAAAAAATGGTGAAATAAATTTAAGAATATGTATATTAAAAATAGAGATATTTCATGTTCAGATATTGGAAGAATAAATAGTTACAATGTCCATATTACCCAAAATGATCTGTATAATCAAAGTAATCCATATCAAAATCCTAGTAACATTTTCACAGAAATAGAAAAATCAATCCTAAAATCTATACAGAACCAAAAAAAATAAAAAAGGGCAAAGCAAACAAACAAAACAACAACAAAAACCCTAGAAAGTCTAAGCAATCTTTAGCAAAAGAACAAAGCTGCTGGCATCACACTGACTTCAAAATATACTACAAAGCAATAGAAACAAAAACAACATGGTACTGACATAATAATAGACACATAGCCTAATGGAATAGAATAGAGGACTTAGAATTAGAAATAAATCTGCACATTTACAATAATTGCTTTAAGGAAAAGGTGGAAATAACACATAACATGAAAAGGCAGTCTTTTCAATAGATGATGTTAGAAAAATTAAACATGCTGAAGTATAAATTAAACCCTACTTGTTTTTATACAAAAATCAAGTCAAAATAGATTAAGAACTTAAAAATAAGACCTGAAATTACAAAACTACTAGCAAAAAAAAAAAAAATACATGGGGGGAACATGTCCACAACATTGGTCTGAGCAATGATCTTTCTATGGAGATGACCCCAAAAAGCACAGGCAAGAAAAACAAAAAAATAGACAAATGGAACTAAATAAAACTGAAAAGCATCTGCTTGGCAGTGAAAATAATTAATAGAGTAAAAGGAAAACCTATGGAGTAGGAAGAAAGCTTTTCAAACCACATCCAAATAAAAAGTTAATATGCAAAATATAGGAACTCAATAGCAAGAAAACAAAAACCTAATTTAAAAAATGGGCAGAGGACCTATGTAGATTTTTTTTAAAAAAAGATAAACAAATGACCAACATGTGTATGAAAAATGTTCAACATTACTAGTCACTGGGGAAAATACAAATTAAAATCACAATGAGATAAAACTTCACACCTGTCTGAATGATTATTTGAAGAAGACAAAAGATAACAAGTTCTATTGAGAACGTAGGGGGAAAGGAGCCTTTCACACTGTTAGTGAGAAAGTAAATTAGTACAGCCATTACAGAAAATAGTATGGAGGTTCCTCAAAAGTTTAAAAATAGAACTACCATAGGATTGAGCAATTCTACTACTGGGTCTATACCCAAAGGATATAAAATCAGTATTGCAAAGAGATTCCTGCAATCCAGTGATCATACAGCATTATGCACAAAGCCAAGACACAGACTAGACCTAAATCTCCATCAAAGATGAATAACGAAAATGGGGCATGTAAACACAATTGAAAAAAAATTCTGCCTTACAAAGAAGGAAATCATGCCACTCACCATAACATAGATGAGCCTGGAGATTATACTAAATAAAATAAGGCTGTTATAGAAATACAAATACCACATGATCTGACTTACATTGAACTCTTTAAAAATACTGAACTCACAGAAGTAAAAGGTAGAATGGTGGTTACCAAGGGTTAGGAAATGGTATTGGGGTGATTTTGGTCAAAGGATAAAAAATTTCAATGAGATATCAAAAATAATTTCAAAAGATCAACTATGTGTATGTAACAGTATTTTCAAGAACAATATTGTGTTCTTGAAAATCATAGACTACATTTTACATGTTCTTATTGCAATAAAGCAAAGAGCAGTGTGTGAAGTAATGCACATATTAATTGACTCAATCTCACTCTTCTACAAAGTACATGTCTTTCAAGCCATCATTGTACATAGTAAATATATGCAATTTTCTTTTTTGGTACTGGAAATTGCATCTAGAGTTACTTAATCACTAAGCCACATCCCAAGCCCTTTTATTTGTTTATTTATTTATTTTTATTTTGAGACAGGGTCTTACTAAGTTGCTTAAGGCCTCATTAAGTTGCTGAGGCTGGCTTTGAACTTGCAATCCTCTTGCCTCATCCTCCCAGCTGCTGGGATTACAGGTATGGGCCACCACACTTAAATAAAATCTCTACAAAGAAACAAGTCATTAAACAATAATAGAAAAGAGAAAACATTAAAAGATAACATGGAAAAAATTTCTGAGCACTCAAAGTATAAACCAAGATAGTTGAAAAATATTTCAGAAATTCAGGGGTTAAATAACTGCAACCCTAGAATCTTACATGCAATCAGATACTTAAGAAAACAAAATCAAAGTTATTTTAGAAAGATAAAAATTGAAGGAGTCTATTAGCAGTTCTACCCTGGTAAGGAACTTGTGAAAGACCTACTTTGGGAACAACAGTGTTGAAACAAGAAAGAAGGGCATAAATTTAAAAAGCAATTATGAACAAAGATATTGTTATCATGTAGCTGAAAATAATGAACTAACAAATATGTGATAATAACAACAATTACAGTAATGTAGAATAAAATCAAACCAAGATTGGCATAAAAGTGGACAAAATACTACATAAAAAGAGGAGAGGATAAGGATAAGAGAAGAATTAATTTTAAAAAAATTCTATTCAATTCAAAAGAAGATAGAAAATAAATTGAAAACATAAACAACATAAAATACATTACATATAATGTTTATGTAATAATATGTTAATTTACTAAACTCCTAAGTTAACAGGGAATAGTTTAGCAGTGGTAAAAATAAAAGTACATTAAAAATCTGTCCTTACGTAAGATTGTACAATAAGATGCTATCTGACAATCAGAACCTGGATCTGATTATAAGGGTGATGAAACTGCAATGAAAATTAAATATAGAAGCCCCTCAATCAGTCTACTTTATTAGTCATGGTCTTGTTAAGAAGGATTCTGTTAGGTCAGAATTCTGTCATACTAAGTTCAAAAATGCAGACATTGGATGGGAAAGTTTGGAAATTATAAATTCCTAAATTTCCTTACCCCACTGGGCCAGAAATCCATGTATCTGCCCTTCTAGAAGTTCAGTTCAACTTTCACTCTAGGGCAATCACACTATGCAAGGTAGCATATAGTCTTGCCCTAAGCATATAATGCAGCACATCCCTTAGCCAAGTTCTTACAAAAGAGCTCCACAGAGATTTCTTATTCTACCCCTCCCCCCCAGCATAGGCACAGCTTCCTTTTCTACTCTGGCTCATCTCTTGAATTCCAGCAGGCTGCCCAGGTCCACCTAATCAGGTCTGCGGAGTGGCTGTGATCTTCTTGAAATCTTTCTGCTGCTCCATCCTCAGCGTGTTATCTTCAGGCAAAGAGCTGTGGTCACTGCAGGACTTAAAGTTCACCTTTCTCATAATTTACATTCATGGGCTGCTCCTTGTTCACAGTCTAAAAACTGTGATCTCACAGATTTCATCCATTTTATGTTTCTTTATATTAAAATGTCTATGCTGTTACTAAGTACTCTCACCATCAGAAGCAAAAGGCATTTTGTATTTGCAAATGAACATTAAATATATATTTTTTTAAATTTAAATTGCACAATCTTTTTACCTTAATTTGGGAGATAATTAAGAACTTCCACACGTGTTCATTTAATAAGCTAATTTGAGCTGTTCTACAATGTATACATATTTCAAAACATTACATTGTACAAAATAAACATATACAACTTTTATTTCCTAATTAAAATAAAAAGCTATTACACAATAAATCAGTAAAATATGTTTTATATATAGTTCAATAAAATTGGAGTTATACTTAATATATATGATATAAAACAGTATATTAAAGGTGCTATTTATAATCCATGTTAACAATGCTATAATTATTCCCATTTAATATGAGGAAATTGATGATAGTAAACACCTGAAGTTTCTAAAAGACTGGGCTCTTGTAACCATAATATTTGTTTGTGGTCAGGCCCCACAAATTATTAGCTGTGATTTTAGGGAAAATATTTTTAACTTATCTGTTCTTCAATTATCTCATTTGCAAAACAGGCATTATATTGCCTAACTCAGAGTTGTAGAGAAAATCAAATCATTTACCTGAGGTGTACATAAGAACATCTGTCTCCAAAAGATTAATACTGGTATATGTGAGTTTCAAATACATGTCTGTGTAATGCCAAATTCTTTTACACTTAGCCACTTAGGTTTCTTCTTTTATATACTTTGATTCCTGGATAGTTTTAATTATTATTACCATTATGAAAAAGATCTACTTTAAAAGTTTCATTTACAAAGAGGTTATCTTTGAAATATAGAAAACATATGTATTTTACCACTAGCCAACTTTCCTGAACTCTTATTCTAATAATATATTTAATTCCTTAAGTTTCCTTAGCAACCAATTATACATTATACAAAAAAATAATAATTATCTTGTTTCTTCCCATTCTTAGATGGGTTCTTTGCTTCTCATAAAAATTAAAATAACTAAAACATTGGATGCAACACTGTTCAATATATGTGGTAATTAAGATAATTTTTGTTTTGTTTCTGATTTTAATAAGATGACTAATTTTTCACTGTTGAAAATGAAACTCACTTCTGTTTTTGAACTAATATCTGAATGATATCTTTATACTTTATTTGCAAAGAATGTAGCTATTTTTTTTACACATAACAAAAAGAACATTGAAGTTCTATTCTGTACATACTTTGAGTACTAAGGGAACCTCATGGATTTGTTTTCTTTTGACTTAAAGTTAGGAAAGTTTCAGAATTATCTTACTAAATTATCGTTAAGTGCTATTCATCTTGCCATCAACATCCAGAAAACACACAAGAAACATGTTAGTAATCATAACTAATATAATAACTAAACATGTTAGTAATCATAACTAATAAAATAACTAAAAAGAATCATTACTGTCTTTTCCATCACACAAACATTCAAGTATTTTCATATTTAGTTTGTTTACTTTTATTATAACTTTATGAATTTAAGACTATTTTAATAATGGCCCTGCTTCTTCACCAACAGAATTCAAATAACTGTTATTAGTTCACTTAGTTTATTGAAAGACTAGGTTTGTGGGAAAATCTCATAATGAAAATCTCATAAATGATTTCTTTGTTGAATTTTTGTTTTCTAGCATGTAATTCCCTCTCAAACAACAATAAGAAAACCAAAGACTAGATTTAAGAAGGCCAATACTGTTTTCCGTTTCCCATCAAGTATGATTTTAGCTTTTTTCTATGCCTATGTTATGCTCCCTTTCTTATAGCTAATTTTGTGTTCAGGTATTTATCTTTTTGCTACTTTAGATGAGTTAGAAGATTCTACTTTATCCTTTTATATTTGAAGTGGGAAAGATGGCCATTTTAATCATTTCTATTTAACTGCTTGAATGTTTCACATTAACTATTGCTTTAATTTTATTAATACATTAATTTGTTTTTCTTATTCTCTAATTTTTAAAGTTATATGATGAAACAATTTATTGGACTGCTTTTATAGCAGTTAATGCAGTTATTGCTAAAATTTACCTCTGATTATTGCTCTTCTTACTCTGTAATCATGATTGAATACTTCTTATTATAAAGTCAAGCAAAATGTGTTTTAATATCGATTTGTTTTCTGTTCAATAATATCAGAAATAAATGCCCATAGCAACACTAAATGTTTAAAAAATTACCTCATTCAGCATGATTAGATATATTTATACACAATGTTATTATAATCAGTTCACTCTATTCTTTAGGATTAGTAATATATTCATGTAGTATATAATAATTTTAAACAGATGTAAAGAAATAAATTAATCCGGTATGCTCTGAAAATTTCCCCATTTATTGGTGTGATCTTGCATTGGCATTATAATACTTGATATTTGATTCTATGTAATCAATTTTCAGAGGGCTACATAAAATGAAGATAAAATTTTATGAGAGATTATAAGTTTTTCATATAATATGTTATTCAAGGGTTGCTGGTATAATTCAGTGGTAGAGGACTTGCCTAGAATGTACAAGGTCTTAGATTCTATTTCCCTACTACCTCAAGAAAATATATACATTTAACACTATTTTAATAATGGTCCTGGTTCTTAACCCATAGAATTCAAATAACTATTATAGGACCACTCTGTTTGCTAAGACACCATGTTTGTTGAAAAATCATATATATATATATATATATATATATATATATATATATCCCATAATAATATAATTATATGCATAAATATAAATAATTCAAAAATTCAAAAATAAAATCTCTAATCTGAGTAATAGAAGAGAATACTATATTAAATCCAGCAGTGATATTTAAAGTCAGAATGCCTAGATATATTTTGGAGACTGTCCTAATAATTCACTTACCACTATTAAATCTAACCTTGTTTCTGTTATCCATACCAGACATTTTTTACTTACATAAAAAGCCAATAATTCTAAACTCCGGTGACACTTTAGAATCCTTTAAATGATTCTGGTGAGAAAATTTTAAATGTACAAGGTCTTAACCTAAAATCAATTAAATGGTAACTAATACATATCATAATTTTATGAATTTAAGACTATTTTAATAATGGCCCTGCTTCTTCTCCAACAGAATTCAAATAACTATTATTAATCTCAGATCAATTAAATGGTAACTAATACTTAATTTCTTAGTTCATTCTAATGTAGAGCCAACTTTAAGTACTATTGTCATATACTTTCAAACTGATATGATTCAAGGTGGTGACTAATAATCTCTAGTACAAAATATATTAAGCAATATTTAAACAAAACTGAACATATGCCCGTGTGTACATACATAAATATATATGGATATTAAGCATAATACTTTTGAACAATGACTGGGTCATTAAGGAAATTAAAGGGGAAATTTGGAGGGTTTTTAAGATGGAAAAATAGATAAGTTCACTCTCTTGGCTGCTCTGAGGTATGAAGTCAAGAAAATAGACAGCTTCTCAGCAAGATGGGTGAACAAAGAAAGTGGAAGGACTTTACTGGAATGTAATATTGGATACTCAAAGCAGATCAGAGACTCAGGAGGTTATAATAAAATAATTAAGAATCCCCAGTATCACAGTCACTGCCATGGCCAAGGTACCAGCCAGAATGGTCCTTCAGTGAGAAAAGTAGAGGGATAAGAAAATTAAAGGAACCTGTATTTTTAGGAGGCCTGACCCATATCTGGGAACAGAGATTTTAGAGGTCAGAGAACTGCCTGACTAAACTGAAAGATGGATGGTACAATATCCTTGTGAGGGAAAGAAGTCCCAACTCTCTCAGATGCATATGGAGGGTAGAGGAAAGAACCATTTTGCAGCTGCAGTACATGGGCCAGCAGCTGAGGGAGCCAATTACTGGTAAGTATGAGTTGGACCCAAAACACAGGTACAGCAAACCCATACTGCATGACATAGAGTGTGTCGAAGTAACCAGGAGAAAATTAAATATGGAGAGATGTTTACACAGGGGACAACTGATCCTGGATACCCACATGGCTCTCCCCTCATCTTCCAATCTAGTTGCTTGGAGGACCTGCTGGGAGAGAATCAGCTGGCTGGAAATTCAAAAGGGCAGGGTTGGAACAGATTAAGTTTGGAGACTGAACCCAGACCAGGATAGGTGGAGTCTGCAGGTGACATAGTGGACTAAGAATTGGTTCCTCTACCATACCAGGGGAGATCCCTGGGTTGAGGTCTTTCAGAATAGACTGGTAATTGCTGGGACCTAGAGGTGCACTGATTTAAAATATCTAGACCAACTGGAATTCAGCAAGGAGCCTGGACCATACCTAAGCCTAAATGCTGCATCTAAGAGTTTCACGTACAGGTTTATCTCTCTGCCTCTAGCAACCACACTCTTAGGGAGGAATTAGCATTATACTCCAGATCACCCCACCTGACCCTGCTGAGAAGGGAAGCTGAGAATCTATTGAACTCCAACAGAAACAATTCTTTAACTTTTCATTGAGTTTGTTTTTGTTTTTGTTTTTGTTTTACTTTTTTTCCCTTTCTCTGTTTAATTGTGAACTTAATGTTTCATGGATATTTATACATATTCATATTTTTTCTCATTTATATCATATATGTAGCCAGTTATTTTCATGGATCAAATTTTGAGGACTAGGCTGTTTGATTTTATTTATATAAAATCTCTCACTTATCTTTTTCCCTTGATCTCTTTCACTTTATTCTTATCCTAAGAGCCAATCTCTGTTGTTCTCTTCTTCACATTTCCTTTAATTCTTTACTTCTATCTTCATTCCTCCTCCCTTGTAATCATCACATCCTACATCACTTCTATTCTTTCCCTGTCCACTATTTGAAATTGTAAACCCTTTTGAAAAATTACTGTTTTTACTTTAGGAAAAAACCGTGATCATATCATTTCTGTTTATTATGGAAACATTGTAGATATCATAGCAGGAACTATTTGAGTTAATGTTATATTGTTTGCATTAGTTGTTAGTATTTATTACCCCATAAACAATGAGGTACTGGAAACCTTCAGGGATAATATAAGTATGCAGGATAGGAACTCTAGTGCCCCAAATATGTACTGTTAGATGGGTGGATACACAAATAACATAAAACAGCAAATGAACCAATTACCCCAAACAAACCAAGATTACTTCAATAACAGTATACATTGACACTATTGTGGAAGAAATGTCAGAGAAGAAATTTAGAATGGTCACAGTTAAACTGATCTATCAGGTAAGGATGATGTAAGGCACAAAAACAGAGAGAAAATACAAGACATGGAAGATTACTTCAATAAAGAGATAGAGATTTCAAAAAATGTCAAGCAGAAATGTTTGAAGTAAATAAATAAATAAACCAAATTAAAAATTAAATGGAAAGAATCACCAACAGAGTTGATGATTTGAAGGACAGAGTTTCAGGCAATGAAGACAAAATATATAATTTTGAAAATAAAGTTGACCATGGAAAAGATGTGTTAAGAGACCATGAACAGAACTTTCAAGAAATATGGTATAAAATATAAAGATCAGAGATAAGATTTATTGGGTTAGATGAAAGGTAAGAGATACAAACCAAAGGAATGCACAATCTTTTAAATGAAATAATATCAGAAAATTTCCCAAATCTAAAGAATGAAATGGAAAAATCAGATACAGGAGGCTTACAGGATCTCAAATATACAAAATTGCAACACACCCACACCAAGGAACATTATTATAAAGATGCCTAATATACAAAATAAGGATAGAATGTTGAAGGCTGCCAAACAAAAATAACAGGTCACATTTAGAGGAAATTAATCCAGATGTCAGCTGATATCTCAACCCAGACCCTCAAATCTAAGGGAATAATAGACAACAAGCTCTGAAAGAAAATGTATGCCTGCAAAAAATACTATGCCAAGCAAAATTAACCTTCAGAAAAACCTTCAACTATAGAAGAAAGTTAAAAGAATTCAAAACTAGAAAGCCTGCATAACAAAATATACTCAATAAAATATTTCATGAAGAAGAAAATAAAAATAAATAAAATTCATGAAACAGAAAAGGAGGGAACCCTTTTAACTCATTCTATGAAGCTATTGTCACCCTGATACCAAAACCCGATAAAGACTTATCAAGAAAAGCAAACTTCAGACCAATATATCTTATGGACATTGATGTAAAAATTCTCAATATAATGTTGGAAAATTGCTTACAAAAACATATTATAAAGAGAGTGCTCCATGATCAAGTTGGGGTTCATCCCAGGTATGAAAGGTTGGTTCAATGTATGGAAATCAATAAATGTAATTGATTAGATTTACATAGACTTAATGACGAGAATTATGTGATTATCTCAATACATGCAGATAAAGAATTGACAAAATTTAGCAGCCATTCATGCTCAAAACACATGAAAAACTAGGGGTAGTAAGAACATATCTCAGCATTTTAAAAGCTATATATGCTAAACCCAAGGCCAACATTATTCTAAATGAAGAAAAACTCAAAGCATTCCCTCTAAAACCTGGAACAAGACATGGATGCCCTCTTTCACAACTCCTGTTAAATATTTTCCTCAAAGTCCTAGCCAGAGCAATCAGACAAAAGAAAAAAATTAAAGTGACAGGAATAGGAAAAGAAGAGCTCAAACTATTCCTGTTTGCCAACAACATAATCCTATATTTAGAAGACCCAAAAAATTCCACCAGGAAACTTCTAGAACTAATAAATGAACTCAGAAGAGTAGTAGGATATAAAATTAACATGAATAAATTAATGGCATACATATACATCAGTGATAAATCAACTGAAAGTGAAATTTGGAAACCAATTCCATTCACAATAGCCTCAAAAAAAATACAATATTTGGGAATGAAACAATCAAAAGAGGTGAAAGACCTCTACAGTGAAAACTACAGAACACTAAAGAAAGAAACTGAAGAAGGCCTCAGAAAATGGAAAGATCTTCCCATGTTCCTGGATAGGCAAAAATCAACATTATCAAAATGGCCCTACTACCAAAAGTGCTATACATATTTAATGCAGTTCCAATTAAAATTCCAATAACATTCTTCATAGAAATAGAAAAAAGAAGTCATGAAACTCGTGTGAAAATATAAGAGACCCAGAATAGCAAAAGTAATCCTTAGCTAGAAAAGTGAAGCAGCAAGCATCACAAACCAGACCTTAAATTATAATATAGAGCTATAGTAACAAAAAGAGCATGACATTGGCATAAAAGCAGACGTGAAGACCAATAAAATAGAATAGAAGAAACAGAGACAAATCCACATAAAAACAGTTATCTCATAGTAGACAAAGATGCTATAAACATATGTTGGAGAAAAGACAGCCTCTTTAACAATCGGTGATGGGAAAACTGGATATTTATATAGCAAAATGAAAATTACCCCTCTTTCTCACCCTGCAAAAACCCCAACTCACAGTGGATCTCTGGACATTACATCAGAGACTGTGTACCTACTAGAAGAAAATATAGGCCCAACTCTCCATCACGTTGGCTTTGGACTGATCTTTCTCAACAAGACTCCTGAATTATAAGAAGTAAAATAAAGAATCAATAAATAGGATAGTATCAATCTAAATAGGTTCTTCACAGGAAAGGAAACAATTAAGAATGTGAATACAGAGCCTACACAATGGGAGAAAAATCTTTGCCACCTGCACCTCAGATTAAGCATTAATTTCCAGGATATATAAAGAACTCAAAAAACTCAACACCAAAAAAATAAAAAAGAATAACCCAATCAATACATGGGCAAATTAACTGAATAGGCACTTCACAAAAGAAGAAATATGAATGATCAGAAAATACATGAAGAAATGTTCAACATCTTTAGCAATTAGAGAAATGTACATTAAAACTACAGTGAGATTTTTACCTTACTCCAGTTAGAATGATAATTATAAAGAATGCAAGTAACAATAAATGTTGGTGAGGATGAAGGGGAAAAAATGTACATTCATACATTGCTGGTGGGACTCCATATTGGTGTAACCATTATGGAAAGAAGTATGAAGATTTCTTAGAAAACTTGGGAGTGGAACCACCATTTGACCAGTTATCCCCCTCCTCACTTATACCCAAAGGATTTAAGATCACCAATGTTACAGCAGCTCAATTCACAATAGTTAAGCTAGGGAACCAACCTAGGTGTCTTTTAAGAGATGTATGGATAATGAAAATGTGGTATATGTATATACACAATGGAATATTACTCAGTGATAAAGAATAATGAAGTGATGACATTTGCTGGTAAGTGGATGGGTCTGGAGATTATGCTAAGTGAAAGAAGCCAATGCCAAAAAAACCAAAGGCTGAACGTCCTCTCTGATATTCAGGTGCTAACACACAATAAGAGTTGGGGGAGGAAATAATATAAGTTCATTGTATTAGATAAAGGGGAATAAAGGGAAAGGAGGGGGAATAGGATGGGAAAGACAGAATAAATCTGACATAATTTTAATATATTCATATATGAATATACAATCAGTATAACTCCACATCATGTACTACCACAAGAATGGGAAGTTATACTCTGTGTCTGTATAATATGCCAAAATACATTCTACTGTCATGTATAACTAAAAAGATCATTAAAAGGTGGTCATTTTAAAAATACCTAGAATCAAATGAAGATGCAAACATACAAGAATCTCTGATATGCAGGAATAGCAGTGCTAGGAAGGAAGATTATAGCTATTAGGGCTTACATTTTTAAAAAGGAGGAGGAGGAGGAGGAGGAGAAACAGAAGGAAAGGAAGAAAGAGGGAGAGCCAGAGTCTCAAATAACCTGAGGATGTATCTTAAGGTCTAGAGATACAAGAAAAAAACTAATCCTAAACCTAGTAGAACAGAAAAAATAAAAATGACAGCTGAAATTGAGAAAATGGAAACTGAAAGAAAACTTAAAGGAACAATGAAACAAAGAGTTGGCTCTTGGAAAAAACAAAGAAGGTTGTTAAACCCCAGCCAAATGAACCAAAAGACACAGAGAAGATCAAAGTGATACAACAATTGGAATACAGAAGATCATAGGTAAATGGATCAATTGGAAAACTTATATTTCAATAAATAGAAAAATCTAGGGGAAAAATGGATAAATTTCTAGACATACATAACTTACCAGCATTAAAACAAGATAAGATAGAAAGGCTAAACAGATGAAGTGCAAGCAACATGGTTGAAGCCATAAGAAAAAATATGGACTCACTGCTAAATTTTAGCAGATCTTTAAAGAAGAGCTAATGCCAATGCTCCTCAAGTTATAACAGGAAATTGAAAGGTGGAAATAATAACTCATTCTGTGAAGGCTGTATCACCTTGCTACCTAAACTTCATACATATACTTCAAAGAAAGAAAACTTCAAAGATGAATATTATTGGTGAACATAGATGCAAAAATCTTCAGTAAAATATTAGCAAATTAAATTAAGGTCCACATTAAAAACATTGCACATCACAAGTAAGTTGGTTTCATCCCAGGGATTCAAGGATGCTTCAACATATGCATATCAATACATGTAATACATCAAATAAATAGAACCAAAGACAAAAATTACATGATCATCTCAATAAATGCAGGAAAAAAAAAAGCCTTTGAAAAATCTTAACCCACCTTCATGGTAAAAACACTGATGAAATTAGGGAAAGAAGGGTGTTATATTAATCTCATAAAGACTCAGAAAGAAAAAAAACAAAAGTCAACATCATACAGAATGGGGAAGAAAGGAAAGCATTTTTGCTGAAATCAAAAACAAAATAAGGATCTCAACTCTCACCAACTCCTATTCAACATAGCATTTTTAATTTTAGATACAGCAATGAGATAAGAGAAAGAAATAAAATGATACAAGGAAAGAAGACACATTAGACAGAAAAAAAATAAAAGTAACACTTCAACATATAGGCCCAGGCAAAGACTTCCTGAATAAAACCCCTATAAGTCAGGAAACAAAAGAAATAAATAGGATGTTATCAAATTAAAAAGCTGCTACACAGCAAGGGAAACGATTAACAGAAGAAACAACTGACAGAATGTGAGCCCTTTGCAAGTTACTCCTCAACAGAGAACTAATACCCATAGTATGTAGAACACTCGAAAAAATAAAAATAAAAAAACTCCACATTAAAAAAGTAGACCAATTAGTAAACAGGCAAATGAACTAAATATACTTTTCAAAGAAGTAGTATAAGAGGACGAAAATTATATGGAAGACATTCAATATCTTTATCCATCAGGTAAATGGCAATTAAAACTACACTGAGATTTTATTTCACCCTCTAATGAGAATGGCAAACATAAAATTATGCTAAGTGAAAAAAGCCAATGCTGAAAAACCAAAGGTTGAATGCTCTCTCTGATTTGTGGATGCTAACACACCATGGGGGTGGGGCTAATAGAAGTTCAGTTGATTAGACAAAAGATAAGGAAGGGAAGGGAGGTGAGGCAGGAATAGGAAAGACAATGGAATGAACCTGAAGTAATTTTCCTGTATGCATAAATGAATTCACCACAGTATAGCTCCACATCATGTACAACCACAAGACTGGGATTCTGATTAGAATAAGATATATTCCACATTTGTATTAATGTCAAAATATATTCTGCCATCATGTATACCCAAAAAGAACAAAATTTTTAAAAAGATATTATATATACTATATATATAATATATATATATATATATATATATATATAATATATATATATATATATATAATACAAATAAGAATAAATGCTGAAGAGGATGCAGGAGAAAAGAGCTTTATACACTGTTGGTGGCAATGTAAATTATTACAGCCATATGTAAATCAGTAAGGAAGTTCTTAAAAAAAACTAAAAATAGAATTACCATATTATCCAGCTATACTCTCTTTAGTATTTACCAAAATAATTAAATTCAGCATATTTGAAAAATACATGCATATTCATATTTATTAATTATAACATGATTCACAATAACCAAGGATGGAATCATCCTAGGTGTCCATCAATAAATGAATGGATAAAGAAAATGTGGCATATCTAGCAATGGACTTTTATTATTCATAAAGAAAAATGAAAATTGTGATATTTTCAGGAAAATGCATGGAGCTGGTGCCAAAATTTTGAGCAAAATAAGATTCAGAGAGAAAATAATTAACCTTGCTATTGCATATTGAAGCTAGAACAAAACAACAATAAAATGAAGACCAGTAAAGTACAGGAAGGGGATTGGGAGAGAGAGAAGGGAAGCCTGGTAAGCTATCAGAGAGTAAAATTTATCTATATACGTTTTTATGTATGCACAAATATGCTACAATAAAACCCAACAATATGTTTAATTAATATGGTACAATCAAAAAGAATTTTTTGAAAACTCAGTAGTGAAGACAATGTGAGATGCAAAAAAAACCCAAAAATCATTATAGATCACTAGAACAAAGAGGCCATGCAGATTTAGTCACTAGTTTTTCTGACAGAAGTACAAAGGCAAATCTATCAATGAATGATATTATTTTCAACAAAACATGCTGGACATCTATATGCAAAAAAAGTATTATTTATTTAAATATTAAACCTACATGTATTAAGCATTTAGGAGAAAACTTGAGGGAAAAAGCTAAGAATTTTTAGGTTCAACACTAAATGCACAGCCCATTTAACAAAATAAGTAATAAACTGGGCTACATCAAAATAAATTTACTTTATGTGAAAAAACATAACAAAATAAAAAGACCATCCATAAACTGGCAAAAATATTTGTAAATCACACATCCATAAAGAACTCTAATCCGAGTAGAAAAAAAGAAAATAAAAAATAAAAACTTCATTGAAAGTAGGAGTTATTGACAAAACACTACCAAGTAAGATGGCATGGACTCAGAAGAACAGATAAGATCTGGGCTGCAGTTTTTCAGGGGACTGATAATAGTATCCTGGCAAATCCCAGGCAATAGTCTATTGAAATGCAAATTTGAAGTATACTTATTGAGCTAGCTAAAAAACAATGAATGATGCAATGGCAAATCCTGGTGAGAATGTGGAAGAACTGCAATTGTCCTACATTGTTGGTAAAAATGCAAAATGGTACAGCCATTTTTGAAAACAGTTTGGCAGTGTTTTTATAGAGTTAAATATACACTTTTTATATTATCCAGCAATGCAGTTCTAGATATTACCCATGAGAAATTAGGAGTTATATTTGCCGCAGTCTGGCTGGGCACAAATCACCGAGCCGCCACAAAGCACTTGTATGTTCAAACAGGAAACGTTATTGCCTGAACTCCAACAGCACTCCACACACACTCCCTGGGAACTCTCCCGAACACTACCCACATGGCTCCTCTCCAGCACACCACACCAACCCGAACTCCCTCCACTGGAACTTTACCAACCAACACGAACTCCCCAGGAATCCTGCGAGAACTCCAAAGTAGTGGGCACCTGAAGAAGACAGCAGGGGTCTATATACAACTGAATCATTCTAGCATCATCTTAATGGGTTGCCTCTCAACCATTACTTCTGGCAAAATGCCAGGGGCCATTCTGACTTGGCTATGGCTCTCAACATCTCTCCCCTTCTGTTTAATTAAACAACAAGCAATGTGGCTTAGGGACCGTGCCTGTCTTAGGTTGTCCAATACTACATATGGTCCTTACCCATCATCGGATGAGCTAACCTCAAGGCGTCAGCCTCCTGTCTTAGGTTGGTACCATTGCAATTGGATCTTACCCGTCATTGACTATCGGTCCAGCATACAGCCATACTTGTGGACAGGCCTTTGCACCAGTGGGGGGGGTGAGGTTTTTGCCTCACCTCTGTTGGCCCCCAAATTTGGCCTTGGTGCCAGTGGGGGGTTGAGGTTCTTTGTCTCACTTCTGTTGGCCCCCAAATTTTAGACCATCACAAGCAGAAGGGAAGAGGATGCAAAATGCCACGACACCAAGCCAAATGACGGTTCCTTTTGGAAAAATTGTACCACCGATGACACCATCAGCAAAGATACCCCAGCACTACCACAATTCGCTGCACCAGCAGATAGTTCACAATGCAGACAAGTGATACATAGTCCAGGCAAGTTCTGCAAGCAGTTCAAAGCAGAGGAATCTATTAATATGTTCATTTCCTCCCAAAGTAAATCGACTCCTTGATTGAGCATCACTTGTTGAGTTACATTATTCATTGATGCAACAGTTTATACAGTTTGTTGTGATAGCTATCGCAGAAGCTGTAGTTTGGTTTTATCTTTGTCTTCACCGGCACTGGGATAAAGATAGGAATTCTGGCAATGATGGCTAAAAAAAATTATGTAACATTCCAGCAGACACTAAGAAAACAATTTTCTGAACAATTTACATTATCCTGAACAGAACTATTAAATATAATGAAAAGGAAAGGTGAAAGTAAACAAACAGATCTGTTAACCTTTTTATCTTTGTGTGCTAATAATACATCATCCATATAGTGAAATATTTGTAGTTCAGGATTTTGATTTCTAAGTGGCTGGATTGCTTTGTTAACATAAATTTGACACATAGTTGGGCTGTTAGCCATCCCTTGAGGGAGTACTTTCCATTCATATCTCTGATCGGGACCTTCATGATTTAGTGCAGGGACAGTAATGCAAAACGTGGACTATCCTCAGGATGAATTGGAATTGAAAAAAAACAATCTTTAATATCTAGAGCTAAAACATACCAGGTTTTTGGCAAAGCAGACAATTGAGGAATACCTGATTGAGCAGGTCCCATAATAACCATCTCTTTATTAATGGCTCTTAAATCTTGCAATAATCTCCATTTACCAGATTTCTTTTTAATGACAAAAATGTGAGTATTATGGAGAGATATGGAAGGTTGTATATGTCCCTCTGCTAATTGTTGTTTGACCAGGTCATGGGCTGCTTGTATCTTTTCTTTAGTCAGGGGCCACTGAGGAACCCATACTGGTCTTTCTGATTTCCAAGTAATTTTTATTGTCTCAGTGACCCCTCCTGAAAACCCAATCCATGTCTATCTATTTCTTGATCTATTTGTATTGGCACCACTATACTTTGTCCTTTTTCTCCTAATCTTTTTCCTTTCCTAAAACCTTGTCTAGCCATAATAGTGGGCGCATTTGGATTGATGTTATTTGTTAATGTCAAACCTAATTATCTAGGACAAATCGTCCCCATAAATTTATAGGAAAATGATCCAATACATATGGCTGTATAGTTCCTTCACATCCTTCAGGATCCTTCCAATCTAATACCATTGCACTTCTATGGGGATTAGTTGCCATTCCTAGGCCTCGAAGCGTTTGAGTGACTTGTAAGGGCCAATGTTTTGGCCATTCTTGACGAGAGATGATGCTAAGGTCTGCACCTGTGTCCAGTAGCCCATTAAATTCATGTCCTTGAATATTTAGTTTTAGCATTGGGCGAGAATCTAAATTTAAAGACAGCATAGCCCAATCTACACCTGTGGAGCCTAATCCCCTGGAACCTCTTTCTATAGTATTACTGGAAAATTTATCATGCAGGCTGGGTATTATTAATAACTGTGCTATTCTATCTCCTGGTGAAATTACTGATATACCTCTTGGAGAACTAGCTATAATTTTTATTTCACCTTCATAATCAGGATCAATTACCCCAGGACTTATCATAAGTGCTTTTAGAGTAGAAGAATATGTCCTAACAATAAGCCTACTGTTCCTTGGGGAAGAGGTCCTTTTACTCCTGTGGGAATGATTTGTACTCCCATCTCTGGAGTTAGTACTGCTCTGGCGGAGGCGCAGATGTCCAACCCTGTGCTCCCTCTGGTTCGTCTGATGAGAGATCTGATGGATAATGTGTCCTGGGCACTACCCTGATAGTGTTGCTGGGTTCCTCCAGTGCCCCGTATATTTGTGGTCGTGGGCCCCGGAGCATTGGGCCCCCCTGTCCGTTTTTTGGCAATGGAGCCCGATGCCTTTCTCCAGGATATCATGGGTAAACACCTGGTCCTTGTCCGTTTTTTGATAACAGAGTACACTCTATGGTGGTTTGAGAATGGCATTCGTTAGCCCAATGTCTCCCTGTACAGCATCGTGGGCAAATACCCGGTATTCTACCCCTTTGATACCTAGTTTTGTTAAATCCTCCTCCTATGGGGTAATTCCTTTTAAAATGTCCTATTTGTTCACAATTGTAGCATGTTTTTGGCCTGGCATCTAAAGCCTGTTGTACTGTAGCTGCCAAGACTTGCCCTTGTTCATTAATGTCTCTACATAATTTAATATATGTGTTTAAATCTTCATGTTTCTATAGTCTAATGACCTCTCTGCACCAATGATTTGCTTGCTCATAAGCCAGTTGTTTTATTAATGGCATTGCTTGTTCTGTATCCCCAAAAACTCTGGTAGCTGTTTGAATAAGCCTATCTACAAATTCAGCGTAAGGTTCATTAGCTCCCTGTATTACCTTAGATAATTGACCTTGTAAATGTCCATGTCCTTGTAAAGTCTTCCATGCCCTAACTGCATCTGCAGTAATTTGTGAGTATATAGCAGGATCATATCTAATTTGTTGCTGCTGATCCTCATAAGGTCCTTTTCCTAACAACATATCTAGATTTCTCTGAGGATAACCGGCTGGTGCATATTGCCTAGCCGTCTCCATGCAAAATTCCTCATTGGCAACCTTCCATAACAAATATTGCCCTCCATTTAGCACAGCTTTACACATACTAGCCCAATCTGCTGGCGTAATGTTCAAGTTGGTAATGGATTCAACCATGCTTACTGTGAAGGGTGCTTGGGGACCATCGGTTGTTACAGCTTCCTTTAACTGCTTCACTGTTTTGATATCTAAAACACTGTGAATTCACTGCCCTCCTGCCTGCTCAAGTACAGGGCATGCTAATCTTTGAGGTCCTGTCTCAGGATCCCATCTATCAACTACGGGGGTTGGGGGCCCCCCAGCATATGTTGTCTCTATAGGTGGAGCTGTTGGTTGGACATTTCACGCTCTGGTGATAGAAAGGTGTTAGTAGCAGCCTCCTGTTGTAACTTTTCCCCTGATAGTTCTTCCTCCTTTAAATTTTCTTCCTCTGTCTGACTAGCTCGAGAGACCTTCTCTTTTACTTGATCTTCTACTGTAGTCTGAACTGAAGGCTTTGAACTAGGCAAACAAAATCGTACCGACGTCCATAACGGTAATGTGCCAACTGGCAGAGTTCCTGGGTTTTTCTTTTCCTTTTCCATTAAATCTTCACCATGATGGTCCCATTGTGATATATTCAACAACTCCTCCTTAAAAAGACATGGGCTACATTTTTGTATTGTATCAATGTATGCCCTGACTGTTCTTGGTTTTACTGGTTGCCTCCTTCCTGTAACAATTTACTTAACATTCTTTCAGTTTGTTTTTTGCTAATTTCTGACCCCATATTTCTGCTACAAGGATAATGCAACTCAACAAGATAACTCAAAACAAAACCAAAGCAAAACGGAACAAAAAAATCGTTGTATCAATTTTCCTTTTTTCTTGAAATGTATATTCATGGTCTATCTCTATCTCTTCCTCAGGGCCGAACAACTTCAAATCTTGAGCCAACCATTTTTCCCAGTTTGCCTGAGAAAGTTCTAGGGACAGGCAACTTGAAACAAAAACAAAACAAATCAAAACAAGAACACCTTGTTTTTTGAAATGGTCACCCATTCTCTCACCTTCCCTCAGGGGTGAGCAATTTCACTTACCCCAAGCTTCAGGTGTTCCCCACATGGGCCACCAACTGCCGCAGTCTGTCTGGGCACAAATCACTGAGCCACCACAAAGCACTTGTGTGTTCAAACAGGAAACTTTATTGCCTGAACTCCAACAGCACTCCACGCACACTCCCCGGGAACTCTCCTGAACACTACCCACGCGGCTCCTCTCCGGCACACCACACCAACCCGCACTCCCTCCACTGGAACTTCACCAACCAACGCAAACTCCCCAAGAAAACCGTGAGGACTCCAAAGTAGCGGGTGCCCAAGGCGGACAGCAGGGGTCTATATACAATTGAATCAATCCAGCATCATCTTAATGGGTTGCCTCTCAACCATTACTTCTGGCAAAATTCCAGGGGCCATTCCAACTCAGCTGTGGCTCTCAACATATATTTATATAAGTTTTATTCATAAACACCAAATGTGGAAACAATCCAAATATTCTTTAACTGGTGACGGATACATGGAGACAGTGGAATTCTGGTCAGCAATAAAAGTCATTACTGAACACACAATAGCATGGAGGAATCAGAATCATAAAGGACTGAAGGATTCTATTTTAATGAAAATTCTGGAAAAGGCAAAATTTTAGAAATAAAACCTAAAACAATTGTTGCCAGGATTTAGTGATGTGAAGAGGTAGTATGAAGAATTTTAGGAGTGAATAGTTCTGTATTTTGATTGTCATGGTACTTACATAGCTGTATTCATCTGTCCAAACTCATCGGATTAAATATGAAAAGGAATCAATTTTTCTAAATGAAAATACAAACGTTGCCAACCCTTATAAAATTTTTAATAAATAAAATATGTTTTCATACTTGTTTAAAAAATGAAAAGTCAATTTATTGCTTTTACAAACTAGAGCAAATCTCAAAATGGGATAGAGATTAGGAAAATACAAGGTCAAGTTCACTGCTGTTTATCTGGCTATTAATACTTCACTGGCATATCATTGAGATAAATTTGTCCTGACACTTGGACAGATAAACATTCTGTTTCTCCCCTATGGGCTTGCCAGAAGCAGCTTTCAAACTTTCTGAACAGACATGTACAGAATTCCAGACCTGCTATAGAAATAAATTGCAAATACTGCAGTACCTACAAATCAGCTAATGATCGCAAGCAAGGAGCAGAAAAAAAAAAAAAAAAAGAGAGAGTTGTAATCCAGACACCATGCTTTGTCTTTGATCATAAAAAGGTCTATTGAAATCAAATTTTGTATCAGGAAGCTTCATTAAAAAAATTTCAGGATATTAGCTTTTGATTACAATCCCTATGTAAGATGAAGAAATTGAGGTTTGGAGTGATGCAGTCAATTGTTGAAGGTCACTAAGTTAGTGATTATCAGGCTTTTTTTGTTGGTTGATTTTTCTCCTGATTCCCAGTACTACCATTTAATCACTGTGCCATTCTAGCATTTCAAATAATGTTTGGAGATTGAAGAAAGAGTTCCTACAATTTCTATGAGGCTACCAAGTATTTTGCCCCTCTTCAATCATTACCATCTAAATAAGGAATGCTGTCATACCCCATCAACTTGCTTGAACCAATGACAAGGAATTACATGTGATTCATTCCTTTTCATTCATCTCCCTCAATAAATGTATCAGTACCTTGTATGGTTTTATCTTCAAAATATACATTGGATATTTACTCTGCCCCCTCTTTACTAGGCCACAATACTGGGTCAGCATACTATTATCAATCTACTAAAAAAATTGCAACCAGATCTTAGCTGGTTTTCTGAGTCTACTGCCCTTCCTAAAATCCATTGACTAAACAACTTAAATAAAATTGCATCACTTAATATGTCAAGACATTGCAGTGTCTTCCCACTACATTTATTATAAAAATAAAAACTCTTGGTCTCCAGGGTCTTCCTGGGGTTACCTTGCCTCCCTCTCCAACTCTTCAGCACACTGGTGCTTGATTATGGCTTTGAATACACTGCAGTCACATTTTTTTGCTTCCATAACTGGAACAATTTTTGCCTCAGAACATTTTCTTTGTTGTTCCTGTTTTATTTTAACTACTCCTTTGCTGTTGTTTGAATGGCAAAATCCTTCACACCAAGTCCAATGTCTCCTCTTCAAAAAACATTTCCCTGTCCTGAATAGCAATTGATGAAGCATTCTCTTTAATCCTACTTAATCCCCTATCTGCTTCCTTTATAAAAAACAACACAAATCGGTTTGTATTTGTCCATTCTCTACACTAGAATATAATATTTCTCTACACTAGGAATACAGGAAACAAAGCAGTCTTTTGGTATGGTCGTGAGAGTCCTGAGCACAGTGCTTGGATATGACCAATACCAATAAAAATTATTTAACTGGGTAAATAAAAGCAGTAATTACTTACCCATCTTGATGGTCAAAATGCTTTAATCATATTACTTCAGGGTATTTTTTTTTTGCAGAAGTAATGGTTTAAGAATCTGTATCATAAATAACCTGAGTCAATTATCTATATTCCCACATATTTCTATGACACTCAAGGAATACATAGTATTTATTCTCATGACCTACTGCCCCATCTGTTAAGGGGCTTCCCTAGATCTATGTGGAACTGTGGAGAGCTCAAAGGCCAAGCAGGTGGGATAAATAACATGTGAATCCTCTTTTAATATGGAGCAAAATACTCTGATCACTGTTCTTGTACAGGTCCAATGTAAACTTGAAAATTATTAAATTAAAACCTTTAAATTTTAAAATTCGAAATCACAGTTACTACTTTAACTGTCAATTCTTTATGATTTTAGTAAAGTATTCCCATTAGAGACAAGAGAGGGATGGTTATAGCTCATAAAAGTGACCTATACAAATATCTGAAAACACAGGAATGTAGATTTTTTAGCATGATTTTCTGCTCTACAACAATGTTAATGTTTTATTGTTTTAGATTTTATTTTAAATGATCCTTGAAGTCTTTAAGTTCCGATTTAAGAATGTCATGCCTTCAATGGTTGTTACAGAAGACATAGAAATAAATTTTTAAGATATTTCAGAAACCCCTCTAGCTTTTACTCTATTATTGTTACTAATATACTACTTAGAATAATTTTACTACTCAGCTGGGAGTATAAGTGAATTGAAAACAGTATGCATGCCTTATATGCTAAGTGAACTTCAATAAACTATACTACAAATTCTGACCACCCCAGTAAATCAGATGTTAATAGGTTTTCCTCTTTATTAATGTTATAAATTTGCCTCTAAATGGCCCTCTAAATTTGAGGAATTCAAGATAATTTTTGATCCCCTTATTTATCATGGAAAAATATCATTGAAAAATATGTATTTTTCCAATATCAAAATTAAACATTGCCAAGACCACTAAATGGGCTCTTTGTATTGTATTGTCTCCAAGTGTTTCTATCAAATACAATTGTTAATTATTTTCAAATTATGCGTGTGTGTATCTGTGTGTGTGAGGGTATATAGGCATGTGTATATGTGTGCCCCAGAGCTGATCTACAGGGTTTTAGTGAACAGTTCACAGTGATACTAAAAATGGGTTTTTTTTGTTCTTATGTTTTCTTTCATTTTCTTTTCATTTGTTGGTGCTTTTCTTTAAGGCCTATTTAGATTCACATGAAGAAAAGTAGGTATTGATACAATGAATTAAAGAAGCCAGAGCTTAAACTAGCTAGCTAATAGAGTATTTCTATTGATTAGAAAGGCATATACTGAACAGAAATATTTCAAAAAAATCATTTATGGAAAAAATAATTCAAAACTAATGCCCTGTACCTATTTGTGTGCAACTAAATACATAGATAGCTATAAATAAAATTTTAAAAATAATTACTGATATTAAAATCTAAAGTTTAAATTGTAAAATGTCTAAATTACAACACATATGCATATATTGTTAAACTGAGAAGATAATTAAAATTAGCTATTATTCTGGTACTAAAAAGATAGTGTTTTATATAATTGTTTATTAATATAAATTTTGGAAGTTCTAAGGAGACATTTAAATGAGTTTTGACACAGTTTATTCCTTTTTCCTTAGAATTCTAACACTCCATAATTTGACTACAACTTTCTATTGTTCTAGTTCTTGATATTCTTTATTTTATACGAATTGTTTCTTTAACTGGGCGAGGTTGTGCACACCTGTAATCCCAGCAGCTCAGGAGGCTGAGACAGGAGGATTGAGAGTTCAAAGCCAGCCTCAGCAATGGTGAGGCACTAAACAACTCAGTGAGACCCTGTCTCTAAATAAAATACAAAATAGGGCTGGGGATGCATCTCAGTGGTTGAGTGCCCCTGAGTTCAATCTCCAGTGTTCAAAGGGGGGGGGGGAGTTGTTTCTTGAATTCTTCCTCTGTTCTAATCCCTGAATTTTTCTTTAGAATCCATCTACTTTCTCCTAGATTTGCTTATTGCCTATCCTGTACCAAGTGAACTTAAGAATGTCATGCCTTCAATGGTTGTAAAAAATCCTAATCACATAGTAATTAAAGAAACAATACTCTTAATTTCCACTATTGTCTCCCTTTATTTAATATTCTTTAATCCTCTTTCCTTTTAGGCTATTCCAACTATTGTCTCACCTCCCACAGTCATCTTCCTTTCTGGTGACTGGACTATTAGAGACAATCACATAGCCCTCATGATTTGTGTCAGCTACACATTCAAAGGTACTTTTATTCATTCACTTATTTATTAACTTACAATTCATTCCTTTGGTCAGTAAATGCTTATGGACCCACAACAATGGACTAGGCACTGCTTATCATATGGTGAAGAAAATTAAGAACCTGATCCTAGATACATATATTTTCACATAAACACAAAATTTTCAGGAATTAGCATGATCTAAGAACTAAAATTATGTTAAAGGTTAATTGTGTGCAGTTTTAGGGAAAGGACCTCTGATAATGTGACATTATATAAAGATCTTACTTAAGGAAGTGTGAGAAACAGACATATTGAGATATTGGGAAGAGTTACACAGACAGAGGGAACAGAAACTTCCTCCATTACCCCTGAGTAATTGCTTTTAAAAAAATCAATGCTCAGCATCATTATTAGAAGCAAAGGCTCTTGAGTCCCAATTCCTGAGTTAGAATCCAAGTGCATCACTTAAAACTTGTATACGCTTGACAACAATATACATTTAGTCGGGAGATCATTAGGAGACCACCAGCATTTTTAAGTTCCTATGTGAGCAAACTAAAACCTAATGAAAATGTAAAATAAAAGTAGAGACTTTGCTAAATGGAAATTTTTCTGGCTAGAAACTTTACCAATTGGAAGTCACCATCTAATCTCTAACTCCAGTTTTTTCAGTATATAGTTTTTTAACCGGAGAGTGAATTCAGAGGTGCTTTACCACTGAGCTATATTTTCACATCCCCAGCCCTTTTTATTTTGTATTTTGAGACAGGGTCTCACTAAGTTGCTGAGGCTGGTCTCAAACTTGCTATCCTCCTGCCTCAGCCTTCCCAGCCACTGGGATTACAGGTGTGCATCACTGCACCCAGGTGGTGTTTGTACTCTTACCAATGAAAAAATATCTATTCTCTATGTCTTACTTTTGCCTTCAGCCTACGAAGGTTTCAGGGGGAGTCTGAACATCTGGTTTTAGTGCTGCCCAATTCATGAATTCTTTAATGTTCAAGTATACTGTCAAATTTATTTTGCATAATGTTTTTTTCTTTGAATATCTTGAACAAGTTTACTTCTGTCCTTGTCCATAAAATTTTAATATTACTTACCTCTGTCTCTGGGAAATGACATTAGTTATGAGGATTAAATATTGAGTAAATATACATAAAGCATTCAGAGAGTTTCCTGAAATATAGTAGGTATTCAATATATTTTAATCCTTATACCCACTGAAGATTATTCATTCTTATTAAATTTGACATTTCTGTAGGTCTTACATTCTTCCTTCTTAAAAGTGTTTCTCGGTTTCCTCTAATCCCTTTGCTTAATATGTAAGTTGTGTCCTTCAATTATCACACAAATGATCCCCAGGTCCAAATGCTTATCAATGCTTAAGTGTATTATTTTAATTTACATATATATCCAAGAAGATTTGTCTTTTTAGCATTCTTCTCTATAGAACTTCACAGGACACATAATTTTTAATTCCTCATTCCGTGGTTATATGCATAATGTTCACATGTTCATGACCCTTAAATTCACATTATTTAACATAACAATGTAGGTCTGAGCACTCATCCCAACTGTAGACCTACATTGTTTTAGTCATCTTCTTTGCTGTTGTGACTAAAACACCTGACCAATACAATGGTAGAAGAGGAAAAGTTTATTTAAGGGATCATGGTTTCAGAGGTATCAATCCATTTAGAGCAGGCTCCATTCCTCGAGGATCTAGGTGAGGCAGGAAGACTGTGGCACAGGGAAATAGCTGCCTCTGGTTAGCATTCAGTTAATCCTATCTGGGATTAATTCACTGATTAGGTTAAGAATATAACCTGATCAATTCTCCTCCAAACTTCTTGCATTGTCTCACATGTGAGCTTTTGGGAGACACCACACCTCAACCATCTAAGAGACATCATAATATGGATAAAATTATTACTAATTTCCCTCCCCATTTTCAATCTCAAGACTTGAAGTCTTCCTTCATCTAGTAAACTAAGGAAAGACAAATTACTTAAAACAAAACTCTTGTAATCTCCCTTGATTCTTCTCTTTCTTCATACTTCATACTCTAAACATAATAACTTCAGGCTTTACCTACAAAAATACGGGAAATTTAACTCCAATTTCTATTGTTGTATCAAATACCTGGACTACTACAACTGTCTCTCAGTGGCTACTTTGACTTCGCTTTTAGCTCCCAACTAAGTATAGCTTCTTCACACAGCAATAAAAATAATGTCTATAAATATAACATTATACTCTAACACTTCTCTGCTTAAAACAGCCTTCCAAAAGCTCTCTACTATCACCTAAGTAAAATCCAAAGTTATTACTATTTCCTCCAAGGTATGTATGATTTAACTCCAATCTTAATGTTCTAGCTTGTGGCTCCCCTATCTACTGTGCCCAGCTAAACTGATATTTTTTTTTTTACTTTGTCCCTAGAAAACTTTAATTTTCTCTTTTCAAATATGTTTTTAGTTGTCAATGGACCTTTATTTCCTTTACTTATTTAATTATTTATATAATTATATATGGTGCTGAGAATGGAGCCCAGTGCCTCACACATGCCAGGCAAGTACTCTACCACTGAGCCACAACCCGAGCCCTTTAAACTTCTTTTTCTTAAGGCCCTTTAATGTATTCTTTAAGTTACTTGTAATATTCTTTCTTTGAGCTTATGTGGCTGCATTGTTTTCACCATATAAATCTCAAATCAAATGAAGATACTGATCTCCATACCAAGAACATGCTTAGCAAGTATCATAATTAAGAACATATTCCCTAGACTCAGATCTTAGTTCTGTTACTCATAAGGGCAAATACAAATTAAAATCAAGGGGCTTAAGTTTCTCTGTTGAATATAAACCAAAAAATTTCCTCATTTTCTTAGAGAATTTACTTTAGAAAACTTGTAATTGTATCTATTTTTCACTTCTTTTTAAAATATGTAAATCTTTTTAAAGCTAAATAAAACTCTTGCCAGCTTAACAATCCAGGAGCATACTCCTGTAAGACCTGAAAACCACCTCTTCTATACTTACCCATCAAGGAAGACAGTACCCTATCTCCCAGTGTCTGTGGGAAGGCAGAAGTCTACTCTAGGCAATGCCTCACTCCAAATTGCAAAACTGTCATAAAGACATGAGAAGTTTGTTTTTTACTATGGATAAAGTCAATTAGGTAGTACAAATGGCCACATTTACCAGGTGAATCTGAGACAACTTTCTGGGACATTGAGTTCTCTTACTTGAGGACTAGGTATGTAACAAGTTGCATCTGATAGTATGTGTATAAAGTGAGATTTCTTTGTAAAATCTTAGCAGATTGCCTGTTATGGGCATCACATTCTGATTTAGTGCTTGTTCTACAGTAAAATGGTTTTCTTTCTCTTCTACTTTGTGGACAGGTTTTCTGAGATGGCAAGAGATTCTGGTTTCAATATTTCCAACACTTACTACCTATGGTCTAGAAAGTTTCATAGCATCAGTATCTCATTTTCTTCATATGGAACAAGTAGGAGTAATAAAATCTCATAAATTTCTTTAGTGATACAAATGAATTAAACCACTTAAAGAAGATAATTTAGTACATTCAAAATGTTCGATAATTATTACTATAACAGAATACAATCTCCAGTAAGGCCATAAATTATCTTTATTAATTTTAATATGCACTTATTTATTATGTCTCCTTCCCTAAAAAATGTTCTATTTCTGATTTCTACATTTCAAGTGACTATTCAAAAGCATCAACAAATATTTCTTTACTGATTAAAGTGAACTTGAATATAAAACTAGAAGACGTGTCAAATATCAACAAAATAGAGGCATTCCAAAATCTGGGAATGGAACCACCTTTTGACCTAGCTATCCCTCTCCTTGGTCTGTACCCAAAGGACTTAAAAACAGCACACTATAGGGACACAGCCACATCAATGTTTATAGCAGCACAATTCACAACAGCTAAACTGGAGCCAACCTAGATGCTCTTCAGTGGATGAATGGATAAAAAAAAAATGTGGCATTTTTACACAATGGAAATTTACTCAGCAATAAAAGAGAATAAAATCATGGCATTTGCATGTAAATGGATGGTGTTGGTTGGAAAAGATAATGCTAAGTGAAGTTAGCCAATCCCAGAAAAACAAATGCTGAATGTTTTCTCTGATATAAGGAGGCTGACTCATAGTGGGGTAGGGAGGAGGAACATGGGAGGAATAGATGAATTCTAGATAGGGCAAAGGGGTGGGAGGGAAAGGGAGTGGACAGGGAATTAGCAAGGATGGTGAAATATGATGGACATTATTATCCAAAGTACATGTATGAAGACACAAACTGGTGTGAATATACTATGTATACAACCATAGATATGAAAAATCGTGCTTTATATATGTAATAAGAATTGTAATGCATTCTGCTGTCATATATAAATAAAAAAATTAAAAAGAATTGTAACATATTCTGCTGTCATTTAAAAAAAAATCAATATAAATTAAAAAAATAATAAAGTAACATCTAACTGTAAAAGGAGAGAAAGAGGGCTGGGGACGTGGCTCAAGTGGTAACACGATCACCTGGCATGCACGGGGTGCTGGGTTCAAACATCAGCACCACATAAAATAAAATAAAGATGTTGTGTCCACCAAAAACTGAAAAATAAATATTAAAAAAAAATCTCTCTCTCTTTCTCTCTCTCTCTCTCTCTCTCTCTCTCTCTGAGAGAGAGAGAGAGAGAGAAGCATTCCTTATTCTTTGTTCTTCGCAGTCTATTAGTAAGAGCCCATAAAGATATCTATATTTCTTTCTTTCTTTCTCTATGTGTGTGTGCACATGTGTGTGTATGCATGTGTGTGTGTGTGTGTATAAAACCATGCCTATATATATATATATATAAAACCATGCCAATATATGTGTGTGTCTGTATATATATATATATATATATATATATATATATATATACACACACACATATATATCTCTGTATGTCACACACCATGCCTTAGTGATTATTTATTTTTAGAAAAAAAAATCTTATAATAGTTTATTAAAATTATGACTGGTTTACCATTAATAGAAATATATTAATAATATTTGACTTCAAATTAAAAAAATTGTAATATATTTCAAACAATGTTAAAAGGTTTCAGTGCTTAAGGGAAGCTTCAAGATTCATTTATATGCAAAATTTCTCATTTCAAATAAGAACAGATAATTTGAGTGTTAAGTGTTTTATTTTCATGCTTTTTGCTTTTTTTTTAATACAGTATCTTTTATTTTATTTATTTATTTATTTTTTGTATGTGGTGCTGAGGATCGAACCCAGTACCTCACACTTTTTGCTTTTAATTACAGGCAATTTATACATATATATCAACATTAAATATATATATATATATATATATATATATATATATATATATATATATATATATTTTCATGTATTCATAATTATTAGTTAACTTTTTTTTTTGGTGCTAGTGATTGAACCCACAGCCTTGTCCATGTGAGACAAGCACTCTAAAACTGTTATATCCCTAGCACCAACATTTTTATTTTAAAATACAAAAAATTCAGGTTTGCATATACAAGCAAAATAAAGTTAAAATTTTATTCACATTACAGTGAAAGAGTCTCTACAGCTTAATGAAAATGCAAATAAACTAGCAACTTAGATTAATAATAAATGTTTCATACACTGTATTTACTAAAAAATTCCTCTGATAAATGAGTTATAAATTTTAGCATTGGTGGTACAGTATACACTTCATGGGATATAAAAATCAGTGATTGTCTCATACCAGTTAAAAGATACCTTTTATAAATAAATTGAAAAAAAAATAATTTCAGTTCCTGCTTCAGAATTTTTTACTTAGTTTTATTCCCATAGTCATCACCACAAGGGTATCAACTGAAATACACCAAACCCCTATTTGTGCCAAATATGTTTTTAAAATTTTTTAATTTGTTTTAATTAGTTATACATGACCGACCGTAGAATTCATTTATGCACTTTGATATATCATACATAGGTGGGATATAATTTATCATTTTTCTGAGTGCACATTGTAGAATTATATTGGTCATGCTGTCACATATATACATAAAGTAATAATGTCTGTTTCATTCTACTATCTTTCCTATCCCCACATCCCCGCCCATTCCCTCTCATTACTTCCCTCTACTAATCTCAGGTGATGCTACTCTTCTCTAGTGCCCCCTGCCTTACTGTGAATTAGTATCAGCATATTAGAGAAAACATTAGGCCTTTGTTTTGGGGGGATTGGATTATTTTGCTTAATATGGTATTCTTCAATTCCATTCATTTACTGGTAAATGGCATAATTTCATTCTTCTTTAAAGTTGAGTAATATTCCATTGAAAATATATATATATATTTTTTTTTTTTTTTTCTTTATCCATTCATCTATTGAAGGACCCCTAGGTTGGCTCCATAGTTCAGCTATTGTGAATTGAGCTCCTATAAACATTGACATGGCTTCATACTGTAGTATGCTGATTTTAAGTACTTTGGCATAAACATAGGAGTGATGGATAGCTAGGTAAAATGGTGGTTCCATTCCAAGTTTTCTGAAGAATCTCTGTACTGCTTTCTATAGTGGTTACACCAATTCTTTTGTCAAAATCATAGATTCCAAATTTAGGATTTATACTTTTATGATGGAAAGGCGAAAAGGAAGAGAGATAGTAATTAGATAAATAATTTTAAAAACACATCTTGGAAAAATTTCCTTGACTTAAATGTTACAATTAACCTTTGCTTGTATATTACCATTTGAGGATTTATGCTATCAAAATACATTTGACAAAGAGATGTAGGAATTTTAATTTATCTCTTCCATTTTGTGTATAGTAACTGCCTTAGTTAAGGTATTTAAATATCTACCTTTTAATTTGGAGAAACATTAAATGTCCTCAAAATTTTTTGCTCAATATAACTTCTAGACATCCTATAATTTCTCTTATTTCATCTAATCTTTCTTTTAGTATAAATTCCTCTTACAGTAGTGGTTATAGCTAATAATAACTATTGTTTGTTATCTTAAACCCAGACCATAATGTGTTAAATAAGATTCATGTTACCTACCTGGCTAGAGCTATTTCAAGAGGAGGTAGGCAGCCCATGTCACTTGATGAATGGTGTGGTTTGGTGGTGACACTGTTTTACTACGTGGACCTGCCTGCAACCCCTGCCACAACTAATTGGGCTAAAGTTTGGTTCCTTCCAAAAAATATCTTGGTTTGAAAAGATTATCCAAACTTACCAGATTCACTCTTATTAATCTGAACTAAGAGTAAACAATTGACTGTCTGGCAATGGGTGTCAGAGATGAGAGAGCATACTGAAGGTAGGTTGAGGGTTAGGGTTAGCCAAAGCCATATATATATATATTCTGAAAGCATAAGTGAACAAACCAAGCAAGCAGAGGAAGAAGATGGATTAGGAAGAAGAACACATGTTGTGCATACCCACTTTGTGTCCATGGTAGGGTAACAGAGCTGAGATTGCTAGGGCTGAATTCTACAATAGCTTAGAGTCCAATGCATAATATCCAGTCTAAGCCTCATGATGGTTGGCCTCAAAAATTCTCCTGTTCTAGGAGTTCTATTAGTTTCTACTTTTATCTTTACAATAAATGATGCTTGGCTAAACCTAGCTTCATTAGTCCTCTATCCCCTGGAACAAAAAGTATCTAAGACACATGGTTAATGTGACATTTTAGCTCAAAGTAAAATGCAGCTTTGCAAGCAAATGTAGTACTTTTTGAGAGTTTGAGAGTCTTCATTTGAAACTTATTATTGCCTATGTTACATAACCCCAGGTGGCGTTTCATTAGATCTTTGAATCACACATTTTTAGGTCTAAAAGTAAGTGACACTAGACATCCTCTAATTTTATGTTATCATTTTAAAGGACAAAAACAGAACCCCAAGTACATTTCGTGATTTGCCCACAAATGAATTTAGCAGAACTAGACCTCAATAATTCGAATGCTGCCGCAGTCAGGCTGCAGCAAAATTACGGGGGGGTGGGGGTGGGGGGAGCAAATTGTGTAGATTGATACAGCAGGAGTGGAAGCCATTTATTGTAGGACAACAAAGGTATTTATACATTCCACACAGCTTATCTAATTAACATAAACTTGATACAGCAGTCAACCAATAAGGAATCTCCACACTTAATGGCTCCCTGGCTTTACTTCACAAACCACTCCCTCTGGCAAAATGCCAGGCACCATCCAGACTTGTTTACAGACTCTAACAGAATGCTCAGTAAGGAGGCATGGGCGGGGGGAGAAAAGAGATACAGAGAAAAAGAAAGAGAATTTGAGAGAGAACATATAAATAAGATATTTAAAAATGGATTGGGTTGGGGATGTGGCTCAAGTGGTAGCGTGCTCACCTGGCATGTGCACAGCACTGGGTTCTATCCTCAGCACCACATACAAATAAAATAAAGATGTTGTGTCCGCTGAAAACTAAAAAATAAATATTAAAAAATTATCTCTCTTTAAAAAAATAAAAAATAAAAATGATTGACAAATTAAGTTAGTTTCTATCTACCCAGAGGTTTATTTTTTGTTATAAACAGGACTTACTTAAAGAGGAAAACTTTCCATTCTGATGTAGGAAACAACTAGGACTTTGCCATAGGGTGTCGATACCATATGGAAGAGGTAGCAGCAACGTTTTACCAAAGAAAATTTTTTGTTTTTTAAATCTTGGAGGAAACCAAGTGCTAAAACTTAGACATTAACAATAGAGTCTATGGAACATATAAGAAATACAGATATATTTCAAATATCTTTAAAATGAACTATTTATATTATTGAGTGCATATATAAAGTAGGTATCTGTAAAGATAAAATCCATTTAAAGTACATATCATAATCCTTATTCATAGGAAGAATTCAATCCATGTAAGATTTCTAAGAAAATAACACAGATATGTGAATACATAGAATTTAATTCTGTGAAGTCTTAGTCTTTGTTATAACTCAGTGTTAGTGTGGGTTTCCCTTCTTCACCTCTGAGGTTTTCTTACTCTACAATCTTTCTGTTTAACCTCCAAATCAAAAATATTTTATCATCAAAAAGAGCTTTTGTTTTTAAACATGCACAGCATTCATTTGTGATCACAGGGGTCTATTGTTTTGTATAAACTGGTTGTCAGTTTGTAAGTTTTCTCAAGGTAATTTGAGAAAAAAAATTAAGTATATTGTCATGCTAGAGAGGTACAAAATGAAATTAAAGGCAAGAAATACACTAGATATCCTTAAAATTGAAACTGCAATTAAGTATCATAGTCAGGATGTTCTTAGTTCCATGAAAATTGGAGCTGTTGCTTCTTTGGCTCTGGATTTTAGAGAATTCACAATTCATGAGCCAGAGGAACTATAATAGATTATTCCATCTTTAATTTCTGCTCACCAAATATAATATTTTCTTGGTTAATATTGAATCCATTGCCTGTCAATCCAATATTCTTCGTCTTTTGCCTGAGGATGACGGCCCTGTGGTCAGCTGTATAATGTGTTAGAATAGAATTTCTAGGACAACGGTATGAGCAAATTTGCTAAGAGAATATATGGGTGAAATGATTCCTTATTTTAGGGAACAGAGTATTAAATCGTTCTCCTTAGCAATTTCTTCTTGATGCAAGAGAAACTCCTTTGTCATTATTCTTGTGTATTATTTTAGTCATAGAGGATAGAAAAGTAATAGTAGAGAGGGAGGATGGAAGGGTTTTTTTTTTTTGTGTGTGTGTGTGTGTGTGTAAAGTCTATATACAATAATAATCTATTTACACCCTATCAACCAGATGTACCAACATAGTTATAGTTATATAATACCTAACTAGGCTTGTAATTTTGATTTTGTTTCCTTAAATACATGTTCTTTTCATGAAAAATCCTAACATGTAAATGGGTTTAAATCAGTAAATAAATATCAGAAACGGAAAATGAAATCTTTGAGTTCTACAAATAATGACTTTATACATTAAGTAAATAAGAAATATATGTGTTTCAATCATCCTTCCATTTATGCTTTTCATCTTTAATAGATTACTCAGTTCAACATTTTGAAAAAAAAAAAAAACTCAACTTTTGTACCCATGGATAAAAACAAATAACAGACTCTCTGGCAACCCCTAAGAAAATATCTAAAATGGATACATAAGAAAGAAAGAGACAGAAATAAAAACACTTTTTCAATGAGAAGGGAATGTTAAAATTTAATTAGATACAAAAGAACATAGTAATGGAGAAATTGAGGAATCTTCAAGATAAAAGACATATAGAAAAAGAGCAAAAATCCTTATGAGTTAATGAAACCATAAGTAAAGCAATCTGTGTTAACTATGAGTAGGATATGATAGTATGATGAAATCTCAACTAGTTGGTACACAGGGTATGATAAATGAGACATTGGAAGAGACATGTTTTTTAAATTGAGTAAAAATTATATTTAAACTTCAGAGGAAAGAGAAAGAACTGTGATTTACACAGTTGAGAGGAAAATGAAGGGAATTTACAGCAATGAAAAATTTAGGAAACAGACCAAAAGTAAGAGAGATGAAGAAGAAAGTAGTCTAACAACAACAACAACAACAACAAAAAAATCACATTTAAGATTAGAAGAAAAAAAAATAGGATGAATTGTTTCTAGGTCTTACTTGATAAATTAATTATTCTATAATTGATTTTTACTAGAGTTGAAAAAATCATTGGCCTTCCGAGAAGCCAATACAGACATTAAAAAAAAATACTTATGGAGTACTTGCAAATGCTACTGGAAATTTTGGTTAACAAAGTTAGTATTAACATTAAATATCTATTAAGTGTTTTCCACTAGCCTGTTGATTTCAAAAATACACTGCTGAAACATTGTCAGGAAGGTGCATGTGCAGTTAAATATATGGTTATTTTTTTCCCCATCATTAGCACTAAGGAGGGTTTTCACAAGAGTATAGTCCAGGAGGGTGGGAAGGGTACACAACAGAGAAGAATTTTAGCAGAAGAAACGTGATAAATTGTGCCTTCCTGTTTATTACATTGTTGTCAGAGTAGGATTTATATGTCAGGGGAAAGCTAAGGCACTTTACTACAGAAGGCTGGGGAACAACAAGGCAGGATGAGAAGGCTCAAAGTGAAGATGGCATTCATAAATTAAGGGATGGCCAGGGAAATTTTTGATGATCCAACATGTAAATCTAATTGTGAAGTCAATTTATCTAGCTTCTTGGTCCATTCCTATTTGTTATTTACGCTTTTAATTTTGATTTAGACAGCAACCATAAGTTTACTAAAATAAATAAATAAAAGATTCTCTCTGGGTTTGCCTTAGGGAATCAAACTGATTTCATACATCTTTTCCCTTTTCCTTGAACCGGATTAGACCTTTTGAAGATATAAATATAACTGTGTAATGGAAAGAAGATTGTTGAAGACCTAATGTGATTAGTTTTATCTTCAAAACTGTTGACTTTACTTCAGAGCTAGAAGTAAACTATTTTCAGAGTTCAGTGGAAAAATAAAATACTTTCTGTAAATGCTCCTAAAGGCTAAAAAGTAACAGTTTTTAGGGATTATATGGAAATCCCAGAAAGCAATACCGAGGAAAAAAAAAAATTAGCAGAACAATAGCTACTTGAATTTAGGCTTAAAAAAAACAATTTAAAAAAAAATACAATTTATTTCCACCCCCCCTCCTCTTCAATACATACACATTTCCTCTGACCTCTAAAAGAGCTGACAGTGGCTGACAAACCAGGCTACAAAAATGTCTTGTTAAAGATCTTAGACGTTTTCATAGAAATAATATAGGTAATCAAAAAATCTTCTTTCCATTTAACACAAAGAAATAGATACTAAAACTACTTTTGAAAACTATGTTTTGTGAATCTTTAACTTATCATTGATTTTTAAAATTTACCTCTGGCTTCTAAATATATTCATATAATTGTTTAAAAAAACATTGTAAGAAAACTTAGAATCTATTAAGTATAAAAGTTAATGAAAGAAAGATAGACTTGAAAACACTATTAAAATTATGAATATGAAATTAAGTATATCTGACATTTGACTAATGTTATTTAAATTTCTGCTACATTAAATCACATGACCCAGCCAGATATTGAATTGCCACCTGACCAATGGACAGGATTTCATAATATCTTTTAAAATTCCTTTAAATCATTGCCATTTTTCCATTATTTATTTAATGGAAAGTTTTATTTAATGTGAGCACCTGAAACTTTATATATTATACTGAGAATACAAAATGGTAAACCATTTTGGATAAATGTTCAGCAGTTTCTTATATAATTAAATGTACATCTAATCTCAAAGCCATAAGTTTCACATGTATTTACTCAAAAGAATTAAAAACACACATCTACCAAAAAAACTTGAATAACCACACTCGTAACTATTTTGTTTATAATATCCATAAACTAGAAATGACTCAATATTAACAAAAGAATTTGTAAACTTTGTTATATATTTATAACAAAATTCAATAAGTAAAAGGAATGTATTATTGATATACTCAAGGGCATAGATGAATCTAAAATATATAATGCTGAAAGAAAGATGCTTTATGCATACTGGTTGCATGAAGTAAAGAGAAAATCAGGCAAATTCTAATCTATGATGCAAGAAATTAGAAAGTGTTTAATTCAAGTGAGGATGGGAGAATTGAGTGGATACAAACCTAGAGGAACTTTTAATGGTTAGGTGACCATGATGGTTACATGGGTATATATAATTGTTAAAACTGGAAAAACGATACATGTAAGATTTTTTAATGTAATTTCATCTAAAATCCAAAATACTGTATAGCAAATATTCTTTTTATATTAGAATAATTTAAAATATACATGATAAATGTCTTCATTTTTCTTCATCTATTCCTCCATTCAGCAGACTTTTGCTGTGAACACCATAGTATAAATGTCCCTGCTTTAATATAAAACCCTGGAGTATACAATAGTGGACAAGACACAGCAAATAGATACACAAATAAATACATACTGTATAAAGGGGTGATAAATTCTATGAAGAAAAATAAAGCAAAAAATTGGGGATAAAATGTGACAATATATGTGTATTTGGGGATTTTGCTGATTAGGTCGAATGGTCAAGAAACTTCTTTCTCATAACATAAAATTTAAGCAACAAAATCTAAAGACATCAAAAGGAAATATACCTTAGTCAATAAAAAGCCAGAAAAGTGAACTCATAGACTCACTCATGGGAGTACTTTTGTGTTGTTTTCTTAATATCAGAAAAGTTAGTGTGAGGCTCATTACTGAAACAAGGGAAGAATCAAGAGAGGGCAAAGAATTTGTGTCTAAAAATCATGCAGCACCTTGTAGGCCAGTGTAGGGATTAATTTTTCCTTTGCAAAGAGTGACAAGAAATAACATAAATTTTATAAAAATATCTTTCTAATTTCTAACTGAGATAAATTTTGTAGGGTGAGAGATGGCAAGATTGGAAGCAGGGATACCAACTTAATCCAATTGTAATCTGTGTAACAAATAGTGATGGCTTGGGAAAGGATGTTAGAAACAAAGATATTAGGAAAGTTGAAGATTCTGAGCATATTTTGATGGAATTAATTGCAGCTTTTACTAATTGTTGAGAGAAATGACTATATGATTTGGGGACTGAAAAATTGGAAGAATGACTACCAACTACTGAGAAGGAAAAACATGCAAGGAGGTTTTGGAGGTAAGTTAACATCAGTTATTAGAAGTTCACATTTGGACTTACCATGTTTGATACCTCTGAGACATCCAAGTAGAAATGTTAAATAGACAATAGATATTGAATCTGGGGTTTAGGAGAGAGATCCAACTTTGAGATGTACAATTCAGTCATCATCATGTAGAGAAGGAAAAAAAAGTGTTCAGGCAGTCCAGTGTTTATAGGTTGAATATTTGGGAGGAAACATGAAAAGAAAAGGAGGAACTCTAAAATGTGAAGGAAGTGAGAAATCAAGAGTATGGCAAAACAAGCAAAGCATGGTGATGCACACCTGTAATCCCATTAGTTTAGGAGGCTGACACTGGAGGATTGCCAAATTCAAAGCCACCCTCAGCAACTTAGAGAGGCCCTAAGAATGTTAGTGATAACTTGTCTCAAAATTTTAAAAAAGGGCTAGGGATGTGACTTAGGTGTTAAGAGCCCTGCTAGGTTCAATTCCTGATATAAAAAAAAAAAGGCAATGTAATAAACATGGGAGAAGAAAGTGTTTTTATGTATTATGTTAACAGATGCTATAATGAGTAAGGTGAATCACAATTTCATGGAACAAGGCAAACCTTATTATTTCATAATAAGACATCAGTTACAGATATAGTAAAGACTACAGATCCAAAAGATGGAGATCTTAAATAGTCTTTTTCATTTACTGTTCAAACTCATGGGTTCAAATTGTACTCTGATGTACATCAGAACATCTGATAGGAACAACTTAGATGGTCAACATTTATCATTGAGATTCATTAGGAATATATTATACTCAAAACAGGAAAAACATGGTAGTGTTCAGACTACTATGTTACATATCTGTCCATTGCCAGATATGTAATTGCTCTAGTTCCCATTGTGAACAGAAACATCTATGAAAACAATCTATTTGTTTGTTTATTTGCATTTAAGCGATAACATCACACTGTTGATATTTTTACTGCTAAATTAAGAAATTGAAGAAGACTTTAGAAGATGGAAAGATATCCTATCCCATGGTCTTGGATAGGCAAAATTAATATGTCAAAATGGCTATACTATCTAAAACGCTATACAGACTCAGTGCAATTCCAATTAAAATCTTAATATCATTCCTTATAGGAGTAGGAAAACCAATCATGAAATTCATTTGCAAAAAATAAGAGACCCCAAATAGCCAAAGTAATCCTCAGCAAGAACAGTGAAGCAGGAGGCATCACAATACCAGACTGTTTACTATACTACAGAGCTATAGTAAAATAATGGCATGGTATTGGCACCAAAATAGACTTGTAGACCAGTGGTACAGAAGACAAAGAGACAAACCCACACAAATACAGTTATCTCATACTAGACAAAGGTGTCAAAAATATACATTGGATAAAAGATAGCCTCTTCAACAAATGGTGCTGAGAAAACTGGAAATCCATAAGCAGTACAATGAAAATAAACCCTTATTTCTCACCATGCACAAAATTCCATTGAAAGTGGATCTAGAAATTAGACCAGAGACCCTGCACCTAATAGAAGAAAAAGTAGGCCCAAATCTTCATCATTTCAAATTAGGCTCTAACTTCCTTAACAAGACTCCTAAAGCACAAGAAATAAAATCAAGAATCAAAAAATGGGGTGTATTTAAACTAAAAAGTTTCTTCTCAGCAAACGAAAAAATGAGGTGAAGATAGAGCCTACAATTTGGGAGCAAAATTTTTGCCACATGCGTATCAAATAAAGAATTAATCTCCAGGATATATAAAGAACTCAAAAAGCTTAACACCAAAAAAAAAATGAAACAACCCAATCAATAAATGGGCTAAGGAGCTGAAGAGACACTTCTCAGAAAAATATATATAATTGATCAAATATATGAAAAAAAATGTTCAACATCTCTAGTAACTAGAGAAATACAAATCAAAACTACTCTAAGATTTCAACTCACTCTAGTCAGAATGGCAATTATCCAGAAGCAACAATAAGTGTTGGTGAGGATGTGGGGAAAAAGGCACACTCATACATTGCTGGTGGGACTGCAAATTGGTGCAACCAATCTTGAAAGCAGTATGGAGATTCCTTAGAAAACTTGGAATGTAACCACCATTTGAACCATATATCCCACCCCTTGGTCTATATCCAAAGCACTTAAAAATAGCATACTACAGTGACACAGCCACTTCAATGTTTATAGCAGCACAATTCACAATAGCTAAACTATGGAACCAACCTAGATGCCCTTCAAAAGATGAATGGATAAAGAAACTGTGGTATATACACACACAATGGAATATTACTCAGCATTAAAAGAGAATAAAATTATGGCATTTGCAGGTAAATGGATGAAGTTGGAAAATATCATGCTAAGCAAAACAAGCCAATGCCAAAAAAGCCAGTGGCTAGATGTTTTCTCTGATAAGTGAATGCTAATTCATAATTGTGGGGGAGGGGGCATGTGATGAGTGGAGGAATTTTGGATGGGGCATAGCAGAGGTGGGGAGACCGCAAAGGGATAAGAAAGAAGGTGGGATGAGACAGACATCATTACCCTAGGTTGTGCAAATGGTGTGATTCTACTTCAGGTACAACCAGAGAAGTGAAAAATTCTGCTCCATTTTGTGTACAATGAATCTAAGAGCTTTTTACTTTCATATGTAACTGATTAGAACTAATAAAATGAATAAATAAAAAAATTTAAAAATCTATTGCTTTCTCACACCTTATGAAGCCATGTTTCCTCCCACACTCCTCTTTACAAGGGTCTTTGGTGGCAGTATATTGGAATCCCCTAAATTCCATCTTGTGGAATTTAGAAGTAGAAATGAATACAGATTTCTTTCTTCATCTAGTAAGTGGTTTAATATACATCACCTCACTAGAACAGTATGGCACATGACTCACAAGCTAATTGCTTATTTACTGTGTTAATCTTTTACTCTTTATTTCTCCTGCTTTCTAGCAAATGTAAACATTCATAAATAATCTAGCAAATACACATCATAGACACTACTCTAAGGTATAATTTCCACAATATAGAAGTAAATTATATATTGGCAATGAAAAAATCAAAGTAAGGAACAGGCTCAGGTAAAGAACATGAGCTCACAAAGTGTGTGCATAGAACAAAATGAGAAAAATAAATACAATTCACCAATGTATATATCACACTGTCAGCAAAATCCCTCTGCAGAAATAGATGGGATTTTACTTTAAGATGTTTATCAGTGCATCACATAAACTGTCAATAAAAGCCATAAATGAATAATACTTTAAGACATTCTAAAAAGTATAGAATGACATCTATGTCATGAATATAATTCTGACTCTATTTCAAAGAAATAACTAGATTCTCCCTCTTAAATATTTTTTAATTTTCTATTTTACTTTCAGCCCCTACTGTCATGAAACATCTATATTTACTTCTTTGCTAAAAAAATTTACCCAAATAATTACATTTCCCAGTTTCTTTGTCTCTATTCATTATTGACATAATTCAACAAAGAAAAAAATTCATTCTGCTTTCAATGTGATTATAAATAAAGTCCAAATTCCTTTGAATGATTAAATTCATTCATTTTTAATTTATTCATCAAATATTTAAGTATGTATTATATGTTTGGGCTTCCATTTCTCTCTCTAGTTTCATTTCTTGATTATTTTTAATAGAAAAAAAATGAAGAAAAAAACCTAAAATATTGAAATCTCCTAAATGCTCTCAATAGTATAAATGTGTGCCCTCCCCTCTAAACTATATCTTATTTTACTGTTTTTTATAGGCTTCTTAATCACCTAATGTATATATTACAACATTATTAGTTTACTGAGTACTTACTTCATAGAAGGAAAGCTCTATAAAGTGAGAACATTGATATTACATTTAAATTATTCATATTTATTATTTATTACATATATTATTCAGCCTTCACTGTTGAATTCCTGGTACACATACCAATGCTTAATGAATAGTTGTTGAAGAACTCAATGAATAAATAAACAAGGATGATATGCATAAAATTCATGAACTATTAGTCTAATAGAAGTCATGTTTACTCACATGTCAGAAAGTCATTTTAATATATCTTAATGTGAATAATCACAATGAAATGTGTAAGTGCTACTATTTAGAAAGTTGCAATCACAGAATCACAACATAGAAAAACAACTGAAATATGAAAAGTTATAATTTCTACATCAGTTTTAATGTGGTAATAACCTTCTTTTATTGGTCATAAAACAACTTGGAGCACACATCTGATTTTTTGATTTTTAAAATGTAAACTATATTTGATTGTAAATACTATTTAATGCAGTTTCTTTCTTAAATCCAAGATGTTACACACATAAATAAGAAGGCTGAATGGTAATCAATTTTTTTAAATGTAATATATTTTGTGACAATTAAGTTTCAACTACACTGAGTGTTCCTTGAAAACACACAATTATACTATTTCTTGGTTTCTTATATATAACATAGTACTGTGTCATATTGTGCAGTTATTAAAGTCACAGGTTTTAAAAGTCAAGAAAACAGGCTTAAATCCAACTTTTGGCTCTCATATATGTAACCTTGGAATGATCATTTAACTCATTCTAGGTCTTCGTTTTTTGTTGTTGTTTTTTTCGACTAAAATGTAAGGTTTAAACACCCTAAAATTTCTTGTGATATTTAACTATACTATCTTTTTAAAAGTATTCCTGTTAACTAGTGTTTAATAAATAATTTCTACTATTCATTTAATAAATGTTCAATAGACAATAATATATCATAGGAACTAGATGGTCATTATATATTCTATATAAGTATTTTAATATGAGCTTAAAAATCTCCTAATAATATAAAAAATTCTGAATTATGAGAATAACATTAGAAAACATATTTGCTAATAATTAAAGCAAAGTTACAACTATATATTAAAGGTTTTGTGAGTAGATTTCATCATGAAACATAATACTTTCAAATGACTTAGATTTTTTAATGTATAGATTAAAAGCAGGATAAAGGAATCTCTAAGGAATCTCCATACTGCTTTCCAGATTGCTAGTGGGACTGCAAATTGGTACAAACCAAGTATGAGTGCCTTTTTCCCCACATCCTTGCCAACATTTATTGTTGCTTGAATTCTTAATAGTTACCATTCTGATGGGAGTAAGATAAAATCTTAGAGTAGTTTTGATTTGCATTTCTCTGATTACTAGAGATAATGAACATTTTTTCATATATTTATTGAACAATTGTATATCTTCTTTTGAGAAGTGTCTGTTCAGCTCCTTAGCCCATTTATTGATTGGGCTGTTTGGTTTCTTTTTTTTTTTTTTTTTTTTTTTGGTGTTAAGTTTTTTGAGTTCTTTATATATATCCTAGAGATTAATGTTCTATCTGATTTGCATGTGGCAAAAATTTGCTCCCAAAATATACGCTCTCTCTTCACTTCATTAATTGTTTCTTTTGCAGAGAAGAAGCTTTTTAGTTTAAGTTCATCCCATTTATTAATTCTTGATTTTTTTTGTTGTGTTTTAGGAGTCTTGTTAAGGAAGTTGGGGCCTAATCCAACGTGAGGAAGATTTGAGCCTACTTTTTCCCCTATTGGGTGAAAGGTCTCTGGTATAATTCCTAGGTCCTTGACCCATTAGATTCCTTAGAAAATTTGAAATAGAACCATCATTTGACCCAGCTATCCCATTCCTTGGTCTACACCCAAAGGACTTTAAATCAGCATATTATAGTAACACAGCCACATCAATTCACAATAGCTAAACTGTGGTACCAATCTAGATGCCCTTGAATAGATGAATGGATAAAGAAACTGTGGGATATATACACAATGGAATATTACTCAGCATTAAAAGAGAATAAAATCATGGCATTTTTAGGTAAATGGATGGAGTTGGAGAATATCATGCTAAGCGAAGTTAAACTAATTCCAAAAAACAAAGGCTAAATATTCCCTCTGATAAGTGGCTGCTGATCCATAATTGGGGGGCATGGGAAAAATGGAGGAACTTTTATGGGGCAAAGGGAAAGGAGGGGGGCAAAGATGTAGGAAAGATGGTGGAATGAGATGGGCATCATTATCTTAGGTACGTGTATGACTACACATTTGGTACGACGCTACATCATGTACAAGCAGAGAAATGAAAAGCTGTGCTGCAATTATTTACAATGAATCAAAATGCATTCTGCTGTCACATGTACTTAACTAAAATAAATTAATTAATTAAAAAAGCAGGATAAAGAATTTTATAATGATATATGGATGATAAGGAATCAAAAACAAGATACAAATCTTTAATGTGACTTCTGCAAAACAGCCCATTGCTCTCTATAATAGTTTTCATCTGTGTTGTTGCTTATTTTCTTGGCACGTGAAAACCCTTCCACACTGGAATTCAAAGATGAGCCTTCACTGTGTAGCTCTTCAAAGAGCAGGGACTATTTTAGGAACTACCTACAACCATTATAATACACTGTATTGCCATCAAAAGGCACTTTTTGTCTACTTTTTTCTTGTGTAAAATGAGAAATCTTAAGTTGTTATATTCCAAATAATAAAAACAACAGAACATGATTTAAACTCAAGAATACAGATCTTAAGATTTTCCCCTACAGGAAATCAAAAATAAATTCAGCAGTATACATGTTTTGTAAATGACTAAGACTCTGACCTTGAAGATAGAGTAATAGTAGTTGTCCTTTTGATTAAAACTGAGACTTGCAGAAAGGAAATTTCTTTCAATGTGAGAATGTTTCCCACAGAGTGCCAGTCTATACCCTAAATACGGCTTTCCTTCCATATCCTCAGTGAAGATTCGGAAATCATTTTGTGTATATGAGTTTTATGTAAACATGTACTTAAGAAATACATGTGTGGGACTGGGGATGTGGCTCAAGCGGTAACGTACTCACCTGGCATGCGTGGGGCGCTGGGTTCGATCCTCACCACCACATAAAAAATAAAATAAAGATGTTCTGTCTGCCCAAAACTGAAAAATAAATATTAAAAAAAATTCTCTCTCCTCTCTCTCTCTCTCTTAAAAAAAAGAAAGAAATATATGTGTGTGCTTATATACCTATTTTATGCCAGGAGGAAAGAAACCTGTTTATTCAGTAATACTGAGCAAAATAGTTAGTATTCCTAGCTGCACAGACATAACTTACATGACCAAAGAACATACACTATGAATAATAAAATCTCATTGTGTTTAAGGAAAAAAAAAACATACAAATATGCCAATATTGAAGTAGGAAGAGAAAATACTGGATGCATATTTACTTTAAAAGGATTTCCATTTCTGAATTATTATTATATAGACACGCAATCAATAATTTTTTTATAAAAGTCCAACATGATTTTATATACCAACCATTTAGCTTAATAAGAAAATGGCTGACAGTAAAATTTAAGACAGCATTTTACACAATCTTTTTAAGATTTTACCCCAAAGCATTAAGTACTTTCTAGGAAACAGTGGACATTTTCTCTTGAAGCTGACTTCAACAGGGAAAAGGATTAGAGCTCTTTCACCCCACTGGGTTTGAGAATGATACTTTCCTGTGGAAGAAGGTAAATAAACTCCCAGGAGGTGAGAGCTTTTCCCTCCATTTTCTATTTCAGTGATGTCACAGCCTACATCTGCAAACAACCTACTTACAAACAAATAGGTGGTTTTTATTCAGAGTCATGCAGAACTTCTAGTAAATTCTTTGAGAAAAAATCAGAGCCAGGCAAAACCAATTATAATACCATCTCTCCTTAAAAGCAAGTTCAGCTTATATAGAAGGCAAGTTACTACTAGACTGAATTATAAAACAATCCAAAAAAGAAAAAGGCCACTTGAGTGATACTATAACCTTGCTGTGAATGAGTTGATTTGCTCATTCTTCTTTGCTAATGTCAAAAATGAAAATCTTAATAATTTCAAAAGGCACGCTGTCTTCTAACTTGAAGAAGGATCCAGAGACATGCTAATCTCAGAGCTGACAGTTATCTCATTAAGTCCTGACAGAAGGTTAGCACTCAATTAAACAAACATTTCTTTTAAAATATATTATCAAAAAGGCAAATATTGATGGAAAAAGTAAAAACTAAAACAGTGAGAAGTAGTCTAAATATACAGAGAAATTCATTTTTTATAAAAATAAAACGTTAAAAAGGATAACAAATTTTTTGGCTTCTCCAAGTATGGATACCTCCATTTCACCTGCCATGAGACAAATAATTTCCAATTTTTGAAAACTTTCTAGTTAAAATTCACTTTTGATCTTTCCACATCTGTGTTTTGATAATTAAAGCAAAACTAGGTTCACACTAAGCATAAGAAAGAGAATCTGCTTAAATACGAGACTGCTTTGCCTTTCAAATCACTTCTTCCACAATCCTAGAGTCCTAGATATAATTCCTAGATCTATTCCTAGATATAATGTCTCTGCATTTTCCTTTCTTTCAGAGGTTCAGGGAATAGAAATACAGAATATCATGGATTCTTTTCCAGAATTATTTGGAAACACAGTAGTTATTGTTAAGGAGATGTACAAAAGAATCTTTAATGATTAAAGGAATATTATGCTTCTATTAATGAAGGACTACATTCTACATTAAAATTCCTAATTAAGACAGTTCCTTCATGATTATTCAGGAAGCATTTCTTCCCCTCTCTTGCCCATCTAAAATTCAACTTCTGGATTCATATTTGAGGAAATCTTTTACAGGATCTGCTATGGATGTAACCTCTCCACAATCCCATCATTTTCGAAGCCAGCAGGAAAACCTACATATTTGCATGAGACGCACTCATCCTGGAAGTAACAAGAGGATAATTTCTTAATTGCTTCCTTTGCTGTGCTTGTGGAAGGAAGGTATTTATGGTCCTTTTTATGAGGGATGGATGCTGAGAGAACCAATTCTTGGGCCAACAATTAATCAAATGTCCTTTTCTTCTATAGCTTCCTGTCATACAAAGATTGTCACCCTCAGCCAAGAAAATCTGGAAGTTAATACACTTCAGAACCTTCTAGATTGTGCATCATATATTTGTTCAATAGTTCTCAACTCTGGCTTCACATCAGAATTATCTTGGTGAAATTTAAAATACTTATGTCTGGAAACTACACTTAGAGATTCAGATGCAATTATTCTGGGATAAAACCTAAATTGTAGTTTTGAAAGATTTAACTGATTCTAATGTGTGCTCAAATTTGACTAATTGTTATGGTTATCATAAATTAATATGATATATACAGAGACAAAGATACATATATATACGTATGTTACATATTTAAATTTTATATGAACATTATGATTACTTTATAAGGTTCATGGTATCTGATAAACTATGAGATTGACAGTATAATACAGAAATTATCAAAGATCCCTTCAGTCTATTATTTACTCTAAGAATAAAACATTACTTCTTGATAATTTTTTTAGTATTTAATAGTAAAGGATAAACAGAACACTCACATTTAAGCATACCCATTGTAGAATAATCAACATAAAATGATGTATAGTTTTAATTCCATAAATCTGCGACAGTAAAATAACAAGTACCTGCTCTTTTTAAGTGAAATTTAGACATGAATATTATTTTAAAAATAGATATTTTTATACCATCAAAATTGAAGTGTATAATATCTTTTCTTTGTGTAGACCTCTTTCTAGGCTATACCTATACATATGTAAAAATTCAGCTCAACGTGACTACAGCTATCTTGGTTGTAGTCACCATCTTGCTTATCAGGAGACTCCGGCATGCATCTCAAACCCTATAGGATAAAGAAAGTAATTAAGATAGGCAGCAGGGCATTTTGTGGCAGGTAAGACTCTTTCTTAACTGATGCTTGATACATTAACAGTTTATGAGAAAGCCCAGGTACATTCTGATTGGCCATTGCCCACCTTTGTCTGTCTTAGCATATAAACCCCTTTTTACTACCCTGGGGTGTAGGGTCCTACTGCCTTGCTGCTGCCCAAAATGCATTTCTGTCCCTAAACTCTAAATAAATTACATTCGTACCATCCTAGATTTTTCTACCTCTTTCTTCCAACTCTCCTGCCTTTGAGAGACAGTTCGCCTGCACCAGGTTTTTCCAAAGCTCATATGTCCTCTAAACAGGCTATGACAAAAATTCAACATCTAAGGGCCATGTAGTTATCTAGATGCTCCTTTCAAACTGAAGTTTCAGAGCAATATCCTTTCCAGTGACTTTGTCAGCCTGGGTGACTGGTAAACAATGGGAACACAGTGGGAGTTGTCCCTGGATGACAGGAGAAACAAAGGTGAACTAGATCACGTAAGTAATTGTGAGAATCTGAAAAGGTCACAGAGGTGGCAGATACAGGAGGGAATATAGCAATATAACAAGGACCTGGAGCCATTCAATTAGTAGTTCCAAAACAAAAGCAGGTCACATTTACCTAGATCTTGACTTAAAACAGAAGCAACTTGGGATTTTGAAAAAGCACATAAATGATTTCACTTTACCTTTTCTCTTTCCAACAGAACAGTAGTATTATATTGGTAGAAACTTAAAGCATGCTAATTTGCAGAATAGATACATTTGAATGGGAGAAATTAGAATAGTGATAATGTTTAATTTTGGATTGACAGTTTTAGCAAAGGGCTTTCAATTTCCTAAACATTTCTAAGATTTCTAAAACTTTCTAAACATTTCAAAAAATTTCACTGTCTCCTCCCAAATGCTCTAAAAATTTCTTGTTTGAAACAACACAATGAAACTAGTATTTCTACAAGGTGACCACTGAAAATTAATGGCCTAAGGAAGAAATCTGGGGTGGCAGAAGGGGCCAGAGGAAATTTCTCTCTTCAGACTAAAAAAAGCACAGAAGCATGGATGGAGGTAGACAGGAAAGGGCTGAAACGTGCTGCAGCAACAAAATCAATCTCTATCTCTCTCCCTCCTTCTCTCTCTCTCTCTCTCTCTCTCTCTCTCTCACACACACACACACACACACACACACACACACACACACACCCCTTCACATGAAAGTCCAGGAGAGTGAAGAGCAAATGTTAGGTAGCTGGGGAAACCAAGGAATACCCTGGCCTCCCAGCAACAGAGGCCTAGGCAGATTCTGTTCTCCATTTCTGTAGAGTACCCCACACAGCCTAGAATACTACTCTCTCATTCACTTATAAAGTATTTGCGGAGCTATCATTAAGAGTAGAAGTTTGATAGGCACTGATAAAACTGCAACTTTATAAAAAAGAAAGCAGGATCCCTACCCTCATAAAGCTTAAATATCCTCAGGGACCTAAGTGCACCCACATATTTCAATTTTGGTGGCACAGAGAAAATTTGTGAAGCATGATCTTAGAAAATAACTGAAATTACAACTTCGTAAGCAACTATAGACTGGGCATAAAGACTTAGAATAATACAATGAATTTGACTTTTATAATTCAGCAAGTAAAGCTTAGGTTCAATTGGTTACATATGATAGTGACATTAAAGAGAACACAAAGATGAGACCCACTGTTCTCATCAGTGAGGATTATAAGACACCTGTGGGAAGAAGACAGCAAATCTACAAAAATTGAAAAACATTCTGGGCAGGTTCTGGGATAGGGTACAAGGAAATGATTTAAAACAATCAGACAGAAAATAAAAAGTTTTAAGAAAGTGACAAGTAAAACAAAGCGAATAGAGTCAGCAAGAGATAGAAATACATGGCAAGTCATGGAGTGGCCTAGATTGGTAGAGAGCAAGGACAGGACTGAGGTCTAAATCTAAGGGATAAAGAATGAAGTTTGTAGGCAACACCCATAATTGCCAGAAATACTTGTATTCAATTACTGCCATCACCACTGTCTACCTGCTGCTCTTGTCCCATAAAAGCCATAGGATCAATCAGATAGGTAGAGACCATCTTTCTTCATGGAATGAAGCAAGAAAATTAGGTTTGTAGACTAATGAAAAGAAATATTGTAAAAAGCATACACTATTTAGAATTTGTGACATAGTAAAAACTGAGTTAAATATGGAAAGTAAACTTCAAAATCATTTCTAAATAAGCCTGTGTATGTTTAAAATATATATATTTTCCTACTGAAAAGGAAAATATTATGTGAGAGGAGGAGAGTGATTTGGAGATATTCAAAGTATACTCTGTAGGAGTGATTCCTTGGATTGTGTAGGAGTCACTTTATAAAAACAGGAATATTCTCTTTATAGGGATGGAAATGGAAATCCTCCCAAAGATTTAAAAAATATGTTTACTCATTTTCACATACATAAATATTCTATACCTATAGGTAAGTAGTAAATTTAAAAAAAAATACAGAAAAATGAAGTTATCAACACACTTTTAGGGACTGGGAATATAGCTCAGTTTGTAGAGTGCTTGACTCCCATGCATGAGGCCCTGGGTTCAATACCCAGAGCCACAAAAACAAGCAACAAAAACATACTTTTAAAGTATGTATGTGTATTTTTGTATAGGCATACAAACAACTAAAGTGGTATAAAATTTCTTGTTCATAATGTCTTCTTTTCCTGTAATTGGAACACTGCTCAAAGAAAGGAGATGATTTAAAAACAGAGTTGAGTATTTTAGTTGACTTATTTTACAAACATTAAATAGAAAGAAAACATTTTTCATTCAATGGTACTTTTAGATTTGCTGATCCTTTGCTCGGACTGTAATGACTATGGCTTTAAGGACATTTTGGATACTTTCTGTTACCCTTTTGTCAACTACTTCTGGACAAAGAAAACTAAAAGACGTAATCTTGTCATCATCCTCAGTAAAGTACATTTTTAAATTCCCTAAGCTCTTATATTTAGAATAGAATGCAAAATGTGCACGTGTTCACGATTTTGTGTATTCACAAAGAAAATAATGGAAAACAAGTGCTTGTTATACTTAATTGCTTTTATGTGTCGTCCTTCATCTAGAAAGAAAAGCCAACATCAGCAGAGTCAATATTAGCCAACATCAGCTATTGGCTTTGAAGCATTTTGTGAACCAATTCTCTGGTCATTAATTCAGACCCACTGTTCTCATCAGCCACAGACCAAATAATTAAGAAAAGACTATGACTAATGAATCCTCCATTTTTTTTTAACCTCAATTTTAATAATTCCCTTTTTTTTAAAGAGGCAAAAGTATTTGTCTTTCCTCAGAGAGAACTTTAAGTCAATGGATATTTTTGTTTTTATTTCTTTTGTATTTTTATTTTCCCAGATTAGTCCATAGCTTTATAGTCATATTCAATGAGAGACTTTTAAAATCATGATTCCAGAACTTTTTTCAACATAACTTAAGAGTAGCTTCAATTTTCAGACTTTCTGTTAGTTCTCAAAATATTCCCACATAATAGAAAATGCAGGTTGGCTAAACAAAATCAGTGGCACAAATACTGAACAAAATTGAGGCCCAGGAAAGAGGTGAGGACACTGGATATGAGGAAAGAAAGTCAGTCTTATTTTCCTTGAGGATTCCTCTCACAGAATTGACTACATTCACTCCTTTCAGGATACTGGAGAATTATTTACTAGGGATAGGCATCCCTGGGAGAGAAGTGAAGTTTGGACTACAGCAGAATTCGGCATGGCAAATTAGATCAGATGATATTTCAGTTGGCTCTAAAAAGAATTACTTTACTAAGTTTTCTTCATACTCAGTCTCAAAAGAATATATGGAAAGTAAAATATAATCAATAAACTACAGTGTTGTTAGGTGATGTTCACCTATAAAAATGATTTAGTCTGTTTTGTGCCTATTTGGTTGTGTTGCCCTTTTTGCTCAATTACTATAAAATATAATGTTGGACTAGAAACTAGTAACTATATTATATGCAAATTATCTTTAATTCTAAGAGTTTATGAATGCTTGAGTGATCATTTTTACCAAATAAATACAATCTCATTCTCAAAATACAAAAATAAATAATTTTTATTGCCAAATTATTTCATAATACATTGGGATTGTACCTGAAGATTAATTTATTTTATTTATAATGTTGATCACGATTTCTCCTCTGAGAAAAAGAAGCAAAAAAAAAAAAAAATTAAAGACTAGATTTACAATAATGCCCCAGTTTACCCTATGCTGAATAAATTTTAAGATCATTCTCAGCCACTAACAATATTTTTGCAATATGTTTTTCTTAAACTAGGATCTTTTTTTGCATTTACCCAGGTTATTTTCTGACAATATTCTCATGTGTGCCCTGTTACACTTATTAAGATATATAGACTCCCTCTTGAATTTTAAATCTCATCCTTAGAAAGCCATTATATAGTATAAAATGATTTTTTTTCCTTATTTTTATGATTACACTGCATTTCATTCCCTCATTTAGGTAAATATCTAAAACACAGACTGTTTGTTATAATTGCTAAGGTTATATGAACCACCAAAATTTCCAATTCGACATATATAAAATTTATAGAAAGTATTTACCCTGTCCTTGAAAATATTTTAATTCACATGTGAAACTATGACTAGACTAAAACATAAATGACAAATAATCAAAATTTGGAGGCTAAATATAATCCCACAAATACAAACAAGATACATTAACCCATTATATTATTTAATCAAATGAATTAACTTAATTATTGAGAAGTTGCTTTAAGTGATAAAACAAAACATAATGTGAGCACATGAATGAAAATTAACCACACAATGCTAATTTTCATCTCTAAGAATAGAGCTTCTGTTTAATTATTAGAGGTTGGTCCATGGTTGTACAGTCACAATAGTTTATATTTTTGACTTATATCTGATATTGTTACTACATAATCTTTTTTCTCATTTAGTGAAAATAACCATAAAAATTGGTTTAAATATGTCTAAGAAAAGAATGTTGAAATGAAGTGTTACAAGTAAGAGACAAAGAGTAGAAATTTGCCCAAGAGAGCAAATCCTTTTTCAAACTATCTATTAGTAAAGGTATGTCACTGGAAGAAGCAAGAAAGAATAGATTGGGGGGAAAATAACTTGAAATACATGCTATAATATTCATTTATGAAACTATGCCTTCAAGATATAAGAAAGATGGCATTACAAATTAGTTATTGACATATTAGTAATTTTAAATGGATTCACAGAACTACTCGTTTATTTAAAAAATAAAATTACAAACTTGGCTCATACCTTACATTCAAACAATTTCTATACAGATCAAAAAACTAAATGTAAGAACATCAATGCATTCAAGTAAAACCCAAGAATTTCAATGAATATCCATTTACTTTCTAATGGGGAAGACATTATGAAGATGGAAGAGAAAATTTTAAAATGAAATATATATATATATATATATATATATATATATATATATATATATATATATATATATATATATATTCGACATGGGGACCCTAAATATCTTTTTTCAAGACATATACATAAAAATAAGAACTTTACTGCAGGGCCTATACCCCATCTTTCTGATATTTCGTTACCTAGAATAGTCTAGTGTTCTTGTCCCCTTTTCTCCTGTGTTCCAAAATATGAAGTCACTTTCATTTTCTGGATCTAAAGAAACCTTTTGGTGTAGGTAATTTCTTGACAAAGTTTGTTGTTTCATTAAGTGTTTTCTGAAATCATATATACTCTAGAGTATCTATCCATGTATCTAACTTATCTTTTAAGGTCTATAAATGAGTAAGTATAATTCAATATTTTTGAATATATATGTTTCTCTCAATTTAAAGGCTCTAAGTTGAAAAATTATGTCCATGTCTCTGTAAATTTTTAATGTTTTAAGTTTTATTGGTCCAAGGTTTGTGTGCACTTTTAAAAAATCATCTGCAATGATTAACAGGTACCATGAAGGATATTTTTAAGAAATGTAATTTAATTAGCTAATAAGATCAGTAAAGTGGTAAATTAGCAGCCATAGATCATACATTAGACACCTATCCTCAGAAGAGGAGAAGTTCTTTCCTAAAAGACATGTCAGCTGTCACATCAAATAGAATTTTAAGGCTGAAAAGTCTTTGGAGATGATAAAGCTGAGGCCTATCATTCATGAGGCTGCACATGACTCTCAGGGTACGGTATAAGAATATCATGAGGTGCCATCTGGCATTGTTTCAATGTGAAGAAAATATGCACATACTCTGACCCAATGACTGTCCATTTTCTAATAGAAAAAGCATAATATTTCTCAATAATTGTTATGCAATACTGAGCAAATCATTAGATAAATAAATAAATTTGGGCCAAGCACAGTGGCTCACACATGTAATCCCAGTAAATCAGGAGACTAAGGCAGGAGGATCACAAGTTTGAGGCTATCCTGGGCAACTTAGAGAGGCATAAGAAATTCAGTGAGACCCTTTCTCAAAATAAAAAAAATTAAACAGTTGAGGATGTGGCTCAGTGGTAAAATTCCTCTAGGTTCAATCCCTCAGTACCAATAAATAAATATTTGGTGTGGTTTTCATAGTTTTATGAATAGCACTCATAATTTACCTAAAACACTCTAAATATTTATAGAAAAAGGAAAAGGAAAGCCTGCAAGTGTTCTCTCTGAGGTCAGGAAATCCATGTTAGGTTTTTATCTGCTTATTCTTGATCTTTGTTTTTTCTCTCTCTGTTACTCGCTGGCCTTTTCCTTCTGTGTCCACATTCTCTCTCTCACTATAAACAACCAATAAATTCTGTGAAATTTAGCCCGTGCTTCATTAAATTGTACCTTTCTGAATTCATTCTTCAAAAACTCCTAAACAAACTTGTCGTTAGATGCCTAATAATCTAAATAATGTGTATTGAAATCTCCCTCCTTGTGTTAGGCACTAGAGGATCATATGGAAATAATCCAATGCAATTAAGATCTAAAATAACAGAGAGGAGAACCAATACTTGTAATCACAATACAGAGCAAACTATAACAAATAATTTAAAGGTGATCAAAGTGCTATGGAAGCAAATTGGGAGAAGATAAGAGTAACTTACTTTATATTGCAGATATTTTAATTTTGCATATTTTATTTAATATGTAATTATAATCCAAGCAAAACTTGATTTTTTGTTTTATTTGCATTTTGTGTCATTGTGAATAAACTTAATAAAAGTATAAGAAAATTTTAATCATTAAGTTTTATAATCTTTCTCAACCAAAAGAAGGAATTGTCTATTACCAGCTGGTGAAATATTATGAGAGTCAAAAAAAATTTGAAATAAAAGGAGGAGGAGAAAAATAATTTTCAGCCCTAAATAGGATTATGCCCCTTGGTGTTGTCATTCTAAGTAGATTGTGCTGTAGTTTGAAACTAAAATGTCCCTCATAGACCAATGTGTTAAAGGCTTAGCTCCCAGACTATTATGATTTTGAAGGCCTCTGAGGTAGGAACTAGTGGGAGGAAGTTAGGTCACTGAGGCATGTCCCTGGGGAGAAAATGAGTACCATGGGCTCTTTATGTCTTTCCTTTGCTTCTCAGCCACCATAAGGTGGACAGGACTTCTCTGTCACATGCTCCTGCAAATTTATACTAGCCACAACATGTCCAAAGCAACAGAGTCAAGTGACCATAGACTGAAACCTATGGAACTGTAAGCCAAAATAAACTTTTCTTCTTTTTAAGTTGATTAGCTCAGTGTTTTTGTCACAGCGACAGAAAGCTGACTACCAAAGTGGCTGAGTACATTTAAGTAAAAGTTCAATGAATCTGAACTCAGAGTTTTTATAGCACCTTCACTTCAAGGTAGCTTTTATTTTTTGATAATACCTTCACTTCAAGTTAGCTCTTAATTCACCTTTATATAATTTATTAGAATTATCATAACATTTTAAAAGTGATTTGTCATGTTTGCACAGAACTAGAATCATGTCAAATAAACCAAATTTTTAATCTAGTTTAGTTCAACAGAGATAACATAAAAATAAACCAAACTTGTAGCATTATAGCAACATATCTGGGGGAAAATAGACTTACTTTAAGCTTATTAAAACCTAATTTTGCTTGAAAATATTATACCATAAAAATACATTTTTTTTTTGTATGTACTTCAAAGAACCTTGAGTTTGGGTTGAAATTTTCCTGGTGAAATGTGATTATCTGAAATAAACAATTTTTAAGACACTGCTTAAGCAAACTTACTTTTTAAATTTAAAAATATTTTATTTTCTGCCTATTGTGTACCTATTAATTGATGAAAGAGCTAAAGATTATGATTTAATATTGATAACTTAATTGCTAATTTGATTTTAACATAGAAATTATTTTTAAATACTATAAACTGACATTTAACATTTATTTTTTTAAAAAAATGTCAATTTATTTTAGGATGCTATAAGCTAAATATAAAAAAGAACTTTAGATAAAATCAGATTTATTAATTAAAATAAATAATAACTTCTATTATTTTAAATATTATTTGGACATATGAGACTCCAGGTTTTTCTGCAGTAGCTTTTTTTTTAACAAGTGATATTCCTTATTATTAGTTATGCAAGATGAAATTGAGTTATTTTAGTATCTATTAATCCCATTAATTTAGGATTATTCTATATTAAAAAATGGAAAATATTGACCTCTATATAAAAAAACAATATTATGTACTTTTGTTAATATAATTAGAACATGGATTATAGTATCATTTCTTAAATTAATTTTTTTTAAAAAAGGTGTATTTAAGATAATAAGTATGAGAAGTATGTATGTGGGTTTTAATGCATGTCAAAAGTGAAAATAAATTCAAAAGAGCAAAAATATATTCCTTAAGTATGAAATACGCTCCTTGTTCTAGTGATCTAGACAATGGAGAAGGAGGAGGAAGTCAGGTATGGTAGGACTAGAATAGTTCAAAAAATTTTAATTAGAATTATATTTGGAGTTATTTAAAGGCCTTCATATATATTTCTATGAGCTGAGTCTTGAAATGCAATAAACAATTTATCTCTTGCTCTATGGGATATATAACTGACTACAATAATGATTACACAATGAAATTTAAATAACTAGTTTGTTATATTACAAAAAATATGGTTTAATATTTAAGCAATGCTCTTGATTCATAATTAAAGCCCTTGTTTCACCATTTGATTAAAATTAATTCTGAGTCCACTAACACTGTAATAACATTTAATGTCAATCATTTAAAAATTGTTTTGTGTCATAAGGGAGAAAAGCTATTATCAAGCCTAAGAATTAGTAAAAGTGTCAGGCAAGTAAATAACCTGTCATACAGCTGTTAATACTGATTAATCTCTGAAGCACCATCCCTTTAATAAATGAAGAAAAAAATGTAAAAGCCCACAAGACCAGCAAACATTCAGTGAATATTTAAGAACAACCTGGTGTATCCAGATTTCACTAGTGTTTCCCTACAAATGTTTAAAATATTGATTTTATTAAGAAATTTATCTTATACTATTTAACTAAACATGTAATATCAATTCATTGCAGAAAATTTAAAATTATAAAGGTCACCAAGAAAGAGGGAGGGAAGGAAAGAAGGAGAGAGAATGTGGGAGAAAAGAGAGGGAGGAGATGAGAAAGAAAGGAGAAAAGAAGACACAAAAAGTAAATATGAACAAAAAGAATTATCCTACCTCCTGGGATATTCATTTTTTGTTGTTTCAGACTAAGATAGATTAGATAGATGAATAATAGAAAACAATTTGGAAAAAATCTTCTGTTTTGCAATTGGTAATTCTACATGATTATTTTTTCTTGCTGATAAATTTAATTTCAGAATGCATTCATCACATGGGTGAACTGTGAACTCTTCAACTACTCAGGCTATATTTAAGAACTATACTAAAGTTGATTTATGTTTTCTATAAGTATAAAAACTTTCCATGCAGCTTTTACAAATGCATAATGGGTAATTCCTGAGGTAAATGAATCCAGTGAAGAGACTCAGCTCTCTGAGAACACAGGACACAAGGAAAGCAGGGCAAAATTCTCACTGCAGACAAGCTGCCTCTGAAGCATTGGAAAGCCCAGAAGGTGAGTCCATACCTTTTTCAACTTCAGTGTTTGTCTCTGGAATTAAAATTTAAGACCTTGGATTGAAATTACAACAACATTAACAAAAATACAACCATATCAGAATCTCTGGGTTATAAGCCATCCTGGAAAACATGAAATATACAAGAACATGAATAAAGAGACAAGAAAACTGTTATTTGATTCCAGTACCTAATGTGATGTTTGCTTCACTGTGTGACTGTAACTACAGAAGTAATATTCTCCTATTAAATATTATAAAATCCATTCACTTGAATGATTTTATGTAAACTTGGCAATATCCTTGTGGGTGTAAATTAATTTATGTGCTAAGAATATTTTAAAGATTTTTTTAAATGTTCATGAGAAAAATGATTTGCCCAGGATATCGTTTGTGTTACTTACCATTATACTATTATAAACAATAGGGTAGCAGTGAGAAAAATGGGGGGAATGGAAGTGGAAGGATTATTCTTATGATTTTTTTTTCCTAAGAGAGCAATTAACAAAATGGTAAAAATTCTAGCTACCTTGTCATAGACCAATGTTTTAGAAATGTTCTGCAAGTTTCTCTTGTCCCCTAAATGTGTGTGAATGAAAAGAAATCAGAGTAAGAGGGCCTAATCTGAGAAGAGCAACTCAACTTTACCTTGGTTTTACTTTCTCCAGGCACCTTTTTTTAAAACAAGGATTTCTTAAGGTTTAAAAGTGTTTATGACCACTACTTTCATAAGGCATATTATACCTTTTTTTTTTTTTTTTTTTTTTTTTGGTGCTGGGTATCGAACTCAGGGCCTTGTGCTTGCAAGGCAAGCACTCACCAACTGAGCTATATCCCCAGCCCCTTTAGCTTATTTTTTGATAGAAGCTTGGAGAGAATTTAGGAGGTTGAACCAAAGGTTAGGTCTTCACCATGGGGTGTTTCAGAATAGTACCTAACTATGCAGATCCTGCAGTGTAGAGAACCAATATATTCCATTTCTCACCAGAACACTGAACAGGAAAAACTCATAATTGGGTAAGGGATGTTCAGGTATACTTTGTAAATGGCAAATGTTTAAATGATTAGAAAAATCCATTAAGAGCATATAAAAATGTGATGCTTAATTGTTTTTAAATTATTTTCTATGTTATCAAATCAAATCTAGTATTTTCAAGTTATTAACTATCTTGTTTCTCATCAGAGAATTCTCAATCAAGGGGAAAATCTTATGCTGTGAAAGCTGTATCCTCCAGAAATTATTCAGTACTGGAAACAAATCTTTTAATATCCCTTCCTCACATTGCTCTATCTTTGAGAAATTTGAAACATTTAACCCAATTTTCCCCACTCTATCATCGATAAAGATATCAGTTTTATAAATGCTTGATCCTCTCTAGTCTTCAATGAGGTTGATAAGGTAAGTTGATTTTTTCAGGAGTGTAGAAAAAAGAAAAGGTGGATTGGTATACTGTTGCCTCTCAGAGAATTTAATAAAGTACAGTTACTTTATTATGAGATGTTAAATTTAAAAATTGCTGGAAGGTTTCCAAAAAAAACCCTCAAGTTTAAGTAAATAATTACTTGAATCAATATTTTAGTTCATTATATCATCTGTAATTATGAATTTGACTCCTCAGTAAATTTCATTAGAATGTTAACATACTCATAAATTTTATAAGGCTAAAACTCCCTTTAGCAAATTCCTCATCTAAAACATTTGTCTATTTATAGACTTGAAGTAGTTAAAATTTATAGCTGAAGTTCCTTTTCAAGAGACCAAAAAAAAAAAAAAAAAAGGAAAAAACAAGAATTTTTTTACATTCACCAGAAAACTAAAAGGTTTGCTACTAACTTCCAATGTATTAATCACTCTGAACCATTAGCTATTTTACACAGTGTGATTCTAAACAAAAACCAGAACCCTTATCTAAAACTATAGGTCATGGTCCTTCCAGGTCAATTTTATTAGTTAGCTTCTGGCGGATTACGTTAGCTGCAGCTCCAAATTCTTAGATGGCCTCAGCTACCTGCCTCCCTATCCCAAACTAGTACTGTGATCATTTAAAAGCATTTTGCATGGGTCAAAGAAAAATCTTAATCTAGAATGAAGTTATGTAGATGAGTGGACAACCAAGTGACAACTTATTTGCCCAGGTAGGGAAATGTCTACTATCAAGCTGTCCATATATGAATATTGTTGTGACTTTTGAATAATATCTAAATATTTAAACAGAAAGAGGGAAGACAGAAAAATAAGGAATATAGGAAGGAAGAAAAAACAAGGAATACAGAAAAGAAAAATACCTATTATGGGTTTTGGTATATAGAAGGCCATTAGCATCTATGGCGGAGAGATTATAGATATGCTCATTGGCAAAAAGCCAAATATCCATGAGAGAGAAGGAATAGTTAGTGCAAACTAAATACAAAAAGCATAAGGTAATTTTAAAATATAAATACTTGTTATGGTTTAGATATGAAATGTCCCCAAAAAGCTCACGTATGCGCCAATGCAAGAAAATTTAGAGGAAATGATTGGGTTATGAAAGCCTTAATCTATTCAGTACTTTGATTTCTTGATAGGGATGAACTGAGTGGTGACTGTAGACAGGTAGGGTATGGCTGGAGGAGGTGAGTCATTGTGGTCGCGCTTTGGGGGTATATGTTTTGTCACTGGTGAGAATCTCTCTCTCTTTCTCTCTCTGGTCTCTCTCTCCTTCCTGATGTGATGTCCTGAGCTGATTTCTTCTGCCATACCCTTCTGTCATGTGTTGCCCCACCTTCCCTACCTTCAGCCCCCCAAAATGGAGCCAGCCTCCCATGGACTGAGGCCTCTGAAACCATGAGACCCAAATTAAACTTTTCCACTTCTAATTGTTATTGTCAGGTCACAGCAGTGAAAAAGCTGACAAAACCCTTGTCTTTCTCAGCAGTTTGCCAGGAATTCACTTGTTTTAAAAAGTAACTGCTTGTTCTAAGTCTCCCTCCTTATTTCTCCTCCTAATCCAAAATTTCCAATCTAACTCTTCTAACAAAATAAAAGGCTAAACTCCAAGAAACAGAAGTTTCTCATTCACTGAAGCTAATTCTGCAGAGTAGAAATGCATTATTAAAATAATCCCCAGAGGAATTTTGTTAGCCCCCCAAATGCCATAATGTCTAATGTTGAGGGAATCTTATTTTCTCACTCAAATCTGGTCACTTATTCAAGAAAATGACTACCAGTCTTATGTCCTTGTCTAGACAATGTGGCAATAGAACAAAGAGTTCTGTGAAAATCTATATGTAACTACTCATTTCTTAAAAAAAATAACATTAAAGTACATGGAATGTATATATTTCACTATGGAGGATACTTCGACTTTTTTTTTTTTCTTTTTTGGTACCAGGGATTGAGCTCAGGGGCACTTTACCACTGAGCCACATCCCCAGCTCTCTTTTGTATTGTCTTTAGAGTCAGGGTCTCACTGAGTTGCTTAGCACCTCGCTTTTGCTGAGGATGATTTTTAACTCCGCATCCTCTTGCCTCAGCCTCCCAAGCCACTGGGATGACAGATGCTTGGAATGCTTGTGGTCAAGTCATAGACAGGGAATTTCTGATTTATAGTAAACAAAAAAAGTAGAAAGAATAGTACAAAAAAAATTTAAATTACATAACTTAATGATGTATTATATACAAAGACAGCTGACAAATATTTTTCTTCTATTAGCCTCTTATCAGATGCTATATAAATTAGCATTTATCACATGCTAATCTCTTTATTTATTGGATGCTAAATTTCATGTCTCTCAACCCATCCATCTGTCTTTCTATCTCTTGCGTGTCTATGCATCTATCCATATTTCTATTTATACCTAAAGATCTAGCTGTTGCTACATATTAGAACTAGATATGACTTCTTTATGATTCTCACTGTGGGTGATTTTAAAACAAGCACTCTCATCCAGGAGAGTACTTATATCCACAGATTGCCTGACAACCTCTGCAGATTGCAATAAGAATTCCACAGAGATCTAGTAATAAATGAAGGAGAAGTCTGACACCCAATTGACCTTGACAAATGGATATTTACATGCAGAAACAAATGACCATTTCCAACAATGATGACTATGACTTTGAACACATGGATGAGAGAAATAACATTGGTCTAAATATATGAAAAAACTCCCAAATCAAAACCAAAGCATTAGATTTTACAGAGTAACTTATACATTTTTGGCAGATTGTTCTGACCTTCCGTACCTCATGCTTTATCTTATCCTATGGAGCCCCTTCTTTTGTTTTTAGCCTTCCTGGACTATTGATATTCTCTATCTGCCTCTCAGGTGACTGAAAGTAGGGTCCTAGAATATTAAGCTTGGAATACCAAGCAATAATTTCAAATTTTGGCATATCTTAATTAACACACATTTTAGAAAGTGATAGAGAAAATGTTAATGACTGTATGATTAATGTGAAAATACATTTTCCAGTGCCATATGTTTTCATAATCACCTAATTATCATCAATGATTTTAAGATCATGCAAAACTATATTTTTATTCATTCTTATTTTCCATTATAACTATTATTCCACAATAAATATGTAGACATAAGAGGAGTTGGATCCCTAGTGCATTAAAAACTAGATAGTTTTAAAAATTACAAATTCTACATTACACTTTTAATTTTTAAATACCCCTTACATAAATTTTCTATACTTTTATCATTTTCAGACTTTGTTAGAAACTTTTATCAAAAAGACATGAATACCAGCATTTTTGAACATGAGGGAAATGTGGAAGCTATTCTTTCCTTGTGACCCTAGGCCTATGCTCTGAGAAATTCACTTTATACAAAGACAAAAAAAAATTAGCCCTGAAGTCTGGTTCACCCAAAGCTCTGCTATGCTTCCTTTCTGTATTTTTAGAGTTATTTAGGGAGGAACATGTTCATTATAGAATAATGCCTATCGTCATTAATGTCATGCATCTACTGACATATGCTAAATGTAGACTCAAAAATTATAGTCATTTTTAGAACTAATTGTTTTCCTTCATGTATCCTATATCTTCAAGTCATTCATATAGATATTTTCTTTCTAAGCACCTTTGCCTCTCCCTCTTACAATGATTACCCTCAATTCTCACCTCCATCACTCGCAGACACTCTCCGAGGTTACCATCTTATTTCTCACTCTCTCCAGGCCAAATAGTCTTCTAAATCACTGGCAAATACATTTTTCATTACATATTGCTTTCATTAAATAACTTCTCCTTTCCATGGAGTCTGTGATGAACTGATAAACAGTCTCCCCACCCACTTTTTTTGTTTGTTTGTTTTCAAGGCTTCCATGATCAAATTTATCTCCTAAAATAGAGACCTAGCAATTTCTTTATTATAGAAACAATTTTAGAAAACACTCAGGAAAGTCAAATTTTACAAGACAATTCTATGGTATTTGGGGACTAACTGAACCACATATGCAAGTTTACGTAAGTGAAAATGCTTAACCCGGATGGAACCTTGTGGAATCAAATATAGGAAAACTGGCAGAAACCTGAATGCAATTGTTATTTTAAGTGTAATAGAGCAAAGAAATGAGTGAAATTTACAAGACAAATTTTAAAAGTATGGACTAATTTTAGGTCCATTAAAATGTGAGCTATTTTCTGCTGGGCATGGTGCTATACACCTATAATTTCAGTGGCTTAAGAAAGGCTGAGAAAGGAGGATTGTGAGTTCAAAGTCAGCTTCAGCAACTTATTGAGGCCCTAAGTAACTCAGCAAGACCGTGTCTCTAAATAAAATATCATTTAAAGAGACTAGGGATGTGGTTCAGTGTTTAAGCACCCTTGGGTCAAAAAATGTGAGTAATTGCAATTTTCTAACATTTGCTAATTCAATAGGTAAAAATTGGTGTGTTTGCCTGTCTGGTTAAATTGAAAATTAAACATTTTTTCCCATAATTTTGTCCAGCATTTGTATTCAATTTTAGTGTACACAGTTCATTATTGGGATGAATACTTTATCCTTACTGACACAATTTCTAAATATAATACTGTTTTCTTTTTTTTAATGAGAATTCTTTTTTTAATATTTTTTAGTTGTAGTTGACACAATATATTTATTTTATTTATTTATTCTTATGTGGTGCCGTGGGTCGAACCTAGGGCTTCGCACATGCTAGGCAAGCACTCTACCACTGAGTCATAACCCAAAGGCTGTACTGCTGTTTTAAGTAACATATTTTGATTTCTATTTACTTCTGTAATTACATTTTGATGTTAAATACCCTGATATATCTTCTTATAAGTTTTTCATAATTTTATTTATTTATTTATTTGTATTCTACTCATGAAACTGTATATATTTTCTCTGAATTAAATATCTGAGGTAAGGATCTAACTTTATATTTTTTAATATTCAATGGCCTCAAAGAATGTGTGGTATGATCTAACTTTTTTTTTCTATTTTCTTTTCATTTCTTTTCTGTTTGCTGCCCATGTCATTATGGACCAATGCCACAATATTTTGGTTATTTTATCATTGCTGCTGCTACTTATTCCAATTTTTATTAGAATTTTCTGATTTATTTTTTATCTTTTTCATTCAAAACTACAATAAATTATTTCAGATTTTAAAAATTTATGATTTTTAATTGAAATAATTACAAACATAAATGAATTAGGGAAAAATTTATGTTTTTAAAGCCTTTGTCTTTCTATTTGGTGATATTTTGTGTATCCTCTAGTAGAATAAATGACCTGCAAAAGATTATAAGGGATGTTCTTGCATACCAATAGTTAATTTGGAACAAATAAATATAAATATATATATAAATATATATTTATATTTATTTGGACTTTTCTCATAAGGGTGAACAAGATGTTTTAATAACCAGAATATTGTTTACTGAGTAACTAAGGTACATGACAACATAGGCAGTCAAGAGGAGAGAAATATTCTCTGTCTCTGTCTCTCTGAGATAAATGGAAAAAAATAGAGAAGTTAGATTATACAGCACATTTTTTGAGACCACTGGGTATTGGGGGGGGGAGGAATCAAAGGAAAGTAATTAATATGCATCTTTATCCTTCTCAATAGATGCAATTTATGTTCTCTTCATTTTAGAAAAGTTTCAACCAAATATCTCAGCAAAGTATTTTTATTCAATTCTCACTTGAGCATAATTTTATTACTTTGCAAAAAGACCAGAATGATCATCAGCTCAATGACCATCAATTGTTTATTTAGCTTCCTTAGTTTACAAATATTTGTTTTTGTAAATTTATTTATATACAAAGTAATTCCAAAATTAAGCAGAGGATGATATTTTATATCAGTATGACTTCTTCTTGAATCCCCCTTTGCTCCCAAAATGAGCTAAATTGAACCATTAGTAACATTGCCCTATTGGAATTCACCATTTCTGCCACTCAGTTCCCAGTGCTTTAGGTTGTCTGACAGGGAGTGTTTACTGAGTAACTAAGGGAATCATTCACATTGTTCCATGTGCTAATCCACTGACTTACCTCTAAATAATGAGAAGAGCGGGGAGGCACTCCCAGAATTTAAGACAAAACACTATAAAAACAAAATAAAAAACCTAATTGGAACAGTCTTCTTAGGAGAGACTATAATTTGCTTATTGGAAGCCATACTGTGGATAATTAAATTCACCTTTCAAAGTTTTCTCACATTTATGTATTTTGCCACTAAATTCTTCTTAAAAACCTCAAAGGAGAGCTCATTTATCAAAATAACAAAACTATTCATTAGCCCATTGCTCAACAGTTGAAATGGTATGTAAAGTTTGCTTTTAAAATTTTCATATTTGAAAGAATTTCTCTCTAATGACATTAATTCTCCATTCCTGTTTGGATTACAAACTCTATTACTACTTTACAGTAGTCTACCTGAAAATGGTATATATGTATAGCTGCATAATTTTTTGTTATGGTGCATGCTATTTGTTGTACTAACACTTCCTTCCTCAGCCATTCACCACTACCTTGACCTTGGGACAACATTCAACTGAAAGTACCTTATCTCTTGTGCAAGCAATTTTCACTGACTATAGACAGCTACTCTGTCTTGGCACAACCAGGACAGAAGTTCAAGAAAACAAATGGTCCCCAGAAGCATAGTTCAACCAATAATTCACTTCAGTTGTGTGTTCTACATCATTTCTCAGAGCCTTGTAGTGATATTTAGTTCTTTTTGCTCACAGCACTTACTTATTTGATAAAATAGTTTTCTTATTTTGTTTATAATTGACACATAATGATTATACATATTTATTGGGGTACAGTATGACATTTTGATGCATGAATACATTGTATAATAATCAAATGAGGGTACTCAACACATCCATCACCCCATACATTAATCAATTCCTTGTAGTAATAAAATTGAAAATCTTTCCTACTAGCTATTTTGAATATTCATTCAATATTTTTAACCATAGTCACCCTACAGTGCAGTAGAACACCAGAACTTATTCTTCTCATCTGTCAACTTTTACCCATTGACTAATCTCTCACTATATCTTCCCTTTTCTATCTTCCCTTTCTCTACTCTGCCCAACCTTGGATAACCATTATTCAATTCTGTACTTCTATGAGATCAACATTTTTAGATTCCATGTATGAGTGAAATCATGTGTTACTTGTCTTTCTGTTCCTGGCTTATTTCATTAATCAAAGTATCATACTATCTTCTAGGCTCATCCTTTTTTTATGAATTACAGGATTTCATTTTTTTCTATTACTGAATCATATTTTATTGCATATATACACCACATTTTATTTACCCATTCATTCACCAATAGACATCTAGATTGAGTCCAGATCTTGGCTACTGATAATAACGCCGTGATAAACAGAGGAGTACAGATGTTATTTTGTTGTACTCAATTTACTTCTGCACTTCTCTCCTGGCATTTTTAGGAATTATCCTCCAAATAAATTTCTTATGTTCAAAACTTTCTTAGAATCTGTATCTGTGGAATTTCATATTTCTTTATTATGCCCGATGTCCCCATATTTTAAAAAAAATTAATTGTAATATACAACATTGTGATTGGCATATGTACATTCAGCTACCTGGCTCACAGCAAATCTTCAGTGTCCATGTCTATACCATGTGCTCCTTCTCCTTCTGTAATAGCTTACTGGTCTGCAAATGGAAATACCTCACTAAAGCTGGGCTAATCTTCTCTCTTCTAGGGACTTAAAGCTTGCATAAAGAGCCAAGAGAATGGACTGGTGGAGGCAGATTGATAGCAGTGTCCTAGAGAGAAGATCCATAAACTTCTTTGCTGACATCCACAGAGCAGCCCTGTTCTCTTTCAAGGACTAGTGGCTTTTCTTCAGTTCTGTGACACCCTCAAAACTGTTAAATAAATTCCACTTTCAGAATTGTATTCTGATGCATGAAACGCCTCCCTAATTCCTTCCCTCAGCACTCATGAGCATACACACATGAATATTTGAAACTCAAAATCCACAAGTTTTTGAAACAAATCTCCTCCTACTAAGAGGCTCTCTGGCACTTGAAACTTTTAAAATTTTTCTTTTATTTAATAGATATATGTTAAAAGCTTCAGTCCTCTTGAATCGTTATTGGAAAGAGGATATACAGTAGATTACTTGTAATGATCAAAGACTGAAAATAGGGTTTGAGGTTGTCAAATAATTATCAGCTGAAAGATTGATTTCAAAGAGTTTATCCATTTTACAATGGCCACTGTGTTGAGTAAATGTGACAGATGAAAGCTCTTCTTCATTCTACTCTTCCCTGCAGAATGACATTATTGTTTTCTGAAATTCACTTATTATGTTTAAATTCCTCCTTCAAAAAGTTAAGAGGTTATATTGAAAATATAATGTTTAAATTCTAATTCCAGATTCCTGGGAGAAGAACTAAGATAAGTCTAGCTTGATTCAGTTGTCTACCAGTCAAATACCAATTATGGTAGAGACAAAGGAGTGACATTTTACAGACTGGCTATTGTGGGCACATCACAGTTATGAAGAGGTGGAAGTTTCTAGAATATCAGATTGATAGGAACTTCCAAGAGGTTTCTGTCTATTTTAGGTAGGTGACATCCTAGTTTTTCTAGATAGACATTTCTGGTTTATGCTTGTGTTTTAGGTACGATTATTAACCCTGCTCCCTTTTTCTCTCAAGAGTTCTGCTTTTAATGATTTATGTCACCACATTATAAAAATCATTGACAGCAACTCCATCCTTTAATTTGAGAGAACAATTGAGACCTAGGAAGGTTGAAAGACTTTTCCAAAGTCATCCAATTGGTATTAGTCTTAACAATAAAATGCAGATGTATGGGATCCTATTTTATTAATTAGTGTATGTTGTTTAACCAATTCTTTTTTGTATTCTACCATGCAATTGATAGCATGGAGTTATTAAATAGTGAGTTAAAGTTCTTTTTAATTTAGTACTAAAGGAGAAAGAGTAACCCAATGCCATATGGTAGCATGTGATCAGAATTACTGTCTGTTACAATCTGAATGTTTGTCACCTCAAAATTCATATGTTGAAATCATAATCACCCAAATTATATTTATACGTAGGACCTTTGGGAGGTGATTAGATCATGAGGTCAGAGCTTTTATGAATGAGGTTCATACTATTACAAGAGGCCAAGTGAATCTTGTTGGCCCCTTCCACAATCTGAGGACACAGTGAGAATTATCATCACTGAGTCAGAAAACGGACCCATGAGACACCAAATCTGCTAGCCTTTGATCTTCGACTTCTCTACCTCAGAACTATGAGAAATAAATCCCTATCATGTATAGCTGCCCAGTTTACAGTATTTTGTAATAGCCGCCCGACAGCATCCTAAACAACTAGCCAGACAAAGAGAAGAGAAAATAGTTTTGAAAAGCTTTTCTTGGGATACAAATTGCCATTATAAAATAAAGCATAATTCCAAGTCATATTTGCTTGTTTTCTTATCACTGAATGGGAACTAGCTTTGATTTTATTTGCAAATACCCTTTCACTAGGGTATTTGTGCTCTCCTAAAGGACACACTCATTTTGAAAGTTTAGGCAGCACTTAGGATGCCTTACTTCTAGCTGAATGAACAGGGAGGGACTAACATCTTTGAATGACTCTTCTCTCAAAATGGACACCTATAATTCCAAATATTTCTAGTAATGTAGCCCTTCAGAGAAAATTGTCCACTTCTACAGAAATGGCCTTCTCCTAAGATTAGGATAAAACATATCTTTGAAGTGGGTAAATCTGCTAACACTTCGACATTCTAAAACCACTCTTTCTCTATAACATTGTTTTCCCTATCGTATCTTCTAATCTTCTGTAGCCTTTCATCTATTTTACTGTGAAAATTTTCTCTTGACAGGAATTTTCATGATTCCATAAAGTATAAATGACTATTAGTTATTCTGTTATTTCTCTCAGGAGTACCATTTTATAGTCTTATCTACCGAGTCTTCAGATTTTGACACTAGGAATTAAAATCCAGGCATTATCAAACTGCAATATTATTTAAGTTAGGTGGACTTCTCATCACTCATCAAATCATGCCAAATTTCTGACCCCTAATCCACCTACTTTACCTGTTCTGTCCTCTAACATATGTCCTAGGCACATCTAGAAAAGTTGAATGAAGACCTCTTTAAAAATAGTCCAAATTATAAAAGTTCACAGATTTCTATTTGCAGAAGTACTTCAAAATATAGCAGAATAATCAATAACTACTATACATTTTAATAGCAGGAGCTGAGAAAAAAAATATCACAGGCAAAAAAATGGAATCTAGATGAGTTCCCTAAGGGAAAGCTTTAAACTTTTGCATCTTGATAGGTGATTTTCAGAGGAAGCTGGGTTATGTCTTTTCTCAATCAACCTATACTTACAAATGTCAACAACAGAACAATACTTTGAATATTGTCACTCAAATATGTGCCAGCTAATCTTGTGAAATTGGTGAACTGGTGAGTAGGAACTTCAGGTTGAGTAGAAAATTTTCTGTACTATTTGCACATTAAAAATAAGAAAATGAAAAAAAATAAGACCCTAGTCCCACTTATTATTCCTATAGAAGAAAGCCAAATACTTTTTGGTTTCCTATTGTTAATTATTGTCGTGTGCTTTGTTGCATTTTGAATAGAAGAACATTGTACAGAATCAATGAAGTGATGTACTGAAACTTAAAACAACTTTCAAAATTCATATCTAATTTTTAAACTACTTGATCCTCATTTTTGCACAATATGATGTGTCTAATTTTAATGAGAACCTGACTATTTTGTGGAAAAATATAAGAAATAGCTTGCTATTAATAAGCCCTTTAGGAATGTTAATTAAAATAAGTATAAATTTGCAAGGTATATTTATTAGAGGGTGCTGAAATGTAGGAACTGCACATAAGAAATAGCTTCAGGGTTACCTAAATTAAGCATCCATGAATCAGCCTGAAGCTTTCTGCGGTACAATTAGGAGAAAGATACCAGTGACTAAATTGAAAGTTTGTAACTTTGGAACACCTGATTTACTGTTCTATCTTATACACTTGCATATTTCTAAATGTTTTGTCAATTTATAATCCTAAATATTAATTTACTTCTTATAGCTTCCAAGATATTTTAGCTCAAGTTATTATAATTGACACTAGTCATTCTGAGTTTACATTTGCAGAAGAAAATCAAGAAGCACAATATATAGTTGATTCTACTTATTTTCCATCTTCTTGAATCTTGGTGGAAGCATAATACATAAAGATACTTTCTCTATAATCAAATTTGGTATAATTAAATCAGTTTTCAAAGAGAAGAGTTTCCTACTTGCTGTCTAAACCACTATATTGGAGAAATACTACTGACTGACAATTGCAATATATATTCTTTTGGTTCTGACTTGGGAAAAACTTTGCTGAGAAAATGCATTCTAACTAAGGAGCTTAGGAAAATATTCTCCAGACTTTTAACTGTTTGCAAGTAATTTATTTAGGACCACTGGTTCAGAAAAGAGCCTAATTTCATCTGATTTAAATGGCATTAGAAATGACAGTGTTCTCCCATGAGATGGTGAAAGATGGAGAAAAACATCTTCAGCAGGGAGCCTGGAGACTTCACATCTAGTCTTAACTTTACAATTGTGTGGCTGAGAACAAGTTATTCCCACCAAGTGGACTTCATTTTGTCAGTTGTTAAAAAAGAGTCATTTTGGATTATTTCCACAGTCAATCTTGTCCTTGAAAAAAGTCAACATGTCTTGGTTATGCATGGTAGAACTAAATTACCTAGTTAAGAGTAAAAACAGGTATTACAAGAGTAAAAATTGCTAAGCACCAAGACTTGTATCTAATTGATCTGATGTTTATTTTATTGTAAACTTCTTCATTTTATTATATATTTCACTGTAAAATTTTTACTGATATTATTTCTTTTATGCTTTCCCCCCATTACTGTGCACTGTAGACAAGTACTCTACCATTGAGCTACATCCTGAGCTGATATTATTTCTTAACAGATTGTATTTTTACTTAGAAAGTATAGAGTTAAAAGCAAACTTTGAATCTCTCAGTATTGTTCCAATCTCAACATTTCTAAACCTCAATATATTGAAGTACTTTACAGTCTTAGTTATTTTTCTCCACTCCCCTGTATTTATATTTCAATTTAAACTCAATGACTGGCTTTGGTTTCTTTTCTTTTTTTTGATATGCCTTTTTTCCTTTATTCAAATTATCTAAAATTTGTAGACTATTAGAGAACAGAAGGAGACCTTGCTCATTGTGTAGGAAATACACCACATTTTTTTAATGGGAAAAGTCTATTCATACTTGTCAGAAAACTGCATATTCTACAAGGAATATTTTAGTCACAATTAGAAACTTTTGTCTGTCTCAGCTTTTTAATGTGATTTTCTAAATGAAAAAAAATTGTGCATACTTATTTCAAAGACATTCCAGTCTTTGACTACAATAGTATATTTATTCATTTAGCCTTTTTCTAACTAATAATTCACATACCTTTGACTGAACTTCCGTTTTTAATGTATTAATGTCTGTTTTAGTAAAGAAAATTTAGGAAGAAGTTACATTTTTTTAAGAAAAATATATTGATAACTGGTCTAGAATTTGCTAGGATTCAGTACAAAGCTAAGCTTATTAGAGCAGGGTTTTTCTTTTTTTTTAAGAGAGAGAGAGAGAGAGAGAGAGAGAGAGAGAGAGAATTTTTTTAATGTTTTATTTTTTAGTTTTCGGTTGACACAACATCTTTATTTTATTTTATTTTTTATGTGGTGCTGAGGATCGAACCCAGGCGAGCACACTACTGCTTGAGCCACATCCCCAGCCCAAGCAGGGATTTTTCAAATGAACAATTCATTATGTCACTTATTGAAAAGCAAATATCATTGAACATATCCTGTTTTCAAGAATCGTAATAAACATTTGGTTACACAGTATTTAAAAAGACAAATGCTATGGTTGCTTATAAAAAGATTACTTTGTATCATCAGCATCTCTCAACACATTTGACATTTGCTAATCAATGTGATCTCTTAAATGAATTAACTAAATACACTTATTCAACTTATAAAACTCTGTTAAAAATCAAATTAAAACAGCATAAGAGTACAATAAATTTTCTGTATGCTAATTTGATAATGTAGATGAAATTAAACAATTCCTTGAATGAAATAGTTAGTACACAAGGAAAATATAATCTGAATAGCCTTACACATACTAAAGAAATTGCATCAATTATTAGTATACTTTCAAAAAAGAAATTACCAGATATATTTTCAACAGTGTCTTATACCAAACAAATAATGAAAAAACTAATACCAATCCACCAAAATCTCTTTCAGAAAACAGAAGCAGAAGAAACACTTCCCAAATCATTCAATGAGACCAGCACGTCACACACAAACACCAAACCCAGAAAAAGACATGACAAGAAAGGAAAGCTACAGATCAATAATTCTCATGAATATAACCACATAAATCTTCAACAAAAAATATTTGTAAATCAAATCCAACAGTATACAAAAAGAATTATATATAGCTATGTGAGATTTATCTACATATACAAGGCTTACTCAACATTTGAAAATTAATCTGTGTAACTCACCACCACATCATCAGACCAAAGAAAAAATCATAAAATCATATCAATTGTCACATAAAAATTTTTAAATCAGAAATAATTTATTACAACAGCAATGAGAAACTAAGATAGTGTGGCTGATAATATTCCTATTTCTTACTGGAGAAGAGGAAAGTTACAAATAAATAGAAAAAAAAAAGGCTAAAAGGATCAATTTGATAATTAAGGGTTTGAGACATCTGTGTGAAGTCATGTCTACCTTAATATGAAAGTGCTACACATAGAAATGCTTATATGAATATGCATGCATTAGTGTATATACATGTATCTCCAGCACTATCAGCTGGAGCAAATCTAGAAACAATGACAAACCAGTAGCAATGTGCACACCTAGCACATGATCTTGGTTTCTAATGCCTTCTTCAGTTTCCTTGGGGAAATGCCTGATACCAGAATTGGGGCAGGATAAAGATAAGATAAGCCTGGAGCATTTTAGGAGCCTGTTTTAGTCAGCCTTTTCATCACTGGGACCAAAAGATCTGACAAGAACAATTTTAAGGAGGAGAAGTTATTTGGGGCTCATGATTTCAGAGGTCTCAATCCATAGATGTCCAACTCTATTGCTCTGGGTCCACAATAAGGTAGAACATCATGATGGAACAGCTCATGACATGACAACAAGAAAGCAGAGACAAATATATATCCCAAAGGCACCCTCCCCCCACCCCATGACTTATCTCTTCCAGACACACCCTATCTGCCTATATTTACCTTGCAATTAATCCCTATCACTGCATTGACGTGCTGTTTATGTTTAGGCTCTCAAAATCGTATCACCTCTGAAAATTCTTGCATTGTCTTACATGTGAGCTTTTGTGGAACACCTTGTATCTACATAAGAGTCAAATGCAGGAATACCTAATGGCCAAAGCAGGAAAAATTTGAACAACAAAAATATTAGTGGATGTGCAGGGTGCGGTGACACACACCTATAATCCCAGCAGCTCAGGAGACGGAGGCAGGAGGATTTCAAGTTCAAAGCCAGCCTCAGAAAAAGCAAGTCACCAAGCACTCAGTGAGACACTGTCTCTAAATAAAATACAAAATAGGGCTGGGGATGTGGCTCAGTGGTCAAGTGCCCCTGAGTTAAATTTCCAAAAAAAAAGAAAACCAATAACAAGAACAACAACAACAACAAAACAATTAGTGGATATATAGCATAAACTGTAAAATAATTAGTGTATACTGAGATAAACAGTTGAATAAACAAATGGGGGGAAATAAACAAATCTCCCATGCGAAGAATTCCAAAGAATTAATGTCTTTATGGAAGTAGAGCATAACTTCCCACTTCTTAAGTGACTCATAGTGACTTTATTGTCAACCAGAATAGTATACAAAAGATCAAATAGTATCTTTACAAGAAGAAAATCCAATAAAATACTTCGTCAAGTGACCAAGTTCAGCCTCAACATGGATAAGTGCTAGTGATAGTATATACCTTTGATATAAGGGTAAGAAAATACCACTTTACATCTGGCCTCCCTCTCAAAAGTCATTCCACCAACGAAAACATGAGAAAATAGCAAAATCCCAGTGAAATGCATTCTCTACATTATCTGACCAGTATTCCTCAAAACAGTCAAGTTCTTCAAAGGCAAGTAAGGTCTGAGAAATTGTCATAGTCAAAATGATCTTAGGAGATATGATAAAATGGGTTATGGGTTGTTCTGAATGGGGTCTTGAAACAGAACAAAAGGAGGAATCTTAGGCAAAAACCAAGTAAATCTGAATAAATTATGTATTTAGTTAATAATAATGCATCAATATTTAGTTTTTTTAACATAAAACTGATCTCTATTACAATTTTAAAAAGAAGAAAGACATCCTGATATGTGACCAATATTGGTTTGTTCATTGTAGTAAATGTACCAAACAAACAAATTTTAACAATAGGACAAACTTGGTGTGAGATATATGAGAACTCACTATGCCAATTTCACAGTAGTTCTTTAAATCTAAAATAGTTCCAGAAACATTCAAATGTTGTCAGTGAATATACACATGTTAAATGAAAAATGGTATTTTGCATCTGGTCAGTAGAAAATTGAAATGGGTCTGTCTCTCTAGCCATCTCAAGAACAGTTGTGGCCAGGTGTTATGGAGCACATCTATAAACGCAGTAGCTCAGGAGGCTGAGCCAGGAGGATCACAAGTTCAAGGCCAGCCTCAGCAATGTAGTGAGGCCCTAAGTAACTCAGTGAGATCCTGTCTCAAAATAAAATATAAAAAGGGCTGAGGATATGACTCAACATCCTTGGGTTTAATCATCAGTACCAAAAAAAAAAAAAAAAAAATCCTCTTGTATTCTTAATATACACTGTGTCATCTAGAAAAGGTAAACCTATTTGTAAAGTATATTATGGGAACATGGGATAAGGAGACTTTTTTGAGGAGCTAAATGTTTCCCTACTTTTTATGGGTATGTTTTCTATTTAACATTATGAAAATGTTCACAAGAGTTAAAGAATAGTTGCTCTGCCTTATAAAACCCACTAGAACTAAAATCAGTGCAAATTCCTCATGGAGGAATGCAGAGGGGACTGTCAACAAACCCAAAATAAACAGAACAAAACAACAAACAAAAATCAAGATTTTTCCACAGACCTAAGAAATAAGGTTAAGGGTAAAGAACAGTCAATTTTGCACAATCCTAAAAAAAAGAGCAAAAGACAGGAAACTTTTGATAATATGTCAGTAGCTTGTATTACACGCAGACCTTATGTGTGTTTACAAAGGTAGGATGCCACCCATGTGGTTTGGTTAATCTGAAATCAATTTGCAAACTTTGGATACAAATTATTAAAATACAAATGACTTACAAATTATTGCAACTATTGTTCAATACCAAAATGTTAGTATTAGATTTCCCCTCATATGAGGATCTCCAAAGCACAGTTCTGTCTAAATTAAAGTCACTTGGGTAAGTTGGAGAAGCTATCCATTCTACCCCAAAGCAAAGTCTCTGTAGGAGTTAAGGACCTTCCCTAATATTTTGCTCAACAGAGCTTTTCCTCTCACCTATTCAATTCCCTGAAAATCAAAAAATACTTAAACTATTAAATAGTTGTTATTAAAGAGTAAAGAGATGAATGTGAACTATTTTCTTATATCTTTTTCATGACTAACTTTTTAACTTGGCTAATTCTACAAGGATGCTGTATTAAAAGGTTCAAAATATATTTATTTTTTCCTAATTCATATCTATAAAAGAAGTAAACCTACATGTATACTTAAATGTATGTGTGTTTAAACCATACAACTATTATAGAAGTATTAAATGCTACACTTCCTTTAAAACAGTTGTGCATGTTTCATAACTGAACCAGGAGTTCCAAAACAAAAGTTTAATTTTTTAGATAGTGTGTATCTATTTTAAATTATGTTCTCACACATACTCAGCAAAACTCATATCCTTTATTTTGGGTGACATCATCAGGCAACAAATCATATTATGGCTCTCTTCTCGATAATGTTATTTCCATTTAGATTCCCTTAATCAACTCCTTATGTGTAATGCTTTATATTTATTTTAGGCATAATTATGAGAACAGTTTTAAAATCTTTCCTTCTGATTCTGTCATTTTCTATTGGCTAATTTTTCTCCTGATTATATGTCGTATTTTTCCATTGATTTGCTTGTCTGGTAATTTTTGTTTGTTGTAAGACATTACAAAATGTTATATTTGAGTGTCTATATTTTGTTATATCCTATGGAAGCATGCTAGCTCTGATATGGGGGATGATTCATTTATGGATGGAGCCCACACTCTGGCAAGATTCAAAATAGGTTCATTCATTACAATCATGATTTCTGAAGATGAGACTCCTTAAATGAGGCTTGTGTTCATCAACTTACTGGGATGCTCACATAATCCTGATGACAATTAAGCCTGTGACATTTGATCTACATGCTGTCCATTATCTTATATGGCTACCATCCCACTCACCTGCAATGTTCCCCTGCCTGCAGTCCCCTCTGCTATATCCATACGAATAGTTTCTATGGCACCCTACACATCTGTATGCACAAATGATACAGGATTGTTAACACTGATTAGCCTGGAACATGTTATTTGTGATCCTATAGGGCTTAGTAGAATAAAGAAATCTAGAAGAAAAAAAGTTCTGAAAATCTTTCATTCTTAGCTCTCAGAAACTCTCCTTTTATTAGTAATGTCTTCAAGTGCCATTAAAACATATCAGCAGCTGCATGGTTGCTTTCATTTTTATACAACAACTGGGATAGGCAATTCCCAGTTGAGTTGGATTATTCAAATTAGCCTCTAACACAAAATCCTTCAAAATGAGCTCAGGAATTTATTATATCATTTATTTTGCATCCAATGTATCATATTTCTAATTAAATTTTTCTTAGGTTAATGGTAAATTAATTCACCCTTCCCAAGAATCTTACCAGTCTACCAGTTCAACCAAGTTCCAAATAAAAAAGGAAAAAACAAAGGCAATATAAAATATAAAATATCTTGTTGGTAAATAATCCAATAGAATGTTTATATAAAATTAATCAAGTGTGGATAATTTTTTCAGGTCTCTCTTAGCAAATTTTAATGTCATAGGAACTATTATTCTATTTTTATGCCCTTTAAATAAGTATATTTGAGGTGCTCTAGTAAAAAGTATCCATTTTCCCTTTTGAAAAGAAAGAAATCACTGCTCCTCATTGTTTGTCAAAGATTTAGGGGAGATGTTTCTATAAATTATGACTCTAACCAGGGCATATAGTTAACTCAAATTATGATCATCAAGTAGAAAAACTCCTGATACTAGCAGAACAAAATACTAAAGTTCTATTATCAAATGATCTCTCTTCTATCATTTCTGATATTGATAAAAGGAATGAAAACCCAAATAGTTGTTTCACAATTGTCACAAGATCTTTTTCCCATTGAATTTAACAGTTTCTTCATTTGTTTAATATCTTAGAGGGAAAAAAAGGCTCCAGATTAAAAAAAAAAAGTCTGTAAGCTTAAAAATAAATAAATAAATAGTTTTCTAAAGGTTAAGCCCCTAGGAATAATATAATTCCATTTCTACTATGGGCTCAAAATTTTTCCAAAAAGCATAAGACTTTCAGAATACACTTCCTTATGAAGTATATATCACCCTAAACTTTTGTTTCCCTTTCCCTAAAATCAGAAAAAATCTCAAATTGAGTTTTTTTTGGAAGAGAATATCTTACCTCTTTAATTTTTAGGTAAAGTTGGGAGATATCTTCTATTTTAGAAACAAAATGTTGCCAGTGGAAAAATCCATGTAATTAAAAATAAATATTTATTTAAAGAAACTCATAAAGTCACTCCATTTTGAAAACTGTAGAATATAATCATGTGCTTTTATTATCAGAAGGGAAACACAACAAACCAAAACGAAGATAAAAATGGTAAATATTGTAATGTTGAAAATTAGAATATTTTTCATAGAAGTAGCTCATTTTTGAAGCATACATCTCATACTATATTGTAGCTGTGTGGAGAGTATGTTTGTGCAGGGAACTCCCTGTGCAAAGGTGCCAGTCAAGATTACCCATTTGCTAGGATGATGCCCTGCCAAGGAGGCTCTGTGCAAAGTCATGGACCTGTATCAGTCTGGACCTTGAACTCAGGCATGGGCTGCCAGGGATAAAGAATTCCGGACATAATGAAATAACTGCAATGTCTTGCAAGAGACCAAGACCTTCTAGTCTATCTGCTTTGCAGAAACTTTACCACAAATAACGTTTGATGATAAAACTATATAATAAACATGCTGAGATAGCTCTGAGTCATTTTTGCTCCTCCAGAGAATGATGTCCTACCTGGTCCCAGCTCTCTCTCTGTATGTGTGTGTTTGTCTTTCTTAATTCCCCATTGGCCCTCTTTGGTTTCTAATTAACAGTGGTGCAGATTGCAGCATACTTGGAAAATACACATATTAAAAATCTCTAAAGTTAATATACTATAAACAAATAAATCATTTGAAAAACAAATCATGACAATTTCAGTTCCATATCTATCCAAGAAACTAAAATGTCTAAGATTTCCTTATGACACATTAGGAGGTTAAACAGAAAGCTGAACACCTATTTATAGACAATTCAAAAACTTACAGGGAAAATAAAACAGCCCTATGTATAAGATAGAGGATGGTCTTCTTTGAAAGACATTATTCTTTTTCCACAGTGATCACACCTTCTCTTCCATTTCAGACCATTGGCAAAGAGAGCCTTGGTTCAGTGTAACAGATTTCAGGAAAGCTGTAGCTCTTTGGCACTCCTCCTGTCAGAGAGAGAGGTATTCAGAAAGCCCCAGCTAACTTTATTTGATTATGTACTAGAGGTGTTTATAAGAAACCTGTTTTCCTTTATTTAGGGATTATATAATTTAAGCTTTATAATTACTAGATGCCAAAAAATCCAATATGACAATGGCTTCCATGGCTCTCCTATCAGTGCCTGAAATCCCTTACCCACTGCTATACACAAAGGAGAACCTAACTGAGCCACAGAACAACTTCTACACAAGTTGAAGAACCAGTGCCTATTTAGACCCTGAGCATTTGAATTTGATTCTCAAGCAACTCTGAAAAACATCTATGTCATTCTTGCTGCTAACCATTTTTAAAAGAAAGAATTAGAAACTGACCCAATTCAACACCATTGTTCAGTCCTATCAATTATTAGGTTGTGTGCATGTAGTACATCTTTGATTATATGATCAAGATAGGCTTTGTTGTAGATCATAAACTATAATCCAAACCTAAATCAGTATACTAAATTATTATAGCTACCAGGCCCACATCTCTGAAGTTTAACTCCATAGACAAGTTTTAAACCTGTAGATAATAGGAACAAGGGGTTGTAATGTAGCATAGAGGCAAAGACTTCCTCAGGACATGGCAAATAAACTGATCTTGGTAGAACAAGTAGAATTTGCCAAGTTGAAATAGACAGAACAAGGACACGAGATACACCCTAGAAATTACTTTTCTACCCTAGTCAATTCTACCAGTTATTCTACATGAACCCAATGATCCAATCAAACTTGTTTTTTGTTATGGCTTAAATATGTTTTATACCTGTAAGAATAACATAGACCAGGCTTACTTCAGACTATAAAATTTCTAAACACCTTTCAATGAGCAGTTCTAGAGGCAACTCATCTAGGAAGTATTGACTGATTTTATTTTATTTTTTAGTTAAATATGACCTCTCCTTTACTGCTCAGTCTTAGCAATTTTGACATTTCAGAAGAAGTCAGTACATATTACGTCAAGCTTCAAAGAAAGAATGCAATGAGTCTGGAGTGATATATCTTCTGAGTAAAATCCTAAATAAACTTAAAAATTAAATAGAATTTTAAAAGTTTTCTGCATGTAGCAGGTTCTCAACCATTATTTGCTGAATTGGCAAAGAAGATTGACACAAGAAAGATTGTTAGCTAAAAGTAATTTCAGGATGCCAAGCGTTTTTAGCTGTTGCTTGCCTGCCATAATACGAAATCATTGAAGTGTTCCTTTTAGCCCATTAATAAATTGATAATTAAAAGAGCTAATTTAGTCATATTGCATTTCATGACATGCACTATGTATTAATAAATCTAGAACACATAAAATAAATCCCTTGCCTTCAAGTACATTATAGATGTTTTTCAATCTTAGCTATACTGATAATTTTATAATGGTACCCTAAGTCTTCAAAGATGAGTCAAGTTTTTAGAAAAACTAGCCCTACATCAGTTGATAAGCAGGATTGTTCCTCATTATTAATGATACTCACAATGCTACTTACACTATTCTACTTTAGAATCTGCAAACCTGAAAGAAACCTTGAGAATTCGTTTAATCCACTGCCTGGCTTAGTCAATCAAGATCTGACAGATAAATCTATCCTAATATTTAAGGCAGCTACCAAAGCAAATTTTAGTGTCCCATGGCATTCTACTCTGTTTTAAACATTTTATTACCTAGAAAAGATATCTTCCCTATATCTAATCAATGTAGGACCAGAGAAAATAAAGAAGAAAACTATTCTTTAATAATTACAGTCAATATTCAAGGCAAATAGAGGACTGATGGCTTTGCATGTGTATATTAAGCAACTCTTAAAAAATCCTATAAGACATCATAATTCCAATTTTATAAATTAGAAAATTAACTATGGAATATGTTCAAAATTATAGATCTCAGAAAGGCTACTGTAAATTCTGTGAAGAAAAGCATAATGTTCAAAGAAAGGGATATGGCAGAGTCCTCAGTTTAGTCACATTTTCAGAACCTACTTGCTAGTTCTAATTGTATCTTTGTATTTAATCAAGCACTTCACAGCAATATTCTCCCTTGGATTGTCCATTTTTCCTTTGAAACCCATAGCCTAAAAGAGGCATTCCTGTATATTAATCAACTCATCCATATATTCAGTACCATCAAGGCATGTCTGGGTTCTCTACTCAGGCTGACATCAAGATTACCAGCTGAGTTCTTATGTGTAGACAATAGCCAAACAGGGAAAATCTCCTGAACTCATCGTTTTTGGAACTTGGCTTCTTGTGATTGTAGAACTGAGAGATCCCTATTTCAAATCATCAAACTTTCCTCCTAGTATTGTAGCCAGACTTTGTGATGTTAAATATTTTCTGAAAATAGAATCTCTACCTAAACTACGAGAGTTAAGTGTATGAGGAAGCTAAAGCCATATTCATCCATGGGTTATCTCAAAAAATGACCCTCCATACAGCATTTCTCAGGTACATTCCAGAAGAATATTGCACTACATAATACTCCATTCATTTCCTGTGGCTTCTGTCACAAATTACCGTGGCTTGGGTGGTTTAAATGAGAGAAAATGTAGCCTCTCACTGGTCTAGAAGTCCTAGCTCTTAAAGTCTATCAGATGTAAGAAATTGAGATTTTGAGAATATTGGTATAAAATAAATGTATTTTATATGTGGAAGGAAGATGAATCAGCAGACAGGGAGCAGAGGCAGAATGTAGTAGACTGGTGAATCCTAAGAAGGTATGTCCCCATCCTCATTCCTGGAACTTGGGATTGTTACTTTGCTTGGAAGAGAAATGTTGCAAATGTAATTCGGTTAAGGACACTGAGCTGAGAACCTCATCCTTGATTATCTGGGAGGATCCTTAATTTAGTAAGTGTTCTTATCAAAGTAAAGTACAAGGAGATTGGACACAGGCACAAGTCAGGGTCTATAAACATCCACCAGAAATCTGAAGAGGCAAAGAGCAGATCCTCTCCTAGATCCTCCAGAGTCAAAATAATTTAAAACTAAAAATCATTTTCTATGTAATCATACTGGATCCATATTGGAAAAATAGAATGGGGGAAAGATGGACATGTGGTTCTAGGTGTGCGTCATATTTGTGGTGCAAGTTGAAAGTCAGCTCTATGTTCATGTGTTACAGTTTGAGACTAAAAGATAATTTCTGAAAAATTAGGAAGTCAAAAACAAAAGATAAACCTGAAACAGCAGAAGCAGTACTAGTATAGTACTAGTACTATGTCTCTAGATCATTGTAGAACCTAGAGTTAAGTACTGCAAAATAGCTGATAATTTGCAACTGGTTGCCTCTGCAGAATAGTAATTGAAACAAAGAAGACAAATTACTCCTTTTTTTGTATTTGGTTTTTATTTTGGTTTATTATAAGCTTTGTAAAATTAATGTGACATTTTTAACTATATACATGCATACCTTTCATAAGCTGCTACTGATATTTTAAAATATTACTTACTTTACATAAGTTAATTCATACTAATAGGGGACAGGGAGACTTAAGCAGTTAGGGACATTAGATTAAGGGAAAAATTCTATAAAATGAGCCCACTGAGCTACCCCCACATGCTTTCTTATTTAAAAAGTGATTTACCTACACCTCTATCTGACTTAACTCACAGAATATGTTACATTCCTCAGCAAACTATTATCTTCAAGAGAAATGCAAGCCTGAAATGCCAACAAGAACACCATAAGTTAATGTGTGTTGGGAGTGGGGGGAGACTTTTATGACCCTTATACAGATCATATCCCAGAACTTAGCAAGATATGGATAATTCCCCCCCTCTCAGAAAATCTGTAAGAACAGCTTCCAATTACTGGTTAGCAATAATGGAAATGACATAGAATTTTCATGGCAGTGGGAACTTCAAAGTCTGATGTCATCCTGTTGTCAGTCAAAAGTTAAGAGGTGGACTTGGGCAGGACTCTCGAAATTTTTCTGGGACTCCCAATAAAATTGGAGGGCAAGAGAGGTGCGCCATCCCTCTCTTTTGAGAAAACTTATTCTCTCTACTCTGAGAGGCATTTTTGAAATCTTTCTGGCATGCTTACAAAAATTGGGCCATTGTGCTACTTCAGTTTCCCAGAAGGCCCCAGCCCCCTAACAATACTGATTTCTATTCTATATAATAAAGTATTTATGAATAATAAATCAGTGGGCTTTCATCCTGGATATATTTCTTTCAATACCATGTTGATATTTTTATCAACCACAGAAGGTGACACAAATATATGTAGACCCACAGTACATGTGAGCTAAAGAAAGTTCTCATATAGGAATGAAGTTCAGTTTCAGTGGACTAAAACAATGGAGGAAAGGAGAAATTTTCTCCTGTTATTTTTTACCTTATTCTGTCAGTATTTCTAAAAGTATTTCTCAAAATATAGATAATCTTGATTGTCTTAGGGTACTGACAATGAATTTCCATTTCTGGCACTTATGCTTTAACAGATCTTTTATATATGTGTTATATTTATCAGGAAAACAGTGTTTTACCTGTCATTTGACATTTAAAATAGCTGAGAGTCAATCCACAGTTTTAATTAGAATTGTCACAGGAATATCTGCTATCTTTGGCTGAGACTTTTAGCAGTAATTTATTTGTGTACCTAAAAGATAAATTGAAAAGGAATCCAAAAAAATATATGTTGACTGCATGTTTTGTTCATAGTGTAATTACTGAGTTTGCATATATTGAGAGTTGGAAAAGCCTGATAATGGATACATTAATGAAAAAGAGAAAAATAACTATTTATTTACAAAATATTTTTGTAAATAAAATAAGTTTTTAGGGAAAAATGGGACATTGGGATCTTTTAGAAGGTTTTGTAAAGACTGAAATTCAGAAGGATGCCTAGGAGGATATACTACAGAAATACTACTAATAATATAAGGATAATTTTATATTAATGGATTGCTACTTCAATTATGAATTCCCTAATTTGGTAACAAAAAGCATTTTAATAATGCTTTTTCTAATATTCCCTAATTTGGTAACAAAAAGCATTTCGATGCTTTTTCTAATATTTTAAAATTGTAGTATTCTACAAGGATATTATTATCAAATTAATATTTGGTGAAATTAAGAAGAGAGTTCTGCTAAAAATAAAAAGATTACTTGGGATTTCAATTATGAAACATATGGTGAGATAATTCTATTCAACTGAAGATGGATTGTCATGTCTAAAATCTCCATAGATTTTGTTATGGTTTGAATGTGAGGTATCCCCAAAAGCTCACATGTGAGACAATGAATGATGGGGTTGTAAGAGTCTTAATACAATCAGTGAATTAACCCCCTGATAGAGATTAACTGATTGGTAAATGAAGTGGTAGGGTGTTACTGGAGGAGATGGGAATTAGGGCATGGTTTGGGGATAATTATTTGTATCTGAAGAGTGGTCGCTCTCTCTCTCTCTCTCTCTCTCTCTCTCTCTCTCTCTCTCTCTGTGTGTGTGTATGTGTGTGTGTGCTTCCTGATTTCAACTATGAAGAATATGGTGAGATAATTCTATTCAACTTAAGATGGATTGTCATGTCTAAAGAATATCTATAGATTTTTATTATGGTTTGGATATGAGGTGTCCCCAAAAGCTCCAAATGATAACAAAAATCTATGTGAGCTGCTTCACTCTGCCACACTCTTCTGCCTTGATGGCCTGCCATACTTCCAGCCCAGAGGTATGGAGCCAGCTGTTCATGGACTGAGACATCAGAAATGGTGAATGGTGAGCTCTCAAATAAACTTTTCCTCCTCTACAGTTGTTCTTGTCAGGTCCTTAAGTCACAGCAGTGAAAATTTGACTAAAACAATTTTAATGATATTTGGGTCCAAAAATGATTTATAAGTATGTGGCTGTGCAGCAACAGTGGCAGCATCACATGGTAACTTGTTAGGAAATTTAAATTCTCAGACTCCAGACCAAATTTACTATCTATTTTATTGAATAAAATGGTTGTGATGAATGTTGAAGTTTGAGAATCACTGAAATTCATAAGCTTTAAAGGAGCAGGGATAGAAACAAAGGAGTTGTGACCTGAAATTTTCAAAAGGATGAAGGCAGAGTCTGACCCTGACATTCCTCAGCCCTCAGTACTAGAACAGGGAAAGAGCAGTCTCAAGTGGGCAGTAAATTCAGAGTTTATTTAAAACATGAGGGTGGAATGAATGGTCAGTGACAGAATACAGGATGGCCAGTAGGGTCAACCATAATGTGAGAGTGCCAAGGAAGAGAAGAAAAGTTTTAGAGAGGGAAGAGTATGATGAAATGGTTCAGAGGGAGAACCATGGTGTGATAATGCCACTATATGACACTGTGGGAAAGTAACCAAGAGACACTACATTAGGAATATAGGGTACAGTATAGAGATGGTATTGGAAGGCAATACTGTTTAATGTAGTAGCACTTAAACACACAGTTTCAGCAATAAAGTACTTTGGTACATGGATCTACTATATGTGAATTTTATGACTTTAGGTTAACTCTACTTTGGGTTTGGGGTTATACTTTTAATTTTCAAAATAGAAACAGAAACAGTAACTGTCTCATAGATTTAATGTGTTTTAAGATAATGTTGATGCATTAAGGAGTTAACACATATACATTATGACTTAGGGGGGAAAGAACAGAATTTTATTTTGTGTAGTTGTGGCCACATTCCTCTCAAGTCCTCATTTTTGTGGATGATGAAATACAGTATGAGTTGTGAAAATTAATTCAGCTTCTTTTGGGTAAACTGAAATATTAATAGGTAAATGTTTATTCTTGTCTTACGAATTATTTATGGCACAGGTATCCTGAGAGGATTCACGTATTTCTCCCTGGTAATTATTAAAGGAACAACTGATAAGAATACAGATGGCTGTACTGTCCTCTTAATGGTGGTGTCTTTGGCGATTCATGGTCACTGGACACTCTGGCAACAGATGTCCATGCCAGCTGAAGTCAAAGACATATTCAACTTTCAATCTGCTTTGCAGGGAAAGCCCTATTTTATTGACCAGGCCCTGCCACAGCTCCCAAGAGCTCTTCAGACACCAATCTTGAGTCTTACTCATCACTTCCATGTGACAATCCAGTTCATGATCTCTTCAAGGACATTCTGATTCTTTTACCTTCATAAGCCCAGGATAGCTCAACCAACTCTCAACTCTCAGGTCTAATTCTAGACCTGAGAATTGCTAGAATTTCTGACTCTCAACTGAAGAACCAACAAAGAATAGGTACTTTCTTGAAGTCCTTCTAAACACACTATACCATCATTTGTCCTGTAGATTCACAAGACCCATGTCTAAAGTCTCTTCTCAAAGTTCCAGGCAAGAAACCAGATCTGATTTTGTCTTCCTCATCAATCCATTTGGAACTTCAATTACTCCCACACCTCCCATACAACCTCTTCCCCAAACCTTCCTTTCCACCCTACTCTGAAAACACCTTCTTCTTTCCCCCATGTCTTATCCTAAGGTCTCTGTATCTTTGACTTATACAGAAAATACAATGATCTAAGCACACCAGAACAGTCTCCTAATTTGTGAGAAAAATTATAAATACCCTTTTTTTTAACCTTAACAAACCTGTTGTTGCAAGGGGTTTTAATAGTTTAAGGTAGTAAGAAAGTTCTTTGGAGATTACCCTAGATGATTAGCCTCATATTTTAGCATTAATGATGAAGAGACTGCAAGGAAATATAATTTACAGAAGCATGGAGATTAACACTTTCAAAATAACATCATTCTTGCCTAAGTGTTATCTAACATTTATTGATCATTTAGTATGTGTCAGACACTATGCTATCTTCTTTATATACATCATTTTATCATTACAATAGCTCTATGAAACATTTTGTAGATGATAGACCTAAGGCACTTAGAAGGTAAATGATATGCCCCAGGCATCAGAGTGACTTAACTGAACGATTCAAAGTTGAACTTCATGTTTGACAGACCTTCAACCCTGAAGGAAAGTTTCCATTACCTTCTCTCCATGCAAATAACAAAGTACTTTCTCAAATGATAAGAGCTTTTATTGCTAATGTTATTTTTCTTTTTTGGCAATTTTTGATAACTCAAAATTGTTATATCTATTTTAAAATAATAATCAAGCTTTCGAGTTTACAGATTACTCTTGCAAATTGACTAGCTTGTATCTCGCAGTGGTTAAACAGTTGAAAACAAGAAAAAAATATGATTTACAACTCAATATTTTAACAAATTTATTTGCAATTTTAATATCTTAAATTATGATGACCAGTTATGACTACAAAATAAGGTCACACTTCCATTGAATACTTTCAGTCCTGTCTCTTCAAACTGAAACTTGATTATTCTCTAGATGTACAGGGAAGAGTGAACTAAGAGAGTCACAGACAAGTTGTGCCATAGAGAAGTGAAAGCAATGACTAGCTTTCCAGTTCTAACCCTAAATCATATAAAATTGTTGTGAGGCAATATACTTGTTCAACATTACCTTGAAAATGAAAGCAACAAATGTGACTTTTTAATCCCTCTTTCTCGTTCTTTGTATAAAATCTGTGAACTACAAGTCTTTAAGAATATAAAGATTTGAGAGAACAAATAACTTGGTATATCATGTTATTCAGAAGCAATAGTACAGGTGAAAATATTAATTCTCTCTGTATTGGAAATACAAAGCAATTCAAGCATAATTTTCTGGGAGGCATTGACAAAATGATTTGGAAAAAACAGAGGTTATTATATAAAAGAGCATTCAGAAAGAAAACACTAAATAGAAGAATCTAGTTTTACAAAACATCTCAATATACTGTAAAGACATACTGTTTACATAAGCAACGATAGCAATAGGTTCAAAAGCATTGCCCAGGGATACACCCAGTTGTGTATAAGAATTGATTTAATAATGACACAGACATCACAACTCAAATGAGGATATTTGGTAAACAGACTTGCAACAGATAGCTTGCAATTTTATAAAAATCAATCGATATTTTATTTCATACATCAAATTCAGTTTTTAAAATCAAATTCACTTTTAGATGAATTATTGATTGGATAGGTGAAAGATTACTCTGTTATATTTGTGGAGAATGGACTGAGTAAAATTCAAGAGAAAACTACTAGTTGAGAGACTAATAAGTGGTCCAAACAAGAAACGAGACTTAAGGGCTTAAAAAAAAGTCAGATGACCTTCAGAGAAATAGAACTTTATAGAGAAAGACAAACCTGACATAAGCAGGTTTTAGACTTTAGAACATAAATGAATAATGGTTCTTTTAAGTGAAATATGTTAGACTTGGTGAAGAAATGGTTGTGGAGCAAAGCTTGACACTTCAGCATGCGAAATACATGATACCAATACTAGAGTCGATAATAATGGCCCCCAAATCAGATAATATATCTGGGGTGGATATACACATAGTATAATTCTACTTCTGCAGAGCATTTGAAGTTGTATGAGTGGATGAAATGACTTAGAGAATATAAGTGAAAAGAAAGCCAAGCACAGACTTTCATAGTGGTAGCAAGATTATAAAGAATTATACCCCAGTGCCGCAGTCTGGCTGGGCACAAAATCACGAGCCACTCACAGCCTTGTAGAGTCAAACAGCAATTCTTTATTCCCGAACTCACACTGGCACTCTACACACATGTTCTGGGCAAAATCCACGTTCTGGGGAAAATCCACCGGGCTCTGAATCCCAAAAACTCTCTGAATCCCGCGAGAACTCAAGGAGCCGCCCGCTTGAGGCAGCAGGATACACCCTATTCCCAGCAGGGTACACCTTAAACCTGGAACCGCCCTAAACCCAGAATGCCCTAAATCCAGATCCCTACTGGTCCTTGAGCAAGGTCACCTTACATGCAAAGTCACTGCAAATGATCTGGGTCCACAATGGAGAGTCCTTCCTCTAAGCAACATGGGATAGGCTGACGAAGAAATTGCCATGCGTCATTCCTACTTGGCAATGACTCTCAGCACCTCAGAAATCAAAGAACAATGTAATATGGAACAGGATTTTACAAATAATAAACTGAGAGATCTTGGAAGTCATCAAATTATGGTCTTCTCTAAAACAGGCAATTAAGAGGAATTGCATATGCCAGAAAAATGTTTCAAAAAAGAATAGAGGAAAGGGCCATATTCTAGGTAATTTAGAGGGAGTAGGAAAGGAGGAAAAATTAGGGAAAATGATGCAGGAAAAGTTATATGAAATCACATTCAGGTAAAGAAAAAGGAACAAAGAAACAAACTCTGAAATACACCTTTGTATCTTTAGGCATTAATTAGTATATGGATATAGAAAGCACTTTTTCTAGTACTACTAATTTTAGTTTTCACAAAATGAGCCATTTTTCATTTGAAAGTTACCACTTATGACATGAATCAAATATGCAAGTTAAACGTTAACTGCAGCTCTTAAACTTTTTTTTTTTTTTTTTTTTTTTTTTTTTTTGGTACTGAGGATTGAACTCGGGGATATTAGACCACTGAACCACATCCCCAGCCCTATTTTATATTTTTTTTTAAGAGGCAGAGTCTCACTGACTTGCTTAGCATCTCACTTGTGCTGAGGCTAGCTTTAAACTTTCGATTTTCCTGCCTCAGCCTACCAAGCTGTTGGGATTACAGGCATGTGCCACCATGCCCGGCTTCTTATTCAATCTTTAAATGAAACTTAGCAGACTAGATAAGGGGGATTGAGAGGGAGAGAAGGGATGGACTAAGCTAAGAATAGCAGAATGAATCTGACCTAACTTTCTTATGTAAACAACAGTGAATCTCACCATCACGTATATCCACAAGACACTAACAATAACGACAAAACCTAAAAAGAATAGAAAGATCAGTAGAGTAAGAGAAGGGAATAGGGAGAAGAGGAGGGGAGGAAAAGGGAGGAGTGCTAGGGAGTGAATCAGAGAAAATTATATTCCATGATTTCATAAGTCTTTCAAAATGAATCCTAATGTTATGTATAGCTAAAATAATGAACCAATAAAAATTGCAACTTTAAGATTTTGTCATATGATATTCCATGTGCTTTTTATTATAGACCATTATATGTTTAAGTGACATTAAATGCAGAACTTTTGTTCATTAAACAGTCAAATTTTACTCCACCATCAAGGATCCTTAGGTTTGCTTTTTTCTAGAATTATCAGTGAATAGTTCAATTATTTTTCCTTGGTAGCTTAAAGCAAATGTTGGGTAGCTATATGTGGATTCTGATGACATCAGAGTATCTAATTGTTTTATGCTTTGCTGATGTCACCCCCAGAAAAATATTCAGAGGCACTTTAAGATTTCCTTTTTTGTTCTTGATGGAGAGACAAACTATATTTGAAGTGACCCCATTCAAATGCACTTAGTGGACATTAATCACACATGAGAGATTCAAGCTAAAAAATATGCCAAGAAAATTAGTAAATCACTTGTTTCCTCTATGTAATATACTATTGGTAAACCAAAGACTCTCACAATCTAGATATCTTGTTGCTAAGAGATGTAAAGAGAATCTCTGTTGATCATGTGGGACAATGGAACATGAAATACCACCTCATGAGATGTCATTAGAAATTAACCCACTGAAATGTGACATACTGCAATGCTGTAAAATTCTTTGACCTATAGAGACAACTCTTTAAAGTCTACACTGTAAAATCTTCCTGGCTTAGGCAGAGATTTGTTAAGAAGCAATCTTGGAAAACAGTGTCCTAGAAAATCAAGATTTTGGGATTCAAAATATGTACTACATTTCACATCTGTAATTAGAAATTCACAATTATATTTTATAGTTTGCTTCACTTCACTGATTTTTCCATGAAGATCATCTAAGTTAGATGGGGAGAAGGCTAATAAAATAATGCAATAAAAATTGTCTCATCATTCTAACATGGAAATGCATAGTTGACCTCAACAAACAAAAAGGATACCAAATTTTTGGGTGAAAGTCAACAGATTTTAAATCAGTTTTATGAAAAGTCAAGTATCTGGGATTCAGAGAGATATATTCTTATAATATAGATACTTGTATATATTATACCTAAGATGGACTTATTCAATAAATATTAGAGGATCAATAAGAATTATGGCAACCTGACAGAAAAATGAAAATATATGCACACACATATACTAAAACATTTTCCTTATACTAACAACAGTAAAACTGATAAGTGAGAATCAAAACACATGCATGACTGCACAATACAAACCTTTAAGATACTCTTAGTGATCATACACAAAAATAACACCTTCTGAAATAAAATTTTACATGTCCAAAGGTTGAAATGTTAGATCAGGGGCCAAGTTGGTCAAACTTTGCTTGAGGTTTCTTACAAAACATGCATGAGAGTAAAATTTGAAAGATGGCTGCTTGGATTAGTTCATATTATGAGGTCAACAAATATTGATGCATTTAACATAATAAAGGTCATATGTGGCTGGTCTACACTGTACTCAATGGTGAGCAGTGAAGGTTTTTCTTTTATGACCAGGAACAAGACAAGGCTGCCCCCTCACACTGTTTCCATTCAACGTGTTACTTCAAGTCCTAGCCAAAGAAATTAGGCAAGAAAAAGAAACACGAGTCATGGAAATCAGAAATAAAGAAGTAAAATTGACAGGTTTGCAGATGAGATGATTTGATACTCAGAAATCTTAGACTCTACATATGCACATGCATGAAAATATTAGAAATAATAAATTCTACAAACTTGCAGAATACAAATATAACATACAGAAATTACTTGTATTTTTATAACACAATGAACTCTCTAAAAAAGAAATTATGAGGGCTGGGGTTGTAGAGTACTTACCTAGAATATATGAGTTTGTTATTTGGTCTTTCTATTAGGCTATAAGCAGTGGTCTTTCGTGTGTGCCACATTGTTAATTTACTGCCCTATACCATGACCTAACTGGATTTGAGTCTCAGCACCACATATAAATATATAAAATGAAGTCCAGTGACACTTAAAAAATATTAAAAAAAATAAATTATGAAAACAATACCAATTATAAAAGAATCAAAATCGAAATACCCTTTTCTAATTTGACTACACCAAATATCTCAGAACCACTCCATGGGTCAGAGAAACTGAAAAATCCTTTACTAATATTTCTTTCAACACCCACTTATGTGGTCTACTGAATCATTTTAAGCATTCTTTACTTTTATATGTATGTGAATGGCTAGGTCATGGTATAGGGCAGAAAATTCTTTCTTGACACAAAGAATTTGCAGACTCTGATAAATGAAACCTAATTATTCAGTCTTATAAAAGAATCACTTTGGACTTGATGGCATTACATACACTACAATTCCTATTGCTAACTGAAATCATTCAACAATTTTCTGCTTCTTAAATGTGGAATGACCATCTTTTCTCTTCATATGAAACATACATCCATATTTTCAATTCACCAAGTTTAATATCCTTACCTAATGAACAATATGATTACATTTCTGTAGTTCAAGAATTGCCCATTTTCAGAACATATCATTTAAACATTCTCATACTAAATTGTTACTTAACATTGCGTACTGATGTGTCTTTTCTCACAAATGAGAAGGTAAAAAGCAGGCTAGTCACTGAGTAACCACTCCAGATTACTTTATAGAATGTAGCTTCTTAGAAGAAGAAGAAAAAAAAAAAACAACATAAGCTCAAGGTGCTAAATTTGTGACCCCTTTTAGGGCATGTCAATTTGATTAACATAAAATCCTAAATATAATCACAGACAACTGATAGATTTTTGTACTTACCAACTTTAAAATGCCATGGAAACAAAAATGATTCTTAACCTCAAGTACTCCTATGTAAATTGGAGAATGAATATATTAATTGCTTGATGTTCTGATTCTACCTGTTAAAATTGTTGCTATAGAGACCCACCAAAAGAGGTATATTATGCAAAAAAACCCACAACATTATACAAAGAATAAAATAAATGCACCTACAGGAAATGAATTACGGGTCATTATGCTAAGTGAGTTTTGCTAAGATCTGTGAAAAAAATCTTCTTACAAGACAAAAGAAAAAATTCACAAAAAAGTTAAAAATTGCATATATGGGTGCACAAAATGTGGATAGCAGTCCTGAAATGAAATACTGAGAATGTTTAGATTGTAAGATAAGTCATTACAAAGTTAGGATGGTACAATGGTTATAGAAGATAACCTAAAATGGACACATACTAAAATATTTCATGAGATAACCCATGATAAACAGAATGAATTGTCCATAGAATTAATCAAACATTAATTAACAAATATTTAATATGGGAGGATATATCTAGTTCTTGCTTTTTCTATAGCCAGCATATAATCCTAGCATTTACCAAGGTTAGACATAGATAAGAACTATGTTTTAATGGACCCCTTTTGGAGATATACAAATATATTTTCATAGAGTGGTCTTTCCCTGTGGATTACAGATGTTTCCTGGTGATAGGATTTATTTTTTCCAGATATATGGTCTTCAAGCCCAAACATCAACACTATTACCTCAATTCCTACCATCTCAAACTACATCAAACTTTCAAAAAACAGGGCTAGAATTTTGCATATTATAAACACTTTAGTGGAAACTATAGGAGCTTTAAGACACAGGTACAACTCAATTCATTCCATAATACCCAAACTCCTTTGGCATCTCAAAGAATGTGTTTAATACCATTGAAATGCATAACACTAGAACTTTTTGGGGCAAATTTCATTGAGGAGTAGAAAAGAGCTGGTGGGTAAATTGCTATTCCATTTTTTCCCCTTGATCAAGTTTTCAAGACTTCCTATCTAGAATGGACTATTTCAAATGCCGCAACTGTATGTGGTCTCTCCAGACACATCACATATCACTCAGCCATCTATTCTTTGGAAGCTGTGTACAGCTCAGTAATGCATCATCTTTATTTGATTTTTTTTCCCATTCCTGTTTTGCTTCCTTTCTCCTCACTTCTGATTCCCTGCATGGATGATTTATTTTAGCTTCTGTTTTCTAGGAAATCTAGGCCAAGACAATTGATGCCAGAAGGCACCCCAAAAAGCAAGCCACCAAGCTGATAATTTAAAATTGCATTGTTCCCCTGTCTGAAAGCAATAGGTACCCTGTTGCTGGTGATAAGTGAGCTAGCAACAGTTCCTGAAATTTAGTGGGATCACAATTATAAATGTCTTCACCTATGATTAATTAGGCTCATGCACAGGTAAAAAGAAAGGAATAGAAATACCAAGTGATGCTGCTGTAATCAGTATGATGCAACAATAATTATAAGGAACTTGGTGTTTAGTGGCTTCCCTGAACAGCAGGGAAAGTCTTGCAAGAATTAAATGATGAGCTCAAGGTATTTATTTGCCAATATATGCCATGCTAGGAAATCGGAGTTAAAGAAGACTGTCTCTTGCAGCCTCAGGGTATGCTGTACTGAAATATTATCAGGTTATAGGGGATGCAGTGTTACTGCAAAGGAAAATGGTGCCCAGTGATTGAGTTCTCTATTAATTAAATGAGTCGTTGTGACAGTGAAACATTGAGATCCTTAGACCTATCTATGGAGTGGGAAAACCTGAATATTTGACCTCAATATCTCCTTTACCTACTGGCTAAAAGCATCAACCTCATTCCTCTTGTTGCCAAAGAAGCTGTTCTTCTTTTGTTGCTTGAAGACTAAGCAATAGCTAGATTTGCCATTAAACTGAAAAGAATGTTTTTTTGAGGCCAAGTGACCCACTAGGTGGTTTCCAGTGCCTTTGTACCAAGTATTGAATAGGCAATTAAAGCAAACAGGGCTCCAAAAGGGCAAGAAAACTAAGAACTTACTCCTCAGGAAAACAACTCAAACCAGCCAAATAGGGGTGAGGGAATTCTAGAATGGGCAACTAAGCAGAGAGATTATGAACATCAAATGTAGTTTGCTCTTACAGTACAAGAAATGACTTCCAAGACTTTGTGACTTAACAACACCCATGTTCTTGTATGTCATCATTTTGTGTGCCAGGAATTTGGAAAAGGCTTACCTGGGCAGCTTGACTTTGCTCCACAGCATCAACTGGGGAAGCATGACAGGAGCTGGAGAAGCCACTACAGAATAGCTCACCTGCCAAGGTTGTAGTTTGATGCTGGTTATTGATTAGGAGAAAACCAGTAATGACGGTCAGGTGGCAGCTCAGTGTGAAAGGGGAGGGGGGTGGTGCTTTTCTTTCACCAAGTGTTTCAGTTCTTCTCCTCATGAGCCTATCCTTAGATTTGTTGAGCTTTCCTCACCATATACAGCTGTGTCTCAGTAGTGTGTAGTCCAAGAGATTACAAGGGAAACTGAAAGTCTATTTTGATTTGGACTCAAGACCCAGAAAGTTAATTCTTCTGTGTTATCCTAGTTAAGAAAATCACTGAGATTAGCCAATAGTCAACAGAGAACAATTGGACTTCACTTTTCAATGACTAGAGAAAAAAAAAAAAAGATGATCTGAAGACCAGGGATAACAACAGAAATTACAGTTGGATTTGCTAATCCTTTCCAAACACTTTGGAGGTGATGACAGGGGATGATTTCTGAAAGTAAAGCCATCCTATTTCCATAGTAGACAGTGCAAGGGATGTGAATAACCTAAAAGAAAGCACTACTTCATCAAGTTTGTGTTTCTTCCCAGATATTTTCATCCTCTTTCCTCTTCTGGGACTTGCCCAGGTACTTTGTTTTCTGACCTGAATGACCTCTGTGGAAGAGCAGATCCTTGCTTGAATCACAAAGGTGTGGCCGCTATAACAGTCATCTTCATTCATCTTCTCACAACTCCAGTTCTCTCAGTTGTTCCCAAAGGCAAGAACTGAGTGTGGACTTACCTAGTTTGCTCTCTTTGATGGCACAATCCAAAAAACTCCTAAGCACAATTGACTTGGACCCAAAAAGGCTATACTTGGCAATAGAGTTAATTTTTATAAGGTTATTAAGATATAATTCTCATGCCATAAAATTTACCAATTTAATGTATACAATTCAGTGATTTTTAGAATATTCAGAGTTGACCAACCACTATCACTATCTAATTTTTGAGTATTTTCATCACCTGTGGTTTGAATTGTGATCCATGACTATGGAAGATGGGAAGTAGCCAGACAAATTGCTCACCTTCCACCCTGAGACAGACTGTTTTGAGATACAATAGCTCCATATGGCCTCTCTAGAGATGCCCTGCTTGACCAAACATCCAGCTGTGATTTCTTGTAAAACAAATGATAACTCAGTAATCCAGTATCTTATACATGATTTATACCCTGCCTTCCTCACTTGCCCTGACCCATGGTCTTAATTTTCTCTTACTCAAATACCCAATAAATTGTTCACAGATAAGCTCTGTGTTCTAGAATATGGGTAAGGCACACTAGTCAAATCTCCACATTCTGTCTTTTCCTCCATCTGTATCCATGTACTTAACTACAGCATGCTATTCAGTATATACTATTTTCAGACTATCCTTTTTCCCAGGTACACTCCTTTTCTTATGTCATTCTTTATATATAATATACAATATTCTTTTCTAATTATGCACACCCCCAAAATTCCATAAAGCCCTTAAAGATCCAAGAAAAATACAACTATGAAGTATATTAGTCACTTTTTCCTTTGAGTTCTCCTTGTCTTCCACTTACAATTCTAGTGAAGTGTGTACTGCATTCTGCTTGAATCATCAAATTTTATCACATATCCCTATCACATGTCAGATATTAAACTTGAGAGCAGATTGTTTGTTTATTCTCCTTTGACTTTGGATATCACAAGTTCCATGCAAAAATGCCTTGCATATGGTAGAAGATCAATAAATGCTGAATTTAATATGAAATACCATAACAGAAAAAAAAGTATTTCAGATGGGTACATTGCTATTAATTTCAATGTGGATAGTACACCTATAATCATCATACTAGCCTTATAGGTTTCAAGCCACAAAATCTTTTAAATCTTTAAGGCATATTTTCTAAAAGAGCCTTATTATTTCATTGTTTCTTTTAGCACCAACAAAATATCATGGTGAAATAGGGGAAACAAAGAGCCATCTATTCATTCCATTCTGTCCTAAATATATTTGCTTAACTTTTCTGTTTTTCACAAAACAGTTTTAAATGTGTTTCCAGAAAAAGTTTAGAATATGGAAATCTAATAAACCATGAACTGAAATTTTTATTGCCTGAGAAATATCACAGTTGACCCAGAATATCCTACTTTGATAGAATATTCAGAATCCTTTTTCATAAAATCACAGTGTTATAATAATTAGATAAACTTAATTCTTATCAGGCCTTCACAAAACATTTTTATGTGTTTATTGCATTGTATGTTTCCTGCTTCCTATTATTAGATAGTTACTTAGTAGCAATGGCCTAGTGCGTTAGTAAATAGTGTTATACTAATTGTTTTATCTGGAAAAATATATAATGCTTAATGGAATTTACTAATGTGCTTCATTTTCATTTTCAGAACAGAAAGCTCAATTCACTCCATTACGCTAATAATTAAGTGGCACATTATTTAAATGATAGCAAACCACTGATGGTGACCCTCTGTCATCAGGCCGTGCCGCAGCCACACCACAAAATTCCAATTACCTGCCACTTGGAAAGCTTGTGTTGATCTCTAAATAAATAGCTCTTGCTCTTGGCAATAAAAATTAGGCCACCAGAGCAGCAGATGTGGCACCTCAACTAATTGAAAACAGAGAGAGCAACTGTGGATCTATCTCTTTACTATTTCAGGTGCTGTTTCCAAAGTCTGTTTCTCATTCTTGACATAAACCCACTGGAAAATATCCACATAGGCACCAAAAATATTTCCATGTGTGCAAATAAGAAAATCACATACACCTGTCAGAGAGACATTCATCTTTTTCAAGATAGGAGGAAACATGTTATATTTTAGTCTTTCACAAATATGAGTCTTTGGGGGATCCTTGTGCTGTGGATGAGTTCTCTGAGTCTCACCCATATTTTTTGTTTGTTTGTTTTTCTGGATCCAGCTGAATTTTGACTGGATTTAACTTTGAGATGTATTATGTATGACAAAATACCATGATGATGCTGTAAAAGTCAGAGACCTCACTGATAAAAACTGCTAATTACATAATAGGTATGTTTATTATTCATTCTTCACCTATTTCTGTTCCATTTTGAAGCCTGTACATCATTCTATTTCCATTCTTCCCTGATGCACTAACTACAGCTAGCTTGGCAAATTAAACTCCAAGGATGATGTCAATGTGAATGGTATAATGAGGGCAGGGGTTATGGTATAATGTATCCAATGATAAACACCAAATAAACAATACACTGCCTGTCACATAATTAATGCTCAACAGATATTTGCTGAAGGAAGGTTGGGAGAATACAAGGATAAAAGGATGTGCCTGTTCAGTACCTTTGCCCACTTAGAATATTTGTTCTTTTTTGTGTTAAATTTTTTGAGTTCTTTATTATAGCCTGGAGATTAGTGCTCTATCTCAGGTGCAGGTGACAATGATTTTCTCCCATTCTATAGGTTCTCTCTTCCTATTCTTGATTGTTTCCTTTCCTGTGAAGAAGCTTTTTAATTTGATTTCATCGTATTGGTTAATTCTTATGCTTTAGGAGACTTGTTGAAAAAGTTGGTTCCTAAGCCTACATGGTGGAGATTTGGGCCTACTTTTATTCTAGTAGATGCAGAGTCTCTGGTCTAATAATGCCTAAGTCCTTGATCCACTTTGAATTGAGTTTTGTGCAAGATGAGAGATAGGGGTTTAATTTCATTTTGCTGCTCATGTATTTCCAGTTTTCCCAGCACCATTTGTTGCAGAGGCTATCTTTTTTTCAATGTATGCTTTTGGTACCTTTTTCTAGGTACTTTTTTTGGTACTTTTTTCTAGGATGAGATAACTGTTTTTTTGTGGGTTTGTCTCTGTGTCCTTTATTCTGTACCATTGGTCTACATGTCTGTTTTGGTGCCAGTACCATGCTGTTTTTGTTACTATAGCATAAAGAAAGGAAGAAATGTATAATGGAAGAAAAGAATAAATGGTAAAAATTGTATTGATCCACTAAGTATTTTTCTTCATGTACCTTGGTGTCTTTTTAACAGCAATATATCTGAAGGAAAAAATTATCATTAAGTTATTTAACGTGTAGATATTATATGATAATTTTTACGACATAATGACCCAGGAGAGCTTGAGACATATTTAATATTTCTCATGGTCATTTCTTTTTCTTTCTTTCTTTTTTCTTTCTTTTCCTTTTTTTTTTTTTTTGGTCTTCCTTTCCAAGCTGTAAAATTTTAGTGGAAATTAAAATTATATCTGACCACTATCACTAAGAATATGAAGACATTCTAGCTTGGGTCTCCCTTGTGAAAAGGTACATGGATTCAGATTGGAACCCAGGTTACAAAAAAAAAAAAAACTATAGCAGTTCATGTTTCTATAAAAACTGCATCACAGTGAGGTGTGACTAAGTAAATGACTCATTAGGCATCAGCATTTTATTGTATCTGGTACATTAATCCAACAAATGACTCTGAAATACCACATTAAGATAAAAGAAGCAAAACCAGACTTATGCTATATGCCAATCCATTTCTCTTCAGCTCTGTTAGCAGAACATTTTTCAAGATGATACCGCACCTGCTGTGCAAACATGTTATTCTCCAGGTACACAAATTTAATATCTTATTCTCATCTTGTTCACAAGAATTTCAAGGCATGTCTTTGAAGAGGAAAAAGCAAAAATGAATGTTTAGCTGGTCCCAGTTAAGAAAGAAGAAAAAAGAACTATTCATTTTAAATAGTGTTTTAAAATAAGATGGACATGAAATTCATTTATATTTTATCATTTGAATATAAAATATGAAAATAATTATGTTGAAAATATTGCACTGAATAAATGCAGAGACAGATGGGTCTAGATCATTAGTGTTAAGTTTGCTGTTTCAAGTCAGCAACCCATAGTGCAAGGGTCAGAGAAGTTCTCGAAGCAAGGTAATACTATCTATCCCACTATAGATAAAGGCATCACACTTCCATGCAGTGTTTAGCTTAGACTTGACTCTCATTTTCTGCTTGAGTGACCTTGACCAACATTTCTACTCAGTTTCCCACACTTTGCCACAGAGATAGGGATACACTTATCTGTGAATATTAAATACACATGTAACATTGAGAACAAAAGTGCCTGGCAAACAGCAGCAGCTCATAACCACCAGAGTGGCCCTCAGACAATCATGAGTGAACAAGACCATTTGAAGTCCAATTTGGGTTGCAACCTTCTGCTATGTTCCAACAGCTCACTCCAATTCCTGGAAAAGACCTTGTTTAAAATAAAAACATTTCTAGATTTCTTGTATCCCATTTTCTATAGAGTTATTAAACATCAGATAAAATGAAAATAATATAAACAATAAAAAATTTCAGCTAGATAGTATTATACTGTAAAATAACAATTCATCACCACCATGATTATAATATAGTGCAAGTACAAATTTTATTAAAATACATAAACCATAACTATTCTTTTCACAATTTCATTCACAGATAACTATATAAACATATTTTCTTTTAAACTTACAATGGGATTTATGTATTTTGGCCCATGAAATTATAATATATTCTATAATTAGTTAGACCAGTTTGTGTAAAGTATCCTTTGTTGATTGTATTCAAAAGATGTAAAATTGTAAAAGATCACCTAAGAAGATACTAGAAATTGAAGTTCATGAACATAAAACTTCTATCAAGGTATTGCCTCTAATACCACTAGCAAATCCTTTCAATATTTTTAATTAAATAATTTATCTATTAATCAGATATTAGTTAAGTAACTACTTTATATTAGTACCTGTATTTAAAGTTGTTAGTAAAAATACAAATAAGAGGCAGAAAATGGTTACATAGTGGAATAATGATAAGGTACTTATCTTGGACCTGAGTTGTGGGAAAGATTGAGGAAATCAGATGAACATACCATTAAGTTTTAAAGAAAGATTAGGAATGGGACATAAATAATGAAATCTGAGAGCTTATCTAGCTCTAAAATTCTGTGCTATAAATGTTTCTTGAGTGAAAATAATTTATCTCTCAAAGTACTAGTTCTCATCATTTAAGCAAAGCAAGGAGAAGCACCTTGCAAACTTGGCATTAGCTTTCTAATTTTAGCTGATCTTTCTTCTACCAATGGTGTATCCCTGTGTTGATATTGTCTGTATCAATGTCCCATTGAAATCTGCTATTTCATTAAGACAGTTGATAATTTCTGAAAGTATTGTCCCACACGTGTGCTCATTCTAATCTACTATACATTATTTCAAATTTATCATAAAGCATAAAAATATTGCAGGTATATTCTATAATACCCATTATCATGCTGTTAACATAATGAACATAATATAAGGAAAATAAAGACATAAAATATAACCAAACACACAAAAAAATGATAAATATTTCATAATGCTTAGTCACTGTTAATGTGGAGCTTTACTTTGTTATTAAACTATATTTAATTTAAAAAGATAACTAAATTTGTCATTGGGTTGTGCGTCCACAGTAGAGCATTTGTATATCAGGGTGAGAGCTTGATCCTTTTTTTTTTTTTTTTTTTAGTAAACTCAAAATAAACATATTGAGAATTTAGTGTTAATTATATCTGTTTTAGTAAAACAATTAGAAATTTATAAAAATAGGGTTTGGGCATAACATTCAAAAGTAAGAATGAAATCAAGGTTTTTATTCACCATTCACATCTAATATTATCAAGTAACACTTTACTCTGAGTATAATACCAACTTTAAAGTCCAAAGGAGTTTACAACAATTAGTTTGACATATTTCTCATTGATGACACAGTTGAGACCTCAATTTCCACATAATAACATAATAAATTATTAAAATTTGAAGTATAGGAAATTACATAAATACACCTTGTATAATTAGCAGATTAATTACTTTCCACAGCCAGTAAGTATAATAGAAGTGAGAGAAGGGCAAATGAATATGGTGGCAAGCCAACTAAGGGACAGACAAAATTGTTGACACTTTGACTTGAGAGGCATGAATTTTCTTCATCTGTTATCATCTAGGCTTCTAAGGTTTGGCTATTAAGAAATTGTCATTATGATTCATGTGTTACAGAACAATAGAAAGGAGAGGGTTTGCTGAATGAATATTTGTGATATGTCCACAGACCAAGTTTTAATGAATTTATTGGCAAAGTTGTTCTGAAAGAAGAACCTATTCCACACATAAAAAGACCATGATAAACTTTTAAACTCTAAAACATTAGTGAACTGTAGAATTTATAGGTATTCCCTTAATCTGCCAACATTCATTACATCTTCCTTAAATACAGAAAAGTTAACTGACTACAAACAGATGACTGTGTTACTTTTATGCTGTTTTATAATTTGTGAAAACAGGAAAATCAAATGATATTTTCACTTTTGCTTGTCTTCTTTTTCAAATGCTGATATTATGACATGAAATCAGTGTTTTTAAAGAGATAAGCCTCCCTCCTCACCCCTCCCCCTCTTTTTGTACCAGGGTTTGAACCCAGGGATGCTTAGCCATTGAGCCACATCCTCAGCCTGTTTTATTTTATTATCTTTTTTTATTTTGAGACAGGTTCTTGCTATGTTTCTCAGGGCCTCTCTAAGTTGCTGAGGCTGGCTTCAAATTTGTAATTCTAATGTCCCAGCCTCCTGAACAGCTGGGATCACAGGCCTGTGCCACTGTGCCTGGCTGAGATAAGTCTCTTAATCTGTGTAGAAGAATTTGTCATGTATTTTGGCCACATCTAATTACATGTGATCATGCTATGCTTGCCAGTATATGTAGACACTCAGAAAATCATGAACCACATTTTGGGTGATAATAATAGCAATGGCTAGGAAAATTTAATCCTTCCTAATTTGGCATTTTATTTTTTGGAGTCATTGTGATATAAGTATCAGGTAAAATAAAATATTTTCTTTTTAGCCTCTTTAGGAACAAGATTTTAAAGTGCTATTTCTGTGTAAATATTGTGAAGTCTTAGAATTATAGAAGTAAAATTTATATTCTTAAATTTCTCTGATAATAAAATATGAATTTCTATAATCAATATTTATTTTATATTTAAATTAATTGTTTTATTATACCAAATGGAAATAGTACATTTAAGTTACAGGAACTGCCAATATTCCATGCCTCATTGGCTCTTAGACAAAAAGTTAATCATTGCACAAACTCAATTCATTTTCTTTTATATTCTTCCTCTCCTGAGATTAATTATATCTTTGTTTTGGAAAGACATCCAATTCATTGAAAAAAGTAAATTGGAAATTTTTTATGTAATATATTAAATCAAAATGAGATCTACTTTGGGTTGAGAAAAGAACAAAAGGGATTGTTGCACCTGATTAGGAGATTCCAGTGTGTGCTGCAACACATCTTTCAGTGCTTTGAGATTAAACAATATTTTCACTGGTATACCATTAAATAACTTGACATTACCTAGATCAGATCTATTTTAAGCTGTATCATGATTATGATTTGGTAAAATCTAAATTTTATTTGCTTTGGGAGTGATTTTTACCCTGTAGTAATGATAGAAACCACATTTTAATCCATTTAGTCTCCATGATGACTTATTTTGACAGGGTTAAAAAATCTTCATACCTACAATGAATTCAGTTATATTTACTCTTCCCTGAATCAACTGAATGATTTCAAAACTGAAGTAGGTCCATTCAACCCTATAGGTAAGAGAGTATTAATTGTTTGTATCACTTACATTTGTGTAAAATATGTCAAGCAAATCAGAATGCATGAAAGGTAAAGTTTTGAGACAGGAATTTTTTTTGTGTGTGAGTGTGTGTGTGTTTGTGTGTGTGGTGCTGGGGATTGAACCCAGGGCCTTGCGCATATGAGGCAAGCACTCTACCAACTGAGATACATCTCCAGTCTGAGACAAAATTTTTTAATCTAAAACTAGGATTGACAGCAATTCAATATTATTTTCAATGAAAGAAATTTTGTGTCATCAATCAAATAAAAAAACTCACAAATTGCACTTTAAGAATTTAATTAAAAGCAAAAAGAATATACATTATCCAACAGAATCATATTTTAATAGCTCAAAATAAATTCTGTTAGTAACTTTAAAATTCTCAAACATTAGAATCTCCATTGAATCTCCTAATAATTGTACTTAACTATACTTAATTACAGTTATCAAATTAAAAGTATACTAAAAATTAAGACAGAGCAGATACAAAATTGCGCTTACCTAATGGCCATTTACAAAGATTTCTTTGAGAAATCTGGGACTTTCTGGGTTATTGCTAGAAGTCAATGTGCATCTGTGATCAGAGCTCTCTGGGAGAAAGTGTGAAAAGGAATTTGGTGGTGTTAAGTTCCAGAAGATACTGACTTAAGAATGTTTTCAAAGGGACCTCAAACTCACCCCAGTGTGTGCCAGAAGAAGAGTAGTAGAGTGTGGGGAGGAGACACCATTGAAAAGAACATTAGTTAACCTGAACTAACAGAAACTCCAGTTGATGACACATTGGAACCAGCAAAGTGTTAAACAGGGTTCAGCTATGCAATGCAATGATGTTCCACAACCTAAAAAGACTGAATGAAAATGATTTTCAGGAGTTGTTACGTAAGAGCCATGTAAGCCCAAGGATGATCAGATGTCCTGAGATTCTATGGGCCATTGCTATTCATAGCTCTCAGGCCAACATAATTAATCCTCATTTGCTCTCAGATATTTTTAATGATTTGGTTAATTAAATTATAGTCTTAGTTTCAGGTATAAATCAGACCCAGAAAGAATGCTTTGTGTGCTAAGTGATTATAAAGGAAATACTCTCAATGTAAACTGGAAAATAAATAAGAAAATCAGAGCAAGAAAGGGGAAGAAGCCAAGGAGAGCACAGTGATATGATACGTCAGAGTTCCGTCTGCACCTGAGGCAATGGAGGTGGCTCAGGTGTAGCCTAGTCAATAACTAAGGGTAGTTGAAAACAGTCCTCATACAAAGAGCCTCAGTATTGGATCAGAAATTGCACTGAGGCTAGGGGAGATGAACACAGAGAGGTAAGTTTGAGACAGGGATCTGGACAAAGCATCCAGTGTTCACTGAAGTCATGGATGTGACTCACCAGGGGTTCATTCTGATCCATCCTGTAGAAGACAGAGTAATTAAATTAAGATCCATGGATAAGTTTCATCAGAGTCTATGAATCTCAGGAAATTGTGCGACAGACTTTTTTTTTATACATGCACCTGTTCCTAGAGAAAAAGTAATAACTTTCTTCAGATTATCAAAACAGTTCATGATTCAAATGAGATGCTTTAGGAGTTAGAGAAGAAACTGCAAAAGAAGTCAATGTTTCATGCAATCTACATAAGTGTCCATAACTCTTGGGAAAGGGAAAATTGGCCCAATTACTCATGTAGGAAGAAAAGACTTCAATTTTTTTTTTATATGTTTCTAAGAAGTAAGAAATCCATCAGATGGAGAATGTAGTAGTTTGGAACCTCAGAGTCACTTAGGGAACCTTGAGTCAGCTATAGTGTTGCTGAATTTTATTCTGACCCCTCATGTTTCTGGTGAAGGATTTATTTTGGCAAATGAGTATTCCACAGAAATTGCTGTTTTTTTCTTTCTGACCTATCAGTAGACTCCAGATTAATTAATAATTGATAAAACAAACTTTCAGAAGAACATTTACAAAGTTGTAGGAAATATAAAATAAGCTACTTTGACAAATAACCTAACAAATTTTGCCATTTTTGTTACTATAAGCATATCTACATTAGAGATAGCTCCCTTGAATGCAGTATTCCAGTATCATTCCTAATTAGCCCAATAATGATGGGTTTATTATTTTCTATTAATATACTTAATACCATTTTAAACCCAAGGATTCCATTCCAATTCTTACTTGCTTTGCCACAGCTTGACAGTACAACCTTAGTGGTTGTTCATTTACTATTGAGAACTTAAGCAACCTATTAGTAAAATAGATACACAAATACAATTGTTCTTTCAAACTGGGATCTTTCCTTTCTTTTTCCCAATGTTTTTTTTTCCACTTTGAGCAGTAAAATATTAACATTCTTAATTAAAATTCTTAAAGTATACCCTTAAGCATAGTTTCTATCAGTATTTTTTATACAGTTTTCACTACAGTTCTATTTTTCTACATTACATAATGAGAAATACAGGTCATATTCAAATATGAAAATCAATGACTAAATTAAAAACACAATAAAAATAAATAATTATATGGCTGCCAAAATTAATTTGTAGGATTGAATAACAAGTTGAAATAAGTATTCAAGATGAAAAGCTACATATCATCCATAACATTTACCTAACAGTCTCCATGAGATCTTATCTTCATAATCATATTTCTTCCTCATCAACTTCAAACTTTTCCTGATTCCCAATATCTGTCATAATTCATGCTATATTTCTGCCATCATTTCCTGACACCCACCATCTATGAAAGTTTTTCTATATAGGTTGCTTTGATTAATATTCTGTCTTAACTTTTTTCATATTATCTCTCAGTCCTAGATCCTAGTTCTTTCATCCCATTCTTTCTCTTTAAAGCAATTTCCAGCAATTTCACTACTTCTTGTTCAAAGTGTCTGGTCTAAAATTATCAACAACCACATGCCTTCTTAGGTAGGTGAGAAAGGGTCAGTGCAATTTGAGGGTGTGTTCTACTTATCAACTTTTAGACCCAAAGCTGTACAACCTCAAACTCTTCCCCATTCACCTTTCTCAAGCTCCTCTTCCCTGACTCCCCACGGGCCCCTGAGATCTAGAAATCATTACAACCATCAAAAGCGAGTCCCTTGCTGATAATAAAGGATGATTTCAGGGACAAGCTCAAAAATTGCTGGGGAAACAAAAGTGGTAATGCTCACAGTTTCTTACAAATGAAACATGCTTTTAACATATGATTTAGCAATTTTGTGCTTTGGGGCATTTATTCAATTTAGTTGAACACAGGTCCACACAAAAACCTTTACATGGATGTTTATAGCAGCTTTATTCATAATTGACAAAACATGGAAGCAAACAAGATATACTTCAGTGACTGAATGAACAAATACATTGTGCTACATACAGACAATAGTATAGACTTCAGCATTAATCAGAAGTGAGTTCTCAAGACACGAAAAGACATGGAGAGAACTTAGAAGTATTCTATGTGAAAGAAGCCAATCTGGAAAGTCAATATACTTTATGATTTCAAATATATGATATTCTAGAAGAGATGAAGCCATAGAGGCCATAAAATATCAGTGTTTTCCAGGACCTTATGTGGAGGAGGGATAAACAGGTGAATTACAGAGGAGTTTTAGGACAGTGAAATTATTTTCTATGATACTATAATGGTGGATAAATGTCATTTGTCAAAACATATAGAATGTGCAATACCATGCGTAAAACCCAATATAAACCCCAATATATACTTTGGGCAATAATCTTGTGTCAATATAAGTCCACTGATTGAAACAAATGTATCACCCTCATTAGGATGTTATAGTTGGGAAGGTTGGGCATGTGTGAGGGCAAGGGTATATGGAAATTCCATACTTTATGCTCAATTTTGCTAATACTTATCTAAAAACAAATTCTATTTTTAAAAGAGACATTTCATATTATATAATTTTTTTTTATTGAACTAAGGACATTTTTAATAAGTTTTAAGCAGATATACTCAGTGTTGGCATAATACTTGGCATTTGGTTATGAATAATGATGAATAGAGATGTGAAAGCAGAGAAAGAAGAAAGATGGTATTCAAGATGCTCACAGCTATTAAATTAAAAGCTTTCTTTTATCAAATGAGTTTGGGAAATAATTGATTTTTTTATAGCAGGTACTTACCATGATGTTTTTACTACACTAATACACCTTATGACTCTCAGATGAGTTTTATAGTCATGCAATAGTCTCCAAATTTTGTGAAAATAACCTTATTTTATCATAAGTATCCCTTTGACTCAGGAATTGATGGAATGTGTATTTGAAAACACCCCCATTCACCTTTATATTTCCATTAGGTCTTGGAATCTGCATTATTTGATGGATAAAATTTATTCTTCTAAGCCATACAAAAATAAATAAGGTCAAGTTCTTACCCTTAAGAACTTTAGCTTCTATGTATGGATGGACAGAGACAAACATTTACAATACAGCTTAGCAAATGATATGATGGTATATCCACAGAGTCAAGATTGATGTAGATCAGGGTCATTTAATTGTATATCACAAACCAGAACTTTTTTACATTACCTGTTTTATAAATAAAATTTTATTGGCATATAGCCATGCTCATTTATTTATTTATTATCTATGGTTGCTTATGCAGATTTGAGTAGTTGTGACAGACCATCTGTCCCACAAAATATTTATTATCTGGCCTTTTACAGAAAAAGTTGGCTGACTAGACAGCTATAAAAATAACTTGCATTAACCCATGGTGTTTAAAACTGTAGGAAATAATTGGAATCTTTGGGAAATTTGTAATTAATCCAGAAATTAGTAGAGGTTATTATTGTTTCATTAGAGAATTTGTGTGGTTCACAGAACATGACCAAATATTATGCATTTTTATGTGATAGAATATGCCTCTGTTCAAAGGACCCACCTTTTTGTTTTCTACATGTAAAATAGGCCAGTGCATTATACATCTTTACATGTTCTTCTAGTTCTAAAATGCTATATTTTATGTTCATTGAATTCCTACCTTGGCAAAACCTTCTATTTAAGAACTATGCTGACTTTAATATTGAATTTTCCTTTTATTGAGGACAAATAATTAAGAGTTCTGCTATGCATGGAATAGTATTCAAAAAATAAAAGAGAATAAGAAACTAAAATTAAGAAAGATGAATCCTGCAACTTACCTATTTTTTCCTCACATCATAGGAATATATAGATTTTTTAAAAAAAATATTCTTTGGAAATGCCCAAAGAGACTTTACTGGAAACTTTGTGTAAGGGACTATATAAAACTGTATAGCTGTATAAAAATAGTAACTTCTTGAAACTTTTTTAAAAATAACAATGAGGTGGTTGTAATTTTGTGGATTGGTCTCTGCGTCCTCTATTCTGTACTGTTGGTTTACCGGCCTGTTTTGGTACCAGTACCATGTTGTTTTTGTTACTATTGCTCTAAGGATAGCATCTTCAACAAATGGTGCTGGGAGAACTGGAAATCCATATGCAACAAAATGAAATTGAATCCATTTCTCTCACCATGCACAAAAGTTAACTCAAAATGGATTAAGGAGCTAGGAAACAAACCAGAGACTCTGCGTCTAATAGAAGAAAAAGTTGGCCCTAATCTCCATCTCATGGGGTTGGGCTCCAAATTCCTTAATAGGACACCTATAGCACAAGAGTTAAGATCAAGAATCAACAAATGGGACATATTCAAACTAAAAAGTTTTTTTCTCAGCAAGAGAAATAATAAGTGAGGTAAATAGGGAGCCTACATCCTGGGAACAAATTTTTACCCTTCACACTTCAGATAGAGCTCTAATCTCCAGAGTATACAAAGAACTCAAAAAATTAAACAACAAGAAAACAATGAGGTGTTTTTTCTTTCCTACCTGAAACAACCAGATTAAATATTGTTAGTGATGAGAAGAGTAAAATAGCTGATTTCAATACTGAATTTGCTAGCAATTTCACATAATTGTCCCATTTGTTCAAATAAATTATTTTGTGTCATAATACCAAATCTGTGTTCCTTTTGTCTTTGATTGTTATGCTGTCACTTTTCATTATTTCCTATAGATTCAAATGCTCATTGTAAAATCATGAATAATGCAGCTGCTTCTATGAAAGCACTCATTTCTTTAATTAAATTTACTTGCCTGAAGCAGATGATACATTTTAAAAAATCAGTAGTAACAGCATTCCATTTTAGAATATCTGGTACCTTAATTTCTCTTCTTTCATTAAGCACCCCTGAAGAAGCCAGAGGTTCTCTTCATATAATAAGCTCAAACTAATTTCAAGTCATCTTCTAAATAAAGAACTTTAAACCTATCAAGTCATTCAAGAGGATTTATTTCAATAAGCACTTTGTTATAAAAAGCTAAAACCTAAAGTTTAAATATAGCATGTAATTACTATTTTTTATCTTGATTCCAATCTCTATGAAATCAGAGAATATTAATTCTATCAATAGCAAAATATTAATTTTAATGGATAAACTATGATTCCTATTTCAATCTTCTTTATGAGCTCCTACTCAAGACCTAAACTGTGCTTTTTTAAAAAACAGCAGTAAAGGTGGCATAGTTTGAAGATCAAGGCTGGGAATTTAGTCTATCTTCTGCCTTTATTTACCTGTGATGTCTTGGAAAGATCATGTCATGTCTCTGAGTTATTTATGCCATATGTTAAAAGTTTAATTTGATGATATTATCTATCTTAAAATCCATAAGCCTTTTCAGTATTGAGAAACTTCCTCACAGTTTATCAGTTGAGGTTCTATATTTTCTTGATTTTCACAACTACACCTGCAATATACTATAATTATATGTCTGTCTTTCATTTTCTCATAAATTCATATTGAATTATTAAAGCATTTATTTAATATTTTATGGCAATTATCTACATGCATGTATAAGACTTTTTATGATAAATTTGAAATTCTCTGGCATAGTTTAAATTAACACTTTTCTACCTCCAGGTTTACCTTAAACAAACAAAAAACTATAATTATCTTATTTTAGGTCCTATTTCAAGGTTCACCTCAAAGTATTCTAAGTACACTTCCTAGCTTAATTGAGAGCATTGAACATTTTTCTCATCTTTCCATGAATCATTTTCAATAAGTCCCAAACAGTATGGAAATAAAGAAAGCTAAACTTGGCATACTTGATTACAACTATGAAATACACACACACACACATACACACACACACAATACTGCTTAGCAAATGATATGATACTGTATCCACAGAGTCAAGATTGATTAAATACATAGAAAGTTATCATTTTTGTAGATCAAGAGTCATTTAATTGTATATTCCAAACCAGAACTTTCTTACATTCCTGTTTATAAATAAAATTATATTGGAATATAGCCATGCTCATTCACTTATTTATTATCTATGGTTGTTTATGCAGATTTGAGTAGTTATGACAGACCATCTGTCTCATAAAATATTTATTATTATCTGGCCCTTTACAGAAAAAGTTGGTCCCTAGGTGTAGGGGTGTGTGTGTGTGTAAAGATATGAAAAATATAAAAAAAAATTTAACATTCGTCAAAGCAAAAATCATCATCATCATCATCATCATCATCATCAAATCTAGGAGAATAAACAGGGATAAATGAAAACTTTTCACCATAAATAGACAAGATGGAAGACAATGGAATACATCTTTATAGGAAAAGAAAAGCTATCAGCTTAACATAATCTGTCCAGTCAAAAAATTTAAATAAGTCGTCTAATCCTCCCATGCTCCTCCCAACCCATTATAAATCAGCATCTTTATATCAGAGAAAACATTCGGCATTTGTTTTTTGGGGATTGGCTAACTTCACTTAGCGTTATATTCTCCAACTCCAACCATTTACCTACAAATGCCATGATTTTATTCTCTTTTAATGCTGAATAGTATTCCATGTGTATATATACCACATTTTCTTTACCCATTCATCTACTGAAGGGCATCTAGGTTGGTTCCACAGTTTAGCTATTGTGAATTGTGCAGTTCCACAGTTTAGCTATTGTGAAATCTGCTATAAACATTGATGTGGCTGTGTTCCTATAGTATTCTGGGTTTTTTTTTTAACCTTTATTTTATTTATTTATTTATTTTTATGTGGTGCTGAGGATTGAACCCAGTGCTTCACATGTGCAAGGCAAGTGATCTACCTCTGAACTACAACTCCAGCCCCTAGTATGCTGTTTTTAAGTACTTTGGGTATAGACCAAGAAGTTGGACAGCTGGGTCAAATGATGGTCCCACTCTCAGTCTTCCAAGGAATCTCCATACTGCTTTCCAGATTGGATGCCCCAATTTGTAGTCCCACCAGCAATGTATGAGTGTGCTTCTATCCACCCCCACATCCTTGCCAACACTTATTGTTGTTTGTCTGCATAAGAGCTGCCATTCTGACTGGAGTGAGATGAAATCTTAGAGTAGTTTTGATTTGCATTTCTCTAATTGCTATGAATGCTGAACATTTTTTCATATATTTGTTGATTCATTGTATATCATCTTCTGAGAAGTGTCTTTTTAGTTCCTAGGCCCATTTATTAATAGAACAAAGGGAAGGGAGGGAAAAGGAAGGGGCATGAGGTAGGAAAGACAGTGGAATGAGATGGGCATCATTACCCTAAGTACATGTATGAAGACACGAATGGTGTGACTCTAATTTGTGTGCAACCAGAGATATAAAATATTTTGCTTTATATGTATAATATAAATTGTAATGCATTCTGCTGTCGTATATAATAAATTAGAATTAAAAATAATAAAAAAGAAACAAAGAAAATTTCAGATAAACAAAAGTTGAGAGAACATGACATCAACACTTCATTTTGAAGAGAAATAACATCAATTAGAAACACACATGTTAGAGACAATCCTTGAATAGCATCTAAAATGTTACATATTCACTTAAATATAAATTATTTTTATATATTTATTTGAAAGACTTGAATTTTTCAACAAAATCACAACATTGTATTGTGGGATATAGAACATGTATTCATAAAATAAATGAAAACCATAGTGCACAAGATGGGAAGATTTTAAATAGAAATAAACCATTGGCAGATCATAATATAAATCAAATGACATATGATTAATATGTAATAAAATGTTTCAAGCTAAATATACATATTGTATCCCTAGAGAACTCTAAACATGCATACATATTTACAAAGATGGTTTTTAAATAAAAAAGTAAGATAAAAATGTTAAAATTGGACATTAAAACATTTGATAAAAATACGAAAAATAAGGAGTCTCAAGAAAGAGATGATGAGGAATTGGACCAGAGTGATAGTTTTGAGTGTGGAAAGAAGTAGTTAGATGCTTGACATGTTTTATGAATGTAGAAAAAGCATGATTTATAAGGGAATCAATGAATAGTAAAAGAAAGACTTTTGCAGAAAGTTATTGTACATGATTCCCATGGAGAATTTTATTTCTGTAAAGAAGCACAGTTAGGTGAGTGGTAGCTGAGAGAGAAGTGTATTGGCTATAATTTTAGGCATCAAATTGAATGGTTTACAGAACCTCCAGATTAAATATTATTTCTAAATATGTCTAGAAAGGTATATCCAGAAGATATTAGCATTTGCACTGAGCTATACTGAGAAAGACTTTGCCCTCAGCAATGTAGGCAGACCATGGAATCTGATGAGAATCTCAGCAGAGGAAAAAGGTAAAGGAAGGGCGAATTTGCACTGTTCTGGAGCTGGGTCCTCCATCTCTCCTGCCCTTGCATACCAAAACTCTAGGTTCTTGAGCCTTCAGAAAGCAGCTGTTACACCATCAACCTTCCAGATTCTCAGGCTTTTGACTGGGGAATGAGAGTTACACCATCAGTTTTCTGGGTCTCAGGACCTTGGATCACAATGCGTAGACCCATCAGCTTCCTTGGTTCCCCAGATGATAAATGGCAGATTATGAGGCTTCCTGGCCTCCCTGATCATGTGAGCCAATTCCCATTATATGTAGATATAGCCATTTCTAAAGGGATTTAGATATGTATCTATATGTAGAGATATCCACCCACCATGTATACTCTATCAGTTCTGTTTCTCTAGAGAGTTCTGATTAATAAAAGAAGTGTCAACAAGGAAAATTTTTTATTTTTAAGAGAAAAAAATAGATGCTTGTACTCTCTTGAGAATCATTCAGTTTAAAAAGGAGAATGCTGATAATCCAGGAATGATTGGGAAGGGTGGAGAATGACTAGAGGAGGTGAGAGTCTTGAGATCCAGAGCACACATAGAACAGAAATTCTTGAGAAGTGTGAAGAACTTTTCTGTTGTAACAGAGGAAATGGCACACAGGCTGGTCAGGAGCTGTGCAAATTCTGTTCTGATGGCCTCTAATTTTTTTTCTGTAAAATAAAGATTAAAAGGTATCCTATTTGAATAAAAATGGAGGAAAAGCATCAGAGGCTTGAAGAGGGAAAATAAATTGTGAAAATGTCATCTCGGAGAGCAGAAAGACAAAAAATTTATTATGAGATGATCAGGGGACCACATTTGAACATTATGAATTCAGAGGATGACCACTCGGTATGGTCCTTTTAGTTTTCTATTTGGTCACAGAGACAGACTAAAAATAGAACAGAATTAACCAGAGCAATCTGAGTAATCTCCAAAAAGCTCCACAAGAGGAAATGGCAACTTGAAAAACTTAGACCTACAAGCCACAAAGATAGTCCATTCTCCTCTGATTCCTTCCATCCTTCACCCCAATATGGGAGAGGGCAGATATAGCAGCTATGTGGGTGTAAAAGAACCTAGGCCATTCTACTGCCATGTCTAACTTCAGGCTTCTTATCCAAGAAAATATGATCAAGTTTAACTTTAGAATAGTAAAGGAATTATGCTAACATATCAGGCAGGACTAATTTTTTTTTTGGCACTAGGTATTGAATTCAGGGGCACTTGGCTACTAAGCCACATCCCCAGCCATGTTTTGTATTTTTTTTTTTTTAGAGACAGGGTCTCACTGAGTTGCTTAGTGATTTGCAGTTGCTGAGGCTGGCTTTGAACTCAATATCCTCCCACCTCAGCCACCCAAGTCACTGGGTTTACAGACATGTGCCACCGTACCCTGCAGGAATGATTATTTAATTATCAAGTAGAATCTTTTGGGGTAACTCACAAGTCCTAGTAAAAATCTTTGGTACTTTTCCAGAGCAGGTTTAAAGGGTCATTCTCTGAAAACATTAGGATACAAATTTCAGTTGCTTAAAAAATTATACCACATATTCCAAATATGCAGTCATTGTAAAGAGATTATAGTAGGGAGAACTCTAAGGATTGCCTACCTTTAAAATTCCCTTTCTGTGATTATTTAATCAAACTTTAATCTAGGATGTGCTGTGAAATGATTTCATAGATGTAACTAATGTCCCAAGTCAGTAAGCTTTAAGATAACAATGACTAGGTTAAAAAGCCCTTTTAAAGCAGGGTTTTCTTGTAGCAGAAGAAAAAAAAATGAGAGATTGAAAATGTGAGCACTCAATCTGCCTATGCAGATTTGGACATGTCCCAGTTGATGGGGCCATGTGACAAAGGATGCAGATGGCCTCCAGAAGAAGATCATCCCCTGCTAACAGGCAAGGAAATGGGGACCTCACATCTAACACTGGAGGAAAACAGGTGTTGTTTTAAAAGACATTACAACTGTGGTAATTTGAGTAAGTATGGTTAAGTTTGTTAAATGGCAATAGAAAGCAAATACAGAGTGCTGACCTTTTTGAAAACAAGGAGAATTTTTCTTTTTTTATAATAAATAGAGGAGCAGAATTTAGTCTGAATTTCTGCTACACCATAGCTCCACCTTACCTTGAATCTCTTTGTCTTTGCTTATATTTGATAAAATTTGGAAAACACTATTTATCCTCTAACAATGTGATAACAGATAAATTGAAAGCAAAAGTGGTCAAAGTCTTCAACATAGAAGACAACTGATACTACCCATAATTATTAATAAAACCAATAATATTACCATCTCCTAGAATAATATATTTGGCATCACCCCTAAACATTACTTCAAAACCACTGTTTGAATTCCAGTCCAAGCTCCAGTGTACTGCATTTGTTTCAGGCTCCCATACCCTATTTAAGGGTCTTGAAAGAAGACTTCTCTCAGTGGGTCTTTTAATACCATCACTATATCAATCATTCTGCTTCCAGTTCAGCTGTTCGGTTTCTTCTGAACTCTTTGTTCATCTTCATTAGTGTATTAGTGCACTGACATTCATAACCAATTTACTTTAGAGTTTAAATACATCAAAGGCTTCCAACAGAGGACACTGATATCTCTTCACCTGTCATTAGTCTCATTACAGCTAAAATTCCATCAAGAAGCGTGCTTTGGAATATTTTCTTAAAATGATTTTCACTAGGTAACATTGACATGGGCAAATGAATGATGAGGACTGTCGGATATGATGTTCCTTTGTTCCTCCTCTGGCTTTTCTGAAGTATGATGGATGAATAAAAATTGTATATCTCTAAGCCGTGCACTGCAATGCTTTGATATACGCACACATTGTGAAATGATTACCACAATCAAACTAACATATCCATCACCTCAAATAGCTACGTATATGTGGGTGTGTGGTAAGGGCACTTGAGATCTACTCAAAGCAAATTTCAAGGAGACCATTCATTATGCTTCACTAATCAACATGCTATTCATCAAGTACCCAATACTAATGCATCTTGTAATTGACCACTGATTCCCAGTTTGCCTTATTTATCCAACCACTGGTAATCATTATCCTAATATTCGTTGTTTTCAGGTGAATTTTTTTGGTTTTCTTATATAAGTGATACATGTAGTATTAGCTTGTGCCTGGCATATTTCACTTAGCAAAATGTCCCCAAGTTCCATGCATGTTGTCAAAAGTATCCAGAATGTTTAAGACCTTTTTTAAGGATAAAAAAGATGTTATTGTGGTTTTCTATATTTATTCATCTGTGAATAGCGCTTCAATGACTATGGAAGTGCAAATATTTCTTGAACATGAAAGGGTGCTGTATTTTGTTGAATGCTTTTTCTGTATCTGTTGAGATGATCATATGGCTCTTATCTTTAAGCCTATTGGTGTGATGAATTACATTTATTGATTTCCATATATTGAACAAGCCTTTCATCCCTGGGATGAACCCCACTTGATAGTGGTGCACTATCTTTTTGATATGTTTTTGTATTTAATTTGCCAGAATTTTTGCATCTATGTACATTAGAGATTTCTGAAGCTTGATGTGTCTTTGCCAGGTTTTGGAATCAGGGTGATATTGGCCTCATAGAATAAGTTTGGAAGTGCTCCCTCTTTTTCTATTTCACGAAATAATTTGAAGAGTATTGGTATTAGTTCTTCATTAAAGGTCTTGTAGAACTCAGCTGTGTATCCATCTGGTCCTGGGCTTTTCTTAGTTGATAGTCTTCTGATAGAATCTTTTATTTGAAATTGATTTGTTAAAATTGTGTATATCATCCTGACTCAACTCGGGCAAATCATAAGACTCTACAAATTTGTTGATGCCTTCAATAATTTCTATTTTGTTGGAATACATTTTCAAAATAATTTCTAATTATCTTCTGTATTTCTGTGTTATCTCTTGTGATATTTTCTTTTTCATCACATATGTTAGTAATTTGAATTTTATGTCTCCTTTTCATTAGCATGGCTAAGGGTTTCTCAATTTTATTTATTTTTTCAAAAAACCAACTTTTGTTTTGTCAATTTTTTCAAATGTTTCTTTTGTTTCAGTTTTGTTGATTTCAACTCTGATTTTAATTATTTTCTGTCTTTTACTAATTTTGGTGTTGGTTTGTTGTTCTTTTTCTAGGTCTTTGAGATTTAATGTTAGGTCATTTATTTATTGACTTTTTCTTCTTTTAAGGAATGAACTCCATGCAATGAACTTTGGAAAGCAGTATGGAGATTCCTTGGAAAACTGGGAATGGCACCACCATTTGACCCATCAATCCCACTCCTCGGTTTATACCCAAAGGACTTAAAATCAGCATACTACAGTAATGCAGCCACATCAATGTTTATAGCAGCTCAATTCACATGAGCATTTCTCTTGCTCAAGATGACATTAGTTATATGGGGCCTTTTTTGTGGTTCTATATGAATTTTATGATATTTTTCCTACTTTTACTAAAATTCCATTAGCATCTGATAGGAATCTTGAGAATACTTTGGGTCATTTGGACATTTAAACTGTATCATTCCTCTAATCCATGAACACAAGATGTACTTCCACTCATTGGTGTCTTTAATTGCTCTCATCAATATTTTATAGTTTTCAGTGCATAAATCTTTTACCTTCCTGGTTAAATGTATCCCTAAGTAACTTATTATTTTGATGATATTATGAATAGATTGTTTTCTTGATTTATTTTTGGAAAGTCCCATATCCATGTTCAGAAGCATAACTAATTTTGGTATGTTGATTTGATGCCCTATACACTTATTGACTTCGATTATTAGTTCTAATAGATTTAGGTAGAATCTTTAGGGTTTTCTTCATATAAAACCATGTCGTCTGCAAAGAGAGACAATTTTACTTCTTTCCTTCTGGTTTGGATGTCTTTTATTTCTTTCTCTTGCCTAATTTCTTAGGCAGGAACTTCCAAGACAATGTTGACTAGAAGTGGTGAGAGGAGGAACAATTGTCATGCTTCTGAACTTAGAGGAAAAGCTTTCACCTTTTCACCATTGAATATGATGTTACTTGTGGGCTTGTCATTTACAGTGTTTGTTATGTTGAGGCACTTTCCTTTTATTCCTAATTTGTTGAGATTTTTATCATGAAAAAATATTGAATTTGTCAAATGAATTTTCCTTATCTATTATGATTACATCATTTTTATCTTTCAATTCTTTAATGTGGTGTGTCATATTTATTGATGTATTATATTGAACTATCCTTGCATCCTAGGAATAAATCCTGTTTGACCATGACATATGGTCTTTTTAATGGGCTTCTAAATTTGGTTTGCTAATATTTTGAGTTTTTTGCAACTACATTCATATGAATACTGACCTATTATCATTTCTTCTAAGATGCTTCTCTTGCTTTAGTATCAGGGTAATAATGCTAGTCCAGCAAAGTGAGTTTGGGTTTTGTTTGGATTTGCTGTTGTGAAGTGAGGAGTTGCCTCCTCTGCAATTTTTTGAAGAGTTTGAGAAAGTTTGGCATTGATTATTCTTTAAATATTTGGTAGATCTACCAGTAAGACCATCTGATCTTGAGTTTTTATTTTTGATAGGTTTTTGATTACCAATTCAACCTCCTCACTCTTCATTGAGCTGTTCAGATTTTTCATTTATTAATGATTCAGTCTTAGTAGGTTCAATGCACCTAGGTATGTATGCATTTCTTCTAGATTTTTCAGTAGGTTGGCATATAATTGTCTATAGTAGTCTGTATCCTGTGATCTTTTGTATTTCTCTAGTATCAGTTGTAGTGTCTCCTCTTTAATTTATAATTTTATTTATTGAAGTATTTTCTCTTGTTAATTTGGCTACAGGTTTGTCAATTTTATCCTTTAAGTAACTGAATCTAAATGTCTTTGATATTTTCTGCTGTTTTTCTAGTTTGTTTCATTTATTTCTTCTCTGATCTTTGTTATTTCATTCGTCCTGCTAATTGTAGCCTCTATTTGTTCTTCTTTTTCTAGTATAAGATACATATAGTTCTTTAAGATCTTTCTTTTCTCTTAATGTAGAAATTTATTAATATAAACAACATTCTTAGAACTTCTTTTGCTGCATCTTTTAAATTTTGATGTGTTGTATTTCCATATTATTTGTCTCAAAATATTTTTGACTTCCCTTTTTTCTTTTTCCTTTTTTTTTTTAGGTACCAGGGATTGAACTCAGAGGCACTCAACCTCTGAGCCACATTCCCAAACCTATTTCATATTTTCTTTAGAGACAAGGTCTCAGTTGCTTAGTGCCTCACTTTTACTGAGGCTGATTTTGAACTCATGATCTTCTTGCCTCATCCTACTGAGCTGCTGGGATTACAAGTATGCACCACCACACCTGGCTCGCTTTTTTCTTTATTAATTTGATTTTCATAAGGGTATTATTTAATTTTTTCCACATATATGTAAACTTTCCAGTTTTTCTTTATTATTTTATAATTTTATTACACTGTGGTTGGAAAAAGTTTTTGATATGATTTCAATATTCTTAAAAACTTGAAGATATTTTTGTCACCTATATATGTTCCATTCTAGAAAATGTTCCATGTGTGCTTGGGAAGATATATATTCTGTTACTGTTAGAATGTTTTGTATACGTATATGAGGTCCATTTGGCCTAAGGTGTACATCATGTTCAATGTTTCCATATTGATTTGCTGTCTAAATAATACATCCATTGTTAAAATTAGAGTATTGAAGTCCCCATTATTATTACATTGCTGTCTATATATCCCTTCATATCTGTTAATAATTGCTTTATTTATTTAGATCTTCCAATGTTGGATACATATATATTTACAATTGTTATACCATTTTGATGAATTAACCTCTTTATCATTATATAATGACCTTCTTTGAATCTTGTTACAGTTTTTTTACTTAAAGTTAATTTTCAGGGGATCCAACATGGTGGCCGGCAAGGAAGCAGAACTTTCAGTATCTCCACATTAACCGGATCAGAAACACCCATTAAAACAGCTACATTCTACCTACTGAGGAACTTCTAGCAAAATTCCGCTGAAAGGAGACCTGCCAGGAATTAGTAAGTTTATTAGAGGTGACAGTTTGTCCCAGACAAGTGAATCTTGGCCGGCCATGCAGGCGCAGAGGTCCAATCCCGCATCCACCGCCCGACCGGCTCTGCAAGCGGCCCCCGGCGGCCCGGCGTGGCATGGCGAGAAGGGTCCCTGCCCGGCCTGGCAGACGGCCCCCGCCATCCCGGCTCTGCGAATGGCCCCGCCCACCTGGCAAACAGCCCCCCGCCCTCCCGGCTCTGCTGGCAGCCCCGCCCGCGGCCAGCGCGGCCCGGCTCTGCAGGCGGCCCCCAGCGGCCCGGCGCAGCGAGAAGGGTCCCCGCCTGGCCTGGCAGATGGCCTGTGCCCTCCCAGCTCTGGTAACGGCCCCACCCACACTGCGAACAGGCCCCCGCCCGCCCGGCTCTTCGAACAGCCCCGCCCACCCGGCAAACGGCTTTGAAAATGAATTACATAATCAAATTCAAATGGCAAAGAATGAGCTCTACCCGGAGATAGAGATTTAAAAAAAAAATCAAACAGTAATCCTAGAAATGCAGAAAACCATAAACCAAATTAAAAACTCAAACGAGAATATTACAAATAGACTAGATCAAATAGAAGTCAGAACATCAGATAATGAAGACAAAGTTTATCAACTTGAAAAGAATATAGTCAACACTGAAAAGATGCTTAAATCTCATGAGCAATCTATTCAAGAGATATGGGATCTCATCAAAAAAACAAATTTGAGAGTCATTGGGATAGAAGAAGGCACAGAGGTTCAAACCAAAGGAATGGACAACCTATTGAATGAAATAATCCTAGAAAACTTCCCAGAGATGAAAGATGGAATGGATTGCCAAATACTGGAAGCCTACAGGACCCCAAACATCCAAAACTGTAATAGGCCAACTCCAAGACATATAATTATGAAGATAGCCAACATACAGAACAAGGAGAGAATATTAAAAGCTACGAGGGAAAGGAGGCAGATTACATTCAGGGGTAACCCAATTAGGTTAACGACTGATTTTTCACCACAGACTTTGAAAGCGAGAAGATCCTGGAACAATGTATTTCAAATGCTGAAAAATAATGGATTCCAACCAAGAATACGGTATCCAGCAAAATTAAGCTTCAGATTTGACAATGAATTAAAATCTTTCACGATAAACAAAAGCTAAAAGAATTTGCAGCCAGAAAACCAGCACTGCAAAGCATTTTGGGCAAAATTCTACAAGAAGAGGAATGGAAAAATAGTGCCCAAAACCAACAGCGGGAGGTATCTCAGTAAAGGGGGAGGAAAACAACCAAAAAGGAAAAACTAGCCAAACTAAAATAAATAAATAAATATGACTGGAAGTACAAATCATATTTCAATTGTAACCTTAAATGTGAATGGACTAAACTCACCAATCAAGAGACACAGGCTGGTAACCTGGATCAAAAAAACAAATACAACAATATGCTGCCTTCAGGAGACTCATATGATAGGAAAAGATACACAGGCTGAAGGTGAAAGGTTGGGAAAAATCATACCACTCACATGGCCCTCGGAAGCAAGCAGGAGTCGCCATACTTCTATCGAATAAAATCAACTTCAAACTTAAGTTAATCAAAAGGGATAAAGAAGGACACTATATCCTGTTAAAAGGAACTATCCACCAACAAGACATAACAATTATCAATTTATATGCACCAAATAATGGTGCAGCAACGTTCATAAAACAAACTCTCCTCAAGTTCAAGAGTCAAATTGACCACAACACAATAATTATGGGTGACTTCAACACACCGCTCTCGCCATTGGACAGATCCTCCAGACAAAAGCTGAATAAAGAAACTATAGAACTCAATGACACAATCAATAACCTAGACTTAACCGACATATATAGAATATATCAACCATCATCAAGTAGATACACATTCTTCTCAGCAGCACATGGATCTTACTCAAAGATAGATCATATATTATGCCATAGGGCAACTCTTAGTAAATATAAAGGAGTGGAGATAATACCATGCACCATATCTGATCATAATGGAATGAAACTGGAAATCAATGAAAAAAGAAGGAAGGAAAAATCCTGCATCACATGGAAAATAAACAATATGTTACTGAATGATCAATGGGTTACAGAAGACATAAAGGAGGAAATCAAAAAATTCTTAGAGATAAACGACAATTCAGACACAACATACCGGAATCTATGGGACACAATGAAAGCAGTTTTAAGAGGGAAATTCATTTCCTGGAGTTCATTCCTCAAAAAAAGAAAAAACCAACAAATAAATGAACTCACACTACATCTCAAAACCCTAGAAAAGGAAGAGCAAAACAACAGCAAATATAGCAGAAGACAAGAAATAATTAAAATCAGAGCGGAAATCAACGAAATTGAAACAAAAAAAAACATTGAAAAAATTGATAAAACTAAAAGTTGGTTCTTTGAAAAAATAAATAAGATCGATAGACCCTTAGCCATGCTATCGAAGAGAAAAAGAGAGAAAACTCAAATCACTAACATATGGGATGAAAAAGGCAATATCACAACAGACACTACAGAAATACAGAAGATAATTAGAAAGTATTTTGAAACCCTATATTCTAATAAAAAAGAAGACAGTGAAGACATCGATAAATTTCTTAAGTCATATGAGCTGCCCAGATTGAGTCAGGAAGACACACACAATTTAAACAGACCAATAACAAAGGAAGAAATAGAAGAAGCCATCAAAAGACTACCAACCAAGAAAAGCCCTGGACCGGATGGATATACAGTGGAGTTTTACAAAACCTTCAAAGAAGAATTAATACCAATACTTTTCAAGCTATTTCAAGAAACAGAAAAAGAAGGAGCTCTTCCAAATTCACTCTATGAGGCCAACATCACCCTGATCCCGAAACCAGACAAAGACACTTCAAAGAAAGAAAACTACAGACCAATATCTCTAATGAACATAGATGCAAAAATTCTCAATAAAATCCTGGTGAATCGAATACAAAAGCATATCAAAAAAATTGTGCACCATGATCAAGTAGGATTCATCCCTGGGATGCAAGGTTGGTTCAATATACGGAAATCAATAAATATTATTCACCACATCAATAGACTTAAAGATAAGAACCATATGATCATCTCGATAGATGCAGAAAAAGCATTCGACAAAGAACAGCATCCTTTTATGTTCAAAACACTAGAAAAACTGGGGATAACAGGAACTTACCTCAACATTGTAAAAGCTATATATGCTAAGCCTCAGGCTAGCATCATTCTAAATGGAGAAAAACTGAAGGCATTCCCGCTAAAATCTGGAACAAGACAGGGATGCCCTCTCTCACCACTTCTATTTAATTTAGTCCTTGAAATACTAGCCAGAGCAATTAGACAGACAAAAGAAATTAAAGGCATAAAAATAGGAAAAGACGAACTTAAAATATCACTATTTGCGGACGATATGATCCTATACCTGGAAGACCCAAAAGGGTCTACAAAGAAACTACTAGAACTAATAAATGAATTCAGCAAAGTGTCAGGATATAAAATCAACACGCATAAATCAAAGGCATTTCTGTATATCAGCAACAAAACTTCTGAAATGGAAATGAGGAAAACCACCCCATTCACAATATCCTCAAAAAAAAATAAAATACTTGGGAATCAACCTAACAAAAGAGGTGAAAGATTTATACAATGAAAACTACAGAACCCTAAAGAGAGAGATAGAAGAAGATCTTAGAAGATGGAAAAATGTACCCTGTTCATGGATAGGCAGAACCAAAATCATCAAAATGGAGATATTACCCAAAGTTCTCTATAGGTTTAATGCAATGCCAATCAAAATCCCAATGGCATTTCTGGTAGAAATAGATAAAGCTATCATGAAATTCATATGGAAAAACAAAAGACCCAGAATAGCGAAAGCAATTCTAAGCAGGAAGTGTGAATCGGGAGGTATAGCGATACCAGATTTCAAACTGTACTACAGAGCAATAGTAACAAAAACAGCATGGTACTGGTACCAAAACAGGCAGGTGGACCAATGGTACAGAATAGAGGACACAGAGACCAATCCACAAAATTACAACTTTCTTATATTTGATAAAGGCGCTAAAAGCATGCAATGGAGAAAGGATAGCATCTTCAACAAATGGTGCTGGGAAAACTGGAAATCCATATGCAACAAAATGAAGCTGAACCCCTTTCTCTCGCCATGCACAAAAGTTAATTCAAAATGGATCAAGGAGCTAGATATCAAATCAGAGACTCTGCACCTGATAGAAGAAAAAGTTGGCTCCGATCTACATATTGTGGGGTCTGGCTCCAAATTCCTTAATAGGACGCCCATAGCCCAAGAGTTAAATACAAGAATAAACAAATGGGACTTACTTAAACTAAAAAGTTTTTTCTCAGCAAGAGAAACAGTAAGAGAGGTAAATAGGGAACCTACATCCTGGGAACAAATTTTTACTCCTCACACTTCAGATAGAGCCCTAATATCCAGAATATACAAAGAACTCAAAAAATTAAACAATAAGATAACACACAACCCTATCAACAAATGGGCCAAGGACCTGAACAGACACTTCTCAGAGGAGGACATACAATCAATCAACAAGTACATGAAAAAATGCTCACCATCTCTAGCAGTCAGAGAAATGCAAATCAAAACCACCCTAAGATACCATCTCACTCCAGTAAGATTGGCAGCCATTATGAAGTCAAGCAACAATAAGTGCTGGCGAGGATGTGGGGAAAAGGGTACACTTGTACATTGCTGGTGGGACTGCAAATTGGTGCAGCCAATATGGAAAGCAGTATGGAGATTCCTAGTAAAGCTGGGAATGGAACCACCATTTGACCCAGCTATCGCCCTTCTCGGTCTATTCCCTGAGGACCTTAAAAGAACGTACTATAGGGATACTGCCACATCGATGATCATAGCAGCACAATTCACAATAGCTAGACTTTGGAATCAACCTAGATGCCCTTCAATAGATGAATGGATTAAAAAACTGTGGCATTTATACACAATGGAGTATTACGCAGCACTAAAAAATGACAAAATCATGGATTTTGCAGGGAAATGGATGGCATTAGAGCAGATTATGCTAAGTGAAGCTAGCCAATCCTTAAAAAACAAATGCCAAATGTCTTCTTTGATATAAAGAGAGCAACTAAGATCAGAACAGGGAAGAAGAGCATGAGGAAAAGATTAACATTAAACAGAGACGAGTGGGGGGAGAGAAAGGGAGAGAGAAGGGAAACTATGGAAATGGAAGGAGACCCTCATTGTTACACAAAATTACGTATAAGAGTTTGTGATGGGAAAGGGGAAAAAAAACAAGGGAGAGAATTAAACAAAAGCAGATGGGGTAGAGAGGGAAGATGAGAGGGAAGGAGAGGGGGGATAGTAGGGGATAGGAAAGGTAGCAGAATACAACAGTCATTAATATGGTATTATGTAAAAATGTGGATGTGTAACCGATGTGATTCTGCAACTTGTATTTGGGGTAAAAAGTGGGAGTTCATAACCCACTTGAATCAAATGTATGGAAGATGATATGTCATGAGCTTTGTAATGTTTTGAACAACCAATAAAAAAAAAGAAAAAAAAGTTAATTTTCACTGGTGCACGTACACCTACCCCTAATCCTTTTTTTAAGAATTCAATTTATTCACTTTTAATATAATTTTTGATAGGTAAGGACTTATTTGTCATTCTTTCATTGCTTTTTGTTTTGTAATTCCTTTGTTCCTTTCTTCCTTCCTATCTTAACTTATGATGTGATGGGTTTCATAGTGGTAGGCTTAGATTCCTTTCTATTTACCTTTTGTGTATCTACTATAGGATTTTGCTTTGTGGTTACCTTAAGATTTACATAAGTAAATCTATACATAAGCATAGTCTATCATAAGCTGATAACAACTTACCTTTGATACACAAACTATATATTATTATTTCCCTCACCACATTTTATATTTGATGTTAAAATTTACATCTCATATATTATGAATACATTAGCAAGTATTATATCTGTAGTTTTTAAATACTTTTTGTCTTTTCATCTTAATCCTAGAGTTAAAGTGATTTATGCAATGCCACTACAGTATTAGAGTATCCTAAATTTGATAATACTCTTACTCTATTAGTGAGTTTTATACTTGTTTTCATGTGACTAACCATTATCCTTTCCTTTCAATCTGAAGGACTCCCTTTAGCATTTCGTATAAGTCACATCGAAGGGAAATGAACTCTCTTAGCCTTTGCTTGTCTGGCAAAGTCATTATATCTCCTTTATTTCTGAATGACAGCTTTACCAGGTAAAATATTCTGGGTCAAGAGTTTGTTTGTTTTCTTTCAATGCTTTGTATATACCGCTCCACTCTCTCTGGTCTGTGAAGTTTTTGCTGAGAAATCCACTGATAATGTTATGGTAGTAACTTTTATGTGACAGGTCACTTTTCTCTTGCTGACTTCAGAATATTCTCTTTGACTTTGATTTTTGACATTTTTCTCATGTGTCTCAGTGAAGTCCTATTTAAGATAATTTTCTTTTGGAATATTTTGAGCTTCATGAACATGGATATACTTGGGAAATTCATATCATTTTTTAATAATATTTTTGTCCCTTCCTTCTCTCCTCTCCTTCCAAGGCTTCCATAATTTGTATATTAGTTCTCTTGATAGTTTTCCTTAAATTTTATCAGCTTCCTTAATTGCTTTTTTATATTTTTCCTTTATTCACATGAATATATTTTTCCTTTATTTTAAATAGCTTGTCTTGATTATATATATATATATATATATATATATTATATATATATAATATATATATGTCTTGATTATATATATATATTAATTATATATATATTATATATATATAATATATAATATAATATATATTAATTATATATATTAATATATATTAATATATATTAATTATATATATTAATATATATTAATATATATATTAATATATATTAATAAATATATATATTTTTTTTGCTTGACCAATCTGCAGTTCATACTGTTGACCCTGTTGATATTCTCTTTGAATTTTTCTTCAGAATTTTGTATTTTTTTATGATTTCTATCTATGATGAACTGCTCATTTGTATACAATGTTTTCCAGTTATAATTGAGTTGTTTATCTTGTCACTCTCTGAGCATGTCAATCTTGTCACTCTCTGAGCATGTCACTCTGAGCTTCCTAATTACTTTGAATTTCTTGTTAGGCAATTTGTGTATCTCCATTTCTTTTGAGTTGGTTATAGAAAAATTATGTTTCCTTGATTTTCCATGTTCCTTAAAGTCTTTGGTCACTATTTTATCATTTGAAGAAAGAGGCACCTCTATTATTCACTGGCTGCTTCAAGAAACATCTTCACTGTTTGGCCCAGCTATGAATTCTGAGGCTCTCTGTAACCTTTTCTATAGATATGATCATTCTAGAACTTGTGTTCCTTCTTGTGAGGAAATCATATGCCTTTCTTGATCTCACAAATCCAGGTCAGGTGCTAAAATCCTCCCACTTATTTTCTCTAGGGAATTGGCCTGAAATGTTCAAATTTGTCTCCCTTCTCCAAATCTTGTCCAGTTGGAATGTCTGCACATCTCATGGCCTGTCTACAGAGGGTTGCACTGGCCATCTGCAGGAGTGCATGAGCCAGTCACAGCAGGCAGATATGTAAAGCACAAACAATTTTAGAGGTACATGTAGATTAGTTGTTGGGAGTTGCATAAGAATCATACTGAGTGGTTCAGGGGCAGGGGGATTTTTATAAAGTTCATAAAGAATTTGGTAAGATCTATGGCTTCTTATTGAGTTCTGGACCATTGTTGCTATGAGTACCTTCCTGTCTTCCCTGCTTCCAGCCTCTCTCAACGACTCAGATGTGCCAATCACTAAAGTATTCTGGGTGGAGCAAGAAACGTGGCTGAGGAAGCCTGGTGTTTATTGTGCTTTCATTTTCCTCTGTGGAAAATCAAGGGGGACAGGTGACATAGGTAAAGTGAAATTGTTCTTCCCACTCTCTTCAATACATCTATTTTTTAAATTCTTTGTTCCAACTATGCTGGAACTTCTCTGCTGAACTCCTTGACTCCCACAGGGGTACTCTCAATCATGGGTGTTTTTCAAAATCAATGCTTCTATGGAGGGATGACAGTAGAAAAATTCCTGTTCCACTATCTTACTGCTGTCCATCTCTTAACTTGAATTTTGCAATCACTAAATATTATTTGTTGTAGGGCAGCATTTGTCAAGTTCTCTCTAATGAGACAAGAATATGTGTATGTTTTATTTGTTTGCTTTCTCCCGGTGATTCTTTATTAGGTCCTTTTACATTACAATTTATTCAACATACTCAAATTATTTGTATTCCTAAGTTTCAACTATTGCTCATGGTCGAACTTACCATGAAGTAGGTAGTTGAAGGTAAGTTTCAAAATGTGATTGTATATTTATCCCAATAATGCAATATGTTATTGAGCCACTGAAAGAAAAGTTAACATTTTAACTTGGGGTTTTGGAGTCTTAGGTATATTGACTATAATTTCTAAGTCAAATGCACTGGAAGGGTAACTTCCCCAATTAGACCAATATAGCCAGGTAGAAAAGTATGAGTGAAAATGTCATATTCGTAACAAATTCACAATATAAGTTTACTTTGCATTCAATTAGTCAGTCAAAAGGTGAAATATATGTCAAATTTTATTATTCTGTTCTCTATTCCTTTCATTTAATCTCTCCACCCCCATCTGCTGGTTTCTCTCTCTCTCCTCCTTCTTTCCCCCTTCTCTCCATCAGTCTATCTCTTCTCTTTACTTTCAGGTTCATTTTCATTCTGTTAAGAGCTCCGCCAAGCCTGTTTGTGCCTGTCTGTTCCCAACTATAGTGTGAACATATGAGTATAAATAATTTAACAGATTTCTTTATGTTTAACTTAACTAACATAGTAGCAAGGAATTTACAAATACAGCACAGTGTGTTGTTTTACCTCTCACCCTCAGACTTTGACTTACAAGATAAGAGAAATCACTGTTATCCATTTGGCTAAATTATTATTCTCAATATTTCCAACTAGGACTATTTTTCCTATTATGATGGGATTACTCTTTTCTCAAAGTGAGTGATTTCTCTTATTTTCAGAACTCATTCCTGCCCTCATTAAATTATTGTTGCTAATAAGCAGTACCATCTTCCCAACTAAGAGCGTATTTTTGATAGTGCATGCTAAGAATTGTAAATGATATTACATTTTAGCCTACTTGCAAGCTAATACATTAGCCTGCTACAGAATCCTGAATCCTTTCAGAAGACTTGAGGTTCCTGTGTCAGAGACAAAGGGCAGTTTATTACTATCAATAATAGCACTAGCCAGACTCAGCATTTGGCTGAGTTCCTGATCCCCTATTCCCACATGGCAATGCAAAGAGGCCCGATGATACCTGCTCACATAATGCACTAAATTACAGGAAAGGAACCTTGAGTTTAATGATCCTGAGTCTTTTTAAGTGGGAAGGAAGTATATTTGCACTTTCCTCTGAAGGTAGACACTATATCTTCCAAAGTTTTTCAATATACAAATGTCCTTGAAATATGTAGTCCAGTACAGTGAAAGTCAGTGCCTCTGCTCACAAAATGCGCAGAAGCATGACAGACTAATGGAGAATTGTCTCCCAAATTTTATTGAGGTCACAGCCAGGGAAAGGAAATAAAAGTTCATCATTTAAGCTATTCTTACATCTCAAATAATACTTACAAAGAGTTTATTTCCTTGGAGCAAATCATTAGGTGTGTATTCAATCACTACATCCTTACTAATCAAAGGTCATATTCTATTTTGAACCACATCATCCATATTACAACTTAAGGTGGTTTTAGAAAACAAATTTCAATTCTTAATTTATGAATACCGCAAATGACTAAAAAATAAGTTATGGCCTGGTGCAGTGGCACATGCCTGTAATCCCAGAAGCTCAGGAGGCTGAGATAGGAGGATCACAGGTGGGAAGCCAGTTTCAGCAATTTAGCAAGTCTGTAAGCAACCTACTGAGACCCTGTTTCAAAAAAAGGGGGGGGGGCTGGGGGGAAAAGGCATGGGGTTAGAATTGATGATGGAATAAGATGGACATCATTATCCAAAGTATATGTATGAATACATGAATGGGTATGAATATACTTTGTATACAACCAAAGATGTGAACAATTGTGTTCTATATGTATAATATGAATTGTAACACATTCCACTGTCATATGTAAATAATTTTTTTTTTTAAAAAAAAGGCTGGGGATGTGGCTCAGTGCTTAAGCCTTGGGTTTAGTCCCTGGTATAAAATAATAATGTTAAATATTCAGATGTTTGGTCTTTGTATTATAAACTATTATGGTTTTGGGAAAATTCAAATAAAATATACAATTTACTGATAATTCTTCATCATTTTTAAGGATTGTGATGTTATTTTAACTATTAGAAATTGTTAACAAGTAAGTGATATATTTTGAATATATCGGGGCTATAGTCTATTCGAGAAGACTGTCATGTAAAAAGATAACTTATAATTCCCTGTTAGATAGATAGTGAATTAAGTATAAAAACATGGAGGAACAGATGGATCAGAGACTGAATATCTGAGAAAATGATGGCTAACCCACTGCTGAGAAATGAATGAATGTTAACCAAGTAAATAAAGGTCATTCATTTTGGGGGTATAGTCTAAAGATGAACTATGAAAATATTCTTCTATTATAGCTTTTTAAAATTATTATTATTTCCAGTATTCATTTCACTTCTTTCTTAGACTGCATATTTATATACTTTAATTACCATTTATTCTTAAAAGATTCTACTTTTTTTTTTCCATTATAGACCTAGTTACATTAATCATACTTCGTTTAATTCCCTGACTGAGAATTCCAACATCTTTGTCTCATCTGAATCCAGTTCTAGGCAATGCTTTGCCTATACAGACTGATTTTTTTTCCTTGCCTGTTGTCACACTTTGTGATTCGTTCTTGAAATCTAGACATGATATATTGAGTAACAGAAAGTGGGCTTGATGGGCCTTTAGTGTGAGGATTTATGTTAATCTGATTGAAAGGTAGACTGTGTTTAATATTTGCTATAGCTTTACCTAGCAGCAGCTTTGATTTTTTTTAATATCCTTGTTTTTATCTCCTCTAGTGTCTTTAGTTTTCCCTAAGAACTCCTTCTTAAATAGAGTATACTTTATAGCACTTTTAACTGTAATCCAGATACACTAGGATCTTGATGATGTGGTGGTAAGGAACAATGGGTGTAAATGCTATGTTTTCAGAATAAATCTAAGTCTTTAAATTCATACCTTGGAGTTGTAATCTTCAGAAGTATTCCTTCAGGGAAATAGCTATGCCTCACTACCTAATCCCTTTCCTGGCTATGGCATTTCCCAATTTATTAATTAGAATTCCTGACACTTATTGACCATTTTTCCCCCTTAGGTTATAGAGAAAGGGTGAAAGGACTAGAGTGGGAGGAATTGACTTCCCCTAGCCTGAGTTTCTAGCAAAGTCATTTCCTCTGGTATGGCCCTTTGCTAACTAGAAAGTTGAGATTATTCCTCAATGGTTACACCTCCACTCCTCCTGCCAGATTCTTTTTTTTTTTTTTTAATGTGTAAAATACTTCAATCTCTTGGAAAATATCTACAATTAAAATTCATTGAATTCTTTTTTATTTTTTTTAAAACCTGCTCTGTTCAGTTATATATGATAGTAGAATACATTTTGGCAGATTATTTAGGATCCCACTCTTATGGTTGTACATGATGTGGAGGTGCTCTGGTTGTACACAAATACAAGTCTGGGAAAGTTATGACCGATTAATTCCACTGTCTTTCCTTATCCTCCCTTCTCTTCTTTTCCCTTTGTCTAATCCAATGGATTTCTATTATTCCCCACCCCAACCTCCCTCGTTTAGGATTAGCATCCACAAATAAGAAAATACATTCAGCCTTTGTTTTTTTTAGGATTATCTTGCCAGATTCTGAGATAATTTTTTAAGGTCTTCACTGTGAGAATCTGTGGGGTTTCTAGAAGTAACACCTACAAAATGTGTCCTTTTCCTTCAAGATGCAACCCCACAAGTTCCTTGTTTTCATGATACTCCATACTCAATTTTTTCATGACAGTTCATATGCAACTTCTAGTAGATTGCCAAATTATCATTTACATGTTCTACCAGTCTAAGGCTCCATTGCTTTCTGGTTCCAAAATAGTATCATCTGTTATCTGTGGATTGTACCTGTCTATCTGAATTGGGATGGCTATTTCCCTGTGAATTTAATTATCTGATGGCTCCAAACAAAGTCTTTTTAAAAATTTTTGTTGTTGTTGTTGTTGTTGGTACTATGGATTGAACTCAGTGAGCTTTACCAACGGGCTATATCCCCAGTATTATTTTTTAAGACAGGCCCTCACTAAGTTACTGATGCTGGCATAAATTCATGATCTTCCTGCTTCGGCCTCCAGAATTGCTGGGATTATAGGTATGCACTATTGTGCCTAGCTCCAACAAATGTCTTTGATTCTAGTTTTCCAGTTATTTCATGCTATAAAATCACTTTGGCAGAATACTTCATGGTGTTCTATGAAGTGTATCCTATTTATTTCCTATGCATCATGTCAGGAAGCACTTCAAGCCAGCAGTTCTTCTATCAGTGACTGTTCAATGGGCTAGTGGGTTAAGATGGGAACAGCCAGCTCTTGCTGTTGAACTCTTCTACTTCTTTCATGGCAATCAAGAAGCAATATGTCTCATCCCCATATTCTACTGAAGAGCCATGGCCTTAACAAAACTATGTAAGTTCCAAATTTCTCCAGATCATCCCCAGTAGAGTTGTTTAAGTTATACAATAACCTACTGACTTAAATTCTATTTTACTTGAACAAGAATGCCCTTTAGTTCACAAAATTACTATGTAGGGTACTGTTAGCCCAAATAATTACATGTTTAAATTACGATTTTTGAAACCACCCTTTTGCAATGTGATTGGATTTGAGTGGGATTAGGTATAAAATACAGATTCAAGGACTCCATACAAGAGATGATGCAAGACTTAAGTACATACTAGTTGTAGAAATTGGAAGAGAAACATAATTCAAAAGATATTTTGTGTAACTGAAGAATATCAGATTTCACCAAGCAAATATCTTTATATTTGAAGTTAATGCCAGACATTTTCCTGGCCTTCCAATAAAACAGAAACAACCAAAATATTGTATGGAATACACTAAACTACGAATATATGAATATGATATAATATTGTATTTGTCACACCAAATAATTTAAGGTTTTCCATTTTTAACATTAAAATGAAAAGAAATACAATTCAATGGAAGTACCAAATAATGCTGGGTATGGAAACACTTGCCTATAATCCCAACTACTCAGAAGACTGAGGAGGAGGATAGTAAATTGGAAGCCAGCCAGGATAACCTAGAAAGGCCCTGTCTCAAAAGAAAATTAAAAAATAATAGCTGGATATGTATCTCAGTGGTAGAGTGTTTTCTTCCTATGTCCTATGTTCAATCCCCAGTACCACAAATAAATAAACAAACAAGAAAGGAAAAGGAAAAAAATCACAAAATAAGACATAGTTATGTTCTCTTACATATATATATATATATATATATATATATATATATATGTGTGTGTGTGTGTGTGTGTGTGTGTGTGTATTTACAAAAGCAAAGTTGCATGGATTGAGACTTTCTAGATATAAATGATGTGATCATCAGTTATATATTTAGTTGCACTATTAAGATGCCATAAAGAAAACAGACACATTCTTACAATAGAAAGATAAATGCCAACAGAAAAAAATGATTACTTCATTTTCAATTTACAAATTCTATAACTCCCAATTCACCTTGGAAGACTTCAAATCTAAGTAAGCTTCAGAAATATACTAGTTGTGTATTCAAACAGGGATACATTTGTTTGTGCATGTCCATGAAGCAGAAATAGTTATTTGACATATTTTCTAATTGTTAGAGTGAAGTTATTGGTCTAATCATGTGCATATGACTCAGTCCTAAATGAGCTTATATAATTTAGATAGTGAGATTGTGACAAAGAAGCAAACAATGAACTAGACAAAGGCATTTAGACTTCCATGAGGCAACCCTCTGCTGCTACAAAAATCAAGCAATGCCTCAAGCTAATTGCTAACTTCAGAGTTTCTATCCCAGGTGTCATTGCACAATGGTAATTTATTCTGTTTTATTTTTATTTTCAAAAATAGTTGTTATACACTGAATTGTTATATGTTAATGGTTTGATTCCTAACCACCTGTATCTCAGAATGAGACCTTATTTAATAGAGATAGGGTTGTTACAGAAGAAAAAAAAATAAACTGAGATCATTAGGGTACACACTAATCTGACATGACTGTTGACTGATAATCCTTTGCACCATACAAAAGGGCCTGTGTCTTGACTTGGAATCATAGCCTCTTTTATCAGATATAAAAAAAGAAAATGCCACCATGCCCGGCCCCTTTTGCCATTTTCTAATTAGAGTCATTCAATTTAAAAAAAAAAAATATTTAAATTTTATTTCTAAAAAGGAAATTTGTAAGGTTCTTGAAATTTTTCCTTTTTGGGGGGTATACTAGGGATTGAACTCAGGGGCACTTGACCACTGAGCCACATCCCCAGACCTATTTTGTATTTTATTTAGAAACAGGGAGCTGCTTAGCACCTGGCATTTTGCTGAGGCTGGCTTTGAATTCATGATCCTCCTGCCTCAGCTTCCTGGGCTGCTGGGATTACAGGTGTATGCCACCATGCCTGGCTCTTGGAACTTTATATAAAAAAAATCTTTAGTAAATCCAACTGGCTTGTTGAGTCAGACTGTTAACCCCTTCTTAATTAACTCAAGAACTTAGTAACACACACTTACATGTACACATACACACTAAATCTGTGGAGAACAGCAAATGTGCCCTGGTCTCTACATAATAATTAATTTTTCTATTATATTATAGCAAAATCTTGAAATAATTCTCCTTCCAAAGTGAAAACTCTTACCCTGGAAAATCATGTATGCATATTTATTGAGAACTAAAGTAAGACTAGACACATAGTGTACTCAAATATATATGTACTTAATGCATACGTGTATACAGGTATGCAGACACTTTGATATATAATGCTTAGAAAATAAAAATTTACTTAATATAAAAGGGCATGAGATTTTATTTTAAAATACAGTTATAACATTTAAATAGCTGTCAAAACAATTGTATTTTTCATGTTGATCTAATTTATATTCTATATCTGAATTTGAAAGATTTGGATTATTATTCCATTTTGTTACAAAAGAAAAGTTTAGCCCACTAGAAATGAATTACATTAATAAAGTATGAAGAAAGAAATGTAGAGGAATGCATTTTTTAATTTTTTGTTTTAATTTTTAAACTGACATAATAATTTTACATCTTTATGGGGTACAGTGTGATATTTTAGTTCATAGGTACATTGTGTTTGTTTATGCATAAAAATGATACATTAATAAATTGTTTAATATTCAAGGTCTCAATGCTATATTTCTTTTATAAATTATACTGCCTTCAAGATTATCTGACTAATTTTCTTGATGGATTCCAAGGATACTGGAGGAACTTAAATTTTGAAATCTTTAAATAGATGAAAGCCAATCATAAATAATGCATTTTTGCATTTAGATAAGATGTTAAGTGTGGCTATTTTAAACTTCAAGAAAGAAGAAGCAGCAGGAACAATTCTGCCTAGGTGTTTTCAGCAACTAATCAAACACTAATCATCATTTTGCTTGTATTTTGCTATTTGTCATCAGGACTGCCCTACCATAGAATGATTTACAATAAACTCTCCCAGTGACAGATTAATTGGTTTTCTCTGTGTCTCATTTTAGAATATCGTAAAGTGCCACGTACGTTCTCAGTACTTCTAACACATTGATGGAAAAGAATTCTGAGAAGCCAAGTCAATTTCTGTAGACCAACCTGACTCTTGTCTTTTCCATGTACTCTGAGGAGTAAGAGAACACCTGGCAGGATGATGGCAGAGCATAGGTCCACGAGGAGGAGCAGGTTTCCTCATCTTTTTCCTGAGTGTCAGGACAGAGAGGGCCTGTGTCTTGACTTGGAGCCTTAGCTCTCTCACTTCCCTCTCCCTGAACTATGCTTCCCTAGCCATAAGGTTCCACCTCTCACCTCCTTCAAGTCTTCTGTCAAATCCTTCCTGTTCAACATGAAGAGCTCTGAATGCCTTTTTAAATATAGCACACTCTCTCCCTGAGCATTTGAAATCTCTCTTAGCCTCTCATATTCCAAAAGTATTACCATTTTTTAACATACTAACTCATTTTATAATCTATTACAATTATGGCTTATCATCCATAAACTTCAATACACACAAACTTCATGAATGCATAGTAAATACTCAGTATTGGTTGAATGAATGACTAAATGACCAGTTTCGGAGAAGAATACCTGGGACTCCTTGTTGCCAAGCTAATCACACAACTCCTGCTGTGGATTAGTAGAGGAGCTAGGATTCTTCCCTGACTGCTTTCTATGGATTTGGGGCAAAGCTCTTCTGGTGAGCAAGATAGCTCCCAGATCCTACAGTGATGCAGACTGGGGAGAATGGCTACCAGAAAGTCTGCATTTCCTTTCCACCCCTTCTGGTTTTCTGCTACAAAAGAAATGCCAAGAATCTCATCTTCATGAGCTCTAAGGAATCAAAAAAGCATGTGCTAACAAGTTAAACACCGCAATTTATTCAAGGTACTCGGTAACCTATGTGAAGAGGAAGACCTAATGGTATGTCGAGGCAGCTCCGATTAAAATGCAGTTGAAGAAAAGGCAGAAAAGTACAAAGCAAGACAAATAAAACAAACATGCTTCAAAGAATATCACAAAGAAAAACAAAACAAAACCAACAAGTGGAGTATACACCAACCCAAAAAATAATTAAGTCAGGAAGATTCCCCTCTCAATCTATGAGGATGAATTTCATAACAAAACAAGGCCAGATATCCCTCATGAAAACAGAAGATTTCAAAATTCAATTTTGACACATTAAACCTCACAAAATATTAAAATATTATGGGCCCAAATTTCAGATTTTCTCAGAAATACAGATTAATATACTATTTAAAGAGGAGTCAGGTTAAATCTCTATATTTTCAGACTGGAAAAAAAAGAAAACATAGCCATCACAACAAATATAGAAAAAACACTTAACAAAACCCAGCATTTATCCCTCATGGCTAAAATCTCTCACTGAAGTAGTAATAGAAGGACACTTCCTTAACCTAACTGTGAACATCTGTAAAAAGCCAATACTAAAATTAAATGTAATGTTGAAAGATTGAATGCTTCTAGAAAACTTCATGAACAATACAACTGTATCTCTTCTTGGACAACTTTTGTTCTTTTTAGGAATGGAGATCTAAGCAATAGAATCAGGGGAAGAAAATTAGGGGAAAAGAGAGGAAATTGTAAAGACTGCAAGGAAAAAATAAACCTATCTTAGTTCACAGACAACATGATCACATATGAATTAAATTATAAGACACCTAAAAAAAAAACTTACCCTATCAGAAGTAGACAAGTAAATTTAGAAAACTGAATATTTAAGGAAATTTTAATAAAATATAGTACTAAAACATAAAACTTAACATTTCCTATCACATCAAAAGTTATGTACCACTTAGAGATAAGCTTCACAAAATAGATGAAAGGACTATATAAAGTGTTTACAAGTAGAAATTAAGCAGCCAAAAATATGCTTAATACCATCAGTCATTAGAGAAATTAAAATTAAAATCACAATGAGCTACCACTACAAACATTTTTGAATGGTTAAAATTAAAAAGAATGAAAATAAAAAAGAATGGAAATACAAAATTTTGGCTGGATGTGAGTCAAATAGAAATGATGTTCACACAGTGTTGGCAAGATGCCACTGGAGTAGCCATGTTGGAAAGCAGTTTGGCAATGTCTTATGAAGTTAAATATGTACTTGTCATATGACCAAGGTATTTTACTCCTAGGAGAAATGAAAACATCTGTCCATTCCTAAGGCTGTACTTGAATGATCATAGAAGCTTTATTTATAACAAGATAAAACTGGAAACATCCCAAAGCCTATGAACTGATGAGTGAGTAAACAAATTGTAATATGTCCATAAATAAGGTTAATCAAAATTAAAGCAGCCAAAATAAAGAAACTACTGATAGACACAGGTACCCACATGAATCTTAGAAGTGAATAAAACAACCAACAGAAATTTATAGGAAATTCTAGACAGGCAAAATTGTAATGACATAAGGCAGGTCATTGGTTGACCTCCTCAGTGGTTGGGAAAAAGGTGACCTCTAAAAGGGTACATATAACATTATAGAGTGATTTGAATATTCTTGTGCTTTCAAAGGTTTTTCAGTTTTATTGTATTCAAATTATACTTCACAAAGCTGACTTTTAAAATTTGAAAAAAGGAATGCAGTATCTAAAACCATTTCACACACACTGTCAGCGTCTGAGCTCAGGGACATTTGTATTGACTATAGATCATGCAGTCCAAGGTGCAGTGCTTAGAGTTCATTGGGCACAAACATGCTGTGATCCTATGCACTGCAAGTATTCTTACTATCAGGCATCAGAAAACAGCTCTATCTGGAACTTGCTGGAGGCTCCTCCACAGCAGAGAAGGGGTGGTCTTTCCACAAATGCCTTCTATGACCCCTGGCAGTCTGTGACTAAAAAATTAAAACACACACACACACACACACACATTCTCTCTCTCTCTCTCTCTCTCTCTCTCTCTCTCTCTCTCTCTCTCACACACACACACACACACACACATTCTCTCTCTCTTTCTCTCTCTCTCTCTCTCTCTCTCTCTCTCTCTCTCTCTCTCTCTCTCATACACACACACACACACACACACAGATCTTTTAAAGACAGTTCATAGGCCCTTCCACAAAGGAAGCAATATTCTCCTTCTGAGAACTTCTACTAGAGTTTTTATCTCTCCAACTGAAAGCTTTCACTTTCAATATTATATGGGTACATTTTAGTTACATTTATATCCTCTATTGGACTGCTCTTTTTTATGGCTATTTCTGGTGATTATTTTTTGTCACCTCACAGTGCTTTAGTACAACGCTGACCCAGAAGCAGTCTATAATAGAGTTCATTTTTAAGTGAAGGAGTTTAGAATTTCACATTGGTCCAATATTCTACACTGTATCTTCAGGAAGTTCTACCTATGATCCAATCTGTTATTTATAAAAACTCTTTCTTAATAGCCAATATTTGTTACTGGCTAAAGTCTGATAACTTAGTACCATTTGGGGGTAGTTGATGTTTTAGTCAGCTTTTTTGCTGCTGTAACTGAAAGACCTGACCAGAACAACTATAGAGGAGGAAAATATTTGAGGGCTCACAGTTTCAGGTCTCAATTCTTAGACAGCTACTCTATTCCTTGGGGGCTCCAATAATATGGTGGAAGAGTATGGTGGAGGGATGATGATCAAGAAGAACAGAAAGAGACCTCGGCTCACCAGGGACAAAATATAAACCCAAAAGCCATACCCGCAATGTTCCACCTTCTTCAGCCATACCCCACCTGCCTTCATTTACCACTCTGTTAATCCCATCAGGGGACTGGTTCATTGATTGGGTTAAGACTCTCACAACCCAATAATTTCTCCTCTGAACCTTCTTGTATTGTCTCTCATATGTGAGCTTTTGGGGGATACTTCACACCCAAACCATAACATTCAACCCCTACCCCCAAATCTCACTTTATCTGACAATACAGTCCATTGTACTGTCAATTTAGTCCATTCCCAAGAGTCCCCATAGTATCACCAGTTTCAAGATTGCTCAAAGTTGAAGTCCAAAGTCTTCTCTGAGGCTCAAAGCAATCTTGCATTGTGAACTCCCTTAAAATTAAAAGCAATTTACAAGTATCCAGTGTATAATGGCACACAGTAAACATTTCCATTCCAAAAAAATAGGGGCATAGAAAGAAGGGTTAGGACCAAAGCAAGACTGAAATCCAGCTGGGCAAACAGGTCCTGTAGTTCTGTGTCTGGCATCTGGAGCACATGTCATTATAAGGTTCTCTCCAAAGGTCTTGTATAGACTTGCCTCTGTGTAAAGACCAAGTGGTCTTTTCTGTTGGTTTGTCTCAACTTAATTCCTGCAACCTTCCTCAAGGGGCATTCCACAGCACTGGCATTTCTTAACTTCTGGGGTTTCCATTGCACTTTGTCCTCTCAGGGGCTAATGGCAGCGACTCTTACCCTGCTGCACTTTTTCTGGCCTCCCAGGCCTTCCTCTGAAATCTTGGTAGAAGCCTCCATGATCCCTTAACTCCAGCATTCTGCATTCTTGCATTCTGTATTCTGCACCACGTGGTTGATACAGTTCTGCAGCCTTCTGGAGCAGTAGCCAAGTTTCCAGGGACCCTGGCTGCAGCAGTACTTGGGTAGGTGAGCATATTGAAAAAACTTCCTAGGCCCCCTTGTGCAGCAAGAAGGGTACCCCACTTGTGTCTTCTCAAGAGAATTTTTACTTTTACTCCCCTGAGCCTGAGATGGGTGTGGTCTTGCCAATTCCGGAGATGCCCTCAAGCCATCTTTCTCATTGTCTCTGGGCAAAGTCCTTAGCATTTCTTTAGTGTCAGCAACTATAACTTCCTTAGCTCCAGTTTTACTCCCACCTTTCAAGTTCAAGTTTTCCAATCTTTCTGCTCTACTGATCATTATAATAAATTTGGTTAAAAGCTGCCAGCAATACCCATGCCACCACCTGAATGCTATGCTGCCTAGACATTTCTTCATCCAGATTAAGAAGTCCATCACTTTTAAAATCAGCTTCACAGAAAGTCTGAGGATGGGCAAAATGCAGACAACTTCTCAGCCAGAACATAACACAAATAGTCTCAACTCCAAATTCCAATAGAGTCCTCCTTTTCTGAACCCTCTTGAGCCCTGTCTTCACTGTCTACTCTCCTACAGGCATTCTAGTGTTCTGAGCTTCCACCAGAATCAGCCATTAAGCTCCTTTACAACAATCTAAAGTATTTCTAGCTTGCACTGCTAAAAATCTCAAAATTCCTCTGGCCTATTCCAAAATACCCCTAAAGCTTCTGAACCATGAGGTCAGGTTAGTCACAGCAATGATCCTACTTCTTAGTACTGATTTCTGTTTCAGTCACTTTTTTGCTATTGTGACTAAAAGATCTGACCAGAATGACTGCAGAGGAGAAAACATTTATTTGAGGGCTCACAGTTTCAGAGGTCTTAGTTCATAGAAACCTGGCTCTATTCCTTGGGGCTCAAGGTGAGGTAGAACATCATGACTGAAGAGTGTGGCAGAAGGAAGCAGCTCACATGGTGATAAGAAAGCAGAAAGAGAGAGAGATCTCCACTTGCCAGATACAAATGAAAACCCCAAAGCTACACCCTTAGTGTCCTACCTCCTCCAGCCACACCCCACCTATCTTCAGTTAGGTTAAGTGTCTCACAACCCAATCATTTCTCTTCTGAACCTTCTTGCATTGTCTCACACATGAGCTTTTGGGGGAATGTCTCACATCCAAACCCTAACAGTTGCTTGATTTGGTTTATATTAAATTTTAATTCTGTTAGTTATAGAGAAAAAGAGTTTCTGTGTGTGTTTCTTTATTTGGAAATTATATTATACACCTATAATATCTACTAGATTATCAGTTAATTGAGATTATCCATAATAACATTTTTTATTTTTTAAAAATTGTTGCCAGTATATTTTGGTGATTTCTTTCCTTCCATCTTTTTTTCCTCTAACTCTGTATTCATGAATTTATCTAAACAAAAAATTTAAAAATCTTCAGTCCAGCATTTCAAAGATATATAGGGACATCCATCCTTGTGGAATTCATAAGCACTAAAAGCTAGAACAATAGACATACAAAATTAAAAATAATTACTTATTTAAATATCTATGGGTGATGGGATCTTTCCTCTCATCACCATAATCTTCACTATTCGTCTTATAAGAAGTAGTACTCAAAAATATTATTCAGTGATAATCCAACTTGTTCATATATACAGATAACATTTACATAAATTAAAAAATAATTATGATTGAAACTGTCTTGAAATGTTCTATTTAATCCAATTAGTACTTTCAAAAACAAAATTATGGCACATTTCTGGCTACAAGTATAAATCATGATTGAAACTAATCATAAATGAGAGCCAGAAATAATTAATATAATGAATAGATGCCTCTTTGTGGCTCTATCAGGAGCTTATAGAGATGCTTGAAGACAAATATCTCTTCAAGCACCTCCCAGCTTTTTAATTATGTGGTAGATAGTAGATAAACTTTTATTTAGGTTTCCTTTAAATAAAAAAGAGGGGGATAGTTGCTATTATGGACAAATAAACTTTTGAGAAATTATGAATCCGCTCCATTTGAGTTTACTCTAAATAAAAGAAAAAGTTTTATTCAAGTGCAAATGCCAAAATCTAAGGTAACAATACTGAAGCTTGTTCACGTAATCAATCTGTCACTTTACAAATCAGAAAATACAGTGAGTCGTTTACAATCTTGCATTTATGATTGTGATTCAGTGAATATGCTTGATCTCACAGACTCAAAAAATAAAATTCAAATTTGACACTCACATTTATTTTACACCTATTTTGGTATCACTTTTGTGTAATCTGTTTATGATTTTCAAGTAGAAGAAACTGATGATGTGTTTGACCCCTTTATTATTTATACAAACAGCAAAAAGTGATATATTTTAAAGTTTGAGTTAAATACTTTCTACTTTAAAATACTTCTCAGAATTTTGTGGAAAATAATAGACACCAACAAACATTGTCCTCAAACATGAAGTAAACTCTTCATAAACTCATTGATGTCATATAAATCATCACAGAATTGGTTTGATAAATCTAAGCCCTCTAGTTCATAGCGAAATACATGTACAAATAAGACTTAAAGACAAATTTTCTCAGGATGAAAAGGGAATTACTTAAAGACAAATTTTCTCAGGATGAAAAGGGAATGAGCAGACACTAAAAGCATTTTTGTTAGAAAATTGCTGTTCTGTTTAGCACATTTAGCCTGTTTAATAATGCTCAAATAAACAAACAAAATGTCTTCCCTAAAAGGAGACTGGAAAAGTGGCTCATTGGTAGAGCACTAGCCTAGTATGCATAAGGCCCTGAGTTTGATTCCTAGCACCACACACACAAAAAGTGTTTACTGAGAAGAGAGACCTTTTTTTAACTTACCTAATAATATTCACCTTGTAACTGACCCTTAGAAATCTCAGCTCCTGTCATCTGTATTCACTAGTATAGAACAATTAACACATACCTAACCAGCATAGTCTCAGTTTCACTGATTATTTTAAAAATGTTTCAGAGGACAGTTTCCATGCTCTTAGAAGGCAGACCATGAAAGATGATAAGACAGTCTTTCTAAGAGTATGGGGATTGTCACTTTGCTAGTTTAAACTGAGAAATTCTTCTAATAAGTTTGCCATAGTTAATGCCTAGCAAGGATTTACATATTTATTTTGTGTTCTATTATTTGACATGGAGATTTAAACAAAGAATTTAAGAAAGATTCTTCCAAGAAGATGAAATAAACTGTAAGAAATTCTTAACCTTAGGAAGTGCAGGGTTTAGCTCCAGAAATAATATATTTCAAGTATCTCTTTTAACAAAATGGAATTCTGATATTGAGCTATTTATTATCTATCTATCCATCTACCTATCTAATTAATTATTTTTATGTAAAAATCTATCCCAAATGTAGTAGTATAACAACCACTTTGTATCACATTGTTTTGTGGGTCACAAATTCAAGGAAGGGCTCAGATGTGAATTTTTTCTGCACTGAGATGTCTACACTCATATGCCTGTTAAGTAGGCAGGAAGTTTAGGTAGGTTGATGACAGCTGCACCTTTCTTGTCTATATAGTCTCAGGAACTCTTGGTGTGTTCCTCTATCAGGGTAGCTGGACCTGTTACTTGGCACTCAGGACTTTCAGAATTCAAGGACTTTTTTTTTAAAGACTAGGCCCAGAATTTTAAAATATGCAATATGAGTTGTTATAATATGATTTGTTATATCCATTAATCAAAGGAGCCATAGATTCAAATAGTCATCCTAGATTCAAATAGTTAGGAAACCAACAAACCACTCAGTAAAATTTATGCCAAAGAATTATTGCCATATTTAATATGCCTCTTATTTAAATAGTCCTCTTATTTAAATGTCTCTCACATGAAACTCTCAACACCTCCCAAGATCCCACAAAGTCTTATCCCATCTCTATAGTGATCTAATGTTCTAAATTTGATTTTCTAAATTATATCCATAATTTCATAATAAGAAACTCTCAAATTATTTCATAATATGAAACTCTCAACACCTACCAAGATCCCAGAAAGTCTTATCCCATCTCTATAGTGATCTAATGTTCTAAATTTGATTTTCTAAATTATATCCAGATATGGCTGAGTCCTTGAGTAAGGTTCTTCTTAATCTAAAGATGCATGAATTAAAGAAATGAGTTGTATGCTACCCAACCACAGACACATACAGTATACATAGGTAAAGAGGACATAGAAAAACTACGATAAACATTCCTTTTCTAGAAAAGAGGTAACACATAACAGTCCATACTATGTAGAAATTCTGAAATCCAATCTTACAATATTCTTAGTTCATTGACTGGAGTCCAATCCTGTTCCCTAGATCAGACCTGCATTCTTCCTTGTCTGGGCTCTGTATTCTGTCACCTGAAACATCTTTTTTCTTCCATAGGAAATGTTCAATATTTATGTGTGAGTAGCCTTTTCAATCTTCATCCCATTCGAGGAAGTTTGGGGACTCCAAGAGCTCTTCTTCTAAACTAATGATGTCCATTTTGATCTCAGCTAATAGTGCTATTGCTAATGCAATGCTTTTAAAACTTCTGTGGTTTTACTATAAGCCTTACTTGTATTTACTCGATTTGGGGAAAAATACACAGTAATATGTTTTTGAGAAAGTCCCTACACAACCTTTGATTACTTCAAGTACAAACCCCTCCTTAAGATTCTTAGAAGACATTGTACAGTCCAGAAGCTGTAGAAAAAACTGTTATGTCAGTTCCCTGAGATAATACTTTATTTCCCTGGCTTTTATCTTTGACCTGAGACCATTTCTTCATTGTATAGTCCTTTGTTCTTGCAAAGACTGTCTTGAATACCTTATATTTCCTTAAAATTCAACTTGAAAACTGCATGGTTCTTCAGTAACTATATCAGAAGTCACTAGAATCAAGTTGGCTTTACAAGTTCTGTCAAGAAATCACCTTAGTTTCATCAAAAGTGATGATGTTCATAATTTTCTACCATGAGAAGTATAACCTTCATTCCAGCCATCACATACATTTCCCTCACCTTCAAGCCCTCAACTACTTCCAGGCAGTCACTGTCATTCTTCCTAAGGTCCTTTCAGCATCTTCTCAATGCCTGCTCCAAAGCTAATGCCACAGTTTAAGGATTTTGTTAATAGCAGCATCCTACTTCTTAGGGAAAAAAATTCAGTTCCAGTTATCTATTGTTGCATTTATAAATAGCCAAAAACTTAGTGGTTTCAAATAAAATCCATATATATATATATATATATATATATATCTCATGATTTTGTGAGTCAGCAAAAGATAGTCTTAGTAGTGGAACTCTGGAAAATATTACTGTTGAATAATTTGCCAGTGTAACTAGGACATTCAGCTTGTTTAAGTAATAATGTTCAAACAATGTAAAAGATAATCTTCAGTAAAGAGCATTTTGTAAAAAGTCCAAGTTGTCTAGTTGGCTAGGCAATTATGCTTTATATATCATTGCTGGCGATTACTTAGTAGTATTTAGGTATTTCCCTGAGCTGGGCTGGGAGGTTCCGTGCATCTTTATCACATGTCTGCAGAGAAGTTAGAAAGCAGGGCTCAGTTTGGCCCTTCACCCTCTCCATATAGTAGCAGGGACTCTAGGTATGTTCTATCTGGCTAAGTAAGTAGACATCTTATGAGCAGTTCAAGTGTTATAATCAGCTACTCCATTGCTATGACCAAAATACCTGACAAGAATTTTAGAGGAGGAAGTTTATTTGTGTTTCAGAGGTCTCAGTCCATAGAAGGCTCACTTCCTTGCTTTGGGCTTGAGGTAAGGCAGAACCCTAAAGCAGAATATCAAGACAGAAACTCAAAGACTAGGTAAGTAATGGATTGAGTATCAATTCATTGTATTTTATGGATCCAGTCAACCGTAGGCCATAAGAAGAGAAAATAATCCCACTTTCTGTATGCTTACTATCAAACCAATTTATTATAATTAATCTACTGCAAAGAAGATGCCTGAGATGATTCAAAATTAGTGAAGTACCTCAAATTTAGAATCATGCCTCTTGAATCTCAATCCTACCCTGCAAATGTTTAACCTCTTTTTCTGTAAGATAGATTTTTCAAGAGAGAGAGAGAGAGAGAGAGAGAGAGAGAGAGAGAGAGAATTTTTTAATATTTATTTTTTAGTTTTCGGTGGACACAACATCTTTATTTTTATGTGGTGCTGAGGATTGAACCCAGCTCCCCGTGTGTGCCAGGCAAGCGCATTACCGCTTGAGCCACATCCCCAGCCCAAGATAGATTTTTTAATAGTACTTGAAATGTCTATTAGTCTTTGATAGTCTTATATGAGCAAATTATGTAAGTGCATTCCATGCCAAGATTGGAAATACAAGGGTGACCAACTAGAGTTTGTGTGGTTTAGGAGTGACTTGGCATTTTTTAATATCAAGCATTATCTACATTAAAAATGTTTGTAATAAAATATTCCAATTAAATAATGTATAAACATAATATAAAAGAACTTCATGTCCTTAGCAATCACTTAAAAGATAAATATTGCCTATATATTTAGTCTTCTGTGTGCCTTTTTGTTTTTACTTCCTATACATATGTGTGTATATAAATATTTTCTATCTTCCCTTCACTGTTCTTCCATATGTTTTGCTTATCTTATATTAAATATTGGCCAAGATATATTTTTACCTATATGTTCTAATTACTGGTAGGCATTTGTGTATCCTGTGGTTAGCTTTCCTTGGACCATAGACCTTGAAATTATCATTTCACTTATTTTTCATATTATCTTTTGGAAAATATTTTTGTTTTTCCAGGTCAGATTTATTTTTAATTGACAATTAAAAATTATGTGTATTTATTATGTACAACATAATGTTTTGATATATGTATATATTGTGGGTAATTAGATTTTCACTTTCTCTAGAACTGTTTTTTTCAGGATATGATAGATGGTAAATATATATTTTATTTGTTTATTTGGATAGCCAACTTTACCATTATTATATGTAGGAGTCATTTCTTTCCCTCTTTGATTCATAGTGCCACATCTACCATAAAGTAGGGTTTTGCACATATATGGGTTGCTTTTGTTTTTGTTTTTGTTGTTGTTGTTGTTTTCTATTCTATTCCATTTCTCCAATTTTCTACCTCCCTACACAAATGCCATAAATTATTTTTGAGGTCACTGTCATAAATACACATTCTCTTTCTTAATCATTTCTTAATAATTCTTGGCCCGTTCAGTCACCTTATAAATGATATGATATAATAAACTTGTCAATTCTATAAAATCATGAGAGGATTTTGGTTATTTCTTCATTAAATTCATGTACAAATTAGGATGAAATTATTGTATATGTATTGTGAAGACATCACAGTCATAGAAACAAAATACTTCTGTATTTAATTCTTCAGTGTGTTTTTCAGTAAAACTTTATAATTACCCCCTAAAAATTTTACACATTTTCTTTCTGTTGATTATTAAATGCTTTATAATATATTGTTTTTATAGTGGTATCTTATGTTTTGTTACTATATACAGATATATATATATGTATCTGTCTTGCTGAACCCCCTATTAATTCTTAAATACTTATCTCTTGAATTTCTGAAGTATGCAAAATATTGAGTGAGCACATTGACAGTTGTTTCTCACTTTCAAAATGTACAGTATTTATTATTTTTATTGTGTTCTGGCACTGTTTAGAATCTCAAGCATGTGTTGAATAAAAATGCCACAGTAAGCATTCTTGTCACTTTTCTGATTTAAAAGAAAACACTTCTGCCTTTCACCAAAAAGTGTGAGATTTTAGGTGATAGTGCTTCTAACTAACTCAAAATTTGCAAATAGTTTTTTAATAATTTTAAATAAATATTGAATTATATAAAAATATATTCCACATATAAGATGAAGATATTGTTTTCTTATTTAATGATTATTTATCATGTTTATGATTTTTAAGCAATAAATAATTTTTAAATTTTTTCAATTTGTTTTAACTAGTTATACATGACAGTAGAATATTTATGCACTTTGATATATCATACATAGATGGGATATAATTTTTCATTTTTCTGATTGTACATGTTGCAGAATCATATTGGTCATGTAGTCATATATATACATACAGTAATAATGTCTGTGTCATTCTACTGTCTTTCCTATCCCCACATCTCCGTTCCTTCCCTCCCATTACTTCCCTCTACCTAATGTAAGGTAATGCTATTCTTCCCTAGTGTCCCCCGCCTTATTGTGAATTAAGTATCTGCATATTAGAGGAAACATTTGGCCTTTGGTTTTGTAGGATTGGCTTATTTTGCTTAGCATGATATTCTCCAACTCCAACCATTTACTGGCAAATGCCATAATTTCACTCTTTTTTACATCAAAGTTTATAACAGCTCAATTCACAATAGCTAGACTATGGAACCAACACAGGTGTCCCTCAATAGATGAGTGAATAAAGAAAATGTGGTATATATACTCAGTGGAATATTACTCAGCAACAAATAATTTTTAAAACATTAGAATATGCCTAGTTCTATTTATTTCAGTACATTATTAGATTTGTTAGCTAATTTATTTTAGAATTATTTATACATCTTCTCATAGGTAAAACTGGCCTGTACCTGCTCATCAACAGCTGTACAGAGCCAGATTTTTGGATTTACATCCATGTTCTACCAATTAATACCAATGTTACTTAAGGCAATAAAATTTTCTTTTCCTTCAATTCCTCATATGCAAAGCAGGAACAAAAAGATTAGCTACTTCAATTTGTTGTTCTAAGAATTAAATAAGTTGGCAAGTGCCTAGAATCATGCTTAGCTTATATCAAGTGCTATTTGGGTTTAACCAACACAAATAGAATAACACAGTTTTATAGATTTGTTATGTAATATCTATCAAACTATTAAGATGAAATGGAGTAAAAGTAATGTTTTTCTGTCTCCTGAAGGCAGTTTTATAAAATGTCAAACAACTATTACTTGAAAATTTGAGAGTGGGTCAAAAGAATAATTAATACATTCCCCTCCACATGAAAAAAATAATTTAAAAAAAAACCCCTAGACCCACTTTCAAATTTTCAAGTAATAGTTCATTGAAGTTCTATCTAAGTTCTCTGTTTTTTCTCTATTTCTTTTCTTCCCATTTTTGATGATAAGAGATAATATCAGCAAAGATCCTCATCTTTGGAGTTTCCATTTTTGTGACAATAGTCCAAGAACACAAAGGCTAAGAATAGATTGAATAAGGGATAAAATAGAGCAAAATTATGTCATAGTGTTGGTTCATAATAAAGGCAGAGGGAAGTCCTCTTTGAGTATTCATTTCCTAAGATTGTTATTAAAAAAAAGAAAGTGCCACTAACTGGGTTCCATTAAAAAAAAAAAAGCAATGTATTTCCCATAGTCCTTAATTTGAGAAATCTAAAATGGAAGGTATCAGCAAGTTTGGTTCCCTCTGCAGGTTGTGAGGGAAGGATCTGTTCCGGGCTTCTCTCTTTGGCTTGCAGATGGCTGTCTTGCTATTCACTTGATTCTGTCCCTACATGTGTATCCTTGTCCGTCTTCCCCTTTCTATATTATTCAATATGAATGGATTAGGGCCTTTCCAATGACCACATTGTAAAACAACAAATTACATCTACAACACTCATTTCCATAGATTTCACATATTTTGCTAACAAGAATTCTACTGAAATACTGCTACTCAGTGACTGCTTCAGTTAATTTCTCAAGTTGTAGTTTCACAGACCACAAGGGTAAGACAAATTAGAACTTTAAGCTTAGAGTGGGTCAGGGTTGTGGTTAAATATTCTGAGAGGAATCATTTAAAATAATTTTTCCCAGATGAATTAAATCATTTATTATTTTCTTTTCTTCAATAGGTTAGTAAATTTCTTCTAGCCTTATTTTGCCAAAGGTATAAGATAGAGCTTTGATGATAAAATTCTCCATGCTAAAAAAGTCTAAGGAGACTTAAGTGTCTCTACCCGCTATTCTATCCACTGCCACCTTACTTGTCCCAAGGTCAAGAAGACAGCAAACACATCCAGTGAAACATGCTTCAGTCAGCTTATCGCTACAGCTCACTCTGCATTTGGTGCTGAGATTTTTCATCCATTTTATTTGAACTCAGACTGTGCTTAAAAGAATGATAAATTGCATCCTGTAATCCTGATATTTTGGAAGTGAGGGGGTTTCTCTGGCTACTTGTGAAGAGACAGAAACATATGCAATGTTTATGATTAAAATACAACATGCTCCACCTTATTTCACAATTAACCTTACTTAACTGCAGGAAATTATTAATGTTAAATGATGGACTTGATTGCTTTATTTTTTTTACAAAAATTCATATAATCTTTGTAATCTTTAGACATTGCCTTTTCTTAGCATCTGTGCTTACAATTCTTTTATTCAAGGGACTATGTTTTTTATGTTGAAATCTTTTCTTGTTTTGACACAGCAAGCTTTCATATTGTTTGAGTTATTAGTGTTCAATGCTAACAATAATGATATCAAGTGAAAAATTGGTGAAACATTGCCATTTTCGTATTATTGTTCTTTTATTGTTGGTATCAGTACAAGAAATTTAAAAACAAATAAGGTTGTTGAATATAAAGAATAAGAATAAATAAAATAAGAATAAAATAACCTTGTGATAATTTCACTCTCTTTAGAAAATATCATCATAAGCATTAACAATAATGGCAAGATTGCTAAGTAGATTACCAAGGTGCTTGATGTACAATAAAATATGTCAGTAATTGTTTTAAAATATAACATCAAAAAAGCATACAATTAATAACTGTGAATCTCTATGGATTCATAAGTAATCATGTCATTTGAACTGAAAATTGTCAAAATATGATCCACCATCAAGACCCTCAGCAACTCCTTTCACACACTTCTTCAGTCACCTTCTGACCTTGGGAATCCACTGATGAGGCGGAAAACAGCAAAGAAAACTTTGACTATTTTTCAGCTTCATAAAAATTCAATCATAGAATATATAGTTTCAATTATATTTGTGAAAATTATTCATTATTCTGGATGTAGTTCTAGTTTGTTTATTTGAAATTCATTTTAGTATTATCTGTTATATTTACTAATATGCATTTGGATTATTTCCCATTTGAGACTATATTTTTTATATAAATTATACTATTTATAGATTTGATGGTGATTATGTACATATGCATTTCTCTGGTGTATATATTCAGGAATGGAATGATTGGTCAACAGGTTTTTGCTGCATAATCACATCACTACATTAGTGCATATTGATGAGTATTCTGCATTCTAATGTTGCACCAAATACAGTTTAGTAATAGATGAATTTTAAGTTATACCAACACATAATTTTTAAAAGAGCTTAGCACAATGGTCACACCCCACTTTTTGCCCAAAAAATGGCATAAAATCTGCAATGATTATATGGTGAAATTGAATATTCTGTTATAGTAATTGTTACCAGAATTTTCAAAAGAGATTATACCATTTACAGTCTCACTGATGATATATACTGCCTTAAATTTCCACAACCCTCTCCAATAATTTACTGTATTCTAGCCATTGTGGTAGCTATGAATTTACATTGCATATTATTTTAATTGGAATTGGTATTTTCAAGTAACTACTGAAGTTGAACATTTTTTAATGTTTACTCATGATTCTAGTTTTACATTTTGGTGAAAACGTTTGTCTTTTGTTCACTTTATTTTGTGATCTGCTGTATTTTTTATTGGTGTGTAAGATTTTTTATATTTTCTAGATGAATAAATGGTCTCTGTTCTCTGAATTCTATGCTATTATGTACCTGTACTCATTCATATTCCTCACACAATTGTGTGCACTTCCCTTTAAGATAGCATCTGTTAGGGCCATCTGCCCCTAAAGGCAATTATCAGGTTACAGCAGTCTCCCACACAGCCAATTGATCCACTGACTTCACTGATGACATCTCTTCCTTTATCTCTTTTCTACATAACAGGTGTGCTTATTTATCTCACTCAGAAAAAAAAAAAAAAAAAAAAAAACATGGCTGATGAGGAAAATTGACTTGCTGGCAAAGTGCTATCAAGATACCCATTTGTCTGGGAAAGGAAACAACTCTATCAAGCTGGAAAATATCACCTTGCCACAGTCACAAGAAACAAAGTCAAGGGGATGTCCTTTCGTGGGGCTTTACAATCCCATGGCAGAATCTTTCCTTTTGCTTTTTTATTTATAGCTATGTCTGTGTGATACATTATCAAATTGACTCCATGGCTAAGAGAATCCATCTTCAACATCTTTGGTTACCAATTATAGCCTTTAGTGGAATTCCAATTGGCAAAACATGTGTTTCTTCTTGCCAGTAACCCCTTGAGCCACTTTGGATTTATAGAGCATCACTCTTCCAAAGCTTCCTAATATTCCTCTAGAAGGGGGTGGTGGTGATTATACTTGTATTCCTGAAAGGAAACCTAAGGAATACTTAAAGAGTGTAGGATTTGAAAAGAGCCGATGGGAGAACCTGGATGAATTCCCAGTTCTGCCTCACAGTGCCATTCAGCAGATGGATCAAACCTGGGAAAAATCCTTTGTGTTTTCATTTGCTGTGCCTAAAATTTGTACTTCCTAATAAATACTACTAGAAAAACAAGATCTCTAAGAGATTTACTCGACTTTCTACTATAAAATTTTCATAGGTATTTTTCCCCTGTGACCATTGTTTTTAATTTTCATAATATTGTCTGAAATTTTCTTTTCTTATTTTCTTGTATTTGTTTTAAAAATCCCATAACCTACATTATCACTTTTAAGATATCAATGCTGAGATTTAAAAAATTCTGCATAACATTTGTGGCCTCCAAGTTGCGTTCTTTCTATTCTTTTATTTTTTTCTACATTCATAAAATTTTCCCCTATATATCTGTTAATCTATGTGTCTGCTCATAATAGAGAGAGGACAGATTGCTCAAAAGCACATTGAAAACTCTGAGCATACAAGAGGGGACTGGCAGACTTGAATCCTCAGGAGGGAGATCTGGCCAGTTATTAGGAAAACCGGAATGTCAGTATCTTTGCTTCCTTCCTGGCAAATACCTTAGAGACAGATTTTTAAGTCTCCTATCACAGGATACATGTCTTATTGTCCATGTTAGAAAAAAACACATTGAGCAAAGGGGCAAAAAAATCGACATTTATATGCAAACAGTCTGTTCATTCTGCTCTGTATGATTCTGTGCCTTACTCTCAACTGTCCAGTCCAGTCCCAGTTTGACCTTCTCTAGGAAACAAATCTCCAGAGCATTCATCTCTCTGCTTGAGGAGATGTTATCTAGTTATTTTTTTTAACAACATCACATCTTTGTTAATAGACAGGTTTTCTAGTCCTTGCATATTACTTTATTCCTAGTCCATGTGTACAAGTAGTTCTTGAGGTTTTTGACAATTTTACAGTTTTTTTTTTCAATTTTAATTTCTATTTCCAGGTTAGCATTTGCTTTCCAACTTTGAAAATGCTGTTGTGATTGATTCATCTCCTACCTTTGTGGGCCTATGTTCTTAAAAAGCAATATTTTATTATAGTTTTCGTGAAGTTTGAAAGGATCAATATTAGATACATATGTTTAATGCCTTATGCTTATATACCCTTATTTTATAATGTATAAACAGATTTTGTTCCATAAAAGAATTAAGGTGAAGAAAGTAATTGTCAACCTAGAAAGGCAGGCTCTCTGTTTTGAAATAGTAATATGAAATTGGATTAAATGATAAATTGTTTACATTTTTTCCCCAGAGGAAAGACAGGGGTCTTGTTTCTTTGCCTATAAGAATGTTACATTTAAAAATGGTTTCTATATGAACTATTTAAGTAAAATATTCAGATTAAATTATCTGAGAACTTAGATTTGGTTCAATATGAATGTGATTTACATAAGCCAAGGTTAAGGGGAGTTACAGATAAAATAAGAAAACAGTTGAAACAAGATTTACCATAAATTCATTGTTGAAACTACTTCCAAACATATGAGAACACAAACAATTCTTTACTCTTGAATATACTTGAAAGTTTCCACACGTTTAATATATTTTTTCTAATATCACACCCCAACTCTAGAGATACTGGCTCTAATACACAACTAGGGTTAAGATAAAACTAAGGTTAAGGAAAGAGTTGAAAGTCCCTTTTAGGAAGAATTCTAAGTTGAGAATAGAAATATTTAAAATACATTGTATAAAGTGTTGAGTGCCTCTTCCGTACCTTTCAGGATTTTTTTCCCTTAATTATTTCAAATTTATTTCAGGTTTCATTATAAGTGCAATTTTTAAAAAATAATTTTTCACCTTCAGAATTTGGAACATGCACAAGAGTAGAAAAATAAAAGTTGCAAAAGCAATTAATGTGAATAGACATATTTCTTTCAAGGCATTCTTACCATGCCCCATGTGAAGCTAAGTGGATCTAACTCACAAGAGATGAAAACTGCTTTATGTGTCCTCTGTAAGTGCCTTCATAAATGAAATCTCAAATATGAGCAGAAATACAGATATTTACCCATAATTAAGATAATCTGTGAAACTAATGAAGTTTGTGCTTTAACAACTATAACTGGATATAGCAAGCAGGATTGTAAAAATAGCAGAAAACTCAGGCTATAGAAAACATAGCCTTTCTGATCACTCTCTCAGCAGTGTCATGTGAATCTAAACCAGCTTAGATGCTTGAGATTTATAATTGTTAAATTCATTATTACACAGTTACCTCCCCTTGTTTTTTATTCCCAGTGTTCCTACTGGGATAAAAGGAAGGGGAGAAATCCTCACGCACTGTGCTTACCAACTAAAATACATTTTATACCTTAGAAGGCTTATCAACCTTATGATTATTATCTCCATCTTACAGTTTTAAAAAGTAAATTTATAGTGGTTGATTCTTTTTATCAAGATTACACAGTTATCGGAAGGGTAGACTTTAAAGTTAGTTTGATCAATCTGAATGTGATTACATTATGCCTCTTTTGTCTAGTTTTTATATATACACGAGAAAAGGAGAGGGAAGAAAGGAGGGAGAGGAAGAAGGAGAGAGAGACTGCCAGGCACACATTTTGTTAGGGAGGATGGTTTAAATTATTACCTAAAATAGAAAGCCAATTATAACTGAAATTTTCAGGAAATATGAATGTATTTGTTTCCTGGGGCCTCTAGGATAAATGACTAGAAACTTAGTAACTTAAAACAATAGAAATTTGTTTCTGAGAATGGCAAGTTCTATCCCCATGCACCCACCTCTCTAGCCTCTGCCTCTGCATCTGTGGCTGTGCCCTTAGAAACATTCTTTACTTTTTTTTCTTGAAAAAAAAATTGTTCATTTTCAATGATCCCTCTCAGCTTACCTCCTGCCTGTATAATCTCAAAAGCCCAATAGTCATCCTTCATTTCATCATATCTTTTTCCTCTTCTATTCAGGTTGGCAGTGTTCTATTAATACAGTGTGGCAAAAATCTTATCTGATTCCTATGTAGGTCACAGGGACAAGAAGAGTCTCCATGGATCCTTCCTGGATAACCCCATCTCTACGCATGGTTTTTACTGAGAATGTTAACTGGATCCATGATTCACCACACATTCACTACACCAAAAGTTTTCCAGTCACTTCCTTGGAACTCTTTCCAGAGCATGTTTTTCCAACACTCTCCTAATTTTAACATGTTTGAAATCTGGATAGGATAGGTGTCCCCTAAATAATCAAATGTTAATTAAATGTTAATTCCACTTTGCTTAACAGTTCTTACTTAAGTTTATCTCTTTCTTCTCTCTCTCGTTTTTTTTTTGTTGTTATATGCAACAAGTAAAAGCCAAGCCACATCTTTAATAATGTGTTTAGAAATGTGCTCAGTTAAATACCAAAGTACGCTTCTTACAATTTCTGCTTTTCATTCAACAATTCTGTCACTTTATGACAAAAAAACCCTCATTTCCTTTAAGTTTTCAATATCATTATCCTCATCTCCTTCTGAGACCTCACCAAAAATTATGAAATTATTGGTCAGCCTACTGTGTCTGCACTGAACATATGCTGATTTTTCTGTTTTTTTTTTCATTTTTCCTAAATATTGTAGTATAACAACTATTTACATAGAATTCACATCTGATTGGCTATTATAAGTAATCTAGAGATAATTTAAAGTGTACAGGAGGATTTGCAGAGTTTATAAGAAAACACCATGACATTTTATATAAGGAACTCTAGCATTTGCAGATTTTGGTATCAGCAGATCCTAAAAACAACCCTCTCAAGATACCAAGGGATGACTCTGAATGCGTCATTACAATCTGTACCACTGTCTTTACATCACCTTCTCCTTTGTGTGTTCTTCCCTTCAGTTCATATAATAAACCTATGGCTCATTCATGTAGATATAAATGTTTGGATTTAGGCACTACCCAGGTAATTCAGGCTAATCTCATCCCAAGATTATTAAACTATTTAATTACATTTAGGAAGACTTTTTGTTGTTGTTGTTTAAATAAGGTCACATTTAGAGTTAGCAGAAGTTACAACTTGGACATGATTCTTGCGGCTACCACTTGACTTATTACAATGGACTATATGTGTATGCATATTATATATATATATATATATATATATATATATATATATATGTGTGTGTGTGTGTGTGTAGTGCATGCATGTATATATGTATATATATGTGTATATATATATATATATATATGCAATTTCAAAACTTATGTAGCTACATAGATCTGATTATTATTGTGTAAGATTGAAAGTATGGAGCAAGACATTTCATTAATGATGTAATAATTCTGTTGTATACAAAATTAGCAAATTTGCAAGTCTTATATTTATTTAATGCAATAAGATTCACAGGAGTAAAGAAAACTTACCCCCAAATTCTTGAGAAGTAGCTGTCAAATAGGAAAATATTGAGCATCTACTATGTATCACTATTATATTCTTTTGGAACTATAAAGTAATACAACAAGATTACAATAAAATCTATCCTTAAAGTCACACTTTTCTCAAAATTGATAAGCAATGTTCTCCTTCCTCTGTTCTCTATGAGGCATACAGGCATGTCCACATCTAAGACTCTAGAATTCCCTCTGATCAATTCCAGGTACTTCAGGTCTCTCTCATCAAGAGATCTGTCATCCAAACTATGCTACTTGTGAGGCTGAAGCATGAGGATTGCAGGTTGGTATCCAGCCTGGGCAATTAATAAGAACATGTGTTGGAATAAAATAAGAGCTTAGGATACAGCTTAGTAATAAATCATATGCCTAGCACATGCAAGTTCCTGGGTTCTATCCCCAGTACCACCAAAAAAAAAAAAGGATTAAATACAGAAAGAGATGGAGAGAGAAGGAGAGAAAGAGAGACAGAGAGATAGAGAGAGGCAGGGGGAGAGAGAGAGTGAGGAAGAGACTCACCATCATATCAATCATTCCAACCTTTAATCACTAAGTGTCTGCCACATTAGTGCCTTCACACATTCTGGTTACTGGATTGCTGTCCGCTGTTTAAATCACTGCCCTCAAATTTCTCCACCTCTTACCATCTTGTATCAAAATCCTTTATCCTTCTTCCTCTGGAATTGAAATTACGGACATCCTAGAAAAAGTAACCCAGGTCTTTGGCCAAAATCTGCTTCCCACTGCCAAACATTCTTAATGCCTTAAATTTTATTCAATTTCCAAACACTGCTTTTAATCTGTTCCTGGATTCTTCTGTTTCCCAGAACATTGTTATCTCATTCTGATCCCTCCTTAAAACTTGCAATTATCTGAACCATGATTAACTATTGCATTATGGTTATTTTAATAACAGATATATTAATAAATAACATTTTTGTACTATGTATCTGGAAGAGTAGTAAACATTTGAAATATTTGATTTACTTTTCCTATCAGACAAGTAACTGAGGCTCATAAAAGTTAAATCTATTTCCCAGAATCACACAGCTGGTTAATTGATTAGATTGAACTTGAACTCAGGTTAGTGTAGCTACAAAGATATTGACTTTTAACCACTGTAATACACAGAGGGCCCATCACTGCATAATGGGTGGTATCCTCATTAGAGCAGAGTTCCTGGCCGTAGACAAGGTGAGGGTCTTACTTGGATCATATGACCCAGGTCAAGGCTAAACGGAGATAGATGTTTTAATTTTGTCTTAACTAAACCTTCACAAGACTCCAAAGATATTTCAAAGAATGTACATTGTGAGATATGATGTGGACTATTGCAATTTGATGATATAGAATTGTGGGGACTGATAAGTAGTTCTTTTGAATACATTGTTTTTGATGCAGATAGGAGTGGAAGAAGTTTGACAATTATTTACTTGACTTTTCTCTTAAGGTGTTTGTGCTCAAAATACTTAGACTCAGGATACCTCTCAGACTGCTTTGTTACAAAGGCAGTATTTATGGCTTTTGAAGAAAATGCTTAAATTCATCTTTCATTGCACCCTATTACACCCAGGTAAACAGCCTAGTTCCTAAAGTATTGAAAACTCAAAGCTAGATTCTCCTAGCTTTAAAATAAATGCAATTCTCTCAAGAACTACTTGGTTAGAGAAGAATTTTTCCTGTAGGTGTCTCTGTATAAGAATCCATTAGTAGGTAATACTGTTAAGGCTGCACAGATTCAGAAGAAAGTACTAGATGAATTGTGGTCACATTTGATTAGATTTGGACCTGAGGGAATAATTCCATACATCAAAGAAGCAGGAGAATGAGCTCACCTGCAATACTTTGTCCCTGATGAATTTCACTCTCTACGAAACATGAATAGTTAATTTTTAAGGAGGATTCAAAAAGCACATGCATACCACATTTAGACAAGAAACTATTTAATCTCATACATTGCTATGAAATGTATTTCAGAACTAATCACTGGATACCAGAAAATAGCCTTTGCTATGAAAGTGAGTCAGTAATTTATGTGACTCTGACAATTTAAAATTGCCTAGCTTGCACATCTAAAGTGAAATTTAAAAATTAGTAACAGGAGATGATGTATTATTGTCAGGAAAAAAATAAATACTGTAACTAATTTACATGTGAAATATTTATGATGATATTGGGGCTCTTTTTGATGATTTTTTTTTCTTATTTGGATTTCCAGAAGAATTTATTAGCCCCTTGTCATCTTTTTATGCTCAAAAATTTCCAAGGAAATGCAATTATGGGCTAGGATTCTATTATTTTAGTAGGAATAGCAAGAAATGAGTTCAGGGAAGAGAATCAAAAAAGAAATAGGTTTATGTTAAGTATTTTGTTAAATGATTGATCTGGTTTATCTCATTATAACACTTTCAACAGCTTTTCAGGGTAAATGTACCAGGATTTTACATTAGAACTTCTCTTATGTCAAATTTGAGGCTTTGATGGCAGAGAGAAAAAGCAGCCTCCCTAGGACTAGCAAAGGAGGTGTCTGCCATTATGCTTTCCTAATCTTACTTAAAAATCTACATTAATAATATTTAAGTTATTAAAGGAGTAGGGAAGCCTAAAGAGACTTTTTGTGGAGACTGGTAAAGAGCTGTGGTATCTAAGTCAGTAGGGGAATAAACAATACTCATTTTATGCCAGTGAAAGGTATTTTAAGATTCAGAGAATTGGACTTTGCACCTTATGAGATATTGAGACAAATGCTACACTAATATCTGAAAAGGTCCAAATATGAGTGTTTGTGGTTATCTAGCAGCTCCAAGAATACAAAAGGCTGGGTTTGAAAGCAGTTACACCTTCACTAGTCAAACATTAATGTTTGGAGGGGAACCAATTGTTTATATTTTAACAAAAACCAGCAAGAGTTTGTTTTATATTACATCAAATAGGGCTTTGCAAGCACATTGGGACACTAATATAGGGGAATCTTCCTCCAAATACTCATTTATTCACTCATTTCTTCAACAAATATTTATTGAAGATCCACTACATACCAGGCATTATTCTAAACACAAGAGATGCCATGGGCAATCCTTGCCTTCCAAAATCTTGTGTTCTATGGAGGGAAAAAAGGCACTATACCCAGAAAGATACCAACTTTGTGAAAAAAAATGTTTTGGAGAAAAATAAATTTACAGTGTTATGAAAGAAAAGTCTAGTAGAAAATGATAGCAATGGGCTGAGGGAGGAATCCCAAGCAAGGAACCACTTCAGGAAAGATGCACTGCCTGTATCATAGGCTGTCTAGTTGGAGGTGCATAGGGACAATGCCTGAGAAACCAGAAATGCCTGTGGTGAGAGTCAACTTTCATCATATGTTTAGCCTAAGGAGAAACAAACACCATTTCACAACCAGCACTCCCTTAAGCCTTTCTTCTCTTGCCCATCACTGGAGGAACGAGAGGAAAACTAATGAGTGGAAATGCTGTTGGAAAACAGAAAAGAGCATTAGCAGAAGAGAGGAGGATCAGATCACACCTGCCTTGCCCGCTACTTGTCATCCTAACCAACCGTTAAGGCATAGGAAGGGAAGAATTTTAACCTCAACGGAAGGTTGGAATTCTGAGAGTCCAACTGCACAAGGATTTTAATGAAAAGAGAATCATCTTTCAACTAGAAGTTCCCAGTGAACTTTTATTTTAAAATCTAAGTACAACGGCAAAAGTCATAGAATTTCTTCAAGACTCCATGTTAGGAAAAACCAACAACTAATCAACAAAGGTCATTTGAAAAGAAGTGGGAAGAAAATAAAATTGCTTAGTGATTATGCCCAACTAAGTTCTGATCCTTCAGCCTAACAGGAGGTGGAGGTCCTCTTCCTAGAGGAGAAATGGAAGCTCAGAGAGTGATTTCATCCATCTAAGTTCAATGGTGGAGGCAGGAAGAGGCACTCATTGGCTTCAGTACTTTGAAACAGATGAACATTTGAGAATAAGAATTTCTTTGCAAAGGATTCTTTTTCCTTAAAGTTATTGAGGGCCACACAGCTTGAGGTTCAAAACAAGTTCCATGTTAAGAAGAACATCTCTTCATTGAATGTATGATCCTGCATGTGGTAACACCAACCTCTCACTTGCATAGGTAGGACGGGTCCCTGTTACCTTCTACCTACTTCCATCCCATGTGCCAGTCTGATCCTTGCTCATTAGAACCCTGTAGGGTACAGTTATAAACAGTTATTAATATTGGCATAGTCCTTAGATTTTTCAATGTATTTTTATGCAAATAATTATTTGATCTCCCAATAACCCTAAGGAAAAAAGGATAAGCAATATGACAATTACTTTATCATAATAGAAAATAAAACTGAAGCTAAAAGAGGATAAAACTGAAACTAAAGAGTTTGAGTGAATTGCCCAGGGTTGGTTATAATGCTCTGAACTGTTAGAGGCAGACTTTGAATACTACTCTTCTGGCTCACAGTTTAATGTTCTTAAGGGAGACTTAAGAAGATTAAAGAAAGCACTTTACTGTAATAGATAAAAAGGAATTAGATAACCACTTGTGTCAGAAATAGATATGCCAAATAATTTGCCATTTTCACTTCTTTTAAATTTAATATTTGCTATAATTTAGTCTATTCTCCTTCAGCTATACAAAAGCTCTCTGTGACTCTACTAAAAACAGTTGTTTGTTTGAAGGTTTTGATTAACTTTAGACATTTTTTTTTTCTGTCTTTGGGATCGCCTTACTTTCTAAGTTAGAAAAAATATTACATTTCTCTAGTTAACTTTTATAGCCTACTTTCAATGTTTCATGTGTGGGAGCAAAATTGAGTTGTTTCCTAAAGGAAAACTGCTAAGATTTTGTTTATGAAATTCTAACAGGCAATAAATACAGAAAGGCAACTTACTCAATGGATCCAAATGATGTTCCAACAACCACATTGAAAAGTTTGTCTGTATACATATGTTTACTAAAAAAGATAATGTTCATAATTTAAATCATCACCAATTTTCATTTAAAAATGCCTTAAGATTGTAATGTTGAATATCACAAGAATCTTTATAGATATGCAATCATTTATTCATTTAAATAACTGTTCTCAAACTACTGAACTGTCATTTCTTTTATAGCTGCTACCATGTAGTATTCAAAAAACTAAAATCTGTTTTTATAAAATTGAACATATAAAATATCTATTAAAATGGCAAAGCCATTATAATTAATTTATATAGATATGTACTTACTTTCCTTTGCAACAAAAATATATAAGTGCATAAGTATTTTGAGAGCAAATAAATTACTAGGTCATCCCATCAACCAAGTGGAACTTATAGTGTTTCATGATGACAGTGATTTCTTTTTGACAAAAACAAGTTGTGTATTACTAAGGCACATATTAATATTTTATGAAGTACCTCAAAATTTTCAATATATATTCTCACCAGTTATCATCATAAAAAATACTATCTCTAATGAAATACTTGGATGAAATGGGAATCACTTGATTTTTCTTTATTATTTTTCTTACCTTTATATTTTATTTTAGCTTGTATGCAGATTTCCTTGAAATTAGAAATGTATCTGAATGGATTTTCTTCCTATCAGAATTTCATTTTAAAAGAATATTAATATGACTGACATTTTATTTTTAACTTTTTTATTATAGACATTTTAAACACATTTCAAAGTAGAATAGTATGATAGACAGGCATGTTTCCATCAAAGGGCTTCAACAAATGGCCTGTGCTGCTTTATCCATTTCTCCTACTTTGTCATTATTTTGAAACAAACCTTAGATATATTAGGATTTCTTCCTGAATACATCACTATGTATCTCTGAGATATTCATCTTTTAAAAAATAAAACCACAGTCTCATTAAAAATCCCTCAACCTAATAATAATTCTTATATACTATCAACTATCAGCCACTATTTAAATCTCTGTAGTTTTGCTGTATTTCTTTTACTAAATATGTCTCTTGACACTTCTTTTCTTTTGAAGACTCCTTCTCTTTCTTTCATTCTTCAACTTACTCACTGAAGAACCTGAACCATTTTTCTTAAAGCATTTATAGGCTTTGCTGATTATATCCCTGTGTTTCTCTGTGTGCTGTACTTTTCATAAACTCACAGTTAGACTGAAAGATTGGGCTATTTTTCTTTGGTTGGTGAAAACATGTACAGGAGCTTTTCACCTATACACCATGCACATAGTTTTGCACCTTATGTGAGTACCTAACAAGGGTCTACTTCTCTTTTTATCATTGATCAAAAAATACAACCAGGTCTTGCCAGCTTGACCCATTTGTTATAAATTTCCCACCTCCTTCTCACTTACTGATGGTGGTAGCCATTGAAGTATATTTTGAAAAATTCTTTAGAGGGTGCCAAAAGTTAATTCTAATTCAACTGTTCCATGTGTATTCATTAGTTAACATTCTTTTTCTTCAGAGGTAAATACTCATCTGTTACTTGGTTACCTTTAGGTACAGCATTTATAAGTGAGGGATGATAAATTCTTGCCTATTTCATTTTATTTACCAATTTTCATAATTAAAATATGTTTCCATAGCATTTTCCTAATGTGACCAATAAAAATAAGGTGTTTTTAAATTGATTATTAACATATTTGATGAGTTTAATCACATTATACATGTTATTTTTTTAGTGGTCAAAAATGGAAGAAACTTGAATTTTGGTTCCAGGGTTTTTACACAACCTCAGAGGTCTTAGATACCTTTCTCACTTTCAGTTCCAACACTGATGATCTCCAGGCTCTTTTAGGCCATTTCCTTTCCTAGACCTGTAATCACTCATTTATCCAAGTAACCCCAGTTACTCATGTTGCAAAATGGAATTTAGAACTTGCAACCTGTGCTTCATTGATTTATTTACAGAAGAATGGGTGTTTAAAATGGGTCTAAATTGGTCAGGAAAATATCTTAAAGCTGTTATAAAAATCAGAAAAGCATAGAAAATAGTACCTTTTGGAGAACTGAAGATTCACACAATGTTTTTAATAATTCTTAGTAATAATTTGTGTCTTATTTTACCCAACAATAATATAACAGTGTGACTATTTGTAATTATTAATTTCCTACAACAATATGTTTCTTCTTCTAACTCTTCTGATTTAAATTTTCTATCATTTGCTTATAAATAGAATGTGAAGTCATTATCATTTATTTGTTTATTGTTTCTGAGTCTGGTGATGCCTAATATTTTGAGTGGAAATTACAGTCATCTTATTTATCTTATACCATAATTAATTGTATTTTTTTTATTTGTTTCCTTTTTTATTTTTCCACAGCTGTTCTTTTACTGATATGGATTAATTTTACAATGTATTTCTATTTATAATATAAATTTCTGTAAAATTTTTAGCATACATTCTTAGAATCTAAAGTTACTCAATAACTGTACCCTTCAAAACAACAACAAAAAATTAAACCAATTTTCTGTCATTATATATGTAATTTTCCCCAGGAGTTTTAGGATTTAGTTCTGTATTATATTTCTATGACATCACAATTTGGATATTATAGTTATAATCATGTGTTTATGTTTAGACTTATGATTTTTACCAAATTTTATTTACCATGACCACTTGTATCTCAGATCATTCTCTTAAAATCATTTTTCTTTTCTTGAATATATCATTTGGAAGTTGCTTTATAGAAAGTGACTAGACCGCCAATAATTTATAGGTAGCAGACAGAATTTTGTCTCCAAGTCCCTATTTGTGGTCATTCCCTCCATGACTATGGGCAGGATCTATACCCTGACCAAATTGGTATCTCTGAAACTTGAGAGACCACCTGCCTCGTGCAGCAGGCACTGGGCAAGGAGGCTATTTTTCTCCACCTACTTCTGTCAGCAACCCACTATACCTACCACCAATATAACCTCCAATAGCCCTCTCAGATTATTTTATTTTTCAAGAAGTAGTAGTCCAAGCCAGAAAGCACAACATCAAGTTCTACATTATTGTAGACTTACTAGGGAAATTTTAAGTATACCTGTATAGCCTAACAGAAGTCAATTTGAACCTATCTCCTAGCAAAATAGCATTTACAGAGAAAAAAAAATTGTTAACATTAACTAAAAGCTATCTCAATCTAAAAGTAGCTATTTGATAAGAGCTAACATGCAGTTTACTTTTGTCTCAGAACTCAGTAAATTTATTTATTATATTCTATCTTTGTTTTCTTTTGACCTTTGTTTAAGAAGACTTTAATTGTGGTTATTTTTTTTTCTCTCAAGTGCTTTTCTGCTAACATGACTATTCTTTACACTGGTTTTATAGTTACATCTTGTTTCTCCTTGGAGCAGATATGATTACTAGTTATAAAATATCAGGTCCAGGTTAGCCCAGAGGCAACTCAGAATTTTCCCAAACATGAAGTTTCTGCTACAGTGTCTGAGCCCCTCCCCACCAAGTAATTTTCTCCTTGTGTGCATGAGCGCGTGCGCGCACACACACACACACACACACACAACTACTCTGAAAACACTTTAAAATCCTTTAAATTACCATACATTTAACTAGCAATGACAATTGGAATATAACACATATACTAATTTCTTAAATAACATAAAATGTACTAATTCCCAGATTCTCAAAGATATTAAGTTTTAGTGGTGTAAATTATATATATATATATATATATATATATATATATATATATATATATATATATATATATATATATATATTTCAACATTTACATTTCTAAGAAAATTTGAATCAGTCTATGTAGCAATAATGACATGTAATAGTAATTAGAAAAGAGTATATATTCTCTATTGTAAAAACCAATTTAATGTAAAAAATAATGGGATGCTAAAATATCCACACTAATGCCTATTTATCTTCAACTTATGCTCAAGCATTATTGTACTACATTTAGTCAGTGAACATATAACCTCTTGAATGCTATGTTCTAAGTGCTAGGACCACTTACAACTTAGAGTTGACCAAGTATGTCACATAAAAAGAAACAATTCGGAAGAATTAGTATCCATATCCATTCAGGAAAGATAATATAAATTAAATTACAAGTGCATTAATATAATAAGAATTACTATTGAATCATATTTCCCAAAGGTGAAAGTCTCTAACCACAACCCTAATCTTTGACCTGACCAAGGATGGGACGTGTTCCCAATTTAAAGATGATGTAACTGTCTTTTCCATGCTAATAAAATTTCCCCATATGAAACTACATATTCAAACTTGGTTTTATTGACACTATAACATAATCCCTAAGTTAAAACAACCCAAATAATTATTGAGATAGAGAATCTCCAGAGATACTATTTTCTGGAGCAACATTAAGAAATTAAATTTGTATTGTCCAAATGTAAAAGATTATTTATATTTTTAGTTTTGTATATTAACTCTTATTACTCCTTAACTATTAAAACTTACCATAACTCAGTGATTTTAGTACAATTGTATTAAAACATGCACATTTTATAATTACTGTGAAAGACTTGATAGTACAATAAAGGAAGATTCACAGCAAAGATTTGATGATCTAGTAAAATTTTTTCTAAAACAATTGGATTTTATAATAATTTCAAACTGTCAGTCATGGCCAAAACCTATTTTCTACTATGAAAAACTAAATCCTCTTGGTATTTTCTCATCATTCAATGAAATATGGAGAACTGCCAATATTATTTTAACACATCTATTTGGAATGTTAGAACAATTAGGCAAAATAAATAAATTACTTCTTGTTTATTGTGAAGGTAGTGTTTAACAACTCAGAGAAATACACCTTGGTGACATCCTAAATAAGGGACTATATCTTTGACAATGTTGAAAAATAAATATAATGCAGGCTAAGAGTGCTGAATAAAAATAAATAACAATGTTGGAGTTCACAGCAACATATTATTTATTAGTTTTGCTGTGCCAAGCTTCCTTTTAGTTTATAATTAATGAGAAGGAGATAGAGAATGTAGATTGAAGTTCGTTGTTGGAAACAGACATCTCTATTATGTTGAAACATGACCCTGTGACTCCAAGAGAATCAGTAATTTTGCCAATGTAGTTGACTACCAAAAATTTCAATGGGAAAATTGTCATTATTTGTGAGGATTTAGTGTTGAATTGACCAAGAAATTCAATTAGATAGTGACTTTGGCCACTGAGATTTCTATTTGGATGGCTCACTTCTAGGTTACTGAAGCTTCCTTCTCTCTTTTCCTTTGCTGAAGTTTGACAGCAGGACTTCTTTTTTCTTTCTTTTGGGCCTAGCAGTGTTTTTATAATATTTTTGGCTCTATTTTATATTGTAATTTTTTTTTTTAGAATCTCTGTGTTTGTGGTAGGAAAGAGGTCTACATCAGCATAATCTTACCAAGATTTGAAATGAAGAAATGGGAAGTCTTACTCAATTTATAACATAATTTTGGCTTATTCTAGGTTCTGCCAAGAAAATAAATACGATTTGAGGAAATAATTCCAAGAAAAAGGAGGAAAGTGAAATAAATAAAGAAGAAAGACATCAGGGGTGAGTAATCAAGCTACCCACCACTGTTAGTAACTAGAACCTGATTCTGCTAAGGAACCATCTGAAAAGCTAAAAATTATCCCCCTCCAAGAGAAGAAAGAGGAGAAACTTTAAAGAGACCATCCTGTTTCTATACCATATTTGCTAAGGAGTGCTTCATGGGATGCTAATCTCTTTATACTTCTGTGATCATGCATGTGTCAGGAAGATTGAGCAGGTCTTAGAAGGCACCTCCAGGTTCTGGCCCTGCTCCAGAGTGACAGCAGGGAAGCCCTGAGCAGAAAGCAAGGATGCCTGGTGGAGCTATTGTGATGTCATGGCAGGTCGCTTCTACTCACCAGAGGTTGTCACAGGGATGTCAGTGGTATAGGGAGGAGAAGGGGACAGGGCAGGCCACGGGAGGGGTTGACACAGCTTTTCTCAGAAGAAAAATGTCTTACTATAGTTTACATTTCTTCCATATGAGTGGAGTTTTTCTTTTGTTTGTTAAACTACATTTTCTGGAGAATAACAACAACAAAAAAATCACAGATAAAAGTATATGTGCTCATATTGTTAGCCTCTCACTTCTCAAACAAGATTAATCTCACAAAACAAAACTAGATATGAATGAATTTTGTTTTTGGACTGTGCTTTCTAGTTTATAATTTTATTAATATATTATTTTATTAACTTTAATTTTTAATTTTACAGAAAATATAAAATATTAAAGCTCTGAAATTTCTTTATTAATGCCCAACTGAATGATAAATTATTAAAATCCTCAGTAGGCATTCAAAATAAACATATATTCTTTATTTAATTTAATATTGTAATGTATAATTCTATTCCTCCATGTCCTTTTTCCTATTTTAGCAGTCTAGTTTTGACTGTAACATTAACTCTATCATTCTAACTCTGTTTTGTTATCTCTAATCACTTTCTCTTTTCTAAGAAATTTTCCGCAGGTTTAGTTTTGGTCTTTATAGGAGGGAGAGGGACCCACTGCTCTTTGTTAATATGTATCATAAAGTGTATTAGTCACTTTTAAAATTACATAATGTTCTTCTTTATCATGTATAGTACTTTAATTTCTACTTGATATAATATAACCATATATATTTTCATATTTGTATTTTTCTAGTATTTCTTTATGCATGTCTTATTTTTAACTTCCTCTTTGTTTTTATGGAAATCTGTGTCTTGTAGTTATATGGCTAATTTTTAAAAATCAAACCTAATCTCTCATTTGCTTATAACATAAAGGTTGCCATACACAACTTCTTTGTAAACACCAGAATTATGCTTATTACATATTTTATATTGTTCCTTTTTACATTTTATTTTTCTGTATTATTTGCATGTGGTGAGTTGTTGTTATTTATTTAGTAGGAAATTCTGCCCCATGTTTTGATGCCTAGATGATTAGTTTTCATTTGAATCCTATTGTAGACTAACACATATTTCTCTGTAAATATTTAGAAATGGCATTACAAGTATCTGCTTTACAGATTCACTCTTAACCACGAACTACTATTCTTCATCTTAAACTATTAACTCCAATAATTTCAGATCTTTAAAACATTTTCACTTTCTTCTCTCTTCCTCTTATTTGTTCTTTCCTTCACTAGTAAGACCTTTTGAATGCTTTTACTTCTCCTTCAACCCTCAGCATTCATGATTCTGCAATTTTGCTGATGGTTAAACTTGTAGTTGTAGACTTTACCTGATTTCCTTAAACTAGGACTCTTCTCTAATGAAAAGAGAATTGTTTCTCAATATAAATATGAAACACCATACTTATATTAAGAAACAATTTGCCTTTATCTTCCTTATCATCCTTCCTTATTATCTTCCTTAATATTTCATTGTGTGTAGAAAACTATGTGTGATGTATGTGAATGTGCCTGTGTGCATACACATATTGGTCATTCCTGTTATTCCTTTGACTACCTAAGGTTGAAATCGATTGTCACATAAGTAAACGATCTTTTATTAAAAATCCATGAACACATAGGTGCCTGAGTAATTTTTAAGGATTTATAATTAAATTAGAGAAGATAAATCTGCTCTGATAGGCCCTATAAATTATGTGAAATGCAGTAAATACTAATGATCACAAATATATCTATTAATATAAATTAAATTTAATTCTCAAACATTGTTGCTGCCTTGTTAGATACATTTTGATGTATAAATCAAAACACCATGCACCTGTCACATCTAAAAGCTAGGTATTCCCCAGTTAAATAAACTAACATAAGTTGCTAAGTCATCATTTCCCAAAGTCACCAGATTCGCTAAGCTTCGTTTTGTAAACTTCTGGAGATGACATTTTTATGTCAGGAGCTAAAATTAATGTTACTTTCTTCAAATGCCTGAGAAGAACAATGATTATAACACAGCCAAGTTTTCATTTATATGGAAGACATTTAAATCTCAAAAAAGACATGAGAACTAGTTCACTGAATTGTTCATTCTTATTGCATATGCTTGTTCTGATCATCTATTCACCTCATTGATAAGGAAAGGATCCTCTATGCTGAATCATACTAGATAGCCAAATGCATGATATCTGACATGGATCAGATGAAACTGAAAGCAATTTCTAGACATATATATTCACTATCTAGGACACCACATGCCATGCAAGGCCACACATGGTTTATACCAGGAAAAGACTGAATAGGGATGAAGACACAGGTTTGTAGAAAGAAGGAGATGGGGTATCTTGTGTTTCCTGCATGAATATGCAATTTGTTTGAATAAGTGCACAGGCTGGCAAAGTTAGGTTGAGGACCAAGTAGAGAATAACCAATCTGGGTGACAGGGGAACTAGCTGAAGAGGAGCCCTTCTTGCTGCATAGCAGTAGGTCAAGGCCATATAAATCTTGCAAAGTCAAGGAAGCTCATGATTAAGCTTTGGGGGTACTGTGAGGCTCAACAATATCAAAGCAGCCATCAAAATTTTATAATTGACCATAAAATTATTTAGTATAGTTTTAATGGTATTGACTTTTTAATGCTAGGTCACTGAGACTAAATGTTAAAAAAAATAGAGACTTACAATTGTAATATATTTATTGACTGCAATGGTCCTTAACTGCAAATTCTTAAGCTTGATATAATAATAGTTATAAACTAAAACTCAAGTGTTAGCTGCTCTAGCACCAAGATACCAAAACATAGATTTACATTTGCATTTAGAAATCTGAAAGCTAATATGGGAAACTATTTCTTAATGAGAAAAAAATCCTCTAAAAGTGTCACAAAATGTCTTCTTCCATTTTTATTTATTCTAATAAAGCTCTCTTGCTTTCTATCTGTGTCCAAATATCATGCCACACAAACACAGAAAGCAAAATGTTATGAACAATGTAGGTAATAAGTACAATACATTCAGTTATTTAGCTTTGCTAATTGTAGTCACACAAGCCATTTCGAAAAACAAATTCAAAAATACATATGAGAAAAGCTAAAGTTAAAATTATGTAAAGTCTCAGCATCTAGGTAGAATATTAATAGAACATTAAAGTTTGTTCCATTTATTTCCTTTTATAAAAATATGAACCTTGGCATGAAAGATGGTGGAATGAGATTGGACATCCTTACCCTAGGTACTGCACATATGATGCAATGCTACATTGTGTACAACCAGAGAAATGAAAAGTTGTGCTGCAATTGTCTACAATGAATCAAAATGCATTTTGTCATATATACCTAATTATAATTAATTAATTAGAAAATATGAACCTTGTAATATACTTGTTAATATATTTAATATAAGTTGAAATATTATTATTTTGAAACAAATGTGTGTGTGTGTTTAGATGTGTGAATAATGGAAGGTTCTACTTAAAGATAAAGTAATAATATATTCCAACTTAGGTGATGTGGTTCCTATAAAAGTAATCACAGAGCTAAGAATAGCTCAAGAAATGGAATTAGTTCCACCAACTTTTGCTCTATTTTTCTGCTAAAATGATCTTTCAGAAAGACTCATGTAGCTTTGTAAAGTTCATACTAGTGGTAGAGTGAAAGAGGTAAAGTTAAGTGAAAGAGATTTATAAGATAAAATTTGATTTATAGAGCTCACACCTGCCATCCAACCAGAAAACATAAATGCTCTATGTTGGAAAATCGAGAATATTTTAATTCCCAATTTCTTGCAGGCATTAATTTTTCATTTTTATTACTCTGGATTAACATTCAGATTTGAGTTGCTCCACATTTGCTTTGATATACTCAAAACATTGTCTAAATAAATATATGTATTATATATGGCAATATATTGTTGATGATATATTATATATGTATATTATATTTGTTTTCTAATCATCTTTCACAAGCTTTAAATTTTATCATATTCTCCATGTAGCAATAAAGCCATTTCCATTGCAAACTTGTAACTATAATGGATAGCAACCTTCAGGGGATACATTTCTGAGAAATTTATTTCCCCTCATGTTGCTCAGCCACCCAAAGAAAGAATTTGTTTCCCTGACAGATAAAGACTACACTGATCATTTTTAAAATGGTCTTGGGGCACCACAAATCAATAACAGAGAAAGAAAATGTAAGAAAATATTTCTTTTCACTAGGTTTATAGATAATATTCCAGATTTATGCATCAAAATTGTCTATTTAACAGTTATTAAATAACCTTAAGCATACATCATGGATATATGGGTTCTGTTTTACATCAAATAATCATGATGAAGAAAAATTCTACTTGGTTGCACTGTAATTAATTACAGAAGTATTTAAAAAAAATTAGAACAAATCCAAAGCCAGAAGGTATTGCAAAACATGGTATTCTACTCTGAAATCTAAAACAGTCACATGGTAAAACTTTAAATAAGTTTTAATATAATATAGTTGTGTAGCAACAAAACACAGGAACATTTTTTGTTTTATTTTGTTTTATACTCTTGCTAGATCAATATATAATAATAATAGATGTCTATAAAATTTTCTTGGGAGAAGACATACATGTCATAGTCTATCTTAAATTCAGATATGTTCAAATTTTTCCTTACAAAACTCTGCCTTTAAAGAAAGTAATTTGAAATAAATTGAAATCATAACATTATAAAGGGATATTTTCCTACAATTGCTCTCATTTTTCTCTGAGTATTATATATGCCTGAATTAGATATAATAAATGGAGCAATGTTTCTTTTAGAGAAGTTCCAAAAATATTTCTTTAGAAAAATGAATTTAATGTTTTTCTTAATAAAAATTCTTCATATTCTATTCTATTATTTAAAAAATCAAACTTTGAAGTGTCACCTTTGTGAAAATTACCAATTACTTTGTTGAAAAGTATAAAATTTAAGTAATTCATTGAATAAAACTTTTAACTTGATATAAAACTCCACTTCGTTGTTAAAAGTGTTCTTCCTTCCGTGGCTTGTAGCAGATGTACGCAAACATGCCCATACCCTGTTGGCATGTGTGACATAGTATCCATGAAATATGTCACATCAGCATCATCTATATAACTGATGATGAAAGATTATTGAAAATGTGAAATAAAAGTATTTTCCATTTTACTGCTCAAAAAATATCTGCAGAACATTTCAGTGAAGGTAACAGGTTTCTACCCATGTTTGTCAGAGTTCTCCCAATATCTTAACTGTACATCATCCACATATCAGAGAATTGAGATATGATTATTATTTTGATTTCTAATATGAATAGTAACTATATTCCAGGGTCCTCAAATGTTCAGGCAACAAATAAATGAATGATATAAGTAAACCATTTCTATTCCTTCATCAGGTAATATTATCTTGGGATGCGGGCTGATAAGAGAACAGGGAAGACATTCCTTGACAACACAGGAAGAACTGAGAGAACGAAGGTCTCATGGAGATTCCCTGCTCTCAGCCCTCAAATCTAAGTGGATGATATAAAAATTTGATCTTGCACACCTGTAGTCTCAGCAACTCTGAAGGCGGAGGCAGGAGGATTGAAAGTTCAAATCCAGCCTCAGCAACTTAGTGAGGCCCCTAAGCAAATTAGCAAGACCAATCTCTAAGTAAAATACAAAAAGGGCTGAGGATATGACTCAGTGATTAAGCATCTGTGGGTTTAATAATAATAATAATAATAATAATAAATGAAAATCTGTTCTTGACTGGAAATAAATGCATTATAACTCACAAACTGCAGTTCAATCAAATGTAAATCTTTTTTGGAAACCAATGGGAATAATTACAATTTAAAAGATTAAAAATACCTAATATCAGGATGTTAGTGTTTATAGGGTGACTATAGTTAACAATATGATATTGTATCATTCAAACAAAATTCAAATATTTTTATCATAAAGAAATATGTATTTGAAGAGATAAATATGTTCAACCTGATTTAAACCTAACATATATTCATTATCAAAACATTATACCCTATCCTATAAATATAATTTTTGCAATTTTATATACCAGTTAAAAAATAAAGAAAAAGAAAGCATCTAATACCAATGTGGATATGGAGAAACGAGAATTATTAAAAATTGTAGAAGTTTTAAATGGAGAATACTTTTTATCATTTTAAACTAGTAAGTATACATTTATCTTATAATTTGAGATGTTTATATAAGAGGAATAAAAATATTGATTCACACACACTGACATATACATCTTACAAAAAATGTTTATAGCAATTTTATTCATAATGGGAAAAATTGAAACAGTCAAAATATCTATCAACAGGACTAGAAATAGGCAAAACAGAATAAAAATAAAATGAAATATTATTTAGAAAGAAAAAAAATAAAAGATGCCAATGAAAATGGCAGCATAAGACAATCCAAAAGCAAAGAAGGATTCGAAAGAAAATTGAAAATGAGAAGTTTGGAGAACTAAGGTCTTTGGAAATATCCTCCATATTACAAGAAATACAAATTAAAACTACACTGAGATTGTATCTTACTCCAGTCAGAATGGCAATTATCAAGAATATAAGCAACAGTAAATGTTGGCAAGGATGTAGGGAAAGGGTTCACTCTTACATTGCAAATTGGTGCAACCACTCTGTAAAGCATATGGAGATTCCTCAGAAAACTTGGAAAGGTGTCACTATTTGACTCAGTTATCCCACTCCCCTGTATATACCCAAGGGACTTAAAATCAGCATACTATGTGACACAGCCACCTCAATGTTTATAGCATCTCAATTCACAATACCTAAGTTATGAAGCCAAACTATGTGCCCTTCAACAGATGAATGAATAAAGAAAATGTGGTATGTATCCACAATGGAGTATTAGTCAGCCATTAAGAAAAATGACTTTATGACATGTTCCAGTAAATGGCTGGATCTGGAGACTATCATGCTAAGTGAAACACGCCCATCCCCAAAACTCAAAGAATGAATGTTCTCTCTGATATGTGGAAGCTAATCCACAATAAGGGGTGGGGTGGGGAGAAGAGAAGTTCAGTAGCTTAGACAAAGGGGAATGAAGGGAAGGGAGGGGGATAGAAAAAGGAAAGACAATGGAATTAATCTGACATAATTTTCCTGTGTACATTTATGAATACATCATAGTGAATCTCACCTTCATGTACATCCAACAGAATGGCTTCTAACTAGAATAAGATATATGGTTGTATAACTATATCAAAATGGATTCTACTGTTACATATAATTAAAATGAACCAATAGAAAAGAAGAAAAGAAAAACTCACTGGAGATATTAACATAAAATTTGAGGGGGTAGAAGATAAAATATGTGCAATTAAAGATAAGTCAATTGAAAATACCAAGTCTGAGGAGCAGAACAACAACAAAAAAAAAAAAAAAAAAAAAAAAAACTTGAAGAAAAATGGAAAAAGTCTAAGGCAACATACTAACATATACATAACAAAAGTTTAAGAAAGAAGACAGAGAAAGGGGATAAGATTGACTATAAACAAATAGAAAAATATGAGTAAAATTATCATAAGTAAATAGATTAAACCTGTAACCCCAAATTTTCCAACCAGGTATAGCCCAGAAACAAATGGCTTCACTATTAAATGCTTAAAGAATTAGCATAATTACTTCTTAAGTTTTTTTCAAAATATAGAAGAGGAAGGAACACTTCCTAACTTACTCTAGGAGACCAATATTAACCTTATGACAAAGACAAACCAAAGTATCCTAAGAAAAGAAAATCATAGGTCAATATCCTTTATGAATTTAAATGTAAAATCTTCAACCAAATACTAGCAAACAAAATCTAGCATCATAACTACGTGGAATTTATCCTAGGAATGAAAAGTTGGTTCAACATACAAAAATCAACTAATGTAATATAGCATTAATAGAAGAAACAATTAAGATTTAAAACTGGTACAAAAAAAAGCATCTATACTTTTATTATGGAAACAATGAACTAGGGATATAAGAAAACTCTCACAACATGAAAAGGAACATCTATAAAAACCCACAGCTGTTATCAGACTTAATGGTGAAAGTCTAGAAGATTTTCCCCATAGACCAGGAACAAGAGAAGTACTTCAGCTCTACTACTTCTACTGAACATTGCACTGGAAGTTCTTTCAGAGGTATCAGGCAAGAATGAAATTTATTTGGATCAGAGAGTAAGAATTAAAATTACCTCTCTTCACAGATTATATGAATACATAGATATGGATAGTAGATGGAAGGAGGAGTAGGGTTGGGGGAGAGAATCCCAAAAAATCAATGACAAAAAGAATCTATTAGAGCTGAGAAATGAAATCAGAAAAGTTACGTATAAAAATCAATTGTACTTTTACATACTTTAAATGAAAAATCCAAAAGAAAAATGATAACACAATTCCATTTCCATGACTATTAAAAGAATTGAACAGTTAGAAATAAATTTAGTAAAGGACAATTAAAATAACATAAAATGTATTAATCCAGTTGCAGTACTGCATACCTGGGAATCCACTGACTCAAGAGGCTGAAGCAGGAGGATCACAAGTTTGAGGCCAGCCTGGGAAACTGAGGAAGACCTTGTCTAGAATTTAAAAAAAAACAAATAAAGAGGTCTTAGGATATAACTCAATAGTAGAGCACACCTGGGATCACCTGGGATCAAACCCAGTACTGATCAAAAAGAAAAGTAAAAAACAAAAATTACAGAAACAAACTAAAGAAGAATTAAATAAATGGAAAAACAATCCATATTAATGAATTCATATTGTTGAATTATATGAATTGGAAGACTTAAGAATTTTTAAGCTGGCAATAATATACACAAGGATCTTCAGATTCAGGTCATTCTTTATCAAAATTTCAACATTTGTTTTTGTAGATATGGAAAAGCTAACCCTAAAATCAAGGGACCCTAAATACCAAAAAGAAAAAAAAATGGAGGACTCACACTTTCTGATTTCAAAAGTTACTATAAAAACAATAAATATTGCCCTAAAGATAGATATATAAAAGACAGAACCTAGAATGCAAAATAAAACCCATAATGTTTGGCCAGGTGAATTTCAGCAAGGACACCAACACTATTTGATGGGAAAAGAATAGCCTCTTCAACAAATCTTTGCTATACTGAACACTGACATGCAAAAAAAGTATTAAGTAGGACACTGACTTCATTCAATACACAAAAATTAACTTCAAATGGATAAGAAACCTAAATGTAAGAGACAACTATCCAGTCTTTAGAAGAAAACATAGGGATAAATGTTTATGAATTTCTTCCTATTTGCTTCACATAATTATCACCCTGGTATATTTTTCTTTGGCTATCATACAAATAAGGATGTTCTTTCAGCTAGTGATTTTTAATGAAAATTAGCACCTTCCTGGCTAAGAAGGCAAATAAAGAAGCTAACATGAGCACATTTATGAGACAGATGTTTACTATGATTCAAGAGAATAGATGTGATAAGTATTTGTATAAGAAGTTTTATTCAGCACCCTAATTCCAATTTTTCTGGTGACACTGAACACACTAGTTAATAATCTGTTTTTGGTTATGGCTTCTCCATTTCCCAATGAGTGTGAAGTATTTGCTTTTTTACCTTACTAAAATGCTAAAACATTTCAAGCTACTTGCAAATTTTGTAAAGCCTCTGAGGAAGTTTTATATAAGTTCTAAAAATGAAATGTTACTGTAGCCATTCCTTGAAAATATTTTTAATCTATATCATTACACAACAGATCATTTGACAATGCTCACCATTGTAAAATGAACTTCTAATCTTAAATTTAAAAGACATATATCCTAAAATATTTCTTTAATTTTTTAAGCACTTTGATTCACATCAGATGAATCAAACAAATATGCAAATACTGGCTTAGCAAGAGTTGTCCTCACCTATAATGAATTATCCTTATTTTGGGTTATTTAAAACCAACACATCCTAAGTATAGTAATTTACTAGAATATGTTCTAATGTCATACCTTTTCTACTTTTCAAACCTTTATTATTAGCTAGATACATTGTTTCAAGGCCTGCATGCATAAAGACATATTCCCAAAGATATTTGCTTTTATTGTTAAGAGATTATACTTAATTGAGTTCTTAAAAAGGAGAAAGCATGTATCAGGATTTTATAATATCAGAGGAAGAAGTCTATGAGTTCAATTAAAGAGTCAGAGTTGCATTCTGGTTAGCAGCATTAACTCTGCAGCCAGATGGGCTGGATTTCAATGCAATCTCTGCTACTTTGTATCTTGGTAAACATGGCAAGTACTTGACCTAGCCATGCTCAGTTTTCTCATCTGTAAAGTGGGATTGGTAATAATATACACACTATAAGGTTATCGTTTACATTAAATGAGCATGTGACTTTAAATAGTACTCTCATATTAAACACTCACTAACCATTAACTATTCCAACTCTCAGTTCATGCATGAGCTCATGCCAACATGTGGCTATTTCATTAGGGTGATCTTTCCAGACCATACAGAACTATGGATGGTCCTTCATGCACAATAGAATCATCTTGGTGCAGTTGCCATCACTACTCTCAGAATTAATGTGCCGTGGTTCCATTTTTGCTTCAGTGTCATCAATTATTTCACCCCAGGAACTTGAGCAAAAAAAAAAAAAAAAAGAGTCAGAGAAAGGAGAGCTTGTAAGAAGAGAAGAAATTTTACTCTTCATCCTCCTCCAGGAAGGTATTATGGCAGCCAAAAAGGCATAAAGGGAAGATTTTATTGCCTGAAATCAGACAAATTTTGGTTCTTATATTTGAAATTTGTATTTTCTTTGTTGAAATAACATATTAATATGAAATATATTAATTGGTGAACATGTTTACTCTAAAATGTTTTTCCTTTCTTCATGATTCATTTCATCTAGCAATTATTCAAGACTCTTTCGGAACATATTCAACTAATGTCCAACCCAGTGCTTTTCCAGAAAGACTTAATTTTCACATGCTATCATTTTTACAAAACAAAATTCAGATTTATTCTAGAAAAATCAGATTAAAATGTATTAGCATCTGCAACTCTCACTACTGTTGTATGAATCCAAATACATAACTAAACAAAAATTATGTATATTTTCTATTTTTAGCATTATATCATATCTCTAAATCTATTTATTTTTCTTTTTATGTTTCTTTGAATATATAATCTTGATTCTCATAAAAGGGAAGTTTCATTTTACTTTGGTTTTGGCAAAATATATAAAATTAAGATAAACTACCTATATTATATCTACCTGTTCTTACATGCTACCATTGCCCTATTCACACCTCATTCTCCTGCATTAATGTAAGCTTTTAGAAAGTGATGATAGTATGAGATGTTTTTTGTTAACAAATGTAGCCTTCCCAGATGATTCTCATATGTCAAATCAAAGAATACTTACTTTGTGTCTTAGAATAGGTACATTTGGAAAGTGTTTTCTAAAACAGCAGTTAACATTTCCATTTCCAGAATATTAACATAATTATGTGTTTTCTTTTTATCGGGATATAATGCCTTCATTTAAATTATGCCAAATGTGCAGTTTTTCATTGTTTTTTAATAGAATAAATGCCTGATTATATGCACTCCTTTCAAATCCCAAAACAAAGACCTATGAAAGCCTTGCCAAATGAAAAGTACTCATTTTGATACCGAAAACATTGACCTCATCCCACTACAGACTACAAGATGTAATGCTGAAAAAAAATTAATGTATTTCCAGATAAAAATAAAAGTGCACTACCAAACATTCCTATCAAGGCAATTTGAAATATGTTACTCTTTTCATATTTTGCACCTATCCTTCGGTAATACTGCCACAAGCTAAAATTGTGTCTAGTTTTCTTTAATAGTGTTATTAAATAGACTATATATTTTAGGAGAACTTAGAATCCAAGTGAATAATAGCAAGATAAGGAAAACAAAGATAAAACATTATCTTAGTACCCATACCTTTTGACATTGAAATGCAATGTTAAATGTTTGTCTCTCCTTTGGCCTTATCATCTTTGTAGCTTATAACAATCTGTTGCTGTTATATATACACCCATTTTTTTTTACTAGGCAAGAAAGTGCAGGTTAGTAGGATGCTTGCATCACTGTCTCCCTAGTTCAGGTATAGCTTAGAATATTTTTAATTTCAAAGATCTTTCCTGCCGCAGTCTGGCTGGGCACAATCAGGAGCCACTTGTCAAAAGAAACTAACTTTATTTTCAGAACCACACACGACAAACAAAATAATCTCTCAGGAAAAACCCTCAGAGCCTCAACTGCCACCACCGGCTTTCCCCAAGCCTCTCTCTCCCCCCAAGCTTCTCTCCACCTCCCACAATCCTCCTGCTCTTGAGGCCGATTGGCTGGGTCACGTGGGCGGAGCCAAAAAAGTCCCCCAATGAGCAGCTCCGTGGTCTGAAAGGGCAGGGAAACAGTCCAATGAGCATCACCGCAGAGGAGCCAATCAGCTAGATGTTGCTGGGGCTGCTGTGAGCCAATCGTCAGCCGGCAGCTGGAAGTTTGCTGGCAGCTGGAAGTTTGCTGGGGCCCCTTCGGCTGTGGCTCTCAACATCTCCCCCTCTCTGTTTAAACAACAAGCATGTGGCTTAGGGACTGTGCCTGTTACGCAGTCCAATTCAACATATGGTCCTTACCCGTCATCGGATGAACTGACCTCTAGGCGTCAGCCTCCTGTCTTAGGTTGGTACCACTGCAATTGGATCATACCCGTCACTGACTACCGGTCCAGCATACAGCCATACTTGTGGATAGGCCTTTGCACCTGTGGGGGGGTGAGGTTCTTTGCCTCACCTCTGTTGGCCCCCAAATTTTAGACCATCACTAGTAGAGGAGGATGCAAAATGCCATGACATTAAGCCAATTGAGGGCTCCTTTGAAAAATTGTACCACCGGTGACATCATCAGCAAAAATACTCCAGCACTACCACAATTCGCTGTACCAACAGATAGTTCACAATGCATACAGGTGAGCTCACAATGTGTCCAGGCAAGTTCTGCAAGCAGTTCAGTGATGGCTATTGTAGAAGCTGTAGATTGGTTTTATCTTTGACTTCACCAGCACTGGGATGAAGATAGGAATTCTGGCAATAATGGCTAAAGAAAAAATTATGTAACATTACAGAAGGCACTAAAAGAAAACAATTTTCTTAACAATTTACATTGTCTTCACCGGCACTGGGATGAAGATAGGAATTCTGGCAATAATGGCTAAAGAAAAAATTATGTAACATTACAGAAGGCACTAAAAGAAAACAATTTTCTTAACAATTTACATTATCTTTAAGAGAATTATTAAATATAATGAAAAGGAAAGGTGAAAGTAAACAGATCTGTTAACCTTCTTTTTTGTTTACATATTAAAACAATCCTCAATAGTTGTTTACCCAATTTAAATTAAACCATATAAATCACGTGAAAAAAAAAATATTTGGATCCATTTTATCATGAGCGCTCATCATATATGATATATGGACATACGTACATTCAAACATATAACACAAAACACAAGTGTGCACACATAATATAATACATACAACACATAACATTATAGTAAAGGCCTTATAACTTTTTACAGGTGAAATCTCCATTGCAATGTTTAAAAACTCTATAGTCAAAAAATAGAACTGATCAGCAAAACATTAACCTAGGTCTGTATGAGCTCAAAAAACAAAATAGAACTTCATGATATGGCAAAGGGCAATAATAAAATAGATATTGAAAAAAGCATCCTGGTTCTGTTGCAGATGTAAGAATAGCCAAACTGGAGTTTTGGATATCAGTTGTTATGGATTTGAGCCAAATCATCTTCTTTTTGGTCTGTAGAAATCGCTTTAGTTAATCTTTCTGGAATCCAAATCGGCTGCTGTTCTCCCTGTGGAAACACATAAACAGACCCCCGACTCCAGACAATCACTGGGTCAGGACCTTGGTTAATCTCTCTGGAATCCAAATCGGCTGCTGTTCTCCCTGTGGAAACACACAAACAGACCCCCGACTCCAGACAATTACTGGGTCAGGACCTTTCCATTGTCCTGTTAGAATATCCTTCCAAAGTACCTTGGGCTTATGTACATTTTTTGGACACATATGCCTTTCTGCAGCACTAAGTCCTGATGAATCCAAATTTAAAAAGTTTAGAGTAAAAAGGGTTATTTTAAGTTTATCTTTGGGGAATATATACCCCTTCCCAATTCCTTCTTTTTGCTTTAATAAGTACATTTTAATAGTTTGATGAGCTCTTTCAACTATGCCTTGTCCCTGTGGATTGTATGGGATTCCTGTTATATGAGTAATGCCAAATGTTGAGCAAAATTGTTTAAAAGAGGTAGAAGTATAACCAGGGGCATTATCTGTTTTTAACTGTTTTGGAACACCCACAGTGGCAAAATTTTGTAAGCAATGAGCTATAACATCTTTAGTTTTTTCTCCGGCATGAAGGGAGCCCATCAAAAATCCAGAAGAAGTATCAACTGTAACATGCAAATATTTTAATTTTCCAAATTCTGGCAAGTGTGTGACGTCCATCTGCCAAATATGGTTAGGTATCAATCCTCTAGGATTGACTCCAAGATTAACTTGTGGTAAAAAGGTCACACAATTTTGACATTGTTTTATTATTTGTCTAGCTTGTTCCTTAGTTATTTTAAAACGCTTTTGTAAAGTATTAGCATTGACATGGAACTTTTTATGAAAATTTATAGCTTCTTCTAGTGTAGAGAAAATATGTATGTCATGTGTAGTTTTATCTGCTAAATCATTGCCCAAACTAAGGGCTCCAGGCAATCCTGTATGTGCCCTGATATGTCCTATAAAGAATGGATCTTTTCTGTCCCAGATTAGACTTTGTATAGTGGAAAGCAAAGAGAAAACAGTAGAAGAAGGGGAAATCCTACCAGCATCTTCAAGAGATACTATAGCATTAACTACATACTGACTATCAGAAAATAAATTAAATACAGAATCTTTAAACATCACAAAAGCTTGTAAAACTGCATTAAGCTCTACCTTTTGAGCTGATTGTTTGGGTACTAAAAATGTAAAAGTTTGATCAGGGGTAACTACTGCTGCTGTACCATTATTTGACCCATCAGTGAATATATTTGGAGCATTCATGATAGGTGTTTTTCTTGTCATTTTTGGAAAAACTACAGGATGCAATGACCAAAAAGACAATAAAGGATTAGATGGTAAGTGGTTATCAAATGAAACATTAGATTTACACATGATTATTGCCCAAGTATTTAACTCATTAGCTAACTCATCAATTTGATTCATAGTATATGGAGTAATAATTTTATTGGGAGAAATTCCAAACACTCCCTTTGCTGCTTTTATTCCTTTGAGTATTAATTGTCCTACAGCCTCAGGATACCTAGTAAGAATAGTGTTAGGAGAATAAGATAAATGTATCCATAATAATGGACCTTCTTGCCAAAATACTCCTGTAGGAATATTTTTTGTTGGTAGTACAATAAATAATAAAGGCAAACTTATATCAATTCTATCCAAATGCATATTTTCCATATATGTTTCAATGATTTTTAATGCCTTTCTTGCTTCAGGCGTTAACATTCGGGGTGAATTTGGATCTGATGGACCTTTTAGGATATCAAATAAAGGTCCCAACTCTCCTGTTGGTATACCTAAATAAGGCCTTATCCAATTTATGTCTCCTAATAACTTTTGAAAGTCATTAAGTGATTTGAGTTGATCTACTCGTATTTGAATTTTTGGTGGACGGACCATGGTTGAGGATAATAGAACTCCTAAATAATTAATTGGAAAATTTAATTGTACTTTATCTATTGCTATCTCTAGATTATAATTTTTTAATAAGTTTGTAAGTGTGGCATAACATTCTAGCAATGTGTTTTTATCTTTGTGTGCTAATAATACATCATCCATATAGTGAAATATTTGTAGTTCAGGATTTTGATTTCTAAGTGGCTGGATTACATTGTTAACATAAATTTGACACATAGTTGGGCTGTTAGCCATCCCTTAAGGGAGTACTTTCCATTCATATCTCTGATCAGGACCTTCATGATTCAGTGCAGGGATAGTAAATGCAAAACGTGGACTATCCTCAGGATGAATTGGAATTGAAAAAAAACAATCTTTAATATCTATAACTAAAACATACCAGGTTTTTGGCAAAGCAGACAACTGAGGAATCCCTGATTGAGCAGGTCCCATAATAACCATCTCATTATTAATGGCTCTTAAATCTTGCAATAATCTCCATTTACCAGATTTCTTTTTGATGACAAAAATGGGAGTATTATGGGGAGATACAGAAGGTTGTATATGTCCTTCTGCTAATTGTTGTTTGACCAGGTCATGGGCTGCTTGTATCTTTTCTTTAGTCAGGGGCCACTGAGGAACCCATACTGGTCTTTCTGATTTCCAAGTAATTTTTATTGTCTCAGTGGCCCTTTCTGAAAATCCAACCCATGTCTGTTCCTTGATCTATTTGTATTGGTGCTGCTATATCTTGTTCCTGTTTTTCTAATCTTTTTCCTTTCCTAAAACCTTGTCTAGTCATAATAGTGGGTGCATTTTGGTTGATGTTATTTGTTAATGTCAAACCTAATTGATCTAGGACATCTCGTCCCCATAAATTTACGGGAAGATGATCCAATACATATGGCTGTATAGTTCCTTCACATCCTTCAGGATCCTTCCAATCTAATACCATTGCACTTCTATGGGGATTAGTCGCCACTCCTAGGCCTCGAAGCGTTTGAGTGGCTTGTTGTAATGGCCAATGTTTTGGCCATTCTTGACGAGAGATGATGCTAAGGTCTGCACCTGTATCCAGTAGCCCATTAAATTCATGTCCTTGAATATTTAGTTTTAGCATGGGGCGAGAATCTAAATTTAAAGAAAGCATAGCCCAATCTACATCTGTGGAGCCTAATCCCTTGGAACCTCTTTCTACAGTACGACTGGAAAATTTATCATGTAGGCTGGGTATTATTAGTAACTGTGCTATTCTATCTCCTGGTGAAATTACTGATATACCCTTTGGAGAACTGGCTATAATTTTTATTTCCCCTTCAAAATCGGGATCAATTACTCCAGGACTTATCATAAGTCCTTTTAGAGTAGAAGAGCTGCGTCCCAATAATAAGCCTACTGTTCCTTTGGGAAGAGGTCCTTTCACCCCTGTGGGAATGATTTGAACTCCCATCTCTGGAGTTAGTACTGCTCTGGCGGAGGCGCAGATGTCCAACCCTGCGCTCCCTCTGGTTTGTCTGATGAGGGATCTGATGGACAATGTGTCCTGGGCACTACCCTGATGGGGTTGCTGGGTTCCTCCAGTGCTCCGTATATTTGTGGTTTTGGGCCCCGGAGCATTGGGCCCCCCTGTCCATTTTTTGGCAATGGAGCCCAATGCCTTTCTCCACGATATCGTGGATAAACACCTGGTCCTTGTTCGTTTTTTGATAATGGAGTACCCTCTATGGTGGTTTGAGAACGGCATTCATTAGCCCAATGTCTCCCTCTACGGCATCGTGGGCAAATACCTGGTATTCTACTCCTTTGATACCTAGTTTTGTTAAACCCTCCTCCAATGGGGCAATTCCTTTTAAAATGTCCTGTTTGTTCACAATTGTAGCATGTTCTTGGCCTGGCATCTAAAGCCTGTTTTACTGCAGCTGCCACAATTTGCCCTTGTTCATTAATGTCTCTGGCATCTAAAGCCTGTTTTACTGCAGCTGCCACGACTTGCTCTTGTTCATTAATGTCTCTACATAATTTAATATATGTGTTTAAATCTTCATTTTTCCATGGTCTAATGATATCTCTGCACCAACGATTCGCTTGCTCATAAGCCAGGTGTTTTAGTAATGGCATTGCTTGTTCTGTATTCCCAAAAACTCTGGTAGCTGTTTGAATAAGCCTATCTACAAATTCAGCATAAGGTTCATTAGCTCCTTGTATTACCTTAGATAATTGACCTTGTAAACCTCCATGTCCTTGTAAAGTCTTCCATGCCTTAATTGCATCTACAGCAATTTGTGCGTATACGCCAGGATCATATGCAATTTGTTGCTGCTGATCCTCATAAGGTCCCTTTCCTAACAACATATCTAGATTTCTCTGAGGATAACCAGCTGCTGCATTTCGCCTAGCCGTCTCCTTGCAAAATTCCTCATTGGCAACCTTCCATAACAGGTATTGTCCTCCATTTAGCACAGCTTTACACATATTAGCCCAATCTGCTGGCGTCATGTTCAAGTTGTTAATGGATTCGACCAAGCTTACAGTGAAGGGTGCTTGAGGACCATAGGTTGTTACAGCCTCTTTTAGCTGCTTCACTGTTTTGAAATTTAAAACTTGGTAAAATCGCTGCCCTCCTGCCTCAAATACAGGGCATGTTAATATTTGAGACCTTGTCTCAGGATCCCAACTATCAACTGCGGGGGTTGGGGGCCTCCCAGCATATGGAGGTGGCGCTGTTGGTTGGACACTTACGCCCTCTGGTGATAGAAAGGTGTTAGTAGCAGTCTCCTGTAGAGGTGGTGCTGTTGGTTGGACACTTACACCCTCTGGTGATAGAAAGGTGTTAGTAGCAGTCTCCTGTTGTAACTTTCCCCCTGATGGCTTTTTCTGTTTTACACTTTCTTTCTCTGTCTGACTAGCTTGAGAGGCCTTCTCTTTTACTTGAATCTTTTCCTCTGTCTGACTAACTTGAGAGACCTTCTCTTTTACTTGAATCATTATGTCTTCTCCTTCCTCTACCATTGTCTGAACTGAAGGCTTTGGACTAAGCAAACAAGATACGAATGTCCACAATGGCAATGTGCCAACTGGCAGAGTCCCTGGGCTTTTCTTTTCTATTCTTTTTAAATCTTCACCATGATGGTTCCATTGTGATATATTCAACAACTCCTCCTTAAAAAGCCACGGGCTACATTTTTGTATTGTATCAACGTATGCCCTGACTGCTCTTGATTTTACTGGGATGCCTCCTTCCTCTAACAATTTACTTAACACTCTTTCAGTTTGTTTTTTACTAATTTCTGATCCCATATTTCTACTATAATACAACCCAACAAGATGACGCCAAACAAAACCGAGACAGAATGAAATAAAAAGGGAACAACGAAAAGTCATTATAGCCTTTCTATCCTCCTGACATGTGCATCCGTCCTTTCTCCCTATCTGTTCCTCAGACGTAAATAGTTTTTCCTCAGATGTGAGTGGTTTTTCTTCCGTCTCACTCATCTCCAGGGACAGGCAACTTAAAACAAAAGTGAAGCAAAATAAAAGAGGAATCTTAAAATGGCTACCCATCCTCTCGCCCTGCCCTCAGGGGCGAGCAGTTTCACTTACCCTCAGTCGCTCCCCGTTCGAGCCACCAAATGCCGCAGTCTGGCTGGGCACAATCAGGAGCCACTTGTCAAAAGAAACTAACTTTATTTTTAGAACCACACACGACAAACAAAATAGTCTCTCAGGAAAAACCCTCAGAGCCTCAACTGCCACCACCGGCTTTCCCCAAGCCTCTCTCTCCCCCCAAGCTTCTCTCCACCTCCCACAATCCTCCTGCTCTTGAGGCCGATTGGCTGGGTCATGTGGGCGGAGCCAAAAAAGTCCCCCAATGAGCAGCTCCGTGGTCTGAAAGGGCAGGGAAACAGTCCAATGAGCATCACCGCAGAGGAGCCAATCAGCTAGATGTTGCTGGGGCTGCTGTGAGCCAATCGTCAGCCGGCAGCTGGAAGTTTGCTGGCAGCTGGAAGTTTGCTGGGGCCCCTTCGTCTGTGGCTCTCAACACTTTCCAAAAGCACTAGGGGCTCAAACATTGCCTTCAGGAATGTCTGTCAGATTCCCCATTTTGCATTCCCTAAGATTTAAGCTGGAAGGATCAACGTTTTTATTGGTCATGCAACAATACCATACTTCTCTGAGAGAACAATGTGTGTCCTTCAGAAGGCAGTGAAGTGCTTACAGTTTCTAGGAAAGCCTGACCATCTTTTAGTTAAGTCTGACTAGTCACATTTTCCCTGAACCCCTCTGGTAAAATTTTAGATCACCCATATTGCAAGATCATATGCAACATTTTTTAAAATCATTTTAAATATATATGAAGTCCTCCCAAGGCCTGATGTTCTCCAGAGCACAAAGCATGCTCCCCATAACCATGCTTGAGTTGGTCAATGCATTGATGGAATCTCCACTTTTGACTGGTGTTTGCTTCTTTGTTGAATTTGTTGTTCTTTCAAACTGTACCTTATAAAATATATGGCACCTTGCCTAAAATATGGCAGTGTGGATGGCCAAATATCACATGCTGAGACTCAAAGGAATTTAATTTAAAGTAATCTCCCAAAGACATCATTTTCTTTGATTACCCTTCAGAAAAAGAAAAAAGAAATAAAGAAAACATCTAGTGCTTCATCATGTGTGAAGTGGAACATCAGAAAGCATGCTTCTAAGAAAAGCCAGGTGCTTTTACCACAGAGCAGAATTGGAGAGTCTGATGAGCATGCTGGAGAGTCCTGCAATATTTGTCAACAAATATCTTGGTAGCTAAGATGTGATGATTTAATAGGATAAGGAAAGTCATTGAAATGTTAGTGGTCTCTGCAAATCAGTAGACCAGAAACATAAAATGCTAAATACTGCTTTCTTCTGTTTCTATCTTACCCTTCTAACCAAGGTTCTTTGTTTTTCTGGTGAATGTTCTTTTTTTTTTTTTTAATTTTTTTTTTTAATTTTTTTTATTGGTTGTTCAAAACATTGTAAAGCTCTTGACATATCATATTTCATACATTAGATTCAAGTTGGTTATGAACTCTCAATTTTACCCCAAATACAGATTGCAGAATCACATCGGTTACACATCCACATTTTTACATAATGCCCTATTAGTAACTGTTGTATTCTGCTACCTTTCCTATCCTCTACCATCCCCCCTCCCTCCCCTCCCATCTTCTCTCTCTACCCCATCCACTGTAATTCATATCTCTCCTTGTTTATTTTCCCATTCCCCTCACAACCTCTTATATGTAATTTTGTATAACAATGAGGGTCTCCCTCCATTACCATGCAATTTCCGTTTTCTCTCCCTTTCCATCCCACCTCATGTATCTGTTTAATGTTAATCTTTTCTTCCTGCTCTTCCTCCCTGCTCTGTTCTTAGTTGCTTTCATTATATCAAAGAAGACATTTGGTATTTGTTTTTTAGGGATTGGCTAGCTTCACTAAGCATAATCTGCTCTAGTGCCATCCATTTCCCTGCAAATTCTATGATTTTGTCATTTTTTAGTGCTGCGTAATACTCCATGGTGTATAAATGCCACATTTTTTTTATCCATTCATCTATTGAAGGGCATCTGGGTTGGTTCCACAGTCTAGCAATTGTGAATTGTGCTGCTATGAACATCGATGTAGCAGTATCCCTGTAGTACGCTCTTTTAAGGTCTTCAGGGAAAAGTCCAAGAAGGGCAATAGCTGGGTCAAATGGTGGTTCCATTCCCAGCTTTCCCAGGAGTCTCCATACTGTTTTTCAGATTGGCCGCACCAGTTTGCAGTCCCACCAGCAATGTACAAGAGTACCCTTTTCCCCACATCCTCTCCAGAACTTGTTGTTGTTTGACTTCATAATGGCTGCCAATCTTACTGGAGTGAGATGGTATCTTAGGGTGGTTTTGATTTGCATTTCTCTGACTGCTAGAGATGGTGAGCATTTTTTCATGTACTTGTTGATTGATTGTATGTCCTCCTCTGAGAAGTGTCTGTTCAGGTCTTTGGCCCATTTGTTGATTGGGTTATTTGTTTTCTTATTGTTTAATTTTTTGAGTTCTTTGTATACTCTGGATATTAGGGCTCTATCTGAAGTGTGAGGAGTAAAAATTTGTTCCCATGATGTAGGCTCCCTATTTACCTCTTTTATTGTTTCTCTTGCTGAGAGAAAACTTTTCAGTTTAAGTAAGTCCCATTTGTTGATTTTTGTTATCAACTTTTGTGCTATGGGTGTCCTATTAAGGAATTTGGAGCCCGAACCTACAATATGTAGATCGGGTTAACAACGGATTTTTCATCACAGACGCTGAAAGCGAGAAGATCCTGGAACAACGTATTTCAAACACTGAAAGACAATGGATGCCAACCAAGAATTCTGTATCCAGCAAAATTAAGCTTCAGGTACAATAACGAAATAAAAATCTTTCATGATAAACAAAAGCTAAAAGAATTTGCAGCCAGAAAACCAGCATTGCAAAGCATCTTGAGCAAAACACTACACGAGGAAGAAATGAAAAACAATAACCAAAACCATCAGTGGGAAGTGCCTCTATAAAGACAGAGGGCGGGGGGAAAGCTAACCATGGAGAAACAAACCAAATTAAAAAAAAAAAAAGAAGATAAATAATCAAACATGGCTGGTGAATGTTCTTGATACACAAAAATTGCTATCATTTATTGAATTTATTTTAATGTTTTAGTATAGCATTTCTCAGAAAATTACTTGCATTTCAAAAAGGGGAATTTAGATCAAGCAATAAACAACTAAAGGTAGACTGTTTTACCATTTATAATTCATAAAAGGAAACATTCACTGGCCATAACTGTGAGCACTGAAAATAAATTCTGGGTAACCAAGTACCTTCCAGTAGTTGAGGTACCCAACCTGATTCAGTTTTGTTTCCCTCATGAAAACCTCTATCCTGCTTCCTTTGAATCACTCACTTCTAACATGTTTCCTGCATTCTATTTGTCTTTCCTCAGCCCATTTTGCATGTGTAGGGGTACTGAGGGCTAAACCCAGGGGGCACTCTACCACCGAGTTATATGTCCAGTTCTTTTTTTTTTTTTAGGTCAGGTCTTGCTAAGTTTTGAGGCTGGCTTCTAACTTGTGATCCTCTTGCCTCAGCCTCCCAAGTCACTAGGCATGTGCCATTGTGCCTGGCACTCTAGTCCATGTTTAAAGACAAAAATCATAATGTGTGCAATGTTAGTTAAGCCAAGCACTACCTCCACACTAGCAACAATAATGGCTTTTTTACTGCACTTAAAATTAAATCTAAATTCCATATGGCCCATGAGCAATTCCATGATCTGCCTACTACTTATCTATCTGCCAACATCTCAATCTTAAACCTTGGTTTAATTCCATTGGTCTTCTTTCAGTCTTTGAACATGCAGAGCTCATTCTACTATGGGGCCTTTATTATTGTTGATGGGATGCCTGGAAAATTTAGCTCACATGTTGCTTTTTTGGAGAAGTCTTTGTCTCTCTATTCAGAGCCTTCCCATCTCCAATCTAGTCACGTTCCTCATAACTCTGTTCTACTGTCACCACAGCAGACATCAACATTTAAAATGCATTTATTGCTTTACTTGGCTTCTCCACAGATCTATTCTCTCCTTGGGAAGCAGAGCAGCACCTAGAGAATTAAACACTCAGTCCATATCAGTGGAATAAAGCCTTAATGACTAGGAGAAGAAGCAACACAGTGTCTCTAGGAGCAGAAGCAACACAGTGTCTCAGTGTTGAGTCACATAATTTCCAAAGAGAACAGTGGGCTGAATTTCCAGCAAGGATGAGGAAGGGGGACAGCTGATTTCTGTTAGGGAGGAAAAACAAGTAGTGACACTCTTGTAAGAGTTAGAAATGTCTATTTTTATTTTCCCCTACAAATTGAATCAGAAAATGTCCAGTGAAAAAGCCAAGACAATAGGACAATTCTGTGAACAAGTGCAATGGAACACAATGAACAGATAAGTGTGAAGACAGCTTTAGTTGTTACACTCTGATGTGAAAAGAAGAAGACCAGGTATTCCTTTTATTTTAAAAAATTATTGTTATAAATAATCATGTACATGTTGTTTTAATTAAATGCAAACTATCTATAATGTGCATTGATGTATCATAAAACTTAACCTCTATTTAAAGATAACCCACCTTCAAATATGCACAACTTGATAGAGACTTAACAAGTGTGTCGGTAACCTTTAGTATTAAATTGGCACTTGCCCTGTATTTCCCTGCCTTTAATGAATTTATTTCTCTTGTCCTCTGATGGGACAGGTGACTCTCAGGCTGCCTTTGCTCTTCTTTGTCCTAGACAATCTCCTGCCTCATGCCCTTGCAGCCAGGCCGCCCCATCTACTTGCCTGTGATTTAACCCCCAGAATCTCAGTGGCCTCCCCACACTCTTTCATCTGATCTAGTCATTGAAATTCTCCTTCTTTAAAAGAATTCCCAGTTTCATCTTCAGGTGAGCTGAGTAATCAATGGTTCGGGAAAAGCCTATTTCCTTTTCATCTTGATCCTATGAATGAGGATTTCTCAGTTTCTGAACTCAAGTTGGCAAAGAATGTGCCTTTATTTTGGTGCCACATGTTCATCTTTTGCTTGATTTGGAAATAAATTCACTCTTGCAAACAGATTTTGCATGTTTATGAGTGCTGTCAGGTTAAAAGATACTCTTGACCTCCATAATTTTATACTGGAATTGATTGTCTTTTGAAGGAAACAGAATTTTTCCCTGGATAATATTTACATACTTTACATACACTGAAAAAACTATTACAAATGAAGCTATTTCGGATGTATATTATATCCTTGCTTTAAAAGAAGTTTATGTTTTTAGCCATTGGAAAATATTCTACATTTAATTGATGCAAGAGCATTTTTCAACTTTGCCATAAAAATGACAATTGCAGTGACCTTTGCATGTTCTGTCACAAGTGGGAGTGACACATTGATAGGTTGCTCCACACTGAATACCGCCAAAAATAATACCAGGTCCTTTTGTGTATGTTTACGATATAAAAAAAATTGAGTCACTTAAGAAATACTCAAACAACCCTAGAAAATAAAGACTTTAAGCTTTTCATCTGAAACAATTTCTAGAGGAAAAAAAATTTGATATTATTTGATCATAATTATATTCTATAATCTATTCTTATAGATTTTGTCCTCAATACAAAAACAAGTAAACAGTCACATGCCACTGTTTTGAATATAGCTTTATCCTGATACTAATCAAAGTGTTAGGGACAATGTCTATAAATTACAGAGTTCCCTCAAAAGCACTTTAGAAAGCAAAGAACTATAGTATTTATTCCATCCTTCCAAGAAGATAAATAAAACTAACATTTATTATTATTATTATTAAAAATCGTTATTAGTATTGTCATTATTCTTAACAGCCATAATGATGCCTGCTTCTTTTCATCCTTCAGAAAATAAGTCACACAACAGAAAGTGGGATAAGTCAAAATCTTTCATTAGAAAGCATTGTGGGAGAAGTTGGGGATGGGAGTAGAGAAGAAACAGGCAAAGACACAGATGTGAAAGGGGAAGGGAAATAGGGACTAATAAAATTTTGGATAAGTAGAAAAATATATCACACATGCACCAAGAAAAAGGAGAGCATGTACAATTTACAGGTAAACGGCAAATATATATATATATATATATATATATATATATATATATATATATATATATATATTCCCAATACCTTTTTCTTCCACAGTCATGAGTTATTCTAAAATAAAGCCTGGAAGACTAGAGTTTGTCAAGTCTAGTAACAAAAAAAAAATCACTTGGTTAGCAAAAAAGGACATATATGTGCTTCTAGAAGTCTGCAAATCTTAGGTTTCTAAAATGATATTAACAATAGGTTCCAAAATAATATACTATAATTACCAGCCCAATGAGCTACTACTCTTTACACATAGCAGGACTGACATTTTTGTTTGTTTCTTGGTTTGGGGGGGATTGAATCACAAGGGCACTTACCCACTGAATAATATGTAACATCCCTAGCCCTCTAATTTGCTTAGAGTCTCACTAAGTTGCTGAGGCTGGCTTTGGCTTGTGATTCTCCTGCCTCCACCTCCTGAGCTAATGGGATTACAGGCATGTGCCACAGCTTTACTATTATTATTATTTTTACTAAGCATCAAGAGTCACACCAGGAAGAGGAGACTCTGGAGGCAACCACATTAAAGCTGATGAAAGTGCTCTTTGAAGAACTGGAGGCCATTTGAGAGCATTTGCTATAAGAAAGGACAGTACTGCTAAGCAAGGAACCAGAGTCAAGTTTCACCTACTCTAGGTTTTTATCTAAAATAATTTTGTGTTATGAGAAGAGAATATATGGAAGAATGAAGGAGAGTTCATAACATAATCCCTGTACTTTCTATAATATTCACTTATAAGCTTCTCCCTCCAGAAGTTTTTGACATTTCTCCATTCCCTTGAACTTCCAAATAGCTTGTAAATGCCAAAAGCTTTATAATTTATTTAGTGGATGTCTTTTAAACAATTATCTACTCTATGCTAAACACTAGAAATGGAAAGGTGATTACAGTGTCACAGAATCTCACATTTAAGAAGCAAGGCAGCCGTGACAACTTGGGATGTGGCATGAGAGGTCAGAACAGGGCTCCACAGGACAGGAGGCTCCTCCAGCTCAGGCCAGAGGGTTGGTGGGGAGTTCCTGGAGAAGACTATGCAAGAGCTGATTCTTAAAGCATGTCTTATATTTATTCTGGTGAAAAAAGAAAGGTGAAAATACAGGAACTGGATGTACATAGACAGACCCTGAAGTCTGTGACAGCATGAGACCCTTGGGAAGCAAGCAGCAGTGTGTGATTTGTACAGGGAGTGTCAGAAGTTGAGACAAGAACAATCAGATATAGAGTTCCTTAAGAAAGCATTTATAGCCAGGTGTGGTGGTGCTCGCCTATAATCCAGTGACTCAGGAGGCTGAGGCAGGGGATTGCAGGTTTAAGATCAGCCTCAGCAACTTAGAGAGACCCCCCATATCATCTCAAAATTAAGAAATAAAAAGAGCTGGAAATAGAACTTAGTTATAAAGCTTCTCTGAGTTCAATCCCCAGTACCGAAATAAAGAAAAAAAGAAACAGAACATTTTTAGTCTATTGAGAAAGTCCAGCCTTTTGCCTAAAGGTATGGGAAATTACTGTGGATTTTTAAATGAATTTTAATTAAAATAGATTTTAACTTATGTATAATAAGGCAAATTCATTTAAAGTATATAGTACCAGTGACTTTTGACAGACATATAAAAGTGTATAAATACCACTGTAATTAAGATCAGAACATTTCTATCTCCCTTCTAAATTTCTTGAAGCCCCTTGGTAATCAATTCCTCTCTCCCAAACCAGCCCAAGGCAACCAATAATCTACTTCTTGTCTCTGTATATTAGTTTAGCTCACATGTATCAAGTAAGTGATTTTTTTGTCCAGTTTGGTGCTGGAACAATCAGGAAAAAGTGTTTGTGTGAACATGTGTTTTCATTTCTCTTGGGAAATATCTAGAAGTGAAATAACTGGCTTATATGGTAGATCTCTTCTCAACATTTTAAGGCATTGCAAGTTTGCCAAAGTGACCGTATGATTTCATATTTGTACCAGCCATGTATAAGAGTTCCATTTGCTCTATGGTATCATTCACAATTGGTATTATCAGTTTTTTAGACTGCAAGTAGTAGTTTCTCATTATAGTTTTAATTGGCATTTCCCTGATAATAGTGATAAACATATCTTTGAGTGTCTTTTGTCCATCTCTGTATTTTCTTTAGTGAATTGCTTGTTTGAACAGTTTACCCAATTTTTGTTTCATGAGGAATGATTTACCTTGCTATTGATACAGGAATTCTGTATATATGCTGAACATAAGACATCTTGAAATATTATTGTGAATATTTTTTTGAATTCTACATCTTGAATTTTCTTCTGAATATTTTTGTGAATATTTTTATTATTGTGAATATTATTGTGAAAATTTTTCCAATTCTACATCTTGAATTTTCATTTTGTTCCTAGTGTCTTTTAAAGAGTGAAAGCTTTTAATTTTGATGACACACAATCTATCCTACTTTTTCTTTTGTGGTTCAGGCATTTGTATCCTAAGAAATCTTAGTGAGAAAGTTAACATACCCTTGGGCAAAACACTAAATGTATATTTTTGCCCAGTTCATGTGCATTTGAACTCTAACCTCTTCTTTCCTGACTGGAATAGGAAAAAAATGCATACCAAAATGTTTACTCGGATTGATTTCCTCTAGCAATAAGTACCATGTTTAACAAGCAGAATTGATCAGGACCAATTGTTTAAACTTGTGGTTAAGTATTATGGTTTTGGTTTCACATCGGTTCATTCTATCACACTCACTTCCATGAAATTTCTAAACCCTTCCAGCTACCATCAACCAGCAGTTCATATGCTGTAATTCTGCTTAGTGTAGGCCAGTGTAGTTCTCCATTCTTCTAGAATTCACCCCAGGGAAGATATTGTACCACAATGTGCCATCCCTGCCATGATGCTGAAATCCTAAATTCCACAGGAGTGCTCCAAGCAACAATCTCTCCCTCCTACAGTGCTCTGTTGTGGCTCCCATGGTCAAGCAACCTCGTCCAATCTCACTCACTCCTGCTGGTAAATGGTGATCAATGTTTTTCAGGTTCTCTGGAGATAAGAAGATGATCCTTTTCCTCTCATATCAGATCCCTGGATGGTTTCTGCTATGAATTAACCCTAATAATTACATGAGCAGGTCCATACCTAGGGGCACCTCTGTTGGAAAATCTTTGCAGTATCCTGAACGGGTAGAGGTCTTAATAAGAAGAGGTGGACGCTTTGCAAGTTCTAAGAGTTTGGAGAAGTTTATTGAGCCAATATCTACAAGAACACTCACCCAGTTGACCCTATTCTATCTGATCTGGTCCTAGGTTTTCCCATCCAGGTTCTTGACCTTACCATAACAGAATTTGCCTCAATCATTTTTATAACTGGCAGCTCTGATTTTAATTCTGACTTGGTCTTCAGTTATTTCTATTTTCTCCCTACAGGAAATAAAGACTTCTTTGTAAAACTTCCAAAGAAGCTCACTACCTTCACATTTGGATTTCAATTGTTAGTTGTTCACAGCTTTCCATTATCCCATTGAAGGACGTCAATGCAATTTGCTAACAAGGAGTAAATTCCATAATCATTTTATGCATTTTTCTCCCTCTTCCCTATCCCTTTCAAAACCTTACATCATTGTATCACCACAGGTTCCTCCTCTATGGACACTTTGTCCAAAGTCACCACTGGTGAACCTTTAAGAGATTGAGTTGCCATCTTGTACCAAGGATGATTCATTCCCCACATAGAAAATGGGTAGGGGTCCTCACTGTCTGATTGACAATGAGGGAACCACTTATTTTTCTGATTGCTTTCTATAAACAATCTTGGCATCATCTGTATCAGCTGGATTCTCCAGGATACAGATCCTAAGACAGAGTTAGGAATGCAACAGGTTAACTGAAAAGTACATCCTGAGAGATAAAAGAAAGGGAAAAAAAAAAGTTGGGCAGGGAAAGCCTTCCCACAAGGGTATGATATGATACAAATGAAAACAAAGTTAGTCTCATACCAAAATGTTTACTCAGATTGAGTTCTTCTAGCAATAAGTACCATGTTTAACAAGCAGAATTGATCAGGACCAATTGTTTAAACTTGTGGTTAAGTATTATGGTTTTGGTTTCACATCAGTTCATTCTATCACACTCACTTCCATGAAATTTAGAACCTGTTAGAGACCTCTTGAGCAAGCATCACCTCACTATAGGAGACACATGTTGGGTTGAAATGATGAGGATTTCATGTCACTACTAGGTTCAGTCTTTCCTGGAGGTTGCTCAGAAAGATGTGGGCTTTAGCTTGAAAGCCATCATGGATCCCAAAATTGCAAAAGACTGCAGGCTGAGAGGTGCATGTGCCCACTGGAACTGAATGATACTTTATTCCCAGAAGGGAAATCCAAGCAATAGACCTCCATGCTTTCCACAGACAATTTAAAAATACAGATCCTTCCAACCAATAAATATGGCCCATCTCCTTATTCATTTAAGTCTTCTTTTATCTCCTTAATTAATGTTCTATAGCTTTCTATTTAGAGGTTTACATTACTGGCATTGTTGTAAATGTAAATAATTTAATATTTCATTTCACATTTATTTCTGAAAATATAAACAAATATATATTCAAACCACTTTGTATCACCCAAATTTGCACGATTTGCTTATTTCTTTTGTAGGTTTTGTAGATTTCTATAGATTTCTATGTATAAGCTATGTAAACAATCATGTCATTTGCAAATAAAGATAGCTTTACTTCTGTTTCAAACTTTTTTGCACTATCATTGGTTTTTCTCACCAGGGAGAATAACACTGGCCTCATAACAAAAGTTTTAGGAAAAATTTCACACCTTTTTATTTCCCGGAAACATTTGTTTAATAGCTCCCTTAAATGATTAGTAGAATTCATCAATAAAGCCATCTGGGAATGTTTTTTAAACTATGAATTAAGGATTTTATCCATTTCATCTAAGTCATTAATTGTGTGTTCAGTTTGTTGTTCATAATTATTTTTAATGTTCAAATTTCTTCTTTAAAAAAGTTCTTATTTTCTCTCAATTATGTAGGATGTATAATGATGACTTAAAAACTGTGTTTTCTCTCTTTTCAAAACTGTTTTAATAGTTTGGAAATGATCGATTTCATTGAATTTTTCAAATTAATTTTCAGCTTTATTAAATTTATCTATTATTTGCCTGATTTTTATTTTATTGAGTTCAGCTGTCATTTTCATGATTCAATTTCCATCTTAAGCTGAGTTACTCTTTTTATGGTTTTTTGGTGTGGATCATCAGGTCACTGATTTGAGACATTTATGTTTTGCTAATATTAGCACTAAAGCTATAATCTTCCCTGAAAAAACCGATTTACCTGGTCACAAAGATAATGGGAAATTATATTTTCATTACAATATTTCTTAACATTTTTAAGGGTCTTTATTTAACCAATTAATTATTCAAATATGATATTAAAATTCTAAATAGTTGAAATTTCCTTATACATCTTATTACTATTGATTTCTAATTGAATTTTAATCTCAATATATATACTCTGAATGATTTTGAGTTTCTTTATGTAGTTTAATACTACTATTTTGTTCCAATGTGAGGTACATGTTGGTGAAAGTACTATCTGAATTGTGAACAAACTGGTGAATTGAGTATAATATTCTACAATTTTTAATTAGTTTGAGGTTTCTGTTTAGAACCACTCCTGTCTGACTAAATTTACAATCAATTACTGAGAGGGTGATATTAATATCTCCTATTCTATGTCTTGTTCAATTTTTGCTTGTTATTTTTTCAGTTTCTGCTACTAGACACAAACATGTTTATACTTATTATATTTTTCTTTGACTTGTTTAACATTTGGAAATTGTCTTTATCTTTGATAATAGTCTTTATCTTGAAATCTATTTATTTGATATTAATAAAGCTACTACATCATCCTTATTCTTATTGTTTATATATCTTTTTCCATTTATCTACTTTCAATCTAGTTGGAACTATATATTTCAGTTGCATTTTTTAAAAGAGCATATAGGGGTGTGGTGAACTTTTAAATTCTTCTCTTCATCTCTCTCTTTTTCAAATTGGATGACTTAGCCCATTAACATTTATTTTCATTGTCCTTATTGCTGCATATAGCTCTGCCATTTTATTATTTAGTTTGTTTTTGCACTCTGAAATTTTTACACTGATCCACATTTTAGTATTCTATCCCGTTTGAATATTTTTAGATTCTTTTTAAACTTTCTGCTGCCTTTTTAGCTATATTTATCTGTATTACTTTTGTGGTTGTTCTAGGAACTAAAATTTACATATTTAAATATTCATCAACTACTTAGAGTTAATATTATACTGTTTATGTGAATTTTAAAAGCCTGCAACCATGTAACCAGTTAAATTCCTATACTATATCTTAAAGTTATTATGTATATCCATCTGCTTACATTAGAACCTCTAGGAGATATTGTTATATATTTTGTTGTAAATAGCCATATTTACTAATAAGTATTAAAAAGAAAAAATATATTTTATGTTTACTGAATTTACATTTCCTAAGGGTCTTCAGTCAATTCTGAAAATCTTAGTATTTTTTTTAATCAACCTTGTTTCAACCCATTTCCTCCTTAGCATTGTGTAGTACAGGTCAGAGACTGTTATTTTCTTCATCAAAAAATGGATTTCATCTTCATTGTTGAAGAATGTTTTACCAGGATAAGAGATATACATTGACAGGTTGCTTTTCTTTCAGCAGTTTAAAGATGCTATTCCACTATCATTTGGTATCCATTATTTCTGTCAAGTCTAGAGTTTTTGAATTACTGTTTATATAAAATATTGTTTATTTTTCTCTTTGGCTATTTTCAAGATTTTGTTTTTATCTAGTAAACTATCTTTGGTTTGACTATGATACTTTTATGTAGGATTCTCTTGTAATTTAGCCTGTTCAGCATGCAATGAGTCTCTTGTGTCTACAAATGTAGTCATTCAAGAACTTTTAAGAGTTTTTTGTCCACTTTTTAAATATGTTTTTTTCCTGATTCACTCTCTTTCTGCATTCATTGCACACTCTGATTACCTATATTTTAAACTTATTGAAAATTTTATACCAGCTTCTGAAACTCCATTCTATTTTTTTTAACTTTTTAAAAAATATTTATTTCTTAGTTTTAGGTGAACACAATATCTTTATTTTATTTTTATGTTGTGCTGAGAATCGAACTCAATGCCTCACGCATGCTACATGAGCGTGCTACCACTTGAGCCACATCCCCAGCCCTCCATGCTATTTTTAAAATATATTTTCCCTCTCATCATTAGATTGGATTTTTTTTCAAATTCATCTCTTGCTCTATCATATTATACCTATGTAATAATTTTTTTCATGTGTTATCTTTTTCAAGTCTATAATTTCCCTTTTCTTATTATATTTTCTACTCATCCAAGGTTTTCTCTATTTTCTTTGGACTCAATTGGTCAATATGGTTGGTGGAATTTCTAGAAACAATTTTGTTTCCTAATAATGAGAAACATACTCAGCTGTTAAATCTATTTCTCCCTTTCTGGAACATGGATGTGATGCAAGGAGACATATTACCCATTGCATAAACAAGAAGAAGCAGCATTAGGACAAACCAACATGATAATAAAGCTGAATTAGAAAGAGAAATGCAGCATGGAGTGTTAGGAAAATAACATTCATTTGTAAGGAAAATAAACCCTCTACCTTAACTTTTTTTTAGGTGTCTTTAAAAATTACTAATTGCGGGGGGGGGCGGGGCACACATCTAAGTAATATATATTTTTAGCCTCCCACTATCTTTGCTGCAGACAAGATCCTTGACCTGTGGACTATGATGATAATCTTCATCTAGGCTGCTTTTTAGGAGCTTAAAGACTGCTTTTGCTGAAAGCACTGACTCTTCACTTGGGCCTGCAGATATCTAATAGACAATGAAAAATGAATTAAAAAGCTTGGCATCTCAGCTTTCATATTGCATCTGTCTCCTTTGCTACCTTAAACTTTGGGTCTAATTTCTGTTCAACTCTGCACACAGACATGTTAATCATTTAGGGAGTCTTATTCTTACCCTGTTTTATTCTTCTGACCTATCCCTTCCTGGATTTATTCTCCTCTCCAGCTCATCTCAAATTCCAGGAACAGGAAGATATACAGGTAAACACTCTAAGATAGGAACCAAAAACTGCCCTCCTCAAGTACGAATTATCCCCTAGACACAGGAGGACCCTGTATAACCAATCCTGAGATAAGGTTCAACCTGACCATAGCTTGACCGTGGTGGTTTAACTATGAGTACTTTTTGACCCCACCTTCATTTTTCAATATGCAACCCTAAAGGATTAACATCTTGAAGGTAGTGCTCAGGATGTTACTCCTGCCCTTGTTCCCAGAGTTGGCTATGCTGAAATCAACCACTTTATTACCACTGCTCTCTCTGCTGTTTGGATCCTTGGGGGTGAGTGGTGGGCCTGACTGGTTGGCACCTCTGGAGCCAGGACTTTTGGCCTAGGATGCTGGTAACATGGACATGAGTGACTACAAAGTTCTCTTACAAAAGCCATCAGCTGCCTATCTCCAGATTTATTATTCAGTATATGACAGAAAAATGCTCTATTTTCTTAAGCTATTTGTCAGATCTTCTGTAAGTTGCAGCTGATACTTTCCTAATTGATATATTTATAGAGAAAGGGAACAACTCCAGAAAGAAGGCTTGGCAGGAGACTGATCAGCAGGATCGATGGAACAGTTGAAGGCCTGGGTTTGAAGGAGATCCCCAAGTGAGAATATTAGAGAGCAAAAGGAAAAGAGGGCTGACAATCAAGTGTAGAGAATACTGACATGTGGAGGAACTGATAAAAGCAAGAAGCAGCTAATGAAAGGCATGCAACTGTAAAGAGAAAGAATGAAAAATAGAAAATTATGTCCTAGAAACCAAAAGAGGAAAAAGTAGGTGTCAGTGTTCAAGTGCTACAAAGTAGAACCAACCATTGTAGGAAACCAGAATAGGATACCTCAAAAGTATGCTTCTTTGGCATAAGGCTTATTTCTCCTTGTTTTGAGAAATAGCAGACTAAGAAGCCCTGAAAACAGTGTAAAAGTTATAAAGTTACCCCTTTTTAAGGGAAATTCACATCTATATAGGAAATCTTCATTTATCAGTGTCTCCCCCTCTGTGCTAGGAAGAGGAAGATGAATCATAGGAGAGCCTCATCAGTCCTCAGTGGAGAAGGCAAGAACGGAATCTGGGCAACAAGCTTTGTTCTTGGTTACCCTGTTTTTCCTGGTCACTTGCACATGACTGGCCTCCCCTACTCTTTTTTTGGTTTTTTCTTTTGTTGAAGATGTTATATGAGTCTGGGCTCTTTCTGAGAATTACATGTTCCCTGGGTATCTCCCATGTATGTGTTACACATACATATTAATAAATTTCTTCACTTGTTTATGTCTTTTGATAAAAGAGCTCCAACTGAACACTTAAAAAGGTAGAGGGACAATTATCCCCACTCAGGCGCCATGTATAAGAAAGCATCCTGTGAGTTGGGTAATACAAAGTTCAGGCTTTCTAGTGGAAGAGGAAGAAGCTGCTATAAACCTCTCTTGTGGACAATCTGCTCCACAGACAGGACTACACCATAATCCTAGGGAAACTGGCTGTGACCTGGACACATCAAGACACAAATTCCTTAAGTAAAAAATTATTTAAGTTTTTTTTTTTTTTTTTCAGGGAGCACTTTCAAAATATATTCAAGGATGGTTTAAAACTGGCTTTTCAATAATGGATACATGCAGAATATTGTAACTCATCCTGAAAAGAAACATGCGACTTGTGAAGAAAATAGGTAAGAAACTTTAATGGTGGGAATATGAGGTAAGGGAATAATTCTATAAATTGGGCCCACTGACTCCCACATATTTTCTTTTCAAAAGCAATTTATCTGCAGCCTGGCCTGGATTAAGTCAATAGAAGATGTTACATTCCTCAGTAAACAATCTGTTGGTTGCAGGAAAAATTCAATTCCAAAATGCCAATAAGAAAAGTCCTTCGTAAAGGGGAGGACTTTTGTGATTCCTATATTGACTAGGTTCTAGAATTCAGGGAGATAAGGATAACTTCCCCAACCATAAATTTGTCATAACAGGTTCAAATTAGATCTGGTCATCAGGGGCCAAAGTGACCTAAAGTTGCCCTGGACCTTTACCATGCACAGTGGCAACTTAGAAGTCTACATCATCCTGCTGTCAATCAAAAATTCAAGAGGAATATCTGGGTGGGACTCTCTGGAAACTTCCTTGGGGTCTCCATAAAACTATAGGGCAGGAAGGGCATTCCATTTGTTTCCTGAGAGAAACTATAATTAATAGTTTTCTTTTTTTAAAAAGGCTTTTCATGGGATTCATCCTGTCCTCTGATTCACGGGTCTCATATTCCTTAAATATATGGACTTTACTCTTATCCAAATGTGCACTATAATCTGATTCAAAAATACACTCTGGTCTGATACAGATGTTCGCTGTGCTCCTTTACTACAGTAATTATGGCCATTTCATTTTTCTTGAAAACAAACAATGACATAAAAACTGTCATTTTTTGAGGTCATCATTTTTTATGGTGAATTTACCTTTGGTCCTATACACCTAAATTAATATATATAAAATATATAATAATATACATATGTATATATTTCTGATTTTGTTTTGTCTAACAGGAGATATTATTAGACCTCTAGTTTTTCTCTTGCTGTCTTTATTCTGAGGCCCATTATTCAAGAGTTAGCTCTCAAATACACTAGAAACTAAAAGAAATCTTCCCCTTTAGAGAATCCCAAGGAGGGAAATAAACAGTGATGAAGGCTGGAGTAAATCTGTCCCTGTGGAGGATAAGAGGCCACCTGAACCTTTGATTTTAGCATCATCTATGGCTGACAGACTCTATTCCTAACATCATCAACTGCACAGGTCCTACCCATTCTGAATCATACTGTAAAAAAATCTTATTTTCTAAATTAAGACTCTCATTCTTAATTTATAAATGGTTAAATTTGTCAGACACTCTGTGTAACAAACATCTGTGGCTCTTTTGTCTCCAAAACATGGGAACAAATACCTGGTTTAAAAAAAAAAAACTATAAATCTTTATTTCCTGTATGTTTCCTTTATTTCCTATATGTATGTTTTTATGTATATTTGTGCACACCTATGTTGTGTCTAAATATGTGCTTATGCCTGTATATCTTTTATGTTGTACCAAATTTGGCTTATGGATAAATAAGTGCTCATAAATTAAGAAAAAAATAGACTCAAATGCCTTTTAGTTTATGTGTTTAAATACATCTTTAACCAAAAAAAAGGTCAATTAAAATTGATTAAAAAGATAAACGATGCCCATGAAATTGGTAACCCACTTTTTTTTTTCTAGGTGGTCAATCAAGTTTCAGTTTATATAAAATGTTTACAGTATAATGCCCATTGATTGTAGAATTTTTAACTGGCAAAAAAGGTTTAATATAAATGGGATAAACATTTATAAATGTATTTAAAATGTATTTAAAATGTAATTTAAAAGTATTTAATCTTATTTAAAAGGAGTAATTTGCCTAAATTTAAAATTTTGTAAAGATTGTTTCAAATGTAAATTTAAGAAAGAGAAACTAAAAATAGAGATATAAAAATTTATAGATATGAAAAATATTTTGATAAGGAAAATTAGAAAAAGGGAATGCTTGCAGGTGAGAAAATATTTTGTATTTTGTATTGGTAAAGTCTAAGTAAGTTTTAAAAAGGGCTAATAGAATGGACATCTCAAAAAGTTTGTTTGTGTGATTAATTTGGCTACAATTAAGAGTCAACATTTTTTAAGGTTTATTTAAGGTCAAAATTTAACATACATGTATTAAAATAAAAAGGTTTTCTTAAAACATTGATCTGCTCTTATCCAGATAATTTCTTGTGTCTTAGGTTTTATTATTTGGAAAAACTAAGTCTTAAAAGAATTAGAGTTTGCTTAAGTAATTGTTTTATAGGCTTTTAAAGGATATTTTATAACTGAATTAATAAACAATTGTTATTAATAATCAATTATTATAGTATATTTGACATTCTAAATATATATTATAAACATACATATAATTATATTTATACATATACAAACATACATATAAATTCATCTGAGAACTAAATATGTTTGTTTGCGCTTTGACCAAATGTTACCTAAAAGTTTACAAAATGAAATCTGTGTAGGTCTAATATGAGCAAGGTAACCCAAAAGTGTTCTCTTTTATATATTTTATCTGGCGTATAAAAGGGCCACACTGTCTTTTAAAAATCTAGCTTGCATCTGTTTGCTTTGACTTCAAAAATGTTTTATTATTATATAAAGGAGAACAGATAGTAAGTCTCTTTGACCATTAACACTGTTTCCCAAACGTATAAGAAATTTAAAGTTACTCATTTATTTAGTTAGGTTTTTTGAATCTGTGACCTAAACACCTGACGAGCAACTTAGAGGAGGAAAGTTTATTTGGAGCTCATAGTTTCAGATGTCTCAGTCCATAAATGACTAACTCCATGGGACAAAGGTGAGGCAGCACATCACAGGGGAAGGGCTCAGAGGAGAAAAGCTGCTCAGTTTATGGCCGGATAAGGAAGCAAAGAGATTAGGGAAGGGGCCACAGGGAAAGTACACCTCTCCATGGCATGTCCCCCTATGACCCACATCCTCCAGCCATGCCCCACCTGCCTACCTACAGTTACCACCCAGTCCAATCAAACTAGGATGAACTCATCATGTTACAACTCACACGGTCTGATCATTTCACATTTCTGCGTTAATACAGGAGCTTCTGGAGGACACCTCATATCCAAACCACAACACCTTTGACTTGTTTTTTGTTAGTGCCTTTAATCTACATAGACCTATAATTATAGTTATCCTGTATTATGGATTATAAATTTTACTTTAAAAGTTAAAATTGTTAGTATAAGAACACGTGTGTAATTTTGTTGTTAATTATGACTGGTTTCTTTGTATTTATGTATATATATATATATATATATATATATATATATATATATATATATATATATATATATTCCTTGTATATATGTATTTATGGTCTCCATGTAAACAAGTCTTTCAAAATGTAAAACTAAAGAAAGCATTTTACCAAGCTGTTGTTCTCCAAACTAAAGCTGTTTGTAGCAGTATCCTCTTTCAGATTTTTATAAAAATATCAAATTTGTTTGGGGATGTATTTATGTCATTTAACACTTTGTAATTATGCTATTCTTTACACTGGAGGGGGAATTTAAATGTATTTCTGAAAAGGTAATAAGGGGAGCTTTATTTGTTTAAAGGTTGATAATGTGGAACATAAAAGCATGTTGCCATTTTTTTCCAGGAAAAAAAAAAAAGAAGTTAAGAGCCCTCTTAGCCTTTCTATTTGATTCATATTTCAGAATGTTATATTATGTTAACTGATGTTAAGATAGACTCAGAAAATAAGTAACTTTTTTTTCTTATATTCCTAAGTAGAATGATATTTTAAAAGGGGGAAAAGATCAATTTCCAAAATTAAACTTTTTAAGGTTTGTCAAAAAAGCCAACCTCACTTGAGATAAGGCACTGTCTCTCATACTACATCCTTGTTAGGATGGCTTCAAATAGACTAGAATTAAGCTCATTAAAGTTATGGTCAAATGATAGATTTTGTTATAAAGATAGCTATGATCCCAAAATAAAAGGGATATATTAAATAGAGGTTTGGATAAATTATGAAAAGTATTCAAAAGTAAAAGAGTTTTAAAATAAAGTAAAATTTATAAAAGATTGCATGTGTGATTGAGTTGACATATTCCCAAGATACTTCAGTGTTATTATAGAAATTTTATTTCTTGGTTCAAAACAAGTATACAAAATGAATACTCTTTGTTCTTATTAATTTAATTCTGTATTTTATTTTTATCACTTTGTAACTGTTTCCTCTTAGAGTTTTACAGCAATACTAATTCTAACAGTACAACCTGAATTAATTTAAAATAATAGGCCATCACCTGCAGGACAGACAGGATATAATGATGACTTCCAGTATTAAAATTGACCTGATTAAATGGAAGGGATAACTTTAAAAATATAGACATCAATAAAATCCATTACTTCTACTTCAAGACTGACTAAAATTGACCTGCTAGATAATTAAGGCCAAAACTTGGAGACCAAAGTCCACGAAGTAAAAGGGTTAAGGATAAAGCAGCCAATATTTCGGCCCTTGCCTCTAAAGTCAGCCAGGACCCAAGGAATGACTGAATCATTCGACAGGCCCTACAACTCTAGTTAGTCACTGTATCTCCTGATCAAAGGTATTGTGAGTACCTTAGAGAACAGAAAACCAAAAAGTATACATTCTGTAAAGAGGAGGATTACTAGAGAAGGGAATGTCCCTGATTCGTCCAAGAGAAGTCTATGTGGTCAGCAAGACCCTGGCTCATCCTGGCAGATGGCATACCTAGTAGAAGAAAAGCTAAAGGAGTTAAGAGTTTTTTCACAAGTTCCCAAGAATGACCACTAATGAGTCTCAGCTGACCTTAATAGACAGTAACAGGTCAATTTATAGCCAACTTGGTCTTGAACACCTGGCAGGAAAGTATAACCAAAGACAGACACACTACTGTGAGAAAGGAACTTGAGTTGTACATTTGTGTTAGCCCCAACTAACCCTACAAGGAGAGCTTTAACACAGCTAAAGGGATCTCTCTACTAAACACAAGGTAATGCTAATGAAAAGCTTATTTTACTAAAATAAGATAGTATCTCAATTAAGTTATCTAATGCCTTATCTTATGGCATTAGATAACTTAGTTATAGCTCAAGGGTATACCTGTGCCATTATGAAAATTAAATGCTGCCTATATATTTTTAACAACACTGATAGTGTTTTTAAAGCCACAAATCAATGGCACGTTGGACCCCACCTCAAGCTTTCATGAGGTAGTATATTCATAGTTTTCAGAGAGTGTCTAATAACATTAATTGCTTTTGTGTTAAGTGTTACAAAAAAATAATGATTTGCTATTTTGTTATTGTTGTTTCAACATGATCCCTACGCAGAGATCATTCAATTACCCATCAACTGTCACTGAGGACCTCTAGATTTCCGTGAGGATAAACACTCTTAAATGTCTATGCCCCACCAGATACAGAACAAGAATTCCCAGTCACTCACCCCAACTTTGTCCTCTCTCAGCAGGAAGCAACCAGATCAAATCAATGCCCAAGTATCCTAAAAGAATTTAGGAACCAGAGCCCTTGGGGTAGGAAATGATAGGTAACAGACAGATGTTAATCAGGGGAACATGAAGTTAAGGAAATAATTCTATAAACTAGGCTGACCCCACATGCTTGCTTTTAAAAAGCAATTTGTCTGCAGCCCTACCTGGCTTAAGTCAATAGGATGTGTTACATTTCTTAGCAAATAATCTGTTATTGGTAGGAAAAATGCAGGTGCAAAATACCAATAAAAAGAACACAAATTACTCTAAAGGGAAGGACTTAGTTACCCTTATGCTGACCATGTTCCAGAACTCAGGGAGATAAGGATAACTCCCCATAACCATAAAATCTTTAAGACTCTAATTAGAACCAGTTCAGTATGGGCCAAAGCAACCTAGAGTTGTCCTGGACCTTTACCATACACAGTGGGGACTTAAAATTCTAATGTCATCCTGCTGTCAATCAAAAATCAAGAGTTGTATCTGGATGGGACTCTCTGGAAATTTCCCTGGTGTCCCCTGTAAAACTGGAGGGTAGGAGGGGCATGCCATTATTTTCTTCTCTGAGAGGACCTACTCTCTTCTTTAAGAGTGCCTCCCTTTACCTTTTTTTGTTTGTTTTTAATCCCTTCTAATAAACTCATGACTGTTACTCTGAGCAACATGTCTGAAATCTTTCTGGCATGATTGCAAGAAGTTGTAAGAAAGAACTACCATGGCTGTCTTAGCTCTTCAATGGGTCCTTGCCTTGTAACCAAGAGGAATTATGACCAAAGAAGTTTGAACAAAAGAATAATAAAACTTCCCTTTCTCACCATCCAATCAACAACCAGGTTCTCCCTTTTCTTTTCCCCTAAATCCCACCCTCCCCAATACCAACTGATCTGGAAGACAGATTGAGTCTCACCTCCTACCTCCTTTTATGCACATCAGGCAGCAGCCCTGCCTTGTTGAGTACCATCAATGGTGCACATTTCATGGCATGTGGTTGATCTCAGAAGTGAATCATGAAGGGGCATGTTTATGGATCCTTGCTGCATTTGGAAATGCAACTCAAAGGGCTGTTTTATTTAAAATAAGAAAACCAATGCTTTCTTTATATGAACAGCAGCATATTTGGTATCTCTTTAAAAAATAAAAACAATGCTTAAGTTTCAACTGACCTACTAAGTGGGCAACAGGGCAGATTGTTCTGAACCTTTCATATTGGAAAGAATGGCAAGTTTCCAAAGTTCAGTATCTGCCTGGAATACTACAGCTGTGATACAGGCCCCAAGTGTTGTTGAAGAAGACAGGGACAAGAGTCAGTTATACAGGTGAAGGGTGGGAGAAGAGGATGAAATTAATGAGGGAAGTACAGTTCAGAAAAGAACCTATTAAAGTGTTCCTTCTTGCCGTCAGTAATCAACAATATGAAAATGAGGAAGATTTAAAGGTTTAAAGACATACATTCTGTACAAAAAGTTATGAAAAGAATTATAGATGTACAGCAAGGCAGACCAACCTTCAATGCCTAATTGAGCACTCAGGGCTCTTCATAGCAGCAGGAAAATTCCTTTTTTTTCTTTTTATTGCTTATGAAATTGATAAAAAGAACTTAAAAGTTCTGGGAACTTAAAATGTCTTTTTCCTTTTATTTTTGAGAATTTTTTAACCTGAAGAAGATATATGGAAAACCCACAGAGTAATTAGTAAAAGTGAGAAGATGGTTATGAACAATTAAAATCATTTCTGTTTCATTAGGATTTCACTGTTAAATATTGTCACTGATTAATGCAAAGTTGAAACACTGAATAGGCCCCTCAAAGGACACATATATTCAAACCTGAATCAAGGGGGAAAGCAACATAAGAGAACCTGCAGAATAAGGTTGTTAATAAGACATGAATAAAGGGCTCACACTAAAGTGTGTGTCTGTATTTTAAAGATTTTACTGGTACTTTGTGCCCGCAAAACTATACCAGTGGGATTCTATGCACACTTCTTTGAACATTTTCTAAAACATTTCTCACCAACAGAAATAGTACAGATGAAGAGGGATACATGTACAATTTGTGGGGCCCAGTGCCAAAAAAAAAAAAAAATGGAGCCTCTTGTGAAAAAAAATTAGGAGAAAACAGTATCATTAAAAGTACTAAAATATGTTTTTCTCCTTTTGTCTCTAGTTTGTCTCTCATTTTTTTCCTGGAATTTATTACTTGCTATTTATTATCATTCTGAATCTTTAAAAATAAAATGTCAACCTATCTGTATGAAGTTTACCATTCACACTGGTTTTAAATGAATCTCTTGAAAGCATTTAACTTGTATGCAAAATAACAAAATTATACAATCCATTTTGCTTAGTCTGGACACGTATGCACATATGTTTTTCTCATTCGTACCAGAACAATAGAAACATTCCACAAAACTAATTCAATTGTTTATATTTTACTATTTATGTTATTGTAAAAAATTTGTTCTGATAAAGTAAAAGTTACCCTCCCTCACAGTGTTCATTTTTCAATGTACATTCACACTGTTGTACAACCTTCACCACCATCTTTATCTTAACTTTTGAAATGCTCATACTGGACCAAAACTCCATACCTTTGGACAAGTGATATGTAAAAGAGAACCAAAAGGAAAAGGACCTGGTAGTGGTAATTTTTCCTTCCCCTTTATGTTATATTTCTAACAGAAGTGGTGGGTAATACAAGGAAATAACACACAGAAAAAAAAAAAAAACAGTAAGATAAAGTTTCTTCATTGATTGTTGTTCAGGTCACAATCATTGCCTTCTTTCTGTTAGAAGCAAATTCTCATTCCAAAGGAAAATGTGGTCAGGAATAGACATAACATCCTGCCTCCCAGTGGCTTTCAATATTACTGAGTCTCCATGTGTCATCCTTCATGGAATTCTGTTATATGTGAATGAGGCAGCAAGAAGCTGTAGATACAGCATATCTCCTCCCACACTCCATTTTCTCCTTGGACTTCGCTAACAAAATACAAGTTTAAAGACAAAATTGTCAAGAATTTCAAAATGATGACAGCAGAGCACTTAAAAGGGCAAGGCTTTCTGGCACAGGTCACTTGTCCAGGGGCTTGGACTGCACATGAAATAGACTAAAAATGATACAAAGTACTTGCACTTATAAAGCACTTTAATGTTTACAAAGCACATTCTCACCTTTGCCTTGAATGTCACATTAGTTCCATATGCAGTAAGTAGGAGTTATCACCATGAGGACGGGAGAAATACCTGACTAACCCAAGATCCATGGATACCAGGGAGATAATGTGGACTGGGAGCCAATCACCTCAATCTCTATCTCAGCATCTAGTTCACATTATCTTTTCTAAGAAGAACTATCAGACTGAAAAGGAAGAGACTGTATTTGTCTATCCTTTGGGTGAGTGTTCTGTGTAACCCTAGATGCAGAAAAAAATCCATACAGTGAATTAAAGTACATCTAATATGTTAGTGCCAGGTTTGAAGAGGAAATTGATCAGTCAGGAGCAGGGACTTTATGAAGCCACCCTTCAGGACATAGGCTTTGAGGGAGTATTCAAATATTGAATGAAAGCAAAGGGTATAGAGAGAAGAAAGATCCTCTTCAAGAAAGTCAAGAGAGGATGGGGAAAGAGTCAGTCTAAGAAGGTCATAATTTGCATGCCTGCGATCAGATAATTAGCTGAAGATCCCATGTATATATGATATCTGTTACTGTGACAAAACACTTGAGATAATCAACTTAAAAGGAAGAAAATTTTATTTTGGTTTATAGTTTTATAGATTTCAGTTCATGATTCCTTGATTCCCCTGCTCTAGGCCAGTGGTGAGGCTGAACATCATGACAAGGAGCACACAATAGAGCAGAGCTGTTCACTTCATGGTGGCCAGGAAGTAAAGAGGGAGAGGAAGGAACCAGAGGTTTCCCTTCAAGGGCACACCCCCAATGGCCTATTTCCTGAGACGTGGCCCCACATCCCAGTTTCTGCCACCTCGCAATAGCACTGTCCACTGAGGATAAAGCTTTTAACATATGAGACCTTTGGGAACACTTCAGATCCAAACTATGACACCATGTTTGGCATCTATTAATTAAATCTTACAATCAATGTGATTAAAGTTATTTATATTTTTTAGTTAGTATAATCAGTAGTTTCTTCCTCTTGACCCTTTCTTTTAAAAGTGAAACATCTCATGGGCCCAATTAGCAATTAATACAGATAGATATAAATATGCATGGCATGCTTATGAACCCATGAGTCTTTTAGTTTTGTTGATCATTAAAAAAAAAACAAATGCACATATCAAAAATCAGAGAAAAGATTAAAGAAGGGTAAATCTTAGAGAGAAAGCAACGTAGTATTCTAAGGATACATACTTAATTTTCTCACTAATTCCGTTACAGCCATTATCACTCAAAATTGGCCTAACTTTACTTCCTTCCATCCAGCTAGAATAAACATCTTTTTTAAAAAACTCAACTACCGTATTGAATGTTTGATATTTCTTAAATGGATTTTCAACAGAAGCTGTAATCTGTTTTGCATATGAAGCCATTTTAGTGGCATTTATCTGAGATCACTCTGATATGCAGACAAGATTGTCCACAAACTACTAAAATAAATGATCTATTACAATATTTCTAGAATTTCTTATCATTTGGACATTGCTGCCAGCCATCTTCCTCATCTTAAAAGAAAGAATCCAACATCAATATAAACAACATGAGCCCCCATGAATGTGTTTTTCCCCTGGTAGAAAGAAAATCATAGCTACTTCATTACCTACTCTATGTTTCTCCTTTATATCTCCTGATATTTTCCTAAACAAGACTGATTTCATTTCCTACCTCTATTAACTGATAATAGAAACCAAATAACAGTTGTTGTCAAAACATAATGTTTTAAAATCTCTGGTAACAGAAACAACCCAGTGACATGATTTCTTTGCCAGGCAAACTGTCTCACAATGAGAAATTATCTACATGGAGAGAGGGTGTGATATGCTGCTGGTGGCGCAGTGAGAGGTGAGAGTGTTAGATGTGAACTCCTTTGGGGTATGGGCTGTCCTTATTCATTTCCTTATTCCCAGAAACTAACACTATGTCTGGCAACTAGTAGGAAGAACACATGTCAGTTTCACAATTTTTGTCAAAGAGCTAGTATTCTGTAGTATGTGAACATATAATGTAGAAAGCAATTAGGTAAATTAATGCAGAGTGTTAAGATGAAGAAAGAAGAATTCCTGCTCTGTCACTGCCATTAGTGTGAATTTAAATATGACACAGAGTGTTTGGCAGCTCTGTTTCTAAGAAGACAAGTAACCATATTAAAGAAGAGATTAAATGTGCAGATTCTTCACCTGAGCCACTCAAGCAAGTAGCCAGATGATCCATTTTTCATCAGCACATAAGTAGATTGCCAGAAGCCGAACTGCCTCCTCTGCCCTGCTATGCCCCATTTTTTGGATACTTAGTGAGCAGCTCATGTTTCTCAATCTGTTTATCACCACACAACTATAAATAACATGGTCTCCCTCAGGCATCCTATGAACAATAAAAGTAAGTTTCCAAGAAGACTAATACTAAAAGTCAATGAACTATACTAATACCGCATAAGAGCGAAGCCATTGGCTGGTAATTTGGTGGTATAGGATGGAAGATCATAGAAAATTCTTTACTAGAAGAGATATTTATATTACTTTAAGAAATCACCTTTATCTTTCCCTGATCATTGAACTTTAAATGAATGAAGGCAGTCTAATAAAAATCCTATGAAAAGAGGCATAATCCTCCATCTCCAAAGAGGGAAAATAAAATAAAATAAAATTTGGCTAACTCTGAAGTAATCTCAGCCCCAGAGTAGAGATTTAACATGTCTAGAGCAAGGTGTTACAAAAGGTATCTCTAAAACACCTGAAAAAATGCAGACTCTAATTGTTCAAGAAAATTGGAGGCCACCGTGATGTACCCCAAGACCAACAGCCCATTACTTAAGCCATGCTCTTGAAATTTACGTCATCCTGAATTAAAAGACTATCTCCAATTACAAGTGCAAAATCTTAGCATCCTCATCATCATGGTTCAATGAAATTAAACCAATAAGGTATAGAAAAGTCAGCTTAAACAGCTTTGTTTGCCATAAAAAAATAATGGTAATATATGATAGTCATGAAATTGTGAAAAGATTAGAATATTTCCTCCCTTATGCCTTTTCAACTGCCATAGTTATTCTAAGAGGACCTTCTTACCACTTGGTTTGGCATCTTCCTGATCTGTCTGTATTTTTCATCACTGTAACTTTCAAATTTTTTCTAAGTCGATCTTATTTTATTTTTCATGCTACATTCCACACAGATCTATTAAATCAGAATTTTCAGAAATGGGGAGTTTTGCAAAGCTGGCAAGGTTCTGAGGGGATGCTTCCTCAGAATTACTGAGGTTTGAGAACCACTAGTGAGGATTAACTACTCAGTTTTCAGATAGTGAAATAGTGAATCACAGCCTTACCTATAATGCACAAAACACAAACTCATTCAAGGAGAATCATCTGCATAGCACTTGTCCTCATTAAGTTCCTTAAAACAGCTGCTTGTCAAAGCATTTGGATCCATGTATAATAAAATGCTTTCAAATTCTTTACTTCTGAATCTTGCCAAAAAATACAATATTGAATATTCTGTTATACTATTCATATAAAAAGATCAATTACAGAATTTTTTGAGCATTAGATAAAAGATGTCTAGTTTTTCTCTTCACATAGATATTCCAAATTATTCTGAAATCAAAATAGTAAAGGCATTAGTTATTCTTGGCCTATGCTGTTTTGACTTCTGATAGGACAAGTGGACTACTTTTACAAAACTACACTTTGATTGTCATATAATATGTTACTGCAAGTTTTCTCTGGAGTATGTATGACAACTATATGGTTGAGAACTTTGTTCAGTGCATCACAGTATGTCTCCTTTATGAAGACCATGGTTTACTAAGGAAAAAAATAGCTCTTCAATAACCATAAATGATCTGTTTTCTCTCTTTGCTTCAGGTATTTGGACACCAAATTTATGGCACACCTCAGTAAGCATGAAGTATGTAATATCTCAAATTTTAAAATAAACTTTAATTCTAGCCGACATTACTTCCCTTCTTTAATTTTCTTTTTGGACTGTATTCATTACCTACTTCAATGCTGGTCTTGTTTTTAATATTTTATGTCTGAGACTTCTTGAATAATTTTTGGAACAATGAAGGACATAAATAAACATTTATAAAATTTGTGACCCATATATGTAAAATCATAAATATTCAAAATCCAACTCAACATAATTCCTTTAGTATGACTTTTATCTTCTTACCCTTTATATAAAATCTCTATTATACAAATTTAACATTACATATTACCACAATAAATAGCAAAATAGTTAAAAGATGTATGCATTTATCCCTAAGGAATATTTAGATGAATACATAACCAGAAAAAAAAATTACATTTCTAGGGATGGGCTGAATAAAAAAACTTCCATAATGTTCCTTTTTTGTCAACACTAGTAGGCATGCACAGTTTGCATGAGTCCCAGTTTCTATCTCAAACTACTTGAATGAACAAATTACAATAAAGCCTGAGAGTGATTTAGGGTCTTAGGTTCAGCTTCAAAGTGCTTGATAATTTTTTCGGAGTATTTTTAAAAGTATAATATTTAGTGCCAAGAAATCAAAATAAGTTAAAAAATTGCTAACCTTGCCAATTACCAGTAATATGAATGGAACCCTTTTGCATCAAGAGTGAAGAAATGAAATGAGCAAACACAGTCAGCTAAACACAGCCCTGATACAGAGTTCTCTGTGGCCAGGCTCTTTGAAATGAGAGACGCAAACAGCAATGAAGGAAAAGGCATCTGGGTAATTATGCAAAGTCTTCCAAGTGGCATTGCGCCCAGAAGACATTATTGTTTTGTCCAAAGGCACAAAAATCTATGGAGACCCATCTGACCTCAGCATTTCAGGGCAGAATGAGACTCTCCACAAGAAAGCCCTTTTGATAAGAAGAGGCTTATACAAATTTGTGATAACAACTAGAAATAGAAAAGATCAAGATATGAATATTGCAGGTGAATTCTAACACAGGTATAAGCTTAAAGCTTAAGAGTCTAAACACAGAGGTGCTACAGATACAGAGATTAAGAATTTCATGCTGTTTCTATATTAATTCAGATGCTGGATAAGACCAGACCAAGTGGGAATCAGGGAGAGGTAATTGCTGTTTTATATGTTTTGAGTCTCTTTTTGTGGTTTTGGGTAGTGGTCAGCAAACTACAGTCTATGGGTCACATAAGCCACCTTTTTATGGCAACTTCAGTGGTGGGTTCAAATGACATTTGCTTCTAGTCTGATGCTCTAGCCTGATGCTTCTAGCCTGATTGAATATATCATATATACCCAATTGAATATATTGTGTGACAGGATAAACTTTCTAAGCATCAGTTGGATTGTTTGTTTGTTTGTTTGTTTGTTTGTTTTCCCATCTTTTTCCTTGGTTATACATGTCTGACACAGCCTGTTACTATTATTTCTCTTTCTTATTTCTTAATTTCTCCTGAACATTTTTATCTCTATAGCTCCCTAGATTACATTCAAGGTAATTCACTATCATTTTTTGATTCCTTGAATTCTCTTTTCAGTGGTGTTCACATTAGAGTTTGGCTAGAATACTGGGTTCTTGTTTCAAATCTGTGGTTTTCATTTAATTTTTATATCACCTTTTTTGTGTTAAGCTGTTCCCTTTATGAATATCATTTATTGCACTTATGAATATAATGATCAAATACTATAAAATAAGTTCTAGATTGTTTTTTAATTTTTATTTTCTATGAATCAGTTATTTACCCATTAGATGATTCAGCAGAAATCTTCCTAGGCTTGACTAAAGAATATTGATATATAGGCTCATCTTAAGTAAGAATTTTTGTTATTGTTGTTGCCACGGTTATAGTTTTTGTTGTTTTCTGCATACCCATCTTTGGCTGGGAGTTTTAGGCTTTTGCTTAGCTCATACTCTTGCTCCATGAAAAACTACCTCTAATATGGAAACCCATAGCAAGCTGAGGAATATTCATTCCCAGTCACAGTGGTAAAAACATGTAGGTAATAATGTTATGACCACATGGCTTGATACCTTTTTCCTCTTTCTATAGGTATTCAACTTCATTATCAATCACAACTATTTTTCAGATTCATCTGAGAAACTGACTTCATGCCAAGAACCTAGCTCCAGCCCCTTTAGTTGCTCAAGATACACCAATACAATGTCCCTCCAGTGTCCCAGCTCCAGGCATAGCACAGCCTTGTTTGATGCCTTGTGTTATTCTTCTATTTCTGGTCTCCAGAATGTCTCTTCTCTTTTTGAGCATCTATATGTCTTTTTTGTTTCAAGTATCTATTTCTATTTTACTTTATTTTTAGTTTCTATTTCTATTTTATTTCAAGTTTATATTACAGAATTGTTTTTGTTGAAAAAATAAAAAGGAATAGAGAAAATGGTGGAGCAACTTAAACCACACACTTTACCATGCCATTTTGAGAAGATGGAAGAAATGAACATTGAAATGAGAGAGATAATTAGACTGTGGAAAGTACTGGATCTGCAGTAGAGCACACATGTAGTACAGTAGCTAATTCAAGCTAAGGACTTTTATGATCAGTTAATGATATATCTTTATTTTACTTATAAATGGCAGTGTAGATTAAGGTTAATAAACTATTCACTTAATAAAAGAGATTCAATTGTTCTAAACTCATCATTATTCCTAGAAATGTCTACAGATTTTTAAATGATGGCAGCTTCAATGCTGGGTTCCAGTGACATTTGCTTCAAGCTTGGTGCCCTAATTATACAGACCATGTAATTGAATATGTCATGTGACAAGATACAATTATTTAACCTTTCTAGGCATCAATTTTCTCTCTAACTAAATGAAGATGTTTATAGCACAAGCTTAAACTCAGTAAGCCTGCTCATTCTCAGAGACATATCCCTGTGGAAAAAAAATCTAAACAAAAAAGCCTTGAAAGACATAAAAATATTAGACACAGACCAGATACTTAAGAACTAAGAATTAATTTTTACTATGAAAGTATCACATTTTAATATTTAGTAACCTATCTGGTAAATCCATAAATTTGGCTAAGAAGTTAGCCAACTAACAGATTTCAACACTAAAAATAACTTAAGTGAAATAAGGCATGAAAAGGAAGTCAATTTCATTAGTTTTTATGGACACCAAATTTACCATTTTGTGTTAGCTAACAGAAAGACTGAAGTGGAAAGACAGAGAATATCAAGTGCTGGTAAGGCTATAGAATGTTTGCATTTGCTGGGGCAAATTTAATTATATAATCTTCAGGAGAAACCATTTCCCAATGTCTTCTAAACATTAGTGTAAGCAGATGCATTCTTTTGTGACCCAGGAATCCATAAATTCTATTCCTTGGTTTACACCCAATAGAAATGTTTACATATATTTATCAAAAGACATGTACTATCCATTCATCTATTGAAGGGCATCTATATTGGTTCCACAGTCTGGCATTTATACACAATGGAGTATTATTCTGCATTAAAAAATGACAAAATCATGGAATTTGCAGGGAAATGGATGGCATTAGAGCAGATTATGCTAAGTGAAGCTAGCCAATCCCTAAAAAACAAATGCCAAATGTCTTTTTTGATATAAGGAGAGTAACTAAGAACAGAGTAGGGAGGAAGAGCATGAGAAGGAGATTAACATTAAACTGGGATGAGAGGTGGGAGGGAAAGGGAGAGAGAAGGGAAATTGCATGGAAATGGAAGGAGACCCTCATGGTTATACAAAATTACATACAAGAGGAAGTGAGGGGAAAGGGAAAAAAACAAGGGGGAGAAATGAATTACAGTAGATGGGGTAGAGAGAGAAGAAGGGAGGGGAGGGGAAGGGAAGGGGGATAGTAGAGGATAGGAAAAGCAGCAGAATACAACAGACACTAGTATGGCAATATGTAAATCAGTGGATGTGTAACCAATGTGATTCTGCAATCTGTATACAGGGTAAAAATGGGAGTTCATAACCCACTTGAATCAAAGTGTGAAATATGATATGTCAAGAACTATGTAATGTTTTGAACAACCAACAATAAAAATTTTTAAAAAGACATGTACTAAAATAGTTACTAATGTAGTATTCATAATGGCTCCAAACTGGAAGCTATCCAAATGACCATCAACAGCAGAAGAGCTAAATAATCACAAGAGTCACATAGTGAAAACCAGATAGCAATGAAAATGTACAGTTTGTAACTAATCATAATAATGTGAGAAAACCTCATAAGTAAAATGGAGAAAGAAAAAATCACACCAAAAAATGGCTAGCTATAGATAGAATTCCACTTTATATCAAGTGCAAAAATGAATTGTCAGTGTTAGAAGACAGAATAGCACATTGAAAGGCTAGTGACTAGAAGGAGCACAAAACAGACTTCCCAGGGTGATACAATATTTCTTTTTCTAAGAATTGGCTACATAGATGTGTTTACTTGGAGAAAATTCAAGATGTTTATTATTGTGGTATATTATAAAATAGGATATACAACAATGAAAAATATATAAATGTATCTATATAAATGTGTATATGCTAGAGCTTTACTAGCTTAGCGGATTTTAAACTCTACCCATAAAGCTCTAAAGATTCATGAAGGATACCTAAAGCCTAGTTCTTCCTTCTATTTAATTGTACACCTGATTTGCCCTTTTCCTCTCAAGAGACACTGTTTAGCCAGGCATGGTAGTACACACCTGTAATCCCAGTGACTCAGGAGACTGAGGCAGCAGGATCACAAGGTTAAGGCAAGCCACAGCTAATTAGCCAGACCCTTCTACAATTTGGCAAGATCCTATCTCAAAATTTAAAAAAATAAAAAAAAACTGGGGTTGTAGCTCAGTTGTAAAGTACCTCTGGGTTCAATACTTGGTACCAAAAATAAAATAAAGTAAAAGGATACTGTTTTTAACACTCACAGCTACATAATTTTACTTCCAGAGAACAATCAACTATTAACTATAAACTATACTTATATAACTAGAACTATTTGGACTTTCTTAATCAATAGAATAGGCTTGAAAAGAGATTACAAAATTACATCTACAGGTAACTTAAAAATTGAATAGAACTTGACATTACTATCAGATTCTTCACTTTATATCTTTCCAGTCCTGGATTATAAACCCAGTATCAACTTTCATTTACAGGTTTTGTCCTGCTAATACAAATAGAGAAGTAGAAGGAATCTTCTCATGATACTACCCATCAGCCCAATGCCACCCATCCCTTGATTAGAGCACACTGATTACTGGGGCTCTTACAATTATGCTGTTTGGCTTCCTAGTCATCCAGCTTAAACATTTAGCACTCTTCAATAGCAATTCAATATGTGTATTCAAAAGTTCATGTCAATTATCTTTTCCAGCAGCCAGTTAAGACCTTGCATTCTGATGGAAATTGCTAAGAGGAGCTTTACATCAATCGTTTCTTCTCAATGGTGTGTCTTTGGTCTTAAAATTCATAGAAGCCCCCAAAGTCAATGTTCCTACTGAATCACTGAATTTGTCTCAAACTGCAATCAATTTGCCCGCTATTCTGGAGCATTCTACTACTGTGCCCATTTATCCTACAAGCCTAGCTTAAAAATAGACAAATCATCAAAGACATTGTCTCCCCAAGAACTTCCCAGCAGTCGCCTTAAGGTTGCTATGTGTTTTCTGAAGTTAAGTGAGCACACTCAATGATTTATCCTAAGGGAATCCATATGACCTATATTGCAAATCTCAAGAGGAAGATGTGAAAACACCATGCATAAAACAACAAATCCACTAATGTACTGGTGAACTTAGTCTCTCTTAGCTAGGAATTCAGTTGGCTATATCTACTTTCTCTTTAAGTCCTTTTAATTTCAAACCAAGAAACAAGATGGCCCCAGATTCTTCAAATCTGGGTTTAAGCTATCTTTTACATTTAGACTTTAGGTGGTCCTTCAAATATATAGAAACTGACCATTGATCATCCAATTCAATATCTGCCTGATTTTAGATGTTGGACAAATCTTCAGTCCCGCTCTTACAGAGTCCTGGTCTGTACAAAAAGTCTGTCTCAAAAAATCTTGCTCATGGTAAGAAGTCATGCTCCCATGATCCATTCCTATAATCACTGCAGACATAAACAATTGATTGACACTCTCAAAGGACTTTAGTGTGTCTTCACAATATATCCCCACAAAACAATCTAAGTAGCTGCTACTAAGTGGATAGAGTTTTCAAGAAAGATAAAATGTGTTAACTTATAACCTACTTTAATTCAAATGAAGAGTCAAAAGTTTGTTTTATACAAAAATTAATTAATTAATGTAAGTACTTACATACATACTCCTTTTGTCTTCTAACCTTCCATGTTTCTAATTCCTTACATGGCCTCAGCTCTTATCACATACATTTCCATTCAGTTCCATTTTACTAATTTATAATTTATGCTTCTTTGGCATTCAGTCGTATTTTGTGGGGCTATGAAGGATTCATTTTCTGGGAATTAAGAGATCAAGTCTTCCTAATCAATACTTTTCTGTGGACTTCTGACTGTACCGGCATCTGGCAAGAATCTGTTCTACCTGGTATTTTATCATTATACTTCCTGAAATTTTCTTTAACTTTCTGGATCACTGCCATGTCTCTCTATCCACTGATTCCTGTTTACACAGATGTGAGAAATTATTTTTTCTTTATAGACAAATTTAATAAAAGAAACAGAATATCCACTAAAATTTACACTTTCCTGCAATTTTCAAATTTGTAATTACTCATATCTCTTGTGTTCACTTTTCTTTCACAGGGGAACTTAATGAAAATTATTCTAAAATTATTTTTCATTTTTATGTGTATTGTTATGATTTGGATATGTGGTATCCCTCCAAATATCCTGTTGGAATGTTCAGAGGTGAAATTAGTACATTATGAGAGCTGTGCCCTAATTGGTCCATCCTAGGTTGAATGGATTAACTGGGTAGTAGCTATAGGCTGGTGTGACAATACTGGGAGGAGATGGGTCACTGGGGCCATGCCTGGAAGGGTTCATCTTCTGTGGACACTTCCCCTCTTTCTCTCTTCTAAGTCACCATGAGATGAGCAGATTCTCTCTACCACACCCTTCTAACACAGTGTTCTGCTTCACCTTGGGCCCAGAGCCATAGAATCAGGTTTACCCATCATTGAGTAAGCCTTTGAAACTGTAAGCCAAAATAAACTTTCCCTCCTCTAAATTGTTCTGCTTGGGTACTTTTGGTCATAGTGATGCAAAGCTAACACATCTATATACTTAATTATTAATACAATCTTACTAGCCATAAATATTTTACTTCTACTAATTTCCTTCTCAGCAAAATTATCTCATCATCACTGGTTTAAGTATTCAGAAAGTGGCTCCTGAACTAAGTAACTACTTGAGGGAAATTTCAAATTTCATCCTAGAAAAAAATAAATAATTTTCTTTGGTTAAAAAAAAAGCAAAACCTTGATGTGTTTAAATAGAGATTCTTCCCTAAAAAGCAAAACATGAAACTGAATACCAGTGAGAACTTCATTATTTTAATATTAGTTTCTACCTGTCATAAGAAACCACACTATTCCTTTTGGATTTATGCTCTGCCTCTTGGGTCTCAGTAGGGAACAGTAATACATGAACAGGAACAGAGTTCCATTTATTTTTCTCTCACTACCTAATAGGCTGAGATGGGTCAGAGGGAAATGAAGGTCCATAAAAGTGCCATAACCACAAGCACAGTTCACATCCTGCAGTGTTCAGGAACTCTCAGGGTGGAATGGGTTCTGGAAAGATCTTTGGTTTCTCCTGCGTGCAAACCAGTGCTTGAAGTGCAAATTAAATCCTAACTTCCAATACAGAGCCTGTCACTCAAAAGACACTGCTGGTAGCCATTTGGTGGCTGAACTAATCTCATGCCAAGATAGAAGAATAAATTTCAAAGTAATTTGTGAAGTAAAATGTGAAATATAACTTTGAGGGACTCAGAATGATGTCCTTTATTAATTTGCCATATGGACTCAGAATGTGCAGTAAAATTCTGCAATACCTTTCTCTACAATGAGTTTTGCCTTTGCAGGCCCAGAATAATTTTCAAATGCAAAGTCAGTGATAAAACTAATGTACATATATTTTGCAGTTTGGGGCATCACAGATAGGCTTTCCAATTATTTTTTAGTTTCAATTAGATTGGTAAATTTCCCTGTAGCTCATCTAAGTCTAATCATATAATTATATTCCATTTAAGTGAAAATGAGTAGCTGAAAATGTTTGCATAAAAAAAGCTTCAGATGATGAAAGTTTTCTCAAATTCTCTTTCTTAATATTCCAAACAAGAATTTCAGTGTCATTATTCACTGGATCATAGATCTTAGAGCAAAGACTATACAAAATGTTGAGCTGGGATAAGCAAAATGCAATGAAAAATAGAATTTAACTTACAGAATAGAGCTTAGTGGTGAGAAAACTAAACTTTAGGGTTCAATTTCTAGCCCAAAGCATTGCTAAGTTTCAGTGTCTGTGAAATATAAATAGTAATGATACTTACCCCTTGATTGTGGCTAACGGGCACATGTTCTCCATGCAACATCTTTCTACTGGGCCTTCTTCTTCTAGGGGCAACAAAATATGAAAAAAAAATTTCCATATTTTATTACAGCTGTAGTTTTATATTCTAGTATATTCTACCAATTATTTGTATTTCTACACATTTGCACTTTCATATTCATTTGTACTTCTGCAGTAAATATAAGGCAAAGATAACCTTCTTTCTGATTTTGGTTATGGAAAAAAAGGGCAAAGAGATGTTGATGTTGTATTTTTCTGTAGTAATATTCCAGAACATATCCCAGTTTATGAAGGTCAACAAGTCTTTATGGGAGAGCTGTTCCAGACTAGGCATTCTGGTACCCAAACCATCAACTTCATGTGCATTCATGGGGAAGATACAGTATTGGTAGCTTCTTGGCCTGTGGATCGCAGCTGTGATCATACCACCTCACAGTCCCTAGACTTGCACTTTCCGTAGGGGTGTGTTATTTGGGCCCAAGTGGGGCAGTCTTATCATGTTGGTGGGGTCATTCTCGTAAGTTCATTCTAGACCCTGTTTTAAAAGCCTATCAAATGATTTTATACACTCCTAATTCCCCAGGTGATATCTCTTTTTTATGACTGAGGTAATATTTACATACAGTGAAACACATATATCTTAAGTAAAAAATTTGATGAATTTGGCAAACTCATCAATGTATTCACCACAGACTCCTCAAAGTTTAAAATGTTTCTATTTCCATAGAAATTTCTGTTGTGGTCCTTTGCAGGCAATCTCCACCTGCCCCTGCTTTCAATTGTCACAACTAGTTTTTCCTCTCTTGGACATTGTAGAATCGGATTACATGGCATGTAATTTTTTGCTTCTGGCTAATTTTGATCAAAATAATGGTTTTGATATACACCCATGTTGTGACTATAAAGATAATTTTTTATTGCTTGTAGAGTATTCCATTGTCTAGATATATTGAAATTGGTTTATCTATCCCCTTGTTAACTTTTGAGTTTTTTTCCAATTTGGAGCTATTTTTAATAAAACAGTTGGGAACATTCTTGAAAAAACTTTTCTGCAGAATATTTTTCCCCCTTAGACAAATGCCTAGCAGGAAAATTTGTGTGTCAAAGGTGATGGTTACATTTAACTTTATAATGAACTGCAAGCTTTCTAAAGACTGATTTCACACCTTACAATCCTACCAAAAATGTTTGAGCGTTCCAGTTATTCCACAATCTCATAAATATTTTTGAATTTTGTTATTCTAATGGACATAAAATAGTATGTACTTTTGGTTGTGACTTTCACTTAGTAGGTTTCTATAAATTTGTTATTTTGTTTGAGTGTATTACATAAGCTTATCCATTCTCCTATCAATGGACTTTAATTTGTTTCAAGCCTTAACATATTATACATAAAACTGCCATGAGCTTCCTTGTACAATTCTTTTGCAGTTATATATCATTTCTCTTGGGTCAATACCCTAAGAGTAAAACTGAACAGTCATTTTATATATAAATTTAAATATATATTATATATTTAGGTTATATTATAAGAAATGGCTGTACAAGTTTCCAAACCAGTTGAAAGAATTTGCACTTTCACCACTAGTGTTAGAGAGATCTATTTCTTCAAATAGATGGAAACATTTAATGTTGTCAGTCTTCACTTTTATTCATTCTTGTGTTGTGAACTAGCATATATCAGCATGGTTTTGAATTACATTTTCATTTGCCTATTGGCTTCTCCTAAGGTATTTTTATGAAACAACTATTAAGGTTGACATTTGTAAAATGAGTTGTTAGCCTTTATATTATTGATTTTGTAGATCTTTGTGTATTCTGACTCACAGTCTATCTTAGATATATGTGCTGAAAATGTACTTTCCTATAGTTTTCTATTGAACTTATGATGTTGTTTGAAGAAGTTATAATATTTAAAGAAGTCCACTTTATTAATATTTTTCTTTCATAGTAAGTCTGCATTTTGATCAAGTAAACATTCCCTGTCCTAGAATCTTAAAAGTATTCTCTATGTAGTTTTAAAATGCTTAACAGTTTTTGTATTTTATTTTGTCTATGACTAATCTCAAATTGATTTTTGGACAGTATGAGATTGTTGTCAGGAACTAATTTTCTCACACATTCATATAATTTCAGTACCTTTTTTTAATATTTCTCAATGAATCGGCTGGTGGCTTGTTAAAAATCAGCTGCTTGTTTGTAAGGGGGTTGATTTCTGGACTTTCTGTTTGATCTATTTCTCTCTCCACTGTATTCACACCACACTGGTTTGATTACTATAGCTTTACAGTAAATGTTAAAATTAGGTAGTGGAGATCCTCCAAGTTTATTATTTGTCAACAATGTTGTGGCTACTCTTTGTTGTTTGCTATTTTTCTTTTATTGTTTGAGGAATAAAAGTTTAGAAATAGTTCATCTATTCAAAAGAACCCACTTGAATTTTGTGTGGATTACCTTGACTCTCCAGACTAACTTAGAGTTTTTAATTATTCTTATAAATTCATGTTACATTTCCATCTGGCCCCATTCTTCATCCTAAATAACTTATTTTAGCAGTTCTTGTAGTGTAAATCTATTACAAATTCTCTCAAAATTAAAGGTCTTAAATATCTTTATTCACTTTCATTACAAAAGATATTTCACCTGAAGAAAGAATTCTAGCATAGTACACTTTTTTCTTTTATGCTGAGTCGGCGATGTTTTGTTCCATTGCCAACTATATGTCTTTTTGCATCTACCTTGAAACCTACTCATACATTGACTGCACATATGGAAGTTGGTGGCTTCTATTTGTTCTGTTTTTTCACTTCACTTCTTAGAAATATAGGTTGAAGTCCTTCATCAATTTTAGAAAGTTTTCATGTAACAGCTTTTTAAATATCTCCTTTGATCCATCCTTTCTCTCTCTTTTCTCTTTATCTCCTGCTGGGAGTTTATTTTACACCAGGGGTTATCAGCCAGAGGCATTTTTGCTCCCCAAGAAAGATTCATAATGTTTAGACATGTTTTTAGTGGTCAAGACTAAAATTGGGGTTGCTACTGGTATTTAGTGGGTAGGGCCTAGCGATGCTAATAAACATTTAACAGTAAGCAAGACATCTCACAATGAATAATTATTTAATGCAAAATGTCAATAGTGCTGAGGTTTATAAGCATATGGTTTTAGGCCATATAATATTTTTTTCATAGGTTTCAACAGACATTTTGGTTTATTCTTATTTCACTCTCTCCTGTATTTCAATTTTCATATTTTCTACTGCAATATTCTATCTGTTGTTAAGCCCATCCACAATTCTTTATTTTTTATATTATATTTTTCATTTCCAGTATTTTTGATAACATCCATGTCATTGTTAAAATTCACCATCTTTTTTTTTCTCATATTCTTTTGCACTAGAAATTACATTTTAATCGAGGTTATTTTTAAAGTATTTTTGTGACAATTCCAATATTTGGACCACATCTATGTGAACATCTCTTAATTGATTCATTATTTTATATTTGATTACAGGTCACATTTTCTTGCTTCTTGATATGTCTGTATTTTTTTATTGTATGCTGACATATTATATAACACAACAATAGAAAGTGAGATAATTATTTGTCCCCAGAAATTAGCAGACCTCTTTTTCCTATGCTCCAGAATATGGAATCAACTGATGTATAGTCAGGCTGAGTTTTGGTTTGTGATAAATTTAGTTTGGTTGAGTTCACCATTAATTTAAGTACTTGGAGGATAAAATGATTTGATTTTTTTCATTAAGACTGCTGATATGAAGCCTGTCGGGATTCTGGATTAACATGTGTGTACTTCTCAAGTAAATTGTTAGCTTTTGGGAAAGAATTTTCAGTATTCCCCCTGATTTGCAGCCTGACTCCAAGGTCATTAGGTTGCTGAAAACAGTGTTGGCTTCCCAGCACCACCTCCTGCTGTTTGGATTTGGGAGTTTTGCTATGTGGTAAGCATTCTTTGTTCAGTTGTCAGGTGTAATTTTATCTCTCAGCCTTGCTGCACAGCACAACATTAAGTAGAGGTAATAAGAGTGAATATACAAAGAATTCAAAAAAACTTAGCACCACATAAACATTAATAAATGGGCCAAGAAACTAAACAAACACTTCTCAAAAGACAAACTACAGTCAATAAATACATGAAAAAAAGTTCAAAATCTCTAGCAATTAGAAATAGGCAAATTAAAACTACACTGAGATTTCATCTCACTCCAGTCAGAATAGCAACTATCAAGAATACAAGTAACAATAAATGTTGTTGATGTGGGGGAAAGGGTACACTTATATATTGCTGGTGGGACTGTAAATTGGTGCAACCACTCTGGAGAGCATTATAGAGACTCCTGAAAAAACCTAGAAAAGGAACCACCATTTGACCCAATTATACCACTTCTTGTTATATATCAAAAGGACATAAAACAGCATACTACAGTGATGCAACCACATCAGTGTTTATTGCAGCTCAATTCACAATAGTTAAGTTATGAATTCTACCTATATGCCCTTAAACAGATGGATGGATAAAGAAAATGTGGTATGTTTACATGATGAACTATTACTCAGACATAAAGAGAACCTTATAATATTTCCAGTAAATTGATGAATCTGGAGATTATCATGCTAAGTGAAATAAGCTACCCCCCCCAAAAAAAAGCAAAGGTCAAATGTTTCCTCCAATATGCTAACGTACAACAAGGCAGTGGGGAAGACAAGTTCAATGGATTAGATAAAAAGAAATGAAAGGAAAAGAGGGGGGATAGGAATAAGAAAGATGGTGGAATAAATCTGACATAACTTTCCTATATATACATATATGAATATACCATAGTGAATCTCCACATCATGTACATCCACAAGACTAGGATGTTAATTAGAATAAGATATATTCCATGTTTGCATAAATAAGTCAAAATTGACCCTATTGTCATATGTAACTAAAAAGAACAAATAAAAACAGTGTGTATACCTTTTCTCAATCTTAGGGAGAAAATGCTCATTCTTTTATTGCTATGATTCCACTGCAAGTTTGTTTCTGATAGCCATTTATCAGAATGAAAAAGTTTTCTTCTACCCCTAATTTGCTGTGCTATGTAGTCATAAAGAAGTGTTAACCTTCATTGTCTGAATTTTTAAAAAATGATTGTTTTATTCTATTAGTAAAGAAAATTAGATTGATTTCTGAATTTTGAAAATTAGATTGATTTTTATATTTGAATCACATACAGAAAATATCACATTTCCATATAAAACTCTGTAAGTTTTAATACACATATAGATTTTTATAATCACAACAGAGACAGGAGACAGAAAAATTCCTGCACCGCAAAGGATTATCACAGATTCCATCTGTATTAACCTCCTCCCAGTCCAAATTGTAGCAATCTTTGACCTTTCTGTTTTTAAATACTATCAGTTTTCCAAAGTGTTAAATACATTAATTGATACTATAAGTTTTTCATATTGGTAAAGGTCATTAGTTTACCTAATAAATTTGTGACTCACCATGCTGTTGTACATATTGAGTTTGTACTGTTTTATTACTTAGAAGCATTCCATTATATTGATTAATTTGTTAATGATAAGCTGGTCTTCAATTCTTGAGATAAAGCCTGCTTAGTCATGTGATCATTAGCTATCTTTTGTTATTTATTGCTAGACTTACTTGATATGTTTTGTTAACAAATGTCATGTCTGTATTTCTCTAGAACTTTATTTTCTTACAATGGCACTGTTAGGTTTGGATATCACGGATACCCTGGAAACATAAAACAACTGGAGAAATCATCTTTTCTCCTCTATTTCCTGAAAGAATTTGTACAATCCTGTTATTGTTTATTTAAGTGTACTCATTAAATATTGGAATATTTGCATTATACTTATTAAATATTTGTTTCAGTGCACTAGGAGACCAGAATTATTTGTAAGGAAGTTTTAAATCTCAAAATTAATTATTGTAATTGTATTTTTTTACATTAATTAGTTTTAGTATGTATGATTTTCAAACATTTGTACTTTTTGCAAAAGGGATCAAATTTATAATTGTTGATGTTTTTTCTGAAACTGGTAATTTGTGTTATCTTTGTAGCTTGGTTAAGTCCTCTTAAAGATTATTGACCATATTAATCTTTGAAAAGAACCAACTTTGACTTCTTTAATTTTCTCTATTGTTCATTTCCTATTATATATTGACTTTATCAATTATAATTAATTTTTCCTTATTTGGGCTTTTAAATGCTTAAATAATTGAATTAAATGTTTTCTTTTATAACTTAAGTATTCAAATATCTTAGGAAGTATCCTGTAACTGTAGATCACAAATGTTGATATGTTAAATTTTTGTTAAAATTTACTTCTCAATATTTTCTCTTTTTTCTTTGATACTAATACTAGCACATGAATTTTTCAGAATTGTGTCATTTTCTCTAAAATATTATGGGATTTGTGCATATCTTATTTTTATCAGTTTATAATTTATTGTTGTAAGCCAACATACTTAAATGATTTCAGTGTATTTAAAATTATTTAGATTTATTTAATGGCCAATGAAATAGCCCATAAATGGCATTGGCCTATGTGGTAAGCATTCTTTGTTCAGTTGTCAGGTGTAATTTTATCCAAATGTCAAGTCAAGTTGGCTGATATTGTTTTTCATATCTTTCATATACCTGCTGTATCTTTCATATGTGTATGTTTCTATTTGTTCTATCAATTACTAAAAGAGAAGTGTTAAAATTTCCGAACATTATTATGATCCTTCTATTTCTCCCCTTGGTTCTGCCAATTTTTGTTTCATGGTTTTTGAAGCCTACAATTAAGTACAAGTGCATTTTGTTTTCCTGATAAAATAATGCTTTTATTATTATTATAAAATACTTCTTTATCCCTAGCAATGCTCTTTGTTTTGAAGCCTATTCAAGTCTGACAGGAATATAGATGTTTCAGCTGTATTACATTTATTCTTAGCATAATATGTAATTTGCCATCCTATTACCCAACCTTCTTTATATTTAATATACCACTGGTGTAGACAGTTCATAATTTGACCATGCTTTTACTATTTGTGCTGACAATCTCTGACTTCTATTTACAGTGTTACTTTATTTGCATTGAAAATAAACATGACGTGGTTGGGCTTATGTCAAACATTTTGTTGTCTGTTTCCTGTTTATGACATGCTGTTTGCTCTTCTTTCCCTTCCCTTTTCAAGGTTACTCATATTATGTCACTATTCTGCTTATTTCTTCTACTTGATTTTTAGAAGGGTAGACATTAATATTTACTAAGAAAAGGCAAATCCAAATATGAAATGAGAAATGTAATAGTCCTGTACTATGGCATCTAAATAAGGGGCATCAATATGAATGAATGATTAAAAAATATACTTCTACCCAGGCATAGTAGCCCACACCTGTAATCCAAATGACTGGTGAGGCAGGAGGATTGCAAGTTCAAAGTCAGCCTCAGCAATTTCATGAGAGAATCAGCAACTTAGAGATGTTATGTCCAAATATAAAATAAAAATGATTGGGGATATAACTCAGGAGTAAAGCACCCGTTGGTTTAATCCCCAGTCAATATATATTTCCAAACTCTTCCATGAAAGGCTTAAAAGAAATGTCACCCAAAACAATGAGTATATATCATCGAATGCCTAGATTCTGGTTTTTAAATGTCACTTCTAACTAAAAAGCAGCAGCTTGGCACTGGGAAAATAAAAAGTGAACATGAAGCAATTCATTATTTCAGGAAGTAAAGATGCAAGACTCTAAAAGGACATATTGGAAGGACACAGAAGATGACTTCAAATGACCCTACTGAGGACAGGATAAATTAGACATTAATTTTTTTTTTTTTAAACAAACTGACTAAAAAAGAATGAGTCCTTATTTCGACAGAGAAACTTTTATAAAAAGTGAGAGGCTGGGAGGGAGGGAGGAAGCTTCCTTATAGAATTAAGGAAATGGAAAAAAATTCACCTTTTTGCAAAAACATGATAAATAAATTTAATAAACAAATGCCAAAATCAGACTTTAAAAAAACTAGTATTTGATGATTTCTATATTGCTATCTTGTTAACTGATAGACATGGAAGGAAAAAACATCAGTAAAGATAGAAAAAATCTGAACAACTCTATCAACAAACCTAACTTAGTGAAAATTAAAACTGAACAAAAAACATGAATTTCAAGTGCTCATGGAATATTCCCAGAGACCATATGTTCATCCAGGAAATATGTCTTCACAATTATCAAATAACAGAAGTAGATCCATGAGCAATAAAATGTCCAGAAAATTCTCTAAATTTCCATATCAAATAAAGACTTCTAAATATCACATGGATGAAAAAACAATTTATAGCATAAATTAGAAAATATACTTAATAATAATGAAAATATAACATCTAAATTTCATGTAGTACAGGAAAAGTGGTGATAGAAGGAAGTATATAAAGGCCTATATTAGAAAATAAAGATATAAAAATGAGTAAATAAAAGGCCACTTTAAATAAAGCTGCGGAGGTGGGGGGTAAACAAATTAAGGCCAAAGAATGTAAAGGGGAAAAATACAAAATATAACAGAAATAAATTTGAAATACATATGAAATATTTCTATATAGTTATCAGGTAAAATACAAAAATAAAATATAATGAAAAGTTTATTCTAGGGGCAAGACTTGGTCAATCAAAAAAAAAATCTCACAAATTACTATTATCAGGAAAATAAAGTGGGATATCTGTGGAGAACCCATAGATATTGAAAAGATATTATGGAGATATGGGCAGAATTCTTGGGGAAAATGATTAGTTAAAACTGAGATAAGAAAAAGGATTCTTCACATATTGGCTAAAGAAATTCATACTTTTTTGTTAAAAGCTTTCCCAAGGATCAATTCCAAGCCACATATTTTGCTGGTGAATTATATTAAATATGTAAGGAAGAAATAATACCAGTCTTAGATATAGTCATGGAGGAAACTAAAATCAGAAAGACCTGAGATATCTAATTTTAAAAACCTAATAAAATCTTGAAACCAAAACCTGTCAGATACTACCAAAAAAAGAAAATCAGAAAAATAGAAGAATAGAAGTTAGAATTCTTAACAAAGTAATATTAATTTGGACTCAGAGATTTAATTTTCATGATCATGTTGATTTATCCCAAAAATATAATGCTGGTTTAATATTTGAAAATAAAGCAACATAATTCCCCATATTCTTGGAATTATTTGGGGAATTCCCAGGCAATCCCTCTATCTCAAAGTCTTTGATTTACTTCCAATTCCAAAATACTTTTTGTCATATAAAGTAACATATTCACAGATTCTGAGAATTAGGACAGGGATATCTTTCCACATGGGGGCATTATTGTGCCCACCACAGGAGGCAAAAGTATGAGTTTTCATTTTTGAGATTAGATTGCAAAGAAACTCCATTGTCCATTTAGTGTTCCACTCCTGTTACACTGTGGCTTTCCTTAAGGGAAGCCATCTGCCATGTAGGGATGGGTCCTGGGAAAAGACTCATGTCAAACAACTGATGTCTCTACCCAATATGAAGAAAGAACCTGAGATCAATCAATAGTCATGTGAATAAGCTTGTAAGTGTACTGCCTGTTCCATGCGCCCTGAGGTGATTATGGCCCTGGACAATGCTCAGACTGCAGCTTTGTGAAAGATGCAGAGCCAGAGATACCCAGCTAAGCTTCACATGGATCCTATATGACAGAAAATATGAGATAAAGGTTTGTTGTTTTAAGGGTATAAATTTGGGGATAATTGGTTATGCAACAATAAGTAACCAATACAAAGTCAATATATTGTTATTTATTTCTATATTCCAAAGCAAATAATTGGAAACACAATTTTAAAAATTCACTTTACTATAGTTTGAAGAATGTTTAGACATAAATATAAAAAATCTGTTTAAGAATTCTCACTAATTTTGACATAAATCTTGATTCCCTAAAAAAAAAAAAAAAAAAAAAAAAAAAAAAAAAAAAAAAAAAAAAAGAAGAAAAAGAATTCTCACTAAAACCCATTTAAGCATCACATAAAAAACCCACAGTGACACAGACAGACAAATTAGGTGACAAGAGAGGATGTAGGATCATTCAGTGGCATTTGTTGAAGATGATAAGGATATGCTTTGATATACATCAGAAACATGTTAGATCTAGTTCACATTTTTGGAAAATTTTATATAATTTTTTAAATTGTAAAAAGGCTGGAAAATGCAAAGGACTCCTGAATTTTCTTTACCCAGAACTGACAATTGTTTGTATTTTATCACATTCACTTTATTATTCTCATTGTTTCATCCACAGAATATAAGCTCCATGAGGACAAGAGATTTGCTGCCTTGTTCATTTTGTTTGTTTTGTTTCTGCAGGTCTATCCCACCTTCTAGAATAGTGCTGGTCATATAATAGACTGTTAATAAGACCTGTTGAATTAAACAGTTCTTGACTCTGTGAAAGAAGAGGCTGACTGAGAGGAGAGCTATAAATGTGTATGGGAAATAAAGTTGTCAGGTTGAGTCTCATTCAAATAAGCTCTATTTTAACAAGTCAGCAAGGCCCATCAGTACTTTTCGAAGGTCCTCAACTTCAGCATTAGTTTGGGATCTAAAGCTTTACATTTTTACATTGTGTATTAGCAAACAGGTGCATACAGAGAGGAGAGGATGTTCCCCCTCCTCCTCTTCCAAAGGCATTCTTATGTGAGCATGTGCAAAGAATTCTGTACCACAATACAGAAAATCATTCCCATTTTACTATGCCTCATGACCAGTGAAGATCACCTGAGCAGCTCTAAATATGAAAACCTTACCTAGTATATTTTCTCAAAAATGTATTTTGTAAAATATTCACATATATCTTCTATATCACTTTATAATTCTCTAAAGTATATATTTTATATAGAAGGGAAATCTTCAATGAGATGATGAATTCAAGTTCCGTGACAGCATGAATTTTGTCCATGTGCCTTCATTAATGTAGCTCCGAGTCCAAACCAGTGCCCAGCACATAGTTAGAATTTTAACAAATACTTGGAAATAAATGAAATAATTGTTCAATGTAAATTTGGAACTAAGATTTGTCATGGTTATCTGTCTTTAGATTTAATACCTTTTCACTATCTCAAATAGAGTTTCCACAAGATCCAGCAACTGCTCTATTTCCTAGAACCATTTAATTGAAAATATTAAGCTCTGCATCTCTATCTATACAGGATGAAAGCTTTACCCATGGATTTTTCACCTCTTACTAGTTACAGAAATACCTGCTCAAAGCTACTAATAAGATCATTAAAACAGAGTAGCATAACCTATTACCATAATTTAGTTTGTTAACCCTGGAAGCTTCTCATCTCCGTCAGCCATATTATTAGTGATAGCAGTTTCTGTCCTTAATGTCAGACAGTTCTCTTCTAATTAGCTGTAATTCTATTTTCTCCTTCATTCATTTGTTCACAGAGCTTATACTTATTTTTCAAAGATTCTGAGTTTGACAATAAGTGAGAGACTGTGGGGGGGGGGGGAAGCTGTGATTACAGCTTACTATGCTTAGGAAAATAACTACAAATAATTAAATTTTTAATTTTGATCAGTGCTATATGAGAATGTTAGGATATAGTGATATTCTTATAGGGAAGTGAAAATAACTCAAATGAATTACAGGTTGAACAGGATAAAAAGAATGTGCATACCACTCAGGATGTCTGCCAAAATTTACAGAATCATAGCTAAATGAAAGTGGTCACACAGAGTAAGAATAGTTGCAAGAAAGTTGCTTGACACCTGACCTATTTCTTGCTCCCTTCACTGAAGTCCTTCATGCATGCAGGTGACAATCATTAAAACTGAATATAAATATTCTGGTCCTGTTACTTTAAAATGTTACTTCTAGGAAAAATTTGTAATTCACTTTATGCTCTTCTCCCTGCCATGATGATGGTGCCTCTGTGAGCCTAAGCCCATAATTGTAGCAGAATAAAGCAGAGACTAAAGCTAATTCACAAGCAAGAAATAAACTTTTTTTTTGTTTCAAGTCAATGAAACCTTGGGAATGCTTGTTAGTGCAACATAAACTGGACTATTCTAACCTGTGTAGGTCAGGAAACTACATATGTCCTCGGGTTACTGCTTGAACCAAGATTAACATTTTACCATAATACTTTAACAAAAAGAGGTGACATAATTATTTAGATTTACATCAGCAAACTGCTTTATCCTTCCAGAGGAAGTAGACATTTAGCAGTGAGGTGATCCCGAACCATGTTTGACTCAAATTATCCAGCACCCCTTAGAGCTTATTTCCACGCAGAAGCTTAATGTGGTGTGTTCTGGTCCATGGCAATGACAGAGAAGGTCATGAAGGCTCCTAAAAAAGTGAATATGATTCTAATGTTTTAAATAATTCACTTGATTTACCATAAAAAGCACAATTTTCCTTTATGTCAATACACAAGCCCATATAGAGTAAGAGTTTAATAAATATTTCCTCCTATAATCTGTGATTTTCCTAAATTAACTCATAGAAAATAATAATTAAGATGAAACCTAAGTATATGTTAGGATTGTTACATAACAGGTTTTCCAAAGTGCTAAAAGCATAAGTAATGAAATAGTAGATGTTGGTCAATGGACTTAAGTAATTAACTACATCAATAATTAAATGTCCCTAGTGAGGTGAAACTAATGACTAAATTTCAAGATCCAATATATCACAATGAAGTATAATTCTTGCTTATGTGGTGCTAGCCTGGTATCAGTGACATAATTTAACTTTCTAATGACCTTTTCATTCAGATTTGATTAATTCCACATCAAGGCATTAGCTCATGCAGTGAGCCCTAATGCCATGGTAGATATTATAATTACCTAGCAGAATCAAGACCTAGAAGCACTCAGAATTACAATAGAAAATGTCATCATCTAGAAGTGCTTTGGCATTGGGAGACAGATGTAGGGCGAAATTATCTATTATCCATGTAGCAATATAATATCTAGGTATCAGGGGGTATGAAGTGTGTGTATAATCTCCAACAATTTCAAATTACCCAAAGTTATTAACAGCAATACTCCAACACAAACAACTTGATTGCTTTTCAAAAAATAAATCTGTTTTCTTTCTTTTCATTTATGCATTGGTTTCTAGCTGTTGGCTGCCTCCCCAGTATCTACTGGTCATATGCTATCTCCAGGGATGCTTTGGGCTGATAAAAACTCAGGCATGCAAAGTTGCCAAACACTTTAAGAAGCCCTCAATCTATTATTGGAAAAATTAACAGTGCTTAAACAAAAAGGTGTTAGAGATTTGCGAAGAAGCCCAGAGCAGTAAAGTATTTCCAAGGGAAAATAAAATGCACATTCTATTTTTCAGGTGGTATATGGGAAAAGTTTATTTTCGAGGAGGTTGAGCCAGACTCAGAATAGAAAAGTTCTTTAAACAAAATCCTATCTAAATTTTTAACTTATCAGTAAATAATTGTATATGACTTTAGCATTGTAGAGTTTCCTAATTATTTTCACAACTGATCCTCTAACAGTTCAGAGGAGGAACTGCATAGATCTTTTGGATCTCCTTTTAGAGGAGAGGCCAGAATGAATTATTTGACTTAACCAAGTCCACTGACTAGTAAATACCAATGTCAGTATATTGCCAATTAAAAACCCAACCTTTCTTCAGTCACTCTATCTGAGGCTCCATCCCAACGAAATTCTGAGCCAGCTGTGGGTCATTGGTACCATTACCAAACTCTTTGGGGCCTCATTTTCCAGACCTACTTCTTGGAGTTCTTATAGGATTAAATAATATAATAAAAAGAGAACATTTTTCATTTTCTTGACCTCCAAATCAACAGCATTTATGTATTTGTTCAGAAGTCCATGCCTTGCAATCCCACAATAAAAAAAAAGAAGTTTGTTCCAGCCTCAGGAAAATGAGAAGGTTCCTCTGTTCTTGTGTGCCCTCATTCTCTAGCCCCAAGTATATCAGCCTTGAGAAGTTCTTATAATCTTGTTTAAAATATGCTTCTTTGCCTGGCTTTCTTAGTTTCCCTTCTTGGTCCTCCACGGTCTACCTGTTTTGTTAGGGTTGAGTTTCTTTCTTCAGGAATTAGCTATGGCATATTTTGAGAAACCCATTTGTTGATAATGTGGTTTTGACATTTCATTACATGAAAACATGTAAAATTGGAACTCTTTGTATTGCCAAGTAAGGTTCCTAATTTACCTCCTGTCTCTCATTCAACCACTGATAAGAGGTTTAAGACAAGGTTAAAGAGCACAGTGAAGGAGAGTGGCACCCCAGGATACTATTCAAAGGCGCCCACTGGCCACAACATTGGGTAATTCTCCTGGCTATGTTGCCAGAAAAGCTTTCTCAAGATATCCTGTTGTTTTGCTTTTTATGACTAGGTTTTCTTAGCAATCAGAGCTATACTTTATCCCCAAATGTCCAATGCCAGTATTTTAAAATTTCTTAAACAATATTATTATCATTACTGCTCCTCTTTATGCTATTCATTTTCAACTGCTACTGATACACATTTAAGGAGAGATTAAAATATAATTCAGTATAATCTGCCTCCCAATTCTTATGTGTCTACTACTGGATTCGGTTTTATATCATAAAATAATCTCTTGGTTTGGTGTCCTTGCCAACTCTTCTGTAGTTTCATGGCTACAGGTTTTTCACAATCTCTGGAATCATCTAGAAAATGGATATAAATAATACATCCCTGTTTAACTAATCAAATGATTAAAAGGATCAATTTTTAATGTTCAAAACTGTTTTGTACATGGAAAAACACCATGCAAATGAAACACACTATTGTATTTTTATCTGTAATTCATCTGTTCTAGCATAATTATGTATAGTTTTCTAAATATAGATAGGTGGTTTTAATGTTTTAATGAGGGAAACTAATTATTCTGAGGAGTCTGGAAGAGACATGAGAGGGTATCCAGGGACTCTTGCCTCTTAGCCTGCTGCAGCACTCCCTTGGGGAGATACATGGATGGAGGAGGCAAGGCAGACAAGATGACAATTTTTGCTCTCTAATACTAGAGCTCCAACTCACAGAGAAATTCCAATAGACTGGATTTCAACAGGCAAACTCTTTTTACATTATTTTTTTTCTTTTGCTTCAGAAAGGGGATGGAGTATAATTGTGGACAATTATGCTGGCCAGAAGTTTCAGTAGATGCAATTTGCTGTGACTCACTCTGACCACTGCTTTAGCAAAACTGTCTGGTACCACAAACACAATCCACATAGTCATTCATCTAAATAATCATCCTGGAATAAATTTTGAGATTTGAAAAACCTGTGCTTAAAAGGCAGTGGAGCAAAAGCTATTCTGGCATAGAAATGCGAAAGATATTTTTTGAGTACTTTTTTTTGGAAAAGAAAAATTTTAAGGCTTCTCTTAAATATTTTCTTCTTACTATTATCTTGGTCTCTAGGATTGACCTGGTCTATCTTTGAATATAAAAATATCAAGATGGGAGAAAGGATTCATATTTATATTGAGATCAGTGCCAATTTCCTTAGCTGAGTGTTGCAATCCCACTGCCTTTCATTCTGTCTGAGCAGGTGTTCCAGTGGTCTCATTTTTAGAATTCATAAGACCCAGTAAGGCGACAGACTGATAAAAGAGGCCTCTTTTATCAACATATAACCATTAGAAGTAATGGTGAATTAGGAGACACTAACACTGAGTATTCCTTAATTATAAATTTCTTGACAGGTTAAAACTTTTTATTCTTAAATATATTCTAGGATTTAAAATGTGCTGCTAAAATTACAATAATTTTTTTTTTATTTCCTTTGTAATTTCAACATCAATTCAATTCTCCTCATCCTCAGTCTCATTCTTAAGCCAAAAAAAAAAGCACTTGGAAAGAAAGTAAACAAAAGAGAAGGGCAATCTTGATAGGTAATAAACAACAAAGGTAAAAAGGGATGGGTGGTGCTTTAGGGGAAAGTATCATTGTAAGAAGCCTCAGAGAGGATTTCTTTCACTCATAAAATAGGTCATACTCAAGGGCGTTTGCAACATCAGCACAAGCACTTCAAAATTATTGTACGTAATTTCTCCTCTAAATTTACATTTAGAATTGGATTCTTCATCTCAACTCATGGACCTCCAAAGAAACAAAGTGGCAACATTTGCCACCAATATCTGGAAATTCATTTCAGAACAGGTATGCGTCTGTGGAAACAGTGGGTCTTTTTGATCAATGTAACCTGACTAATGGGTCTCATTTGCCTTGAATTCCAACTGAATTCAATAAGTTGTAGAAGAAATTGATTAGTAATACAGTGATAAAGTTTTTTATCTTATAGACTAAAATTTTTATTCTATATAATATGTAAATTTTTGTACTACATAGTATTTTTTCATCCTATTTCTGATCTTTTTTAAAATTTATTTTTTAAATTATGTATATATGTATATATGACATAGTATGTATATGTGACATATATATGTATATATGAAAACAGCACACATTGGATTTTTGATCCATTGTACACAACTTTATGTTTCTATGGTTGTATGTGATATAGTATCACACCATATGTTCAGTCATACATGTACCTATTCTATATAATATTTATAACACATTGCAGTGGTATTTTACATTTTATACATCTTATTTTCTTTAAAATATACCCATAAAATGTGAACTGTTGTGGTATCTAGACCTATAGACAATGCTAATAAAAACAGAATCATTGACTTTTTTCAGAAGACATTATGATAAGTGGCAGCACTATAGTAGTGGTCTATTGTCATAAGTGACATCATATCTTACATTGTTAGCCCAAAGAAAATAAGACTGATTTGAATTTGTAATATTGAGGCTTATCAGAGATTTTGGCTGGGTTCCTAAAATATATATAATTAAGTAAAAAAAAGTTTTTGATGTAAAGTCATGGGGGATGGGGGTGGATTCACAAAATGAGACTACCTATGAGGGTATATTTTTCATCTAGAGAAAAAATAGTGATGTTTGTTGGGAGTGGGTGAAGCATGCAATAGATGGAAAACAATTCCAGTCTTATAATCATGCCTGATAAATTCCTTAGACCATTTATTGATTGGGTTATATAGATTTTTTGGTGTTAAGTTTTTTGAGTTCTTTATATATCCTAGAGATTAATGCCTTATCAGAGGGGTACATGGTGAAGATTTCTCCCAATCTGTAAGCTCTCTCTCCTCACTTTATTGTTTCCGTTGCTGAGAAAAAGCTTTTTAATTAGAATCCATCTCATTTATTAATTCTTGATTTTACTTTTGCACTTCAGGAGTCTTGTTAAGCAAGTGAGATCCTAGGCTGACGTGGTGAAGATTTGGGCCTACTTTTTCTTCTATTAGGTACAGGGTCTCTGTTCTAGTGCCTAAGTCTTTGATCCACTTTGAGTTGATTTTTGTGCAGGGTGAGAGACAAAGGTTTAATTTCATTTTGCTACTTATGGATTTCCAGTTTCCAGCACCATTTGTTGAATAGGCTATCTTTTCTCCAGTGAATGTTTTTGGTTATGTCTAGTATGATATAACCATATTTATGTGGGCTTGCCTCTGTGTCCTCTATTCTGTATCATTGGTCTATCTATTCTGTATCATTGGTCTACAAGTTTATTTTGGTGCCAATACCAAAGTTTATTTTGGTGCCAATGCTAAGGAACTGAACAGACATTTCACAGAAGAAGAAATAAAATTGATCAACAAATGCATAAAAAGTTTCCAACATCTCTAGCAATTTAAGAAATGCAAATCAAAACTAAGATTTCATCTCACTCCAGTCAGAATGGCAATCATCAAGAATACAGGTAACAATAAATGTTGGCGAGGATGTGGGGAAAAAGGTTCATTCATACATTGCTATTGGGACTGCAAATTGGTGTAACCACTATGGAAAGCAGTATGGAGATTCCTCAGAAAATTGGGAATGGAACCACCATTTGACCCAGCTATCTCACTCCTTGGTTTATACCCAAAGGATTTAAAATCAGCATACTATAGTGACACAGTCACATCAATGTTTATGGCAGCTCAATTCACAATATAGGCTATGGAACCAACCTAGGTGTCCCTCAATAGATGATGGATAAAGAAAATGTGATATATATACTCAATGGAATATTACTCAGCTTTAAAGAAGAGTAAAATTATGGAATTTGTCAGTAAATGGTTAGAGTTGGAGAATATCATGGTAAGCGAAATAAACCAATCCCACAAAAACAAAGGCAAAATGTTTTCTCTAATATGCAGATACTAAATTCACAATAAGGCAGGGGGCACTAGGGAAGAATAGCGTTACCTTATATTAGGTAGAGGTAAGTGATGGGAAAGAAAGGGAGGGGGTGTGTGGATAGGAAAGATAGTAGAATGAAACAGACTTTATATATATATATATATATATATATATATATATATATATATATATATCTGCATAAACAATATGATTCTGCAACATGCACAATCAGAAAAATGAGAAATTATATCCCATCTATGTACGATATATCAAAGTGCATAGATGCATTCTACTGTCATGTGTAACTAATTAAAACAAATTTTAAAAAATATTTAAAAAAAGATCATGCCTGAGGTTTTTATTTTTTTTCTTACTTGTGGGTAGTATATGACTGTCTGCTTAAAGAAATATCTATCCATTACCTCAAAAAACTCATGATGTAGGATTGAATCTTGGAGGTAAAATTAATTGATTAAAATCTCTGACAATAAGCAGGCTTGCTTTAGGATTGAGAACTTATTTTTAAAATGTGAGAACTTGAAAAGTCAAGGGAAAGGGTTAGTGAGGGCTTTGTAGTAAAAATAAAAGGATCTGGGCTATTTATTAGCAGATTATCTATATTTTTAATCTATCTATTAAGACAGATTAAATACTGTAAACTCTCTTCAGTGTCAAAACCTGATGTAATCACCTTGCAAGTTACCTTATGTTTGACAATGCAAGCTCTGGTTTATTTGTTAGGGTGTGAGGGGGGACGAGTAAATAAAGCAAAAATTTAAAAATAAAAATTCTAGTGATCTAGTGCCAGTACATGAGAAAGGGATTTCTGGGAGATGGGAGTCCCAGCAGGAGAAACAAGCAGTTCAACCTCCAACAAGGAAAGAGGTGAGACATCCTTCTTCCCCACTACCTTAAGGCCCACAAAAAACTATTCTCCACCAACAGCAGAGCACTTATGTGCACACTGTAGCAGCAGTCTCCACACCTGGGAACAAATGGCAGAATGTTATTTCACTCCTCTGAATAGAACCTGGCAATTTAAACAGCAGGATTTCAAGTGTTTTATCAACAGCATGCTACCATCTATGCTAAAAAAGAAAAAGAAAAAAAAGTAAATCCTCAGAAACAAAACTCCTTAAGGAATACAGAGGAAGGCTTAGTGAACTGTATGTTTAGAATAGAAAAGTTGTCACAGCATGCAGCAAGATGGCAGTCATTCAGAATGGTGGTGAAATTGTCTTTTTTCCTTTCTGAGCTTCCAACTATGCCCTGTACTTTATTCTTCCTCCTGTGCAGGGTATCAGAATGCACTCTTTAGAAGGTAACTGTTTCACTTTGGCTACCTGGTTGAAAACTTGTGATTTCACTGGGGTCATAACCCCAGAGAATCAGAGTGACTCATTCCACAATGTTACCAAGACCTGAACCCTAGTAAATTGTCAGTAGATTGACCCTTTGGTCAGTATAGCCCTCCTGTCACTGCTGAATCTAATAGGGTTCTTGCCTAAGGTTCTGCACCCAGACAAAACTCAGAGATTACAAGGCCATCTCAAACTTTATGAAAAGAAGGAACAGAATAATAAAATGTGCAGAAAAAAAAAATCTAAGAATTCTGTTTATGACTAGTGCTCAGTACATAAAAATCTCAGGAATTATAATTGTAAATATCTCTAGAGGTTTCAGTGGATTTCATAATGCTTTGGCAAAATATACTTTGACCACTCATTCTCAGTTAATGCTTTTATTTCATCCTATATATAGATTCATTATTTTTTAATTGTGCATAAATGTACCAGAATTCAAGATACTGTAAATTCTAGACAAGAACTAGGCACTCACTTTTAGGAATTCATTGTCCACTTAAAAGTCAAGATATTAGTACTTGACATATTAAGAAGATAAATGATATATTAAGTAATGTAAGAATTGTACATAGATAGTAAAAAGTCAGGATCTAGATGGTGGTTGAGTTAACAAATGCCACAAGTTCATAATTAGGAAAAAAGCTGAGATGAGGTAGAATGAGAAATGGATCATGAAAAACTTGTTAATATTTATATGAATAGAGGTGAAAGAAAACATCATTTTCTTTTTTTTAATAAAAAGAGAAAAAGTCATTTTCAATGTGGCCCAAATTAAAATGAACCTGTTTTGTATGAGAACATGAAGATGACAAAACTGATTACAACACTGGTGTACATAAAGATGTTCTTAAAATTAAGGTTTGGAAAGTAAATTGGATTTAGATTACAAAGTGACTTGATTTTCAGCTTATAGTATAAATTTCAATGTTACTAACTTATATTCTACCTTGGTCTAAAATGATTTATGGTAACTTACCAACACATAGCTAATAAAGAAAAATAATCTAATTTATACCTCAGAGGAAAAAATATTTAAAATAGCAAAAAAGATTTAAAATATTTAAGATATACCTAAGAAAGCAGTTAATATTAAGAATGATGTTATAACATGCTATATACATTTGCTAAAAATGATGAACAAAATTAAGTTTTATGATTTATCATATTTCACTCAAAAAGAGGAAAACGGGTACCAGGTATTATAAGGCATGGACCAAATGCTCAGTAAAATCAAAACTGATACTAAGATCAGAGACCTCAAAAAGAACTCAGTAAATAACACACTAAACAATGTCTTCAACAATGCAGCAAAATTAATTAACTAATTAATTAATTCATAGAACAGTTTTTCAGTACATGACTAACAGTGATAGCAAACAAAACCCTAATGAAGTAGTCTTTAGGAATTGTACTACTGGGACATGTTTTTTTTTTTTTTATTGGTTGTTCAAAACATTACAAAACTCATGATATATCATCTTTCATACATTTGACTCAATTGGGTTATGAACTCCCATTTTTACCCCAAATACAAATTGCAGAATCACATCGGTTATACACTCACATTTTTACATAATGGCATATTAGTGACTGATGTATTCTGCTACCTTTCCTTTCCCCTATTATCCCCCCTCCCCTCCCCTCCCATCATCCCTCTCTACCTCATCTGCTGTTGTTCAATTCTCTCCCTTGTCCCCCCCCCTTTCTCCTCACATCCTCTTCTATGTAATTTTGTGTAACATTGAGGGTCTCCTACCATTTCCATATGCTTTCCCTTCTCTCTCCCTTTCTCTCCCCCCACTCGTCTTTGTTTAATGTTAATCTTTTCCTTATGCTTTTCCTCCCTGTTCTGTTCTTAGTTGCTCTCTTTATATCAAAGAAGACATTTGGCATTTGTTTTTTAAGGATTGGCTAGCTTCGCTTAGCATAATCTGCTCTAATGTCATCCATTTCCCTGCAAATTCTATGATTTTGTCATTTTTTATTGCTGCGTAGTACTCCATTGTGTATAGATGCCACATTTTTTTTTATCCATTCATCTATTGAAGGGCATCTAGGTTGGTTCCACAGTCTAGCTATTGTGAATTGTGCCGCTATGATCATTGATGTGGCAGTATCCCTATAGTACGCTCTTTTAAGATCCTCAGGGAATAGTCCGAGGAGGACGATAGCTGGGTCAAATGGTGGATCCATTCCCAGCTTTCCCAGGTATCTCCATACTGCTTTCCAGATTGGCCTTACCAATTTGCAGTCCCACCAGCAGTGTACAAGAGTACCCTTTTCCCCACATCCTCGCCAACACTTATTGTTGTTTGACTTCATAATGGCTGCCAATCTTACTGGAGTGAGATGGTATCTTAGGGTGGTTTTGATTTGCAGAGTTCAAACTGTACTACAAAGCAATAGTAACAAAAACAGCGTGGTACTGGTACCAAAACAGGCAGGTGGACCAATGGTACAGAATAGAGGACACAGAAACCAACCCACAAAATTACAACTTTCTTATATTTGATAAAGGGGCTAAAAGCATGCAATGGAGGAAGGATAGCATCTTCAACAAATGGTGCTGGGAAAATTGGAAATCCATATGCAATACAATGAAACTGAATCCCTTTCTCTCGCCATGCACAAAAGTTAACTCAAAATGGATCAAGGAGCTAGATATCAAATCAGAGACACTGCGTCTGATAGAAGAAAAAGTTGGCTACGATCTACATATTGTGGGGTCTGGCTCCAAATTCCTTAATAGGACGCCCATAGCCCAAGAGTTAATAACAAGAATAAATAAATGAGACTTACTTAAACTAAAAAGTTTTTTCTCAGCAAAAGAAACAATAAGAGAGGTAAACAGAGAGCCTACATCCTGGGAACAAATTTTTACCCCTCACCCTTCAGATAGAGCCCTAATATCCAGAATATACAAAGAACTCAAAAAATTAAACAATAAGATAACAAATAACCCAATCAACAAATGGGCCAAGGACCTGAACAGACACTTCACAGAGGAGGACATACAATCAATCAACAAGTACATGAAAAAATGCTCACCATCTCTAGCAGTCAGAGAAATGCAAATCAAAACCACCCTAAGATACCATCTGGGACATGTTTTGGAGTGGCGCTCTGGCTTCATTTAAATCAAAGGTTTTGGACTTTGTCCTATAGAATGTTGGGAACCATTACAGACTTTTGAACCTGCTGCATGTTTAAAAGCACACAGCTGATAGAAGACTTTCTTCAGACATTCTCTTTGTAGCAAAACATCAAAATCTTTGGAATGGTTTCATCTGTCCGCCTGAGAATAATGCCCTTACAATTTCTCCTTTAGCCTCAATTCTGTAAGACACAGCTCATTCTCAAAACAAGTGCCCTTCCCTCCATATGTTGCCAATATGTAAGGTATACAAACACAGGGTTGCAAGAACCATCCATCCATACTGGAAAAGCTTCAACCTAAACAGACAGACAGCTGGCTGTCAAGACATCTATTTGCTTCTAAATTTGTAAGGGAGATTTATATTCATTTCATTCCTTGTACAGAACTGGAAACTCTGCCCAGCGGAAACAGCAGTCCTTTCTGAAGAAGGTGCTATTCAGTAGCAAAGAGGAAAATTGGTCGTGAATTAATAATCTTGTTTGGCAGAAGTTTCATGACACCTGCCAACACTATACACAAAGGAAGCTTTTCTCAGTCCTTCATTTTCTTGACTAGTGAATTCACTTATATATTTTACAAAAGAAGTGCTCCATGCTATAATCATTTCCATATCTTGACATCTGCTTCATGCATGTCTTTGTCAGCCTAAGATATGTCACTTGTCAGTTATAAGAGAATCAGGGTATATAAAAATGTAAAAATGCTTCTTTATATTAGGGAGATGCCAAGGGCCTTAGCATAAATTGACAAAAGTTAATAAATCTAAATACTAAACTTCACCCTGAAATTGACAACTTAAAGTTAAAATTTCTCACATAAGTCTTATGGAATAATCTTAAAGTCAATAGAAAATCTAACAAATAAATTGTACAATATATTTTGTTAATCTCATGTGATTGTTTAAATAGCATAAACATTAGACATTTATTACAGTGATAATTTTACACTTTATTTCTTATATATATAATTATTTTATATTTAAAGGCCTTTATATTTCTTTCTAAAATTTATGGAAAGATATAACTTGTTTCAATATGATGAATAATACAACCTGATAAATAATATGGTTACCCATATCAAAAATCAGAGAATTGAAATAAAATGATCTAAGAAAATGAACAACCATTCTTTTAAAAATTATGTCATGTTATTTAGGGTGAAATTGTGTAAAGTTAAAAATGGAATATAGTATTATAATTCAAATATTTAAATTATTCCATAAATAGCAGTGATATCTTTGTCACATATTATGGGCTTGCTATAATAGAATTACTTTAAAATAGCTCTCCGAAAATATCATGTAAAACTGTTATTATGAAAATGGACTACTTATAGTGTTATTATGGAATCTATGAAATAAGTAGATGGCTCATTATTTTTAGCTATTAATCTTCTGTATACACTTAGGATTATTTCCACGCTTGTTTGTACTTTTGTATGTTTGATAATCATCTAATAGAAACTGTAAGCAATTTTCTTCTATTCATTGGTGTATGTGTGTGTGGTCATATAGAAAGCAAGTAGTAGTGTGGCAGATAGGTTTTTTTTTAATTCTACTTTTCTTCTGAGTACAGTATAGTTGTACATAATGATGGAATTTGTTTTTACATATTTGTGCATTCACAGTGTTTTTTAAATGGAAAGATTTAAATTTATTTTTCTCAGTATCATCATAACACACATAAAAAAATGACTACCTATTGTTAGCTCACTTCTTCCTAAATACCTAAAAAAAAAAAAAAAACAGAGAAAGGGAGCAATGAAATCAAAGAGCTTTGGGGTAAAAATAAAGTTTCAAAGCAACTAAGAAAAAAAGAAAAATTAATGATAATGTACTAGTGCCCAGAAGAAAACAATTTGAAAAATAGCTTATATTCTTTTATCACCCATATCTACTTATTATTAATAGTCATATTTTCTTTTCATGTAAAAAATACTCTAATGAGCAATTGGGGATTCTAGAAGGTATGTGGGGTTTTATTATAAACTCAATATAATTCCACAGAGTAGAATAGTATTAAGCTTCTATGGTACAAAATTTATAAGGCATTATAAAATGAAAAGAATTTGTGAATATGGTCTATTCCATTTTGTTTATAAACAGACACATGCAGGCATACATAAATGCACACACAAAAAAATATAATGGTAAGGGAAATCTGAATAAATAATTATCATTGTGTGTAGTTGTAGCAAGAGGATGTTGAGTTATTAAATAAACTTATGCCGTTCTATGTTATCCATTTTTTACAATCAAAATTTATGAATTATTAATGAACAAATTTAATGTAGATCATCAATATAAAATACAAAAGGCAAGAACTATTCTACATAACTAACATCTAGGTCGAATATGTACACATCAACTCTTATATCCTTGTACTTGGTAAATTTAAGCAAATCCATATCAATAATTAGGCTATAAAAATGAACAAGACTTATTATTCTATATAAAATGACTGAGCACAGTTCACCCTATCTTTTAGACTGACTATTAGGTAAGATGAGCATTTGAATAATCATCAGATTTGTGTTGAATTTACCATTTTTTCCCCTTATGACTTCCTTTATGTGACCCTGAATGGTTCATAGTTCAGCAGTGGGTGGCAGAGAGGGGGTGACTGAAACCTTTAAGCAAGAGAGCTGAAAAAGGGAATCTCAAGACATCTAAAAGAACCAAATAGAGCAAAGCATTCAAGAAACACACACACACATATACACACACTCACACACCTAAATCCTATAGAATGATTTTCAAACTCCTAGACTCATCACCAAGTTGTGCCTATGTGTCTATATTAGACACCAACCAGTGTATCAAAGATGTTGAGAATTGACTTGACAAGGAAACATCCAAGGAGCTCCTATTTAACACTTCAATGGAAGTCCTATCCAGTACTATAAGAAAAGAAAAAGCACATAAAGGCACCCAGATTAGCAGATTATAAATGGGAAAAAAATGGTAAAATGATTATCTGTATAGAACCCCCCCAAAATGTAAATTAAAAAAAAAAAACTCCCAGAACTAATAAAGGAATGTAGAAATGCTCAGGATATACTATAAGGTCAACATATAAAAATCAATTTTATTTCTATATGTAAAAATGTATGACTGAAAACTGAAATTTAAAACAAAATAATGTCATTTATCATGAAAAATGACTGAGTGTAATAGAAGATACAAAGTGCCAAGCACAGTGGTGCGCATCTGTAATCCCAGCAGCTTGGGATGGTGAGACAGGAAGACAATTGTGAGGTGCTAGGCAACTCAATGAGACCCTGTCTAAATAAAATACAAAATAGGGCTGGGGATGGAGTTCAGTGGTTGGATGCCTCTGAGTTCAGTCCTTGGTACTCTCCCCACACTCCCCCCCGAAAAAAGATAGAAGGTGGCATAAAAGGGTAAGATTGGAACAAAAGAGAATCTCTATGATCTGCTCAACAGCAGCAGTGAGGTAAAGATATACCTAGTATGTTTTTATGTATAATTAGCAACATAATTTGACTTTTTTCTCTAAAAGTTTTATCTATAGCTTCAAAGGTAAGAAAAATAAAATTGTATCATAATGTGAAAATGGTCTTAGGATATTTTAGACAGCTTCCCAGATTGTAGTAAAAAGTATATAAAGGGCCCTTGAGCCTCCTTACCTCCATTATTCCCAGTACAAGGATATGGAATCTTATGGAGATGCGAAGAACAATCCAACGAAGCATTTCTAAGTGTTTTTTTTACAAATTTTAATTTACAGTCAACTTTGTTTGATCACAATTCAATCTAACTAAAAATAATACAATTGTTCCCCTAACTTAATTATGCAAAAATTTATAAACACTTGGATAAGATTTTCATCAACAAGAAAACTGAAATGACAATGATTAGCTACATGAAAAGTAGAAACACCATTCTAAAACTTATGGGATGTTTCAAATGATGTTCCTGAAAACAAATCAATAATCTTAATGATATTTATAATTAAAGGACAAAAGGCAAATAATTCCAATACTTACCTTTAATGGCTAAACTAGGAATAATAAAGCAAGAAAGTAGGGTGGAATGAATAAAGCAAAAATTAAAGTTAGTCATATAAAAACTGGGTTTATATCTACTTTCTCATTTTTTATGCTTTTTCCTTTCATGTGTTAGTTAGATCTTTGCTAATCATGTTTATGTTGAAAAGAGTAAAAGAAAATTAGAGGATTGAGAATGAGAGTTAAAGATATAAAAAGATACACAGCAAACAGTAAAGTAATTGTACAGAATAGAGCATGGAATTCTATGGCAAAGACCTAAAAACCTAAGGAAAAAATGTTCTAATTGCCCAAAAGTTCATAAATACCAAAATTTTCTCAAGAAGAAATCAAAGCACAAATGACTCAACAATTATAGACAAAATTAGACAACTAATTAGAGAAAAACTATTGAATGAAAGTCAATGGGAACTGGACTAAATTGGATCACTTTAAATCCATTTTAAATCATTAAATTAAAGTTTATTTGAATGCTTAGAAACAAGAGTGAAATGCACCTAATTAATGTTAAAAGTCAGCACAACCTTAATTTAAAAACTTTATTAGGGCAGGACAAATAGAAAACTTAGGCTAATCATAGTTATAGATGCATCAATTCTTAATATAAAACAGCAATATATCAAATGACTGGTACATTATGGCCACAGGGGATTAATTCAGGAATATAAGTTGTGCTGAGTTGAATAGTGTCTCCACCACCACCCCCAAAATATGTCCATGTCCTAATTTTCAGAAGATGTGAATGAGTCCTTATTTGTAAAAGGGTCTTTGCATACGTAATGAAAATGTCCAGATGTCATCTTCAATCATCCATAAGGGCCCTAAACCCAATGACAAACATTCTTATAAAAGCAAAGAGGAGAAAACAGAGGAGAAGGTCATGTGCAGACAGAGGCAGAGACTGTAGTGACAAAGCCACAGGAAGCCCAAGAACCACTAGGAGCTGGAGGAAGGAAGGAGGGGTCCCCTTCCAGTGTTGTGGAGAGATTTCAATAAATCACTGAGTCGAACTTAAAGCAGGACACAGAACCATCTTTATTCACCAGCTGGTGGTCCAGGGGGCAGACTGCAAGGCTACTCCCTTCGACCCCCTCCAGGGATCTAAGTATACCTTTTATACCCTAAGTAAAGCACCTAAGTTTACTAATCATAAATGGCTGTTGCTATGATTCAAGTCCACAAACAAACATCATGAGATCTAAAATCACAAGCAGAAGGGGAAGTGGGTCAAAATGACCCTAGTTGGAGTACAAGTTAAAGAACATTTACTAACATCTGGACAATAATTCTCTGACAGATTACACTGTCCAAGAAAAAAATGGAAACCAAAAAGAGAGCAATTTTACATTGTGTAAGAATTGCCATTTTGTGATTCTAAATATCTATGCTAAGAAACTGTTGTTGGGTACAGAGGTGGGGAGAAGCGTTTCTTATAAGACATGGAGTTTCAGGGTAAAATAGAGTCTGTTTAGTCTGCCCGTATAGCATGGCCCATAACACCAAACCCTCCAGAGAGTGGGTAGACTTTGAATTCAAATTTTGGTCCCAAAAACTGGAAAAAAAATGAGTTTCCATGTTTTAAATCACAGTTCCTGGTAGTTTATTATAGCTGTCTCAGGAAACTAATGCACAAATATATTTTAACATCAGAAAAAAAGCAGCCACTTTCCCCCCCAAAGTAACAGAGCAATATTGCCCTACCACAATGTTAAAAGTATGTTTGCTATTAAATAAGCAGTGCCTACATAGTAATACTTGTTATGATGATGATGATTATTTAAGAAGAACAGAATTAAAAACAGCTCTGAAACCAATGGCTCTCTAACTGGTACTCCTGGCAAGAAGGAATGGCCTCAAATATCCTATTAAACAGACGAAAGACCAAACTTCTTGGTAAACTTACTGATGGCATTTTCTTATGAAAATGGACATACCAATCCATTAAATCTATTCAGGAGGCAATACCCGCCCTGCCTTTATTATTTATTTTAAGCAAACTTGGAATTTGTGGTTGTAGCAAGTATGGCTCTCTGGAAAATGGAAGATAACTAAATTATCTGTGATTCAAGGAAATATAAAAAAGAGATGCTCCTTAACTGAAATGGCTTCCTTCTTTTCTAAGCTATATATGTTGCTTAGAAAGAACCTTATCTATTAGTCTGATGCTAAAACATTTCCTCATGCAAAGACAAAAGGGCACTTTGGGAAGCTATGTCTGATTTCTGTTGAAATTCCTCTAAGATGGGATGTGTCACTATTGCCTTAGTTGCCATATGTGTTTGAATCATTAGTAAATTTGCTACTGGTAGGATTTATGATTCACATGACCCTGCTCAACATTGAAACCCTTGATGTTTTCTCATGATGGAATATTCACCTGAAGAGTCCTACAAATCCATTAATATAAGAACTCAAAATATAAAGTTAATTGTGGAAAAAAATAATAAAAATATTTACTTGAATTAATATAAGAATCCAACCAAAAAATATAAACACACCAAGATAAATGACTATTTTCTATTCTGTAAAAAAATAGATATAAAAAATTTAAAATAAAATATAGAATATCTAAGAATAAATGCATAAGAAAATGCAGGGCCTATGTGAGGAAAATTATAAATCTGCTGGAGAGAGATCAGTAAGACTTTAACTGATGGATTCCACGATTTGGGATATAATGATTAATAACTTAAAAATGCCCATTCTCCACAAAATTATAAATGACTATAAGTGCAATTCTAATTACTATTACTAAAATGTTTTTGGTAAACATTCTAGGTAAAATGTCTTCAAGTATATGGAAGGTAGACGTAAAATAAAGATGAGAAATATGCAAAAGGAATAACAGTAATTGCTCTACCAGACACAAAACATATTCAAATATGACTTTATTTAAAATAATATCATATTCACATCTATATGAAAGTTTATAAAGCAAGGGGAAAGATCATAACATCTAGAAGCAATTTTATATATATATATATTCTTAATATATCACATTTTAGTTGTTGATTCAATGAGAATATTATTCCTTAATAAATAATGTTGGCAACTTACTATGCATTTGGAAGAAAAGAAATGGAAGAATAATAAATTATGCATATACAAATTGACAACTTAAGAAGAAATCTAAGAGATGAAATAAAAACCTTCATGTGAAAGAAAACTTTGAACCCATTATTAGAAACTATTAAATTTTTAACATGATTCAATAATAAAACTTTAAAACTGTTTTGTTTTTCTATTTTTATGGGGTGCTGGTGAGTAAGCCCAGAACCTCACACATACTAGGCAAGCACTCTACCACTGAGCCAAATCCCAAGCCCACAACATTAAAACTTGTGTTTACCCATTGAGAATAAACAATGGATTAAAGCTGTAGAAACTGAGTGATGTTCATGAACTATTTTTATAATAATAGTCAGATATATAGAAAATGCATAAAATGTAACTGTATTAAGCATATCAGTGATAACAATTATGTATATGAATATGCATATTTTTATTTCTGTGTATACAAATATTTACATAGAATCATAGACGAATGGAGAATAATGAAGCATGTATGGTAGTGTTTTGCTTTTTTTGGTTGTTTTTTGTTTGTTTGTGGTACTAGGGTTTGAATCCAGTGACACTCTAATGCTGAAGTACATACCCAGCCCTTTTTTATTTATTTTTATTTTTTAAATTTTGAGACAGGGTCTGGCTAAGTTTCCTAGGCTAACCTTGAAGTTGTGATCTTCCTGCTTCAGCATCCTGAGTTGTTGTGAGTATAGGCATGTGCTACCATGGTTTATGGTAATATATAAAAAAGGGTCACTTGGGTGTGAAAAAGAAAATCTTATGATTGAAAGAAAAAAACAGGACTTAAAGGGGAAATTTAGAAACCACAAAAAAATTACTATTAAAAACCATGTAATATATAATTCTACTTATGCAAAGTAAAAATATTTGATGGGACTATGATATCTATTATGGTTTTGATGATAAGGTGTCCACCAAAGCTGCTATATTAATGCAGGAATGTTCTGAGGTGAAGTTATTAGACCATGAGAGGTGTAACCTACCTCATCAGTCTGTCCTAATTTGAATGGACTGACTGGGTGGTAATTATAGGCAGGTGAGATTTAGATGGGGGAAGTGGGTCACTGAGGGCGTGCCCTGCAAGGGTACCTCTTCCCTGTGGCCCCTTCCTCTACCTCTCTCTGCTTCCCAATAATGAGGAGAGTAGCTTTCTTCCACTGGACAATTTCCCAATGACGTTCTACCTCATCTTGGGCCCAGCATAATGGAGTCAGCCATCTATGGACTGGGACCTTTAAAACCATAGGGCCCAAATAAACTTTTCCTTCTCTAATTTAGTCTTGTCAGGTATTTTAGTCACAGTTAGTCACAGTGACTCAAAAGCTAACTAAAAACATCTCTAAATGAAAATCCAGTTTCCCCAGGGAATTTTGAGCTAAGACCTATTTAACTTCAGAGAGCTCAGATCTATCCATTAGGTTCAGTCACAGTAGAAAATTAAGTAGCATCTGTTTTTAAGTCTGACCTAAACCTTCCTTTCACAGTTCTTATTATTTGGACAAATTAACAACAACAAAAGGATAATATGTCTTTTTTCTCATAAATGTATTGAAAGTTAGAATTTTAAAATTTTTATTTTAATCCTCCACAAAAATAGAGTTGTATGCAACTAAAAAGCATATAAATATCTTTTAAATTGGGGAACAATTCCTTATATTATTTCTAGTTATTTAATACTAATGTAAGTACCTTACGCAATAACAGTCAAATGTCAGCACTGTTAGGTAGCGAGTGACCCTAGCAGAGAGGTTGACTCTTTAGAGTGGAAAATGTCTAATTATTCTCTTTCTTTCTCTCTCTCTCTCTGACAAAATTACTATATTCCTTCACTCAAAATGTGACATCATATTATCTCTAGTAGGTATAAATTCTTTTTTTAAAATAATAGTATAAGCAACATAAAAATACGTTGACCAACGTGTCCAGCTGCTACCCAGATACTGAAAACATACATGAACTTCAACAAGATTTCCCCTACAACAAATTTAAATGAATGAACATGTTTACTATTTCACTTTCCCTTTCCAGATCCTACATAAGTTTTTCCTGTGAACAAACCTAAACAGAAGCACATAGGGAAGGAAATAGCTGGAAACATTTTTCTGTTTACCTAAATGATGCACTACAGAGCCAATGAAATCCATCCCTTGTCACCATGGTAGGTATGCATATCTCTTTCAACCAGGCTCTTTTCAGGTAAAGACGAGAACAAATTCTTTCTTCTGCCTACCATGCAGCTACTACATCACCTAAAACCCAAACTCTCTACCTAAAATAAGACTTTCTGCTAAAATTCTGAGTCACAGTCTACCTTTGGTATCATGTAAATTAAATAATGAGATAAAAGTTTAACTGCTATTAAATCATCCTTATTTTAGTAAAGAAATGGGAGGAAATTATTTAAGGACATTTATTTTAAAATGAAAAATGTGAAATCATAACTATTATATATCTTGTTTTTGAATTGATACCATGGTCATAATGTTTATAATAACCTTCTTAACACTACCCATTCCCTATACCCTTTGTCCTTAGCAATTACCTCAGTTGGGTAAGGTTTCTTGCCTGTGAAGTGACCAAATCTTCATTCTTTGAATGGACTATGTCATTAGTAATTCTATGTTTATTAGCTTATGTAACTTTTCATAAGTACTTTAGTCAAAGTACATGAAAATACTGAAAAAAGGCCTCAGAGTGCTTCTGCATTTCAGACATATTACTCTTTACTCTCTGTATTAGGCATTTTATTCTAAATTGATGTTTACTAAATTTTCTCAAAACTTAGCAACAAGCTTTTATAACAACAAGCTTCATTATCTCACACAGTTTCTGAATGCCAGAATCTGGATGAGTCTCTGTCTCAGAATGTATTACGTAGTTTTAGTCAAGCTAGTTGAAGCTACAGTCATCTTCATACTTCCCTCTGTGAGTCAACAAGGGAATGAAAGCTGGCTTGCAATGTGGTGGAAGCCACAGCTCTGGGGAACCCATCATGGAAATAACATCCAATACTTCTGCTGAATTATGTCCATTAAAAATAAGACACAATGTTCACCTCACACTCAAACAGAAAAACTATGCAAGGGTATCAACACCAGGAGGCGAGAATCACTGGGTGGATGGAGTGTTATCAGCCAATCATAACACTGCACAGAACAGAAAGATGTAACAGAAAATATATTTTCTACTATCAAGAAGGCACCTGTTGACATTTTTATATTTGATAATTTAACAAGTGAATTTAAACATTTCATCTAATGAACACCACTTTTATTATGTAACAGAAGTTCTGTATGATGTACAGAAGAAGCTTTGTATCATTTTAAAGCAAGGTGTTCAAACAGTAATTAATGGGAAAAAATAGATTACTCCTACCTGTAGTACTATATATAATTCAAAACAGGGTATTCTATATATAAATTATTTAATTTAAGAAAATCAGCTTCACGCTAATTTTTTAAAGAATGAGAAACCTGAAAAGAGTGTTGGACAGTAATTAATCTAGCCTCTTGAGGAGGAAACTCAGGTCTAGAACTTTACCATGAGTTATTTGAGTTCCCCAACCATTTTATTACTAAGTCTGGGAGGGAATATGCTGGAGCTAACTTGTACTGGCTTGCAAGGGATAAGTGTGTATGTCACTACCCAAGGCTGCTTTCAGGGACATCATGTCACGCTTATTCCAGCCACAGTAGGATATTGACACCATGGAAATCTGCCAATTTTATAAATCAGCTTTTTTTCCTCTCATTGAGCCAACTTTTTAACATTTCACCAACATAACACAGGGCTTTGGTTAGAATCCTGGCTTTTTGATATTCCTTATTTCTCTGTCAGCTACACTGATTGAATGCATTTATCATTAAAACACAAAAGGTGGGCTAATTATTCTGTGTAATGTTTTATCCTCCTCAGCCTGACCTGGCCTGTGTACATAATGTTTCTTCAGAAGTTATATTCAATCCAATGCACTGTTAATGAAATTCAGGCTTATATCTCTATAGTAATTACTGTGCCCTGGTAATCTTTGAAAAGATGGATGCCCATTTTCTCCATTTCAAAATATTTGCCACAAGAAAGCAATAACCCTTATTTAATGCCTTGCTATTGCGGTTATATTTTTAACACTGCAACGGTATTAGCCATACTCGTGGCTTTTCATGTGATCTATGTAACAATTAAATTTAAAAGCCTATTTCTTCTTATTATGCATATTATAGCAAACTCTGTTAATTTTACAAACTTTATCTCTATGTAGTCAACAAACAGATACAATACAAAACATAAAGAAACCAAAAGTTAATTTTTAAATATTTTATTTTAGAAGTAAGCATATTATTTGCTTTATCTTACCCTAATTTTCATATTCTTATTTCTTCACCTTTATTATTTTCTGTAATTATCATAACATCATATGGGCTTTGCTAATTAGTACTAGTAACAAATAAAACAAATCTGTCATTCTGGAACTAGTAAAGACTGAGCCACAAAGTTTTGACTCTTTGTTGATTATTTATTTAAGCAAGAATTTCACCAAAAACTGTTTATATGTAAACTATAATTTGGTGGCTATTTGGCAACAAAATCATTCTTTAAAAATTTACATTACTGTAATTAATTATACATGCTCATTAGTACAAGAATCTTTTCTTATACACACAGTGACTTGCTTATTAAATGGACAGGTAATCTGCTAGTTTTTTCTTAAAATTTATACCCAGAATCTTACTGTCTCTTACCATCTTCAAACCATCAGACCTGATCTAGCCATTATTTCTTACTTAAATCATGACAGTAGTCTTCTAACAAATTTTCCTGTTTCTATTCTTACCTTCTTATAACCAATTTTCCTCACAGTAGCCCCAAAAGATCCTCTTTTAAACAGTTTAAAAGATCTACTAAACCCTACAGTGACCTCCCATCCTACTCAGACCAACAGCCTAAGTCCATATAATGTCCTGCAAATCTCACATGATTTGCTTGTGTCTTCTCCAAAATCATCTCCATGATATATTTTTCAAAAATCTATTGATCTACTGCTGTCACTCACCACATGAAAAGATTAGTAAATAAAATATGTATCAACAGATGCAAAAAGATCCATAACACTAAGTAGATATTCACATCTTTAAAAAATTCTTGGTAAAACTAAAATAGATGAAACTAGGCAATATGTCCAATGATATGATACAATGAAGAGGTTAGGAAAATCCTCCCTCAAAAAAAAAAAAAAAAGTAAATAAATAAATAAACTAGTATAAAACCTGACTAGTAACATGATGTAAAGAAGTACAACAATTTCAGGACACTGTGAATACATGAAAACAAATTGAGCATTTATTCAAGAAAAACTGCTGAACTTAGTATGAGAAAAAAAGAGTGGAAGTCTGAGGGGGTCTTTCCTAGGGTAGCTCCACTCCTACCTCCAGCAAATGACAAAAGTTAATTAAAATAAATTGAATATTTAAGTATATGAGTACAAAATTATACTCAATAGCAAAATTTAAAACAGCCCAAAACATCATAACAATATTAGAGGTGAATGTACCATTGATGACTGCTCTGTGCATTAGCAATACAAAGAAAAATGTTCATCATTGATACCACTTTTCCAAAACAAACCATATTTCAGGATACACAAATGGCCAAAGTTGATGAAGTAGTGACCCTCACTAACAAATTTGAATTTTGTAAGTTTTCTGAACTATAAAATGCTATAATGGTAAAACTAAAACGATACCACTGCACCTATTTTCATGAACTATTAGTGTTTTATACATTTATTCTCTCCATAGCAAAAGGGAAAAACCCTGAGGAGAGAGTGGAAAGAGACAAACTTACATTTCTTAACCACACCCCTACCTGAAGACGAAAGAAAGAAATATTTATTTTTAAAAATCCAAGGCAAATATGAGAAAATGTTCACATCAATTAAATCTGAATGGGGATATGTGTCTGCTGTATCATTCTTATTCTTTTTAACAAGTATGAGTTTCATGAAAATTTGCAATAATTTCAAAAATATTTTAAAATATGTTGGTTGCTTGGTTTTCTTCATGGCTCTTTATCCCATCTGCCATAAGAACTTTGGTATAGTTATTTTCTTACATATATGCGTATATGTGTGTGTGTGTTTGAATTTACATTTTTCTGAACTATTTGTAGATAGTTAGGAATATATCTAATGGCCCTTTACTGAGTTTCATGTTTTTCTTAAAAATAGTTAAATTTTCCCACACAACCACAGACAGTATGGATTTCAGTAACTTTAACATTGATATAATACTGTTATCTAATTAATCATTCATATTTTAATTTTTCCAGTTGACCCAGAAATGCCCTTTCAGAACTTTTTTCCTCTCAAGTACAGTATCTGCTGTGGAGTCAGATATTGCATGTATGTCTGGCCGCTTCTAATCTCAAAATTTTCCACAGCCTTTCTTTGTCATTATGGCATTAGTATTTAAAAAAAAAAATGCAATCTCCTTTTTAAAAATAGAATGTTCTACATTTGGATTTGTCTAATGTTTCCTCCTGATTAGATTCAAGCTACGCATTCTCAGCCAGAAACAATAGCTGATATAGTGTCTGCCTTAGGGCAGATACACTGTATCTATGTCTTCCTTGTTGAACATATTAATTTTTATCACCTAATCAAAGTGTCTGTGAGTTCTTCACTGTCTAAATACAGTCTCTCTTTGCAACTAGTAAGCATTTGTCATAATGAATACTTTCATTTTGATTTAGAATTCTACTATAAGTAAACTACTCTCCATTTTCCTTAACTATAGGATCTATCTACCTATTTGTTATCAGGATGAACTAATGAATTTCGAATTTTCTAGTTTTTTCAATTAATTACTATACTTCTATATGTTGATACTCAAATTTTCTCAAGCAAGTGGAAGTTCATTCAAGCTGGTTTCTGAGTCATTATTGCATGCCTTTGGTATTTCTCTACAACTTTCAAACTTTCTATTCCAGGTTCATACCATACTCTATCACAATGTGATATCAGCCACCTTTTGAAGTGGCCTGTCCCTTTAGTGGGAATGTAACAGAATTTTTTTTTTGGGGGGGGGGCAGTGGTACTAGGGTGTTAGAGTCTGTAAACAAGTCAGGATGGCGCCTGGCAAAATGCCAGAGGGAGTGGTTTGTGAAGTAACACCAGCGAGCCATTAAGTGTGGAGATTTCTTATTGGTTGACTGCTGTATCTAGTTTATGCTAATTAAGATAAGCTGTGTGGAATGTATAAATACACCTCCTGTCCTACAATAAAAGGCTTCCACTCCTGCTGTATCAATCTACACAAGTTGTTCGTCACCCCCCAGGTTATTTTGCTGCAGCCGGACTGCGGCACTAGGGATTGAACCTTGGGACGCTTACCTACTGAGCCACATCCCCAGACCTTTTTTGTTTTATTTTGAGGTAGGGTCTCAATAAGTTTCTCAGGGCCTCCCTAAGTTGCTGAGGCTGGCTTTGAAGTTGGGATCTTCCTTCCCCAGCCTCCCAAACTGCTGGGATTAGAGGCATGAGCACCTGGCTTAACAGAATTTTTTCTTAAATGTCTACTTTAAAGTAACTGAGAGCTACTGACTTAGCCAGACCTTAGAGGGGCAAGCTCTGAATTAACAGGGGTACAATGGTGAGGGGGATTAACATGCTGTATCTGATTTTGTGCCTTAGTACATTTGCTAATTTTGAACACTGGCAAGGAATATAAGAGTTCAGAAAAGGGAAAGGCAATATGGTTATACTAGAAATCTGAGAAGCTGGGACAGCATTTCCAATTTAACACATGGAAAACCATCATTAGAAGCTTAAGGGACCAAAACCCTCTGGAGATGTGTAGGATCTAAAATTTCACATATTACTAGGAAGGGTTTTCCTGAAAGAGAAGAGAGATGCAGACAGTCAGAACAAATATTCAAGTAATTAATAGCTGAGAATTTTCCAACAGCAAAATCCAAAAACATTAATTCAGAGATTCAAATGGACCCCAAACAGGATACAATAGAAATTATCTTTAGGATCAGTGGAGAGTGGCAGAGCAAAAATTAAAAAAGAAGAAATATATCAAATAGAGAACAAGGAAGTCTTACCTCACAGCTGATATCTTCCCATAAACAATGAAAGATAGTAATTGAAATAACAGTCTGATGTGTGCATGTGATTTCATGTGTGTTGTGTGTAAAATTACAGATGAAGGTAAATTGTCTAAAGATTTCTTTTTGTATTTTTAGTTGTAGACAGGCACAATACTTTTATTTTGTTTATTTAGTTTTATGTGGTGCTGGGGATCGAACCCAGGGCCTCACACATGCTAGGCAAGTGCCCTACCAATGAGCCCTAGCCCCAGCCCCTAAAGATGTTTTTAGACTAAAGGTAGAAAACAAAATCAGATACTCATTAAAACAAATATGATTTTTCTTCATCTGACACGACTGAGTAGGAAGACCAGATTTACCATCCTGCTTTAAACAATTAGAACATAAAAAAATATGTTTAAAAATCATTTTTAGACATTAGACAATAGGAAACACATGGTAGTGATTCCAAAAAGAAAAGAAACAAGCAAGGGATTCCATTATTTGTCCCAGCTTACTAATTGGAGAGGCTATTCAGGACATGGGTAGGAAAAGCAAATCCAATAGGTAGGTATAAAAAAAAAAAATACCAGAGAGCAAAAAGAGGCACAGAGACGGAGGTCCAGAGATATTCAGGCAGGTCTTCTTTGAGTCTTCAGAATATTGATCAATACATGTATGTAAAAAAACTCTGACACCAAGGAGAAACACACACACACACACACACATACACACACACTCACACACAAAAGGATCCATCAGAATAGTTTCTGGGACTCTTACAACATTGGAAATCTTTGGTGTTACCACCAACCAAGATAAAAATTTCTATTGAAAGGAAAAATAGTATTTACATACAAACATACATATTCACACATATGGGTATTTCTGAAAATTTACTAAAGTATACCTCTAAGATAGGCACACTTAATTGTACGTAAGTTATTCCATTTTTTTAATTTAAAGAAAAGAATACCCAATGAAAATCTACAACTAAAGTAATGTAATAGTTTACATGACAAAAAAACCATCAGATATACTTAGCAGTAAATTGGGTGCTACCAAGGAAAGAAACAATGAACTTGAAGACAAGTCAATAGAAACAATTCTGACTGAAACTGGAAAGAAAGAAGAATGAAAACTCCTATTTCCCCTACTTTAAAACCCTTCGTTGGACTTCAATTGCAATAGAAGAAAAATGCAACTTCCTTATCACTCAAGTGATCTGTGAGTCCCTTATGGCCTGAGCCCTTTCTTCCCCTGATCCCATTCTTTCCTTGCTCACCAGGCTCCACACTGGCTTCTCTATAGCTCCTAGAAAATGCTGAACTCCTTACACAGAGGCTTTGTGCCTGAGCTGCTTTTCTGCCTAAAGGGATCTTATCTCCAATTTTCACATGGCTGGTTTCTTATTATTTTTATCACAGTTCAATCATTACTTTCTTAAAGAGAGCTTTCCTGATAACCTTATTTAAAATAAACTACTGTCTTCCAGTATCACCATGTGTTATTATTTATTGATTTATTTACTCACATGTTTATTGTGCATCTCACTCCACTAGAATTTATGTTTTACGAGTCTGGCAATCTTGTTTGTCTTAAAACTGTGTCTGGGACATATATAAAAGCTTCTTAAACATTAATGTGTGAGTGAATGAGAGAATTGATTTTGCTGGGTAAAGAGAGACATGCCTGGGAACAATACAGATGTAATCCCTTTTCTCATTAATCTTATACTGGAGTGTAGAAATCAGAAAACTAGGCCAACTATTAAAATGTAGGATGATAAGAGTAATTGCAGGGAAATAAATTATATCTTCAGAACTCTTATGGTTTAGATATGAAGTGTCCCCCTCAAGTTCACGTGTGAGACAATATAGGAATGTTCAAAGGAGAAATGATACTCGTTATAACCTAATCGGTGGATTAATCTATTTGATAGGCTAATAATTTGAATGGATTAATGAGTGATAAATGTAGGCAGGTAGGGCATGGCTGAAGGAAATAGGTCATTGGGGACATATCCTTTGGGATTATATTATCCCTGGCTCCTGTACTCAAGCTCTCTCTGCTTCGAGCTCTCTCTGCTGTTTCGAGCTGAGCAGTTTTCTTCCACCCACACCCCTCTGCCATGATGTTCTTTCACTTAGGCTCAGAGCTATGGAGTTAGCCATCCATTCACTGAACCTCTGAAACCATAAGCCAAAATAAACTTTACCTTCTCTGAGCTGTTGTTTTGAGGTATATTGGTCACAGCAGTGCAAAGTCGACTAGATTCAAGAACCACAGGTTGGCCACCCCACCTAAGCTGTACTGGCATTTGGATAGAGGTGCAGGCAATCAGGCAAGTTTACTTGAGGAAATGATTTCTAAACTAATATCTAAGGGATAAGAAGGAATTAGCTTCATAAAGGGGAATGGAAGAGCAGCAGAGGAATCAGGGACAGAGTTGACTCTATGGGAAGCTAAACCTGTTCAAGAAAGCTCTGTGAAGCTGGACTGAAGAGCATAAGGGAGAGAGTGGTAAGAGATGAAGCCAGGGAAGTAAGTAGCTGTAAGTTCATACTAGCCTTTTCAGATGGTTTCAACCAGAGGAGGCAGGTGAAAAGGGTACCAGAGAGTTGCTGGATAGCAGATTTAATTGAGGGAGGAAGGCACACACATCCCAGCAAATGATGACCCTAAGGCATAGGTGAGAAGTCTGTCCTTAGCACTGATTAGCATCAGGAGACAATTACTGAATATCTTCCATCTTCCCAATTAAAGAGAAAGTGGAGTGACTTCCTGAGATGTAGTGGCACTCACCCCTTCCATATATTTTTCCTTAAATAAAAGGTAAATGAACAATAAATATAGTTTAAAGCCAAGGTGTCTCAAGGGATAATCACAATGAATTTATTGACTCTAAACCAGAAAGTTCAGTGTTTGTAATTCACCAAACATATGAAAGATTAACCATTAAGCTCTTGAATGGTTTCCACTTATAGAGTATAAAATTTTCATACAGCATGCATGAAGCTATTCTTTTAGTATTGTAATTCTGCTATTTAAAAAAATATAATTCACATAACCTACACTTGGTCACTTTAAAGTGGTTTTTAGAATAACCCCCTATGTTATGCAACTATCACCATTATCTAATTCCAAATTTGTATCATCCCCCCAAAACCACAATATTGCACCTACTAACACTCATTTTCAATTTCTGCCAGCCTCATCCCATGGCAACCACTACATAACACTTGTTTTAAATTATAAATATTAACATTAGTGAAAATGTTCATACAGATATGCTTGAACAAATCTAATTCCCATTGAAAGGCAAAAGAAGTGCTTCCTTCACTTTTATCTACTTCTAGATTAACTTTCTATAGAATCAACCTGTAAACTTTTCCATTAAGTAGGACAATTTATTTTTTAAATGAATTTTTTCTTTATAGTAATGTAATTAGCATCTTAATAGTCATAGTTTGAGGTTTAGTTTTTGAAGAGTCAATTAAACATAAATTCATAATGCCAACTCATACCATGCTGCATTTTTGAGACTGTAGTAATGTATATGCACTTGTACATCATATGTTATTGAATTTAGTCAACATAATTAGATGTATTGTATAATTACTACAGTATGCAAACCTCCTTAAATTGGCTAGAGTACAGTCAGCATTCACATTGCTTCATCTTTACCTAGTCTAGTGCCTCTGTTAGGCAAGGAAGAAATCTGAGCCTCCTTCTCTGAAGTATCCCAGACTCTATCTGACCTCCATCCTTTCTGGGCCTGAGATAAGCATCACCTCCCCAAAACAACCTCACCTGATCACTTTCACATATAGACTTTCCCTTTCTGGAATCATTCATTAGCACTTATTCATTTTGGATACTTGATGAAACATTGTGTTACAGTTTAATTGTGTTAACAAAAACAATGAGAATGGTGTGATTTTTTTTTTAACTTGACAAATCTTTTACATCCTGATGAGTTTTACAACCATGGTCCCTGCAGAAAGAATGCACTCATTTCAATGATTCAGCCATTGCTCCAACCATTTGTTGAATCCTGTTTTGAAATTGTCACAAATAACACATTTCAAACCACACAGGCCATTTTTCAAAGGTAGCCTTTACTGATGAAAACTAGTTTTCCTTTCTGAATTGATCTTTAATCTCATATACCTGCCTGACTACAACTCTAACCTCAGAGTCTGAGCTGTTGATTACTCTTTAATTTCAGAAAGAAAAAAAAAAGAAACTCCCCCATGAAAAAAATGGGGTATATAAACTCTTTCACAAATTTCTCTGAAAATGTCTAAAGAAAAAAAAATGTCTAAATAATACTACACATAGAGGGACCTCTAGTAGATCTAATGCATGAATTTCTCCTTCTAGGAGTTCCTGAACTAATTGGAAAAGCATACCATAAAAGATCCATCTATAAACAAGATGCCTTATTTTCAGTAAATGTATGCAAATTTAAATATATGCATATTTTAACTTTAACTGTATATATAGTCTTATTTTAAGTAAATGTGTGCAAATTTAAATATATGTGTATATATATATATATATATATATATATATATATATATATATATATGGCTTATGGGATGTGAAAGGTACTTCATAAAACAAAATTTCACAAATTAGATTTAAACTAAAAATGAAAATCAAGAAAAATGAAAGATTATGGGCACCACTAGGCTGGCAGGTTCCCTCAATATCTAAGGAAACCAGACTGAGAAAACCTGTTATATTTTATACAAATAAGAGGAAATGAAAGATGTTTCTTTCAGAGTTCTCACTTTCTGATAATAAAAAGTGTATCTCATTTTTAAAAAAAGATCCACAATCATGAATCCCCATATTTATATGCTAAATTAGTATAACAAATGGCCCTTTCTTATCTTTTCTTAAATTTAAACCCTACGAGGGCAAAGAATATATTTTGCTCATTCACAAATATCAGATGTACAAAAATGTTTGATGGAGGAATTCTAGAAATGAGTAATTAGACTCCTTGATAATAATTTTTCGCTCAATACTTGGTCAACACAAATGATACTGTAAACTAAATGTGAAGAACAGTGGATAATTGGAAGAACAGAAAAGCAAGACATTAAAAACAAGTCTTTTAAAAGTTGACACTAATACAGAGCTTTTGCTTAGAGGGTCCATAAAACTAACAGATGTTCCTGCTACTCCAAGGTCCAAACTGGGACTCTTTCTTTAGGGATTCAAGAGATCTATCCTGGGAACCATTTTATCTAAATTGCATAGGATTATAGAGAACATAAATAACAAATAATGAAGAAGCAGTGTTTTCTGTGTGTATTATTTATGAGGATAACTTATGTTGGATATGATTTGGGTATGTTACCCGAGCGTGGTTTCCAGTATGATGGTGTTCAGGTCATGGAAGCTATAAGAGATGGGACCTACTGGAAGGTGAGTAGGAATTGAAGGTTTAATATAATTCTCTCAGTACCCTGCGAGAGTTAGTTGTTATAAAAAGAGCACACCTGGTCCATGAATCCTTCAGACTTCCTGCCTTGCAACATGACCTCTTCCTCTCACATGTACTCCTACCAGGATGCCATCCACCATGTTGTAATGTAGTCAGCAGGCTTTCACCAGAAGCTGAATCAATGTTAACACCAAGCTCTTGGACCTCCAGAACTGTGAACTAAATACAACTCTTTTCCTTATTACTCAACTCAGGTACCATATATATATATATATATATATATATATATATATATCAATAAAAAACTAACACAGAGGATTAGTTTAACATGCTTAATATGGGGCAAAGGCAATGCGAACTAATTGGAGATAGAGTATGAAATTTTGCTTTATGAGTCACATTTTTTAAAATTTTAAAAAAATTTTTAAATTTTTCTTTAAAAATATATACAATTAAAAACCCTGCAAATTTAGTAGCTTAGTTCATTTTATATTGTGTTTTCTTTAATAACTATAAAGACAAGGAACATTTCTTTTTTGCTAGATCTCAAGCGGTTCTAATACCTTGTAAGCAGCCAATAACTATCTGTTTATACAAAATCGTTTTCCAACTAGAAAAATAACATAATTCAAAAATTTTTAATCTACCTCACTGATAATGAACAATATGACATTGAATTGAATCTGTCAACTTTATAAAATTAGCTTGAGTTGAAACAGAACTGACATCTTCCATACAATTTTTCCTGTTGATCTCACGGTCGTATTTGATGATACTTCAGTGTTTCTAAATAAATGAAGACATTTTCCACTCTATTAATGAACTTAGTTATTCTGAAGGAAGATAGTTATTCTGAAGGAAGACTCAGAAAGCCACTAAAAAAGGAGGTCAATGTAAAGTTCTTTGGGGGGGCAGGAATGGGTATTAAAGGAGATTTTAATAAATATAAAGTCAACTATTTGCAGGTTCTGATATAAAAATATCTCCAATCCGCTGGTCACACTCTGTTACTGTCTCAAGGAAAATTTTAAACAAAGGTCTTTTTTAGTGAAGAAATATGAGTGTTGATGTTCTTAACTGTAAATTTTTTTCATTTTCATCCTCTGCAAATAGACTAAGAAACTTAAATGTCTCATTTTCTCAACAATTAACTTCTCATCCAAATCTCAAACATCATTTTCATGGTATCCATTTTATTGTATGCAGTTAAATCATTCAATTTTTTGCCTTGCAATTAATTGGTTGTAAGTATTCAGCCTTGAAAAAAAATTGCTATATAAGCAAACATTGTGGTACACTCTTCAATAAAGTTAACAATGTACTAATTCATGTAGACAGATCCTTACCCTTTGATACAGTGCATTTTCCCTCAAAAAGGGAAAGTAGATATTAAGAGGCAAACTTGAAAACTAATAAAAAGTGTCACTCCATGTCACAGATATAGAAGAAGCTAATAGAGTTAGTTACCTTCTATTTGTTTACATGTCTAAGAGACAAAAGAGGAATATTTTTAAAAGAAATACTTTGAATAGTATTATCCTTTTGCTACCTTATCAAAGAAACTACCACAAAGAGGTTGTCCTTTTGACTTTCCTACTGATTTGTGGTGGATAAAGAGGTGGCTATAGGCATATCTGTAGGGCAAAGTGTTTGGTTGGTTATGACTTGGCTCCATCTGCACATGAAATCTCTTTAGATACATTTTTTCCCTAGTCAGTGATGTTTTATAAAAATCACACATTAGTTGCTGAAATGTGTTCACAAGTTTTGTTGTTTTTATCATTAATCCTGGTGTAAATTAACATGTCTTCAAAGACATATTTTAAAAACAGATATCTAACCTATCTGCCAAAAATAATTATCTCAACAAATCATGTGCCTCTTCACATACTTCATCCCTTCCTTTAGATTTCTTTCCATTCTTCACATTCTTCCTTTTTTTCCTATACTTCCTGATTGATCATCAATTTGTACTTCTTACACTTCTAAAGACTAGTGACCTAATCATATTTTGCTCTTTTTAAAATATTTTTTAAGTTGTAGATAGACCTTTATTTTTTATTTATTTATAGGCAGTGCTGAGAATCGAACCCAGTGCCTCACACATGCCAGGCAAGTGCACTACCACTGAGCCACAGCATCAGCCCATGTTTTGGTCTTGATGTATGATCTGGTCCTATTTGCATTTCCTGGTCATAATAACACCAGGTATTTCATTACACAAATCTATCACATTTTTCCAAACACTGTCTGTACTTTAAAAATTTCTGTACTCCATACCTTTGAGACCAAATGGAAGTTCACCAAAATCAAAGGTTCACAATTTTGTGAACGTACCACATGACAACATATTTGTTTAAAAATTGGATGCTTTTTAAATCTTTGAGAAAAATTCACAGCATAGAGAGATGATTTTCCTGCAACTCAGCACATGTGTGTTCACAAGTATGTCCAATTTGAGTAGCTCTGTAGAAAAGAAATGCTACAGGAATGGAAGAGGTAGCCCTGAGCCCTTCAAATAATGTTTAACTAAATGCCAAGTCTTGTATCTTCTGACCCAAAACAAAGATATTTTTCTTTCTACTTTATCTCTCTATTCATATGTGACTACCTTTATATGGTTTGTGCATGAGAACTCATTCAAACTAGCAAAATCCTGTTAATTCTTCTTTCCTACTACTGTTTACTATAGTAGTAGAAAATGTTTGAACATTTCCTGTGGTGAGCCGCTTCTGCCGTTTCTGCAGACTATGGTCGCCATTACAAGATGGTGCTGGCTCTGCTGTGGTCTGTGACAAACAACTCCTTATTTGGGAGAGTTGGCGCATGGTTTTTCACCACCCTATGAGAAAGCTCCATGTGGCAGCTTCGCATTGGGGCTTGAGATGCTTTATTAAGGCTGGGAGGGGCATCCGAGGGAGGAAAGAAGAAGAAATATCAAGGGCCTGAATAAACTGCTGAAAGAAGATTCCTGAGTTGCGTCTTCCTTGCGGGCAAGGGGTCGCGACAAGTGGTGCCAAAACCTGGGAACCAGAACTTTCAGCAGTCAGGGGTGGTGCACCGGTTAGTCCCAGGTAAGTGGGATCCGCAATCAAAGCGGGGTTAGTCCCAATAAGTGGGATCCGCGATCAAATCGGGGTTAGTCCCAGGTAAGTGGGATCCGCGACCAAAGCGGGGCAGCTCCTCTGTAAAGAAAGAGAGAGCCTTACATTTTATTGCAGCTGCACTGTGTACTTTCGCTTTTACTTTCACTTTTGTTTTTTGTGCTTCTTTTGTTGTTGTGTCATGGGTGCCGCATCTTCAAGTCCGCTTCTCCTGGCCCTAGATGGCCTGTTACGTTCCAAGGGCCTGGAAGTGAAACATAGTACTTACAATGCCACTCATTTCAAGGCCTCCCCTTACTGTATAACTTTAACAACAGTGCCAACTCCTCTACAGGAGTAGGTTGGTCCTGGTTTCAATGGCTGATTTCCAATGAGAAGGGGGCTTCAGCCGATATTTCTGCATTGGCTCAATTGCTGGGAGCCAAAAGCTGGCTGGCTAATGTTTCTGGCACTGTTAGGGAGAGTGAACGAGGTAATAGACTTACATCTGTTTCGTTCAACTCTCTGCTATATAATGCCACATTGCCCCCTGCAATGGTCTGTGTCCAATCCCCGTTCTTGCTCCTTTTGGCTAATGACACCTCGTCGGGGATGCTAGATTGTTCTAATGTTACCTGTCTCTTATCTGAGTGTTGGAATGGTTCTTGGACTGTAGCAGTGGTTATGAAAATTCCAACTTTTGTCCCAATCCCAGTCACTGCGGACCCAGATAAATTCCCCATTGTTGAGCTACTTAGAGTCCGCAGGGATTTTGGAATTACGGCAGCTATAGTGACAGCTGTGGCAGTGTCTGCTGCTGCAGTGGTTACGGCCGGAGTGGCCATGACCAGTCAAGTACAAACTGCTGCCACCATTAATCAAGTTGTTCAACAAACTTCCACCATACTTGAATCCCAAAATACAATTAATCAACATATTTTGTCAGGGATTTTAGCTGCCAACCAAAGAATAGATTTACTCCAAGCTCAGGTAGAAGAATTGGCTGACTTGGTGCTTTTGGGTTGTGTTGACCAACGTGCACATTTATGCATAACCTCTGTCAGATTTAATGATTCCAGGAATGCCTCCCGCATCATTGGCGAATATTTGGCCGGAAATTGGTCCATGGCAGCGGAAGACATGATCCAGTCTCAACTAACCCAGACAGCTGTCTTGAACAGTACCCGTGTCGATCCCGTGACTTTGGGTCAATTCACCGATTGGATATCTTCTGCTTTTTCCTTCTTCAAAGAGTGGGTGGGGGTAGGCATTTTTGGTGCAATGTGTTGCTTCGGTATGTTCCTCTGTTTGTGGTTTCTCTGTCGCCTTAAGGCCCGCAGTGCTCACGATAAGGCTATGATCATACAAGCTCTTGCAGCTTTAGAAAATGGCAACTCACCTCAAGTCTGGCTTGCGCATCTTAAACAGTAAACCTTTGACATGGTCGTTACACCCCAAGTTATTATAACATTGCACTGGGATCGACATGACTTTCCTTGTTATTCTCTTAGTGTTGGAAAGCCCTTGCACTCTGCCGGTCTTACTGCCATTGCACGCAGATGGGTTTCCACACTAGTGCTTTTCTATCGCCTTAAAGCCGTGCCTTTCTTTCAGGGTGCTGTCAACTTGTTTGTCGTTATAAACAGCCACAGTTCAGCCTCAGCTATCCCCCTTCGTCCACCATTGTCACGATACAGGATGCGAGGCAAGGCACTGCACTTGAGTGATCCTTGACGTGGACCTCAAGGAGAGCATGTCCTATTGCATGCGGGTTAGACGCGTCCACGCCCCGCCCCACGAAAAAAGGCGTCGGCTGATATGGCCTCAGATCTGGGGAAGGGCCCTCCTTAGGACTGAGCCATACTATGCAGCCACTTCTGCACAGTGGGATAGGACCTCTACTCTCGCCTGTATTGTTTTAAGAAAACAGAAAGGGGGAACTGTGGTGAGCCGCTTCTGCCGTTTCTGCAGACTATGGTCGCCATTACAAGATGGCACTGGCTCCGCTGTGGTCTGTGACAAACAACTCCTTATTTGGGAGAGTTGGCGCATGGTTTTTCACCACCCTATGAGAAAGCTCCACGTGGCAGCTTCGCATTGGGGCTTGAGATGCTTTATTAAGGCTGGGAGGGGCATCCGAGAGAGAGAAGAAGAAATATCAAGGGCCTGAGTAAACTGCTGAAAGAAGATTCCTGAGTTGCGTCTTCCTTGCGGGCAAGGGGTCGCGACAATTTCCTACTACTATAGATGGGAGTACATCGGAAGAAAGAGGAAAGGAATATGTTCCCAACTTAATTCCTAAAAACCTTTAGTCTCTATATAATGAAAGGGAAGTGTAGTACTAGGCTGGTCTCATAAAAGCACTCCAGCTCTTTCTGAAACTTCTGATTTTATGTGTCTATGTCTCCTACTTTTCTACCTCTTCACCCTAGCACCTCTTACACTGCCTAAGTGGCATAAATCTATACCTCAAAAATTTCTTGCTACAGAGTAAAGACATAAATGAAACAACCATTTGAGAAAGCAAACACAGGATTTGTGCTCGCCTTAACAAAATGTGGTGTCTGATGAGAATGACTTTTGAAATTAGCCTGAGTCCTCCAGCCTTATCCATCTGTATATATTTGGTCTAAAATTAGAATAAAAACCTGACTTCTCTGCAGAAAGTTAGAGGGAGATTCTGTTGTAGGCTGGGATCCCTGGGAAACATACCCAGAGAAAGAGAGAGAGATTTCATCCAAAACAATTGACAAGTGCTCTAGAATCAACTTCTGTGTAAAGGGAGCCCTCTCCATTAGTAGAACACAATATGACAACAGTAGCAACTCCACCAAAATAAAAAAAAACTATTAAATGGGTAGAGAGAGGCCAAAAGTAATAAAATAGATATTCTTCCATTCTCTGAGAATAGAAAATGGAAATATACACTAGAAAGAAACTTCCCCCATCCCCACATATATATACCTAACATATATATTCCCTGATAAATTCCTTAATAAATAGACAAAAATCCTTATATTAAAAAAGAAATGCTTAAGGAAGACTGAAAACAAATGCCTACAAAACTTAAATCTTGTAAAGATGTCAAACTTACCCAATTTTTCTACAAAGTCAATGCAATTTCAATACAAATCCTCAAGATTTGTGTCAACTTGAAAAAACATATTCCAAAATTTATACATCAAAGTAAAAGGTCAAAATATTCAAATTATACCTTAAAAAGAATAATGAAGAATTCATGCCCTATTAGCTGCCATAATTAAGACATTATGACTACAGTGGAGCAATAGACAAGTAAACCAATATAACAAACTAATTATATATATAATATTTCCTAAATTTTTCACTGCAAAATAGTAACAGATTCTTTCAGGAAATGTAACTAAGTTATATGGAAAAAATAGATCTCTACCTTATCCCATGCACAAAAATTAATTTCAGATAAATTACAGAACTAAATATAAATAACAACATTATAAGTCTTTTTAAAGCTAATACAAGTCAATATGTTCATCACTATTTGTTAGGAACTCTTAAGCAAGACTTTTTTTAAAAGCTAAATTTCCCACTTAAAAAAGTAGAATTTCTATTTATCAAAATACACAGTCAAGAGATCTAAGGAAAACTTCAAAATTGGAGAATATATTTGCATTATGTTTATTTGATAATGTGCTGATATTCAAGATAATGTCTTATATAATACTGTTTATTATATAACATATAACTATGTCTACATATAATTATATAATACACATAATGTCTAGAGATCAAAATATATAATGTATGTCTAGGGATGAATAGAAAATGGGTAAAACATCTTAATAAAAGTCTTTGAAAAGAAGAAATATTTAAAGATGCTTTATTGCACACATTATTAGAAAAATGGGAACTGAACCTATATCATACTCATCATGTTGAATAAATTCAAAAGTCTAACAATTCAGACTATTACAAGCTACAGGTATGAGTGCTATTTTGTATATCTGCATGTTAGCTTTGAATACAAAATGGGTAAAAGATATTAATAAAAAGAGGAAATATTTTAAAAGATGCTTTATCTCACATGTTATTAGAAAAATGGGAACTGAACCAATTTCACACTCAACTGATTGAATAATTTCAAAAGTTCAACAATTCAAACTCTTAGGAACTGCAGGTATGAGTTTATTTGGTACATACCTGTGTTAGCTGTGACCAAAATATGCAGCAAGAACAACTTGGAGGAGAAAAAAGTTTATTTTGGCTCACTGTTTCAGAAGTTCAGTCCAAGTTCAGCCAGTTCCATTACTTTGGGCCAGAGGTAAGGTGGCATCTTATGGCTGAAGTGCCTGACAGAGAAAAGCTGCTAAGAACATGGTACCTCCACCAGCCACATCCTACCTGCCTACTGTTACCACCCAGACCATTCAAACTAGGTTGGCCTATTAGGTTACAGCTCTCACATTACAAGCATTTCATCTCCAAACATCTTACCTCCCTTTCAAGAATCATTTAATGTCATCCAGTAAAGTGGAAAGTATACATAGCCTATGACACTATAGTTCTCATCCTAGGCATAATCATGGAGGAGCTCTTGCACATGGGAAACTAAAAACATGTAAGAGTATTCATTGCTGAATTCTTTATAGTAGTTCCCAAATGGAAAACATCCAAATATCCATAAAAAGTAGAATTTGAAAAGTAAAATTTGCACAAGAGACAAGAAAATAATTATAAAACATAAAGGTAATTTTTTTCCTTAGCAGGAAGGGGATATCAGGAAGAGATGTGTATGGGAAGATTGATATATTCTGTGTCTTTAGGTAAGTTTTTTGTTTTGTTTTGGGTACCAGGGATTGAACTCAGGGGCACTTGGCCACTGAGTCACATCCCCAGCCTCATTTTGTATTTTATTTAGAGACAGGGTCTCACTGGGTTGTTTAGCTTTTCATTTTTGCTGAGGCTGGCTTTGAACTCGTGATCCTCCTGCCTCAGCTTCCCAAGCCGCTGGGATTACAGGCATGCACCACTGCACCAAGCTCTTTACATATTTTCATGTTAGTTGAGAAATTACCATGATAAAGCACTATTTTTTATAAGCAGATATGTCTAAAGCAATTTTTTACTATGCATAATATTATATATGTTATTCTAGATTAATTTCATTTTTTCTCAAGTTTAATCTTCTGACTTGTGTTTTTTGATAAAATATTCAAACCGCCAAAAGGTTGGAGATAAATAGGAGGTCAATTTTAATTGTTTCATAGAAAAGGTGACATTAGAACTACACTTGGAAAGGTACATGGAAATATATTAAGTACAAGAAAGCATGAGCAGAGATATGCTTAATGATTGACAGAGTAGTTTGACTAGTTCACAGATTTATGTATGTAAATAAATGAAGTTAAATCCAAAAAGGTGAAAAAGTAACAAGATGCTTACACAGAAATACATGTATTCGTAAAAATCATTATCTGCATCATTAAAGCTATGTACTTAGTTTATATAAGTTAGACAAACAACCATAAAATGAATCTCATCAAACATACAAAACGAGAATAATACATTTAATTTTGTATGATATCCCCTGATAATAATGTCCTTAATTGGAAAGGAGAAGCAACCTAATTCTTAATTGAAGAGAAAAACATGCAATTAAAGCTTACCCTAAATAAATCACATTCTAGCTCCTTCTTGGTAACTATTACTATCCAGAACCTGTAAGACACATGTCAGGAATTTAACGTTATTACAATCATTTTTTTTCACTCTGTACTTATTTTCTTATTATCATAAGCACCCTGTGGTTAATATGAACAATATTAGGTGTTGGTATTTAGCATATAGTACACTCAGGCATGTTGGTAACTAATAATTTTTCTTCCCTTCTAGTGTTCTCAGGAATCCTTTCTTCCTTTCTTTGGGTCTCTTCTCCTCCCAGAATACATTTTTGTAACTAGAGCCATTTATTTTGAAAAGAAGGTGGCAAAAGAAAAAAAAAAAGAAGAAGAAGAAGAAGTGCATGTCATTCACATGCTCATTGAGATTCTGACTACATAAGCTCTGCCTAGTATTGACCTATTTAGTGCTTCCTTTATTGAATACTCTTGACCATATAGGTGTATTTGCTAAAATGCCATGGTAGTTGGACATCATTAGATGATTTGTGCTACTACTATTAGCCATTATAAAAGTCCAGGTGATTTCTAGTATCCTCTTCTACTAGCACTACTTACTGGATCTCTGAGATAACCAAGGTTTTTTTGTTTTTGTTTTTGTTTTTGTTTTTTAATAAGTGCAACAGGTTCTTTCAAAAACTTACAAATTGAGAAAAAAAATGTTGAAGGGAGATTTTTTTTTCAAATTCTACTTTCAGGCATTGAAATTTCCTGTTCAGTGATCCAGAAATTAATACAAATGCTTTACGACATTGCATAGCACCATATCAAACATAGATTGCTAGTGTTTTCCTCTGTGATTTGGTAAAGTGGTTTTTGGCAAAAGCAAACAAAACCCTGTAAATATTAACTCAATTCATATACTTTTAAAATTTAGCATCACAAACTTAACAAATGAAGTAAAAGATGCTGGCAATTAAATTTTCACAGTAGACTTGAAAAATGAAATGAATTCTCTTGAACAACATAGTCTTTAGGGATACTGCTATCAAGTGTACTATAAATAGATCTGATAATTTCCATATTTCTCACTGTTAGAGCGTTACATATCTGTTGGGAAAGGATTTCTAAATAATTACTAGGGAAGCCTATTCTAAATCCAGAGGGCGTGTGTGTGTGTGTGAGAGAGAGAGAGAGAGAGAGAGAGAGAGAGAGAGAGAGAGAGAGGTGGGATAGGGTGGAAGTGAGGGTTTTATATATGATCCTCTAACTTCAAAGCCACAATAATTTTAATAATTTGCTATTTTAGGCTACCTGGGTATGTGCTGTGTTACAGAGTAAAAGACAAAAATCAAATTTAATAAAATAAAAAATGTATTCATATTTGGAGAGAAGACTACTCTTAAAAAACTGAAATAGTCTAAAACAAGATATTATCCAAAAAAATTTTATTCATAAATGAGAATGCCATTTTAATACTGTACTGTAGTGTTAATGATGAGATTCGCATGATAATCAAATTCAATATTAGAATACAAGTGCAAAGGAATGCTTTTTCCACTGCATCACCTTCCTGCATTGTACCATAAAAACAGTTTTGTTTTGAAGCAACTGTAAACAGAAAAAAAAGTGACATGGATATGTTGGCAAAATACTAAATAGAGATTGGCATAGGGGCAATGACACCTTCCAAGTAAATTTGATAGATTTTTATAAAGGTTTAATTTCACTCCTTGTCCAGTGAAATTAACTCCCTTTACCTGCAACAAAGCCAAATTGTCTCTAGATCACTTTTTAAAAATCTATATGTCCCAATGAAACTAAAATGCTACCTCTAATGAAAAGGATGAGATTCTTTTTGGGGGTGACAATATTTTGCTTACCTGGAATTACATAAAAAGAAAGCGTGGTAAGAAAAAAAATCCTCGACCTCTAGAGAAAAGGTTGAACTTGGGGTGGAGAGATCCAAAAAAGTCCTCAGGGAGGGATGCTATACAGAAGCAGAGGAACACAAGACCTGAGAAATACTTTTGCTACTACACCTCCTTGAAAGACAACTCAACAGCCTCCCCAAACATTGTGTCTGACATGGCTGACAGAGTTGAATTAGAAGGAACAGGAAAGATGAGTTCCCCCAGGTCAGTATTGGAGGTTAGTGTATGAAACAAGAATACTGCTGTGCAATCTCTTAAGCCCATGTGTGTGCTTCCTATAATGAACACTACTCTTCCACCTTTGCAATACTGGAAGGTTCTACAGCTCCAACCTATTTCCCTGTTCCTAAGTTGGGCAAATGCTTTTATTATGCAAATTCCATATCGCCAGTTTTTGAGTTCTAGCTCTGGTTAAAAGCTATCAAATTCCTGAATACTACAATATGTAAAATATTATATGCCTGTGTGCTACAATGACAGAATTATTTGATGAGGAGTCATAAGGCTCTGCTTCATTCTAAACTCTGACACTTAGTTGGACAAGGGATCTTTAACTTCACTTTCTTCTCCTGAAACCAGAAAAACAGCATCTGCACTGTCTAGAATACTACATTAATGTGAGATCAAATGAGCTAATATATACCCAATGGATTTTAAATAATAAAATTATACACTAATGGAAAGGATTAAAAGGTAATGCAGAAACTGTGACACATGGAATTTTTTAAATATGTTTTTTTTTCACTTAATGAATATTTAGAGTCTCTCCTCCATGCCTGGCCTTTGTGGAGATCTGAAAAAGAGGTGAGGGTATATGTAGGAAGGGAATAGATAAATTATATGAGAAGCACCATGCTCCTTTGGTTCAAAGAACTTGTAATAATGCATCAACACATGAAAAAATTAAAAGTAAAATAACAATTTAAAGAAGCATAAGATTCAGCAGTAAGAAACAGGGAGAGATAATTAGTGCTATAAATAGGTCTTTGGAGAGCGGTCATTAAGTAAGTGCTAGAAACCCAAGGTCCCTCCAGGCCTTTAATCCCTTAATTAACATTCCCTGGTACATTTATATATTTTCAACTTTTAAAGTCTGTATTTTTTAACACAAAAAATACTTGAATATATTTACGTGATTCACAAATTTATAGAATACAAATTCCACACAGTTCTACATCTTCCCTACACTTCTATAATCTAATTATAGGCCTTTCCATGTTTCTAATTTTTTGGTATTACAAATCATGCAGCATCAGTATCTGTAAGTTCATAAAATGTTGTTCCATTGGCATAAGATACCATATGACATCACATCAAACCATGGGACTCTACCTAACATAATACAAGAGTGGGGCCATGGCATGGGATCCACTGATTGTATTACATACCATACCACCCAGAAGCTGCCAACCTGAAAGAGCATTGAAACGAACTCTTGAATGCACATTTGAAGGCTTACCTTAGAAGCCATAATCTGTGAGAATGAAGTCCCCTTCTTCTGGATGCACTGTGCACATTGAGTCAAAGACATCTATAAAGAACTGTATCCTCAGTAGCAAGAACACATAGATCTAGGAACCAAGTGATTACCACCAGAGGAATTTTTACTTCTTTTCATTACAACAACTTTAAGCTCTACAGACATAGATTTCCTGGTCCCTAAAGAGGACATATTCTGCTAAAGAACACAGGAAGTTCCATTGGACTACATACTAATGTCTCCCTCTGGGATTTTGGAGCTCCTTATGCCTGGGGAACAGTAAACCAGTAAATTATGGCAAAGGTTATTGAACTGGAACATCAGATATGAGATGAGGCTGCTACTGTGCTATGAACTTAGAGAGGAATATGTGATATTCACTTATGCCCCAAGGACTCCTTGTCCAGTTGTGGTGACTCATGAGAAAGTATAGCAACCCCAGGCTGATAAGGTGCTTAGACTTCTTGGGTATGAAATCTGGGTCATGCTACCAGATAAACCACAGGGACAAGTACAGATATTACATGATGGAGAGGAAAACCTGAAATGGAGATTAGAGGAGGGAGATAAAGCAACTGTTACTCATTGCAGCTGTGTCCAAATCAGCTGCACTGGCAGTGACTACAGTTCTTCTACCAGTCTTTCTCTTTCAAAGAGAAAGTTGCAGAGAGACATTTTACCCTTTTGGGGTGGTTTATATGGTATGACTGATGGCAGCAGTAATATTAAGGATATTTTAGTCCCTTGTGGAACAGCTCTGATGGACTGTATTTGGCCTAACACACTCTATGAAAATGGTCAAGACCTTTATGAGCATATACCATAGCTCAATTTTGTCTTTTTTCTTCTCCTTTCTAAAGGTGTCGATTCCTAATAAATTTTTAGCCTGCAAAATAGAAGAGTCTGTTTCTAAAGAGTTTAACTCAGGACATGTCTGTATAAGTATGATTTTCAATGTAATAAACATTCTATTGTGTGCACTTGTTTGCTTACCTGTACAGGTTAGCTGGATTGGACTGGGTTTGACTGGATGGCTCTAAGATGAATGTTGGGTTCATGTCTGACCCACATGTCTCCTTTATCTTGTACCAGTAGGCTTTTGGGGAAAGTGTTTTCATGGTAATAGAGATTTAAGGACAAATCCCTTCCATCCAGGGTCATTTAAGTTTTTGGTTACTTCGCATTTGCTAATGTGTAGTTAGCCAAACATGCCACAATGACCAAGCTCAGAGTCCAGGGACAGGAAAGGATATACCTTTTGGGAGGTGATGAATGTGAGGAGAGGGAAGGAGTTCATTTTTCCACAGTGCTTTGGTGTGTGTGTGTGTGTGTATGTGTGTGTGTGTGTGTGTGTGTGTGTATATATATATATATATATATATATATATATATATATATATATATATATCTCCAATCTGAGATATATCTATCTCAGATTGGTTTTCCCAGTTTTTAATAATTTCATCCACTCCTGTGACAAACTTTGCAATTTGAAACAATTATAAAATGAATATGCCTCAGTAGCTTCATCTAAAAAATGGGGGTAATAATGGATCTATTTTAAGCATACAATACGTTTTTGTGTATAAAGTTCTTACAACTATAATCACTGTTACTGGAACATAGTAATCATTGAATAAATGTTAACTATATTATCCTAAAATTAATAATTCTCCCAAGTTTAGAACCATGTGATAAATTGTCCATCTACAACTCTACTAAGATCCCTCAAAGAAATCTCAAACTCATTCTGTTTAATTCTGAATTCATAACAAAAACCCCAAATCTGTTTCCTTCATACAATCATTCCCTAACTAGTAAGCTGCCATCAGTCATGTGCCCAGATAATTGTTATTAATATGGAAGAAAAGGGAATGAAACCTGAAAGGCAACTAATAATCTGTCAGTTCTCCAACAACAAGAAATTTGACTCAGCCTCAATATATTTACTCATTTGTTCAAGACTATAATACATAGAAAGTAGTCTTAGAATTGCTAATGCAGACCACTGCCAAATGTGAAATTATAAACAAAAGATCAATACTTCCTTGGAGGTTCTTTTAAAATGCATAGTAAAATGCACAAAATATAAAATACATAATTTGATGAGTATTGACAAATACATATATCTATGAAATATACTCCTTTACTAAGGAACATTTTCCCCAAAAGTTTCTCCATTTCTTTCCAGTCAGTTCTCCTTCCTGACAAAATTAAACTCTTTCTGGGTATTTTTTCACCACAGAATAGTTTTTTTTTCCCCATAACTTCATTTGAATGAAATCAGGCAAATGTAGTACTCTGTATGTGGCTTATTTCACTTATAATAGTATTTGTAAGACTCCTTCATGAAAGCTGTGTGCATTGGTAATTTGCTCCCTTTTATTTCTGAACAGTATTCCATCACATGAACATATAACAGATTTTTATCAGCTATCCTATTGATAGACATTTCAGTCATTTTAGTTTTCGGCAGTTAAATTTTAAAATATTATTAAAAGTATTAGAAAGATAAAAACTGAATTTTTCATAATTGGTTTCAAAGCCCTTGTTCAAAGAGCCTAGTCACAAATTTTCTGAATATTAAACATCAAGAATCTGCTAGACTTTCTGAAGTAGTAGTACCGTTTTAGTAGGTCCATGAGTGAAAATTATATTGCTCCACATCTAAGCCTACTTTTGATATGGTACACTTGTTATTACTTTTAGTTTTAGCCTTTTAATGGGTCTGAAGTGGAATGGATCAAATTATAGCTTTCATTTGCATTTACTTATTAATTTTGACCAACATAGAGTTGTCCAGCTATTATTATACCATTTATTCAAGGTACCTTCCTTTCCGCTTTTATCAAAATTACTCTTCCGAGCATGAGAAGAAGATTACCACTAAACAGGGAAGAGAGGTGGGAGGGAAAGGGAGGGAGAAGGGGAATTGCATGGAAGATGGAAGGAGATCCTCATTGTTATATAGAATACATGTATGACAATGTGAGGGGAAAAGAAAAGTGTGTCACATTAGATTGGGTAGAGAGAAGTGATGGGAGGGTAGGGGAAGCAGGGAAAGGAAGGACAGCAGAATAAAATAGACATTATTATTTCTGTATGTAAATATGTGACTGTATGACCAATGTGATTCTACAACATGTATACTCAGAAAAATGAGAAATTATACCCCATCTGATTCAAATGTATGATATGTCAAGATCTTTGTACTGTTATGTGTATCTAATTAAAACAAGTAATTTTTTTTAAAAAATTACTCTTCCAATACACGACCAGTGAAAATCCACATCACGTACAACCACAAGAATAGGATCCTAATTAGAATAACATATACTCCACACATATATATCAAAATATATTCTGCTATCATGTATAACTAAAAAGAACAAATAATTTTTTCAAAATTATTCTGCTACCTTTTTCAAGACCAATAGCCATACTAGTGGACCTGATTATGAATTTTCTAGCTTCTTCTACTCTGTTTTTCTGTCCTCATGCAAACTCATTTGAATATATAGCTATAGCAATTTTGAAAGCTGTGTAAAACTCCCTGACATATTTTTCCTTTTTGAGATTTTTGTGGCCTCTCAGTTCTTTTGTTTTTCTATGAGAATTTAAGAATTATATTGTCAATTTATGAAAACTAAGAAAAAAAGTCAATTGAAAATTGAACTACATTAAATCCAGGTTATTGAGGGTATTAGTGTATATGTGTGTAGGGTGCTCCAGAGAACATAATATGCAACCATGAATTTTGGCAATCCACTTTAAATTAATATGGAATCACTTCATCTTAGGTATAAAAATTTCACTACAGTACATGCCCATTTAGCAGCCCACCATCCTTTGAACAATTTCAGTGATATATATTATGTATACATACATTAGAAGCTCAATAATACAGTGTCATAACTTTGGTTTAAATGGCCATCTGACTTAAAAATTAGGACAAGTATATTTATAGTCATACAATTTACAAAAATGTGTGTATACACATACACACATATACACATTTTTCACAAATATTCACATATTTCACAAGTCTATTTTTTTTTTCATTTTTTCCTGTAGAATACAAGCTTCCATCTGGAGTCTTTTTTCTTTAATCTGTACAGATTTTTCAACTGTTGGCAACAAATTTTCCAATTTACTTTTCTATAAATGTCTGCATTTTGTCTTCAAATTTAAAGGATATTTTTGCTGGGTATATAAATATGGGTTGATGGGCTTGGTATTTTCTTTCAACCCTTTAAAGTTGTCATTCTGATGATAGACTGGCTTGATGTTCTCATTTGTCCCCTTTCTGATTAAAAAAAAAGCTAACCATCGATTCTATTACTCTTCTACTTTAATACACTGTTTCTTTCAGCTATTTTTGAAAATAGTTTCCTCTCTTTAGAGTTCATCAGTTTGATTATAATGTCCCAGGGTGTAATTTTTATTGTAATTTTTCTGTTTAGGATACATTTAATTCCTTGGATTTGTGGATTTTCATTTCATCAACTTGACAAATTTGATAATAATATTTTGAGATTTAAATTTTGGCAAGAACATTTAACATGAGATTTGCCTTCTTAACAGGGTTTTATGTGTACATACAGTATGGTTATCTATAAGCACATTGTGCTTAAGTTCTCTAGAATTTTTTCATCTTGCATAACTCCTAGTTTATAGTCTTTGAATAGCAATTTCCCATTTATTTCTCTTCCAGCCCATGTAAATCACCATACTATTGCTTGCTTCTATAATTTTGAGTATTTTAGATGCCACATATGAATGGAATCACACAGTGTTTTTCCTTCTGTGACTGGCTTACTTCATTTAGTGTAAAACCCTCAAGATTATCCATGGTATTACATATAGCAGGACCTCCTTGTTTTCAAGGTTGAATAGCATACCTTTGCATGTATCTATCACATTTTCTTTATTCATTCAGCTATTGGTGAACATTTTGTTTTTTTCATGTCTGGGCTATTGTGAATAGTGTGGCCATGTACATGGGTGTACAGATATCTCTTCAAGATACTGATCTCATTCTTTTGGATAAATGCCTAGAAGTAAGGTTCCTAGATTATATGATAGTTCTATATTTAATTTTTGAGGAATTACATACTTTTCTTCAAAGAAACTATACCATTTTAAATTCCAATCAACAGTGTACAAGGGTTCCAATTATTCTACATCGTCACCAGGAATGACCTTTTGTTTTTCTGATAATAGCCACTCTAACATGTGAGATGATATTTCACTGGAGTCTTGATTTCCATTTTCCAGATGATTAGTGACAATAAATATCTTTTCATGTGTCTCTTAGCCATTTGTACATTTTCTTTGGAGAAATATCTATTCTAATATTTAGCCCTTTTTAAAATTTGAATTATTAGGGGAGCTTTTTTTGGTTGTTTGTTTGATATTGAGTTTTAGAAATTTATTATATATTTGGGAATAAGATATATGATTTTTAAATATTCTTTCATTCCATATTTTTCTTAATTCTGTTGATTGTTTCTTAGTGAATAGAGGTACAAACATCATCAATGAAATGCTAATAAATCAAATTCAACAGCAATATGACCAACTGACATTTATCCCTGGAATGCAAGGGTGCTTCAATATATGATAAAAAGTTAATGTGAAGTACCGTAATAATTGAATAAAGGATAAAAATCAAATGATCCAATAAATGCAGATTTTTTATAAATTTTTATAAAATTCAACACATTTTCATGATATAAACTAGGAATGGATGGAAATTACTTCAACCAAATAAAGTTCACATATGAAAAACCCACAGATAACAGCATACACACTGGCAAAAATCTGAAAGCTTTCCTGTTAAGATTAGGAACAAGGCAAGGAAGGCCACTCTCTTCACTCCTACTAAACAAAAATGAAAGGCTTCTAGATTAGAGAAGAAGAAAATTATTCCGAGTTTTGTACAACATGATCTAATATATATATAAACCTAAAGCTTCCCCTAAACTGTTAGAACTAATAAATAAATTCAGTAAATTAGAAGATATAAAACCAACATATGAAAATCATTTATATTACCAATAATGAACTATTGAAAAGTAAATTAGGAAAACAAATCCTTTCACAATGGCCTCAAGAATAAAAAACTTAGACAAACCCTGAATGGGAAACATTTTTTTAACTATTTATCTTCCCTATTTTCTGTGTCCTTTCCTTCCTCACTTTTCAGTTGATCTGGCTTTCTTGATCTTTGTCCCATGACTCCAGTCAAATTTTGAATTTCTTTCTCAATTGTAGAATCCCTAACATCCCCAGAGATGGCCCAAATGAAAATATGACCCAGTAGTAAAATTACTTTTTGAAAGGAAGACTCCCCTCCAATTTCTGTTTTTTTGTTTTGTTTTGTTTTGTTTTGTTTTGTTTTGTTTTGGTTGCTCTATAAAACCTTCAAGTTGTTATGTAGGGTTTTTTGTTTTTTTTCCCGAGTTTATAATAGTTTTTCCTTATTGAAGAGACTATCTGGAACAAGCTCTTAAACCATTTTCTGAAGGGGAACTTTTCACTGTAACTTATATCAATCTCTCCATTTTTCTCTGCAGATCAACAACAACAAAAAAGCCTGCATTCAGTTGATCAACTATGAAATCTACTCCTTTGTCCCTTTCTGCCTCAGACTGCTTGAAATTATTCCATTTTTTGAATGCTTGCTTGATCTCCATATCAAAACACACACACACACACACACATACACACACACACACACACACCTGGTGTATCTCCATGCATTGTTCTGACCCCAGGACAGTGAATTTATATAACTCAATGAAGCCTTTCCTTACCTCTTAAACTAATTCAGTTCTTTTGTTCTCTATTGCTAATGCTTATGGTTATTTCACCTCATAATCCTCATCACAATATATGGTTTAAGCTTTTTATTTGTGATTTGATTACATTTTAGATTCCAGAGATTTTTGTTCACAGTTTGTAAGTAGATGAACTTTATTTGCTTTGCTCATAATTATATGAAAAGTGTTGAGCAAGGGCATGTGGTGTGTGCTCTCAAAACACTTATTTAAAGAATTAACTCATTTGTTAATTAATTGTTCCTCAACTACATTGCATCTTGTCTGTTTCTAATTAATTACATCATAGGTATTTTAAACTTGGTATACCTCAAAAAGAATACATTTTGGTTTTGACAATCTTCACTTGTTCTCTTTAATTTCTAAAAAAAAAACTGATTTTTTAAAATCCTATATATCTCAATATTGAAGTAGAAAATCTTAAACCATTTTTTAGGTTTTCTCTTCTCTTAAGACTATTTCCCACACTTGTAGTCCCTTGAGACATAAGTCAAAAATTCCATCACCTCTTTGTACTGTCCACCTTGTTTCACTAATTTTAGTCTTTCCCCTAGCTATTTTGCCTTTATTAAGTACCCCTGCTGCTCTAACATATAGATATTACTAAAACACAAACTTCCTACCTCCTCAATTAAGATCTTTCCCGAGTTCTCATTTTTAATTTTGTAAAATTCAAGAATCTTAATATAGCTTACATTTTTTGCTCACCTGGCTCCACGCTTCTATGGCAAGCTCACAAATTTAAGCACTATGTCTCAAGGAAAAACTCAGCTAGTTTACTTACATACCTGATTGAATATTTCCCACGTTTCCACTAGCCTCTTGCATGATCAAGAACTCTGTGTCCTATGTTCTGACCCTAGGGCTCTGTCCACCCACAGGTATATCAGATCCTCTTTTCCTTGATACTGGGGCACTTGGAACCTACAGGCTTTTATATACTATGTACAGAATATAAGGAGCCTAGATATGTCTTAAAGGCTCTCTGTCTTGCCACCTCTTACTGCCAAAAGTTCTCCACTGCTCTGACATGATGTTGGAAGTGGACCTGTTTTAGTCAGTTTTTTCACTGCTGTGACTAAAAGATCTGACCAGCACACCCTAGAGGAGGAAGAGTTTATTTGAGGGCTCATGGTTTCAGAAGTCTCACTCCATAGATAGCTGGCTCCATTCCTCACGGCTGCAGGTAAGACAGGAACAACATGGCGGAAGAGTGTGTCAGAAGGAAGGGGTTTACCCAGTGATCAAGAAGCAGAGAGACACTCCACTCACCACATACCAATATATAACCAAATCCACGCCCCAATTCCCACCTCCTCCAGTCACACCCTACCACTTCAGTTACCTCTCAGTTAATCCTTGTCAGGGGATTAAATCACACATTGGGTTAATATTCTTACAACCCGATTATTTCTCCTCTGAATCTTCTTGCTTTGCCTCACAGGTGAGCTTGGTGGGCAGATACCTCACATCCAAACCATAAAAGGGCCCAAGCCAAATCCCAAGCTTTACAGGGCCATAACACTAAAGGCTCTGCTTCAAAATAGGCCATGAAGCTGGTGTTCCAAGAGATCATACATCTCCCTCCAACACTCTAGATCAGGGACACATTAAATCAGGGGTCATATCTCCTTGCCTTCCTGTTTCAATTGTCCTTTTCCTCCAGGGAGAAGCCAGTTTTCCACTTCCTTCTTCCCAAGGTGATGCTTCTTTTGCCCACTTGTCTGTCAGAGTGAAGGTAGATAAAATGTCTTAGCTATAATAGATCTAAAAATATTATCTCTATTACACAAAATTTATAGAGTCTTCAATTTCATTTCCTGTCATGTCCTCTTCTCACCACCTCTAGGCGGAATTAATTGCTATCACATCTCCCACAGCACCTTATTCGTATTTTTATTTTATCATTTAGCACATTGTAATTATAATTAGCTGCCTGTTTGCTTTTCCCACTGGACTGTGACATCTTCAAGGACAGGGACTGAATCTCACTCATTTTTTTATTTCCTTAAAACTTGCCACAGGGCCTAACCCAGAATTGGTGCTCAGTGAGATTCTGTTCAACATAGGAGCAAAGTGCTTAGAGCTGAGGCTCACATGAAAGAATAGGATGGGAAGAGGGTCAGGAAGGAGAGTTGAAATAGTTAAGAAATGCCCTGATTGGGACCTAAGTTCTATAATGGGCATAGGTTTCATTTCAGAGAGTGAATATTTGGGAGGCCTTTCAGTGAAAGATAAATATTTTTATACTAAAGATATTAAAGTATCTCAGAACACAAGGAAGCAGGTTTAGAATCATGTGCCTCTTACCCTGCTACCTTTACACACCCACCTACATGTCCATTACCCCCAAGAAGTTGTTACAGAAAATTTTCTTCATTCAACTGGTTTTTTTGAACATTTTTTATTATAAATTATTTTGGTCTTCTATATAATTTCACAGATCCATTGATATACAAATTTATCACAATAAAAATAGGTAAGATATAGCTCCACAATATTATCACATATGGATAACATTATAAGAGTATTTATTATTCAGCCAAAGGCATATCAGAGGCAATACTAAGAAAATTCATAAGGAATATTCCAGCCTTTCTTGATATTATTAGCCTTAGAGCTTGCATGAAAAAAAACTACACAGAAGAAGATTATTTAGATGTGAAATTTTATTAAAATATTTTTGTAAATATATTAACTAGTTATATAAATCAAATATGCCAATGATAATAAAGCAGAAAGTGAAACAAAAACATTATGCACCAAGCAGAAGGTATAACTCTTCAACATCTCTTCGATCTATGCACATATATAGATTAAATGATAGGAAGGTTTAAAGCTAGAAAAAAAAACTGGTTCATGTCACATATGTTGTTTCAAAGAAAAATGTTAAACATAATTTCCCTAAATTTTGAAGATTAAAAATATATCAAAGTATAATTAATGTAATTGCCAAACTTCAGATAAATTTTGGCTCCCCATACAAGAAATAAATCCTCAAAAATATTTCTAGAGAAGAAACATAATTATGAAAAATCACTCAGATTTTTGAATCATTTTTTGTTGCAATTACAGTATCTATTGACTCCCTGTCCTTAAAAATTACAAAATTTATACTTTAAATCTCCTATTTCTCATGATTTTTGGAAGTGATCTAACTATTGTCAAGGCTGACATTTCATCTCATGTCCATATAACACTGTTTTCCATTTCAGGGTACTTTGATTTGCCCCCTGAAGAGGTGTACTGCCTTGCCAATTAGTTTGGTTTAATTTAGTTTAAAGGGTTTTTTCATACCCACCCCCAAGAAAAGTTTTTACATGTGGTCTTTCATTTTAAGAAATATGTTCTATTGCATATTTTTTGCTATTCTATTGTTCTGTTCTTTCAAAAGAAACAATTATGTACATTAAATTAAATATAACTTGACATTCAAATCTAACTTTCTCTCTAAATCAATTTCTTTATCTTTCTTATTTTCCAGTTGCTGTTTCATAGGCTTCCTCCAACCTGTCCAGCCTGTCCCTAATGGTCATTTTCATGATAAATTTTATCCTCCTGTTGTGATTTTTTTTTCCAATTCAGTATTCATTTCAGCTATGTATTTCATTTTCCCCTCCTATTCCTTTGATTTTCATCTTCTTCTGATATCTTCTAATCTCCTTTATTAACCTTTATATCATTTTAAAATAATAATGTTGACATAATTTTGTTCAGTATTTGAGAAACCATTTAACTGAACTCTTTCCTGATTTCTTTGACCACTTTCTCTTATGATGCGTCTTCAACATACCATTCATGTGCCTTGCCTTCTTTCCCTCTGCTCTGCATTTTTTACTATAGTCACATATCAATTAAGTGCTGGTTCCTTGAGGTATAGGGAACATGGGCATTTTTGTTTTAGTATTTTCCATAAGAATTTCCTCCTCAATTCTTTCCTCCATCAGTTTTTATATAAGAGATCAATAATTTAATTTAATTGCAGGCTCTCTGTGCTGTAGTCTAGCAATCACTGCTGCTCACCGCCCATAGACATTACCTCTCACAATTTTTCCGGATTACTAAATTAGACTGGAAAATTGGAAATAGCAGTTCAGTGTTTTCTCTAACTTTCTATGGCATCACAATCAATTACTTCAGGTACATCTTTCCCCTTATCTACTTTACCCTTAATTCATGTGTTTTAAGCAATTAATTCATTTATTTATTCACAAATCATTTAATTGGTTATTTATATGTCAGGAAATCTTCTAGTTTGAGGAATAATAATGTTCCTGAATACTTCAGACCTAAATTCTAGTAGAAGACAAGGACAAAAACACATTAACAATCCAAGAAGGTACTTTTAGAAATGACAAATGCTAAGAAGAAAATAGAATAGGATTTTGAGCTAAAAAACCACAGAGGTGGAATGTTGTTCCTCTGCAGTAAAGAAGTGTCTAAGAGGAAAAACAAAGCAAAGATGCCTGGGAAAGGAGCCTTCTATGCAGGAGGGACAGATCTTGCAAAAGCCTAAGCTCATAGATATTGCAGTTCTTCACATATACCTTTTGGTTCTGGGTTACTGACTTTATATTTGAGGTTTTAGAGCTTTGTGTTAGATCTTTGAGTTATGCTTATTTTGGCATCAAATTTTTAATATTTGGAAGTGAGCTTAATAGGCTGTGGCCCAGAGCTCTGCCTGTTACCTCACTTCATTGAGAATATAAACCTCCTTCATTTATCACTTCTAGAGTTTTATTTTGTGCTTTCTGTTTTTGCTACCAGTTGTTTTTCACTACCTTTGGTGGATTTTTGAAGATGAGAACTGACTGAAATTGCCTTAATTTTTAATACCTTTACATTCAGTTTCTAATCAGTTTTAAATTAAAAGTATGTAAGTAAAATATGACTATGCAGAGCAATTTTGATGATGAGCTATTTGATATAATTTGATGAAAATTGGTGCTAGAAACACTACTTTTCAAAAAAGCTTCAATAAATATGAATCCTTTCAAAGTCCCCTGAAATATCAGGAGTCAAGTCTGAGTATCAGTATTCCTTCTGATAGATGTCTAACCAAGGGCATGTGAATAGAACCTCTTGTTTATTTAATTTGTTAAACATACATTTCCCAAGAAGTACAGAGAAAAATCTAATATCCTGGTACTACATGCTACAAATAAGTTATGCTTCAACTCATCAAGCACATATGTAAATGTCTAAGTGCTGAAGTTGATTTGATAAAACAAAGTTTATGACATCAATAAATTCTCAATATCTAGTTTGTCTAGGATTTCAACAAAAAACAGAATTACTTTTGCATTTAGGTAGTTTCTCTATTTTCCCCTTTAGAGAAAATAGAATAAAAATACACTTGTATTTTGTTTGAAAAAATGATGGATCTGGAAACATTTTAGAATCCCAAGATGCGTATAATTTTATATCTTTTCTCAGCAAGTATAAATTTGGAAATCTTAGCATGCACTGAGATATTACTATGTAATATCAAATGTTGAATGAATCTCATTGAAGCCACTTTTAATTGCTACAGTTTAAATCTCTAAGGCATGAACTTTATCAAGAATGTTCTACTTTTTTCTTCTTTGATGCTACTACTGTGGAAGACTACTTCTGGAAGCAAGATTTTCAATCTAAAAAGTTACCTACATTTTTTTCCTACACAAACAAAACATCTAGAAAACAAAAGGCCATCAATAACTACTCCAACGCTTTGAATGCAACCAGAAGGCAAATAACTGTTTTTTTAGAAAAGATAAAAGGTTGACCTATATTGATCCTACGGCTTCCTCTTAGCCTTTTCTTACACTTAGGTGTTTTCCTATATGGAACAAAAACAGCACTTTACAAACAAAGATGACATCAACCCCAATACTTACCTATTCACCTCATTCCTCTCCAAGGTAACAATCATCATAAATTTAGTGAGCCTGTTTCTCTTGTCACAATATATATAAAAATGTAAAATCTACACATTTAAAACAAATAGAACATATAATACATAGTACAGTTCAGTATTATTTTAAAAATTTACATAGGATTACTTCTTAGTAAGTATATTTTTGCAACTAGCTATTTTTCATTCAACATTAGGTTTTTGAGTTTAAACCATATTGGCATTTTTTCTACTTCATTTATTTTAATGACTATGTAGTATATATGCAATATTTTTACATATTCCTTAATGAAGGATTATTTCTATTTATCTATTTTATTAATTTATTATTTAATACATTCGCCTTGAAGGCAATTAGAAGAATTTAGGATACTTTTAATTTAATCTCTCCTACATCATTTCTCATGACATTGCAGTTGGTTTCCTTATTCCTCTTTAGTTTTTTCCAAATTAATCTTTTTAAAGCCTCCAGTTTGTATTTTAACCTCAACAATACTATTAACTTACCAATTTATTTGCCAGTATCATTTTTGAATCCCACCCATCTTTCTGAGTTTAGTTTTCTTTTGGTTGAATGCACTTTTTAATTAATTTTTTTCCTTAGAAAATACATGATTTATAAACTCTTATTCTTTGTTTATCTACAAAAGTATCTATTGCAACCTTACATTATATAATCATTTGTCTGGATAAAAATACCATTTATCAGCATTTTTTCAGACTTTTTTGAAGTATCAGCCCATTGTCTTGTAAAAGCAGTAGACACAACATTATGTCAAATATCCAATTTCTTTTCCTCTCATATACATGTCCCCTCTTAATAGATAGCTTTTTAGAAAATTGAATCAGTCTTTTATGAACTTTAATTTCACTATGATACCTTCAGTGGTAAATTTGTTTTTATTTATCCTGTTTATGAATTAGCATTTCTTCTAAATTCTGATAATTCTTTCCCCTAATATAGCTTTATATAAAGTCCCTTTTCTGTTTTATTTGCCCTCTCCTCCTATAATTTCTATTATAGTTATGTTGTATCTCCAAATTCCATTATTCAGAACTTCAGTTCTGTATTTGCTACCTTTAATAATTTGTAGTACATTCTGTGTGATTTTTCTCATATCCACACCCTAATACATTAACTCTTTCTTCAGCTGAATCTAGACTTATATTTAACCTCTCTATTTAGCTTCTTATGTAAAGAACTACATTTTTTATTTTTGAAACTTTTGAATGGCCTTATAGAAATAGAAAATGCAATCAGGTAATTCATTTGGGAAAATAAGAGATACAGCATAGCCGAAGCAATTCTTAGCAACAAGAGTGAAGCAAGAGGCATCACAATACCAGACCTTACACTATATTACAAAGCTATACTAACAAAAACAGCACGGTGCTGGCATCAAAACAGGCATGTAGACCCATAGTATAGAATTGAAGACACAGAGACAAACCCACAAAAATATAGTTATCTCACACTAGACAAAGGCACCAAAAACATACCAGAAAAGATAGCATCTTCAACAAGTGGTGCTGGGAAAATTGGAAAGCCATATGCAGCAAAATGAAACTAAACCCCTATCTCTCACCATGCATAAAACTCAACTCAAAGTGGATCAAGGACCTAGGAATTAGACCAGAGACCCTGTGCCTAATAGAGGAAAAAGTAAGCCCTAATCTTCACCACATTGGATTAGGCCTCTACTTCCTTAACAAGACTCCTAAAGCTCAAAAAATAAAATCAAAAATTAATAAATGAGACGGATTCAAACTAAAAACTTTCTTCTCAGCAAAATAAATAGTCAATGAGGTGAACAGAGAGCCTATATTTTGAGAGCAAATTTTTGTCATACACATGTCAGATACAGCACTAATCTCTAGAATATATATAGAACTCAAAAACTTAACACCAAAAAAACAAACCACCCATCAATAAATGGGCTAAGGAGCTGAACACTTTTCAGAAGATAATATACAATCGATCAACAAAGATTTGAAAAAATGTTTATCATCTCTAGTAATTAGAGAAATACAAATCAAAACTACTCTTAAGATTTTATCTCATGCCAGTCAGAATGGCAGTTGTCAAGAATACAAACAACAATTAGTGTTGGTGAGGATGAGGGAGAAAGGCACACTTATACATTGCTAGTGGGACTACAAATTGGTGCAACCAATCTGGAAAGCAATATGGAGATTTCTTAGAAAACTTTGAATGAAACCACTTTTTGACCCAGCTATCCCACTTCTCGGTCTAAACCCAAAGGACTTAAAATCAGTATACTATAGCAACACAGCCACATCAATATTTATAGCAGCTCAATTCACAATAGCTAAACTGTGGAAGCAAACTAGATGCCCTTCAATAGGTGAAAGAATAAAGAAACTGTAGGATATATACACAATGGAATATTACTTGGCATTAAAAGAGAATAAAATTATGGCATTTGCAGGTGAATGGATGGAGTTGGAGACTATCATGCTAAGTGAAGTAAGACAATCCCAAAAAACCATGGATAGGATATTTTCTCTGATAAGTTGAATGCTGATTCATAATGGGAGTGGGGCATGGGAAAAATGGAGGAACTATGGGCAAAGAGGACAGAGGGGTAGGGAGGGGGTATGGGGGCAGGAAAGATGGAATGTGATGGGCATCACATGTATGACTGCATATATTGTGGGATATAAACTGTGTAAATCCAGAGAAATTAAAAATTGTGCTGCAATTGTGTACAATGAATCAAAAAGCATTCTGCTGTCATATATGCCCAATTAAAATAAATAAATAAACAAATAAATAAGTGATTTGTGGAGGTTCTTTTGTAGCTATATAATATATCCTTCTTATTTCTATTTTGTCTTTTGTCTCTTGAGTTACATTAAAGTGTCTTGAATTTGTTCTATAATATCGAGCCTATGAGATATAAATTCTCCAACATGCTGCTTTCAATGACTCCTCTAATGGTGTGTTTTATTTGTTTTGTTTTGTTTTCTTCACAAGGTTTGTTATCTCATTGTAAATTTATCTTCCAAAGGGTTTATTTCTTTGGGACTCCCACATGCTCTGGGTTGTGGAAGAATCCTTGTAGTACTCCAGGATAATTTCAAGATTGCCTTTGCTTGGGGATGCAGGAGTCTCTAGAGTTATACTCTGGGTATCCTCAGACCCTGCATTTAACATGAAGGCAGGCCTAATCCTGCTTGGAGCTCATGGTGCATCTTAGCTCTAATGGATAACTTTTCTTTGCACCCTTGACTTTTGTAATCAACATCCTTGTTAATTTCCTGACCTGAGTAAGGTCAAGCTTTCCTTATACATATTTCACATATGACCTGAGCACTTATGACTCTAAGTTTTATAAGGGAGGTTCAGTTCCACATCTCCTATTTGCACAGAATTTGAGACAGAAGACTTTCCTTCCTGCTTCAACAAAATAAATACCCCCAGCCATACTAGCACACATGCATGTATGCACACATACACACACACACGCATACACACTCAGAAAGGTTATCCATTGATTAGATTAATTAAAGGACTCCATAATGATATCAATTTATGTATTTATCCTTTAGTCACAAAATGTTTGATGAGAGAAGGTGATTTCCCAAGTTCTTTTAGTCTAATACATTGATTAGAAAAATCCTATTTATGTTTGGATTCATGAGTATATGCATCTATAGTGATATGCACAGTTGACTGCTTTAAGTAACTTAGGGGGGAGACAAAACTGTATTTTTAAGTTTAAAGCAAATTCTAACCCTTTTGCAATTTTAGCATTTGGGGCTCTGATAACTAAGGGCCCCTTTTTCAGTGTGGGAAGATTCATGTTTCCTTAAAGAAATATTAAACAGTCATGTTTCATTATTTCATAATATCATTTTCAACATAAAAAAGCTTTATTAAATGCGTAAATAAATACAAAAATAAACATTTCCCGGCCTCCCAAACATTAAGTTTTGAAATCAATTTCCTAGAAATTTGGAAAACCAAGGTTTGGGCTTTTATTTGCCAGTTCCCTGTTTTCCTCTTCTACAAACAAACAGAAAATAAACGTCTTGCTAATTTTATTTTGGCATTGATATCTGACAATTCTTATAAATTTATTATGGAACTCAGCTAGGAATTCTAATTTCTAGTGTTAAACTTCTTTTATCAAAGGGCTCTTGGCCTTACATTTAGGAGATATGACTGCTGTTATAACTTCCGTGCCCCTATTCCACACCATTTAGAGGAAAGGAAGAAAAGAAGTAAAACCAAGGGCAGAAATCCTCCTGATTTTGATTAATCTGATCCATCAATTCAGGCAAAATTGACTGCAATTGAAAAGAATAAGCCATGTCAGAAGTTTCTATTTGTTTCAATGTTGAACTCTTAGTACATGAAAAAACAGTTTCTCAGAGATATGTATCTAATTTCTAATACTATTTTTAATTTCTCTTCCATGTAACTATACAATCAATTTCATTTATTTATTTAAACCATAAAAATAAGAATGATGACTGCAGTCATTTTTTCTTTTATAAGGTTATTCACAAATTGGAATCCACTCCTTCCTCTTACCAAAAATTTTTACAATTTACAACTAAAGCTCATAAACCTTTTCAGGCATTTTATAATGGCAGATCTCAGAGCCAGATGGTCTAAGGTCTAGAAGAATACAGAATGTGTGAGAGCATTTACTGATGATTAGTTGATAAGTGTCATAATTTTAACAATGGCCAATTAGCAAATCCTAATAAAGTTTGCAGAGAACTCATGAAAGTTAATCATGCTTGAATTTCTGCCATAGAGTCACCTCACTTCAAGCAATATATTCCTAAAAATTACATGTCAATTGAACATTTATAAGAACAAAAGTTTTCAGGGACCTGAATTATCACTGGAGATACTTCATCTTCATTTCTGATTGATGTGCAATTGGCAATGGCTCAACTGAAGTTCAGTTGTCTTCTTCCTGATTCTTTATTAAATAACAAGTTCCCCAAAGTGAATTATAATTTAAACTAAAAAAATGTTTTTAAAAGTGAGTAATTATTCTGTATATTAAGAAAGAGAAATGCTTATAATATAGAAACAGCTATTTCTAAAATATTTGAAGAAAGCCTGCAGAAAATGAGATAAAAATGGAAGAAACAGTACAATAATGGCAAGTTCTTTCATGATCATCTCATTTGACTTCATAATACTGCTACAGGTAGGGACTTTTGTTGATATTTAACAAACTCAGGTAAGGAAGAGCTAAGAAGTTAAGTGGCAGAGCCAGAATTTGAACCCATTTCTCTGTCTCAATTTCATTCACTTTCTTTGCTACAGCAGGCCTTAACTAGACTCATACATGGAAGCTAGCTTCAGAATTTTTGGAAGAGCTTTCTGAAAAGACACAGTTGTGAAAGCTCAGGAAAATCCATAAAAAATGGAATAGCCTAGATAAACATAGATTAAGACAAGCATCAAAGTCTCCAAGTAGGGAAAAATTAAGTTGTGTGCATTTATAACACATAACAATCTTTTTTTTTCCAAAATTTAACTTCACTTTCTTTAACATATGAATCATTACCATCATTTCAATTAACAAAAGAAGAAATGACTCTGCTAATGCAGAATCATGGAAACCCAAGCCCACTGCTGGTTTCTGCTCATGGTAGCTATCTCATGGATCCTGCAGTCTCCAAGCTTAACTTCTTTTTTCTTGCTAACGCCAAATAGTATGAACCCCAGTTGCTCTGGAACTTATCCCTGCCCTAATACTGAGCCCCACATTAGAAGTATTGCTGATCAGTAGTCTCCCACTCAGGCATTCTAGTGTTACTCTATTTCCTTGATATGGTAAGTCATCATTCCTTAAGGATTGCTCATGATTTTGGTCAAACAACAACATTTTTCTTGACTATTCCTGGTATCCAATGGTATCCTTGACACCTTAGATCAATATCTGACTTTCCACATTTTGTATTCCAAATGAGAATCTAGTAATGAGGAATGTGGATGGGAACTATGGGAATGAGGAGTTCACTCTTTAAATAAGTTTCAAATGTCAATTAAGATTTTTGAGAGTGACACACACAAAGTTGGTTTTTGTTTGTTTGGGCTTTTATTCCCAATGTGTAGAGTGAAAGAAGAAATAAGGTGAAATGAAATCATAGAGATCATTTAGGCAATACTGAAATCTTGGCCTAAAGAAGAAATAGGAAGGCAACCGAAAATAATATGATTAGGGAGGGATAACTTAAGAAGGAGCAAACTACACTTGTTTACTGAATGTAAGGATCAAGAATATAGGAAGAAAATTCAGGGGAATTTCAAACGCAGAGACTGCAGGAATAAAGATATCATTGACAGAGAAGAAAAACCAGAGAGGAAATTGGGGGTTGCCTGGGGAGGAATGAGCAGCTAATGTGTCCAAAATTGGGAAGGTTTATCTTGAGTTGAGGGGGCCTTATGTCTGAGGGTGTGGTGATGGTCAACAAATTCCTGAATTGAGATCTCCAACCTGTGCATGATAGCAGGGAATCAGAGGACCCAGAGATGAGATTTTGGATAAGGAAGTGGATGCCATTGGAGAACTTTTATTAAAATGCAATAACTAGAGTACAAGAAGCAGTGAAGCCCAGCTTTATGGAAGTAAGAAATGAAAAACATTCGCAATGGAATATGTCAAGGAAGAAATTAAATATTGTAATAGCATTAGAAAGTATTTTCTAGGAGACTGTCTTTGAATTTAAAATTTAAAAGTTTTGTTCAGGGTTACAAGAATTATGACACTCCAGGTAATCATACAGTTAAGTAAATTGTGTAAAGGTTTCCCAAAGCCCATTATACAACATTTCTGAAAATGGGAGGGTGGACAGACTGTACATTTTAGTAAGACAGCCTCAGAGAAATACATGAATTTTAGCTAATGAAAAATATGCAAATGTGCCTCATTACATTTTAGTGTTAAGTGAATAGACTGAGTAATGTTGCATAAATGTCCTCTGCAAATTTGGAAAGTGTTTACAATTTGTTCCTAATGGTAATATAGAAAAATTAATTCTTAATCATAATACCTGAGGCTCAAAGGATAAGAATTGGCTGCCCCATAAAGTCTGTTATTGAGGTATATATAATCTTAATTCTGTACACTTCTGACTTGTGAAAATGAACTTTGTTTATGTAAATAATCTGTGTAATTTAGAACAATATTCCCATGGAAGAATACATGGATATAACCTTAGGTTGAATGAGCTGTTTTCCCATCTCAACCTAATATTGTGCTGTGCTTCTCAACACAAACTATTCAATGCACATAAGATAAAATTAAAATAACTAATGACACCTAACTGAAGACAAGGCTCAGAGACCTCTATGCCCCAAACTCACTCAAATGAGCTTTTTTTCATCTTTTTCTTCCACTGCATCTTAGCATCCCATTCCAAAGAATATGAGAAACATATTGTCCATATGGCAAAAGAAAATATAATTTTATATTATTATAGAAAGTATGCAGCACTGAGCTTTAGAGGAGGTGGTTCAGATTTCCAACTGGTATACTGTTGTTTTTATATGAACTCTCTAATAAAATACAAAAAAAAATGTTGAAGTGACTGAGAGAGTCAATCACCTTGATTCATGTTAATTCACCTAGTCTGGTAATAGTGAGAATACTGGCTCATAGTACTTGCAAAGTAATTGTAATAAAGTATAATTAATCTGATAGAAAAATTCTTAAAATTACATTAACTTTGGCTACTGTTGCATTTAAACAAGATGCTCATCAAAATACCTAAAGCATTAGGACTGTTTTCATATTGGAAAAGATGTCTGACTAGTAAAATTCATTTTAGAAAGATTTACAACAACAAACTAAGTTTCTGACATCCCACTATAAATAAATAATTGCTATATTTTATTTGATCAGGTACACTTACAAGTTCTTTACTGAGTTTTATATTTCAACAGGGAATTTTGAGTTTCCATTTATCCTCTACACAAAAGGTGGTTGTAACACCTAACCTGACACACAAAAAAACAAAGTTAAAATATGTTAAACCAAAAAATCAAGATGTCCTCCAAAGGCAACTAGAAATAATAAATATAGTTTATAAAACATGATTCTATTTTATTTAAATTGCATCAAATGTGCAAAAGGGAATATGTGAGAAAATAACTGGTTATTTAAAAAAAAAAATTAACTCCAATCTGTGAGCTGTACCTTGCATTTTCTCTAAAATTTTTAGAAAGTTGAAGCCAGTATCATAAAAATTGTGTATTATTTAATTATACAAAAAAATGATTCATAAAATATTTTGCCTCTTAGAAAATACTCCAAGTATTTTACAAGGAACAATATAGTTAGAGTACCAAAAAATATACACAACTGCAGAAGCAATTAAAATCAGTAATAAAAATCAAACATAAAATCAGTGTACCATGCCAAAGGCCTTTTGAAATAAAAGAGCTTTAAACCCACAGAACATAAAAGGAGGCTAATTCAGTGGTTGTCCTCAATTGAAAAGAGAGGACGGATGTTCCATAGCCCTGGGCTGCCAGACAGAAATTCTTGAACCTGTACTGTTAAGTTTCAGACTAAACATTATCTTTCCCTGAAAATTCACCATTTTTTTTAACATTTCTGTTCTCTCCAAGATGTTCTACTTACAGTGTCAACAAAGAGACCTTAACAATAAGGGTCAATTATAAGCAGAAGGAATACTGCTTTTCTATCACCACATTTGCCTTTGAATTTTAAGCAGGAAAAATTCCAAAAAACAAGAGACTACTGACTGTTGGGACTTGTAACATCATTCAAGATCCTTGAGAATGTAAACATCTGAACATTTGGATAAAATGAGAAATAAATCATAGTTTGAGAAAAAAAACTTTCAGGAATATCAGGCAAATTAAAATCTTTTCAATATATGCAACTTTCTGACAGGGTAGAAAATACATTCATCAACAATGAATGAGAAAAAGAGAGACCTAAATAAATTTATTGTGAAATTTTCAAATACTGCTTTAAAGCAGAGTAGACAGAGGTTCTACTTCATAGTTTTCATAAAATTGAACTGCCAGCTTCTTTATATGAATGGTCAAACATTACAGTGGAACTCTCATCTCAGCATGAATTCTTGGAATGAGGTATAAAATTCTTATTTCTTTGCAATAATGTACTCCAAGGCATTGTGACTTAATATGGCCTGGCATATGCTCAGGACATGAAAAACAGACTCTTTTTTCCACCAAGAGTATACTCTCAAGTGAATTTCGCTTAGCAGACGTATTTTACTGAACATATTTTAATTTTTCTAATGTCAATGTGTTTGAAGAAAAAACCTTGACATTTCTTTTCCACCTAATCAGTAGAGGCTTTGTGGAACAATGGAAGAAAGAGAAAAGAACATTCACAAATATGAAAAAAAAAAGTTTTTTTTTTCTTCTTGTTTTGCATTAGGAGAGAATTTGAAAGCTAGGAAGTGATAAACTAGGTAAAGGCAGTATATCAGCTTACTTAAAGAAGAAATTCAAGTTTTCAGATGATGACTCTTGCCTTCTAATTTCTCCTGATCTAGTTTTCTGTCCACACCTGGCTTTTTGACAATGACCAGAGAAGAAGCAGACTTATTTTTCCCAAAAGAGTCTTGAAGAAGTTCCAAAATTGGCAAAGGTAGTCTGGAGAATAGGAGTGGGGAAGGATCATTTTAGAATGATTATGTTAAGGAATTTCTGAAGACCAATTTTCCACTCAGTGTGCAGAGAAAGGTGTAGACTTCTTGGCAAATGCCTTTTACCTGAACCAGATGTGGAGAACACTGTGTAAATAAAATAATGGGAGACTTAGAGAAAATCCAGGATTCCATTGTGAATGCTACAACTGAATATAAAGACTCCTTAATTCAGCCTTTAAGACATGTTCACCCTGCCCTTCATATCCTAAAGTGTCATCACGCCCACTTACCAAAGGCCAAAATCAATCTTTCTGTTCTAGGAGGATTCGGTGTTAACAAATGTACATGATAGTGGGGGAAATCCATACCAAGTAGCTATGTGACTTGTTATGCATTTTTATTTAAAAAATTAAAATTTTATCCTAAGCAGGATAAAAAGGACATATAGGTAAGGAAAACCAAAAAGAGAAAAATCAAGCATAAAAGAAAGAAAGAAATGGGAGAGAGAAAAACAGAACTGTTTCTGGGAATCAGGGGAGTGGACAGAGGTGTTAAGGAAGTAGAATTCAACACAAATTCTCTGACCAACCTAGAACCACCCTCACCCCCACTTCCACCCAGAGTTAGAAGTGGGGGGGGGGCAGAGGTAAGTTTACTATTGAGTAAGCATTAAGTCAGAATGTGATGCACACCACTAGCAATAGACAGACTCAAAGAATCTCAACCTCACCCTTTAATATAGCCAAGCAGAAACAATCAACTACATACATGTTTTCAAAATAAACAATATTTCACCTCAGATAAGATAAATGACAGCACCATTTGTGCACCTGGTTCATCCTGGATTCATGGGATATTTGAAGGAGCCATTTGTTAACTAGGTTAATTCAGACAGAAAATAAATTCCCCATATCTTTATGACAGAAGGTAGTTTTGCAACTTAAGACACTAAGCAGACTTTGTCTATCTTCCTTCACTGCTACATTTCAAAGGAATGGTTCCATTTCCCTCAGAAAGACTTCCCTGGGTTTTAGATGGCAAAGAGGTTTAAGTAGCTTTTAAAAAGATTTATGCACATTTCAAAGCGAAAGAAACAGAGCTTTCAATTACAAACTTTCTAAAGTAAATGGTTTAAGAAAAAGGGGGAGGCAAGGGAACCTCTGTTTTCAATAGGAAAAATTAAGACTTTGTTCTATTTGCCTTTATATACAAAAATAATGGAGATAGAAATATTTTGAACTTATTTTTTGAAAATTTAATATGTACAAGAAAATATTTCATCCATTAAAAAATCTGACATTAAAATAAATAGTTGCAGAATTTTTAAAAAGAGTTTTTTAAAATAATAAGCATCATGAGGAATTAATATTAGAAGACACTGAGGTTGTGGAATTCACATAAAACTTAAACATAGAGGCTCAATCCAACACCATCCAATATTCACCTATCAAAAATAAATATATATAAAGAGAAGAAATTTAAAGGAAAGGAAATGGACCAATAATGATGAAAATTCCAAAAGCTGAAGGATGTCACAAATCTTCAGATTAAAAAAAATCTTGAACATTAAGCATCATAAATTTAAAAAGGTATAACCCCAAATAATCCTCAGGAAATGTAAAACTGTCGATGTGGTTGTAACAATTTATCGGGGAACAGAGGTAAATTTGCCTTCAAGGGACAAAGTGTCAGATCTACACTAGTTTCCTGAACAAGGGATGACAGTAGAGACAATTAGTTACTGCTTTCAACATTTTGAGTTGACATTTTTTAACCCTAGATTTTGATACCTAGGTCAAGCAAAATTGAAGGTAAAGTAAAACTTTATTGATAAGCAAAAGACAAAATGTTATTGCCACATAGTTTTCTTTTACAGAGAAGAAAAAGGTGAAAGATATAAAAAATGAAAAAGGGATTCTAAAGAAAGAAAGTGCTGTCAATCAAAATAACACCCAAAATACCTAAATATAACCCTGAGGGTGAGGGCTGAGCAAGTGTTCTCAAAAGCATTTTTTTTTTCTTTGTTATAGCAGAAATTCAAAGATTTTCTTCAAGGAGAAGGTAAATATGACTGAGATGAGCCTGATTATGATTTAGAAAGTAAAGGATCTTAATGGTAACATGAAGAAATTTACTATCTTTGACAAATTAAAAAAAAAATACAACTAGAAACTCAAAGAAAAAACAAAAAGTTGTACATTAAATTCGTGATCGAACTATGAACCAAAGAAAACTGTGGGATCCTTTTACCACTTTATGGAGTATAAGACAAAAAATTAATTTCAATATGGAACTTGGAATAATATCCAAGATAATTGATTTAATCACAAGAAAATATTTTGTAGGGAATGTACAGATAATGCTATATTCAATGCATAAGGAATATTTAACACTTTAGTAGAAATTCTAACTTTCTTACATGGTGATGTGATCCAAGACATTAAGAATTGACTTAAAGAATTCTGGATTATTAAAATTATGTGGCAGAAATAAAATTAGTAATTAACCAACATTGGAAGGAGATGAGTAAAGGAGAAGAGATAGTGTATCTCCTGTGTCCTGGTGAGAAAACATTAGATTTAATCCAAGTGATTAAATGAAGGAATAAGTGTATGATAATAGTACTCAGTGTTTTGAGGATAGCTATCACAAATGTGAATATAGGAGTTATAAGAAATTACTTATGAGATGTAGAACTAGGGTTTGGGAAAAGAAGGAAAAGGAACATTGAACATTAATTTCATGTTATTTATTGCCTAAATTTATTTCAAATACATGTTATATTTTATAAGATATAATATCAGAAAAAAAATGTCTCTGTATTTTATTAGCTCAACCCCTCATATAAATCTTTCCTTTACTTCAAGCAATGCTCTTTTTCTCACAGATGGTCATACCTAGAATCATCTCTGTGGATTTACTTTCCCTATTATTTGTAAAACTGTAGTTGATTTTATTATCCAATATGATATTTACTATACCAAGACCTTTGAGACATATTCTTGTTTGAGTGCAGAGCCATAAAGATATCTTTGTCTCTGTAGATAAATTGTGTCTTTGCTTTTGTCAAAAAATAAAAATTATGAGGCCCTTAACTGCAAGGAAACTTAAAACTTAAAGGCATTGCCCATTTGCAGTTATCAATTCACCTAGGTGTCTAAACTTTTAGATCCTTTTTATTCTGCTTTTATTCCTTTTATTCCTGTTGACAAATTAGGTATTTTGAAAGCTTTCTCAAATACTTGAATTTGTAGGAATTTTTGTTGATGTTAAATATAGCAAAAATGCACCAGCTCAACTATTATAACAGATGTTTGCTACACTCATAGCTGTGTCCACATTTTTCCCCAATAAAGTTTAAGTTCCTTAATCATAGTAATTATATATAATAGATTATATCCCCATATCCCTACCTGAGAGCTGTATATGTAGTAGGTGCCCAATAAATGTTTCTATGTTGGATTGACTTAATCATGGTTACCACAGTTTTTCAATTTATGGTCAGTAGTAAAAAAATTTCCCAAGTTACATATAAACAAAAGGAAAGTATTTTACCTCTTAGCCACTTTTATATGTGCTAATAAAATTCTTCTAAAAGAAACAAAGCAAATATAAAAGACTAACTTGTGATTCATAAAAATAGAAATATTGCAGTCACATTTCCTGGATCACTTCAAATGCAATTTTCACTTTTAGAAGTGAACACATAATCTAGACAGGAAACAAAACTTATGAACAAATCCATCCTGAACAATATACTATAGTGAGATGTATTTTTTTCTCTTCAAATCCCTACATTAATGCACTTATTAAATATCTGAACCTAAATATGGATGGGGAAACCAAAGGTCTGGGATCCTTTTGAGAAAGATCAATTCCTACATCTTTAATTTATAGCCCAATTCGCTAAAACACCCAGCTGCCTCACAAATGGAAGTTTTCATTCAAGGGTCATTGAGCAGTGATGTTGTCTTGTTGTACCATAGTCAGAAAAATACTTTGAAAAATAACTTCCTACCACTAATTCACAGTGAAGCATCACTATTGCAAGATCACTCAGATGCTTCAGTTTTCTCAGAGGTAGGGAAACCAATGTTCCTTAACAGGCTGAACAGGTGGTTCTATCAGCAGAGCTGTACCTTTGTAAAGATGCAAGAAAATCCTGTCTATATGTAGGCCACAGACTGGCATATCTGTCCTCAAATTTTTCTACCATGAACTAGAAACAAAAAGTTCTCACTATAAAGTTAATCTTTGGGGCCAAGATATTCTCAGCAAAATGCTGAAGTTAACAGATAGCTTACTCAAAACAGCACAAATACTAATGGTCATTGACACTGATGTCTGCATTAGAAAAGCTATCTAATATTCAGTATTACAAATAAGAAAGAGGATAGCATAGTTCTCTGGATTGTAGAGATCAGGGCAAGTCTGAGTAGAGAGAGAAAACCCAGGGAAAATACCCAATGGAGCATTCAAGAGGGACTTTGAGGAGCAGTAGAAACAGAAAAAGGAATGAAGCCAAGAAGAAATAAGAAACTAGCTCAATATGTAAAAATCATCACTTTTCTTGAGGCCTCCCATGTGTACTGAATAGAAAATGGTAAATGAAAGACAAAATTTATAACCAAATCAAGTAGACTTTGATTAGAATATGCAGAATTCAAGAGAGAAAGCTAAATGACCTGCATGTCTAAGCAACACCAGTTACTTTTTCTTGAAAAATTGCTACTTGACCAGAGCAAGGCAACTTCCCGAAAGGAAATGGTGATACAGAATGATCAATTCTGGGTGAACTCCTTAAGAAAATAAAACCTGAAACTGGTTCTTAAAAAAGAACACTTAATTATGAGTGCAATTATAATGATGATTCTCAACTCTCACGGCATATTAGAATCACCTGGGAGCTCTAACATTGTAAATATTCCCAAGATTCAGTTTTCTACCAGAAATTCTGATTTAACTGAGCTGAAGTGGGACCCAGGCATCACCATGGTTAAGTCTCCCTGAGTGATTCTAATGTGCAACCAGAGCTGTAAACCACAGCTGAAGCCAGGACGTGAGCTTGAGGGTATTAGAAGATTTAGGAGCTGCTGTTCCAGGTCTCCACCTGCATAGACTTCTCTTTTGTTCTGATGTCTTTTTCCCACAAACTTACTGAAGTCACCACCTGCCATAGATGGGATCTTGAATGTCCCCCAAAGGTTGATATGCTAAAAACTTTGTCCTCAGGTGGCAATGTTGGGAAGCATTGGAACTTTTAACTAGGCCAGGTCTAGCAAGTGATCCTTTGGACATTTGGGTATGCAGTTAAAAGGAATTGTGGAATCCCAGAACCCTCTTTTTTGCTCCTTTTGCTTTGTGGTTCCGAGGTGAGCCGTTTTATTTCAACTTGAGTTCCCACCATGATTTGCTGCCTTGCCACAGGCCCAAAGCAGCAGAGTCAACTGATATGGACTGGAACCCCCAGAACTGTAAACCGAAACAAACCTTTTCTGTTTATAAGATATAGAGAGAGATAGATAGATAGATACATAGATAGATAGATAGATAGATAGATAGAGATATTTTGTTACAGTAATGGAAAGCTGACTAATATGCCACCATAATACAGATTAGACTATTTACATTGCTGCTATATAAAAACCATCTGTTCTGCAGCAGATCCATATCTACACAACCTATGTAACTTAACAAGTTTGAGGAACAAATAATTGAATTCTAAATGCCACCATTTGGACTGAGATCTCATGAGTATGTTGACCACAAAGGAAAATCTTAAGAAATCTTAACTTTTCAAATCAATGACTTATTAAGAGTGTTGGGAAAGCATGAGAAAGATGGTTTCATTTCTGAGCTCATGAGAAAAGCTTTTGAGGGTAATGCATATATGTTTACTATCTTGATGGTAATGATGGTATAATGGGTACATAAATTGAACTCATTGAATTATACACTGAATTAAATGCACTCCCTCTACTTAATGACAATTACAACTCAATAATATAAAAAATATATAAACTTTGCCTTTTATATATCTGTTAAGTCATTTTAACATTTTTTTAAAAAAATATTTTTTATCTCCAAATTAATCATTCTTACTGCCTTTGAAAATCTAGAAATCTGAAGTCAAAAGTGGGAAGAAAGGCCCCATACCAGAAACGTCTCTCCTCCTATGATCATCAACTTTTCATCTCCATAACAAAGAACTTGAGGAAAACAACTTAAAGGAGGAAATATTTATTTTGGTTCATGGCTTCAGAGACTTCAGTCCATGGTCATCTGTCTCCTTTATTCTTGGGCTTGTGGTGAGGCAGAATATCATGATGGAGAGGGGGTGGCACAGCAAAGATGTTTACCTCATGGTGACCAGGAAGCCAAAAGAGAGGGAGAGGGGGCTGCTGTTGTAGCTCAGTGGTATCACTTGCCTAGCACGTGTTAGGCACTGGGTTTGAGCCTCGGCACCACATAAAAATAAAGAAATAAAACAAAGGTATTGTATCCATCTACAACAACCAAAAAAAAAAAATTAAAAGAAAAAGAAGGAGAGGAACAGTCCACGGACAAAAATGTACACTTCAAAGTCACACTCCAGTGATCCACTTCTTCCAAATAATTTCCACCTGCTAAAGTTTCCACCCCACACCCAGAACAGCACCATCAGCTAGGGGACACTCCAAATGCAAACTCTAACACATACCAACCCTTTGGAGATAGTTGAAATTTATTTTAATAGCTGAAAGTAAAACCATAACCATTATCCAGGAAGTGTGACGCCCTCAAAGATTTGAAATTATCATATAAGCACCACATAGTTATATTCATCTCCCAAAGGAACAGGGACTCAGACACAAAAAGAGCAAATTTGGGATAGAAAAGAAATGTGAAAACTGGGAGAAGGGAGGCCACTCAGTTTGCAGTAGGAAGTTTTGGACCCCTGAGTATTTGGTGGGGTAGGAATATATGATGGAAAGGCTATGCAAATGAAAGCTGTGACCACCCAAGAACTACACATGCCTTGAACAGCGTAACGTGCAGACTGATCCTTACTGTTTTTACTGGCATTGCTAAAACATTTGTTCTTTAGGATGGCTTATAAAATAATCCTTAAATAATCAGTGACTTTGTGATTACTCAAGAAGACTCTTTGTTTATTGATATTCTGCAAATGCATTATTCTCCTTAAATATCGAAAGCAGAAGAATTTTGTCACTTTGATGAGAATTGGCTAGGTTCTATTAAATTTCATATGCACATAATCAAGAAGGCAAACACTTGAATATGTAGATTTAAAATATCAGAGCAAGAATCCTACATAACAAGGAATTTCTAACCTACTAATTCCTGCTGGTATAACTATGGTAAAAAAAAATAGTATGAGCAAAATGAAAGGTTGAAAATAAATAAAATTCTATGAAACTGCAGTTTTCAATTAATACCATTTTGCTATTATTGTTCTGTAATTTTTTAAAGATTCATAGATGGTATTTAAAAAAATATCTTCTTCACAAACCAAATTCCATGATATATTGTGAAAATAGTAATATTTTACTAGAAATAGTAGGGAACTGAGGTTGTGTCACTTTTCACTTTCTCACTGGTGGGCAAGAACACTCTGTGCTGAGTGCCACCTCCATCATTACCAAGGAGTTTACGGTCACCCTGAAGGTGTCCATAGGACTACTTGCTATCAAAGAAATTTTACTTATGGTCATTACACTACAGTAAAAAGGTAAACTCGAACTTGGAAGAGGAACTATTAACACTCTAGCAGTGTCCTGATGGCTTTCCCAGTGTTTCCCAGGCTTTTATGGAGATTTTTTATTATCATTCTTAATTGGACTAAGCAGCTCTGGGAATTGATCTCTTGTGACTCAGATTCATTTACTGAGAACTAGGAAAGTATTCACAAAAAAGCAGTACTGGGAATATATCCTCTGCAAAGAACTCACGTTTTCAAAATACTGAGCTTATTCAGTCATGGGAGTTTATTTATGATATTTATTTTCTGGCTTTCTAATTTAGGCATTTCCATAGCTAGCCCTTGGAAATTTTGCCTAGGGAACTCAAGGGGACTGTCAAACCACTGGTTTACTTCTGCCAGGGAATAATATTCTCTCCACCTTCTCCCCAACCTCATTAAAATGTATCTGTCCTGTATTTTATGCCTTAAGGTCTGTGTTCTGTAAGATAATTTAACTATACTTTTTTTTTTCTATTTTGACTTAAGGTGTAGCTGACTCAATGTATAAAGCCTACTGAAGAACACTCTTTTGCATTTCCACAAGATTCATAAAGTTCTGAGCCCAAAGTAGTAAAGAATGAGTGATAGGAACATTACACATAATGAAAAATCATAGAGATGTCTTTGAAGAGTCTTTGAATAAGACATTTTTCTCATCTCTCTCAGATAAGACCACATGGGAGCCCTGTGACACACTGGGCACTCAGACAAGCAGCAGGTAGGAAGTGCAGGGTAAGTATTCATTGAACTAATTGAACATTTGCTTAACTCAATGAAAAAGATGGGAGAAGAGGTCGAAGAGCGATCCTACCAATAATATGTTAGATTTAAGGAGGAATTCTAAGAAGTCCTGATCAGAGCAGTGGGAGGAAGGGCAAGATAGAACTGATTCACAGTAGCCAGCGGGGAAAGAATTTCAGGGAGAAATAGAATTGTTAATTATGTCAAATCCTATAGCTTTAAAATTCAAGGAAATGAGAACTAAGAAAATAAACTAGCTAGTGATTAGGAACGCATTATAATCTCCAAGCATTTTTTGGTGAAGTGATCAGAACAGAAAACAGATTATAAAAAATTGATTAGAAAAATAGGACAATGACCTATTCAGACAAGACTTAGAAGGAGTTTGGCTTAAAAGAAGAGAAACAGAAATGAGAACATATGCAGTTATGGACATGAACAAGAAAAAAGACACCTTTGCAGGTGTGAGAGAACTGAAAATGGTTACATGCTGAGAAAAAGAAGGCAGCTGTGCGTCAGAGGTGGACACTAAAAACAGGAGAGTCCAGAGAGATCTTCAGAAGGGTAAAAATTGAGGTTAGTTTTAGAAGTACGAGAGTGAACTGTATAGTTTAAAGAAATAAATCGGGAGAGAAATCGTGAATTTAAAATGTGGAATGTGAAAGAGAGAGGAAGGAAAGCACTATTCCATAAAGCACGAACAGGTCATTTCCATGGTTTGGAATGGAGCTGGGAGATTGGGTAGAATATAAAATCTTAAGAAATACCAATATACACAAAAGAAGCACATATCTTTTAAATAAGAGCTATAAAGTCTAGCATAAAAGAAAAAACTAATTTTAGAAAATAAAGTGTGAAAGTAAAGAAATGAAGTGTGAGGGTGTTAAAGCAATAACTCTGCCTGGCATACCAGATGCATGGGTGTGTTGAACTTTCACATATTCTTCTCTCTGATTTTAACCTTAAAACTTCAGCTGGGCACAATGGCATGCACCTGTAATCCCAGTGGCTTGGGAGGCTGAGAAGTAGGATGACAAGTTTAAAGCCAGCCTCAGAAACTCAGTGAGACCCTGTCTCTACATAAAATACAAAACAGAGCTGGGGATGTGGCTCAGAGGCTGAATGTCCCTGAGTTCAATACCTAGTACCCACTCCCCCCCCCAAAAAAAAAAAAAAAAAAACTTAAATTCAGTGGCCAGAGGGTATATCAGAGGTAAGATAGATCAATAGAGATAACGTGCTTTGGTGAATGGTCAGGAAGCACGGAACCATTATTTTTCTTCAAGGTCTCTGTACTTTAATATTTGTGAATCTAGCCATTTAGGCTGGAAGTGTCTCTGTGTGTTTGTGTGTGTGTGTGTGTGTGTCTGTCTGTCTGTCTGTCTGTCTGTGTGACTTATGCCCTTTGTAGCAAAAGACTAAAAGGAGAAATACAAATTTTAAGTCAAATTTTCTGATCAAACAAGACACAAGAAGGAATAAGAGTTTCCAGTTTCCAGTAGGGCCTGAGTTTGGAGCTCTAATACAACAGAAGCTTCCTGCCACCAAAATATCAATGGAGGCACAATATATTCTAAGGTCTTCAGACAGTAGGAAAGAAAGGTGGAAGCCTTAACATATTGCTGCCCAACACTGATGAACAAGAATGCTGTAAGTCAAGAGGAGCTTACAAGCCCTCTTGAAAGTCTGTGAACCATGAGGTAGATCAACATGGCACAGAAATGGTTGTTCCTAAGGGATATGTTGGGAAAGTGAATTTGTCTATGATACACATCCAAGATTGGAGACTGGCAATATGTTTGTGGAATGTCATGATATGGGTACTCTTTTTTTAATTTTAATTAGGTATATATGACAACAGGATGCATTTTTGATTCATTGTAAACAATTGCAGCACAACTTTTCATTTCTCTGATTGTACACAATGTAGCATCGCACCATATGTGCAGTCATACATGTTCCTAGGGTAATAATGTCCATCACATTCCACCATCTTCCTTCCCCCATACTCCCTTCCCTTCCCATCCTCCCCTTTGCCCAAAGTTCCTCCATTTTCCCCCATGCCCTCCCACATTATGGATCAGCATTCTTGAGGCTTCATCAGAAGCAATCTGATCTCCTCTTTCACTCTTGTTCTTGGGTTATTCATCCTCATCCAGACATATGCACCTCCTATTGCTGACATTTACCTTAGAGCTTCAGACTTTCATTTCAGCTACTTTACAATACATGTTTTCTTGGTTACCATCTCAGACATATAATGTGATTAGGTTTATGCTCACATTCTCCTGTCTTAAATTTCCCACCTTTTTTCCTAGTCCAAATTTCCCAAGCTTCATAAATCTCTGGGTACTAATTTACAGGGTTAACATTGAAATTTCACTTCAAGTCTGCAATGATAAGACTACATATTGACTGAGTTTCTCCAACATTTCTAGGAGTACCCTGAAAGTGTCTCACATCTCTGAAACCCTCATAGTTCCATAGATAGAAAAAAAAAGTGCCCTTTCTCTAGTCAACACCATATCCTTCACTTGGAGAAATGAAAAACATTGATTTTCACATCATACCTCATGGAGCCCCTCAGTGAAAATGAGTCCTCCCAGTCAGTCTCAAACTGCCCTATTTTAATGACTCAGACTAAATGCTTTCCTAGATCATAGATCCTTTGCCACAACATCCTCTCATTGCCTCAAATATGGTGTGCATCACCCACTCACCTGGGCAGAACACTTTGTCTTCCAAGCAGGTCAAATCATACAAATATTTGTTTGGGGGAGTTATAAGCACCAAAATCTCCATGTTACAGATGCTCAGTTTAGGCACAAATGGAGCTGCCCTTCTATATAAATTAATGACACCTAGAACCTTATTCCCACAAGGTGTAAAACCATATACTACTTTTGAAATCTCTTCTTTACTTCATATTTAATAATCAAATCTCCTATTCATTCTCCAGTATCTCTGCATCCAAAATTAATTTGGTGATGTGCTAGAGCAAGTTTGTATCGGCTTGCAAGAGGCAATTGTTAAATTTTCAGGAATTTTGTGAGCCACTTGTTCTTGCTTTGGTAGCTTGAATTCAACCATTGTAAACATATTTATACCAGAAAAAGTGGCAAATTCTCAAATCAGGTTTCCCTTCACACACCCAAAGCAAATTATTAAATATTTATGAGCACACCACTGGATAGATCCATTATTTTCATGCAGAATGATTCATTTCATTATCAGATTTTTCAGAGTAATCTCTCAGCTGATTTTCTTGACTTTTCTCCATCCCATATCAGTTTGTCCAAATCAATTCACTAAATATTTTAAGATTTAAATTAGTTCTATTGCCAAGTGTAAATGTAAAATCTCCTAATATGTTACTGCCATTCTGAAAAAAAAAAAGAAAATAAAAAAAAGAAAGAAAGAAAACAGATTACCTGAGTCAATACACTTAGTACAAAGCTTTGGGTCATAGAACACATTTGATAAATATTGGTTATTATTATTTAATACTGTATATCAGTCAATATTGTCATTATTATTTTATTAGCACAAATTTGCTATTCATTAAATCTATCTTCTCTGGTATCAAGAAAACCTTTATACTATTATTTTTCATTATGACTAATTCTTTGTTTCTACAAGGATATTCCCACCTCAAATGCACTTTTATCCTTATTTCCCTTAATGAATATTTTCAGATCCAGAGCAAGGCTTATCTTTCACAATAATATTTTCTGAATAACTCTATAACACAAATATATGTCTCATTTATGAATCCTTTTAGGGCTTTATTCTTACCCCAAATCCTAGCACTTATGAATACCACTAAATATTGCTCTTTTTTAAATGTACATTTTTTTGCACAGTAAATTATGAAGTCTTTTATAGCAAGAAACAATACCAATCTATGGGGACCAATTTATACTCCTAGTTTCATGCCTTCAGCTCTCATCTTTTCCTATCTGCCCTCAGCAGAATACTATTGAGGGGGGGGGCACTCTCTTCAGTGAGCCCTCTCCATGAACTCAATACTAACCAAATACAGTTCCATGACAGATGAGTCAGTTCCCTATGATCCATATAAATTTTTGTCTGGAGAAAAAGAGCACTCTAAAGCAGAAACTTTTACCTCTTCCCAATCTGTGACCCTTGTGGCACATCTTTATTTTCTTTCATCTCTAAGAACAAATTAAAAATCATTAAAATATGAAGCAGTTTTCATTTATTTTTATTACTTCATAATTCTAGCTGTTTATAACTCATTTAAGCATCACCCATAAATTTCAAAATTATGTGGCAATAAAAGTAATTAAAAAACAGAAGTTAAAACAATGCCAATGGCAAATCCTCTCCTAACTTAATAATGAATAGTGTCAATGAAATGTTGTCTAAGCTCGGAAAGGGTGAGATGCAGTTTACAATGGGATTTCAGTGCTATGAATGTGTGGACAAGGCCCATTCCCAATAAGACAGATAGAATTTCCTTTCCATAGCTGAAAAATCCCATGTTACCACAAAGGGCCTTGACCCATCACAGTAGGAAAGCTAAGTACACTGATTAGCTGCAAGTCTAATCTGAGTGCATGTATTCCCCTGGGGTCTTTTCAGCAGTGAATAGAAAATGAATCAGTTTATTCTGTATTCCAACTCAGAGGAGAAGAGGTTTATGGAAAATTCAAGGTCCAAGGTGGAGATGATAGTGCAATTTATTCAACTCTCCTAAAAATAAAAGACATTTATTTAGTCCTTTTCTAGCTTAGAGAACAAGGAAAAACATTTCCCCGAAGATATGTCATTTATGGAAAATTCAAGGTCCAAGGTGGAGGTGATAGTGAAATTTACTCAACATTTAGTCCTTTTCTAGCTTAGAGAACAAGGAAAAACATTTCCCCAAAGATATGTCATTTATGGAAAATTCAAGGTCCAAGGTGGAGGTGATAGTGCAATTTACTCAACATTTAGTCCTTTTCTAGCTTAGAGAACAAGGAAAAACATTTCCCCAAAGATATGTCATTTCCTCTGTGTTAATATATGAGCGTGGGTAGGGGTGTGAACATGCATCTGCCTTATGTGTGTGCAGGCACTTGATTCACCAATAAACTATTGGTGGCCACTTATGCAGTCTTTGAGCTATAAGCAACTGGATATAAGCTCATCAGCTTCAAATCATTCCCCTTTGATGACAATTTTTCTTTCAGGTTAAAGTATTATTTCCAAAAAACATTTACTAAAATTTAAATCTAAATCGGGATCAAACTGGAGAATGAAAAGTCTCTTTTCTGACCTACAACCCATTCAACTCAAACAATAACAGCAAATGACACCAGGGAAGCTATGATATACTTTTGAAGAGTCTTGATATTTTCAAGACTCTTTAATGAGTACAATCTCAGCTAATACAGATTTAGTATCCCTCATCTAAATATCTTAACTGAAAAAGCCTCCATATTTGAATCATTTTCAGTAACAATATGACTGATGATTAAAATTTTTCAGATTTTGGAGTGTTTCAGATTTCAGATTTTTGGATCAGGATGTTCAACCGGTAAAGGTGTATACAAATATTTCAATATCTGGAAAACTCCAAAAATCTGAAAGACTTCTGGTCCCAAGCATTTCTGACAAGGGATATTCAATATGCATCAGGCATTTCTGGAAATAGTATTTTCATATAAAATTTTCCATGATCATCCTTAAGAAAGAGGGGCCTTCTTTTGAATAGCAAAATAGTCATTAAGCACCAGCACTGCACCACTGCTTTCAATGATACTAGTAACAACCAACAGTCATCTAAACAAGGTCCACAATGAGGCACAAACAGCACACAGCTTAGCAAAAAGGCTGACTTTGAAAGAGAACAAAAAAGAAAGATATCAATTGATCTTCATATATGTCTAGTAATGTGTCAGGAGAACATCAGTGAACACATATTTTTTTCAGTTAATAAAATTCAATTATATCATCTTATTCCTGGGCCTAAGATTCTCCTAAATAAAAAGTCAAGTATTCTTTTAGTCAATCTCCATTGTGAAGTTTTCGGTTCCCTGCTTTTAGTCACAAAATGTGAAGACTATGAGTGATGGGGCAATTGAATTTTCATGGATTGGATTAGTGCTGATTCCAAAGAAGGGAGAGTTTACTATCAGTGTTGCAATCTATGGTAATGAAATGAAATATTTAAATTAAATTTCAGGTTGAGCACAGCTTCCCTGCAAGATGGCCCTGGCAGCTGTCTCTGAATTTCTCAATACAGTACATCACCCCTTACATAAACTGCTCATTTATGCAAACAAAGCTGCAAAAAGACAGGAAGACTGAGTACACACTTTTTTTCTTTTTCCAATTCAAAGCACTGACACAAACCACCATGAAAAGAAAAAAAAAAAATGTTATGTAGTATTTACTTCAAGATATCAGACTTTGGAAAATAATTTCTACGTTCATCCAAAAAAAGAGGGGGATAAGGAGGAAGAAGAGGAAGAAAAGAGAAGGAAGAGGAAGAAGAAGAATCACAATGAAGTCTCTTCTTAAAGGTAACTCTGTCTTCCCCGTACCTCATTCAAATAATGAAAAAAAAATTGCAAAGGCAGAAGCCTCTTATCAGAGAAAAAGCTGAAATTGAATTTTAATATTTTAGATTCAATCTATATCTTTTTCTCTTTTTCTGCTCTTTTTATTCATGGACTCTTTACAACTTCACTCAAAAAATACGTTACCCAATCACCAGCTGTACAAACAGAACGCTCCAAAGCCTTACAACTGCACTGAAGAAGCAATTCTAAAAATTCAATACAAGGATGAAGAGATACATCCATTTCATAAAACTCTATTAATTACTGATGGTACTGGAGGGGGAGGAAAAATTAGGGTTTTACTTCATCTGATGATAGCTAGAGTTTGCAGGCAGTGGGGGAAGGAGTTTCACTGCCAAAAAAAAAAAAAGGAACAAGGAAGGCAAGACAGTTTAAATTTGTATATGAATACAGGTTTTACAAGAGTAGATTTTGAAAGCTAGCAAAAGGTGAGGAACTTTGGAGCTTGTCAACTCGACTGTACAAAGTTCAGGTTCATGATATCCCCATCATTCCAATTGTCCTACTGTTGAGTATCTGCACCACTTTTCCCAGAATCAAGAATCCATTCAATGAACATTTATTAAATACCCTCCCTGTCTTAGTATCATGTTCCATGGTCCAGAAAGAAGACAAGCTTTAAAGCAAACAGCACACTGTATTTGTTTTACATACCTTTGTAATCACACCTTGAAAAAGAATAGAGAATAACTAAATTTATTTGTTAGAGTTGATCTTAGGCTTAGCTTAATTTTGACACTAAGTATTGTGACTACTAAACAAAATGACAAAAGTTAAAAATAGAAAATTTTCTTCTGGTTATTATCTGAATCATTTCAACAAAGGAAGAATGTAAACGTAACCCACTGTTATCCTTCTTAAGCATTAACCAAGTAGTCTGACCCACATTGATGCTATGTAGAAGACAACTTAATACTTTTACCCAACAGATAGAAATATCCTGGGGGAAAAACCTGATTTTTTTTTTCAATACCATTTATGTGTGTGTGTGTAATTCTTAAAAATACAGTAATAAGAGTGTGTGATTTTGGAGAGGGAGGTTTATTCTTTTTTAATGCTATGGTGTGGCTCAACTAATTTAAAATAATACTGATTTAATTACATTGGGCATTTAAACTCCATTCTCTCAACACTACTTCTTGAAAAAAAAAATACATCTTATTGATTCCATTTGAATTTCACAGTTACATGGATTAAAAAGTTGACCATATCCAACAAGTTCTAGGAATTTCTCAAACCAGGTAAACTATTTTATGGTAATACTCCCCATTCTTGATTTGGGAGCTCCTACTAGGTTCCCTAGCCTTGTTATGCCACTCTTCTGGATCTAAGAGTAAAAGTAAGGGAACAAGAAACACAGTTGCACAGTAGTGTGGGATCATCATAATAAGCAGAGGATAGTGGGAAAACACTCTCTTCTCCATGTCTCACTGCTCTCCCTCTACACAGACCTCATTAACAATGGAACTGGGAGTGGACAGTAGACAGTGATGTCAGCATACATTGGGAAACCACCTGATAGAAAATTGACACTGTGGCAGTGATAGTAGCCCTCTGATTCTCCTTCTAAAGGGGAACAGAAATAGCCCTTGGAATGAGGATGCCCCAGGAACAGAGAAAATGTTTGGCTGTGCCTGTGATACCTTTCAGGGATGCTAGAGACAGGACAGGGTGAGTCCCTAGCTTGACAGGGAGGTACAGGCCTGCACTCTGAAGCCATCCATCCAAGCTTATAGCAAGGCACTCTTTAGACTCAAGAGGGCAACCTGGGCTCCAGACTTCAGTAAAAGTAAGGAAGATTGGGGCTGAACAAATGAGCCCCTTGGGACCAGGGATGCTCCATGAAGGTAGCTCTTGGGGCAAACAGAAGACATATTTTAAGTGGTAAGATGAGTATAGGGGTGCAAAGTCATATTATTAGTTTTCTTTTTTAAAGAATTGTGACTTTCTTTTACCCTTCAAATTGATGAGTAAGGAAATTTGTGGTATATGAAATAGCTTTTATTGAACAATACATGTGATTCATGTGCTCTTGCTCAACTTTCTATTTATGCTGTGATTTAGAAACAGGTGTGTGTGTGTGTGTGTGTGTGCGTGCGCGCGCGCGCCCATATATGTGCTTGCTATATACATACCCTCACAGATACATATGGGTAATAAATTATATGTTGTATGTTTATGTATGTGTGTGTGTGTGTATATATATATATATGAATGATATGTAATTATATTCAAGATTGTAAACAGTGTAAAAACTTAAATTAGAAAGAATACATTCACACTTATATGAAGAACTTGACTATGCTACTCTGAAACTTATTTCATTTAAAAGAGTTAAATGGTCAAAAAAACTTATGCTACACAGGAGAGCTTCTTTTTAAGAAACCTTAGCACAATCATACAATATCATTTCTTGCAAAATTTCTTCTAAATCTTAAATCTAAAAGTCCTTTGTAAAAACATTTTGTTTTAGATTTAAACAAGTGCTAAAGGAAGGTCATTACAAAAATAATAGACAATGTGTAGGAAAAATTTCTTCTCTTTCAAAAATATTTAAAAATATGTAAATCCCATGGGATTAATTCACAATTTTAAAACAAAGAATGTTTTAATAATTTGGGTTCAGCATCAACCAAACATGGACTGAAAATATTTGGAAAAAAAATTGGATCTTTACTAAACATGGATAGATACTTTAAATCTCATCACTGTTCCCTAATAATATAGCACAAAAAATATTTGCATAGCATTTACATTGTATTAGGTCTTATAAGTAATTTAGAGATGATTGAAAGCATCCAGGAGAATGGAAGTGTATAACATGCAAGTGAATTTGCAGGCACTAGATTTCCACTGATGCCAACCAAAAGATATTATCTAAAATAATCACACAATTTATTTGCAGTTCAAAATTCAAGTATAAATAAATGTACACCAATAACCACCAATGGCAAATATTGATTATTGTGGGGGTAAAATAGCTTCCAAATACTAAACCATTTTATATAAGGGACTTGAGTATCTACAGATTTCAGTGTCCAGGAGGGTCCTGGAACCAATCTTCAACAGCTGCCAAGGGACAAACATATAATTCTTCTCTTAAAGTTCCCAATGGCAGGGGTTTTGTTATTGTCTCATTATTATTCAACTCAATAGAATAAATTCCATTTAAAATATGACCCTGATCGAGAAAGACTAGAAGTTTTTAACAGATTTGAGGAGACAAAGTAGACTTGACAATTGAATGCAATATGGAATTCTCAATTGGATTCTGTGACAGAAAAAACCAAGGATATTAATAAAAAAAATTGTTGGAATTCAAGTTGTATCTGTATTTAGCTAATAGCATTATGCCAATATAAATTTCTTGGTCTTAAATATTATACTATGTTTATATAAGATATTAACTTTAGGGCAAGCTCAGTGAAGGATATACAGGAATTCTTTTGTATGATTTTGCCAAATTTTTGTGTCAAAAATTATTTCAAAATTAAAAGTTTAAAGCAAATCCCTGAATAGAAATGTCCTCTATTTCTTCATGCAATTGAGTAGATTTATCTATAAATGAAATACCTCTCTGTAGCATGCCTAAAGGAAGATCTTGTGATAATGAGGAAAATAATTTCTCACTACCTTCAAAACACTTCTTTCATGCATCATTTGCATAAATAAAATATATTTTTATCTTGGTTTTAAAAAAACACTTAAAAATTCATCAATTAATGACTTCCAAACACTGTGATAATAATGATGATGGCTGAAGCTAGTTCACTGTAGTCTGTCTTCTGCATTATGATTCCGGGCTATAATTACCATGTTTTTTCCTCCAGAGTAATTTTTGATGCTAAAATTCTAGGTAAAAGTGTTTTTACAGATTGCATTCCACAGTGTTCTTTAGGACCTTGTCACAACACAGTTAATAACAGCAGAATCAGGAAATGTAGGCTAAAAGGGTCCTACCCAAGAGGAGCTATTAAAGAAATGACAATGGATTTCAGTATGAAACCATTACATTTCAAGATTATCCCACAAGCATTAAGTTCAATCTATTATCATTGTTAATAGAATGCCGAAGTAAGACCTGTCATCACATTCCTAAATTTTAACTTTTCCAAATTATCCTTGGTCAGCCAATGACACTTCTCCTCAAAAGGATAAGTTGTAACATGGGATTTCTTTTGTTTTTAAAAAACAAACCTTCATATTTTAAGTTCATAATGTATCACTCCTTGCCAAGGCAACTTTCCTTTTGGCCTTCCCCCACATCATCAATTCCACTTTTCAGATATGCCTTGGGTTTCAAATTTCATGTAAGAGCAGACTTGCAGAAAAGTGAACATGTAACTTAGAAGGGCACCCATGCATATTGTCAGTCCACTGAGAGACAAACCCACAGTATTTTGGCAGGTTGGCTAGTTTTTAACTCAGAGGCGAAGAGGATTGTTAATAGGATAAGGAAAACTTGAAAATCTAAAAGTATCAGCTCTGCTCAAAGAGAAGGGTAACTCAGAGAGAAACAAGGAAAGTAAGGAACTGGGAAAGAGGGAGAGAATGTGGTAGAGACTTTCATCAATGGTGATGGTGTCTCTTCTCTGAAACACTGAAGATGCTAGGAAGTCCTTCTGTGTTTTGAAGAAAAAAAAAATGAAAAAACAAACTCACAACTGTGAATTCACATGCACTAAATTTCCACTGATGCCAACCAAAAGACATTATCTAAAATAATCACACAATTTATTTGCAGTTCAAAATTCAAGTTCAAATAAATGCACACCAATAACTACCAATAACTGTTATTAAGTTTATCAATGCCAAATAATGGTTATTGTGGGGGTGAAATAGCTTCCAAATTGTTTTGACCCAACCAAGTATCCCATTGAAGTTTACAGTACAATGTATCCATTCCCAAGGTAACTTTTCCTTCATCAGAAAAAGTTAGAATCAGACAGAAACAAAATATTAGAAAAAAATTACATAGTTGAACTCTTGTAGACATTATTTGAGCTATTTTAAGGCTGTTACTAGGAGAGGTAAACTAAATTCCTCTAGCCTTTTGAAAACATCTCTCCACACTTTAGCAGCCCCTGTAGAATATTTCTTGGGAGTCTTTGAGTCTTGGTTTTTATCTCCAGCTGGCTTTCCAATTTCTTGAAACTATTTGGAAGAAACCATTACATCTTCTCAGATTGAAAAACCTTAATTGGTATAAACAAAATTATCATATGATTTCCACATCTTTCCTTTTCACAGTCTTTTTTCCAAAACTACTTAACTAATTATCCTTCTAAGGATTTGGCCCAAACATAATCACAGCTTCTTTGTTGAAACACTTTCTTACCTTTTAAAAATAAGCTGGCAGGAGTGGCTTGATTTTTTATTTTGTTGTATTTTATGTGTTGGTGTTAGCTTTTGTTGGAGGGGGACTACATGCTTTTGTAGTCAAACCCAATCCTATTAGATTGAACCCCACATCCCCATAGCTCCAGGCCAATGAGCTTCCCCGTTAGGGCCCCATGATCAGAGGGACTCTGTGCTAGGTTTACTGTCGCGACCCCTTGCCCGCAAGGAAGACGCAACTCGAGAATCTTCTTTCAACAGTTTTTTCAGGCCCTTGATATTTCTTCTTCTCTCTCTTGGATGCCCCTCCCAGCCTTAATAAAGCATCCCAAGCCCCAATGCAAAGCTGCCGCGTGGAGCTTTCTCACAGGGTGGTGAAAAATCATGTGCCAACTTTCCCAGATAAGGAGTTGTTTGTCACAGACCACAGCAGAGCCAGCGTCATCTTGTAATGGCGACCATAATCTGCAGAAACGGCAGAAGCGGCTCACCACAGTTCCCCCTTTCTGTTTTCTTAAAACAATACAGGCAAGAGTAGAGGTCCTATCCCACTGTGCAGAAGTGGCTGCATAGTATGGCTCAGTCCTAAGGAGGGCCCTTCCCCAGATCTGAGGCCATATCAGCCGACGCCTTTTTTCATGGGGCGGGGCGTGGACGCGTCTAACCCGCATGCAATAGGACATGCTCTCCTTGAGGTCCACATCAAGGATCACTCAAGTGCAGTGCCTTGCCTTGCATCCTGTATCGTGACGATGGTGGACGAAGGGGGATAGCTGAGGCTGAACTGTGGCTGTTTATAACGACAAACAAGTTGACAGCACCCTGAAAGAAAGGCACAGACTTTAAGGTGATAGAAAAGCACTAGTGTGGAAACCCATCTGCGTGCAATGGCAGTAAGACCGGCAGAGTGCAAGGGCTTTCCAACACTAAGAGAATAACAAGGAAAGTCATGTCGATCCCAGTGCAATGTTATAATAATTTGGGGTGTAACGACCATGACAAAGGTTTACTGCTTAAGATGCGCAAGCCAGACTTGAGGCGAGTTGCCATTTTCTAAAGCTGCAAGAGCTTGTATGATCATAGCCTTTTCTTGTGCATGGCGAGTTTTAAGGCAACAGAGAAGCCACAAACAAAGTACAACACCGAAGCAACACATTGCACCAAAAATGCCCACTCCCACCCATTCCTTAAAAAAGGAAAAGGCAGAGGATAGCCAACTGGTGAATTGACCCAAAGTCACTGGTTCGACACGGGTGCTATTCAAAACAGCAATCCGAGTTAGTTGAGACTGGATCAAGTTTTCTGCTTCCATGGACCAGGTTCCGGATGGATACTCCCCGATGATGTGGGAGGCATTTCTGGAATCATAAAATCTGACAGAGGTTATACATAAATGTGCACGTTGATCAACACAACCCAAATGTACTAGGTCAGACAATTCCTCAACTTGAGCTTGAAGCAGATCTATCCTTTGATTAGCAGCCAGAATCCCAGATAAAATGTGTTGATTAATTCTACTTTGAGATTCAAGTATGGTGGATGTTTGTTGAATAACCTGATTAATAGTGGCAGCAGTTTGTACCTGGCTGGCCATGGCTACTCCAGCTATAACTGCTGCAGCAGCAGACACCGCCACAGCTGTCACTATAGCTGCCGTAATTCCAAAATCTCTACGGGCTCTAATCAGTTCAACAATAGGAAAAGACTCTGTATCTGCAGTAACCGGGATCGAGACAAAAGTTGGAATTTTCATAACCACTGCCATAGGCCAGGATCCATTCCAACACTCAGACAAGTAACAGGTAATATTAGAGCAATTAAGCATCCTCTGTGATGTAACATTAGCCAAAAGAAACAGGAACGGAGATTGGAGACAGACTGCTGTGGAGGGTAATGTAGCATTAGATAATTGTGAATTATTTGTAGAAATTTTAAGCCTCCTACCTCGCTCCGAGTCTTGGGTACTGCCAGAAACATTAAACAGCCAACTTTGGACTCCTAATATTTCCCTGGGGAAACACAAGCGCGGACTAGACTAGCCCAATCTGAGGGAGTCATGCAAAATCTAGTAAGTCCCTCCACCTGAGTGAGAGTGAAAGCGGCATCTATGCCATAAGTGCGGACAGATTCTGCCAAGGTTTTAATTATCTTAAAGTCTAAAGGCTCATGATATCTTCCCCTGTTATTGTCCTGAAATACAGGGTATGCAAGTCCCATATCTGTATTAACTGTCCTCCAAACTTGTGCATGAAAAGATCTCCCAGAACCTTGGCTCCCCCCCACATACGGAGGTGGGGCAATCGGCACCATATCTTCTTCTAGATATTCTACCTCCTCCTCCTCAGAGTTTTGTTGACCAATGTTAACTCCCTTCCCCTTCTTACAGTAGGCCTGCGTGCCCTGTGTCTCCTTTTTCTTCTTTTTCATTTTTATCTTATGTAGTTGTTGTAACAATATATCAAGGTCCTCAGAACTCTCTGAGTCGCTTGTGTTCTCAGGCGTTTTTAATTCGGTCAAGTCTGGGTAGAGCCTTCTCCTATTTTTATCTTCAGGCTCTTTTGCCTTCTCACTACTGTTACTTTTAATACTCTCTGCCACTTCACTACATGATCCTTCAGATTTTTCCTCATGCAGTTGCTCGAGAATAGCTTGACCCTCACTCACAGCTTCCTGGCATTTACCATCTGTTATACATCCTCTAACTAACTTCCAAAGTGGTATAATGCCACCCTGCAAGGTACCTTGCTCATGAGCGAAATCTAGATCTTTCCCTAATTTGTCCCAGCTGGGAACCGTAAGACTCCCTGAAAAAGCAAACCAAGGAGCCGCTATATCAGCTTCTCTTAAAAACATCTGCAAAGTACTCTGCTTTATCTTAAGTCCTTTTGAATGTAACAACCCATCTAGGGCCAACAAAATTGGGCTTGAAGAAGCAACACCCATAATGTTTTTAGAGCTATAAAGAAAGTGAAAGTACAAAAGTCCCCGCTCTCTTCCTTTTACAGGGGAGCGTTCCGTTCTATGAATTCCCCGCTCTCTTCCTTTTACAGGGGAGCGTCCCTGTCGTCACAACAACAAAAGAAGCACAAAAAACAAAAGCGAAATGACACAACAAAAGAAACACAGAAAACAAAAGCGAAAGTACACAGTGCAGCTGCAATAAAATGTAATGCTCTCTCTTTCTTTACAGAGGAGCTGCCCCGCTTTGATCGCGGATCCCACTTATTGGGACTAACCCCGCTTTGATAGCGGATCCCACTTATTGGGACTAACCCCGCTTTGATCGCGGATCCCACTTACCTGGGACTAACCGGTGCACCACCCCTGACTGCTGAAAGTTCTGGTTCCCGGGTTTCGGCACCACTTGTCGCGACCCCTTGCCCGCAAGGAAGACGCAACTCGAGAATCTTCTTTCAACAGTTTTTTCAGGCCTTTGATATTTCTTCTTCTCTCTCTTGGATGCCCCTCCCAGCCTTAATAAAGCATCCCAAGCCCCAATGCAAAGCTGCCGCGTGGAGCTTTCTCACAGGGTGGTGAAAAATCATGTGCCAACTTTCCCAGATAAGGAGTTGTTTGTCACAGACCACAGCGGAGCCAGCGTCATCTTGTAATGGCGACCATAATCTGCAGAAATGGCAGAAGCGGCTCACCACAGTTTACTATTCTCCTGCTGTCATCTAACATTTCTTAATAATTTTCTGAGCAAGATCCCTGTATTTTCATTCTGTGTTAGGCCCTGTAAATTCTGTAGATGGCTTGGGGGAACAATCGAGTTCTACACAACTCAACCTAAAGACCCTGCTCCTCAGGCTACCTCAGAAGTCAGCATCCCTCCCATGCTTAGCCCAATTCAAGAAAAAAAAATTAGCCTCCAGAGAGCATCCTTTGTCAGAATGCTACTACAGATTTTCTTCTCAGCCAGAGCCAACTTCAAAAGGCAGGTAAGATACAGGAGGAGAAGGAAGTGTGTACAGGGGAGGAAAGTGGAGGAAAACTCTCAGAAAATGTTAGTGAGGTTTTGAGGTTAGATTCAGCACTTGGGCATGTGAGAGTGTTTCTAAACAGCAGAGCTGAAATGTAAATACCTATGAATACACACCAGTCAGCAAAAGCATGAATAAGCAAAAGCATTTTAACTTGATAATCACAGTTTACAAGCTCGAAGGGACTTTAGAGACCAATCCCTTCATATTTCTACGTCACCAGGAATATGAAGGTAAGAAAGCCCAAAATCTCACATAGAGTTAAGATGTCAGCTGTGACTAATCCCTGGTATTCTAGGTCCCTATTCCAGGGTGTTGTGGAGCTCAGCACCCTGTCAGAGGAAAACTAAGTGCCCTTGACAAAGCTGCTCTGACACAGGAATGTTGAGATGTTACTAAGGATGGGACCAAGACACCATCCACACCTCTGTACAAAATCCCTGACCTGCAATAGAGCACACAAAAGCTTGTCACAGCAACATCCTGCATATCAGCTCCAGATAATCATTAGGGTCTACCAGGGTGACCTCAGAAAAGGTGACCACCGTGGGTCTGAACTATTATTGAGCAGTGGGGAAATGTTACAAAACATATTTTCAAAAGTATTTGTTCTTACAAAAGGTATTGGGTATATCACTGTGTATTGTCTTATGTTCTTGACTTCTTAAATACTGCCAGTTTTGAATAGTGGTCCTGTCTCTATTTGCAAGCATGTGTGGTGGGGGATGCCCCTCAATTTTTTTAAAAAAATACATTTTCTTTTCTAGACACTTTTCATATTTATTATTGATTTTTATGGGGGGTGGAGCCCATCAATTGTAGGTGAAATTTGAAAACAAAGAAAGGGTTCATTTCAGGCTTTGTCATGAAGTTAGAGCTCCCTCCAGTGATCTCTCTGGCTGACTGAACTTCAAACCACCCTGCCTTTCTGATTGTTCTTGATGCACAAAAATAAATCCCAGCTTTAGCCTTTGTGATACATTTTTTTCGTTCTAAAAATTAAACTCAGCTAGTAGATATGTGCATATTGATTTCTCCTAAAAATCGTGTTAAATATCCATATTCATTTATCCTCTTTTTAGAGGGTAGAAACCATAAAATGAGACACGGTCAAGGAATTTTCATTTTGGCAGACACAATGTCTATATATTGTTATTATTTATAAACATTTATGGCTGCAGGCTTGCATTTACTTTCATAGTTATTAACAACAAAGAAAGTGGCGAGGGTAAATGCCCTACCATTCACACTAGAGTTGTTATTCATATTTCAGAGAGGTTTTCTTAAATGAACTGAAATAACTTTTTAGATTTATCAGAGCCACCTTTTGCAATCCTCCCATAGCTGCCTTCAATTTACTGGCTTCTTCAAGCCAAGCATGACCCTGCTGATATCAGTGATGCCATATAACTCCATCAACTACAGGTAGTACCCAAAGGGATACATGAATAATTCATGAAACTAACGGAGTGCTAAGTGGATACTAAATCACTTTTGACTGTGAGACAACTAGTTATGATTTTTGTGATTTATTCAGTTACTTACTCACTTACTTGTTTATTTAATTCCTCTGAATAGCAGATAAGATACTCCCTTCTCTGCACCATGGAATCACCTCCACATGTATGCTTCCTCTCTCCCTCCCTCCCTCTCTCTCTCTCTCTCTCTCTATCTATCTCTCTCTCTCTCCTTCTCCCTCCTTTTGTTCTTTCCTCAGCTTATCTGTTCTATATTTTTTCCATCTCTTTCTCACCCCTATCCCCACTCTCATAGGTTTAATTGAAACTGGTAGTTTTAGAGCCTCATGTATGTTAAAGGTGATTTACGACCACCCTCTGACCTTTTAAGGGAGAAATTCAAGAATGCTGAGAAGCCTGGCTCAAATCACAACAAAGTTTCCTTCTTATTCTCCCTTTCTTTGTGCCAAAGCCTTAATCACCAACTGGGTTCATCAAGGTTCTGGGCATTGTTCACACAGTTGGACTTTGTTTTGTCCCAGTCCATGTTCTGAAGTTAGGGATGACAAGAATATGTGTACAGTAATGGACATATTGCTGATAGAAAGCTCTCTGAATAAAGACATCTTGGAAGACTGAAAAATAAGAGATGATCATTGGTTTATAATATTTCACAAATGTGGAATCTTGTACTTTAGGAGTTTATAAAAAGCCTTGCTTTTGTCTTTTAAATAAACCTAAACAAGAGAACTACTTTTGACATTGCTTGTCTTGACAATGATTTTAGTTGAGGAATAGAGGTACCAATGGCAGAATGCACAGATGCTATGGAAACTTCTGAGTGACCCTTTAAGCTCCATGCCACCTAAGCTCTAGGTTACGGTATAGCTGTGCTCAATAGCCATTGTGGTGTTGATGCCATTTAAAAGAAATGCCAGATCTAGTACCTGAAATAAGAAGGTTATCAAGATGTGGATTAGTGATTGCCAATGATCTGGCCAAGAAAAATTACTGCAGCCTCTATAATAAACATGGGTGTCCTGTCACCATTGGCCATTACCTGAAAGCCTGTTTGGAAGAATAAACCTAATAATAGTCTCAGGTGTTTAATTTGAACACCAAAATTTCCTTCAAAGGAGATCACCCACCCACCTGGGTCAAAATTTTAGGTGAGAGTGTTTCAGAAACATCCAGCTATCTTGCTAACATGGGTGGGTTCCTTATGCTATTCAAATAGGTTTACCAGATATAAACTAATTAAAAAGTAATTGAAAACATATTGAGAAAATTTCCCTCCATAGAGAAACATAGCAATTGCAGAGTTATTTATAAGTCTCAAGCAGTGTCCATAAGAAAAAAAAAATAGCCCTATAAAGAGAAACAAATCAAACCTGTCACCCCAATGCTGTGTACCTCAGGTTTTAGTAAGCATGAAAATCACCTCTAGAGTCTGTCAAAGCACAGGTGCCAAGAATTCTCCCAAAATTTCTCATTCAGTAGGGACACAAAAGATCTCTTTTAAAAATCAGGAGCATGAGACAATTCTAATATTGCCAGGGTATACCATTTTAAAAAAATATATATAAACTAGTACATCAGTGATATATGTAGAGTCCAGGAGGGGCTGATGACCACTGTTTTACTTTGAGTTACTTCCTTTGCCATAAGAAGAGACTTGAAACAGAATTCATGTGGCCTCTGTCCTGCCTTCACCCTGAGCACATTGTTCAGTTTTCTGAGTGAGTACCCATAGCCTTGTCTTTCAAGATCTGTTTTACAGAAAATGTAAGGTTATATGGAATATTTTTAAAATATCTATATGCAAGAAATTTTTCTCAAAACATAAAACACCCAAATAAGGTGTATATTTTACTGAAGAACAAAGTGTCAGGAAATTCACCAGCCATGGTTTACAACATATGAATATGTAATTCAATTGGAATTGCAATGTCTTCCCTCCTTTGCTTAATTGTTGACAAGAAATGAAGTGAACTCTTCCAAAAGATAGTCATAAAGTATGAAGTTTTGGAAGAAAAGTTAGAAATCTCAATAAAAATATCAAATAATACCTCCACAAGATTGAACTTTGTGCATCGATCTGAGAAAGCAATACTGCTAAATTTCCCTGAATTGTTCTAGGTGGTTTAGGTAAACTTTTGAAAACAGTACATATTCTTCTTCATCAAGATAAGCCAAAATAATAACAGCAGGCACCCCAACATTAGTAAACACAAGGGCTTTGGGCGGAGATTAAAATATTCAAGTATTGACTAAATCAGAGTTTTGAGTCATCTTAATACCTCAGTCCCTTCATCCATAAAATGGGGATTAATAATGTTTTCCTCCCCTGGAGGGTTGCTTAAAAGAAATAACTAACGTAGCAAATGCTTGTAAATTATGCTGAAAGCCTGCTGTGTCACTACCAAGTTGGAAATGTTTGATTTAAAAGCTGGGATTTTTAGAAGCTCCAAAACATTACAAAGCAAGTCACATTTCATGGCTAATTTAAAACTTCAGGGGTTCACACAAGTTGCTTATAATGATATTTTCCAATCCCTGTGTTATTTGATGATTTATACAGCTTCAGCTTTTACAGTTGAACCCAGCCATTCCTCTCTGGCCATGATTCTCTTTTATCAATACGACCAGCTCACATAACTGTCTATATCTTCAGGGGATTAAGCACTACTTTTTATCTGGACCTGGGAAGAGTAAATTCAGAGGTGATAAGAAATTCTGGTTGCAAATCCAATGTGTTATTTATTTAGATCAGAAAAAGAGCTGTTATATACAGGTTGAGGAAGACTTTTTAAAGCATTGATAAAATCTCTGTGTGTCAAATGGAATGGCACTGAAATTATTTTAATACCTTAAAGCTCTTATGAGTTGAACTAAACTTTCAGCTAAAAAAAGTCTGAATCTCCTTCTGGACTTTTGGCCTTCAAAAGACAACAAGCTAAACAAAATGAACCAATGAAAAAAAAATTCATTTTTGTTTTGTTTTTAAACTAATTACAACAAATTTTTAAGTCACAATGTTAAGGTAAATGATATAGGAATGTTTAAAATGAACCAAAAGACATCAGAAACTCAAGACAAATGCAATAGGAGACATATTCAGTGTTTGCTGAAAGTAATTTATCCTAAGAATTGCCTAGAGTATTAGATAAAAATACAAATTCTTGTACTCTACTCTAGCCCTTTTGAACCCAAATCTTGGGAAGAAGGAACTGGAAATTTGACTTTTTACCAAGTGTCTAAGATTCTTGCTTGAAAAAGTGGTATTGGTAGACCAGCAGCAGCATCTAGAAACATGTTAGAAATGCAGAATTCTAGGCTCCACCCTAGACCTGCTGAATTACATCTGCATTGTAACATCATACCCAGGTACTTATATATACATAGAAATGTGAGAAGTGCTGCTCAGATTCTTATATTCTAAAAAATTTGGGAAACAGGCATAATGAAAGGTATCAGATGAGTTGGGGCCAACTGGCCCTGTCACTTAAACAGCCCTTCTTCTTATGAAGACTCAGGACTAGAGTAAGAAGTTTGGTGTGTGTTCTGGACCTCTGAACAAACCATCATTTTAGTTATGTTTCGCCATCAAAGGCCAAGAGTTCCAAAAGGATCTCCTTTGAAAAAAAGAGACAAGAAAAATGAGCTAGACAAAAATTGTTATTATTATTAAGCACCTACCACATGGCAGACCCAATAATCAACAATTAAAAACTATCAGCTTGTATAGTACAAAAGACACACTGATTCACCTGGAAAATCCTGAATGAAGTCAGTAGATTAGATTAACACCAATATTCCAGTTATGGGTATTGCACCATAATTATATAAGCTATTGCCATTGGGAGAGACTGGGTAAAGGGGATCTGGGATCACTCTGCCTTATTTCTTATTTATATGTGACCTACAATTATGTCAGATTTAAAAGGAGGAAGAATAAAATCTCCCAACTCAACAAGGATCCCATTTTACATTTGAGAAATCTCAGACTCAGGAAGATTAAGGAAGTTTCCCAATGGCTCCTACTCAAAAGACTGGCAAATTTTGAAAGGAGTAGCCCATGGTAGATGATGAATCAGAGAAAAAATTCACAGACTTAACTGTATCTCAGTGTCTTGTGCTTCACACTATAGAATATAAATGTCACTATTTTTAACCTGTGCATTAATGGAGTCATTAATGAATCCAGGCACTAGAGTAATTCAGCACAAATCAAAGCAGGAAGAAAAGAAAAGGAAAAAATGTATCTGTCAAACATAAGAATGATTAGATACACTATCAAGGAACAGGAAACCAGGGATTCTTCATCAAGATAATTCACTATTAAGTTTCCATCTCCTCCTTTCTTTACACCTTGGAGAGAAAATATTTTGTTTCTAAAGAGGGACAAATGCTCTAAACATACTCCACATTGTAAATCAACATCAATGAAAAATCCTTTAAAATTAGAAACACTTTTTAAAAATCTCATCCTGAGAAGAGTATATCCAAGTAATCTTTCTACCTTTGGAAAGAGGGAAAAAAGAATGGATGGAAGGAAATAAAAGAGGTAGAGAGAAAGGGAGAAAATGGAGGACAGAGGGAGGGAGAGAGGAGGAAGGAAGGAAGGAAGGAAGGAAGGAAGGAAGGAAGGAAGGAAGGAAGGAAGGAAGGAAGGAAAATAAAGGGCTTTTTTAACGACAGCAGCATATTTGAGAGCTATTATTTTTTTATTAGTTGCTCAAAACATTACAATGATCGTGACATATCATATATCATACATTTGATTCAAATGGGGTATGAATTCTTAAATAATAAAGTTAGGGCTAAAGAATACACTTGACCCCTTTTTTTGTTTGTAACAGAACAAAAAATAAAAATAGGAGATCCATAAAGTAAGCACTCAGTGGAGCTTTTTTAAATGTTTCTGTCAACACAAAGATAAGCAGGATGGTCATTACCATTTTATTACTGGTAGACATGGGATTTGTACAAGCTTGTTTGCAATAAACTTAGATAGTATGACACACACAAAAAAAAGTACAAAGACTTCTATACAAGCACATAGCAAAGCTACATTGCATCTGTTGTAGGTCAATGAGATAATGGTTTCAGATGACATCACTGCTTGAGCCCAGGACAGGACATCAAGAGGGGAGGCAATCTTGGAAAGGGTTAGGTGGCTGCTACTGCAGATACTGCTCCATTCTTTGTCATTTGATTTCTGTATTATACAAAATAAGCTACATTCTGTGGCTGTAATAATACTAAGTCGAGCTGTGCCTTTAAATATGAATCAAAGGAACTCAACAGATGTTTGAGCACCAAATACCTTTTTACATACTGTATTTTTACAAGGCAAGTGTTTTGAGTCTGTGCATGTGCATGAATATATGGGTGAGGATGTCCCTGTGTGTTAAACTGTGAAATGTCTTCCCTCCACATGAGCATTGAATAGAGGGAACTCTGGTTCTATTAAAGCCTCACAACTCTCCTTAATCACAAACATCCTTGATGAGCAAATAAGCTAGTCAGCTCAGGGAAAAGAAAAGGAGAAATACAGGAGGTGGTTCAAAAATTAGCTGAAGCAAGACCACCTCCAGTACACCTAACCTTATCTTGCATGACAATAGGCAATGCTTGACATTGTCTGCCCTGTTGTAAATAGAATGGGAACATATGTCCCATCTGATTTTCCAAATACTGTAAGTGTGACCACAGATAAACAGCAGTTGTCGAATGGAAGCCAAAAGCAGAATTCTACTTCTGGGCAGTAGAAAATTGAGAAGAAAAAAATGTTAGGGAGATCAGACATCTCATGGTCATAATCACTACGTGTTCTGTACTAATAGTCATACAGAAGGTGTTCTATTTTTATTTTTGATGAAAAATCAATAAGTAAATAAAGCAAATTCATGCAATAAAAGTAAAAGCTCCTCTGAGAACATTCAATATTTTTGAAAGATTCAGCCCATAGAGATATAACTCCAATTGTTTATTGAATCAAGCAAGTTAACACACCATAAGTGGAGTTTCATAAATTAATAATATTGAATTTATGGGAGTCTTCTGTTGTAGCTTTCCATTTGATTTCCATAGATTTTCTATTTTTATACTTTAAAATATTCACCATTTTATAAGGCTGACATATATTTCATATACAAGTGACCCTCCTTTGCTGTGAATGTGACAGCTGCATATAGTCTTACTCTTGCATTAGCATATTATAGATATGTATATAGTCCAGGCTTTATGTAATAGAACATACTTAGAGTGTGTTTATTGAGCAAATTTCCTTTATATTATCTTATTAAAACAAGTTTTAAAAGGCTGCCTCTTGGTATGTTTTTCATATTGCAATAATTAGATACACAGCTTAAGATACAATTTATCTTTCCTAGACTGCTAAAAAAAAGGGGGAGGGGGGAGTCCAAAAATATAATAAAGCCAGAAGTGGCAGTAATGGAAATGAGCTCCACTCATCCTGACTCAGAGGCCACTGGAACCTACACTTTCTGCCCCTATTGTGTTCCTGCCAGGCTATAGGCTACACCCAAGAAAAGCATTATCCAAGTTAAAATAGCAATAAAGGCCTCACTAGATGAATATTTCAAGTAGAAATTAAAAGTGAGATCTGTCACAAATCCACTGCAGAGAGCATGATAAACATAGAAGAAGAAGAAGAAAAGATTTGTCTTCACACTATTTGCAGTTTCAGTGATGGAGAACCAGCTCTGAGAACGTTCCTTCACTCTTCACCCATCTTCCCCCACTACCTGCTCATTCCCCTGGACTATTTCAGAGCCTTGGTTTTCCTGTTCCCCCCAGACACACACACACACACACTTCATGACCTTTAGGAAAGTCTAACTCCATAACTTTCTGATATATATTCAAACTCTAAAAAGTTTCAAAGTAAAAAGAAGCTAGTTCATTTTTGTGCCTTTTCCACTCTCTTATCTGATGTTTGTGGGGGCATTCTGTATATACCTAGAGGCATGAATCTGGATGCTTTCCAGAAAGACAAATTAATCCACAGATTTGCCACATTTCTGGTAATGGAAATAAAAGGCAGAAACTTCTACTTCTGGAGTAAAAGAAGATGGTATGATGAGAAAGAAAATCAGAATCACGTTCTACACGTGGTCCTTCCTATTTGGCACCAAATAGCTACTAAAAAGTTGTTGCCCTGGTCCATACATTGGTTTCTTTCTTTCTTTCGTATAAGATCTCATCTAGTATGACATATGCAGATACACTGCTCAATAAATTATATTCATAAAGTAAACACCTCTGGATAACCAATTCATGGATCAAGAAGTAGGAACATGACAGCACCCAAACTACCTCCATGACACTACCTACTCAGTGAATTTCCTTCTCCATAGATAACAACTATCCCCCCTACCTTGACTTTCATCCCTATTGATTAGCAGTGCTTGCTGCTTGCTTTTGTCTGGATTTTTTTTTTTCTTAGCCAATGTTAGGTTTGTGGTCTATATCCACATGGTTGCATTTTCTCATTGATTAATGGTATTCCCCGGTATGAATATGCCATTCTACTGTTAGTGGATAGTTAAGTTGTTTCTAATTGATGGCTATGTGCTGGGAGCCATTAGCCAAGTAGGTATGACAATTTCCTTGCCAGCGTACCCCATGTTGCAGTGACATTGAATGTAGGTGACCTTGCTCAAGGACCAGGGCGGATTAGGGTGTTCCCGGTTTAGGATAATCGGGTTTAGGGCGTTCCAGGTTTAAGATTATTCCTGCTGGGAATAGGGCGTATCCTGCTGCCTGAGTTCCCCTTGAGTTCTCACGGGATTCAGACAGTATATTTTGGGAGAGAGAAGCCCAGTGGATGTGGATTTGGGCAGAGAATGTGGATTTCCCCAGAACGTGATTGTAGACGGCTGGTGTGAGTTCGGGAATAAAGAGTTGCTGTTTGAATCTAAAAGCTGTGTGGTGGCTCGTGATTGTGTGCCCAGCCAGACTGCTGCAGCTATGATTAAAAAAAAATGCTGCTTCTTGAATATATATTTTGGTGCATATATGTCTACTAGTCTATTGAGCATAAGAATAAAATTGCTGGTCAAATGATATACATAGATCGTTCCAAGAAGTTGTATCAATTTACATTCCTATCATCAGTGTATAAGAGTTCTCATTGCTCTACAGTCTCATCAAAATTAATTTAAATTTTCTTGATTACTAATGAGATTGAAGCATCTTTTCATATGCTTATGACTGTTTGGATATTCTCTTTATGAAAAGTTTGTTAAAGTGTTTCGTCAATTTTTTACATGACTGTCTTTCTTTTTCCTAATGTTTTATAGGAATTCTTTGCACATTCTAAATCCTATGTGCCACAGTCTGGCTGGGCACGAATGCCGCAGTCTGGCTGGGCACACAATCACGAGCCACCACACAGCTTGTAGATTCAAACAGCAACTCTTTATTCCCGAACTCACACCAGCCGTCTACAATCACGTTCTGGGGAAATCCACGTTCTCTGCCCAAATCCACCTCCACTGGGCTTCTATCTCCAAAATATACTGTCTGAATCCCATGAGAACTCAAGGGGAACTCAGGCAGCAGGATACGCCCTATTCCCAGCAGGAATAATCTTAAACCTTAAACCTGGAACCTAAACCGGGAACGCCCTAATCCGCCTTGGTCCTTGAGCAAGGTCACCTACATTCAATGTCACTGCAACATGGGGTACAGCTGGCAAGGAAATTGTCATACCTACTTGGCTAATGGCTCCCAGCACTATGAATAATATATGTATTGAAAATAGATTCTCTGATTTTGCCTTTTTATTCTTAACCATTTCTTTCTCTTTCTTAAAGTCAGTATAGTCCAAATTATCAGATCTTCCTTTTGATTTGTCCTTTTTGTATGCTATTAAATTTATAAAATTTTCTTTTAACTTTTCTTCTAGAGTGTTTTGGCACTTTTTATTTTTAGCTGAAATTTGGTTGTACAGGTGAGATGGAGGTAAAAATCTATATTATAAATATAGGATCCAATTTATTGAATCTACATATTTCTAGAAAAACTCACTTTCCTCCCTGCATTATAGTATCACATTTAAAATAAAATAAGTGACTGTATGTGTGTAACCCATCTTAAGATATCAATATAAGGTTTTCCTTTGATATTTATGCATCCCAAAATTTGTATGTGCCTTATTTTCTCAAGTCAATTAAAAATATGTTTTTGGTGCCTTTAGGTTTTACATTGCTTTAAATCTATAGTTTGATTCCTTCTAAAAAGCTTACTGCTAGGGCTGGGGTTGTGGCTCAGTGGTAGAGTGCTCGCCTAGCATGCACGAGGCACTGGGTTTGATCCTCAGCACCACATAATAAATGTAAAATAAAGATATTGTGTCCACACACAAAAAGAAGCTTATTGCTTATCCCCAAATACTTGGAAATTTACTAGTATTTTTATAATTAATTGCTAGTTTTAATTCTAATAGTATCAAAGGGGAGAGTCTATGTTTTGGGTAGCTTGAAATGTATTAAAACTTAATAAAGCAAATCTAAAAAAAATTAGTTATAACAAGCACTTTTGTGGTTAATAACAAGACTTTTGAAATTTTAAATGTGTCCTTTCATTTTAAAGCGATCTCTTATAAACAGCATAAGACATTTTGTTTGTTATCAGCCTAACAATTTTTCATCTTTTATCAGAATCATTTATTCTGTTTACATTATGTAATTCCACATTAGTTTTAAATCAACAACCTTGCTCTTATTTCTAGTTCTTCCCTCATTTCCTATCTCCCTTTCTTATTTCTTTCTGGTCAGAAAGCAGTTCTTTCCCTTGATATGATAATATGAAAGGTTACAATAAATACCCTTAACTTATTAGAATATAATATAAATTAGAATTTTATCATTTCCCACAGAGTATTACATTCTTAGAAAACTGTAATTTCATTTTCTTTTAATTCTATATTTGCTTAAAACCCATGAGAGAGCTAAGACTGTAGCTCAGTGGCAGAGCACTTGCCTAGCATATGTGAGGCACTGGGTTCGATCCTTAGCACCACAATGAAAATAAATAAAGGCATTCTGTCCATCTACAACTACAAAACCAATTAAAAAAATGAGACATTATTTTCTATTTTCACTTAGATTTATACATATATCCACTTTCCCCATTTTTCTTCTTATTGTATCATTTTTCTTCCACCTGAAAAGATTTCTTCCATATTTATTTTAATTCAGCTCCACTGTCAACAAATTCTTTCAGTTTTCACTTGTCCTAAAATGACTTTATCTATCTTCTTAAAGAATATTTTTACTTAGTCCAGAAATCTAAATAGGCAGCTCCTTTTCCTCCACATTTTATAAATGCCATTTCATTGTCTTTGTACTTCCATTGTTTCTATTGAAAACTCTGTCCTGCTTAGTTTTTTTAATGTTTATCTTCCTGGCTTGTACACCTCCTGCTCTCCGCAGTTTCAGGCTCAGGAAATGCACTGATGAGAAAACTCTTGCAGACTGTAGGTTCTCTTTGCATTTCTCTCTTCTCTGTGACTTTGGAGTTTCAAGTCTTGGCTACTTTAGCATCTTAAGATCCTTGAAACTGTTATAGCTACTGGCTTTCAGCCTCATCAACTGATCCATCCTTGTATTCCCAGCAAATGATATCTGGCACAGAGTAATATACAGATGTTGGCCTAACTCAACTCGAGGACTTCTCTCCTTTCTAGGATCTTACACCATCAGAGGCTGGCTGATATATATATATATATATACATATACATATATACATATGTACATATATATATATATATATATATATATATACATCTCTCTCTCTATATATAAAATCTCTCTATATAAAATCTCTATATAATATATAATCTTTATATATATTTATTATATATAACATATATAATATATATGAAATATATTATATTTTATATATTATATAGATATTTTATATATAATTTCATATACATATTATATATAAAATCTTTATATATTATATATAAATATATAATAATATATAAATCTTTATATATTATATAGAAAACTTATATATAAAATTTATATATATAAAATCTTTATAATCCTTATATATAAAATCTATATATAAAATATCTTTACATATCTAATGTCTTTATATATAATATCTTTATATATTACATATATATTTAAATCAACAGTTTCAATGGTTCACACTAGAAGGATTGGTCTATGATAGTCATTTCATCAGACATGTAAGTCAAATATTGTATCTTGAATATTTTTTCATTCTCAAGAAAGTTATGTTAGATTTCAGTATTCATAATTATTAAGTTCCTCTCCCAACTGCATTCACCAACATCAGCATGGCCATGTAACTTCTCTTCACAAATGAAATGTAGACAGCAATGAATTTGGTCACATACAATTAGAATCTCTGAGAGGCAGCTTATAGATTGTCCTATCTGTTTTCCTTTTGTCATGACACCAACAGGAATTCAGATAGAGGCTATCCCTTCAACAAGGATGACAGAGAGCAGAAAAAAGGACACACAGTCAGTGCCGACTCACAAGGACATGAAATATCTGTAATTCTGAGGCCCTGAAATTTGAGATGGTTTATTCTACAGTAAAACCTGCCTACTGTGATACACAGACACACAAAGAAAATGGGTACTTGCCTTATCTTGTGTCTCTATATTAAAAACAGCTCCCATTGGCCTAAAGATTAACTTGATCAGAGATAACTGATCACTAAAAGCCAACTTCTCCTTTCTATATCAAGAAGTCTTCTGTTAAGATTTCCAAAGGCAAAGAGAATGAATTAAATCTCAATATGGTTCTGACTTTTGCCTTTTTCTAAGAACTCCCACTATTAGTTCAAACCATTATGTAAATTGAGTCAGTGAAGAACCAGGTTCTTTGACCAGAAAAAAATCATTCAAAAGATTTCTAAGCCTTCTTCCTTGTCCAAATGGTAATGAAAATATTTTCCTTGCCCTATTTGTTTCACACGATTTCTAGAAGAAAAGTACTTTGAAGTAGAAGAAAGTTTAATAAAAATGCAAGCAGTAAAAAAAAAGTATATTTATGGTAAAATTAATGGCCAGTAGGATATCTAATTTTCTAAAATGTATCCATTCAATTAATATTTGATCATTTACTAAGATGAATTCAAACTATTAGAATTCAAACTTATTAACTAAACAGCTTCAACCTGCCCTTATCCAGAAGATCAGCACTCCCTCCCTGAAAATTAATGAAAGTTACAAAGCTAAAAATCCAACAAATTATTTGATCACATACTTGATGGCATCTTAGTTGCAGTCCTCTCTTTTCTCATATGGAGCCGAGACCTTGCCCTGTAATGAAGCTCTGATAATGATGAATAAATTTTATAACCCTGAGAAAATGATTTCTCATTAAAATAAAACTATGACAGAAATCATATAATGGAAAGTAGGAAACAAATTCTAACTTATATGATGTAGTATAATGGGAATGAGACTGCAAATTAAATCAGGAGTATATTATCCAATGACTTTGAAAATACTATTTTTTGTTTTTCAACTTTGAAGTGACCTATTAAATTGATCTGTGAATATCTTGGGTGCCCTTGGAAAGTTGTGCTTAAATTCTTTTCAGAGCAAAAATTCCTGGTTGAATTACTGGAGACCCCATGGTGACTTCTGAGGCTGTTGATAAATCATGTTTAAGAGTTTTTGGGCCCAAAGCTGAACCATAAACTTAGGCAAAGCCATGAACAAATTTGCAGGTAGCAATGCCCCATAACTATGCCCTTCTAATCCAAAGCTATCCCTTCTGAAGCACCTCAGCATTGAGGACCCTATTTGTCAAATTAGGCTGAGTCAAGCATGTTTATCTTCATTGATATTTAGATCCCATGGTGCCAAAGGGAGAACAGGTAGAGTGAGCAACTGGTGTATTTTTAAATGTAAATAAAAGAAAAATGTAAATACATGGATCAAAACTCAATATAGAAAGCTCCATGTGAGCCCTGCCATTTTATTGTTATACAAAACAATAAGTACCCATCTTAGCTGGGTACCCCGCTACTGAAAACATAGTATTCCTCACCAGTTTGACTATGCACCAAAATCAAGGAAAATATGACTACCTAAGTTGTTTTTATCTGCTTTCTTATATTGACCCCTTACATTTCTTCAATATAGTTTTCTCAAAATACTCAAGAAATAGATAAGGAAGAAACCTTTGTCAATACAAAAGTAGAACATTTTTAGCATCAACTAATCACATTCTAGGCCCAGTTCTAATTTAGGAAAATAATAGGGCACTAAGCAGCAGGACAAATGGAGGTTGATTCCCTGAAAAAAAATTTGGCTATTAGTGTTTACATCTCTAGGTGAGTAGTTTAGGTTAACAGCTTAGAGGCGATCACCACAGTTTTACATTTCAGATCTTATTTCATGGTACTCCCAAATAATGGAATATTATTAAGTAGCCTTTATAAAAATAATAGTTTTAGGTAATTTTTATTTATATGGGAAAATGTTCCTAATATACAGTTACATGAAAATCAGCATAAAAACTCCATTTGCTTTAGACAGAACTATTAACAAAGACTCTCTACATAGATAGGAACATGGGTGACCAAATTTTCCTTCATACGTGTTTTTTTATATTTTTGACAATAAATATGTATTTATTCATGATAGGAGAAATGAACAACAGGAAAGTGTTGAAGCTCTTCTTTACTAGTCTCATGAAAATGCCCTTCCACTCTGCTCTATCCTCCAGGATAATACTCTTCGCCTAACAATGATGAACCAAGGGAAGCTGAGGATGGTGTACTCCAGGTACAAGCAATAAAGGGACTTTTTTGCAGAAAATTAAAATGCATGATAAAGCCTACTAAAACTCAGTCTGCTGCATATGATAAACATGCACCAGAAACGATACTATTTTTAAAGTCAGTGATAAAATACTCTTCTTTTTTTTTTAAAAAAAAAGTATCATTTCTGGCTTAAGTTCTAAAGTGCCTGAGGAAGGATGAAACACTCCCAAGGTCCTGCCTATGTCACACCACTTTCCCCTCTTCCACTGGTCACTCTGCAGAACCTATAGGTCTGCATGTAGTAAGTCATCAGCAATCCCCTCCTTCTTCATCCTCTGCAGAACCTTCTCACTACCCATAGATGGAAACCTTGCCAATGCCCCTAGGCAAAGTTCTCTGTTTACTACCTTTACTCTTACACATATCCCTATGAAAGCACTTAGCACTTTATGGTGTATTTCTGATCACATTCCATTTTCTTTCCCCATCTTTACCATCATTACTATCCTTCAACCATTACAAGTTGAAACTCAGGTATGAGACAAGAAATATGGGAATAATGAATGAGACTAATATGTCAGGCTATGAAATTTTTCATGCCATATCAATGGAGCTGAAGGCAAAGGACCCAGGAAGGGGGCATTAGCTACCCCATGGGTTATAAAACTTTCTGGCTGAAAGTAGAAACATAGAGAGTGAAATCTAGAAGGAATTGTTTTGAGAAGAGTTGCTTTATTTCAGTTCTGTTTTCCGATAGAAAACACCATGTGCTTCTCAAGCGAGTCAATAGCTACACAAACAGTATAGGAGCTGCAGTCAGGAGTAAAAAGTACACATTAGGAGATTCTCTATCTTTCAGGACTAAGCCTGATACATGCAACTGTGTTCAGGAAGAGAACAGATTCATTCTAAGTGATGAACCATTAAAATATGACATTCAGCAGAAGAGAAGTGAAATATGTAAGAAAAAGATAATTGTCATATTTATGCAGATATCCTTGCTCCCAATAGGGGACCTTTTGACTTATAGTGAGTACTCAAAATATGACTATTAAATTAAATTTTAAATCCCCTTTATGCTTCTCAGGTGACATAAATACATGTGTGTAAATTAAATTCCCATTGACTACAAATATGTATTTATTCATGATATTGAAACTATAGAATCTCAGTTTCTCCATTAATTGACAAAAAAGCATGAAGTTGGTAAGAAAGAGAATGATAGCAGCAAACCCCCACTGGAATGATGATCTGAGCCAAGTGAAACTTAAAACTTCAACCTTTGCTCCTCACTTGTTAAGAAGGAATATTGGAAAAGATGTTGGCCAACATCCTAGTCAAAGTCTTAATTCCCAGTAGAGTGGGAAGAGAAGGTAGGTATTCTTCCTAAGTCTGACAATGAGAAGAACCAAGAATGGAGGCTAATCCAGAACTTGATTTCCCCATGCCTTGACATCCAGGATGCTGGGTAAAGAATACTGATAATTTGCCCACAAAGCCTTTTGCTTTGCCTTCCTTTGTGATGTACAAGTATAAAAATCTCAGAACAAAGAAGGCCACAGGATCTCCTTCTTCCTGCTTTACAAGCTTACAATGCACTGGCACTAAAATCAGATAGACCCTGACTTTGAACATCTTTAAATTTATATACACACACACATATATACACATATATACTTGTACATACACACATGTATGTATATGTACATGAAAGGAGTAATAAGAACACCTACCAGATATGTTACTATGAGGACTGAGGGAGGTCATGCATGTTAAGGGTTCACCATAGCCCTTGGTACAATCATTAGTGTTAGAATTATTAGTGAATATATTAGTTTCCTAGGGCTGCTCTAAAAAGTGCCACAAATTGGGTCACTTAAAACTACAGAAATATATTGTCTCACAGCTCTAGAGTCTAGAAGTCTAAAATCAAGGTGTTAGCAGGACCATGCTCCATCTGAAACCTGTGGGGGAGAGTTCTTCTGTGTCTTTTCCAGCTTCTGGCATTTGCTGACAATCTTTGGCATTCCTTAACTCATAGATAAATGAATCCAAACTTTACCTCCAATATCACATCTTCTCTCTACAAATCTCGACTTCTGTATCCTATCCTTTCACAAGGACTCCAGTCATATTGGATCTTATAAGGCCCACCCTAATGAGCTCATGTAAACTTGATTTTAACTGCAAAGAGCCTATTTCCAAATAAAGCCACATTCACTGGTACCAGAGTTTACAGTTTCAACATATCTTTTTGGGGAGATTTCAACATATCCTTTTTTGGGAGACTCATGTCTCCTCCACAGCATTAGGATAAGAATTGAGGACTGCCCTTACTTAAATGTATACAGTGTGATTCAGCGGACCATCCCTCTACAGGAATTCTCTGTAGAATTCATGCATAATCCCTCAGCATTACACAAGAACTATCATTTTCTGATGACTACAAATGAAAGTTTTTCTTGGCACATTGTCTGTGATACCTTCACTACCTACTTTGGGATTTGGGATTGACTGTTTTCTATGTCGAAAATAACTTACATGGATTTCTAGAAAAGCTTATGTATCTTTTTCTCTCCAGTGTTTACCTCATGCAACTCAGTCTTCTCATTGCAGACAGATTGATATTCAAAGCAAGTCATTCTCCGTCTCCAAAGGATTAGCACTTCATTGGCCTGGCTTTGCCCAAAATTCAAAGCCTGTCTTACACTGGCTCCTGTTAACTTGTCATTGCTGGGTCTCCCTCTCAGAATCCTTCTTGGGTCTCCTCAGTTTATCCTCATCTTTATCTACCTAACTAAACTTCATTCATTTTCAGGCTCCATGCTAAATGACTAGCAATTCATCGGTAAAAATCCTTCCATCCTCACAAGCTTATTTTAGTTTATACTTCAATGGAGAAAATATACTATAAATGCAAATTGTTTACTTTCCTATAATTCTTAACATTGACTCCACTGACCTGGTATTTATTCACTTGTTACCTCATAATGGCAAACATTGTTAAGCTATAGTCCTTTTTTCCAAAATTGTAAGATGAAGTTCTTAAAGTAAAAAAATCTGTGTTTTTACCTACAACACTCTATGTGTGATAAATTCTTACAAATTCCTGTTGGAATCACCTTGAAGGAAATTCGACTACCCCAAACTTCCATAGAGTCAACCAAGCTAAGTCTGAGGTTGGGGTTTAACTTGATGCATATCACATGCATTATAAACTCCTTCATGTCTTTGTAAAATTTCAGACTAGAGCCACTCTCATAATTACTAGAGAAAAGTAAAATGCTAGAAAACAAAAACAGATTGTCCAAATTCTTCTCTATGCTTCATCTTTGGGTTCTGAACATGAAGTCAACTTAAGGATTAAAGTTAAAGAAATGTGCACTCGACTAACAGATCTTTCTGTTGCCCCAATAAGCAGCAATAGATCTCCTATTCTGTCCAGCATCTGAAATTTTTCTGGGGTTGAAATGCACCTGGAATGATTGACTAATTCAGGGAGGTTTTCCAGTATTCTCTGTGTGGTGTATTTTAATCAGCATTACAATTTAGCAGCTGCATTAATTAATTAGCACATTAATCAGGAGAGCTTTTTAGCAGCTATAATCTCTAGCAAACTAGCAGTTTGTAATAAAATCTTAGCAGTAGGAGAACAAGCAGCATACCAACTTATTTTTCAATGTTATCATCACCATGGGCCTAGCAAAGGCTGATATTATGCAACCAAATTGAAATCTTTCTTAAAATATACCTATGCAGGGTACATTTGAAAAATTGTATGCTTCATGCAGAAAGGTTTAACAATTACTACTTTTTCTACAAAGCAGTAGTTCTAAAGAAAACTGTCAGGCACCCCAGGAAATAATCTTTCCAAGTGTTCTTAAAATAGTCCTGGTGTAATTTCAGAAGAATCCAAGGTTCCCCTTGTATTAGCAAGATTATTTATGCAATTATGAGAAGTTTTAAGATATTATTTTATAGTTACATATGTTCCCCAGATTAAAAAGAAGGAAATACTTATCCTTGTAAAGAAAATGTTACAAGTATAATTTTTAGTTCTTTAAAACCTTTACAATGAACCTCATAACTTGAGAAGGGAATGGAGAAAAAAAAATCTGTTCTAATACAATGTTTGGAGATAAATTCATGTAGCACCACAACCAAATGTAATATAATTTTGATGAAATATAAACTGGAAGACTTCCTCACGTCGAAACATTGTTCCTTTTTGCTTCATTATATCCAAAATGCAGTGACATGTGCTTTTATTGAATCCATGCATATTGAATTCCACATGTTCCAAAAGTAAAAATTTGACTGAAAAAAAATCCCTCAGGCTGATATTAAAATTTTCCTTCATTTACAAAGCCTGGGGATATTGAATTCTTATGTACAGCAATATATTAGCATGAACTATTAAGCAGTTCTTAATCCTCATAGCATTTCCCTGAGAGAAAGCAGTGTTCTTTCAGGACTTCCCATCACTTTCTCAACCTCAAAAAGGAAAGGGTCAGGGTAACCCAGGGAGTAGATGCTGGGTAAGCATTTTTTTAAACTTCAAACTCTTGTTATATTGATTTTTTCCTCTGGTTCATGGAAATTGCACTCTATTTAAATCATATACTACAACTTGGAAGAATTTTAATTTCCACTCTACCTTTTGTCTCCATTTATAAATCATGCTCATATCTCTCAATCTTTTGCCTTCGCTTTTCTAAATTTTCAGCTCTTTAAAATCTACTTTATCAGCAGTTCCACTGCAAGCCCAAAGAAATTCCAACTCCTTCTGAAAAAATACAAATGAAAATTATATATTTGTTTTACCAAAAGAAGTTATGAATTATAATAGTTAGGAAGGGCCTATTCAAATACAATATCAATGGGCTCATTTCTTATAAATTCCCTATAATCAAAAAGCCTGACTATACAACAGCCACCCATGTAATTTCATTGGCAATTATTTTGAGACAATGTCATCTTGTAGTCTTTTCTATGCCCAGGATTAAATCTATGTGTTTCTTTATTCATATCTAAATTCATTGTAATTATGTTGTTTGTGTATTACTTGGCTTCACTTGTGAGCATGATATTTGTTATTGTTAGAGGCCTTATGGATGAAAAAACTCATTTAAGTATGAGTCACTTTCTATTGATGTAATCCTTCTTACTTTATGAACTTTGATAATTAATACAAAGCTTGCCCAGGCGAACATTATTTCTAACTGACTAATTTCCCATTCCTACCTCCATCCTCCATTTGTTAAGAAGTGCGCATACATGAACAAATGTACACTCTGACAAAAATACGCACATACCATCCTTCTACTGTGGTATCCATTCTAGGACCCTGGTGAAGTACTGATCAGAATTGCTCTTTAATGCTGTTGCAGCTTATATACTTAACGTTCTCCTTCAGAGCATATTTTTATGTTGAAGTCTGAAATAAATCATCATACATTGGTAAGAGTGGTAAGTTAATTCATTTGTTTGGCAAATATTTATTTTAAAACTCTTATATACACAAGTTTTCTCTTTAGGACCCTGAAATTTGTTATAAGGACTAAAACCATACTCCTAACAGGTTTTGCTAACTTTGATAAACTCCCTCCCTAATCATCATCACTCACACTGTAGCTAGATCACTTTTCACAAATAACAATTATATTACTTCTCTACATAAAATCACTAAACAGACAGATTCCACCTCTTGGGTCCCCTTCTTCCTCCGGGAGAAGTCTTTTCTGCTGTCCTTTAATAAACTTCTAATTTCTACTCTGAAAAAAAAAATCACTAAACAATTTTATCACCTTTAGGATGACAGATAAGCCTGGTATAATTGCGTACCACATTTTTGCTAAAGTGGTCCTTCATTGCCTCTATCATACCAACTCTGGTCACTTTTAGTCCCTACACAAATCCTTTACCCCAGCTTATTCTGTTACCAAACAGCCTATGCTTTCTTGCTTCTGTGTCTTTGGGAAAGTTTTTCCCCAAAATCAGAGTGCCCTCTTTCCTCCTTGCTCTGGGCAATATTTGCTCATATTATTAGACTCACTTCTAGTGTTTCCTGTTTCCTCCATCATACTCTGTCCTGTATCAGATCTATGATAGTTGCCATCTTTCCTGTACTAAGTAGAATTTTTGCATCTATCTACTGTAACTTGCCACATTTACCTTTAATAATGACCTTTTCAGGTGTTTCCACTATACTGTGTGCCCCCTGATCTCAGGAACTGTGTCTTTCATTATTCCAACACTCCATAAAGGGCCAGACTCTTCAGAACATTGGTTGAATGAGAAGAATGCTGGATGAGGAAGAGCAGGTGGGATCATCTTGGAGCACAAGCTGTTGGAAGAAGCTTTGGTTCCCAGGATGGAAGTAAAGGTGCTAGAAAGCAGCTTTAAAAACATGTCTCACCTGGACTTTTGCAAAACTTATGAAGCCCTTGTTGGAATTAGTAATTATGTAAAACCCTCAGACTCTTATGTATTTGTTTCATAGTTTCAAGGCAAATCATCTTACTTTTCAACTCATTAAAGGATGGCCTTCACCAGGCCCAAACATTGACAATTTGGGAACACTGGAATTTGCATCATCTAAATGGTACAATCTCAGAATAAGCTATAAAAGTCATGGCATGTTAGCAAGAAAAGTATCACAGAAGAGAGCAAGCAGTCCTATAAAACCGGATCAACACCCATGTCCCCTATTTTGAATGGGGAAATTAAATGACTTTCCCAAAGTTGCACTTCTATTAAGAGATAGATATTAAATGCAATTTCTAAAACTAGTCCACAAAACTATTTTTTCTAAGCTATTAACCATGTACCAACATCTTAAAAGCCACACAATAACTACATTTAGACTGCTATAAATTAATAACTACTGCCAGAGGCATATATGTGTCTGTCTGGGAGAACAGGTGGTGATGATGAGGTAGTAAATATCATTTTGACATTGAATGACTATTGTTATTTTCACACATTCAGTAAGGCAAACTATTTTGGTGCTAATTTTCAAATATTACATTATTAGCAATAATATCTTTTCAGCCAGAGATAAAGTATCAACTAAATTGAGTCAGCTCCTCTTAACTTCTGAAATTAATCTTTTTAGAAAACTGAAAACTACTGATTGGGTCTTAAGGAGAAATCATGAAGACTTTACACTGGGTAAGCACATTGATTAGCTAATCAAACAAAGTTGCACACAGCAATAAATGTTAGTTTTATATGAGACCCCAATTTTCCTTATCACTAAATGGTTTACAAAGTATATCTCTCATAAGATAAAGAGCACCAAAAACACATGGAGATGTTCAGAGGGGTGTGCAGAAACTATAGAAGAAATCACAAAATGACAAACAGCCACTAAAAAAGATAGCATTCTGTCAATCCAGAAGGTAAGACAGAACTAATTATTTATAACAGATCCCCACATTAGGAATTAGGTACAAATAGTGCACAAGAGGAAGCTACCTACCAGCTACTTTGAGGAGATATATCATCTACCAAAATAAGGAAAACCACGGTCCCTATTCACTACTTCCAGGACAGGGCTAAAAGAACCCTGAGAAGCCAACGTAGTTCACTATCTCAGTATGACCCAAAATTATGGCCATTTTAATTTTATACTTGCCTAATTTTAATGTGGACCATGAAAATGGAATGGCAGATGCAACTAGTAATTGGAATAATTGGACAACATTTACAGAAGAGCAAAAAGGTAACAATAACCATGTATTTTGAACCTATATATGAGAGGAAAAATGAGTACTTTAAGTATTATTTGGAAATTCAGTGCTAGGAAATTGAAACTCAACTAATTCTTATTAGTTGATTGACTTATTTGAGAAATTTATTCTTTTGACACATAGTCACTATAAAGCTACAGATTAGAAACAGCAACAGTTATTTGGGACACCAGCATGTGATTACAAATCATTCTCCTACACTTAGTCTACTTTCATTCTTAGGAGCCCACAGCACACAGAAGGTCAATGAAGACTTGGTGACAATAATTACAAGCACAGCTCTTCTTTAGTTGATTCTTTTAAATGTTTGCAAACCATGACCCCAAATGTTGATCTCAGGAAGGATTTAGGGAGTGAGAAGAAACATGGAAGGCCTTTTGGTGGATACACATGTTGGACCCTCCACCAAGGCTGATATGAATTATCAGTCACAGTGCCTGGAAAGTAGAAATGAGACTGTCTTCACAGACCCACCAGAGAGGAGGGTTCCAATGAGCAATAACACTGATCTGGAAGACAGAGAAAGAATGTGCAGCTCTGAATTCTCATGGAGTCAGCAAACTTCACCTGCCTGTTCCCCTTACACAGACTCCTTGGTAGTTATTATCCTGATGTATCACAATTTGATAGCCACAGTATTCTAAAGGGTGTCAGTACTTTCTTAAGGCATAGACATATATAAGTTGTGATCAACCATCTGTTACTTAAAAGGAGGATCACCTTGAAAGCCACAGAAAGAGTTGTGTAGGCAAATTACGATGAAATAATTGAGCAATTAATTTACTTGGAAAACACTTTTCCTACCAAGCAAATTTTATAAGTCAATCAGCTTTATTAAATTGAGGATAAACATCAAATAAGAGGGCACTGACTTCAACAGGCTTACTCTGTTGTAACATGCTCACCATCACCTATCACTCCTTAATAACTGGAGGCAATGGAAGTATCACTATAAATTAGCTTCAACGTCTTTAGGAGACATCAACGGACAGAGGAAGGAGACTGTAATTTAAAGAATAGAAAGGATGAAACACAACTGGGGGCAAGCCTTGCCAGCAATTGCACTGGTAAGACAAAAATACAAAGAACCTTGAGGAAGAAAGGAGCAAGATATTAAAAGTCAGAGCAGATAGTTCAGATAAAGAAAATCAAAGGCAAGGAAATTAAAAATCAGTCTGAGATAAATAATTAATAAAAACGAGTTTCAATTAATAACATATCACTTAACCTCCAACTAATGCAGCTTTACTTAAAATATTTATTTCCCCTCTCTCTACATATGGGTTCAAAATATATTGCTAATGTTACCTTTTTACTCTTCTGTAACTGGGTAGTTATTCCAACTACCGGTTGCATCTGCCATTCCATTTTCATGACCCACATTAAAATTAGGCAAGTATGAAATTAAAACTCCAAACATTTTCAAAACCTATTTCAAATTCTGAGATTTATATTCCTTACAAAAGGGGTTTTGACTTTGACACTGGTCTGGGGAACATTAGATCCCTAACCACATTTCAACACAGATATGGAATAGTCAAGGTGGTATAGAGGAGAGTAATTTTTTTGAGTATTTGAAAGTCCTTTGTGACCAACTTCCCTGGGTTATTTATGTATAAAGCACTTGACAAATTCTAAATAGTTTCTTTCTAAGGAAAGTAAAATGGACTCTATTTTTCTAGGTAGCATTTAATTTATGTAATGACAATATAGGTATTGAATAAAAGATACCTCTGTGACTCTGTCCTTACTCAGAATCTAATATGAGAAATGCCACTCAAGGTCATAAAGTGCCCTCTAATCTCAATGACAACATGAAAGGCAAAAGAGAAAGCAGGCAACATGAAAATGCAGGCCATCTTCAACTTGCTGCAAAATCCACGGTGGGCGGAGGCGGGGGGGGGGTTCATTATTAGACCAAAAAAGGTACCACCTTATTTAGCAAAATCAAATATTTAGGAAAGTCTTTTTTTAATCTTTTTTTAAATTGGTTGTTAGGAAAGTCTTTTTAATAAAACAAAATTTAGAGCTCACAATACAGCAACAAAAATCTTCTGCTTCATGCGAACGAGGGCAGGGTCCCTTTCCACAAGGAGATTTTAATTAAGCTGAGAAGAAAACCCACATACAATAAATCAAAGAAAAGCTTTTTCCCACTCACACACAGAAACACTGAATTGAGGAAGAAAGTATTTGTTTTAATCCTGAAGAGTATGTTTAGAAATAAAGAGTTTGAAAGCAGGAAGTTGCAGATTTAATCAGGCTATGTTAACACTGTGTAACCTCAACCAGGTTACTCAACCATCCTCATCCTTGATTCCTCAACAAGAATTTGGGGGACATTAGTACCAACAGCAAAAGTTTGTTATGACATTTAAGTGAAGAAATATAGAGTGCCTGGCATACAAGAGACAGCCAATAAATATTACTTAGAATATTTCAGGTACACAATGCAATTTTATTAACTGTGCTCACCATGCTGCACAGTAGAGCTCAACAACTTGTTCATCTTAAAACAAGTCATCCATGTTGTCACAAATGGCAGCATTTTCTTCTTTAGGGTTCAATAACATTCCATATGTACATACACACACACATACACAAATAAGGATGGCATTTTCTTTATCCATTCATCACTCTGGATTTTTTTGTCATTGTTTCAAGTTTAAATAATGTTAGACAGTGATATAGAACTACTATATAATGCAGCAATCCCACTTCTGACTACATAGCAGAAAGAAATGAAATCAGTACCTCATAGAGATATCAGCACACCCATGTTTATGATCACATTGTTCACAATGGAAAAGATATGGAAACAACCTACGTGTTCATTGCCAGATTGAAAAAAAAAGTGATATGTGTGTATATGCACGTGTGCATGTAGATAAACACAACAGAACATTATTCAGCTTTAAGGAAAAAACATACTGCCATTTATGATGACATGGATGAACTGAAAGGACATCCATACTAAATAAAATAAGCCAGACATAGAAAGACAAATGCCACATGATCTTACTTACATGTCATATTTAAAAGCAGGTCAAACCCATATAAACAGAGAGTAGAACAGTGGTTTCCAGGTGTGGGGAGTGGGGAAATGGGCAAATATTGTTCAGAGGGTACCAACTGCCTAGTGTAAGATGAATAAATTGTGGAGCTCCAACATAAGGATGATGACTATGGCTGATAATAACATATAACATATATGAAGTTTTTCTAAGGGGATGATCATATGTGTTTTCTTTTTAAAAAAATATTTATTTTTTTACTTATAGGTGGACACTATTTCCTTATTTTATTTTCATGTGGTGCTGAGGATCGAACCCAGTGCTTCTTGCATGGTAGGCAAGCACTGTACCACTGAACCACAACCCCAGCCCTCATATGTGTTTTCACACACACAAAAAAGTAAACGCTTATCAATCACACCTCAATAAAGTTGGGGAAAAACATAAAAGATATCCTCCTCTTCTTAGAAGTATTTATTGACTTAGAAGTATTTATAGAATACTTCCTATTTCCACAATTAACCTTTGCTGTCAGTACTAATTCCTCCCAAACTCATGTTGAAGAAGCTAAGGCTCAGGATGGTTAAGTAACCTGGTTACAGTTACCCAACTAGTATTGACACAGCCTGATTCAGTCCAGGTCTACCAGCCTAGAAACTCTCACTTCTAAGTATACTTTTCAGGATTTAAGCAAACTTTTTTTCTGCCTCAAATTTTTATGTGGGTGTGTATGAAAAAGAAATTCTTTAACTTATTATGTGTGTGTTTTCTCAACTAAATTAAATGTTCCTTGTGAAAAGGGACCCTGCCCTCATTTGTCTTCCCTTTTGTCACTACCAATCTCTAGTGAACTCTCTCTTACATCTGTCCTCCTTGCCCATAATGAATTTCAAACCCAATTTCCCAAAACTTTTCCTGTTTGTTCATAATTAGTTTCTCCACATCAAGTCCTGCTAAAAGGAATTTTGTCTTCACAATGTTCCTTCCATCCTATCACAAGTTACTACATCATTGTTAATCATCCCCTCTTCTTCATGTACACAAACATACCATCTAAATGGAATATTGGGTAGAGATTTTACTTAAATTCCGTCCACTCTGCTGGTTCTTTTAGAAAAGTTTTCTGGCCCTGACTCTCTTCTTGTTCTCTTCAATTACATTTGCTCCAGTTGCTATTTTGTCCCTGGAACATTGTAACCATTTCCATCACTGTCATTTGGGGCTTCCCTGGTTTCTGCTCCATTTACTTAGTGAGGAAAGGGCCTTTGAGCCATTTGTCATCACAAGTAGATTTTCTCCTACATGGCATACTTATTCATGGCCACATGAATAACTACAAGACATGATGTCCTTTATATTTTCAAATGAACTACAGCTCTGTCTGGATCATCTTGTCATTTTTATCAAGTTTCAATAATATGTGAAGAGCTATCAAAAGAGCTGTGCATATAATCAAACTCTACCTGAGTCTTCAAAGTTACTGAACAAGTTCACAAGAGGTATTGCTTGCTATTGTGAATTAACTGACCTGTATTTACAATGTTTTCAAACCTGCAATATCACAGGACATCATTTTAATGTTAAAAAAAAGAGGGAGATAGGGCAAAATCAGTCCATTAGTGATATAATAAATGCTTAGTTCTCTTAGTAAAAGGAACCAGCACTCCCCAAGCTGGTACGGCTGGCTGGGTGATCTGGAGTTGAACTCCTTTGCTGCAAAGAACTGTCTTTTTAAAAACAAAAACACACTTGAAACCCAGCTACAGATGTTCATACAGATGCCAGTTCATTAGGCAACATGTTTTGCTTTGATATATACTGAAAATTAGACACAGTCTGGCCCTCTAGAAAACTCACAAAATGATGTGCTCACACATATCCATGGCAATGGCATTGCTCATGAGGAGTTTCACTGAGTTGTCTTAAAAATTAATGAGGTTTTTTTCCTTTGGTTTTTGCTTTTGTGGAGCATGTCCTTGTTACATGTGATGGAACAATGTAAGTACTTAATGATTTATTCTCAAGTCTCATCATTTATTCTTAAAAAGAAATGTGAGACTGAATTTTGTAGCTCTATTTAATCTACCATTGCCAAAAGATTTTTTGTTTCATGGTATACAGGGAAAATATCCCATTGATGTCAATAAAGTTCAGTGTACAACTTATACGGGAAAAGGTTAAACAAAAACAATTTCAATATACATTTTGTATACCAAATGATCTATTTACACAAAACTTCATATTATTACTAGTTCTCACATTCTTAATATTACGTATTAAGACATCTTAAAATGATATGTCTGACCTAGACTTAGCATATTTTTAATTATTTGTTTAAACTAGGTTGAAAGTAGCCATCTGCATGGTATTGCATACTAACATTGCTGTCAAACTTAATTATATGACATTTGTTAAGCAATGTGCTCTGAAATTATTGGTATTGTGTTTTTATTTCCAGTTTAGGGCTTAAAAACCTTTAATACAGGTTATCAACTTCCACTTTGTGATTATATTGAAAATTATGTTAAAATACTAATCTAGAGTATACAAAAGCAAATTAGGGAATAAGTTTAAATTCTGGTAAGTTCGAAGAGAAATGTTTCACTTGCTATTAATTATAATCTCTACTTGTTCTGCAATTAGAACTCACCTAATCGGATTCACTCTACAATAGAAAAGAATTGAAATGTTTTTAATAAGATTGAAGATGTAATTATTAAAATAAGCTAGCAAAGCATCGAAGAAACTATCCCTTGGGTAGAAGATTGGCCCAAAGCAGCCCATTGGCTTTATAGACATCATCCAAGTCACTGAAATTCTATTACGCCATCTCTATATTTTATCTACGTGAAGTTAAAATAATATCACAAGAGAAAAAAATAGTTTATTAGAGATACATTGTTAATATTTAGATAAAGTCAATGTCAGCAGTTCTAATTCTATATTTTCATTGACTTATAATGGCATACGTTTCAGAAGAAAAGTACAGTCCACTGTGGTCAGTTCCATCTACATCACCCTACAACTGGAAAGAGGCATTTTCCAGTGCATTGGAGAAAACACACAAACTGCCTAATTCACTGAGGTACAAAATCCGCTTAGAAGAAAGTCATTTCATACTAGGAAAGCAATGCGGGAAGAAATCAGCCACCTTTTGAACATTTTTATGTGCTAGACTCTATACAAAGTACTTTCCATATGTTATGCATCATTCATTATTAACAATTCTATGAATTAAGTACGAACATTCTTCATTTTATAAGAGGGCACCAGAGTTTCATAAGAAGAAGTGGAAACTAATGAACAGCAGAGCAGGAACTAAACATAACGTTCCAAATCCACATGCTTATCCCTGTACTCTGCAGGATCAAACATCTTTCTTTCTCCTTCTTTGATTTCTGTTTCTCTCAATCCTATTCTTTTATTTACTTAACCCTTCCCAAAAATATGTACCATGGGCCCAAACATTATCTATATACAGGTTTATCCATTCTTATAAGAATATATATACATATATGTGTATGTGTATATATACACATATATGCATAAACTTAAAAATACTGTATGAATAAACTTTTAAAACACTATACAACTATCTTGATTCAATAAATCCATAAAAAATGACTTTTTCCACTGGAATAAAGCTATTTGAGTAGTACTTATCATGTAGTACTAGGCTCTAAGTGAATTGCTCACAATAACAAAGCAAAATGGCTTTCACTAGCAGCAAATCCTCACCATCATAATACACTGTGTTTCTTCATGCTAAATAATTTTGGTAGTGGCAGTATATTATTATGTATATATGTATGTTATATATACTTTTATGGCCAAAAGTAAGACCAATTTATCATATTATCCAAAATTTTAGGAAAAATTTATTTATATAGTATCCCTCAACCGTGGCTTCCCTTTCAGTGATTTCATTTATCTGTGGTGAGATGTGTCCGAAGATATTTTAATGGAAAAGTCCAGAAATAAACAATTCATAAGTTTTAAACTGCATGCTATTCTGAATAGTGTGATAAAATCTCACATCACTTCTGTTCTTCCTAGGATATAAATCATACCTTTGTCCAGCATATCCATGTTGCATGTGGTACTCACCATTACTAAAATCTTAGTAACTATCTCAGTTATCTGATCAACTATTGCAGTATCACAGTTCTTGAATATGGAGTCTGGTTCCGTCTGTGGTTTGGGGCATCTACTGGAATTGTTGGGATATGTCCCCCATCGATCAAAACTTGTACATAAGCATTAGTGCTATTAGGAGTAAAATTATGCCAGGCATGGTGGCATACACCTGTAATCCCAGTGGCTTCAAAGGCTGAAGCAGGAAGATCACAAGTTCAAAGCCAGCCTCAGCAACTTTGAGGCACAAAGCAACTCATCAAACCCTGTCTATAATATTAAAAAGGGGGCTGGGGATGTGGTGTGTTTAAGCACCCCGGATTCAATCCCCAGTATGAAAAAAAGAGAGAGGGAATAAAAGTATGGTTACTAAAGATAGTATGGCTGCTTCTGCCATTTTTGCAGACTACTTAATAGCAATCTTACTTATTATTGTTAGCTTCTTGATACTTCATTTTATTTAATATCCTTCAAGACCCTATTTAGCACTTATCTATTAACCTATATTAAATGTTGGCAACTCAAACACCTACATTTTCTATTTTAAGATAAAACTAATTTTCATAGACTCCCATTGCTAAGTGGTTCCTGTTAGTAATAAGAGATGATCTTACTTACATGTTACACAAAGTATACAAAATTTTCCAGCTACTATATATTATGTAACAAAATGGAATTTATGATGGTTAGAAGTCATTGCTACTTTGCTTCTCACCAAACTAAATAGTACCAAAGTTTTAATTACTTCTCATGTAGAAATATTAATACAAAGTCTCAAAGACAGGAAAGGCCAGACTCAATTGAATTTGCAGAACTGTTTCCTGTTTGTTCTATGTATAATGAAATGTTAGACAAGTATATTTAATATCTATCTATTTTCCTATCTATCAATCATTTAAACTTTTACCATTTAAAGGAAACTAGCATACTCAATATAATAAACAAGAAACCTTTACATTGCTTTATATCACCATTTTTTTTTGTTATTTTTGTCTCTCTCCTGTGCATCCAGTATTTCTCCTATTCTTTGTGATCTTCAAGATCCACAGCTTAACTTTGACATAGTAATCCTTTCATCTATGCAGAATGGTAGTCATCCCTAGATTTTGTGACTGTGGTTTCCCTGGAAAGCCCACATGCTTGCTGAAATAAACTTTTCTAGACAAATAAAGTTTTCTTTTGGAATCAGAATCTACTTTTCCACAACTTATTGACTTCAGACTAGCTAGTGCTTTAGTAAGTCCAATTAAAGCAACAAAGTTACAATCTCCCTGTCTGAGCTGAGCATGATTTACAGATATTTGAAATATTTAAAATGAGTACATAATTATGAGTGTATGGTGTGAGTACATTTTGTAAAACATGCCCATCTTTTATTGAAGTTTTAGCTGACTTTGTCCTATATTTTCAGGCAACTTTCAATTGGCTTTTTTTTGGGGGGTGGGGGGGACTGGAGATTGAACCCAGGGTGCATATGAAGCAAGCACTCAACCAAATGAGCTATATCCCCAGTTCCCTTAATTGGCTTTTGATTGCTGCTATTCTTGGACAAATGTTTCCTTACAACCTTCATGGCTAGCTTAAGTCTCCTGCATTTCAGTACACCATCTGTGTTAAAATACAACCTAAATTTTCTTATTGCAACTATCTCCCCCAGAACAATATTTTGGGAACTTTATAATGTGGTTACCTGGACTCTGGCCTGGGGAGCTGACCATCAAAGTGGAAGATCTAGATGAGGGAATTAAACTTTCCAAGACTTCTAATATTAAAACCACAGCACCATCATCTCAAATGTGGGCAGGAGGACTGGGGTTGTGACTCAGTGGGAGAGCACTTGCCTAGCATGTGTGAGGCACTGGGTCCAATTCTCAGTACTACATGTAAATAAATAAAGTAAAGGTCCATTGACAACTAAAAAAAATATTTTTAAAAAAATGTGGGCAGGATAACTCCCCACATATATACATATGTACTCTACAGGCTATCAAAGATAATGGACATTTTCTTCGTCAAGACCCCCTTGATTTTCATTTTAAACCTTGGTAACATTTAGGAGGAGAAGGGAAAAAATCTATAAGAAGGTTGCCACAGTGACACTAAATATTCCTGTCTAGTGTTTACCTTGACCTTTAACATAAATTTACATTGTCTGCCTCCTACATAGGACAGGTTAAATGACAAGCAGACCCAGTTAGAGAGAGAAACTGGGGCTTCAGGAAGGATTGAAGTGTAAAATTATTTGTCAAACTACGTAACATAGTTTTTCAGTTAATTACCTGTTAGCCAAATCATGTACAAGGAAACATTTACCAAAATCAAAGAAACACCTAAAGAAATATTAGAGGATAATAATATTTAAAAAATGTTTTATATACTATACCTACATAAATGATTTCTGAAATGTTGGACAATTCTTAAAATCAAATGAAAAAGTATACCTTTATATTCATGAAATTAAAACATTTCTCCCCGTAATTTGTTTAAATTTTAAAAGACCTGCATTGGTTATTAACTTTTTCCCCATAAACCACTTTGAGAATATGAAATAGAACATTATGATTCATAAATAGGAGGAATTAAGTTCAAAGGTAACTACAGTCAACACGGTGACTATAATTAATAACAATGCACTGTATTCTTGAAAATTGCTGAGACTTTATTTTACGTGTTCTCACCAAAATAAATATAAGTATGTGGGGTAATGCATATGAGAATTAGCTCAAATTCCCATTCCACAATATGTAGATATTCCAAAACAATAAGTTTTATGCAATAAATACATTTAATTTTTCTTTGCCAAATGAATGAAAGAAAAAAAGAAAAGTGTGGGTCTTCTTTCTGGGAAAAACTTGGATAAGAAATATGCATATATACCCAAAACTAATAATATAATTTCAGGTGATGTATGAGACCCCAAGCATTTTCCATGACTGACACATATACCCACATAATCAAATCCCAAAAGTCTACAGATTCTGTCTTTCCTTGAGTCCTTAGCCATAATCTAAAACATGATATAACTTTTCATTAAACATAATTAAACATAATCCTTCCCTTTTAAGCCACAAGATAACTCTTCAGAGAAGAGTCTGTCAGCAATGTCTGTTACATTCTTGTGCATAAAAGATATTTAATAATCATATGGTGAATGATGGAAAGAAAATGGAAGTAAACAAAAGCCTAGATTGCAAGGGTCCTCCTGTGTTGCCCCTTACAATGAATATAGGACCTTTCTTCTTACAAAATGCTTAGATTGTCTCTAATCATTGCTTCCCCTGCATCTTTTCAAGAATTGATAAATAATCCTGTGACATTTTACAATCACTGCCAAGCTCTCCCCCTCAGCTAACTAAATTTCAGCTTCAGTGGGCCAAATCCACACACTTACAAGGAGCAAAATTTGAGACCAAGTTTTGGAGCTTTAGGGGAAAGCATGATAGGCCCTCATTTGATGTCTTCACACTGCTTGGTCAAATCCCTTTGCCTCTGCATCTGACCTAAGGCCGTTTAAAACTACCAGGGGACGACTAAGACTGCCAAGCGGCTTCCTTTACTGTAGACATGTAATAGAGAAAACATGCTTATTCTGGAGAGAAGGTTTGATATGCTTTGATTATAGCTAGGTAGGTCAATTATGTGCTCAGTTTATCACCTTCAGAAGTCCCCTGAAAACAAAGTAGAAAAATACTATCTGAGATGCTAAGAACCACAGAAATCTCAACAAGTATTATCTTTTAGAGCTTCCTACTTACTATCTAATTTAAAAATTTAAAATATAATAATATGTTAATATGATTATAATATGCAATGTCACACGACTATTTCAGCTTCATTGAAATAATGATTGCATCTTAGGAAATAGAATTAACATAGAGTTTATAATATATATATATATATATATATATATATATATATATATATACACATACATATATATATATATATTCATGTAGTCATGTAGTTTATTTGCAATAAAACCAGGGAAGGAAATATATATATATATATATATATATATATATATATATATATATACACACACACACACACACATATACACATATACATATATATATATATATATACAATCTAATATATATATATATATATGTATGTATATATATATTTATATATATGGAGATATATATATATATGGTTCCTTCCCTGGTTTTATTGCAAATAAACTACTTGGGGAAAAAAAGAGGGGTTTAAAGCTTTACTCAAGTTATTATTGGCCATTTTTTCATTTTATGGACACTATACTTCCCCATATTATTTCCTTAATGAAATGATCATATTCTCTTTTAGATGTTGCCAAAACTGCAATTAAGAAGGTAACTATAGCACATACCATTAAGAAAATATAGAATAGATGTGTGTGAGAGGTTTATGTTAACCTTAGAAATAACCACAGGGGTTTTGAGTTGTGGCTTAAAGAAAGACTTCTAGGAAATAATGATGGGAAGGGGGAGCAGTCCCAGAGACACAGATCTTAGAACAAAGGCTCAGGTTAAAATGCTATCTGCACCTGTCATCTCATAATGAAGGACGTGTTTGATTTTTGAAGTTGCTAACTTTGAGAAGAACTCTCAATTTTAGATTTAGAAGAAATTTCTGAGCAAACCTGGGTCAAAGTTTGTAGTTGTTGGCCCCCCCCCGCCATCTGTCACAGAAAAGCCATCCGGTAGTAACCAAAGGGCTGAGCAAAAGTGGGTGATGAGAAGTGGAGCACTGAGTCCCAGCAGCCTCACTAGGAAAGGAGGGAAACCATGGAAATAATAAGAACGTAGACACTCTTAGAATAATATAATACTAACATTAAAGTTGAGTACATCCCAAAGGGCTCCCCTGATGCTTGCTGAGGCTCTAATGATTAACTGTCAGCAGAAACTTTGCCCTATTTCAAAGCCTGGTGATGGTTTGAAGTGTTCTGCTTTCTCAGAGAAGCTAGTGAAGCAATGGGATGTCAGGGGAGTCCTGTTCCCCCAAGGCCGGGGTCTAGACATTTTTAAGTAGTCTGCCATTAATTAATTTCTTTATTGCTCATATAACTGAGTACAATCCTACTTAACATGGAATCATATTAGAGAGAGAGTGAGATCAAGTATCTAAAGAAGACATTCCCCATGAAGTGGAGAATGATGCAAAATGTTCTTTCCATTTTGTGTCTCTAGCCTGTTTTTTCACACCAAATTGGATACCAGACATGCCTACAGAGTTTAATGTTATTATATTGGGTAAATATATTTTGTCAATGTTTTTGTATGATGTGTTTTAGGGATATATGAAGCAATTAAAAAATAGTTCTGATCTGAGTCCAAATATGGTTTCACTAAATTGAACCATTTATTTAGAAGGAAAACTGGCCTTACTACCTGTACCACACTTTAATTCAGTCTGCAGAACATCTAGATGAAACTCTATTAGTCCCTGTGAGAAGCCTCACTGTGTCCAAATATTGTTATCATTGTTGTTTTCTGAAATGATTGTTTCTTTTGGTCCTGTGTCCAGAGATTTCTCAAAAGTAAAAACAGCATTAATGCATTATGAAACTTTTCTTTTGCTTTCCAAAATACTCACATCTGGTCTTCATTTAAATAACTCTAGCCGTCATTTTTGCCTATAGAAATTAACAGCACATGATGAAAACAGACATCACGTCTGGTGTAGTTTCAGTCCCTAAAGGCTTGCCATTTTCACACGGACTTCCCCACCAGGCAAAAACCACCCAAATATCCAAGGAGTCACTCTCAGCCCCTATTGCTTCCTGAAGTGATTGTTCAGTGAAATAATAAATCAGTTTCACTCCTGCAGCTACTGTTTCTTGCTGTCTTCCTTTCATTTGCTCTCAGCTTGAGTGAGAGATTTATTTTTGACAGTTTGTTGTTATATACGAGGAGTTAGTAGTGTTGAATTGTAAAATACAGAAATCTTTCTTTTTCCTTATACTGGGTGACTGAGCATTTTCTCTTCCATCGAAATATAAGCTGAATCTTTACAAAATCCATTTTAAATATCTTTCATTTTGTGTCAGCATTGAATGATGAAATATGATAAAAGCAAGAAATCTAAATTGCCAAGCAAACGGCAACTTCATACACAAAGGTGCCATGATTTAGACCTTTGTTTTTGTTGAGCAGCAGAAAGGTCCTATTAGAACTCCCTGGACTATTCTAGCCTTACTCAATTAACTTCAGCCTAACCAAGACACCCTGAATGATTCCCTGGACTTTAGACAGGTTTCCTGCCCACTCTAGGTACCTGACCTCCCTTTTCTTAGAGCATTTACTTTAGAAAACCTCTCAACTGAAAACCTCTCAATTCCTTTGTGTCCCTTTAATATTATTATAATGTAAAAGAAGAAGAAGAAGAAGAAGTTGTTTTTGCCAGATCTTTTTTCTGTTCTATTTTTTACTGTACATGTTTTATTTATTGGGTTTAAGCTGTACTGTCTTTTGTAGAAAATTAAAATTTTTTAAGACCCAGGATTATCCTTCTAAAGGACCTAGCTATCACCCCTTTGAAATGTAGTCATAAAAGAATATAGTTCCTCTAGCCTCTAGTTTTTGTGGGTGAGCAGCCAATGCCTAAAGTGGGTGGGTATTTTATTCCAAGTTGTGAAAACTATCTCCTGCATGAAGATCCACTTTGCCTCTGGGTAAAGCCAGTTAGCCATCTCACATGGCCTAGGATTCCATATCAATACACCCTGGTCTTAAAATCCCATTCATTCCTTACTTTAGTGCAATTAGACTGAATTAGCATCTCTTATTGCCAAAAGCCTTGAAGAAAATCTTCTTTGCTGATTTAACTACTTCATCTGGCACAGCTTTTTGCTTTCACAAGTCTTTGTGGATATATTATTCTACAGCATCACTATACTCAAGGTTTTTCCAGGTCATTCTTCTGATAAATTTTTATGTAGATAGGAAGACATCAAAACCGAGCTTATAGTTATCATGAGATATGAAATATCAAATGATCCATTAATACAACCATTAAAATGTTTATGAAGACACGTAGGATCAAAAAAAATTAGTTCCTATAACTCTCTATAAAAGACAGTACAGCTTAAACCCAACTAATAAAACACATAAAAATTAGTACAGAAAAAAAAAGAGTAAGATAAATATGGACGCTAGGGGATACAACATAGGTGGGATGATCAAGCTTCACTCTTGCTTACAAAATTCTTGACATTCAAGATAAATAGGAAAAAGAATCAGGTTCCTCAAGTAACTTTTCTCAACTTCTAGCAGGTGTTAGAAGAATATAAATTCTATCAATGTAGAATTTTACGTAGAGAACACCAAGAGATATATAATGTTATTCTTTTGTTTGTGCCCTATTGATGTTATTGTTGTTTTTGGTGCTGAGGATTAAAGACAGGGCCTTGTTCTTGCTAAGCACACACTTCTCCTCTGAGTTACCCTGTAATCCTCAACAATATTGATCTATTTATATTTATAGCAGATACTATAACACATTTTGTGTTTTTATTTCTTATGGTAACCACTGATAAAGGCCAATGGCCTAACTCTGGAATGTAGTTCAGGCAATTCTAGGAGTACAAGGAAATCTGAGTGTCAGGCTCTGCTTGTAAGACTGGAGTTGAGGATAAAATTCAAAGTCCCCTCATAGATTAAATATTCTCATTTTCCTCATTTTTATGCCTTGGAAATAAGTAACCCAGAGCAGAACTTATTTTTTATTATGAATTTAAGAAAGCTAAGAAAAGTTCAGAGCTAAATGAAAGTCTACCTGTGTTTATCCAGAAATAGATTGGAGACCTGGCCCTGTGTTGCTTCTCTCTTGGAGGCTAATTTACATAGAAGACAAAGAGGTTCCAGCTCCTGATCTGGGTGCTCCTCAGGATACAGGGAACAAGAGCTAGTATTTCACCCATGGAGCTTCTTCAGATGACCTCTAACTCTGAGGCCAAAGGAACACATGGATTACACATTTTTTACCAGGAAATTGTTTTATGACTTCTGGTAGTAGTCACTGGTCAAAGTCAAAAGAGTTTAGTAATGATTCCAAAGTGACCTGACCTGAAAAACATGGTGTCGAGATGTTAAAGAAGACAGATTATATAAAATGCTCCATTGACAATTTTTTCCTCTCAGCTATCATTTTAATCATAAGAATTATCCTAATAGTTTCTCTGCTCATCACTTTAATAAAACAAAAATAATAATAATAAAACAATAATAATAGCAGAGGCATTATGGGTGCTTATTATACGCCACGCACTTTTCTAAGACATTCAGCTATGTTACCATTTAAACCTCCCAAGACCTCGGTAACATAAGACCTGGGTTTCTTGTTTGTTTGTGGTGCTGGAGATCCACTCCACAGCCTTTCCCATGTTAGGTAAGTGGTGTACCACTGAGCTACATGCTCTCACCCCATAGTACTATTATTTCCCCCTTCTTATGGGGAGAGGAGGAACTGAAGCACACTATAGTCAGGTTACTTGTCCAAGGCCTTGAATCAGACACATGGTGGACCAGGATTTAAATTCTGCCATTCTACCGTATTCTGGACAGTGTTCATCAAATATTACCAGTGTTCCCTATAGTGTCTAGGCCATTTTTCTGGGAAGATGAGAATGAGGCCAAGTAACTTTCTCATGAATTAACTATGAATATACATGACATGGGTCATTTCCAGGATAAGGCAGTTAAGATCTGATGTGTCCTCTTCATTTTTATCTTCTTCTGTTATAGTGACTTGGAAACTGCCTGTGAATGGCAGTGTCAGAGAAAGAGGTAATCTGAGTCCTAGAGTCACCAGGTGAAGGAGGGTAATCACCAACCAACAGAAGACTTCACATACATGAGATTTAAAGTTTAGATTTCAATTTGGAAGATCATTTCTTATCTCATATAGACTTTCCTACTTTTGTTAGTGTATTGCTGCAAAGCACAACCCCCTGGATATTCATTTCCAGCTCTATGTCCATTCCCTAGCAGATTACATCCACTACCTGGATAACAAATTTGCTAAGCTAAATCTTCTCTAAATCATAGATTCTGATGCCTAACTACCATTTGGAGGATGAAAATTCAACATTTCCAAAGCTCATCTCTATTAATGCTTCTCATCCAAAAGTTACTTATTGTCCTATATTATCTATTGAATTTCGAGAGAAGATAATCACCCAGTTACAAGAGCTGAAAACTTGTGAGTTGTACTGAGCTCTTCTTCTCTCTCCCTGCCCATAAATTTCAAAAAAAAAAAAAAAATCTGGGATAAACAAAAGCTGTTATATTTTCAGTGTAGGAACAAAGAAGGTGTGATCTAAGCTACCTAACTGGCATTGAACTAGATCTTCAAAGAAAGTATTTGAGATGAGAATTAAGACCTAAAAAAGGGAAGCCTGACCTCTTTATCTTTCATTATGGTGGACCTCATGGACTGAAGCACCAGATAGAAATATCCAGAATGCTTGATTAAGGATCTTTTAAAATAGGCTTAAATACATCAATTAACTGGCACAAAGATAAGAAATCCATAAAAGCCAAATTTTAAACAAAAACAGATCTTGATCAATTATGTCAATTAGGTTTTTGAGGGTTTATGCTAAATCCTGGAGATTTCACACTTTGATGGCTGTACAAGGCTCAAAGTAGAGGAAAGGAAATAAAGCATAATAATTACCTAAGGTAGACAGCAGAATAAAAATCTCTTAAATAAACTGAATTTGTAGTAATAGTTTGAATTATTGTTCAACAAATATTTGCTACTCCTCTGATGTGAGGCTTAGCCAAATGACTTCCTTTCACCAATAGGACATTACAGGACACCATGTGAGCAAAGCTTTGACTGGTTCTTGCACAGTGGAACTGGCTCTCCTGTGTTGCTATCATCTCCATGAGAAGCACAAGCCTAGAGTCTTGCTGGTCCCCTGGATAAGACATCTGAAGTTGGAGAATGATCTGCACTAAGCCCTAGTCACCCAGCTAGAACCATATTTCCAGATGGGAGAGAGAGGAAAGGAGTGAGTGTTGCTTCCAGGCATCAGGCTTCTGAGTGATTTGTTATGTAATGTTGAATTACTGTGGCAATAATTGATGGATACACATCCCACACGCAACTTATTCTGCATAAAAGGGAATCAGAAACAAATTCTCCACAGGTAAGGGAATGATAAGAAAAATTATTACCCTCAAACATTGAACTAGATGGAGAGAAAAATTCAATTTCCCCAAGTATTTGTAACTTCTAGTCAACTTCTACCTTTTTTTTTTCCTAGATACCAGGTATTGAACTCAGGGAAGCTTAATCACTGAGTCACATGTCCAGACCTTTTTTCTTTTTTTGATTTTGAGACAGAGTCTATGCTAAGTTGCTAAGGCTAGCCTCAAACTTGGTGCTCTCTTTTAGCTCTTCTAAGGCCTTTGCAACTTGTTCCACCAATGGAATCCCCTGATGTGGGTTTTATTTGCTTGGCTTGATCCTGACTAATACAGACCCCCCCCCAAAACAAAATAATTTATAGCCTATCCCGGAGAGATAAAGGAGAAGAAAACTATCAAACAGCATTTAAAAAATAATGGAACAATAAGTGGAAGTGTCTGACAAATATCTAATCAGCATTTTAGAAGGTGGTAGCATAAAGAGAAAATTGCTAGGAATTTTTCAGAATTGTTAAATTGAATCAGTTCTTAGACTTCAGAAGTCAAATGACTGCCAAGCAGAATAAATAATAATGATTTGAAAAATCCACACATAACACTTTTGTAGGGAAAGAATCAGAGAGAAAAGACAATACTCCCATAAAAGAGTTGCAATTACCATAAGAGTAGACTTATCAGTTGCAACAGTGGAGGTTTGAAGGCAGGGAAACATCCACAATAGGCGGAGAGGAAAAAATAAGTGTTGGCATAGAATTGTATATACTTAGCAGAACAATGCTTCAAGAATGAGGGTTAAAAAAAGTCATTTTCAGACAAAAACAGAACTGAAGCTATCTGCTACTAGTAGACCTTACTAAGATAAATTCTAAAGACTCCACTTAAGATGGAAGGAACACACTAAAAGGTGAAAGATACACAAAATAAGGGAAAGATGAGTAAAGAGAATGGCCAGTCTATAGATAAATTTTAGGCAAACATTGAGTGAAGGATGCTTCTACTTGATTATTTAAAACTTTGTCTAGCAGGCCAAGGAAAAGTTCCAGAGCACTGAGGCTAGGGAATTTTAAGTAGCTCCCCCTAAAGGGGATCCACCCTAAAGGGCAAAAAACTAGTTAAAATAAGTGTCATTGCCACTAACACCCCTTACCACTAACAGCAGAAAAATCCATGTGTGCATTTACACAATATTAAAGCAAAGATTGCAATGCACAATATTAAACAAGAAAGGAAAACTATCTTTCCATATTTTCATTAGTGCATTATAATTGTACATAATGGTGGGATTCATATTACATATCTGCACATGCACACAATACAACAATTTGGCTGGTATCATTCCCCAGTATTTGCATTTTCACTCCCCTCCTCCCTTCCCTTGGTCACTTTCCATTGCTCTACTTATCTACCTTTGATGTTCATGAGACCCTACGCACACCTAAGAAAGAAAAACTTTATTCAAAATTATTGTAGTGAAAGAGTGAGTTTCATTGAGTTCAACTCCACTGAGACAAATGCCAGAGAGTTTTCAATAGCTGTGCTTGGGTGAGGGGAGATTACAGGTCTTCTGTGTTGGCTAATTGGCTTCCCCAAGAAAAAAGTAACCTTTCTTACATCTTTGTGAAAAGACTCAGTTTTACTACCTGTTGTTCACTGAAGTTAGGCTCCCTCCTTCCTAAAGACTGGTGGGGGTTCAGGGAAAAAGGGGTGTGATATCATTCTTGATCATGAAAATTACATTTCAATGGCTCCCAAGTCCTTGAGAAAAAACATCCCTGGTCCACTTTACAAAAGTATAGTTTTCTAAAGCAAATGCTCTCAGAAAAGGGTTGTCAGGACTGGGAGTCAGTAAGAAGACTGTCTAAAGTTCAGCAGAGCCAAGGAACATGGAGAACGCCTGGTCAGCAAGTGTTAGGTATTGAATTATGTCCCTCCTAAAGCTTACATTGTTGAAGCCCTAACCCCCACGGTAATCTCCCCACTATTTGGAGAGAGGGCTTTAAAAGAGGTAATTAAGGTTAAGTGAGATCACAAGGGTGACACCCTAATTTGACAGAGGCTAGGGAATTTTAAGAGGTACCAGAGCTCTTTCTCTCTCCATGAATGTGTACAGAAGAAAGATGACATGAGGACACAAAAGGAAGGTGGCATCTGTAAGCCAGGACCAACCCTGCTAGCACTTGATCTTATATTTCCAGCCTCCAGAACTATGAGAAAATAAGTTTCTGTTGCTTTAGTCTCTCAATCTGAAGTATTTTCTTACAGTAACTTGAGAAAACTAATAGAGCAGGTATGAATGAATAAATGAATATTGCCTCCCATTATTAAGTATTCCTCTTAATACAATTCTAGTGCAGTTCAATTAAAACATCAGAGTTAGGCTGAAATTTGGCAACCATCTGGCACAGTGATATAATTTTTGGTGACTTTATTATTATAGCTTAAAGCAATGAATTCATTAAGAAATGGTGCTTGAGGTGGTTTTTTTTTATAATTTATACTGCAAATTAAATGCAGCAAATCTGGGGAGGTGATTAGTAAAAACACGGGGATATAAATCAGAAGGCTCAGAAATTCATGATTAAGCTCAGCCATTGAAGAAACATAGTAAAAGCCATGGCTATCAGAAGAATATGATTTACTATCTCATTTCAAAGAGAACTATGAAGGGAGCCATGGTTTAAAGATAGGTGCTTTTGCTCTGATGGAATTCAGTTTTTTAATCCATCCTTCCTTCAGTTTTTCTTTGCTTTAAATCTTAGTGTGCTTCATTTCTGCTGCCACCTGACACCATTTCTCATCATCTGTTTCAATGTTGTTAAATCTCTACTTAAATTTTTATTAGGAATTTATATTCCTGAACTTAGAATTGACAGCTACTGTTACCACGTAGGGGCAAGAGGCTAGGCTTTCCCAGCTAGTCATACCCCACACACTTTGGAGTCAAATTGGCAGGAAAACAGGTCTCATTCAAAGTCAGCTTTGAAGGAAGGCAGAAGAGACTCTTTCGTCTCAAATTTTCCATCTTCAAGGGCAAGAACAGCTCTTCTAAGAGGAGAGAAGGCAGAATGGGACAAAAGGCAGGAAATAAACATATGTAGATTTTATTGGGCTGGGCACCTGTCAGAGGTGCCCAGCCAGGGACAGGGGTAATTTCTATTCTCAGCGTGAGGAAGGTTAGAATTGGAGCTTTAACGCTCGGCATGAGGAAATTGTCCTTAATTTCAGAGGGAGTCTGTTTCAAATCTATGATGTTTCTGATATTCTAGGGTAAATTACCAAAGGAAAAGACTAACAGTTTGTCATTGCCTCCTGTTCATTTCTCATCCCCCAACAGCTTTCAGAATCCCTGGATGTGAACTTGACATATTTTTATTTTATTAACTCATTCAACAAATATTCATGTTAACATCTACCACATGCTATCCCAATTGCTAGGGCAAGAGTAAGGGTTAGGACATATGGCCAGCCCTTGGTGAGCTGACCATTTAATAGGAGACTCCTGAACTAAAAATTAGAGGAGATGTACAACTTAATCTGGTCAGGGAGGGGCTGTGTCCTACATGAGAGAGTATACCAGCTGGACGTTAAATGATAAGAACATGTTTACCAGGGAGAAGGCCCACTGAGTCAGAAAGAACTACAGCCAGGAGGTAGGCAAAATTTTAAAAATTTCAGTAGATTTTGCTAATTTGAACAACTGAGACACATGACACATTGGTTTGTAGAGTTTGTGAAATAAGACACTTTCATTTGTATTTCTCCAAGTCCTTGTCAGATATGTTATCATGTCTATCTGAACATACCTGGTTAGGCAAGTAGTCCAAGAGTATCCATGTTTTTATTAAGAATATTCGTTTTGCCTCTCAATTTGAGTGTATCAAGGTCTAGAGAAATAATTTTAGATAATATCAGAAAATAAATTGATATTTATAGTACTGGGATTTCAATCCCAAATCCATTTATAACACTGTAAAATACTTTAAATATTAATGTTTTCCTCCCCAATTATAAACACAAAATATCATAGTCTTTGTAAAATTTTTAGAAATATGTAAAAATAGGAAGAAGAAATGTAAATGCTAAAGGTAGGTATGCATTAAAAACATAACTAATTTCTGTTTTCATTAAAATATTTCTTTTTTAAAGATAAATTCAAATTGCTCTCTAAGAAAGTTTCAATTTAAACCAACAAAATATACTTGTATTAAAAATGTTAATTTGGAAAGAAGTGATGAAATTTCATTATTTTAATTTGCGTTTCTTGGACCATTAGTAAATTGGACTTGTTTAGCTAAGGTTATCGGCTTTTACATTTTTCTTTTCTTTTTTTCCCAGCTTCTTTAAACCCTTTACCCTTATTTCTAGCATGGTTTATTGTTCTTAATGAATTATAAGAGTAGTTTATCCATTCAAGAAACTTGATCTTTATCTTTTATCTATTTTGCTAAATTTACTCTCATTTGTTTTATTGTTTTAATTTACTTAAATTTATCAAAGTTTTAAAATTTATTTGTCAAATCTATCCATTTACCTTCATAATTCTCTCCTTTAGTGTGATATCCTTCTCAAAAATGAGTTCAAGCCAGCCGCAGTGGCATACACCTATATTACCAGAGACTTGGGAAGCTGAGGCAGGATGATCACAAGTTCAAAGCCAACCTCATCAACTTAGTGAGACTGTGTCTCTAAATGGAATATATAAAAGGGCTGGGGATGTGGCTCAGTGGTTGATCACTCCTGGGTTCAATACCCAGAACCAAAAATAAAGAATTCAGATAACATTCAACTATATTTTCTTCTAGTTCTTGTATTTCACTTTTGCACTTAAATATTTATTTTGACAAAGAGTATTAGATAGAGATACCTCCATCTTTTCCAAACTAAATTACTTATTGAGTGTTAGAATTTCAGTACTGAATTTTCTTTCCTTTGCCACATAATTGGAAATATGACTTATACCACATTGACATTAAATATGTCTTGGGTTCCCCACCACTACCTATTTATGGTCATTTATATTTCTACTTTTGTAGTGTATCATGTCATTATTTCGGGCATTACAATTTAATAATACATAATCACATCTATAATATAAATGATTTGTATTCTAATATTGGACTTTTAATTAAATGTTTTATATAATCACAATTTTTACTTTAAATGTTTTTCAGCTCATTGCTGCCTAAATATTTGTGAGTGTTCTGAAGAGAGAACAAACAAGGCAAATAACCAAAAGTGCAAATAACCAAATAGAAAACAACTTTATTTTAGCTACTTGGATGTATCAAAGGCAAATGTCATGGAAGTCTGAATTGTGTCATTTATATTGAGTTCTCATATTCTTTTGCAGATACAGCACTAAAACACTAGGGTGGAGGGTATTCAGTGAAGTGACAGATGTACTGAAAACATCAAAATATGAATTCCTCATTAAATTTTGCTTATGCCAATATTCCCATTATTTTACAGCAGATGAAGCAAAAAGGAGTGGAAAGAAAACACTATTACAGAATTTAAGCAAAAATTTCAGCCATCAGATATTTACATTGGCAGCCCTTTTGAAAACATGTTAAATCAACTCCATTAATGATTTGAGTTCGGTATCTATTAATACATTAACAGCAAACTAAAAACAATTAGTGTTACTTGATCATTTCTAATAAAATGAATTTGCAAAGCTGTTTTAGAAAGTTCCATTTAACTGGTAAAAATGATACCACACATGAAAGATACTGGCCAAGAAGTCACTTCAATTAAGGACATTAAATTACTCAGTTCAACAATAATTTCAGTAATTGTAAGCAATTAAGAAATGCCATACCCTGGACATTCTAAAGGTAGCCTACTATGCTTTAGTCTCTAAAAGGCATCCCTGAATTTGCTAATCTTACAGTGTAAAGTCATGCAAATATTGGGAAAACAAATAAATGAACTAATAATGCAGTTCAAACTTCACCTTAGAACATTTCTCATTTCAATTACAGTTGCTAAGTAAGCAACCTAGATTTCAGCTATATTAGATTTTTCTAAGAAACTCATAAGATAGATATTTGTGTATCAAAATACAGTTAATTCCTTTCTTATCTCATTGATATTGAAGGAAGAGATCTCAAAATGGCTTGTGCAAGTATTTTCGAAAGAGCTTACTAGAGTAAGGTAGCCAGAGAACCATCCAAGGACAGAATACTTTATCACTCAAGACTTCAAAGGTCTTACCTGAAAACAGCTAAAGGACAAGAGGCTCTGCCCCAGGAGGGAAATAGGAAAGGAGAAGCTTCCTTTATTTTATTTTTTTATTGGATAGTTCCAGATATTCATCCCATTTTCAGGAAGGTAAACATCTTCTTTATTAAAGTTTTCTCTAGTTGTAACCAGTAATAAAAGGAAATAGTCTTCTTCTCATACACTATGTTTTTCTTTGGATTGTGTGTATTTTTCACATTATTCTTTGGACTTTATTAAAGAATATTACCCACAAAGCAGCACAGCAGACTTTTAAATCTTTAAAATAATATCTTCTCCAATTTGATTTTAGAAATGGGTCTTATTTTCTGAAATGGATAACACATAAATTTTAAAAATTTAATAGTTTTAATATCTATCCCATGTGTTCCAATTACTTGAATCGTGTATTTAAATAGTGCTCCCTATGAGATGCATAGCCATTTTACAAATAGGAGAATTAAGGTCACATTAGATAAACCTATCCTGTTAAAGAATTGAATGAACTTTTATAAGGAAAAATAATCATACAAAATTTATTCTGAAAAGATAAAAATCAACTTCTTTGTTCAACATAACAAAGTTTAAAAACTATGCAGGTAAAAACCTCACCCAGGTTTTCAATTTTCAGAAGGGGATGAGAATGTAGCTATCAACATACCAGAAAGAAAAGCTTTAGGGAGCCCTGGGGATCCAATTAGTTCAGTACCTCCATCTAAGCTTTCCCTATGGGGAGGTCTATGAAAACAAGTGGCATGTTTCTGTATGAACTGGTGATGGTGGTGGTGGTGGTGGTAAGTGTGTGTGTGTGTGTGTGTGTGTGTGTGTGTGTGTCAGTGCATAGAAGGCCAGATAAGGCCCTGCTCTTTTTGCTTGTGATAGTTTGAAAGTTGAAGTGAAGAAACCCTGATTGTCAAATTCTTGTCACTTAGTTTCTGTTGGCCTTTTTGAGTTTCAAGACTAAAAGAAAATGAAAGCTAACTTACTGCTTCCTTTAAGAACACTCTTATTGGAATAATTATAAAATAGAACAACCAAGCTGAAACATTATAGTTGATCAATACACGTCTTCATTGATTTTCAGTGAGGATGGAAATGCAATTTACTTAATGGCAATGTTTCTAAGAGTTAAAGAGAAAGAGAAAAGACAAAGTTTGGAAGTGTGAACTTGTCACTACATGTCAAGTTCAATGCAACTTTTCCAATACAGAATTACTCCTCTTCTCAGCCATTGACCTTATGCCTAAAAATTACCATCTTGAAGGCAAAAGATCATTCAAATTCTTTCGCTCCAGAGTGCCTTAAGAAAAAGTTACTCTTTTAAAAGCCCTATTGTATTGTTAGGTCTATCAGTTGCAAATCTAAAAAAAAAAAAAAATTCTATTTAAGGAGAAAATTAGGTGTATGACATTAGGTTGCTCAATTACCCTTATTTCCAAGACAAAGGAGGAACATGTATATAAGATTTCTTTTTTTTAATGTGATATATATATATATATATATATATATATATATATATGAATGACAGTGGAATGCATTACAATTCTTATTATACATATAGAGCAAAATTTTTCATATCTCTGGTTCTATACAAAGTATATTCACATCAATTTGTGTGTTTATACACATACTTTGAACTATAATGACCATCCATTTACCTACAAATGCCATGATTTTATTCTCTTTTATTGCTGAGTAATAGTCCATTGTGTACATATGCCACATTTTTTAAATCCATTCATCTACTGAAGGGCATCTAGGTTGGTTCCACAGTTTAGCTATTGTGAATTATGCTGCTATAAACATTGATGTGGCTGTGTCCCTGTAGTATGCTGATTTTAAGTCCTTTGGGTATAGACCCAGAAGAGGGATAGCTGGGTCAAACGGTGGTTCCATTCCCAATTTTCCCAGAAATCTCCATTCTGGTTTCCATATTGGCTGCACCAATTTGCAGTCCCACCAGCAATGTATGAGTGTATCTTTTTCCCCACATCCTCACCAACACTTATTGTTGTTTGTCTTCATAATAGCTGCCATTTTGACTGGAGTGAGATGAAATTTTAAGAGTGGTTTTGATTTGCATTTCTCTAATTTCTAGTGATGATGAAGATTTTTTCACATATTTGTTGATTGACTGTATATCCTCTTCTGAGAATTGTTTGTTCAAGTCCTTGGCCCATTTTTTGATTGAGTTATTTACTTTTTTGGTGTTTAACTTTTTGAGTTCTTTACATACCCTAGAGATTATTGCTCTTTCTGATGTGTGAGGGGTAAAGATTTGCTCCCAAGATGTAGGCTCTCTATTCACCTCACAGATTGTTTCTTTTGCTGAGAAGAAACTTTTTAGTTTGAGTCCATCCCATTTATTGATTCTTTATTTTAATTCTTACACCACAGGAGTCTTATTAAGGAAGTTGGGGCCTAATCCCACATGATGGAGATTAGGGCCTGCTTTTTCTTCTATTAGACGCAGGGTCTCTGGTTTGAGTCCTAAGTCTTTGATCCATTTTGAGTTGAGTTTTGTGCATGGTGAGAGATAGGGATTTAATTTCATTTTGCTGCTTATGGATTTCCAGTTTTCCCAGCACCATTTGTTGAAGAGACTATCTTTTGTCCAATGCATGTTGTTGGCGCCTTTGTCTAATATAAGATAATTGTAGTTTTGTGGGTAAGTCTCTGTGTCCTCTATTCTGTACTATTGGTCTACCAGTCTGTTTTGGTGTCAATAGCATGCTGTTTTTGTTATGATTGCTCTATAGTACAGTTTAAGGTCTGGTATAGTGATGCCACCTGCTTCACTCTTCTGGTAAGAATTGCTTTAGCTATTCTGGGTCTCTTATTTTTCCAGAAGAATTTCATGACCACTCTTTCTATTTCTATGAGTAATGTCATTGGAATTCTGATTGGGATTGCATTAAATCTATATAGTGCTTTTGGAAGTATGGTCATTTTGATAATATTAATTTCTACCTATCCAAGAGCAAGTTAGATCTTTCCATCTTCTGATGTCTTCTCCTCAGAAAGGGAAATGAGGAAAACTACCTCATCTACAATAGCCTCAAAAAATAAATAAATAAATAAAATACTCGGGAATCAACTTAATGAAAGAGGTGAAAGATCTATATAATGAAAATTACAGAACCCTAAAGAAAGAAGTCAAAGGAGACCTTAGAAGACATACATGATATTTCAAACAGGAGAAGGAAAGGAAAGAGAAAACTGCAGGTACTACCTATATCTTCCTAGAGTGCTGGAAGCAGCAAGAAGGATGGCACAGAAATATACCAGGATCATTTGTTGAAAGTGAAATCTTGGTACAGAAATGAAAGACCTGGCTTGTCTCTCAGAGAATATTGTTCCCTCATTACCACAAATGACAATCAAGAAGCATTTTAATGTGTCCCATGATAAGAAATAAATTACATACGTATATAAAAATTATATATAACATTTTTATAGAATACACTTACTAAATTTATGCAGTCTAGATATATATATATATATATATATATATATATATATATTACATATATTACATTTAACCCTAATTTTTTTTCCAATTCAAGGACAAAGACTTTCAAAAACTTATTATGGGCTAGAAATCAGGAAACAGCCTAAGTGTTATAAATCTACTCCAACGACATATGTTATTTTAATTGCCATATAGCTTAACCTGTATTTTCTTGAGAATGGAGTTTGAGGTAAAAATTAAAGTGCTGAACCTCTCTACTTTGAATGTACAAACCAGGGAAGCAAGAATGAGAAAAGGGAAATGAAGAAAGAAAGGACATTGACCAAGGTGAAGTGAGGCTTTGCTTGCTGCCTAACACTTCACAAGCCAGAGATGGAAGACAGTGCAGAGTGCTTGCCAGGCCCGGCTCCTTAGGACATGGGTCTTTAAACAACATGCAAAGAGAAACTGTGGCTTGAAGTTGATATGAGAATACAGGTGTAGGAATTTATATCCCTGGATCCCTCCCAACTCATTTCCCAATCTGCACCTCAGAAATTTAACTCCCCTGCATTCTGGGTCCATCATCTATCTCTGTGGTTGCCCAAAGAGTAGCTGCTCAGCATTCCAGACCCTTCCCCTGGGAGGTGGTGTTTCACCAAGTCCTGTAGTGGTATCAAGGAGGAGACAGGTGTCTAGTTGGCTTGGCAGGTCACCCTGTTCTGCAGTGTGGCCATCGGAAAGCATCTGGCCCTCCCAGGGTTAAGTATCTGATAGTCCTAAGGGACAGAACTGAGTGGGTCTCACCTTAGTCCACTGAGGAAAGAACTAAAGTGAAACAGCAGCTTAGTTTGAGGCAGTTCTAGGAAATCTGAGAAAGAGGCTCATATTTCCATGTATGGTGGAGAAAGGAATTAGAATAGGATGTATGAGCAAGAAACATACATGTAAGCATCCCCAAATAAACTAATCAACTTTGCAACAATAGTATGTGTTTCTTTGCCTAGAGTTATCGTTTGAAATATAAGGTGTCCCCAAAAGCTGCTGTGTTCATGCAAGAGGTGAAATGATTAGTTTATAAGAGCCATAACTTCATCAATGGATTAATCCATTTAATGGATTAATAATTTTGAATGGATTTCAGTGTGGTAACTGTAGGCAAGTAGAATGTGGCTGGAGGAAATAGGTCACTTGGGGTGCACCTTGGGAGTTGCAGGTTCTTCATGTTTTTTTTTTTTTTCTTCCTGTATGCCACTGAGCTGAGGAGCTTTCCTCTACCTTGCCCTCCTGCCATGATATTCCACAGCTCAGGCCCAGAGCAATGGAGTCAGTGTCCACAGACTGAATCTATAAAACCAGAAGCACTAAATGGGCTTTTCTTTCTCTAAGTTGCTGACAACATATATTCTGGTTGCAATGATGCAAAGCTGACTAATACAACTAACTAGATACCAGGTTATACCAGGTCGCTCCAACTCTCAGGCTGCTTTTGTTTGCCATCCTACAACTGAAAATTGCCACACAGTCCATGACAGATTGTCAAGGAAATGGAAAATAAATCAAAGCTCCCAGCATCAGTGTTGCAGAAGACAAAGATGTTGTAGGATTCACATGTGATCAATTCCACATCAGACTGAAGGCAAACAAGGTAACAGGGTAATGGTTGATGTATCCAAAGCTCTTTTTTCATAAGATGCTGAATCTGCTAAGGACATCAACACTGGCTTTATGAGCAATTACATCTGCAAAACTTACCTGTCATGGCTAATATTAAACAAGACAGAAACATCAATGAGATCTGAGAGTAAAGTCTGAAAAGAAGATAAATGGCTTTCCAAAAGTTATGTTTGTTTTCTAACTGCCCAGGGAAAAATAACTTGAAGTAGTGTTTTAAGTGTTTTAAGCAGGGCATTTTAAGAATCACTGCCTTGAGTTCAGGCTCCGCTTTTTGCTTCCAACATTGAAAAAAGGAAGCAGTGTTTTCAGTGGACATTCCCCGCTAGATAGAGTTATATTGGAGAATGTCATTCAGTCAATCTGACATTGCCATGAGGGTGTACAGGATGGCTTTCTGATTCTTTAAGTCAATGACTTTGGTGGGGGAAAATGGGGATTGAACCCAGGGGTGCTTAACCACAGAGCCACATCCCCAGCTCTTTTTATTGTTTGCTTAGAGACAGGGTCTAAGTTGCTGAGGCTGGCCTCTAATTTGAGATCCTCCTGCCTTAGCCTCCCCAGTCACTGGGATTACAGTCATGTGCCACTGTACCCAACATCAATGGACTTTTCATGAAAGCAAAATTATAGGTCAATGTGTGTCCCTTGGACCACTTGCAGTCCTTTTTAAAAATGTTGACACGAGTCCTGTCACAGTTCTACTGAATCATATTTACATGGGTTTGTGCCTAGAAATCTTTGTGTACAATTAACAAAACAATGACTCCAAAATATAGGTTACTAAATGCTGACTTAAAGTCATTCAAAGAAAAAAATCTACTTGATACCCATTAATACTTTTGAAAATAAATGAAATGTCACCTGATATCTCAGGGATCCTTTCTAATAGCAAAGATGCTAAGGTTTCAAGCTGAGATTTTCATTACAGACCTAAAGAGACAGGAGGACTCCTATGCTGCTAATTAACAACCAAGACCTGTGATGCCCCCACCAAGAAAAAGCTCTCAAGTAGATTTGACTTGACCTCCCAGCACTGATAACTTAATTGCAAACATAAAAGACCACACTAATAGAACATTAAGAAATAAATCTTATTCAAGCAGTACAGTAGTGTCCCACTCCTGTATTGACAGCTTTTTTCTGAAATTTCAGTTGCCCATGGTCAACTGCAATCTGCAAGTATAAAATGGAAAATGTCAGATATGAACAACTCATATGTTTTAAATAACTTTTATAGAAATATATTCTTACAATTGTCCTGTTTTTTAATTATTATCATTATTATTATTATTATTATTATTCCTAATCTCTTACTGTACCTAATTTATAAATTAAACTTTATCATGTTTATGTTTGCAAAGGAAAAAACAAATATAGTATATTTGGGGTTCAATATTATCCATCATTTCAGGCATTCCCTGGGAGTCTTGAAATACAGAATTCACAGATAAGGTGAGACTATTATTCACTAATTTTCTTAATGTTCCTCAAGTACCAAAATTGTCACTGCAGTTCTCCTTTGGATGACCACTCCATTTATGTAGATACTGACAGATATTTACAATCTGTTCTTAGTCCAAATGGTCCTCTAATTTAGATATTTGCAAATGTGAGAGTCTCTGATGAAGAGATTTTGTGCACAGAATACAATACTACTAAGTTTGTACTTTGTATTACTGCATATTAAAATGAAAGTTTGGCAGAAGCAAGATAATATAATAGGTTATTATAAATTAGAGGAGACACTGAACTATATACAGAATTCAAAAAGGAGGTTTGTGGAAACTGGTCACAGGGTTTAAATACAAACTGACTGGAAGGATTTAAATAGATCAAGAGTTAAATATTTAAAAAGAATCTGAAGAAGAGTTCTTTGGGCAGAATTGTACCACTAGTCCCACCAGAGAAGTAGCTTCCTCCTCACCATGAGAATAGTGGGAATAGTGAGAGAGAACCAGCTTATTATTTTGATAATGGAGTTAAAGAGTTAAGATTAGCTTACAAATCCAGACTTAGCTGGGGAAAAACAATACATGAATACCTTCCATGAGCATACATGGGGGACATATTTGGGAAACCTAGTGTGGGGTCATTCGAAGTCCTACACAAGAGAATCACACGGCAGTTATCAAAACAGAATTTGAAGATATCAAGAAATGTTGAAGGACTGGGAAAGGAATAAAAAGCTATCCAAAATAGAGATGCACTGGCTAGGGTCAAAAAAAGACCTCAGCAAGGTGACCCTCATAACTGGGGGAGGGGAGGACTCCGAAGTACTCTTGAGAGAGAAGGAGTCCACTCTGTCTCCTGAGTCCAGAATGCATGGCTCTAGCTAATGATACCACCAATGATAGGCACTCTCCTACTTTCTTTCTTTCTTCTCTTTCCTTCAGGTCCCCTCACTTCAAAGTGGTCAGAAATACATCAGCCAGATCAAGAAAGGGGATGAAATACAAGTCCTAGAGTAGCAACCACCTGTATCTTTTCCCAACTATAAGATTCCTGCAAGTAGCTGGCTCAAGTTAGGAATGGAAAGAAATTTCAGTTTTAATTTACACATTTGAATAATAAATGGAACTGGACATTTTAATTATTAACTAAAAACTGTCTGAATTTAATGGAACCATGACCAGAAAAACCATAGACCTACGTCAGTTTTCAACAGGACTGAAGAAGAATTAACCCAGGAGACCATATTTAAAGAAGCAGTGAAACACAAAAATAAATAAATAGAAATTTTTATAATTACATCTCAGGAATCATTTTGTTTCAGTGTAATTCTTTCTTTCACTCAATGTTTACTGTATTAAATCCACATATCTAAATAACAACTCATGGAAAATCAATTTGTGTGGGCATTTAGTTATTGACTATAAGTTTGGTTAATCAAATTATTTTAAATAATTTGAAGTGCCATTAGTAATTTGTGTGACTGATTCTTTTAAATATTTTAAATATCCTATGTAGCAAATAAAACATACACACCGATTGAAAGAGTCATAACTGATCAATAATACAAAATAAAAACTGGTGGCAAAAGGGCTAATACCATGAATGAAACTTCACATTTTTAATTTTACTGCTTTCTGAGGTTTGAGTTTTTCTAATATCTTTCTAAATTTTCGGTAGCTTTACCAGAACAAATGTCTATAACCCCCCTAGGGTGTTTTACTTTTTTCAGAATTTTTCCAGGTCTAAAAGGAAAAGAATGCCATTTCAAAATACCAGAATCCAGGTTGTTAGCTGGAGAGTAAAATTTGGTAGTATGGTTCAAGGGGAAGCAAATTTCAGTCTTTACAATACAGCAAGTGCCCCTTCTATCAAGCTTTCACTTATTACATTTCCCACACATCCCTCTGAGCCAAAAGGATGACAAATTTGAGGCTAACTTAGTGAGGCCCTAAGAAACATAGCAAGACCCTAAGACCCTGTCTCAAAATAAAAAAAATAAAATAAAAAGGGCTGGGGATATAACTCAGTGGTAAAACAACTGTTGCTTTAATCCCCAGTACCAAAAAAATATAGAGAGTTAAAATTTTGAATACTTACCTTTCTTTAGGTCACTTACAGCCAAAAGTATCTACATCATTACCTTGACATTGTGATATATTGACATAATTATTAAAATATACATGCTTCTTATGAGTTCTTCACTAAAATTCACAGGAGTTTATTCATAACTAGTCAGTGTTTCATCTTCTAGAAGATAATGATTGAACCTCTTTTCCCCTCCAAAACATGCGGTCCATTTATAGTTTGAGGACATCCTGTTCTGTAAATGTCATTGTGTATGCCTGAATGCCATAGCTATAATTAATTGTAATGAACTGTGATAGTTACATAAGACCATGAATGGTAATAAATCCTTTATTATTTAGTATATCCTTTTTGGGTCTTTTCTATACTAAGAAAAAGGTCTACCTTGTGGTGTAGAAATCCTGTGTCATACTGGTTCATTTTGTATTTTAGTTCCTGTTTTCTTCTTACACAAATGGAAACATGTACATATGCTGAAAGTAAGAAAACATATGCCAAACAGAGAGAACAAGATATAGAACTGCGATGCTCTCCTACTTGTTAGGTCAGTATGATGTAAATATCCCATTTGAATTATTCCTTCAATGCCTTGAAAGTACTTATTTACACAACTTGTGTTTTCTCTTTGGACTATAATTGTGAACTTGGGACTTTCTATAGTTTAACCTGTTCCAACTTAGCCACAAGACCTGCAAATATAAGCTTCCTGTAAATTTGTAAGCATTCTTACTTAGGTTATTATTTGCAGGTTGTTTTGTCATCAAAACACCATCTCACCCAACCCTGTTTCAAAAAGTAGCCTTGATCTGGTAAACAGATTATTTTAGATCCATCTCATTTTGTCTTCATTCCAAACATGAGTCCACTACCCTCAAAGGATCAAAATTTGTGTGTTAGAGGCACATATGAGAGTTCATAATAAACTAGAGTAGTGTTCCTGCTGTTAGGCCATTTATAATAATGATAGAATTAGAAAATAAGTCTCTTAAGGACATGAGTTCACACCGATTTTTCCAATATAACATATTATTAAATCCAACTTTTCCTCCCAACTTGCTTTTATGCTTCCAATGAATATGTGATAAGATGGAGAAAATGCATTCCCTTCACAGTTGGAGCAGAATTCCTCTAGGAGTGCCGCAGTTTGGCTAGGCACAAAATAACCGAGCCACCACAAAAGCCTTGTAGATTCAAACAGCAACTCTTTATTCTCGAACTCTCACCGGCACTCTACACGCACGTTCTGGGAAAATACACCATCCACCGGGCTTTGCGTACCAAATACCCTCTGAATCCCGTGAGAACTCAAGGGGAACTCCAGGAGCGGGCGCCTGAGGCAGCAGGATACGCCCTATTCCCAGCAGGATCCACCCTAAACCCGGATCCACCCTAATCCCTGAGCAGGGTCACCTTTCAACCAAAACTCTCAAACATTCATGCAATGTCACTGCAAATGACCTGGGTCCAAGGCAAGCCCATTTCCACAATGGAGAGTCCTCCCTCTAAGCAACATTGGGTAGGCTGACAAGGAAATTGCCATGTGTCATTCCTACTTGGCTATGGCTCTCAGCATAGGAGAGATCCATCTCTCTTGGGGAAATGGTTTAACTTTGAGAGAAGGTGAATTCCTTTTCCCTCTCCATTCTGACCACTCAGGCCTAAGAAAAGACTAACTTGAAAGTTTCAGTGAAGACTTCAGCTTCCCAGGGGTACAGGGAAAAGGAGATTTGAGTGATGTAGAAGAGAGGAGGGGGAAATATGAGTTTTTATATTTCTGCCTCTAATAATGATCTACTAAACCCCAAACCAAAACAAATTCTTCCTGTCTGGGGGTGAATGGGCACTCTGGGTGGCAGGAACTGCCTATGAAAACTAAGAAAGAGCTGAGTATCATTGCAAATAGAGGAGTTGTGGGGCCATAAGTAACAGTATAGAAACATCAAAACCTGGAAAGACCTGCAAATATAAGCTTCCTGTAGATTTGCCAGAAATTAGGAAGACCCACAGAGTGGAATTGTTGGGATTGACACCAATGACACTTGGATTAGAAGTAAGAAAGTCCTCTGTATTAAAAATAGTGCACAAACAAATTCCTAAGAATATGGTTGCCAGAGTCAGCAATTTAAAAACAGAATGCTAGTTAAATTTGAACTTCGAAGAAATGACAATTTTTTAGTAAAATCATGTCCTGTACAAGATTTGGGGCTAATGTTATATGACTAATAATAGGGATTGTAATATAACAAACTAGATAAATAGTGTAATTATAAATATTTAAAATATACTCTTTGTGAATATCTATATTTATATTTTAATATATGTAAAGCCATCCCTTAGTTGTAATAAATAGAAAAATCTCTGTCATTCATTTTTGTATTTCTGTTTTTATCATCCTGATTTTTCACTGCTTCTTTATCCTTTGCTGTCCATGTACCCCATGTCAATATGTAACAATCATGGTTTTTCACACCTATTATTCAAAACTCTACAATACCTATGTGATTGCAAAAGAATCAAGTCAAAGGTCTCTATAAACTTTTTGTTAGCTCTGATTTACTCTGTTCTCTACTGCTATAACATATATTGATCTCAAGCATGCAAAAATACCTTTATATGCATTGTAAAATGATGGCTGTTGTCACCTGACAAAGATTCTTTTACCTCTCTGCACATCTCATCTCACTCATCAGAGCTTTTTAAGCCTCGGATGCCTTGCAATGCTGCTTTGAATATAGTGGGAAATTTCTTTCCTTTTTTCCTCCCTTTTGGCAGAAATAAAAGAGCATCCATTTTGAAGAATAAATCTGCCTCGCTGTGCACAAATCCTGTGCCCTACTGGGAGACAGCACCGTAACTGCAATTGCTCAAAACTTACTCTTTTTCTCCTTCCCTGACTGCACACAGGCTGCACTCATTCTTTCTGCACCCTAAGTCTTGCGCCTTCTAAAGCAGTTTTATATCCTGGACTATTTGCATCCAGTGATGTGGTGGGAATTCTCAGCTTAGCATAGTCACATGATGGATCAGAGACACAGAATTAAGAACCCAACAGGGATACATATTTCAAGTGAAAGAGGCAGATCTTCAGCAAGAAACCAATGGGTTATGCAAAATCCTTTCCAAAGGAAACAGACACTTAAGGAAAAAAGAAAAGTTAATGCAATTTTACAAAGTGATTGTGTGACAGCAAAATGCATATGCATATGCTGACTGAACATATGCCAGCTGTCACAAGGAACTCAAAATGACCCCAAGCCTTCCAAGGGCCAAATTCAGAAAACAGCGAAGTCTTGCTTTGAGTTTGCCTGATTATAGGGTGGGAAACACCCTTCCTATCCTGATTTTCTCATCTGTACCAAAAGGGTAGTGATCTAAATCAATGATGGTCAAGTTATGCTCGTGGTGTTGCTGTTGGTGACATAGAGATGAGAGGAGTGGACAGGGTGTCACAATTATGCACATAGTAGTTCTAATGTTTTCATAGAAAACCTTCATTAAAATAAAGTTTGGTGTCTATATTAGATTCCTTGATCACTGCAACAAATCACCACAAATTTATTGGCTTACAACAACAAAAACATATTCTCTTATTATTATTGAAGCCTAATGTCCAAAATCAAGGTGCCAGGAAGGCTATCCTACCTCCAGCAGCTTTAGGGGAACTCCTGTTTCTTGCCACTTTCAGCTTTGACTGGCTCTTGGTATTCCTTGGACTGTGGCTCTCAGGTCAAATTCGACCTCAGCTTTCACATGACCTTCTTGTCTCCATGTGTCTTCTCTCCTTCTCTTCTCTTTATGACAGGACACTGGATTTAGGGTCCTCCTTAATCCAGAATGATTTCATCTGGAGAGCTTAATTCAATTACATTTACAAAGACAGTTTTGCATTCCCCGCAAATAAAATCATATTCAGAGATCTGGGCAGACATATCTTTTAGGAAGCCACCATACAACCCACTAGAGTGTTGAAAAGAATTTAACCTAACCAAATATTTTAAAATATATATTTTATATATACATATACATTTTTAATATATATATATTAATTATGGAATTTATACATGCTTGTTGCAAGTAAAAAATGCAAAGATGTATAAAGTAAAAGCTGATTATCTACTCCCTATCAAGTTCTTCTTCAATCTTGACTCACCAGACATTTCTCTCCACTCATTCAAATACACTCACTTCCTCCCCATCAAGCTGGTTACCCATATTAACAACTGCATGTTTGTACTTTCGTGTTGTACTTCTGTGGTAGAACAAAATGGAAACTTTAGCAGCTTAAGAGCTGACAGGCGGAGATCCAACATGGTGGCGGGCGTGGAGAGATCAAGTCTCTGACCTCTTCAGCTGCGCGGGCATAGGGAGTCGTAAACCATCTAAATGCTGTTTGCCCAGGATCACTAGGCAATGCTGAGCTGACGTGGATCTGGGGTGAACAGTCTGGGCCTCTCAGAACACACACCGAGCCCGGATCAGCTGAATTCAAGCTCCCTTTCGCCTGCTTCTCACAGACAAACAGCTGTGACTCAGCACTAAACAATCCCGCTGAAACAACTGGTCGGCCCTTCTGCACCTACGGAGGTAAATGCCAACCGAGCCTTCATAAGCAGTGGCCACAGGATTGAAACGGGGCTTGGGAGAGCCAGTCAGGACCCACCCGTTGCATTGGTCACCCGGCAAAGGGAAACGAACTGTCGCCATTTGCATGGGATACCACCATGGCAGAGAACTGACGTCACCAGAATGCGGCGGAGGAGATAAATTCATTGAAACCAGCGGCAACAGGTGTGTAACCCCCTAGCCTTCCCTCTCCACACAGCTGGGAAACCTTAAGGGCCCCTCCCAGCTCTACCATTAGCGCGATAGCCAGACAGAGGGAATCAGGAGTGGCGCAAGACCCGCGGTGCGGAACTCCCGGCTACCGCTCCCACCAGTGCTGACAACTGAGGTCTCTTGCACCAGCTACCGGGGGCGTGGCTACCGGAGGGCAAGCAAATTTTGCTGAGCGTTCTCAGCTCCAAGCTCTACAAACTTAGGGTCTAAGGGAATGGCAAACAGGGAGAGTGTGCCCAGTCGTTCATGAAAACAGGGCTCCCGGGAGCAGCAGACCTGGCGTGTAGCCAGTATTGTGGTGAGCGTCACTGGTGAGCAGGGCCTGGATCGAGGAAAAGTGGGGAAGTGACTAGACACAAGAGAAGGCCCTAGGCACTCAGGATTGGAGACCTGCCCAGTCTGGGAGGAGGAGCTGCTGCAGAGTGATTGGTTCCCACTTAGTGAGAGGAGAAGCTTGGCCCGGTGGGCACAGCTCCACCTACTGGATGATAAATTAATCAAACTCTAAGACTGCATTTATTAATTTTTTTTTTTTAAATTTGGGGTTTTTTTCATTTTCAATTTTTTGTTGCTTTTAAAATTTCTTTTTTTTATTTTTTTATTTTTTTAAATTTAAATTTTAATTTTTTTAAATTTTTTTTTCTTTTTTTATTTTCTATTTTTTTCTTTTGTCTTTTCATTTCTTTTCTATTTTCTTATTCCCCCTTCCTTGAATTCTACCTGCTTACTCTCATTCTCTTTAGTGACTTCTTCCCTTCCCTTCTAATACCTTTCCTCCCAAGCATCAAATAAATTTATAGGAGTAAACAGTAACTCAGCAGTCAAACAGAACAAGAAGTAACATGAGCAGCATGAAAAAGCAAGGAAGAAAAGGAGTACAAACAATGCAGGACAGCCTAAATATTCAGGAGGACCTAGAGTCATCAGAAAAATGGTCATATAAAGAACTCAAGGACAGATGGAATGGAACCTTAAAGAGGATATGAGACAGCAAACTCAAACAGTGAAAGAACACATTGAAATTTAATTATATAAACAGATAAAAGAAGAAGTTAAGCATCTTTATCAGGAGATAGAGATTATTAAAAAAAATCAAACAATAATTCTAGAAATGAAGGAAACTATAAACCAAATTAAAAACTCAAATGAGAGTATCAATAACAGAGTGGAGCAAGTAGAAGCCAGAACGTCAGATAATGAAGACAAAATATATCATCTTGAAAAGAGTCTAGCCAACTCAGAAAGGCTGATAAAAAAATCACGAGAAAAACATCCAAGAGATATGGGATAACATAAAAAAACCAAACTTAAGAGTCATCGGGATAGAAGAAGGTATAGAGATTCAAACCAAGGGAATGAGTAACCTGCTGAATGAAATAATTACAGAAAACTTTCCAGAAATAAAAAAGGAAACGGATATACAAATTGTAGATGCATACAGGACACCGAGCATACAAAATCATAGTAGACTAATGCCAAGACACATTGTTATGAAGATATCCAATATACAGAACAAAGGGAAAATATTAAAAGCTACAAGAGAAAGGAGGCAGATTACATTCAGGGGTAAACCAATAAGGTTAACAACGGATTTTTCATCACAGACGCTGAAAGCGAGAAGATCCTGGAACAATGTGTTTCAAACACTGAAAGACAATGGATGCCAACCAAGAATTTTGGATCCAGCAAAATTAAGCTTCAGGTACGACAACGAAATAAAAATCTTTCATGATAAACAAAAGTTAAAAGAATTTGCAGCCAGAACACCAGCATTGCAAAGCATCTTGAGCAAAACACTACACGAGGAAGAAATGAAAAACCATAACCAAAACCATCAGTGGGAAGTGCCTCAGTAAAGACAGAGGGTGGGGGGAAAGCTAATCATGGAGAAACAAACTAAATTTAAAAAAAAGATAAATAATCAAACATGGATGGAAGTACAAACCATATATCAATAGTAACTCTAAACGTTAATGGCTTAAACTCTCCAATAAAGCGATATAGGCTGGTAACATGGATTAAAAAAAACAAATCCAACAATATGCTGCCTCCAGGAGACACATCTGATTGGAAAAGACATACACAGGCTGAAGGTGAAAGGTTGGGAAAAAATGTACCATGCACACGGTCCTCGTAAGCAAGCAGGAGTGGCCATCCTCATATCGAATAAAATCGACTTCAAGACTAAGTTAATCAAAAGGGATAAGGAAGGACATTATATACTGTTAAAAGGAACCATTCACCAACAAGACATAACAATTATCAATATTTATGCACCAAATAATGGTTCATAAAACAAATTCTCCTCAAGTTCAAGAATCAAATAGACCACAACACAATAATTATGGGTGACTTCAACACACCTCTCTCACCATTGGACAGATCCTCCAAACAAAAGTTGAATAAAGAAACTATAGAACTCAATATCACAATCAATAACCTTGACTTAACTGACATATATAGAATATATCAACCATCATCAAGTGGATATACTTTTTTCTCAGCAGTACATGGATCCTTCTCAAAAATAGACCATATATTATGCCATGGGGCAACCCTCAGTAAATATAAAGGGGTGGAGATAATACCATGCATTTTATCTGATCATAATGGAATGAAACTGGAAATCAATGATAAAACAAGGAAGGAAAAATCCTACATCACATGGAAAATGAACAATATGTTACTGAATGATCAATGGGTGACAGGAGGAAATAAAAAAATTCTTAGAGATAAATCAAAATACAGACACAACATATCGGAATCTATGGGACACAATGAAAGCAGTTTTAAGAGGGAAATTCATCGCCTGGAGGTCATTCCTCAAAAAAAGGAAAAACCAACAAATAAATGAGCTCACACTTCATCTCAAAGCCCTAGAAAAGGAAGAGCAAAACAACAGCAAATGTAGCAGAAGGCGAGAAATAATTAAAATCAGAGTGGAAATCAACGAAATTAAAACAAAAGAAACTATTGAAAAAATTAACAAAACTAAAAGTTGGTTCTTCGAAAAAATAAATAAGATCGACAGACCCTTAGCCATGCTAATGAAGAGAAGAAGAGAGAGAACTCAAATTACTAACATACGGGATGAAAAAGGCAATATCACAACAGATGCTACAGAAATACAGAAGACAATTAGAAATTATTTTGAAAACCTATATTCCAATAAAATAGAAGATAGTGAAGACATTGATAAATTTCTTAAGTCATATGATTTGTCCAGACTGAGTCAGGAGGATACTCACAACTTAAACAGACCTATAACAATGGATGAAATAGAAGAAGCAATCAAAAGACGACCAACCAAGAAAATCCCAGGACCAGATGGGTATACAGCAGAGTTTTACAAAACCTTTAAAGAAGAATTATTACCAATACTTTTCAAGTTATTTCAGGAAATAGAAAAAGAGGGAGCTCTGCTAAATTCATTCTATGAGGCCAACATCACCCTGATTCCGAAACCAGACAAAGACACCTCAAAGAAAGAAAACTACAGACCAATATCTCTGATGAACCTAGATGCAAAAATCCTCAACAAAATTCTGGTGAATCAGATACAAAGGCACATCAAAAAAATTGTGCACCATGATCAAGTAGGATTCATACCTGGGATGCAAGGATGGTTCAATATACGGAAATCAATAAATGTTATAAACCACATCAATAGACTTAAAGATAAGAACCATATGATCATCTCGATAGACGCAGAAAAAGCATTCGACAAAGTACAGCATCCCTTTATGTTCAAAACATTAGAAAAACTAGGGATAACAGGAACTTACCTCGACATAGTAAAAGCTATCTATGCTAAGCCTCAGGCTAGCATCATTCTGAATGGAGAAAAATTGAAGGCATTCCCTCTAAAATCTGGAACAAGACAGGGATGCCCTCTATCACCACTTCTATTCAATATAGTTCTCGAAACACTGGCCAGAGCAATTAGACAGACGAAAGAAATTAAAGGCATAAAAATAGGAAAAGAAGAACTTAAATTATCACTATTTTCAGTTGACATGATTATATACCTAGAAGACCCAAAAGGGTCTACAAAAAAACTACTAGAACTAATAAATGAATTCAGCAAAGTGGCAAGATATAAAATCAACACGCGTAAATCAAAGGCATTTCTGTATATCAGCGACAAAACTTCTGAAACGGAAATGAGGAAAAACACTCCATTCACAATATCCTCAAAAAAAATAAAATACTTGGGAATCAACCTAACAAAAGAGGTGAAAGATCTATACAATGAAAACTACAGAACCCTAAAAAGAGAAGTAGAAGAAGATCTTAGAAGATGGAAAAATATACCCTGTTCATGGATAGGCAGAACTAACATCATCAAAATGGCGATATTACCAAAAGTTCTTTATAGGTTTAATGCAATGCCAATCAAAATCCCAACGGCATTTCTTGTAGAAATAGAGAAAGCAATCGTGAAATTCATATGGAAAAATAAAAGACCCAGGATAGCAAAAGCAATTCTAAGCAGGAAGTGTGAATCAGGCGGTATAGCAATACCAGATTTCAAACTATATTACAGAGCAATAGTAACAAAAACAGCATGGTAATGGTACCAAAACAGGCGGATGGACCAATGGTACAGAATAGAGGACACAGAGACTAATCCACAAAGTTACAACTATCTTATATTTGATAAAGGGGCTAAAAGCATGCAATGGAGGAAGGATAGCATCTTCAACAAATGGTGTTGGGAAAACTGGAAATCCATATGCAACAAAATGAAACTGAATCCCCTCCTCTCACCATGCACAAAAGTTAACTCAAAATGGATCAAGGAGCTTGATATCAAATCAGAGACTCTGTGTCTGATAGAAGAAAAAGTTGGCTCCGATCTACATATTGTGGGGTCGGGCTCCAAATTCCTTAATAGGACACCCATAGCACAAGAGTTAATAACAAGAATCAACAAATGGGACTTACTTAAACTAAAAAGTTTTTTCTCAGCAAAAGAAACAATAAGAGAGGTAAATAGGGAGCCTACATCATGGGAACAAATTTTTACTCCTCACACTTCAGATAGAGCCCTAATATCCAGAGTATACAAAGAACTCAAAAAATTAGACAATAAGTTAACAAATAACCCAATCAACAAATGGGCCAAGGACCTGAACAGACACTTCTCAGAGGAGGACATACAATCAATCAACAAGTACATGAAAAAATGCTCACCATCTCTAGCAGTCAGAGAAATGCAAATCAAAATCACTCTAAGATACCGTCTCACTCCAGTAAGATTGGCAGCCATTCTGAAGTCAAACAACAACAAGTGCTGGCGAGGATGTGGGGAAAAGGGTACTCTTGTACATTGCTGGTGGGACTACAAACTGGTGCTGCCAATTTGGAAAGCAGTATGGAGATTCCTGGGAAAGCTGGGAAGGGAACTACCATTTGACCCAGCTATTACCCTTCTCGGACTATTCCCTGAAGACCTTAAAAGAGCGTACTACAGAGATACTGCCACATTGATGTTCATAGCAGCACAATTCACAATTGCTAGACTGTGGAACCAACCCAGATGCCCTTCAATAGATGAATGGATAAAAAAAAAATGTGGCATTTATACACCATGGAGTATTACACAGCACTAAAAAATGACAAAATCATGGAATTTGCAGGGAAATGGATGGCACTAGAGCAGATTATGCTAAGTGAAGCTAGCCAATCCCTAAAAAACAAATGCCAAATGTCTTCTTTGATATAATGAGAGCAACTAAGAACAGAGCAGGGAGGAAGAGCAGGAGGATAAGATTAACATTAAACAGAGACATGAGGTGGGAGGGAAAGGGAGAGAAAAGGGAAATTGTATGGAAATGGAAGGAGACCCTCATTGTTATACAAAATTACATATAAGAGGTTGTGAGGGGAATGGGAAAATAAACAAGGAGAGAAATGAATTACAGTAGATGGGGTAAAGAGAGAAGATGGGAGGGGAGGGAAGGGGGGATAGTTGAGGATAGGAAAGGTAGCAGAATACAACAATCACTAATATGGCATTATGTAAGAATGTGGATGTGTAACTCATGTGATTCTGCAATCTGTATTTGGGGTAAAAATGGGAGTTCATAACCCACTTGAATCTAATGTATGAATTATGATATGTCAAGAGCTCTGTAATGTTTTGAACAACCAATAAAAAAAAAGAGCTGACAGGCTGTGGTTTCACATGTTGGCACACAGTAGCTCTTCTTACTGGCATTTATCCATAGAGGCTTGCAGTGGCTGACAAGTACCTGAGACAAGATGACCACAGTAGCAGAAACAGAAAACAAAATAACTGGGACAGAAGAAATCTGCTGCCCCAATAAAGGCTTAAGGCAGTAAAAGTGCCCAAGCTGAATGAGCTGAAAGCCCCTAGGCTGTTTCTCATACAAGGAATGTACGATGCATCCTTCAATAGAATTGCACCAACTCCCTTGCCTTGATGTACCCAAACTTGCTTTTGCATAAAAGTAAAAGCCCTGCTCAGACTTTGGGAATTATCCCTCAGGGCCATGGCCGCTGATAAAATATTGCTTCCAATCTCAGTACCCTGATCATCATTTCCCACTGCACTTCAAGTTCACATATTTATACACACATACACACACACACACACACACACACACACAAACGTGCACATGCACTTCTGTTTATGCACATAAATATGCATTCATAAGAAACTTGGAATTGACTATAAAATTAGATTACATTACATACACTCTTTTATCTTACTTTACTCATTCAAAAAATGCCTTTAGTATATTAATCTAAATCAAAACACATAGTTCTAATATATAATTTTTCATGAATGCCTAATAGCTTATTATTGCTCAATGTAAACAAACCAGTGTTTATTTCAAGCTGCTCTCCACTAACCGGCATTTATATTTCACTTTACCATTTGAAAATTTTGTTTATATATATTGTAATATTTATTATTAATAGTAATAGTAATAGTAATATTATATAATATACAATGATACACTATATTAATATATAACATGATATATATGATATGTAATAATATTAATATGTTATATAGTATATATTAATATACTATATTTACATGTATACAATTTTATATGCTCATGCTTTTATTACTTTGGGATAGATTTCTAGCAGTGGTCCTGAGCTAATAAGGATGCATGTATTTTTAATTTTAATTGATGTTACCAGATTACTTTTCCTAAAGAGTGCAAAATTATATTAGTCTACGAGTATATGAAAATATCCATTTTCTTATATTGTGGCTCACAATAATTGTTCTTATTCTTTCCACATTTTTTTGACAATCTAATAGTAAAGTGTTAATACTATTTAATTTACATTTCTCTAAATGTCAAGATGCTCAAGAACTTTGAACATCTTTTCAAATGCTTACTGTGTGTATTTGTTGTTTTATGAAATGTTTATGTTATTTTAACTGTAGGTTAAATAATTTATTGGGTTAATTCTTTTTTTTCCCAATTATAGTACAGATGTCAAAACTTTCCTTGTCATATTTAGTTATGGGTTTGTTTATTTTTATTGGAGGTGTTGTTTGTTTTGCTATAAGGGAGTTACAAGTTTGTGCACTTGAACATGTCAATCTTTTAGAAGAGTGGATTTCTTATGTAGATTATATGTGTAGCTTAGATAATATCCCAATATCTTTAAAGCTTTTATATCTTCCCTAAGTTTGTTTGAAATACAATTTGGATGTGGTATAACATAACAGGTCAAATTTATTTTCTTTCAGGTGAAGTAAATTGTGCTATCACTACTTATTAATAATTCATCCTTTCACATGGAACTGAAATACTGTAATTTATTATGTTCTTAATACACTGGAACCATTTAACAATTTTTAATTTTTTAATCTAATTTTCTAGGTCTAGGACAACATCACAATGATTTTTATCATGATGACTACTACATTTCTCAAAGTCCTAAATTAGGTTGTCTATTTCAGCTCTTCTTTTCCTTATATTTTTATTGCTATTAACAGGAGTTTATTATTCAATATATAAAATCTGTTTTTTTTTAATTTTCCCTGAAGAAAACATTCCAGAGTCTAATTGAAATTGGCATTAAATTTTTATTTTAGTTTTGACAAAAGTGACAGTTTTATCTCCCCAAGAATATTGTTTTTTCCATATTTTCAATCTTATTTTGTATAATTCAAAGAGATTTTATAGTTTTTTGATAACAATTCTATGCCATTCTTGGTGAACTAAGAATTTTATGCTTATACCATTATTTTTTATGAGTTTACCTCATTTTCATTTCTAAGTTGTGATTGCTAGTAGAAAATCTATTCATTTATTTTTTTCTTCTATTTATCTCCAAGATTATTTTATTCATTCCATTTGGGTGCTACAGTTCTTAGGATTTTTAAGTGTATAATCATATTCATCAATAAAAAGATGACTTAATGTCTTCTTTCACAGTATTTTGTTAATTGACTCCATGTTACAGCATTTATTATAACTTACAAAAAATGGTGAGTACTAAGTAGTAATGAGCATCTCCATCTAGCTCCTGATTTTAATTGAAACAGTTTCAAAGACAAGAAAGCAATTTCCTTCTATTCACATTTTACTTAATGTATGCTTTAAATTTTTTTTTTCATATATGCTTTCAGGAATTTCTCTTGAAATTACTAGGTTTTTGTTCTCTTTGCATTTATTAAGCAAATCACAGTGAGATTTCCTGGTATTGAACAACCTTTTCCTTTCTGAATAAATTCGTGTTGATTTTTACTAAATCTTCTTTTGATATAATTTCAGGTTTTATTTGAAGTGACTTTAGTGTTACACTCCCCCATATTTACATGTGAGATTCATTTGTGAATATAGTTTTCAATTTTGAAAAACCCTTAACAAATTTGGGTGTTCAGATTGTGGTGGCTGCTGGGTACATTGGCATATGTTTGTAATCCCAGCTACTCAGGAGGCTGAAACAGAAGGATCTTGTGTTCAAAGCTAGCCTGGCTACTTAGTGGGGCCCAGAGCAACATAATGAAACTGTCTTAAAATAAAAAATAAAAATGGGCTGAGCATGTGGCCCAGTGGTTAAGCACTGCTGGGTTCAATCCCTGGTTAAAAAAAAAAAAAAAAAAAAGATGTGATCTCCTCTTGGCATACCTTACTTATATATAAACTGATTAAATAACTTGAGAAGTGTCTGTTACTTTGAGACTAAAACTCATGAAAATATCCAGTCATTATGCCTTTTTTTGGTTATAATATGTGTGTGATGCAAAATTTACCACTTTAACAATTTTAAGTGTACAATTCAGTAACATTAAGTAAATGAATGATATTATGCAATTATCACCACTAATCATTCCATAAATTTTCTAAATCTGCCCACTATTCAATTACTGCCCCATTTTCCCCTTTCTCCAGCCCTGCAATCTATGCTACTTTCTGTTTCTATGAGCATATTCTAGGTACCTTGTATAAGTGAAATCAGACAATATTTATATTTAGTGTCTAACTTATTTCATTTAGCATATTATTTTCCAGGCTTAGCCATGTTATAGAATGTCAGAAATTCATTCATTTTTAAAGCTGAATAATATTCCATTGTGTGTGCAGACCACAATTTTTTTAACCCACCCATCTGTCAATGGATATTAGCTGTCTGCACCTGTTGGTTATTGGGAATAATGCAGTCATTAATATGTGCAAATATCTGAGTCCTTGTCTTCAGTTATTTTGATTATATACTTAGGAGTGAGACTACTGGAGAGGTAATTCTGTTTCACATTTTTGAGGAACAACCATACTGTTTTCTGGTGGCTGTAACATTTTACATTTCCCCCAGCAAGGCATGAGAGTTCACATGCCTTTTTAAATAGCTTGTCTTGAACCACTTTTCTCATTTCTTTAATCATAATTGCTTTATTCTAGTTCCATACTTCTCTGTCAATTTTAGAAATATCTAAATATTTTTTAGGGAAATGAATGATTCTCTTTAGATTTTCAAGCATTTTCCATTCTCTTTCTCTTTTACTTTTCCATTTAACAAAGGCATTTAAGACTATAATATATTTTCTCTCTGAGATTCTACTACACCCTGGTTTTATATTCATTTTCTTTGTTTTCTAGATAGTTTATAATTTCAGTTTCTGTGTCATCTTTGACCCATAGGCGAATCTTGAGTGCACTCTTAATTTCCAAGTAGTTTCTCTTGGGGGTAAACAGAGGAGAGAGCATCAACATTTCTTTATCTCTTATTTTATTTTAATGTCATTAGAAAAAAAAGTAGCCTGTAAAATTTTTGCTTTTAAATTTTTTCAAGACTTGCTTTGTGGTCAATTATATGTTCTATTTCTGTAAAGTTTCCTTGGATATAGAAAACAATTTATATTCTTAATTCAAGGGATATGGATTTTTTATTTATATATGACAGCAGAACGCATTACAATTCTTATTACAATATAGAGCAAAATTTTTCATATCTCTGGTTCTATACAAAGTATATTCACACCAATTCATGTCTTCATACATGTACTTTGGATAATAATGATCATCATGTTCCACCATCACTTCTAACCCCATGCCCGCTCCCTTCCCCTCCAACCCCTCTGCCCTATCTAGAGTTCGTCTATTCCTCCCATGCTCCCTCCCCCATCCCACTATGAATCAGCCTCCTTATATCAAAGAAAATATTCAGCATTTGGTTATTAGGGATTGGCTAACTTCACTTAGCATTATCTTTTCTAACTCCATCCATTTACCTGCAAATGGCATGATTTTATTCTCTTTTATTCTTGAGTAATATTACATTGTGTATATATGCTACATTTTTTTATCCATTCATCTATTGAAGGGCATCTAGGTTAGTTCCACAGTTTAGCTATTGTGAATTGTGCTGCTATAAACATTGATGTGGTTGTGTCCCTATAGCATGCTGTTAATGGCAGCTATTATGAAGACAAACAACAATAAGTGTTGACGAGGATGTGGGAAAAAATGTACACTCATATACTGCTGGTGGGACTGCAGACTGGTGTAGCCAATATGGAAAGCAGTATGGAGATTTATCTTGGTTTTATATGTAAGCAAATACATTAATATATATCCCTCCACTCACCTAAATTTTATCTAATTCTTTAAAAGGATTATCAATGTTTCCTACTGTAATTATAGTTTTATGATTTATCCTTACACATATATTACCTTTTCTTGTTAGCTATTGCATGGCCTTTGGGTGTTCTTCCTGCTTTGTGCGTAAGTACATTATTATGCATTCAGTCACGTTATAATTACAAAATGCCATTTCTTATCTTATTAGTACTTCTAACTTTATATACCTCTTTTCCTATTATAACTTTGCAGCACTCAAACTTTTTTTCTTTTCCCAGTTCCCTAGTCTTCTTTGCTCATTTGCTTATCAGCTTTTCTCTAGGCCCCATCACCTGCATTCTCAGATGCTCCAGTCAGCACTATATCAGAACCAGATCTTCACCTACAGTCTTGTTTTCTTCCCCCTGAGCAGGTTCATCTTTCTTCCTCGTGTTCTAAGAGCTGAGATGCTCTGGAAAGTAGGAATAAAGTGAAAAGTGTCTCCTTTAATCCACAATGTTTTAAGAATCCTCTCACCCTCCTTTGCTTTGCTTCTCAGTGATGCCCCTTGTTTCTTTCCTACTCTTAAATTATCCTACCCAAACACAGGGAGCAGATGATCTTTACAAAGAGCTAAGAGGCTTTCACTTCCTAATAAACTCTTCCAACAAATATATGACCCCCTATGCAAGTCAATTGAGGTTTCTAGAACTATGTTCTTCATTGTAAAATGTCCAAATTGCATGGATGACCTCCAGGGTCCTTTTCAGTTCTACAATTCAGATTCAACCATTCTGGATAGAAAAAAAATCAAGGAGAGAGAAAATATATGAAAATAGCACAGGTCAAGTACAAAAGGTCAGTTTCAAATTTTCATGGCTAAGAACAAAGATAATCTTTTTATATTAATAATATAACAAAACATTATATGCAAGGCTACTATATAGCATCACTAACTTTTAAAGTATGGGTAATGAATTGCACTATATGTTTTAAAGCTAATTCTATGGTTCATTTGGGTATCTAATAACCTAAATTGAAAACCTTCAAATTACATATTGGTCTCTATAATTTTCTAATTCAAGCAATAGGTGATGAACAATCATGCATTCAAAATGTACCTATGTATGAGAGCTAGAATTATTGTTTCTGTATTCGTTTCAAGTCACAGTATGCTTTGTAGCTAAATCAGAAATAAATTGCATTGTATAATAATCCCTTTCCTCCAAAGCTTAATGGGGAGAGCAGGTTAAATTGTGCAGTGTAAGTTTTTACATCTATGTAAGAACTGCACTATTTCTCTTCCTTTTTAAGGAAGGAGAGAATGGCACAAATAATCTCATGGATTTCTGGTGGATCTTAACAATTTACTATCCCAAAGTCTGTCTATAATCAAATAGTCGTAATTCTGCAAAATAAGTCATACTCTAATGCTTAGCTCTAATTATACTGTTGTTTTGTTGTTTTTTTTTACACAGTCAATATTTGTAGAATCAAAAGTCAAAAGCTAGGGATTGGTTTGTCCTGGAACACAAGCAGCCCACATCCATGCCTCCCTCCTAAAGACTTTCTGATTTAAAAGGATTTCAATCAATAAGTTTTCCTGAGTGCCTATTATGAGCAGACAGTTTGCTTTTAACATGTGAGATAACAAAGTAGGAAAAATATGAAAACATGGAAGACTTGATGTTTATCCTTGAGGAATTTACAACCCAATTCAGAAAATACTGGAAAAAAAAGACACTGTACACAATGACATGAAAAATAGCTACAAGGCAAACTCAGACAATCAAAATGTCACAGTGGTAGGCTGATTAATAGCTCCCCAAAGATATCCACATGCTGATCCTTGGACCCTGTGAATATGTTACCTTATATGGTAAAAGACACTTTGCAAAATAGAATAAACAGAGAATCTTAAAATGGGAGATTATTCTGGATTATATGAGTAGGCCAGTATAATTACAAAGATCCTCACCAGAAGGAGACAAGAAGGTTAAAGGCCAAAGTAAGAAATGTGATGATGAGCAAGAGATGGAAATAATACAAGGAAAAAAGCACAAGCAGTGGTCTCTGGAAGCTGAAAACAGCAAAGAAAGAATTCCACCCTCACTGCATCCAGGAGGAATCAGGTTTATCAGAACCTTGACGTTAGTCTACTAAGTTTGATTTTAAATTTCTGGCCTCTAGAGCCATAAGAGAATAAATTTGTATTGTTTCCCCCACTAAGTTCTCCAGAAGTTGTTATAGCAGCAATAGGAAGTGAATAGTTATAGCATGATTTGAAAAGATAAAGGTAAAAGGTAATATCAAACTCAATATGGAATAAAGGATAATAAAAATAAATTATTGATGATGATGATTACACTTTATATTAAAAGAGAACATCTTTCCCCAGTCTTTGTTTCCCTTAGGAAGATATTTATCTGATACACTCTTGTTCTCTCTTGATGATGGGGTGAGTTTGATGGCTAATTTGGGAAAAGTACCTATGCTCAGCTCAGTTCTGCCATTCTTGAAAAAGAGCTTCCTATAGATTTTTTTTTCTCTTTTCATGGGAAACCTAGCACATTTGGTACTGTTATGACAGGAAAAGTGAGTCTACCTAATTTTGGGGTGCATTTGCAGACCAATTTGTGTCTCAAACTACATTCTCCAACCTGGGTTTATAAGGAATAAGGTGATATTTTACTTCTATCTTTACTCTTCCTAAATTTTGCATATTGTTCCAAAACTTATAAGAAATGTGTAATAATATTTAGTGCATGCCAAGTACCAAGTGTCAGAAACATTTTGCATAAGTTATCTCATTTTATCCTCACAAAAATCTTCTAAGGCAAATACTGGTATTGCCTGGGTTGTATATATAATAAAAACAAAGCACAGAGAGGTTAGGTAACTGTTCAAGGTCTCACAACTTGCAAATGACAAAGCTATGATTCATGTTCAGGTTCTCCTCACTTCAAAGCTTGGGCTTTTGAACACTCTGTGTATTGCCCTTCTTCCTGGAGGGCATGAGCTGAAACTGAATGCTAATGCAGATTCCTGGCATCAATCTTGGCTTGACTTTCTTCTAAGAAAGTTTCTAGATATAAAGCTCAAATGAAAAATAGACACCATAGATCACAGCAGTCCTGTTCTGTATACTAATTTAAATGCTATTAATTGTCTAGGTCACTTATAACTTGCCTTTCACACAAACACAGCCTACACTTGATTACAAAAACAATACCTCTTTGAAAAGATCTCACCACTTAAAATATGGCCATCCAGAAAGCCTTTAATCTTCCGTGGCGTGGAACTATCCCCACTTAATCAGAAGCTGCCTAACCAGTAATCGTGAAAACTGATGTCCATGGCTGAAAATTAAGATATTAGACTTTCATCTCATTTGACCAGTTTTATTTCACTTTTGGTTCCACCTCTTTCCCCTTCTCTTATCCTATAAGCAGCGGACCATATATTTCTTGCTTCACAGAGGATTTAATAGGCAGTCACAATTCTACAGCTGGACATCCCACAAAGCAATATTCCTCGTGATAAATTTCAGCCATTTTTGACCCTCAGCTTTCCTTTGAGAGCCATATCAACCATATTGATAAGACCTCATATTACCATCTCAGGAGTATAACAAGGTTAAGACGATTGCTGTCTCAGCAAGATGCTGAGCTTTTGATTCATGCCTTTATAATAACGAGGCTGGATTACTACAATTTGTTGTTGGCATCCCTCCCAGAATGCTCACTGCTTTGACGTGACTTTGTAGAGGATTCAGCATTTGGGGTGTTCAACCACTAATGCAGAAATGCCTGTGTATACCACATCAGTAGCACAAACATTGTGCTGAAATATAGAATTGGCTTGAAAAATTGTAGGTTCAGGTCCTACTTTTAACCCCATGAAACACAGCCAACCTTTTTCTTCTAGAAACAAAGCTCTCATATGTACCTCTGTTATGGAAAACTGACTGTGGCTCAAAGAGTCTAAGCTACTTTAAAATACTGTCACATTTCACTTGACTCAAGGTTCTGATAGCAATCTCTGGGAAATCTCTCTTTTGAAGAGGCTAATAGGCTCACAGCCAATTCCTGCTTGCTAGCACAAAAACTATATTGAATCCCAAGATATTTTTATTTTAAAAAGAGCATACAACACAATAATATCCCATAATCTGCATTAACACCTTAGAGAAACTCAAATCAATGTCGTAGTGAAACACTGAGAAGTATTTATTAGTGACATTCCTCAAGGTGCAATGAAATCTCTTGCTATCCACCAGACTAGTACATACAGACTAGTACATAGGATTATGTAGTGGTGTCCCCTAAAAATTCATATGTTGTAACCTAATATGTGACAGTATTAAGAAGTGGGTCTTGGGAACTAATTAAGTATGAAGCTCCACTGACAGAAATGGGATTAGCACCCTCACAGAGCGAGCTCCCTACCTCATTCCACCAGGTGAGGACACAGCAAAATGGTACCACTATGAGGAACAGGGTTCTCACCAGACAGAATCCACTGGTTCCTTGATCTCAAACTTCCTTGCCACCATAACTGTGAATGATACATTTTCATTATGCAGAAGTTACTGAGTCTGAAGTATTTTGTTGTATGTACCCACCCAAGCCAAGATTCTCTGGAATATACATTAAAAAGAGACTTCAGGGCACTAGTCTTAAGACCATAATCTCTGGAGTTGGGAATAAGTGTCAACATTATTTTTTATCAAGCTTCCTAAGCAATCCTAACATATACTAAAATTTGAGAACTTTTGAATAAGACATGGAAAGCTATAAGAGTGAAAGTTAACAAACTTATTTAGATGCAGCATGCTACCTGGCCATGGTAGATCCTGGGTGGCCACTGTTTGTATGCATAATTTGTGAATAAAAGAACTGTTGGTAGACATATATAAGGACTCACAGAGTCCAAGACAGTACCTCTGCTCCTGTGATTTGGTCAGCCCTCCTAGTGTTATGTACGTAACACATACATAAGAACATAAAAAGCTTGTGAGATTTAGGAAAACATACAAGCAAAACAGGATGCCCAGTTAGATTTGAATATCAGATAACAATAAATGATGTTTTAGTGTAAGCAGGTCTCTCACAATATTTGGCAATCCTAGCCTCTGACCACATAGTCATAGTATGATCCATTGTCTTCTCTTGGCTGGTGTCCTCCCAGCCATGCAGGGAACATAGAGATGCCTCTAGGTACAGAGGACATCAACAGGGAAGTCAAAGAATACCTCCCTATGTGCTTCCATTGAAAGCTGTGAGATTTTCCTCCCAGACTCACTGTCTCTACCTGGACAGGCCTTATCCAAGTGGGTAGCACACAGATCTTATTCTTCTGTCCTCTAGCATCTCATCTAATAAAAAAGATGAAAATGTTTCTTTATAAGGATGGCTATGCTAATTGAGTGAAGTAACAAATGTAAAGCTTATTAAAAATGGTACTGACTTCCTCATCTGCACTCACCCCTGACAATACCATCACCACCACCACCCCTCCCACACATAGGCACACATGCATATTATGTGCATACCTGCTCACTTCTATACACACATACTTAAGAACATGTACACACATGTGTGCACACATATACATATACACACATACTTTTGGCAAGTAGCAGATTTATGCAATATAGCTGAGAGGTTAGGGGAGAGGGAACATAGACACTAAGCCTTCAAATCCCATCTCTGTGTTTTCTGTGTAACTTATTTATTCAACTTCTTGGCACCTGAATTTCTTCATTTGCAAAATGGGAAGAATAATGTCTACTTTATACAAACACTGTGACATTAACAAAAGCCACAATCTAGAACAGCTCTTGCACACAGGGAACTTCAGTATGTATCGGCTGCTATTTTTATCATTGTAATCATCATCATCATCATCATCATCATCTCTATTCAACTCAGGTAGTCCCTTGACTCTTTATAATTTGACGGGCCAAGAACTAGTTTTCAAAGGAATCCCTCTTTTCTGTGACTGAAAAGCACCCCAAGTCCCAATTTTACTTTATTCCATGCTGGGAAAAAAGCTAATTGATATAGAATATGCTAATTTTTAATCTCCTGAAAGTTTCTAAAACATTCATGCCATTGATACCTTTTTTAAATTGATGTAAATAAACATGAGAAAGGGATAACTTAAGAGTTCTTATTTTGATCACTAGTTGTTTGTCTGAAAAAAAATTAGTTCTTATAAATTTTGAGTCTGCTTATCAAAATACATAACCCAGCATGTTTGAAATGTCTCATCTAAATATAGAAGATCAAAATATATCCATACTTTTTAAATATGTGTCCACCTACCACTTTCTCTACTAATTTAGACTTTTGTAAGAAATATACTTGACTCTTCCTCATTGCCCATTACTATATTACCCAGTCAGTGCCTTTTACCAAAAAAATAATTTAATACTATATACACAGAATATTAACAAAACAGGCATTTATATATTGACTTACCTAATTAATAAGTGTTAGGTGACTATCCTTATATGTAAGATGTTATAGATATAGTAGTGGACACAACAGACAGAAAAGTGTTCTCATGGAGCTTATTTCCTATGGGGGGATATCAAACCAAAAAAAAAGAGCAAAATCTGTAATACATCATTCAATGATTAATTCTATGAAGATTATCTTAATCCACTGGTATTGCTATAACAAAATAACTGAGAAGGGGTAATTTATAAAAATATAAATTTATTTCTCACAATTTCAAAGGTTGAAAGTCCAAAATCAAGGCAGTAACAGATCCATTCTCTGCTTCCAAGGTAGCATCTTGTACTCTGTGTTCTCACATGGCATAAGAACAAAATATAATGAACCCACTCTCTCAAACCCTTTTATTAGAACCCTGTATTTGTATTTTGTTATTTTTGTTTTTGTTGTTTTTGCTACTGGGACCAAAAGACCTGACAAGAACAATTTTACAGGAGGAAAAGTTTTTTTGGGAATCACGGTTCAAGAGGCCTCAGTTCATAAAAGGCCAACTGGAATTCTCTGATCCCAAAGCAAGGCAGGGCATCATTTTGGAAGTGTGTGGAGAGGGAAAGAAACTCAGAAGATGAAAATCAGGAAACAAAGAGAGAATTTCCCTCATCAGGGACAAATTACATATCCCAGAGGCACACCCCCAGTGACCTACCTCCTCCAGCCAAATGCTGTTTGCCTACAGTAACTTCCCAGTTAATCCCTATCAGTGGATTAATGTACTGATTATGTTAAGGCTCTTATTTCACCTCTGAATTTTCTTGCACTGGTTCACACACAAGCTTTTGGGGGATACCTCATATCTAAACCTTAATGAACCCTAATCCCATTCATGAAGGCTCCATTCTCACAGCTTAATTATCCCCTAAAGGTACCATCTACTATTATATTGACCACTAAGTTTCAAAACATGAATATAAGGAGACACATTCAGACCATAACATACAAAAGGAACGAATGGGGCTAGGACATGCAATGAATCTTATACTTTTACTTAGCATTGTCTGGGAAGACCAAACTGATATTAGCATAGAAACTCAAGAAAGGTGACGCAATGAATCTTGCAGATACCTTAGCACAAAAGACAACAGAGCAAACAGTTTGAGAAAGGACCATATTCAGCATACTTGGCCAAGATAAAAGATATCAGTTAGACTGGAATGAGGAGAACTCTGAAGGGTGTCCAAAAATGAAGGACATGGTGAACAATTATATTTACATTTATTCAGTTGCAGCGGAGTGTTTTCAGCAGAGGAATAACAGGATCTAACTTAGCTTTTACAGTATCTTTTAGCTTTTACACTGGTGTCTGGATGTAGAATGACTACAGTGAGACAGATGATAACTGTAAGGAGACCTATTAGGGGTCACTGCAATAATCCAGATGAGAAATGGTGATGTGTTAGACTAAGATGATAGCAATAAAATTGGTAAGAAGTGGTTGGATTCTCAATATATTTTGAAAGTACAAAAGAACATGTTTGGGGTTTTTTTTTTGCAGTCCCCACAATCCAAGTATGCACATTAGATTAGTGATAAAAGCAATGAAAGCATAGTAGAAAATTTCTTAAAATATTTAAACTTTGAATCAACAATGGCATCCAAAATTATGGAGTTGTAAAGCTTTCCTAGGAATATTAGGCCAGACTGGAAAGACAGAAAAGGATACAGAGAAATAGGAAGCTGTTGTGGGTTTTCTAACCAGGTAAATGAAAAAAATAAAAGTAGATAAAGAAGATTATTAAATTTGTGGTTAAATATGTTACGTATTTTGGTCCTCCTCAAATTAAGCCTGAAATAGTACTAGGTATCTTTAAATGCCTTATGAAAACAAAACACTAGTTTATACAAAACACTGATTTTCACAAAATAGGTTATATGTGCTATTTTAAACTATACTTACAAAAGTCAAATGGCCCCTTTCCCTCAAAAAAGATCAAACTCTTTCTAAATCAGAGTAGGGATTCTGAATCATTATTATAGAGCAGTAGTCAGGTGTGCCCCCGACATACACTTTCATCCAGGGCAACCATTCTGATACATGCTTGCTGTGTTCTTAGTGTTCACAAAACCTGAATTACATGTGAATTGAACCCTATTAGTAACACGTTGGTTCTAACATAATGTTTTCCCCCCAAGAACCAAACAAAATACAAACCTGGACAAGGAATGGATTTAGAAGTGAAAGGCAAAGAATCAGAGAACCCCCCAAAGGGATCTGGGAAAACAGAGAACAATAATTAGATTCATGAACTTGTAATTTCCACAGTACTGAACTTTCTCTGGGTCAGAAATCATAAAAGATGCTGAAAAATTTTTTTTTAAAAAGTATCGATTCAGAAACTGAATTTAAGATATTTTAAGAATAATGGAGAATAATTTAACCTGAAGAAAAGTATCGTATATTTGACGTATACTGGCCTTTTTAAACAAATATGTCAAAATTTAGGATGTGCAACTAGAACAACATCTATTAAGAATTTATCAGACAAAAGTTGAAACATGCACAGAGGCTCACATCTGTAATCCCAGTGATTTGGGAGGCTGAGGCAGAAGGATTGCAAGATAAAGGACAGCCTCAGAAACTAGCAAGGTCATTTCTCAAAAAAAAAAAATGTACTGGAGATCTAGCTCAGTGATAGAGCACCCCTGGGTTCAATCCATAGTACCACCACACACACACACACACACACACACACCAAAAAAAAAAAGTTGCAATACACATGTCAGCATTACCTTGTCAGAGTTTAGCTCTGTGACTCAGTGATAATTGCAAAAATCTCTAAAAGCAATACCAGTATTTATGAGCAAATTCGCATAATATTGCAGATTATTATTCACAAATACTAGAAGTTTTACATGTTTAATGCAGAACTCCCCCAATACTGATCTGAAGTGCTTTTTTCATAAACTTGTCTGAGGGGATTAACTGACAGCCAATCAAATAAATTTTTTAAACAATAAACATTTTAAAAAATAAAAATAAAGAATTCGCATTTCTAGCAAGTTCAAAAATATGAACAAACTCTCCATTTAAAAAAAAATTATCATTAAGATCTAGCCATTTTTGTCCTTTATTCCCTGCCACCAATATCTAGGACATAACAATTGTATTTTTTTAATCAAAATATTTTCTTTAAATTTGAAGATAATTTGTGCAGAATTCCTGAACTGAACTTACAGTAAGAATACCAAAAAAAACCTCTTATGACAAACTTACTTTCAAAAGTTGAGGGGAAGGGAGGCTGGGGTTGTGGCTCAGCAGTAGAATGCTCACCTACCACATGTGAGGCCCTGGGTTCGATTCCCAGCACCACAAAAAATAAATAAATAAATAAAATAAAGGTATTGTATCCAACTACAACTAAAAATTTAAAAAAAATAATAATAAAGTTATGGGAAGGGGATTTGGCCAAAAACAGATATCACAAGAATTAGAAAACCATTTTACAGATTCTGAATTGTCTTGAATATCTACCCCTGTTAGAATGAATGAAGGAGTTTCTTACAGGAAAACCAAGTCTACTAGGGATAGACCACAAAAATAAATTGAATTTCTCAATAAAAATCCACATGTAACAAAGACTATAGTAGCACTTGAAAATGTGTACAATTAATTATGTTTTTCTATGTTCTTAACTTCCACTGTAGGCATTTGGAAACGGGCAATGCTGTATGACAGGTTTATAACTCCCAGTATGCCATAATTCCTTCTTTAGTGTAATAAGTCTCCATTCTACTGATATGTTTTTACTCTTTGTACACTGTTATAGAAATATTTTGAGGTGAGTATGTTACAAATTCATTTGATAGTATATGTAACATGATTAATTAACACAAAGTCAGTCACATTAACATCTTAAATGAATATATTAAAATCATTGTAATAAGTCTTAAAGTATTACCTCCACTTCCATTGTATGTTTGAGGCATAAGCTATAGTTCCATTTTTTTATAGTTGAGAGAAGATATTATGAATGCTAGTTTCTGGGATGAATCCTTATAGGGGACAAAAATAAATCATTTCTCATGTGTGAAAAAAAAATCATTTAAATAAAAAATAAATTCTCATGCCCACAAAAACCAAATAAAATTAAATCATTGTAATAACAATAATAGCATCTATTAAGTCCCAATAAGTGTCAGGCATTTTACAGATAGTATTCTTAACCTCACACAGCCATGCTTATCCTCATTTTTCATATAAAGAATCCTATTTACATAAATTTCTTTTCTTTTTTAAAATTTGTGGTCTTTAGATATACATGCCAATAGGGTATATTTTGACATATTATGCATACATGGGATGCAATCCATTACAATTCGAATCCCATTCTTGTAGTTGAAAATGATATGCAGTTACACTGGTCATGTATTCATATATGACCATAAATTTATTTTCTTAAAGGAAAAATAGCCAATAAGTAATAATATTGATATTTGAAGTCACCTAAATTTGAATTCAGAACTGCTGGACTTTCTATTATGCACATCATCTTTTTAGTAGTATTTTTCTAGTTTATTTGTTTAAATTTGTGTTTGAGTCATTCTTGTTTAGTTGATGACATTTACGAATATTGAAAACTGAAAATTCAGTTTGTTTAAAATGCTATTTTCATTTATTTTTGCAAAATCAATGTGTATGAGCAGCATTCTAAAATGATACTTTGGGACCTTTACTTCCATGGCATTTCACTACAAATGACATTTTTAAAAGCTGATAAGATTTTAGAATGTTGCCTTTATCCGCTGTGAATTCTGTTCTACAAAACAAACAACTGGGATTCATTTGTAGCGCAACTTGAAAAAAAGAAAGAAAGAATGAACACTGGCGCCAACTAAAAAGCCTGGTTTCCCAGGCTCCTAAAGAAAACTGGCTGCCGAGGAGGCCAAAGTAGGAAGCGGTTTGCACCAGAGACAGCATCAGGACAGCAACCTGACCCCAAGAGCCACCCTCCTAACATTACCTAAGGACATTCCAAGAGTCAACTGAAGCCCACAAAAATATAAGAATTGATTCAAAATCCAAAGATATGCCTGCATTTCTAGTTTCACCCTCCCTCTGCAAGTTTCCGCCTTCTTAAAATGAACAAATAAAACATAGTAAAATCCAGAGGCTAGATCATTATCAAACAATCCAGATTAAATCAAGTCATTTAGACCATGTGCTGAGAGTGATTTGTGACCAGAGTTCTAGGATTATCTGCCAGACTACCACTGTGTTGATGCAGCATTTCTGCTGTAATGAATAAAATGAAAAAGTCTATGAGTTAAGAATCAAAGGCTTTTCTTGATGCATCTTAGTGCTATTTTAGAGGGGCCCTTGCCCATATTCCTTATAGATGGTCCAGGGAGACATAACTGAGCTACTATGAATAGTGTCAGTTACACCAAGCAAAAAAGAGGCAAGGGTGGGCTTGTCTTGGTTCTTTCTGAAAATTTTTAATTTCGGTGGTGACCAGGATGTGATGATATATATAATCTCATAACTCCCTGGGCCATTCTATTTATATTCAACTTTTTAGTTGGTTTTAAACAACAAAAAAACTCCAAAGTGTTAAAAGAAAATATGAATATAGAGACATTTCCATTGGGGGAATAAAAAAACATTTGCATTTCATGGTTGATCTTTTCCTGTCATAGAAAAGTCAGTGAAATAGACGATGATGCTTCCCAATTTTCTTTTTTAAGCAACAAGCATAGAGACATACATATACAGATGCTTCATAAACCATACTTGTGAATATTCACTAACCAGAAAATTGAAATTTGTAAAGACTATATCTGATTTTATTAGTTTTATTGCAATTATCTCTTACACAGACAGAAAATCAGACTTAACTAGCTCCTAAAAAAGTATTGGCTCTGATAACAGATATTCTTGGGTGATTTTAGATTAGATACTACTTTCCTAGGGAACAAATGAAGTCCTTGGTCTAGTTTCTCTGAGGGAAAAGTACATAGGATTTTAAGACAAATCAGGATCCCAAACACTCTAAATTTCCACCAATGGATAATAAACACATTGAAATACTATTTGGCCATAAAAAGAATTAAATCCTCTCATTTGTGACAACATAGATGGAAATGATGATCTCTGTGTTATGTGAAATAAGCCAGATACAGAGAAGCCAGTACTCACTTATAAGTTGTCTCTAACAAAAGTTGATCTCATAGAAGTTGATAGTAGTATGGTGATTACCAGAGGTTGGTAGGAGGAGAGGGGAAGGAGGGAAGAGAAAAGGTGAACCAAAGAGCACTAGTTACAGTTAGAAGGGAGTGAGAAGTTCTGGAGCACTACTGCACAGCAGGGTAGCTATAAATAACAATGATGAACTGTATATTTCAAAAAGCTAGAAGAAATTGTATTTAAGTCTTTACCATAAAAAATGATAACTGATAGATATGATTAACCTGATTTGAACACTGGACAGTGTATAAATGTATTGAACCAGCATGCTACTCCTTTAATTTGAGTTAAATGTTTAAAAAAACAAAACAAAACAAAAAACAGGATTTAAAGTCCAATTATGTTTATTTGAGGAATATTAACAAAGGCAAAAATTCCGCGAATCTCAATTTACTTATCTGAAAATTAGAGATAATATTGCTTTACAGTAGGATCAAATCCTCCTTGTACCTGTTTTTCCCATGCTTAAAATGTTTGGATGGTTTCTTCTTCTGCTGGGGATGAGGTGCTAACATAGATTTAAATGACTACATTAACAGTGTTAAATATGGAAATGATAAACCAAATCACAGCCATCTTACTGAAAAAATAGTCTACAGAAAAGTTTTTCTAAAATTCTAAGTTACCATATAACTACTAGAAATAAAAGCATATATTTCCCTCCCAACAGAGTACATTAAAGAAATTCCAGCTTTGGGAGCTAAGCAAGGTGATGTAGCAGATACAAGTGGGGAAGTGGGGAGAAAGGTCTGGAAGAATAAGAAGCGGGTTGGTACCAGGCAGCTGCTGGGCAAAGAGAAGGAACTGCAGGAATTTGGAGCATGACATGGAAGGGAAGTGGGGACAGCAGAAAGGCCATCACTGAGTGCTCATGCTGTGCCCTTCCTTGTTCCTATGGTTGCATGACACAAGCTAAACTATTCAGTGATATTTGTTATCATGAATTTCACAACAAGAAGCTGCCAAATGTGTCTGAAATACAAAAGCCTTGGATAACAGATTTTCTCTTTGGTTAACAAAGGAAATCAACTACAGATAAAACTATCTGGACAATCCATTTTTATATGCTTAAAACATTGCCCTGGAACTAGAATCTATCTGGCAAGAAAGAAAATAAGACATATGCAGATTTGTATTCCTTCTCTCCTTGAGCAAATAAGCACTGAAAACCAGCAACTCTGTAGACACGAAGATAAGTAAGACATTGCTGCTATTTGCTTGTAACTTAGTCTAATAAAGGAAGTTTACATATGTAAATAATTAAAATATAATATAAAAATTTTCTAAGAAATACTTCCGTGCTATGAAGGAATAGAGAAGAAGCTGTCTTTGCAGAGTTTGGGAAAGAAGTGGTAGAGAAAATATGTGAGATGGCCTTAAGAAAGAGTAGGAGTTTGTGGGAAATGATGGAATGGTCATCCAGGATTAGGGAAGGACATGCACAAAGCCACATGAACCTAAGAGTTGACTGGCATGTAGGTCAGGGTGACTAAACCATGCAAGCACTCAGCCAGGACAAGCCCAATTAAGATCAAACCTCATAGGACCTTATATGCTTGGAATTTCTACTGAAGAGAAATGCCAAAAATATTTTAAGTAAGATGGGAGTATGATCATGCTTAACTTTCAGAATGCTTTCTCTGGAAGAATTATGGAAGGTAGACCACAGGTTAGTGGAGACATCCTGTACAAAAGCAGACATATTGAGAAAAACAGTAGTAAATTATTTGAGATATCATTAGGTTGTAGTTTCTACAGGATTGGGGCCTGGCTGAGCTTAGAAGATAGCAGGATGTACTCACAATGAATCCCAAGTTTCTACCTTTGACAACAGTAATGGTATCATTAATAAAGTTTGAGGAGAAAGAAATTATCTGAATATCCTTTGAGGATATCTGGACTATTCCAGGTGTCAATAGAAATTAAATAAGCTTGGAGGCCAGAAGAGAAGGGGGTGGGGGTGAGAAATATTTGAGGATTGTCAGTACAGAGTAGAGGTTGAAATTTGTAAATGATATAAGCTTGTTAGGTAGCATGCAGTGTAAGGAAATCTGTAAATTAGTGAACTGCACTATGGAGTAAATGCAGGTAGGAAACCAGAAGAGCAACTGTCAAGACATCATGTAATGTCTCCTGGGTGCCCCCAAATGCCTTCTTCATATCCTCAGACCTGGCACAGTAAGTGGAACACAGCAGAGTCTTCTCGGCTGTAAACTACTAGAGAACATCAACTATGCATTATGCATCACCTTATCCCTAAGAGACAAATAGTGTCTAGTTCTCAGTTAATATTCAAATAAATGAAATAAAGAGGCAGGGAAAGATGGAGGGAGGAAGACAGTGAGGGAGAGGTGGAGAGAAAGAGATCATGGGGTTTGGGAAGGTACTATATGCTAAAAAGGGAAAAATCGAGCAGGAGCAAAAGAAATTTTATTTGGAATAAAAAGTGGAATAGAAAAAGCTACAAATTTGTGAGGTTACACTGGTAAGAATAAATGACTGAACAAACAAACAAATGAAAGAGAAGAGACAAATTACTCTTACATAAATAATCCAAATAATATATAAAAATGTTCCTCTTTGCTTGAGTGTAAGCTGGATTTAACCACCTACTTTCAAATAACAGAAGCTAGACAGAGTGAGTGGAAGAGTGATTTCACAGTAGCAATGACAATGAGCAGGGCTCCCATCAGAGGTGATAGGTGGCACACAGACTTGTGATGTGAGGTTCTGAGAAGGGCAGCACACCTCCAGGGTCCTCCTCCCCAAACCCATTGACTCTGGTCTAGTCAGAAGGAAAACATCAGGCAAACCCAAATGAAGGGACATTCTACAAAATAACTGACCAGCAGTACTCAAAACTGTTAAGACCATTAAAAAGAAAAACAGTGAATCAACACACATCTGGGAAGACAAAGAAGACCAGGTGTTTAAATACAATGTGGTATCTTAGATTGAATCCTGGGGAGAAAAGGGATATTAGAAAACAAGGAAAATCCAAATGGCCAAGAGTTTAGTTAATAGCAATGTACCAGTGTTGGTTTCTGAATTATGACAAATACAACAGAAGATGTAAAAATCACAGGAATGATACTCGTAATTAATGAAGAGTTGTATTAATTTCCCAGAGTTGCTATAACAAATTGCCACACACACACACACACACACACAAAAAAAAAAAAAAAACCACAGGACATTCTCTTACAGTTCTGGAGGCCAGAAGTCTGAAAGTAAAACCTTTGAAGCACTCCTGAATCAACTGTTTTTCTCTGGAAGTTTCAGGGAGTATCATTCCATACACCTCTCTTTGCTGCTTGTAGCTGTGGCAGTCTTTGGTGTTTTCTAGTTTACAGCTACTTTACTTGCCAACCCCCATCTTTCTGCTCCCTCCTTTTGCATTCTATCTCAAAGAAAGACCCTGGTCATTGGTTTAGGGCTTACCCTGAAAAAAGAATAATCTCATCTGAAAATCCTTTTTACCTGTTTAAAGACCTTGTTTTTAAAAACAAATCACATTCATAGGTACTGGGGTTAGGACTCAGATATATTTTTGGAATTCCTATTGAAATCACCACATGGGTATATAGGGAAAAAAATCTCTGTATAATCTTTGCAACTTTTCTGTAAGTAAAAGTTATTCCTTCAAAAAAGTTTATTCATAAATGAGAGGGGACACTGGTTCAGTGGAATCAGTATAATGGAGATTAGATAATAATGTCCTCATTGACAAAAGAAGAAAATAAAGAATTTAATATCAATGCCTGTGATCATGTTGACAAGATGTTAGGATTGTTTAAGCAGAACAATCCTAAATATGAGCTCTCTAAATATGAGGCAGTTCAGAGGTTTAAAACAAAGAAATTATATTTTTAAAAGAGTTGGTAAATACATATTAAGACATGTATGTATGTATATTGAAAGTGAGTGGGAAAGAATGATCCTCAGAAATAGCATCACACAGCCTAGGGGTTCAGGCAAGATCCTAAATGGTGAGTGAGCAATGATCCTGGTGCAATTGGATCATTGACCCCAGTAGCCTTCAGCAGTTTTAGCTCAGTAGCAGAAATGGGGGGGCGGGTGATTGGTCTAAGGAAGGAACTGACCAATGCATACAGTTAACAGATTAATATGCTGGTGAACAATAACTGAAATGTTTGACCTTGAGATCTAGGTAAGGAGGGAAAGAAAGTGAGCAGAGGAGACAATCAATGTTAGTGCAGCCCTATTTAAACTTGACCGTGCCGTACAGAGCAGATTAGGTGAGGGGCCAGAGGATTCCACATTTCCAACAAGCTCTAAGGTGAAGCCAATGCCATTGATGCTGGCCCACAGAACTCATTAGAGTCACAAGAGGTTAAAGAACAGAGATCTCAAAGAAGTCAAAATGCAATATAAGGGCACAGAATTATAGAAAGAAATGAAGCTGTGGGAATTGAAGAATCCTGATTTCCATAATAGATTAGCATGACAAGGTTCAGGGAGGAGCCCTGGACAGGAACAGCCAAAGTCAAGTGACAGGAAAACATAAAGAGAGGCTGGGGAATTCAATAGGTTACTCCCTGTCCACATTTAAGCCACCCAGAATGAGGACAGAGGAAAACTCTTAAGCATTAAACTCTTTAATGCATCTGGGGAAGAGAGACCTAGAGTCTACTGAATGGTTATATGATCTGGGGAAAAGGTAGATTTCTGTTAAAGTTTTGGAAGAAAAAACCACTGGGGAGGGGAGAACAATGGATAACTGGAGTGCATGATTAACATCAGAGACACAGAGAGGTTGAAGAATGAGCAGTTTGGAGGGAAACTTTTCAAATAAGCCAACTGACTTAATAAATTCTAGTTAAATAAGAAGGTAGTTGACCAAACCAATCAAAAGATTTAAGGCTATGAGGAAAACTGATTGTGCGATATGAAAGTTTGAAAATAAGTCAAAAAAGAATGGTTGGACTCAGATGATGAGACTAAAAGAGAAACTGCCTATGGCTCTTGCCCTGCAGACAAAAACAGGGAAAGCCAGAAAGAAAGAGGACAAAGATTGAGAGCAGGGAGGGCCAAAATAAAATACACAATTTCTAGTTCTATACATGTTATATAAACAAGAAACAGCAAGAGCACTTCTTTGACAATCTTTCAGTTCTAAGAAAGATGGTATCTATTTAGTGGCAATGGATTGAGGACTTTGCAATAATATGATTATCAGATTTATTTTAAATTCTGATATACAAAAAAGAGGCTTTTTTACCTCCTACTGTCAATTCTTGTGGTTAACTACGCTTATCATAGGCGTGGGGAAATGTAGCTTGGGGCCCTGCAGTGGCTGACAGGAGCTCCAACACTGGATGTAATCCAGGAAGGCGGATTAGAGATGAGACCTTTCAAGCACTCTTGCATTCTAATTAGCTGACACTCATGAAAGATGTAAGCTTCAGACATTGACATTGTCACTTCAGGCAAGGACAAAAGTCATCTAATTTATATTAATATGAGAAAAGTTTAAATCTGCCCGTTTAATAGGGGAGAGTTTAGGCAAACTTTCATTAGGCTCTCTGGCTGATAAATGAAATGATGCAAGACTATAAAAGACACATCATTTATTCTGTAAATTAATAGAGACTGAAAATCATTTTATGGTAAATCACCCCTTTTATCAGCAAAAATATCTCTGAACTGGAACAAAAACGGGAATATTTTATTATCATCTTAAAAATCTTACTCTTGTCATTTTTAAAACCATTTGCATTATTGTCTATGCCATCAATTAACATTAGAAGAAAATACCTTCATGAAGAGTTGTGCAATCTAGAGATATAAGTGAAGATAATTATATTCATAAAATATGCATTTGTTTCCAATGTTTTACTCTAATTGGTAAATGCTATTATAATACAGCATTCTAAATATTTTTTACTATAAAATATATAATATATATTTTTTGCTTCAATATATAAAAGTATATGTATTTTTACAGTTTTAAACTCTTTGATCTAATCCCCTTTAATTTTATCACACTCCTGCCTACAGTGATTTAAAATTTAAGATCAAGACTTATGTTTAATCAAGATAAATCTTATAGCCTTTTTCTATTTAAATCACAGGAGGTTTGTCCTATGCATGGATTATAATACAGTGTTGCAAGAAGGCTTCTAGGGAATTTAGAATACATTTACATTGCCTAGAATTTCATTGATTGATCTAGGTAATAGGCAAATCAATAATCCTTACACCTTCTAAAAAGGACTAAGCCACATTTGTTTCCTAACTTATGGTGGTTCCTAGACATGGACTAATTAATTTATTTAACAAAAAGTTATTGGCCTTTACTATGAACCAGAACATATACTAAGTATTGACTTTTTAAAGTATAAAACATGATTCCTATTCTTAAGAAGTTTATGACATAAATTAAGAACAGAACATATATGAATTATAAGGATAATGGACCATTAAGGCAGCATGTGACTAAATAGATAAATTAATCTAATTTGCATCACTAAACATTCAGACTTTGCTTTCTTAAAATAATTTATCTCTAGAATCACTACCAAATACTTCATTTTCAGAAATTCCCCATTCATTCCAGAATGAATTATTAAGACCTACCATTGTTTTGTCAATGTCTTAACTTGGTCTTCCGTCATTTCCTCAGATTCTGGCACATAGCAGGGACTCAACAAATGATTGTGAGAAATGAGTGAGTCAAGGAATGCTGAGAGAAAGTATTAATGTACACTATTTCTTAGACCTTTCTTTTTTATCTGAAAGCATGTGATCTTTTAGATCTTTTAGATTGCATGCTTTCAGATGAAATACAGCCAAAATTAAATACAGATGGAATTAAACTCAAGTTTCATCAGTGTTTCTTAAAGCAGAGACAAATATGCATGCAACTAAAGTATCCTGGTAAATTTCTTTCAAAGGCAATAATACTCTCGACATTTATTATTTGTTTTATACATACAAATATCTAGAAAGTCATGTTAGAACACTTTTCTCAGCAATGTTTTCTTGGATATAAGCCTTTCTTACATTTTTCATTTATCCAATTTTTAACAGTAACATTTTCCAAAACCTGAGGCATACTTGTTGTGTCCTGTATCAACTGAAGAGTGACATTTGCTGCAATATTTCCCTCCTCTAGGCCAAACTTGCTCTTCAATCTCTTCCCATTCTCAGAGGACATTTCTCTCTTCCTTGATAATCTCCTTCAAATGATAATGCTGTTTATCAATCCAATCCTCACTACAAAAATCCATTTCTCTTAATGCTATTGCTGCCACTTTAGGATTATTATCTTAATTTTTTTTCCATTTCAACAGGACTTTTAATAATCCTGGTGCTGTATAGTAATGAAACTAAATGATAAAAATTAAATTACAAAAATTACTTGATGGTCCAATTGAGTGCTATTTTCACTTGCTGTTTTCTCCCCTCTGCTTGTTCTCTGTGGATAGCCTGAGTAACTATGCTGTCTATTTCCATGCCTGCCAAACTACAAAAGTAAATTTCAAGGAACAACTGAAATAAGGTAACAAAAGGCATAATACATATTAATAAACCTGAAAAATATTCAAGCAACAGCCTATTATTCTTCACATCAAACGAAAACACAGAAACTGAGCCTCAGAAGCGAAAATGAAGTGGAAAAATGATAATAACATAAGAACTTGGAAATTAGATGAAACATCAGAAGACTGAAAAGGGTTCAAGGAAAGAACTCAAAATATCCAGAAGGAAGTAAAAGAAATGAGTATGACAAAAACCATAAATATACTATGGTACTCAGCAGTTGGTAACTATACTTACACACAATTAATGTCATCTTATAATAAGTTCTTTATTTTTAAAACAGTAATTTCTTTAGGCTTCTATCATTCAGTTAAATGCATGAAGTGCTTCTAATGTGAATTAACTTAATAACCAGTTATTCATGCAGTCATTCATCAGACATAAAACATCCTAATTGGTAAAAGAATGCAATTGACTTCTAGACAATTTCATTCCTTGATGACCCCAATGGATAATAATCTCTATAGGAAAAAAAATGAAGATCAAATAGAGTATATCATGAGATTTTATAATGTTCTAGTTTCCTTCTCATTATAAGTTTCAACTATTTTATATCTTTTATTATTACTTCAGATTTCAAGCAAGATCTAAAGAATGAGTCACATGCAAAATATTGTCAAAAAGAATGAACAAGATACTACACAATTCGTCGTTGGTGTATTGTCTACATAGCCCTAAAAGCTGCATAGAGAGTAAACTGCATGAGGGACACTGTGCCTTGATTCAATCTGTATTTCCATCATCATCTACAGAGGACAGTGCCTGGCTCAGAGAATTAAAAGATTGCAAAGTGGGATTGAAATACTTTCATTACGCCATTCATAAAACAAGTTCACTAATTGCTATGTGTCCTCAAAGGCATCTTCTGTATTTTGCATAATTTATTATTCACTATTTAAGGAAGAGTGTATTTATAAAATGACCAGTAAATTTCCTACAGGGAATTTTATAGTGTGTTCATATAATGAAATGAACATTGAGAAAACAATTTCCCATAGATTAAGAATTAATGAAAAGAATCAATTTAGTAAAAGACAGGTTAGACCTTTAAAAGGCACAAAAACATGTGATTTGCCAATTTAGTCAAAGACCAGACAGGTTACCTAGACAACACCAAGGGGGAAAAACTGCAATTCCATGGGCAACTGAGTGTTCCTGGCTTGCTTCAAGTATCCCTGCTATTTTGATTCTATGAACAAGACTAATTCCAGTTCCAAAGGCTGATGGACAGATATGAATATACATCCAATAACCATGATGGTCATAGATGATGGGAAGCAGAGATGGGAAATGGTCATGGTCCAAGGAAAGGAATTGATTCTTTGGGTGGAGAACATCAGAGTTAAAATCAACAGGGGCTGGGAGAAGACAGGCTGCTAGGCTGTCTTCATCGTTGTTCCAAGATGCTGGGTATTGTTCTTAGAAGACTTTAAAGAACTTTTGAAAACTCCTGCTACTTCCCTCTCCAGGGACAAACATAGATATTTATTTAAGGGTGTGATACACTAAACTTTTTCATCAACTCACAAAATGTGAACCCTTCTCAGAGAGCAAAACAGCACACTCCTATTGTCTTTCATTTCCAAGTGCCAGAGGGGAATTGCTTTTAATAAATACTTTTACACTGCACTTCAGTCGAATTGCTATCGTGTGAAAACAGGCCTGAGGAGAATAACACATTGCCAAATTTCCTCCAGCGAGTGCAAAATAATACTGTAGGTTCTGGCAGAGAAATAAAGTGGAAATCTGATTACTTTGTTTTATTCTATGTGGAGATAATGTGTGAGCACATTTAAATACATAATTCAACATATTTCAGCTATGGCCCTAGATGATGATTTAATGTCAGCCTTACACTAACCTTGTAACACGAAAGTTGCATTTAGAGCTAACAACTAAAAAGAAAGTTGATGAAATTACACTTTATTTTATTTTCTGCCGAGCTAAGCAGACCTGTTTATTTCATTCCTAATGCCAGCTACCACCATAAATTTGAGGAAACTAACCCTACCCAGAGAAGGCCATACATATTAATAAAGCTGAAAGAACTGTCTGCTTACCATATTGGGATACGTTCAACCAAGGAACGAAAAATAAATTAAATGTGGAGATCATTTTCACAGATCAAATTATGGTAAGTGATTTAAGGTCCAAATAGATTTGCAGTAACTTAACATTTAATTATATAAAATCCACAATTCTATTAGATATATGTAAATAGCAACTTGTGAAGAAATACCGAATGGTTTCAGAAAATTGCAGTGCAGAGGATATTTTGCATAAATGGTTAAAGAGTTTAGGAGGTCACTTGTAAGATATAAGTTGCAGAATATTAATATTCTTTGGTAATATTATAGAAGAGTAGAATAATTTATATTAGGAAACTGTTTTAATGGTAATAACTTTAAGATGATAATTTTTAAAACTGATTCCTTCCATTTTATATATCTTAATTATTTCTTTGGCAACAAGCATAGGCTAGCCCAGAGACTTTTTAAAACATCAACTACTTTTAATCCCATCACTAATAATCAGGCCACAGACACAGTAAAATGCTGTGTCTTATTAAGAGGCTTCCAAAGTCCCAGGAACCAATGTGATAAAATGCTTCTTAATACTTCATATTCACAGCTGAAAGGCAGTCTCTTCAAAAGTCAGTTTTATAACTGTTACTTCTATAATTAAGGCCTCGAAGACAATAGTCTCTCCTCCCAAAACAAAGGAAAGGAATAAAGATTTAAATGTTAGGATATCCACATAGTCCAACTATTTTTACTTCTTTGCCCCAGTGATATTTTTGCTTGAAAATTTGTACACAAAGATATTAATTAGTAATTAATATAACAATATAGGGAAACAAACCCAATTTTCCTAGATTCCCTAATGGGTTCCAAATGACAAGGGATATTTGAACTTAATGCCAAGTTTTTGCTTTCTTCTTATCAAAGAGAAAATAGAGGCTATCTTAAAACAAGTTATCTTGACATTATCAGCTTCTAAGTACCAAGACTTTCTTTTTGTTGATTATTGGTTTTTGTATCAATTTTAACAGTATTTGCCTGTTCGTGTTTAATTAATAAATTAGAGCCCTCTTTGTTCCAAAAGAAAAATATTTGAATCACCACTTCCAGCATCATACTGGCTGTAGGTTTCCTTTTGAATTTACATAATTCAATTTGTAATCTACAAGTCTGTCTGTCTCAATTTCTAGAGTTGCCACTGTTTCTACTCTTTGACTATCATTACTTTTCATGTTGCTTCTACTGCTGTCTCCTTAAAATTACACAAACTGCACTGAATCTCACAAGGAAATGCCCATGTCTGGCTGGTAATTTTATGATTATTTAATCTGCTATATTTTGAGCTCTGACTGGTTTGACTTCCACTGAGATCAGAGGATTTCACAATACATGGTAAGCTACACATACCTCTTTCTCGACTTCTAATTCTTCCATAGAAAACCAAGGTCTAAGAGGCCAAGATCTCTTTTCAGGTCTCTAAGATGTTGGGTATATCCTCTAAGTGTCATATATAAAGGTCCTCTTCTCTGTAGTTACTTCTACCCTTCTCCAGAGGACTCTGGCTTTATAATTAATGATTGCAGCAGTCTTGTTTTTTTGATGGCCTCTGGCTATTTAAAGAATTTTCACACTAAACACACTGGGTGCATCCTGCGGCGTCTCTCTCTCTCTCTCTCTCTCTCAATCCTCACATATGGTTTTCTTCATCCTCTCACCTCTTATAAGAAGCAAAACATTCTGAAATTTGGAGCTTAAAAGTTCCTAACATACAAAAAGTGCAATTCACCTACAAACTACTGCTGTATTATTTCAATATTTCTATATTGACCTCCTCTCAGTATTTTGAACCTACTCTTCTTTTATAAGATTTGTTATCATTAAGGATGGTAGCAAATGATATGCTTAAATCCAATGGCTTCATTTCCCACAACCCTTGAAACTGCCATTACATTCTTGCATAATATGTTTGTTTTCTTTTTCTATAACAAAATTCCTGAGATTGATTAGGTAATTTATGAAGAATAGAAGTTTATTTGGCTCATGATTCTAAAGGCCTTGGAGTTCCAGAGAATGCCGCTCACATCTGGTGAAGGCCTTCTAGCTGCATCAAAACATGGCGGAAGGCATGATATGATGAGACAGGGCAAGTGCGCCAGCTCAGTCTCTCTTGTTCTTCTTAAAAAGCTACTAATGACATCATCCAAGAATTGAGAATTGTGAAATAAACAGTTAAAAATCAGATCAGTTAGCAGAGGAAGAAATTCAGCTAGACAATAAGCATAGAAAAGCATAAAGAAGGATGTGCAACGCCTTTTGTATTGTAAGATATGCAAATTAAAATATAAGATTAATTCTAAAATTAAAATATTGAATGGTGTTCACTTCCATTTACACTTGCTAGAATAACTGATAATAACTTTTAAGAAGGCAATGTGGAAATAATTGTCCTTATAAATTGTGATGATGCCATGCTTCAATCTATTCAACTAAAAATGGGACTAATAATAATCTGCTTATATTGTATGGTAAGAAACAAATCAATATTTTCAAAGTAATTAGAATTGTGTGCAACACCAAAATATAAAAGCTCTATTAACAATCATTATTATTATTAACATTTAAAATAAGCCGAACTTTAACTTAGCAACTTCACTTATAGAAATTTATCCTAGAAATAGATGAGTGGATCCAATAGAGTAGCCCTCGGAGATCACTCTTCAATCCTGGAGGTTTGTTGCCTGTGGATAGGTATTGGTTTTCGCCCCTATCTGTGCTAGGATAAGCCAGACTGCAGTGGAGAGCTTTAATGATATCCTTAGATGCTCCTGTGAGTGTTTTCCTGGCAGGGATAGATTGCAGTGTATAATGAAGCTGAGGATTCAAGACCCCTCACTTGTGTGGGCTCTTTGCTGAGATTGATGGAAGATTTTTGGTGGAAAGAGAGAACAAAATTCAACCAGAGCGCATTTGTACATAAGCATTTTTTTTATATTTCCTAAACAGAACTAGACGCCCCACTCTTGGCATGTGGACAGCTCTCCTCGTGCTGCATGCTCCATGACTTCTTCCATGTGCTCACATGGAGACAGTAAGTTTTTTAATGCCTCACCACTGACAGTTTTTTCTATTGTAGTAAAATTCACATGACATAAAATTTGCCATCTTAACCATTTTTAAGTGTACACTTCAATGCTGCTAAACACAAGTCATACCTCTGCTTTCTTTTTCTTACAATTGCATGAGCTTCTAGACTCACAGAGCCAAAAATTTACTTCTGCCAAGAAAAACCACTCACAAGAGTATAAAGAACATCATTAAAGGTTTTTCACTCTAGTATGGCTTATATTAGCAAAAACAGGGGGAAAAATTAATACCTTTCAATGGGCAACAGAGCATGATGGTTAAAGAGTGAACTCTGAGAACTAAATTATCTGCTACTGTTTGAGTTTACGCAAGTTACTTCTTGTTCTTATGCTTTCTTATCTGTAAAAGAGGAACAGTGAATTTCTGTATTATCAATTGGTATGAAAACTCAATAAGTTTAATATTTCTAAAATGCCTAGGACGTTGCCTGGAATGTGGTAAAAGCTACTCAAATATAAAATTTAAAAAAATTAACTGGAGATATATTTAACAAATCCATACATCACACATTAGACTACTAAGCAAACAATAAAAGGGAAGATAAATTGATGTTAAAAATGAATATTAATTTTGAAAGCTATTGTGTTAATAAAAGGAATTGCAAAAAAAGGAAAATTTATTATGGGGTACTGTGTAATGTAATATGAAGTAGAGGATAAGAAATTGCTTTTATTACACGTCTATATAAGATGGTTTGATTTAATCTTAGAGATGATATTTGTGTATAATAGGAAAGAAATATATAAAAGATTCATTATAGTTCACTGTCCATTCTTATGGAAGTTTAAATAGAAAGAGTCCCACTTTTTTTTTTTATCTACCTCCATTGAGAAAAGCAGACTATGCCCTACCTTGAATCTGGATTTTTTTTTTTTCATGCTTCACCAATAGAATAGGGTGAAAGTAGCACTGAATTCATTTCCAGGCTCAGGCTATAAGAAACTGGTGGTTTCTACATTCTGCATCTTGGGATACAAGCCCACTCTTAGAGCTTAGCTTCTGCTCAGAGGAAGCCTAGACCATGGGAAGAGGACATTTATAGGTGTTCTGGTTGATAGCCCCAGATGCAGCATCAACTTGCAGACCTATGAGTTTTTATGCCTCATATTGATGTCATCCCCAGTCTTCAGTCACTCCTTGTGGAGAAGAGTCAAGCCACTGACATTGTGCTCTACTCAGATTCCTGATCCCAGATGTGGTGAGCATTAGAAATTGATTGTTTGATGACATATGATCTGTGCTGGTTGTTACACAGTAGATAGATAGCTAGAGTATTATGTATATATTTTTTCCCAGGATCTGATGCATCCTCAAACCAATGACCAGATTTTTTTTCTTTCTTTGCAGGAGGAGAGATGAGGACAATATTGGGGATTGACCCAGGCTTCATGCAGGCTAAGCAAGTGTTCCACCACTAAGCTACAGCCTCAGCCATATCTTCTAAGCAGACTACATAAGTACAGCACTACATACTTCCAACTAAAGAGGATTCCACAGTACAAAAATGAAAATGGAGTCAATAAGGACTATAGCTCTAAGTTGAGTGAGTCCTGTATCTTTCAGTTTGCTGTAGTTAATATCTGTACTAGCAAACTAATCAAATTCATTGTAATTGAAGATGAAAGTTTGTTAGTGACAGTGTTAGACCTGTCACAAAGGGGAAAGCTCTCACTGTGCCTTAAAATGCAAATTTGCTGTGCCAAGAAGTTTCTGAGAGAAGAGTAAAAGAGATCAAGAAAGGCCTCACTGAGTAATTGAGAACTAATGGCATGTTTTGATATTATGAGAACACATTAAACAGCCTGCAATCTGAAAGGATTGGGCAACAACTTCACAGAAGATTGGCAAATGGAAGACACCTTAACTCGAGGCATGACATCACCCTGGAAGATTGAATTAACATGGAACATGCCTTCTGGATTGTACAAGTGATGGGCCTGCCTGTGAATGATACTCCCTGTTGTTTGTGTTGATTCACACAGGATTCCCCCTTCCAGGAACCCGCATCTCTGTCAAGTAGTGTACAGGTCTGTGATGTGTCCATGTTTTCCCACATACACTTTTGTGTGCCTCAGAAATGCCTGGAAGCATGTGTAATAGTTAATAATGGCTCCTTCTGGGGAGCTGGGGAGAAGGATTTCAGAAGCAGATGGTCTGTGGGAAGGGTGGGGAGATTTTTCTTTTTGATTTTTCTTTTACAAGAAGAATGTATTGCTTATATAATTTAGATTTTTAAAAAATCAATCTTAAATAAATGAGTCCAAGCAGAAGCATGGGGTTTTATAACTTCCTTTCTTGGCTTTCTAGCAGATAACACTGCAGAGAGTTTTGTCCTGGCAAGCTTTTCTCTATTCCCCTTCTGAAAATGACAGTACTGGGTAGTACGTTGTAAGTATTCATTTTCAACATGGAATGGCTATAAAATGTCAAACCCTTTCACTCTTCCCCTATATTATTCAGCTCCAAATATTTCCAGGTTCTAAAAATAAAATAAACTTCTCCCCTGAGTTTATGTACCTTTGACATATTTTAAGTACATAGTAGTCATTTGTGAAGTATGTATCTAAAGGTGGACATCAAAACTGTGTTTGTGATAATCATTTTTCTTTTCGTGCTATCTCAAAGCAATCCCAGGAAATGTTCTTTCATGATCAAAGCAAATCACTGCCTGGAAAAATGCACTATTTTCAGTTAACTCTGCTACCAGCAAGTGCCAAATGCATTTGAAGACAGAATGTTTCACACTAGAGAAAGTTAAGTACAGCACTAAAAAGCAGCAATGAGATTACCAAGATGATCTACACAAAAAAACATGTGGGCAGACTGTACGTGTTTATTCAGGGCAAAACCACCATCAGTGTGCATAGCTTAGCTTTATATATCTCACAACATGCCCCAGAGAATAACCGAGACTCAAAAAAAGACAGAAGGAAAATATGCGTGGCTTCCAACTGTCAAAACAGGCAGTTGGGAAACTATATTAATCGTGATTTGAAAGCCCTGTAACATATTCTATTTTGATGGTTCTCCATTCCCCATCCCCCACACCGCCGACCCACGGAAATGAATATAGTTCCTATAAGAAAACACATAATTTGCACTTGAACTAAATTCATGTGATAAAGACCTCATGGTGGACCCATATCACGGCGTTAAATCTCAGTGGATTAACTGCTGGTTAAGAAGGATGGAAGGAATATAGTAAGGAAAAGGCATACACAAAAAATTCATAGAGTAGCTTATGTTTAGGGGAAAGTAGAATGACGGACTCTTCTGGTTTTGTTTTTTCAATCTGAATTAATATCAAATTAATTGCTACAAGCAAGCAGTCCCTTGGTTACTGAAAGACCTGAGGAAAGGGAAAGGGAAACCATCTTCTTTACAATTGTTATATGGTTGTTACTATGACCCTAAAAAGTGACCTCTCATTTGCTGTAGGCCACTTACCTCTGCTACTGTGCTGTAAGAACAGTAATTTTGGAAGCAGAGTTGGGTAAGGAAATATTGAACTGCCTTTTATTTTATTCCAGAAATAAAAAAGAAAATTAAGGTCTACTAATATCTACTGTTAAACGAAGCTGTTTCCACTCAGTGTCAGAGCCCCATGCCACACATGGTAGGCATAGGAGGCAGAGGAAAGGATGGGGCTTCCCCAGCTCACCCTTTTCACTGGTTCCTTAGCTTTCGACAGGTTGAGTAAATTACAGATTGTGTATGCCTAATTAAGTAGATTTACAGATTCATTTTTCAGTGCTAGGATCAAATTTAGGGCCTTGCATAACAGATTATCTGTATGCTAAACTAAATATTCTCAAAATCGTCACAGGGCTTTGCAGAAATTCTCTGCAAAGAAATCCAAATTGAGCGAGGATGTCGGGGAAAAGGTACACTCATACATTGCTGGTGGAGTATGGAGCAGCATGGAGATTCCTCAGAAACCTTGGAATGGAACCACCATTTGACCCAGCTATTCCACTCCTCAGCTTATATCCGAAGGACTTAAAAATCAGCATTCTACAGTGATGCAGTCACATCAATTTGTTTATAGCAGCTCAACTCACAATAGCTAAACTGTGGAACTTTCAACCTAGGTATCCTTCAATAGATGAATGGATAAAGAAAATGTAGTATATGTACACAGTGGAATGTTACTCTGGCTTAAAAAAGAATGAAATTATGGTATTTTCCATTTAGTGGATGGAGCTGGAGAACATCGTGCTGAGCAAAATAAGCCAATTCCCAAAAACCAAAGGCCAAATGTTTTCTCTGGTATGTAGATGCTAATTCACAATAAAGTAGGGGGCTAGGGAAGAATAGAGTTACTTTGGATTAGGCAGAGGGGAGTGAAGGGGAGGAGGTATGGGGGTAGGAAGGATAGTAGAATGAATGGGACATTATTACCCTTAGTGTATATATGTCTACATGACCGGTGTGATTCTACATTATGTATAACTAGAAGAATGAGAAGTTATACTCCATTTCTGTATAATGTATCAAAGTGCATTCTACTGTCATGTATAACTAATTAGAACAAATTTTTAATACAAAGTGAAGAAAAAACTGATGCAAGTTCAAGCAGGAAAAAAAATAACAGAACAAATACTTCAATTATTAGTATGAGTTTTTGCCGTCGTAAATAATGATCTAATTATAGGTGGCCCTATTTCAGTCCCTCAAATTTGAAATTTATCAAAGGGTTTTCAGGTACTTTCACTATTAATAAACTTCTTCCTAATTGTAAATTGTTCTTTGAGATACTAACTACCAATGGATCAGTGTGTATGTGCTACTTATAAACACACATATATTTTAGGATATATGCTCATTTTCTTTTAATGATAGATGTGCAGATTTTAAATTACTGAGGCCATTCTTCTAGAGAACAAAATGAGGGGCAAGAGGAGAACAGGAAGAAAAAGAGCACACCAATTTTTAATTTCTAATTGATTTACTTGGAAATGCTGACCAAAGTCATTTCCTAACGAAACACTAATTCAAGCAGATACACATTAAAAGGATGTTTTTTTTTAACTACCTTGCTTTGCTAACGTTGGCCAATCTACCTCCAGAGCCATTTTCTTGGAGTGATTAACTTTAGCAATGCATGATGACACACTAGATTCTAAGTGAGAATGCTGAATCATGTAAATAAGTGAGTAATTTCCACCTTACTTAAGTAGTTTAAATGCAAATTAACCATTTTATGTTTTGTTTCTGTGTCTTCTCTTAGGAGAAATATGCTTATTATTTCACAGTGAAAATATACAAGATTCCTTAGAACATTAATGTGTTCTAACAAGGAAAATTGCTATAAACACTGGTCTGCTTCTTTCCCAATGGCACAGCTAGAAGGGACATCAGAAATCAGCCACCTCATCCTCTTCATTTCACACAGGGAAAACTTAAGACAAGCCATGATGAAATAATTTCAGCAGACTGCACAGTCACTTAAAGCCAGCATCAAACTTCTTGACTGGTAGACAGCAGTCATTCTCCAACTTAAGGGGACTCAAGCCAAAGGACTAATGTCCTTAGCAAGGAGTTTGCTCTGACAGTTAACTTAGATACAACTGCTTTTTCTAAAAGGACTATCTTCCATGAAAATAAAAAATAGAAAAGAAGAGAAAGATCATATTATATTGGCCAAATTACTTTGTTATATGGTGACCATGTATGAATATGTAACAATAAATCCCATCAATACGTACAACTATAATGCACCAATAAAAAAATGTAGGGAAAAAAAGAGAAAGATCATAAAGGGGGAAGAAGAATAGCTTTAGGGTATAAGATAGCCTTTAAATGGGATTTTAAATGGTTGCAAAACTGTCTGTTTTGACAGTTAGGAGCTCTGCATATTTTCCTGCTTTGTAGAGCACCAATTCTCTGGAAAATGTTGGAAGATATAGACACATATTTATGAGAATTTTACTCAGTGTTAAGAGTATAGCATACTTTACCTGTACTTTATACAGTATTTTAAAAAACTGTGTAGATATGTTTGATTTTGGTTACCTACTGCCTTTTATTTTTTGGCTTTACATATTTCTCTAGTATGAATCATTCTTGTTGTCAATTACATTTGGCACTTGTGAGCAACAGAATTAACTAAATTCTGGAAGTGAATTTGCTTTGATAATGAAAGAGTTGCTGAAACAGCCCCTCACCAATAATTCAAGGGAAAATTAAAAATAGAGATTTGGATTCTGATCGAATCTGAGAATCAGCATTTTCAACAAAAACCTCTGCTTCCAATATTGAATCACACTTTCAAAAATACTGTTGTTAAAAGGTAAACTGAGATCCATTACAATTTTTATGAATTTAAGCAGTGATTCATGAATTGGGCAGCATTAAACTGAACATGGTTTGAAGATCCACAGGAGGAGTTTGAAGAGAAGGATTTTACAGCATGAATGTGGCCACAGAAGAAAAAATATATATATTTAATTAAATTTTGAGCAGTAGCCTCATTTGGATTATCTCAGTGAAAAATTCCTGATTACTAACTAATGCTCAGTTGGCCATTTATGATTGGCAAAGCTTATGTTTGGTTTTGTGTACATAAGAACCCAGGGCACTGGAGCCACAGAAGCCTGCTAGCCTTCTGTTAAGTTATTTTAACACTGCTTTGTGAAATTTTTTTCATGCATCTACTTAAGAGACAATTTCCTTAGAATGGGGCAAGTAGAAGACCCCTACCATGCACTCTAATGCTGTATCTGCTTGAAGATGGTAAGCACTCTGCTCAGTTTGGCAATGTGGAATTGCAAAGTACCTGTTACAAGGAGAAAGTTTTCAAATATCACTTAGGAAATTATAGTGCAGTCAACTAAACAAACTCCTTTAAGTCTCATCTAACCAAATATGCTTTGAAATCCTTTGTTTTTTTTTTTTGTTTGTTTGTTTGTTTCAAATGGTCCTAATTTGTCGAAGAAGAATGAAAATTTTGTGTGAGTGTATCGTAAAGAAAGTATTTTCTCTTGTAGGTAAGTCTGTCATAGAATTTGCCTTGAGACGGAATTGAACAGCTCTCATTCAAGAATCTCCATCTCCCATTATGCATGCCTTAACATTCAAAATTCCTAACAAGATCTGTTGTCTTCCAGGTGTTGCCTTCTAAGCCTTATCTAGACTAAAAACATTAACCCATCATAGCTATTAATATGCAAATAAATATTGACTTATGAGAAAACAGTAAAGGAATGAGGAACTAAATCCTTAACAAAATGCAGCAAAGTGAAGAGGTAGATTAGATTCCAGATTTGTTCTTCTGGCTGAGGAGAGAAGGCCTCCTTCAGAATTTGTGGATACCTATAGCCAAGAAAAACATGAGAAAACTGAAGCCTTAGAGTGCAAAAAAGAAACTTGAAGAGAGAAGAGAACTGCTTGCGATACGCTGAGGTTACATCACCATCTTGGCATTGTGTCAACCTTATCCCATACCTCCTTCAACACTTTGCCTTCAGAGAGCAGGTGGAGTAGAAACCACTTGGCTAAGAGGTAACCCAGATTTGCAAATCAAACAGACCAAAATTAAAATCCAAGTTTCAACAGTAGGTGTCTGGCCTTGTAGGTAACTTTTATAAATCTCAGTTCCTCATGTCTAAGATGGGGATCATAATTCCTACCTATGGACCTACAAAAATCAAAGAGATGGGCATATGAAGTTTCTAACACAGTTCTTCTTCTTTCCCTCCTCCTTTGTCTACCCATGCTTTAGTGAAGAAGAAAGCAGAAGGCATATTAGGGGCATTTTTTAATTAGTTACTGAGTTTCTTTACATGTATGTGCCTTATAAAACATTCTGAGGTAATTTCCAAGAGAAATAAAGATTATTCCATGAATATGAACTGATTATCTCTCATTTTCTTTCATTTCAGTACTCCTGTGGAAAAGGTAAATGAGTAGGGTTTGTAATCTTATGCATCCTTATGAAATAAAACAAAACCAACCTTAATTTCTTAAGGTTTCATTGCATTTGAAACTGCACAGAATACAAAGGAATGTAAGTTTTTTTTGTTGTTGTTGTTTCTTTGTTTGGTTTGGGGTTTTTTTTGGTTTTTTGGTTATTAAAGGAGTTAACAATTGATCCGAGGTTGAAGGCAAGTGAAAAGTTTCAGAACCATAAAAAATTAAACAACAGCTCAAGATATAATAGGAAAAATGTCATGAGGCAGTTCATGATTAATTTCCAAATGAATTGCACAGACAATAATTGTTACATGAATTTAGAAGAGAAAAGAAATCACTCCTGCATACATAGTGGGGAAGGTTTGAAGCACAGATTGAAAATTGGTGGCCTATGGTGGAAACCAACCTACAGGCCTACTGAGTTTGGAACTCTTCATGGCTTTTTTTTTTCTTTCAGTTTTGTTTTTGTTTCATTTTTAAAATAAGTTGACATCATTAAAAATGGGAGGAATAATGCCTGTCGTCTAGGGAAAGCCTTTCCAGACTAAATTAGTTATCTTGGGAATTTGAGGGAAGAAGAATAAAAGAGAATGCCCAATTATAGTCCTCCTCTCCATCAGTTCATTCATTTGTGTTTGGCACTTCTTCTATCTGGGTATTTCTAACACTGAAATATATTCCCTGCCCTTCCCACTGTCAAAAATTCTTGTTAACAACAACCTTAAAAGACATTTTGTATTTCTTGAGCTACCAACAATAATTAAAATCACCAGCCGTTCCTCCTCCTAGGTGATTATTAGTTTAGACCTAGCTTCACAGGCTGACCACTTCATAATAAAGTGAACAGGCAGGTAATTAAATCCTCAAATCTGTAAGAACCCACAGGGACTAAAAGCCAACCAGTAATTTTACATTTGAGACATTTTGGGAATCAGGCAGGTGATGAATAAACAGATATCCTAGATTGGATTCCTGCAAAGCAGCAAAACAAACACAATAGAGCTTTGTTCCCCAGGTGCTGTCTTTTTATTTAACACCACTATTTTGGTAGAACAGTGAAATGTTCTCATTTAAATATTCAGAAGCCCAGGATGGTTTGTTCTCCAAAAACTTTTCTTTACCCTATAAACATATGTCTATACTTGTGGGATTTAATTGATATTTACTACTTCAAGTTGCTTCAGAACTTATTTTATTCACTGAAAACACCAAACATTCTGTGAACCAGTCTGCATACCCCAAAAATCTTTTTTTTTCATACATTATTTCAAAGATGGCTCTACTCACATTTTAGCTTCTATTCAGTCATTTGATACTTTAATAGCATTTACTTTCTGAATTTACCTTCTGAATTTTAATCAGCAGCCAGGAGAATTACTCATATTCATGTGATATTGGAAGCAATTATATGCAATAGGAAGAAGGAAGATAAATATTTTCTAGCAAAGAAGAATCACTACCATACATATCATTCCACATACCCATCTAAAACATCTCAACAAGTGCAAATTTATTTATGAAAAAATAAGATTTTGTTGTTGTTGTTTACTTCACAATATGCCAGTTGGGTTTTGTTTTACTTTATTTTTCGTATAGAAATTGCCTCTGTGTCTTATACATTACACATAATTCACTTGCTCATTAAATATGAATTGACTAAATAAGATGTTCATCAAATCCAAGTTTGTCAACATAATTTCTTAGGAATACGTTGATTTTTATTATCTGAAGAAGCCTGTTTTGTGGTTCCACAGATCATCTTTGCCCACTAATCTCCTTAAGTTAACAATTTATCCTGATCAAGCCCAGAGAGTTTACAAGCGAGTCATGTTTAAAGTTAATCCTGGGGGTACCCAGGAATCTGCTCTAAATTATCTCAATTTATAGAGTTTCAGGGAAGAAAGCCATTAGCCCACTAACCTGTCATCTCAGCCACTTGGGGTTATAATTAAACAAATTGCAACCTTTTGGTGAAATGTTCACTTTTGTAGATACAGTAGAAAAAAATATGGATAGAAAAGTGACCTTTGGCTATTCTGGGTCTTTTATTTTTCCAGATGAATTTCATGATTGCTTTTTCTATTTCTATGAGGAATAGAAATCTGTATGGTGCTGCATTAAATCTGTATGGTGCTTTTGGTAGTATGGTCATTTTTATAATATTAATTCTGCCTATCCAAGAGCAAGGTAGATCTTTCCATCTTCTAAGGTCTTTTTTGACTTCTTTCTTTAGGGTTCTGTAGTTTTCATTGTATAAATCCTTTGTCTCTTTTGTTAAGGTGATTCCAAAGTTTTTTTTGTTTTTTTGTTTGTTTGTTTGTTTGTTTTTGTTTTTGTTTTGTTTTGTTTTGTTTTGTGGCTATTGTAAATGGGGTAGTTTTCCTTATTTCCTTCTCAGAGGATTTGTTGCTGATATACAGAAATGCCTTTGATTTATGGGTATTGATTTTATATCCTGATACTTTGCTGAATTCATTTACTAGTTCTAGAAGATTTCTGGTGGACCTCTTTGGGTCTTCTAGGTATAGAATCATATCATCAACAAATAGTGCTAATATATAAGTTCTTCTTTTCCTATGTGTATCCCTTTAATTTCTTTCATCTGCCTAATTGCTCTGGCCAGTGTTTTAAGAACTATGTTAAATAGAAGTGGTGAAAGAGGGCATCCCTGTCAAAAAAAAGGAAAGTGACCTTTGTTACTATGTAATACTAATGTATTTTCCACCTAAACTGCTATAGGGGCATAAATAACTAATTGTTATTTATCTGCTTTGAATTCAAAACAGATGAAACTAATCTGTAAGTGCTAATAGAGAAAAGACCAAATATGCCTCCTGAGCTATATAGTCCCCAAACTAGTACATTATGGGAATGAGAAACCTATCCCAGACAAACTCAACTCTTGCAAAAGAACAAAGTCTTACCAGACCCTCATATAAGTACAAAACAAAATACAGTAACAGAGCTCCCAAAACTGAACAAAAGCTGGCACAAAGTTACTCCGGCGTCTGTGACCATCTAGGCAGCTGGAGGATGACAGGGCTTCAGGCTCCAGACCTGCTTTGTTCCAGTCTCCCTAGAATGCTCTCCACAGCAGAGATGGACATGGGAGATATTAGCCGGTGTTAAAGGGATGAGCTAAACCTTATCTCGGTTTAAAAAAGTGGAGATTTCATTGTAGGGCTTTCTCTTTTGCTGTGAAATCTCCCACACTTCAGTTTGCTATTAAATCTTCACTGTACTTCTAACCTTCCATACTGCACTGCAACCGGTCTTACCCGTACACCAGTGGCTTCCTAATGATAAAATGCTGTTGACATTTGTGGGTCTTATTTTAATAGACCTTTCTACTTTACACAATGCATTTGTCATGACAGCCACTCCTTCCTCTCATGAGCTCCCAAGGCCATTTCATGATCTTGTGTTAAGCTGGTTCTTTTTCTACTTCCAGCAGATTTTTCTCCATCTCCTTTATGGAACTCTTTTCCTCTGATTATTCCTAAAATACCTGTGTCCTAAAGTATCATATTCTCTCTGGACAGGGATATTGTTTTCTCTTATGATTTAAATTACAGCTTATTCATTAGTAAAATCCATGGTGATTGCCAGGAATTCAGGGGAAGGGGGAAAAGTTGCTTGATAGGCATAAAACTTCAGAGTTACAAGACGGAAATTTTCTGGAACTCCATTTCACAGCAGCATGAACATATTTAACACTACTCGACTGTCAAATAAAAATGGATAAAATAATAAATTTTATTATGTGTCTTTCACCACAATAAATAGATATACAGACTTGTTAGTTAGCTATCCCAAATCCAAAATTTAGGACATTTTTGGTTATGAGTAGCATTAAAACCAAATGAGAGCTATTATTTAAAAACAATAAGAGGGGCTGGAGTTGTGGCTCAGTAGTAAAGTATTTGCATGGCATATGAGGGGCACTGGGTTCGATCCTCAGCACCACATAAAAATAAATAAATAATTTCATTTTGTTGCATATGGATTTCCAGTTTTCCCTTTTGTTGAAGAGGCTATCTTTTCTCCAATGCATGTTCTTGGCACTTTTGTCTAATATAAGACAATTGTAGTTTTGTGGGTTAGTCTCTGTGTCCCTCTATTCTCTACCATTGGTCTACCAGTCTGTTTTGGTGCCAATAGCATGCTATTTTTGTTACCATTATTCTGTAGTATAGCTTAAGGTCTGGTATAGTGATGCCACCTGCTTCACTCTTCCTGCTAAGGATTACTTTAGCTAATTCTGGGTCTCTTATTTTTCCAGATGAATTTCATGATTACTTTTTCTATTTCTATGAGGAATGTTGTTGTAATTTTGATCAGAATTGCATTAAATCTGTATAGTGCTTTGGAAGTATGGTTATTTTGAAAAGTGTTGGTGAGGATGTGGGGAAAAAGGTACACTCATACACTGCTGGTGGGACTAAAAATTGGTGCAGCTAATATGGAAAGCAGTATGGAGATTTCTTGGAAAACTGGGGATGGAACCACCATTTGATCCAGCTATCCCTCTCTTCGGTCTATACCCAAAGGACTTAAAAACAACATACTACAGGGACACAGCCACATCAATGTTTATAGTAGCACAATTCACAATAGCTAAACTGTGGAACAAACCTAGATAACCTCCAATAGATAAATAGATTTTAAAAATGTGGCATATATACACAATGGAATATTACTCAGCAATAAAAGAGAATAAAATCATGGCATTTGCAGGTAAATGGATGGAGTTAGAGAAGATAATGATAAGTGAAGTTAGCCATTCCCAAAAAACCAAATGCCGAATGTTTTCTTTGATATAAGGAGGCTGATTCATAGTGGAATAGGGAGCAGGAACATGGGAGGAATAGATGAACTCTAGATAGGGCAGAGGGGTTGGAGGGGAAGGGCTCAGGAGGCATAGGATTAGAAATGATGGTAGAATGTGATGATCATTATTATTCAAAGTACAGATATGAAGACATGAATTGGTGTAAATATACTGTGTACACAACAAGAGATATGAAAAATTGTGCTCTATATGTATAATAAGAATTGTAATGCATTCAGCTGTCATATATAAATAATAAATAAATAAATAAATAAAATAAGGTTATCATGTCCATATACAACTAAAAAATTTAAAAAGAACAATAAGAGATTTATTATACACATATTGCTAGAAGTTTTGAAAAAGGAGAGTTACAGAGTTAGCTAGTCATATCTATCTTTCCATTTTTCCACAGAAACATCAGCTTGCTGGCTAGGTCACACCTGGATTCAAGATTGCTGTACCTGCTCTAGGCTCACATCCTCACACAATGGCTAAGGTAGAAAAAGGAAATTTTTCTTCCTCAGTTCTCTTTGTAACCATTAAGAACTTCATTAAGGAGGGCCCAGAAGACATACTTTTATTTCTTATTGACCATAACTGAATCAACAGTCAATTCCTAATGAGATCACTAGTGAGAACAGAATTACCTCCACTGCAACAGGCCAGTCAGCTGAGCAGCCTCTCAGCATCCCTTCTTGAAGATGAGGCTGGCCTCATCTTAGAGCACATGGCTGCAAAGAAGAATGAACACACAAAGGCAGAGCTGCACCAACTAGGAATAAGGGGCATACAAAGATTTAACTGGGCAACAGATATCTCAGATATAACACAGATATAAGGGTTTTTGAAACACTCTCATATAAACTCAACTCATGCAAAACCAAAGTAATTATCTCTATCCTTCATGAGAACGCTTCCTATTGCATTTTATCACACTTATATAAAATAATCAAAAGCCTCATCAGAAACCTGAGAGAGCTCTCCAACTTCTATCATCTCTATACAAACAATCCCAAATTCAGATCATTTTGACTCTGCTTCATTTCTACTGCCACCATCTCCTAACTCATTTCCCTGCCTCTAGTCTGGCCTTTCCTCACCCAGTTCAAATTGCAGGGCAACAAGAGCAATCATGCTGAAACCCAAAAATGACCACAGGACACTCACTACCCCAAAATCAGATACAAAACTTTATGAATATGTAAGATATGAAAGTTTCTGATAGACAATCCCAGAGAATCCTTGAACTAGTAAGGATTTAAAATATACTGAAATAATGGATAAAAATTAGCATGAAATGCAAAACCTTTCATAATGTTTTCTACCTTTCCCTCCAGACTCATCCCTTACATGATCCCTTATGGTCTATCAAAAGTCAACAACTAGCATTTACTCAAATATATCCTCTGTGTTTATGCATAAGTCAATACTTCTTTCTAGATTGTTTTCCCTTTCCAAATCTATATAGCATATATCATAGCATCCTTCAAAATCCAGCTTGTATATCACTTCCACTGTAAGCTTCATTTATGACCCCAGAATATTTCACTTCCTTCTATGTGTTTCTTTTTTACAGATACTTTTTCTATTTATGCCTTAGTTAGCACCATAATGTATAGTTGCCTATTTCCCCTACCCCATTGTGAGCTGCCTATAATGGTGTTCTACTCTTTGTGAGTTTCCCATCTTCTACTAGACATTCCAGTATAGAGTAGGTATTCATGATGTATTTGTTGGAAGGAACCATTTGAAAATAAATATAACCATAGTTAATTTATAAAAATGCATCGTGGATTAACCAGATATTGAGCATTATTCCTACAGCTGCTTCCTTTCTCTTACCTAAATTTTGACAGCAACAATTCTCACATTTTAGTGTACAACAGATTTACCAGTGAAGCTTCTTCAAAATATACGAAGCAGCTCTGAGCCTTGTCCCAAACCTACTGGGCCAGCATCTCTAGGATGGAGCCCTGATGTCTGTTTTTTTTTAATAAGCTGCCCAGATGAGCCTGAGGCACCATAGACTCAAAAGAAATCACTCTCCATTCCAGGACAAGTACCAAAGCAAATTCTTATTGCTCTCCTCCTTTATGACCTTAGATACAAGAGACTGTTACTATAGAGGACAACAAGGGACAATTCCAAACCACTTTAGTCACTACTGCTGACATGCTTCCTTTGAAGGCGAAGAAGAAATATAAAAGCACTCAAAGGTGGAAAATAAAAATAACTCCAGGCCTGTAAGTCATTTGAACAGTTCCAGTTGAAAAGCCAAAGCAGAAAATTAAGATTGCAGCACCCAGAAACTTTATTTTCACTTTTCTTCAGGGTATAAATAATTTATAAGTCAAATAGAATTGTTCTGGCCCTAGTGATTTTGCATAATGGTGTAGAGCATAATGTTATGGCTTGCTTACATTCGGTATTGTTTACCTTACATTTCCAGAGAGCACTGACCATGATACTCCTCAAGTTTCCCAACAGAGCTCCCAATCCACATCCAACCCACATCCAGCCCTTGCCCAGGTCAATGAGTTGTGGAAAGACAAAAATAAGAAGACCAGATAATACTACAGAAACTGCCCAAAAGATAAACCTATCCAAAAAGTTGATTTCTCAAATCCAGGATACAGCTACTTTCTCTTTGGTTGAGGAGGGAGTGAGTGTAACTCCTCAGACTCTCTCAAGGCCCATTAGTCAAAACAATGCATCTTCTCTATCACCCACTCTTTACAAAATAAATCAAACATTGCTCTTTACTAACTCATAAGTCTAATTGCTCATCTTATTACCAAACTTTGTCTTCCTGGTTGTGTTTTTGCATTGCTTACCTGGGAAAATATGCCAGCCATGAAGTGTCCTCACTTCTACTGCCATTCAACAGAAAGTACTGTAGAAAAACACAGATGACTGATGACTCTAGCTGATGCCTTTTTGCATTCCATACCACTTTCCTCAGTCTGTTTCCAGCCAATGGCATAGCACAGGTACTAGATCTGACTCATTTCCACCTGCCACAGGTCTTCTCTAGTGAGAAACTTGCTCAGGGCTAAGATCTGACACAATCCTTTTGAAATTGAAATCTTTTTCTACCCAATCCTCCTTTCCTTCTTTCCTTTTATGGATGTCAGGCCTACAAGGTGGTGGGAGAGATCTCTGACTAATCCTTTTTCCTTGCTCTTTATCTTTCACAGGTGTTTCACCTCAATAAACCTCTTGCATATTTAATTTAATATTAAATTGGCTTCACAAAGGACCCAAACTGAAAATGTTTGCTGTGTTGAAGATAACTGCAAATTCTTTGCAACTTTTATTAATAAAAGATGTAGATCCTGTAGACCCAGACATCCAACTCTCTGAACCAAGATTCTAGAGATGCAATTGAAAACACACGGGAACTTCCAGACTCATCAATCTGCCAGCTAAGCACCACTAAGTCCTCTAAATCAACATCATGAGGATCAGAAGAATCATCCAGCCAAACTCTGCCTGATTCCTGAGCCATATAATTTTGAGATGACACATAAAATGGTTGCTGTATTAGCCGTTAAGTTTTGTAATAGTATACAGGAATAGATAACAATTTATATTTCTTTTCTTTATTTTTCTCTCCTATATAATTGAGTTAAAAATCAATACCTTTTTAATGTAATTTCTCAAAAAAAGGAAAGGTTTTTTAAGAGCTTATATGAAAGATAATTTTACATGGTGTCTCAGGCCATAATTTTTATTGTGATATTAATTTTTATTTCAAATCTAACCTGTTGAGTTGAATAGGAACTTCTTTATAACTTCAGGTGCCAAAAAAGCACCCTTCAAGAGTTCCCCAACCTATGAGTTTTTAATTTATTGTTTCATTTTTTCTCTTAACTTTATAAAACTAACTCAATAATATTCCAGTTAGTATGTAATTCTGCAAGTTTTTTTTAATGCTCAAAAGAGGTAGGGGTTTTTTAATGGGAAGCTTTTCAAAAAAATTAGAGCTGTTGAAAAGAGCATACTGCTGCAGGCAGATTTGAAATGGAACACTGATTTTATTTTGATCAATAAATCCAGATAACACAAGGAATTACCATTCTCAAACACTGCAGTTTTTGCTTCATTTTAACTGAGTGTGTCTTATGGAATCTTGCTTTATTCCATAAAACAGAATGACGATTTTTTTCTTCAACCAGACAAGCTAGACCTATCTGAAATCAATCTTCCAGCATGGCAAATACATTGTAAATTATAAGGCAATGTGTATACTAAAGCAAGTGTCATAGTTAATTTTAACAATTTTTTAAAAGCTTGTCAGGATTTTGATAATGCTAGAGAGATAAAAACTTCTTACACAGCATGCCCGAGCAGCACTGTTTTCAATTTGTGATTATAGGCCATTGACGAACATGTCACCAAGTTCACATAGTATAGATGGTCGATATGCTCAAGAAATTAAAAGCATTCAATCTTAGGCAGGACTCAAGTGTCCTGAAACAGAGGACCTGAAAATATTTCAGTTGTGATAAATAAATACTTTTAATAGATGTTTTGATTTGTTTTCCAAGGAACCCAATGCCTGCTATAAAACCACAGGCCTCTTCTAATCTCCCTATACCCATGTCCCTCACAATTATCTCCAATTCGGGTCATGCCAAAATCCTTGTCCTGAAATTAATCGATCCCAGAAAAAAAAATCATGTAATCCTACTTTTTCACTGTATCTTTAAAAGCATTTTTTCTTTACTATATCTCAAAACCTTGCTCTTTTGAAGAATAAATCATCTATTTCTTTATACAAACATTCGCGTACTCCTTAGGTAGGAAAAAAATTTAAAAAGAAGAAATAATTGTTTAGCAAAGGATAATTCTTTTATTTTTGCCTGGGAGGGATATGGAGTGGGTTGCTTTTTAATAATGCTGTATTTTTTAAATAAAATTTTATTGTGGTAAGAGTAAACAATTAAATTTACCTGAAACAATATTTTAAGTGTACAATATATCATTATTTAGTTAGGTACAATGTTATACAGTAGAACTACAGAGCTTATTCACTGTGCTTGACTAAAATTTCCTGTCAGTTGATTAGCAATTCCCATTCCAGCCCCATCTTCCTGCCTTGAAAAAGGTTTGGTGATCAAGCTTTGATATTGACCAAGAAAGCTGACCTGAAAGGCACAGATGTGGAGATCTGCTTTCCCCTCCCTCTTCAGCTCCCGCTCTGTCACTTCTCTTTCCTTTCTGATGATCAAGGCATCCTCTTGGTTGCCACTATACTCTTGGCATCTAGCTAACATCTAGCTTAAATTCTAACCTGGTCTTGTCTCATCAGCCTGTACCATTCTACCTGCCTTGGCATTTTCCCTGTATTCTCCTCACAACTCCAAACCAATGTTTTCCTGAAGCTCAATAGACACTCATGTTATCAAAAAAAACCTACATTTTTCAGATGTAATAATTGAAACCTAGACCCATTTACTAGGTTACTTATAGCTGACTATTAGGAATAAAGCTATAATTAAAACTTGTTTCTCAAGAAAGAACCAACAAAACCAAAAGTATGTTCTTTGAGATGACTAATAAAATTGAAAATTCCTTGATTCAGAAAAAAAGAGTATATTTTTAAAATACACTGGTGATAACCAACAGGGATTTTTTTTTTTTTTTAGTTCTCAAATTTCCATTTATTCTTTGCTGTGGATTCCAGATTTCCAGTAAAATTTTCCAAGTTCTCATCTAATTTTCTTGTACATGGTTTTCAGAATTATTTTAAATTCCAATCATTAGTCACCTCTAGGTGTTTCTGTTGTCTATTTTGTCCATGATCCTCTCTGGTGATGTATTGGACATTACACATAAATGTCATAGGAGAACTGGAAAGGTAATGCTCGCCTTCAAGAAAGTTTTCTTAAGGTCCTGCAAGGCAGCTGGAGTAGGAGCAGACCCATTATGCCAATTGTGGTTTAATCTCACTGTTTTACTTTCCCATCTTTGTCAGGCCTGGTCAATTTTCTTAGCCTTTATTCCTTGCACGCAGTCCTCTAGGACTCTCAACTAGGTGTCTGGACCCATCCACCTGGCAGGCTCTATACTACAGTTTTCATCTCCCCAGCATCACCAAACTGCTGCTAACCACTTTATGCTCACCTTTTCTACCTCCTGGCCTGTTTTGCTCCAGGGGCAAAAGTAGCTTAAAAACTAAGTCTCACTTCTCTGCAATTCCCTTGCTACTGGAATTATGACTTCTCAAGTCCTGGCTGCCTTGGTAACCAATAATTTCAAGCAGATATTTTTCTGCATTTTATTCACATTTTCTGGGTGTTCTCAATAGGAGGATTGGTCAACCCAAGCCAGGTCATCACAGCTAGAAGCCTGGGTAGCTTATATTTTCAGGATACAGGTGTATTAGTCACATTTCTTTGTTGTGACCAAAATACCTGACAAGAGCAAGTTAAAGGAGTAAAGCTCACGATTTAAGAGGTTTCAGCCACATTCTGCTGACTCCCTTGCTCTGTGCCTGAGGTGAAGTAGGACATCATGGCAGAAAGAGCATGCAGAGGAACATGGCAGCCAGGCAAGAGAGAGAGAGAGAAAGAGAGAGAAAGAGCCAGGGACAAGATATAACCAAGGCCTCGCCCCCAGTGATCTACATCCTCTGTCACATCTCACCTGCTTACACTTATCACACAATAGTCCATTAAGCTATCAATGAATTAATTTGGCAAATGGATTAATTCACTGATGAGGTCAGAACCCTAATCACTATCTAAAATTCCCACTGTGAGCCTTGATGCATTGGAAGTTATGCTTTCAAAGCACAAGTTTTTAAGAGGGCATTCCAGATCCAAATCACAATAACAGGATATGCTAATTCACAAATTAGACGTGGGAGATGAATGAAAGAAACCCTGAGAGTCAAGAATGACTCCTAGGATTTTTTTGTCTGTTTGTTTTTGTCCCACCCAAAATTGTAAGAATGGAATTTCAATTAACTAAGATAGGGAAGGCTAGAGAGATAGTGTGGATAAAGCAGGTATTGGGGGAAAATTGACACATTCAGCTATGAATACGTTAAAAGTGAAATACTAATTTGGCATACACACAAGTGCTGATATTAAGTAGACAGTTAAATACACAAGTCTAGAATTCCAAGAAGCCCAAGATGGCAACATGAATCCATGAATCTTCTTGTATAGAAGGTAGGGACAGAGTTATACATAATCTTGGAATGCAAAATAGATATTGCAAAAGAGCTCCTCCTTGAATATTCCACATTTTATTGCAGGCTTTCCAATTGAAATGTCTGATATGGAACAAGACAATGAGATAGACATTCTGTGCTTTTAAGCAAATCCTACTACTCTGTTTCTTTAAAAGCAAATGACCAGACTTGCTTTTGTTTTTATTCTCATTCAAGTAGGATGTGTGGCACCATTAGTTCTCCTGTCCACCCCTCCTCCCAGAAGACTCCATCTGCAGATAGGACTTTGGGTTTGGTAAGAGTGGTACATAAATAATAAAATAACAACTAGATAGTACCAAAAGATTTGGGGAAGAGAATGAAAAAATAGGAGAGGAAAAAAGATGAAATAAAAATAAAAGAATACCCCCCCCCCAAATTTCCTTGTGTATGTGATATTTACTTATTTCTAAACAGATAACTCTATTAGGAAGTCTAGGTCCTATATCTATCTATAACCTTTCTATAACCTTCATTATTTCAGAATCTACTAAGCTGTAAATTTTATTTGTTCAACTTACTTAATAACTTATCAAAGAAAAAGAATAAAATTGCTTTTATAAATTTAGGGATTCCCCAAGTCTACTTTTAAAAAGTTGGAGTTTTTTTTTTTTCTTCCCCTATTGACAACTAAAACACTTTCATTTATCATTTTATAAATACTATGACAACATGGAGAAAGGGTCCATTTAGGACAAAATCAGAATCACAAGTCTGAGATTTGGGTAGTTACGTTTAAAAATTTTCCATAGATTTAAAAAGTCTTGGTTAAGAACCACATTAAATGATTTTTTATCCTTCCCCACTTTCCCCCTTGCCCAGTAACTAGTCAAACATGGACTAGAGCTGCCACCATCACTTGAGGTACACTCTCATGTCCAACTAGGTTATCTCAGATGCCTCTACTAGCATTTTTCTTCTTTTGATTTCTAAGTGACTTTTGGCCAAATAATCTTCCTAGAACACACACTAATCATATCACTCCCTGATGAAGAATCTACCTTGTTCTATCATTATGTCAATTTTTTCTATTTTTAGTACTCTCAAAATTCTCTATTCTTGCCTCTGAAGTTATTCTCCTTAATGTACTACACACCAAAAAAAAATTCAATTTTGTTTATGATTTTTGTTTCATAGAGTCTTAATATGACTTATAATAAACCACACTCTTCATAATGTATTATGCAATTAGTACTAGTGTCTAAAGGTGCTGATTTCCACATGTTGCCATGGAGGCCACCCAAGAGAGTATTAGGAAAATAAGCCCTTCATGACTTCAGTGCCAGGGGTTCAAAACTCTAGCATCAACTCTCCTACTTCTCAACTGCATGACTGGGGGAAGATGATTTTATTTCTTTGGATCTCCACTTTGTAATATGCAAAAAATAAAAGGATTGTCTCTCAGGTCCTAATTCTAATGCTTTGTAAAACCTCTTACCTCTCAGAGAGAATGATGAGTTAGTGATGAAAAATGAATAGCATTGGCTTATAAGATAGTGATTTTTATAAGAAATACACATTTGAAACAACTTAGTAAAGTAGATGATAGTGTATAATAGATACATAAATTAGCAATTTATTATTATGGGGACTTTTATTTGTTTTTTGTTCTTATCATTTGCACAAAGTGTTTTAGTTTTTGTTTATAATCTAACAAATTCTATCTCTGACTGATGTATCTGCTTTACACACTCTGATGTTTCCAGATAATTCTAATTGCTTTGAATCTGCTCACATCTGGCCACAATAAAGATAAAGCTGTGATAACATTTCTAAAAATAAGTTAAAATTATCTCAGAAGCAAAAAGCAATAACCATAATAATAGAGATTGCTACATCTGGTGAAAAACTGAGAACTACAACAGATTCCCCATATCTTGGTCATTTTTCCCTCCAAGCTTTACTCATACACTCACTCACATGAATTGCCCTGTATCATGCTATCAGTTCAAATCCATTATTTCTTTCAAGATCAGATTCAAATATCACTTCACTAGCCCTTTCCACCTATCACTTACTTAATACTCATGGAACAGAGACCAGGCAGGCTTAGCTTTCCTTTTCTCCCTATCCATGTGTGAACCTTTCTCCCACTTTCAACATTTGCCTCAACCACTTTTCCTGACTGCTCCAGAAGCACACCCAGGGGTGCTCATTTCCTTCCCAATGCTCCATGACAAATTTTGACTGTAGCCTGGCCTGTTTGTCTGAATGACAAGCATATTAAAGCTATATATTTACATATAGATTTGTACACACACACAATTTAATATGGAGCACCTTTAATCTGATTACTAAAGTCCAAAGTTAATACAACTTGTAGAAATATTGAATAGTATGGAAAAGCGAGAAAAAAATATACTTTTGCATAGTAGAATTAGGTTTATCATGGATCCCATCCATTTGGAAGTTATATCTTCTGCCAAAATACAAGATGACTTATGAAATTCTTCTTATTTCTCTGTAGAAGACAGACACCATTCCAGATAATGCTAATGACCACATTGCAAAGTTTCATTGAGGGAAGAATGAAGATTTTGAGAAGGGGTAAATGGTGATTAAGGGAACAGGCTCTGAATTCAGAATTCCCAGGCTGAAACTCTTTTACCAATCACCATCACAAATATCTTCAGGAAGTCACTCCTCATCTCTTTACCGAAGTTCCCAACAATGAGATGGGGATAGCAATGGCTTCTAACTTATGGAGTTTTTATAGAGATGATATGGCTCACATGCATAGAACATGCAGAATAGATGACTGTTTTTACCCACTATTGCTACAGTTAAGAGGGTTCTCTTAATAAGCATACAAAGCAGCAAATTAAGAATTCGATACAGCTAGTATTAAAAGCTATTCTTAGAAAGTGAGTTTTTATCAATTGCAAATAAAACAATTGAGAATTCTCAGCAATAAGTAAATCTATCTTCATCCAAGGAGTTGAAACATGTTATGAAGAATAATTATGTAGAACACACGAGAGGATCATCACATGCACACCAAAAAAAACTAATTTTTTTTTCAAAGAAAAAAGACCCATAGTAGATCAAGAAGAGAACATTCCCCCAGTGTCAATCCCTTAGTTGCCATTAATACCAAAACCATACTGGAGTCATAATGGAGTGTGTCATATGCATATATAAAGTTGAATGTTTTTCTTTATTATATTAGCAATAATACAATTCATGCATAGGGACTCAGATCCTCACCTAGTCATATTCAATGTTGTCTCTGTAAAACCTAGACTTACATCAGTGCCCAAGTGGATGTTTATACCACATGATTGGAAGTGTCTACAGCAGCTGCAACTGGATTAAGAGATTGAGACCATGCAAGAAGGAGGCCCATTGTGATTGTGGTGTGAATTCAAATGTGCCATCCTCTGAGTACTGCGTGGATGACTATAGGGGCACCTTAATGCTTAATTCATAGGAATGAGATCAGTTGGTTCACACAGTCCATCACCCCACTCTCCAGACTTCTGTCTGTTGAGACACCAGTGGCTTCTTGTCTTCTGTCTCTCCTTCCTCTCTGATGGCTGTCCCATTACTACTCTCCACCTACCAGTCAGAACTAGCAGCACAACTCAGGAGTCACAGTGGGGAGCTGTTTCTTCCCAAGCACTGCCTTTCTTTCATCTAAAAGGTCACAGGTCATGTGACCCCCTCACTTTCTGCTCTTCTCACCAAAACACAGCAATTCTGTGTCATTTTTTTTCCTCTCATCATTTTGCACATTGTTTTTATCACTTTCTATGTCTTCCTCCTTTCTATTTAACAAGTTATGTTCTAGATCATTGGTACCAAACATTAACATAAGGAAAGGGGTGTTTCCACTCTTCTATGTATTCATTGAAAGGTTAGCCTAATATCCATGATGCAAAAATAGTGCTGGCACGTGTATGTGATATTAAAGGAACACTAATTTTGTCATATAGAATATAATATTTATTCTTGTCTCTGCTTCTTTACAGCAAGAATCCTGAGCTCTGACAGGAGGAGAGTTTGTCCTTACCGTATCCCATCCCTCCAACTGACTTACAAAGAATAATGATACTGTAGCTTGTCAACATTAGGCCCTGGCCATTTAACTCTTCTTGTCTGATGACAATGAGAATGATGAGATATTAGGCTCTGGAACATGTCTGAACTTATCAAGCAGAGGGATGCTGGAATGGAAGGAGATAAGAATTCTCAGTAGAGGGCATGAACAAAGGCACTGAGACCTAAGCAGCCAAACCTGATCTACAAAGATGAAGTTGTGTTTTTAACATAAAATTTACATACAGTGAAATGTAGACTTTCATAAATTTTGACAGATATATTCAACTACACACTTCATACCCCAATTAAGATATAGAACATCATCACCACTGCAAATAATCACCACTCTGTTCCTTTAAGTCAATCTTCACCAACAACAGTCAACCTCTGTTCTACTTTTTATCACCATGGATTCGTCTTGTCTGTCCTTGAATTTCATATTATTGGAATTATGCAACATGTGTTCAAATGTCTATGTGTCATAAATCTATGTAACATAAATTCTTGAGATATTTCCTTTTGTATGCATCAGTAAGTCGCACATGCTTCTTTCTTGCTGAGTAGTATTCCACTGTATAGATATACTACACTATTTATCCATTCAAGGAACAAATTGTTTAATGTGGCTAATGCAAATAATTTCTGTGGGGTTGGACTGAGGAATGGGAAATATATCTTATAATAAACCTAACTAGATAAAATAGGTTTAAAATCATGGCATATGGCTTCCTGGGTAATTTGAACATTATTCTAAGGGCAATCATTAGCCATGTAGGAGTTTCAAAGGAGGATATATACAATCAGATATTAGCATGCAGCTTATCACTGAGGACTCTCAATCTCTAACCAGTATTTATTTACAGTTCATCTCAAGTTGTCTTTATAACAGAAGTCTAATATGCTTCATTTTCATATTTAACTAAGGTTTTTTGAGCATCTATTATGTGTCAGGCAATCTATTTGGAAATGTCACATTGATGGTTCTTTAAGGATCCTGCTGTTCTCACTACCCATAAGTGTATTTTTTCATGTGCACGAGTCACCTTTGCAATACAGCCTGGCCATTTGTTTCTGTTCCACATTCTCGAGCTACTATCTGTAATGGTAGGATTAATTTCAAAGGTTAAAACAGGTCTCCCCACAATGCAGACATATGGTTGCAGCAGCTCAGAGGGCTTGATGTTCAAACATTTTGTGCTCCATCTTGAAAAAACTACTGAGGCCAGTTGGACACTCAGTTAGCAACAGCCAATTGGGCAGCAAGTTGTGGCAATTTTGCTGAATGTCTGATTAAAAGATTTTTCTGAATCTTATAATGAAACTGAACCAAGAATTCATTCCCACAATATGCCCTGGTCTCCATTTTGTCACAAGTAGCTCAGGTGTAAAAAATGTAAAAAGAACAAGGGTCACCAATTTCTAAAGCTTTTGAAATATCCCAAACCATTTGCTTGTTTTATCCTCCTCCATTTAAAACTGATTTTTTTTCCTTGAATACAATTATTTCAGAAAAATAAAAATTTTAGTGAACAGAATTATTTTAATACAGAAAAAGACTGCTAGCTTTTGAAACACTGTATACTTGATATAACGCTTTGAGAGTTGTTTTATGTCAAGGAATTTTGGAATGCAGGTTAATGTGTGATGCCAGACATTATGGGGAGAAAAGGCAGAGAAAAATAGTTGTGGCCTAGAAAACAATAGGAGAAAATCCGTGGTCACCATTCCCCAGTCCAAAATGAAAGGTGAGTTATCTGCCAGCACTGGGCCTCCAGGAATTCAAGGAACAAGGGACACAATAAAGATGATGTAAGCTTGAGGATCATGGAGGAAAGTCAATGCAAATTTCCTGGCAGGAAAATAAATCAAGACTATGAATATCTTGAAACTGGAAGCAACTCACATGGCAAAGGCCTCTGATGGGGGATCCAGGGCAGGAAGACTCCCCAGCCAGGACTTCGGTAATCGTGAGGCAGATGGACATTTAGAAGACTGACTGACTGGCTGGATTCTCATTTGCTTATTCCCAGTCTATAGACAAAATATATGTGTCTTCTCTGTGATCAGTAGGAACACAGAGTAGAAGGCCCCGAGAGAAGATTCCATGTCTGTTTGTTTCAGGAGAACTTCATGGCGGGGTATCCTGGTCTTTCCTTTTACATACTTGGCTCTTTGAGAAGAATGAGGGTTGAGAAGAGAAAGATGTCCCCAGAATATGCCAGCCTTCAGACTGGAAGTAGTGATGCAATCCATGGTCACATAGAACTTCAAGAAAACTGGATTTTTGACTGGCCAGGATCTCCTGGATTGACCTGGATCCCATAACCCAGGCAGGTTGGGGTGATGGGTATTTCCAGTGGTTCTGCCTTTTTTCCATCTCCAGGCTGCTCCAAACCTTTAGCCAATTATGAAGGACAGAAAGAGCATTCACAAGACAAATAGCTACAGTCCCCATGGTTGCCAGGTGGAGAAGAATGGCTGGTATTTGAACACAAAGTCCTGTTTGGACCACAGTTGGATGGGTAGTATAGGCAAAACTGTGTGGATTTGAAATTTGTGGGTTGATGATTACTGAAACATTACTCATGCTCATTGTCCAGCAGCTTTTAAAACTCTAAGATCAATTTAATTCTTTTGTAGTTAACAAATTATTTAACTAATCATTTACTTTTTTATTTCTGATTTTTATTTTCCATTCTTTCCGATTGATTGTGTGTAATTTGGGACAATGACCTTTTTTCATTTTACCTTTTATCTGTGGCATAAAAGCATCAAGGATTTTCCTGAACATCCCTCTCAGACCAAGTAACCATATGAAGCTAAATAAACATGTAGTTCTGTTCACTGGTCCACAATGTTCTTCAGTCCTCACTCAGTCTTTAATAGTTCCCTTTAAATTAGAAGAAATCTCTCTCTCTCTCTCTCTCTCTCTCTCTCTCTCTCTCTCTCTCTCTCTCTTCAAATCCCACTAGGCCTCCACTTTTAAAACAAAACCCATGAAGCCCTCTCATGCTTTCTCAGACAAAAGAACAGTAGACCCTACTATTTCCTGGAATGGTAGGAAAAAGGAATTTTTTTGTTATAAAACTATTATATGATAAAAGCCCAATGTCAGAGCAAATGGTAGTAGAATGCGAATAGTTTAAACATTCCTAAAATATGAGTTCTGGCGATCTGACAACTGATTTCTAGACTCTTCTGCCTTCCACTGAAAAGACATTGTGCCTTGTAGAGTTGTGACTGTGTATAACAAGAAACCTGTTCTCTTACCCGTGACTTCTCACCATAAAATCAACTATTCTTCTTATCACCCTGTCCAGCTTTTACCCTATCTAAACATCCCATCATTAAAGCACTTTAACTTTCAAGAGGAAATGGCTCTGAGCAATGATAAAGTTGTGTTCTAGGTGCTGGGGAGTCTAAAATTCTCCCTCTACCTTACTGCTACATAATTTGTGATGTGGGCAAGTAAGTAATATCAATATCCTTTACTTACCAGATTGAAAAATGTGAAAGCCTTATAACTTTATTCTTCACTCAATATAAAATCTCACCAGCTATTATATAAACTATCTCCAGGCCAAATAAAACTAGCCTTCCAGCAACAGACAGACAACCACCTGTCACAGGGCATATAAAAATATCTCTGGAATATGTGATCCGTAGGACTAGATGACCTCCAAGGGTCTGTAGAAAACAATTGGATAGCCTCAAAGTGTCCAGAAGCACTCGGTAACTGCCTAGTGAATAAGCAAAACTGCCTCTGATTTACACTGCTTGTGAATAAATCATTTGATACCTGTGACAAGTGGAATAAAAGGAAATTGAGATATTCTAGGAAGAAAGGTGAATCAGACAAGAGACTGTTAAAAAAATTATTTTTTAATGAATTTAACTGCTGGTAATTAGGATTGGCAGTAGAAATTAGCATAAACACACCATCCAAATGATAATACATCTAGAACATTGTTATAAATTCTTAATGCCTCTTTTAAGAATAGAAAATGACAACTCATCAAAGAACAATTCATCAGGGTTCACTGAGCACTGACCTAAGCACTTCATTGCTCTGATCTATGAAACCAATTCCAATTTTGCCAGGCAAAATGCTTAGAGTAGAGAAAAGAGAATTTTCATATATTAATAGTCTAGACTGGTAGGTTTCAAAATTTCTTGGCTGAAGAAAATTGCTCCATTTCTAAAAGGAACTTGTAGGCAGAAATCCATTATAATAACAGTAATAATTGCAATTACAAATAGGCCTGGCGCTGTTCGAAATATACGTATTAACTCATTTAAACCTCACAACACAACAGAGAGAAAGGTGATATTAGTATCCCCAGTTTACACTACATAAAGAAAGTTGGTAATAGTAAAGTTAAATAAATTGCAGAGATTAACTAAGCATAATGAAGGGAACCAGGATTCAAGAAAGTCTATCCTGGGAACCCAGTTACACTCTTCACTTCCATTTGTAAAACGGATATAGCAAAGATTCTCTGCTTGGCAGTAAATGAGCATAATGAACCAATTCCCAAGGGTTCCTATTGGTCTAAATAAAGGCTTCAGATCATCTCATAAATGCACATCTGGAAAAGTATCTATGAAGTTGTCCTTGGATTTACTAACAGAAGTCTCTCCCTTCATAACTTAATATTTTTAAATATACATGACCTTTTTATAGTTAACTTTCCATAGGCATATTGATGGTATATTTATGGGTGAATAAGACAACAGTCAATTTTCTGAAGTTTCCATTCTGGAGCAGAGATACAGAAAAAGCAAATATAAATTTACAGTGATGTTAAATGTTCAGAGCAATTACATGTAACTATAGTAGATGTGATGTGATTGCGGGAAGAGAATGGCCATGGGAAACTATCCTTTATATACCCAAGAAATTATCAATAACCATAGGGACAGAAAAATGTAATAAAGAGGCAAAAGTCATGGTTTCAATTTGCATGTGGTAAGTACCTTAACTTCAGTTTCTCTCTAGATCTATATTTACATCTTGAATAGTATTAAACTTGCTTGGAAGTGTGGGGCCCTTTTCTCTTTCTGAGGTTGTATCTTTTTATCTTTCTATGTAATAAAGTATAATATTTCTCAAAAGCCTGGAACCCACCCCTCACCTGCAATCAATGCAAGATAGATCAGCAAGAGAATCTGACCTACAAACTATCACCAAACTCAACTACCCAGGGAGACACTATAGCACATCACTTTGACTATTCATGAATATGATACATTCTGGTTCAAAAGACAGTATGACTTTGTACAGGCAGGCACAGAGAACTCAAAATAATATTGAGAAACGTCCACACACTTTTAAAAATCCTTCTTATTATATAATTCAGTATAATTTCTCTGTTCCCAGCATGGATGAGACCAAGAGACAATCACAGAGGATTAGTCCCTCAGTATATTGCAGTAACCTTGATTATCTCTTTTCATTTGTAAACCTTTACCTGTCACTCATTTATCTCTTATTATGGTGGAAATTTTCATCCTTACATACTTGACCCACAACAGTGAACAATTGCAGTGACTCCCCTAATCTGGCCAAAATAGGTGGGAAGTACCTGTCATTTCAGGATTTTGGAAGCAGCCACTGAGGGCAAGAAAGTCCCAGGATTGACCTACATCAGGGTTTAATTCAATTAAATTTTTACCAACTCTGCTAGCAGTTTTGAAGAATCACAGGGCACTAACTATACATAATAATCCTTGTCTTCTTTTGGTATGTATATTACAGTGGGGTGTTTTGGTTTGGTTTTTGATACCAGAAATTAAACCCAGAGGAACTTACCACATCCTCAGCCCTTTTAAATTTTGAGATAGGGTCTCACTAAGTTGCTTAAAGCCCCACTAAATTGCTGAGGCTGGCTTTGAATTTGGGATCCTCCTGCCTCAGCCTCTAGAATCACCGAGATTACAGGCATGTGCCACCATACCTGGCATTATAGTGGTTTTAATAACAAGATGAAATAGCTATTTCAAAATAAAATTCTCTTCTCCAGGAAGTGTATAAATAGGATGGGTCTGATAGAGCAATACTATTTAAGGAAGTTCTTTTATTGTGTTTAAATCTGAAAAATTCTAATTTCTACCAGAAAAAAAATGAACAGAAACATGAAATGTATGCACGTCACAGAAAATGGGATTTCTAGTTCTAAACATCAGTCCTTTACAGGAAGTTCCACTTTTTAATAACCTTTTCAAAAAACATAAGCGATGAACACGCATCAGTTCATAGTAACACTGTTTGCCTTGAGATTTTGAAAGCCTATTATTTAAATATGCAACTAGATAACTGTTATTCCTGCTGTGATCAGAGATTATAAAATATGCAAGTGTGAGACTGTTGCTATGCTTCACTGATTACCTTTTCTTACGTTTATCTTGCCTTTTATTGGTAGAAAAACATATGCATGTATAGCTCCTTGATAAAGTATGACTAACACATTATCAGGAATTCATGTGGGAAAGTTTATAATTGATGACAATAATTTGGCAGCAGCACTTTTTGAAAAAGTTGATAAAATTGCTGCACAACTCCAGAATGCACAGAAGTTGTGAGATTTTGTAGTCATTTACAAAGGAACGTAAAGAATAAAGTACCCATTTTCCCCAAGAGAAATGGAAATGTAATCTCCTAAGTAAAATCTATTCATGGTGGAATTTTTATTAGCTTTCTGTAATGGAAAGGCTATTAAATATATATTGTTTTGTGCTCCTGAATAGTTTTCACATCTTTGTAAGTGAAGACAAGAGCAGTATTGCATTATGAAAAGTACCATTCATGCATTGTAAGCACCAGTTCACAATGCAATGGGCTGGATAAGGCAAAATAAATTCCAAAGTCTAAATAGGGCAAATGTGTTAAGACGAATGATAGCTATGCTACTCACTCCATAGATGCTATGGAAAAGAACACAAAATTCTTGGGTTTCAAGCCAGCTTTTACTGAAATGTTTTTTAAAGCCATTTGTTTGAAAATTCGGTGACATCTAGTGGCAGATTCAGTTCATCACTCCTGGGCACTCACCCAGAGACCTCCATTTTAAGACAATCCCAAAAAGAAAGGTAAACTTGGCATTTTTGGTTCATAGGAAAGATGGAAAGATAATTTGCTGCAATTAAGAGAACACATTCTCATTTAATGAGTTGAGGTTAACAAGATGAGAACAAGACAGCTGAGAAAGAGAACACAATGCTGTACTCTGACCTTTGCATCTCTTTGTACTGGTGTCCCACACACACCTGAACAGAAATTATTTGTAGAACCACTTTATTATTTTGATGGTGATCATTAAATGATTAAATCCTTGCTAGTGTCTATTCTAGTAGCATATGAAAATGTCTCCATTATACAAAATGGTGGACAAAACTTTAGTTTTGATCCAATCCTACTCCGAGTGAAACAAACAGCTTTACTTACAGTATCTGATAAAATTTCTCTTCTTTCTCTAAGAAACTAATCCAATCGGATTCTGAAAATATTTAATGAGTCTTAATTTAGTTAACCATGCTTCCTTTATATGTCCCCACTAAGATATCACATACTTACATGGACAACTTCTCACCCCAAAATATGATGCTTCACATGAAGTATTTAGGCCAACTTTAACATCCAAAAAGTTTTTCATGAAGTGTGACAGAAACTAGAAATTGGAAAATCTGTGGATAATAGTTTAAAATTTTATTAAAAGTAACATTCTCATGAACCTATACTGGGTTCTTAAATTTAGTCAACAAAGCTATACACAAAACTACTAAGTCCCAAGCTTTGTATTACATCTGGGAGCAAAGCAATTAAGTCATCCCTTAGTCTGGTGTATAAAAATATCAATAAGTACATCAACACTAGACCAAAAGTAAGTAGTGGGTTCTTTTTATGAGAACAGAGGGAATGTTACCTATCCCAATTTGGATGGGAAGAGAGAAGAAATTACAATAATGAGGAAAGCCTTCTCTGACAAAATAACATTGATGCTGACACAGGAGGACAGAACAGAGGCTGATGAGGAAATTCATGATGGTCAGGAGTGGAAGGAACTTAGGCAGAAGGAAAGGGAGGTAGAAAAGTACAAGCTCAGGAGATTGTAATACATTACGTGAAAAGCAAATCCCTCAACATAAATTTTACACTAAAGGTCATCAGATACCTTTGAAGGATTCTAAGGGGAAAAGGGATAGCATCACGTTGAAATTTTAGAAATCTCACTTCTCATGGAGAACAAGTAGGGACTCCATGAGATCTACTAGTGTCACAGAAGGCTGTTAGAGAGGCAAAACTCACTGGATTCTGTGAAACAAAGTCAAGCCCACCTAGTTCTATTCTAAGTCAGCAAATTAGATGCAAGTACAACTTGAACGTAATATCTCACAAATTAGCCAATTATTCATTTTCAGCAATGTTGCAACTTCTAGTTATTTGATTAATCTAGCAAAGCATAAGATTTATTTCCTCCTACCCAACAACAAAAACAATAAAAAAATATGAAGAAAGAAAAGAAGATAAAACTGACAGTGGTGAGAGTTCTGAGGGATTCCCTAGTGCTCCAACTGTCCCAGACAGGTTGCCTAGACAGGGCATCCTCTTAGAACTAGACTCCCCACAAAGTTCAAGCAGAGGAGCAAAACACAGATCAAGAGAAGCAGCACACGGCTCAGGGAGGATTTCCAAACCCTACATGCAGTCCAGTCCCTCTGTGGGTGGCCAGTGGTTATTGCTTTAGGAAACTAGCAGAACAAACTCTTGGAAACTTACTCTCTTGCAGATCCCATTTAGAGTCAGGTTGCCCCAGCCTTCCTGAAGGAAACACAGTCCCAACACAAGCCTCACAGAGCAAAATCAAAGAATATGCACAGGGTAGATTCAACCACTAAAGGATTTCAGAAAGAGAACTTTATTTCTTGTTACTTTTGTACACATGGAGGAAGGAAGGGAAAGAAGGGCCACTACATAATATGCAGAGTAGGATAATATAGACCATGTTAGAAACTACTGTAGTTTTTAAGACAAGAAATATGGGTCTGAACAAAGGTGAATAGAGTGGGAAAGTATAACCTGACCTCAGAGATACTTAGGAGATAATTCAATAAGTCTTGCTCACCAGTGGCATATAGAATACAGAGAAATGGAAAATGCAGGATAATTCCACATTTGTGGCTTAGAAAGAGGCTAAGTGATGATGCTACCCACCAAACTGGAAATGTAGGTGAAGCTAAGGGGGGAAAGGAGCAAAAGAGAAGAGTAAAGTTTTTCAAGGTAAGCTGAATTTTCCATGGGGCATCCAAGTGAGTTGTCTAGGAGTCTGTTGAAAATCTGGGTCTGAGGCTTGAGAAAGAAGTCAGCTGGTGATCTGTGCAGCATTTAAATGATGAATAAATCTTAATGGAGACAGAGCCTACAAACCCAGTGGTTCTAACCTTTTGGAATTTACCTTTTCCATAAAGGGGGTAGAGGGTTTGAATAAAAAAGAACCTACTCAAGTTTTAGCCCCATTTTATTCTGTATTTCCAAATTCCTTTTCTTTCTTTAGTCTTTCCCTCTTGCTGGATTCTTAACTGTTCAAGATGGAGTTTCCTTATCACTCTACTACACATATCCCACATCAGCTCTTAGATGTGTACAATTCTTCTTTTAACCAACCCTTAAAGGAACTGTTCTGTTTGCTTTGCTGCGGGGTAAAGATAGTATAAACTGACCTCTGAGAAGCAGAATCTAACATATGCATCTATTCCAACTTCCCTTCCTTTTACAGGCAAAAGAGAGCATCTAAACTGTTCCTAGTGCAACTGGGTCACCCTGAGACAAATTTAGAGGACAGAACAAAATCAGTATGGGGACCATCAAGACTCCCAGTTCTGATTGAATCTTGCATCTTCTGCATTAACTAAAGACCCAGGGAGACAGGCCAAGTGAAGCATTCTGTGTTCCCACTAGATATCTGTCATTTGAATATCAGATTCCAATTTTGATAGTTAATGTCAATATTGACCCTGTGATACTGCCAATATTATTGAAACAAAATCAGGCCCTAAAATTTTTCACATAATCCTGTCGCGACCCCTTGCCCGCAAGGAAGACGCAACTCGAGAATCTTCTTTCAACAGTTTATTCAGGTCCCTGGATATTTCTTCTTCTCTCTCTCTGATGCCCCTCCCAGCCTTAATAAAGCATCCCAAGCCCCAATGCAAAGCTGCCACGTGGAGCTTTCTCACAGGGTGGTGAAAAATCATGTGCCAACTCTCCCAGATAAGGAGTTGTTTGTCACAGACCACAGCGGAGCCAGCGTCATCTTGTAATGGCGACCATAATCTGCAGACACGGCAGAAGCGGCTCACCACATAATCCAAAACAAATTTGTCATTCTTATTTATCCCTTATTATAAATAGGTCCATTTCTAATTTTAATTATTCACTGTGTCCCACAGGGGTGTGGAGGGGGGACTCTGTAGAGAATAGGAGCATTTGTCAATGGACATAAAATTAACATCTATTTAAATTTAACAAACTATTACAATATAATTTGTTCTATTTACTTTAATAAAGAGGGTTAGCATTTTGAAAATTTGCATTTGATTATTACTATTTATGAATATGAAAATACGTTTGCAAAATAAGAAATGATATATAATGCAACATTGTTTTAATAGTCAAGGCTGTGTAGCTGCATTTTTAAACTCACCAATTATTTAGCACTTATTATATGCTACTGCTTTGCTAGAAAAAGAGAGAAGAGTTAGTTTCTACCTTCAGAAAATACATTGTCTAGTGGGAAAGGAGGTCCTCCTAACCAGGAGCAATGACACGTGTGAAGTGTTTTGTTGCATGCATAAAAGTGATGAGGTGATAGGCTCTTTTAAGCCACTCTTAATTAGAAAAGTTACTTTGTGTGTAAAGCTTGACCCATGTCCACAGAGTCACTGGAACATTGTAAAGGTTCACAAGCATTCACATCTTTCAGTAGCATATAGCAATAACCCCCTTTCAGAAACGGTTGGAAAAAAACATACTAGAAGAATTTAAGTAACTTACTTATTTTCCAGAGTTAGAATGCAAAGAAACTGCAAATGGCACTGACATCAAAACACATGACCTTTCCACATTGTTCCCTTAAGTCTCAAAGTATGTGAAAGACAAGGGAGGAGAAGGAAGGAGGGAAGAAGGGGATAGGATTTCATTCTGTCCCTGAATAGAAAGTTAAGAAAGTCTTCACAGAGGCAGGGACACTTGAGCTGGGATTTGGAAAAAAAACAAAAAAAATCACCAGGAAGCAAAAGAGCAGGAGGAGTAAATCTCCAACAAAAGGAAAATATAGGCAAAATAATCAAGGCTCAGATACGCCCAGAATATGGTGACAACAACAGTCCAGTGTGATTGGAGAGGAGGAGTTCAAAAAGAGATGTGAGAGTACAGTAGGAAAGACCACACAGGTAATGTTGAAAATAATGGCTGGGAAAAGATTGTGAAGTATCTTAGACACTGTGCTAATTAATTTAATGTTCTTGATAACAAATTTGCTGTTTTAAGAAAGAAAGGGTCATGATTAGAGAAAAAAATATTACAGAATGGCAATTTAGAAAATATGTAGACAGGCACTGAGATGCCTGGAGAGAAAAACACTATTAGGAGGCTGTTTAATAAATGGTTATGAAATGAGGAGAACCAAGAGACAATGGGAGAAGAGAAAAGGAATCTCAGAGTCAGTTTTGACATCCTGTCAACAAGACTTTTTGATTGATTTCTGAGAGTGTGAGAAAAAGGAGTCCAAGATGGCATAGTTTCCATCAGGGATGGCTACCAAGGATTTCCATTAAGAGGACAGAAATGCAGAGGAGGTGGAGAATGTTTACGTGACCGTAAAAGTTAGCAGGCGAAGATGCCAATTAACAGCTCAGATATGAGGTTGGGTTGGAGACAGAAGTTTCTGGAAATCAGTGTAGTTGAGTGTATGGAAATAGTAAAAATATCAGTGTGTGTAGGCTTTGGTAATATCAGTGTCTGTGGGCTTATAAAAGGAAAAAACACCCGAAGGAGACTGAGAAACAGTGGTCAAAAGTTAAGAGGAACATTGAGAAAGGCTAATGATTCAGAAGCCAAGGATACTTTGCAAATGCCACACTGAAGTCCTGAAGGATGGGGGCAGAGAATAAGCCGTTAGAAAAATCAAAGGGAGATCAGCACAGTGGAGGAAAAGGCCCAGGGGGAAGAAGGAGAGGTGCCCTCTGGCTAAATTATATTGTTATATTGTGTACATGTACGAATATGTAACAATGAGTCCCACCATTATGTGCAACTATAATGTATCAATAAAAATATGGATAAAAAGAATAAGCTTATTGTATGTGAGAGAGGGAGGCTGTCAGGAACCTGTGGGAAGCTAGCCTCGGCAGGGTGATGGATGTGAGGAGTCTGGGCAAGCTGAGAAAGGCCCAAGTAGTTAGAACAGACTTATTTCTCTCTCTCTTTTTATTGTTGCATTATAATAATACAAAATAGTGAAACTTATTGTAATATATATGCGCAAAAGATAATTTGGTCAATTTCATTGCCCACTTCCTCCCCTACCTACGCCCTTCCCCCATCTCCATCCTTTATGGTATTGGTCTCCCTTCCTCTGCACTTCTGTCCTCTTAATGGAACTCCTTTGTAGCCATCCCTGATGGAAACTTTGCCATCTTGGACTCCTTTTTCTCACACTCTCAGAAATCAATCAATAAGTCTCATTGACAGGATGTCAAAACTGACTTTGAGATTCCTTTTCTCCCATTGTCTCTTGGTTCTCCTCATTTCATAACCATTTATTAAACAGCCTCCTAAAAGTGTTTTTCTCTCCAGGCATCTCAGTACCTCTCTACATATTTTCTAAATTGCCATTCTCTAATATTTTTCTCTAATCATCTCCCTTTCATTTTTCTGTGCCCCACCACACACACACTTTGCTCTGTCTAACTTCCACATGAGAGAAAATATTCAACCCTTGGATTTCTGAGTCTGCCATATTTAACTTAAAATGTGGTCTATATACATAATGGAGTTTTACTCAGCCCAAAGGAAGAACAAAATTATGTGGTTTGAAGAAAAATGAATGGAGCTAGAGAACATCATATTAAGAATCATCTAATTTGATTACAAAGAATAGGAATAGTATTGAGAAGTAGAGGGTTCAAGATCAAGAAAGTCTGCAATAGATCTGAGTATGTGGACATTTTTATACATTGAGAAGCTGTTAAGGGGTCAATGAAGAGACCTAAGGAGGGTCAGTTGGAGTCTTTCATTCAGAATAACATAACTTTCACTTTCTATATTGGTTTTCCTTTTGTCTCTTGCCAGTTTCTCTCTCAGAACAACTTCAGCTCTCTGGTGTTAGGAGTCCAGGGTAAATACTTTTAAAAGCAATGGTTGGCCCTTTTCAGGCTATCATTTTGTATAATCTCTTCAAACATAAAACCCATTATTTTTGCAATGTCAAGCAATCCAGGTCCCCAAATCAAGGTGTTTGGTGGCAGATACCTATAGTTTTAGAGTATGGCACCTCACCCACTGCCCTCCCTTCTCTGCTTCTTGTCAGACCTTTGATTTATAGATGTTTTCATATATATATATATATATATATATATATATATATATATATATATATATATGAAAACATCTGTAAATATATATATATATATATGAAAACATCTGTAAATATATATATATATATATATATATATATATATATATATAAATCTTATAAAGTGCTTTAGGAATAAAGCACTTCCTCATTAATTCCCTCTTCACTTACTTCAGGATTTATCCCAACTGCTACCAATAAACTGGTATTATTTATGATATGCAGTTTACTTCTACCCATTACAGACATCTAAGGCTGGCTCTGAAGGTTTTCCAAACCTAATTAAAGCCAAGCCCCTTTCTGTTCTCAGCTATTTCACAGAATACCTTAGAAGTGAATTTCAGAGGCACCAGAAGTTTCCCTTCATGCCATATGTTATGGTTTGAATGAGGTGCCTCCAAAAGTTCATTTGTAAGATAATGCAAGAGATTTAGAGGAGAAATGATTGGGGTATGAGAGCCTTAATCCAAATAGTGAATTAATCACCTGATAGGGATTAATTGAGTGGTAACTGAAGACAACTGGAAGAGGTAGGTCATATGCCTTTGGGGTATATATTTGGTGAGCTGAGCTTAGTCTCTCTCTACTTTCTGATCATCATGTGAGCTGTTTCCCTCTGCCATACTCTTCTGCCATGATGCTCTGCCTTACTTCCAGCCCCTAGGAATGGAGCTGGCTGTGTGTGGACTAAGACCTCTGAACTTGTGAGACCCCAAATAAACTTTTCCTCCTCTAAAATTTTTCTGGTCAGGTCTTTTAGTCACAGCACCCAAAAAGCTGACTAAAACACAATACAAGGACTTCCCACTAAGAGATGCTTGTATTAACCCATGTGTAGAATAAGCTTCAACTATCTTTATTTTTGATTAATATCTTAAATTCATATTGAAATTTCTGTGCATCTTTTCACAAACAAGTCATAATATGTGTCTACTTCAGAATATATTTTCTAAAAACATTGTAAGAACTGCCTCCCACCTTAATAAAATTTTAGGTATGCAGTTTCTATCTCAAGGAAGGTAGATGGACTGGTTGATTTGTAAATTCTTTTCCTATAATTAAGTATTCAGCATAATTAACTGTATTCTTGAGAGACCATAAGATAAGCTCCTATGTATTTGCTGCAGGCCTTTGTATTTCTCCTTACTGAAGGAAAAATTGGGGAAGGAAGAAATAACTTAAATTTGGAAAGCTTTTGAGGAAAATCTAGAAAGTCAGCTATCTCACTCTAAAACTCATGTAAACATTCCCAGCTAGAGATAATCCTTTCTGAGATGAAAGTGTGTTCTTTTATTTCATAAGATATCCCTGATGTTTGCCAGGTGGGGAAAAATGGTTCAGATAACATTGTACTTTATTCCTTCCAAATTGGCTCTAAGCAGTTCCAATGTCAGGACCTGACATAAATGACAAAGATTAGTGTTAGTTTTCCAAGGATTAATATAAAAATGCAGTCCCAAGCCTTGAAGAGTTTCACTTAGGCACCAGAAACATAGAATTAGATGGAAACAAATGGTGATGAGATTTCAGATAATAAGTTCTCATCCACAAAGTGAGAATAAATGGATTCCACTTAATCAAATGAGTAGCTGTTTCTTAACTCATTCTTCCCCTTTATTCAGCTTTCAAGCTAATACAAATGACTAGGGAGGGGACAGGTAACAGGTCGAGAATATTAATAGTGAATTTGAGCTATGAAAATATAAGGGAGGTAAGATTTGCTGTATATAAGCAAAAGGGAATTAGAGGAATTCCCATAAGAAATTAACAGTAAGAAATGCTTTCAGAAAAAAAAATGTTTTCTTCTATCTAAGAAAATAGAAAATATACAAAACTGTTTTTCCAAAAATAACTTAGGACTCCTTTTGCTTTCCTTTGATGAAGGGAAATAATGACCAATAATATCTTGCAAGCATTTGCTTCCAAAATTTCCTTAGCAGAGACATTTCCTAATTCTTTAGCCAATACATGGATCTGGGTTTTCATATTCAAAGTCTCTTATTAAATGAATCATTGCACTAGGTAACAAGTCCTTGACTCTTCAGAAAGCACATTGCCCACATCAAATACTATGAAGCACTGATTGCTTCACTTCAGATACTCTCTTACTCTACCAGCACTTAGCATTAGGAGGCAGCATGATGTGGTAAAAGGAATTTAGGTCTGGGAAGCCAGAAACAGGGGTCCTATCTCTGAATTCAACTAAAAAAGTGATTTTTTGTGTTTATAATCTCTTTGAAAACCATTTTCTGCATTTTTTTTGTTTCCTTCAGACTCTAAATAATTTGGTTTTCTTGTTACAACATAATTGGGCCTAATCATAATTATCACAACCAGTTAAGAATTCTTATTTGATGAGAGTGCTTCACCAAAAAAATAACCAAGAAACAGCGTTACATATTAACTCGTCATATTCTTTTCTAAATTGTCTTCAATTGCAAGGACAGCCATGATGATTAATGGAAGAGATAGATTATGTAATTTTTATTTTATATTTAAACTAGTTAATATATCCAGAAGGATTCTGCTCTTTCTAAAGTCTTAATTTCCATGTATTTCCATATACACCTTTGTTAGCAGCTGTTCTATTGTAATATCTTTGTTGGAGCACATAGGTATGATGGCATTAAGATCCACAAAATTCAGAGAGATAAATACCCTCTTAGCCTATTCCAGTCATACAGTACTTCTTCCTGTGGTGAACAGTTTCTGAAGAGTCATTAAAACACTATTTTCTCTGCATAACTAATAGCAGCATGGGGTTAAATCAAGTGAATAAATGACTAAATGGAGATCATTTTCTTAGAGAAATTGTTTTTTCATATTTATCTAAAGCTTGTGAGTTGTCTGGTATTTGTCTGACCCATCATCATTTTTAAAAATCATGAAGTAAACAACACATGTGCACACTGTACTCATTTGCATATATCACACAAAAGAGAACAGACATGGTGTCTTAGCAGAAAAACACTGCATTAGAGACAAATCTAGAGTTTTAGAAGGTGAATTAGATCATTAACCTCTCACAGTAATTATTCCTATGTTTTAGAGGGCACAGACCTCACCATGATGTTGTCATTCATTCATTAAACACACTCATTTAAACACCTGATAACACACTGAGTTCCTGGCAAAATGCTAAGACAATGAAAAGCTGGTTCCTAGGATGAAGGACCTCTCAATTTATGGAAAAGTATGTATCAGTACTGTGTGTTAAGTTTCATAACAAAAAGGTATGCTTTGGGGACTGGTGACTGCAGAAGTGAGCATCTGTGTTGAATGTTTTTCAATTGTCCTTCAAGATCCCCTTTCTGCTCTTCTCCACAGTACTCAGTGCTCCCAGGAAGCAGACCTTATGGCTACTTCCACAGCCTTGCCTTCTGTTTCCAGATTGGGCTCAGATACTGAAAGAAAGCAGTCAGAGGGTGTAAGGACACTGAGAACAGGTTATTTATTCCCCAGTTCCTCCTTGAGGATCAGCTGTGCGTTACATAGTAGACCACATCTCCTGTTATATGGTCATCTCCAAGGTAAACCACAGGTATTACCCTTCCCCTCCCACCTGGCTAGAAGTAATAATGGCTCCCAATTGTTGCTAGTCCTGGGGCCTGCTTTATCTTTGTGGTTTTCCCCTTAATCCTGTCTACATCTTTATTGAAAATTTCTATAATAAGCTCTCTTCAATTTTCTCACTTTGGATGTGCCATCTGTTTCCTGTTGGTTTCTTGATACATCACCCAAGCCAGACTAGGTTCTTAAGGATCACAATTAGGAATACAAAGAATAGAACCTCATCAGAGAGAAAAAAAAAAGATAAATAGAAAAATAAAGGTTTGGAAAGTAAACTTTGAATTCGCATGAAAGTAGAATCCAAAGAAAATCTGTTATATCTGAAGCACCATGAATCAGTCAAAAAACAAGAACTGGAAAACGCAGGGCTCAGTGTGTGCTGGTCAAGAGAGTTTGGGTCTCATTATGAGTGTACTTCTTTTTCCCTGAAACATTTCATTCAGTACAGTTTCAAAAGGCCACAAGAGTGTCAGTTTGGAAAGTCAAAGGACAGAAAAGGAAAACTGGAGACGGAGCATACCTATCGGTGTATTAAACACACAGTAGAAAATTGATGCACATCTAGACCAAAGTTATGCCAGACAGCACTAAAGGAATATAATAGAGGGGACTATGTTTGGTAGCACTTTGTGATCAATTGACTATTGGGAGAAAGGTAATGAGACATACTGGCTTAGATGGTTGGAAAAAAATATTTACTGGAGATATATAATGTGTCAAGCCCTGGTTTTAGAGCACTGCATGCATTGAATAGTTTTTATCTTCACAGTAATTCCTTAAAATAATATTTTATCCTTTTTTTCCCTGAATGTATCAACGAAAGAGCAAAGACCTTAAACAACTGGCCCCAGGTCACATAGATAATAGAGAAGACAAGATTATAGGAGGTGGGGGAGGTAGAAGAGGGGGCTTGAGAGAGATTAGGAGATCAGATGGAAATAATTGGTCTCTGATGATTGTAAGATGTTCAAGCAGAGAGACAAAATAAGCAGTTGTATATACTATCTTGGGTTGTAGGCAATATAGAAATAAAATGACAAACAAACTTGAACATTTCCAACACACATTCTTTATAAGTGAAGTCCCGGGAGAAGATGTGAGTATCTAGGGAGATTATGCAGAATGAAAAGAAGTTTGAGATTAGAAACCAAGGCAACATCAACATTTAAGGAATAGAGAAAGGGAGGCATGAGCAGTAGACCCCACAATCCAACCGGATCCTAAACCCCCTCACTTATTTTCCACCTTTCCTCACAAAGAATCATCTGCCCAGATAACGAATCTACTTCCTTTGTAGTTTGCCTGCTCCAAGTAGCTCTCTTTGGAAGGTGCTATCCCCACATTCTAACCATCCAAACCTCTCAGTCCTCAGGAACCATCTCAATCCTGACTGCCTCACTGGACATTGGTCCCAATTATACGTCCTCAGGATCTCAAATCACACTTCTCTGAAGCATTCTGTAGGATTCTCAGCTCTTGGTAGATATTTATCTTTCCTATTGCCTATCTTTGCTTTTATCTGTAGAAATATATTCCCAGATATATAAAGACTATCTAAAGGAGAAAACACTCCTCATTTTATATCTCATTGCTTCCAGGATAGTACCATGAACATGGTTCCTCTTTGGTGAAAATTGAGTGCTTACTGATGTCGTGTTGACTAGGACTAGATACTATCTATGTTACTTAAATACCATCTCTACAAAGCCTCCAGGAAACACTGTGAAACAACTGAAATCTGTTCCTTGCAACCTTCTCATTTCTCAAATGTTCCATATCTTCATGTTTATCAAGACCATCTTCTCTGAGGAACTACACTAAGTGCAGCAACTTTTCTGATCTAGTTCCTGTCCCAACTCATCTGACCACAATTCCTGTCTCAGTGCCATCATTTTTGCAAACTGAGGATTAATGCCAGGAGCCATCCATAAATTGTGCATGAACCAAAAGGACATGGTATCTATTAGGCAGGAAAAGTCTGCCATGGGGAACTCCCAGTGGCAACCCTGCTGGTTTGAGACTGCCCAATTCATATGACTTCCTATCTAGCTCCACCCTAAGTTCAGCATGTCATCTAAGATGGGATGACCTGCTAGGGCCACACAGCCTCTTGGAGATGTGTATGGCTTGCCTAGATGCCAGTCAACCTGTTTGCCACACCGAGAAGGAAGACTCCTTCCTCTGAAACCTTATCCCTGCCTTTAATGTACTCCCCCTTAAATAAAACAACTCAGTGAGACCCTGTTTCTAAATAAAATACAAAATAGGGCTAGACATGTGACCCTGAGTTCAATCCCCGGTACCCACCACCACTAAAACAAAAGAATCCGAGCCATTTTTCATTGTTCAGTTCTAGCTCCTATCAGGACTGGAAGACCTATCAGCTGCTTCCTTTTATATCTAATTTCTGGCTCTGTCTTTATTTCTTACTTATTATTTTAGACTTTCTATTTCTCAGGCAGCTTACACCTTCTGAGCAGGAATCTTCCCTGGCTGAGTGCTGGCTACCCAGCAACAGTCTAGCTAGCCTGATTTTTTCCCCTCCCCAAAGGTAAAATTTCCAGGCTCCATTTAGAAGCAATATACTAAACCTATAAGCATAATTCAGTGTTCAGTATTTAGACACTTCAGAATGTATTTTGAGACAAGCATGGCTTGTTATTTTCTCCAACTCTTACTAAGATGCTCCTACTTTCTAGTTATTTCTAGGATCTGGACCTGAAACCATAAAATATTAATGTACTTGGAGTAGAATTTCCCCATCTTATAAATGCTGTATTTTACATTTCTTTTCATGTATCTTTGGACCAATTTTAGGAATAAAGTGCAATTAACTTAGAATATATACTAGGAAAAATGCCTTACTCAAATTTGTGCCATCTCATATGTTTGGCATAAGTGAACCATTCACTAGCCTCAACTTTAAATCCTATAAATCTTAATGTCTAAAAAACGTGCGAGTTTAAAAATGTTTGCTTTGTCGTCAAGAAAAATTGTGTGTGCTTTTTGTATAATGTGTAATTGTCTGTGTGTTATTAAAATGACATATGTAAATGATAATATTAATAAAATACTAATTTGCACTCCAATAATGTTCTCCCACTGATAGGCAAATGCTAGGAAAGATATGTTGACATTATTTCTGAAGCAGTTATAGCTCATTACAAGAACAGCAAAATCTTCTGTCCTTTTCCTAAAATAACACCACAATTCCAAAGATCATCATCCATTATGATTTCATCTAAAGAAAGAAATTATATTGATTGTCATAAGTAGCTCTAGAATTAATAAAGTTTGTATTAAATGCCATCTCTCACTAATTAGCTTTTCATTTTGAGACTTAAACTTCTCCCTAATTAACTTTTTGTTTTTTAGGGAATAAACTCAATATTTAAGTAATCCACATAGCTATATCGATTTTAAATATCTAGATAAGTATGGAATTTTGAAAAGCTCTGTGCTGGGAACAGGTTTAAGTTTTATCTTCATTTTTTACCAGCTTAAGTTATTAAATCATGATTTTTCTCACCTGGAAACTGAGGACCTTAATAATGTGCAAATCACAAGACTACAAAGATCCAATTAACCACTAGGTGTAAAAAATAAAGTGTTCTTAACTGGAAAAAACCTGCACAAATATAACTTACTAACATTACTCTAGGTCTTTAAAGAGCTTAATAATTCAATGTGATAGAACAGAGGGAAAGTGAGTTTTGGAGTTCAACACCCCTTTTTAGTTATGGAAATTTGGGTCAATTACTAAAATCTAATGCCAAAATTCTCACTGAAGTTATTTCCACAAAGGGTGCAGAAAGCTACAAGATAATATTATTTCAGCCATTATTTAAACCATAACAACTAAGAAGAACACTGAACAATTATAACGTTTTGTGAGTCTGAAAACCGAAGCCACAGGCAACCAAATGAACTGACTACCAAAGAGTGATAAGCCCATCTGAGGAGGCACCAGATGCTGCAACTGTTTCACCTTTGGTAGAGCACAGAGAAAGAAGTGACTACTCTACCCACAGGTAGGAAGAGAACAGACACACAGATAAAAATTTAAAAGCTAATGTGACAATCTATGATAACTAAAGCCCTACTTAATACATGTTCTAAAACACTGAAGTAGACTAAACAAGTCCACTTGTTCTACTACTAAAAATTTGTCCCTGAGGCTAATGTCAAGTTTGTCTAGCTAGAACATGGCCAAGCCTTAAACCCTGACCCAGTTGGAATGTCAGAGAACAGGAAAGAGATGGGCAACTTTACTCCAAGAGAGCTGGACAAAGCTCTTGAACAAAGAAACAGCAGAGAGGGAGCATATGATGAAACAAGACTGTGATTGCCCTAACAGTACAGCCCAGTTCAACCCATCCCCTCAACTACACTGGGCAAGAAGAAGGCACATGGAGTCTCTGTATGTAATTTTCAGGGCACAGTTTCCTAACGTGGTAGCAAATATTATCTAATCAATGCTCTGAAATTTAACCAATTAAATTATTCTCCCTCTACTTTGAGGGAGAATTGAAGACAGAGGGTAGACGGGAAGAGACTGCAGAATTTCCACACCAAGACACCAACATTATATGTATAGTAAATAATTCATACAGAATAGCAACCTCTGAGTTTTTAGAAAGAGGTATATTTTCTTCTCTGGCTTTCTTTCTATTATTGTAATAACCTCCTGACCTCCCCCATATTATTCTCAAATATTTGATTTATCACAACTCTTATTATCTTAAGAGTTATTTGTTTTAGGTTTTAACTCTCCTAAAAGATAGTAAATTCTTTGGCAAAGGTACAATGCCTTAATCCTGTTCATGTTCCCTACTTGATTTCCTATCAGTATTGCTTAATGGAATTAATCTCCCACTAAACTTCTCCAACAAACACCAAGCCAAAAGGAAAGAACTCAGAAGCCTTGTTTTCCTCTGACTTGGCTAACACATTATTGACTCTGAGACAGAAAGTAAATTTACGCTAAGATTTTCTTACTTCTTAGGAAGGTACTTAATTACAACTATATTTGTACTTTCAAAGTTTTCAGTGGAGAATAATGGTCAGTCACAGATCTACTGGACTGGGTGACAGAAATTCCATTTGGCATCATTTATTATATCCAAACGTTATTACACACTCTCATTAATTTTGTCATTTCAGCTGTGAGAGATCTCATCTTATGAAATGACTTAGAGGAAAAAACTGAAAAATAATTGGCTACCCTTCTGGTTCCCCTGTGGAAAGACCCATCAGTTGCAAATCTAAAATAACTCATCATCAAAATCAGATCACTCATCATATCAAAAATTATAAAAGCTGTTACTTCCCCCATTAAATATCTAGAAGGGAAGAAAGATCGTCTTTATAACTGATTGTAAAGGCACTAGCTGTCATAAATATTGCAGGATATGAAAATGATTTTTCATGTTGAACAACTAATGTGTTCAGTTTCCTATAATTTTTTAACTTTTAATTATTTAATCAACACATAAAATTTATATGTATTTGCATAGTACTGTGTGATGCTTTGGTACATGTATACACTGTTGTCATCTTCAAATTAGAACTAGCAGCTCTATCACCTCAAACATGTATCATTTCTTTGTAGTGAAACATTAAAAATCCATTGCCATAGCTTTTTTGAAATATACAGTACATTTATTACCCGATAGTCACTTACTGTCCAAAATAGCACCAGAAATACAGTGTTCTCTGATGATAAAGGAGACAGAACAAATCTCCCTCAGGACCAAAGCAGAGAACTGCACAATGCTATAGGGAGTTTGAGGTTTCTTCCCTAGTTGTTTTGGTGTTTCTTTTTTTTGTTTGTTTGTTGCAGCTGGTCTCCTGACTGGTCTTTCCCTCTAAGGGTATAAACAAGGTTTTGAGACCCAGTTGAAATAGACTCTACATCCTTGATATATTGTTGCTTGTTTGCATAAGTGTTGGGGAAATACTCCTTAAGTGAAGCAACAATTTGGCATTGAGTTAGAAGTTCTAACCAAGTATTCTGCACCATCCAAGACCACAAAACGCTTCTAAATTGAGCCATTCTCTGACTTGCTAACCCAGAGCTCCTTGAATGCTGAACTACTAGTTCTCTAACAGTTTTGATTACGCCTCTTCCTCAGCCACTGTTGGCAGCTCCTATTCTAGAATCTTATATATTAACCTTAACTAATATTTGCTCAGAAGGATCCTTTTCACTTTGCTAATCACCAAAGCTCAGATTCCAGCCTTTTTCAAGTTTGGTCTAACAGAACTGACCTTGTTCCTGAGTATGCTTCAGAACAACCAAAGCCCTACCAATCTAGGTTCCCATGTCTCTAAAGAGAAAGCAAATGTTAATAAGAGTTTCAGATCAGTACATTTACTATTTTATAAGAGGAAAAAAATGAAAATAAGAATAAAAATGTAAAGAAAAATTACCCCCCAAAATTATATGTATATTATATTTTATTTCTTGGAATTCTAATCAAAGCTGAAAACCTTTGGCAATCTGTTTTACTCAAGGAGACCCCACATCCCACCATATAATTTACTTATGTTTACTGGAGATGCTTTCCTATTGCAGTGACTTTGAAAGTAAACTTGTATTATTTGCTTTATTTAATTTTATTTTATAAAATCAGAATATGATTCTCATGGTAACATAATTAAATATCTCCTGCTGCTCAAGTGAGGTTATTTTATTTTATTTTATTTTTTTAATACTTATTTATTAGTTTTCGGCGGACACAACATCTTTGTTTGTATGTGGTGCTGAGGATCGGGCTGCATGCATGCCAGGCTAGTGCGCTACAGTTTGAGCCACATCCCAGCCCCCAAGTGAGGTTATTTTAAATAACAATTATTTAAAATTATTTTAAATAACAATTGTTATTAAATTTTTCTATGACAACATAAAAACAAAATCTGGTAGAAATTATGGAGAAATGAATCGTGACAAAGAGGACTGTAATCTGACTCTTTTGCATTCAAGTAATCGTTATTTTGAAATAATTAATTTTAATTAGAAGTACCAAGCATTTGCAAAATTAATCTGTGCACATTTTAGAGATATAACTTAAATATTCTAGTAAACTTAGTGGCATAATCAACAATTCATATATCTGCCAAAAGACATAACCTTCATTTAATGCAAATTGACCAACAGCCTAATTCATGTTTAAAATACAAACTATTGTATTAGGATCAAAAGGTCTAATGTCTCTGAAGGGAATCATAAGAACTTGAAACTAGATATATGAAAAATAGAAGGTGCTTGGTTTTTCAAGTATCCCTGCCACACTACTATTTCATCTTAAATGTCAGGTTCAGGGGGGTTAAATGTTAGAAGTCCATAAAGTTGTAAGGTAAAGGTCTTGGATATATAAATATATTAAGTAGCTCTTAAGAAAAATTTTTATTTTAAAATTAATTTTAGATAAAAAGGAACATTTTGAGAAGAAAACCATACTCATCCTTCTTTTTTATTCATAGGGAAATAATAATTATTTAGTCAACCTTTTTACTATTTAATATTTATGAGAGCAAGGGGTCTGGAAGGAGGGAAATGGCATTTTCCTTATTGCTTATTTCACATTTCAAAGAGAATCTTTAAATTTGAAGATGAAAATATAGCATCATTTCTTATAGAATACTTATACTGTACTTGACATAATATCAATAAGCCCAAGGGACTTACTGAGAAATACAAAATCATTTCTATATAATGAGAAAGCCAATGCTTCCACTGAATTTAGACTTACAGAAGTACAGGCTTTCAAGCATCCCTTAAATTTTTCTCCTTTCTTCCTCCTACACTTTCATCTTTTTCTTTCTCTTCCTTTAGTTTCTTTGCACAGAGGGTTTTCATAGAAGAGAAAATGAAAAACTTGCACTTTCAGGACAAAACAGTAAGAAAAGGAGACAGTCTGTGTGCACAGGGCTGCCAAGGGAACTAAAGAACACAACAGAGAATAGAGGAAAGATCTTACTTGGACACCAGAGGCTTAAAAAGAAACAAGACTGAGTGATAGAACTAATTTCTACAACTGTTCCTGTGTTCTTTAACACTAGACACTGAAATAAATATTCAGTCATCTCTAGGTTTCTCTGGAGCCATTGGGATTGCACAGGGAGAGGCAGCTGTTGAAGCTAAGCTTGGCTTCACACTCCTCCGCCTCTGTTCCACTTAGGGCCGTGTTAACCAAGCCTGCAGATGTTGACTGAAACAGGCAGGAAAATGTCCTCAGGGTCAACTTTGCATCCCACTTGGCTCTGAAATATTGTAATTTTAGAGACCCAGAAAAATGTAATGATTGCAATACTTGCCTTATGTTAGAAAAACCATGAAAGCATATCCTGAATAGATTCCACTTTACTCTTGTTTTCCATCAATTTCATAGTAGGACAACTTTGAATGAATTTACTGTTGATCACCTTTTAATGATATGGAGAGCAAAAGGAGAGACAGGATGGTTAGAAAATATTTAGCTCTGCATACATTATTCTAATAACACTTCAAGAAACTGTTTGAGGTGGGAACTATTATTAGCCCTTATGCGGTGTTTTAGTCAGCTTTTCCACTGCTGTGACCAAAAGGCCTGACAAGAACAGTTAGAGGAGGAAAAGTTTATTTGGGGGCTTATGGTTTCAGAAGCCTTGGTCAAGGACTTAGTTCATTGATGGCCTACTCTATGGCTCTGGGCTCAAGGTGAAGCAGGACATCATGGTGGAAAGGTGTGGTGAAAGAAAGCAGTTTAGGACATGGAACCAGGAAGCAGAGAGAAAGAGAGCTCTGTCCAACAAGGACAAAACAATACTTTAGAGACACACCCTTAGGGACCCACCTCCTCTAGCCACATTCTACCTCTCTACAGAGACCACTCAGTTTATTCCTATCAGGAGATTAATTCACTGATTGGGTTAAGACTCTCAACCCAATCGTTTCATCTCTAAACATTCTTGCATTGTCTCACACATGAACTTTTAGGGGATACCTCATATCTAAATAACAACATAAGAAACTAGGTTTATGCAGGTTGAATAATACATCCAAGATGACACAATTATAGTCTCAGGTAAGGATTTGGACATACTCATCCAACTCAGAACCAACATCCTGAGGATGAGCTAAAGCTGGTCAGGTAGATTGAAAAGATAGGTTAGCACAGTCTTTCTCAAAGAGTGATATATACAGCATTACTGGTCTTGAAGACAAACTTTTGGTGATATTTAGACAGAACTTTTTATTTTTTAATTAAATTTATTTATTTACTCTAATTTGTTTTACATGACAGCAGAATGCATTTCAATTCATAGTACACATATAGATAGAACTTTTTATTTACTACTAATATATTTATTATGATGTGTGAATGATTAAGACCAGCTTATTAAACAGTGTTTTGGGATGGTTTTACTTAGAATGAAGATAAGTTTTTAAAATAAGTTGTTTAAAATCTACTAAAAAGAAAAACATGAGAACATAAGAGTAGATGGAAAGTGAATGAGGGAAAAGGTATAAAGATAACAAATGAAATTTGGGAAACACAGAGTTGAGGCACTCCATTAAGAAATCACTAGTACAGAGTTGTGGGGACTGGAAAGCAGATAATATTTTAAAAAGCAAATAATTCATTATGACTAAAGTAATGATAAAGGGGATAGAAATAAGACCTGAGAGGGTAAGCATGTTAAAAAAAATTAGAATTGGAAATCCTGGATACAGTTGGCTAGGGCAGTTTGCATTACAAAAATATACTCTAGCTATAAAGAAGAGAAGGAATTGGAAGATAAATTGTTGAAACAAGAAAGCCAGTTAAGACACCCATTAGGATGTCTACTACAAAAAGAAAAAGAAAAACACATCACAATTGTTGGTGAGCATGAGGAAAACTTGGAATTTTTCCAAGTGAGAAGTGAAATGCTTCCACTTCTATGGAAAACAAGTCAGCTCCTCAAGGTATCAAAAATAAAACTACCCTATGATCCAGCAATTCTAGTTATGGATATATACCTAAAATAACTGAAAGTAGGGATGCAAAGAGATGTTCATAAAGCCATATTCACCATAGCATTCTTACAATATCCAAAATTTGAAAGCAACCCAAATATTTATGGGTTAAAAAACATATAAACAAAATGTGATACACACACAAACACATATACACATATGCACACACACAATAGAACATTACTAACCTTTTAAAAAGGAAAAGAATTCTAGCACATGTTATAACATAGGTGAACCTGGAAGACATTGTGTTAAATGAAATTAGTCAATCACAAAGGATTGTGATTCCACTTATGTGGGGAAGTTAGAGTAGTGAAATTAACAAAGAAAGAAAGTAGAATGGTGGTTGCTAGGGCCTAGGAGGAGGAGAGAATGGGCAGTTGGTGGTCAATAGGACAAGTTTCAGTTTTCACAAGATCAAAAGAGTACTGCAAATGGGATAGTGGTGGCAACAAAACAATGTGACTGTCACTAAACTGTACACTTAAAACAATGGTTAAGATGACAAAGTTTGTTATATTTATTATACAACGTTGTTCAGTTTTTAAAATTAGGGAAAAAAAGAGAAACCATTACAATAACACATACATACACTGACCTATTAGTCAAGACTTTAACCAAATAAAGGATAGCAAACAGTGATTGACACCTGCTCAGAGAGAGGCCTGGGTGACAGGATGGCCACTGCAGATACTGAGTAGAATATTTTACTCATGGATCCATGCATTAATTTTCAGGATAATTAATAAATACTTACTGAATACTAGGCACTGAGAATGAAACAGACCCCTTTCATTTTCCAGAAGTGTCAGGAAAGATGACTGCTTTTTCTATGAGCTCTTTGGTTATATCTAAGTCATGAGTCCAGGCAGCACTCTCCATCCCCAGTCCATGTTCTTAGCCATGGTGTACACAGAGTATGGGGTTGCCAACTTTTTTTTTTTTTAATAATGAAAGGGTAGGGTTGGGGCTGTAGTTCAGTGGCAGAGCACTTGCCTAGCATGCATGCGGCACTGGGTTGATCCTCAGCACCACATACAAATAAACAAATAAAATAAAGGCATTCTGTCCATCTGCAACTACCAAAAAAAAAAAAAAGGAGGGGGCAGTTTAATTACCATTAATTCAGCAAAAAAGAAAACTCTAACAAACCAATAGTAGTCAACTTCTAGTATTAATTTTAAAGAACAATCCGATAAATACAATAGATTTAATTTTAACTCAATACATGGGCCTTATTTTTTCCTATTTTATTATTTTTTTTTTTTGCTATTGTTATAGTTAAAGCAATGTCCCAGGGTTTCATAAATTGACTTCCAGACCACTCACATATAACCCAATCAAGCCTTTATTGAAGCACACTGGTGGTGACTGACCAGAACATAAAGCTGTTCCCCTGATCAGCCCCAAACAATTGCAAGGGCACTCCTTATAATAAGCCTGAAAACCACAAAAGGGATGTTTGGGGGTCTAGCCAATGCAAGCAAGCCAAGTTACAGAAGTGGGAGAGTGCAGTGAGGATGCTTAGCCAATCACAATTAGCCAAGTCACCCCAGTTACAGCAACAGAGCCCCATTACCCTAGTTACAGAAACAATGCCCCATTAGGTAGTTCCATGTTCTTAAGGGTTTCTATAGCAAAAGGAAAACAAAACAGCTTGCCCCAGTCATGACCTTTCTATTTGGCACGGTTGTTTTATAAAATGGAATTACTAAACAAAATGGAGTCACTTTGGCTTGACTATCATACCATGAAATAATAAAAATATCTTTAACCCATGAAGTCCCAAGTTTACATTTCTGTGTATTTCCATGAAATTGACACAAATGGATTAAAGTAAACTAGAAATCATATAATCTAGAGCTAACTACATAATTTATCATTAATACTATTAGTAAATATTAATGAATACTATCATTACTCATTCACTTATTACTTTTCTAGAAAGAAAAAGAACCCTAAAAGCATAAATATTTATTTCAAAGTTATCATAAATGGAATATTTATTGCTCCGTTGAAGTTTTTTAGGTGTTCCACAAATGGAGCAATGGGACCTAAGGAGTTAAGGATGTTTAGTTCTCTCCAGACATTCCTCTGAATTAGCATCTAGAAACTAATGGACTATGTTACAGAGAACTCCTCAAAAGTTTGGGTCACATTATCTCTGCCTTCCTTAGAGTAAGTAAAACCTTTGTAGGCTTCCCATTTGGCTGTCTTTGAACATTAATACCTATAAATAACAGACATAAAAATTGTAATTCCTATAAAATAACCAAGAAAACAGAGTCCTTCTGGCCACCAAATAATAAATCCAACTTAAGTTCATTGACAAACTCTGATTGAGTAACCTTTATGTACCAGGAAATATGCTAACTACTAGAAACAAAGAGATGCTTCCAGGATGGATGGACATATTATGTACTACACAAACTGGGATACTTTTGAGAGTGAAAAAAAAAATAATACTTATGCCAAAGCAATTTAAGATACAGTCATTCCATGTTAGGAGTTCACAATTTGTTAAACAGTATAACCAAAATGTTATGAAAACTCTGAGGATAGAGCAATTAATTTGGGAACTAGGAAGGCTGCAAGGCAGTTATTAGGAAGCAAGGTTTTCATTGGATCTCAAAGAACTACTAGGCTTTCACCTATAGGAAGAGAAAGAGAAGTACATTTTAGAAATTGTAGAGAGTTCATTAAAATGTTGGCCACGGTCCTAATATTGCCAATTACACCAGAAACTATTGAACGTTCATGAAACAAGTATTGTTGTATCTCTTACTTTTATGAACTCTGTAATTTCTTAAATATAAAAACAAAATTTTAAAGACAAAATAATGAACAAGATGTTCCCCCTGGACTATAGAATACATACACAAGAGCTACACTTGAAAACACTACCAAAAAGGAAAAGGGAAGGATGGAGCCAGGCAACGTTCCTGTTATCATTCCATAGGATTTTTAATCTCCAATTACTTTCAACATAAAATTCTGGCATCCACATATGTTACAAGGATGAATCTACAGAACAATTACAGTAGGTTATGTTTCAGATTCAAGAACCATATTTCCAGTAGGTACTATCTTTTGTGTGTCTGTATTCATTAACAAAACACAAAACTGGTCTGGTTTATAAAATTCCTGAGCTATTTTTTATATCACAATGTTAGTGACTTTCCAAAATTTATGTGTCAGTGCCTTCCAACCCACACCAAAGGTTAAATAAATACCTGAATGAAATTTATGTATGATACCTCCTCCACTGTAACATTTTACAACTCTTCAAGTTTGTCTCCTTCTCATGACCATCATAAACTAGAAAGCCTGCCACAAGGCTCTTTATTTTTTATTGCTTTGTTAATTTGAGGCATCTTTAGAGTTTTAGCTAAACATCATGGTAGTTGGATCCTCATGTCAGTATCACTAAATCAGGCAAATACGTACAAGTACATCATTCTAAATTTGACTTTAAAGCAGTGTTTTGAAGAGTACAAGAAGTCCTAATCTTCTCTGAAGGAACCAAGGAAACACCATCTCCAAGAAAACCAGGGAAAAGTTGGAAAACTAATGTATGACCTCAGCAAGGCCAACAACTCAACCATACTGTAGCTCAACCACTAAAACTATATTCAGAGATCATAAACTTTTGTAATTAGAAGGGTCTAGAGAAGTCATTTAATGCAATCTTAACTTGACCTCTAAATCAAAGCTCAGAAAATCAAAGACCACAGAATCCAGTTATTATCACTTACTTGACTTATTTTAAAATAGAACATTTTACTTGCTTTTCAAGAATCATACATAATAAATACATATATAATAAATATACACATTTTGCTAGAATAGCCAATCTCCTTATCTATTAAGGGAGTGTTAAGTATGGTAGACCTGATTTATTTTGTTATAATTCAGTCCAGTTATCAAAGCTTCAATTATGAGAAAAAAGGAATTGATATGAATAACTGGCTCAGTCCCACAGTTATAAGTAGGTTGGGATGTGTCAATCATTCCATGCCCTCAAAATGTGATGAAGACACAATTTCAAATCCATGATTTTGCCGGCTGGGAGCCACATAAAGGTTAGTGGATTTTAAACATATTTGTATGCTTAATAAGTAAAAATTCTTCTACACACATTCAATAAAACCACATGTACATTTTTCTCATTTCTCTGTTAACAGAATCATCTAACATGGCTCAAATCACAAAATACCATTAAAAATAAGATTTTTTTCTGTGAAATGTGAATTATAGAAATAAACATAAGCTAAATGGATTTAACCAAGTCTGTCTACCTGAAATCCATGAACCTGAATCCTTAGTAAGAGATGGAAAGTAGTTTCTTTTTTAAGAAAATACAGTTAATAAAATTTGTTTTTTTTGGGAAAATAGAACTCTTAATCACATACCATTATAATCATTGCAACACCTGTTTCTCTCTCCTTGCTCTCACTGCAAGATCGGATTTCACCAAGAAACAGAAGCAGTTGGAAAAGAATATTCACAGCAATTTACAGCATAAGTACACCTGTGCTTATAAACCCTCTCTTTCTCTTAGGTGTGGGTGCACCCTCTTCTCTCCCCTCAGAAGCCAAACTCTCCTTTCATACACTGAATCCTAATCCTCTCAGCTTCTCTGCAAATCATTCCAATGACTATTTACCATTCACTTTCAATGGATTTCCCTTCCACCCAAAATCTGCCATTTTATATACATCAAAGGAAAGGAAGGAAGTGAAAAGTGGAAAAAGGAAGGGAGGGGATAGATAAGAGGATGAAGGGATGGGGGAAGTAAGGAGAAGAGAGAGGAGAAAAGTAGGAAGAAGAGGGATGGGAATAAGAAAGAGAAAATTAGTTAAAAAAAAAAACCTTCCATGTCTCTTCTACTACCGCCCTTATCATGTATGTCTCACCTTCTCAAGACTCGTCTCCTTTAGTCTGGGATTCCAGAAAAGAATTTTCTGTCCTCAGATCTCCCACAGAACCCAGGAGCTAGTGCTTATTATTATAAACAACACCAGTCAACCAGAGGTTCCAACTCCAGTCCTATGAGCAGTCAAGGAAAGGATTAAAGGAACTCAGAGGGGAACCCAAGCATTGCAGCAGCTGATCACAGCAGAAGAGGAGTGGGTAAAGCTGTAAATCCCCACAACCTAATATCAGTCCTGTCCTACAGTTACTGACACTCAGCCCAACTACCTCTATCTCTGTGTACTACCCTAAAATGCAATAAGCAATTGGAGTTCACACATTTTTTTTTGTAGTGCTAGGGATCAAATCTAGAGTCCTGACCATACTAGGCAAGCACTCTACCACTACATTCCCAGACTAAGGGGAATTCACACTCTCCTACTGGCCCTACACCTTTGGATTTTATCCAGCAACTACTGCCCCAACAGGCTTGGTATGTGTGCAACCTAACCATTCACTCTACAATTTTGTTCCAACAACATTCTCCTATTTACAGCAAAACTTCTTAACAGAGTTATCTTTATTTATAAATCTTGCTTGGAACTAAGTTCTCATCTCTCCAATGTCAAATTTGATATAACCCAAATGAAGTACTGAGTTCCTTTACTAAACCTCTTGCCCCAGCATGACACATCTTGTTTACTCAGATCCAGAACATTGGGACAATCTTTGATTGCTTACATTATCTTACTCCCAACATCCAATCCATCAGGAAATTCTGCCCCCACCCTCCATCTTCAAAATATGGCAAAAATCTAGTGATTTGTCATAACCTTTCTTGTTATTATCCTGTTCCAAAACAATCTTGTCCATTGCCTGGATTTGGACTAGCCTGATACACTATTTGGGCCCCAATATATTTATTCATATAGCATCCAAACTAATTTTTTTTAAAGAAAACATGACTGGCTTCCTATTGCACTCGAGTGAAAGCCAAAGTCTTATTACAGTGTCCACGGTCCTATAAAATTCGAACCATCCCACTGCCTTGCTGACATCTGCTACTCTTCCAATCACACAGGACTCATCCATCTGTCAAGCACACTCCTTGCTCAGGACATTGCTCTTCTTTCTCCTTGGGACGCTCTTTCAATAAATACTTTTGCATAGCTTGTTCTCCGCCTCCTTAGGTTTCCTAAAGAGGGTTTCCCTACCTACAACACAAAAAAAAGAGCTGCTCCCAACCTGTGTGCACTAGCAGTTTCTGTTCTCCCTCACTCTGCTTCATTTTCCTCCCATAATGCTTAATGACATTTGACATATTATGTAATAATTTTATTGTTTATATTCAACCATGAGAAATGGGAGGTGCATTATTGCAAGGACTTTTCTTTGCTCTCTACTGTACCCCCAGGACTTAGGACAACACCAGTTATATTGTACATGTTCATTATATATTTTTTGATCAAATACATAAATATTAAAATGACACAAAAATTAAACCCTATTTTCTTATATTCCAATCACAGTTTAACTAAAATCAAAATTGTTTAATATTCCTATGGAAAGTCATGCACAAGATTGTTCTGCAATGGCTGATTAAACATTTCATTTCCAAAACTTAATTCCTATCCATGGGTCACTATTTTCAAACAACCTTACAGCCCTTTTGAAAGAACCCCACATAGATTATTATTTATTCTTTTTATTACTTCATGACATTCTCAAAGATCAAGTAAAAAATACATGTCAAAGCAATCTCTCCCTGTTTCTTCTGATTAAAATCAATATTCTTCCTGTTCTTAACAGCAATAAAAATGAACACAACAGTTTCTGTTAACTCAATAGAATGTCAAGTGATATCTTTGTATATTGTTACCAGCAGGAATATCAACAGAATACTACCAACAGCCTATAATCATTGCTGTTTTTATTATCTACAAAATGTCATGTGTGCATATGGCATTTCCAAAACAACACAGTGAAAACAAGGATCCTGTCTCAAACAACTCAGCTTCTTTAAAAGAATAGGGAGGCAAAACTTAATAGGAGGACCTGCTGTTCTGAGAAAAGAACAAAATTGATTCAAATGGTTAGGACTGGGTGGTACATCTCATTCCTGTTTCCCCAGCCCTAGAGCTTTGCTTTGTTCTTGAATTGCAAAGAGCAGCCATACCCTGGTTGACTTTCTCAAAACACTGTTCCCTGTTGGTCATGTCGAAGATAGATCAGAACATGATCACCAGCAGCCACACTGTTAGAATTGACAAACAATAAAAAGCCCACTTCCTACCAATAACTGCCAGCAACATCTTATAATATTTATTTTTAAAAAACAATGACACTTCTCAATCCCATAAAAACTATATTGAACTTAAATAATGAATTTTTAAGTTTATGCAACTTAGAACATCTAATTTGGGACAGTATTTAGCAAGTGCATTGCAAATTAAATATTTAGGCAGGAAAACAACCAAAAGTAAAGCAGTCAGAATATTCACAAACTGGGAAAGGCAGTAATAGGGAATGTGGCAAATGTGCTAAATAGATTCTACCTTATGGGGGCACATTTTGTCTCTCAAAAAGATCAAGGTGCTTACGGTCATGGGGAAATGTAGACTCAATGTTTCCAATCTTCCAATTGTCCCAAGAAGCCAGAAATCCAAAATGGTTATGTACAGTATTTCAAGTTTTAAGTTTTTGCTCAATTAAAATAAAATACTGCATTAGCAAATCAAAATACAAACAGTGGCAAAACTTGGCCCTGTGATAGATTTGGCTTCAAAACAGAGTCTTAAATGGTTCTATTTTTAAAAATACTTTATTTCTAGGGTTGAATGTTTTCTCTCAAATGCAGAATCTAGAGAGAAAAAACAGAATATCAGAAAAATAGAAAGGAGAACAGTAGAGAGAGGGGAGCAAGGGGGAGTGGGAAGAGGAACGAAAGAGAAGGTACTGGGGCAGGAAATAGAGCAAATTATGCTATGTACATGTATGAATATATCACAATGAACTACACTATTGTGTATAACTTTAATGTACTAATAAAAAAACAGATATTGATTCTGTTTTTAAATGCTGGTTCAATTTACTAAACATACATGGTACTATTTTATCACCTTAACAATGTTATATGTTGTAGACATCTGGAATATATCAATAATGATGACTGCCTGCCCTCTTTATCACAGTCAGTCACCACAAGGAAAAAAAAGCTATTCAGAGAATATAATATAATGAAATAAAATATCATAGATTCTTGGAAGGCAGGAACCAGGCTGATTAGAATATGGTGATATATTTTCTTCTTATGAATTTATAAACATTGAAAAATACTAGGACCTTAGGTGCCCTTCAGTAGATAAATGGATAGAAAAATGTGGCATATATTCACAATGGAATATTACTCAGCAATAAAAGAGAATATTTGCAGGTAAATGGATAGAGGTGGAGAAGATAATGCTAAGTGAAGTTAGCCAATACCAAAAGTACAAATGCTAAATGTTCTCTCTGCTAGAAAGAGACTGATTCATAGTTGAGTAGGGAGAGATAACAAGAGAGGAATGGACAAACTATAGATAGGGCAGTGGGGTGTAAGGGGAAGGGAGGGGGCATGGGGTTAGAAATGATGTTGGAATGAGATGGATATCATTATCCAAAGTACAGGTATGAAGACATGAATAGGTATAAATATACTTTGTATACAACCAGAGATATGAGAAATTGTGCTCTATATGTGTAATATGAATTATAATACATTCTGCTGTCATATGTAAATAAAAAAATTAAAAATTGGAAATATACTAGGATCCTGTATCAAGAAGCAAGACATAACTTTTATGTAACTAAAATTAAATTCATAAAGTAGTGAAGACCTGAAAAAATGCCTAAATGGTGAATTTCCAGTACAAAGAGAAGAAAGAAAACTACTGAAAAAGGACTTCCTAAAGTAACATTTTTTTTCCATGTGTGATATACAACAATACATTTGGGAAGTTTATATTGGGATGTTTATATATCTTTATTTTCAATAACACTTGGTATTTCAACTAGACTCAAAACAAATTTACTTCACAAAAGAAACATTCGTCAAGTATCTATTGTTACAAATGGAGAAATTCTCTATCAGACTATTTCTCTTATAAATAACCTATGTTTTTCTCTACAGAAGTTTAAAATTTTTTGCTTTCAGTTAGAATTCAGAAAAGCCACCACTATGTGTCTAGTTTTATAATTTTTTTTCTTGTCCACTAGGGTCTTCCTTAGGCCTTTTTAACCTTTATTTCTATCAGAGACATATTTTCCAGTGTTTTAGTAATTCTTCCCTTTTATCATCTCTTCCTTTTTTCTTTGAAATGCCAATTATTACCATTAGATCTCAGTGCTGTTCTCATGCTCTCCATCTCTGTCCTTTTGCTTTCTTTTCCTAGCAGCTTCTCTTGACCTTCGCAATGCCATTACCAAGTTAGATTCACCATACCTATTTTATTACTCAATACATCTGTTTTTTTTTTTTTTAATTTGGCAACGCTTGTACAATTCAAAGATCATTCCAATTCCATTGCCCCTATTCTTGTTTTTTAAAAATGTAACTTTTAGATAAGTTTGAAGATATTAGTGAAAGTATCTATTTATTCTACTTCAGTACCCTGGAATATCTCTGCTTTCTTTGGGGTCTCTTGTTCTTTTTAGTCGTCTTGATCTTTTTCTTTTAGTTTCCTAAAAAAAAAAAAAAAAAAAAAAAAAGTAATTCTGACTTTATGATTCATCTTTGTTAACAAATGGCAGTGGATGAATGTTCATGATTGTGAAGTTTTCTTTTCAGTGTTTTGTTAAGCATCTCCCTAGTATTCCAGTGTATTTTGATTAATTCTTCCCAGCCATTGTCTCGGCCTTCTTTTCTTGAAACACTTATCATTCGTACATCAGATCTCAATTTCATCCTAATACTGTCCATCTATTTCTCTTTTTTCTTTTGGTCCAGAAGATTCTCTACCCTGAGTGGGTGTTAGGGTCTGTAAACAAGTCAGGATGGCGCCTGGCATTTTGCCAGAGGAAGTGGTTAATGTTAAGGTCTGTAAACAAGTCTGGATGGCACCTGGCATTTTGCCAGAGGGAGTGGTTTGTGAAGTAATGCCAGCGAACCATTAAGTGTGGAGATTCCTTATTGGTTGACTGATGTATCAAGTTTATGTTAATTAGATAAGCTGTGTGGAATGTATAAATACCTCTGTTGTCCTACAATAAATGGCTTCCACTCCTGCTGTATCAATCTACACAAGTTGCTCTTCACCCCCCGGTTATTCTGCTGCAGCTGGACTGCGGCAGATGGTGGCCCATACCGGAGCCCCGGGACACTCGGGGGTAAGTGACGGAAAAAAAAAGCTGCCCGTCCATAGATAGGATGGGAGCAAATCTGCTCGTCCCTAGACAGATAGGGTGAGAGGAAAAATAGCCATTTCAAGAAAATGGAGAAGATTGATACAGTATGTTTGTGTCTTGTTTTGTCTTGAAATGTTGTATTGTCTTTGTGATGAAAATATGGAAGGGGTGAGAAGTAAATTGATAAGGGAAAGAGGCACCCCAGTGGAACCAAGAATAGTTAGGGCATGTGTTGATAAGAGCCCAGGAACTCTAGTCAGAAAGAAAAAGAAAGTTCAGAAGAAGAAGGATTATCGGGAAAAAAGTTGCAGCAAAAGGCTACTACTAAATACTTCTCGTTACCGGAGGGTGCATGAATCAGCGCGGCAGCGGCTGCCACATGCGCTAGCCGGTCATGGCGCAGCAAGGGCTTTCCAAGCTGTAGCAGCGGGCTCTTCCCCGCCCCCCACCCGGGGAGCGGGACACCACTTCGAGAGCCCAAATCCAGACCTGACCCGGAGGCCCAGTCTCCAAAGCTTTTGCTCCCTGTGCCCGGTGGCAGTTTGAGTCCGGGACGCTCCCGTCTGGGGCTGCCCAAGGACACTGCAGCTGGGCGGAGAATGCACATGGCATCCCTGAAGTTTGATCATTTCCAAGGCCAGTAACTACAATGGTTCTCCCACACCAGGAAGCTGATGAGTAATGAGCACTATTAAGGCTTATTTCAAATGTAAAAAAACCTTGAGATAATGTACTAAATTGTTCAGAAGGTTGTTTTCTTAGTGCCTGCTGGAATACTACAGGATTTTCTTTAACATCATTGCTGGAGTTCCTACCTTCCTCCCAGTGCCGGTGAAAATGAGGGTGGAAGAATTTCCAGTGTTGCTGAAAACCAGAGGAGACTTTGGCTGAGAACCGGACGAGACTTCGGATCAAGCTAGCTGCCTGCAGAACTTAACTGGACTATGATTTAAGCTAGCTGCCTGCAGAACTTACCTGGACTGTGATTTACCTGGACTGTGAGTTAATCTATTGAGACACTGCTTTACCTGGACTAAGACAACAAACTCTAATCTACAACAAATTGTAACTCAGTATCTTTGCAAATGGTGTCATTGCTGGTATAATTTTTCCAAGGGCTTCTTGCATGGAGCCATCAAGTGGCTTGGTATTGTGACATTTTGTATCCTCCCCTTCTACTTGTAGCAGATTATTTATGGTGTTTGTGTAAAAACCACTATGGTCATTATTTAAATTAAACAAAAGCGGGAAATGTTAGGGTCTGTAAACAAGTCAGGATGGTGCCTGGCATTTTGCCAGAGGGAGTGGTTAATGTTAAGGTCTGTAAACAAGTCTGGATGGTGCCTGTCATTTTGCCAGAGGGAGTGGTTTGTGAAGTAATGCCAGCCAGCCATTAAGTGTGGAGATTCCTTATTGGTTGACTGCTGTATCAAGTTTATGTTAATTAGATAAGCTGTGTGTAATGTATAAATACCTCTGTTGTCCTACAATAAATGGCTCCCACTCCTGCTGTATGAACGTACAAAACTTGCTCGTCACCCCCACCCCCCCCCCCCACCCCCGCCGGTTATTTTGCTGCAGCCGGACTGCAGCAAGTGGGAACCTTGGCCATAATCCCTGTAAGTGGAAGTATGTGTCAAAACACAGGCTTTCCTGTCACATGAGTAGGGCAGGGAGCTGAGCTGACCAAGAAAAGGCTCATGAAAATGCCTGAGTACAGTGAACTTTCCTCTAGTAAGGGACTACTTGGTGGGTTCTACTGCTGAGAGTGTTGCCCCTCCCCCAACTTTATTCCCCCTCTCTATGGCTATTACAGAGATCCAGGATTTCTTTCTTTTTTCTCTGGAAACAATAACCCTTACCAAAGGCCATCCCAATGCAAGTCAACAATTTTCTTTAACTAACATCCCTTGAAATTTTTCCTGGAGGACAAATACAACAGAACTAATGGAAGAAGCAAAAGTAGAGATGGAAGGAAAAGAACCCAACCAGCTCAGTATTTCTTAAGTGGACCTATAAATTAAGCATCCCTGTATTGAACTAGAGCCAAGTCCAATCTCTGATTGTTTTTAATACTGAGTTTGTTGCATTACATGGGTTTCTTGAGAAGAACTCCTTTTATTTGTTATTCTAGGCTAAGGTTCTCTCTGCTGACTTTTGATCACTCTGATCCTAGAATATCTAAAATTCCTCAAAAGATATTATCCATTACTGGCATTCCATTTTAAATTTCTGAATTTTTATTATTTCATTTATCTTCTAAATCATTATTTAGATTTAAATTTATTTCAGTAGACACTTGAGTGGAAGGGGAAGAAAATGCTTGAACTCAGGTCACCACCTTAAACCAAAAAAAATGTTGACAATCCTTGTCACTTTCCTCTCTTCTGTTATCTATGACAAAGTCAAACTGAATATACCTCCAATATGGATCCATATTCTACCTACTCCATTTACTCCACTGACACAGACATTGTCCAGAAAGTAAAAGTCACATACTAAGGCAAGAAATTACAATAATAATAAACTAGATTTAGCTCTTTTCTTTGCAGTATCAGATAACACAAGCAATAGAGTTTTGAGAGGGGAAAAATTGTTACCTACATATCTGATACAAGATCAGATTATCTTTCACATAAAATAGGTAATAGAAGGATAACCTACAAAATGTAGAACTCAAAAAATGCTTAAAACTTCTACAGATATTTATTTAATTGAATAAGAAATGATTATACAAATACATGAAAAATACACATTGAAAGGACAGAATATAGTAACAAAAAATGAAAAACAACCTAAATATTCAAAAGAAATTGTTTTAAATGATTGGATAAATAAAGTCTATATACTACATTTCACTACCCAAAACTATAGGACAACTTTCTGTCATTTTAAACGTAGTTTTATGTCTATATTTATGGTTACTGAAAGGATTTTTTAAAAAATTAAAAGGCAGCACATGGCTAATGATTTTTGACATATGTACTTAAGCACTTCGGTGTGTATATATAGCATAAACTTGTGCATATAGACACCCATCCACATACTTTCACACACACACACATACACACACACACACACATAAATACCTATCTAAAGAATGTAAAAAACAGTAATAGTGAGACCAAAAGATGAGAGGCAAGGAAGCAAAAATAAAAGACAAATAGGGAGGCTCTTAGAAGAGCCTCCTCAGAAGAAAAGCATGTGAAGAAACATTCAACCAAGAAAGAGGCAGCCCCTCCCAAAAGGCTTATCCAAAGACACATTCAAAATGAAATGCACAGATTGCATTACACCCACAAAGATTCTTACAGACATGGAAAAATATGGAAGGATATAAATACTAAAATAAGAATAGTGTTTAAGTCTGAATGGAGAAGTTCTAAGTGATTTTCACCATGACTTTTTATATGACCCAATTTTTCACAATGAACTATACAGCTTTAATAATCAGAAATATAAAGCTATTTTAAAACATTGGGACTTAATGAAATGAGCCATTTAAAATATGAAAATAAATAAAATCCTCAAATTTTTAGGTCTATTTTTTTGTGTGTGGTGCTAGGTATTAAACCCAAGGCCTTATGCATGCTAGGCAAGCACCCTATCGACTGAGCTATATCCCCAATATCCCCAACCCCTAGGTCTAAAAATAATGAAAATTTTTAATCATTCTTTTAAAGTTCCAAAAATTTGGGACTCCAGTTACTTAATAATGTACCTTAGCATAGTTATAGAAAAGAACACAGAACTTGTCATGCAAATGTTAATTTATTCTATAAGACTAGTGTATGCCAACAAAGAAGTATATTTCTGAATACATTTCAGAATATCATTTCCATATGAAATAGCACATACCTATTTCCATTTCACCCTTAACTCTCAGAACTTCAAAGCTTTGAAGCTATTTCAACATATCTAAGTATGAACAAAGGTAATCATCATGATGTCATCTAAATCACATACAGAAGGAAATTTTTCAGGGAAAAACAGAATTCTTGATTAGAATTATACAGTTCATAAAAGTAGCTTCAGATACAGATCCAAATATAAGGAAAAGTTTGAAAGGTAGTACACAAATTTTGCTTTAGCAAAGATCATATAATAAACATAAAATAAATCACTCAACATGCCCAAGAGTATTCACCAAATTATGATTTTTTAATTCTTTCTCTACAGTGCAAGGAATTTATTAGTCTGAAGAGAAAAGCCAAAGATAGTTTTTATTTTTAAAAAGCACTTGTATAAGATAAGTTATATTTATGAGCTTAAAAATCAGTAACCTTTTAATTCACTAGAGAAACTTGAAATCAATATTACAGCAAAGACTAATGATTTTCCACTTAAATAAATTTCTTATTGCAGATAAATAGAGCTGTGTGAGTTAAATAATAGTAATGAATGTCGGATTTCTCAACATCAGACAAAAATAATGCTTAGAGGATTACAGATTAGAGTTTTTATTTCTACCAAAACTTTTAGTAGGCTTCATTTACAATCATGTTATACTAAATACGTTAATTCCAAATACATGGATGGAATAATTGTGAGTCACTGAAAGTTTATTGCTAAATATTGTTTACAGAAACCAAAATAATTTTCTTAAAATACACCATTTATGACATCACTACTTGCTCAAAATTATTCAGTGGCATTTTACTGGATTCACAAAAAATTTCAGAAATTAAGCACCTTCCATTGTTTTCCATAATTTCTTAATTTTATTTATGAGATTCATTCTCTGTGACTTTTTTGCAATCCACATACATGTTGATGACCATGTATTTTAAAATATCAATAATCAAGTAGATATATAATATTAGAATATCAAATAACATTCTCCTCAGAAAGAAAGCTGTAAAAAATGTAGAGAGATCTCCAGACCTCACCATCAGAGAATCTGATATAATATACTGAAAGTAGGACATGGTCAAAGGCATTCGGAAGTTCAAAAGCACATCAGAAGATCCCAATGAAATCTGAGTTGAGATGAAACTATAGTCTCTGCTTCTACTGGCAGGTGGGTCTGCATACACTGCAGTCCTGCAGTCAAGGAAGCCTGTTTTAGTGTTAGTAGCTAATCAAGGCAGGGGATGCCTGCCAGCATCCACTCTGAGGGTCACAGCAGCAAAGCCCAATTCTTTTCCAAGCATGGCATATTGCTGCCGCAGTCCAGCTGCAGCAAAATAACCGGGGGGTGACGAACAACTTGTGTACATTGATACAGCAGGAGTGGAAGCCGTTTATTGTAGGACAACAGAGGTATTTATACATTTTGCACAGCTTATCTTAATTAGCATAAACTAGATACATCAGTCAACCAATAAGGAATCACCACACTTAATGGCTCGCTGGCGTTACTTCACAAACCACTCCCTCTGGCAAAAATGACAGGCGCCATCCTGACTTGTTTACAGACTCTAACATATTGTAGCTCTTAATGGCATGCTATGCCCTTTCGTGTTGTAGCTGACCCTAGAAGCTCACTGCCAACTTCTTTCCAGGTTCTTGTCTCGAGAATTCAAAGAATGAAATACACAGATGAGGAGGAGTGTGTGCAAAAGAGCAGGATTTATTCATGTGGGAAGAAAAGAGGGAACCTAATAGGGGCTGCCAGTTTAGTGTGTTAGTCTAGGGGTTTACACAGCACAATCAATGCTATTAGTTCAAATTTATGCTAATCAGGGTTTGGAAAAGTGCTAACTCAATGTTAACCCTTGGGTTTGAATTTCCATCCAGGTCTACGTCACTTCCATTTTCTCACTGCCATTGGGCTGCAATCCCAGTTTCCAAAGAAGCTGAGGTCAGGGAGGTTTGGAGCTATGGCACTGTAGAGCAGAAATCCACAAAGGTCCCTGCCAGGCCACGACACTCTGTATGACAAATCGGCACATCCTAGTTTGCCTTGCTACTGGCTCCACACTCACCAGGCTGTGCTGGCATGGTGGGCTTCTGGGAAGCAGCCCCTGCTCATCGCCCATGTTCCAGCTGGTCCAGAGCCATAGTTCTACTGGTCCACCGTGGCTTCTCAGTAGGTATTAGTGGGCTGTCACTGAAGCAGGAGATTTATTGAAAGATTTTGGAAACCGTTCTAGATCACTGCCCTGGCTACTCTACCTAATGTTGTCATATGAAACTTTACAGTATTCTGAGTACTTCACATAACCTATTTGATTTTGGCCTCACTCCATCCAAAGATCTTTCTACTGCTTCTCAGCATATTCTTATGCTCCATGTATTTAATATACAAAGTACTTCACCCAGTTCCACATGGACTCCTCAACAACACTGTAAACATCTGTATGTACACAGGGTACATATTCTCTCCCTAATCCTACAGGGGAGAGATGCTGTCTTACATCCATCTAGTCACATTTTCTTCTGTTTCCACATCTTAGGCTACCCCTTTCTTTCACCATCCCCCACTCATTATCTCACAACTGATCTCCCTCTCAAGACTTCCAATTCTGGAGCTCCCAATTCCACAGCCAGTATTCTACTTCCTCCTTGATTGTTTTACATGATGTTCCTCCCATCCTCAGGCTTCAATAAAAACAGAGGTCTTCTCACAGGACATTTCTTATGGCTCCTCTGAATGGATGTGCCCATGTGCCCGTGACCCAGGCACACTGGGGAAAGAAGGTGACATATGCCTTTTCTTGGCTTCCCAAGGACCCTTCCACATCAATTCATTCTACCACAGTATGAAAAGAAATCACTCCTCCTTTGATTCCTATACCATCAGACTAACTGATGTCTCCCCTCTCCAGAAGTGTCATTTCAAAATTGTTGCATATTTATGTACATTCATTGAAAATACAGGCATCTGGATCATTCAGATTTCTCCCAGCCTTCATCCTGAAGGACACCAAATCTAAGGGAGAATCTCACAATCTCCTGACCTGCTCAACTGCCTTAACCTTCACCTTCACTCCTCAATATTTCACTTTCAAGACCCTATTATGAACCTTATCATCAGACACAAGTATCTTGACTCTAAAATAAGAAATTTCAACAGCCAACTCCCTGGCAGCACTATCTTACACAGCAGTGGTCTCCGGGTCTTGACTCCACCACACACAATTTTCTCCCGACTGATTTTCTCCTTCAAGATCTCAGTCATGCCCTCTTATAGTTGGATACTAGTAAATCTATCTTTGCAACCTGTAATGGTCCCTTAAATTATTAGTATATATAGATTGCTCTGCTATAAAACTTCACTAACTCACCTCAAGAACACTTTAAACTCATAGTCAAAAACCAAATCCAAATCTTCTCTTTCATATTCACATGTACTAATTTCTTTAAAGTTTTCAACATAGAATAATGATAATGTTATCTACCAAATAATCAAACACCTGAAGATTATCCTAGACTCCCCACACTCCCTTACCTGGCATATAACTTCCAAGTTCTATGTGTTTTACCCACCAAATATCTCTCTAACTCTTCTTTTCTTCCTACTATCTCTCCCCTGGTTTATGACTTCAGGTTCTCAGCTCATGGTTACAGTAGATTACAAACAGTAATTTTGCTGTACATAAGGATCACTTCATGTGCATGCTTAAAATGCAGATAGCCTAGGTCCCTTCCTCAGAAATGCTATTCAGTTGCATGGAATCTTTAGTGCTAATAAATCACTTCACTCCTGACAGGTGATTCCAATCCCTGTGACCCATTCAATCACACTTTGAGAAACACTGAACTGTCTGGTTTCCCTTCTTTATTACTCCTTTTTTATTCTATTCTTCCTATGATGACAACATGACCTCCTATTACTCTAAGAAGTCATTTCACAGTTCCACACTCTTCCAAGGTACTGGCATTAATCCAGAGTATACAGTTGCAAATAATAGAAACCCAATTCAAAAGCTAAAATGTAACCACATCTGAGTTCAAAAAGTTTGGTATAGGAGGACAAGAAAAACATTAGGTTCTTATTTAAAGTCTTAATTCCTTTATGGGGCATGAAAGACCCTTTACAACCTGGACCCTGTCATTCTTCTTTTTTTTTTTAAGAGAGAGTGTGAGAGAGAGAATTTTAATATTTATTTTTTAGTATTTGGCGGATACAACATCTTTGTTTGTATGTGGTGCTGAGGATCGAACCCGGGCCGCATGCATGCCAGGCAAGCGCGCTACCGCTTGAGCCACATCCCCAGCCCCTGTCATTCTTCTTAATACAACTCTGTGCTCTGGGTGTGTTGGCTTAAGAGCCCCCACATGCTCTCCCTCAACAGTACGTTTTCTATTCATCCTCAGTGGTGTTTGCCACACTGAATACTAGTTTTTTGAGGGAAAGGTATCTCTGTCTAAAAAATTACGTGACATTTTGGGTCTTTCTCTTCTTTTTGCCTTTAGTGCCTTGCAAAATACTTGGCATAAAGTAGGTACTCTATAATCAATTAATAGCTGTTCACTGATGATATGAATAAATTCCAAATAATATAAAATCAAGATGCTGGAGGCTCTGATCAAGTCTTCCCCACTGGCGATTTGAACTGAGAATTTTTTTTCCTGTGAATTGAGGATTTCTTTCTGGACATGTTTTTTTATTTGTATATACTTATTAAATTCTCTTAGTATATGAAAATGGTACTTATCAGATATGTTACTCTTTTTTGCTCTTTTCTCATATAGTTTTTAACTGACACAATTCATATATAAAATTCATTCTTGAACACGTCAGTAGTTTTTCATGTATTTACAAAGTTCTGCATCCATTAGCACTATCTATTGTTTTCAAACCCATCTAACCCAATGACCCTGAGATTAGCCTCTGCCCTACCACATCCCCAAATCTTCACTGATGCTTGATAAGGGAGAAATCACACTGCACAACTCTTAGCAACATTTTTGATAGTCTCTTTCCAAAGTCCCACACTGTACCATGGTTGCTCCAATCTACTTCACCTAAGGTGGTTTTCTTCCTCACCCTCTTTACTGGTGTTTGGTAATCTGGACACCCCCTTAGCTCCATGTCTTTCCTCATGCAAAAAAATGTAGCCCATTCTCTCAGCTTGGGTTTGCCCCTGCCAATCATCATTTCCTTGTCAGAGACAGCTAGCTGCTTTTCTGAGATCTGAGCTATGTTTCATAAGAAGAAGTTCTTGCAGAGGGCTCTCTAATGAGCAGCTACATATCTTTTTTATTTTTTTTATTTGTTCTAATTAGTTATACATGACAGCAGAATGCTTTTTGATTCACTATATACAAATGGAACACAACTTTTCATTTCTCTGGCTGTACATGATGCAGAGTCACATTATATGTGCAGTCATACATGTACTTAGGGTAACGATGTCCATCTCATTCCACTATCTTTCCTGCCCGCCTTCCCCCTCCCCACCTCTCCCTCCCCTTTGCCCAATCAAAGTTTATGTTCTTCTTAAAAGATACAGGATCCACTACAGAATAGTTCTTCCTTATTTGGACTTCATAAACCATTATGGTAAGCTAAAGGGAACTGCTTAGACAGCTACAATCTAATTGAATGACACACTACACTGTACCCTGTACTATTCCCTCCTAGCCATTGATAGACACAGACACTGATAACTATTGATTCCAAACAAAGCATCATTGACCTGACTTGTTTGTGAACATTACAGGAAGTATTGTTTTGATAATTTATTACTCTAAAAGTATTTCTGTTTGCATATTTATGGCTCTGTAGAGAATCAGGACAAATAAATATATAAAGAGATTTATTTTAAGTTATTGGCTCAAGGGATTATGGATCCTGGAAAATCCAAAAGTCATAAGCAGGCCAACAGGCAGGAAACTCAGCACAGTTGGTGCTTCAATATTAAGGCAGAATTTATTCCTCCTTGGGATACCTCACTTTGCTCTTCAGATCCTCAGCTCATTGGGTAAGACCTACCCAATTATCAAGAGTTACTCTAAGTGAGCTGGTTATAGTTGTTAACCACATCTACAATACTGCTTCCCATAAAATTTTGATTAAATGCCTGGGTACCATGGCCAAGCCAAGTAACACAATCACACTATTGAAAGAACTTAATTTTTTAGTTTTTAGTATTTGTTGCTCAGAATTACTTATTTTGACACATTGATGTTGCCAGGATACATTTTTTCTGTCTTAATTGCCTCCTTGCTAACCTGACTTTATAACTTCATCAAAAAGCCCAAAGAGTCTAGACTAAGATATCAGACTGCCAACTGAGGAGGAGGAGGAGGAGGAGACAAAGTAAAGAAGAAAGACAATGACGATGACCAAAGAGGAAGAGGGATGGGAAAAGGAGGGGGATTGGGAAGAATATAAATTGGATTTTTAGGAAAGAACAAAGGACTTCAAAAGCTTGGGATCCTCTCTCTTATTTATTTATATATTTATAAATTTAAAAGTAAACACAACACAGAGAACAGCAGCTATTATATTTGACTCTTATCCAGATGCTTTATTCAATCGTGGTTCAAAACCAGAAACCAGTAGCTCTCTTGTTTACTGCACCATGTTTATTGTTTGATAGTGGTTATGTGCATGTGAGTATTTGACTGTGTATGTATGTGTGTGTGTGTGTGTGTGTTTGGGGGATGGGTAGGGTCCCTGAGTTACAAACTAAACAAACTTTTCCCCACATAGAAACAAAAATCAAACCAGTGCACTAAATGCACTAAAGCTGAACTGATACATACATTGAAAAATACCAAAAATATTATTTCATTCAAGACTATTTTCAGCTGGCTCCCATCTTTTATTCTAGATACATAAACTTGGATAAGATATAGTCTTGTGCTCCATTCAAACTTTTCCACCTGAAACCAGAAGGAAAAAACTACCCATTGTATTCATTCATTCATCAAATATATATTAAATGAACCAGTGCAAGCAGTCACTAAGTCCAGTGTCACATGGTGACAAAGGTAAGATAATATACATGAGTTCAATAAGCCAATAATCTAGTGGTGCAGACAGGCATGTAAACACCCAAGGATTATGAGGCAGAATAAAATGTAAATAGATATGCAAGTAAATTGTTGCCACCACACAGAAAAAGTAGCATTTAAATGAAAAAGGAAAGACTTCAAGGAGAAATTTTTACCATGCCTTTAGGAAAAGGCATGATCAATAGCTAGAGACATAAGAAAGTGATGGTTTCAGAGGACATAAAACAGACTATATACATCACATATATCCAAGGAATAGTGAATAAACTGATATGATTGGGGATATGCAGTCAGCAGAATCCCTGAGGCACCTCTTCTCTCCTATGTACTTAAATGGTTATTGCCCAGAATTATCAACTCATACTCCTGTTCCCTCCCTTAAGCCTGATGTTTCTGGTGAGCAGAGAATTTCATTTTTCTTAAAATATTCTCCCTAGTACATAATATAGTATTATGCCTTCTCATAAGAAACATTTCTTATATATAACACAGGGTAACATACAAAACTGTCACAATTTTCAAAAGTTACAAAACATATACAAGTTTCAAGGCCAAATAAGTGATGAGAATTGTCTCATACCTTCCCTCCTCTGTCTCCCTCTCTGAGCCTTTCTTTTTATATAAAAATAAAATAAGCATGCAGAGGCCCTACATAGTACATAGCAAGAAGTTCCTTCTGTGAAGACAGAAACATGATGGAAATGTGGAAAGGAGTATTCTAGAGAGTTGAACCTTGTACAGGTCAATTTTCCACTGCTGAAACAAATACCTGAGATAAGTAAACTTTAAAAATTGTAAAGGTTTATTTTAGCTCACAGTTTTTGAGATTTCTGTCCACAGTTGGTTGTCCCACTGTCTGGGGGCCTATGAGGAGGCAGCACACCATGTGGGGCCAAGGGGTGGAAAAAGCCACTCCCCTCATGGCAGCAGGGGAGCAGAGACAGAGAAAAAACTGGGGTTCCAAGATCCCGGTGATCTAACTTCCTCCCTGGAGTCCCACCTCTTAAAGGTTCTACCAACTCCCATTAGTGCCACAGGATGGCAACCAAGCCTTCAACATATGACCCTTGGGGGACACTTAACCCGAACCATAGCAAGAAATGTGGGTCTTAAGAAATAAAAAGTCAGGAATTGTGTATCAGATTCTGAAAAAAAAAAATTGTCATTGCACTCAAACCCTCCTTGGTTGGGAAAGCAAATTTAGTCTGTACATCAGTTTTGTTTTGTTTTGTTTTGTTTTCCATCTTAAAGGAACCTACAGAAAAAGTTGCCCTCCCCTCTCTCCTCTTGTAGGGAATATTTGGTTTTTTTCTCTCCCAGAATCAATTTTCACCTTGATCTAGGAACAGCCCCTGGATTGCCTCTTAGGAAGCCATCTCTCACAGCTTAGAAATTTCTGAGAAAATGTAATTGGTACTTGGCTGGTAGTTAAATGGAGGGCATGTATGAACTGCTGTAGGACATGATATGAGATTAAGGGGAATGTCCCATTGGAGAAATACATTGTTATACGTTATTTTCCCTATGCTTTAATAAATTACTAATCTTGCTTTTATCCCCCAGTATTACTAACTGTTATTAATAGGATGATCCTTTGAAAACAATTATGAGTAGCTAAAAAGAGAAATCTGACCTCCACAAGGACTCGAGAGAAGCTTTCTCCTCTCCTCAGTGTCTTGTTGTTCAGGGGAAGATGGAGGCACACCCTCTGGCTATCTTGGTCACACTTTTGCTCCAAAGATAATTTCACGCCACATTTTTAACACCATGACTTTGACCTCAGAATGACTGTCATGACATTTTGACAAGATTTCTTATTAGAGTATCTAGTCTTCAGCCCCAGATAATAGCAGTTTTGTAATGCACACCTCCTGTCTCTTATATTGGCAAAAATAAATAAATAAGGAAAAAATATTAATGTTTGCTCCTTAGCCATTCTTGTCTTTGTTCCCACCTCTGTAAAACAAGAGAAAAGGCAAGGCAATTTGTAGTGTTCCTTTGGCTCTTAGCAACCCATGATCTGAAAGGACACTAATGTTTCAGTTGGCAGCACTGTGAAGTGGAACCACCTCTCGCTCTGCACTCCCATTCAGAGATAACAATGTTGATGATTGTGGCAAAAGGCAGGCTGACATGTTCTCACTAGGACTTGTAGACAGGACACCGAAGTCCCAAGATCACTGTGCACTACAGAAAAAAGGATCTGTGGAGCAAAATCCCAGGGTTCATAGGCATGGAGCTGTTGGAGATGTGAGGGTCTGTTGTCTCCTCTATAAATGTTAAGTAGTTCTTATAATACTCATTTAGCAAAAACTCATAATCATAATGACATTTCCTAGAAATCCTATAAAAGACACAAATCACAACCAGCCCTTTTTCACTGTCTTCTATTATGATATGAGTGATTTAATGAAATTTGAGGTTGACAGTAATAGTCTCATAATATAATACACAGTAGAGCAGTGTAACAAAGGTGAAACAAAATAAAAATCTAGAGCATATGCCTAGTATTTTAAAAGAAAACATTTGCAACCAATCACTGGAATTCAATCATTCTGATACAATCATGCTTATGTATATTAGTGTATATAAAATACTCACTAAATAAAGGTTTTTCACCTTTAGTCAGGTAGTAGGGGCTGACTATGGACCTCAGGCAGTGCAAGAAAGGTATTTCTTACCATTGCTTACAAATATATCTGGGATGCAAAAGTCAATCTTTTAAATGGAGTTCTTTTCCCTTAAAAATAGATTCTAAATTCAACCACTTTTTTCTCCACTTCTATTGCTACCACCCTGGACAAAGTCACCATCTTCTCTCATCTGATAATTACAATACTATTTGGCCAGTTCCACCAAGGTCTCCTGCACCAATTCCCCAAATGACATTACCAGTCATACTTTTAAAATATTGTTAATCAACCACCCTCTTTTATCCTTTGGTTCTCATGTTACATTAAAATCCAAAGTCTATAGCATGGTCTTGCCCTACAACTTCAATATCATCATCACCTGAGATTTTGTTGGAAATAACAAATTCTCAGACCCCTCCCCAAATCTATTGAACTATAAACTCTGGGTGCAGGCCCAGGCATCTGTATATATAAGCCCTCCTGGTGAAGGCTCATGTTTGGGAACCTCAGTCTTACAAGACCACACCTCCCACCCGCCTCACACTACCTGGTTGACCCACCTCCCTATCTTCTCCCCTGTGAGTACTTCGCTTGCCTCCAGCTAAGCAACCTTAAACATACCAAGCAGGTCTGAAGCTCAAGTCCTTGGCTCAAAGTTGTTACTTCTGTCCAGAAGGCTCTGTTTCCTGTTAAACATGTGGTTTGCTCCCTCACATCTTTTAGGTCTGTGTATAAAAGTCATCTTGTATAGCAGCCTTCCCTCACCACTCTCTGTAAAATAGCAAGCCTTGCCTCCAGAACTGCCTTTCCTCCTTAGGTTGCTTTATCTTCCTTCCTTGCATGTATTATCCCCTGATATATAACACTTGTCTGTTCATAGCCTGTCTCATCCACTAGAATGTCAGCTTCATGAAGATGAAGGTCCTTCTATTTACAAACCGCCATTGTTGAGAACATTTCCTAACCAAGAGCAGACAATCCATAAATACCTATTTAATGAATGGATTTAGCTCCCCAGTCTAAGGAAGAAGACAAAGACCATAACAACCTGTGAATGTAACTTAAATGTCTACAAAAGGCTCTCCTTTCAAAAAGCCTACTTGCTTACTGCTTTCCTATAATGGAGATTCTTAAGACATTAAGAAATGAATCTCCTTGAAGACCTTAATGAGGGAAAATCTATTTTAACTAGTGAAAACAATGTCAAAGATATGTACATTTAATGAACCAGGATGTAGAATGTATACCACATAGCACACACATTTTTCTTGGAGAGAATAAAGGAAGGCCAGAAGAAATTCTAGGTACTTACACATAGTCCATACTCATGGGGTTCTTCATCAGTAGCTTTCATCAAGCAAAACTTCTGTTAAAATAGAGTAGGAATCTACCAAACAGAGGGAGTCATCAAGATGCACAAACAATTGTGTCATGAGCACTACTGGAGATACCTTGAACCTTAAAGGGAGAGCTAATACATTGGGTGCCAGCCAGAATCAGAACCCCAAATGAGTGGATAGACAAATTTAATCATTGGAAATTAAAAAATCAAAAGTGTAAAAAGAAGAGGATGTGATTTAACAGTAACTTACCAGAAAAGAAAAGGGGGATTTTAGTTGACTGTAAGCACAATAGTATAGTACAGCCATTGGAAAAGTTCTTGTAGACATCTGTTATTATTTGTAAAAGATACTAACAAAAAGAAAGAATTACCCCTTGATTATGCTGGCAAAAGTAGGGTGGCATGCTATAAGAGGGTCGCTGACCAAAGAGAATTGATCTAGATTTAAAAGAACAGAATATTGAGGAGGAACACAGTTGTGTCACATGGGGAGCACTCAACTCCAATCAGTTAAGAAATTTTGAATATTTATACAGAAGAAAAGACTCCTATGTGGTGAAAAGAAATAGGAAGAAAGGAGACACTAATGACTGCCTTCAAATATTAAAGGATTGCCATATAGAATACTAGACAATCTTTGCTTGTCTGCTCTTTCTTCTAGTAGAAATAAATATGGGCTCTTTAGGAAAAAGACTTTGTTTTAGCTTGTCTTCTGTATGCCTAGCAAATAGAGCAGGGCAAAGATAATACAAGAACTCATTAAATTTTAATATAATGAGTGAATGAATGGATCACCCCATTTTTCTCCATAGCACTCATCACTATCTGAACTTTATCCTATTCATTTCCTCAGTTTCCTGTTTCCTGTGTCTCCACCTTCTAGGTAGAATGGAAATTCTAGGAGACCTGGAAGTTCATCTGTCTTGATTTTCACTATAACAGTGCCTAGAAAGAAAGAACATAATGACCGACTGATGAGTGAACTTGTCCTTAGAAACATCCCTAATGCACCCAGACCAACTATCTCTTACATGTTCTCACATGACATCTGCACTTATTTTGTCACAGCCCTCGAACTTTACATTAGTGCTCCTCTCATTGGTTATATTTCCTTCCAGGCTGTAGCCCAGAGAAGTCAGGAACCTCATCATTTTCTTCACCAGTCAACACCCCATATACTTTCGGTGCTTAGTATTAAAAATGTACATAAGTGTATTTGTGCAAAGACGGGGAGAGACAGGGCAAAGGAAAAGCTGGAAGGATGAGACACTTTTTCAGAGTTGTTAAAAGGTTATTGAGGTTCTCTTATGGTTTGACAAGATGACAATTGAGATCTCTGAGCATTTTCCAAAGTGAGGCCCAAAGAAGGTGTTACAGAATAGGTTTCTAAATTAAAGCCCTAAATTAGACGCTGAGATGCCAACTTGAGTTGAAGGATCCAAAAACTTGGAGTTCTATCAGCTATTTGTCACAGGGTACTGCTCACATTAATGGGAAATGCAAACCAATCACTTGCATTAGTATTGTTCAAACATTGCAAATGTTTTTCTTTTGCCATGAGGAAAATTATTTCTCTTTCTTTTTGAATTTGCAATTCTGTTCCCCTGTCCCTGCAACATATTATCTTTACATATATCTTTACATATATGTTCCTATTCAACAGTCCTTTATTATCACCTTAACACAATTCTCTGCAAAAAAAAAAAAAAAAAGTAGAAATTTCTTTTTTTCTAACTTATTTTCTTATCAACCCAAAGCTATAAATTTTCTATGAATTAATAGTTTCTTAAGGGCTGGGGTTGTGGCTCAGTAGTAGAGCGTTCACCTAGCACATTCAAGGCCCTGGGTTCAATCCTCAGCACCACATTAAAAATAAATAAATAAAATAAAATTATTGTATCCAATTACAACTAAAAAGTAAATATTTTTAAAGACAGTTACTTAAAAATAGTATAAAATTGATACAAAATAATCCACATTTATTAGTATGTAAGTTTAAACGTTGAACATAAATATGAAAAGTATAAATACATAAAGTAAAATCATGTTGCAAATACAAAAAGTAAAACTTCATTGGTGCTTTATCTCTAAGAAGGGAAAATGTGCAATGCCTTGATTAAGGGATTAACAGAACTAAGTGTGGCTGCCTGTAAGCAGGGTGCTGGGGATTGAACCTAGAGCCTCCTGCATGCTAAGCATGTGCTCTCCCACTGAGCTATACCCCCAGTCCTTAAAAGGATTACTGAACTGTCCCTCTGCTTGCTGTCCTGCAGACTTTGAAGGCCCAGGGTAATGTGCTGCTGTGGGATTTCTGATGGGTAGAGGAAGGCTTTTCTTTTGTAACGTGAGCAATGAGGTATTGTGAGGTGAAGGTGACAAAGACAGCTTCTACCTCAGATATATGCTCAGTAAATCCACGGTAGGAAACAGTATATATGTACCAGTTATTTTATTATCTAGAAAATGACTTCTCTTAAAATGGTCCACTGATGTAACCCTCAGAAAGTCTGTGGTACCTCAGGCTGAGGCTCAGTGTCTAACACCACCTGACACCACCTGATGCCACCCTGAGGGAAAACATTTGATGCTCTCCTCCTCTCTACAGCATCTCCTCCTCAGCAGTCTCACTCCGTCCTTGCTGCAATTCAGAGCTCCTCTACTGAGTTCCAGCCCAGCATTCACAGCCCCTTATATGGCAGTCCTATGTGTAAATCTATCTGATTATGTCCCAAGATAAAGCCCCATCCCAATCCTCAAAACAAGCACATACTTTGTATTTCACATAATGGCAACACAAACCTTCCAGAAACCAGGGGGGAAAAATCAACTAACTATGGCTTTTCATTCACATTATATCCTCCCTCCCAACACATGACTAAGTTCTACTGATTTGCTTCTAAGATGAAGCAATCACTTTCTTAATATTTCCACTATTACTTTCTCATTATCTCTTGCCTAAACCAACTGGTTTTCACCCACCAGAAGGAATCCAAGCACCATAATCCGGTGGCTTTTGCACTCTGGCTAATGCAATGTTCTCAGTTGCAAATGATGTTTCATATATTAATATCCCCACTTTTCCCAGCATCCTAATTTCTAAAGATCTGGATTTTCTTTTTCTTCTATTCTCCCAACCACCAAGTATTTACAGGCTGGTTTGGGGGAGCTTTGTGAAGGTAGAAGGATAAGAAAATCTTGGACCAGGTCATAAAGAGGAATTTTGAGGAATTTTAATAGAGAAGATTGCCAAAAGAACTTCAGGATATATGAAAAGATTGGAAACACAGTGGAGGTATTTTTTAAAAACTGTTTTTGCAGAATGATTCTGCTTTTGATACTTAAAAAAATACAGATAAGTTGAGTTACTATGAAACTTTTGCATTACATCTGATTTCCTGGATTGAGTTTCTCTAATGGTGACATTACTCTAAGACTATACCACAATCATTTACAAAAGCAGTCTAGCTATAATTTCAGTGGTGCCAGGAAATTTCACTTATATCCAAGCAATAAAAATAATTACATTAACATAAAAACACTTTAATAATTGTCATGGGGGTCACTAAAATCAGAGTAACACATTATGGACAATAGCACTGTTCAGGAAGAATTTTATCAACTAAAGACCTAAACTTTACAGGTCTAATAAACTGTGAATATCTAAGTACTAATCTGAGATAGCAAACTAAAAATTGATTCTCACTGACATGGTAAGATGCTGTTTCTTAAAAGATAAATTCAATTTTGAACACTAGGGGGAGGTAGATGTTATACTAGCTGCATAGCTCTGTGGGAAAAAAATCAGACTCAGAGACCTATGACCATGGCTACTCCACTTACATTCCACAGGAGTTGGAACCATGGACACAGATATTAACTACCAAAAACTCAAGAAAAATATGGAAAGTACTATTCTAGAGTCTGGAGTAAGCCCCCTAAGTCATGATCCAAGCACATCATGGATAAAAGTAAGGATGGATAAGAGGCAAAGTCCTTGATAGGACTGTGAGCAAGTTTTATGTCCTAAGGATTCCTGATGAACTCGAAGCCATAAAACACTAACATATCCATATGACTGTATCCTGCTGCCCTAACTGACAGTGACACCATGGAAAGTGATTACATGCCAAATTCATTACCATGTGTCAATGTACCATTACTTGGTCTTCCTATATCATCCAAGAAAGAATTATAATGTGTGGTCCATTTGGGAAGTATAAAGTGAAACTGAAGCCCCAAAGTTTCTAAGTCCAGTTTGTGTAGAGACTAGATATAGTTTAGTCCTTGAAAAGCAACATTATTCTTCATTACTTTTTCAGAGAGCCACACAAATTTTACCCAATACTGAATTTAATAAGGACTGGACAGATAATTGACTACTCTATAGCCAGGCAGAGTGAGAGTCAGACTCAGATGTGACACTCTCTGAGTAGTCTTAGGAATGGAAGAAAGTATCTCTTTCCCCCAAAGACAAAGCCCAATGGATGAAATCTCAGCAGGAAAAAAAAAAGCAAGGGTGGGGGGAGTTTCCAGTGATAATCAGGGAGCCCTCCAGGGAAAGTGCTTGATTTTAAGACTGGGTACTTGATTAGAATGGATTATAAGTGGAAATGGCTTAGTTGTTCCTCCATTCACTCCCAGAGGATTGACACATCCAGTGTAGTTGATAAGGATAGCCTTAGTGTCTTGTTTTATTGTGTCAAAAAGGGCTTTCTTTTTTTTTTCTTTCTCTTATAGAGATAAAACACTAGTCATGAAAGAAAGGAGCTTAAATACCAAAAATTCAGGTTTGCTTTTGAGAAGTTAGCCTTCCCTACCCCAAGGTTTTCAAGAAGGGACTGCACTGAACTCAGGCAGTGTCTACTTTGCAGCCACCATAGAAGAGACTGAGAGACGTTATGCGCACCTCCAGTGATAGAAAAGGGAGAGAGAACACAGACCTGTAAACTAAGCTCTACTAAAAATCAGGAGAAAGGAGCTTGAGCTATAAAGAAATTTGGATGCCCTGGACTAATAGTTTACCTATAGAGTATACAAAGAATGAGCCAAGGGTAAGTGAAACTAGACAACAATTATTAATATAGGAAACTTTCTACAACCACAACTAAAGATGAGCATTACCCAGACCTCTCCATTTTAACAGGCAAAAGAAAAAAAAGAAATCAATTTATACTCACTGAAGAAAAAATGTGGAATTAAAAAGTTCATGCAATTAGAAGGAAGAGGAATGCATCAGTTTCAGATACTGCTAGTTCCAGAAATTCATTTTGCCTGCAGTTAATTTGTCTATCTATTTTCTTCCTCTAATTCTCCTATTTAATCAATTTTATTCTGCAGGCAGCCTGTTGCATCCAACAGATACAATTTCACACTGCATGACCCTTACAGCTTGTGGTACACAAAGAAAGAAAGAGATTTATCCAATTTCCCAGAAGGCTTCTGATTGACTTCACTTTGGCCATGTGCATGTTCTGGAACCAATGATCTTGGCCAGGGGAATAAAGGAATCTGATGGCCAGTCCCAGGGTCCCTCTGTCTCTGTGACTGGTAGGGGATAGTGTTAGTCCCACAAACCACCTGAAGCATGATATGCAGAGGATGAAGGTTTGTGCCAGAGAAAAAGGGAGACGATGCAGGTGGTACAAGCTACACTACAGCTGCACCCCTACAGCTGTAGGAGCTTCTGTCTTTGCTGGCTTAGAAACTTTTTCTTTTCTGTCCCCAGAGATTGATTTTCCCCTCTCCAACTGGATTCTTCTGAATTTTGACTTATAAAATCAGTACACAAGAGAGAATGAGAAAAAAAGAAGTCAGAGAGACACAAGATGTCCAGGGGTGTCAGAGACACAAGATGTCCAGGGGTGTCACTTTAAGAAACTTTAAAAAGAGTTGGGAATTTGTAAGGAAAATAGGTAAGAGATAATGTGTTTAAAGCATTGCTTGAGATTTTGAGGAACTTTCATGTGGCTGAAGCAAATAAAAAAGAGAGGGCTAGTCTGAATCACTTTTGAGTTTCTAAATTGTTCCTTTGCCCACTTCAATGGGATAAATGCATTGTTGTACCAATGCTGCACAATATTCTATTAGTGTTTACACATCTAACTCCTCCACTAGATCCTGGTCTCCTTGAAGAGAGTGGTTATATCTTCCGTGTTCCCATGGTGCTCTGCACACAGGAAGGATTCAGAATTGTATTTGTTACATGAATAGCAAGTTCGTAAAGTATGATTTTTCTGCCCTCAAGATGCTCCAAGAGAGTGGTCCTTCAAATTTTTAAAAATCCAAAGAAGGTGTTTCCATGGCCTCTGGTTATAACCCTGCCTTCAAGTAAACAAGAATTTTCTTTGTGCTTTTCATACATTCATTCTAAGACTTTTTCTCTTTTCATCTAAAATCAAGATAGCTATGCCAATAATAATCTTTCAAAATCATAGAATCAAAGTAATACAGCCTTAGAAAAGAACTTGAAATATTGAAACCAATTTCTTCATTTTACAGAGAAATCAATGGGGTTTCTTTGTAGTTAAATTGTTTGTTCACCTTCGTAGTTTCTCAGTGCCTAAAATAAGGACTTGGGTCCTTCCTGAGCTATTTTCATACATCACCTTGTACCCTACATAATGCACCTTCTTAAGGACATGTTGGATCCTCTCCTCTTCTTAAAGACATGATGAACTCAATAAACGTAATTATTCCTGCCTTTCCCATAGTTCCCTATTGACAAATTGTGTAATAATGATAGGGACAGTGCAATGAACAGAATTTTCCTGTCCCCTCCCCCAAGTTCAGAGATTGAACTTGTAACCCTTAGAGGTATAGTATTAGGAGGTGGGGAATTCTGGGGGTAATTACATCATGAAGGTAGAACCCTCACAAATGATATTATTTCCCTTGTAATAGAAGTCCCAGAGAGCAAACCTTGTCCTTTTTCCAGAATGTGAGAATTGGACAAGAAGACAGTAGTCTGCAACGCAAAAGAAGGGCCTCACCAGAACCTGACAGTGTTGGCACCCTGATCTCAGACTTTCAGCCTCCATAATTGTAGAAAATAAATTTCTGTTATTTAAGCTTCTCAGTCTATGGTAATTTTTATGCAGCCAGAACTACTAAGATAGGTGATATAAAAATATAGCTTTGGCATCTGAGAGGCCTCAAGTCCGTTTCTTTGAAGCTATATGATTGGGCATTGGCAAAACTTTCCTTATCTAAAAAATGAGTGAAATAATACAGCTGCTGGACACCTACAAGGTACTGTGCTGTGGCATTGAACAACATAAAACACCCAACATGTAACAGATCCTGAGAAAGTATTAGCATTTTTCCCACTAAACCTACCTCTCTCCTTAGCTAAATAATATTTATGAAGAATTCTGAAGTCTAGATTATAATTTTAGCTACAGAAGTAAATTCAGTTGGAAGTTAGGATCTACCTGGAGTTTTAAATACCCTTTCTGAAATTAACCATTCTTCAAGTAAGTAATAATTCTTGGCTAACTCATAGTCCCATAATATTAATGAAATGAAACCTTTATTTGAACTGATTTTTATTATGAGAATGTATTAGCACCAAACAGGGCAGTAATCTAGACTGCAGAGCACCAATGAGATATTATGGGATTTATTTAAAAGACAAAGTTATTTTGTCAGCAATAGTAGAGATTAGAAACTAAGTAACAACTCCTTTCTTCAAACATTACCACCTAATTTACAATACCATGGCAGCAAGGAGAGCGGTCTTGTAGATAAAAAGTAATTTGATAAAATAATGGCTGCCATTTTTCTGCTGCAATTGCTGTACAACATAATTTACAGGAACCATATTTCTCTTCTCCTTGATGACAGATAATGGAAAAATTGTCAGCAGCAAACCTTGATAGCAAGCTCAGACCATTGGGATCACTGAGACCAAGCCATTTTTAACTTTCTCCTCAATTTTTGTTTTCAAGTTTCACCCCATTTCATCAAGAAGAAGGACAAAGGTTGATGATTTGAAAAAAATCTTTGCTCAGAACTGAAATTTTTCTATTAAAAAATGACCATAAAATTATTATGATCCTATACTGTAATGTTATTTGGTTCATCTTCTATATTCAGATGTTCATAAATTATTATACAATTTATCACCATAAACGTTAAAATAAGCAATACAAAATTATGTACAGTTATTCTGAAATGAAACTCATGTTTTTTATTAATTGACACTTTGCCCTATTTGTTTCAAATAACTCTTAAAGTAATTTAAAGATGATAACAGAATATAAAGTATGATGCTTAAGAATAAAAATAAAACAAATCATCTAAATGATGCAGGTCAAATCTTACCTTAAATATCATCTAAGTTGAGTTTATTAAACTTTTGAATTCTAAATTTAACTATTGAATTTCTGGAGTCAAAAAATAAAGCAATGAACAATTTAATAACTTTCACTTTTGGTGATTCATACTTCCACTCATATTTTCCATGTATCGTAATTTTTTCTTTATTATTTCAATTATTCTTTATTTTATCTTGATTTTGAGATTATGTAGGGTAGAGATAAGAAAGATATAAGTTAGATCTTTGGTCTTTACTTTCTTGCAATAATGATAAGTGAGTGAACACAAATTAATAGGGAAAAGAAACCATTAAACAATAAAAGTTAGAAGCTTAAGCTATTGAATAAGTTAAGAAGTACAATTATATTTTATAGATATGAGTAAATACAATAATTCAAACTATACTATGAGTATTTAGCTGTTTCCTCCAATAATTGCCTACCATGAAAACTAACTTCTTAGAAACTATTTCAAGAAAAAGCCAATATGCTCAGTATGCAGTACAAAGAAGCTGACATATTTTATTATAGCTGAAGGGCAACTATACAATATATCTAAAGATACTAATCCCTGGAACCACATTTTGAACCAGTTATCCTGCTACTCAGTATAAACCCAAAGTATTTAAAATCAGCATACTACAGTGACATAGTCACATCAATGTTTATAGCAGCTCAATTCACAAGAGTTAAGCTATGGAACCAGCCTAGGTGCCCTTCAACAGATGAATGCATAAAGAATATGTGGTATCTGTACACAATGAATTATTATTCAGCCATAAAGAAGAATAACTTTATGACATTTGCCAACAATCGGATGGGTCTGGAGACTATCATGCTAAGTGAAGTAAACCAGGCCAAAAAAAAAGCAAAGGTCAAATGTTTTCTCTGATATGTCAAAGCTAACCCACAATAAGGTGGGGAGGGGGGCAGTGAGGAGAAGAATACAAATGCAGTAGATTCAACAATGGGAAATGTAAGGGGGGAGGGGGTGGTAAGCAAAGGAAAGACAGTGGAACAAACCTAACATAGTTTACCCATGTATCTATATGAAAACAACACAGTGAATCCCACTACCATGTACATCCATAAGAAAAGAACTCTAACTAGAATAAGATATATTCAATATATTCCATGTTTGTATAATTATATCAAAATGGATTCTGCTGTGATGTATAACCAAAGAGAACCAATAAATTTTAAAAAAATAAAAATAAATTATGGATTAAAAAAAATAAAAATACTATTCCCAAATATTTGGATAAAACTCCACATATTCATTCTCTCAACCAATGGGGAACTTCAGTGTCCTGGACACCATTCAAAAAGCAAAGGTTCAGTAGCTGCTTTTGTATGAGAGTAAGTGCTCAAACAGCATGGAGAAGAGAGAGATGCAGGCAATGTTTTAGATATTATTAAATTTTCAGTAATTTAGATTACTATTTTTAAGGTACCCAGAGAAAGAAAGCATCTTTTAGAATAAGGCTTTAGACCAATATCCCAAATGTGAACATCTAGGGAAACAGCTTTCCAGGCAGACAAAAGAGCACATTTTAAGGATCTGAAGCAGGATGTTAGAAAAGAGTTCCAAGGTATAAGCCAGACTAATGGTAATTAAAAACAGAAGTCTGTATAGTTTCATATTCTCCTCTTTAATTGGGTTTTACTATTTTTACATAGACTGAAGAAATCAGCAGTATTCTGCAACTTCCCAGCATACTTCGGACCTGTATATGATTCCTATAGGCCAGTTAATCATTAAATACCCTCTAATTATCCTTAATAATTGTCTCTAATAATATGAAATTGCTTTGTTTAGTGGCCAGTAATAAAAACATGTGCTCTTGAATTGTGTTTTTTATAGAAAACAAATTTGGAGAAATTATTCCATTATTTCCAAACTAAGAGAGTTTGAAACATGTCTCAAAAACTGTGTCCATATTTGGAAGTAATAAGTGATCCCCGTCATGAAAGCAGCATAAAGACAGAACCCATATAAGTTAACAGTTTGACAAAGGTCAGGGCACATCACTCAGGAAAGTTTTGTGAGGTTCTCCTCTATGCAATTTTCTTTTCTTGGAGTTCAGTTCATTGTGGTCTCTGAGAAAGTCCAGGAAATGGAGTTGAACTGTTTTAGAAATGCTGGAGGTGGTGATGGAGGCCTATGTAAACAGAGAAGGCCTGTCTGTGTAACACTCAACAGAGTTCTCAAGGTTTTCTTTTAAATTCATCAACTTCTAAAATTGTTTTCTTTGGTACCCTAGTTGCCATCTCAAAAAAAAAAAAACAATTCCAGAGTGATTTGTCTATTAGGCGCCAGATAATTATATTACACAAAAAGTGGCAAACAAAATTTTCTGTTCTCAAATTAATTGTAGTTTTGTTGTTGCTGCTCTTGTTGATTTGGTTTCTTAATCTCCCTCATTCTTCTCTCTCCCTGTTTTTGTCTTTCCCTGTGACAAAAATCCTTCCCTGTGAAGGATTTTCATTCAAAATAGCTATGAGAATGTGCAGAATTGCCTAGTCAAATGTCTCTGAGTTAGTCTCTGACCACTCTAGATTTGGAAACAAAGTCCTTAATCTGAATTAATCCTTCAAGAATCTGATGAAGGTAGAGAACAATGAAATTAAGGCATTTGCCAGTAAATGAATGGAACTGGAGACTATTGTGCTAAGTAAAATAATGCAGCCTCCTCCCCAAAAAAACAATGGCAGAATATTCTCTCTGATATGCAGATGCTAACTCACAATCAGCAGGGAGTGTTGGGGGGATGGATTAGAAAAAGGGGAATGAAGGGAAGGGAGGGAAATGGGAATATGAAAGACAATAGAATGAATCAGACATAACTTTCCTATTTTCGTATATGATTACATGACCAGTGTAACTCCACATCATGTACAACCACAAAAATGGGAAATTATACTCCATGTATGTTTGATATGTTAAAATACACTCTATTGTCATGTATAACTAAAAAGAACAAATAATAATAATAATAAAAACCTTTTAAAAAGAATCTGAAGCCCAGCCATTCAGGAGGCTGAGGCAGGGGGAGAGCAAGTTCAAAACCAGCCTCAGCAACAGCAAGGTGCTAAGCAACTCAGTGAGAACCTGTCTCTAAATAAAATATTAAAAAGGGATAGGGGTGTGGTTCAGTGGTCAAGTGCCCCCTGAGTTCAATCTCCGGTACAAAAAAAGAAAAAACACAGAAAAAGAATCTGCAATGCAATGCATCCAAACTTGCTGAATTTTACATGAATTCACAAGCTTCCTGAAACATCCCCTGTGTCCACTTATCCAAAGATAAGAGGCCCTGGATGATGTGGAGTTATCAACTTCTCCATGAGCAAAAAGCTCCAGGGTCATTAAAGGTAAGACAGACATTAACTTACCCTTTATGCCATTTACCAATATAAGCCCTTCCCATTTTGCTCTAGCAGGAAGCCATACAAGAGAGACAAGGTCTTTATAGCTGTCATGAGCCTGTCTCGAAATGCCTCCTTAGAGAATGTAATGTGTTTAAATTGTTATTTGGGTCAACTAAACCTTTTAGTGGTATCTATTGGCTTGCTTATGGCATTGTCAAGATATTTCTGCATAATAGTCCTGGTTTCCTATAGGACTTTGCCAAATAATGAGGTCAACATTATCAGCTCTGTTTCTTTTATCAAGTCTAATTATGGCAGATCTACTCTGTTTCACATAATTAGAATTCCTTCTTTGACACATCACATGTGAAGGCTTATCAGAGCCCAAGAAATTCTCCCACAAGATCCTCACTGCCCCTTGACAGCCTTTTTTACAGCTTTACCTCTCCAGTTCAGCAAATACCCAGCTTGGTAGTGAGACGCATACAATTTAAATTAGAAATGACCATTTTCTGCACTCAACAATATCATTGTACATTTTGAAGTTCAGTAACTTGTTACTGTGTTGGACTCTACATAGTGACTATGTGCTCACGTTGAAATTGAGATCCTATATCAACTCCAAAAAAGCAGAACCCTACCTTGCTTGGTAATTTGCCTTGAACCCTTAAGTGCTTACTAATGCTTATAAAGAACCTTATTTGTTGAAACCAAGGAAATAAGAAATAATCAATGTGTATGTCCTAAATGCTATTCATTGCCAAACTGAATCTGGTCTTTATTTTAAGTCATCCTGTACAGGTAATTGTACCTCTCAATATTTGATTGAAAAAATAGCTCAGATAACTATAGTACCAAAAGCTCTTAGCCAAGTCACTTAACAAAGTTCCCTGTTTAGGAGCTATTCTCCATAGTGTTTCAACTTGTCTTGACACAGCTTTTGTCTGGACTGTCTTTCCAAGAATAAATATATGGCAAATAATACTGGAAGAAAAAGATAGTGTATTTCTCTGGGGAAGAGTGAAAGTTCATATAACAACCAGAAGAATTTTTTTTTTCTACATCTAGTGAAGAAATGAATAAGAAGCCAAATGTGTACTCATGCCCAGAACACTGGGGAAAATGTGAAAACAATGGTTCTTTGACAATGGACATCAGGTGGTGCAACACTGTGTTCTCTGAGAGAAGGAAAACAAAGGGCCAGTAAGAGTTTCTAGGCAACAAGGAGAAGAACCCAGGAAGAGCCTATATTTCTCTCTAAGATAAGGAGATGAGTTAAGAAACCAAGCAGCCTGGGCAATCCCAGTGTGTACAGTAGAGCAAAGAAGAGGGAGCTGCACAAAGAGAGCTCCAGAGATAAGCGCAGGATAACTTTGGAATCATTAAGTGAGTAGTGACCTATGCAGATATGTGAGAAAACTACCAAAGCTAGAGAAAGAGCTACCCTAGAGCTCACACAGGGTAAGGAATAATTTGTGTTCCCAGCAGCCAGGTGGAAACTTGTGATTGACAGAACACTGGGCAGAGTATTCACTGGGTAGAGTGCTGGTGCCTCAGTCATCTTGCACCCAGTCTTCCTGTCCTAAGCTATCCCACTCACTGGAATGTACTGCCAGAAGCCACTCAGGGAAGCCACTCCCACCCCCACCCCCACCTCTCCCAGTGACCATCAGCAGCATCATGAGCAGGACAATGTATAGCCCAGGGTGCTCCCAGCACATTTCCAGAGCTTCCGCCCCTAAATTGGAGAGAATATTGACTATCATCTGCACTTGATACCATTCCACTCTCTGATACCTGTCCCCAAAAGAATCCTTCCTGTACTCAGAATCTCTTAGAATCTCTTTAAATGGTTCTTCCCCACTGCTTCTCAAATTCTAACTTTTAAGAGCTCAAAATTTTAGTCCTCAACCCCAGGCAAGAAATTGATACCAACCAATTGTCCTTGTCATCATTTCCACTTCTTTCTTCCCCCAAATATCCCTCCCCAATCCTACACACACACACACACACACACACACACACACACACACGCCCGGCATATGTGTGTATATTTATGTGTGTGTCAGTATATATGTGAGTGTTAAAGGAGATATAGATAGATAGATATAGATATAGATAGATAGATAGATAGATAGATAGATATCAGAGATACCAGCATATGCTAATAGATACTGTTAGTAACTGATTTAAATAGGGAGTAAAAATGGTACTAATACCAGACTTAAGCAAAGTCTGTTGAAAATACAGCTATAAGATTAAAAAGTAAGTAATCGATTCATTTTCTCAGTAACATCTTTGGTACTTCAATGTAGCTTTTGGTATTTTATTCAAATTGCTGATAAATACCTACTTCGTTTTTATATTTACAGAAGTTTTGGTAGGGCAGATTCTTTTAAATTGTCTTAGTTTGAGTCTTAAAATCCATCCTGAGTCCTAAATTATACTCCTGACAGAATCTGAGAATCATGCCAAGCTCACCCCTGAAAGCAGTAAAATAGGGAAGCTTGTCATCCCAAGACAGTCCAACAAACCCTTTCAGACTCTGCCACAGTGTTCAGAAAGGGAGAATAATACATCAGAGGACAAAATGGAAATGTTACCTGACTCCTTTTTAGGTCTGGATAGATTCAGTCTTTAAACAGACTTCAAAAATCATCCATTTTGTTTCTGCATTGAAAGAGTAGACCATATTGTTGCTAGTGTATAGTATTTCTACTATAATTGTATTGTGACAGATTCCCCAAGACTTTGACAAATGAGAAAGTAGTGGCTCCCCTTTCCACAGAAAATAACTTCATGAATTCTTTTTATGTGCATGGGTCTTTTCGTGCCTAGTCAGTTCCCATGCTAGTTCAACTTGCAAAAAATAAACCAATTTCATGGCTTGAATAAATTTTCAATACCAGGATTGAATCTCTGCTTACAAAAGTGTTTCTCCGTGTTAGGTTATAATTGTAACCATCTCTATGCTACTGGATTATCGGCATTGAATATAAAACCTGTGTTGGATAGAGATAATACTTTTCATTTTTGCCATTTGGGCAGTTCAGTTCCTTCCCTAAACAGAAGGATAATTAAAGGAAGGCAAATACTTCTTGCCAAGGAATTAGACCATACTAAGAACACATCAGCCAGATGAGTCACTTAGAATCACGTTCTAAAGAGACACAGTTCACAAGTGCAAACCCCAAACCTTTTTGTCAATGGCCAAAAGCTGCATATAAACTCAAGCCAGATAAAATGTAAATGTGGGTAGTCTATCTAAAAGGAGAGTTAATGGCCTAGCACAATCCAGCACCACTTCTGGAAAACGTATTCCAATCCTGTGCTTTCATTTGTGCCAAAATAGAAAGAGAACACAGTGAGGGCACTCTTACCTGACATGCAAATTCAGACCACAAAAGTCTACTTACCAAAAACACTTCCCCAGAGAATAAGTATTAGTCATGTCTGGACAAAAATATTGTTGATGGTGATCAAATGACTGAGCCATTCACTCTCTGTTCATATCTACAGACCCAAGAAGAATTCTCATTTTTTTTCTCATGATTTGAATAGAAATCCAAACTCCTATTTCAGTATCCAGAACACTGGTACCCCTTGGGTCTCAAAAGCCATCATTAAAACTGACAGTAATTGGTATTATTACTGACAGCACAGAATGACAGGGCAGGCTCTGCAGAAGCAGCACCATTCATCCCTGGGAATGCATGCAGCTCATTCATGGATGGGGAGATGCAGGGAACCCTCACAGAGCCTGCCCTTGTCATTTATGCTCTGTGAAGACAAAGGACGACAGGACTTTTGATCCAGCACTTTCTCCAAACACTGTTTACTGTCTTTGCCTCTGTGTACATCACTTCCCTTCCCCAGCTGAACTGATAGGTGGGAACTCAAAGGCAATGAAATCTGGGCTCTGATCAGTGATCCACACATGGCAGGTGCCGTGAGGCCCACGACAGCACTCAGCCGCATTTGGGCGTTATGACAGGAGCTCAAGATGTGATGCTAATGAGGCCTGTAGAGCAGAATGCATTTTCCAGTCCAAAGAAGCACCACACACCTGAGTGATAGGAATCTTTTGGGGTTCCATCATCATTCACTCATGGTATACACAGCAAAATTCATCCCACTACTAATTCCCTTTCATTCTCATTCTATCTGCTTCTTAAATAGTGCTTGGCTTCTTCTCATCATAGTTCTCATATCCACACCTATGTGACTGCTTGAATGATAATAGTGTAGCAGAAATTTTTCTGATATATCTGGGCTTCTTATTGCACCTACTCTCAAAAAGAGAATTTCTTCCTGTTTGGATATTATCTTAAGACAACATAGATACAAATGTAATGATTAAGTGAAACAAATAGAAAAAAAATAGATTTTATAAAGCTCCCATGTACATAAGGAAATTTTTTAAAGGGCAGGAAAGGAGAATAATTTCAAAATCCAGTATTGAGCAGCCACTGATAAACAGAGATGCACAATTAGATTCATAATGAATACATAAATATAAGGAAGTAACTTGAAGAGACAAGGTGTGATCCATCTCTATATACTTGGTCTTGTGCTTTCTTCACCTTATCCTGGGTTCATAGGATAGCATGGATTTCATGTGTCACTTCAAAAGTCATTCCATTTATCCCTAATGCCTCCACAGTAAAAAAAAATGCAGATAAAGGAAATGGGACAATATTAACAAATCTGGATTTACTGTGTTTCTAGTTTACTATATAAGATTTTGGAAGTTGGAAGAAATGTCCTTATGAGGAAAATCATCTCACTAATGGAAGAAAAATAAATAGAACTAGTTTAATTCCTCTAAGAATAGTAGCCCAAACAAAAGCACATTTGGAAGAGAATTTTACTTTCCTTTGATTGTCAGGTTTGTTTAAGATCATGCTAAATCCAGAGATAGAGATAGTCATATTGAATGTGTGTTTGTTGGACTCGCCCACTCACAGCCTATGAATGAGGTAGAAGTTAGATCAACACATAAGACAACATCCAAATAAAATAGAGGAATTGCAACAGTTAGAAATGCTTTAAACCAACCTCATAATAGAAAGATGCAAAGTGAAACTGTACATTAAAAATAAATATTTAGCCAGGCGCGGTGACACATGCCCATAATCCCTGCGGCTCAGGAAGCTAAGGCAGAGAGTCACTAGTTCAAGGCCAACCTCAGCAACTTAGAAAGCCCTAAGCAACTCAGTGAGACCCTGTCTCTAATGAAATACAAAAAGGAGCTGGGGGTGTGGCTCAGTGGTTCAGCGCCCCTGGCTCAATCCCTAGTATCAAAAATAATTTATTTATTTCATTTTTAAAAAGTGACTGTTGCTGAACAAACTATACCTGATATTCTCTATATATAAATAATGCAAGCAATTTTTCAGATATGGTTGTCAGCACATCTGAATTAGAAGCTTCATATTACTCAGTGACAGAAGAAAATTAATAGTGTGTTACTTTAATATTCCCATACTCAAAACAAAGAAAGCTGGCATTCTATCAGCCACTTAGGCAAAAATGAGGAAAATAAGATGTAGGAATTGAGATGCAAAATGACTTTTTAAAAATTAGTATCCTCCACAACATCTTGCATGTTATTTTGTTGATCTTTGTTGATTAATAATAAAGCCCTTAGAAAGGCTAAGAAGCTCAAGCAATCTAAAATGATTTACCTCAAGAAGGAAAATCATTCATTCTAAGGTTCAGATCAAATCTTAGATATCAGAATTCAACCTCATCAGAATTTTTCTGGTGGGAAAATTTAGGCCTAGAATAGTAAAGGATCTATCCCAGGGTCATTCAATTATTTTATCAAAAACATTTAATTCCTCTAGGGATTCAAGTTTTCCATTCCCTTGAGACAGTACCTCAAGGGAATAAGGAGGAGAAACAGCTAAGATAAACTACCCAATCCCAAGTCTAGGCCCAAATGAAGTACAAATGGAGATACATCCCACTGAAAATCTGCAGGAGACAGCATCAATATTTATTGAGTGAATTATTGAGGCCAGATGCTCTGCTGAGTACTAGAGAAACATACTACAAACTACAGGGTCTCACCTCCACAGAGGAGGACAATCTGAGATGAACAGGAAAATGACTGGGTTGCTATTGACTCTGGTGTTCCCTGAGAAACAAGGAATTCTATAGTTTGGCCATAAAAAAAAAATGTACCTTGGGCTGGGGATGTGGCTCAAGCGGTAGCGCGCTCACCTGGCATGTGTGCGGCCAGGGTTCGATCCTCAGCACCACATACATACAAAGATGTTGTGTCTGCCGAAAATTAAAAAATAAATATTTAAAAATTCTCTCTCTCTCTCTCTCTCTCTCTCTCTCTCTCTCTCTCTCTCTCTCTCTCCTCTCTCTTTAAAAAAAAATGTCCCTGCCCATCTTCTTCTAAGTTTATTTCCCCAAAGACAAGAACCTCTGATAGTTTTACAGACTTCTACTGTAAGTTTTCTGACATCATCTTTCATGGTGGGCACTATTTAAGCCACTGTCAATAGGGATACATGGATGAGATCTATGGCCATGTGCAAAGTCTTCACACATATGGAAACCAGACTGGTTATTTTGCCAGAGGCCAGGCAATCACTGAGTACAATTTGAGGACTAGTGTCTACTTCTCAGGCAAGGAAGTCCAGGATGATATTGCCTTTCCTATCACCAAGGAAAGCTCTCAGAAAATCACTTGTAAAGCATAATGTTAGTTGGATGCAGGCTATAAATTATCATTGAGTGCATATGGTTGCCATCTTGACTACATCCACCAAACCCATTCTAATTAGAGCCTAGAGTTTGAGGGGCAGGGTCTAGATGTGATCTCTGAACACAGTTTCTAATGAAAGAAGCCATCCAGAAGGTGGACAGCAAGAGCATGTTTCAGTATTGCAACTATCATGTAGCCCCTAACATTTTTGATGCTTGAAAGTTAAGTCCGTAATTGTTAAGCCTTTAGTTACCCATACATTTTCTCTAGAAAGAGCACTAGAGTTCTTTGGTAAATCCATAAGGAAGGCTGAACTCCATGCTCAAGTGTAACCCCAATAGCCAGAACCCTAAATCTCTGTCCTATCTCTACTCTCTCAGCATTTGAGAGACAGGTGTCTAGGCAGGGTCACTTCTGATGATGAAATTTCTAATGAGTTGTAAAAATATGAAGTGATTTAATGTATCATAGCTAGAAAACCTCATACAGAAGAGATGGTGTGCCTCAAAAATATAATAAGCACTGCCTTGGGAAATTTGTAGCCAGGATGATATGTTTATGCAGAGCAAAGTTCAGTAAAGGAGAGCACAGGAGGCAGATGCTGGAAACTCCCCCTTTTTCCTAGGGGGTCTTAGTTGAGCAAGGAAGGGAATCTGCTTTTGCTATCAGGATCCTTGGTTTAACCATATCCATGAGAGGAGGAGAAAGTGAGTTGTAAAGAGACAAATTCATTAAGTTTTATCTGACCTAGAGCTAATTTTAATGGAAAGTTATACCCCAGGGTCTCATATCAGGCGTTGTCAGCAGTTTTAAGTGCTTTTTGATTTGATGACAAAAGGAGACTAGGAGAAGAAACAGGACTCCATGGAAAAATAAAACAGAATTTTATGTGAATTTAGACCAGACTTGTCTTTCCCTGGATGTGGAAATAAGTTGCCAGGGACCTTGTCAAAACAGAAGTATAATTAGGGTTATGATAAGAAAAGTATAGTGAGCGCTGCAAATATATCACAGAGGGGTCTTCCAAGACAGAGAATCCTCTCTGGAAAGATAACAATGAAATAGGTCCTAAAAGATGAGCAGGAGTTAACACTTTCAGGGAGAGTAGGAAGTGGTAAGAAAGCAACTGAGAAAATACCATGTGCAAAGGCCCTGAGATGAGGCAAAACAAGACATGAAAGAACTCAGGGTGACATGTATAAAAGACATAAAAGACGGAGGCCAACGACGTGCACAGGGTCCAGGTGGCAGATTGTATGACCCAGATTAAGGGATCTTGACTTGAAACCATAAAAACATTTTGAGTATGAAACTTAAGTTATAAAGTTTTATAATATTGTCCTAACTAAAGAACAGAGGATGGGTGTAAGAGGAACATGATTGGAACTAGAAAGATAAACAAGGAGCTATTGCAGAACTCCAGGAGAGCAATAATGGCCAGGAGGAGAGAGGTGGCCAGAGGTCTAAAGGAGATGTTCATGTATTTACATACAATTGGCATCTGTGTGAGCAAGCAAATCATGGTGCATCTGAAACAAATCATATTCAAAACCCACAAGTGATCATCCACCTTTCCAAGCTCAGTGGAAGGCATAATCATTCTCCTAGTTGTGGAAGTCAGAAACCTGGCAGACATAACAGATTTTTCCTTGTTTTCCTCACATATCTAGGCCCCTCTGATTTTTCACAAATCCGATTAACTTTGCCATCAGAATCGATCTCGGATTGTCATGGTTCATACTGAAAATAGACTGTGAAAGAAAGATTTGCATGCAAGGAGTTTGCTGGGTTATTCGAGGCAAGGTCTATAAGGGAATGGGGAAGCAGGAAGGGAGAGGAAGAGGTTGAACTGTGGTGCTGCTGCAGCTGATTCCAAGGCGCCCCCTGGAGCTAGAACCATCTTTCTGACTTGTTGTGAATTAAGGCAGGGGCCTTTGTACCACCCATTCATTGATCTGGGTGTGGTCAACCCAGAGGCATGATCTTGGATGAGGCATCTTTGCTGGGAAAGGACAAGTTGTGGAAGTGGACTGTGCTCTGAGTTGTTAGCAGCCAGTTCTCCCAGCAGGTGGAGGAAGAAGTGCTCCATCCTGAGGAGGAATCCAGTGGCACAACACAGCATCCACATCAATGTCTGTCTTCTTGTTTACTCTACCTGTGGTATTCTGAGCCATGATCATTTCTCATCTTGACAATGCAATAGCCTCTGAACTGGTTTTCCCTGCCTCTGCTCTTGTTGCCCTCAAAACCTTTCTCTAGCAAACAACCAGACCTATCTCTGTGAAATGTGAGACTGATTGTGTTACTCTTCAGCTTTTGATGACTTCCTATCACAGTGAAAATAAAATCCAAACTCCTATCCTGTCTATATCTACTACTTTCTAACATATCTCTCTCTGTACCTTAAAGCCAACTTCTCTCTTACTGGGCAACTCCATTAACTCTGAGGTCTCCACATCAGCAAACACTTTGCTCCCATTTGAGTTCTTCCATTAAGCCTCAAGAAGCACTTTAGAAGCCCTCAGCCACTACTGCATGCCAATGTATGTCTGCTCTTAGGAGAAAAGCATGAGAACCTGACAACACAGAGAATTAGGAAGAGGAAGAAAGAAGTTTGACATAGAAAGTAACACAAAACAGAGAGAACAACCACCTACAAGGAAAGTAAACCCTTGCCCCATGAAGAGCAAGAAATGAAGACGCAGCTCTGTTTTGAGAGCACTGACACCACAGAAAGTAGCTGACAGCTTCACACACATTATCTCTAACCTTCTACAGATGCTTATTTGCAAGCAAAAAAAACAACAACAACAACAAAAAAAAACAAAAAAAAAAAACGCTACCATCTTTGCAGTATCGGAATTCCAGCAATCCCTTTCCATTGGTTCCAAATGTTTACGTTTAATTTCATATCACAAGGCTATAGCAGACTGTTTGTGCAAAAGACATTTGTGTTTCTGTCAACTTGCAACTAACCTTGCTGGTTTAAGTGTGATATTACAGATAATCCTAAACAGCGATAAAACAAAAATCACAAATACATGGATTTCGTTATCACGTAAATTTTTGGCTGTGGATTTGCATTTTCCAAATATATATTCTAGAAGTTATCTGTGATTCAGTAGTGGTTACAGTGAGCTTCACAGCTTAGAAGAATAAAGCATCTTCCTCATATTACAAATGAGGAAACAGAGTAACAGTGACTCGCTTCAGTCACAAGCTTACTTGACAAAATCCACAACTCCCAAGTCCCTGCACAACATATTCAGTAAAGAACCAGAAACACATGCATGGGGTGTTTCTCATGACCCGCTGATTTCAGATATGGAGCTATAATACTGTTGTTAGTCCTTTTGACATTAGCCTACAAAGTAAATGAAACCATTGTTTAGTAAAATATTAAAACTCAGATAAGTGAGAGCATATTCCAGGGCACAGTACAAATGCTAAGGATTATAAATTATGCAGTTATTGTTCATTTAGTTCACTAAATCCATTTTCAGCTCCTTTCCTCTCTGCTCAGTTCTTGGAAGATCAGACTGAGGGTTCACCCCAGCTGAGCTCCTGGCTCAGTAGGGCTTAGCCAATGGGCATCACCAAAAAGAAGCCACAGGCTGGAAAGAGAAACAAGTCATATTGGATCATATTTCTGCCAAGTTACATTCCTCTAGGACTACAATATTAAGTGAATCCCTTCTCTAAAGCTCCAGTTCTCACGAAGCTTCAACAGTGCTGCTTTTCCTTCAAGCCAAGGGGTTGGAATGGCTTTCTTTCCTCTACATTTACTGTTGGTTTCTTTAATATTCACCCTCTGTGTGGGCTCTAAGCAACTAATTCACTTTTTTCCCTCTTTCTGGAATCCGCTTGACATATACATACATAAACTATGGTTATCAGTTAAGTTGGCTCATTGAAATAATCAACCTTAAAATTGCAAAGGTGTATAAGTAAATATAATTAGCTGGATCTTTATTAGAAAAATCAACTGGAATTAACTATTTATTTATTTAGTAAATAAGTTTACTTGGGATATATTGCCAGTGCTTTTCATCCTAAGAAACGCTACTAATAATAACATAAAGACCAGCTCAAGTACAAGGGAATAAAACAGAGAAAAACAAATCCAGGTACTTAAGAAAGTGTTACCTTTCTCCCTAATCTGGAACTTATGACATAGTGGAAGCTTGTGTCTCAAAAACACCAGTCAAATAGCAGTAGAATTAATTAGATATAAAACAATGATGTTATCAGAAAATGCCAGAACCCTTTCTGAAAAATTGCTACATTACCTGCAAATCTCTAACAGCTCAATTCAACGTTAAGGTGTTTTCACCAAAACAACGACTTAATCACTCCATTACAAGCAAAATTGCTATATTAACTGATAAGGCTTATGGCACACTATCCCTTATCCCTGGCAGCAGCATATAGGTCAATCCATGAGAGGGTGATGCTGAGAATGTGTATCATAAATGCATGCTTGGAAAAACTGATTCAGCTGTTCCTGCATTTCTTAGGATTGTGCTCACTTGTAGATTGGGTGATGTACCACTGATATTTGAATTTAGGTGAATTTAAAAATCAGTACTGCCACTATTTTAACATCTTCCAGATTGCACAGCTTATGGAATTGCCTAAATCTGAAACTTTTTTTAATAATGCCATCAAATGACCATGTTAAAGCAAACAAAGCCAAGCCTTGCTCACAAAGATTGTTGTTCTACGTATTTCTTTTGCATTTAATTGTCTGAAAAACCATGTCTTCAGGTATCATTTTGTATCCATTTACTTATTTATTCATTCATTCATTTATTCATTTATTTATGGGAATTATGAAGACTAAGGCTGAGAATGGTGAAGAACTTGCACAAGGTCAACCATATCCTGAGAAGCAAAACCTAGATTTAAAAAGATCTTTTGACTCTGGGCCCAGTGCTCTTCCCCTTCCACCACGTTTGCTTGCATTTACTCTAACTTTTCAAAAGCTCACATCTCTTATAATAGAAAGCTAATGAATTCTATTCAATTACACTTGTAACATATTAGATTTCTCCCCTTCTCTGTTCCCACTCCCCTCTTTCCAACTACTACCCTTTCTCCCCTGGACTTCTCCAATAGTTCTCTAAATCATCTCCCTACTTCTACCCTTACTTATACTATTCCCACAGTCCACAATCCACATAGCAGCAAGACAGATTGTTTAGAACATAAATTAAACTCTGTCACTATCCTGACTGGAACTTCCAATGGTTTCCCATTACAATAAAAAATAAATTCATCTTCTGTACTTGGTCTGCACCCCTAATCTGACTCCTGCCTACCATTCTAAATTCCTCCTGAGTAAATTTCCTCATTTTTTGAATGACTAAACAAATCACCATATTTGCCATGCTTTGGTGACACTGGGCTCTCCTTCCAGCCTTTGACCAAATCAAGCTTATGCATACCACAGGACCTTTTCATTTATTACTGCTATAGTCTAGAACGCCTTTTCCCAGCTTTCCTCATGGCCTGTTGTTGATCATAATTCAGCTCTGAAATTCAAAGTCACATCCAACATGGTGGTGCAGGCCTCTAATCCCAGTGACTGGGGAGGCTGAGACAGGAGGATCTCAAGTTCAAAGTCAGCCTCAGCAGTTTAGAGAGGACCTAAGCAATTTTGCAAGATCCTGTCTCAATAAATAAATAAATAGGGTTGGGGATGTAGCTCAGGGGTTAAACACTCCTGGGTTAAATCCTTGGTACCAAATAACAACTCTCTCTCTCTCTCTCTCTCTCTCTCTCTCTCTCTCTATATATATATATATATATATATATATATATATATATACACTCTCTATATATAAAATTTTATATACATATATAATTTTATATACATATATAATTTTATATACTATATATAATTTTTATATATATTATTTTATATATGTATATTTATATATATTATATATATTTATATATATTAAAAAGTTCAAAGTCACCTCTTCCTTGACTCCAAAAAGAATTCTTGCTGTAATATCAGGTTCTTTATCCCATTACCTCAGTTTATTTTCTTTATGATATATCTTACTCTTAAGACATGCTCTTAATTCATCCGCTTATTTTTAGGTATATAGGATTATTTTCAGCAATGGTCCCTCTTTCCCACACCTTCCAACCCTCTCATGGAAGGTGTGTGCTTTCCCATTTTGTTGACCTGAGATTTGGCCACATGACTTGCTTTGGCCACTGAAATATGGTTGAAATTGACAATGAGCTTTAAGGGCCGTGTCAAATCTTACCAGCCCTTTTGTGCCCCTGACACCTTCACCATGAAAAGAGCTTGCCTGAGGTAAGCACATACCTTTTTGACCAGGGCCTTAGAATAATAAATACGAAGTATAAACCAAAACCCACTCAGCACAGAACAGATTCACCATAGCCAACCCCAGATCTGAGAGGAAATAAATGCCATTCTTTTAAGCCACAGATAACTTGCTATTCTTTATTGCCCTAGCAGAAGCTCAAACCTCTTATCAATATATGAATTGTTTATTTGTCCATTCATTTAAAGTCTCTCTCCCTGACTAGAATGCAAGTCCCATGAGGGCAAAGATTTTGTAATATTAACAGCAAACAAAATGGCAGCTGGTATACATTGGTACTCAATGATTACTTGTAAAACTCATTTGCAGGGTCTGAATATAATCGAAAACTACAGAAAATTTAAAACTCATTGGATAACATGAGACTTTAAGATGCAATATTTAATATTTAAAGATGAACAATTTTCTAATTTTTTCTATTTATTGATAGCAAATGGTGTTTTTATATTCTCCAAACCAATTGAATATGAAAACAATTGAATTTTAAGTACATTAAGTAACAAAAAAGGGAGCATTCTTGAACAGATTTTCTAAGGAACAAAGGAGTTTCTGTGAGCAGTTTCTCAGCAAAAGCCTAAGCAACAGTCCTGGTTGACTGCTCTTGCTTCCAGACCCTCCAACTACATCCTCTCCTTTCCTGACTTTGTATTTTGGCTCACACTCCTCCCTTTATCTGGGATGTCCTTGCTCAACATCTCCACATTGTGAGATTACAGCAATTCTTCAAATACCACCCCTTTGTAAAGTCTTTTCAGTCTTTGCCTAACAGAATTAATCTTCTCCTTGGAGCGTAGAGAGGCTATTTGTACCTCCTATATAACATTTATCACATCCTGCCTTCTCTCTGGGCACAAGGACCTCTAATAAGCTGTGTGAGGATAAGAATCATGTCTTATTCATTGTACGCTGCCCTGAAAATACTATACTTTCAACAAATATTTGTCACTTTGAAAGATGCACTAACATTTTCAAACATCCCTTACCACCATGGTATGCATTAGAACTAGAAGAAAAGAGAATAACCCACATCACTAACCAAACATTCCCTTAGTATAGTATTACTGTTAAGGTAGAAAGGGAGGTTAAATACTAAGCCTGTTTCTCCTAAGTTCAACTATGCAGGAAGAGGCTGACATTTTGCCCTTAGTGACTGACACCCATAAATAAGAATCATCCAAGTCAATTTTGAAATGCTTTGTATCTATGTTTGAATTTCACATCAAATAATATTTATAAAGCTTATTATTTCTTTTATGAAAGATCAACTTGAACATTTACACATTCTAGCAAGGATCACTGGAGGGAAAAAGAATAGGCATGCACATAATTGGGTATGATTTGAAAAATATCAAATCATTCCCCACTAAATACAATGCATTGTTCAAGCTGCATTCCTTTGAGATAATGACTTTTTCTTTTTTTTTTTTTTTTTTTTTTTGGTACTGGAGATTGAACCCAAGGGTGCGTAGGTGCTTTACCACTGAGTCACATTCTCAGCCCTTTTTATTTTTATACTTGTTATTTTGAAACAGGGTCTCACTAAGTTGCTTAAGATCTTGCTAAATTGTTAAGGCTGGCTTTGAACTCACAATCTTCCTGACTCAGTCTCCTGAGCCACTGGGATTACAGGAGTGTGCCACTGCACCTGGCTCAAGGGTTTCTTTTTAAAAACTTACATACATTTGAGACAGTACATAGAATAAGTTAAATAAGTCACTCATTCTAATTGGATTAATTTAACGAGATTTCTTCCCTTCTAGAAGTCAGTAAAAACAGTAGCCCTGGAAGAAGTGTGGACTTAAAGTCTGACAGTGAAGAGAGGAAACTCTAACAAGTAGCACTGCCCTAGAAGGACAGAGCTCAACGGAGCCTCAGTGGGCCCTGAAGAGCAGCTATAGGGTCTTGGGAACCTGGGTAGCAGCAAAAAGAAAAAAAGGCTAAGATGAAACAAGAACAAAAGAGAAGATACATGGGTGCTAATGGAACTTCTAAAACCTTGCCCAAGAGTTCCTGGAACAACTCTACATAGAAGCTGAGATCATAAGATGCCAGGCAAGTCCTTCCGGTTCAGGCATTTCATTATTCTTGGAAAGGGGGGAGGGGTCAGTGTTAACACTGTTTTGTGACCTTTTTTTTAACCAATCATATCCCCTGTGTCGATTCATGTTAAGGAACTTCCCCCAAGGTAATAGTTGCTGTGTGTATGTGATGACAAAAAAAAAAAAAAATCTAGAACAACTGTCCAGATGATCAACTGAATCTAAAACAAATACTTAGGAATGAAGGTTCATCATCACCCAAAAAGATGTTAAGATGAACTTCTTCCCTTCAATTTCAAAAAATTTGAAACCCTGATACACTTTAGAAATGAGATAGAAACAGAAATAAATGTTGTCTGGACTGAGCTAGAAGTCTAGGAGGCGAGCCAAAGAATCAGACCTGAAGGGGTCAACTGAGAGAGGCAGAGAAAAGCAGTGCATCCTAGAGCAAGCCCCAAAGTGAGATGTTTGGAGATCATCATGGGCTCTGCACATACTCTGATGTGACAGAAGATTGGGCCGGGTATGGGCAAGGAGCCAGAACTCAGACAGCTCTCCCTGCCTTGTTGAACAACGTAGAGGCTCTTCCCTAGGGAATCTACAGGAGAGTTTCAAGAAGGTGAGTGAAGTAGTTGAATTTGTGATGATATGGTTCATGGATAGGCATGCATACACTGGGCAATTAAATTCTAAGCAGGAGGCTACAGCGATAGCAATGAGATGTAATGGAGATTTGAGCTATAGCAGGGATAGTAAGTATCAAAAAGCACCAGAAAAGATGCCAGTAATGTTCTGGCTCCTGGAAGGTTCTGTGTTCACAGATGTTCACTACAATATTATTGCAAGCACATATACCTAACATAAACACCTTTTCTGTGTTAACTATTTAATTTAAAGGACAATGGAGCAGAGAATAAAAGGAATTGCAGATTACAGGACATCTGTATGTCAAAAATTGATCAGTGTAAGAAAGTAGAAGCATCTATAATGAAGACTGTCACATATTAATTATGCATGTATGCTCTGAACAGGGACACGCAGATGGCTGGGGATGGGGAGTGGGGACTAAAAATCCAAACTGAGCTTCGTTTATCAAATAGGAACTCTTTGTGTCCAGAAGGTCAAGACTTTCTAGAGTCCACACAAACGCTGGAAAGACAAGAGGCGACGCTGTCTTGGGTTAACTCCCAGTTTTCTTTGGGTTAACTCCTAGTGTTCTATCTCATGCAAATGAATGAAGGGTATGCCATTAACAGTGACTGAACTCCCAGAAATGAAGCCATTCCTGAATGGCAATAGGGGAAAGGAAAAAAAAAAAGTAAAATCAGTTTTAGACTCTGTAGGACACCCAAGTAAAGACATCCACCTGGAATGCATATCTATTTTTCAAGGTCAGAGCAAAGGTCATGGCTAGATACAGAGGTCCATAGCATATACAGGAATTAAAGCATAAAAGTATTAGAGAGCAGTAGGTAAAACAGAACTAAGCAGAAATAAATTTAACCTGGAAAAATGAGCCCAGGAAGATGATCTTTGGGCCTATTGTTCTGACCAGAGATTCAACATTCCCTAATACTTCATCTCAATGACATCTTATTGCACTTACAGTTTTCCTGAAATCTTAAATATCTTTTCTTACAAACAACCCATTCCATCCCCTGAAGCATTGGCAAGACCGTTTCTCATCAACATTAAGACTCTTAACTATGTCCTTATCTCTTCTTGAAAAACAACCGTTTGCCTGTCACTGGTTCATACTTTCCAAGATGGATTCTATAAAAGGTGTTTTATCTTACACACTGCCTTAGTCAACCAAGGATATATTGCCTCATGTTTCAAGATACATTCAATTCGAAACTGAAATTGAAGCCCCTGTCTTTAGTGCTTTGTCCTTTTGCCCCCACGGAAAATGAAATTTTTATATAATATTTTTGGTGACATTTGTGCCATTCAAATGGCCTAAACATTTTTTAAAGCAACATTGTACTATCACATCTCATTAGGAAAAAAACAAAGAAGCATGAAGAGAATTTGTGCAGTAGTCTGAAGTTCTTCCACTTGAACAATCCACCAAGGTCTTAATAAGTGGGTTCACAGTCAAACACAACTGGATTATCTGATTAAGATTTTTTTCATTGTTATCAGTTACACTTCCTTGAGAAGAGAGTGAGGTCAGACTTTGTGTTAGTTCTTGGGAAATTCAAAGAAGAATAAAATATTATCCCTACATTTCAGAGACTCAATTCAGCAAATTATCAAGAGCAAAATATTAACTATCAATGACAATTTTCCCAGTTCTGTGTGAGAAAATATGGAGAGGTCTCCATCATAATCAAAATTTAGTTTTTATTTTACTAACATGATACTTCATAATGTATTTCATTCTATTATTGCATCCTTTCTTCCCTAAGTTTCTAATTTTAAATTTCCAAAATAAAACAAACTTATATGATTATTATTTATGGTATTTTAATGTATTTATCACTATTCAAGGTAAGTATCATATGAAAAGAAATGAATTATGTGTCTGGGTAGGCTGCAGTTCATAATTCTTCCTCTTTTTAATGGCATTGAGCTCTGGACAGGTTTTCAGGGACAAACTGGAAGTTAATATACATTATGTGTTCTCAACCTCAACCATCATTTTGTGACCCAGAAACTCTTAGATTCCAAACCTGAATTACAGATCAATTTGATACCACAATTACTTTATTTTGCTCATCTGATTATACCTGGGGAAAAAAGTGAAAAGTCCAAGACAGTATATCATGTCATTTATTCTCTTTGGAAATAACAGGCTATGTACTTTGTCTACTCATCTAACAAATAATAATTGAGCACATACACTGTGCCAGACATTGCATTAGTTCTGAGTGGTATCCATGTTGGTGAATAATGCAGTTCCTGACTTAGAAGCATAGTATATCTCTAGCACATTTCTCTATATGACTTGGTAAACTCGAAAAAGACATTAGTGTAGTATCTCCTGAAATGATTTCTGAAGGGAAAGAAAAACCTTGAAAGTCAGCTCTTTTCCAGGATGCGTATTATCCTAAGTAAAGTTTATTTGGTGCAGCCATGGGCGTATGACATAACATAACCAAGGAAGGTTACATAAAAGAAACTTACCTGTAGTTCAATTGAAAATGAGTTCATTGTATGTTTTGATAGTTATTACAATGTGGCACAAGGACTCAGGCATCCAGAATTAATTTGATTGACAAAATTGGCAAGTACTAGGAGGTTAGGTAGTATTTAGAGGGTAAACAGAGTGTTCTCCCAACAAAAGTCCCAACCTAATTTCTAATTTTCCAATTTCCTATCTGTTGTTTTCATTCCCTATGTAGGTAGAAAGACAATCACATCTTAGGTTTTCTTCTTACATCTTAAGCCATGTCTAGATATATTAATGCCATTAGTTTTCTGATCCTTGCAAAATATTTCCTTAATTCTACAAAATAATATTATCTTTCTCTTACACATACACACACACACATACACACACTCACACACACACTTATTTATCTTCTTTTCCTCTACCTAGTATTCAGAAGAACCTGAATTCTGGTATGCCAATGACTGCAAAAGATAGGGGGAAACTGATCCTACAGACTTGTAGTTGGATAAAATGTGAAATAATCAGTAGCAATTTTAAGCAGGTCTTGTCCCATTCATGATGGATGGGCCCATTCATTAAATCACCTATTAGCCTGCTTCTTTTTGGCAATCATCATCTCCAGGGAGTCAGGCTTTAAAAGGTCATTTTTTTGCATCTTATATTTGGCACATAACAGAACAAAGTATTAAACCATATTTGGTGACTTTCCTACTGACCTTGGAAAAGAAATATATACCACTTTACCCAGCATATTACATGAACATAAGGTTAATACGAAGACAAAGTTTTTATTAATCTTACTTTTGCTTAACAAAAGAAAAAACAAGCCATGCTATTATTTATTTTAAGGATGTTGGTGTGTTCCAAAATTCCACAATCAATTATATTTATAATACGTATTATGAATATAATATATTACAAATACACATACACTATATCTATTCCTAGGGACATCAGAAATGGATATATAAGTATGTAATCTCTTTTGACATTTCTTCTCTATATTTTCTGTTTAATTAATATTTCTGTGCCCTGTTCTCATAAAGTCTACTATCACATCCCAACCTGACAATCTAATCAGTGATAACAGGAAGGACCAAGCTAAGCCAATTATATTGTTTTGCACTGACTGAGAGACCCCACTCAGTTTCTGTTGACCACTGGGGTATTATAAAAGGGTTAAAATTATCATTTTTCACCTATACAAAATGAGAAAAAAACAAAATCAGTTGACAGAAAAAGTAAGAAAAAAAAAGCAAATGCAAAGTATTGCAGAGATGGGGACCTTGAGAGTAGAGAAGGTGGAAAGAGTGACTGCCTTGAGTTTGGATGATTTTTCACACCCAGAGTCAACACCTGCTGTAACACAATCTCTCTTTGGCTTAGAATATTTTAATAGGTCCTTTTTCTTTAGTCAAATCATCTTTTATTAAGCCATTGATTCCTTACAAGTACAGAAGGAAAATCAAGGTGCCAGGCATTGTCAAAAAGCCTGACTCTGCTCATCTTAAAATTATGTCTGCAAGCTTATGGTTATTCAAAAGAGTCATGCAATCTTAGGAAAGTCACATTCACTCTGAGCCTATTTCTTCACCTTTGAAATGAAGGTAGAAGGACTTCTATACTTGATGGAATGGCAATGTAGATAACGTGAACAGCCCTTTGAATAAAATGTCAGATAACTTTTTATCAGTGCTGGGGATCAAATCCAGGGTCTCAAACATGCTAGACAAGTGCTCTACCCCTGATCTACCACACCAACTAAGTATTTTTTAAAATGCATTACTGAACTAACACAAAAGTGTCTGAAAAATAAAGTAACCTGAGAACACCAGGAGAAAAGAGTGCCAAGGCTAACTTTAAACCTGAAGATTGTTACAGAATCTGTGAGTTCCCACTTTGACATCAATTTAGAAGATAGAGAATGTGGGATAAATCTCAGGGTTCCTGAAGGAAGGGTAATCTGTAAGTGGTCCCTGCTGCTCCCACTATGTAAGGGCAAGTGAGACATAAACCCCACTGCATAGAACAGAACAGAAAAGAGACCCCCCCCCATTCCCCATCTAAGTGTTCTTGGAAGAAAACATATTTGCCCTGATAATTCCTGATTATAAGTCATTCTTAAAGCGTGTTTTTAATCTAAATTCACGCTATTTCTGTGATCTGGGGGAATAAAACTTTTAAAAGGAAACTTTGATTTGTGATGGTTTTAGGTTGGTGGCGGCTCCAGAAAACTGGCAGAGGAACTGAAAATCTTATTTTAAGGTTTATAGATCATCAACTAATTAAATAAATAATAATTCAGATGGTAAATAAATAATATGGCAAATTGCATACGTTATTTTTTAAATGCAAAACTGCCCATGTCAATTCAGAGTTCAGGATACTCCATTGCCTTTGGGGGGGGGGGAGGGGCGGCGGGGAGTGGTACCAGGGATTGAACTCAAGGGCACTAGACCACTGAGCTACATTTCTAGACCTATTTTGTATTTTATTTAGACTCAGGATCTCATGGAGTTGCTTAGCATCTCCCTTGGCTGAGGCTGGCTGTAAATGGCAATCCTTCTGCCTCAACCTCCTGAGCCACTGGATTACAGGCATGGGCCATGCCCAAATACTCCATTGCCTTTTAAAAGTCAAGTTTAGCCTGGTTTTCTCCCAGTCATACAAAATGGACCCACCTACAAAGTATTCTGTCTCTCAGACTCACAAATTGTATATGTTTAGGAGTTTTTAACCACTCAAGGGAACAAATTCCTGTATGAAAGAAAAAAGGTTTTCCAACAGGGCACCCAACAATAAACCACCAAATGCAAACCGGAGACTATACTGATACTTCACCACTTCATAGCTCTGGGAAAATAGCAAAACAGGGATGTTATATTGTTTATCAAGATCCTGAAAGCACTGCTTCTATTAAATAGGATCAGGGAGAATGTTCCGGAAAAATCCCTGGAACATCTCCTTTTACAACCACACTTAGTGGACAAAACTAATGAAGGACAAGCAAAGTCTCAGATATTTAAAGAATGAATATTTAGAGGGTTTTACTGAGCAAACCAACTCTGCCAAAGGCAAATGGAACCAGAATAGGTAGTACAGAAAAAAAATTACAAATGCAATAAATGAAAACAATAACCCTCTCTCAGATTCCCTTCATTGCCAAGTCATTTTCCTTTTAGTAACCTTCCTGCTCTTTCTCAGTATCCTCCAGCTATATTGTCAATGGTGTTTAGTGATGGTCATTAACCTTGCCATTTATTCCACAATGTGAGTAGTATCAGGATAGAATTGATCACAATGAAATGACATGAGGAATAAATATTGTCCAGATGACCAGATGTTGATGAAGATGCAGGAACTGATTGCAAGTTTGGCCTCTCTTTCTTTGGAAAAGTGGTAATTATAGTTTAAGTTGATTGTAAGAGGTTAGTAGCATTTTTTAAACTCAATATCAGTATTTCTAAACATTGTATTATTGTCGCCCTCTAGAAGAAAAATTAAATTAAATTAAATTCTATTTCTCCCTAATGAGAATTTTTGTCATGTAGAGTTGAATTTTAGAGGAACAGAAACCCTTGGAACACAATATTAGTTTCCTTTTCCTGCTGTAACAAATTAGAACAATTTAGCTACTTAAAGTATAATCTTTTTTCTTCACAGTTTGCAAGGTTTGGAGTCTAAAACCAGATTCACTGAGCTAAAATCAAGGTTTTACCAGATCTTTAGTCCATTTTTACTTGAGTGGGCCACAGCTTTCTTTTGCATGGACTCAAATAATTCTAACTCACTAAGAATAAGGTATTTTTAGTGATCCAGCCACATCAATGTTTATTTGTTTAGCTCAATTCACAGTACCTAAACTATGGAACAAATCTAGGTATCCTTTAACAGATGAAGGGATAAAGAAAATGTGGTGTATATATACACAATGGAATATTACTCGGCCTTAAAGAAGAATGAAATTAAGGCATTTGCAAGTAAATGGGTGGAGCTGGAGAATATCATGCTAAGAGAAATAAGTCAAACCCAAAAGAAAACCAAAGGCAGAATGTTTTCTCTGATAAGTGGATGCCGATCCATAGTGGGAGGTAGGGAAGAATGAAGAAACTTTGGATTGTGCAGAGAGGTGTGAGAGGAGGGGAAGGAGTGTGGGAATGGGAAGGACAGTAAAATGAGACAGACATTGTTACTATATATATATATATATATATATATATATATATAATTTCACTATCAATGTGACTATGCACCATATTCAGCCAGAGGGATAAGAAGTTATGCTCTACTTGTGTACAATGTGTCAAAATGCATTCTACTGTCATGTATAACCAATTAGAACAATTTTTTAAAAAAAGAATAAGATATTTTTAATTTATGCTATTAATACTTCACGAGTCTAGAGTTTCAGGAAAAAGAAATAATCCTAAAAGATATTTTACTTTCTTTTTGAGTCAAAACAAAGAAATTGAACAATTGACAATTAAATAACTAGAGTATCACAATCCAACACAACTTTCTGCAATGATTAAAATGTCTTTTACCTCTGCTGCCCAATCCAGCAGCCAAGCCACCAGCTGTAGGAAGCTAGTAAGCACTGAGGACTGAATTCAAACAATTTAATTTTAACAAACTTAATTTAAATGACCTTTGTGGCTATTTGCTGTCATATTGGACCCAAGAAGAACTTAAGTGCTTATATTTTTATGAATAAGAATAGTCTTACCTATGGTAGAATAACTTAAATACATGATTAGATCCATTAGATTTTTTCAGGGGTGTACTGGGGATTGAACTCAGCCACATTCCCAGCCCTATTTTGTATTTTATTTATAGACAGGGTCTCACTCAGTTGCTTAGTGCCTCACTTTTGGTAAGGCTCACTTTGAACTTGAGGTCCTCCTGCCTCAGCTTCCCAAGCACTGGGATTACAGGAGTGTGGCTACGGTGCCCAGCTGCTTAGATCTTGGACCATGACTACTAATTAAAATACTCTTGGACTTCATGGTGGAGAGCCATGAGCGGTAGACTGTATACTTTGTTTGCCCTTCCAGAACAAGTCTCTTCCTTGTCCTCACTACTCTGGGCTCCCTAGGCTGGCATGTATGAATTATGTGAGTGGACTCTCTCACCCTCTGACTTCCAAAATTGGAGTTGGTTCCTGGGAATTCCCTACAGATAGAAGGGAGACAAAAAAAGTGAAGTTCAGTTATTTACTTCCCTGTTTCCTTCCTACAAGGTCACTCTGGGCTAGCAGTTTCCCTCACCCACAGGCCAGGGCTCCTTTCACATAGCCCTCTCCAAATCCCCTGTCTCCAGATTCTGGAAACTACTTCCCCTTTTGCCCCTTCAAGACTGCAGATGGTGATGGTGCCACACTGTTACCAGCTCCCATGTGCCTATTGTGCTATGCCTTGATCCGTATACCTTATCTTTATTTATTACTCGGTGTAAGTATCCTATCTGCTTCCCTGACTGATGAGTCAAATCTTTTCTTCTACAAATGATTGAGAATAAGGCTTAAGATTATAAGCTAATAAATGAATGGATTTTACTGTAGAGCTAAAAGAGTACCCTAATCAAATGTGCTATTAATCAATACTACAGATATTAGTCATTATGCATACCCAGAGTTAGGAATAAAATTTAACTCAAAGAGGCAATAACAATATTTCTACAATTAGAAGCAGATATCAAAGGATTTTATACACAAGTAATTACAAAAGTGTTGACAGAGATCTTGGATTGCAATTTGGTCAGACTCCTGGGAACTTGGTGTTTTCAAATGCAGGTTCCTTGGAAAAGAAGATAAAGTATCATTGGATTCCCATCAGTTCAGTCTAGTTAGGTTATTATTCATCAAAAAGAAAGTGGAAAGAGAATCTAGTGCTATTTGTCAACTACACAGAGTTGGAAACAAATGGAAAAACTTGTTATGTTTTTCTTAGAAGATGAGAGTATGTTACATCTAGAAGAAACTTTTGAGCTCATCAAATCCAAGCTACTGAATCCAGGTGTTCCAGTCTGTGCTGAGTGGTTTGGGGACTCTGGAAGAGCTTTCCTTAACATGATGGGATTACTTCTCTACCTATCACCCTCCCTTTAAAAGAAGCAATTCTGAAGTTGATCCATTAAATATTTTAATTTGGCAGACTGGTCCAAGAAAGAAAATTATAAAAGCCACTTCTGATTCAAGGTCATCCCTTTATTTTCCATTAAATCTAGATCCCTTCTTACCCCTTGGATAAATAAGGAATTTCCTGACCATCAAACATCTTGCCTTCAACTGAGGTTAGTAGCATACTTTCCTATTGTTCTTATTACAACTATATTACAACTATGTCAATTGAAGTAATCTCAGAAATTTCCTTTTACACACACATGTATATTACATGTGTGTGTAAAATTATCTAAATATATGTGTGTATATGACATATACAAATAATTATTTGTTCATAAACTGTGTAAGAATCTTTAGTTTAAGAGAGATATATGGTCAAAATTTTAGTTACTATTCTTATTGATTAGAGTAATACTAACTTCTATGACTAATAACCAAAAAGTCATATCATGTCCAACTCAATTGGACTTCAGTTATCTCCAGGCAGGTGATTAGATCAGAGAGACTGTCCTCACAGTCTTTCAGGGACCCAAAGTGACACAAGCTTTGTCATTTTCATTATGTAGGGACCAAGGCCATGACAGTCATCCCAAGCCAGCCTAAAGGGAATCATAGCATGGAAGACCACACTTGGAAGTAATTCCATAGTCAGAAATATGTGGCCTATGTCACTTTTACTCACATTCCACATGTTATAACTCAGTCACAGAGCTAGAATAAATTGCAGGTGGGGCTAGGAAATGACTCCAGCTGTGTGCTCATGAGAGAAAGGACATCAGAGATTTGGGAACGTGTAACAGACTGTCACAGTTGCATTCCACCTTTCTTTCCATCCCCAAAGCATATATCTAAGAGACAGAAAGAGGATCATTTCCGTGTTCTAAATGGGAAAGCTAGAGTACAATGTGCCGACAATAAAAGCCATAAGGGACCTCTCTTCTCTCTTATACCTGAGGCTGGTATAAAAAGTTCCAAACCACCCTGCAGAATAAAACACACTTCACTGAAGAAATGTTTTATATTATAAAGAGGAGCCAACAGAAATAAGTCATGGAGTTAGCTCCACAATTGCTCAGAGAAGATTGGCTTCATTCATTGCTCTGCTACCTGACACACCATCTGTGAACTTCACTGCCTTCAACAAGGGACATTTATCCTGTAGACCTAGGCCAGAGGACTACACACTTACTATGTATTCCTCAGGTTGTGAGGGGAGGGACTAAACCTTCTACTCTAGCTCCAAAATCCTAAAATAGTTATTTAATATAACACTAGCTGTCCTAAAAACAAGAAAACCTGAAATCTCAGTAGCTTAAAATTATAATAAATGTATTTCTCCTACATATAAAGAAAAATGGATGTTTCTGATCAGCTACCAGTGCTCCACTAAAACCCAGCCTCCATTCAATTTAGTGCTCTTCTATTTTCAACACGCGGTTTCCAAGGTAACCCTAAGGGCTGTTCATCTAGATTAAAGGTAGGAAAAAGAGGGGACAGAGATAGCATGGCTCAGTCTTCACTCTCTCTTCCTGTAAGCATCACATCACCTCTGCTCGCATTTCACTGAAAAGGCCATCGGCATGGTCCGACTTAGATGTAAAGGAGACTGAAGAAAATGGTTATTTCTAAGCTACAATACTACACTATAATAGAAAGAACACAAGTTTTTGATAAAGAGCTAATTATCTCTTTTACAATCCACTAGGAACCAGTAAAAAGAATCCCTTTGTTTTACTCCGTTTTATCTATGCCACAAAGAGTTCTGTTTCCATAAATAATCACTTATGGTGGATTTTCTTTAGCTTGGTGTGAACAAGCTTCATAACTGAGAGAATGCCTTGAAATGCATGCAGATTTTCATGAGTAGATTCACACTGCATTTTTAAAAGGAGTCCATAGTTTTTATATCAGATTTTCAGAGGCCTTCAAGAACCTCCACACATTTTTTAAGACATTACCATATTAGAGATGTTTAAGACTAGCTCTGTCCTTCTAGGACTCATTTCCTAACCCAGTGGTCCCTGAACTAGGTCATAAGATCCAGTGAAGATTACTTTGAATGTGCAGATTCCAAAATCCTACCCCAGCCCCACTGATTGACAATTAATATAACAGGGAGGATGTTTGGCAACCTAGAAACCTATTTGCTTTTTTAAACTCTCCACAGAATTATTGTCCTTATTCCTTGAACTAACCCAAACAGGTGTACCTCTCATTAAAGAGAAGTGAGGACACTTACTCCTCTTCTTCTATAATGCTGCCAGGGATTCACTGTCCCTACTCACAACATACTCATGTTTTATATGGTCTTTGCATAGTTTCCTGGTTGTTTCTAACATAAACAACTCTTTGTATAATCATCAGACCCTCTTTCCATATTATACAACATGTTTATGACTCCATGTTTCATTAAAAACCCGGAAACCCATTTGCATATGGGTAAACCAGATTTTACCGATCTGCATAACTTGTGCAACATCTCAGGACTAGTAGATTCAAATTTCACTGCCTGATTTTATCCTGTTTGTCTGATTCAAGAACCCAGTTTTCAATCTCTCCTCTTCAGAACATTGTAGAACATTTTCATGGCTTTATTATTTGCTTCTCCTACTCTTCAGCAGTTTTTCCTCCCTCTCTGCTATCACTGTAAGCTCTTATCTTTCCCTGGTTTAAAATTTACTTCTGAGTAATCCATGTATAAAAAAGAGAAACTCTGTAAGTTTCCCAGTGGTAATAATGCATATATTATTTGTCATCAATTTTTCAAGTCAGAAGCATCAAAATGAAGTCGATGTGAAACATTCTGGGCCGCACCAGTATGCCAGGTAGAGCTACAGTATTCTTTTTCCTGCTTTATTAGAAAGAGAAAAATGTTGGCTGCTACAAGTCTACAGAGGTCCTTAAAGCTTTGATCACAACATGCATAGCTGAGTGAGGCAGTTAATCACAAACACTCCAAAAAATAATTAACTGCTATGTCTGACTTCACGTCTCAAGGAATCCATGGAGCAATATCAAGAATTTGTGTTGAGACTGTAAATTATTTTGGAACAGATGGCACACGGTTGTATTTCCTTAATTCATTCTGTATAAAAGTCCCATACTATGTCTTTCCAAGTCCCTGTCTCTGCTCTCTAGCGCGGCTGATATGGAGTGACTTCACTCCAGTGATGTCTAAAGGCAAGTCTAGAATCACCATATATCATAAGGAAGCAGTTTCAACTTTTGAAATGGCAGAAAGCTCCTTATTATGAAAAACTTTCTTTCTTTAATATTTCCCACTGATGAAAGTCCCTTCCATCACTTGATTGGAGTTAGTAGAGGTAGATGTGGTGTTTGCTAAATCTTTTTGCTGAGAGAAATATTAAAATATTTTTTATCATTAGGATTTTCTTCCTGAGGATGAGTTGGAAAGGAGAATAAAGCATACATCAGTCAACGATATTATATTTTGAATCTCACTAAAATATTAGGCAAATCAAAATGGTTAAAAGTAGTTTAAAGTAGTTTATAATGGATTTTTGAGAAGCTTCATTGTCTCTGTTATCTCTGAGTAGTGATATAGATGAGAAAAAGGAGAAGATAGGAAATGCCATCATTGTAATAAGAGATCAGAGACAGAAAAACTTGGATACATGTATCAACAATATTATAAACCAATTTAAAATTTAATTAGATATTATACCTTATATACATACACTCTTCATAATTACTTCTGAAAGCTCAGTTTAACTATAATAGACCAGGAACTATCATTGTGAAATCTTCCTCTACATCTTTTTCTTAGCTTGGTTTATGCCATAATCTTTCTCAACCCTTTAGTCCTCCTACTCCTAACTAAAAAACTACTCAAATTTCTTGTAGTCCAAAAATGCATTCCTTCCTTGGCCTAAGCCCTACCTATGCTTGTTTTGTTCCTTGTTCGGTTGCTCCAGAATAATGTGTACTCTAGTTACCCACGCATCCTTGTTGCTACCCATTTCCTATTTTCTTCCAACCATAAAAAAACTGGGTTTTACCTCCTGCCCACCACATATTCTTCTCAATCCTTCAAAAACTGTTCTGCAAATGGCCACCAACAACCTTGGTAGTATCAAACCTGTCAATTTTCTATTCTTACTTTATTGCTCCTCAACGTCCCATGTAAGAATGGTGGAGACTTGTGCTTTTCTAAAGTTGTGTACCCTTGGTTTCCATGGAATTATTCTCTCCTAGTCTATCCCACTCTGATTATTCTGTTACTAAAACCTTTGTGAATATTTCTAGTTCCCTATCTGATATTTCTTAGTATTCCACAGGGTTTTGTCTTCACCTCACATTTTCTTAATATTGCTCTTCTATTTTCCCTTTTCAGACAATCTCATTTGAGCTAATGACTTGAATTTTCACCTGTCTAATGACAACCAAAGCTAGTTGTATGACCCTGTCTTCTATCCTGAGCTTCAGAGTCAATCAACCAAATGCCTTCTGAATATATCTACTTGAATATCATGTTAATCGGCTCCTTTTGTCACTGTGACAAAAACCTCAGAAAAACAACTTAAAGGAAGAAAGATTTATTTTGGCTCATGGCTTCAGAAGTTTAAGTCCGTGGCCAACTGGCTCTAAGGCAGAAAAATCAGGGCAGATGAGCATGACAGAGGAGAGTTACTTAGTTCATGGCATCGGGGAAGCAGAAAGAAAGAAAAAGGCCGAGGACAAGATATAGTGCCCAAGGTACCTCTCCAGTGACTTCCTTCCTCCAACTACACCCCATCTGCCCAGATTCCACCACCTCCCAGTAGTCCATTCCACTAGCTATGGATTAATGCACTGACTAGCCCCATCTCTGCACATTGCTGCCTCTGGGGGTCCAGGCCTACACCACGGGAGTTTTGGGGGAACATTCCAGACCCAACCATAATGAATACCTACAATATCTCCTGCTTAGAAAGGCAATTCTGAATTTAACATCTTTTCCCCACAGTGCAATAAAAATTCTCTATATTCATTCCTCCTTAGTTCCCAGTAAGTTTTTTTTATAACAATGTGTTTTTATAACAATGTGTTTTAAGACAATGTCCCAGTCATATTATCAGGAATCATTCCCTGCCTATCCTGTCTGTTGAGTGGACAGTAGGTCATTTATTCCCCCCTGTCCAATGGTTGATTGAACCAGGACACAGAAGATACAGGCATCTGGAGTGCAGCAGAGTCCCAAAATGGTTGAGCATAAGCAGAAGGGTGCATACATTTCTGCCTCTAAGACTCAAGAGTGACCTTGAATCCAGTAAAGTTCAGGTCTCTTTTGACTCCCGTTCTTGGAAAAGAGTATACCTGTGCTCCTCACCATTGAAAAAGATCTCTGTTTCTTACAACCAAAATACTCCCTACCAATAATCTAATTTAAAAACACTCTATCTTTAAATCAAACTGACCTCAATGCTTAAACAGGATTATAATGCCATCCCTATTAGTATACAATGTCTGTACTGCTTAGTCCCTCCTTGTCATAAAACCCATAAAATTGACTCTCTAACTATAACATGTCTTTCTAGACCTGGTTAGTTAAGAGAAATCTTAGGTGAACACATTGTCTCTATTCCAATTCTCTTCTCAGCAGCTGCTCAGAATCTAAAATGTCAAATATAAATTATTAAAGGACACATTTAAGAAGTCATTTCTGGAGGTTTCCAAAATTTCTGAGGCTGCATTTTTTGTGAGCTGTTTTAATAATCCTCTTTCAAATTCCATTTGTCAAATTATCTTTAATCAACAAAAGTGCTACTGCAGGAGGCACACAAATGGGAAAGAACACAATGTTCCTCAAGGTGCCTTCTCCTGGAATGAGCCAGAAAAGCGACTCCTGGGTGGGCCTGATTTTAGGAAAAGGTATATTCTGAGTTTTAGCAAAAAAAAAAAAAAAAATGACACACTTTATCACAAAGGGAATCTAGATGCCTAATGATAATATTCATAATTGTTAAGTTTAAAAACACTTCACGTGTATTCAATTCTTTTCAGGAATAAAATGGAGTCCTTTCTGAAATCAACCTGGCTTTAGCTATTTTTCAGTGAGTGAGAAGCAAATAGAATATTTAAAGGGTAAAACCATTTGACCCAGTCACAGGTGATAAGTCAAAATTCTTTAATCCCTTCATTTTGAAAGACGTTTTCCTAAAAGCAGACCATGACATTATTTTACCACAACTAGGTAGCTGTAGTACATGTCAGAAATAAGAATCAGTACCAGCTCCCCTGACAGAACTGTACAAGGGAAAGTATACAAACTTCCAGTCTAATTTTCAAGTTTAATTGGTTATTTTATTAAGGCTCTTATCCCAGAAAAATGACAAATTCTTCCTGGTTGTATAATGCAAACCATAAATAGTTAATCCCGTAGTTTTCAAACAACAATGACTCACTGTGAATCATGGTGAAAGGGGGAGAAAAGGGAAACACTACTAGGTTAAGCTGCACGTACTCATTCAACACCTTTGCTTTTTGTTCAGTTTTTTAGATTTCCCTGGAGTCATACCCCTTCAAGATTACTGCTACATTTCGATAAAAAAATAAAGTCAAAGTGGGAAATACTTCAATGAAGGTGTGTTAAACTTTTCCATTTACATTTACGAGGAATTATGTGGACCAAGTCACCATTTGAACTGATTTGAAATCTGCAAATCCATTGAAAACTGCAGCTGAAATCTGCAGACAATTATTTTCTCTAAGATACTAGTCTTATTTTGTCCACTTGAAAACTGAGAATGCTATAATAATGGTTTCAGTTTAGGGACATAAGAGCTTATTATCATACACTTAAATCACTAGCCAAGCTGGTAATAATACCCATTGATGAAGCATATTAATAAACTTTAATAAAAGTATAAGCCTCTGATTGTACAAAATGAAAAAAAAAAAAAACAGAATCATGAAAACTGGATGTCACTATCATGAGATAATTAAATCAATTTCCCTATACTATTTAATATGCTGCTTTGGAATTTCAGCAGAATTCAAATTACAGATACTCCTTGACTTATAATGTGGTTATATCCCAATAATCCCATCATTAAGTTGGAAATACCATAAATTAAAAATGCATTTAATACACTTAACCTGCCACACTTCATAGCTTAGCAACACAATACACTGCACTGCCTCAGTGGGTTCCCTTGTGATCAGGTGGCTGATGGGGACCTGCAGCTCATACCTTCTGCCTAGCATCATAAGAGAGTATTATCTCACATATCAAAGTCTCAAATAGGTTTCTACTGGACACAAACTCTTTTCCTACCCTTGGAAAGTCAAAAACTTCTAAGTTGAAACATCATAAGGGAACAACTGTCCTTTGGGAACATTTGTTTGTGCATATAAACAAATGTACAGTACACACATACACACTCCAGTACACACATACACACTCCAGTACACATTCTCCCAGGTACCTTGTGCTGTACATGACAGATTAGGATTATCAAATTATAAAGCTTGTGGCTGACAGTCCACCAGCACTACATGTTTAAACAGTCTGGGAGAAGAATGGTTCATTATAAACAAGATAGACTACTATTAATCCAAGATATTTATGAATATTAGAAGTAACTTAACAAATTATACATAAAATTCACTTAAGACATATATAATTCTCATGAGGAGAGTATTTTCAATTTAGAAAGACAAGACATATGAAGACTAGTAAAAACAGATTGCATACAACAGGAATTTGGAGAAGGGAAACTTCAGGTGGACTGGATAAATTAACCGGGTCTTTCTAAAGCAGTGGTTCTCAAGCTTAGCTACACATCAGAATTACTTGGGGTTGCATCCATTTAGGTTCTGATTTACTCGGTCTAAGATGTGAGTTTGACATTGAGAAGTTGTATTCTCTCCAGGTAATTCTAAGTGAAGCCAAAGTTGAGAACCATCAGTCTAAGAGAGATCACCTGTGAACAGTTTCTTCCGGCAGGATTGAGTTGCATAGAAGAAAGCCCAACCCAAAAGGAGGAATGTGGAATGCGAAATCAGGCACCGTCACTTGAAAGAGGAGATGAAATACAATTGGCAAAACTCCAGTGACTTGGCATCTCAGCCAGATCTTCCTATGTTCACATATATCTAATGAGGGGCCCCAGCTCAGAGCATGGCCTTCAATGTGCACACAGACTATCCATTTTTAAATATCATTCTCTTAGAGACCTCTCTCTATAAATGGACTCACAGCCTACTGAGGTATGAAGCAGAATGGCAAAACACACCTGTACAATAAGAGACATAGCAGTTCACAGGTCAGATATGATGTTGACATTGGGGCAAGTCTATATGGGAAGTCAACCTGTAACCAGAAGTCAGTGCAGAAAATCAGAACAAAGTATATTATATCAATGACGAATACAGCAAGCACAGAAAGCTGGATGCTTCCATCTCCTCTAATACATACTTGATTCACAGACCAGGTACCCATGCAACCAGAGCAGATTTTCTCCAGGATGATGCCCTTACTCCTCATTTGCCTTTGCTTTCCTGCTACCATTCACTCCCATTGGCACATACTTTCTGTAGTGATTTTAATACTGTTGATTATACTATAGGCAAGCCTGATTTATTCTTCCAGATTTACACATGGGAAACATAATGTCTCCAATCATTATATATTGATTTTATTTTTCTAATTCTCAAAGATCTGGAGAAACTTTGAATTTGTTACCCATAGAAGGTAATTGGAATAAGAAGGAAGAGAACTGAAGCAGGGGGGACATATTCAGAAGTAATGAGGAATCAGTTTGTACAGGTCTGAGTAAGAACAAGAATCATGATACATTGCATATTCATTTATTTATACCTCCCTTTCCCCATCAAAATTCTGAGCCTAAAACAAGCATTATCTTTCTATTGCTTTGAAAGTTGTATATTAACATATATTCAAACATGTATTTTATGTATTTTTTTATTCTTTCAAGTCAACAAGACGTATTTGCTCAGAGAGGGGGATTGGACAGTGGTAGAGTGTCCCTCTTTCTTGTAACTGGTATTTGTAAAGGACCATTCTCATTGTAGTTCTGTCCCCAAACTCTAGATTGGATTATCTTTGTAGTTATGCGATTTCATGAGATTAATCTCTTTTTCATTCCAAAAATATTTCACTGTTAGAACATGAAATCAATACGTTGATTTTGAAACATTGGAATAAGAAGAACCTGCCTAGACACTATCTATGAATGTTCCTTGTAAGGAAATGCAGTCTCTAACCCACTGAATTTTAAAAGTAAGTTAGTCATTTTAGCTCCTCTAGGTGGAATTGAAGCCTTAGTCTAAAAACAAATTAAAACACAGATTTAGATATCATCTACACTTACATTTGATTAGGATTGGTTAGCTTTTAGGTGACACTTGAGGTTTTTGTCTCTTAATATTTAAGCATGGGTGCCTCTCAAAGCATATCTGCTTTGAGGGGCTATGTTCATGAGTTCGTGTTCTGGTTTCCAAGTCTGACATTTAGTTCACTCATTGGGTTAAAATTGTGCTTAGAGGCTAATTTACCTTCAGGTCACAGTCTGACTGATGGAGTCTATTGTTGGATGCTTTTTTCCTTTGTATCTCTGATGCTCACACAAGAATGACTCCAGACTCTGATTATTCTGCTTTGCATTTCTTCCACCTAGGTGCTCACTTGGAAATACTCAGTACTGATACCCCGGATGTTATACTGATACCCTGATGTCTACCAAACATGTCGTAAACAAACTGTCATATCCTTCCAATGTCTTCTCTAACCAGTTCTCAAACCAAAAATATATAATATTAATACTTCATCTCTTTTTACAATTTTCAACACTTGCTGATTCTATCTCCTCAGAATATATAGGGAATATATATTAAAAAGTAGTGGTCAATTGATTCCTAGGAAGAGATAAATATCTATTTTTCCTCTAAATTTGTAAAGAAGGAGGAGGAGGAGGAGGAGGAGGAGGAGGAGGAGGAGGAATAAAACAAAAGAAAAAGAAACACTGGTATCTCCAGAATGCTTCAAACATTTTAAAGAACTCAGTTGTGTAGGGTATGATTAGATATATTTATTAAAACAAGCTATCACTTTAGGAAAATAGTTAAACTTCTATCAAGTGTTTAGGAAGTTCAGAAGATTTATCTGGATATTTTCTGCATTAAAAAATAATCTTTCTTCTCAATGGCTATTTTCAAATTCTGTAACTTTTTCATCTGAATGAATACAAATCCTGATTAGAAAATTAACAGTAATAAATGATGTTCTTTTTTAGTCTTTTTTCTGGGTATTAGTTTATTAATCTAATTCTGATATAGTCACGCCTGGAGAATTTCAACTGAACAGTGCATAGTTACAAAAATAAGGTCATCAGAAAACAGGGAGAGAGAGAGAGTTAAAATGAAGTACAAACATATCCCTAATGCCAGAACAGCACGGTACATTAATTCACACTTCTTAACTTCTTTCACACCCAAATTATCTATAGACTTTTTCAACATGTCAAGAGCAAAGAAAGAAAGAAAGAGGAAACGAAAGGGAAAAAAGGAAGAAAAGAGAGAAAGAAAGAAATCAGTGTTCTTACATCTTTCCATTTCTGCAAAACTCTAGGGCAACAGCTCTTGCTCATGCTTTTATAGACATCATTGTTTAGCTTCCTACTCACTGATAAAATTGGTGAAGTCAAAAACCTGCTATGATTTTGATTTTAAGTAAGACGTACAACCATTATTCACAAAGCAAGAATTAAATTTGTGAAGCTTCAACTTGCTTTAGAAGTTGCTTCAACTTGCTTAGAAGTCAGTTGTTCTGTCCATTTCTTTGTCTGCCAAACAGGGATAAGAGCATCCACCATGGTGGTTGTGAAGCACAAATGCAACAAACACCCTGGTGCAGGGAAGGTAGTTGGGGAAGTTTTTTATTTCTGTGTGGTACTTTTGTATGTGAAAATAAAGGGAAATCATGTCTCTACTGCTGTCTTAAGCAAATAATAGCTTTGCCCAGTATTGAATCCAAGCAAAATTCACCCTCTTTACATATGGCAGAGTTGAGAAAAGTCCATGAGTATTCCACTTTAGGATGAGTAGTAGCTTTTTGCGCACATTATCTTTTTGTTACAGCATAAATAAGAGCAACAATCTTATTCCTGTAAATTAAATATTCTTTTGAATCATTAGAGTTTCCATTATTTATTGTTTTGTGAATGATCATCTCTAGTGTACATGTTAGAGTTCAGCAAGCTCTGATTTATGTGCATAAGTTTCCTTAAGGCAACATCTCTGCATATTCTCTAAAAAATTATGGCCTATAGACCTCAAGTAAAGCTATCCTCATGTAAACAAGCAATATCTAGTGCAAAAGAATGAATGTGACTAGAAACTAAGTCCAAGGCTCATTCTTAAAAATATGATTAACTAATGAACAGAAATGTCCTGTTCCAAGGACAAATAATGAATAGGATGCTTCAGAGAAAACATGCAACCCCATTCTGGGTATTTATCAAAGAAAATGAAACCAATACCTCAAAATGAAATTACTACTGTGTTCACTGCAGCATTATTTACAATAGCCAAAATACAGAAACAGCCTAAGAGTCTGTTGTTAGATGAATAGGTAAAGACATTGTGAGATACACACACACACACACACAATGGAATATTATTCGGCCTTTAAAAAGAAGGCAGTCCTGTCATTTGTGATAACATGGATGAATATGGAGTACATCATGCTGAGTGAAATAAATCAGACATACAAAGACAAATATTGCATGATACCATTTCCAGTTGGAATCTGAAATAGTTAAACAGAGAGCAACAAAGAATAAAATTGTGGTTACTAGAGGCTCAGGGGGAGAGGAGCGGGGAATGTGAGATGTTGGCCAAAGAATATAAACTTTCAGGTATAAGATGAATAAACACTAAAGCTCCGATGTACAGCACTGTAACTCATAGTGATTCATTGTATTATAATACAATGCAAAGTAGTATGTGATGACAGAGACATTGGAGGGTCCAGGATATACAGGATATTGGACATTGCAAAAGCATGATAAAGTGCTAAGATTTTGTGCTAAAAGCATATATTTTTCTAAAAATGTATCAGTAACACCACATTATATATTTGACATTAGATATCCTTAGGAGGAGATCTTTGTGTTCTATACACACACACACACAAACACACACATACACACAATGGTAACCTTGTCAGGTGACAGATATGTTAATTATCTTGATTATTATTACCCAAGTTATACTTATATTAAAACACCAAGTTGTATACCTACATATATATAATTTTTGAAACAGCAATCATAACTTTATAAACCTGGAAATAATGTACAGGCATTACTATGGAAAGAAGCACAACAGCCTTCCTCAGAGAGGGAGATGCAAAGGCTATATGAAAAAAACAGCTGAGGCAGGTCCCCAAGGGAGTCCCAAACTCCATGCTTCCCTTGACAAACCTAAACTCCCATAGACCACTGACACCACAGTTTTTTTTTCCAACACAGCTTCCTACCAGCCACAGTCTCAATATCCAATTTCACTCCATGCTTTATTTATGCTTTCCCAATGAACCCAGTTGATTGAAAGCTCTGTTTTGGCCCATACTCTGTCTCTTTGACACTAGCATCTTGCTAAAAACAGAAGGCCACTGTTTACAAAAACCCAGACTGAGGACAGGTGGTACTGAGGCTGGAATCCTGCCTTGGATCCTAAAAGCACAACTGGCTAGATCTGTTTCCTCCTGGAAGCTCCCATGAAGGGGAGGGTGATGAGATCTTCCTCCAAAATAGGAAAGAGAAACTGTGGAGCAAAAATCTTAGCCAGAAGAAGTATCAGATGTGCTTTCTGAAGAGGTAAGTAATTTTGGATGTGGATCTATTCATTCAACTATTGCACAAGTATTTATTGAGTGTATTTTCTATGCCCTGAGGATAAAGGGGTAAAAAATAGAATTTTTTTAAAACTCCTGGCATTAGTATACCAGTTGGGGGAGGCATATACCAGTGAAATAAAATATATACGCACACGTAAATGCAAAATTAAAACACTGACAGAGCAATAGCAAATGACTAGAAGAATGGAGGTGCCTTGCTTCACTGTGCAGTCAGGAAAGCCCTCAACATGTGAGCTTTCCTTTCCAGGTGGAAAAGAAAAAATAGTCATGGGAGGATAAAGGACAAGAGGGTTCTAGGCAAAGGAGAAAGCAAAGGAAATCTAAAGACTGCCGTGTATATTAATTTTCCTGGGTTAAAGAACAAAAAGATGATCAGTGTGGCTGCAGCACACTGGAGAAAATGAAAGTAAAGTAATAGATAATGACAGAGATACTAGAGGGTCCAGGATGTACAGGACTTTGCAAACGCATGATAAAGTGTTTGGATTTTGTTCTAAGAGCAATAGGAGGCAATTAGAGAGTTTTATGTGGGATAATGCATGTGATTTATATTTTAAGATTTCTCTGGCTGGAAAATGGAACATAGATTATTAGAAGGTTCAAAAGTAAAAGCAGATTCAGCCATGAGGAGACTCTTGTACAGGAGAGATATGATGGAGGCCTGAGTTAAGGTTTGCAGCAATAGCAAAGGAATCAGGGTGTATTTTTTTTAATGAGGCACTAAAAGACTTGGCAGATGCATTGGATACAGGTTGTATAATGAAGCCATTTGCTGGTGTGAGGAGAAGTGAGGAAGGAACTGCAACCCCAGGACAAGGAGAAAAAGTTCCTTCATCATTTTTCATGGGGGTGGAGGACTACAGCTAGATGGCCACATTGGAAAGATGCCTGGGTTTCCCCAGATAATGCAGTCACTCAAAACTCTGCATTTCAGATCAGTATTTCATGCTGCAGAAGAGGATCCCTGCCCCCAAATTTTGCTAGTACCTTACAGCTCTAGCAACATTTAAGCACATGTCACCCTTAAATGAAAGGTCTTATTAGATCTGTGGGTATGGCTCTATCCTAAGGGTCATATAGGAGATGATGGCAATGGTGGCTAAACAGAAGAAAGGACTTCTGCATTAATGACAGTGGTTTAGGCTCAGGGTCTTCATCAAAACATCTGCAGCACTGATGTCATCTGCCACAAGAAGGGAGAGAGAAGATGAAGAAAAAAGAAAGGAGAGGAGAGAAGGATGAGAGAGGGGATATGAAGAAAGGAAGAAAGAGAAGACCTATCCGTACTACAGCCACAGTGGGTTTTTATGGTCACCATTTATGGTATGTACATCAGGAAGACAATTTCAGAGCTGAAAAGGGTTAAGCTAAACCAGGCACCATGCTAAGTGATTCATAGTCTCTCTAATTCACATGGTAACCCTGGAAGTACAGTGTCATCATCTTGTTTTTACAGGTGAGAAAACTCAGGCTTAACGAGAGCAAATGATTTGTCAACTAGCAAAACCAGGATTCGAAGCCAGTTTCGATTCTGGTCCCAGGGGTGATGTGGGAACCTGAATTTGACAGTGCAATCTTCCAGCCCTGATTTCACAGCAATAGTGAATGCAGACAAGAGTACAGACCATGCAGACGGCACCCAGAACTCTTCCTAGAAGGGAAGCAACAGAGGGGAATGGGAGCTAGAACTTTTTACTGGTGGGTAGAGATTCTGAGGATATTTTTTGGTGTTGCTACTTTGATTGTGACTCTGATGCTTTCCCCTTCGGGTTGGAAATACAGCTACATACTGCATAATTCTGCAGCTATATAGACCCAATGTAACTTCCCATCAGCTTCCAAATTGCTGCACTCGAAAGAAAAAAGACTTCTCTCCATGTGTACAATTAACTCTCTACAGAGAGCAGTGTTAGTCCTACTGAAAGACGTCCATGTTCCCCTTATTTTATGAAAAAATCATGAAAGTGTTCCTTGCTGAGTTATGCCCTGAAATCTTTGAAGAAAACTTAAGTCTCCCTGGACTAGCATAACTCTCTGAAGTCTGTAAAACTGAAAGGAAAAATAAAGTTACATAAGCTTTGATTAGTTTTTTTTTTTTTTTTGCAAAGATCCTCAACTTTATACACATAAGAGGAATATGTCGAGCTCTCATTATTACTTGCTCACAAAACAAATGCTGATAATGTTCCGAGATGGATTTTTCACTGCAGGAAGGTATTTCCATAATTTTTAAAGTTTCATGTTTTGTATTTGCAATTCTAATTGGAAAATGTATTTTTGGGTTTCTGACTCTCTCCCCTTCTTCATCAGTCTCAGTGAGGCTCCAGTTTTTTAACCTCTGATACTCCCTCCTTCACCACAGTTACCCCAAAAAGCATGAAGAGAGAATCACTAGGCCTACCATACACAAAAAATCAACTCAAACTGGATCTCACTTCTAAGCATGAAAGCTAAAACTGTACAATTTCTAGAAGAATGCAGAAGACAATTGTCATAACCTTGAATTGGACAGAATTCTTAAAAACGCCACCAAGAAATGTGATCTATACAAGAGAAAAATAACAACTTGGACTTAATCGAAATTAAAGTCATTTGAATCAATGGACACCATTAAGAAAGAAAAAAGGGAAATCAAGTCAGAGAAAATAGTTCCAAATCATAAATTTAATAAAGGACTTGTACCTAGAATACACATGAACCATTTGAACACCACAATAAAAAGAAAACACAACCCAATTTTAAAATGAGAAGATTTAAATAGATATTTCATAAAGATGATTAGTAGTCACAACAGAAGAAATATTGCTCAAATTCATTAATGAAATGAATATTAAAACCACAATAGGAGACCACTGCACATCTACCAAAACTGCTACACTTCAAAAGACTGACACAACCAAGTGCTGATGAGGATGCAGAAAAGATGGAACCTGCCCAGGTTGCTCATGGGAAAGTAAAATGAAACAGCTACTGTGGAAAACAGTTTGGCGATATCTTTGAAAGACAATATGCAAACTGACCATCTCTTCCATCAATTCCAATCCAATACTTTACTCGAAAGAAATAAAAACACATGTCCATGTAAAGACATATACACAAATATTTCTACTTGCATTATTCATAATAATCAAAAAGTAAAAACACTTCAAATTTCCATCAACTTATGGATGGATAAGTACAATGTAGAATTATACATATAATGGAAAAACTATTCAGTAATAACAAGGAGCAAACTACTGATTGGTGCTAAAACATGGATGAATCTCAAAAACATTAGGCTAAATTAAAGAAGCCAGATGTGAAAGACTACATACTATATGATCCCATTTTTATGAAATCTCCATAAATGGTAAATCTATACAGACATGGGCCATATGTGATTGTCTGGGGCTGGAGGAGGGAATGAGGATTGACTAAGTACAGATAGGGATCAGGAAACCTGGGGAATTGCTCTAAAACAGATGGAATTGCTATAGGGAACATAGCTTGACATGACCCAATGCTACTTTGAAAACCATGAAGATAGATACACAACTCTATAAATTTAGTAATAATTATATATTTATAATGGGTAAATTTTATGTGATTTTGCCTCAATAAAGCTGTTGGGGGGCGGGGACAAAAGAACCATTAGGTTCACGAGGATCAACAGACAAGCTCAAAGCAGAATGGCTTACTTCCCTGATTTAAAAAAAAAAATACTTTTAATATACCCATCGGATTGGCAATAAGCTTCATTCAAGTAATATCACCTGGTGCTAAGTAAGCACATCATAACTCAGGATATTACTGTTATTCTACAGTAATAAACATCCCCTTGAGGCTAGGATTGTGGCTCAGTGGTAGAGCGCTCGCCTCGCACATTCGAGGCCCTGGCTTTGATCCTCAGCACCACATAAAAATAAATAAATAAAATAAGGGCACTGTGTCCAACTACAACTTAAAAAAAAAATCCCCAGACTCTCAGTGATTTAAAGTTAAGTCAATAAAACTTTTTTCTTCAAAAGGCCAAGTAGCAAACAATAAATTCAACTTTATGGGTAACATGGTTTCAGTCTCAGCTGCTCAACTCTGCATAGACAATACATAAACAAATAGGCAGGGGGCAAGATTTGATCAGCAAACCTGTAATGGTTAATTTAAATTGTCAACTTGTTTGGATTAAGAGATGACAATGGGGGAAAAAAAGAGATACCAATGATTAAGAGGCTTATGGGTGTGTCAATGAGAGTGTGTCTAGGAATAATTGGCATGTTGGATAGCCATCTGAAATGAAGACCCTCCCTAAGCAAGGGCAGCACCATCCAATAGGATGATGGCTTGGATGGAATAAAAGTTGGAAGAACAAGGAAACAGCAGCAGGTGCAAACTGGATTCTCAATCCTCTTGAACTGCTCTCTGATTGCTGCTGTGACTGATCATCTGAGGTTATCAGATTCCCTTCTTCACTCTTCCAAAGCAGACTCTGCCAGTGATTGTCCAAAAACCTTCGGTCTCAGACTAGGGTAGCACCGTTGATCTCTCTTGTTCTGGGGCTTCAGCCTTTTGATCTGCACAGCTGCTGTTCCTTCCAGCTCTCCAGCCTGCAGATTGCCCTTATGAACTATCCAGCTTCTAGTCATGTAAGCCAACTTGATAAATCCCCTTTTTATAATTATACTTCCTGTTGATTCTGCTTCTCTACAGAAACCTGACCAACACAAGGCCATAGTTTGCTAACGCCTGATAGTTCACACCAAATATTTGTTACAAGTCAACTAAAGACTTTATTCTGTAAAACTCTCTGAGACCAACAACAATGAATACTTCACCAAATGGTCAGTACAGTTTACTGAGGCAGAGGCAAAGAGAATATGGTGGATTCTCACCAGTTGTTCAGGTTCTGCTAATATTTAATTGCACAAAACAAATTTCACAACTAAAACTAACTTCAAAGGGATTAGAAGAGTATAACTCAACCATACACCTAAATGTGGAAAGCTAGAAGTAGTAGAAAAATTAAATATACCATGCAAAGCAAAATTGCTACTCTTAAGTAGGTACCCTACAGATAATCTCCCACATAAATGCACTTTTAAAACTACATAAAAAGATGTTTACTACAGCATAGTTTATAATAGAAAAAGAACTGAATATAACTTCAATATCTATTGATAGTGAAAGATAAATTATTTTTCATTAACTAATATCACATATAGCAGCCCAAATGAATAATACATGGATCAATTAAAAATAAGTTACTATATCAGTATAGATATAGCTAAAGAAACTTTCTTGAATAAATAGAAAGTTATAAAAGAGTACATACACTACAATCCATTTATGTAAATTATTAAAAACACATTGTGAATTTTAAAAGCTGCAAGAGAAAAACAACTGATGACATTTAGAGGTAAATAAATCCAGATTTAAACTGATTTCTCAACCCAGACCTTGAAAGCCAGGAAGGCTTGCCAACCACAAATAATATACCCAGCAAAATTAAGCTTCAGAATTGAAGATGAAATAAAAACTTTCCACAATAAACTGAAGATAAAAGAATTTATGACTAGAAGGATTTTTCTGTACTACAAAACATATTAAATATTTAATGAAGAAGAAATGAAAAATAAAAATGAACATCCACATAGGGAGGAATTATACTAGAATAATAGTCAACTGAAGAAGAATCAAGTTTGATTTAAACATTAGAAATAAACCAAAATGGCAGGAAATAAAAATCCGCTCTCAATAATAACATTGAATGTAAATGGTCTAAACTCTTCAATTAAAAAAATGTTGGCTGATTGAATTAAAAAACAAGACCTAACAATATGCTGTCTGCATGAGATTCACCTCACAAGCAAGACATCCACAGATTGAAGGTAAAAGGATGAGGGAAAGCATTCCGTTCACATTGGACTCATAAACAAGCAGGGATAGCTATTCTTCTATCAGATAAAGTGGACTTCAAGCTAAGATTAATCAGAAGAGACAAGCAGGGGTAGCTATTCTCATATCAGATAAAGTGGACTTCAAGAGTACATACACCACAATCCATTTATGTAAATTATTAAAAACACATTGTGAATTTTAAAAGCTGCAAGAGATTAATCAGAAGAGACAAAGAAGGTCATTTTATACTGCTTAAGGGAATAAGACATCAACAAGACATAATGATTGTAAATATTTATACCCCAGACAATGGAGCATCTGTGTACATCAAAAAAGAAAAATAAACTTTCTCAGTATTAAGAATCAAATAGACCACAAAACAATAATACTAGGTGACTTTAACATATCTCTCTCACCACTGGATAGATCACCCAAACATAAACTAAGTAATGATTCTACCAAATTAGAATTCAAATACAATTAATAATATGGACCTAACAGACATTAATAGAATATTTCATCCATCAGTGACTGAATTTACTTTCTTCTCATTTCTTCCCTGATTTCTTCTGGTATCTATTCTTTATTCAATAGTGTATTTATCTTCAGGTGTTAAAGTGGTTTCTTTTTTATACCTTATCATTGATTTCTAATCTCATTCCACTGTGATCTTATAGAACACAAGCTATCTAGGATATATAAACTTAAAATACTTAACATCAAAAAAATAAATAACCCAATCAATAAATGGGCTAAGGAACTGAACAGACACTTCACAGAAGAAGAAATATGATTGATCAACAAATATATGAAAAAGTGTTCAACATCTCTAGCAATTAGAGAAATGCAAATCAAAACTACTCTAAGATTTCATCTCACTCCTGTCAAAATGGCAATCATCAAGAATACAGGCAACAATAATTGTTGCAGAGGATGTGGTGAAAAGGTACACTCATACATTGCTGGTGGGACTTCAAATTGATGCAACCACTATGAAAAGCAGTATGGAGATTCCTCAGAAAATTGTGAATGGAACCACCATTTGACCCAGCTATCCCACTCCTTGATTTATACCCAAAGGACTTAAAATCAGCATACTTTAGTGACTCAGCCACATCAATGTTTATAGCAGCTTAATTCACAATAGCTAGACTATGTAACCAACCTAGGTGTCCCTCAATAGATGAATGGATAAAGAAAATGTGGTATATATACTCAAAGAAATATTACTCAGCTTTAAAAAAGAGTAAAATTATGGAATTTGTCAGTAAATGGTTAGAGTTGGAGAATATCATGGTAAGCAAAATAAGCCAATCCTACAAAACCATATATCTCTAATATATGGATGCTAATTCACAATAAGGGGGGCACTAGAGAAGAATAGTGTTACCTTAGATTTGGTAGAGGGAAGTGATGGGAGGGGAGAGGAGGGGATGTAGGGATAAGATAGTATTATTAATGTGTGTGTGTATATATATACATATATATATATATATATATATATATATATATATATATATATATATCTGCATGACCAATATGATTCTACAAAATGTACGCTCAGAAAAATGAGAAATTATATCCCATCTATGTATGTTATATCAAAGTGCATAAATGCATTCTACTGTCATGCATAACTAATTAAAACAAATTTCAAAAATTAAAATACCTTAGAGATACATGGAAATAGTTATACAACAGATCAAAACCTCTGGGACAGTATGAAGGCAATTCTGAGAGTAAAGATCATAGCATTGTGCTCATACATTAAAAGAAAAGGAAGATACAAAAAAAAATGATGCTATATCTCAGACCCTAGAAAAAGAACAATACAAAAATTAGTAGAATACAGGAAACAATTAAAATCGGAGCCAAAATCAATGAAATTGAGATTAAAAAAAAAATACAAAAGATCAATGAAACAAGGAGTTGTTTTTAAAGAATAAACAAAATTCATAAACCCTTAGTCAAACTAACCAAAAGAAAGGGAAAAACCTCAAATTAACAAAATCAGACATGAAAATGGAAATATAATGAGACACTGCTAAAATTCAAAGAATCATCAGAAACTATTTTGAAAACTTATACTCCTATAAGCTAGAAGATTTTGAAGATATTGACAAATTCCTACAGACATATGACCTACTGAAATTAAACCATGAGGATATAGAAAACTTAAACACACTGATTTCAAGTAATGAAATTGAAGCAACTATCAAAAGCCTTCCAACAAAGAAAAGTCCAGGGACTGGATGGATTCTCAGCTGAGTTCTATCAGACCTTAAAGAAGAATTAATGCCAATCCTCCTTATATTGTTTCATGAAATAGAAAAGATGGGAACACTGCCAATCTCATTCTATTAAGCCAGTATCATCCTGATACCCAAACAAGACAAAAGACACAAAAAGGAAAGAAAACTTCAGATCAATATCCTTGATGAACATAGATGCAAAAACTCTTTAAGAATATTGGCAAATCACATACAACAAAAACACATTAAAACAATAGTGCACCATGACCAAGTGGGTTTCAACCCAGAGGTGCAAGGTTGGTTCAACCTACAGAAATCATTAAATGTAATTCACTACATAAAAAGACTTAAGGTCAAGAACTACATGATTATCTCCATGGATGCAACAAATTACCACACCATTCATGTTTAAAACACAAGAAAAACTAGGGATAAAAGGAACTTATCTCAAGATTGTAAAGGCAATATATGACAAACCCCAAGGTCAACATTATTCTAAATGCAAACTGAAAGCATTTCCTCTAAAAATAGGTGTTGAGAGCCACAGCCGAAGGGGCCCCAGCAAACTTCCAGCTGCCAGCAAACTTCCAGCTGTCGGCTGATGATTGGCTCACAGCGGCCCCAGCAACATCTAGCTGATTGGCTCCTCTGCGGTGATGCTCATTGGGCTGTTTCCCTGCCCTTTCAGACCACGGAGCTGCTCATTGGGGGACTTTTTTGGCTCTGCCCACGTGACCCAGCCAATCGGCCTCAAGAGCAGGAGGATTGTGGGAGGTGGAGAGAAGCTTGTGTGGGAGAGAGAGGCTTGTGGAAATCTGGTGGTGGCAGTTGAGGCTCTGAGGGTTTTTCCTGAGAGGCTGTTTTGTTTGGCATGTGTGGTTCTAAAAATAAAGTTAGTTTCTTTTGACAAGTGGCTCCTGATTGTGCCCAGCCAGACTGCGGCAAATAGGAACATGGTAAGGATACCCACTTTCACCACTTCTATTCAAACATAGTCCTTGACACTCTAGCCAGAGTAATCAGGCAAGAGAAGAAAATTAGTAATCAGGCAAAGAGGAAAAGAAGAGCTCAAGTTATCTCTGTTTGCTGTGACATGATCACATATTTAGAAAACCCAAAAAAATTCCCCAGAAGACTTCTAGAATTGATCAAACTAGCAGGATACAGATCAGCACTCATAAATCAATCTTGTTCCTATTCTCCAATGATGAAATCAACTGAAAGGGAAATTAGGAAACCATCCCAATCACAATAGCTTAAAAAAGAAAAAAAAATTGAGAATCAATCTAATAAAAGAGGTGAAGACCTTGACAATGAAAACTACAGAACACTAAAGAAAGAAATACAGGTAGACCTTAGAGGATGGAAAGACCTCTCATGTTCTTGGATAAGCAGAATAATATTGTCCACATGGCCATAATACCAAAAGTGCTATACAGATTTAATGCAATTCCCATCAAAATTCCAATGATATTCCTCACAGAACTAGAAAAAGCAGTTGTGAAATTCATCTGGAAAAATAAGAGGCCCAGAATAGCCAATGCAATCCTTAACAAGAAAAACAAAGCAGGAGGCATCACAACACCAGACCTTGAATTATACTACAAAGCTATATTAACAAAAGCAGCATACTACTAGCACCAAAACGGGCAAGAAAACCAATGGAATAGAATAGAAGACACAGAGACAAACCCACATAAATATAGTTATCTCATACTAGACAACAACGCAAAAAATATTCACTGGAAAAAAGATAACCTTTTTAACAAATGGTTCTTGGAAAATGGGAAATCCATGTGTAGTAGAATAAAATTTACCCTACACAAATCTCTTACCCTACACAAAACTCAGCTCAAGTGGATCAAAGGCCTAGATTTTAGACCAGAAAGCTTACTCACACTAGAAGAAAATGTAGCCCCAACACTACAACATGTTGCCTCCAGAATTGACTCACTTAACAGGATTCCTAAAGCCCAAGAAATAAATCAAAATAAATAAGAAGGATGACATCAAATTAAAAAGCTTCTTCACAGCAAAGGAAATAATTAAGAGCTTAAATGGGAGAAAATCTTTGTCACCTGCTCCTCAGATAGGACATTAACATCCCAAATATACAAGGAACTCAAAAATCTTAACACCAAAAAAAAACGTAACCCAATCAATAAATGGACAAAGGAACTAAACAGACACGTCTCAAGATAAGAAATCTGAATGCTTAGCAAATACATGAAAAAAAATGTTCAACATCTCTAGCAACTGGAGAAATGCAAATTAAAACTACACTGATTTCATCTCACTCCAGTCAGAATGGCAATTATCAAGAATACAATTAACAATAAATGTTGGTGAGGATGTGGAGGAAAGGTACACTCATACATTGCTGGTAGAACTGTAAATTGGTGGAAATCAGTATGGAAATTCCTTAGAAAACTAGGAATGGAACTATCATATGACCCAGCTATCCCACTCATCAGTATATATCCAAAGGATTTAATATCAGCATATTACAGTAACACAGCCACATCAATGTTTATAGCAGCACAATTCACAACAGCCAAGCTGTGGAGCCAGCCTAGGTTCCCTTCAACAGATGACTGGATAAAGAAAATGTGGTGTATAAATATACAGCAGAATATTAGTCAGTCATAAAGAAGAATAACTTACTGGCATTTGTCAGTAAATGGATAGAACTGGAGGCTATCCAACTGGAAACTATGCTAAGTGAAATAAGTCAGTCCTCCAAAAATCAAAGGTCAAATGTTTTCCCTGATATGTGGAAGCTAATCCAAAATAAGGGGGGTGAGGGATAAAAAAAGATGAAGAAAGATCAATGGAGTAGACAAAAGGGAATGAAGGAAAGGGATGAGTGATGAGATAAGGAAAGACAGGGGAATGAATCTGACCTAACTTTCCTATGTACATATATGAACATACCATAGTGAATCTCACCATCCTATACAGTCACAAGACACTAATCAAAAGAAAACTATTTTAAGAAACACATTGTTTATGTAGACATAATACAAAGTAATGGGCATATATTAACTTAAAGACAAGGCTTGTCCTTGAGGAGATTTTTGAGGGGCTTTTTAATGTATCTGAAATGTTATATTTCTTTAAAAGTATCTGAAGAGGTTTGTGGCAAAATGTTAATAAGCATTACATTTTGGTAGCAGATAATGTGAGTATCTTTAATGTTACTCTTGCTCTTACCTATATGCTTGAAATATTTTTTAAATAAAAAGAAAAATAATTTATGCAACCAGAATATAATTGTCAGCAGAAATGTCATGCCTGTATGCAATGACACAAAAGACCTGGCAAAAAACCTGAGAGCAAGATAATCAGTTGCCTTTACAATTTTCCAGGTACAAAATGAGCCATGATGGGCTGGGGTTGTAACTCAGTGGTAGAGCATTTACCCAGCATGCACAAGGTTCTGGGCAAGTGAGAGGAAAAAAGAAAAAACATGAAAGGAGCCAACCAACCTGTCAAGACACAGCTATCTAGTATAGGGAAAGTTAATGGTGAATAAAATCTTCAAAAAAATAAAGTACGTGTTTTTATGCCCTTTATTAATATTGAATGGTCATTGTAGAAACGGTTGTTAGGACTTTGGTATTATAGAAATGACTGTGTCTTCTACATTTTGAGAGTTTTCCCATATAAGATAAATAAAATGGGAGCAAGGTGGGAGAAAATGGAAAGAAAGAGAATGGGAGAAATTTGTTGTGGGATTAGGAGAGGGAGGTTCTAGACTTAAAGTCAGGGAACTGAGCTCTGTTCCTACCTCTGACACCAGATCTGAGCTCAGTCTGACGAGATCACATCCTGTGATCCTTGAAATATTTATTGAGGTTCCCGTTTGGAGAATTGTGTCACCTGGAATTAAAACTCAGCTTCTGTCTGATCCAGTGAACAAAGCAGAAAAATTTAAAAGTGGGGCTACAATTCATCATGAAGGTCAAATCCACATATCATTCATCAGGGTGGTCACTCTGCCAAAGTGTGTGGGATGGGCAGTGGATAAAGTTAACCTTAGGCTGCTGGGTTTCAGACTTCCAGTGCCCTCTGTCCTATCCAGTAGGCCCAAGTGAGAATTGTGAGAAGAATCAACTGCTATGCTGACCTCCAACTTTTCAGAATCCCAGAACATAAGAAAACTCTGGAGGCATTGGTATATCCAGACTATTACTTTGCTCCAAACTTGATATGAAGCAACATACATGACAGGATATGGGACAAAGTCTCACCAGAATGGCTTATAGAACACCAACTATGTGCCAAAAAACACATTAATCCCCCCAACACACACACACATACAAGAATGAGCCACAGCTCTTCCCACAACCTTTTCCTCCTCGTTACCATCCCCAATGACTTTCACTGTCTCTCCCTAATGTCTCTCTAGCATGGGTCCTTTGCCTATCATGTGGCATTGGGACTTATCATGCCATTTCTCTATAGCTGTCCATAAGAAATCACCCAGGAGATGTAAGTTAGAGGGGTGAAGGGAGCCTCAGGGCCTTAGAAAACACCATCACCAGTTTAAAATAATTTTCCTTCAGGATTATAGACATTCTCAGATGCAAGTTTTCCAAATGCTTTGAATACCTTTACTTTACGTTTGATATGATGTCATCACATACCAAGATCTTTCCATTAAGGTGTCAAGACTCAGATTTATACAACAGACATAAAAATAAAAGCTAAACACTGAGGCAAAGAACGTTAATGGAAGTTATGTACATGCATTAAGGAGAAAATGCACCTCTGAGTGTTGTTTATGTAAAAGGCTATTTGTAAGTTTGAGCTTGCATTTCCTCAGACATTATTTGAAAGTGTCTATATATTACTGATGTGCTAGAAACGTTTCTCACATTTTAATTATGTTGGGGAACATGCTGATTCCAATGAACACATTGAGGACAGTTTAAAGTCCATGACCAAGAAAGAACTCCCATTCATATAGAGTCTAAGCCTTTATTCACAGAGATATTAATGTGTTTTTAGCATGTACTATGTGCTAGGGTGTGAATTAAATATAAGGAACTTAGATATTAATCTCTCCACTGCATAGATTATAAGGTATTGCCTTTCTGCCCTTAAGTTGACAGGGGACAATATTTTCTGTGTGGCAGCAAGAAGCAATTAGGCCAAAACAGGGAGACAAGCAGGGGCCAGATTACTAAAGATTTGTGTCAAGCCACAAATAGCTTTGAAAGTTATGAAAAATATGAAATAATTTTAATCTGAGGAGGTATGGGATCAGATCTGTATTTGTGAAAGATCATTCTGGCCAAGTTGGAAAGAATAAGGTACAAGTAGAGGAAAGGAGATGGGCTCAGGGTCCCTAGAGTAAGTGAGGGCTCCAATGTGGGTGAAGTGTTATTAGGAACATGGACGTAATTGGATAGCCAAATGAATTCGAGATCAAGGATTGAAAGCAAGGATAACTCATTATCTCTTGGCTTTGACTACTAGACAAAAAAAAAATTATACCATTGACTGAAAGAAGGAATGGCGATGGGGGGTGGAGGGAAGCAGGTTACAGGGAAAGAGGAGTAATAGATGAGGAGTTCAGAAAAACAATGCATATTGATTAGTACCTGTGGGCAGCTGTTAGGATTTGATCTTAAATGTGTCCTCAAAGCTCATGTGTTGAAAGTTCCGTCCCCTGTAGCAGTTTTCAGAGGTGGGAAACTTGGGGGAGGAGACTGGATCATGAGGGCTCTGACCCCATGAATAGATTTATCCATTTATAGATTTATAACTTAATGAGCTATTGGGAGATAGTGGGAACTCTAGGAAGTGGGAGAAACTTTAGTGGGAAGAAGTAGGTCACTGGGTCATGCCCTTTATTTTGTCCCTGGCTCTTTCTTCTCTGTTTCCTGGTCACCATGTGGTAAGCAGTTTTGCTTAAACACTTGCTTCCCACCATGATTTTCTGCCTTGTCATAGGCCCACAGTGATAAGTTCAAGCAACCATGGACTGAAACCTCTAAAACCATGAGCCAATATAAACCTTTCCTCCTTTAAGTTTGTCTGTCTCAAATATTTTGTCACAGCAAAAAAAAAAAAAAAAAAAATGGCTAACACAGAAGCCTATGTGGACATGTCTAGAAAGCCCTAGTAACTATGCCTAGAGTCACAAAAGATATAAAGGGGACAGTTGAGACTTTGGGTATAGATGAGCTCCTTCAAAGAAAATCTATAGTGAAAGAGATTAATAGTAATAATAGTCATCCTTGATACCTGTAGTGAATTGGTTCCAGGACCCCCAAGGATACCAAAATCTATAATGCACAAGCCCCTTATACAAAATCACATAGCATTTGCAGAAAACCAATGCTTATCCTCCCACATTCTTTAAATCATATTTAGATTACTTATTATGCCTAATACAATGTAAATGCTACATAAACATTTGTACAGTACTATCCAGGAAATAATGACAAGTCAAGTCTGTATATGTTTAATACAAACACAATTTTTAAAATGTTTTTCCTCAGTAGTTGGTTGAGTCAACATAGAACCCAGGGATTTGAAGGGTTACCTATATTAATAACAGCCAACACTTTAAGAGTGTTTGCTTTGTGACAGGCCCTAGTCAACAGTCCTTTACATATATGAACATTTCATGTCGTCAGACAAATCCAATGAGGTGGGTATGATCACCATTCCCATTTTGCAGCTCATGAGACTAAAGTGTTGAAGCAATCCACCTGAGATCACACACAGCTAGTCAGTGCAGGCACTGGGATATGAGCTTAATGAGACATCTCTGGACTGTGCTCTTAATCTCACACACAGCCTTCCTGGGGTGGAGGATAACATGGAGCAAGCTGGAGGGCAATGAAATGGAAAGAAGAAAGGATCAGCTGAAGAATATTGAGAATGGAATGCTACAATGGGAAAAGGGAAGAGCAAGGAAAGAAACAGCTGTAAGAATGAGGGAGGGGCCAGGCATGGTGGAGCATACTTGCAATCCCAGCAGCTCAGGAGGTTGAGGCAGGAAGATCACAAATTCAAAGCCAGCCTCAGCAAATTAGCCAGGTTCTGAGCAATTTAGCAAGACCCTGGCTCAAATTTTTTTTTTTTTTTAAAAAAGGCCAAGAATGTGGCTCGGTGGTTAAGTGCCCCTGGATTCAATCCCCAGTATCAAAAAAAAGAAGGGGAGGGAGTCAGGAATATCAAACTTTAGTCAATATCATTTGTAAACACCCAAAAGGGGAAAAGAAAGCTTTCAAAAGAGAAACCAAATAAAGTTTATGTGATTAATAATAATGTTGCAAATATTTTTGTTAGAATTATAAAGCACTTCTGTCCCACTGAGCACACAAACAGCAGGTCAGGCAAGGAATGTGAATTTCTAAGTATACGTATACATTATTTAGAATAATGTTTCCCTCTGCTCCTCTTCTGTACCATTCCCTGCAGGTCCGCTGTGCCTCTTGGTAGGTAAAGGCCACTAGACCAAAAGGATTTATTGTGCTGGGACATCCTGCCCAACAGAGACAATGAGACTAGTAAGAGCACTTCCCAGAAAAGACTTGCAACCCAATTTGGGCCCTACTAACTTTAAACTGCCACTGCCAGGAAAAATGTAAAGGGGGGAAAGAAAAAAGGCTGTTTTGCAATCCATCCTCGAAAGAGCCACAATCAGATCAAAACCAAACAGACAAAAATCCTTAAAGCTTTTAGATATGCTCACTGAAGCCGTTGATGCCTCATAAACCTTGACATATCATGCATATTCCAGGAGACTGCAAACAACTGAGCATCCTTAAATCTAATCCCTCCCACCCACAAAGAAAAGTGTAAAGCCAAACTTTAGAAAGCCTGCCTTTTTCTCATTTTTAACTGGGGAAATACATTTAAGTATCCAGCTTGGAAAAGTTAGGAGTTGATGTCTCATTAGCTCCACTCTATTTAAATGGCAACACATCTCCCTCTTGTGGATTTTTAGGATACTTTCACCCGGGAGAGTCCTTTCCAACGTACACACACCCACTTAATCACAGGTTGCATTTCATAACTATAAGCATTAATAAAATATAGAATATTCTATCATACACTACCAACTGAAATACTAGAATATACACCCAGGCAACACAATTGTTCTAGAAATAAAGTTGCTGTTAACAAACTGTGATCATGCATCAAATATTTATTGAGCTATCATGAAGAGCATGGACACAAGGCACTTGAACATGCAGACCTGGCTTCTGCAAAAATTTACAACCTTAAAAGAGGAGACCAAACGGCCTGCAGAGAACTGTATATCAGTGGCTCTGGTGGGAAAGATAGACAAGGACAGGTGTACAAGTAGACATGCAGACCAGTGATCAATAGTGTCAAATAAATTCTAAAACATGATTGCCCTGGGTGAGGTATGCTGAAGTCCTGTGACTATGAAATGGATATACAGTCCTCTATGGCCAAAAAGTAAGTCAACATGGGATGTCAGTTCCATTACTCTTTATAGTAATACCACCACCAGACAGAGGCATCGTTGTCTTCCTGTACTTTTTTTTTTTCCAGTCCTGGGGATTGAACTCAGGGGCTCTTGACCACTGAGCCACATCCCCAGCCCTGCTTTGTATTTTATTTAGAGACAGGATCTCACTGAGTTGCTTAGTGCCTCGCCATTGCTGAGGCTAGCTTTGAACTTGTGATCCTCCTGCCTCAGCCTCCAGAGCCATTGGGATTACAGGCATGCTCCACCATGCCTGGTATATTCCTGTACTTTGACCTTAAAATTTTGTAGTATCTATGCCTGCTTTTCCTTTATTTTAGAAAATAATTCCCTCCCAAGATGGACCAGTTTATCATTTTTCCATTCTCCTCCCTGGCTCCTTACGTTCCACCTGCAGCACTTTTTTTTTTCTCTCCCCAGATCTCTTTTAGCCACTACTCTGATCCTTCTTTGAACTCTGAAGTCTACTACAATTCCCCCTCCCCATTAAAATCAAGCTCCACCAAGACAGAGTTTTGTGTTTGTTTCACTCACTGATGAATTCTCAACAGCAAAAAGAATTTCTGATACATAGTAAGTATTCCAGAAATTTTTCTTGGAGTTTGTCTATAATTATTTTCATTGAAATATAATTCACATACCATAAAATTCATTATTTCAAAGTATGATTCTGTGGTTTTTAACATAGTCAAGTTTGAAGGATAGTTGTGCTGTGCTTTAGTCCTCCAAAATAGTCTACAAACACAACTTTGCCTTCAATTTATCTTTGCCTCCCTTCCCGCCATGGGACTCCTCTGTCAAAGGTTAACTGTCCCCCCCTTGATCCTCTGGGCTGGGATGTACCAGCACCTGCATGAATGTTGGCAGTAGCCTGCCAGCAGCAGCCTGTCACAAGATAGTGGAGTCAACGATAGCTGTTCACACCAAAGGAACCTAGAGACATTCTGACAGAGTAAAAGGAAGCCAGACATAAGCAAGAGTCCTGTAGGGAAATAGAAAGCAGATCACAGTGGGGCCTCATAAGTCACAACATAGACTCCTGTAGCTGTGAATCCTTCCTAAATGCCAACCTTGGTGGGCTTTCATAGCACCCTCCCTCCTTGATCCTTCTGCAGTATTTGACCTGTCTGGCTGTGCCCATATCTGGAAACTGACACCATGACACTTACATCATACACTGAACATGGTTTCTCTGCCCACTGGTCTTTTCTTCTCAAGGAAATGTCGCTTCTTGAATGCCACCTCTTTTCTCTACATCTCTTCTCCCATGCCTATCTCTGCTACTCACATCCTAAGGCTTTTATGGTTCTCGACCAGCTCTGGTCTTGACAGTTGAGCTCACACTTAACATCATACCCCTGCCTGTCTCTGCAGCAACACATTTCTCCCTTTCTTCTAAAGAAAGCAAAACAGAAGCATGATTTTTCTGGTTGGTACTGGCAGTCTTGTGATCATAAGAGCACTAGCCTGGAAATGCAGATAACAGATAAAAGAATTATTTGACTTAAGAGACTCTTCTTTCAGCTGCCAATATTCACTCTTCAGTTGCAGGCTTCCTACCTGTAACCCCACATTTAGCACCAACCCCCCACCTCTCCTCACCCTCAGCCCACTCAACATATCCTTCCTTGGCTGGCTCCCTCTTTCTTTACCCATTTACCTTCTACCTCTCCAACATACTGCCTAGACTGAATCTATGGCCCTTCTGCTTGTTCCTATACCCAATCTCTTAGGATAGACATGGCCAGCCCCATGCAAGCCCTGCACTTATACAAGCCACTGACTCTGTGGGCAGCTCCTTTAGTCTTTGCCTCGATTCTTTGTATTTTCATGCTTTTTATTTAAGAATTTTTTAGAGAAATTTTAGGTTAAGAGCAAAATTAAAAGGAGGATACAAAATTATCCCATAACTGCCCCTAATATTCATGGCCTCACACTATCCACATCCCTCAACTGCAATTGAAATATCATTATCAACCAAAGTCCATAGTTTACATTACAATCCACTCTTAATATTGTATATTCTATAGCTTTGTGCCAATTTGTAATGGCATGATGATACTCATCATTATAGTATCATTTTATGTACTGTCTTTGTTTCCTCTTACAGACATATTTTTTAAAAGATTAAGTTTTGAAAGTGACTTGATGCACAAAAAAAATACATAAAATAACATGACAAAATCATGAAGGTGTTGGTAAAAGACTGAAATTTGAGAAATGCTGACTTAGTAGTTTTTGTGCATTTCAAGTACAAAAGCTAACAAGCCTTTAAGAAGCATTTTAGGGGGGATCCAAGATGGCAGGCCAGAGGGAGGCAGCATTCTGTGTCACTCTGTGACCTGGGTCTCAACTAGTGGGAATACTGCTTTGCTGAGAGCGAGAGAGGACCCCTCCACAGCTGCTCCTGTGCAGGAATCACAGCCAACGTGCTGCGCTGGATCCGGGCCTCAGTGTTAGAAAAGTACTCCCAACTCCCCACTACTCGCCCACATTAGCAGGACCATGGCATCAGCACCAGCCAGAATTCCCAAACACTGCTCCACACTCAGCCGCTATCCACGCACAAGAACTCCGGCTGTCACTCCCATGTGGACCCCATCTAATAACATGGGACTCCCCCAGTCGCCTCCATGTTGGGACTCAGCAGCTATTGCCATAGCCCCCTACTCGTGGTAGCCTGCAAGCACCTGGGGACATCACAGGCTCTGAAGAAATCCCACAGCTGCAACACTGCACACTACAGAGCTCTTCTCTGAACACATCTCACAACGCCATTGCCTGGCTCCCCCCACCCAACCAACACCCCATCATTGAAAGCAGCTGCCTCTATCTTGGGTCACCTCCATCACCATCTTTAGTCAGGGTAACTACCAGTTTGGAACACCGGATATCTAGGTGAGGTATTGGAACCCTACAGTAGCACTATAAGCCTATAGGGTAAAAACAGTAATGCCTTGGATCCACAGCACTAGAAGAGAAGACAAATGAGCAACATGAAAAGACAAGGGAAGAAAATGGCCCAAACAAATCAAGATACCACATTTATTAGAATCCATGGCTAGCATAGCAGATGAAATGACAGAGAAGGAGTTTAGGATGTAAATAATTAAAATGATCTGTGAATTAAAGAATGACCTAAATGAGCAAATACAAGCAAAAATTTAAATGTTCTGTGAATAAAGGATGATATAATAGAGTAAATACAGGCAGAAAAAGATCATTTCAACAAAGAGCTACATAAGCAAATACAGAAAGCAAAAGATTACTTCAATAGGGAGATAGAGGTCCTAAAGAAAAAACAAACAGAAATCCTTGAAAGAAAAATATAAACCAAATTTAAAGCTCAATTGAAAGCATCACCAACAGATTAGACCACTTGGAAGACAGGACCTCAGACAATGAAGACAAAATATATAATCTTGAAAAGAATGTATACCACACAGTGAAAATGGTAAGAAACCATGAGCAGAACATTCAAGAAATATAGGATAGCATAAAAAGACCAAATTAAGAGTTATTGGGATAGAAGAAGGCATAGAGTTCCAAACCAAAGGAATGAATGATCTATTCAATGAGATAATATCAGAAAATTTTCCAAACATGAAGAATAAATTATAAAACCAAATTCAAGAGGCTTACAGGACACCAAATGTACAAAAATCACACCAGATCCACACAGGTCACATTATAATGAAAATGCTAACATACAGAATAAGGAGAGAATATTAAAAGCCATGAGAGAAAGGAATCAGATTACATATAGGGAGAAACCAACTGAGTTATGTGCAGATTTTTCAACACAGACCCTGAAAACTAGAAGATCCTGGAACAACATATATCAACTCTGAAAAGAAAATGGATGCCAACCAAAACTTTGTATCCAGCAAAATTAAGCTTTAGATTTGATGAGTAAATAAAAACCTTCTATGATAAACAAAAGTTGAAAGAATTTACACCTAGAAAACCTGCACACAGAACATCCTTGGCAAAATATTCTATGAAGAGGAAATGAAAAACAGTGATGAAAATCAGCAAAGGGAGGTATTACAGTAAAGGAAAAGTTAATCAAAGGAAAAACCAAGTCAAGTTAAATAGCAAAAATAACCAAAAATGGCTGGGAATACAAATCATGTCTCAATAATAACCCTGAATGTTAATGGCCTAAACTCACCAATCAAAAGACATAGGCTAGCTGATTGGATTAAAAAAAAAAAAAAGACTAAACAATATGCTGCCTCCAAGAGACTCATCTCATGGGAAAAGACACCCACAGACTGAAGGTAAAAGGTTGGGAAAAATCATATGGACTGTAGAAGCAAGGAGGTGTTTCCATCCTTGTATCAAATAAAATAGACTTTAAGCTAAAGTTAATCAAAAGGAACAAAGAAGGGCGTTTCATACTGCTCATTCACCTGGGAAGGCAGAAGTTTTCCAAAGCAATTCTCATCTCTAAAACCTGTGAATATGTGAGGTGACATTACAAGAAGAATTGAGGTTGCAGGTGGGATTATGTTACTAATTAGATGAGGAAAATGATTATTTAAAGTAGGACCAATAATGTCTGTTTTATTCTACTATCTTTCTTATCCCCACATCCTCTGCCTTCCCCTCCTTTCTACCTAATCTAAGGTAACACTATTTTTTTTTTGCATTACTATACTTTATGTATGTATGTGACTATATGACCAATGTGATTCTACAATATGTGTACTCAGAAAAATGAGAAATTATATCCCATCTATGTATGATATATCAAAGTATATAAGTGCTTCTACTGTCATGTATAACTTGTATAATTAAAACAAATAAAAAAATTTTAAAAAAATTTAAAATTAAAAATAAATAAAGTGGGACCAAAGTAATCACAGGGGTCCTTCAAAGTGGAAAAGGAAGGCAGAATATTGAGAACCAAAGAGATGGCTTCATGAGAAAATCTCAGCTTGATGTTGCTAGCTATGAAAATGGAGGAAGAGAGTCATGAGTCAAGAAATGAAGTTAGCCTCTGGAAGTTAGAAAAGAAACACAAGCTTGCCAACACCAATGAGAACCAAATTAGACTTCTGACCTCCAGAACTATAATGAAATAAAAACTTTTGTTTTTCTGAGCAAATTTTCATGTTTCTGGCAATTTGTTAACAGCAGCAGTAGGAAACTAATATAATCACTTTTTTAATTTAACATGATATTTTTAATGTGCATGATCTTCCTGGCAATATGAAACCATCTAGTAGTCAATTTCCAACAATGGATTAGAAGCAACTTAGAAAACAAATGACAAGTAAAAAACATTGATATTATTTTAAGTTAGCCAAAAGTATGTGCACAGCTTGAGTTAAAACCAGATGATATAATTGATTACCCTCGATGCCCTTTGACTTTCCTATTTGTTTAACTAGAGAAGTCTTTTAATCGAAACCACAATGTATACTACTAAATTAGAAAATTGCATAGATTTTGTGATTTTAAACTTCATTCACTTTGTCAAGTATGTAAAGATAAATCATGTAAATTATCACATGATATATTTTAATTTGCTACAAAAATTTTTAAGGTATGTGTGAGTTCTCCATGAAAATTTATAAACAAATGAGAGGTGTGAACCTGATTTATGTTAAATAAAGCTGTAGTATAATTTTACTACCTAATAGAAACTACATTATGTACTCTATAATCAACTAACATTTCCACCTGAAAAATGAAATGACCTAACAACTTATACCCATTTTAGCATACAGCTCGTTATGTTCTATTTTCTTTCTAGTGGTCATTTTTTTTTTCCATTTGATGTTTAGAAAGAAATAAAATCCTGATGGGGTTTTCTTCAAGAAAGGCAGAAGAATAAAGGACTGAAGTATTTACAACCAATATCTCAAGTCTCCAAACTAAAGAATGCTATTGATGAACTAAAATGTATTTCATTTATAAATGCGGTCAAGTGGTACTTCTCAACCTATCACAGTATAATTATTCAAGAAATCCATCTTAGAGGACCACAGTGCCAAGGAGCTGCATGGTTTATTATCTTTCCACAGACTAGCTTCTCTAGAATGTGATGTTCCCATAGGGATTTATACTATTTCTTGTCAGCCCCTAAGCATAAAATTATTATAGAAGGTAAAAGAAAATTTCTATGGAGATTCAGAGTTGATTAATGTAATCCATGCCTGTCAGTCATTCTCTGGAAGCCAATTAAGCAAAGTATTCAGATATAACACTGTAACTCCATAAATTAAAGTGGGCAAAAAGTTCAATTCTATCACAAAATTAACCATAGTAAGTGAAAGAGCTTTAAACATGTGTCTTATAAAAATAAAATATATTTATGCCACAATTTCTAAGCAAATAAAGGAAAAATTTCCAGTGGACCGGCCAAAATGAACTCATTGATCTTTTCTAGCCTTTAGTTTGGAAGAGAGCATCTTTGCACCAAGAAAAATATGAATTAATCTTTTCCAAGGGTACTAGTCTGCAAGATCTTATGAAAAACTTCATACAGAGTCCCTTGAGAGTAAGGCTGGACAACTCTCCAATTACATTGTTCTCCCTTGTGAAGTGGACCTACAGCAGCAGCATGGTCAGAGCAGAAACAACAGGATCCAAGACCCCAATTTACTATTTTTCTATTAAATAATTTGGCCACTTTTTTTATCCTCTCTGAAATTTATTTGAGGTCAGAGATAGTGCCCCCACCAAACCCCATCCACACATGACAAATAAATGGATGGACAGATATTTAGATAAGATACAAGAGTCCTGCAAGTTTGTGTCCTGTATGCATGTTCTTAACATGTTTTTGTTTTGTTTTTTGTTGTTGTTGTTTTGGTTTTTGTTTTTGTTGTTGTTGTTTGGCTTTTAACTTGTCAAATACCTCATTATTGAAACATGGCTTTCATGACATAATCAGAAAAAAAAAAATTATTGTGATAAGGAAAGAAGAGTCTCATATTCTGAACGTTAAATCCCTCAAAAGCACCCTGGTTAACTACCGATGTCCAGTGATTCTAACATTAGTATATTAGGTATTACCTCAACCATTCACACCACAACATCTCATGTCCTGGAGCTCTTGGAATCTACAGTCATCAGCAAAAATCCTCTGTATCCTTAATGTCCTCAACTTGACCAGAATCTCCCAAAAATATAAGGTTTCCTTTCATCTCTTCAGACTGTCCATATGCTGCTCCTCCATTTTGTAATTACGTACACACCTGTGTCCTTTCCTCATTCCTTGAAGAATTGAGCACCTGCCTGGTTCATAGTCACTCTGAGCCCTCTACTTATCAACAGTCTTGGTAACTTCAACATCCACCTGGAACCGTCCTTCCAATACACTCGAGCTCCTCTCCTTTAATGGTGGTAAGTTCCACCTAACACAGCCATCATTAACATCATATTCCCCATTTGCTGAATGTCAAGTATCTCACTCTCCCACCACCACCACCTCTTGTCTTTCCCACTCTTTTTCTCTCTGTTCCATTCTCAACCAGGACCTATGACTTTTTCCCATATCCTAGTCAGATATTTATTGCCTTCCTTATCTAGTTTAAAATACAACACTAGTTTAAAATACATATCTAGTTTAAAATCCCACTCTCTTAGCCTCTTATATCTTGGTTCTAACTTGGCAAAACTTAAACATGGTTAAACCTAACTCTCCATTTACTCTATCCTAGTACTCATGAAGCTAAAAGTAAATAGAGAAAAACAGTCCGGCTATATCTTTAAATTACAATCCCTAATTTCAAGGGTCTTTATTACTGGCCAGAGAATGGATTGTATTTCTCTACTTAGTTTTCTCATTTTCCTAAAAGACTCTTTCTTTCATATCTCTTCTTTCACCTCAAAACTTGAGTACCTCACCTTCACTCTCAGCTAATAACTTTGCATCCTTTATCTCTTAAAAAAAAAAAGTTATTTCTAGAACCGCCACCACCTCTAACCATACAGCTTCACAGATTCCACCTTCTTCTCAAATTATCACAGGTAAATTTTCCATGCTCAGCTCCTCTATCAAACAAATTCTATTGCTCCAAAAATTCTTTTATCTCTTTCTTGAATTGTTGAAATCTCTACAAAATCAACCTGCCAAGCATACAATTGCCAATTAGTCAAAGCCTCTATTTGACAAGGTCATCTCCAGGTTGCTAACTCTGATCTCAATGTTCCACCTACATGACGAGATAGCAGTTTTTGACGTGGTTGATCACAACCTCCTCCTTGAAAGACTCTTCACTTGAGTTCCAGGACCCCATATTCTTCTTTTCTCCCAGGCATGAGCCACTCTTCAGTTTCCTTTTCTGGGTCTTCCTCCCCTTTATGACAACTTCACAGTGGAGGACCCCAGGGTTCATTCTCTGGATCTCTCATCACCTACACTCATTTCCTTGATGATCCATCAACCTACAGGCCCTTGACTCAGATTTAAATTTTTAGCTCTGACCTCTCCCATAAACCCCAGTCTCAAATATCTAACTGCCTTAGTCATGCTTCTGCTTTAATAACACAGTGTAACTAACAACTCACAAGCTCAGTGGCTTACAATAACTAATAATTATTTCTTGATGATTTGTCTGCAGGCTTGCCAGGCATCTCTGCTTCAGGCTCCAGGTGCAGCTCAGGTCTGCTCCACATATCTTTCATGCAGGTACTAGCAGCTCCTCAAGGACATGCTCCTTCTCGGGCAGAGGGTAAAAATCTTCAAAGGGGCTGCAGTGTATTTTTCTCATTTTCCTAAAAGACTCTTTCTTTCATATCTCTTCTTTCACCCCTACTCTCTAGGGCTTCAATGAAGTTGTCACACTATCTCTTCTACCCACATTTAACTGGCTAAAGTGAGTAGCACAACTAAGCCCATCACCAATGAAACAGAGAAGCACATTCCACCCAAGAGAAGCTAAAGGATTGGGGAGGGGAAGAAAGAATTGTAAACAAATAATATGATCTGCCACACCAACTCCCTATTCAATTAGACTTAGATATCCAATAAAAATCTTAAAACTTGCCATAAGAAAAAATGATTTTACCCCAAACCTACTTCCTCTTCAATCTTTTCCATATCTGCAAAAGACAATTCCATCATTCCGGTTGTTCCAAAAGAGCTGGAGTCATGGTTGACTTTCTTTCTTTCACATACTTACTAATTCTATTGACTTGACCTTCAAAATATGTCCAGAATCTAAGCCTTTTTCTTCACCTCCATTGTGACCGACTTGCTTGAAGTCAGTCACCATCATCTCTTTTTTTTATTTGTTTGGGTTTTTTTTTTGTTGCGGGGGGGGGGGGTATCAGGGATTGAACTCAGGGGCACTCAACCACTGAGCCACATCCCTAGCCCTATTTTGTATCTTTTATTTAGAGACAGGATCTCACTGTATAATAGCACTCTCCATGCTTCCACTCTCAGCCCAAAGTGTATTCTCAATAAGACAACCAGGATGATCCTTTGCAGAGAAGTTTGATCAGGTCACTCTTCTGCTTAACCTACCATCAATACCCTCTAGAACTCCAAGCTCATCATCTCCCACTGTGTTCCCTCTCATGCCATTCCTGCCACTCTAGGTTGCTTGCTGACCATTGAACAAAACAGGGACATTCTCATCTAACACTTCTTTGCTTGCTTTTATCTGCCTAGAATATCCTTCCCCAGATATCTGGATGGTTCTCTCCCTTGCCTTTTTCAAGATTTAATTTCAATGTCACCCTCTCAGTGAAGCCTCCCTGAACACCCTAATTGCAGAGTGTGAAGCTAAATGCTTCATTGTGAAGTAAGCAGACACAGCTGTGGGAACCCATTCCAGAACATGAATCAATGTATTCAAGTCCCCATACAGCAGGAAGGTGAAAGTGAAGAGCAGTGGATCTTTCATCTTGCCACGTACCATCCTGAAATTCATTACCAAAACGTATGTGGTCTTTGTCCTGGTTCTGTGAAAGGTGTGTACTTCTCTGATCCATCAATGTTGGGCTAAGTCATGTGACTTTCTTTGGCCAATGGATCATGTGAAGGAGCTTTATCCAAGCAGAACCCTTAAATGTGCTGTTCAGCTTGACCACTTATGCTTCTGTCATTCACCCTGAAAAGGGTATGAGCCTGGATTGCCTCTGGCCACTGAAAGATAGTCAGGTGGACCGTAGTGAATCGACTTGCAGATCAACATCACCCAAGCCCAGCAGAGTTCAAGTCAAATCTGATCCACAAGCCTGTTTGAAAATAATTGTTTTTGAATTCCACTAGGTTGTGAGCTGGTTTCTTATGCAGCATTATTTTAGCAAAACCTGAAGTATCCTCATATGTCATTAATATCTCATTTTTTCACCATATCCCATAAAATCTTTCATCCTTTCTCGGTTACTCAGCCACCACCATCACTCTTCTTCAGTGATAACCTCTTGAATTGATAATCTACACATATTTGTCTCCTTTTCCTCATTTCCCAACTTACTTCAACCCCTTGAAGAGACATCATAAAAACAATTTTCTCATATGTCAGTCATTCCTGTACTAAAGGGTAAATACAGACAAATATGACACAGAGATAGGCCAGTAGCAGTCATCAGAGTTGAGTTCATCAATAAGCAACAAGTAAGCCGGGCATGGATCCTAAGTCAAGAAGATCCTTTGGGTTCAGGAAGTTGAGGCCAGCCTGGGCAACAGAGAGAGAACCAATCCAAAAAAGTAATCAATTAATTAAGTGACAAGCTGGGTCATGTTGAGATGGAAAATGTAAAGCAATGAGAGAAGCATTTTTTGCTCAAGCTTTTGAGGTTTTTTCCTACCTATCTCTTTTCATTTTGCATATTAAAATAATGCATCCCATGTATTAGGGGATCAGTCTCAATATTCTCAAAAACTAATCGGGTAATTTTATGCAACACTTAACTTCTCTGAACCCTGGCATTTTCATTTAAAAATTGAGAAAGTTAAACCCTGAGTGAGTTTTGGGCAGGAACTTCTGGGAATTTCTTAGAATTCACACAGCTCAGGAACTCCATGCTCCTCCATCCAATTCCCATATAACCCCTTAGAGCAGAGTGGGTGTTAGCAGTCTGACAATGTTCATGCTTCCTTACACATCTCCTGCCACACGTGCACACTGGCCTTTCGGGGCCCCTGAGGTGGATGTTCTCTGATATCCCCTTAAATACTTAGCATGTGTATTTATCACCTATAGATTGTGGTCTGAGCTCATTAACTGAAATAATACCTTATATTTCTAGTACAATCTGTCTATGTCACATGATGAATATAGGTGTTCCCTTTTATATTCTCCATTAAGGCAGTAAATGCTAATAAACACTTTTTTTATATTTATTTGCCTTCCCACATCCCCCAAATACCATGTATGCACAGACCCTTATGCCAAGCCAGCAACTTTGTAGTGGCATATATTAATTTCTTCATATAATGCATAGTATAGCAACTAAGAAGGAATTTGAGAGCCCATGTGAGTTTGGGAGTTGTGTATTTTAGACATAAATTTTACATACCACATCAACATTTGAGAGAGCTACAATGGCATTTTTTCTCTTCTAAAAAAAAGTTAGATATTTTATACTTGAGTTTTAAGGGTACAGATGCCCTGACTTTCTCTGTATTACTCTTAGGCCATTTTAATATGAATTCACTTACACACATACACCCAATGTCTTCAGATCTAATATCCCTGCTGCATGACAGACACTGAGCAGTTTCCAAGGGAACATTGTTCAAGACAATGGTCCTATTAAAAAGACTCTTGTGAGAACAAATGTCCACTCCCTTCACTTTCATTCAGAAGCATTAAATTAGAGCCACTCTTCTTGAAATAAAGAGAACACCCCACACTTAACCATCACAGGGTAACAGAGAATAGTCCCCTTAAAAGCATAATTATTCTACAGGATAGCAGTACTGATATGGACCATTAGCTCTGACAGTGAAAAGTTTCCAGTTCCTCTACAATTGAAAAGTTGCTTGAGTTGGCAAGAGATCTACAAATCACCATTATCTTCAAATCAGAAAATTAGGCCATGTAGTCGAATGCCCCCCCTGGAGGGACAGATGCTCAATTCCACAGGCTGAAGAGCCAGAAATCAAACTTGTTGAGTAGTCTTTAAGGAATGATGTTTGCTTACTGTTAGCCACTGGAGCACAAGAACACCCCCTGAAAAATGGTTATTTTTAGCATTTTTCTCATTTAAAAAAGTAACATTTAGAAAAACATGCAGATATGAAAACTCAACCATACCCCTACCTCCCAAAGAGCAACTATTAATATTTTTCAGGTTAGTTCTAAACTTACCCTTAAATTTTATATTTACTTTTTTAAAAAGTCCAAGTGATCCACAGCATATACATTATTTCATAATGAACTTTTTCACAGAATACTTTGTTGTATTTTCTCTATGTTTCTATATATTCTAATAAAATTTTTTATGATTACAGTGAATTCCAATTTACCATTTAACAAATATCCATTTTGATACTTACTTTGTTTCATTCATAGGACTAATAAGATACCAGACATCCTCATCAATAGATCTTTGTGGGCATCTGATTTATTTCAACAGCACAAATTCCTAGAAGAAAACTGATGGATCATAAAATATAAGAATTTTGATGCACTTTATAGAAGTATTGCACAGAATAGTAATAACAACTGAAAGTCCACCATCAATGCATTAGAATGAACATTGGAAATGGGATTGTAATCATCAGGCAAGATACACCCAGGACAGTGAAATGTGTACACAGCAACAAAAAGAGGGAACCTGTCACTTCTTCCAGGGCAAAAATTGAAAACTGTTAGATTTACACTAAAGACAAAAAACTAAGTGATGTGCAAATCATGGTAATTTATAAAGATTTCTAGGCACATGTACATATTCCACAGGAGATCCTGGCAGCAAGAGCTAGTGTCTCCTCAAGAATGAGAAAACAGCAGGAGCTAAAGGAGTGGTCACTCTTTGGTATGGTCTGAATGCTGCTACCTGGCCAAACAGAACCTGCTATTGGTGCTCAGCATCACTCTTTACCGGGACACCTGTGGATGGTATCAAATGACCCTTACTACAAATACTTGATTATCAGAGAGCATAAACTTAATCAGCTGCAAAGCCCAGAAAGGTATATAAGGTTATAAACCTTAGCAATTTCAAAACATTAGGAGATAGTGAAGCCTATAGCTAATAAGGATCCATCCTGGGAATCAAGCAAAGCACATTAAGGGGCAAATTTCACCCATGGACCTCAAGATTACAACTCTATTTTTCTACTTGAGATTATTCTCAGCATCTAATTAATGATGGTTAAAGTGCGGAATGAGAAAGAGTTATTGAAGTGTTTCTATGAATGTTTGCTACAATGTGCTCTTTAAAAATGAGTATTCAGATGAAAGCTGTGACACTTATTAGATCTGAAATGGAGATTTCTTTCTTAACATGATCCTCTCCCCTGTGCTGTCCATGCTCTGCCTCACTGTAGCAATAAGTGTTCTTCATACCCTGGTGAGTCAACGCTGCTAGATTTATGTTTTAATAATGATAGCATTAGTCAGAACTTACTGAGCCCTTAGAATTTAGGTCCGCTGACTCCATCTTATCAGAAAGGCCTCTCCCAGCTATCCAGCTACCCATCTCTCCCCAGCAGCTCTGGAGATGTTTTTTAACCATTTCACCCACAAACACACACAGGGCCACATAAGAACAAGGTCACAGCCAAGAGGTTAATGAATCACCCAAAGTTAAATGGCACTTAGGAAATTGCAGCAGACTCCAGTCACCAATTACAGAAATAAAATTGTTACAAGCCTACAAAGTATACAAAGGAGTCTACTGAGTCACAAGTTCTCCCAAAACAAGAAAGAGCATAGGCAAGGAAGGAAAGGTAATGCCACCAGAAGCCCTTGTAAAGTTTGATTTTAAATTGGTGAGGCCAAAATCCCAAAAGAGTAGAACTCTATTTAAACCTAACGTTCAGGGGTGGTGAATTTATTGAACTCCTAGGCTGAAATAATCTCAAGAGAGCTGTTTATTCAGAGGAGGCATATTAATGCATTAAGCTAATGCTTTAACATAAAAAGCCAGACTCATTACATTAGCTTCAATGACCCAAGTGATTTGACCCATTTGAATAAAATAACCTTTGATGGAAGCAATATAAAAAGGGTAAATAAATAAGCACCAAATTCCAGTTATTGTGTGTGTGTATTCCATCTGTTAAGTTACACTCCTAGTCTAGGCTTTTACATTATTCTGAAAAATCACAAAATCTTGCATAGTCTGAAATATGCATCTGATCTGAAAAAGAAATTGCAAACCAAAGGACTGCACTCACCATGATAGAATGAACATTTTATGAATGCATTTGAAGAAAAAATACTGCATAATGAAAAAGATAAATCATGACAGGTTGAGGCTCCAAAATAATAATGAAATGAAAATCTATCTTAATTATAATTAGAAAGTTATGGAGAGTACTGAAATATTAGTACACCATTTCCAGTTTCAACAAAGTTTGCACCTTAAATAGGTTTAAAAATAATTTTCACTAAGTCCTAATAAATCATTTATGGCAGATGTTAAGTGTATCAGTATAACAGGATCATGCAAAGAAGTTAGTAAATTCCATCCTAGTAATAGCATAAGGCAAAACAAATGTGCGTGATTAACAGTGACAGTTGGAGAGAACAGCTCTAAGCAATTTAGAGACCCGGGAACTAAAAGGATCAAAAGAAACAAGTTACTTTCACTGGGTGAATAGAAGTTAACTTTAAAATTGGGATTGTTATAAGATGCTACTTAAAATGAGCTACAGAAAAGGAATGAAAAAAGACCTATTTTATTCTCAAAAAGCCTACTCTGTCAAGGTTGTTGGAGAACCAATTATTCTTAGGACTTTGTCAAATAAATGCCTCACTGCCTGTCTCAAGCTAAAAAATTACATACAAGCATTTAGCATGTATTAGTTTGACCTTGTGAGCTGACCTCATTCATGAGATTTCAACAGAACTGTTGAAAAATACTTCAACATACAGGCACACCTTAATTGAACATGGCACATATTATAGCAAAGGGTATAATGTGGGAAATTGCATGAAAACAAGAGTGAAAAAGAAATTAATTTATTGTTGTTCTATATCACCATGCCATTCCAGAATTTAACAAGGAACACAAACCATATAACCACTAAATTCTGGTTGCATTGATCCCAATCTCTTCCAAGACATCCAACCAATCTACTCATCTAGTTCTAAATATTTATGAACACATATTTTATCTGGAACAATTATCAATTGCTAATTGTTATATTAATAATAGAAAATTAAAATTCAACACTGAAACAGATGGTCTCTCCTCTACTCCACTCCAGTCTCTTTATCTTACTGAAAACTCCCATAAAAGCCAAAACCATTCATCAGTTGGATGGGTTTTACAATATGTTTGTTATCACTCAAGATGGGGTGTCAATGAAAGCTTTTCTTACTGAGAAGCAATTATTTTAAACTGGAAAAAAAAATTACAACATGTTTAATAATCAACATTTGCCTAAATATAAATATTTTTCCTTTTTCCATTAAAAATGGAAACTCGTACCTTTTAATCTTTCATTCTTTGATGTTTTATTAATGTGAATCTGGTGAACATTTATTCAATACTCAGTTAAAATGGAGATCATCCTTTTACATAAATTTACATAAAGGAAGAACATCTCCTCGGTATGGCTGAGATTTGGATCTATATGACGATTGCCATCTCTTTCCATTCAGTGAACCCCTTCCAGTCTCCCATGCCTCCTGACAAAATAAATCCTGTGATCTCATTTGGAGATTGGTTAAGCCAGGTAGAAACATTAAGATCAAATCTTTTATTTTTTAATTTTTTTTCATTGTGGATGGACACAATACCTTCAGTTCCTCTCACTTGCTAGGCAAGTGCTCTGCCACTGAGCCACAACCCCAGCCCCAAGACCAAATCTTAAAACACTCTTTCAATTACTCTGGCTCAGTATTCTCATTCTTAAGGAGTATCTAGAATTTGCTGCCAAAATCTCACTAGGGTATTCCGAAGAAGCTTAGCAGTATTTATAAATTAACATTATTAGTAAATATTACTTGGGTTTTACTTTTTATTATAACTCTAACATTTCTCAATTTCTGGCCTTTGAAGAGGTGACAGAATCTCTCTTGTTGGTACATGGGTTTAGCTGACATGCAATGACAGTGCCATTTCCCATCCATTTTCCTACACTGATGACAAACATGTAATTGTTATAACCTTTAAGTACATTGCTTCAACAAAGTGTATCAAAAGTCCTAATATACCTACATTCTATGATACAACGATCCTCCTTCTAGTAATTTGCTCTAAGGAAATTATCAGAGACGTGCATGTATGGGGATGTGTAGCACCCTATTAGTTATAAGAGTAAAAAAACATAAGGGCTACCCAAAGCTTAGCAAGCAACCTGAAAGTGTTAAACTCCATTCAAATGGGAACATTGAATCTCCAGATCTTACTTGTTCTTTATCTCTTCTAAGCACCCCCAATCCAGATCTTAATCTTATCTTCATGCTGCTCATGTCTTTCACACTTGGTCCAGTCCTGCTCTTCTCCATACCACTCTGCACTCTAAATCTTTCCTATCAGTTCTTCATCCAGGCTTCACAATTATGTTCTCTTTTAGGTGATAGTTCGTATGAAACTCAAGTGCATAATAATATAGAAAAGTCCAAACCAGTTGTATGTTCCCTATTCTTCTTTAATGAACCCTGTGTCCTGAGTTTCTTATATTCACAAAGGAATAATTCCAAGGATGGAAATTTCAAACAAAGTAGAAGAGAGGAATACTGTTACTTAAGTCAGGTAAATATTCTAAAAAATGGGGCTTTGTGATGCTCCCCATTTGGCCATTTATTCTATCCTATAGATAGATTCATCCCAGTGTGTGATATATTCAAGGAATGCTTACATACAGCTCTCCAGAGAGTTAAACTAAATCACTGTTACCAACAAATATTTCTCTTAAAAAAGATTACCATTATCCATGAAGTAGAAAAAAGTAATTTAAAAAGGATGTTTACTGAGCATTTTAGTACAACTAATATTTCTCTTCTTTTAACAGTTAATGACTATCATACTACCATTGGTGCCTAGAATTGAAAAGATAAGAAATTTAGCTTTAGATAGTTAATAAACTGTAAGATGAATGTGCAAAACTTTATAGAGTATATTGACCTAAATGTTGCCCTCCCCGAACTTTACTAAGCCCCTAGGGGAACTGTAGCCAGTTCACAGAGGTGCCTCCAGATTCTTAATTTTAGGGAAACAAAGTGATATCTGTCAGATGCCACATAAAGGACTGGCTCCAGTGTAATTCGGTGTCTGCATTAGAACTACTGACATTCCTCCCAATGACATCTTATCATTGTAGAACTGTTGCTATGATAAAAATCATGTCCCAAAAGCAAGTCAACATGGAACAAGGAATAAGCATTAGAGTGTTCATCTATTTCCAAGGTTTGAAAGCGTTTACAGTGGCCAACAGGCATACACATACCATTAGTAAATAACTAGTCATTTCAGGATGAAATATTATTTTCTTTCTTTTTATATGTATTATTTTTCTAAACAGTTTCTGTGTTTTCAGGACATAAACATTTAAGTTGTTTGGGTTTAACTACTCAATAAATATGTTAGATATTTCTTTTGCCTACTTTTTCAAAAATTATTGGACATTAAGAATGGCATGATGGGAGAAAGTTCAGGAACCTCTACCTAAATACTATGAAACTAGACATAAACTATACATAATTGTTATATAGTCTTTCACAAAATTTAAGTGAAAAATTTTATAAAAATTAACTCAACTATTACAAAAAGAATTTAACTTCTAAAGACATTCTTGATATTTATTTTTTGTAGAACTAAATATTGTTAGCCATTGTGTAGGATTTTATGAAGGTAAACACTAAATCCTTAGTTTTGAAAGAATTAGTTTTTCATTGAAACTTTTGTTTAATGTGTCTTCAATTTAAGGAGGTACAAATTTTGAGGCAAAGTGCCCAGTAATTAGTTGCTGAACAATTTATTTGTATGGGAATTTTCTCTTTAACATTTTTTCACTGACACATAAATATAGTAAGGAAACTTTGACCTCATTGATATAAGAAGAAACACCTGAAGCAGAGCCAACCAAGCCAAAATCTTTTACAAATTTCGGGTATGCATTTTTTTTTTCAGTATCCAAAGAACGACCAATTATTCAAATTAGCTTACTTTATGTAAATTAGTCCTTTCAAAGCACTTTCTTAATCCAGGCAGTTAATAAGTGAAATGGGATTTACCTTGACTAATGTCTGCACAAAGAAGGAAAAGTACACAAGGGGGATCCTATTATAGCTTTGAAGCACTGGACTCTCCAGTGTTTATTTATAAGCCCTCCTCTGGCAGGAACAACCTACAGGGTGTAATGATGATCTTGACTATGGTTTTTACAGTTCTAATTTGACCCTGCATTTTTGAGAAGAGAAGAGGCATAAGATGGCAGAGCCCTTTTGTCTCTACAAGTCTGGTTCATGATAAAGAAAATAGAACAACAATTTTACCTTTGATTTCAAAAAGGACATATTTAAGGATATCTGAATTCTTGTGAAATACAGAAAGCTTGGAAAATATAGTAGACTGATTTTTCAACTAGCCCGTTTCACTGGTCAAAATAAAAAATCATTTTGATTAGAAAAAGACTTTCAGGATGGATCATTTTTGCCCCATTATACAACACTGTGCACATGCACAGACACACACACACACACACACACACATACACACACACACACACACACACTCACCTCAGAGCTCTTATTGTTTACAATCTTGGGACACATCCAGCACTGGTTTTACAGTATCAACCAAGATTAACCAGGAGATACAGGTGAGCAAGTCACTTTTATAAATATAATAATAATAATAATAATAATAATAATTCTCAGTGCTACTCATCATAATTAAAGACCAGCCTCAGAGAAAAGAAAACAATGAAGATCTGGAACTAAATCTACAGCCATTAGTAACAGACTCACATTCTTTTGTTTATGTTCAGACATTGCACTTGTTAATTTAATACTGGCAAACAAAAGCCTTGTCACCTGGAAGACTGGGAAAATGAGTTCTTCTCACAGTGTCCCTTTGAAGGGAGTAGTTCACATCCCATACTCAATAGAAAGTGACACTTAATTTGGCAGACCTAGGTTTTAGGAACCCAAGAGAATGAAACTGTCCTGGTAACATAAGATACACAATTGAGGTCAAGTCAGGGTGGAATTCACTCAAAGTGTCATAAGCAACCTAAGTCAGGGGCAGGGCTGGGGTTGATACAAGGGCATTTTGAGAGAAATTAAGGGATTTATGTTTTATTAATTTGCTATTTTTCTTTCTCTAAAACTTCCATATTGTCAGGTGGTGCTTTGCATGACTTTTAACACATCAGACACTTTCATTTCAGATCCTAAGTAAAAATAAATAAACCTTAAACGCATATGAATTGTCACACATATATGCAAGGTTATTGTTACAGTCCCAGTCTCAGATGAACCCTGTTAAAAAGCAAAGGCAAGAAGATATTTTGCCTCTTTTTTCTATTCTTTTCTTTGTTGTTGTTGTTTTTTTTTTTGTAATTACTGTATAATAAACTTAAAAGCCTGAATAAGAATCACAAAAATTGTAAACAAAATTGGGAATGAAAATCAGAAAATCATCCTCTGAGATTGAAGTTTGTATTAATTTACATAAAAATGGGTGTGATTAGCCTTCTGTGAAATGACCCAAGAGAGGTACTTTGAAGTGAACTGTGCAGGCCACTAGAGTGTTTCTAAATTTTATCAGGGAGCTGTATCACTGTAGCTTAAGCTTTGTCTCTGGATAACTTGGGACACTATTTTTTGTTGAAAATGCAAGCAAAATAAGGTGTTAATCTGCATGAAGTTCCGAAAAAGAGAACTGAAGAATAACTATTTGTTTACACTGATACAGGAAGACCTAGGATCTAGATGTTTCAAGTCACTAGAAATAGGTACTCTGTGGGAAATCAGGTGTAATTCTCTACTTTCTGCAACTACCAAAAAACAAAATAGCCTTCAAAACTACTCACTTTCCTTTACCATGATCTCTATATGTTCTTATTACCTCACAGCTTCATGGTTAGCAACCTGGATTCCAAGGAAGCTTGATGATGAGAAGGACTATCTTAGATAAGGGTTTTCTAGTGACAAGAAAGTCAAATCCTACTGAATGCTGATGTTAGCACTTGTTTATAAATAAACCCAGGTGAAGTCAGTTTTCAGAAGTTCATCCCTCCTAACTGAATTGATAGCATCAAGTTTCTTGAAACTGGATTTTAAGCCCATAGAGATTTAACTAACTGGGTGGCAGCTGCAGGCAGGTAGGCTGTGGCTTCCGGAGAGGGAATGCCTTTGAGGATTTGATTTTATCCCTGGTGAATTTTAGCCTTTTTTCTGCTTCCTAGTGGCCAGTACTGAGCTGCTTTCCACTACCACACCCTTCTGCCATGACATTCTGCCTCACCTTAGGCCCAAAGCAATGGAGTCAGCCATCTATGGACCGAACCTCTAAAACCATGAGCCCCAAATTAGCAATTCCTCCTCTAAAAAAACATTAAGGCCTAGGCCTGGGTACAGTGGCACACACCTGTAATCCCAGCAGCTTGGGAGGTTGAGGTAGGAGGATGGCGAGTTCAGAGCCAGCCTCAGTAAAACCAAGGCACTAAGCAACACAATGAGACCCTATCTCAAGTAAAATACAAAATAGGGATGGGGATATGGTCCAGTGGCTGAGTGGCCCTGAATTCAATCCCTGGTACCCCAAGAAAAAAGAAAAAAAAGACTAAGGTCTTGACTTAATTCTCTTTCCACCACTCTGGTGGGGATGTTGGAAGTGGGGTATCTGTGCTGTGAGGAGACAGATGGTATATGGCAACTCTTCATGCTTTTCGTTCAATCCTACTGTGAACACAAGCTGCTGTAAAAAAATAAAATCTATTTTTTTACAAGAAGAAGAAAACATAAATCATGCAACCAGGGGTTCAAAGCATACATTTTGGAGTCAAAGAGACCATGGTTAAAATCCTGATATGCTCCTCATGGACATATTATCCTCTGAGTCTCAGCTTCTTTATCTGTAAAATAGAAGCAATAAGCATGTATCTTCAGTATTGTGAGGCCTAAATGAAATGACAGATATAAAATATGTAGCATAATACCTGTCATGTAGGAAGATTTAATCATTGTCACACTCTGCCCAAAGCAAATCCTATAAGGTTGGACCTCATTTAAAATACATTCTTCTTGCCAAAATGTATAAACACTACTCTGAATACTCAGAGGGCCTAAAGAACATGGAGATAAGAACAAGAGATGGCAAGCTGCAAGACCAGGATCCTAGAAAACAAAAGCATTCTTAGGTAACAAGCTAAGATATAAAATTTTGCAAAGTACATGGGCAGTATCAAGCTTTCTTATGAATACAATTGATGTAAATTTAAGTATCTTAAGTCTGAACTTAAATCATTTCATTGGCCAAAAGGCTGAGTTTTTCCTGCAATTGATGATGTATGTTGTAATATAAGTGATTGTTGCAATGAATACCAAGGGAAGACACAAAGCAACAATGTAATATAAAAAAGAGGATGGAACAGAATCAGGATGATGAAAGAAAAACTTGAAAAAGGTAACACCTATCACCAAGTCTGGCTAAGGTGTTTGCCAATTCATTAGTGAAGAGATGATGGATATTTGCATCAGCTTACATCAAACCCTTGCAGGAAACAGCACAAAGAAGTGAAATGTTTCCTAACTGTAACAAGTTGTAATGACATCAGTCATTAGAGCAAAAAGTGTCCTATTGACACAGCATCAGGAATAGTAGTTTTCCTAGACAACCCGGTTTTGTGTGCCTTAAGAATCCTATAATGGTTGTATTTTCTTCTTCTTGATGGTTGTTACAGAAAACTTTGGGCCTGTCTCTTGCAAGGGTATAGGATTTAATGACTAGCATTTATATACCCATGGATTCCTCTCCTATGACTCATATTCCCTTTGTCAGTTATTGTTAATTTATTCCAACATGATGTAGTATATGCATCTTTGCAAACTGGCATGTTGTAACATGAGGTAAAAACAAATTTTTAAAATTTAATCGGCTTATAAGACATGGTCCAAAAATGAGAGAGTGCTATGTGGATGGATGGATGGGTTTCTTAATGCAGTTTTCAAAATTGCTGAGGTTTTTTTCTTCTTCTTTCTGATGCAGGCCTGCTGCCCTACCATATGTGCACCAGAATGCAGGACAAACAGCAGAGTGTTACATGACATGGCTTCTGGCTTTGCTAAAGGGAGGGAAAAGCAGGAGCAGAAGGAAGAGAAGCCTGGGTGCCCCCTTTCTTCTGTTATATCACAAGGATGCATGCGGAGCCAGGGCTCTGCTAGCTGCATAGTATGAGTTTGCATCTCCATGCAGGACCTTGAAGCATGGCAAACTGCATTCTTCACTAGGGCAACAAGACAAAGCAGCCTGGGCGGTATGGAAGTACAAGGGCTGCTTGCCCCATACAGTCTGTTTGAAGTGCAACCTTTTAGAGGACTTGTCTGGAAACACCAGCTGCCCTGCTTCTGGAGACATTTGGGACACATGAGATGTTGTCATGCAGTGCTAGAGAGAGGAAGTCTACATTCCCATAGGAAGCAGGGTTTGGCTCAGTCCCACTCCCACCCAAAACTGGGAAAAGGGCTCCTCCAGGTCTTATCGGGGCCATACTAAGTGAGCCGAAGGTTCTCATGCTATCACTTCTAGGAAGGGAGAGTGTCTTGAGTATTGCCTAATTTTATTTTTAATTTTTAAGTCTTTTAACTGATACATAAAACATTTAAAAATTGTGCATGTTAATGGTGTATCATGTACTATTTCAATACATGTATACATTGTGTGATGTTTAAATCAAGTTAAACATATCTTCTTGAAATGTTTAGCATTTCTTTATGGTGAAAACTTTCAAAACCCTTTTTTCTAGCTGTTTGAAAAATGCAGTATATTATTATAATCTGTAGTTCCTACTGCTCAATAGCTCAACAGAACTTCCTGCTGCTGACTGTAATTTAGTATCCATTGATCAAGCTTCCCCCATCTCTCACCCCACTACACACACTCTCCCCAGCTTCTAGCAAACATTATTCTACTCTCTCTCTCAGATTCTATGAGATCAACTTTTTTAAGCTCCCCATGAATGAGATCATGCAATACTTGTCTTTCTGTCGCTGGTTTATCTCAATATAGTTCTATCTAGTAGCATTCTTTTTATGGCTGAATATTATTACATTGTGTGCATATATCACATATTCTTTTTTTTTCAGGGGATGCCAGGGATAAACTCAGGGGCACTCAACCACTGATCCACATCCCTAGCCCTATTTTGTATTTTATTTAGAGAGGGGGTCTCACTGACTTACTTAGCACCTTACTTTTGCTGAGGCTGGCTTTGAACGTGCAATCCTCCTGCCTTAGCCTTCTGAGTTTCTGGGTTTACAGGTGTTTGCCATCATGCCTGGCTTCACATGTTCTTTATCCATTCATCTGTCAATGGAGTTGTAGATTGTTCCCGTTTCTTGACTATTTTGAATAGTGTTTTAGTGAACCTGGTAGTGCAGATGTCTCTTCCACAGGCTGGCTTCATTACCTTTGGATATATACCCAGTAGTGGAATTGCTGGGCTACACAGCAGTTCTTTTAAAATTCTTTGTCCAAATTTACATTTCCATGAACAGTGTGCAAGGATTCCCTTTTCTTCACATTCTTGCCAATGCTTGTTATCTTTAGTCCTTTTGATAAGGGTCATTTTTCCTGGGGTGAGCTGATATCTCACATGACTTTGATTTGCATTTGCCCCTTGAGAAAAGTTGAACATTTTTTGCATGTACTTGTTGGCCATTTTTATGTCTCCCCGCCTCCAACTCCATTGGCCCTGGGTTTCCCAGGGCCTTGTACATGCTAAGAATATGCTCCACCTCTGAGCTAAATCCCCAGCCCATGCATGTCTTCTTTTGAAAAATGTTTATTTAGATCTATTGCACACTTTTATTTGAGTTATTTGGTTTTGTTTTGTTGTTATTGTTGTTGTTTGTTTGTTTGTTTGCTGTTGAGTTTTTTGGTTCTGCAGGTTGTCTCTACTCTTGATTGATTCTTTTGCTGAGCAGAAGCTTTTTAGTTAGATGCAATAATCCCATTTGTCTATTTTTGCTTTTGTATCCTGTGCTTTTGGGATCTTGTCCAAAAAATTTTTGCCCATTCTAACATTCTGAAGCATCTCCCTTATGTTTACTTTTGGTAGTTTTATATAAAAGTTTCAGGTTTTACATGTAAGCCTTTAATCCCACTTTTAGTTGATTTTTGTATCTTGTAAGAGAGGGGTCTAGTTTCATTCTTTTGCATCTGGATATCCAATTTTCCCAACCAAACCAAACAAAACAAGTCTGTCCTTTCTTCAGTGCATATTTTTAGCACCTTGTGTAAAATCTGCTGGCTGTGGATGTAGGTTTTATTTCTAGACATTCTATTCTGCTCCATTTGCCTATGTGTGTATTTTTATAACACTATTATACTGTTTTGATTACTAAAGCTTTTTAGTATGTTTTGAAGCCAGGTGGTGTAATGTCTGTTTTGTTCTTTTTGCTCAAGATAGCTTTGGCTATTCAGGATAAATAAAATTCATAAGGAATTTTATGAACTTTAGAATTGTCTCTTTCTAGTACTGTGAAGAATATCATTGGTATTTTGATAAGAATCTCATTGAATCTGTGGATCACTTTGGATGGATGTTTTAACAATATTGATTCTTCCAATTCCTAAGTATGGGATTTATCTCCACTTTTTTGTGTCCTCTTCAATTTTTTTCATCAATGTTTTATAATTTTTACTATACAGATATTTCATCTCTTTGGTTAAATTTATTCCTAGAGTTGTTTTATTGTTGCCATTGTTGTTGCTGTTGCTATTGTAAATGGGATTGCATTCTTGAATTCTATTTCAGATAATTAGCTATTAGCATATAGCAATGCTTCTGATTTTTGTATGTTAATTTTGGATCTTAAAACTTTGCTGAATTCATTTATCAGTCCTAGTAGTTTTGGGTGAAACTTTTGGAGTTTTTTTTTTTTTTATATATATATGTAAGTTCATGTCATCCGCAAACAGTGACAATTTGCCTTATTTTCCAGTTTGGATGCCCTTTATTTCTTTTTCTCACCTAATTGCTGTGGCTAAGACTTCTAGCACTGTGTTGAATAAAAGCAATGAAAATGGACATCTTTGTATTTTACCAGATCTTATATATAAAGCTTTCAGCATTTCCCCATTGAGTGCAATGTGAGCTTTTGCTTTATTATAAATGGCCTTTATTATGTTGAAGTACATTTCTTATATATGCAATTGGTTCAGCATTTTTATCATAAACATATGTTGGATTTTATCAAATGCCTTTTGTGCATAACATGGTTTTTGTCCTTCATTCTGTTATTGTGGAATATCACACTTATTGATTTGCTCATGTTGAACCATTCTTGCAACACACTTGATCATGTGAACAATCATTTTAATGTGCTATTGGATTTACAAATATTGATAATATTTTGTTGATGGTTTTCGTACCTATGTTCATCAAGGATATTGGCCCTTAGTTTTTCTTTTTGTTGTTGTGGTTGTGTCCTGGCTTTGGTAGCAGGGTAATGCTAGCCTTGTGGAATATATTGGGAAGAATTCCTTCCATTTTCATCTTTGGAATATTTAAAAAGAATTGTTATTCACTTGTGTTCTTTGAGGTAAAGTAAGTTTCTTATAAGCAACATGTAATTGGGTCTTGTTTTTTAATTCATTCAGCCATTCTGTTTTAAATTGGAGAATTCAGGATGTTTATTAATAGGTAAGGTCTTACTCCAGCCATTATGCAAGTCTTTTCTCCTTTTGCTGTGCTTCCTTTCTTCCTCCCTCTCTTATAATTTTCCTTTGTGGCTAAGTGATTTACTCCAGCAGTGTATTTTAATTCCTTGCTCCTTATTTTTGGTTTTCTATTATAGATTTTTGCTTTGTGATTACCATGAGGATTACAAAAAAAAAAATCTTCAGATCATAACAAGCTATTTTGAATGATAGCAACTTAACATGATCATAAAGAACAAAGCAAACAAAAGAACATTCTAATAAGATGGTAACCCCTATTGGGTCCCATCTTGCCTTGTGGGAGATCTGACTCTTTTCTTCTCACTTGAATAAATCCTACTATTTATTGCTAAACGAAAAAACAGAAAATATACTGACAAGAAAACTCTACATTTGCACTCCTTTCTCCCTACATTTTGATTATTTACATCTAATTTAGGCAGGTGACTGCCTTTTCCATCTCTCCTCCAATTCAGGTGTCAAAGAAAGAAGCAGAGGGCTGGGGATGTGGCTCAAGCGGTAGCGCGCTCGCCTGGCATGCGTGCTGCCCAGGTTCGATCCTCAGCACCACATACAAACAAAGATGTTGTGTCTGCCAAAAAATTAAAAAATTCTCTCTCACTCTCTCTTTAAAAGAAAGAAAGAAAGAAGCAGGGCATGAAAGGTAGTACAGTTTTGTATTTCTATTTTGTCTATCTTTACCCATATTAATATAGTTATAAATATATTGCCTGTAAATATAGTAAATGTTTTTATTCTGCATACCAAAGACATGAATATTTTACACACTTGGCTTAAAATATTAGAACATTTTGAATTTGTATAATTACTCTTCTCAGTGAGTTTTATACCTTCCCATTTTTTGGTGGTGGGGAGGGTTGGTACTAGGGATTGAACTCTGGGGCACTCTACTACTGAGCCACATCCCCAACCCTATTTTGTATTTTTAGTTAGAGACAGGATCTCACTGAGTTGCTTAGCGCTTTGCTGTTGCTGAGGCTGGCTTTGAAATTGAGATCCTCTTGCCTCAGCCTCCATAGCCACTGGGATTACAGGCATTTGCCACCACACCTAGCCCTCCCCATGTTTTCTTCTTCCTCATTAACATCTCTTACTTTATGAATCCACATTCACACAACCAATTTTTTCAAATGCACCAAGAACATACAGTGGAGAAAATGGTGCTGGAATTGAATATACATATGAAGAAGAATGAAACTAGATCCCTTCCTCTCACCATACACAAAAATCAACTCAAAATGGATCAAAGACCCAAATGTAAAACCGGAAACTGAGAAATTACTACAAGAAAACATGGGAGAAACATCTTCAGACACTGGCATAGGTAGCGGTTTTTTATAGGACTCCAAAGGTATAAGCAACAAAGCTAAAAAGAGACAGATGGCATTATAGCAAACTAAGAATCTTCTGCAAAGCAAAGGAAATAATCAACAGAACTACTAGACAACATACAAGATTGGAGAATATATGTGCAAACCATCAAGCAAGAGATTAATATCTAGAATATGTAAGGAACCCAACAAGTTGAATGACAATAACAAAACCCAAATAATCAAATTGTAAAATAGACTTAAGAGCTAAATAGACAGTTTTTAAAAGAAGACACAGAAATAGCTAACAAGTATATGGAAAAAAAAAATGTTCAATATCCCTAATCATCAGAAAAATACAAATCAAAACCATGATGAGATATCATTTTATTCTAGTTAAAATGGTTATCATCAAAAAGATAAGTTCCATTAAGTTCCAGAACAAAGTCTTTACTTAGTACCCTGCTCTACCTCCAGCAAATGGGGCACACTTTGCTGACCAAGCCTGGCAGTATTGGTTAACCAGTGTCTTGGCCATCCAAACTGACACTAAATTGGGTTGTGCTTGAGTCTCACAGCCAAAAGGACCTAGACAGTCTCAGGAAGAGAGCAATGTGCCCCAGGCCCACTCCAAGACTGGAACAGATGTGGACTGAAACTTGAATCCATCTCACAGGTGCATAGATCTCCACCTGATGCTAGGACATGTCTAGAGTATTCATCTATGATCTCTGGCAAATGTACAAGGACTTCAGTTTCTACCAGGTGCTGGGTCTCACTTTGGTGGGCCTGGGACTGGACTCCAAGACAAAAATCTGTGCTACCTTTCATGCCCTGTTCCTTTCTTTGCCACCTGAATTGGAGGAGAGATGGCAAAGGCAGTCACCTGCCTAAAGCATTTGCAGTGACTAGGTCTACAGGTATTGGACTGACATTAGGGGTTCTGGGGCTTTGCCCAGCACTGGGTTTTACCAAAGGGGACCTGGTACTGGGTCTCAAGGCTGAAGTCTGGCCTTAATTCTCTCTCTCTCCCCCAATGGGAAGCATCTCTCTCTAGACTGGGCTGCTTAAGGTTGGGAAGGGGTTCAAATTCATTCCATCCTGCCTACTTCAATACATATTTTCATTTTATTATCCTGAAAGTAGGCACTATGGTCTCTCACCTGGTTTCCTTAGCTCTTGTGAAGGTAGTTTGGTACATGAATAGCTGTTCAACTTAATGTGTCTCACAAAAAATTACTGGAAGACCTAGGCAGCCATCTTGCTCTACCTCTTAACTTTTTCCCCCAGTACTAGGGATTGAACCCAGGGGTGCTATATCACCAAATTACATCCCCAGCCCTTTCCAATTTTGATTTTGAAAGAGTCTCCCCAAGTATCCCAGGCTGGCCTTAAACTCACAGTCTTCCTGACTCAGCCTCCCAAGTAGCTGGGATTATAGGTGTGCACCACTGCACCCAGCTCCTCTTAACTTTTAGTAATGATTGTGCTTAATAATAGGTTCACAATTAAGGATTCTGTTTGACAAGCCTATAGGAGACTGTTCCAGCACTTGACTTTCTGGGTTTTTGTTATCTTATTTTAAAAACATTCTAGAGGTATAATTGATATACAATACACAACACATATTTAATGTATATGTTTTTACGAGTTTGGACATATGCACGCGCCTGTGATGCCATCACCACTATCTAAAATTTTCTTGTGTTCTTGTGTGTATGTGTATGTGCTTTTTAACATGACACCTATCCTCAACATATTTTAAAATGCACAATACCATATTGCTAACTATAAGTACCATGTTTTGCAGCAGATCTCTAGAACTTAATCATCTTGCATAACTGAAACTCGCCACACCTTCCAAGCTTCACTAAAAGTCCATTGATTTCTCAGTGCTGCTTGACAATTTTTTTAATCTTCCTTTTTGTCTTTTATAAAAATTCAGGAACAGAAGGACGGCATAAATGCCAGGTTCAGACTGCCCCTTATTGTCCATAGCATATGTTTCAGTCAGCTTTTTCACTGCTGTGACTACAAGGACCCGACCAGAACAATTTTAGGGGAGGAAAAGTTTATTTGAGAGCTCACAGTTTCAGAGGTCTTAGTTCATAGAAGGCCAGTTTCATTCCTCAAGGCTCCAGGTGAGGCAGAACATCATGGTGGAAGAGTGTGGCAGAGGAAAGCAGCTCATATGGTGATTAGGAAGCAGAGAAAGGCAGACTCCAGTCCAAATATAAAATATATACCCCACAGGCACATCAGCAATGAGCCACTTCCTCCAGCCACACCCCACCTGCCTCCAGTCACCACTCAGTTAATCCCATCAGGGATTAATTCACTGATTAGGTTAAGGCTATAATCTATCATTTTCTCTCCAAACCTTCTTGCATTGTCTCACACGTGAGCTTTTGGGGGACATCTCACATCCAAATCATAACAGCATATAGCTCAGAAAGACTGGGAGAGTCCCACAAATTTTAGCATGATATGAAGGAAATATGAGGTGATCTTATAATCTTTATGAGCATATGTGTATGTGTATATATATAATTTTTGAAAGCATGACAATACAGAGAAGTCAAATAAAAGTGACTATCCTATCTTTTTTATTCCCTACTCTTCTTTTTATCATCTAATACAGATTTCAATATTTGTTCATTAGATCTGCAGTTTAAAAATAAGAAGTGATGTTTAGAAACCTCATAGTCCAGCAAGCAGCCCTCAGAGATTTATAATAAAAAGCCACTGAATAAGTGCTTTTGATGAAGTTACTAATGTTGGATTGGGGCAGTTTCCTAAATAAAAACAACTAATATTTAAATAGAATGTTGTAATTTACATATATTCCTTTTATTACTCCTCCCTGGAACCCAGAGAAAGGACCCTTATTTTCAACTGTATTTTGTCTATCAGGAGTTAGAGGTTCAAAAGACAGCATCTACCGTGACTTACCCATGACCGTGTATTTCAGTCAGTAGAGAAGCCAGGTCTCTTCTCCTACCTTCCTCTATTCTTTCCTTCTTCCAAAAAAAAAAAAAAAAATTTAAAAAAAGGGTAGTGTATTAGTCTGCTAAGGTGACCATAACAAAATACCACAGATCAGGTGGCTTAAGCAACAGAAACACAGTTCTGGAGGCCAGAAGTTGAATCAGTAGTCGTTTCTGGCAAGGCCTCTCTGTCTGGCTTGTAAACAGCTACCTTCTCATTTCATCCTCACATGACCTTTTGCACCCTTCATCTCTCTCTCTTCTTATGAGAGCACTAGTTCTTTAGGATGAGAGTCCTACACTTAAGACCCATTTGACCTTAATTACCTCCTTTATGAGGGTTACAGCTTCAATAGGTAAATTTTGTGGCAATGCAATTCAGTCCAAAACATGTAACTATTACATGATAGATTCTAAACTAGGACTAGAATTTGGTGAAAGAAAGAAAGAAAGAAAGAAAGAAAGAAAGAAAGAAAGAAAGAAAGAAAGACCTGACCCTTATATTCTGGATGTACTCAGGAGAAAAGACATTGAGACATTGAATGCATTTGTGTTTTCTCACACAAAATACTCCTTATAGAAGGCTTTCCCAGGCTTTCTGTGCTATATGCTCTAGACAATAAGGGGTATTCTAAATTGTCTCACTCTGTAGTTTAAATGTCCACCCAAATCATCTGCATACCATGGTATGTAAATATATATATGAATATACTTATTTATATGTTTAGAAATGATAAAACTTCAGACTACCTTGTGTCTGACTCATCTGTCTTTGAATTTAGGAATACAGAGCTAACACTATTTGCTTGGAGGTCCCCTCAGAGGCAGGGTAGGTGGGGTGTCCTTTGAAGGCAGAAGGCTTGTCAACAACAATGCTTTGAGGTGGTAGTGAAGGGCAAGGAGTGTTGTCAATTCTGCAGAGATGGATGCTGTATCTCTTCTTCTCACCTAGACTAGCGGGCAGCAGAAAAGCTTTCTTTTTTCACAAGTACCCCAAATCAAGAGCTATTATATTTAAGCAGTCTCTGCTGTTAAGCTGAAGCAAATTCACAAGTGTTTCAGTTTTTATTTTTATTTTTTTTAACGGACAAAAAGAACTGGACTTCACAGCATCCAGCCCTTGGAGTCTGTGATTCTGTATCACCTTCCTACAGTGCAAATGGAGGTTTAAAAAAAAATGTGAGAGAAGAGAAAAAACATTCTGAGACCTTTTGTTTAATGATATGCAAATGAAACAGTTACCAGGTCGCCAAGCACCATGGATGCTAATTCTGCAGTGTTTCTTGACTCCATTCTCTGCTTCCCAGCTGGAGGAAGCTTTATACTGAATTAGATATAATATCAGCTCTGAGTCAGACAAATGTAACTTCTGCTTCTGACTCTAGTGCTTACTAGTTTTATGAGCTTGAGCAAAATACCTAGTCTCTCTGAGCCATGGTTTTCTCACCTATAAAATTATAATAATGCTCTGCTAGGCTTTCTCAGGTTCAAGAGAGATGGCCCAATTATCTTGGGATATTATAAAGATATTCTATAGTATATTAGGAGGATAAACAGGAAGAAAGGAAACTGTCTCAGTCACTTCCAGATAACCAAGACATTTCTTATGATGACTCACAGCAATGCAGGTACTGCTCTCACAGATGCCCGGTCAGGACCCAAACCCACCCAGTTCCAAGATGAGAGGCCACTGCTCCTTCACTAGTAACTCTGTCGAAACAGAGACAGTCTTTTTCTTTCTCTGTTTCCTTTTCTCCTCCTGCTTCTTCCTGTTCTACACCAACTGCCCCCATATTCTCCGTGCTATGAGTTCTGCCAACTTCCTACTTTTACTGCCCTCTTTCTATGGCCTTTTCTATGCATATTTATCTGCTTCTGCTTCAGTTTCCCACTACACTCATTTTTGTATCTTTCATCATCAAGCTGCATAAGAGACAGGTCTGATGGAATCGCTGGCCAAACAGACCTCTGTCTTAGGGACAGAACCTAATGCCCATCCCTCAGAGTCCACAGGCCAGGCTGTGGATGGCTTCATTAGAGACAGGCTCCTCCTCCAGATGCTGAAGTCTGGCTAATGTGGTCAGGTTACAGGACAAAGCATGGCTACATCTGCATGGAGAACTTTAAAAAGAGAACATTGACAAGTGCTCTGAGTTTTCTCAGAAAGGAGTGTAACTAGACACTCACTCACATGATCTGCCCAAGGCAGGGGTAAGGTAAGATGTATAGACACTTGTCTGGTGCCTGGCATATAAACAGATGCCCAATAAATCTATGCCACCCTCTTTTCTCTACATTGCTAGAACTCTAGTATAAACCTAAGTTCTCTCTCAAAACTATAATGAGTTCCCACATTTCCTTCCCTCCCATATTTCCTTCCTTGTCTTCTCTCAAATTCATCTCTCACTCTTCTCCACAGATGTGTAAAGCCCAAGTGGAATTATCCACTTATTTAACATACTTAACATAAATTGAGTCCACACTATGTGCTAGACACTTGCTTGGAAACACAGAAATCAATAAAGTAACCACTCTACCCTTAAGAGACACAAAGAAGAATGGAGAAAAACTAATCACCATAAATATATACTATAAAAAATTCATCAGAGGAAAAAACAGAACAGCAAATTCTTCCCTGGTCTGCAAACAAAGAGGAAATACAGGTGAGTTCTGAGGAATGTAGCAATTCAGAAAATGCTGAAGAAGTTTATTGCATAGAGGACCAGGTCACAAAGGGTTTAAAACACTCATCATGCAAGGTATTGGTGCATTGTTAAGTCAAAGAGAACTAACACTACTTTCACGGGATGTAAATAGAGGTTAATGCAAAACAAAACAAAAAATAATTCCATAACCCACTAGTACAGGAAATGCTGGGTTGATAAAGTAAATAATGATCAACATGTTTCTTTATAGTTGGATTGCTTAGAGCTTTTAATACTCATATGAGTATTATAACTCTCCAAGAATTTGACAATGGAAAATTTGATGAAGTGTGTTTTAGTCAGCTTTTCATCACTATACCAAAATTCTTGACACAGTCTGCTTATGAAGAAAAAGAGGTTTATCAAGTTCAAAGTTTGGAGGTTGAAGGGCATGAAGCCTGAATTAACCCAATTCTGGCAAGGAACTCATAGCAAATGGCAGATGGTACAGTGCATTTGAGACCAAGCAAGAGATACATCTTGCTTAAAACAGGAGCAAAGTATACGGGAGAGGCCAGATTTCATACTTTTATAATAACCTTCTTTCAAAAACTCAAGGGTCTCACATGCCTCCAACCACCTAGGAACATCTTAGTAGGTCCCACCCCATAATGTTTCCACTACCTCCAAGTTCCCAACTTAAGAATCAAGTCTTTAATAACAATAGACGCTTGAGGGACACTCAAACCACATCCAAATCCTAGCACAAGGCTAGAATTTCCAACTTTATATGAATTGAAACCTCTTTTCTCATGGAACACCTGGAAATGTTATTAGACCCACTTAGAATGTGAAGTTATTGTCTAAGAGGAGTCATGAAGGAATTTCAACAGGAAAGTGGGGTAAACAAAATCTACTCATGGTTGCCAATACCCTCAGTAACACAGGGCCAGTTCTCTGTCCTGCCTTCCCGGGCTGGCTGCATCCTACCTTTTCAGCCCCACCCTAGCTCTGCACAATTGGGACATTTCACTTTTCCCTATGCATGCTTTATAGTCATTGACTTCTGAGCTCTTGAACAACCTGCTTTTGAACTTGTTATTCATCACCTACTCATCTTTCACAGTACATCTCAAAGACCATTTATTCAATAAAATCTTTCATGATTCCCAAAAGAAAGTTAATAATAGCTTTTCTGCATGCCCTTTGTGCACTGCTTATATTTCCAGCTGGCTTTTTTTCATTCTATTTCCTCTAGGAGACCAGAGTATCCCTGTGAACTGGGAGCAAGTTGGAGGTGGGAAACACTGCTCACAACTTGCCAAAACCACCAAGGTTCAAGTTCCAAACTTTTCCTTCTGTGCAAGGACTTCCTCCTTGAGTACTAAGATGAACCCTTCCCCCACTCTCCCTCTTATAAACACACACACACACACACATACACACACACACACACAGCAGAGGTTTCCAAAGTTTCTCTCACTCCACACAAATGTGCAGAAAAAAAATTCAGCTTCTTTATTTCGTCTGTAACAATTTAATCTTGCTCATTAGCACCCACCTGCTGAGTGGTAATAAAAACTGAATTTATTCTCCTCTTGCAAATTAATCTAATTCTCTCCAGGGAACTGTCTTTTTTGGATAAATGTCCAGTCTTTCAGATGTGCTCTTCTTTTCTCTTCCCCAAGAGGACAACTAGGCATATGAAGGGTGTTTCCTGTGTCCTCCAGACAGTAGGGAGAAGGGGGTCTGGGATTTACATTCTCCATCTTTTATGTTTGCTCTGAACTGGCCATCATAGAAGTGTCATTGGGCCTATTCAGGGGCATTCTGTTGGCACCTTCTGTTAAATTTGCTATATGGTGGGATTCATGGTTTGACTCCTCTCACTTAAGAGAGGCTCTTCTCCCTCATTAAGGCAGTTCATCCTAGTTCAGGTGGTTTATTCAACCACTCTTGGCTACAGAGCCACCCCTTTTCTGCTGCAGCAACCCTCGCTTTGCCAGAATCTCAACTGACTTCCTCTTCCTCCCTCCTCTTAAGAGCAGGCCAAAAAAACTGGGACTATATCCAAGGAGTACTGGAATGAAAAACCACCTGGAAGAACTAAAGTCTATATGAGGCAAAAGCTATTGCTTAATAAAAATTTGAATGGAGGGCTCTAAGAAAAAAATTAATAATTTCTATAAATTTTAATTTTACCAGTGCCTGTAAGACAGTTTTCAAGAACCTTCACCATAAATGATAGGATAAACTCTACCCAAGGATTTTCATGTTTCTTGTGGCCACTTTAACATAAACAGTTGATTTCTTCCTATTTTTGCTTTTTATCATCACTATCCAAGAATATAATGTTAGCAAGATCAAGTCTTCTACTTTCAAATTTAGGAAAAATAATCATGGCATAAATGCATAAACAAGGAACAAGCAGACAAGATTCCTTGAAGCAAATATTGTTTTAAATTGAAAAAACAAACTGAGGACACCACAGTCAAATCAGAGAGAGGGCTGGTAAAAAGAATCTGCAGGTGAGGTGGTGAAAACAAAGGCAGGAGAGAGGCAATAGAATTGGAACGTAGAATTGAAGCAATGTAGGATCAGGAAAAAATCTTCTCATTAGTTATTTTCCATCAAGGTAACAATAGTGTCATTCAAATGTAAGTAAACATGTCTGAAGATGACCTTAAACTCTTCAAAAATGAAACTATCTAAGTAGATTTCAAATTGATAGCATATTTTAAATAATTTTATAAAATCATAAGCTCAAAATAAAGAAAACTAAACCTTTTAAATATGTTGATGGCATCTGTCTGTATTGCTCACTGGTCAGAGATTGGCTCCCAGCTTCCTGTTAATTGTGACATTAGCCGAATGTGACACTGGCTATTTGAGGGAAGAGAAAAAGAAATCTGGACAGCTTTTATCTTATGAGTAACTAATCATTTAACAGGCAGTGGTGGAAATTGGTTGAGGGGAGATGTAGACTAGTAACCATTAAGGAGTGTGTTAAAGGAAGGTATAAATGTTAGATGCCATTTAGATATTATTTACCTTCCTGGGAATCCCAGAAGCCTTGATATTATTTTTATTGGTTCTTTTTAGTTATACATAACAGTGGAATCAATTTTGATAAAATTATATGAGCATGGAATATATCTTATTCTAATTAGGACCCCATTCTTGCTCTACACTGAGATTTCATCTCACTCCAGTCAGAATGGAAGTCTTGATTTAAAAAAAAAAAAAAAGGAATATTTTACATCTAATACAGAGTCAGGAGTTCATCGCTTTATTTCTTTTTATTTCTATTTTTAAGAAGATTGCTGCACCACGTAAGTATGAAGCCAAGCATTGACTACTCCATCACGCCAAATACCATCTCTTTTTCTTTGCAAGGTGCTGAAAGTTTCATTTAATCCAATGACTCAATTGGAACCTTTTATAATGCATTTTATATGACACACAATTTATCTAGGTTTTAAAAATGCATTGGAAGAATACCTTTGTACATTCCAATGACCCCGAGAGAGCCTCACTGACTTTAGATTACAGGAATATTGTGCTACAACCTGCCTGCTTAACTATAAACTTTTATCTCCAATTAACTTCTGCTTATGATCTTTTTAAATGCACCGAGAAGGTAGCAGAGATAGGAGTCAAAGAGAGGCAAAGGCTTCCTCCTGGAGTAAGGCAGCTCTCAGTCAGATTGTAGATATCAAAGGACAAGGAGGCCAACAAAAGCCACACAGAGGCAGGGGACCTCGCTTTCGTTCAGCCTCCTCTGAGCCTGGGTGGGCTTGAGCTGGCAGGTTGAGCTGAAAAATAGAAACATTCCAGGTGGGCAAAGCAACAAAGAGAGGAGAATGGATGATGCTCCCCAGAGGCAGCAACACTGGCTCCATACACCCACCAGGAGTCAGGATGAGAAGATCCAAACCATAAAGGGACATTCATTAGCACAAATGAGGACAGAGGCAGAAATAAAATCCTAGGGCCTTTACAAATGTATGCATGTCAGTTGGAGGAAACCAGGAACAAAAAGACAATGAACAGTTGATACAATAGTAAAAGACCCAAGGTCAGCTACAAGGGAAGCCAAAGAAACAGTAGGAGAAAAGGTGTCACCTCCCAGAGAGAGTCGCCCTACAGTGCTTGTAGATCAGCCTTATCCTTCTATGAAAATGGAGAACTTCTGTTAGTATGCCTACCAAGAAGTGGTCCTCTCTTTCTTAAGGAGACTACATCCTCCTGATGATGTCAACATTCCTAACATGTTAAACTCTACAAGAATTTAATTGGCACCTACATCCATGAATTACCCTCCCAAAAAGGTGTCTGACTTTGCTGAGTGCTTGTTCTGGGTTGGCTAATACCACTTCAAAATATGGTAGAATGGTCTGCTGCCCTCCTCTAAGTTATGTCATTCATTCCCCTTCATGGTGCCATGGCCCTCTGTGTTATGGGCTTCTTCTTAAAATAGACATGAGGGTATCCAGAAATTTCAGGTCATAGCCCTTCATTGGGAGTTAATGATCTGGTTCAGGCTGAAGCCTCTAACTGCACATTGGAATCACCTGGGAACTTCTACAAAACAACCAGTCTAGGACACAATCTGGATGGGGATACTTTTTAGATGTCCCCAGAAAAGTATAATGTGCAGCCAGGGTTGTGAATAACAAAGAGATTACACAGAAACAGCAAGCAAATGTAAGGTAAAATATAACAAGTACAGTGTACGAGAGATTGACACCATTGCCAATGCAAGCCAAATCACAACACAGCATGCACAGAATCCTCGGGTTCTTCATATAACAAAACTGAAAATATAATTGAAAGTCAAAAATAAACTTCTTTTTCCATGGACAGTGTGTTAAGTCCATCAGCTATGTCCTGACTCCAGCACCTATGATTGGCATTGCTTAGAAACTGCCAATCACCTCCTTGGTGTAGGCTACTTTATGCTGTAGCAACAAACCTAGGATTCTTCAGCAACTTTAAGCAACAAACACTTAATTCTCACTAATGTCTTGAATCTATTACAGGTAGACTAGGGCCTTTTTTCTTCTTTGTCCTTAGTTCAGGACTCATTTCCCAGGAATGTTTTAGATAATTATAAGAGAAAGACAGCATAGTCCCACCATGTACTCATTTTGGAAACTTCCACTGGGATATTGCACTTATCATTTCACCTTTTTCATTAACCAAAGCAAATCACATGGTCACCCTAACATCAATCCTACCATGTACCTAAACAAGGAACCAAAAATATTTGGTAAACATCAAAATTCATTGCTTTAGGGAGATGTCTATCTGTCACTGTGAGCTATCTGTCACTGTGACATAATACCTGAAATACACAATTTAATAATAAAAAATGTTTATTTTGGCTCATTGTTTCAGAGGTTTCAGCCCATGGTCTCTTGGCCCTGTTGTTTTGGGCCTCTGGTGGCAAAGTGCATCATAATAGGAGCACGTGGTAGAAGAGTCCTGATCACCTCATAGGAGTTGGTAAGCAAAGAATCAAAGAGAAGAGGGCAAGGATCTTAATTCCCTTCCAGGTGCATGCCACCTTGGAAATGATTTCTTCCACTAAGCCCACTTCCTAAAGATCCCAGTAGTACCACAGGCTGGGAGCTAAGCCTATGTCAGGAGGTTTAGACAAAACATATTAGACATGTAGAAAAACCCTTTCCTAGTGGTATTTCCTAATAATGACTAAACTTAATCAAGCATTTATTTTGTGCAAGGGGCTTCAATGATGACAGGTATCATTTAATATTTGTGATAACCATGTAGTAGGTGTTCTTACCATGAGTAAACTGGGGTTAAAAAGAAGTGAAGTGATTTTCCCAAAGTTGTAGAACTTGGAGCAAACTGTTGAATTGGGATTTGATAGCTCCAGAGCCGGTCTTCGGATACAGCAGCCAACTGTCCAGTTTGATCCAGGACTCAGGACTAAGGAGTCTTCTGGGACAGGAACTTTCTGTGCTAAATCTAAGACATTCCTGAGCAAACCTGTGTGTAACAGTTTCATTACTCTCTTACTAATCAGGCTTAAATCAGGGAGTAGCTCTGAAACCTGCTAATCACTCTGCATAAGAGCAAAATAGTACAATTCCCTCTAGAAAAATGATTCCAAGTTTTGTTTTTTAATATTTTCTCTTTGTTCTTGACTCTTTGTTTTGAGTGGTTATTGTGGAGGTGGTGGTATGCATGTTCCCATCATGGACAAGCCTAAGAATCTCCCAACTCAGTGGCATGATTTCCCTAACCCAGTCTTCCATGGAGCACATGGACTTGCAGACAGACACTACCCTGCTCTTGGGGACACTCACAACGCAATTGATGATACCCAGATTTCCTCACCCTGTCCTTTGCTTCACTGGAAGTCCGGGGTGGTTCACATTAATTTTCACTTTTCTACAGCCATAGACATTGTTGTCAGTTCTATGAGCTCTCAGTATTGAAGGCTAAGGAGATATTTCTGCTAATGGCCACCCCTCCACATCAAGCAGATGTGGGCCTTTACATTCTGGCAGTCCCTACGCTCAGGCTGGTTACTTTCACACAGGAGTTCTTCCCGCCACCCCGTAGACCTAGTGATTGCCCGTTTTCTTGACTAACAACCCCCCCAAAAAAAACACCATGACAGTGGGAGGATTTTTTTCAGCCATCATTTTATCCCCAAGGAGGCCTCTTTCTCCCTTTTGTGAAAAACAGGATACTCTTAGAGGCAGTCCATCTGAAAGAAATCCAAGACGCAGTCTGACATAGCCCTAGGTTGCCTGATTTCAAACCTTGTCTCTGTCACCTACTACCTATGGCAACTTCGACAAGGTTTCCTAAACTCTCTATGCAAGTATTTCCTCATCTGAAAAGTAGGCATAATAACAGCTCCCACCTCACAGGGGTGTCATGAGGATTAAATGGGTTACAAAATATAAAGTGTTAGAGAAGAACCTGGCATCAAAGGCAAATCATCCAGGTTTGCACAGACTTAGGGACTCCCAGGAAACAAGACTACCAGTGCTAAAACCAGGAAGTCCCAGGCAGAGCAGGAGTTGTTAGTTTTCCCACCTGGAACAGTATATCCATGTTAGTTCTGTTTAATTGGCATATACTAGAAAGAGGATGACCTCTTTTGGACCATAGCTAAATTGTTGCATATCTCCCATTTCTATTACCTTTCAAAATCAAGTCACCTGAGCAAGAAGGATGCATAACTACCTAAACAAGGACTCATGTTTACAGGCTCTTTGGTCTGAAGTAAAGGCCCAAATCATCTCTGGTCTTCCCTCCCCATGTTTTTCACTGGAATCATAGGTTGTTTTATTTACTCTTAAATCCTGCTTGTTGGAAATGGAGCTTTCTTCTTACTGGCTCGTTGGCTTGATCTTGTTTAATGAGGCAAATTTTGTAACACTAGGAGGTAAAACATTATTACTGTCAATGGAGCCCAGTATTGTTGAGTTTTCCTATCACAATGCTTGCTCCACACAAATAAGTGACATTCATTTGCCTTTTCTCAAAACTACATAATCGCTAACAAAACATTAAAAATATCCCTGATACACCGGTTCAAGCTTACATAGGTATGACATGTACAGTATATTTTAAAAGTAGTGTGTTTGAATTGTCACAAATACAACAGGACTTGTTATTCCAAAGTCGCATTGTTACCTTAGAAGGATAAGTATTTTTTGCCAGATAAATCCCAATTTTTCACTAGTTCTAAGGGATCTTAAATTGTTTAAACATTGTGATTCTGTTTCCTGATTTGGATAATGGAGATAATACCTGCTTTATAGGACTTTGGGGAAGATCAAATGAGAGTGATGCTTATTAATCCAGTTCATTCCTTCCCAATTACAACCCGAAGTTGTCCTGGATTGGAAAAGGAAGTATATAACCATTCAAGAGAGCATGGCACAGCACAAAATATTTTGGAATCTTTTGCACCACATCTGTTTTAGTCAGCTATTTCACTGCTGTGACTAAAAGATCTGATCAGAACAATTGTAGAGGAGAAAAAGTTTATTTAAGGGCTCACCGTTTATCTATAGAAGACCTGCTCCATTATTTGGGGCTTGCAGTGAGGCTGAATATCATGGCAGCAGAGTGTGGTGGAGGGAAACAGCTTACATGGTGATCAAGAAGGAGAGAGAGAGGTCTCCACTTGCCAGATACAAATATATACCCCAAAGCCACAGCCCCAATTTCCACCTCCTCCAGCCAGACCCTACCCACCTTCAGTTACCACTCAGTTAATCCCATAAAGGGATTCATTTACTGTTTGGGTTAAGACTCTCATAACCCAATCATTTCTCCTCTAAACCATCTTTCATTGTGTCACACATGAGCTTTTGGGCGACACCTCACATCCAAACCATAAAAACATTCTTATAAATTTCTAAACAAAAAATCACCAGAGACAATTTTGATAATAAAGTGCCCTGCCAAGGCAACAACACCAGTAACAAAAGTGCAATTACAATGTAATAGAGATACAAGTCCAAAACCAACTCTGAGGCAATCCTAACAGAGGCCTTTAAAAGCATTTGGGAAGTGGGTTGGTAATCCTGGGGGTTGAATCCAGGGGCATGCTACCACTGAGCCATAGTACCAGCACTTTATATTTTGAGACAGGTTCCAACAAAGTTACTAAGGCTGGCCTCAAACTTGTGATTCTCCTGCCTTAGCCTCCCAAATCGCTGGGATTGCAGGTGAGAACCACCAGACCAGGCAAAAGCATTTTGACAAAGGTAGGATTTTTCATATCAATCCATAGCTTCCCAAGGCAACTTCTGAAAATAGTAACGCTATCCTGAATGATTGTGTCTACTTCATTTTTTAAAGTCACATTTATTTTCATTTCTCTTCTGTGTTTAAAATTAAATCTGATTTCAGACATCAACTTAGATACTTTAATCACTGTTTCTGCTTGAAAGCACTCTGATATTCCATAAACCAAAGCTGCAAATTATTTCCTGTTATGTAAATTCTTTAGGGTGTGTATAACAAGGAATAAGGTTGTGTGTGTTACACTATATGATACTCTTGCAAATGGCCACATGGAGGGCAGATTTCCACAGCCAGAATGAAAAAGAAATTTGTATTTCTCATTCTGACAGGATAAAACACCCACATAATTTGATTTAAAAAAAAATCTTTTGGTTTCAATATGATTGAATAATAAGCTTGCATTCATTTCTATTCACTTTGCTATGAACTCTTGGCCCCAATGTGCATGATCAGAAACAATGAGTCATGGGCTTCAGTTCTCTTATTTCTCAAAGAAGTCTTCCTACTAGTACTGACTGCCATAACTGTCTCAAAGAAAAAAAGATGGCCTGGGCCACAAAGTTAAATTATAGAATTAAAAAAAAAAAAAGTTAGAAGTTAGGTTTACTGATTTAAGAGGCACTTGGTGAGCTTTCAGACCTCAATTAAGGCTGTGATTTGAGAAAAAGAAAATGAATTTTCCAAGCAATTAGGTGGTAATAGATCTAATGGCTTTGGGGGAAGAAATGGGTGTATTTAACTTTGACAAGTGGCTGCCATGCATGTGTTATATAACCTCTTTTGATAAGTATTTTTGCTCCGCAGACCAAAATACCTTTTTTAATTATCTGAAAATGTCTTTTGCAGGGAATTATAAAGAGGAACAACCACAAAGGAGAAAGGCATTCTGCCCTACTGAGTCAATAGCATTCACTTTTCTAAAAACATCTCACGTTAATTTCATAATAGTCATTTTAAAAGGTCCAGAAATATGTGCTTAACGATAAACCATATGGTCTCAGAAGGATATTTTACAAGAAAATGTGTCAGCTTTCATAAACTTCCACAGGGGACCCTTTTCCTTTTGAAAGAAAAAAACCTGACATTGAAAACACAGTGGAATTTGAACATGAAAAGACTTTTTTAGCAGCATGAGAATGCAATAGAATCCAACAGAATTTGTGTGTTTCATATTAAAGTAAGGCCCTATCTTCAGCTCATTCATGGGACAAAAGGACAAACCACTGGTTACAGGAATGTAGTACAGGTATTCAAAATTAATGGAGATTAAGGATCATTTATTTATTGTTAAAGGACCAGCAAAGATTGAGTTCTTTGCAAACTGAGCTTCTTTGCTATGCCTTATTCCATAGGTAAAACCCTTTTTAAGCTTTTTTGTTCATAGTGTACAATTTTCTTGATTATTTAACTCCCTATTTTCCCCACCAGTTCTTCAGAGTGAAAACGTGTGTCCTACAAATCTTGCAAGCAAGGAAATCCTCCATCTGCCTCTTCTGCATTGAGCAGGAAATAAATTTTCAGAATTTTGTCACCTTTTTTTTTTCCCTTGGGCCCCAAAGGCCTGACCTCTAACCTAGAGGAAAACAAAAATAATTGGTTTGGGGGTGACAGTAAATATTTCAAGCTAATAACCAAATGAGGACTACTCAACAAAGGCATACAAAGTTGAACAAGTAATGGCTCAACCTAAAACTTGGCTAGAAACAAAAGAAGCTAAATACCCACGTTGCTGGCATTAGAACAATTATCCATGGAAAGGGGACTCTAGTTCCATATCTTCAATTAATCAATGAATAATGAGTAGAATAATAGCTAAGGCTAAGTGAATCATGGGTAAAACCATCAGGTCATGTCCACTGCTGACTTGACCCCTTAGGTAGTGAAATCCAAAGAGTATCCAAAGAGCATTTGCTGTTGTCTGACTGAAGTGCAAAAATGTCAGTGCTAAAGAAGCAGGGGCTGGGGTTGTGGCTCAGAGGTAGAGCGCTCACCTAGCATGCATGAGGCCCTGGGTTCGATCCTCAGCACCACATAAAAATAAAGATATTGGGTCCACGAAAACTAAATACATATATACACATATACATACATATATAATACATATATATATATTATATATATATACATATATAATACATATATATATATATATATATATATATAATATATATATATATATATATGAAGCAGGAGCTCTCCTGACCACAGGAACCTCAGAGGTAGGTATCAAAGGCTGTAAGAGAAGAGGTGAGGGGCACCCAACTGTAGGAGCACTGGAACAAGACACCAGTGCCACAGAAACAAGCAGGAGAAATCATCAGCACCAGGTCATGGAGTCAAAGTCACATAAGGACGAGCTAAAGACAAAACTGAAACAACAGCCGGCCTGTAATTGAGCATTAGTATTTGTCAGGATTTGTACTGATCTCTGTATGTCTTAACAACTCTCTTTGAGATAGATTCTGTCCTCATTTTAGGGAAAAGGAAACTTGAGACTCAAAGAACAACTTGATAGGAATTAAACCCAGGCAATGTGACTTCAGAACTTCTAGGGAATACTGTCGAGAAGTGAGGAAATCACCAAAATGAGAAGGAAACTGAAATGAATGAGGCTGCAGCCAGGGGGCGATAAAAGGAGTCAGAGGAATAAAATTCAAGGGCAGATCTCCGTAGCCAGGATGGACAGGTGGGTGTGTGGTACCACTTCCCAAGCCTGTGTTCAGACTCATTCAGCAGCCATGACCTGTTTGTAAACATCAGCATGTATAAGCCACCATCAGGCAACTAGAAATGGCCATTTTGGTAAATATGGATAGTTCGAAAGCAAATTCTGCAGGGTAAATAGAATTCTTTCATTTCTCCTCACTTTTAAAAAAATACACATTATTTTTTAATCTATTTGAAAAATCTCACTTGAGAAGAGTGTACCAACATGTACAACATCTCTTTTATCTAAGGAGCTCAAAACATTTCATAAACACTCTAACTATGGCTTTTGTGAAAGAACCCTTATTATTTGGTGCCCTGAAGCTAGGGTTGGAGTATTAGAGAAAAATCCAGTGTCTTCTTAGGCCCTGCAGGGTATTCTGCACTTTCTTATAGGGTAGAGTGAAGAGAATCGTGATTTAGAAGTGGGAACTTCACAGATTGTTTTGTAGAGATTACACACACTGCAGAATCTCTGGAGGGTGAGTGTGTTGCTTTTTGTTAATCAGGGAATCAGTGGTAGAGTCTATGGGGTCTACCAGTTTGTTTGCCTGAATTAATTCATTAAGCAATTAGAACATGTGCCATATAAAGTCTTTTAACACCCATTTTGTCACACTAGTAAAGAGCCAGTGTTGATCTTCAGTGCTTGAAATTGTTGCCATTGCTTTATATTACCCTCAATGGATCCCTGCATTTCTGCATACACTTCTTATATTTTTAATACAGTGGTTTTTAAAGGAATATATATGAGGAGTATGATCTAACACATGAAAACAGCTTGTCTTTAATAAACACTATCTACAGTACTGTGTGTTTGCAGGAAATTTTTTGGTCACAGAGGGTTGTCTTACTCACTATATCTGTTTAGATGAGCTTGACTACTTTAATCTTCCTCCTGAGGGTTAAAGCAGATCACACTGCTACCATTTACCCACTAATCTAGTGACCAAAACAGTTAGAAGTCAGATCCCCATACCAGTTGTCCTGTACTTTCTTTCACTGAAGCAGAATATAAAGGAATGTGGACAATAAATCAATTTCCATTTAACCGATGATGATAGATACATAGAGTGATGCTTAATTTTATACGTCCATGTGACTGAGCCATGGAGTACCCAGATATTTGGTTAGACATTATTCTGGGTGTGAGCAATAATGTAATGAATGAGTATGTTTGGGGATGAAATTAACATTTAAATAAGTGGACTGAGTAAACCATATTGCCCTCTGTAAAGCATGTGGCTCTCATCTTATCACTTCAAGTCCTAACTCCTCCTGCCTGAAGCTTGAACTAAATCATCCATCTTTTCCTGCATTTTCACTCAACCTGACACATAAGCCTTCCTGGGATCTTAAACTTGGAGGCTGGACTAGAACTTACATTAGCTATCTTCAGGATCTACAGCAAGCTGACTTCTACAGTTTGAATGGGCTAGGTGAACTCCTTCCCAAATCCTCTCTTTACATCAGCATTATTATGTTTGGCATGAATTACTTACTGATAGCCTGTTCACTGGAAGATGAATGTATCTCTGGTAATTGAGAATGGTGTGCACAGCTCAATGGGGGAGTCAGGACTTGTGCAGGAATAAAAGCTGCAGGCCCACCTATTACAGTGTGCTTAGAAAAAATACAACACAGACACATAAAATGTCCTGAGAAACCAGTGTGCTCAACAGTGAGAGACAATAGTCATATTCTAATAACTGCAGAGATAAGAAAACATTCTGAGCCCCCGTCAACAGCCACTAGTTTCAAGTAATGTTGAAACTAGAGTTTGAGAGTTCTCCTAAACTGCAGGACTCAGAATCTGAGAAAGTCCTTTCAGAGTTAATATCTAATCACAGCAGGGGATGCGTCCCTGTGTTGCTTGGAGGAGACCAGCAGCAAAGCCGGATTCAAGTGGAGTGGTTCAGCTCTTTGTGTTGCAGCTCCAAATGGCAGGCTATGCCCTCCAGTGTTGCAACAGAATCCAGCAGTTTACCGCCAATGTTTTTTTCCAGTTCTTGTCTTGCAAATCCAAAGAATGAAATTCAGGAGATAATGGAAGGCAAGAGTGAAAGGAGTAGGATTCATTTAGTGTGAAGAAAAGAAAATCACTGATCTCACTGAAACAAGAGATGACCCCCAAAACAAGGGCTGCTGGAGCAGTCCAGCCTAGGAGGTCATACAGCACTTGGGTCAATGCTGTTGGTCCAAATTTATGCAATTAGGGTTTGGAAAAGTACCAATTCTATTGTCTAGCCCTGCAATCCCATTCCAGACTGTTCCACTAAGTTGTCTAGAAATAGGAACATGAGGTCCTCCCATCCTGGATGTTCCGGTTGGCTGTGTTGTCATATGGAGTAAACATCCACCCTGACGGAGCATCCACCCTTACCTCAGCCCTGGGTGTCTAAGGTCCTCTCTGGCATGGCAGGCTTGCCTGCACGCCAGCCTCCGTGCTCCATGGCTACTTCACAGAGGGCATCTATGGGCTGGCTATGTGAGTTGGAGGCTGGGGACCCCTATCAATATTAACCAAATCAAACTCCAGTAAAACAAACAAGGAATATTTAGAGTTTTCTATTATAGTAGTGAATAGCATACATGGTAACATGGTTCTCAAAGTGTGTTCCCAGATGGGCAGATCCATGTCACCTGGGAGCTTGCCAGATAGTACATATCTTAAGCCCCTGCTCCAGACTTAGGAAACTAAATCTCTGGGGAGGGGTCCTAATCATCTGTTTTCACAACTTCTCCAGGGGATTCCAGTACACAGAAAAGGAGAGGCATCTGCTTCAGGGACAATGAGATTAAGACTGTTTCCTGAAGAGGAGAGCATTGAGTCAGACTTGACAAGAAATGGAAGATGTGCTGGACTTTCTCTCTTGATAAAAGGCTCAATAAGCAAGACCAAAAGCACAGATGGAAAATTTACCATTTCAAATACTTTTAGGCTCTCTTTAAATGCTAAAGCACAGCTTATCATTACTTGAGCCAGTCTATTTTCCACTGATACTTCAGCCTCAAAAATATATACTCCATAGATAGCCAGACAGTCACATGAAAAAAAAAAATTGACAATCAACCCCGAATATTTAAGGTTTCACATGTTATTCAAAATGCGATGTGTGGTATTTCCCTTTACTGGTGATTTTTACTCCTGTTCTTTCATTTTGTAAACTATGTATTTAGTTCGAAGGTAAAATTTGTAGGAAATCTTACCAACTATAAAGAAACTGACATTAATCTGACACAAGGCCACAAGAATTACTAAATTTTAGTTGGCATTTTTTATAATTTTCTTATTTCTTTAGAGTACAGTTCTTCTTAACATAAATGTATGTGTTACATATTTTCACTGGGAGACAATTCATTACACTTATAGTGTTCTACTTCCCCCTTGTGGTGAGTATTAGAATTTCACTATTTCTGACCCTGAACTCCAAGGCTTTATACATCTGTTGACAGATTTAAATAACATACCTGGTTATTTATTTCTCTATATCATCCTAATTCAGGTATTTTTTAAATGTCTGATGATTGGTAGAATTTGTTCCTTTTCAGCCAGATATATGACACTATCCAGATACAGACAAAAACAACCACTAGGAACAACCAATTTTTTTTTTCAAACTTTAAACTGTTTTAGGATGCCTAAAAATAGAAATTAAATACAGCGAGATAATTCAATCATTACTGTTAACTATAAAGTTGTAAATAACTACACGGAAGAATTTACAGCATCCTATTTACCATTTATTTTCTAAATATTGAGTTAGTCCACAGAATAAATATCGCTAGAGAAAAAGCCTGTTTTAATCAAAATTTCGTTAGAAAACCTAAAACTTACAGCTCTAAATTGACTTCTCTCTGGGGCCAGATGATGTGTCACCACAGCAATAAATTTTTGTCATTCATCAAGATGTACTTTGGGTTGAATTACTGGTGTTATTACAAATGTGGTGCCAAGACCAAAAACGTAAAAAATATAAAACTCTCAAAGAGGAAAAACATAGGAGAGATAACAATTTCAACAACTAATTGGGCCTTCACAGTATGTCAAGTTCTCACTCCTTTGCACTGTCTGTATGATCACCTCAGTAGCCTTGATTATTTATATGGGTCAAATGATGCCAGGCTAGAACCATGCCGGGCTCTGAGCAATCCAGGCAGAAATCTGGGGGAAACAACAATTGACTTAACCTTCAAGGAATTCTATTTTCCTCTATCTTGGAGATTATTAGGCAATGACATTTATTAAATGTTTGCTATATTCAGGATGCCAAGCTAATGAGATACTGAGAAACTGTCTTGTCCTTCAAGGCCAAGCTCAAATGCCAGAGTGTCTTTAAAGCCAGACAGAATTAATCCCCTCCCCCCCCCCTCAAAGATAGGGTAATCTTTTATTCCTAGAACTAGGAATGTACATCACACATTATTTTATAATTATTGTGTGACCATCTTTCTTCCCTCTAGGTTCTGCCTTTTATAAGAAAGGAACTATATCTTAATCATTTATAATTTCCAACATCTAGCACAGTACCTGATACTCAAGAAATGTTTGCCAAATTAGTTAAACAAATTAGGGTGAATGGTATGATATAAAGAAAATGAGAGCATAATTGCTGCTTTTGATTGGTTTATAGATTATCTGCAAATGCTTCTAGGTGAGTTTCTTTTCCTTCTTCTTAAACTCTAAGGGTATATTGACTGGTTTAGCTCTTTGTAGAATTTTAAGAAGGATAAAAATGTGCTCAAGATTTCTCCAGGGTTTGGGAAAGAGGAAAGAGGGTGATCTATTAGCTAATGCCCTTTGGGTCAGCTTTCCCATGACTCTTTCCACAAGCCCCTCCCACTCAAGCTGCTGTCCAGCCAAATGAAGCTGGGCTCCTTTCCTTGCTTGACATAATTTGACTCTCTCCACAGTAGCTTAGAGATGCCCAAGAGAAGGCTGTACATGGGCAGAATCAAGAGTGGAAAATATGCCGGGTTTTTAGACTATGAAGAGGAACTCTGTGGTCCACGAATATTTCCCCCACAACTATGGTAATAAAAATCATATCAGAAGGCTTGGGAATTCAGTATATGAATTTTAGGGAAACAATCTAGCACATTACAGTAAAATAATGTCAGTCAAGAAATTGAGAAAATGATAATAGGAAAGATGATGAGACTAAAAGGTGGCCATACAGTTACGAAAACTGGGTCACGACTCATTGCTGCCAATGCCTAGAGGAGGGCTTCATCATTTACAAGAGACTCATGTGCATTTCACTTGGATTTGTATAATGCTCTTCCAAAGGCAGTGTGCTTTTGTTGTTTAATAAAAGTAGTGACTTCAATAGTGAGAATCTTGAGCCAGAGAGGAAAAAAAGCACTGTGGTGGTGCGGTGAGACATGTATTGTGTAGTCATGATCTTATGGATTCCTTCAAAACATAGTAATGGTGCAGCCATCTGTGATTCAAGATTCTGGGAAGACAAACCATTTCTGGTATCCTCTAGATAAAACAATATTTTTTAAATAGCACACGTTTGCACAGAGTAATTTTCAAAAATTACTGCAATTATTTTAAACAGCTTCCTAAAATTAGCTACAAATCTAATTCTCAACTAAAGGACAAAAATCATCAGGGATCCTTAGATCTCTCTGGGCTCTTCACAGTCTTCAGCACATCCATGTCTCTCAAAGACCATTGCAGCTCAATGGGCCAAAAATGACAAATGTCCAGGGTCTGGAGCCACCAAATATAACCTGGATCTCAGTGCTGTGAGCTACATAGTTTAACTTGGCAGAGGACTGGATCAAGGAAACAGACATACACAGGGATGAGCAGTGGTGGCATCAGCCCCTTCACTCTCAAAGATCAAGTTTATCTGCCAAACTGCCAGGAAATGCCTAGTTAAACTCCTGCCTGCAGACAGGAAGTTTTAAGTAGTGCTGAAAGGGCATGAGCCCTGAATTGGTCTGCCCTGGCTGGAATCCCACCCAGAATGGCTATTTATTCAAGGTGTGACCTTGGGAAGTTCATTGAGCTTTCCTCCTCTGTTTAGAATGGACACAGTTGCACCTATTCAGAGGGTTTGTTTTAAGGATTTAATAATTCAGATATGTAAGGTGCTTACAACAGTGCCTGACACATAGTAAGTGCTATTATCATCATTGGTTCCTCGAGATCTGAAAAGTATACTTTAGTGTAGACAAGTTTCTGTAACATTGTTTGACTAGAAATGAGAGTTGGAGTTAGAACAGGGTCACCCACATGCACACGTTCACACATACCTCAAAATGTGCTCTGTAGGGCAAACAAGATTCATTTACTTCGATAGGATGATAGGATACGTAATGAGGATTTCATTCTGTTTGTAAAGAGGGACAGGAATTCCTTTGTCAGTGCTTCATAATGATGCAGCTCTGCATTGAAAACCCCAAAAGGGAATTCTCACCTATCTGAGCTGTTGTAATACCTTGCAATTCAGATAGAATTTACTATCTGCTTTCACTCCTGATCCAGGCTTTACACATTTTTTTTTCTCCAATTGGGTATCTTTTTTTTTAAGATTATTTTCCCCAGATGTGTTTGTGTTCATTTTCCTCAGTTGAATCTTGTTTTGTTAATTTGTCTTTATGCTCAAATCTCTGAGCTCCCATACGTCTTTGTAAAACTCTCTCAGTCTGGTGGTCTCAGTCCGATGGGGGCTCATCACTATCATTTAGTGCTATGCTATAAGCCTTGCTGGCACATCTCCTGCCAGATCATTTGGAATGCTTTTAACATTTATATCCAAGGCTTCTTTGAATCTTTTTCTTGCATCCCACATGCCTTTCACTAGAAAATGTCACTGGCTCGTCCTCTCCCTTTTTTGACTTTCATATTCACTCTCTCTCCTCCTCTCCTCCTCCTCCTCCTCCTCCTCCTCCTCCTCCTCCTCCTCCTCCCCCCCCTTCTTCTTCTTCTTCTTCTTCTTCTTCTTCTTCTTCTTCTTCTTCTTCTTCTTCTCTCTCTCTCTCTCTCTCTCTCTCTCTCTCTCAATCTCTCTCTCTCAATATATCTCTCTTTGTCTTTCTTTTCTCTCTCTCTCTCTCTCTCTCTCTCTCTCTGTTAAGAATGGAGGGAGCTGGGCACAGTGGCACATACCTGTAATCCCAGCAGCTCTGGAGGCTGAGACAGGAGGATTGTAAATTCAAAGCCAGCCTCACTGAGCAACTCAATGAGACCCTGTCTCTAAATAAAATACAAAATAGGGCTGGGGATTGGCTCAAAAAAAAAAAAAAAAAAAAAAAAAAAGGAAGAATAAAGGGAATCCACAACCTGCGGGTAAGGAGGCAAAAATCAGAAGTTCATTGGAGTCAACAAAGGGAAATGAAGGGAAGGGAGGAGGGCTGAGAACAGGAAAAACAGTAGAATGAATCAGACATAACTTTCCTATGATTGAAGCCAGATTTAAAGTTAGGTAGTCAGTGTAGTTAGATAAATCGGGTCTAATACCAAGTGAAACCTAAAATGGAGGCCATGCTGAGAATGATTCCAGGAAACGCAGGACAACTCATGGAATGTTAATGAAGTCCTGAAAGGGCCCTAGGCCAAAGTCCATCCCAAAGAAGTGTTAATGAAGTCCTTCCTGCTCAGACTACTTCTTTGGCCCACCTGTGTCCCACCCCTCGGGCCTTCCCACCTACATTCCATCACTGAAAGAAACTATAAAATGGAGAGACAACCGCACTTCCACGGATTCCACCTCTTGGGTCCCCTTCTTCCTCCAGGAGAAGTCCTACTCTGACCTTGCCTCGGCGTGCTTCTTTGGTGTTATTCTTCAACATTGGGGAAGCAAGGACTCGTCACCGGTCAACAGCGGTAACATGATCATATATGAATATCTGACCAATGTAACTCCACATCATGTACAACCATGAAAATCGGATCAAATTTAGAATAAGTTATACTCCGTGTATGTATTGTAAGGGTCCCGAGAAACGTCGGAGAAAGAGACCACCAAGTGACCACTCATGCAATTGGCAGAAGGGGGATTTATTGAACCAGCATGCTGGGGCTCCGTGCCCACTCAAGAAGGGAAAGCAGCCCAGAGCCCCGAGCAGGGGCTGAGGATTGCTTAAGTACACTTTTTGGGGAGGGCGGAGGGCTTTGTATACATCAGAACAAATCATCATGAGGCGCGGGAAAATTGAACAACAACTCCTAAACATGATTAGTTCATTCATTGGCGGGAACAGGTCAGGCTGGAGTGATAGGTCATTCCTAAGGAGAGTACACATTCAAACTGATTGGTTCAGGCCCTGCAAGGCCTGCGTGCAACCACACGGAGCCCTTATTAAACAACCAAATAGTCAGGGGAAATATTTACTGGGCAGTTCCAAGCATTGTCTTAACAGCTACAGAAATTTCAGGTTTTGCAGGTAGCATAGAAACCTAACAATACCTAATCCTTTACATTTTAACTCAGACCTTGCAGCTTAGAAACTTTACAACACCCAGTCTTTTACCCTTTAACTTTTACGCTTTAACTTCAATTTCTTTTACCCTTACAGTATAATATGTCAAAGTACATTCTACTGTCATGTATTTCTAAAAAGAATAAAAAAGAATGAAGGGAAACTTTGTTACCCAAATAAGATATTATTCCAAGATAGCTTTTCTAAGTGTGTTCAATGCAGATACATAATTACTACAGAACATATTTGAAGGAGATAATTTGTTTTATAAATTATAGCCATAGGCTTATTTGTTTTTATGTACTTTTTCTTCTTCTCTTTTTTATCTAAGGTAGTCAGATTTACAGTGCTGCTTATATTGACTCCCTGTTGTTCTTGTGATGTGTGACATCTGTTATTTTACAGTACTTAAGTCATGTGCACTGGCAGCCAGACATCTTCTGGAAATAACAATTAAGAGCATAAATAACACACATCTGCATGAGTTCTGGCACTCACCCTCTTATTAGCACCGCTCACCACCTTACAGATTGGCTCTATTTGGCATTCTGATAACCATTTTGATTTTGAAGAGTTTAATTCCCATTCCTGTGGTGACTTTGACAGATATTTTACCTAATTGTCTGTTTGGTGGGATGTGTGAGTGGTTGTGCATTTTGCGCTCTTCCATAATTGAGCATTCAGGAAAGGTTGTCGCTCCCCATCGTATTTTCTTATTGCAGCACTAGCCTTCCTACCTGAATAGTTTTTACAACATCAAGCATGACTCATTGGCAATCCCTGCTGATATAAAATTCATATGCCTGTGTGCTTCCTTCTGAAGGCAGCGATTTGCATTTCTGTAGAGGTTTGAAAGAACAGGAGAGGATTATTATCTGTTATTATTTGCTGACTACCCATAGCACTCACAATGGGGTAGAGAGAGAGGGAGGAAAGGTCAGCTCTTTAAAATGTATATGTAACTCACTGGGAGTTGCAGGAAGCATCTTGGTGGCACTTTAATTAGCAGTTTCCAGGGTCAAAGGACTCTAGAAAGCTTCCCAACATGTACCCTGAGCCCATGGAAACTGTCACTTCACAGACTCATGAGATGAGAGGGATAGCAGAGAACAGCTGTGAATTCTCTCTGTTTCACTGTGAAACAAGATGGCTAGTTCCACCTCTCCCCTGCTCTGTTAGAGCTTGAGGCTAGGATGCTCCTCGGATACAACTGGCATCTGCCTAAGTTTTAAATGTTTATTTTTCCTCAAGAAAACAGCAATGAACAAGAAATGACCTGAACTCAGTGAGGAATGAACTCAATGACCTGAACTAATTTGGATGGCACCGAAATGATATGACCAGACAGATCCAGTGGGACAGAATGGAGCTGGAACAGAACCTGAGCACGGGACTCCTGCAGTGATCAAGTCAGACTGGAACCCTAAACCCACACTAATAAACTACATTCAAGAGAATAAAGAGTCTTTTTTTTTTCTTTACAAAACAAAACATAGCTTGTAGCACTGACAGTACTCTTATTTGGAATATTTTACTTTTTTTTTCTAGAAACCTTTTAAATATTTCTAAACAGTACAGCACAGGGTCACAGCGTTATCTATTTGTTTACTTTTGGAGGATGATAGACGAAAGAGCAGGTTGAAATAGGTCATGTATAAACTATAATTTCCAAATAATACCCAGTATTTTAGCATAAGAGATGAGACCAAAGCTTTCAACACTAAGATTTATGACAATATGAAAATATTACAACAAAATTCTGTTTATCTAAATGTCCAATGATAGGGAAATGGTTTAGTTGTGGTATATCTGTATGGTAGAGTTATTAGATGGCCATAGAATTATGCTTTTAAGTCATTTTAATGATCTAGAGAAATGCTCTCCATATAATGTTAAATGAGAGACGTGTGATACTAAAAGCACCTGAGATATGATTTCATTTATAAGTGTTTTTCACAGATGTCTATACATACACTCTCACAGTAGAAAGAAATGTCAAACTGTCAATAACTTCTCTCCTAATGGGAGTATTAGTGATGATTTCAACTTTCTTCTTTCTGTATTTTTCAACCATTTCCTCATGAATGTGTTTTACTACTAAAACCGAAAAACAAATAAATATTTTTTAAATGTCTGGCCTGCTATGAAGAGATAATTCAATTCCTCATCAATAGAATGGACATTCACTTAGATGAAAGAAATTTGAGAAGATTTTGTTAAAGTCCATCTTACCCCAAAATCTCTTTCAGTATCCTACAGGTACCCAAAATTCCCATAATTACCGATTAGCTCCACTGAACAAGCAGTATAGATTGTATAATCCTCTTTTTGTTTTTAAAATGAGCACACTTTTTAATATCTACTTATTTCTTTTTTATTAATGTTATGTACATGTACTAGGAATTGACCCAAGTCAATCTACTCAGAATCATGAGATTCTTTCTGATAGAGAGTTGCAACCTCTTAAGATTAGAAGAAGGGGACATTATAGCCTCTTCTACTGCAACTGATCACGAGGGGATACAGCAAAAGCAAGCCTCAGATGGACATTAGCTGAGGAGACAAAGATTTATTAACAGGGAGGCATAAACACATCATGATCTCTTCTTTTAGTTCCAGGAAGTATCAGTTCTCTGTTCCTTTAGGCACTGCAAATGACCTCATATTAAAAGTGCCACCAGAATGCAGATGAGACAATAGTCTACCTGCAGCGTGCAGTACACCTAGTTAGCGATAAATGGTAAAGTTTTCCCTTACAACTGTACACAGAACACAGTGGGATCCTAGACTTCCATGCTGTGCAAAAGGATAGTTTGGAACCTAACCAGATTCTTGATCCCTATTCAGCAGTTAGGGCAAGAATGCCGTCATACCACTCATAAACAATTCATATATCTTGAGCACTGATAGTTTTACTAAAGAAAAAAAAATTTCTACTAAGTTAGATATATAGCTAGATAGAAAGCTGGCCATAGTTTTAGAATGTGACCTTCTGATTAATCTTTCAGTGGTGACTAGCCATCCCTGGAATGTTTCTCTTGACTAGAGCCTGCCAAAGCTAACTTATCAGCCCTAAGGTATTGATTAAAGATAAAATATACACAGTTAAGCATTTATAATAAATCATAAGCCACATACTGATATGCATTTCTAGTCTAAAAGAATAGCCTTATTATTAATAGTAATAGTATATTATTAATAGTAATCTCTGAAAGAATAGAATTAAGAAAAGGGACATTTTTCTTCACACTCTTCTATTTTAAGAGTTTACAAGGGCACGTATTACTTTTATGGTATCTATTTATACCAATAAAACTTTGAAAAGGATAATATAACAAATGTCAATTTCTTTGTTGAAGGAAAGATTTACTTCTACCCACCTTTAGAAGTTCACAGCAATGTACAGGGGTGTTGCAAAATACAGGATGAAAATGTCTTATCTTTCCAGAGAGTAAATTTTGCTGGAAATTTTGAAAGGGCTAAAGCATTTAGTAACTAGAGCAGTAGGCAATTTAAAACAGATTTAAGCACTTTCCCTCAGGCCTTCTTTCCACCAGCTCTGCTTCCCTCCCTTCCACCCTCTATCTCCTCCTGTCTCACTTTTTTCTCTTGCTAGAGGATTTTAACCAAAATGTTCTTGGAGTTATGCACTATGCTACTATTGCACATTAATGGTTGCTATGAATTCATCTATCACATTATCAGAAATCATCATGAAATGTTTACCCACAAGCACCAATGAAAAACAGAGTAAAGGGTAACTGGTAGCAGCTGACATTTGGAGGTGTTGAGGAGGAAATGCGAGGAGAGGAAGAATAGATTGAATCTCAGAAAGGGAAACCAAGAAGAGCTACCCTGAACCCTGGGGACAATCCATCTGCGGACTGGAGTTCTGAAAAGTTGTGTTGAGTGATAAATGGGGAGAGCAGAGAGATCAGAGAGCATTAACAACAATTTATTACATTTCATAATTGTATCACTTTCCAGAAAAAAAATAGATATATATTCAGCATCAGAAAGGGCCATGTCAGTCATAAGGTTTGCTGCCAATGATATACATCTGTCAGCTGATTTGCATCAAGCAAAAGAGCTGAAACCACAATTTGTATTCATGATAAATGGAGATTTGGAAGACATTTGCTTTATCCTGTCTTTTGCTTACTTAGGCATCATGCAGATACAAAAGACACTGCCAGAATTTGCTTAGATGACACTGAACAAGGAGGTAGGAGTGAGAGGGAAGGGAAAAAAACACTATGAAATATTGCCACTTCCATTGCAATCCTGGAGGCATCATTTTAAATTGTGAAATGCTTGCTGCTGCATACAAGGAACAGGAGATTTTCCTGATTTGAAGGCATTGGCAGGAGGCTTCATTTGTCAGGGAAGAAAAATGCATAATTCAAAACGAAAGTCACCTGGCCCTGATAACATGAAACAAATGAAGCAAAACTTCATTCTTTGGTTCAGCTCCAGGAAACCACTTCTGCCCCTCCAGGGCGAGTCCCCCCAGCACCAACCATGCTTCCTATTAAAGGTTCTAAGCACTCTAAGCATCTAATGAAGGAAGAGTTAGATGAGGGTGGACACAGGACATAATCAGCCTGGCACTATTTGTTTGCTTTTTATGTATTTGACTTCAGTAGTTTTAGGAAAAGTAGCATTCTAATCTCCCTCACTCCTGTTCTCTCCCACTCTAGTTCTACAAAAGGAAACACTTAATTCGGTACCCTGGTGTCTAATGACTACAAACCATGCTACAATGTCTGCTTGTTTCCCTCTCCTAACATTCCTTGCCCTCTCTCCTTCATTACAATTTCTGTCGCAACCCCCATTCCTTAACCCAAAGTTTAATTCAGGCAGCTAGTGCACGATCGAGTACCCATTCGTCCATCCCCTATCTTTTGGACAAATATTTATTTGCAGCTCTTTACGGATGACATATTTGAGAAGGGAGAAAGACACTTGCTGCCCCCTTCTGCAGTTCATACTCCTAAGAGATTTTGGAAATTCCATCCCTAAAGCAACTGTAAACAGTTTGAAGCTGTTATCTATATAGACTTATAAGGAGAAGGTATTACATAAAAATTACAAATCTGTTCTAACAGTGCTCAGCCACTCCTGGCTGAATGCTCCCCTCCTCCTTCAGCTGCTAAGTAAAATGAACCAGCCAAGCAAACAGAATCTGGTGCCCATGGCAACATGCTTCATTGCTTTGAACTTGTCAATCCGCCACAAGGAAATCACATTAATGGGATGTTTTTCTGCTACAAATAGCTTTTGTTTTCACATTTTAATTACAGGGCTAGATGTTTCTTGATTTCTAAATTTTTCAAAGACCTAAGCAGAAAAGGTGGTGGTGTGGCGAGAGTAATTTTGTTTCCAAAATGCCCTTGAAATTTCCAGCAGCCTTTCAGTTTGGGGAAGGAAGAGTAGAAAAGGAGAGACAATGTATTTATTCCCATTGTACCCACTATAGGACTGTGACAAGCCAAAGTCTTAGATAGATACACTTTTATTGCATTTGCTTCTTAATTTTTAACAGTTTCCTTATCTGTAAAAAAAAAAAAAAAAAAAAAAAAACCAGAGATAACACAGCATCTGCCTCACAAGAGTATTAAGTTTAATGTTTGCAAAGTGCTAAGGATAACTGCCAAGGATTATCAGTTACCATTGCTTGTTAATGTCGGGTAGGGGAGCCTCAGTTTCCCCTTAGGGAGCTGCTTCATTCAGTCATTATCAACCAGAAAAAAAATGTTCATCTGGGCTCTCTTTAATTGCTTAAATGTGGACCATGGCTGTAGAGGTTTATGAACATGTTTTATGAAAAAATGAGTAAGTTCATAAAAAGAGCTAAATTAGAATCAATTTCCTCTACTGAGAAAGCTGAGGTAATAAGAGATGGACTCTATGTGTTACTGTCCATTCTCCAAAGAAGGAAATTTTGGTCAATGAGCAGGAAAGAAATCATGAACATTTCTTTGAATTGCAGATCTTGGTTCATTCTGACCTCAAAACTCAATAGAAGAGGAGGGACCCGGAAAACCACTCTGGTAGAAAAAAGGACTTGATAAACTCAGAGTTGTGGGAGTATCTCTGTAATTCTTTTAAATCTTATAATCTTGCTTGCTTGTTTTTGAAACAGTTTTATTGATGTACAACTGATACACAGAGAATTGCATCTGTGTAACAACTTGGAACACATTTGAACACAGATGACTCCATCAACACAGTCAAGGTGATACATGTGTCCATCACTTCCCAGAGGTTTTCTCCAGGGTGCTGTTGACCAAGGAAATCAGACTAGCCTCAGCCACTTCCTAGCAGCCACTGTCACCTGAATAGGGTCTCCCAATAGAGCCAATTACTGGACTAACAGACCTCACAGGGTGGAGAATGCAAACAGAAGGGTAAGTCCCTCCTCCCCTCAGCTCTTCAAGTGGCTCTCAGCTTGCTCTCTCGAGCTCTTGAAGGAAATCCTGACAGGTCCCATCTATTTTCAAGTCAGTCTCAGGTCATAAAAAGTCCTCTGAGCATTCAAGGCAATCAAATATCTGACCAAATAAAACACTAAAACTTCAGTTTTTATTCAGTTTTATTCCCCTTCCTCCTTCAGGCCAGAAACCTGCAGTGGGCAATCACAGGACATAGTCTTTTCACTTCCTTGTTCTACTTGCTAAGACTCTCTGAGGCCCAAAGTTGGGCCTGCGTGAAAGGACAAAGAGGGGCAGAAAAGACATGAAATCCCATATGCCTGGGAAAACTCATCATCTTGTTTTGGGCCCATTGGGTGAGTAGATGGCCAAAGAGAGCTGTTATGGAAAACTCTGGGAGGCCCTGCAGAGAACATGCCCCAGGAGAAACACTATCAGAGGACCCTTCTCTGCACCTGTTGTTCTACCTCCTGTTCAGTCTCCTGCCCCACCAGTCTGTTTGCTCTTAAGGTGAGATTGCTTTGACTTTGGGGGCAGTCTTGTAGGATGGGAACCTTCTTAAGACAACCCTTTCCAGTTGCCTTCCACAGTGTTCATTTCTAGCCAAATGGCAATGTACCCCAGCTCCAGGACTCTGGAAGAGGCAGTCATTCCCAGCACAACCCAGTGTTTCCTCACAGCTGGAGAAGCTCTAGCCATAGTCTCAAGACCTTCTAATGTGTCAGATTTCAGTCCTAGTGATTCTCACACTCTAGGAGGCACAAGTCAAGCCATCCTAGCAGTTTTTCCTAAAGTACACCTCGGTGAGAGCGGGTAGGGGAAGGCAGAACTGGAGTAAGTAATACTGAAACTCAGAAAGGCCAGCTGAGAAGCAGATCCTGAGCCCTACCATCTGGAGATGGCATTGAAATGATAATTGTTGTGGAACCAAATTTCATGTTTTCCTATGTCTGGCTATTTGCTTTAGAATGTAGGAGTACTTAGCATGCCTGCAATCCCAGTGACCCAGGAGGCTGAGGCAGGAAGATTGCAAGTTGGAGGCCAGTCTCAACAATTTAGCAAGATTCTGCCTCAAAATTTTAAAAAAATAATAATAAAAAGAACTGGGAATGTGGTTCAGTGGTTAACCCCCCTGGGTTCAATGCCTAGTTTAAAAAAAAAAAAAAAATACCAAGAGAAAGGAAAAGAGCCAGTGCTGGACTCAGCATCCAGTCAGGTAATCCAAGAGGGGTAGTGATGTTAGGTCTTATCTGAGGCTGACTGTAGCATATCTCAAGGCAGAGAGCTGCAAAGATCCTGGTCTTTGGAGAATTGGGAAATTCACAGCTTCATTTCCTCCAAGTCTAACAGCCCCATTGTGAAATGGAACATTTGATTTACTGAAACATTGTTGTTTATTAATCTCTCACACAATTAAGCCTGTAGATACATATGTGTTAATATCATGGATATTAACAGTAAATCCAGCTACAGATTTGAAACAACCTGAAAATGAAAGTCACAACCCATAATAGTCCAGGAATTGATAAAGGAGAAGTAATGCCATTCATTAAATCTAATAAAGAACTAGAAGGTACTGACCTCTTAAAACACATGCAATCAAAATGACACACTACAGATGCCATAGTTGGTTGCTTCCACTCTACCTCCTGCCAGGAAAGTTAACTTCATCTTCTGTCCTGGAGATTTCACAGGCTCCTAATCCCTCTCTTCCTCAGAAGTCATGCAGAGATGCTGGCTAGAGCTAGGGATATTCTATGTTGCATTTTTAATAGAAACAGCTGGTCTTTTCAAAAGAATTGTTCTATATCAAGATCTTCAGAAACATAAGAAAGGGTTTTGAATCTTAACACAGCAGAAATATCATTGATGGGTAAAGGGGTAAGGACTTCCCACAATCAGAATCACTGTTACAGAATTAAGGAAATCCAATGATGTCACTTCATACTCTAAGATTATTTGACCACAATACTGAAATACTGTGGAAATGTTGACAGCAATCCAGTTTGGAATACATTTTTAGTAGATTAACTTCCCAGAACAGCTAACTGCCAGCCAGCTATGATATGGATCATAACCTCTGTCTCAGAATTGTGAGAATGAGAGGGTTGTTATAGAAGTGCCTAGCCCTCTGCTTAATCAAAAAAGCTGTTTCATGAGTACAGTATTGGTTGATGCCAAATAGGAATGCAAATCTTTATGCAGAAATGTACATTGTGAAGGTATATTTGGATACATATCAGGAATATGCAAGAAAGAAAGACTTCTGGCAGCCATGTACAGTCTTGAATCAAAGAGCAGGGCAGGAGCTACTAACCAGGAATTTGAGGAACTAAAGTAAAACCTCCACCTCCCTCACCATAGAGTCTGTGCTAGTAGCAGTTCACCCTCTGGTTTCTCCATCCTTCCCTCCTTCAGATTTGATCTGGCCTTATTTTTATGGCCCACTACAAAAGAGCCAAAGCATACATGAGGTAACAATAGAAGCGGAGCAATGGAATACAGAAGGAAAGGGAAAAATCAATAGAAGCTTATTCGTTTTACACCACACTGCAGGCTATACTAGATCTAAAGCAAAGCAAGGCTTCCATCTAGTGGGGAAATGGAGGTGTCCAACACTGGTATTTGCAAATGTTATGAAACCTCCTCCACCCTCCATATTAAATTTGGCAGCTGTTCCAAAGCTATACGCCAACTAAATCATGCTTGACAATCATATTTGTTTTTGGCTACTTAATTCACTCATTTAGTCCAGTAATAGATATTAACAACATTATATTCCCTACAGCAATGCAAACAATTACAGACATTTGTAATGTTCCAGCTTCTGCTGTGTCACAAATGCTAATGCATCAGTGAAACTAAATGAAAAAATTTTGTCCCTCAGGCAGTCAGCTAAAAAGAATAAGGGTGATTTTATCTTCTTTCTTAATAATAGCGGAAAAGTGAAGAATATGACCATTTCAAAAAAACATTTTAGCCCTAAGGCATCTGATTCATCTGATTAAAACAAATGCTACATTAGAACTTCAATTCAATCAATATGACATGTGATTTTTATGAAAAATAATAGCATACTGAAAGCTGCAAAGTTACTCTTTTTGTTGTGGTTTATTATGGAAAATACTTTAAGATATGTGAAAAATTGCATTTGACCATTCACTCACAGTCAACAAGTAAAACTGCAAGTTTAAACTACAGTTTCCCAGGACAACTCAGAGCAGCCAGATATAGAAAAGTGAGTGGCAAAAATGTGACTAGGTACCACTAATATGAGAACATTTTAGTCCAATTAGTGGTGTGCTTCCATTTGAAAGGAAAATGAATTTAATGTTTCTGCATTTTCATTATATGATGAACCCATATCACTGATATAAATCAACTTCTAATTAAAAGTTTTGGCAGTTGATCGACAAATGGCCATTATTTTTAATAATGCTTAGAGTTTAGTGGAAAAAAAGAAGAGAGTAAGGTATTGATCTGAGAATGGAATAAAAAAAAGTCTTTGACAAACTGCAAACAACAGGGCTTCGATAGAAAGAAGACTAGTAAGAAACTTAGTGTATGATAACTTAATAATCATTTAGATGATTTGTATCTTTAAGACAGCAGGACCACAGGATGTCCTCAGAAATGAGGATGGAAGGACAAATAAGGAGGGCTTGGGCCTCCTGTTGATCACTGAGGTAGAAGAAGCAGTCAAGAATAGGAGAAGAGATAAGCTTTGTAGTTGATGGGTACTGCTCAAAGTGTGTGCAAGTTGAAGAACATATTACAAATGTTTAGAGACAATTGCCAACAAAAATAAAGTAGTGCTTATTACCGATGAGGATAACATTAAGCAGAGGGCTAGGCACTTCTATAAGAGTAGAATTCTACTAGGTAAAGAACAGACATAGTTCAAGAAGTTACCATTGTTCCAAAAACGTGATTTCAAAAGACTATAAGTGAACAAAGTTCAAAATTGATATTACATAATTGACAAGGAAAATTATTGAATATAAGCTTGCTCCATGATATTCTGGTAATTTCCCAAATGAAATTAAATCTGGTTTGGGGCTGGAGATTACTGAGTGGTAAACCACTTACCTAGCATGTACAAAGCCCTGGATTCAATCCCCAGTACTACAAATATAAATATGTGTGTATACAGATTATATATATATATATATATATATATATATATATATATATATATATATATAGAGAGAGAGAGAGAGAGAGAGAGAGAGTTTGTATTTTCCTGCTGCTTGCTGATGAGATAGTCAACATCATCATTATTGGTGCACACGCCATCCCTCTGAGAAATGCACAGGAATTCTTGGACTGACATGGTGACAACAGAAGTGAGAGGCCTGGCCCTGACTTTCACTTGTCATTGTCATTTTTGATCCTCATTCTGCTACTGACTTTTGCTATCAAGCACTGAACTTGTGCCCTCCATGAGCATTGTATTTATTTCCTATTGCGGCTGTTACAAATCACCACAATCTCAACAGCCTAAAAACACAGCTTATGACATTACAATTTGAGAGATCCAGAGTCCAAAATGGGCCTCACTAGTTTAAAACCTCCTTTCTAGAGGCCACAGGAGAGAATTCATTTTCTTTTTTCAGCTTTTCCAGAAACTGCCTATAGCTCTTAGTTGGTGGCACCTTCTTCCATCTTCAAAGCCAACAAAGGTAGGTCCAGTGTTCTGCCAAGTCCCAGGTTCTGACTCTTCTGCCTCCCTGTCCCAATTTATAGATCCTGGGATTACACTGTGCCCACCTGGATAATCCAAGATGCTCTCAAATCAGCTGATTAGCAACCTCAATTTCCCCTTGCCATAGCTGAACATATTCATAGTTTCTGGGGATTAGGAAGTGAACATCTTTGAGAATGGAAGACTAACATACTACAGGCTGTGTGACAGAAGCTCCACAGGTCAATCCTCTCCTAAGAATTCTTCCCAACCTCTTTTTTAATATCCGGAAACACAACAAAAATGGAAATACTTTTCTAGTATATACTGGGCAACTGGATTCCATGTTATGCCACAGGACATTTGGGAAACCCTGTAGCCTGCACTGACCATGGGATTGGTCACAGGGATTCACACCGCTGGATCTTAAGACCAAGGCACTTAAGGAACAAATCACAAACATGCATGCATTACCTCCATGGGGTCTCCAGGCAGCTGTGTGGGAGAAAAAGTTCTGCCATTCATTAATCAGCCATTCCTACTTCTTCCCAGTTCCCTCAGAGGAGGACTCTCTTTCCCCAGCCCAGCACATTTCCATCTTCTTATATAGATACTAGCTTCCTTTGGACTCCTGTTTTTTCCTTCTGTGGAGCAATTCAGTATAACTCCTCCTAGTTGCTCTTGACACTTGATAAGGAGTCCATCCACTTGAGTAACAAGCGATAGAATTCAATTCAGACTGGCTTAAGCAAAGAGAAGGACTGGTTTCAGGAATAGCTGGATCCAGGGCTAAATGGCTCTAAAATTCTTTGTGAAAGCTCTTTGTCAAGTCCCACAAAGTAGCCCTCAGAGGATTTAATCTTTCATAGGTCTTTAAAAGATAAACTCATGCACAGCCCCACTCAGGAAATGGTGTCTATATAAAAGAGTTAACACTTTATTTTAACTACTTTCATTCAAAGTTTTAAGTTCCCCTATAATCTTTTTTATAATTAAAGGGCTATATCTAAGTTTTCTAAATAACTGAAGATCCACCAGTATTGCTATATAAGCTGATTTTGTCTCCTTTCAACCATATGTCTTAAAAGATAGTATCTCTGACAATTTAGACAATAGCATTTAAATGGAAAATTATTTTCTCACATTAAAATACCCAAAAGAAAAATAATGATAGAATGACAGAAAAAAAAGGAGATGTTAGTAGGGATTTTAAAAACATTTTATGCATGACTAAATCAGTATATCAATATCTTCATGAATAGATGTCATTTGGTATAATCAAAATGTCCCAATTCAGATTAGCCTATTATATCCTATAAATGAAGGAATTTGTAACACTTCAGAAAACCAAATTATGAGATAGGTACATCTTATGATTTGGTTCATTCGATCTAGTTCGAATGATCTAGTTCATTCGATCACTACATAGTAATAAGAATCCACTCTGTGACAGTCCCAGATCTAGATACTTAAGGTATGACAGTGAACAAAACAAAGATCTTTATCCTCAAGTAGCTTACATTCCATCAGGAAGAAACAGATAATACCATAATAATAATAAAATAAGTGCTATGCAAAAAAAGAAAAACAGAGTGAAAGAGAGGGATATGGTATATGGGGGAAGAGGGACACAGTGTGGTATTAAGCAAGTTGGTCAAGAAACACATGGAAAAAGTGTCACATGAGCAGAGGTTGAAGAAGTTGAAGGGACTGACCGTATGATAGGAGAATAGTTCAGATGCCTCCAGTCCAAAGGCCCTGAAAGGAAGCATACCAGGAATGTTCCTAGTAAGAACAGAGTAAACCTTTCAGCAAGAATAAACAAGGAGAAAAGTACAATATGATAAAATTAGTTGACGGGGAGGATGGGCTGATTGCATAGGACTTTGTAGATCATTTTAAATTATGTAGCTTTTACTGTGAATGAGAAAGAAGCAGATGGAAGTCCTTAGGCAGAGAACAATCAAGTTTTGGTTTACCTTTTAAAGGAACAATTCTAAGTGTTTCTTGATAACAGAATATATGGGGTAAAGCATGGAAATTTACCTAATAATCCATATGAAAGATGATGGTGGTGTTAGCGTTGGAGAGGATAAAATGTTGTAAGATTCCAGAAATGTGCTGAAGGCATATCCAATGGGATTCACTACAGGTGCAAATGCAAGAGCTTTACAGAAATTAAAAATCGCTCCAAGATTTAAACTTGAGCAACTGGAAGGATTAATTTGCAAGCAGCTGAGATCCAACAGGTTTGAGGTGGGAGGTTAAGGTATAATTTAGGCTGTTGAATATATGAATCTTGAGTTTTGAATGAATGAATCTTGGTTAGACAGAAATTTGGAACTGCAGGCATATTGATATTAAAACTATGAAGTCACTTAGGAAATGAGTATAATCAGAAATAGAAAAGAACTGAGGGATAAAAGAGAAAGGGAATGAGGAAGGCAAGGGAGGGGAGAAGATGAGGACAGAAGGACCACTTTACCTATAAAGTGCTTCCCTAAAATAAATATTACTAACATTTACCATTTTCTCACTCTACTACAGTCCCTTCTTCCAGATCCCTTCTCTTAAATGCCACCATAAGACCACAGTTGGCCAGTAAAATGAAGTACATATGTCATGACTGAGCAACTCAGACCTTCCTAGTGTTCAAAACAACATAATAGTATGCACACGTACTTTGCATCTTTTAGGTTATGACTCTTCAAATTGCTTTTCTAGTAAATGTTCACAGAGCTCATAATAGCTCTGTGGGGAACATTAATGTAGCAATTGTTCATGACAAGCTTTTATAGTAAAGCTTAAGTTTGCCTTTCCACAAAAGTTTTTTCTTTAATTAGATTTAAAGGTATATCTAGTCCACAGTTTTCAAAGAGCACCACACGGAATTCTTCTTTTATTTAATTGGCCCAGAGAGATATTTCTTGAAAAAATATGTTTCTTAAGCTAGATTTTACAAATGCTCAATCTTCTTGCCAGGAACAGTGGTCCCTGCCTCTAATTCAAGTGACTAAAGAAGCTGAGGCAGGAAGATCACAAGTTTAAGGCCAATTTTAGCAACTTAGTGAGACGTTAAGCAACTTAATGAGACAGTCTCAAAATAAAACATTAAAAGGGCTGGGGATGGAGTTCAGTGTCAAAATTCCCCTGGATTCAATTCCCAGCGCCAAAACACACACACACACACAAAAAGCATACCTGCTTCTTGGAGATGTCCAGTGAAAATTAGCATATTAAAGACTCTGAGAATTCTCTGGATAATTAGGAAACTTTTGTGAATAAGAAATAAACTTTGCTGGGCAGAGTGGTGCATACCTGTAATCCCAGCAACTTGGGAGGCTGAGATAGGAAGAAAACAAGTTGAAACGTAGTGAGATCCTCAGCAATTTAGCAAGTCCTTGTCTCAAAATAAAACATAAAAAGGACTTGGGATGTAGTTCAATGATAAAGCATCCATAGGTTCAATCTCTAGTACCAAAAAAAAAAAGGGGGATGTGGGCTTGGGTTTAGTAGGGCAGTGTTATAGCACCCCAGGGTACTATCAAAAAGTAAAAAGAAAGACAGGAAGGAAGGAAAAGAAAAAAAGAAACTTTTGTAGTGTTAAGTCACTAAGGTTTGGGGTTGTCATTATAGCATTGACTAGCCTATGTTAATTAACATATTTCTCTGTCTACACAGAAAAGGGAACAGAGATGAATGGATCATAACCATCCCCAAAAGGAAAAAAAAAAAAAAAATGTTTTTCTTCATATCTTAAATCCAGATATATGTGCCTATCTTAGTGATCTGGGTCAGGGAATCAGTATTACTTAAGTGACAAAAGTGAATATAGACAACCAAATACCATTCGTGATCAAACAATTGTCCCTTCTGATTATGAACTGTATAACCCATCTTACAGTAACCATTTGGAAAATGGTATGGTAAAATTAAGTTAAAGGAAGAAAATGATGTAGCACATTTAAATAATTACCTATTAATATATTTAAATTCTAACTAAAAGTTAACTAAAAGTAAATTGTGAAATGTCAGCAGAGAATTTTAATGACTTTTCCCTAATACATGTAATGAGTCATATAACACTTCTTCAAGTGATTATGTGAAATTATATTTAAATAATAGGAAATTAAGTTTAAAAACTTGAATAGTATAAATTTTTTGAAAGATTTATTAAAATTCTAATTAATGAGGGGCTGGGGTTGTGGCCCAGGGGTAGAGTGCTCACCTAGCACATGTGAAGCGCTGGTTTCGATCCTCAGCACCACATAAGTAAATAAATAAATAAATAAATAAAATAAAGGTATTGTGTCCAACTTACAACTAAAAAAAAAAAAAAAAATTAAAATAAAACTTCTAATTAATGAGTGGCAATTGCATGATGTATCATAACTCAAAAAAATTCTATCATGAGGCATTCTTAGGACCTAAGCAGCATAAATTGGTGAGGAAAGAGTGAAAACAAGAACTCTGCTGGGCCAAGGTTAAGGGAAATAATCCAGTATAGATTTGACTCCCTAAAAGCCAGTAGTTTAAAATTCAAAGCCAGTATTCAAATAAATGAGGAAAATGTAGGTTTGACTCTGGCAGGAAAGGAGAGGGCAGCAAAACAACCAACTCGAGGAAAAAAAAAGAATAGCCTGGACCTTGAGGAAATAGACTCAGGTCTTAAATACAGTGAATACCATTTGGCAAAACATTTCCCCCTTAAAATGCCTGCATAGGTGCTGGGGTTGTGGCTCAATAGTAGAGTGCTCACCCAGTACGGGTGAGGCACTGGGTTCAATCCTCAGCATCACATAAAAATAAATAAATAAAAATAAAGACAATGTGTGTGTCCACCTACACTAAAAAAAAAAAAAAAAAAAAATTAAAAAATGCCTACATAATTTTTACCCTAAAATAAAGATTATTTACAAACCACCCAAGATATTTCAATATATAGATGTTAAATATGTAGTTAGGCTCACTACCTGAATTAATAGACTACCAAGACATGCAGTTCAATTTTGGACTTCAGAAAATTCATAAGTTATTATTATGGAACTTTGAGATCTGTCCCAAGTACTTTAAAACCATAAATGTTAAATCTACTAATGCCAACATTCTACAGTGTTTAAGGTAAGGTTGGTCCCTGAGTAAAACAAAAACTCAGCAATCATTCCAGAATACAAAAAGTGGTACCCAATGTCCTTTAAAGACATCTAAATAATTAAATGGTAAAGAAGAAATCACAAAGTAGAAAAGTTCAAGACCACTGAGGTCTTTTAATATTCAACTGGTTAAGAGTATATGCACACCTTTCCCTTCCATCCTTGTAGAACAGCTTTTTGCCAGGTGTCCACCCTTTTCTGTTTTAGAGACTAGACTAGAGCCACTAGGCTGAGTCTTGACTGACCTAAATGAATCATGGTGGTCATATTACCCTTTTGTAGTGATTGGTTTGGGCATGGACATGTCACAGCAGGTAACATTTCTGGCCAGGAAGATGGGAAATATTTTCAAGGCATTCTAAAAGGTTTCATTGCTCATAATAGTCATTTTATTATCAGTCTGAGAATGAAGCCAACACACAGAGAGATCAGAGCCAAAAAGACTTCAAAGAAGCAAAACAGATTCCAAGCATGCCACTCCTAGAGCTGCCCAACCTCTGGACTTGTTGATAGAGAATAAGCCTTTTATTGCTTCAGGAAATTTAATTTACAATTTTCTGTTACCTGAACCTGCAAGCCTCTATACTAGTATAAACAAAATGCATTCACAAACAAAAATTCAAACATTACAAATTGAAGTAAAAAGCAAAAGAAGTCTTCCCCAGCCTTCCAGTCCCACTCCTTAAAAGTTGTATTACTGGTATCTGTTGTCAGAGCTTTTCTGATGGTTGTCATTAAAATTTCAAATATCCTTAAATCACTAGTATTGGTTTATAACTTTAGACAGATGATTACCTACCATGAGAAATGGTAGAATTAATAACCTGACCTTTTCTTCTCATTTCCTTCCCATATGTTAGGCACAGTTTACATAATTACCTATAAATGTAATTGAATCTTTTATGCTTTGTATATATATTAGAAAACATCTGTAATATAATAAACAAATTCACTATAAATTAAATAATTAAATCTATGAAAGAAAACTTTTTCAAGAAATTTCCAAATGACAAATTATAATGTTTGCTCTCAATTTGTTTTTAGCTTTCTTAATGCCTATGTGAGAATACAAATTCAGTTCTCTGTCTCATTTCCCAGGTTGTACCAGATGGTTTTTTGTTGTTATTGTTGTTTGTTTGTTTGTTTGTTTTTTGGTCTCATCCTTGATTAATAATTGATCTTTTTGTTTCTAGGCTTAAAACTATTTTCCTGCCAGGTATAGTGGCATATGCCTGTAATCCCATTGGCTCAGGAGGCTGAGGCAGGAGAATCGCCAGTTCAAAGCCAGCCTCAGCATAGGTGCTGAGCAACTCAATGAGACCCTGTCTCTAAATGAAATACAAAAAAGGGTTGGGGTTGTGGCTCAGTGGTGGAGTGCACCTGAGTTCCATCTCTAGTACCAGAAAAGAAAAAAAAAAACCTTTTCAGAACTTCAAAGTTATTGCTCATTCATCTTAGAACCTGATATTACTTTTAATAAATCTGTTTAATTAAAACTTTGTAGAGAAACTTCTGTTGACCACATTCCCCCACCAAATACTACATGTTACTCTGCAACTCCCCTGCTCCTGTCTCCAGGCCCCAAAACTTAATACATTGCTTATCTAGACTTGGTGCCTTCTGTTCTTCTCCTCCCATCTCACCCTCTCTCCCTTTTCATCCTTTTGATTTTAACCTAATAGTCACAGTTTGATTTATTTTTTTATGTGGTTGGGGGTTGGAAGAGAAAAGAATCCTTTGTTTTCTTCTACAGCAGATAGCACCTCACCAGCATTTAAGAGAAACTTTGTTATACAAATTTACATCAGGAATGACATAAGACCAATAATTTTTACTTCATATATACAAAGTAAAAAATTGAATAATTCCAGAAAGACTGATTACATATGTTAATATTTTGACCAATTTATATTAATACCATTATTTTGCAGTCACAAAGGATATTTCACACAAAAAAATGCATACATATGTATATAATGTATGTGTGTGAATGACTGTTTATTTTATCACTGAAGAGAAATACCTCAGTTTACTATTCAACTCTCAGAACCTGTTTGACACCATAAAATGCTAATACTGGTCCAATTAGTAAAAGAATTACTATCTTATTTTTAAAATACAATTTAGTAATCATGATTTCTATTTACTTGGGAACATAAAGGAATTCGTATTTAAATTATAATCACATAATTTGCTTGATGTCATTATTGATGAAAAAATAATCCTGAAGAAAAAATACTATGAACATTATTCAAGTAGTTAGAACAGTAATCAAAAGAAAGGCACGTTGATAAAATGCAGTCTAAAGAAAAACCATAATGGGCTCTGATGGGATAACCTTTTTCAATCAGAGCTAATCCATAGCTAATGGGAGCACAAGTATCAGCCTAATATATGCCATGATCCTATACATTAAGTATTATTTGGTATGTGTTTATGTGTGTGTTCAAAATATTTGTTATAATTTCAATGTTTAATCTAGTATTCACCAAGCTTTTATTGTAGCACACTTGGATATGGTTAAAGGTATTTGGTAAAAATGGTTCCATGGCCTGCTAAGTATGGCAAATAACACTGGGTATTTTCTACCAAAGATTCAAGATAAAGACTGAAAGCTCTAAGAAGCACATTGTCTTCGTCTGTTCTAACTGTTATAACAAAATACTGTTTAGTCGGTGGCTTATAAAAAACAAATTTATTTCTCAATCTGAAGGCTAGGAGGTCTAAGATGAAGGTACCTGCAGATTTGCTGTCTGGTGAGAGCTTTCTTCCTGGTTCAGAAACAGCTGTCCTCATACTGTAACCTCCCATGGCAGAAAGGACCAGTGGTCTCTCTGGCTCTTTTACAAGGGCACTAATCCTACTCAGGAGGGCTCTGCCCCTATGACCTAATCACGTCCCACAGGCCCCAACTCCTAATACCATGCCTGGCAAGTAAAGATTCAACACATGAACTTTGGAGGGACATAATTATTCAGACCACAGTATCCACCTATAAAGAAATATAATATATACAACAAGGTTTAAATATTAATACAGATTTCACAAACTTATTTGAACATGATTGTTTTTTCACAGAATACTTATTAAAATTCTGTAGCAAACCATTCTGAAGAACAAGTTGTTGCTCACTGAAGGAATCATAACTAAAACTCTACTAAAATGCCTGTGTTGAAAATTTTGTCCAGAAATGCCTCCACCGATAATTATTGTATCCAAATAACTTCCATTAAGAGCACTTAATTTTACTGCCATTCTGTTTTAAACCTTCTGCAGTCAGGCACACACCCTCACCACTTGGTAAGAATTTGTTTTGTCAAGGTCATTTTTGACATCTGTATTCTAAATAAAACGATGGTCAGTTCACGTCAGCATCTTCCCAGATTAGCAGCAGCATTTTACAAGGCTGACCCCCTCTTACTACTTGATACATTTACTTTCCTCCAAGTCACAAAACTCCATGACTCTCTAGCTGCTGCTTCTCAGATGCCTTTGTAGGTACCTGAGGGCTCAGTTCTTCAATTGCTTCTTTTTAATATCTACAACCATTCCCTTAGTGATTCCATCCAATCTCAAAGTTCTAAATATCACCCGTATTTTGACAATTCCAATATGAACATTTCCAGCTCAGCTTTCTTCCCCAAACTCCAAAAACATCTTTATCTCAAATTTAGTATATCCAAACTCAACTTCTGATTTTCCCTCTTTAATGTCTTCTTCCTGTAGCTTTCTCCAGCTTAGTTAAAGGTAACTTTGTCCTCATAGTTACTTAGAATATAAGACTCAGAATCATCCTTTTCCTCCTGTCTTTCACATCTATATTCAAAATTCATAAGCAAATATTTGAAGTTCTACTTTCAGAGTTCATCTGAATCTTACCATTTCATCTCAATTCCACTAACACCTTGGTGCAGTGCACATACTGCAAGGATTTCTCAGTCTAAAACACTGAAATATCCTAACTGGTCTTCCTATTCCACCACAGAAATAACCCCTCTATGGTTTATTCTCAACATAGCAGCTACAGTGATCCTTTCAAAATGTTTAAAAGATCAAGACATTTATTTACTTAAAACATCACATTCCAAAGCCAAACCTTTACAAAGGCTGCAAAATCTTACATGAACTATAGGGCCACCTCCAAACTCTTATTACGTTTATGAACTCATCTCTCTTTTTTTTTTTTTTAAGAGAGAGAGAGAGAGAGAGAGAGAGAATTTTTAATATTTATTTATTTTTTTTTTTAGTTTTGGGCGGACACAACATCTTTGTATGTGGTGCTGAGGATCGAACCCGGGCCGCACGTATGCCAGGCGAGCGCGCTACTGCTTGAGCCACATCCCCAGCCCCATGAACTCATCTCTTGCTACTCTCATTTGCTCACTAGCCTCCAGCTACTACACTGGCTTCTGTGCTATTACTAGAGCTTCTCACACATGTAAATAATTCCCTTCAAGTCTCTGTGCAAATTCACCTTCTCAGTGTGGCCTACACTGACCATCCTGTTGAAAATTACAACACATTCTCAAATTTCCTGCCTTACCAAATTTTCTCTCCTGTGCTATTTTCTTTATCCTCAGTTTATCACCTTATTTGGTATTTTTTAATTGGTTCTTCGGAAGTTATACTTGAAAGTAGAATCAATTTTGATAAAATTATACAAGTATATATATCTTATTGTAATTATGGGTGAACACAATGGTGGGATTCACTTAGGTATTTTCATGAGTACATAGGAAAATTATGTTAGATTTATTCTACTGTCTTTCCTATTTCTATCCCCCCTCCCTTCCCTTTGTCTAATCTATGGAACTTCTCTTCTTCCCCTCCCCCACTTTATTGTGGTTTAACTTCCACTATCAGTGAAAACATTTGCTCTTTGGTTTTTTGGGATTGGCTTATCATGGTGTCTCCTTCTACAAGAATGTAAGTACCCCCTCACCTTTTATGATGTATTATATCACCTTTTATGATGAAAAATTATTGTATTATACCAATAAATGGAACTGTGCTAACAAATTATCTAGGTAGTTCCACCTGGGGAGAACATTTGAGTAGCAAAGTTACAAGGAAGAATCTGAATTTTGTAGGACAAGGTAAACCTGCATAATAAACAAATGAACTGCACATTCCCCCACCCCCCACCCCTGCTGACTTTTGTTGTCATGTAAACTGCATACGGATTAACACTGCTTCATCTATTTTGCCTGATGCCATCATTATATGGAAGGAACCCCTGGAATAAGCAAGTTAGACAAGAACTTGTGCCTGACTTATCAAAAATCTGATACTACTGAATTTTTTTAAGATATTCTAGTCCCTGAATTATATTTCTTTATGTCAGGGTTTGTTGTTGGGGCTTCTCTTCCCAGCTGTTAGTTTTCGTTAATGTCTGATAGTGCTTGGAAATCCGTATTTAGGAAACTTCATGAAGTTGCCAATGGCTGACAAAGTTTCCTCGGTGTGTCTGCTTCAGGTCAGGAGTTAGGGTTCTGGGGAAGTATGTGGTTGACAAATCAGAAGTTATTGTTCTCTACAAAGGGCAAAGTAAAAAGGCCTTACTATGGAACTGAAGTGCTGCTTTTTTCACTTCTCCACCCACTCACTCAGCCTTCCTATCACAACCCCATACCTTCCCTAGGAGCTCTCCAGGAACAATCCTTTTCTTCAAGAGTGGTTCTTAGTCCTCAGCCTGAAGAAAAGTTACTTCTGTCAACTATTTACCTGGGAAGAGAAAAGAGCAGGGGTTCCCAGTGCAATTCTTCTATGAATTAACATGATTAAACTATGGCAAATTCCTTCCCCCATTATAAGCCTCAAAGCTTCTGCAGGATATCTTGGCTATGGTTTTTCTCTTAACTTCTCAGTCCAATCTCTTCCACTTGATACCCTGCTGGAATGTCTCAAAACTGCTGGCTTTTGTTTTCTAGCACTTTCATGTTTTCATTCTTATTTTCTATCATTTCCTTGGGATTAAGAAAGAAGAAAACAATCATAACTTTACTATATTCAATCTATCTGAATTTAAAATGTCAACATTAACAGAAAGAATATAAAAACTTTAGAGACCTACTCTATAGTAAGAAACTGATATTTATTTTGTTTGGCAATGATATAATTTTCCCTAGTGTTTGTTTTGTTGGTACCAGGAATTAAATCCAGGGATGCACAACCACTAAGCCATATCCCTAGCCCCTTTCATTTTTAGACATGGTCTTGCTAAGTTGCTTAGGGCCTCACTAAATTACAGAAGCTGACTTTTGCGTTTTGAGATCCTCCCACCTCTGCCTCCCAAGCCGCTGGGACTACAGACCATGTACCACAGAACATGCCTAGTGTATTCCTTCAATTGCTCAACAAAACTCTATTTCAAAACAATAACCCCAAGAATGTATAATTTGGTCAGGGGGTGCTGGGGATTCAACCCAGGGCCTTAACCAATGAGCCACAGCACCAGCTCATTTTTTTATATTTTATTTAGAGACAGGGTTTTGCCAAGTTGCTTAGGGCCTTGCAAAACTGCTGAGACTGGCTTTGAACTCAATCCTCCTACCTCAGCCTCCTGAGTTCCTAAGATTACAGACATGCACCATCATGCCTGGCACAAACTCTTAATTGAATTTGAGAGATCTGAATTTGTATGAACTTAATATCATCTATGTCTATCATATTCCTATAGCATTCAAGACACTTGAATGTTTAAGGAAAAGATAAAAGTCATATGAAAATTACTATTTTACTCAGGGTAGGGACTTTGATAAGACTTCATTTGTGAAGGAAGTATACATTACACTACTCTATTGTCATTTCCTCATAGTTTTCCATTTTCTATTTGTACATTCAATCTGTACAAACCAGAAAACCATTTATTCAAGAAATTTATGATTATTAGTCTAATTTCCAATTGCTTACATACCAAACTACACACACACACATACACACACACACAATTACCCAAGTATCTTTCTTGATATTTTATCTAAAGTTTCTATGATTCAGGGTCAATTTTTCCTTGGAAAAAAGTTATGCCAAACAGTCAAAAGTCAAGTCATAAATACTCAGAATGAAGAAAAGAACGAACATCAGAAAATCAGGCCTTGGAGAAAAAAAGGGACACATACTAACAATACAAAAATAATACATCCTTAAAGTTAATACTGATTTGAAAATCAGACCTCCGTCAAATGTTTCCTCTGATATGTGAAAGCTAACCTACAATAAGGGGGTGGGGACAGAAGTTCAGTAGATTTGACAATGGGGAATATGAAGGGAAGGAAAGGGGGGTAGGAAAAAGAAAGACAGTGGAATGAATTGTTCGTATGTATATATAATATATAAAACATGACAGTGAATCCCACCATTGTAAACATCCACAATGGGATGCTTTATTCTATCAAAACGGATTCTATTGTCATTGTAAAAAAAAATAAATTTTTTAAATTTAAAAAAAAAAAATTGAAAATGAGACCTCCACCCTTTTCTGCAGCATTCATTCTGTTTTATAGGCTATTTATGAGCCTCAACCCCAAATTCAAGATATGGCTATTTTTTTATTATCAAACAAAACTAGGGATTGGCTCAGTGATACAGTGCTTGCCTAGCATGTTTGACACACTGGGTTTGATCCTCAGCACCACATAAAAATAAATAAATAAAGGTATTGTGTCCATCTACAACTAAAAAAAAAAAATTTTAAAAACCCAAAATACTAGGTATAACATTCAAGAAAAAAGTAAGGAACACAAACATAATAAATTAATTTTCTTAACAATTCTCAAAATTAAGGGCTGGGGATATAGCTCAGTGTTAAAGCACCTGCCTAGCATGCCCTGAGTTCAACCCCCCACACTGTGAAATGGAAAAAGAAAAAGAAAAAAAATTTCTCAAATTAAAGGTAATTAACAATTACAGTTTTTTGCAGTCTCTGCTTTTTCCCAACCAGGCCTAAAGAAGAAAAAATTGGTGGCAGAACACTTGTTGGGAAAGCAAATAGGCCAAAACTATTGTAAATAAAATTTTCAAGCCACCAAAATTTGGGAGAGAAGGAAAAGAAAACAGCAAATTATCAAATGACAATAAAACAAGATCCTATCAGAGTTTTCGGGTTAGACAAAAGTAACTTCATGGGGAATACACCCTACAATCTGCATATGTCCCATTGCTTATATACATCCTTTATACCTCCAGAAGTACATAATAAACTTTGAACAATAAAATGACAACAGAGAATATTGGGTTGTAAATATTTATATTTCTTGTACTCACACAAAATGCTGTATGAGACATTACTAGTTTTAATAAGTATCCATAGGATTAATACTCATATGGAGTATATTGTGAAAAAGTGCAGAACTAAAGAAATAAATCTATCTGAAAACAAAAGCACACATTTCTTAGGATTTAAAAATATTGCACATAATAAGGTTGCACAGAAATTACTGGCTGGGTTTACAAACAGAATGAGGTATTAGTCAATCTCTAGATAAAAGTAAATGCAAAGAGGAAGAACTACACACACACACACACAAAAATACACATAAATTCATATTAAGACCTAGAGTACCAACAACTAAGAAAGAAATGTAAAAAGATGTATAAGTAGCTATGATTTCAACCCTACAAAATCATTAGTTAGGGACTAAACACATAACAGTCTCTTGGCAATGTTTCATAAGTTTTCAATTTTTTTTCCAGCTTAACTAAGAGCAGTATAATAATTTCTCTTACCTCAATTCTATAATAGAAAGACACAGTTCTGTGGTAAATATCAAACCATCCCTTTCTAAAGCTTTCAGTGGCAATTAACCAAGATACTGCTCTCCTTTGCTGAATAAATTAGTTCACATACATTTAGCAACCCAATTCAGATGCTACAGAGCATGCAATTTTAAATTAGCAAAGGCTTCACTGCAAAAATCATTCAACTTCACACAATTATAACTTTTAAAGTTTAATCCTGATGTATCAAGCAAACTCAATCTTTTTTTTTGGTGGGGGAAGGGGATGATAAAACTGGCCACGTTACTGAACCCAAGGGCAGGTAGAAAGGAAAAAATAATAATAATAATAAAACCCAGGAAGATTTATATCTCACTTTAAAGAACCTTTCCTAGTCAGAAAAATTAATAATTAGATTTTTGTCTACTAGCTGAATGTTGCTGAATTCTTCAAAAACAATTTAAATATATGTAATAGCTATGTCAAATTGTTTAAAGTAAGTGAAATCATGCACTTGTCAAAATAGTTCACAGAAAACTGTTTTACATCAAAGATACTGATGAAGAGTCAACTAGGTGGGTTTAGTGAGAAAAGAAAAAGAACCAACTATTGTCCTGAACAATCAGTGTACGTAGTAACCATATTTCCTCTTCGTTGAGTGACAGTCCTGCAGTGCTTGCTAGAGCCATGAAATCTATTTTCAGTCTGTACTGTATGTCGATTGCTGGTATCAAAGCCACTAAAAGAAAACATTTTCTCCATATCTTCAAACATGTCATCAAACAATCCACCTCCAAAAGAAAACTCCTGAAAATGATGCCTTTGTCGACTAGAACCATCCTGGCGTGTCTGGAAGTGATTTTCAAAATGCTTCTTAGACCGAGTGTTTTGGTTTTGACCAAAAAAACTAAAGTCTTTAAACAAATCATCAAAATTGAAGTTAAACGACTGCTCAAAAGGACTTCCACTGCTTCTTTGTCCTTTACCATTAGTAAAAGCACTGTGTCCAAGGGTATCATACTCTTTTCGTCTACTAGCATCTGAGAGTGTTTCATATGCTGAAAGAGATAAATTACATATATTCAAACTTCTTCAAATGTGATTTCAACTCTATATTTTAGGGAAGGAGGTCATATCACAAGTAAAAGCAAAGCCCTACAAACATTAAATGAATAACCAATATCAGTTAAATGAATGCTACCATTACCAAAAAGAAATTTGTTGACAACAATTACAAAGTTCTAAGAAATTTGATTTTTCACTTCCTTACTACTTAATGAAAAAGTTTAATTCCAACTCCCTAATCAGTTACCATCAACTCTTGAATATTCACAAAGTGCAATTTATTTTAGAACTAGTCTTAAGTTAAAATGTTTTTCATACTTTTCCTTTAAAGACAAATGGGTTTTGAAATACAGATTAAATGAAGAAAATGTCAGAGACTATATTAGGTTTTTTATACTTAATCTACATACTTAATATTCTGTTTCATAAATCAGTTGCAAGAATTCCTTTTTATGTAGAAACAGCAGTGATTTTACAAATAATAATAAAATAATATTTTCAATATTTTAAGATCTGAATGTCTATTCATTCATTCATGAACCAAAGTATTATCTGTTATGAAAAAAAGTCTCACAATCTCACTATATTTATATGTAAATTCCCATCTCCATGAAACCTTCAAATACCTAGACTTCTTAGCATTCTCTTTACTGGTTAATACCCATGAGACATAAGGAAAATCATTTATTTACCTTCTGCAATCTCTCTGAATTTTGCTTCAGCATCAGGACTCTTATTTTTGTCAGGATGGTACTTCATGGCCAATTTGTGAAAAGCCTTCTTGATTTGACGCTCTGATGCTGACTTTGGCACACCTAAGATATCATAGTAGCTTTTTGAGGCCAAAATTAACTCCGTTATCATTAAAATGCAGATTGCAAAGATGAAAACTGACTGGGGAGTAGCCATTTCTAATATCCTAAAAGAGAAAGGGGGAAAAAATTTACCCATGGAACTAATCTTAACACTTTTTTAAAAAGAAACCCAATGAACTTTTATATATGAAGTACACAATGCAGCACAAAAATGTTCAGCAAATACTATCTTGTACATTCTATTGTATTGGTAGTGTTAGTATTTGTGACACTGCATCTCTGTTTCCAGTCTGGCTTACCTGCTGAAGTGAATGCTGACTGTTGCTTTCTTAGGGAAGGAAGAATTCTACTATTTAGATATCCTGGGCTATTTACACTGGTAATGCACTGTTCCCCCTGTGAAGTTAAATACATTATTTTCTTTTCAGAATACAAATTCTTGAAAGGAAGACAGGGATCTTTTAAATTATTTTTGCATTTTTTTTCTTTAATTTTTGTTATGCTTGTATATATGATGGGTCTTCAATAATATCTAGTAAAAATCAGTGATTAAAAGTTTTGTGTATCCTCTGTGTTTGACTCAAGTATGAGTGGAATGGCAAAACCAAGAAAGATGTTTCTCAATTTGGTTGACTTCTACTTGTTCTTTAAAAGGTCAACACAATTTGAAAGTTATAAAACCTGTACAAATGCAAGATCCCAAATGTTCAACAAAGAAGTATGGACAAATAAGTTCTGTTTAAATTTACTCCTATTTAAAAATTCTATTAAGGCTGTCAGAAAATATGAAGTGATTTGATGGGTACTTTAAAGCAGATTCTTATTTTCAAACTTCTAAGTAAATTAGAATATTTATCTTAACTTTAAATTACAACTTAAGAATTCCTGATAATATATACTTAATGATTTGAGATTCAAAACGAAGTGATCCTGTTTTTTTAATGCTGTACCATAGAAATCCTTAATAACCTATGATGACCTAACAAGGCTGACGAAAAGGCATTATGGTTTGTTGAAACTGCCTGCCTTCCTCTCCTGTGGCCTTTCCTGGGAATAGTCAGCAGGTGTATTACTTTTTTTTTTCCCCAGAGCGTTACTCATAGTCACGGGTACCAAGGATCAAGTACAAATCCTGGTGTAAAGAACACAAAGAGAACATGTCCAGTGGACACCGCATCCAAGGCGGGCTGCTCCAGATTCCAAGGGCGGGTCTAACCACTGACAGGCACCTCGACGGCTAATAAACGTTACTCCAAGGTTTCAAGTTGAACATCTGATAATTTTTTAGTAAGCTAACTTTTCCATTAAGCTGATTTCTCATTCGGACCCGCTGGACAGCGGCCTGGGCCTTACTTCCCAGTGCCAGCGGTTGGACCATCCAACCCTCATCACAAGGCAACCAGCCCTGTCCGTCCAAACCCCACCATCAGGGCTCCCTGAGGCTCGGGGCCCAGTACAGCGAGAAGCTGTCTGGAAAGCCAACGACACAACCCAACACAGAGAACACTCTGTTTTGTGGTTTGGTCATCTCTTGATGTTTCCTTCGCCAAGAACCCGCAGCCCGAAACCCTTGCGGCGACCCGACAGACATGGAGGCCAATAATGCCCCAAACAAGAAGCCACTGTTCCGGGAACGCTCCAAATCCCACTCCCAGCGACTCCCGGCCTCGTCCCTCACCCGCACTCTCCAGTTACGGCTCCCCCTCCACAGAGCCGAGGCGCCTGTGACGCTCACGAACCGCTCCGTTCGGTTGCTGGGGCTCGGCCCCTCACCCCAGCTTCCGCGGCCTCCTGGAGCCGGCGCGTGCCCCACTGCCTCCGGCACAATCACCTCTCGCTCCCCGCACCGCCTAAGCCACTGCGTCCCCTCTCAGCCCGCTCCCAACTGGCGGGCGACTGCTGCTAGAGCCACCGCCTCAGGAGAAGACCTACACGAAACGCTTCCCCATTGGCTCCCACCTACCCACCTGATCCTGGCGCCCTACGCGCACGTGGAAAACTGTTGTTGCCGCTCAGCCTGTGCGTCACTTCCTGCCCCACCCCTTCGAAGGGCCGTACTGAAGCATGAGGAGGCGGAAGTGAGTCGACATTTCCTACGTCTTTCCCCGGGGCGAACCTCTGCGCAGGCGCGGTGGCTTAGGCTGCTGGACCAGCAGCCCCGCCTCAGGAAGAAGGGCCCGCCTGCGCCCCTCGCTGGTCCCGGTCTTCCGGGACCTTACCCGAGTGATGCCCCGCTATTGCGCAGCGATTTGCTGTAAAAACCGCCGAGGACCGAACAATAAAGACCGGAAGCTGAGCTTTTACCCGTGAGTAGTCCCTTGGGCAGAAGCGTTAGCGTTATCGTTAGGCCGTGGTCCTGTAGCCTTTGGAGCCAGGACCTGGGTATCTCCTATGAGTTCTTCAGCTGCTTGAGCGTAGTGGTCATCACGCAAGAGGAGTGTTCAGTGTATATCTTGAGGGGCCTGTTGGTGCTCAACAAAGGAGTTAAAACAGTGAATCTTAAGAGATGCTCGATGATTTTTCAGAACCTTTACTCCACTTTACCTGACCTCATTTCCTGAAATACATTTACCACCTTTTAGGGTACATCAAACCTGCTAGGTGGGAAGGTGCACCCAAAGTTAATTTGCACTCCCTGTGAGGTCGCACAGGTGTAATTTAAATCCATTTTTTTTTTCCTCCTGAGAAACTTGATCAGGAAAGACGACCTTGAAAGTTTGGTGTCAAAGCTGGAGTTATGACCTGTGTCCTTTTCAGAGATGTGTATGCAGTTCATGAATAGAACAGGATAAACGTTACTCTGAATGACTAGGACCCCGAATTATTTCCGTGAAATTATAGAGTACTGATTTCCATGCAGAACAGGGAAGCAGTGTTGTGTAAAGAGTCCCAGGCTCCAAAGCCGTATTTTTACTAAATTAAAAAATCCTGGTTCCTTTACTTGTAGCTGAATGACAAGTAATTTAGACTGTCAGTGCTCAGCTCTCTCATTTGTAAAATGGAGATATTAGTGGAACTTACGCTTACTTTGCAGGAGGTACCTGCTTAATGTGTATAAAAAGCCTGTGAAAATCAACATGTTTAAAATATTCTGTTTCCTTTTTTCTTGTATTTAAAAATAATTTTTTAGAGCTGATCTCGTTGTCTCTTATTTTCACCAGATGTATTGTGAATCCCATTTTCCTTTAGACCAAAAGCTATCATTCACTAATGGTTCAGCTGCTTTCCATCATCTGAAGTATTGAGGGGAAAAAAATTGATAACTCTAAGTAATTCATACTACATGACAATATATCCAGTATTATCTCCTTGGATCCCTTCCACAGAGGTAGTTATTTTGGAAGTAAAAAATCTAATCCATTGTCAGTTGAAAAGCAGATGCTACTATATTAATGGTTCTGAGATTTGTAGTAAAAGATCATGTTAAACTAATATTTCCCAGGTTTATTTGGCCTTTGATTTGGGAGGCATAATCCTGCACTAATCAATTGTTTAACCTATATGGATCTCAGAGTTACTATATTTAAGGAGGAAAAACTAATTCCAAATGAATTATAAAGATCGTTTGTAAAGACTTTTTCCTCAAAATGTGAATCAAAAGTGAGATTTTTAAAAATTGGGGTTTTTTTATAAGTTACCTGTGTAATCCACACACACAAAAAAAATTCAGTTTTATTCCATAATAGCACCAAACTACCAAACGTGAAGACTTGAATTTGCTCATCCTCACATTATAGCAAGCTGTAGTATATAAGTTTATATGAATGGTAATTCAGTAAATAGAGGCATACAATGTCCAATTTATACTGTGATTTTTATATGTACTCGGGGGATTACATAAAATAAACAAAATTACCAGACAAATTAAACAAGTATGAAGCTACTCAGTTATTCAGGAAACATGTCCTAAGAGATTTCTTAAAGATTTATTTGTTGAGGAATTACTGCATTGCAGTTAGTAATTAGAATAGTCACAAAATGTTATTTTTTTAATGGTTTGCTAACTTACCCTATAGATACAATGGAAATAATTTGGAAACAGCATCCTTACATAAGAATTATATGAGAAAGCATTATTTTAAAAGGCTTCTTCTCATTTTAGACATACCAAAAGGTTGAACTTATTCTTTTTACCTTTAAATGCTTTTTCTGGTTATGCCTATCATATTTCTAAATCTAAGTGTCATATGCAAGCTTAGAATATTTTAAAACATATGAATATTGTTTTTATGGTAGTATCTTCCAAAGATCATTTAATTTTTTTTTCCACATAGGATATCAGAATTAAAAATTATTTCCTACAAAATACCCAGACTCTCTTCCCCTAGGATCTTATAAACTTAGCAGAATTTAGGAAGGAGAAAAAAATTCTGCTTACTATAAAGCATAAACTAAGTAGTTGGGATGAGAGGGCATGTAGGATAGCTACATTTTGTATGAGAAACCCATATTGTTACTATTTTTTTTAAATAGGAAACTATCATTTAGAACATGCCTAGGAAAATCATTAAATGAGATATATGTCACTGTAAACTTCTGTTTAGAACACTTTAACGCAAACATTTAAACTGGTTGGAAGTTTGTTTGTTTGTTTAAAGAGAGAGAGAGAGTCTTTTTTGTAGATGGACACAACACAATGTCTTTATTTTTATGTGGTGCTGAGAATCAAACCGGGTTGCTAGGCGAGCTCTCTACCACTGAGCCACAATCCCAGCCCTAGTTGGAAATTTTTTCCTACCAAATTCTGCCATTGTCCAGTTTTGCCTTTAAAACAAACTTTAATATGTTAAAGCCAACTCTAAACCCAGGTTATTGTCAATAAAGGAACAAAATGTATGGAGAACTATCTTGCCTTTCTCTCTTTTATATCTTATTTCTTTCAAATAAAATATCCAAGTTTGTCTTTATTAACATGTTTAGTTCTTTTTTAGCTTCAGAGTTCCTTTTTTAGAACTTGAATTTTAGAGTTCCCAGTAAGTAGGTTACAGAAATTAAGTAATATCACATGGGTAGAATTGAAGCTGATGTCAGTAAAGAGAATGGAATATTAGTAGTTTTATGCAAGTATTCATTTTATTCTCCTAAATCATTTGTTTGAATTAATGTTGCCTTATTTTAAAAATAATCAAAGTTTAAAGCTAATGCTGCCTAAAATTATAGGCAAGAAACTATGTGACTTGTATTAATATGAAGTACTTTTGAGAGGAAATTTGTAATTTATGCAATGCTCTTTCCTACTTCTAGTCAAACTGTACAATAAAATAAAGGTGCAACATAATCCACAGAAAATATGAGTGGATTTTATCCTTTGCAGGAATACCTGTTTTACTTGAAGGACTCTGAATTCTGTTTTACAAGCTATTCTCAGGCAAAAAACTTTGGCTTCTATTATATCGTGTCTTAATACTCTTACTGTAGAGAGATAATATGGTAGTTGTCATGAAGATGCTCTTGTTTAGTGGGGATGGGTATCTTGCTTTTGCAGCACTTGACAAATAGTGCTAGATATATATGTCTAGAATCTAGCAAAATGTAAAAATACAGCAAATTTTCTTTATCTGTTTTTTTTTTTTTTTTTTAATAATTTCAGGTTTCCTCTACATGACAAAGAAAGACTTGAAAAGTGGTTAAAGAATATGAAACGTGATTCTTGGGTTCCTAGTAAATACCAGTTCCTATGTAGTGACCATTTTACTCCTGACTCTCTTGACATCAGATGGGGTATTCGTTATTTAAAACAAACTGCAATTCCAACAATATTTTCTTTGCCTGAAGACTATCAGGTATTGGAGTGGGGGCGGTAATGCTGAGCATGGTGACACATCATAGGGTGGCAGGTGATGGGTACAGAGAGTAAGAGGGAAAGATAACTTTTGGGAAAATGAATACTTGAGGAAAAGGGACACTATTTTGCACTTTTACTAAAAGTAATGTAGTTTTTAAAAATTTAAATTATGAAGTGTAGTTTAAGAAACAGAAGATAATGTATACAATCTTAAGTTATTAACATAAATTAATAATAAGTTAAGCTTTTTTGTTGGGTGTTTTAATGGTTTGAAATGTTTTATATATTGAATGTGCTTAATGCTTTTCAAAAAACATTTTAAGATATATTTAAATCATATGTTTAGAGTATTTTTTTTAACTAAACAAATGTGCTTGCCCAGCATAGTGCCTAAAGTTACAATTAAGTAGTCATGACTAATTAATAAGAGAATAAGTCTTTTTAGAATTTGAAAATATTATTTTGTAGGGAAAAGACCTCTCCAAAAAAAAATCTCAGAAGAAAAAATTGGAAGAGAAAGAAGTGTGCCTAAAAGCCAGGTCAGAAGAATCATTTACATCAAATGAGGCAAAGAATATTACAGTTAACACAGATGTACTTCCTGAACATGCAGAATTGCTTGATTCATCTGCCTTGGTGAAGCCAACAGCTCCAAAGCCAGGAAGCTTACAAAATAAAGTATTAACTCTTAATCTAGTTAAGCAAGACACTGAAAAACTGAAATCTACCCTGGAAAAATCAATTAACCAAGATTTAGGTTTAAGAGGATTTCATACATCTTTTGAGAACGAAAATTCTACAACTATTACTTTGACAACTTCAGATTCAGAAGTTAGTCACCAGTCTTTGGAAAGCCAAGAAGTACTTGAAATAACAACCAATCATCTTGCTAATCCAAACTTTACAAATAATTCCATGGAAATTAAATCACAGGAAAATCCATTCTTATTCAGCACAGTTAATCAAACAGTTGAAGATATAAACACAAATAAACAATCTGTTATTGCCATTTTTGTGCCCACAGAAAATTCTAAACCTGTAGTTAATTCCTTTATACCTGCCCCCAAAGAAACCATGGAAATGGAAGACATAGACACTGAAGACTCCTTATATAAGAATGTAGATCATGGGGCAGAAGTTTTACAAATTGAACATTCTTATTGTAGACAAGACATAAATAAGGAACATCTTTGGCAAAAAGTCTCTAAACTACATTCAAAGATAACCCTTCTAGAGCTACAAGAGCAACAAACTCTAGGAAGATTAAAGTCTTTGGAAGCTCTTATAAGCCAGCTAAAACAGGAAAACTGGTTATCAGAAGAAAATGTCAAGATTATAGAAAACCATTTCACAACATATGAAGTCACTATGATATAAAGAAGTTTCAAAGCTAAACCAAATTTTTTTTTTCCAGCTAAACCAAATTTCCTGTAAAGTGAACTTTTTCCTATATAATGTTCTCATCTTGATGAAGTTACAAAAGTGCTCTAATATCATGAACTGCATCCTATTCTTAAAATGCTCATTAATAAGAAAAATAGTTGTTGTGAAGAAGAGAAAAATAGTTATATTATTGGGTAGTTTCCCAAATTAAAATATAGTAAATAGATAATAAGTCAGTAATAGGAGACCAATGATATGGTCAAAACACCCCAAAATAGATGAGGTTGGTTCTACCACTGACACATGACATGACCAAAGTACTTATCAAGATTGTAAAATAATCCCTAATTTGTAAAATAAGGGTCCTTACTAGAACTCAGTTGGTTTCTTTGTAGTCCCTTCCCTTTGTATTTATTGATACTTTTATTAAAACAGTTTTTCTATAAGATTATATGTACTTATATAATAGAAATTGGGGAGAATTTGATATTCACTATTATTGCATTCTCTGACCTTTTAGCTATAGTTAGGTATCTTACATAAAGGAAAATATGGCTATTCTAATTTTTATTCAGTTGAACTCAGCTTTTAGGAGAGGTACCTTAAACTTGAAAGAATATATATTTCAGTACCTTATATATAGCAGACCGTGTTTAAGTCATTTAAGTTTTTTAACATCCTTATTTATAAAATTATATTTATAAACCAAAAACATAGGTTAATTTTAAATATATATATGTATATTATAGAAATTATAGTCTGTATCTATTTCTTAATAGGTATAGCTTTTAAAGTATATGCTTGTATCATTTTTTAAATCCAAAATAATAGAGTAATACTTTATTATATATTCCCACGTATGTATATTTTATTAAAATTTATAAGCAAATTATAGATAAGTGATGATGTCCTTAGGAAAACAAAGTTTTTCTCTTGGGAAAGAGAAGTGTTGGTGATATAAATAAAAATAAAGTTTATATCTGCATGAGCTAAGAAATATAAATGTAAAAGCAAAGTCGTTTTGGTAACAACCCAAATGTGAACAAGAGACAATATGTTCTTTAATATCTGTTAAAAAATAAAAAAATACTGCTATCTAAAAGGATGATTTTGAGAATTCTATGAGGTAACACATAATTTTTGGACCTGGAAAATAGGAGGTGCTCAATAATTATTAGTTAACTGAATAGCTGATCATTTTGTTAATGTGGTAATTATTTTTATTATATTTCAGTTAAGTTTTACGCTAATAAAATTAATTGGTATTTGATAATGTGTTTGCTAATTATAAAAAAATCAGAACTATCTTATTAAATGACCATGGTGGGGAAAACTTAAGTATTCCCATATTGCATATTTCTGATACTTAAAGTGAATAGTACAGATAAAAATAACAAGTCACAAAATATTATTTTAACTTAGTTTAAACTTAATAAAGTATAAGTATTTATTTTCATGGCTTTCATATATACATATACACACATATACATACATACATATATATGCACATACTTGAATCACTAATACTGGAGGACTTGCGCTTTGTGCATGCTAGGCAAGTGCTCTACTGCGAAATTCACAACCCTTGCCTTTTTATAAATAATTGAAGATACTCTCAACCTAACCCAGCTAACCTCTAAATTAATATTTTCAGATTCTGGCCTACATTATTTCCTATTTGGACTATTACAGAAGCCTCTTAGCTAATCTTGCCTATGTTTTCAGTCTTCTATTTCCATATTATCTTGGATTCTGCTGTTATTTTTTTAACCTAAATTATAAATCTATCACCCACCCACCCCATAACTTCTAGCTCAGACATCTCACATTACTCACTAATACCTATAAGATAAAGCCAAAGTTATTACTGTTATATCTGATTCTCTGTAACTTTGTTTATCCTGTGATCTACCTACACTGAATTTCTTAGCATTTTGCAAGGATGCCAGACATGCATCTGTCCCTGTGTCTGCTTGCTTTATTCCCTCAACCAGTCTGTCAAAATTATATTTCAACATTGGTGGACTTTTTTCCTACCTGCTTATCTTCCAACCTGAGGATTTCATCACAAGCTTCATTGAGAAAATCAAAACAATCATAAAACACCCCTGATAGGGACTGAATTGTGGCCTCGTATACATATTTTGAAGCGCATCTATATTTGGTCATAGGGCATTTAAGGAATTAAAGTTAAATGAGGGGATATGGGTGGGGTCTTGATTCAAAGGGTTAGTGTGCTTACAGGAAGAAATACCAGGAAACTATTCTCCCTATATTGGGACACAGCTACAATACAGCAGTCTGCAAGCCCTCGTGAGAACCTGACCGTGCTTGGCAACCTGACTTCAGACTCCCAGGCTCCAGATTGGTGAGAAATTTTTGTTGAAAAAAGCCACCCAGTGTATGGTGTTTGGGCAGCCCAAGCTAAAATGCCTTTATAATCCAAAACAATGAGCTGTATTTGTTACAATGAATAAACCAGATCCGATGTATCAACATAAACCCAAACAGTATTCCAAAAAGAGTAAGTTGCAAAAATTTGAAAACTGTGTACTGCTTATTTATAATTAAATACACAAAATAGTAATATAGATTGTGTTACTATATACATACTATATTGCATATGTAGCAAAAATAAAAGTACTGTTCAGTGGGGAGGCAAGAAGAGATGATGGGAGATTTTGTTTCATTTATTTTAAAAAGCTGAATAAAAATATCAAAATGTTAATATTTAAACAATGATAGATACACATCTGCTTTATTACTCCATGTTTTAAATGTCTCAAAGTTAAAAAAAAATTACATACTTTAGTTAAAATGACAAAAGGGTGTGTTACCCTTTTTATGAAATTAAAGATTTAAGGCTTCATTCTATTTTGCTATTGTTACTCTCTGGTTTAAGACCAGAGATGTGGATGGAGGGAGATTACATAGTGAAAGAATTGATTTGAAATCAATAAACATGTATTTGTTAGAGTAATGCTGTCCCCCTCCAAAGATGTAACGTGGATGTTATCTCACATGGTAAAAGGTACTCTACAGATGCAATTAAGGTTACAGACCTTGAGATGGGAAGCTTATCCTGTATTATCTAACTGGATATAGTCTGATCATGAGTCCTTTAAAGGTGAGAACCTTTACGCATGAAGTCAAAGAAAAATGCACATGAAACCCAACTCATCTAACTAGCTTTGAAAATGGAAGAATAGACTGCAAGCCAAGGAACATGGCAATATCTAGAAGTTAGAAACAGCTCTCATTTTATAGACAATAAGAAAATGATAACTTAAGTCCTACAACCAAAGGGAACCAAATTATGCCAACAATTCAAATAAACAAGACAGTTTCTCTCCTAGAGACTTTAGAAAGGAACACACTCTGCCAACACCTTGATTTTAGTCTAGTGAGACCCATACCTGGTATCTAACCTATAGAACTATAAGGAATTTATGTTGTTTCAAGCCACTAAGGTGAGGTGATTGTTAACTCAGCAATAGTAAAATAATATGGTCACAATCTGAGATTCAACTTTATTTACTTAGTTTACTGAGGACTCAGCTTTTTTACTGAAATACAAGTAGTGCTTTATTCAGAGGTTGTATTTAATAACATCGCATATGCAAATATGATTTGTAAACTAAAAAGCTATAGAAATGCCAGCTAGTAACATTGTTGTTTGATTATTCTTTGTAATGGTCTTAGATTAAAAACAAAAAAATATATTTGTATTCTTGTGTTTATACATACAGACTTTATTACTGTTCTCCTCTGAGAATGAAAAAAAAAATTGTAATCATTCCTCAATATTTTGCTACTGTGGAAACTCACAGTCATGATCCAGATATGAGAATTGGCTAGAGAAATTCAATTCTTGTCACTAAGGCAAAAAAAAAAAAAAAGTCACAGATTTGCTACTAAAACATGCATTCTAAAACCAAGATTTCCTAAATTATAGAATTAGAAAGTTTCAAACTCTGTGAGCCTCCTAAAAATTATCAGAGTATTTTTCAGAATTTGTATGGAAGGAAGTAGGGAAGATAAGATGAATGGATGGCTGAAAGAGAGGAAGATTCCATAAAAGGAAGGAAAGGAGAAGGAAGGGAGGAAGGACAGCAGATGGACATATAAATGTATTTGGTTTGACAACTGTGCTTTCCTAGGAAATAGCTCAAGACTGTGAAGGAGAAATCAGGTGAAGATTCTTCCTCAATCCCCTCAATCTGCAGGAGCAGAAGAGGAAATCATCTTTGTGAATTGAGAGTCTGGATTTCTAACCCTCATTTTAGTAAGACTTTCATTACTAATGGATCTTCATCAGTTACAAGATGTCAAGAAACAATTAGTGTTTGAACATGCTCGTTGCCAAATCCAGATTTGTGGCAATACAAAAGATACTATTATAGAGTTTTCTCCCCAAATTTAGAGCATGTTTTTGCCAGCAAATGAATTCATTCCCACCATTGCCATGGCACATGTGTGAGATTTCAGCCAATGATCAAAGCAAGTCTAATCATGCTAAAGATTTGAATTAGGGTTCTTTCTGCTGTCAGAAAGTCCAGTTCAGGAAGGGGCATAAGGAAGACTAAATAATCTTAACAAGAATGGCCCAAGAATCCAGAGATAGGAGTTGTAGCTCAGCTGTGCCTCATGATAATTGCCACTGAGAAACATCTAAAAGAGCAAGCAGTTCCTTCATGGCAACTACCTCCTAAAGGGCATTTGTTCCCCATCCCCGCTCCCAGCCAAATCTTATAATCTGAATTCATAAACAGGGTCCCTGGGTTTGACTACCTTGTGTACTTTAGCTTTTTGAATTCCAATATTAATTAGTTCAGTCATTCTGTCTTTCAATTCCAAATTCCCAACAGAATGATCCACTTGACCCACTGTACATTTTTAAATGGGTGAAACTCTAGTAAACCTATGAATTGGCATCACTTGAGTCAAGTCTTATAGGTTGCAGTTGCATCCAGTAAATAGTGTGGGGAAGGGTCACATGGAACAAAAGAGACCATGCTACCTCACTAAAACTTTGAGTAGTAATTTACCTTGGAGGTAAATTACTACTCAAAGGTAAATTATTCAAAGGAGGCTGTTGGATGGCAACCAGCAAACTTCTTTGGTTCTGTGCAGCAATAAAATATGAACTACATATGATGATGTTTGTATAAATTACCTTTCCCCTGATAGCAAGTTCCTCTAGCTTCATCCTTCCCTGAGCTTGTAACAGTCCACTAAAACTTCTTCTCACAGAAGAACCGGGCAATACCAAAGTAGTTTTAAAGCTAATAAAAACTAATAAACTAAATAGTTCTAATATAAAGCTACTATCCTCCCCAAGTTTGAAATAAATAACCTGAAAATGTTAATAGAAAAATATATATATTTGATATTTCAACAAAACTAGCTCTAAATATTGATCTCATTTTATTTACAATTTATTTCATAGAAACCTTAAGGACAATCTGTTACCGGTGATTTTGTTCCAAGTTTCTAAAGTTTAGCTTTTTGATAGTGTCTCTGTAGCATATAACACAAATAGTATACAATGTCTAATATGGTAACCCATTGTTCTCCTGCATCATTAGTAAATTTGTCTTCTTTCCATGAATTCTGTATCTTCTGGTGTTAGTAGAGAAACATTTTCTTATATTTTCATATTACAGAGAATTCATTTTCTAAAATAGATATTTCTGGATCCTACATCTTTGGCTATAATATTGCCTCTATCTCATATATCTGTGGTGTGAAATTAACTTGTTAAAGTTCTAACTTTTCCATGTATGATTGTATTTCTCTATTCAATTCCTTCTTTAGGTATTATAGTACAGAACCATATTTTTGTCAGCATTGCATACATTCAAAAAAATCTATCTGATTGCATACACTCAAGTAATGAAAACAAATGAGTATTTCACTTTAGAAACAAACTGACCAATTCTAAAGTATATGAAAATTTAAGTGTTCTTATAAATATATTCTAAACATCTGTGTATATTTTAACTTGGACAATATTTAACAAAATGTATAAATTATGTTGTGTGAACTCTCAACATATTATTTCCCATACTTAATCTATTTTGGTGGGGGGTGCTGGAATATTGAGCCCAAGAGTGCTCTACCACTGATGCTCTACCATCCCAGGTTTTTTTTTTTCTTTTTCTTTCTTTCTTTTTTTTTTTTTTTTTTTTTTTTTTTTTGTCTCACTAAGCTGTTGAGGGGCTCACTAAATTGTTGAGGCTGACCTTGAACTTGCACTTCTCCTGTTCTAGCCTCCAGAGTCACTGGGATTACAGATGTGCACCACCACACCTAGCTTCATTTCTTTTTAATACCATATCACATTACCTAAGAAGATTAAAAAAAACTATTTTTATTGCCTAAGAACTATACACAGATTGCATTGTTTAATATTCAGGGGAAAATACATGACTTTTAAAAATTGGAAGTTAAGCACAGTGACACATACCTGTAATCTGAGCAGCTTGGGAAGATGAGGCAGGAGATCACAATTCAAAGCCAGCCTCAACAACTTAGTGAGGACTTCATCAACTTAGTGACACCCTCCTTCTAAATAAAATATAAAAAAGGGCTGATGAAGTGGCTCAGGGTTAAGGGCCTCTGGGTTTAATCCCTGATACAAAAAAAAAAAAAATGGAAAAAGTACCTTAAACTATAAATTGTCCTTAAAAAGGTAGGAAATTTTAATTGATTGATAAAGTGGACTTTTAAAGATATCTTGGATTGAAAACATGGTTTTTGTCCTTAAAGGGGTGCATGTATGCCCTTTAAAATGATTTAAATATTATTTTCACTTTAGGAATTAAAACCTAGGCTGTTCTCTTTTTTCTATTGAAAGATGTTAAAATTTTATTGTTTTAAGTAATCAATGAGTTTGACCATTTTTTTTAGAGAGAGAGAGAGAAAATTTCAATATTTATTTTTCAGTTTTTGGCGGACACAACATCTTTGTATGTGGTGCTGAGGATCGAACCCAGGCCGCATGCATGCCAGGCAAGCGTGCTACAGCTTGAGCCAAATCCCCAGCCCCAAGTTTGACCATTTTTAATGGCAACTAAGGAGAACAATTGCACTCTGGTAGACAGGCTTTAAAAATGTGAAGTCCAGCATTTTACATTTCAGCCATCTAATAAGATTCTTCAAGTGAAAACTTTTAATGATAAATGACTATGGATGTGTAGTAGAGGCAAAAATAAAGCCTAAAAAGAAATACGAATGGTCAGCAGATACATGAAAAAATATTCCAAATCTCTAGCAATTAGAGAAATGGAAATTAAAACTACACTGAGATTCCATCTCACTTCAGTCAGAATGACAATTGTCAAGAATACAAATAACAATAAATTTTGGCAAGGATTTGGGGTAAAAGTTTCACTCATACTTTAAGGGTGGGATAGCAAATTGGTGCAACCACTCTGGAAAGCAGTAGAGCGATTCCTCAGAAAACTTGGAATGGAACTATCATTTGACCCAGTTATCCCACTCCTCTGTATATAGCCAAAGGATTTAAAATTAGCATACTACAGTGATGCAGCCACATCAATGTTTATAGTAGCTCAGTTCACAATAGCTAAACCATGGAACCAGTCTAGGTGTCCTTCAACAGATGAATGGGTAAAGAAAATGTGGTATCTATACACAATGGAATATTACTCAGCCATAATAAAGAATGAAATTTATGGAATTTGCTCGTAAATGGGTAGAACTGGAGACTATAATGCCAAGGGAAACAAGCCAGTCCCCAAAAAACAAAGGCCAAACAGTTTCTCTGATATGTGGAAACTATCACACAATATAAGAGGGGAGAGGGAGAGGATAAAAGTTCATTGATTAAACAAAATGGAATGAAAGGACATGGGGGAGGGATGGGAATAAGATAGTGGAATGAATCGGTCATAATTTTCCTATGTTCATACATGAATATACCATAAAACTACATATCATGTACAACTGCAAGAATGGGATCCTAATAAGAAAAAGTTATATTCCATGTATGGATGTCAAAATATACTCTGTCATGTATCGTGTATATCTAAAAATAAATAAAATAGAATCAAATTTACATATTATTTTCCCATGATCCAAAAGGACACTTCATTAGTTTATTTTCTTACATATAGTAATTTGAATATTAGAATTTATTTCCCAAAAATTGTGAAATAGCATTGTTTTGTAAGAATTCTGTATGGAATTTATCCAGGCTGCTTTGTATATGTGTCAATTTTTCTTTTAGTCACTGTAAAAGAAATTGTGCTAGGCAACTCATAAAACACATACTTTGGAGTATGAAAATCACATAGCTGAACTGGAATTTTTTTTACTTAGTTGTAGATGGACGCAATACCTTTATTTATTTTTATGTGGAGCTGAGGATTGAACCCAGTGTCTTACACATGCTAGTACGGTACGCACTCTACCACTAAGTCACAATCCCAGCCCCTGAACTGGAATTTGTGTATTCAAATCTAGAATAATAGCTTTGCCATTTCTGCATTTTAGGATTTTAAAGAATATGTAAAGAGCTTTATACTTTTGTAAAACTGACAAAGGTCAAATGTAAGGTATTATTGCCCTGAGCAGTGGTGTTCAAATTTGGGGGTGTCATTTATCTCTTTCCTAATTTAAGAGGAAAATTAAATTTTTCCTAATTTAATAGGAAATTTTCATAATTTTTACAGGAACAAATGCCTATCCCACAAAACTTCGTATTAAATTTTAGGGGATCCAATGACCTTCCTGGAGGCCTCTGATAGTATAGATCTCAAGTTACAAAACCCTAGTCTGGAAGCAATGCTATTTTATCTTTAGTAGAGCCTGGTTATAACATGCTAGGAGAGATTTAAGTAGCATTATTAGTGCTGTAGTTCAAGTTACTTTTTAAATACAGTCTGTGTGAATTATGAGTCAATAATACAGTCATGAGGCTGCAAATTGGTTAATTTATATACTCACTGTCTCACTGTGGAGCTAGAATTAGACCCAGCAAAATAGTTTCTGAACTATTAGTTTAGTAGGTGCTATTGTTCACTTCACAAATATTCATGGAACTCTGACACTGTAAAAGAAATTGTGCTAGGCAACTCATAAAACACTTATACTTTGGGGTATGAAAATGTATGCTGGAGGTATGAAAACAAAGAAGGAATAATAATAGATAGCGGGTAACAGGAATATAACAGAATTAAGTAAAGGGAAATGATAGACTAAATAAGAAGGATATTTTGAAGGGAAAATGAAGACTTTCTACATAAAATGATGAGTATAAGAGATGAAGAATGAATAAAACTGATTCCACAGATTTTACACATACACTTTAAGGATGTGGTTAGTGCAATGAACTTTCCTTTTAGAACCACCTCCATTGTGTTCCAGAGACTTTAATATGTTATGTTGCTCTTCTCATGTACTCAAAGTATTTTTTATTTCATCCCTGGTTTCTTCTGCTATCTATTGGTCATTCAATAGTGTATTATTTAGTCTCCAGGTGTTAGAGTAGCTTCTATTATTTATTTTATCATTGATTTCTAACTTCATTCCATATTATCTGATAGAGTGCAAGTCACTATCTCAATTTTTTTATATCTGCTAAGAGTTGCTTTGTGGCCTAAGATGTGGTCTATTTTAGACAAGTACATATGTGCTGCTGAGAATAAAGTGTATTTAATCATTGATGGATGAAATATTATGTATAAATGTCTGTTAAGTCTAATTTATTAATTTTATTTTTTAGTTCTATAGCTTCTTTATTTAGTTTCTATTTGAAAGATCTATCCAGTGATAAGATAGGCATGTTAAAGTCATTGAGTATTATTGTGTTGTGGTCTATTTGATTCTTGAAATTGAGAAGGGTTTGTTTGATGTACATAGATGCTCCATTGTTTGGGGCTTAAATATTTATGATTGTTATGTCTTGTTGATGTATAATTCCCTTAAGCAGTATGAAATGCCCTTCTTTGTCCCTTTTTATTAATTTTAACTTGAAGTCTACTTTATATGATACGAGGATAGAACCTAGTGCTTGTTTATGAGACCCATGTGAATTCTATGTTCTTTCTGATCCTTTTATCTGCAGCCTGTGGATGTCTTTGCCTATGAGGTGAATCTCTTAGAGACATCGTATTGCTGCATCATGTTTTTAATCCAATCTGCTAATGTATGTCTTTTGATTGATGAGTTTAGACAATTGACATTCAGTGTTATTATTGAGAAATAATTCTTATTCCCTGTCATTTTGATTTATGTCTGGTTTTTAATTTGAATTAGTTAATCCTTTGACTATTCTTCTAGTGTAGTTCCTCCTTTTCCTGGTTTTCAGTTTTATTTTTCATTTCTTCTTCATGAAATATTTTATTGAATATGATTTGTAGTGCAGACTTTCTAGTTGTGAATTCTTTTAACTTTTATCATAGAATTTTTTTTTTCATCATCAATTCTGAAGCTTAATTTTGCTGAGTATAGTATTCTTGGCTGGCATCCATTTTCTTTCAGAGCTTGGTATATATTATTCTAAGACCTCCTAGTTTCAGGATCTGCATTGAGAAATCAGCTGAGATCTGGATTGTTTTTTCCTTTAAATGTTACCTCTCACTTTTTTTCTGAAAGCCTTTAAAATTCTATTCTTATTCTGTATGTTAGGCATTTTCATAATCACATGCCTTGATGTGGGGTTATTGTGATTTTCTACATTTGGAGTCCTGTAAGCCTCGTATATTTGATTTTCCATTTCATTCTTAAGGTTTGGGAAATTTTCTGATATTATTTTATTGAAAAGATTGCATATTCCTTTGGTCTGCATCTCTGAACCTACATCCTGACAAATCTTGTATTTGGCCTTTTCATTTTATCCCACATCTCTTGAAAGTTTTTTTCATGGTCTCTTAACATTTTTTCTCCATGGTCAACTTTATTTTCAAGATTATATATTTTGTCTTCACTGCCTAAAACTTTTTCTTCCAAGTGGTCTAGTCGACTGTTGATGATTTCCACTGACTTTTTAATCTGGTATCCCTAGTTTTTCACTTCAAGGATTTCTGCTTGAATTTTTTTTTCAGAATCTTCATCTATTTATATAAATCTTTCACAGCCTGCATTTTCTCTATGATTTCATCCTTACATCATCCTTTACCTCACAGATCAGATTAACTATGAACATTCTAAATTCCTTCTTTGACATTTCTTCCAGTGTAGTTTTGATGGATTCTGTTATTAGAGTATCTTGGTTTGTTTGGGGTGATTTGTTCCCTTGCTTCTTCTTGTCATTTGTGTGTCTACCCATTTAACAGTATGGAGCTGAGTTTCTACCCTATGGACTGATAGTGTCCCTGAAGGTTTTCAATAATTAACAGTTTAGGAGGTGATGAATAATAACAACAATGAGTGCAGACAATATACAGCATTAAACCAAATAGTTCCCGGTATAATATCTACAATATCAGTTGTCACAATAAACAGAAATGATGTGATCAGTTATTGCCCACAGTAAAAAGAGAATGCAAAAGGTTTACAATTTTGAATGGTGAAGAGGGTGAGAACAGAGGAGAGATAATAGAAGTAAAAAAAATTAAAGGAAGAGTAAAAGAGAGAATAAAACAGATTGGCTGTTAGCAGAAGAAAAGAGAATCAAGAGAAACAAATAAGTGGGAGAAAAAAATACAAAACCAAACCAAATTATAGTAGTCAAACATCCTAGTCTTCAAAATACTGATCCATGAAAAAAACTGCCTTCAAAAATTTCTAAAAATGAGAAAAAAGAAATATGAAGCCAGGTATGATGGCACATGCCAGTAATCCCAGCAACTTGAGAGGCTGAGGCAGGAGGATTACAAATTCAAAGCCAGCCTCAGCAATTTAGTGAAGCCATATGCAACTTAGTAAGGCCCTGTCTCAAAATAAAACATAAAAAGGGCTGGGGATGTGGCTCAGTGATAAAGTGTCCCTGTGTTAAATCCCCAGTGCCAAAAGAAAAAAGAAAAAAAAAAAAAAAAAGATGACTATAAGTGTCCATGAACCATTTAGGTCACAATTGAAGAGAAAATAATATAGAAAAAAAAGTAAATTTAAAAAATAAAAATTAAAAAAAAATCTTGATAAAATGTTAAAGAAACTTTTCTGTTAGAGTTCAAAAGATTCTCAGCAGCGTTAGGTGGATTTCTAGAGTATGAGAGGAAATCCCGTAGGCAGAGCTTGTAGAAGCAGGGTTTAGGCTTAGGGTAGGCTCCAGGTTATTTGTTGAATGGCAATTGGTCTGAAGATTTTAAATCAGCACACCTCCAAAGCCCAGCAATTGCCAGCCCATGCTGGAAGACTACACCCCAGGCATCTTCCCTCTATCACTCATGGACCCTGTGTTTCCTGGTCTCTCAGGTTCAGTCTCCAAACTCAGTCAGTCCCAGCCTCTGCCCTTTCCAAATCCCTGGCCAGGAGCAGGCACTTCTTTCCCAGCCAGACCTGAGAGCCACCAGACTCAAGGAGGAGGGGTGACTTCGATTTACCCTGTGTAAACCCCTCCATGTTTAATTTTCTCCTGGTCATTTAGGCACACTCTGTGTTGACCAGAGTGGGTTTGCCAGGCCTGTATTTCAGGCCAAGCTCGAGTTTTCCAGGAATTGGCTCCCCAAGCTGCTGGCTGCTGTGCTGTGACTGCAAAATGGCTCCTTTCTCTGTCCTCTGTGGACAAGTGGGAGAGATGTGGCATCTTTCCAAACAAGCATATTGTGCAGCATACCTTTTAGGTTAGTCCAGCAATGTCTTTGATCTCTGACCTCTCTGTACCCAGACAAGCCACAAGCCTCCTAAAAATGTGGGTACCTTTAATTCCTTTATCCCTCCACTTTTTTTTTTTGGGGGGGGGGGACTGCTTTGGCAGGTGCCATCAGTGGCGGCAGCAGCTGTGGTGCTGGGAATTTCTTCTTTCTTTTATTATATCCAACCTCCTGAGTCTCTGATCTGCTTTGAATGTCCAAAATTAATTCCCAGTACAGTCCTTTATTTTTTCACCCACCTTGCTAAGAAGCTGCCTGTCTACTTTCTTGATTTCATGCCACTGAGCAGCCAGGAATCTGCCATCTTGAAACCTCCATCACAAGTTTGATTCTTGTTTCTTGGTTTCTGAAACATAATTTTAAAAAAGCAATGAAGCAGAAGCCAATTTCAGAGAGAGCCTAATCTTAAGTGTTTTGTTTTGTTTTGGCTTAGTGCATGGTTCAGGTTTTCCATTATTAAAAATGTGTGGTGTTTAAATACACACAATGAACTAGAATATCATAAATGTGAAATGAGGTTAATTTTATTGAGCTTGCAACCTTGGTTAGTCTAGATGAAAATGAATTTACTGGCATTAGACTAGAATGTACCTGAACCATGAAGACGTCAATCAATTCACTAGTGTGGTATTAAAATGTGAAAACGTGCTTTTGAGAAGTGAGGAATGACAGGCAAAGGACAATTTTTAGATTATTCAAATAATCCTAGGAAAGTCTTTCAGTAATAAATGTCTATCATTCTTTGGAACATTAAGTAATATGTTAAATAAATATTTATTTTGCCTTGTTAAAATGTGCTTAGCCAGGCGTGGTGCCACATACCTATAATCCAAGCAGCTCTGAAGGCTAAAGCAAGAGGATTACAAGTTCAAGGTCATCCTTAGCAAATTAGCAAGACCCTGTCTCAAAAATAAAACTTACAAAAAGAGCTGAAAATGTTATTTGGTAGTTAAGGACCCCTGTGTTCAATCCCTGGTACCAAGAAATTTTTTAAAAATCAAGTAAGATGACGTTGAGGGTCTGAAACAACATTCAGCACATCCACTTCCAGGCCATCAATTTTGTTTCCTGAATTTGGGAAATAATAAAATGCAAAGGAACCAATGTTATATGACATAGGAGGGAAATAGATCTGGTACTCAGAAAACTCAAGAATCCAGCTTGTGGGGGGGCCGGGGTTGTGGCTCAGTGGTAGAGCACTCGCCTCGCCACATATGCAAGACCCTGGGTTCGATTCTCAGCACCACCTACAAAAATAAACAAATGAAATAAAGGTGTTGTGTCCAACTACAACTAAAATTTTTTTTTAAAACTCCTGCTTGCTTTGGTAATATAATTTAGTCTCTTCTGTGGGTATGTAGAAGTACATTACTGTGCACATTTCTAACAGCATAGAAATTCATTTTTAAAGAAGAGTTCTGTAAACAAAACCATTTTAATAAGATAAAGAGAACACCAAAGTCAGCTCATGTCATACAAAGCAATATTCATTTCTTAGCAATAGCACTATACGAAGTAAAGAGACACCCTATTAAAAATAGAGACTAGGGGCTAGGATTGTGGCTCAGTGGTAAAGCGCTCGTCTAGCACTTATGAGGCTCTGGGTTTGATCCTCAGCACCACATAAAAATAACATAAAGTTCATTGCGTATACCTACAACTAAAATATTTGTTTTAAAAAAATAAAGAGAATAGAGATCACTCTGGTTTTAAAACTACTGCATGGCATAGGAGAATTTGCTTCCAAACCCCAATAAAATAGTTCCACACAGCTCCTCTTTCATCCTCCTCTTACTCTTCCTCCTTTAATCTGTGACAAAACTGAAATCAGAACTTTGGGGGTTTGGGTGTGGGTAAGGGTTCTGCTTATCACAAACCAGTTCAAATATCATCTCTTCCATGTGGTAATTCCCCACTATTTTATACTCACCATGAGGGAAATGTAGAAGGGATTAGGCAACCAGGGCAAGATCATGAGTGAGGAAGTAGTTGGGGGCAGAACAAAGTAGCATGTGGATACAAGCGAGGGACCCAATCAGACAGACACCTCTGTACTCATGTTCCTAAGCAGGGGATCCAATAGAAAAACTAAAACAGATGCATGGAGGGGCACCAATCAATAATAGTGAGGAGTATGTGGACACAGGAGGATATAAGGAAAGGAGGAAATTCCAGAGACCATAAAAAGAACAGGACAAAACTCACTGGATTCCCATGTAGCTCTGGGACCCCTTCTCTTTGGAGAGGACTCTCTCTCTCACTTTTGCAATAAACCTGCTACTTGCTCACTAAATCTGTATTCTGTTTAATTCTTTGCTGAATGTAGACAACAAACCAAGACAGTAACATCTAGTTGGTTGTTCATGCCTCTATCTTCACATACTCTATTGATATCATTGTTTTAAAATTATATCAATTAACATTATTCTAAATCATATTTTATTGTAATTGCCCTTTTATGTGTACCTCTGTGATTATACTGCAAGCTCCTAAAAGGTAGAAGCCAGAACTTGCTTATCTTTGGTACCTAAAAGGGCTTCAATTGTTTGTGGGAAAACACCAGAATAATCTGCTATTTCTTGTGGTTATATTTAATTGATAGAGGTTGATAATGTGAATTGTGTTATGCTCAGATCTAGTTAGTTTAAATACTGTAAACACTATAATCCTCAATCTGTACTGGTTTTCTGACCCTAATATTATCTCAATGGTACCTAACAGCAAGTAGAGAAGAGGCTATACAAATTAGGACTTCAAAAGATGTAAGAACTTTAGAAAAATAAAGAGAAAAGCAGGCTTCTGTTTCAGGGTTTAAAAGCCTTGAGACCCAACTCAGAAAGTCATGAAATATTTACTTCAGGACTCCTGTTTGCAATATGTAGAATGACTTAAAAAAAATAGAACTTAAAAAAAATTAAAGCAGTAAGCAGTACTAAGTGATTTATTGCCTGTTACTAAATCTTCCCTGTATTTGATTTATCTAATTTCTAAGTTGAATTTTTTAAGTCAAGTCTTTGATATTTTTTCTAAATGGATATTTTTCTAAACAATTATTTTCACCTAGTATGCTTTATCTCTTGGTTTGGATTTTATTCTGTGAAGCTTAAACTCTACCAAAATTTATTGTTCATCTCCACAGAGTTAAAAATGTTTTTAAAAAATGCTAATAAATATTTCAGTTAAGATTTTCACAATTGAACCCAAAGCAAATGAAGTGTAATTTGAGGCTTACAGAGAACGTGCCATTCTATCTTACTGCCGTGGACAATTTGTTGCTAACTCCCTAGAAGTGACATGTATTCTTTTTTATAATTGTTCTAGAGACTATACTCATCTATTTAGACACTTTCATGACACTTTAACACAGTGTAGACTTTTTAAATGCTACATCTTCATGAATAATGCTATGCTTCATTTACTGGTCTTCCTAAATCTTGTATCAATTCATTTTATGGAATAATTCAGCTGTTTTTGTCATTCTTAGTAGTGTGTGTCTTTGTTTAAATGTAGCCACAAGTTCCACATAATTTATGGTAATCTATATTTCTCTAAGTAGGACAAAAATGAAACTTAATATAATTTGGTGGTTTTTTTTTTCAGCTGATTCATGTTTTCAGTCAGGTTGTTTGATTGTGCTGTCTTTCTAAATTTGTTTTACTGCACTTCAAATGTGAGTTTTAAAGAGAATCTGTGGAAAGTTTGTTTTACATGAATTTTTTTACCTCTTTCTTTTTTTTTAACCTGTTTTATGTAAATGTCCTGCTAAAGAAGATTCTTGGTAGTTTGGACCTTGGATAATCTCAATTTTCTTAACTATTTTGTAGATTTCACCAGCAAAATCATTTGAGCCCAAAGTTTTCATTGTGGAGAGGTTTTTAAATACAAATTCTATTCTTTTAAATAGAAATAAGACTATTCAGATTTTCTTTTTGATCTTGCATTTGTATTGATAAATTGTATTTTTTTTAAATCGGTTTCATGTAAGTTGTCAAATTTATTGGCATATGGTTGTACATAATAGTCTTAGACATCTTTTTGATCTCTGTAGGATCTGTAATGATACCCATTCCCCCTTTTATTCTTATTAATGATTATTCCCTGAGCTAAGTATCATCTTTAATCTCCTTCATATGCTGGCAAGCCTCAATGCTGAATTATATAACTTGCTGGCTCAAAATGTTAAGGTTTGATGTTAACTTGTGATGTGCAATGCATTGTGTTTTCCCATGTACATCTTTACCTCAAGTATCATACAAAATTTTATTTGACACATGGGCAAAACCCTCATGGGATGAAAAATAGTACCAAGGAAAATCTAGGTCACATAGGTCTCCAATACCCTTATCTAGAACAATTTAGTAAAGCAATAAAAAAAATACAGGAAATATTTCAAACATAAATGTAAAAAATTGTAGGCCATATCTGCTAAAAATTGCAGTATTTTAAAGATAACTTTTCTTTTGGAAAGTAATCATTTGGTAATAGACTGCTTTATACCAGTCCCCAGTCATCATGATGATAGATGCCACCATCAATTTCTTTCCCTGGGAAAGCATGCCATACTCCATCAAGAAGCAGAGGGCAGAACCTCCTCTCAAATATGAATTGGCCTCAGTGACACGCTTGACATTCTGGGACTTCCAGAGCTAGATCATAAAAAGCTTTACAGCTTCTGCCAAGGTCTCCTGGAAAATTCTTTCATGTAAGAAGTCAGACTACCTAGTGTTCACCATGCTCTAGAAGTCACATGACAATGCTGTAGTCAGAATTATGAGCCAAGATTTCTAGCCATTTCACCAAAACACCAGACATGTATGTGAAGCCATCTTGACCTCTCCAGATCAGGCTGTCTGCTCGCTGTTTGCCATTAAGTGACTTTGGTCAATTTCATATGAATAGAAGAAACCAATCCATGCCTAAATTCTTAACCAATGGAATCATGAAATATAATAAAGCAAACAAGTTTTTAAACCACTAAGTTTTGGTTACATAGAAAAAGATAAACCAGAACAAATGGAAGCAAACATTCCTACCATCTGGCCTTATAATGACAGCTGTGATATTCCAAATTAATTGGAAAAGAACCTGGAAAATTTCACCCAAATTTACCATGCTAAGTAATGTGTATTAAACCACTTTAATTCTTTTTAGAGTATATCTAGGAGAGGTATACAGTTTCTAAAAATTGAAGAAGTTCCTGCCAACATTGCTATCTCAATTTAGGATAATTAATTATATTTTTTCTGATCTTCAGCTGATTCAGACTTATTTTTAATGTTCAAAATGCTGTAATGAATAGGACTACCAGATTATTGGATGTCCTTTTGAATAGAGAATGAAAACATCTTCATGAATAAGGAGATATTTGAGTTGGAACCTAAGGGTTGAGCTAGGATGTTTGGGCTGTTAAGGATACTGGGATAGCTAATAATTCAGAATTCATTGAAACAAATTTCTATAATTAAATGAATCTGCAATTTGTTTCTTGAGAAAATTCTCTCTTATTAGTGTTAAAAAGACTTTATACTAGATGCTGATGGAGTTCCACATAACTTAAAAGTTACTCTGAACTTTGCAGCTGATTTAACCAAAGAATTATAAGTAATATCCCAAAGGTATACATATAAATAAAACCGTGAAATTTAATCAGATCTTTCAAGCGTTTTAAACAACGTCCTTGTTCATAAATAGTTTTGGTAAAAGCCTAATAACTAATTTGGTTTATGAGAACTTAATTAATTAGAAATTGTAAATGAAGCAATTGAATATCTATTATGAATTTTTAATCTTCCTTTTTATTTTTAATGTAGAATAATTGTTTATAATAAATAAAGTCAATATATAAAGCCCTTGATTCCTTTTTTGTCCAAGGAAGCCTCATTCTTATTGAATGATACCTCCAAAAAAAATTATCTCATTGGGGCCTATTAAAAATCATTAGAAGACTCCTATGGATGTCAGGCTTCTGTATAGCTAGCTCTTTTTATTTTGGCTTTAAAGTAGTGAAAGAACATATAAGCAGCCCCCACCCCCATCAAGTCCCAATTCTCAGAAGTTTCTCTTTGCTAGGCAAGTTAATAATAATGAGCATTTTAGGAAAAAATGTTTCCTCATTTCTCAGGACACAGAAAGGCCTCTGAGTAATAGAGTTGCTTGTATTCGGTAACCATGGTTGGGGAATGAGTAGAAAAGTTATCTAATTACTTGAGACTAGTAAAATATAGAAATAAAACAGTAAAAACACAGAAATTTATTTTACCCATTGAGCAGATCATATTGGTTTGTGGCTTACAATTGCATTGTGATATTATAAAAGCTGTAATAAAATGCTGGTTTTGGTTGAGGTTCTTTGTTTTGTTTTGTTGTTGTTGTTAATGAATCACAGGAGATAAGATTATGAATTAAACATAACATATAAATGATAGCAGAATCAATAATCTCTCTCTCTAGAGAGGGAGAGAGAGACAGAGAGAGAAAGAGAGAGAGAGAGAGAGAGAGAGAGAGAGAGATGTTACTGGAGTTATGGAGGCTTTCTGAAGTCAGTGAGCCTTAAGAATGCCTCAAGGGACTGGCAGGATTGAGATAAGTGGAAAGGAGAAAATATATCCACTTGAGTGAGCAACTACATGGGCAGTGTTCAGGGCTGCAAAACACAGTTCTGTAACCATAGTAACAACCACAGCAAAACAGTGGAATTTCCACACAATCATCTCAAACCTTGTTTAGGAAATGATGCTGAACTCCTGCCAATGTCATTTGGAGAAGTCTTCTACAAGGCCACCTACTTAAATCAAGGTTCCTGCTGTGAGTGAGGATAATGGAAATTTGTTCTAGAATGCTGATTGCCCTCAATTCATATCCTAGATTGATTTATGACAGCAACATTTCCTTGCTCCTTTTTTTTTTTCCTTTCTTTTTTTAGTACCGGATATTTAACTGGAGAGCAATTAAACACTAAGCAACATCCTCAACTCTTTTTATTTTTTAGTTAGAGACAAGGTCTCATTAAGTTGCTTAGGGCCTTGCTAAGTTGCTGAGGCTGGCTTTGAACTTGTGATCCCTCTGCCTCAGCCTCTTGAGTCACTGGGATTACAATTATATGCCACTGTGCCTGGCTCCATGCTTCTTATAATGAACTTGATGTTCATTCTCAGCTCTGAGGGCATTTGTCTACCATATCTTAGAGAGAGTAACTCAGGGCTGAAGGTTTGTCACCATAGTTACAGCTGTCAGGTGATGGCCATGTATCCTCAGCTACCCATAATTCATGTTGTTATTTCTGCTTTCTCCTCTATTCAAACCATCACTTCCCCATCACTCCAGTTCCTTTCAACCCTGGAAATGCTAAAATGTTCCATCACAGTGTACCAGATTCATGTGCCTCTGTGGCTATTGTTTCTGATAATTCAACTAGAGTTCTTTTTTTTTTTTAATTTATTGGTTGTTCAAAACATTACAAAGCTCTTGACATATCATATTTCATACATTTGATTCAAGTGGGTTATGAACTCCCATTTTTACCCCGTATACAGATTGCAGCATCACATCGGTTACACATCCACTGATTTACATATTGCTATACTAGTGTCTGTTGTATTCTGCTGCCTTTCCTATCCTCTACTATCCCCCATCCCCTCCCCTCCCCTCCCATCTTCTCTCTCTACCCCATCTACTGTAATTCATTTCTCCCCCTTGTTTATTTGTTCCCCTTTCCCCTCACTTCCTCTTGTATGTAATTTTGTATAACCATGAGGGTCTCCTTCCATTTCCATGCAATTTCCCTTTGCTTTCCTTTTCCCTCCCACCTCTCACCCCTGTTTAATGTTAATCTTCTTCTCATGCTCTTCCTCCCAACTATGTTCTTAGTTACTCTCCTTATATCAAAGAAAACATTTGGCATTTGTGTTTTAGGGATTGGCTAGCTTCACTTAGCATAATCTGTTCTAATGCCATCCATTTCCCTGCAAATTCCATGATTTTGTCATTTTTTAGTGCTGCGTAATACTCCATGGTGTATAAATACCACATTTTTTTTATCCATTCGTCTATTGAAGGGCAGATGGGTTGGTTCCACAGTCTAGCTATTGTGAATTGTGCTGTTATGAACATCCATGTGGCAGTATCCCTGTAGTACGCTCTTTTAAGGTTTTCAGGGAATAGTCTGAGAAGGGCGATAGCTGGGTCAAATGGTGGTTCCATTCCCAGCTTTCCCAGGAATCTCCATACTGCTTTCCAAATTGGCCGCACCAATTTGCAGTCCCACCAGCAATGTACAAGTGTACCCTTTTCCCCACATCCTCGCCAGCACTTGTTGTTGTTTGACTTCATAATGGATGCCAATCTTACTGGAGTGAGATGGTATCTTAGGGTGGTTTTGATTTGCATTTCTCTGACTGCTAGAGATGGTGAGCATTTTTTCATGTACTTGTTGATTGATTGTATGTCCTCCTCTGAGAAGTGTCTGTTCAGGTCCTTGGCCCATTAGTTTTGGGTTATTTGTTATCTTATTGTCTAATTTTTTGAGTTCTTTGTATACTCTGGATATTAGGGCTCTATCTGAAGTGTGAGTAGTAAAAATTTGTTCCCATGATGTAGGCTCCCTATTTACCTCTCTTATTGTTTCTCTTGTTGAGAAAAAACTTTTTAGTTTGAGTAAGTCCCATTTGTTGATTCTTGTTTTTAACTCTTGTGCTATGGGTGTCCTATTAAGGAATTTGGAGCCCGACCCCACAATATGTAGATCGGAGCCAACTTTTTCTTCTATCTAACGCAGAGTCTCTGATTTGATATCAAGCTCCTTGATCCATTTTGAATTCACTTTTGTGCATGGCGAGAGAAAGGGATTCAGTTTCATTTTGTTGCATATGGATTTCCAGTTTTCCCAGCACCATTTGTTGAAGATGCTATCCTTCCTCCATTGCATGCTTTTAGCCCCTTTATCAAATATAAGATAGTTGTAATTTTGTGGATTGGTTTCTGTGTCCTCTATTCTATACCATTGGTCCACCTGCCTATTTTGGTACCAGTACCATGCTGTTTTTGTAACTATTGCTTTGTAGTACAGTTTGAAATCTGGTATCGCTATACCTCCTGAATCACACTTCCTGCTTAGAATTGCTTTTGCTATTCTAGGTCTTTTATTCTTCCATATGAATTTCATGATTGCTTTATCTATTTCTACAAGAAATGCCGTTGGTATTTTGATTGGCATTGCACTGAACCTATAGAGAACTTTTGGTAATATCGCCATTTTGATGATGTCAGTTCTGCCTATCCATGAACAGGGTATATTTTTCCATCTTCTAAGATCTTCTTCTATTTCTCTCTTTAGGGTTCTGTAGTTTTCATTGTATAAATCTTTCACCTCTTTTGTTAGGTTGATTCCCAAGTATTTTATTTATTTATTTTTTTTTGGATATTGTGAATGGGGTGGTTTTCCTCATTTCCAGTTCAGAAGATTTGTCGCTGATATACAGGAATGCCTTTGATTTATGCGTGTTGATTTTATATCCTGCCACTTTGCTGAATTCATTTATTAGCTCTAGTAGTTTCTTTGTAGACCTTTTTGTGTCTTCTAGGTATAGGATCATATCATCCGCAAATAGTGATAATTTAAGTTCTTCTTTTCCTATCTTAATGCCTTTAATTTCTTTTGTCTGTCTAATTGCTCTGGCCAGTATTTCGAGAACTATATTGAATAGAAGTGGTGAGAGAGGGCATCCCTGTCTTGTTCCAGATTTTAGAAGGAATGCCTTCAGTTTTTCTCCATTTAGAATGATGCTAGCCTGAGGCTTAGCATAGATTGCTTTTACAATGTTGAGGTAAGTTCCTGTTATCCCTAGTTTTTCTAGTGTTTTGAACATAAAGGGATGCTGTATTTGTCGAATGCTTTTTCTGCGTCTATCAAGATGATCATATGGTTCTTATCTTTAAGTCTATTTATGTGGTGAATAACATTTATTGATTTCCGTATATTGAACCAGCCTTGCATCCCAGGGATGAATCCTACTTGATCATGGTGCACGATCTTTTTGATATATTTTTTGTATCTGATTTGCCAGAATTTTATTGAGGATTTTTGCATCTAAATTCATTAGGGATATTGGTCTGTAGTTTTCTTTCTTTGAGGTGTCTTTATCTGGTTTGGGAATCAGGGTGATATTGGCCTCATAGAATGGATTTGGAAGTTCTCCCTCTTTTTCTATCTCCTGAAATAGATTGTGGAGTATTGGTATTAGTTCTTCTTTAAAGTTCTTGTAAAACTCTGCTGTATATCCATCCGGTCCTGGGCTTTTCTTGGTTGGTAGTCTTTTGATGGCTTCTTCTATTTCCTCATTTGATATTGGTCTATTTAGGTTGTTTATATCTTCCTGACTCAATCTGGGTAGTTCATATGTCTTAAGGAATTTATCAATGCCTTCACTATCTTCTATTTTATTAGAGTATAGGGTTTCAAAATAATTTCTAATTATCTTCTGTATTTCTGAATTGTCTGTTGTGATGTTGCCTTTTTCATCCCGTAAGCTAGTAATTTGGGTTCTCTCTCTTCTTCTCTTTGTTAGCGTGGCTAGTGGTCTATCAATGTTATTTATTTTTTCAAAGAACCAGCTTTTAGTTTTGTCAATTTTTTCGATTGTTTCTTTTGTTTCGATTTTATTGATTTCAGCTCTAATTTTAATTATTTCTTGCCTTCTACTGTATTTGCTGCTGATTTGTTCTTCTTTTTCTAAGGCTTCGAGGTATAGTATGAGGTCATTTATTTGTTGGCTTTTCCTTCTTTTAAGGAATGAACTCCATGAAATGAATTTTCCTCTTAGTACTGCTTTCATAGTGTCCCAGAGATTTCAGTATGTTGTGTCTGAGTTTTCATTTACCTCTAAGAATTTTTTTATCTCCTCCTTTATGTCTTCTGTTTAGTAGCATATTGTTTAATCTCCATGTGATGTAGGATTTGTCCTTTTTCATTTTATTATTGATTTCCAATTTCATTCCATTATGATCAGACAAAATGCATGGTAGTATCTCAACTCCTTTGTAGTTGCTAAGATTTGCCCTGTGACATAATATATGGTCTATTTTTGAGAAGGATCCATGTGCTGCTGAGAAGAAAATGTATCTGCTTGATGTTGGGTGGTATATTCTGTATATATCAATTAAGTTTAAATTATTAATTGCATTATTAAGCTCTATGGTTTCTTTATTCAACTTTTGTTTAGAAGATCTGTCCAGTGGTGAGAGAGGTGTGTTAAAATCTCCCATGATTATTGTGTTGTGGTCTATTTGACTCTTGAACTTGAGAAGAGTTTGTTTGATGAACGTAGCTGCACCATTGTTTGGGGCATATATATTAATGATCGTCAAGTCTTGTTGGTGTATGGTTCCCTTGAGCAGTATGTAGTGTCCTTGTTTATCCCTTTTGATTAACTTTGGCTTGAAGTCTATTTTATTTGATACAAGTATGGACACCCCTGCCTGCTTCCGTGGTCCGTATGCATGATATGATTTTTCCCAACCTTTCACCTTCAGTCTGTGTATGTCTTTTCCTATCAGATGAGTCCCCTGTAGGCAGCATATTGTTGGATTTTTTTTTAATCCATTCTACTAGCCTATGTCTTTTGATTGGTGCATTTAAGCCATTAAAATTTAGGGTTACTATTGAGATATGTTTTGTATTTCCAGCCATATTTGATTATGTAAGTTGTTTAACATGATTTGTTTTTCCTCTATGCTTAGTTTTTCCTGTACCGTACTACCTCCCGCTGTTGGTTTTCTTTGTTATTTTTCATTTCCTCTTCCTGTAATGTTTTGCCAAGGATGTTTTGAAGAGCTGGTTTTCTAGCTGCAAATTCTTTTAACTTTTGTTTATCGTGGAAGATTTTTATTTCATCTTCAATCCTGAAGCTTAATTTCGCTGGATACATGATTCTTGGTTGGAACCCATTTTCTTTCAGCGTTTGAAATATGTTGTTCCAGGATCTTCTAGCTTTCAGAGTCTGTGTTGAAAGATCAGCAGTTATCCTGATTGGTTTACCCCTAAATGTAATCTGCTTCCTCTCTCTTGTGGCTTTTAAGATTCTCTCCTTATTCTGTATGTTGGACATCTTCATTATTATGTGTCTTGGTGTGGATCTCTTATGATTTCGTACATTCGGTGTCCTGTAGGCTTCTGGTATTTGGATTTCTTTTTCATTCTTTAAGTCTGGGAAGTTTTCTAGTATTATTTCATTGAATAGATTGCTCATTCCCTTGGTTTGGACCTCTATACCCTCTTGTATCCCAATAACTCTTAGGTTTGGTTTCTTGATGTTATCCCATAATTCTTGGATGTTCTGCTCATGATTTCTTAACATTCTCCCTGAGCTGTCTATGTTCTTTTCAAGTTGAAAAACTTTGTTTTCGTTGTCTGAAGTTCTATCTTCTAAGTGTTCTACTCTGCTGGTAATACTCTTGTTTGAGTTTTTAATTTGGTTTATTGTTTCCTGCATTTCCAGGATTTCTGTTTGTTTTTTATATCCTCTATCTCCCTATAGAGTTGATCTTTTGCTTCTTGGATTTGTTTATGTAGTTCATTGTCAAAGTGATTTTTCATTGTCTGAATTTGCTGTATAATGTCTTCCTTGAAACTCCAGATCATCTGAAGCATGTATTTTCTGAACTCTTTGTCTGACATTCCATCTGCTGCAGATATTACCTCGTCTATTGTTGAATTGACCTGTATTGTTTGTGGTCCTTTCTTTCCTTGTCTTTTCATACTGCTCATGATTCTTTCTAGTTTTGTGAAACTGTTGTGTTAATGTTTTTCCCCTTATATATTTGTATTGTTCTTGTATAGCTCCAAAATCCCTCTTTTGTGGAGAAAGACAATATTAACAGTTCCCAATATCAACAGCACATTATCTAAGCACAAATTTTCATTCTTAATGCATTTATAGTTAAATTCTAAGGCTATAGATATTGGTTTTAATTATTACTTAAGAATATATTCATTAGTTTCATAAAAGGCGTACCATATCTGGTGGCATATAGAAAACTTAATTTCAGACGAAGGATGTTATACTTAGAGGGAAAGGAGTTTGGGTATGAGGTTAAACTAACTTAGCATCTTTGGAGAATTCTAACCAATAGACTGGTAATTTATGGAAGAATTTATAGATTCAACCTCCTATCTGTATTTAGATAGTTACCCTACGTATAGATAGCAAAAGTTAGGAGATTGAAAGTGGGATAGAGAGAATATGAAAGAGAAAGAAGAGAAAAAAAATAGCAAGGAAGAAAAGAGAAATAAGAGAAGGAAAAGGAAAGTAAGATAGAAATAAAGAAAAAAAAGGGGGGGAAGGTGGGGTATATGCATTTCCTCTATATCATATTACTTGGTAATTCGGTTGTTCATGCACAGTTCTTGGTTTCACATATGTTGAAGCTGTGGAAGAGAGAGAAGAAAAGAGAGAAAGAAAGATGAAAAAAAAAGAAAAAAGAAAAAAAAGTCTCTCAGAACTCTGTTTTCCTTGCTTCCAGTAGATGACGTTGTCTATTCCTAGCTTGAGCCTCTGTATTCCGGGTGGTGGGTATAGCCAGTGTGAAAGGAAATGAGCTTCCACCTGTATCTTCCCTACTCTAGTCTCTGAGGTAGAAACCAGGTGCCTGTACAGCTGTTGTTTTGCGTTGATAGCTACAACCCCCAAAAGCTTGTGGGAAATATTTTGAGTTATCGCAGCTAAGGGTGGGGGAGTTGGAAACCCGGTACCTGGATCAGCCACAGAACGGTGTTGGAAGCCACACCCCCTTTGATGGGCTTTAAGGGTTGATGGGCTTCCTCCAGACCAGCACAAGGGGGGGGGGGCAGACTTCCTCCTCCAGTCTGGCTTGGCACCAGGCGTCTTCCTTGTCGGGGCTGGCTTGGCGCGCGGCGGGAGCCTTCCTTCTCAACTAGAGTTCTTATCTTAAGCAGTTTGTTCAAGAGTCTGAACTCACGCCTTTTATAAAGTTATATTTGAATTCTGTTTTCTTCTAACTCCTACATTCAAAGTTCTGATGAGGGTAGGTAATAAGAGGAAAAGTACAGAAAAAAACTATTTTATGATTCTTCAAAGAGGTTTTTTTGGATTTAATTTGATAATTTATGTTTGGATAGGATTATATGAAGTTTCTAAATAACTCCCTTCGAAACATTTGTTACAAAGAGACAAAGAAGATCTTCACAGTGGAAAAATTTGGCAGATTTCACCTTAATCAAGTCACCACAGTGAACATCATCAGTAATAAGACAAGTCAAAATCAAGTACTACTCATGTAATGAGAAAACAATATCACTTCTGTGGTATTGTTTACAAAGATACATAATCCGAATCTATTCATGAACCAAAATTAAACAGAAAGACAAACTTGTTTGTGTCAAGTCTATGGAAGACAAAGAAATACTGAAGAACTTTAGTTCTTTAGTGGAAACTAAAGAAACATGACAATTAAATGGGACTGAAGGGTCAGATGGTAGTCACAAAACAACGTTAATTTCCTGAGTTCAATGGTTATATTATGGGTATATACAGTTAGTTTATAGAAAATTCATGCTAAAATAGTAGAAGGCATACAGCATCAGATACACTAACTTACACTCAAATGGAGTAAAAAAAAATAAGTATTTTCTATTGTTTGTTAGCTTGAGATTATTTTAAAATGAAACAACAATGTTCTCACATTACTCATTCAAATTCATAATCCTCATGAACACTTCTCTTTTCTAGTCACCTAATAGATGCCAGATATTCACCCATTGGTGAAGAAAGGATTAAAAAATCTTAACTTGCTCTCCCCTACACCTTGTTTCATTTTGTTTTGTTTATTTTTTATTAATATAGATTTCAGTAATCATAAATCATATATCATAGGAAATGGTCAGAGAAATATATCATCACTTGATCCAAAAGTCAGAAAAAACTTTATGAGAACTTTATGCAGAAGCTAGAGAGGAAAAAATAAAGAGGTGGAGTGGGAAGTGGGATTTGGAGATGAGATCAGTAGAGTGAGTAGAGGAGAGGGACAGGGGAGGAGGGAAGGGAAAGGGAACATACTGCGGAATGATTTGGACAAATTATATTGCTGCGCCCCTCCCCTGACTCAGGCAATGGCAAGGCCCTACTGAGGTGGATGGCGCAAGGCATCCATCCTCTGGAGGAGCGCAGTATGTTTCTGGGAATGGGTTGATTTGTTTTTGTATTCCTTTAATAAGTATAGTTGTGACTTCTCATATGACCATTAAGTATGAAGGAAAAAACATGACTTTCCCAATTAATGCAACTACTTCTAAAGAATAGATCTGTTTGCTCTAAATGCAATGATTCAGCTGTGGAGTGTAAATTGTTAATGTCTAATGAAAAACTCCCTGTATTCCTGTCAAGGAAGTTTTTAAGATATTAAATTAAAATCTAGAGAAGAAAAATTAATGTTAAGAAGACAGATTAGTGCTTAGTACTGGGAAACTTGTTCTTGTTCCTGTGCACAATGGTTTGTGCTCTTACTCTTGTTTGATTAAAATTAATAACAAGTTAACCACTTGCCGTAACCATGGCACCAGTTCCAGTCAGTAAGTCAAGAAAGAATAGTCAAGGTATAGGCCAATAGTTTGGGACATTTCTAACTATTATTAAAAGTTAACTAAGCAGAAACAGCTCAAAGCAAAACGCGAACTGAAAGTACAAATGCTTGCTTATGCATAAGCCAAGATACATTCTTCTATTCTAATTGTAGCTACGTAATATTTTGTTTCTATGAATAATGATTCCTGTTTTGTAACCACAAAGTACTGTGAGCCTGCCAAAATGAAAAGTATATATGATCAACTTCACAAGTAAAGATTGGGATCAACACCTTCACTTTGATGTCTGTGTTGTTTCTCCACCCCCCTTTCGCCGACTCCTCACCATCTGTTGTCTCCTGAGACCCCCTGTTAGAGCTGGTCTCCGACATTATATTGTTATATTGTGTGCATGTATAAATGTGTAACAATAAATCCCACTATTATGTACAGTTAGGATACACCAGTAAAAATATGCAAAAAAAATTATGAGAGCTAATCAAAGGCAGAGGAAGACCTAGTAAAGTAACTCCTTTTTCTCAGATACACTCCAGCCTTTCCAGGATTTCAAAATTAGGGAAATTTCCTGAGTCCCTGTTTTAAAAGAATTCAAACGTTATGTTATTTAAAAAGTATTACAAACAAACAAAAATAGGTCACCTAAACCTCAGTCCTCAACAAAACAATTGTGTACTTAAAAAATTATTTTGCAAGCATCAACTTAATTTGAGTTCAAAGTTTAATCACAGGGACTGGGGATATAGCTCAATGGTTCTCCTGCCTCAACCTTCAGATCCAGTTGGATTACATGCAGGCTGCTCTATGCTCAGTCAAGCAGATGTGTTTTCTGTTAACATTCTCTCACAGCTTTGGCAATTTCCTGGATTTGGATTCTAGAAGCAATGACTTGGTATTACTGCTAAACAAAACCTATTATAACCTACATTCTTCAGGCTTGACCAATCTGACTATAAAGTCATTTTTCTTCATTTTTAAATTATTTATTAACAAATAGTAAGTATTTAGTAAACAGCACAGTTACAAATTTTAGATATGCATCAGTGAATAAAGCAATCTGAAATCCCTGACTCTGTCTGTTAATACAGGCTCTCTATACCCCTGAAAAGCTCTTCAGCAGACCCTTGAAGAATTTTGGGATTCTGTAATTGGATTCTGGTGTGTGCTCTACTCCATGGCTTGTAGCAAAACAGTGGTCCGTGGGCATTTATTTATTTGCCTTGCATGTTCTGTGTAGTAATGCCATTTGCACTTCCAGGAAATTACAAAGTTTAATGGAAGAGTTTTTGCATGTTTTGATAGGCTTCTCTCTCAAGACCGACCAGAAAACTATCAGTCTTTATTCAGTGGGAGAAGAAAGGTTTCTAAGCTTTCAGCTTTGTTACAGCATCAAATTCATAGTACCTGGTTCCTTTGCTTTGGTTGCATTGATTGTCTCCCAGGAAGACTTCAGCCCAGTTGCAAATGGATTTCCCTCAGTCTACACATTTCACACCTTATCAGACATTCTGGGCACAAACAGAGTCCTCACACTGAGTTTCCTCAACCCCAAAACATGTATTCTTCCGAGGGACTTGCCGCTCTCCTTTAAAAAGTATGTCCCTAAGTACCCAAATCCCCAACAGTGGTCTCTAAATCCAAACCAGGATATTCCAAGAAAGGATCCATTAGCTTTGCCAGATTTCCAAAGGAGTCCATAAACCCAAAAGGTTTTGAATCACTTGTTGGATCACATGGTGTCACGAAAATATAATTCCATAGCATCACCATAGACATACCAAATTACAATTTCTAGGATCAGGATCTGGGAATGAAGATTTTTGGAAGGCTACACATGATTCTTTGCAGCTAACAAACATGAACTAAAGGATACTACATCACTTATAATCTGTATTTCAAAAATACTACTGCTCTTGGTTTGCACTATTATTCTTAAATTGACTTAACTCTTGTTATTTTTCCTTTATAATCTATGTTAACTTAAAATTTCAAAGATTTTGTAGAAACTCAGTAATACTTAGTCATTTCCTTCTGATAACACTGTTTTTTTTGTTTCACACAACCACAAAATATTAAAATAACTAGCTCAGCATAAAAAGTCTCAATTTGCTATAAGTAATTCATAATAGAACACAGATGTGTTCTAGAAAAAAAATAAAAACAGTAAAAAAAGATAAAAAATTAAGAGATAAAATATATAGTCTCTTTCTTTGGTTTGATTTACTAGGTGTATAAAAATGGAGAAATTATTTAAATTCTTTAGATCTCATCAAAATATTTAAATAAAGAATTTAGACTAGGTGACTTTTAAGAACACTATTGAGTCTAAATGATGATATCCTTTTTAGGCAACAGAAAATATCCTTTTTTGGCAACAGAAAATGAGATTTAAGAAGTTACAAACTCATAATAATTATATTTAAATTTAGCAAAAAACAAACTATGCAAAAGAGTACAGTCAATTGTTAAATTCAAAATGAGGTAAATATAGGCACAGGATCTAATTATCTTAGTCTTTACTAAAAGCTATAATTATGCTATTATTATTTAGGAAAACTTTAAGTTCCATAGTGTTAGAAAGTATAACACATCTGTTTTAGAATTTCCAGTTCTTTCTTTTTTTTTTTTCTTTTTTTTTCTTTTTTTTTTTTTTTTAGTGTTGGGGATTTTTTATTTTGAGGCAGAGTCTCACCAAGTTGCTTTGGCTCTCGGTCACTAAATTGCTGAGGTTTGTTTCCAATTTACAATTTTTCTGCTTCAGTTCCCAAATTGCTAGGATTACAAGCATGTGCCACTGCGCCAGGCTTTCTTTCATTCTTTTATTGCTAGTATGTATGCATTTTATAAGTAGAAAGTTAGGGGTTGGGGTTGTGGTTCAGTGCTAGAGCGCTCGCCTGGCATGTGCGAGGCCCTGGGTTCCATCCTCAGCACTACATATAAATAAAGGTATTGTGTGCAACTACAACTAAAAAATAAATAAATATTCTCTAAAAAAAGAAAGTTAAATTTCCCCAATTGAGACTGACTTCCAATTCTAAGGAGAACAATGATAACTGTCACTTCCTAAGGCTGGAGTTAACAAAACATACATCATACAGAAGATTAATTATTGCCAGGGTTGGTGGTGCAAACTTGTAATCCCAGCAACTCTGAAAGATGAAGCACAAGGATCAAGTTCAAGTTCAAGGCCAGCCTCAGAAAATTAGGGAGGCCCTAAGCAATTCAGTGAGACCCTGACTCAAAATAAAAAATAAAAAAAGGCTGGGATGTGGCCCAGTGGTTAAGTACCCCCGGGTTCAATCCCCAGTACCAAAAAAAAAAAGAAGAAGTAATAATTAAATAGAAGCTTTCCTAGAAGTAACTACTTTTTACTATGATTCACAAATACTTCATTAGCGAAAATAAAGAGCCTTTCTTGGGCTGGGGATGTGGCTAAAGCCGCGTGCTCGCCTGGCATGTGTGTGGCCCGGGTTCAATCCTCAGCACCACATACAAAGATGTTGTGTCTGCCGAAAAACTAAAAAATAAATATTAAAAAATTCTCTCTCTCTCTTTCTCTCACTCTCTCTTAAAAATAAATAAATAAATAAATAAATAAATAAACAAATAAATAAATAAAAAGAGCCTTTCTTCATACCCTCAGGAGGATTTAAGAAAAAAGTCCATGCATATGAATGGCCTGTACTTTTGGGATTAGAATCTACAAGGAAAACATGTTGAAATAAACAAAGGTAAAGATGTAATGAGGAAGTACAGGTGAATGATATTGGCCAAAGAATCTTGTTATATTGCATACATGTACAACTGTTCAACTATAATGCACAATTTAAATGCACACAATAATGTATAAATTAAAAATGTAGAAAAAATTAAAATTAAAATTTTTTTAAAAAAATGAGCAAACAGGCAAATGAGATATAGTTTAGAAAAAAAGAGACACTTCCCTAAGAATGCAATAGAGAGAAAGGAGGGAGGCAGGAGAGTATTAATTAATGGAAAAGTATATTTATGGTAAGAATATTTCATTAAAAAAATTGAGACTAGTGACAACTAAGCAAATAAACACATACGCAAGTTAATGTTTCAATTTAAGTTCAAAACACCCCAAAATACATAGTTTCAGAAATATACTAGTTAATAAAATCAACTAAGTCATGAAATTTAAGACACAGTCGTATTTGAACTGTAAGCATGAAGAAATCATCAAATGTTGTCAAGACAAACATTGAAACACACACACACACACACACACACAAAAAAAAAAAAAAACTTTGAGGAGTTTCTTGTTAAAAAGCCCTTTCTGGGCTGGGGATGTGGCTCAAGCGGTAGCGCGCCCGCCTGGCATGTGTGCAGCCCAGGTTCGATCCTCAGCACCACATACAAACAAAGATGTTGTGTCCACCGAAAACTAAAAAAATAAATAAATATTAAAATTCTCTCTCTCTCTCTCTCTTAAAAAAAAAAAAAAGCCCTTTCTTAGCCAGGTGCAGTGGCACATGCCTGTAATCCCAGCATCTTGGGAAGCTGAGGCAGGAGGGTTATGAGTTCAAAGCCAGCCTCAGCAAAAGGAAAGTGCTAAGCAACTCATTGAGACCCTGTCTCTAAATAAAATAAAATAGGGCTAGGGATGTGACTCAGTAGTCAAGTGTCCCTGAGTTCAATCCCAGTTACCAAAAAAAAAAAAAAAAGTTCTTTCCTACTATTTCCATTTTTTTTTTTTTGTGAACATTCTCTCCCAGCCACTTTGTTATAGCAGCCCCTCTTTTCTACATGCTTTGATTTTTTCTAATTAAAAAGATATCCTAGACAGCAGATATTAATAAAAAGTCACCTACCTCCCAATGTAAACAAACATATGGACATGCTAGCAAATCAAATATCATATGAATCTGGTTGAGTAAATCAATTTCCCAAAAGTTTAATCATACCTAGAAAACTATAAAAGTGGTTTCTGAATGCAATTATCCTTCAGAATCTCTAGGGAATTGGTTCCAGGACCCCCATCAGATACCAAAAGCCATGCATGCTCAAGTCCCTTATATAAAGTGGTATACTATTTGCACATAACCTATGCACCATATACTGAAATCGTCTCTAACTTAGTTATAATACCTAGTGCAATGAAAATGTTATGTAAATAGTTGTCACACTGTATTGCTTAGTGAATAACAACATGGAAAAAGAATGTATGTGTTTAGTACAGACACCATTTTTTAAAAGTTTTTTTAAAAAATATTTTCAGCCCATAGTTGGTTAAATTAATATAAGAAGAATCTGAGCACATGGACCGCCCACTGAAATATATTTAGACTATACATACAATACTCTGAAGCCACTTGCCAATCTATGTATCATAATACTATTAGTTGGAGGAGGTGTAGAGGCTACCAGGTTTTACATACAGTTGCACAAAGGGGGCTGCCTTGGAATTAATAGGAAATTGTGGCATTTATACAAAATCACAATCTACCCAAACTTTATTTGAGTCAATCATTATAACTAAACCAAAAAATTAGATCTAAATCTGATTGGTCATTGAAAATGATTCAGTTGTATCATATTTACTTATGAGTAATAAAAATTATTTAACTATGGTGCTTAAAACAAGATTTCAGTCTACCTGTATATCATAAAGCTAACTAAATTACTCCAAAGTTTTTCGAATTTTTAAAATTTAATATGTTATGCATTATATGTTCACCTCAATTTTCTATGGAGCATAAAGTAAAACCAAAAATTTTTAGTGAATGTAAAAACAATATATATATATATATATATATATATATATATATATATATATATATATATACACACACACACACACACACACACATATATATATATATATACTCTGTGTATACTACACAGTCACACCCATATGGTGCTACTAATCTTTTCTCTTTTTTATTTAGAAAAACTTCTTTAAAATACTGAAAATAGTATAAAATGTATCTTTTCCAACTTTTAAAATATTTAAAGTTTGAACATTTTTAAATAGTAATTTTCAAGGGATAGGAGTCAGGTTTACTTGTTTATTTCTCTTGGTGTTTGGACAGCAAATGAATCAAGAAATTAGAATTACTTCTGCAATGTCAAAAGAAGAAGAAGAGAACACCATTACCTTTACATGGTTTCCTCATAGTAATTAGTATTATGAAACATTAATTAATTAATGTTATAGAACATTATTGAGATAGCATGCTCTGACTTTTCCCTCACCTCACATCACATTCTTGGGACCATTTTACCTCAGGGATTCTTTTTTTCTTATAGTTTAATATACTTGAAACCATCATTGAAGCTACGGCAGTAGCTAGCAAATACTTCCTTCTTCCATGCTGCAAATTTCTGTCATTGTACCTGTTTGGCCCAATAATTAGGAAAGTTTTCCTACTTGGGCATCCTTGATGAGATAAGATACTTTCCTGACTAATACATTATGATTCTCTGAAACTGTTTCACTTCCTGTTCCTTAGAGATTTGGAAGGTACATTATAGTTTCGGAACTTTTTTTTTTTTTTTTTTTTGCTTATGGGCTTGCTTCACCTACTCTAAAGTCTATGATTCACATGCCTAGACATTAACTCATTTTCCTAGAAAGTACTAATTTCCTGTTGCTTTAAGACAGGACTTTTTATCTTGTTATTTTGTCTGTTTTTAATCTGAAGTCACTACTAGCTTCCTTCAGTGTCCCATTTTTCTCCAATAAATCACTTCTTCAGAGCACTCCTACCTGGCTACTTCCATGTTACTTTCTCCTCTTATAGCCATGTAATATCTGTAATTTAAATATTCAAAATGCAATGAAATATAAATCATTTTCACCTCATTTATATCCCAGTGTAAGTCTTCATCAAAAGGATCAAATTCCTAATTCAATCATTCAAGTTCCTTTGAGATTTAGCTCTTTGTAAATTTCCTGCTTTATAGTTCATTTCATTACAATCCTTTGGCTTTCCCCCCATTCTCAAGAAAGGGCATGTACAGATCCCATTTTTGTGCCTTTGTTCTGTTGCTCTTTTTTTTTCCCCCTGGAATAATGGGCATGATGTTGTTCTTTTTATACTAAACATCTTTCCATGCCTATTTCACATACTGCATCTTCTTCCACTTGGAAATAATTAAGGTCTATGGCTGGGCAGCAACTCTCCTTAATTAGGGTGGCTGGATAAAATATGAGATTTCCCCAGTTAAAATTGAGTTTTAGATAAACAACAAAAATTCTACAATAAATAAGTCTCATTCAATAATTATTTATTTTTTTATTTGTTCTTATTAGTCATACATGACAATTGAATGCATTTTGACAAATCGTACACAAAAGGAGCACAATTTCTTATTTTGCTAAAGTTGACAACTTTATTCCTAACCTCCTTTTGGAATCAATCACTGTCTTCTTTGAATTCTTACATCACTTTGTTTCTTTTGTTAGACATCATATTCTGTTCTTTCTTGTCTTAAATACAGAGACCTGCCTCTTCTATAAGTCTACAAACCCTTTGAAGATGGGAACTATACTAGATCACTGTTTTGCATATAGTTGGGTTCTTATAACTGCCATTTAAAAAAAAAATTTAATTTAGCATTCTGCTAAACTGGTTCAGGCTAGCTGGGAAAGATGGCCTGTAATCCAAGTGGCTGAGGAAGCTGAGGAAGGAGGATCACAAGCTCAAAGCCAGCCTAAGTAATTTAGCAAGGCCCTAAGTAACCTAGTAAGATCCTGCCTTAGTTTAAAAAAAAAAAAAAAGGCTGGGGATGTGGTTCAGTGGTTCCACTGGGTCCAATCCTTTGTTAAAAAAAAAAAATACAATGCCAGAGCTGAGGCCCAGGCTGGGGATGGTCCCCGCTGATGCAGGGGAGCCCAGGCCCAGGGTAGGCCTGGCCCATCCCACAACTGGCAGACCCACTCTGGAGCTCAGGTCCCAGCCCAGGACTGCCCCTGTGGACCTGTGTGGGAGCCAATGGAAGCCGAGGCCTAACTCACCTTCATCTTGGGAAACTGCAGCCATCACCATAGCCCTCCACATGCAGTAGTCTCCACTTAGTGACAAAAGACAACGTCTAGAAACAGCTACATCTAGGAACAGGCAGCCCAAAGTCATTGTAAGACCCACCCTTTCAGCTCCATCTCTGAAAGAGGTTGCATTTATCTTGGGACACCCCCACAGCTATCTCGAGTTACCTCTGATATTGCCGCCACCACCTATAGTTGCAGTAGCATCCATCGTGGGTCACCAGCAGGGACTGGAAACCCATCACCAAAGTGAGGTACAGATAATCTGCATGAATACTATAAGATTATCGGGTAGAAACTGTAATACCTCAGATCCACACTGCAAGAAAGGAAGATACATAGACAACATGAAAAAACAAAGGAAAAAAGTGCCCCAAACAAACCAGGATACTACAATAATAGAATTCATTGACAGCACAGTTGATGAAATATCAGAGAAGGAGTTCAGAATGTACATAATTAAAATGATCTGTCTATTAAAGAATGACCTAAATGAGCAAATACAGGCAAAAATTAATCACTCCAACAAAGAGATAAGAGAGCAAATATAGGCAACAATTGATCACACCAACAAGGAGATAAGGGAGGAAATACAAGTAACAAAAGATTATTTCAAGGAAGAGTTAGAGATTCGGGGCAGGGGGGGAGTCAGAAATCCTTGGAAGGAAACAATATACCAAATAAAAAACTCAATAGAAAGCATCACCAACAGACTAGATCACTTGGCAGACAGAACGTCAGATAATGGAGACAGAGTATACAATCTGGAAAATAAAGTTGACCACACAGTGAAGATGGTAAGAAACCATGAACAGATCATCCAAGAATTATGGGATAGCAACAAAAGACCAAATCTAAGAGTTATTGGGATAGAGGAAGGCACAGAGATTCAAAGCAAAGGAATGCACAATCTCTTCAATGAGATAATTTCAGAAAATTTCCCAAACATGAAGAATGAATTGGAAAATCAAATACAAGAGGCTTACAGGACACCAAATGTACAAATTTACAACAGATATACACCAAGGCACATTATAATGAAAACGTCTAGCATACAGAATAAGGATAGAATATTAAAGGCCTCAAGAGAGAGGAATCAGATCACATAGGGGGGAGACCAATTCGTATCTCAGCAGTTTTTACAACCCAGACCCTTAAAGCCAGGACATCCTAGAACAACATATACCAATCTCTGAGAGAAAATGATGCCAACCAAGAATCTTATATCTAGCAAAATTAAGCTTTTTTTCATGATAAATAAAATTTAAAAGAATTTACAGTGAGAAAGCCCGCACTACAGAGAATCTTCAGCAAAATATTCCAGGAGGAGGAAATGAAAAACAACAATGAAAATCAGCAAAGGAAGGAATTACACTAAAGGAAAGGCCAATCAAAGGAGAAGCCAAGTTAAGATAAAAACCAAAATTAAGCCAAAATGTCTGGGAATACATATCGCATTTCTATAATAACCCTGAATGTGAATGACCTAACTCGACAATTAAAAGACATAGGCTAATAGATTGGATTTAAAACAAAAAAAAAGACCCAAATATGTGTTGCCTTTAAGAGACTCATCTCACAGGAAGACATCCACAGACCGAAGATGAAAGGGTGGGGAAAAAAGTACCACTCACTTGGACCGCATAAACAGGGGTTTCCATCTTCATATCAGATAAAGTGGACATCAAACCAAAGTTAGTGAAAAGGGGTAAAGAAGGACATTTCATACTGCTTTAAGGATTCATACATCAACAAGACATAACAATCATAAATATCTATGCCCCAAACAATGGGGCATCTATGTATGTCAAAAAAACGCTTCTCAAATATAAAAACCAAATAGACCACAACACAATAATACTGGGTGACTTTAACACACCTCTCTCACAACTAGATAGATCTTCTGAACAAAAACCAAACAAAGAAACTATAGTACTCAATAATACAACCAATAAGTTGGACTTAACAGATATATATAGAATATTACCTCCACTAACGAACGAATACAGTTTCTTCTCAGCAGCACCTAAATCCTTCTCTAAAATAGACCATATGTCATGCCACAAAGCAAGTCTTAGTAAATACAAAAAAAAATAGAGTTACTACCCTGCATTCTATTAGACCATAATGGAATGAAATTAGAAATCAATGATAAAATTAAAAAGAGAAGTTTCACCAAAACCTGGAGACTAAACAATACACTATTAAATGACATGAATAACAGAAGACATTAGAGAGGAGATAAAATTTTTAGAAGTGAATGAAAACTTCAATACACTTAACAAAATCTCTTGGACATTTTGAAGGCAGTGCTAAGGTCATTGCATGCAGTTCATTCATTAAAAGAAGGAAAAATCAACAAATAAATGACATTACAGTTCAAAGCCCAAGAAAAAGAAGAACAAACCAACACCAAAAGTAGTAGAAGTCAGGAAATAATTAAAATCAGGGCAGAAATCAATGAAATTGAAACTAAAGAAACAATTCAAAAAATTGACAAAACAAAATGCTGTTTCTTTGAAAAAAAATGAATAAAATTGACAAATCCTTAGCCACTCTAATGAAAAAAAAGAGGGCAAAAACTCAAATTACTAAAATTTGTGATGAAAAAAAGAAAATATCACAACAAAGACTATTGAAATACAGAAGATGATTAGAAACTATTTTGAAAATTTATACTCCAGTAAAATAGAAAACCTCAAAGACACTGACAAATTTCTAGAGGTATATGATCAACCCAAACTGAATCAAGAGGACATACACAATTTATTTTATTTTATTTTATTTTTTTTGTATTTTTTTTTTAATTTTTTATTGTTGGTTGTTCAAAACATTACAAATTTCTTGACATATCATATTCCACACTTTGATTCAAGTGGGTTATGAACTCCCACCTTCACCCCATACACAGATTGCAGAATCACATCAGTTACACATCCATTGATTTACATATTGCCATACTAGTGTCTGTTGTGCTCCGCTGCCTTTCCCATCCTCCACCCTAACCCCTCCCCACCTCTCCCCTCCCCTCCCCTCCTCTCTCTCTACCCCCTCCACTGTATAACCCTGAGGGTCTCCTTCCATTTCCATGCAATTCCCCTTCTCTCTCCCTTTCCCTCCCACCTCTCATCCCTGTTAAATGTTAATCTTCTTCTCCTGCTCTTCATCCCTACTCTGATCTTAGTTACTCTCCTTATATCAAAGAAGACATTTGGCATTTGTTTTTTAGGGATTGGCTAGCTTCACTTAGCATAATCTGCTCTAATGCCATCCATTTCCCTGCAAATTCTATGATTTTGTCATTTTTTAATGCAGAGTAATACTCCATTGTGTATAAATGCCACATTTTTTTTTTTTTATCCATTCGTCTATTGAAGGGCATCTAGGTTGGTTCCACAGTCTTGCTATTGTGAATTGTGCTGCTGTGAACATCAATGTAGCAGTGTCCCTGTAGCATGCTCTTTTTAGGTCTTTAGGGAATAGACCAAGAAGGGGAATAGCTGGGTCAAATGGTGGCTCCATTCCCAGCTTTCCAAGAAATCTCCATACTGCTTTCCAAATTGGCTGCACCAATCTGCAGTCCCACCAGCAATGTACAAGTGTACCCTTTTCCCCACATCCTCGCCAGCACTTGTTGTTGTTTGACTTCATAATGGCTGCCAATCTTACTGGAGTGAGATGGTATCTTAGGGTGGTTTTGATTTGCATTTCTCTGACAGCTAGAGATGGTGAGCATTTTTTCATGTACTTGTTGATTGACTGTATGTCCTCCTCTGAGAAGTGTCTGTTCAGGTCCTTGGCCCATTTGTTGATTGGGTTGTTTGTTCTCTTATTGTCTAATTTTTTGAGTTCTTTGTATACTCTGGATATTAGGGCTCTATCTGAAGTGTGAGGAGTAAAGATTTGTTCCCAGGGTGTAGGCTCCCTATTTACCTCTCTTATTGTTTCTTTTGCTGAGAAAAAACTTTTTAGTTTGAGTAAGTCCCATTTGTTGATTTTAGTTATCAACTTTTGTGCTATGGGTGTCCTATTGAGGAATTTGGAGCCCAACCCCACCGAATGTAGATCGTAGCCAACTTTTTCTTCTATCAGACGGCGTGTCTCTGATTTGATATCAAGCTCCTTGATCCATTTTGAATTCACTTTTGTGCATGGTGAGAGAAAGGGATTCAGTTTCATTTTGTTACATATGGATTTCCAGTTTTCCCAGCACCATTTGTTGAAGATGCTATCCTTCCTCCATTGCATGCTTTTAGCCGCTTTATCAAATATAAGATAGTTGTAATTTTGTGGATTGGTTTCTGTGTCCTCTATTCTATACCATTGGTCCACCCGCCTGTTTTGGTACCAATACCATGCTGTTTTTGTTACTATTGCTCTGTAGTATAGTTTGAAGTCTGGTATCGTTATACCGCCTGATTCACACTTCCTGCTTAGCATTGTTTTTGCTATTCTGGGTCGTTTATTTTTCCATATGAATTTCATGATTGCTTTCTCTATTTCTACAAGAAATGCTGTTGGGATTTTGATTGGCATTGCATTAAACCTATAGAGAACTTTTGGTAATATCGCCATTTTGATGATGTTAGTTCTGCCTATCCATGAACAGGGTATATTTTTCCATCTTCTAAGATCTTCTTCTATTTCTCTCTTTAGGGTTCTGTAGTTTTCATTGTATAAGTCTTTCACCTCTTTTGTTAGGTTGATTCCCAAGTATTTTATTTTTTTTGAAGATATTGTGAATGTAGTGGTTGTCCTCATTTCCATTTCAGAGGATTTGTCGCTGATATACAGGAATGCCTTTGATTTATGTGTGTTGATTTTATATCCTGCCACTTTGCTGAATTCATTTATTAGCTCTAATAGTTTCTTTGTAGACCCTTTTGGGTCTGCTAGGTATAGAATCATATCATCTGCAAATAGTGATAATTTAAGTTCTTCTTTTCCTATTTTTATGCCTTTAATTTCTTTCATCTGTCTAATTGCTCTGGCCAGTGTTTCGAGAACTATGTTGAACAGAAGTGGTGAGAGAGGGCATCCCTGTCTTGTTCCAGATTTTAGAGGGAATGCCTTCAGTTTTTCTCCATTCAGAATGATGCTAGCCTGAGGCTTAGCATAGATTGCTTTTACAATATTGAGGTATGTTCCTGTTATCCCTAGTTTTTCTAGAGTTTTGAACATAAAGGGATGCTGTACTTTGTCGAATGCTTTTTCCGCATCTATCGAGATGATCATATGGTTCTTATTTTTAAGTCTATTGATGTGGTGAATAACATTTATTGATTTCCGTATATTGAACCAGCCTTGCATCCCAGGGATGAATCCTACTTGATCATGGAGTACAATTCTTTTGATATGTTTTTGTATCCAATTCGCCAGAATTTTATTGAGGAATTTTGCATCTAGGTTCATTAGAGATATTGGTCTGTAGTTTTCTTTCTTTGAAGTGTCTTTGTCTGGTTTAGGTATCAGGGTGATGTTGGCCTCATAGAATGAATTTGGAAGTTCTCCCTCTTTTTCTATTTCCTGAAGTAGCTTGAAAAGTATTGGTATTAGTTCTTCTTTAAAGGTTTTGTAAAAGTCTGCTGTATACCCATCCGGTCCTGGACTTTTCTTAGTTGGTAGTCTTTTGATGGTTTCTTCTATTTCCTCAATTGATATTGGTCTGTTTAGGTTGTCTATATCCTCCTGACTCAATCTGGGCAGATCATATGACTTAAGAAATTTATCTATGCCTTCACTATCTTCTAATTTATTGGAGTATAAGGGTTCAAAATAGTTTTTGATTATCTTCTGTATTTCTGAAGTGTCTGTTGTGATATTGCTTTTTTCATCCCGTATGCTAGTAATTTGAGTTCTCTCTCTTCTTCTCTTCGCTAGCATTGCTAAGGGTCTGTCGATTTGTTTATTTTTTCAAAGAACCAACTTTTAGTTTTGTCAATTTTTTCAATTGTTTCTTTTGTTTCGATTTCATTAATTTCAGCTCTGATTTTAATTATTTCTTGCCTTCTACTTCTTTTGCTGTTGTTTTGCTCTTCTTTTTCAAGGATTTTGAGATGAAGTATGAGATCATTCATTTGTTGGTTTTTTCTTTTTTTAAGGAATGAACTCCAAGCAATGAATTTTCCTCTTAGAACGGCTTTCAATGTGTCCCATAGATTCGATATGTTGTGTCTGTGTTTTCATTTATCTCTAAGAATTTTTTAATTTCCTCCTTGATGTCTTCTATAACCCATTGATCATTCAGTAACCTATTGTTCATTCTCCAAGTGATGTATGCTTTTTCCTTCCTTCTTTTATCGTTGATTTTCAGTTTCATTCCATTATGATCAGATAAGATGCATGGTATTATCTCTACTCCTTTATATTGTCTAAGAGTTGCCCTGTGACATAATATATGATCTATTTTTGAGAAGGATCCATGTGCTGCTGAGAAAAAAGTATAACTGCTTGATGTTGGGTGGTATACTCTATATATGTCAATTAAGTCTAGGTTATTAATTGTGTTATTGAGTTCTATAGTTTACTTATTCAACTTTTGTTTGGAAGATATGTCCAGTGGCGAGAGAGGTGTGTTGAAGTCTCCCATGATTATGGTATGGTGGTCTATTAGACTCTTGAACTTGAGAAGAGTTTGTTTGATGAACATAGCTGCACCATTGTTTGGGGCATAAATATTTATGATTGTTATGTCTTGTTGGTGTATGGTTCCCTTAAGCAGTATGTAGTGTCCCTCTTTATCCCTTTTGATTAACTTTGGCTTGAAATCTATTTTATTTGATATGAGTATGGACACTCCTGCTTGTTTCCAAAGTCCATATGAGTGATATGATTTTTCCCAACCTTTCACCTTCAGCCTATGTATGTCTTTTCCTATCAAATGCGTCTCCTGTAGGCAGCATATTGTTGGGTCTTGTTTTGTGACCCATTCTACTAGCCTGTGTCTCTTAATTGGTGAGTTTAAGCCATTAACATTTAGGGTTATTATTGAGATATGGGTTGTTCTTCCAGCCATATTTGTTTATTTCTGTTACTAAACATGGTTTGTTTTCCTCTTTGATTATCCCCCCCCCTTTACTGTCCTACCTCCCACTGTTGGTTTTCATTTTTATTTTCCATTTCCTCTTCCTGTAATGTTTTGCCGAGGATGTTTTGAAGAGATGGTTTTCTAGCTGCGAATTCTTTTAACTTTTGTTTATTGTGGAAGGTTTTAATTTCATCTTCCATCCTGAAGCTTAATTTCGCTGGATACACAATTCTTGGTTGGAACCCATTTTCTTTCAGTGTTTGAAATATGTTATTCCAGGATCTTCTAGCTTTCAGAGTCTGTGTTGAAAGATCAGCTGTTATCCTGATTGGCTTACCCCTAAATGTAATCTGCTTCCTTTCTCTTGTAGCTTTTATTTTTTTTATTTTTTCTCTCTTGTAGCTTTTAAAATTCTCTCCTTATTCTGTATGTTGGGCATCTTCATTATAATGTGTCTAGGTGTGGATCTCTTATGATTTTGCACATTCGGCGTCCTGTAGGCTTCTAGGATTTGGGATTCTGTCTCATTCTTCAAGTCTGGGAAGTTTTCTCGTATTATTAAATAGATTGCTCATTCCTTTGGTTTGGAGCTCTGTACCTTCCTGTATCCCAATGACTCTTAAGTTTGGTCTCTTAATGTTATCCCATATTTCTTGGATGTTCTGCTCATGGTTTCTTAACAGTCTTGCTGAGCTGTCTATGTTCTTTTCCAGTTGAAATACTTTGTCTTCATTGTCTGATGTTCTATCTTCTAAGTGTTCTACTCTGCTGGTAGTATTCTCCATTGAGTTTTTAAGTTGGTTTATTGCTTCCTGCATTTCTAGGATTTCTGTTTGTTTGTTTTTTATAACCTCTATCTCCCTGTATAGTTGATCCTTTGCTTCCTGGATTTGTTTGCGTAATTCATTGTCGAGGTGATCTTTCATTGTCTGATTTTGCTGTTTAATGTCTTCCTTGATACTCCAGATCATCTGAAGCATGTATATCCTGAATTCTTTATCTGACATTCCATCTGCTGCAGCTGTTACCTCTTCTAAAGTTGCGTTGACCTGCATTGCTTGTGGTCCTTTCTTTCCTTGTCTTTTCATACTGCTTGCGTATCTTTCCTGCAGGCGCGGGCGGCGGCTCTGCTCTCTCCTTATTCCAATTGGGGTGTCGTGGCTACCACGCCGGCAGGTCACTGGGCCTGTTCTGGGCGCTGGCGGCGGCTCTGTTCTGCCCCTACTCCAATTGGGGTGACGAGTGTACCACGCCGGCAGGCCACAGGGCCTGATCCGCCGGTCGGTTGCAGGTTTGCCTACCCTGCAGGCACGGGTGGCGGCTCTACTCTGCCCCTACTCCAAATGGGGTGACGTGTCTGTCGTACCGGCAGGCCACTGGGCCTGTCCCGCTGGTCGGTCGCAGATCTGCCCACCTTTCGGGCACGGGTGGCGGCTCTGCTCTGCCCCTACTCCAATTGGGGTGTCGTGACTACCCCGCCTGCAGGTCGCTGGGCCTGTTCCTGGCACGGGCGGCGACTCTGCTCTGCCCCTACTCCAATTAGGGTGGTGTGTGTACCACGCCGGCAGGCTCCTGGGCCTGACCCGCCAGTCTGTGACAGGTCTGTTTACCTTGCAAGCGCGGGCAGCGGCTCTGCCCTGCCCCTCCTACCACGCCCATGTACCACTGCGTTGCGGGTCTGCCCACCTTGCGGGTGCGGGTGGCGGCTCCGCTCCGCCCCCTCTCCAATTGGGGTCACGCGGTCACCACGCTGGCGAGCCGCTGGGCCTGCTCCGGGCGCTGGCGGCGGCCTGGCTCCTCCCCTCTGGCTCGACGACAAATTGAGGAGACTCGGGTGTCTGTGCCTCACCCCCCCTACCAGGAGACCAACTGTTTCTGTCGCCGCTGGTATTGATGAAGTTCTCTCCTCCGCCGCTTTCTGATGACATCAGATCTCTGCCATGTTGGTATCCTATGCGAATGGCAGCATTTCATTCCGCTTGCTGGGCAACCAAAGCAACGGGTGAGTCCTGACCGGCCCTCAGCAGGACCCGGACCGAGAAGCAGTTTCCGTGGGCTCCTAGCCCTGGGCCAGGGCAGTTGCGGGAGCCGGAACTCGGCCGCTCTGTGCTTGGTGTAAGCTCCAATAAGAGTAGGCTCCAAGAAGCATTCCCCGCGGGCTCAGTTCCGGGAGCCGGAATTCGGCCACTTAGTGCTTGGTGTATGCTCTGATAGGAGCAGGGTCCAAGAAGCAGCCTCCGCAGGCTCCCCAGCCCTGGGCCAGGGCGGTTCCGGGAGCCGGAACTCGGCTGCCCCGAGCTCGGTGTTCGCTGCGATAAGATCAGGTTCTAAGAAGCACCCAGGCACTGAACCCTAGCAATCTGTCTGCAAGCCGCAGGCGAATGGCAGCCTGAAATTACCTGTTCTATGGCTGAATGAGCTGCGGTCAGTCGAAAACAGGGATGGTGACGTCAGCTTTCCAACATGGTGGCTGCTGGCCTCCTCTGTGGTCTGACCGGTGTGGAGAACCGAGATGGACCGCTTCCTTCCCCCGTCTCAAACCCAGAATTCAGCCCTGAGTATGGTGCTTGCACGGCTGGCAGAAACCGCAGCGCTGTATCCCTGCGTCGCTATCTCCTTGTTTCCCAGCGCGCGCTGCAGACTCTAGCCGCGGGGCGATTTGCTGAATAAGCAGTGTTACCCTCCGTGCGACAAACCTCTCGCGTTTGAGTCCCCATAGCCGATCCTGGTGCGATGGAAATCCTTCCTCCAGGTTCTGGAGCACCCCACTATTGCTGGAAATTCCTAACAAGATAGCCTTTAGCCGTCCTGACTTGTCATACTCCCACACAGTGAAGCAGCACACGGGGGCAATGCACTCCCCTCGCCGCCATCTTCTATCTCCCGACATACACAATTTAAACAGATCAATTTCAAGAAAGGAAATAGAAGACACCATCAAAAGCCTACTAACCAAGAAAAGCCTGGGACCTGAGGAATTCACAGCTGAGGTGTACAAAACTCACAAAGAAGAATTAATACCAATACTCTTCAAATTATTCCATGAAATAGGAAAGGAAGGAACCCTTCCAAACTCATTTTACGAAGCTAGTATCATCCTGATACCAAAACCAGGCAGAGACACATGAAGGAAAGAAAATTTCCGACCAATATCCCTGATGAACATTGATGCAAAAATTCTCAATAAAATTCTGGCAAATTGCATACAAAAACATATTTTAAAAATTGTGCACCATGATCAAGTGGGTTTCATTCCAGGGATGCAAGTTTGCTTCAACATATTCAAATCAATAAATATTATTCATCACATCAATAGACATAAAGATAAGAATCATATGATTATATCAATTGATGCAGGGAAAGCATTTGACAAAATACAACACCTTTTCATGTTCAAAACACTAGAAAAACTAAGAGTAGTAGGTGCCGCAGTCTGGCTGGGCACAAAATAACCGAGCCACCGCACAGCCTTGTAGATTCAAACAGCAACTCTTTATTCCCCAACTCTCACCGGCACTCTACACACACTTTCTGTGAATACCACTGCCTCCACTAGGCTCCAGGCACCACTTCTCTCAGCACCCCACGAGAACTCAAGGGGAACTCCAAAGGAGCAGGCGCCTGAGGCAGCAGGATAGGCCCTAATCCCAGCAGGATCTGCCCTAATCCTGGAGCCACCCTATTCCCAGCAGGATCCACCCTAAACCCTAAACCCGGAGCCACCCTAATCCCTGAGCAGGGTCACCTTTCAACCCCCAATGCCATGTGTCATTCCTACTTGGCTATGGCTCTCAGCAAGTAGGAACATGCCTCAACATTGTAAAAGCTATCTATGCTAAACCCAAGGCCAACATTATTCTAAATGGAGAAAAATTGGAAGCAGTCCTTCTAAAACTGGAACAAGACAGGAATGCCCTCTTTCACCACTTCTTTTCAACGTAGTTTTTGAAACTCTAGCCAGAACAATTAGTCAAAAGAAACTAAAGGAATACAAATAGGAAAAGAAGAACTCCAGCTATCATTATTTGCTGAAAACATGATTTTGTACTTAGAGGATTAAAAAAAAAAATTCTAGAATTAATTAATTAATTCAACAAAGTATCAGGATATAAAATCAATACCCATAAATCAAATGCATTTCTATACATCAGTGATGAATCCTCTGAAAAAAAATTATAAAAACTACCTCATTCACAATAGCCTCTAAAAAAAATAAAATACTTGAGAATCAACTTCACCAAAGAGGTGAAAGACTTCTACAATGAAAATTACACAACACTAAAGAAATAAATTGAAGAAGACCTTAGAAGATGGAAAGATCTCCCATGCTCTTGGATAGGCAAAATTAATATTTTCAAAATAGCCATACTACCCAAAGCTCTATACAGATTCAATATGATTCCAATTAAAATCCCGATGTCATTCCTTACAGAAATAAAAAAAGCAATCATGAAATTCATTTGGAAAAGTAAGAGACTCAGAATAGCCAAAGCAATCCTTAGCAAGAACAGTGAAGCATGAAGCATCGCAATACCAGATGTTAAACTATACTACAAAGCTATAGTAACAAACAGGGCATGGTATTTGTACCAAAATAGACATGTAGACCAATGGTACAGAATAGAAGACACAGAAACAAACCCACATAAGTACAGCTATACTAGACAAAGGGACCAAAAACATACAGTGGAGAAAATAGCCTTTTCAACAAATGGTGCTAGAAGAACTGAAAATCTATATGCAGCAAAATGAAAATAAACCCCTATCTCTCACCATGCACAAAACTCAACTCAGAGTGGGTTAAGGACCTAGGAATTAGTCCAGAGACCCTGAGCCTAACAGAGGAAAAAGTAGGCCCAAATCTTCATCATGTCAGATTAGGCCCCGACTTCCTTAACAATACTCCTAAAGTGCAAGAAATAAAATCAAGAATTAAAAAAATGGGATGGACTCACACTAAAAAACTTCTTCTCAGCAAAAGAAACAATCAATGTGGTGAATAGAGAGCCTACCTTTCAGGAGCAAATTTTTGCCACACATGTCAGATAGAGCACTACTCTCCAGGATATATAAAGACTCAAAAACTTAATACCAAAACAAACAAACAAATAAACAAACAACCCAATCAATAAATGGGCTAAGGAGCTGAACACATACTTCTCAGAAGATAATGTTCATTCAATCAACAAATATATGAAAAAATGTTCAACATCTCTAGTTATTAGAGAAATGCATCTCATGCCAGTCAGAATGGCAGTTATTAAGAATATAGACAACAATAAATGTTGGTGAGGATATAGGGGAAACAGCACTCTCTTCCATTGCTGGTAGGACTGCAAATTGGTGAAGTCAATCTGGAAAGCTGTATGGAGATTCATTAGAAAACTTGGAATGGAACCACATTTTGACCCAGCTATCCCACCCCTCCTCGTCTATACCCAAAGGACTTAAAATCAGCATATTATAGTAATGCAGCCACATCAACGTTCATAGCAGCTCAATTCACAATAACTAAATTGTAGTAGCAACCTAGATGCCCTTCAATAGATGAATGGATAAAGAAACTGTGGTATACATACACAATGGAATATTACTCAGCATTAGAAGAGAATAAAATTATGGCATTTGCAGGTAAATGGATGGAGTTGGAGAAGATAATGATAATCGAAGTAAGCCAATTCCAAAAAAAACAAAGGCCGAATGTTCTTTCTGATAAGTGGATGCTGATCCATAATGGGGAGGGGGAGGCATGGGAAAAATGGAGGAACTTTGGGCAAAGGGGAGGGAGGGAAGGGAGGGTTCATGGGGGCAGGAAAGATGGTGAAATGAGATGGACATCATTTACTAAGTACACCTTTGACTGCACATATGGTGTGACACTACATCATGTACAACCATAGAAATGTAAAGTTGTGCTGCAATTGTGTACCATGAATCAAAATGCATTGTGCTGTCATATATATCTAATTAAAATAAATTAATTTTTCAAATGCTACTCCAGTGAACACACCAATGTTAAGAAAATGAAACCACTTTACTGATAACAATGAGACAGTTTTAGTGGGTCTGTACAAAAGATCAAATCAGCTACAACTATTCTCAGCCAATACCTAATCCAGAGCAAGTCTCTAACTCTTTTCAAGTCTATGCACGCTGAGAAACACTGCCTTTTATTAAATCTTTGAAACATTAATTTTATTATACAATTTGTGAAAAAAATTAAGAATAAATTTCTCCCAAAGCATTGGAGAAAGGACAAAGGGTAGGGCAGGGGGAATGTCCAAGGGAAAGTCTCCAGGATGTGTCTTTGCAGGTGGGGGCAGAGGAGACTCCTGGTGGATCCAGATGTGCTCCTTCCTGGAATCTGTGTGAAGAAGCCTGAGCCAGCTGGCACACCTCAGGATCTTCTGGATGTCCATTGGTTCTGCTGGTATTGGCTTAGCATTTCCAATGGAACCACTCTGTTCCTCAATGCTGACCTACCGAAGCATGGTAACCGTTGAGCTGTTGAAGGCTGTGGTGATCCTCCTCCTCACCCTCTTCCAACCCCTGCAATTGTACTGTGGAAGTACCTTGGGAGAATGAGCTGCCATCTTCTGCAACCCTTGATGGGTCTGGCCTGCTGGGCACAGGGTCATGCTGAGAGGCTAGGCTGGGAGTGGGTGTGTCCCTGTAGAAAATGCGGAGAGGAATAGCAGGCAAGCTGGCACTGCCACCACCTTTCTGCCAGGGCTGCTTCGCCTTCTCAGGCTGTTGTTGCTGCTCACAGGACAAGGGAAGGGTAGGCTCACTGGAACACTTCTTGGAGAAGATGCTGGAAAGATGCACAGGGCACAGGCAAAGCCCAACCACCCCACAATTTGTGTTCTCCCTCTTGCACTTGCAGTCCTCAACCTGGGTTCTCTGGTGCCTAAACAGGAGATACGTAGCCATTGTGTCATCATATTTTTTATTTTTCAGGGACACCCCAGGTGTTATAGGAGTCGTAACTCATGTTGAACATGGTTGTTATAATTGAGGGATCTGGGAGTTTGGGGAGGGCCTCCCCAGAAGGACTGGGTAAGCTTCCTTGCCCTGGCTCAGCCATGGGTGCCCCATTATCTGTTCTAGGATGGGACTCTGCATGGAATCCACCATCAGGACCTCATGGATGAGGCTCTGAGCTCCATCTGAAACATTTTGTTCTCCCCATGATCAGTTTCCTCAGCTGCTGAGCAATGTTGACCATCATTGGGTGCCTCTCCATGAGCATGATATAGAGAATGACACCCAGGCTCCAGGCTTCCGATGGGGCCCTCATATTCCTCCTGCCAGACAAATTCAGGGAGAAGGTATAGAAGAGTACTCTAGAACCTGTTCGCCTTCTGCTCAGCTGTGAGTCTGGTGCTAAGCCAAAGTCAATGAGTTTCACATTACCGTTGGCATCCAGTTCAATGTTCTCCAGCTTGAGGTCTCAAAGCACGATAGCCTTCTTCTGTCAGTACGGCACGACATTCACCATCTGCCTGAAGAGTCTGTGGGCTTCCTTCTCCTGCATGCTACCAGGTTCTGAGATGAGGTAGCATAGATGTTCCCCACCTGCATACTCCATTATAATGTACATATGTTTGATGGTCTCAATGACCTGGATCACATTTGGGTGTCCAAGCCCACCATGAAATCCGGTTCAGACAGGAGGGGAAGGTTCGAGGCTATTTTTGCCAAGACCTTCACTGCAACTTCTGGGCAAGTTTCACCTTAGTGCCCAATGCCCTGCCCCCCTGCCCAATTCTGCAGAAATCCATAAGGGTCTGTGAAGTTCCACTTAAAGGAGTCTGGTCCCTGCAGCACTACACTGCTTGACTATGCTCACTGCTTTTCCTAAAATAGAGCACCATCTTAGTATGCTATCTAAAACAAAAATAATAAACCAAAGCAAATAACCAAAAAATAATAATAATAGCACAAAAAAGTGGGGGTACCCAAATCAAAAAAACAATATCCAAAGACCACAACCACCAGCCAACAACTGCCACCAACCACCACAAAATGCTCTATCTGGGAATCCAATGGGTCACCACCAAGAGATTCCTATACTTATGAACAAAAACCCAATGGCTGCCACTCTCTTACATACCTACTTACAATGTCCATGCTGAATGGACACTCTTTTCTCCTTATAAGGACACAAGCCAAGCTGAACCAGGAAGGGCCCCACTCTGATTTCCTCATAAGGACACAAACCATTCTGAACCAAGGGCCAAAGTAAAGATCAAAGTCCCACACATGTCACAAAACTTCTCTGCTCTAAGCACTTCTCCTAGCCTATGAACTAACTTCCATGAGAACAGGGACAGGATCTTATTTAATTTTGGATGTCCAGCACCCAGTACAGAACCTAACCCCTAAGAGGTTTTCGCTTAATGTTGGTTAGTGGTTTTTTAGGCTGATTGGTTGGTTGGGTGGATGGATGGAAAAATAGATGATGGGACAGATAAGCAAGTAGATGCATGCATATATAGATAGGTAAAAAGACAGATGAAATTGTGGGATGTATGATTGTGATGCCAGTCTTAAAACTCAGGATCAGGTCCTCATTCCCTCAGTGTTAAAGATTAAACACCTGAGAAATGATGAGGCAAGAGTGAAAACTAAATTTTATTTAAGAGAACAGGGAGATATATACAGAGAGAGACAGAAACTTTCCTCTAGACAGTAGGGGACCCAAAGGGGAGTGGGGAGTGTCTTGCCCCTTTATTGATTTTATGTTTCCTTTGTTCTCATGTCTACATTATCCAAAGTGACCAAAAGTAGGAAAGGAACCCACCTGGGTGTGATTGCTTGTGTTCAAAAGTGCAATTTTTCCCTTTCCCAAGAAGTGTTAGCACCCAGTCGATGAAGAAATTCTATCTATTTATTTCCTTTTCTTTGATAAACACCTACCTGTCCTTTGCCCCAGTTTCATTCCCTCCTCTGATTAAGGGAAATTGCAATGTCTGCTCTGGCTGCTTCAAGCTGAGAGGAGGCTGACATGTGGCATATGGTTTGGGTTTCCCTTTTAGGAATGTTTTGGGTCAATTGAGAGATCTGTTCTAAAAGTCTGGTTCAGAAAGAACAGGCTGTATATTCATCTCAAAGAAGGTTGCTTCTATGACAGAAACGGGAAGACATGAGTACTAGAATGTGATTAATACAAATAAATGTCATAGCATCATGCAACATGTCCACGAATATCATAACAATGATGGAAACCGGCAATTTTTCATCAGGAGTTCAAGAGCTAAGAAGTTGTTCCCATGACAAGACTGGTGAGGACATGGTATCTATTTGGAAATGTAAATCTTTAAGGACAATAGTCCTATTCTATAGATCTTCACAGGTATAAGACAAAGCTACAGATGTTTATTAAAACCTCTATTAGATTTAACTTGTTAGAAATTTTTAAAAAGCCTATCAGACTTTTACATTATTACTTAAATATAGGGAAGTCCTTATAGTTGGAAATGTTAGGTATAAAGTCTGACAGCCATAGTAGCCACTTGTACTCAATGTCTATTGGATTTATTCTCAACACCATTATATCTATGTCCTTGTTATTATTTTGTGAAAGGAGATTTTTCCAATGTATTCAAGAGGTAACCCTTAAAAAAGTTATCTTTGAACAAAGACAAAGTATAGAAACCTCTATAGTTAGATAAAATAAAACTGATCAGAAAAATATATTTATTTAGTCATGCAGGATCAAATGTGAATTCATCATAAAACCATGAGCCTCAAAATACAGAAATTAAAAAAAAAAAGAGTTCTAAAATCAAGACATAATTGTGGTAAGCCATTCTTATAGACTGTGGCCGCCATTAGAAGATGGCGCCGGCTTCCACTGTGGCCTGTGATAAACAACTCCTTTTTTGGAGAGTTGGCATGCAATCCCTTCCCACCCTATGAGAGAGATCCACGTGGCAGCTTGGGATTGGTATGCGGGAGGCTTTATTAGGCTGTGCTTGGGCGCTCGGCGGGGGGTCACTAGAAGATGATACATGAAACAAGGCCTGAATAAACTGCTGAAAGAAGAATCCTGTGTCGTGTTTTCCCTTGCCGGCGAGGGGTCGCGACACATAATAATAATTAGTAAAGGAGCATGCAGAACATCTTTATCAAATCAGCATGCACTTTGGGGTTAGATTAGAGTCAGGACAAATATTTAAAGAATGTGAAGGTCCTACCATGTCAGGAAAAGATTCTCAAGGTAAAAAAGACATATATTTGAGATCATTCTATTTCTCCTCCCTGTGCCATAATATTTAGGGAAGAACTTGTTAAGAAAGCAGGTGGTAGAGTGCAAGAGCAGATAAGATAGCCAGTCCCTTAGGTCCCAGAGCTGCTTGAATTTAAAAGTGACACTTTTTTTCCTCTTTGGTCTCAAACTGGTTTTGGATAATCACCTCTGTAGCTTACATTTCAGATGCAATCCTTGGAGAGAGAGCATTCTGGCAGAAGGCTAACAAATACAGTAAGCTAGTGTTTTTCAGCTTGAGAAGCAAAACTTGATGCATAGGGCATTTTAACCACTTTTTTTCTTTTGCAATATTAGTCTCTTAAGGTATGGTATTATGGTTTGTTTCCTCTGGAGATCATTTTCTATTCCCCTAGTTCGTAATGAGAGAAGGTTTGGATGCAGAATATTGTAAGACATTTTCTTTTTCTGATTGTAATTAGGTCATTTCCCGGGCCTGGCAGGAGAAGAAAATGAGCACTTTTTTGAGCACTTGTGGGTCAAACTTATCCCAGTGTTTTCAGTATGTAGGTTAGTGGTGAACCTGTCATAACTATTAAGAATGAAGTTTCCATCTGAACACGTTTTGTTAGGGATGTCTTCCTAGATGAGCTTCTGATGGCCAGCAAACCCATTTCTCACTACATGGTTTTGCTGGATTTATTGCTGCTTCACTAACAAGAATGAACCAGGTCCCTGTTTTGTGGCATGACAAAGACCTTGGAGGATTCAGATTCAGCAACAAGACTGATCTCCTCATGCCACCATTAAACTTCCAAATGTGAGGACCCATGGGGGTGGGGAACAACCTACAGTGGGGTATATCCCTCTACTCTGTGGGCTAAAGGAATCTCCAGAGGAAAAGGAAGACATGTAGTGATTGTTAGATGCTTAACTTCCTTTTATCAGAGGAGTGAATTGAAAATGTCTCCCATTTTGCAGCCAAAGAAACTCAGGGAGCATAGAAACAACAATGGGGGATTCCCTACATACTTGTAAGGGACTTAATATGTGAACAAAGGGAACCTAGGCATTTCCTTAGGAACCATGCCATGTAGAATATCCCTCTCTCAACAGCTGGAGTCTGAACAGCTAGCCTCTAATTGGCAAGGAGTTGATGGGGAGGAGGGGGAGGGAAGTGTTTGAGAGGAGCAAGTGGGGAGAGTGAAGTTCACCTCATATGGAGGTTTATGTCACTGGGGTGTTCACCAACACTGCTGGATGGACCCAGTCACCCTAAGATATGCCCAGAGGAGGTCTGGGGAGAAACTATTGAGATTCACTGGGGAGTTGCCCCAGCCAGAATCTTGGAGTTTGATCACTTTGTTCATCTCCCTGGGCTTCTCAAGGCAAACTGGGATCGGGGACACTGATCCCAGTACTGCCAGACACACGGCCTGGATAGTGAAGCCAGAATTAGACAGGCAGATAGACAAGGTCAGATCCAGAGGATGGAAGGACTGAAATGCTAATGGCTTCAGAGACCTTCCTCCACTCTTACCAAGGAAACCAGCCCTTGCTTCAACCTGTTGATAAGGTAACCTGTCCCTTGGACTGTCACTCCCTACAGGGAGTTATAAATGTTGTTATTGCAACCTGGGCCCCCTACCTGCTTGGCCCCTCCAGCCCATCTAATTCTCACCTTTTGGCCATCCCACCTGAGCATCTCTTGGGCCTAGTCACAGCACACAGGAAGGAGAGAGATAAGGGGAAGAGATCTGGAGAACAAAGGAAGCCTAGGACATAAAAAATAATCAAACACCCATGGTTTGTGCTACCAGGATACCAGCTCTGCCCTCCCCCATTCTCCCTCCTGGGAAAAGTCTATGTTACCCCTTTTTAAATAAAACCTCCTTATTTATTTATTTATATTCTAATTTGTTACATGATTGAAGAATGTATTACAATTCATATTACACATATAGAACACAACTTTTCATATCTCTGGTTGTACACAAAGTATAGTCACACCATTTGTGTCTTCATACATGTATTTAGGGTAATGATGTCCATCTCATTCCACCGTCTTTTCTACCCCCAAGCCCCCTCCTTGCCCTATCAAGAGTTTATCTAATCTTCCCATGCTCCACTCCCCCCAACCCAGATATGAATCAGCCTCCTTATATCAGAGAAAACATTCTGCATTTGGAAATAAACCCTGTTTTATATGCTTGCTTCTGTGTACTTATCTAACTTAACATGTGAGGAAGCAGGACTCATCACCAGTAACTGGCGGTATCAATGGGAGTGTGAGGAATGGCTTTAGCAGAACCCAATATGCTTGACCCACAGTACAGGTGTTTAGGAGATAGTAGGCCATGAATCCTCATACCTGAATCTTGTAGAGTGGTGGCTTACACTAACTGCATTTAATTAGCTGACAGGTCCCCATTATTGTCCTCCAGAAAGAAAGAAAGAGAAAGGCACACCTCAGAATGATGTGGGGTGCAGAGGAACTTATCTCGGTTACAATCCTGGCAGAGCTTCCATTGGAAACCTGTCTTTAAAAATCAGGACCTGGACCTTGTTATCCTAGTGTTGAAGATTAAACACCTGAGAAACCCCAAGGCAAATGCAGGAAAGACTTTTTTTAAAGGATGAGAGAGACTCCTCAGGAGAGGAGGGGGTCCCAAGCTTGTTCCAGAGGGAGTGGGAGTATCCTGCCACTTTTATATATTTTAGGTTTTATTCTTCTCATGCCCCCTCTCCTCTTATCCTGCTTATGTGACCAAAAGGGCAGGAAGAGAGCTATCCATGATGTGATTGCTTATGTTGGAAAATGTGATCCTTCTCAGCCCCATGGGAGGTTGTTAATAACCTGGTATTATGGGATACTATCTACCAATTTCTTTTTATTTGATAATCAGCTACTGTTATGCTCGAATTCGGGACCCCCAAAAGACCACCAGAGACCCAAGATCGATGTAAGCAGCAAAGAGGTGTTTATTGCGAGCTAGCTCAGTCCTCCACACACACACACACACACACACACACAGCAACTGGTGATGCTGAGAGGCCCTGAGCCCAGGGTTTGCAGCAGTTTTATACATTCTTTGGAGAAGGCAGGGACCCCCACATACATCATAGCATCTCTTAGCAAATCATCACACATCGCAGGAAAATCAAATAACAACTCTAAAACATGATTAGCACATTCACTGGTGGGAACAAGTTGGGTAGGGGTGATTGGTTACTACAAGAGGGGGATTTATTTGAACTGATTGGTTTAAGCCAAGAGGGGTGTACATGCTGAACTACATGGTTTCCCAACACGTTATCAACCACCATAAACTACTGGGAGGGTCATCTGGCATCCCAGGTATTTCCCTGTCTCAAGCTGATTGGTGGCTGCTAGGGGGTTGCTATGGATCCCCACCTAGCCTGACTGAGTCAGGGACACCTGGCACAGCAGATCTCTCCTGTTTATTTGTAGATAAACAGATCTCTCCTGTTTATTTGTAGATAAACAACTTAGCAGGGTGGGAATGTGCCTAGGAGTGCTCTGTGGGTCTTTCCAAGGACAAAGGTCATGTCCCTTCCTTGAACAGGCTTTACTCTCAGGTAGAGGCTGGTTTTTCACTACCTGTCCTTCACCCCAGTCTCACTGCTTGCTTCTTCTTCACAGATCTGTTTCCTGCAACAATAGTATCAGAGGTCTCAGGCTACAGATAACCAATTCCATTGCTCTGGGCCCAAGATGAGACCATATGGCAAAATGGCAAGGTAGAGGGAAGCTGCTCCCCTCATGGAAGAAGGAAGCCAAAATGAAAAGGGGCTTTCAGGGCACACCCCCAGTGACCCACCTCCTCCAGCCATGACCCACCTGCCTACAGTTACCTCCCAGTGAGTCCATTCAGAGTAGAATGAACTAGAAAACTCATATTCAAATCATAATAAAAAACTGATGTGACTCCATTTTTGAAAAACCAGCCTGTACTTCAGAGCAGGGCCTGTCCAAGGGGGTGGGGGTTGTGACCTTTGTCCTTGGAAAACCTGATCCTAGGCACATAAGCTACTCTGCTGAGTCATTTGTCAGTACTAGATGTCCTTGACTCAGCAAATGCAAGTTCCTGAAAAGACCAAAAGAATGCTTGAGGCCTAATTCTCAGAGTGAGACAGGGAAGATACCTGAAATACCAGGCGACCCTCCCAGGAGTTTCTTGGTGATTGATAAAATGATTAGGTAACCCTGCAAGTTTAGCATACACACTCTTGCAATCCCTCACAGCCTAAACCAATCAGTTCAAACATACCTACCACTTGAACTAACCAATCACCGTCACCCAACTTGTTTCCGCCAATGAATGTGCTAATCAATGTTAAGAGTTGTTTGACTTTCCCGCAGTGTGAAATGATTTGCTGTGTGATGTAGTGACACATAGAGTATCCCCCAAAACTTATAAATTCTTACTGAACTAAAGGTCAGGACTCACTCTTTGGGACCACTGCATCGTACGGTTGTGAATACAGGCTTGAGCTTGCAATAAAGACTCTTGTTTGATTGTATCGGATTTGGCTCCCGGAGGTCTATTGGGGTCCCACGAATCTAGCATTACAATAACAGTTGCTTTATTGTAGTGGTCTGAAACTGAACCTGCAATATCTCCAAGGTCTTCCTGTACAGTCCATGAGGCTAGGACTGCATTTGATTTTTTTTTTTTTTTTTTTGTACAGGATCTCTCTAAGTTGCTTGGTTGCTTGGGGCCTTGCTAAATTGCTGAAGCTGGTCTCAAACTTGCAATCCTCTTGCCTCAGCCTCTTGAGTCGTTGGGATTATGGGGATGTGCCACCATGCCTGGCAATTGTATATGTTTTGATTGATATGTATCCAAGGACTACCATAATTGTCAGGTATACAATAAATATTTTTAATAGATACTGGATATTTTACATGTGTTATCACAATTATTGCTCTACAGAACAATATGTGATGGGTATCACTGACCATTTTTTTTGGAAGAGAAAAGTAAGACTCAAAGAGGTTATGAGTATTGCTGGCTATCACTTTGAGGGTGACAAAATAATATGTCTGGTTTTATAGCTCTGGAGTCCATTATTGAATAATTTTGTGATACAATACAAGAAACTTTTATAGCCTTTTAAAAATAAACAATCTGACTAGGGGTTTAGCTTAGAGGTAGACTGCATGGTTGGCATGCTTGAGACCCTGAGTTCAATCATCAGCTCCAAAAGGAAATGAAAATAGTTAGTCTGGGTCAAATTGGATTCAAATTTTCATGAAAAATTCTGGTAAACAGTATATATTTCAACTGTTGGAACTGAGACTTAAAAATAAGGTAATTTGTTCAAGTAAGTGGCAAAGTTAGAATTGGAATCTAAGTGTGCTCCACTGTGAAGCAAATGCTATTGATAGACATTCCTCAATGCTGCTAGCACCTGACAAATGTCTAACCACTCATAAATTATGCAAAGCATTATAAGAAAAGTGCCATTTGCTCTGTTGCATCTATGCATGCATTCATTCATACTGCCTGTCAGTGTATATTTGCTTGCTCTGTGGCCCTACTTTTTCCCTTCTCTGCTCTGCATTCCTCTTCATCTGAGAAAAACTTTTCTCTGAAGACAAAGTCTGTGTTTCTCTAGGAACTACTGTTTTCTTGAGAAAACCAATACCCTAGGATACTATTGAGGAAATTGGGGTAGCCTACTTACAGTATGCATGCAGTATACTCATGGTCTCATACTCTGATCATAGATCATGATGTTCTTAAGGACTGAACTGGGATTTTGAGAAATTTCACTGGTAAGAAAAGGGGGGTTTGCAGAAGTTTTCGCATGACACAGTATTAAAACCAGTAAATTGTGAGGCTGTCCAAATAAACCTGAGCCGTGTCCACTAAACCTGCCTTAACACTAAAGATAATAAATAGAACTATAGATACTTGCTTACAAGAACTTGACAATAAAATTAAATATTAGGGCATTTTTACATTTTCCCCCAAATTTTAAATGGGTGACATGTTCTATGAATAAGTAAGGCAGGGAATAATTTTGTTGGGTAAAGGGTAAAATATGATTCAAATTCAAAAGCAAATGAAAGAAAATGCAATTATTTGTGTCCTTAAGATTTAGATTTTGTGTTGTTACTCATGCTGAAATCTGAGATAAAACTTTTCTGCTAATAAAACCATTCTTTCTTCACTCAGAAAACTACCTTATATAACTAATTTTTATTTTCTCCTTGCTTAATTCATCTGGGGTATTTCCCAGAAGGAAGTTAGATAAACTGATCTCAAACAAGACAGAGAGGCCTGGAGTACAAGTATAGATAGGAAATTCTTCAAGGTAAATTTTGGGGTGGAAAAAGAATGGTTTTATTAAGAGATTAAATAGGAAAATGATAACAGGCCCCCTTATCTTCAAATCTTGCTTTCTTATGGTGCCAAAAGAAATCTATGTAAGACTTAAATTCTACCACATTGTTCTTTGCCTTAAAGTCTGAGAGTGATTTAGATCAACTAGAAAATAAAGTCCAAGCTCAGTTTCAACTTTCACCCAACTTTCTATCACATTTCCAATATCAGCAACATGAAGCAAGTAGCTCTTTTCAGCACCTATTAACTCGTTACTATAATGCCTTTGATCTCATGAGTGGTCCCTTCTCTGTGTTAAAATTTTCTCTTTTCTCCCTCAACTTTACTGCCTCCACTACTGTCATGTACCTTGTCAACAATGTCTTTTTTTTTTTTTGTACTGGGAATTGAACCAGGGGTGCTTAACCAGCCATATCCCCAGTCCTTTTTAATTTGAGACAGTGTCTCACTAAGTTGCTTAGGGCCTTGCTACATTGCTGGGGCTGACTTTGAACTTGTGATCCTCCTGCCTCAGCCCCTGGAACCACTGGGATTATAGGCGTGCCCCACCATGACTAGCAAGATGTCATTTTTTGACATTTGTCTCAAAGGTCCTCTCCCCCAGTAAGCCTTTCCTGATCCAACAGGCTATGGGAGTTATCTATGAGTTCCTATAACATCTGATGAATATCTTCATGATACTCTTTACACATTACAAGTATAATTGATACCACCAGTTATCAGTGATGAGTTTTGCTTCCTCACATTTTGAAGTTTGAATATTAGAGAAGCATGCAAGGGCAAGCATATAAAGCAGGGTTTATTTTTAAAAGGGGTAAAATAGACTTCTCCTGGGAGGGAGAAGAGGGCATAGCTGGCATCCTGGTATCCCAAGAAATGAGGTGTTCTGCCCTTTTTATGTCCTAGGCTTCCTTTGTTGTCCTGCCTTCTTCCCCTTATCTTTTTCCCTCCTGCTTACATGACTAAGCCCAGGACTAGGCCCAGAACTAGGCCCAGGAATGCTTGGTGGGATGGCCAGAAGGTGGGAAACTGGTGGGCTGAAGGAGGAAGGGTAGAATGGTGTTGCCCAGGACACAATAATTAACAACTGTAGGGAGGGGAAATTCCTGGGACAGGTTACCTTGGCAACAGGTTGGAGCAGGGGCAGGTTCTTGATAAGGGTGGAAGAAGGGCTCTGATGGAAATAACATTTCAATCCCTCAGGGAACAGTGTCTAACTTCCTTGGACTCAATCAAAATTGGCCCCCTTGATCAGTCCTACCTATCTATACTGACTGCCTAATTTTGGTTTCATAATTACCTAGTTTATTCCTTGAATTCCATGGAATATCTTCAATTTTTTTTATATCCAGAAAATAGTCAATGTCAGGCATATAGTACGCACTCAGTAAAGATTGAATTAAAGAATCTAATTCATTCAGTATGCACTCACCAAATATTTAATGAGTGCCTAATAAATGCAGACCTCAGTGCTAAGAACCAAAACAGATAAAATCTTTGCCTTCATGTCTTAAACTACATAAAGCTATTCATATTCCCTTTTTGTTGCTGCTGAAAAAAATACTACTAATTTACTGACTTAAAACAACTCAAATTCATCTGTCACATTTCTGCTGGTTCCTCTGCTATTGGTGTCACAATAATGAAAACAAGCTGACCTGGGCTTTTAACTGGTGGCTCCACAGAAAAATAAGCTTTCAAGGTTATTTCGGTTGCTGTCAGAGTGGAGTTCCTTGAGGCTATAGGACTGAGTGTACCTTTTCTTGATGGCTTTCAGGTAGAAGCCTCTCTTTGGGTCACCTACATTTCTTATCAACTTGCTCCCTGCCTTCCCCCACACCTCCTTCCTTGAATATCTCTGACTTTCCTTCTGCCACGTCTCTACTATTTTTAAGGACCAAACAGATTAGATTAGGCCCCCAAGAATAATACAGGATAATTTCCTTTCTTAAAATCTGTAAAGTCAATTACATCTGCAAAAGTCCCATTTGCCATAAAAGCAACATATTTATAGGTTCCAAGGATTGGGCAAGTGCCTTTTTGTTAGATGCCATCATTCAGTTTACCACAATGACCATAATTCTGGAGTATTTTCTAGCTTATCCTTCACTTGGGTAATCTGGAGAAATATTTTACAACAATATGACTAAATTTATTTTGTCTACTGCACTAAGTTTTGCTTCAACATTAAAGAGACTAGAAGTTCTCTGAAGAATTATTATGAACTGATCTTAATAGAAAGAGGGATTGATATAGAGGAAGGAAACAAATCTAAAATTAGATAACAAAATCAGTAAACCTTGTAAATAAATATGAGCACATAAATAAATGATACAGGAGCAATATGAATGTCTATTTTACCTAGCTACAGAAGACTATAGGGTTAAGCAATTACTGTACTTATCGTTATTCCAAATATGGATAGTTTTCGGAAGGAATTGGTCTGCTATTAACACACATAATAATCTTCTATTTTTCATACTACAAATTTTGGGGGGTTAAAAATAAATGAAATTATCTTTCCCTCTCAAATTTTGCCCAACACCCAAAAAAAAAAAATCGTAAGTGGATTTTATTTTCCATTTTCAACTTTTCAAACTAGTAACCTGAATAAAATTAATTCAGTTTAATTATTCAGAAATTTAAAGTATACTATTTGTTGGGGATTATACTAGATCCGGAAGACACAAATATAATTTCCTTACAGTCCATGCTTGTATGATGCTTGCCTACATATAAATGAATACATTACAATACTGTGCAGCCAGGGCAATAGTAGAAGCAAGCACAGGCAGAAGAAATGATTTACTCTAGGAAACAGTAAGGTAAGATTTTTCTGGTTGAAGGACATATAAATCATTAGAAGAGGGAGGAAGGGAAGCTGAGCCAACAGCATTGATGGAGGCACTAAATATGAAAAAGCTCAGTATTTTTGTAAGTATAGGTGTAGCTGGAGGGTAAAGTAAGAGGCAGTGAGTGGGAAAGTGAAGCCTGGAAGACTGCAGGATCAGAGACTATCTTGCCCTTTTGGTTTATTCTATGACATGCCAGAAAATATTTTTTAATCAGGGAGAATACATAATTGGATTTGAAGTTTTGAAAGATTACTCTGGTTGCACAAAAGAGACTGGGCTAGAGGTTAGTTACTAGCTGTAAAACCAGTTTAGATGAGATTGATGAGTGAGGATGAAAGCCTAAACCGAGGAAGTGAAAATAATATAAAACTGAGAAAAGATGCAAGAGGTTCTACAGTGAGATTCATCAGACTTCATGACTAATTAAAGGTAGGTGGTGGGTAAGGCAGGTCAAAAAAGAAGGAGGAGGAGTTGAGAGTTACTTGGAAATTTCAGGGAAAAAAATCTGGATATTTGATATTATCTGATTAAACCGGAGAATGAAGGAAAACAAGGGGAAAGAGTATGATGACAGATTCTCTTCTTATCAAACGTTAGTTATGCTCCTCTGATCCCTTTTCTCAACTAGGCCTCCGCCTTTGGCCCCGGCTTCATACCTACCTAAATCCAGTTTCAGCATGAATCCTGTAAGTCAACTTAGAAAGACTCTTCCATCCTGTAATTGATTTCTGGTCATCGGCATGCACCTTCAGCAAGAATCCTGTTAACCCATTTTAGCAAGAATGTACCTGCCTCTTGATGTCACCTCTTAGTAATTTTCAATCCACTGACCAGTCACTTTGCTCATTGACTCTAAATCCCAGCTGTCTTTGTGCTTAGATCAAGCTCAATTTCTCCCTTACTGTCTTGACACCTATTGCAGTAGTCCTATATCGTCTCAATTTATGTTTTAGCAATGCCAAAATAGTATTTTCTTTAAAAATGGGAAAAAATGTCTCAAGTACTAAAGTTATTGCCACTCTCCTCCATGTTTGAATTTGTGGTGTACATCTATTAACTACTGTGTAGCTAAATAGTCTAGTTTATGTACTGCTGGGATTTACCAGGCATTATGATGTACATAGTCCAGCCATTTGTGCCTCAAGGGCCTAGGAAGTTGTTTTCTCCTCCTTAAGTTTTAAAAAATACTATCAGTTTAACACACTAAATTTGGCAGCTCATATAATCCCCTTCCTAAAGGACTTTACAATAATCTTACAGCGTGCTATAGCGTCGACACTCTTGAGAAGGCTATTGTTGAAGGTGGAATTTAACAGTTTTGATAGTTAACACTAGACCTGCTGTGGGTTCTAGTTTGCCTACTTGATACACATAAAATGTCAGAATTCGAAAGCAGTGTCTTAACCACGGGAGGGACCGAATCTGCTAACTTCCAACAATATATGTGAAAGTGCTTTTAAGTGACATTTCGTACGGGTGACTCAAAAGCAAGTCTGGACTCTATTTTGAGATCGGACACCGCACAAAACCTGCCACCTTCAGCTCCAGCACCCAGACAAGACCATAATGCCAATACGCCCCTTTACCAAGCCACGCCTCTCCGGAAGCACGCACGCGTGCACACCAGCACCGCTGCCGCGGCTTTCAGAGCTAGCGCTGTCACGCTCTATTGCGCATGCCTCAGGGCGGGGACGAAACCGCTATTGACCCGGAGGGCAAGTGCCGGTGGGAGGCAGAGGAACAGCATGGTGTCGGGCGGGTAGACCCGAACGGCCTGTGCGTCACTTCCGCTGGGGCGGGGCGGAGCTGAGTGGGTGGAGCTCCGGCTGCTGCGCTTGTTTGTGCTGGAAGCTCAGCTGATGCGGGCCCGCCAGAGTAGACGTCAATGCCGGGAAGAGACCAGTATCCACAGTCGCCTGTGATTGCGGCCTGCATCCCGGTAAGTGGCCGCGAGATGATGGGGACGGGATGAGAGGCAGGCTGGTGGCTCCGGGCACTTGTCTGCCTACGGAGTCCTCCTGTCTCTCTATCCTGGGCACTTCAGAGTCAGGGGGTGGGGAGATGCCCGGTTTCGTGGAGGTCCCATCATCCAGGCACCCTGTGGCAGCCGGGTACAGAAGGGGCCGCGGATCCCGGGGCTGATTGGTGCACAGCGCCGCCTGCCTTCTCTGCTTCTTCGGGTGCTGCTGCCTCGGAGGCGGTTGGTTTCGCTTGTCCCTCCCTGCGCCTCTTGTCCCACCCCTGCGATTTGCCAGTTTCGCGGAGTCTGTCTCCGCTGGATTGTAGTATTCTCCAGCAGGTCCCTGGTGACTCTCAAAAACAACTTCTCTGTTTTACATTGATCTTGACTGTCACTGTATACCTCGTGCTTTCATTGCTAGATATTTCTTTTTCGCCCCACCCGTATTTGGCCCCGTCACTGCCTGCTTCTACTGCTTAAGCGGATTCAAGTGCGTGCGCTTTTTTTTTTTTTTTTTTAAAGGTGAAGCTGTGTGAATCGTATTGCAATACTTCCTACCTTTTTGCCATTTCTGTGATTATGCTAAGAGGAACCTGGTTCCACCCTAGTACAATGATAACTTTTCTAAGTGGTGACTCTTTTCAAGAGTCAGCAGAGATGTGACGTAAGGGACTATCATATAGTAGTTTTAAAAATACTATTTTTATTTCCAGGAACAGTTGTATTCTGGATCCTAATTTTTGAGATATCAAATATGACAAAAGTATGTTTCAGGATCTCAAGAAAAAGTCATTAAAATAATGTAATATAAAGAACCTTAAAGTCTGAGAATTTTTAAAAAGTACAGTAAGCTGTAAACTTAGTTTATGCATGTGAAGTAGTTGTATCAAGCTCATTTTAGCTATTTTGTTAAATTTCTTATGCAGATTAGTGTTACTTTCAGTATAAGAACATGTTATTTCATAATTTTTATTAATTAAACTTTAGTGTTGATCTTATTTTTCTGAGATCTAAAATAAAATCTTGTAAGTAGTGTCCTTTTCATTAGTGATGTTGGATGGTGGATCAGTTTCAATAGTTTATATATTCACTTGTTTTCACATGCAGAGTTGATTCAAGTACAGTTTGTACTTTGAGTTGGTTTTTTCCCTTAATTGAGACAAGGATTGTGCTGAAGCATGGACGTTGCTTCACTTGTGGAACATATATTTATAAAAAGGTCAGAGTTAGAATTCTAGGCCCTAGACACCTTCCTGTCCTGTCATTTCTCTGCTTTGAACTTTCTCTCCTATATCTTGTATTTTATCCTGTTTAATGTCCATTACTTTTTAAAAGTTGCTCCTGAATTTTGGAGGATATCTTTTCTCCCATGCTCTCTCATTTCCTTGGAGGGCGTCTCTTTCTCTTCCTTCCTAAACCTGAATGTCACTCAAATTTCTACTACACATGTTGTTCTCTCTAAGCCAGAGCTTTGATATTTGAAACCCAAGGAATACTATAATAGGTCTGGGAATATTTCTGAAATGTCTCAGAAGATATAATGTATATTTGCAAGTAAGCATTTTCAATAAAGAGGAGCATTTATCAGGTTCAAGAATACTCAAGTAATATATACCATAAACTATCCTTTGGTAAATTTGTGCAGTCTAATGGTTTCAGGTGTCACATGCTGATAATTCCACACATGAATCCACAGTCTAGGTACATTTTAATTTATATACTCCAATTTGCATTCTGTAAATCCAAAAGAAAATTCATTTTTCCCTCATATTAAATTAGCTCTTTCCTAGTTTTCTCATATTCACAATTGATATTTTCCCTCTGTCTGATTTAGAACCATAAGTCAGTTCTCTTGACACTTACTTCTCCATATCCCATTCTTGGTGTCATCAATCCTGTGTTTCATTATTCAATTAGTTTCCTTGACCTGTTACCAGATGTGGCTTACAGTAGCCCTCTTTTCCATTCCAATACTATTACTTAGCTAGGACCTTTGTTACCTTTTTGGCTACATTATTGCAATGATTGCATAACATCTGTAATTCATTCTTAGACTTCAATATGGGCCTCCTCCTGGCAAATCCCTTGATTCCTTTAGTTAAAACTCCATTTCTATCTAAGCCTCTTCTTTCTATTTATTTTTATTTTTTGATATTTGGGATTGAACCCAAAGGCGCTTCACCACTGAGCCACATCTCCAGCCTTTTTTTTTTTTTTATTTAGAGACAGGGTCTCACCAAATTGCTGAGGCTGGTTTTGAACTCACAATCCTCTTGCCTCAGCCTCCGAGCTGCTGGGATTATAGGTGTGTGCCACTACGCCTGCTTCTTCTTTTATATAAGCCTCCATTGTATTTTTACCGCCTCTATATTTGTTATTCTTTTCTCATTGATGATGGAACTTTGAATTATTTTCCCCATTTTTGCATTCTTGACTTAGGTTTGACTGAATTTACTCTCAAAATAGTTATCTTGAATTTCTAGTGTTGGCATTTGGTAACAAGTTAAACTTGTTGATCATCCTCTAAGTTTTGTAATTTTTGCTTGATAGTCATAGTTTTCTGAGAGGAGTATATTAAAATCCCTCATTAGGATCATAAAATCATTCACCTGCTGTGGTTTCCATTTCTTTTCTTTCTTCTTTTTTTTACCTTTATAATCTATAGTTCTATGCAAAGTTGAAAGATACCTTTATGATAACTCATGATGATTAAATCTTTTTGGAAAGAGACAATGCACACTTATTAATCACAGTCTAGGCTTACATTGCTCTGTCTTCGCCTCAATCTTGAACTCATCTCAATGATTAATCCTCTTTCTGACTTCCCTTCATCCACCTTGTGCATGCTGTTTTACTGAAGGCTAATTACTGTCTCCAAAGTTTTGCTTGCTTTTTCCTCTTAGAAAGTTTTTCCCCTAGATTCTCTTAATAATTTACTTCCTCACATAAGGTCCTCTACTAAAATATCAACTCACTTCTAATTATACTTCTAAAATAGTATTCTCTATGCCCTTCTTCTCTTACCTCCTGCTTTATTTTAATTCATAGCACATCTCATTCTGATGACATACACTTTAGTGGTTATTTTTTTATTTTCTAAAATATTGTGTTGGCCCACAAGACTACCTGAAGTTTAATAAGTAAATGGCTCGTTCTTTTTATTATTATATAGTTCCCCCTTTTTATGTTTATGTAATGCTTTTCCCTTAAATTGCCTTAAGACTGTGTCCTTTGTATTGGTTTTTACATAATTTCCCCTCAATCCTTTATTTACCTATTTTGTCATTAGATTATAAGTGGGTCTCAAAACTAGCATGTAGCTGGTGTTTTCATTCCCCAAATTTTGCTCTTCCTTTTTACTTTTTATCTATGTCTTTTGTTCACTTTATTTTTGCTTCTGATATATCTCTGAACATTTTAGATCTACTTATTTTTTCTGTATTTCTGAATCTTGGTTGCACATTTTCTTATTGGCTGCATTTGCTGATCCTCTCTGTAGGTGACAGTTCATCTCCTTGCATGTTTTGTAATCTCCGTGCTTACATTCAATGGTAATTGTTTAGTGTGGGAGTCTAGTTGCCCTGGGCTTTGGAAGTGTCTTTACTTGGTGGCTTCAGTTGACTTGGAATTCCAGTTGTCACCAGCTGACCAGTTTCATTAGGGTCTCTGCACCATGAGGGTAGTTTGAGTATATGCCCAGACCTCAAGTTCAACTTGTAGATTTCCCTCCATTGGTATGACTTTTTATCTACAAGTAGTTTAAATATATTTTATCAAGGGCTTTCCTATTAACTTGTTTTCTCACATTGTCTGCAAATCAAGTTCAGATGAGCCAAGAAAGCAGACAGGTTTACATTTTTTTCTGTCCTTTCCCATAAATGTTTTAAAATAATATGTGCACATGCAATATTATTTGAGGCTATTATCTGGATAATGACAATAGGTTCTTAGTTTTGTCTTCCTCAGTATCATCTTCTACCTTCCCCTCCTGTAATCTCACTAGGTCCTACAGTAAAACTGCACTACTGCACAATTTCTTAGTGTACTCATTGTGGATTTTTTACATGCTTTTGTTCTGTTTATATGTGTTTATTTGCTACCATCTAAACCTAGTGCTTTCTGCTTTGGAATGTTATTTAATTATTAACTCAATTCCTTTAATAGATATAAGTCTATTCAGATTGTGTGTTTCTTGTGTGAGTTTTGGCAGATTGTGTCTTTCAAGGAATAGGTGCATTTCATCTAGGTTATCAAAATTGTGGGCATATAGTTATTCATAGTATTTCTGTATTATCCTTTCAAAGTCCATTGGATAGTCATGTTCCTTCTTTCATTTTTGAGGTAGTAATTCATGTTTCTTTCACTTTCTCTCTGTGTCTCCATATATTTTGAGGCTTCCAGTTATCTTTCTGTTATTAATTTCTAGTTTAATTAATTCATGTAGTCTAAGAACAGACATTATATGATCTATGTTCTGTTGTTTTTTATGACCCAGAATGTTGTCTTTATTGGTGAATGTTCCATATAGGCATGGTATGAATGTGTATTTTTCTCTGTGATTTAGTAGTTTCAAAATGTCAATTATATCCAGTTGATTGATGGTGTTGTGAAACTGTCCTGATTCTGTGTGTTTTCCTTTTTGAGTGAAAATAACATACCTACTCTTGCTTCCTTTTGATTAGTGTTAGCATGGCACGTTTTTCTAATCTTTATGTGTCTTTATATTTAAAATGGGTTTTTTACAAACAACATAGTTGGGTTTTGTTTGTTTTGTTTTATTCACTCTGATAGTTGGTCTTGTCTTCAAAGCACTTAAAGTCTGGTGTCACATAAACTAATCAAAGAATTAACAATAGGAAGAAAAAATAGCATAATATCTAAATTGCATATTAAATTATGTGTTGTAGAAGAAAATCTACATATTGGGAAGCTTTCCTAGATTAGCTTTTTTTCTAAACATCTTATTACTCAAGCTAAAAAGGGGAATTATTTTCTATTAGTTTAAAAGTGAAATCTATATCAGCTATATTGGAAATATATTCTTTTTTCTTTTGAGGCAGTTTGCGAAGTATGGTTCAAATTTTATATTATACTCAATTTTGATTTTAACTTAAATCCTAATTTTTCTTTTTCTTTTTTTTTTTTTTTTTTGTGTGTGTTTGCCATTTTAGGTAAGACCATGAATTATGGCATTTCTTAAATGAAGCATTCACAAATGAAGTGAGAGAATGTCATATAGAAAATAAATGATTTTTAAGTTATGTCTTTTAGTTTGACTATAGATATATATATTTACCTCCTTAGTAATGCAAGAAGTCTTTGTGGGAAGCAGAGAAGCAAGCAGCTGCTTTTTGGATGTTTACCTAAACATTTCTGGAGGATAAGCCATATCAGTCTACAAAGAGGTTTCCATGCCAGCAAAGTAAGATGTAAATGGACCAAAAATGAAGCTTATTCTTGGAGTAAGCACTATTACTCCCCAAGCAACCATGGTTTACATATTGGAATTTTGAAACTTAGTACTTCTGCTCCTAAGGGACTTACAAAAGTAAGCATTCATATGTCCCGTATTAAAAATACTTTGAACTCTGTTTCAAAGGCTGTTTTTGGCAATCACAATGAAATGATTTCACGTTTAGCTCAATTTAAGCCAAGTTCTCGAATATTAAGAAAAGTATCAGATGGTGGCTGGTTAAAACAGAAAAATTTTAAACAAGCCATCAAATCTCTGAAAAAATATAGTGATAAATCAGCAGAAAAGAGTCCTGTTGCAGAAGAGAAAAGTCACATTACAGATAAAGAAGATTTAGGTAAACAAAGCCTTTTTCGTTACACAACTAGCATAACTACAAAATTTGGAGAGTCATTCTACTTTTTATCAAATCATATTAATTCATACTTCAAACGTGAGGAAAAAATGTCTCCAAAAAAGGAAAATAAACATTTTCAGGTCAAATCCGAACTTGAAGGTGAAAAGACTCAAGAAAAGAAGTCCATATCTCCAGATCCTGGCATCCTGACTGATAAGCCAGGCTCTGGATCTTCCATTGATACTGTGGACAAGCCTGCAAGTCAGAGTGGAATGCCTGATGTTCTTCCAGTTTCTACTAAACAAAGTATTGCTAACTTTCTTTCTCGACCCACTGAAGGTGTTCAGGCTTTGGTAGGTGGTTATATTGGTGGACTTGTCCCCAAATTAAAATATGATTCAAAGAGTCAGCCAGAAGAACAGGAAAATCCTACTAAAACTGAGCAGGCTGTCAGCAAAGAAAAAACTGCAGAAGAGAAAAAGCACTTATCTCTTCAGCGAGAAAAGGTAAGTTTTTGTCACTATGATTTGATTGTGTTAATTTTTGTCAGATTTTTAAGTTTCATTTCCTAATAGAACCTAAGAAACATTAACTATTTGTTAGAGCAGTTTCATATTCTAAATATATTATGTATGTATGTTATGTCTTTGTAGATTATTGCAAGAGTAAGTATTGATAACAGAACCCGGGCATTGGTCCAGGCATTAAGAAGAACAGCTGACCCAAAGCTCTGCATTACTAGAGTTGAAGAATTGACTTTTCATCTTCTAGAATTTCCTGAAGGCAAAGGAGTGGCTGTCAAGGTAATTCTAATTTATTTAATCTAGCTTTGTCTTGGAATAAAAATGTTAATAAACCTTTTTCAATGGAGAAAGCAAGGCCTTTCTCTTTTTTATTTTTTTGAAATTTTTTTGTAGTTTTGTATGTATTCAGTAATTGCTTCATTGATTCTGTGATATACATTATGCTAATGAATTCCCTAGTTTGTGATATAAATTATACTATTAGTATTGGCATCTGTATTTTGAGGTTAAGCATTTATAAAATAGAAGGTTAGTATCAGTATATTAATTGAATTACCTAATAGCTGCCACAGTTTTCTTACTTGCAGTATAGATATTTGTACTTTTAACTACTCTTTTTTTTAAGGTTTTTTTTTCATACCTTTATTTAATTCATTTATTTTTATGTGATGCTGAGGATTGAACCCAGTGCCTCACATACGCCAGACAGCCATTCTACCACTGGGCTACAGCTACAGCCTACTTTTAACTACTCTTAAGACAAAATACATAATTCATATGTAAAGTGTTTGCTAGTTTTTATTTCATGGCCTCTCCATATTTGAAAGCCTAAAAATTTTAATGACCTTAGTGCTAATGGAACTGGTAATCTTAAGTGAAACAATGAGCTTTCCCTTACCTGATTTTTGAAAATCTAAAATAGTGAACATAATTTAGACCCATTTAAGTAGACTGTTTTTAGAAAGTTCTCTAAAATGTGTTTGAGTCTCTTTATCTGTAATAATACAATTGTTAAAATTATATTAGAAATGTATTAGTGCTTGTGTTTAGCTTGTCATTCAAGAAATTATTAGTTCACTCATTCACATTTATTCTACTTTTTGACAAATCACCTTGCTGAAAAGGTCTTTGAATAATGCACCTTTCCATAGTTTTATATTATATAACAGATATATTATAATACATAAACTTTTAATATTTCATGTTCCTAAAATTTGGGGTTGTCTTTCATATTTAAAAATATCCTACTTAAAAGGCAAATTTTCTAAATATACATGTGTTTTTAATTGTTTCACATTTCGATGATGTATATAGAAATATAATTACCGTCTTTTAGTTGATTTGGGAACATTGTATCCTAAACTGGGTAGATTATATATAACAGAAATTTATTTCTCACAGTTCTGTAGGCTGGGAACACAAGATGAGGAGCTGTCAGATTTGGTATTGGTGAAGGCCTTGTTCCTCAGTATTGTGGCAAACTCATGGGGCAAGAGGGGCAAGGACACTAATCCCATTCATGAGGCAAAGATCTCATGACTATCACTTTCCAAAAGGCCCTCTTACCTCCTAATTGTGTTGCACTGGGTACTAGATGTCAACCTATGAATTTTTTTTTTTTTTTTTTTTTGGAGAAAAAAGGAAATAGAAGGTTTATTGCTTTGCTAGCAAAGGAGAAACACAGGGAATTCCTCTCCCAGAGGCTATGATTCCACCCATCAGCAGGAACTGGGGTACTTTTAAAGAGATGATTCAAAGGCTAGATTCCCATGTTCTCTGTTGGCATTGAAATTCACTTGTTAATTTGGGAGATAGTCATTTCTGAGATCCTCGGATACCATCCCCAGAGTCTGGATTACTTCTTTTCTAGCTTGGGTGAGTGCTCAAGGACAGATAACTCTGTCTAGGGTGGGGAAGAAAGGTAATCCTGTTTCCCCTGAGATTAGGGACGAGCTGGGAGAGAGGAAGAAGTAGAAAACCAACAGATATGAAGTAGAAATAATAGATTAAAATCCTGTTTGAAATAAAGTCTATCCAAAAAAGTCTTTAAAAAAAGAAAAAGAAAATAAAAAGAAAAGCAACAGATGAATTTTAGGGAGAGACTAATATTAAAGAACCATTTTAAACATTCAAGTATCACACACATACATTTGTAAGCATAAAGTTCACAAACTGAACCCAGATGAAGAAGCAGAATATTACCAGTGCCTCAGAAGTCTCTTGTATCCCTTTTAGTCAGTCTCCCAAAAAGGCAATCACAGATTAGTTTTGGCTAATTGACTTCTTCTACTCAGTGTATTGTGTGATTGTTGTCAATTATTCATTCTCGTTTTTTCATGTTTCATTGTGTATCACATTTGTTGTAATGTTGTTGGATTTCTGAGTAGTTTTCAATTTTAGACTGCTATGAAAACTCTTGCTAATTGAAACTTTGGGGATTCTCTTAATGTTTCACAACTGATCTCAAATCTAAGGACTCTGCAATACTAAGAAAAAATGTGCTATAGAAATGGATATTCAGGTCAATTAATACTCTAGATAGTTTGAAGAAAATTGTTACTCTTCCCTAAATAATAAGCATCTGAAAATAGTGAATTATAAATTGCTTAAAGCAAGTCAGTATCATGTGCTCTGCTGAGAACTTTCCCAGCTAAACATTTTACCCATTTTTTGGGGGGTGGGGGATTAGCCAGCTTTTTATTATTGATTTGTATAGTTTCCTTATTTATTATGGGTAGGTATGTGTGTGTATGTGTCTTGCAAATATATTCTCCCACTCTGGGGTGTACCTTTTTCTTTTTTTTTAATATTTATTTTTTTAGTTTTAGGTAGACACAGTATGATGAATGGATATTAGTCCAATTTATATTTGTCTTTGTGTTCTGTTGAAAAAATTTTTTGGTTTTGTATTTTCTTCTAAAATTTTGTTTTACCTTTTCTGCTTTTATTTACTATTTATCTAGAATAGATTTGGTTGCATTGTGTGAGATGAGAGTTCTGCCCTTTTTTTCTAAATACACATGTCCACGTGACACAGAACCATTTATTAAAAAGACTTGTCATAAATGTGGTCATTAATATGAGTCTGTTTCTGGACACTGGATTTTGTTCCATTGGCATATTTATGTGTTTTTGCTTCAGTATTTTTAATTTTTAATTCAGCATCTTTTTGTTAGTATTTATAATGGGAGGATCACCTCTTGGTCTTTGATCATTTCATGCTGTGACATGCATTCTAGATGTTGGACATCATGAATAAAAACAAATAATAGCAGCAATAACAACAACACTCCATAGGATCCAGATTCCTTTTTCCAGAGAGTTGATTTTTGTTCCTGGCTTGGTGTTATGGGGCATTCATTCAGTTAGGGTATAATTGGGTCAAGGCTGGGTTATAGTTTGGTGAAGACCCTTAGTTTTCCCTGTTTGGGAGCCACCTTCCTCCAGGGTTTTCAGTTGAGAGACTATGTGTTGACTGCCACCACTCTCATCGGTTATACAATCTCAAGAGTTTAAAAAAAAAGAAAATTTCTACTCTTGAATTCTAGAAGTCCTCATCTTAGCTTTCTCACCTTTTCATATCTCATTGTTTCAGAATTCTGCAAATGTCCGGAGGTGAGCCATGGTTCTTCAGTTTTGTCATTCTAAACTCCATGAGACTAAATGCTCAGCTCTTCTCTGTTCAGTTGTGGCCCTCTGTCTGATTCAGGCCCAGTTTTTCCATCTTTTTGCTTCTTTACAGAACCAGCAAGTGCCCTAAGGAAAGAAAGGCTATAGTTTATCAGCTCACTTCCCAGTAGTTATCCCTTCTTCAGATTCCTAGTTTCTCCCATACTCATTGCCTCAGCAGCTGTACGATGCCTTTAAACAGATGGTGCTTTTCTTGCATTTTATCAAGCTGTTCTAGTTTTCTTGGCATGAGCATTGATCTGTAACAAATTGTTCCATCCTAACCAGAGAAGGGAATTTGCCTTTCTAAACTCCACCGGTTGTTCAAGTTCCTCTAAGGGCACTTTGAAACTCATTACTAGTCAGGGACAAAAAAAAACCTAAAAAAACCAAAAAACATTTAGAGCAATAGTATTTCAGATTTGATCATAAAAAAAGAACATGGGTGATACATTGAAAAACTATTTCATGGGCTACAGATTACACAGCAGAAGTGTATCTACCACTTAGCCATTTCCTTAAACCTGGGGTATTGACTATATAAAATGCTCCTGTGTGAGTAAGCTCAGTGTAGAACCCAAAGAGTTAAGCTCTTATCTGTCACTAACAATATGCAGTTTAATATTTAAATCTTGCAGTCCTAGTTTTATTTAAATATTTATTTTATTTTATTTTTTATATTAAGAGAGAGTGTCTGACTGTGTTGCCCAGGCTGGCCCTGAACTCCTGGGCATAACTGATTCTTCTCCCACAGCCTGTTGAGTAGATGAACTACAGGCACATGCCAGTGCCCCATCTTAAACTTATTATTTAATTTTAATGGTCATCTTTTATCTTCTGTCTCAGTTTTATTTTATAAGTCAACATTTGCTTATATTCTACTATCAGGTCTCTTTTTGTCCCATGTGCACTGTACACAACATGGTTTATTTGTTTTCTTTTGATAACAGTTTAATTTCTAATACTAAATACTATGAAGGAGTTTTATCCTCTTCAAGATTCGGATAAAATATGTGTAAAATTTATGATGTTAACCTTTTGTTGTCACAAATAATATTTTTAAATTTGTATTAAGCAAGTTATATTTTCTCTAATTTTTAAACATTGCGCATTTTAAAGAAGATATATGGCTAGAAGTTACTTTTTGTCTTTTGTATTAGGACAAATATATTCTAAATATATATTGATATTAACATGTCAAAACTAATCTATAATTTAAATTAGTGAGAAAATAATGTATACTTACACCTTTATTTTATGTGATGATCTACTTGAGTTAGTTAAAAATAATCATCCATTTTTCTTCTTGATTTGACAAAAGCAACCAAATATCTTTTCTCTCAATGTAGGAAAAAATTATTCCATATTTATTACGACTGAGACAAATTAAGGATGAAACTCTTCAGGCTGCAGTAAGAGAAATTTTGGCTTTAATTGGCTATGTGGATCCAGTGAAAGGGAGGGGCATCCGAATTCTCACAATTGATGGTGGAGGAACGAGGTAAGGACAGAAAAATAACTTTTAAAAACCGCAGACTCAATTCAGCCTTAGGCATCAAAAAAAAAAAAACTGATTTGATGTATTTATATTATTCTAAAATCAAATTCTAAACTGCAACATGAAATTGAATTTTTATTAATTTAGTACATGAGTCTATGAAACATTTCAACATATATGAATCACTTTTATTTTAATTTGATCTAGTATTTATATTTTAGTTTGTTTTTAAATGTTTTTGGTAGTTCAGGAACTTATCAGCCATTATTCTTTAAAAATCTTAGCAATGTTTTGTAGTTTCAGCTTTCTTTTATATTTGTCTTACTCATGTCAGTCACTAATCAATAAAGTGATTGCTAGAAAAGGAGTCTATGTCAATAACTCCCTGGTTTCCCGTGTCTTCCCTTATACTTGCTAGTTCTGGTGTTATACAAAAAATAAATGCATTCTTTGCTCAGAAAGAGATAATTTCATTACCAATCTTCAGTCTTACTACTTTAATCTTAGATTTTGTAAGATTTCTAGTGACTTCCTGTTGGCAGAATTAAGGCACAATTTGAAACTCTAAATTTTATTATGTGGTGACTAAGTGCCTTTTTTGTTCTAGAGTGACCTGGCCTACATTGTGTATTTGGAATAGAACTTTTCATTGATTTTTTTTTTTTTGTATATTGTCCCAATGTTGAGAATTGTCCATATGGCCCTAATTGACCTATAATTCCTGGGCTATTTTATCTTCTCACATTCCTTTATGAAGTATGTCAGGCCTTTGGCAAAGTGAATACACCTTAATGCAGAGGTTTGTCCTAAATTTACTGAATTTTAAAAAAATGAATGAATGAAAGGAAGCTAAAAAATCAGACTGGGCATGGTGGAGCACAACTATAATCCCAGCAGCTCGAAAGGCTGGGATGGGATTGTTAGTTCAAAGCCAGCCTCAGCAACTCAAGAGAAAGGCCTTGTCTCTAGATAAAATATTTTAAAAAAAAATGGGATAGTGATGTGACTTAGTCTAAGTTTAGTGCTCCTGGGTTCAATCCCCAGAGGGTGTGGGGGAATCTGTTGAACTATATAAAACACAAATATATAGAAGCATAGGTGACCCATTGTACTGATGAAAGAAGAAACCAACGTATGTCATCCCAAAGTTGGTCAGGTGAGGTTTTAAGTATTTTTCAGAGTTGGAGTATTTTAAAAATATCTTATTGACACATCTTTGTGTTCTAATTCAAATAGATACTAATATACATTTTTAAATGTGCTTCAATACCACAGGTTTGATACCTTTATTTAGATATTGAATTTTTAAAAATAATCCTAAATATTTGGATGGGCAATTTTTACTAATGCTGATTTGCATATTAGTTTTCATGTTAGCACATAAACTATAAAAGCAGTTGATAGGATTATTTTATTCAATGACTTGGATTTATTTTCCTTGAAATAGGAATTCCCATTTTGCTTTTGATTTTTTTTCCCATAGGGGTGTAGTTGCTCTTCAGACACTGAGGAAATTAGTTGAACTTACTCAGAAGCCAGTTCATCAGCTCTTTGATTATATATGTGGCGTAAGCACAGGTAATGATTATTAGATTAGATTAAAGATTGTGGTTATATTATGAAATGTTGGGCATTAGTTTCATGTTTTGATGTGAATAATTTTTCAGTTTGCTTAATAAACCTGTAAAGGTATTTATTTTAAATAAGTTAACATTCAGAAAGATTTTAATGTGCTTTTATAATATGTTTTCAATAAAGCACTGTAACAAGGGCAGATTATAAATTATTTCTTTATGGTATATTCATTGTAAGGAAAGCAATGAAGCAGAAGGCAGACATTGTACTTAAACCAATAGAAAATTAAAGGTGAATACATTTTGTTTTTTGTTTTTTTTTCCTGTGAGGGGAGTCTCTCAATTTGAAGATTGCTCCTTATGTCATTTTTATATGGTTGTTTGAAGGCAGAATTTAAATTGAGAAATGTGAGAATCTATGCGTTTAAAAAGCTACTTTTAGGGCTGGGGATGTGGCTCAAGTGGTAGCACGCTCGCCTAGCGCGCATGAGGCAGTGGATTCGATTCTCAGCACCATGTAAAAATAAAACAAAGGTATTGTGTCCACCTAAAACTAAAAAATAAATATATTTTTTTAAAAAACCTACTTTTAGCAGGACATTGGGGCACATGCCTGTAATTGCCAGTGACTGAGGCACGAGGATCCAAGTTCAAGGCTAGCCTCAGCAACTTAGTGAAACCCTGTCTCAAAATTAAAAATTATAAACCAGCCAGGGATGTAGCTCAGTGGTAGAGTGCCTGCCTGGGTTCAATCCAAGTACCAAATAAGAAAAGTTACCTTTAAATATTGCTAGTTGGGCTGGACATGGTGGAGCATTCCCATTATCCCAGGGACTCTGGAGTCTGAGGCAGGAGTAATGCAAGGTCAAAGACAGCCTTGGCAATTTAGCAAAGCTCTAAACAACTTAGTGAGACCTGTTCTCAAAAAAAAATAAATAAATAAATAAAAAGAAAAAGAAAGAAAGAAAGAAGAGCTGGGGATATGATCAGTGGTGAAATACCCTTGAGTTTAATCCCCAGTAGGAGGGAGAGGCAGGGGATGGGGGACCAAGAGGTGGTTGGTATATGTATAGAATTCTTCTATCCTTTTCTTTCATACCCCAAAGCTTTCTCCTACCTTTTATCTTTATTTAAAGGTTAGGCCAATGATAAACACTAGGTGGCAGTGTTTCCTACCAATTACAACTAGTACATGAAATCAGATCAGGAGATCCCAGAGTGTTTGATTTCTTTAATTACATTGACTCTAGAGCCAACTAGAAAGAGTAGTTGCTTAATGAATTCGTGAGTTATTAAATATACTGTGTTCTATGACTAAAACTAAGTAATTATTGTGAGAAATATCTTTAATAACCATGATATCTTTCTTTTATATTTAATATAAAGAAATATTTTTGTATATTTAAAAATTTTTATAATTATCATCTTGAGGTAGATGTATTTTATCATTTTGGGGATCTGGTAAAGCCCTTTACATGTGTTGTCACAATACAAGGGGCTTAGGAATTTTAGTTGTTATTTTTTTTTTTTTTTTTGCCATTTTACAGGTAAAAAAAATTGGGATTGAGAAGTTAAGGAACTTGTCCCAGGTGACATAGCTAGAATTGTCCCAGTGTTAAAGCTAGAATTTAAGCCAGGTCTATGACCCAGGAGTTCTTAAAATTATAAGTGCAGTAACATCAATGCTCATAAAAACTAAGAATTTTTTTCTTTTAGGAGCCATATTAGCTTTCATGTTGGGATTGTTTCATATGCCCTTGGACGAATGTGAAGAACTTTATCGAAAATTAGGATCAGATGTATTTTCACAAAATGTCATTGTTGGGACAGTAAAAATGAGTTGGAGCCATGCATTCTATGACAGTCAGACATGGGAAAAGATTCTTAAGTAAGTTATAATTCTTTTTAAAAATGTTCTAATTATGTAGGTATATATGCATATTATAAGTTTTAAAATACGAAAAATATGAAGACTCAAATTATTAATACCATTAATTGGAGATAATCACTGTTCCTATTTTAATCAACCACATTGTAGTCATAAATTCTTGGGTTCATGTGTATGAGATTTGCATATAAAAGATAAAATTACCTTTTTAAAAATTTGAGACTATGGTGTACATAGACCACAGTTGCACACTGTTGTTTCTGAAGTCATTATTCTAAGCTGTTTAATAATTTTTTCATTTCTTTCCAAATACTATGAATCAAAAAGTATAAGTGGAAAGTAGAAACTTAAAATCAACTGCAATCCTATTGTTCAAAGCTATAGACCTTGCAATGTATTTCTTCTAGGTATTTCCTAGATTTCATACATTTTTATAAACATTTTGTGCAGCTGACATTACAGTTGTAAATTAGTATCTTCCCCCCTTTTTACAATTTTATTAAAATTTCTTGACATATTTTAAAATATTACATTATACTACAGAATGTGACAGTACTGTGATTTCTTAACCATTTCTATATATGATATTTATGGGCATTCAAGACATTTATATTGCTTTTAATTTTTTTATGATTATGAACATTGCTTTGATAGGAAACTTTAAATTTATGCCCATATTTCAGAATATACCAATAGATCAGTTTTTAAGAACATAATTATTGAATCAAGTGTTGATATCATTTTAAATAGAGAATATTTGGAAATAGAGAATATATAAAGAAAATTACCAATAATTCTACTAAGATCGCATTTCTTTCTAGAATTTTTTACAGGTAGAGAGAGAGAGAGTGTGTGTGTTCATTCCCTTCACAATTTGGGGATGATTATGCACATGTAATTTGATATCTGCGTTTTCATTTAGTGTTTATTACAGTCTCTTGCAATCTCATTAATATTTTTGAAACATTTTGATGGCGTTCACTCTTTCCTTTAATGAATGTACTATTTTTTATTTTAAAAATTAGCTATTGAAAAAGAAGGATGCTTAAGATGTCATTATATTTCAAAAAGAAAGTTTCCGCGGACATTTTACATCTTTACTTTAGCTTTAAGGAAAAGTTCTAGAAGTACAATTTTGGGTCAGAGGGTATGCATGTTTTAAAAATCTTGACAAGTACATATATATATATATACTTATCTACCAGAATCAATTTGTATTTATCTTAGGAAATATTCATGAACACCCAACAATTAAAAAAAATTTTTTTAGTTGTAGGTGGATACAATACCTTATTTTATTTATTTATATGTGGCACTGAGGATCAAACCCAGTGCCTCACATGTGTTAGGCAAGCACTCTACCCTGAGCCACAACCCCAGCCCAACACTCAACAATTTAATATTTAAAATATATCAGTTTGACAGTTTTTGAAACCAGTATTTCAATGGATGTCACTTTGTTTATTAGTGAATTTCAATATTTTTTGTTTTTTGACTATATTCTTCTGTGAATTTTCAGGGCAAGGTCTTTGCTTATTTTACTGTCAGGGTGTGGCACACTATATTGTATTTATAACCATATATTGAAAAAGTACTTTTTAATTAATCATCTATTTAATGAAGAAAGTTTAAAAATCTTCATTTAGCCACATTTTTATAATGATTTTAGCTTTGCTTTCATACTCATAAAGTCTTTTCTACCCTGAAAGTAGGTAAATATCTACATTATTCTCTAGTTCTAAGGTTTTATTAAACTTATATTTTTAGGACAACTGAAATTCATTTTGAGACATATTGTGAGAGAGTCAAACTGTATTATTTTTTCATGTTAATTTAAATGTCCCAGTACCATTACCAAATAGTTTTTCTTTTTTTTTCACTGATTTAAAACACCATCTTTTTAGGTCTTTAGGGAATAGACCAAGAAGGGGAATAGCTGGGTCAAATGGTGGCTCCATTCCCAGCTTTCCAAGAAATCTCCATACTGCTTTCCAAATTGGCTGCACCAATCTGCAGTCCCACCAGCAATGTACAAGTGTACCCTTTTCCCCACATCCTCGCCAGCACTTGTTGTTGTCTGACTTCCTAATGGCTGCCAATCTTACTGGAGTGAGATGGTATCTTAGGGTGGTTTTGATTTGCATTTCTCTGACAGCTAGAGATGGTGAGCATTTTTTCATGTACTTGTTGATTGACTGTATGTCCTCCTCTGAGAAGTGTCTGTTCAGGTCCTTGGCCCATTTGTTGATTGGGTTGTTTGTTCTCTTATTGTCTAATTTTTTGAGTTCTTTGTATACTCTGGATATTAGGGCTCTATCTGAAGTGTGAGGAGTAAAGATTTGTTCCCAGGGTGTAGGCTCCCTATTTACCTCTCTTATTGTTTCTTTTGCTGAGAAAAAACTTTTTAGTTTGAGTAAGTCCCATTTGTTGATTCTAGTTATTAACTTTTGTGCTATGGGTGTCCTATTGAGGAATTTGGAGCCCGACCCCACCGACTGTAGATCGTAGCCAACTTTTTCTTCTATCAGACGGCGCGTCTCTGATTTGATATCAAGCTCCTTGATCCATTTTGAATTCACTTTTGTGCATGGCGAGAGAAAGGGATTCAGTTTCATTTTGTTGCATATGGATTTCCAGTTTTCCCAGCACCATTTGTTGAAGATGCTATCCTTCCTCCATTGCATGCTTTTAGCCCCTTTATCAAATATAAGATAGTTGTAGTTTTGTGGATTGGCTTCTGTGTCCTCTATTCTGTACCATTGGTCCACCCGCCTGTTTTGGTACCAGTACCATGCTGTTTTTGTTACTATTGCTCTGTAGTATAGTTTGAAGTCTGGTATCGCTATACCGCCTGATTCACACTTCCTGCTTAGCATTGTTTTTGCTATTCTGGGTCGTTTATTTTTCCATATGAATTTCATGATTGCTTTCTCTATTTCTACAAGAAATGCCGTTGGGATTTTGATTGGCATTGCATTAAACCTATAGAGAACTTTTGGTAATATCGCCATTTTGATGATGTTAGTTCTGCCTATCCATGAACAGGGTATATTTTTCCATCTTCTAAGATCTTCTTCTATTTCTCTCTTTAGGGTTCTGTAGTTTCCCTAAAGACCTAAAAAGAGCATGCTACAGGGACACTGCTACATCGATGTTCATAGCAGCACAATTCACAATAGCAAGACTGTGGAACCAACCTAGATGCCCTTCAATAGACGAATGGATAAAAAAAAAAAATGTGGCATTTATACACAATGGAGTATTACTCTGCATTAAAAAATGACAAAATCATAGAATTTGCAGGGAAATGGATGGCATTAGAGCAGATTATGCTAAGTGAAGCTAGCCAATCCCTAAAAAACAAATGCCAAATGTCTTCTTTGATATAAGGAGAGTAACTAAGATCAGAGTAGGGATGAAGAGCAGGAGAAGAAGATTAACATTTAACAGGGATGAGAGGTGGGAGGGAAAGGGAGAGAGAAGGGGAATTGCATGGAAATGGAAGGAGACCCTCAGGGTTATACAGTGGAGGGGGTAGAGAGAGAGGAGGGGAGGGGAGGGGAGAGGTGGGGAGGGGTTAGGGTGGAGGATGGGAAAGGCAGCGGAGCACAACAGACACTAGTATGGCAATATGTAAATCAATGGATGTGTAACTGATGTGATTCTGCAATCTGTGTATGGGGTGAAGGTGGGAGTTCATAACCCACTTGAATCAAAGTGTGGAATATGATATGTCAAGAAATTTGTAATGTTTTGAACAACCAACAATAAAAAATTAAAAAAAAAAAGAACGATTGAATTAAAAAAAAAATAAAACACCATCTTTATCTTATCTGTTTACATGAGAGTATAATGTCCAATCTTTTTATTTTTCCCTTTGATTTTTTTAATACGTTCTGTAACTTTAGTTTTAACCCTTATATAAGGTGTTTTTGAATGAAATAATGAATCTCCTTTATTCTTTTTCATAATTCTGTTAACTATTTTCATAGTGAATTTTTGGTTACCTTTCTCATAAAAATCTTGCTAATATTTTAATGGAAGTTAATGTGAACTGTACAGGTTATATTGTGGAATGTTGACATCTTTCCAGTTGTGAAATTTCTCCATCTATTGTTGCAAATTTAAAAATGTTACTTTTTTTAGGTCTTTTGCATTTACTAGAAAAAAGAACTCCTATTAGTTCTCATGAAATCATAATACTGCTTCTTAAAGATTTTTAAATAAAGATTTAAAATCTTAACATAAAACATTCACTTTACTGTGAAATTCTTTTTCATTTTGTTTCTCATGAATCTTCATATTTGCACACTACTATTTCATTTTTGCTTTTTCAGAGACTTCTTTATTTTTAATTATAGCTTTGATAAACTTTAAATATGATTAGTTTTATCCTTTCTTTGATTTTTCTCTTAACTGTTATAGCAAAACAAACTAATTCTCAAAGTTAGTAGCTTAAAATAATAATGATTTAGTCTCTGATTCTGTGATTTGATTGGGCATTTCTTCTGTGCTTGCCTGTATTCAGTTTTGCTACTGGCAACTGGTAGCTCAGTTAATATGGCTGGAACAGCTGAGTCTCTCTTCACATGGTCATTTCTATCCTGGGCTTCATCTCATCATCTCGATCTCAGCATTCTCAGAGGGCAAGCCTCAATGCATAATCACTTATCAAGCCTTGGTCTTATCCCTTGTTTGCGGATGTCTCATTGCTTGAATCTTCTCAAACCAAGGATCTGTGTGGGAAAGGGCAATATATAAGGACATGTATTCCAGGAAATGTGATTCACTGGGGGCACTATTGTTATACTCTACCATACCTATCCACTGGTTCTTTTGTTTGTCATGACTTTTTTTTTGAAATATTTTTAGTTGTTGATAGATCTTTATTTTTATTTATTTATATGCGATGCTGAGAATCGAACCCAGTGCCTCACACATGCCAGGCAAGTGTTTTACCACTCAGCCCCAGCCCCAGCCCCAGCCCCTGCCCCTGTCATGACTTTTTTAATCTTGCTGTTTATTTAGAACATGTATGTGTTTGTTTGTTTTTTTCATATGATGATGACTTTGTGTTATTTTGTGGGTACTATTTTGATTATAGCATCAGTAGAATCTGAGAATGCTAAGATTTTTTTTCATATGTTGGTCTTTCTGTAATAAGCAATTATCATTCCTTTCTCTTCAGATTTATATTCATAACTCACTAAAGCATTTTAGCTCTTTTATTTAAACCAAGGTTTAAACAACAGCAATAACAAAGTTTGAACTTTGCTTGAAAGTGTGAATGCTCCCAGAATTTCTGTTCCAAATTTATATCAAGAGTCTGCAGAACAGTAAAATTGAATTGATCTTCATATAGAAGAAACATATAGATCAGGTTGGGAAAGTAAAAATCTTGTTCATTTTGGAAACTATTGCACTAGTACACTGGTGTTTATAAAAGCTTGTAAAGGGTAGATCACCAAGCAATTTGTAAATATTATGCTTATTTGAGATTTACTAACAGTTGAGAAACTTAACTATGATTTGAAAAAACATCATTAGGAAAATACTTAGAGGAAGATTGATAAAGGCATAGTATTTGCAAGGCAGAGAGAATAATCTTTAAGACTGAAAAAAGTCTACATTGAAATTAAATTCTCTTGTAAAGTAATTGTAAAAATTGCTGCCCATTAACTCAAATACCAATTGAGATGTTTTTACAAGCAATTTTTATAACATTGGCTCTGTGTTACCCACTAAAGCAAGTTTAATGTCTAAATGTAAATGTCTTCACCTGGTTTTTAGGTAAATATACTGTATGAACACTTCTGTAGTCTTTTAATTTTACACTTGGAATTGAACCAGGGGTATTTTACCATTCAGATAAAGCCCTCTTCTCCCACCACTTTTTAAAATTTGTATTTTGAGACTGGATCTCGCTAAGTTCCCTCAGCTGGGCTTGAACTTGTGATCCTCCTGCCTCAGCCTCCTGAGTAACTGGGATTACAGGTGTGCACCACTATACCTGGCACTTCTGCAGTCTTAGCAAAACTTCTATATCCTGGCAGCAGGACCCTGAAAACAATAGATTTATTCTATTTTTATGCCTTTGTTCTATATAGGTACTGGCTTTCAGGATGTTGTCATCGTTCAGTATCTCTCTCAAACTACAATTCCATACATCTTTCTTAGTAACTATCCTATATTTATTTCTTCACCTCAGAACTATACTTACAGTCTGAATCAGAGATTAATAAATCACTGCATATTGTTTCTTGTGCATTAATTGGATTGTAAGCCTCTTAGGGGAAATTGTTGTACTTCTTTTTGTTCCTTATAGCACTTTGAGAAAGCCGTCTGCAAATAGTAATTTCATAGTGCATGTTTTGGGCTGGGGATGTGGCTCAGTGGATGTGGCTCTTCTGTTACTCTTGAACTCTGGTCTTTCATGCTTTCCTTCCTTGTGTAGTTTATCAACTATGTGCCCCTTGTGGCAGCACTGTGCTGGGCACTTTGGATAGATTCATAAGCAACCACAGACATGGAGTTTATAGTCTGTTCATGCAGTAATTACGCGGATGAGATATATTTTTCTGAAATAAGATCTGTGGAACACAGAAATGGTTTTCTCTGCTTGGCATGGACAAGGCCCTAGTTTGATCCCCAGCACCGCCAGGAAAATTAAAAAAAAAAAAAGTGTGTGTTTTTCTGGGTGTGGTGGCATAAGCCTGTAATCCCTGCAGCTCAGGAGGCTGAGATAGGAGGATCACAAGTTCAAAGCCAGTCTCAGCAATTTAGTGAAGCTCCAGGCAAATTAAGGAGACTGTGTCTCAAAGTGAAAAATATAAAGGGTTGGGGATATGGCTCAGTGGTTAAGCACCCCTGAGTTCAATCCCTGGTACCATTAAAAAAAAAAATACATGTTCTCTGATTCTTAAGAAAGAAAATCATTTTGATATATATTATTTCTTCTTTTTTAATAAAGGGATAGAATGGGTTCTGCACTAATGATTGAAACAGCAAGAAACCCTACATGTCCTAAGGTAAGTGTAGTGTATTATCTTAAATAATACCCATTTCTAACAAGGTCTGACGAAAGCAGTTATTTTGAGGGCTCTTTTGTTAAGGAGAAAAATTCTAAGAAATTTCTGCTAATAGATTTTATTCTTCTATGAAGATCTAGGATGTGATGATTAGATCTTTTGTATATCTAGTAAAAGTATAACAAAGGTTTAAAAACATGAAACTCTGAGACTAAAAATAAGGAAGAATTATTTTATCATAATTATTTTAATCAAATTTAGGAAAGTTATAGCATTTCCTTCCCTAGATTTTAAAGAAAAAATCTATATATCATATATAATCTCAGTATAGCACCCCATTTATTTATTTCAAGTTCAATGACCTGAGTATTACTTGAGTTTGTTTTCTTTAATAATACTTGTTTAATTAACAAATATAATTTATGTGCCTAAGAATCCCATGCAGCTTATATGTATTCTCGGATAATAGGCTGTAGTAAGAAAAGTCAAACAGATACAGCTCCTGTTGCTCTTAAACTCTGGTCTTTCATGCTTTCCTTCATTGTGCAGTTATCAACTATGTGCCCATTGTGGCAGCACTGTGCTGGGCACTTTGGATGTATTCATAAGCAACCATAGACATGGAGTTTATAGTCCGGTAGAGCAGCTTAGCTATTCATGCAATAATCACGCAGATGAGATATATTTTTCTGAAATAAGATCTGTAGAACACAGAAACAGTTTTCTGAAAGCACACATTTAAAGGGATGTAAAAGAAAGCTACTTTGAGATCTTAACGTGAAGGCTGATGAGTAGGAGCATTTCTGGCAAAGACACAAAGGGAATGGGCTGTGCAGGAGGAGTCATAGACAATTCCAAGAACTGAAAGAGTTCCTGAAGACTACAGCCCAGGAATCCAAGGGCAGAATGTGGGATAAGGCTGGCGCCGTAGGCAGATCAGACTGTGTAAGGGCCTTAAAGGCTGTAATAGCTCTTTTGGAGAAGATCCTGGGATGAACTCTGTGCCTCATGCTTCTTTCCCTGTATCTTCAGGGCCCCATTTCTGTTTGCTTGCTTCCAAATCACAGAAGTTGTTGACTTTGAATAAAAGAATAGACTGAATAGAAGGAAACTTTAGCCATATTAAAAAGTGCTTCATTATAGACTACCACTAAAAAGGGAAGAGAGGTGGGAGAGAAAAAAGAGGGAGAAGGGGAGTTGCACGGAAGATGGAAGGAGAACCTCATCGTTATACAGAATAAGTGTGTCACATTAGATTGGATATAGAGAAATGATGGGAGAGGAGGGGAGGAGTAGGCGGGGATAGGAAGGGCAGCAGAATAGAATAGACATTATGATTGATGTATGTATATAGGTGACTATGACCAGTGTGATTCTGCAATCTGTACAATTAGAAAAATGAGAAATTATAACCCAGTGATACAAATGTATGAATTGCCAAGATCATTGTAATGTCATGTGTAGATAATAAAAATAAAATAAAGATATTGTGTCCACCTAAAAAAAAGTGCTTCATTATGATAAAGGTAGCAGTCATCTATACATGTTTTAATCCAGTTTTACCTATAATAATTAGAGAAAGACCCTCTGGACTTAAGTGCATGACCAACTCTTAACCATAGCAACATAGAGACAGAGTTGGATTACTTATAGGAATTCAGGCTATGACTTGTTTATTAAATAGCAAAGCAAATGGGTCCTTGGCAGGGTTGGCACAGGACACTAAAAACTTTGGCCTTAGCATATTTCTGCCTATTAAGTTTGTATTTCCAGATCATCATACAACATATTTTACGTACATTCAATGTACAGCCATAAAATCTTGACATGTAGTGATTGGTGTTAAAGTTTTTTAGTAAAAATTATCAGCTACCAAATTTTAATAACTAATGAAAGCCCTAGGAGTTTGTGTAGTGTTGTTTCAGCTTTACCAAAGTCATAATGCTTTCAAAGAGCACAAAAACAAAGACTAACTTGTAAATAATATTGTGAAGATAGTGTAATTATTAATCTTTAAGTAGTTTTTATTAATTGTTACTTCTGCTATGCCAATTAACACACAAATCTAGAAATGTATGCCTTCTTGAATGTCTTTAAGTCAAATCCAATTATATAGTCAAAGATATTTTTTGTTATTATTCTAATACGTTTCTCAGAATGGTCTCAGTTCTTACATCTATTGTGCCATAAAGAAATATCTAATTTAAAATTTTTGCTGAACTTTAAATTTATGCTACACATTGATCTTTTGGAGAGTTGTAGATTGTTCATTCATACTACTCAATAGTATTTAACTTATAGATGCCAAATATTGCTGCTTACAGTGGTACTGTCACTTTTATTTCACTAGGTAGCTGCTGTAAGTACCATAGTAAACAGAGGGATAACGCCAAAAGCCTTTGTGTTCAGAAACTATGGTCATTTTCCTGGAATCAACTCTCATTATTTGGGAGGCTGTCAGTATAAAATGTGGCAAGCCATTCGAGCCTCATCAGCAGCTCCAGGCTACTTTGCAGAATACGCATTGGGAAATGATCTTCATCAAGTAAGTTGGCTTGTATGGCCATCTTTTATAATTTTACATGATTAAAACAATCAGCATTTATTAACTGTCACTCAACTTTGTAAGACTCAACCAAGATGACTTCTTAAGGTTTTTATATTTCAAAAGATGTGCAATTCATTATATTTTTGTCTGTCTTAAATTTATAAGTCTTCTGTCTTGAATGTATAATTTAGGAAAATTTTGAAATATTCTATACAGTGTGGTTTAAAACCAATTATGATAATTTTATTTATGAAAAATGTGGCAGTATGTAGCTTTTCAAACATGAAAATTAAATATGAAATAGATTCCAGCAAATGCGGAACCCAGTCTGACAATTTTGGAGAGTATAGTTTGGAGGATACTTAAACATTTATTAAGTTAGCTATGTACCAGACACTTGTTTAATTTTTTTTACATGATTGTCTCATTTAATTGTTACTACTTATGAGACAACTATTTCCATTTTACAAGTAAGGAATTGGGGTCTTAAGAAGGGCTAAGTAGTTAAGAGTCACAACTATTCAGTGACAGGATACTACCTATAATTATAGTTTTAAATTTAAGTTATTTGTAGAGTTAAGTATTGTTTCTGGTCATTCTTTTTATGTAGTCTCATGTACTTAATTTCTTTCTGTCAAGTTTTTCCCACGATTTGTGGGATGCTTAAGTTTTTTGTTTTTGTTGGTTTTTTTTTTTTTGGTAACAGGGATTGAACCCAAGGGCACTTAACTTCTGAGCCACAACCCCAGTCCTTTTTATTTTTAATTTTGAGACAGGTTTTGCTAAATTGCTTAGGGTCTGGCTAATATGGTGAGGCTGGGTTTGAACTTGTGTTCCTCCTGTCTCAGCCTCCTGAGCTTCTGGCATTACAGGTGTGTGCCACCACACCTGGCTTGGAATACTTACTCTATAATTTGTACCTAAATGATAATAAATAAAACCAATAGCTTTTAAGATGGTAATTTTTATATGATGTCCCACTTAAAATCAGTCTCATTATATAGTCTGTAATCTTAACTTTCCTCTCTAGTTACTAAAGTTTGCGTGTTCTCTTTACTTAGTAATTACCTATCTCTTGGAAAAAAGTCTTAATATCACTGACAAGGATTTTCAGGTAGCATTACTATACTTGGATCTTTATGAATTATATATTGGCTATAAAGCTTTGAAGTTTCTAATGCATAATTCTAATGTACATGTGTCATTAATAAATAACTGAAATATTTTTATCAATTTTATTTTCTTCTATGTTTTGATAGAATAGCTTAGATATATTCTAAAATTTTATGGTCAACGATCCTATTTTTAATTTTTCTGAGAGTAACATCATAATCTTTGTAGTCAAGACATTAAAATAGGATTTTTTTGTCTTTTAAGAGTCACTTCAAACCACTTCTTACTTGGTCAAATCTGTCATTGTTGAATTATGTAAGGCACATCCCTTCTCTTGCCTTTCTTTTTTTTCTTCCACCCCCTCAGGGCAGCAAGTGATGGCTATTGAGTTTCTTTCTGACATAGATTTCAGGATTTATTGGTCACAGTAAATGTTGATTGTAATATGTAGCTTGCTGTCTTTAACAACAACTTCCCCCGTTGTTATTTTATTCTTGCCATATCACAGGTGGAAAAATAACTTAGACAATGTATTTTAAATACACAGAAGTTATAGCTGTAAGATGGTCATTATGGTAAGACTTCTCAGTTACACCAAATATCAGCAAGAATTTCAAGTAATAAATTTGGATACCTGCATTTTGGGACCAAACGTTTTCAGATTTCAAAAGAAGTTATCTCACCCAGCTGGGTGGTGTATGCCTGTAATCCCAGCAGTTTGGGAGGTTTAGGAAGGAGGATATCAACTTGAAAGCCATCCTAAGCAATTTAGAGAGGCTCTAAGCAACTAAGTGAGACCCTGTCTCTAAATAAAATATTTTTAAAAGGCTGAGAGTGTGGCTCAGTGGTTAAGTGCCCCTAGGTTCAATCCCTAATTAAAAAAAAAAAAAGAAGTCATCTCACTTGCTCTCTTTATTGCTGAAGGAAAAGTAGTTCAGATGTTTAATTCAGTCTTTCTTGCATATGTGTGTTTGTATGTGTGTGTAACAAAATAACTCAGTAGATCTTTTTCTATATCAGATAGACTAGTGATATTTCTTTTCATGCTTCGCCATTTTTATTTTTTTTAACTCCTTTTTATATCTATTTATTTATTTTTTATGTGGTGCTGAGGATCGAACCCAGTGCCTCACATGTGCGAAGCAAGCGCTCTGCCACTGAGCCATAGCCCCAACCCTGCCATTTTATTATATTGAGGACCAAACCTTTCAGTTTATTTTGAACTACATATTTTAAAAATTGCTTAAATAAATTTTTGTAAAATACATAACCACGTGGACAGAAGTTATACTTTCATGTAAATCGTTAGCATCCAGAAAAATTGGCACACTTATTATACATTCCAATGAAATCTGAATCTAAACAACCTATTTAATAGTTTTCTTATTATACATTCTCTTCTTCCACGAGGAAGAAGACATGGGGTATATTTCCCCTCAAAAGACAACTAAAAAGATTGATAAAGATTGACAACTAAAGAACATTCTAAGCTAGGCGTAGTCAAGCATGCCTTAATCCCAGCTACTCAGGATGTGAGGCAGGATTACAAGGTTCAGGCCAGCCTGGGAAATATAGTAAGATATCTCAGTTTCATTAAGAACTATGGGTTAGTTCAGTGGTAATGCACTTGTCTACCATGCATGAGGCCCTGGGTTCAGTCACCAGTACTGAAAGAAATGAATATTCTGAAGTGTGAGTGATCATGATTGCTTAAACAAAGAAAAAATTCAAGCAGAGTTCCTGCCTCATTCTGATCCTTTAGAAGTTTTCAAAGTTAACACTAAAACACAACACTTACTACAACATTCCTATCCTAAAACTTTTGAATAATTATATTCAATTATTTCTAGTCTCATTTTTTAAATCCCTTTTAACTGTCATTTCTGACATATGTCTTATTTTAAGTTACTTTATATCCTTTTTGGAGCCACGTAGAATATAAATTATAGGTTAATATTCTATTTGAGCAGTTATTGAAAGTAGTGCTATAATTAAGAGGTATGAGTAGATGGATGGGAAGATTTCATTTTCATTTGACTAAAAAAGAAGAATATTATTATAGTACTTATAAAGTGTGTTACATGTTCTAGAAAATGGTAGAGTAGGAAGAATTCTTTTTGAATAGGCTCCAGTTACTCCTGCCTGCCAAGTAGTAGCATATTTTTCTTGAAATTGTATATTTTTACACAAAATTATCCCATATCTCTTTATCTTTTTTTATCTTCAAGATTAAATTGTTCATTCCCTATCTTTAAAGGAAGAATCTGATACACTGACTTACGCTAAAGAGTTTTTTGGGGGAGCAGAGGGGTGCTTGGGATTGAACTCAGGTTTTTGCATATGCTAGACATGTGCTCTATCTCCAAACTACACTTGAAGCCATTACACTGAAGGTCTTGATGATAGCTTCTAACATATCATTCCTCTTTGACTTTGTTAATATTTGAAAAGGTTATGTTCAGAGGTTAGGATACATTAACCTTTTTTTTTAAAAAAAAATTCAATACAAATATTGCAGGTAAAGAATATCTTTAGCAGAAAGAGCCTGCCCAACACCTGCAAAATTATGTCTGTGCTGGGCCACAACTAATAATTTTCATCGTAATTAGACATAAATGTAGTGAATGCTGACCCAGTGCTAGGTATTGTACTAGCTGGGAAGGATATTAAGGTTTTTAATAATAGCTTGCATATTTTTTGTGCTTCCTGGATCCTGTCCTCAAATAACTCAGGCTAGAAAACTATAAACATGGTTACAAAATGAGATGATAAATTCACTAATAAAAATATGTACAGTGTTGAGAGTAATTAGATATTTATTCTGTCAGGGTCATCAAAGAAGTTGTAAACTGAATTTATGTATGAAGAATGAATAGTTGATTAGGAATAGAATGAGATTGGCAGGACTGGAGATGTAGCACAGTAGCAAAATTGCTTACCTAGCATGTGTGAAGCCCTGGATTCATCCCTGGTCCTACAAAATATGAGGTGGGTGGGAGAAAGAATAGTGGGGAGGAATGGGGAACGATTATTTAATGATTAAGAGTTTTGAATGGTAAAAATGTTTTTGGAAACATTACAAACAAAAATTATAAAACATTGTAACTAATGCTACTGAATCATACTCTTTAAATTGGCCAATTTTATGTTATATATAATTTACTACAATAAAATTTAAACTAAAATGAAAAGCTGATATGATTAAGAGTTATTGATATTGTCCATTGGTTCCTGGAAAGTGCCCTGATTTATGATATGAAATGATTAAATGTATATTAAAAAAAATTTGCATTTTATGTTGTTAAGCTAACGTAAAGTGTATAGTTAAGATGCAGGCTTCTGTGTTTTTTAAAAGATAATTAGTAAATTACTCCATCAGTTCATTTTTCCAATCCTCAGCACCTACCATTGTGCCTGGCATGTACTAAGTCCACATTAAATAAATAATCATAATTATAAATACTTGAGTCAATGGAAAAGCTAAGGAAATACCGTAGACATAACAGCCTAAGGACCTACCAGTAGAAGAGGTGTCTGACAGGAGTAAGTTAATATAAGAAAAGCTTAAGTCTAATCACCACTAGATGAGAATCAATACCAAAAATCTTAACTATTGTACTTCTTGATTAAAAAGTGGGTAAAGTGTAAGGAACAGAAATTTACTTTGAAAAATGGCTAGTGAAACCATTAGAAAACTGGCAGTTTTTAAATTTGGGATTGATTTTGCTGTAATCAGTTCTTGGTAAACCTTTTTTGCCCCTTCTGTCTTTTTTTTTTTTTTTTTGTCTATTCTAAACCTCTTAACAGACTTTTATAAGAATGGAAAAGCATTTTGTCTTAAATATCCATTTGATAAATTACACAGAGTGTAATAAACATAGACTTTAAGGTAAAAATTGTTTGATAAAAAGATTTTTTTTTTGCTAAATTATAATTAAATGTTTCCTCTACCATGAGATAAGTATTCTTCTAGTGTCCTATTATTTAAAAGAAAGGAAAAAGTTGAAAGATTAAATTTAAATTCATACTTGAAAAAGTCTTTAGGAAATAATTATTATTACCATCATTTGAAAAATTTAAGTTGATTTTTTTTTTACAAAGTTCAGCAGTACTCATACCCAACTAATGTACTACTTTCAATAGATTTATAAAGAAAGCTAAATTTAAAAATAGTTACTTTCAACTGGTGGATTAACTATGGTATATCTAAGCAATGGCATTACTCAGCAGTAAAGAGGAATGAGTTACACGTTCAACTATATGGATAAATGTCAGAAGCATTTTATATGAAAGAAGTCAGACCTATAAGGATACTACTAAATAATTTCATTTATTTTGATAATCTGATTATGACCTTGATGAGTAAATGAATGAATAGCATTTTGAAGATAAGGGGATTAAATAATTGGATTCTAAGGAGTTATAAAATATGTTGAAGTCATATGGGGAGTGATATAAAGGCTTGAGGTGGAAAGAAATCTGTGAACCAGATGATGACTTCATTCACCAAATGAATGACTGTAGATTAATATGTAGTATGTAATGAGCAGCAAAGCCTTTAAGAAGTATGTTCCAAGTGAATTTGCCCTAGTGATCTAGAAGATATAGTAAATCAAATACTACCAGCCCACTCCCAACCTTAAGGTACCTGGGTAGTAATATCAGGAAAAGCCTTAAGTCAGAAAAGAAGATACCACTTTCAGAAGAAGGTGAGATTACACTGGGAGTTTAAACTGTGGAACAGTTTGGTAAGAGCACAGGGGAGGGTTTTAGGATAGGAAAAAAGGAGGGCTGCATGAGTGGGACGGAAGAAGAGAATGGAAGACACAGTGGAGTTTAGAATGTCTCTGCTGTTACTTGGAGGAAAATGGGCCTAAGGTCCAGAAAAACTTGTCCCACCATCCATGGTGATTGGTTTCAGCAAATGCAGGCGCAGTTCATGGACTTCAAACTCAGTTCACATAATGATTGCAGTCCCTAAAACTGTAGTCACTAAACTTTTTGGCTAGCCACCGAGTACACAGGTAGTCATTTAGGGTTTTCTTAGTGAATTGAAAGCATGTACTTGGTACCAGAGAAAGCCAAAGGCCTCCTTCTCGTTTTCTTTTGATACTGCCAAGGATTGAATGGTGGGTATCACACATCCTAGGCAATTACTTTACCAATGCTCCATCTCCAGGCCTACTTCTCATATTCTTAACTTGCTCTGTGATACATTTAGTTTAGGATTTTGCTCTTTGCTGTTTATTTTCTGTCATGCTACTTGGACTTTAGGAGTGATAAGCATTTAACTGCATTACTAGATGTATATAGGAAAAGAGCTTGATTAGTCACTTAAACCATCTTAAATCAGACGTATTTCCCTAAGTTTTAAGTAAAATAGCTCAGTGGTAGAGCATTCACCTAGCAAGTATGAAGTCCTAGGTTCGATCCTCAGCACCACTTAAAAATAAATAAAATAAAGGTATTGTGTCCAACTACAACTAATAAATAAATAAATATCAAGAAAGTTTTAAGCAAAATATATAATATTAACAGTTTAGCATATTTTAATATAATCACACAATGCATCCTGTTATAGTTTGTCTAAATTTTAAATACTTTTATTTTGCTGCATTTTATAGTATTTTACTAGCATATTTTACATTCTTTTGAATTCTTTAAAGTAATCTTGATTATTGGTAAATGCTTAGAAATATAAAGTATGACCTATTTTGTTTAGGTTAAAACTGCATTATCTTGGATATAATACCTTGAAATTGTATCGTTGATAAAATTTTAAATAATTATCTTGTGAGAGAAGAAAGTTTCAATTGGTAGAACCATGGTTCTCTTCTGTTAACTTTTTATACGATTTACCAAGAATGTACCTTCCGTTAACCACCAGTTAAAGACAGTGTGCCTTTAAAAAGTAGTTCAATTCAGTATTGGGGGAGGGAGTGGGGGAAAATATGCAAAGCAGTCCAAGAAGTTGTTCAAATGAGAAAGGAAAGCTTAATACAAAATTTCCTCATGAGGTTGGTGGGTTTGCAGCTAATTTTACAGCTGTGATATATGAAATAAATTTATTTAAAAGAACCTCTTGTTTTTAAATACTTTGGCTTATTATATAGTTCAGTTTTCCAAATGTATACATACCGATCTGTTTAAAATACAGTTTTTGTTTTCATGTTCATAACCTGTAATTTCACTTATTTTTTAACATTTTTTTAACATGTTTCTTACAGGATGGAGGTTTGCTTCTGAATAACCCTTCAGCATTAGCAATGCATGAGTGTAAATGTCTTTGGCCGGATGTCCCACTAGAGTGTATAGTATCCCTGGGCACTGGACGTTATGAGAGTGATGTGAGAAATACTGCAACATACACAAGCCTGAAAACCAAACTTTCTAATGTTATCAACAGTGCTACAGACACAGAAGGTTAGTTTGTTTCTGTGTTACTTCAAGATACTTCAACTTAGAGTGATTAGTTTTTGGTAGATAGAACTGTTGATCTTAACTTCATATGAGTGTTGTATCTATATTGTGGGCCTAGGAAACACATGGGAATAAGTATTTTGTTTTCCTTTTTCCTCACTTTTATTAGAGTTACCCTAAGTAGAGACTGCTTTCCACCTAGGAGCTGGTGCTCTCTTTGCTTCCTTATAATTGGAGGAATATCACAAAAGCCTGAATGGAGATTCTATAGCCAGTTAAGAAAGCAAAAAGCACAAAAGAAGTCAGATTGGTTCGAATGTACACATAATAATATTGTGAGAGTATTTATGGAATTAGATTATTAGTGATGTGGAGGCAAACTGGAATTAAATAAATTATCGCTTCCTTTCTTCCTGAATCCATTTAAAATCCATCTAGCATGTAAATCAAATCACCTTCCTCTTCAAAACCCCTTAGACTTTCTATAACATGTGGAACAAAATTCAACAGCCTCTCTCTCTGAAATTTATCATACATGCCCTATAAGACCTAGCCTTTGAATATATGTCTTCTTCCTCTCAAAGCCACTCTTTGATTCTTATTATTTCTCAAACTTACTAAGAATCCTTCTGCCTCAGGGCCTCTGCAGATGCTGTACTCTTTGTAAGGCTCTTTCCCCAGGTATGTGCTTGACCCTTACTTCATTCAGGTCTCTGCTCAAATGTCATTTCCTCAGAGAGACCTTTCCTGACCACTTGCCCAGCTTCCTACCACGTACCCTGTTTCTAGTCTTCTTTCTTTTTTTTTTTTTATTTTACTCTTGGAGCATTGTTTTATTATGGATATACAATATCATAATACTTATTTGTTTACTTATTCTTAGTCCCACAAGTATGTGAGGCAAAGGGCTAGAGATGTAGCTCAGTGGTAGAGCATTGCCTGCCATGTGTGAGGCTCAATGTTTAATCCCTAGCAGTTGCTTTGCCTTACCCCAGTTTACCACTGACTCCAGGCATTGGCATGTACTGGGCAGTCGGAGAGTATATTTTGAATTTCTAGTTTGAATTTTGTTTTAACATTCTTTGTAGTACTGTTTTATTTTTATGTGTGTGAAATGCATTATTAAATTTAAAGAATTATCATTTAACAGCTTCTTATTTCTAAATGTCATTCTTTGCATATCAGCATGTTGTTGACTGTATCATTAACCTAAATGAGGATTTTCAACTCCCCACTAAGGTCTTTTATCTTTAAATGAAAACCAACAAAAAGCAGATAAATTCTTATCATCTGAAATTTTATTGTTACATTAATAGGATATTGTTTTTTTCTCAGCTTTATTATAATTGACAGATAAAAACTTTATATACTTAAGGTATACAACATGGGTGTTTTAATATAAGTATACCTTATGTAATGATTCGTACAGCCAAACTAATTAATGTATCCATCACCCACAAGGTTACCATTTTGTGGGATGGGCAATGGAAACACTTAAGATCTACTCCCTTAGAAAATGTAGAGCATACAAGATATTATTATTAACTATAGTCACCATACTATACATTTCATTTGTAGAACTTATTATCTTATAAAGTTTATATTCTTTGATCAATATCTTCCCATCCCCAGCCCCCAGGCACCTACCATCCTATTCTCTGTTTCTCTGGGTATTTTAGATTCTGTATATGGAATGATATCATGCAATATTTGTTTTCAGTGTCTGGCTTATTTCACTTGGTATAATGTTCTTCTGGTTCATCTGTGTTGTTGCAAATTGCTGGGCTTATTCTTTTTTTAGGCTGAATAAAATTCCACTGTGTGTGGGATAAACAGTGGTTATTTCCATATATTGGTAATTATGAGAAATGTTGCAGCAAACATGCAAATGCAAATATCTCTTCAAGATTGTTATTTAAGGGCTGGGGTTGTGGCTCAGTGGTAGAGTGCTTGCCTTGCCTGTGTGAGGCACTGGGTTCGATTCTCAGCACCACATATAAATGAATGGTTAAAATAAAGGTCCATCAACAACTAAAAAAAAATATTTAAAAAAAAGATTCTTATTTATTTCCTTCAGATGTATATCCAGAGTGGGACTGCTAGATAATATGATGGTTCTAAGTTTACCAGGGATTGAACTCAGGGGCACTCAACCACTGAGCCACATCCCCAGCCCTATTTTGTATCTTATTTAGAGACGGGTCTCACTGAGTTGCTTAGCGCCTCACCATTGCTGAGGCCGACTTTGAGTTCACAATCCTCATGTCTCAGCCTCCTGAGCTGCTGGGATTACAGGCGTGTGACACCATGTCAGGCCTAATTTTAGTTTTTGGAGGAACCTCTATGCTGTTTTGCATATGTCTGCACCAGTTTGTATTTCCACCAACAGTACATGGTGGTTCTCTTCTTTCCACATCATCACCTGAACTTGTTATCTCTTGCCTTTAATAACCAACCTAATAGGTGTGATTTGGTATCTCATTGTGATTTTGTTTTGCATTTCTCTGATGATTCAATAAAATATTCTTGCCATTAGCCATCTGCTGAGACACAGCTTTTTAAAAATTTTTTTTTTTTAGTTGTTGATAGACCTTTATTTTATTTATTTATTTTTTTGTGGTGCTGAAAATTGAACCCAGTGCCTCACACACTCTAGGCAAGTGCTGTACCACAGAGCCACAACCCCAGCAAGAGACACAGCTTTAATCATCCAGCTTCATAATACTTAATTTAGTACCTCCTGTAAACCATGTCATCAGCCCTTGTGGAATTTTCTAGAAATATGAAATGCTGCTTCAGTGTACTTACACTCTAGTTAATGATACAAGTACATGAATAGTATAATAATGTTAACTTTGAAAAAGATGTGGTAAGAATTTTATTGAGGCATATAATTACTGATACTAGATTGTTATGTCCTGCAAAGACAGTAAATTCATGTGGTTCAACGTCATATATAATTAATAGGGCCCAGATATTTCCTTTTACCATTAACAATTGGACAAAACAGTAGTTTTCACAAATTAGATGACAGGCAGCATACAAAAGGTATTTCTGAGAGAAAGAAAAATGAATGAGGTAATCATCAAGATTACCCAGCTTGCTACCTGAAAAGTTTTTATACTTAGCACATAGAGGGAGAACCCAAAACAATAGATAATTCTCTTGGAGTTCAGTAAACAGAATTTGGAGTTTAGAGATGTAAAGGAAACAAGAATTATAATACAAGATACCACAGAGAAGCAACTACATAAGTAATAAATAGTGCACCAGAGATAATGCAGCAGAGTCCCTTTGGTCTTTGATCAAGTACTGATCTGTGCATCCATGTGAGGAAACTACTCAAGGCAGAGGAAAGATCCACCAAAAAGGATTAGACAAAATAATACTTGGAGCTCATGTGGAACCAGAATAGCTTTAATTTCCATCAACTAGATTTTCATCAATGAGAAAGGCCTTGTTATACACAGGATCTGTGGTGGAGTCCATAGAAGTAGTAATAGCATCAAATTAGTTCTAGACTAAGAAATGCTTTAGATCCACCCTAGGAAAGCTTAAAAAAAAATCAGATTGAGTTCAACTACCATCAAAGCTTAAAAGAAACCCTAAACACACACACACACAAATACACATTTAATCCAATTAACATCATCGTTGTTTGACCTAAAAGCCAACAATATATGAAGGAATTCAACAAATTCCCTGTATACAGATATGTAAAACCCAGAATGTCAGGCATTCAGTAAAAAAAAATGTGTAGGCATACAAAGAAGCAAGAAAAGACAGCCCTTAACCTGGAGAAACCCAAACAAAAATTGGAACAGACCTAAATATTAAACCAATGACAGAATTAGCTGACAAGGATATTATAGTAGCTACTGTAAGCCTTCTCCTTGTGTTCAATAAACTGGAGGAGACAATAAGAAAGGACTTAATTTCTCGAGGTAAAAAATGCAATATCTCAAAATATGCACTTGCAGTTCTCCATAAACACTTGCAGAAAATAGAAGAGGAGGGAATATTCTCTAGCTTATTTTAAAAGACCAGCATGAATTACCCTGATATTAATACATTATATTCTTAAAACCCCAGAAAAACTCCAGTCACTATTTCTCATTAATATGCATGCAGAAATCCATAAAGTATAATAATAAATCTAATTCAGCAAATATATTAAAAGGAAAATACATATAATATGTACAACAAGGGTTCATTTCATGAATATGGGATTGCTTAACAATAAAAAATTAGTGTCATTCACCATCTCAACTAAAAAAGAAAAAACATCCTTTCAGTAAATGCAAAAAAAAAAATCTGATAAAATCTAACATGCATTCAGATAAAAACTGAGCAAATTAGTAACAGAGGGAGCTTCCTCAACCTGAAAAAGGGCATAAACAAAATAATAGAGCTAGCATCATATTTAATGCTGAAAGACTGAATACTTTCCCCACCTAAAACCAAGAACAGAGTAAGAATTCTGTTCTTACCACCTTTGATCTTGAGCAGGTTAAGATTTTTAAAATAGAACACAAAAAGCATGAACCAATAAAGTCAACACTGTTCTAGAAGTTTGTTCCAATGCTATAAGGCAATAAAGGAAAGACACGAGAAGTAAAATGGACAATATGGTTATCTATGTTGATAATCCTAAAGGAATCTATAAAAATGCCACTAAAACTAAAATTGAGTTTAGCAAGTTTAAATAACAAGGTCAATATGCGAAAGTCGGTTGTATTTCTGCATACTAGCAATGAACAATTGGAAACTTAAATAGATATGTACATAGATCAATAGATATCATTTATAATAGCATAAAAATATTAGAGCTGGGATTGTGGTTCAGAGGTAGAACACTTGCCTAGCATGTGTGAGATACTGGATTTGATCCTCAGCACCACATAAAAATAAATAAATAAAATAAAGGTATTGGGTCCATCTACAACTAAGAATATATTTTTTAAAAGCATTAAATACTTAAACTACATAACAAATTGTGCAAGACCTAAATATTGAAAACTATACAACATTACTGAGAAATTAAATAAATAAATCAGTAGATACACCATGCCAGTGACTTACAAATCTCAATATTGATTTACACTCTAGTTAATGATACAAGTACATGAATAGTATCAGATCAAAAATTGACCTGTAGACTCAGTGCAGTTCCTATGAAAATCCAAACTGACTTTTGGGGGGCTAAAAATAAACAAATACTATAAAATATATGCTGATGTGCTGGGGTTATGGCTCAGTGGTAGAGTGTTTACCTGGTACATGTGAATCACTGGGTTTGAGCCTCAGCACCTCATAAAAAGAAATATATAAAGGTACTGTCAATCTACAATTAAGAATTTAAAAAAAATTTTTTTAAAGTATACAGATGTTTTCCAAAGAACCTAGAATAGCCAACACAATAGTGAAAAAAGAAGAAAGTTGGAATACTTATCTTTCCAATTTCAAGACTGTAAGACTATAGTTAGAAAGGAACTGCAGTATTTGAAGAGAGATAGACATGTAGATTAATAGCATATAACATAGTTCAGAAATTGATTCATTATTTAAATTCAGAAGATTTTTGATAACGATGCCAGGGTAACTCAATAAGGAAAGATTTTTCAACAGATGATGAGACAATTAGATACCTGAGTCCAAAAAGTTGAATTTGACCCTTCACACCACATACAAAAATTAACTGGAAATAGATTATTAGACCTAGTATGTAAGAGGTCTAAATTTCTAGATGGATATGCTGGATAAGATAATTTTTAAATATGTTTTTATAAATTGACACAGTATCGAACACAGTTCAAACACAGTTATAAATGGACACAGTATCAAACCCAGTGCCTCACAGGGCCTCAGACATGCTAGGTAAGAACTCTACCAATGAGTCACAATCCCAGCCCTAGAGAAAATCTTAATGATCTTGAGTAGGTTAAGATTTTTAAAATGGAACACAAAAAGCATGAACCAATAAAGAAACAACAGTTAAATTAGTACTGCGGTTCACAAATTTTGCTTTTCAAAAAAACACTTTTAATAAAATGAAATGTCAAGCCACAGACTGAAAGAAAATATTTGTAAAACCTTGTGTGTGTGAATGTGTGCACACGTACATGCAACATGAAGGAATATCTAAAGAACATGCAATTCAGTGGGGAAAATGTGGGCCAAAGATTTGAAAAGAAACTTCATTGAAGAAAACAAATGACTAATAAGTGCACGAAAAGCTTCTCAGCACCATTAGTCATTCGATGAAAATTAAAACCACAAGATATTGCTACTTGCCTTCTAGTATGTCAAAATGGTATGGCCATTTTGGAAGACAATATGGTAGTTCTTAAAAAAAAAAAAAAAAAAGTAAACATACACTTTTACCATATGACCCAGGAATTTTATTCCTAGGTTTTTACCCAAGAGAAATGGAATAATATGTCTACACAAAGACTTAAGTGTAAATGTTATTGCAGGATTATTCCTAAAGCTAAAAACTGAAGAGAGCCACAATCAGAACTGAGAACAAAATCTGATAAAACTACATAATGAAACACTTACTCAGCAATAAGAAGAACTGTTGGTATATGATATACTGTGGATGAGTCTCAAAGCATTTTGCCAAGCGAAAGGAGGTAGACAGATCTACAGAATTAGGATTCTGTTTGTATGAAATGCTAGAAAAGGCAAAGGGTAGGGGAGAACCAACTTTTAAGGAACTTGAAGGAATTGGGGGGGGATTGAAATGCCTTGTCATGATTCTTTGCTGTTAAGTTTGTCAAATTATATAGTTAAAATAGGTATATTTTATTGCATATAAATTATACCTCAATAAAGATAATCCTCAAAAATGTTGGAAAGAGAAAAGAGAGTATTGGAACAAGTATCCTAATTTAGCATAATGTATATGGTATTTGGGGAAGATGAATTTCATTTTGAAGTTCTGTTCATTGTTATGAATTCTATATACTCCTACTGTTTGAGTAATAAACAAATCTTTGTAATGGACTTATAAGGAAGATAATTTAAATAATGATGAATAGATCATTGTAGAATAACTCACCCTCTCACCCTCTCTTACCCACCTTTTACCCTCCTTTTTTGTTTTAACAGAAGTCCATGTAATGCTTGATGGCCTGTTACCTCCTGACACCTATTTTAGATTCAATCCTGTCATGTGTGAAAACATACCTCTTGATGAAAGTCGAAATGAAAAACTGGATCAGCTGCAGTTGGAAGGGTTGAAGTATATAGAAAGAAATGAACAAAAAATGAAAAAAGTTGCGAAAATTTTAAGTCAAGAAAAAACAACTCTGCAGAAAATTAATGATTGGATAAAGTTAAAAACTGACATGTATGAAGGTCTTCCATTCTTTTCAAAATTGTGATGAGTGTATGCATATGTTCTGAAAAAGAAAGCCTATTCAGAAGGCCCGCCAGATTCAGTAAGGAATTGTGGTTCAACATCAGTTAACTTTGAAATACTTATGAATTCTGGGGAATCCTGAAAATGACAGTGCTTTGAGGAGTTTGCACAGTACAGAAATATGCTTGGTTACAGAATTCAAATGGGAATTAGGTTTTTTAAGATGTTAACAGTTAACCAAGCTTTAGGAATTTTACTATTGTGCTAGTTTTAATAGATGTTGGTGTTAAATTGTTTGATGTTTGAGAAATCATTAATATATGTGCCAAACAAGAAACTGAGAATATCATATTATCTTTTGTATTTTTGCTTAGTCATCAAAATCATGTAGAATTCATGTGATCACTGATTTTTTTTCATGTCGGAAAGTTAATTTCTTCTTACATATTTTTTCATTAGCTGCATTCTGCAATCCTTTTACTGTACCATCACCTACATATATGCAGAAAGTGGAATTTTCTTTGTTAAAATACTTTTACATTTGAAATAAGAAATAAGCGATACCGTTTTCTATTCAAAATTTGCTTATTTCAACATTGTTTGGTTAAAGAAATAGGTGATGTTACAATGATCCACCTTTTCCCCCTGAAATTTCAAGATGATAAATTTGTGTTTACCTTTCTAGATTTAACTTTATCATTTGCTGTTACAAAATTAATTTTTTGAAGTTACTGAGAAAATAGTTCTATCATCAACAAAAATAAATTACTGAAATAATCTATTATTAAAGGGTAATGTCATTTTGAATTTTTTATTGTTCACAGTATAGCTCCCCATTTCTTATAGCATTTGACCCCACCTATGAGCAGTAATACGTAAACAAATTGTTAGGCTTCTTACTTCATTAACTCCTTTAACCATCTGGATTTCACAGAAGTTAAAACATTGCCTTGAAATGTTGTGCCAAACAGATTCATTTTTGTAGTGTTATTTATTTGCCATGTAAATCATGTCTAGATTTCCCAAGAAAAATAAATGTAAGAACCCTTTGCTTTGTACTTATAAGCTAAAGCTTACCCTGTCGCCCAGATTGTCATATTGCTGCTTTTTAACGTTGATTCTCAGAAGCAATGAGACATTCTAAGAGTGCTGGGTGGAGTTGGCAGTATGGATGTTAATGGTGTGTCTGCCGCACAGGCCTTCCGTGACTTTGAGGAAGATGGACAATGTCTCTGGGCTTTAGATATTTTACTTGCAAAAAGAGGAAAGCTAACTCTAAAATTTTGTGACATCTAAATTACTTTGTTTTTAGGCACAGGATAAGTAAGCTTCCAGTGACTGCTGAAAATAATGTAAAATAGCCCTTTCAGATCACAAATATATACAAACTTTTATACAACTAGGACAACTTATAAATGTAAGAAAATACAGATAACTGGAATTATGACTATTTGGGGTGAATTCTTTGTTATAAAGCAAATTTCAAGCACAATAAAGTAAAATTTACAGTACACGTTTTTATAAGGTCACTCTTTCTGCAACCTGACACACTTCATCTGTTTTGCAGCTGATGTTTACTCTCAGTTACTTGTTTGTGCTTGGCCAATTATTTTTCTCTTGAAAGGGATAATACACAAGTAAACTCTGGTCGTAGCTTCTTTCTTCAACCGCATAGCATGACATCTACGTAGTAGGTACATCCAGTTGTGTGGTGCACTAGTTTTCAATTGTTCCTGTCCCCATTTGTACTTGAAACTGGTTATCTGAACAACTGTGTAATTCACCTGAGATAACCTGCATTTTATAATGAGGCCAGTGCTTTCTTTGTTGAAAAACAACCCAAAAAGAAGATTCTGTAAATATGCAAGAGAAAGATAGGAAAAGATATTCAAATGAATTTCCAATCCTATACAATGACTGCCATTCTCAAAGAAGCAATGAGGAATAATCTGCTTTATGAAATGTAATAAATCCTCCAACTCAATTATATTGAAAAATAGAATAAAAATTATTTTGATGCTCAGGCCCTCCTGGCTGTCTTGTTTATTATTTCTGTAATAAATGATATACTGGAAATATTTCAGTTCTGTTCTTGCTGCAGATATTATTCTTTATTAAAAATAGTTCCTTAGATGGAGTTGTCCCTAGAGGCACAGAGGCTGCATGGGATTTCCCTTAGTGGGTGGAGAGCACCCAAGCTGGGTTATAATTATACTGTGTACTTCTTCCCCTCCTACACCACATTTTTATCCAGGAGAAAACAGACGTCAAAGGAATCTTTTGAGAGGGAATTAAGTCACAAAAAGCCTGCATGCAGTCTGAGGGGACAGAGGGGAGCCTTTCAGCTTTGTTTTGATGATAGGGAGGAGCTCCCTTTGAGCTTTTTAACCCCAGAGAGTAGTTACAGCCCCCTCCTTTTCATGTATGATGGAGTTGCTTATTACTGAAGCACCTCGGACCCCTAAAGTTCAAATCCCAGAATTTTACCTAATGAGCTTTGCCCTAGAAACAGTTGTACTCAGTTTAGAATATTTCACCAGCCCGAATGTCAGTAGCGTAACTAATAACATAGCTACCTTTTGAGTGGTTACTGAGTACTGGTAACTAGGCTAAGCAGGTTTACAGTTTTAGCATATTTCATTGTCATTACAAGCCTGTGACATGAATATCATTATCCCTTTCTTAGAAAATTTTGCCTGAGATGCCACAGCCAAAAGTGGTAGAGCTAGGACCAATCCATTTCCTTAGCCCCACGTCTGTTCCTCTTTCCTAAAATATCCTTCCTGGAATTGAAATGGACTTGAAATCCATTTTACTAAACTGAATCTGAAGTGTTGAGTTTAATTGATTAAAAAAAAATGTACTCCACTCAGTAGATGTCATTTCAATCTTTTTGACCTCAGAGTTGTATTTTAGGGGAAAGAAATTATTTCAACTTAAGTTACGTGCATACTGCTCCTTAAGTCTTTGTTTAACGTGGTTGTCTATTGGCAGTGGTTTTACCCATCTCCCTGAAGGATTTGCAAATCTAGAGCAGGGTACGGGGAGGAGAGATTTGCCTTGGGGAACTACTAGCATTTAATACTCTAGGAGTCAGAGGAGGTAAATATTATGTAATGCACAGGGCATAGGACAGTCCCTTACAATGAAGAACGCCACCCCAAACACCAACAAATGCAAGTAATAACATTTCTTCTTCCAGATATTGAAGACTACTTTGCCCAAAGTTAGGATGCATGGATCCTTTATAAAATTCCATTCTGGTTCTATTGTAATAAGAATTCTTTTTGTATTTATTGCTCCTTGTTTACCTTCTCTCTCTCTCTCTCTCTCTCTCTCTCTCTCTCTCTCTCTCTCTCTCTCTAAGTTTAAATACAACTGAACTGTTCACTGAATTTTACTTATTGAAGCAAATCTATGGTAATTACTCTTTCATGACTAGGAAATAGAAAGGAGGGGGAGCACATTAAAAAAAAACAGTTTGTTCTGTTGCTGGCAGGAGCTATCCACCATCCAAAAAGATTCATAGAGTACAGATGTCCTTGGGCTAAACAGTTTGCATGTGTTGATCCAAGGTTTGATAAACGTGTCTCTCATAAGTCACACTGATTACTTTGTTTATTATAATCTTCATTCAACTGATGTGAGCAGATTAGAATTCATCACACTCCACAGATATGTTATTCATTTGAATAATTAGTTTATTAAAAATAAAATATTGACTGTAATGTTGACTTACTTTCATGATAAAAATCTTCAACTTAATACAGATTCATTTCTTGTCTCCAGGCAACATAGATTGTGAGGTATATTTGAAAGATTCAGTCTGATTTAATATGAGCAGTTTGCATGATACGAATCTACATCACATTTAAATTCCTAATTTGTGTTATTAAGGTGAATTTCAAAGATCAAAATAAATGGACCTATTTTATAGAAGAAAAATAGTCAACAGCTGTTACTTGGTACTATTCTTTCTTTTAGTATATACTACTACTATTAAACATGATAAACAATCCGAAAGTCCATCCAATTATTTGGGAAGAAGGGAAGGTGATGTCATCTTATTTATGTTGGGTGATTGTGATTCAAAAAAATGAATTTAGTATTATTTTAATTAAATTGGTCATCAAAATAATTTTAAAAGAATGTGCATTTAAAAACAATCCAAATTCCAGGCACTGTTGCCCATGCCTGTAATCCCATAACTTCAGAGGTTGAGACAGGAAGATTGCAAGTTCAAGGCCAGTCTAGGCTGTTTAAGGAAATCCTGTTTCAAAAAGAAAGCAGAACCAGGTGTGGTGGCATGTGCCTGTAATTACAGTGGCTCAGGAGGCTAAGGCAGGAGGATCACAAGTTCAAACCAGCCTCAGCAACTTATCAAGGCATTAAGCAACTTAGCAAGACCCTGTCTCAAAATAGAAATTTTAAAAAATGGATTGGGATTGTGGTTTAGTGATTAACACCCCCCCCCCGCCCCCACCCTTGTTCAATCCTCTGTACCAAAAAAGAAAGAAGGAGGGGCTGGGAGGTAGCTCAATGATAGAGTACCCCTGTATTCAATCTCCAGTACCACACACAAAGTTTTTTAAAAAATCTGTATTTTGATCAAGCAGAACAGAATATTATATGCCAAGATCCAAAATACACATATCCTTAGTACGCACATATGAATCTTGCAAAGGGAAATTTTTTATTATTCATATTGTTTTGTAATTGGGTCACATCTGGGGAAAAAGTGTTCTAAGATAACAGTTTTCAGTTCTCAGCTTTTGTATTTACTGTAACACATATGAGCATTGCAAGCAATTCTTAACAGTCTCTCAGATTGAAAAAAATTAATCAAGCCAGGCACAATGGTGCATGCCTGTAAGCCCAGTGACTTGGGAGGCTGAGGTAGAAGGATCACAAGTTTGAGGCCAGCCTCAGCAACTTAACAAGACCCTTTCTCAAAAAATAAAAAAAACACTGAGGATATAGCTTGGTGGTAAAATGCCCCTGAGTTCAAAGCCCAGTAACAAAAAACCAAAACAAAATGTTAAACAAAGACAATTTAATTTTACCTCTCTCTATCTTTCAGATTTAGTCTTAAAAACCACATTTTTTTCCTATAATGCCACTAAAATGGAGCCATTTAAAACTTATTCTATCCCTCAGTCACTGAAACCACATTTTGTAAATCACAGGTGCTGTTATTTTACTGATTTTTGAATGAACATGTTTGGTATCAGGGTATAATTAATCCATACACATCTAAGCATGCCTTCGTAGTAATTTCCTGTGATGAATAATGTGAAAAATGCTGTCTGTGGACACTTAAAACTGTAGAAGCAGTGGAACTTTAGACTATGTTGGTATATAATACAAATACCTATATTTATATGCAAATAGAATGTAATAAGGAATTATATGCTACAAGGGTTTTGGTGACTTTAGATGGCATAGAATTTTGTAATGCAGGCTTGTAGAGCATTCTCATTGTTTTCAGTATGGGAAAATGGTGATGTCCTGATCCTTAGACAACATGTGGAAACTTGCGTTGTCCAGTTCATCACAAGCATAATCCTCAGTGCAAATAAAAATAAGAATTTGACACCAACCCTATTTTGAGTAATTTTCACAACTAGATTGTTACCTGGAAAGAAAGAAAAAAAAAAGTACCTTGTATTCAGAAGAAAGCCAATATAGCAATCATGTGAAAATGTCTGCAAAAGTGATGATTCCAATTTTTAAATATATAGCTGAAACTATATGAAAATGAAGGAAATATTCTCATTGGCCAATACATAAATGAAATACAGGTTATTTTTATCTAACTAGATTATGCATTCCCATTTCAATTTGCCATATGCTTTTTAGTAATATCTCATAGCTTCTAGGACACTGCTACATACATTATATGAATTCGTAATATTTTTCTTGAGTTAGTTAGGCTTTATTGAATCATCTGCCTTATACCATTATGAGGAGATAGGGAAATCAAAAATACTTTAAAAAGTACTTTTTGAGTTCATTTCTTTTTAGAGTCTGAAAAAGGGACTTGCTCCCTGTGCTAGTAGGTACAATCACAGCTGAGATCTGTTTCCTCAGGGTGAGCCAGGACCCTTTCTAGACTATTAAAAAAAAAAAAATGTGCTGATCACAGGGCCTGTCATTTCCTTTCACCTAGTGCCTGCAGTAAACATCATTCACACCATTTGATGTTTCACATCTTGACAGAGACTCATGCAGCTCTTCTGAGCATAGAATAAAAGCCTTCTTTTGTTTGAAAGGTGAGCTTTTTTCTCTATTTGAGTGATATCTGCTTATTCTAAGACCATATTCCTGTTCCTCATCACTGCAGCCTAACTTGGGATCTTCCTCATCTTGTCAGGTTGAATCTTTTTCTTGGGCTGCCTTGCTGCCTAGATCCTTCCACACATTCTCTTAACACATGGCCAAGTGGGTTCTATCTTCAGTGAACAACTATAATACCACATCTATACACATCACACGTATAATTGTAGTAGCCATTTTCTTTCTAAAACAACTTCCTCGTGTTGTATTCTTATAACTATCCTGTAGCTTTGGCAAGGCCAGCAGTAATTCCACAAAGAACTTGTGAAAATTATGGTACAAAGAAGGCCAAGGTCTGTGTGGGCTCCTCATTACCTTTGATGACTTGCGTGTTCAGTTCCCTGCTCACACCTCTCCAGTGCTTTCCAAAAAATAGCTGGACTTTGTTGGGGGTTTTAATAGGTTTTGATCATGGTGGTAATTTGTGTTCCTTCCCAGTTATTTCATATAAAAGGTATATTTCTGTGAGACTTGCTTTTATTTTTATAAAATGGAAATAACTTGTCATCTAAATGACATTTGTTAAGTACCATTTGTACCATTAGTTTGCTTCTGTATGGCCTTTTAGCATCTCAAAGAGTTTATCCTCTAAAGACACAATGAAGATCTAGGTTACAACAACAACAACAACAAAAAAAACCAAAAAACAAAACAAAAAAACCAACAACCAAACAACAACAAAAACAGGAGATATAGCTCAGTGGTAGAGCATTTGCCTCACATGTGAGGCCATGTGTTTGAGCCCCTGTACTGCAAAATGAATAAATGAGTAAATAAATAAAAGCATAACAGTATCTTATATTGTAGAAACACACAAACGGAACAAAGTATGTTGCATTGATATCTTTTTTTATATGTACTTTCTCCAAAGCTCCTGGTCATAGCTCATGGGAGGTAATAGGTTTTGTGTTAAAGGTTTTTGGAGAAATTTAACTGGTTCAAAGTATGGCTTTAGAGACAGAATTTTATCATTAAAAAATGTAGTGTGAGCACTAGCAATGATATAGGTCAAAGTGCCTGAAATCTAGTAGGTGTTTAATTAAAATATTAAATATTATCTTTGTGTTCCCAGAAATTAATGTACGGAAGGAAAGTGCCTTAAATTAATGATTTTCACCGAAAGATATAGTTCTGAAAGCAAAGTGCGTGCTCCTCAAATACAGTGTCTCAAATACAGTCTAACTTTGCCTCTCCTTTTTCCCTTCCAGTCTTTGAAAGGATCTTGGAATCATTTGATATGACCTCTGTATTTTTTGCATTGCCTTTTGTTATTCTGTTTTATTGTACCATGTAATGTATTGCCTAAACACATTAATACTAGTACAGGTTGAACATCCCTAATCTGAAAATCCGATATCTGAAATGTTCCAAAATCTGAAACCTAAAAATATTGTTTAAAATTACCTTTAGGACATATGTATAAGGTATACAGGAAACCTAAATGAATTTCGTGTAGACCTGGATCCTGTCTCCTAGATATCTCATTCTATATATGCAAAAAATTCAAAATTCAAAAACAAATTTGAAATCTGAAACATTTCTTGTGACAAGATTTTCAGGTAAGAGATGCTAAATCTGTATTATAGTTTGAGGATAAAAATTGAGGATCTAGATAATGCCCATTCTTGTTGATGTGAAATAATGACTTAGATTTTAGAGATCAGTGCTCATACAGCATATGAATTTGTGCAGACCATGTTATTTGCTTCCAAATAATTTTTAAACCCTTGTTTGTGAAATTGATTTGAAAATGAAACACTAACCATAAACTTAGAAACCATCCACTGCATATTGTTTAAAAAGTTGCCGTGCATGGTGGTGCATGCTTGTAACCCAATAGTTTGGGAGGGTAAGGCAGGAGAATCATGAATTCAATGCTGCCTCAGCAACTTAAGTGAAGCCCTGTCTCTAAATAAAATATAAAAAAAAAAATTGTTAGGGATGTGGCTCAGTGGTTAAGTGCCCCTGGATTCAATCCTGGTACAAAAGAAAAGAAAAAAGAAATTCATTGCTGTTGTCACAAAATAGTATTGTTGACATTGAGCACCCATATTACTTTATAAAAATTTGGACTTTCAAAAAATGAGGATTTAATCAGAATACTTTATCACAGATATCTTTTATGTGCCTGTGTGCAATAATAAGCAAAAGTTTACCAGTTTCAAAGTTTAGAATTGTTTGTTTTTATTTCTATCTTTAGGTCTTTTTATTTTAAAATACCATGTATTTCCAAAAAGAACTACCAAAAGGCCAAAGTACAGAAATTCTTATAGTAAGCACGTAATCTGTCACTACACTGTGTGCTTCCCTTATTATAAGGTCAAAAAACTACAGTGCATTCTATCTCTGGGCCATTTTTGAAGATCACCAGAATGTGGAGTCCCCTCTACCCCAGAACACACTTCTGAGACATGCAATCCCTAGGCTTTGAAGTAAGAACATCAGCTGCCTCAGCTCTAAAGGTCTGTGCCAAGGCTGAACATTCAGGTGCCACCACTGCCTGGCCTAGGGCATGACAGTAAAATGGGGAAAGGAAAAAGAAAATAATGAGAAAACAGATTAAGATCTTAAAACATTTTATTTTAAATTAACATACCTAATCACACTTTAGATAGATAACTGATTTAAAAATCACCCAAAATTCTGTTATCTTAAAAGAATGTATATTATCTTCCTCCTTTTTGTATTTTTAGAGTTGCAATAAAGAGCACATACCATTTTGTGTTCCAGTATTCACTTAAAGTATAGTTTATGGATATTTTTACCTTCTTCAGTCTTAATCATCATTTTAATCTATAATATGATACCTTCATGTGATGTTACAGCAAAGTTGTTAAATTGTTAATATGAAGGTCCTTTAATTTTAGAAAGAGGAATCAAACTGGAAATGATGTGAATTTTGGCATCTCTTCTCATCTTAGAGCAACCCTTGGTGAATGATTATAGCCCTTATAAAACAATAAGAGTCAACAAGAAGAACCCCAGTTCTGGGCAATTGATCACCTGAGTAATAAAATCATTAAGGGGCAGAAGCACATATTTCTTTAACTGCAGGTTTTAAGTAAAAAGTCACTGTTTTTCAAGCTAGAGTAGTAGGAAAGAACTTTTAAAGGTTGATACATTAAAGGTACAAAAAGGGTCCATGATATAGAAATTATTTTGAATCACATTAGTAAGTTATGATTGTTGATCTTGTTTAAAATGTGATCAGAAATAATTTTGTATGCCTTTGTATCATTCTGGTTTTTCCAATGCTCTGTAATATCATCAACACACAGGTTTTAATTTTTTTGGAGGGGGGGGGGGTCCAGGGGATGGAACTCAGGGGACTCAACCACTGAGCTACATCTCCAGCCCTATTTTGTATTTTATTTACAGACAGGGTCTCACTGAGTTGATTAGTGCTTTGAACTCAAGATCCTCCTGCCCCAGTCTCCTGAGGTGCTGGTATTACAGGCGTGCGCCATTGTGCCTGGCCACAGATCTTAATTTTTAATTTGAAAAACATGTATTTATTTTTTAGGTGTAGATGGACACAACACAATGCCTTTATTTTTATGTGGTACTGAGGATCGAACCCGGGTCCCGCCAATGCTAGTCGAGCGCTCTACTGCTGAGCCACAATCCTAGCCCCTCAATTGACATTTAAATATACACTCATCTTCCTGCATTTTACAAACAAACCTGTCCTCCAGTTCTACATTCTTTCCCCTATACATCCATTCCCGTCACAGGTTTGCTAGAAGGTGCCACCACTCACTCACCTCTGTCTTTTTATCTCCTCTTCACTCTGCAACTCCAAACCGACTTCTCATCAATCTATTGACTTGCCCTTCTCTGAGACTCCCAGTGATTGCCAATCATCCATCTGATGATGGTTTTTCTGTTCTCTTCTCCTCTGCCTATCAGCAGCATTCGACTCTGTTGAACATCCATTCCCTCCTTGAAATGTAATTTTCTGAGGCTTCCAAACAGGCCCTTTCTAGAATTTCCCCTTTACCTCTTTATCTTCTGAGTCTGCTTTGCCACTTCTTCCTCCAGGAAAAGTCTCACAGGCCTTCATTCTGCTCAAGATTCCCCAGGTGACCCACTCCTTGCCATCTTTTCAATTGTTGTTCAAATCCCAGCCCAGACCTCTTTCCTGTACTTAGCCATGACCCATCTGTCTACTCATCTCTTCACCCTGGAGGTCTCAATGGCACTTCAGACTCAAGATGCTGACATCTGAGCTCATCTTTTTGTCCTTCTTTCTCCCTGAATCTAACTTTTCAGTGCATTCTGTTTCACTAGCCTGTGGAATCTCATGTCAGAAGCCTAGCATCCCCTTCATAAAACAACAAGAGGCAACAAGAAGAACCCCTTTACCTGTCCCTTTCCTTAGCTGTGAACAGGCCTATTCTTATGTTGCAGATCCTTATGCCATTCTCTTCTAATCACCTCCATGTTTTTTTCTTTTTCCTAAAGCCTTTATGAACCTCTTAGCCAGTTTCCCCATATCCAATCTTGTTTCTTCAAATCCAATTTCCATCTTTAAGCCGGAAGTTTAAAATCCTTCAGTGTCCAAAATCCATACCATAACATCAAGACCCTGCATCATGTGGCTCTGTGTGTCCCTCTAGCTTCAACTCATGTATCCTTTCACTTTCCTCATTTTGGTTCAGTTGCTTAAATGGCCCAAGTCCCTTCCCACCTCCTGGGTGCTAGAAATTTTATTTATTTATTTTATTCATAACAATGTTTTCTTCCTTGTTCACTTAACTGGGTTTAAACCCTCTGTGAAGTAAATGTTACTGATCCTCAGACTTAAATTTTGGTTCCATATATATATATATTTTTGCACCCTGAACCTTTCTTTCATTGTACTTATTACAACTGAAATGAGATGAGCAGGCAAAAATATATTCATTTAAGGCTCTCCTTTCCAAGTTAAAAGATCCCTGAGACAGGGACATTTGTTTCTCTTACTATTGCATCCCCAGCACCTAAATAGTGCATAATATATGGTAGATGTCAACAAAAATTATCAAATAAGTTAATTCATTGGAAAAACAAATGGACCCAGCTAGAACTTCTTTCCTATGTGGCCTAGAGCAAGTCACAACCTCTTTGAGCCTCAGGGTCCATTCAACAAATATTAAACTCTTCTCCATAGTAATATCCTAAATACAGAAACTATTATGTGCTAAGCGTTGTGTTAAGCACTATATATAATTGTTGAATTAGCATAATAGATAACTACACATTAAGATTTAAAATTTAATAATTTAAAAAATGATTATCTTTATGAGCAAAATATTTAATTATATATGCTATATATAATATACTGTCTCATTTAAATTAATATTTATTTAAAAAATCAACTTGTGTGTTTTCAGTTCTCAGTAGTTCATATTTTATATATGCTACAGTGCTATTTAAGGCATTGCTATGAAATTAACAAAACTGTGGAAATTTTTGAGACATTTGGCTATTGGGGGAAAAATATCTCAGAGTTCTTGGCCAAACATTGAGTTAGCATTAGTCATTTTCAAGAAAATTTTATTGTTCCAGTTAATCTTGCCTTCCTTCCTCTCCCATAATCTATGAAAAAAAATGAGGATGAAATCCATTTAAGTATAAACTATTATTAAAATAAAATTACTTAGGGGCTGGAGATGAAGCTCAATGGTTAAGTGCTTGCCTAGCACGAGTGAGGACCTAGGTTTGATTCTCAGCACCGTATATAAATAAATAAAGGTCCATCAACAACTAAAAAATAAAAATTAAAAATAAAGTAAAATTACTTAAATCCAGAAGTTAATTTAATATCTTTACAATGTTTTAATATATCAGTATACCCATTACATTAAAAAATAGATTCATTCAGGATCTTCCCCCAACAAATGGGGGGGGGTGGTTGGGAAAAGAGGGCAATTGAAGGCCCCTATGCCATATGTCCAAATATTTGAAAGTTAATATCTGAATGGCTGTTCAGGTTTGAATTTAGAATTCTTAGAGTTCTGTGGTAGAATGTGGTATTAAGGGAAGAATCAGCCTATGGCCTATTTCTGGCTTAGTGTCAAACTTCAAAGCCCTCAAGCACACCATGATAAATAAACCAACCCATGTCCAAGTTCTGTCCATGCCTCTGGAAGACTCCCTGCCCCAACCACCCTGCACCAACCACCCTGAGGCTCTAGTTGTGTACACAGTAGAGCAGTTTATGTCAGGAGCATGTGGAAGGACCTATCACAAGTCCCATTGAACTCTTCAGTCCTAGGTACCCAGATGTGGTCCAGAAGGAGGAATGTGGGGTATAGGCTCTAGAAGAGCCATAGCAGGGCTTTCTGAAGTACAGAACTTGCTTGGATTCTGTGGATATGTGACATTTAAAAATATCAGGAGGCCTTACACCTACTTGGATGGCTACTATAAAAACACAAAATAATTTTCTGGCAAAGATAGGGAGAACATGGGATCCTTGTGCACAGGAGGTAAAAATGTAAAGTGATGCAGCTGTTATAGGAAACAATATGATGGTGCCACAAAAGAATTGAAATAGAATTTTCATATGGTTTAATAATCATACCTCTGTGCATATATCAAAAGAATTGAAACTAGGACTTCAGAGATTCATACACACATTCATAGCAGTATTATTTATCAGATCCAAGCAGAAGCAACCAAGCATCCATCAACAGATGAATAAATAAACAAATTGTGGTTATGTATGTTATGTATGCACATGGAATATTATTCAGTGTCAAAAAGAAGGAAATCCGACACATGATTAAACATGGATGAATCTTGATGACATCATGCTACATAAAATAAACCAATCACAAAACCCAAATACTTTATTATTCCACTTATATGAAGTATTTATAAGAGTAAAATTCATAGTCACCAAGTAGAATCATGGATACTAGAGCCTGGAGGGAGAGGGCACTGGGGAGTTGTTTAATGAAGATTAAGTTTGAGTTTTGCAAGATGAAAGACTTCTGGAGATGGATGGTGGTGATGGTTGTCCAACAGGTGAATGTACTTAATTGAACTGTACACTTAAAAATGCTTAAGGTGATAAATTTTGTTACGTGTATTTTACCATGTTTTAAAATATATATTTTAAAAAAACTAAGTAAAATTTAAATCCAGGCTTAAAAGTAAATACAAGCAGAAGTACAATGTCAGTGTCTATTAATCAGAGATCCATTCTCTTCTTAAAAATGCAACAAAACAGCCAAGAAAGCTGTTGCCGGGTGTAGTGGTGCACACCTGTAACTCCAATGACTCAGGAGGTTGAAGCAGGAGGACTGAAAGTTCAAGTCCAACCTCTACCACTGAGCAAGACCTTGTCTTAAAGTAAAAATTGCTGGGTTTGTGGCTCAGTGGTAGAGTATTTGCTGAGTGTGTGCTTGGCCCTGAGTTCAAGCCCCAATATCACCTTCCTCCCCCAAAAGAAAGAAAGCTGTTGAATGAACCATTCTTTTAGATCTCTGAGGTTTATATCTGAAGCACTCCTTTCTTTCCTCTACAGTGAATTAATCTTCATTGTACCTGTCACCTGTTCCCCTTGAGTCAGAAATGAAGGGCACAAATCAAAAGTGTTTCTCAGCATCTCTTCCCTCCACCCCCAGGCTGCAGTTTCCTATTCTTGATGACCCCATCTGCAATGGCTGATTGCACATTGACCTTGGCCAATCTTAAATCTTTTCAGTAGAACCTCTGAGCATTCTTTTAGATAGAAACTTTAGGAGCAGATGGAGGAGTTGGTTACAGGAACATGCTTGTTGTCACGGAAAAATGTTCCTCCTCTTTCCAACTTGATTCCCCAAGCATGGGGGTGGGTTGAGCCAAACTGAAGATCTTAGTGACTCATAAAGCTTCCAGAGAAGAAATCTACATATGGCAGCCACTAAGGTCACATTTTCCTCCAATTCCTGCACATTACCTCCTTTAGATAGGTGTAGGAATACTGTGTTGCTAAGCACCAGGCAAGGAATGGGTTTCAAGTTTTTGGCTTCTGTATGATATGTACCCAAATGGTGCCAGACTGGCACACAGAATCGTTTGTATGGCAGATGGTGAAAAGAAGCATGGGAAAGCAACTGGTGTCTTGCATTAGTGGAAATTTTCCATTGCTCAGTGGTCAGGGGACATATGAAATTGTATATCCTATTATTATTTATATGTTATAAATATATAAATGCACATCCTATTATTATCTATAGTGAGTAATACCCACTATAAAGCTTTAAGAGATGTGGGCCAACAGAGACTGTGGCAAGAGAAGAAAGGACCAGCTCTGGGTGGAGCCCAGTAGACAGTTAACCCAGGCATGGTTGCAGGAGCTTAGAATGACCTTGGAGTGTGAAGCCAGGAGTTGCTGAGGCTAACTTTGAACAATGATGTCTCATCTGTCCCCACAGTTCTTTATCCAGTACCAAATCTGCATCTCTTGACAATGACAGTAGATGATTTTCCTCTTTCCTATACAGGAAATAGATTTTATTTGGTCAGTTGCAAAATCAGAATTCTAAAATGCATTTAAGCAACTGTTTTAGTGATGAATTTAGTAACTTAACACCAAAGACATTTCTTATCTCTCAGGTTCTGTGGATCAGAAACCAAGCACAGCTTCACTGAATCCTTTGGCTTAGGGATTCCTATGAGGATGCAATCAAGGAGTCAGCCTGAGCTGGAGTCATCTCAAGGCATGGCTGGGGCATGACTGACTTCCAGCCTCTCTTATTTGACTGCAGCAACACTCAGCTCCTTTCAGGCTACTGGACTAAGCACTTCAGTTCCTTATAGGCTGCTGGACAGAGGCTTCCCTCAGTTATTGCTATGTGAGTCTCTCTCTATAGAGCAGCTCACAACAGGGTAGCTGGCTTCCCTCTAAGCAAGCAAGCAAAAGAGTAAGAGAGAGGTCAGAATCTTTTTAAACGTAATATCAAGAGTAGCATCCCATTACTTTGGCCAATTCTATTTTTTGGAAGTGAATTACCAGGTCTAGGCCATACTTGCTATAATTTGGATCTAGAATGTCCTCCAAAGGCCCTTGTGTTAAAGGGTTCTCTCCAGCTTGGTGCTATTGGGAGATGGTAGAACCCTTCCGAGTGGGCCTAGTGGGAGGTCTTTACATTGTTTGGGATGTGTTCTTAAAGGGATTGTGGGACCCCAGATTCTATTTCTATCTTGCTCCCTGGTCATCAGATGAATGGTTTTACTCCACCATGCACACCAGCTATGATGTGCTGACTCATCCTAAATCTTAAAACAATGATGCCACCAACCAATCATGAACTGGATCCTCTGAAACCGTGAGCCAAAATAAACCTTTTCTCTTTTTAAATTGATTATCTCAGGTATTTGTTATAGTGATAGAAAGTGAGGAATACCATACTTAAGTAGAAAGGATTTCACACAGGCATGAACACTAGGAATATGGGTCAATGGGAATCATCTTAGAACTGCCTATATAACAACTATGCTTTTGGAAAATATTGGATTACAATATCCTTTCAAATAGAAGGGCTTCAAAAATTTCTACTTTTAGTGTATCCCTGTAGAAATCTAATTCATGTAGCCCAGCCACAGAGTCTTACCTTAATATAATAATGGCACTGGTATAAGCCATTCTTGTAGCAAACCACCTTAGGGTACTACTTTAGAAACACTGTGTGTGTGTGTGTGTGTGTGTGTGTGTGTGTGGTATGTATTCCAATATTTTTGACCTAGAACTCAGCTTTCATTTGCTTTTTATTATAGGAGTCAAATGCTCTTAGTTACTGCCAGAATCATAAGATGATTCAGCTAAAAAAAAAAAATTCCTGTGTTCACCTAGCTCAACTTTTTCATGTCATGGTATTGGAACAGGCATAGAGGGGAAATAACTTGTTCATGGACACACAGCTGTTTTTTAGTATAGCTGGGTCCATGTTTGTTTTTGGAGGACAGAATAGGTTTTAGGGCAGAGTCAAGTGCACTGCCTACCCACCAGAGGCCTGCAGCATGAATGTGGGTTAAGAAAGTCAGAAGGAAAAATAAGGCAAGAGGAGAAAAAAAAATGAAAAAGGAAGAAGAGAGGAAGAATTTTGAGACAGAACTGCAAAAGAAGAAAGGGGAAAGGCTAAAATCTATTCACTGCAGGTACCACTGGGGGGCTCCATGACTTCCTGATGCAGATGTTTTAAAGCAGTGACATTCATATAAGTCCATTAAACAAACTTTTAGTGTGCTGCCATTGACAAGAAGGCATGGCACTGTGGTTAAGACTGTGGACTCTTGTTCATACTAGCTGCATAATCTCGGTAAGTTATTTAACCTCTTTGCCTCGTTTTATAAAAGGGAGATGACAGTAGAACATACTATATGGAATTGCTGTCCGACTAAATGAGTTAATAAATTCAAAGTGCTTACAACAGCCCCAGGCTCACGCAAAGGTATTTTTATCAAATGATGAGGACAATAGACTTCATCTGGGTTCAGAGATGGAGTGAAGCTGGGAGTAAGGGATAGAGGGAAAGGAAAAGGCTTAAGAGGGGGGTGGGGAATGAAAGCAGGTAAGATAAAGAGGTAAATTGTGCATATCACAGGCAATGTGCAAACAAATCAGAATGCCTCGCGCATCAACAGTGAAATCAAATAGTCTACATTAGAAAGTCCTTTTCTTCACTCAGGCATCCTTCTAATCCTTTTTTAGATCACTCTTCTGTCCCCTCCTCCCAGGAGCTTTTCATTTCTGTTCCTCATGCAGCAGCTGTTTGGTTCTCCCTGTTGCTCATCCTCTCAGGAGACTAATCCCTGGCAATGTAGGACTGCAATGCAGTTGAAACAATAAACTGGAAATTAAAACTGCAGAAAAATTTTATATTATTACAATTATTATACAGTATCAAAATTATTTAATTTTAATTTTTATTTCATGCTGCCAATGAAATTTCCTCTTCTGGCTTTGCAAAAATTTCAAATGTTTATTTATCTGACAATATCAATATCATATCATATCAAACAATTGCTGTTCAAGCTAGAATTTGTTGAGCACTTATTATGTCCTAGATACTGTCCTGTGCTTTAAATAGATCCTCATAATAGTCCTGTATTATTATTATTCTACCTGTAGAGTTGAGGAAAGCTGTGCCTAGAAAAGCTGTCACTTGCTAGAGATTCATTCATATACTCATTTCTTCAATGGCCCCTGAGTGTCTCTGCTTTCTAAGTGGTCTCCAAGGCTTCAGGACTGATCTGGACCTCACCAGGACCTCATTCTGTTTGTCCCATCCTGGCTTCATGAACCAGGGCTGGGACCTAAAGAGAAAGAGCAATTCTAAGTAGAAGTTAAAGGAGTTGTTTTATAAAGCAAAGTCTTTACAAAATTGTAACACAGGGGGATATAAGCAATGTTGCTTCAGTGCACAGGGGACAAACTGCTACACAGAATCAGAGCAAGAATCAAACAGAGGAAGGTATAATTTTCCTACCTCCAAGTTTGCCTGTAGGATTCAAGGAAAAGAACATGGTCAGGAAATTACCGAGGTGATTGAACAGTCTTGAGTGTTCAATCAGTGGCTGAGGTGAAAGGACAGCCTGAGTGTACCAGTGTAGGAGTAAAAGGACACCATAAGGACAGACCTGCAGAAAAGCCAGGACTCTGCAGTTACTGTAAATGGGAGGGGATCCAGGGATCTGAAGTCCTTTAAACAGGTAGGCATGATGAAGCAGTGCAAAATGAGTTATTACAGCTGTTTGTGGATTCATTTGCATTGGTGGGAAATCAGGTCACACAAAAATATATAAAAAAAGAGAATTTTTTTGGAGCCACACAAACAGATCATTAGAATGTGACAAACAGTATTATAATAAAACAGGGACTCAGGAAAGAATTCTTAAAGGAGGTAACCATTGAGTTGAGGCCCTGGAGGATGAAGAAAGAAGTGGAAGGATGTTGTAGAAAGAAGGACTCTCATATGTAGAGGCTTATGGTTATGAAAATTTGCTTTGCTGAAGGATAAAAAGGTAATTTAGGGGCAGCCAGTAAAGCACACCAGGAGATTTGGACTTTGTACCATAAATAACAGAGAACCAGCCCAGATGTTTAAGTAAGGGTATGATGCAATCACTTCTTTCTTTTTTTGGAAAGATATTTTAGGAGGACCTGTGGACAATTAACTGAGAGATATGAGGTTCCCTAGTGAATGGTGGTGGGGTAAAGGGTAGTGTTATAAGAGGGGACTGAGGAAGTTACTTGAGCTAAGCCCAGTAACCAGAAATCATAGTTCTGTTTCAGGAACTAAAAGAGGTTCAGGTGTGGCTGGCATCAGGAGAAAGAAAAGAAAGCTCTCATTTGCATGTAGAATACTGTGGGTTAACGTGATAAGTTCAAATTAAAGTTAAGAGCAGGGCAGAGTTGTCAAGGTCTTGAAGGATGACCTTGTTCATTTCCAATCTCACCATCGCACCTGTTTTGGGTGGAGATGGGGATGATGAAGGGTTCCAAAAATATTTTCTTGAATTAAAATATCGAACTAAGAAGCAAGATTCCAGCAGAGTCAAGTGAGAGTTGGAGCTCGCAGTCAGTGATCAAGTCCCCCTTATCCTGTAGACCAGTAATTTGGTTTCAGGATGGAGTAAATTACAGAGGACAGTAGTATTAGGCTAAGAACCTTGGACATGAATCATGCTAGATGCTGCAGAGGGTGGGTTATGGAACCTGAACTGTGCAGCTTGCAATGTTTCCTCAAATACTACACATCTAGAAAATCTCGTTTTACATTGCAATAAATAAACTCCAAAACACTCCCAAACGATGGGCCCTTTCTATTACTGAGAATAGGCAGTATTTGCTTTAGGAGAAATGTATTGTCTCTGAAGGGTATCTGAAGGAACAGTTGTAAAAACAAAACAAACAAAAACGACACCCAACCAATCTCAACTATCCCTTCAAAAGAAAAACGGGGAAAAAAGAAGGAAAGGTAGGCGGTAGCGCGGGTTGGGGGACTGCAAACCTCCTACAGAAACCTAGCCCTATGAGAGTGGCATTTAAAAACCACCCATTTTATGGAACATCTTTTGGAGCCAAATCCGTCACCCGAGTCCCCGGAACACTCCCGCCCTCGGTCCCTCCCACCCCAACTACCACCACCACACACGCTCGCAGGATGACAGAGGTTGCTGGTGGCGCGGTCGCTCAGGTGAGGGGCCACCCAGTCCCCAGAGGCGCAGGAAGCTGGAGCCCATTCGCTGCCGCAGCAGCAGAAGGACCGGAGGGGGTTGGCCAGAAGGGGAAGGGGCGGGGGAGGCCGGGGAGAGTGCGGGGGAGGAGGGACGCGAGGACGCGAAGGAGAGCCGGGAGAGGCTACAGCACAACACTGAAGGGGGAGCGGAGGGCGGGAGCGGCGGGGACGCGCGCCGGCTTAAGCGAGCCTTGCTTCGCCCGGGTCGGTGGCGGACGCGCGCCGCAGTGCGAGCCTCAGACGCGCGGGCGCTGGGGACAGCTCCGGGGTGGCCTGGCTGGGGCAGCTGGAGGAGACTGCTTCATCAAACACGAACGACATCTGCGCTTCGGGGTCCTGGGCGGTTGTGCCTGGACTGAGCGGTGGGCGCCGCGCGAGAACGTGAGTAGATCCGTGTGGTCTAGCGATTGACACTCGGTCCTGCTCCAAGATCCGGGCTGGAGCGGAGGAGGGCGCGGGAGCCTGCTGCGTTGTCACTGGGACACCAGCCCGGGTTCAGCCAAGCGCTCTCCTATCGGGCAGCTTCTGCTGCAAGGGGTGAATGGGGTTGCCAACTCCCTTCTCCCTCACAGGCCTTCGACACAGTGGCGGGCACCTAACCGAGGAGAGAGACGGGCACCCGGGTAAGGGCACAGCCCGCTGGCGCAGGCGGGCACCTATCACCTCCTGCAGGCTGTGGCCAACTTCTGTATCCGCGCCGGTGTCCCACGCTTCCCGGGAAACCCTGCCTGCAGGTCTCCTTGTGGGCAGTTGGTCATAGAGAGGCTGCTGGGGCCGGCATAGTGGCTTCCTGGGCACCAACTGTGAGGGCGCAGGTTGTCACGCTACAGTGGTGGGATGAAGAGCGCCGGGGCTGGGTCCGGCGTGCATGGGAGTGTGCGCGTTCCGGTCCCCACGGACACATCTGGGCGTGGGCTTTGTTCAGATGTGCTCACACCTGCTCGGATCGTTGAGTTCATGAGGTGATGCGGGTTTCCCTCCACTATCACTGCCCTGGAGAGGACTCAGGGAATGGTTGGGTAGGGTGGGGACCGGGGAGACACTGAGCACAGCGGATTGGGCGCACTTGCGGAGGGCTTTGTTGGCCTACAGGTGTGGGTCGGGGGAGTCCTAGCACCCCACCCAGCCTCTGAGGACTGGGACTTGTCCGGACTGACCCCCTGGCTTGGGACTGACTGAAAAGACCCTCTTCCCTACTCGGACTCCCAGAGGTGGGAATCTGGCAACCGCTTCGTCCGGGGATGCTGTGTTGATGAACCAGGAGTGATTATCCGCGCTGGAGCATCCATCTATCTAGCTGCGAGCGCCATCTGTGCCGGGCGCCGCCCCGGAGCCCCTCCACGCCGTGCGGGTGGGCGCCGCAGCATCCTCAGGCAGTTTGTCGGCTCAGCTACGCGAGGCCGGCATCTACCGGAGCGCTGGGGAGGGATCGAGATGTCGCCAAAGGGTGAGCCAGGGAGCCGTCCTCTCTCTAAGAGAGGTGTTGGACCAGTAGCAAGCGCCGCTGGAGAGTTCCGGGGCCCAGTGGGCCGGCTAGCAGTCAATTTCCCTTTGGTCGCCGGCTCTTGACGGCGGCTGCGTCTCCTACGCCCTCACGCTGACCGTCGCCCCCTGCACAGCGGCGGGCACCGAGTGAGGTCGCCAAGCGGTGGCGTCTCTTGCCTACCCTGTTTCTTTCCTGGCTTTTTGTGCCAGTAGCTCCAGCACTGAGCTGTAGCCAGGCACAGAGATGTCCTGAGAGTGAAGCGTTCTTTTCATTTCCCTGCCCCGTAAGTTTAATGCTTAGAAGTGCGGATCCAAGGGGCTGGGTCCTTCCTCATGGAAGGCTCCTGCAGGACCTGAGCCAACCGAGAATAATGGGGCAAGAGGCATTGATTCCGCACTAGGAATTACCCCCTGGGATTGTCCTGAGAAGCAACAGAGTAGCTACTAAACACAAACCGACAGGTCTGGACTGCTACTGAAATATTGTGATAATAGCTCGGAAGTGAATGAGACCTTCCAAAAGTGCTGCAATGGATTTACATAATTGAATACATTCTACTTAACTCTTATGAAGTCAACGTGTTTTTTTTTTTTTTTTTTTTTTTTTGAGAGCTTCAGGTGTGCTGGGTGCTGTGCATGTTACACATATCATCATCTCATTTAATCACCCACAACAACCGCGTTTAAAGATTAGGAGACAGAGATTTGGATTGGTCAAGTAACTTTCCCAAGGCTAATGTTAACTTTTTGCCCCAGTGCTTTACCATCCAAGACTGAAAATGTGGCCTTTGGAGGGCTTATTATTAAATTAGGTGAAGCCTAAATCCAATGGTAATAAAAGTACATTACAAGCCCATTTGATTCTAACCTTTCCACCATGGTAGGCAATATTGTAATTCAGAGGACCATGAATAATCTTTTATTACTCTGTATTGCCCTTAAGTCCATTACATGTTATTTTATTCCTATTTGCTTTTACATACGTGAGTGTTAACCCACAATCCAATCCATCACAGTCATTAAAGTGTTCTTAAATCAGAGATGTTCCTGGCACATCACATTTTTTTTTTAAAGAGTTGTTCCTGGCACATCACAATTTAAAAAAATATATTTTTTTTAGTTTTAAGTGGACACAATATCTTTATTTTATTTTTATGTGGTGTTGAGGATGGAACCCAGTGCCTCACACATGCCAGGCAAGCACGCTACCACTTGAGCCACATCCCCAGCCACAATTTTTAAGAAAAAAAAATTTTTTTTAAAGACAAACCTTTCTGTTTGCAAATGTTTCTTTTTCAGGGCTCACATCCAGAATGTCCTTTGAAGACTGTTTTGACTGCAGAAGAGTTGGTCTTCAAATTGGAAGTTGAATTTGAATAGGACTGCAGTACAGAAACCTAGACAAGCATTTTATACCCTACATATATGACAGTGTTTGGCACATTTGTAAAGATGTTTCATGTTAACTAGTAGAAAAGAAGAATGTGAATGAAAGTGAAATCAGCTATAGTTTTTAGAATTATTATAATTAACCAATCAATTGGAAAAAGTGGATTCATTTTGTATTCATAATCTTTCTGATTCATGATCATCTTTCAACCTTCTTTCTGCTTTATGACAGGAAAGTTACTAAACATTTCACATTCCTGGAATTATAGAGCTATAATTAAACTCATGCAAAATTTCACCTAACCCTTTCAAAAGGAGTGAAGTGGGATGGAGAGAAGTTGCCTAGCCTTGTAATGCAGGTAGTGATGTGGTACTTGGATTGAATGCCTGTACCCTTATATAACATCATTGTTGCTGCAGCAGTGACAGTAAGTGAAAAGCAAGTCATCTTTGGAAATGCTACCTCCTGTGGCTGGAGTGAGCACTTCAGAAGTGTATGTGAAAGGAAGTTGAGGATGTGTACACCTGGGCTGTAAAAAATTTCCTTAAGAATCACTTCAAATAATGCTTTTGTGAAGATATAGTTTTTTTTTTTAATTTTCTTATGTGGGTATTATGCTGTGTATATGCAAAGGAACTATTTAATAGAACTCCACAAGAATCTTTTGTTTAGAGAGATTCATTCATTCATAAATATTTACTGAGTGTATGGCTTCCTATACTAAGTACTGGAAAGACACTGATGAGTAAAACTGAATTTCTATCCTTAGGGGGTTAATTTTAAGTTTTGGTCACATATTCATCTGTGGTCACATATTCCTCCCCCACACCAATTTTTTTTTTCCCCCAAGTCACCAATGTACAGCTTGGAGAACAGAATACACTGATGTAACCAGCACTCAAATCATGAAACAGAATGTATCTGAGAAAACCTCCCAAGGCCCCCAACAGCCATGACTCTCTTCAAGGGTAGCCATTGAGATGCCCAGGCTGATTCTGACCATCTCTTAAGAAGGTCCTGATTTTCAGCCTACATCAGCAGCCTATGGAGTCTCATCCCCATTTCCAAACAACAGTTTCCATCTGAGAAGCATAGCAGCCAGGAGCAAATGTAACTGGGATATAGAGCTTCTAATGAGTTCATCTTCTCTTGGAATTTTTTCATGTTTAGATTCAACTGCCGAGATGATTAATGAAGAGGAAGTGATTTGAAAATGATTGGAAATTACTAAATACAGTTAGGTACTCTGATTTTAAATTGCATGCCTTCCCGCTTGAAGGAGCCTGTACCTTCCTGGCAGGTGAAGACAGAAGAGAGGCCTGGATACTAAGGACAAGAGTTCAGTGGCTTACTTAACCCTTTGCTCAGGCAAATGAAAACCTCCTTTGTTTAAAAAAGTATCAGAGGCTAGGGCTGAGGATGTAGCTCAGTGATAATGAGCTTGCCTAGCATATGTGAGGCCTTGGATTTGATTCCTAGCCCTGTAAAACAAGGGTTGGGGGGAAGAAGCATCAGATCAGAGACAGAGCTTCCTACTCTTCTCAGCTTTACTGAGGTATAATGAACAAATAAAAATTGCACATATAGGGCTGGGGTTGTGGCTCAGCGGTAGACCGCTTGCCTCGAATGGGTGAGACCTTGGGTTTGATCCTCAGCACCACATAAAAATAAATAAGTAAAATAAGAGTATTGTGTCTAACTACAACTAAAAAGTAAATATTTAAAAATTGCACATATTTGTGTACAATTTGATGTTTTGATATAGGTATACATTGTAAAGTGATTACCATAATCAAATTAGTTAGCATATCCATCATTTCACATATTACCTTTTTTTTTTGTAGTGAGAACATTTAAGATCTACCATCTTAGCAAATTTCAAGAATGCAATATAGTATTAACCATAGTTACCCAGATATACATTAGACCTGCCAAATTTACCCCTCCTTCTTGAAATTTTGGACCCTTTGACCAACATCTTTCTGTTCCACTATCACCCCATTCCAATCTTCAACCCCTGAAATAGCACCATTCCACTCTCTGCTTCTATGAGTTTAACTAAAGTTTCCATGGTTGACAAAATCTACCAAAATCAACTGATAATTGTTGATTTTCCTTCTCAAAGTGGGAAGGGGAAGACTGCATGGGAGAGGAAAATATAAATGCCCCTGCCTTTGGATTTAGCAGCTATAAATTATTTATCATATTACCTTTTTAAAAAGGGACATATGGAGATATTTATGGCTGAGTTACTTTTTTTGTGGTAAAACATAAAATTTACAAATGTAAGCATTTAAAGTATCTTGTTCAGTGGCGTTAAGGGCATCCATATTATGTGCAACTCTCACCACTATCCATCCCCCCAAATTGAAACTTTGGGCTCATTAAGTAATTCCTGTCCTCTCTCCCCACTGGCAACCCCTATTTCTGTCTCTGACTTTGACTACCCCAAGTCACAACATGAGCTTTTAGGGGACACCCACTATCTAAACCATGACATCTTATTTACATATTCCATTCTATGTATATGTCACATTTTGTTTATCCATTTATCTGTCGATGGATACCTGGTTTACATCCACATTTTGGCTATTTGTATGATGTTTCCATGAACATGGTTGTATAAATATCTGTTAGAGTCACAGCTTTCAATTGTTTGGATACAACTGAAAGAGATGCTGGATCATATGGCAATTCTATCTTAACTTTTCTGAGGAACTGCCTTACTGTTTTCTGTAGTGACTATCATTTTATATTTCCACTAGCTACATACAGCAGTTCCAATTTCTCCATATCTTCACCAGCATTTATTACTTTTTGTTTTCTTAGTAATACTCATACAAATGGGTAGGAAGTGCTGTCCCTATTGCTTTTTAAAGCTACAAATTAATATACCACATATATGGATAACTTATTTGCAAGATTTTTCTGACTTTTTGGCTTAACTATTATTAATAAGAAGAAGATGTACAGGTTCCAACATGTGTCGATTACCCCATGCCTTGCATGGATATTGTGGGTCATGTGTGTCATAATCCAGGATTAGATGGCACTGGTGACATACATTTATTATTATTATTATTATTATTATTATTATTATTATTATTATTACTATTACCAAGGATTGAACCTAGGGGCAGTTAAACACTGAGCCACATCCCCAGTCCTTTGTATTTTATTTAGAGACAGGGTCCCAAGTTGCTTAGAACCTCACTAAGTTGCTGAGGCTGGCTTTGAACTCATGATCCTCCTGCCTCAGTCTCCTGAGCCGCTGGGATTATAGGCCCTCCTGGTGACATACATTCTTGTTGGTTTTTTAAAGATGTTGAATTAGAGCATATACATATCTGTAGTAAACTTGTGCCAAATGAGTTTGCTATGAGAATAGATTAAATTAGTATGCTTTTTGCCCCAAAATGACATTATTATTTTAACTCAGATTGAGAGCAAATTTACCTCAGGACTAACCATAGACAGGAATGTCTTCATGCTGAATATTTAGAGATGTGCTAGAATTGTAAATTACAGCTCTGCATTGGGCATTTCTCCCCACCACTGAATCTTCAAAGATGACAGCATAAACCCTCACCACCCAATTATAATTGCTTAGCTGAGCTAATAAAAAAGATGTGGTGTCAACTTAATTGACCTATTTTACTGGCCTACAAGATCGGAATTTCAAATTAGAAAAAAAAAATTAACAGTCTGATGCAGGACTTCATTCAAGTGATTAAAAAGCTACTGAATATAAGAAATGCCACTAGTAAGGGAACAAAATTATAACTACTAATGCTCCTCCATGGAACATCCTGTCCAAATGGCTTATTCAGTTTAAAAACAGGAATGACAGATCTTATTTTGTGTTATGTATTCCTTGATTTTCTTCTACCTTACTCTGCACTAAAATATTGTTTCATTCACATGGGAATAAAAATGTCAGTTATAATTCGACAAAAATGATCCTTTAAAAATTTTTATTATTAAATGATAGGAAGGACTAGAAATAGCATTTTTAACATTATATATATTTAAATATATGTATTTAATGGTGTGCATGGTGTGTTGACTCCAAATCCACTATAACCAGAAAAAATTATTCCCAGGGCAATCTGAGGGAATCCTGTAGGAGGTCTTCCACTGGGTAATATGCAATGAATTTAATTTATCTTTCTCAAGTGGGCTGAGAGCATTCAAAAAATTCAGTATATGTATTCATCATGTAGTGATCTTTTCTCCAAATTTCAACTTTAAAGCTAATTCCATGACTCTTTTAGATGCTCTTGGCATTTGAATGGTATGATTTGCAGCATGCATTTTTGACAAATATTACAAACTCATATTAAATGCCATGAACAGCTTCTCTCTCAAGGGCAATGATAAGGGAGAGGAAGAGTACTAATCTTCCACTAATTATGCCTTAAGGTAAGAGTGGACTGTGAAAGAGTTTCACCCTGGAGCTTTTTGGTTCTTTGAGGGAGGATGGCTTGTGAGCTAGCATGCTTCTGCCTTCCAAAGCCTGGTGTGCCTTTTCAGTCCCTCACCTCAATAGAGAGCTGAAAGGACAAAAGTGAACAAAGGAGGCCTGTTTTGCCTGCCCCACTTGCTGGGCTGTTGTCTTGGCCCTTTTCAGTGAAGGAGGGAGGGGGAGCTGGGTCAAAGTTGAAGAACACTGAAAAGGAATTCAAGCTTCATGTCGAAATTTGAATTATAGCTTCAGTTTGAGTGCCGTGTAGATTAGTTTGAATTGAAATTTCTGAATCTGTGCAAGCTTAAGTGACAGATGGTGCTGGAACAGCATACATAGTTCTGGATGGTGTACCCGAAATGTTGAGTGCCTAAGCAAGGCACTTGGTAAACATCTAGTTAACTGACAAAAGTTTGAAAACTGTAGGAAGTGCAGTTTGATGCTGTATGCCGCATTAAGACATTGGATTGTGTGAATTAAGGGAGGCCCCTGTTTCTGGCATTCACTCAGGTGCACTTGTCCCCCCTAATTGCATTGCAAATATTCTTCTGTTTTGCAGCTTTCCTCTCTACTATCTGGTTGAATAAATATAGACATGTCCAACCAGCTTCCTTTGTAAAATTGCATTAGAGTATTTTGCTGTTGTCTGCAGAGTGTTTTGATATACGAGATGAGGCTGTTTTATATGTTGACTATCCAGTGTTTTCTCCCTTACATGAGTATATTTAAGAAGAGTGATTTTTGGCTTTCTGTTCCCGTGGGGGTCCATCACTCTCATGTTTGCTAATGAAGTTTCTAAAATGACACTTAGTTCTGTTTCAATTTTGTATAACTTAGTTCTGTTTCAATTCTCTTACATTTAAGTAAGAGAAGTTAGCTGCAGATGGAACTAGAATGTTAAAACAGCTACTAGGAAGTAGAGGTTATTAGAATGTAAGTGAAAACAAAAAACAGTTTGGGATAATTTGAAACTCTTCCTAGTATCCCATAAAACTACTGTTGGAAACTGAAAAACTGTAGCATTTTAAAACTGAAAAATTGCCAAATTTTACTTTGACATCTTCAGCCATTTAAATAACTTGATGATAGTCTTTTGTTCTGATGTTTGTAGCATGATAGATAAAATTCATTATACATTTTTCATATATATATGTATACTTAATATATTTAGATATATATGTGTATATATGTATACTTAATAGGTTACTTTTAGGAAAATAATACTGACATATAAATAATGAGAGTAAAATAGTAAAGTGAAAATTCAGAGATAATTAACATGTAATATAAACAAAAAACAATTTACTTCAGAACTGATTATATTAACTTGCTATATGTACTTTACTTAGTATATACTTTGTATATATCATGAATTTTAATTTTAACATGTAAGTAACTTTTAATTCATATATATATATGTGTATATATGTGTGTGTATGTGTGTATACACACATACACACACATATATTTCTAGCAACATTTACTATGTTGCAAAATTATAGCGAAAGGTGAGATATATCAAGGGTTGATTTCTGTCCTAGAGCTATGAGAGGATTCATTAAACAGCAGACAGTAAGGGAGTTTATGATCAGATTCATTTTCTGGGTCTGGAAAGAGAAGTTTGGAGATAGAGAGCGTAAGGGTTTGATGGAGGGAAGACTCAGGTGAGTAATGAGATCTTTCACATCCTGGAGAAGTGTCCTTCAGCAGAGGGAGTGGGAGAAAATTTAAATAACGAGAAGAGTGAAGAACAGAGCACTGTAAGGGTAACAACTTAAAATCTGAAAGAGAAATGAGGGGAATAAATTTTTTTATTGCAATTTCCTGGATAATAGAGAATAGTATTCATTTCACAGCATTCAATTCTAAATATTTTAGAGGTTTTTTTTTTTTTTTTTTTTTGGTGGGACTTTAGGTCATTGAAGAAGCTCAACATCGTAAGATAAAAATAACTCATAAATTACCCTGTGAAATGAAATATGAGGATACATTTACATTTAAAATAAATGTATTCAGAAGAATTTCCTTAGAAGTCAAAGCTAAAATTGCATTACATTCTTATCCATATCAGCTCTTCTTTCCAGTGATTTTGTTCTTTTATATATAGGTGGGCCCAGCTTAAGAAAGTAATGTGAAAATGTGAACTTGGTAAACCCATTTTGAGTGATTATTCATATCAAAGAAGATTCTTTACTGTGCTCAAGGATTATATGACATGTGAGCTTTTAAAATATATCAAGGTTCAAGTCAGGAACAACTTTTAAGGAATATGTAAGTTGACAGTTTATTCAGCCTACTGAAAGAATGTAGTGCAATAGAACCAAATGAAGCCAGCAAGTAAAGCTAAGTTAAGATCAGTGAAGAGGTAGACAGGTGATAATTGAAGAAGCACCACAATTGCATGAAAATGTTGGATATTTGCTCAGGATAATTTTGAGGGGCCAAGTCCCACATGATAAAGGAAAAAAGATAACTAAGTTTGGGGGTGTTTGGGGGCCTTGCTCATGATAGAATTCTGTCAGCTTTCCACAGGTCTCTGACTATGGAAACCCATTCTTTACTCTGTTCCCTTAGGAAGCTGAGCTACTTTTCTCATTGTGCATTGTGCATGGTTCCATATGTAAGAGCCTCATATTTGATGAATGAGTGAGTGCAAGAATCAATGACTGAATACATGAATATTGAAAACTGTAAAAATATCAAGTGGGTCTTCTGTTGGAGAAAATGGGGGAGATTTTGTCCTCAGTTCTGGTTTGAAGACATTGATGAAGTCTAGATAAAGGGAAATCAAACATTCATAGTTTCATGCCTGGACTTTGTAGACTGCATTTTGCTACTTGGTTCTATATTAAGTAATTGAGTGGGCAAGTGAAATCATTCAATCCAGAAGTATATCATTTCTAAAGTGCCATAATACAGTCCTAAATGATATCTTTGTGATCCCAAAGGGTTCCACTATAATTTTCTGCCTTTGCTCATGGCAGATGATTCCAGATTTGTACAAGTCTTTGCCTTTCCCGCCTCTGGAGCTGGTGCTTGTCATTTCCCTCTGGACATGTCTGGGTGGCTGCACACTGATGAGTTAAACACTTCCTGAGATTGCTTTCTGCCATCCGAGTTTGAAGAAATCAGAAGTGAGGCACACACAACAGGAATGAAAAGTGAGAAGGCTGGCCTGGGAAGCAGATCAGAAACACTTGTGCTGCAGCTTTAAAAACAAAAATTCTTCCCTGTTTGGTTGATCATTAAATACTACTTATCTACTGTTTTCTTTATATTCCAAATTGAGTCGAATTACTGAATGAACTTTCCCAACTAGTTAGTAGGTTGTAGGGGTTGGATTAAAGGCAGTGTGGCCACATTTGAGAGAAACCTAGTGTAAAAAGTTACATAAATTCTTTGATTTGTTAAATTTTGAGAAGTAGAGGTCTACTCTCCGTTGATTAGGAAACCTCATTTTGCCACATGACTTCCCCAACCACCACTGGGGGTGAACTCAGGACTTGGGGCATGCTAGGAAAAAGCTCTGCCACTGAGCTATGTCTCCACCCCTACTGTATGGCTTTGGAAAAGTTTGGAGAAGTACCCAATCACTTCTTTTTCTTTGCTAGAAGATGGAGACAAAACAGAAACTTCCTCATCATCTAGCTCTGCCTCACAAGGACATGTAACCATAATAAGCAATGATAAAAACAAAAGTGCTGGGAGAAAGATGACATCAATCTATGTTGTTAGTAGGTAGAATGCACCATTTTTTTTCCACCATGGCATCTGGCAGATTTGCTTCAGGGGTATGTAGGCATCACATATCTATAGCAATATCTGTAGCTACTTGATTTTGAATAAATGAAGTGGTCTTATACCTCGGCCTGAGCGATCTATAACCTTACTGATGCTGTGTGATGAAAACTGTTTTCAAAACACAAACTATATCCTTAACCTTCAACAAATGATCATATATATATATGTGAAAGTCAGTCTGAGTCAATATAATAGAATAAGGATGTAAAATTCAACAAATATCCTTTTTTTCCAGTTGCATTCAATATCAGTGATAGGCTTTTGAAATCTAATTGTGTCTTATTTCAAGCCATAATCCCATTCATGTTTTTGATGAGGACAGTCAGTAATTTTTTGTGTCAGCCGTGACTAATGAGCAACCTTACAAACCAATAAAGCATGAAACAATTTTAATATATTAAATCTGTCGGCTTACCAAATGCATATGCTTAGAAATTTGATATAAAAAGAACTATATGGGCTGGGACTGAAGCTCAGTGGTAGAGCATTTGCCTCAAACGTGTGAGACATTGAGTTTGACCTCAGCACCACATAAAAATAGATAAAGATATTTTATCCATCTATAACTAAGACAATATTTTTTAAAAAAGAATATATACAAGAGGACAGGTTTGTTCATATCATTGCTTCTGGTACTTTGCTTGCATTCTGTTCCTTAGCACCTCAAAGAAGAGATAGGGACTTAAAAACAGTGGTTGTCATCCTACCTGCAGGTAGACACAGAGCTTTAGAAATATGAATGTGTAGTGGGTTGACTTGTCCCATCAGATTTCATATTTTGAAGTCCTATCCCCTAGTACCTCAGAATATGACCTCATTTAATTAAATGAGGTATTTAGGGTGGGCCCTGATCCAATATGACTAGTACCCTTATTTAAAAAGGGAATATAAAGACAGGCATAGTGAAAGAAAGCCATGTAAAAATGAAAGCAGAGATCTGCAAGCCAACGGAAGCCAAAGATTGCCAATAACCTCCAAAAGCTAGGAGAAAGACATGAAGCATATCCTCTCTCATGCCCTTAGCGGGAACCAGGCCTGCTCACACCTTGATCTTGAGCTTCTAGCTTCCCAAACTGTGCAACAATAATTTACATTGTTTAAGCTCCTCAGTTTGAGGTACTAGTTTGTTAGCAGGCCTAGCAAACTAATACAGGATGCAATAAGTTCATTGGTTACAAGCCTGTCCCTTACAAAGAAGAGTGAAAAATGCAGCTTCTCCACAGTTTTATGTTCCTTTATTTGTGCCAATGTCTATATCTTTATATATACATTCCCTGTACCAAAGGAGTAAATACCATATAAATCAGGTATTTAGGAAGCCTCCATACCATGAATTAAGGTATAGAAATGCTGAGATTTTAGGGGGAGAGTATTATTTTATTAACAAATAGAAAAAGTTTGTACTATATAGTGGCTTCTTCTTTTTGGTCATTATCAAGTTGACTCCCTTTGGGCTGCCCCTATCAATTGTAGATTGTCATCATCTGAGACCTGAGGGACCTTACTGTGTTGAAGTCTCTGCAGATGCTCTTGTTACTCCTTTGCCATGAAAAATGACATGGTTGTTATTTACTCATGCTGAGGAAGACAAAGCCGTGGGTGAGCTCACAGACAATTTCAGTGTATATGCTGCTTCAGTGGGGAAGGTAAAGGATGTCATTGTGGAGAATTTGTGTGTGTGTGTGGCAGGGGGGGCGGGTATTGGAGATTTAACAGAGGGACAGTCAACCACTGAGCCACATCCCCAGCCCTATTTTGTATTTTATTTAGAGACAGGGCCTCACTGAGTTGCTTAGCACCTCACGGATGCTGAGACTGGCTTTGAACTCGCAATCCTCCTGCCTCAGCTTCCCAAGCCACTGGGATTACAGGCATGCTCCACTGTGCCAGGCCAATGTGGAAAATTTTACAGCTAACAATAATCAGGCATCACCCCTGGCTCTCTGAAGAAGCAGGAGCTTTGTATCAACTTGAATATTTGAATACATTGTAAACTCTAGAACCATTTCATCCGCCCTCCATGAAGTCTGCCCACTTTCAGTGAATTCCTGTTCTTCATTTCTACAGGCAGCAGTCTTGCCTGTCTTAGTGGTAAGCTACTCCAGTGAAATGACCTTGCTGATTAAGATTGTGCGCAGGACATTTAGTAAGCAGCTACATCCAAAAAAGAGCCTAATTGTTTTAAATAATACCAATAAAATGATTTGCAGGAAGATTCTTGGGAAGAATGCTGCAGATATTACAACTGTGTGTGATTCAGTGATTCCATCTCAACACAAAACTATTTGCCAGTTTGATTGTTCTTCCTGGCAATATATTTTCCTTGATATAGACTTGAGTTTATTTATTCTGTGGGCAGGGACTAATGAGAATTCACCAGCATCCAGTAGGAAATAATTTGGAATCATGGCTGTTTTAACTTTGCATGTTCCTACAGCTTTCCTTTAACATGAGAGTTAGCGAAGTGCATTGATTGGATGAGATGCCCAGACCCTAGACAGGAACAGAGAGCACAGGCAATAGTTTGTATCTGAAAATTCCTGTCTCAGTGTAAACTCTTCAGATCTTTTAAATATTTGTTTTGAAAGACAACTTTGTGAGGATAGTTTGAAAGGTTTATGAGAACCGTTGTAATGTTTGCCAATTGACCAATGTTTATTTGCAAATGTGCTAATATGGGGATAGCCGTGTCACTTCTATGATAAATTACCAGCTTTGGATTCATTATATTATTTGGAATTGTTAGTCTAGATTTTGTTAGTTTAAACTAACATTTTAAAATTTTAGGTTCTAGGCCACTCTTTATTTCTATTTCTAGACAAATATAATACATCTTGGGAACCCAGTTACAGCCTGGGGAAATGGAAACAGGCTCTGTTGTGGCTGCCTGCCTCTCTGCTGGTCGTCATCTAAGTGTAATTTCTGCCACCACTACCCCCAGTGTCCACTGCTCAGTGAGGAATGGGGCCAGTCATGCATTTGCATGTGTCATACACCTGTGACTAACAGATCCTCCATCAAGGAATGGCAGAGTATCAGTTACTTGAAATGGATGACTCGTGGCAGCTGCTGTCCGTGGCCCACCGGGCTCTCTGCCCTGCACTGACAGCTGCACATCACATCCTGTGATCACACCACCTCAGCCACCTCCAGGACCAGTACATCAAAAAAGAGGGGCCCGAGCACACTGATCCTGAGGTGTTATTTCATGCGCAGTCTGCTCCTGAAGTAAATAAAGAGGTCTCTCTGGACTTTGGGAAATAAGATCACCATAATTTTTTACAACTCATCACTATTATTAAATAACAGCAATCCCAGACATTTACTAATTGCTTAACCATATGAAGAACCTTACATGAATTATCTCGTTTAATCTTCATAAAAATGCTTTTATGTCACAGCTGGCAATTTTTTTTTCTGTAAAGGATCAGACACTAGATATTTTAGACTTTGTAGGCCATGCATAGACAATACATAAGAAAATGAGCAGAATTATGTTCTTATAAAACTTTCTTTACATAATTGGCACTGGGATTTGGCCTGTATAGTATGTTTGCCAACCTTTGCTCTGTGCTATTGTATTCATTTTATAGATGAGGAAACTGAGGCTTAGGGGGTCTAAGTAACTGGCTAAAATAACATAGCTGATCCCAGAGGCTCAGGGGGCTGAGACAGGAGGATTGTAACTTCAAAGCCGGCCTCAGCAACTTAGCAAGGCCCTGTCTTAAAATAAAAATAAAAAAAGGCTGGAGATGTGGCTCAGAGGTTAAGCAACCCTAGGCCCAATCTCTGGTACCCTCCACCCCCATAAATAAATAAATTAAATTAAATTAAATAACAAAGCTGTTAAGTTGCAGAGCTGGACTGTTATCCAAGGAATCTGACCTTTATCCCTTAGACTTAACTCCTATAAGCTGCTATGTTATACTACTGTGGTAAATGACAAGGGCATGTTGTAAATTATAGAGTATGACCCAAACTTGTAAGCAAAATTTCATGTGGGTGACAATGTCAGCCAGTGTCCTGAAGGTGCTCTTTAGGTGAATATAGATCTCTAATCTAACCTCTAGCATATTCTATGGATGTGACTGCATCCTTGACTAATTGAATAAAGCTTTTAAGATTTTCAGTTCATCTGATATTATGACCATTGTAGTCAATAAGATTGCAGGAAGCAAATTACCCTAATTTAAAAAATATATACTGTATGACATTATATTATTACCTTTAAAAGTTTGCTTATTTGTCTGTGGTCCATGTGTTATAAAGCAAGATAATGTTTGCATATTCTAAAGGAAGCTTTTTATTTTCACAAAAACATATTAGGTGTACATTTCTACCAGATTTAACATAAAATCCTGGAAAGAATTCCAGTCCCCTCTCCCCAGGATGGACAGCTCCTTTTGTGATTTGTTTCCATGGTAACAGTTAAGTCTGGACTTGAGAATAACAACCTACAAGATAACCATCCAGTTGACATTGTTGGGCATTCCCTTAGGGAATTTGTAGTGCTTCATGGTGTCAAGATAACACCTAAAGTAGAATTAACGAGGTTTGCTGCTTTACTTTTTTTTTTTTGCACAGTAAGCTCTTTAGAGAGTGAAGATTCTCAGAGTGAACTAAAGTCAGGAAGGTTTTTACTTTTAGACAGCAGTTTAGCAGACACAAAACACCATGAGCAACCACACTTAAAAGATGTGTCCAGGATACTGTAAAGAGCTCCAGAACTCAGAGTTTTTGGTCTTTGGGTGAATGAAATTATACAGCAGGTGAAATGGGGGCTTTGTGTAACTAATCATTGTTGCTCAAATTTTGTTTGAGGGAAGCTCAGATTGGAGACACTCCCTTGTGGAGAAATCAGAGAATGAACACTCTTGTTTAAAGGTAACTCAACTCTTTGGAAAGTTGAAGTCTTTGAATGTAAGTGAGCCTCTATTCATCCTGACAGAGGAATAAAACCCAGCTAGTGAAAAAGTTGGTTGCTGCACTCATGTGAAATAGTTACTGTGAATTAATTGGTAACAAATTATAAAAGGTATGGTTAGTGAATACTGAAAACTTCTTCTGTGGAATCATTTTCTAGAGAAGAGAGTTGTAGGTTTGGATCATTTATTTATTTAGTTTTTAAAAGTAGTTAATTTTTTTAAAAAAATGGAACGATAGTACTATGGACAACAACTTGGCATATTTTTTATGACTTTATTTATTTATCATGAAATTCACTCATGACAAGTGTATAATGAGAGGTTTTTAATAAATTTATAAATTTTGCACCTATGGTAAGCAGAATTCTAAGATGGTCCCTAAGATATTCATCCTTACTTTATGTGCCCTGTGTAAAACTCCTCCCTAGGTCATGGGCAGATTCTGAATACCATAGATGTCATTCCCATAACTAGGTTAAGTTATGTAGCAAAGGTGAAGGAGTTTTGCAGGTATCATTAAAATTCCATGTCTTATGATTATGGGTTAATGGAAAGGGAGATTATCCTGGCTGAACCTGACTTAATCATATATGAACCCTTAAAACAGAACTGCCATAAGAGGCACTCTCCTACTGGCTTTGAAGAAGCTCACAACTCCATTGGAATTGCTTATGAAGACACAAGGCCTTGGTTCTTCAACTGCAAAGAACTGAGTTCTTCCAGCAACCCAAGGAAGCTTAGAGGAAGACCCTGAGCTCCAGATGAGAAATCAGCCTGTCTGACACCTGGATTGTAGCCTTGTGGAACCCATCTTAGCTATGCTTGGGCTTCCAACCTGTGAGAAATTATAATATAATGAATGTGTGTTGTTTTAATCCTATAAATATGTTGCAATATATTATGTGGCAATAGCAAACTAATACAGAAACCATCACAATAGTTTTGAAAAATTTTATCATTCCCCTCCATAAAATTTCCTTGAGACCATTTGGCTGTTACCTCAAGGCTACCGGTAGTCTGTTATCTTTTCTTACAGATTTACCTTTTCTGGACGTTTCATATTAATGGACTCTTACAACATGGAATCTCTTGTGTCTACTTTATTTCAGTTAGCTTGTTTTAGAGGATGCTTCATGTTGTAGCATGTACCAGTGGTATTCTATTGTATGGAGACACTGTATTGTGTTTATATATTCATCAGTGGATTGACATTTGCATTGTTTCCAGTTTGGGACTTCTCTGACTGGGAATAATGCTGCTCTGAACAGGAGCATTCAAGTCTCTGTGTGTACTGTGTATACTACCCATTTCTCTTGGGTAGTTACTTAGTTGTGGGATTGTGGGCTATATGGCATACTTATGTTTAAACTGTTTAAGACAGGGCTGGGGTTGTGGCTCAGTGGTAGAGCACTCGCCTAGCACATGCGAGGTGCTGGGTTTGACCCTAAGCACCACATAAACAAATAAATAAAATTTTAAAAAAGGTCCAACTACAACTAAATATATACGTTTATTTTATGTTTAAGACATTGTCACACTGTTTTCTAGAAGGGCTGCATCATTTTACTTTCCCACTAGGTATGAATGAGGGTTCCAGCTTCTTGACATCCTTGCCAAGCCCTGGTCTATTTTTATTAAGGTCATTCTGGTGGGAGTGTATATTTTTTTGTAGTTTTACTTGCATTTCCCTATTGGCTAATGATGTGGAATATATTCTCAAATGTTTACAAACCATTCATAACTCTTCTTTGGTGAAATGTCTATTTAAATGTTTTGCTATTTTTTTTCAATTGACTCATTTATTTTCTTATTGAGTTTGATTTTTAAAAAATATATTCTAGATACAGTCCTTTATCAGATGCATAAGTTGTGAACCTTTTGTCCCATTTTGTGGACTTTTAACTTTCTTTTTATTTATTTTATTTTTTACTCTACATTTTTTTCTTTTCACTTTCTTGATGGTATTTATTGGAGTATAAAAGTTTTTAATTTTGATGAAGTCCAGTGTAATTATTTTTTCTATTGTTGCTTGTGCTTTTGGTGTTTTATCTAAGAATCTATTTCTTTACCCACAGTCATAAAAATTTACTCCTATATTTTCTGCTAACAGATTTTGGTATCTATTTTAGGGTGATCTTGTTAATTTTGTGAAGAATTTGCTAAAATTTTGATACATATTTCTTTAAATCAGTAGATCAATTTTGGGGAAATTATATGTTATCAATATTAAATTCTCTAATCCATAAACATTGAATGTTTCTGTTTTAATTTTTCTTCAGTTTCTCTCTGCAGTGTTTCAAATTTTCATTGCCTATATTTTGCACTTCTTTTGTTATTTTTTTTCCAAAATATTTTATTTTTTGTGATGATATTGGGAATGGAATTATTTCCTTCACATCATTTTTAACTGTATGTTAGCAATGTACAGAAATAAATGAACTGGTATATATTGATCTTATATCCTATCTGTTGCTAAACCCATTTACTTTTGTAGTTTTAAATGGATTTCCTACATCATGTCATCTATGCATAAAGACAAAGTTTTGGTTCTTTCTTTCTGAGTTTAATGCCATTAATTTTTACATTCCTTAGTATACTAGCTAGAAAGTCCCATATAATTCAATAAAAGTAGCGAGAATGGATAGCCTTACTTTTTTCCTGGTCTTAGGAAGAAAGTATTAACTTTTTCACATTAAATATATAAACCATAGAGTTTTTTAATTTAAATATATATATATATATATATATATATATATATATACATACATATATATATATATATTAAGTTGTTGATGGATCTTTATTTTATGTATTTGTTTTTTTTCAAGCAGGAACAAACTTTATTTTTTGAAACTGCCGCCAATACCCCTTAAGCTCCTGGGAAAATTGCCAATCGCCGCACGCAGCGTTCTCCCAGATCCCAAGAGAGAGTTCCTCCTCCGGAATTCCCTCCTACCGCACTTCCCCAACCAATGGGAACTCTCCAGGAGTCCTGTAGCAGGCCGAGGTGGACAGCAGGGGTCTAATATCCATTTGAATGCAAATCTTAACATAATCATATCATCTCAATGGCTTGCTGGCATCACCTTTTAACCAAAAATGCCATGCAGCATATTACTTGGCTGTGGCTCTTAGCAGTGTACCTTGCTGTCTCTGGAGCTCAGTCTGTCTCCACCTGGTCAGTCCTGGTAGGGGAGATTCGTATCAGTGGGTGTGTCCTATCCTGAGGCCAAGAGCTTTCCAAATATTTACATGGAGGAGGGACAGCTTTGTCCACAATAAGGAATTCTACCCCTCCCCACCAGTCAGGTAGATAGGAGGAACATGTACGATATTGACCATCTATTAAATGCAAAGCAGCCTATCAAATACAGAAGTAGTGACTCAGGATGGCCATGGTGGTGGGATGGGGGAGGAAGAAGAAGGCTCCAACTGTAAGGATCCCGCGAAATGTCGGAGAAAGAGACCACCAAGTGACCACTCATGTAATTGGCAGAAGCGGGGATTTATTGAACCAGCATGCTGGGGCTCCGTGCCCACTCAAGAAGGGAAAGCAGCCCAGAGCCCCGAGCAGGGGCTGAGCACTGCTTAAGTACACTTTTTGGGGAGGGCGGAGGGCTTTGTATACATCAGAACAAATCATCATTAGGCACGGGAAAATTGAATAACAACTCCTAAACATGATTGGTTCATTCATTGGCGGGAACAGGTCAGGCTGGAGTGATAGGTCATTCCTAAGGAGGGGGTTACATTTAAATTGATTGGTCCAGGCCCTGCAATGCCTACGTGCGACCACACAGAGCCCTTATTAAACAACCAATAGTCAGGGGAAATATTTACTGGGCAGTTCCAAGCATTGTCTCAACAGCTACAGAAATTTCAGGTTTTGCAGGTAGCATAGATACCTAACAATACCTAATCCTTTACATTTTAACTCAGACCTTGCAGCTTAGAAACTTTACAACACCTGGTCTTTTACCCTTTAACTTTTACGCTTTAACTTCAATTTCTTTTACCCTTACATTCCCCACTCCTTTTTCTGACTACTTTTAATCTTAAAAGTAATGCATCACAATTATTGAAGGGTTTCACATTTCATGAGTTGTTTTGCGTTCCCTGGAATCATTTTCAGCATGGCCTCCATTTTAGATTTCACTTGGTATTAGACCCCGATTTATCTAACTACACTGACTACCTAACTTAAAATCTGGCTTTATTCCCCCCTCTAATTTGGGAACTCCTCACTGCTGTAAGGAAGGGGGGGGTGCGAAGAGAATCTTTCTGGCTTCATCAGGCTGAAAAGGGACGGTGTGGGGCAAGCAGTTTGGAGTCCCCCTTTAATAATCGGGTCTATCGAGTGGTCCATGATAAAAGTCCAATTGAGAAGTATTAGGCTGGAGGGCCATTCGAGGGATAGGTGGTCTATAAGAGAAACAAGAATTCATTAATTTACTGGAACCATATTGATGCAGCAATAAATGTCACAGCACAGGAATATGCCAATGAGTATAATGGCCAAGACAGAGACTAACAATGTTTTCCACCAGGAAGTACCAAGAACCAGAAGCTAAGATATTGTCTCCACGACAAAGTTGCTGAGGACATGGCTTCTATCTAAGCATGTAAATCTTTAAGGATATTTGTCACCTTGCCAGAAATGTCAGGGATGTAAACACAACAACTAACATTTAGGTTTACAGATGTCCTTTTTACTAGTATGACCTATGTCTAATAGAGAAACCTTTAATTTTGCTACTTAGGGCTGGATAACCATACTAGCAAACACCAAGCCTACCTGTTTAGGTTAGGAATATCTGTGGGCCTTAAACTAAAAACTACTCTGGCAGTTCCTTTTAATAGTTATCAGGCATTCCTGTCTGAGAATCTCTTTTGTAGCCTCTAGTTTACTTATTTTTGGAAGTTACATTTAACTATTATTATCATTTAAAATGTCTAGGACCAGCTGTGCTTTGGCTTTAACTATCTTTGCTAAGTGTTTAAGATGAAGCAAGTCAAACTGACTTTTGTTCTTATCTATTGTCAACAGTCAGCTGAGTTTCCCTGGGAGTCCTCGGGGAACTTCATTGCAGCTTTTCAGTTCTGCTAGTGTCATTTACCTTAGGATGGGTCCAGGCCTTGCTTGACCATGTTGCTTCCCTCGGAAGCATCAGGGATGTCTCCCCTTTCTGATGACCCTCCTCTTTACAGCAAATGCACCGATCGGCTTTCTGCCCTCCACTGGTCTCATTAATCTCCCTGCTCAGGAGGTTATGTGGCCTAGAGTTGCAGAGCCCTTTGGAGAAGTCCCCTATTCCCTGATTCAGACTGACTCAGAGGGCAAGAGCCAAATTTTTAATTTTAAAACTTAATCTTAAACATCCAGCAAATAAGTTAACAGCCTTCTATTAAGAGCACTGGGCTTTAATGTCTATCTCTCTATCCTGTAGGTGGTAACTCCTTATCTTAAGTTGACCCAGGTTGTGAGTTCTTAAAGCAGTACCTCTTTAAAACATTAACAGGCAATCCTTAAACCATCTATAAGCAAACAACAAAACAAAACTAACTAGGGTAAAAACATATTTAGCTTACATAATAGCTACCTTGAATTCTGGCAGGGTTATACATCATAATTCCCTATTTGAGATCCTAGTAATCTTGGCAAAAACCTACTTTTGGACACAACTTTAACTGTACTGAAATCTGGCTTACTTCTTTCATAGCCACTTTCACATGTAGTGAGATGGGACAGAGCCTTATCTCAAGTAAGGCAGGGCTCTTTATAAATCTCAAGTACTATAGTTCTGAAGCTGATCATTTTACAAAGTTTACATAAATTGTTGTTCAAGTTTACATGAACATTAGCTAACACAACATAATATCACATTTAAAACATGAATTAAAGGCTGAAAGCTTTTAACCTCTTGTAGAAAAGTAGTAATGTACTTTTGTGTTTTGCAATAAAACCTTCACACAGATTAGGCTCTCATTAACTTAAAAATACATAAATTGTATCTCAGAGTAGAAAGTAACATGGAACCATACATATCTTATTGATAACAAGTCCAGTTGTAGAACACAAATGATATGAATAAATCTCCAACATGTTTTTCTTTTAAGCCTAAAATTACCATACAACTTTAGAACACCAGCTTGATATAATGTCCTTTTGAAGCTTCTACCTTACAGACTTGTATACCCCCTAAAGGAGTCCATTGGAGGTCTCCTTGTCCGGCGATGCACTTTTCCCGGCCAACGCACCAAATGTAAGGATCCTGCGAAATGTCGGAGAAAGAGACCACCAAGTGACCACTCATGCAATTGGCAGAAGGGGGGATTTATTGAACCAGCATGCTGGGGCTCCATGCCCACTCAAGAAGGGAAAGCAGCCCAGAGCCTTTATTTTATGTATTTGTATGTGGTGCTGAGAATCGAACCCAGTGCCTCACACATGCTAGGCAAGTGCACTACCACTGAGCCACAACCCCAGCCCCAAACCATAGAGTTTTAATAGAAACCTTTTTATCTGAGGAATTTTCTTCTGTTCTTAGCTTGTTAAGAATTTTTAATTGTGAGTGGTATTGGATTTTATGAAATGCATTTTCTGCAACTACTAAAATGATAATGTGGTTTTGTCATTTATTCTATTAATGTAGTATGCTACATTGATTGATTTGGGGATGTTAAAGAAAACTGAGGTTTTACTTCATTTTCCCCCTTTCTTCTGCTTGCTTTGAGTTTGGTGTACTCTTCTTATTCTGGTTTCTTAAAGTGAAAGCCTAGGTAATTAATTCAGAACTTTATTTTTTTCTAATGTAGGCATTTATTTCTCTTTAAACAGTACTTTAGTTATACATCATACATTTTTGTTTCATTTTATTTAGTCCAAGATAATTTTACATTTCTCTTGTGATTTCTTTTTAATTTTTAAGTTATTTAGAAATGTGTTATCTATTTTCTAAATAATTGGGGTTTTACTCAATTTCTCCCTATTGTGTATCTCTAACTTAATTCTGTTATGGTTAAAGAATATACTCATGTGGTTTCCTTTTTTTAAAAAAAGAAATGTGTAATTGCTGTCTTTAGGTGATGTATTCTATAAATGTCAGATCCAACTTGTTTGTTAATTTTGTTTAATTATTTAGTATCCTTTCTAATATTTTCTATGTAATTTTTCCATTAGTTATTGACAGTGAGTATTGGAATGTCCAACTTTTTTTTGAATTGTCTATTGTTCTTTTTAATTCTGTCAACTTTTGCTTCTTATAACATGTGCAATTATTATATCTTTTGGTGCATTGACTATTTTATCATTGAGTGTCTCAGTTTGTCTCTATTTCTTGTCTCATATTCAGTTTTTAAAATATAGGTAGTTTTCTTATGCACTGTTTACAAAGTGTATATATATTTCCATCTTCTTACTTTGAAGATGTCTTTCTTTTCCATTGTCCAGAGTTTTGTTTGCTTTTTATTTTTTTTAGTCTGAAAAATCTACCTGTATGATGCTTGATACATGCATAATTAGTGTAATTATTGATTTAGTTGGGTGTATGTCCAAAACTTTGTTATTTATTTTCTATTGTTTCATTTTTTCTTTCCTCTACTGATTTATTTTGTGCTAAATAATTTCTAGAGCGCCATTTAAAATTTTCCATTGAAGTTTTTACTCTTTTTATTGGAGTTTTCTTAATGGTGGCTCTAATCATTAAAATAGCTTATCTTATCATAGCCTACTTCAGAGTAATGCTAACTTAATTCTATAAAATATAAAAACTTTGCTTTACTGTATCTCCTTTTCCTCCCCCTAATTTATGCTTTGCTTGACATTTAGATTGTTTACATATTTTATAAGTACTCTGTTTAGTTTTCTAAGATTTGCTTCACAAAATCTTTGTTTACCTGGAAATCTCGTTTTTTTCCCTTTGTTTTTGAAGCTTTGTGGGATATATTCTGGGTGTTTTGTTGTTGTTGCTGTTGTTGTTATTGTTATTTTAAGCAAAGTCTGCTTGTGGCTCTCCTTTTTTGGTGCCAGGTATTGAACTCAGATGCATTTAACCACTGAGCCACATCCCCAGGCCTTTACATTTTTTATTTTGAGACAGGATCTTGCTAAGTTGCTGAGGCCAGCTTCAAACCTGCAATCCTCCTGCCTCAGCCTCCTGAGTTGCTTGGATTACAAGCTCGTGCCACCATGTTTGGCTGTGGGATATATTCTTGAATGACAGAATTTTTTATTTCGGCACTTTGATTATTTGATTCCACTGTCTTCAGGTCTCTCTCTCTCTCTTTTTTTTTTCCTGTTGAGAAGTCCTTATTTAGATTATTGTGTCACTGTGGATGATGAGTCATTTTCCACTTGCTGCTTTCAAGGTTTTCTTTGCCTTCAGTTTTCAACAGTTTGATTTTGATGTGCTTGGATAACTAATTCTGTGTTTATCCCATTAGGGTTCATTGAACTTCTTGAATCTGCACACTAATATGTTTCATCAAGCTTGGGGAAGTTTCAGCTATCATTTATTCAATAAATTTTTTTTCTATCTCTCTTTTTCTTTTTGAGACTATGTTTGTTATGTTGTAAAGGTTGGAGTTCTTTAAGACTCTTTAAGACTCTGCCTGTTTTTCTTTATCACCCCTTTAGCTTGAATGTTTTTTATTGATCTGTTTTTCCAGTTCACTAATTTATTCTGCTACTTTCTCAAATTTGGTATGTGTGCCTTTAGAGAAATTTTCATTTCAGATATTGAACTATTTAATGGAAATGTAAGAGTACTTCTATAATAGGTGGTGCTGCATCTTGAAATTCTACCAGAGTTTCCCATTTGATTCTTTTAAAATAATCTTTAGCATTTTATTGAGATTATCTATTAATTGTATAATTTTCATGTTTTCCTTTAAATTTTTATGCATGGTTTTCTTTAGTTTCTGAACATATTTGTAGTAGCTGCTTAGAAGTCTTCATCCACAGAGTCCAATATTAAGACCACACAGGGACATTTTCAATCAACAGCTTTTACCCCCTGTGTTTGAGACACACCTCCTTTTTCTTTGCTTGTTTTATATGTTTTTGGTTCACTACAGATATTTTAGATAAGAGCAGCAAATATGTATATTTCATCTCTTTCCTTCCACAAGGAATTTGTAGTTGTTATTATTTTTTGTTTAGTACCTTGCTTTACCAAATCTGTGGAATGTTTCCTTTGCAAAGTGCAACTTCCAATGTCTCCATTTAGTTTCTTTTTTTTTTAATTATTCAAAAAATTTTTAGACTGGCTTACATTCAGTTGAACTTTCTTGTGTTTCTTCTGTGTGCACAAGCTCCATTGGCCACATGTGTGTGTATGGCTTGGGTCCCTGGGCATTTGCATAGTTCTTGTCAACCCAACATACATGAAGAACTTTTTCTAACTTGTATCTGGTTCACCTACCAGAATGTTGTTAAATATTTGTTTAGCCCACTAGTGTTTCTGTTTGTCCCCCAAATGACTGCAATCTCGGGTTATCCACACTGCTGGCATTCCTGATTGCTTTCCAGTGAGAATTTCCATGTTAATTGTGAATGCTTTAATTGAGTGGACCCCCTTTGGCAAGTGCAGTGAAGCTACTGTTTTTTGAAGTCTGTCCTGCCCTGGGTGAGAGAAATACCATCCTGACAGAGCCAAGTGAGAGGCAGGGGTGGGAGTTGTAGGGTGGAGGCAGATCCAGGCAAGAACACTGCCACAGACTCATTTTTCTAATCTTGAATTCAATACTTGTCATAAATAAATGTGTCTCAGATTGTTAAACGCCTTTGGTTAATTTTCAGAGCACTGGAATGATTGTTTGTTAACAGTTTTGTCCATTTGTATAGTGAATTTTTAGAGAGAGCAATATCTTAACTCCATTGTATTGGAAGTCTTCCTCTTAATTCTGTGTTATGTGCACACTGTGTTCATGAAGACTCATTCATCAGAATGAATAGGCCCATAAATAAACATGAGATGTATACATGGTCCTGTTATACAAAGGATATTTTCACTTCTGAAATGCACTTTTACAGGTCTGGCAGATATAGAGATTAAGGACTTTTAAATAGCTAGACCCAGGTTCAATCCCATTGCTACTACTTGTATAATCTCAGACTCCTTTTTTAACTTCCAGAAGCCTCAGTTTCTCCAGTGGTAAAATAGGGATTATAATACCTACTTTATAATGTGGTTGTGAGGATTAATTGAGACTATTGAAAACACTCAGGGGAGGACCTAAGGTATGTAAAAGTCCAAGAAAATACCACTTACTTTTGCATAGGGTTGACAAATGATTAACACTGGTTTGTGTGATACTGTTTTTTTCCATGAAGAATGAGGTAGAGACTAGCACCTATTTTTTTTAACAACTTGAAAATTAGACTGTTAGAAGAAAAGTTAAAGGAATTGAGACTGAGTCACCAAAAGAAAAAAAAGATGGGAGAGACTTAAAGTCAATACTAAATGATATCAAATTAATAAATATAGACACGTACAGGAGTGCTGATGAGATAGACATTGGATTATGAAGAAAACTGCAAACTAGATAAGAAAGAAAAACCAGTCATAAATCTCTGCCAGCAGATTTTTTTTTTAGAGAGGAAGAGAGAAAGAGAGAGAGAGAGAGAGAGAGAGAGAGTTTTAAAATATTTATTTATTTATTTATTTATTTATTTTTATTTTTAATTTTCGGTGGACACAACATCTTTATTTGTACGTGGTGCTGAGGATCGAACCCAGGGCCGCGCGCATGCCAGGTGAGCGACTGCTTGAGCCACATCCCCAGCCCCTGCCAGCAGATTTTTAGTGTCACCTAGAATGAGGGACACTGGTGACAGGACTGTCCACTATGTCCACTATGTCTCTGCCTCCTCACTGCCTTGCCCAGTGTTCTGCTCACAGTGGATACTTTGACACAACCACCCTAGGAGGTGGCCATTGCCGTGTACTTGCATCTTCTTGCATCCTCTTCTTAGACGTCTTCCTGAGACCAGAATGGATATCTGGATGTAGGCCGTCAACACAGTTCTCGCCAGTGTTGACCCCCACGTAAGCCCTGGGGATGAAAAATGACAGTGTAATTCAGAGTCCAGTCCTGTTACATTGCTAATATCTGTCCCCACTGAGAAAAAGGGATTTATTAACTGACCAAGTCTAGTATAACTACTAAAGTACAGACACAGGGAAGATGTCCAATGTACCATCTCACTTTAGTGGTGAGAAGTAAGGCCTAGAGAGAATAAATGACTTGCCCAAGGTCACAGAGCAGTTATGTGGTAGAGCCAACAGGCTCAAGTCATTTGCTTTAGGGTTAGCTTAACTGCCTGGACTTTCATGGTGTTTATCAAATACTGATTGTAAGGATGCAGAATGACAATTTCCATTTCTATAAGTTTTTTCCTCTCGAACAAAAAACAAGGCATAAAGTAGACTGGTTTTCAACAAAATTTGGAAAACAAAATATTTCAGAAATTACAACTAAATAAACTCTTTAGTTGCGTGGACAGTGTAATTTAGACAAGATTTATTGTATCTCTGACATACTAACTAGACAGTCAATAAATGTGACTGGCTAAGGTCTCTCAGATGCCAGTGTGATGAAATCTCCCAGGGTTTGAATCTAGATTAGAACAGTGGGTCAAGGATCAAGTGAATATAAAACCACACATCTACCCTCCCCCGAATAATAAATAACTCTGAACTTACCAAGTATACCACTTCCTGAGTAGTCTATTCTATTTCTCAACCTTAAGAAACCACATTTGGAGATTTCTAGTACAGTCATGCATTACTTCATGATAGGCACTCATTCTGAGAAGTGCTTCATTGGATGATTTTATCATTGTGCAAACATTGCAGAGTGAACCTAGGTGGTATAGGTTTTGATGCAATCAAGAAATGCAGTAAGCATGAGGTATGAGGCTGCTGCCACCCTCATAACAAGTCATGCTGTTTTATAGTAACCTTTTTTTTTAAATGACTGGGAATACATTGTAAAATAATGATGAAAAATGTAGTATAGTAAATTTTTAAACCAGTAATTTAATCATTTATTACCAAATATATGTGCTGTACATGATAACATGCATTACGCTTTTATCTGACTGGCAGTGCAATAAGTGTGCTTGCACCAGCATTATCATGAACATGTGATGTTGCATTGTGCACTGACATTATGATGGCCACCACACCCCAAGAGAAGAGGAGTTTTCAGCTCCTTTATCATCTTGGGGGAGCCATCATCATATATGCCATCTATTGATTGAAATGTCATTATACAGCACATGATTGTATATACCTGAGGAAAATTCTTCATGATTCTTACGGATCTTGGGCTTGGCAGCCAGCATTCCTGTCCTGGGTCTGTGGTTAGAGGACTCTATTGTGCTTTTCCTTGGGTTCGTGGATTCTGCAAGGGATGAAGAGTCAAGGAGATGTGTAGTTTGCTTCATAAACTTAAATGTGTACCTGAATCTCCTGGTGATCTTATTAAAATACTGAAGATTCAGATTCAGTAAATCTATGATTGGGACATGAGATTCTGGATTTCTGATAAACTTCCAAGAGATGACAAAGCTGTTGGTCCCCAGACCATACTTAGATTCTAGACTTCTCTCCAGGGACTAGAAACTCTGGTATTCCCTGTCTAGAAAGCCAGAACCAACATTCAGGACCTGTGTGGGTCTCTTAGGACTGACTGCTTCAGCTGTCTTACCCATAGGCTGGAGGGCAGCTAGGAGGTAGCTGCGGGCAAGGAGCAGTGACACATTATGGGGTGGGGGAATGAGGAGTCCCAAGTTGGAAAGCTTAAACTTTCAGCTGGATTCTGCTCACAGAAGCATAAGACCCCTTGAGGTTCAGACTGAGAAGGGCTAGGAAGGAAAGGAAGACTCCCATTTTGTAACCTCACTCCACTTTAGGAATGGTCCTGCCTGCAAGTACCTCAGGAAATGTTTGGTTAAAATTATTTTATCTTTGGGCCTAACCACAAAATGGACAGACTTCAGTTTTCCTTTTTCTTCTCCTTTTTTTTTTCCATGTTGCTATTGCAATGGGAGAGAACACTTTTGCTTCCCTTTCAATGTCCACAGTAAATACTTGATATATGTCAACAGATTTTCAACAGGTTTGCTCAATAGTGTTCTTTAAAACTTTGAGAATTCTCCTTTGTTCTAGCTGGAGCAAATACGTGTCTTATCTAGGATTTGCTATTTGGTAGAAATTGATAGTCTCATTATATCAACTGTTTAAGGAAGGAGAAGACTGTATTATATGGCATAACTTAAAGGATTCTAATGCTGTCTCTAAAGATTCAGTGGAAATAGTAATTGCTATTAATTTCATTTTCAGTAATGCCATTAACCATATTCCATATTTATTTAATTTTTTAAAAAGTATCTTTTAGATGTTGATGGACCTTTACCTTATTCATTTGTTTATATGCGGTGCTGAGAATCTAACCCAGTGCCTCACACAAGGTAGGCAACTGATCTATCACTAAGTCACAACCCCAGTCCCTCCATATTCATTTTTAAAGCTTTTACTAAGATGGACAGAGTAGACATGGGAAAAATATGAGTGGTTGAAAAAGTAAATAAGTTTGTAAGGATAACCTGTGCAAAACATTGATCCAAATTCAGCAATTGACACAAGTGGCTCTCTTCTAACATTCTGAATACCTTTCTTAGCAGCGCTTCCTCTTGTCTGTCTCCTTCATTCCCTTGCTAACTTTCTGCTAAAACTTGCATTCACCTACTAAGTTCATATTCTCTCAGTTTAGGCAAAGAAGTGCCAGGAACTCAAAGAATCTTCACAGAAAAGCCAAATTACCTTAACCTCCATCTCTTAGTTTGGCTAATGTAACCCTGAGCTCTGAGTAAATCTTTTAAACTAATTTTTACCAATATTGCCTTGCCCCATTTTTGGTTATGCTGTTTTTTTGTTGTTGTTGTTGTTTTGTGTTCTGTGAATTTATGCTGTTCCTGTCCTCTGCTCTTTTTTTAAAAAAAATTTTTTTAGTTGTAAATGGATGCAATGACTTTATTTTATCTTTATGTGGTGCTGAGGATCGAACCCAATGCCTCACACTTGCAAGGCAAGCGCTCTGCCACTGAGCCACACCCCTAGTGTCTCTCTCTCTCTCTCTTTCTCTCTCTCTGTAATATTTATTTTTTAGTTGGACAGAATACCTTTATTTTATTTATTTTTATGTGGTACTGAGGATTGAACCCAGTGCTTCTCAAGTGCTAGGCAAGTGCTCTACTGCTGAGCCACAACCCCAACCCCTTCTGCTCTTTTGACAAGAATTATGAGTCAAGACCCAAAATTAAGACAGTAGTCAATTGTCAAGGATTTGCTGCAGTCTTTGGCCATTGCCACACAGGGTCTGAATTTCCCAAACACAGTATGTGTACAACAAGGGGGGTGCTGCTGATGTTGGCAGCCTGAGCAGACCCTGTAGCAGTGGAAGTAGCACAATCTGGTGGAAACAGCACTGGGTGAAGAGTCAGAAGGCTTTGGCCGGAATTCAGTCAGCCATGAAATAACATGACCTTGGGCAAGTCCAGCTTTCTGAGCTTCATTTTCCCTCCTGACATAAATAATACTGGTCATTCTTCTCAGGATTATTACTGAGATAATAAGCCAGAGTGTCTTGAAAAAGCAAATGACAGTGGCAGATTTTTAATGAGTACTGTTTCTTTTTTCTTTAATTCATTCAGCAAATGTATATGTCAGGCATGAATTATTCTTTTTTTGGGGGGGGGTATCAAGGATTGAACTCAGGGGCACTCAACCACTGAGTCACATCCCCAGCCCTATTTTGTATTTTATTTAGAGACAGGGTCTCACTGAGTTGCTTAGTACCTCGCTATTGCTGAGGTTGGCTTTGAACTTGTGATCCTCCCGTCTCAGCCTCCTAAGCCGCTGGGATGAGTTATTCTTATTAGGGCACTAGGAGACACCTAAGTGATCCATGAGCAGGATCTCACTCCTGGGTTCTCACTGCAGAGAGCAGTGAAGCCACAAGCACATCCTTACAGTGTGATCTGGGTGGCATGGTGTTTCAGTGGCCACAGAATGCTGTTAAAAAAAGAGGTGGTTATGGCCACTTTTGCCCAGGGGAGTTGTTAAAATCATCACAATGTGGTTTGTGGCCTAGCTCTTGGAGAATGTTGGGAATTTCTGTACTGAAAGGGGATGAAAGGGTACCCTGGGTGTAGGGATTAGCATGTTCAAAGGTAGAGAGGTGTGAGTGTGCACAGAGTATTGTGAATGGTGGAGCATCGTTTGTATTCTCTTGTATTCAGGCCTTAACTCAGTTAAAAGTGCAGTGCCTCATGGTCTAGTATGTTCCAGTCTGACCTGCTCTTCTCCCCAGCCCAGATTTGCTTCATCTCAGTCAATAGCAACCCCCATCCTTTCGGATGCTATGTCAGAGGCATGCTAGATTCCTTTCTTTTTTCCATACCCCACATTGAATCTGTTAGGAAATTCCCATTTGTTCTACCGGAAAATATGTCAAGAATCCAATCACCTCACCACCAGCAGCAGCTCTACCCAGAATCAAGCATCATCATCTCATGTCAGGATTACTGCAAGACCCTCTTCCCATTCTCTCCATTTCCATCTTTGCTGCTACATCTTATCCCCAAGTAGGAAACAGAGGATTCTTTAAATACAAAAAGTCAAATCACAATACTCTTAGAGAGGTCTATTAGCAACCTATTCGTCTCAGAGGAAAAGCAAGATTCTTACCAAGAAATAAAACCAAAAACAAAACGCCATAAGATTACTAGATGTGGCCCCTGCTCTCTCCCTGGCCTTGTCTATCCCCATGCAGCTCCATGGCCCCCTGGCTGAGACTGGCCATAGAAGCCCTTGTTCCTGATGTAGCACTTTGCATTGACTCTTCTGTACCTGTAACCTTCTTTCCCTAGAGCTCCATGTCTGTTCCTGTGTCACCTCTTTCAAGTCTTTCCTTTAACATCACCTTTTAGTAATGCCTAGGCGGTTACCTTCTTTACATTGCAACTCCCCACACCTTACTCCTGATTGTTTGATGCCCAGCATTGAGGAGTTTAGCACCCCTGAAGTAATTATCTTGGATTACTTACAGTTTTTAGGAATTGTAGTATCTTTAATTGGAAAAGTCATAAAAGGTCAGAAATAAGGGAAAGTAAAAATAACCTGGGTCTTTCGTTTGAGGAGTGCGTATTTTAGAAAGAATCATCTGGGTTAAAGAGGAGCTTCCTTCACATTGACGCCCTGGTTTTGTCTCACAGTTCAAATTTTAAAAACTTAAATGCTATTAATTGAGGACTTGAAACACAATGCATATTTCACTAGTCCTCTGAATAAGGAAAGCTTGCATGAGGCCACTGTGTTTCTTCTCTACAGTCTGGAGAACTGGACTGCTTGACAATCCTTGGATGCTTTTGAGGGCGGTGGGGTGGGGGGGAGAAAGAAAGAAAAGAAAAGAAAATTTTAGATGAGAAGGGCATGTGGCATGTCAAAATTCAAATTTTTCCTTTCTTTCTTTCTTTCTCTCTCTCTCTCTCTCTCTCTCTCTTTCTTTCCCTCCCTCCCTCCCTCCCTCCCTTCCTTCCTTCCTTCCTTCCTTCCTTCCTTCCTTCCTTCCTTCCTTTCTTCCTAAGTGTGGTGCTGAGGATTGAACCCAGGGCCTCATGTGCATTGGACAAAAGATTTACCACTGAGCTACATCCCCAGCCCCTTTCTTCTTATTCTTGTCTTTGCCAAGTATTATGGATTCTGACAATCAAGAAAAGTCTCTACTCTTTTCTTCTGCCATCCAAACATGAACTGAGAAATAGGTGCAAATGAAGTGAGAATGGTGAGAAAATACAACAATTTTTAAACTTCAAAAGGAAAGGAATCCCATGTGATTTTAAACATACTCATTGAACTACATAAAATTATTTCAGTTGATATCCAGAAAAATTTCTGTGAAAACTCTTTTTTTTTTTGGTGTGTGTTACAGATTTACCCACAGAGGGGGGCACTTCTCTGTTGAGGCTGTCATGGTGCATAATGGTCTTGCAGCTTGATTCTGTTTGATTTTCAATTTCTCTTCCCCTCTTTTCTCGTTCTCTTATTCTTTCCTTTTGTCCAAGGATCTCAGCATCATTTTGATTTGCAGCCTTTGTGAGTTTATGCACAAGAACATGTAACCTTTTCACAAGCCAAAAGGTCACATGCTCAAAGCCCTGGTTCCCTGCTCTCTGGGCAGCTGGTTGGTTCACAGGGTTTTCCTCTTCATTTGAACATTAAAATGTGCACAATGTGGAAACAAAAGGTGTAAAAGTACAAACATGTATACTTTCGCTTATGGTATATATTTTTAGGCACAACTGATGAAGAATATTTAATCAGTTACTTCTTACCCTTCCAGCTGTATTATCCAAAAACATATTTAAAGGCCACCCTCTTTTCTTAACTGCATGTAGAAAAACTATAAATGATTTTTCATGTGTAGAATAGCATAATGATATAACTAATGCCAGTAAAGATACTATGGATTTTGTACTCTTTCTATCTCTCTGAAGTTTTAAAATGTTTGTCTTTGTATGTTATCTTGTCCTTTCCCTGGTTTTAGCCATCCATCACAAAGCCCATTTGTCATTAGTGACCCATGACCCTTTTTTATTATACATACTTAAGAAGGTCATGGATCTTAACTCTGTGGTAAAGGAGACATTTTATTTCCCTAATTTGTAGGTTGTGAGACCACAGGGAATCTTAAAATTTGATTGATGGTTAATCACTCAAATAAAATGAGATATGGCAGTAAAATAGTTAATTATAAATCTAGAGTGAGATTGGGTTAAGTCTGTTTGGTAGGAGTTCTAGGATTTTTAAAACAATCACTGTTTTCATTGTCAGCCAATGTTTTCTTTCTAGATAAAAAATTGGCAAGATTTTTGTATTGGTATTCTTCCTATTCGGTAAGGGATTTCAAGGTTCTGATCTCTTTCAAAATACATATATGTAAATAGAAAACAGCACAGTTCAGCTATTTTTAATGAAGTGAGCATAGTAATAATAATAATAAATAAATATTTTTATTTTTTTTCACAGATAGATTTGGTGGTACTTATAATGAGTAATCCTCATAAAGTTTCTCTCCAACCAGTGTAATCATAGCAAAGAAAAATATTGGTTCTTGTCTCAAGAAATTTGGCTTACAGTTGAAATCTTGAGCTAAACAATATAAAATTAGACTTACTAAGTATTTATTGGTGGCTGGGGGTGTAGCTCAATTTGTAGAGCATTGGTCTAGCATGTGTGAGGCCCTGGGTTCAATTCCCAGCACCACAAAAAATTTTGTTGTTTTTGAACACCTGTTTATGTGTCAGGCATATTTATAAAGTAACTTTCTTTACAAGTTGCACTCATATGTATTTGCTTCTTATTGTGCTCATTCATTCACATTGGATTCTTATAGTAGTCTTAATCAGTGGGGTAGACAATACTATTGCAACTTTACAGATGAGACAGTCAACTAAAATTACGGCTTGCTCAGGCTAGGTAGTGGCTAGTAAGAGGACAAGTCAAGTTCTCCTGGCTTTCCAGCCTATGCTTTTCCCAGTATTTTATGCTACATTCCTTTTGCCAGTTAGAATCTCTTGCTCAAGAGAGTGAGCCAAACCAGTGGTTTTCAAAGTGTGGTTTCTCAAGTCACCACCATCAGCATCACATCATATTAGACATGCACATTCTTAAGCCCTACTCCAAAACTACTGAACCTGAAACTTTGGGGTTTCGGGGATTATTTTAACAATCTGCTTGAAACAAGCCATCAAGGTGATTCTGATTCAAGCTAAAGTTTAAGAACCATGGAACTCAAAATGCATTTATTCATCAAAAAAAATGTGGGTGAGGCAATTTGTCCATTATTTATCCAATTAGGGCTGCCTGGTGGGAACACAGGGAGTGTTTGCCTTCTAGGAATTCATCTAGTCGAGGACAGACGACTAGCACACCAGGAGCAATTATACCTGCCTGCATTGCTCATTAGTTGCCAGGTCATAGGAAAGAGACAACATATACTGTGGGTCTCCAGGGAAGCGAGTGTTCCCTGGGGATGTCAGTGGTTGTAGAAGGCTTCCTGAAAGGAAAAGAAGTGGAGATGAGTCTTGAGGAGCCCTAGGATTTGGAGTGAGACTAGATTGGGAATTCCAGAAGAAAGGGGTATTTGTACTCACTGGCTTGAGTACAGCAGAGATTTTTTGGTAAGACTGTAGAGAAGTAGACTGGATGAGTGAAATGGACCAAATTGTGATGAGCTTCTTTAGTCAAAAGTCAGTACTGGGTGTGGGGGGTACTGGGGTTGTGGCTCAGTGGTAGAGTGCTTGCCTAGCATGTGTGAGGCACTGGGTTTGATTCTCAGCACCACATATAAATAAATAAAATAAAGTCCATTGACAGCTAAAATATATATATTTGGAATTTGGAAATATATATGAAATAAACATTGGTAACATGAAACTGTTTTTTTTTTTTTTTTTTTTTTTTGATACCAGGGGTTGAACTCGGGGCACTCAAATCACTGAGCCACATCCCCAACCCTATATATATATATATATATATATATATATATATAAAGTCAGTACTCCACAGGGCAAAGGGGAGCTGTAATAGATTTTGATTAAATAACTGACATAATGAAAACACTGTTCAAGGAATGTTAAACTGATATATGTATGCAAGACCCATATTTAATTTGAACATCTTACAGTATTTTATGCTTGTTGCCCTCCTCCAACAATATTTACAGGCTTTGACGTGAAGTCTGGGTTTATAAATATTTTAAAAACAACAAATAATAAGAAAGTATTTATTTTGGGTTAATGGTAATTGTATGCTTTGTTTGCTTAGTGAAATGAGGTTAGTGCCCTTTGTTCAGACCAAATGACAGATGGTCTTAATCTGTTGATGATAGAAAATGTTAGAGCCTTCTCTGACCCTCCAAACTCATCATGATCTTCTTGTTTTATAAGTGGGTAGGCTTCAGTACTATCCTGAATGAGGCTTCTGCTTAGAGAAAGAAAAATGGTACATACTTCATCTGGTCAGAGCAAAGTGGCATTCCCATTTGGGCACCATTTAGTCAAATGTTATAGGAAATATAAAGGTATTTGGCTAAATAATTATTTTATATGATTAAAATAGTGGGGGAAAGGTATCTAAATACTTACTCTATTTAAATTTTGTGCCCAGGACATAGGATAATTAAGGTATGTTCCTTTGTCCTCAAGTAGCATCTAGAATTTGGGGAGAAAATGACACCTACATGGTCATAAGAGAATATTAGATGGAAAGTAGTTGTGTGACTTCAGCTCATAAATGAACATGCAATTAGAAATGCAGCCATACTCCACTCTGTGTTAAGTTCTGATGACAGAGATGTCCCTCTTTTTAGCCACACAGACATAATCAACCCTGCTTCAGAGATGCCTGGAATCATCTGCCATTACCCCTTAAAAATTTGAATTCATTCTTTAAAATAATTAATGTGTTAGTGTCATCCTGGTGTGGTACATAATTTAAAAATTTCTTCCTCATAAATAAAACAGCATTTTAGACCAGCTGCTCTATACACCAAAGAACCAGGGACTAAAAAGGCGTGAGAGAGCACAGAGCTTTGCTTTCCTCAGCCTCATCAAAGGATGTTGAAGCTTTCCTTATTCATCCCACTTCTCCCTGATGTCTGAACTACTCTCCTCCTATTCCTGGTCATGATGCACTTAGTGTGCAGTGTCGACAGTCTTATTTAACCTACCATAGTAAAAAGAATGCCACATCATTTGCCAATATATTTAGCGAAGCCAAACTGGCCAACATGATAATTCTGTATACTTGGGTGATTGCTCTTTTGTATTTTATTCTATAATGTTGAGTTTGGCCATATTAGAGGGAGAGTGTATGTTTTAACTGTATGCAAGTTATATAAAATCAAAGATTATTACTTGAGGCAGCAACCTTGATGGGACACATCTCTGGATCTTTACAGACTCACATAATAGACTGTGAGGAAATGGGCATGCTATCAGTTTATACCCCCCAAACTTCCCAAACCCACAAATACTCTCATTGATTTAAAACACACTGCATATATGTCCCATCTTCCAGGATCAGATCCTCATTCTCAGGGTATTAGGAGAGGATTTTGGGAGTTTATAATTGTGTAAGGATCTCAGTCTCCAAATGTAAAGGGAGAAAATAATCTGCAATGAATTTGGAAATATATATGAAATAAACATTGATAACATGAAACTGTTTTTTTTTTTTTTTGATAGCAGGGATTGAACTTGGGGCACTCAACCACTGAGCCACATCCCCAGCCCTATTTTGTATTTATTTAGAGATAGGGTCTGACTGATCTGATTAGTGCCTCGAGGTTGCTGAGGCTGCCTTTGAACTCAAAATTCTCCTGCCTCAGCCTCTGGAGCTGCTGGGATTACAGGTGTGTGCCACCACACCTGGCCAACATAAAACTTTTATCTTTTAATGGCTTAACTTCTCTGAGTTACTCTCTTTTATAAACATAATTTTTCTTATATTCTTATTAATATTCTGTCATAGTGATTCTTAACCTTTTGGGTTATGAGTGCTTTTAGAAACTAATGAAGGCAATAGTACCTCACTCCAGAAAATTGCTCCAATGCACATGCTTGTAAAAATATTCTATGAAATTGGGGGTGGGGGAGCAGTGGCTCATGGATTTCATCAGATCCTACTGTCCTAAAGTAGTCACTGAATGTATTAAGAACTGATTTATTATCTATGCACTAGTTCTGTACCATCCTTGAGAGAATGAAGAAAAGAGTCATACAAATCATTTTCATAGAGGAACTCTGATTGAAAAAGGAGTTACACAAAAGTAACAACGATAAATCAGTTTCCAGTATGTCTTTTTTCCCCTAATATTTTCACGTTGGAATAAATCATGTTCATTTTCACCAAGATGACTATTTCCTCAGGCACCTTTGTGAATCATGCATTCTACCTATAGATAGTATTATCTACATTCAATTTTTAACATCAAGAATGATAGTTTAAATCCAATTGAAAAAAGGCATGAAGTTTGAAAATGATGTATTTTTACCTACTAAAGGCCCCTTTTTGCTTCCACACATCTTTATTTTCTTTCCTGACAGATGATATACCCTTTTGTTCAAGTAATTAGTTAATGCACTGTAACTCGTAGTTTGAGAAGTCAACTGTATGTCTGACTGACTTTTTTCTCTCTAGGGCTTCTCAGAAGCCACAGTACAGCAGTTTTTCCAATACCTCATCTTTCTTAATGGTCAGAATGGCCACCATCTTTGTTATTTCACAGGGAAGGCTATGTGGGACCAGAGCAGCAGATTCTAGCTCATTCCCTTCTCATCGGCTCCCTTTGATGGTCTGTTCCTGGTAAGAAACCTGATATGTCCTCACCCCAGTCAGTCAGCACCACGCTAAATCTGGGACCTAAGATTTGTGGCTGTGACCGGGTGAGGTTGCTTTTCTTTTATAAAGTGCATTAACCCAGGGTTAAAAGCACCATGTATGATTGACAGTCAGAACAAGTGTCCTGGGGCACTTTGGAGCCTGTGGTGTGACTGCTGTCCTCCTGGATGGGGTGAAGAGGTGGTAACAACAGTGTATTTAGATGTGAACTTGTCACTGTGATCAGTAGGGCAAAACTTTAAGATCAGCTTCCAGAAAAGAAATTTCTGTTCTCTGATGTCAACATATGTCAATTATCTGGCTTCCCTGTAGCTGAATATTTCATTCTCTGGTCTTTTCTTGCTCTAGCCTGGTGGAAGAAGCCAGGCTGCAGCTGTCCCCCAGAGGCAGCCCCTGAGCATATCATCACTTATATTCTTGGTGAGGACTCAAGAGCAATAGAAAAAAGGTCAGATTCTGTTTAAGAGGACCATGAAGTATATAACATGTATTACTGTTGAGATTGTCACCAAAATTAAGTTCCGGTTTCAAAGTGATGGTTCTCTTATCTGAAATATGGACTAAAAGGCAATGGCTAAGGAGCCAATTGATTTTGTTTTGGAGCCTCATCAATCAAACTGATCCTGTTGGTGCCTCAGAATTCTAATTTAAAGCAAGACCAAAGCATATGGTCACGTTTGAAATTACCTTTTACTTTTACCCCATTCATTCATAATTTTCTCACTTTCATGTCTGCAGTCTCCTTTCCTCTTGGACTCAGATGATTTAACCTCTTTGCTAAGAGATCCCTGCTGAGAGCTGTGCTCCTGCATCGGCCTCTCTCTCCCTACCCACCTCCCTCCCTGCCCACCTCCTCAGCCCTTTCTCCTAGTGCCTTCTCTTCCTTCTCACCTCTCCTTTTAGGTTTTTATTTACTTCCTTCTTGGAATCCCTGTAAGTTTCTTTATCCCCTTAGCTACTTCTGACCTCTGTGGTATGTTAGTGCGTAGTTATTTAATACATACTAAAAGATTGAGAACGACAGAATAAGTGTTACCATCCTCTCCCCTAAGCCCAAGAGGCAGGACGTCACCAATACAGTTTAAGTCCTGTGCCCAACTGTATTCGGCACCTTCTCCCAGGATGGTAACACATCTCATACTGTTTCACATCTTGTTCTGAATGCCCTGGGAGGGAGGAAGATGCTCTTCCTGTGTTCAGCCTGCTCAGTGGCATCTTCTTGGCTGCTGGGGATAAGGCTGGGAGTGAAGCATAAGGAGCTGAGGAGAGGGGACCAGCCAGAGTGGGGGTGGGAAAGGAGCAAACTCTTTCCAGTTACGTGTTTTTATTCCCAAACGAGGTAGTGTATTTTATAATCTTTGCTTCTTGGTATGTTTGACAGATTTCACATGCCTAAAAGAACTTGGGTTGGTAGGATACAGACCTTAGGCAGACCCCAGCCAGGCCCCTTACTTGGCGAAATTATACAAGTTACTTAATTTCTTTTAGCTTTTTTTGAGCCTTGTTTTTTAAAAAAATATGTAAAAGTGAGGAGATTAACAGTACCATTTCCCAAAACTTTGTGAAATGAGATAATACATGTAAAGTGCTTTGTGGGGTCTGGCATAGAGAACTAAATAAATGTTAGCTATGGTAACATAGCATTTAACATTAAATCATTATGTAATTTATTCCAAACATTTATTTTAGGATGGAATATGGGGTTTGGAGGCCATGTGACTTGTATTCAGCTCAGAAAAGAGAGCCTAGAAGATGAGAGAAACAGGCTGTGTCCTAAGCACTTGATGGTGGCTCTTGGAGGAGTCATCATTTATGAAATGTCATGTTGCTGTGCAGGGGAGGTTGGAATCTCTACTTCCCAGAGACCTATTCTTTCTACTGGTTCACTTTTCACGGCATGTCATAAACAAACCTCCATTTGTGCAGAAAAAGCTGCCACCATTCTGTTCGTCAAATCTCTTGCCTGCCTGCTAGACAGAATGTGATTAAGTACATTGTTAATCTCCACAGGGCAGGTTAGAAGACTCTCTGTACACTCCTAAGATCCTAGTAATAGCTAAAACCACAGAGTTCTTGAAATAAGCTGTGCAAATTGGTCAGAAAAAAAAAACAAAACAGGATGATTGAAGAGGGAAGTGATTTCCTCTGGCAGTGGTTACTACCTATTGATTTTCTGTGAATCCTGGATTGAACAGCTTTAGTTCCCTGTCTAGAGGACAGGGGAAATGTCGCCTGCCTCTCTTATTTAACACACAAACAGAACTGAGGTCATGTTGCGTTTACACTTTGCTCAGCTTTTTTTTTTCTTCAGGTAATTTTATTACTAAGATTACAGCAGTGGTGCTGATGGTGACACCTACTTCATGAGTAAATATTTTCCTTCTACCAAATCCTTTCATATTCTTTATCTCCTTTCACCTTTAGAAAACCTGGTGTTTATAGGTTTTCATTATATTTCTCATTCAGGGAAGTTTTGACTTTTTAAAAATAAATGTGTTTTTTTAATAAATGAAAATAAATGTTTTTTTTTTCCATAAATGTGTTCTTTCTATACTAATTATGAAGAATCTGTGAAGGATTTAAAGTTCACTGGGCAGATGATGGCAAAATTATTTTCTGCATATTTCCTTGCAATTTCTGTTGTTAATTGATAAATATATGCTTATAACATTGGAAATTTTATCAGAAAACAGTAATTTAAAAAAAAGTCTTTAAAAATTAATATTTGTGAACTCTAAATAAAATTACAATGGTCTAATTGTCAATACTTAAATATAGGAGGGTGAGACGTGAAAATATTCATAAATGACATTTACTATCATAGGGAATACCTTAACATGATATATCAAAGGTGAGTTTTGCAATTTAGACCAGAACATGTTAACATCTGGTTCAACTAATTTCTCTCATAATGCTTTCAGCCCGTTCCACTTCATCTAACATAAGATTGTTCCTTTATATTGTTTTTGTGCATATTTTGTATATACACATACAATCCCAAGCATTTACCATAATGTGAGCTTACAGGCATACTGGATTCTTCTTCACTGGCTGTGTAGGGTTGCTTTTCCATGTATGCTATTTTAGGGTGTGTGGGGCCATAGAGTTAGATCTTTTGCTTTCTAGCATTTATGGCTTCATTGACCTTTGACCAGCACTTCTTTTCTATCAATATACTTTTGCCTTATTAAAGAGATATTTACCATTAATATTTTCTTCCCATTCTACTTCTTTCTTGCTATCTTGCATGCATGTGCACACACACACATACACACACACAATTCTGAAAGATACTTCCTTAGAGAGCTCTGAGTTGTGTCATGCAATGAAAAAAATATAAGACCCTTAAGGGACAAGGGCTATCTTTGAAATGAGAATCCCAGGTGAGCTCCCCTTCCTCTGTCTTATGACTGTCTTATCAGAATCATACTTAATACACATATCAAAGTACTCTGCCAAATTCATAAACAAAAGATTGAATGCTCAGTGAACTTAGATGGGAAGAGCGATGTTGCATGGAACATGCAGTTTTAATCTATTTTGGGTTTTGGACATTCAAAGCTAAAATTTCTGACAAATAGGTAAATAAGAAAATAAAGGAAAGTGAAACACAGCATAAATCATGGGAGAAATATGTTAGAGGAGGAGGATGTATAACAGAAAATTATGAAAGTGAACTGGGCAGGATAATGAAGAGAAGAAGCTAATTGGAGATTATCTGAAGATAAAAAACTGGCAACAGTACCCTCTGGGGAAATTAACTGGCAGATGAGAGGCATGTTGCAGGAATACAATGACTAACGTTATCTTTTAAGAACAGTTATGGGAAGAGGACACTTCTTAACAGAAAAGATGAAGTGAGGAATCAGAGAGGGATTAAAGGAATGTGATAAGCACTAACCAGGGTAGATACCCTCCAATTTTTTTGGTGAAACCAAGTATGGATATAATGTGTTAGTGCCTCTTATTATCAAAAGGGCTAGGAGCTGTTGGGGGAAGGGGTTATGAGTAGCCAAGAATCACTTCTGAAAAACTCTCAAAGTAAGGTTTTAAATTCAGACCCATTTTTCCCCCATTATCTTTTCTTGCCATGAAGTTATTGGACTTGATTACTTGTGTCATATTCAGAAGCCCCTATGCTAAAGGTCAAATAAATTTCCATACTGGAAAACAAACCATGAAAAAACCTAGGTGTTTTTACAGTTTTATTAAAATGTTGAAATTATATTAATCACATTCTAATTCATCAAGTTAAGTATTATTTTCCATCATAGCTTGAGAATGAGGATGCAGTGTAATTTCTAGTACTTGCAGGTGCTCGGTAAGTGTTGCACGTGCATGGACACTTACATACCAGGTATATACTAGGCAAAGCTCTCCTTTCGCAGCCAGCATGGGGTCAGTCCAGAGCTGCTTTTGTGGGTTAGACTGTGGTGCTACAGACTTCAAGATGGAACGCCATCAGTTGTCTCAGGTATTATGCTCTTCAGTAAAGCATTTGTCCAAGGATCCAGGCAGCCATTGGTTTCCCTGGAGACACTCATCTGCATGTATGATGTGAGTGAGTTGGTCTATCTTCTCAAAATCTGCTTTGATAGTTCGTTCTTCATGGACACACAGACATCTTTTGTTTAGTGAGAGAATCTCTACTTCAGAAATAGAAGTTAGCATGTTCTTTTGCACTGACCTTTAACTTGGAAAAGACCAAAGAGATGCACTTGGTGGCAGACACAACTCTCAAGGAATTAGACGGTCACAGCTTTCCTAGTTACCTAGAGGTCTTTCTTGTTCTGTGTGTTACAGATGCAGCTTTGGTAAACTCCACATGAAAGCAGAGGGGTTTTCTAAGGGCCAGAACTTTATTCCTCTGCTGAAATCAGTAGGATCCCGTTGGCCCAGAGTTAGTGATAGAAATTTTAATGCTAAAAGCCTAAAAGCTGAAAAATCAATGTCATATGGCATTAAGAATTGTTGCCACTTTGTGTATATATTCTTGGATAGTCACTGCAGATTAAAGCTGCTATAATGATGGAAAGACAGGCAGCAACTGACTGTCAGCCCATGGTGTTAAACAGGTAAGCACAACAGTGCTTTTGTTAAAGAAGGTTTTTGTTAAGGAAGAAAACAAGGAGCCATCTGCCTGGTGGACAGAGATCTGAGGGTTGAGTTCTGGACATTTGAGTTAAAAAAAAATCTGTAGGAGATTAAGATATGAGTTTGCAATTGAAAGAATATTTACTTCAGTCACAAGAACATTGTTTTTTTTCTTCTTAGAAATTATAACAAGCTATTCCTGTTAAAGAATACTTAGAAGTACCAGCATCATCTGAAAAAGTCATGAAATATAAATTGTGTTGCAAATGCAAAGAACCATGAGAAATTCAGTCAATCACTGTTTAAGGGAAAACAGAAAATTTAGAAATAACTGGCCCGTGACAACAATAGCAACATCTGAAGAGTGATGTTTCAATACTAGAAGTTTCTCTGATGAATGTGGTTTTATAAGGTTGTCAGTTAGTCGCTGTGGGAAATGAATATCCTCGAGCTGAATTGGGAGGGAACTGTCATATGGCAGGACTTCTTTCGGTGGTTCGTAAAGGTAGGTCATTAGATAACAGAGCTGGCAAAATCCAGGAGAAACCTCCCTTGATTATTAATGGTAATAGTAACTAATGGGATGTGCAAACTGCTCTCAGTAATTGAAATTTCATTCCAGTTCTCTTTTGCCTTTACTGGCTTCATTCTGCTTCATTGGAGGAAGTCCCATGCCTTCAACTACATGGATATGGACATAAAATTCAAATCTTGTAAAGCATATTATAAAAGCTCAGGATTTTCCTTGGTTTATTAATCTGTCTAATTATGGAAGACTTTTGTATTATCATTTGTTGTTCAAGTAGTAAGAAATTGGATGTAAAATGAAAGGAAAAAAAAATCCTTCCATGCTTGCCTTCTGGCCAAAACATGTGGCCTGGTGCCATAGAAACCTCTCTAGTCTCAGAAATGATGACAAAGCATAGTTCCAATAAAGCAGGTTCCTTTGCCATACGCCTATGATTTAATCTTTTCTTCTTTTTTTCCCCGTGAGGCAATTCTGTCTAGCATTGTCAACCATGTCAGCTTTACTAGAATGTCTCAAAACATCTGTAAAATACTGATTAAAATAGACACTGTGGTTCTATAAAAGAAACGCATTGGCTTTCTGCTGTCTCTGCCCGACTCCTGGAATTGCATTCCCAGCTTTATTTAAAGCCATTGTGGCACTCAGATCTCCTGTAGTTATATTTTTGCTGAATGGAGATGGATATCTTGATTACACTAGTGTAGAGGGATGGGCAGCTGGCCCTGTTATGTCATGGAAGAGTCATTCTTCTAAGATGGAGAAAACAAATAAAATGATTCTGAAATGTTTGTGGGATCTCTCAAAGGGAAAGGAAACTTCATGGCAGAAATATAGCCATAGAGGGCTACTATAAAAAAACAATTGAGGGTAAAAAAACCACATATGAGGAAGTGGATGGAAGCCACAGAGCCCTGTCATCTCCTGTTTATGGGCACAAATTATAATGTTGGGCAGCCACTTAACTAAGAAGCATTTATTATCTCTTTTTATCATGCCTCTTTCCTGCCTTGCCCATTTCTATTAGAGCAGGTCTGTGATTCCTTTTGATGTTTTAGGGAGTCATTAAATAATATTCCCATCCTCCCTCCCAAGTTTACAAGAACTGAGAAATGGCATAGAAAACTGAGATCAATGGAAAAAAAGAGAAACATCAGCTGTTAAAGTCAGCTAGAGAAGTGACTGACTGGCCGAATGGGCTCCCTGGTACTTCTCCCTCCTTTAGATCCTTGTGATCCTGCCTCAGGCTGCTGCTCATAGAGGCAGAACAAGTTCGGGAAGTTACCCTCCTTGTCAACTGGCAGTCACAGAGGAGAGGCCAGGAGGCTCGTGGTTAGGAAGCCTCAGTTTCTTCTCCCAAGTACATCATAAATGTGATGGAGGGAGGGAGGAGGGGAAGCTGGAATGTTTTATATGCTACTTCAGTCTCCTGAGAAATGGAGCAGGTATTTCATTTCTCCTATGGGAATATGAGGAGTGGGGAATGTCCTTCTGCTGTGCTTCTACAACCCTCTGCTAAGACCCTGGACTGTGTTGCTGTTTCCCACTAAGGCCATCTGCTTGGCAGGACAGTTCTTCTTATGCCTCTCCCCCATTTCTTCTTAACACAACCACTACTGTTGGGATGCCAGCCTCCCTGGGATCACTCTTCACAGAGCACCCTTCAACAGTCTTTGCTTTTTCCTCTTCCGGTTTAAAGCCCATCCACCTGTGCAATCTGCTGTGGGTAGGATCTGATAATTTTCTTCTCTTCTGTGAATGCCTTCATATTTATTGTGTACCCTATAAAAAAAGCACTATAAAATGGTTACCATTTTCTAAACCTCTACACGGAGATTATCCCCCTTTCCCTTACTGTTACATGTATAGCTATTTCACCTCCTTGGTGAGATTTTAAGATTGTTGTGGACAGAATCAGTTTCTTGCATACCTCTTCTGCACCCTTTCTCAGGGTTAATCGAATGCGGTGTTTATGCAAAAAGGGAATGTGTTTGAGCCTGCTTTTTCTAGAAAACAGAGCCTCTGGCAAAACTCAGATGAGTTGGTGCAATTCCAGAATAGCAATTGTGAGGGAATGGGGTGGTGGGGTGAGGAGCAAGAAAAATACAAGGTAGTAAGTTACCATGGCTGTCCATGGCTGCTTGAGAAAACACTGCTTGTTGCCCTGTGACACACATTGTCTTGCAAACAGTTCTTTGAAACCTCTAGATCTCATAAGGGACTTTCACAAGAAGAAAAGGCAAGGTGTTTATCATCTAGTTCCTTCTGCCACTCATTGGGTTTTAAGTTCCATTTCCAGGTTGTGTTACTGAGCTGTTCCGACCAGCCTCTGGGGAAGCCAGATCCTATACTTCACAGCACGATGGTCCATTGGAATCTAGAAGTGGTGGAGAACCCAGAGTCTCCATGATAATAGTCATGTTGGGCCAGAGTACCAGAGCTGTAGCAGCTCCCACCATAGTGGACATGACAGAGGCTGAGCTCTGCTGAGCCATCACCCCGCTGGGAGACTGATTTGGCTTTATATTAAGCAAACAGCCAGAGGAACAGTGTGGGAAGGGAAAGACAAATCTAAGAAGACACATCCATTGGGTCCAATACAGCACCCAATAAATTGATATTGGCTGGATAACTGAGTATAATAAGTATTTGATAAACCTTTATTGACTTCTGTTGGTTAATTGCCTCCTATTTTTCTACCTTATTGGTGTTATTAAGAAATACAAAGGGTGATCTGAAAGCCAATTCAGACTAAAACACATATCTATTGAGGGGTCAGAGTGAAGGGAGAACAAGAGTGTGTGAGATAGAGGTAATTAATCGAGGCAGGGCTCCTGGAGGGGGTGAGGTTTGAAGTGTCTTTTGAAGGCTATGATGCCAAGAATTTGTAAGGAATGAATAGTTGTCTACAAAGTTCTCATGGAATCTTCAGGGTTTGAGCAAAAGGCCAAGTTTTAGGATTAGACTGTATACATCTGTGATAGTGTAGCCTTATTGGTTTTTGTAAGAACAAATCTAGAAAGAACAATCTAGAAAATTGCTATTGATACTTTGGCAAAATCCAAAGTTGTCTTTGATTTAAATTGAAAATTTAAAATGGATGGCATTCGACTGCAGCTATAGCTCAGTCTAACCTGAACAAGGCTCTCGATTTAATCCCCAGTACCTCAAAAATAATACAAATTTAAAATTAAAAAATGATGGCATGCAATGTTGGCAAAGAAGTGGAGAAACAGTTTTCCTATACATTCATAGAGTGCATAAATTATCAAAGTCTTTTTAGAAGTCAGTTGTATTTTTATTTATTTATTTTTTTATGGGTACTAAAGATCGAACCCAGGGCCTTGAATGTTCTAGGCGAGTGCTTTACCATGTGGTACTAAGGCTCGAACCCAGGGCGAGTACTCTACCCCTGAGTCACCACCACAGCCCGTCAATTGTATTTTTAATCAAAATTTGAAATGCAAAAAAATTGAGAAATTTTATTTTGGGAATCTAGGTATACAAAAATACATTTACATGGTTGTTCAGTGCAGCTTTGTGTCTAATAATGAAAATAAGTTCAACTTAAATATCTATTCACAGTGGAGTGGATAATAAAATAAAGTACATCTGTGCTATGTGGCTTGCAAAAGATATAAGCCCATTTGAACAATCTTAAGAAAGGTTGTCACACTTTTAAAAAGACAAGTTGTGAAATAGCTTATAGCATCAACCTAGTTTTATAAGAAACAACAAAGAGCACAACTTAAAACAAATCTCAGTCTAAGGGTAAGGATATGAAATGACTTTTTTTTTTTTTGTATTCTGTGAGCTACTGCATTTATTCACTTGTCTAAATTTAAGGGTAAAAAAAACCCCTAAATGTATCATTCTTTAAATAAGAACTTTAAATAAGAAAATTTATCTCCCCAAAAGTCCAGATGAAATTTTTATATTACTACCAAAGCGGGGGGGGGGGGGAAAGGGATAATTCCCAGGGTAGTCCTGTATCAGTGACATTTCACAGATCATTTAGGATGAGGAATTTTTTTTATGAATTGGAAAAAAAATGTCAACTGAAGTAGTGGAAAGTTGGGAAAAGTATCAAACCTATAGTATAACTCAATTCATTGTTAAGAGAAAACTTTTTAAAATATAGTAATATTAAAAATGTGACCAAATTTTTATTTTATGTGCAGATTAACAAATGTGGACAATATGAAAGATTTTATACAATGTCACAAATACATTGTAAACGAGGCATTTTCTTTGTTTACTTAACCTCAAATGCTGATCCCAAGTAGAACTAGTATACAAAAAATCACTTTCAAGGATTTAAACCATTTGATCCAGTTCAGGATCCCTCTCTCTGATGTCCCTTATAGGCGTTCAGGCACACAGCCCCTCCTTCCGCACTCCCTGTCATAGGGGACTCAGCCCCTTGGGAAGTGGCCCATTCTGTCCTTGGACAACTCTGCTTTTTACAAAGTTCTTAGAACTCTATTAAATATAATATCTGCCTCGGAGAAGAATTACCTCTAATACACATTAGAATGAGCTTTAAAAATTGATCAAGGCCCAGTCTCCACCCCAGACCAAATAAGTACCTGGGAGTGAGACCCAAGCATCAGCCTGTTTCTGAGAAGGCCCCAGGGAGTTTTCTGTACAGTGAGGATAGCTAGCTATGTACTCCCGGAAACCCATCAAAATTTTGAAGAGCACTCTCATGTTTCACCTTCATTTCTTCTCTAAGAAAATAATCTCCTAATCTTTATAGGAAATGACTTATAATGTTTTTAAGGTCTGTGTGATGAGTATCAATTCGTACTGAAATCACTATAACAGGACATTTCTTGATAAGAAATTTGGTGAAATACAGTCAGAGTGGCTACAATTATTATTGTAAGGAAACAGAGCAAAATCTCATCAAGGGATGCGATGCTTAGTATGGCTTATATTTTTCTGAGAGTCTCCTGTGTCAGGACTTTGTGTGCCTCGTGGATTCTTTTGGCCCCACCTTGTTTTTTTTTTTTTTTTTTTAATGGTTTTGTAATGATTTAAAAACAAACTCAAGGCAGTAACAGAAATAAGTAAAAGGTGAGATACATACCTGGCTTGATTAAGATAAATCATTCATTCAAATATAGACTTTCAAAAAGAAAATTATAATATGCAAAATATAACAACCTGTGCAAGATATAACATGGAAAATATAACAACCTGTGCACAGTATTGTAACAACCTATGCATATTATTTTATCTATCAAGTTAAGGTAAAAATAGCCTGATGTTCACAGCTGTTATTGAGACTGGGTTTTGTTTTGCCTGAAAAAATTTTGTTAAAGTTGAAATTCTCACCAATGAAATAAATTTCTCACAGGCCACTAACAAGGTGTTGTTTGAACTACTAAAACAATGTGTGTGTGTGGCAGGGCAAGGCAGAAAAAACAAACCAAACCAAACCCCCGGGTTCCTGGGCCCCTTAGCTGAGATGAAGATGGGATTACTCATCCTTAGGCCTGGTGTCTAGAGGCTGAGGTAACCTGAGAAATGGCATCAAGAGCAAAAATGGAGTTGAAGAGTGACTCCCACACGGATCAAAAGTAACTCCACATGGAGGCCAGCAGGGGTGTCAGATCAGATGGGGAGGCTTGGGGAGGAAGTGTCAGGAGGAGTCCCTGTTTTAGTACAAGAGTGGCTGTCACAGGCTGTTCATAGGAGAGAGCTATTCGACATATTGAGCTGGTTATTGAGAGTAAGTTGGCAGCTGGCCTTCCTCTTTTTCCTATAAGGGATATAAAATATTTCAGCTTTATGTTACTCTTTATAGCTGAGGCAGTGATGGTGGCCAGTGGTCAGGAAATTATATCTTTTTGCATTTTACATTTCTCTTAATACTCTGCACACATCACCCCTAAACTGCCTGGCCTCCATTCTCTGTCCAAAGAGGGTCTTGTTCTGTGGGGGCGGTCTGCGTCTTCTAGCAGCCTTCTTGGCAGGCGTTTGGTATCTTGCTTCACTGCAGGCAGCTCTCTGAGCTGGCCATACTTTTCCTTCCCTAACTCTGCTGCATCCGTCCCATTTCATCTTGCTATGCCTTGTGGAGATGTGGGGGGCAACAAGGAATTGAGAAAGGTTATGGCTGTGACAGCCACAGTTCTGTCCCCTATAGTCATTTCAGTGACTTCAAGTAAAGTGTTTCCTCCTAAGTAAAGGTCGCTCCATTTCTTTTTCTTCTAATCCCTTTGAGAGAGGGCTCAGCTGGCTGAGGAATGAAACCCTATGCTTCATGGCCCCTTTCCAGCTGGGTGCAGTTCCAAACTATTCTCCATGCCAACACTAATTATGTTCAGGGTTTCTTATTAATAACAGAGTAAAGACATGTGAGCTAATATTGAATATTAATTTTCTCTAATAAGAAAGCTTGGCTATTTTATTATAGATGTGAAGCTGTCTTGGTGTTGGTCTACGAAGACTCTGGCATGCAGCTTCACCTGTCAGGAGGTGAGGTGCCCTCTGGCAGGAAGCTTCCAATTTTCTGGGACAGCGTTTCCCACATTCTTGCTAAAAAGCTTCTGCCCAGCTCAGTGGCTTGGCAAATAAAGCAAAACCTCCTGGATTTAAATGGTACTCCTAGATAATCTGTGATCATTCAATGGGGCCATAATAGTTTTATTTTTATATTATCTTTGTAAGTTTTCCCAGATGAATCAATATTTAAACTTCTGTGAATTTAATTTAAACTCAAGGGAATGTTGGGCTCTTAAAAAGTGTCAGTTCCATACATATGCATGATCTCTGTGCTGCCTAGCATACTACGTAGTACACAACAGGCTTCTACAAGTTTTATTAATGAATTATTAGAAATGACTAAAACAAGCTTATAAATATATTGGTGGAGTAGGATTTTTTTAAAATGCTATTATTTTTACTTGAAAATGATAAAATAAAAAAAAATTCCCTTGTCAATTTCACATGATTCCCATTAACTTATCAATTTAAGTTTGAGAAGAATCATTGTCTCTTAAATCAGTAGTTTAAGACTTCCTGTTAAAAAACTACCTGGGGAGCTCCACCCAAGACTGATGAAAGAACTGCTGTTGTGGGTTTTGGACATCTGGAGATTTTATTTTTTTAACAGCTTTATTGAAGTATAATTAACATACAACAAGCTGTACATACTTAAAAGACAATTTGGTGAGTTTTAACATATGTAAACACCTGTGAAGCCATCACCACAATCAAGACAGTGAACATCATCTGTGGTTTTAGAACCGGCTCAGGTGATTCCTAAGCCCAGAGGGACTGAGAACCACAGAAACAGAGCCTCAAAATCATGAGCTGGTTAAGTGTATGACTTGTAGCTGTTCTTCCCATGCAGATGGTCAGACTTGTCAAACTCCAGAAGTGCAGCAAATGGGTGAGAGCGAGGTTGTCTCCAGGCAAGGAGGACCAAAGTCCTTTCCATTCTATTGCCCACCGACCCAGATGAGTGAAATGATACTTTAGAGTAGAATAATACTCCACATATCCAATTATGTAATAATTTTACTGGCTGATTTTCAGTCAGTGCTACTAAAATAGTGTATCTTTAGAAAATGACATTTAAAAAGTCAGCTGGTAGGATAAATGTTAATGTTCAATATTAGGACATTGATTAAATACATGCAATTTCTTTATATGGTGGAATATTTTACAGATAGTAAAACTGATTTTTATGATAGTTAATGAGGGAATTTTTCATTGTGTATTGTTAAGTAAAAACAAATCAGGTTGTTAAATCAGAATGTGCTGAAGGATACCACTTCTATTTTGGGGGGAAAAAGGTATAAAGATAACATTAAAAATCTTTATTAAAAGAAGTTTAAGCTGGGGGTAGTGGTGCACACCCGTAATCTCAGTGACTTGGAAGGCTGAAGCAGAAGGATATCAAGTTAGAAGATAGCTTCAGCAACTTAACAAGATCTTGTCTTAAAATTTCAAAGTAGTGAGAAGAAGAAAGGATTGGGGATATAACTCAGTGGTAAAGCACCCCTGGGTTCATGTCCCACTACCAATAAATAAATAAATAGATTAATTAATTAATTTAAAAATAAGTGTACAGACACATTCACATGGGCAAAATAAAAAATGTGGAAAACACACACAAAAACATTAACAATTATTATTTTCAGTGGTGGAAGAAAATGCTTTAATTAAAAAAATTTCTGTATGTTTCTTATTTGAAAAACAAAAATACCTCTTTAATCAGAAATAAATGTTATTAAAACTGCAAAATTCCCCAAGTAAAAATAAGATCTTGTCTAAATCAAGCCAGTCAAAATGATGGAAGAATATAAAAATCATTAGCATTCTAGCTTCAAACTAGTGTGCATTACCCAGTAGTCTTTCACTAAATGTTTCTTGAGTGATTTGAATAAATGACTGGAGCTAAGCAAAATAAACAAACCCCTGCTCAACTTGGAACTAGTTCAGTTGCTTTTTTTCTTCAGAGTCGTCAAAGCAAATTTGTTGTGTTTATTCTATTAAACTCAAGTTTGAGGTTGCAAGACATTTGTATTACTGTTGAAGTGTGTTGGCATTTCATTTCATTTTGACTGACTCCAACTGTTTTTTTGGTAAGAAGACAGGGCAATATGCAAATAAGCAGGTTTCTGCATATGGACTGTTGTTCTTGCCCATTCCAGAAAGCCTGCAATCTGATCAGTGTTCTCTCCAACAGGGGAGAAGACATGAAATGAGTCCATGCATCCCTTATCATGTTGAAATAGCTTATCTTTTTATGATGTGCATGACAGCACAGTAGGAACTCCCTAAATCTCTGTGTGTGTCCGTTATTCCCAGCCCTGTACACTTGGCTCTGTTCTCTACTTTTGCCAACTTGATACCTCATTCTTTCTGTTTCTCCTTATTGTGTCTGTCTTCTCAGCCTACAAATGTGTTTAGATCTCCTTTGGCCTAAAATCACTTTTCATCTGTGCTGCTCCCTAGAGTTACCATTCTATTTCTCCCCTTTTTTCAGCTGCTAGTGTCTCCCTGAGGCTGTCAGCATGTACTGCCTGATTCTGTCCTTCTCTGAACTACCCAAGCACTGTATTTGAGTTAGTCACACCCTTACCTCTTTCCCCCAAAGCTAGGCTAGGACTATTCCTGTTTTTGACATTTCTCCTTGTGCCTCTGGATTCCTAGGAACATAGCAGTCCCTACAGGCACTTATTCATGAGACCTGAGAGCATCTCTTAATTCAAGAATATGGAAAGGTTTGTACAGATTCTTGGATTTGTCCTGGAACACATTTCCATTGAGTGTGCTGTGTTTTTTGCATATACCTTGCATCTAAAGTTAGCAGCCTTTCCAGTCTTAACCAAAGTTTTCTCTTTCATCTAGTGACTTTCCCTCCTTGCAAAGTTTTTGTTTTTGTGTTTTCTTCATCAGAATTGCTTCATCAGAATTATATAAGGCCAAACCCCAGCGAGGGGTCAAATAGACCTGGTTCAAATGCAGTCTGTTACATGGATAAGTTCTTACTTTGGGATGTGTTACTAGACTTGTTTGTGCCCACATATAAAATCAATTTACTGAGGTGCATACAGGCAAACAAAAACTATTAAAACTCTAAAAAATAAAATCATCATCATAATATCCATTTTTGTGGGATTTATTGTGAGGATTTAAAGAATTATCATTCGGGGAACACTTAGCACTATGTCTGGACTGTGAGGGTTGCTTACTGCTGGAACACTTCCTTTCTCCCTGACTCCCTTCTTCTGACATGCCCAGAGTCTCAGAGCAAGGAAGCTGCCTGACGTGTGAGTGCCCAAGCAGTCTGTGAATTTGTGCAACGCAAATTGGTGCCCAGCAAACTGCCAAAGCACTGCACTTCACGAGCCTCTGGGGCATTCCCTTTCAAATCATAATCTATAAATGCAAGACCATGCCAACCAGTGTGATCTGTCCAGAGATTTTAAAATAACAGAAAATATATGTAGCAAGTGTTAAAGCAGCAGATGGTATTCATATGCTGCCAAGTCACCCACACATCCATAGCCATAGCAGAGGGGAAAGGGAAAAACTGCATTTCCTTCTTTTCTTGGAATTGCCATCTTTTCTCATCTCTGTTGCCAATGTCTTCTCACAGGATTTACAAGAGAAGAAAAGTCTCACTGTTCTGGAAATGCCAGAGAACGTTCCAAAACTTGCTTAGCCTTCTTCCTAGCAACAGATCCAGCAACTTCCTCTACATTTCTTCTGGGTGGCATAGATCTCATGGGGTTTATCACTTTCTGCCTCTACTTGTCATACAACCTTGGACCATTAGTCCAATTTCTGTGCTTTAGTTTTCTTGTCTATTAGATGGGGATAATAAAACTGCCTACTTCATAAAGTTGTTAGGAGGATCAAAGATATGCTATTTGGATACAACAGTACCAGAATGTAGTAAGCACTAAATATGTTGCTATGGAGTCATTGTACCTGCATAAGCAATGGATGAACTTAAGAATTAGTGGAAGTAATGTGGACTAAGAATCAACAAAACATCTAGAGTCCTGACTTTGCCACTTACTGGCTATGACAAGTCATTGAGAACTTACTGAAACTTATTTTTCAGTATTAAATGGAATTAACTCTGTGAAAAATAAATTTCAAAATGCCACAGAACACAAAAGGTATTATTATCTTTTATTTCTGTTTTTTTGATCAGAAGTTGCTGATTCTTAGTTGACTTTGCACTTCATATTGCTTGCAGCACCTTACCCTTAGTGGTGTGCAACAGCAATTGTTAAATCAACAGTTTGATAATTCAACATGAGTAAGAAAAAGAAGTAAACCAAGGGGGCCTCTGCATGGTCAACAGAGAAGCCATGAAATCCATGAATAAACTTATTTTCTTATGTACTTTCCTTATAGACTAGCCTATGAGGCCTTCTTGAAGCTTTTCAGTTTTACTTTGCCATCCAATCAGCCATGGGAGGATGAAGAGTTTCCAGTTAGAGCAATGAGGATAGGTTGGGTTTCTCTGGGCAGAGACACTGACCACCTGAGAATGTGCAGCTTGACAACCTGACAGTAATGATGGAGACAGAAAAACTAAGAAAAGCAGACATAAGAACTTAAAAAGTCCTTCAGTATAGGTCTTTTTACCGCAATGAGAGATTCCATGAGACTTACTAAAAGCTAAATTAGACAAGCAGTTGAGCTCTTTTTTGGAAAACAATTTCACTTTGGCAGGGCTATACCAGATGACCTAAAATGACAGATTATAATAATTTACATGATTGCCTCAGGGAAGGTTGAAGCGAACTTGGCTCTGCTTTTGCAATATGTTTCTCAAACATAACTTCTTGGTCTGCTGCACAGGTAATTACTGTGACTACAAAGTTCATGTTGCCAATTATCTCAACTATGGTCTCATTTTCTCTTTTGCCACTAAAGCCTGATTTTTTTGGGGGGGGGTTTGCAGTCTTTAACCAGCCTGTGTTGAAACCTTTATCAATTGAATTGTTCAGTCATACCAGTTTATGCAGCTTTTTGTATCATCAGGATGATTTGCAATTAATTTGGAATATTGGTAATTATTAATTTTCAGTAATAACCAAGACACTAAAATGTTTATTTTTATTTATTAACACTTTGGTTTTCATCACTTTTATACCACTAGCATGAATGTTATTCTAGATGGTGTGCTTGTTTGATTTTTAGATGATGTGGACATAACAAATATTTCATAAGGGCAGAATTGAGAAATTAAAATTTTTTGACAGATTGCAATAATAGACCCCGAAACTAAGAAGGTGAAATATTAATGGGGTGAAATAAAGTCTTCGCTTGATTCTAACCTATAACGAGATAAGGGAAATTTTAATTATCAGGGAGATGTATGTGGGATACCCTCAGGAGGAGGGACTTACCACACAGTTCCCTTGTTTGGATCTGAAAAGTAGGAAGTTGTCAGGATCCAAGGTAACCTCAGAGACTGACATTTCCCATCATGGTCTCTCTTCTTAATTTTCTGATTATCTCTGCCTTTTCAGTTGATCCTCCCATGACTCCCAATATCCTATCCAAATCCCTCCAAAGCTAGTTTGATTGACTTGGCATATGGGTCCTTCACCAGCCTCCGAAGTGCTAACTCCTGACCCAATCATTGGCCTCCTCTGCTAAAACACAGCTTGTCCCTGTGTTTCTGAATTGTGTGCTGTGGTTGGGGACATTTGCATTAAATGTCTGGATGTGGTCCTTGGGCCAGAATTGGAATCAGTGACAGGTTCAAGAATTCCCTAAACACAGAGTGGGCATTAGGCAGATAGATGGTTGGATTCAGTGACCTTCCAGGCTCCTTCCACCTCCGCAAATTGTATTTTAATTTTTATCATTATTGTTGCATTTCTTCCCAGAGGTGTCTAATGAAAGCCATATTTTTACATTATTCTTTTTTTACATTATTCTTAAAATGAGCCATGAAGATAATTCTGACTCAGTGTAATTAGGATATGCCTAAGGTGTCAGAAACAGTAATGCTTTTGTATTAGCTTCTTAAATAAAATATATTTCAAATGTGAAATATTTGTAAATTAGATCTTATTACAGTCAATAACAATGCTATTTAAAGAAAAGAAATAACTTCCATAATGTGAATGTAATGGAGCAGCAAACTGCAACATGAATACTTCTTTAAGATGATTGAAGAGGAGTGTATGCATGTTTGGAAATTTTTTCCCATATTGTAAATGATGTTCCAGAGATTTCAGTTACTCATTTAAACTCAAATGTCAGATAGACTGAGTCATTTAGAGCAGATTTCAGTGATGACTCTTCTGATAGTTGTCTGAGAATAAAGTTCTCCAATACAGTATAATTAAATCTCCACATTGAACCTCTGCTAATTTGGAAGTGCATATGTAATGGAGAATAAAAATCATTCCATAAAACGTTAACCTTCTGTCAAGTAACAGAAATTATTTGCTCTGACGAAATCTGAAAGCACCAGGGAGAACTAAGATGCTTCCGTTTTCACTTTTCAACGTAAGAATGTGTTGACATAATAAAGACAAATAGGCAGCAGGGCAGAGTGGCCTTGCTTCCAGCCTGCCTGGCAATGGTGTTGCCATAAGGCAGTGGCCTGGTCAGGGGAAATTGGCTTTCTTAAAATTCTAGGGTGACTATTTTTGAGACAAAAGTAATCTCATTTGGCCTCAGTTTCCTCATTTATAAAAGGCAGATGACAATACTTATGCCTCAGAGTTCTTCCAAGGATATTCCTGACACACCATTTAGCTCATATAAAATGTTCAATAACTTAGCTTCTAGGATTATTTTTACTCCAACTCCAGTATGATACAAGTATATTGAGAGTGCATTAAGGAATTGGTAAGGCATTCATTGTAGTCTGGTACTTACATCCTTAAGGGATGGAGAGGTTAGTATACTCTCCTCTGCCCAGAGAGCTAAGAGCATCTGCAGTCCCTGGACAGTGGCATGGCTCTGTCTTCTGTTCTTACCAATCCCAGCCTGGAACAGAGTTGTGTCTGTCCCCAGCTTACTATCTGGCTTTTTTTCTCCCCAGACTGGACTCCATCCTGGTGTGACTGTTTAATTTGATTATGTCAATATCCCTCTTCACCCTCAGTTCATGCCTCTTAAAAATTGGGAATCAATTTTATAAATCTTTAAAAACGTTTGGACACTATTAATTTAAACAAGTGAGTTATCAGGTACTAAAATGTAGAAAAGACAGAGATTATAGGGGTCATCAAAGAACATTTTCTCTGACTTTCTTTTGAAAAACCACTGATGCTTGGATGCCATCCTACCCTCAGGGACTTATTTGGCCTGGATGAAGTCCCGAAGTAAATATTTCTTAAAAGCTTTCCTGGGGATGCTAATGCACAGGCAGGGTTGGGAGCATTTAGCAGGTCCAAGGTCATACTGTCAGTGGAGGGGCAGGTCTAGAACTCCCAGCTTCTGCCCTTCTTACTGCAACTGATCTTAAGTTCTGGTGTAGCAGAAGTTTTCTGAACAATCCTCTCTGTGAATTTTACCCTTTCTCATAAAAGTGAGGTATTAAATAAACACTCTATTCAAGCACTTCTGTTTGTTGACTTCCGTTTAATTAAGGTTTCATTCTACCGAGTTCTACCTTCACCTTGTGCTTTTTTTTCTTCTTCTTACAATTGTGTGTTCAGCAACTCCTTTATTCCCAGATGCCTTCTTTTCTCACCGCCTTCAAAGCCACCTCTAAAATGTAATTGCATTGCTGAGTTCCTCTCTGACATCGTCAACCTTGATCAAATACTAAGTTCTTCATTGTTTGTTCTTTTCAGCCTGTATTAGATTCTTCCCAGAAGCAGCCTGTGTGTCGATGTGATTGTAAAACACACTGTATTCCCATGAAGTATCAGAGTCGAATAAGATCAGTGCCTGCCTTCTTTCTTTCTTTCTTTCTTTCTTTCTTTCTTTCTTTCTTTCTTTCTTTCTTTCTTTCTTTCTTTCTTTCTTTCTTTCTTTCTCTTTTTTTTTTTTTTTTGTGCACATAGTTTTTTTTCCCTGCTATTTAGGGGTAATTCAGACTTCTCTCCCTCTGTGAAATGTAATTGGAATTATGTTACCATTTTTCATTACCTTTTTCCCTTGAATCACTTAAAGTGTCTTAAGACATACTGATGTTCTTAAGTACAATAATGCTTGGTTAAATTAATTGTGAATTTCATTTGTATTAAGTTCCCCTTGTTGGTTTTAGTGGAATAGCAAAATGAAATTTCAGCTTAAGAGAATTAACCAACCAAAACCAATTTACATTGTTGTGTGTGTGTTTCCTTTTTAGGAATCTTTGTGATATTCTTCCTTGGCACTCTTTACTCTTGTTTGCTGAAGCTGCTCTCAGCTGTTGGCATCATCCTGGGAACAGAACGGCTTCGGAAAGCGGGGAAACTTCCGGGAGTCTCTAGGCCCAGTGGATCCTCTGAAGGTGAGAGGGGAATCGTTCTATCTTTGATTTTAGAAGTCTGAATTAACTGTCTATTTTCCAAAGTCCACTTTCTTAAAGAGTGAATAGAGAAACAAGTTGCTGAAAATTCTCTATAAGTAAGCAATTGATAATTTTCCTTTTTGGGAAAAAATGTAGTAGTTATGAAGAAAATCAATTAATTTGAAGTGGAGCTTTGACTTAGAATTATATTTGAGAACACACACATATGCAATGCACAAATACATCCCTTTTAAAAATCTCAATAATATTGCTCTCTTTCAAGAAAATTCTTATGTACTTACAGACTATATCAGCATATCTCCCTTACCCTAACTTCTAATATGGCTTTAAGGATCAACTTAAATCAAATTACTTTCTAAACTATGGGGAATTATTTGCCTAAGTATGAAAAACAATTGCTATTATTCCCAAACATGTATAATCCTCCTAAATACTCTTCTATCCTCTAATTTATTTTCCCCCATAGATTATTTTCAGTTCAGTTTGGTAAACTTTGCTAGGCTTCTAGGAAGAAAAGGTGGCAAGTCCTTGCCTTCAATCGGTAGCTGTCAAATGTAAGAGACAGACCTATCAATAGAAGTGACCGACTCCAGTATGACACAAGGATATTGAGAATGCATTAAGGAATGCGTAAGGCATCCAATGCAACCTGGTGCAGGAGGACAGCATATTAAAGCAGCCTTCTGGAAAATATGGGCCCTGAAATGGCTCTTAAAAAATGAATAGAAATTAGCCAGGTAAAAATAAGGAGGAGAGCACTGCAGGCAGGAGCAGTGGGATAAGGATGTGAAATCCACAATCAGAGCAATAAGTTGTACAGGGTTGTTGAATCATAAGGTGTGGTGTGAGTGTGTGTTAGGTAGGGGTAGGAAACCCTGAAGCATTGAGGGGCATTAGGCTGGGAGTCCTGTGCATTTTAGGCACATTTACTCTGGAATGAGCACAGAGAATGAAGTGGAGGTGAGCATGATTGAAAGAGGGAGAGATTTGTTTTGTAATCATCTGGAGAATAGTAGGAGGGCTAGAATTTGGGTAGAGTAAGTGAGGAACATGGAGGGTGGGGGTGGGGATGAATGAGCTAGAATACCCTGATTTGGGGATTGTGTGATTTTTGGGTTCTGACTTAGGTGGACTGAGAACATGATAATGTCATAGAGGGACTCCAGAGGGAAGCAGACTTATTCTTGGAGAAGGAAGGACTTTGGGGTATATATATGGGACATCTGGGTAGAAATGTCCATTAAGCAGTTGTATCAGGCAGAAGGAAGGGGAGGAATTAGGTCTAGAATATATTGACTTACTAGTTTGAAGGTGATAACTATAAATTCTTTTAAAAAGGTAAATTTGATTTTGTACTTAAGCCTTCAGTATTACTCATTCCTCCACTTGAGACACAACTCATCACATTATTAGTTTCTAGTTTAACATTATTTGTTACCTGGGAACCTAAAGTCCCTAACTTCTGGGGAGGCTAGGGTGGGAAGATCACTCCCACCTCATGGTGAGTCCATGATTTCAAGATCAGACTGGGCAACATAGGGAGATCCTTTCTCAAAAATAAACAGACAAATGAACAAACAAAAAAACTCTAATATTAATCATTTCATTTCTACATGTAGTTTCTCGTCTTATTTTCTTGGCATAGTAAATTAGGGTGTTTCCTAGGGACAAATATGGTGACTTTTTGATAAAAGGGGATTTAAAGCAGTATTTTAAAACCAATGTAAACCCTAAAATTTAGGAGAGTTAGAAATCAGTGCCAAAGTATGAAACTATAATTTCATATTAGTTATAGAAATTAGTTAGGGAAAGTGCTTTTCTTTTCAAAGTATAGTTCTTTTTCTGTATTAATCATGGTTTCTTTTCAGTTCCTCAGTTCCATTGCCCTACCCAGTATTTAAACATTGCTTATGGGAGACTGAGCAGGGTCTTTCTTGCATTCTTCATTGGGCAATGTCAGCCCCCCACCCCAGGGTGTTCCCAGTGGGCCACCCTGACACATGGTGAGCGGGTCTGTTGCAACAGAGGCTGTACTGTTTGAGAGCAAATCCACCCAAGTTACACTTTTTAAATTCATTACTCAGAGCTGTCTTGGAGGGAATGTCATGGGTAAAAATCTTAAATTCATACAACACGATAGCATGACTCTGAGTGAATTTTATTTGATTATTATGGTCCTAATTGGCATAATGACTTTTTTTCCTGAAGACTTTCTGGAAAATTACAAAACCTTCCTGTTTTACACTTTTTAGTCCATTTTATTACCATCCTTCCAGGAAATTTAAAGATGAATTAATCTATCACTTTCATTTTCATACATGAGAAAATTAATTGGAAGCAAAATTAAATCTAATACTGAGAGCTGGAACCAGAGCCCTGGTCTCTTGAAGCCTGCTCTGGCCTTTCCACTGCATCATTTTTTCCTCTCATCCCAGATATTTTTTGAACTGTGGAGTCATCTCTGTGTGTTAAAATAGGGAGTTGAATTAATTAAATCAGTTCACACTGGTGATAGTTGCTTTGGTTAGTCACACTAGATTAAACAGATTTTTCTTTAATACTTGAGGCTCCAATTAATGTTTTATTATTTTCAAACATTAAAAAAAAGCATGGATTTTGGTTTTGGTACTCTTTATTTTTCTATAGTAGTCCTAACACTAAAATGAAGGATTAGAATCAAACCACCTATGTTTAAATTCCAGTTTTTTTTTTTTTAAAAGGCACAAATCAATGATTTTAAAACCACCACTTTTAAGCAGAAGATATTTCTGATTTAGTCGATTGTGCTGCACTCTGCTATGAATTTTATGTACAGAAAATGAATATGTGGAAATGCTGAGTTGGTGTAACTTAGAATGACGGCATATGCATGCAAGTTGTAGGTGGTCTTGAAGACAATGAATTGTTCTTGAAATTCACAGAATGGTCAGTTTCTGCTGTGAAACCAGTGGGCTGTAAGTCATCGGAGTGCGTGTCCAAAACATGATTCACTCATCCCAAAAGCTACCAGGAACAAAAGGAGCTTCCACTCATGTGCAGGGTACAAGGAATATTTCTCCTTGTTTCACTCTTTCTCTTTGCATTTTTCTTTCTTTGTTTTTCCTCTCTGTGACTCCATGTCTCTTTTTCTTTTTCTGTCTCACTCATATTCTCTGTGGAATAAACACATACACATTTGCTGTCTCCAAAACAGAAGACCCTTGACAATTTTTGTTTATTACACTGGCAGTGGAAAAGCCTGTCATGGATAAGGATGAGAGCTGTGGGGAGACACTGTCTGGCACATGCTAAAAGTTTGCCCTCTGCGTTGCTTGGATGCATTGGGCAGGATGGTACAAGCAAGGGTGAACAAATTTGGAAACTATTACAGACTTTGAGCACAAGATGTGGTGGCTAAGGAATGGGGGATGGTGGTCAGCTTTCACCACTGTCACTTGTCTTGGTGGCAGTATCTTCTGAACTGTCTTACCAGGGGAGAAGAGCAGGATGGATTGGTAGGGGGTGGCTGCTTCCTACTCATATTCCATCTAGGTGAACGTGTACAAGAACCATTATACAAACAAAATAATGCATGGAATTTATGTTAGCTTTGGGGTTACCACTTGAAAGTATTTAGATTTGGAAAAATCATTTACACTGCCCTCCTACCCAGTGGATTCTTCCAAAGGAAGATTGTCTGGAGAGAATTTCTATTAGAAAGCAGAAGCCATGGGTGAGTTGCCAGGGTGACACTTTTGAGTGGGCAGTATTCCAACAGGCTCGAATCATATTTAGCAGTAAAATGTGTTACCCTATGCCCTTCTGTGGTGTGGGATTTTAAAAAGACAGAGGAGAGGAAATGCTGACACACAAACTTTTGGTACAAATTCAATCCCACCATAGAGGTCCTAGACTTCACATCAGCAGTTTGCAGGTCAGTTTGGTGGAGGACAATGACAACGGGTGTTTAATCAGATAACGTCCTGCTGTATTTGAATTTTTACTCTCCACTGCTTTTTGTTGTTTGAGTACTTTTGAAATTATTCTTGATTCAGGTTTATTATTAACTTTTGAACCCCAGCTATTGCACTAATATCTTGCTGCTTGTGTTAAAATGAGAATGGTGACTAGTGGATTTATTTTTGCCTTAGTTGATGGAATAGCCAGGCAGCATAATATGAATTAATGACTCTTCACATTTTCCTAGAATATAAGCTGCATTCATTATACCCTGGGGATCTATTTCAAATGCATGTTCTAATAACCATTCTTGCTAGTTGTTGAATTTTTAGCTTTTTAAAAGCTTTTACATGATGAATAAATAGATACAAATAAACAATAAATACTTTTTTCTTAAACTTAAAAAAATTGGTTGTTCTCATTAGCAAATGAAGAAAAAAACAATAGGATTCCCTCTTTGGAATCAATAATGTGTTGGTGCTATTTGTTTTAGACAAGAACCATCCTCAGGCAATTATACCTTCTAATATGTTTTATAAAATGAAGTCTATAAGGAAAGATTTAGGGTTAAAAAAATGGTTGAGGATGCAGAACCACTAACAGGTTTTTTTTTCACCCAGTGTTTTTTCTTTCATTTAAAGGGTAGGTAGATTTGATTACTGATAGAACAATTCAGAAATGGCAATATTAAGTTTTCAGTATTTTAAATTATTCTGTCACCTCTACTGTTTCCCCTCTTTACCATCAGGATTTTCATGTTTTATCTAGAATCATATTAATATGTGTGTATCACATAGAGGATGAGAGACAGAAAAGAGACAAAGAGCTTGGTGTGGTGGCACATGCTGGTAATTCCAGCGGCTGTGAGGCTGAGGCAGGAGGATGGTGAATTCAAAGCTAGCCTGAGCAAAAGCAAGGTGCTAAGCAACTAATGAGACCCTGTCTCTAAATAAAATACAAAATAGGGCTGGGGATGTGGCTCAGTGGTAGAGAGCCCCTGAGTTCAATCCCCAGTACCCCCCACCCCACCAAAAAAAATAATAAAACAGAGACAGAAGAGGCCAGAAGAGAGAGGCTGAAGAGGGAGAAATTCCTCATGTCCTACACATAAGTCAAAACAGTATTTGTAGCACTTTTCTCCTCTCAATCTTAGGTTTGACATTAAGATTTGTTACTTACAAACCCATGAAAAGGTATATAGAACCACATTCTAAGCTGGTTAGGACTCAAGACTGCAGAAGAGCTTTATGTACTACCCAGATTCCTCACCCTTCCTGGAGGTTTTGACAGTCTACTGCCCACAGCTGGATCCCTCCTTTTGGAGATCATCCTCAGCCTTTAGCTATAGAGAGCTGCCTCACTCCATCTGCCCTGGGCAGCATGCATTCAACAACTGGTGGATATTGGGATGCAAGAGAGAACAATACAGTACCTGAAGGGTCTGCTGTGGCTTTTGTTGCGACTATCACAACACAACTTCTCCCACTTCCTGGTCCTACTTTGGGCACTCCCCCAACAGGTGTTGAGCCCAAGAGCCCTCACCAGTAAATTCCTTCATGCAAATATTCATCTCAGCATCTGGTACCAGGAAAACCTGAGCTGCAGCAGTCACCATACCGGGACCACATAGTACAAGAGTGTATGCGCAGGTGATCATGTGTCTTTACAGCACTGTGATACGTACTGGCTCTGGAATCATAATCAAGATCTATGAGAATGTAGCCCAGACCTTTACTGTAAAAAAACAATGGGGTTAGTAATACTTACCTCCTACAGTTGATAGCAATGTATTCAAACCTGGCATATAGGAAATGTTTATTACATTATAACTATTATTATAATGGCCAGTAATTGCTTATAAACATTCCATAAATAGTGTGCTAGTTTTGACCAAGGTTACATCATAGAACACATTTTAATGTCTTTATTTTGATGTTTAATTTATTAAAGTATGGATGTTAATAAAAGACGCATCATCTGCAATTTTATGTATCTCTTCTATACCATGAGTCCACTTTTATGAAGTACATGGAGAATTTAAGCTGCATTCCAAAGGGAATTTAAAGTTCTAAAGGGAACCCAAACAAAAGGAGATAAAAAAGGAAGTCCTATGAGTACAAGTTAAAAGACCAGATTGACTAAAGATAAGAAAACAGCCATAACTTGTCTCTGCCTGAAAGTAAGTGGAGAACTTTTGTGAGGAGCATATTGGACATTTCTTTTTGTCATGTTTCAAAGGACAGAGCAAGAGGAAATGGATATAATTTAAAGGAGGAGGATAATTGGTTTTGTATCAAGGGAACTCCTCTGTTCTTGACACAGGAAGGAACTTGTGGAATATACAATAATAAAAATCTTAAAAAAAAAAAAAGACAACTTTTAGTCTTGAGTGACTGAGATGTTTCCCAGGAAATCCAGGAAGAATTCTAGATTGTGTGATTCTGGGATTTCAGAAATGAGCCTTCCTAGGAATTCCAACACATGTATGTTTTGCAAATGGACTAAAATAACTATTATTACCCACATTTCATTTTCTCTATAACTAAATTTCTTATAGTATCTTTGTGTCTAAATACACTGGTGTGTGCTTTTCTGAAAACCTAACAAATATATTTTTCATTGAATAGGTGTCTTTATGTATATTTGAAAATTTGCTAGATATTATCATAATTTTCAGTTTTACTGTTTGTCATATTTTTATATTCTACATATAAATAAATTAAATACTACCATCCTGAACCATTTATTTGTACCCAATATAAGCTCTTTTATTACTTTAATCTTGTGTTGACACTGCTGAAATAGTTATGAGTATTATTATGAAGGCTTTGGAACAACAGGAAGAAGTCTGGAACTTTGGAGAACAAATTATTTTTCAATTGATTAACTGCTGAGATAAGATTAAAGATTGGATATTGGGCTAGATTTTTTGACTAAATGCTTTTTTAAGACCTTAGTGTAAGAAGAAAGAGGAAGCCACTAAGAAGTTTCTAAATTACTAAGAAGTATATTGGATTTTGCATTTTCTCTTTGGCATGTCTTATCAAATAATAGTAGGCTGAGACAGCTTAGTATAGGTGAAAGAGCATGGGATTAGAACCCAGTGCCTCTATATGGTTCTGTTGCAGCCACAGCTGATCTGTTCTGCAACAGATGATCTGGTCTCATAAAACCACATTTGTACTGGTTTCCTTTGCATTTAATTCCTGCTGTTTATCACAGCACAGTGACCTTTTTCAAAGAAATCTTGCAGACCTGAGGGTTCACCCCTGCCATTTCAGCCTCAGAGCTCCAGCATACCTGGCAACCATGCTTTCCTCTTCTCTATAGATATATTTATGATTTAAGATTTCATTTGATTAAATGGGTTCACTAGCAGAAGAATAAAATAGTCTTACTGATTCTCAGGCTTCCAGTATTCTCCCCAATACATTTCATTCTTTCTATTACTGCCAAGTTAAAATTCTTCAAGTGGCTCTGTTCAGAGGGGATAAAGTTCTCAGCCACTACCCTAGTCTTCCAGGACTCCTTCTTGATTATTGAGTTTGTGTACTATATCGGTGGGGTAGGCTTTAGTGTTCTAACATATAAAATTATCTTGATCTGGGTATTAATCACAGTGCTTAGCACAATGCTTAGCATCACAAGGCCTAATTCATTTGAGGCTTCTTTTGGGGATTTTGCTCAATATTTTTCTTGCCGTTCTTATAAGATCCCTCAACCCTCGTCTTCCTTCAGCACATGCTTCTCCACTACAGAGCCTCCCTGTTTTATCCCATATTGCTCTGCCTCACCTCTGAAATTCTCCCACATGGCTGGAAATTTCCACTAGGCTTCCTTTCACTTTCCCAGTTGACAATGGTGTTGTGCAAGGCTGTGAGTACGCCGAGTGCTATGGTTGCTCCTGGGGGCATCAAGAGCACTACCATAGTCATGGTGATCTCTGCCCCCACTCAGGAAATATACTTGCTTGAATCATCCACAAATGAGCATTTTCAATGTAATATATTCATTGAGACAGGAAGGTACATGTCTTTTGGAAACGAATTTTGACAACATGAATGGAAATAAATAATGTTTCCTTCATATCTCTTTTAAGTAGCAACAAGTTGAAATGCCAAAACACTTGCTTCAGACCAGATAAGAATGGTTTTAAGCCTAGTTCTGTTTCTCACCTTGGGTCTTCAGCACGTCATCCTGCCCGATCCTTTCAGTGATAGTAATGACACTGCTATTCTATGTTCTTTGCCGCTAACAAAGCACTTTTACATGTTGTTTGATTTCAGTCTTGGGATGGTCTACCTAGAGCTTGTTGGTATCTGTCAAACAATAAAACTGGTTTAAGGGATATGCCTCCAAATCCTAATATAGTAAACCTACAGCAGATACTTGTAGGTTCCTTCTAACATGTAGCACAGTGGTAGAGCACTTGTTGAACCTGGGTGAGGCCCTGTTCAATCCCTGGCAGAGAGAGAGAGGGAGAGAGAGAGAGAGAGAGAGAGAGAGAGAGAGAGAGAGAGAGAGAGAGAGAGAGAGAGAGAGAGAGAGAGAGAGAGGTGGGGGGGGAGGGAGGGAGAGAGAGGAAGGAAAGAAGGAAGAAAAGAAGGAAAGAAAGAAAAATCCACAATCTCTTGAGTCAGAATGTGTGTTTTAGCAAGCTCCTGGGCATTCACATATACTTTTAAAGTTGGAGAAGTACTCTAATCTAAGGACAGTTTAAGCCTCTGAGGTACAAACATGAAAGATATTTTAAAATTTTCACTCCTTTCATTGCCTTCAAATCTCTTCTGTCAAATCTCTTTTTCCTTTGAAGTGTTCTCCAGCAGTTCTGATAGATTTTTAGTTACTTTCAGGTTTTTAAAAGTTTAAATATAGTCTAGTCCATTTTGAAGTTTCAGATTCATATGGATATAAAACCTTTCCTTTCCTCCAGCCCAGCTTGGTTCCTTAAGCTTTTTTTTTTTCTTTGCCTGTTCATCCACTTGTTCTTCTACTGAATGAACCGCTTCCAAGCCCTAACCTGTAGTAGTGGATCATGATGATGTTCACTTTTCAGAATTAGGAATTCAGTTGCCCCCCTCAGACTTCAATGAAATGCAGGAATAAAACCCAAGCACACACACCCTATATAAAACGGTGAAGCAGTGAATGAGGAATCTCCAGGTTATTGACCCAAGGGTGATTGCATGGTTGTCTTTGTCATAAATCAAATTTGATGAAGTATGAGACTATACTTCATTTAAAAGAGATATTTTTAAAGCTCTCATTCTAGACTTTTATTTAAATTTCTCAATATTCTTTGGCTAGGAAAGCAAGAGTTAGCTATATTCCCTGGGAGCCAAATGACTGCCTTTCGATGTTTAAAATGAAACTGCATTCAAGACCATGGGGCTGTGTTCCTTAGCATTACCAGGGACTGTGTACTTCTGAGTCTCTGTCTATCTGATACTGGGCATCTAACTCCTTATCCTCATCCCTGAAGTGGAAGTTTTACTTTAGTTCTTCTGCTACCTCCTCCCTGTCTTGTTTGTTTTCACTTTAATGTGATAAGAAAAGGCAGCTTTTGTCTTTATTTCTGGTTAACCATCTTTATGTACATTCATTAACAGCTTCCCTTTCCAGTTACTATGTTGTAATTTGTTATTTTGGAGTGAAAACTAACTCCCAGTTTTTACTTTAATATATTTGGATTGTTAATCTTTATCTTATAGGTCCTGAGCCAGACAAGGTATTTTCCTAGGCTGCATCATTCTGAGAAGGCATAGCCTCTGTGTATGTGTGTGTGTGTGTGTGTGTGTGTGTGTGGTGACTTGTAGTTCTGTGAGTAGAAAGGGCAGGAACGGAGAAACATTTCAAGAGCATCTGCAAGGACATTATGCTGGGCACTCCTACTGCTTCACCTTGTCTTCACAACAGTGCTGTGAGGCAAGTATGATTATGTCCAGCTTACAAGCTGTGAACTGAAGCTTGGGGACAGTTAACAATTCATTGTACTTCACAAGCTACTGAAATGAAGGAAGGGGAGCAGGTGAAGAGAGATGTCATAGAAAGTACGTGTTCCACTGTGCTCTTCTGGTTGTTTTTTGGAATTAATAGTGCGTAAATTGGAGACAGTTACCTTTATTTACAGAACTGATATATTTTTTTATTTGGGTCTATAAAGTTGCTAAGGCAAATGTTGATAAAGCTTTAGCCTGTCATTCCTGTTTTGTCTAAACCTGAGGTTCAGCACTGGTATATGCATGCCAGAACTGACCCAGTGTCTCTATGAATTGCCCTTTCGGTTTGTATTTTGTGACTGAATAACACTACCAAACTGTAACATAATCTGCTTCTAAAGAATGTGTTGTTCTTCCTTTCAGAAAAGCTTTACTTTCCAGAAATGCACTCCAATCCCGCCCCCACACTTGCCTAGCATATGTGAGGCACTGGGTTCAATCCTCAGCACCACATATAAATAAATAAAATAAAGGTATTATGTCCATCGACAACTAAAAATATTTTTTAATAAGAATAGAAACAACCAACATAGGAACTACAACATTATTATTTTCCTTGATCATACCCCCTTCTCCACCTCCAATACATTCTAAATCAAAGCCAAATAGATGCAGCTGTGAAGGACCCTATGTGCTCAGCACCCACAATCAGCAGATTCTGTGCTCCCCTTCAGGTCACTGACGCTTCCTAATGTCAGCAGGAACCTCACACTCTTGGAAGGCCTGTGTTTCTAAACTTGATAGTCAGACAACTGATATTATGAATCTATTTCCTTGATTGTTGCATAAAATTCTTGTCGTGTCTCTCTGTAGTTAGCTTGGTGGCTATAGGTAGAGAAGCCCTGGGTACTTTGCTACTGCAGAAAGGGGTTGGGATTGCCCTGAAGCAAGACCAGCCAGAAATAAGTCTTTATCAGCCTCTTTAATTTTCTTTCTTTCTCTTTCTCTCTCTCTTCTTTTTCCACTGAAATTTAAAACACTATTTGATGTTGGATACAAAGCCAAGACCCTTTTCTGGAACCCAGTAACACTCATAGTTGTCTTTTATTTTTCAGACAAGATGTAATTAGACTTCCTCTGCAATTTACCAAGTGATGTAGGATATGTGATTTAAAAAAAAAAAGCTGAAGACAAGAGTATTTTTAAATAGTTTGATTTTCCTCCAAGTATTAAAGTAATACATGCTCATTGAAAACAATTTGGAAAATGAAGAAAAATGTGATGAGATTAAAAATAACATGGGCAAAATGATTATTAACTTTTTGATGTTAATTTCCCATTACACTAACACACTTTTTTGTAGTTATCTTTTTTGCAAAAGTTTGATGACATCAGTTCCTGGAGTGTAAACACAAAGGAATTTTCTCTTTTTCAATTTTTTTTCTTTTAAAGTAGAATATTATATATGCACAAAAGAGAATAACACTATAGTCAAGAGACAGATTGTTACAGAGACAGATCGTGTAGATTCTGGTCTTGATCCTGCTATTTGCTGGCCTGGAAATTTGGGCAATTTACTTAATCTTTCTGTGCCTCAGTTTCCCAAATACAAAATGGGATAAAATAGTATCATTCATAGGTTTATTGTTAGAATTAAATAGTAATGTGTAAGCTCATTTTAAAAAATGAAAATAACATATATGTAAAATAAAAAGAATAAAAACAAGGGCTGGGGTTGTAGCTCAGTGATAGAGCACTTGCCTAGCATGTATGAAGCAATGGGTACAATTCTCAGCACCACATATAAGTAAATAAAATAAAGGTATTATGTCCCTCAACAAAATATTTTTGTATTTTTGAAAAAGAATAAAAACAAACACAACCAATATAGGAACTACAACATTATTCTTTTTGCTTGTGTTTTATTCCTTGATCATACCCCCTTCCCCTCCTCCAATTCCTCCTATATCATCATTTAACTTTACATATTTTTGAACTTCATATGATTAATGTCATGGTAACTTAACATTATGTTTGTGAGAATTATTCAAGGTGATTTTTTAATGCTGATAACATTCCATCTTATGAATAAATCACAATTCTTTATCCCTTTGGGTTGTTTTCAGATTGGGGTGATTACAAGGAATTCTGCTGTTGACATTCATATACCTGTCTCTTGGTGTACATGTCACAGTTTGTGATGGTGGTCTTTTCCTTTTTTAAAGGACTCTGATTGCTGAGTAATAGTGTGTGTATGGATTCAACTTTACTAGATAATGGTGAATTGTTTTTCAAAATGGTTGTATTGGTGTTCATAGACCCAAGCCAGAAATGTATGAGATGAAGTCTGTAAGCAGTTTAACTGCTACTCCTGTAGAGAGATGTGTTTTTTCTTTTTTATTGCTTTGAGATATTCTCTGGTCCTTACAGGTCTGAAATTTTATTTTAATATGTCTACGTGTGTATTTCTTTTTATACATCTTTCTTGGCATATTCTGTGTTTTCCTGTATCAATGAATTCATGTCTTTCATCAATTCTAGAAAAACTTTGGCCATTAATTATTTGTGTGTGTGTGTGTAATACTGATTGTTATTTTTTCTGCTTCCTAAATCTGAGAATTTGTGTATTTCATCCATTATGAGAAGCTCTTAGGCATTATTTCTTCTCATGTTGTTTCTCCCTCATCCTCATGATCATATCTTTCTGAGATTCCTATTATAGGTGTTAGTCCTTTATTTTTATCCTTAATCCTTGAGGTGACCTTTTATTTGTATTTTTAAAATATGTTTTACTTTTTGGGGGTCTCTTTCCCTTGCAGTCTGGTTCCCCCACTTCAGGTTCTAGTTCCCTGATTTGTTATAATAAAACCTGTGTTTTATTAGCTAGTTGACATGTCCAATAATTTTTTTCATCTGAATCATAGTTTTGTTTTCAGGAAGTTCTGCTTGGTTCTTTATAAATCTGCTTCCATTTTCATAGTCACATGTTCTTGCCATATGTATTCGGTTTCCTTGGTAATCTGTTTAAATAACCATATATATATATATATATATATATATATATATATATATATATATATATATATTTTTTTTTAATCCCAGTGATACCAATGTATAAATTCTGGGCAAGTCTGGGCAGCTGTTCTGCTCACTCTCACATGATGTCTTGCTTTCTTATATAATTTAAAATTGCAGAATATTCAGTGAATTTTTGGAATAATGTTGTTGGGACTTTATCTGTAGGAAGGTTTGGTTGGAAGGTACATCTCTCTGTAGAGGGCTTAGGTTTGTTTCTAAGGTACTGCTTTAAATTAATTTGTTAGCTTTGAATATTTGGAGGGAGGTGGACAGAGAGAGAAGGGGTCATGCAGAGAGTACAAATTGACCTGAAACCCAAAGGGGGGACATGATTTCTGATTACAGATTGTCAAGAGACTATCTTTTATTCAATATCACTTCAAGAGGGACAGTTTCTTTGCTGTTGCTTTGTAGGGTAAGCTTTCTTTCTATTTAATCCATAGACTTTGGAGATCCAGGGTTCATGCCATTGCCCCTATGTCTGTCAAGTGCCTCCTGATGTCTCACTTGATATACCCCCTAAGACCTTTTCTTCTGAGGCCTCTTCCCCACCCCATAGTTCCCAGAGGCTTTTAAAACCAAAACTAGATTATTAGCACTGAAACACACGAACACACGCATGCATGCGCACACACATGACCATAACTATTTTTAAAAATATTTTTAGATGTTAATGAACCTTTATTTTATTCATTTATTTATACGCAGAGCTGAGAATTGAATCGAGTGCCTCATACATGCTAGGCAAGTGCTCTACCACTGAGCCACAACCCCAGCCGCCCCCCACCAAACATAACTATTGATTTCATTTCTGGCTCAACATTTTTGGATTATTGTTTTCCATTTAATATTATTCTCAGACAGTTCCCTTTTAATAACTTATAGCTCTATTTTTATAAACATTTTCATACTTCACCTAGAATGTTTAGGTGTCTAGTTGGGTTTCAGAATATGTAGTCTATTGCTGCAAAGGGAAATTCTGAGCACTCAAAAACTATAAATATGCAATTTTAAACAACACTGGAAACAGTATTGGTCTGATATTGGTAAATAATTAGAGATGAGGGAATGCTTGCCTTGGGGTAGATTGAAAGCATTAGTGTTCTCACCCATCCAAGAGCCTGTTCAAATTACTGAGTCACTAGGATCAGGGGTAAGGCCATGATGACTTTGTGAGACTCCCAGATTGCTTTACTTTCTAAAATCTTGTCTCCATTTTCTTAATTTGGTCTTTCCTGTTCTTAACTGGAATCATCCACCCTCATTTAATAATTTCCCAATGTAAATTCAGTGTTCTTGTTGAGAATATTTATAATGAAGTTATTATTTTTTTTCATTTTTCTATCCACTAGACTGTAAACCAGGTTCCCAAGTGTAAATGTGCTACAGCTCTCTAGGATTTATTTTGTTTGCTAAATATCCTTCCTTCCTCCCTTCCTCCCTCCCTCTCTCTTTCTCTCTTTCTTTCTTTCTTTCTTTCTTTCTCTCTCTCTTTTTTCTTCTGACTACAAATATCCCAATGCATAAATTGTCTTTTGATAATACAACATGCAGATATATTCTATTCACTTTCTATCAATCATGCTGTATTGATGATATGTTTTTAGTGCCACTTACAGTGCAAGTGAGAAAGTCCACAAACTTTCACTGGTGAGATACTATAGCCCAGCTTTTCGGAAAGCGTCGCTCAAAAGCAGCTTTTATGTAATTGTTGGGTTTTGCTAGTGTTTAAAATGATACAGAGATGTTAGGATGGTCTTTTCATCCATTTCCCAATACTGACCTGGTCTAGTATTTATCTTCAACTAGGCCTTAACTGGGAGAGAGACAGGAAAGGGGAATAAGGCAGGTAATCCTACATCCTAGATGTTAATTCCTGATATCTGTACCACTCCATGCCCAGATCCTCAGTAAATATTCTATATCTAAAGCTGCACAGTTTTTGTTCTTAGAAATGGAAATAAGCATGGTTTTCAATACTCCTTGGTAGATTGAGATGTCCGAGATTTTTAAGTGACAGGAGATCAGGTATCCCACCTCTGCAGCTATAGCTCTTTATACTCACCTGTCTAAGGTATCAGCCCACACTCCTCCTGCACATAAAAAAACCAGCCTTGCCCAACTTGAAGAAAAGGAAATGTCTTGGGAGTCCACAAGGAGAACATAGAATTTACAGGATGACTATGGGACCAACTTGAATATGGGAAGGAATCAGTAAGCCAGAAACAGGGACAACAGGTATTTGCTTGCAGCAGGACCAATCTGGTCAGGGAGACAGGGATCAAATCAAACCCTAGCCTTTTAAGTCTTTTAGGCACTGTGCTTAGGAGTTGAGTCTCAGACAGGTATTTTCTTGATCAGGCTGGAGTCATCACATGGCTGCCCCTTGCAATGAAAAGTCAGAAAACTGGATTCCAGGCGTTTTCAGATTACATCCAGTCAAAGTAACTTCTAGAAAGAAATTTGTTGTGTGCTTGGAAGCACAGTATGTTTCTTATAGTGACAGATGTCCACCTCAGGTTAACTGTGTACACTGGAGTGCTTTAGGCTTAATATCAAATATACCAAATAATATCAAAGGCAGCTTAATATCAAATCAGACTAGCCAATCTATTCTGCCATCTATCATTCTCTAAATGTTCCTGGTGTCTGTTAGTAATTTCAAGTGTATATTCTCTTCCTCTTATTTCTTTTACCCTTTACTGATTTCAGTTCATACTATTTCCTATGCAAAAAATTATGAAGATGATTTTCTTTAAACATTACATGTCTGTATATACCAAAATCAATAGGAAAATTTGCTTGGAAGGCAATGGAATAAAGAATCTGTTCAGCCTAATGATTTTTACTGAGTTAATTTTCCCTTCTTGCTTTGGCTTATATATCAGATCAATATAGGACTGAAGACAGGTGTTATGATTTGGATTTGAGGTGCTCCCTAAAATCTCCCATGTGAGACAATGCAAAAAGGTTCAGAGAATAAATGGTTGGATTATAAGAGCCTTAATCCAATCAGTGAATTAATCACCTATGGGATTAATTGAGTAGTAACTGAAGGCAGTTTGGGTGTGGCTGGAGGAGGTGGGGCATTGGGGGCGTGGCTTTGGGGTATATATATTTTGTATCTGGCAAGTGGAGATCCCTCTCTCTCTCTGCTTTCTGATCATCATGTGAGCTGCTTCCCTCCACCACACTCTTCTGCCATGACGTTCAGCCTTACCTTGAGCCCAGAGGAATGGAGCCAGCTATCAGCTGACTGAGATTTCTAAAATCGTGAGCCCCTAAATAAACTTTTCTTCCCCTAAAATTGGTTCTAGTCAGATATTTTAGATGCAACAGTGAAAAAGCTGACTAAAACAGCAGGCTATCCTTTATTAGCAAGATAAGCAGTCTGGGCTGTGTGGCCAGATTCCCTGCCTTCTAGCTTTCTGATATTTTGTGTTATAGATAATAAGTTTAATTCCTGACATCTGTACCACTCCATGCCCAGATTCTCAATAAATATTCTATATCTAAAGCTGCACAGTTTTTATTCTTAGAAATGGAAATAAGCAAGAAGATTTCTCCTGCCTAAGAATACATATGAGCAGAAAACTCATTACTTGTACTCACTTTGAAACCTGCAGACACCTTCTTTGAGGTCTTTCTAATTGCTGACTGTGAGCTTATTCACACCCTCTCTGTGCTCTGATTTCTACTTCTGTTATGGCACCTATTTCGCCACATGGCATCTTGTTGCTGTGGGCTTATCTTGCATTTGAAGCAAGGGATTTGTTTCATTTTTATAACCTTAGTGTTTAGCAAAGCATTCTATACATAACTCAATAAATATCTGTTAAATTGAAATGATACTTAAGCTAGGTGTGATAGCACTTGCCTATTGTCCCAGCTACTTGGGAGCCTGGGGTAAGAGGATCATTGGAGCCCAGGAGATTAAGACCAGCCTGGGCAATACAGCAAGACCTTGTCTCATTTAAAAAAATGATAATAATAATAATAAAAGAAAGGAAGAAAGAAAAGAAAAAAGATTCACTTGGTAATTGGAGTTATTACCTTTATACATGTTTAATATCTACTCTAATATGAACAAACTCAGATAAAAGCAAGCTTCATTAACAAAGCATTCTATGATAAATTCAGATGACTTGTTGCTTGCTCTGGGGACAGAAGACTGATAACAACATTCAGGTGGTGTCTTCCTTCTGCTCCACATGTCATTACATGAAATATTGAGGTGCTTTGCTTGGATCTTTTGAAATGGCAATTTGGTCATTGGAGTGATACACTATGCCAAACTATTTGCAACAGGCTGAGCATAGATGCTGAATTTTAGTAAGCTATGGGTTGCTCCTCATCAAGGCCTGTTGATAACTTTTAGTAAATGTGTCTGAAGTTTCATTTGGGCTAGGTTCTCTAGAAAAATTGACATTGAGCATTTTTTCATATACCTGTGACCATTTTATGTCTTCCTTGGAGAAATGTCTACTGCTCTGCTTGGGCTTGTTCCACTAGGATGCTTTCTTCTACCTGCAGAGCCCTAGTTACTAATCACTGAGATTTCTTGTTCTTAACCTACGTACTTTTCAAGAATAGCCTTTAAGTACTGAGTATTGGATTATGCCAGTAAGAGGTTTTCCTTTTCTCTAACATGCACTATAAAGTACTGCCTTCTACTTTACTTGGAAATTGCTGTGTGAAGCAATTCTCTGTTTCTCTCTCTGCTCTGGGTGTTGGCTATATTTCTTCCTGCAGGCATCACTGCCCTTTTATACTTTTTACTGATGGTAAGGACATTTTAAAATTTGGAACAAAAATAATTACTATCTTAAAATTTGAACCAACACATTTTCCTCTTTAGGATCAATGTGGTAGCCGTGGTATTTCCCACATAAATATCATCAAACAGCCCACCCTACAGTAACCTAGGAATTTATCAATCACCTCAAGTCCAGAGGCATGTGGCCCACCCACTTGCATTCCAGTAATAATTGCTAGCTTTATAGTTCACAATTCTTGCTTTCATGTTATTGTCTGAGGCAGCCCGTGGTGCCTAAGGATAAGGCAGTTGTGTACTCAATGTCTCCTTTGCCCGCCTAGCACAGGATTTATGGTACAACACCAGCAAGCTGGCAGCCATAATGAATTTTAGCTTTTCACTTTCCACCATACTGAGCCTATGATTTAGCGTCAGCAGATGCAATTAACAAGAGATCTACCCTCTTAACACATTTTTAAATGTATAACATGATATTGTTGATTACAGGGACAATGTCATACAGATGATCTCTAGAACTGATTATTGATCTGAAAGGTTTTATGCCCACTAATTAATAACTCTTCATCTCCTTCTCTCTGTTCCCTGGTGACTACCACTGCACTCTTTGATTCTATGAATTTGGTTATTTTAGATGCCTCCTAGAAATGAAATCATGAAATATTTGTCCTTCTGTGGTTAGTTTATTTCCTTTAGCATAATGTCCTCCAGGTAGTTACATATGGCAGGATTTCCTTCTTTTTAAGGGCTAAATAATATGCTACTCTATGTTTATACAGGTTGAGATTCCTATCTGAAATTCCAAAATGCTGCAAAATTCAAAAGTTTTTGAGTGCCAGCGTGATGCTACAAGTGTAAAATTTTATGCCTGACCTTATGTGACAGGCTGAAGTCAAAACACAGTGCACTAAAAATATTGTATAAAATTACCTTTAGGCTAGTGCATAAGGTCTATATGAAACAGAAATGAATTTTGTAGTTAGGCTTGAATGCCATCCTCACAATATCTCATGATGTAAGTATTGTATAAATATTTTAACATCTGAAAAAAGTCTGAAACACATCTCACTCCAAGCATTTTAGATAAGGGGTAACCTGCAACACATTATCTTTACCCATTAATCAGTCAGTGGATGTTGAGTTTCTTTCCATATCTTGTCTATTGTGGATAGTACTCCACTGAACATAGGAGGGCTGATATTGCTTTAAAAATATTAGAATCTTTTTGGATATATACCCAGAAGTTGAATTGCTGGGTCACATGCTAGTTTCATTTTTAATTTTTTTGAGGAATCTCCATACCATTTTCCACAGCAGCTGCAGCATTTTGCATTTCCACAAGCTGTGTGCAAAGAGTCCAATTTCTTCACAACCTTGCCTACATTTACTGTTTTATTGATGGTGGTGTGTTCATAATAGCCATTCTAACTGGAGGAAGGTGATATGCCATTGTGGTTTTGACTCACATTTCCCTGATGACTAGTGATATTGAACATTTTTCATATGCCAATTGACCCTGTATGGGTTTTTTTGAGAAATGTCTGCTAAAGTTCTTAATCCATTTTAAAATCAGATTATTAGTTGTTTTCCTATTGAATTATAGGAAGTGCTTACATATTTTCAAAATTAACCTCTTGTCAGACTCGTGGCTTGCAAATATTTTCTCCTATACCATAGGTTGTCTTTTCACTCTGTTGATTACTTCCTTTGTTCTGAAGATTTTTTTACATAGCTCTCCTTCTGAATTTTATTTTCACTGCCTATGCTTTTGGTATACACCATCACTCTCAGGACAGCCCTGGAGACACTCACCCATGAAATCATTGCAGAACTGATGTCATACTAATTTCCCCCCTGTCTTCCTCTAGGAGTTTTTACAGTTTCAGGGCTTACTTTAAAGTATTTAATACATTTTGAATTGATTTTGGGGGGTGGGTACTGAGGGTTCAATCCAAGGGGTGATTTATCACTGAGCTATACCAGCCCTTTTAATTAATTGATTTATTTTATTTTAAGACAGGGCTTTGCTAAGTTGCTGAGGCTGGCTTTCTAACTTTTATTCTCCTGCCTCAGCCTCCTGAGTCACTAGGATAACAGGCAAGCATCACTGTGATTTTTGTGTATGGCCTAAGGGTCCAATATTACCCTACTGCACATTTCTTAATGCAGTTAATTGAAGGGATATTGTTGGCCTGTTGTATATTCTTTGTACCTTGGTTAAAGATCGGCTGACCAGATATGAGTGTATTTATTTCTGAGTTTTCTATTCTTTTCCATTGGTATATATTTCTGTCTTTATGCCAGCACCATGCTATTTTGATTACTGTAGCTTTGTAATGTATTTTAAAACCGGAAAGTGGGATGCCTCCAGCTTTATTCTTTCTCAAGATTGATATGGTTGTTCATGGTCTTTTGTGATCCCATGAGAATTAGAGAATTATTTTTTTCTATTTCCATAAAAAATGCCACTGGGATTTTAACAAGGATTGTATTGGATTTGTATATCACTTTGGGCAATATTAACAAAGTCTTTTAAAGAGCGAGACCAGTTAGCATATTCAAACTATGATTTTTAAATGCTTTTGCTAATGTGGGCTGTTTTCTTTTCCCCCAGTTTAGAATTAATCACTCTTTTCTTTTTCTCTCTGGAGAGAGTGTGCGATTTTTATCACACATCATCTATGTAGCTATTACTTATGTTAATGGAGCTTGGACTCCTGCTGTATAAGCATCTGGAACAAGGTGTGGTCCTTATCAGCTCTGTATACACTCTAATGCCTTCCAGCGAGGGATGTTCAATAAATAGCTATTAATAATTCAACTTACAAAAATATGCTTACTTACCCCAAACATTTGAGAACACTTTTATAGCATCATGTTTTCTTGAACCTAAGAACCTGAGGCTGGACATTAGTGTGCTTTGGCACCATCACTGCCCATTGGCTGCCACTTTATACCTGTTGGTCACATAGACCACTTTGTGGAAGAGCAAAATTGTTGTTCTTCTTGGTTATAATGGGCTGGAGTGCTGTTAAATGGTTTAGGATTGTACACAGTAAAACATCAGTTCAGCCTTGGCACCTCCTTCTCCTGGCCAATGAGATTCCCAGGGGCTAAGGAACAAAGTCATGTGGTGAGCAGACTTCTACTCTAAGGTTTAAAGTTGGGCTTGTGCAGATAAATGAATGCAGAAGTTCTAGTCCATTGGCTCAGTTCCAGGACCTTCCTTGACGTCTTGCTTCAGTTTTATCACTAGAGGATGATCCTGAGAATATGATTCCTGCACGCCATGTAAAGCAAAGGGGCACAGGGTCCTTAGTCAACTCCATCAGCCCACAGCAAGTCCTGGCTCAGTTTACCCCTTCTGACACCAGGTTAAGAGGGTTAGAGGAAAGAGAGAGAGAGACAACCCCCCCCACACACACAGAGGGAAGAAAGAGAGAGAGAAGGAGAGAGAGAAAATAAGTCATACTCTTATTATTTTTAAAGATGTCAAATTATTTCATTTACCAGTTATCATGGTTCCTCTGATGTTCAGAAATTTTAACTATTCATGCTAGTATTCTGTCCTCTTGAGTAAGAAAGAGAAAAATGGAAGGAGAATCAAAGACATTTTAGTACCCTTCTTTTTCCACCTTGCCCACCTGCTTAGTGGACGTATTCCACATAGTCGCAGAATGAAGAATAAAACCCGCAAAAAACCTGTTCACACTTTTCCCAAGAAATGTCCAAGGATATAAAGTTTTAGTCCAATTTCCTCTTTCTTCCTTGCCTTCTTAATGTTACACTAAAGTGTTTTTGTGATCAATAGGCTTAGCCTCTAACATCTGCCTGGTAAATCAGTTCTCATCATATAATTTATATTACACCTTTGGAGTCTCTGTAAAAAGAAATGAATCTGAGTTACCTTTGGTTTTACTTTTATTTTTAATCTGAAAAACTAATTTTTATTAGAAGCAGCAGGTAATTTCTCTTATTCTATCTCATGAAAGTCTATCATCTGTAACAGATTTCTCAGTTTTTTTAAGGAGGAAATCCAATTTTGGTGGATATATCAGTGCATAAAAACAAGCAACTCTTTGGTGGCAAATGTAAGCAGAACCTGGTTGGAGAAATGTCACTACTATGATTTCTGCATATATGAGTTCTGTAAGGTGTAAAGATGTTGTTATGAAAGATGTGATATTTTAAGCCTGGGAATGTGGGTGTGTTACCATCGTGGCTAGGCTTAAAATTAACCACAGCCTTGAAGCAGTAATTTGTATATTTAATGTGGGAGATATATTACAGAAATAGATACAGCAAATGGTGAATTTTTACCTATTCTGCTCTTGATGCTACTTCAGAGCACATGAAAATGTTTATTACAATATCAAGCACATAGGGGCTAAGGTTTGGCCACTGGGAAAAGTTCTGACTTTATTAATATTTCCAAAACAACATGATAATTGCTATTTTCTTGTCCTAGGAAATTTTAACAGCACCATTCTTGATTTATTTAATCACTTACCAAAATAATTCATCTTTGTCATCTATGTTTATTATTTTTTGGAAATGACTCTTTAACAATGAGACCAGAATGTAGCAGGAGTCTTTAAGCCATACATTAAAAACATCCTTTGTTCCCTGATTCTCTGATTTTACTTCTGAGGGAACTGAGACTCTTGACATAGAAAGCGAGATGTTAAAAAAAAAAAAAAAAGACATGTTCCAGGGGCTGGGGAAGTAGTTCAGTGGTACAGGGCTTGCTATCATGTGCTAGGCCTTGAGTTTAATCTCCAGCACAGCAAAAATTAACAAACCAATAACAACAACAAAAAACCTTTCCAAGTGTACATTGTCTAGAACAGATTTAACAAGGAGGTTTATATAACACTGGCTCGAGGTTGGATTATTCCCAGGGTTATAGAACTGTATTGAATTCCTTCTAGTAATTATTTATATTAGTTAACATCATATGTTTAGAGCATTGTGAGGTCATTTTATATCAGAAAAATAATGGTAAGATATTAAGAAATCACCAACTTCAGAAAATATACCAACAGTTTTACCAGAACTCACCAGTCTTACCAGTCTGTATTTCCAGATGTTTTCAGATAGCTCCATTGAGTCTTTTAGTAGTTTGTTAAGAAAAATTAAAAACCACTTTGTTTTCATTAATATAAAATTATCAAGTAAGATTGGTTATTTCGTTTATCATATAGCATTTTCTCTAAATTATGCTAATGGTCAAGTTTATACCCTCTTTTAAAATTGTTCCTAAATACCTAAGTCATAATTACTTCAAAAGGAAAATATGAGTTTATATGTTAAAAGTAATCAGAAAACTGATATTTAATTGTAAGAAAGCAATTTAATTAATATGTGAGTATTCAAAAATGGATAATCTATTTTAACTGACATTTATGGTAAGACACAAGAATGTTCTTATTCTGAGAACTATGAAGTCTACCAGGGTAGGGAAAACTTATCCGAAAGTGAAATTACCTGCAATCCAGGGAAGAAAACAAACCTACAAATTTGGGTGAACAAGTAACAAATAACTAATTGGGAACAAAAAATATTTGAAATTGAGAAAAGTAATGAACTGATTGCTGATTTCTCTTCATGAACAGAATTAAAGTAAATCAATTTAAAAATTTTATTACTTTTTTAAAGGAAAGTGCTTTCAAATATTTTAGTGGAGTATATTTTATAAAATACTTTTTAAAATATGAATAAAATACTATCAGTATATAATATTTTGATACATTTATAATTTTGCTAATATAAATAATTAAATTACATTATTAAATATATTATTATTTATTAATTACATATTATTCTTTTTTTCATATTTAATAGCAACTTTATTCAATGTACATTCAATATACTCTTAATTAATACTTAATGCTGATCATTTTATCTGATAGAAATTTGAATATAGAGATTTAATTTGCAGTAATTTCTAAATTTTTAATATGACTACAAAAAGAATTAGACACATATTGGAATGAAATAACCAGAAATTATCAGTTACACCTGTGGATAATTTAAATACAAGACTTTCACAGTGTGAGTGACTATGAATGTACAAATTTCAAAGTGATGAAATAGCCATACTACCTACAAAAGCTCTAAGAGAAAATTAATCCTTGCATTTTCTCAAATCTCATGAATTCTAGTATTTCTTAGCTTGTGACCACAAATGCTTTTCTTCTGAGTTGATGGAACACTAAAAACACAGAAAAGAGATAAGCCCTCTCACAGGGAAGATGGTAGTAACATAGTGAGTAACTACCCTAAATTTTTTTTTTAGTCCTGGATGGACACATGCCTTTATTGAATTTATTTATTTTATATGGTGCTAGGAGTGAACCTAGTACCTCACATATGCTAGGTAAGTGCTCTACCACTGAACTACAACCCTAGCCCTTATTAATTACATATTATTTTTAATTATTCATATTATATTTGAGGGCAGATAAGCTTATAAATTCAATAGTAATTACAATCCTATGTGTATAAAATTACTGAGATAAATTGAAATTAATTGGAATAAGTTTATAGTCTTTGAAAATTCTGGGATTTACCAGTATGAATGACTAGAAATACGTGATATGTTAAACACAATAAGACTAAAATTCTATTCATTGTCTATATTATAGTCTTTGTTTTTACTTAAAATCTTTAATGATTTCACAAAGGGGTCAATACATAGCACACATTCAATATTCTTAATGTTTTACTTTTTTTTTTTTTAGTACTTTATAAAAAAACAGCCTGAATCATTACCAAGCTGTCTGTTAAATCCCCCTTTTTCAGTTGATCATAATATAACTCAGTACTGGGATCTACAGAATTTCCTAAACAGCTTATGTTCATTGTCCTGTTGAGAAGTTTATATGATGAGTTGCCCGTGTGGGAGTGTATCTGTGAGTGAAGTTCCCCAGTTTTATCAGTGTTAGTTTGCCTTTTGGAGAATAAATCCTTCAGAGTTATATGGCTTCTCATGCTATTTGCTCTACTTCTCACTTAAAAAAAAAATTTTGCGTGTGTGGTTTGAGGAATCTGTTCAGTGGTATGTTTGTTAGATCAGCTGGCCTTGGCATGACAATGAATACAAAGTCATGCAAACAGATGGAGAAATTTAATTTTCAGTGAAGAAAGAACTCCATAGTAACATGTGAGTGAAATATATGTCTGATCACATTAATTGGGCTGCTGTTGTTACAAACCAAATATACACATAAGTGTCTTCTGTAGAAGGTCATTTAAAATACATGCTGCTCATCTAATTCCTTAAAATATTTTCTCTTTGTGAATGAAGAATATTTTTTTACTTTATTTTAGAAATTGCATGTGAAAGTGTGTGTGTATGTGTGTATGTGTGTGTGTGTGTGTGTGTGTGTACTTAGCAAGTAGGATGGCTTTTGACAAGGTTTGATAATCTTTATTTGATAAGTCAAGTCACATTTAACAATGTTTTACTCGTACTTCCAAAAGTAGAGATCAGTCTTTCAGAAACCATGTTTCGGGACTTAGATTATGAATTCAGCAGTCATGAAGGGGTGTGAAAGCATGATTCCACATGGCCTAGGCTGTTGCAGGAAGTGCTGGTGCTAAATATACCTCAGTGGGAGCTAGGCAGAACATCAAAAACCTGGCGAGGATCAAGATAAAAATAACAATCCTGTTAGCCCCCTCTCTCTGGAAGAGAGGCAGCCTCCGAGCTCAAATCATGTGTTTTTGTGAAACTATATGAAGGTTGAGCATTCCTAATTAAAAAATCTGAAATCTAAAATGCTCCAGAATTCAAACATTTTTTAGCACTGAGATGGTACCACAAGTATAAAATTCCACACCATGAGACTTTGTTCATGCACAAAATTATTAAAAATATTGTAATTACTTTCGGGAAACGTGTATAAGATATATGTGTATCATTAAGGAATTTTATTTTTAGAATTGGGTCACATGCCTAAGATAACTCATTATGTACATACAGTTCTCTCAAAAGCCAAAAAAAAAAAAAAATCTGGAATTTGAAATACTTCTGATCCCAGGCATTTCAGATAAGCCTGTGCAGTGATGATTAAAAGACACAATAGTGATATGAAGGCAGGAAAAGATTCTGAACTACTCTCCTAAGCATGAAAATAATTAAACTGTACTATATGTTATTAGTTGGGTCTTATTAATATAATTGCTTGACCTTGATAATCAGAACATACAGTTTATATGGTTACTTTCGGCAATGGAATTATGTGTTTTAACCAAATTGCCCCTTTTCCCAACCATTTTGGATAAATGAGTATATGACACTTTGCATTTGTACAAACACAACACGTGACCTTTCTTTCACATGATCCTAAGTAAGTTAGTGAGACCCTGTCTCAAAACATAAACGGGGCTAGGGATGTGGCTCAGTGGGTGACCCCCCTGGGTTCAATCCCTAGTACAAAAAAAAAAATCAAAACCAAACCAAACAAAAACAAAAACCCTTTAGTTTAGCAGTATTTCAAGGCCGATGTTTTTTGAATTTAGTAGTCAAAATATCTGCTTGAGTCAAACAGGAATCTTTCTTGATGGGCATCTCCAATGTGTCAGTCTGTGTGACTTTGATGCCCATAATTGGTTGAGAAGACCACTTTCCTTTTCCCATTCTAATCAAGGTGGCTAACCAACACAGAACTGAGTAAATATTATTTATGTTCTGTGGATTTGCATAGTTTGGACACTTCATATTGGATTAGATATTATATATCTCCTTAAAATCATTTCAGTAGTCTCTTATCAGTTATTCTCAAGTACAGTTGCTCCAGAGTTCAAAGATAATATGGAGGATAATGAATTTTGATCTAGGATGATGGCATTGTTATCCTTTTGTCCCAGGTTGACCTGAAGATCTCCCAGTTTTCCACTGGAGATGATGAAGGATCCTTGTGACATATGGTTTGGTACAATCAAATGAATTTAATACACTTAGTTTTCTCATCTGTAAAATGGAGATATCAACTTTGTATTGCTGCTGAGAGGGTTAAGTGACATATTTAGGTAAAATACTTAGATGTCCACCACTGCATAAAATGTTATGTTCATTTTCCATATTTTGGGAGCCACAGTGGGAGTTTTGATTTTTTTAAGTTTTTTAAGTTGTTGATGGACTTTTAAAGATCTTTTGTTTGTTTGTTTATTTAGTTTGTTTATGTGCTGCTGGGGATCGAATCCAGTGCCTCATGCATGCTAAGGAAGCACTCTACCACTGAGCCACAACCCCAGCCCCGCCCCCCAGAGTATTGATATTTTGTGGCATATTGCCATTGTGTTTGCTTAGGAATCTAATCTTTTGCTTGGTTTACATTTTACATTTTTGTTTTACCCAAACATATTGCTTCTTTCTGGTTATTTCTTGGCAGTCTTCATTTTCTGCATTAGTTTTTTGTGGGCATCACGATTTCTTCAGCTTTAGCTTACTTATGGACTGTCATAGTTGCTGGGATCTACTTTAATTTTCTTACTCTACATATATTTGTCTATATCCAATAATGTCATTAATCTAACCTTATGTCTGTGTGCACAAAATTTCAGTTTCAAATCCATTGAGCCAAAACACAATGTTAAAAGTTTAGTAGTTAAGTTTTTGCACCAACATCTGAGATTTTGGTGGGTTTTCCTTCGATTGACTTTTTGTAGGCCATTTAGAATATGCAGAGACTGCTAAATTCTTTGAAAAAACTTTTTCTTTAATCCACAGCAACAATCCTAAGCACTGAAAGTTCTAATGTCCATTTTATACATGAGGAAACCAAAACTTGGAAAGGTTGAGAAGCTTGACTAAAGTGACAGAACAAAGATTTAAATTCTGGTTACCTGATTTTGGTCTTTACTCTCTGTATTACAGTGTAGCCTCTTTTAAAGAAATGTATACATTCTTATATAACCTTTAAAAAATAAACGAATATTCAGAATATGTAATTTCACAAGCCTTTGACATTAGAGGCTCAATGACAGAGTTAGGACATTTTTATGTAACTGCCTTTAAATACACCTCTACTTATTTTCTTTAAGTACTGACAGAATGAGACAATTATTAATCTAATATGTACTATGTCTGTCTTAGTTGGTTTGTGATGCTATAACAAAATACTTGAAACTGAGTAATTATAAAGAATGGAAATTTATTCCTCACTGTTCTGTAGACTAGGAAATCCAAGGTCAAGGCATTAGTAGATTCAGTTCTGGTGAGGGCTGTTCTCTTCTTTCGTGGTATCTTGAACACTGTGACCTCACATGACAGAAGAGATTCGAGAGAATGAACCCATACTCTCAAACCCTTTTATAAGTGCCCTAATACAATCCATGAAGGTTCCACTCTCATGTCTTAATCACCTCTTAAAGGCCCACCTTTCAATATTATCACATTGGCAATTAACTTTCAACATGTTAATTTTGGGGGATACATTCAAATACAGTAATGCCTAAAACCTTTATATGTTACTTAAATATCCAACAATGAAAAGCATAATTCTGGATCAGAAAAGTTTCACAAGTAACAAAAGAAAGCATGTTTTTCCCAAAGAAAATTTCATTGTTTCAGAATTGAGGAAAAATAAGATATTTAAAATTGAAGCAAATATGAATTTTGTAGCACCTTTTTATTCATGGCCTTACTATTTAGTATTCACAGATGCAGGATTTTGTATCTGTAATCAAGAAGGTTATGCTGTTTGTTTAATTTAGCTGAATGGTTTTCAACTTGAATATGTATCTGTCTGAATACAAAGAGGAAGAATAAATTAATAATTAATATTCTACAAACATTTTTATATTATCTCAAATTTTAAAATGTTCTCACCATAAAGAAATAAGTATTGAGGTTCTGGGTGTGTTAATTAGCCTGTTTGATCATTTCATAATGTATACATGTTTCAAAACAACATTATACATATCAATTAAAAATAAAATAAAGTGTCAAAATGTAAAGGCAGTTGTTTAGGCAAATAGGACACTTTGGTGAGAAATTGCAGATTTGAGAGGTTGAGATAAAGTGAAATGTAATAGTTTAGAGCTGGCTTTGGAAAAGCCTAGGTTTAAATCCAACTCTGTTTTAATTTCCTTATGTTTAAAATGCAGGCAATAACACTCACTTCTTGGCTTGACTGACCATGAGAATTAAATAAAATAATCTAATTTAAATTCCAAATTGTCAGGCACATAAGTGTGATCTCTTCATAGACTATACTCCCCAGCACCATGAGCATCTAGGTACATAATTACTTCATTTAGCTCAAGGTAAGCTAGGAACTGGGTGGTTTTGGTATATATATATATATATATATATATATATATATATATATATATATTTTTTTTTTTTTTTTTTTTCATGTGTGATACATTTCACTTTTTGAAAGTACACAGTTAAGTTGTGCAACCATCACCATTATCTAATTTCATAGCATTTTTTGGAGGGGGAGGGCACTGGGGATTGAACCCAGGGGTACTTAACCACTGAACTACATGTCCAACCCTTTTTAATATTTTATTTAGACACACTGTCTTGCTAAGTTGTTTAGGGCCTAGCTAAGTTGCTGAGGCTGGCTTTGAACTCGTCATCCTCCTGCCTCAGGCTCCCAAGCCACAAGATTATAGGTGTGCACTACCACACCTGGTCTCATAATTTTTAAATTTAAAAAATTTTTATGTAAATTTTTTTATCATTCCCTAAAGGAACCATCTACTCATTAGCCATAGCTCCCCATTTTCCCTTTCCCCTAACTTTGGAAAATAGCAATCTACTTCATGTTTCTGTGGATTTGCATAGTTTGGACACTTCATATTGAATGAAATGGCTTTTTGGACCATGTTTTCATTTGCTATGATTTTAAGCTTTATCCATGTTGTGACATGACCAAATAACATGCCATTGTATGAATATGCCACATTTCTGTTTATTCATTCATTGGTGGATGGAGATCTGGGTTGGTTTCATGTTTTAGTTATAATGGATAAGGTTGCTATGAACATCTGTGAGCAAGTTGTTGTGTGGATATAGGTTTTCAATTCTCTTGGGCCTAGAAGGGGAATTACTGAGTCACACGATAATTCTATGTTTAACATTTTGAGGAACTGCCACACTATTTTTCATTATGTCTTCGCTGTTTTACAGTCCCACCATAAACGTGTGAATATTCCAGTTTCTCCACATCTTCACCAACACTTGCTGTTGTCATCTTCTTTATGTTAGCCAGCAGACTGGATGTCAAGTAGTATCTCACTGTGCTTTTGATTTGCATTTCCCTAATCACTAATTATGCTGAGCATGTTTTCATGTGCTTGTTGCTGTTTGTATATCTTCTTTGGAGAAAGGTATATTCAAATCCTTTTTCTGTCTTTTAAAGATAAATTTTATCTTTTTGGACACGTTTAGATTTACAGAAACATTGCAAAGAAAGGATAGACAGTTCCCATAAACACCACACCCGATTTCCTCTAATGTAGTGTCATCTTCATCACATATTAAGAATACATGTTGTTAGGGCTGGAGTTGTGAGCGGTTGCATGGCATGTGTGAGGCCCTGGTTTCAATCCTCAGCACCACATATAAATAAATAAATAAATAAACAAATAAATAAATAAAATAAAAGATCCATTGACAACTAAAACATATTTTAAAAAAAAGAATACATGCTGTCAGTAAGACTTACCATGTTGATGTTAACCCTGATCATCTGGCTAAGGTCATACCAGGTTTCTTCACTGTGAAGATGCTCTGCCCACCCTTTCCCACTCTGCACCTTGCAGACACCAGTATGAGAACCTCACACCTGAGAAGCAGAGAATTACACTCCATGTCTTCAAGCTAGAGGATCTACATAAATTATTTAAATTCTCCTGTACAGAAGACTTGTACTTCATATTATAATCTAATTATACTTTATCTTACTTAATATTTTACTTAGAGACAGGTTGTCACTGAGTTGCTTAGGGTCTCCTTAAGTTGCTGAGCCTGGCTTTGAACCTGCAATACTCTTGTCTCATCCTCCAGAGCTGTTAGGATTACAGATATGTGCCACCATGCCTGGCCTGATCACTCATTTCTTTTTTCTTTTCTTTTTCTTTCTTTTTCTTTTTTGTATTCTTTTTAAATTTTTTGAGCCGAAGGGCAGGTACAAAACTAAGGAATCTAGAACCCACCACTTTTCCTTCTACCTACATTTTCTACTTGGGGATAATGGCTTTACTGAGAGAATCATTAATGTCACATTCAAGCTTAACATCAATTTTTTAATTTAATTTATTTTATTTCATTTTTTACACAAATGAAGCACAACTTTTCATTTCTCTGGTTGTACATGATGTAATCATGTACATCATAAACATACATAGGAATAATAATTTGTGCAATCATACACATACATAGGAATAATAATTTCCATCACATTCCACCATCTCCCCGCCAACCCATACAGCCCCTCTCTCCCCTAGCTCAATCCAAAGTTCCTCCATTCTTCCCTTGCATCCCCCCCCCCCCAATTATAGACCAGCATCCACTTATCAGAGAAAACATTTGGCCTTTGGTTTTGGGGGATTGGCTTACTTTGCCTAGCATGGTACTCTCCAATGCCACCCATTTATCTGTAAATGCCATAATTTCATTCTTCTTTAAGGCTGAGTAATATCTATTGTGTATATATACCACAATTTCTTTATCCACTCATCTATTGAAGGGCATCTGGGCTGTTTCCACAGTTTAGCTGTTGTGAATTGAGCTGCTATAAACATTCAGGTGGTTGTATCATTGTAACATGCTGATTTTAAGTTTTTTGGGTGTAGACTGAGGAGTGTTTCCATTCCATGTAGTTCCATTCCATGTCTTCTAAGGAATCTCCATACTACTTTCCAAAGTGGTTGTACCATTTTGCAGTTGCACCAGGAAATGAATCAGTGTACATTTTCCCCCACATCCTTACCAGCACTTATTGTTGCTTGAACTCTTGATAATTGACATTCTGACTGGAGTGAGATGAAATCTTAGAATAGTTTTGATATGCATTTCTCTGATTACTAGAGATGTTGAACTTTTTTTTCATAAATTTGTTGATCAATTGTATTTCTTCTGTGAAGTGTCTGCTCATTTCCTTAGCCCATTTATTGATTGGGTTATTTGTTTTTTTGGTGTTAAGGTTTTTTTTTTTTTTGAGTTCTTTATATATCTTGGAGATTAGTGCTCTATCTGATGTGCATGTCGTAAAAATTTGCTCCCATTCTGTAGGCTCTCTCGTCACATCATTGATTGTTTCTCTTGCTGAGAAGAAGCTTTTTAGTTTGAATCCATCCCATTGATTCTTGATTTTATTTATTATGCTTTAGGAGTCTTGTTAAGGATGTAACTGAGCACTCATTTCTGAAGTTACTGTGGGACAACACTGTTTTTCTTCTTCTTCCACTTCAGTGAGATTGTTTCATATTTTTGAAATGGAACTGTATGATTTTGTCACATTCTGCATTTCATCCTAAGATTCCTCTGACCTCATAAGTGCCTTACACAGTTATGAAAGCTAGCAACTCCCAAGATCTATAGGGTGAGTCAGTGATCTGGAGACCCAGGAGCTAATGGTACAGTTCCAGTTCAAGGCCAGCATTTGAGATCCAAGAAGGTCCAATGTTTCAGTTCAAGTTCAAAGGTAGAGAAAAAAATCCCATGTTCCAATTTGAAAACTTTAAGGTAGGAAGAATTCTCTCTTGTTTGGGGGGAGGGCCAGCCTTGTTGCTCAATTCAGGCCTTTAGTAGAGCAATGAGGTCTGCCATGTTAGAGAGGGCAGTCTTCTTTACTGATTTAAAGGTTAATCACATCCCAAAACATCCAAAAAAAATGTTTGATTAAATATCTGTGCATCCCATGGTCCTGTCAGGTTGACACATGAAATTAACCATCACATATGGTAAAACTATTTTTAACTTTATAAGAAACTACCAGATGGTGGCATCTTCACCAGCATTTATAAGAAACTACCAGATGGTGGCATCTTCACCAGCATTTGGTACTGTCAGTGCTTTGGATTTTAGCCATTATAATAGGAGTATATGGTCTCTTATTGTAGTTTTAACTTTCAGTTCCCTAATAACAAATGACATGAACCTTCTTTTGATGTTTCTTTTTTATCTGGATTTCTTCTTTTAGTAAGATGTCTGTTATGGTCTGGATGTGAGATGTCTCCCAAAACTCATGTGTGAGACAGTGTAAGAAGGTTCAAAGGAGAAATGATTGGGTTTTGAGAATCTTAACCCAATCAGTGAATTAATCACCTAATGGGATTAATTGAGTGGTAACTGAAGTCAGGTTTGCTATGATTTGAATATGTCTACCAAATTTTATATGTTGAAAACTTAATTCTTAAAAGTCATGTTAATGTTATATGAGAAGGAAGGCCTCTAGGAGGTTATTGAGTCATGAAGAATCTGCTGTCATGAATGGATAAACCCGTTAAAGGATTAAAATAGTTTATCATTGGAGTGGCTTTGTTATAAAAGCAAGCTATCTTTTTTTTTTTTGCTTTTTTTTTTATTGGTTGTTCAAAACATTACAAAGCTCATGACATATCATCTTCCATACATTTGATTCAAGTGGGTTATGAACTCCCATTTTTTACCCCAAATACAAGTTGCAGAATCACATCGGTTACTCATCCACATTTTTACATAATACCATATTAATGACTGTTGTATTCTGCTACCTTTCCTATCCCCTTCTATCCCCCCTCCCCTTCCCTCTCATCTTCCCTCTCTACCCCATCTGCTGTTGTTTAATTCTCTCCCTTGTTTTTTTTTCCCTTTCCCCTCACAAACTCTTATATGCAATTTTGTGTAACAATGAGGGTCTCCTTCCATTTCCATAGTTTCCCTTCTTTCTCCCTTTCTCTCCCCCCACTCGTCTCTTTTTAATGTTAATCTTTTCCTCATGCTCTTCTTCCCTGTTCTGATCTTAGTTGCTCTCTTTATATCAAAGAAGACATTTGGCATTTGTTTTTTAAGGATTGGCTAGCTTCACTTAGCATAATCTGCTCTAATGCCATCCATTTCCCTGCAAAATCCATGATTTTGTCATTTTTTAGTGCTGCGTAATACTCCATTGTGTATAGATGCCACAGTTTTTTAATCCATTCATCTATTGAAGGGCATCTAGGTTGATTCCACAGTCTAGCTATTGTGAATTGTGCTGCTATGATCATTGATGTGGCAGTATCCCTATAGTATGCTCTTTTAAGGTCCTCAGGGAATAGACCGAGAAGGGCAATAGCTGGGTCAAATGGTGGTTCCATTCCCAGCTTTCCTAGGAATCTCCATACTGCTTTCCATATTGGCCGCACCAATTTGCAGTTCCACCAGCAATGTACAAGTGTACCCTTTTCCCCACATCCTCGCCAGCACTTATTGTTGCTTGACTTCATAATGGCTGCCAATCTTACTAGAGTGAGATGGTATCTTAGGGTGGTTTTGATTTGCATTTCTCTGACTGCTAGAGATGGTGAGCATTTTTTCATGTATTTGTTGATTGATTGTATGTCCTCCTCTGAGAAGTGTCTGTTCAGGTCCTTGGCCCATTTGTTGATGGGGTTGTTTGTTATCTTATTGTTTAATTTTTTGAGTTCTTTGTGTATTCTGGATATTAGGGCTCTATCTGAAGTGTGAGGAGTAAAAATTTGTTCCCAGGATGTAGGTTCCCTATTTACGTCTCTTATTGTTTCTCTTGCTGAGAAAAAACTTTTTAGTTTAAGTAAGTCCCATTTGTTTATTCTTGTATTTAAGTCTTGTGCTATGGGCGTCCTATTAAGGAATTTGGAGCCAGACCCCACAATGTGTAGATCGGAGCCAACTTTTTCTTCTATCAGGTGCAGAGTCTCTGATTTGATATCTAGCTCCTTGATCCATTTTGAATTAACTTTTGTTCATGGCGAGAGAAAGGAGTTCAGCTTCATTTTGTTGCATATGGATTTCCAGTTTTCCCAGCACCATTTGTTGAAGATGCTATCCTTTCTCCATTGCATGCTTTTAGCCCCTTTATCAAATATAAGAAAGTTGTAATTTTGTGGATTGGTCTCTGTGTCCTCTATTCTGTACCATTGGTCCACCTGCCTGTTTTGGTACCAGTACCATGCTGTTTTTGTTACTATTGCTCTGTAGTACAGTTTGAAATCTGGTATCGCTATACCTCCCGATTCACACTTCCTGCTTAGAATTGCTTTTGCTATTCTGGGTCTTTTGTTTTTCCATATGAATTTCATGATTGCTTTATCTATTTCTACCAGAAATGCCGTTCGGATTTTGATTGGCATTGCGTTGAACCTGTAGAGAACTTTAGGTAATATCACCATTTTGATGATGTTGGTTCTGCCTATCCATGAACAGGGTACATTTTTCCATCTTCTAAGATCTTCTTCTATCTCTCTCTTTAGGGTTCTGTAGTTTTCATTGTATAAATCTTTCACCTCTTTTGTTAGGTTGATTCCCAAGTATTTTATTTTTTTTGAGGATATTGTGAAAGCAAGCTATCTTTGATATACTTGCTGTCTCACCATATGGTACTCTCCACCATGTTATGATGCAAGAAGACCCTCACCAGATGCCAGTACTGTGGTCTTGGATTTTTCATCCTCCAAGAACTATGAGCTAAGTTAACCTCTATTTTTTATAAATTATTCAAACTATGGTATTCAGTTATAGCAACAGAAAACAGACTAGGACATGAGTGTCCTTTGATGAAACCCAGTTTGTCTGATTTTTCTTTTGTCACTTGTGCTTTTGTGTCATATCTAAGAATGCTCCTTAGTACATTTTTTTTCTTAGTAATTTAATAGTTTTAACTTTTACATTTAGGTCTCTAATCTGTTTTTTTGTTTCTTTGTTTGTTGATACTGGGGCTTTAACCCAGGGTGTTTTTACACTGAGACACACCTCCAGCCTTATTTGTTTTTTATTTTGAAACAGGGTCTCACTAAGTTACTTAGGGCCTTGCTAAGTTGATGAGACTAGTCTTGAACTTGTGATCCTCCTGTCTCAGACTTCCGAGCGAGTGGAATTACAGGCATGCCCTGTCTCTGATCTGTTCATTTTTGTAGATGGTTTGACATAGTGGTCTAATTTCATTCTGCAATACAGATAACTGCTTCTCCCAGTACCATTTGTTGGAAAGTCTGTTCTTTTCTCCTGGAATTGTGCTGACATCCTTGTTGAAAATCAGTTAACCATAAACGTAAAGGGATTATTTCTAGACTTTCAATTTTGTTTCATTGATCTGTGTGTCTGTCTGTACACCACTATCATATTATCCGAATGACAGCAGCTTTGTAGTGAGTTTTGAAACCAGGAATATGAGTCCTTGGATTTTGTCCTGCTATTTCAAGATTGTTCTGACTGTTCAGAGACCCTTGAATTTCTTAAGAATTTTAGACTTAGAAATATTTTAATCTTTGAAATCTGTCCTTTTTCACCTTTCTACCTTGTCCTGCAAGTACTTACTCCTTTGCAGTTACTTGAGCCTCTTTCTCAGAACTGATAATCCTATTGAAAGTATCAGCTGAATAAACTTAGAACCTTGCAGGGATTTTAACTGGGGAGGGTATTATTATATTAATCTTTGGCTTTTTCTCCCTTCTCCTCTCATTCTGTGGTTATTTGACAAGTTTCCTAGTCCTGTGCCTACTCCAAAATCACTTGAATTCAACCCCTTTGTACGTTTCTACAGATCTCACTTTTCTAAAATATATTGCTGAAGCTATTTTCACATTTCCAGAAACTTCTATATTTTAGGGACAGATTAATCATTCAAAGTACAGCCATAATCATATATTTTTCTTGTGTAAGACATTTTAAAGGATGGATGAAACTCAAAAACATGTCGAGTAGAAGAAGACAGACATAAGATGGCACATATTGTGTGATTGCATTTTTATAAAGTTCAAGAAGTGAGGAAACTAATTTATGGGAATAAAATTTAGAACATTGGTTTCCCCTGGAGGTTGGAAGGGGAAGAGATTTGAGTGACACAAAGGAGGGATGATGTATTTAAATGTCTACACTTTGGTTAGGGTTACTTAGGTGTAGACATTTGACACAACTCAGCAAACTGGACACTGAAGATTTGTGCATTTCTCTGTGTGGGATTATAGCTCGATTTTTTTAAAAGTGAAAAAATTAAAAATCTGGTGGCTAACCATTGACCTCAGCTCAACTTCCTTAACCTTCATGGACTTTGAAAACACCTTCATGCCTTTCCAAGTTTGTCTTGCTTCCCATTTCCCCCCTGGGTTCCAGCAAAATGAAATTCTCTCTCTTTTTCACACAGCTCTGTGTTTTCCCAATTTTGTGTCTTTGTTCTCACTTTTCCCTAGGAATGATTTCCCATCTTCCATTGTCAGCCACCATTTGTCCAAAAGATCCTTATTCACATTTCATATTGGAGGCATCCGCTTTTCTAAACACCTGTCCTGGTAGAATTTTGTGTTTCTTTTATAGAAATCCTGACTTTCCATGGGTTTTACTATAATTGTCGATGTTGTTGTGTTTACAGAATGTTTTACAACATACCAGGCACTAGTTATAATCATCCTATTCCCACTTCAGCCTGTAAGTTCCACTAAAGGAAAGAATTATAGCTGCTTTATTTCTGTCACCTACAGGACCTGGACAAGCATCTATTAAATAAATGGATGGTTAGCTGGACACATTGTGTGTGTGTGTTTGTAAGAGAGAGAGGAGAGAGGAGAGAAAGAGAGAGAGAGAGAGAGAGATATTGAGAGGGATAAATTATCAGCATCTTTCAAAACCTCTAGTATATTTTAATCCTTCTTTATAAGGCTGGAATGAAAGGTGTAATGAACTAGACCAAATATGCTTACAGATGAGTATAACTTTGGTGGTTATCAGCCAAGTGCTGAGCTTATAAACATATCTAGGCTTATCTGAAAAACATGACTTATCCCGTAATAATTTTTCAATAGTTTTCTGTAGATTTTCAGTCATTTCCCTTATTATAGCCCTCTTCCTGTTGGGGGTTTTGTGATGTCCTCATCTGGCAGATGTCCTCAGGCAGAATTCCCAACAAAGTCAACTGGCACATTGATATGCCCAGAGGCAGTACTCAGTTTGTTTTGCTAATAGAGTAAACAAACTCTCCTTTACAGGAGGGAACAATTTCTGGTTTCAGGGCATCAGCTGAAGCAGAAACAGACCAGCACTAGCAGTTAAGCAGTCGTGGAACATGGAAGCCTGGCTCAGCTCAAGGGAGGCAAGCTTTTAGGAACACCCCATGTATCCTGGGGCATGGCACTATGTGTGATGCTGACTAGATGTCACCTGACATTGGAAAAGCTTCCACGTTAAACTTAACAAACTAAAGCCAACATCTCCCTCCACCCCAATTTTTTTTTTTTTTAAGAAAAAACTTTTTGCAAAGGAAATTTGGGACCGTGGCAGGAAAGTTTTTAAAGCCTTCAAAAGAAAATATAGCCAAAGACATTTTTATTGCAGGCTGCAGGGTAGTGGGTAAAATCTTTGAGTTTGGTAGTGGGTAAAATCTTTGGGTTCAGTACTGGTGTGTTGAAGTTTTATTAATAAGATTCTCTCCGAGATTTCACAGCTTTTCAGGACAAGCCAGTTCACATGAAAGATAGGGCTTCCCCACCTTTCCCCATGCTCTGCTCTTAAGACTAGCTAGAGGCTTCCACAGCCTTAGCAGATTCCAACTTCATTCTTTCTTCCTTAAATAGAACACCTCAGCAGGAAGAGGGGAAAGTCCCCCCTCCCCCCGTAAAATTGAATATTCTGTTCAAAAATCTCAGAACTGTTTTGGTCAGAATACTTAGGTCTGATTTAATCAACAGAGGAAATACACACTTCCTGAAGGTAGGAGAGAGAGGAAAGAGGAATGAACCTCCCACATCCCCATTTCCCAAACATGGAGATTATAAGCAGGAATTTCTATTCTTAAATGAAGAGAGAAGAGTTTCTAAAATGTTGCTAAAAATGTTGTTTCCACCTGTTTTAGTCAGCTTTTCCCACTGCTGTTACAAAAAGACTTAACAAGGAAGATTCTGAGAAGGAAAACTTTATAAGTTTATTTGGAGGCTCGCAGGTTTCAGAAATTTCACTCTATAGACAACCAACTCCATTTCCCTGGGCCTGAGGTGATATAGAACATCATTGTGGGAGTGTATGGCAGAGGAAAACAGCTGGGAACACGACACCAAGAAGCAGAGAGAGAGAAAGAGAGAGGGACAGGGAGAGTCACCATGGACAAAATATATACCCTGAAGACACACCCCCAGTGAACCACCTTCTCCATCCACACCCTACCTGCCTACAGTTACCACCCAGTTAATCCTTATCAGCAGATTAATCCACTGATTAGGTTAAGGTTCTCATAAACTAATTGTTTTACCTCTAAACCCTCTTTCATTGTCTCACACGTGAGTTTTGGGGGAGACCTTCCATTTAAACCATAACACTACTTAATGAAAGATCAAAAAACAAAACTGCAATAAATTCTAATATCTTGTTGATTGGGGTGTGTGTGTGTGTGTGTGTGTGTGTGTGTGTGTGAAAATGAGAGAGAGAGAGAGATTGATTCTAGAATCAGGAGAGTTGCATTATGTGTTTGCTCAACAGGCATTTAGGATCAACTTATCAATTTTCATGGACAATTTACATTGTCTGGAATTGTGCTGAATTTATAGATTAAATTGGAGAGAAGTCATATCTTTATGACAAGATTTTCTTTCAATGAGCCTTAAAACTCTTCAATTGTTATAATTTTGTACATGATGGTTTTGTGCATCTTTTATTATACTTATTCCTAGGTATTTTGTATATGGTGTTTCATTACTTTAACTTATATTTTTAAATCAATAGATTGTTATTGATGTATAAAAAATGAGGCTGCTTTTAAAAATATTTTTATATCCAACCATATTGCTAAAATCTCAATGAATTTTGTCGATAAGTCTATACATGTTCAAGTGTTCTTTGTAGCTAAATCATATTTCTGTAAATACTGCTGATTTTGACTTTAATTCCTGTTTCTCACTTGACCTTTTCAATTAGAATCTCTAGTATTCTGTCACATGTAAGTGATAATAAGGAGCATCCTTCTGTTCTCAATCTTAAAGAAAATACTTTTAAAATGTCACCATAAGCTGGGATGCTTACTATAAGCTTTTGATGAATTTTTCTTATTGATTAAGGAGCTTTTCATCTATTTCTAGTTTTCTGAAAACTTTATCTTGAACACATATTGAATCTTATTGAATATTTTCTATACTTAATGAGATGAGCATATAGTTTTCTCTTTTTATCCTTTGGCATGGTGAATTGTTTTAATATATTTTCTATTGTTGAAGCATTTATATACTTCTTGGAAGTCTATATGTATACATATGTGTGTGTGTATATATCCTCTTCAAACACATACACACACACACACACATATATATATATATATATATATATATATATACATATATACATTTACATATTTATGTATTTTTATGCTGGGTATTTCATTCATATGTTGGGAGCTAGACTTGAATCCTGTCTTTAATAACTTGTGGTTCGATAATTCTCTATTTTCAGAATTCTCTGTTTTATATAAGGCTTTGGGAAACACAGATACATGGTGCTTTTTCCTCTGGGAAGGAAACTGAAATGTAAATATATTAAATGACCAATCCAACATCACAAATCAGAAATGGAGTTATGTGAAGTGCTTATACTTGCTGTTTTGTACAACCCTGCCACTTACTACTGTATGAACCCAGCATGCCTCAGTATAAAGGAGATAATTACGCTAATCCCTACATCATGTGGTTGCTGGAGATGAAAAGCTACCTTGCAAGTAAAGTGCTTTGCACTGTGCCTAGCACATGGTGAAGAACTCGTTTATTCATCCATTCATTCAATCTTTCAATAAATAATTGTTACACACCTGCCATGTGTCTTAAGAGCTGAGGATATAGCAGAAAATAAGACAAAAGTCCTTGTTTTCATGAAGTTCACAGTATAGTAGTGAGAGGAAGATGAAAAATCATACAGAAGAAAATGGTAAATCAGTGACAGGTTTCCAGAATGAGAGTAGTATGAACTGGTTTATATGTTAAAGAGACCACTCCAGCGCTCCATATAGAATCAACTGTGGCTGGCCAAGGAGAAACTGTGGAAGCTGCTAGGAGGTTGTTACAGTTTTCAAGGCAAGAGATAGTAATGGCTTGTAACAGCAGGCTTGGAGAGAAGTGGATGGATTTGGGACATATTTTGGAAACGTAATCAATGGCATTTGCTAAGATATGGGTGAATGTTGAGGGTTTTACAATCACATTGTGTAGCTGTTTGTAGCTGCTGTAGAGAAATGGTTTAGGGAAAGAAAGCAATTCAGGATTATGTCTAGTTTTGTGATTTGAACAACTGAATTATTGCTATGGCCTGAAATCAGAATGTTTAGGGAAGGAACTTTTTTTTTTTCCCAAGAGGGAACCAAAGTTGATGTTTAACAAAGATTAACTACCATTATTCTGTTGGTATCTGTCAAATAAAACATTGTCAGTAAAAATATTACAGGATACATGCAAATATTTCTACTTGTGGATTATTATAGCAACTCCAAAAATGTCACATGAAAAATCTAATTCCTCCATAGGACTGTAACTAGAAAGATGTATATCACAGGCAGAGCCACTTGACATCCAAGCAAATCTGATATTCCATTTTTACTTTCATTAACAGTTCTTTCAATGTCAGCCAACCAAGTGTCTCCTTTGAAGGAAATTCTCTATGACTTTAACACAGAACACTGTTCAATTGCTCTTTGATTAGATTATGCATGAAATTTGTATGTATGCCACTCACCAGAAATTAAGTAATTAAGATGCTCTTAATATTTCAGGGGAAACATTGCAATTCTCATTATTTTAATCCACTGGTGAACTTTAGGTATTTGACAATAGAATGAAATGTCTTCTATCCCCAAGTTAGCCAAATTCACAACTTTGACTTTTTGGCAGCCTAGATTTGTAAGCTTTTGACGCCTGTTCAGAAATAAATATCTCAGGTAAATTCTTAAAGAACAGCTCATTCTTACAAAGAATAGTAATAGCCCATGTAACAGTGGCTCTATTATTAGTGCTTCTCAAGCTCTAATGACTTCGCAGCCAGGGAGTGAGTGGTCTTCTAATCTCCACTTTGCTTTGAGAGGGATCCCTGAGGCCCTAAGGCGCTCTTGGGGCAATGGCACAGCTGTCTCCACTCTCTGTGAGAGCATCTTTTAGTAGCCTCTCTGTGAATGACTAATGGGTCTGTACAGTCCATATGAGTGCACTGCATTGTTTGAACTGGAAATACGAAAAGACAAATATTTTCTTTCGTTAAATTTATATTTTCTTTTGTTCCAAAAATATCCTCCACTAACTTATTGAAAAACAAAAAAGTAGCTAGCTAGTATGACTTGCTCTACAATCTTGAATTGCAATTACCATTTCATCTCAGAAATGTTTAATTATTGGAGTCTGTCATTTTAGCAATAAGGCCTGTGTATCTCTATGGATTCACCCCTTCCTCTGAGCTGCCAAAAAATAAAGTGAAACAAATCCCAAAGTTGATGCAAAATTCTGTGCTCAGTGGAGACAGCCCTGATTTAATCAATTCAACTGCTGTTGCTTCTGGTACCCACCAATATTGCCTTTTGGCCCCTCACTGTCCAATGATGAAAATATTCTATAAGAGACCTCAGTGTCCCTTTTTATTGGGGAGTAAGTTGTAGCTCTTGAAGGGAGACAAAGCCATCCCCTCAATTCCACACTATGACCAAGTGTTTTTATAAAGCCTCTATTCTATGCTATGCACTGTTTCATGTACAGTGTATCCCTGGAGAACAAAGAACAAAGCAGACTAGTTCTGCATGCCACATATATCCTATCAGGAGTCCCAATCATTAAGTAATTTATCTTGTGTAACACCAGGAAAAGAAAGATGCTACAAACTAAACTATGATAAGCTGTCTGCTAGAAGGTGATTCTAATTTTAAAAATATTAAATTGTGGAATAAAGATAGGAAGGAAAGGAGGCAGGCAGGGAAGAAGGAAGTGAGGAAGGAAAAAAGAAAAGGAGGAAGGAAGGAAGGAAAGAAAGGAGATAGAAAAAAGAAAGAAAAGATAAAAAATAAGATAAGTTGGCTCTCTTCCCCCCAAACACTCTGAAATCTTTTAATATATTTTTTCAGTTGTTTATGGATCTTTATTTTATTTATTATTTATATATGGTGCTAAGAATCAAACCCAGTGCCTCACACATGCTAGGCAAGCGTTCTGCCACTGAGCCCCAGCCCCAGCCCCAACACTTTGAAATTTGAGTGCAGTAGTTTGTTTAGAAGTTGTGTGTGGGAACCAACAGAGGAGTGAGTGTGTGAGACAGGAAAGGGATAAAACCAATTAGGGTAAAATGATAAGTAGGTGTCCATTGTGGGCAATTGGAGCTAAGTCCCACTCTGATCTTCCTGAAGTCATTTAGAACGTGTCTCAGTGTTGCCCCACCCAAGTGTTACTTAGAGCAGCTGGAGTATTTATCTACCTTCTGCCATCTGCACTGGCTAAGATATCAACTCAGCTAATGTGTCAACTCCCAGTTCTTCAGGCCTTCCCCACCTATAGCCTGGCACTTCAGGGTAACTCCATATGGGCATAGTCACAGATACTTGTGGTAGGAAGCCATCAGTGTGCCAGGAGCAATGAGTGCCTAGGGTATACTGGAGGAACACCAATAGTGCTTGTTACAAGGAGCATTGCAAGGTATTGAACAGTAATTTGAAATTGTAATAAATATCACAAGGGAAGTAAAGCAAAGTAAGGGTGTGGTGTTGGGGGCAGGACTGCCATTACAGGGGGTATGATGGAGTGAGGGCAAGGTAGCACCTGAGAAAGTGACCTTGAACAGAAAACTGAAGGCTGAGGACTGAGGCATATAAACGAGGAAGTATCTCTATGGAGGGAGCATCCAGTGTACAGGCCCTGAGATAGGAGAGAACATGATAGCTTGAGGCAACTAAGGGAGCTGTTGTGGGGGAAGCATAATCACCAATGGGAAAAATGATAGGGGGAGCCTTTGGTCAGATAGACAAAGGGTTCAATCATGTAGAACTTCATAGGCATTGCAAGGAATTTGGATTTTCTTTGACTAAGATGGGAAGTTTATAGAGGGTTTTGTATGTATGATCTGTTTTGTTTGTTTGTTTGTTTTAAACAATCACCGTGATTCCTATATGGAAATAAGATTGTAAGTAAGGAGATGCATCAGGGGGCTGTTGCAATAATCCAGATAAGAAACTACTGTGGCTTAGAGCAGGGAAATGGAAATATCACAGGAGGAAATGTCCTATGGTAAGAGGCTGTGTTTCCTGTCATGCAAAAGTGGTATACAACCATTAATAATAGAAAGGTAAGTAGAGTCCATATCCATAAGTTCAACCAACTATGAATCAAAACTATAAAAAAAAATAAAGTGGCATCTGTACTGAAAAAATAAAAGTAGACTTTCCCCCATAATTTTCTAAACAACACATGTAACAAATATTTACATAGCATTTATGTTGTATTGGATATTGTAAGTAATCTAGAAATTATATTTAAAGTATACAAGAGAATGTGCATAGGTTATAGGCAAATACTGTGCCAGCTTATTTAAAGGACCTGAATGTCCTTAGGTTTATCTCTAAGGGTCTTGGAACCAATCCTCTGCAGATACTAAGAGACAACTGTATAGAGAGAGCAAATAAGACCTGAAGGTAGATGGGATCATTGACTAAGAATAAGTTTAGTGAAAATAGTACAAATTTAAAAGATGATAACAAGGATAATGAATTAAATATGCAAAAATGGGCTGTGGTTGTGCCTCAGTGGTAGAGCACTCACCTAGCACTTGCAAGGCCATAGGTTCAAACCTCAGCACCACATAAAAATAAATAAATAAATAAATACGCAAAAAGTTAAAAGAGCCAAAAGGCTTAGAGCAATAATAAGTCTAGATTGTTAACCAGTTTTTTATAGTTTGAATCTGGAGTGTCCCCAGAGTCTCATGTGTTGAAGGCTTGGATCCAGATGATGGTACTACTGGGAAGTGGCAGAACCTTTAGGAGGTGGGGTGAAGTTGGAGGAAGTCAGGTCACTGAACACGGGCACATTGGGGTTCTGGCCTCTTCCTCTCTCTCTTTCTGCTTCCCATCTTTCCTGGGGTGAGGAGCTGTGCTCTATGACACATGCTTTCCACCCTGATGTTTTACCTTACCACATGCTCAAAGCCGTGGGGACAAGTGACCATGGGTTGAAATCTTTGAAACTGTGAGCTAAAATAAATCTTTCCTTCTTAAAAGTTGTTTTTCTCGGGTATTTTTTCACAGCAACAAAAACCTGACATACACAAACTAAAACCTGTCAGGCCAAGGTCCTCATCAGACCATTTGTGAAATTCCTGCAAAATAATGTATATCATACTTAGGTTTCTGTAGAGACTTAAGTCTGCACATAGACCATCATACAACAAACGCTTCCAAATCCTATTTAGAGAGTATATTCCTCCTGTTTTATTAGCTCACACATTTCTTGGCTGCCCCTAAAGACCTTTTTTCCCCAATTTTAAATTTTACAAACTCTGCCTCAAACTATGGACTGAAGTAGTTTTTTATCTGATGCAGTGGTCATGCCTGTAATCCCAGCTACATGGGAGTCTGAGGCAGGAGGATCACAAGCTTGAGGCTGACCTGGGCAACTTAGTGAGATCTTGTCTCAAAATAAAATAAAAAGGGCTGAGATTGCAACTTCGTGGTAGAGTAGTCCTGGATTTCCTCCCAATACTAGAAAACAAAGGAGCCTTCTTCCCTCATTCACTTTTTAAATATCTTTTTAAATACTATTGTTTCCTTTGATTCTCTTCACCCACAATGAACTATTCTCTAAAGTACCCCCTTTATCCATCAACCCTCTAAAAACATCTAAGGTTCTTGTTCCCAGCCAAAGCATAACAATCATTCTCTTTATTGCCAGAGAAGTTTTATTTCCCGTATCTTCTTCACAGCCTCCAGTCTCAGCCTAACAGAGGTTGTCACTATGAGCATATTTTGTGGGTACCTCTTTGGGTTATTGCCTTTTCCCTCCCCTCTTCTGTAATTTCCCTATACATACATTCTTTCTCTCCTTCCTCCCCCACCCCACACCATTTCTGCCAACAACAAAAAATTGCACTTCAAATCTATCTTCTTATCAAATCCTACTTTATGCTTGGTGAAGCCTAGCAGGGGCTATAACAGGTCATGATATAGCAAAGTTGAAGGTGTTGGCTGGGCATTTATTTGTTCATTCATTGAGTGCATACTTCATACCAACCACTCTTCATGTGGTATGAAGATACATATGGAATGCTGTTCCCATCCTCAAGGAGCTCAGTCTGATGGGAGAAATGCATGTATAAAAATACCCAGGCAGGATTGGTAAGTATGGTCATTGAGGTATGCACAGAGTTTCAAGGTGGGTATTCAGGCAGCAAAAAGTTAGGAGAGGGTGCAGGTGGAAAGGTTCAAATCACAGGCACAGGAAACAGCTCAGCCAAAGAGGTCTCAGCACCAAGGACAGCTCTTGGTTTACCCAGCCTCAGGACATTCCTCACATTTTTTGAAGCAGCTCAGAACTTTTTACTGGGCTCTATCCTTACAGCAAAAGTTTCTGATTTAAAGGAGCCCCTCATTAGGCATATTCTGTATCCCTTTGAGTGAGGAAAAACTATTTCAGCTCATGATTTGTGGATTGAAGACTAGTTGAGAAATATATGTCCTTGGAAGTTACTTTTGGATCAAATCGTCAGGAGATGGTTTTCATTCTAGAGTTTGAGGTAGAAGCCAGGACTTTATTTTATTGAGATTTTCTCAACCTTTGATGTATTGGAGACTGGATTCCTAACTAGCCTCAATAGAAATCATCTCCTTAGTTTCTTATACTACCTACCTGATAGTTATGATGTTATTTATGAAATGAATACTTTGCTTCCCCAAAATACATTGTGAATTTTTAGAGTAATACTTTTCAATATAAATAGAATATGAACTGCATGTATACTAGTTTAAATTTTCTAATAGCTGAATTTTTTTAAAAAGTAAAAAAAAAAAAGGAGGGGGGTAATTTAAAATTTTATTTATCCCAGCAAATTTAAAACGTTATTTCAACATGTAATAAACAATAAATGATTAATGAGATCTCACAAGAATGTGAGAGAGTTTGAGTAGAGAAATAATCTTTCCTACTAAATAAAAAAATCCAACAAATATGTACTTACACAGAACATTTCAATATGAACTAGTGGCACTTCAAGAGTTTAGTTGTTACATGTAGTTACTGGTTCCTGGGTTTGGTAGCAAGCTCTCCACATTAGAGTACTGGTCTGTATATTTGCTCTAGTCTCTATCACTAAATCTCCCTAAATATCATGTGGTGTACTGGCCAGAGGAACACTATCACTGTATGAGAGGATATCAAACCCAGTACTTTTGATCCTCTATTTACAACTGAGTTGGAAATGGAAGAAAATAATGTTTTAAGTCTCAAAATAAGTTCATGTATTATTATTATTATTATTATTATTAAAATTCACTTTAATGGAGTTAACCAGATAATTGACCACAGAGTAAGTAGAAATAGGAATTAATACATGATGATAAAATATTTAGTCTATACAGATGTGTTTAATAATGAGGAAAACTTATGCTGAATAACTTAACTCCTTCACAGAAAAAACACTTTAAATAGTTAAAAAAAAAAGTGTTGGGATGACAAACGAGCACAACAAAATTCCAATAATCTTAATTTTAGTTCTGCCACTTGTTAAATTTAGGTTCTTAAGCAAGTAGATTAATCTGTCTAGCCCTTAGTTTCTTCATCTGTAAAATGCAGAGATTGGACTTGATAGGTGTAAATTCCTTCCATTCCTTCTAAGGTTGTGTTGACACTGCTCTTAAGCAAATCCCACAGTCTCTCTACCCCCACTGCCTTACTTCAAGCCTGCATAATTTCTTACCAGAATTTACCACAGCTGGTCTCCCTGGCAACTTCTCAAATCTATCCTGTTCTCCACGCTGCTATCAGGGACACCTTTCTAAATAAAGATTGGATCACTCATGTTTAATGTCCATCAGTGGCTCCTATAGCACACAATCATTGTTATGGCCTGCTTTTATCTACACCCTGGCTTTGAATCCTGGGCTACCTAATACATACTCTTATTCTAGTTTTATAACTGGTACAACTTTCAGAGTTTAGCATAGCTTTTGAGACTGCCTTAGTTTTCTTGGGCTGCTCTAACAAAATACCATAGACTGATGGCTTAAGCAACATAAATTTATGTCTTACAGTTCTGGGGGCTAGGAATTTCAAGATGAAGGTGCTGGTATTAGGATTCCTAGTGAACGCTCTCTTCCTAGTTTGTAGATTACCACCTCCATGCTGCATACTGGAGAGAACATCTCTCTCAGGTCTCTTCTTCTAAGGGCATTAATTCTATTATGAAGGTTCCACCCTCAAAGGTCTCATCTCCAAATACCATCACATTGGAGAAAATTATTTCAACATATAAATTTTGGGGAAACCCATTTAGTGCATAGAAAGGACCAAATGGATCAGCATTCAAGATTTAGGGACTAATTAGACCAATACCGGGGAATGTTTTCTCTTATACGAATTCAAATGTACAATTCACTATTTGCTAATGATGTGTGTCATTTTTTAACAGCTTTAATACTTAAGAAGATTTTCCTCATTTTCAGACAAAACTCTTTATATGGGATTTTAAGAATTTTGTGCCAGATTTAATCTTTGTAATTACCTAATCAAACATGTCACTGACTGAGGACACTGAGATAAAGAAAGATTGAGTAACCTCCCAGTATCATATTACTCACGAGTTTCATAGATTAATCTGGAGTCTAGACCTTATACTCTCATTCCACTCCTCTTTCATGTCAACATACAGGTAGAGCATCCCATTTCCAAAAATCCAGAGTTCAAAATGCTTCAATATCCAAACATTTTTAGATCCTACATAGTACCATAATTGGAAGATTTCACTCCTGACCTCCTGTGATAGATAGGCACACTTAAAATACTGTATAAAATTACATTCAGCCTTTGTATATAAGGTGTGTATGAAAAATAAATAAATTTCATTTTTAGATTTGGGTCCTATCCCCAAGATATCTCATGTATATGCATATAATCCAAAATCTGAAAAAAAAAATCCAAAATTTGAAACACTTCTAGTCCCAAGCATTTCAGATCAAGGATACTCAACCTGTATAATATAAATAGTAAAATGGTCAGTTTTCTCATTGCATTCTTTGGTTAATTTTTTCTTTATAAAATATCAGGGGCCCATAATCATCCTCCCCTGTCCATCACATCCTGCTATTTTTTTTTTTTTAAATTGAAAGTCCCATGGATTGAGTCTAATCCTGTTATTCAAATAGAGTGAGAAGCAAGTCTTCCGTTTTGGCTTCTCATTCTGCTCTATCCTTGACCTCATATAATTAAAGACAGTAAGAGTGATGTCCTAATTTCTATAATGTCTTTTTGTGTACTTTGAAGAATGTAAGCTAAATAATTTCTATGGCTCTTTTCACTAAAAATTTTTTACATATGTACAACGGCCTCCCACCCCCAAATAGTACAGTTCACATAACAGCCATTCATTATATCCAACAGTCGCATTAAATATTTAGGAAATTGGCACTTAATGGAAAGAAATGTTAGTTAGTTCCACAAAAGAGTGCTACTAATGGTTGCACTGAATGGTTGCTTGAATTTTACTGTTAATTTGCCAGAACCTCAGTCACTTGAGGGGAGTAATGTGTGCTATGACTTTTCATGGCAACAAACAATGATTTAAGAAAATATCAGGTTTTGTTAATCAACTTTCCAGTAAAATACAAAGTATTAAATAATTTTTATTATTAATAATATTAGGAAATCCTTTCAAGAATTTTATATCTTATTTAAGTATTTTGACTAAATGTGTCTCTAAATTAACTTAGAAATGAATCTATTAAACTATAGTTATTCATTTGTAACTACTTAATTGAAATTATTTAAGAGATATGGAAATTTTTAGCTAAAAATTAGTTTTGCACCTGAAGTTTACAAATGTGTCCAGAAAATTTTAAAGTGTATCAGGATGAGAAGAGCTTAAGTTTAGGGGATCTACCCAGAACTAAGATGGATTTCTTCATATACAATCCTTTAGAAGATGTTTAGATTTCTAGCGAACCCTCAAAGGACAGCCAACACTAAGGGTGTTGGCCAGCGCAACACTAAGGGTGGAAGGCAAATCAGACTTAACTTTTCATATACTTGTTATCAATACTTAGGGATTAAAAAAATTCAACATAGGGCTGGGGATGTGGCTCAAGCAGTAACACGCTCACTTGGCATGCGCGGAGCGCTGGGTTCGATCCTCAGCACCACATAAAAATAAAATAATGATGTTGTGTCCACCAAAAACTAAAAAATAAATATTAAAAAATTCTCTTTCTCTCTCTCTCTCTCTCTCTCTTTAAAAAAAATTCAACATAAAGTACCATTTGAAGGCAAATAATTTTAGCTGTTGATTCCTACAGCTGATCCTAAATCTGCAAATCTTTCTGGTTTGTCCTTTTAAAAGACTTTTGGGCATTTCATTATTATATTTTTGTAAATAAAGACTGCATCCATTCTTCCGGGTACATATGAATGGCTGCCAACATATCGAATAACAGACGCTGCACCACAAAAAGCATCAAATTGGATTAGACAGCCGAGAAGGGACACTTGGCGGGTAGAAGAAGCTTAAGGTCCTGTTGTGGATTTGCCTGCCTCAGTTATGTAAATGAGTTGGATAGTATTAGACAACCTTTTAAATATGAGTAATTAACTATAGAAAATAAGGTCAACAAAACCTTGAACTAGAGAGAGATCATCTGAATGAAGCAAAGGTCATGGACCACTAACAATTCATACAGACCAGAACAAAAACAGGTCTGTGGAGTTGCATTCCTGTGTAAGGTCATTTCAAATTACATAGAATGGGAGAGGGGCATTTTCAGAATTAGTATTTTGATTTAAGGATAGGTAATTGAAAATGTGCTTTTGTTCTTGTTATCAATTCTCATCATTGGTAGTGCCTTCTGCTGCCTGTGGAAAATAAAAGAGGAATAACAAGGAATTAAAAAGCAAAGGGAAACAGTGGACTGCCAATAGAAAGATATTGAGTCATGCATCTGTGCTAAGTGTGAGTTGTGGTCTCTCCCAGGAATGTAATTTGAGATATGGAAAGAGGCTGTGCAGTTGGTTTTTAACATAATAAGATTTCTGTGCTTCAGCTGGAAGCAAAAAATAAATCTGAAAGCCAGTGAAGACTATTTTTCACTTCACTACTCTGGAATTAGCTCAAAGAAGACAAAAGAAGTCACCGTATCTTTGGAGTCTTCTGTGCAAGATAAGCGACAGACACTCTGTGCATCCAAAGAACAGAAGATCAAAATAGTTGAATCTGAGAGTTCTGAGCATTTCCAAAATTACTCTTCTCTTACTTGGTAGTCATTCAGCCCATTTTTCAGTGAACACTTTTAAAAAAGGAGCTGGTGGAACAGATTCATAAGGCATGAACTAGTCAGGTGAAGAATTTGAAGGGGAAGTTTCTACTTTCTTCTGTTTTCTTTGTTATGAGGGAGAAAAATAGGGAACCTCCTATTTATTCTGTGAAGAAACATATGTGAGTGGCAGAAGCATTTATTGCTTTTTAACAGTTATGATTTGTATGATATAGTCAACATAAGATTTAATATAGATTCTGATATGATGGTATCTGTGGTTTGAGACGGTGCTCAGCAACCCTAACACTAAGGTTTATACATTAACAAATTCCAGCTTCACAGTTTTATTCCAGTGTGACTTTATGCAAGTTACTTCTCTGATGCTCAGTACACCCTTCTATAAAATGGCAATAATTGGAAATACATCAGTGTTCTTATGAGGATTAAATTAATTTAAATATGATTTATTAGATGTAAATATGCCTAAAACAGTTATAGAAGGATTCCACCTCTTACTACATAACCATATCCAAAGGCAAAATGGTTGAATCTTCCCTATTCTCAATTTCTCTTCATTTTTTATTCTTCATCTTGTATAAAATATTATTTACATCAGAGGCATTCCATTTTATTATTTCTGGATTGCTAGATACTGTTTTATTTTTATTTAAAAATAATCGAAGAAGTCTATTGGGGAGGGGGATATCTGGTAGCCAGCACCCCCCTTTAAATATGTCTGGATCACTCACAGGCACAAGCACTCCATGTTGTGTTTCTCAAGTCAGGCAGGACTATAGTCTGCCTGCTCATGCTTGTCACCTCCAGGCTGATCACAAACAGGAAGGAGAGATGCTCAAAGACCAACTTTGAGCATCTCTCCTTCCAGTTCAAGCCAGTTCGGTCCTCCCTCACCTCTGTTCAACCTATTTCACCTCTATCTCCCATCTAGAAGGACCTTCCTTTTATTTCTGAGAGATGGATAAACAACACCTCTTTGTTTCCTTATTTCTTCTCTGGATATTTTAATACTTTGAAATCACTGGCTTTGACAGAGTGGGTTTTAGAAAAGCTACCTAGAATATGCATTGTATTTGGGGAGACATGGTTATAAAGAAAAGGAGTCAAGGAATTATGTAAGTATTGCAGGCTTAAAAGTGTGTGTGTGTGTGTGTGTGTGTGTGTGAGAGAGAGAGAGAGAGAGAGAGAGAGAGAGAGAGAGAATACAATGAATTTGAAAAGCAAAAAGCTGATGAAGAATCCTAGATGAAAGAAAAATGACTAAATAAAATTGCTTCCAGTTTTGTTTTTCTATTAAACATTTTGTAAAATTGCATTTCTTTAATTATATTTGCTTTCCATTTTCTTTTTCAATTAATTATGAAGAAAAGAAAGATTAGGTGGTGAGAATTTTTGTGTTAAATAGTAGGAAAATAAGAGTGGGAGAAATGACAAAACTTTAAATGAAGAATGTATAAATAAGAAAGTTGAGGTATATGGCAATTATGAAAAGTTAACATTAAGCATTTACTGATAAATGAGAAACAGCTTTGCATGTATTATAAGATTTTTCTTTGAGACTCTACGAGGTAGGTTACTACTACTATGAACATTTACAAATGAGAAAATGAATTTTGAAGAGGCAAAAAGTCTAAGGTTAAAAACTCATAAGAATCATAATTTGAACTCTGGACTCTTAACTACTTGTGGGGAAGGATCTCAGAACTCTTTACCACCATGCCTCTCTATAAATATGTAGATGTGAGCTGGAAAATAAATGGAAACATGATGGAATAACTGAGAAAGAGAACAGTTCTGGGCAAAGAGAAAAATAATGATAGATGAATTGCTGGAAATGATGGAATAAATGAAAGACTATTCAAGGAATGACAAATGATGTAGAAAAGTAAGGCGGGACAACATGGGAAGAAGGGCACATAGTCAAGAACTAATTATTCATACCAATCATTATGTGATAAGGTGGAGATGATTTTATTTGTCTGTAAGGAATATCTTTTCTCTAATTACGTGCAAGTTCATATGTGGAATCATGCAGGAAAGGATAGTCATGTATCTTGATAGATACTAGTGATGGGCCTCACAATTCATAGGTACCTAATATGTGCAAAGTGCAGAGTTTGAGATGAGAGTTACAGAAAAAGTTTGCAATTCAAGTTGGGAAGAAAAGAGAATTTCATTTTTTAAAAGCCAGATTATAAAGCAAGGCCATCCATGTAAGGCAATGTTAAGTGCCAGATAATAAAGTCTCAGGGAAGAGTTGTAGTTCTTAATGACTAGGTGAAATCAGTTAAATCATCCAGGGTGCAAATGATTTGATCTTGATATTGGTGGAGGGGAAAGATTTAAACTAATGGAAAGAAGTAAGGAGTGTGCTCCAAGAGTGGCATCTGGAAACGCTGTATAGAGATGGAATGGGGAAGGCATGGGAGGCCAGGATCAGAGACCTGTTTCACTGAACAGTTTAAGATTCATGACAAATCAATTGGGATTCACAGGTAAAAGTTGGAGTGCAAAGGATTTAGAATAATAGACTAAGGAATTTATTCCATAGGCAGTTGAAATAGCTTCATGTGTGGATAATAGATGCTATTTGGTGTTTGGAAAGATTAGCATGTCTTACATCTATTGAACTGGCCAAAATACCTTCAGATAACTTCCAGTACTGCAAAATGTAAAGCTTGTACTTCTTGTTGCCCTGGAAATAGCAATGCAACCATTTAATAATTTGGGATGGCATAAACACATTTCTGCTTCTATTTTAAGGAAAAATTTTCAAGAGTTCCTTGTGTCTGGTGATAAAAATCGTGGTACAGAATTTCAGTGGAATGTGGTGTGTTCACTTGAAATTACAGTTCTGAATACTATTAGCAACATGAAAAATATTTATGACACAATGTAGGATACAAAAATGAAAAATCTCAGGATTACAACTTTACTTATATCACACATACACACACACACACGTGTACACAAACACGTGCATCCACACATGCATGAACCGTAAGGACACCTTGATGAAATAAAAATGAGAGACAGTGAAGAATATTATTATTTCCTGTAGTGTGGCATAGGAAATAAAGATGAATCATTAGTAGGTTGAATTGGAGCAGAGGGGGTAAAATCGGTTGAAAGACTTGCACTGATCTCTTGGAACTCTTAGTCTGGGTTTAAAACCTCCTATTGTATTAGAGTAGGTGTTTAAGGCTTTCTGAATTTTCTTGGGTTAAGATTGCATATCTTTCATCAGATTCTTAAATTTTTTTCCCAACTCTTAAATACTTGCATAATTAAGAAAAATCTAAAGGCACCCGTTTTGTTGTTGTTGTATTAGTTTATACATGACAGTAGAATATATACACAGATGGAGCACAACTTTTATTTCTCTGGTTGTACATGATGTAGAGTCATACCATTTGTGCAGTCATAAATGTGCCTAGGGTAGTGATATCTGTCTCATTCCACCATCTTTCCTACCCCCATGCCCCCTCCACTACCCACACTCCCCTTTGCTCTATCCAAAGTTCCTCCATTATTTTCATGCCCTTCACCCCCCATTATGGATCAGCATCCACTTATCAGAGAAAACATTTGGACTTTGGTTTTTTGTAATTGGCTTACTTCACTTAGCATGATATTCTCCAACTCCATCCATTTACCTGCATTTGCAGGCACCTGGTTTTTAATGTGTCCAACAAACATGATTGTAAAAATGATGATAAAAGAGAACTTGCTAGGAATTTCTAAGAAAAGGTGATAGATTTTAGTTTAGAAAATATTTGAAATATCTAATTTAAAAGATCTCTTCCAGCTAGGGTGATTTTGGTGAGTTTTATTAGAGTAAAAATTTCAAACCTTTATTTTATTTTTGAATCAATTACTTCTGCATTATTTAAATAAGGTTTTAAATGTCAAAAGTAAAGTCACTTAAAGGAAAGAATTTACAAGTCATATATTCTTACACAAGGATATGCTCAGGGGAAATGGATCCAGAAAAGGTGTCTGTGTGTGTGTGTGTGTGTGTGTGTGTGTCTGTGTGTGAATCTGTGTTTGTATAAATATATAATGAAAAAGAGGTAGGACAATCATATAGGCACTCCAACATACTTCAGCAATGTGTGGCTGTCTGAGAGGTCATTGCTATAGCAGCCGAAACATCCAGGAAATGGTAATAAGCCTTGTTTTACAATGAAAATGGAATTATTTGCAATGAGAACCCTAGCTGTGTTTCTGTTAAATGATTTGGATGTTCCTGGAGCCAAGCAGTCTCAGAAAAATAGTTAGGTTGAACCACATGAAATTGCTGAAATTTGACCTTTTTTGACCTACAAAACAGCAATTTCATGTGTTTTGATCCCTAATACTTCTTATTCCTTACAACCTCTTTTTTTTTTCCCCCTCTCCTTTCTTCCATCTCTTGTTACAATCTTTCAGATTTCACTTATGGTTACATTGTTATTATTCCATTCTTGAATTGTCTGATGAACTTTCATATGTATATAAAGATAATCTCACTAAGAAGTCGTTAAATAAAATACTATTAGACATTTGTTTTAAATAAAATTCACGTTGTATAATAGCTTCATATGAACATGAGCAGCCATAAGGGAATTCTATATAAAGTAATACAAGGATATCAGGGATATTCTGTCAGTTCATCAGTTCTCTTTTTAAAGGCATCTGTGTTCTGATTACTTTTATTTGCAGTACTTTTTTTTTTTTTTTTAAGAATCATTCTTAATTGTACCAATAACAGAATTCTCCTTTTAAAACAGTTGTCTATAGGTACTCTAAATAAGGTGGGTCAGGAATGGCAGGGGGATGATGATTGAGAGAAAGGTAAATAAAGACCTGAGGGTTAAATATGGGATAACTGTCTCTGAGTTTTCACAATGCAGGAAATTTCAGTTTTGCTATTTTGATGGTACACAGATTCAGAAGGCAACCCAATCTCTGATGTTCTCTTGAAATGTTTAAAAATGTACTAGTTTATCTCAGAAACATTTTTTTCCAGTTTTTCTCAACTCAGCTGCACAATGCCTTTCTAGAATTTTGGCATTTTTCCTATTAGTAACTTATGAAAAAATGCCATAATTTTCTGTGGGGTTGCAGGGTCTTCATACTGTATTTACAGAAACAGATGACTCCTGTGGCACTTTCACCAAATGACATGGCATTTAACTTGTCTGCACTCTGCACATCTTCAGCTTTGAGAAACACCTTTTGATGCCTGTGTGCTTCAGGGTTTAGCATAACTTTTCAGGGAGGAGGAAAGAAATTCATGATTAATTCATAAGCTGAGTTTATTGGCTACTTTAGTAAAACTTTATCTCATTCAACCAGCTAATTGATATTCTATTTTACATCTTGTAAAGAAATTCAAAATATAAGCATTCATCATTTGTGCACTAGGAGAACCTACAAAATATTGTAAAGAACTGGCAGTGAATGTAACTTTGGACAAATAAGAAAGCCTATTAAACAGTAACAAAAATAAAAATCATGAAGGTAAAATATTGGAAGAATGCTTGAAAGAATAATTTGCTCATAGTTTCATTCACAGAATGGTGTTTTATTTATTTAAGACAAACCCTAGTCTTGGTGTGGTGGTGTACACCTGAATTCTAGCTACTTGGAAGACTGAGGCGGGAGGATTGCAAGTTCCAGGCTAGCCTCGGCAGTTTGGTGAAACCCTGTCCCAAAATAAAAAATAAAAAAGGGCTGTGGGTGTAGCTCAGTGGTAGAGCACTTGCTTAGCATGAAGAAGGCTCTGGGATTATTCCCCAGTACCGTAAAACAGCAACAGCAAAATGCACTAGCATATACTTACTGTGTGCCAGGCATTGTTCTAGGTAGTTTCTGATTATTAATTCATTAATCCTCATAAAAATTTGCTGAATAAAGCACTATATTTTACAGATGAGGAAACTGAGGCACTAAGGGTGAGTATTCTACTTTGGCATTATAATATATTGAATTTTAAAATTGGGATAGAAACTATTTTTAAAATTGAACTGTTCTGATTTATTTTAATAAATATTTAGATAAATTGTGTTTAGTTTTCAATGAAGAAATGTATATATAAAAAACCACATCTAATATTATGCACTTATGTTAAAACAGTATGAAGTCATATTATGTAGACGATCAGTTACAAAGTGGAAGTGGATAGGTCTGGACAACCTGAGAGATAAAATATAGGAGACGGAGCAGAGTGTGTTCATTTTGGTTCTATAAGTTTCCTCTCATGGTCCCCAAAACAGAACTACTTATTTGAGAATGTGTTAAACAGGATTATAAGGATTAATAACCTGATGAGTTTAAAATGAGATATCCAAAATTACATGTTTTGAGGGCAGAACTGCTTTTTTGGAAGGAGTAATAGCTAGCACAACTTTGACCTTTCTTAATAAAAATTTATTGCAAGATAAAGAATTTGTGTAAAGGTTCCCCTTCTGCATGACAATCCTTATGGTCCTGTTTTACCCATTCTTATCATAAAATGACAGATTTGATGATGGATTTTGAGGAGCCTGGTATACCCCATACCTTTATTTACTGAAAATGTTTGGAGTAGCCCACTGGGTAACCATTCTTGCAAAGGATCAGGCACAGTGGGAGCCAGAGCGAGAAATGGGCCTACAGAAGCATTTAGCGTTTAATGGGTCCATGGCTGTAGTGAAGCAGTGTCCTGAAATAATTCAGATTAGGCTCGGTCACTCAAGCTGCTTAATCGAACTCCTCTCTCCTCCATTCAGCCCTTACCCCTCAGTGCACAGTCACAGTTTAAAGCACCATTTTAAGGAATCCTTGCACTGTCCTTTAAAATGCACCCTCTTTCAGATTGGTGTGTGAGCCTTTTTTAAACTTATGGGAACAGCTAACTTGGAAAATAAAAGGTTATGTTAACATATTAATTGAAAAATATGGGCAAATTCTATATTCCAATGGAATTTTAAAAAAATTTTTCTTCATTTCAAAGGAGTGAAAATACCCAAATGGGTCATAACTATAAATCATACTCTTTTCTCTGTTTTCTGTTGTCAGAAGCATATGCTGTATCAGTGACTGGCCAGCAGATTTTTTTGTTTTCTTATACCACTAATTACACACCCATGTAGCAATAACTTTAAAGGCTTTCCCCTTCTGCTTGTTTTATCTCTTAAAAAGAGTAAAAAATAAGTCAGAAAATTATTTTCTATTTTTCAAATTTTTATTAGCATAATTCAAAGTTAATTAGGATGTATTAGGCCAGGAGCCAGATGTGCAGAGGGAGGACCCAGTAGGTTTCTCTGATGTCTCTACTTGGTTAGGGTTTATTAGAGGTGTTCTAGCTATGATTATTGTTGATCTCTTTGACAATATGTTTTAAAGGAGAGTATGTTGTGCTTTTGTGAAAAAAAGGCATTATTTTAGGCAGGCCTCAAGATATACTTTTAAAAAGTTTAAGAGAAATATATCTATTGTTCATAATTGTCACTGTAAAATAGATGTGGAACAGATTCTTAGGTTTGTTTTTAGGAAGCAAATAAGGATAATTGAAAAGACAATGAATGAACACTGGTAAATGACTTGTAAACTTTCTTATCCTAAAGTTTTTTTCCTAGAAAACCCTAAAGCTTGAAAAGTTATTCTAGAAATTCAAGCAAAACCAGGTGGCTTAAGGATTCGTGTCAACTCCAGCATTGAGGTCCTGCCAAACATGATACATTTTAGAACACCTTCTGTTACTTTCTTTAGATCTTCTTAACATGAGATATAATCCTAATGTAACTAACACTCTAATGGAATACCAGCTCACCATTTATTATTTTTATTTGTGTACATTACCAACATTTTGAAGTTCTTACAGATTAGATAGGTAAATACCAATAACAATGGGCGTCCTAGACACACCCCAAAGAGGAACAATATTGAAAAATAAATAGGTAGGGAAAAGAAATGAAATGAATAATTCTAGCATTTATTTTTACTAAGGTATCACATTGAATTAATTGAAGCAAATGAAGTTATAGGCTACCATGAAAGCGCAAAGTAAAAAATGACTATTATGAGTACTGTGGATGGCGGGTTATACACGTGTGTGATATAGACTATATATATGATTTAAGTTCTGGTAACTGCAATAAAACAAGCCAGTCAAGAACTGTGTCCTGTAAAGAAATTTTATTTAAAAAACCATGTAGGGCTTCCAGAATGTTATTTTGAGTTAGTTTTAAGTTAAAAAAAAAAAAAAAAAGAAGAAGAAGAAGAAGAGGAGGAGGAGGAGGAAGAAGAAATTATGTAGCACTCTTACCCTTTCCCCTCAAAGGTGAAAATGTGGCAGTTACTTTTCTTGAAACAGTACTACTGAGCATGACCTATTCTGTATTTTACTGAATAATTTTGAGCGACTAAACAGATATTGCTTGCTTCTAAATGGATAGGAGAAAATGTTTAACCCTATTGTATTGCCACAAAGCCAGGCTGATCACCCTGGGAGGCCTGGGAGGCCTGAGCAGCTCTGGATTGGCTGTCAGAGCAGGACTTTAACATTTTACTGCACATGGTCCAGCCACTGCAGGGCTCAATTGCCAGGGCTTTTATCTGCAGAAATGTGCTGAGGTGAGCACTTTGTTTAAGATCTTCCTCCTGCCACTGGAAGGAATGGGAAGCGCTAAGATATCTTCGTTTACAAGGTAATCTGTGCTTGTTTATTTACAGAGGGAAATGATGTTTGACAGCCTTGTTTACTGGGACCCATTGATTTTTGTTCCTCTTCTCCAGTATCTTTATATCGATTTGTTTAAAACTGAAGTCAAAATTAGAATAGTATTACACCCATTAAGACTTGTCTGAAGCTTTGGTTCTCTGTTGTTCATTGATTTGGGTTTTATTTAATCTGTTTAGTGGAGTTTATTTCAAAAATAAGTATCTTTCACATGGCTTGTTCAACACTTAAAAGAGACTTAGATGGGGTAATGACAGTTGTATTTGATTTGAGTATTTTTAGTAGCAAAATGTGAACATATTTTAAAAAACTGAAATGCTAGTGAGTTTATGTTTTCTATTAGGGTACACCAACAGAGTTTGTTAACAAGTCATTTCAATGCATTTGGTCATTCTTTGTGTAGTTATTTGTTCTTAATAATGTCAGGGACCATTTTTATAGTACCTTAAAACAGTTTTCTAATCAGATCTTATTCTTCCTTATTTTCTGCATTACTGATAGTTTAAGTAATATTTTAATACAATACTTTATGTGTGATTTGTTTAAAACTGAAGTATGTACATAAAGTATTATATAAAAATATTAATAAATAAATTTTATATATGGCATAAACTTTACTCATGTGCCTTTTTGATTTAAAAGATTCTCATTGTCATTCTGCTGTACTAACACTTACTAAGGGTTTCCCTTAGGTTTTCTGTATGAATTCTCTTGTATTCCAGAGAGTTCAGTGGTCAAGTGGATGAGAAAATCTGAAGTAGAGACACTTTTTTTTTTTAATACCATAATTTGATTTATTAGCTTTAGCTTATGAAATATCCTCAGAGACTATCTATAAAATTATTTTTAATGTCTCTCAGTTTTTTGAACCTCATGAAATGGAACATGGTATGATTACACTTATGCAACCAAACTAGTACATTAAAAACAAAGTTTTCACACCTTATATACAAACAGAGATATGAAAAATTGTGGTAAATATGTATATTAAGAATTGTAATGCAAAAAAAGTACATGTATAATGGCATAAATTAACATGAACATACTTTATATACAGAGATCCGAAAAATTGTGCTCTATATGTGTAATAAGGATTGTAATGCATTCCACTGTTGTTGTGTATTTAGAAAAATAATAAAATCAATTAAAAAAAAACACAAAGTTTTACATGTTTAGAAACACTCCTGAAAATACTCATCTATTGCAGCTGGACATGAAGCAAGTGTATTAAAAGATATTGCTATTTTCCAAGGACATTTTTTTTATCATTAGATTTTTCATGAACAGTAACAAACTATCATGAATGTAACTGTAAAAATTAGTTATGTTTGTACATAGTGCTTTATAGTTTACACTATCTAGTTTGATTCACTTAATCATCTTCTACAGATAGAACAAATTTATCAGCCACATTTGAAAGATGAGAAAAGTAAAATTTAGAGACAACTGAGTGGCATGTCCCACACTACACAGCTAGGAACGTGCAGAGAGAATTCCCACCCAGGCATTCAGAGCAGTGCCCTTTCCAAGACACTGTGTTGGCTCCATGTGCTTGGTGTTTGCTTTAACGATAAGACTGTTTGGACTAAGCCTTTTAATAGAAAGGCTCTGGCAACAGCTGGTGTTAGGTTGATCAAAAATGAAATCAAAGCCTGTGTGGTTGGAAAGTGGAAATCAAGAGAGTGAGAGAGAAAGGAGAAAGAACTCCCACACAACTGAGTGTTGATGAAAACACGGTGCATGAGGTTTGTGCTCCCTCCTTTCCTCTATTCTATAATGTATTGTTTAGTGGGAAATCCTCAAGCATCTACCCATGCAGGGATGATTGCTCTTGTCCTTGGTTTATTTTGAGAAATTTACTGGGCCTCATGTCCACAGGCCACTGTAAGTTACAAATTAGGGCACTCTTTCCAAACTTGATGTTTATATTTCATTTCCAGAAAAATAAATTATCAGATCTATATATCTCCTTTAATTATATATATGGCCTCAGTCTCATATTTGCTTGAATGACATTGAGAATAATAGTTATTTCTGCTACTGAGTAATATTCACTTGCCATGTCTGCCTTCTTTTCATTATGAATTTTCTTTTTTTAATTTTAAAGATTTTTTGTGCATTATAGTTATACACAATAGTAGGGCTCATTTTTACACATTCATAAAGGAATATAACATAGTTTTCTCCATTGCAGTCCCAGAGGCACTTCCTTCCTTCCCCTCCTTCCTTCCCAGGATCCCCTTTCTCTATTCCATTGGTCTTCCTTCTGTTATTTATTTGTTTTTTTTTAACTGATGAATAATCATTATATGTATAATTGGAATGCATTGTGGTGTATTCATACATGCACATAGTATAATCTGTTCAATCTCATTCTCCACTTCTTCCCTTTTCATTCTGAATTTTCTTAATCTTCAAATAACTATGCTCTTTGAGTTTAATTCCACCACTTTGTCAACCCACTTCTTACTGAGTGTTTTCATGACTTCTTCCCATTTTTCTCAGGAAATCTCATTATGGATACTATATTGTATAATACTTAACCTGAAAGCTGAATGAAAACTGAAATGCTTTTTCAAGCTTTGGCCCCAGCTGAAATATTTGCTACTATCTTATTAGTATTAGTAAAGTTCTAGGAATATTCTCTCTCCTGGTTTGTTCCCTAGTACTTAAAATGTGCTGTTTAGTGGGAAATCCTCATTTACTACAGTAGCCTTTGGTAACATGCCATTCAAGCCAATTCTATTAATCCTGTTATATGATTTTTTAACACAAAAGGCAGACTACTTAAGTGTGTTTTTTATCTTGCAAATACAATTATAAGAGTATTTAGATTTTACACATATAATTTCTTTAATTAACATTATTTTTTTTTTACTATTGAAGATTATAAAAAATTAAATGGCCCATAACTCATGGCACTCAGACATCTGGTTAATGATTTAAACATTTCTAATGATTTAAATATTGAATAGTACATAAAGATATGTAAATATCTCCTCAAGTCCTTTTTCCCCAAGGTAAATGCTGTTATCAGTCTTTTGTGTATCCTTCCCTTCTGTGCTTTCTAAGCAGTACTGGCTAAAATTGATGTTTTAAATATATGATTCTGAATTAAGACTATAATGTGATCACTTTGTGGGATGATTCACTCACTCAACAAATATTTATTAATGATCTGTGTTAAGGCATTTTCTAGGCACTTAGGGATATAGCATGAACAAAATAAACAAAACCATGATCTTCATGAAAGCTTTGTCCTGTGCATGAGACAAGAAGCAATATAAACCAATAAAATATTTAATATTTTAGATGTTGGTAAGTGTTGAAAGAAAAATTAAGTAGAGAAAGGAGATGGGGATTGAATGTTGCCCTTTTGATAGGGCAGCCAGAGAAGTCCTTGTAGAGAATTTGGCATACAAGGAAAGCCCTGTAGAAGACGGGAGAGCAAGCAGTGCATCTTAGAGGAACTAAAGTAACAGCTTAGAATCCCCAGCTCCAGGGAAAAATCTTTTTTCTAAATGTCAAGAGGTAGGATATTTTTTTCTCCCTAGTAAGTCATCGAAGATGGAAAAAAAGAGAAAGAGAGTTTATTTACAGTGATAGTGCACTAAGAATGGTCATTTATAAGAAATTTCCCCATCTTAGTTATTCTGCAAAACTGAGCCCCAGATCAAGAGTGAGAGTGCTCTCACCTGCTTGAGAAGATGCTGTGGCAACTCAGAAATTCTGGTTACACTTTCATCCTTCTTTGATGGTACTGAAAGTTGCCAAGAATTTTTCCTTATAAATTGGTTGAAAAGACTAATGATATATTTTCCCCTTTTCCACAAGGGGAATTTCTGGAATCTTCCCTTTGGGAAGTAGTCCTTTCCACCACCTTCCTGGAAAACCTGGAATTGTGCTTGACTACAGCTCCTCCTACATGGGGAAGGGACTGCCTGCTCCTATTATCTTTGGGTGATCAGGGCCTCGGGGCTTATGGTGTCTGAGGTCCTGGTCTTGGCTAAAGCTAAAAACAGGATTAAATTTTACACACAGGAGTTAAGTCAAGGACTACTTATTTGGGCAATATGGTCATAAAACAGACTAAAAAATGTGCAAGGCCCTGGGTTCGATTCTGAGTACCACTAAAAAAAGGGAGGAGGAGGAGGAGGGGTGGGAGGAGGAAGAAGAAGAAGAAGAAAGTTTTGTGCATTGGTATTGGGACTTAACTCAAGTGGAAGGTGCTGGCTTCGTCCCAGACTTCTATACCTCCTTACTGCCCTGTCTCCACTATAACTGGAGGCATCCACTTCTTTATACTCTGATGCTGAGCCTGTTGAAGGGAGGCAAGTTGCTTTACTGAGAACTGCAATAGATTCATGTCAAGTATTTATTTTTATTTTTTATTTTTTGCAGAATAGTTCACTTGCTGATTTGACTACATCTAAATTTGGCATGTTTTGACCCTTTCTAAAATGATTTGAGAGAAGCATTGTTATTGACTTGGAGGTAGAGGGAAGGAAAGACTTTAAAGAAAAAATTTTTTTCCTTAGGGGCTGAAGTAATTCATATATATATATATATATATATATATATATATATATATATATGAAGAAAAAGGATGGGTTTGATCATTGAAAGCTGTAAATATCTATCCATGTGCTATCACACTGGATCAAGCACAGTTCTGCTTTGTAATTGTCTTTTCTTCTTGTTTCAACCTGGTTCCCCTTCAGCCTATTCTCAAACAGCCTGTTTCATCCTTCAGAGGGAAAGTCAGATCCTGTCACTCTGCTCAAAACCCCTCAAGCATTTCCCATTTCATTCAGGGTAAAAGCCAGAGGCCTTGAAACAATATACCAGTCCAAGGTCATCTGATGTCCACCCTGTGCCATTTCTGACTTTATTCCCTTTGTGCCTACTCTCCCCAACCCCTCAAGCATTTTTGCTGTTCTCAAACAGGAAAATGAACTCCTGCCTCTGGATCTTTGCATTTGCCAGGACTCCTCACCCTGCCTGCAGAGCACTTTCTCAGCAGCCCATCCACTCAAAGCACATCCTTTAAGGAGGCTTCTCCCTGAGCTCCTCCTCATCTTGCACTCTCATCCACTCACCATACTTTGTCCCCCTCCCACACTATGTTTATTTAGTTATTTATTTTTCTCACTATTTGTTTTCACTCAGTGGAATATAACCTGCTTGAGAAAAGAGGATTTCTGCCTGTTTTATTCACTGTTATCCCCAGCACCTAGGACAGTGCCTGGTACATCAGAGGTTGAATGAATAACTTGTGGAAATTGAAGAAGAAAAGAGAACTCACTATCTCTAAGAGAAACAGAAATCTGGAAATTGCACACACAGAAAAATTTAAAATGAAAGAAATGTGGTGTATATGGTGTCCATTCCCACTGACAGGCCTGTTTCTGGGTGTTTTGGATAGCTGATTCAGAAGGAATGGCCTTGGATATCTCCAGTGTCATGCTGAAATGCAAATGATGCTGGGAATGACAATGAGAATAATGCAAAAAAAAAAAAAAAAATCTAGGTGGAAATAGAAATTGGTTGTTTCACTTTCAGAGTAATGATTTTCAAAGTAAAGGGACTAAATAGGAAATACATTAACAAAAACTCTGGTCTCTGAAAATGTAAACTTCATTCACATTCCAATCTGTGCACTTTTTCAAGCTCAGTGATCCAAGGTCATAGGGCACTTGTATTAGCATAGACCTTGCTTTGTTAATTCACCTCTATCTAATCCTGTGAATTCTTTGTTATGATGGTGGCCTTCCAATGACAATGAAACTAAGCTCTCGTAACACTGGTAACATTTATACAGCACTTAGACAATTCCTCCAGGAATTGTCCCCAGAGACCTTAAGAGATAGGTCAGGATTATTAACCCCATTTTGTACTCAGAAAAGAAGCAATTTCCCTAATGTCACCTGGTAAGCTATTAAATTCATAATTTGACTGCTTTATTTATAAATAATGGTCTACTTAATACAGGTTGTGATACATTAAAGATGACTTCTTTAAGTAGACAGCTTCATATTGGGAATTAATTATGGTTAGTGACCTGGAACTAATAGTATTCCAGATTTCTCTGAGACCAGAGTTTTGTCATCTTAAACTGGGTAACTGATTTAGAGGATCCTGTATTCCAGCCTCCCGAAGCCATTTGATATTGACCAGGATTAGGCTACTCTGCTCAGTTACTACTATGGAGAAATCTGTAAGGGCTTATGTGTCATTGGAGGACCTCTCAAGCCATAACTTAAATCCCATTAGAATCCCCCACACACTTTTTTTTTTTAAATACTAGAAAGTTCCATTTGGCTAAAAAAAACAATCAGTAGTCACATAGATGACTAAGAAATAGAGACAAAATTCTCATTAGGAGGACTCATCGCCAACCAATATTATGGGAAACACAGGACAGAACATTAGAGAAACTACATTGGAGTTGTATTTGAAGCCATTTCTGTTGCGCTTCATTCCTTTTTCTTTCCAGAGCAGTCTTATGAAAGGATCTCAAATTCAGTTCAATGAGCATGTCAAATACTCAGGAAGTTGTGAGGAAATGTAAAAGTGAGGGGACTGCTTCTAAGTTCATGTCTGTATCAAAAGGAAACTAGAATACTACAGCATATAAAGAGAATTTTCAACCAAAAATGACTTGCCAGCTTTGAAAAGAAAAAAAAAAATGTCTTTATCCTGATGTTGGAAAGTTTATCAAAACCTCTTCTCATTTCATCTTTATGATGATTTTTGCTTACTGCCAGTAACAACAACAAAAATGCACAAATTCTACTTTTAATTTGTTTTTTGTCCATTTCCTTTAAAGAGGGAATGCATTCATTCTTTTTTCCTAATGTTCCTAAATCTGATTTACTCTATACCACTGTCTTTATAATCTGATTTATTACTTGATATGTCAGCTACAGTTTTACACCAATAGGCAATTTAATGGAGCATTTAAAAGGTTTTTTTAAAAATTTTTTATATGTTTTAATTAGTTATACACGACAGTAGAATACATTTATATATTTTGATATATTATACATGGATGGGATATAATTTCTCATTTTTCTGAGTGTACATGTTGCAGAATCACATTGGTCATGCAGTCACATATATACTTACAGTAATGTCTGTTTTATTCTACTATCTTTCCTATCCCCACATCTCCTCCCCTCCCTTCACTTCTCTCTACATAATCTAAGGTAATGCTATTCTTCCCTAGTGCCCCCCCTACCATTGTGAATTAGCATCTGCATATTAGAGAAAACATTTGACCTTTGGTTTTGTGGGTTTGGCTTATTTTCCTTAGCATGATATTCTCCAACTCCAACCATTTACTGGCACATTCCATAATTTTACTCTTCTGTAACACTGAGTAATATTCCATTGAGTATATATACCACATTTTTTCAATCCATTCATCTATTGAGGGACACCTAGGTTGGTTCCATAGTCTAGCTATTGTGAATGGAGCTGCTAAAAACACTGATATGGCTGTGTCACTATAGTATGCTGATTTTAAGTCCTTTGGGTATAAATCAAGGAATGGGATAGCTGGGTCAAATGGTGGTTCCATTCCCAATTTTCTGAGTTAAAGAATAATATTGATATGAAATTTGAAAATATTTCTTATACAAATATATTAGGATTGGTCAGACTAAAACATAAATTGATAGGTCAATAAAATCACTAGATTTTTGAGTCAAGTTAAATTAAACTTTAAAATTAAAATCTTTGTGAGGCTGAGTCTCAAACAGTGCTGGTGGTGGCCACCTCTTGAGACTATCGCTCCCATAAAATCTAGGGGGTTGGTAGTTTTTAACAAAATGTGGCTAAAGCAACCTCGGGAACATTCCTCCAGCTATATACAGTGCATTCTTAAGGTAATCTAAGCAGATTGAAAGATCTAACTTTTGTAAATGAAAATCAGTGAAAGATGAATCATGTGAATTATATGTCAAAACTTTTTGAACTCTGAAACATAGTCTAGAGTTGTACTGTGCCATTCAGAGGTCAGATCAGCTCACTGCATAATTAAAACTTTGATGTTTCCCATTCCTATTCTGTCTAGTTTGAAATGCACAGAAACGTCTGTCACCTACTTGTCAAATATTTAGTCTGCATAAATTAAGATGGTGAGCATGTGGTCAACCTGTTTGCAGCAGGCCCACTGCCTCCAGGGCTTCACCCTCTGAGGCTTCATTTACCCAGGGTCAACTGAAGACACTACAAGGAAAATTCTAGAAGTAGCCAATTCATAAATTTTACTTTTATTGAAGTGAATTGTTATATCTGTTCTATTTTATGATTAGTTTTTGTTGATAATTTCTCACTGTGCCTAATCTCTACACAAAACTTGATCATAGGTATGCATGTATAGGAAAATACCCAGTACTATTAGCCTCCTTGTCCACAGGTTCAGAATGCTTGAATCTAACCAACTGTGGATCAAAAATATTCTGGGGAAAAAATAAGCATCTGTTTTGAATATATATATATATATATATATATATATATATATACACACTTTTATTTTCCCCATCATTCTTCTCTAAACAATACAACATCTATTTATGTGGCATTTACATTATATTAGGTATTATTAGTCATATTAGTCATCTAGAGATGATTTAAGTTATGTAGGAGGACACATGTAAGTAATGCAAACAGTATTATTTTATACACACACACACACACACACATCCTTAGATTTTGGTATCCACAGGGGATTCTGGAACCAATTCCCCTCAGATCTTGAGGGACCAGTGCATACATGGAGATATATATATATATCTAAGGTTTCATATATCTACTGGAGGGTCTTAGAACCTGTCTCCTGTGGGTAAGGGGCAACTACGTATATATAAAAAGTAGAATTGTTCTTTTTATCGCATATCTTCTGTTAGCATGTAGTATTAAGCCAGTCTTAATTTTTTTTCCCATTTAACAGCATATATTAGAATTGATAACCATCATTCAACAGAAAAATGCTGTATATGTGTTTGATTTGTTGTTCAAATTCTTAAATATTAAACAAGTTAGTACAATAATTAGTTAAATATCTCCTTGCCCCCTTCTATGTCAACAAAGATGCCTATTTTGTGAAGTTTAATATACTTTGTTTCCTTGATCAAATTCTTCCACTATTGGTCTTCAACTCAATTTCCCAGGCTTGCAAATTCAGGTGACACATGTTTAATCAAATCCAGCTTCGTTAGTAGATTATAGGATCTTAACAAATATTTTGTGAACAATTTGATCAACACTGAAGAATTAACAACTGGAGAGTTGTTTTTAATTTCTTATCTGATTATAATTCTTTGATATCTTAAATTCTGTCTTTCATCTGAAAGCTTCAAAGTACTTCACCTATTATTTTTTTAAACTGTAGGGAATCCCTTATAATTCTTGCTTTCATTTTCAGTTGGTGGTTTTTAAATTGTCAAAGCAACTAAATGAGTATTCTTCCTGATCAAATCATTTTTTCCCCCTACCTTCAGTCCCCTTAAAATACATTGATGGCTTCCCATGATTCTTAAGATAAATGCTGAGAGGTCTACAGGGCCCTGCCTACTTCTTCCCCTCCTTTGCTTGGGCCACCCTGCCCTCTAGCCTGAGAGGTCTCAGATCAGCCCTCTTTTCCTTAGAAGGGACTGACCCCCTTGGCTAAGCCAGTTACCATCACCAAACTCTAGGGGCCCCATAGACCTCTGCTTTTTCAAAATTGATATTTTAGTTCCATTTATGTGATGATTTAGGTATCTGTCTCCTGCCACACACTGGAAGTTTCTGGAGTGCAGGGAAGGTCTGGTTTGCTGATGTTTTTATTGCCTTTTAACCATTGTGATTCTGGTGCCCAGCATGGAGCTTGACAAATAACAGATATTTAATAATGCGGAGTATTTGGGGGATAAATAAGATAATGCTCTATGAAAACAGGAATTTTTTTTTTCTGTTCTGTTCTGAATCCTTAATCCCTAGAACAGTGCCTGGGCCATACTAATTGTTCACAAAATATTTGTTCAATAAATTAATGTCTTCTCAAGCAGGGTGGCTCATGCCTGTAATCTCAGCAACTCGGGAGGCTGAGGCAGAAAGATTGCCAAGTTCAAGGCCAGCCTAAGTAACCTAGTGAGGCCCTAAGCAACTTAGAACCTGTCTCAAAATAAAAAATAAAAAGTGCTGGGGATGTGGATCAGTGGTTAAGTGCCTAGGTCCAACCCCTGGTATCAAAACTTAATTAATTAGTTAATTAATTAATATCTTCCTGTTTTTTCAAGGATACAGAAAGTATTGATGTGGAAGCATAGAGAATAGGATGAAATTTTCCCTGTACATAACATAATATTTCCAGGAACTTACAGAGTTAGAACTTTATAGACATTTTTTATTGTGATAAAATATATATAACAAAATTTACCATGTTAATAATTTTCAAGGGTACAGAGTCAGTGGCATTAAGTACATTCATATTGTTATGTGTATATCACTGTATCTAGCTCTAGAACTTTCTAGAACTTCCCCTCATTTCAGATTAAAGTCAGTTCCCATTAAACAGTAACTTCCCATATAGCTGTGACTTTATAAAACTTCTTTTGTTGGCTTTAGTCTTTTCTTCTCAGACACTTTACATGGAAGTCTGACATGTTAAATATGTAAACATAAACTTATTTTGCTTCCTGAATAGGGTTGGGTACCTCGACTTCCTTCCTGTCAGCTTATATCTTGGTTGGTTGGTTACATCATCTGGAGACTATGTTCCTGGAAGGATGCCCTCCAGAGATTAGGGTCCCTGAGGCCACATCTAGGAACATCTTCTCAACCAGGAATGAGGTCTCATCTCTAGTTCAAACCCAGAGGTAATCTGTTTCCTCTGTCTCCTCATCACCACCTTGTCTACACAAACATACGTGTTCCACACAGATATGAGATTGGGAATGCTTGAGGATTGAGATCATGTCTTACTTATCTAGATTTCCAGAACTGTAGGATGTTCATTACTGGTGTGTATTTTCTGCCCTGTGAATGAGAAACTTCCCTAGTTTTACTTTCTTTTTTTTTTATTAGTTGCTCAAGACAATACAATGATCTTGACATAGCATACATTTGATTCAAATAGGGTATGTTACTTTCTTCTAGGAAAGAAATTTGACAACCTCACAATGCAACACAGTTCACTGGTGAGCCATTGTTATCTTAAAGACATTCTTCCAACAGCTGCTCCCTGTGTGCTCTGTGACCACCTGTACCAGAACTCTCTAGGGCTGCCCATCACAAGAATGGATTTCCAGATTCCCTCCTGTATCTGCTCAACCAGATGCTTTCAAAAACTCGATTTCCAATCTTCCCCAGTTTCTTAGATACAGTGTTATTTTCTACGTCATCATGAAAACCTTCTTTATTGGTTTGTGTTATGTTTAGTGAAACTGAAAAGTTGTGTCTCACTATCTGCTATATAAAATCTTTAAAACTTTCATATATTCAATGAACTTTAACTAGCTTTCTTTTAAGCTTTTTCTTCCTTAAGAAAAATGAACACTGTTGCCTTAATTGCTTCAGAGAACTTATTTAATATCCCTTAATCACTTTTGTTCTGTAGTCCTGAATACACTAATATTTTTAAGTGAAATTCATTCTTCTTAGATTATAGAAACAGATAAAGGACCAGTGAGAACTATTTCACGTTTTATTATGTTAGAGTGTGCTGACTTTATTAGGACAGAGCTAGCTTTTACAACAAAACCCCAAACTGTGCAAATGTCATGCAATTACAGTCCTTCCCAGCTCATGGAAGAGTTCATTTTGGGTGATGGAGACCATAAGTGTGGAGGGAACAATCTCTACTCTTTATCCTCCAGAGACCCATGCTGGCATTGGTATTGATATCTAGCCAGAAGTGGAAACATAGGAGATGGCAGAAAGACACTTGCTTCTTCAACCTCTGGGCAAAGAAGTTATACATATTAGCCCTCTTACATCTCAGTCTCACCCAGATGCAGGAGAAGTGGAAGGAGCCTCTCCCCACAGCCACTGTGCATGACAGAAGGGGACATGACTCTTGAATACACAGATCACCATGACTGTACACTGAACTTCCAGGTTTCTATTTATGGTTATAGTAATTCCTCCTATGAAACCCTGGAATGTATCTCACACCATGAAATGTTACAGTCATGTACGTCACAACACCATTTCCAGTGCACACACAGTGGCTTAGTCAGTATTTGATGTTTGAATCAGCTTGAAAGGTAGCAAGTGATAGTGTCACATGAGATCTAAAGCTCCCACAGGTGGTCAGTCTTTGCTCTAGTTCATTTTGTTTATCAAGGAATCACTGGATTCCTTTTCCTGAAAGGCGTAGCACAACATATATAGGTTTATCTCCAAGTTCCTATGAGGATGGTTCCCTTGCTCCCATCCTGACCTTTAAAAGGCATGTAAAAATGGGTCCCAAGGCCCAACATGTTTGTTGGGCCTTGGGACCCATTTTACTTGTCTTGCAAGAGTGAAATGCACTGGAAGTCAGGGCCTGCCCTTTTGGGGTGCTATATGGTTGAGCTGCTAGTTAGAGAACCTGCTTTATTTCAGACCGTGCTTTTGCCTTTTGCATTTTGTTTCATGTGCTGTTGTGAAGGGGAGAACTGAGTTTCAAGATTATTTTGGCCTTCTGCCACACCAAACAGAATTAGCCTGCCAATGCCAATTTTAATAGGGTCATTTATTTATCCTTTTCATTTCAGTTAAAAAGTATGAATGGACCCCAAATTCAATCCAAAGAACATGTCAAAAGCAGGAAGTTAAGAAAAAAGAATAGTCTGAGGGTTAGTCTATGATTTTGCTACTGTTCAGGTTTTGTTATGGTCAAAGATTAAAAATAACTTTGCAAATCGCTATCATTTAATAGTAATACAAGAACAAAATAATTTTGCATGCTACATAAATCCATAATAGTGCAGATATATACACATATTATTACATGTAAAGTTTTCAACTGATGATCCAAAAGGTATTTCTCAGCTATACTTATCTTGAAGATTTTTAACAGGAAACAACTGAAGACAGAATTGGCTTTGGGGGGGCATCAAATGCTTGATATGTCAATATCATCTACCTTAGCTATATTTTTAAGGAGGCCAGTTTTAAGGAATCAGCCTCATACGTTTAAAGGGATTACAAGTATTTCTTGTTTGAGGATACTTTTTTACCTAGTAATGTTTGCAATAATACATTTACAGTTGTATTGAATGTTATAGATTCTCACTTTAAATCAAAACAAAACGAAAAATCCTGCAAAAATTATATACCAATCAATAAATAGCAATTTATTTTGGGGCAGTTCAGAAAGTTCGTTATTTTGCTTTTCTAGGAGTGGCTAAGGCAAGTTTTCACATTTCTAAATTATTAAATTCTTTATATTCTACTTATATACCATTGGATTACATTTATTGTAATTGGTTTATTATGTGAGCAGTGGCCTTTGGGTTTTTTACATTTGTCACCTAAATGCCATTCATCTTTTCTGAAGGCTACTTTTCAAATACATCAAGTTTCTTCTTAACCTTTAGACTTCGGACTGGTTTTATTTAATAGGATAAGTTGATTGTATTTGGTAAAAAAAATTAAATCATTACTTGGTTATTGGAAAAATAGTCCTCAGCGATGATGCATTACCCTATTCTGTTGACCTAATGCATTTCAGAGTGATGAAAGCCCATGGACACAGCTGTCAGAGCAAGAGTGATGACTATGACAAAAATTCATTTCCAAGAGATGTTTGGCATAATTGCTGACATAGTAATACAATTAATATTTAGTTTTTTTGGTGTCTTTGCTTGAAGGTTCACATTGCCACAGGAAGGTTAAACATGTGGCAGTACTCTATCAGCAATATACATGAGCAAATAAATGAAATAACTTCCCACGTGATGACATGAACCATACCTAGGTAAAATTATTTATATGCTGTTTTCAGAGCATTTTGCTGACTTGAATTATGTTAAAAAGAAAAAAATATAAGAAAAGAAAAACTATTAGCACTTATCAAAAGAACCACATTCATTTGACTTCCCTTTAAAAATGTAAGTTTGAAAGCATCTTCTTCCATAGTGCACCTTATAGTATTTCCATACCTACCCACTTTGTGAAACATTATTAACAAAAGAAGTAGATTTGGCTGGGAAACCCAGATGTGACAGTATAATAGGAGTCAGGGGGCTTTAAACCAAGCCCATAGGAGGTGGTGGAACTGGGAACCCAGCTCCCTACTGACAGGTACAGAGCTTGCTCCATTTGCATTCTTCCTGCAGTGTTATGACTCTTGGTCCACACTTCTCTCTTCCTGACCTTTTTTTTGTGTGTCAATGGACCTTTATTTTTTTTTTTACTTTTTATACGTGGTGCTGAGAATCAAACCCAGTTACTCACATATGGTAGGCAAGTGCTCTACCACTAAGCTACAACTCCAGCCCACTCCTGCCCTCTTCTTAAATCTTGACAGCCCCTCCCAAGTTTATTCTCAAGTACCACAGGGTAAATAGAAAAAGCACGGTCTTTGTATTCAGACAAAAGAGGTTTTTGCATTCCAACTGTATTACATTCTAGCTATATGACTTAGAGTCATTTACATAGCCTCTCTGTGCTTCAGTTTCTGCCTCTATATCAAAGAGAAAATGATATTTATCTCATAGAATTGGAGTAAAATAACAAACTTTCTAGAATATGTATACAGAATCTAGATCACTGTAGTATCTCATTAAATCTTTTCTTTCCTTGTGGTGCTGGAGATTGAACACAGAGCCACACTGCCCTGGGGAGAGAAATTGTGGAAATATGCCATGAGAGTTGAGGAAGTGGAGGAGAGGGAACAAGACCACATCCCGTGCTGACCTTACAAAATTTGATCTGTAAAGGGACACTCACATAATTAAATAAAAATTACCAAATTACTCCATTAAAAAAATAAAAAGATGTGCAACCATATCAGTATTCTCAACTTTAGATTATTTTCATCTTTGTATCCTGTTGCATTTCAAGAAGGAGTTAAATGTGAACTAGTGGGGGTGGGCTGGGAGGGAGGCAGGATCACCCCTGCTGGAACACTTTCTGAACAGTCACCATTAACTAATCCCTAGCCTCATGTCACCTGTACTACTGACCAATTTTCTTTCCTCTTGCCTAAAACCTTCAGTGGCTTTACACTGTTCTCAGGTTAAAGTGCAAGCTCCTAGATAGGTTGATGCTCAATGATCTTTGCACTGTGCTTGCAAATGACCTCTTTTTTAAAAAAAGTTTTAGTTGTCGATGGACCTTTGTTTTATTCATTTATATGCAGTGCTGAGAATAGAAGCCAATGCCTCGCACACACTAGGCAAGCACTCTGCCACTGAGCCACAATCCCAGCCCCTGCAAATGATCTCTTAACCTCCCCTCTTGCCATCCCCCTCCACATCTGTAGCTTCACTGCCCTACTAGTGGGAAGGCTACTCATTTCCTTTGCACTTACCCTCTGTCTACCAGAATGCTCTCCTACTCTCCTTTTGGGTTCAACTCAATTGGTACCTCCTGTCGAAGGCTGTCTTTGAGGACCCCTTGCAGAATTAGCTGTTCCCTTTTTCTGTGGTTTTACAATTCTCTATTAATATTGCATTGTATGGTGGTTGGTGTGATTTCTGGCTATTTTTCCTGCTCAACATGTGAACCGGGATTCTTAATGGTAGGAAGCATGGCATATTTATATTCTTTTTTACTTATTTATAATTATACATTGTATTGACAGATACATATTAAATGTTCAAATAAGTTCATTGAATTGAATTGCTGTTGTAGACATAACTTTCAATTCTTGTAGCCTTGCTCTTATAAACTTCTAGAGGTTTTTTTTTGTTTTGTTTTGTTTTGTTTTTTAATAACTAGGAACCACATGACAAGAAAATCTTTGTTTCGCTTCTAAGGAAAAATCACTAGCTTCCACAACATTGATATTTATTTTGTCCTGATAAAAATACCATAATATTAGATACAATGAAAATCTATAAAGAATAGTTGTATGTGTAATTATTATAAAGGTTTTTTTTTTTGCAATTTAAGACAGAAAATATTTTGTAATACATGCATAAACTAAAACAGTTGAGGTTTTTACATGCCTTTTTATTTTATTCCTGGAATAATTTTGCAATTCACAGTAGTCCTAACATTTGAGTGCAGCCCAGAGTTCCTGAATTGACACTTGTTTCTCTTCTCTGAAGGATGTTTTCAGAGGTTGATAGTATGACTTCTGTTTTCAGAAATCCAAAGTCCAAAAATACACAAATCCTCCCTTAGAAAACCTTGGGTGTTATTGAATTGGCTGTTTAAAAATTGAAGCATAATATGCTGAGCTGTGATTGTTCTATTTCCCATCCACAGTATCTTTTCCTTGCTAATTCTTAGCTGGAATATTTGCAAAGGAAACATTGAGGCCGAGGAGAAGAGAGTTGAAGGTTACAGGGTCCTGAGCTGTCTGTAGCTAAGCCTTCATCAGAAGCCCATGGAATTTCCTCCTCAAATCTTGCTGTTCCCATCATCTCTATATGACCTTCATTGACAACGTGGGGCCTTTCAAACATAGTCAAAAGAACTTCTGTGTAACTAAATGAAAAATGTTATAAATCCACAGCAAGGGATTATTTTACCCACCTTATGTGTATACATTACCAAAAAACTCTATTTCCTAAACAGAACATTAAAAACCAGGCAGGACTCTTCAGGCTGTAATCCATTAATGGGACATCCCCCAGACTTCCAGCCACCTCTCTGCTGTCTCTTTTGATTGAAGCCAACAGAGAGATGTTTTGGCAAATGTATTCATAATTTGTCTCTCCTTGCAGGGCTCTCTCTGTAATTGTGTTTCCCATCAGGGAGTGAGTTGGAGTTCATGTATTGACAATCTGCTGTGATTGATGACAACCAATGTCTTGTTAACATTTCCCCCACTCTTCAGTCCACAGAGCAATGCTAAGACGACCTTTGGTTTAAAGGATTAAAAGAAAGGACGACTTCTTCAGATAATAAGACCTTCTTCAAAGGTAGGGCCTTTTCTTTTTAAAGTGTTTAAATTAGTAGTTAAAGAAGGGACTGATACCATAAAGTGATGTCATTGTGTAATGTTATTGCCATATTTAATATTTTTCAATCCAGAGTGTGATAAAAGACAGGGAGTGGGAAATGCAAAAACATTTATCATACTACTTGTCAAAGAGGATGGATCAAATAGAGTGGAGAAAACCAGCCTCTAAAGTCCTTTTGTGTTGTTTTTGTTTGTTTGGCTAAAGCATGGATCAGTAAGACACCGAAAATAGATAGCACAGTAAAATCACTGCTAATAGGAAAAAATGTTTCTGAAGGAACTAAAGATTAAAAATTGGAGCATTATTAATAAGAAAAGAATTTTCTTTTGAATTTGATGCTTATGTGATTTTTTTTCTTATCTCACAGTGAAGTCCAAATAATAAAAAGGTCAGTTTTGAAAGTCTAAATGTTACTTTGAAATGTGATTTTTGCTTTGTAAATCGCTTTCCCACCCACACTGCCCACCTCATTCTCATTTATGTCACCAAAACGGTCAGTTCTAGAACAGGCCCTGCAGGGTCTATGGTGCCCTCTGAAAGGCCCTCTATTACAGAGCTGTACTTGGTGAAAAATATCTTCCCTACAGATCTGGAACACAGTTCAGAGAACTATATCTTAGCCAACAATAGCTTTCTTAAGGCATGATGAGAGCTCGATTGTTCAGTCAGTTCTGCACTTCATAGGCTTCATTTAACAAATAAACTCTCATGGATTTTAATAAGAAAAGATGAGGTCGAATGCAAGATTTTGAGGTAGCAAAATCCTTGCAGCATCTTGTCCCTTGATCTTGAGAATTCTTAAATTGATCCATTGAGAAGTTCTTTTGTTGCTTAGAGGAAATGATTCATGCCCCAGCTGAATTCGCTTCCGTTGTGTCGAATTGAAACTGGTTTAGTATGACTAACTACTTATGGTGTTTCAAAATATCATTAGGAATCTCCAAATTGGTAGCCTGGAAATTGCTTTGTAAATAAAACAGCACACATTTTGTTCTGTTTAAAAGTCCTTGAAAAGTGAAAATTGGTAAAGACTAGCAAGATTCATAAGTTAGATAATTATACCCAATACCCAAAAGGCTTAATGTTGTATAAATGGCACTTTTTTTTACTATTTTTAAATTTTATTTTTCATCTATTCTAATCAGTTACACATGGCAGTAGAATGTATTTTGTCACATCACACATAAGTGGAGTATAACTTCTCATTCCTTTGGTTGTACATGATATGGAATCACACCTGTCATGTAGTCATATATGCACATAAGGTAATAATGTTCAATTAATTCTACTGTCATACCTACTCCCATACCCCCTTCACTCCCTCTGTCTAATCCAAATGTCACTTTTTATTTTTTTAAAAAGGCTCCATTAGTTAATGCAGAATGACTTATAAGGTTCTGATGTAGCCCTCCCCTTAAAAGAATTTCATAAAATAAAGAGCATCTTCCAGGTAAAGTAATAGTAAACTCTCCCTACTTTAACAGAGATACGTAATAAATACCAAATCGCAATTGTTAGAAATTAGGAATTAGTAGTAGTGGTGTTGAGTATAGTGGCTTGCCAATAAAATACTGGTGTCAGTAGTGAGTTATGGCAAGCGCTTCTGGGGATAATATATAGCATAGTACCTGAAAGAGGTAGGCAGACAGTGAGGGCAAGATCTTGTCAGTAATGGTGGTTTCTAGTGAGAGGGAAGATACAGGAAGACAAGACATGCAAAGGGACTCCAGGGGAGAAGCACTCTAAGGTGGCAACGAAGGACCCAACAGAGAGGGTGCATCTAAGGGAATTTCCTGGCTGGGTGCAGTCAATGATTTCTCTTTTTTTCATTGCATGAAAGGTATTTGATTTTTAAATCTCGTCTTCCAGAAGAACAAGTGAAAAAGCTTATCTTCCTCTTTTTCAGTATCTACCTCTTAGTGATTTTTTTTGGCCAGCCTTTTTTGGTTAAGTGACTAATGTGCTTCAATTCTTTCCCTTGCCTCACAAAGACTCTTTGAAATATCCCAAAGTTTTAAAGCATAATTATGTTAGATCTTCCCCAGACCATTCAGGAATTGACCTCTGACATTAGAATAAGAACACTGATTTTTGTTTTTGTTTTGTTGCTACTTGGAGTTTTCAACTGTCTTTCCCATGATCTATGGTGTGATGTGGTTTTCAAAAGATGTGAGCAGCCAGAATTGTGGACTATGGTTTGCAAACCACCACACCCATCCCACATCCTTCTTTGGGAAGTGCCATCTCTGTGTGTCCAATGTTGCATATAAAAACTGTGTTGACACTTGTCATTAACCTAATGTGTAAGTTCTCTCCCTGGAAAATCTGCCTTCAATCTAGTTTGAAAACCTTGAGCTAATGCCAGACTGCTAACGATGGACGTTTAATAATCAGCCAGAGTGAGGCACAGGGAAACCCCTGAAGTAACCCATATAAGGTTTTCTGCTCTGATACATTAGTGTAAGTTTGGTAGTGGCAATAACCATAATGAATCTGAAGAAGAATAATGCCCTTGCAATATCTAAAGCATGTTCCTATTTGGCAAGCTGTGTATAAAGAAAAATCTGACAGGTTATTGAACTATTTACTGATTATGTTTGGCTGATGACTTCAAAGTTGTTCTTTCCTGGGACTTACAGGACTAACTTTTTTTAAGTTATTCATACATCTTAAGAGAACAGTAATTACATTCTGAATAGATAGCAAAACTAATAGGAGTAGGGAAACTTTTTCTTATAATTAAGTTGATTTTCAAATGTAAGCCAATATTTTATTGAGAAGCCTAAATAGGAGCATAATTTCTAAAAAAATTTTTTTAGTTGTTAATAGACCTTTATTTTTTTATATGTGGTGCTAAGAATTGAACCCAGTTCCTCAAACATGCCAGACAAGTACGCTACAACTGAGCCATAGCCCCAGCCCCTAAATAGGAGCATAATTTTAACGCTATTAACAATAAAGTGTCCTATCAGAATTTTGTCTTATAGAATCACTTTTATCACATTATTAGGTACTAGTCAAATCCAGAAGACATACAGTGTCTACAAAAGAATATTCACCCAACAAAACTAAAGATGAAATACTAATGCATCCATTTCCCTGGGGAGCTTAGAATTTGTAAAAACCAGTAGGGTTCTAAATCTAAGTAAAAGATAATCACCTCTGCTGGGCATGGTGGTGCATGCCTATAATCCCAGTGGTTTGGGAGGCTGAGGAAGAAGGGTTGCAAGTTCAAAGCCAGTCTCAGCAATTTAGAGGGGCCCTGAGCAACTTAGCAAGATCCTGTTTTAAAATAAAATATAAAAAGGTCTGAGGGGGTTCAATCCCTAGTACCAAAAAATAAATAAATTCAGCTCTTTAAATTTTAAATACAAGTGGAGTTTGTGTCAATATTTAGTCATCTAGAAAACCAGAACAATCTTTTCTTATACTTGGTAACTTCCTCCCTCTTTACCCTGACATATCATGAGGGCAAGCTCTGGATTTCAGCTAAGCCTCTTGAAACACTAGCACCCTTGCACAATTTCTTTATGGTAATTATGGCAAATTTCTTATCGAGTAGCGGCTCACCACCCAAGTGCAGTGCTCCTGGAAGCTGAATGACAGTGCAAAGAGGAATGTTCTGTCTTCCATCCTGGGTAGTGCCCAGAGTTTCTTCTCTGTGTGGAGTTTGAGCAACAACCCTGTGTCTGGGGTTGGATGGAAGCATATTAAATCTCATGCACAGTGCTTCTGTAGGGAGGGTAGATTATAATATGTTTCCTGATCCTTTGCTTCTGAGTTATAACAGTGTCCTTGATTGAGATGCCTTTATCAATTAAGTCCTTTCTGCCCCTTGCATCCTGTCCATTATTCTTTTGGGACACAACATTTTTCTCTGGACAGCCACCCTCTCCCGCTCCCACTACTCCTGGCTGCCCAGTTTGCTAGCTATTTCTGAGAGCTCAGAAAGGGCAGCTGGAAGATGTCTTAAGAATGACATTGACATTCTCTTGGGAGATAATCAGGTGGGTGATGTAATGGTAAGAATGATGAGAAAGGTGGCATTATGTTTCTGTGGCAGCAACAGTTAGTACTAGTAATCAGTAAGGAATCCTGCAATTCTCATGTGTTCCTCCCCCTCCTCCCATTGCAGTCTAAAAGGGAAAAAATGTCTGCTTTGAAATTGGAAGGAGAAAATTGCCTGAGTCACTCCAGTAGAGGAAATGTATAGCAACTTAACAGTTATACACCACTGGGCTGATGCAGTGACCTTCACAAAGAGCCCTTTGCAGATGCTCACTAGATCAGATTTGTTTCCCTGCTGCACTTCTGGAGCATAATTTTTAATTGTTTTCTAGGGTGACCAGAATTAGAACAGGCGATGAGAGAAGGCTAGATCAATGGGACATGGACTTTAATTTTGACATTCATTGAAATTTCCAGAACAGTGTTACCAAACATAGAGGGGAGCCACTGCCCTGTGATCCTTGTTCCCAGAAAGTTTAACCTCTACTGAAATTATTTTTCTAGTATGAGGAACCTCATTCCAAATGATAATAATAAAAAACGACATCCCTTGTTCATTTAGAATTGTGATCTTTATGCACAGCATTCTCATCACCAAAATCATTATTTATTGAACGTTAATAATTGTGCACCATAACCTCCTGAGGCGGACCCTCTAAGTCTGGTTGCTCTGAAGTGAGACCCACAGCAGGAATGCTGGAGAGCCTTCTGTGCTCAGGTCCATGCACTCTTTGTACACAAAAGTAGGCATGTGCCTAGGTTCTGGGAGCATGTTGTCAGATCCGTTCCTTCCAGCATCTGGACATTTCATCCCTGGCTGCTTTTGGAGGAAGTCGAATCCTGACAGGAGGGTTATCTAGGGAACTACCCAGGAGGAAAATGAAGCCCAGTGTGGAGCAGGAGGCCATGCCCAGGCCCCTGCTGGTAATGCAGTATGTTGCTGTCACAACTGACTGCATACACAAATAGATGCTTGGATTTTTTTTTTTTTTTTTTGCTTTGTTTTGTTTTGCCTTTCACGAAAGCATTCATTTTGTAAGGAAAAGAAAAAAAAAATCTCTTGGACAGATACAAGTTTTCATATCTGCAGAAGGCATTTCTACAGCTTTTGTCAAACTTAGCTGGTCTGTAAAGATTCTTTGTTTCCTGCTGACTGTTGCGGCAAGCAAGTCCATAAACTACTAGGAACACTGGAGAGAATGATTTCTATTGAAACAGTCCAGTAGGATATGGTGCATGGAACCAGTGTTGAAAAGGGTTTTGTCTTTTGCAGCATGGTGGAAATTCACATTCAGATTGCTGCTCTGTGTTATTTAGCATGCTACAGTTAAACAATGGGGCATGCCAGCTGACAAGGAAGCCAGTGTTGATTAATGCATTCCTTGAATGTGTTGATTAATGTGTTCCTAGGATGCCTCCTTAAGCTGCTACTGCAGCTGAGGTGTGTCCAGTGTGCCTCCTCAGTGGCTGCTGCTTCACTTACGAGGGCCCATTTGTACATGGTCTTCTCTGTGTTTATGTCACACCAGTGCATTTATAAATATCACCAAAGATCTAGCAGATATTTTTGTTTACAGAAACATTCTCCTTTCACCAAAGTGTTCTATACTGTAATCTACTAGGGATTCTATAAACTATGAAGTTCATAGAAAGAGTACTCTACTAGCAAACATAAATGCATGGTGGCACTAACTGGTCCTCTGGATAATTCTTCCCTGAATTTCATTTTTTTTTTCTTTTCAAATTTTTTTTTAAGCTTTATGTTTTAAAATTTAATTATTAGCACATACTGATATTATATAGACTAATGGGCTTCATTGTGACATTTCCATACATGAGCATAAATGCTTTGATTGTATTCTCCCTTAGTACTACTTACTGTCTTACCAACCTTTCCCCATGGTACCTAGTCCCCTGCCTTCTTCTCCTTCCCTAAAAATTCCCTTCTCCTACTTTCTTATCTTTTTTCTAAAAAAAATAAGATTCCAAATTTTTTTTAAAAAATTCTAAGTTTGGCTTATTTTACTTAACATAATGATCTCTAGTTCCATCCATTTTTCTACAAATGATCAAAGTTTTTGAGAAAGAAAACTTAGCACAGTTTGCACTTGAATAATATGGAAAGAGATGTGCAAATGGGTGGCCCATTAGATACTTGGTGATCTTGGTGTCTCAGACACTCACTCCTCCTTGAAGCAGGGATCTCAGCAGCCCGCCCAGCCAGGGTAATTTCATTTTCAATCTGTTTCATTCAGGGTTGTGACTTCTCTTGCTGTATTTTAAACCCCATTAAACCACACATTTTTTTCATAGCATGTTTCCAAGATGGCTTATCTTAATGTGGTTCTGCTCAGCTAATGGTTTCAAAAAGATGAATGAGAGTTTTAAAAATTTGCTTAGTATTGTAATGCCAGATTCCTAGAACCCCAATAGACCTCCAGGAGATGAATCCGATGCAATCACACAAGAGTCTTTATTGCAAGCTCAAGCCTGGACTCACAACAGTTCCCAACGCAGCGGTCCCAGGGAGTGAGTCCCAGCCCTTTGTTCAGTGAGATTTTATAGTATTTTGGGGATACTCTATCCGTCACAACCTCACACAGCAAATCATTCCATACCGCAGGAAAATCAAACAACAATTCTTAACATTGATTAGCACATTCACTGGTGGGAACAAGTTGGTAGGGGTGATTGGTTAGTACAAGAGAGGGATTCCTTTGAACAGAACGGTTTAAGCCACGAGGGGTGTATGTGCTAAACTGCATGGTTTCCCAACACGTTATCAACCACAATAAACTACTGGGGGGTCATCTGGCATCCCAGGTATTTTTCCTGTCTCATGCCGATTGGTGGTTGCTAGGGGGTTGCTGTGGGTCCTCATCTAGCCTAACTGAGTCAGGGACACCTGGCGCTGCAGATCTCTCCTGTTATTGCAGACAAACAACTTAGCAGGGTAGCTGTGTGCCTAGGAGTGCTCCATGGGTTTTTCCAAGGACAAGGGTCATGCCCCCTTCCTTGGACAAGCTTTAAGGTAGAAGTTTTTTTCAACAATGGAGTCACATCAGTTTCTCAGTATCTTTCACTTGTTACTTGAGACATGAAAATTCTACTGCTACTTTAAAAACTTTCTCATCATTTAATTCTTAACAAAAAAGACTACCATTATTAGAGAGCCATGTTCTAAAATGGTGTGAGAGGGACCAGCATAGAGGATGGCCCAGTGATGGCCCTGGGTTGATAACATTGCCCATTGTGACTTTGAGACTTCAACTATGTAGTATTTTAAAATAGGAAGTCATGAGTGCTATGCAGAAAAATTGCTTTTCCAATTGGGAAAGCAAAACAAACAAGTTCATTCTAAACAAGAGGGAATTTCTATGTAATAGAAAATAGCTGTATGGAAAAATTATATTAAGAAGTGGTGAAGTTGCCAATATTTATCTTATTTAAATCTTGGCATGAAATTAATAGTGAAGAATGGTATTCTGCTATTTTTATGACTAAGATTTTAATAGAGTCCATTTAGAAACATCAATGACATGACCATTCAAAAGTCTACTTTGAAAGTTCATGGAATACATGACTTTTTAAATTTATTATTAATAGTTAACCCAAATTTGCTATTATTTTAAAATTTCTAATGATGTGTCATATTGTTATGTGGGATTTATGTGGAAATAGAAAAGGAAATTTTTTTTAAAAAAATTTAAAAGTACTTCTGTGGCATTTATACCATTCTCTTTTGGCGCTCTAAGGTACAAAAAATATGTATTTAAATCATTGTGATAACACCTTGATATAGAAGATATTTGGTAAAACTAATCTCATTTGAAACTTATTAGTTTTCAGAGAATCTTTAATTATGTGATATATTTAAAAGAGAATGCACCAAAATAACTATATAAGAGGGAGTTCACATTTGTGATTAGACATGCATTTTCTTGGTTTGCTTGAATTCCACAAGAATTGATGGGGCAAACAAAGAGAAGCAGTGAACATGATTAATCCGTTTTTCTGCAAAGCTTTTGATACTGTACTGAATAAAAGCTTGCTGACAGAAGCTGTTAGCCTGGTGAAGGAAAGGCCATAGGAACAAGTTATGAAAGGAGAGAATGGTAGGCAAAGAACAATCCAGAGTGGAGAAGCACAGGGAAAATAATTTCTACAAGTTCTATTATTTATTTATTTAGTCAAAAAGCACAGAAAAGATGTAGTTTCCTAAATGGCTTTGTTCCCTGGGGCCAAGGGGACCACAAAACAAAGAAGGAATTTGACAAATCTAACTAGACAAAACTACCATATTTAAATAATTCAAATGACCTGGAAAACAGATCTAAGTTCCAAGTATCCTATAAAATATTTCTTCTTTATGTAACATTTCCCCATTATACAAAATACAACCATAGATTAGCTTTAATCCAACAGTCTTCAAATTGATTTTCAATCTGTTTTATATTTTTGAAGGCACTTGGAAAACTTCCTTGACATAGAGGAGTAGTAAAAATAAATACATTTCTAAAATGTATTTCTAAAACCATCCCATGAACCTAGTTCATGCTTTGTAGATATTTGTTGAATTGAAAAGAATTCTCAACATCTACTAAGCCAGAGGTTACTCCCAAAGAAAACTTTTCACCATCTTTTTTCTCTTTTGAGTTTTCTCATGGTTATTGGTGACATAGAGCAGCTCGAGGGCAAAATGATGGACATTTTCATTTTCCTGAAAGGAAACCTTTGAATTCTGAGGTTTTTCTTCTGGAAATCAATCCCAAATTCAGCGAGAAATTAGATTTAAGATAACTACATTAAAATGAACTTGTTGACTCTGTCCATATTTTTTTTTGCCACAGAAGTATTGCTGCCTTACTCTACTAAGCAATCCAATATTTAGGGCATAGGAAGATCTTCATTAGAAAGAGTAAATAATTGAAAGAGTTTCTTTTATAAAATAGATTTTCCTCAGCTGAGACTCAAGTGAGGTTGGTCTTAAGTAATGTGTTCAGTAACAATTGAACAAGTGGTGGGACCATTATCCATAGTTTAACCTAGAATCTCAGCATTTTATTGACAGTGAATCAAAGTTTATTTTGAAGTTATTTGGGTTTCATTAATACAAATAAAATACTAACTTATGGAACCTATATGTAATGTCTGTATTGTGACCCTCTTCATCAATAAGCATTATTGAGTTCTTATATACTATATAGGAAACTGAGAGGTTTGAAGAGTATAAGCCCTTCAGCAACTTGCACTCCTTAGTTATACACATATAAATCAGATGTTCACATACACAGATAACCACATAAATAGAAAGCATAGTGTATCATTGAAAGTTAAATGTGTAATGGAAACTAAAAGTACTCAGAATTTGAAGGATGGTGGCCACTAAGTAGTTGGAAACTGAACAAGGTTTAGGACAGGCTTTGACTTTAATTGATGAAGGAAAAATAGTTCTGAAAGTAGTTCATAGAAATTAAATTTAAAAGTGTAGAAATTACAGTAGGAAAAAATGGCAAAGTCTTGAGAAGGGATGAAGATAGACATGGCACAGGGGAAAAATAAACCAATTTAAAGCAGAAAGTAGACAAGAGAAGTGGTAAAAAGTAAATGTGGAGACATCTTCCTTCCTTCTTTCCTTCCTCCTTCCTTCCTTCATGTGTATGAACAATTCATTCATTTATTTATGACCTGCTATGTTTCAGACTTCCTCAAAGAGAAACAAGTGAGATACACCTGAAATCTATAACACAGTTGCAATATGGTGTAATTTGTCCCAGAAAGTCAAAATAACATATGTGTATATTTGTGCATGGTAACAATATAATGGTGATATAAAGGCAGATGTCACAACTCTTCATGGTGACATGAAGATAAAGAGGCAAGAGAGGATGGACCATGGTTCTGGCTGAGGAGCTAAAGTATGGGAGGCAGCTCACAGTCTATTTGGGTGGACCTATAGCTAATTGGGAATGAAGGATGAGGAAGAGCAAGGCCTGACCCTGGCTTAGAGACTGGGGAGGATGATGATGCTCCTGACCAGAAAAGAAAATGCAAAATAATTCTACTTTTGAGAGGAAAAGAGTTCTGTTATGAATATGTTGAATTGAAAATGTCTAGTTGTGAATGTGCCATACTGAGTTTGATTTAAATTCAGCTATGAACCCATTAAGTTCTTGAGTGAAAGTGATGTGTGCCTAGTATTGTTTTGAGAAGGTTAATTTGACATCAGTATTTTAGAAAAATCTAGTGAAAGAACACAAATGATGAGGAAAACAGGTAACTATTGCTTGGGTAAAAACATGTGTACTGAGATTTCAAAACCAGAGGACCGCCAGGAGAATGGGAGCTGCTGGCCCCTAAACAATGGGAGCTTCTTGCCCTTTCTTATTTTGTTTAAATTCACTCAGAAATTCATCCCATTCTTTTGTGAATACAATATTAGCTGAGACATCTCTGCCTTCTGGAACTCAGAATATTGGGCTGGCAGCAGTGATGACTGGTCATCCAGTTTGTCCTAAGAATTGCTTCACTTTTGTGAAAAAGAGAATGGTTTCCCGGAGATGCCATACAAAGAGAATTAATGCCATCAATCATCTCTAAGAGAAGAACTAGCCATGTATGAACCAGAAGGTCAAAAACCCTTATTAAACTAAAGGACTTAGAATGTACATAATTTGGACTGAAATTATTTTCTCAAAGAGTAATCTGAATAAGGGAAATTTTGCCAAGGGCAAATATGAAGGGACACAGTACATAACATTCCCAAGGGTCACTGGAAACATTTTTTAAAGCAATCGCATGGGACAATATGTCATTATTACAAGCAGATAAATTTGAGTCAAACATAAGAGAAAGAGCTACATTGTTTCTGTTGTTATTTTTTGTGGGTTTTGTTTTATTTTTGTCCTCTGATCACTATTTGGAAAGGGTGATTAGTTAGACATATCCCAGATGATTGAGGTCATATTTCTATGAAACATTTCCATCTTAATAATTCTTTTAGATTTATTAAGATGAAAGACACTTTAACCCTAGGGCATGTGCAAAGATGAATCACACAACTCAGAAATATTGTCCTAAAGCAATGCATTGACTGCAGAGGGAATTCATGTGCACTTGTGGAAAAATCCTACCATAATTAGTGTATCAAATCATAATTTTAAATGCCCAAACAAATTATATGTATAAAATTTTCATTTTGAGCTCCTAGGTATTTCTTAATCAAAACTTACACCAGTGTCCATTTGTCTTCTATTCAACCAGTCAAATGGAAAAGAGTCATATTTTGGAAAGTCATTTAATTTTGTATCTATTTTTCATGTACATAGAATAAGCAAAAATATAAAATAAAATAAAACCCCCAAACTCCTTTTATTTATCCCAGAGTGGGATGGGACAGTAAGAGGTCTGGAGGTCTGTGCCACAGAGACACCTATGTACCCCAGATCATTCTGTTAATTTTTGTTGGTGTTAACAATTTCCCAGGTGCCTGGTAGCAACTCTCCACTACTGTCTTGTGTCCTAGAAGTCGTCTTGGTGATCTATACAGGCCACAGAACCTACTTTCTGGAAAACTACTGCAATATTTGTTATAATTTCTGTAGATGTCGTCTGTGGTGGTGGTGGGGGGGGGCTTCTCATTTGTTTTCCACATTTTACTTGGCATTGTTCTGGTTCATTTTTTCTGTTTCTTTTTTCTTTTTTTTTTTTTTTGACATTGTTCTGAATTTGGTTGGCATATAACACACTTTGGTATTTGTAATGAAATTATGTTTATCATCTGTCATTAACTAACTTCCCAATAAAAAGAATGGGAGATGTTTGTTAGGATATACAGTGCACTTTTAAATAGTTCAAATGATCTTGAATTTCGCAGATGATATTTGAGAGTTTATTACATTTTAAATTTGCTTTCTTATTAAAATTGTCTTTTCTTGGCATTATATAGTTGTGCCTTATAATTGAATGGCTTACTCTGTTTATAGAATATTGAAAATCTTCTATGATACCCCTTTTATTTTTTAAAATCTTCTAATGAGAATTTGTGATTCAATGGACTCTAGTTCTATAGGATATGCATTCAATATAAGGAAAACCTATTTTCCCAGTGTAAAATAGATGTTCTTTTTTAAAACAGGCTTTTTATTACTGAGTTGATTATAGTTTGAACAAAAGTATATGAATTTAATAATAATATTTTTCCAAGACTCATAAAACATTTATTATTCTCAAATCAGCACCATAATTTAAATTTTAATCTTAAAATAAATTGGAAAAGAAAATGGAAAAATTCCAGATTTTAATGCCAGATCTGATACAAAAATTTGCCTTGTTTCTTTATTATTAATTGACGTTTCCTCCTGGCCTGTGCCCATATTTAACTTTCTTCTTTGGACATGTACATTTGACTATGCATTCATGTTGCCCTTAGTTTAGCACAGCATAGACGCTAGGTGTTTTCCTGAAGGCTCTCAGCTTACCTAAGGATGCATTTGTCTTCTTATTCTCTGTTTTGTTGGCACATGTATGATGTTATGACCTTCTTTAAAAAATAGATGTTTATTGTAAAAATAGCATCTGGGATCCTCTAATAGTGTATTTTATAAAGACAAATTAGTTTAATTTCATATAATGTGTTCTAATTTCTTCCCAATGGTGATGGTCCTTCTTCAATATTTAATAAGATAAAATTAACATAGTGTTACAACAACAATCAAAAAAATCACAATATTCCCCAAGCAGTATTTTTTTTTAATATCAGGGACTTTTCTTCTTCTTCATCTTCTTCTTTTAATGCCCATAACAAAAGGTTAATAGAAGTTTGGGGAAAGTATTAAATTTGTATGTAGGCAGTAATGTGCTTACAGTGGAATTACATATTTTCCAGATACCGATTCTAAAAACTTTCATTCCACTATAATAACAGTTACCATTTATTGAGGTTTACCATGGGTTTTAAACATTTTACATGTTTTTTACACATATTATCCTCATAGCCACTTATTATCTTCATTTTTATAGATGAAGAAATGGAGGTACAAAATTATGTACATTGTCCATAGGCACAGAGCTAATAAATGCTAGAGCAGAGATTTACGCCACATATTCCAGCTCTAGGGTGCGTGTAGTTCACCACCCCATCTTTGCCTGGGCTAGAATTGTGCCTACCAGAATGCTTAATTAGTTCATAAGAGAAACACTTGGCCTTGGGAGTTCTGGTCAATGTACTGTGTGTACATGACAAATAAGGTCTCATGTGGAAGTCAAAGCTATTACCCTGCTGCCCGATTACACTGATTAATAAGTCTAAAGGCTGTCAGTGTAACACACTGCACCCGTGCTTCTAAATATCCATTCCATGTTCATGTGCATCATGTAGAAGAAATGGGTGCTACAGAAAGAGAAAATAAATTCTAGGCCAAACAGTATAATCCGTCAGGGGTGCTTGCCTGCTACAAGGTAGTATTGAAGTAACATTGTACATTCTTCTTCTCTCTTACATGACTGATTCTATCTAAAACAAAGATGTTATTGGAATTTAGTGCCAATGTGGTTTGCTCACCGGTTATGACCTAGTAATAGAAATCGTCATAATTAAAGCTTGCTTCTTATACCTTGCCCCCTCCTCATGCCAATTCTTCCCTCTTTCCAAGGAACCCAAACACTAACCATGGTGGTACATGTCTATAATCCCAGCAACTCAGGAGACTGAGGCAGGAGAATCTCATGTTCAAGACCAGCCTGGGCAACTTAATGAGGCCCTATGCAACATAGTGAAAACCTGTTTCAAAATAAAAAGCGCTGGGGATGTGGGTCAGTGATAAAGTACCCCTGGGTCCAGTCCTCACTACAATAAAATAATAATAATAATAAAACAAATGAATAAAGGCAACTAGCTTGGTCCACGGCTTCTAGGGAAGCAATTATCTTCTGCCTGCTTTGGATGTGACTTCCCACCCCTTCTCTGGCCCCACCCATTCTGATTCAGTGTTTGTGTTTTAATAGAAGACTCTCAAAATAAATGACCATGAAGATCCAAAGGAAGGGAAATGAAACCTTATCATTTGATTCAATGAGTAGAATTATGTGAAGGTTTGTCTCTCTCTTTTGGACAGGAGAGCCCTGTTCCATGAACCTCCTACTTCGCCACACAGTAAGACTATCTACTTACAAATCCCTGCCTTCTTAGAGTATAATCATCTTAGCTATGCCTTTGAGACAATGATCATGATAAATGAGTACTTTTTTCTTTAAATGTGATCATTACTAATAAAGTATGACTTTGCAACACGAATTTTATTTAAATTTGTATTTAATTGTATTCATTATCTCCTAATTATCAACTCTTTCATTCTGGATATTATTTACTTTTTCCTTATCCTTATACAAAGCCAGTGCCCTTAGGCTGACCTTAGTTAGCTTGTGTTACTCTCCCCAGGTACTCTGGTGTCTTTAGTGTCCCATGAACAAGCCAGGCATATTCCTACTTCAGGGCCTTTTTGCTATGGTTCCCTTTGTCTAGAACATAATTCCCCACATACATACTTGTAGCTCACTGTCTCTTGCTCAGATATCATTTATTTCCTAATCCTGTGGCAAGCAAATGTATTAGGCACGTGCACACATACACACCTGGGACTCCATTATACCTCCCTTGTTTTATTTTCTTCCGCATAAGACCACTTAACAAACAAACAAACAAACTATATAATTTACAATTTATTATGATTTCTGACCCCCTCCCCAACTGTAGTGTAAGGTATGTGAGACAGGAACATTTGTACGTTATGTTGGTTAATAGAGCCCAGCAAAAAGAATACTGCCTGGCCTATAGTAGGTGGTTAATTTGCTCAAGGAATGAATGAATGAATGAATGAATGAATAATGACTATGGATCTTTAATGTTTAGCCCTTTGTCAGATAATGTTATCGAATAAAATAAATTCTGCCCTACTTTTATGTAATACTCTTGAGTTCCCAAGGTTTGGAAATGGCATATTCTGGAACTCAGCTTACTCACAAATTCTCTAGCAGGGGGAAAGGGTCTTATGGCCTTCCATTGTTGAAATGCGGAGGTGGGGTTGGAAAACAATCAAAAGAAATGTTCCTTTCATTTTTTGAAGCAAATGAACAAATCTAGCTTTTGTTTTTGAGAGAACAAATGCTCTTCGAAAAGAACAGAAACTGTTCCCAAAATCTTTGAAGTATGTCACTGATGCTTTAACCAGTAGCTGGGAAAGCAAGTATCCTAGTGACAAACACAGGCTCTGTTGGGCTGAAAGCTAATCATAAGTTTACAAAGACCAATTGGGCATTTGGCTTGTGACTCATTTCTGGCACTGACACAGAGGTGGCTCTTTACTGGCATAGCCACGTATATTGTAAGTAAAAACACTTGTCCTCAAAGAAATTAGATTGTCTGTCTAGTACCTTCTTTTGGATTAAAAGAAGTCATTGCTTGGGTTATAAAAACATTAAGAATTCTGCCATCGTGGTAGAGGGAAACATACAGATTATTTGGGGAGAGAGATTATTATTGTTTCTTAGAGGTTCCCCACCTCCAATAATTTATTCTATTTGCTAGTCTTAGAAGCACAAGAGACCATATAAATTAGAACAATTTTCCTAAATGTCTCCTCAATACAACGTTTACATTTTGTGTAATAACACTTAGGACAACGTATTTCCTGTAAATACTATCATAAACCTTTATCAAGTCTGGAGAGATGGTACAAGCTATAACCCCAGCAACTCAGGAGGCTGAAGCAAGTTTAAGGATAGCAAGTTTGAGGATAGCAAGTTTGAGGCTGGCCTTAGCAATTTATGGAGGCTCTAAGCAATTTAGCAAGACCCTGTCTCAAAATAAAAAATGAAAAGGGCTAAAGATGTGGCTCAGTGGTAAAGGATTTCTGAGTTAAATCCCCAGTACAAACACACACAAGCACACACACACCACATAAACACACCTTTGTCAATGCACAAGTCCTACCCCAGGGCCTGCATTCATATTGTGATTTCAGATTTGTTTGATGCTAGCAAATCCCCACAGTACTCTTCCAAAAAAAAAAAAAAAAATCAAACAAAACAATCACAACAAACACATCTAGACCTACTAGCTAATACTTAAAATTTTTCGCTGAAACCTGGTTTCCTGAATTCATTTCTATATTTATTGAGCTGCTTCTACTCCAGTCATATGTCAGACAAATTACTGGCATCCTGGGTCGCCTGTATACTTTCTCATATGCCTGGACTTTATCCTTCTATACCTACTTAAATTAAATCTTTGAGATCTCATTCAAGTGTCATTCTATAGTGGCTGTATATTTCCATTCTTTCTAGACAAAAATATCAGGACACTGAAGGGCCCAGCTTAACTCCACTAGTTGTAGGGATTAAAGAATGTCAGCAGCATGAATACCTTAGGTGACTGCTTTCTCCACCCTTCTTAAGACCTTGAAGTATGTGAAAACACTTGAAGTGGAAGTGCTGCTTGTCACCCTGTGGAAAAGAGTATCAGCTTTGCTTTCAGACCAACTCTGGGAACTGTGTGAGTGCAAATATGCTCCTTCAGCAGGTGCAGTGAAGTCCTTTTAAAATGCGGTCATATGCAGAATTCCTGTACATAAAAAGAGAAGCTGAGCTGCTCTTGGACTCCCTCTCTTCCATATCTCCTCTGTGCCCTGCAGAGGCTCCCCCCATGATCCTTTTCCCTGGCTAAGGACACTGGCTATAAAGGTTCTTAGATAGTTGTCACAAATAATGCTCTCCATCCCTAGAGAGAAGGACAGTTCAGTGTGTTTTTTTTAGTGCAGGAACTCAAGAATCAGACAATCTAGTCAGATGCTGTGAATCCTGGCTTTGCCAGTAACAAGTAAGAAACATAGACTCTATGGTCTGAAAGTTTATGACCTCCCCAAATTTCATCAGCTGAAACCTAACCTCCAGTGTGATGATGTTTGGAGGTAGCAACTTTGGAAGGTGATTAAGTCATCAGAGCAGAGCCGTTACAGGAGGCTGTGTTGTACACCTGTAATCCCAGGTACAGGAGGATTGAGAGTTCAAGGCCAGTCTTGGCAACTTAGTGAGACCCTGTCTCAAAATTTTAAAATGGGCTGGGGATGTAGCTTAGTGGTAGAGTGGCCCTGGATTTAATCTTCAATACCAAAAAACAAAAAAGGAATAGTACCCTCAAAAATGGAATTAGTGCCCTTATAAAAGAGACCCCAGAGAGCTGCCTTGCTCTGTTTCACCATGTGAAGACACAGAGAGAAGGCACAGTCCATGAACCAAAAACTCATATCCTCACTGGACACTAGATCTGCTGGTGCCTTAATCTGGGATTTGCAGCCCCAGAACTGTGAGAAATAAATTTCTGCTGATTGTAAACCATCCAGTTGGTGATACTTCTAGCATGCTGAATGGATTAAGACAATGAAGAAGTAACTTAACTACTGTGGGCCTCTGTTTATCTGTAAAGTAGGAAAACATTTGGTTTTGAAGAGGTATGAAAGAGCGAATATGTACAAAGTACTCAATACAGATTAACCCCTACATAAATAGTAGTTGTTGTTTTAAAAATAAAAACTTAATCCCAAATGATATAGAATTTTCCAATATCAGAGCAGTAAAGAGTAGATTTAATGAGGGATGAAAAAATTTGACAGTCTAGCAATCATTTAATCACTTTTTCTCCTCTCTTAACCCCTTCTGTAATTAGCAATTCTGTCCCAAATTACATATGTCGTAATTGTGCCCCTTTTCACTAAAGACAAAAAAGTTTTTTTTTATGTATGGTGATGCAAATGTGGACTTTAGGGATGCTGGTGGTATAATGAGCCAGAAGTTAATGAACAGGAAACTGAACAAGAATGAGGCAGACAAGTTGGCTCCAGAAATGGCTGAGGGGCAGGAAGTATGAACCAAGCATGTCCCCAACAGGGAAAGTGATTGGAAAGACCAAGGGTGGGCTGGACAAGGGGTGCCTCTGGACTGGCTGATAACATGCCACTTGAAGCAAAAACACAAATACAAGCCTTTCTCCTCATACCAGGTCAATAAATTTGGTGATGAAGTGCCCATTGACATTGACCTTCACATTGCACAAATACTCTGGGTACCACTTACCTCAGCCCTTTGTTGTATCTATTTTTTTTTAACTCTTGGCTCAAAGGTATTAGTTCTACTACCCAAATGGATTACAAATTCCATCCATGCAATGACTTTGTCTTCTATTTTATAAACTTTCCCCAAAGCATTGCCTATATGTGTGTGAGGCAAAATGCGGCGGGAAAATGGAAGCTGCTTTAGGCATTTCAAACAAGGGTGGTATATATTGCAAGGCTGGAACTGAAAAATGTAGTAAGAGGAACATAAAGGAAAAAGAGATGATGCCCATAGCAGAAGTAGCTAACATCCCTGGGCTGGAGCCTGTGAACTTGTTCCAGCTGGTATAAGTGGGTTGGAGAACTTGCATTTGATTTCAAATCCACTCAGGAGGTGCTATCTCAAGCAGGTTGGAAAAAAGCACTAGGCTTTTCTTTTCTTTTTTTTTAAAGAGAGAGTGAGAGAGAGAATTTTTTGATATTTATTTTTTAGTTTTCGGCGGACACAACATCTTTGTTTGTATGTGGTGCTGAGGGTCGAACCCGGGCCGCACGCATGCCAGGCGAGTGTGCTACCCCTTGAGCCATATCCCCAGCCCGACACTAGCCTTTTCTAGGCTGCTGGAGTCTAGAACCACAGCACCTTGAGTTCCTGTAGTAACTGCCATCAATTGCCTCATTTTAAGTATCAGAACTGTGAATCTTCTTTATCATACTTTCTTATTGCCCTTTAGTACCTCTGTTCTGGTTTGGATCTTAAATGTTTCCCTGTGGCTCCTGTGCTAAAGGCTTTGGACTCCAGCCTGAGATGCAACTGACAGGTGGTGAAATCTTTAGGAGCTGGGACCTTTTTGAGGGACATGAGGTCACTAGGGATATGTCCTTGAAGGGGATATTAAGATCCCAGCATGTCCCTGGCTCTGTCTTTGCTCCACAGCCACTGTGTGGTGAGCAGCTTTGCTCCTGACATGCTCACTGCCATGATTTCTGCCTTACCATTGGTGAACATGGACTGAAACAAAGAGGCAAAAATAAATCTTTGCTCCTTTTAAGTTGTTTATCCCAGGTATCTTTTTGCAGTGTTGGAGAGCTTAACCAACACAACCTCCAGTGAGCAGAACTGAATGGAAAGGCAAGTGGTTAAGGATAGTTTAGATTGTAAACTCCTAATCCCCATAATTCAAAGTATGGGGAGGCAGGTGCAGGGCGGCAAGCCAACAGATGAAAATTTGGCACACATGTTATAAAGGAACAACCACCAGGTTTAAAAGCAGAAAACCTGAAACTAAACCATATCTGACCTGCAGAAATCAATATTCTTCTTACACAACTTTCTCTCTTGTATAATGAGAATAGCCATAGTACTTCCTCACAGAGCTGGTGGGAGGACTAAATAAGGTAATGCATATGGAAATCATTCAGTAACAATATGTATTTGGGTGGATATTAGTTACTTTACATGGGCCTGTTGGCAATTTTCTAATTCACTGCTTATGAGAGAATCATAAGGACTTTTATTTATAAACCAGCAAAGATTTCTACAAGTCTCACAATTCACTGCTTGCACTTAGGCTTCCTTTATAACACAGGAAAACATTGCTAAATTAGAGGAGATGTGAGATCAACATTACTTGTCAGTTTAACAGATTTTTAATTTTTTTTTTCTTAACAATTCTCTTGATGGGTCACATCCAAAGATAAGCAGCTGAGCCCTCTTAGCAGCAGGAAGGAAGGGCAACTAGCCTTGGGTTACACAAATGAACTTATTAAGAGGATTTATAAAGCCATCTAGTTAATCAGAAAGGAGCGGAGTGAAAGAGCTTTTCTTAGCCAAGCCATGATCGCCCGCTGGACAATTAGAAGCACAGTTTCATTATACTGTTGTAGTCCTCAGTTGGGGTCAGGCATAAGAGCAAGGATACAGCTGGTGGGTGGATGCAGTAAGGCTGTTAATTAATCACAAGGGGGTGGAAACCAAGGACGAGGCATTTCGTTCACACTGTTTGATTTTGCATGGCCCTTGTTCCACTGCATTGACTTGGATTTCCTAGGTTGACCTCTGTTAGATTTCTACATATTGTTGCATATTAGGTCCTCTCATTTGCAAGTAACCGGTCAAGTTGTTTTTGGCAAACCATTGATATTGTTCTCCATTGGATGAAGATTGCATTTAATTTCTATTGGTTTAGAGTAAAATGTGTAGGAGATTTGGTGGATTTAGCTATTCTCAGATGGTTTTAGCATTTCAGCTGTTTGATAGTTGTAGTAACAACAGCTGGTTGTTGATGTTTCTAAGACACTGTTCCAAAAATTTTATACTGGCTCACTTAACCTACATAATAACCCTGTGAGGTAGACACTGTGATCCCCATTTGTACAGATGAGGAAATTGAGGTGCACAGACTTTAAGTAACTTGTGTAAGATTGAGGTTAGTGAGGGGCAGAGTTGGGCTTTGAGCCAAGGTCAGACTGACTCCACTGCAAGTCCTTGACCACCAGGGAGCACTGCCTCTCAAAAATGGAAACTTCTTTCTGTTAATACTTGTTTGAACAATGTTCACCTACTACTATATGGCATATTGACAGCACAAACTTCTATGAATAAGTCATCCCCTGTGTGACCAATCAAGTCTCCGAGACTCAGATTGCGTCAGCATTTTGAGATAGTCTTTTCTGATTTTGGTGTGATTTCAATACTTATTGAGAATTAATATCTCTAAGCAGTTTATTTATAAATAAAGAAGCTTATTATATCAGAAGACCAAAATAGGTATCAGTAAAAACTTGGACTGTATTTTACAGATATGGAAACAGTCTCAAAGTGATCCACAGCTACTTAGTAGCAGGCAAGGTCTACATCATCAGGCCCTGGATGTTTCTTTTCATCCCAGAGTCTTGGACCCACCCAGCACCTTGTTTGTAGGTTTTAGTGGTACTGCAGATTAAACCCAGGGGAACTCTACTACTGAACCACACTCGAGCCCTTCTTTTTTTTTTTTTTTAATTTTTATTTTGAAATAGGGTCCCAGACTGGCCTGAAACTCCTGTGCCACAAGGATCATAGATGTGCACCACCACACCTGGCCACATAGCACTTTTAAAGTAGTTGCTCACATTTTAAAAACAGTTAATTTCATGTTAATAGTTGAATTTTTTGGTTTTAAAAAGATTGGGCAGCCAGGTGGCACTGGGAAAGTGTTCTTGACCACATCTGCTAGAGCAGAGTAATAGCAACATCTTGTTGCCTCGTGGCCTGTGTGTCCATTTTTCCCACTTAGGCACATTCCTTTTTTAGCTGTGACCTCTACTTCAGAACAAAGATCTCCTGGTTCCTATGAAATTTTCTTTTAGCTAAACTATGTGGCTCTTTCAGAAAATTAGGACCATTTAGAATGCGGCTTCTTTTTAATGTTTTAGTTTTAGTCAGATTGTAGTGGCTCTTAGGGGATGGTAACAGTTATGTCCTCCTCAATACTTCCTTCCCCCCAACTTGGGTGATAAAGAATATATGGAGATTTATTTCAGGCAAGGTCAAAATAACATCAATCACTCTGTTCACTTACATGCAATAAGTATATACATAGGTAACAAATATGTGTGTGTGTGTATGTGTGTGTGTGTATATATATATATATATACATACATATATAATATATATTTATACATATATAATACACTCACACACACACATATGATGTACTGAGGATTGAATACAGGGAAATATATCCCAAGACCTTTTTATTTTTTATTTAAGACAGGGTCTCACTAAGTTGCCCAGGCTGGCCTCAAACTTGCAATCCTTTTGCCTCAGCCTCTGGAGTCGCTGATATTACAGGCATGCACCATCATATACAGCATAACTAAATTATTTTAAAATCAGTTGGTGATACTGTAATTATCCAGTCCTCATACTTAACTGTCAAGAAGGACATTTAAGAGAAAGCAAACTATTTGGGATTGATTTGTCTTTCCCTGTGTTATTATGCCAATCATTACATTGTATAATTTCTAGTTTTCTAATTATATATCATCAGGCTTATGACCTCTAAGCATTTGCTTGCTATCTGGCTATTTTTAATTCAAAAATAAATTGCATAATGAAATTAATTCTATTTCCTGTTGAGATAATGCATTTTTAATTACTCAGAAGGGAGTCAAATTAAGCAGTATTTACATAAAGTAAATGCAAGAGATAATAAAATATTTCCATGGCCTGTTTAATTCAAAACATCCTTGTTATACAAAATAATCTGGTGTTGAATTAGGGATATATAGAGGAAGGGGTTGCCCAGAAACACAACCCAGTTCTTTTGATCTTGTATATTTTATCTGCCAACAGCAAAGTGACTAGATTCTGGATTTTCCAGGTTTCATTGTGGAATCACTGAAAATGTGACTAATCCCAGGCGGTTTTGTTCATGCTCATGTGCAGCTTGCTCTCTCAAAGTGTCCAGATGTGAGCACTGTAACTCCAGCTTTGCAATGCCATTTATCTGGCAACAGAAACCCTGTCTGCAGTAGTTAACTGTCCTTTTTACATTTGCTATGGTCCAGTAGTATTGAGAGCTTTGTGGCTCCAGTAGCTGGTTGATGACAATCAGCAGATTCTAAAGCCTTTTCAAAACCCGAAAGAATAGATAATGATAGTACACAATGCTGAAATGAGGAAAGAAAGAATGGATATTCAAATGTTGATGCAATTTAGCTTTTAAAAAAAGATTACGCTTCATTTTCTTTGATTAGCTTTTTCAAGTTTTGACTTTGATTCTTTATTGTTTAAGTTCTGTAAGATGCCATTCAAAAAAACATTACCACATGAAATCTGTCAGAAATGTTTAGATAGCTGTAATCACAAAGAGTGGAAATACTCACTTTGTTTTGTACTGTTGACTCTGCTCTGTCCTGCTCTGATAGTTGCTGATTTGACTTTTAAAGCGTCTAAATGATTCCTTGTTAAATGTTTGAGGAAAACGGTTTTTAGCTTTTGTGGTCACATAGGAATGATGTTCAGCTGACAGAAACCTATAAAAAAATGAATTCAGTGAAGGAGTAGTGGTTTTACTCAGGACAAAGAAGTCTGGTGTTGAGCAACTGGGGAAGATATGAAATTCAGAAAATTATCTTCAGGCCATATGATCTTTCTGTTTTCTGCTTTTTCCTCCATAGACTATGTCTCTCACCCCCAGGTCCCCACCAATGCTTGCTTATGCTAGGCAAGTGCTCTACCACTAGCTACCTCCCCAGTCCTCACTCTTCCAGTTTGACTGCTGGTCATGCCACATTTTATGCAGGAAGATGGAGAAGCGCAAAAAGAACACAGACCTCATGACAGGAGGATTTTTCCAACAGATAAATGTATTAGATTTAGCTAACATTAAGGGTTGACCTTTGAGACTTTGAGAAGAATTGGAGCCTTTGAAATTTGATGAGATTAATGTAAAAGCTTCCTCATGATCTGATCTACCAACTTTATATTTAGTAATACCATAGGCTTGCCCCCAAAGTAGAGAGTAAAGTGCTAATTCTTCATGGCCTTCCTTTTAGGAAGGGATGAGGTCAGCAATACTATTTTTTGTTAGTAGTTCTAAAACCTTAGTGTGCTTCACAATCACCTGATAGATTTATTGCACACCAGTTTCTGATCCATTGGGTTTGACGTAAGGCCAAAGAATCTGCCCAACAAATTGCAAAGCAGTGCTGAAACAGATGGTCTGGAGACCACACTTTGAGAGTCCACTGGATTAGAAGAATCTTATCAGTTAAGAGTCAAGATTCCTGTTAGTGAGGAATTCTTAGATGAGGCTCTGAAGGACACCTTAAGACTTCCTGTGACTTAGCTGTTGATTCCTTTTAATTTAACAATCATTTCCTGAGTGCCTCCTGTGTGCCTAGCTCTGACAGGCGTTACTTGTAATGTAAGGATGTTACTAATTTTGGGCCCCAAACTGGGTCCCTTTTCTCTCTCAGAATTGTGGAACCAATAACAGGAGCAAAGGAGACTCATCCTTGACTAAGAATAGGAGAAGTGAGAGAGAAACTCACAAATCAACTTCTCAATCCAATCATGGCCAGAATTTTATAAAAATGTAGGATAAAAGAAATAAGGGGGAGAGCAAGGCTAATAAAGGGAAAGAATGTTCATGTCTTTTATGGGAATGGGTGGAGATTTTCTGGGAGTTCCAGCACCACCTTCTTTTATTCTTTTTATGGTTCTTTCCATTTATGGCAATCATCAACTGTCTGGGGGATGCGTCATTCAGCATGCAGACATTATTATAATGCAGTTAGAGGTTGTCTGGGAGTCACTCTGGTAACCATCTCACATCCAGCCAGTTTCAGCTAGCTCACCTGAAGAGGTGCTTCTGGCCCATAGACATTTTGTCCTCAAAGATGAACAAGATTGGGAGGTTGCCTAGGCAGTACAAGATTAGGGTACTAAAATAAGTAAAAGACTCTGCCCTTTGTTTATATGTGGTGCTGAGGATCGAACCTGGGCCGCACGCATTCCAGGCAAGCTCAATACCATTTGAGCCACACCCCAGCCCAAGACTCTGCCCTTGATACGCTTACAAATAGGTGTTGATCAAAGGTTATACAGTTTCATTGAGATAGGAGGAATAAGTACAAGAATTTTATTGTACAGCACATATGTTAATTATCTTGATTTAACCATTCTGCAATGTACATATATTTCAAAACATTGTGTTATACCTGATAAACATATGCTATTTTGTTTGTGAATTTTTTAAAAGTAAAAAGCTTATAGACATACTTCAATTTATCTAAATCACTACAATGAAAGGGTAGAGAACCTGTTTGTAATAATTTTGTTTATATTGCCAGTAGTATATAAAGAAACTTTAATTAAGAGACACATTTCTTTGATCATATTACTCCAACTATTCTAATGGTGATTTTGTATTTTTAATTTGTAACAGAGGTTTGTGTCCTATAATTTGTGATTCCTAGATAACTTTTGTTTCAGGGAAGTCCCAGCCCAATTCATCTGTCTTCCATTCTAAGCAGGCTGATTATCTCCCCAACTTCACCCCCACCCTCTTGAAATGTCAGAAAGCCACTGGAAACAACATCTGAGCCCCAAGGTCTAAATCACAACCTTAGATATGTGATAATTCATATCTTCTCCACAGAAGGCGAATATCTCCTGCTTCAAAGATAAAAATAACAAGCAAATTCAGTATTGATGGCCCATATGGTTAGTTATCTCTCATCTTTTCCTACTGTTATTGGAAAGACTTGTAGAGAACTCCTCCTGGTTCCTACCAATTACTAATTTATTCTAGGAAGCATTATGAAAGTGGAGGTAGTAGTAAGAACAGGTTTGATGTCTACCAACCTGAGAAAGGATTTGTGTCACCAATGCTGTCAGGCAAAGATAGGGGACTACAATAAATGTATGAACTCATACGAAATAAGTTTCTTTTTGAATCTAAATTAATTAGCTAGAGACATACACACTGGTTTACTTACAGTTTTTAAAATATTATACTGACACACATCCTCTGTGTTCCATTGAGTAGCTATTGCTTCTATTTAATATGAGAGAATGTGCTTAAATAGACTTAAGATTTTTAAAGAATTTCTTAAGATTTAAAAACTTAGTGTATTGAAACCTCACTGTGTAAGTTGTGTCTAAAAATAATAAAAACAGTATATTTGCAGGAGAGAGTGGGACATGGAATTACATAAACGTGGCTTTGAATTATGGTTTTTGCTCTTAATAAACCAAGTGTCAGCAAAGTGGCAGGAATAGTAATGCTGACTTCCAAGGATTCTAGAAGATTCAATAAAGGTACAGAAAATACATAGAGGAATGTTTGATACATATTAATCATTCAATAAATGCTTTCTCTTCCACCTCCATTCATTTTTATTCTTTTTCCTCTCCTCCTCTTTTGTCTTCTCCTTCTCCTTAGCTTGGTTGTATTTATTCATCCCAGTGAGTGTTATTCTACATAAAGGAGCCACCTCATGGAATCTGTTATCTTTTTTCTACCTCCTGAGGATAAATTTGATTTTTTATATAATCATTCAGAACCAACTCTGCACTCACAGATAAAGCTAATGAATGTTGCTTTAAAGTACTGGGAAGAAATCTGCTTTTGGCCAAATCTGGTCCTCTGAGTTTTTGTTGTTGTTGTTGTTTGTTTGTTTGTTATGGCCTACAGTCTAAAAATAATGTCTTCTACGTTTTTAAATGGTTGGAGAGAAAAGTCAGGAGAAGAAGAATATTTAATGATGAGAAAATTATAATTTTTCAGTGCATATAAAGTTTTATTTGAATACAACCCTGCATATTTGTTTAGTATTGTCTATGACTGCTTTCACAAAATAAAGACTTGTGTAGTTTCAATAGAGACTATATACATCACCAAGCCTAAAATACTTGCCATATGACCCCTGTTCTAAATGAATGGAAAATATGCATGAAGCAAACCCTGGAAGAGGGTTTCACGGTAGGAAACCTAGACTTAAGCTTCCTAGACTAAACCTAAACCTAAGCTTCCTAGACTGCTTGCCTAGAGAAGAGATGATGGCCTTTCTTATCTACACACAGAGAAGAAAACCCATCTCTGCTCTTTTCACCATGCCATTAACACCTGACAAAATTTAATGACTGAGAACTATATGCAAAAGAGTTTTGTTGACTAGCTTCCCAATGCTTTTAGACAATTTTATCTATGAAGCAGTGAGATTTCACTGAAACAATCCCTATGAGCAGTTTGGATTTGCATTTCAGAAGGTATATAAATCCCTACCTCCCCCCTTAGTCTGCTATCCTTGGGAAACCCATTGTCTCCTGTGAGCAGTCTGGGAATTCTATTGTTTGTCTTTGGGAGAAGAACTAACCAGATCAAATATCCATTTTGAAACTCATTGTAAAACTTTTTTAAGAAATTGAAACGAGTCACCTATTCTCTGATAGTACCCCCTGAGATGGAGCCAGTACTACTGGTATTTTTGAATCAATGCATATTATTCTTCAATTAAATACAAAAGCTACTCCTATGAGATTTAGTGGCATAGTATTTTACTCTAAAGGAATGGAACTGGGTATATTAAAAAAAAGGGTAGAAGGTCGGGTTTTCTTGTTTTGTTTTTCTGCAGCCCTGAGGAAGGCACAATGCAATCAGTATCCAGTGACTCAGACTGAGAGAGAAGAGGGAGGAATAAAGCCATTAAGTAGACTTACAGCTCAGATGGCTGAGCTAGACAAGCCTGTGAATTTAATAAAATAACACTGCCTGCCAATTGCCAATTGCTGACTTTTTGTGGTGGCATCTAATTCCACTCTTCTCTCAAAGTTTCACCCAGTCCATTGTTCACATTGGTGCTTCAGTCATTCAAGGAGTAGATGAATGAGCCCTTCTGCTGCACGTCTCTGATTAGTCATTCATTCATTCCATGGAGTGTTAATTATGTGCCAGGCGCCATATTAAGTGTTTGAAACGCAAAGCAGAACAAGAAGTGTATCCTGCCCTCCCCAGCGAGGTGCTTCTAGGCTCCCAGGGGAGAGGGGCTTGTAAAGGAGTGAAGTGAAGTATGGTGGGGCTTCTAATAGATAACCATCTGTGCAAATGAAAACGCATTCTGGGGACAGAAGAGTAAACCAACAGTTTGAATTCAGTCTAGCCATGAGTTGGGCACAGAGAAAGACCATCTGAGTCAGACCATAGCTTCTTGAAAGGCTTCCAGGGAAATTAATTGAGGTTTGAAGAAAGAAAAGGAGAGGAATGTGAGACCGGCCAGAGAAATAATATTCAGGAAGGCATAAAGTTAGAAAAAATGATCTCCTCTAGCAATTGCAGTTAGGTTGGGATGACTAGAACCACAGGTATAGGTGGGAGGGGATCACATTAGAAGTGAGCAAATCAGAAGTAATCTTATGTGCTAAGAAGATGGTGTGAGTGTTAACCTAGGAACTTCAGGGTATTGTACAAGGAGGATGCAAGGTCAGGATTTTGTAATGATGCTCTGGACACTGTTTGGAGAATGGACAGGGGATATTGAAGCTGGAGGTGGGAAATCTAGTTAGAGCTTATAGGTTATTCAAGAGTAGCTGGTTTCACTTTCAGAAGGTGAAAGTTAGAGGTTAAGGGAAAAGGCTTGGCTGAACTGGAGGATTTGTTAAGATAGGGGGAGAAGGAGGGAGAATGACATAGAGGCTCCATCTTGGAATCCCAGCACCTGAGAGTAGCTCAAACATCAAACATTTGTGGTATGGGCCAGGAAGATGTGGTGGAATAGAATTCTGGAATAAGATGTTTTCAAGAATAAGAAACACATAAGATGAATGAGGAAGAGAGGTCTGTAGCCACTGGAAAAAGACATTAGAGAACTAGAAATTGAAGAAGACCGTGGAATCTGAGGGAAGAGAGTGTTAAAAGGAGGGTTCGGATCGTCAGCAGTGCCACCTGCAGAAAGGTCAAGTCAGACTATGACAGAAAATGTCATTATGCAACTGATCGAGAATCTCAGATCAGACACGTGGTAGTCTCCCAGAAGTGACCCCCTACCTCTTTTAAAAAATCTTCTTGCTTCCACCAAATTAAAATATTTAGTTTCTTCTGTGTTCCCCAATTTGCCTGTCCTGCTTCTTTTCCTTTACTGAAATGAGTGCTTCAGATGCCATCACCTTCAATTTGGATTGCTCCTCCTTCCTAGACAATCATAGTACTTTTCTGTATAGTCACTTTTTGCCTAATATTATGATAAATCTTATAATTGTACTTTTGCTGCTGTATTGCAAAGCACACAGGTCAAATTGCAGAGTACTTTGTAATTCAGCTGTTAGATAAACTAAAGATGTGTCATTGTCTTTCCAGAATGATTGAAAGAATTCAAAAATCAATCCCCCACTTTAGCTTGTTGCAGAATATGAAACCAGTAAGGCTGCCTTTTTCACAATATGTTGTTCATTTTCTTTATGTTGTTCATTTTCATGGACAATTTTAAATTTGGATAAAAAAAAACAGTAGTATACTTGGAAGAGTAAGGAACAGAGAAGCATTTAAATCATGGGTACTCAAACCTGAAGCACGTTGGAATCAGCTGAGGATTTTGGAAATTTTGGTGTCTGAGTCCTGCCCAGAGTTTTTGGTTTGGGGAGGCTTCAGCTTTCCCCAGGTGTTCTAATGTACAGTAGATGTGGAGAACCAGCTTTTCAAGCTGATTTGCATTATCAAGATCACTTCTTTTACTAGTGATGACTTATTGTTTCTACATGGAAATTTATGTGTAGTTATAAAGCAGAAGATTTGTTTTTAACTCTAATATATTCTCTTCACAATCCCCCACCCCATGTCTGCAGTCGCTGAGAGAACCATCCTCAAAGATGACTGACAGATCTCATCTCTATCAGGAGAAAAATACCAATTTCCTTTATAATTGTGCTGCTTTGGCCCATTGCCAGCAAACCTTGAATATATCAAAAATTTTCATGTCTAACTTGATAGAAAATACACTTGATTTCATACTGAGATTCTGAGGTGATTTAATATTGTTAAAAGTACCAAGGGCCCCTATTAACTTTGTTCTTGGTAAATTTGAGATAAAAATTTCTTTTAAAAACTAGGTTGATGAATGCTCCTGTCCAAGTGTTACACATTTCTAGTAAGCGTGTCTTCAGGGTAAAAAAAAAAAAAAAAGGTAATTTTTTTCTTTAAAGAGAAATGAAAGAGGAAGAGAGAGGTAAGCACCCACCTAGCAGTTCATTTCAGATATACTAAAGTCCTCCAGCTTGTTTCATAAGAGAAATTAACAGTGAGATCCTGCTTACCTTCTATGTTAAGAAACTCAGTTTTGCTCATTTCATTAGAAATAGTGTAGTAATATATTTTGTTCTTGATGCTGTACTTTGTTGCACTACTAAGTTATGTATATATATATACTATTAACAGCTAGGTATATTTAAAAGAACTAAATGAATTGTACATGTTAAGACAGTTTTGTATTTATGTAACTGTTAGTTTGAAAGAGCAGGACTCACAGAGTACAAAACACAGCAACTTCAATTTTCCTACAGTTGTCCCTACATTTGTGCTCTGCGGGGCTAGATCTGCTCCCAGATGAAGTCTCAGACACTCAATCCAGTCACTTGTGTTTAATCAAAAGTCTTCCAGGCACTTGAATTTCTGAAACACTCTCAATTTAGTTATTAGTATGTCCAGTTTACTCATCAAAACCACCAACTTTATTCAAAGCCAGAGCCACCCTTCTTCCCCAGCTCCAGCCTGCTTGTGTGAGGAGAGAGGCCCTGAGCTCAGCAGCATCTCACACTGAAGTCTCCTGATTTCTTTGGAAACCCCTCACCCTGACTTTTCAACATGCTCTTCAACCCACATTTCCTGGTGGACAGATTATAACCCTTTTCTCAGCCCTGGGTAGCCAGCTGTATATCTTTAGTACCCTTTTAAATCCTGGCCATTTGCTACCCCATGAAACCTTTCTGACTTGTGATTCCAAAACAACTTGCCTTCCCCTGAACTTGGAGGGCCCCTTGTGCCATCCCTGTGCTGTTTGTTCCTTCATTCTGTAGTACCAGTAATTTATGGTGCAGCCTCCTGCCTAATCTCTCCCCCTATTCTCAGAGCTCCTTGAGAGTTCTCATTATTCATTTGCTTTTTTTGCCCTCAATCTGGGACTTTAAAACAATAAAAACAAAGGAATTTATAAAATGTGTAGCTGAATTTTCATCATTAATAGTACATATATGCAAACAAGTATATAAATGAAGACATGAGGAAATTGCTAAAGTATATATTTAATTTTGTTCATTTCATCAGGTTAAGAGGACAAAGTAGACCTCTGGTTTTATAATTTTTAATATTGTGAAATGGAAATAAATACAATCATTTAAAGCAATTTTCTGAAATTAAGTTATTCCATGAAATAATTATCATACTTAATGTATCATATTGTGAGCAGGCAACAACAAACTATTTCCTTTACCCAGGAACCCCTATGTAAAGTCTGTTAGGATTTAGAGGGGCAGGTCTTTCATCATTTAATTTTTGAGCACATTTAATGCCTCCATTTTAAGAGCTTTTAGTGTAATAGCCCAGTTGCTTCCTTGCCTTCCCTGTCCTCATGCAGAAGATAATTCATTATTTTGTTATCTTTTTTGACCTACTGTTAGAAGCATACAGACCCAGCTTATTAAATATTTAAGAAATCATATTAAGATGGCATTTGTGTTTTCTTTATAACAGCTGCTGGTTGTCTCAGCAGATCCGTTATTTCATTATGTAAAATACAATGACATTGTTATTCCCCTCAATCCAGTTACGATGACAAAGGTCAAACTATTTTTAATAGGACCCAGAGACACTAAATGTGGGCGTTCAGAGTTAACTTCATCATGATCTTTGAAACAGTTCAGTGAAAAAAATTAGGTTGAGGTAGTTAGGGTTGCATGCACTCATCATTGTTCACGGTGAGGCCTCCATTTCAACTTGGCGCTCTGGGATTTCACTAGTTCTTTTTAAAGGTAATTGTAGCACAACTGAATAGGATGGCTGACAGCTTGCTGGATGTGCTCAGGGTGGTAGTTCTTGGGCATCCCACTAACTGTCCTTGTGGGGGGGGGCAAGGGAGAGAGAGAAAGAGGAGCTTTTACATCACATACTAAATGCCTCGTTACTTTCTCACATAGGAAAACTCTGGCCTCTCCCTATTGTCCTAAATTGCCCTTCATTCTGCTGAAAAAAGCCAAAAGTGCTGGAGGTTTGAGGCTTTTTAACTCAATGGAAAGAATTGTTTTATTTTGCACTACCTAAGGAAAGGTAGCTGTGAATCTACTGATGTTGAGAGGAGGCCAGCTCTTAGCCCAAAGGGTTCCACGGGAGGCTTTTTATTCTGGTCTTTCTTTTATTATTTTCACTATTAAGTTGTTTGGATACAAGAATTACCTGTAGAGACATAAGGCTTTTGTCCTTGATAGTAAATATTGGCACCGTTGCTGCCAAAGCTGAATGTGCAAGACCCAGGCTCCCATGCAACATCACTGCTCAGGCTCCTCCACCTTTTGTTGTTGTTCTTATTAGTTATACATAACAGTAAAATGTATTTTGACATACATTATGGAGTATAACTTTTCATTCTTCTGATTGTACATGATGTAGAATTACATTGATTGCATAATCATATATGCACATAGGAAAGTAATGTCCAATTCATTCTACTATCTTTCCTATTCCCATTCTCCCTCCCTTCCCTTTATTCCCCTTTGTCTAATCCAAAGTCTTCTATTCTTCCCTGCTCCTGTCCCCATTATGTGTTAGCATCTACATATCAGAGAAAACATTCGGCCTTTGGCTTTTTTGAAATTGGCTTATTTCACTTAGCATGATAGTCTCCAGTTTCATCCATTTACTGGCAATGTCACGATTTTATTTCTCTTTATAGCTGAATAGAATTCAATTGTGTATATATACCAAATTTTCTTTATCCACTTAACTATTGAAGTGCTTCTAGGCTGGTTCCATAGTTTAGCTATTGTGATTTGAGTTACTATAAACATTGATATGGCTGTATCACCATAGTATGCTGATTGTAAGTCCTTTGGGTATAAACCAAGGAGTGGGATAACTGGGTCAAATGGTGGTTCCATTCCAAGTTTTCCAAGGAATGTCCATACTGCTTTCCAGAGTGGTTGCACCAATTTGCAGTCCCACCAGCAATGTATGAGTGTACCTTTTTCCCTATATCCTCGTCAACATTTATTGTTACTTGTATTGTTGATATTTGCCATTCTGACTAGAGTGAGATGAAATCTCTGTAGTTTTAACTTGCATTTCTCTAATTGCTAGAGAAGTCGAACATTTTTTCATATATTTGTTGACAGATCATATTTCTTCTTTTGTGAAGTGCCATTCAGTTCCTTGCCCATTTATTAATTGGCATGTTATTTGGTTTTGGTGTGAAATTTTTGAGATCTTTGGATATCCTGGAGATTAATGCTCTATCTGAGGTACGGGTGGCAAGACTTTCTGCCATTCTGTGAGCTCTCGCTTCACATTCTTGATCATTTCCTTTGCTGTGAAGAATAGGCTACTCCACTTTAAACCCCTCTCTGCACAGTTATCCTGCTCTTAAATTGCAAATATCACTGAGATCCTTTTGTAAACACAAGCATGGTTGTGCATAAGTCCCCCCACATCTACATTCTCACACATAAAAAATGTAATGTCTTTAGACATCTGTGTCTATATTCATAAATATTTTGTATTTTAAGAATGTAAGTGTTTAAAGGTGTATGGAATAATCTATAGCAATTGTGAAACATAAGACAAGTTTCTATTTAATTTGTGAGTATATAAAACTTTCAAATTGTTTCATCATTACAGGAAGTAAAATCAAAGAAAATAAAATTAATGAAAACTGTCATTTTTCTCAAGGAAAATCCTAGTACTATCACATTCAAGTAATCAATGTTCCAACTACATTAGTCATGATGCATGTATACCAGGAAGCCACTCAGATTAACACCAAATACCAAATCTCTTGCCCTAAAATCCTTATTCAGATGTGTATTTGTCCACTGTTTGGTATGAAGGAAAGAGTTCAGGTGTTCTAAGTAGATGGCCCTCTTTTAGTGCCCCAGTTTCATACGTGCTATATGGCCTTTCGACACTCTGAACCTCAGTGTCTTCATCTGTAAAGTGGGAGTGCAAGTTTATAATGCCTTTCCTGGGATTACAGGGCCAGATGAGTTTTAGAGTTCAGGATTTGTAGAGTTTTTATTTTAGAAAGGTAACACAGTGCATATATAAATGTTGCATATCATACCCAGCAGAGTCTAGAACAGCATCATCAAACATATTAGCAATTCATCAATAAAACTGCATATGTTTACACTTAATAGGCTTTTAAAAGACTGTATATACATCAAGATTGTCATCACAACTTTTATTTCTCAAGATGTTTGGATAAATGATCGTTGAGCTTGTACTAACCCCTACTTTCAGAGTGTGTTTGGCAAATAGAAGTTACTACACCAATGGTAGCTGTTGTTTTTATTTAAATTAATGGCAGATAAAGTGGATCTCATCTCTTACACAAACTGTAATTTGAATAAAGGAATTCTACCCAATATATACTTCTGATCCCTGTGGGATTTTATAAAAGTTTCTTTGAAAAATGATGGTGAAATTTACTTTAAAAAATATTCACAGGCAGATATAAATTCCTTTCTGAGTAATTTTAGATCCAGATATGTTACTGTCCTCTGAGATGATTGATAAGATCAAAATTATAGATTTAGAACAGGAAATGAGATTTCCATTGCATAGAGTTAAAATTAGCACCAAGACATTTTTAGCTTTTTCTGGTTTTCACCATAATTCTTACTTCAGGGGATAAAATCAATCACTTCCGTAGTTCAATGTCTGAACAGTCTACATAGATTTATGTTTATGCTAAATTTTGCTTGTGAGTTTATGTTCCATGTGATCTTTGCCCTCAAACTCTCAGGATGCTGGTATACCAAGATCAGTGTGAGGCATCTCACAAGAAGTTTCACACGTAATATAGTGACAGAATTTTAAAATTATTTAGTTAAAAAATAAGTGGGTGAGATTTTCCAGTTACCCTATGCTAGTTTCTGATCTAACTTCTTAAATGGAAGAGAAAAGGAAGTCATGGCATAGGAGCGTGTTTTGGATAAATGTTAACCATTGTGTCCTGGCAGGAAAAATGTTTTCTTTTAGGACTCTTTTTCTAGCATATCCACCTATTTAATGAAAGTATATAGATTTAAAAATCTTTTTTTAGTAAGGCATATTATGTAACAATTGGAAAGAGTCATTTTTAAAAATTTACTTCTTCTGGCAACTTCTTGATTTTTTTATTATGGTAAAATAGACACAACACAAAATTTTAACCATTTTTAAATGTAAATTCTATGGCATTAAATATATTCTCAGTGTTTGTGTGACCATGACCATCCCTTTCACCAGAACTTGTTTCATTTTCCACAGTTGAAACTCTGTACCCATGACACACTTAGCTCCTCTTTCTTCCCTCCCCTGGCTCCTGGCAACCACCATTTCCACTTTCTGTCTTTAAGACTGACTACTATGTGTACCTTATATAAAGGAACTTGTATTTGTCCTTCTGTGACTGGTTTGTTTTGCGATGCAGTGTCTTGAAGATTTATCCATTTTGTAACATATGTCAGAATTTCCTTCCTTTTTAAGGTTGAAAATGTTTTTCATTATATGTCTATACCACCTTTTGTTTGTCCATTCATCCTCCATGGACACTTGAATTGTGGCTCTAGTGAATGATGCTGCCCTGAATATGGGTATGGTCAGCTTCCTAATCTTTTTTTTTAATATATATTTTTAGTTGTAGATGGACACAATAACTTTATTTATTTATTTTTTTATGTGGTGCTGAGGATCAAACCCAGGCCTCACATGTGCTAGACAAGGTCTCTACCACTGAGCCATAACCCCAGCCCCAGCTTCCTAATCTTGAATTAGTATAGTTACCGCCTTTGTGTTTAGTGATGCTCACACTATCTTTAAAAACAATTCTGATAATGTACCAACTCAGTTATTTAAAGTATCAATAGCAAAAATTCAACATAGATAGCATTTTTAAATTTCAGATTTGACTGTGAGTTATTAAGTTGCTGACCTCTACATGAAGGGAACCTTGAAAATGTCCTGGCTAAAGAACTATGCTGGGCATTACCAGAGAGTTTCTTATAGCAAGTCAGTTCAAACTTAGAACCCAGGACAGACTCCTAAGAGAAATGACTGTTTTTTCTATTGAATTATTTTTTCATCTCCAACTATTGCACTTCCTATCTTGCTGCCTTTTCCTATTTGACCAACTCTCAAGTAACCAACAAAATAGCTCCTTATCAAATAGCAACAATAAAGACAAAATAGTGCAAACTGAAATTTCTCATAATGGGTTATGAAGATAAGGGAAGTTCTATCTGCTGAAACATTTTGAACTCTAATGAACACAAGGTAAAAACCAGTTTTTTTTTTTTTTCCAGATGAAAATCAGACCATGATGTAAATACAGTGTAGATACTATTTAATGAAATCTTGCTAAAAACTTTTTTTTTTTTTTTTACAGTACTGGGGATTGAACCCATATCCATGCTAGCAAGTGTTCTGCCACTGAGCTATATCCCCAGGCCATTCAAAACCTTTTATACAACTACAAAATTTTGTTTACTCCTTCTTACTCCTACAGGTGCTCTGTTGATAAAGTCAGGATCTTATAGCTACAGGATGAATAGTGTCTAGGTTATATTTTCAGTTTTAATAAAAATTCTAATTCACTTTAAACTGTATTTTTTAATGATTTGGGCATGTAGGTCTTTGATTATTTACTTGGCTGGTTAATGGAGTATATTATTCAAGCATAAAACTCATTGCAATTGCGTCTAACTTTGTTTTTATTATCTTTTCAACATGTTCTTATTGTCAGATACAAAATCTTGTCATATTTGAAACTACAACCAGTAAGAATCTCAAACCCCTTTCCTCTGTGACACCTGGAATACCAATACCTCCCTATCACCTACCCCTTCTGTCCTAGCCACATTCTTCTTTCTGCTTATGTCAGATAAAGGAGACCAGAGATAGGCAAACCTAAACTTCACCATCTTGTAGAGAAAAAAAGAAACAAATTCCTTATATTTGTACAATTGGAAACAGCAATCAGAGCTACAGAGAGAAAAGAGATGATTAAACAGTTGTATATCCTAGTAGTTAAAAACCTTGACTTAAAGCCATCCCATGCTAAGCCATATTGAACCTGAGACAAAAAGAAAAAAAAAATCAGTAATACTAATCTTGTCTTTATTTAAGTTTTTTTATATTTTGTTCAAATGGATGTTTTCATTAACTTTCAAATACTTCATTAAAATATGGCCTTGGTCTCTAAGTTGTGGGTGCCTCTGAAACTTTTGCACCTGAGGTAAATACATCACTCACCTCACCATAGTCCCAAGCCCTTCCCGAAGCCAAACTTCCTAGGTTGAAGTCCTGGGTTTGATACTTATTAGCTGTATGACCTTGAACAAGATGCTAATGCCATGCCTAAGTTTTCCCTTTTGTGAACTAGGATTGTAATAATATTTTATAAGGTTTTTATGAGGATTAAAATTAGTTCACATTTGTAAAGGGTAGGGCAGCACCTGTCATACAGTGTGTTTAAGTTGTATAGCAAAGGAAGATGCCTCTAGAGTGTTTATAGAATGGAATGATTAACTGTGAGTCGGATCCCATAAATCTGAATTTACCAGACTTCTATCTGTGTATTTTCCCTGCCTTTTAACTGAATTTATACATGTACTTCAAGATAATATTATAACTGATGTGGTTATATATTTTAAAAGTGAGCTGGGTGTGGTAGCCTGTGCCTGTAATACCAGCTACTTGGGGGGCTGAGTCAGGAGGATAACAAGTTCAAAGCCATCCTCAGCAATTTAGAAAGGACCAAGCAACTTAGCAAAATCCTGTCTTAAAAAGGGCTGAGAGAAAGGATGGGAGAGGAGGGGAGGAGTAGGGAGGATAGGAAGGGCAGCAGAATAGAATAGACAATATGATTGATGTATGTACATTCCATGTATGTATTATATGTCAAAATACATTCTGCTGTCATGTATGACTAAAAAATTTTAAAAAAATAATAATGTTACCCAATGCAAAAAAATAAATAAATAAAGGGCTGGAGATGTGGTTCAGTGGTTAGGCTCCCTTGGGTTTAATCCCCAGTACAAAAAAATAAAAATAAAAACCAAAGTCTTGCTAGTTACATGTGCTCATTTCCTCCTATTTTTTTTCTGTTAAATATCCAGGAAGATATTGAGAAATTGTGAATCACTGACATCCTCAGGCAAATATGTCTTTCACTTTCAGAAACATGGAATTCAGTAAAAAGGTGGGGAAAATATGTTTCTGTTTCAGAAACAGAAACTTTGTAAGTTTGTATTTTTCTCACACAGATCCTATGCCAGACATCTCTGCACTTGCATCTTACAGTATTGGTTCATGTGCTGTTGAGGCAAGCATAACTTTAGATTCTTACCTTCATTCACTAATGAATGTCTTATGTATCTTCCAGAGGATGGGGCACAGTTAAGTGCACCAGTCCATTGTCAGTATCACCTCTTGCAAAATTCACTGCTTCTTTTCCCATCTGAGGAAACTCATAGCTTTCTGTTAGCATTTAGTTCTCCTGTGACTTTAAATTCTGATTCTACAAAATCGAATACATATATTTTTTATTCCCATGAAAGCACTTTTTTATGGGGATGCTGGAATTGAAACTAAGACCTCATGCATGCTAGGCATGTGCTCTGCCACTGAGCATGTGCTTAGCATGCTCAAACAAAAGCATTTTTTGACAAGAATATCATCCTCTTATCTCTGATGGAAAGTGTATTGCATTATACAAAGTACATAGAGTAAAATTACAAAGAGTAAACAGGAGAAATTCCTCATTGAAAAAGGGAAAAAATGACATGTAAATGAATTTCATTTATTTAAGATATTAATCTGAAAATGGCTAAATACAAGTCGCAACTTTTAAAACCCTGATGGGGACTAATTTATTCCACGAGACTGTGGGCAACTGTGTTAGATAACACAAACTTAATTATCTGTATAGATTTCTGGTTAACTAGGTAATATTTTTGCATAAGTAGATTCTATGTGTGAATATAATAATGGCTCTGGGAAAATAATGTTATACTGTGGAAGAAGTGAGCTTTATTTCAGAATAAATGTGGGATTTCTCCTGTTTTACCCTACAGCTCTGAATCAACAATTTATAGATAGAAGGCCAATTGACTGGAATTAATATTCTCCTTTGACTTCACAGAATTCACAAAAAACTACAACAGCATCTTCAAGAATTACCTGGCACATTTGTACGCTATTCAAAGCAGTTCTCTTTAAACCAAGCCTTTCTTACTTGCAATACCTTTCACAATAAAGTATACTATTCGATGTTTAGCCAATGAACACATGCCTGTTAGAGAGGAAAATTGGTGACTGAGAAAAACAGGGGCTGCAAAAGATACTCAGCATTTTGGATAGCTCTGAATTGTTTAAATCATTTGAAATATTCTATTCCCATACATTAATATTCTCCTTTGACTTCACAGAATTCACAAAAAACTACAACAGCATCTTTGTATAATTTCATCAGAGATTATATGTAACTATAAGTATTTTTTTGTCTCATAAAGAACCCCAAATACACCAAAATTAAATGCAGTATTACAATTCAATAAAAGGATGAGAAATGAAAACATTTCCCTATAAATATGTGATTTTTATGGTCATTGCTTGAATTTGGAGAATTTGTAGTAAAACTCTTAAGTTACTTTTGAAAGTGTAATAACTTTATACGGGCACGTGTAATTTAAAAAATCATTATTTACATTAATATTACCTTTGGGAACCCTGGGATTCTCAGGGCCAAAAGCCAAGAGCCTTGAACAAGAGCCGGTGGTTGCCTGAACAAAGAGTATTGCTATATTGCCTAGCCATACTGTGTGCCCTTCTACCACAGCAGGCAGCTGCAAAATCAAGGGATCTTTGGGCAAAACTTCTCCTTGGTTCTATGGCACCATAGTTACTGGTTGCCCTTTGTTCCAGATACAATTTTTGATAGTTTGATCCTCTCTGATGGTTGTACACTGAATAGATTCAGGAGGCAGAGAAAGCAAAGTGCAGACGTGCTTACTACCCACTGTAAAAAAAATTCTGGTTCCCCAAGTTCAGAGTTCCTCGCATGTAATGTAGAATGTGTGTGTGCAGGCATCACCTGACCCTCTTTAATTCACCCTGTGGGAACTACATCCTTAAGAACCAGTGCAAGAAAACATGATGCCCTGGCTACTGCTACTACTATGCATAAGAAATTCTTTGTCTTTGACCTATGTGTCTTGTGTCCCCTGATGACATCTTTAAATTGTAGCAAGCTAATCTGTTAGCTTCTGAGTGGGATAAAATCTTAGACTCTTAAAACTTACCGAAAGGAATGTCCTTTAAAAAACAAAGATAATGCCTCTTTCCTTTTTCTCTGTACTTGATCTCAAGTGGAAAGTACCAAGCTTGAAGATAACATGGCCTGAAATATAGCAACTGTATAGAACATTGTTTCAGATGGCAGGAGACCCAATTCTAAGCATAGAAGGTGGTGTGAATCAGAAAAACAATTATTATTTCTCAAAGAGTTTGGGAGTTTGTCTTTTCATGAAGATTTTGTGCATGTAGGGACAGAGAGGATCTTGGATCTGATCTGAACTTTGTGTCTTTGGACTCAAGTTTTTCCTAAAAAACAATACCTTAATTAATTAGAGAACATGCAGAAACCCTGTGTACAATGACTGCTTACTTTTTGAGATGGAGCAGATGTTCAGAATTCATAAGGGTAAGATCAGCTCACCCTCCCAGGATTCCAAAGACTACATTGTTATGAGGGATATAATGCAGCATTTATTCTGCCTAGTACAGATACTTAGGAAACAGTCCTGCTAGACAAGGTGAAATATTTACCCTTCACCTAAAATGGTTGAGCTGAGGCCCTCCCAACATGCCTAGGAGAGCAGCTTCTGTTAGCTCTTACCTCACTGGACTGAGCATCATAAAGCCTCATTGAGAACAATGACGTGGGGAAACTTTACCAAGTACACTGTGGAATGGCACTTTGTCTCTTATTAAGAACCCCAAAATAAAATACATACACAATGTATTAAAACTTAAAAAATGAAAAATTCCATGAAAAATAGTAAAAACCAGATAAGATGTATGGGAATAGAATATTTCAAATGATTTAAACAATTCAGAGCTATCCAAAATGTTGAATATCTTTTTCAGCCCCTGTTTTTCTCAGTCACCAATTTTCCTCTCTAACAGGCGTGTGTTCATTGGCTAAACATCAAATAGTGTACTTTATTGTGAAAGGTATTGCAAGTAAGAAAGGCTTGGTTTTAAGAGAATTGCTTTGAACAGTATATGAATATGCCAGGTAATTCTTGAAGATGCTGTTGTAGTTTTTTGTGAATTCTGCTAACTACCTGTGAAACTTCATATTAACAAGCCATTATCTGTAACCAATAACACCTAGCTCAGAGACCTGCTGTGAAGGTCAAATAGAGTGGTAAGTACTCAATAAATATTGACTATGGGAGGAACCAGTTTTAAAGATGTGAAAATTTTTAATGTCTCCACAAAGAGACATTCAAATTTTGTGTGTTATTTTTAAAGTATAAATTAGGGGTCAGGTGTGAAACTGATGATTAGGAAAAGATGGAAAAACATATGGAGGACTCTACCCATGTATTAAACTGGATTAGGATTCACCAGGTTTCACAAATGATAAAGGAAAGGACAGTTGGGAATATGCCATGGGTCTTACCACACAGCTTCACTTCCTAAATGCAGCTCTGTCCCCTAAAGCCTTGTGTGAGCCTTGGCTGCTACATTCGAAGCTCCCATTATCTTTCAGAAAGTGGAGTGAAAGCCAGGAACTGTTGGAGGTTACAAAGGTGCCACCTTTGCCCCTGGGAGCATCTGATGGAGCTTTAGGCCCTGATATTTAGAAACTCTTGAGCAGATATAAGATCAGATTTCTTATCTGTCTGGTAGAAGATAATGAACCTCATTGTTCATTGGTGTTAGAGGGGAAAGGAGGTGTTGAGATTACTGTGTTTTCATTGTACATTGTCCTGAAAGAGATAATAATTTTTTCTTCCCCTCAGAACCCATTGAATTATAAACCTAGAATCCTAGCTTATTATCTCTTTAGTTAGTAAGACTGGAGGCAGACCCCAATTTCTGGTTAGGAAGACAACTCAGAAAGAGTTATTATGTGTTTTGATAGAAACAGAGAAAATATCTTTGTGTTTAGTCCTAACTACCAAGAAAACCATAAGAAGAAATGAGTTGCCATAAGACTAATAAAGATAGGTACCATATGACTGTTTGATGCCAATTATAGTTAAATATTGTATCAGTAAGTATGGAACATGACTATGTTTCTGAAATTTCAGTTTGTTACATACAGTTTGTTACTACTTTTAGAGTGATCATTTCAAGTAAAGGTAGAACAATAATCCTGGTTGTAGGTGAGACCCAATGACTTTATGGCCCTTGTGATTTTTCTGTGAGTCCCCAGTTGTGCATTATCTTTTTGATTAAGAAAACATGTAACTCAGCTTGCAAAGAATCTAACCATTTTGAAGAATAAACTAATGCAGCAATAAATGTCTTCCTAGATAAATGAAAAGAAAATTCCACACAGGAAGTATCCAAGAAGGTTGTAAGTCGTATGATATTTTCATATACATATCATTAATTTAGTAGTGGTATTGTGGTGTTTAAAAAAATAGCAGGCATTCCTGCTGACTACAGGACAATCTGAGTGTATTCTAAGGTAAATGAAGTTCAGGAACTCTTCAGGTGTGGGGCGGGTGTAAGGCCTGGTCTAGGTCACTTTCAGCTGTCTGACATGTGTTCCTTCCTGGTGGCACTCACCGAACACGAAAATGAGCTTTTCTGATTAAGTCATCCCTAAGCCTGTGAACAGAGCTCTGTGGAGTGGGTCAGATGAATGACTTCTAGTTTCCTAAGTGGTTTCTATGTGACAGTTGTGCTCGTGGCAGGGGTAAGGGCTTCAGAGAAGCACCCCATGATTCAAGGCAATTATGCAGCCCTGTTCATGACTGAGAAATGCCAGCACCTGCCAGATGGTGTTGGCAGGAAGTGGACAGGCCCTGTTTCAGCACCGCCTGATGAGGAAGCTCAGCGTTAAGATTGACACTCTTCTGCAATGGGCTCTTCTGTCATTTTGCACCTGTTAGTGAAGAGGCCAGACTATTTGTGTCTCTCTTACGCAGAGGATTTCTTTCTAACCTTTAAAGTTAGTGTTATTCTAGATCTCTCACTTAGAGAAAAAGAACATCAATTCTCATTTCCACAAAAAGAAAGAAAGACAGAAAAAAAAATCAGCAAGGAAAAAAAATAACCAAATTATTTTCTGTGAAGATGTTTAAGGAACAGGGTGAATTGAAGCAAACAGATTTAAAAAATAACACAATTTAGTTATTCCTCTAGAGTCTAGAGCCTGAGATGAAATTGGAGGGTTTCTGCCATGGCATCAGTGTGGGTCCTGAGAGTTCACAGTGAGGAGATGCCACTCTATCCAAACACCATGAAAGATGAGCCCTTTTAGGTGGTCTCCATAGGCTATATAATATTGTCTACCTTCCTCCCAATGTGTTTCCCAAGTCAAGCTGGCATCCAAGCTTGAGAAGACATTAAAGATGTCTGAGACATGCTTCTCCAAGCAGTGGTTTATGTGCTTATTCACAGATTGAAGGGATTTGCATCAAGGGAGTGTGTATTTATGTTTCCAGTGAAGCAAAGAAATATAAAGAGCTAAGCCAAGAGGCTTCGTGGTGGAAGTAGGAAAAGTGAAAGAATTCTAACCAACAAAGCAGTGTGACCTTCGTAACAGTGAGGGTCAAAATAAGCCACTTAGAGAAGCTCAGCATCTTGTGCTCCCTGAAGCAATCGAGGAAAACCATACTCAAGAGTCCCAAGAAGAAAAGACTCAGGAAAAGAGTGAATCTGCACATATAGACATCCCTACCTTAAATAAAGCTTATCCTTCAGTATTTTAGTAAATAAATGTAGAGAAAAAGAATGCTCAAAACTTGTAGTAGTAAGGTTTGTCTATTCGTCAAATGTTGTAGAAAGATGATGAACTTTGAAATTATTGGGCTGGGTTCAAATTATTGCAAATCATTGCAATTGAGGAGTCCTTGGGTAAGAGTGGCAGTGGTATACCAGGGGCCAGTTTTGAGAGCTGTAATCTTGGGACACAAATACAAGGTATAAGATTTTTGCTGGTCTCAAGATTGCTATTCATTGTCTTAGCCTTGAGTCCCCCGAGTGCTGAAACAGAGACCAATCCTTGTGCTGTGGTAGTTTGTTTGGAAATGTGATCTCAGGGAGCAGAAATACTGGACCTGTGCCACAGCCCGGCTGCAGCAAATTAACCAGGGGGTGACGAGGAACTTGTGAAGATTGATACAGCAGGAATGGGAGCCCTTTATTGTAGGACAAGAGGGGTATATATACATTACACACAGCTTATCTTAATTAACATAAACTAGATACAGCAGTCAACCAATAAGGAATCTCCATACTTAATGGCTCGCTGGTGTTACTTCACAAACCACTCCCTGTGGCAAAATACCAGGCGCCATCTTGACTTGTTTACAGACCCTAACAGACCGGGGCAGTGAAACAGAGCAAAGGAGAGAGCCAACACAAGGATGCATTATTACCTTGACTGTTCCCCCTGGGACCAGTCAGGAGGTTTATAAATCTTCTCAGATTTTTCTGCCAGGAGATGAAACAGGGGTGTGTTTGTACACTGACTGCAGATCCCTACTCATCAAGAGTGGTTCCCAAAGCCTTAATTCCCCTTCACTGTTGGATTGTGCATGTTCAAGTGCAGAGTGGATTACAGGACTATTAAAATGAAAATCAGAGATGCCTAGGACAGGAGGCAAGGGATTCTTTAAGAGGTTCAAGGTGAGGCCACTGTACAGGCATATCTGTACAAAACTGCTCAAACCTGCAGAGAAACAGGTCCCTATAGCTGTGGCTAAAATAAGAGGACCAACTGAGGGAACTTTGAAGTCCAATATACCAACTCTTATAGGGGTGCCTTTTTTTTTTGGTCTTTCAGCCTAGAAATGAGGAGGCAAAATAAATTATTTCTTAGAGTACCTTTAGTCTTTCAAGTTGAGAATTTATGGAGATGAAGCCAAAACTTGCTAAAAATCTGTTGAATTTGCAATTTTTATTCTCCAAAAGATATCTGCCAGCTGTGGACAAGATATGGAAGAAAATGGATGCTGAGAGCCATAGCCAAGTAGGAATGACGCATGGCAATTTGGGTTGAAAGGTGACACTGCTCACTGATTAGGGCGGCTCCAGGTTTAGGGTGGATCCTGCTGAGAATAGGGCGGCTCCAGGATTAGGGCGTATCCTGCTGCCTCAAGCGCCCACTCCTTTGGAGTTCCCGTTGAGTTCTCGCGGGCTTCTGAGAGTATTGGTACGCAGAGCCCGGTGGAGGGAGTGTATTTTCCAGAACGTGCATGTAGAGTGCCGGTGAGAGTTCGGGAATAAAAAGTTGCTGTTTGAATCTACAAGGTTTTTGTGGTGGCTCGGTTATTTTGTGCCCAGCCAGACTGCGGCAAATGGAGCTACACCCAGTGTCTACAATAGATCTAAGCTTAGGCAGTTATGATAAATGCTAAAAACAAATAAAGCGGTGCTTGGACTTAAGGAAAATCTGATAGAAAGTCAAATGTTTCCATCCTTAGTACCACAACAAGTACCTGGGCCTCAAGTGGTTTTACAATGATTTGGGAAGCCTTATTAAAGGTGAAAATGTGAAAATGTATTCCAGGGTGATTTTATTAGCTTTAAGACTTAAATAAAATAAAAGTAGAGGACATGGGAAATTTTTTCAGAGTTTTCTGGGTTCCAGACACAATTATGCAGTGAATCAAGTGTGTTTACAGCCCTTCTGTACCCAGCAGTCCTCCCTATCATCCCCACCCTCAATTCCTCTTCAACATAGCCCATTTGGGAACCTAGCATCCTACTAGACTGCTCAGGATGCCTCTGTGCTATGGACCAGTTGATTGCCAGGAATTGAGTACCTAGAACCTTGCCAGGAATTGAGTATGACAATACCTCACATTGCAAAGCAAATGTCCTATTTGCCAGACTCCAAAAATCCTGCCCGTGATGACTCGAGAATTTGCAAACTTTATTAATATATCTCAAGATAGACACCTTTTATGTACCACTTTAGAGTCTTTGTTTATTCTTTTGGTCTCCTAATAGCTTGCTCCAGCACCAGGAGGGTTCCAACCAACTTCACACCAGTACACCTTGCATCTCTCACCCAAGGATGGTGCTTATGTGACACTTGCAGGACCCTCTAGAGCTCGTGCCTTGGAATGCACAAACCACAGGTACAAAGGAGTAAACATTTGACCAAGTGGACCTGAAATAAATTCTGCTGCCTGTCCCCACTCCATTTTAGGGCCAGTTTTGAGTTCCAGTTTTTATATCTTCTTGGGAGCTTGGTCTATGGATTGAGCAATCAGTCATGCTTAGTGGTTTCATATACGTCTCCATATTGGCTGTCTTATTTTCCCAGCTGCTTTTCTCCATATATCTCATTCCTCCTGATAAAGTAGTAGCCCATACATTCTTCAACAAATATTTATTATGCCAGTTACTGGTTGGGGCACTATGGACAAAGAGGTGGACTTTGTGTATATTTAGAGGGGGTGGGTACTGGGGTTAAACCAGGACACTCCACCACTGAGCTGCATTCCCAGCTGCCGCAGTCCAGCTGCTGCAAAATAACCCCGGGGGGTGTGTATGTGTGGGGGGGTTAACAAGCAACTTGTGTACATTGATACAGCAGGAGTGGGAGCCGTTTATTGTAGGACAAGAGGGGTATATATACATTACACACAGCTTATCTTAATTAACATAAACTAGATACAGCAGTCAACCAATAAGGAATCTCCACACTTAATGGCTCGCTGGTGTTACTTCACAAACCACTCCCTCTGGCAAAATGCCAGGTGCCATCTTGACTTGTTTACATACCCTAACACCCAGCCCCTTTTTCATTTTGAGTCAGGGTCTCTCTAAGTGGCCCAGGCTGGTCTCAAACTTGGGATCCTCCTACCTCAGCCTTTCAAGTCAGTGGGATTACAGGTGGGCACTTCTGCATCCTGCTAGATGAATTTTCGTGTTCAATGACCTATCTATATTAGATGTTTCCTTGGAAACTATATTGCTTAATTCCCTTTCTTATAGGTCCAGAAATCTTAGCCACAAGGTCTAGAGCTGGGCTCGGTTAGAGACCCAGAGGAGCCAGAAACAAGTAAAAATCTCACAAAAGAATAAAAAGAGAGGCTCAGAAGGAAGCCATGAAAAAACCACAAGGGCAGGACATAGCAGCCCAGCTGGGATGACACACATCAGAAAAGAGGCAAGAGGCCAGATCCGGGAGATCAGGAACTGAATTATGAAGGATTGGAAATGGGATAAGAAATGGACTAGGAAGCAAATCAAGACAATGTAGGACCAGCCTCCTGAAAGCATGAATATCAGAATTCCTTCTTTGTGGCTCTGGGCCTGCAGCCTCCAAACAACTGAAAGTTTTTTTTTTTTTTAATCTTTGTTTATTAATTTATTTTTTATGTGGTGCTGAGGATCGCACCCAGTGCCTCACACATTGGAGGCCAGCGCTCTACCACTGAGCTACAGCCCCAGCCTGAGATTTTTTTTAAAGCCTTTTTAATCCATCATTCAATGATTAATTTCGAAAATTAATACTAATGTATGTAGTACTTGAAAACACTCACAATTTATGGAGGAAAAACAAAGAATCAACACTCAAACCACAAAGTTACCTATGGATTCTTCGTGAGAGTGGGGCAAAGACATCTTCCTCTAGAAAAGCTCTGTCCACCAGGACTTTTTGCCATGAGGAAAATGTTTTGTTCTGCCTGTCCAACACGACAGGCGCTGGCGAGACGCATGGTTATTGCACACTCGAATTGTAATCTTGGTTTACCTTAATTAATTTGAATTTAAATAGGCACATGTGTCTAGTGGTTGCTGTTTGGGACAGCACAGTTCCAAAGGTTGACATCTTGAGGGCGTCTCCAGTGAATAGGAACATTCTCTCCAGGAGAGAAGTGTTCCAGGGCAAGGGAACAACAGTGAAAGGCATGGAGATTCATGTGTTTGTGGGCTTGTGACAAAGTGAGTAAAAAGAAAGAGCCTAGAAAGGGAGGTATCTCTGATGGGCTGTGTGATTATAATAATCACCGTTTACTGAGGGTCCACTGTGCTTCCGGCACATTGCTATGCGCGTGACGTTTCTCATTCTCCACTGCCTATTTTATAAGGGAGGAGACTAACATACAGAGTTTATTTAACATAATCAGTGCAACTCAGCTTCTACGTGATGAAGCCAGAATTTAAAAGAGGGTCTGACTCCACAGTCCTTCCTCTTTTCATTCCATCACTTTGCCCAACTTGCGCAAACCACATGGGGAGTTTGGGCTTTCCGTCAATAGGCAAGCCTGTTCTTAATTAGGATGTTCTATGCAAGAGTGAAATGATGTAAAATCAAGGAGAGAAAGGAGTTGAGAGAAAAGGGTCAGAAAGGAATGGCCCAGTAGGACCTAGGGCTAGAAAGGAGAAGGATGTGAAGAGTTCCTGAAGAGTGGGAAATAGGAGGCTGGACAGCAGGGGTAGTGGGAATAACTAAGAGAAAGCACTGTAGGAAGAGTGCTGTGGTTGGAGGGGATTGTTGTCATCCCCTTAGGACAAAAGGACTGACTGCCCAGAGCTCAGGGTGCTAATTGGAGAAGGAAATTGGCAAAAATCCTATCACAGCACACAGACAACCAACTCTTTCCCCAACAGGCAGAAGAGGCCCAGGCTCTCGCTCTGCTTAAGGAAAAACAGTTTTCACAGTATCTGAGTCTCAGTTAGATGTTTTTTTTTCTAATCTCTATTTCTGGTGGCTTATTTTTCTTAGACAGAAATAAATAGCATTGACTTTTCAACGTGTTTGTAATCCTTAGCATGCCAGGCGATGTAGAGACGGGAGGAGGCGGTGTGGCGTGTAAAGCAGGGGACAAAAGCATTCATCTGCGACTGTGAGGGAGCAGATCCTCTCTGCCTAACTTAGGTTTACATCTCACGTGCCTCCAATGAGCTGGAAGGGAATGTAAGGATGGAAGTAATTTTGATTTGAAATCAAGTTATGTAGAAGTGAAGCTTAATATATCACAAAAACCATTTTGAGAAAAACCAAAAATTGTCATGAACTCTTATTAAGGAAACTGATTTGCAGATGGTGATAGAATTTTTTATGAAAATGACAAACATAGCTTCTTCTTGTTGGCTTTATTTATTTCCATTAGAATATGATTCTATGTACATTTCTCCTCTTGAAATCTTTCAATAATTCAGTTAGATTCATAGACTAATATATTGTCTGCCATTTGTGTGTGTGTATATGTTGTTTAGTTTCCTGCATTTAGAAACAGATTTGTTTAACTTATACTGGGACTAGCATGAGTGTTATATGTGAAAGCATTCACCCAGGGATATACCCAGGGATATGATCAGGAATATGTCCTCTAAAGAGTGTCTTGATTTGGAAAATCTAGTATTCGACTTTTTTTTTTACAACTTTATTAAGGTATGGTTTACATACCACAAAATTTAGCCATGTTAAATGTAGTTTTATGAGTGTTAGCACATTTTTAATTGTTGGGCAGACTTCGCCCCTTCCAAGTTATAGAACACTTCCATCAGCTGGTATGATGGCACATGCCTGTAGTCCCAGTGGCTTGGGAGCCTGAGTCAGGAGGATTGTGAGTTCAAAGCCAGCCTCAGCAACTTAGTGAGGTCCCAAGCAAGTCAGTGAGACCCTGTCTGTAAATAAAATATTTAAGGGGCTGGGGATGTGGCTGAGTGGTTAAGCATCCCTGGGTTCAATCCCCAGTAACAAAAAAGAGACCACCATCATCAACTGAAAACCCCTGCCTCCCCCTCCAGCCCCTGGAATGTCGGTTTTGTGTTTGTCTTTCTAGAAGCTCACATCAGTGGAATCGTGCCTTTTTTCACTTAGCATGGTTTGAGGTTTGCATCCACGTTGCAGGCTGTTGCATTTTGTATAGGAATTCATTCTTCTTTACTTCTGGGTAGTATTCCATTATGTGGATAGGCCACATTTTGTTTATCATTTTACCAGTTGACTCATATTTGGATTTTTTTCCATTTTTTATTATTATAAATAATTCTGTATACATTTGCATACAAGTGTTTGTGTAGATATATTTTTCATGACTCTTAGGTGATACCTAGGAATGGAACTGCTAGGTCATTTGGTAAGGCAGTGTTTAACTTTCAACAAATTGTCAAACTGTTTTCTGAAGTATCTGTTTTTGTGTTCCCATAACAGCATCTGAAGATTCTAGTTTCTCCGTTCCCTTACCAACACTGGATATTATCAGTCTTTTCAAAGTATAGACATTCAAGTGGTTGTGTTGCAGTACCACATTGTGCTCTTAATTTGTGTTTCCTTAGTGATAAGTGACATTGAGTGTCTTTTCATGTGCTTATTAGAAATTCATGTATTTTCCTTGGAGAAGTGTTTATCCAAATCTTTTGCCCTTCTGCTTTGTTAAGATGTTTGTCTTCCTATTTTTGAGTTCTAAGTGTTTTTCTTTATGTTGTGGATACAAGTCTTTTATTAGATATATGATTTGTAAATACTTTTCTTCCTAGTCTGTGGGAAGTCTTTGCATTTTCTTATCCATGTCTTTTGAGGATCAAATATTTTTAATTTTGATGGTGTTCTATTTATCAATTATTTTTCCTTTGGTGTCATATCTAAGCAATTACTAATCAAGATCACAGAGCTATTTTCTTGCATTTTATGCTAAAGATGGAAAATTACTGAGTTTTATTCTAAGAGTCTCCTGAATGCTCCAATAGGGGATTGGCAGTCTCTGTTAGTTTTATGGTTTAGTGGTTGTGGTTATGATAGATGGCAGGAGGCTGGGTATATTGTTGTCAGTTTAAATAATTATAACTTGGCCCCAGCAGTCCTATGTCATCCCTACTTTTGAACACTTAAAAAAAGTCCCCTCCTGCCTGTTAGCCATCAATTTCCTCTCCCACTGTCTCCAGCCTCAGGCAGCCATTGATCTGTACAGAATCAATTCCCAAATGATTGAGCTGGATTTCACTGAACCCTCTAAAATTCCCTGCACATTTCACTCTTTGCATGAGAAAGTGGTACACTTCATGCTCCTTGTGGAAAAAAAAAAAGTTCTTTCACTGTACCCAGCTCAATACTGTAAAATTCATGTAATAAAATACATTCAAAACTCATTCACACAGCACTTAAATTCCCTTATACCCAGGCACCAACTCGACTTTTCTATCCTATTCCTCCTTCTTTGAGTCCTTTGGCTCTGTCTGAATACTGTTAGAAACACAACATAGCTGGCTTCTTTGACTCCCTGAGTTTTCCTTTCCCCTGTGTAGAGTATTCTTGTTACTTTTCCAAGGCTCATGATGTTTTTCCTCTTAAGCAGAATTGGACACATCTTGTTTCACGCTTCTGTAGACTCAGCTCCTGCTCCTAGTGGATTCCTCACCACATGGTTTAATACTCACTTTTCTTCTCACAGAGCTCACTTACCTCTCTCCAGCCCAGATTTGAATACTTTCAGGGGTACAAATTTTGTCAAATTCACTTTGGAATCCCACAGTATCTGAAACTTAATGGGTAATAATGTATGTTTTTAATAATAAATTTGACCAATCTTACAAAGAACTCAGTGTACTTAGAATTGTTCTAATGCTACAGCCTCAAGGCTTTTAGTAAAAATGAGAATTCTGTCCATTAAGTACTGATACTTTAGAAATGCTCCAGCTCTTGGACTTTGCTATCTCTGTACAGGATATGAGCTTGCTTCTCAGTTTTGGAGGCTCCTCCTCCAGTCAAAATATTCAGCATCTAATGTAGAGGTTACCATCAGCTACTTCCCCCTGTTGAACTCATTACTCAGAAATGTATACAGGATAGTTTGTTTCCATCCAAACCCTTGTTCTCAATGCCAATCAAAACTTCATCTTTCAAAGATGATTTTTTTTTTTCTACTTCTTGTTTGGCTGATAGCTTAAGTTCTATTTGAAAAGGTTGTATCTAAGAACTAGATGGTTCTTTCTTTTTTCTAATATCAGGAGATTGAACCCAGGGGGACTTTACCTCCAGTCCTTTTTATTTTTTCTTTTGAGACAAATCTCACGAAGTTGCCCAGGCTGGTCTTGAACTTGCCATCCTCCAGCTACACTCTCCTCCTGCCTCAGCCTCCTGAGTTACTTGGTAGGTGTGAGCCACCCTACCAAGCAAAACTATATCTCTTGAACTAGTTGAATATACAGTTAAAAAACAGGACAAAACTGAAAATTTATGAAGGCTGTTCTTACAGCCAACTTTGATAAAAATCAAATGTCATCACTGAGCTCCTATGGATAGCAACAAATCTAGAACTGTTTCTAGAAGGCCATTAGACCTTCCAAAAATAAAAGGTTTTTTCTTTCAAGGCTTATTAGAGGAGTTGGAGGCCAAAATGATTTATACTCTAGCAAGGGCTGAAAATATTATTTTTTAAAAATACTTTTATTAGTGCATTATATGCAATAGTTAGGTTCATTTCAACATAACCATACATGCATGGAATTTATTAGGCTCCATTTGAATCCCTGGTGTCTCCTCTTTTCTTCCTCTCCTCCCTCCCCTGTTTCCCTTCCTTCTATTTATATGTCTATTTATTTTAAATTGGTGCTTTATAGATACACATAAAGGTGAAAATACTCCCATTTAAAATTCTCAAAGGAGACAAAATCTGAACTTTAAAGCCTTCCTGAGACAAACAAGACATATTTAAGATGCTTCCCTCATCCTGAGGTACATGTATGCGGAGGGCATCCACAGCTCACCACTTCATCTGGAGCCAGCTGACAAGCAGGGACTGGACCCTCAGCAGTTCATTCTGCCCATTCCTGAGCATCCCCCACAGCCATACATTTCTTTTTCTTGATTGTGAGACCTTTAACATACTTGAAGAAATTTGTTTTTATAATTTTAGCCCAGTTTTTTGGGTGCATTGCCATAATTTCTAAATGAAAAAACAAATAATCACAATGTAACTGAAATTCATTACATCTATAACATCTCTTTATTTTTTATTATTTTTTTTAATTTATTTTTTTATTGGTTGTTCAAAACATTATAAAGCTCTTGACATATCATATTTCATACATTAGATTCAAGTTGGTTATGAACTCCCAATTTTACCCCAAATACAGATTGCAGAATCACATCGGTTACACATCAACATTTTTACATAATGCCCTATTAGTAACTGTTGTATTCTTTCAGTGCATTGCCTTTGTCTTCCTGACTTACTTTTTTTTCCTATTTCCCAACTCTTTCCAGAAGAATACAAATATTTGTCTTTGGAAATAAATGTCAGTTTACCCATAAAAAATTTTTTGACAGCAATTCTAGGCTTAAAGTTCTAATCAACCAAATTTGATACAAACCAGAGGCTTTTCTGTCCTGATTCTTCCAGGTTATGGACACTTAGACCAAGTATACTTTCTTCCTGGGGATATTCCTCAACTGCAATTTGAATTGCCATTTCCTTTACACTATTTGCAATGGAATAAGCTATGGCGTTTGCATAACTGGGAGTGGAAACAAAAGTGCCTGTCTTAGAAAAGGTGGTTCCTGAGAAGTCAATCTTTTAGCACAGACAGCAGACTACTCCAAAGCTCTTAAACCATTAGATTGATGAAATCTCATATTACAGAGAATATTGTTTCTAACATTGATGTTTTTGTGTACTTAGCTTTTACAGAGAACATAGCCTCCTGAAGAGATTATACTTAACTTCCTGGAAACTTAGTTGTTTTCTAAATGCTCAGGAGAAGGATGCATAAATAAATAAATTCGGTTGCATACATAAATCTGGCAAATTTTCTTTTAAGAAAGTGGCCCCTCATTGATTTATTTATTTTTGCTAAGTGCAGATTTTCACACGGCTTGCTAGAGAAAACTAACTGTGCCAGGAGTAAATTTCTTGCATTACTCTGATGTTTTACTGGTAAATCCTTTGTAGTACAAAGCACATATCAGCGAGTGACTGATATTTGTTCTTTATATGAAATAGCCTCTGGCTGGAATGAAGGATTTCCAGCTGTTTGGTTTATGATAATATACCTTCTCCAGCCTGATAGCAAGTGGAAAATACAATTCTTCAGGTCATGTCAATTTCCATTCCTCATTTTCATGGTTCTGTTGTGATTATGCATAGCCTTGATACCTTAGCAAAATTTATTTTGAAATGTTGTGAAGATTATAGTAATCTTTGACATGGCAAGAGTGATGTACATTGGGTTTGATAAATCTGAGTCTTTTGCCTCCACAATCCCATACCAGGGCCTATGATTGGAAAAAGGCCAAATTATAGAAAAGAATAACTCAGAAATTCAGCTGGAAGGGAGACAAAGGAGCTGGGTGCATCCAACAAACACTCACACAGTCCATCAGCCATGGCTCACCCAATTTTTCTGTTCCCTGACTCATCACTGAGATAAAGCAAGAAGATGGCCATCCTGCAGAATGTCACTTCTGAAACTCTTTCCCAGAAAGGCACCTCAGATTTGCTAGGAATGGAGCATGTTCTATGTGGCCCAGAGGGTAGTTCTTACTAAATATTCCCCATGCCCTCAACATTTCCCAGACTGTCTTGAGATTGGAGACATTGACTACTTACAGTCAATGTACTGTGAACAAAATATGTGTGTATCACATCTTTTGTGTGTGGGGGTGTGTGTGGACAGGGATTGAACTCAGGGGCACTTGACCACTGAGCCATATCCCCAGCCCTATTTTGTATTTTATTTAGAGACAGGGTCTCACTAAGTTGCTTAGTGCCTCACGGTTGCTGATACTGGCTTCGAACTCTTGATTCCTCTGCCCCAGCCTCCTGAGCCACTGGGATTACAGGCATGCACCACCAAGCTCAGCTGCATGTGTGTGTCACTTCTGGTTAGAAGAAGGTAAGAGCGGGAGGACATGGGATTTTGGAAGCTACTTGTTGAGATGGCTGCATCACAAAGTGGGAGCCTGTCAGCCTGTAACAGAGGCTCCACACACTCACTGGACCTTAGCATGAGTGAAGTATAAATTGCATTGTGTTGGGCACTGAGACTTCTAGGTTAATTTCTTCTGGAGTATAAGTTAATTCTCTGTTACTCATTCTTCTCCTGCACTACCACTCCCTATGCACATCAGTAAAGAAACACACATTGAGATGCTAACCTGTGTGCTGCATCCCTACCCTGAATAGCTCATCCTGCTCACCACATATAATAGGGTTTATCTTTGAAATGTGACATAAGTTTCTTTAAAGTAACTAGCCAGCCAGGCATTCCAAAAGGCCCTTATCTACTATTAAATGGCTGCCATTCTCCATGTGTTGTTTGCTTGACAAGTAGATAAGGTAGAACACATTTAGAATACTAATATCCTACATGGCCTTTTTTTTGTGTGTGTGTGTGTCTAAAATTTTTAATAAATTATTTCTGATCCTTATATCTTTTCATGATTTTTGTAGAAATTTCAGTGTATAGGAAGATAAACAAAGCCAGAGCTTGTTTTAATCTAGAAATGTTTCCAAATCAGTCACTCTCAATACTGATATTCAGAATTAAATTTCCCTTTCTCAGATTTCACCTTTACAATAATTCCCTACTTTCCATTTTTAAAAATTGAATTTTTTTTTTATTATTATCTGAAGAAACCCCTTGAGAAGTAGACCTTGTGGTAAAGGAGTGGGTCTCTCTCTGGGGCTTGGCCTTTTACTTCCACCTAACCCAGGAGCCTTTCTTCAGTCTACTGTTTCGTGGGAGAGTGCGAGGAACAGGGCTGGGCTGAACTGCATCAGACGGGGGAGGGGGAGGAAACTGGGGATTGAACTCAGGGGCATTGGACCACTGAGCCACACTCCCAGCCCTATTTTGTATTTTATTTAGAGACAGGGTCTCACTGAGTTGCTTAGCGCCTTGCTGTTGCTGAGGCTGGCTTTGAACTCTTGATCCTCTTGCCTCAGCCTCCCAAGCCGCTGGAATTACAGATTTGTGCCACCGCCTCCGACTTCAATCAGAACTTCAGTGTGATTTATAGAGGTGGTAAATAAGATGGTAGGCTGTCAAAACTGGACTGCCTCACCCTGTTCTCAAGCTTACTTTTTGCTTTTGTGCAATATAATACTTAAGACCCCAAATAGGCATAATCTACAATAATTTTAGAATAAAGATATTTATACTAAATTAACATGTTAACCATCTCCTACTTATTTCTGAGTTTAAATAAGTATTGTGTGAGAAATATGACTGAAGTATGTACCCTTTGCTTGCTCCAACATGTGCACAAAGAAATCTGTTTAAAAACAAATAATAGAGAAGTTTTGAGGGAAAAAAATCCTATGTCACTAGACTATATTCTTTAAACATTCCTATGTTTCCAGATATGATCTGTCAGGGAGACCTATGCATTTGGATCATCACCCCTCCTAACATGCAAATTGGCATTTTTCTGGTTGCAAGAAACAGCCAATTCCAGTTTATATAAATTCACTAATGCTGGGGCTGTATAAAAAACCACCACAAAATTCTGTGGCCTGAAAAACAATTTATTTCTCATAATTCTGAGAGTTGACAGAGTGGTTCTTCTGTTGTAAATGGTTTAAAGGTCACTTTCTCATATGCTTTCAGTTTGGAGTTAGCTGGGACCAGAAAGTCCAAAATGGTCTTTTCTCTCCCAGGGTTTCTTTTTATTGATCTCTCTCCATCAGTGGTATAGCTCAAACCTTCTAGAGGGGACAAGAGGATAAGCCCAAGCATACAAACACTCATCACATCTCTACTTGTGTAATGCATGCTAAAATCCTGTGGCCAAAGCATATCACATGGTCAAACCCAGAGCCACCATGAAAGAGGACTAGACAAGGGGGGAATACAAGGAAGACTGCTTCCTGGCCGTCCCCAATGTAATGTTCTACCTTCCATACTAATAAAGGTTGTTGCAGAATTCACAAGATGCAAGAAAGACAGGAAGCCATCTCAACCAGTCACCACTCTTCTAGATATCCTCAGAGAAAATTGGAATGTGATTTGGGCCACTTAGATTTAAAGGCCTGGTTATCATGTCATGCAAGAGTAGCAGGTGCTTTTTATCTTCTGTCCAGTGTTGCATCAGTGCTGTGGTCACTCAGCAGTCTGTCTCTGCTTCCACTGATCCTTGGCTGCCCAGCAGCTTCATTCTGCTTTCAACACTTCAGATGTCCTCTACTGACTCATACTTGCTCATGCTACTTTGACTCTGTTTGACCTTTGTCCTTGGTTCCTACTCCAAATGCTGACTCACTCTGTCTCCCTTTCATTCATGATCCTCATAAGAAAGGAATTTGTTACAACTTGGTTGGTCACTCTTCAGTCCTCTCAAGTAGTGGAGTCATCTCACAGGCTCCACGTGGCTGCCTGCCTTTGTTCAGATGCCCACCCTGATTCTATTAGCCTCTGCCAGGATGGCAGGGTCAGTGTAGAAAGACTGAGCATGGAAGCATTCAGGGTGTTGTCTCCACCCTTCTGCTTAGCTAATTGTGATTGGATTTAGAAGTAGGGAAGAGGAAGGGGATTCCCTATCCTTTTAGAAGAACTAGTCCCTTTCTCTTCTAGTCCAGCCAGCCTTCCGTTTCCAGTCAGCTCTCTCATCCCTGAAGCTGATCCTGAAGACTGTCTCAGACACCTGACTGAACAAGAGTGGAACAGGTGCATCGTCATCCAGGTTGTTACTCATCTCACACATAAGGTCTTTCCATTAACCGTGTTTTAGCCTTTGTCTTAGATCTCTAATTACATCATTGTTTCATATTGTACTATTTCTTTTCTTGTCATTGCTCTGCTAACTAAAAGAAATATGGAAAAGTCAGTTTCCAGAGATTTTTTTTCATGTGTTGTGAATAACTACACTTTGTCAATTCTTGTTTCCCACCTATCAGTGGTCTAACTTCAGTGTCAAAATTTTATAATCTTCTGAATTCAAAACATCCTTAAAATATTGTTTAATATTTTTATGTTTATTTATGAACTACCTCTAGAAGAATTCACAAAACTTGATAACAGGGACTATCTTTCAAGGGAGAAACTGGCTTCTGGTTGTTGCCTTTGCACTAAATAACTTTTTATATTTTATGAATATTGTACCATGTACATGTATTGCCTTCTTTTAAAATCAGCTTTTAAAAATATGTCTTGTCTCCATTCTCCTAATTTGCTGTCCCTTTAAAAGTCCAGGGCCAGCATGTGGTAAAATTTCAGGATGTACTTTTCACATGGATTTCACTGTGCAGAGGCTGCTGAAGTGGTGCTATGAGTAACAGTGTGAAGATCTATAGATATTCAGAATCCATTAGCACTTTAAAAAGAAAATGTCAGTGACGAAGCTTGGTAATTCTTTTTGCTTATTGGCTGATTGCAAAGTAGGAGAATATAGAAGGGAGGGGAATGCTAGGGCCTCTCACAGTTTTCGGTGACTGAAAGCATCAGGACTTTTCAGAATTGGAGCTCTAGGTCTGGTACCTCACAATCCATGTATGAGTCCTTCAGCATATGATTACCAGCCTAGTCCTTGGAGTCCTAATCAGTAAGTGGGATAATAAAATTTATCTTTGGGGGTTGTTGGGAATATGGGATAACCTGATTCATGGAGGACCTTCAGGGCAATGACTGTCACAGAAAAGTGCTCAATAATCATAACCATAGTGACTGGGGGTTTTTGCCCCTCATCTGTTAAAAGGATATGATACCTGCTTTCCTGTTGTCTGGAGTTCTCATAAGTCTCAAATAAGATAATTAGCTATCGCACTCTAAGGAATGAAGATTTTGAGCTATTATCAGATTCTGTTCCATCATCTATATTCTGGTAAAACAAAACACCTGTTAATTGTTCACCTTTCCTTAGGCACTGTTCCACGTTCGTTACCAGATTCCTTGTAGAAACTCTACTATGAGAGATTCTTTTGGACTATACAGAAATATAGTCCTTGAAGCTTCTTACAATATACTATGGTCTGAAGAGATCCTTACAAGTTCTTTAGTCCCATAACCCCAAACAACTTTTTTACGAGGTTCATTTTTAGTTGTACAGTTGCATAGATGTAACTGTGACTTTATTCATGATTTTTCTCTAATCTTCTTTCTACAGTCTCAGATTCAAATCTGTGATTGAAAGTATCCAGGCATCAACTAGGGATGGGCATTCATGTGCTTATTCTTTTGGGTAAATATTTCAAATATAAAAAGTGACTATTCTAGAGTTGGCTGCTGGGAAACACCACTCACAGTCAGGATGATGCCACGCCTACTTAGTTATACAGTGAGTGATGCCAGCCACCGATGGGCTATCAGAGCAATAGTGTGTCATCGGATGTCCAGTCACAGTCACATAAGCATATTTACTGGCTTGGAGAATGTAGATCATGTTGTGTGTGCAGTCAGCATTGGACCACCCATGTTGGATACTGAAGAGCACAAACAGAGCCGAAGGAAAATGGTAAATAATGCTTGGCCTTCCAATTCTTCTGGAGAGCTGATTAAAAAAAAAATTAAGATAATTTCAACTTTCAATTGAGAGAAAAACAGTTTTTTTTTTCTTTCCAGAAACAAGAGTTCTTAAATAATAGGTCACCCTTTTCTCAGGCTCAGTGTGAATTCTTTGTCAAAACCTTAGGTTTTTCTTTTGAAATAAATAGTAAATAATGCTCTATGATTTAAAGTTAATTTGATGCAAAAGAAGTAAGGGAAGCTTTAATTGAATTTGTTTATAGTTATGAAAAGTTTATTACAGATAGGTTTGTTATATTTATTTATTAGAAATTTGTTTGTTGAAGATGGGAGATTTTTTTTTTCTGTTTCACACGTTCTATAGGTAACATGAAAAGTTGCTTTTAGTGGAGTTAAATGAAATATCAAAAGACTTTACTGTTTATTTTTACTCATGGTCATTTTAATAGAATATATGATTTTCAATATGAGGGTAAGTTATTTTCTGAAAATGAAATAGAACTTTTCTCATTCAAGCATACCTTAAAATGTCTATAGCAAATATATTTTGAAAATCACAAGCTAGCATGCTTCTTAGCCTTAACTAAAAATAATATTGCTGCTTCGTATTGGGGTTTTTTATTTTAACATAATTACATAACATAAGTTAGTCTTTGTTCATGATTCACAATTAAGGGGGAATGGCCATTAACTTCCAAGGTGAAGTAAAAGTAGATATGCTCTGGGTGGGCAGGGCGTTGACATCATTACTGAGAGGGTGAAGCAGTGGTTTTTCTTTGTGAGACATTCAGAGCACATTACTTTTACTGAGAGAAAGCTCAGTTTTCTGCAGCTGTATTTGATTTTTCAGTTTGATTGAGTGCTGGGGACTTAATGCTGTCCTTGAGCATCTGGGTTTTCACCTATGAGGGCATTCGTAGGAGGAGTGTGTGACTTTCCGTGGGTAGGATTCAGAGGATGGGCTAGACCATTGCTTTGTCCTCCCTAAACAGAGCCTCTGCTAGAATGATCTTGTGGCTAATGGTGAAGTTAACTTACAACTTCTGAGGAGAGACCACATCTTCAATTACAGTTGTTCATGGCCTCCCTGCAGTGTGAAGATTTATTTACTCATGTCCCATTAAGTAAGTGTTCTCTCAATTTTTCTTAGAATTTTGAGTTTTTACTTATCAGATGCTGATTTCATGCACTATTGTATATTTCATGTATACATTGAAAAAGTAAAGATAGTGCATTGATACTTTTCTTTATGTAAAGTTGTCTTACAGTTTTCTCTATTTTGAGGATTGAATAGTTAGGGCATCAAAGCAAAGTAAATAATAAATGAAGAACATAGAAGTAGTATGTAGTGGTTGAAGATCTTACATTATTACAATGCACTAGTACAAATTTTGGAAAGTATTTGAGTTTTCCAGTACCTGTTCAGAGAGCTAGGTACTTGAATAGAATAATCTGGATTAGCAAGGCACAGGAATCAGGCAGATATGTCCTTTGTGTCTGAGTTTTATTCTACTATAGTAAGATCTACTTGTTTTGTTGCTGTTTGTGCCATTTATTTTATTGTCAGAATAAATGTATGACTTCAGAATTAGCATTTTGACAGGAAAATCACTAGAGACCTGAGTAAACTTGATTGAATGGAGAGATGTTCTTTGGCACACAAAGAAAGGCATTCTGGTTTATATTTTGATCACTTTTCTATTCGAATCTCATTTCTTCCTGGACATGAGAATTAATAGATCACAATACAGAAAGATACGTTTCCTGGTTCTTAAACAAAAACCCATGATGTGGATGTTTTGCAACATAATATTTGTAATGTTTTTAGCTTCAGTTTTTTTCTTTGTTTTGCAAGAAGTGTCCTCTGATAGATTTAACCAAGTGTAAATCAGAACTCAGCTGCTAGCAAAACACATTATCAGCCTTGTTTATTTTATTTTTTTTTGCATTTAAGCTTCATTCCATATACAGACATGATATGACAACTAATTATAATCATATTGATTAGATTTTGGTTTTCAAACCAAAGAGTATAAATATAAACATAAATATTGCTTTGGGTAGCCTATGGTCAGAGTATCTAAAGACAATCTCAACTTCAAAGATATTGTCTCCATTGTGTTCTTCTTTCTTCCTTTCATCCATTCTTTTCCCCTAGAAATATGTTTATATCCTTTCATGTTCTGTGACATGTTACTGTGACAGGTGATGGGGATGTACTGGGGAACAGGACAAATATACTCCTAGCCCTGAGGAGACTTGCATATAATGAATGGGAAAGATGAACATCATAAAAACACACAACTATAAAAATAATACAAATTATTCAGTAATTAAAGTTGTAAGAGTTGCCCCAGTTTGTGATTATAATATTTCTCCTAACTGCTCAAGAGAGCCACGGATCACACCCACCTGTCTCCATGAATGAAAAGACATTATCAAACCTATCACTCTAGGTGGGAGCTTGCAGGGAAAAAACATCTATATTTTGTATTGATTTGGACTCTCCAGTGGGATGCTTCCATGTGCAAAGCACACTCTACTAAGTGATGGGAAAAGGATGTAAGGTGATGAGGGAGACATATTCTTGCTTGAAGGTGCAGAAAGAGAGTATGCATAACACAATCATATGCACAGATCTATTTATTTGTATATCTTTTGTAATATACGTGATGTTTAAAACAAGGAATTTTAGGAATTCTGATGTGGTGGTGAAATGATTGCTAGTTTCTTGGAGGTGTCACTTTAATTGACATATAAGAAATAATTAGAACTTGGAGAAGAAAATGTGATGGATAAGCATACCAGGAAAGAACACTGAAAAAAAAAAAAGACAAGAAGGTGAGACAATTGAGACATATTGAAGGGTTGACATAAGAAAAAAAAAGAAATAAGTCGTTCAACAAGAAAACAGTTATATGGATATGGAAAGAGGTGGGGCTGGCAGGATAAACTGCTGCTGGAATACTGAGGTGTTTTGATACTTGTTTAGGAAGAGAATGGACTTCAGTTGGTAGAGTATGTGTGGCTATTCTCAAACTTGAATCAAAGAAGACCCTGTAGGAAAAATTAATCAGCATTGTGAAGGAGGGTGACCGCAGTGAGGAAGCCTTGGATCTGAGAGCCCAGCCAGGTCTGAGGACGTACTCTGAGTGAGAGCCAGTGATGGCCTGGATTGGCATTATTCAGCTGGTAAATCGGTGTTTAGGGTTTAAAGGAAATTTGCAGCAATGCCCTGAACTTTCCCAGAGGTGGTCTTCAGATTGGAAAAGCTTTAAACCTCCCCTCTAAAGTCACAAAGTGATGGCTTTCCAAAAAACTTAAAAGCCAAGTTTCCCTCTCTGTTAAGAAAGACATTGTGGCCTTTGAGCATTTTAAGTTCAAATATTTAAAATGGGAAAACCATAAGGATGGGAAAATGGACAGATTTGCTTGATATCACCACAAATATTTCTGAACTGACTTTAGCTGATTTATGAATAAATAATTATCCCAGTCTTGGGAGTTAAATATTTAAAAGTTAACTCCCTTTTAGAGTTCATGTATAATACAGGGCTGATTTTCTGTGCTGCCGACTTCCGTCCTTCATTTCCTTCTTTTTAATACATTATAATTATTATTCTTATTCCATCTCTTTTCAGTTCCCTGCATGAAAAATTATTTAAACGTTGCACACAAATCTTTTGTGAAAGAAGAAAAGGAAATTCAGCTTGTGGATCTCAGCAGGAGTGAAACTAATGCAGCTTAAAATAATGCCGAAAAAGAAGCGCTTATCTGCAGGCAGAGTGCCCCTGGTTCTCCTCCTGTGCCAGATGATTAGTGCACTGGAAGTACCTCTTGATCGTAAGTATTAACATTTTAAAGCTCTAGGCCTAGGAGTCAAAACCTCCCAGCATTTGCCATCACCCTGAACTGTGTGGATGGACAAGGTGTCTGCGTGATACTGAAAAGCTAATCGAAATTAATTTGGCATTTACCTTCAGTGCCTGGTGTTTATAAAGGCTCACATCATAGAAATGGCCATTGAAACTGCCAGCAGCACTGTCCCCGCCCTTTCATTATTCTTCTCCCTCAGGTGCCTTTTGTGTACCAAGGAGGGAATAGCCTGAGTAGGAGGGACTTGTGCAGCTGCTCAGATCCTCCCATCAGGCAGCTCTTTGTAGAAATAGTCCTGCAAGAAAACCATGTAAACTCTTCACAAGGATCTTGGAGACCTCCCCACTTATCCCAACACCATGTCACTTTCTCCCTCCCTAGGCAGAGAGAGCTCCCAAAGGACTGGATGGGCCACCCTAGATCCCCTGTATCCCAAACCACCCATACTTAATTTATCTTGATTTAGACAAGGCACATTTATTTCATTTTCTAATTTTGAATCCTAAATATGAGTCTGGAACTAGGAAAAGTGTCATAGCTACAAGCCTAGTGAATAGTCTTTTTTTTTTTTTTAATTTAAATGACATGATCAAAGACCAAGATACAAATTTTTGACAATAAGCAATCTGCAAAAATACTAAAATGAAGCAAACAACAGCTATTCTATTTAGTCTACTCTTGTCCCAGTAGTAAAATAGATACCACATTCTGTCTGCTTTGGGTGGCCTGTTTGTGAAAAATAAAGATAATTCTAGGTTCCAACTGTTCACTTTTCTTTCCATGGAAAGCAGAATTTCAAATCTGGACAATTACTGTACTCCGGAATTGATTTATCTTTTATCCCTAATCTGCATGACCTCTCTAAATCCATTAGCTTTCTGAATAGAACATCTGTTTGGCAAGGTTTCCAAGGTACAAGGAAGACAGCACTTTCCTGGGGCTATTCAATTGTTAGGATGCACTTTTTTTGCCATAGAAGTAGCGACTGCCAGTGGGAAGACATTAAGAAGAGATGTGGTTTGCCCCACACTTTGTTCACTTCCTTTGCTGTACTTCTATATTCCAGAATACAATAAAATGCACTATTTTGCTTGTTTAAAAAAATGCTCATCCAGTAGCTTTAATTTATATGTGTTTACTCAAGCTTGTTGGAATGGGAATGCCTAAATAAGCATTTTCCCCAACAGATACAACAGAAAGAAATGCTTGGGAGAAATGCTTTTTGTTCTCTCTCATGTTAAATATATTCCCTCTTTATCTGAATAGTCAATCTAACAATCAGAGGGAAACGGGCACCTAGGGCTAACTCAATTATCGCTGCTAATGGAGAAGAGGCAGCACCATGATGAAAAGAAAGTCACGGATAACCCAGGCACTCCTGCATTAACCTTTACAAGTAGTAATGACAGGCAGCACAGCAGAATGATTAGAATTGCATGCAAATGTAATTTCTTCCCTGCCCCTGTTCCTTGCACCCTTTTTCCAGTATGTGAACCACTCCTTAGGGTAGGACCTAGCCATCCCTGGATGGTTGAGAAATTTGGAAGCAGAAAGATGCTAACAGCCTAAAAAGTTTCATTACAGACTTGAAGAGTACTCATAGAAATATAAAATTCTGAAATCAGTGCTGGGCTTGGAGTGAATGAGGCGTTGTCATTGTAGCTATGTCCCATTGTTAGGTATGATTATCATGTGCATAGTGATGTCTGGGATAATAGGATCAGACACTACACAGTATGTGACAACTCAAATTAATTGTAGAGTTCAGCTATTTTTCAAATTGAACATAATTACATGTCCAGCACAATATGTATGGGTTGGAATTAGCCATTCCTATTCCTGGAAGAATCTCTTTCTTCTTCTTTTTTTTTTTTTTTTTTTTTCCTTTTTTGCCTTTAGCATTGCTTTTGTTCTTTCTTATGTTTATGTGAGAAGCTGCTGCAGGAGCAAACAAAAGCATCAATGCCAGTTTCTTTCTCTTACAACTTCACAACTACAGCCTTCACAATATGGGTTTTTAGGTCAAATCAAATTGAGGAGACACCCATTTTATCTTAAGGTTCTAACGTTCTCATTACTAACATCTGATTTTCTTTAATCCTGTTTGCCCACTCACCTGCTGATATTGATGGGGAAAAAGCAAAACTTCTTGAAGACTGTAAGTGTCTTTCTATAAATTACTAAGCAGTGTGAAATTTTGACTATGTCTTTGTTTTTTGAGTTAGTACTGTAAATTAAATGCACAATGTTATGTTTTGTGACAGTGTCTTTTTAAGCATGTGTGTTTACTATAGTTAAATATTGCATTTGATTATCAAGGTTCAAATATATTACCTGCATGAATTGTGAAGACTTGGGCATTATTCTCTTGCCAATATGCTGCTCTACTAACTTCCATGCTTTTTTCACATCTGATGTAACTCAATGAGAAAATCCACAGCCCTCCAAGTCGCTGGGCAAGCTGTAATACACCTCTAATCCCAGTGACGGGGGGGCTGAGGCAGGAGGATCCATAGTTTGAGGCCAGTCTGGTCAACTTAGAGAGAACCTGTCTCTCTAAATAAAAAAATAAAACGTCTGGGAATATGGTTCAGTGGTATAGCAACCCTACGTTCCATCCACAGTATCCCCCACCCCCACCACACATACACAAGAATGATTATCTGGTTTTACATGCTTGCTAGAACAAAGACACATCTTTTTGGTGTCTTTTAGAAGGTGGGTGCATGCCGAAGCTTCACCAGGTCAGCCATTGTCTCTCTACTGCTGCTTTAGCCTTCAGAACTGTTCAGGCTAGTGTTTCTAAATGACATCGGTAGAATAACCCAGCAGACAAGAATATTGTCTTGAAGTATGCAAAAGACAAGCAGCCCCCACTTATATCATTTCTGAATGCTTAATCTAAGCAAAACCTTTTGCTGTCTCTGACAGCTGGGCAGCATGTATCATCTAGAAAAAAAAATATAGTCAGTTTTCAGGCATTTGAAAATTTCCTTTGATGTTGAGTTAGCCAGGAAAATTATGTAAAATCACTTATTACTGCTTATTACTGCAAAACATTTGTTAATTGCCATGTGACCAGAGCACTGTTCACAAAGGTACCTCCAGATGGTAAACTCCTGGCAGCTAGGAGTGACATCTAAGCTGGCTCAGCTGTAGACACATGAGAGAAGCTCTGCATTTGAAACCACCAAATTTGTGCCTATGCTCACCATTTTTGAGGTGTGCAATCCTAGGCTTCCTTCCATCATCCCAAACTGTATTCCTAGAGATAGAAGGATCAATCAATCACTCCTCATAGGTAAAGCTGGTACAAATAAAAATAATTATGGAGAAGAGGAGCACCGGCCTGCTGAGAGGCAGAGCCACCCCCCACCCCCCGCGCCTGCCAGGTAGGCGGAACTGTGATCACCAACAGAAAAGGCCCAGTGGCCCGCGGCGGGACAGAGCTTCCAATCACTCCTGCAAGGTAGGCGGGCCTGCGCCCCACCGGCAGAAGAGGAGCAGCGGCCTGCTGAGAGGCAGAGCCGCCCCCTCCCCCTGCGCCGGGAAGGTAGAGGGAACTGTGACCACCCACAGAGCAGGCCCAGCGGCCTGCTGAGGGGCAGAGCCGCCCCCCACCCCCCGCGCCTGCCAGGTAGGCGGAACTGTGACCACCGACAGAAAAGGCCCAGTGGCCTGAGGAAGGGTAGAGCCGCCCCGCCCCCCGCGCTTGCAAGGTAGGCGGACCTGCGACCCACTGGCAGAACAGCCCCAGAGGCCTGCAGAGGGGCAGTGCCACTGCCTGCGCCTGCAAAGTAGGCAGAACTGCGACCACCGACAGAACAAGCCTAGCGGCCCGCAGAGGGACAGAGCCGCTGCCCGCGCCTGCAAGGTAGGCGGAACTGCTACCGACCAGCAGAGCAGTCCCAGTGGCCTGCTGGCGTGGTAGGCACATTGCCCCAATTGGAGGAGGGGCAGAGCCGCCGCCGGCGCCTGCGAGGGAGACTTTGCAACTATACAAGACCAATATAAATCTATAGGGGGAAAATTCAATAGCACAACAGTTTCACCAAGTAGAAAGGAATGCGAACAGTATGAAGAGACAAGGAAAGAAAGGACCACAAGCAATGCAGGTCAACTCAACGTTAGAAGAGGTAATAGCTGCAGCAGATGGAATGTCAGATAAAGAATTCAGGATATACATGCTTCAGATGATCTGGAGTCTCAAGGAAGACATCAGACAGCAAAATCAGACAATGAAAGATCACTTCAACAATGAATTACATAAACAAATCCAAGAAGCAAAAGATCAACTATACAGGGAGATAGAGGTTATAAAAAACAAACAAACAGAAATCCTAGAAATGCAGGAAGCAATAAACCAACTTAAAAACTCAATTGAGAATACTACCAGCAGAGTAGAACACTTAGAAGATAGAACATCAGACAATGAAGATAAAGTATTTCAACTTGAAAAGAACATAGACAGCTCAGCAAGACTGTTAAGAAACCATGAGCAGAACATCCAAGAAATATGGGATAACATCAAGAGACCAAATTTAAGAGTCATTGGGATACAGGAAGGGACAGAGTTTCAAACCAAAGGAATGAGCAATCTATTCAATGAAATAATACGAGAAAACTTCCCAGACTTGAAGAATGAGACAGAATCCCAAATCCTAGAAGCCTACAGGACGCCGAATGTGCAAAATCATAAGAGACCCACACCTAGACACATTATAATGAAGATGCCCAACATACAGAATAAGGAGAGAATTTTAAAAGCTACAAGAGAAAGGAAGCAGATCACATTTAGGGGTAAGCCAATCAGGATAACAGCTGATCTTTCAACACAGACTCTGAAAGCTAGAAGATCCGGGAATAACATATTTCAAACACTGAAAGAAAATGGGTTCCAACCAAGAATTGTGTTTCCAGCGAAATTAAGCTTCAAGATGGAAGATGAAATTAAAACCTTCCATGATAAACAAAAGTTAAAAGAATTTGCAGCTAGAAAACCATCTCTTCAAAACATCCTTGGCAAAACATTACAGGAAGAGGAAATGGAAAATAACAATGAAAACCAACAGTGGGAGGTAGGACAGTAAAGGGGGGAAAAATAATCAAAGAGGAAAACAAACCATGTTTAGTAACATAAATAAACAAATATGGCTGGAAGAACAACCCATATCTCAATAATAACCCTAAATGTTAATGGCTTAAACTCACCGATCAAGAGACACAGGCTAGTAGAATGGATCACAAAACAAGACCCAACAATATTCTGCCTACAGGAGACGCATTTGATAGGAAAAGACATACATAGGCTGAAGGTGAAAGGTTGGGAAAAATCATATCACTCATATGGACTTCGGAAACAAGCAGGAGTGTCCATACTCATATCAAATAAAATAGATTTCAAGCCAAAGTTAATCAAAAGGGATAAAGAGGGACACTACATACTGCTTAAGGGAACCATACACCAACAAGACATAACAATCATAAATATATATGCCCCAAACAATGGTGCAGCTATGTTCATCAAACAAACTCTTCTCAAGTTCAAGAGTCTAATAGACCACCATACAATAATCATGGGAGACTTCAACACACCTCTCTCGCCACTGGACAGATCTTCCAAACAAAAGTTGAATAAGGAAACTATAGAACTCAATAACACAATTAATAACCTAGACTTAATTGATATATATAGAATATACCACCCAATATCAAGCAGTTACACTTTTTTCTCAGCAGCACATGGATCCTTCTCAAAAATAGATCATATATTATGTCACAGGGAAACTCTTAGACAATACAAAGGAGTAGAGATAATACCATGCATCCTATCTGATCATAATGGAATGGAACTGAAAATCAACGATAAAAGAAGGAAGGAAAAATAATACATCACTTGGAGAATGAACAATAGGTTACTGAATGATCAATGGGTTATAGAAGACATCAAGGAGGAAATTAAAAAATTCTTAGAGATTAATGAAAACACTGACACAACATATCGGAATCTATGGGACACATTGAAAGCAGTTCTAAGAGGAAAATTCATTGCTTGGAGTTCATTTCTTAAAAAAAGAAAAAACCAACAAATAAATGATCTCATACTTCATCTCAAAATCCTAGAAAAAGAAGAGCAAAACAACAGCAAAAGAAGTAGAAGGCAAGAAATAATTAAAATCAGAGCTGAAATTAATGAAATCGAAACAAAAGAAACAATTAAAAAAAATTGAGAAAACTAAAAGTTGGTTCTTTGAAAAAATAAACAAAATCGACAGACCCTTAGCCATGCTAGCAAAGAGAAGAAGAGAGAGAACTCAAATTACTAGCATACGGGATGAAAAAGGCAATATCACAACAGACACCTCAGATATACAGAAGATAATAAAAAATTATTTTGAATCCTTATACTCCAATAAATTAGAAGATAGTGAAGGCATAGATAAATTTCTTAAGTCATATGATCTGCCCAGATTGAGTCAGGAGGATATAGACAACCTAAACAGACCAATATCAATTGAGGAAATAGAAGAAACCATCAAAAGACTACCAACTAAGAAAAGCCCAGGACCGGATGGGTATACAGCAGAGTTTTACAAAACCTTTAAAGAGGAACTAATACCAATACTTTTCAAGCTACTTCAGGAAATAAAAAAAGAGGGAGAACTTCCAAATTCATTCTATGAAGCCAACATCACCCTGATACCTAAACCAGACAAAGACACTTCAAAGAAAGAAAACTACAGACCAATATCTCTAATGAACCTAGATGCAAAAATCCTCAATAAAATTCTGGCGAATCGGATACAAAAACATATCAAAAAAATTGTGCACCATGATCAAGTAGGATTCATCCCTGGGATGCAAGGCTGGTTCAATATACGGAAATCAATAAATGTTATTCACCACATCAATAGACTTAAAAATAAGAACGATATGATCATCTCGATAGATGCGGACAAAGCATTCGACAAAGTACAGCATCCCTTTATGTTCAAAACTCTAGAAAAACTAGGGATAACAGGAACATACCTCAATATTGTAAAAGCAATCTATGCTAAGCCTCAGGCTAGCATCATTCTGAATGGAGAAAAACTGAAGGCATTCCCTCTAAAATCTGGAACAAGACAGGGATGCCCTCTCTCTCCACTTCTGTTCAACATAGTTCTCGAAACACTGGCCAGAGCAATTAGACAGACGAAAGAAATTAAAGGCATCAAAATAGGAAAAGAAGAACTTAAATTATCACTATTTGCAGATGACATGATTCTATACCTAGCAGACCCAAAAGGGTCTACAAAGAAACTATTAGAGCTAATAAATGAATTCAGCAAAGTGGCAGGATATAAAATCAACACGCATAAATCAAAGGCATTCCTGTATATCAGCGACAAATCCTCTGAAATGGAAATGAGGACAACCACTCCATTCACAATATCTTCAAAAAAAAATAAAATACTTGGGAATCCACCTAACAAAAGAGGTGAAAGACTTATACAATGAAAACTACAGAACCCTAAAGAGAGAAATAGAAGAAGATCTTAGAAGATGGAAAAATATACCCTGTTCATGGATAGGCAGAACTAACATCATCAAAATGGCGATATTACCAAAAGTTCTCTATAGGTTTAATGCAATGCCAATCAAAATCCCAACGGCATTTCTTGTAGAAATAGAGAAAGCAATCATGAAATTCATATGGAAAAATAAAAGACCCAAAATAGCAAAAACAATGCTAAGCAGGAAGTGTGAATCAGGCGGTATAGCGATACCAGACTTCAAACTATACTACAGAGCAATAGTAACAAAAACAGCATGGTACTGGTACCAAAACAGGCGGGTGGACCAATGGTACAGAATAGAGGACACAGAAACCAATCCACAAAACTACAACTACCTTATATTTGATAAAGGGGCTAAAAGCATGCAATGGAGGAAGGATAGCATATTCAACAAATGGTGCTGGGAAAACTGGAAATCCATATGCAACAAAATGAAACTGAATCCCTTTCTCTCGCCATGCACAAAAGTGAATTCAAAATGGATCAAGGAGCTTGATATCAAATCAGAGACATGCCTTCTGATAGAAGAAAAAGTTGGCTACGATCTACATACTGTGGGGTCGGGCTCCAAATTCCTCAATAGGACACCAATAGCACAAGAGTTAATAACTAGAATCAACAAATGGGACTTACTCAAACTAAAAAGTTTTTTCTCAGCAAAAGAAACAATAAGAGAGGTAAATAGAGAGCCTACATCCTGGGAACAAATCTTTACTCCTCACACTTCAGATAGAGCCCTAATATCCAGAGTATACAAAGAACTCAAAAAATTAGACAATAAGAGAACAAACAACCCAATCAACAAATGGGCCAAGGACCTGAACAGACACTTCTCAGAGGAGGACATACAATCAATCAACAAGTACATGAAAAAATGCTCACCATCTCTAGCTGTCAGAGAAATGCAAATCAAAACCACCCTAAGATACCATCTCACTCCAGTTAGATTGGCAGCCATTATGAAGTCAAACAACAACAAGTGCTGGCGAGGATGTGGGGAAAAGGGTACACTGGTACATTGCTGGTGGGACTGCAAATTGGTGCAGCCAATTTGGAAAGCAGTATGGAGATTTCTTGGAAAGCTGGGAATGGAGCCACCATTTGACCCAGCTATTCCCCTTCTCGGTCTATTCCCTAAAGACCTAAAAAAGAGCATGCTACAGGGACACTGCTACTTGGATGTTCATAGCAGCACAATTCACAATAGCAAGACTGTGGAACCAACCCAGATGCCCTTCAATAGATGAATGGATAAAAAAAATGTGGCATTTATACACAATGGAGTATTACTCTGCATTAAAAAATGACAAAATCATAGAATTTACAGGGAAATGGATGGCATTAGAGCAGATTATGCTAAGTGAAGCTAGCCAATCCCTAAAAAACAAATGCCAAATGTCTTCTTTGATATAAGGAGAGTAACTAAGAACAGAGTAGGGTCGAAGAGCATGAGAAGAAGATTAACATTAAACAGGGATGAGAGGTGGGAGGGAAAGGGAGAGAGAAGGGAAATTGCATGGAAATGGAAGGAGACCCTCAGAGTTATACAAAAGTACATACAAGAGGAAGTGAGTGGAAAGGGAAAAATAGTACAAGGGGGACAAATGAATGCCAGTAGAGGGGGCAGAGAGAGAAGAGGGGAGGGGAGGGGAGGGGAGGGGGGATAGTAGAGGATAGGAAAGGCAGCAGAACACAACAGACACTAGTATGGCAATATGTAAATCAATGGATGTGTAACTGATGTAATTCTGCAATGTGTATATGGGGTAAAAATGGGAGCTCATAACCCACTTGAATCAAAGTGTGAAATATGATATATCAAGAACTATGTAATGTTTTGAACAGCCAACAATAAAAAATAAAAAAAAATAAAGTATTTAGGAAAAGTAAAAAAAAAAATAATTATGGCAATAATTTAAAAATAGCAAACATTTCTAATATTGGCATTTACTAAGAATTTTACACAAATTATTTTATTAATTCCCCCAGCTACCCTAGGATGTAAATACTACTTTTAAACCTCAATTTCCCTCTGAAGAAACTAGGACATACAGAAATTAAGAAACTTGCTTAAGTCCCACAGTTAGTAAGAAACAAACATACAAATTCTGAACCTCTGGACCAATCTGCTAACCAGCATTGGAAATTGAAAGGGCTAGAAAAATGTGGGATTTACGTGTGTGGTGAGAGGCTAAAAGAGGAGACAGGTTAGTTGGAGGATGAAAAGGCGATGGTGTGTTGCTAAAGGGTAAGGAAACTTATATTGTTCAGGAGGCTACATTTAATTAGTGCATAATAAATGATGACCAGAAAGAATTTAGCTTTAGAATTTAGGACTTACTTGGATGTTTAGTAGGAAATGCCTAGTGAACAGCAGCAATAAGCTGCAGACCAAGGCAAGAGAAGAGAACCATGTTCACAGATTTACACAGCTTTAGATGCAGAGGCATTAAATTTTGCCCCAGCAACAGTTAACCTCAATAGAGACAAGAGCAGGGGGCAGTTACTGAGTTTTGGAAAATGCTTGGTTGGCAAGTGGAAGAGTTTTCACAAAGCAAGCACAGAATGTGGGCAGAGAGAACAGGTAAGATCCAGAAGATGAAAAACCGAAATGATCCAGAAAGTCAATTGCATCAACAAAGGAAAGGAAATTGAGAGTTCAAAGGAGGGTTTCAGGGAAAGTTTCAGATGAGGGGAGGCGTACTGGATCAGGGCCATTGCATGGCAGGGCTCTGGGAATGCCTCTCACGATGTGGCCTGTGCCAGGTTTCCCAGTCTCAGCACTAATTATATTTATACCAAATAAGTTTGTTGTGGGGGATTTCCTGTACACTTGAAGATATTTAGGAACATCCCTGGCTTCTACCTGCGAGAGGCTAGTACAGCCACCTACCTAGTTGTAACATCTGAAATTGTCTCCAGATATGACCAAATACCCCTGGAAGGGTGGGCGCAAATTGCCCTGGTTGAGAACCACTGGTGTGTGTAAACAGCTCTCCTGGAGTTGTGCAAGGTAGTGGCAGGAGTAAGCAAGCAGAGAATTTTCTAGAGAATTTTGTTCTCTGCTTTTGCCTTCCTAGTCATGCCATTTGCCACTCTAAACAAGGGTTGAAATAGATTGTTTCTCTAGAGCCTTCCTGTTCTAACATTGTAATTCTGATTTCACAAGAGGAAAGATATGGTGACCTTAGAGCAAATTGAAGAGCTGCAGAGGTCCAGATACTGGCTTTCTTCAGATTGGATTGTTCTGAGTCAAAACAGTTTTCCCCTACAATTTCATTATAAAAGATTAGATAACACTTTGAAAAGTGAAATGGAAACATTGTTTTCTACAACACAGAACTTCAATTTCATTATCTTTGAAATAAGACTGTTTTTGCCTTGTTCCTAATTCACCTACCTCTGGTTCTAATAAGGCATGTCAGGTCTCCAATTTAATGATCTTTTAAAGTTAAGATTCTCAAGTGAACGTGTTCCCAATATATTTTAATTTACGTAAGCACACTAATGAACTGTAAATTACTCTTTCCTAAGAAAGACTCAAATTTACGTCCCAACTTAAATTTCACTGAAAGACATCATTTGTACCAAAAGAATTAGAAGAATTTCTCATTGTTACATCAGAAAGAAATGTCTTAATATTAGGATTATACTGATGATTATTTTCCCAAACTTTTAGTGTGGGAAAATGGACTTGGTGAGTGTGTGTAAAGTTGCCCCAAGGAAGTCATGCCTCAACTTCAACTTGAAGTTGAAAGTCTATTGAGGTATGCACAGCCTCATTGGAAATTACTAGAGACGTTTGGAGCAAATGTAGTGTACTGCAAGTGATTAGGAAAAATGGTTGCTGTATGATATTACATGATTTATTTTTTTACATTTATTCTTCCTTCTGAAATGAAGTGGTACAACCTCCAACCATCACTCACCAGTCTCCAAAAGATTACATTATTGACCCTCGGGAGAATATCGTGATCCAGTGTGAGGCCAAAGGGAAGCCTCCTCCAAGGTGGGTGTACTTTCTGCTTTTTGACAGTACTGAAAATAAAGTCCAGGAATCTCTAAGTATAGAAATAAATTTGGAAACTCCGTAGAATAAGGTAGGCCATGTAGAACTCTTCTTTTTGAGTTAGACATTTCTCAGTGTGATTGATTAGATTACCCTTTGGTTTATCTTACCAACTCCACAGTTCATTTTAACTCTTCCAAGATACAGAAGGTAACTGCTTATTCCTAAAGCATCAGTTGTTGGTTTATGGTTTTATCTCCCAGATTAATTAGAGCCAATTTGTTCCTTTTAAATCCCAGATAATTGCATTTTCATGTGCAGATTTTCTGCAGAATGCTCATAATATATGGGAAGATGTGGAAAGAGCCTTCCAATCCTGTCTCTGACACTAATGGCCTTATGACATGAGCAAATCCCATTTCTCTGGGTTTCAGTTTCCTCATCTGTTAAAAAGAAAAGAAGAAGTTAAATTTACTACTTTCAAGATCTCTACTACCTTTATAGTGATCTGTAATATAGTCCTGAATAGTTTTCCAATTTGTCAGGATTCAGTACTCAGTATTCTTCGTGTGGATCTTGGCATGAATCCGTCAAAACCCTGTCAGATTGGTGTATTTATTAGATGGGAAACTGATGCCCAGCAATACTAGATAACTTATCCAAGGTCCTATAGTGGATGATCTGTGACTCGTCCAGTACATTAGAATTTTAGAGTTAGGTTGTTATTAAAATACAATGATTTTTAATAATTAGTAAATTGTAATAACTTTAATGATTATTAAATCATAATAAATGTAATTATAAGTAACAAAGAAGTGAAATGTTTTAGATATTTTATTTCCATGTTTGGCTATTATAGGATTTTACTACTATTACAAACCAGCACCTGAGGAGAAAATTAACTGGCACTAAATATCGTGGTATATCAAAGTCCTTATCAAAGTTTTGCTTTAAAATGATATTCTGCCATATTATTGGAAATTCTTACCACACAAGCCCTGACATGATGTTCTTTGGTGGAGTTCCCCTTCAACTTCTTGCTTGTTTAATATCTACCTTCTGTAATTCTCTATAGGATAGGGTTTCTCCTCCTCAACACCATTGATAAGTTGGGTTGGATAATTTTTTTATTGTGGGATAATTTTTTTATTGTCCTGTGCACTGTGGGACACTTAGCAACATCCCTGTCCTCTACCTGACAAGTGCCAGGAGCCCCATCCCCACGGTCCTAGTTGTGGCAACCACCACTTTGAGGATGAACAGAGAAAAGGAAAATCTAAGTAGGCCCAGAAAGCACATTTAGAGATGGATGCCTTTAAGTGGCCTTGGCCATCACTGATTTCTTACTAGTTATGAAGCATTGAATTGCATGAGCACTGTGACTTTTATAGAAGGCATTTGTATAAATCAAACCAAGAAAGAGAAATCTCAGTTGACAATTTGGCATACCTTCGAGGAATTTGTAAAACCATCTCTCAGAGTAAAAATTCTCAAAATAGAGTTTATATAGAATAACCACTTTTAATAACCAACGTTTAAAACACCCTGAACTTGTAACTCTTACCCTGATCCCAGCCTCCGTTTTGCATTTTGGTAACTTGAAAGGGGTCTGATCAATTTTCAGCTCATATTGACAATACTTTCTTGTCACATTTCAGCCCAGAGCTGATTATTATAGACAGGTTATCAACTCTACGAATAATGGGGTTTACAATAAAAAATGCTAATAAAACTCAAAGAGAATATGCCTGAGAGAACTGTTTCCTGTGTTTCCTTGGATAAGTGACAGGCAATGTGTGTTAGCTTTGAGCTTTGAAGAAGACAGGTACCTCAAAATGTATAACCACCACCTTCTTCTAAGTCATGACTCAGAGCAACATTTTAAATATGGGGAATTATTGCTTTTCTACTTTATATTAAAATCTAATGATTGTTTATAGGGACTCATGACTATTAGAAACTTGCTGAAGAGTAAATAATCCTATTTTTTCTGGATCATTAATAAACTTAACTCTTGATGTATTGGGCAGCTTTTCTTGGACACGAAATGGAACTCATTTTGACATAGATAAAGACCCTCTGGTCACCATGAAGCCTGGATCAGGAACGCTTATAATCAACATTATGAGTGAAGGGAAAGCAGAGACTTATGAAGGAGTCTATCAGTGTACGGCGAGGAATGAGCGTGGTGCTGCAATTTCTAATAACATTGTCGTCCGCCCATCCAGTAAGTGATACTTTTCAAATATGACCATTTAAAGTACTGTTCCAAGCTGGGCATGGTGGTGCACGCCTATAATTCCAGATACTTGAGAGGTTAAGACAGGAGGATCTCAAATTCAAGGCCAGCCTGGGCAACTTAGAGAAACCCTATCTCAAAAATAAAAGGGAGGTGACTCAAAATGGGGTAGGGAGGAAGAGCATGAGAAGAAGATTAACACTAAATAGGGAAGAGAGGTGGGAAGGAATGAGAGGGAGAAGGGGAATTGCATGGAAGCTGGAAGGAGACTCTCATCGTTATACAAAATACATGTATGATGATATGAGGGAAAAAAAGAAAAAAGAAATGTGTCACATTAGATTGGGTAGAGAGAAGTGATGGGAGGGGAGGGAAGGGGAGGGGGGATAGGAAGGGCAGCAGAATAAAATAGACACTAGTATTGCTGTATGTATATACGTGTCTATATAACCAACATGATTCTGCAACTTGTACACTTGGAAAAATGAGAAATTATACCCCATTTGATTCAAATCAAAAAAATAAAATAAGGGCTAGAATGTAATTCTAGGGTAGAGCACCCCTGGTGTCAGTCCCTAGTACCACACACAAAATAAAATAGAAAAATATCAATTCAAGATTCAGCATCTGTTACATCACCATCCAAATACTGTAATAAGAAAGCAATGACATTGATTACAATATTCCTACTTTATTTTGCATGAAAGTTATTGCTCCTTTCTGCTTTCCTTTAGCAAAACTTCTCAGACTAATGCTTTGCCAATCCATTGTGTCTTTTATCCAAGTCCTGAATAAAAGACCAGGATTTATTAAAAAAAAAAGTTCATCAGGGAACTGATCTAATTTTTTCTCACATGCCTTTTGTATAAGTTTTTTTTAATAGCTGGATGAAATAAATTCAGTATATGGGTGAAGGTTATTTCTTTTAACATTTTTGTTTCAAATTTTTATTGTGGTTCTTTTTGCAGTGGTCAGTACCAAAAGTCTCTCAAAAACCTCAAGAGCCTGTATGCATGTATTTAAAGAATAGCGAGCATTTGCTGTTCTTGTCATTTTGAAAACTTTTAAAATTACATGTGTAATGTATTCATTATAGAAAAATTAATTACAAGTAAAAAAAGAAATTTGAAAATCATTCAAGTGTCCTTTCTTTCAAGGAAATAACCACTGCTCAAATATTCTTTTCCTTTCTTTCCAGCAGATATATATGTATGTGCATAAAGCCAGCTCATTCTGAAATCCAACCTTTTCTGAACTACTGATATAGCATGTATATTCTCATGTCAATCTTACAAATTAGTGGACTTAAATAATATTGTATGATATTCAAAGGTATACTCTTTGTGGAGAACATATTTAGATCAAAGTTATGTGTCTTTATAATGATGTATTTAGTATACATTTTTAGACATGAAATCATTGACTCAGAATTCAGATTATCAATGGCAGTGAGTGATAATTTCTTTGTTTTTTACTATGTTTTGATTTTTTTAACCTTTAACACTGTATTCAAATGTCATTTTCTCATTGAAATACATAAATTTCAAATTTCTATTTCCCAAAAAAGTTTGGTTTGCCTTTCTTTGTAGTACTTATTAAATTTTTTTCATTCAAAAATAATGCAGAAGTTATTTTTTAAATTATTTAATAGGGTCACCGTTATGGACCAAAGAAAAACTTGAACCAATAATACTTCGAAATGGTCAATCTTTAGTACTTCCCTGTAGACCTCCAATTGGATTACCACCAGCTATAATATTTTGGATGGATAACTGTAAGTTTTAACAATAAGAATTTTCTTTCTTCAAGAGTTTATTTATAAAGTTTTTTCTGTCATAATAAATTATTTTTGGGATTCATGAAGTATTCATAAAATATCATAGAGATGCTCAGGAAAATACTGCTCATTGAAATAAATAACATGCCATTTCATTTATTTCTTCAATTTTATCAAGCACTTACTATACAATGTAAACTGCTCCAAATAAACCACAAATACACCACTATCACTGAGCTTACATTCTATCTAAGTGGATGGGTTGGAGAAGGAGGCAGACAATAAATGCATTTAGATAATCTTTGTTGGTTGATAATAAATGTTATAAAAGAGAATAAAACAGAATTTTGAGCCCAGACCTAAGAAAGTAAGACAGCAGGTGGGACCCCTAAATGTTTCAGTAGAAGGGAGCACAGGTGTAAGCCCTAAGGTAGGAGTAGCCTGGTGTGTATAAAAGATAAACACATATGTCCAGACAGAGATCCAAGAGAGAGGAAGATGAACAAGATCATGGAAGTCACAGGACTCAAAGAAAAGTGCTTCAGCTTTTTCTCTGAATAAACTGGCAAACCAGTGAAGGAGTGTTTGTCTGAAATAAAATAAATAGTAGCAGTGTGACTTCTGCTGGGGTATGGAGAGTATAGAGGACTAAAGGGGAGGCCAGTTAGGGGTTCTGCTGTACTCTAGGCAACAGTTGAAGGTACTTGGACTTGGGTGGTAGCAATAGAGTGAGATAGATTCTGGATTTATTTTGAAGGTAGAGCCCTCAGGATGTATTGGGGTGGGGGCAGGAGCATGAGAGAGAGGAAGAAGAAGAGATAACTACCAAGTTTGGAGACTGAACAGCTGATAAAATGGAATTGCCACTTCCTGAAACAGCAGAAGCCCTCAGTGGGGAGGAAACCGAACTGTTTTGAATGTGTCATATTTTTGTTATTTTATCCCTAACAATAGTTAATATTCACTGGGCCTTTACTAAGTGCCAGTCCCTTTGCTAAGAACATCACATGGGCCACCCCATTAATTTTTAAAAACAACCCCATGAGGAGTATTTAATGATTTTTTTCACTTTCCAGATGAGGAAACTGAGGCAAAGAGAAAGCCATCCATTAGTCAGTTTCAAATTTGTCTTCCCTTGATCTTCTCCTTGAAGGAATTATTTACTGTTCTGCCTCTTCTACCCTCCCAATTTTCCTATGCTAATAGGGTAGCATTTATCTCAGAGGAAACACATGGCTTGGCTTGTAAACTAAGCAACCAGAGTGTGAGTTCTATAAGGCATTGATGTCCAGATGCCCAATAAGAGTCAGAGGTGCATGTATCAGAAGTATGATCAGTGGTGTGTGCAATGTTATTGCACAGATAGCACATCTTAGAACACTGGAATGGATGGGAGAATTTAGCGGGGTGGGTGCAGGTGGTGCAGAGCAGAGCCTGGGGGACTGAAACCACAAGCCATCAAGAGGTCACCAACTTAGGGAGAAACCAGGAAAGGAAATGAGAAGGTGCGGTACTGAGGTCAGAAGAGAACATAGGAAGAGTGGTGCCCCAAGAGCAAGGTAAAGAAAGTACTTCAAGAAGTCCATTCCCAGTGACATGATTTCCTCTGCAATCAAAGGCTACATATATTATTAAAGAGAAAATTTGACTCTTAAAACTCAATTTTCATTTTTTAACTTTTATGTGAAATCACTCAGAAAGTATCACAAAGAAATTAAAAACAAATATATAAAGAAATAAATATGACAACACATTTTTATTTTCACTTTATAACATTTTTTACAGGTTTTGAAAGAATAAGTAGCTAACCCAATATATGAGTGACAAATGGTTTTGAGAACAACACTCTCCACATGTCACTGTCAAAAAAGAGACCCAGTGTTTGGTCATTGGTTCTAATCAGCAATGGTTTCCTTTCTGCTTAATAAAAAAAATATACTGCATGTAAACTCTCAGATCATCTGAGTATGTTACTAATTTTTTCCCACTTTGCACAGCTTGCTATATCATTTATGTACATATTAAGCTGTTGACAAAGCTTCTGACCTTTCAGATGGAAATGGCATTTGCAATATGAGAAAGCAATTAGTTCCACATAGCACTTTTGGAAGATAACTTAAATTATTCATATCTTCATACATTTTTTTCCAAGCATAATACAAAAAAAAAAAAACCCTCAAAGAGCAAAATGATACCACCATAGTGAAGTCCGTTGTCTTACATCTGAACTACCAACACCCAGGAATCATAAAATACTGCAGGATAAACAAAAGACAATAAATATATGATTGTCTTTAGCTCTTTGCATTCATTAAATAAATGTTCCTTCTTTTTTTTCTGAGTAGTTTTAAAACCGTTGTTTTCCAGGGGATTAAAACTATGAATTTACAACAACTATCAAACCCCTATCTTGACCAAGAACTTGGCTTACACATATAACTGATGGTATTTTTTTAAGCTCTGGCTCCAAGTTTCTTGGCCTTTTGTTGCCTGAGGGAGCCTTTTAACCATGATTTTGCATTTTGTGAAATGTTAGACCAGGCACCTGCCACTGGAGGAGCATAGCTGTTTCACTCAAGCTGAAGAAATCTTATCGAAAGACAAACACCTGGCCCGAGGCCACTAAGATGTGTAACTTTTCCTTATTCTTTCACTTTGGAACTAAAGAACTCTCACAGTTCAGGCTCTGTGAACTGAGTCAGGAGCTTCAGGAGACCTTTTAGCTAGCCAAGTGTAACTTCTTGCAGAGATAGTGAGTTCCACTTCCTTGCATCCTCCATTGGGTAACAGACCTTCCCATGCCTAAGGCTAGACAGTTTCTTGACTGGACCTGAGGGGAAATGAATTATCATGCCTGAAACTAGAAATTCAGCATGTCCTTGGTTATTCATTTAATCTTTCCATGAGTATTTGAGGGAGTCCCTCTGAAGGGCCAGGCACTGATCCAGAGCCACAACAATGTATACAGGAGATGGAGGTCTCTTCTCTCCTGGATCTTGAATTCTGGTGCAGGGATATGAAAAGTAAAAGATGTAGTATGCCAATAGATCATAGGCAATTCAGAAAGGAAAAAGTGGAGGAGGAGAGGGATACTGGGGTAGGGGTTGCTTCTCAGGGGCAGGTTGCAGCCTTGAATAATGTCGTCATCACACCCTGTAGTTAATTTCCCTCTGACTGCCTGGTTCTCTAATTAGAATAAGCTCAGACAAGATTGGGGCTCTGGTATGCTCAACTCCTTGCTCAGGGACCAGCAGGCATATAGAAACAGATCATATTAACATCCTTATGAACTTTCTTAAAGCATTTTATAAGATATGCACAGACAGGGGTGATTAATTTAGGAAAAGTCATACAAACTTTTGTAAAACATTTCTTTGTTTATACTTGCTTAAATAAAACATTTCCCTGTATGACTCTAATCTCACCTCTTCCCCCATCTATGAAATTAGGGTTGAGCAGGTACAGTTGGAGTTCTAGTGTGTCTTCCATTTTTTTATATAATTGCTTTTTCTTAAGAACTCTATTAAAATATTATATATATTGGGCTGGGGTTGTGGCTCCACGGTGGAAAGCTTGCCTAGCATGTGAGAGGCCCTGGGTTCAATCCTTAGCACTGGGTAGGTGAATATGGTAAAGCTATTGTGTCCAACTACAACTAAAAAAAAGTATTAAAATATATATATTTATATCTGTGTGTGTACATATATGTGTGTGTATATATATATATATATGTATATTTTTTTCCCCTAAGTGAAGTGTCCACAGAATTATTGGTAGTTAAGTTGCTAATTTGGAGCGTGGCCATGTTATGATGGAGTGATCTGGTTCTCCTTCTGCCTTTCTCCAGCCTTTCAAAGACTTCCACAGAGTGAGAGGGTTTCCCAAGGTCTGAATGGAGACCTTTATTTTTCTAATGTTCTCCCAGAAGATACCCGTGAAGACTATATCTGTTATGCCAGATTTAATCACACTCAAACTATACAGCAAAAACAACCTATTTCTGTGAAGGTAGTTTCAGGTAAGAGTTCATTTCCAAATCTTCCTTTCAGTGATGTTTACACGTGTGAAAAATTATAAACCATTAAATACTACTGAGATAAATAGGCTCATTGATTAGGAAACTACCTGTGAAGGATCACTAGTGGTGGCAGATGGAAAGAGCATGAGTATCCTAAATACTGTATGGTGTGATTGTCATTACTGTTTCCATGATGACCTTCTGAATCACTTGGTATTCTGAACATCGATGTGTACTTTATGCCCCACAATGCCTTTTATTTGACAATCTTGCTGCGTAAGTCACAGATTTACATATTACTGGTTGGGGGTGGCTGAGTGAATTAATAATGAGTTAGTCATATACAGTGTTAAGCACCATTTTTACATGGTAGGGATGGTACTTAGCACAGCTGTATACCTTTGTTTTTGTTGCCCAGTGGTTTTTGACCCCTCTCCCCTACTTTTGTGCCCTCTTCATAATATTCTGTTTATTTCAGTGGATGAATTGAATGACACTATAGCTGCTAATTTGAGTGACACTGAGTTTAATGGTGGTGAGTCATGGTGATTGTAACTGATTTTCTCCTTCATTGTAGACTTTAGTTCACTAACTTCACCTCCATGGCTATTTAACCTTATTTCTTTATGAAATTTCTAGTTATATGTTTAGTACCACTAGTTTCAATGTGTGTTTCCTATAAAATTTAGTTGTAAACTTTCAAGCATGTCACTAAAACATTTTCCATGGTGTCTGTATAATAATGAAACTTGTTTTTAACTGTTCTCATGTAAAAGAACCATTTCACTTGATCTGGATAAAATCTTTCATATATGTTTTGAATTATATTTTCCATTTTTTTTGTCTTATTCATAAACTTTTCTCATGAACTAAATAAGAGTCGACTGGTGTATTAACCTGCTAGAATACGTCTACATCAAAGCTTTTAGTGACTAACATTAAGTGGATTCCATAGTAAATCATCACATTTCCAATTCATTTTCACATGACATTATGCAATACAAATAGTAATACTATTTCTCTGGGTTTTGTATGAAACCAAGTTACTATCTTCAGTGAAATTAAACTTAAAAAAAATAGAGCATTAAACTTCATTCTTTTAAATTGAAAAAAAAAATATTTCCTTAAGGGAAATGTGGTACTTCTATCAATAAAAATAATGAGTTCTGTATAGAGGGCCCTCTTAATTATCCAGAAGGCAGAAAACAGAATTTCTACTATATTAATTTTTCATACTTTAGATATGAACATTTTGGTATCAGTGACATAGCCCAACTCCTGCTATTTTATTTTGCTTCATTTATTTTAAATATACTCTTAAAAAAATATGGGCCTTAAGACCATTCCCAAAGTGACTTTAGAAAAGAAAATTTCCCCTAAAATCTCTAAATTCTTTAGAAAACTAATTTCTCCTTTTCTGATATTTAGTTTTTTCTTCTGAGAAATGAGAATAATTCATATATTACCTATTCATTCAGCTCTGATGAGCACCAAGTAGGTAATTTATTTAAGTTTGAAAATAGTGAAGAGCTATAGATTCTTAAGATGTTATAATTTCTACTTCAAGTTTTTCCAAGAGGCCTTCAGAAGTTAAGGTTATATTTTGCAGAGTTCATAAAAAAGTTGACCTGCATAAATATCCCTAAGATCTCTGAATTAAGACCTTCTTTATTTTGTCATTGAGGAAACTGGTTTTAATTTATCCAAGTCTACCATTATTCTTAACTTGTGGCAAATAATTTGCCTGACCTCTGTCAGTAGTCCTCCAAGTTTGTTTTATTTTCTATAAACTTTTGAGTTTGGAAATTGATTTGGCTGTAAAGTTATCCCCAGTGTAAACCAAAGTACCTCTTCCATAATGACACCTTTTTGAAAAACCTAATGTCTTCTAGAAGATAGACAGTTAATTTTGTTTTTGAGCTGAGCACTAATCTTAAGGGATATATAGTTTGATAATATAATTTTCCTTTCAATGTTAACATTTTGAAATTTGTCAATCCACAGAAAATTTGTAAAACCCTAACCTAGATTAAAAGGATTTACAAATGGAAAATAGTCCTTTACTACAACTTGAGCTTATGCAACCCAAATTATTTGTATTTGTATTTTCCTGTTTCAATGAGTAAGTGGATGTAGTTTAACAAATTTCATAATCAAAGCTAAATAGTTTTGAAAAGGGATTAGAATTTTAGACAGGTTTTTTTTTGACAGTGACTGCATTTCTGGAAATATATATTCATAATTTTTAATGCATATTTATTTTCTTCTTTGCAGCTAAATCAAGTAGAGAGAGGCCACCAACATTTTTAACTCCAGAAGGCAATGCAAGTCACAAAGAGGAATTAAGAGGAAATGTGCTTTCACTGGAGTGCATTGCAGAAGGCCTGTGAGTTCACACACTGCCCTGATGTACATTTCTTATAAAAATATAGTAGACTGGTGGAGAAGCATTACTATCATAGGAGGAGTCATTGTCATACTAATCTCATCAAGCATCAATTAATTTCCAAAGTAGAGTGCATGATTCGCATTATTCAAATAAATCACTACTGTAGTAGTGTTTGCATTGAAATAAGTATCAGTAGTTACCTCATGATTGCTATGTTATAATAAGGAGATATAATTTTGCTATTTTGTAAGAAACTATTTTCTAAAAACTTAGTGGCTTAAAAATAATAGCTATTTACTATTGATCCTTTGTCTGGAGGTCTGCAGGGAAATTTTACTGTAAGTTGAACATGCTCATGCATCTGCTAGGCAACTCAACAGAGGGTTTGTGACTCTCAGGGTCTGCTGGTTGTTGGCCTAGCTCTTGGTTGCAAGTTTCATCCTGGCTTGTTCTCCTAACAACAGAAACTCACCAGGCATCTTAGGGCCTAGCCTCATAACTAGCACATTGTCCCTTCCATTCCTTCCTATTAACAGGTCACAAGGCCAAACCTTGGTTCTTTGAAATGTCTCATCTGTGCACATCTCAGAACTGATGTGCCTGTGACAGGCATTGCAAAGACCTCACCCAGACACAAAAGCAACTATTAGGATGGGTCTATATTACAGGCGAGTTTCTACACAGTCCCTGGCTAGAGCAAGTGCCTCGATAGGAAAATATCCTCTAACAGCCTTGAATGGGATCCCAGAAGCATGCTGCCTTCACAGTTTGTGATCCATGCTATTCTTGACCTGGTAACTTAGTGGCCTGATCTTATCTGAGTCCAGGAATAACTACTTCAGGAAGCATTTGGAGGCCTCTGCTGGCCAAGTCAGGAAATCACACTATATATGACAGTTCCTTAGACTGAATACTAGCAACAACCTCCTTTAAAGATATGTTAAAAATCTATCTTTTCGGGCTGGGGATGTGGCTCAAGCGGTAGCACGCTTGCCAGGCATGTGTGCGGCCCGGGTTCGATCCTCAGCACCACATACAAACAAAGATGTTGTGACTGCCGAAAACTTAAAAATAAATATTGAAATTCTCTCTCTCTCTTCTCTCTCTGTCTCTCTCTCTTAAATTAAAAAAAAAAAAATCCATCTTTTCCACCAGAATTAAAAAAGAAAAAGAAATAAAAAAGAAAAAAGTCCGATTTTTATTATTTTGTTAGAAAGTAGCTTAATCTCCAACCTCCAACCTACTGGAGTAGAATTACCTATTCTGAAATTTGGTGCCTCATTTTTCCACAAATGATTTGCAGGTTGTGTATTCTTTATCCAAAATGCTTGGAACCAGAAGTGTTTTGGATTTCATATCTTCTTTTTAAATTTTGTTATACTTATATAGACTTTACTCATTGAATGCTAACATGACACTTAAAACATTTCAAATTTTGGAGTATTTGGATTTAGGCTTTTTGATTAAGTATGCTCAACCTATATTATATAAAATATGAAATAAAGTAAGGTTGGTCTTTGGAAATTTCACAATATTCCTAAAAGAATTTCTAAAACTCTGGAATGTTTTAAAACCAAGATTGGAACTCTATCTCTTACAGAACAACAAACTTTAAACCCAAAGAATCAAAACATTCCAAATTTGGAACAATTGCTCAATAGAGTAGCAGTCCTCCAAAATGAGTCATGGCTCTTCGAAGGGGAAACTATGATATTATGTTTCTATCCCCATTCCCCTTTCATCTTCAGATCATATGAAATTCAAATTAGTCTAACTATTAGAGAACAGTTTATGTTTTCAGGTTCCACATGATATAGTTGTTCAAATTTCAAAATGATTTCTCATCTTCTACCTCTTTTTATATGCACAACATGTTTAATTAGAAGCTATTTCATCAAATATATATTATTTCAGTAATTACTCAATTATTTCTATTCAATCCAGACCAATACTATAAACTATCAGTTAAATCAACTTGCATTTCTAATGACAAGTATTATGATCTTCCTGAGGTCTGGACCAAACTTTATCATTACCTTCCCAGCACATAACTCAGTGCTCTGTGTCTAGTTCAGTGCTTAGGAATTGTTTGTATTGAATGGATCTTTATTTTGTCCTCATGAAAACCTTGTGAAATCATTAGATCAGGTCGTGCAACTAAGGAAACTAAGACCCCAAAGGGTCAGGGATCCAAAATCAGAGAGAAATTTAAGGACAAGGCTGGAACTTGGAAGATTTAACTTCAAGCCTATATCCTGGCTTTTTATCTATTTCCATATTTCAGGGTTTAGTAAGAAGCATAGGTGGTTGGACACACCTGTAATCCCAGGTTTTCAGGAGGCTGAGGCAAGAGGATGGCAAAGCAAAGACCAGCTCTGGCCATTTAACAAGAACTCATTTCAAAATCAAGAATAAAAAGGACTGAGAATGGAGCTCAGTGGTAGAGCACCCTTGAGTTCAGTCTCTAGTACCATCAAAGAAGTAGAAAAGATAGAAAAAACACAGCTGAATGAGAGATGATATAATATACAAATTTGATCTATTAACAATTGATATAATAATATTTTTAACTATCACTAGTAAAGAAATTAAGGAAAAAATACTAATCCTCTAATCACATAATTCATGTCATCAATTAGCCTGTTATAAAATAGAAAAGTTCTTATTGTTTGCTATGGAAATGTTTGAAAGTCTGGGGACACAGATATATTTGTGAGCCCTTTCTCAGTACCTTTTTTTTTTTTTTTTTTTTGCATGGGGAGTACTGGGGATTGAACCAGGGGTGCTTCACCACTAAGCTATATCCCCATTGCCATTTGTATTTTTTATTTTAAGATAGGGTTTTGCTAAGTTGCCAAGGTTGGCCTTGAATTCATAATTCTCCTGCCTCAATTTCCCAAATTGCTGGGATTACAGGCATGTACCACCATACCCAGTTTCTCTGTACATTTTTACCTTTAGCTAATGAAAAAATATAGCTCAATATCATTGATTTAATTGAAATTCTCTTGATATATACCCTCATGTAAAAATACCTGGGAGCTCCTCATTGATAAGGATTTTGAAGAAAATACTTAGGTCCCTTCGGTAAAACAGCTTATCATAGCAGCACTGCATCACTGAAGGCAAAGTTTATGGTGTGCCATAAATTAGTATAGTTCTGGTTATGTGAAAATGGTATCTTACCATTTTAAATGTAGGTTTTGAGCATTATTTATAAAAGTGTGATGCTAAAGAATTTGTTGTACAATTGCATGAAAACTCGCCCTCAAAAGTAGTCACATTTTTTGTAACATCATTGTTTATCCCATCAGGCCTACCCCAATTATTTACTGGATAAAAGAAGATGGAATACTACCCATCAACCGGACATTTTATCGGAACTTTAAGAAAACCTTGCAGATTATTCATGTTACAGAAGCGGATTCTGGGAATTACCAGTGTATAGCCAAAAATGCATTAGGAGCCATCCATCATACCATTTCTGTCACAGTTAAAGGTAAATTATTATTTAAGATGCATTCCTCTTGCTTTCACACAATGACCTGATACTTCAATTTAATATACCTTTGATAATGTTCTTCAGTAATGATGAATGTAAATTTATATCAGCATTCACAGTACCTTGAATCTCTTTTCATTGCTATTGAGAATGCATCTACACCAGGTTAAAAATTTGCTCCTTCAAATCTTCCTTACAGAATTCCATTTAATAAATATAGAAGGAATGAGGAAAATACAAAAATCACCATTATCCCATAAGGGCAACTGCTATAGGCAAGGTTCACTGATGAACATTAAAATTAATGGGTTACCTTTTGAGGAGAAAAAGAGGATATTTCTATAGCTTCAAAATGTTTCTCTTCCCTAAAAACATGAATAACTGGGGGAATTTTAGCATGTCCACTGTTTTTTTTTTTTTTTTAATATTCCTTTCTTGAGGAGATGGAACTTACTTCCCTTCTCCTGGGCACACTTAATGACTCACAATGAACAAAGTGTGGAATGCTGGAGAATACTAATTTTGCAGTGGAGACATTTGGCAGACACCACCTTAACCAAGTCATGAAAGTGAACATCACCAAGAAGTCATGTTGATCTCATGTCCTTCCTCAATATGGTACAACAAGTTGGTTCATTCCTTTGGTGGTATTCTTAAAACCCCAAACTTCAGCTAATCATGAGATAACATCAGGAAAACCTTTGTTGGAAGACATCTACCAAATAACTATCATTGTAATAGTCATGAAAGACTAAGAAACTGTCTGATTGGAGGAGGTAAGGACCTACCTATAAAGACTCAATACAGGGATGGGGATGTGGCTCAAGTGGTAGCGTGCTCGCCTGGCATGCGTGCGGCCCGGGTTCGATCCTCAGCACCACATACAAACAAAGATGTTGTGTCTGCCAATAACTAAAAAAATAAATATTAAAAAAATTCTCTCTCTCTCTCTCTCCTTCTCTCTCTCTCTCTCTCTCTCTTTAAAAAAAAAAAAAAAGACTCAATACAGTGTGGTATCTGAGACAGGATCCTAGAATAGAAATAAGACATTAGTGCAGAAAAGAGGGAAATCCAAACAAAGTGTAGAGTGTAGTTAATAGTATTGCATTGATGTTAATTTCTTGTTTTGATAACTGCACTTTGCTTATAATAAGATGTTGACATCAGAGGAAACTGAATGAAGGATGTATGGAAACATAATATACTACCTTTGTAGCTTTTCAAGAATGAAAATTTTCTCAAGGGGCTTCCTAATTTTATAATTTTATGTAATTTGCAGGGCTCAGAATTTAAATTCATTTTTCTTAACCTTTCCTATACCTGTAAATTACTTTAAAACCTCAGATAAATCTGACACCTCTCTGATGTCCAATAGATTTAAATATAAAATGAAATTTGTGTCAAACAGGTCTAGAGTGTGTTTAAACATTCAGGGAATCTCTTTAAACATCCTTTTGAAAATCTAAAAGTTTCAAGCATTACTATTCACTTTAAAAAAAATGAGACTAACAGTGTTTTGCAAAATAACTATTTTTATTACTGAAATAGTTCAACATATTCTTTTGCTATTATACTTATATGATTCATATTTTGATTTTTTTCTCTTCTTTTAATAAAGCGGCCCCTTACTGGATCATGGCACCTCAAAATCTTGTGCTGTCCCCAGGAGAGGATGGGACCCTGATCTGTAGAGCTAATGGCAACCCCAAACCCAGAATTAGCTGGTTAACAAATGGAGTCCCAATAGAAAGTAAGTTTCTTTGATTGACTGTAGTTGCAGGATATTTTCAAAGCATATCTATTTCTTACCAGTGAACAAATGGTGAAATTTCTCTGATCAAGGAAGAAAGCCATATAGAAGTTAAACAGATGTGCTGAATGATCTTTAAAGTTTCATTTCATTACCTTTAGATATTCATTATGACTTTGAGTAATTTATATTATTAAAATAGTGGTGTGTGTGTGTGTGTGTGTGTAAACATGCCTGTGTTGACTGGGACTTGGCAATACTTCTGCTTGTTACCTTATAACATGGAAAGAGTGACATGGCCAGAAATACACATCACCAAAAATGTTCATATTATCTTCTATAATCAAACATCAAGTGATTTATGGAAAAAATCATAGGAATCAGAAGAGACAGGCAAGGAGAGTAGCCCTAGAGCCAATGGATCTAACAAGAATAAGAAGCACAGCTGTCTTACTTTCAAGAGTTTTTAGTCCTGAGTGTAGCCCAGATGTTCCCACATTCTCCAGTCTTTAGAGATCACCATCCTTAACATATAAAGAACACATCCCCTGGTCTGATCTTATGTGGGATGCTCAATTGGTTGCAAGCTGACCTTCCCTGAGTATTGCCTAGATCACCCCTGAGTGATGCCTACATACCCTGGCTGTGCCTGTCACCTACAGCCACCTTCCTTGTTCAGCTCCACTCCCAGCTTGTTCTTATTAGCCAGGTTTTCCCAAGCTGCTGCTATGCTGCCCACAATGGTCCTCCAAAATGTGGCCACAGACCCTCCCATTAATCTCCTAAGACCAGACTTTCAAAAACTTGGTTAGAGGCTTGAAGATAGTAGAAGGGAACAATAGCAAAGGGGGACAAAAACATCAAAATGGATATTGCCCCTCAATGCCCTTGAACTCCTGTGAACACAGCCCACTACCGTCATCTTCCTCCACCTACTCACCACGAATTGTTGCTGGCAGGGGAATCTCCAAACATTTTCTACTTCTTGGGGTCCAGATGTACTCTTAGATCCAGAGAGAGACAATCAGTTTCTTCTTCAAATCCAGCCTCAGTTCACCTCCCAGTCAATGTCACAGTCATCCACAAAGATATTGCAGACAATATCTGCATAATAAAGGCAACTTTCAGCTTATGGTAGAAAGCAGCTCGACCCCTGATTGCCTCTAAGTCAGAGTCAAATATTGATTCCGCTTCTACATAATCAAAAGGTCCATTGAACTGGCTTTCCTGAAACTTACTCTACCCACTAAGACTGATCTGAAAACAACCAGTATTTTTAAGATGGCACAAGTCCCTGTTTTTCATCTTCAAGTGTGACAACTACAGGTTTAGACTGAGTAAATCACACCCTGTTCTGTAGTACTTTGGGGGAAGTCACTTGTGTCACAAAACATAGTAGTTATCAGATACTTCAAATTAGACAGCCTATGTTTATGCTCAGAGGAAATATGCTCCTAAGAGAAAACAGATTCTAAAAAGGCCAGTAAAAGGGGTTACAGTATTTCCACACCCAAGTTTAGTCATGATCAGGATAAGGAAAAGTGACATTACTTTGTGGTTGTATATAAGGAGGCTATTGCCACTCTCGGGGGGTTATGAGTGAAAATTGAGAGAAAAAGTGAAAGAAATCCCAGAACTAAAGGAGGTTTTATGGTAATGTGACTTTCTTAGGGATACATACAGAATAGTGGTAAGTGATGGAGCTTGTTCAGCACTTTTGCACCATGTTTTTGTTTTCTGTTTTTGCGACTCAGAGGTTCTTTGTGATTTATGGAAGGTTAAATATGCTTCTGAGAGCTAGACTCAGCAAAACACACAAGTGGGAGGGAATTCCCATCTAGCCACTCAGTAGGGAAAATGGGAAACCTGGGGATACTGACGATTAAACTCTCACGTTCAGCAGTCAGAATGCAGCCCTAAGCAGGGAAAATTGAGATAAGGGTAAGAGATTAAATAATGAGGCTGCTCTTTTCCCCTGATTTGCTTATTGTCCTTCCAAATTGGCTCTTAGTCTTTTCCTGCTGGTATAATCTAGTATCTTAGACTGGATAATTTATAAACAACAGAAATGTATTGCTCATGGTTTTGTAGGCTAGGAAGTCCAAGATGAAGGTTCCCACAGAATTGTTGTCTGGTTAGGGCCTGTGCCTTCTGTGTGTGCTCACACGGCGAAAGGTGAAAACACGCTCTCTCAAACTTTTTATAAGGCACTTTAACCCCATTCAAGAGTGGGGAACCTTCATGACCTAATCACTTCCCAGAGTCCTCACCTCAGTACTCCCTCCATGGGGGTTAGGTTTCAATGTGGGAGTTTAGGTTTCAAGGTATGAATTCTGGAGAGCCACAGACATTCAGATCACAGCACCAGTGTAAGCAGCACCTTTGAGGGAAGCCTGTACTATAGTTGTGTTAAGAACTTTGAAAATGCACTCATAGATTCTCCCTTTTAAACATATTGTTTTGAGGGAGGATTAGCTACAAAAGGCTTTGGTGGAAGAAGGCAGTGGTCCCTGAGAGACAATTTAGTCCCTTCTTCTTTAACACTAAATCATCCAAATAGGTCTAGAGCAGAAAGAGTCAGGACAAGCTTTCTCAAATCAGCTTCCAAATAAATTCATCTCTTCCATCCCAAAAGTATTCTTTAAATCCCCTTGGGACAGAAAAGAAAGGGGGCCAAGAAGAAATGGGAATTCTGTAGCTCCTACAGAGCTGGGGTGCCCTCTGGTGTGCAGCCAGAGCAGTCGCTCTAGAGTTTGCACTGTAGGGAACACCACAGTGTGGCCTCAAAGCAAGGAGCTAGGCCCTCAGGTGGTGCTGGGAGTAGGTGCTGTGTCTACACCAAGGTGATGGGAAGCTTTCCTGAAGGTGTTCAAGACGGACATGCGTGGATTACTGTGTGGACTTCCCAGAACTGAAAGGTGATGGACTTGCAGGACCCCTACACAATGATACTGCTGAGGCACAATTGTTCCCCACTCCTGGCTCTCAGTGGCTGGTCCACATACAACTTCTGCTGAGTAGTCTCTTGGGTAGATACTGAGCCTTAAGTAGCTAAGTTAAAGTGAACATGCCCCCACTGTAGATTGGCATCTCCTAATTCAAAATAAGGAATAAATGAGGAAGAAAACTGCTAAAAAAAAAATTCAGTGGATGCTTGAGCTTCTCCTTTCTACCCTGCTTGGTAGTTACCACATGAATTTAAAGACTGCCCCCAAACAGAATTGTCTTGAGATTTGTGGACCATTCTGAAAACAGCTTGTTTCTCATCCATAGCTTGTTGAGTTGTGTTCCATACAGATGCATCCAGCATTGCTGGAATATAGGGGAAGGAAGGCAGAGAGATATGAGAAGGCGAAGATAGGACCAATAGCAAAATCTGCTGCCATATATGGAGGCACAAATGAGCCTTGTAAGGATTATCAGCCAGAATAGACCCCAGAAGTTGGCTGTGGGCACCAGCTGGCTTGCTGGCAACGCCTACTATCCAAGAGACTGCAGAAACTGTGGGTGGACCAGCAGCTTGGGCCAGGGTACAGCTGTGCCTCTGCAATACCATTGTATAAGAAGCCATGCAGCGTCCCTGCCAGGTGCCTGAGGTCTATCCCCTGTGTCACCCAGCAGACACACTGTCAGGGGCCCATACTGCCAGATACACAGACTCCCACCCCTGCTCTGTGGGCTATCACTCCAAAGACACTGACTGCCTCCTGTGCCTCTGCAGGCTCTGGCTGCCAAGTAGACACAAATATTGTAAAAGGAGAAGCAGGATCAGGTCAAGGGAGGGGTAAGACGAGATCTGGTAGCAAAATTAGTTGTTATTGGTTTGCGACTGTGCACTTCAGATCTGGAAACTTCTATTTTACAAACTGAAAGGATCAATTCCAAATCACCTGCGCAAGTTATCTCAATGGCTTCTAAAGCTCTGTCCCACTGGGTCTGTCTAAATTATTGACAACTTTCCTTGAGGTAACTAATAGATTATATTAAATATGAGATTTGTCCACAAACTACCCAGAATGTTTACAAAACAATCTACAGAAGTAAAAAAATAACACAGCTGTAAGAACTGGTGCCAAAGAACTTGATTTTACTGTGCAGCCTGCAGTGTCTGAGAGGATAGGGAGCTGAACTCTATCTAGAACAAGAAAGAAAAAGAACTTGCTGACAGCAGGTTGGATAAAGCATTGCTGTACTCTCTCCAGAATAGATAAGTGCTCATAAGTTCCTCTTCTCCTCCCTTCCTTCCCCACTGGAGAGTCCATGCCACATCACCATGCCATCCTGGTGATAACCCCCAAGGCCAAGGCTGTGGACTCCATAATTCCTGTCTCTGTCCCAGGAGGTAGTGGGAGAGTTTGATGCCTGCAGTTCTTTTATCATCTCCTATGTGAGTTGTGTTAGATCTCAGGCCATTCAGCATGGAACATGTATAATATCACATTCTTAGGTTGAAAGGTTTCTTTTCTCTCAGATATGAGAAGGGAAAAGAACAAAGGTGACAAGAAAGGGCAGGAGATATCTTCCTGCCACAATCACATATTTCACTCATACTGAAAGCCAGTAACACATAGTAAGCTGCCAGGGAATGAGGCCCACTAGAGGATATTCCTGAGATTCTGTCAAAGCATCTTCCTTCTTCCTTTTCTCAAAGGTAAAGGGCTTGGTTGTTTACCCTTAAGGGGATGGAATAGGTAGAAGACAAATAAAATTCAACTCTATCCAAAGATTGATTCTACAATATTCCTGAATGATCATAATTCCAGGAAAGTTTATAAAGTTGACTACTTCAGAAAACCTCAGCATTAATTTCCCTTAAAGAAACCATTAAGCTCTCCTGTCTGTAGTTTCCCATATCCAAAATGCATATACTATCTGATTAACCTCTTTCATAAAGTTCTTTGTAAAATTAATTATGAATAGTTACTAAAAAACATTATTAAAAAGTTATTAAAAAGCTATTATTCTACTTCTGGACCTTACTTTTGGGGCTTCAAGTTATATGTGCTAATTCTGTGCCTTTAAATGTCTTTCTCCACATGTTCGTTTACAACAATAGAAATTGGTTGTTCCTAGGATGAATTATTACTCCTTTAGGTAATTTGGGTGTGTAAGCTGGTAAGTTACTCCCACCCACAAGCCAACGCACAGTGTCCCAGGGCTTCAGATGTCTCTGCACTAGTGATTTCATTCTATGTCCAGCTACCAACTGAGTTTCCATATGTCACTGTGGTAGTTTCTGATTTTATTTGCAGTTTTCAATAAGTGCTTAAGGAAAATGTAGTCCAAACTTCCATGGAGAGAAAGAGATTTGTGTAATCATTACTTATACTAAAACAGTTTGTTTTATTCCTAAATACTTTGCCAAAAGTAAATATTTGAAGAGTGCTCCATTTAGTATAAACAAGGCAGATACAGTCAGATGGCTTTCCAGAAACGATATCTTCCCAAAGAGTTGATACCAAAGAAAAACACTACTCTGAGCTACAGAAATGAGGTATGTTTGTGATTGATGAATCTCCACTTGGGAAAAATTATTCTTCTAGCTTTGTCATTTGAGTTATGTCTTCCATAGTCATGGTAGTATACCTTTTATTATTGTTATTATTATGATTATGTGGCTTTCTTAAGAGTGTAATATACTCAAGGAATTTGAGGATCTTTGATTACACAGTCTGCTACCCATCCAGGAAGATTTGGCCCAGAGATCTGTGCTGAAATACGTGTCACTGTATTACACTGCCTGGCATAGCCACAGAAGTACTTAAGAGTGGGTATGTGGCTGGCATTGGCATCCCTTTGAAGAGTTCCAACACTGAGTAGACAAGTGCTGGGTCCACAAGGTCTAAGAATAACCCACAGAGAAATCTCCAGAAATGCTGCTCTGTGTTCCAGCATTGAGGCAGTGGATGGGTATCCCTGAGAGCATGAGTCAGAAAGGCCCAATGGTACAAGATGAGCATCTAGGACAAAGAGCACAGCTGTCCTAACATACACCACCTTCTTAGGTCCAAGGCTGCCCATCAGCTTCACTTCACAGTCCAATGTGACATTCCTATCATTTATTAATGAATCCATAGCCTGTTGAAAATTATGACTTGTGTTTGTCTTCTGGTTGGGAGAAATGTTCCTTAAGGCAATTTTTGAAGTGATTAAAGTCAAAACCAGCAAATGTGAGCTAAGAAATCAATTCAAAATATTTTAACACACCCTCACCACTAACTGAGCCAATGAAAATACCTAAAATGATTTTATAAGTTAGCTATTGATTGTGATCAGTGTCATACAATTACTTTTGTGAAAAATACCTCTCATGCTTGCTCAGGAATGAAGGCATTAATCTGTCCATGAAGAGTAGTTACTGAATCGGAGTTTTGAGAATCCTTGGAAGCCAAAAACTTTGTTCTAATCTTTAATTTATGGTGCATTTTTAGTATATTCTGGTCTGAAACATCTGAAAGATCTTCAGTCTATAAATGTGATAGAATATGTAGCTGGACAGGGTGTTGGACAGGGTGGTACACACCTGTAATCCCAGCTTCTCGCCAGGCTAACACAGGAGAATCAACAGTTCAAAGACAGCCTCTGCAATTTATCAATAACCTGTCTCAAAATAGAAAAGAAAATTAAGGGCTGGAAATGTGACTCAGTAGGAAAGTACCTCTGGGTTCCATCCCTAGTACTGGAAAAATAAACTGAAAGAATATGTGGTAGGCAAATTCATGCCCTGCCCCCTCCACATCCTAATCCATGGAAGCTGTGAATATGTTACTTTACATGGCAAAAGAAACTTTGCACATTAATTAAGGTTAAGGCCTTGAAATGTGGAGATTATCCTGGATTATCTGGTTTGGACCCAATTTAATGACAGAAGTCCTCAAAAGCAAAGTTTTTTTTTTCCTGGCTGTTGTCGAAGAGAACTATGACTACAGAAGAAAGATTGAAGAGATGCAATACTGATAGCTTTAAGGATGGAGGAGAAGACCATGGGCCTGCTGGTACCTTGATTTTAGTTTATTGGGACACTTGTTAGACTTCCAATCTACAGAACTAAATGATTGTTAATTTATGCTGTCTTAAGCCACTAAGTTTGTGGTGAATTGTTGCATTAACAGTAAAAGTCTATTGTAGAATGAGTGAGCAAAATACTTTGAGTATGTATAATAAAATGATGAATAACTATAGTTTGTTTTTTTTAATTAAAAGTCAATAGGCCACATATAAACCAATATTTCTTTATTTCAGAGTGATAAAGGAGTCTCAGTGCATCAATAAATATGTCTTGGATGCACATTCTTTTTGTGTCATCAAAGGGATAAGATGGTGTTTAGAATGAAAGTAAAGCTCTCTTAGCTAGTTCAAGTTGCAAAGTTCAGAAAAAAATGGTGCAGTTATTTAGTTTTGATTTGGATCTGTGTGCTGAGACAGTGTACTTTCAAAGCCATGTAAGACCATAACCTACAGTTTAGCATTCACAGAAAAAAATGGAATTCATCTCTAATCGTACAGCAGTTCCAAATTGCTGGGCATGCCTTGGACTAAATCCTCACATATTCTATTACCAGCCAGCTCTATCCCACTTCAGTAAGGATCAACCTCACTCTTTGCATCTTCAAAGTACTTGAGGGATTTAGCTGAAAAGGCTTCCTTTAAGAGAAATTTTACACAACTGATTTCTACTTTAGCTCCAGGAGTTTTCAAAGCAGGAAAGTGAATATTTTCACATTTGATTGCTAGTCTTATAGTTAGTTATGTACTTGTTTGTTCCAAGAAGGGGTTCTTAAAAGTGACAGGTTTATATGTGCTGGAGTGACTGTAGTTTTTGCAAAGCTGTTGTTACTTTTTTTCATGGTTAACTGGCCTCCTCTTAAGTATCCACAGTCTCTTTGTGAACGAAACTATATTTTTTTTCTGAATTTGTGCAATTTTCATCCAAACTTGTGCTTGCTTTTCTGCACCTCTCAAAATAATATTTAGTGTTATAGAACTAATCTGCTTAAGACTAAATGAATACTGTGCTTATACCTAAACACCATGTGGCAACTAAATTCTGAGTTCGAAAAAAAAATAGATTCTGCCTGGATTCTATTCTTCTTCTTGCTTCATATGCCTAGAGCAGTCTGTGTTTCTGTCCTACTTATACAATGTAGACCTTGGGATTTATAAGTTTAAAATGTATCTTTTAAGGAAAAAGAAATATATAATACACTTTCTATTTTTAAACCCAACAGTTGCTCCTGATGACCCCAGCAGAAAAATAGATGGTGATACCATTATTTTTTCAAATGTTCAAGAAAGATCAAGTGCAGTTTATCAGTGCAATGCCTCTAATGAATATGGATATTTATTGGCAAATGCATTTGTAAATGTGCTCGGTAAGCTCTCCCTTTATTAAAGACATGGCAAATTAAATTAATGTCTACTATTATTTTCTACTCACTCAGCAAAAATATATTGAGCTTCTATTAGATGCAATGCACAGTTCTTGGAACTATAAGGAATATATGAAGGTGGATAAGATAAAATATTTGGCCTAAAGAATATCAGTCAAGTCTTAATGTTCTTTCATAACACAGTTGGCATAATGGCAATTTTTCATTGTAGAAAATAATCAAATAGGCTAGTCCATTCACAGATGATTACAGTGTTTAATCCCCCAAAAGGAAAATAGCTTTTGTCTGCCATTAGCAACTAAATAACCCTGTTCTTCTGTCCTTAGAAACTGACTATTTGAATAACAATTTCATGATTCTGAGTTTTTGAAAATGAACTATTAATTTTAATGCTTGGCCATTATCCAAATCATAGATGTACATTAACTTAATTCATTAAAATATGTTCAGAAAACTATGACAATGTAGAACTCACGCATATTTTGAAATGGGTGGTTTATGTGAAGGTTGCATTTCTCATACTGAGCAAAAAAAAATCCACACTTGTTCAAATTTATGCAAAAGTGTTCTTATGGTACCAAGCAGTCATACTTCAACTCTTAAGATTACTCTTCTCTCTTTTCAAACAAAATTAATACCAGGAAGCTGGTCGATACTTATCATTTTTCTTCATGTTGAAATGAAGGTGATTAATCACATAGCTAAGTGGTTAAGATATTGGTGGATGTTGAAGCTTTGACTTCTGTTTTTTTGTTTGTTTTTTTCTCTCTACTTCTATATATTCCATTTTAGTTTCTTCATATAAATGATATTCTGCAGTACTTGTCTTTCTGAGTCTGGCTTGTTTCATTTCTCATAATGTCTTCCAGTTTCACCCATGTTGTCACAAATGACAGAATTGGCTTCTTGTTTAATAATAGCCCTTCTAACAGTTATCCGGTGATAGGTATGTCATTTTGGTTAAAGTTGGCATTTTTCTGATGATTGGTGATCTTGAGCATTTTTTAATATACCTCTTGGTCATTTGCATGTCTTTCTTAGTTAATTTAGGTCCTTGGCTCATCTTTTAATTGAATTATTTGTTTTCACATATCATTTGAGTTGTTTGAGCTCCTTATATATTTGTATGTTAGTCCCTCACCAGATGTATGGTATATAAACATTCTCTCCCTTCTGTTGATTGTCTCTTCACTGTGTTTTCTTGACTGTAAGAAGCTTTTTAGTCCTCTCTCTATATAAGTCACCACACTCATCACTCTGATTTTTATATCAGCTTATTTGTTCCTCACCATTCCCACCCAGTGGGGTGATGATGCATCAATCATTCAAAGAAAATACACTAGGCCATTATTTTTGTGCCAGACACTGTGCTGAGGACAAAAAGAAAGGAATTTTTTTTTTCCCACCACGACTGGTAGTGTCATACCTGATAGGAACATAAAGGAAGAAACATATTGGTTGTGCTATACCATAAACTTTAATGACCTTAATACAAAATGCAGTAAATACACTGTAAACCTAAAATGTGTTCTAATACTCATTGTGCCGTTTAAATGTTTTTAGCTGAGCCACCACGAATCCTCACATCTGCAAATACACTCTACCAGATCATTGCCAACAGGCCTGCTTTGCTAGATTGTGTCTTCTTTGGGTCTCCTCTGCCTACCATTGAGTGGTAAGTAGTGGCCCTATTTGTTGTTAACCACTTGCATTTGCTAAAGCTTTCACATTTTTAACATGCTGGGCTTTAGTCAGAGAACAAACAGGAGAAACACACTGCAAAATCCATCATACTATTAACCATTGAATTCATTCATTCATGCACAAATATTTATTAACTTCTTGTTGTGTGCTACATACTTTCACACATATAACCTATTTAGCAGCACATTCTACCAACCACAAAGCTAGTAAATGTGTTTTTTTAAAAAAATTAAGATTTAAGGTTGCTTTATTTTAAATGCCATGAACATCACCTGGGACTTCATGAACAGTGACTGGTGGCACTGGTTGGAAGTCTTCCCTTAATAATAAAACATCATGTAGTATGTGGGGGAGAGGTTATGGAAACTAAACAGAAATTATTACCACCAAGATTTCTCTGTAGTTCCTCTCCCACCAGGTCTTTCTGACTTGAGTCCAGCCAAGCTCTTCTGTGTCCTTTTACTTCCCACTTCAGACCATCCCCTGTCACACACCACTCCTGGTACACATCCTCCTCCTGGGAATACCTTGCTGGCTTTTAAGAGTTGGGGAGAGACAAGGCAAGTGCTGACAATGATTGGAACAGACATTTGTGAATCATCTGTGAGGTTCCAGATTCTGTACTGGACTTCAGCTACTGAGATGAGAATGAAGCCAAGCTTAGGATTAAAGGAAAATCTCCCCAGGCCCTCACCTTAACTACAGAGAACAGAAACCAGATGCTGGTGCAAATTTCCTCATGATGATGACAAGATTCACTCTTATATGATAGTTTGAATTTCCCTCATTTTTTCTCATTCATCTTCACTTCTGCCATGTGACATATGGTTTTTTTAATTCTCCCTGAATATTTTTCTATTCAGACATTCAAAAACACAATCCGTATAACCTTGAAATCAAAATCCCTTTAAAATTGCAGCCTGTAGATAGAATTAAAAATACTTTACTGTGTGTATGTGGGGGGGGGGGTAAAAAGGAATAATCTTATCTCTACCTATTTTAGCACCTATTTATGATAAAATAGGTAATAATATATTTATTAAATTATGTATCTCTCATGAAAATTATAATTTAAGACTTACATATTATTAGTCTAATTCTGCAACACCATTTTTATTAAATTCTCTAGTCTTGTCTTCTCTTTATGTTTACCTCCTGACATTCAAGCATCAGTATGCTTGTGCAGATTCCATTTGTCTTTGAACTTGACACTGTACTGCAGATCATGGTTGTGTTGATCTTGATCATGGCATTTTATGTTTGACTCAAATTATGAGTCATTTTATTCTCATCATGATAACTTCTGTAATGAAGGTTTAAAGGAGCCAAAGGAAGTGCTCTTCGTGAAGACATTTATATTTTACATGAAAATGGAACTTTGGAAATTCCTGTGGCACAAAAGGATAGTTCAGGAACGTATACGTGTGTTGCAAGGAACAAATTAGGGATGGCAAAAAATGATGTTCACTTGGAAATCAAAGGTAAGGCAAAAGCCAGGAATTTTTTTAAAGTATTATGTAACTTTGAGCAACTTCTCCAGCTTGGCCAATGGCTAACAATAACTGGATTTCAGATCCAACGAGGATCATCAAACAGCCTGAATATGCTGTTGTACAAAGAGGCAGCACAGTATCCTTTGAATGCAAAGTGAAACATGATCACACCTTAGTCCCCACTGTCACATGGCTGAAGGACAACAGCGAGTTGCCCAACGATGAAAGGTATTTGAAGACAATTTTTCTTTCTTTCTGTTTTCTCACTAAGTTGTTCTTGAGCTAAAGATTTGTTGTATAGTGACTTAATGGTGATGTTTTTAATTCTGAAGTCTACTGTGTGCAAAGTAAAGAGATTTTCTCCATACTGTAAAATATTTGGACCAAAAAGGTATTGTGCAATTGAAATCAGACCCTGAGAATGTTTGTCTAGCTTTGTGTGTGTGTGTATGTGTGTCCTATGTAATTTGGGATGGGAAAAACCCTTCAGGCTTTGGACAACATCCATTGTATTGTACCTTAAACAGCAAAGTCTCAACAGATGTTTTCAGTCCCATTCTACCAAAAAAAAAAAAAAAAGGAAAAAAAGCAGAAATATGATCTCTAAGCATCAGAGGGTAGAAATCCTTGTAGTACTTTAGTTTTTATTTGGAGAGTGAGTTTTCTTCTAATTTTTCCTAACACCATGGAGGGAAAAGGAAAAGCAAAAAACAAGTGTGTTGCAGTCCTTTAACTTGGACTTGAAGGAAAGTCATAGTGTTTTGTTTTCCAACTCAGGCCCTCAATAAACATGGTGAGTACACAGAGTTGGATATGTGCCTTAGCAATCACAGTGGCTACAGGTGTGCTGTATTCCAGTGGAAACAGTTTCCATAGTTTTCTTGCAGCTGATCTAAACCTGTGGTGCCTGAGTGGAGCCCTGTTGCTTGTGAATGTCCCCCAAAAAAACCTTTTTGGCCTTTCAATCTAGTGCCCAGAGTTTCCAACTAGTTCTGTGCTTCAACTGGCCAATTCTATTTGTGGGATCTGAGCTGATTATAAAGGAGAAGGAAATATGAATAAATGACCATCAGGTTAAGTCAGGTGAACTTTAACTTGGAAATTACCTCAGACGACAGTGTATGATTTATGTAACCTCATTAAATTCAGACAGGAGTCCTACATACATTGACTTTTGACCCATGGAGCAATTTTTCATGTCTAAGAGTAACCTCTAAAAAACTCTCAGTGGAGATTGCTGCTCTGAATCTTCCTGTGTCTAGAGCTAAGACAGATAAAATTTACTTTCTCCTATGAGACCTTATGCATGTGTTTAAAATGACACAAAATTACTGTAGTAAATAATAGATTATTTTAAAATATGCACTTTTGATAGAAATTAAGCTGAATAAGTAGTTTTCAGATGTTTCTTAGCAGTAGCCTTAATCAAGCACTCTAGCACGGGCAACTGTGAAGCTGCCCCCACCTCACCTAAGGATGCCGGCTGGGGACTTTTATTAAAATTTCTTAAATTGACATAGAATAATAGTATTTATTTATGAGCTACCATGTGATGTTTTACCCTGGGGGCTTTGAGGCAGCTCCTAAGACACCAGAGGCTTGGTTGAAAGCCATCATACTTAATATCTCTCCTAACCCAAGATTCTTATTCATTCTAATTGTTTTTCAACTCTAACCATTACTATAGTAACACATATTATGTAGGATTCTCACTCTAATTTGCTGAAATTCTTACCATCTTTCTGTTTTGTCAAGTTCACAGTGTCTTTTGTGACAGTAAGACAGTCCTGGGGTGTGGTTGGCTATCCACTTCAGCAGCTCTGAGCGTGTTATATTCACAGGTTCACTGTCGACAAGGATCATTTGGTGGTAGCTGATGTAAGTGACAATGACGGTGGGACCTACACTTGTGTGGCCAACACAACTCTGGACAATGTTTCTGCAAGTGCTGTGCTCAGCGTTGTCGGTAAGAACCAGAACAAATACAACACAGCCCACTTCCACGTCTTCAATTGAAAAGAAAAAGGGAAATTGTAAATATGAAATGTTTGCTCATTATAGTTTTAAAGCCATAGTTTTTTTTTTCTTTTTTGAAAGATGCCTTCAAGGTGATCATTTCAGGATAAGCTCTGTAGCAGACTAGATAAAATGGTGGATATTGGAGGCATTTTTGTAAGAAAATTGGGGGGAATAATCTACTTTTATTTAAAAGTTAAGGGTTTGTATTCCAAAATTGTTATTGCATGTGTATCAATGCCATATCTCACAGCTAAGCATAGGGCTTAATTTTATAAACTTAGTCATGTGCAATCTTTGTCTTCTTGTGCTATCTTGTATCTTTCCATTACTAATTTTGATTAAAATCCTTTATATTAATGTCCTTTCTAGCTCCTACTCCAACTCCAGCTCCCATTTACGGTAAACTAATATGAGTCTTCTTTCTCTATTTTCTGTCAGTTTCACATTTGCAGAAAAAAAAAAATGTTTTTTTTCTTTATCACATCATCATGTTTCTTTAAGGAATAGGGGTTTGTCAATTGTTGTGTCCTTCATTTACTGTAGTAAATCATTTCTTCATCATAACCTTAGAACTTTTTACTGAGTTTATTGCCAGTTGTTTCTAAATATTGCAGATGCTATTACAAATATCATTCCATTTGACAAAAGTTCCTCTTTGATACAGTTTTCTTGTAAAATGAGCAAGTGGCACAGGGCTTTATCAAAACCTGTCATCCATATTTTAAAGAATGAAAAAAAATTCTTATATTGTTCCACAAGTTAGATTTTATTTCAGTCTATTAAAATTTGCTTTGGAAAATAAATGTTGCTTTGGGATCCATTTTCAAGAAATTTAAACAGGGAAGAAATGGATATTTAGAACATTTTTTACTTTTATGTCAGAGAAAGCTGACCCACTATTCATTCACAACAGAGAAGTCATTAGAAACCCAGAGAGAGGGCACATTAATGTCATGTAAAACTTTTCTGTCTCTGGAAAATAGAAATCATTTCCAGAATTTTTTTTAAGGAAACCCTTATCTTCATTCAACACATAAATACAAAAATTCATTTTTGTGGCATAATCATAAATTGACTAGATTTTACATATATTGCTATTTTATATATAAAATGTGTCCTTGGTAGACATTTACTGCTTTACTACTTATGAGAAAGAATAACCCATATATTTATATGGCCTTGAGTTCCCCAAGAACCAGAGATACTTCTAGAAGCAAGGTTCAAAAAAGGCCCATGGCAAAGTGTTAACTCTGGATCCCAGAGGCACCATTCAATAAGGCAGCCCTGCTTCTGGATTACCTTTGTTCAACGGGTGTCCAGTGTCTGAGAGTAAACATGCTATGCATGCTGAGGGCTGCTATCCTTAAGAATATAAATATTCTTCAGGACCCTCCTCAAGTCTGTCATTCAGCATGTTTCAGAAAGAACATTTGAATCTCCTTTTAACAGTACATCTGTTTGCCTGAATGTGCTTTCCAGCATTTGCTATTCTGTTCCCCATGTCTTAAAAATTAAGCTTTCACATTACTCTTTATGTTTGTGCTTTTTGTGTTTATGAGAATATGCACAATGAGAGTGCTGATGAACCTGAGCCATTTGCTTCCCTGGCTTTGGTTACAAATTACTTCATTCCATTTAAAAAGCAAGCAGCAGAGCTCATCATGGGTTGTCTTGGCTGTGCCCTGGTGTTCCCAGCACCCTCAGTTGTTTCCATCTCACTTCATTTGCATGCTCATTGACCATCATGTATGCTTTGTCCTTAAGATGTCCCCTCTGAATAGCTAGTGTCATGAATAAAGAAGAACCTCTTAAAAACAGATAGCTAACCATGATGTGTGTGTTTGGTCTACAGATGTGCCAAATCCTCCCTTTGATTTAGAATTGACTAATCAACTTGACAAAAGTGTTCAGCTGTCCTGGACCCCAGGCGATGACAACAACAGCCCCATTACAAGTATGTGGTGTCATTTGCTCTATCACTGATAAGTTTAGTGGCTGTTTTGGAATCACTTTCTATTATGCAACTGCAGTTCCTCATGATGGTACTTACAGGCATTCTCTGCTTTATTACCAACAGAACTAAAAGATTAATGTATGTCTCTCTTCAGAGGTGGTATGATTCCTGGTTACAGCTTCTAGTACAGGACACTAATTTCTGAATATATCCATGAAGCAAATACACTGTCATTTTTAAGATCTGTAAGAATCACTTTAAGTTTTTAATTTTTTATATATTTATTTAGGTACCAGACATCAAACCCAGGGGCATTTTACCACTGAGCCAGCACTTTCTATTTTTGTTTTGTTTTGAGACAGGGTCTTGCTAAGTTGCTTAGGGTCTCACTAAGTTGTTGAAGCTGACTTTGAACTTGTCTTTTTTTTATTGGTTCTTTTTAGTTATACATGACAGTAGAGTCCAGTTTAATAAAATTATACATACATGGAATATATCTTATTCTAATTAGGGCTCTATATTTGTGGATATACATGACGGTGGGATTCAGTATAGTGTATTCATATATGTACATAGAAAAGTAATGGGGATGTCGGCCAGCATCTTACTGGGGGTTCTTTTTCCTTTCCAGGAGGATGTAAGCCACCCTAAAACTTAAAGTCTCAAATAATTAGTGAATAATAAAACACAAATGGCCAGAAATATATTTATAAAAGCAAAGCCCCTGATAGATCTAGTCCACATGGGTGCTGAAACTAGACAAAGAAAAGATAGCTCTGGTGGTTTATTTAAGGGGGTACATCAAAGGGAGGGATAAGGTTTCAAGTTCAGAGTCTTGCTTCATGATATCTTGCAGTGAGCAGGTTGATTGACATATTGGCAGATCACACCCATCTCAGATGCTATGTGGGATTCAGCGGAGCAGGATAGAAATTCACACTGCCCCTGAGCAATAGAACAGAGAAAATGTCCACTGGTCATTCCCAGACACCAGATGTTTCTATCCACTAGACTTCCATGTGCAGTCACCCACATGCAACCCATGGACGGTTCATGATAGAAAAGTTATATCAGATTCATTTCACTATCTTTCCTATTTCCATCTTACCTCCCTTCCCTTCAGTCCTTTTTTGTTTAATCCTCTGAAATTCTATTATTCCCCTCCCCTGCTTATGGTGGGCTAGCTTCCACATATCAGAGAAAATGTTCACCTTTTGGTTTTGGGGGATTGGCTTAATTCTCAGCATGCTTAACTTTGAATTTGTGATCCTCCTGCCTCAGCGTCCCAAGTCACGGGGATTACAGGTGTGTACCACTACTCCTGAAAATTTCTACCTCAGTAGGAAGATGCATCTTAAGTCCGTTATTCAATTTGCCCATTACTTCTGGGAGAAAAAGATAGGAGGAGCAGGTGCCAAAAGGCCCCCTCCAAATGTTAGGAAAATGAAACTCATTGAGTAAAGTCCCTTCAAATCCACAGTTCGTATCAGAACTGGGTATAGACATCAGGTCCATTAACTTCCAAATAGGTCCCTTTCTTTCCATGGCTCCCTGCTACAAAGTGGCACATTCAACAATGTCAGCTCCTCACCTTGATGCCTTAATCCCTGTGAAAAAAGTCAAATGAGGGACCAGAACACACCATAAGGATGCTGGAGGAACTTAATAAGTTAGAGTAGAAGTAATCGAGGTTTAATTGTAAAACTGAAGAGATACTACAGAGAGCAGACATAGTCATGGGCCTGAGATATGTGATTGCCTACGGGTATAGACTGCAGGAAGTTCTAATACTTTTCTGTTGTTGATCTAAAATTATTCTGAAATAATAAGTGTGTTGACTTATTGCATCTCCAGGCAAAGCAGAATATTCCCAATAAAATCAACCAAATGCTTCTTTTTCTCTCTTGTATTTAGTGGTGCCTTTTTTCTCATCTGAGTTTTCAGTGTCTTAGATCAGAACAAGCTGAGTCACCAGCTAATACAACACATGACTCTAAATTAGCAGGTTAGGATTTTTTTGGAAACTGTTTTTGCCTACGATAAACAATACTGTTAGGTTTTAAGGCATTTCTGCTCTTTCCTTCATTCACTCATTCATTCATACTTATTGATTGCTAATTAGGTGCCAGACATTGTCCTAAAACAAAATAGTCAAAAATCTCTGCCCTTAAGGAGCGCACATTTTTGATGAGGACACACATAGGATAAAAATAATATTACATCATTTTGCATAATGTTACAAATACATGCATATATGTGTACGTACACATATGCACACACACAAAGACAAAGAAATTGCTCAGTTTACTTTCAAGAGAGAACCCATTGCAGGGGATACTAGCTGACAGCCTCCATAAGCTGCACCTTTCTCAAGGATAAGTAATGTTCACAGGAGCCACACGCTCCCAGGGGCACTCCAGGAACAAGCGTAGCAAGGATTCTAGAGCTCAGCCATACCTAATGGAAAACCCGTCCAATGGGTAAACTTGGGTCCAATGGGCTCCTTGTTGACATGGCTGAGATTGTCACAGAGCTGTAGTGCATTTGGGCACTCTTCCCACTCACTCTTCCCTCCTTCCTCTCTCCCATTAGTCATCAGACCTCCACTGGTCTGAAGGTCTTTCCTGCCAACTTCTGTCTCCTCTCCCTTTCATCTTCCACGGACATTTCCCTAAACACATTTCTTTCACTTCTGTCTTAACATCTTCTTTCTAGAGAACTCAAACACGTAGGTATTTATCTATAAACATACGTGTGTGCACATGTGTGTGCATGTGTGTGTTTAGACCATCAAAAAAACATCAGGAGAAAGAGATGGGGGTGTCAGGTATATAATTATGAATAGGGAGGTCAGGAAAGGCCACACAAAGAAGCTAACACTTAAGTATGTCAATCAGGACAGGAAGAGGAAGTCAGTGAACACACTCTGAAATTATCTGGGGAAAGAACTTTCCAAGGAAAGCAAAGGGAAAAAAACAAAAGCTCTGAGACAGGGGCATGTCTGTTGGAAAGCCAGTGTGGCTGCAGTGAAATGAGCCAGAGGAAGTGAAATAGGAGAGAAGGTCACAGAGTTGAAGAGTTGGGCAGTGAGCAGGAGTGTGAATCGTGCAGGGCCTGGCAAGCCATTGTAAGGTTGGGAAGTCCTCATCATTATAAATAACTCTATTTCATTGAAAATAATCTATAAAAGAATAAGAGGGGGAACACTGATCAGGTAGACTGTGGTTTCCGAACTGTGAACTGCAGAGAACTGTGAACTGAAGTGAACTGCTGTGAGCTGATATCTCAGCAAATTCACAGGGATGTATTAGGCTAATTTCAAAGATTTGATATTTTAAAAATGGTGAAAAGGCAAGTACTGTGGTACATGCCTGTAATCACAACAGCTTGGTAGACTGAGGTCTCACAAGTTCAAGGCCAGCCTCATCAACTTATTGAGGCCCTAAGCAGCTTAGCAAGACCTGTCTTCAAATAAAACAATAAAAAGGGCTCAGTAGTAAAGCACCTCTGGGTTCAATCTTCAATACCAAAAAATTAAAAATAAAAAGTATAGTGACATCTGTCAGGCACCATGTGAAATTAGCTCAAAGTGGTTTACATTTTCAACATTATGTTGCTATGTCATATTGTGATGATGTCACATCTCTGGAAAGCATTTTTCTGTGGTAAAAAAGCAAGTGCCATGTGAAAAATCAGTATGGAATAGGAAATGAAGGTGGTGGTGTCCAATTTGTTTATTAGATTTGGGAAGTTGTGTTTAAATTGTTAAGGCATAAATACATATTAAATTGCATGGACCTAATTAGTTAATACATGAAAACATCAAATATTTCTTTTGATCTAAGGAACCTATGGGGGAAAAATTATTGAGACACCAAGTATATCATAAGCAGAAGAAGTTTTGAGAATTACTGAATTAGAAGGTTATGTAATAATTCACATAGGAGAAATGATAGTGGTTTGAAATGATGGTGAGAGGGATGGAGGTAGAGAAATGGTCAGATTTTGGATATACTTTAATGGTACAGCCTAACAGGACTCTTGAAAGTGGGAAAGAAAGAGAGATGCTAAGAAAGACTCTAAGGTTTTGACTTGAGTTATCACTACCAGTTGGGGAAGAAGATTGAACTGTTTTGTTCATATCCAGTTTGATGCTATAGTAATAGTAGACACTCAAGTAGAGTTGTTGAGTAGGAGATTGAATATTCAATTCTATGGTTCAGGGGAGAGATCTGGGCTGCAGATATAAATGAAGAAGTCATCCATTGATGAGACTAGAGATCACCAGCAAAAGAACGTAGACTGAAAGCACTCCAAGGCCTTAGCTTTAGACTACTGTAACATGTATAGTATTTCACTTTTGTATTTTCAGTTGACATCATGATACCTACACATAGTAGGCAATCAATAAATGCCTAAATAAACATTTTTACAAAAGTAAACAGTAACATACCACAAATTTTTAGTAGCTATAGAGGGTTTAACTGAAAAAGTGCATCTTCCTTCTGCTCCTGACTGCCAGCTCCTCTGACCGTACCAAAATTATCAGTGTCTATCCTCTGTGAAATTAGCTTGAGGTGGTTTACATTTTCAACATCATGTTTCTATGTCATATTGTGATAATGTCACATCTCTTGAAAGCATTTTCTGTGGAAATGTGAACACATTTATTCAAAATAAATTGATAAAAGAGCAATTTCTGTAAGCGTAAATGTGTTAAATATTTTTAGATTTTCCAAGTTGTCCTGTATAGAAGTTGTACCAATTTACACTTCCCATGAAGTCTGAGAATGCTTCTTTCCCTCTGAGAGGTGGTACATGTATATCCAAGTGAACATGGCTTTGTGAAATGTTCTTTTATACAAATGGTTGTATTCAGCACACACTCTTTTATAACACGCTTGGTTTCACTTAAGACTGTGTTTGGAAGTCATTGTTTTAGTACATATGAAGCAACCACACTTATTTATAACATGAAGAATATTCCACTGCATGGATGGACCATATTTGATTTAATCAATGGCCTACTGGTGGATATTTAGCTTGTTTGCAAACAGATAGTTTCAATTGCAAACAATGTTACAATGTGAATTATTTTTCATGCATCTTGAACAATATGCATGAATACATTTATTCAAAATAAATTGATAGAAGTGCAATTTCTCTAAGAGTACATATGTTAAATATTGTTAAGATTTTCTAAATTGTCCTGTATAGAAGTTGTACCAATTTACACTTCCTGTGAAGTCTGAGAATGCTTCTTTCTCTCTGTGGCAGTCAACAAGATGTGTTAAGCCTTTGATTGTTGTCAATATGTTTAGTAAAAAGTGACACCTTATTGTATTTATTTTAATTCCTTCAATTATGAAAAATTGATCATCTTTTCATATATTTAAACTTTTCCTTGGAGTATATGGATCAATTCTAAATAGTTTTAACTAAACTAAACTCAGCATGCTAGAGAAAGAATACTAGGTACTATTGAGTGCACTTTGGTATTGAGGGTAATGAAAGAACCCTAAAATAAAAATATTCTAATGAATTTTTTTTCAAAGCAAACTAATCCATGTTTGGCTACTCTTTTTTTTTGGTAGGGGAGTACCGAGGATTGAACTCAGGGGTACTTGGCCCCTGAACCACATCCCCAGCTCTTTTTTGTATTTTATTTAGAGACAGGTTCTCACTGAGTTGCTTAGTGTCTTGCTTTTGCTGAGGTTGGCTTTGAACTCACAATCCTCCTGCCTCGGCCTCTCTAGCCGCTGGAATTACAGGGTGCACCACTGCACTTGGCTTGACTACTCTTGATTGCCCTATTACTTATGGCTACAACTTACCCCTAGGTTGACTGAAATCACTGTCTTGGGTTTGTGGTGTGTGTGTGTATGTGTTATGCCCAGAATTCATCATTGAATATGAAGATGCAATGCATGAGGCAGGGCTGTGGCACCACCAAACTGAAGTTTCTGGAACACAGACCACAGCCCAGCTGAAGCTGTCTCCTTATGTGAACTACTCCTTCCGAGTGATGGCGGTGAACAGCATCGGGAGGAGCCTGCCCAGTGAGGCGTCTGAACAGTATCTGACAAAAGCCACAGGTAGGGTGGACTTCAGGGATATGAAATAGAATACAGAAGTTTCCCACTCTTTGCAAATGACCAAAGCTTACACATATGTGGCTGCTTAACTTCTAGAACCAGATAAAAATCCCACGGCTGTGGAAGGACTGGGTTCAGAGCCTGATAATTTGGTGATTACATGGAAGGTGAGCTATGAAGCTTTCAACTTTCCTCAATCTTTTTAGAGTGAAAAGAAAAAGTTGTTTTAAAATAATTTCTTCTTCATTAAAATCCAATTTCACACATTCATCTTTATTTAAGAGGCATTATTGTGTAGTAGTTAAAAAGGTTGATCCCTGAAGCCAAAACAAATGAGTGCAAATCCAGCTTGCTACTTATAGTACGATCTTAAGCCAGTTGTTGAACATCTGTTAGGCATCTGTATAATGAGAATAACAATAGAAGCAACTGCATAAGATTAAAGGAATAATACATGTAGAACATGTATAATGCCTAGCACATATATGTATTCAAAAATAGTAGCTACTATTGTCATTATTATAAGATAACTACCTGAAGCACATGCATCAAGCTATTGATTTATTAGTAGTAACAGTAATTATGTATTTTTTTGGATTTGGAAAATAAAATATTAACTCATATAATCCTTAAACCTTAGTTACTTACATATACTTATATGTATACAAATGTGTACATACTTATGTATATACATATATATATATATATACACAAATATATATATTATTTTAGGATAGTATGACAGATTAACTTTATTTAATAAACAGGGCAATAGTTCATAAGTTTCAGTCTTCAAATAAAACAGGTAATGATATACTATCATACAAACATAAATGTATAAAGGAATCTAGAAACTGAAATGTTTTAAGACTTACCCACCCTTGGCTATGCAGCCAGGCTTTGAACGGTTTTTGTGGTATTTACTGCTTTAAGATAGTAATTTGCAATCTTTGAAATGTTGATCCCAAACAAGTCTTAAATCTCATCACAAATGAAAAAAAAAAAAAAAGATAAGAGGTCCTTGGAGAAAATGGTGAATAGCTTGTATTTCAGTGTCTCAATTCTCGCTTTAAGTCTGGGAATTGGATTTGTTGTTCCCATAAAAGGTTATGCAGTTGATCTGTTTTGTAAGCTCAGGTTCTTTGGCTTTTCCCATAGCCCCTGAATGGTTTTGAATCTAATGGGCCAGGCCTTCAGTACAAAGTGAGCTGGCGCCAGAAAGATGGTGATGATGAATGGACATCTGTGGTGGTGGCAAATGTATCCAAATATATTGTCTCCGGCACACCAACCTTTGTCCCATACCTGATAAAAGTTCAGGCCCTGAATGACGTGGGCTTTGCTCCAGAGCCAGCTGTAATCATGGGACATTCTGGAGAAGACCGTAAGTGCCTCCTACCATTTCCTTTTTACTCTTCCCCAGCCAAAGAAACCTACCAAGGTGTAAACCAAGGCCATTTCCAAAGATGCTTAGGTTTGCAAAGGAGAAAGGTGAAATTATTTTGTTTAATTACTCTGAATTTAAGTTTGCTATGTAAGAAATAGGAGGCTCAGGGCTGGGACTGTCTATACCTCAGTAGTAGAGTGCTTGCCTAGCATGTGAAGGTCCTGGCTTTGATTCCCCAGAACCACATACACCACACACACACACACACACACACACACACACACACAAAGAAGTTCAGAATGTAAGAAAGGGATTACTTTAAAAAAAAATGTTGTTCTCATAAAGATAACCAAAAATTCAACTTTCAATCCTGAACAGTCCTTAGAATAAGATTCTATAGAATCTATAAAATAGGCTGGGACATGTTTCAGATAAAACTTATTAGAGATAGAGACATTTTTTTTTGCATGAAATTCAAAATAACACTGATACTTCTACTCCCTTCCCCTATCCTTTTTCTAGTCCCTATGGTGGCTCCCGGGAATGTACACGTGAATGTGGTGAACAGCACCTTGGCGGAGGTGCACTGGGATCCTGTACCTCTGAAAAGTATTCGAGGACACCTACAAGGCTATCGGGTAAGTGGTGGGAGACATTTCATGGTCTCCCCTTAGTAACAGGATATTGGCAAATGCCACTTGTCACACACACTGTATAACGTTGGAATTATTTGGTTCCTCTCCTCAGGAGCTGTTGAACTCAAGAGCTCATTTGTTTATTGCCTCAGGCAAGGCTATAAGACCCCCCAGCTAGAATTAACACCAAATATCACTCTTCCAAAGAGAGAAAAAAAAGTTGTCACCATTTTTTTTCCAATAGATGATCCAAATCTAACATTGTGACAACTGAACAATGTGTACAAAATGAGGAAAAGTAATTTTTAAAGAACTAGAACATATTGAACTGTACTCATTTCAAAGTAATATGAACCACATGTATTGAACACACAGTTATCTTGATAATAATTTAGGCATTTTTAAAAATAATTCAGATTATATTTTAAGATCATATAAACCAACTGGGTCATTCTTATGAACATCAACTGTATTTGTTCTTGGGATGCATAGGAAAAAGGATTCATAGAGATTGATAGAGAGCAAAAGAAACACACACACACACAAACACGCAACACACACACACACACACCATTGTTTTGTTAACACTGCCTCCTAGAGGCCACTTTTTGTACTGCATTATGTTAATTTTTCCCCACCTAACATGGGCTAGATTCTGTATTATACATGTCGGCTTGTCTTGAAAAATGCCTTTAAATTCCTAAGAAAAATTGAGGAATTTAATAAACAACAATTATGTTAATTAGCAAAGTTAACACTTTGTTTACCTATTTCTCCAAAACCTGTGTCTAATAATTTAATATTAAAAATAAGCATTTTTTTTTAAAGTGATATAGCTTGACCTAGTAGAAAAGCTCTAAACTTGCAATAGAAGATCCCCTGTGGCTTTGGGACAGTCACTCAGTAACCCAGAAACTCACCTACACTGTAAAAAATAATAAAAGCCTCATTGTGATTTTTTAGGGTCAAACTAAATGATTGTACATGAATATGTATTAACTCTGGAAAAATACATAAACATTGGTTAATAATTTTATTTTTAGAATACTTTATATAATAAAAGACTTAAATAATTTTTATTGTCTATTCATTTGCCTCATGTTCTGGAGAGAACCTTACTAGTTTCATGCTATTTCATTTATTTCACTTATACTTCTGTAACAAAATAGTATGACCCAGCTATTCCTCTTGCCTCAGAATCAATATCCATCAGTTTTGCTACTAGTTTTCTTATAAAATGCACCTCAGGAATTTTCTGGGAAAACAAGTATTTTTGTGAGCATGGGGAATCTTGTTTCCTCCCTGTGCATCCTTGTTTTGTTTTACCATTTCAGATTTACTATTGGAAGGCACAGAGTTCATCCAAAAGAAACAGACGCCACATTGAAAAAAAGATCCTCACTTTCCAAGGCAGCAAGACTCATGGCATGCTGCCTGGGCTGGATCCCTTCAGCCACTACACATTGAATGTCCGTGTGGTCAATGGGAAAGGGGAGGGCCCAGCCAGTCCTGACAGAGTCTTTACTACTCCAGAAGGAGGTATGGAGGGGGGCATGCCTCTGAGATCCAGGAACATATGGCCTACCCTGAGAGGTTTTACCTGACAGTTGGGCCTCCGAGTAAAATATGTTCTGGACGCCAAATGTGGTTTTCCTAGAGATAAGCACAGCACACACAAAAGGTGGTAAAGTCACTCCTATGTGGCCTAAGGATTTGAAGACTTCATATAACTCTGGACATTTTAGAAGGCTCCAGAAGGGAGCCTAAAGGGCTCTCTCCATTCATTTAAAAATTTTCTCCATTGCTTACACTATCTGAAAACTTGCTAATTTGATGATTATTTGGGTTATTAGCTTTCTGACCTGAGGCACATTTTGTGACTTCTCTAAGTGTTAGTAGCCTCATCCAAAAAGCATGAGATCTAAATGTGATACTTAAGAAAAATGTTGAGAAAGGAAATCATTTCTAAGAGTTGTGGTTGACTTCTACAGCTTCTTTCTTAGTGCACTTTCATAATTTATTATGAAGTTGAGCTAAATTAGAAGGTGAAAGTTTTGACCAAATGAGTTGGAAAAATGAAGGAAAAGTCAAAGCCCCTGCAAGTATGGACCACTGCAGGAGAGCAGCAAAGGAAAATCAAATGTATGTGGATGGAGGAGAAGGCAAAAAGAAATTTGGGAAGAAGAGTGTGGGACCCTAGTGGGTGAGGCAGAGAGGGGATCATATACTAAGAAGGAGAGAGATTCAAGAAGGCACTAAAGTGGGTTTGATCTATTTTGAATTTTGCATCAAGTCAGACATAATAAGGGGCCAGATAGCTTCTGTGAATACCTTAATCTTTTTGATAAAATCAGTTCTCAAATGCATGCTGTCCTGGCTCCTGGTTGAGGGCTCATGATGTGGCAGCTGCCCAATAGCCTCTGAGTCCTGAGTTCCCATCCCACAATTGCTTGTCTTTGATCTCACTTCCCTTTAGAGAGGCAGTGCTTCTTCCACCCAAGGTTTTCACACTGGTCCTTTGGATGGCTCAGGGGAAGGTGTCATAGAAGAAACAATTAGAGGTTTAAAGGATAAAGAAGAAAGGAAGTGATGTGACTGACACAAAGCTCTGAAATAGTAGAGCTCCTATAGGAAACTACAGATTGCATGGTCATAAGTGGTAAGAAAAGGAGGTCAGCAAGGGAGGCCCCACATTGTGCATGGTTTGGGATGCTATGAATATGAAACTGGTCCAGAGGCTCTTATCCTGTAGACTATAATCCCTCAGGGGGACAATTTCAGCTTATAAGAAGCTCCTTGAGCCTCCTTAAATTGTAGGCAAAATGTATGCATATTTTTCTAGGGAGAGAGTTTCTGGATGTAATCAGATTCTCAAAGCGCTTTGTGATCCCCAAAAGTTAAGAACCACTTATTTATTTGAGGGAGCTTAGAAGCTTGTAACTATATACCAGGCATGGTTATAGATAGACCTGGCAAAGGAGGAGAAGTGAGAAAGAAGAAGAGAGGAGAGTATGGATATGGTTGAAGTTAAGAAGGTGAAGTTGCCAGGAACTAGTGTCTCAGGAGATGGAGGAAATGAGGCAGAGAGAAAAATCTAGGTAGACTCCCTGGTTTCTGGCTAGAATAAGGATGGGGGGGTGGGGGCGCATTAATGCATTTGTAGGGAAAGCAGCCATCAGGAAGGAGAGGTGCCACCATCCATCATTCCCATGAGGAAGTAAATAAAAGACGAGGATGTTTCCTCTGGCCATTTGACAGTCTCTGCTATAGAAAACCCAACACTCATCAGGCCTTTTCCAGGGCCAGGGGTGTGCCAGCCTTGGGCTTTTGTCCATTAGCACCAGATCCTGGCAGCTGTCAGCTCTCAGGGTATGAGTGGCTCTGCACCTGGGTAGGCTGGCATGGGCCCAAAGCTCAGCAGGAAGAGTGTCAATTGTTTGGTGACACCTGGTTTTGCTGGGGAAAATAGTTCTTAATGACCCAGAATTCAGCTGTTTTTCCTCAGAGGTCTGGTAAAGTCAGTTTTGCATAGTAACCAGTTTGCTTTTATTGTGACACACCCTCTATAAATCAAGTAAATACTATGTCCTTTAAAAATATTTGATTTAAGTTTATATAAAGGCAGTCATTTTGTATTTTGAGAGAAAAATGGTTTTCATGAATTTAAATGGAAATGGTTAGAGAAAAAGAAGACAATAAATAGATTCCCGGCACAGATTTGTATTAATGTATTTTCAACTGAATCAAGCACAAGATACTGAAAACCAAAGCTTTAAATCTATTATGTAAACATGAAAAAAACTATGTTATTTTAATACACATTGAAGTGTTTAATACTTTTGAATTGACTATGTGTTTTCATTAAAAGTCCCCAGTTCGCCTTCATCTTTGAAGATTGTTAATCCCACACGGGACTCTCTCACTTTGGAATGGGATCCACCAAGTCACCCAAATGGCATTTTGATTGAATACACCTTAAAATTTCAGCCAAGTAAGTTATTGGGAGAAAGAAAAGAAGAAATATGTGTTTAAAAAACCATATTTAACTGTTATCTTAAAATATAGGCTTTTATTTTCTATCTGTAGAATATATACATGTACCTTCAAGTACTGGTTACAGAAGGAACTTCAAATCTAACTTTTTAAAGAAAAATTATATGTGTATATATATATATATATATATATATATATATATATATATATATATTATCAAAAATTAAGTACTCAGTGGAATAATACAGATCTCTGATGGTAGGATTGGGGGGAGGGGTCCAGTAATTAGATTAGGTAGGCATTATCTCTGAATATAAAATGTTAAAATGAGGTTCCTTTGACTCAAGGTTGATAAAAGAAAGATTTGGGGTTATTTAACAACAGGTGACTCCACCTGCAAAAACAGCATAAAACATGCTATTAATGATTCAACCATAAAATTCTGCTAGTTTATAAACTAAAAGAAAACATTTTTCGTGTTATGTGCATTGTACTCTACTATACTATTTTATACAGTATAACATTATAAAAGCTATAAAAATTATACTTAGTTATGTTAGGCAAAGAATGAGTAGATTATGAAAGTCATTGTAAACCAGGATGGATATTTTTGCTTGACACAATTATTTAAAAGTAATTCTGTACAATTAATGGGGAATGAACTTGTTTGTTATTTCTTATTGACAGTTAACAGTACCCACGAATTAGGCCCTCTGATAGATTTAAAAATTCCTGCCAACAAGACACGCTGGACTTTAAAAAATTTAAATTTCAGCACTCGGTATAAGTTTTATTTGTGTGCACAAACATCAGCAGGGTCAGGAAGTCAAATTACAGAAGAAGCAATGACAACTACCGATGAAGGTAAGATGGGTATGTATAAAATCCATATAATTATAAGTATCATGGAATAAAAATCTTTAACTTCAGTTTATGCTTTCTCTTTTCTGCTTACTGTAGAGTATCCATTTGACCTAATTAATAGAAACACTTGTAATTTCTCATTCCAATATATAGTGAAATCAGTAGTTCATATTGGAATAACTATTTGGTGTCTTTTTCAAGCCTACATGAAAAAACTTAAAATGTTTGGAGTGGGAATAAGAAATTACAATATTTGCCATACCTGAGTTCAAAGTTCAAGGCAATGTTTTTTTCCTGAATGTAAGTTTATATGCACACATGCACATATGAACTCATACCTGTAATACATATATACAAACATGCTGCATACCCATATATATGCAATTCTAGTTCTAATCATGATTCACTGGAAATAATTTGCTAGTCCACATATTGATTTAGTTTTTCTAGTAAATAATCAAGACAGTTATTCAATACTGTGTTTATTTTGTGTTTGAGCAATGGATTTAGTATTTTGGCATGTCATCTGGTAAAGAGAAAGCAAAATAGCTCCACTAAAGTACATAGAAAAGGAATTAAAATTTTCTCTACTTATTTAAAAAATACTTCTGAAAATTTTAGATTTATTGAAAATGATCAAAAATATTGTAAAAGATTTTCTGGTTTTGCATGTCTCTAAAGTATAAAAATGCTTAAGGATTATTCAACTGATTATATTCCATTGCAAAAGAAATTAACATTTTTATCCAAAATTTGGTTCAAAATATAATAAGCTTTCTTACTAACAAGTATGAATAATGCACATAAAGTAATGTGTGGATTTGCATACTGGGTAAGTTTGGGGACACCAACATAGTACTGTCCCCTGTACCTGATGTGGTACAATTCATTCTTCTTGCATGCATTAGCTTTTTATAAGTGTTTTTTGTATCTATACATGTTCATGGGTGTGTTACATCTAACTATATAGTGTCCTATTTCTGTTTCCCTTCATTGAAGCTGGTATTCTTCCACCTGATGTAGGTGCAGGCAAAGGTAAAATAACTCATCTGCATGACTTTATACATGTGTTTAATTTGCAATGTTAAATGTGGGGAAGTGCAGCATGAGTAAAAAATAAAATAAAATATGCTTGGAACCACCAAAAGAAGAAGATCTTGACTGATCATGGCTTTAAAATTAATTTCTAGTCATTTTTACAAGTAGAAAGCCACATATTAAATTCTCCCCCCAATTTTTTTCTCAACTTATCCCTGGTGCAAATCCTAATCTTAGCTTTTCATAATATAATTTTGGCTGGATCAGACAGGACCAAAACTGTGGATTTGTCACAGACCAATGGGGCCATGTCACTTATCAAGAATTTAGGCTTGTTAGTCCTGTGGTGAAACAACCTGTGAGGGATTAGATCAGCTGAGCTTCCTTCTGCCATCTGACTTAGCTGCACTCCTTATAAACACAGCGTACACTTGACTGGCGTGACACAACACTGTGTGCTTAGAACACCCTATGACTGGTTTGGGACTGTCTCTCACTGTATGGCTTACAAGTGGATCTTCCAGTCAGCCTGCATGCTCTGCTCAACTGTGTTACTCCATCCTGTCTTCACCAAACTGCTTACGTCTCCCACTTCTGAAATATAGAAACAATTCTGAGTGGATGCCTGTTGTTCTCCTTTATGTCTGATAGCTCTCTGTGTCAGAAAGCCTTGTTGGGGGAATGGTGCTTGATTAGCTGTTTGTTATATGTCTTTCACCTATGGCAATACCAAAGATCTCTAGCCTTTGATGCCTGGCCATTGGTTCAGTTCTTAAGACAGCAGCAGAGTCCCTGCCACTAGGTAGAGGTTTCAAGTGAGGGACCTACAATAGGGGCTCTTCCCAGGCATGTAGCAGACAAATGAATACAAATAGGGTGAAGGAAAGAAGAACAAAAGCAATAAGAGTTTAACCCAAAATTGCTCAGCCCTTGTGAGCTTAAGTTGGATGTATTTCTTTTCTTTCCTTAAAAATTTGCTTATATTCAGACATTTGGTAAATTATAAAATATGTGTCATATTTTAGAGAGTTTGAATAGAACTGTAGCTATTTTCAGTGCTCTTAATAATATTGTATTTGTTGTTTAGACTGTAAAGGACAAAGTTGTAAAAATTCAGAATTCCTACAATATTGTAGAAAAAATGTATGCTTATTTTATTTTATATGTATGCTTCTATTCCAGGATTAGGTATATATTGAAAACATTAGTTGTTTTGTAATAATTTATTGCTCTATAATTGTAATTGAAGCTGGGCTTCTTTGTGCTGTAGCTGTATATCAGAGAAAGTGCATCAACAGGGCCACCTGTGTAACCTGTCTGAATTCTGTCTGAATTTTCCATTGACTTTTCATATTTGAAAAGGATATAAATTTCACAGGGAAAAAACACCACCCCCTATTTTCAAAACTATAACTAAAAGAAATCTTTATTAAGAGTTTGGAGCCAGGCACAGTGTTGCATGCCTATAATTGCAAGTACTCAAAAGGCTGAGAAAGGAAGATCACAAGCTCAAGGTCAGACTCAGCAGTTAGCAAGGCCCTAAGCAACTTAGTGAGAGCCTGTCTCAAATTTTTTTTTTAAAAAAGCTGGGGATATAGCTCAGTTTTAAAGCACCCCTTAGGTTCAATCCCCAGTACCATAGGTAGGTAGGTAGGTAGGTAGATAGATACATAGATAGATAGATAGATAGATAGATAGATAGATAAACAGACAGACAAATAAATAAATTTAAAGAGTTGGGGGTTGGGATTCTACTATTGGGTGTTATTGCCTTGAATTGTGAGTTATTTATGATTATAGAACAAGGAAAAATGGAGTGTCTAAAGCTCATTAAGTCCCCAATATAAAATCAGGATCTTCAACTAAAAGGAAGAATAATGTTTAAGTAAGAAGAAAAAGCTAAATCTGACATTGCTTACATAAAATGATGGTATGATTTAAACTGCTCAGGCACATTTTGTAATTCTGAGTTTCCTTCCTTAAAATATGTTTTTCAATCTAACAAGAAATTCCATCCTCATCTATATTTCCCTTTTCCATGCAGAGTAGATGTTCTCTAAAAGGAGGAAAATGAAAGTTCTTCACAATCCTCCCAATTTTTATTTTTAATGTGTTTTATATTTTAATTTAAAATGGTATAAGAGTTAGAATTCTGTACGATAAAAGTAGCCAAACAGCATAACCTTAGGAAATTGTAATATCTGGATTCCTTTAAGAATAAGCCAAATGTGCATTTCCTGTATCAATACTTTAGTACTAACTGTATATAATAATACATTGGATCTTTGAAACTAAAAGCTAAATGCTTTTCCGTTAAGAAGTATTTCACTATGATTCTTCATTGAACATCTTCTATAATTACTTCAAGACTAAACTCCCCAGTTTTGTGATTCTAAAACTTTTTAATGGAATTTAATGGTTCGCCTGGGTTCTTTGCCACCGATATTTTACACACATGCCCCTATGACCCTCTCTGTTGATTAATCATATTCCCGTCATTGTTTATTTATTTAAAAAGAAGGTGTCAGGAAACTAAAATTAGTTACTGCATAATTTAATAATCAAATTTTCCTCTCTGTTATTGCATCTGATAATTAATACAAAGAGGCACAAAAGGAACATGTGTTGTTGAATTCTATTTCAGAGGTCAAGTTTTTTTATTTCACTTCTTTATTGAATTCTATTTCAGAGGTCAAGTTTTTTTTACTTCACTTCTTTAATATACATATGGTTTTGATGCTAAGAAATACTATTTCATTACATTTGTTTCTGCACAAGTGTTTAGCTTCTAAATTATATAGCAAATTTTAGAATCTTAGAGTCTGAGTAAGCCATTGATGCTTTCATTAGTGGGTAATAAATTAATAGATAACAAACATCTTATTTTTAATGACGTAAGTTACTTTTCTGTAAATTTATCATTTTTGGTTTAAGATATTGAGATCGGGCTGATAGAATTGTCAGTCTCAGGATATTCAAATAATATTTTTAATCACTTGAGATGCCTTTACTCAGCAAGCTCATAGTACCATATGCACTGTGTACTTTGGATTTTTAAGGAGATAGTTGTAGTACATTTTTTGAGAAAATGCTATGTAACCAAAGGTTAACAGGTAAGATCATCTTGCCTTCTAAGATATGTCAAGTGAAATAATTCCTACTCCTTTTATTTCTACTTTCTTAACTTCTGATAGAGCACATTTGGCACTTTTTTGCAGCTCTTCTTCCAGCATACTCTAACCATCCAACATTACCTCAAAGCAGGTCCAAAGCCACATTCTAAGGAGCATTCTTTCTCACTCCTGCACAAATTCTTTAAAGACCTGCACTGAGTTGACAAATATAATTGAGAAATAGCCTCATAGTATTGGGTTTTGCCTGGAAGTCTCGCATGTACTGTAATGATATATGTTCCTGGGGTTGTTGTGAAATCCATCCACCTGTAAATGAGGACTGTGGTATTTCCTGGTACTGTATCTATGGATTACAGTTTACATTGTTCAGAACCTGTATATTAGAACTTATGAATTTTAATATTACATATCATTATTTCTTATTATTTATTTCTTAATACTTTTAACAAATGAAAAACTTTTCTGTAATGAAAGTGAGGTATGAGCAAACCCCAAACTTTAAAATTTATTCTTACTTAATCTTATTTGCACAATTTTGGAGCATTTGAACTTGTTTTCAAATTGTGTGTATGGTGCTGCAATATGATTGTTTGTTTGTTTTATTTTTCTATTGTATGTTTAGTTCAAGCAGTAAGTCCCAGGATCAGCAATCTTACTGCTGCAGCTGCTGAGACCTGTGCCAATATCAGTTGGGCGTATGAGGGACCAGAGCATGTGAACTTTTATGTTGAATATGGTGTAGCAGGCAGTAAGAAACTATTTCATTACCCTGATTTTAATTTGGGGGACACTTTTCAAGAGATTAAGAACATTTCCAAGGATTTACTGTGGATTGTTTTGAAAAATAACTTGATCCTATAAATCAGTTATCTGAAAAAATTATAGCCGACTGTCAGTCTATATGTTTTATACATAATGAGGAGTGTCTTTTATCATGTTATGAATGACAAAGGGCATGAGCACTATTACATCTGATGTTTTTCATACCAGTATTTAATATTGGTTCCAAAGTCACACATATAAATAAGAGTAATAACAAATAATTTGTAGGTACAGGTAGGAAAGAAGACATTTTTATTTTTTCAAATTGGATCTTAATGTAGCAGAAATAAAACTGCCTTGAAAGTATTCATTTTACCCAAACTAATCCAACAAAATTTTACAAGAAATTGCAGAAAATTAAAACTTTGTCTTAATATTTGGATATATTCCCAAATTGGCATTCTGTTTCCATCCTGGCCACATCTACTGGGGGATGGCGACTTTCATATTCAGCAGTTTATTAAAGCCCAGTTGATTAAACCCAGTTTATTAAAATGCTTAATTCATTGTGCTCTGCATAATAATAAGCTAGATGGTCAATGAATATTTGGACAAAATTTTGAACTTAGTCCAACTTTCTGTTAAGCTTTTATCATACAAATAAATATTTTAAGAAATAACTATCCTCTTAGAAAAATCAATACTTGGGAAATGTTGAGTCTATAAATTGGACAAATTTGAAGGCATTTAATTTACTGAGAAATTCATCTTGTGAACCTTAAAAATTAATCCCTCCCATAGTTCATTTAACCTATTTAATGTGTAACAGTTCTTTTTATAAACATTTCTAGAGAAGCTCAACAGTTTCATGAGGCAAAAAGCAGATAAGGAATCTCTCTTTGTATTAAAAAGAAGAATTAACACAATGGAAATATATGCAATTAATATGCAAACAAGGTATCCAGGAAATTTTTGAGGATATTTTCATGTAGGTCTTCTATTCATTCATTTAACATGATCAGATTTATAATAATCTAAAATGATAACTCTAAGCATCCTAGATTTTATCTTTAGCATGTAAAGATTTTCCTTTCTTGAAGCATTATATGACTTCTGGACCCTTAAAATGTTCAAATTTGTTGTTTTTTGCAAAATTTCCATAGGCAAAGAAGAATGGAGAAAAGAAATTGTAAATGGTTCTCGGACCTTCTTTGGGTTAAAGGGTCTAATGCCAGGAACAGCATACAAAGTTCGAGTTGTTGCTGTGGGGGACTCTGGTTTTGTGAGTTCAGAGGATGTGTTTGAGACAGGCCCAGGTGAGGCACACACCACACCAGTTCTGGCTCTCGCTCAGAGGTGGAAGCCACCGGCGCTCTAGTTAGAGACCGGAACTGGCGGACCTGTGTTATGGGTAGGGCCACGAATGCCTTTCTGTGGGGCCTGTTGGGTTGAGAGTTTTGGTTCTTAATTGTCTTTGGCTCTTCATATCAAATGAACTACACAATTGAGCAAATTATCCTTCAGCCACATTATTGCCAAAAACCATTTACCAAAAAAAAAAAAAAGACTTAAATATGATTTTCACTTACATTATTTTGATAATTCAATTTTTATATAATGTACATGTATAAAATTTCCCTCAAAGTTAACTGAAATTTTTGAAATGCTGTTAAAATTGAAATAATTTGTAAGAGAGTCACAATTCTTATATCAAAAAATGGATCTCAACCCAGCAGAATACTGCAATTTGATTAGATGACTGATATAAATATTATTAAGTTTGTAAGGAACAAGAAATTTTATACTTCATATATTACATTTTTGTCACAACATGTTTGCCTTCCTTATGTTTTAGTTATGTGAACATTATAAAAATACACAAAAAAGTAACATTTATAAAGTAAAAAGAAATGCTCATGTAAAATTCATGAATATTCATATTTGTTTTCAAGATGGAAAGCAATCCTTGCTTACTTAAATTTAAATAAGGGTTGTATGATATGTGTTCATTTTGTGGCTCATACATTCATCTTATGTTCAGTCACTTCACGCATTCTTGAGGAAATATTGCATATCCTTGCAGAACCCATAAACAAAATGGATTTTTTTGTTGTGTACTTAATTAACAAAGCATGATGATTTTTAAAATTATTTCTTGTGATTTAAGAAATATATAACCATATTTGTTACAAAATTAAAAAACCAAAGGATAATATTCAAAAACTTATCAAGTGGTATTTTAAAAACATCCATATGCTAGAATAAATGTTAAATTTTTTCCCTATTATTCTACTCCTTGTATCTTCATATCCATTTATATACATAGTTCCAGAGAACCCCTATATTAAACTTAATAGGGCATAGCTAACCAATCATAGTTCATTTTACAAGGTGTTTGTTTATTATTATTAATAATAAATTTTAATTTGAAAATTTTGACAGCTCCAGTCTAGATATACAGCTAGAATGGGAATAGTAGTCCCAGCATTTAGTCGGTCCTATTCTATACCAGGCAAGTGGTTTTTCCTTCAATCCTTTCAGCAATCCTGTGAGGTGGGCACTATTATTGTCCACTTACGCCTCATGTCAGTACTTAGAGGCGGAGAACCTGCCCGGACCAATAGGTGGAACATGGTAGAGCCAGATTAGAAGCCTGTCCTTTCAGCATCAGAGGAGAGGCCCTCACCAGACCCCACACACGGTCAAAGGCTATAATCCAAGGAAATGGGTCGTCCCAAATGACGGCTTCAGTCAGCCCTTGTTGTACCTGTTCTGCTGTTCTGGACCTAAAGGCTTCGTGTGTTCTTGACTTGCAGATGAGTTAGATTCACCCTCAAAATCAAGTTGTAGCATTTTCTGTTCTTTTATAAAACAAAACCAAAACAAAACAAAACCCAGTGGCAATTGCCAGGAAGCTCAAGATGAGTGATTGTGACAGATGGGCCATTCTTTCATGCCAGTGATGAGAGACAGGACAAGGCCACAGCCAGTTACCGTAACTTTTTCCATCTAGATGTAACTGTTAAATAGAATGAATATGGAAATCTCTAGTGACCTTAGTTAACCTGTTACTCCTTCTTAAAAAAAATAAATAAATGAACTATTGGTGATTATAATGGTGGGATTTGCTGTTATAGATTCAAACATGCACACAATAAACCAATATAATTTGGTCAGTTTCCTTCACCAGTACCACCCACCGCACACACCTGTTACTCCTAGGAGCAAACACTGTCTGCTTCTGGAATGCCTCTACCTCTCCTCCCAGTTTTTGGTGCTTCCTCCTTAGCCCTGCAGGTTGACACCAGTCCTTGTCTTCTCCTGCTCTTGCTCCTTCCCTGCCCATGCAAGAGGCAATGGTGAAATCATACCTTGGTGTAAAAACATATCTTTTGACTTTTTTTTGCTTTTTTTAAAATTTTCTGCATTCATGAACTGCTTCCTTCTATGAGTTTTGCTAATTTGTGGGAACCTAGATTCAGTTAGTTGTTTCATACATCCTCTTAACGTGACACCATCTCTGCCTTTTACAGATTTTTTGTGTGTGTTGGATTTTTTGCATAAGCTGAGGAATGAACCCAGGGACACTTAACCACTGAGCCACATCCGCAGCCACTTTTTGTATTTTATTTAGAGACAGGGGCTAACTGACTTACTTAGGGCCCCGCTAAGATGCTGAGGCTGGCTTTGCACTCATGATCCTCCTGCTTCAGTTTCTCAAGGTGATTACAGGCATAGGCCACCATGTCTGGCAACAGTCTGGATTTTTAAGGCATTAAAAAAAAAAAAAGAATCAAACAAGACTATAGGCAGCACCTGAGGCTGCGATTCTCTCCTTTGTTACTGGCAGGATGTTTCATTAACACCATCCCACCTGTGTGATCAGGTGTGACCGCTCATTAACACCACCCACTTCTCCTCCCCTTCTCACCTCTGTCCCTCAGTTAAAGTCCCTTCTCTGACATTTCTAAGACTAAAATTTATTCTTACTGTGCCTAACAGCTTTTTTGTCAGCTGCCTCCAACCTTTTGTCAAGATTATTTTTTTCCCTTTCTGTTTATAAAAATCTCTATTGTAAAATGAACAGAACATTTTTAAACATAGTGGATTCTTTCTCAGTAATGTAGAACAAAGTGCCATTTCTGTCACTCTGTCTTCTGAGCTTATTTGGTGACTATTAGTACTCAGGGGCACCTTCCTCAGAGACCTCCTACCACCACGCACAGATTATCCACAGCTCTTCAGTCTGAGAGGGGAGGACAGTTGTTAGAATTAACTTCTAGGCAACAACAACAACAACAGTTCCGTTCCTCTACCTCATTTTATTTTTATTATTTATTTCTTTGATACTTAGGATTTGACCCAGGTTCACTTTTGCACTGAGCTACATCCCCAGCCCTTATATTTGAATAGTCTTTATATGTGTAACTTTGTCACTTTATGGATTACTCAGTAATACCTGTATATAATTTTATTGTAAAAACTTTGGAAAATGTGAAAACCCTCTTTTAGTCTGCACCCCATTCCCACTCATTGAAACTCATATTCTAGAAGGAAAAGACCCATAGGCTTCATTTATATGTCTGTTCATACGTGTGTGTGTGTGTGTGTGTGTGTGTTTATGATCTGCACAATCTTGGTTATGGCCTGAGTTTTTATGTTACAGATAAGATGATTTGGAGTATCCTAAGGAGGTTGGGAGCCTCATCCTGTCATCCTGGGCTTCATATCCCAGGTTCAGATGGGAAGTCAATAGAAGTTATTTCTACTTTCAGAATATCTGTTTTGTGTCAACTTCTGGTGCACTGTGTGTGTGTGTGTGTGTGTGTGTGTGTATACATGTACCTGTTAGCTTATTGTGCCTGATTAATCTTAAATAATGAGATAGGGATATATTTAATACTTTTTTTTAAAAGAGAGGCAAAAATTCAGAATCAGTGTGGATGTTTGTTTTCCAATTGTCAAGAAAACACATCCAGTTTTTGCACAGTTGTATAGTAGCAAGCTTCTAGCCTGACATTCCATTTTTTAACAGTCACCATCTTTGTACGACAGATTCTGTGCTAGTGTTTGAATATTTTGTTGCTTTTTTCATTATCAATTGCATGTAAATAGATGAAAAGGTCAATGTTGAAATTGTTTAGGACAAGGCAATAAATCATTAAGCATACTAGAACCAGATTCCTAACTTAAGTCAAATGCTCAAGAGACTGTGCTTCTTGGTTTTGTTTTCAGTTTAGAATAAGAAGCACACAAAGACCTTTGGCAAATTTACAGAACTATATTGCAAAGAGAATGTAATGATAAACTTTTCAAACATTTTTTACCTATCCCAGTATTTTATTCTGTGTTCAGATATTTGTAGATTTGATGTCTAGACTGTGCTTAGGAATGCATTGTAGCAGCTGCTAGTGTACTAGCTAGTAGCATCTCACCAGAGCCAGACAAACATGTGTCCATCTCCAGCTCTTGGGCAAGCTCTTTACCTCTTTGGGCATGGTTTATTCCTAATGCTTACCTCAAAGGATTGTTGTAGAGATTAAATGGGGTTATGTCCTCAGCACAGTGCCTAGCATATGGTAAGCCTACAAAAGTGTTAGCTGTCATTATTATTACCATTATCTTCATCCTCACCATCATGACTCAGGGATGTGTGTTGGAGAGGGAAACTGCCCATACTCACTCTTCAATTTTGTTTGCTTATGGTACGGTTCAAAACCCCCTAACTAATGAGGCACGGAAAGCCATTGGCCTTTGATTTTATTCCAGATACCATGTTTCCACTGCTCATTTTATTTCTTGAACATATTTTCAGACATTTTTTACATTACTCTTAACACTTGATTTTTATCATATTATTTTCTCCCTTACTTTCTATGGAGAAAAGGGGGCAATGAGAGGCTTTCTTTTCAACACATAGAAGAACCTGGGATACATGTAGCCGTGCTTATTTCTCCAGAGATCATACACATCTAACCCAACTACAAGAAATGTTGACAGAAGAAAATCAATCAAAGTGAAATATAGGCACGTTTATGAAGTCAAAGAAGAAAATGTTTTACCTTGCTTATTTATGGTCAAATGAGAAAAAATCAAGACCTTTAACAAAGGATTCATGAAAATTTATTTAAACAAATCCGCATGGGTGTGTCTGAATAGCCATTGATGCTGCACTTGGTCCCATATAATTAACACTTTTGAATAGCACCAGAAGTGGTCATTTTCCTGTGGTTTTCTTAGAAGTTTTGTTAAGAAATGACTGGTTGAATAAGGGGCCTCACATTTATTTACTCAAACAGAATAGATGAAGAGGTAAAGAAAACATATACATGTGAATGAGTATTTTCTCTTCAAACTGGTCATTTATTCCAGTAACTCCTCTGATCAAAATATATTTTAAAGTCTTTTTGATAGACACTAAGAAATAACAAATATTGATCATCTGAGTAGATTCAATATTATAGAAATTTCCATTTGGAATTGAGGTGTTATATAAAATATGGTTGTGGCAGGCTTCTCACGTGAATCATCTTCTTTTTAGACAGATTGCCAAAGCTCTGAAAAACAGCAGTAACATTGCAATGGCACTGTAGGTTCCAAAAGTGGTTTCCTTTGAAGGAAAAATACTCCACTAGATGTATACATTCTGTTCTGTTTAAAGTTCAGTTTTATATTCCTTTCATTGTATCAATATTATAATTTATCCTATAAACAATAAATTTTTAATTAGCTTGGGAATATGTTTCTATGAGAATATATAGTTTACATAACTGTGAACACAGTGTTTAGCAGGGTTTGATACTATTTAATGTTATTAGCATTCATATTTCTTAAATTATTTAAATGGTGAAGATTTTACAAAGTTAGATAATTATATAATTCCTGATCAATAACTGACAGGTTCCAATTTGGGACCACATGGGAAATGTATAAAAGCTTGTATATTAAGGTGGCTTTTTTTTTTATTACAAGAAGCCACCACAGTTCTCTGTCCCTTACTCAATTTCAACCAATACCATTGATTTGTTTTCCAGCGATGGCAAGCCGGCAGGTGGATATCGCGACTCAGGGCTGGTTCATAGGTCTAATGTGTGCTGTTGCGCTCCTTATCTTAATTTTGCTGATTGTTTGCTTCATCAGAAGAAACAAGGGTGGTAAATACCCAGGTAAGAAAAAAAAATACTGAAATTACTTTATAATTATTCATTAAAGTAAAAAGAATTGTGTAGATTGCAATAATATATTTCCCTAGATCCAGAAATTTGGATTTTTCTGTTCAATTTTTTTTAATCCCTTTTTATAAAATGACATCCTAACTACTGTCAAAGGCATAGGGCATTTGGAAGAGCAAATCAGTCTGTTCTCTGATAATGTAAGTTTACTCTCTTAGGCTCCACAAAAGTTCCCAATACTGAAGCAGCACCTAAAAACCAAGTGGTGGGGTGGAGGATCAGTGTGTGAAGCTTTCCAAAGGAAGTAATGCATGGACCCAGTTTTGATGTGATATGTGACATTGCTTTCCCTATTAGGCTGATAGTTCACTCAATTTAGTAGGTCCATCAAATTTATATATTTTTTAAAATATTTACTTTTTAATTATACTTGGACACAATACCTTTATTTTACTTATTTATTTTATGTGGTGCTGAGGATGGAACCCAGGGCCTCACATATGCTAGGCGAGCGCTCTAGTGCTGAACCACAACCCCAGATCAAATTTATATTTTCTTTACATGACCATTTACCTTCTGGTTATAAGAAAAAAAATTTGCAAAAACAATTTGTTACCATAAATATAGATAATAAACAGATGGGTGAACTGGGGGAAAAATCTTGGAAACTTACTAAAGTCACCTTATGTGTTAACAAATGTTCATTTTATTAGGTTCCCACAGCAATGACAAACGTATCAATTACATGCACAACTACATAATATTTCTGTTTATATGGTTGTATAACATCTATTTGTGGAGAGAATTATTTTCCTCTGGTGTGTAACTTTGATAAGGAAGTACAAGTTCAATGGATAAAGATGCTATTTCTAAATTTTCAGTTAAAGAAAAAGAAGATGCTCATGCAGATCCTGAAATTCAGCCGATGAAGGAAGACGATGGAACTTTTGGAGAATACAGGTGGGCCTCTGCTTCTTGTTGCTCTTTGTCTTCTTGGCCCTGCCCCTCTGCAAACACTTCCAAGGCAGGATTCAACCAGCAACGTGCTCTCCCTGGCTGTTCACATGGCCTCAGTTTAGAAATACTTCCATGCCTAAATGTTTACATGTTCCTCAAGATTAAAGCATTCTCATTTTTTATTAAAATATAAATTTCCATTTTAGTGATAGGTTTGGAGGCAGAGTAGGTTTGGAGACAGAGTATGTTCCAGAGGCCCATGTTGTGTTGGTCTATCTAGCAAAGCCAGCAAGTTATAGGGAGAATTAGAATATGAAAGACCCTACTTCCTACAGGATCTGCATTGTAAAGAAATGTGCTTTTATAAAACCATTGTAAACAAAACTCTTTAATTTCAGATACGAAGCTCTACTTAAGCAATACTTATACCTCTGTTGTTCATCGAAAGATGAGTATCTCATTTTATAAGCAGTTAATTATTAAGCAGTATCACAGCCATTTGGTCCATGTGTTAACTCACAGAACTTTGAAGATACATTCTTGACTTAATCATTAAGAAGAAATATTAATAAAACCTATTTGCTGATTTTTTAAACATCTCTTTAAACAAGAAATATTCTTGCCTAGGCACTATAGGTCTTTCAGAAAGAAAGAAGTTTTTATTCTAGACATGATTAAAAACAGTAACAAAATATTTATTTAAGTATTCTAAAAGATCATCACTCTGGTGTCCCAAAAGGGTATTTCTATAAATCTTTGCACTGAGCTCAAATTGAGGCTTGCTTTTTCCCCCCTAGAAGAAAAAGACTTTTGGGTGAAATAAAACATTTCACTATTGTAGTTTCCAGGTGACATTTGTATCTAAGTTATTTGTGTTAAGAATGCCCCATTTCTGGAGCTCATTTTTGGTACTTCCGTGTCAGTGTCATGAGGGTAAAATAATGCCAACAGTGAGAAATATAGAGCTGATTGAGAAAAGCAGTATATTTCCAACAGAATGGGTTTTGTGCAGGTTTCCGTGTAGACACGAGGGTTTTGCCTTGAAGAGCATCCACATTCTGATCTTCTTTCTCTTCAACAGACACAACTACAGTTTCTTTAATTTCCCAGAAATTCTGTATCTTGGGGTATGGAAAAATGTGTAGTGAGGCTTGTCTTGATGTTAGATGTTGGCTCTGAGGCTGAAAGCATAGGAAAACCTCCTGCAGTACCCCCACCCTCTACACCCAAGGTTTTTATAGCATATGAGAGCAGCCTACAAATTCTCATAGTCCAGGGGAGCTGCGTCTTACACTTAAAAGCTGTGTCTTCACTGATTTAACTCACTCTTCTACACATTTATCCTGTAAGCAGGTGAGCAGGTAATCACTAAAATAGCTTGTTTTTAGAATTCTCATGGTTATAATTCTGTATAGGATATCCACACTGCTCCTTTGTTGGTTTTTAAGAAGCGACATCTTTAATATAGCCTGGAAAACTTATTATATATTTGCATGAGTTGAAAATAAACCATAAGCACTTCATATATTTTCCACATGGTGATGGATTCCTGTTTTCCATTATCATGCTTAAATGAATATGGCAATGTACTGCTCACTTCATGGATCTCAAATATCATTTGCTATGATGGTGATGTAAAGCCATGACCTGAAAAAAAAATGTGACTTTCCTGGAGTAACGATGCAAACTACACTATTATGACTTGATTAAAATTGAGGTTGAGTTTTGTGAACCAGCTTGGAACCAAGAGACTGTTAATTTTACTGTCAACTCAACCATCACCTGTGATTCCTTTATATGGTACTCAGTTTGACAAGGTCTCGTTTTTTTTTTTTTCATCTATAAAGGGAAATAATTGTTCAAGTATTAGAAGGTCGTCAAAGCTTTCTTTGCTGGTTCTGTGATTTCTGTACTGTGAGCTATATACCAACTACTTTGAATATGATTTTGTCTCTAGAGCAGTACATAGCAAGTATTTAGATTATTGGCCTCATAATCACTATTTAATTTACATTTGTTTGATCATCTTCCTTTGTCTTGGTGTGAATTCATGTGTGCTATGTTCATGAAGCGTTTTCAAATGACTGTCTTTAACTTTTGCCATGATTTCTCAAGATGAAAAGACTTTTTATTTGGGCCTATTGAATACAAACCCAATTGGAGTGAAGACAAAAACTCTGATGACACATATAATGACATTGATGGCAGAGGGGCCAAAGGAAATAAAGTTCTGATGGGTGTCTCCAACTTGAAACACAACTTAGTCATGTGATTTTTTTTAATGAATCTTAAAGTTCATAAGGACAACACCACATGCAAAACTACTTCCCCAAATTCCTGAATACCCTGTGTTACAGAGTGGCTTTGTCCTGTGATTTTCAGACACTACCTCAGAATTTTTTCCTTTTGGTTTCATTTCTGTTTAAAGAAATCAGATGATCTTTATTTTCTTAGATGCACAATTAATGAAAATGGTTCCAACTACTGTTTATTACAGAAGTTTTTTTTTTTTTGTAGTAATACATTTTAGTGTCACTTTTCCCCCCTAAATCACCGGGGTCCTTTCTCTGCTTTGCACCTTCTGAAAGTTTTGAGCTCTTTATCACTTGCTAATTCTCATTCTCCTTCATTCCCAAACTGAAATTTAATGCTGATCATACTGACACACACAAAATTAGGATGATTGCCTAAATGTGAATTTATTCCATGTGCAATTTGCTTATTCTCCAGTCTGAGGATGAAACTGTTTCTATATGGTGGGCTCTGAGCCACAGGACATTTCATAGTGCAAATAGGGATGGAACTTTAATTGTGGCCAAATTTGATTTTTTTTTTTCATATGCTATAACCCCATGCACTCACTCCAATACCCACCCCTAAGCAGTTATCCTCATGTGGAAGCCTGCAGCTTTGTTTGTTTGTTTCTTTAATTATACAGACAGTAGGATCTGCATCCTTACTAGCATATAGAAAAGTCAGAGAAACAATTCAACCAACTGTGTAAGTATTTTCTTATTCTTCAGATCCATTCTTTCTGAAACAAGAATGAACACAGCACGTAAACCATGTATCTATGGTACTTGAACTCATAACTTACTGCATAAATGGAGACTCTTGCCATAGGAATCTTGCCACTCATGTGAATGTGATCATGTTGCAAGAATGCTAACCCACACTCACAAAGCCTGACCAAAGCCAAGCTGTGTCACTTTTGTTACATACTTCAGATTTATTCTTCTTACAAATGTGAACTGATGTGTGAGCAAAATAAGTAATGACAGGCTTTTAGAGAGTGGGTTGGAAAGAGTTTCTTGGTCATGGATGTCAATGAAACCATGATAGGATAGTGACTACAGGACAATGAGACATAATTATCAGATTTATTTGCTATTGCTGAATTTTACTCAGTAGGCATTTAATAAGGGCACATGCCTAAAGCATGTTCCACTCAAAAAACACATTGAACTCCTTAAAATTTATCCTAAACATAAAATACAGGAAAATATATTTTCATGTTTTATCTGCCATCATAAAATTAAAGAAGGAATGAAATTTTTTAATGTTAGAATTCTGAAAAATTTCTGAAATGCCCACCATCTCTTTATTGTTACTTTTTCATGAATTCATCCTATCAATGTTTAGTGAGTGCCTACAAGTAAATATTTTTGACTTTGCAGGCCATGTGGTCTGTGTTGCAGCTCTGCTGTTCTGTGTAGCACAGATTAACCATAGATTAATACATAGTAAATGGGCATGTACCAAATTAGCTGTAGTTTACAAATGCCTAATCTCTAGGGGGTATATTTTCAATACTTGATAACAGAGTAATGCTTTCAAAATGTAGATCACATTTTGTCACTTAGCCATTGAAAACTCTCCAGTGGCTTCCCATCTTACTCAGTGTTACAGGGAGAATCTTCAGTGTCCCATGGGTCACTGATATAGCCCAGTCTCTTCCTCATTCCTATTAATCTCTGCTTCTCACTTGCTCCTCCAGTTCCAGCCACATCTCCTTGCTATTGCCAAGCTCGCCCTTACCTCAGGACACTTACACTGTCTTGTGACTTTTGCCAGAATCGCTTTCCTTCCAGCTGTCCACTTGGCCAACATAGTTCTTAAGCTTTATCCAGTGCTACTTCTTAAGAAGTCCTTCCCTGGACATCCTAATCAAATATATTTTCTGTAGTACTAATTTTCTATAGTACTAATTGCCTTCCAACATCACTAATTTTCTTGTTATATTGATAGTTAATTGTACTATACCCTAAGAGAAGTCAATTTTGTGAGGTCAGCATTTCAGTCTGTCTTCTTTGCTCCTTTATCCCCAGTGCCAAGATGCTCAGTAAACATTTATTGGATGAAAGGGTGAGTGCATTGATGGCTGGATATGTCATAGACAAAAATTTCCTGTAGTATCCTTTGGAAGCTCGTTCTACAAAGCAGAATAAGGCTAATAGTTGGAATCCAAGTGACGAAATTCTGCTCATTATTGAACTTTTCAGCAGAACTGACTTTTTCATCAAGTCATGTTCAGTATTTCACAGAAACGATTCCTGGAAAGCCTACAGATTAATGAGTAAATCCCAAAGATGTAGTCTAAGCTATTTTCATAACAAATTAGAAGCTGAATTTTATGCCCTCCAAAATGCCCCCAAAGACAGGCAGCTCAAGGTTCCGTGACTCCACCCCAGTTGTTTATCAGTGGTGGTGATAATATAGATTTTCAACAAGAACTTATGTGTTGTTAAATAGGTAATTTTCATTAGCAAAAGCCAGTGTCATGTGGCAAGCATTACTTCCCAGTCTTGAGATACTATTATTGAAGAAAAAAATGAAACCACTAGCAGAAGTTATTGACAAAGAAGACAGAATATTGGTGCATCTTAAAATTTGTTAGATAAACTACTACAGCTAAGCAACCTCTTTGTTACATTAAGACTTTTAATTCTTTACTAATATTGTGTGTTTCCTATTTTGACTTGCATTTAGTTCTTTGAAAGAAAACAAAATATTGGATTATGTCATTGCCCTTTTTTCCACATTTTTTTTGCCCAAATATTACCTATTAAGATATTTCTTAATATCTAATAGGCCAATGTGCATACCTAGTTACGTGAACAGTCATGTAATTAGGTGGACATCCTTAAATACCTCTTCTAATTCCTAGAAATTGTGCTTAGGTGTTCAACCGAGAAATAAGAAACATAACAATTACTATAGAGTCCTATAAAGCTTTATTAAAGTGTGTCCCTCAGCTTCCCATCCAATGTAGACAAGCTGGATGATACACATGGCACAAGAGAGGGGGTTAAGATGAGTGCAGGAAGTCTTTGATTTTTTGTGTTGGAAGCACTCATGCTCTTTAGAATATTGGCATGCCATTCATAGTACAAATTATGGAGAGCTTTTAAGTTAAAGTGTGTCTGTTTCCAAATTAATAAGTTTTTACCCATGACTAACAGTTTTATAGGAAAAAAATACTGTATACTATCAGTATAAGGATTTTGCTTTTCTTCTTAGGCTATTTTCATTTGTTTCTTCTGCATCCTTTTAATGGAATTTGTAGGTCTCTTGAAAGGTAAGGTTGAAGTTTACAAGTCTGGCCAATAACAAAATTATTCGAAATGCAGGATTTTGCTTCTCCTTCTGGCTCAGAAAAAAAAATCCATGTTTCACATTTAATCAAAATCATGCTCCATTCATGTCCAAGGAATCAGTGATGTTATGCAGTTTAACATACTAATAACTTCTCTACCTCCTATAAGTTTCTCTTCTCACTTTGAATTCAAAATAGTGGTCTCCATTTTTTCTCTATTCTTCCTTTTTTAATGCTTGTGATTATTTCTGGATTGCTTTCAAATCAGGTGTCAGCCTCTCTCATTGAAATTAACATGCACAATTGGAGGCCATCCATTCTACTGAAGACTTCATAATTCAACCATTTCTGCACCGCTCTTCATTCCAGCTCCATACTAGTCACTGGAGTCAGCCTGACAATTAGATTTGGCTACCGAAGCTCAGGACTCCAAGTGCTTTTCCATAATTTGCATGCGTGATCTTTAAAGAAAAAGATGTTACCCGACTGCCAGTCATGACAACAGTGTTTCCTCTTTATTCCAGTGATGCAGAAGACCACAAGCCTTTGAAAAAAGGAAGTCGAACACCTTCAGACAGGACTGTGAAAAAAGAAGACAGCGATGATAGCTTGGTTGACTATGGAGAGGGGGTGAATGGCCAATTCAACGAGGATGGCTCCTTTATTGGACAATACAGTGGTAAGAAAGAGAAAGAACCGGCAGAGGGAAACGAGAGCTCAGAGGCACCTTCTCCTGTCAATGCCATGAATTCCTTTGTTTAATTTTTAAGCTCTTTGCCAATGTCCGATTTCTCTAGAATGTTTATCTTAAGCACTTGTTTGTCAGCCTTCTCATACTATGAACATATGGGTAGAAAGTGTTTTCTGCTGTATGTTAATATTATGAGAAAAGTTAGAGCAAGAACACAACTCAGTCAAATGATATGTCAATGTGAACTGCAGTGCAAAGTGCATACTTTTTCATTCAAAGTGGGTTGTCTCGATTTCCTCAGAACTGATCAAAATGATGCAACATCGTCAACAAATCATGCTATTCCCTCTTCAAGATACAGTTCAATAGGATGCATGAGAAATGCTACACATTTAAAGAACATACCTAAGTTAAGTATGTTATTAAAACATGGTTTGATACTTTGTTTATACTATCCTCAGCTGAACCCCTTAATATGAATTCCGTTTTCATTGTCAAGAGTGTTACTGTAGTATTCTCTAGAACTTCAATGTCTTTGTGGACATTGTTGTGAAATTGGTGATCCTATGTCTAGCTGTTGTTAGTCTTTTGGGGAGACTGGTAGGAACAGTATGTACAGTATATACTTGCTAAATAAGTTAATTATGACAGTTGCATTTGCTGATGCTACTGAGACTCTGTTACCTGCTTTTTGCTCCTGTTACTTCATAGGCTTCTTAATCTTCCAGGTATTACAGCAGCACAGTGTTCTACTTTGTACATTATCTGTGTTTGGTTGTTTTTAGGCATAAACAGTGTGTATTGCAATGCATTTGGACATTTGTGCCATACTGAAAGAATTGAAACAAATCACTGTAATTAAATTTCAAAAAATTTTCCAGAAAACACAGGGCAAGATACATGCAGTGCCTTCAGACAATAAGCATTCCATAATATACTGCATTCTGTATCAGCCGGTACAGTGGACTCCATCTTAGATTACCGTCATTGTCAAAAAGTAACTTGAAAAGCAGAGATAATGAAAACTGCAATGCTGAAAACAAAAAAAGAAATGGAAAATTAAAGTAAGAAGACAGTTTATTTTAAGGCACATTTCCCCATAAATTACAAAGAAAAATTTTATTATCAACTAGACAACATGATAGTTTGGTTTCCATTCCAACAGGTCACATTCAGTAAGAATGTCAACATGGTATAAAATTAATAGAAAAATAAACAAGTTATTGCAAAACTAAAAGCATACAACAGCATGCCAACATAATTCATATTTGTAAGACTTTACCTATATGAGCTTTTGAAACTCTCTGCAGCATTAAGCAATGTATATGCAAATCACAATGGACACACTTCAGAATCTAAGAAATTGACAAGTGCTTAAAAGGCCAACAGTCTAAGGGATTACATCTGCAGTTTAAGAAATAAATATATATATATTCTATCTTATTCATAAACAATATCTATCAAATGGTTTACCTCTAAATATGAAAATCTATAACAACCTATGGTTGAAGGAATGCTCAGTTTCATTTGCCAATAAATTGGTTTCTCATAACTTGCATCAAGTTTAATTTTAAGTAAAGCTTTTTATATGTAGATATTTTGTTGAATTTGTAAATATACTTAAAGTGTAGATGCTATATGCTTATAGGTGTTACATACAAATAAACAAATAAACAATGTTTATGTTGCACTGTGTAAGAAGTAAGCTAATTCATGCAGTGCGTGGGATTGGAAAGCATCTAAGTATCTTTTGTATTTTTTCTCCCTTTTTGCTGTGACATGGAAATAGTGAACTTTTCCACAGCAGGTTTCTAGCTGAAATCTTCAGACCTTTGCCTATGGAGCACAGTAGGTTTAATACCTGGCATGTTTGGTAAATGCAGGTAAAGCATAGTTTGAAGTAATCCCAGGTTAAGGTGGCCCTTAATGCTTTCATTTCTCCATATCCACTTTTGAAAGATCAACCTATCCATTGAAAGACAAAAATAAAAATAAAATGGACTTGCCTTGGCATCAGAGAGCACAAAGATAAAAGTTACTTTATTTTGTCAATGTTTCAGGAGAACAATAAAAGTACAGTTTTTTACCCTTCCATAATGGTACATGCTAAATTTATCTGTGCATGGAGTCACTTCTGTAATAATGCAACAGATTTTGTATTAAAAATTAAATGTGGTTTTAAAAGTCCCTCTCTCTTTTGTAATTTATCATGTGGAGTGGAGTGTGGATATCTAAGTAATGGTATATGTAATAATAGAGGCAAATGTGGAAAAAAAAAGCAACTGTTAAACCCTCTTGATCTCTTTGTGATTTTTAACTTTTTCAAACATATTTCCTAGTGGGGTTTTTACATTTCTGTTGTTGTCACTTGTTTTGTTTGTGCTGGGGACTGATCTCGGGGCCTCACATATGCTAGGCAAGTGCTCTACCACTCAGCTACAGCCCCAGCCCTCCAATGTTTTAAAGTAGGCAAATTTTTGATTTTTTACTTTAAAAGGCTGTCATATGCAGAGAAAATTAAACATAAATCTAAACACAATATAAAAAAGATAATAGGGCACATCAAAAATATTTTAATGAAAAGCAAGAATAGATATTACCAACATGTTGAGGGTAGGTCCAAAAAGAACAGGCACTGCCTCCTATCTCAAAGTCTGATTCCCCAGTGCCTGCTGTCAGTTATGACCCTGTCTTTTGCCTGCATGGACCTCTGCCTCCTCAGGCACAGGCAACTTGGATTTCTTAAGTGGCCTGCCTGATGAGACAGTTTGGACATTTAAAAGTACTCCATATTGTCCACTCCCCTCTCTCCATCTCATTTTTTTAGTTGTCTCAAAACCATCTAGCTCTGCATATAGCCCAAGATTGATTTGTTCCCATGTTTTACCACCTGCCCCTTATTCACAGGTCCCTTGTCCCAGCATTGCACCCACAAGACCCACTGGCTCAGAACTCCCGTCTCTATGCAGTTATTTGAATTACATGTTGTATAAGTGAACTATAAGATGCTGTGTAGTGCTCAGTATTTTTCCCATGGAGGGAATGTCTGTTGCTCATTTAAGAACAACCATCAGACTCTTCTTTTCCCTCCATCTCTGGGCCAAATTCACAGACCACAGCCCCAGTTTACATCAGTCATTGCTCTGCTTAGCAACAGGGTCTGGCAAAATGTGAGCCTGACCAGAAAAATAATTAGTCCATTGCTGGCATAAACTGTCTTATTCAGATGGGTTTAAATGGCCCTAGTTTAGTTTTAATGACTAATTTGAGAAATGGCTTGTGAAGGCAAGGAACTGAGAATTCTCACCCCAGCCTAGTCGAATCTCTTCCAGCGCATGAGCTTTTTTCTACAGATGACCACCAGAGGGCCCACATGCTTTATTTAGCACGCACCCACGCAAACATGCATAGGCAGAAAAAGCCACCTCTGGAAACTGAGCAAACTACTTGGATAATCATACTGTGATATGACGTGCAGAAAATGATCACCTGCTGTAACATGGGAAATGGATTTGCAACTTTCTATAACAAGTACAGGATGGCACGGTGACTTTACTGTGGGTGAAGGGGAGAAGCCACCTCTTGAGTCCCAAGGAAGCATCCTCATCACTGATGCAAGTTGGTAGGGATGAGGGGGGAGCACATCCTTAAGATGCTGAGCATGTTACTTTGTCTGCAAAAAATGGCCTGAGGGGCTGGAGCTGGGGCTCAGTGGTAGAGTGCTTGCCTGGCATGGGTGAGGCACTGGGTTCAATCCTCACCACCACAAAAAATAAAATAAAGGTATAATGTCCATCTACAACTAAAATATACATAAAACATCCTGGTTTGATGTTTTGTGATTGTAGAGTGTATGTACACACGAGGACAGTTTAAGCACAGACAGCTCTTGCTTTTTACTTTTAAAAAGGAAAGGAGTGGGAGAGAATTCTACTAGAGTATTTATATCCAATAAATAGTTGTTAGGGGGAGGTGGAAAGATCCCTGGACTGGAAAGAGATGAAGACTCATACTCTAACTCCATTGTTAATTAGCTATGTCACCATGTGTACACAAACCCCCAATCTCTCACCTCTCCACACCTTTTCCTTAGCTAGAAAATGATGGATAGCATGATTTCTAAGACACTTTTCTGCTTAAATCCTATGGTTCCTAGTAACTTAAAAAGAAAAAAAATCAGAGCATCCTCAAAAGCCAAGTATTTTACTAAGTGGAAGAAGGAGATACAACGAGCAAAATCAGATGCGATTCCTGCTCTAATGGAGCATGGAGTCCAGGGTAGGGCACAGACACAATCAAATGACCAACTAGAGAGATATGTAATTCCACACTGAGGTAAGAGCTAGGAAGGGAAGGCACACAATGAACTATGAGAAGAAATGGTGGCAGAGATCAGCCTGGATGAGGTAGTCAGGAAGGCTACCCTCAGGAAGTGTGAACTGAGAGATGAAGGACAGGAAGAACCAGGGAGGAGCAGGTGGGTAAAGCAGATGCCTGAATGGCCAGCATGCCTGCAGCAGCTGCAAAGTTCAGGCCATCCTGGGCCTGAGGACCACATGATGAGAACATGTATTTATTCAAGGAGCAGTGAGAAGTAACAGAGAGGGTTAAGTCAGGGTTATATGATCAGCAGGTTTGTGCCGAGGGAATGGGAATTATGGCACCTTGGGTGGGAAATGCCCTGGATCCGGGTCATAGCACTGGACATAGAAGTGAATGGATGGATTCAGGGAGTTCCAGGGGGGGAAGGCAAGCATCAAGGATAGCTGTGTGTGTGTGTGTGTGTGTGTGTAGGGGGGGCGGGGGTTATGGTAGTATCAGGGATCTAACCTAGGGCCTCATGCATGTTAGGCAAGCACTTTACCACTGAGCTATGTCCAGAGCCTCTCAGGGTGGCTCTTAAATTTCTGACTTGCCTAGGAACAAGAGGTTCACTTAGATGGAACATCAGAAAATAACCAGGTTTGGAGGTAAGTTACGTATAAGAGCAGGTAAGGAATGTGAAAAATCTCTAAGACATCCAAGAGGAATAGCCAGTAGGAATTGGATATATGGGTTTAAAGTTCAAAAAAAATTCCTAAGATGATGAGCTAAGCCATGAGCCCCAGATATGATTGCCAAGAAAGAATACAAGTAAAAGAGCTAAGGACCAAGCCTTAATAGAAAACTCCAAATGTACCATTCAGCAAGGGGAGGATGGGCCCCCACAGGAGACTGGGCAACAGCATTCAATATCTGGAGCTTCTCGTTGGGATACATAAGGCAATGTGTTGTCTTAGAAGCTAGCAGAAGAGACTTTTTGCAAGAATGAGAGCAGTTTAGTATCATATAACACTGAGAAATTGTGCAAAATGAGGATGGGGAATATTTGTAGTATTTGAATACATAGAGGTCATCTGAGACCTTAGTCAAAGCTGTTGGGTGGAGTGTGGCAGCAGTTGGAATGTGATGAAGAGAGTTTAAAAGGTGAGGAGATCCAGACCTGGACAACCCACCCATCCTTAGTTTGGTTCCTTGACATCTCTACCACTATAATAATATAATCTAAGCATCTTGCTCTCTGCCCATGACCTCTGCAACATTATTTACTCTCCTTTCTCCCAAGCCTTCAGCTTGTTCCTTTATTTTGGTTATCTCCCCAGCAGATGTTATAGTCCATATTTTTGAATGATGGACTTTGCTCTAACATCCTTTTCCACTTTGTCTTATCTGAATACCTGTATCATGTAGCTCAGGATCAAGTCTCCAGCCTGCCCCTAAGAACTCGGGGATATAATGGAGATTAGTTCCACTGTAACTTCATCAACATCTTCAAATGGCTCAATCCTCAACACTGCTAAGAGACCTGCTAGTTTTCTCAGGTAAACTTACACTCAATGACTTCTTCCATCTCCTTGACCATTACCACCTGCCCCCTTTCCAACATACTCTCACAAATCACTTTCTACAAAATGACCTAGCATCATAATTTACTGAAGAGAAAGAAAGAAAGAAAAGATGGGAATTTCCTCCTCTCTGCTGCCCTGCCTCTATCTTGCATTAAAGCAGAGGAGCTGTCCTTCCTCCTGTGTAAGGCCAAACTTTCTGCCAGGGTCAGGAAGCCTTCTCCTCCTTAGTGGATTCTCATCCATAAGTTATCCCTGCTACTTCTCTACTGGATGTCTATCTCCATTCCCTGGCCTGCTTCCTTGCTTGAGCCTCTGGTGGCACTTGTTGCTCCCTGCATCCTTGGGCTTTGACTGTGGGCCCCTCACTTGGGCCGCTTCATTGCTCCCCTTGGCTTCCCTGCACCTCAGAATCCTAGTGCCACCCAAATTCCCTGGCCCCGCCCTTCTCTGATCTTTCCTGGCATGGGCCCTCTTCTAGGTTCCTAGTCTGGGCTCCTTGCTGGGGTTCTGGCCCTCACCCCACCCACACCCATCCTCCGGCCCTTTACACTGTACCCTCCTTCGGCCCTCCTGTCCTTCCTGTCCCTGCTGGGCCCTTTTTCCTGATTCTTTTCCAGGATGCTCACCTGGGCCTGGGGACTGGACCTGGCCTCTTGGATCTGTGGGCTCCTTTTGGAAAATCATAGCCCTACCCCTTGCCTGGGCCCTTTGTCCTCCCTCAATCTGGGCCCTGCTTCTCAACCCTGACACCCAGCAGTGGACCTGGACCTTGAGACTTCCTTCCCCTGCACTACCCACTCCCCTTTCTCCTCTCCCTCCCCTCCTCAGCCCCCCTGTTCAGGCAGCCCACCCTGGCCCTCCCATTTGGCTCTCCATTCCTGGGCTTGGCTTCTTCTTTGAGCCCCCAGCCTCACTTCTCAAGGACCCTGTCCCTGTCCCTTGATTTCAGGCCCCTTTTTCCAGCCCCCTCCTGTGCCTCCCCTCTGTTCCCCTTGTTCTGTGGCATCATGGCACTGCCTGGACCCTCCCTTCCCCCTGCTTCTCCAATGGGTCCTGGGTCACCACTGACCCTCCTCCACTTCCAGACCCAAGGTATCCTCTCATAGTGCCTTCCTTTGGCCCTCTTTTGGTCCCGGGCCCTCTCTGAGGATCTTCTCACCTGGGGCAGAGGAGTGGAATTGGCTGGCCTCTGTGCCCGGAATGCTTCCTATGGGAAACACAGCCCTGCCCCTCTCCTGGGCCCCCTTTGCTGCCCAAACCTTGACACCTGGCAGTGGATGTGGGCCTTGCTCTGACCTTGCACCTCACGATCCCCACTCTTCCCTCCCCTGCCCTCTCGCCTTGCATGCTGCCCCTACCCCAACCCAGCCCTCCCTAACCCTGACCCTTCATGCTGCAATCCCAGGGCCTGGCTCCTCACCTGAGTCCCTGACCTTGTTCCTCCTGTTGCGTGGCTTCGCGTGGCATTGCTTCCTGTTGGGTCTGACCTGGGGGCCCTTCTTGGGTCTCTTAGGGTGCTCCCCTGGGTGCTCCTTTCACCACCCTCTGTCTCTTCATCCTTGCTCAGCCCTTCCTCACCTTCTCCAGCGTGCATTCCCTTAGTGCAATCGTGCTCGCCTTCTGCTCCTTGGGTCCCTCATCCTGAGTCAGTATGGTGGGTCCCTTGCCTGGGCTCCTGGCTTGGGTCCTGGATCTCGGCCCTCTCCACACCCACCACGACCCTCCCTTTGCCTTCCTCCTGGCCCCCTTCCCTTGCCCAGCCCCCATTGCCCAGTACCTGGCCCTGGATTCTCATCTGAGCCAGAGCGCCTTATGGGAAATAGAGCCCTGCCTCTTGCCTGGGCCCCTTGCTCTCCCTGGGTCCTTGGTCCTGCACCCAGAACCCTGACACCTGGCAGTGGCCCTTGGATCCAGTCTACCTCCCCCTTGCTTGATCCTCTGCCCTTCCTCCCCAGCCCTGTCCACTGTCCTGAGCCCCCTGCCCCAGCCCTGGCCCTTGCCCTCTCCATTCCCTGGCCTGCCTCCTCCCTTGAGCCTCTGGTGGCCCTTCTTGCTCCATGTGTCCCTTGGCTTTGACTGAAGGCCCCTCCCTTGGGTTGCTTCCCTGACCCCCTTGGCTTCCCTGCACCACAGTACCCTAGTACTGCCCGCCTGCCTGGCCCCACCCTTCTCTGCTCTCCTACACATGGGCCCTCCTCTAGGTCCCTAGTCAGGGTTCATTGCTGGGGTCCTGGCCCCTACCCACCCACACTCGTCCTCAGGCTTTTCAAGCTGTGCCCTCCTTTGGCCTTCCTGTCATCCCTGTCCCTACCAGAACCCTTTTCCTGATTCCTTTCCCAGGATGCTTACTCAGGCCAGGGGACTGAACCTGGCCTCTTTGGGAAATCTTAGCCCTACCCCTTGCCTGGGCCCTTTGGCCTCCCTCAGCCCGGGACCTGCTCCCCAACCCTTACACCTGGCAGTAGACCTGGGCTTTGAGACTTCCTTCCCCTGCGCCACTCACTCCCATTTCTTTTTTCCCTCCCCTCACCAGCCCTGTTCCTATTCAGGCAGCCCCCCCTGGCCCTCACACTTGACTCCTCATTCCTGGGCCTGGCTTCTTGCTTGAGCTTCGGGTTGCCCTTCTCAAGGACCCTGTCCCTGTCCCTTGATTTCATGCCCCATTTTGGGGGCCCCTCCTGTGCCTCCCCTCTGTTCCCTTTGTGCTGTGGTATCCTGGCATTGTCAGGACCTTCCCCTCCCCATGCTTCTCCCTAGCATAGGTACCTCCAATGGATCCTGGGTCCCCCCACTTCCAAACGCAAGTGCCCTCCTTTGGCCCTCCTTTGGCCCTCCTTTGGTCTTGGTTTCTCTCTGAGGATCTACTCATCTGGGGCAGAAGAGTGGAATTGGCTGGCCTCTGTGCCCTGAAGGCTCCCTATGGAAAACACGGCCCTGCCCCTCACCTGGGCTCCCTTCGCCGCCCAAACCTTGACAGCTGGCAGTGGACATGGGACTTGTGTTGACCTTGCCCTGCATGATCCCCTCCCTTCCCTCCCCTGTCCTCTTGCCTTGCATGATGCTGCCGCTACCATAACCCAGCCCTCCGTAACCCTAACCCTTCATGCTCTGGTCCCAGGACCTGGCTCCTTGCCTGAGCCCCTGACCACGTACCTCGTGTCGTGTGGTATCGCATGGCATGGCTTCCTGACGGGTCTGAACTGAGGGCCCCTTCTTGGGTCCCTTATTGCGCTCCCCTGGGTGCCCCTTGCTCTACCAGCTGTCTCATCCTCAGACAGCCCCTTCCTCCCATTCCCCATTGCCAATTCCCCTAGCACAGGTGTATACCCCTCCTTCTCCTCGGGTCCTTCATCCTGGGTCTGTCATGTCGGTTCCTTGACTGGGCTCCTTGCTTGGGTCCTGGCTCTCCCCCCTCTCCACACCCAATGTGACCCCTTGCCAAGCCCTCCTGTCATCCTCTTCCTGGCCCCCATCCCTTGCTAGGTCTGCTTGGCCAAGTCCCTGACCCTCGATTCTCATTTGGGCTAGGGCGCCACATGGGAAACAAAGCCCTGTCCCTCCCCTGGGCCCCTAGCTCTCCCTGGGCCCTTGGTCCTGCACCCAGAACCCTGAGACCTGGCAGTGGCCCTAGAATTCGAGCCTGCCCCACCCCCCGCTGGATCCCCTGCCTTCCATCCCAAGTCATGTCCACTGTCCTGAGCCTCCTGCCCCAGCCCCGGCCCTTGGCTCTCCATTCCCTGGCCTGCCTCTGTGCTTGAGCCTCTGGTGGCCCTTCTTGTTCCATGTGTACCTGGGCTTTGTCTGCAGGCCCCTTGCTGGGGCCGCTTCCCTGCTCCCCTTGGCTTCCCTGTACTACAGTACCCTAGTGCTGCCCCGCCTTCCCGGTCCTGCCCTTCCCTGCTCTCCCCTGGCATGGGCCCTCTTCTAGGTCCCTAACCTGGGCTCCTTTTTGGGGTCCTAGTCCCCATCCCACCCATACCTGTCCTCAGGCCCTTCAGGCTGTGCCCTCCTTCGGCCGTCCTGTCCTCCCTGTCCCTTCCAGGCCCCTCTTCCAGATCCCTTCCGAGGATACTCACCTGGGCCAGGGGACTGGACCTGGCCTCTTGGCTTTGTGGGCTTTCTTTGGGAAAACCTAGCTCTGCTCCTGGCCTTGGCTTTTGGCCTCCCTTAGCCCAGGTCCTGTTCCCAAACCCTGACGCCCAGCAGTGGACCTGGATCTTGAGCCTTCCTCCCCCTGTGCCACCCGCTCCACTTTCTCCCCTCCCTCCCCTCCCCAGACTTGTCAGTTTTCATGCACCCCGGCCCAGTCCCTGGCACCTTGCTCTCCATTCCTGGGCCTGGCTCCTTGCTGGAGCCCCTGGCTGCCCTTCTCGAGGACCCCGTCCCTGTCCCTTGATGTCAGGCCCCTTTTCCCAGGCCCCTTCTGTGCCTCCCATCTGTTCCCCTTGTGCTGTGATATCCTAGCACTGCCGGGACCCTCCAGTCCCCCTGCTTCTCTGTAGCTCTGGGCTCCTCGAATAGGTCCTGACTTCCCACAGACACCCCGCCACCTAGCAGGCCAGGTATCCCCTCACAGCGCCCTCTTTTGGCCCTCCTTTGGTCCAGGTCCATCTCTGAGGTTCTACTCACCTGGAGCAGAGGAGTGGAATTGACTGGCCTCTGTGCCCTGAATACTTCCTATGGGAAACACAGCCCTGCCCCTGGCCTGGGTCCCCTTTCCCTTGGAAACTTGACACCTGGCAGTGGAGGTGGGACTCTGGATAACCTATCCCTGAGCAATCCCCTCCCTTCCCTTCAGTGCCTTCTTGCCTTGCATTCTGCCCCTACCCCAATCCAGCCCTCCCTAAGCCTCACCTTTTGTGCTCCAGTTCCTTGGCTTGTCTGCTCCCACAAACCCCTGACCTCAATCCTCCTGTTACGTGTGTGTCAGGGGAGAGCTCCCCACTGCAACCAGAGTAGACAGGACTCCTCTCTCCAGGAGGGAGACCCCTCTAACCTAGTTGTTGGGGGGAGCTCCCCACGGCACCCAGGGTAGAGGGATTCCCCCCTCAAGGGGAGGGACCCCTCTAACCTGGGTATTAGGGGGAGTTCCCCACTGCACCAGGGTAGAGGGGACTCCCACTTCCAGGAGGGGAAGTGTCCCCTCTAATCTGGGTGTCTTTGGGAGCTCCCCACTGTACCCAGGGTAGAGGGGACACTCCCCCCTTTAGGGGAAAAGATTCCTCTCATCTGGGTATCAGAGGGAGCTCCCCACTGCACCCAGGGAAAGGTGCAGGAGGAAAATCTCCCCCTCCAGAGGGGGGGGTGCCCTCTAACCTGGGTGTCAGGGGTATCTCCTCACCCCACCCAGGGGAGAAGGGACTCTCCCCCCTCCAAAGGGGGGAGTTTCCCCTCTAACCTGGGGGTGTGGGGGAGCTCCCCACTGCACAAAAGGTAGAGGGGACTCACATCCTTCAGGGGGATTAGTCCCCTCTAACCTGTTTGTCGGGGAAAGCTCCCCACCACACCCAGGGTAGAGGGCACTCCCCCATTCAGGTGGGGAGAGACCCCTTTAACCTGGGTGGAGTGGGGAGCTCCCAACTGCACCCACGGTAGAGGAGACTTCCCCTCTCCAGGGGGGAGACACCCCTACAACCTAGGAGTCAGGGGGAGCTCCCAACCACACCCAAGGTAGAAGGAACACTCTAACCTGGGTGTCGGGGGAAGCTCCCTACCACAACCAGGGTATAGAAGACACTCCCCCACTCTGGGTGAGGGAGACCCCTCTGCCCTGGGTTTTGGAGGGAGCTCCCCACTGCACCCAGGGTAGAAGTGACTCCGTTCCCTCCAGAGGGGAGAAACCCCTTAACTTGGGGGTCCCGGGAGAGCCCCCCACCAAACCTAGGGTAGAGGGCTTTCTTTGGGAAAACGTAGCCCTACCCTTGCCTGGGCACTTTGTCCTACCTCACTCCGGGCCCTGCTTCTCAACCCTGACACCCGGCAGTGGACCTGGACCTTAAGACTTCCTTCCCCTGCGCCACCCATTCCCCTTTCTCCCCTCCTCAGCCCTGTCCCTTTTCAGGCAGCCCACCCTGGCCCTCCCATTTGGCTCTCCATTCCTGGGCTTGGCTTCTTCCTTGAGCCCCCAGCCTCACTTCTCAAGGACCCTTTCCTTGTTCCTTGATTTCAGGCCCCTTTTTCCAGCCCCCTCCTGTGCCTCCCCTCTGTTCCCCTTATTCTGTGGCATCCTGGAACTGCCTGGACCTTCCCTCCCCTTGCTTCTCCCTAGCCAGGGTTCTGAGATGCAGGGAATCCAAGGGGAGCTGGGAAGTGGCCCCAGTGAGGCCCACAGTTCAAGCCCAGGGAAGCATGGAGCAAGAAGGGCCCCCAGAGGCTCAAGAGAGGAGCCAGGCCAGGGAATGGAGAGCCAAGGGCCAGTGCTGGGCAGGGGGCTAAGTAGAGTGGACAGGGCTGGGGAGGGAGGTAAGGGGATCCACCAGGGGGGAGGCAGGCTCGTGACCCAGCACCACACCTGATGTCAGGTTCCAGATGCAGCCCCAGGGGCCCAGGGAGAGCAAGGGGCCAAGGCGATGGGCAGGGCTCTGTTTCCCATAAGGTGCCCTGGCACAGATGAGAATCAAGGGCCAGGGACCAGGCCAAGGGGGCCTGGCAAGGGACAGGGGCTAGGAGGAGTGTGATGGGAGGGCACAATGGGGGATCATAGTGGGTGTAGCGAGGGGCAAGAGCCAGGATCCAATCAAGGAGCCCAGGCAAGGGACCAGACCCACCAAAAGATATTAGGGACCCCAATGAGCAGGAGGCCCTTTTTCCCAGAAAAAGCACTAGGGGAAGGAGAGGAAAGGGCAGCACTAGGATGAAGAGACAGAAGGCTGCACAAAGGGAACAGAGGGGAGCACGCTAGGGGGCCAAAGCAAGGGGCGTCCAGGTGAGAGGTGACACAAAGAGACACCAGGCAAAGCAATGCAACACCAGGGACATGGTAAGGGGCTCATGCCCGCAGCAAGGCCTGGGGACTGTAGGGTGAAGGGTCAGGGTGAGGTGGGGCTGAGTTGGCTTAGGGGTAGCTTGCAAGGCTAGAGGGCAGGGGAGGGAAGGCAGGGGATCACCTAGGGCAAGGTCATTGTTAGGTCCACATCCACTGCCAGGTGTCAAGGTTGGTCAGCAAAGGGGATCCAGGCAAGGGGCCGGCCTGTGTTTCCCATAATGAGCCTTCTGGGCCCAGAGGCCAGCCAGTTCCACTCTTTTGCCCCAGGTGAGTAGATCCTCAGAGAGAGACCAGGACCAAAGGAGGGCCAAAGGAGGGCACTATGAGGGATACCTTTGGTCTTGGATTGGGGGGTTATCAGTGGGGAGCCAGCACCCATTGGAGGAGCCCAGGCTAGGGAGAAGCAGGGGGAGCTGAGGGTCCGGGATGCGCCAGGATACCACAGCACAAGGGGAATAGAGGGTGGCACAGAAGGGAATTCAAGCAAGGATTGAAATCAAGGGACAGAGACAGGGACACCGTCCTGGAAAAGGGCAGCTGGAGGCTCAAACAAGGAACGAGGCTCAGGAATGGAGAGCCCAGTGGGCTGGAAAGGTGAAGGAGGGTAGACATGGGAGTGGTAGCACTGGGGGAAGAAGTCTCAAGGCCCAAACCAGGGGAGAGCAGGGGAGGGCAGGGCCGAGCAGATGGGCAGCATTAGTGGACTGCAGTGCAGGGAAATCAAGGGGAGCAGGAAAGAGGCCCAAGCAAGAGGCCCGCATTCAATGCCCATGAATGCACTAGGCAATAAGGGCCTCCAGAGGCTCAAGCACAGAGCCAGGCCAGGGAATGGAGAGCCTAGGTCTGGGCTGGGGCTGGGGGCTCAGGACAGTGGATAGGGCTAGAGAGGGAAGGCAGGGGATCCAGCATGGGGGAGGCAGGCTCGAGGCCCAGGGACACTGCCAGGTATCAGGGTTCAGGGTGCAGGACCAAGGGCCCAGGGAGAGCAAGGGGCCCAGGCAAGGGGCAGGATTGTGTTTCCCATAAGCAAGGGCCCTGGCCCAGATGGGAATCCTGGGCCAGGGACCTGGCAAGGGATGGGGGCCAGGAGGAGGGGATGGGAGGGCTCAGGGCAGGGTCTCAGTCGGTGTGGAGAGGGGCGAGAGCCCGAGCAAGAAGCCAAGGCTAGGGACCAACCCGACCTAGGATGATGAGGGACCCAAGGAGCAGGGAGACCTCACGAGGGGAAAGCAGGGAAGAGGAGGAAGGGATGACGCAAGGATGAGGACTCAGCAGGCGGGTGGGCAGCATAAGGGGCACTGAGGGGAATGCGGTAAGGGCCCCAAGCAAGGGGCCCCCGGGTCTGACCCAACATGAAGCAACACCACGTGATGCCACGCGATACCATACAACTGGACGAATCCAGTCAGGGACCAGGCGAGGAGACAGGCCAGGAGACTGGAGTGCAAAGTGTCAGGATTAGGGAGAACTGGGTTGGGGTAGGGGCAGCATGCAAGGGACAAGGCAGGGGAGGGAAGGGAGGGGATCACACAGGCCAAGGTTGGCACAAGGCCCACAACCACTACTAGAATCAGTGTACAGGGAGCGAAGGGTGCCCAGGTGAGGAGCAGGGCTGTGTTTCCCATAAGGAGCCTTCAGGGCCCAGAGGCCAGCTAATTCCACTCCTCTGCCCCAGGTGAGTAGATCCTCAGATAAGGACCAGGACCAAAGGATGGCCAAAGGAGGGCACTGTGTGGGGAAACCCGGGTCCAGAAGCGGGGCAGGAGTTGCTGGGTGGGTGGGAGCCAGGACCCATTGGAGGAGCCCTGGCTAGGGAGGATCAGGGGGAGCAGAGGGTTCGGACTGTGCCAGGATACCACAGTACAAGGGGAACAGAGGGGCAGCACAGGAGAGGGTGCAAGCAAGGGGCCTGAAACCAATGGACAGGGACAGGAATAGGGTCCTCTAGAAGGGCAGCCAGAGGCTCAAGCAAGGAGTCAGACCCAGGATGGAAAGCCACATTCCAGAGACCTGGCAGGGCTTGGGAGAATAGGGAGGGGAGAGAGGGAAGAAGGTGGCATGGGGGGGAAGCCTCGAGGCCCAGGTCAAAGAGTAGGTGTCAGGGTTGGGGAGCAGGGACCAGGCTGAGGGAGGCAAAAGTTCCCAGGCAAGGGGCAGGGCTATGTTTTCCCAAAGGTAGCCTGCAGAGCCAAGAGGCCAGGTCAAGTCCCCTGGCCTGGGTGAGCATCCTGGGAAATGGATCAGGAAAGAGGGCCTAGCAGGGACAGGGACCACAAGAGAGCCAAACGATGGCACAGCATGAAGACCTGGAGGACGGGTGCTGGTGGGGTGGGGTCAGGACCACAACAAGGAATCCAGGCTAGGTTTCTAGAGGAGGTCCCTTGGCAGAATAGAGCAAGGAAGGGCAAGGTCAGGCTGGAGGGCGGCACTAGTGGACTGCAGTGCAGGGAAACCAAGGGGATTTGGAGAGCGGCCCAAGCAAGGGGCCCACAGTCAATGCCCAGGGACATGCTGGGCAATAAGGGCCACCAGAGGCTCAAGTGAGGAGCCAGGATAGGGAATGGGGAGCCAAGGGCCAGCGCTAGGGCAGGGGGCTCAGGACAGTGGACAGGGCTAGAGAGGAAAGGCAGGCAATCCAGCAGGGGTGGGGGCACCTCGAGTGCCAGCACCACTGCCAGGTATCAGGGTTCCGAGTGCAAGACCAAGAGCCCAGGGAGAACAAGGGGCCCAGGCGAGGGGCAGGACTTTGTTTCCATTAAGTTGCCTTGGCCTAGATTAAAATCAAAGGCCAGCAACGAGGCAAGGGGGCCCTACAAGGGACAAGGACCAGGCAGACGGCACAGGAGGGCATGGCACGGGATCCCAGTGGGTGAAGAGAGGGTAAGAGCCAGGACCCAAGTAAGGAAACCAGACAAGGGACTGACCCAACCAACAGAGGGTTAGAAACCCAAGGAGCAGGAATCCTGTGCTCCAGGGAAAGCATGAGGGGAAGGAGAGGAAGGGGCGATGCTAGGATGAGGAGACAGAGGGCAGCATAAAGGGCATGGTAGGGAACGAATTAGAGGGCCCAAGCAAGGGGCCTCAAGCCAAGGGCTCCTCAGTCAGACCTGACACCAAGTGGAATAGGGTCCTTGAGAAGGGCAGCCAGGGGCCACACGACACGAGGAACTCGGTCATGGGCTAAGGTGAGTGCCCAAACCCTGGAAACTGGAGCATGAAGGATCAGGTTTAGGGATGGGATGGTTGGGGTAGGGGCAGCATGCAAGGTTAGAGTCAGGGGATGGAAGGGAGGGGATTGAGCAGGTCAAGGTCAGCCCTAGACTCAAGTCCACTGCCAGGTGTCAAGGTTCCAGCTGAGAAGGGGGCCCAGGTGTGGGGCAGGGCTGTGTTTTCTACTTCGGCCAGCCAATTCCACTCCTCTGCCCCAGGTGAATAGATCCTCAGAGAGAGACTGGGACCAAAGGAAGGCATTGTAGGGGATCCCATCCTTCAGGATTTGGGAGGTGTCGGGGGAGCCAGGACCCATTAGAGGAGCCTAGGCCAGGGAGAAGCAGGGGGAGGGGAGGGTCCAGGCAGTTCCAGGATACCACAGCACAAGGGGAACAAAGGGGAAGCACAGGAGGGGGCTCGAAAATGGACCATGAAATCACAGGACAGGGACAGGGTCCTCAAGAAGGATGCTCAGAGGCTGCAGCAAGGAACCAGGCCCACGAATGGAGAGCCAAGTGCCTTGGCCCTGGCCAGAGTTGAATGAAAAGGGTCAGGGCTGGGAAGGAGAGAGAGGGAAGAAAGGGGAGTGGGTGGCACAGAGAAAAGAAGGGTAAAGGCCCAGGTCCACTGACGGGTGTCAGGGTTGAGGAGCAGGGCCCTGGGTGATGAACGCCAAAGGACCCAGAGAAGGGGCAGGGCTACATTTTGAAAAAGGGAGCCTGAAGTGACAAAAGGCCAAGTCCAGTCCCTTGGCTATGGTGAGCATCCTGGGAAAGGGATCAGGAAAAGGGGCCTGGCATGGACAGGTGTGACATGAGGGCTGAAGAAGTCACAGTGTGAAGGGCCGAGGACTTGTGTTGGTGGAGTGGGGGCCAGGATGCCAGAAAGGAGCCAAGGCTAGGGACCTAGAGGAGGGCCCAGGCCATGGGATAGCAGGGAAGGGGGGCCCAGGTAGTAGGGCGGCACTAGGGTTCTGCAGTGCAGGGAAGCCATGGGGAGCAGGGAAGTGGTGCAAGTGAGGGGTCCACATTCAAACCCAGTGAAGCATCGAGAAGGAAGGGACACCAGAAGCTCAAGTAAGGAGCCAGGCCAGAGAATGGAGAGCCAAGGTACAGGGCTGGGGCAGGGGGCTCAGGACAGTGGACAGGGCTGGGGAGGAGAGGGAGCGGATGCAGTAGGGGAGAGGCAGGCTCGAGTGCCACCACCATTGCCAGGTGTCAGGGTTCAAGTGCAGGACCTAGGGACCAGGGAGAGCAAAGGAACCAGGCGAGGGCCTGGGCTCTGTTTCTCATAAGGCGCCCTGGCCCAGATGAGATTCAAGGTTCAGAGACCTGGCCAAGGTGGTCTGGCAAAGGAGAAGGGCCAGGATGAGGGCGACGGGAGGGCATGGCACCGAGTTGCGTTGGGTGTGGAGAAGGGCAAGAGCCAGGACCCAAGGGAGGGACCCAGGCAAGGGATGGACCTGACCAATAGTGGATTAGAGACCCAAGCAGGAGGAGGCCCATGCTCCAGGGGAAAGCAAGAGAGGAAGGAGATGAAGGGGCAGTGCTAGGATAGGAGACACAGGCAGAGCAAAGGGCAAGGAGGGGAGTGTGCTAGGGGGCCCAATCAAGGGGCCCCCAGGTCAGACTAACACCAAGAGATGCCACGTGAAGCCACGCAACAGAAGGAACGCGGTCAGGGTCTGAGGTGAGCAGCCAGGCCCGGGAACAGGAGCATGAACGGTCAGGGTTAGGGAGGGCTAGGTTGGGGTAGGGGGAGCATGCAATGCTAGAGGGTAGGGGAAGGAAGGGAGGGTATCACACAGGGCAAGGTTGGCGCTAGGCCCAATTTCACTGCCAGGTGTCAGGGTTCCAGTGGCCAAGGGGGCCCAGGAGTGGGACAGGGTTGTATCTCCCATAGGGAGTCTTCAGGATGCAGAATCCAGCCAATTCCAGTCCTCTGCCCCAAGTGAGTAGATCCTCAGAGAGAGACCAGACCAAAGGAGGTCCAAAGGAGGGCACTGTGAATGGATGTTTTGCTTCTGGAATTGGGGAGTGGTCATGGGGAGTCAGGACTGATTAGAGAACCCAGGCTAGAGAGAAGCAGGGGGAAGGGAGGGTCCCTAAAGTGCCAGGACAATACAGTACAAGGGGAACTGAGGGGAGACACAGTGATGACTTGAAAATGGAGCCTGAAATCAAGAGACAGGGTAAAGTCCTCCAGAAGTACAGTCGGATGCTCCAGCAAGGAACCAGGCCCAGGAATGGAGAGCCAAGTGGCTTGGCACTGGCCAGGGTTGCACGAAAATGGACAGGGCTGGGAAGGGGAGGGAGGGGAGGTGATTGGGTGGCACAGGGATTGGAGGGCTCAAGGCCCAGGTCCACTGCTGGGTTTCAGAGTTGGGGAGCAGGGCCCAGGCTGAGGGAGGCCAAAGGGCCCAGACAAGCGGTAGGGCTACATTTTCCCAAAGGGAGGCTGCAGGGACAAAAACCAGGTCCAGTTCCCTGGGCCTGGTGAGAATCCAGGAAAAAGGATCAGGAAAGGGGGACTGGCAGGGACAGGGACAACAGGAGGGCCAAAGAAAGGCACAGCGTGAAGGGCCGGAGGACCAGTGTTGGTGGGGAAGCAACCAGGACCCCAGAAAGAAACCCAGGCTAGGGACCTAGAGCAGGGTCCAGGCCAGGAGAGAGCAGGGAAGGGCAGGGCCAGGAAGGAGGATGGCACTAGGGTTCTGCAGTGCAGGGAAGCCAAGGGGAACAGGGAAGCAGCTCAAGCAAGGGGCCCGCAGTCCAAGCCCAGGGACGCACAGAGCAAGAAGGTCCACCAGATGGTGAAGCGAAGAGCCAGGCCAGGGAATGGAGAGCTAAGGACCAAGGCTGGGGCAGGGGGCTCAGGACAGTGGACAGGGCTGGGGAGGGAAGGCTGTGGATCCAGTAGGGGGCAGGCTAGGCTCGAATCCTAGTGCCACTGCCAGGTGTTATGGTTCTGGGTGCAGGACCAAGGGCCCAGGGAGAGCAAGGGGCCCACCTGAGGGGCAGACCTCTGTTTCCCACTAGATGCCCTGGCTCAGATGAGAATCAAGGGCCAGGGACCAGGTCAAGGGGGCCTGGCAAGGGACAAGTTCTGGGAGGATGGTGATGGGAAGGCATGGCACAGGGTCGCAGTGGATTTGGAGAGGGGAAAGAGCCAGGACCCAAGCAAGAATTCCAGGCAAGGGACCAGCCCACCCAAAAGAGGATTAGGAACCCAAGGAATAGGAGGCCTGCTCTCCGGGGAAAGCTCTAGGGGAAGGAGAGGAAGGGGCGGTGCTAGGATGAGGAGATAGAGGGCAGCACAAAGGGCAAGGAGGGGAGTTCACTAAGGAGCCCAAGCAAGGGACCCCCCAGGTCAGACTCAACAACAAGAGACCCCACGGGAAGCCATGGGACACAAGGAAAGTGATCAGGGGCTCAGGTAAGCAGCCAGGCCCGGGGATTAGAGTGCGTAACATCAGGGTTAGAAGGGCTGGGTTGGGGTAGGGGCAGCAGGCAAGGCTAGAGGGCAGGGATGGAAGGGAGGGGATTGGGCAGGACAAGCTTGGCACTAGAGCTTCAGTGGGCAGAGGCCAGTCAATTCCACTCCTCTGCCCCAGATGTGTAGATCCTCAAAGAGGAACCTGGCCCAAAGGAGGGCCAAAGGAGGGCACTATGAGGGGACACCTTGTGCCAGATTGTGGGGGTCTGTGGGGATCCAGGACCCATTCTTAGAGCCCAGGCTAGGGAGAAGCAGTGGGAGGGGAGAGTCCGGGTAATGCCAGGATACCACAGTACTGTTGTAGGGTCAAATGAGGCAAGGCACCAAACATAGCAGGAAACAGTTTTATTTGGCTGCAGCCAGGTTCAGAGGGCACAGGTTTTGCTGTAATCAATTAATCCCCTGAACCCCGATTTCAGGCAGTTTCAGAATTTTATACCCAGCATGTAAGGGGAGGGGTCAGAAGTTCACAGTCTGCAGAATTCAACATCCACATAAAAGCATCTTTTTCTTTCACTGTTTTGGGCAAGTTAACTCTTCAAGGACAACTTCTGAGAAGGGGAGAGCTTCTTTTCCCCATTTTCCTCTTCCTGCCAGTTGTTACCATGGAGCCCAATTGGTAACATATCTTAAAAATGTAGGCATCTCTGTGAAGCCCAGCTCAAGGCCAATGGCCTTGTTTGCACATTTCTACAAACTACTATACTGGATATGTTTGTGAAAAACTAGCAAGGGGGTGCCTAGCACCTGGAATGCTGGTATCTTCTCAGCCAGTGGCCAAGTAAAATAAGGCAACACGATAATAGGATGTTTATCTACATTGAACTCTTTTGCAGAGACTCTTTTGTGGACAGTCCTAAAATCAGCCATGGTGAAGATTTCTGGAGAAGCCCAGTTCAGACTTTTCTGTGGAGAAAGGGGGTGCCACTTCAATTCCCCCTTTAATCATGCTCCCCATAATTTATTCCTTTAAATTTAAGAGCATCATTACCATTATATTGGCTTAAAGCTTTATATAATGTCAAAACCTTAGTTGTTGTCATCCTTTTAACAGCAGCTTCTATAGTGGACCCATGAGTTTTAATGCAGTGGAGCCAAATATGAGAGCAATAAACAGGTTAACTGCAGAACTCACTATACCAATTAAGCTTTTATATCTACCAAGAGTTGACAACCATCTCCCAAGAGCGTGTTTGGGACCCAAAGTTTAATACCCTTCTAGGTATGAACTAGTACATATGCTAATTTGCTAATTCGCTGCACCAAACGATAGTTACATAGTCCAGGCAAGTTCTGCAAGCAGTTCAAAGCAGAGGAATCTATCAATATGTCCATTTCCTCCCAAAATCCGTTTCCTCCCAAAGTAAGTTGACTCTTTGATTGAGCATTACTTGTTGAGTTCTTCACCGGCACTGGGATGGAGATAGGAATTCTGGCAATGATGCTAAAGAGACATTATCCTGAAAAGAATTATTAAATATAATGAAAAGGAAAGGTGAAAGTAAACAAACAGATCTGTTAACCTACTTTAAAAACAATCCTTAACAGCTTTTTACCTAATTTAAATTAGTAAACAAACAGATCTGTTAACCACCTTTAAAAACAATCCTTAACAGCTGTTTACATAATTTAAATTAAACCATTTAAATCACGTGAATAAAAAAAATAATAATAATTCGGATCCATTTTTTCATGAGCGCTCCTCATATAAGAAATATGGACATACGCACATACAGACATACAACACAAAACACAAGAGTGTACTCAAATGTACAACACATAAGAAAATAGTAAAGGCCTTGTAGCTTTACCTAGGTGAAATCTCCATTGCAATGTTTAAAAACTCCACAGTCAAAAAATAAAACTGATCAGAAAAACATTAACCTAGGTTTGTATGAGCTCAAAAAATAAAAATAGAACTTCATGTTATGGGGAAAAGCAATAATAAAATAGCTATTGAAAAAAGCATCCTGGTTAATCACTGTCGCAGATGTAAGAATGGCCAAGCTGGAGTTCTGGATATCAGCTGTTATGGATTTGAGTCAAATCATCTTCTTTTCCATTTGTAGAAATTGTTTTAGTTAATCTCTCTGAAATCCAAATCGGCTGCTGTTCTCCCTGTGGAAACACACAAACAAAACCCCGACTCCAGACAATCACTGGGTCAGGACCTTTCCATTGTCCTGTTAGAATATCTTTCCAAAGTACGTTAGGCTTATGTACATTTTTTGGATACATATGTCTTTCCGCAGCACTAAGTCCTGATGAATCCAAATTTTAAAAGTTTAGAGTAAAAAGCGTTATTTTAAGTTTATCTTTGGGGGATATATACCCCTTTCCAATTCCCTCTTTTTGCTTTAATAAGTATATGTCTGTATCTAATAGTTGTCAAGCTTTTTGCATTTTTCTATCTGAAATACCTTACTTGACATTTTCAACCATTTTTTATCTTATTTCTATCTTCTAGTTTTTTTCCCCCCTAAGGTTTGTACATTCACCCTTAGTTGCTTTTTTTTTCCTCTTAGTTTTCTTGTTTCCTATTTTGTGGGTTTAAAATTATTGTCTTCCTACATCTTTTCTATCTTCCTATATCTTTTTTTATCTTTCTACATCTTCTCTCTTTTTTTACCTTTCTGTACTTTTGTCTTTAAAGTTTTTCACTTTAAATTTTTAATCTTCTTTATCTAAATATCTTTTATCCTATTATCTTCCCATTTTTTTTAAGTAATGCCTTTAAGATTAACTAGGCTTCGAATGATGCAATAAAGCAATCTTTTTTCCGCCATGAAGGTATCTCGACCACCTTCAATTTAACCTTTTAAAGCCTTTTAATTATCATCTATACTGTACTTTTAAATGTACTTTTTCACCACCTACAACTTCACTCTTTTAAACGAGGCTTAGATTCTGATTAAATCGCTTTAATGTTAGTTTATATGGCTGCCCTTCAACCAAAGGCTTTTTTTTTTAACTCCATTGAGAAGCTTTGTCTCAATCTGCCATGTACAAATACCTTTTTCTTCTTTCTTCCTTTCTCAAGCTTTTAAAGTAAGTCTAGTTTCCTCAAAATCTTTTTAAATGGCATTTTAGAACTTTTTACTTTACCACACAGAGATTATCTCATCTAGAAACATTTCTTTTTCCTTTAACCTTTTATATTAATATATTTCCACATCTTGAATCTTTCTCTCTTTTTTAACCGTTAACCCTTTTTATAAATTCACATTTTGAAACAACTCTTATAAAATTTCTGATTTAGACAAATTACTCCACTTTAATAAGATGAAAGACTTTCATGTTTTTTATGATACTATAATACTATAATTGAAACCCAACTGAAAATTTTTCTACTCTTTGTATATAAATTACACATGATAGAATCTTAACACTTAGTAACCTTGTTTTAGCAAAGACACAGACACAAAGCAATATTAAACATTTTTCCATTTACCAATTTATGAAAGCACACATAATGTTTAAATATATTACCTTATGGAACTTAATAAGTAAAGAGTACTTGATTTTATATTTAGTGGTTGATATTTTAACACTTCAGCTTTGTAAATTAATCAGATGTCTGTAAAAACCAAGATCTTAGACAAATGTAGTAAACAGAACTAGCCATCTCTTTCTTGTTGAAGAAAAATCTTTCTACAGGATACCATGATGGTCCCATTGATATACTTAATAACTCGTCTTTAAAAAGCCATGGGCTACATTTTTGTATTGTATCAACATATGCCCTAATTGTTCTTGGTCTCACTGGGGTGCCTCCTTCCTCTAACAATTTCTCTTGCTCGGAGGCGAATAACTTCAAACCTTGAGTCAACCATTTTCCCTGGTTTGCCTGAGAAAGTTCTAGGAACAGGCAACTTAAAATAAAAACAAAATAAATCAAAACAAGAGCATATTGTTTTTTGAATTGGTCACCCATTCTTTCGCTCTTCCTCAAGGGTGAGAAATTTCACTTACCTCCAGGCTTCAGAAGTTCCCCGTACGGGCCACCAAATGCCGCAGTCTGGCTGGGCACAAATGCCGCAGTCTGGCTGGGCACACAATCACGAGCCACCACACAGCTTGTAGATTCAAACAGCAACTCTTTATTCCCGAACTCACACCAGCCGTCTACAATCACGTTCTGGGGAAATCCACGTTCTCTGCCCAAAATCCACCTCCACTGGGCTTCTTCTTTTTTTTTTTTTTTTTTTTTTAATTTTTTATTGTGGGTTGTTCAAAACATTACAAATTTCTTGACATATCATATTCCACACTTTGATTCAAGTGGGTTATGAACTCCCACCTTCACCCCATACACAAATTGCAGATTCACATCAGTTACACATCCATTGATTTACAAATTGCCATACTAGTGTCTGTTGTGCTCCGCTGCCTTTCCCATCATCCACCCTCCCCCCTCCCCACCTCTCCCCTCCCCTCCCCTCCTCTCTCTCTACCCCCTCCACTGTATAACCCTGAGGGTCTCCTTCCATTACTGTGCAATTTCCCTTCTCTCTCCCTTTCCCTCCCACCTCTCATCCCTGTTAAATGTTAATCTTCTTCTCCTGTTCTTCGTCCCTACTCTGTTCTTAGTTACTTTCCTTATATCAAAGAAGACATTTGGCATTTGTTTTTTAGGGATTGGCTAGCTTCACTTAGCATAATCTGCTTTAATGCCATCCATTTCCCTGTAAATTCTATGATTTTGTCATTTTTTAATGCAGAGTAATACTCCATTGTGTATAAATGCCACATTTTTTTATCCATTCGTCTATTGAAGGGCATCTAGGTTGGTTCCACAGTTTTGCTATTGTGAACTGTGCTGCTATGAACATCGATGTAGCAGTGTCCCTGTAGCATGCTCTTTTTAGGTCTTTAGGGAATAGACCAAGAAGGGGAATAGCTGGGTCAAATGGTGGCTCCATTCCCAGCTTTCCAAGAAATCTCCATACTGCTTTCCAAATTGGCTGCACCAATCTGCAGTCCCACCAGCAATGTACAAGTGTACCCTTTTCCCCACATCCTCGCCAGCACTTGTTGTTGTTTGACTTCATAATGGCTGCCAATCTTACTGGAGTGAGATGGTATCTTAGGGTGGTTTTGATTTGCATTTCTCTGACAGCTAGAGATGTTGAGCATTTTTTCATGTACTTGTTGATTGACTGTATGTCCTCCTCTGAGAAGTGTCTGTTCAGGTCCTTGGCCCATTTGTTGATTGGGTTGTTTGTTCTCTTATTGTCTAATTTTTTGAGTTCTTTGTATACTCTGGATATTAGGGCTCTATCTGAAGTGTGAGGAGTAAAGATTTGTTCCCAGGATGTAGGCTCCCTATTTACTTCTCTTATTGTTTCTTTTGCTGAGAAAAAACTTTTTAGTTTGAGTAAGTCCCATTTGTTGATTCTAGTTATTAACTTTTGTGCTATGGGTGTCCTATTGAGGAATTTGGAGCCCGGCCCCACCGAATGTAGATCGTAGCCAACTTTTTCTTCTATCAGACGGCGTGTCTCTGATTTGATATCAAGCTCCTTGATCCATTTTGAATTCACTTTTGTGCATGGTGAAAGAAAGGGATTCAGTTTCATTTTGTTGCATATGGATTTCCAGTTTTCCCAGCACCATTTGTTGAAGATGCTATCCTTCCTCCATTGCATGCTTTTAGCCCCTTTATCAAATATAAGATAGTTGTAGTTTTGTGGATTGGTTTATGTGTCCTCTATTCTGTACCATTGGTCCACCCGCCTGTTTTGGTACCAGTACCATGCTGTTTTTGTTACTATTGCTCTGTAGTATAGTTTGAAGTCTGGTATCGCTATACCGCCTGATTCACACTTCTTGCTTAGCATTGTTTTTGCTATTCTGGGTCTATTATTTTTCCATATGAATTTTATGATTGCTTTCTCTATTTCTACAAGAAATGCCGTTGGGATTTTGATTGGCATTGCATTAAACCTATAGAGAACTTTTGGTAATATCGCCATTTTGATGATGTTAGTTCTGCCTATCCATGAACAGGGTATATTTTCCATCTTCTAAGATCTTCTTCTATTTCTCTCTTTAGGGTTCTGTAGTTTTCATTGTATAAGTCTTTCACCTCTTTTGTTAGGTTGATTCCCAAGTATTTTATTTTTTTTGAAGATATTTTGAATGGAGTGGTTGTCCTCATTTCCATTTCAGAGGATTTGTCGCTGATATACAGGAATGCCTTTGATTTATGCGTGTTGATTTTAAATCCTGCCACTTTGCTGAATTCATTTATTAGCTCCAATAGTTTCTTTGTAGAGCCTTTTGGGTCTGCTAGATATAGAATCATATCATCTGCAAATAGTGATAATTTAATTTCTTCTTTTCCTATTTTGATGCCTTTAATTTCTTTCGTCTGTCTAATTGCTCTGGCCAGTGTTTCGAGAACTATGTTGAAGAGAAGTGGAGAGAGAGGGCATCCCTGTCTTGTTCCAGATTTTAGAGGGAATGCCTTCAGTTTTTCTCCATTCAGAATGATGCTAGCCTGAGGCTTAGCATAGATTGCTTTTACAATATTGAGGTATGTTCCTGTTATCCCTAGTTTTTCTAGAGTTTTGAACATAAAGGGATGCTGTACTTTGTCGAATGCTTTTTCCGCATCTATCGAGATGATCATATGGTTCTTATTTTTAAGTCTATTGATGTGGTGAATAACATTTATTGATTTCCGTATATTGAACCAGCCTTGCATCCCAGGGATGAATCCTACTTGATCATGGTGTACAATTTTTTTGATATGTTTTTGTATCCGATTCGCCAGAATTTTATTGAGGATTTTTGCATCTAGGTTCATTAGAGATATTGGTCTGTAGTTTTCTTTCTTTGAAGTGTCTTTGTCTGGTTTAGGTATCAGGGTGATGTTGGCCTCATAGAATGAATTTGGAAGTTCTCCCTCCTTTTCTATTTCCTGAAGTAGCTTGAAAAGTATTGGTATTAGTTCTTCTTTAAAGGTTTTGTAAAATTCTGCTGTATACCCATCCGGACCTGGGCTTTTCTTAGTTGGTAGTCTTTTTATGGTTCCTTCTATTTCCTCAATTGATATTGGTCTGTTTAGGTTGTATATATCCTCCTGACTCAATCTGGGCAGATCATATGACTTAAGAAATTTATCGATGCCTTCACTATCTTCTAATTTATTGGAGTATAAGGATTCAAAATAGTTTTTGATTATCTTCTGTATTTCTGAAGTGTCTGTTGTGATATTGCCTTTTTCATCCCGTATGCTAGTAATTTGAGTTCTCTCTCTTCTTCTCTTCGCTAGCATCGCTAAGGGTCTGTCGATTTTGTTTATTTTTTCAAAGAACCAACTTTTCGTTTTGTCAATTTTTTCAATTGTTTCTTTTGTTTCGATTTCATTAATTTCAGCTCTGATTTTAATTATTTCTTGCCTTCTACTTCTTTTGCTGTTGTTTTGCTCTTCTTTTTCAAGGATTTTGAGATGAAGTATGAGATCATTTATCTGTTGGTTTTTTCTTTTTTTAAGGAATGAACTCCAAGCAATGAATTTTCCTCTTAGAACTGCTTTCAATGTGTCCCATAGATTCCGATATGTTGTGTCTGTGTTTTCATTTATCTCTAAGAATTTTTTAATTTCCTCCTTGATGTCTTCTATAACCCATTGATCATTCAGTAATCTATTGTTCATTCTCCAATTGATGTATGCTTTTTCCTTCCTTCTTTTATCATTGATTTTCAGTTTCATTCCATTATGATCAGATAAGATGCATGGTATTATCTCTACTCCTTTATATTGTCTAAGAGTTGCCCTGTGACATAATATATGATCTATTTTTGAGAAGGATCCATGTGCTGCTGAGAAAAATGTGTAACTGCTTGATGTTGGGTGGTATACTCTATATATGTCAATTAGGTCTAGGTTATTAATAGTGTTATTGAATTCTATAGTTACCTTATTCAACTTTTGTTTGGAAGATCTGTCCAGTGGCGAGAGAGGTGTGTTGAAGTCTCCCATGATTATGGTGTGGTGGTCTATTAGAGTCTTGAACTTGAGAAGAGTTTGTTTGACGAACATAGCTGCACCATTGTTTGGGGCATAAATATTTATGATTGTTATGTCTTGTTGGTGTATGGTTCCCTTAAGCAGTATGTAGTGTCCCTCTTTATGTCTTTTGACTAACTTTGGCTTGAAATCTATTTTATTTGATATGAGTATGGACACGCCTGCTTGTTTCCAAATTCCATATGAGTGATATGATTTTTTCCAACCTTTCACTTTCAGCCTATGTATGTCTTTTCCTATCAAATGCGTCTCCTGTAGGCAGCATATTGTTGGGTCTTGTTTTGTGATCCATTCTACTAGCCTGTGTCTCTTAATTGGTGAGTTTAAGCCATTAACATTTAGGGTTATTATTGAGATATGGGTTGTTCTTCCAGCCATATTTGTTTATTTCTGTTACTAAACATTGTTTGTTTTCCTCTTTGATTATTCCCCCCCCCTTTACTGTCCTACCTCCCACTGTTGGTTTTCATTGTTATGTTCCATTTCCTCTTCCTGTAATGCTTTGGCGAGGATGTTTTGAAGAGATGGTTTTCTAGCTGCGAATTCTTTAAACTTTTGTTTATCGTGGAAGGTTTTAATTTCATTCTCCATCCTGAAGCTTAATTTGGCTGGATACACAATTCTTGGTTGGAACCCATTTTCTTTCAGTGTTTGAAATATGTTATTCCCGGATCTTCTAGCTTTCAGAGTCTGTGTTGAAAGATCAGCTGTTATCCTGATTGGCTTACCCCTAAATGTAATCTGCTTCCTTTCTCTTGTAGCTTTTAAAATTCTCTCCTTATTCTGTATGTTGGGCATGTTCATTATAATGTGTCTAGGTGTGGATCGCTTATGATTTTGCACATTCGGCGTCCTGTAGGCTTCTAAGATTTGGGATTCTGTCTCATTCTTCAAGTCTGGGAAGTTTTCTCGTATTATTTCATTGAATAGACTGCTCATTCCTTTGGTTTGGAGCTCTGTACCTTCCTGTATCCCAATGACTCTTAAGTTTGGTCTCTTAATGTTATCCCATATTTCTTGGATGTTCTGCTCATGGTTTCTTAACAGTCTTGCTGAGCTGTCTATGTTCTTTTCCAGTTGAAATACTTTGTCTTCATTGTCTGATGTTCTATCTTCTAAGTGTTCTACTCTGCTGGTAGTATTCTCCATTGAGTTTTTAAGTTGGTTTATTGCTTCCTGCATTTCTAGGATTTCTGATTGCTTGTTTTTTATAACCTCTATCTCCCTGTATAGTTGATCCTTTGCTTCCTGGATTTGTTTGCGTAATTCGTTGTCGAAGTGATCTTTCATTGTCTGATTTTGCTGTTTAATGTCTTCCTTGATACTCCAGATCATCTGAAGCATGTATATCCTGAATTCTTTATCTGACATTCCATCTGCTGCAGCTGTTACCTCTTCTAAAGTTGCGTTGACCTGCATTGCTTGTGGTCCTTTCTTTCCTTGTCTTTTCATACTGCTTGCGTATCTTTCCTGCAGGTGCGGGCGGCGGCTCTGCTCTCTCCTTATTCCAATTGGGGTGTCGTGGCTACCACGCCAGCAGGTCACTGGGCCTGTTCTGGGAGCTGGTGGCGGCTCTGTTCTGCCCCTACTCCAATTGGGGTGACGAGTGTACCACGCCGGCAGGCCACCGGGCCTGATCCGCCGGTCGGTTGCAGGTTTGCCTACCCTGCAGGCGCGGGCGGCAGCTCTTCTCTGCCCCTACTCCAAATGGGGTGACGTGTCTGTCGTACCAGCAGGCCACTGGGCCTGTCCCACTGGTCGGTCGCAGATCTGCCCACCTTTTGGGCACGGGTGGAGGCTCTGCTCTGCCCCTACTCCAATTCGGGTGTCGTGTCTACCCCGCCTGCAGGACGCTGGGCCTGTTCCTGGCAAGGGAGGCGACTCTGCTCTGTCACTACTCCAATTAGGGTGGTGTTTGTACCACGCCGGCAGGCTCCTGGGCCTGATCCGCCGGTCTGTTGTAGGTCTGCCTACCTTGAAGGCACGGGCGGCGGATCTGCCCTGCCCCTCCTACCACGCCTGCGGACCCCTGGGCCTGATCTGCAGGTTGATCACTGGTCTGCTCACCCTGCGGGCACGGGTGGCGGTTCCGCTCCGCCCCCACTCCAATTGGGGTCACGTGACCACCACACCGGCAGGGCCTGATCCGGGCGTGGGAGAAGGATCTGCTCTGCCCCTACTCCAGTTGGGGTGACGTGTGTACCACACTGGCAGGCCACTGGGCCTGACCCGCCAGGCTGTCACAGGTCTGTTTACCTTGCAAGCGCGAAGGGTGGCTCTGCCCTGCCCCTCCTACCACGCTCATGTACTACTGGGTTGTGGGTCTGCCCACCTGGCGGGTGTGGGTGGCGGCTCCGCTCCACCCCCTCTCCAATTGGGGTCACGCGGTCACCACGCTGGCGAGCCGCTGGGCCTGCTCCGGGGGCTGGCGGTGGCCCGGCTCCTTCCCTCTGGCTCAAGGACAAATTGAGGAGACTCAGGTGACTGAGCCTCACCCCCCTTACCAGGAGACCAGCTGCTTATGTCACCGCTGGTATTGATGAAGATCTCTCCTCCACCGCTTTCTGCTGACATCAGATCTCTGCCATGTTGGTATCCTATGCGAATGGCAGCATTTCGTTCCCCTTGCCGGGCAACCCAAGCAACGGGTGAGTCCTGACCGGCCCTCAGCAGGACCCGGACCGAGATGCAGTTTCCGCGGGCTCCTAGCCCCGGTCCAGGGAAGTTCCGGGAGCCGGAACTCGGCCGCTCCGTGCTCGGTGTAAGCTCCTATAAGTGTAAGCTCCAAGAAGCAGTCCCCGCGGGCTCAGTTCCGGGAGCTGGAATTCGGCTTCTTAGTGCTTGGTGTTTGCTCTGATAGTAGCAGGGTCCAAGAAGCAGCCTCTGCAGACTCCGCAGCCCTGAGCCAGGGCGGTTCCGGGACGGTTCCGGGAGCCGGACTCCACTGGGCTTCTATCTCCAAAATATACTGTCTAAATCCCGTGAGAACTCAAGGGGAACTCAGGCAGCAGGATACGCCCTATTCCCAGCAGGAATAATCTTAAACCTTAAACCTGGAACCTAAACTGGGAACGCCCTAAACACGATTATCTTAAAACCGGGAACACCCTAATCTGCCTTGGTCCTTGAGCAAGGTCACGTACATTCAATGTCACTGCAACATGGGGTACGCTGGCAAGGAAATTGTCATACCTACTTGGCTAATGGCTCCCAGCACTAATTCTCTTGTGTTGTTGGTGATATTCTTAATTATTTGTCTATTATCATCCATTTGGATGCAACAGTCTGAGCTGTTGAACTCTCCACATATTTCTCTTTCTTCAGCCAGTAAGTAATCTAATGCCAAGTGGTTTTGATAGTTAGCCATTCGCATTGGGTATGTTGTGTGGCTGGGAGGTCAAAGGCTGTGGCAGTCTGATTAATAATAATTTCTAGTATAGCTTGGAAGTGAATAATTCTATTTAACATGTAAACAGGAGTTCTATAACCCCAACTGCCATTTTGTGCCAGGATAGCAGGACCATAAGTGGCAATAATCTTCTGGGGTGACCAGTTATCTTCAGCCCAAGATTGGTGACCTCGTAAATCAAGTTTCTTCCCAATGGACCTCTTTTGTCTTTCCAAACAGTCATCCATCTATTGAATTCCTCTGGAAGGACAGGTCCTAAATATATGTTTTACCACTCTTGGTTATAGTGGATTGTCTTGACATATGGTTCACTTGATCTCCATGGTTGGAATAGGAGTAGAACAGAACCCCTTAAGGTTATCAAAGGAAACCAAACTAAATAATAGACTAATGTTTTCGTTAGCATAGGTTAAAAAGCATAAATTAACAAAGCCAAACTAATAACACAAAACAAATCCTAGAAAATTTATATAAGCAAGATAAAAAGAATAAATTATTTTTTTTACCCAGTGTCAAGTCAGTAGGAGTTACTGTTATCAAACCAGTAGCAAAAACCAGAGAATTATATATATATATATATATATATATATATATATATATATATATATATATATATATATATATGGCGTGGCAATGCATTATAGTATAACAACTATCTTAGAGGTTGAAAGAGTTCATTGGTCCTGGTGGAAAGTTTATCTTTCACTGTGCATTGATCAGTCATTCCCTCCCATGTGGCTGAAGCGGGGCCTTAGTGTCCTCAAGCTTCGGCTGTGCATACACCAGTCAGCTTCCAGAGTGACTGGAGCAGGAACGTTGTCCTTCTGACCCTCAGGTTTCTCAGGTGCTCATTTTTTTCCCTAGACAGTCAGCTTCAAGGGTGTAGCTGCATCCGGAGTGCTCACCCAGTCTGCAGCTGCAGGCTTGAGTCTGGTGTAGTCAATCCAGGGACCTATGTCTACAAACTTGACTGCAATTGGGGTGGATAAAATAACAGGAAAAGGGCCCTTCCAAAGAAGTGTAGGTGTTTGAATATTCCATTCTTTGACCCAGAATCAATCTCTAGGCTTGAAGGAGTGTGCACCTGTGGTCAAATTTAGTGGCAATCTTTCTCTAACCCTTTGGTTGAAAACCTGTAAAGTTTTCCCTAAGGTCTGAAGCTGTTATCTCAGGGTGACTTCTCCTATCTCCCTAAAGTCTCCCAATGGTCCCCTAATAAGAGGGGGGCCTCAAGAACATTATCTTATAAGGAGAGGATCCAGTACTCCTAGGGTAAGTGGATCTAATCCTCAACAGTGTAATAGGGAGAAGTTCATCACAATGTAAGTGAGTCTCCTGACACAGCTTACCCAATTGAGACTTAAAGTCCTGTTCATCCTTTGAACTTTACCAGAACTCTGCAGCCAATAGGCAGTATATAACTTCCATCTGATGTTTAAACTCTTGGTCAGTAATCATATCACCTCTGCCCAAAAGCTGGCCCATTGTCTGAGCCAATAGTTATTGGGATACCAACTCTGGGAATCATTTCCCAGAGAAGCATCCTGGTTATCTCCCTAGCCTTTTCAGGGTGGGTGGGAAAGACTTCCTTCCAACCAGTCAAAGTAGGAAAAAACCCAAGTTACTTATAGCCCCCTGAGCATGGTAGTTCAGTGAAGTCTACTTGGAAGTAAACTTTCAAAAGGTGCTCCTCCTATAGTTTGGATTCCTGGTGGGAGCTCTGGCCCCTGACAAGGATTGTTGTGAGCACAAACCTCACATTGTTTTCAGATCATCCAGGTGATGTTTGTGAGCCAGGGGACATAGAAATGTTGACTCAGAACTGTCTTAAGTGTTGTATGTATGATGTGTTCTCCTGTGGAACTGTTTGATAAAGGCTGGGGCTAGAATCTCTGGGATGGCTATACCAGCCATCAGAAAATCTCCATCATCCTCCTGGGAGAAAATTTTCTTTTTCAGTCGTAAACCATTGACTTTCATGTTGGGAGTACATTGGCTCCCATTCTGTTAAATAGTCAGCCAGACAGAAGGGCAGCATTTAAACTGGGGACTGGATTTTCTTCTCATTTCTTGCAGACAGCTAACCTGGCCTCTCTGTCAGCTCTCAAGTTGCCCTGAGAAACCACAGTATTTCTCTTTCGATCACCTTGGCAATATATAATCACAACCTTTCTGGGAGCCCACAGTGCATCCAAAAGTTTAAGAATTTCTTGCCCATACATCATGCCTTTTTTTTTCTCCTGAGTTAATTAGCCCCTTTTCCTTACATAAGGCCCTATGTACATGATGGGGAGCGAATGCATATTTTGAATCTATGTAAATATCCACACAGACTCCTGCTGTCAACTGAGGTGCTTGAGTCAAAGCAATAAGTTTTGCTTTGTGTGCTGAAGTTTCCTGAGGCAGAGGTTCTGCCTCAACAGTGGAGTCCAGAGTGACCACTGCATATCCAGCAAAACATACCCCATCTTTTATAAAACTGCTTCCATCTATGAAGTACTCCACATCAGGGTCCCTGAAGGGTGGTCTGCCAGGTGTGGTCTGCTGGAGAACATTTCATCCATAACTTCAATACTGTTGTGATCAGATTGTCCAGGTCCAATGGGCAGCAAGGTTTCTGGGTTTAGAGTCTGGATGACTTCAATATGGATACATGGGTTTTCACATAATATGCCCTGGTATTGACCATTAGTTAACCAATATTGTCCTTTGTACTCAAACAATGTCAAAACTGAATGAGAAACCCTGAAAACCATTTTTTGTCCCATAGCCAAGTTATCAGCTTCCAACATCAGAAGATCTGTGGCTGCAAGGGCCCATAAACAAAGTAGCCAGCCTGGGGCTACAGAGACCAGCTATTTGGACAGATGTCCATGTCAGGACTCCTACAGCCATTCTAGACTGTTCATGGACATACAGAAAGTAAAGCTTTGTGAGGTCAGGGAGCCCCAGTCCAGATGCACTGGGAGTGCTTATTTAATGTCCTCAAAGGCCTTTTGCTTAGTTGTCTCCCATATTAGAGGATCCCATTCTCCCCACTTTGGGGCTTCATAGAGGGGTTTGCCATAACTGAAAGTTGGGATTCATATATGGCTCAATCTGGTAGCCCCCAAGAATTCTCTAGTGTGATGGCAGATTGAAGGGAATAGAACTGGGCAGATTTCCTGTGTCTTTTGAGGCCTAGTGGCTATTGTGTATTCTGTTGCTGAGTCAGATGGTAACCAAAGTTTTGACCTTTTTCTTGATAGATATGGGCTTTTAAGTCAGAGTCCAGTGCTGACCCAAGGATGGTGTACTCAAGCCCCTGGGAGGAACTGCCATCTAGGTCCTCTGGCACTTTAAGATGCAGGAAATTTTTTGTTATCTCCTGGTGCAGGATCTTGGCTGCTGTGATTCTCCAACTCTCAAATCTAATGTAAATCTTAGCAGTGATTGATGACCTGGGACATCATTTGTATAAAAGGCACCTCTGTCAACCTCGCCATGGGCCATCTGCCAAGGTTGGAGGGCAGGTTCCGTGCAGGTCCTGGTGTGGCAGCCCACATTGTGCTCACTTAGGTGTTGCTCTTTGTGTGAGTGGCTTTCTCCTCTTGTCAGGTGGGAGCCTGCTCTAATTGTATATAGTAGCTGTCCTGCTTGTGCTTTTGTTCACTATGCCTAGGTGCATGGGGCTCTATGTCCCTTTCTGTTGGTGACTCAGAGTGCTTGGCTTGGAGCCAGGGTGGCATGTCCTTTTGGAGTGTGCACCCTATGGCCCACTATCGGGTATTAACATGAATATATTTCTGGTTCATTTGGGGGCTTGCAGCACCTGAGCCCTCCTGAGGCTCTGGGTCCCATGCATCAGATACAGTTGTGTGTGTCTATCGGACCTCTGCTATATTCGTCAATCAACAACTTCCAAGCAAGTGGGAAGAAATTGAAAGGAGGGATTGAGGCCAAAGGCTGGGGAAAAACATTCATTCCTTCTCTGTTCAAGGCTTAGTATTTGAGCATGGCAGTGGGTGCTTGCCTGCCTGGGCCACTGGAGCCTTCCTCTTTTGTCTGGGCACACTTTTTTTTTTCCTGATAAACATTTGGACCATTGGCTTTGTTCTAGTGAGACCCCTCCTTTGAGTGAACTCTGGGTTTGTGGTGAGGGCAGCTGTAAGGAGATCCATCCTCCTCTTTATCTTTTTGGTCTGCCTGTCTTTGAGCCTCTGGGTCTCAATTGATGAAAACTGTTGTGGCCATCTTCATCAGCTATCTGGCACACTTCTCAGTAAAGCCCTCTAGGTTTGTAATTTTTGGCAAATGTCTCTCTGAGCCTGTTCCCCAAAGGCTGCATTGGTCACCTGTTGCTTGAGCCTCTGCATCTCTTCACTGACAAACTTGCATTGTGGCAGCTATGCTTGTATGGTGCCCCTCCCCTCCTAGCACCTCTGGGCATGGAGAGGGGCAGCAGTGGCAGTGGCCTGGACACTCAGCTCTGAGTTAGTTGGATACATCTCTTTTGATCATTACTGCCAGTTTCATAAGGCAGAGGGGCCTTAGGCAGATGTGGGGCCCAGAGAAATGTTCAGGGCTATCAAAGTTGCAAGAGGGGAGATGCTGGAGCAGTGAGAGGTTTTGCTTGGCTCTGTTTGTCTGCAGATGCAACTCTGGCTTAGGCTAGGTCTTAGGGCTGGCTCCGATTCCTTCTAACTCTTGGGCACACTTTCTTTTTTTTCTCTTAGACTTCCTATGAGGGCTTTTTGATATCTTTTTATTTTTAGCCCTTCTTCTTGGTTAGGGCCCAATCCTAGGTCTGGATAATGGGCTGCATCAGATGAGTCATGGTCCAGGGTTTCTCTATGTAGGAGGGAGTATGATTTTTCTAGCTTATGAGCGCTATGGTAATGAAAGGCTGGCACACAAAAGTGCCTTATCTCCCTCAGATGTTTCCCTCTGGTCATTATGGGCAGGTCCTTGAGTCCCTTGCAGAGGCATCTGGAGTGCTCTAATCTGGGTTGTGGCTCTGGTCTTGAGACAAATCCCACCTTAATCTTGGGAGGTAAAAGAGTCCTTGGTTCTAGGAAGCCGTTGGCTCTGAGGACATGACAGAGGAAGGAATAGCCAGTATTGGGGGCCATTATTTGTTGCTTCTGAGGATGAGGGGCTGAGGGGACAGTTTGCTGACCCAGTGGTCTTGGCAAAGTTGGGTATAGTGGCACATAAGGTGGTGGATCCTCTTCTGGCTCATGGGGAAAACTGTTTCCCTTCCTGTTTTTCCTCCATCAGGTTTTCTGGTTAGCTGCTTTCCACTGGGTCTTAGAGACCAATAAGCTCCTGGATAACATCAGCTTGGACTGTCCATCTAGACAGGCTCTCAACCAAGGGAGCTGTTTCTGTACTTGTCTTGACAGCAATCAATGTAAAAGAAATGGTTCAGGGACTCCAACAATAATCAAAAGGACCTCAGAAATGACTCTCTCATCTAAAGATCCTTCTGGTGGCCAGCCCACATCTTGTGTGGGCCATTCTAATTCAGAGAGTATGCCACCTTTGTGGAGTGAGTTTCACCCCACAGTTACCAGGAAAACCTTCCTAATGATTTGTAACAAACATTTCAGAAGGCTCAGTTTCCTTTGTGTGCCTCCCATGTTCCACTCTACATTGGTGTCACACATTTAAGACAAGACTTGCTTCATCTGTCTCTGGCTGTTCCCCTCGTGGGGACTTAGGGCCCTCTTAGCCTTGCGGGTCCACATCAACCCCCAACCTGGAGCTTTCACCTACACATTGTTTGGGGAAATTCCACCATACACTGTATGAGGTGCCATGGAACAGCGGATCAGGACTCCACACTCGCTTTGGCCCTCGGGTTGGGTAGGAACCCTTCCATTTTCCCTCTCATTCACATACTTTCACACACTTTTCCACAGATATGGTCAGAAAAAAATTTCTATACTGCCCAAATTCCAACAATTCCAAACCAAACAAAAAGGGCATCACGGTTTCCCCTCTACTTGCTGACCCCAAACACAGACTACTTGGGTGACTCCCCCGGTCTGTTTCAGCTCCAACCACTTTGGAGGATACTCAGGACCCAACAGAGGTTGATCAAACCTCTCTTCCACCCTCTTAGGCCTCAAAGGGGAATCAGGTGGGCTTCAAAAACAAATGGACCCGGGTCCTACCTGTTCAGTTGGGCAGTGCTCCAAAATTCTGGTTCCTGTTGCCTTTGGGTCCCTTTGTGCTCCAGGGTGGCAGCCCCAGGGCACTGGATGAGTGGATCCTCCTTTAGGCCAAGAGTGGCCTGGGTGCACCAAGGGGAATGCTGTCCCCCACTGCCCCAGGGAAGCCGGTCCCCAGAGACAAGAGAGGCAGAATAGTCTTCCCTACCTCCTCTGTCCCATCTGGGTCACCACAAATGTTGTAGGGACAAATGAGGCAAGGCACCAAACATAGCAGGAAACAGTTTTATTTGGCTGCAGCCAGGCTCAGATTGCACATCTTTTGTTGTAATCAATCAATCCCATGAACCCCAAGTTCAGGTAGTTTCAGAATTTTATACTCAGCATGTAAGGACAGGGGCTCAGAAGTCCACAGTCTGCAGAAGTTCACATAAAAGCAGCTTTTTCTTTCACTGTTTTGGGCAAGTTAACTCTTCAAGGACAACTCCTCAGAAGGAGAGAGCTTCTTTTCCCCATTTTTCCTCTCCCTGCCAGTTGTTACCATGGAGCCCAGTTGGTAACTTATCTTAAAAATGTAGACATCTCTGTGAAGCCCAGCTCAAGGCCAGCGGCCTTGTTTTCCATTTCTAAAACTACTATACAGGATATGTTTGTGAAAAACTAGTTAGGGGCTGCCCAGCACCTGGAGTGCTGAAATCTTGTTGGTCAGTTGCCAAGTAAAAGAGAGCAACAGGAAAATAGGAAGTTTATCTACATTGAACTCTTTTGCAGAGACTCTTTTTCTTATAGTACTAAAATCAGCCATGGTGAAGAATTCTGGAGAAGCCCAGTTAAGACTTTTCTGTGGAGAAAGGGGGTGACACTTCAATACAAGGAGAACAGAGGGGAGGCACAGGAGGGGGCCCAATAAAGGGGCCTGAAATCAAGGGAAAGGGACAGGGTCCTGGAGAAGTGTGGCCTCAAGCAAGCAGCCAGGCCCAGGAATGGAGAGTCAAGTGCGTTGGCCCAGGAAGGGGTCCCATGAAAAAAGACAGGGCTAGGGAGGGGAGAAAGGAGAGCAGTTTGCACAGAGAAAGGAGGGTTCAAGGCACCGGTCCAGGTCCACGGATGGGTGTCAGGGTTGGGGAGCAACCTGGGTCTGGGCTGAGGGAGGCCAAAGGGTCCAGAAATAGGGAAAGGGCTACATTTTCCCAAAGAGAGCCTGCAGGTCCAAAGGCCAGGTCCAGTCCCCTGGCCCTGGTGAGCATCAGGAAAAGGGGCACTGGAGGGACTGTGACAACAGGAGGTCCTAAGGAGGGCACAACAGGAAGTGCTGGAGGATGCTTGTTGGTGGGGTGGGGGCCAAGACCCCAGCAAGAATACCAGGCTAGGGAACTCAGGGAGGACCCTGTCCTGAAAGAGCAGGGAAGGGCGGAGCTTGGTACGCAGGCAGCACTAGGGTTCTGACCTGCAGGGAAGCCAAGGGGAGCAGGCAAGGAGCTCAAATGAGGGGCCCCCCAGTAAGAGCCCAGGAAAGCACAGAGCAAGAAGGGCCACCAGAGGCTCAAGTGAGGAGACAGGCCAGGGAATGGAGAGACAAGTGCCAGGGCTGGGGTCAGGGTATCAGGACAGTGGACATGGCAGAGGAGGGAAGGCAGGGGATACAGCAGTGGGGAGGCAGGCTCCAGGCCCAGGGCCACTGCCAGGTCTCAGGTATCTGGGAGCAGGACCAAGAGCCCAGGGAGAGCAAGAGGCCCAGGCTAGGAACAGGGCTCTCTTTCCCATGAGGCACCCTGCCCAGACATGAATCAAGGGCCAGGGATCAGGCAAAGGGGGCCTGGCAAGGGATGGGGGCCAGGAGGAGGACAATGGGAGGGCACAATGGGGGGTCGAAATGGGAGGGGAGAGGGGCAAGAGCCAGGACCCAAGCCAGGATCCCAGGCAAGGACTGATCTCACCAACAGAGCATTAGAAACCCAAGAAGCAGGAGGCCAGCACTCCAAGGGAAAGCATGAGTGGAAGGAGAGGAAAAGTTGGTGCTAGGATGTGGATACAGAGGGCAGCAAAAAGGGCACCCAGTGGAGTGCATTAAGGGGCACAAGCAAGGGACCCCAGATCATACCCAATGTGAAGTTACACCTCGCGATTCCTTGCAACATGAGGAACGTGGGCTGGGGCTCAGGCAAGCAGCCAGGCCGAGAAACTGGAGCCCAAAATGTCAGGGTTAGGGAGGTTGGGGTAGGGGCAGCATGCAAGGCTAGATGGTAGGAGAGAAAAGGGAGATGATAGTGCAGGGCAAGGTCAGCAGAAGGCCCAAGTCTACTGCCAGGTGTCAAGGTTTGGAAGGTGAAGGGGGCCCAGGCGAGAGGTAGACTTCAGGGCCCAGAGACCAGCCAATTCCACTCCTCTGCCCCAGGTGAATAGAACCTTACAGAGAGACAAGGACCAAAGGAGGCCCAATGGAGGGCACTGTGAGGGGATACCTTGTGTCTGGAATTGGGAGCAGGGTTGGTGGGGAGCCAGGACCCCTTCAAGGAGTCCAGGCTAGGAAGAGACAGGGGGAGGGGAGCATCTGGGCAGTGCCAGGATACCACAGTACAGGGGAACAGAGGGGAGGCACAGAAGGGGCCATAAAAAATGGGTCTGAAATCACGGGATAGAAACATGATCCTCAAGAAGGGAAACAAGGGCTTCAAGCAAGGGATGAGGCCAAGGAATGGAGAGCCAAGTGGCAGGACCTAGGCCAGTGTTTCATGAAAATGGACAGGGCTGGGGAGGGGAGGGAGAATAGAAATGGGAACAAGTGGCGCAGGGAGAGGAGGGCTCAAAGACCAGGTTCACTGCTGGGTGTCAGGGTTTGGGAGCAGGGCCCAAGCTAAGGGAGGCCAAAGGGCCCAGGCAAGGGGCAGGGCTACATTTTCCCAAAGGGAGCTCGAAGGCCCAAAGGCCAGGTCAAGTCTCGGGCCCTGGTATGCATCCTAGTAAAGGGATCAGGAAAATGGGCGTGGCACGGATAGGGACAACAGGAGGTCCAAAGGAGGGCACAGAGGAATAGGCCAGAAGATGTGTGTTGTTGGGTTGAGGGCCAGGACCCCAGCAAGGAGACCAGGCTAGGGACCTAGATGTAGTCCCATGCCAGGGCAGAGCAGGGAAGGGCAGGACCAGGCAGGCGGGCAGCACTAGGGTTCTGCAGGGAAGGGAAGCCAAGGGAAGCAGAAAATTGGCCCAAGCTTGGGGCGCAAAGTCAAAGTCCAGGGAAACATGGAGCAAGAAGGGGTACTGGAGACTCCAGAGAGGAGCCAGGACAGGGAGTGAAGAGCTGAGGGCCAAGGCTGGGGCAGGGGGCTCAGGACAGTATACAGGGCCAGGGAGGGAAGGCAGGGGATCTGAGAGGTGACAGGCTGGCTTGAGGCCCAGGGCCACTGACAAGTGTCCAAGTTCTGTGTTCAGGACCAAGAGCCAAAGGAGAGCAAGGGGCCCAGGGGAGGGGCAGGGCTCTGTTTCCATAAGGTGCCCTGGCCCAGATGAGAATCCAGGGCTATGGAACGGGCAAAGGGGTTCTGACAAGGGACAGGGCCCAGGAAGAGGGCAACTGGAGGGCATGGCACGGGGTCATGGTGGGTGCAGAGAGGGGCGAGAGCTAGGACCCAAACAAGGAGCCCAGGTAGGGGTCCCACTCAACCGACCAAAAATGAGGGAACCAATGTGCAGGAGGCTCTGGGTGCACCCAGGTAAAACACAAGGGTATGGGGAGAAAGGGGCGACATGAGAAGGAGGAGTCAGGTGGAAGCACAGGGCAAACCAAGAGGAGCCCGCCAGGGGGCTCAAAACAGAATGACACCAGGCAAAGCCACAGGACACCATGCCACCCACTCGGGAATGTGCTCGGGGGCTCAGGCGAAGGTTCAGGGTCAGGGAGGACTGGGTTGGGCTTGTAGCAGCATGGAAGGCCAGAGGGCAGGAGATTGAAGGGAGGAATGGCATAGGGCATGGCTGGCTCAAAGCACACTTCCACTGCCAGGTGTCATGGTTCTGGTGGTGAGGGGGATCAGGCGAGGGGCAGGGCTGTGTTTCCATAGGAAGATTTCAGGATGTAGAGGCCATCCAATTCCACTCCTCTGCCCTGGGTGAGTAGATTCTCAGAGACTGATCAGAATCAAAGGAGGACAAAAGGAGGGGACTGTGAGAAAATACCTTTAGACCGATGTGGGCAGGGGGGTCGGGGGGGAGAAAGGACCCAATCAAGGAGCCCAGTCTAGGCAGAAGCTATGGAGGGTATGGTCCAGGCAGTGCCAGGACACCACACCACAGGAAAACAGAGGGGAGGCAAATCAGGGCCCCAAGTAAGGGGCCTGAAATCAAGGTACATTAGCAGGGTCCTCTAGAAGAGTGGCCAGGGGCTCAAACAAGGAGCCAGGCCCAGGAAAGGAGAGCCAAGTGCAAGGTCCAGGGCCAGGGGCACATGAATATGGACAGGGCTGGTGAGGGGAGGGAGACAAGGCAGGGAGCTGGTGGCACAAAGGAGGGAGGTTCAAGGACCAGGCCCACTGCAGGGTGTCAGTGTCGGGGAGCAGGGCCCGGGCTAAGGGAGGCCAAATGGCCTATGCAAGGGGAAGGGGTATGTTTTACAAAATGGAGCCTGCAGGGCCAAGAGGCAAGGTCCAGTCTCCTGGCATGGATGTGTATCCTGAGAAAGAGATCAGGAAAAGGGGCCTGGCAGGGACAGGGAGGACAGGAGGGCCAAAGGAGGGCACAGCTTGAAGGGCCAGAGGATGAGTGTGGATGGAATGTGGGCCAGAATACAAGTAAGGTGCCCAGGTTAGGGACCTAGAGGAGGGCTCAGGCCAGGGGACAGCAGGGAAGGGCAGGGCCTGTAAGGTGGGGCTGCACTAGGGTACTGCAGTACAGGGAAGCCAAGGGGAGCAGGGAAGCAGCCCTAGAGAGGGGCCTGCACACCAAGCCCAGGGAAACACTGAGAAAGAAGGCCCACCAGAGGCTCAAGTGAGGAGCCAGGCCAGGGAATGGAAAGCCAAGGGCCAGAGCTGGGGCAGATGTCTCAGGTAAGTGGACAAGGGTGGGGAGGGAAGGCAGGGTATCTGGCAGAGGGGAGGCAGGCGCTAAGCCCAGGGCCACTGCCAGGTGTCAGGGTTCCTGGGGCATGATCAACGGTCCAGGGAGAACAAAGGGCCCAGGCCAGGGGCAGGGCTCTATTTCCTATAATGTGCACTGGCACAGATGAGAATCCTGAGCCAGAGACTGGACAAAGGTGGCTTGCAAGGAAAGGGGCCAGGAGGAGGGTGACGGGAGGGCTCAACTCGAGGTCACAGTGGGTGTGGAGAGGGGTGAGAGCTAGGTACCAAGCAAGGAGTCCAGGCAAGGGAACAACCGGACCCATGATGATGAGAGACCCAAGAAGCAGGAGACCGCACGAGGGGAAAGAAGGGAAGGGGAGGAAGGGCTTCGGGAGAACCAGGAGATAGAGGGAAGCTCAAGGGGCACCTAGGGGACAACGCTGGTGGGCCCAAGCAAAGGACCCCCAGGTGAGACCCAACAAGAAGAGAATCCATTCTACACCAAGGGACATAAGGAACACGATACAGTGCTCAGGAGAGAGCCCAGGCCTTAGTACCAGAGTGCAAATGTCAGGGTTAGGGAAAGCTGGGTTTGGGTAGGGGCAGCATGCAAGGCAAGAGGGCAGAGGAGAGAAGGGAGGGGATCTCTCAGGGCTGGGTTGGAGCAAGTTGCATATTAACTGCCAGGCATCAAGTTTCAGGAGGCAAAGGGGACACAGGCAAGTGGCAGGGCTGTGTTTCCCATAGGGAGCATTGCGGGCACAGAGGCCAGCCAATTCTGCTCCTCTGCCGCAGATGAGTAGATCCTCAGAGAGGGACCTAGACCAAAGGAGGGGCAAAAGTGGACACTTTGAGGGGATACTTTTGGTTCGGAGGTTGGGGTGGGGTTGGTGGGCAGCCAGGACCCATGCCGCAGTCTGGCTGGGCACAAATGCCGCAGTCTGGCTGGGCACACAATCACGAGCCACCACACAGCTTGTAGATTCAAACAGCAACTCTTTATTCCCGAACTCACACCAGCCATCTACAATCACGTTCTGGGGAAATCCACGTTCTCTGCCCAAATCCACGTTCTCTGCCCAAATCCACCTCCACTGGGCTTCTATCTCCAAAATATATACTGTCTGAATCCCGTGAGAACTCAAGGGGAACTCAGGCAGCAGGATATGCCCTATTCCCAGCAGGAATAATCTTAAACCTTAAACCTGGAACCTAAACTGGGAACGCCCTAAACACGATTATCTTAAAACCGGGAACACCCTAATCTGCCTTGGTCCTTGAGCAAGGTCACCTACATTCAATGTCACTGCAACATGTCAGCAACATGGGGTACGCTGGCAAGGAAATTGTCATACCTACTTGGCTAATGGCTCCCAGCATCTCCCCCCTTCTGATTAATTAAACAACAAGCAATGTGGCTTAAGGACCGTGCCTGGTAGGTTGTCCTATTCAACATATGGTTCTTACCCGTCATCGGAAAACTGACCTTTAGGCGTCAGCCTCCTGTCTTAGGTTGATACCACTGCAATTGAATCATACCCGTCACTGACTACCGGTCCAGCATACAGCCATACTTGTGGATAGGTCTATGCACCAGTGGGGGGGGTGAGGTTCTTTGCCTCACCTCTGTTGGCCCCCAAATTTGGCCTTGGTGCCAGTGGGGGACTGAGGTTAATGTGGCTTATGGACCGTGCCTGGTAGGTTGTCCAATTCAACATATGGTTCTTACCCATCATCGGAAAACTGACCTTTAGGCGTCAGCCTCCTGTCTTAGGTTGATACCACTGCAATTGGATCATACCCGTCACTGACTACCGGTCCAGCATAAGCCATTGGCCCCCAAATTTTAGACCATCACTAGCAGAAGGGAGGAGGATACAGAAATGCCACGACACCAAGCCAATTGACGGCTCCTTGGGAAAAATTGCATCACTGGTGACACCATCAGCAAAGATATGTCAGCACTACCACAATTAACATGGGGTGCGCTGGCAAGGAAATAAAAATTGCATCACTAGTGACACCATCAGCAAAGATATGCCAGCATTACCACAATTCGCTGCACCAAACGATAGTTACATAGTCCAGGCAAGTTCTGCAAGCAGTTCAAAGCAGAGGAATCTATCAATATGTCCATTTCCTCCCAAAATCCGTTTCCTCCCAAAGTAAGTTGACTCTTTGATTGAGCATTACTTGTTGAGTTCTTCACCGGCACTGGGATGGAGATAGGAATTCTGGCAATGATGCTAAAGAGACATTATCCTGAAAAGAATTATTAAATATAATGAAAAGGAAAGGTGAAAGTAAACAAACAGATCTGTTAACCTACTTTAAAAACAATCCTTAACAGCTTTTTACCTAATTTAAATTAGTAAACAAACAGATCTGTTAACCACCTTTAAAAACAATCCTTAACAGCTGTTTACATAATTTAAATTAAACCATTTAAATCACGTGAATAAAAAAATAATAATAATTCGGATCCATTTTTTCATGAGCGCTCCTCATATAAGAAATATGGACATACGCACATACAGACATACAACACAAAACACAAGAGTGTACACAAACGTACAACACATAAGAAAATAGTAAATGCCTTGTAGCTTTACCTAGGTGAAATCTCCATTGCAATGTTTAAAAACTCCACAGTCAAAAAATAAAACTGATCAGAAAAACATTAACCTGTGTTTGTATGAGCTCAAAAAATAAAAATAGAACCTTATGATGTGGAAAAATGCAATAATAAAATAGCTATTGAAAAAAGCATCCTGGTTAATCACTGTCGCAGATGTAAGAATGGCCAAGCTGGAGTTCTGGATATCAGCTGTTATGGATTTGAGTCAAATCATCTTCTTTTCGATCTGTAGAAACTGTTTTAGTTAATCTCTCTGGAATCCAAATGGGCTGCTGTTCTCCCTGTGGAAAAACACAAACAGACCCCCGACTCCAGACAATCACTGGGTCAGGACCTTTCCATTGTCCTGTTAGAATATCTTTCCAAAGTACTTTAGGCTTATGTACATTTTTTGGATACATATGCCTTTCCGCAGCACTAAGTCCTGATGAATCCAAATTTAAAAAGTTTAGAGTAAAAAGGGTTATTTTAAGTTTATCTTTGGGGGATATATACCCCCTTCCAATTCCCTCTTTTTGCTTTAATAAGTATGTTTTAATAGTTTGATGAGCTCTTTCAACTATGCCTTGTCCCTGTGGATTGTATGGGATTCCTGTTATATGAGTAATACCAAATGATGAGCAAAATTGTTTAAAAGAGGTAGAGGTATAGCCAGGACCATTATCGGTTTTTAACTGTTTAGGAACGCCCACAGTGGCAAAATTTTGTAAGCAATGAGCTATAACATCTTTAGTTTTTTCTCCGGCATGAAGGGAGCCCATCAAAAATCCAGAAGAAGTATCGACTGTAACATGTAAATATTTTAATTTTCCAAATTCTGGCAAGTGTGTGACGTCCATCTGCCAAATATGGTTAGGTATCAGTCGTCAAGGATTGACTCCAAGATTAACTTGTGGTAAAAATGTCACACAATTTTGACATTGTTTTATTATATGTCTGGCTTGTTCCTTAGTTATTTTAAAACGCTTTTGTAAAGTATTAGCATTAACATAAAACCTTTTATGAAAATTTGTAGCTTCTTCAAATGTAGAGAAAATATGTATGTCATGTGTAGTTTTATCTGCTAAATCATTGCCTAAACTAAGGGCTCCAGGCAATCCTGTATGTGCTCTGATATGTCCTATAAAGAATGGATCTTTTCTGTCCCAGATTAGACTTTGTATAGTGGAAAACAAAGAGAAAACAGTAGAAGAAGGGGAAATCCTACCAGCATCTTCAAGAGATACTATAGCATTAACTACATACTGACTATCAGAAAATAAATTAAATACAGAATCTTTAAACATCACAAAAGCTTGTAAAACTGCATTAAGCTCTACCTTTTGAGCTGATTGTTTGGGTACTAAAAATGTAAAAGTTTGATCAGGGGTAACTACTGCTGCTGTACCATTATTTGACCCATCAGTGAATATATTTGGAGCGTTCATGATAGGTGTTTTTCTTGTCATTTTAGGAAAAACTACAGGATGCTTAGACCAAAAAGACAACAAAGGATTAGATGGTAAATGATTATCAAATGAAACTTTAGATTTACACATGATTATTGCCCAAGTATTTAACTCATTAGCTAACTCATCAATTTGATCCATAGTATATGGAGTAATAATTTTATTGGGAGAAATTCCAAACACTCCCTTCGCTGCTTTTATTCCTTTGAGTATTAATTGTCCTACAGCCTCAGGATACCTAGTAAGAATAGTGTTAGGAGAATAAGATAAATGTATCCACAATAATGGACCTTCTTGCCAAAATACTCCTGTAGGAATATTTTTTGTTGGTAGTACAATAAATAATAAAGGCAAACTTATATCAATTCTATCCAAATGTATGTTTTCCATATATGTTTCAATAATTTTTAATGCCTTTCTTGCTTTAGGAGTTAACATGCGGGGTGAATTTGGATCTGATGGACCTTTTAGAATATCAAATAAAGGTCCCAATTCTCCTGTTGGTATACCTAGATAAGGCCTTATCCAATTTATGTCTCCTAATAACTTTTGAAAGTCATTAAGTGATTTGAGTTGATCTACTCGTATTTGAATTTTTGGTGGATGGACCATGGTTGAGGATAATAGAACTCCTAAATAATTAATTGGAAAATTTAATTGTACTTTATCTATTGCTATCTCTAGATTATAATTTTTTAATAAGTTTGTAAGTGTGGCATAACATTCCAGCAATATGTTTTTATCTTTATGTGCCAATAATACATCATCCATATAGTGAAATATTTGTAGTTCAGGATTTTGATTTCTAAGTGGCTGGATTGCTTTGTTAACATATATTTGACACATAGTTGGACTGTTAGCCATCCCTTGAGGGAGTACTTTCCATTCATATCTCTGATCAGGACCTTCATGATTTAATGCAGGGATAGTAAATGCAAAACGTGGACTATCCTCGGGGTGAATTGGAATTGAAAAAAAACAATCTTTAATATCTATAGCTAAAACATGCCAGGTTTTTGGCAAAGCAGACAATTGAGGAATCCCTGATTGAGCAGGTCCCATAATAACCATCTCATTATTAAAGGCTCTTAAATCTTGCAACAATCTCCTTTTACCAGATTTCTTTTTGATGACAAAAATGGGAGTATTATGGGGAGATATGGAAGGTTGTATATGTCCTTCCGCTAATTGTTGTTTGACCAGATCATGGGCTACTTGTGTCTTTTCTTTAGTCAGGGGCCACTGAGGAACCCACACTGGTCTTTCTGATTTCCAAGTAATTTTGATTGTCTCAGTGGCCCTTTCTGAAAATCCAACCCATGTCTGTCTGTTCCTTGATCTATTTGTACTGGTGCTGCTATAACTTGCCCTTGTTTTCCTAATCTTTTTTCTTTCCTAAAGCCTTGTCTAGCCCTAGTAGTGGGCACATTAGGATTGATGTTATTTGTTAATGTCAAACCTAATTGATCTAGGACATCTCGTCCCCATAAATTTATAGGAAGATGATCCAATACATATGGCTGTATATTTCCTTCACATCCTTCAGGATCCTTCCAATCTAATATCATAGAACTTCTATGGGGATTAGTCGCCACTCCTAGGCCTCGAAGCGTTTGAGTGGCTTGTTGTAGTGGTCAATGTTTTGGCCATTCTTGACGAGATATGATGCTAAGGTCAGCTCCTGTGTCCAGTAGCCCATTAAACTCATGACCTTGAATATTTAGTTTTAGCATTGGGCGAGAATCTAAATTTAAAGACAACATAGCCCAATCTACACCTGTGGAGCCTAATCCCCTGGAACCTCTTTCTACACTATGACTAGGAAATTTATTATGTAGGCTGGGTATTATTAACAACTGTGCTATTCTATCTCCAGGTGAAATTACTGATATACCTCTTGGAGAACTAGCTATAATTTTTATTTCACCTACATAATCGGGATCAATTACCCCAGGACTTATCATAAGTCCTTTTAATGTAGATGAACTATGTCCCAGTAATAAGCCTACTGTTCCTTGGGGAAGAGGTCCTTTTACTCCTGTGGGAATGATTTGAACTCCCATCTCTGGAGTTAATACTGCTCTGGCAGAGGCACAGATGTCCAACCCTGCGCTCCCTTGGGTTTGTCTGATGAGGGATTTAATGGACAATGTGTCCTGGGCACTACCCTGATGGTGTTGCTGGGATCCTCCACTGCCCCGTATATTTGTGGTTGTAGGCCCCGGAGCATTGGGCCCCCCTGTCCGTTTTTTGGCAATGGAGCCTGATGCCTTTCTCCACGATATCGTGGATAAATACCTGGTCTTTGTCCGTTTTTTGATAAGGGAGTACCTTCTATGGTGGTTTGAGAACGGCATTCATTAGCCCAATGTCTCCCTCTACGGCATCGTGGGCAAATACCCGGTATTCTATTCCTTTGATACCTACTTTTGTTAAACCCTCCTCCTATGGGGCAATTCCTTTTAAAATGTCCTGTTTGTTCACAATCATAGCATGTTTTTGGCCTGGCATCTAAAGCCTGTTGTACTGCAGCTGCCAAGACTTGCCCTTGTTCATTAATATCTCTACATAATTTAATATATGTGTTTAAATCTTCTTGTCTCCATGGTCTAATAACCTCTCTGCAGCAACGATTTGCTTGGTCATAAGCCAGTTGTTTTATTAATGGCATTGCTTGTTCTGTATCCCCAAAAATTTTGGCAGCCGTTTGAATTAGCCTATCTACAAAGTCAGCGTAAGGTTCATTAGCTCTCTGTATTACCTTAGATAGCTGACCTTGTAAATCTCCATGTCCTTGTAAAGTCTTCCATGCCCTAACTGCGTCTGCAGCAATTTGTGCATATATAGCAGGATCATATTCAATTTGTTGCCGTTGACCCTCATAAGGTCCTTTTCCTAACAACATATCTAGATTTCTTTGAGGGTAACCGGCTGCTGCATTTCGCCTAGCTATCTCCGCGCAAAATTCCTCATTGGCAACCTTCCATAACAAATATTGTCCTCCATTTAGTACAGATTTACACATGCTAGCCCAATCTGCTGGCGTCATGTCCAAGTTAGTAATGGACTCAACCATGCTTACCGTGAAGGGAGCTTGGGGACCATAGGTTGTTACAGCCTCCTTTAACTGCTTCACTGTTTTAAAATCTAAAGCACGGTGAATTCGCTGCCCTCCTGCCTGTTCAAGTACAGGGCATGCTAATCTTTGAGGTCCTGTCTCAGGATCCCATTTATCAACTACGGGGTTTGAGGGCCACTCAGCTGTCTCCATCGGTGGGGCTGTTGGTTGAATTACACCCTCTTGTGATAAAATGGAGTTAGTAACAGCCTCCTGTTGTGGCCTTTTTCCTAACAACCCCTTTTCCTTTAAATTTTCTTCCTCTGTCTGACTAGCTCCAGAGACCTTCTCTTTTGCTTGATCTAAAATGTCTTTCTCCATGGTCTGAACCTCTAACAATTTACTTAACATCTTTTCGGTTTGTTTTTTACTAATTTATAATCTACTATAAAGATAACACAACCCAATAAGATAGCACGAAACAAAGCCGAAACTGAATGAAACAAAAACGGAATAAAAAATCGTTGTATCAATTTTCTCTTCCTCAGGGCCGACAAACTTCAAACCTTTAGTCAACCATTTTTTCCAGTTTGCCTGAGAAATTTCTAGGGATAGGCAGCTTGAAACAAAAACAAGATAAATCAAAACAATAACACATTGTTTTTTGAGTTGGTCACCCATTCTTTTGCTCTTCCTCAGGGGCGAGCAATTTCACTTACCTCCAAGCTTCAGAAGTTCCCCGTACGGGCCACCAAATGCCACAGTCTGGCTGGGCACAAATGCCGCAGTCTGGCTGGGCACACAATCACGAGCCACCACACAGCTTGTAGATTCAAACAGCAACTCTTTATTCCCGAACTCACACCAGCCGTCTACAATCACGTTCTGGGGAAATCCACGTTCTCTGCCCAAATCCACGTTCTCTGCCCAAATCCACCTCCACTGGGCTTCTATCTCCAAAATATATACTGTCTGAATCCCGTGAGAACTCAAGGGGAACTCAGGCAGCAGGATATGCCCTATTCCCAGCAGGAATAATCTTAAACCTTAAACCTGGAACCTAAACTGGGAACGCCCTAAACACGATTATCTTAAAACCGGGAACACCCTAATCTGCCTTGGTCCTTGAGCAAGGTCACCTACATTCAATGTCACTGCAACATGTCAGCAACATGGGGTACGCTGGCAAGGAAATTGTCATACCTACTTGGCTAATGGCTCCCAGCAGACCCATTTGAAGAGCCCAGGCTAGAAAGAAGGAGGGGGAGCAGAGGGTCCTGGCATTACCAGGATACCATACCATAAGGGGCATAGAGGTGATTTACAGGAGGGGGCCAGTAAAAGGGGCCTTAGCCAAGGTAGAGGGGATTCACTCCTCAAGTCGGGAAGCCCTCCTACCTGGGGGAGGCACTTATACAGCTGTAGTCAGGGTAACAGGGTCTAGCCCCTCCAGGCAGGAGACCCCTTTCACCTGGGTGTCAGGGGGAGCTCTTATCCTGCTGCAGCCAGGGTAGAGGGGACTTGCCTGTCCAGGCAAGAGACCTCTCCCACTTGGGTGGGGGGAGGGCTCAGATACAGCTGCAGCCAAGGTAGCTGGGCTTGCCCCTTCAGGCGAGAGACCCCTTTCACCTGGTTTTCAGGGGGAGCTCCTATCCCATCGCAGCCAGGGTAGAGGGGACTCTCCCCTCAAAGCAAGAGATCCTTCCCACCTGGGTGTTGGGGGGAGCTCCTATACCACCACATCAGGGTCCAGGTGATTCTACCCTCCAGACAGGAGACTTTCTCACCTAGGTGTCAGGAGAGATCCTATACAGCAGCAGCCAGGGTAGAGGGGACTCGTTCCTCCAGTCCGGAGACCCCTTCCACCTGGGTGTAGCAAGGAGCTTGTATACCACCTTAGCCAGGGTAGAGGGTACTCACCCCTCTAGACGGGAGACCCCTCCTACCTGGGTGTCCAGGGGAACTTGTATACTGCCAAGGCCAGGGTAGCAGAGACTCGCCTCTCCAGGCAGGAGACCCCTCCCACCTGGGTGTCAGGGAAATGTAGTATACCACCACAGCCAGGGTAGAGGGGACTTGCCTGAGGCGGGAGACCCCTCCCATCTGGGTTTGGGGAGAAGCTCATATAACTCAACAGCCAAGATAGTGGGGACTCGCCCCTCCAGGTGAAGACCCCTCCCATCTGGTTGTCAGGGGAGCTCATATACCGCCACAGGCTGGGTAGAGGGGACTCGCCAATCCAGGCGGGAGATCCTTGCCACCTGGATCTATGGGGGAGCTCCTCTACCGCCAAAGCCAGGGGAGAGGAGACTCTCCCCTCCAGGAGAGACACCCCTCCCACCTGGGTATCAGGGGAGAGCTCTTATACCGCCAAATCCAGGATAGAGGGGACTCTACCTTCCAGGCAAGAGAATTCTCCCACCCAGGTGTCAGGGAAGCTCCTATACATCAGCAGCCAGGATAGAGGTAACTCGCCCCTCCAGGCAGGAGACCCCTCCCCCCTGGGTGTCTGAGACAGCTCCTATACCTCTGCAGTCAAGGTAGATTGGACTTGCCCCTCCAGGAGGATGACCTCTCCCACCTGGGTTTCCTGGAAGGGTGGTGGCTTGTGTACTGCAGCCAGGGTGGAAGTGACTCGCCCCTCCTGGCCAGAGACCCCTTCCACCTGATGTCTGATGGAGCTCCTATACCACTGCAGGCAAGGTAAAGGGGACTCTACCCTGCAGGCAGCTGACTGGGTGTCAGGGGAGCTCCTATACACCAGCAGCCAGGATAGAAGAGACTCGCCCCTCAAGGCAGGAGACCCCTCCCACCTGGGTGTCAGGAGGAGCTTGTATTCCGCCTTAGCCAGGGTAGAGGGAACTCAGCCCTTCAGGCGGAAGACCCCTTCCATATGGGTGTCAGGGGAGGAGAGGCTCCTATACAACTGCAGCCATGGTAGCAGCGACTTGCCCTTCCAGGCGGGAGACCCCTCCCTCCTGGGTGTAGGAGGGGGCTCTATTACCCCCCGCAGCCAGGGTAGAGGGGACTGGCCCCTGTGGGTGAGAGACTCCTCACACCTGTGTGTGGGAGGGAGCTCCTATACTGCTGCAGCCAGGATAGTGGGGATTCACCCCTCTAGAAAGGAGACCCCTCACACCTGGGTGCACGGAGAACTTGTATACCACCTTAGCCAGCATAAAGGAGACACACCCCTCCAGGCGGGAGAGCCCTCCTACCTGGCTGTCTGTGGAAGCTCATATACCACTGCAGCCAGCATAGAGGGTACTTACCTACTTACCCCTCCTGGCGGGAGACCCCTCCCACCAGGGTGTCAGGTGGAGCTCCTATACTGCCACAGCCAGGATAGAGGGGACTCACCCCTCCATGCGGAAGAACCCTCTCACCCTGGTGTCTGTGGGAGCTCTTACACTGCCTCAGCCAGGGTAGAGGAGACTCGCCCATGCAGGCGGGAGACCTCTCCCACCTGAGTATCCTGGGACTCTTATATGGCACCAGCCAAAGTAGAGGGGTCTCACCCCTCCAGGCAAGAGACCCCTCTCACCTAGGTGTTGGTGTGAGCTATTATATCAAAGAAGCCAGGGTAGAGGGGACTCGCTTCTCCAGGCGAAGCACCCTTCCCACCTGGGTGTCAAGGGGAGCCTCTAAACCACCACAGCCAGGCTAGAGGAAACTCGACCCTCCAGGCCAAAGACTCCTAGTACCTGGGTGTCAGGGGGATATTGTATACCCCAGCAGCCAGGGTAGAGGCGACTTGCCCCTCAAGGGAGGAGACCCCTCCCACCCGGGAAACAGGGGGAACTCTTATACCAAGGTAGTCAGGGTAGAAGAGACTCACCCCTCCAGTTGGGAGAACCCTCCACTTGGGTGTCCAAGGGAGCTTGAATACCGCTGCATCCAGGGTAGAGGGGACTGGGCCCTACAGGCACGAGACCCCTCCCAACTGGGTGTCAGGGGGATTTCATATACTGACACAGCCATGGTAGAGGGTTTTGCCCCTGCAGGCAGGAGACCCCTCCCACCTGGGTGTCCAGGGAGCAAAAGTAGAAGGGACTCATCCCTCCAGACGGGAGACCCCTCCACCTAGGTGTCAGAAGGAGCTAGATTACTGCCTCAGCAACAGTAGAGAGTACTTGCCTCACCAAGCGGATGCCAGGGGGAGCTCTTTTACCACAGCAGCAAGAATAGAGGGGACACGCTCCTCCATATGGGAGACCCCTCCCACCTGGGTGTCTGAGGTAGCTCCTACACCTCATAGCCAGGGTAGAGGGGACTCGCCACTCTATGCAGGAGACCCCTCCTACCTGGGTGTCTGGGGGAGCTTGTATTCCCCCCCCCCCCGCAGCCATGATAGAGCAGACTCGCCCCTCCAGGTGGAAGTCCCCTTCCACCTGGGTGTCAGGGGGAGCTCAAATACCGCCACAGTCAGGGTAGAGAGTACTTGCCTCACCAGGCAGAAGACCCCTCCCACCTGAGTGTCTGGGGGAGCTCATATACTGCCACAGCCAGGGTGGAGGGTTTTGGCCCTGCAGGCAGGAGACCCCTCCCACCTGGGTGTCCAGGGAGCAAAAGTAGAAGGGATTTGCCCCTCCAGACGGAAGACCCCTCCAACCTGGATGTCAGGGGGAGGTTGTATACTGCTGCAGTCAGGGTAGAGGGGACTCGCCCCTCCAATCGGGAGACCCCTCCCACCTAGGTGTCAGGGGGAGTTAGATTACTGCCTCAGCAAGGGTTGAGAGTACTTGCCTCACCAGGCAGAACCTAGGTGTCTGAGGGAGTTCCTATACCTCCAAAACCAGGGTAGAGGGGACTCAACACTACAGTCAGGAGACCCCTCCCACCTGGGTGTCTGGGGGAGCTTGAAACAGCCACAGACAGGGTAGAGGGGACTCCCTGCTCCAGGAGGGAGACCCCTTCCACCTGGGTGTCGGGGAGCTCTTATACTGCTACATCCAGGGTAGAGAGGACTCGCTCCCTCAGGCGGGAGACCCCGTCCACCTGGGTGTCTGGGGAAGCTCCTATACTGCCACAGGCTGGGTAGAGGGGACTCTATGCTCCAGGCAGGAGACTCCTCACACCTGGTTGTCATGGGAGCTCCTATACTGCAGCAGCCAGGTTAGAGGAGACATACACCTCCAGGCGGTGACCCCTCGAATCTGGTTATGATGGGGGTGCTCATATACCGCTGCAGTCAAGATAGCGGGGTCTCACCCCACTAGGCGGGAGACCAATCAACCTGGTTGTCAGGGGGGCTCATATACCGCTGCAGACAGGGTAGAGGGGACTCGCCACTCGAGGCGGGAAACCTCTTTGACCTGTGATTCTGCGGGTGCTTGTATACCGCCTTAGACAGGTAAGAGGACACTTGCCCCTTCAGTCGGGAGACACCTCCCACCTGGGTGTTTGGGGGAGCTTGAATATCTCCGCAGCCAGGGTAGAGGGACTTGCTCCTCCAGGCAGGAGACACTTCTCACCTGGGTATCAGGGGGAGCTCCTACACGGTCACAGGCAGGATAGTAGGGACTCTAAACTCCAGGCGGGAGACTCCTTTCACCTGGGTGTTGTGGGGAGCTAGAATACCACCCAAGCCAGGGTAGAGGGGACTCGTCCCTCCAGGGGAGAGACCCCTCCCACCTGGGTGTCAGAGGCAGCTCTTATACCCCTGCAGCCAGGGTAGAGGCTACTCCCCTCTCTACCCAGGAGACCACTCCCATCTGGGTTGGGGGTTGGAGCTCGTATACCGCTCATATACCGCTGCAGCCAGGCTAGCGGGGACAAGCCCCTCCAGGCAGGAGACTCCTCCCACCTGGGTGTCACGGGGAGCTTGTATACCACCTTATGTAGGGTAGATGGGACTCGCCCCTCCAGGCAGGAGATCCCTCCATCTGGGTGTCATGAATGGGGGGCTGGTGTACAGCTGCAGGCAGGGTAGCAGGTGACTCAAAAGCCCAGGCAGAAGACCACTTTCACCTGAGTGTCCGGGGAGTGCCTATCTTGCAGCAGCCATGGTAGAAGGGACTCGCCCCTTCAGGCAAGAGTTCCCTCGCACCTGATTGTCTGGGGGAGCTCATACACCGCCCAAGCCAGGAGAGAGGAAACTTGCCCCTCCAGGCAGGAAACCCCTCCCACATGGATGTTGGGGGGAGGTCCTATGCTGCTGCAGCCAGTGTAGAGGGAACTCTTCCCTCCAGGCGTGAGATCCCTCCCACCTGGGTGTCAGGGGAAGCTAGTATACTACTGCAGCCAGGGAAAAGGGGACTAAACTCTTCAGGTGGGAGACCCATCCCATCTGGGTATGGGCGGGGTGGGGGGGCTTATGTACCACAGCAACCAAGTTAGAGAAGACTCTCCAATCCATGCGGGAGACCTACCCTACCTGGGGGTCTGGAGGGAGTTTGTATACTGCCTTAGCTAGGGTGGGGGGTACTTGCTCCTCCAGACTGGAGACCCCTCCCATCTGACTATGGGGGAAGGGAGCTCCTATATTGCTGCAGACAGGGTAGAGTGGACTCGCCCCTCCAGGCGGAGGACCCCTACCACCTGGGTGTCTGGGGGGAGATCATACACTGTGGAAGCCAGGATAGAGTAGACTAGCCCCTCCAGGAGGGAGACCCCTCCCACTTGGGTGTCGCTGGGAACTTACATACCACCTTAGCCAGGGTAGAGTGGACTCGCCCCTCCAGGCGGGAGATCTCTCCCACCTGGGTGTCAGGTAAAGCTCCTATACTGCAGCAGCCAGAACATCCAGGACTCGCCCCTCCAGGTGGGAGACAGCTCCCACCTGGGTGCAATTGGGAACTCCTATACCGCTCCAGCCAGGATAGAGGGGACTCCCCCTTCTAGGCGGGAGACCCCTCCAACCTGGGTGTCTGGGGGAGGGCTTGTATACAGCTGCAGACAGGGCAACAGGGAGTCCTCCCCAAAGTTGGAAGACCACTTATACCTGGGTGTCGGGGGAGCGCCTATCCGGCTGCAGTCATGGTAGAGGGAACTGGCCCCTTCAGGTAAGAGACCCATCCTATTGACTGTAGGGGGAGCTCATATACCTCCGCAGCCAGGGTAGAGGGGACTCGCTGGTCTAGGCGGCAGACCCCTTCCATCTAGGTGTCGGTTAAGGGGGCTCCTATTCATCCGCAGCCAGGGTAGTGGGGACTCGCCACTCCAGGCCAGAGACCCCCCCACCTGGGTGTAAGGAGGGAGCTCCTATACCTCTGCAGCCAGTTTATTTTAGTGGAGTGGCCCCTCCAGGCGGGGGGCGGGGGGGGGGAAGCTTGTGTACCACTTTAGCCATGGTAGAGCGGACTTGCCCCTCCAGGGGGGACACCCATCTCACCTGAATGTGTGTGTGGGAGCTCCTATATCACCGCAGCCAGGGTAGAAGGTACTTGCCCCTTCAGGCGGGAGACCCCTCCCATTAGGGTGTCATGGGGAGCTCTATGCCATCGCAGCCACAGTAGAGGGGACTCGGCGGTGGACTCCTCCCACCTGGGTGTCAGGTAGAGCTACTATATCCCAGAAGCCCAGGTAGAGGGACTCTCCCATTCAGGCGGGAGACCCCTCCCACCTGGGAATGGGTGGGGGAACTCTTATCCTGCCAGAGCCAGGGTAGAGGGGAATAACCCCTCTAGGCGGGAGGCCCCTCTCCCCTGGATGTTTGGGAGAGCTCCTATACTTCTGCAGCCAGGGTAGAGGGAACTCGCCCCTCCAGACGGGAGACCCCTCCCACCGGGGTGTCAGGGAGAGCTCTTATACAGCCAAATCCAGGGTAGAGGGGACTTGCCTCTCCAGGCGGGAGACTCTTCCCACCTGGGTATCAGGGGGAGCTCCTACACCGCCACAGGCAGGATAGGAGGGACTCTACACTCCAGGCAGGAGACTCCTTTCACCTGTGTGTTGTGGGGAGCTAGTATACTGCTGCAGTCTGGCTGGGCACACAATCACGAGCCACCACACAGCTGGTAGATTCAAACAGCAACTCTTTATTCCCGAACTCACACCAGCCATCTACAATCACGTTCTGGGGAAATCCACCTTCTCTGCCCAAATCCACATCCACTGGGCTTCTGTCTCCCAAAAAATACTGTCTGAATCCCCTGAGAACTCAAGGGGAACTCAGGCAGCAGGATACGCCCTATTCCCAGCAGGAATAATCTTAAACCTTAAACCTGGAACCTAAACCGGAACGCCCTAAACCCGGATCTGCCCTGGTCCTTGAGCAAGGTCACCTACATGCAATGTCACTGCAAAATGTCCTATTTCCACGAGTCCTTCCACTAAGCAACATGGGGTACGCTGGCAAGGAAATTGTCATACCTACTTGGCTAATGGCTCCCAGCAGTATACCACCTTAGCCAGGGTAGATGGGACTCGCCCCTCTAGATGGGAGATCCCTCTCATCTTGGTGTCCTGAACGGGGGTGGGGGAGCTGGTGTACAGCTGCAGGTAGGGTAGCAGGGACTCAAAAGCCCAGGCAGAAGACCACTTTCACCTGGGTGTCCGGGGAGTGCCTATCTTGCAGCTGCCATGATAGAGGGGACTCACCCCTTCAGGCAAGAGTTCCCTGGCACCTGATTGTCCCGGGGAACTCATATATTGCCCCTGCCAGGAGATAGGAAACTCGCCCCTCCAGGCAGGAAACCCCTAGTACCTGGGTATTGGGGGGAGCTCCTATGCTGCTGTAGCCAGTGTAGAGGGAACTCTTTCCTCCAGGCGGGACATCCCTCCCACCTGGGTGTCAGGGAAAGCTAGTACACCACTGCAGCCAGGAGAAAGGGGACTAAACCCTTTAGCTGTGTGACCCATCTCATCTTGGTATGGGGGGAGGGGGTTGTATACCACAGCAGCCAAGTTAGAGAAGACTCGCCAATCCATGCAGGAGACCTACCCCACCTGGGGGTCTGGAGGGAGCTTGCTTGTATACTGCCTTAGCTAGAGTGGAGGGTACTCACTCTTCCTGGAGGGAGACCCCTCCCATCTGATTATTGGGGGAGGGAGCTCGTATACCGCTGCAGCCAGGGTAGAGTGGACTCGCCCCTCCAGGCGGGAGACTCCTCCCACTTGGGTGTTGCTGGGAGCTTATATAGCACCTTGGCCAGGGTAGAGCGGAATGGCCTCTCCAGGCGGGAGATCTCTCCCATCTGGGTGTCAGGCAAAGCTGCTATACTGCTGTAGCCAGAGTATTGGGGACTCGCCCTTCCAGGTGTGAGACAGCTCCCACCTGGGTGTCGGAGGGAGCTCCTATACCGCTCCAGCCAGGGTAGAGGGGACTCCCCGCTCCAGCCGGGAGACCACTCCCACTGGTGTCCTGGGGAGGGGGGCTTGTATACAGCTGCAGACAGGGCAGCAGGGACTCATCCCTCAAGTTGGAAGACCACTTTCACCTGGGTGTCAAGGGAGCGCCTATCCCGCTACAGTCATGGTAGAGGGGACTAGCCCCTCCAGGCAAGAGATCCATCCTACCAGACTATAGGGGGAGCTCATATACCTCCACAGCCAGGGTAGAGGGGACTTGCCCGTCCAGGCGGGAGACCCCTTCCATCTAGCTGTAGGTTAAGGGGGCTCGTATACCTCCACAGCCAGGATAATGGGGACTCGCCCCTCCAGGCCAGAGACCCTCCCACCTGGGTGTAGGGGGGAAGCTCCTATACATCTGCAGCCAGGTTAGTGTGGACTGGCCCCTCCAGAGGGGAAACCCCTCCCACCTGGGTATCCAGGGGAGCTTGTATACCACTTTAGCATGGTAGAGAGGACTTGCCCCTTCAGGAGGGACACCCCTCTCACCTGGGTGTCAGGGGAAGTTCCTATTCCACCGCAGCCAGGGTAGAGGGTACTTGCCCCTTCAGGCGGGAGACCCATCCCATCAGGGTGTCATGGGGAGCTCTATGCCACTGCAGCCACAGTAGAGGGGACTCGCCCCTCCATTCAGTGGACCCCTCCCACCTGGGTGTCAGGGAGAGCTCCTATACCCCAGCAGCCTGTGTAGAGGGACAAGCCCATTCAGGCGGCAGACCCCTCCCACCTGGGATTGGGTGGGGAAACTGTTATACTGCCAGAGCCGGAGTAGGGAGTAGAGGTGAATAACCTGTAGGCGGGAGACCACTCTCCCCTGGGTGTCTGAGGGAGCTCCTATACCTCTGCAGCCAGGGTAGAGGGGACTCGCTCCAGGCGGAAGACCCCTACCACTTGGGTGTCCAGGGGTTCTCCTATACCTCCACAGTAAGGATAGAGGGGACTCGCCCCTCCAGACGTGAGACCCCTCCCACCGGGGAGACCCCTCCCACCTAGGTGTCAGAGGTGGCTCTTATACCCTTGCAGCCAGGGTAGAGGCGACTTGCCTCTCTACCCGGGAGACCACTCCCATCTGGGTTGGGGTTTGGAGGTCATACACCACTGCAGCCAGGCTAGTGAGGACTAGCCCCTCCAGGCAGTAGACCCCTCTGACCTGGGTGTCACTGGGAGCTTGTATACCACCTTAGAAAGGGTGGAGGGGACTCGCCCCTCCGGACGGGATTTCCCTCCCACCTGGCTGTTGGGGGGGAGCTCATATACCGCTGCAGTCGTGGTATTGGGGACTCGCCCCTCCATGCAGGAGACCCCTTGTATCTGGGTGCCACGGGGAGCTTGTATACCACCTTATCCAGGTTAGATGGGACTCACCCCTCTAGGCAGGAGATCCCTCTCACCTGGGTGTCAGGGAAATCTAGTAAACCTCTGCAGCCAAGGCAGAGTGAACTCGCCCCTTCAGGCAGAAGATCCCTCTCATCTGGGTATGGGGAGGTAGCTCATATACTGCTGCAGCCAGGGTAGAGGGGACTCGCCCCTCCATGCGGGAGTAGCCTCTCACTTGTGTGCCTGGGGGAGCTTGTACACTACCACAGCCAGGGTAGAGGTGACTCTACCCTCTAGGCAGGAGACCCCTCCCACCTGGCTGTCAGGGGGAGCTCTTATGACACTGCAGACAGTGTAGAGGGAACTCTTTTCTCCTGGCGGGAGACCCCTCCCACCTGGGTGTCAGGGGGAGTCTTATTCTGCCCCAGACAGGGTAGAGGGGACTTGCCGCTAAATGCAGGAGACCTCTCCCACCTGGGTGTCATGGGGGGGATGGGGGAGGAAGCTCCTATACTGCCACAGCCAGTGTAGATTCGTTCGCCTCTTTAGGCGGGAGACCCCTCCCTCCCATCTTGGTGTTGGAGCTCTTATAGGGCACCAGCCAGGGTAGAGGGGATTCCCGACTCCAGTGGGAGACCCTCTCACCTGAGTGTAGGGGGGAGCTTGCAAACTTCCTTAGCCAGAGTAGAGGCGATTTGCCCCTCCAGGTGAAAGGCCCCACCCAGCTGAGTGTCTGGGAGAGCATGTATACAACAGCAGCCAGGGGAGAGGGTCTTGCCCCTCCAGGCAGGACACCCCTCCCACCTGGGTGTATGGTTGAGCTCCTATACCTCCCCAGGCAGGGTAGAGAGGACTCTACCCTTTAGGCGGGAGACTCCTCCAATCTGAGTGTCAGGGGGGCTCCTAAACTGCAGCAGCCAGGGTAGAAGGACTCACCCCTCCAGGTGGGACACCAATCCCACCTGGGTGTCCAGGGGAGTTTCTATACTCCCACAGGCAGGGTCGAGGCGACTCTACACTTTAGGCGGGAGACTCTTACCATCTGGCTGTCAGGGGGAGTTCCTATACACCTGCAGCCAGGGTAGAGGCGACTCACCCCTACAGGTGGAACACCCCTCCCACCTGGGAATCACATACTGCCACAGCCAGGGTAGAGGCGACTCGCCCCTCTATGCAGGAGACCCCTGTCCCCAGTGTGTCTGGGGGACCTAGTATACCTCTGCAGCCAGGGTTGAGGGGACTTGCCCCTTCTTCCTGAAGACACCTCCCACCGGGGTATGGGGGGGATCTCCTATCCCACCCCATCCAGGGTAGAGGGGACTCGCTCCTCCAGGGGAGAGACCCCTTCTACCTACGTGTCCTGGGGGGAGGGTCGTATATGGCCGCAGCCAGGGCTAGAAGGGTCTCACTCCTCCTGGCAAGAGACCCCTTTCACCTGCGTTTCCAAGGGAGCTCCTATACCGCCGCCCGCAGGGTAGAGGGGATGCTACCCTCCAGGTAGAGGACTCCTCACACCTGGTTGTCATGGGAGCTCCTATACAGCAGCAGCCAGGGTAGTGGAGATTCGCCCCTCCAGTCAGGAGACCCCTCCCACGTGAAGGAGCTCCCCCTGATACCCAGGTGGGAAGGGTCTCCCGTCTGGAGGGGCGAGTCCCCTCTATCCTTACTGTGGAGGTATAGGAGAACCCCTGGAGACCCAAGTGGTAGGGGTTTTCCCCCTGGAGGGGCGAGTCCCCTCTACCTTGGCTGCAGAGGTATAAGAGCTCCCCCAGACACTCAGGGGAAAGGGATCTCCTCCCTAGAGGGGTTATTCACCTCTACCCTGGCTCTGGCAGTATAACAGTTCCCCCACCCATTCCCAGGTGGGAGGGGTCTCCCGCCTGAATGGGCGAGTCTCTCTACCTGGGCTTCTGGGGTATAGGAGCTCTCTTTGACACACAGGTGGGAGGGGTCCACCGCATGGAGGGTGGAGACCCCTCTACTGTCGCTTTGGTGGCATAGAGCTTCCCATGACACCATTATGGGAGGGTTCTCCTGCCTGAAGGGGCAAGTACTCTCTACCCTGGCTGTGGTGATATCTGATCTCCCCTTGACACGCTAGAGGGAGGAGTCTTCCGCCTGGTGGGGCAAGTACACTGTACCCTGGTTTGGGTGGTATTAGAGCTCACCCTGACAACCAGGTGGGAAGCATCTCCCACCTGGAGGGGCGATTCTGCTCTATCATGAATAAGGTTGTGTACAAGCTCCCAGGGACACCCAGGTGGGAAGGTCTTCTGCCTGGATGGGCGAGTCCCTACTACCCTGGCTGCAGTGGTATACCAGTTCCCCCACACACACCCAAGTGGGAAATATCTCCCTCCTGGAGGGGCGAGTTTCCTCTCTCCTGGCTGGGGCGGTATAAGAGCTTCCCAAGACAATCAGGTGGTGGGGGGGGATTCTTGCCTGAAGGGGTGAGTCCGTCTACCAAGGCTGCTGCAAGATAGGCACTCCCCCAACACCCAGGTGAAAGTGGTCTTCCACCTGGGCTTTTGAGTCCCTGCTGTCCTGCCTGCAGCTGTACATCAGCCCTACCCCCAGCACACCCAGGGGGGAGAGGTCTCCCATCTTCAGCAGCAAGACCCTTCTACCCTGTCTGGGGCAGAATAGGAACTCCCCCTGACACCCAGGTGGGAGGGGTCTTCGGACTGGAGAGGAGAGTTCCCTCTACACTGGCTGCAACAGTATAGGAGCTCCCCCTGACACCCAGGTGGGAGGGGTCTTCCACCTGGAGGAGTGAGTCCACTCTACCCTGGCTGTAGTGGTATAGGAACTTCCCCTGACACCCAGGTAGGGGGGTATCCCACATTGAGAGGTGAATCCCCTTTACTTTGGCTGCTGCTTTATATGAGCTCCCCCCTTATCCAGATGAGAGGGGTCTCCCGCCTGAAGGAGTGAGTCCCCTATAACCTGAGTGCAGTGGTATACTAGACTTCCTTACACCCAGGTGGAAGGGGCTCCCAGCTCCAGTGATGAGTCCCCTCTACAGTGGCTGCCGCGGTAAAGGAGCTTCCCCTGACTCCAGGTGCGAGGGGTCCCTCCTGCATGGATGAGTCCCCTCTAGCTTGACTGCTGCGGTATAAGAGCTCCTGCAGACACCCAGGTGGGAGGGCTTCCACACCTGGAGAGGCAAGTCTTCTTACCCTGGCTACAGCGGTATATGAACATCTCCTCACACCCAGGTGGGAGGGGCTTACTGTCTAGGTGGCGAGTCCCCTTCACCCTGGCTTCAGTGGTGCTAGTGTTCCCTGACACCCAGTTGGGGAGGGGTCTCCCGCATGGAGGGGTGAGTCCCTCTATACTGGCTGCAGAGGTAAAGGAGCTCCACCAGACACACAAGTGTGAAGAGTCTGCCGCTGAAGAAGAAGCAAGTCCTCTCTACCATGGCTAAGGCAGTATACAAGCTCCCCTCTCACCCACAGGTGGGAGGGGTTGCCCTCCTGGAGGACAAGTCCCCTCTACTCTGGCATTGGCACTGTTAGGAGCTCCCCCTGACACCCAGGTGGGAGGGGTCTCCCTCTTTGAGTGGCCTGTCCCCTCGACCCTGGCTGCAGAGGTTTACAAGCTCCCCGAGACACCCAGGTGGGAGGGGTCTCCCGCCTGGAGGGGCGAGTATCCTCTACACTGGCTGCTGTGGTATAGGAGCTCCCCTGACACCCAGGTGGGGTGAGTCTCCTCCCTGGAGTGTAGAGTCCCCTCTAACCTGCCTGCATCAGTATAGGAGCTGCCCCCTACACTCACGTGGGAGGGGTCTACAACCTGGAGGGGTGAGTCCGCTTTCCCTTGGCTGTGGTGGTATAAGAGCTCCCCAGACACTCAGGTGGAAGGGGTCTCTGACCTAGAAGGGTGAGTCTCTCCTGGATGCAGAGGTATATGAGCTCACCCTGTGCTGCAGCCCGGCTGGTTGGGCAAAATAATGGGGGGGGGGGTTAAGAGCAACTTGTGTACATTGATACAGCAGGAGTGGGAGCCCTTTATTCTAGGACAGGAGGGGTATATATACATTCCACACAGCTTATCTTAATTAACATAAACTAGATACAGCAGTCAACCAATAGGGAATCTCTACACTTAATGGCTCCCTGGCTTTACTTCACAAACCACTCCCTCTGGCAAAATGCCAGGCACCATCTTGACTTGTTTACAGACCCTAACAACCCTGAACCCCAGGTGGGAGGGGTCTCCCGCTTGGAAAGGCCAGTACCCTCTAACCTGGCTTCCTTGGTATATGAGCTCCCCCCTACACCCAGGTGATAGGTGTCTCCAACCTGGAGTGGCGAATCCCCTCTAACCTGCCTAAGGCGGTATAGGATAACCCCACCACACCCAGGTTAGAGGGGTCTCCCAACTGGAGGGGCCAGTCCTCTCTACCCTGGCAGCATGGGTATAGGACCTACCCCTGCCACCCAGGTGAGAGGCGTCTCCCTCTCCACTGGCTGCAGTGGTATACAAGCTCCCCTTGACACCCATGTGGGAGGGGTCTCCTGCCTAGAGGAGCGAATCCCTGCTACCCTTGCTTCGGAGGTTATAGAGCCCACCTACAACAGTCAGGTGGGAGGGGTCTCTGGCATGAAGGAGCGAGTCCCCTATACCATGACTGCGAGGTATAAGAGCTCCCCCAGACACCAAGGTGTGATGGGTCTCCCGCCTGGAGGGGCGAGTTCCCACTACCCTGGCTGCAGCAGTATATGAACTCCACCCCCCAAACGCAGGTGGGAGGGGTCTCCCGCCTGGAGGGGTGAGTCACCTCAACCTTGGCTGCTGTGGTATAAGAGTTCCCATGACAACAAGGTGTGAGGAGTCTCCAGCCTGGAGAGCAGAGTTTCCTCTACCCTTCCTGGGCTGTATAGGAGTTCCCCAGGACATCCAGGTGGAAGAGGTCTCACGCCAGGAGGGGCGAGTCCCCTCTACACTGGCTGGGGCATTATAAGAGCTCACCCTGACACCCACGTGGTAGGGGTCTCTCACATGGAGGGGCGAGTCCCCTCTATCCTGGCTTTGGCAAAATACAAGCTCACCCCCACATCCAGGTAGGAGGGGTCTCCCGCCTGGAGGGGCCTGTCCCCTCTACTCTGGCCAAGGCAGTATACAAGCTCCCCATGACACACAGGGGGGAGTGGACTCTCGCATGGAGAGGCAGTACCGTCTATCCTTGGCTTTGGCGATATACAAGCTCACTCGCACACCCAGGCCGGAGGGGTCTCCTGCCTGGAGGGGCGAGTCCCCTCTACTTTGGCTGGTGCCATATAAAAGCTTCCAGGACACCCAGGCGGGTGGGGTGTCCCACCTGCAGGGGCGAGTCCCCTCTATCCTGGCTGTTACAGTATAAGAACTCCCCTAGGACACGCAGTTGTGAAGGGTCTCCCGCCTGTAGGGGCAAGTCCTCTCTAGCCAGGCTGCTGTGGTATATGAGCTCCTCCAACACCCAGGTGGGAGGGGTCCCCAGCCTGGAGTGGCGAGTCCCCTCTACTCTGGCTGCGGAGGTATACAAATTCCCCAGACATCAAGATGGGAGGGGTCCCACGCCTAAAGGAGCGAGTCCCCTCTACCATGGCTGAAGCCGAGTCCCCTCTACCATGGCTGAAGCCGTATAGGAGCTCCCCCTGACACCCAGGGTGAGGGGTCTCCCGCCTAGTGGGGCGAGTCTCCTCTATACTGGCTGCAGAAGTGTATTAGCTCTCCCCCACATAGCCAAATAGGAAAGGTCTCCCACCTAAAGGGGCGAGTCCCCACCACCCTGCTAAGGCAGTATACAAGCTCCCCTGGACACCCGCGAGGGAGGGGTTTCTGGCCTGAAGGAGCGAGTTTCCTCAACCCTGGCTGTGGCCATATAAGTGCTCCACCCCCATACGCAGGTGGGAGGGGTCTCTTGCCTGGAGGGGCGAGTCCCCTCTACCCTGACTGCCGCTATATAGGAGCTCTCCCTGATACCCAGGTGGGACACACCAGGAGACACCCAGGGGTCTTCTGCCTTCAGGGGCGAGTTCGCTGTACCCTGGCTTCAGTGGTATATGACTTCCCGCAGACACCCAGGTGGGAGGGGTCTACCGCCTAGAGGGGAGAGTCACCTCTACCCTGGCTTCTTGGGTGTATGAGCTCCTCTGGAAACCCAGGTGGAAGGGGTCTAACGCCTAGAGCGGCGAGGGGTCTACCCTGGCTGCCGAAGTATTGGAGCTCCTCCTACACCCAGGTGAGAGGGGTCTCACGACTGGAGGGGATAGTCCCCTCTCCCATGGCTGCAGAGGTATAGGAACTCCCCAGACACCCAGGTGGGAGGAGTCTCTCGCCTGGAGAGGAGAGTACCTTGGTGCTGTGGTATAAGAGCTCCCCCAGACACCAAGGTGGGAGGGGTCTCCCGCCTGGAGGGGCAAGTCCCTCTACCCAGTCTAAGGCGGTATACAAGCTCCCCCCAACACACAGGTGGGAGGGGACTTTCGACTGGCGGGGCAAGTCGGAGGTATAAGAGTACTGCTTTTCGACTGGCGGCTGCGGAGGTATAAGAGTACCGCCTGATCCCCAGGTGGGAGGGGTCTCCCGCCTGGAGGGGATATTCCACTCTACCCTGGCTGCAGAGATATATAAGCTCCCCCTCAGACACAGGTGAGAGGAGTCTCTCGCCTAGAGGGGCGAGTACGCTCTACCCTGGCTGCTTCTGTATAAGATGTCACATGACACCCAGGTAGGAGGAGCTCTTCCACCTGGAGGTTATGGTCCCCTCTACCTTCTTGTGGCGGTATAGGAGCTCCTTCCTGATATCCAATTGAGGGTGGACTTTCGCTTTAAGAGGCCAGTACCCTCTACCCTGGATGAGACGTTATAAGAGCTCCCCCCCCCCCCCCCCCCGCCAACACCCAGGTGGGAGGGGTCTCCCTGTCTGGAGGGTCGAGTCTCCTATACCCTGTCTGTGGCTGTTTAAAGCTCCCTGGACACCCAGGTGGGACGGGTCTCCATCCTGGAGGGGCAAATCCCCTCTCCCCTGGCTGCAGCGGTATAGGAGCTCCCCCCCCCCCCACACACACACACAGGTTTGAAGGTTCTTTTCGCCTGGAGTGGCGATTCCCCTCTACCCTGGCTGCAGAGGTATACAAGCTCCCCCAGAAATCCAGTGGGAGGGGTCTTCCGCCTGGAGGGGTGAGTCCCATCTACCCTGACTGTGGCAGTATAGGAGCTCCCCCTAACACCCAGGTGCCAGTGGTCGACTGCCTGGAGGAGCGAGTCTTCTCTACAGTGTCTGTGGCGGTATACACCAAATACCCAGGTAGGAGGGGGTCTCAGGCCTTGAGCAGCGAGTATCCTCTACCCTGGCTGTGTCTGTTTGGAACTCCCACAGACACCCAGGTGGGAGGGGTCTCCCGCCTGGAGATTCTAGTCCCCTCTCCCCTGGTTTCAGTGGTATAGGAGCTCCCCTTGACACCCAGGTGGGAGGTGTCTCCTGCCTAGAGGGACTAGTCCCCTCAACCCTGCTTCCGAAATGTAGGAGCTCCCCTAAACAATCAGGTGGGAGGGGTTTCCCGCATGTTGCAGCGAGTCCCCTCTACCCTGGCCGGTGCCCTACAAGAGCTCCAGGGACACCCAGGTGGGAGAGGTCTCCCACCTTCAGGGGCAAACCCCTCAGCCCTGGCTATGGCAGTATATGAGCTTGCCCCAAACACCCAGGTGGGAGCGGTCTCCTGCCTGGAGGGGCTAGTCCCTTCTACCCTGGCTGTGGCGGTATACTTGCTTTCCTTGACACCTGGGTTTGAGGGGTCTCCTGCCTGGAGAGTGTAGCCCTTTCTAACCTGGCTGTGGTGGTATACAAGCTCCCCTGACACCCTGCTGGGAGAGGGCTCCCGTCTGGAGGAGCAAGTACCCTGGCTGCGGTGGAATATGAGCTACCCCTAACACCCTGGTGGGGGGTCTCCGGCCTGTAGGGTAAGTCCCCTCTACCCTGGCTACCAGGGTGTACTAGCTCCCCCAGACACCCAGGTGTAAGAAGTCTCCCTCATGGAGGGGCTAGTCCCCTCTACCCTGGCTGCAGTGGTATACTAGCTTTCTCTGACACCCAGATGGGAGGGGTCTAGCGCCTTGATGGGCAAGTCCCCTCTACACTGGTTCCAGTGGTAATCAATCTTTCCCTGACACCCAGGTTGGAGAGGTCTCCCGACTGGATGGGCGAGTCTGCTGGGAGCCATTAGCCAAGTAGGTATGACAATTTCCTTGCCAGCGTACCCCATGTTGCTGACATGTTGCAGTGACATTTGAATGTACTTAACCTTGCTCAAGGACCAAGGCAGATTAGGGTGTTCCCGGTTTTAAGATAATCTTGTTTAGGGCGTTCCCAGTTTAGGTTCCAGGTTTAAGGTTTAAGATTATTCCTGCTGGGAATAGGGTGTATCCTGCTGCCTGAGTTCCCCTTGAGTTCTCACGGGATTCAGACAGTATATTTTGGAGATAGAAGCCCAGTGGAGGTGGATTTGGGCAGAGAACGTGGATTTGGGCAGAGAACGTGGATTTCCCCAGAACGTGATTGTAGACGGCTGGTGTGAGTTCGGGAAAAAAGAGTTGCTGTTTGAATCTACAAGCTGTGTGGTGGCTCGTGATTGTGTGCCCAGCCAGACTGCGGCATTTGTGCCCAGCCAGACTGTGGCATTTGGTGGCCCGTACGGGGAACTTCTGAAGCTTAGAGGTAAGTGAAATTTCTCACCCTTGAGGAAGAGAGAAAGAATGGGTGAACATTTCAAAAAACAATGTGTTATTGTTTTGATTTATTTTGTTTTTATTTCAAGTTGCCTGTTCCTAGAACTTTCTCAGGCAAACTGGGGAAAATGGTTGACTCAATGTTTGAAGTTGTTCGCCTCTGAGGAAGAAAAATTGTTAGAGGAAAGAGGCACCCCAGTAAGACCAAGAACAGTTAGGACATATGTTGATACAATACAAAAATGTAGCCCATGGCTTTTTAAAGACGAGTTATTAAGTATATCAATGGGACCATCATGGTATCCTGTAGAAGGATTTTTCTTCAAGAAAGAGACGGCTAGTTCTGTTTACTACATTTGTCTAAGATCTTGGTTTTTACAGACATCTGATTAATTTACAAAGCTAAAGTGTTAAAATATCAACCACTAAATATGAAATCAAGTACTCTTTACTTATTAAGTTCCATAAGGTAATATATTTAAACATTATGTGTGTTTTCCTAAATTGGTAAATGGAAAAATGTTTAATATTGCTTTGTGTCTGTGTCTTTGCTAAAACAAGGTTACTAAGTGTTAAGATTCTATCATGTGTAATTTATATACAAAGAGTAGAAAAATTTTCAGTTGGGTTTCAATTATAGTATTATACTATCATAAAAAACATGAAAGTCTTTCATTTTATTAAAGTGGAGTAATTTGTCTAAATCAGAAATTTTATAAGAGTTGTTTCAAAATGTGAATTCATAAAAAGGGTTAACGGTTAAAAAAGAGAAAAAGATTCAAGATGTGGAAATATATTTTAATATAAAAGGTTAAAGGAAAAAGAAGTGTTTCTAGATAAGATAATCTGTGTGGTAAAGTAAAAAGTTGTAAAATGCCATTTAAAAAGATTCTGAGGAAACTAGACTTACTCTAAAAGCTTGAGAAAGGAAGAAAGAAGAAAAAGGTATTTGTACATGGCAGACTGAGACAAAGCTTCTCAATGGAGTTAAAAAAAAAAGCCTTTGGTTGAAAGGCAGCCATGTAAACTAACATTGAAGCGATTTAATCAGAATCTAAGCCTCGTTTAAAAGAGTGAAGTTGTAGGTGGTGAAAAAGTACATTTAAAAGTACAGTATAGATGATAATTAAAAGGCTTTAAAAGGTTAAATTGAAGGTGGTTAAAATGCCTTCATGATGGAGGAAAGAAGCTTAATCTTAAAGGCATTACTTTAAAAAAATGGGAAGATAATAGGATAAAAGATATTTAGATAAAGAAGATTAAAAATTTGAAGTGAAAAACTTTAAAGACAGAAGTATAGAAAGTTAAAAGAAAAAAGATAAAGAAGATGTAGGAAGATAGAAAAAATGTAGGAAGACAAGAATTTTAAACCCACAAAATAGGAAAAAAAAAAACTAGGAGGAAAATAAGCAACTAAGGGTAAAAATACAAACCTTAGGAAAAAAAAAAAAACTGGAAGATAGAAATAAGATAGAAAATGGTTGAAAATGTCAAGTAAGGTATTACACAGATAGAAAATGCAAAAAGCTAAGACAACTATTAGATACAGACATACTTATTAAAGCAAAAAGAGGGAATTGGAAGGGGGTATATATCCCCCAAAGATAAACTTAAAATAACGCTTTTTACTCTAAACTTTTTAATGGATTCATCAGGACTTAGTGCTGCGGAAAGACATATGTATCCAAAAAATGTACATAAGCCTAAAGTACTTTGGAAAGATATTCTAACAGGACAATGGAAAGGTCCTGACCCAGTGATTGTCTGGAGTCGGGGGTCTGTTTGTGTTTTTCCACAGGGAGAACAGCAGCCCATTTGGATTCCAGAGAGATTAACTAAAACAGTTTCTACAGATCGAAAAGAAGATGATTTGACTCAAATCCATAACAGCTGATATCCAGAACTCCAGCTTGGCACTCAACAAGTAATGCTCAATCAAGGAGTTAACTTACTTTGGGAGGAAACGGATTTTGGGAGGAAATGGACATATTGATAGATTCCTCCGCTTTGAACTGCTTGCAGAACTTGCCTGGACTATGTAACTATCATTTGGTGCAGCGAATTGTGGTAATGCTGGCATATCTTTGCTGATGGTGTCACCAGTGATGCAATTTTTCCCAAGGAGCCGTCAATTGGCTTGGTGTCGTGGCATTTCTGTATCCTCCTCCCTTCTGCTAGTGATGGTCTAAAATTTGGGGGCCAATGGCTTATGCTGGACCGGTAGTCAGTGACGGGTATGATCCAATTGCAGTGGTATCAACCTAAGACAGGAGGCTGACGCCTAAAGGTCAGTTTTCCGATGACGGGTAAGAACCACATGTTGAATTGGACAACCTACCAGGCACGGTCCATAAGCCACATTAACCTCACTCCCCCACTGGCACCAAGGCCAAATTTGGGGGCCAACAGAGGTGAGACAAAGAACCTCACCCCCCCACTGGTGCATAGACCTATCCACAAGTATGGCTGTATGCTGGACCGGTAGTCAGTGACGGGTATGATTCAATTGCAGTGGTATCAACCTAAGACAGGAGGCTGACGCCTAAAGGTCAGTTTTCCGATGACGGGTAAGAACCATATGTTGAATTGGACAACCTACCAGGCACGGTCCTTAAGCCACATTGCTTGTTGTTTAATTAATCAGAAGGGGGGAGATGCTGGGAGCCATTAGCCAAGTAGGTATGACAATTTCCTTGCCAGCGTACCCCATGTTGCTGACATGTTGCAGTGACATTTGAATGTACTTAACCTTGCTCAAGGACCAAGGCAGATTAGGGTGTTCCCGGTTTTAAGATAATCTTGTTTAGGGCGTTCCCAGTTTAGGTTCCAGGTTTAAGGTTTAAGATTATTCCTGCTGGGAATAGGGTGTATCCTGCTGCCTGAGTTCCCCTTGAGTTCTCACGGGATTCAGACAGTATATTTTGGAGATAGAAGCCCAGTGGAGGTGGATTTGGGCAGAGAACGTGGATTTGGGCAGAGAACGTGGATTTCCCCAGAACGTGATTGTAGACGGCTGGTGTGAGTTCGGGAAAAAAGAGTTGCTGTTTGAATCTACAAGCTGTGTGGTGGCTCGTGATTGTGTGCCCAGCCAGACTGCGGCATTTGTGCCCAGCCAGACTGTGGCACGAGTCCACTCTACCCTGGCTGCCCAGGTTAGGAGCTCCTGCAGTCACCCAGGGGAGAGGAGTACCCCGCCTAGAGAAGCAATTCCCTGCTATCCTGGCTGCAGCGATAAAGGAGCTCCTCCAAACACCCAGTTGGGAGGGGTCTCCGGCCTGGAGGGGAGAGTCCCTTCTATGCTGGCTGCAGTGGGATGGGAGCTCCTCTGACACCCAGGTGGGAGGGGTCTCCCGCCTGGACAAGGAGTCCTCTCTACCATGGCTGCAGCAGTATATGAGCTCCCCAAGACACCCAGGCATGAAGGGTTCCCGCCTGGAGTGGCGAGTCTGGTCTATACTGGCTGTGGCAGTATATGAGCTCCCCAAACACCCAGGTGGGAGGGGTCTTCGACTGGAGAGGCGAGTCCCCTCTACCCTGGCTGCCAGGGTATACAAGCTCCCCCTGACACCCAGGTGAAATTGGTCTACTGCCTGGAAGGGAGAGTATCCGCTACCCTGGCTAGGGCAGTATAGAAGCCCGCCCACCCGACACTTATATATCTCTGCAGCCAGGTAGAGTCCCCTCTACCCTGGCTTCTGAAGTATAGGTGGGAGGAGTGGTGGGAGGAGTCTCGCGCCTGGAAAGTCAAGTCCCCTCTATCATTGCTGTGGAGGTAAAGCAGCTTCCCCCTGACACCTAGGTGGGAGGGTTCTCCGGCCTAAATGGGAGAGTCACCTCTACCCAGGCTGCAGTGGGATAAGCGCTTTCCCCGACACCCAGGTGGGAGGGGTCTTCAGCCTGGAGGCACAAGTCCTCTCCTGGCTGCTGTAGTATAGGAGCTCCCCCTGACACCATGGTGGGAGGGGTCTCCCGCCTGAAGATACAAGTACCTTCTACCCTTGCTGTGGTGGTATATGGGTCTCCCCAGGACACCCAGGTGGGAGGGGTCTTCTGCCTGGAGAGGTCGGTCCCCACTGCCCTGGCTTCAGCAGTATACTATTTCCCCCTTAACACACAGGTGGAAGGGGTCTCCCTCCTGAAGGGGCAAGTTCCTTCTACCCTGGCTGCGGAAGTATATGAGCTACCCTCGACAAACAGGTGGGATGGGACTCTTGCCTGGAGGGGCCAGTCCCCTCTAACATGGGTGCAGTAGGATAGGAACTCCCCCCACACCTTGGTGGAAGTGGTCTTCTGCCTTGGTGGAGGAGTCCCTTATACCCTGCCTGCAGCTGTATAGGAACCCCCACACCAAGATCCCAGGTGGGAGGGGTATCCTGCCTGGAAGGGCGAGTCCCCTCTACCCTGGTGGGGGCGATATACTAGCTCCCCCAACACCCAGGTGGGTGGGGTCTCTCGCCTGGAGGGGCGAGTTCCTGCAGAAGTATACTACCCCCCCCCCCCCAGGACACCAACGTGGGAGGGGTCTCTGGCCTCCAGGGGCTAGATCCTTGTAGCCTGGCTACAGTGGTATACTAGCTCCTCCCAACACCCAGTGTGAGGGATCCCCGCCTAGAGGCACAAATCCCCTCTACCCTGGTTAGGGCGGTATATTAGCTCCCTCTGACACCCAGGTGGGAGGGGTCTTCCGCCTGGAGGGGCGGGTCTTCTCTAGCCTGGCTTCTGCAGTATAGGAAGCCCCCCACAACACCAAGGTGGGAGGGGTCTCTGGCCTGGAGGGGCGAGTCCCCTCTAGTCTGACTGCAGCAGTATCCAAGCTCCCTCCCCACACACCGAGGTGCGAGGGGTCTCCCACCTGGAGGAGCAAGTCCCCTCTACCCTGGTTGGGGCTGTATACTAGCTCCCTTGACACGCAGATAGGAGGTGTCTCCTGCCTGCAGGGGCGAGTCCCCTCTACACTGGCTGCTGAGGTATATGAGCTCCCCCTGACACCCTTGTGGGAGGGGTCTTCCGCCTGAAGGGGCAAGTACCCTCTACCCTGTCTTTGGAGGTATATAAGCTCACGGAGACATGCAGGTGGGAGGGGTCTCCTGCCTGCAGAATCAAGTCCCCTCTACCCTAGCTGAAGCAGTATACGAGTTCCCCCTTAAAACCAAAGTGGAAGGGGTCTCACATCTGGAGGGGCAAGTCCCCTCTACCCTGGCTTTGGAGGTACAGGAGCTTCCCCCGAGACCCAGGTGAAAGGGTCTCCCGCCTGGAGGGGCGAATCCCCTCCACCCTGACTGTGGCGGTATATGATCTCCCACTCACCCCCAGGTGGGAATGGTCTCCTGTCTGGAGGAGAAAGTGCCCTCTACCCTGGCTTTAGTGGTATACAAGTTGATCCTGACACCCAGGTGGGAGGGGTCTCCAGCCAGGAGGGATGAGTCCCCTCTACACTGGCTGTGGCAGTGTAGGAGCTCCCCCTGACACCCAGATGGGAGGGGTCTCCCACCTAGAGGCACGAGTCCCCTGTACCCTGGTTGGGGAGGTATATTAGCTTCCTCCATACAGGTTGGGAGGGGTGTCCTGCCTAAAGGGGCGAGTCTCCCCTACCTTGGCTGTGGAGGTATAGGAGTTCCCCCAGACACCCAGGTGAAAGGGGTCTCCCTCCTGGAGGGGCGAGATTCTGCTACCCTGGCTACAGCTGTATAAGTGCCCCCCCCAGGTGGGAAGCGTCTCCCGCCTTGAGGGGCCAGTCCCCTCTATCCTGGCTAAGGCCCCTTTTACTGGCCCCCTCCTGTGAGTCACCTCTGTTCCACTTATGGTGTGGTATCCTGGCAAGGCCTAGACCCTCTGCTCCTCTTTCTTTCTGGACTGGGCTGTTCAAATGAGTCTAGGCTGCCCATTGAACCCACCTGAACCTCCGCACCAAAGGTATCCCCTCACAGTGCCCACTTTTGCCCCTCCTTTGGTCTAGGTACCTCTCTGAGGATCTACTCACCTGAGGCAAAGGAGTGGAATTGGCTGGCCTCTGTGCCCTAAATGCTTTCTATGGAAAAGAAAGCCCTGCCACTAGCCTGTTTCCCCTTTGCCACCTGAAACTTGATGCCTGGCAGTTAATATGCGACTTTCTCCAACTCACCCCTGAGACATCCCCTTCCTTCCCTCCTCTGCCCTCTTGCTTTGCATGCTGCCCATACCCCAACCGAGCCTTCCCTAACCCTGACATTTGCACTCCAGTCCTAAGTCCTAGGCTCTCTCCTGAGCCCCTTATCCTGTTCCTGTGTCTCTTGGCATAGTGTGAATTCTCTTCTTGTTGGGTCTGACCTGGGGGGGCCCTTGCTTGGGCCCACCAGCTCTGTCCCCTAGGTGCCCTTTGTGCTTACCTCTGTCTCCAGGTCCTCCTGAAGCCCTTCTTAGCCTTTCCTTCTTTCCTTTCGTGCGGTCCCCTGCTTCTTGGGTCTCTCATCATCATGGGTCGGATCAGTCCCTTGCCTGGACTCCTTGCTTGGATCCTGGCTTTTGCCCCTCTCCATTCCCACTGCAACCTCAGGTGGAGTTCTCTTGTCGCCCTCCTCCTGGCCCCCTTCCCTTGCCAGCCGCCTTTGACAGTCTCTGGCCCTGGATTCTCATCTGTACCAGTGTGCATTATAGGAAACAGAGCCCCGCCCCTGGCCTGGGCCCTTTGTTCTCCCTGGGCCTTTGGTCCTGCCCCCAGAACCCTGACACCTGGCAGTGGCCCTAGGCTTAGAGCCTGCCTCGCCCCTGCAGGATCCCCTGCCTTCCCTCCCCATCGTGTCCACTTACCTAAGACACCTGCCCCAGTCCTGGACCTTGGCTCTCCATTCCCTGGCCTGGCTCCTCACTTGAGCCTCTGGTGACCCTTCTTGCTCAGTGTTTCCCTGTTTGGTGTGCAGTCCCCTCTCTAGGGCTGCTTCCCTGCTCCCCTTGGCTTCCCTGTACTGAAGTACCCTAGTGCAGCCCCACCTTACAGGCCCTGCCCTTCCCTGCTCTCCCCTGGCCTGGTCCCTCATGTAGGTCCCTAACCTGGGCACCTTGCTTGTATTCTGGCCCACATTCCACCCACACCCGTCCTCTGGCCCTTCAGGCTGTGCCCTCCTTTGGCCCTCCTGTTGTCCCTGTCCATGCAAGGCCGCTTTTCCTGATCTCTTTCCCAGGATACTCACCCAGGTTAAGAGACTGGACCTGGCCTCTTGGCCCTGCAGGCTCCATTTTGTGAAATATACCCCTTCCCCTTGCATAGGCCATTTGGCCTCCCTCAGTCTGGGCCCTTCTCCTCGACACTGAAACCCTGCAATAGGTGACAACAACTAAGGTTTTGACATTATATAAGGCTTTAAGCCAATATAATGGTAATGATGCTCTTAAACTTAAATGATTAAATTATGGGGAGCATGATTAAAGCGGGGAATTGAAGTGGCACACCCTTTCTCTACAGAAAAGTCTGAACTGGGCTTCTCCAGAAATCTTCACCATGGCTGATTTTAGGACTGTCAGCAAAAGAGTCTCTGCAAAAAGAGTTCAATGTAGATAAACTTCCTATTTTCCTGTTGCCCTGTTTTACTTGGCCACTGGCTGAGAAGATATCAGCACTCCAGGTGCTGGGCACTCCCTTACTAGTTTTTCACAAACATATCCACTATAGTAGTTGGTAGAAATGTGAAAACAAGGCCTCTGGCCTTGAGATGGGCTTCACAGAGATGTCTACATTTTTAAGATAAGTTACCAACTGGGCTCCATGGTAACAAAGAGCAGGGAGAGGAAAAATGGGGAAAAGAAGCTCTTCCCTTCTCAGGAGTTGTCCTTGAAAAGTTAACTTGCCCAAAACAGTGAAAGAAAAAGCTGCTTTTATGTGAACTTCAGACTGTGAACTTCTGAGCCCCTCACCTTACATGCTGGGTATAAAATTCTGAAACTGCCTGATATTGGGGTTCAGGGGATTGATTGATGACAGCAAAAGCTGTGCCTTCTGAGCCTGACTGCAGCCAAATAAAACTGTTTTCTGCTATGTTCAGTGCCTTGCTTCATTTGACCCTAAAACAGTAAGTGGTATCCTGGCATTACCCGGACTCTCCCCTCCCACTGCTTCTCCCTAGCCTGGGCTCCAAGATGGTTCCTGGATCCCTACCAACCCCCCCAATTCCGGCACAATGTATCCCCTCCCAGTGCCCTCCTTTGGTCCAGGTTCCTCTCTGAGGACCTACACACCTGGGCAGAGGAGTGCAATTGGCTGGCCTCTGCCCATTGAAGTCCTAGTGCCGACCTTGCCTTGCCTGATCCCTTCTCTTCCACCCCCTGCTTGCCTGATCCCATCTCTATCCTTGCCAGCTGCCCCTACCACAATCCAGCCCTTCTAACCCTGATGTTTCAAGCTCCAATCCCCAAGCCTGGCCATTCACCTGAGCCCCTGATCATGTTCCTTGTGTAGCGTGGCTTCCCATGTGGTCTCTTGTTCTCTGGTCTGACCTGGGGGCCCCTTGCTTGGGCCCCCTAGTGAGCTCCCCTCCTTACCCTTTGTGCTGCCCTCTATCTCCTCATCCTAGCACCGCCCCTTCCTCTCCATCCCCTAGTGATTTCCCCTGGAGAGCTGGCCTCCTGCTCCTTGGGTTCCTAATCCTCTTTTGGGTGGGTTGGTCTCTTGCCTGAAATCCTTGCTTGGTTCCTGGCTCTTGCTCTTCTCTGCACCCACCGCAACCCTGTGCCATGCCTTCCCATTGCCTTCCTCCTGGAACTTGTCCCTTGCCAGGCCCCCTTGGCCTGGTCCCTGGCCCTTGATTCTCATCTGGGTCTGGGCATCTTGTGGGAACAGAGTCCTGCCCCTCATGAGGGCTCTTTGCTATCCCTAGGCCCTTGGTCTTGTATCTGGGACCATGACACCTGGCAGTGGTACTGGCACTAGAGCCTGGCTCCCCCCTACTGGATCCCCAGCCTTTCTTCCCCAGCCCTCCCTCCCCAGCCCTGTCTACTGTCCTAAGTCCCCTGTCCCAGCCTTGGCCTTTAGCTCTCCATTCCCTGCCTGGCTTCTCGCTTGACCGTCTGGTGGCCCTTCTTGCTCTGTGCATCCCTGGGCTTGGACTGCAGGCCCCTTGCTTGGGCTATTTACCTGTTACTTTTGGATTCCCTGGAATGCAGAACCCTAGTGTCACCCTCCTACCTGGCCCTGCTCTTCCCTGCTCTCCCCTGGCCTGGGCCCTGCTCTTGGTCCCTAGCCTGGGTTTCTTTCTGGGGTCCTGGTTGCTTCCCCACCAACACTGGTCCTCCGGCCCTTCACGCTGTGCCTTTCTTTGGCCCTCCTGTTGTCCCTGTCCCTGCCAGTCCCCTTTTCCTGACCCTTTTTCCAGGATTGTCACCAGGCCCAGGGAACTGGACCTGGTTTTTCGTCCCTGCAGCCTCCCTTTGGGAAAATGTAGCCCTACCGCTTGTCTGGGCCCTTTGGCCTCCCTCAGCCCGGGCCCTGCTCCCCAACTCTGAAACCCAGCAGTGGACCTGGGCCTTGAGCCCTCCAATTTCTGCACTGCCCGATCACCTTTCTCCTCTCCCTCCCCTTCCCAGCCTTGTCCATTTTCATGCAATCCTGGCCAGGGACAAGTCACGTGGCTCTCCGTTCCTGGGCCTGGTTCCTTACTGGAGTGTCCAACTGTCCTTCTTGAGGACCCTGTCCCTGTTCCTTGACTTTAGGCTCTATTTTCCAGTCCCCACTGTGCCTCCCTTCATTTCCCCTTGTACTATAGTATCCTGACACTTTACGGATCATCCCCTCCCCCTGCTTCTCCCTATCCTGGGCTCTCTAATGGGTCCTGACTCCCCCTGACCGCCCCCCCAATTCCAGAAGCAAAACATCCATTCACAGTGCCCTCTTTGGCACTCCTTTGGTCCGGTCTCTTTCTGAGAATCTACTCACCTGGGGCAGAGGACTGGAATTGGTTGGCTTTGCGCCTTGAAGGATCCCTATGAGAAACACAGCCCTGCCCCACTCCTGGGCCCCCTTGGCTGCTGGAACCCTGACACCTGGCAGTGGACTTGGGCCTAGGGCCAACCTTGCCCTTCGGAATAGATACCCTCTCTTCCATCCCCTACCATCTAACCTTGCATGCTGCCCCTACCCCAACCCAGCCCTCCCTAACCCTGACATCCATGCTCCTATCCCCGAGCCTGGACACTCACCTGAGACCCTGACCACGTTCCTTCTGTTGCGTGGCTTCGTGTGGCGTCTCGGTGTTGGTCAGACCTGGGGGCCCCTTTATTGGCCCTCTAGCATGTTCCCCTCCTTGCCCTTTGCGCTGCCTGTGTCTCCTAACCTAGTGCCGCCCCTTTCTCTCCTTCTCCTCTTGCTTTTCCCTGGAGCAGGGGCCTCCTCCTGCTTAGGTCCTTAATCCACTGTTGGTCAGTTCCATCCCTTGCCTGGGCCCCTGCCTTGTGTCCTGGCTCTTGCCTTTCTCCACACCCAATGCAACCCAGCGCCATGCCCTTTTGTCACCGTCCTCCTGGCCCTTGGCCCTGCCAGGCCACTTTGGCCTGGTCCATGGCCCTTGAATCTTATCTGGGCCAGGGCGCCTTATGGGAAACAAAGCCCAGACCCTTGCCTGGTCCCCTTGCTCTCCCTGGGCCCTAGGTCCTGCACTTGAACCCTGACACCTGGCAATGGTGCTGGCACTCGAGCCTGCCTCTCCCTTGCTGCATCCCCAGCCCTGTCCACTGTCCTGAGCCCCCTGCCCCAGCCCTGTACCTTGGCTCTCCATTCCCTGGCCTGGCTCCTTGCTTGAGCTTCTGGTGTCCCTTCCTTCTCCATGCTTCACTGGGTTTGAATGTGGACCCCTCACTTGAATCGGCTCCCTGCTTCCCTTGGCTTCCCTGCACTGCAGAACCCTAAGGCTGCCTAACTGCCCAGGCCGCCCCCCTTCCCTATTGTTCCATGGCCTGGGCCCTCCTCTAGATCCCTAGCCTTGGCTCCTTTCTGGGGTCCTGGCCCCCACTCCACCAACACAAGTCCTTGCCCCTTCACACTGTGCCTCCTTCAGCCCTCCTGTGGCACGCGTCCATGCCAGGCCCCATTTCCTGATCCCTTTCCCAGGATGCTCCCTACGGCCAAGGGACCCAACCTGGCCTTTGTCACTTCAGGTTCCCTTTGACAAAATATAGCCTTGCCCCTTTCCTGGGACCTTTGGCCTCCCTCAGCCTGGGCCCTGCTCCTCAACCCTGACACCCATCAGTGGACCTGGGCCTTTAGCCTTCTTCTCCCTGTGCCACCCGCTCCCCTTTCTCCCCTCCCTCCCATTCCTAGTCCTGACCCTTTTCATGTAACCCTGGCCAGGTCCAAGGCCCTTGGCTCTCCATTCCTGGGCCTGGTTCCTTGCTGCAGCCCCCGGGTGTCCTTCTTGAGGACCCTGTCCCTTGATTTCAGGGTCCATTTTTGAGCCCCCTCCTGTTCCTCCCCTCTGTTCCCCTGGAACTGCCTGGACCCTCCCCTCCCCCTGCTTATCCCTAGCCTGGACTCCTCGAATGGGTCTTGGCTCCCCCTAAAACCTCCCAAATCCCAAAGGACCGGATCCCCTACAATGCCCTCCTTTGGTCCTCCTTTGGTCCCGGTCTCTCTCTGAGGATCTTCTCACCTGCAGCAGAGGAGTGGAATTGGCTGGCTTCTACACCCTGAATGCTCCCTAAGGATAACACAGTCCTGCCCCATGCCTGGGTTCCCTTCACAGCAGGAACCTTGACACCTGGCAGTGGACTTGAGTCTAGGGCTGACCTTGTGCTGCTCAATCCCCTTCCTTCTATCCCCTGACCTCTAAATTTGCATGCTGCCCCTATCCCAACCCAACCATCCCTAACCCCATCCTTAACCCCATCCCTTACCCTGACCTTTTGTGCTCCAGTCCCGGGGGCCTGGCCACTCACCTTATCTCCTGATTGCGTTCCTCCTGTCCCACGGCCCCAGCCTTTCTGGAGGACCCTATTCCACTTGGTGTCAGGCCTGACCTCGGGGTCCCTTGCTTGTGCCCTCTAGTGCGTTCCCTACCATGCCCTTTATGCTCCCCTCTGTCTCCTCATCCTAGCATCGCCCCCTTCCTCTCCTTCCCCTTGTGCTTTCCCTGGAGCATAGGGCTCCTTCTCCTAGGGTCCCTAACACTCTGTAGGTTGGGTCAGTCCCTAGCCTGGTCTTCTTGCTTGGGTCCTGGCTCTTACCCTCTCTGCACCCACCTGGACCTCATGCAATGCCCTCCTGTGCCATCCTCCTGGTCCTTGTCCCTTGTAGGGCCCCCTTGCCTTGTTGCTGGCCTTTGATTTTAATCTAAGCCAAGGCATCTTATGGGAAACAGAGCCCTGCCCCTGCCTGGGCCCCTTGCTATTCCTGGGCCCTTGGTCTTGCACTCGAAACCCTGATACCTGGCAGTGGTACTCACACTCCAGCTTGCCTTGCCCCTGATGTATAACCTGCCTTCCCTCCAAGCCCTGTCCACTGTCCTGAGCCCCCTGCCCCAGTGCTGGCCCTTGGCTCCCCATTCCCTAGCCTGGCTCCACACTTGAGCCTTGGTGGCCCTTGCTGCCCAGCACGTCCTGGGGCTTTGACTTCAGGCCCATTGCTTGGGCCGCTCTCAATCTCCTCTTGGTTTCCCTGCACTGAAGTCCACTAGTGCCACCTGCCAGCCCGACCTTGCCCTTCCCTGCTCTCCCCTGCTGAGAAACCTCTTCTAGAAACCTAGCCTGGGCTCCTTGCTGTGGTCATGACCCCACCCCACCAGCACCCATCCTCCAGGTCTTCATTCTGTGCCATCCTTTGGCCCTCCTGTGGTCCCTGTCCCTGCTAGGCCCCCTTTCCTGATCTGTTTCCCATGATGCTCAGCCAGGGCAGGGCTCCCTTTGGGAAAATGTAGCCCTGCCCCTTGCCTGTGCCCTTTTGCCTCCCTCAGCCTGGTCCCTGCTCCCCATCCCTGACACCTAGACTTGGACCTAGGCCTCGAGCATTCCTCCCCCTATGCCACCTACTTCCCTCTCTCCCCTCCTTATTCTCCCAAGCCCTGCCTGGGCTCTGGAATGTGGCTCTCCATTCCTGGGTCTGACTCCTTGCTTGAGCCCCTGGCTGCCCTTCTAGAGGACCCTATTCCTGTCCCTGTCCATTGGTTTCAGGCCCCTTGCTCGCACCCTCTCCTGTGCTGCCCCTCTGTTCCCCTTGTGCTGTGGTAACTTGGCACAGCCCGGACACTCCATTCCCCCTGATCCTCCCTAGCCAGGGTTCCTCCAATGGGTCCTGGCTCCCACCCACCCAGCAACTCCCGCCCCTGCTTCTGGACCCAGGGTTTCCCCACACAGTGCCCTCCTTTGGCCATCCTTTGGTCCTGGTCCTTACCTGAGGATCTACTCACCTGGGGCAGAGGAGTGGAATTGGCTGGCCTCTGGGAACTGAAGGCTTCCTATGGGAAACACACACTGCCCCTCACCTGGGCACCCTTTGCTGCTGGAACTCTGACACTTGGTAGAGGTTGTTGGCCTTGCGCCAACCTTGGCCTGCCTGATCCCCTCCTTTCACTCTGCAGCCCTGTCCCCTTGCATGCTCTCCCTACCCCAACCCAGCCCTCCCTAATCCTGACACTTTGCACTCTAGTCCCCGGGCCTGTCTCCTCGCATGGGTCCCTGACCACTTTCATCGTGTCGCGTGATATCGCGTGATGTCACATGGCGTCGCATGGTTTTGCTTCTTGTTAGGTTAGACCTGGGGGCCCCTTGTTTGGGGCCCCTACCACATTCCCCTCCATGCCCCATACGCCGCCTGCCCGCCTGCTGTATCCTCATCCTCAAGTCACCCCTTCCTCCCCTTCCCTGCTTTCACCTCACAAGGTTGGCCTGCTCTTTGAGTCCCTCATCATCCTAGGTTGGGTCAGTCCCTAGCCTTGGCTCCTTGCTTGGGTCCTGGCTCTCACCTCTATTCACACCCACTGCGACCCTGCCCCAAGTCCTCCCGTCCCCTCCTCCTGGCCCCTCTCCCTTGCCAGTCCCCCTTTGCCAGGTCCCTGGCCCAAGATTCTCATCTGGGCCAGAGCGCCTTATGGAAAAGAGAACCCTGCCCCTTACCTGGGCCCCTTGCTCTCCCTGGCCCCTTGCTCCTGCACTGGAACCCTGACACATGGCAGTGTCTCTGGACCTCAAGCCTGCCTTCCCCCTGCTGGATCCCCTACTTTCTCTCTTTAGCCCTATTCACTGTCCTGAGCCCCCAGCCCCAGCCCAAACCTAGGCTCTCCATTCCCTGGCCTGGCTCTGTGCTTGAGCCTCTGGAGGCCCTTATTGCCCAGTGCATTCATGGGCATTGAATGCAGGCCCCTTGCTTGGGCCTCTTTCCTGCTTCCCTTGGTTTCCCTTTACTGCAGTACACTAGTGCTGCACGCCTACCCTTGCCCTGCTCCTCAATCCTGTCACCAGCAGTAACTTGGGCCTTGAGCCCTCCTCTCCCTGCACCACTGTCAACCCCTTATTCCGATTTCTTCCCTCCCCAGCCCTGTGTGTTTTCTAGAGACCCAGGACCGGGTCCTGGCACTTGACTCTCCATTCTTGGGACTGGCTCCTTGCTGGAGCTTCTGGCTGCCCTTCTCGAGGACCCTGTCCCTTGATTTCAGGTCCCTTGCTTGGCCCCCTTCCTGTGCCTCCCCTCTGTTCCCCTTATACTATGGTATTTTGGCATTGCCCAGACCCTCCCCTCCTCCTGCTTCTCCCTAGCCTGGGCTCCTCCAATGGGTGCTGGCTCCCCACCGACACCCCCCAATCCCGGACCAAAGGTATCCCTCACAGTGCTCTCCTTTGGCCCTCCTTTGGTCCTGGTCTCTCTCTGAGGATCTACTCACTTGGAGCAGAGGAATAGAATTGGCTGGCCTCTGGGACCAGAAGACTCCCTATGGGAAACACAGCCCTGCCCCTCACCTGGGGCCCCTTTGTTACTCAAACTTGACACCTGGCAGTGGATGTGGGCCTATAGATGACCTTGCCCTGGGTGATCCCCTGCCTTCCCTCCCTTGCCCTCTAGCCTTGCAAACTACCACTAAACCAACCCAGCCCTCCCTCACCCTGTCCCTTCGCCCTATAGTGCCCGGGACTTGCTGCCAGCCTGAGCTGCTTACCGCATTCCTCATGTTGCGTTGCTTTGCCTTGTGTCTTTTTATGTCTTACATAGGGGCCCCTTGCTTTGGCCCCCTAGCACAATCCCCTTGGTGCCCTTTGAGCTGCCCTCTTTCTCCTCATCCTAGCACCGCCCCTTCCTCTCCTTCCCCTAGTGCTTTTTCCTGGAGCACAGAACTTCTGATCATTGAGTTCCTAATATCTTTTGGTGGGTTTAGTTCCTTGCCTGGGCTCCTTGATTGGGGCCTGGCTCTTGCCCCTCTCTGCACCCACCCTGACCCCCCACAGTACCTTCACATCTCACTCCTCCTGGCCCCAGTCCCTTGCCAGGCCTCCTTGGCCTTGTCCCTGGCCCTTGATTTTCATCTGGGCCAGGGCGCCTTATGGGAAACAGATTCCGGTGCCTTGCCTGGGCCCCTTGCTCTCCCTGGGACCTTGGGGCTGCACCTGGAACCCTGACACTGAGAAACTGATGTGACTCCATTTTTTAGAAACCACCTTCTACCTCAGAGCAAAGCCTGTCCAAGGAAAGGGGCATGACCCTTGTCATTGGAAAAAACCACAGAGCACTCCTAGGCACATACCCACCCTGCTGAGTTGTTTGTCTGAAAAATAACAGGAGAGATCTGCGATGGCACAATGTGTCCCTGATTCAGTTAGGCTAGATGAGGACCCATAGCAACCCTCTAGCAACCACCAATCAGCATGAGACAGAGAAAGTACCTGGGATGCCACATGACCCCCCAGTAGTTTATGGTGGTTGATACATGTTAGGAAACCATGTAGTTTAGCACATACACCCCTCATGGCTTAAACCAATCAGTTCAAACAAATCCCCCTTTTATACTTACCAATCACCCTACCCAAATTGTTCCTGCCAGTGAAGAGTTGTTATTTGATTTTCCTGTAGTGTGAAATGATTTGCTGTGTGATGTTGTGGTGCATATAGTATCCCCCCCCAAAAAAAAACCTAAAAAATCTCACTGAACAAAGGACTGGGATTCACTCCTCGGCACCACTGCATCAGAAATGGTTGTGAGTCCAGGCTCGAGCTTGCAATAAAGACTCTTGTGGAATTGCATTAGATCCGGCTACTGGAGGTCTACTGGGGTCCAACGAATCTGGCAACACCTGGCAGTGGCGCTGGGCCTTGAGCCTGCCTCCCCCCTGCTAGATCCCCTGCCTTCCCTCCCCATCCCTGTCCACTGTCCTGAGCACCCTGCCCCAGCACTGGCCCTTGGCTCTCCATTTCCTGGCCTGGCTCCTCTCTTGGGCCTCTGGGGGGCCTTCTTGCTCCGCGCTTCCCTGGGCTTCAACTGCAGGCCTCACTGGGGCTGTTTCCGGGTTCCTCTTGTCTTCCCTGCACCTCAGAACCCTAGTGATACCCCTGCCTGCCCTGCCCCGCCCTTCCCTGCTCTCCCCTGGCCTGGGCCCTCCTCTAAAATCCCTAGCCTGGGCTCCTTTCTGGGGTCCTGGCCCACACCCCACCAACACCATTCCCCTGCCCTTCCTGCTGTGCCCTCCTTGAACCCTCCTGTTGTCCTTGTCCCTGCTGGGCCCCTTTTCCAGATCCCTTTCCCAGAATGCTCACCAGGGCCAGGGGCTGGAACTGGGATTTTTAGCCCTGTGGGCTTCCTTTGGGAAAAGGTAGCCATGCCCCTTGCCTGGGAGCTTTGGCCTCCCTCAGCTGGGGCCCTGCTCCACAATCCTAACACCCAGCAGTGAACCTGGGCCTTGAGCCCTTCTCTTCCTGAGCCACATGCTCCCCTTATTCCCCTTTATCCCCATGTTCAGACACAGCCAGGAGAGAGAGGACTATCCCATCCAGTTGGGAGACCCCTCCCACATGGATGTTGGGGGAGCTCATATACCCCAGCTGTTAGAGTCTGTAAACAAGTCTGGATGGCGCCTGGCATTTTGCCAGAGGGAGTGGTTTGTGAAGTAAAGCTATGGAGCCATTAAGTGTGGAGATTCCTTATTGGTTGACTGCTGTATCTATTTTATGTTAATTAGATAAGCTGTGTGGAATATATATACCCCTCGGGTCCTACAATAAATGGCTCCCACTCCTGCTGTATCAATGTACACAAGTTGCTAGTCACTCCCCGGTTATTTTGCTGCAGAGAGACCCTTCCCACTTTGATGTCAGGGGGATCTCCCATACCGCTGCAGCCAGGGTAGAGGGGACTTACCCCTATAAACGGGAGACCCCTCACACCTGGGTGTCGGGGGGAGCACAAAACAGCCACAGCCAGGGTAGAGGTGACTTGCCCCTCCAGGCAGGAGAACTCTCCCACCTGGCTGTCTGGGGGAGATCTTATATTGCCTCAGCCAGGGTAGAAGTGACCAGCCCTTCCAGGTGAAAGAGACCTCCCACCTGGGTTTGGGGAGAGCTGGTATACCACCACAGCCAGGATAGAGGGGACTCACCCCTCCAGGTAAGAGACCTCTTTGACCAGGTGAGCTCTTATACTTCTGCACCCAGGGTAGAGTGGACTTTCCCATCCAGTCAGGAGACCCCTCTAACCTGGTTGTCTGGGGGAGCTCATATACCCACGCAGCCAGGGTAGAGGGGACTTGCCCCTCTAGGCTGGAGACCCCTCCCATCTAAGTGTCAAGGGGAGCTTGTAAACCAACACAGCCAGGATAGAGGGAACTCTGCTCTTCCAGGTGGGATACCCCTCCCACCTGGGTGTCAGCAGGAAGCTCCTATACTATAGCAGCCAGGCTAGAGGAGACTCACCCCTCCAGGCCTGGTTGTTGGGGGGGAGCTCATATACTGCCACAGCCAAGGTAGAGGGGACTCACCCCTCCAGGCGGGAGACCCCTCTCACGTGCATGTCAGGGAAAGCTAGTATACTGCCCCAGCCAGGGTAGAGAGGACTCGCCCCTCCAGTCCCCTCTACCCTGGCTAACCTGGTATACAAGCTCCCTGCAACACCCAGATGGGAGGAGTCTCCTTCCTGGAGGGGCTAGTCCCCTCTACCCTGGCTGTGGTGGTATATGAGCTTCCAAGACACTCAGGTCTGAGGCGTCCCGGCTTAGAGGGGCAATTCCCTTCTACCTGGCTGCAGCAGTATATGAGGTACCCCCACATACCAAGGTAGGAAGGGTCTCCTACCTGGAGGGGCAAGTCCTCTCTACCCAGGTGGGAGGGGTTTCCTATCTGGAGAGGTGAGTCCCCACTACCCTGTCTGCAGCGGTATAAGAGCTCCCCCTCCAAACTCAGGTGGGAGGGGTATCCCACATTGAGGGGCGAGATCCTTTACTCTGTCTTCTGCTTTATATGAGCTCTCCCCCATACCCAGATGAGAGGAGTCTCCCGCCTGAAGGGGTGAGTACCTTATACAGTCTGTGCAGTGGTATACTAGATTTCCCTTACACCCAGGTGGAAAGGGTCTCCCTGCTTGTGGGGTGAGTCCCCTCTAAAGGAGCTCTTCCAGACACCCAGGTGCCAGGGGTTCCCCGCCTGGAGGGACGAGTCCCCTCCAACTTGGCTGCTGTGGTATAAGAGCTCCTGCAGACACCCAGGTGGGAGGGATCCCTCACCTGGAGAGGCAAGTCCCCTCTAACCTGGCTACAATGGTATATGAGCATCCCCTGACACCCAGGTGGGAGGGGTTTCCCGCCTGGAGGGGCGAGTCTCCTCTTTCCTGGTTGGGGTGGTATATGAGCTCCGCCTGATACCCAGGTGGGAGGGGCCTTTCTCTTGGAGGGGCGAGTAACCTGTACCCTGGCTGTGGCTGTATAGGAGCTCCCCTCTATATCCAGGTGGGAGGGGTCTCCCGCCTGTAGTGGTGAGTCCCCTCTACCCTGCCTGTGGTGATATATGAGCTCCTCTGACACCCAGGTGTGAGGGATCTCCCACCTAGTAGGGTGTGTCCCCTCTATCCTGGCTGCAGCTGTACATGAGCTCCCCCCCCCCCCAATAGTCAAATTGGAGGGTTGCAAGTACTCTCCAACCTGGCTAAGGCAGTATACAAGCTCTCCCAGACAAACAGGAGGGAGAGGTCTCCTGCCTGGAGGGGCAAGTCACCTCTACCCTGGATGTAGTGTATAAGAGCTCCACCTCCAAACCCAGGTGGGAGGGGTCTCTTGATTAGAGGGGCGAGCACATTTACCTTGGTTGCCTCCAAAAAGTCTCCCACCTGGAAGGGCGAGTCCACTCTAACCTGGCTGCAGTGTTATATGACACCCAGTTGGGAGGGGTCTCCCCCCTAGAGGGGCGGGTCCCCTCTACCCTGGATTCCATGGTGTATGAGCTCCCCACAGACACACACCCAGGTGGCAGGGGTCTCCCACATGGAGGGGCAAGTCCCTTCTACCCTGGATTTGGCAGTATAAGAGCTCCCCCCAGACCCCACACCTAGCTGGGAGAGGTCTCTCACTTGGAGGGGCGAGGCATGAGTTCCCTCTACACTGGCTGTGGAGGTATACAAGCACCCCAATTGCCAATTGACACCTAGATGGGAGGGGTCCCTCGCCTGGAGGGGAAAGTCCACTCTACTCTGGCTGCAGTGTTATAAGAGCTCCCCCTGACACACAGGCGGGATATGTCTCCTGCCTGGAGAGTCGAGTCCCCTATACCCTGGTGGCAGAGGTATACGAGCCCCCCCAACCCACACTTAGTTAGGAGGGGCTCCCGCCTGGAGGGTTGAGTCCCCTCTACCATGGCTACAAAGGTATATGAGCTCCCCCAGTAGTCAGGTGGGATGGGTTTCTTGCCTGGAGGGGCCACTTCCCTCTACCATGACTGCAGAGGGACAGAAGCTCCCCAGATACCCAGGTGAAAGTGGTCTTCGACTTGGGGGACGGGTCCCTGCTACCCTTCCTGCATCTGTATATGAGCCCCCCACCTCAAGGACACCTAGGTAGGAGGGGTCTCCCTCCTGGAGTGCTGAAGTCTGGCTGGGCACAAAATCACGAGCCACTCAAGCAAGAACAAACTTTATTTTTGAAACTGCCGCCAATGCCCCATAGGCTCCGGGGAAGATTGCCAACCGACCCACGGGGCTTCTCTCGGGTCCCCACAGGAACTCCCTCCTCTGGAATTCCCTCCTACCGCACTTCCCCAACCAATGGGAACTCTGAGGTGAATAGCAGGAGTCCAATATCCATATGAATGCAAATCTTAACATAATCATATCATCTCAATGGCTTGCTGGCATCACCTTTCAACCAAAAATGCCATGCATCATATTACTTGGCTGTGGCTCTTAGCATCTCCCCCCTTCTGTTTAATTAAGCAACAAGCAATGTGGCTAGGGACCCTGCCTGTTAGGTTTGTCCAATTCAACATATGGTTCTTACCCGTCATTGGATGAACTGACCTTTAGGCATCAGCCTCCTGTCTTAGGTTGATACCATTGCAATTGGATCATACCCGCCACTGACTACCAGTCCAGCACATAGCCATACTTGTGGATAGGCCTATGCACCAGTGGGGGGGTGAGGTTCTTTGCCTCACCTCTGTTGGCCCCCAAATTTGGCCTTGGTGCCGGTGGGGGGGTGAGGTTCTTTGCCTCACCTCTGTTGGCCCCCAAAATTGGCCTTGGTGCTGGTGGGGGGCGGGTGAGGTACTTTGCCTCACCTCTGTTGGCCCCCCAAATTAGACCATCACTAGTAGAAGGGAGGAGGATACAGAAATGCCATGACACCAAGCCAATTGACGGCTCCTAGGAAAAATTGCATCACTGGTGACACATCAGCAAAGATATGCCAGCACTACCATAATTCGCTGCATCAACAGATAGATCACAATGCATACAAGTGATACATAGTTCAGGCAAGTTCTGTAAGCAGTTCAAAGCGGAGGAATCTATCAATATGTCCATTTCCTCCCAAAATAAATCGACTCATTGTTTGAGCATTACTTGTTGAGTTATTATTCATTGATGTATCAGTTTATAAAGTTTGTTGTGATAACTTTCGAAGAAGTTGTAGTTTGGTTTCATCTTTGTCTTCACCGGCACTGGGATGAAAATAGGAATTCTGACAATGATGCCAAAAACAAAAATATGTAACATTTCAACAGGTACTAAGAAAACAATTTTTTGAACAATTTACATTATCCTGAACAGAATTATTAAATATAGTGAAAAGGAAAGGTGAAAGTAAACAAACATATCTGTTAACCTCCTATTTGTTCATATATTAAAACAATCCTCAACAGCTGTTTACCTAATTTAAATTAAACCATTAAAATCACATGAATAATAATAAAAAAAATTGGATCCATTTATTCATGAGCGCTCCTCATATATGATATATGGACATACGCACATACAGACATACAACACAAAACAGAAGTATGCACACGTAACATACAACACATAAGACAATAGTAAAGGCCTTGTAGCTTTACATAGGTTAAATCTCCATTGCAATGTTTAAAAACTCCACAGTCAAAAAATAAAACTGATCAGAAAAACATTAACCTAGGTCTATATGAGCTCAAAAATAAAATAGAACTTTATGATGTGGGAAAAAGCAATAATAAAATAGATATTGAAAAAAGCATCCTGGTTAATCACTGTCGCAGATGTAAGAATAGCCAAGCTGGAGTTCTGGATATCAGCTGTTATGGATTTGAGTCAAATCATCTCCATAGGTGGGGCTGTTGGTTGAATTACGCCCTCTGGTGATAAAACAGAGTTAGTAACAGCCTCCTGTTGTAGCCTTTTTCCTAATAACCCCTTTTCCTTTAAATTTTCTTCCTCTGTCTGACTAGCTCGAGAGACCTTCTCTTTTGCTTGATCTAAAATGTCTTTCTTCATGGTCTGAACCTCTAACAATTTACTTAACACCTTTTTGGTTTGTTTTTTACTAATTTCTAATCTACTATAAAGATAACACAAAACAAAACCAAAACTGAATGAAACAAAAACGGAATAAAAAATCATTGTATCAATTTTCTCTTCCTCAGGGCCGACAAACTTCAAACCTTGAGCCGCCCATTTTTCCCAGTTTGCCTGAGAAATTTCTAGGGATAGGCAGCTTGAAACAAAAACAAAATAAATCAAAACAAAAACACATTGTTTTTTGAAATGGTCACCCATTCTCTCGCCTTCCCTCAGGGACGAGCAATTTCACTTACCTCCAAGTTTTAGACGTTCCGCGTACAGGCCACCAAATGCTGCAGTCTGACTGGGCACAAAATCATGAGGCACTCACAGCCTTGTAGATTCAAACAGCAATTCTTTATTCCCGAACTGTCACTGGCACTCTACAAACACGTTCTGGGCCAAATCCACATTCTGGGGGAAATCCACGTTCTCCACCAGGCTTTGAATCCCAAAATACTCTCTGAATCCTGCGAAAACTCAACGGGAACTCAAGGAGCAGGCGGGCACTTGAGGCAGCAGGATACGCCCTATTGCCAGCAGGGTCCACTTTAAACCTGGAACCACCCTAAACCCAAGGAGCACCCTAAACCCTGATCAGCCCTAAACCCGGATCCGTCCTGGTCCTTGAGCAAGGTCACCTTACATGCAATGTCAGTGCAAATGACATGGGTCATGCCATGCGTCATTCCGATTTGGCAATGGCTCTCAGCAAATTTTCTCTTTCTTAGGGCCGAACAACTTCAAACCTTGAGCAAACCATTTTTCCCAGTTTGCCTGAGAAAATTCTAGGGATAGGCAGCTTGAAACAAAAACAAAATAAATCAAAACAAGAACACATTGTTTTTTGAAATGATCACCCATTCTTTCGCCTTCCCTCAGGGGCAAGCAATTTTACTCACCTCCAAGCTTCAGGCGTTCCCCGTACGGGCCACCAATTGCCACAGTCTGGCTGGGCACAAAATCACGAGCCACTCAAGCAGGAACAAACTTTATTTTTGAAACTGCCACCAATGTCCTGTATGCTCCCGGCAAGACTGCCAACCGACCCACGTGGCTTCTCTCGGGTCCCCACAGCAACTCCCTCCTCTGGAATTCCCTCCTACCGCACTTCCCCAACCAATGGGAACTCTCCAGGAGTCCGTAGCAGGCTGAGGTGAACAGCAGGAGTCCAATATCCATATGAATGCAAATCTTAACATAATCTTATCATCTCAATGGCTTGCTGGCATCACCTTTCAACCCAAAATGCCATGCATCATATTACTTGGCTCTGGCTCTTAGCACTGGAGGAGCAGAGTACACTCTCCCCTGGCTGCTTTACCTGACATCCAGGTGGGCGAGATCTCCCCCTGGTTGGGCAAGTGTGCTGTACCCTGTCTATGGTAGTATACAAGCTCCCAGCGACCTGCTGGTAGGTGGGGTATCCCACCTGGAGGGGCGAGTCCACCCTACCCTGACTTCAGCAGTGTAGGAACTCCCCCAGACACCTTGGTGGAAGGGGTCTCCTGTCTACTGGGGTGAGTCCCCGCTCTCCTGGCTGTAACAGTATATGAGCCCCCCCCCATAGCCAGATGGGAGGGGTGTGCAGCCTGGAGGTGTGTGTATACTCAACCCTGGCTAAGGCAGTATACTAGCTCCCCCCAGACACCCAGGTGGGAGGGGTCTCCTGCATGGATTGGCGAGTCCCCTCTCCCCAGACTGTTGTTATACACAAGCCCCCCCATACCCAGATGGGAGGGGTCTCCCACCTAAAGGGGCAAGTCACCTTTTCCCTGGCTGCAGTGGTATACTAGCTTTCCCTGACACCCAGGTGGGAGGGGTCTCCCGCCTTTAAGGGCAAGTCCCCTCTACCCTGTCTGGGGTGGTATATGAGCTCCCCATGACACATAGGTGGGATGGGTATCCCGCATTGAGGGGAAAGTCCCCTCTACCTTGGCCGCAGAGGTATTGGAGCTCCCCCTGACACACCAGTGGGAGGGGTCTCCCGCCTGGAAGGGGGAGTCCCCTATACCCTGTGTGTGGTGGTATACTAGATTTCCCTGACACCCAGGTGGAAGAGGTCTCCTGCCTAGAGGGGCGAGTCCCCTCTAACCTGGATAAGATGGTATACAAGCTCCCAGTGAAACCCAGGTGGGAGGGGTCTCCTGCATGGAGGGGCGAGTCCACACTACCCTGGCTGCAGTGGTATACAAGCTCCCCCCCCCCAACACCCAGGTGGAAAGGATCTCCACCTGGGGGAGCGAGTCCACTCTACCCTAGCTAGGGGGGTGTTGGAGCCACCTCCGACACCCAGGTTGGAGGGGTCTCCCATTCAGAGAGGTGAGTCACCTCTACCCTGGTTGCGGCAGTTTATGACATCCCCCTGACACCCTGGTGGGAGGGTACTCCCGCCTGGTGGGCAAGTACCCTCTACCCTGGTTTTGGTGGTATTAGAGCTCCCCCTGACACCCAGGTGGGAGATGTCTCCCACCTGGAGGGACGATTCCCCTCTACCTTGGCTAAGGTTGTATACAAGCTCCCAGCCACACCCAGGTGGGAAGGTCTCTTGCCTGCATAGGCTAGTCCCAACTACCCTGGCTGCAGTGGTGTACCAGCTCCCCCACACACACCCAAGTGGGAGGAGTCTCCCGCCTGGAGGGGTAAGTTTCCTCTACCCTGGCTGCAATGTTATATGAGGTCCCCCCGACACCCAGTAGGGAGAGGTCTTCTGCCTAGAGGGGCGAATCCCCTATACCCTGTATTCAGTATATGAGCTCCCCACAGACACCCAGGCAGCAGGGGTCTCCCACATGGAGGGGCAAGTCCTTTCTACCCTGGCTTGGGCGGTATAAGAGCCCCCCCCACACACACACCTAGGTGGGAGAGATCTCCAGCTTAGAGGAGCGAGGCCACTGTACCCTGGCTGGGGCTGTAAAGGAGCTCCCCTGACACCCAGTGGGAAGATTCTCCCCCCTAAAGGGTAGAGTCCCCTCTACCCTGCCTGTGGAAGTATAGAAGCTCCCCTGGACACCCAGGTGGGAGGGGTCTCCTGCCTGGAGGATGCTAGTCCTCTGTATCCTGGCTGCTGCAGTATAGGAGCTCCCCTGACATTCAGGTGGGAGGAGTCTCCTGCCTAAAGGGTAGAGTCCTCTCTACCCAGACTGTAGCAGTATAGGAGCTCAACCTGACACCCAGGTGGGAAGGGTGTCCCACCTGGAGGGCGAATCCCTCTACCCTGACTACTGCTGTATACATGCTCTGCCAGACACCCAAGTGGGAGAGGTCTTTTGCCTGGAGGGGCAAGTCACCTCTACCCTGGCTAAGGCAGTATGCAAGCTCCCCCTACACTCAGGTGAGAGGGGTCTCCTGCAGGAGTCGCAGATCCCCTCTACCCTGGCTGGTGCCCTATAAGAGCTCCTAGAACACCCACGTGGGAGGGATCTGCCGCCTAAAGAGGGGAACCACTCTATGCTGACTGTGGTTTTATAGGAGCTCTCCCTGACACCCAGGTGGGAGGGGTATCCGGCCTCCTGGGGTGAGTCCCCTCTCCCCTCCCTGTGGCTGTTTCAAGCTCCCCCCTACACCCAGGTGGGAGGGGACTCCCTTCTGGAGGGGAAAGAACCCTTTCCCCTTGCAGTGGCTGTTTTGAGCTCCTGCAGACACCCAGCTTGGAAGGGTCCCCCTCCTGGAGAGGCAGGTCCCTTCTACCCTGGCTACAGCAGTATAGGAGCATCCCCTGACACCTAGGTGGGATGGGTTTCCCGCCTTGAGGCATGTGTTCCCTCTACACAGGCTGTGGAGATAAAGGCCCTCCCCCAGACACCCAGGTGGGAGGGTCTCTGTCCTGAAGGGGCTAGTCTTTTCTACCCTGGCTGTGGAGGTATAGGAGCACCCCCAACAGATACCTAGATGGGAGGGGTCTCCCGCCTGGAGGGGCAAGTCCCCTCTACCCTGGCAGCAGGGTAAGAGCTCCCCATGACACACAGGTGGGATGTGTCTCCAACCTGGAGGGGCAAGTCCCATATACCCTGGCTACAGCTGTATAGGAGCTCCCCCCTACACTCAGGTGGGAGGGTCTCTTGCCTGGAGGGGCGAGTCTGCTCTACCCTGGCTGCCGAGGTATAGGAGCCACTCCAACCAACAGTGAGATGGGAGGGGTCTCCTGCCTGGAGGGTCTAGTCCTCTCTACCCTGGCTGTGGAGGTATATGAGCTCCCCCCCTCCCTGACAGTCAGGTGGGATGGGTCTCTTGCCTGGAGGGGCCAGTCCCCTTTACCATGAGTGCAGCCGGATAGGAGCTCCCCCAACACCCAGGTGAAAGTGGTCTTCCACCTTGGGGGTGAGTCCCTGCTACCCTTCTTGCAGTTGTATATGAGCCCCCCACCAAGGACACCCAGGTAGGAGGGGTTTCCCCCCTGGAGGGGCGAGTCCACTCTACCCTGGCTGCTATAGTATAGTAGCTTTCTCTGACACCCATGTGGGAGAGATCTCCCGCCTGGAGGGGCAAGTATGCTCTACCCTGGCTATGGTATTATACAAGCTCTCAGGGACACACAGGTGGGAGGGGTATCCTGCCTGGAGGGGCGAGTCCACTCTACCCTGGCTTCAGCAGTGTAGGATTTCCCCCCAGACACCCAGGTGGGAGTAGTCCACCACCTAGTGGGGCGAGTCTCCGCTCTCCTGGCTGTAACAGTACATGAGCTCCCCGCCATAGCCAGATGGGAGGGGTCTGCAGCCTGGAGGCATGAGTACCCTCCACACTGGCTAAGGCAGTATAAAAGCTCCCCCCAGACAACCAGGTGGGAGGGGTCTCCTGCATGGATTGGCAAGTCCTCTCTACCCTGGCTGTTGTGATATACAAGTCCCCCCCCCCATACCCAGATGGGAAGGGTCTCCCACCTGAAAGGGCTAGTCACCTTTTCCCTGGCTGCAGTGGTATACTAGCTTTCCCTGACACTCAGGTGGGAGGGGTCTTACGCCTGGAGGGAAGAGTTCCCTCTATACTGGCTGCAGCACTACAGGAGCTCCCTATGAAACCCAGGTTGGAGGGGTTAACTGCCTGGAGGGCAGTTTTTTCTCTCCAGGATGGGGTTTTATTTGAGCTTCCCCTGACAATCAAGTGGGAGGAGACTCTTGCCCTCTACCATGGCTGCTGCAGGATATGCACTCTCCCCCCCCCACACACACCTAGGTGAAAGTGGTCTCCCGCCTGGAGTGGGGAGTCCCCTTTACCTGCCTGTGGCGGTATATGAGCTCCCCTGACACCCAGGTGTGAGGGGTATCCCACCTAGTGGGGTGTGTCCCCTCTATCCTGGCTGCAGCAGTACACGAGCTCCCTCCCATAGCCGAATTGGAAGGGTCTCCCACCTGGAGGAGCAAGTACCCTCCACCCTGGCTAAGGCGGTATACAAGCTCTCCCAGACAAACAGGAGGGAGGGTCTCCTGCCTGGAGGGGCTAGTCACCTCTACCCTGGCTGCAGCAGTATAAGAGCTCCCCCACCAAACCCAGGTGGGAGGGGTCTCCTGCCTAGATGGGCAAGTCCCCTCTACCCTGGATTCGGTGGTGTAGGAGCTCCCCCCAGACAACCAGGTAGCAGGGGTCTCCCTCATGGAGGAGCGAGTCCCTTCTACCCTGGCTTGGGCAGTATAAGAGCCACCCCCATCCGACACCTAGGTGGGAGAGGTCTCCCACTTGGAGGGGCCAGTCCATTGTAACCTGGCTGTGGTGGTAAAGGAGCTCCTCTGACACCCATTGGGAGGATTCTCCCCCTAAAGAGTAGAGTCCCCTCTACCCTGCCTGTGGGAGTATAGAAGCTTCCCTGAACACCCAGGTGGGAGGGGTTTCTCGCCTGGAGGATGCTAGTCCTCTCTACCCTGGCTGCTGCTGTATAGGAGCTCCCCTGACACCCAGGTGAGAGGAGTCTCCCGCCTAAAGGGTACAGTCCTCTCTCCCCTGCTGAGGAGGTATAGGAACTCAACCTGACACCCAGGTTGGAGGGGTGTCCCCCCCTGGAGGTGGGATTCCCTCTACCCTGGCTGCTGTATACATGCTCTCCCAGACACCCAGGTGGGAGGGGTCTTCCGCTGGAGGGGGGAGTAAACTCTACTCTGGCTGTGGAGGTATAGGAGCTCCCTTCTACACCCAGGTGGGAGGGTCTCCCGCCTGGAGTGGCAAGTTCCCTTTACCCTGCCTGTCGCAGTATATGAGCTCTCCTGGCAACCAGGTGTGAGGATCCACCTAGTGGGCTGTGTCCCCTCTATCCTAGCTGTTGCTGTACACGAGCTCTCCCCCATAGCCAAATTAGAGGGGTCTCCTGCCTGGAGGAGCAAGTACCCTCCACCCTGGTTAAAGCGGTATACAAGCTCTCCCAGACAAACAGGAGGGAGCGGTCTCCTGCCTGAAGGGGCGTATCACCTCTACCCTGGCTACAGCTGTATAAGAGTTCCCCCCAAAACCTAGGTGGAAGGGGTCTCTTGACTGGAGGGGCGAGCACCTTTACTATGTTTGCTGCAGTATAGGAGCTGCCCCGGTCACTCAGATGGGAAGGGTCTCCCGCCTGGAGGGACAAGTCCACTCTAAACTGCCTGCAGTGTTATATCCCCCCTACACCCAGTTGGGAGGATCTCCCACCTGGAGGGGCAGTCCCCTCTACCCTGGATTTGGAGGTGTATGAGCTCCCCCCAGACACCCACCAGGGGTCTCCTGTATGGAGGGGCGAGTCCCTTCTACCCTGGTTTGGGCGGTATAAGAGCCCCCCACACCCGACACCTAGGTGGGAGAGGTCTCCCTCTTGGAGGGGCGAGTCCACTGTATCCAGGCTGTGGCGGTAAAGGAGCTCCCCTGACACCCAGGTGGGAGGAGTCTCCCGCCTAAAGGGTAGAGTCCCCTCTACCCTGCCTGTGGCAGTATAGGAGCTTCCCAGGACAACCAGGTGGAAGGGGTCTCCCGCCTGAAGGTGCGAGTCCCCCCTCCGCTGGCTGTAGCAGTAACTGAGCTCCCCGTGACACCCAGGTAGGATGGGTCTCCTAACTGGAGAGGTGAGTCCCTGCTACCCTGGCTCAGTGGTATATGAGCCCCCCCCACGACACCCAGGTGGGAGGTGTATAAGGCCTGGAGAGGCGAGTGCCAGCTAGCCTGGATGCAGAGGTTTACGGGGCTACCCAGGACACCCAGATGCGAGGTGTCTCCCGCCTGAAGGCGCAAGTCCCCCTAGCCTGGTTGGGGCGGTATACTAATCTCCCCCTGACACCCAGGTGGGAGAGGTTTTCCTCCTGGAGGGGCGAGTCCCCTCTACCCTGGTTGGGGCGGTATACTAGCTCCCCCCCCCCCACAGCCGAATCCCAGGTGGGAGTGGTCTCCTGCCTGCAGGGGCGAGTCCCCTGTACCCTGGCTTCTGCAGTATATGAGCTCCCCCTGACACCCAGGTGGGAGGAGTTGCCCATCTGGGTGGGCAAGTCCCCTCTACCATGTTTAAAGAGGTATATAAGCGTCCCCTGAACCTAGATGGGAGTGGTCTTCCGCCTGGAGGAGCGAGTGCCCACTACCCTGACTGCAGTGGTATATATGCTCCACCCTCCACACCCAGGAGAGAGGGGTCTCCTCTATCCTGGCCTTTGCAATATAGGAGCTCCCATGACAACCAAGTGTGAGGAGTCTGCTGCCTGGAAGGTAGAGTCCCCTATCCCCTGCCTGTGCAGGTATAGGAGCTCCCCCAGACATCCAGGTGGATAGGACTTCACTCCTGGAGGGGCGAGTCCTCTCTACCCTGGCTGCAGTGGTATATAAACTCCCCCAGATACCCAGATGGGAGGGGTCTCCCATCTGGAGAAGCGAGTCCCCTCCACCCTGGCTAAGGTGGTATACAAGCTCCCTGCTACATCTAGGTGGAAGGGGTCTCCCACATGGAGGGGCGAGTCCCCTCTACCCTGACTGCTGCTGTATTCAATCTCTCCTAACACCTGGGAGGAGTCTCCTGCCTGGAGGGTAGAGTCGCCTGGACCCGGCCTCTAGCTGTATAGGAGCTCCCCACAACACAAAGGTGGGAGGGGTCTCTTGCCATGAGGGGCGAGTCTCCTCTACCCTGGCTGCAGCTGGATAGGAGCTCCCCCTGAAAACCAGGTGAAAGGGTCTCCCACCTGGAGGGGAAAGCCCTGCTACCCTGGCTGCGGCTGTATACAAGCTCCCCCCACCACCACCCAGGTGGGAGAGGTCTCTTGACAGGAGGGGAGAGTCCCCTATATCCAGGCTGCAGCATGATACAAGCTCCTCCTGACACCCAGGTGAAAGGGGTCTCCCTCATGGAGGGGGCAGGACCCTGCTACCCTGGCAACAGCTGTATAAGCATCCCCCCCAGGTGGGAGGGGTGTCCTGCCATGAGGGGAGAGTCCCATCTACCCTGGCTAAGGCCCCTTTTACTGGCCCCTCCTGTGAGTTACCTCTGTTCCCCTTAGGGTGTGGTATCCTGGCAATGTCCGGACCCTCTGCTCTGCATCCTTCTTTAGCCTGGTCTCTTCAAATGGGTCCAGGCTGCCCACCGACCCCACTCCAACCTCTGCACACACCTGTGTCCCCTTTGAGGCCTGAACCTTGATGTCTGGCAGTTAACATGCAAATTGCTCCAACCCAACCCTGAGAGACCCCTCCCTTCTCTCCTCTGTCCTCTTGCCTTACGTGCTGCCCCTACCCCAACCCAGACTTCCCTAACCCTGACATTTGCACTCCAGTCTGAAGGCCTGGGCTCTTGCCTAAGCCCCTAATCACGTTCCTCACGTCCCTTGGTGTAGAATGGATTCTTTTCTTGTTGGGTCTATTCTGGGGGCCCCTTGCTTGGACCCGCCAGCATGGTCACCTAGGTGCCCCTTGCACTTCTATCTCCTGGTCCTCCCAAAGCCCTTCCTATCCTTCCCTTATTTCCCCTTGGGCGGTACCCTGGTTCTTGGGTCTATCATCATCGTGGACTGGGTAGGTGCCTTGTCTGGACTCCTTGCTTGGTTCCTGACTCTCACCCCTCTCCATACCCACTGCGACCTCGCATCAAGCCTCCTGTTGCCCTCCTCCTGGCCCTTTCCCTTGCCAGATGCCTTTGCCAAGTCTCTGGCCCTGGGTTCTCATCTGTGCCAGTGTGCATTATAGGAAAGAGAGCCCTGACCCTGGCGAGGGCCCTTTGCTCTCCCTGGGCCCTAGGTCCTGCCCCTGGAACCCTGAAACCTGGCAGTGGCCCTGGGCTTGGATCCTGCCTCCCCCACTGCCAGATCCCCTGCCTTTCTTCCCCATACTTGTCCACTTACCTGAGATCCCTGCCCCAGCCCTGGTACTTGGCTCTCCATTCCCTGGCCTGGCTCCTTGCTTGAGTCTCTGGTGGCCCTTCTTGCTCAGTATTTCCCTGGGCTTGTTGTGTGGACCCCTCTTTAGGGCTGCTTCCCTGTACTGCAGTACCCTAGTGCAGCCCCACCTTACAGGCCCTGCCCTTCCCTGCTCTCCCCTGGCCTGGGCCCTCCTGTAGGTCCCTAACCAGGGTTCCTTGCTGCCGAAGTCTGGCTGGGCTGCTGAAGTCAGGCTGGGCAAAATAACCGAGAGGTGACAAGCAACTTGAAGGTTGAAGCGGGAACTACTTTATTGTGAGTGAACTCAGCGAACTCAAAGTAGCGGCCACCCAAGGTAGCAGGAGCCGCCTCTCTGCCGGACTGCAGAGGTATATATGCTTAACTAATTACACACAGCTTAACTTAATTAACATCATCTAGATACAGCAGTCAGCCAATAAGGAATCCTCATCATCTTAATGGCTCGCTGGCGTTGCTTCACAAACCACTCCTCCTGGCAAAGTGCCAGGCACCATCTTAACTTGATTGTGGCCCTCATCACCTTGCTTGTATTCTGGCCCACATTCCACCCACACTCATCCTCTGACCCTTCAGGCTGTGCCCTCCTTTGGCCCTCCTGTCTTCCTTGTCCCTGTCAGGCCCCTTTTCCTGATCTTTTTCCCAGGATACTCACCCAGGCCAGGAGACTGGAGCTGGCCTCTTAGTCCTGCAGGCTCCATTTTGTAAAACACCCCTTCCCCTTGCACAGGCCATTTGGCCTCCCTCAGCCCGGGCCCTGCTCCCCGACACTGACACCCTGCAGTGGGCCTGGTCCTTGAGCCTCCCTCCTTTGCACCACCAGCTTCCTCCCTTGCCTCCCTCCCCTCACCAGCCCTGTCCATTTTTATGTAGCCCTGGCCCTGGCCCTTGCACTTGGCTCTCTTCCTGGGCCTGGCTTGAGCCCCTGGCCGCCTTTTTCGAGGACCCTGCTCATGGACCTTGATTTCAGGCCCCTTACTCAGGGCCCTGATTTGCCTCCCCTCTGTTTTCCTGGTGCTGTGGTGTCCTGGCACTGCCTGGACAGACTGGGGTTTTTGATTGGGTCCTTGCTCCCCACCAACCCTAGTCCATGTCCAGACAAAAGATATTTCCTCACAGTCCCCTCCTTTGGCCCTCCTTTGGTTCTGGTCAGTCTCTGAGGATCTACTTACCCAGGGCAGAGGAGTGGAATTGGCTGGCCTCTACGTCCTGAAATCTCCCTGTGGAAACACAGCCCTTCCCCTCACCTGATCCCCCTCACCGCCAGAACCCTGACACCTGGCAATGGAAATGTGCTTTGTGCCATTCCCTCCCTTCTCTCACCTGCCCTCTGGCCTTCCATGCTGCTACAACCCCAACCCAGTCCTCACTGACCCTGAACATTTGCCTGAGCCCCTGACCACGTTTCCGAGTGGTGTGGCGTCCTGTGGCTTCACCTGGTTTCATTCTGTTTTGAGCCCCCTGGCGTGCTCCTTTTGGTTTTCCCTGTTCTTCCACCTGACTCCTCCTTCTCATGTCGCCCCTTTCTCCCCATACCCTTGTGTTTTACCTGGGTGAACCCAGGAGCCTCCTGCTCATTGGGTCCCTCATTTTTGGTTGGGCAGGTGGGACCCTTGCCTGGGCTCCTTGCTTGGGTCCTGGCTCTCACCCCTCTCCACACCCACCATGACCCTGTGCTATGCCATCCTGTTGCCCTCTTCCTGGGCCCCATCCCTTGCCAGGCCCCCTTTGCCTATTCAATGGCCCTGGATTCTCATCTGGGCCAGGGCACCTTATGGAAACAGAGCCCTGCCCCTCCCCTGGGCCCCTTGCTCTCCTTTGGCTCTTGGTCCTGAACACAGAACTTGGACACCTGGCAGTGGCCCTGGTCCTCAAGCCAGCCTGTCACCTCTCAGATCCCCTGTCTTCCCTCCCTGGCCCTGTATACTGTCCTGAGCCCCCTGCTCCAGCCTTGGCCCTCAGCTCTTCATTCCCTGTCCTGGCTCCTCTCTGGAGTCTCCAGTACCCCTTCTTGCTCCATGTTTCCCTGGACTTTGACTTTGCGCCCCAAGCTTGGGCCGATTTTCTGCTTCCCTTGGCTTCCCTTCCCTGCAGAACCCTAATGCTGCCTGCCTGCCCAGTCCTGCCCTTCTCTGCTCTGCCCTGGCATGGGACCACATCTAGGTCTCTAGCCTGGTCTCCTTGCTGGGGTCCTGGGCCCCAACCCAACAACAACCATCTTTTGGCCTATTCTGGTGTGCCCTCCTTTGGACCTCCTGTTGTCACTGTCCCTGCTGCACCCGTTTTCCTGATTCCTTTACTAGGATGCACACCAGAGCCTGGGACTTGACCTGCCTGGCCTTTGGACCCTTCAGGCTCTCTTTGGCAAAATGTAGCCCTGCCCATTACCTGGGCCCTTTGGCCTCTCTTAGCCTGGGCCCTGCTCCTCAATCCTGACACCCAGCAGTGTAACTGTTCTTTGAGCCCTCCTCTCCCTGTGCCACTGGCTCCCATTTCTATTCTCCCTCCCCTCCACAGCCCTTCACATTTTCATGAGGCTGAAGCCTAGGTCCTGCCACTTGGCTCTCCGTTCCTTGGCCTAGTCCCTTGCTTGAACCCCTGGTTGCCCTTCCCGAGGATCCTGTCCCTGTCCCATGATTTCAGGCCCATTTTTCCAGTCTCCCCGTCTGTTCCCCTTGTACTGTGTTATCCTGGCACTGCCCAGACCCTCCCTTCCCCCTGTTTCTCTCTATCCTGGGCTCCTTGAAGGGGTCCTGGCTCCCCACTGACCCCGCTCCCAATTCAGGACACAAAGTATCCCCTCACAGTGCCCTCCTTTGGCCATCCTTTGGTCCTGGTCTCTCTGTGAGGTTCTAATCACCTGGGGCAGAGGAGTGGAATTGGCTGGCCTCTGGGCCCAGAAGGCTTCCTATGGGAAACACAGCCCTGCCTCTTGCCTGGGGCCCCTTTGTCACTCAACCTTGACTCCTGGCAGTGGACTTGGGCCTAGCAATGACCTTGCCCTGGGCAATCCCCTTCCTTCCCTCCCTTGCTCTCCAGCCTTACAAGGTGCCAATAAGCCAACACAGCCCTCCATCACCCTGACCCTTCGCCCTACAGTCCCCAGACCTTGCTGTATGGCAGAGCTCCTTACCACTTTCCAAAGTCCCTGTGCTTTTCCTGGTGTCTCTTTGTGGCTTACCTAGGGGCCCCTTGCTTTGGCTCCCTAGCGTGATCCCCTCTGTGCCCTTTGCACCACCCTCTGTTTCCTCATCATAGTGTCACCCTTTCCTCTTTTTCCCTAGGGCTTTTTCCTGGAGCAAGGCCCTTCTGATCATTGGGTCCCTAATATCTTTTGGTGGGGTCGGTCCCTTGCCTGGGCTCCTTGACTGGGTCCTGGCTCTTGCCTCTCTCTGCACCCACTGCAACCCCCCACCATGCCCTTCCATCACACTCCTCCTGGCCCCAGTCTGTTGCCAGGCCCCCTTGGCCTGAACCCTGGCCCTTGATTCTCATCTGGGCCATAGCACCTCATGGGAATCAGAGCCAGGCCCCTTGCCTGGGCCCCTTGCTCTCCCTGGGTCCTTAGGGCTGCACCCAGAACCCTGACACTGAGATACTGATGTGACTCTATTTTTGAGAAACCAACCTCTACCTCAGAGCAAAGCCTGTCCAAGGAAGGGAGCGTGACCCTTGTCCTTGGAAAAACCCTCAGAGCACTCCTAGGCACATACCCACCATGCTGAGTTGTTTGTCTGAAAATAACAGGAGAGATCTGTGGCACAAGGTATCCCTGACTCAGTTAGACTAGGTGAGCACCCATAGCAACCCCCTAGCAACCACCAATCTGCATGAGACAGAGAAAATACCTGGGATGCCAGATGAACCCCCAGTAGTTTATGGTGATTGATAACATGTTAGGAAACCATGTAGTTTAGCACGTACGTCCCTTGTTGCCTAAACCAATCAGTTCAAACGAATCCCCCTCTTGTACTAACCAATCACCCCTACCCAAATTGTCCCTGCCAGTGAAGAGTTGTTGATTGATTTTCCTGCAGTGTGAAATGATTTGCTGTGTGATGTTGTGACGCATAAAGTATCTCCCCCAAAACTAAAAAATCTCACTGAATAAAGGACTGGGACTCTCTCCTTGGGACTGCTGCATTGGAAATGGTTGTGAGTCCAGGCTCCAGCTTGCAATAAAAACTCTTGTGTAATTGCATAGGATTTGGCTCCTGGAGGTATAATGGGGTCCCACAAATCTGGCATTACAACACCTGGCAGTGGTGCTGGGTCTCAAGCCTGCCTCCCCCCGTGCTGGATCCCCTGCCTTCCCTCCCCATCCCTGTCCACTGTCCTGATCCCCCTGCCCCAGTGCTGGTCCTTGGCTCTCCAGTCCCTGACCTGGCTCCTCTCTTTGGCCTCTGGGGGCCCTTCTTGCTCCGTGCTTCCCTGGGCTTCAACTCCAGGTCTCACTTGGGCCATTTCCAGCCCCACTTGGTTCCCTGCACCTCAGAAACCTAGTGCAGCCCCTGCCTGCCCTGCCCCGCCCTTCCCTGATCTCCCTTGGCCTGGGCCCTCCTCTAAAATCCCTAACCTGGGATCCTTTCAGGGGTCCTGGCCTGCAACCCACCAACACCCTTCCCCTGGCCCTTCCTGCTGTGCCCTCCTTCGGCCCTCCTGTTGTCCTTGTCCTTGCTGGGCCCCTTTTCCAGAACCCTTTCCCAGGATGCTCACCAGGTCCAGGAGTTAAAACTGGGATGTTTAGCACTGTGGGGTTTCTTTGGGAAAAGGTAGCCGTGCCCTTTACCTAGGCGCTTTGGCCTCCCTCAGCTGGGGCCCTGCTCCACAATCCTGACACCCAATAGGGAACCTGGGCCTTGAGCCCGCCTCTTCCTGCGCCATCAGTTATTCCTTTTCTCCCCATATACCGCAGCATCCAGGAGAGAGGGGATTTGCCCTTCCAGATGGGAGGCCCCTCCCACATGGGTGTTAGGTGACCTCATATACCCCAGCAGCCAGGGTAGAAGGGATTCCCCCCTCAATGCGGGAGACCCTTCCCACCTGGTTTTTGGGGGAGCTCATACACCACTGCAGCCAGGGTAGAGGGGACTCACCCCTATAGGCGGAAACCCCTCACACCTGGGTGTCAGGTGTGATTAAAAACAGCCACAGACAGGGTATAGGTGACTTGCCCCTCCAGGCAAGAGACCCCTCCCAAATGGGTACCAGTGGTAGCTCTTATACTGCCTCAGCCGAGGTAGAGGTGACTAGCCCCTCCAGGCAGAAGACCGCTCCCACATGGGTTTGGGAGGAGCTCTACCACCACAGCCAGAGAAGAGCAGACTCGCCCTTCCAGGTAAAAGACCCCTCCCACCTGGGTGTATGGAGGAGCTCTGATACTGCAGCAGCCAGGGTAGAGGGGACTTGACCTCCAGTCTGGAGACCACTCTAACCTGGGTGTCGGGGGGAGCTCATATACCGCCACAGCCAGGCTAGAGGGGACTCACCCCTCTAGGCTGGAGATGCCTATCCCCTGGTTGTAGGGGGAGCTCATAAACCAACACAGCTAGGATGGAGAGGACTCACCTTTCCAGACTAGAGGGGTGCTTCCATTCTACACTGGCTTGGGTGGTATACTAGCTCCCCCTGACACTCTGGTGGGAGGGGTGGGTCTCCTGCCTCAAGGGGCGAGTCCTGGCTGATGCAATATAGGAGCTCCCACCCCATACCCAGATGACAGGGGTCTCCTGCCTGAAGGGGTGAGTCCCCTGTATACTGGCTGCAGTTGTGTAGGAGCTCCCACACACACACCAAAGTGGGAGGGGACTCCTGCCTAGAAGGGCAAATCCCCTCTACCCTGGCTAGGGTGGTATATGATCCCCCCCACGGGACAAAGAGGTGGGAGTGGTCTTCCACCTGGAAGGGCAAGTGCCCTGGACCCTCACTGCTGCTGTATAGGAGCTCCCCTGACATCCAGGTGGGAGGAATCTTCCATAGGTAAGGGAGTGTCCTGTCTACCCTGGCTGCTGTGGTGAAAGAGCTCCCCCTGACACCCTGGTGGGAGGGGCCTCCTGCCTGGAGGTGCGAGTCCTCTCTACCCTGGCTAAGGTGGTATATAAGCTCCCCACAACACCTAGGTGGGAGGGGTTTCCTGTCTGGAGGGGCAAGACCCCACTACCCTGGCTGCAGTGGTATAAGAGCTTCCCCACAAACACTGAGGTGAGAGGGTTCTTCAGCCTGGAGAGGCAAGTTGCTTCTATCCTGGCAACTTGCCTCCAACACCCAAGTGGGAGGCCTCTCTAGCCTGGAGGAGAGTCCCCTGTACCCTGGCTGCAGCTGTATCATAGCTCCCCTAACACCCAATTGGGCTGGGTCTCCCACTTGGAGTGGCATAAACTGTATACCCTGGCTTTGATGGTATAGGAGCTCCCCCCTAACACCCAGGTGGGAGGGGTCTTTCTCCTGGAGGGGCCATATCCCTCTACCCTGGGTGCAGTGGTATACTTGCTCCCCCTAACACCCAGGTAGGAGGGGTCTTATGCCTGGAGGGACAAGTCCCCACTCTCCTGGCTGTGGTGTTATATGAGCTCCCCCTGAAACCCAGGTGGGAAGGGTCTCTCCCCTGGAAGGGAAAGCCCCCTCTACCCAGCATGTGGCAGTATATAAGCTCTCCTGAAAACCAAGTATGAGGGGTCTCCCGCCTAGTGGGGCAAGTCCCCTCTATACTGGCTCAGCGGTATACAAACTGCCCCCTATAGCCAGATGAGAAGGTCTCCCGCTTGGAGGGGCTAGTCCCCTCTACCCTGGCTGTAGCGGTATAGGATCTCCCTCCATTCACAGGTTAGAGGGGTCTCCCGACTGGAGGGCTAGTCCCCCCTCCCCTGGCTGTGGTGGTATACTAGTTTTCTCTGACACCTAGGTGGGAGGGGTTTTCTGCCTGGCGAGGCAAGTCAGCACTACTCTGGCTACAGTGGTTTATGAGCTCCACCCCTCCCCCCAAGACAATTTGGGAGGAATCTCCTTCCTAGAGAGGTGAGTCCCCTCCACCCTGGCTAAGGTAGTATACAATCTCCCTGCGACATCCAGGTGGAGGGGTTTCCCACCTGGAGGGTTGAGTCCCCTCTACATGGTCTCAGCGGTATAAGAGATCCCCCTGAAACCCAGGTGAGATGTGTCTCTAGCCTGGAGGGGAAAGTCCCCTATACCTGCCTGCGGTGGTATAGGAGCTCCCCCCTACACCCAGGTGGCAGGGGTCTCCCACTGTTAGCGTCTGTAAACAAGTCAAAATAACACCTGGCATTTTGCCAGGGGAATGTTAGAGTTTGTAAACAAGTCTGGATGGTGCCTGGCAAAATGCCAGAGGGAGTGGTTTGAGAAGTAACACCAGCGAGCCATTAAGTGTGGAGATTTCTTATTGGTTGACTGATGTATCTAGTTTATGCTAATTAGATAAGCTGTGTGGAATGTATAAATACTGCTTCTGTCCTGCAATAAACGGCTCCCACTCCTGCTGTATCAACGTACACAAGTTGTTCGTCACCCTCCGGTTATTTTGCTGCAGCTGGACTGCGGCATCCCAAGAGGGGGGGGGGGTGGTAGGGTGCGGTGGGGGGGGTGGGGGGGGCGAGTCCCCTCTTCCCTGCCTCTGGTGGTATATGAGCTCCCCTGACAACCAGGGTTTAGGGGTCTCCCGCCTTGTGGGGCGAGTCCCCTCTCTGCTGGTGAAGCGATATAGGAGCACCGGCCCCATAGCAAGATGGGAGGGGTCTGTTGCTTGGAGGAGCAAGTACCTTCCACCCTGGCTAATCCCAGACACCCAGGAGGGAGGGGTCTTTCCCCTGGAGGGGCGAGTCACCACTACTCTGCCTAAGGTGGTATATAAGCTCCCTGTGACAATCAGGTGGGAGGGGTCTCCCGCCTGAAGGGGCGAGTCCCCTTTTCCCTGCCTGTGGCCGTACATGAGCTCCCCTGATACCCAGGTGGGAGGGGTCTCCTGCCTAGAGGCATGAGTTCCCTCTAAACTGGCTGCAGAGGTAAAGGAACTCTCCCTGACACCCAGGTGCTAGGGTCTCTGTCCTGGAGGGGCGAGGATAGGAGGTTTCTATCCTGGCTGCTGTAGGATAGGAGGTTTCCCTGTCATCCAGGTGAGAGAGATCTTGGGCCTGGAGTGGAGAGTCCGCTCTACCCTGGTTAAGGTGGTATACAAACTCCCAGCGACACCCAAATTGGAGGAGTCTCCCTCCTGGAGGGGCAAGTTCACTCTACCCTGGCTTCAGTGGTGTAGGAACTCCCCCCAGACACCCAGGTCGGAGGGGTCCATCGCTTGGAGGTGGAGTCCACTATATTCTGGCTGCAGCAGTATACAAGCTCCCCCCCCCAACACATAGCCAGATGGGAGGGGTCTCGAGACTGGAGGAGCAAGTACCCTCCACCCTGGCTAAGGCAGTATACAAGCTCACTGCAGACACCCAGGTCAGAGGGGTCTACCACATGGACTGGCTAGTCCTCTCTACCCTGGCTGCTGTGGTATACAAGTCCCCCCACACCCAGATAGGAGGGATCTCCCACCTGAAGGAGCAAGTCATTTTCCCTGGCTGTAGTGCTATACTAGCTTTCCCTGACACCCAGGTTCGAAGGGGCCCCTGCCTGGAGAGAAGAGTTCCCTCTACACTGGCTGCAGCAGTATAGGAGCCCCCCCCCCAACACACACACCCATGTGGGAGGGGTTTCCTGACTTGAGGGGCGAGTTCCCTCTCTCCTGGCTGGGGCTGTATATAAGTTTCCCCCAACAATCAGGTGCGAGGGAACTCTTGCCTGGAGGGGCTAGTCGCTTCTACCATGGCTGCTGTAGGATAGGCACTCCCCCGACACCCATTTGAAAGTTGTCTTCCGCCTGTCCCTACTACCCTACCTGCAGCTGTATAGCAGACCCCCCCCCCCAGGACACCCGGGCGAGAGGGGTCTCCCGCCTTGAGGGGCGAGTCCCCTCTACCCTGGCTGCTGCTTCATATGAGCTCCCCCCCATACCCAGATGAGAGGGGTCTCCCACCTGAATGGGCGAATCCCCTATACCCTGGGTGCAGTGGTATACTAGATTTCCCTGACACCAAGTGCCGCAGTCCGGCTGCAGCAAAATAACCGGGGGGTGACGAACAACTTGTGTAGATTGATACAGCAGGAGTGGGAGCCGTTTATTGTAGGACAGGAGTGGTATTTATACATTCCACACAGCTTATCTTAATTAGCATAAACTAGATACATCAGTCAACCAATAAGAAATCTCCACACTTAATGGCTCGCTGGTGTTACTTCACAAACCACTTCCTCTGGCATTTTGCCAGGCACCATCCAGACTTGTTTAGACTCTAACATTTCTCTGGCAAAATGCCAGGAGCCATCCTGACTTGTTTACAGACTCTAATAACCCAGGTGGAAGGGGTCTCCTGCTTGGAGGGGCGAGTCCCCTCTACAGTGGCTGCGGTGGTAAATGAGCTCCCTCTGACACCCAGGTGGGAGGGATTCCCTCCTGGAGGGGCGAGTCTCCTCTCTACTGGCTGGGGCGGTATATGAGCTCTGCCTGACACCCAGGTGGGTGGGGTCTGCCACTTGGAGGGCGAGTAACCTCAACCCTGGCTGTGGGCATATAGGAGCTCCCCCCTACACACAGGTAGTGGTGAATCCCCTGGAGTGGCGAGTCCCCTTTACCCTGCCTGTGGCGGTACATGAGCTCCCCTGACAATCAGGTGTGAGGGGTCTCCCACCTAGTGGGGTGAGTCCCCTCTATCCTGGCTGAAGCTGTACAGGAGCTCCCCCACCCATACCCAAATTGGAGGAGTCTCCCGCCTGGAGGAGAAAGTACCCTCCACCCTGGCTAAGGCGGTATACAAGCTCTCCCAGACAAGCAGGAGGGATGGATCTCCTGCCTGTAGTGGCAAGTCACCTCTACTCTGGCTGCAGGGGTATAAGAGCTCCCCCTCCCTAACCCAGGTTTGGAGGGGTCTCTTGATTGGAGGGGCGAGCACTTTACCTTGGTTGCCGCAGTAGAGAAGCTCCCGCGACACTCAGTTGGGAGGGGTCTCCCGCCTGGAGGGGCAGGTCCACTCTAACCTGGCTGCAGCTGCGGCGATATAGGAGCTCCTGTTGAGAGCCACAGCCGAAGGGGCCCCAGCAAACTTCCAGCTGCCAGCAAACTTCCAGCTGCCAGCTGATGATTGGCTCACAGCGGCCCCAGCAACATCTAGCTGATTGGCTCCTCTGCGGTGATGCTCATTGGGCTGTTTCCCTGCCCTTTCAGACCACGGAGATGCTCATTGGGGGACTTTTTTGGCTCCACCCACGTGACCCAGCCAATCGGCCTCAAGAGCAGGAGGATTGTGGGAGGTGGAGAGAAGCTTGTGTGGGAGAGAGAGGCTTGTGGAAAGCCGGTGGTGGCAGTTGAGGCTCTGAGGGTTTTTCCTGAGAGGCTGTTTTGTTTGGCGTTTGTGGTTCTAAAAATAAAGTTAGTTTCTTTTGACAAGTGGCTCCTGATTGTGCCCAGCCAGACTGCGGCAAGGTCCCCTCTACAACCAGGTGGGAGGGTCTCTGGCCTGGAGGAGCGAGTCCCCTCTACTCTGCTGCAGAGGTATATGAGCCCCCCAACCGACATCTAGATGGGAGGGGTCTCCCGCCTGTTGGGGCGAGTCCCCTCTACCCTGGCTGCATAGGTATATGAGTCCCCCCCCCCCCACGACAGTCTGGTGGGATGGGTCTCTTGCCTGGAGTGGCCAATCCCCTCTACCATGACTACAGTGGGATAGGAGCTCCCCGGACACCCAGGTGAAATTGGTCTTCCGCCTTGGGGAATGAGACCTTGCTACCCTGCCTGCAGGTGTATACGTGCCTCCCCCCTCTCCAGGACACCCAGGTGGGAAGGGTCCCCTGCTTGGAGGGTCGAGTCCCCTCTACCCTGGCTGGGGCGGTATAGGAGCCCCCACACACACCCAGGTGGGAGAGATCTCAGCCCTGGTGGGGCGAGTCCGCTCTATCCTGGCTAAGGTAGTATACATGCTCCCAGGGACACCCAGATGGGAGGGGTCTCCTGACTGGAGGGGTGAGTCCACTCTACCCTGTCTTCAGAGGTGTACAAAATCCCCCCAGACATCCAAATGAGAGGAGTCTCCCGCCTAATGGGGCGAGTCCCCTATATCCTGGCTGCAGAGGTATACAAAGTCCCCTCCCATAGCCAGATGAGAGGGGTCTCCAGCCTGGAGGAGCGAGTACCTTCCAACCTGGCTAAGGCAGTATACAAGCTCCTCCCATACACCCAGGTGGGAGGGGTCTCCCGCATGGATTGGCGAGTCCCCTCTTCCCTGGCTACTGTGGTATATAAGCCTCTCCCCATACTCAGACGGGAAGGGTCTCCCTCCTGAAGGGGCGTGTCCCCTTTTCCCTAACTGCAGTGATATACTAGCTTTCACTGACACCCAGGTGGGAGGGGTTTCCTGCCTGGAGGGGCAAGTTTCCTCTCTCCTGGCTGGGGAGGTATATGAGCTCCCCCCAACAATCAGGTTGGAGGGGAGTCTTGCTTGGAGGGGCTAGTCCCCTCTACCAATGCTGCTGCAGGATAGGCACTCTCACAACACCCAGGTGAAAGTGGTCTTCTCCCTGGGATTTCGATTCCCTGCTACCCTGCTTGCAGCTGTATACCAGCCCCCTTCCTAGGACACCCAGGTGGGAGGGGGGAAGTCCCCTCTACCCTTTCTGGGACGATATATGAGCTTCCCCCACCCCGCCCGACACCTAGGTGGGAAGGGTCTCCCGCCTTGAGGGGCAAGTCCACTCTACCCTGGCTGCAGCGGTATAGGAACTCCCCCTGACACCCAGGAGGGAGGCGTCTTCCGCCTGGAGGGGCGAGTCCACTCTAGCCTGGCTGTAACGGTATAGGAGCTCCCCCCATACCCAGATGAGAAGGGTCTCCTGCCTGAAGGGGCGAGTCCCCTATACCCTGGGTACAATGGTATACTAGATTTCCCTGACACCCAGGTGGGAGGGGTCTCCCGATTGGAGGGGTGAGTCCCCTCTATCCTGGCTGCAGCAGTATACAACCTCCCCCTGACACCCAGGTGGGAGGGCGAGTCCCTTCTACTTTTTCTCCCTGGACACCCAGGTGGGAGTGGTCTCCTGCCTGCAGGGGCGAGTCCCCTCTACACTGGATGCAGCAGTATTCCAGCTCCCTGGGACACCCAAGCGGAGGGTTCTCCCGACTGAAGAGGCGAGTCTCCTCTACCCTGACTATGGTGGTATAAGAGTTCCCCCGGATTCTCAGGTGGGAGGGGTCTCCCCCCTTGAGGGGCAAGTCGCCTCTACCCTGGCTGCTGGGGTATATGAGCTCCTCCTGACACCCAGGTAATAGGGGTCTTCTGCCTGGAGGGTCGAGTTTTCTCTAGCCTGCCTGAAACAGTTTAGGAGCTCTATTTGACACCCAGGTGGGAGGGGTTTCCCGCCTGCATGGGTCAGTCCCCTCTACACTGGCTGCAGCAGTTTAAGAGCTCCCACAGACTCCAGGGTGGGAGGGGTCTCCTGCATGGAGGGGCGAGTCCCCTCTATCCTGGCTGTGGCAGTATAGGAGCAACCCCTGACATCCTGGTGGAAGGGGTCTCCTGCCAGGAAGGGTAAGTACCCTCTACCCTGGCTGCAGTGGTATATGAGCTCCTGCAAACAGCAATGTTGGGGGGGTCTCCGGCCTGGAAGTGCGAGTCTCCTCTATCCTGGCTAAGGTGGTATACAAGTTCCCTGTGACAACCAGGTGGGAGGGGTCTCCTTTCTGGAGGGGTGAATCCCCACTACCCTGACTGCAGCCTTATAGGAGTTACCTCCCACACACAGGTGGGAGGGGTCTCCCGCCTAGAGGGGCGAGTCCCCTCTACCCTGGCTGCAGGGGTAATAGAGCCCCCTCCTACACACAGGAGGGAGGGGTCTCCCGCCTGGAGGAGCAAGTCGCTGCTACCCTGGCTAAGGCGGAATACAAGCTCCCCCTGACACCCAGGTGGGAGGGTTATACTGCCTGGAGGGGCGAGTCCCCATTACCCTGGCTGCTGCTGTATAGGAGCTCCCATGAAAACCAGATGTGAAGAGTCAGGCGCCTGCAGGGTAGCATCCCTTCTACCCTGCCTGTGGTGGTGTAGGAGCTCCCTCGGACACTTAGGTGGAAGGGTTTTCTCTCCAGGAGGGGAGAGTCCCTTCTACCCTGGCTGTGGCAGTATAGGAGCCCCCTCACGACACCCAGGTAGAAAGGGTCTTCCACCTGGAGGGGCGATTCCACTGTACCCCAGCTGCAGAGGTATATGAACTACCCCAGACACTCAGGGAGGAGGGGTCTCCTGCCTAGAGGGGCGTGTCCCCTTTACCCTGGCTGTGACAGTACCCGAGTTCCACTGGAGTCCCAGGTGGGAGGGGTCTCCCACCTGGAGGGGTGAGTCGCCTCTACCCTGGCTGTTAGTGTATAGGAGCTCCCCTAACACCCAGAAGAGAGGAATCTCCCACCTGGAGGGTAGAGTCCCCTCTACCCTGGATTGGCGGTATAAGAGCTCCCCCCCCCACACACACACACCTGGGTGGGAGGGGTTTCCCTCGGAGGGAGAGTCTCCTCTCTCCTGGCTTTGGCGGTATAGGAGATCCCCCATACACCCAGGTGGCAGGGATCTCCTGCCTGGATTGGCGAGTCCCCTCTACCCAACCTGTGGCGGTATATGAGCTCCCCTGACAACCAGATGGGAGAGTCTCCCATCTGAAGAGGCGAGTTCCCTCTACCCTGGCTGTGGTGGTATGCTAGTGTTCCCTGATACCCATGTGGGAGGGGGTCTCCTGCCTGGAGAGGCGTGTCTCTGCTACCCTGGGCAGTGTACAAGCTCCCCTGGGCACCCAAGTGGGAGTGGTTTCCCACATGCAGGGGCGAGTCCCCTCTACTCTGGCTGCTGAGGTATTGGAGCTCCCCCTGACACCCTGGTGGGAGGTGTCTCCCGCCTGGTGAGGCAAGGACCCTCTACCCTGGCTGCAGTGATATATGAGTTCCCCCTGACTCCCAGGTGGGAGGGGTCTCCCACTTGGATGGGCCAGTCACCTCTATCCTGGCTGCTGCGGTATAAGAGCTCCTCCCCATACCCAGGTGGTAGGGGTCCCCTGACTAGAGGAGTGAGTCTCTGCTTCCCTGACTGCAGCTGTATACGAGCCCCCCGCTTATGACACCCAGGTGGGAAGGGTCTCTTTCCTGGAGGGGCGAGTCCCCTCTACCCTGGGCAAAATACAAGCTCCTCCTGACACCCAGTTGAAAGGGGTCTCCCCCCAAGAGCAGCGAATCTCTGTTACCCTGACTGCAGGTGTATATGAGGCCCCTGACCCTACACCTAAGTGGGAGGGGTGTCCCACCCTTAAGGGCGAGTCTCCTCTACCTGGCTGTGGCTGTTTTTAGCTCCCTGTGACATCCAGGTGGGAGGGGTCTTCTGCCTGGAGGGGTGAGTCCCATCTTCCTTGGCTTGGAGGGTACAAGAGCTCCCCCCCACGCCCAGGTGTGAGGGGTCTCCCGCATGGATTGGGGAAACCCCTCTACCCTCTCCAGGACACTCAGGTGAAAGGAGTTTCTCGCCTGAGGGTAGAGTCCCCTCTAAACTGCCTGCATGTAGGAGTTCCCCACTACACCTACGTGGGAGGGGTCTCCCGCCTGGAAGGGCGAGTCTCCTCTCTCCTGGATGCAGTGGTACATGAGCTCCCCCTACACCTGGAGTGGCCAGTCCCCTTTACCCTGCCTAAGGCGGTATAGAAACTCCCCACCACATCCAGGTTATAGGGATCTCCTGACTGGAGGAGCAAGTCCCCTCTACCCTGGCAGCGTGGGTATAGGAGCTACCCCTGACACCAGGTGAGAGGTGTCTCCCGCCTGGAGAGGTGACTCCCCTCTCCCCTGGCTAAGGTGGTATACAAGTTCTCCTTGACACCCAGGTGGGAGGGGTCTCCTGCCTAGAGGGGCGAGTCCCTGCTACCCTGGCTTCGGAGGTATACAAGCCCCCCTAAAACATTCAGGTGGGAGGGGTCTCTCACCTGGAGGGGTGAGTCCCCTCTACCATGACTGCGGAGATATAAGAGCTCCCCCAGACACCCAGGTGTGATGGGTCTCCCGCCTGGAGGGGCAAGTCCCCTCTACCCTGGATGCAGCGGTATACTTTCTCCCCCAACACACACAAACACATACACACACACACACACACACACACACACGTAGGAGCAGTCTCCCGCCTGGAGGGGCGAGTCCCCAGTACCCAGCCTGCTGCAGTATATAAGCTCTCCTGACAACCAGGTATGAGGGGTCTCCCGCCTAGTGGGGAAAGTTCCCTCTATACTGACTTGGCGGTAATACGAGGTGCCCCCCACCAATAGCCAGATGAGAGGGTCTACGCCTGGAGGGGTGAGACCCCTCAACCCTGGCTGTGGAGGTATAGGAGCTCCACCCATACCCAGGTTAGAGGGGTCTACCAACTGGGGGGCGAATCCCCTCTCCTCTGTCTGTCGTGGTATACTAGATTTCCCTGACACCCAAGTGGGAGGGGTCTCTTGCCTGGAGAGGCGAGTCTGCACCAAGCTGCAGCAGTATATGAGCTCCGCCTCCTGACACCCAGGTGGGAGGAATCTCCTGCTTAAAGAGGTGAGTCCCCTCCACCATGGCTAAGGTGGTATACAATGTCCCAGGGACACCCAGGTTGGAGGGGTTTCCCACCTGGATGGGCAAGTCCCCTCTACCCTGGCTACAGCGGTATAAGAGATCCCTCTGACACCCAGGTGAGATGTGTCTCCAGCCTGGAGGGGCGAGTCTCCTATACCCTGGCTGTGGTGGTATAGGAGGACTGCCCTACAACACCTATGTGGGAGGGGTCACCCAACTGGAGGGCGAGTCCCCTCGCCCCTGGCTGTGGTGGTATACTAGCTTTCCCTGACACCCAGGTGGGAGGGGTCTCCTGCCTGGAGAGGTGAGTCCGCACCCCCCGGCTGCAGAGGTATATGAGCTCCCCCCCCCCACACACACCCAGGTGGGAGGAATCTCCCACCTAAAGAGGGGAGTCCACTCCATCCTGGCTAAGGTGGTATACATTCTCCCCTGCGACACCCAGATGGGAGGAGTTTCCCGCCTGGAGGGGCAAGTCCCCTCTAACCTGGCTGCAGCTGTATAAGAGATCCCCTTGACACCCAGGTGGGATATGGCTCCACCCTGAAGGGGCGAGTCCCCTATACCCTGGCTGCGGTGGTATATGAGCTCCCCCTGACATGAAGGGTTTAGGGTGAGAGGGTATCTGAATGAAATGGGGCCAGTCCCTTCTCTCCTGGCTGGGGAGGTATAGGAGCTCCTCCCCCATAGCAAGATGGGAGGGGTTTCCTGCCCGGAGGAGCTAATACCCTCCACCCTGGCTAATGCGGTACCCAAGCTTCCAGACACCCAGGAGGGAGGGGTCTCCTGCCTGGAGGGGCGAGTCACCTCTACCCTGGCTAAGGTGGTATACAAGTTCCCTGTGACACCCAGGTGGGAGGGGTCTCCCGCCTGAAGGGGCGAGTCCCCTTTTCCCTGGCTGCAGTGGTATACTAGCTTTCCCTGACACCCAGGTGGGAGTGTTCTCCCGCCTGAAGGCATGAGTTCCCTCTACACTGGCTATGGAGGTAAAGGAGCTCCCCCTGACACCCAGATGGGAGGGTCTCTGGCCTGGAGGGGCGAGTCCCCTCTACCATGACTGCAGCAGGATAGGATCTCCCCCGACACCCAGGTGAAAGTGGTCTTCCACCTTGGGGGACAAGTCCCTGCTGCCCTGCCTGCAGCTGTATACGAGCCCCCCCACACACACACCCAGGTGGGAGGGGTCTCCCGCCTGGAGGGGCAAGTCCTCTCCACCCTGGTTAAGGTGTTATACAAGCTCCCCGCGACACCCAGGTGGAGGAGTTTCCTATCTGGAGGGGTAAGTTCCTACTACCCTGGCTGCAGTGGTATAAGAGCCCCCCACACACACCCAGGGCGGGTAGCGTTCTCCAGCCAGGAGAGGCAAATTCCCTCTATCCTGGCTGCAGGGGCATAATAGCCCCCTCCAACACCCAGTTGGGAGACGTCTCCATCCTGAAGGGGCGAGTCCCCTGTACTGTGGCTGTAGCTGTATAAGAGCTCACCCTAACACCCAGTTGGGATGGGTCTCCCGTCTGGATTGGCATATACCCTATACCCTGGATTCCATGGTATAGGAGTTCCTCCCTGTCACCCAGGTGGGAGGGGTCTCCTGGTGGGAGGGTCTCCCGCCGGAGGGGCGTGTCCCCTCTACCTGGGTGCAGTGGTATACTTGCTCCCCCAGACACCCAGGTAGGAGGCGTCTCAGGCCTGGAGGGGCAAGTCCCTACTCTCCTGGCTGTGGTGCTATATGAGCTCCCTCTGACACCCAGGTGGGAGGGGTTTCCTGTCTGGATGGGCAAGTCCCCACTTTATACCTGCAGTGGTATAAGAGCTCCCCCCACACACACACACACCCAGGTGGGAGGGTTCTCCAGCCTGGAGAGGCGAGTTGCCTCTACCCTGGCTGCGGGGGTATACTAGTCCCCTCCAAAACCCAGATGGAAGGCGTCTCCAGCCTGGAGGGGTGAGTTCCCTGTAACGTGGCTACAGCTGTATAAGAGCTCCCCCTAACACCAGTTGGGATGGGTCTCCTGCCTGGAGTGGCATATACCCTACACCCTGGCTTCCATGGAATAGGAACTCCCCTCTGACACCCAGGTGGGAGGGGTCTCCTGCCTGGAGGGGCAAGTCCCCACTCTCCTGGCTGTGGGGACTATATGAGCTCCCCCTGACACCCAGGTGGGCAGGGTCTCCCGCCTGGAGGGGTGAGTCCCCTCTACCTGGCCTGTAGCAGTACATAAGCTCTCCTGACAACCAGGTGTGAGGTATCTCCCGCCTAGTGGGGCAAGTCCCTCTATACTGGCTCAGTGGTATATGAGCTTCCCCCCTCCCAAAAGCCAGATGAGAGGGTCTTCTGCCTGGAGAGGAGAGTCCCCTCTCCCCTGGCTGTGGTGATATACTAGGGTACCAGCCCCTCAGTGCATATTTTATCTGTACCAGGCTCCATCAATATGCTCTTTGTGTGCTACATGCTGCTCCATGCAGGCCAGTGGGGAAGCCAGCAGCCTTCTTCCAACAGAGAGAGCCCCTCCCCTGCTGATTTCTGGTAGTACATTTGCCCTCCTGACCAGGGCTGAGACTGGGAACCCCGCAGGTGGACTCATCCACACACCACAGTTGATAAACTAGGCAAAAGAAATGATTGAATGCAGACAATGGGGTAGGAATTAGAGTCAATTGAAAGAACTAGGCCTTCATCAGAAGCAGCAGGACATGGCACCCTAGATCCTACACATTCCTATCACTTTAGTTTTTGAGAACCCCAAGAAGGCATCAGCCAACAAGGATGCTAAAGGCTCAAACCAGCTGTTCTGGATTCCTCCTCCAGGTATCATCCCTCTTTCAGCTCAAGTGTCACTAATCTGGTGTCATGGCAAAAGGCTAGCTTTGGGTTTTCCCTTTGGAGCTTCCTTTTGCTAATGTGTCTTTTGTTTACAAGTTACAGCTTGTTCCTTCCACTGTGTTGCTCCCAGCACAAGTGACAAGGTGGGAGAAAGTGAGGCAGATTTTACTGTTTAGCATGACTTTTGTGGTCAGCCCAAACTAACAATCTGGCCAGTAGATGGTTACACTGAAAGGCAGTCTCCTGGCTCTGCACAGGTGTGTACATCCTTGCAGTTCTTGTTCCCTTAGCATCAGCAGCACTGGGGAGCTTGCTAGAATCTCAGAATCTCAGACCCCACCCCAGCATGAGAACCTGACCTTAGCAACAACACCAGATGATTCAGAGTCACAGTAAAGTTCAGGAAGCACTGCCAGATAGAGACTTCCCTTTAAGAGCACCAGCAACAGCTTCCTGCAGAGGTTTCTCTTCTGAAGAACCACTTATTTATTTATTAATTTTTTTTTTTTTAATTAGCCTTGCTGGCCTGGCAAGATTTCAGCAAAAAGTGTGGGAGAGATACCATTTGAACAGTAAGGAGAAAGCCTGGAATGGAGCCCACTCAGTCACCCCAGGGACTCTGGACTGTGAATCTAGCATCATGTTGCAGCTGTATAAAGCAGTGGAGGCTGTTCTAGGATCTGTACCAAACAAATGACAAAGCAAGCTTCATCTGTCATGCTCGAATTAGGGACCCCCCCAAAACCACCAGAGGCCAATATTGATGTAAGCAGCAAAGAGGTGTTTATTGCGAGCTAGCTTGGTCCTTCATGCACACACAGCAACTGGTGATGCTGAGAGGCCCCGAGCCCTATTTGCAACAGTTTTATACACTCTTTCGGGAAGGCAGGGACTTCACATACTGCCGAAGCATGGCTGGCTGGGCAAAATAACTGGGGGGTGGGGGCGGGGGTGTGTGTGACGAGCAACTTGTGTAGATTGATACAGCAGGAGTGGAAGCTGTTTATTGTAGGACAGGAGGGGTATTTGTACATTCCACACACCTTATCTTAATTAACATAAACTAGATACTGCATGTCAACCAATAAGGAATCTCCACACTTAATGGCTCCCTGGCTTTACTTCACAAACCACTCCCTCTGGCAAAATGCCAGGCGCCATCCAGACTTGTTTACAGACTCTAACATTTCCCCCTTTTGTTTAATTTAAATAACGACCATAGTGGTTTTTACACAAACACCATAAATAATCTGCTACAAGCAGAAGGGGAGGATACAAAATGCCACAATACCAAGCCAATTGATGGCTCCATGCAAGAAGCCCTTGGAAAAATTATACCAGCAATGACACTGTTTGCAAAGACACCGAGTTACAATTTGTTGTAGATTACAGTTTGTTGTCTCAGTCCAGGTAAAGCAGTGTCTCAATAGATTAACTCACAGTCCAGGTAAATCACAGTCCAGGTAAGTTCTGCAGGCAGCTAGCTTGATCCGAAGTCTCATCCGGTTCTCAGCAACACTGGAAATTCTTCCACCCTCGTCCTCACCGGCACTGGGATGAAGGCAGGAACTCCAGCAATGCTGGCTAAAGAAAATCCTGTAGTATTCCAGCAGGCACTAAGAAAACAACCTTCTGAACAATTTAATACATTATCTCAAGTTTTTTTTACATTTGAAATAAGCCTTAATAGTGCTCATTACTCATTAGCTTCCAGGTGTGGGAGAACCATTGTAGCTTAGTTATTGGCATTGAGAATGACCAAACATCAGGGATGCTGGTAGAGTCTTCTGCCGTCTGTAGAGTCCTGGGCAGCCCCAGATGGCCCTGGAGAGAGTCCCGGTCTCAAACTGCTTCTGGGCACAGGGAGCAAAAGCTGGCGAGACTGTGCCTCCAGGTCAAGTCTAGATTTGGGCTCATGGCAGTGGAAGAGCCGAGCCGGCTGCCGCCGCTTGGAAAGTCCTTGCTGCGCCATGACCGGCTTGCGCACGTGGCAGCCGCTGCCCGATTCACGCACCCTCCCGTAACGAAAAGTATTCAGTAATAGCCTTTTGCTGCAACTTTTTTCCTGATAATCCTTCTTTTTCTGAACTTTCTTTTTTCTGACTAGAGTTCCTGGGCTTCCATCAACACATGCCCTAACTATTCTTGGTTCCACTGGGGTGCCTCCTTCTCTTAGTAATTTACTTCTCAACCCTTCCATATTTTCGTCAGAAAGACATACAACATTTCAAGACAAAACAAGACAAAAACATACTGTATCAATCTTCTCCATTTTCTCAAAATGGCCATTTTTCCTCTTGCCCTATCTGTCTACGGAGGAGCAGATCCTATCTATGGATGGTCAGCTTTTTTTTTTTTTTTTTTTTTGTCACTTACCCCCGAGTGTCCCGGGGCTCCCCATAATGGGCCACCATCTGCCGCAGCCCTGCTGTCTGGGCAAAATAACCAGGGGGGTGACAAGCAACTTGTGTAGATTGATACAGCAGGAGTGGAAGCCGTTTATTGTAGGACAGGAGGGGTATTTATACATTCCACACACCTTATCTTAATTAACATAAACTAGATACAGCAGTCAACCAATAAGGAATCTCCACACTTAATGGCTCTCTGGCGTTACTTCACAAACCACTCCCTCTGGCAAAATGCCAGGCACCATCCAGACTTGTTTACAAACCTTAACAACATACATCATAGCATCTCTTAGCAAATCATCATACACCACGGGAAAATCATAAAACAACTCTAAAACGTGATTAGCATATCAAGTGGCGGGAAAGAATTTGGAAAGGATTATTGGTTAGTTCAGGGGTTGATGCACTTAAAAATGATTGGTTTAAACCGTGAGGGTGTCGCAAGGAGGGTACGTGCCAAGCTGAAGGGCTTCTGGTTTAGATATTGTTCACTACACCTAGGTGGGGGCCATGTGGAATTTCAGATATTTCGATATCTTGGCCTATCTTAGGTAATCCCCATCTTAGGCTTTTCCGAGAACTGTTTGCACAGAGCTTTCTGTGGTATTTTCCTGACTTTAGGACTGTAGTAGGTCAGGGGTTAAGTTTCAGAGCAAAATGAGGTCCCACGTAGAATGAGGTTGCTTAGGTTTTTCATATCCCAGCCAGGCTACAGGAGGATCAATCATAGCAATGAATTTCTAAACACTGACCTAAGGGTGTTCATGAAAATGTGTTGCTATCTGAGAGAATCAAGTTTGAAAGATTTTCCTCCATTCCTAGAAGATATAGGAAAGACCACAAGCCAAGTCTCTACAATCATAATGAAATGAGAAAGAAGCAAATTCCCTGTATATGTTCATTAAAAAGAAAAGAACAAAAGCAAACCCACTGAATTATCTATATATATTTTTCCTAGGACATAGATATATTTGATTTGTGGGTAGAGAGGATGAGATAGGATGGGTGGTAATGGAAGAAGAGGGGAAGGACTGTAATGCAAAGGGGTGAATTTTTAATAGGAATAAAATGGATCACTCTTTCAATCAATTAACCTTGGCCTAAAATGTGAATTATTTTCTTTTATGGTTGAACACCCATATCACCTTGAACAAGTGTCTTAAAACTCTTTCTTCAACTCTCCTTCATCTGTCAAAGTAAGATAATAAAATCCCTACCATGTTAGACTGTTGTGAAATTAAATGAGTAGCATATGCAAACCATCTATCAGTGAATAAATGTTAGATCTTATTATATAGAGACACAGTCAATTCTGGAACTAAAAGAGTGTGTGAGGATGGCCTTAGGCTTGAGCCTAAGCAACTCCATTTTAAAAACTCCAGTTTAGAACCTGCAGTCTGACCAGGCACACCCACAGAGTCTTCAAGTATGGCCACAAACAAGTTACTTCCCCTTACCATGATAAACAGAGTGAAGCCCCTGGCAGACTGCCCTGGCCTGGTAAGAGGAAAAGGTGAGAAGATCATGGTGGAGACCACCAGACCAGATGTTTCTGACCCCAGGATAAATGATATCACTGAGAAATCTGGTGGTAGCTAATAATAATTGAAAGGGGGGGTCAAAAGCCCCCAAATTTAGTATAATTAATAGAGCAAATGAATGGGGATTGAGCCAACCGAAACAAGAATGTACTCGAGCTGGAGAGCCTGATGAGGACCTGATATCCCATGACTTATCATGTTCCTGATCTTCTGTGTGATTCTCACCACTCTCAAACTCTACTACCTCCTCTGGACCTTGGTGAGAGTCGAAACTTCTCCCTATGACCCTCTCCTCAATTGGTCATCCACTCCACCCCAGGAAAAGCCTCCTTGGTTCTGGACCTGGTCACCGCTGTCTAAGTGAGTGTGCATCTGCTGGACTTAAAGCCTAAGGCTTAAGACATTTGAACTTAACACGCAGAAGAAATGTCTGTAATTAGCCTATCATGATTAAGAGTATTTTGCAGTGCTTAGAATTAATCTAGAATTGTTTGCTATGACTTGATTATGTCTATTGCAGTGCCTAGCATTAAGGATTGCCATTTTATTGATTAAAAGCCTATAGAGTGAAACTGTATTGAGTAATTTGAGTGAATAAAGCATTGAAAGGGGCAGAAGCATGCAGACATTTCTTATTTCTCCCCTCAACTGTATACGTCACAATTTTACCCCCTCCTGACAAAGTGTCTGGCCCCCACACTCCTCTTTAACCATCAACTGATTAGATAAGGCCCAAGTCCCATCATGGAGGGTAATCTGCATTAGTCAAAGTCTATTGATTTAATAATTAAACTTATCTAAAAATAACCTTCACTGTGTAACATTGAAGATGCTTTGACTACATCCCTTTTGGCTTTGAAATTTACAGGTTTCCCAGCCTTCTTCTCCCTGATCTTTTCTGATCTTTTATTTATTTATTAGGTGTAGATGGACACAATACCTTTATTTTATTTATATTTTTTATTTCTATATAGTGCTGAGGATTGTATCCAGTGCCTCACACATGCCAGGCAAGTGCTCTACCACTGAGTCACAACCCCAGCCTTGTGTTACTATTTTTTTATAACTTATTTGGAAAAATAAGAGACCCAGAATAGCTAAAGCAATCCTTAGCAAGAAAAGTGAAGCAGGAGGCATCGCAATACCAGACCTTAAACTATACTACAGAGCTATAGTAATTAAAATGGCATGGTATTGGCACCAAAATAGACTTGTAGATCAATGTTACAGAATAGAGGACGCAGAGACAAAACTACATAAATACAGTTATTTCATACTAGACAAGGGTGCCAAAAACTTTCACTTGAGAAAAGATAGCTTATTCAACAAATGGTGCTGGTAAAACTGGAAATCAATATGTAGCAAAATGAAATTAAACCTCTATCTCTCACCCTGAACAAAAATCAACTCAAAGTGGATCAAAGACTTAGGCACTATAACAGAGACCCTGTGCCTAATAGAAGAAAAAAATAGGACCAAATCTTCACCATGTCTGCCTAGGATCTAATTTCCTTAATAAGACTCCTAAAGTGTAAGAAGTAAAATCAAGAATCAATAAATGGCATGGATGCAAATTAAAAACTTCTCTTCATTAAAGAAAACAATTAATAATGTGAGGAGAGAGCCTACAGATTGGGAGAAAAATCTTTACCACATGCACTTCCCTTATCAAAACTACTCTAATATTTCATCTCACTCCTGTCAGAATGTCAATCATCAAGAATACAGGCAACAATAAATGTTGGTGAGGATGTGGGGGAAAAGATACACTCATACATTGCTAGTGGGACTGCAAATTGGTGCAACCACTATGGAAAGCAATATGAAGATTTCTCAGAAAATTGGGAATGGAACCACCATTTGACCCAGCTATCCCACTCCTTGCTTTATACCCAAAGGACTTAAAATCAGCATACTATAGTGACACAGTCACATCAATGTTTATAGCAGCTCAACTCACAATAGCTAGACTATGGAACAAACATAGGTGTCCTTCAATAGGTGAATGGGTAAAGAAAATGTAGTATATACACTCAATGGAATATTACTCAGCTTTAAAGAAGAGTGAAATTATGGCATTTGCCAGTAAATGGTTGAAGTTGGAGAATATCATGCTGAAGTGGCATCACCTTTTCTTCACAGAAAAGACTCAACTGGGCTTCTTCAGAAATCTTCACCCAAAGATTTTAGGACTGTCAGCAAAAGAGTCTCTGCAAAAGAGTCCAATGTAGATAGTCTTCCTATTTCCACATCACCCTATTTTACTTGGCCACTGGCCGGGAAGATATCAGCACTCCAGGTGCTGGACACCCCCTTCCTAGTTTTTCACAAACATATCCAGTATGGTACTTTGTAGAAATGTGCAAACAAGGCCTCTGGTCTTGAGCTGGGCTTCACATAGGTGTCTATGTTTTTAAGATATGTTACCAACTGGGCTCCATGGTAACAGCTGGCAGCGGGAGGAAAGAAAGGGGAGAAGAAGCTCTCCCCTTCTCAGGTGCTGTCCTTGAAGGGTTAACTTGCCCAAAACAGTGAAAGAAAAAGATGCTTTTATGTGATCTTCTACAGACTGTGAACCTATGAGCCCTTCCCCTTACATGCTGGGTATAAAACTCTGAAACTCCCTGAACTCAGGGTTCAGGGGATTAATTGATTACAGCAAAAGCTCTGCCCTCTGAACCTGGATGCAGCCAAATAAAACTGTTTCCAGCTATCTTCGGTGCCTTGCCTGGTTTGTCCCTACAACAATGCTAAGTGAAATAAGTCCATCCCACAAAACCAAAGGCCAAATGTTTTCTCTAATATGCGGATGTTAATTCACAATAGGCAGCACTAGGAAAGAATATTGTTACCTTAGAGTAGGTAGAGGGAAGTGATGGAAGGAGAAGGGAGGAGATGTGGGGATAGGAAAGATAGAAGAATGAAACAGATGTTACTACTGTATGTGTATTTATGACTAAGTGACCAATATGATTCTGCAACATATACGCTCAGAAAAATGACAAATTATATCCCATCTATGTTTGATATATCAAAGTGCATAAATGCATTCTACTGTCATGTATAACTAATTAAAACAAAAAAATTTAAAGATGCAATGGGAGTTTTATTTAAAGGACAAGAATGCTGATATTAATTAGATAAAATAGGGTAAGGTAATTATGGCAACAGATTCTTTGATTCTACTAAGTGTTAAGTTTTTTTTTTTAAAAGCCATGGTGCAAATTCTCTTTTAGATAATTAACACAGGCAATTATGATGGGATGCTGTCTCATTAGGGAAATAATCTTGCAGCACCTTTCCCCACACTATCCCATGTTTAGACAGTTATGTTCATAGTAGGTTGTGTGGAAACATAAGAATGTTTATGCCAGTTTCATAGCACAATGATGTAACAATATATTAATGTAATATTTTACATTTAATTTTCATTAAATTTAGGTCTTAAAACTTATAACATAAAATAGCATAAGAATATTATACATTAAAATATAAATTTTATATTAATTATTATATATAAGTATACACAATATTGTTATGAGAAAATATAGTATTTATAATTTAATAATATGAAAATGTAATAACATAAAATTCTATAAATAATTTTATATTGTTATAAATATGATAAGAAGAGTAATTAATACAGAATGATTTTCCCCTATCTTGGAAGGGTCTGACAGTCAATTTCTCCTTATTCTTAAAGACAGGGAAATAAATGTGTTCTTAGTTTAATGTACTTCATTCTATTATGAAGGAACTCAGAGTAGGTTTGTGAAAGAGAAAGAAGAATTTTAGGGAAGTCTATGAAATTTAAAAAAAAATAAAAATAAAGCAAAGATGTTCCCTAAGACCAACAGGTTACATGAGGATAAAGAAAAGATAAAGTGGAATTTGTGAGTGGGCTGGGCCTGGAAAAGTTTCTTAAGACGTTTGAGCTCCATAGTGTGTATCTGTAATTTCAGTTACTCCAGAGACTAAGACAGAAGGATCACAAATTTAAGATCAGCCTGGGCAAATTAGCAAGATCCTATCTCAGAAATTTAAACATAAATAATAAAAAGGGTTGGGTATAAATCTCTGCGGTGGAATGTCCAAGTGTTCAACTACCAGTACCATCAAGAAGATAAAGAAGGAGAGGGTTAAGAAGAAGGAAAGGAGTAGTTTGAAGCCATGGTTCCAACCTGTAATTAATCCCAGTGACTCTGGAGGCTGAGGAAGGAGGATGGCAAGTTGGAGGGCAGGCTCAGCAATTTAGTAAGTGAAGAGAAAGTGAGGAATGAGAGACGAGTAAGAGAGAAATGAAAGATGGAGACCAGGCAGAGATACACACGACAGTTTACTTGTCAGAGCTGAAAAGTAAAGGCCATCTCTCTATAGGAGAGAGGCAAAATAGGCTTGGGTTCTGGGACTTTTGTAGGACAGACTCAGGAATCAAGCAGGTCCTAATGTGGGCAGTTAAGGGTTGGGTTGGTATGAGGGAGTGGTGAGCCTTTCTCAGAAATGCCCTTGGGCAGGAAAGAAACTTTTTTTCTTAAAATGGAGGCTGGGTGAGTGGAGGGTTCTAGAGTTGTGGCTCAGCGGTAGATCGTTCACCTCTCACGTGTGAGGCCTTGGGTTCAATCCTCAACACCACATAAAAATAAAATAAAAGTATTGTGTTAAACTACAAAAAAAAAAAATAAATAAATATTTTTTAAAAATGAAGACTGTCAGATGCTAAGCAAGGACCTTATAGTAAGACCCTATGCAACTTAGCAAAACCCTGTTTCAAAATAAAAAATAAAAAAAATAAAAAGGACTGGCAATGTAGCTCAGTGGTAAAGCATTCCTGGGTTCAATACCCACCACTCCCAATACAAAGAGAGTGGGGAGAACATCACCCAGGAAGATCTGGGTAGATGGATGTTGCCGGTGGCACTATAAAATAATTACTTGGGGGCAGATTGCCTTTAAATGCAAGCGTTTATTTGATCACACCAGTCATTAAATATAAACAATTAATGAAAAAGTGTTGAGTGTGCTGGAGCACCCCAACTAGCATTCAATGCACACAAATTAAACACTATAAGCAAATGACACTATCCTAGGGCAACCACAAGCTCCAAAATACCTCTGCTGCCGCATGACTTCTCTTAGCCAAAGAGCAGAGTTGTCTTTGTCTGGTAATTCTCTCCAGCCAACAACTGGAAATGGTGGAGTTGAACTGGGGTTGGACAGCAAAGTGGCCAGTCTCTCTGATGTCCTCGGAACAGCCTTGTTGTAGCAGGACAAGTGATTTAAATATAGTTCCAAGTTGGTGGTGTACGTTGGTGATTGGTTTCACCCAGTGAAAGTCAATGTCCTCTGGTTATGTCCAGTGAGATAATGCGTAATTGCAACAGGACATGTCCTTTGTGCATGTCCATGGAGCTGTGCTCCCTATCAAGTGTAACCAGTCATTGTTAAGTGTGCCTAATGCTAGTGCTCCTTAAAGCTCCTTATCAATTGCAATCAGACATGACAAAGCATGCCTATCATTGTTATCCCTTATGGCCAGCAACTTAATGAGTCCCAGCATGTCCCAACAAGTCCATGGCAGATGCTCCTTACAATGGAGAAAGCATCTCTATGAGGATTATTGGTCTTGCGCCCAGGAATTTCTTGGGAACTGAGCCACCACCTGCAGTTGTCTTGCTTTCATTCAAGAAAAAGTCTCCAATATCTGTATCAGGAGACAGTGATAATTGCTTTTCCTTGGAGTCCAAGAGGATGTCATTTCTCCATTAGTTACCCCTACTAGGGCTAGGAGGACTTGCAGCCAACACCATCTCTACTTCAATACCAGTTGTGATGGGCAAAGGTGCGGCTTATGCAGTTGAGGGGAAGAAATAAAGAATGTCCACACACTTCTACCCTTTCAATGCTTTATTTACTCTTATTGAGAAACTGATGTGACTTCATTTTTGAGAAACCAGCCTCTACTTCAGAGTAAAGTCTGTCCAAAGGGATGGGGTGTGAGGGGGTGACCTTTTTCTTGGAAAACCCACAGAGAGGTCCTAGGCTTGTAGCTACCCTGCTGAGTTGTTTGTCTGTAAATAACAGGAAAGGCTTGCTGCTCCAGGTGTCCCTGACTCAGCAATGCTAGTTCCTGGAAAGACCACAGAATGTGTGAGGCCTAAGGCCCAATCATGATGACCTGTAGCAACCCCCTAGCAACAACCAATTGGTATGAGACAGGAAAGATGCCTGGAAGGCCAGGCGACACCCCCCCCCCCCGGCCCCAGTAGTCTTGGTGAGTGATAACATGCTAGGAAACTGTGTAATTTAGCAGGTACACCCTTGCAACCCCTCACGGCTTAAACCAATAAGTTCAAATGTAACTAATCAATCACCCTTACCCAACTTGTTCCCGCCAGTGAATGTGCTAATCAATGTTAAGAATTCTTTGATTTTTCCATGGTATGAGATGATTTGCTGTGTGATGTTGTGACACATAGAGTATCCCCAAAAACCTATAAAATCTCACTGAACAAAGGACCGGGACTCACTCCTCTGAACCGCTGTGTCAGAAACAGTTGCGAGTCCAGGATGGAGCTTGCAATAAAGACTCTTGTGTGCCTGCATCAGACTCGGCTCCTGGTGGTCTTTCAGGGTCCCCCAAATCCAGCATTAAAAAATCACTCAATACAGCTTTACTCTATAGGTTCTTTTTAAAAATTTTTATTTATTTTATTCATTTTAGTTGTTGACAAACCTTTATTTTTTATTTATATATGGTGCTGAGAATAGAACTCAGTGCCTCACATATTCAAGGCAAGTGCTCTACCAGTGAGCCACAACCCCAGCCCCATAACTCTATAGGTTCTTAATCAAGAAAATTGTTGTAGGGACAAACGAGGCAAGGCACTGAAGATAGCAGGAAACAGTTTTATTTGGCTGCAGCCAGGTTCAGAGGGTACAGCCTTTGCTGTAATCAATCAATCCCCTGAACCCCGAGTTCAGGGAGTTTCAGTGTTTTATACCCAGCATGTAAAGGGAGGGGCTCAGAAGTTCACAGTCTGCAGAAGTTCACATAAAAGCAGCTTTTTCTTTCATTGTTCTGGGCATGTTAACCCTCCAAGGACAACACCTGAGAAGGGGGGAGCTTCTTCTCCCCTCTCTTTTCTCCCCCTGCCAGCTGTTACCATGGAGCCCAATTGTAACTTATCTTAAAAATGTAGACATCTCTGTGAAGCCCAGTGCAAGGCCAGAGGCCTTGTTTGCACATTTCTTCAAAGTACTATACTGGATATATTTGTGAAAAACTAGTAAGGGGGTGTCCAGCACCTGGAGTGCTGGTATCTTCCTGGTGAGTGGCCAAGTAAATGGGGCAACATGAAAATAGGAAGTTTATCTACAGTGGACTCTTTTGCTGACAGTCCTAAAATCAGCCATGGTGAAGAGGGCTTTTCTGTGGAGAAAGGAGGTGCCACTTCAAAATGACAATCCTTAATGCTAGGCACTGCAATAGACATAATCAATCCACAACAAACAATTCTAGATTAATTCTAAACACTGCAAACACTCTTAATTATGACAGGCTCATGACAGACATTCCCTCTTCATGCTGAGCTCAAGTGTCAGATCTAAAGTCTCAAGCCTTAGGCTCTAAGTTCACCAGATACACACTTACTCAGACCACGGTGATAGGGTCAGGGACATATGTAGGCTTCTCCTTGGGTAGTGCTGATGGCTAGTTGAGGAGAGGACCATAGGGAGAAGTTGCAGTTCTCACAAATGTCAAGATGTGGCCGTAGAGTTTGAGAGTGGTGAGGAAGATGCAAAGGATTAGGCAAATAATGAGAAGAGTTGGGATGTCAGTCCAGGTCCTCATTAGGCTATCTGGCAGGAGGAAATCAGTGTCAGCTGGCTGAATGTCTGTTCATTTGCTCCATCATTTATACTAAATTTGGGTCCTCTGACAACCCTTTCAATCCCTGTCAGCTACTATCAGATTTTTCAGTGATGTCTTTTGCCCTGAAGTTAAAGCATCTGATGGTTAAAGCATCAGGTGGTCCCCACCCTGATATTCTTGCCTCTTACCCTTATGGGGTGAGGGCAACATGACACAGACCTCACTCTGAGTTTGTCAGGGTGGAGAGAAGTGACTTGTTTATGTCAGAGCTATGCCAGAGAGTCATATTGGAGGGCTCCTGGTGGGGCTGCAGGTTTGAAAGTGGAGTTTTAAAATGGGGTTGCTGGGGTTGGGTTTGTGGAGTGGTAGAGCCACCTGCCTTGCATGCGTGTGGCCCTGGGTTCAATTCTCAGCACCACATAAAAATAAATAAATAAAATGAAGGTGTTGTGTCCAACTACAACAAAAGAATAAATCTTTAAAAAAATAAATAAATAAGATGGGTTTGCTAAGGTTAAGGCCTAAGGCCATCCTTATAAAGCACACAATATTACAGATGCCTTGAACCCCAAGTGGAAAAATGACTGATGGGTCTAGACTGGGTCCCAGTGGAGCAGGAGTAAGTGTGGATCCCACACCTCTAATTGGGAGAGAGTTGGTAAATGAATGCACCTTGACCTGTAGGAGACTTCTTTCATCCTGTCTTTTTCTCCCTGAAATGGAGCAATAATTTTTGAAACATCTCTTACAACAATTAAAACTATTTACAGAGTGGGGTTGTGGTTCAGTGATAGAACGCTCGCCTAACATGTATGAGGTCCTGGGTTTGATCCTCAGCACCACAAAAAGATAAATAAAGGCATTAAAATAAGCAAATAAATAAAGTATTTACAAATATAGGAAAGGAAATGAAAATTACTTAAAACTGAGCTAGGGGTATAGTTCATTGGTAGAGCACTTGCCTAGCATGCACAAAGTGTTGGGTTCAATTCTTAGCAAAGAAAAAATATTCAAAGTATTGAAATCCATGGCTGTATGTTTTCCTTTTTGATGTTTCAAGAGCCTCATTACGATCCTATTGTTTGTTGAAATATATGGAGTTTCTCAGGTGTGATGGCACAGGCCTGCCACCCCAGTTACTCAAGAGGCTAAGGTAGGAGGATTGCAAGTTTAAGGTCAGCCTTAGCAACTTATCAAGGCCCTCAGAAATTAGGGAAACCTTGTCTCAAAATAACATAAAAAGGGGATGATGTTGTGGATCAGTGGCAGAGCACTTACCTAGCATGTGTGAGGCACTGGGTTTGATTCTCAGCACTGCATATAAATAAATGAATAAAATAAAGGTTAATCAACATCTAAAAAATATTAAAAATATAATAACATAAAAGGCTGTTAGGGCCAACAAGGTAGCACATGCCTGTAATCCCAGCAGCTCGGGAGGCTGAGACAGGAGGATCACCAGTTCAAAGCCAGCCTCAGCAATGGTGAGTCACTAAGCTACTCAGTGAGTCCCTGTCTCCAAATAAATACAAAATAGGGCTGGAGGGGTAGCTCAGTGGTTGAGTGCCCCTGAAGTCAATCCCTGATACAAAAAAAAAAAAAGTGCTGGGAGTGGCTGTGGATATGGTTAGTGGTTAAGCCCCCTTGGGTTCAATTCCTGGTACTCTGGCCTTGCTCTACTTCAGAAGGATTCAATCTGAGGTCAAACAAATAAAATATTTAGTAACCAAAGTAATAGATTAAATAATTCAAGTAATCTCCTTATTAGCAGAGACAGAATATTTGTGAGCCTAAAACCATCTTTATTATCCTTACATGCTTATTAAAGATAGCTATGTTATTTTGTTTGGCATTAAATATATCTCTAGCCAGTCATGGTGGCACATGTCTGAAATCCCATCTACACAGAGAGCTGAGGTAGGAGGATTATAAATTTGAGGACAGCCAAATGTACAAATGTACAAAATGTACAGCATTGGGAGAAACTGTCTCAAAAAAATGTGTATACCTTGATATCAAAAAGATACAACTAAATTAAGATTTATCTGAATAGTTACAAAAAAGAAGAGAATGACAAAGTTGAATATTTATGCAGCTCACCGAGGTTGTAGAGGATCCCAAATTGTACAGAATCAACTTGATCAATAGTAGAATGGTTTAAATTCAACAAGGACATGCAGTGGGTATTAATATAACTTCTAGATAGAGATAGGCTAACTCAGCCTCAGTTCTGCTACACACTAGCTGTGCCACTTTGGACAAACTACTTAAGCACTCTGGGTTTCAGGTTTCCTCATCTGTAACCTGAATCTCTATCCTTCATATAGGATTCTGGGAGAATGAAAAGTAATAATGTGTTCAAAGTACTAAATCTGGAAACAGGCACACAGTAAGTTTGCAGCGAATATTAATTATCATTGCTTTTTTAAATAAATAGTTACTTTGTGCATCCTAGTTGCTAGGCACTTTTCTAATTCACCAAGAATTTGAGTGCTAGACACTATTTAAAATGGTGCAGATATTAATTCATTTGTTCCTCATAAATATCCTATGGGCTATTATTATTATTATGATCATGATCATCATGACCTCTCATAGATAAGGAAATTAAAGTCCAGAGATAAAGTAACTTCCTTGATACAACACAGTTAGTAAGAGTAAGAGCCAGGAATTCAAATTCAATCAATTCACTTCCACCAACTGTTCTTTCCCCACACCCTGCCTGGCACTGGGGCTTGAACATAGGAGCACTGTACCCTTGAGCTACACCCCCAGTCTCTTCAAATTTTGAAATAGAAACTCTCTAAGTTGCCCAGTCTGGTCTTGAACTCAGCCTCCATAGTAGTTGGGACCATAGGAAAGCAACAACCTTTATGCCTGGCCAGAGAGCATACTCTTAACTAAATCAGGCTTCATCATTATCCTTGCCGTCATCGTCGTCGTCATCATCATCATCATCATCATCATCATCATCACCACCATCTTGAACCATAAGCTGAGGGTGATGCACAAGGCATTAATGTGTACATATTGATTATTAAAGTTTTGTTTACATAATAAATGTTTTCATAAAATGTGTACATCACTCATGTAACCTAAGTTATATTTTAACTTAGAATTTTAACTTGCAAATGAAAAAGTACATATGGAATCATTCTAGAAAGGTTAAAAAATTGTTAGATTAAAAACTATAAGAAAGGCTGGAGTTGTAGCTCAGTGGTGAAAGAATAAAAGAAATTGAAGCTAAAATGTAAAGGACCAGGTTTTGTAAAGTTTCCAAGCTGCACTCAGAGCCTGAAATTCCTATGGCAGTTAAGACAATTCCCGGAACTGCCTGTTAGATATGTGTCAAAATCTTCCCCTGACCACCTAGTTAACCCCTTCCCAGAAACCGTGCCGCTCAGCACGTATACATTTCAGGGCTTCAACCAATCAGTTTAAATATATACCTATCTTAGTACTAACTAATCACCCCCACCTGTTCCCGCCAATGAATGTGCTAATCATGTTTTAGAGTTGTTATTTGATTTTCCCGCGGTATATGATAATTTGCTAAAGGAGGCTATGTTGTATGTAAGGCCCCTGCCCTCTCTAAAGAATGTACATAAACTCTGCTCAAGTTGTTCTCGGGGCTCTTTGTTCTCTGCTCTTCTGAAGTGAGCTCTGAGCCCCAGCATGCTGGATCCCCAATAAACCCTTTGCTGTTGCATGAGACGGTCTCTGGGTGGTCTTTTCCTCTGACGCTCGCCTGACCTTTTCAGTGGTAGAGCACTTGCCTAGCATGTGTGAGGATCTGGGTTAATCCTCAGCACCACATTAAAAAATAAATAAATAAATAAAAGGTATTGTGTCCAAATATAACTAAAAACATTTTTTAAAAAACTGTAAGAAAACTTAGGGCTCATTTCTTATTTTTTGTTGTTTGTTTGTTTGCACTGAGGACTTAACCCAGGTTCTTTACCACTGAACTACATCCCATGCTTTTTTGATTTTTTATTCTGAGACAACAAAATTAAATTGCTTAAGGCTTTGTTAAGTTGCTGAGGCTGGTCTTGATCTTGTAATCCTCCTGTCTCAGCTTCCCAAGTCACTGGTATTACAGGCATGTGCCACTGAGCCCACCTACTTTCTCTTCTTATAAATTTGCTACAAAAATTGTTCCATCAATAATTCCTACTAGTGTCAGGCCCAGTGGTATGTGTCTGTAATCCTGATGGCCCATGTCTGTATTTCCAATGACTTGGGAGGCTGAGAGATTAGGATCACAAGTTTGAGACCACATCCAGCAATTTAGCCAGGACCTGAGCAACTTATCAAGACACTGTCTCAAAATTTAAAAATAAAAAAGGGTTGGCCAGGCTGGGGCTATAGCTTAGTAGGAGAGGCTTGCCTCATGCATGCAAGGCACTGGGTTTGATCCTCAGCAACCACATTAAAATAAATAAAGGGGCTGGGGTGTGGCTCAGTGGTAGATTGCTCACCTAGCACACGTGAGGCACTGGGTTCAAACCTCAGCACCACATAAAAATGAAATAAAGATATTGTGTCCACCTACAACTAAAAATATAAATATTTAAAAAATAAAAAAATAATTTTTTTAAAAAATAAATAAATAAATACATAAAGATAGCGTGTCCATCTACAACTAAAAAAAAGGGTGGGGGGAGGGACTGGGGATGTGGCTCCATGGTTAAGTGCCCCTGGGTTTAATCTCCAGTACCAAAAAAAAAAAAAAAAAAAAAGAAGAAGAAGAATTTCTACTTGCTCTTAAGTTAATAGAATGACCAAATACAAAGCACTTTATAATCGATTCTAAAATAACAAAAACTGTAGAAATAATATAAGCTACAATTATCTGCGATTTATACCCCAACAGAAGCAGAGCAGTCTTTATCCATTATAAATGGACACATAGATGCATATACATCCTTGGAAAAAAACCTTAAAGCCTGGGGCTGGGTTTGTAGCTCAGTGGTAGAGTGCTTGCCTCACATGTGTGAGGCACTGGGTTCAATTCTTAGCAAGGCATATAAATAAATGAATAAAATAAAGGTCCTTCAACACTAAAAAATATTTTTAAGAAATCTTAAAGCCAGGGGCTGGGGATTTGGCTCAAGCGGTAGCGAGCTCGCCTGGCATGCGTGCGGCCCAAGTTCGATCCTCAGCACCACATACAAACAAAGATGTTGTCTCAGCCGAAAACTAAAAAATAAATAAATATTTAAAAAATTCTCTCTCTCTCTCTCTCTCTCTCTCTCTCTCTCTCTTTTAAAAAAAAATCTTAAAGCCTATATAATAATATTCAGTCTGTGTTGATTGCCACTGGGGAAATGTGATTACCATTTGGACAAGTACTTAAATTTTCTTGAATCTCTCTCTCTCTCTTTTTTTTTTTTAACTGAGATCAAATGATGATATAAAGAAATTGCACCAGATATAATTTGACCAGAGGGGCAATAAAGAATTCAATTTCGGGCTGGGGATGTGGCTCAAGTGGTAGCGTGCTCGCCTGGCATGCGTGTGGCCTGGGTTCGATCCTCAGCACCACATACAAATAAGGATGTTGTGTCCGCCAAAAACTAAAAAAAAAAAAATAAATATTAAAATTCTCTCTCTCTCTCTCTCTCTTTAAAAAAAATTCAATTTCTGGGGTGGGGGTTGTAGCTCAGTGGTAGAGTGCTCACCTAGTATGTGAGGTGCTAGGTTCAATCATCAGCACCACAGGCAAATAAACAAATAAAATAAAAGTATTTTGTCCAACTATGATTAAAAATTTTTTAAAGAATTAAATTTCTTTGCATTGCAGTGGTTCCCACATGTAATTCCAAAATAAAAAGGATTGGGATGTAGCTTGATGATAGAGTGCTTGGCTAGCAAGTGGGAGGCACTGATTTTGATCCCCAGTACAACAAAATAAATAAATAAATAAAAGTTACAACTTCAAAAGTTCTAGGCACAAATTTCATAACTTATTTACATTATTGGATATCTAAGGAACCAAAATATTGTCCGGAGCTTCTCATGGTCCACATTTTGTACCTTTTACTCTTTTTTTTTTCCTAATTTTTATTCTTAGATGGACAAAATATCTTTATTTTATTTATCTACTTTTATGTCATGCCCAAGGCCTCACACGTGCTAGACAAGCACTCTATCACTGAGCCACAACACTTGTCCTGTACCTGGTACTCTTCAAGTGATAAAGGAATAAGAGGCCTATGCTCAGCTGTGATGAGCAACTTCCCATCCTGACTCCTAACCAGAGATCCTGCCCTGGAGGAGCCCAGGCTGTGATAAGAGGTGGTTGGGATAGAGTGTAACACAACCATGAGGCCAGGGTATTGTGTCCAATTCCCGATCAAGGCCATTTATCTGAAAAGTGTGACTTCATGTTAAGACATTATGGAAGGATATGAATATGAAATTAATTAATAATCCATATTTAATTTATTGTGTAAATGGAATGATTACTGGGATATTGTTATTTTAAACACTTTGGTGCTTTTCCATATCACAACTTTATTGCATTTAAGGATGTGATTTATTCTCTCTCTCTCTCTCTCTCTCTCTCTCTCTCTCTCTCTCTCTCTCTCTCATCTAAGAAATGGAAAAAATACTCTGAGAAAGTGGTGTCCTTTGATTTGGTCCTGTACCCCCTCACCTCAGGTTATCAAGTAATAAGATCCTGCTAAGTGTCTCTTAGTTCTTGGAGATGCATGTCAGTGCTGTCTAGAAAAGGCAGCGCTTTTTTTTTTTTTAATAAAAATTTATCTGACCCTAGTTAACAGAAAGATTTTATTGAGGACTATTGTGATAGGTCAAAGTGTTAAGACTTTTGCAGTATGGAAGATTATTTTGTTTTTGTTTTTGACATTGAGCACAAGTATAGTCAAGGAACAGGCTGGTGGCAATGGTGGATGGAAAATTACTACAACACATCAAAGATAGGGGGGATTCTTACTAGAATTACTAAGCAGGATTCTTGCTGAACGCAGGCTAGGGTGATGAGACATCAAGGGTGGGAAGAGTGAAGAATTTGATTAAATATTTTTTAAATTTTTTTTTTAAAGAGAGAGAGAGAGAGAATTTTTAATATTTATTTTTCAGTTTTCGGCGGACACAACATCTTTGTTTGTATGTGGTGCTGAGGATCGAACCTGGGCTGCATGCATGCCAGGCGAGCGTGCTACTACTTGAGCCACATCCCCAGCCCTTGATTAAATATTGACAGTGATAAAAGCCAGGGTAGGGAGATTCTGTCTAAACTAGGCTATGTAAAGTAAGGCTTAGTTGAGAAAAGTGCTCATAGGGACATGGTTAAAGTTGATCAGAACGAGGATCTGTTAAATTCAAATGAATAAATTCATTGAAACAGATCCCCTTTGAAATTAAGAGCAAGTCCTGACCAAGCTCCTCCCAAGGAAGCTAAAATTCACACATTCTCATAAATATATATGTACAGATGTAGCATTGTTATGCTCGAATTCGGGACCCCCAAAGACCACCAGAGACCCAAGATCGATGCAAGCAGCAAAGAGGTGTTTATTGCGAGCTAGCTCGGTCCTCCGCACACACACACAGCAACTGGTGATGCTGAGAGGCCCCGAGCCCAGGGTTTGCAGCAGTTTTAACATTCTTTGGAGAAGGCAGGGACTCCCACATACATCATAGCATCTCCTAGCAAATCATCACACACCACGGGAAAATCAAATGACAACTCTAAAACATGATTCGCACATTCACTGGCAGGAACAAGTTGGGTAGGGGTGATTGGTCAGTACAAAAGGGGTATTCGTTTGAACTGGTTGGTTTGAGCCAAGAGGGGTGTATGTGCTGAACTACATGGTTTCCCAACTTCTTATCAACCACTGGGAGGGTTATCTGGCATCCCAGGTATTTCCCTGTCTCATGCTGATTGGTGGCTGCTAGGGGGCTGCTATGGATCCCCACCTAGCCTGACTGAGTCAGGGACACATGGCACAGCAGATCTCTCCTGTTATTTGTAGATGAACAATTTAGCAGGGTGGGAATGTGCCTAGGAGTGCTCTGTGGGTTTTTCCAAGGACAAAGGCCATGTCCCTTCCTTGGACAGCTTTGCTCTGAGATAGAGGCTGGTTTTTCAGCATAACCAAGCTATATCTGTACATATATATCTCCTGTCTTTTGTTTCTATGAGTTGTAACCAGTTTCTTTAGGGCCTGGAGAGAAACAATCTAGCTGCTTCTTCCCAGTTTTGTCAACAGGCATAAAATGTATATTTCCTTGCTTTCTTATTTCTTATGCATTGGGGCAGCTGACTCTTGCCTGCAGGGTTGCTGGCCAGTCGGGTTATATGGTTGACTGTCAGTAACAGCATCAACACCTAAAATTAAAGCAGAATCTGGCTGGGCCCTGTTGTCTATAATCCTAGTTACTCTAGAGGCTGAGACAGTGGGATCAGGAACTTCAAGGCCTGTTAGAGTCTGTAAACAAGTCTGGATGGCGCCTGGAAAAATGCCAGAGGGAGTGGTTTGTGAAGTAACACCAGCAAGCCATTAAGTGTGGAGATTCCTTATTGGTTGACTGATGTATCTAGTTTATGCTAATTAGATAAGCTGTGTGGAATGTATAAATACTGCTCCTGTTCTGCAATAAACGGCTCCTACTCCTGCTGTATCAATGTACACAAGTTGTTCGTCACCCCCCGGTTATTTTGCTGCAGCCGGACTGAGGCAAAGGCCATCCTGGGCAACTTGGCAAGACCCTGGCTTGATATAGGAAAAGATGGGCTGGGTAGGTATAGCTCAGTGATAGAACATTTGCCTAGCATGCACAAGTCCCGGGTGGAATCCCCAGTACCACGCGTGCATTCACACACACACACACACACACACACACACACGCATACGGAAACAACAAATCTAAAAAACAGAATCTGGCTCACTTAGGGCATCAGTTTGAATTAAATTCTTGCCTGTCTTGGAGAAGAGAAGGCAATAATCAAAATTTATAAGTGCAACATGCACTCCCTTTCCCAAAAGTTTTCAGCTGGTGTGTCACTAGCCACCCACACATTTGGGTAGAACTCAGGGCATCGCCCATGCTAGGCAAACACTCTACCACTGAGTTACACCCCCAGTCCTAGTTTTCACCGGCATCAGGGGTCCACTGAACTGTACTTGAGTCCTGGAGTCTCAGAAGCTCCTCTACATTGTTGAACTCCTTGTGAGTCTCCTGTTTGTTCTGTACTATCAAGAAGCTCCAGGACCCATGTTCATAATCTGCCACACCTATTTATCCCCCATACCTTTAGGACTACTCACATGTACATTATTCTCCTAAATTTCTTATTTAATGGGCTTGACTTTCCCCCTGAGTACACGGATTTCTGAAGACATAGTATGCAATTCTGAAAGGGTGAATAAACAAGACACTAATCAGAAATCTAACTAAGAAAACCCTGGAAAGGAAGTTTCCAGAGCTATTTCTACCTCTACCCTGCTGACTTTGGCATCTCTTGCTGTGCTGTCCCCACTCCCCTCCAAGAAAGTGCCTTTATATTCTCCAAAGAAGTAGCCTAAGAGATGAGATGGCTCTGAATTACTAAGAATCTTTTCTACCTGGTTTTGGGATACCCTGAATGTACCCTCTTCTTCTTCCCCAACACACATGCAGCTTGAGTAGAGGGCTGGGATTATCATGCTTAAGCAATCTCTAGAGTTTTGCACTTCCAAAGACCTTAGAGCTCCTGGTTTGTAGACATGGGTTAGGGGAGCTCTTCCAGACATCCTGAAGGGTACCTTAATGTAATGATTTCTTCAGGCAGTTTTAACTTTAACAGATGGAAAAGTGACTCCCTTTGGAGCAGCATTTGAGGGAGTGGTGGAAAGGGATAAGTAATTGTTAGTGTGGAGATGATCATTTTGACATGAAGGCAGATACCAGTCTGCCTTCATTCATCTTCAGTGTTTAGCGTTATTGTAATTCCAGCCACTCCAGAGGCTGAGGAAAGAGGATTGCAAGCTCAAGGATGCAAACTATCCTTACACCTCAGGGTCTGAGCTGTCTGTCTTATTAGAAAACCTGTGGGTGTTCTTGCTGTGCTGGGAACATCCCCTCTCACCCTAGATTGTGACCTGTGCTTCAACTCCTGTACAACTGGGTGGTGCCTTTGGAAATTTACATTATTTGCATAGTATACTATGCTTAGCTTCTCTTTAGGTCCTGCATGTCTTGTTGCTAAATTTAGATGCAGCGTGCTCTTTCCTTCCTTTTGTCTTTTTTTGTCTTGCAAAGGAGAATCAGAATTCTTTGGTTGCTCACTCAACCCCTCCCTACCTTTCCTGACTCTGATTGGTCTGTGGTTCTCTGAACTGTCCTGCTCTGCCCACTGTCTGTGTAAGATATCTGCTTCTGTTGCCTCTTGCTGTTTCTGGATTTTTCTGTGGGTGACCCTCAACTGACCTTAGGTCTGCAGCTTTAATCCCCTACTTGTTGGCCCCTTATAGTTCTTTTTGCTTTTTGGTATTGGAGATCAAATATGCCTCATAATCCTAAGCAAGCATCCTACCACTGAGCTATGCCCCTAGCACCTTAGTAGATCTTCTTAATGTTTGTGCCTTGAAAGAATTCCCCACGAAAAGACACTTCACTGGGAGAATTCCAATTTTATTGCAAAAAGCTGTGTGCTTATATAGAACTAAGGGGGAGATGGTAGGGCTTAGATAAATGGCAGGCAACCTGTTTATTGGCAAGATCTTTCAGATATCAGCTCTGGAGCCCAGGAATTAGTTCTCATTGGGGCTAAGGTTCCCTGCCAGCAAGATTTGAAATTGGCGCATGCGGGAGAGTTCACACGGGTGGGAACTTTTCATTCCACTGCAGAAAAGAAGAAGGTAGGAAGAAGAGGTGCTTAGGTGCCATGTTGGGGTTTTTTCTCTGGGGTATGGCTGCCGTTTATACTTTTCCCAACATTCCTCGTTTTTTGTTTTCTTAGGAAGTGGGGCGTCGTTGGTCAGATCCGGCTGCTTCCTGCTGTGTGGGGGCGTTATGGGGCCTAGAAAGGGAAGTGGAGGAATGCTCGGGGGGCAGGTCTGGGGATATCATGGCAGCCAGAAATAAAACCCAGTGGCTATAGACAGCTACTTCCGTAGGGGTGAAGTCTATGAAAGTTCCCTGAAGCCACAAGTTGTCAATGGCATGGAACCAGTCCTGGATGGAGGAGATTGTTGGTATCAGCCACTGGTCCTGTAACAGAGACTCTAGGAAATACTGGAAGCATTGCCTGGACATGGTGTCACCAGCACCTGAAGAAGATCAGAGCGAATAAAAACAGAATGAAGATAAAAATTAAACAAAGGTCAATTTTTGGCAGAAGTTCCATGTTGGGGGACTGACAGAGAATAGACCAAATGCCATGAGGAAGCTTAGAAGGACATAAAGACTCATGAATCCAGGATGGCAGATTAAGAGGTTCTCCGAGCTCGTTGTCTCCCGCTGTCTGATGTCCGTTGTATTCCATCATGCCTGGTAGTGAGCTTCAGCACTGCATGAACTGTTCTCTTGGAGATGTTGGGGGTTCATCGGTCATCAGAGGCTGGTAGTGCCTAAGCAGAAGCTGGTTGAAAGTTTGATTAGAAATTTTCTGCAATTGGGTTTGAAGGAACTTCATTATGCAGGGCAAGAGAGCACAAAAAAGGAGCATCCCAATAAGGGGCCCCAAGATAGGTAGTAAGTACGTGGCAAGAGAGGATTGGAAGAACCCCGTTATGGGATTAGAGGAGGTGGGTTTGAGCAGTTGGGTCGATAATTCCTGCAATTTAACAACATTTTTTTTCTATTAGCCCAGACTCATTAACATAGTAGCAACATTCCTCTCTGACGAACAGGCATGTATACCCTTTTTCTGCAGTGAGAAGATCAATCGCCCTTCGGTTTTGTAAAGCCACTTGTGCCAATGAAGTAACCTGCCACTGCAAGGAGCCCAGAGACTCAGCAGTGGTATTGAGTGCTTCCTGCAGTTTTTGTTGCAGGTCATTGGATGCCCATAGAGCATGACCTCCACCAGAGAGTCCGAGACTCGCCACTGAGGTTGTTAAAGTGAGGCCTACCAGAAGCAGCAGAAAGACTGCCCTACAGGTGTGGGAAGGTAGGGCCAGCTGCCGGAATTCGGTGGGAGTATACAAAGACAGCTGGGGAACTACAGTAACCAAGAAACAGGTGCCAGAGACATTGATGGTTGAGGTACTCAAACTTACACCAGAGGAAGTGTCCAGGTTGCATAAACGCAGGGCTCAATGGGGTGCTATAGCTCAAGGAACAAATGGGTAAAGGATTCATTGTTGGCAGGTGGAAACAGATGAAAGGAAATGAAGTATTGGTGGAATAACTTTCCCATAGTGGGATACGTGTCACATGTAGGGGTTGTCCTTTCTTAGAGAAATTGTAGGTTTTGCTAAAATTTCCTGCCGCTAATGGGACCGCTGCTAGAAGTGGACGACTAAGTGAAGCACAGAGAAAGCACTGAGAAGTAGGCACAGAAAGAGGGGTGGAGATTAATAATCGAAGAATTTGGTGTAGCAAATTGAGACATGTGGGAGGGGGGCCTAAGGGGGTTGAAGGCTCTGAATCCTCTTTGGATGAGCTATGGATAAGATCTCGAAGTTTTGATTCTGACTCCTTAATGTGTTCGACTACCTGGATGGTTGCCTTATGTGGCATAATCAGGATGCGGCCAACAGTCATCCACCCTGTGGGTCTGGCTGAGGTTGTCCGAGCATAGACAGCAAACTCAACATAGTCCCAACGTTTGGCCTTGGGGTCAGGTATATCTAAAGTATACTATCCATTGTTATCAGATGAAGAGCCTTTATGCCACTTTAGGTAACTAGAAGTCCACCATTCAGGGTAACCAAGTGAGTGGTAAGAATAGCTACCACGTTCATCATGGAACCTGCATGACCAGTAGGGGCACCCATTATATATCTCAGGCCACCAATGACAATAGTCTTTGGTTTGATCAAAAAGGAAGCAAATGAAAGGCCAGTTCCAGCTACCAGGGATGAAGGTCCTTGAAGGTGACAATTTTAGGGAAATAGAAGTGCAGTTGTGGATGAAGCAAGTAGTTGCATCCACTGTGCGGACCTTCTGCATGCCATGTTCTGAGTATCGTTCCTGAAGAGTGAATAAATACATGGTAGGAGGGGAGGGTAAAGACCAGTCCCCACAGAGCACAGAAAATAAGCAGAGCACAAAAAACAAGCAGAGAGAGAAGACTAGGGTGTTGGGAGAGCTCATTGTGCCTTCTTTAAGAGGAATTGGGCTGCGGGGAACACCGTGTGAGCCGCAACTTAAAGGGGTGAGATGGGTGTGGAGAGCAGGAGTAAAGGGGAGGTTCAGGAGGTGATTCTTGGAGTTCCTCTGGGGTGGTCCTGTCGTCAGCAGGTGGGGCCTCCTGGTGATATGGCTTCAACCTAGAAATGTGAATCCAGGGAGTGAGACGGTTGTCTGGTAAGGAGAGTTTGGCGGCGGTGGGGGTACAGAGAGTGACAGGATAGGTGCCTTCCTATTTGGGGGCAAGAGGCCCTTTCTCCTCTGGGGTATTATAATAGACTAGACTCCCAGGTGTTAAGGGAGGAGTGTTTGGAGAGGAGACTGGGTCCGGAAGAAGCCAGTTCTGATATTTCCAGAGTTCAGAGCGGAGATGAAACAAGAGAGGCAAAGACAAATCTCGGGTGAGAGGTCCTTGTGAAACGACCAACCCAGGGGGTATAAGAGGTCTTCCATACATTATCTCAAAGGGAGACAGTAAAGATGGTTTCTTAGGGAGAGCTCTGATTCAAAGCAAAGCCAAGGGAAGGAGTTTGACCCAGTCTAAGTTTAATTCCATTGTCAATTTGGTAAGGACTTCCTTTAGAGTACGATTTACCCATTCCACTTTCCCTGAAGCCTGGGGGCGACATGGACAGTGGAAATGCCACATGAAGGAGAGGGCTTGAGAGACCTTTTGTGTGATCCTAGAAATAAACTCAGGGCCATTGTCAGATTGTAAGGAAGTGGGCATACCAAACCTGGGGATGATGTCTGTCAGTAAGATTGAAGCTACAGTGGAAGCCTTTTTATTGGAAGTGGGAAATGCCTCAACCCAACCAGAGAAAGTATCCACAAAGACAAGGAGGTATTTAGTGCGCCGTACTGTGGGCATGTTGGTGAAGTCTACCTGCCAGTCAGCAGCAGGAATGTGTCCCTGGGCTTAGTGGGAGGGGAAAGGTTTGGGCCTTAAAGGAGTATGAGGGTTGGTCCGCTGACAGATCTGACAATTAGAGGCTATATTTTGTAGCATGGCTTTGTCAGAGGGAGAAGAAGCTCTGTAAAAAGAGGGTTAAAAACTGAGAATTGGAATGGAATAGAGTATGAAGGAAGTAAGTGGGAGGCCTCTATCAGATTGGTTATAAGAGCCAAATTAGTGATCGCATTACCTTTGGTGGTAAGTAGGCCTTGCTCCTTCCATATTGCAGCATGGGATAATAAGATATGGAAGACATATTTTGAGTCAGTATAAAGGGTGAGGGATTTGCCTTGTGCTAGAAGGCAGGCACGAGTGGCTGCTATAAGTTCAGCCTGCTGGTTGGTAGTTCCTGAAGGCAGAGCTTTGGCCTCTATAATCTCAGTGGCTGAAACTACAGCGTATCCAGAGTAATGGGTGCCGTTCTGCCTAAAGGAACTGCCGTCAGTGAACCAGATAAGGTCAGGCTTGGTGAGTGGTCCCTCAGAAATGGAAGAATGACAGGGGAGGAAATCATCTAAGGTTTCCAAGCAATTATGAGTTGGTGTGTTAGACGTGGGAGTCATTGGGAGCAGTGAGGCAGGGTTCAGTGCAGAGCAGGGGAGGAAAGTAATATTAGGGTTTTCCAGAAAGGAAGTGAGGAGTGACAGAACTATGGATGGAGGAAGGGTTTGAAGGCCCTTATAAACTAAAAGATCCTTCAAGTGATGTGGGGAGTGGATAGTTAAAGGGGCCCCAAAAGTCAGCTTAGAGGCTTCTTTGTTTAAAATTTGTCCAGCAGCCAGAGCTCTTAAGCAAGGGGCCAACCCACGGATGGTAGCGTCTAGTTGCTTGGACAAATATGCCACAGGTGCAAATGTAGGCCCATAGTTTTGACCTAAGACCCCAAGTGCTTGTCCCCCTTTTTCATGGACATATAGATGAAATGGTCTTGAAAGATCAGGAAGGTGAAGGGCGGGTGCCTTTAGGAGGAGTTGCTGAAGCCTGTGGAAGTGGTAGTTGGGGGAGAAGGCAAGAGATTCACTAGGGGGTCCCTTTGCTAGGTTATACAGGGGTTTGGCTAGAAGAGAATAATTTGGGATCCAGGCCCTAATATAACCTGCTAGTCCTAGGAATGATAGTATTTCGGCTTTCGTATGGGGCACTGGAAGATTAGAGAGGAGTTGCCTCCTATCCAGTGTTATTTCCTTTTTCCTGGGTGTAAAGTGAAAACCAAGATAGGTGACAGAAGACTGGGAAACCTGGGCCTTGTGGGGAGACACCCTATATCCCTTATCTGCTAGGAAATTGAGAAGCTGGGCGGTGTGGGATTGAGAGTGTTCCCAATAGGGACTACATAGAAGAAGGTCATCGACATATTGAAGGAGAGTAGAGTCAGGGCAGGTGGGGTGAAAGGATGTGAGGTCCTGGGCAAGAACTTGGCCAAAGAGATGGGGGCTATCCCTAAATCCCTGTGGGAGGACATTCCAGGTAAGCTGACGAGAATGGCGGGTGTGAGGGTCAGTCCACGTAAAAGCAAAGATATCCTGAGATTCTGAGGACAAGGGAATAGAAAAGAATGCATCTTTTAAATCTAGGACTGAGAAGTGGGTAGTAGTGGCAGGGATCTGAAAGAGGAGGGTGTAAGGGTTGTGCACTAGCGGGTGGATGGGGACCACAGAAGAGTTGACAAGGCGAAGTTCTTGAACCAGCCTGTAGGACCCATTAGGTTTCTTAACTGCCAGAATGGGGGTGTTGAAAGGAGAGTGTGTAGGCCTAAGATACCCCTTTTGTAATAAATCCTGGATGATGGGTTCTAATCCGAGGAGGGCTGTGGTTGTGGGTGGATATTGTGGTTGACTAATATATCTTGAAGAGTCCCATAAGACAATATGAATAGAACTGCATTTAGCCATAGAGGGTGTAGTTGTGTCCCAAACCTCAGGATTAACTGGTTTAGATAGTTGTGGAAGAGTGTGTGAAGGAGGTGTATCTGCCCCTAGGAACATCATGAGGAAATGAGAGGTAGGAGAGGTATGGGGTGATATCTGAATGGTGACTTTTAATAGTGAGAGTATGTCCCTTTCCAGAAGGGTAATGGGGCAATGGCTCATAACGAGAAAGGAGTGTGTGAAGGAAAAAAGGGATCCCTGCATATAACATGATAAGGGGGGGGGGGTTCGAGGGAAAATCTGTTTACCTCCTACCCCGACAATAGGAGTTTTTGAGGGTGTGGTAGGACCCCAATACTCCCTCAAGACCGAAAAAGCGGCACCAGTATCCAAGAGGAAGGTAATGAAGCGTCCATCCACCAGGAAGGTGACCCTAGGCTCTTGCTTCTTGATGGTAATAGTCGGGAGGGAAGGCCCAGGGCTCCGTCAATCCTCCTCTGCCAAGCCCAGGAGAGGCTGCGGTTGCCGGGCGGCTGACCAACCTCCCTTCCAGGTTGTTGGGCAGTCTGCCCCCCAGTGTCCCCTTTGATGGCATTTTGGGCAGGGGTTGGAGGGTGTCCTCAGTGAAGGACAATCCCTGGCCCAATGTCCCTCATTACCACATTTGAAGCAAGCTCCAGGGGGTGTCTTATTAGGACGGCATGGTGATGACCTTCTCTGAATGACCTGGGCCAACATTTGGAATTTGGCATTTTCAGCCCTCTGCCTACGGCGTTCACTTTCATCCTCTCTACCATGAAAAACCTTGAAAGCGACAGCGAGGATTTCGGTCTGAGGAGTAGCAGGGCCCTGTTCAAGCTTTTAAAGCTTGGCTTTAATGTCAGGGGAGGCTTACCTATGTCAGATCAGTGGTGAGTGCAGGAAGCCGGAGTCTGAAAAGAGCGGACCAGGGCGGAGTGTCTCGGCAGAGCGGGGGACGGGGCTCTTGTTGGAAAGAGCTCACCCGTATCCTCACACGGGGCACCAGAATGAAAGAATTCCCCACGCAAAGACACTTCACCGGGAGAATTCCAATTTTATTGCAAAAAGCTGTGTGCTTATATAGAACTAAGGGGGAGATGGTAGGGCTTAGATAAATGGCAGGCAACCCGTTTATTGGCAAGTTCTTTCAGATATCAGCTCCAGAGCCCAGGAATTAGTTCTCATTGGGGCTAAGTTTCCCCGCCAGCGAGATTTGAAATTGGCGCCGGTGGGAGAGTTCACATGGGTGGGAACTTTTCGTGCCACTGCAGAAAAGAAGAAGGTAGGAAGAAGAGGTGCTTAGGTGCCATGTTGGGGTTTTTTCTCTGGGGTATGGCTGCCGTTTATACTTTTCCCAACATGCCTCTGTATCATTTAGAAAATGAAATAATTTTATTTTACTAAATTGTGAAAATAAAGGTGTTTTTTTTTAAGGTGTTTTTTTTTTAATTCAAGAGATGTAGAAAGATCTCATTAGGAAGTAGTCATGGAAATCACAGTCTAATGTGACTCCAGTATAAATATTTTCATAGTTAATTTGAGGGTATCACCATGGATTTGTGTTTAGCATGCACATATAATACATACATTTGCCTGAATGAACTCACATTTTGTTCCCTGGTATTTAAATTTTTGATTCTTATTTATTTATTGGCACCAGGAACTGAACCCAGGGGCACTTAACCACTGAACTATATTCCCAGCCCATTTTTTTATTTTTTAATCAGAGACAGTGTCTCACCAAGTTGCTAAGGGCCTCATAAGTTGCTGAGACTGGCATTGAATTCTCAATCCTCCTGTCTCAGCTCCCCTAGTGGTTGACTTCCAAACATGAGCCTCTATTCTTGGCTTGTGGGTGACCTTCTTAGAAGAACTTTAAAGTCCAGTGTGGGGAGAGATGCTGAATCTAGCACAAACTCCTGGCCTTTCATTTCCTTGTGAACACAAGGGTAGTGGTACCTGCATCACGCACTTCTTCAGTGGAGTGGAGGGATTATAATTTAAAATTTTTAGCATCAGATGATCTCTTGGTGTGTGCAAAGGGATGGAAATTATCCTTATGCCTCAGGGTCTGAGCTGTCTGTCTTATTAGAAAGTCTGTGGGTGTTCTGGCTGTTCCAGGAACATGCCCTCTCCCCCTAGATTGTGACCTGTGCTTCAACTCCTGTATGACTGGGTGGCGCCTTTGGAAATTTACATTATTTGCATAGTATACTATGCTAAGCATTCTCCTTAGGTCCTGGATATTTTGTCGCTCAATTTAGATGAAGCCTGCTCTTTCTTACAAAAGGGTCTTTCAAAGTTGCTTAGGGCCTCAGTATATTGCCGAGGCTAGCTTTGAATTTGCACTCTCCAGCCTCAACCTCCCAAGCCTCTGGGATTACACACGTGCGCCATCGCACCTGGCTCTTTCCCTGCTACTGTATGTGACAGTTTGTCTTAAGGTTTTCATTTCAGTAAATGGAAACACAAATAACTTAAAGAACATTTGTGGAGCATTTTCTTTTTTTTATTTTTTCTTTTCTTTTTTTTTAGTTTTGATGGACATAGTACCTTTATTTTATTTATTAATTTCTAAATGGTGCTGAGGATGGAACCCAGTGCCCCTTACATGCAACATGAGCACTCCTCCATGGAGCCACAATCCCAGCCCTGGAGCATTTTCAATATTCACAAAAGTTGAGAGATTGTGCTTTTGCCACTTTGCCCCTCTTCAATAGTTCTCCATGCATGGCCAGCCAAACCATTGCATTAAATGTTCTATTGTGTATCTCTTTGGGGCTGGGGATGTGGCTCAAGTGCGGGGCACTGGGTTCGATCCTCAGCACCACATTAAAAAATAAATAAAATAAAGATGCTCTGTCCACTGAAAACTAAAAAAAAATAAATAAATATTAAAAAATTCTCTCTCTCTTTAAAAAAATGTTCTATTGTGTATCTCTCAAAGCTAAGTCTTCATAAATACTGAAGACTATCAACAGTAATTCATTATTATTGTCACACTGGTGATTTCTTAGTTGTCTCAAAACGTGAAAAGTTTGCCTGTCCCATGGTCTAAATAACTTCCCAAAGGTTGAGTGATATTTCGTTTGGATGCACTCTAATTTACTCCACCCTGTGGAGGGAGTGGTGGTGCCAGAAGTGTACCATTAGTGTGCTGAAACTTATCTCTTTGGGGGAGGACCCTTCGACCATGAGGGTGGAGTCCACACCCCAGGATATGGATGTGGCTATGTAAAGGATGTCCAAAGTGATTCTCCCTTTTGTGAGGAGCCTGCAGGAAGGAGTCTTAAGCAATTTGGAAGCTGTGTTCAATCTCCAACTTCTACTCCTGCAAAATGGTAAGAAATGAGTGGTTGTTTGTAAGATAGAGATGCAATGGGGTCTTGTTTTAGAAGCCTGAATGAGCCAATGCACAGATATTTCCTCATTCTAGTCTGCCATTGTTTGTTTAAACTATTTTTGCTAATGGGGATTGAGCCTAGGACTGACTAATTTATCACTGAGCTACATATTCAGTCCATTTTTGTAAAAATATATTTTTAGTTGCCAATGAACCTTAATTTATTTGTTTATATGTGGTGCTGAGAATTGAACTCCTTGTCTCACACATGGGAGATAAGCGCTCTACCACTGAGGATAATCTCAGCCCCTCTTTTTACTTTTGAAGACAATGTCTCCCTCAGTTGATGAAGCTGGCCTCAAACTGGGATTCCTCCTTCCTCAGTTTGCAGAGTTGTTGGGATTAAAGGAGTGTACCTCTGTAGCCGGCTGGACATTCATTCAGTTGTGCGCACATGTGTGTGTATGTGTGTATGTGTTTGATACTGTGGATTCAAGCCAGGGGAGTTTCACCATTAAGCCACAGCTATGTGTTTTTTTGTTTATTTGTTTTTTTTTTTTTTTTTTTTTACTAGGGATTGAATCCAGGGCGCTTAAGCACTAAGCCATATCCCCAGCCCTTTTAAAATGTTTTATTTAGAGACTGGGGCTCACTGAGTTGCTTAGTGACTTGCTAAGTTGCTGAGGCTGGCTTTGAACTCACAATCCTCCTGCCTCCCCTCCTGAGCCGCTGGGATTACAGGTGTGCACTACCTTGCCTGGTTCAGCCATGACAATTTTTATTGCTTATTTTGGCAAAAGGTTTGAATTCCCAGGCTGCTCTCTAACTTTATTCCTCCTGCCTTAGTGCCTTAGTTACCTCTCAGTTGTGGAGAGGGGATTACAGATGGTCACCACTGTGCCTGGCTCTCAAGTTTTTTAATGAAGACTTTTCCTTTAAAATGTTTATGATAATGGTAGTCTTTTGTATAGTAAGCTATATTGGTGATTGGTGCTGGTAGTAATGTTTCCACAGGAGTGTCATTATTGTACATATATCTTTTGTTTATTTAGAGGCCTGTCCTGTTGTTTGTGCACTGCTTTGTGGTTCTTTTATTATTACTTTTTTTTTTCTGAAACTAGAAATTGCACCCAGGGGTGATCTACCACTGAGCTTTAGCCCTGGCCTTTTTTAATATTTTGTTTAGAGGTAGACTAGCCTGGAACTTTTCATCGTACTTCCTTACCTTCGGAGATGTTATTTCATATTTGTTGCTGTTGTTTGTTTTCTTTTTCTGGAAGAGGGTCTTCCTATGTTGTCCAGGCTAACCTTAAAGTTTGGGGCTCAAGTTGTCCTCCTATCTCAACTTTCTGAGCAGCTGGGACTACAGGCTGGTACCTTCGGGGTCCAGGTTTAGGAGATTGTTTTTTGTTTTCTTTATGATTTTCATCCAAATAGAGGTTTGGCTCCAGTTGGGTGAAGTTTTTTATAATTTCAGTAAGGATTTGCAGTTTTATAACTGTAGAGCTTGCATGAGAGTTTATTCCTAGGTGTTATATATATTTTAATAATTGCTGATTTCTGTGCTGAGGATATAAGGTGAATTTTGAGCACGTGTGGAGGCCTGAGCTTTATGCCACGCCAACACCCCCCCAACCCTTTAACCCCTCATTTATTCCTAATGGGGTTTCCCCCATTGTGTTCTAACTGGCTATTCTTGTTTATAAAGATATTTGTTTTCTAGCATTTTTATGACTTAATGAATGATAATATACATGCTCTCTTTTTGGTATAACTGGGGATTAAATTTGCCGCGTCCGGCCAAGGGAGCCGAGTCCGGCGAGGGACGGCAAGGTTAAAAGACACACAGGACACCAAGGTTCTTCATCCAGGAGTCAATAATCTTTATTGCTAACACACCTTTTTTTATACCCCAAGCAGCAGAAGTGGAAAACTACCCAAAAGCAGGAGGGAGGGGGGAGAAATTTAGTTTTAACATCTATTATTGTCAGGTACTGAAACCTCCCTTAACAATAAGTCCATCAGACCAGAAAAGGTCAAGGCATTCCCGTGGGATACATATGTCTCAGACGGACAAGCAGGAACAGAAAAACCGCAAGTTCGCCATGGCCTTGTGAGCTGGCCACACTGGCATGCAGAACAAACTAGTGGAGGTAGGGGCTCCAGGGGCCAAGGTGGACCTGCTGCCAACAAGTCCCCCTCATTTGTTTTTTGCATGCCAGTGGGAATCAAGTAGCCCCTGTCTTAGGTCGTTCACAGCCCTTGCGATGCTTACCCGTCTCTGGGAAGGCCCCAATTCCTTGTCTTAGGTCGCACAGCAAGCGTGAAAGTTGCCCGTCACTGGGTACTACAAGATCAGCTCAAGGTGTTATGACCTATCAAGACATTATTGCGGTAAACGCTTAACCGCCTCCACCCACGGGACCCACGACCGTCACCGCCGAATGGCAGATGTGATTGGACCGAGAGATTAGACAGCAAAGATCCTAGTACAGGAAGGCAAGAGGAAGAGGTATGCATAGAGAAAAGATATGGCAGGAGTTCTTCTTTTAAGGAGGACACTCATCTTCGGATAGGTCTGAAGTATATCTCAGAGAGGCGATCATCCATCTTCAAGCGTTGATAGTGAACCTGTATCGGCTTAGAGGCTAAGATATTAATTTGATCCTTAATGAATTGTACTATCTTATTTACAATGCAGGGTCCTATTGCCACTACTAGAAGGAGGCCTAACAATGGTCCCAATAAGGGAAGAAGATAAGGCAAAAATCCATTAAGTCCAGTCCAGAGAGGGTTCTCAAATAATTCCCTCCTCCTTTTTTCTAGGTCTTCTTGGAGTTGTTTAATTTTTGTGCGAACTATGCCAGATTTGTTAGCATAAAAACAGCACCTCTCCCCAAGGGCTAAACAAATTCCCCCTTGATTGGCAGTAAGCAAGTCTAAACCCCGCCTGTTCTGAAGAACTACTTCTGCTAGGGAGTCTATCTGGTCTTATAAGTCTTTAATGGTTCCCGACAGGGTTTGCACATCATCTATAAGCTGTTGAGATAGGCGGCGGTAAGAATGTATAGCCGTACCCAATCCTGCCGTGCCTGTACCCACAGCAGCTGTTATTCCAAGGCCAACAAAGAGTGGTAAGGCCTGCACAGCTCTCTTGTGTCTTCTAACTAAGATGTCTAGACTAGGAATGGGTAGGGGTTCATCTCCTGAGATAATCGTGATATCAGGAAGCAGTAATGCCAGAACACAACCACCAGTCCAATTTGCTGGGAGCCTGGGAAAAGCTAAATTTCCACCACACATAAAGACTGTACCATTAGGGGGACAAATGGGCGGAGTAGGTGAGGAGTAATTCTTTACTAATGAGCAGTTTCCAAAGGAAGAGACTCCAACATCAACATCATAGGTATTATTTTGCATCATGCCCAGAAGGCATGACATAAAACCACCTAGAGGCTGCACCTTAAAGGGTAGCCCAGATTGACATGTGTTGTCATCATCAATGGTATAATTGATGGGAACCGCCAATGGCATGACTGCACCTGCCATCATGCAGAGCCAGCAATCACCAGCAAGGGTAGGGTTGGAACTGTTAAGTAAAGAAAAGGTAGTTTCTAGGATATCTAATGTATTAGCATCTAAATCAGGAAACTGGGAATTGGGCAATATCAAGGGGTGGTATGTAGGCTTAGGGATCTCTGGCTTTAAAAGCTTAATCACCTGAAGGTGTTTGATAGCATCAGTGGGTCCCCCTCCGTCAGAGATTCCGATAGGGGCCTGCATGGGCCAGCAGGAGGGTTTACCCACGACGCCCTCACATCCCGCCTCCGTTAACCGAGTCGTGATGCCTTCCCCTCCCCGGTCACCAAGAAAAGGAATATAATTATAAGTGGTCCCCCATTCTCCACGGGTGTTAGTTAGGATGGCCTCAAAATACTGTTTTCCTTGATTATTAACACAAATTGAGGCCGATGTATAACAGGAGATGTGCATTGCCGGGGTGTAATGACAAGTGGCGGAACAGCTTCCAAGAGTCTCCGTCGGATTAGGGACAACAAGTCCGGGCTTATTAACACATACCCATTTTGGTTGCTTAAATCTTTCGATGTTTTCATTGAGTTCAGCTGCCATATAGGCTACTTTAGTCCCACAATCAATGCTCTGGATATAACCAGAGGGGGCCGAGTGCCGGGGCCCTCCCTTACACTCACAAGGGGCTCCAAAAAGATATTCATGAATATTCCCAGGTGGGGGGTCAAGCCCTCCTTCAACAAACCTGTCCAGAATGAATGCCACAAGCGGGGTCCAGCTCATGAGGTGTGTCTCGGCACTCACTTGAAGGGGTGAGAACAACAGCGGCAGGATCAGCCATCTTGGGAACTTCATTTTGTCTTGAATTTTCATTCACTGGTCTGGTGCAGCGCTCTGGGATCCAAATGGGCTTCTCAGTTCCTGGGGGAAAAACACATACAGCTCCCCTCACTCTAGCTAAGAGTGGAGCTGGGGGTTGCCACTTTCCGGTGGATAAATCTTTCCACCTTATTTGAGCATCTTGTACAGTGGGAGGGGAAAAGTGGCGTTGTGCAGCTGTGCGCCCTCCAGTGTCAGTGAGTAAAAAATTTAAAGTAAATAAGGTTATGCTTAGAAGTGCTTGTGGTCCCTGACAATTCCGGTATATCTCCCCCTCTTCTGTTTTTTGTAAATAAGTTTTTAAATGTTGATGGGCTCATTCCACGATAGCTTGTCCCTGTGGATTATAAGGGATTCCAGTCTTATGATTAATTTCCCATTGGGTGCAAAACCGTTGAACTGCCTGACTTACATATGCGGGACCATTATCGGTTTTGAGGCATCGTGGGGTGCCCATGGAGGAAAAGGCTTTTAGAAGATGACTGATTACGTCCTTAGCCTTCTCTCCAGTATGTAAGGTGGCAAAAATGAAGTCAGAATATGTGTCAGTGGAAACATGTATAAAGGAGAGCTTACCAAAGCTAGGGAAGTGTGTAACATCAGCTTGCCAGACATCATTAGGTTGTAGTCCTCTTGGATTAACTCCAAGGGAAGGAGAATGAATAAATGGTGCACTGGTTGGACATAATGAGACAATCTGTAAAGCTTGGTCTCGTGAACATCCTGTGTGGAAGTGTAAAGACTGTGTATTTAAATGAAATTTGTTATGGAATTGTAAGGCCTTATCATATTTGGTCGTCACACAGGAAAGGCCAACAGCATGAGTAGCAGCGTCTGCTTTTGCGTTGCCCTCTGACAAAGGTCCAGGGAGCCCTGAATGGCTTCGGATGTGGCCAATGTATAAAGGATCTCGTCTAGCCCAAATGAGAAGCTGAACTACCTGTAGTTGTTCTGTGATGGTGGATTGCTTTCCAATATATGATGTTGTTTCTATGACTAGAGCCAGATTGGCTACATACAAGCTGTCAGTATACACATTAAGAGGAATAGAACTATAGACTTTGAGAGCTATAATTAAAGCTTCAACTTCTGCCTTTTGGGCCGACTGACCTGACACAGGTTGTCGGAGAATTTGAGATCCATCAAAAACGACAGAAAATCCATTTTTGGCCCCATCTGTATATACAGTTTGGGCCTTTGGAATAGGTTCCCTTTTCATAATCTTTGGGAAGATAATGGGACACCTTTTAAAGCCCTCCAAAAGTCTATGTTTAGGGAAGTGATTATCAATCTGACCCTTGAAGCTGCACAGGAAAAGACACCAAAGGTCATGTTCTTGTTGTAACTTGTGTATCATATCTTGAGTGTAAGGTTGAATAAGTATGTCAAAGGTTTTTCCAAACAATGCATCACCCAAATATTTGGCCTTCCAAATTAAGTTAATAACTAGCTCATAAAAGGGAGTCAATACCCGGGGGTTAGAAGCTGGCAAGTGGACCCAATAAATGGGACCCGTTTGCCAGAACACTCCTGTGGGAGTAATTTTAGAAGGTAGAACTATAAATGACAAGGGCAGAGAATAATCTATCTGCGTAATCTGCATGTCCTGCAGAGCCTCTTCTATTAGCCTCAGTGCTCGTAAGGCTTCTGGTGTAGGTACTCTACATGACGTAGGAGAAGGATCTCCTCGCAAGAGGTCATACAGGGGTTTGAGCTCTCCAGTTGGAATATGAAAGGACGGGCGCAGCCACTGTATTTCTCCGAGGAATGTCTGCCACTGATGTAAAGTTTTGAGCTGATTTATCTGGAACTGGGGTCTCTGGGGAAAGATTCCTATGTTATTAATGATGTATCCCAAATAATTGTAAGGGTGTTGAAACTGCACCTTTTCGGGTGCTATGACCAGCCCTGCCCCTTTTAGAAGGGATTGGAGGACTTCATAAGATTGAAGAAGCCTTTCTTTCTTGGGCCCTGCCAGTAAGATGTCATCCATATAATGAATGAGGTAGAGCTGTGGGAACTGCTGTCGAAAGGGTCGTAAAACCTCAGCTACAAAATATTGGCACATTGTAGGACTATTAGTCATCCCTTGAGGTAGGACAGTCCATTCATACCGTTGGTAAGGTTCCCTAAAGTTTGTGGAAGGCAAGGAAAAAGCGAAACGCTTTCGGTCTCGTGGGTCTAAGGGGATAGAGAAGAAACAATCTTTTAAATCTATGACAATAAGATGCCAATCCTTTGGGATTGCAGTAGGAAAGGGTAGCCCTGGTTGTAAGGGTCCCATGGGTTGCATAGTTTTATTAATAGCTCGTAGGTCCTGAAGAAGTCTCCACTTCCCAGACCCCTTTTGTATAACAAAAATAGGGGTATTCCAAGGGGAGGTAGAGGGCACCACATGTCCTAACTTAAGCTGGTCTTGAACTAATAGGGAAGCGGCCTGTAATTTGTACTTAGTTAGGGGCCACTGTTCTACCCACACAGGGTCATCTGATAACCAAGTAATGGACAGTGGAGGTGGCCGCACTTCAGTGGCCCCTAGGATAAATTTCCCAGTCCTCTCCGGTCTCTTCCCCGCCGGGTAACCTGTTCTGCTGGATCCACGGGTGATATTCTGCCCTCATGTCTCTTTCCTAGTCCCCTTCCAGGGATCCATCCCATGTCTAGCATTGCATCATTAACAAAGTCATTATTTCCTTTCAAAGTCTGGGTAGTGAGAATAGCCCCCATTTGATGAAGCAAGTCCCTCCCCCAAAGGTTCGTGGGGAGTCCAGTCACTACATAGGGCTGGAAATGGCCACTATGTCCTTCGCCATCTCTCCATTTTAAAAAGGAGGCACTTCTTTTTGGTCGGGTCTGTCCTATCCCCTGTAATATGGCTGAGGGACTCTGGAGGGGCCAGGCAGGTGGCCATTGTTTTTCAGAAATGACAGAGACATCCGCCCCCATATCTAGTATTCCCTTGAAAGCCTTGTCCTGTATCTCAATGGTCAGGTTGGGACGCGAATCCAAATGAGCTACCCAAAAGGCCTGGGGAGTTCCAGTGTAGCCAAAGCTGACGTCGCCCCGGGACCCACGGAGGGTGTGCCCAGGAATGGAAGCTAAGGGCAGCAGCAGCAATTGAGCTATACGCTCCCCGGGGGGAAGAATAACAATTCCTTGGGTAGCTTCTACTACTATTTTTATTTCTCCCTGATAATCAGCATTAACAACCCCCGTAAGAATCTTCAAGCCCCACTGAGTTGCGCTACCTCGTCCCAACACTAGTCCCACCGTCCTCTCTGGCAGGGGTCCAAAAACCCCAGTAGGCAGCGTCTGAGGTCCCATTTGGGGAGTTAATACTGCTCGGGAGGTGGAACTGAGGTCCAGTCCTGTGCTTCCTGGTGTTCCCCTGGGGAGTTCCCAGATAGAAAGGGGTTGGTCAGTGGGAGGCGGCGGAGACGCCCACTCCCTGGGGCACTGTTCTGTCCCTGCACTGCTCCGTACACTTTGGCTTCCGGGGCCCGGGGCGGGCCCCTGCTCCCATTTCCCGATGGTATTGGGTTACCCTGGATGTCAAATTTTGACCTGCACTCACTGCTCCAATGATTTCCTTTATGACATCTAGGACAAATTCTAGGCATCCCTCTGCCAGCACCCTCGCTCCTTTCCGGGCAGTTTCTCCTTATATGTCCCTCTTTCCCACATTTAAAACACCCCTTAGAGCGGGTTCCCCTGTTATCAGATTTTTGCATTCCAGTCTTAAGGGCAGCAGCCAAAACCTGACCAGTAATATGAGGCCCATCTATATCTTTGCATGCTCGAATCATGTCATCTATACTTTTGGCCCGGGAGGACTTAATAGCATTTTGGCAGTAAGTGTTAGCGTTTTCATATGCCACTTGTCTAATAAGTGGCATAGCCTGTTCCACATTAGGGAATATTTTTCCAGCAGCCTGCATTAGGCGGGCTATAAAGTCCAAATAAGGTTCAGAGGGTCCTTGAGAGATCTTGGAAATTTTTGCTTCAGTCTTAGAAACGGGCAGGGCTTTCCAGGCATGGACTGCAGCTGAGGCTATTTGAGCATAAACACCTGGGTCGTAATTAATTTGTTGGCCTATGGTGGCATACTGCCCAGTTCCTGTCAACATTTCGGCATTTCGCTGTTGATGGCCCGCATTCAGGTTAATCTGAGCCAGCTCGCAGCACCTTTCATGATATTCACTTTTCCACAATAAGAAATCCCCTCCAGATAACACAGCCCTGCAAAGTTGCTGCCAATCATTAGGTATCAGTTGACTGGCTGAGAAGGACTCGAAGAGGGTCAATGTGAAAGGGGCATGAGGTCCATAATTAATGACCACCTCCTTAAGCTGTTTTATGTCCTTGAAAGCTAGGGGGACATGGGCTCTGGCCAGCTGTCCCTCAGCATCGGCGTTTTCAATCATTGGAAAAACCTGAGCCGCTCTAGAACCCCAGTGGACCCCCGCCCTTCTAGTGGGGGCATCCTCATTCCAATCAGGATTATAGGGAGGAGGTGCGGCAACTGAGGGGGCCCTAGGCACCCTCACATTTGCCCTTTTAAGGCGATGTTCTAGTTCCTCTATCTCCCTTTCTAATCCCTCCTCTTCCTCAGAGAGAGAACTGAGGTCCTCAGGATCATTTTTGGGCTTAGAAATCTGGAGGCGTTTCCTACCCTCTGAGCCTGAGTCCTCAAGGGGACCCTCATCCTTTAAGGATTCTGCCATTTGCTCTTCCTGCACCTGATTAAGGGCCTGTTCACATTCAGCAAGCTGATCCTTGATCTTTACTTTATCTGTTAATAAAGCATCCTTTACCAACCTCCATAAGGAAAAGGTGGCAACTGGGACACTGTCCGAGCCCTGGTCCCTCAATAATTTCTGAAGGTCATGCCTCACCAGGTCCCAGTCACTATTATTAAGAAATCCTCCTGTCAGAAACCAAGGACAAGCCTGGGCAATAATTTCAACGAATTCGGTTGCAGTCTTAGTTTTTATTCCTGTTCCTTGTGTATTTAACAGCTCTTTCAGTTCGTTGGCCAGACGAACCTTCGCTGTTGAGTTACCCATGGTACGTACCCTGTCTCTTTAAAATATCTTTAAACCAATCCTCCCCCTTCTTTCTTAGAAGGTGAGCCCCGTCCGCTTACCCCTGCTTTCCGGATCTCGGTGGGAACCTCCAATTGCCGCGTCCGGCCAAGGGAGCCGAGTCCGGCAAGGGACGGCGAGGTTAAAAGACACACAGGACACCAAGGTTCTTCATCCAGGAGTCAATAATCTTTATTGCTAACACACCTTTTTTTATACCCCAAGCAGCAGAAGTGGAAAACTACCCAAAAGCAGGAGGGAGGGGGGAGAAATTTAGTTTTAACATCTATTATTGTCAGGTACTGAAACCTCCCTTAACAATAAGTCCATCAGACCAGAAAAGGTCAAGGCATTCCCGTGGGATACATATGTCTCAGACGGACAAGCAGGAACAGAAAAACCGCAAGTTCGCCATGGCCTTGTGAGCTGGCCACACTGGCATGCAGAACAAACTAGTGGAGGTAGGGGCTCCAGGGGCCAAGGTGGACCTGCTGCCAACATAAATTGAGAGATGCACTCATGGGCCAGCTTTTATTTTTTAGTTTTTCTGTTGGGGATTTAGGGGTTGAACATAGATATTTTTCTGCTATGGAGATACATCCCAAGCCATTTTTACTTTTTTTTTTTTTTAAGTTTTTTTTTTTTTAGTTGTACTTGGACCCACTGCCTTTATTTTATTTTATTTTATTTTATTTTATTTTATTTTTATATGATGCTGAGGATGGAACTCAGTGTCTGGCATGTGATAGGCAGGCCACAACCCCAGCCCCTCTTTTTACTTTTTAAGACTGTGTCTCCTTCAGTTGCTTAAGCTGGCCTCAAACTGGGATTCCTCCTTCCTCAGTTTGCAGAGTTGTTGGGATTAAAGGAGTGTACCTCTGTAACCAGCTGGACATTAATTTCCTTGTGTGTGTGTATGTGCACGCACATGCGCTTGTGTGTGTGTGTGTGTGTGTGTGTGTGTGTGTTTAATAATGGTTATTCAACACAGAGGAGTTTTACCATTAAGCTACAGCTATGTGGGGTTTTTGTTTGTTTGTTGGTTGGTTTTTTGTTGTTATTTTTTTTTCCTTAGGGATTGAATCCAGGCTGCTTAAGCACTGATCCACATCCCCAGCTCTTTTAAAATATTTTATTTAGAGACAGGGTCTCACTGAGTTGCTTAGTGACTTGCTAAGTTGCTGAGGCTGGCTTTGAAATCACAATACTCCTGCCTCACTTCCAGAGCTGCTGGGATTACTGGTGTGCACTACCTTGCCTGGTTCAGCCATGAAAATTTTTATTGCTTATTTTGGCAGAAGGTCTGAATTTCCAGGCTGCTCTCTAACTTTCATTCCTCCTGCCTTAGTGCCTTAGTTCCCTCTCATCGACTAAGAAGGGATTACAGATGGTTACCTCTGTGCCTGGCTCTCATGTTTTCTAATGAAGACTTTTCCTTTAAAGCATTTATAATAATCAATGGTAATCTTATGTATAGTAAGTTGTATTGGTGATTGGTGCTGGTAGTAATGTTTCCATAGGAGTGTCACTATTGTACATATATCTTGTGTTTGTTTGTTTTTTTGTTTTGGGGCCTACCCTGTTGTTTGTGAACTGCTTTATGTTTTTTTTTTAATCATTTTTTGGGCGGGAACCAGGAATTGGACTCAGGGGTGATCTACCCCAGAGCTTTATCCCTGGCCCTTTTTATTTTTTATTTAGAAGCAGGCTAACCTGCAACTTTTCATCCTACTGCCTCACCGCTGAAGTAAAGTTATTTCATATTTGTTGTTGTTGTTTGTTTTCTTTTTCTGGAAGAGGGTCTTCCTATGTTGTCCAGGCCTGCCCTAAAGTTTGGGGCTCAAGTTGTCCTCCTGTCTCAGCTTTCTGAGCAGCTGGGACTGCAGGCTGGTACCTTCTGGGTCCAGCATTAGGCATTTGTCTTTGTTTCCTTTATGATTTTCATCCAAATAGAGGTTTGACTCCAGTTGGGTGAAGTGTTTCATCATTTCAGGAAAGTTTTGCAGTTTTATAACTGTAGAGCTTGCATGTGAGTTTATTCCTAGGTGTTATATATTTTTAAGAATTGCCATTTTCTGTGCTGAGGGTCTAGGGTGAATGTTGAGCATGAGTGGAGGCCCTGGGTTTAATGTCTAGTGTTCACGTATAGGGAGGCCCAACCACCTCCACGTCTATTCCTGATGAGTTTTCCCCCATTGTGTTATAACTGGTTATTCTTGTTTGTAAAGATATTTGTTTTCTAGTATTCTTATAACTTAAACAATGTCTTTTAATATTTTTTAAGATTATAGATTGACACAATACCTCTGTTTTTGTATATTTTTATGTGGTGCTGAAGATCAAACCCAGTGCCTCACATATGCTAGGCAAACACTCTATATTTTTAATGATTTTATAGCCTGCTATAGAACTTTGGTCTTTGCCTCTGTTTTAAGGGTTTAGTAAGCAATTGAAGCTTTTATTTAAGCAAGGTATTAAAGCATTTAATAGAGACAGAGGCAGTAAGATTATAAAGAATGTGGAAATTTCATCATTAGCCCATGAGTATGTAAATTTTTCCTGTGAGATGAGTGCCTTCACAACACTCAGTTATTTGGGTTTCATAAAAGGCAGTGTGTATTCCTGATGTCTTAAACCTGAAAAGAGATTTCTAAAGTGCTTACATAAGCCTTGTTCTGAGATGTAAACAGGTTCTAGTTGAACCATCTGTATGATATGAAATTGTTTGTTTGTCTTTAATTTACTAGGTGTAGATAGTAGAGATTTTCATACCTTAATTTGCTAGACTGGGAATATATGGGTGCTCTACCATAGAACTATAGCCCCAGTTATTTTAAATTTGATTTTGAGACAGGGTCTCACTAAGTTTCCTACCTGGATTCAAACTTGTGATCCTCCTGCCTCAGACTCCCAAGTCACGGGATTCCATGACCACCATACTTAGCTTCCAACCTATCATTTTATGTATACCATGTATTTAAAATTTGGTAGTTTAGCTGGGTGTGGTGGTGCATGGCTATAATCTCAGCAGCTCAGGAGGCTGAAGCAGGAGGATCACGACTTCAAAGCCAGCCTCTGCAACTTAGCAAGGTCCTAAACAACTCAGTGAAACCCCATCTCTAAATAAAACACAAAGCAGGGCTGGGATGAGGCTCAGCGATTAGTTATTCTGGGCTTAATTCCTGTTACCTAAATAAATAAGTAATTAAAATTTTCTAGCTTGTTATGATAGAGAATAGTTTCCAAATTTCAAAATTAAAAGAATAAGATTAGTAATTTACTCATTTACCTTTATATACTTACTGGTAAAAAAAAAAAAAAAACAATTATGCCATCATCCTAAGGTACTGGGCAGTGCATATATCACAATTTATAGTGAGAACAGCTTTATGCTACTCAACTAATTTGACGGAAGAGTTTGTGATCATGGCACAGAATTCTTATAGTTTGTGCCACTTTTAGAAATTCTTTCCAGGTCATCAAAGTTGAAAATACAGTGGAATTGTTGTGTAGGTTTACAATGCTCAGAGGGGAGAGAATAATGTGAAAAACTTCATAGAATACACCAAGTAGACAAAGTACTTTCACCACATAGTAATGGTTTCCAAAATTCTTAAAGCCCCCATGTTCAATTAATATGGAGACAGGCATTGTGAAAAGTAAGTCTCATTGAAGCTGAGGTTTTCCTGTATAGGAGCAGTTCTTGGAGAAGCCAGCTTGACCACCTCGGTGGACAGTCAGGATAACAGGTAAGGTCTCTAATTGCTAGTTCGTAGCAGGTGGTATTGGTGGGTGAGGCTTCTGAGATTAATTCACAGCTGATGAGGCCTTGTCACTGCTTGGCTCTAGGCTTTCAGAGAAGTGTCATGGGCTTTTACATGACAGTGTGGCTCTACCTTAATCTAAACTCTCAAGGTGTCTGTCAAACTCTTGAGTTAGGAACTTTTCTGAAGCTCAGTAGCTTAGATCAGTACCTGACATATGGGGACTCTAATGGGACATGTGAGGTCTGGCAACACATCATGCTGTAGCGAGGATGGAGCATGCTCCAAAAACATCAAACTTTAGAAGTATTTAGAATCATTTCATAGTCACATAACACATGGCCCAGCACCAAAACCAAGCCACCCTCTGCCCTGGTTCCAGGATCAACCCATGGACAGGTGGACATAAGGTTCCATTATTCCAAGCCTTTGTACATTCTGGAGTCTGAAAAGGCTACCCAGGAGCTGTAAGGGGTAAGTGGGTGGAGAAAATGAGTTCTTAGAAGAAGAACCCGACTGGCCTGGTGGCAGATGCCTGTAATTCTAGTGATTGGGAAAGCTTAAGCACCAGGGTTGCATGTTGGAAGCAAGCCTCAGCAACTAACAAAATGCTGTTCCAAAATAAAAATGGCCACAAGTGTTGCTCCATGATAGAGTGACCCTGGGTTCCATCCCCAGCACTGCCCTCACCACCCCCCTCCAACCAAAAAAAGCCTGGTTGCTCTTGCCAGCAGGACTGTGGGGTCCAGAAAGAGACAAAGCATTCACACCAGGTTCCCACTGATCACAGGTACTCTTTACAAGGTTGGCCTCCTCTCCACACCTCTTCAAAAATCTTTTCCAACAACTTTATCTTACCCCCAAAGTTTGTTATTTAGATTAAAATTACATTCATATGATGTCTTGTTTCCAAAATTAATTTTTTTTTTTTTTTTTTTTTTTTTTTTTTTTTTTTTTTTGACCCATGCAGGGCATGTGTTCACTCCAGTCACCACATGTGCCCCTTATTGAAGTTTGGCTCTGCATATTTTTTATGTTGTTTGTTCCTGAGGATTTAAACTTTTTATGTCTGTTGTGAAAGGGACACTTTTTTTTTGTGGTGCTAGGAATTGAACCCAAGGTGGTATGCATGCAAGGTAAGCAATCTATCAACTGAGCTATATCCCCAGCCCTGAAAGGACTTTTATACGATGTTATTGCTGATTCAGTGATTTTTCTAATGATTTTCATGAGAATAAGGAATGTTGAATTTTCATTTTCTTTCTTTTTTTCTTTCTTTCTTTCTTTTTTTTTTTTTTTCTACTTTGTGAAATTGATGCAGGTATCATCAGGCTGTAAAATGTTCTTCAGTACTCCTGTCTGGTCCCTGGATGCTTGTGACCTTTAGCTCAGCCATGAGGCTCGTTATAGAATTCAGTTGTACCTGTGTTAAACTCTTATTCAGGTAAAGTGGGTGTTGATCTTATAAAATATGTTCATGAGGCTGTGATGTCAATATTAGATTCAGGTTCTTAATGTTTATATTTGTGGACTTGTCTCTAGCTGGCAACGTGGCCTCTTTTATTTTGTTTTATTTTTTATTTTTTTAGGTACTGAAGATTGAACCCAGTGGTGCTTAACTACCCAGTCACCTACCCAACACTTTTTAAGTTTTTACTTAGAGACAGGGGTCTCATTAAATTGCTTAGGGCTTCAATAAGTTGCTGAGGCTGACATTGAACTCACAATCCTCCTGCCTTATCTTCCTGAGCTGCTGGAATTACAGGTAAGAGCCACCACTCCCAGCCTGGGGAATTATTTTCAGGTTTTTATGTCACTATTAGACTTGTTAAAAACCTCTGCCATTGTTGTTTCTGTTTGACCAATCCACCCAACCCCATCATGGCATTTTTCTCTGTACTTGAACTTTATTTCATTACGAAATGACTACCTGTGAGCCAAATTTGCCACATGTTTTTCTAAGTAAGGTTTTACTGGAACACAGTCATGGCTGCTTTCTTGGCACAGGAGCACAGTTGAGTAGTGGTGCAGACTGGATGACCCACAAGGCAGAATTATTTACTGGTTGGCCCACCAAGGAGGCATTTTCTAGTCTGTGCATTCCTGTATCCTTCACCTCCTCTAGACAAGGCTTATGGCCTGTGTTAGTCAGGTTTTTGTCACTAACAACAAAGTACATGACAAGAACAACTAGTTTGAGAGTTTCAGTCCATGGTGGACTTACTCCATTGCTCTGGGCCCAAAGTGAGGCAGAATGTCATGGTGGAAGGGCATGATGGAGGAGTGCTGCCCCTTTGTTGTTGGCCAGGAGACAAAAAGAGGGAAGGGGAAGAGGCCATAGGGAATATGGACCCATTCAGGACATACCCAGTGACCTATTTCCTTCAATCATACCCCACCTGCTTATGATTACCACCCAATTACTCTATTCAAAATAATATGAACTGATTTAGGTCACAGCTCTAAGTCTAATCATTTCACCTTTGAATAGTTCTGCATTAACAGTTTTTCAGGACACTTCATGTCCAAATCATAATATGATCCTTTTCAATCTAGAGTGTTGGGCCCTTGCTTCAGTAGTTTCTTTACCAGGCAAAATGCTGCCCTTAACAGGTTATATGCTCTAGTGGGGGAGAGATTGGGAATAGGAAATAAATTAGTAGATGGTGCAGTAAGTTGCAAAGTTGTTGAGAGTATGGTTGAGAGGAAGCAGTGGGATAGTACAGTGGACACTGAGGTTCTTCCTAGGCCTGGCATACATGAGCTCTTCCATTTGTCCTTCAGCTTTGATCCAAGTGAAACTGGACTTTTCATACCTTCTTCCTTCACCTCCCCAGCTATAACCAGTGCCCTTCTTGGTCTCTACAAACTGTGAGTACTCTGATGAAGAACCTGCTGGACAAAGTCCTAGGGTGCCTGTAGCTGAAAATGTACACAGGGCTGTGTGGTTGGGGTTAAAGGGGGTCTGGAAGAGGGAATTGGAAGGGAAGTGTTGTTATGTGGCCTGGACCACGAAGATGCAACAAGGTGGACCCTCTTTCTGTGTCAGACCCCTTGGTGGATCTCTTGGTTGTCTGTCTTACTTTGGAGTTTGTACTTGACCTGTGGGCATTGACCACATGATATTGATATGGGAGGATAAGAATTTTGGTCACTTGTGTATTTTCAAAAATGATAGATATAATGGACCATATTAGGAGTGTAATGGAAATTCAGTAGAAGTTATTTTTAAAGTCTGGCAAATGGTTAAGTACCAGCAACATTTGCCAAATGAAGTAAAATAGTTGTATTCCATATAGTTATCAGTGCTCAGGAATTTTGGTTTTTATGCTTAACTGTTAGTAATAGTTGTGTTATCTTCTATAAGATGGAAAGGAACCATCAACTTTAATTTCCATTGACTATGGTTGAGTATAGGTTTTCCAAGAAAAATGAAGATAAGATATATTTAAGGAATACATTTGTAATTGGTTCATGTTTTTAGCCACTTGGTGGATGTTTCCTTACCTGGAGGCACATTTATATTTTCAGTATAAAGATTTAAAAAAAAAATAAGCCAAGTGCTTTTATTTTAAAATTAATAATAATTTCAGTTATGTATTTAAAAATTAAAATACTTTTATATTGGTACTTGTCATCAAGTTCCTATAGGTTAAAGCCTCCAGGATATTAATTGTGAGGAACAGAGACTCAGGCAGGTGGTATATTTCTGGTGGTGTAACTAATAATTTTATTAAGTCAATATTTGTGGTTATATTATTAAGGTTTTATAAATTTGCTAAATATTTTTTAAGAATAACTTCAGGGCTGGGGTTGTGGCTCAATTGCAGAGTGCTTGCCTAGCATGTGTGAGGCACTGGGTTTGATTCTCAGAACCACATACCAATAAATAAAATAAAGGTCCATTGACAACAAAAAATAATTAAAAAGAATAACCTCACATGAAAAAATATAAAGATGCTATGTTAGTTTTTCATGGCTGTGATCCAAATACCTGAACAAGAACAAATTTGAGAAAGAAGAGTTTATTTTGGTTCCTTGTTTCAGTGGACTCAGTCCGTGGTCAGTTAGCACCATTGATCTGGCACCCAAATGAGGCAGAATATCATGGCAGAAGGGTATGGTAGAGAAAACTGCTCAGCTTTTGGCATTGGGGAAGCAGGGTTGAAGAGGAAGGGACCAAGGACCAATACTGTCCTCAAGGGCAAACCCATAATGACCTACTTCCTCCATTCGTGCCCTATATGCCTATACTTTTCACCACCTCCCTGTGGTCCATTAAAATTATTAAGCCATCTAATAGATTAACCCACTGGTAAAGTCAGAACCCTCATGAACATTCACCTCTGGAACATGGTGGCATTCCCTTAACCATGGGCTTTCCAGACTTAAAAAAAATCAGATTCTATTATTGGTTCTATTTTAGCATAATTTAGCTGTTATAACTGAGTTTCATGATGTAATTTGTTGCATGACTTTGTATTGTCCATCCAAGTGTCTAGAGTATCAGAAGAGACCCAGACTCATAAAGGGCAGGACATGAGGGAGGTTATTATAGCAGGGGCATTGAACCTATGAAGTTAACAAAGGATTGACATGTTTACCATAGAGCAATATATATCTGAGATGAGAAGGAGCAAGTTCACTTGAATTTGTTCTGGCTTGGTGGCCCCATATTGTTGGCAGAATTAGCAGTCTAAGGCTCTAAGTCTTGTTTTGTTCTTGCCATTCTGGTGATTAAAACCAGGGCCTGGTATAAGCTAGGCAAGCAATCACTGATTGACATTCCTAGCTTTAGGCAGCAGGCTGTATAATTTTAGGTAGCTTTTCTACCTTAGCCTCTTTTTGGAGCACAATAGACAATTTTAATTTTAAGGCATCTAAGTAAGAATAATTTATATAAAGGATTTTCCTGGAACAAAATGGTGCTTGTTCACAGGCATACAATCATGGTATTACTCTATGATGGAATGTTTTCTGACAAATGCATCCTGAGGTGATTTTGTCCATACGTAAACATCAGAGTATGTACCCACATAAAGTAAGTCATCACTAGGTGATCTAGTCTGATGGGACCAACTTATAAAATGATCTTCATTGACTGAAATGTTATGTCATATATGACTGTAACTGGGACCACAGAGGTTACACTTTTGTCAACAGTTCAGCATTTTTTATGGGTTTGCATCATTCTCACATGAACAAACTGAGGTTTGAGGAGAAGCCTCACTCCTGGAAGTCTCGTATGTCAGACTTCCAGGAAGGGCCAGTTTGACCCATTCCTAACCAGTACCTGATGTGTGAGAATCATGTGACTGAAATGAAGAGGAAGAAGCCCTCTCCAGACTGAGAGGCTATACTGGTGGCCAAGCCAGATGTCCCTGCTTCAGATGGTAAGTCTCCTTCCCTCATACAGTGGTGGGGTGGGGTGGGAGTAAGGGGTTGACTAGGACTTTGGGTTTCCTGGGATTGGATTGTCATGGGACTGCAGGGTTCCTGTCATACCTGGGGCTGAACACTGGGACACAGCAGCAGAGCTGGAAATATCACAGGCAATCAGGCCTCTCAGCTCTACCAAGCAAGTGTGAGAAATAGGGTTATGAGGAAAGGCCACAGGTGCAAAGTAGGAATGAGTGCAGAAAATAAGATCCAGTTGGACAGTGCAAGTGTGGGCATTGGAAATGGGGATGTGGCTGGGAAGTGCAAGAGTTGTGCCCTTTTTAGGGGGAAGCTGCAGATAGATACTCCATAAGCCACCCCCCCCCCTGTGCCCCAACTTCTCTTCCTTTTGTATGTTACTGGCTCCTTACACTTGTTGCCTAGATTTCTTGCTTTGGACCCTTGCTACATTTCTTTGCCATTCCCTGCACCAGTCCTGTGCCATTATCCCATTCCCATGTTTACTTCCTGGTCTGAACAACTTGGCCTCACAAGATTACCATGTCAATGTGAACAACTTCCATGGCCATAGATTCCCATTCTTGCTCTAGGTGACCAGATTCTTTCCTTAGGCCCATTGCCCCAACTCTTACATGGGCCACTTATTCTATATACTTGTCCAAGGTACAGTCCTGACCCTTGTAAGGGACTCTTATCTCTGTTGCCCAGTCAAGTGAATGTGACTGACAAAACAAGATACATTGTCCTGGGCCCCTTACTTGGGACCATTACCACATCCTCTTTCCCAGACCTGTGACCAGACCAGTCCCTACCTTTACCTTCATGTTCTTAACAAATCGTTGTTTTTGAAAAGAATTTCCCTGTGTTTCCAGAATTCTATGACCATGTGTCCATGTCACTTCCATTCTACCTTAGCTCTCCAAGACCCACATCCATGAACCTTGCACTGGAACTTTATCTGGGACAACCACACTCCCAATCCCTGCTCATGTTTCTTGCCTCATCCATTTTCCCAGGGTCACATCCTTAACCCTTTCTACCAGGATATGGCAATGCCTCTAGACAGGCTCCTGATTGAGTCCCATGACAAGAAGACAAACTGGAGTCTTCATGCACAACTTCAGCACCCAATGCATAGTGCTTCAGACGTTCCATTGCCAAGGACCCTAATATTGTACCCTGGCAAGAGCACTGAAACAATTCCAGATGGGAACCTACTTGAGAGACTGATTCTGTGGATCCCTTAGATCCAATTGTGTGCAAAATACAATTCCATTGACTGGGTTAATTACATGAGCGGATTTCTTGCTCTGAGCCATGGTGCCACTGTTCCCTTGTGCCTACACATCTGCCCTGAGACATTGCATAGACACCTGGATTGGGATCGTCCCTTGAGCCACTTGCCTGGAAACTCATAGGAGACATCCTGTACCCCCTTTGTCCTCCACTCCCATGCCACATTGCCTGGCCAGGCTCTGCCCTGGTTCATGGATTCAGCACATGGCTGAATGTCCCCTTGTGTTTCCCTTGCATGGGCTTCTTGCTTGAGCTACTTGCTTTCAAAATTTACACCTTCATTCCATGTCCCAGCACCTTACATGGCCCCCTTGTGCTCCCCCATTTTCTTCTCCTGCCAGGACCTGCCAGACCACTTTGCAAGACCCCTGTTTCAAGCTGCCAAAGCAACACTGGCTTCTCCATACATGGGGATGCTTCAGGACCCTTGGCCCTGATCCCAAAACCTCAGATGTGGCAGTGGACTTGGGCCTAGTGCAAAATCCTGTATGATCACTTCACTACCAGCCCCCCTTGCATTTGCCCCCTACCTCAGTCCCACGTCCTGTGTGTGCCCATGGCACCAGTCATGGCATGTGTGGTTCCTGGCTTCTCACTTGGGACCCTTGCTGTCCACCATGTGCCACATGTCTCCTGGTGGGGCACATTGCTTGGCCCCTTTGCTGCATACCTATGGCATCCCCTCATATTCCCTGTGGCATAACCATGCCTGGTCCCTTCCCTGGGTTTTTGGCTTGAGCTATGGTTGCATTGTCCCCTTGCATGGACTCCCTGTGCAGTCACTTGCCTGGGTTCCTTGCTTGGGCCCTTTCTTTCATGTCTTGCACTTAGCCTCCCTTTCCCCCACCTCACTGTGCCCTCCTGTTGCACTTTTTAAAGCCTCAGACCTGTACCAAGCTTCTTTGCCAGCTCCCTGTTTAAGGCTGCCTCCCTACAGTAGGGGTGTGGTGTGATATTGACCTTCCCCATCCTTGGTTTCTTTTAACGAGACCTTAGCCCTGTCCTTTGACTGGGCCCCCTGCATCCTTGCATTCCCTTGCCCCTTGGCCCTGTTCTCAGACCACTGAGACCTGGCAGTGGACTGAGCTTTCCCAGACCTCCTCCTGCAGGATCCCTTCCTTTCCTTGCCATTCCCCATACATATTTCCCCTATCCCATGCCTGTGTCCTTCTAATTGTGCTCTCTGCCCTTAGTCCCTGGCCTGAACTCCCAACTTGAACGCTTTGATGCCTATCTCTTGCCCAGGGCCCCTTGGTGGGGGACTGTCGTGACCCCTTGCCCGCAAGGAAGACGCAACTCGGGAGTCTTCTTTCAACAGTTTATTCAGGCCCTGAATATTTCTTCTTCTCTCTCTCGGATGCCCCTCCCAGCCTTAATAAAGCATCCCAAGCCCCAATGCAAAGCTGCCGCGTGGAACTTTCTCACAGGGTGGTGAAAAATCATGTGCCAACTTTCCCAGATAAGAAGTTGTTTGTCACAGACCACAGCGGAGCCAGCGTCATCTTGTAATGGCAACCATAATCTGCAGAAACGGCAGAAGGGGCTCACCACAGTTCCCCCTTTCTGTTTTCTTAAAACAATACAGGCGAGAGTAGAGGTCCTATCCCACTGTGCAGAAGTGGCTGCATAGTATGGCTCAGTCCTAAGGAGGGCCCTTCCCCAGATCTGAGGCCATATCAGCCGACGCCTTTTTTCGTGGGGCGGGGCGTGGACGCGTCTAACCCGCATGCAATAGGACATGCTCTCCTTGAGGTCCACGTCAAGGATCACTCAAGTGCAGTGCCTTGCCTCGCATCCTGTATCATGACGATGGTGGACAAAGGGGGATAGCTGAGGCTGAACTGTGGCTGTTTATAATGACAAACGAGTTGACAGCACCCTGAAAGAAAGGCACAAACTTCAAGGCGATAGAAAAGTACTAGTGTGGAAACCCATCTGCGTGCAATGGCAGTAAGACTGGCAGAGTGCAAGGGCTTTCCAACACTAAGAGAATAACAAGGAAAGTCATGTCGATCCCAGTGCAATGTTATAATAACTTGGGGTGTAACGACCATGACAAAGGTTTACTGCTTAAGATGCGCAAGCCAGACTTGAGGCGAGTTGCCATTTTCTAAAGCTGCAAGAGCTTGTATGATCATAGCCTTTTCTTGTGCATGGCAAGTTTTAAGGCGACAGAGAAGCCACAAACAAAGTACAACACCAAAGCAACACATTGCACCAAAAATGCCTACTCCCACCCACTCTTTGAAGAAGGAAAAAGCAGAAGATATCCAATCGGTGAATTGACCCAAAGTCACTGGTTCAACACGGATACTATTCAAAACAGCAATCTGAGTTAGTTGAGACTGGATCAAGTTTTCTGCTTCCATGGACCAGGTTCCGGATAGATACTCTCCAATGATGCGGGAGGCATTTCTGGAATCATAAAATCTGACAGAGGTTATACATAAATGTGCATGTTGATCAACACAACCCAAATGTACTAGGTCAGACAATTCCTCAACTTGAGCTTGAAGCAGATCTATCCTTTGATTAGCAGCCAGAATCCCAGATAAAATGTGTTGATTAATTCTACTTTGAGATTCAAGTATGGTGGATGTTTGTTGAATAACCTGATTAATAGTGGCAGCAGTTTGTACATGGCTGGCCATGGCTACTCCAGCTGTAACTGCTGCAGCAGCAGATACCGCCACAGCTGTCACTATGGCTGCCGTAATTCCAAAATCTCTATGGGCTCTAATCAGTTCAACAATAGGAAAAGACTCTGGATCTGCAGTAACCGGGATCGGGACAAAAGTTGGAATTTTCATAACCATTGCCATAGGCCAGGATGCATTCCAACACTCAGACAAATAACAGGTAATATTAGAACAATTAAGCATCCCCTGTAATGTAACATTAGCCAAAAGAAACAGGAACGGAGATTGGAGACGGACTGCTGCAGAGGGTAATGTAGCATTAGATAATTGTGAATTATTTGCAGAAATTTTAAGCCTCCTACCTCGCTCCGAGTCTTGGGTACTGCCAGAAACATTAAACAGCCAACTTTGGACTCCTAATATTTCCCTGGGGAAACACAAGCGCGGACTAGACTAGCCCAATCTGAGGGAGTCATGCAAAATCTAGTAAGTCCCTCCACCTGAGTGAAAGTGAAAGCGGCATCTATGCCATAAGTGCAGACAGATTCTGCCAAGGTTTTAATTATCTTAAAGTCTAAAGGCTCATGATATCTTCCCCTGTTATTGTCCTGAAATACAGGGTATGCAAGTCCCATATCTGTATTAACTGTCCTCCAAACTTGTGCATGAAAAGATCTCCCGGAACCTTGGCTCCCCCCCACATACGGAGGTGGGGCAATCGGCACCATATCTTCTTCTAGATATTCTACCTCCTCCTCCTCAGAGTTTTGTTGACCAATGTTAACTCCCTTCCCCTTCTTACAGTAGGCCTGCGTGCCCTATGTCTCCTTTTTCTTCTTTTTCATTTTTATCTTATGTAGTTGTTGTAACAATATATCAAGGTCCTCAGAACTCTCTGAGTCGCTTGTGTTCTCAGGCGTTTTTAATTCGGTCAAGTCTGGGTAGAGCCTTCTCCTATTTTTATCTTCAGGCTCTTTTGCCTTCTCACTACTGTTACTTTTAATACTCTCTGCCACTTCACTACATGATCCTTCAGATTTTTCCTCATGCAATTGCTCAAGAATAGCTTGACCCTCACTCACAGCTTCCTGGCATTTACCATCTGTAAGGCAACCACGGACCATTTTCCAAAGGGGTATCACCCCACCCTCTAATATGCCCTGCTCAGAAGCAAAGTCAAGATCTTTGCCTAATTTATCCCAACTAGGCACAGTAAGGCTGCCCGAAAATGCAAACCACGGTGCAGCGATATCTATCTTCTGTAAAAATCTCTGTAAAGTACTATGTTTCACTTCCAGTCCCTTGGAACGTAACAGGCCATCTAGGGCCAGGAGAAGCGGACTTGAAGATGCGGCACCCATGACACAACAACAAAGGAAGCACAAAAAAAAGAAAGCGAAAGTACACAGTGCAGCTGCAATAAAATGTAAGGCTCTCTCTTTCATTACAGAGGAGCTGCCCCGCTTTGGTCGCGGATCCCACTTACTAGGGACTAACCCCGCTTTGGTCGCGGATCCCACGTACCTGGGACTAACCGGTGCACCACCCCTGACTGCTGAAAGTTCTGGTTCCCGGGTCTCGGCACCACTTGTCGCGACCCCTTGCCCGCAAGGAAGACGCAACTCGGGAATCTTCTTTCAACAGTTTATTCAGGCCCTGGATATTTCTTCTTCTCTCTCTCGGATGCCCCTCCCAGCCTTAATAAAGCATCCCAAGCCCCAATGCAAAGCTGCCGCGTGGAACTTTCTCACAGGGTGGTGAAAAATCATGTGCCAACTTTCCCAGATAAGAAGTTGTTTGTCACAGACCACAGCGGAGCCAGCGTCATCTTGTAATGGCGACCATAATCTGCAGAAACGGCAGAAGCGGCTCACCACAGGGGACCACTTGCTAGGACCCTTTGCTGTGCCCCTCTGGCATCTCCTTGCTTGCCTGTCCTATTGCCACATCCAGCTCCTTGCCTGATTCTGGCTTGAGCCCTGGCTATTTGTCACCTTCCCCTAATGCACTGTGTGGTCCCATGCTTGGGTTCCTTGCTCTCACACTTTGAACTGACCCTTCCTGTTCTGATACCATGCCCTCTTCTTGCTCATCTCCCAGCCCCAAGCCCATGCCAGGACACTTTGCATGCTCCTTGTTTAAGAATGCCTACCTCCACAAGTGAGAGTGGAAGGGGGAAGGTAGCCTGTCCAATCCTGGGTCTCCTATTTCAGGAACATAGCCCTACCCCTTGCCCGGTTGCCACATACTCTGTCGACCATTACCCCTGATTCCCACCCTTGTAGTGGACAAAGCTTTCACAGACCTCGTCCTGCAGGATTTCTTCTTTTACTTCCCCCTGTTCTTTGCATTGGATCTCTACCCCTCCACCATGTCTTTCTTTATGTATCCTCTGTACAGATCACCTTGAGCTTGGTCCCTGGAACTGAGTCCTCCATTGAGGCCCTTGCTAACAATCTATCCAACACATCCAGCGGTGACCCCTTGCATGGGCCCTCTGGTGTAAACCTCTGGAATCACCTTGGTCATCTCATCTGTTGCCCTGTCTAGCCCCTTGCTTAGATTCCTGGTTTGATCCTTAGCTGCCTGTCCACTTGCATGAAACCACTACGTGTTACCTTGTGAGGTTCCTTCTTTGTGTCCATTCTCTAAACCCTTGCAAGAACCATTCCTGTTCTGAAACTGTGCTCTTCCATTGCCCTTCACCATACCCTAAACCAAGTAGGCCCATTTACATGATCCATATTTAAGAATAGCTACTTCACGTGAGAGAAGGAGAGATGGAGTCAAAAGTGCCATGTCTATTCCATGGCCTGTTGTCCCAGGACATTAGCCCTGCCACTAGACTGGGCCCCTTGGACTCTCAGAAATTGGTCCCTATTCCCCTTGAGCAGGTCATCATCTGGGTCTCCTTGATTGAAGCCCTGGCCACACTTGTTGAACCAAAACTCCCATTACCTGAGGGGGAATGCTTGCCTGGGCAGCCTCCTGAAGTCCCCTGAGTTTCCTTATCCTCCATCTGCCCTTCCCCTCTCTTGTTTCCTCTTACCCAGGTCCTTGGACTTGCTACCCAAACCTGGCATATGGCAGTAGGCCTGGGCCTTTATCCTACCACTCCCTGCAAGATCTCCTATCTCTTTCCCCATACATGCAACCCCTACCAAAGCCTAACTGCAACACTTGGCACTACAACCCTGGGCAGGGCTCTTCCCTTGAACCACTGGCTGCGTTTCTCAAGTAGTGCCTCCATGTACCCTGACAGGTGAGCCACTTGCTTGGACTCCATCTGTTCCCATGGGTTTCCCATGCACTGTGGTACCCTTGCACTGCTGCACTACTCCAATTAAATGCTTTTTCCTAGAGCGGACATTCCTCTGATTACTTTACTGGGGCTCCAGTCTTCTTTCCTTCTTCTCTCTCTTTTCTGCAATCACTTAGGCCCCTGCTTTTGCACATGTCCCTTGCCATGACACTCTTCCAGGTTCCTGTCAGAAGATGTTCACCTGAGGTAGGGGAGGAAACTTGACATTGTAGCTCACAGGACTACTTATGGGAAAAATACCCCTGCCCAACACCTGGTCCCGTTGCACAGTCTGGGTTCTTGTTACTGCTCCCCAAACCATGGCACATCCCAGTAGACCTAGGCCTTGCACCAGCCACCATTGCACTCTAGTATTACATGCAGCCCCTACAGGACCAATAAACCTATGAGTTTCAGACCATCTTAATCCAGATACCCATCAATACTACCTTTTAAAAAGAATAAGGGTTATACGAAGATAACTAGGGACCCATTACTAGTTCCCTGTGGTGCCTGTTGCATTGAGATATTAAAATGTGAATCGATTTTCACATTACCTGCTACCTGCATTTTCCTTCACTTTATCTATTGAATTCTCTAACTAAATGTGTAAATTGCCTAAGTTACTAGCTTGGGTCAATATCCACATGCCAAAGCCATACATTGTTAACTTTGAGGAAGCAATCACAGGACACAAAACTCTAAGGGTACCTGTCCCAAGATACTCATCTAGGCAACAACACCTTATGACACACAGAGGGCTACCCCTATCCTGGGACCCTTGCTCTGCCTGGGCCCTTGGTCCCGCACCCTGAACCCTGACACCTGGCAGTAGACCTGGGCCTCGAGCCTGCCTCCCGCTGCTGGCACCAGCCCCCCCGCCCCACTTCCCTCCCAACCCCGCCCACTTTCCTGAGCCCCCTGCCCAGGCCCTTCACCCCTGGTTCTGCCTTCCCTGGCCAGGCTCCTGACTTGAGCCTCTTCTGGCCCTCTTGGCTCGGTGCGCCCCTGGGCTTTGACAGCGGGCCGCTTGCCTGGGCCGCCTCCCTGCTCCCCTTGAATTGCCTGCACTGCCCTGTACCAGTGCCGCCCGCCTGCCTGCCCTGTCGCTTCCCTGCTCTCCATCCCTCTCCTCTGGCATGGGCCCTCCTCTAGGTGCCTAGCCTGGGCTCCTTGCTTGGGTCCTGGCCCCATTGCCCCCTTGAGCGCCCACCGCGGCCCAGCACTGTTCCCTCCCTTGACCCTTGTTTGGTCCCTGTCCCTGCCAGGCCCCTTTGCCTGATCCCCTTCCCAGGGTGCTGCCTCGGCCTCCTGGCCCTGCGGGCTCCCTAGGGGACAAGGTAGCCCTGTCTGCCCCTTGCCTGGGCCCTTTGCCCTCCCCCAGCGCGGGGGGCCCGCTCCCCAAGCCTGGCCCCTCACCCCCTCCCACCGGCAGTGGACCCGGGCCTTGAGCCTACCTCCCCCGCCCTCCCTCCCGTCCCTCCCCAGCCCTGTTCCGTTCCCTTGAGCCCCGTTCCTGGCCCCGGCCCGCCCTGGCCCGGCCCCGCACCCACCCCCCCAACTTGGCTCTCCATTCCAGGGCCCGGCTCCTTGCTTGAGCCCCGGCCGCCCTGCTGGAGGACGTTGTCCCTGTCCCATGATCTCGGCCCCCCATGCCTGGGCCCACTCCTGTACCTCCCCACTGTTCCCCGCGTGCTGTGTAACCTTGCACTGCCGGGACCCTCCCCTCCCCTGGCTTGCCGCTGGCCTGGGCTCCTCCACTGGGTCCTGGCTCTCCCCGCACCCCTGGCTTGGACCCCCTGCATCCCCACACGGGGCCCTCCTTTGTTTGGCCCTGGTTTGTTCCCGGTCCCTTTCTGAGGATCTGCTCCCCTGGGGCAGCGGAGTGGAATTGGCTGGCCTGTGCGCCCTGCAGGCTGCCTAGGGGAAACTGAGCCCTACACCTGGCCCGGGCCCCCTTCGCTGCCCGAACCCTGACACCTGGCAGAGGACGTGGGCCTTGCATCGACCTTCCCCTGCGCGATGCCCTCCCTCCCCTCCCCTGCCCTCTGGCCTTGCGTGCTGCCCTCTACCCCATCCCAGCCGTCCCTATGCCAGACCCTTCACGCTCCAGTCCCCTGAGTCGCGTGGCGTGGAGTCGTGTCTGAGCTGGGGGCCCCTTGCTTGGGCCTTTACCACGCTCCCCTCGGTGCCCCTTGCGCTGCCCCTCGCGCCGCCCCTTTCGCCGCCCTCTGCCCCCTCATCCTCGCGGGTCCCCTTCCTTGACTTCCCTGCCCTCCCCTCGCGCGGGCCCCCTAGTCCTTGGGTCTGTGGGTTCTTCGGTCCGTGGCTGGGTTGGTAGGTTGGTAGTTCGGTTGGTTGGTCCATTGGTTGGTAGGTTGGTTGGTTGGTGTGTGCCTGAGTGGCTGTGGTCCCTCATCGTTGGTTGGGTTGGTCCCCTGCCTGGGCTCCTTGCTTGGGCCCTGACTCTCACCCCTCTCTGCCTCCAGGTGACCCCACGCCCAACAGCCCTCCTGTTGCCCTCCTCCAGGTCCCTGTTCCAGTAGCTCAGGGCCAAAAATTCCACAATTTTTCCATACTCCTTCATCCACCTCCACACATCTAAGCAAGATCAGGTTAAGGGACTCTGTGTACTCAAGCCTACTTGCTCTCTGGTTCTGGACAGAGGAGTAGGAAGTGGCTTCAGCTGACCCCTAATTGCCTGCTCTGTGTTTAACAGGTGATTTACAGCTGCCTAAGCCCGGAAACATTTCAACATAGTCGTGAAGAGTGGTGGCTTCTCTAACTGTCTTTAAATAACTGAGAGGTGCCCATCATACTCCAAAATAAATGAGACTGAAAGATGCACCTCAAACAGATGCATGTTGCATGGAGAGGAGCCTACCTCAGTGTAGACCTCCATAGAACCTCCAAATATGATAGTGCTGGTTTTTGGTGAGGACTCCTGCTTCCCCACATGTTGAAGTTTGAACATTAGAGAAACATGCCGAGACAAGCATATGAAGTAGGGTTTATTTAAAAGACTTCTCTTTTGAGGGAGAAGCGGGCAATGCTGGTATCCTGGTAGCCCAAGAAGCCTGGTGTTCTGCCCTTTTCATATGTCCTAGGCTTCCTTTATTCTCCTACTTTCCCCCCTTAACTTTCTTTTTCCTGTGTACTTGACCCAGGAATGCTACGTGGTATGGCCAAAGGTGGGAAATAGGTGGGCTGAAGGGCGAGTAGTCAAAAACACATTAACAACCTTATAGCTCCCAGTAGGGCAGTGGGGAAATTCCTGGGACTGGTTACCTTAGCAACAGTTTGGAGCAGGGGCAGGTTCTTGATAAGATCCCTCAGAGGATAGTCACCAACTTCCCAGACTCACACAAAATTGGCCTCCTAGTTCTGACCTGACTTGATTTACCTATCTGCACTGACTGCCTGTCTAATTCTGGCTTCAGCACCTTTGGAAAATCATTCTTTGACTCCCAGAGTGTTCTTTAAACTCTAATGCCAAAGGAATCACCTGCTCATACTTTAACAGGAGATTCGGATTCAGTAGGTCTGTGGGGAGCCTGAGAGTGCAGTTCCAGCCAGCCCTCAGGTAAAGGCCTCCCAGTAGGGAAAAGCTCACAGTAGCCAGTAGACTACAAACCACAGGACCCAGGACCCAGGCCCACAGGACAGAAAGTGGGAAGAGGAAGACAGCCTTATCTGTTTTCCATTCACAAACAGGACCCTGTTTCTGGCTGCTGCAGCACACCAACCACCAGTGAAAAGAACAGAAGTGAAGATCTTTGCTTGGTGAGGTGTGAATGGAATGTGCCATTAGGCAGGCAAGAAAACACAAACCTCTGCCTCTTGATTCTGCTTTGGATCAATGAGACACACTGGTCTTCAGCACCCTAGTGCTCCAACATCCACCCTTTCAAATATTAGGACATACTCTGGGGTATTGATGCTGCTGGGAAAAAAAAAAGTTTTATTTTAGGTAGTGAAAATTTCTTTTACATGTCAGTAACATTGTTTTCAATTCAGTGGCCTTTAGTGATTAATAAATACACACTACAATTTATCATGATCTATTACTTAAGCTACGAGTTTAGATATTTTTATCTATTTTTTAAAAACCTTTTTGTAAATCTAGAACATTAATAAACAATGGGAGATCAAGAATCTGTTTTTTTATATCTAATGGCGATGAAAGAAATGTACAGACCGTTTATCCAAACACTTTCAATTGCTAATCAAAATTAAGTTTCTTCTTTTTTAAATTTTTTTTAGTTGCAGATGGACACAAGACCTTTATTTTATTTATTTATTTTCTATGTGGTGCTGCGGATCCAACCCAGTGCCTCACACGTGCCAGGCAAGCCTTCTACCACTGAACCACAACCCTGCCAGTTCCTTGATTCTTGAGCAGAAACCTTTTTTTTTTTCATATTTCACCCTTTGCCTTTCATATTGCCCTCTGGCTTTCTCACTCTAAATAACACAAGATAAGAGGGAAAATGTCAATTTTTCATAAGAAATGATATGCTTTCGATGATAGACATAGTGATAACTCACTTATGGGATTCTGAATGATAGGAGTAGGATAGTAGTCAGGGCCCAAGGCAGATGCTGGTGCTGTTAACAGCTTAAGTTTGGAAATGGCAAGGCAAAAGTTGGGGCAAGGAAGGTGTGAATCTGCAGGGCTCCTGTGTGGGGCTGGCAGCACAGGATAGTGAATCTGAAATAGAAATGGGTTTCAGAGACCAAAAAAGCAGGAGCAGGCTGTGGGAACAACTCTTGGGGCTTAATCTGAAGGCAAATGGGGAAAAAAAATGTTTTTGTTTTCCCATTCACTGAGGGTTTTGTTCTTCTGCTTTACAACTGATTGACTAAATTCATGAAATAACTTTTTACTTTTTTTTCTTTTATTTGAAGAGGGGATAAAATGTAATGAAGAAAAATTCCCTGGGCTGAGGCTGTACCTCAGTGGTAAAGTGCTTGCTTCACATGTGTGAGGCACTGGGTTTAAACCTCAGTACCACATAAAAATACATAAAGACTGTGTGTTCATCTACAACTAAATAAATATTTCTTAAAAAAATCCCTCACAATTACTATAATCACTTAATATAAATCTCATTATGTTATTATAGACCAAATGAGGCTGATTTAATTTGAAAAACTTCCTAAAGGCCCTGGAAAATGAAGGTCATAGATGGAAAGTATGCCTGCACGAAGACACTACTATAGGTGGATATTCCAGATTCCGTCTGGCCACCACTCCACCTTGTGCCTTTCAACCTAAACAAGGAAGGTGTGAATCTGCAGAGCTCCTGTGTGGAACTGGCAGCACAAGACAATGGATCTGCAATAGAAATGGGTTTCAGAGACCAAAAAAGCAGGAGCAGGCTCTGGGAACACCCCTGGGGGACACATGCCTCCAGCAGGCTCTTCTTCCCTTCTGTACTTTTGCATGCACTGATCTACTGTGACCAGGACCTCATCTGCAGTAGCTTAGGGATGGCAAGACATGATAGGTGCTTATACAGAAGTCTTCAATCCTATACATAAAGGAAGTCATTTCTGTGACTTTAAGGATCCTGCTCTGCAACCCTCAGGTAAGTGGATTGGTTCTTGCCTGCTCTAGGCTTTCCCAAGGTGGGGAATTTCCCCCTACATTGTGGTCCCTTTCCAGGTAGAACTCTAGGACTGCAGAATTCTGCACCTGCTCCCACAGGAGAGAATAAATTTAGTTTTATTCATCTTTGGTTTTTGTAATGCTTCTAAAATTCATCTATTGACACATATTTACAACAAACATTGAAGGGGTTCATGTTATATCTTCATTCATACAGAGTGTATTGGTCACTTCCACCAACTTGTCTTCCATCTTCTCCTCCTCACCCTTTCCTAGAACTTAATAATCCCTACTCTACATTCAAGTAAACTTTTTGTTTATAAAATTCTACATTTGAGAGAGAACATCCCATACTTGTAGCTCTTTTCATAACAACTGGCAGAGGTAAGCGCTCTGAATATGCTTAAGTGAATAACAATGCAGAGTTGATGACATTGAAGGTAAAAGGATCATTAAACAGAGGAGCCTGTGTTTCTATAAGATGTAAAATATACATGCTTCTGATAATTTTTTAATAACCAATATCTGGTAACCAGGCAACAGTGTGCCATACCTGTAATCATACCTATTAAGGAGCCTGAGGTGGGAGGACTTCAAGTTTTAGAAAGGCTGGGAAATTTAGGAATTCTCTATCTCTAAAAGAAAATACCAACAAAGGGGTTCTGGTAGAAGAACATGAAAAATCCTTATACCTTAGGGAGATATTATAAAGGGCCGCAGTTATGCATTTGTTCTTCATTGGGGTTATGCTTCTAGGATAATAAATAGTATGATCATATAAGAATTATTAAACCTTTACAAAGGTTATTTGTTGTACTATTTCTCAGGAACTGTTGTTACTTTGCTCATATGTCCTTTTTTCTTTTTCAGCATTGAGAATTGAAGACAGGTCACTAGAGCAAATCTACATCCCCAGGCTTTTTGCCATTTTGAGAGAGGGTCTCCTTCAGTTGCTCACCTGACCTCAAACTTTCATTCCTTCTGCCTCAGCCTCCTAATTGCTGGGATTACAGGTTTGTGACACAACTATGCTGGACTGACCTATGGTTTCTTAAAATCCTAAAACATGATTTTTAAAATTAACAATTTTGTTCTCACTTCACAGATTGAACAATATTCACCAGTTGTGCCTTAAAATTTTTAAATTTAAAATGACACTTTCATCTATTAAAGGTTGAGACAAGAATTTAAATATGAACTATATTTGTTTATTTGATATTTGAAGTCTATAGCTTATCATCCCTTCCCCCCACCAACCTCTCTCTTCCCCTTAGTCCTTATAATTTAGGAATTCATCAGTAGAGAAACAATACAGATAGATGAGAATTCCAGTCAAGACTGGAGAATTGATCTCCATCTTTTCTCCAAACAGTCCTCTCTATGGAGGACTCAGCTGCAGCATTATGTATGGTTTCATTTGGGATAATGAATTAAGCCTTTGTAGAAGCAGAGGTACATGTCCTGAAGAAGCACTGTGAACATGGGGTTTCACATATACAAAGCAAACAGAGAGTCTGGCATATCATAATGAGTAAGCCTTTGTGAAATAGTTTAACCTTAATCTATTTAATCTAATTAATTAATTACTTAATCTAATTAATTACTGATACAAATTAGATTTATTATAATCGCATCCAAGATGATTGCTCTTTTTTTTTAATTTGTTCTTCCTAGATATACAAGACAGTAAAGATGATTGCTTTTCAACTGAAGTTCATCAGTCCCAACCTTGTAAGCAATTTGCTGCCAAGAGTACCATCATCACCCAACATAATGAACTCTACCTTGAAATTGTGCAAGAGGGCCATCAGTAAACACCAAATACTGAGCAGCCACTCAATCCTTTGCCTCCTCTCTCAGCCCTGCCACTGCTTATTCTGATCCAGAGGCCAAAGTCATGGACCATTTACTTCTGTGTGAAGCAGGCTCTGGAATCTGCAGAGATGACAAGAAGATCCCAGTTGCCTTTGTCACTGAGCTTAGAAGATTCTGGGCAATGGTTCCCCCTTCTGTCCTCAGCTGGGAGAACCCTGATGGGAAAGCCTATATTTCCATTGGAAACTTCTCTCAAGGCCATGGGGGCTGCTATATTGGGTATGCCTCCACCCAGGCACTTGCCTAGAGCCCACACACCATAGAACCATCCCTAGTTCTACCTGCCTGCCTTACCAGAATCCTATGCCCATGACACCAAAGAACTCAAATTCAGCCTCAGGAGAGTGGCATGCTGCAAAGCAACCAGGCAGTCACCTGCCCTGGTAGATTCCCTTGGTCAAATTCATATAGTCCTAGAGACATGCTCCCCAGAGACATGCAGACTTTTAACCCTGACCCATGACCATTGAGTCCTAGGAGTACTGAGTGGTCAGACTGGTAGATTTTATTTCTACTTCTGTTCCAGAAAAATGTAAGGCATATCACTTACCAAAGTCTCCTTGTTTACTTACTAATAGGCAATTGATGTTATTTTTAGAGGCCCTCATAAATATTTGGTTCCCTTGCTCAGCAGTAGACAGAATGAAGAGAGAAGAGAAGATAGAGGAGTGCTACAAGAAGTGGGAGACAGAGCTCTGATTCTGAGCTGTGCTGTGGACTTCACATCAGAGCTTAGAGAAGGTCTCCTTTGGACAGAGGTATGGAAAGTATCCAGGGAGAGCAATGCAAAGGGGCCCCAAATTTTGGCCTCAAACAAATCTATCCAAGTATAGGAAAGAATGTGTGGGATGGCAGGAGTTCCTTAGTTGGGAAGTGTGTCTCTGCATAGTATTTGTATCCTGCATCTACCTAAGGAAGGGCCTGGAGTCTCCAGTGTCTAATACTCCCACAGGGCTGTCCCTGTCCAGCACACCTTCTCTCAGACACTAACATCTCTCAGACTGGTGTCACTGAGATCCAGTTTATTACCAACCAGGAAGAGGAGGTCCTGGAAAGCAGAATGTCTTCCTCTGGTCCCAGGATCCCTGTGGTAATGAGTTAAAATATATATAAAATGTACAAATGTCTCTATTTAAACAATTTATTTCTTGATGGAAAGGGTTACACAAAAGAAAAACTGCAAAATATCTAGGTGAAATTTTGAAAGACATTTTTTTTACCTGATATTTGCTCAAACAAAAAATATATAAAACTAACCTTATTAAAACATCCTAAAAGCAGAAAGATTTTAAATACTTTTTTTTGGAGAATATATTTTTTTAACTTTTTTTTTCAGTTGTAGATGGACACAACACCTTTATTTATTTCTCTTTATGTGGTACTGAGGATCAAACCCATGGCAGAACACATATTAGGTGAGCATTGTACCCCTGAGCCACAACCCCAGCCTAACAGGAAATGTATTATTTTATGTATAAAACGTAAGACCATTCTTTTGGGGTTGTTAAAAATGAGAGACTATAATAAGCTCAAAGGCACAAAGTGGAATATAAAAGCTCGAGTGTATTCCTTCTGTCTTTAGGAACAGACACTGAACATATACAGTTTACACACAAGGGATAAAAAAATTAGCAATCTGATCAAATGCAGAAGCAGATTTCAGACTGAATATCAGAGAATGTCTTTCAAAATCACACAGCAACTGACCCATAGAGAAAGACTTTCCGAAATTAGAAAAGACTGGACAGGCAGCCATCAGCACCAGAGCAAACCTCTACAGAGCCACAAAGCCCCTGGCAAGTGTCAGAATACTGGGTCATTCCAAGTGTTTGTGGGGAATGTGTGCATGCACACCACTATTGGAAAGTAAATGCTGCATTCACCCTAAAGAACAATCTGGCAATTATCGGTAAAATTAAGGTCATACACTTTTTATGGAACAATTCTATTGATGGTCACCTGCCCTAGAGAAATTCTCCCACAGGTTCATAGAGACAATTATGTGTGGTTATGGGAGACAGCAGCAATATGAATGTTCACTTCAAGACAATGGAGAGTTAGGGTGTGCTAAGGCACATCAGAAGCTACTATGTCAGAGTTTGAAGCAGCATATGAAATGTACATTAAAAGTTCTTAGTAACTTGCAGATGGGGACTTTGAGTGCAGATTAGTGGTAGAGTGCTTGCCGGCATGCACGAAGCCCTAGAGTGAATACCCAATGCTACCAAAAAAAAAAAAAAAAAAAGAATGAAAGAAAGAAGAAAAGAAAGGAAATGTTAAAATTTCTTCTAAATAAAATTGGGTATGTCCCCTGAAACTTTTTACATCAATTAAAAATATAAATCACCTGAAGAATGAATCACTCCTCTTCCTATAACTTGTCAGAGGTGATCTGTGAAAATGGTTCACTATTGTCTTGATACAAAAAGCTCCACAAAATCTTACAAACAAGAGGTTCAAATCTTTGTGTTCATTTTTAGAACACAAAGAAACTTCCAAGGCCATCAAGGGTATGCATATCCAAATGGCCAAAAAATATCTGAAAGATGTCACTTTAAAGAACCAGGTGACTGGGCATAGTGGTTCATGCCTGTAATCCCAGCAGTTCCAGAGACTGAGACAGCAGGATCCCAAGTTCCAGGCCACCTTCGGAAACCTAGTGAGGCCTTATGCAACTTAGTGAGACCCTGTCTCAAAATAGAAAATTAAAAGGAACCTGGGAATAGACTCAGTAGTAAGTACTCCTAGATTCACTCATCAGTAACCAAAAAAAATAATAATAATAATAAAATAACACTATGTGCCCTTCCATTGTTAACATGTGGTTGGTGTGTCTAGGCCAAACAGTGGAGCTGACACAGGTCCACTGATCAAAAGAAATCGCTGATTTTGGCAGACATACTTACATATGAATAAAATAATGCTGAACTTGAGAGTTTAGATGTGGATTTTCTGTCATTGACTGTTTCTAGATGAACAAAGAACCCAAAATATACTGCCACATTTATAGAGCTCATGGCCAGATTAAGTCATACATGAACTCCCCCTGCCACATTCAGATGATTCTCAATGAAAAACAACAATTTTTTCCTAAACCAAAAGAAGAAAAGGCACTCACACATGCATACACACACACACACACACACACACACACAAAATAAGAATGCAAAGAGGAAGAAGAAGAAGAGAAAAAGAAAGAGGAAAAGGCAGAGGAAGAAGAAGAAGAAAAGAAAGAAAAGGAGGAAAAGAGGGAGGGAGGAAGTGGGGGAGGGGGAGACAATAAAATGTTCTTAAATTGCTAAGGCTAGCCTTGAACTTTCAGTCTTCCTGCTGCAGCCTCCTCAGTCACTCAGATTACAGATATGCTCCATCACAGCTGACTAAATAAACATTTCAATAAAATAGAAATGGGAGGAATTGCAATGAAAATAGGGAAGGTAGGTAAAGGAGAACAACTCAGGATAGAATACACATATTTACATTAAAAAGTTTAGGCTCCTGAAAAAAAACACAATATACATAATGTGGCATTAATTCCATTCATTTACTCTTTAGACAGGAAAATCAGAGGAAATTTAGATTCCTTTTGATGCAGGAAATCTAGACATGGATTAGAAAAATTACAATTCTAAATAGCCATAGGACTCTCTTTTTCTCAACACAACCTGCTCCCCTTACTTGTTTCCCCACTTAGCTATGTATGCTTGAAAATTTAGCTTTTGCATCCAGCTCCAGGATGAATTAGCTTATGGTTTTAAGAGTATAATTAATAATTATAATTAATAAGTAACTGCGTGGTTTTGATTTTTTTTTTTTTTTTTTGTATTTTATTTAGACAGAGTCTCACTGAGTTGCTTTGCATCTTGCCCTTGCTGAGGGTGGCTTTGAATTCAAGATTCTCCTGCCTTGACCTCCTAAGCCACTGGGATTACAGAGGTACATCACCATGCCTGCTTAATTAATCTATGTTTATCTGAAATAGAGAAAGAATTTTTACAGTGAATTGAAACTAGAAAGAACTAGAGCCTCAATTCTATCCTACCTCATCCACCCATCCTTTCCCTAATTCAATCAAAACCAAGGAATTTCCAAAATGCCTTCAGGATTGGTCCACTCTCACCTTAATCCTATCAGGTTCTTCAATCAATTTATAATTCAAATGAATGTCCCTCCCACATGATTGGGTGTGACTTCTGAGGTCAGCTACAGGACAGAACACTATGAAAAGCTGCAGTTCATACCAGACTGAATGAGTTGCTCCTTTTCCTAGGCCAGGTACACACCTTGGCATATAGGGAAGCTGAAGTTATGGCAGTCTATCTGTCAACCTTGGGATCATTGACTCTTAGGAGATTTTGTCCAGAGCCCCTCATTCCCCGAGGTCTGAACCCAGAATAGGTGTGGGCCTGGGCACTGGATAATTTTTCTGCACTGAGCTGCCACTTCTGCTAATGTCTCTAGAGCTACAGAGATGTGAATTTTCCAGTAAGCCAACTGCCTCACTGGGCTTATACAAAGCAGGGAGTCCTTGGGGAACTGAGGTAGTGTACTAACAGAATATGTTGTTACACAGGACCAGGAAGTTAAGATGGATCAGCACCGAATTCAAGACCCTAGCATCCAGCAGGCAGTGATTGAAACTTCTCAGGAGCTCCAGTCACCTCAAGAAGAGGCAAGCACTACTATAAGTGGGACATAATGAGCCCTGAACCACCCAGGAGGTGCCATTGCCTGGGCAATTAGATAGACACACACTCAAGCTGTCTCCTGGAGCCCAGGTGGTCCCTGGAAACTGCTGAAAACCGAGGCTTACATCCCAGAGGAACCCTGAAAGGAAAGGAACACCATATTGAGGATGCCTTGAAGTGCAATGCCCTTCAGCCAAAGCCCTACAAAGAGCCTGACACACTCCAGTGGAAACCCTCATACACTCCCTGTGGACTTGGCTGTGCTGATAATCCCTTATTTTGTTCTTTCTCTCCTGAATGATTTAAAGGTTATTGAATAAGAAAAACTCTTTGTGTAATTAATTTGTTAAGGAACTCTTCTTTTAGATGGACTGAGAATTCTCATAGTTTCTAATCTGATTAAATTTTTCACGATGATTAAAGTCATTCCTTTATTCACTGCTTGTCTATTGATCTTGAGGGGGTGAGTAGAGGATCAGGATGGGAAGCTGTATAGGTAGATCTGGGACAGGAAGTAGATAATTACCCAGGTCACAGCTGTGGCCTGAACCAGTGGAAATCTCTGGAGATATGAGAGTAGTGTGGTAACAGAATTTGTAGATGGGTGGCCACTTGCTGGTGTTTCTTCAAAACTTAATGTGACCTTCAGAGGAGTGAAGAGAATCAGCATCAATAAGTATCCTTTAAATGGTCTACAGTTACTTTTTTATTAACTAAGATAGGACACGAAAATGAAATCTCTAGTCTTGGGCCTCTGAGTTGACAACCATGGGATCCAAGACATCAGCTCTAGGTCAGACATGTCTAAACAGTGACAGAATCCTGCCCTGTGGGCTGTGTCCAGAGACTTCATAGATTGTACTTCAAGATCCACCAAAACTGAAGGCTTGTGGGTAGGGTCACATGGCAAACGTCAGTTTGCTCAGGTGGCTTTAGCAAACTATCATTAGCAGGGTGTCATGATATGTATCCATGGTCCAAGCTACGCAGGAGGCTCAGACAGGAACATTGCTTGGGCCCAGAACTTTGAAGCCACCCTGGGCAACAGAACAAGAACCTGTCTCAAAAAATAAAAAGATAAATTACACTGGGCTGAGCTTCAAGGGAGGTAAATGCCTTCATTAGCATGGACATGGACTTTTAAAATTTCCTGTTCCCTGAAATATAGTAGGTTTTAAATTGAGGGGATTTGGATTTAGAGGGGCCTAGGTGCTAGGTCATACTGAACAGTGGGATTAGACTTGTTTGCCTTGTTTTTCTCATCAGTTTAATTGAGTGTCAATGGTCCATGGCAGGGAATGGTAGTAGAGGTCAAAGAGAAGTTTGGAGTATTTATGTTGTTATAGTTAAGGCTTCGTCCTGGGGTTTTTGACTTCCAGACTACTCATGTATAATTGAATCAAGACTTTATTGAAGCATTTTGGGACAATTTTATTGCGAAAGCAGAAGAAAAATGCACAAGAGCTCTGAAGCCTCCATGGTCGACTAGCAAACACAAGCTTTACTTCTAGTTCATTCCTTCCAAAACTCTCCTCCAAACATGGTTGCAGGGGAAATCTCCATGTTCCTGGGTCCCAAAGGTTGTAGACTCAAGCAGCTTCAGGGAGTTTTGCACAAAAGGGCCCGTATCCACTCCCAGCAGCCTTGGCTTTTTTTCTCCTGGCCTCTGGCAGGGGAAGCGAGAAGAGGACTCTTACAAAAGTCACCACCACCAGAGGTCTTGGCCTCTAGACCTCCCTCACCCTTGTACCTGGAACACAAGGGAGCCCCAGCAGATGGTTGATGGTGGGGCACCTTAGAGACCACAGACTTTCCTGTGTGTGCCTGCGGCTTCTTCTGGGTCAAGGATACCTGCTCCAGGACAGGAGACTTCTGTGTCCTGGTGCAAGATGCTGTGTGCTCTGGGAAAGTCATCTTTCCATGACCAATGCCAGAGAAGAGGTCCTTGGGGTGTGGAATTCAGGTTGCTGTGGAAGGTGTGGCTGTCATAAGAGATAACTTGTTGCTGGATGTTGAAAGGCAGCGCCTGGGGTCCAGGATATATTGAGCTCAGTGTTGGAGGCCTCTGGAGACCTGGCTCCTTGTATGCAGAATTCCAAGCCTGTGGCATACAGCAGGGAAAGTGCTGCTCCATGGTGTTGTGGGCCTCACACCAGGTACCGCCAAGTATGTGAGGCTTAGCAGGCAGCAGATTTGGTGTTCTGAAACTCTTCTGGGCTCCAATGGGTTTCTAGCCACAGATTGGGAATAAAGGTGGTGCTTGCTTTAATCCTGAAATGAAATCTCATCAGAAACTTCCATTAATGAGATTAACAACAACAACAATTATCTGTTAGTCACTGTAATAGGAAGTCTTGCCCCATACAAGACACTGAAAAATAGACATTTTTCTTCTGGCTTTAGAAGGGTTGTCAACACAATACATAGATAATCACAACATGGTTTGGTTGTAACCCTTTTCCTTCCTGAACTCTGCCTGTGTGATAGAATAATTGTGACCAGGAGTACTTCCAAAAAACAATATAAACTGGTAAATGAAATTTGGTTTTCAGATATTGTGCTATAATCTGATTGATCTATCACCTCATCCCACACTCTATCTAGTTCGTAGCTTGAGAAATAAAACCCTAACGATAATAGTAGGATATGAGCTCTTTGAGTAAATTAGGCCACAATCCCTCATAAAAGTTATTTATAGCCCATAGAGGAGATGTTGTAAAAAAATATTTTAAAGATAACTGTCAGTATCTTCTAAACACCCAATAGGATGAAGCTAAAAATCCATAATAAAAACAGGAAGTTAAAGTTCACAAATTTGTGGAAAGCAAAAAAAAAATTCAAATAATTTTCTGATCAAGGAAAAAAGCACTAGGGATAGAAGAATATACATAGATATCTAATAACAAAGAAAATATACTGTACCAACATTTATGGGATGAAGTAGAAACAGTGACCAGGAAGGTGTAGTAGTCAGGGTTCTCAAAAGGAACAGAATCAATAGAAAGTGCCCTCTGTGCAAAGGGGACCCCAGGACCTGTCCCATATCCAGCAAAAACACCCACAGCACAAAGTATACTGGCATCCAGGAAACCCGCCCTTCTTTTCTCAATCTCCAAAACAAATACACAAGTGAAAAAAAATTTTTCCCATAGTTTTATTATACAAGGGTCAGAAAATTTTATGAAAATACAAGACAGCATAAATTTCTCACATGATTACTAAACTGAGAAACTTTTAAAAAATATTAATTTATTCTTTTCGTTGTAGTTAGACAGAATACCTTTATTTTATCTATTCATATATGGTGCTGAGGATGAACCCAGGGCCCCGCACATGCTAGGTGGGTACTCTACTGCTGAGCTACAACCCCAGCCATGAGAAATATATATATTTTAAATACCCTTTCTTTGCAGAGGTTCTTCCATTGTGGCATGTTGGCAGAGAACTCATGGCTCTCAAGCCAAGGGGCGGGAAGTGAGCAGTCCAGAGCCCCCATTATTCTAAAGTCACTGAGCATCGGTGGGAACTTTAGGCAGCATCCTGCAGACTTAAGGTGGTTAGCTCTTAGCACATAAGAGGGAGACTCTGTAAAGAGCATGGGTAATCTTGGGATTCCTCAGTCCATAGGGGCAGGCTAGACACTGTTGAGCCGGGATCCTCAGAGGCATTCTCTTCTCCTGGGGGTACATGGGGCTACTGCTGGGTCTCACACATCCGTACTGGACAGGCAGGTAGCTGTGTGCCCCTTCTCAAGGTGCTGTGCAATCTGAGTCCATGGATGTGTCAGGGCCAGCTGAGATACCCACAATGTCTAAAAGGCATTACACAGTTGAAGTCCTGGAGATCCCAAGAAAGGAAGCCCAGCCTGGGATAAAAAAGCAGAAGCCAGGGCCCAGAATCTGATTTTTTTAGGGCTTGGCAGTGCCTGGGGCTCTGGAGCCTCATCTCCATAATCCCAGGCCTCCCACACAGCAGGGCAAATGTTTGTCCATAGCTGCAGAGGCTCTCAGAGGAGGAAAAGTTTTCAGAGACCCTTTGCTTGCTAATTTCTACTCTTCTGGGCTCCTCTTGATCTGAACCACATGGTGTAAAGTTGAGGGGAGACAGGATCTCAGGGGAATATTTCTTCAGAAGGCAGGATCTCCTAACCCTAAAGACCGATCCAATGATCTGGGATGTCAGTGTTCATTTAAATAGATTTGCTTGATTGATAGGTTTAAAACAATTTTTGAAAATTTCAGTATCCCCTCTGCTGATTGTGATGGCCCCAGCCTAATTACCCTGGTCTCCAAGGAGAAAAAGAGAGGGTAGAGGATGATAGAGAGAGAGTGAATGAGGTAGCCTGGGAGTGTTTAGGGACAGCCAAGTAGGACACTAAAGATAGCAGGAAACAATTTTATTTGGCTGCAGCCAGGCTCACAGGGTACAAATTTCCCTGTAATTAATTAATCCCCTGAACCCCAAATTCAGGTAGTTTCAGAACTTTATACCCAGTGTATAAGGGGAGGAGCTCAGAAGTTCACAGTTAGCAGAATTCACTAAAAAGCAGCTTTTTCTTTCACTGTTTTGGGCAAGTTAACCCTTCAAGGACAAGGCATGGGGTGGAGGCTGATTCTGTGGTGACACAGCCTCAGTGGGGGCAAAGCCTAAGAGTCAGAGGTGAAGAGTCAGAGGCTGCCCAACAACTTCACCCAGAGCTCTAGCCCCAATCTCATTTCCAGCCCCAGGCTCCCTGGTGGGCTCCTCCCTGCATCCAAGGCCTGGCCCTTGGGGGTAGCAGCCCACAGCTGATAGGAACAGGTCCATGGTTTGGCTCACTATTATCTGAAGACTAGAAATAGAGTGGTTTCAAAAATGGAAAGGCATAGAGATTATTTTTACATTTCATAAATTGTCACCATATGTTATGTGAAATCAGTATAGATGGTTTGTATAACAAAATAAACTCCTCTGTCCTTTAATTCAAAAAAAGTAAATTGTAATCTATCTTTAGGGAAGAATATAGTAAAAACAACAACAACAACAACAACAACAACAACAACAACAAACATGTATACTTGTAAAAAGAGTTAAACAAAAAATTATTTTTTAACAAAATAACAAACTTATTTCATCAGCAGGGAATAGGGCTTTCCCTGGTCAGAAATAAAGGCAGCTTTAGTGATGGGGCAAGTCTTCTCTGAGATACTAACTTTATATCATACCATTGTTGAGAGTTTGCTTTCCAGTGTTGGGGTAGGTAAAGTGGGCTTGCCTATTGTTCCCATGATTTCTAGACTTTTAATTTTTGTACCAGCATTGAACTCAGGGGAGATTAACCACTGAGCCCAAATCTAACCTATTTATTTATTCATTTATTTATACTGGGAATTGAACATGAGTTCTTAACCACTGAGCCACATCTCAGCCCTGATTAGGTTATATTTTGAGACAGAGACTCACTAAGTTATTAAGGGTTTAGCTAAATTCCTGAGGCTGGCTTTGAACTCACCATCCTCCTGCTTCAGCCTCCTGAATCACTGGCATTACAGGCATGTGCAACCATGTCTAGCTCTTTTCTTTTTTTATTTTGAGACAAGGTCTTGTAAAGTTGTTTAGGAATTTCCTAAGTTCCTGAGGCTGGTCTTGAACTTGCCATCCATCTTCCTCAGCATCCCAAGTGCCTGGAATTACAGATGTGGGCCACCTAGCCTAACTGGTTTTTGTTTGTTTATTTGTTTTTGTTTTTGTTGTTGTTTTGGTTTGGTTTTTAAATATTTTTTTTAGTTGTTGATAGATCTTTTATTTTATTTATTTATATGTGGTGCTGAGAATCGAACCCAGTGCCTCACGCATGCCAGGCAAGTGCACTACCACTGAGCCAAAGCCCCAGCCCCTTGTTGTTGTTGTTGTTTTGTTTTGCTTTTTTTTTTTTTTTTGGTAGTTGGACACAATATCTTCATTTTATTGTAGTGCTGAAGATTAAACCCAGTGCCTCACACATGCTATGCAAGGGGTCTACCACTGAGCCACAACACCAGCACCTAGCCCAGATGATATTGTTCAACGTTTTGCTCTAAGAACTAGGCCAGAAAGAAGTCAGGCATTCTGAGGAGTAAAATTATGGTTGTTCTACCTCTAGACACTAGAAGTGATAATGGTGGGTCCACCTCCCTTTATAAACATAATTTCCTCCTCAAAAAAAGTGGAATTTCTGTTTTAAAAACATTCTCACTCACATACATAAAGTATCCACACTGAAATGCTTAATATGTGTTGCCTTATTGGGTTTCTCTTCCACTCTCTTCCTCAGCTCTCAACACCTTGTGTTCTGTGGCTCTGGGGATCAGAACCAGAGCCTATAGCCCACCAGGAAAATGCTCAACCACTGAGCTGGACCCTCAGCTCTCATAATTTTTTTTCAAATGATGTTATCTTATATATTTCTACCAAAAGTGTTTGAGAGTCACTAACATATAACTGTCTATCTACCTACCTGCATTGGAGAGAAAGCAGATGTTTAATATGTGACAGGATACTAATAAATATTGTAACTCACTTTTTGAATTTCTATGATGTTAATGACCTCATGCATCCCTGTGCTCTTCCTCAGACCACAGGTGGACCCCTAGTATTTCCTCTCTTGACTTCAAAAACACAAAATTTTTATTCCAAAGTTGGAGGGAAAAGGCTTTAATAATGTTGTAAATTTTAATGAAAAAAAGAAAAACACATTCTGAGTAGATCAAAAAGAACACAGAATAGGATACATTATCCACAGAATAAGATAAATTAAATAAAGAGATTATCTCAATGAAAAGTGTTCAGTCATTAATGAGTCGAAGAGAAAGGAAGGAGTGGTGGGAACTGCAGAGACCTCAGGCCGGGAAAGAGAATGAAATGTAGGGGCATCAGAATTTTACAAAGAAAGTGGCAAAAAAGTGCCCATATCCACTTTTCATTAGGAAAAAACAGAACAAGGAAGAAGTTGTGAGGTGAGACCCCCCTAAGCTCTCCACTCTCACTCTCTCCCCTTCTAGTTCCTGTGTTTTCCCATATTTCAAGAGACCTGTAGTTTTGACATGCATGAGGCTTCTCTGCTGCTCAGCATGATAAGCAGAGAAGATATACTGCACCCCCTGTTCACTAGACTAAAGAAGAACACAGCCTCATCCGGGGTCCTAGCAAGTTCTTCCTAAGAATTATTTTCTAGAGAGTAAATGGAACCCATCTTTTGCCACTGAATTCCCACCACGTATAAGCAATGAGTTTATACATGCATTCCTATAATAATGTCTTAGCACTGTGTTAATGTTCCACACTAGAGACATGGAAAAAATCTTACACAAAATAGACTTTTGTTGAGATGAGAACCCTGGCTTTTCCTGTTAGCCAAATCCAATGCTGTATATTAGACACAGGATATGAAAGTGATATTAAGCCAATTCTCCAAAGAAGGGCTGAAACAGGTATTAGGATTTTTAAGCTACAGTCAAGACCTCAGGACTGCCAAGCTGGATTTGGCTCTAGACCTGGAGAAGAGTCAGAAAAGGTCTCAGAGTTAAGACATAAGAATCACAAAGGCCAGTTCTGGAGAGGCAGAGGAAGAGAGAACAGTGATAATCAGTGTTCAGCTCCATTGGTGATCAGTAGACATCAGCTGAGGAGTCATCTCCATCGTCACCAGGCCAACTGCTCTGCTCTTCAACAAACTCTGCACAGTGCTGAAGCTCCAGGTATTTTGCCAGTTGCAGAAAATGTGGAAGTGAAGGACATCCCTGCCCTTTTTCAGGCCAGGGAGGCAGGTATGAAGACAAACTTCAACATCAGAAATGACACCTGACATGATGTGCCCACTCCAGAAGAGTAGCAAATATGGCCACCTGAAATCCATTCTCTTTTCCTCATTTTTAAATTTTTTCTGAAGAGACAGTGTGGTAGACTAAATATCCTAGGGGCTGAAACAGACACAAATATAAATATTAGTTTTGTGTAAAATGGAGACATTTCATATCAATAAGCAAAACCAATATTGGGATTTGTGATTTTCATATGCAGATGAAATTGTGAACACATCTATCTCATCCCAATAGAAATATAAGCCATAAATCAGATATCATAAAGTAGATGTCAATGAAAGAATTTAGGCATTTAACCTTTTTGAACTGCCTACATCTGTTGATCAAATATGAGAGATAAATTAAAACTGCATCAGTTTTGGAGAAGTCGTAGAAAGTAACAAAAGACAAACATACAAGATGCATAATAAAGGATACAGATATTTTTATAGTTTTAAAGTTTGCAAATAAGACAAAGAATTTCAACATTGTAGGGTTTAAGTTATTAAAGGTTGGTAAATATTTAAAACAACCATTTTAAGTCAAATAAAAAGAAATAAAAACAATACCAGTGTCACCAGGAATATTACTCTGTGTCATCAGTTAAATCTCCTGCAACTCAACATTCCCATAAGGGCATCATCATGGTGACCCTGGGTAGGCACAAAGAAATGGACTGGGCAGTTCAGCAAGCAGGAAGAGAGACAGAGGGAAGCCCCAGGCACAGAGCAATTTTTCTGGCCTTCCAAACTCTGAGTTTTAGTCCAAAGCCAATCCAGTCTCCCTCCTTTCTCCATCAGGTCCTTCTACTTCCTTCTTTCTCTTTCCCCTCTCCTAGCACCTCTTTGACACTCATATCCTTTGAAATTCCAAGACACACTTCTGATAATCAACAGTCTAGTCAGATGTATATCCAGATTTTGAGGGAGGAAAAGCTCTTGTAATTGGGGGAGGGCTAGCAAAATCTATTTAAGGAAGACTGAAAAACCTCAATTATGAAGTTACATGGCTAGGGACCTTCTCAGAAGCTCTGAGGGTTCATTAGCTTTATGAGATTGATTAATTTTATAGTGAACCTTCTCCTACTGTATTCTCTAATTATTAAACTTGAGGAATGTTAATTTTCCATTTATGGTCAGAGCCCTAGTGTTTTTAAAGACTAGGGATGAGTTCGTGGTGGTCTTGGGGAGGGATTGGACAACACCCCTGAGTCGGGGTTGCAGAAAATGCCAAGCTGATCTGAGAAACAGGCTTGCACTTGGGGGAATAAAAGAAATGATGAAGACAAAGAAGGCAACTATCTTAAGACCCCTCAGAACTTTGTTTCAGTTGGAAACTGCCATCAGGCTAAGCGGCATGGACCCCACTTGGCAAAGTGTCATTCCCAGGGAATTTCACCCACCTCACACTGCCTCTGGCATTGTGGTGTTCCACACTGGCTGCCCCCTAGGTGGTGACAGAAGGTCGAAAACCCCTGGATTGCTTTTTGGAAAAAACGCTAAGCATGCCTAAAAGAGTCCTTTCTCTTTTTTTCTTTTAGCTACTGCAGGTCACTGCTGAAGCCTCCTTGGGCCCCTGTGGGGAGAAAACCCCATTGCACCAGGCATCAGAGGGGTTGACAGGTGAACTGGGGCAAGAGAAACTGGAGAACATAGCTTAAAGAGCTGTGCTGAGGAAGGAGGCGGTGCAGGGGCAAAGCCCGCACTGCTGCCCAGGCTTACACCTGAAGACCCAGGGCTCCAAGGCTGTTAGCACAGGCGCCCACCCTGAACATAGTTCCTTCGGCTCCTGGAGCCACTGTATCCGAAAGACGGGTTTCATCTTCTCTGGGATGGTACACCTGTGGCTGTGGTCTGGCTCCCCACTCACCTGAGGCCTTCTGCTCCTTTACTAGGGCTACTCACCTGCTTACCCAACACCTGCACTACCATCCACATGTCCAGGAGCACCCTCTCCCTCCTGGTAAGGGCACACAGAAGTGAAGTACTCCACCAGGTTCCCAGATGCCAATAGCAGTCTCTCAGCTGAACCCGCCTAGAACTCATGGAATCTGTGGAAATCATTGGATTCAGTATTCTGAAGCTGGGGAGAGAAAGTATCACCTAAAAAACAAGGTGACAGCATTGTCACCACTTAGGGTAAGAAGTAGATGTCAGGGATGCCATCTATCTTTTCTCCAACTTATGCGGCATATGGCAGAGTGGGAGCTCACTGGAGGTAATCACTGGTAAATGAGCCAGTGTTAAACCTATATAACAACACAACAATGCAGCAAGTGTTGGACTCAGGCTGTGTGAAAGCATAAAAAAATAGAATCATAACTGAATGTGAGATCATCCTTGCATGTGCTATCATTTAATCCTCATTGGGAATAAGTCTGTTATCCTAGTGTATCAAGTCAAAAAATGTGCTCACAGAAGTTAATTTAAATTTACCAAAAATTCTACAATATACACCCCAAGGAATGTCTTAATCTTTCAACTTGGTTTCTGGGGCTTCTTTTGTGTGTGTGGAGCAGGGAGGGATTTCTCCCCACATGATTCTGTTGCTGGGAAAGGCTGAGAACACCACTCCAGAAAAATATAGTGAGTTCTGAGTCTCTTTATTTCCACCGCATTTCCCAACTTTTTACTTTTATACCATTGTTTCCTATGTTCTTTTTCCCAGAAGTTTCCACAACTCTCCTTTAAGGTTAGCTTCTCTTCCTATGTTCTCAAACCATCCAGGCTGGATGCCTGGAGCCTAGACAACACAAGTCCCTGACTGCCTCCCCCACTCCAGCCCCACCCATCCTCAGAAGGACTTAATTAACCCCCCCCCCACACACACACACACCTACACACACACACCTGTCAGGATGACCAAGGACTGAGAGAACAGGATAGATCCCAGCTCCCAACTTGCTCTTGCATCTCAGCTTACTCCCCAGTCTTTTCCTTGGTAAAGAATACAAAGCTGCTGCAGCTGAGTTGCCATCACTAGAACTACAGACCTAATGACTTCATTAAACTCTAGGGCCTCACCTCATTCTCAGGTTCCTTCTTTCTTTTCTTGAATTTGTGTTAAAAATGAGATACTGAATGGGGAGCCAGGTAGTGCAATATACAACAAGAATCCTTGGAATATCATCCACTGCTTCTAATGGCACCATCAGAAACAAAGACTCTGAAAGAGCATTATAATCCCTTCCAGGAAATAAATGATATTTCATGGGTTGATGTTGGGTGAGGGAGTAGCAGCCTGAAAGCAGAACTCTGTGTGATGTTATTCCATGCTTTTCTAATAGTTAGTACAGTGCAGTTATATAACATTCTAGTGTGTGTGAACAAATGGAATAGACGATCCTGATAATAGAACTGAAAGGCTAATTTTTGATCCTCAGCTATTTGAAAAGCACATGGTAGACTGGCCATGCTGAACATTTTGGTTTTACTTGTTTGTGTCATAAGATTGCAGATACAAAAAGATAAGAGTTGGAGATATTCCTTAGAATGAAGGGAAAATATACAGATATGAATTATGTAAAAGAAATTGATATAGATGGGTACAGTGGCACACCAGCTTGTTATTCCAGCTATTGGAAAGAATGAGGCAGAATCATGGCATGTTCCAGACCAGCCTGGGAGACTTAGGCCTTGCCTCAAAAAAAATTAAAAGGGGCAGCGACTAGATGTGTGGCTTAGTGGTAGAGCACCACTGAGTCCAATCCCAGTACTATAAATACGAATAAATGATAAGTGGTCCAGGGCTGGGGCTGCGGCTCTACAATACAGCACTTGCCTAGCATGTTCAAGGTCCTGAGTTTGATCCTCAGCACCACTTAAAAATAAATAAATAAAATACAAGTATTTGTCAAACTACAACTAAAAAATAAATATTAAAAAAGGACAAGTGGTCCCATAATAATTCCCAGTAGCAAAATATACCTACTCTCAAGTGAAAAAGGAGTAACAAGGCAGACGGGTATAGAAGAAAGAAGGTCCCCTGTGGAAACTCCAGTGGGCTGCAGAGCCTCAAAGTTGGAAAAAAGCCAGTCTTGAGTTCACAGGCAGCAAATTTTCATTCTCAGCCTAGGATAACCTAGGTTTGATTTGGGATAATGAATTATGCCTTTGTAGGAGAAGAGTGCATGCCCTGAAGAAGTGCTATGAACATGGGATATCACATATGTAAAAGAAGCAGAGAGACTGGCATTTCATAATAAGTAAGCCTTTGTGAAATATTTTAACCTTAATCTAATTAATAACTGATAACAATTGGATTTATTATAATTGCATCCAGCCCAACCAAGGAAGGTGTGAATCTGCAGGGCTCCTTTGTGGGGCTTGTGGTACAGGGCAGTGGATCTGAAATAGAAATGGGTTTCAGAGACCAAGAAAGCAGGAGCAGATTGTGGGAATGCCCCTGGGGTACACATGTGGCCTCCAACAGGCTCTTCTTCCCTTCTGTATTTTTGCATGCACTGATCTACTGGGACCTCATCTGCAGTAGCTTTGGGCTGCCAAGACCTGATAGGTGCTTATTCAGAAGTCTCCAATCCTATCCATAAAGGAAGTAATTTCTGTGACTTTAAGGATCCTGCTCAGCAACATTCAGATTGGTAGATTGGGTCCTGGCCTGCTCAAGGCTTTCCTAAGCTGGGGAATTTCACCGCACACTGTGATCTCTTTCCAGGTGGAGCCCTAGGACTGCAGAATTCTGTACCAGCTCCCACAGGAGAAAAAAAGATTAGTTTTATTTATCTTTGTGTTTGTGTAGTGCTTTTAAAATTCATCTCTTGACACATATTTACAACAAACATTGAGGGGTTTATGTTATATCTTTGTTCATACAGAGTACACTGATCACTTCCATCAACTCATCTTCCATCTTCTCCTCACTTCCTAGACTCTAATAATTCCTACTGTACATTCAAGTAAACTTTGTGTTTATAAAGTTCCACATTTGAGAGAGAACATGCCATACTTGTAGCTCTTTTCATAACAACTTGCTGAGGTAAGCGCTCTGAATATGCTTAAGTGAATAATAATGTAGAGTTGATGACATTGAAGGTAAAAGGATCATTAAACAGAGAGGACTGTGTTCCTATAAGATGTAAATATATGTATGCTTCTGATAATTTTTAATAACCAATTTCTGATAACCAGGAAGCAGTGAGCCATGCTTGTAATCACACATATTCGAGAGCCTGAGGTGGGAGAATTTCAATTTATAGAAAGCCTGGGAAATTTAGGAAGACCCTGTCTCAAAAAGAAAATACCAATAAAGTGGCTCTGGTAGAAGAACGTGAAAATTCCTTTTACATTAGGGAGATGTTTTAAAGGGCCACAGTTATACATTTGTCCTTCTTTCGGGTTATGCTTCTAGGGTAACAGTATGATCACATAAGAATGATTATACCTTTACAAAGGTTATTTGTTGTGTTATGTCTCAGGAACTGTTACTTTATTTATATTTCAATTTTTCTTCTGCAGCATTGGGAATTGAAGCCAGGTCACTAGAACAAAGCTACATCCCCAGACTTTTTTATCATTTTGAGAGAGGGTCTCCTTCACTTACTCAGCCTGACCACTAAGTTTCACTCCTTCTGCCTCAGCCTCCCCATTGCTGGCATTACAGCTGTGTGCCACAACTGTGCCTGACTGACCTATGCTGTCTTAAAATCCTAAAACTAATTTTTAAAAATAACAATTTTGTTCTCACTTCACAGGTTGAACAATGACCACAAGCTGTAGCTTAGAAAATTTAAATGACACTTCAATCTATTAAAGGTTGAGACAAGAATTTAAATCTGAAACATATTTGTTTATTTGATATTTAAACTCTATAGCTACTCATCCCTCTTTCCTGCTCACCTCACCTCTCTCTTTCCCTTAGTCCTTATAATTTAGGAATTCATCAGTAGAGAAACAAAACAGGTAGCTGAGAATTCCAGTCGAGACTGGAGAATTGATCTCCATCTTTTCTCCTAACAGTGTTCTCTACAGAGGACTCAGTTGCAGCATTACCTATGGTTTGATTTGGGATAATGAATTAAGCCTTTGTAGAAGCAGAGGTACATGCCCTGAAGAAGCACTGTGAACATGGGATATCACATATACAAAGGAAACAGAGAGTGTGGAGTGCATGATAAGTAAACCTTTGTGAAATACTTTGACCTTAATCTAATTAACAAGTGAGAACAATTGGATTTATTATATTTGCATCCAAGATGATTGCTTTTCTTTTTTCTTTTTTTAAATTTGTTCTTCCTAGATATACAGCAGAGTAGAATGAAGATGCTTGCTTTTTAGCTGAAGTTCATCAGACCCAAACTTGTGAAGCAGTTTGCCTCCAAGAGTACAATCATCACCCAACATAATAAACTCTACTTTGAGATTGTGCAAGAGTGCCATCAGTAAACACCAAATGCTGAGCAGCCGCTCAATCATTTGCCTCCCCTCTCAGCCGTGCCACTGCTTCTTCTGACCTAGAGGCCAAAGTCATGGACTATTCACTACTCTGTGAAGCCAACTCTGGAATCTGCAGAGATGACATTAATATCCCATTTGCCTTTGTCATTGATTTTAGAAAATTCTGGGCAATAGTCCCCCTTATGTTCTTAGTTGGAAGAACCCTGGTGGGAAAACCTACATTTCTACTGGGAACTGCTCTCTAGGCCATGGGGGCTGCTATATTGTGCTTGCCCTCCACAGAGACACTTGCCTAGAGCCCAGCCTGGATAGAACCATCTCTAGTTTCTCGGCCTGCCTTCCTGGAACCCTATGCCCATGACACAGAAGAACTCAAATTCATCCTCAGGAGAGTGCCATGCTGCAAAGCAACCAGACAGTCACCTGCCCCAGGAGCTTTTCTTGGTCAAATCCATGTAGTCCTGGAGACAGGCTCCCCAGAAACATGCTAATCTTTAACCCTGGCCCATTACCACTGTGTCCCAGTGAAGTGGCACCACATTTCTCCACAAAAAAAGTATTAACTGGGCTTCTCCAAAAATATTCACCATGGCTGGTTTTACGAATGTCAGCAAAAGAGTTCAATGTAAATAAACTTTCTATTTTCATGTTGCCCTGTTTTACTTGGGCACTGGTCAGGAAGATACCAGCACACCAGGTGCTGGATACCCCCTTACTAGTTTTTTACAAACATATCCAGTATAGTCGTTTATAGAAATGTGCAAACAATATCTCTGACCTTGAGCTGGGCTTCACAGAGATGTCTACATTTTTAAGATAAGTTACCACCTGGGTTCCATGGTAACAGCAGGCAGGAGGAGAAAAGAGAGGGGAGATGAAGCTCTCCCCTTTTCAGGTGTTCTCCTTGAAGGGTTAACTTGCCCAAAACAGTGAAAGAAAAAGCTGCTTTTATGTGAACTTCTGCAGACTGTGAACTTCTGAGCCCCTCCCCTTACATGCTGGGTATAAAACTCTGAAACTACCAGAACTCGGGTTCAGGGGATTGATTGATTACAGCAAAAGCTGTGCCCTCTGAGCCTGGCTGCAGCCAAATAAAACTGTTTCCTGCTATTTTTAGTGTCATGCCTTGTCTGATCCTACAGCACTCCAAGGCTAACTCATTCACTCTCTCATCTTCTACACTCTCTTTCTCTCCTTGGAGACTAGGGTAGTCAGTCATGGGCCATCAAAATGAGCAGTGGGGATTCTGATATTTTCAAAAATCTTTTTGAACATATCAACAAACAAAATGTATTCGACTGAACACTGACATCCAAAATGATTGGCTCTGCCTTTAGGATTAGGAGATCCTACTTTATGAAGGAATATGCCCTTGAGATCCTATCTCCCCTCAACTTTATACCTTGTGGTTCAGATCAAGAGGAGATCATAAGAGTAGAAACTATCAGACAAGGGGTCTCTGAAGACTTTTCTTCCTCTGAGAAGCTGCAAATATGGACAAACTTTTGCCCTGCTGTATGTATGGAGGAGGCCTGGGATTGTGGAGATGAAGCTCCAGGGCCCCAGGCATTGCCAGCCCTCAAGGAATCCAATTCTGGGCCCTGGCTTCTGCCTTTTGATCCCAGGCTGGGCTTTCATTCTTGGGATCACTAGGACGTCACCCGTCAAATACTTTTTAGACTTCGTGGGTTTCACATCTCGCCCTGACCCTTCCATGAACCCAGATGAGAAGAGGTATACAGCCATCTGCTTGTCCAGGAAGGATGATTGAGACCCCAAAATAGCCCCATGTACCCCCAGGAGAGGAGGATGCCTTTGAAAAACCTGGCTGACAAGCATTCAGCCTACCCCCATGGACTGAGGGATCCTGAGATTGCCCATGCTCTTTCCAGAGTGCCAAGAGCCCCACCCTAGTCTGCAGGATGCTGCCTGAGGTTCCCACCCATGCTCAGAGACTTTAGAATAATGGGAGCTCTGGACTGCTCACTGCTCATCCTTGGCTTGAGAGCCATGAGGTCTCTGCCAACATGCTGCAATGGAAGAACCTCTACAAAGAAAGGGTATTTAAAAAATTTTTTTTTTCTCAGGGTTGGGGTTGTGGCTCAGCAGTAGAGCTCCCACCTAGCATGTGTGGGGCCCTGAGGTCAATCCTCAGCACCATATATGAAAAGATAATATAAAGGTATTCTCTCTAAATACAACTAAAAAAATAAATTCATATTTTTTAAAAGTTTTTCAGCTTAGTAATCATGTGAGATATTTATGCTGTCTTGGATTTTCATAAAATTTTCTGGCCCTTGTAAAATAAAATTATGGAAAAAAGTTTTTTCACTTCTGTGTTTGTTTTGGAGATTGAGAAAGGAAGGGCAGGTTTCCTGGATGCCAGTATGCCTTGTGCTGTGGGTGTCTTTGCTGGATATGGAACAGGTTCTAGGGGTCTCCTTTGCACAGTGGGCAGACAAGGTTCTCACTTACCTGTTAATCATAAATGTATGTTAATTACAAGTATTCTTAAATGAATTTCACTTCTGTAATTGTTCTGGGGCCAAACAGCCATGCAGATTAATCTGAGTTGTCTGAACATTTGGACCCTTCCCTCCATTTCCTAGAGTGAATTCCAAAAGTCCTAATTTTACACCTTTGATAGACCACAGGGAGACATTTCACTTTTTCAGATTCAAAAGGAGTTTTCCAGAAGACAAAACACAGTAAGTAAAGTATTTTTCCAGAGAAACTGATAATCTAGATATTGTTGTGCTTGAATTTAGGACCCTCAAAAGATCACCAGAAACCAAGATCGATGTAAATAGCAAAAAAATGTTTATTGCAAGCTAGCTTGGTCCTCCATGCACACACAGCAACTGGTGATGCTGAGAGGCCCCGAGCCCAGGGTTTGCAGCAGTTTTATACATTCTTTGGGGAAGGCAGGGACCCCACATACATCATAGCATCTCTTAGCGAATCATCACACACCGTGGGAAAATCAAATAACAACTCTAAAACATGATTAGCATATCAAGTGGCAGGAAAAAATATGGAAAGGATTATTGGTTAGTTCAAAGGGTTGACGCACTTAAAAATGATTGGTTTAAACCATGAGGGTATCTGGGGGGGTGGGGGTAGGTGTGCCAAGCTGCAGGGCTTCTAGTTTAGATATTGATCACCACACCCAGGTGGGGGCCATCTAGAATTTCAAATATTTCGATATCTTGGCCTATCTTAGGCAATCACCATCTGCGGCTTTTCTGAGAACTGTTTCCACAGAGCTTTTCTGTGGTATTTTCCTGACTTTAGGACTGCAGTAGGTCAGGGGTTAAGTTTCAGAGAAAAATGAGGTCCCAAGTAGAATGAGGTTGCTTAGGTCTTTCAATATGTGTTAGAGATGTTGATGCACCTTTAAGGAAGTAGTTGAATTTTCTGCCATCCTTTTCTACTTTTATTTTTTTAAGAGTTAACAGTGAAAATGCAATCAGGAATAACCAGAGATAAAGGACAATCCCTAATTTAATACTTTATTTTGTGCTCACCTTTTTCAGCATCAATTGCAAAGTACATTATTGGCAGAAATATGAAATATTGGTACAATTGAAATATTCCTTGAATTCACACTCTGACAGTTCTCTATACACCCACTGGCAGGTAGAACTAGGAGTAGAGTTCTACAATTCTTTCCCCCCTTCCTCTTCAATTTTTTGAATGAGACTGAGAGTAATTGGCAAAGTTTCTCTAATCACTTACCTAAATATTTCATAGAATTCACTGATGAAGTCATTATGTCCAGAACTTTCACTTATGGGGATATTTTTTTCCTGCAGTGGTGGACACTGAACACAGGGAGAGCCTCCTGCAAGTACTCCATACCACTGAGCTACATCCTCAGCCTAACTTTGTGTTTGATTCCTGATTTTACCTCAGTCATAGTTGTAGATTTGTTCTGGTGTTCTTGTTGATCCAGTCTTGGTAGTCTTTGTTAATGTTAGCATTCATTCAACTTGATAGGATTAAGACATGCCAATGATTAAGAGACTTTGGGGTGTGTCAATGAGGGTGTGTTTAGGAATGATTGGCATGTGGATCACAACTGAAGTGGAGACCCTCCCTAAAGTGGGTCATTATGGTGGGCTGGATAGAAAAAAAAAAAGATGGAAAAACTAGAAGCAACCACAGATGCAAGTGCAATTCTTCTAGAACTTACATTCTTCTCCTCCTCCTCCTCCTCCTCCTCCTCCTCCTCCTCCTCCTCCTCCTTCTTCTTCTTCTTCTTCTTCTTCTTCTTCTTCTTCGTCTCCTCCTCCTCCTCCTCCTCCTCCTTCTTCTTCTTCCTCTTCTTCCTCTTTATTGGTACCTGTCAGCTCAAGTACAATGTGTTCCCACAGCACAGGCTGGCAAGGCTGCCTAGGCAAGGGGGCAGGCCCAGAGCCTAGCTTTCTTGGCACAGACACACAGATAAATGAATAAATTATAGTTCGGACACTGAGGGACAATATAAAAGTTAATGTAAAATTCAAAATTCATAATTCAATATCAGCAAACAAAGGGCATAAAAGCCCTAAGGGGCCACCCCTTAGCAAATGGCCTCCGGGTACACAGTGGGCTGGGATAGAGTGCAGTGCCCCAAAGCCCTGCAGGGTCATGTTCATACAAAGGCAAATCCTTTGCCCTTTCTGAGTATCTAGTCTCCCCTTCCTACATTATGGACTGGGAATGGAGGCCACTGCCTTTTGGAGGGGAGAAAGTTGATCAGAGGGCAGGAAGCAAAGGGGCTGGGTGGGGCAGGCATAAGGGGGTTTTGGTCACAACTGGCCAGCCCAGCACCTGCTGACACAGCCATCCCTGAACCAGGTAACTAATAGGAGATCGAAGGGCTTGCATCCACACCTGGTATACACCAAAGCCCAGGCAGGACAGGATGCAGGACAAAAGGGACCCTGTCCCCAGCACTACCTAGCAACCAAAGAGGCACAGCTAAAGCTGCTTCAGTCTCCAAATAAATTATGGAAATAAATTACAGTCTTCACAGTCCAGAGGATCTAGCCACCCCATAGGTCTAGGGCTCAGAGTGGCATAAGAAGCCTGAAGAGGCTGATTAGCCCCGTTTCACTGTCCTTGGGTTAAGGAATATTATACAGAGACTGAAAAGAGGTCTGCGAAGCTCCAGGAGAGCCATGTCTTCTCTTCCTGGCACATGCTGTGGAGGTGGAAGAGCACTGTGTGGGTGTGGGGGGCCAGGCTGCTGAAAGGGGGAAGCCCCTCCCCCTCTCTTCAGCATACAAAATTTATTTATTTATTTATTTAATAAATAAATTCAGAGTGTTTCGTGGAAACCAGGAGGGCCCATACCTGTGGCTGAGCCAGCCAATAGGAAACATTGCATACAGACCTTGGGGAACCCCCAAATCACAAAAAAGCAGCAACAGGGCTCTTGGGGCAGGGAAAAGGTACCCTAGTCCTCACACCTGCACAAGCTCTACCAGAGAGGCCGAGGCAGTGTCCTCAAACTGGCTGTCGATGAAGGGGGCAGAGACAATGGCAACTGGTTCAGAGAAGCCGATGAGGGACTCCAAGAAGCAAGTGCTGCCATCCCCCAGTGGAGAGAGGCCAGGCAAGGGGCCGTGAGATGCCTTAAAGTTGTCCAGGCTGCCAGGCGCCTTCTGAGAGATATAGTGAGGCCCCAAACTATAATCTGGCAGAGACTGGAGTAGCTTGAAGGAGTCACAGAAAGATAGGCTGAGGTCCACGGAGTTGCTCTGGTGGATGTCCACACTGGGTGGCACTAAGGTGCCAGGGAGGCTACTTTCTCTCAACCCTTCAAAGCCACCATTTAGGAAGCAGCTAGCATCCAGGATGGTATTTTCATCCAGGATGCCGGGCACAAAGCTAGAGCAAGAGTAGTTGTGGGTCCAGCTGGCCAGGCCACCAGGGTCACCAGTAAAGATGTCAGTTGGGTAAAAGCAGCTGAGGTTGTCCAGGTTCCCCACACCCCCTTCCTCTTCCTCCTCCTCTCTAGCCCGCAACCCACACGCTGGCTTTATGAAAGAAGGTTCAAATGGTGAGAAACCACTTAAAGAGACAAGACTCTAATTACCTTTAAAACCAGATCCAGGATGGCTCCTCCCAGCTCCAGCCTCAAGCCACCTAATGTGGTAACAAGGTTTACTGAAGAGGCGAGAGAGAGAGAGAGAGAGAGAGAGAGAGAGAGAGAGAGAGAGAGAGAGAGAACACGTCAGTGAGTGGACTTTTATTGTGGAACAAAAAATTCTGGGGAAAATTCCATCCAATGAAGATTAAAGGGGGCAGCATCACAAGGTCAGGGGTGACAATTGGGTCTTGGGGCAGTGGCCAGACATGCCTCTGCACGGAAAAGCCCTCGGACCTGGAGAAGGGTGGGGAAAGCTCTGACACAGCTGTGCCTAAGCGCCTCTCACCCAGCCAGGGAGGTAACTCAAATCACGTGCGAGGATGGCCTCCCCCCCCCCGCCCCCCCCGCCCCCCCCACACACACACCAAGGTCAGAGTCACTGAAACTCAGGATCTGCTCCAGGCTGTCATCAACAATGCTTGACTGGAAGCCAGGACCAGGCAGGCCTGGGTGGGTGGGGTGGTCTGGGGCCTCACTAGCGTCTGATGAGGAAGATGTCATGGAAGAATTAGTCATGTCACTGCTGCAGCTATTGTCTCCCAGCTCACTGCTTGCTGGGGGGGGGGGGGGGTTGGCCAGCGGGAAAGAGGACACCATGTCCTGCTCGCCTTGGTTGGGTGGGCTGCCCTGTGCAGGGGCCTCCAGCTCTCCAAGGCTCTCGGCCCCCTGCTCCAGCTGCAGGCGCTCGAGCGTGTGGATGAAATGGGTCTGCACACGCGCCTCATTAAATTCCACACGGCCATTGGGGTTCTCACAGCCCTCCTTACAGCAGCCACAAGGGAACCCTGTGTGATCCATCTGGCACTTGATACCCGCCAAGCTGCAGCTGCAGGTCTCAGGGTCACAGACCCTATCACAGCGACAGCCACAGTCCTCACGGGATTGGCGCAGCGCCTGCAGTTCCCGCTTCTCCTCGCGGTCGATCCTTCACACACCCGCAGCCCTCAGCAAAGCACGCCGTCGCCGCGCTGGGTGGTATGGTGGGAAGTTCACTTCTTCCAACAGGCCGCCTGCCACAGCCTCTGCCAAGTCTTCTTCCACAGAGGCATCACTGATGGCATCCAATGTAAGTGGCAGGTCTGCCTCTCCCTCAGGTACTCCAGAGGCTGAAAGCTTCCATCGCAGCATCTCCAGCTTCTCCTCTTTCAAACGCTGACGGAGTTTCTCGCGCCGGGCCCGGGCTTGTTCCTGTGTAAACTCACACAAGGAGAAGTGGCAGCAGGCGCTGTGGCGAGGGGCCATGCCCAGAGTACAGCCACCACGGCTGGGCACACTGGTGAAGCCCTGGCACCGTGGGAAGTAAAAGACAGTGATTCCTGTGAAGGCAACATGGCATGGGCATTCCCGAGGAGCCCGCTTCAAAATGGACCAAGGGGTAAAACTTTGGGAGCCACAGAAGTCCCGTTTAGGTAGGGGCATCTGACCCCCGGGGCTCTCTTCACCTGAGACTGAAGAGCTTGGGGAGCAGGAAGGAGAGACGCAGTCAGAGGAGGTGGAGGAGCAGAACGAGGAGGAGTCCTCCTCCAGTTGGTCAAACTTCCTCTTCAGCAGCCCAGTCATGGTTGCAGAGGTGCTCTAGGGGTTGGCGACAGAATGCCTGAAAGCTGGTCGCTCACCAAGGACACCCTCTATCCAGCTCAGTACGATCCCCGCTCCGCGACTCTCTGAGCTCCGCTCGGCAGCCGTCGGTCAAGCTGCCTCTCGCTCTGCGTGTCTGGCGGCTGCGGCAGCGGCGGCGACTGGAGACTTAGAACGCCTTCTTGATTGCTGCTGTCTTCACTTGAAGATATCGGACTCTTGCTTCTTCACTCCTCCAAAGTGGGCTCTGAAAGTGATTGTTCAGGGAATTTCCTGAAGCTTCTGTTCAGACTAGGAGAGCACTGTTGATCTGTCTTGTTTGGGGGCTTCAGCCACTTATGTAGCTGCCGCGTCCGGCCAAGGGAGCCGAGTCCGGCGAGGGACTGCGAGGTTAAAAGACACACAGGACACCAAGGTTCTTCATCCAGGAGTCAATAATAATCTTTATTGCTAACACACCTTTTTTTATACACCAAGCAGCAGAAGTGGAAAACTACCCAAAAGCAGGAGGGAGGGGGGAGAAATTTAGTTTTAACATCTATTATTGTCAGGTACCGAAACCTCCCTTAACAATAAGTCCATCAGACCAGAAAAGGTCAAGGCATTCCCGTGGGATACATATGTCTCAGACGGATAAGCAGGAACAGAAAAACTGCAAGTTCGCCATGGCCTTGTGAGCTGGCCACACTGGCATGCAGAACAAACTAGTGGAGGTAGGGGCTCCAGGGGCCAAGGTGGACCTGCTGCCAACAAGTCCCCCTCTTTTGTTTTTTGCATGCCAGTGGGAATCAAGTAGCCCCTGTCTTAGGTCGTTCACAGCCCTTGCGATGCTTACCCGTCTCTGGGAAGGCCCCGATTCCCTGTCTTAGGTCGCACAGCAAGCGTGAAAGTTGCCTGTCACTGGGTACTACAAGATCAGCTCAAGGTGTTATGACCTATCAAGACATTATTGCGGTAAACGCTTAACCGTCTCCACCTATGGAACCCATGACCGTCACCGCCGAATGGCAGATGTGATTGGACCGAGAGATTAGACAGCAAAGATCCTAGTACAGGAAAGTAAGAGGGAGAGGTATGCATAGAGAAAAGATATGGCAGGAGTTCTTCTTTTAAGGAGGACACTCATCTTCGGATAGGTCTGAAGTATATCTCAGAGAGGCGATCATCCATCTTCAAGCGTTGATAGTGAACCTGTATTGGCTTAGAGGCTAAGATATTAATTTGATCCTTAATGAATTGTACTATCTTATTTACAATGCAGGGTCCTATTGCCACTACTAGAAGGAGGCCTAACAATGGTCCCAATAAGGGAAGAAGATAAGGCAAAAATCCATTAAGTCCAGTCCAGAGAGGGTTCTCAAATAATTCCCTCCTCCTTTTTTCTAGGTCTTCTTGGAGTTGTTTAATTTTTGTTCGAACTATGCCAGACTTGTTAGCATAAAAACAGCACCTCTCCCCAAGGGCTAAACAAATTCCCCCTTGATTGGCAGTAAGCAAGTCTAAACCCCGCCTGTTCTGAAGAACTACTTCTGCTAGAGAGTCTATCTGGTCTTGTAAGTCTTTAATGGTTCCCTACAGGGTTTGCACATCATCTATAAGCTGTTGAGATAGGTGGCAGTAAGAATGTATAGCCGTACCCAATCCTGCCGTGCCTGTACCCACAGCAGCTGTTATTCCAAGGCCAACAAGGAGTGGTAAGGCCTGCACAGCTCTCTTGTGTCTTCTAACTAAGATGTCTAGGCTAGGAATGGGTAGGGGTTCATCTCCTGAGATAATCGTGATATCAGGAAGCAGTAATGCCAGAATGCAACCACCAGTCCAATTTGCTGGGAGCCTGGGAAAAGCTAAATTTCCACCACACATAAAAACTGTACCATTAGGGGGACAAATGGGAGGAGTAGGTGAGGAGTAATTCTTTACTAATGAGCAGTTTCCAAAGGAAGAGATTCCAACATCAACATCATAGGTATTATTTTGCATCATGCCCAGAAGGCATGACATAAAACCACCTAGAGGCTGCACCTTAAAGGGTAGCCCAGATTGACATGTGTTGTCATCATCAATGGTATAATTGATGGGAACCGCCAATGGCATGACTGCACCTGCCGTCATGCAGAGCCAGCAATCACCAGCAAGGGTAGGATTGGAACTGTTAAGTAAAGAAAAGGTAGTTTCTAGGATATCTAATGTATTGGCATCTAAATCAGGAAACTGGGATTTGGGCAATATCAAGGGGTGGTATGTAGGCTTAGGGATCTCCGGCTTTAAAAGCTTAATCACCTGAAGGTGTTTGATAGCATCAGTGGGTCCCCCTCCATCAGAGACTCCGATAGGGGCCTTCATGGGCCAGCAGGAGGGTTTACCCACGACGCCCTCACATCCCGCCTCCGTTAACCGAGTCGTGATGCCTTCCCCTCCCCGGTCACCAAGAAAAGGAATATAATTATAAGTGGTCCCCCATTCTCCACGGGTGTTAGTTAGGATGGCCTCAAAATACTGTTTTCCTTGATTATTAACACAAATTGAGGCCGATGTATAACAGGAGATGTGCATTGCCGGGGTGTAATGACAAGTGGCGGGACAGCTTCCAAGAGTCTCAGTCGGATTAGGGACAACAAGTCCGGGCTTATTAACACATACCCATTTTGGTTGCTTAAATCCTCCGATGTTTTCATTGAGTTCAGCCGCCATATAGGCTACTTTAGTCCCACAATCAATGCTCTGGATATAACCAGAGGGGGCCGAGTGCCGGGGCCCTCCCTTACACTCACAAGGGGCTCCAAAAAGATATTCATGAATATTCCCAGGTGGGGGGTCAAGCCCTCCTTCAGCAAACCTGTCCAGAAGGAATGCCACAAGAGGGGTCCAGCTCATGAGGTGTGTCTCGGCACTCACTTGAAGGGGTGAGAACAACAGCGGCAGGATCAGCCATCTTGGGAACTTCATTTTGTCTTGAATTTTCATTCACCGGTCTGGTGCAGCGCTCCGGGATCCAAATGGGCTTCTCAGTTCCTGGGGGAAAAACACATAGAGCTCCCCTCACTCTAGCTAAGAGTGGAGCTGGGGGTTGCCACTTTCCAGTGGATAAATCTTTCCACCTTATTTGAGCATCTTGTACAGTGGGAGGAGAAAAGTGGCGTTGTGCAGCCATGCGCCCTCCAGTGTCAGTGAGTAAAAAATTTAAAGTAAATAAGGTTATGCTTAGAAGTGCTTGTGGTCCCTGGCAATTCCGGTATATCTCCCCCTCTTTTGTTTTTTGCAAATAAGTTTTTAAATGTTGATGGGCTCGTTCCACAATAGCTTGTCCCTGTGGATTATAAGGGATTCCAGTCTTATGATTAATTTCCCATTGGGTGCAAAACCGTTGAACCGCCTGGCTTACATATGCGGGACCATTATCGGTTTTGAGGCATCGTGGGGTGCCCATGGAGGAAAAGGCTTTTAGAAGATGACTGATTACATCCTTAGCCTTCTCTCCAGTATGTAAGGTGGCAAAAATGAAGCCAGAATATGTGTCAGTGGAAACATGTATAAAGGAGAGCTTACCAAAGCTAGGGAAGTGTGTAACATCACTTTGCTAGACATCATTAGGTTGTAGTCCTCTTGGATTAACTCCAAGGGAAGGAGAATGAATAAATGGTGCACAGGTTGGACATAATGAGACAATCTGTAAAGCTTGGTCTCGTGAACATCCTGTGTGGAAGCGTAAAGACTGTGCATTTAAATGAAATTTGTTATGGAATTGTAAGGCCTTATCATATTTGGTCGTCACACAGGAAAGGCCAACAGCATGAGTAGCAGCGTCTGCTTTTGCGTTGCCCTCTGACAAAGGTCCAGGGAGCCCTGAATGGCTTCGGATGTGGCCAATGTATAAAGGATCTCGTCTAGCCCAAATGAGAAGTTGAACTACCTGTAGTTGTTCTGTGATGGTGGATTGCTTTCCAATATATGATGCTGTTTCTATGACTAGAGCCAGATTGGCTACATACAAGCTGTCAGTATATACATTAAGAGGAATAGAGCTATAGACTTTGAGAGCTATGATTAAAGCTTCAACTTCTGCCTTTTGGGCCGACTGACCTGACACAGGTTGTCGGAGAATTTGAGATCCATCAAAAACGACGGCAAATCCATTTTTGGCCCCATCTGTATATACAGTTTGGGCCTTTGGAATAGGTTCCCTTTTCATAATCTTTGGGAAGATAATGGGACACCTTTTAAAGCCCTCCAAAAGTCTATGTTTAGGGAAGTGATTATCAATCTGACCCTTGAAGTTGCACAGGAAAAGACACCAAAGGTCATGTTCTTGTTGTAACTTGTGTATCATATCTTGAGTGTAAGGTTGAATAAGTATGTCAAAGGTTTTTCCAAACAATGCATCACCCAAATATTTAGCCTTCCAAATTAAGTTAATAACTAGCTCATAAAAGGGAGTCAATACCCGGGGGTTAGAAGCCGGCAAGTGGACCCAATAAATGGGACCCGTTTGCCAGAACACTCCTGTGGGAGTAATTTTAGAAGGTAGAACTATAAATGACAAGGGCAGAGAATAATCTATCTGTGTAATCTGCATGTCCTGCAGAGCCTCTTCTATTAGTTTCAGTGCTCGTAAGGCTTCTGGTGTAGGTACTCTACACGACGTAAGAGAAGGATCTCCTCGCAAGAGGTCATACAGGGGTTTGAGCTCTCCAGTTGGAATATGAAAAGATGGGCACAGCCACTGTATTTCTCCGAGGAATGTCTGCCACTGATGTAAAGTTTTGAGCTGATTTATCTGGAACTGGGGTCTCTGGGGAAAGATTCCTATGTTATTAATGATGTATCCCAAATAATTGTAAGGGTGTTGAAACTGCACCTTTTCGGGTGCTATGACCAGCCCTGCCCCTTTTAGAAGGGATTGGAGGACTTCATAAGATTGAAGAAGCCTTTCTTTCTTGGGCCCTGCCAGTAAGATGTCATCCATATAATGAATGAGGTAGAGCTGTGGGAACTGCTGTCGAAAGGGTCGCAAAACCTCAGCTACAAAATATTTGCACATTGTAGGACTATTAGTCATCCCTTGAGGTAGGACGGTCCATTCATACCGTTGGTAAGGTTCCTTAAAGTTTGTGGAAGGCAAGGAAAAAGCGAAATGCTTTCGGTCTCGTGGGTCTAAGGGGATAGAGAAGAAACAATCTTTTAAATCTATGACAATAAGATGCCAATCCTTTGGGATCGCAGTAGGAAAGGGTACACCTGGTTGTAAGGGTCCCATGGGTTGCATAGTTTTATTGATAGCCCGTAGGTCCTGAAGAAGTCTCCACTTCCCAGACCCCTTTTGTATAACAAAAATAGGGGTATTCCAAGGGGAGGTAGAGGGCACCACGTGTCCTAACTCAAGCTGGTCTTGAACTAATAGGGAAGCGGCCTGTAATTTGTCCTTAGTTAGGGGCCACTGTTCTACCCACACAGGGTCATCTGATAACCAAGTAATGGACAGTGGAGGTGGCCGCACTTCAGTGGCCCCTAGGATAAATTTCCCAGTCCTCTCCGGTCTCTTCCCCGCCGGGTAACCTATTCTGCTGGATCCACGGGTGATATTCTGCCCTCATGTCTCTTTCCTAGTCCCCTTCCAGGGATCCATCCCATGTCTAGCATTGCATCATTAACAAAGTCATTATTTCCTTTCAAAGTCTGGGTAGTGAGAATAGCCCCCATTTGATGAAGCAAGTCCCTCCCCCAAAGGTTCGTGGGGAGTCCAGTCACTACATAGGGCTGGAAATGGCCACTATGTCCTTCACCATCTCTCCATTTTAAAAAGGAGGCACTTCTTTTTGGTCGGGTCTGTCCTATCCCCTGTAATATGGCCGAGGGACTCTGGAGGGGCCAGGCAGGTGGCCATTGTTTTTCAGAAATGACAGAGACATCCGCCCCCGTATCTAGTATTCCCTTGAAAGCCTTGTCCTGTATCTCAATGGTCAGGTTGGGACGCGAATCCAAATGAGCTACCCAAAAGGCCTGGGGAGTTCCAGTGGAGCCAAAGCTGCCGTCGCCCCGGGACCCACGGAGGGTGTGCCCAGGAATGGAAGCTAAGGGTAGCAGCAGCAATTGAGCTATACGCTCCCCGGGGGGAAGAATAACAATTCCTTGGGTAGCTTCTACTACTATTTTTATTTCTCCCTGATAATCAGCATCAACAACCCCCGTAAGAATCTTCAAGCCCCACTGAGTTGCGCTACCTCGTCCCAACACTAGTCCCACCGTCCTCTCTGGCAGGGGTCCAAAAACCCCAGTAGGCAGCATTTGAGGTCCCATTTGGGGAGTTAATACCGCTCGGGAGGTGGAACTGAGGTCCAGTCCTGCGCTTCCTGGTGTTCCCCTGGGGAGTTCCCAGATAGAAAGGGGTTGGTCAGTGGGAGGCGGCGGAGACGCCCACTCCCTGGGGCACTGTTCTGTCCCTGCACTGCTCCGTACACTTTGGCTTCCGGGGCCCGGGGCGGGCCTCTGCTCCCGTTTCCCGACGGTATTGGGTTACCCTGGATGTCAAATTTTGACCTGCACTCACTGCTCCAATGATTTCCTTTATGACATCTAGGACAAATTCTAGGCATCCCTCTGCCAGCACCCTCGTTCCTTTCCGGGCAGTTTCTCTTTATATGTCCCTCTTTCCCACACTTAAAACACCCCTTAGAGCTGGTTCCCCTGTTATCAGATTTTTGCATTCCAGTCTTAAGGGCAGCAGCCAAAACCTGACCAGTAATATGAGGCCCATCTATATCTTTGCATGCTCGAATCATGTCATCTATACTTTTGGCCCGGGAGGACTTAATAGCATTTTGGCAGTAAGTGTTAGCGTTTTCATATGCCAGTTGTCTAATAAGTGGCATAGCCTGTTCCAGATTAGGGAATATTTTTCCAGCAGCCTGCATTAGGCGGGCTATAAAGTCCGAATAAGGTTCAGAGGGTCCTTGAGAGATCTTGTTTTGCTTCAGTCTTAGAAATGGGCAGGGCTTTCCAGGCATGAACTGCAGCTGAGGCTATTTGAGCATAAACACCTGGGTCGTAATTAATTTGTTGGCCTATGGTGGCATACTGCCCAGTTCCTGTCAACATTTCAGCATTTCGCCGTTGATGGCCCGCATGCAGGTTAATCTGAGCCAGCTCGCGGCACCTTTCATGATATTCACTTTTCCACAATAAGAAATCCCCTCCAGATAACACAGCCCTGCAAAGTTGCTGCCAATCATTGGGTATCAGTTGACTGGCTGAGAAGGACTAGAAGAGGGTCAATGTGAAAGGGGCATGAGGTCCATAATTAATGACCGCCTCCTTAAGCTGTTTTATGTCCTTGAAGGCTAGGGGGACATGGGCTCTGGCCGGCTGTCCATCAGCATCGGCGTTTTCAATCATTGGAAAAACCTGAGCCGCTCTAGAACCCCAGTGGACCCCCGCCCATCTAGTAGGGGCGTCCTCATTCCAATCAGGATTATAGGGAGGAGGTGCGGCAATTGAGGGGGCCCTAGGCACCCTCACATTTGCCCTTTTAAGGCGATGTTCTAGTTCCTCTATCTCCCTTTCTAATCCCTCCTCTTCCTCAGAGAGAGAACTGAGGTCCTCAGGATCCTTTTTGGGCTTAGAAATCTGGAGGCGTTTCCTACCCCCTGAGCCCGAGTCCTCAAGAGGACCCTCATCCTTTAAGGATTCTGCCATTTGCTCTTCCTGCACCTGATTAAGGGCCTGTTCACATTCAGCAAGCTGATCCTTGATCTTTACTTTATCTGTTAATAAAGCATCCTTTACCAACCTCCATAAGGAAAAGGTGGCAACTGGGACACTGTCCGAGCCCCGGTCCCTCAATAATTTCTGAAGGTCATGCCTCACCAGGTCCCAGTCACTATTATTAAGAAATCCTCCTGTCAGAAACCAAGGACAAGCCTGGGCAATAATTTCAACGAATTCGGTTGCAGTCTTAGTTTTTATTCCTGTTCCTTGTGTATTTAACAGCTCTTTCAGTTCGTTGGCCAGACGAACCTTCGCTGTTGAGTTACCCATGGTACGTACCCTGTCTCTTTAAAATATCTTTAAACCAATCCTCCCCCTTCTTTCTTAGAAGGTGAGCCCCATCCGCTTACCCCTGCTTTCCGGATCTCGGTGAGAACCTCCAATTGCCGCGTCCAGCCAAGGGAGCCGAGTCCGGCGAGGGACGGCGAGGTTAAAAGACACACAGGACACCAAGGTTCTTCATCCAGGAGTCAATAATAATCTTTATTGCTAACACACCTTTTTTTATACCCCAAGCAGCAGAAGTGGAAAACTACCCAAAAGCAGGAGGGAGGGGGGAGAAATTTAGTTTTAACATCTATTATTGTCAGGTACCGAAACCTCCCTTAACAATAAGTCCATCAGACCAGAAAAGGTCAAGGCATTCCCGTGGGATACATATGTCTCAGATGGATAAGCAGGAACAGAAAAACCGCAAGTTCGCCATGGCCTTGTGAGCTGGCCACACTGGCATGCAGAACAAACTAGTGGAGGTAGGGGCTCCAGGGGCCAAGGTGGACCTGCTGCCAACATGTAGCTACTGGTTCCTCCAGCTCTACAGCCTGCAGAAGGCCAATTGGGGATTATCCAGGTTCTGATCAAGTAAGCCAATCTAATCAATCTCCTTTTTATAATCATACTTCCTGTTGATTCTGTTCCTCTAGAGAACCCTGACTACTACACCTTCCTGGTCACTGTTTCTGCTTCATCCCATAAATTTTGATATAGTGTGTTCCCATCGTTTTTAGTTATCTATGTATTTTTTTTCCCTTGTGCTTTTTTGCTTGATCAGAATTTTTTTTTTCTTTCTACAAATTTGTGAATTTTCACTTCCCTTTTTATTACAGATTTCTAGCTTCATCCTATTGGGTATTTATAAGATACTGACAGTTGTCTTTAAATTATTTTTTACAAAGTCTCCATAATATGCCATAAATATCTTTCATGAGGAATTGTGGCCTAATTTATTCCAACAAGCCCCAGCCCTCCTATAATCATACTGGGAATTTGTTTCTCAAGTTCTGAATTGAATGGAGTGGAGTTTGAGGTGAGAGATCAATGAAAATAAAGCACCAGATCTGAAACCAGAAACTTATTTCCCATTTTTAAATTGCTTTTTGGAAGTATTCCTAGTCAAAAGTATTCTACCATGCAGACCAGAGTTCAGGAAGGAAAAGGGTTGCAAACACACCATGTTGTGATTCTCTAGGTATTTTGCTGACAACCCCGCGAAAGCCAGAAGAAAAATCTATTTTTCAGTGACTTGTATGAAGCAAGACTGCCTTCCAATTCCAGAGACTAACAGATGATTGGTTTTCCTTGTTGTTGCTAATCTCCTTAATTGAGTTTTGAAATGGAATTTCCTTTCAGGATTAAAGCAAACACCACCCAGGTTTCCTGTAGGTGGTTAGAAACTCCCCGGAGGCCAGAGAAGTTTCAGAACACCAAATCTGCTGCCTGCTGAGTCCCATATACTTGTGGTACCTGGTGTGAGGCCCACAATGCCACGGAGCAGCATTTTCCCTGCTGTGTGCCACAGGCTTGGCATACTGCAGACCAGGCTCTAGGGTTCCAGAGACCTCCAACCCTGAGCTCAATATATCCTGGGCCCCAGCTGCTGCCCTTCTACAATTGCACCGTGACCTGCATTCTATACCCCAAGGGCCTCTTCTCTGGCATTGGTCATGGAAAGATGACTTTCCCTGAGCACAGGGCACCTTGCATCAGGACACAGAGCCTCCTGTCCTGGACCAGGTGTCTTCGAAGCCGCAGGCAGGCACCTCCAGGAAAGTCAGGGGTCTTGAAGATGCCCTGCCATCGACCACCTGCTGGGGCTCCCTTGTGTTCCAGGTGCTCAGGTGAAGGAGGTCTAGAGACCAAGACCTCTGGTGGTGACCCTTGTAAGAGCCCTCTTCCCCCTGCCCCCACCAGCAGCCAGAAGAAAAACCAAGGCTACTGGGAATGGATCTGGGCCCTCTGTGCAAGACTCCCTGAGGCTGCTTGAGTCTGTAACCTTTGGGAGCCAGGAGCACTGAGATTTCCCCTGCAACCATGTTTGGAGGTGTTTTGGAAGGGATCACCTAGAAGTAAAGCTTGGTTTGCTAGTCCACCATGGAGGCTTCAGAACTCTTGTGCACTTTTCTTCAGCTTCCTCAATAAAATTGTGCCAAAATGTGAAATTCTTGGGTGTAGTGTACTTCTGCTGGGGATGTTGGGGAAAGAGGAGGCTCAGACCATTGGGTGGTTAGAGACTACATCCATATCTAAGTGAGTCAAATCTGAATCTAAGGGAGCCCTCCCTCATTGTTCTTTCTCTGCATATTGGCAGCTTGGGTTAGTGGTCTCCAGGGAAGAGGTGGGTATCCAGAGCACTGGTGTATTGGGTGTTCTACATGCACCGCATCTCCAAGCAGATACACAGCAGCCTTGAGAACCCAGATGGGAAATGATCTTCTGTGCTACCCTGTCACCAGTTTCCCCCAAGGCTGTTTCAGGGGTGCCCTGTCACCTTGCAGTTGACTGACACCTCTGCCTATCTTACATTCAAACCCACCTACAACCTTCTGCTTAAAGAGATTCACAGTCTGACCAGTCATTTAGGATTCAAAGGAGTTAAGAAGCCAGAGTAGATAATCAAGTCCAGCCAGAGAAGATGGCAAGCCTCCCAGTCTGGGTCACGGCTGCCACTACACACTTGACTGCACTTACTGCGAGACCTCTTAAGAGACCCCAGAAGCTAAACCTTCAAACTCTGGGCCTTGGTATGCACCCACTGGCATAGATCCTCCAAAAGACTCCACCCAGAGTATTTTGCTGCCAGGGCCCCTCCAAGGAACTCTACTAAAGATGGCCTTCATGGACCCTACTTTTCCTAGCATTTTTAAAATTTGAAATTGAAATCATAGGGCTTTGGGTTTTGACAACCTTACAAAACATATCTCCAGTAATTTTTAGTTTTTGTTTTGAGACATGATCTAATGAAGTTGCTGAATTGTCTCTCTCTCTTTTTTATTTCCCCACACAAGGATTGAACTGAGGGTTACTCAACCACTGAGCCACATATCTAGCCCTATTTTGTATTTTATTTAGAGACAGGGTTTCACTGAATTCTGTAGCACCTCACCTTTGCTGAGGCAGGCTTAGAACTCCCAATCCTTCTTTCTCAGCCTCCCCAGCCACTGGGATTACAGGTGTGTTGTTATGCTCGAATTCGGACCCCCAAAAGACCACCAGAGACCCAAGATAGATGTAAGCAGCAAAGAGGTGTTTATTGTGAGCTAGCTCGGTCCTCCACACACACACAGCAACAGGTGGCGCTAAGAGGCCCCGAGCCCAGGTTTTGCAGCAGTTTTAACATTCTTTGGAGAAGGCAGGGACCCCCACATACATCATAGCATCTCCTAGCAAATCATCACACACCACGGGGAAATCAAATAACAATTCTAAAACATGATTAACACATTCACTGGCAGGAACAAGTTGGGTAGGGGGGATTGGTCACTACAAGAGGGGGATTCATTTAAACTGATTGGTTTAAACCGTGAGGATGTCGCAAGGGGAGTATGTGCCAAACTGCAGGGCTTCTAGTTTAGATACTGGTCACCACACCTAGGTGGAAGCCATCTGGAATTTCAGATATGTGGTTATCTTGGCCTATCTGCTTTTGGCTTTTGGCTTTTCTGAGAACTGTTTCCACATAGCCTTTCCGTAGTTTTTTTTCCTGACTTTAGGACTACAATAAGTCAGAGGTTAAGTTTCAGAGCAAAATAAGATCCCAAGAAGAATGAAATTGTTTAGGTCTTTCAGTGTGCCACTCTTCCCGCCTTGTCTTGAAGTTGTAATCCTCTTGTGTCAGCCTTCTAGGTCCCTGAGATTACAAACCTGTGCTGTCCTAACTCACATGGCAAGATATATCTTTACAATTAATTTAGTATTCAGAAAGCCAGAGAACTGTTTCTCAGGGATATTATACAAAATATCAAAGTGTAGCTAAATTTTTGCTCCAGTGAAATAACTGAAAAAAAAGTAGTACAGAAAGTAATTGTAATGAATATATAGCAAATAATTCTGGTATGCTAGAATGTGCTAAGATCTTCTAGTATATAATTCTGGAAAGAAAGTGAATTTAATAAGTAGTATTATTTGTAGCATTTATTTGACTAAGAAGGAAAGTGAGGGATGACTTCAAATTGCATCAGAAACCTTATACCCCTTAGTGTGTAAGAGAATGAAGCAGTTTGGTTTTGAATTAACACATGAGATGCTAGTTCCCTAGTTTTTAAGTCCAAGTATAAAATGTTGATCCCTTGGATTGACATTTACCTTTATATTGTTCTTAGTATTTGTCTCTTGTGTTGAAATTTCACCCTAAGGTCTTTGCATGTAGTCTTAGTTTGGCATTTTGTTTCAATCCAAAGGACTTTCTTCCTTCCTTACTGGCCTCTCCTTCTCTTTCCTTTCCTCTCTTTCCTTTCTCTCTCTCTCTCTCTCTCTTCATCTTTCTTTCATTCTTTTCAGATACTGCACACAACTTTGACAGATCAAACTCCAGGATGACCACTGTGACTTCTATTGCCAATGCAGCTCCAGACACTTGCTTTTTCCTGGAGCTGTAGTGCCGCAGTCTGGCTGGGCACAAATCACAAGCCACTTGAAGATTCAAGCAGGAACTAACTTTATTTTTAGAACTCACACTGCAGGCCGCCCATGCAAACTCTCCAGGAACTCCCCAAGAGTTCCACCGGAACTTTGGAACCTGAAAGCAATCAACCAGAATTCAACCCACAAGTCCACCCATGCAAACTCTCTAGGAACTCCGCTAGAGCTCAAAAATAGCGGGCACCTGAGGCAGCAGGAACCGCTCCTTCTGGCAAAATGCCCAGGCCATGGCTCTCAACACCTCCCACCTTTTGTTTAATTAAACAACAAGTATGTGGCTTAGGGACCGTGCCTGTCTTAGGTTGTCCAGTACTACATTTGGTCCTTACCCATCATCGGATGAGCTGACCTCAAGGCGTCAGCCTCCTGTCTTAGGTTGGTAGCATTGCAATTGGTTCTTACCCGTCATTTACTACCGGCCCAGCATTTAGCCACACTTGTGGATAGTGGTTTTTACACAAACACCATGAACAACCTGTACAAGCAGAAAGGGGAGGATACAAATGCCATGACACCAAGCCAACTGACGGCCCCTTTTGGAAAAAATTGTACCACCGATGACATCATCAGCAAAGATACTCCGGCACTACTACAATTCACTACACCAACAGATAGTTCACAATGTATACAAGTGATACAGTCCAGGCAAGTTTTGCAAGGAGTTCAAAGCAGAGGAATCCATTAATATGTCCTTTTCCTCCCAAAGTAAATTGACTCCTTGATTGAGCATCACTTATTGAGTTACATTATTCATTGATGCATCAGTTTACACAGTTTGTTATGATAGCTATCATAGAAGCTGTAGTTTGGTTTTATCTTTGTCTTCACCGGCACTGGGATGAAGATAGGAATTATGGCAGTGATGGCTAAAAACAATTATGTAACATTCCAGTAGGCACTAAAAAAAAAAAAAAAAAACGAAACAAAACAATTTTCTAAACAATTTAGTTATCCTGAATAGAATTAGATATAATGAAAAGGAAAGGTGAAAGTAAACAAACAGATCTGTTAACCTCCTTTTTGTTCACATATTAAAACAATCCTCAACAGCTGTTTACCCAATTTAAATTAAACCATTTAAATCATGTGAATACTAATAATAAAATAATAAAATATTTGGATCCATTTTTTATGAGCGCTCCTCATATATGATATATGATATTCGCACATAAAGACATACAATACAAAACAGAAGTGTGCACACATAACATACAACACATAAGACAATAGTAAAGGCCTTGTAGCTTTACACAGGTAAAATCTCCATTGCAATGTTTAAAAACTCCACAGTCAAAAAATAAAACTGATCAGAAAAATATTAACCTAGGTCTGTATGAGCTCAAAAAATAAAATAGAACTTTATTATGTGGGAAAAGGCAATAATAAAATAGATATTGAAAAACACATCCTGGTTACCACCTGGGTTTGACTCTTATTTGGATATCCCATCCTTTTTCCTGTAACTTGCATATGGGTCTGAAGGTATTCCCATAAGCAAGCCTCAAGGTTTTTTACATTTGAAATAGGCCTTAATGGTGTTCATTATTCATTAGCCTCCAGGTGTGGGAGAACCACTGTTGCAGATGTAAGAATAGCCAAGCTGGAGCTCTGGATATCAGCTGTTATGGATTTGAGTCAAATCATCTTCTTTTTGGTCTGTAGAAATCGCTTTGGTTAGTCTCACTGGAATCCAAATCGGCTGCTCTTCTCCCTGTGGAAACACACAAACAGAACTCCAACTCCAGAAAATCACTGGGTCAGGACCTTTCCATTGTCCTGTTAGAATATCCTTCCAAAGTATCTTAGACTTATGTACATTTTCTGGACATACATGCCTTTCCACAGCACTAAGCCCTGATGAACCCAAATTTTAAAAGTTTAGAGTAAAAAGGGTTATTTTAAGTTTATCTTTGGGGAATATATATCCCTTTCCAATTCCCTCTTTTTGCTTTAATAAGTACATTTTAATAGTTTGATGAGCTCTTTCAACTATGCCTTGTCCCTGTGGATTGTATGGAATTCTTGTTATGTGAGTAATGCCAAATAATGAGCAAAATTGTTTTAAAAAGGTGGAAGTATAACGAGGACCATTATCTGTTTTTAACTGTTTTGGAATGCCCACAGTGGCAAAATTTTGTAAGCAATGAGCTATAATATCTTTAGTTTTTTCTCCGGCATGAAGGGAGCCCATCAAAAATCCGGAAGAAGTATCAACTGTAACATGCAAATATTTTAATTTTCCAAATTCTGGCAAGTGTGTGATGTCCATCTGCCAAATATGGTTAGGTATCAGTCCTCTAGGATTGACTCCAAGATTAACTTGTGGTAAAAAGGTCATACAATTTTGACATTGTTGTATTATTTGTCTAGCTTGTTCCTTAGTTATTTTAAAACACTTTTGTAAAGTATTAGCATCGACATGGAACCTTTTATGAAAATTTGTAGCTTCTTCTAGTGTAGAGAAAATATGTATGTCATGTGTAGTTTTATCTGCTAAATCATTGCCCAAACTAAAGGCTCCAGGCAATCCTGTATGTGCTCTGATATGTCCTATAAATAATGGATCTTTTCTGTCCCAGATTAGACTTTTATAGTGGAAAGCAGAGAGAAAATGGTAGAGGAAGGGGAAATCCTACCAGCATCTTCAAGGGATACTATAGCATTAACTATGTACTGACTATCAGAAAATAAATTAAATACAGAATCTTTAAACATCACAAAAGCTTGTAATACTGCATTAAGCTCTACCTTTTGAGCTGATTGTTTGGGTACTAAAAATGTAAAAGTTTGAACAGGGGTAACTACTGCTGCTGTACCATTATTTGACCCATCAGTGAATATATTTGGAGCATTCATGATAGGTGTTTTTCTTGTCATTTTTGGAAAAACTACAGGATTTGAAGACCAAAAAGGCAATAAAGGATTAGATGGTAAGTGATTATCAAATGAAACATTAGATTTACACATGATTATTGCCCAAGTATTTAACTCATTAGCTAACTCATCAATTTGATCCATAGTATATGGAGTAACAATTTTATTGGGAGAAATTCCAAACACTCCCTTTGCTGCTTTTATTCCTTTGAGTATTAATTGTCCTACAGCCTCAGGATACCGAGTAAGAATAGTGTTAGGAGAATAAGATAAATGTATCCATAATAATGGACCTTCTTGCCAAAATACTCCTGGAGGAATATTTTTTGTTGGTAGTACAATAAATAATAAAGGCAAACTTATATCAATTCTATCCAAATGCATATTTTCCATATATGTTTCAATAATGTTTAATGCCTTTCTTGCTTCAGGCATTAACATGCGGGGTGAATTTGGATCTGATGGGCCTTTTAGGATATCAAATAAAGGTCCCAACTCTCCTGTTGATATGCTTAGATAAGGCCTTATCCAATTTATGTCTCCTAATAACTTTTGAAAGTCATTAAGTTATTTGAGTTGATCTACTCGTATTTGAATTTTTCATGGACAGATCATGGTTGAGGATAATAGAACTCCTAAATAATTAATTGGAAAATTTAATTGTACTTTATCTATTGCTATCTCTAGATTATATTTTTTAATAAGTTTGTAAGTGTGGCATAACATTCTAGCAATGTGTTTTTATCTTTGTGTGCTAATAGTACATCATCCATATAGTGAAATATTTGTAGTTCAGGATTTTGATTTCTAAGTGGCTGGATTGCTTTGGTAACATAAATTTGACACATATTTCACTGTTAGCCATCTCTTGAGGGAGTACTTTCCATTCATATCTCTGATCAGGACCTTCATGATTTAGTGCAGGGATAGTAAATGCAAAACGTGGACTATCCTCAGGATGAATTGGAATTGAAAAAAACAATCTTTAATATCTATAGCTAAAACATACCAGGTTTTTGGCAAAGCAGACAATTGAGGAATCATCGATTGAGCAGGTCCCATAATAACCATCTCATTATTAATGGCTCTTAAATCTTGTTATAATCTCCATTTACCATATTTCTTTTTAATGACAAAAATGGGAGTATTATAGGGAGATATGTAAGGTTGTATATGTCCCTCGCTAATTGTTGTTTGACCAGGTCATGGGCTGCTTGTATCTTTTCTTTAGTCAGGGGCCACTGAGGAACCCATACTGGTCTTTCTGATTTCCAAGTAATTTTTATTGTCTCAGTGACCCCTTCTGAAAACCCAATCCATGTCTATCTATTCCTTGATCTATTTGGATTGGTGCTGCTATACCTTGTTCTTGTTCTCCTAATCTTTTTTTCTTTCCTAAAACCTTAAACCTAGCCCTAATAGTGGGCGCATTTGGATTGATGTTATTTGTTAATGTCAAGCCTAATTGATCTAGGACATCTCGTCCCCATAAATTTATAGGAAGATGATCCAATACATAGGGCTGTATAGTTCCTTCACATCCTTCAGGATCCTACCAATCTAATACCATTGCACTTCTATGGGGATTAGTTGTCACTCCTAGGCCTCAAAGCATTTAAGTGGCTTGTTGTAATGGCCAATGTTTTGGCCATTCTTGATGAGATATGATGCTAAGTTCTGCACCTGTATCCAGTAGTCCATTAAATTCATGTTCTTGAATATTTAGTTTTAGCATGGGGTGAGAATCTAAATTTAAAGACAGCATAGCCCAATCTACACCTGTGGAGCCTAATCCCCTGGAACCTCTTTCTATAGTACTACTGGAAAATTTATCATGTAGGCTGGGTATTATTAATAACTGTGCTGTTCTATCTCCTGGTGAAATTACTGATATACCCTTTGGAGAACTAGCTATAATTTTTATTTCACCTTCATAATAGGGATCAATTACCCCAGGACTTTTCATAAGTCCTTTTAGAGTAGAAGAACTGCGTCGTAACAATAAGCCTACTCTTCCTTGGGGAAGAGGTCCTTTTACTTCTGTGGGAATGATTTGAACTCCCATCTCTGGAGTTAGTACTGCTCTGGCAGAGGGGCAGATGTCCAACCCTGCGCTCCCTCTGGTTCGTCTGATGAGAGATCTGATTGATAATGTGTCCTGGGCACTACCCTGATGGTGTTGCTTGGTTCCTCCATGGTGTTTCTGGGTTCCTCTTGTGCCCCATATATTTGTGGTCGTGGGCCCCGGAGCATTGAGCCCCCCTGTTTTTTGGCAATGGAGCCCTATGCTTTTCTCCACGATATCATGGGTAAACACCTGGTCCTTGTCCATTTTTTGATAACGGAGTACCTTCTATGGTGATCTGAGAACAGCATTCATTAGCCCAATGTCTCCCTCTATGGCATCATGGGCAAATACCCAGTATTCTACCCCTTTGATACCTAATTTTGTTAAACCCTCCTCCTATGGGGCAATTCCTTTTAAAATGTCCTGTTTGTTCACACTTGTAGCATGTTTTTGGCCTGGCATCTAAAGCCTGTTGTACTGCAGCTGCCAAGACTTGCCCTTGTTCTTTAATGTCTCTACATAATTTAATATATGTGTTTAAATCTCCATGTTTCCATGGTCTAATGACCTCTCTGCACCAACGATTTGCTTGCTCATATGCCAGTTGTTTTATTAATGGCATTGCTTGTTCTGTATCGCCCAAAACTCTGGTAGCTGTTTGAATAAGCCTATCTACAAATTCAGCGTAAGGTTCAATAGCTCCCTGTATTACCTTAGATAATTGACCTTGTAAATCTCCATGTCCTTGTAAAGTCTATTTTCCTGACATGTGCATTTGTGGTCTATTTCTATCTCTTCCTCAGGGGCAAACAACTTCAAACCTTGAGCCAACCATTTTCCCAGTTTGCCTGAGAAAGTTCTAGGGATAGGCAGTTTGAAACCGAAACAAAACAAATCAAACAAGAACACATTGTTTTTTGAAATGGTCACACATTCTGTCCCCTTCCCTCAGGGGTGAGCAATTTCACTTACCTCTGATCTTCAGGCATTCTCACACGGGCTGCCAAATGCCACAGTCTGGCTGGGCACAAATCACGAGCCACTGAAGCAGGAACAAACTTTATTTCTGAACTCCACCAGCACACTCCACACATGCTCCCCGGGAATTCCCCCGAAAGCCACTCGGCTCCTCCAGGAACCAGCAACCAGAAATATCCCTCCTCCAGCACTTCCCCAACCATTGGGAACTCTCTGGGAATCCCTGCGAGAGCTCAAGCGGAACTCAACGGGAACTCCGCCAGAACTCAAAAGTCATCATCTTAATGGCTCACTAGCATCACCTCGCAACCACTACTTCTGGAAAAAATGCCACGCATCATCCCATCTCGGCTGTGCCCTCAACATCTTTGTTGTATTATGTCTCAGGAACTGTTGTTACTTTGCTCATATTTCCTTTTTTCTTTTTCAGCACTGGCGATTGAAGCCAGGTCTCTAGAACAAAGTTACATCCCCAGGCTTTTTATCATTTTGAAACAGGGTCTCCTTCAGTTGCTCACCAAACCACAAGCTTTCATTCCTTCTGTCTCGGCCTCCTAGTTGCTGGGATTACAGGTGTGTGACACAACTATGCTGGACTGACCTATGGTTTCTTAAAATACTAAAACATGATTTTTTAAATTAACAATCTTGTTCTCACTTCACAGATTGAACAATGACCACCAGCTGTGGCTTAGAAAATTTAAATGACACTTCATTCTATTAAAGGTTGAGATAAGAATTTAAATCTGAACCATATTTGTTTATTTGATATTTAAACTCTATAGCTTTCCATCTCCCCCCACCTCTCTCTTCCCCTTAATCCTTATAATTTAGGAATTCATCAGTAGAGTAAGAAAACAGGTAGCTGAGAATTCCAGTCAAGACTGGAGTATTGATCTCCATCTTTTCTCCTAACAGAGTACTCTCTACAGAGGACTTGGTTGTAGCATTACCTATGGTTTCATTTGAAATAATGAATTAAGCCTTTGTAGAAGCAAGGTACATGCCAGGAAGAAGCACTGTGAACATGGGATATCACATACACAAAGGAAACAGAGAGTCTGGCATTTAATAATAAGAAGCCTTTGTGAAATATTTTGACCTTAATCTATTAACAAATGAGAACAATTGAATTTATTATACTTGCATCCAAGATGATTGCTTTTCTTTCTTTCTTTGTTCTTCCTATATATACAGGACAGTATTGTGAAGATGCTTGCTTTTCAACTGAAGTTCATCATACCCAATTATCTGAAGCAGTTTGCCTCCAAGAGTACCATTACCACCCAACATAATGAAATCTACTTTGAGATTGTTGAAGAGTTCAATCAGTAAACACCAAATGCTGAGCAGCCACTTAACCCTTTACCTCTTCTCTCAGCCCTGCCAATGCTTTTTCTGATCTAGAGGCCAAAGTCATGGACCATTCACTCCTGTGTAGAGGAGGCTCTGTATTCTGCAGAGATGACACTAAGATCCCAGTTGCCTTTGACACTGATATCAGAAGATTATGGGCCAAGGGTACTACTGTTCTGTATTCAGCTGAAAGAACCCCTGGTAGGATAGCCTATATTTCCACTGGGAACTCCTCTCCAGGTCATGGGGGGTGCTATATTGTGCCTGCCCTCCACAAAGACACTTGCATACAGCCCACACACCACAGAACCATCACAACTTTGTCCTGCCTCCCTGCCTAGAATTCTATGCCCACTGCACAGAAGAACTCAAATTCAGCCTCAGAAGAGTGCCATGCTGCAAAGCAACCAGGCAGTCACCTGCCTTGGCAGTTTGTCTTGGTCAAATCCATGTAGTTTTGGAGACAGGCTCCCCAGAAACATGCAGACATTTAACCTGGACCATGACCATTGAGTCCTAGGAGTACTGAGTGTTCAGATTGGTAGACTTTATTTCTACTTCTATTCCAGAAAAATGTAAGACATATCACTTACCAAAGTCTTCCTGTTTACTTACTAATAGACTATTGATGTTGTTTTTACAGGCCCTTATAAATATTTGATTCTCTTGCTCAACAGTAGACAGATAAAGAGAGGAGAGAGGATGGAGGAGTGCTGCATGGGGTGGGAGACAGACCTCTGATTCTGAGCTGTGCTGTGGACTTGACATCAGAGTCTTAGAGAAGGTCTGCTTTTGTGGGCAAATGTGTGGAAGGTATCCAGGGAGAGCAATCCAACTTGAGCCCAAAATCTTGGCCTCAAACAAATCTGTCCAAATTTAGGAAAGAATATATGGGATGGCAGGAATTCCTTAGGGGGAAAGTGTATCTCTTTGGATAGTGTTTTTATTCTGCATCTACCTAAGAAAGGAACTGGTGTCTTCAGTTTCCAAAACCTCCAAACAGATGTCCTTGCCCAGCAGAGCCTCTTCCAGACACTGGCCACTGTCAGACTGGTGTCACACAGATCCAGTTTAATACCCACCAGGGAGAGTAGGTCCTGGAAGGCAGAATGTTTGCCTCTGGTCCCAGGATACCTGTGGTAATGCAGTTAACATATACAGAAATGTACAAATATCTCTATTTAAACAATGTATTTCTTTTTTAGAAAAAATTTTTATAGTTGAGATGGACAGCATGCCTTTATTTATTTATTTTTGTGTGGTGCTGAGGATTGAACCCAGTTCCTCACAGGTGCTAGGCAAGTGCTCTGTTACTGAGCTAAGCTCCAGCCCTAAATTGTGTATTTCTTGGTGGAAAGTCTTATACAAAAGAAAAACTGTAAAATATCAAGATGAATTTTTTTTTAATTTTTTTAATTGTTTTTATTGGTTATTCAAAACATTACAAAATTTTTCTTTTACCTGTATGTTTGCTCAAATAAAAATTATGTGAAACTAACCTGATAAAGATATCCTAAAAGAAAAAAAAAAAAGATTTTAAATACTTTTTATGGAGAATACATATTTTTAAATATTATTTTTAAGTTGTATATGGATATGGATATAACGCCTTTGTTTATTTCTCTTATATGGTGCTGAGGATCAAACCCAGGGCCCACATGTTAGGTGAGCTCTGTACCACTGAGTCACAACCCTAGCCCAAGAGGAAATGTATTACTTATGGATAAAACCTAAGTCCATTTTTTTCTGGGGTTGTTAAAATTAAAAGACATTATAATAGTAAAGGCACTATTGTTTTCCTTCTGTCTTTAGGAACAGATACTGAACACACACAGTTTAAGCACAAGGGAGAAAGATAACTAATAATCTAATCAAAAAGCAAAGGCAAATTTCAGACTGAACAGAGAATGTCTCTCAAAATCACAGAGAACTGGCCCATAGAGAGGGACTTTCAGAAATTAGAGAAGACCAGAGCAGGCAGCCATCAGCACCAGAGCAAACCTCTCCAGAGCCACAAAACCCCTGGCAAATGTCAGAATCCTGGGTCATTCCAAGTGTTTGTGGGGAATGTGTGCATGCAGTAGTACACACCATTATTGTTAGAAAGTAAATGCTGTGTTCACCCTAAAGATCAATGTGGCAATGCTCAATAAAACTCAGGTTATACTCTTTTGTAGGCACAATTGTATTTATGGGCACCTGCCCTAGAGAAATTCTCCCACGGGTTCATAGGGAAAATTATGTGTAATGATGGAGGATAGCAGCAATATGAATGTCCACTGCAGGACACTGGAGATTTAGGGTGTGCTAAGGCACATCAGAGATACCATGTCAGAGTTTGAAGCAGCAGATGAAATGCACATAAAAAGATCTTAGTGTTATGCTTGAATTTGGGACCCACAAAAGACCACCAGAGACCCAGATCCATGTAAGCAGCGAAGAGGTGTTTATTGCGAGCTAGCTCGGTCCTCCGCACTCACACAGCAACTGGTGATGCTGAGAGGCCCAGAGCCAGAGTTTGCAGCAGTTTTATACATTCTTTAAGGAAGGCAGGGACTTCACATACATCATAGCATCTCTTAACAAATCATCACACATCGCAGGAAAATCATAAAACAACTCTAAAACATGATTAGTACATTCACTGGCAGGAATAATTGGGGAGGGGTGATTGGTTAGTACAAGAGGGGTTTTTTTTGAACTGATTGGTTTAAGCCAAGAGGGGAGTAATGCTGAACTACATGGTTTCCTAATGTGTTATCAACTACTGGGAGGGTCATCTGGCATCCCAGGTATTTTCCCAGTCTCATGCTGATTGGTGGCTTCTAGGGGGTTGCTATGGGTCCCCATCTAGCCTGACTTGAGTCAGGGAGACCTGGTGCAGCAGATCTCTCCTGTTATTTGTAGATAAACAACTCAGCAGGGTGGGTATGTGCCTAGGAGTGCTCTGTGGGTCTTCCCAAGGACAAAGGTCATGCCCCTTCCTTGGACAGGCTTTGCTCTGAGGTACAGGCTGGTTTTTCATTAATAACTTGCAAATGGGGTCTTTAAGTGCAGGTTAGTATAGAGTGATTGCCTGGCATGCATGAGGCCCTGGGGTCAATACCCAATACTAAAAAAAAAAAAAAGCAGCAAATGTTAAAATTCCTTCTAAATAAAATTAGGTATGTCCCCTGAAACTTTTTACATCAATTGAAGAATGAATCACTCCTCCTCCTCCTAAAACTTGTCCAAGGTGATCTGTGAAAATGATTCACTAATGTCTTGATATATAAAACCCCCCAAAATCTTGCAAATCAAGATTTCAACTGTTTGTATTCACTTTTAAAATAAAAAGAAACTGTCAAGGCCATCTAGGATATGCATATTCCAAGGGCCACCAACTATCTGAAAAATGTCACCTTAGAGAAGAAATGTGGCAGGGGCATAGTGGTTTGTGCTTATAATCCCAGCAGCTTCAGAGACTGAGACAGGAGGATCCCAAATTCCAGGTCACCCTCAGTAATCTAGTGGGCCTTGTTAGAGCAGATGAGGAGGGCAGCGGCCAAAGGAGGCAGATTTAAAAAGGACTATGAGCGAGGCTTTATTGACATATCACTCCCAGGCAGAACTCATCAGACCGACAGAATAGACAGGAGAAGGGTCTGAGGAGAAACCACATGGGAGCTCCACTGGACTGGGATTTTGGTGGGGTTTACAGCAGGAAGGGAAGGGCTTGGGACAGGAAAATGTGTTTTTAGGGTTCCTTGTCCCATTGGAGTTGGTCAGGGGAGTTGGCTGAACTCCAGGATTGGCCAGGTTGTCCTGCTGATTGTCAGGAGATCTGGATGATTGACAGGCGTTTCCACCAGCACCTGATTGATGCCCCCCCCCACCCCGCTGCTTTGTTCTAAGTTGCCACCACTAATCTAATGGGTCTTATGCAACTTAGTGAGATCCTGCTTTGAAATAAATACAACTGTTAAAATGTAGGAGTTGGTAGGTGTGTCTAGGCCAAATAGTGGGACTTACACAGGTTCATAGACCGAAAAAGTGCTGAATTTTAGCAGACATGCTTAAATATGAAGAAAATAATGCTGAACTTGAGGTTTTAGATGTGGATTTTCTGGTCATTGAATGTTTCCAGATGAACAAAGCATTTAAGATACACTGCCACACTTACAGAACTCATGGCCAGATTATCCTGTACATAAACTTCCCCTGCCACATTGAGATATGAGCCTTAATTAAAAAGTACATTTTTTTTCCTAAACCAAAAGAAGAAATGCACTCATGCATGCATAGAAACACACACCTACCAAGAAGAAGAAGAAGAAGGCACAGAGAAAGAAGACAAAGAGGAAGAGGAAGAGAAAGTGGAAGAGATAGAGGAAGAAGAAGGGCAGAAAGAAAGAAAGGAAGGGAAGGAAAGAAATATGTACCTAAGTTGGTGAGGCTGGCCTTGAGCTTTCAATCTTTCTGCTGCAGCCTCCTCAGTCACTCAGATTACAATTATGTGTAGTGATGGGGGATAGCAGCAATATGAATGTCCACTGAAGGACAGTGGAGATGTAGGATGTGCTAAGGCACATCAGAGACTACTATGTCAGAGTTTGAAGCAGCAGATGAAATGTACATAAAAAGATCTTAGTAACTTGCAAATGGGGTCTTTGAGTGCAGGTTAGTGTAGAGTACTTGCCTGGCTTGCTTGAGGCCCTGGGATCAATACCCAATGCTAAAAAAAAAAAAAAAAAAAAAAAAAAAAAAGGAAATGTTAAAATTCCATAACACCTGGAAAAATACACATTTAAATAAAATAGAAATAGGAAGAATTTCAATGAAAATAGGGAGAGTAGATAAAGGGGAGCAACTCAGGATAGAATATGCATATTTACATTAAAAAGTTTAGGCTGCTGAGAAAACACTATGGATAATGTGACATTAATTCCATTCACTTGCCCTTTAGAAAGCAAAATCAGAGGAAATTTAGATATACCTTTTGTGCAGGAAATGTAGACATAGATTAGAAAAATTACAATTCTAAATATCTATAGGACCTTCCTTTCCTCAACACAACCTGCTCCCATACTTAGCTCTGTATGCTCTAAAACTAACTTCTCCATCCAGCTCCAGGATGAATTAGCTTATGGTCTTGAAAGTATGATCCAGCACTATTGAGTCTGGTCTTTAAAACCAGGCAATCCATATGGGGAGAATTAGCTGGGTGCAATGACCCATTTAGGCAATCCCAGCAAATGAAGAGACTGAGGGAAGAAAAACATGTTTGAGGCCATTCTAGGCAACATAGCAAAATCTTGCCTCAAAACACAAAATAAAAAGGGCTGAAGATGAAGCTCAGTGGTAAAGCCAAAGATTCAGTCACCAGCACCACCAGGAAAAATAAATGGGGGTGCATAATTAGACCCAGTAATTATGTGTTTTGGGACTTTTTTTTTTATTCCAGGGATTGAACTTAGCAATACTTGACCACTGGGCCACATCTACAGCCATTTTTTTTTCTTTTATTTAAAGACAGGGTCTCACTGAATTGCTTTGTGCCTTGCCCTTGCTGAAGCTGGCTTTGAACTCAAGATCTTCTTGCCTCAATCTCCAAAACCACTGGGATTACAAGGGTGCACCAAGCCTGGCTAACTTTTCTATGTTTATCTGAAATAGGGAAAGAATATTTACAATAAATTGAAACTAGCAAGAACTAGAACCTTGCTACTATCCCACGGAGATCCACCCACCCTTTCCCTAATTCAATCAAAATCAAGGAATTTCAACAATACCTTCAGGATTGGTATTATTTGCACTTTAATACTGATTCTTCAGTCAATTTGTGATGCAAATGAAGGTCCCTCCCACATGATTAGGTGTGGCTTTTAAGTTCAGTTACAAGACAGCACATATTGAAAAGGTGCAATCCATACCAGACAGAATCTTTTGCTTCTTTTCCTAGACCAGGTATACACCTTGGCCTGGTAGGGAAGCTGAAACTATGGCAGTCTGTCTGTCAACCTCCGGATTGCTGACTCTCAGGAGGGCATGTCCAGAGCCCCACATGACACCAGGCCTGAACCCAGGATAATTTTTCTGCACAGAGCCACCTCTCCTGCCAGAGCCTCCAGAGCTGCAGAGATGTGAATTTTCCAGTAAGCCAACAGCCTCACTGGGCTTACACAGAGCAGGAAGCTGTCTTTGGGAAACTGAGGTTGAGAAACTGATGTGACTCCATTTTTTAAAAACCAGCCTATACCTCAGAGCAGGGCCTGTCCAAAGGGGGCCCAGTGTGACCCTTGTCCTTGGAAAACTCGCTCCTATGCACATAAGCTTCCCTGCTGAGTCATTTATTTGTCTGTACCAGATATCCTTGACTCAGCAAATGCAAGTTCCTGAAAAGACCAAAAGAATGCCTGAGACCTAATTTTGGACCACAGCATCAAGGAGACAGGGAAGATACCTGAAAATACCAGGCCACCCTCCCTGTAGTTTTGGTGATGGATAATGTGATTAGGCAACCCTGCAGTTTAGCATATACACTCTTGCAACCCCTCTCAATGTAAATCAATCAGTTCAATCTATCCACCACTTGAACTAACCAATCATCCTTACCTGACTTGTTCCCACCAATGAATGTGCTAATCAATGTTAAGAGTTGTTGTCTGGGGACTGGGATTGTGGTTCAGTGGTAGAGCACTCCCCTGGCATGGGCAGGATCTGGGTCTGATCCTTAGCACCACATAAAAATAAAGGCATTGTGTTGTGTCCATCTACACCTAAAAAATAAATATTAAAAAAAAAAAAAAGAGTTTTTGTTTGACTTTACCGGGTGTGAAACGATTTGCTGTGTGATGTTGTGCTGCATAGATTATCCCCCCAAACCCTCTAAATCCTCACTAAACTAAGGGCCTGCTGTTTCAGAAACGGTTGTGAGTCCAGGCTCGAGCTTTAAATAAAGACTCTTGTGTGATTGCATCGGATTCGGCTCCTGAAGGTCTATAGGGGTCCCATGAATCTAACATTACAAGGTAGTATACTAACAGAATATGTTGTTACACAGGAGTAGGGAGTTGAGATGAACCAGCACTGAGTTCAACACCCAGCAGCCAATGGCTTAAACCTCTCAGGAGCTCCAATCAGCTCAAGGAGAGGCAAGCACTATGGTCGGTGGGGCCCAAAGGGCCCTGAACCTCCCAGGAGGTGCCAGTGCCTGGGCAATTGGACAGACACACACTCAAGCTGTCTCCTGGAGCCCAGGTCCTCCTGGGAAGCTGCTGAAAACTGAGGCTTACATCACAGAGGAACCTAGAAGGGGAAAAAAACAAACAAACAAACAAAAAAAAACAGCCTTGATAATGTCTAGCAGTACAATGCCCTTCATTCAATGCCCTGGAAGCATCCTGAAAAACCCAGTGGAGACCTTCATACTGACCTTGTGAACTCCTGCACTGGGACTGTGCCCAGCAGGCCTAGGAGCCTTGAAGTCTTGGCTGTGGTGATCATTTCTTATTTTTGTTCTTTCTCTCCCAAATGATTTAAAGGTTTTTGAATAAGAAAAACTCTTTGTGTAATTAATTTGTTAAGGAACTCTTCTTTTAGATTGTCTGAGAATTCTCCTAGTTTCTAATCTGATTGAGTTTTTCATGATGATGAAAGTCATTCCTTTATTCACCTCTTGTCTATTGATTTTTGAGGGAGTGAGTCAGGGTTGGAAGCTGTATAAGTGGGTCTGAGGCAAGAAGAAGAAAATTACCCAAGTCAGAGCTGTGGGCTGAACCCAAGGGCATCTCTGGAGTTATAAGGGTAGTGTGCTAACTGAATGTGTATTTGGGTGGCCACTTGCTGGTATTTCTTCAAAACTGAATGTAACCTTCAGAGGAGGGGAGAGAATCAGCATCAAACAGCATTCTTTAAATGGTCTACAGTTACTTTCTTATTAAATAAGAAAGGACGCCAAAATGAAATCTCTAGTCTTGGGCCTTCTGCCTTGACAATCGTGAATCCAAGAAATCAGCTCTAGGTCAGATATGTCCAGGCAGTTAAAGAATTCTATATAGGTCAGCTGTGTCCAGTGTAAGAGACTTCATAGATTGTACTTCAACATCCACCAAAACTGAAGGCTTGTGGGTGGGGTTGAAGTGGCACCCCCTTTCTCCACAGAAAAGCTCTCTTAACCATGACTGACTTTAGGACTATCAGCAAAAGAGTCTCTGAGAAAGAGTCCAATGTAGATTAACTTCCTATTTTTGTGTTGCCTTGTTTACTTGACCACTGGCAGAGAAGATACCAGCACTCTAGGTGCTGGACACTCCCTTACTAGTTTTTCACAAATATATCCAGTATGGTACTTGAAGAAATGTGCAAACAAGGCCTCTGGCCTTGATCTGGGATTCACAGAGATGTCTACATTTTTAAGATAAGAGAAGTTACAAATGGGCTCTATAGTAATGGCTGGCAGGGGGAGAATAGAAAGGGGAGAAGAAGCTCTCCCCTTCTCAGGTGTTGTCCTTGAAGAGTTAACTTGCCCAGAAGAGTGGAATAAAAAGCTGCTTTTATGTGAACTTCTGCAGACTGTGAACTTCTGAGCCCCTCCCTTTCATGCTGAGTATAAAACTCTGAAACTCCCTGAACTCAGGGTTCAGGGGATTGATTGATTACAGCAAAGGCTGTGCCCTCTGAACCTGGCTGCAGCCAAATAAAACTGTTTCCTGCTATCTTCAGTGCCTTGCCTCATTTGTCCCTACAACAGGGTCACATGACAAATGTCAGTTTGCTCAGGTGGCTTTAGCAAACTATCAGCAGTGTGCCATGATGTGTACCAGTAGTCCAAGCTACACAGGAGGCTCAGACAGGAGCATTGCTTGAGCTCAGAACTTTGAAGCCACCCTGGGCAACAGAGAAGATCGTGTCTCAAAAAATAAAAAGATAAATTACTATACACTGGGCTGAGCTTCAAGGAAAGTACATTCCTTCATTAGCATGGACATGAACTTTTAAACTTTCCTATTTCCTTGAAATCCAGTAGGTTTTAGATTGAAGGGATTTGGATTTAGAGGGGCTTAGGTGCTAGGTCTTCCTGAACAGTGGGATCAGATCTATTTGCCTTGTTTTCCTCATCAGTTTATTTGAGTGTCAGTAGTCCATGGCATGGAATGGGAGTAGAGGGTCAAATAGAAGTTGGAGTGTTTTTGTGGTTCAGATATACAGACAGGATTCCACTGTGATCATCTTTCTTCTAAAAACCTCAAGTCTAAATCAGCTTTCTTTGCTCAGCAATAAAAGACAATAAAAATCATGGCATTTGCAGGTAAATAGATGGAGTTAGAGAAGATAATGCTAAATGAGATTAGCCAATCTCAAAAAAACCAAATGTCAAATGTTCTCTTTGATATAAGGTGGCTGATTCATAGTGGGATAGGGAGAGGGAGCATGTGAGGAATAGAAGAACTCTAGAAAGGGCAGAGGGGTTGGAAGGGAGAGGAGGGGGCATGGGATTAGAAATTATGGTGGAATGTGATGATCATTATTATCCAAAGTACATGTATGAAGATATGAATTGGTGTGAATATACTTTGTGTACAACCAGAGATATGAAAAATTGTGCTCTATGTGTGTATTTGTTTTAATTTATTTTAAAATTGAAAAACATTAATTCTTATGCATAATATAATATTTGATATGTAATATCAACATATTGTCATAAAACCATAGTGAGAGACTATAATTTTTAAATTAATGTATTGATTGAGTTTTCAGTTGAGGATTGAGTGCCTTAAGGCAAAAGTGTTCCAGGGACCAAGGGTCAGGGTGGGTCTCTGCAAAGGGCAGAGGGCCACAGGTTCTGTTGCAATTCCCCAGCCTCAGGAAGGCTCAGCCTTTGACAAGTAGCACAGGGAGAGAGGCCAAGTGCTTTGGTCTAAGCTAGCAAATGCACCAGGAAGAGAAGGAGGTACCTCCTGATTTGACCTCCACTTAACTGTACTTTGACACCTTTACTTGTCTTAACTAATCTTTATATTATTTAAAAGTTTGTCTTTTAATAATTTTCAATGTCTTTTGCATCCATTTCATAATTTAATAAACTTCTTAATTGAATTATTATTGATATCATTTGCACCATTTTGCAAACTAAAATCTCATTATATTTTTGTAGTTTTTGTGACTTACAAACATCTTGCTAAAAAAGTTATTACTTAAATTTCATTTCACTAGAATAATTTTCAAGAAGACAGAAAAAGGAATGAAAGTGGAAGATATGAGATTAATGGAGAATTGATTTTATAAAAAAAAAAATTCTGATTAAGGTCTTACAAATCCACGAAATTGTGTAGCATCATTACTTTTGTTTAGTGATTTAGAATCTACATGATTCCACATCAACAGGGAGCCATGTTTTCATTACTATAAACATTTACATATATGGAAAAATACTTAATGCTTTCTATCTTTTGGAGTTATAAGGTATTTAATATGTCCTAGAACCTGTATACAATCTATTCCCTTTAGGATTCTAAGGGTTGCCTTCTTTCTAATTATGTGGATCATTTTTATCTTGTACTATGAAAGAACAGTATTTTTTTCCTTAATAGAGTTTCTTGTTTCTGTGAATGAATCTGTGGAATAAATTTCTAAAAGTGAAATTTCTATATCAAAATAGTACATTTAAAACTGTTAGAACACATGGATATGCTGCATGTTAAAGAGTCCTACCAAATTCATTCAACAATAGTATTGAGGAAGGTCTTTCTGCCAATATATATTTTTTTAATTTCTTAGTTATACATGGGCACAATATGTTTATTTTATTTGTTTTTATGTGGTGCTGAGGATCCAGCCCTGTGCTTCACATGTGCAAGGCAAGCCCTCTGACACTGAGCCACAACCCCAGCCCTTTGCCAACATTTTAAGAACATGGGATATAATCAAAATTTCTTCTTTTTTATTTAGCAGGAAGCAGATCCAGGGACTCATTCATGCTAGGCAAGTACTCCACTACTGACCTACATCCATAGACCCTGTAATAAAAGTTCTGAACACTTTTTAATATGCCATTTAAATGTGTATTTCTTTTAATTTGTGTCTAATATTATCGAAGCCATGATTATCTTTTCTACTACATAAGCGTTTAGTATTGTGTATTTATCTGTGGGAATTTGAAAAGAGTTCCATAATTTATAATGACTTTTCTAATTGATTTTGGGTGAATGACATTGATAATATCTGTCAATAATTCATACTTTCAAAAGTTTACAGCATCCCATCTTATGTACTTTGTTTCCTCTTTGCTTCATTCACATCCGAGATATATATATATATATATATATATATATATATATATATATAGTCCCAAATACTCATCCCAATCTGTTCTCTTGCTGAATCTTCAATTATGATTTCAAATCTTTGACCTCATAACATCTCTTTATAGCTCCACTTAGCACCATGACAGTCAAGAACTCTGGATACCCAGTGTAATCTGAACTCTCCTTTCGAGATTCCAGATTCACCCTGCCCCCCAAGCATCATTACTTTTCTGCTTCAGGAGAAACACTCATGTAGTTTTAAGGCAAGAACATATCAGCAGTAAGAATTAGATGAAATTTGGTGGAGGGAGGACATCACTGAGTATAACTCTAGAGTGCCAGAAGAAAAGATTCAGGAAGAAGAAACTACCTAGAGTTCCAGGAAAAAGCAAGTGTCTGGAGCTGCATTGGCAATAGAAGTCACAGTGGTCATCCTGGAGCTTGGGATACATCAAATTGTGTGCAGTATCTGAAAAACAAACAGAGAGGGAGAGAGAGAGAGAGAGAGGGAGAGAGAGAGAGAGAGAAAGAGAGAGAGAGAGAGAGAGAGAGAGAGAGAGAGAGAGAGAGAGAGAGAAAAGAAAGAGTGGGAGGGAGAGATAGGGAAGGAAAGAGAAGTAGGAGGAAGGAAAAAAAAAGAAAGGAAAGAGAAGGAGGCAGAAAGGAAGCACTGTGGTCTGAAACAAGAATGCCAAACTGCATGCAAAAACAAACAAACAAACAACTGAGGGTGAAATTTTAACCCAGGAGACCAATACCAAGAACAAATACAACCATAAATGTCATTCCAAGGGATTGACCTTTTATACTTGGACTTAAAAACTTAGGGAACTGCCATCTCATGTGTTCACTAGAAAACTAAACTGCTTCATTCTCTTATACACTACAAGGTGTAAAGTTTCTGATGCAATTTGAAGTCATCCCTCACTTTTCTTCTAAGTCAAATAGATGCTATAAATACAGAACTTATTGAATCTACTTTCTTCCCAGAATTATATACTGGAAGACCTTAGCACATTCTAGCATATCAGAATTAAATTATTTGCTACATGTTCATTACAATTACTTTATGTACTGTTTTTTTTTTTGTCAGTTATTTCACTGAAGCAAAAATTAAGCTACATTTTGATATTTTGTATAATATCACTGATAAACAGTCCTCTGACACCCTGAATACAAACATTAATTGTAAAGATAAATCCTGCCATGTGGGTCAGGACAGTATAGGCTTGTAAACTCAGTGACCTAGAAGGCTGACACAAGAGGATTACAAATTCAAGACAAGGCGGGCATGGTGACACACACCTGTAACTCTCTCGTGTCTGGGAAGGCTGAGAAAGGAGGATTGGGAGTTCTAAGCCAGCAACAGCAAATGTGAGGTGCTACACAACTCAGTGAAACCCTGTCTCTAAATAAAATATGAAATAGGGCTGGATATCAGTGGTTGAGTACCCTTAAGTTCAATCCTTGTATGAAAAGAAAAAAATTCAAGAGATGATTTAGCAACTTCATTAAATCCAGTCTCAAAATAAGAACTAAAAAGTACTGGAGATACATCTTGTAAGGTTGTCAAAAACCAAAGTCCCATGATTTCAAGTTCAAATTTTAAAAATGCTAGGAAAAGTAAGGTCCAAGAAGGCCTCCCTTGGGGAAGTTCCTTGGACGCCTCCTGGCAGCAAGACCCTCTGGGTGAAGTCTTCTGGAGGATCTATGCTATTCATAGCAAAGCCCAGAGTTTGGAGGTGTATCTGCTAGCGTCTGTTGTAAGGCCTTGCAGTGAGTGCAATCAGGTGTGTAGTAGCAGCTGTGACCCAGACTGGGAAGCTTGCCTGCCCTCCCCTGGCTGGACTTGATCTTCTACTCTGGCTTCTTTACTCTTTTGAATCCTAACTGTCTCGGCAGACTCTGAGTCCCAAGAAGCAGAAGGTTGTAGGTGGGTTTGAAAGGAAGATAGGCAGAGGTGGCATTTAGTCAACTGCAAGGTATTAGGGCATCCAGGAAATAGCCTTAGCTTTGGGGGAAATAGATAGCAGGGTACCACAGGAAGATCATTTCCCATCTGGATTCTCAAGGCTGCTGTGTATCTGCTTGGAGATGCCCTGCTTGTAGAACACCCAATCCACCAGTGCCCTGGCTACCCACCTCTACCGAGAAAATGCTGCCAGTCCACCCTGCTGATAAGCAGAGCAAGAACAATGAGGGAGGGCACCCTTAGATCCAGACTTGACCCCCTTATATCTGGACATGGTCTCTCACCACCCAGCATCCCCAAACAGGAGTACACTACGCCCAAGTGCTGTGTGATCCGGATCCATGGAGGGGGCAGTCAGAGCCACGAAACCCACAGGGTTTTAAAAGTGTTTCACGGTTAAAGTCCTGGTGATCCCAAGAAAGGAAGCCCAGCCTGGGATAAAAAGGCAGAGGTCAGGGCTTAGGATCTGCTTCCATGAGGGGCAGCAGTGCTTGTGGCCCTGGACATCATCTCCACAATCCCAGGCCTCCCTCACACAGCCAGGGAAATGCTTCTCCATAGCTGCAGACTCTCAGAGGAGGAAAAGTCTTCAGAGACCCCTTGCCTGATGATTTCTACTCTTCTGGGCTCCTCTTGACCTGAAGCACAGGTGTGGAAGTTAGTGGAGATAGGATCTCATGAGTACATTCCTGCTGAAGGGTGAATTCAATCATCTTGGAGGTTAGTGTTTGATTGAATTGATTTTGTTGATAGATAGGTTTAAAACAATTTTTAAAAATCCCAAGATACCCATCATTGGTTGCCAGGGCCTATACTTCACTACCCGGTCTGCAAGGAGAGAAAGAGAAAGAAGAGGGAGAAAGAGAGAGAGAGAGAGAGAGAGAGAGAGAGAGAGAGAGAGAGAGAGAGAGAGAGAGAGAGAGAGAGAGATTTTCATTTTCAATGAGTTCACTGCTTAGGGTCAGCAATGTCCCACATTCCTGAATATATTTTGAAATTTTCACTTATAATTAGGAGTTTTCCTAATGAAGGGGATTATGAAAGAAGGTCAGGATATTCCACCCTCAATATATGCCACTTTGGCCTAAGGATTATTTTGAACTAAAGGCAGTTTACCAGAGCCACCACATCTAGTTTATGTGTGAATTTTCTGGACTATGAACATTGACCAATCCAGAAGCAACAAGTGAACCATCCCATTAGTCCCCAAATTTTCCCATTTTGCATTGTAATGCCTCTCTTATCTATAGCCAACGTAAGCTATATTTAAAATAATTTATGCTTTCCTTCCTCACATTTTCATGATAAGAATACTTTTGGCTCTTAGGCCTGGTATACATATTTCCAGCCACATTCTACCCTTGCTGCTGGTAGTTGTGGAACTTACCTTGGGACCTGCCCCTTTTCTGCTTAGCATCTAGCATGGCTCAATGTGGGCAGTGATTTCAGGGAACTCTCAGTTTAAAGGGGTTTTGTTTAATATCACCCTCTATGTACGCATTCCCCTTTCTAGGGGGAATGATGCCTGCATTGACTGTCCTCAGAACATGTTCCTCAGGCAAGTGCACTAAGACTCACACCAAAGTTTGGTGAAAGAAGCAATTCTCACTAGGTTCTTAGTGGTTCACATTAATGTCATAACATTCATGAACTCAAGATACCTTGTGTAATCTGAACTCAACTAGGCCCAGGTTCATGCTGTCCCCATGCACTGCTGCTTTCCTTTCACAGGAGAGACACACAGTTTTAACTGAGCTGCGTGAGCTCCTGGAATCAGTAACTGAATACTGATTATTAGAAACAACAGTAGCCAAAATAAAAGTAGCACCAGGAAGCGGACACTATGTGGAAGGAACAGGAAGAAATCTTCCATAAGTGTATTGGAAGTGCTACTCAAGGAGCTCCTCTTCATTCTGCTAGACTAGAGAATCAGGGTACTTAAAATCCCTCCATCTCTTCTAGAGAGCATCTCAAAGCAAAATCCTTTGAGCTGCAACAAAGATGCAAAACTGACACTAAATGGCCAGGGGGAAGGGTGAATTTTCACTCCAGGAGACCAATGGAAAATGCTCTCTTTTTGGCTGATAGAATAAGGTGACACAGTGGAGTTCTCTATTGAGACAAGAGGCAGCAGGAAGAATTGTGCACTTTCTATCTCAGTGTTACTGACCCTGGGGAATGTTCTCTTTTACTTGCTGCTTATTGGTCGCCATGGTCTTTGTTTTTACCTGAACTACCAGGCCCAGGGGTGATCACTATTACCTCAGTATTGAGCCTCAAATTGACATTTGAAAGAAGGGGGTGGAGATCCTTGCTATGGTTTGAACGTATCCCTGAAAGCTAATTCATAGGAATCTGAATCCCCCGTGCAACAGTATCGGAAGGTGGGGCCTTAAAAACGTGATTAGGCCAGCAGGGCTCTGCCTCCACAAGTGGCTTCAGTGCCCTTTACAAAAGGGCTTTCAGTAGTGGGCCCTCGAACACTTATTCCTGTGCCTTTCCATCATAGGACAAGGTAGCACAAAGTTCCTTGGCAGTCACCTGCACCATGTTCTTTGATCTCCCTGACTCTAGAACCCAGAGAAAATGTGTTTATTTTCTTAATAAATTGCCTGGTTCCTGAGATTCTGTTATAGTGACAGGAACCAAATTAAAACAATTGTTACAATTATGAGTTTTCCTAATGAAGGGGATTATGAAATAAGGTCAGGATATGCCACCCTCAATATATGCCACTTTGGCATAAGGATTATTTTGAACTAAAGGCATTTGAGTTTCTGAAATCTCTTTTTATACCTAAAAGTAGGGCTTTACCAAATACCTTGATCATCATTAGTACTCACCCCAGGCACGATTACATCTCCCTCTGATAAGCGAATTTGCCACCCCACTCAAACAGACATTCTCTACAAACTATCTTAACTCCCTATTAAGATGATTGTAAGTTCTCCAATTTAAGCACTCATTTGGAGTAATTAGTTCTTTCTGTGATGCCTCTGTACACACAAATCTTAAAATTCATACATCTGTTATGCCTTTGGTCCTGTTTAGCTGTTTCCAAATTATTTCACAGTCCCAACCATGGCCATTGAACCTACCAAGGCAGAGGAAAAGCTTTTCTTCATTTTCCTGGAAAGCACGGACATGTATTATTACTATCTCTCTAAGACATTATTGCATAGCTTCTGAGCCATGTCCCCTCGTCCCACAAGGTTCACCTGTGCACATTGCTGTGGTTCCAAACTTCCTTTCTGCATTTTTGCTTCAAATGTTAGAGAACATTCTCTTGTGTGTCACCTTCTTTCAGTCAATAGTATCCTAATTAGTCTTGTTATTGTGCTGCGTATCTTGGTTTGGTGAAACTTTCCTTAATGACATTTTACAGACATATCTCTCTCTGTTTACACTTTGTTTCCTCTTTCCAATGACAAAAAAAGACACTGTGAAAGACTCCACCTCACATGTTTTTCTATGCCCCACAAGTGGCCCTGGTGTGGGGGGGTTAAAAACCATGGCCTGGCACCTATACACCTGACATTGCCAGCCTGCCCAGAATGTAGCCAGTTTCAGGCTGCAAAAGTCTTAAGATCTCCTCCTGAGGAATATGCCCTTCCCATGACCAGTCTCTGGCCATTCTCACAGGCGCACACTACACAGGAATTAAACTAAATTTGAAAGCCTGAAGTAGCTCTGATGGACACTCCTTCAGGGGAGTAACTCCTGCCAAACTCCTCTTTAGATTCCTAAACTGGAGTTGGTCACCCTTACTACTAGGGTTGCTAATTCCAACATTTCTGCTAAAATGCAAGGTGGAGTCTGCAGTCTCTGTGGGGCATCCCATCCCTTCAGGAGGGGAATGGTTGGGGGTTTAGCTCAGTTGTATAGCACTTGCCCAGCATGCCTCAAGTACCTGGGTTCAATCTACAGTACTGCAAAGTATGAATGAATGAATGAATGAATGAATGAAGTAGGCAAGGGGTTTTGTTATGTCAGAAGCGCGGGTTCTTTGCGGAATCCCAGCGCACCATTCTCTCCCGCCCACTTTCTTTTGGTCTCAGCTCAGCTAGTTGTTCTATGCGAGAGTTTTCTCGGTGGCATCGCGGAATACATAACTCTGATGGGTTCTAACGTGCAATTTCTTCGGTTTCTCGGAACAGAGTTCCTTAGTGGCAGCCCGGCTGGCAGGGCCTCGGCGTCTCTTTTCCCGAGCCCTTCGGCTATAGCGGCGCCTGCGCTTTTTGTTTCCCAGCGCAATCTTCCCGGCGCCCTTCTCTCCGCCGCCTTGGGTTTCCTGGTCCTTGGAGTCCCCTTTTGTCCATGGCCAGTTAGGACTTAACACCGGAGGGCGATGGCTTTGTCCCAGCAAGTCTGGAATTGGCCATTTCTTAGCGTTTAATCCAGCCTCCGGTGTTAAGTCCAAAGAACTCGGGTTTAGTAGCAGCGCCTGCCATTTAAGTGGAAGCAAGTTCCGGACTCCTGAGAGCAAACTCCATTTCAGCTTTGTGGGTGATGGTTTTGTCGGGTTCAAACGTGGGTACTGGTGAATGCCATTTTTCTGAAAGGCCAGTTCAGCAATGGCCACTTTAGCACTATCCGCAGTTTCTTTTTCTAACAAGTTTGGTTTTGCAACGGAGAGTTCCAATTTGACTATATTTGGTGTTTGTACCTCCTAGGGAGGTGGCCACCAAAGCCATGTGCCAGTTCCGTTATCTCCATATCCAACCACGGCTTGCAGCTGCCTGGGATTTCTTTTTACTCATGAAACTCAGGGAACACCGGCTATTGGGACTTGTAGGCATCGACGATATCGGTGTCTTTTTAATCTTAGAAAATATTGGTTTAGGCAGAAAACGTCTCTGTTTACATCCCACGGGGATATCACAATCGAAGATCACACTGTGCAACAAACCCTGGTTTGCAGTTTCCTTGTAGGGCTCTCTCTGTTTTGTTCATTTTGAAGAAAATTTTCTGTTGGTAGATTTTGCTGTGCGTTTTGTAGTGTTTTCGTGTTGGCTTTTAATAATTTTATTACTTGTTTGTACTTACCTAAATGTTATGCTTTTCCTAGGGATTCCCTCAGTGTCACGCAGAGCTTTCTGACTCCTGACTTGTTCCTCCAGGAGACCGTGTTACGGTTTAGGTGTGGTGTGCCCCAAAAGCTCATGTGTGAGTCAAGTTTGGAGGAGAAATAATTGAGCTTAATTAGCCTTAATTTAATCGGTGAATGAATCCCTGATGGGATTGCCTGGGTGGTAACTGGAGGTTACCACGGGTGGGGTGTAGCAGGAGGAAGCCATTCCCTGGGGTCGAGACTATGGGGTATATGGCCCTATCTGGCGGGTGAAGTCCCGCCCCTTCCCCCTCCCCCCCTCCCAGCTACCCGACCACCACAAGAGCTGCTTTTGTAACTGTGAGGCCTTGAATAAACTTTTCCTCCTATATAATTGTGCTGGTTGACTCCTTTTAGTCACAGTGGTGAAGAAAGCTGACTAAAACAGTCGGGAAGCTTGGCTGGTGTGCCTCCCAGTTCTGGCTGCCGGCACCGCTTCTCGCCATACAGGGAGCAGGGGTTTCACACAAGCCCTTTGGGGCAGCAGCGCAGAGTGGATTTCCAGGTTGCCGCTCCGCTCCAAGCGCCCCCCAAACCGTGTCTCCCTTAGGAGACCTGGTGTTTCCCTGTGCAGGCGCTTTCTTGGTCCTAGCACCGCTTTTTTCCCAGGGCTACTTTTCATGAGGAGGTGTTCACTGAGAGGGCTGGGCCTCAGTTTTTCCATCACAAGTTGTGTTTTCACCACCTGTGAGTTTTCTTTTTTTTCTTTTTTTTTCTGTTTTATTTTATTTTTTAAATTTTTTATTGTTGGCTGTTCAAAACATTACATAGTTCTTGATATATCATATTTCACAATTTGATTCAAGTGGGTTATGAGCTCCCATTTTTACCCCATATACAGATTGCAGAATCACATCAGTTACACATCCATTGATTTACATATTGCCATACTAGTGTCTGTTGTATTCTGCTGCCTTTCCTATCCTCTACTATCCCCCCTCCCCTCCCCTCCCCTCCCCTCTTCTCTCTCTGCTCCCTCTACTGACATTCGTTTGTCCCCCTTATATTATATTTCCCCTTCCCCTCACTTCCTCTTGTATGTACTTTTGTATAACTCTGAGGGTCTCCTTCCATTTCCATGCATTTTCCCTTCTCTCTCCCTTTCCCTCCCACCTCTCATCCCTGTTTAATGTTAATCTTCTTCTCATGCTCTTAGACCCTACTCTGTTCTTAGTTACTCTCCTTATATCAAAGAAGACATTTGGCATTTGTTTTTTAGGGATTGGCTAGCTTCACTTAGCATAATCTGCTCTAATGCCATCCATTTCCCTGTAAATTCTATGATTTTGTCATTTTTTAATGCAGAGTAATACTCCATTGTGTATAAATGCCACATTTTTTTTATCCATTCATCCATTGAAGGGCATCTAGGTTGGTTCCACAGTCTAGCTATTGTGAATTGTGCTGCTATGAACATCGATGTAGCAGTGTCCCTGTAGCATGCTCTTTTTAGGTCTTTAGGGAATAGACCGAGAAGGGGAATAGCTGGGTCAAATGGTGGCTCCATTCCCAGCTTTCCAAGAAATCTCCATACTGCTTTCCAAATTGGCTGCACCAATTTGCAGTCCCACCAGCAATGTACAAGTGTACCCTTTTCCCCACATCCTCGCCAGCACTTGTTGTTGTTTGACTTCATAATGGCTGCCAATCTAACTGGAGTGAGATGGTATCTTAGGGTGGTTTTGATTTGCATTTCTCTGACTGCTAGAGATGGTGAGCATTTTTTCATGTACTTGTTGATTGATTGTATGTCCTCCTCTGAGAAGTGTCTGTTCAGGTCCTTGGCCCATTTGTTGATTGGGTTGTTTGTTCTCTTATTGTCTAATTTTTTGAGTTCTTTGTATACTCTGGATATTAGGGCTCTATCTGAAGTGTGAGGAGTAAAGATTTGTTCCCAGGATGTAGGCTCTCTATTTACCTCTCTTATTCTATCTTTTGCTGAGAAAAAACTTTTTAGTTTGAGTAAGCCCATTTGTTGATTCTAGTTATTAACTTTTGTGCTATGGGTGTCCTATTGAGGAATTTGGAGCCCGACCCCACAGTATGTAGATCGTAGCCAACTTTTTCTTCTATCAGACGGCGTGTCTCTGATTTGATATCAAGCTCCTTGATCCATTTTGAATTCACTTTTGTGCATGGCGAGAGAAAGGGATTCAGTTTCATTTTGTTGCATATGGATTTCCAGTTTTCCCAGCACAATTTGTTGAATATGCTATCCTTCCTCCATTGCATGCTTTTAGCCCCTTTATCAAATATAAGGTAGTTGTAGTTTTGTGGATTGGTTTCTGTGTCCTCTATTCTGTACCATTGGTCCACCCGCCTGTTTTGGTACCAGTACCATGCTGTTTTTGTTACTATTGCTCTGTAGTATAGTTTGAAGTCTGGTATCGCTATACCGCCTGATTCACCCTTCCTGCTTAGCATTGTTTTTGCTATTCTGGGTCTTTTGTTTTTCCATATGAATTTCATGATTGCTTTCTCTATTTCTACAAGAAATGCCGTTGGGATTTTGATTGGCATTGCATTAAACCTATAGAGAACTTTTGGTAATATCGCCATTTTGATGATGTTAGTTCTGCCTATCCATGAACAGGGTATATTTTTCCATCTTCTAAGATCTTCTTCTATTTCTCTCTTTAGGGTTCTGTAGTTTTCATTGTATAAGTCTTTCACCTCTTTTGTTAGGTTTATTCCCAAGTATTTTATTTTTTTTGAAGATATTGTGAATGGAGTGGTTGTCCTCATTTCCATTTCAGAGGATTTGTCGCTGATATACAGGAATGCCTTTGATTTATGCGTGTTGATTTTATATCCTGCCACTTTGCTGAATTCATTTATTAGCTCTAATAGTTTCTTTGTAGACCCTTTTGGGTCTGCTAGGTATAGAATCATGTCATTTGCAAATAGTGATAATTTAAGTTCTTCTTTTCCTATTTTTATGCCTTTAATTTCTTTCGTCTGTCTAATTGCTCTGGCCAGTGTTTTGAGAACTATGTTGAACAGAAGTGGTGAGAGAGGGCATCCCTGTCTTGTTCCAGATTTTAGAGGGAATGCCTTCAATTTTTCTCCATTCAGAATGATGCTAGCCTGAGGCTTAGCATAGATTGCTTTTACAATATTGAGGAATGTTCCTGTTATCCCTAGTTTTTCTAGAGTTTTGAACATAAAGGGATGCTGTACTTTGTCGAATGCTTTTTCCGCATCTATCGAGATGATCATATGATTCTTATTTTTAAGTCTATTGATGTGGTGAATAACATTTATTGATTTCCGTATATTGAACCAGCCTTGCATCCCAGGGATGAATCCTACTTGATCATGGTGCACAATTTTTTTGATAAGTTTTTGTATCCGAGTGGCCAGAATTTTATTGAGGATTTTTGCATCTAGGTTCATTAGAGATATTGGTCTGTAGTTTTCTTTCTTTGAAGTGTCTTTGTCTGGTTTAGGTATCAGGGTGATGTTGGCCTCGTAGAATGAATTTGGAAGTTCTCCCTCTTTTTCTATTTCCCGAAGTAGCTTGAAAAGTATTGGTATTAGTTCCTCTTTAAGGGTTTTGTAAAACTCTGCTGTATACCCATCCGGTCCTGGGCTTTTCTTAGTTGGTAGTCTTTTGATGGTTTCTTCTATTTCCTCAATTGATATTGGTCTGTTTAGGTTGTCTATATCCTCCTGACTCAATCTGGGCAGATCATATGACTTAAGAAATTTATCTATGCCTTCACTATCTTCTAATTTATTGGAGTATAAGGATTCAAAATAATTTTTGATTATCTTCTGTATTTCTGAAGTGTCTGTTGTGATATTGCCTCTTTCATCCCGTATGTTAGTAATTTGAGTTCTCTCTCTTCTTCTCTTCGCTAGCTTGGCTAAGGGTCTGTCGATTTTGTTTATTTTTTCAAAGAACCAACTTTTAGTTTTGTCAATTTTTTCAATTGTTTCTTTTGTTTCGATTTCATTAATTTCAGCTCTGATTTTAATTATTTCTTGCCTTCTACTTCTTTTGCTGTTGTTTTGCTCTTCTTTTTCTAGGATTTTGAGATGAAGTATGAGATCATTTATTTGTTGGTTTTTTCTTTTTTTAAGGAATGAACTCCAAGCAATGAATTTTTCTCTTAGAACTGCTTTCAATGTGTCCCATAGATTCCGATATGTTGTGTCTGTGTTTTCATTAATCTCTAAGAATTTTTTAATTTCTTCCTTGATGTCTTCTATAACCCATTGATCGTTCAGTAACCTATTGTTCATTCTCCAAGTGATGTATTCTTTTCCCTTCCTTCTTTTATCATTGATTTTTAGTTCCATTCCATTATGATCAGATAGGATGCATGGTATTATCTCTACTCCTTTATATTGTCTAAGAGTTTCCCTGTGACATAATATATGATCTATTTTTGAGAAGGATACATGTGCTGCTGAGAAAAAAGTGTAACTGCTTGATGTTGGGTGGTATATTCTATATATGTCAATTAAGTCTAGGTTATTAATTGTGTTATTGAGTTCTATAGTTTCCTTATTCAACTTTTGTTTGGAAGATCTGTCCAGTGGTGATAGAGGTGTGTTGAAGTCTCCCATGATTATTGTATGGTGGTCTATTAGAGTCTTGAACTTGAGAAGAGTTTGTTTGATGAACATAGCTGCACCATTGTTTGGGGCATATATATTTATGATTGTTATGTCTTGTTGGTGTATGGTTCCCTTGAGCAGTATGTAGTGTCCCTCTTTATCCCTTATGATTAACTTTGGCTTGAAATCTATTTTATTTGATATGAGTATGGATACTCCTGCTTGTTTCCGAAGTCCATATGAGTGATATGATTTTTCCCAACCTTTCACCTTCAGCCTATGTATGTCTTTTCCTATCAAATGCGTCTCCTGTAGGCAGCATATTGTTGGGTCTTGTTTTGTGATCCATTCTACTAGCCTGTGTCTCTTGATTGGTGAGTTTAAGCCATTAACATTTAGGGTTATTATTGAGATATGGGTTGTTCTTCCAGCCATATTTGTTTATTTATGTTACTAAACATGGTTTGTTTTCCTCTTTGATTATTTTCCCCCCTTTACTGTCCTACCTCCCACTGTTGGTTTTCATTGTTATTTTCCATTTCCTCTTCCTGTAATGTTTTGCCAAGGATGTTTTGAAGAGATGGTTTTCTAGCTGCAAATTCTTTTAACTTTTGTTTATCGTGGAAGGTTTTAATTTCATCTTCCATCCTGAAGCTTAATTTCACTGGAAACACAATTCTTGGTTGGAACCCATTTTCTTTCAGTGTTTGAAATATGTTATTCCAGGATCTTCTAGCTTTCAGAGTCTGTGTTGAAAGATCAGCTGTTATCCTGATTGGCTTACCCCTAAATGTGATCTGCTTCCTTTCTCTTGTAGCTTTTAAAATTCTCTCCTTATTCTGTATGTTGGGCATCTTCATTATAATGTGTCTAGGTGTGGGTCTCTTATGATTTTGCACATTCGGCGTCCTGTAGGCTTCTAGGATTTGGAGTTCTGTCTCATTCTTCAAGTCTGGGAAGTTTTCTCGTATTATTTCATTGAATAGATTGCTCATTCCTTTGGTTTGAAACTCTGTCCCTTCCTGTATCCCAATGACTCTTAAATTTGGTCTCTTGATGTTATCCCATATTTCTTGGATGTTCTGCTCATGGTTTCTTAACAGTCTTGCTGAGCTGTCTATGTTCTTTTCAAGTTGAAATACTTTATCTTCATTGTCTGATGTTCTGTCTTCTAAGTGTTCTACTCTGCTGGTAGTATTCTCAATTGAGTTTTTAAGTTGGCTTATTGCTTCCTGCATTTCTAGGATTTCTGTTTGTTTGTTTTTTATGACCTCTATTTCCCTGTATAGTTGATCTTTTGCTTCTTGGATTTGTTTATGTAATTCATTGTTGAAGTGATCTTTCATTGTCTGATTTTGCTGTCTGATGTCTTCCTTGAGACTCCAGATCATCTGAAGCATGTATATCCTGAATTCTTTATCTGACATTCCATCTGCTGCAGCTATTACCTCTTCTAACGTTGAGTTGACCTGCAATGCTTGTGGTCCTTTCTTTCCTTGTCTCTTCATACTGTTCGCGTTCCTTTCTACTTGGTGAAACTGTTGTGCTATTGAATTTTCCCCCTATATATTTATATTGGTCTTGTATAGTTGCAAAGTCTCCCTCGCAGGAGCGGGCGGCGGCTCTGTCCCTCTGCGGGCCGCTAGGCTTGTTCTGTCGGTGGTCACAGTTCTGTCTACTCTCCCTCTGCAGGCCTCTGGGGCTGTACTGCCAATGGGTCGCAGGTGCGCCTACCTTGCAGGCGCGGGGGGGGGCGGCTCTACCCTTCCTCAGGCCACTGGGCCTGTTCTGTCTCTTGGTTGCAGGTCTGGCCTGCTCTGATGGTGGTCACAGTTCCGTCTACCTTGCAGGCGCTGGGGGGAGGGGGCGGCTCTGCCTCTCAGCAGGTCGCTGCTCCTCTTCTGCCGGTGGGTTGCAGGCCCGCCTACCTTGCAGGAGTGATTGGAAGCTCTTTCCCGCCGCAGGACACTGGGCCTTTTCTGTCCGTGGTCACAGTTCCCCTACCTGGCAGACGCGGGGGGTGTGGGGCGGCTCTGCCCCTCAGCAGGCCGCTGGGCCTGCTCCGTGCATGGTCACAGTTCCCTCTACCTTGCCGGCACAGGGGGAGGGGGTGGCTCAGCCTCTCAGCAGGCCGCTGCTCCTCTTCTGCTGGTGGGTCGCAGGCCCGCCTACCTTGCAGGAGTGATTGGAAGCTCTGCCCCGCCGCGGGCCCCTGGGCCTTTTCTGTCCGTGGTCACAGTTCCACCTACCTGGCAGGCACGGGTGGTGGGGGGCAGCTCTGCCCCTCAGCAGGCCGCTGGGCCTGCTCTGTGCGTGGTCACAGTTCCCTCTACTTTGCCGGCGCAGGGGGAGGGGGCGGCTCAGCCTCTCAGCAGGACGCTGCTCCTATTCTGCCGGTGGGTCGCAGGCCCGCCTACCTTGCAGGAGTGATTGGAAGCTCTGTCCCACCGCGGGCCACTGGGCCTTTTCTGTCCGTGGTCACAGTTCCACCTACCTGGCAGGCGCGGGGGGTGGGGGGCGGTTCTGCCCCTCAGCAGGCCGCTGGGCCTGCTCTGTGCGTGGTCACAGTTCCCTCTACCTTGCTGGTGCAGGGGGAGGGGGCAGCTCTGCCTCTCAGCAGGTCGCTGCTCCTCTTCTGCCGGTGGGTCGCAGGCCCACCTACCTTGCAGGAGTGATTGGAAGCTCTGTCCCACCGCGGGCCACTGGGCCTTTTCTGTCGGTGGTCACCTGGCAGGCGCGGGGGGTGGGGGTGGCTCTGCCCCTCAGCAGGCCGCTGGGCCTGCTCTGTGCGTGGTCACAGTTCCCTCTACCTTGCCGGTGCAGGGGGAGGGGGCGGCTCTGTGTCTCAGCAGGTCGCTGCTCCTCTTCTGCCAGTGGGTCGCAGGCCCGCCTACCTTGCACGAGTGATTGGAAGCTCTGTCCCGCCGCGGGCCCCTGGGCCTTTTCTGTCCGTGGTCACAGTTCCACCTACCTGGCAGGCGCGGGGGGTGGGGGGCGGCTCTGCCCCTCAGCAGGCCGCTGGGCCTGCTCTGTGCGTGGTCACAGTTCCCTCTACTTTTCCACCTGTGAGTTTTCGGGCGGGAAGTGTTACCGAACCCCACGAGATCGCCCCCTGGGTGACTGCAAAGCCAATCAGCACAGGCAGAAGGCTGAGGAAAGGTCTACTACTTGTAGTAAGCAAGGGGTGCACTGGGGATGATCCCAAACTGGTGACGGGTGTCCCCCAAACAAGGAAGGGAGGGGGACCACTTACTGGGAAGACCTCACTCACACGTATTCATGCCAGTAAGACTTGCGACAAGTGTGTGTGCGCACGCGGGGGGGGGGGGCAGTTTCCTGCGCATGCTCAGTTGAGATGCTTAGGAAGGCCCAGTCAAAGATCTGGCTGTAAGGTGCTGGGACCCCTCCTAGCCTGAAACTGTGTGCAATTGAGTGAAACCGTCTGGGTGCTAAAACAAGGTAGGTTTGGGGATCAACATGGACTGTAAGCTATAATACCACAACTTGAGCTCCTTTTGCAACTGTTATATTGCAGCAGTTTGAAGTCCATTTCATTATGGCATAAATCACAAATCAGATCAGTAAAATGGACAGTCCTCATTTAAGTAGCCCAGAAAATAAAGGTAATGCCCTAGTGGAGCCAGGAGAATAATCTGGTGAGTCAGTCATTTATTCCCGGTGCTCCTGTGGATATTTGTTAAAGCCTAGATGCCTGTTTTGAATCTTTTCAAGGTGCTTTTGGATTTCACAAGTGTTCATATTAATGCCATGGGAAGTATATTGGCAATAGAAAAATATCCTTCTTGCTTGGCTGGAATATAACCTAAAGGAATTTTGTTATGGCACACTGATTTCCCTACGAATTCTATACCTTTTTGCTGGGCGCAAGGTGGCCCAGGAGGTTTCATTAGTTGTTCTTTTTCAGGGTGAAAGACTTTATCATCACATATAAAAACACTGGCACAAGCTGGCACATACCTGAGCATGTTCAGTTCCAGATCATGCTTCTTCATACCTGTGTTCACAGGTGGCAGAGGGAATCCTCCTGGGTGGAAAATTTTGCATAATAATAAATTTGAAGCCAGTGGCCTCGAGATTCCTGATGAAGGGGTATTTCCAGGCAGCTTGGAAAATGGTAGCCAGGTAGGTGTAGCTGAGCCCTCCTCCTGCATTGCTTGGAACTGCCAATTTTAGTCTCAGGAGTCCCACTCATTCATCCCTGAGGACCAAAGCACCTGAGGTGCCACCTCAGGCTCCTGGGTCTTGTGTAAACTAGGGTCAAGTCATGTGTTGGTGTGGGTCTCCCTCGCTTTGGACAGTCTCTTTTGCTTCCTTAACAACCAGCGAGGAGCCAGCCAACAAGGATTTCTAACAGACCAGTGGTATCCCAAGTTTCTGACTCAGGCATTCCAGGCTGAGAGAGTACAAAGCACACCTGCCCAGGGTCCATCCCATACAGTCCTCACCACCTCTAAGCATCCACCTCTCATGTGCAGACTTCCAGTTTAACAAGGTCCCCCACCAGAACTCTAGCAAAGCTTCTTCAAAGTCCCTGTGTTGAGAGTGATGAAGCAATAATGGATACTTGCCCAGCTTTAAGTAGCTGATCCACTGCAGCTCCCTGGGATGCAAATCGTGACAGTTCTATACTTGTGTATGTGTACTTCTGCTGAATAAAACAGGACAGTGTCCAGTAACCAATCATTCCTATGCACATACATGTAAGCTGGGATTTTAAAAACAATAGCCTCATCTTATCCCCATCAGATTTGGCTACCAAATGAGCTTCACAGTCAAATATATACTTTAAACATTAGGTAAAAATGTTTTTGGATTATTGTATTGCTAATAAACAATCATTGCACTGTATTCCAAATGCTTCCTTGCAAGAGAACCTATGGGAGCTGAGCGCAGTGGTGCACACCTGTAATTCCAGTGGCTCAGGAGGCTGAGGCAGGAGAATCAAGGGTTCAAAGCCAGCCTCAGCAACTTAGCCAGGCACTAAGCAACTCAGTGAGACCCCGTCTCTAAATAACATACAAAAAGTTGGGGGTGGGGGGCTTCTGGGGAAGTGGCTAAGTACCCCTGAGTTCAATCCCCTGTACCAAACAAAAGGCGAGTGCCTACAGGGGCCTGCAATCTCTTGGTGAAAGCAAAGAATATTACATGAATCCTCCACCTTCCAGTGAGAGGTCTTATTGATGTCAATACCAGAAATAGTTGAGGAGGAGAGTGAGAAATAATTTTGAGGAAATAATTCCTTTCCATTGCTTACTGATAATCTTTCCTATCTGTACCTTTGAGAAATAAAGTGCAAAAAAGTAAATTAAAGTCTTTAAATAATGGCATTTCAGTGTCCCCAACATATATCTGTGTCATCACTTCCTAGCCTAGGTCTTCTTTGAACAAACTCACTAAAATATTCCCTGGAATACTGAAAACGCAAAGTTAACCTTCAATGGAGTGCAACAAATGGAGAAAAGTAGTACGTTGCAATTCACAACAGGGATGTATATGGCTCTTCAATAATGGAATCCACATCAACAGAGGTGACAGAGAAGTGTGACTGTGAATGGAGAAGAGGATGTGCTGAGACTGGGGTCTATCTAAATGTCCTGACATTTTGCAGCAGTCCCAAAGGAAGGATCATCATCTCTGTAATTTCTACTTCCTGATATCTTTGATATTTTGCTGATCATCTCTTTTATGTCAGTGTTCTCCTTGCTTCTCAGAATGCAGTGGGTGCTCTCAATTCCATTCCCTATTGATCCTATTGAGAGGTTCTGGCACTTTAGCCAATTAATGGATGTAGGGATTCCAAGCAAGACCCTGTCTCAAAAAATAAAAAAGAGTTGGGGACTGGTAGTAGCTCAGTGTCATAGCATCCCTGATTTCAATCTCCACTATCAGGAGGAGGTGGGGGAAACTGCACTCTTATTACCTGATGGCAGGTTGTCCTGCTTTCAGGCTTGTTATGATTTAGGTATTAGTTGTCCCTCCCCGGAAAAGCTCATGTGTGAAACAATGCAAAAATGTTTGGAGGTGAAATGACTGGGTTATGCAGATCTTAACCTAATCAATGCATCAGTCCTCTGATATTAGCTGTGTGTGTGTGTGTGGGGGGGTAACTATAGGCAGGTAGGGAGTGGATGGAGGAGGTGGGTCCCTGGGAGCTGCCTTTGGTATATATTTTGTCCTTGTTAAATGTAGCTATTTTGTGCTCTCCCTCCCCCCACCCCACCCCTGCTCTTACTCCTTTCTGGTTCTGTTAGAGTCTGTAAACAAGTCGGGATGGCACCTGGCATTTTGCCAGGGGGAGTGGTTTGTGAGGTGGCACCAGCAAGCCATTAAGTGTGGAGATTCCTTATTGGTTGACTGCTGTATCTAGTTTATGTTAAGATAAGCTGTGTGGAATGTATATATACCCCTCCAGTCCTACAATAAACTGGCTCCCACTCCTGCTGTATCAATCTACACAAGTTGTTCCTCACTCCCCGGCTATTTTTCCCAGCCAGCTGGGCTGCGGCAGATGGTGGCCCATACCAGGATCCCTGGGACACTCAGGGGTAAGTGATGAAAAAAAAAAAAAAGCTGCCCATCCATAGATAGGACAGGAGCAAATCTGCTCATCCCTAGGCAGATAGGGCGAGAGGAAAAATGGCCATTTTGAGAAAATGGAGAAGATTGATACAGTATGTTTGTGTCTTGTTTTGTCTCAGTGTATTGTATTGTCTTTTTTTTTTTTTTTAATTTGAGCTTTTTATTTTGTTTCAGATGGCTGGGCAAGGCATCTACATTCTGGAACCTCTTTACAGTCTCTAAACATGTGAAAGGCACTTATACATAAAAAGGCAAGGAGAAAATTGATCACGATTGTCTAACAGGGAACATGAGCCCCAAAATAAATTATCTTACAAAAATATCAAGCTTGCTTTTCCATTTTTCTATTACTCATAAAAATGAAAAAAAAATTACTTTTCACATTAAAAAATCTGTAAGCTGCTATATCAAGTTATGGCTATTATTTTTTACATATTAAGTCCCTCAAATAAATATCTTACACAAATTTAAGTTTAAAAAAATTGGTCAAGTATTTACCCTATATTTCTTTGGCCCACTAACAGACCATTTATTAAACTGACATTAACTGGACTAGAGCTTGTAACTACAAATAGCAATATGCATATCATTGACCCTGAAGGCACACATGTACATATAATGTACTTGTGAAATGACTAACACTGCTGCGTTTACTACTTCCATAAGTAGTTTCACCCTGTACAAAATCCTCTATCCTATCTCTCTCCCTCTCTCTCTTTTTTATTTATTTATTTTTTAATCAATACTAGGGATTGAACCCAGGGCCCTCTACAACTGAGCCACATCCCCAACCCTTTTTATTTTGAAACAGGGTCTCACTAAGTTACTGAGGCTGACTTCAACTTGTGATCCTTCTGCCTCAGCCTCTTGATTTGCTGAAATTACAGGTGTGAACCATTGCACCCTGCATCTTCTATCCTATCTTGAATCAAACTACAAGAACAAAAGACAATACTTGCCTATTACAGACACTGACTCAGGCATCGTAAAAAAAAAAATCATAAAGTTTTTAGACTTAAAGATTAATGAAAATGGGATAAACGCTAACACTGCTTTCAAATTCCTGAACATACAGCACACAGTCAATGCACTCGTGTGGAAAAAACAAGTGAATTAATTTTACAGAACTCTGGCTTCTTATCTGGTCTACTCCTGTTGTTATAAAGTTTTACAATGGTCTTGGATGCTGAAAGAGTTTTAATAAAATGTTACATTAACCAACTTTAAGATGTACAATGGAAGGGTATAGGATTTTTTGTTTTCTTCCCAGACACTTAAAGCTAATTTGATTTTATTGTAATTTTCTATTTTTATTAATAATGTGCTAAAACCAAAATTGACTGAATTATGGTTTTGTCCACACCATTCAACTCTCTTATTGTTAAAAATGTTGTCAGTAGACACATTTCATTTCCAATGGCCTGAAAGATTAATTTAACTTTAAACAACAACAACAAAAGTTAACTAAACTGGGATGAGGCAGATACAGTAAATCAATGCCAAGCATCCAAAACTCTAAAACACTAATACTTTCCATCCAGGATAAAAAAATGAGCATCCAAAGTAAAGAGGACCACAAGACTGATCAAGTAACCAATCAAAAACCACTTCTCTGTTATTTGAGCTAATAGTTACTCGGAGCTTGAAGTTCCCACCTTCATTATTATTGGTAGTTCCTAGAGTCACAACTTCAATGTCAAATGTGACAGTGGATCCAGAGGTAACTGCAGGCAATTGATTAGTCATTTCTTTTCCATTTACAAAAACTGCACCATTGGTACTAATGCATACAGCTTGATCGCGCTGCAGAGAGTCATATCCATTCTGCTTCTCTTCACACACTCCTATACTATCTCTTCTGTCTGGCTGTCCCACAGTTTCAACTCTGAATGTTAATGTCTGCCCACAAATATAGGTTGGAGCGCTGGAGTAGAGAACACCTGAGGATTCAGAATCATTCTGGAGTGCTATATTTCTTCGACTGCTCAGACTGTATTCCTCAAAGCCAGTTGTCCACTCATGAGGCACCAATGTAGAATGACCTATTTGGGGGACGCTCCATGGGCTCCACTCCTGTCAGCCGTCTCCTTGGGTGCAGACTCTGAACTGATAATCAACATTGGGGTCTATGTGCAATACTATGAATTCAGTTTCAGAACCTACATAAACATCTTCAAAATGATTTGAAGAGCATTTACGGAACTGAAGCCTGTAATCTTGGGCTGTGAAGCCGTCATCCACCTTACACCATCATACTATGATGCCTCCAGGTTTCTCTATTAGTTCTTCTATCTGCACTGGTGGGCAAGAGGCTACTGTTCCATGTTTAAAAATGTGATCTTTCACTATGTTAAGAATTGAATCATCCAACTGAGCAGACAAACAAGGCACATCAACCAGTAAAGGCACTTCTGGTAAGCTGTCCAACTGAATGTGTGAGGCCTTTTTGGTAAAGCTCCAAAGTTTCTCATTCTGTTCTTCTATGCCACCAAGAATGGCGATCTCACCTTCTCGAACTAAGTCCTCTGCAGTATTAACTCCATGTTCGATGAGCTTCTGGTAGTCATCTAGTGGTTTAATGGTCTCCTGTTCAATGGTGTCTACCTCTTGCAAAAGGGTCACCAATCGTTCATCGAGTAGCTTCCCAAGAGTTCCCTTTAAATCATTAAAATGCTGTTTGAGGACATCCCTTGTCTGTGATGCACTGTCTTTGATCTGCTGCTGCGCCTCCCGCAGCCCCTGCAGCCGGTGGCCCAGCTCACAACGGTAGCTCTGTGATGCCTCCATGTTCTCACGGGCCTCCTGCAGCAGCAGCTCCAGCTCCAGTTCCATAGTTCCTCTCATCAGGCCGCGCCGCAGGCGGCTGCGGAGCGGGTTCCCTAGTGTGCCTCGCGCCGGCTGGAGGCCCGGGACTTGTATTGTCTTTATGATGAAAATATGAAAGGGGTGTTAAGTAAATTGATAAGGGAAAGAGGCACCCCAGTGGAACCAAGAATAGTTAGGGCATGTGTTGATAAGAGACCAGGAACTCTAGTCAGAAAGAAGAAAGTTCAGAAGAAGAAGGATTATCAGGAAAAATGTTGCAGCAAAAGGCTATTACTGAATACTTTTCCTTATTGGAGGGTGTGTGAATTGGCAGGGCGGCTGCCACATGCTCCAGCCGGTCACGGTGCAGCAAGGACTTTCCAAGCAGCGGCAGCCAGCCCCGCCCCTGCCCGGGGAGTGGGACACCACTGTGAGAGCCCAAATCCAAACCTGACCCAGAGGCACAGTCTCACAGGCTCTTGCTCCCTGTGCCCAGTGGCAGTTTGAGTCCTGGACACTCCCCAGGGCCATCTGGGGCTGCCCGGGTCACTGAAGGCAGAAGAAGGCCAGCGTCCCTGAAGTTTGATTATTTCCAAGGCCAGTACCTACAATGGTTCTCCCACACCTGGAAGCTAATGAGTAATGAGCACTATTAAGGCTTATTTCAAATGTAAAGAACCTTGAGATAATGTACTAAATTGTTCAGAAGGTTGTTTTCTTAGTGCCTGCTGGAATACTACAGGATTTTCTTTAGCCATCCAGAGTTCCTGCCTTCTTCCCAGTGCTGGTGAGGATGAGGGTGGAAGAATTTCCAGTGTTGCTGAGAACCAGATGAGACTTCTGATCAAGCTAGCTGCCTGCAGAACTTACCTGGACTGTGATTTACGTGGACTGTGAGTTAATCTATTGAGACACTGCTTTACCTGGACTGAGACAACAAACTATAATCTACAACAAATTGTAACTCGGTATCTTTGCTAACGGTGTCATTGCTGGTATAATTTTTCCAAGGGCTTCTTGCATGGAGCCATCAATTGGCTTGGTATTGTGGCATTTTGTATCCTCCCCTTCTGCTTGTAGCAGATTATTTATGGTGTTTGTGTAAAAACCACTATGGTCATTATTTAAATTAAACAAAAGGGGGAAATGTTAGAGTCTGTAAACAAGTCGGGATGGTGCCTGGCATTTTGCTAGGGGGAGTGGTTTGTGAGGTGGCACCAGCAAGCCATTAAGTGTGGAGATTCCTTATTGGTTGACTGCTGTATCTAGTTTATGTTACGATAAGCTGTGTGGAATGTATATATGCCCCTCCGGTCCTACAATAAACTGGCTCCCACTCCTGCTGTATCAATCTACACAAGTTGCTCATCACCACCCCCCCCCCCCCCCCCCCCCCCCAGTTATTTTGCTGCAGCCGACTGCGGCATGGTTCAATGACCTGAGCTGCTTTTCTCAACCACACATGGTGTTCTGCCCCACCTTGGGCACAGAGCAACAGAACAATGGAGTTGGTCACCTGTGGACTGACATCTCTGAAAATGAGAGCCCCCAAATAAATGTTTTCACCTCTAACTGTGACTGTTGCAAACTGAGGCTTCATACGACCAAGAAATCCTTGGTGCGGGTTAGGAGGAAGCTGGCAATGCCTACAGTAATCCACCAATCAGATATTGGGTGCCACTAAGAAGTCTGAGGCACTGCTTGGCTAGTACTGGTTTCCTTCCACTAAGTTCTGATCCAAAAACGCAACCTTGGGAGGCACTTCAAATCTCAAGAATAACTAGCTGGATTTAATTTCTTACTCTTACAAAAAAAAAAAAAATTCTTTCACCAGAACTTGCTCAGAAAAAGAAAATTTCAAAGCACGACTAAGAAATCACAGTCAAGGAATAAACAGGAACATGTTTCACTTAATTCCTTCACATTTAAGGCTACACCCGACCTGTACGAGGTGGAAAATTCTGAGACAAGGCTAAGTCGGACTTCTTCTGCCTACCCGCACTAGCCTGGAGGAAGAAATTTCAGATATGGCCAAACTGAGTCCTAGTACACTTAAGTAATGGTAGCACTTATCCTCAGGGCTAAACCGTGCCTTCCACAGCAAACCTAAGTGCAAAGACTGCTAGACATGCAAATCAGTAAGGAATCTTCCCAAACTGGTGATCTGTGCCTGGTTCTAACACCAGAAATAGTAAGATTGATACCCCCCCCCCCGCAGCGGGACTTTTGACAGAATCAAAATTACCGAGTGTGAAATTCAATGAAACACCATCCTTAAAAAACAAAGGAAGGCGTGAGAATAGAAATAAAATGAACTGGGACTGAAAAAAAAAATGACAAAAATATACAAAATACATAAATACATGTAAGCCAAATCAGTATTTAAAAATGCGTTGAAGCCGGGCATGGTGGCGCATGCCTACTGTAATCTCAGCAACTGGGAAAGCTGGGACAGGAGGATCACAAGTTTGAGGCCAGCCTCAGCAACTTAGTGAGCCCGTTTCCCAAGCAACTGATCGAGAGGATGTCTCAATAAATAAATAAATAAATATTTTAAAAACCACGTTGTAAAAACGAAAGGGATATTGTAAGGGTAAAAGAAATGGAAGTTAAAGTGTAAAAGTTAAAGTGTAAAAGACCAGGCATTGTAAAGTTTCTAAGGTGCAAGGCCTGAGTTAAAATGTAAAGGACTAGGTATTGTTAAGTTCCTATGCTACATGCAAAACCTGAAATTCCTGTAGCTGTTAAGACAATGCTTGGAACCGCCCAGTAAATATTTCCCCTGACGTCCTGGTTGTTTAATAACTTAAGGGCTCTGTGTGGTCTTGCACATAGGCATCGCAGGGCCTAAACCAATCAGTTTGAATGTGTACCCTGATTTAGAACTGACCTATCACCTCCGCCTGACCTGTTCCCGCCAATGTATGTACTAATCAAGTCTAAGAATTGTTGTTTGACTTTCCCGCGGTGTATGGTGATTTGTTAAAGGAGACTGTGATGTATGTAAAGTCCCGCCCTCCCCCAAAAGTGTACTTAAGCATTGCACAACCCCTGCTCGGGGCTCTGGGCTGTTCTCCCTTCTTGAGTGAGCACCGAGCCCCAGCATGCTGGAATCTCAATAAACCCCACTTGCTGTTGCATGAGTCGCGGTCCCTTGGTGGTCTCTTCCTCAGAGGCTTCGCCGGACCCTTACAATATGAAATTAAATGAGAAAAGCCACCGCATATTTATATTGCAAATCGCACTAAGTAACAAAACTTATTGAGTATTAAAGATTAAGAAACCAATTCACTCTTTAAATCTACAAAATTCTGAGAGTGATTCTAAAATCGTACATGTCCTTTCTAAAAGTTGAAATGGATAAAAGCCTAAAATTATGGAAGGGAATGTGTAATAAGACGAATACAAATGTTTGAAACAGAAGAAAACGGCAAGTAATAGGCGACCTGAAACGCTACAGAGAATCATCAGGAGAAAGAGAATTTTTAAAAATTGACAAGGAACAACTAAAGGCAAATCTTAGTGTGTTTTAATTTCCTACGTGAAGCTGTTTTGTGAAGGAGAGTCTTCTCACAGAGTAAGACCAGAGAGGCTCCTTCTCTTGATCTAAGGCTGCCTTGCATCCAGAGAAGGGTGGGCAGCACCCCCATGGCGTTAAGAACACCCGGGAATCCACACCAAGAGGCCTGAGGAAACCAGGTGCGGGTTCCACCAGTTGGAGGAGACAGGTCCGGGGCACTCGGAGAGACACTGGTCCGCAGAGGTCTCGGTGTCCAGCGGCTGGTCACGGGAGTAGGAGGGTGGGAGGCTGCGTCCTTCGCAGTGAAATCTGCTACACCCATGAGTGCGTTAGGCTCTTCCGCAGACTCCATCCCATCTGTCCGAGCCTCCAGTTTCTTGCATCGCAGCTTCCAGACTTTGGTTGGTTCCCAGGAGCTCTGGACTCCCGCGGAATCCGTTTTGCAGGTGGATCCCGCGCCCCCGCCAACAGGACTAGAGAGCCGCTCCCAGTCGAAATCGCAGTTGTCAACGGTGAACTCTCCTTGGACAGGGTAGCAAGGAAGAGGCCAAGGCCCACCGGCTTCTAAGCTCAGCACAGCAGGAGACCGCAGGTCTGGCGCCACCTCCGCGGAATCCCAAGCCTGCTTCATAGTGCCCAGAAAATGCTACTCCATAGCGTGAGCCTCAGAGAAACAGGACAGAAGCCTCTGCGCTGATGGAGAGATCAGGCAGAGCCTCCGCACCATCGCCATCCCGAGTATTTATGGTTTTCCAGGCAGAGGGCGGGGACAAGCCAGCTAAAATGCAGTGATAGCAAACTCCTGGAACTCAGTAGGCGAAAACAATACAATAAAAATTTAGATTGTACATAGAACAGAAATGATTAGACGCGACGGGAAAACGTAGCTGAAGAACAAACCGAAATAAACGGAGCTGAAGGGGAACTGAACCTAAGAGATCCAGAGCCGGCTGTTCCGGCCGGCATCACTGTAGTCTTTGCACAAATCACCTCTTGCCCGTTTATGCGGTATGGAGCCGGCGTTTGCATCCGGCCGCTGTGCAGTATCTGGCTCTCTTAGTACCACAAGAGTGCCCTGTTACTAGCACCAGTTTCCTACCGAGCCATGGCATTTCTCCTAGCTGGGTCTGTGGATGGAGCTGCCACACCCTCTCCCAAAGCTCCTTGCTTCTCTGTGACCGCCGGACTAAACGACTAAACGCTGCCCAAAGAGGCGTTCTTTTGACAACAGCAACGCCCTTTGCCAGACCCTGGCGTCTCCTGCGCTGTTTGGTCCTGGTTCCCTGGCTGATAGGAACAGCGCCTTGGGCCGCAGTGTTGTTTCTCAGGGCGGCAAGGCTAATTGCCAGGAGACCTAGGGGCCAGGCAGCGATCTCCGACACTTGTAGGTTCAGTTCCCATTCAGCTCCGTTTATTTGGGTTTGTTATTAGGCTACAATTTCCTTTGGCATTTAATCCTTTCGGTTTTAGGTAGGAGACTCCACCCACCACATAGCAACGGAAATCCCATAGCCACGCCCCCAGGGAATCCCTTCCTCAGGCCACACCCCACCGGCCTCCAGTTACCAGTCAATCCCGTTAGGGATTCATTCACCCATTAAATCAAGGCTAATTTAGCCCAATCATTTCTCCTCCAAACTTTGCATTGTCTCACACGTGAGCTTTTGGGGCACACCACATCAAAACCGTAACACGGGCTCCTGGAGGAACAAGTCAGAAGGCAGAAAGCTTTCCAGACTGCAGATGGCCTTTGTGGACTATCCAGCTTCTGGTCAAGTAAGCCAATCTAATAAACCCCCTTTTTATAATCATACTTCCTGTTAATTCTGTTCCTCTGAAGAACCCTGACTAATACACCTTCCTGATCACTGTTTCTGCTTCATCTCCCAAATTTTGGTACAATGTGATTTTCATTGTTATTCACATCTATGTATTTTCTACTTGGTCTTGTGCTTTCTTCCTTTTGCTTTCTACAAATTTGTGAATTTTCATTTCCCCTTTTTTGTTATTGATTTCTAGCTTCATCCCATTGGGTGTTTAGAAGGCACTGACAACTATCTTTAAAATATTTTTTTTTTTAATCTCCATTATGGATCATGAATACCTGTCATGGGGGATTATAACCACACCTACTCCAAAGAGTCCCAAGTCCTCCTCTTATATTGGTGACTCATTTTTCAAGATATGAATTGGACAGAATGGGGTATGAGATAATAGATCAATCAGATTCCAGCACAGATCTGAAACCCAAAACTCATTTTCCATTTTTAAATTACTTTTTGGAAGTATTCCTACTCACAAGTATTGTACCATGCAGGCAGAGTTCAGGTAGGAAAAGGGTTACAACCAAACCATGTTGTGAGAATCTAGGTATTGTGCTGATAACCCTGCTAAAGCCAGAAGAAAAATGTCTATTTTTCAGTGACTTGTATGGAGCAAGACTGCCTCCCAATTACACAAACTAACAGATGCTAGGTTTTTTTTTGTTGTTGTTAATCTCATTAACTAAGCTTTGTGATGGTATTTCCTTTTAGGATTGAAGCCAACACTACCCATGCTTCCAGTCTGTAGTTAGAAAGTCCCTGGAGGCCAAAGGGGTTTAAGAATACCCAAACTACTGCCTACTAAGTCCCACATACTTGGTGATGCTTGGTCTGAGGCCCACAAAGCCATGAAGCAATGTTTTCCCTGCTGTGTGCCACAGGCTTGGAATTCTGCAAATCAGGCGCCAGGGTTGAAGAGGCCTGAGCTCAATATATCCTGGTCCCTTGATGCTGTCCTTCTACATCCACTCATCCACTCACCAGATATCTCCTATGACTGCCAAGACTTCCACTGCAACCTGCATTCCACACCCGAGGGCGTGTTTCCTGGCATGGGTTAGGAAAAGGTGATTTTCCCAGAGCACACAGCACCTTGCACAAGGACACAGAGCCTCCTGTCCTGGACTGGGCATCTGCAATCCAGAAGATGCCCCAGGGCCCCCAGAAAAGTTGTGGGTCTTAAAGGTGCCCCTCCATCTGTCACCCATTGTCGTGTTCCTGGTGCACAGGTGAGGGATGTCTGGAGCCAAAGACCATTGGTGGTGGTGACCCTTGTAAGAGGACTCTTCCTCCTGCCCCTGCCAGCTGCCAGGGGACAAGCCAGGGTAGTTGGGAGTGGATTTGGACCTTCTGCACAGGAATCCCCTAGGCTGCTTGAATCTGCCACCCTTGAGACCCAGGAGGGCTGAGAGTTCCCCTGCAACTCTTGTTTAGAGGAATGTTTTGGAAGGGATCACCTACAAAGGAGTGCTTGTGTGTTTGCTAGTCCACCATGGAGGCCTCTCAGCTTTTGTGCATTTCTTTTTGTTTTCTCAATAAAATTGTGCCAAAACGTGAAATTCTTTGTTTTATAGTACTCCTGCTGGGAATGTTGGGGAACAAGGAGACTCAGACTGCTGGTGGTGAGAGACCATGTCCAGATCCAAGAGGGTCAAGATTGGATCTAAGGGAGTCCTCCCTCATTGTTCTTGCTTTGCTTATTGGCAGGATGGCTTGGTGGCTTTTCTGGGTATAGGTGTGGTAGACAGGTAACTAGTATACCAGGGGTTCCACATGCTGTTTCTCCAAGCAGATACACAGGAGACTTGAGCACCCAGCTTGAGAAATTATCTTCCTGTGCCACCCTGTGCTCTGTTTCCTCCAAGTCTATCTCAGGGGTGCTCCTGCCATATTTAAGGATTTAATCTCAGTCGTAGTTATAGATTTGCTCTGGTTTTCTTGTTGATTCAGCCTTGGTAAGCATTGTTAACTTTAGCATTCCTCCAACTTGATAGGCTTAAGAGTTGCCAATGATTAAGAGGCTTCTGGGTGTGTCAATGAGGAGGTGTTTAGGAATTATTGGCATGTGGGATAGCCAACTGAAGTGGAGACCCTCCCTAGTGTGGTCAGCATCATCCAATAGGATGGTGGCTTGGATGGAATAAAAGGGGGAAGAACAAGGAAGCTGCAGCAGATGCAAGTGCAATTCTTCTAGAACAGGTTATTGATTGCTGCTGCCATCACTTGAGGATATCAGACTCTTGCTGTTTCACTTCTCCAAAGTGGACTCTGCCAGTGATTGTCCAGAGAGTTTCTGGAAGTCATTTGTTTCAGACTAGAAGAGCACTATTGATTTCTCTTGTTTCTGGGGCTTCAGCCACTTTTGCAGCTACTGGTTCCTCCAGCTCTACAGCCTGCAGACAGCCAATGGGGACTACTCAGCTTCTGGTCAAGTAAGCCAATCTAATCAATCTCCTTTTTATAATCATACTTCCTGTTGATTCTGTTCCTCTAGAGAACACTGACTAATACACCACCCTTGTCATTATTCCTACTTCATCCCATAAATTCTGGTACAGTGTGTTGTCATTGTTATTTATATCTATGTATTTTCTTATATCCTTTGTGCTTTTTTCTTTGATCAAAAAATTGTTTGAATTGTTTTTTGCTCTCTACCAATTAGTGAATTTTCATTTCCCCTTTTTATTATGTGCCTATTTTCTGTTCTCACGACTAAAAGGCTCATGGGTCACTCCAGGTAAACTGGGCTGACTGGGCTGCATAAAATAACCACACAAGAGACAAATACCTTTTTCACTGGGGTTGCTCTGAGGGCTCCTCTGACCTTAAGGGTCTGCAGGAAGAGAGAGAGAGAGACAAACGCGCTGACCCCTTTTATTGAGGAGAAGCTATTCAAGTGAGGCAAGGGGTCAGGTTTCAGGGGGCTGAGTCTATCTTCATGATGTTCACTGTCAGCAGGTTGACGGACATCTGGGTAGGCCACACCTGAGGGTGCAGTAAGAGAAGGGGACACACACAAGGTACTTCCATGGAAGATTCTATCCTAAACAGGGCAAGGGGTTATATTACAAAGGAACAGGTGAGCGTAGCTCCACCCATGGGGCTGTAGCAAGACACACCCATGCACAAGACACTGTCCCTCGAACCCAAGAAGGGTGGGGAAAGCTCTGCCACATTTCTGTGACTGAACACCTCAGCACCCAGCTGGGGAGTGTGACTCAGTCATGTGCAAGGTTGGTCTCCCACAATTATGGATTTCTAGATTCCTCCTACTGGGTATTTAGAAGGCACTGACAGCTATCTTTAAAATATATTTAAAAAAATTTCCACTATGAATTTTGTGAAGCAGTGTAGGAGGTGGTGGCTGCTGTGGGCTCCGGCCTCGGGGCTCAGGCACTGGAGCAGGGGTGGGGGTGGGGGTGGGGGTGGGTGGGAGTTGGGGGGGTTGGGGTGTAACTCAGGTCTGGGTTCTGGTGCCGCGTGAGTTCTCCCCATCTAAAAGCTGGATTAATTAATTGGTTGCCCACAGGATTGACTTGGCCTCTGCTTCTTGTTAAGAAAATATCTCTCTCTTGTTTTATCAGGTGTGTATGGTTTCAGTGCAGCATGGCTGAGGTCATCCGTTTGCAAGGTCTCCCAATTGTGGCAGGGACCATGGACATTTGCCACTTCTTCTCTGGATTGACCATTCCTGATGGGGGCGTGCATATTGTAGGGGGTGAACTGGATGAGGCTTTCATCGTTTTTGCCACTGATGAAGATGCAAGGCTTGGTATGATGCACACAGGTGGTACAATTAAAGGGTCAAAAGTAACACTATTGTTGAGTAGTAAAACGGAAATGCAGAATATGATTGAACTGAATCATAGGCGGTTTGAAACTGCCAACCTAGATATACCACCAGCAAATGCTAGTAGATCAGGACCACCACCTAGCTCAGGAATGAGTGGCAGGGTAAACTTGCCTACAACAGTACCTAACTTTAATAATCCTTCACCAAGTGTAGTTACTGCTACCACTTCTGTTCATGAAAGCAACAAAAACATATAGACATTTTCCACAGCCAGCATAGGAACTGCTCCTCTAAGTATGGGGGCTTCTTTTGGGAGCCCAACATTCAGCTCAACCATTCCAAGTACAGCCTCTCCAATGAACACAGTCCCACCACCACCTATTCCTCCAATCCCAGCAATGCCATCTTTGCCACCAATGCCATCCATTCCCCCAATACCAGTTCCTCCTCCAGTACCTACATTGCCCCCTTTGCTTCCTGTGCCCCCAATTCCACCAGTCCCTTCTGTGCCACCCATGACCCCACTGCCACCCATGTCAGGCATGCCACCCTTGAATCTGCCACCCATGGCACCTTTACCTGCTGGAATGAATGGCTCTGGAGCACCTATAAATCTGAACAATAACCTGAACCCTATGTTTTTGGGTCCTTTGAATCCTGTTAACCCTATCCAGATGAACTCTCAAAGCAGTGTGAAGCCTCTTCCCATCAACCTTGAAGATCTGTATGTCAGTGTTCATGGAATGCCCTTTTCTGCAATGGAAAATGATGTCAGAGAATTTTTCCATGGGCTTCATGTTGATGTGGTGCATTTGTTGTAAGATCTTGTAGGCCAAAATAATGAGAATGGATTGGTTAAGTTTCTCTCTCCTCAAGATACATTTGAAGCTTTGAAACGAAATAGAATGCTGATGATTCAACGCTATGTGGAAGTTAGCCCTGCCACAGAGAGACAGTGGGTAGCTGCTGGAGGACAAATCACTTTTAAGCAAAGTATGGGACCTTCTGGACAAACCCATCCCCCTCCTCAGACACTGCCCAGGTCAAAATCGCCCAGTGGGCAGAAAAGGTCAAGGTCAAGATCACCACATGAGGCTAGTTTTTGTGTTTACTTGAAAGGGCTGCCATTTGAAGCACAAAACAAACATGTCATTGATTTTTTTAAAAAGTTGGATATTGTGGAAGATAGTATTTATATAGCTTATGGACCCAATGGGAACGCAACTGGTGAAGGCTTCGTAGAGTTTAGGAATGAGGCTGACTATAAGGCTGCTCTGTGTCATCATAAACAATACATGGGCAATCGCTTTATTCAAGTTCATCCAATTACTAAGAAAGGTATGCTAGAAAAGATAGATACAATTCGAAAAAGACTCCAGAACTTCAGCTATGACCAGAGAGAAATGATGTTAAATCAAGAGGGGGATGTCAACTCTGCCAAAGTCTGTGCCCAAATAACAAATATTCCATTCAGCATTACCAAGATGGATGTTCTGCAGTTCCTGGAAAGAATCCCAGTGGATGAAAATGCAGTACATGTTCTTGTTGATAACAATGGGCAAGGTCTAGGACAAGCATTGGTACAGTTTAAAAATGAAGAAGATGCATATAAGTCTGAACACTTACACCGTAAAAAAACTTAATGGGAGAAAAGCATTTGTTCATGTAGTTACCCTAGAAGAAAAGATGGAGATTGAGAAAAATCCCCCTGCCCAAGGAAAAAAGGGCCTAAAGATGCCTGTCCTGGGTAATCCTGCAGTACCAGGAATGCCCAGTGCAGGAATGCCTGCTGCAGGCATGCCCACTGCTGGTATGTCTGCTGTGGGAATACCCTGTGCTGGCATGCCCACTGCGGGCATGCCTTCTGTGGGAATGCCCTCTGCAGGAATGCCTGGTGCTGGCATACCTGGTGCAGGAATGCCCACTGCAGGACTGCTTGGTGCGGACCTGCCTGCTGCGGGAATGCCTGGTGCAGGAATGCCCCGGTGCCAGAGGTGAAGAACATGCTTTCCTGACAGTAGGATCAAAGGAGGCCAACAATGGACCTCCATTCAACTTCCCTGGTAATTCTGGTGGATCAAATGCCCTTGGGCCACCACTGCCTCCTCCAGGATTAGGAGGGGCCTTTGGAGATGCTAGGCCTTGTCAGGGGCTAGAAGGAAATTCTCCTTCAAAGAATAGCCTGACATTTACAAGAAACAGCCCCCTGGGAGACATCCTGCCTGGGAGACATCCTGCAGCTACCTATCTCCCTGGAACATCCTGCGGTTATCAGGATCATCAGACATCTTGCAGCTGGCAGTTTTACCACCCACATCCAGCAATTGATGATTAGAGAGCTTCCCTATCCCCAGCATATTGATTCAAGTAAAAGAGAAGGTCTCTCAAGTTAGTCAGACAGAGGAAAAGATTCAACTAAAAGAGAAGACCTCTCAAGCTAGTCAGACAGAGAAAGAAAGTGTAAAACAGAAAAAGCCATCAGGGGGAAAGTTACAACAGGAGACTGCTACTAACACCTTTCTATCACCAGAGGGTGTAAGTGTCCAACCAACAGCACCACCTCTACAGGAGACTGCTACTAACACCTTTCTATCACCAGAGGACATAAGTGTCCAAATAACAAGGCCACCTCCATATGCTGGGAGGTCCCCAACCCCCGCAGTTGATAGTTGGGATCCTGAGACAAGATCTCAAATATTAACATGCCCTGTATTTGAGGCAGGAGGGCAGCGATTTTACCATGTTTTAAATTTAAAGAAAAAATTATGTAACATTACAGAAGGCACTAAAAGAAAACAATTTTCTTAACAGTTTACATTGTCTTCAAGAGAATTATTAAATATAATGAAAAGGAAAGGTGAAAGTAAACAAACAGATCTTTTAACCTTCTTTTTTGTTTACATATTAAAACAATCCTCAACAGTTGTTTACCCAATTCAAATTAAACCATATAAATCACGTGAAAAAAAAATTGGATCCATTTTATCATGAGCGCTCATCGTATATGATATATGGACATACGTACATTCAAACATATAACACAAAACACAAGTGTGCACACATAATATAATACATACAACACATAACATTATAGTAAAGGCCTTATAACTTTTTACAGGTGAAATCTCCATTGCAATGTTTAAAAACTCTATAGTCAAAAAATAGAACTGATCGGCAAAACATTAACCTAGGTCTGTATGAGCTCAAAAAACAAAATAGAACTTCATGATATGGCAAAGGGCAATAATAAAATAGATATTGAAAAAAGCATCCTGGTTCTGTTGCAGATGTAAGAATAGCCAAACTGGAGTTTTGGATATCAGTTGTTATGGATTTGAGCCAAATCATCTTCTTTTTGGTCTGTAGAAATCGCTTTAGTTAATCTTTCTGGAATCCAAATCGGCTGCTGTTCTCCCTGTGGAAACACATAAACAGACCCCTGACTCCAGACAATCACTGGGTCAGGACTTTGGTTAATCTCTCTGGAATCCAAATCGGCTGCTGTTCTCCTTGTGGAAACACACAAACAGAACTCCGACTCCAGACAATTACTGGGTCAGGACCTTTCCATTGTCCTGTTAGAATATCCTTCCAAAGTACCTTGGGCTTATGCACATTTTTTGAACACATATGCCTTTCCGCAGCACTAAGTCCTGATGAATCCAAATTTTAAAAGTTTAGAGTAAAAAGGGTTATTTTAAGTTTATCTTTGGGGAATATATACCCCTTCCCAATTCCATCTTTTTGCTTTAATAAGTACATTTTAATAGTTTGATGAGCTCTTTCAACTATGCCTTGTCCCTGCGGATTGTATGGAATTCTTGTTATGTGAGTAATGCCAAATAATGAGCAAAATTGTTTAAAAAAGGTGGAAGTATAACGAGGACCATTATCTGTTTTTAACTGCTTTGGAATGCCCACAGTGGCAAAATTTTGTAAGCAATAAGCTATAATATCTTTAGTTTTTTCTCCGGCATGAAGGGAGCCCATCAAAAATCTGGAAGAAGTATCAACTGTAACATGCAAATATTTTAATTTTCCAAATTCTGGCAAGTGTGTGATGTCCATCTGCCAAATATGGTTAGGTATCAGTCCTCTAGGATTGACTCCAAGATTAACTTGTGGTAAAAAGGTCATACAATTTTGACATTGTTTTATTATTTGTCTAGCTTGTTCCTTAGTTATTTTAAAACACTTTTGTAAAGTATTAGCATTGACATGGAACCTTTTATGAAAATTTGTAGCTTCTTCTAGTGTAGAGAAAATATGTATGTCATGTGTAGTTTTATCTGCTAAATCATTGCCCAAACTAAAGACTCCAGGCAATCCTGTATGTGCTCTGATATGTCCTATAAATAATGGATCTTTTCTGTCCCAGATTAGACTTTTATAGTGGAAAGCAGAGAGAAAATAGTAAAGGAAGGGGAAATCCTACCAGCATCTTCAAGGGATACTATAGCATTAACTATGTACTGACTATCAGAAAATAAATTAAATACAGAATCTTGAAACATCACAAAAGCTTGTAATACTGCATTAAGCTCTACCCTTTGAGCTGATTGTTTGGGTACTAAAAATGTAAAAGTTTGATCAGGGGTAACTACTGCTGCTGTACCATTATTTGACCCATCAGTGAATATATTTGGAGCATTCATGATAGGTGTTTTTCTTGTCATTTTTGGAAAAACTACAGGATTTGAAGACCAAAAAGACAATAAAGGATTAGATGGTAAGTGGTTATCAAATGAAACATTAGATTTACACATGATTATTGCCCAAGTATTTAACTCATTAGCTAACTCATCAATTTGATTCATAGTATATGGAGTAATAATTTTATTGGGAGAAATTCCAAACACTCCCTTCGCTGCTTTTATTCCTTTGAGTATTAATTGTCCTACAGCCTCAGGATACCTAGTAAGAATAATGTTAGGAGAATAAGATAAATGTATCCATAATAATGGACCTTCTTGCCAAAATACTCCTGTAGGAATATTTTTTGTTGGTAGTACAATAAATAATAAAGGCAAACTTATATCAATTCTATCCAAATGCATATTTTCCATATATGTTTCAATGATTTTTAATGCCTTTCTTGCTTCAGGCGTTAACATTCGGGGTGAATTTGGATCTGATGGACCTTTTAGGATATCAAATAAAGGTCCCAACTCTCCTGTTGGTATACCTAAATAAGGCCTTATCCAATTTATGTCTCCTAATAACTTTTGAAAGTCATTAAGTGACTTGAGTTGATCTACTCGTATTTGAATTTTTGGTGGACGGACCATGGTTGAGGATAATAGAACTCCTAAATAATTAATTGGAAAATTTAATTGTACTTTATCTATTGCTATCTCTAGATTATAATTTTTAATAAGTTTGTAAGTGTGGCATAACATTCTAGCAATGTGTTTTTATCTTTGTGTGCTAATAATACATCATCCATATAGTGAAATATTTGTAGTTCAGGATTTTGATTTCTAAGTGGCTGGATTAGTTTGTTAACATAAATTTGACACATAGTTGGGCTGTTAGCCATCCCTTGAGGGAGTACTTTCCATTCATATCTCTGATCAGGACCTTCATGATTCAGTGCAGGGATAGTAAATGCAAAACGTGGACTATCCTCAGGATGAATTGGAATTGAAAAAAAAACAATCTTTAATATCTATAACTAAAACATACCAGGTTTTTGGCAAAGCAGACAACTGAGGAATCCCTGATTGAGCAGGTCCCATAATAACCATCTCATTATTAATGGCTCTTAAATCTTGCAATAATCTCCATTTACCAGATTTCTTTTTGATGACAAAAATGGGAGTATTATGGGGAGATACAGAAGATTGTATATGTCCTTCCGCTAATTGTTGTTTGACCAGGTCATGGGCTGCTTGTATCTTTTCTTTAGTCAGGGGCCACTGAGGAACCCATACTGGTCTTTCTGATTTCCAAGTAATTTTTATTGTCTCAGTGGCCCTTTCTGAAAATCCAACCCACGTCTGTCTGTTCCTTGATCTATTTGTATTGGTGCTGCTATACCTTGTTCTTGTTTTTCTAATCTTTTTCCTTTCCTAAAACCTTGTCTAGTCATAATAGTGGGTGCATTTTGGTTGATGTTATTTGTTAATGTCAAATCTTATTGATCTAGGACATCTCGTCCCCATAAATTTAGGGAAGATGATCCAATACATATGGCTGTATAGTTCCTTCACATCCTTCAGGATCCTTCCAATCTAATACCATTGCACTTCTATGGGGATTAGTTGCCACTCCTAGGCCTCGAAGAATTTGAGTGGCTTGTTGTAATGGCCAATGTTTTGGCCATTCTTGACGAGAGATGATGCTAAGGTCTGCACCTGTATCCAATAGCCCATTAAATTCATGTCCTTGAATATTTAGTTTCAGCATGGGGCGAGAATCTAAATTTAAAGAAAGCATAGCCCAATCTACACCTGTGGAGCCTAATCCCTTGGAACCTCTTTCTACAGTACGACTGGAAAATTTATCATATAGGCTGGGTATTATTAGTAACTCTGCTATTCTATCTCCTGGTGAAATTACTGATATACCCTTTGGAGAGCTGGCTATAATTTTTATTTCACCTTCATAATCAGGATCAATTACCCCAGGACTTATCATAAGTCCTTTTAGAGTAGAAGAGCTGCGTCCCAATAATAAGCCTACTGTTCCTTTGGGAAGAGGTCCTTTCACCCCTGTGGGAATGATTTGAACTCCCATCTCTGGAGTTAGTACTGCTCTGGCGGAAGTGCAGATGTCCAACCCTGCGCTCCCTCTGGTTTGTCTGATGAGGGATCTGATGGACAATGTGTCCTGGGCACTACCCTGATGGCGTTGCTGGGTTCCTCCAGTGCTCCGTATATTTGTGGTTTTGGGCCCCGGAGCATTGGGCCCCCCTGTCCATTTTTTGGCAATGGAGCCCGATGCCTTTCTCCACGATATCGTGGATAAACACCTGGTCCTTGTTCGTTTTTTGATAATGGAGTACCCTCTATGGTGGTTTGAGAACGGCATTCATTAGCCCAATGTCTCCCTCTACGGCATCGTGGGCAAATACCTGGTATTCTATTCCTTTGATACCTAGTTTTGTTAAACCCTCCTCCAATGGGGCAATTCCTTTTAAAATGTCCTGTTTGTTCACAATTGTAGCATGTTCTTGGCCTGGCATCTAAAGCCTGTTTTACTGCAGCTGCCACAATTTGCCCTTGTTTATTAATGTCTCTGGCATCTAAAGCCTGTTTTACTGCAGCTGCCACAATTTGCCCTTGTTCATTAATGTCTCTACATAATTTAATATATGTGTTTAAATCTTCATGTTTCCATGGTCTAATGATATCTCTGCACCAACGATTCGCTTGCTCATAAGCCAGGTGTTTTAGTAATGGCATTGCTTGTTCTGTATTCCCAAAAACTCTGGTAGCTGTTTGAATAAGCCTATCTACAAATTCAGCATAAGGTTCATTAGCTCCTTGTATTACCTTAGATAATTGACCTTGTAAACCTCCATGTCCTTGTAAAGTCTTCCATGCCTTAATTGCATCTACAGCAATTTGTGCATATACACCAGGATCATATGCAATTTGTTGCTGCTGATCCTCATAAGGTCCCTTTCCTAACAACATATCTAGATTTCTCTGAGGATAACCAGCTGCTGCATTTCGCCTAGCCGTCTCCTTGCAAAATTCCTCATTGGCAACCTTCCATAACAGGCATTGTCCTCCATTTAGCACAGCTTTACACATATTAGCCCAGTCTGCTGGCGTCATGTTCAAGTTGTTAATGGATTCGACCATGCTTACAGTGAAGGGTGCTTGAGGACCATAGGTTGTTACAGCCTCTTTTAGCTGCTTCACTGTTTTGAAATTTAAAACATGGTAAAATCGCTGCCCTCCTGCCTCAAATACAGGGCATGTTAATATTTGAGATCTTGTCTCAGGATCCCAAGTATCAACTGCAGGGGTTGGGGACCTCCCAGCATATGGAGGTGGCCTTGTTATTTGGACACTTATGTCCTCTGGTGATAGAAAGGTGTTAGTAGCAGTCTCCTGTAGAGGTGGTGCTGTTGGTTGGACACTTACACCCTCTGGTGATAGAAAGGTGTTAGAAGCAGTCTCCTGTTGTAACTTTCCCCCTGATGGCTTTTTCTGTTTTACACTTTCTTTCTCTGTCTGACTAGCTTGAGAGGTCTTCTCTTTTAGTTGAATCTTTTCCTCTGTCTGACTAACTTGAGAGACCTTCTCTTTTACTTGAATCAATATGTCTTCTCCTTCCTCTACCATTGTCTGAACTGAAGGCTTCGGACTAAGCAAACAAGATATGAACATCCACAATGGCAATGTGCCAACTGGCAGAGTCCCTGGGCTTTTCTTTTCTATTCTTTTTAAATCTTCACCATGATGGTTCCATTGTTATATATTTAACAACTGCTCCTTAAAAAGCCATGGGCTACATTTTTGTATTGTATCAACGTATGCCCTGACTGTTCTTGATTTTACTGAGATGCCTGCTTCCTCTAACAATTTACTTAACACTCTTTCAGTTTGTTTTTTACTAATTTCTGATCCCATATTTCTACTATGATACAACCCAACAAGATGACACCAAACAAAACCGAGACAGAATGAAATAAAAAGGGAACAACAAAAAGTCATTATAGCCTTTCTATCCTCCTGACATGTGCATCCGTCCTTTCTCCCTATCTGTTCCTCAGACTTAAATAGTTTTTCCTCAGATGTGAGCGGTTTTTCTTCCATCTCACTCATCTCCAGGGACAGGCAACTTCAAACAAAAGTGAAGCAAAATAAAAGAGGAATCTTAAAATGGCTACCCATCCTCTCGCCCTGCCCTCAGGGGCGAGCAGTTTCACTTACCCTCAGTCGCTCCCCGTACGGGCCACCTAATGCCGCAGTCTGGCTGGGCACAATCAGGAGCCACTTGTCAAAAGAAACTAACTTTATTTTTAGAACCACACACGCCAAACAAAACAGCTTCTCAGGAAAAACCCTCAGAGCCTCAACTGCCACCACCGGCTTTCCACAAGCCTCTCTCTCCCACACAAGCTTCTCTCCACCTCCCACAATCCTCCTGCTCTCCAGGCCAATTGGCTGGGTCATGTGGGTGGAACCAAAAAAGTCCCCCAATGAGCAGCTCCGTGGTCTGAAAGGGCAGGGAAACAGCCCAATGAGCATCACAGCAGAGGAGCCAATCCGCCGGCAGCTGGAAGTTTGCTGGCAGCTGGAAGTTTGCTGGGGCCCCTTCGGCTGTGGCTCTCAACAGCTCTACTTAGGGCTTTTTCCCCCCCTTAGTTTAAATTCTCTAAAGATATGTCACATTATATTGTTAATGTACAGAATGGAAGACTGGGGAATTATCATGAAAAACAAATTTTTATCTTTTACATTGCTCTCTTGCCTTGGTTTAAAACATCCCCAACGTTTCCTACAAATCAATGTACTTATAGAGATCTGACCTTTAAAAGAAGTATATCCTGTTAAAAATTATGTAGTGCCTTTTTGGTGTTGCAAATCAGTAGAACACTGAAATAAAGTGTTGCCCTATAATTTAGAGTAGCAACAGTTTCACTTGTGAACATTGTGTACAATCAGAGGATGACAGTACAGGAGTTTTGTTTTAGGGAAAGGATTGTTCAAACTCAAAGAAGAGGTGGCTGCATTGTGGGTCTTTTTGATAATTCATGAACACAAATTTGATATGAAAGATCACTAGATACTGCTTCCTCAACTTAAAAAGCAACGTAATGTTTATATATGCTGTTTAATTTAAGCTGTTAAGTAATCTTTTCTCATTCCAAAGACAATGGGAAAAACTTCAGTGCTGCTTGGGAGTCTTGTTTTAACCACAGATAATTTTCCCCATTGGAAAGCTAACTATTTCTATTTTAGAAAAAAATGGGTTGTTTGAAGATGTAAGTCCTTTTTTCACAATTTATTTTGCTTATGTGCTCATACATTCTTATTAAATATTTCATACATTTTATTGCACTTACTTTATTATTTCTACATCTTAGGTAAATGCTGAAAAGGAGAATTTGATTTCATTGTTCATCAAAGTAAATAAATTTAATAGTGGTTTCTGTAGCAATTGGAAAGAACTATGTTTCATATTTCATTGAGCCACATCAGTGCTTGTTGTGAAATGTAATTAAATTGCTGTCTTAGAACTTGATTTTTGTGTAACTGAGACTTATTAACATAGTGCTAACTGCTAAACATACTGTTTATCTTCTGAGCATTGGAGTTTCAGGTTTAAAAAATTCTTGAAAATGTGTTCTGTGAAACCATCCATACCTCTCTTCTTACAAATTTTCTCCTAAGAACTAGGTTTGGTGTAGAATTGAATTTATATTATTTTCTTATTTGCTTTGTATGGTATGAAGGATTGTAAAGTTTTGCTCAAAGTTGTGTGCATTTGTAAGCACTATCATAGTATTCTCAATTTTATGTGTAAATTTTATTGTCTGTGTTAGGTGACTTTAACATTAATGGAAGAGCATCTTTTCCATTAGGTTTATTTTTTTTTCCTCCTACTGAGTTTTTATTATTCATTTTTCTTTGGGTTTAAAGGATTAGAGAAACTACAAAATAAATAAGCAAATTTGTAACTTTTCTGAAATTTAGTGAAAGATTTAATTTACAAGCCTAATTTGGAGGTATGTTCTGTGTTTACACTGTAGCTTGGATATACAATTATTAGTGGCTGGTTTTTGTTTTTGTTTTTTAATGCAACACAGTGTTAAGCGAAATGTAGTCCTGACTTTGTATTCCAAGTTGTTAAAACATTGACAATTAAAATTCAATTAGGAAACTTGTTATTCAGAATTTCATATAGTAATAATATTTAATATAGTTAAGGTCAGTCTTAACTCACCAGATGAAAATCTGGGACTGTATGGAAGTAATCAAACATGTACTTTTTAGGTGGAAAGAGTCACCTTGCATAAAAATGAGGAAGCATGACTTAAACTCACTCCATTTTTCTGGATTCTATGATTGTGCACAGGTGTGGGTCAAGTGTGTAAAAAGAAAATTCACTTAATTTTGAGAACACTTAAACAAGTGAAGAAAATGTAAAAGTTGCTGCTAGTTATACTTTTTGGAGAGAATTTCTGGCAGTGATTGCTTTAAAAATTATTTCCCACCCTCATAAAATTGCCACATTTAAATTGTTTTACTGGCAGTTCTATTAGTAGTCCAAACTTTAGAAACTACCCACAGTAAAATGGCTCATAGACCATATGTGCCCAGCATTGCCAGCAAATACTGCCTTGGCATCATTCAGCAGATTTTCTTTTGTTTATAAAGATGAAGTCTGAATACTGTTCAATAAACTTGTCACACATAAAAAAAAAAAATTCCACTATGGGCCATGAATAACTTTATTAAGAAACTTGACCTAATGTACTCCAAAGAGCCCCCATATCTTCCTATTATCATATTGGATTTCATTTTTCAAGATATGAAATGGATGGAGTGGGGTATAAGGTCCTATAACAATCAGATTACAGCGCCAGATATGAAACCCAAAAGTCATTTCCCATTTTTAAATTGCTTTTTAGAAGTCTTCTTTGTCACAAGTATTCTACCACTCAGGCAGAGTTTGGGTAGGAAAAGGGTTACAACCAAACCATGTTGTGAGAATCTAGGTATTGTGCTAACAACCAAGAAGAAAAATGTTACTTACATGGAGCAAAATTCCCTCCCAATTACAGAGACTAACAGATGATAGGTTTTTGTTGTTGTTTATTTCATTAATTGAGCTTTGTGATGGGAGTTTCTTTTAGGATTAAAGTGAGTACCACCCAGGTTCTCAGTTTGTGGTTTGGAACTTCCAAGAGGCCAGTGGAGTATAAAAATGCAAAAGGTACTCCCTGCTGAGTCCCACATACTTGGTGGTACCTGTTGTGAGTCCCACAGTGCCATGGGGCAGCACTTTCCCTGCTATGTGCCACCGGCCTGGAATTCTGCAGACCAGACGCCTGGGCCCTGGCTGTTGCCCTTCTATATCCACCAAGAGGAAAGCTCCTATGACAGCCAAGACTTTGACTGCAACCTGCTTTCCACACTGCAAGGGCATCTTCGCTGGGAACAGTCTGAACAAAGTGACTTTCCCAGTGCACAGGGTACCTTGTTCCAGGACACAGAGCCTCCTGTCCTGGACAGGGAATTCACAACCCAGACCAAGCCCCAGGTGTCTGGCCATCAACCACCTGATGGGGCTCCCTTGTCTTGTCCCAGGTGCACCTGTGACAGAAAGTCTGGAGCCCAAGACCTCTGGTGGTTGTGATCCTTATAAGAGTCCTCTTCCTCCTGTCCCTGCAAGCCACCATGGGACCAGCCAAGGCTGCTGGGAGTGGATCCAGGCCCTTCTGTGCAGGACTCCTTGAGACTGCTTGAATCTGCAACTTTTGGGGCCCAGCAGTGCTGAGATTTCCCTTATTTAAAGGAGCATTTTGGAACAGATTCTGTAACAGTAATGCTTGTGTCTGCTTCTACACCATGGAGGCTTCAGAGCTATTGTGCATGTTTCTTTTGTTTTTTTCAATAAAATTGTGCTAAAATGTGAAATTCTTGGGTGTAGTGTACTCCTGCTGGGTATTGGGGAAACAGGAGGCTCAGAACACTAGGTGCTGAGAGACCATATTCAGATCTAAGAAGGCCCATCCTCATTGCTGTTGCATTGCTTATTGGCATGGTGGGTTGGTGGCATCTTCTGGGTACAGGTCAGGTAGACAGGGCACTTTTGTATTGGGTGTTCTACAAGCACTACATCTTCAAGCAGACACAGAGCAGCCTTGAGAACCTATGTGAGAAATGATCTTATGTGTCAACCTGTCATCTGTTTTCCCCAAGGCTATTTCAGGGGTGCCTCCCAGTCTGAGTTACAGCTGCCACTACACACGTGACTGCACTCACTGTGAGGCCTCTTTATAGACCCCAGCATCTAGACCTCCAAACGCTGGGCTTAGGTATTCACCCATTGGCATAGATTTTCCAGAAGACTTCACCTAGAATATTTTGCTGCCAGGGGCCTTCCAAGGAACTCTACTAAAGCTGGCCTTATTGGAACCTTCTTTTCCTAGAGTTTTTAAAAGTTTCAACTTGAAATCATACTCTGTTTTTGACAACCTTATCAGATACATCCTCAATACTTTTAGATAACAAGGTACATCTCCAGTAGTTTTTTGTTCTTATTTTGACACATGATCTAGTAAACTTGCTGAAGCTTGTCTTGAATTTGTAATCCTTTTGCCTCAGCCTCCTAGGTCACTGAGATTACAAGCCTGTGTTACTCTGACATATATTGCAAGATTTATCTTTACAATTAATTTAGTACGCAGGCAGCTGGAGTACTGTTTCTCAGTGATATTTTACAAAATATCAAAATGGAGCTAAATTTTTGCTCCAGTGAAATAACTGAAAAAGAACAATTATGTAAAATAATTCTAATGAATATATGGCAAACGATTCTGCTCTGCTAAATGTTCGAAGGTCTTTAGTATATAACGCTGGGAAGAAAGTGGATTCAATAAGTTGTATAATTATGGCACCCTATTTGATCAGAATCAAAGCAAGGAATGACTTCAATTTGCATCAGAAACATTACACCCTGGAGCACTTGCCTAGCTTGGTTTTAAGTCAACACATGAGATGGTATTTCATAGGTTTTTAAGTCCAGATATGAAAGTATAATCACTTTGATTGATATTTATGTTTGTATTTGCACTTGGTATTGGTCTCCTGGGTTGAATTTTCACCCTGAGCTCTTTTCATATAATCATAGTTTGGCATTCTTATTTCATCTCAAAGGGCTCCCTCTCTCCCTCACTTTCCCCCTTCCTCCTTCCTTCTTTCCTTCCACCTTTCTTTTTTTTTTTTTTTTTTTTTCAGATACTGCACACAACTTTGATAGATCCCAAACTCCAGGATTAGGACAGTGACTTCTATTGCCAATGGAGTTCCAGACACTGACTTCTTCCTGGACTCAAGGTAGTTTCTTCTTCCTGAATCTTTTCCTCTGCTACATTTTCTTCTGGTACTCTAGAGCTCTATTCAGTGATGTCCTCCCTCCACCAAGGTTTCACCCAATTCTGACTGCTGGTATGTTCTTGCCTTAAAAGTACATGAGTGTTTCTCCTAGTGCAGAAAAAGTAATGATGCTTGGGGGCAGTGTGGACCTGGATTCTGGAAAGGATAGTTCAGATTACACTGGGTATCCAGAGTTCTTGACTGTTATGGTGCTAAGTGGAACCATATGAGGTCAAAGATTTGAAATCATAATTGAAAATTCAGCAAGACAACAGATTGGGATGAGTAATAGTGAAGAAAAAAATGAATGGATGTGAATGAGACAAAGAGGAAACAAAGTATATAAGAACTGGACACTTAATGCTTTTGAATGTACTAATTATTGACAATTAGATATAATCAATGGCATTCACACAAAATTAATTAGAAAAGTGCTGAAAATTACAGAACTCTTTTCAAATTCCCTCAGACAAATATATAATACTACTAGCTTCTTCAGTAGGAAAGATAAGGCTAGCCTCATTAATGTTAGACACAAGAAAAGTAAAAGAAACACACATTTAAATGGTATATTAGAAAGTGTTAAGAATTTTTTTTACAGGGTCCAGGGATGTAGGTCAGGGGTGGAGCACTTGCCTAGCATGCATGAGTCCCTGGATTTGATTACTACTCTATAAAAAAGAAGGAATTTTCATTATAATCCATGTTGTTAAAAAGTTGGCAAAAATATGTTCCTCAATACTAGTTTTTTGAAGGAGTTTGGTAGGATACTTGAATATGCAACATAGTCATGTGTACTAACAATTTTAAATATACTATTTGACATAGAAGTTCCACTTTTAAAATTTTATTCCATAGATTCATTCCCAGAAAAAAAAAAAAACTCTATGAACAAAAAAAAATATTGTTCTTTCATAGTACAAGATAAAAAGATCCAGTTTGGGCTGGGGATGTGGCTCAAGCAGTAATGTGCTCACCTGGCATGCGTGGGGCACTAGGTTCGATCCTCAGCACCACATAAAAATAAAATAAAGATGTTGTGTCCACCGAAAACTGAAAAATAAATATTAAAACACATTCTCTCTCTCTCTCTCTCTCTCTCTCTCTCTCTCTCTCTCTCTCTCTCTCTTTCTCTCTCTCTCCCCTCTCTTAAAAATAAAAAAAAGATTCATTTAGTTAGAAACAAGGCAACCCTTAGAAATCAAAAGGGAATAGATTATATAGAGGTTCTAGGACATATTAAATGTCCTTATAAGTCCAAGAGATAGAGAGTATTAAGGATTTTACATCTATGTACATGTTTATAGTAATGAAAACATGGCTTCCCATTGAAGTGGAATCATTCAGATTTTAAATCTCTAAACAAAGATAATGATGCTACATAATTTTACAGATTTTGTGTAGGACTCTTAATCTTTCATTTTCATTTCTTTCTGTGTCTTCCTGGAAATTATTCTAGTGAAATAAAATTTAAGGAATGCCTTTTTTAGCAAAATATTTGTAGAGTCACAAAAACTACAAAAATATACTGAGATTTTAGTCTGCAAAATGGATGCAAATGATATCAAAAGTAATTCAATTAAGAAGCTTATTAAATTATGAAATGGATGCAAAAGATACTGAAGATTATTAAAAGACAAACCTTTAAATCATACAAAGATTAGTTAAGGTTAGTTACAGATTAGTTAAGTAAAAGTGTCATAGTACAATTCAATGGGGGTCTAGTCAGGAGATACCTCCCTTCTCTTCCTGGTACATTCCCTAACTCAGACCAAAGCACTTGGCCTCTCCCTGTGCTACTTGTCAAAGGCTAAGCCTTCCTCAGGCTGGGGAATTGGAACAGAACCTGTAGCCCTCTGCCCCTCACTGGAACCCACCCTGACTCTTTGCCCCAGGCACACTTGTAGCTTCAGGGACTCATTCCTGCCTGGTATATTAGGGATTTGTGTTAGCAGCAGCTAGGGCTCTATCACTAGAGGGGCCAAATTATAAACCCACTTCAAAGCAGAATTCACTTGGTCCTGCATGGTTAAGATGAAACTTTGTGATGGAGTCTATACTTTTGTGTGTGTTCTTAGACTCCCAATGGTAAAAACTACTCCTCCTTGGATCTTTGTGACAAAAATTGTGACAGTAAAACCCACACTGTGGCTTCTTTCTCTCATAGATTTCTTCATGAATTATTTTCAATAAAAGATCTTGAGACTCTTGATTTTATTTCAGGAAAACAATACCATATAGAAAATAAGTGTGAACATAATCTCCAAGGACAGTCTTGCCCTAAAATTTAAAAAAAAAAAGGGGGGGGGGAGGCTGGGGTTGTGACTCAGTGACAGAGCACTCACGTAGCACATGAGAGGCTCTGGGTTAGAACCTCATCAGCACATAAAAATAAAAAATAAATAAATAAAAATAAATTTATTGTGTCCAACTACAAGTAAAATATATATATATATATATATATATATATATATATATATATATATATATATATATTTAAAGCATGATTCCTTTCAACGTAAGATTTCAAAATAGAGTTAGTGATTGTGAAAGTCAGCCAGCTTTGTTTACTACCTCTATGCAATTGACCATTATCAATCTCTAAAATGTCTGTAATTCCAGCTACTCAGGAGGTTGAGGCAAGAGGATCACAAGTTTCAGTTTAGCTTCAGTAATTTAATGAGGCCACATGCAACTTAGTGAGACTTTCTCTTAAAAGATAAAAACAGCAGAGGATGTGTTATGCTTGAATTCGGGACCCCCAAAGACCACCAGAGACCCAAGATCGATGTAAGCAGCAAAGAGGTGTTTATTGCGAGCTAGCTTGGTCCTCCGCGCACACACACAGCAACTGATGACGCTGAGAGGCCCCGAGCCCAGGGTTTGCAGCAGTTTTATACATTCTTTGGAGAGGGCAGGGACTTCACTATACATCATAGCAAATCATCACACACCGCGGGAAAATCAAATAACAACTCTAAAACATGATTAGCACATTCACTGGCGGGAACAAGTTGGGTAGGGGTGATTGTCAGTACAAAAGGGGTATTCATTTGAACTAATTGGTTTAAGCCAAGAGGGGTGTATGTGCTGAACTACATGGTTTCCCAACTTGTTATCATCCACCATAAACTGCTGGGAGGGTTATCTGGCATCCCCGGTATTTCCCTGTCTCATGCTGATTGGTGGCTGCTAGGGGGCTGCTATGGATCCCCACCTAGCCTGACTGAGTCAGGGACACCTGGCGCAGCAGATCTCTCCTGTAGATAAACAACTTAGCAGGGTGGGAATGTGCCTAGGAGTGCTCTGTGTGTTTTTCCAAGGACAAAGGTCATGTCCCTTCGTTGGACAGGCTTTGCTCTGAGGTAGAGGCTGGTTTTTCAGATGTAACTCAGTGTTAAGGTGTTTTGGGCCCCTCTCAATTCTCTGCTCCTGTGTAATAACATATTCTGTTAGTACAGTACTCTCAGATCCTCAAAGACAGCTCCCTGCTCTGTGTAAGCCCAGTGAGGCAGTTCACATCTCCGCAGCTCTGGAGGTACTGGCAGGAGTGACAGCTCAGTGCAGGAAAATTATCCAGTGTCCAGGCACACACCTGTTCTGGGTTCAGGACTTGTGGCATGTTGGTCTCTGGACATGCTCTCCTGGGAGTCAGGGATCCTGAGGTTGACAGACAGACTGCCATAGTTTCAGCTTCCCTACCAGACCAAGGTGTGTAGCTGGTCTAGGAAAAGGAGCAAATGATTCAATCCAAAACAAAAATAAATAAACCAACCATATAAAGTAATTACTGTGTTCAATTCTGCACACCATTTTGTTTTTTCCAGTCATGCTACTGATTGAGTCTTAGGTTTTACAACTGAGCATCTTCTTAGTCCTTTTTATTTTCTGTTTTGAGACAAGATCTGGTCATGTTGCCTAGGATGGCCTCAAACAGGTGTTTTACATCCCTCAGTCTCTTCATTTGTTGGGGTTGCATGAATGGGTAACTGCACCCAGCTAATTCTCCCCATATGTGCAGGGATTGTCTGGTTTTAGAGACCAGACTCAGTGGTGCTGGATCATAGTCTTAAGACCATAAGCTAATTCATCCTGGAGCTAGATGGAGAAGCTAAGTTTTAAAGCATTCATGGCTAAGTAGGAAAATGAATAAGGGGAGCAGGTTGTGTTGAGAAAAGGAGAGTGCTATGACTATTTAGAATTGAATTTTTTCTTTTTTTTTTAATTGTAGATGGACACAATTTATTTTATTTATTTTTATGTAGTGGTGAGGATCAAACCCAGTGCCTCACATATGCTAGTGAGTGCTCTACCATTGAACCCCAGCTCCAGCCTCTATAATTGCAAATTTTCTAATCTATGCTTTGATTTTCTGCATTAAAGCGTATCTAAATTTCATATGATTTTCCTATGTATCTAAATTTCCTATGTATCTAAATCCCTGCTGGGATTACAGGCATGAACCACTATGACAAACCACATTGTTTCTTTAAAGTGACATTTTTCAGACACTTGGTGGCCCTTTGGATATGCATACTCCTGATGGCCTTGGCAGTTTCTTTGTGTTTTAAAAGTGAACACAAAGATTTGAACCTCTTGATTTGTAAGATTTTGTGGGGTTTTGTGTATCAAGACAATAGTGAACTATATTCACAGATCACCTTGGACAAGTTATAGGAAGAGGAGTGATTCATTCTTCAGGTGATTATATTTTCATTTGATATAAAAAGTTTCAGGGGACATATCTAATTTTATTAAGAAGGAATTTCAACATTTTTTTTGTTTATTTATTTTATTTTTTGTGGTAGCATTGGGAAGTGAACCCAGGACCTCATGCATGCCAGGCGAGAACTCTAGTACTAATCTGCAATCAAAGCCCTTCTTTTCGAGTTACTAAGATCTTTTTATGTATATTTCATCTGCAGCTTTGAACTCTGACATAGTAGCCTCTGATGTGCATCAGTATACCCTACATCTCCATTGTCCTGCAGTGGACATTCATATTGCTGCTATCCCTATCACCACACTTAATTATCCCTATGCACCTGTGGGAGAATTTACCTAGGGAAGGTGCTCATAAGCATACCTATTCCCTCAAAAGACTATTACCTGAATTTTGCTGAGCATTGCCAGATCGTTTTTTTAAGGTGAATGCAGCATTTACTTTCCAACAATAGTATTGTGCATTACTGCATGCACACATTCCCCACAAACACTTGGAGTGGCCCAGTATTCTGACATTTGCTGGGGCCTTTGTGGCTCTGAAGAGGTTTGCTTTGGGCTTAATGGCTTCCTTATCCAGTTTTTTCTAATTTATTAAATTCTCTGTGATTCTGTTGCTGTGTTTTTGAGAGATATTCTCTGATGTTCAGTCTTAAATATGTCTTTGCTTTTTGATCAGATTATGAGTTATCTTCATCCCTTGTTCTTAAACTGAGTGTGTTCAGTTTCTGTTCCTAAAGGCAAAAGGAACACAACTGTGCCTTAATATCCCACTTCCTGCCTTTCAGCCTGTTACAATCCCTTTTATTTTTAACAACTGTGAAAGAATGGACTTAGGTTTCATTCATAAAATATACATTTTTCTCCATAAAAAGTATTAAAATCTTTCTGCTTTCAGGATGTTCTTATCACGTTAGTTTTACATTTTGATTTCAGAAAAAATACGGGTAAAAAAATGCCTTTCAAAATTTTATTTTAATATTTTACAGTTTTGCTTTCATATCAGCTTTTCGATCAAGAAATAAATTGTCTAAACAGACATTTTTACATTTTCTATATATATTATTAACTGCATTAACACAGGGATCCAAAAACCAGAGGCAGAAATTCTGCCTTCTAAGACTTCCTCTTTCTGGTGAGTATCAAACCATATCTGAGTGACATTAATCTGAATGGGACCAGTGTCTGGGAGAGGCTGTGCTGGGCAGGGGCAATTGCGTGAAGGCATTAGAAACTGGAGACTTCCAGGTCCTTCCTTAAGTAGATGCAGAATAAAAATACTGTCCAAAGAGACACACTTCCCACCTAACTAACTCCTGCCATCCCACATGTTATTTCCTATACTTGGAGAGATTTGTTTGAGGCCAACACCTGGGCTCCTTTGCACTGCTCCCTCTGGATACTTTCCACATCTCTGCCCACCAAAGCAGACCTTCTCTAAGGCTCTGATGACAAGTCCACAGCACAGTTCAGAATCAGAGCTCTGTCTCCCACCCCATGCAGCACTCCTTCATCCTCTCTTCTCTCTTCATTCTGTCTACTGTTGAGCAAGGGAACCAAATACTTATGAGGGCCTGTAAAAGCAACATCTCTTGCCTGTTAGTAAGTAAACATGTGCAAGAGGGAAATGTTACGTTTGTCTGAAAGAGAATAGAATCTCTCAGATTGAACACTCAGTATTCCTAGGACTCAGTGGTCATGGGCCAGGGTTAAAGATCAGCATGTTTCTGGGCAGCCTGTCTCCAGGACTACATGAATGTGACCAAAAGAAGCTGCCAGGGTAGGTGAATTCATGGTTGCTTTGCAGCATGGCACTCTTCTGAGGCTGAATTTGAGTTCTTCTATGTCATGGGATAGGGTTCCAGGGAGGCAGGCAGAAGTAACTAGGCATGTTTCTTAGTATCTGAGCCCAGGCAACTATGTCAAGTGCAGGCCTAATATAGTAGCCTCTATGGCCTAGAGATCAGTTCCCAGTAGAAATGTAGGCTGTCCCACCAGGGTTCTTCCTAGCTTAGAAGGGGAGTAGCCATGGCCTAGAATCTTCTGAGCTCAGTGTCAAAAATAACTGGGACCTCAGTGTCATCTCTGCAGAATCCAGAGCCTGCTTCACACAGGACTAATGGTCCATGATTTTGGCCTTTAGATCAGGAGAAACAGTGTTAGGTCTGAGAGAAGTGGCAAAGGATTGAGTGACTGCTAAGCATTCAGATGCTTATATATGGCTCTCTTGCACAGTCTTATGTGCAAGAGTTCATTATGTTGGGTGATGATGCTACTCTTGGAGGCAAATTGCTTCAGAAGGCTGGGTCTGATGAACTTCAGTGGAAAAGCAATCATCTTCACTCAACTATCCTATATATCTAAGAACAAATCAAAAAAGCAAAACAAAAAGAAAGGAAAGCAATCATCTTGAATGCACTTATAATAAATCAAAATGGTATCAGTTATTAATTAGATCAAGGTTAAAATTTTTACAAAGGCTTACTTATTATGAAATGCCAGTCTCTCTGTTTTCTTTACATATGTGATATCCTATGTCACATAGCATTTCTTCAGGGCATGTACCTTCTTCTCCTATAAAGGCTTAATTCACTATTCCAAATCAAACCACAGGCTATGTTGTAGCAGAGAATGAAATTTAGGACCTCTTGGGGAGGACTGTTTGAAAGAAGATGGAAATCAATTCTCCAGTCTTCACTGGAATTCTCAGCTGCTTGCTTTGTTTCTGTACAGATGAATTTCTACATTGAAAGGACTAAGGGGAAGAGAGAGGTGGTGGGAGGGAAGGAAAGGGAGGGAGGGCAAGCTATAGACTTAAATATCAAATAACTAAATACAGTTCAGATTCAAATACTTGTCTCAACTTATAATAGACTTAACTGTCATTTAAATTTTCTAAGCCACAGGTGGTGGTGATTGGTTAATTTGTGAGTGAGAACAAAATTGTTAATTTCAAAAAGTATATTTTAGATATTAAGAAATCATATAGGTCAGTCAGGCACAGTTGTCTCATACACCTGTAATCCTAGCTACTAGAGAAGCTGAGGCAGAAAGAGTGAAAGTCTGAGGCCTGGCTGAGTAACTGAGGAGATCCTGTCTCAGAATGATAAAAAAGGCTGGGGATGTATCTCTGTTCTAATGTGATCCAGTTTCAATTGCCAGTACTGAAGAAGGTAAAAGAAAATTTAAATAAAGTAACAATTCCTGATGGAAGGAGTGAGGAGACATAATACAACTAAACACCCTTTTAAAGTTATATTTATTCTTACATGATTGGTACTATTATGCTAAAAAAAAAACATAACCCTAATTAAGGACAAATGCATAACTGTGGCCCTTTAAACATCTCCCTAATGTAAGAAGATTTTTCACATTCTTGTACCAGACCCACTTTACATTTATTTTCTTTTTGAGACAGGGTCTTACTAAATTTCTCAGGTTGTCCTAGAACTTGAAATCCTTCCACCTCAGTCTCCTGAGTAGGTGGGATTACATGCATGACCCACTATTGCCTAGCTATCAGATTCACTTTAAAATTGTCAGAAGTACATATATTTAGCATCTCATAGGACCACAGTCTACTGTGTTTAATGATCCTTTTACTTTCAATGTCATAAACTCTGCATTAGTATTAACTTAAGCATATACAGAGTGCTTACCTTTTGCCAGATGTTATGAAAATAGCTATGAGTGTGGCATGTTCCCTTCTCAAATGTGGATTTTTTTAAATTACTTTAATGTAGAATAGGGATTATTAGGGACTGGGAAGGTGTCAAGAGAAGATGGAAGAAGAGTGGATGGATGTGACCAATACACTCCATATGTACACATGGAAATAAAACATTAATCCTTCCCCAATATGTACAGTTTAATATGTGCCTATAAGTAAATCAACTTTAAAAGCATTATATATGCAAAGATGAATAAAATCCATTTTTTTCTCTCTTTTAGGAGCAGGCACAGAATTCTGCAACTCAAGAGCTCTACCTAGAAAGAGAACAGGGTTGGGGAATAATTCCCCAGCTTGGAAAGCCTTGAGGAGACTAGAACCCAATCTAGTTTACTAGGGCTGCTGAGCAGAATTCTTAAAGGCACAGAAATGACTTCCACATGGATAAGATTGGAGACTTCTGTCTAAGCACCTGTCTGGTCTTGGCAGCCCCAAGCTGCTGTAGATGAAGTCCTTGTCCCAGTAGATTATTAGATGCACAAGAACAGAAGGGAAGAAGAACCTGTTGGAGGCCGTATGTGCCCCTCAGGGGCATTCCCACAGCCTGCTCCTGCTTTCTTGGTCTCTAAAACCCATTTCTGTTTCTGACCCAATGTCCCGTGCTGCCATCCCCACAAAGGAGACCTGAAGATTCACACATTCCTTGGTTGGGTTGGAAAGGCACAGGGTGGAATTGTGCCCAGATCTTGAGCCTGGAATATGTCTTGGTGCAGGGACACTTTCATTTCTGTGCCTTTTCTTTTCTAGACATTTAAGACGTTTTGCAAATTAAATCAACCTTAGTTGGTCTATAATACCATAATGATATTTGTCTTAATTGGTTTTATGGATTATGAGGAAATATTTCTCAATGACATTTTATCCCCTCTTCAAAAAAAGAAAAAATAAGTAGTCATTTCATGAATTTATTCAGTTAGTTGTTAAGTAGGAGAGCAAAACACACAGTGAATGAGAAAACATAAGCCACTTTTTTGTCCATTTGCCTTTAGGTTAAGCCCTGACTTTTGCCTTCCCATTCTCAACGTATCTGTTACCAGCACTAGCTTCTGCCTTGGGCCCTGGCTACAATCCTATCCCTATCTTTCAGAATCCCTTAAGTGAGTTCACGCCACATCTACCATTGAAAGTACATAATTTGTTACGGAAAATTGAGATTTCCCCATTTACTTGTTTTATTTAGTGTGAGAAAACTAGAGGGCCATTATGAAAGGCAGAGGGTAGAACATGACAAAAGAGCCCTTCTCAAGAATGAAGAAACTGAACATGGCGGCAGGCGCAGAGAGATCAAGTCTCTGACCTCTTCAGCTGCGCGGGCATAGGGAGTCGTAAACCGTCTAAATGCTGTTTGCTCAGGATCACTAGGCAATGCTGAGCTGACGTGGATCTGGGGTGAACAGTCTGGGCCTCTCAGAACACACACCGAGCCCAGATCGGCTGAATTCAAGCTCCCATTTGCCTGCTTCTCGCAGACAAACTGCTGTGACTCAGCACTAAACGACCCCGCTGAAACAACTGGTCGGCCCTTCTGAATCTACGGAGGTTAATGCCAACCGAGCCTTCATAGGCAGTGGCCACAGGATTGAAACAGGGCTTCGGAGAGCCAGTCAGGACCCACCCGTTGCATTGGTCACCCGGCAAAGGGAACGAACTGTTGCCATTTGCATGGGATACCACCATGGCAGAGAACTGACATCAGCAGAATGCGGCGGAGGAGATAACTCCATTGAAACCAGCGGTGACAGGTGTTTAACCCCCTAGCCTTCCCTCTCCACACAGCGGGGAAACCTTAAGGGCCCCTCCCAGCTCTCCTGTGAGCGTGATAGCCAGACCGAGGGAATCAGGAGTGGTGCAGGACCCGCAGCGCGGAACTCCCGCTACCACTCCCACCAGTGCTGACAACTGAGGTCTCTTGCACCAGCTACATGGGGCGTGACTACTGGAGGGCAAGCAAAATTCGCTGAGGGTTCTCAGTCCCAAGCTCTACAAACTTAGGGTCTGAGGGAATGGTAAACAGGGAGAGTGGGCCCAGTCGTTCATGAAAATAGGGCTCCTGGGAGCAGCAGACCTGGCGTGTAGCCAGTATTGTGGTGAGCGTCACCGGTGAGTGGGGCCTGGCTTGAGGAAAAGTGGGGAAGTGACTAGACACAAGAGAAGGCCCTAGGCACTCAGGATTGGAGACCCGCCCAGTCTGGGAGGAGGAGCTGCTGCACAGTGATTGGTTCCCGCGTATTGAGAGGAGAAACTTGGCCAGGTGGGAATAGCTCCACCTACTGGAAGATAAGTTAATCAAACTCTAAGACTGCATTTATTATTATTTTTATTTGTTTTCTTTTTTTCATTTTCTTTTTTTGTTGTTTTTTAATTTTTTTTAATTATTTTTTAATTTTATTTTTTTTAAATTTTTTTCTTTTCTATTTTTTTCTTTTGTCTTTTCATTTCTTTTCAATTTCCTTACTCCCCCTTCCTTGAATTCTACCTGCTTACTCTCATTCTCTTTAGTGACTTCTTCCCTTCCCTTCTAATACCTTTCCTCCCAAGTATCAAATAAATTTATAGGAGTAAACAGTAACTCAGCAGTCAAACAGAACAAGAAGTAACATGAGCAGCAAGAAAAGGCAAGGAAGAAAAGGAGTACAAACAATGCAGGACAGCCTAAATATTCAGGAGGACCTAGAGGCATCAGAAAAATGGTCAAATAAAGAACACAAGGATTACCTTAGACAGATGGAATGGAACCTTAAAGAGGATATGAGACAGCAAATTCAAACAGTGAAAGAACACATTAAAAATGAATTACATAAACAGATAAAAGAAGAAATTAAGCATCTTTATCAGGAGATAGAGATTATAAAAAAATCAAACAATAATCCTAGAAATGAAGGAAACTATAAACCAAATTAGAAACTCAAATGAGAGTATCACTAACAGAGTGGAGCAAGTAGAAGCCAGAACTTCAGATAATGAAGACAAAATATATCATCTTGAAAAGAGTCTAGCCAACTCAGAAAGGCTGGTAAAAAAAATCATGAGAAAAACATTAAAGAGATATGGGATAACATAAAAAAAAACAAACTTAAGATTCATCGGGATAGAGGAAGGTATAGAGGTTCAAACCAAGGGAATGAGCAACCTGCTGAATGAGGTAATTATAGAAAACTTTCCAGAAATAAAAAAGGAAATGGATATAAAAATTGTAGATGCATACAGGACACCGAGCATACAAAATCACAGTAGACCAATGCCAAGACACATTGTTATGAAGATATCCAATATACAGAACAAAGAGAAAATATTAAAAGCTACAAGAAAAAGGAGGCAGATTACATTCAGGGGTAAACCAATAAGGTTAACAACGGATTTTTCATCACAGACACTGAAAGCGAGAAGATCCTGGAACAACATATTTCAAACACTGAAAGACAATGGATGCCAACCAAGAATTTTGTATCCAGCAAAATTAAGCTTCAGGTATGACAATGAAATAAAAATCTTTCATGATAAACAAAAGTTAAAAGAATTTGCAGCCAGAAAACCAGCATTGCAAAGCATCTTGAGCAAAACACTACACGAGGAAGAAATGAAAAACAATAACCAAAACCATCAGTGGGAAGTGCTTCAGTAAAGACAGAGGGTGGGGGAAGAGCTAATCATGGATAAACAAACTAAATTAAAAAAAAAAGATAAATAATCAAACATGGCTGGAAGTACAAACCAACTATCAATAGTAACTCTAAACGTTAATGGCCTAAACTCTCCAATAAAGCGACATAGGCTGGTAACATGGATTAAAAAAACAAATCCAACAATATGCTGCCTCCAGGAGACACATCTGATTGGAAAAGACATACACAGGCTGAAGGTGACAGGTTGGGAAAAAATATACCACGCACACAGTCCTCGTAAGCAAGCGGGGGTGGCCATCCTCATATCGAATAAAATTGACTTCAAGACTAAGTTAATCAAAAGGGATAAGGAAAGACATTATATACTGTTAAAAGGAACCATTCACCAACAAGACATAACAATTATCAATATTTATGCACCAAATAATGGTGCTGCGACGTTCATAAAACAAATTCTCCTCAAGTTCCCGAATCAAATAGACCACAACACAATAATTATGGGTGACTTCAACACACCTCTCTCACCATTGGGCAGATCCTCCAAACAAAAGTTGAATAAAGAAACTATAGAACTCAATATCACAATCAATAACCTAGACTTAATTGACATATATAGAATATATCAACCATCATCAAGTGGATATACTTTTTTCTCAGCAGCACATGGATCCTTCTCAAAAATAGACCATATATTATGCCATAGGGCAACCCTCAGTAAATATAAAGGGGTGGAGATAATACCATGCATTTTATCTGATCATAATGGAATGAAACTGGAAATCAATGATAAAAGAAGGAAGGAAAAATCCTACATCACATGGAAAATGAACAATATGTTACTGAATGATTAATGGGTTACAGAAGACATAAGGGAGGAAATCAGAAAATTCTTAGAGATAAATGAAAATACAGACACAACATATCAGAATCTATGGGACACAATGAAAGCAGTTTTAAGAGGGAAATTCATCGACTGGAGGTCATTCCTCAAAAAAAGGGAAAACCAACAAATAAATGAGCTCACACTTCATCTCAAAGCCCTAGAAAAGGAAGAGCAAAACAACAGCAAATGTAGCAGAAGGCAAGAAATAATTAAAATCATAGCGGAAATCAACGAAATGGAAACAAAAGAAACTATTGAAAAAATTGACAAAACTAAAAGTTGCTTCTTCGAAAAATTAAATAAGATCGACAGACCCTTAGCCATGCTAACAAAGAGAAGAAGAGAGAGAATTCAAATTACTAACATACGGGATGAAAAAGGCAACATCACAACAGATACTACAGAAATACAGAAGATAATTAGGAATTATTTTGAAAACCTATATTCCAATAAAATAGAAGATAGTGAAGACATCGATAAATTTCTTAAGTCATATGATTTGCCCAGACTGAGTCAGGAGGATACACACAATTTGAACAGACCAATATCAATGGATGATATAGAAGAAGCAATGAAAAGACTACCAACCAAGAAAAGCCCAGGATCGGATGGGTATACAGCAGAGTTTTACAAAACCTTTAAAGAAGAATTAATACCAATACTTTTCAAGTTATTTCAGGAAATAGAAAAAGAGGGAGCTCTGCCAAATTCATTCTATGAGGCCAACATCACCCTGATTCCGAATCCAGACAAAGACACTTCAAAGAAAGAAAACTACAGACCAATATCTCTAATGAACCTAGATGCAAAAATCCTCAATAAAATTCTGGCGAATCAGATACAAAAACACATCAAAAAAATTGTGTTCCATGATCAAGTAGGATTCATCCCTGGGATGCAAGGATGGTTCAATATACAGAAATGAAATCAATAAATGTTATTCACATCAATAGACTTAAAGATAAGAACCATATGATCATCTCGATAGATGCAGAAAAAGCATCCAACAAAGTACAGCATCCCTTTATGTTAAAAACATTAGAAAAACTAGGGATAACAGGAACTTACCTCAACATTGTAAAAGCTATCTATGCTAAGCCTCAGGCTAGCATCATTCTGAATGGAGAAAAATTGAAGGCATTCCCTCTAAAATCTGGAACAAGACAGGGATGCCCTCTATCACCACTTCTATTCAATATAGTTCTCGAAACACTGGCCAGAGCAATTAGACAGATGAAAGAAATTAAAGGCATAAAAATAGGAAAAGAAGAACTTAAATTATTACTATTTGCAGAAGACATGATTCTATACCTAGCAGACCCAAAAGGGTCTACAAAAAAACTACTAGAACTAATAAATGAATTCAGCAAAGTGGCAGGATATAAAATTGACATTCATAAATCAAAGGCATTTCTGAATATCAGCGACAAAACTTCTGAAAAGGAAATGAGGAAAAACACCCCATTCACAATATCCTCAAAAAAATAAAATACCAACATCACCCTGATTCCGAATCCAGACAAAGACACTTCAAAGAAAGAAAACTACAGACCAATATCTCTAATGAACCTAGATGCAAAAATCCTCAATAAAATTCTGGCAAATCGGATACAAAGGCACATCAAAAAAATTGTGCACCATGATCAAGTAGGATTCATCCCTGGGATGCAAGGATGGTTCAATATACAGAAATCAATAAATGTTATTCACCACATCAATAGACTTAAAAATAAGAACCATATGATCATCTCAATAGATGCAGAAAAGCATTCGACAAAGTACAGCATCCCTTTATGTTCAAAACATTAGAAAAACTAGGGATAACAGGAACGTACCTCGACATTGTAAAAGCTATCTATGCTAAGCCTCAGGCTAGCATCATTCTCAATGGAGAAAAATTGAAGGCATTCCCCCTAAAATCTGGAACAAGACAGGGATGCCCTCTATCACCACTTCTATTCAATAAGGTTCTCGAAACACTGGCCAGAGCAATTAGACGAAAGAAATTAAAAGCATAAAAATAGGAAAGGAAGAACCTAAATTATCATTATTTGCAGATGACATGATTCTATACCTAGAAGACCCAAAAGGGTATACAAAAAAACTACTAGAACTAATAAATGAATTCAGCAAAGTGGCAGGATATAAAATCAACACGCATAAATCAAAGGCATTTCTGTATATCAGCGACAAAACCTCTGAAACGGAAATGAGGAAAAACACTCCATTCACAATATCCTCAAAAAAAAATAAAATACTTGGGAATCAACCTAACAAAAGAGGTGAAAGATTTATACAATGAAAACTACAAAACCCTAAAAAGAGAAGTAGAAGAAGATCTTAGATGATGGAAAAATATACCCTGTTCATGGATAGGCAGAACTAACATCATCAAAATGGCGATATTACCAAAAGTTCTCTATAGGTTTAATGCAATGCCAATCAAAATCCCAATGGCATTTCTTGTAGAAATGGATAAAGCAATCATGAAATTCATATGGAAAAATAAAAGACCCAGAATAGCAAAAGCAATTCTAAGCAGGAAGTGCGAATCAGGCGGTATAGCGATACCAGACTTAAAACAATATTACAGAGCAATAGTAACAAAAACAGCATGGTACTGGTACCAAAACAGGAGAGATGACCAATGGTACAGAATAGAGGACACAGAGACTAATCCACAAAGTTACAACTATCTTATATTTGATAAAGGAGCTAAAAGCATGCAATGGAGGGAGGATAGCATCTTCAACAAATGGTGCTGGGAAAACTGGAAATCCATATGCAACAAAATGAAACTGAATCCCCTCCTCTCGCCATGCACAAAAGTTAACTCAAAATGGATCAAGGACCTAGATATCAAATCAGAGACACGGCGTCTGATAGAAGAAAAAGTTGGCTCTGATCTACATATTGTAGGGTCGGGCTCCAAATTCCTTAATAGGACACCCATAGCACAAAAGTTGATAACAAGAATCAAAAAATGGGACTTACTTAAACTGAAAAGTTTTCTGTCAGCAAGAGAAACAATAAAAGAGGTAAATAGGGAGCCTACATCATGGGAACAAATTTTTACTCCTCACACTTCAGATAGAGCCCTAATATCCAGAGTATACAAAGAACTCAAAAAATTAAACAATAAGAAAACAAATAACCCAATCAACAAATGGGCCAAGGACCTGAACAGACACTTCTCAGAGGAGGACATACAATCAATCAACAAGTACATGAAAAAATGCTCACCATCTCTAGCAGTCAGAGAAATGCAAATCAAAACCACCCTAAGATACCATCTCACTCCAGTAAGATTGGCAGCCATTATGAAGTCAAACAACAACAAGTGCTGGAGAGGATGTGGGGAAAAGGGTACTCTTGTACACTGCTGGTGGGACTGAAAACTGGTGCGGCCAATCTGGAAAGCAGTATGGAGATTCCTGGGAAAGCTGGGAATGGAACCACCATTTGACCCAGCTATTGCCCTTCTTGGACTATTCCCTGAAGACCTAAAAAGAGCGTACTACAGGGATACTGCTACATCGATGTTCATAGCAGCACAATTCACAATTGCTAGACTGTGGAACCAACCCAGATGCCCTTCAATAGATGAATGGATAAAAAAAATGTGGCATTTATACACCATGGAGTATTACGCAGCAATAAAAAATGACAAAATCATAGAATTTGCAGGGAAATGGATGGCACTAGAGCAGATTATGCTTAGTGAAGCTAGCCAATCCCTAAAAAACAAACACCAAATGTCTTCTTTGATATAATGAGAGCAACTAAGAACAGAGCAGGGAGGAAGAGCAGGAAGAAAAGATTAACATTAAACAGATACATGAGGTGGGATGGAAAGGGAGAGAAAGGGAAATTGCATGGTAATGGAGGGAGACCCTCATTGTTATACAAAATTACATATAAGAGGTTGTGAGGGGAATGGGAAAATAAACAAGGAGAGAAATGAATTACAGTGGATGGGGTAGTGAGAGAAGATGGGAGGGGAGGTAGGGGGGATAGTAGAGGATAGGAAAGGTAGCAGAATACAACAGTTACTAATAGGGCATTATGTAAAAATGTGGATGTGTAACCAATGTGATTCTGCAATCTGTATTTGGGGTAAAATTGGGAGTTCATAACCAACTTGAATCTATTGTATGAAATATGATATGTAAAGAGCTTTATAATGTTTTGAACAACCAATAAAAAAAATAAATTTAAAAAATAAATAAATAAATAAAATACTTGGGAATCAACCTAACAAAAGAGGTAAAAGATTTATACAATGAAAACTACAGAACCCTAAAGAGAGAAATAGAAGAAGATCTTAGAAGATGGAAAAATATACCCTGTTCATGGATAGGCAGAACTAACATCATCAAAATGGCGATATTACCCAAAGTTCTTTACAGGTTCAATGCAATGCCAATTAAAATCCCAATGGCATTTCTTGTAGAAATAGATAAAGCAATCATGAAATTCATATGGAAAAATAAAAGACCCAGAATAGCAGAAGCAACTCTAAGCAGGAAGTGTGAATCAGGTGGTATAGCGATACCAGATTTCAAACTATATTACAGAGCAATAGTAACAAAAACAGCATGGTACTGGTACCAAAACAGGCGGGTGGACCAATGGTACAGAATACAGGACACAGAGACTAATCCACAAAGTTACAACTATCTTATATTTGATAAAGGGGCTAAAAGCATGCAATGGAGGAAGGGTAGCATCTTCAACAAATGGTGCTGGGAAAACTGGAAATCCATATGCAACAAAATGAAACTGAATCCCTTTCTCTCGCCATGCACAAAAGTTAACTCAAAATGGATCAAGGAGCTTGATATCTAATCAGAGACACGGCGCCTGATAGAAGAAAAAGTTGGCTACGATCTACATACTGTGGAGTTGGGCTCCAAATTCCTCAATAGGACACCCATAGCACAAGAGTTAATAACTAGAATCAACAAATGGGACTTACTCAAAAGTTTTTTTTTTTCTCAGCAAAAGAAACAATAAGAGAGGTAAATAGGGAGCCTACATCCTGGGAACAAATCTTTACTCCTCACACTTCAGACAGAGCCCTAATATCCAGAGTATACAAAGAACTCAAAAAATTAAACAATAAGAAAACGAATAACCCAATCAACAAATGGGCCAAGTACCTGAACAGACACTTCTCAGAGGAGGACATACAATCAATCAACAAGTCCATGAAAAAATGCTCACCATCTCTAGCAGTCAGAGAAATGCAAATCAAAACCACCCTAAGATACCATCTCACTCCAGTAAGATTGGCAGCCATTATGAAGTCAAACAACAAACAAGTGCTGGAGAGGATGTGGGGAAAAGGGTACACTTGTACATTGCTGGTGGGACTGAAAATTGGTGCAGTCAATTTGGAAAGCAGTTTGGAGATTTCTTGGAAAGCTGGGAATGGAACCACCATTTGACCCAGCTATTCCCCTTCTCGGTCTATTCCCTAAAGACCTAAAAAGAGCATGCTACAGGGACACTGCTACATCGATGTTCATAGCAGCACAATTCACAATAGCAAGACTGTGGAACCAACCTAGATGCCCTTCAATAGATGAATGGATAAAAAAAATGTGGCATTTATACACAATGGAGTATTACTCTGCATTAAAAAATGACAAAATCATAGAATTTACAGGGAAATGGATGGCATTAGAGCAGATTATGCTAAGTGAAGCTAGCCAATCCCTAAAAAACAAATGCCAAATGTCTTCTTTGATATAAGGAGAGTAACTAAGAACAGAGTAGGGTCGAAGAGCATGAGAAGAAGATTAACATTAAACAGGGATGAGAGGTGGGAGGGAAAGGGAGAGAGAAGGGAAATTGCATGGAAATGGAAGGAGACCCTCAGAGTTATACAAAAGTATATACAAGAGGAAGTGAGGGGAAAGGGAAAAATAATACAAGGGGGACAAATGAATGTCAGTAGAGGGGGCAGAGAGAGAAGAGGGGAGGGGAGGGGAGGGGAGGGGGGATAGTAGAGGATAGGAAAGGCAGCAGAATACAACAGTCACTAATATGGCATTATGTAAAAATGTGGATTTGTAACCAATGTGATTATGCAATCTGTATTTGGGGTAAAAATGGGAGTTCATAACCCACTTGAATCCAATGTATGAAATATGATATGTCAAGAGTTTTGTAATGTTTTGAACAACCAATAATAAAAAAAAAAAGAATCCAATTAAAACTGGTCAGCATGGGCCAAGGTGGCTTAGAGTTGCCATGACAGTGGGGATTGAAAATTTGATGTCACCCTCCTGTCAATCAAAGCCAAGAGGTGGACCTGGGTGGGACTCTCTGGAAACTTCTATGGGATCCCCAATAAAATTGGAGTACAGGACAGGCACATTGTCCTTCTCCTCTCTGAGAGGACTCACTGTCTCCCTTAAGAGTGTCCCCTTTCCCTCTTCCTATCCCTTCAATAAACTCATTCCTGTTATTCTGGAAAAAAAAAAAGTTCAGTTGGATAAATACCAAAGAGCAAGATTGTTGGATCATATGGTTAAGAGTATAGTTAGTGTTGTAGAAAACTACCAGACTCTTCCAAATTAGGTGTTGGCAGTTTGCATTCCCACCGGCAATTAATTCAAGTTTCTTCTTTATTCCATATCCTTGTCAGTATTTGATGTTACCAGTGTTTTGGATTTTGGCAATTCTAATATGTGTGTGATAGTATATTATTGTTGATTAAATTTACAATGCACTAAAAAAAAAAAAAAGAATGAAGAAACTTACTTCCAAGCTGAGGATACAAGGTGGCTGCATTCCTGCTCTATGTATGCCCTGTCCAGTCACCTGCCATTTGCCACTGTGGAGCTCTGGACTGTTCTGATGCTGAATGTCCTTAACTGTCCATGCCCCACCAAATAGAGAACAAGGACTTTGGGTTACTTCCCCCACCTTTGCCCCTTTTCAGCAGAAAGTAGCTTGGAGATGTCATTGCCCAATTTCCATAGAAATGGAGGCTAGAAATTGACAGTGGGGAAATGTAACAGGGGTTCACTTGATGCTTAGACTATATCCCTTGGGACTTTGAAATTTACATGTTTTTCTTTTCTTTTTCCCAAAATTCTTCTCCTGATCTTCTCCCTAACCTTCTTTTCTTTGTTCTTCTCCTTCCTGATCTCTCCTCCCTAATCTCATTTTCTCTGAATCACCTGTATAAAAACCCCCAGTTCCTGCTGATGGACAGGATCGCAGCCTTTGGGACAGGAGCCCCCATGTTTCTCCTTTGCTAGCAAAGCAATAAACCTTCTTTTCCTTTTTTCTCAAAAAGGGTGGGGAGGGGGGACTTAATTTTGATTCTTAATTGAATGCATTTGGATAAATGGACTCTACTCTTTTCCTGACATTATATGTGAAAAGACAAAGACTCTTGATCTCCCATTGCTAATTATTGTTCTAGGTTTATGAAAAGGTGTTTTAGAAAATAGAGAAAAATATCTGAAGGCATAGATAAAGAAGGAGATAGTGATAAATCATAAAAGGTATCTTTTAATCACTAAAGGCCACTGAAATTAAAATGATGTTACTGAGACGTAAGTTTTAACTGACTAAAATAAAACTTTATTTCCCAATGCCATCAAAACCCCCAAGTATATCCAAACATTTGAAAGGGAGGATGTTGGAGCACCAGGGTATCAATGACAAGCCTTTCTGACTGATCCAAAGCAGAAATCAAGAGCGTAGAGTTTCGTTTATACTTCCCTGCCTAATGGCACATAGAAATCACAGCTCTTCATACCTCACCAAGCAAAGATTTTCTCTTCCCTTTTCTATAGTGGTGGTTGCAGCAGCTAATAGCAGGGTCTGGTTTGTGAAAAGAAAATAGAAAAGGCTTTGCCCTGTAGGCCCAGGTCATATTGGTTGTGGTTTTTAGTCAACTAGTACTCCATGGTGTGGTCCTTTTGTGTGTGCTTCATTGGAGAGCTGGTTACAACTGCACTCTCACGGTCCACCTACTGAATCAGAATCTCTTTTTAAAGTATGAGCTGGTGATTCCTTTTTGCATTAGAGTTTGAGGAGCACTCTGCCAATCGGGTCCTAGGAGTTTGGAAATGATTTTCCAAGGGTGTGAGGTGAGGGGAACCTCGCTCAGTCCCTCCAAAGCAGATGGCATCCTCGCTGCTCTGCCCAGAACGATTCTGCAAGCCACAGTGAAGCCCCCTGCTCAGAAACTGCCCAACTTCCCTGAAGATTGGCACCAATTGAAGCCAGCATCCCCTCCTGGAGACACAGTAATCTCAGGCGACCATACCTGAAGTACAAAGAGGCAACAATATTCGAAGTTCTGGAGGCTGGGGAAGACCAGGACCGCACCTAAGATCTAGGAAAGCTGTGCTCCTCCTGCCCCAGCCCAGAGGCAGTCGGGGAAATCTGTGGTCCCAGCTCAACCACCACAACTATGTGACTTGGGCAAAGCCCTAGGACCACCTCCTGCAACCAGGCTGCACAGGGCCTGCCTGCCATCTGAGGGCGATGCAAAGCCAACTGGAAGTTTCCCCATGGGACCCTCTTCCTTTTTCTCCCTGTTGGCCCTGTCTCTCCTTTCTCTGTATGAAAGCAGTTACCTTTTTGCCATCTGGAATTATTATGGGACCATTTGTCCATGATATTCATACTTAAATTGGAATCATTTGCTTCTTGGTCAGATTTATTTAAAATTTGAATCTGGAGGCAGATAAATCCTTGTGTGAAAATAAAGATTTTTAATATGAATGAATGTCAGGTTTTTGTTTGTTTGTTATGGTACTTGTACTAACAGGGAATGTGGTGCTATACCGCTGAGCTACACATCTTGCTCCCTACTCCCTTTTAACATTGAGGCAAAGCCTATGTCTCCCAGGCTGACCTAGAACTTGCCATACTCCTGCTTCACTCCTTCCAGCAGCTGGGATTACAGACCTGTGTGCCACTGTGCCCATCTATATAAATTTCTATTACATAATTCACATCTGTTATTTTCACTTAAGACCAAGGAATTTCTCTAACTCACATCTTTATTTGTATCTGCAAGTTTACGACACAAACAAACCCAAACCAAAATGTTCAACATGGATTGTCTACCGTGTGCTTTTTAAATAGCTGAGGGGCAGAGATTAGACACTTAGTTCTCTTATCAGGATTGTCTGAGTCCCTCCATTCATACACACTAACAAATCATTTAATGGCACTGTGATAATTACTAAGAAAAAGTGAAACACATAGAGTTCTGCCCTTAGACTGCTTACTCTCTCACCTACCATCATCCCTTGAAACTTTTACTTTCTGTAAGGGATCAGGATTCCCCTCTCCGAGTCCTTTTTTTTTTTTTTTTTTTTTCTGGTGGCTGTATTGGCATCAGAGGATGATATTATGTCCACAGGATCTTGTTATATATTACCCCATCTGACTCCCCATTCATTATCTCATTTCTAACACAAAAATCAAGGTATGGAAGGAAGCTGGGAATGAGGTGAAGCACTGGAGTTACATAAAGTTATTAGGGCTGTGGTCCTAGTGATGGAACTCAGCTGCAGCAGCTTTTTATTCTTTACCAAAGAGGAGAGAGGGGAGTGAGCTGAGATTCAAGAGCAAGTTGGGAGCTGTGATCAGCACCATTCTCCCAGTCCTAGGCCATCCTAAGAGTGTGTGTGTATTAGGGTGGGGGGAATTTAATTAAGCCTACTGAGGATGTGTGGGGCTGGGGTGGGGGAGGCAGTGAGGGACTGCTGTTGTATTGGCTCCTGGCTTGTCTCCAACCTGGATGGTTTGAGAACATAGGGAAAAAGCTAACCTTTTAGGAGAGTTGCAGGAGCTTCTAGGAAAAGGAACACAGGAAACGATGGTAGAAAAATAGAAAGTTGGGAAACATGGTGGGAGGAAAGGGACTCAGAACTCACTACATTTTCCTGGAGCGATGTTCTCAGCCCTTCCTAGCATCAAAATCATTTGGGGAGCTGAAAAAGAAAAAACAAACAACCCCAAAGCCCCAGTAAGTTCAAAACTTAAAACATTGGTTGGCGTGAGAGTTGTAGTATTTGGGATAAATTTAAATTAACTCCTATGAGCACATTTTTTTCACTTGATACACTAGGATTACAGATTTCTTCGCAGTGAGGGTTAAACGACTGCATATGCAAGTTATGATTCAATGAAAAACTGAATGCTAGCACAGCAGCCTGAATCCAACGCTTACACTGGCTCATATACCAGCGACTCGAGCTCTGCCATATGCCTGCATATGTTGGAGAGAAGCAGACCCTGCATCCTGGCATCTGCTTCTTGCCCCCAATGGTGATGATGCTGTCACCTTGTTTTTCAGGTGACACCTTCTCTCTGCTGGCTTTCGAAGGGTGAATCCAAAGGCTTCCACAGATTCCATGAATTCTAAGTGAGTTCAGCTTAGAGTCTGCGATTGGTATCTGGGAACCTGGTGGAGTTCACGCCCTTTGGCTTGCTTACTGCTACCAGGCGAGAGAGGCTCCTCCTGGACACGTGGCTGGCAGTACAGGTGTTGGGTAAGCAGGGGTCAGCCCTAATAAAGGAGCAGAAGGCCTTGGGGGAGTGGGGAGCCAGATCACAGCCACAGGTGTACCATCCCAGAGATGAAACCTGCCTTTCAGATACAGCGGCCCCAGATTGGCATCATCCTCTGATGCCAATGCAGCCACCAGAAAAAAGGGACTGTGCTCAGGGCAGGCGCCCGTGCTGACAGCCTAGAGGCCCTGGATCTTCAGGTGTAAGCCTGGGCAGCAGTGGGGGCTTTGCCCCTGAACCCACCTCCTTTCTAAGAGCAGCTCTTTAAGCTGTGTTCTCCAGTTTCGTTTGCCTCAGTTTACCTGTCGACCACTCTGATGCCTGGTGCAACCGGGTTTTCTCTCCACGGGGACCCAAGGAGACTTCCACAGCGCACTTAGTAGCTAAAGGAAGAGAAAGGACTCCTTTAGGCGCCTTTAGAGCTTCCTCCTACAAAAGCAGTCCTGGGTTTACGACCCTCTGATGCCACCTAGTGGGAAGCTAATGTCAAAGCACCGGGAGGCCAGAGGCAGTGTGAAGCATGTGAAGCCTATTGGGAATGTGGATTTTCTAAGTGGGGTTATTGTCGCTCAGTCTGATGACAGTTTCCAACTGAAACAAAGTTCTGAGAGATCTTAAAATAGTTATTCCTCTCCATCATTTCCTTTATCCTCCCAATGCAAGCGTGTAGGGCTCTGACCATGGATGGGAAATGAACATTCAGGTAGTTTAACAGTTAGAAAATGCATTTGGAGGAAAGTTCACTATAAAACTAAAACAGTCGAATAAAGTTAATGAACCCTCAGAGCTTCTGAGAAAGCCCCTAGCCATGTGTTCTTGTAACTTGCATACTTAATATTTTTAAGTCTTCCTTAAATAGATTTCTCTAACCCTCCCCCAATTACGTGAGCTTCCTCCTCCACAAAATCTGGAGACACCCCTAGCTGGACTGGTGAGTATCACAAGTGTACCTCGGAATTTCAAAGGATATGGCTGTCAAAGAGGTGCTAGGGAGAGGGGAAGGAGAAAGAAGGAACTAGAAAGACCTGATGGGGAAGGAGACGGACTGGGTTGGCTTTGGGCTAAAACTCAGAGCTTAGTAAGACCTGAGAAATTGCCCTGTGCCTCAGGCTCTCCTTTCTCTCTTTTCCTGCTTCTGGATTTGCCCACTTGATCTCCTTGTACATACCCAGGGCCACCACAATGGCACCCTCATGGGTAATGTTGAGTTGCAAGAGATTTGGCTGGTGGCCCAGAGTAAGTAACCTGGTGATAAGGTTATTGTTTTCATTTCTTTCTTTTCTTCTCTTCTCTCTCTCTCTCTCTCTTTCTTTTTGGTACTAGGTATTGAGCTTAGGGGCACTCCACCATTGAGCCACTTCCCGGCCCTATTTTGCATTTTATTTAGAGAAAAGGTCTCACTGGATTGATTAGCACCTCACTTTTCTGAGTCTGGCTTTGAGCTCATGGCCTCCTGCCTCAGCCTTCTGAACTGCTGGGATTATATCCATGTGCCACTGAGCCTGGCTCATTTCCTCTTTTTTGACTTCAAATGTTTGTTATAAACATTTAATAACCTTTACTAAATTAAGCTTAACAAATTTGAAATCTTTTTTCATAAATCTGCAAACTTTAGAACTTTAAAAATATACATACATATGCTTTATTATGTATCCTGTATATTTGTCTTTTGTTATTTACTATGCTTTCTCCAAAAGTAATGCCACTTTTAACGTATCTCTTGTATTGATCAACAGATATAGGCAGTTCAATAAGGTTAAATGAATCAAATTTTTCAATGACATCTACTTTATAATATCTGATTTCCAAAATTTGTTTAAGAAATTTTGTCTGGCTGGGCGTGGTGGTGCACACCTGTAATCCCAGCAGCTCAGGAGCCTAAGGTAGGAGAATAGAGAGTTCAAAGCTAGCCTCAGCAATTTAGCAAGGCCCTCATCAATTTAATGAGATCCTGTCACTAAATAAAATACAAAAAAAGGCTGGGGATGTGGCTTAGTGGTTGAGTGCCCCTGGATTCACTTCCCAGTACAAAAAAATAAAAATAAAAAGAAAGAAAGAAAAAGAAAAAAAAGAAAGAAGAAAAAAAATTCTGATTGCAATGTCATAGATATTCTATGTTTTCTTGTGGTGAAATTTAAATTTTCATATTTAGGTCCTTATTTATGGCTTTTATTACTTTAGGGTATGAGGTAGAGATGTTCACAATTTCATCTCTATATGAAAATTACAAATCCTGATATTATTTCACTTATTAATATGAAATGTCTCCATTTTACACAAAACTAATATTTATATTTGTGTCTGCTTAAGCCTATATAATATTTCTCCTAATTAATTATCTCTCCAAAAAAATAGAAATACTGATTAAAGGGGATGGATTCCAGGTGGCCGTATTTGCTACTGACTCTCTTGGAGTGGGTACATCATAGGTCAGGTGTCATTTCTGATGTCATAGTTTGTCTCCATACCTACCTCCCTGACCTGACTAAAGGGCAGTGATGTCCTTCATCTTCACATTGCCAGCATCTGGCAAAATGCCTGGAGCTTTAGCGCTGTGCACAGTTTGTTGAAAAGCAGAACAGCTGGAATGGTGACAATGGAGATGACTCCTCAGCTGATGTCTACTGATCACCAATGGAGCTGGACACTGACTTCCACTGTGCTCTCCTCCACTGCCTCTCCACTTTGTGATTTTTAAGTCTGAACTCTAAGACATTCCCTGAGTCAGCTCCAAGTGTAGAGCCAAACCCAGCTTGGAAGTCCTGAGGTCTTGACTGTAGCTTAAAGATCTTAATTCCTGTTTCAGCCCTTCTTTGACGAATTGGCTCAATATCATTTTCTCATGATCAGTGTAAACAAAATTGAATTTGGCCATTTGCTCTACATTGACTGCTGTGAGGATTTGTGGGTAACTCTATAACTAATATCTTGAGCCAGGGAAACAAGCATATTGGAAGAGCATTTGCATGGGTGAGGACCTGAGTTCAACCCCATCAACTACAAGAAAGAAAGAAAAAAAAAGAGAATGAATTATCTGATTGGTTTATGGAAGATTTAAAGATTCAGTTTCTGGAAAAATGAAATGGATTCTGGAAGCATGAAAGACTAGGCCAAGTGAAGCCAGAATTAGACAGGCAGTCAGTACAGATAGGTAAATCAAGTCAGGTCAGACCAAGGAGGCTAATTTTGAGTCTGGGAATTTGGAAATTGTCCCCTGAGGGATTGAAATGTTAATTACTTCAGAGCCCTTCCTCTACCCTTATCAAGAACTTATCCCTGCTCCATCCTGTATCCAAGGTAAAGTGTCTCAGGAATTTCCCCTCCCTTTAGGGAGCTAGAAGGTTGTTAATGTGTCTTTGGCTAATTCATCCTGCCCTTCCCCCTTCAGCCCACATGCTTCCTACCTTTGGGCTATCCCACCAAACATTCCTAGGCTTAGTGCTGGGCCTAGTCACATAGGCAGGAAAAGAAAGATAAGAGGGGAAAGGCAGGAGAACCAGGCTGGGGTTGTGGCTAGCATGTGCAGGGTTTTGGGTTTGATCCTCAGCACCACATAAAAATAAATAAATAAAATAAAGGTTATTGTGTCCAGCTACAACTCAAAAATAAATATTAAAAAATAAAAAGGCAGGAGAACAAAGGAAGCCTAGGACATACAAAAAGGGCAGAACACCTCACTTCTTTGGATACCAGGATACCATCTATGGCCCCCTTCTCCCCTGAGGAAGAAGTCTGTGTTATCCCTTTTTAAATAAACCTTGCTTTATATGCTTGCCAAGAAGAAGATTCAACCAAGAGATTTTATGGGGGGCGGGCGGCTGGCTGCCCGAAGGGGAAGAAAAGGAGAGGCAGAGAGCAAAGGAAGAGAGCAGAGAGAGAGTAGAAGAGAGGAGAGAAAGAAGAGGAAGAGTGCAGAGAGGAAGAGAAAGAGGGCAGAGAGTGTGAGCTTGCAAGCTTCGGAAGAAGGGTTGTGTAGGTGATGTGGTGGGTGCTGATTTGCAGGGTGACCCTGGAACAGCAATCGGAAACTGTCCAGCGGGGATTGGTGGAGAAAAACCTTTGAATTTGGCGCTGAGGCGTAAGGGATTCCGTGATATTGTGGGAGACTTAACTTCAGTGGGGAGTTTCCCTCACACCCAACACAATGTGCTTCTCTAATGTTCAAACTTCAACATGTGAGGAAGCAGAACTTGTCACTGATAACCGGTGGTATCACAAAGACAGGCTACAACTGATAAGTAAAAAATATTTTTTAGTTGTCAATGGAGATATATATATATATATAGAGAGAGAGAGAGAGAGAGAGAGAGGGAGAGATCTCCAATAATTGAACCTGGTACCCTCACACATGCTAGGCAAGTGCTCTGCCACTGAGCCACAACCCCAGCCCTGGTAAAGAATTTTTAAGAAGCAGCAGTAGTCACTGGTAATAGCCAAGGTAGGGAATATTTGCTCATTTTTTTGTGGTTAGGATAATACTCAGGATTTTGTCTGTGTTCACAAAGTGATTATAGAGTTGCTTTGTATTCATGTTGACTCACTATTGTCACATAGGGTCTTGTCTGATGTTGATGTTCTGTGAAATTATTCAGTAGGAGAGCACCAAGAGCTAGCTCCTTGCCACACATTTGAGCATAGTCAAGTAACACTCAGCTAATGGATCTCAGGACTGCTTTTCTCCTTTTAACATGGTCAGCCATTATTTTTCTTAAGGTAAGCCTGAGTAAATTCATTTTGTGTCTGAAGTAGCAAAAATAACATGCTGTGGTCATATTGTGGGTTGAAAGTAATATCTTTTTGACTAACCATGGGCCTGTGAGAGCTTTCATACTGAAGAAAGGCTCACAGCACAGAAAATTGGACAATAGAAAGGTGAAGTGAGAGGAGTATAGTAATTAAAGTTACAAAAGTGGATCAGAGCTCAATGCTTCAGGTCCCTAGAGTCAAAATGTTGCAAAATTTTTGCTCTAGTGAAATGACAAAAAGAACAATTACATAAAGTAATTGTAACAAATACATAGCAAACAATTTCCCTATGCTAGATTGTGCTAAGGTCTTCTAAATATATAACTCTGGGAAGAAAGTGGATTCAATAAGTAGTATAAGTATAGCATCTATTTGACTAAGAAGAAAAATGATGGATTACTTCAATTTGCATCAGAAACATTGTGTCCTGTAGCATATAAGTGAATGAATGAACTTGGTTTTGAGTCAACACATGAGATTGTAGTTTCCTAGGTCTTTAAATCCAGGTATAAAAGTTTAGTCCCTTGGATTGACATTTATGTTTGTATTTGTACTTGGTATTGGTGTCCTGGGTTGAAATTTCACCCCAAGCTCTTTTCATGTATTCTTAGTTTTGCATTCTTGCTTCATCTCAAAGGGCTTTCTTTTCTTTTCTTTTTTTTCCATGAATATTCTGCACACAACATTGACAAATCCCAAACTCCAGGAATAGTCTTTGTAGATGCAGGGAGCTCTGTGACTGTATCGCCAGTGCAGCTCAGACACGTGCTTCTTCCTGGACCTCTAGATAGTATCTTCTTTCTGAATCTTTTTTTTTCTGTTACATTTGCTGCTGGCAATCTAGAGCTATATTTAGTGATTTCCTTCGCTCATCACAGTTTTACCCAATTTTGACGGCTGATACATTCTTGCCTAAAAATTACATTGAGTGTTTCTTCTAGAGCAGGAAAGTAATGATGCTTGGGGACAATGTGAACCTGGGATTTGAAAAGGAGAGTTCAGATTACATAGGGAATCCTGAATTCTTGACTGTTATGGTGCTAGGTGGAACCATAAAGAGATGTTGTAAGTTCAAAAATTTGAAATCATATTTGAAGGTTCCACAAGAGAACAAATTGGGATGAGTTTTGTAGAGTTTTATAGAGCAGGGAAGAAAAAAATTGGATGTGAATGAGGCAAAGAGAAAACATAAGAACTGGACAATGCCTTTGAAAGTACTAATTATTGATAATTAAATATCATCAATGTCATATAGGATATCTATATCCTAGAGTCTACTCAGGTCATAGAGGTATTGCAGGCCAGAGAAACTACTCAAATCACAAAGGCTATTCAGGCCATAGAGTCTAGTTAGGTCACAAAGGCTGCAGAGATCATAGAGCATATGCAGGTCAAAGTAGCTACTTGGGTCATAAAGGGCGTTCTCAGGTCAAAGATGATACATGGGCCTAGAGGCTAGAAATCATAGTCTATGCAGATCATAGGGGCTACAAAGCTCATATAGCTACAAAAATCACTTGGATTACTAAGGCCCTTATGTTACATGGGTCATTTAGGTTGTTTAGGCCATAATGACTACACAGGTCATAGAGGTTTGGCTGTTTAGAGGTTACTATGTCACAGAGGATAAGCATGTCATAGATGCTATTCAGGTGATAGAGGAGAAGCAGCTTACAGAGGTTATACAGTTTGTAGAGGCAACTCAAGTCATAGAGGTAATATAGTCTAGAGATGGTACTCAGGCTACATAGGCTGCTTATGGACATAGAGCCCACTTTGGCCACAGAGAAATTAGAAATCACAGAGGCCATGAAGGTTATAAAGGCTACTATAGTCATAGAGAGTGCTTAGGGTATAAGGTTACACAAGACAAAGAGGCTATGTAGGTTCTCGAGGCTAATAAGGCCAAAGAGGTTATGCAGGTAATAGAGAGTATGCAGGCCATTCCACCAGGGAGAATACTCAGGCCATAGAGGCTATGCAAGTCATAAATACATAAGGGCTATGCAAGTCATTGCAGGCAGGCAGGTTGTGGATGTAAAATAGGTCATGGAGGCTACCATGGTCATAGAAGCTACTCAGGGCATATAGGCTAAGTAGATTGTAGAGGTAAGGTCCTGTAGTCTATTCAGGCCATAGAAGCTATGGCCTAGCTTTAAAGCCATACAGACCACAGAAGACAAAGAGGCTAAACAGGTCCTAGAGGTACACATATCATAGAAGTTACACAGGTCATAAGGCCTATTCAGCCATGGAAGACACATATTTCACAGATGTTATACAGGTCGTAGAGGTTACTTTGGCCATTGTGGCTATGAAGATCATGAAGACTATGCAGGCAATAAGGACTTTACCCATCACAGAAGCTATATCTGTCAATGAGAATACCCTGGCCATAAAGACTACTTAGACTACAGAGCCTACATAGGCCATTGGGGCTCCATAAATCAGGAGAGGATACAAAGCTCATAGAACTACTGAGGTCATAGAGTAAGATATTCAGTAATGAAGTCTAAAAATGACATAAAATATTCATGAGTCTGCTCAGGCCATACTGACTACAAAAGTCATGGAAGCTACTCAGTTTCATGAGTCTACTCATGACATAGATACAAAAGCAATAGAGGCTACTCAGGTGAAACACGCTACACAAGTCATAGAAACTACTCAGGTCATAGAGGCTCTGTAGGTCAAAGAGGCTATGTAGTTTATAGAGGTTATTCAAGCCATAGAGGCTACACAGTCCATAAGGACTATTCAGGTCATAGAGGCTATGCAGGTCATAGGGCAACACAAGTCATAAAGGATTTGCAGGTCATTGTGGCTACTAAGGTCATTTAGGCTAATAAGGGTACAGAGGCTACAGAGGTTACTTTGTCTACTCAGGCTATAAAGGCTAGATAGGTTACAGAGTCTATAGTAGTCTTAGTCAGGTGATAAAGGCTATGTAGGTCAGAGAGGCTACTCAGAAGACAGAGGCTACTCAGTACATACAGTTTACTTTGGTCATAAAATCTCCCCTCTGCATAGCCCAGAGAGGCCACTCAGGTCCAAAAGAATATTCAGGTCATGGAAGCTACTCAGCCTGTAGAGGGTACACAGTCTATAGAGCATACACATGTCATAGAGGCTATAAAGATGATAGGAGCTGCTAAGATCATTTAGGTCACTGAGAACATAGAGATTATACAGGTCAATTAAGATATCCAAGCCATAAAGATATTGCAGATACTACAGGCTACCCTGATCATACAGAGGCTACTATGTCACAAAGGCTAAGCAGGATTAGTTGTTACTCAGTTGTTAGAAGTTATGCAGTTCATAAAGGCAAATCAGGCCTTTATAGGCCACAAAGGCCAAAGAGTGTTCTTAGAACATACAGGCAACTCAGGCCATAGAGCTTACTTGTGCCATAGAAATGCCACAAGGTCATAGAAGCTATTCATACCCAAGGTGATATAAGTCATATATCTGCCCAGGCCATTGAGGCTACGCAGGTCATGGAAGAAATACAGGCCCTAGATGTTATACTGGTCCTACATGCTACACAGCCATACATGCTATAAAATTCTTAGTGATTATGAGGTAATAGTGGTTATGCTGGTCATAGGGGCTACCCAGTTTTCAGAATGCACTAAGCACATAGAGGGTACACAGACATAAGAGGCTTCTCAGGCCATAGCTAATTCATAGGAGCCACTCAGGCCATATAGACTACTTAAATCATAGAGTATATGCAAATCATGGAAGATATGCAGGTCATAGATGTTATGCAGGCTATAGAGGCTACTGAGACCAGACAGTATATACCATAAAAAGAGGTTGTGCAAGCCATATATGCTACACATGTCATAGAAGTTATGCTATTCATAAAGGCTACTCAGTTCCAAGAGGTTATTTGGGTCATAGGGGCTATTCAGGCTGAAAAGACTTTGTAGGTTATAGAGGCTACTCAAGTAATACAGTCTACAGGCCATAGAGGCTAAACAAGCCATAGAGCCTACAAAGATTCAGAGACTTTAAAGAGTCTTAGAAATTTTATGCTTGGCCACTTAGTTCAGTCTACACAGGTCATAGATGCTACCGTGTAATAGAAGCTACTCACGCCATAAGATTTATGCAGGTCATATGGGCTACTCAGATCATAGAGTCTACAAAGTTCATGGAAGATACAGGTCACAATGGCTATTTGGGCCATAGAGGCTACACAGGTAGTAGAGGATACCCAGGCCACAGAAGATATGCAGAATATTTGGGAGATTCAGTTTATAGAGTATGAAAGTAGTACAGGTAATTCAGGCCACTGATATGGGTAGGTCCTAGAAGCTACATAAATCATAGAGGCCATTCAGGAAATTGAGGCTACTTGGTCCCTTGAGAGAGCAGATCACAGGTTTTACTCAGTTGAGTTAGACCACTCAAGACATAAAGGATATTCAGTTATATAGAATACTCAGGACACAGAAACTATGCAGATCATCCAAGCTACACAAAACAGGGGTACTAAGATTATTTAGGCTACACAGGTAATAGAGGAAAGGCTGGCCAAAGTGTTTTCTTGGTCATAGAAGTTACACATGTCAAAGTGGCTACTGAGATTGTAGAGGCTACAGAGGTCATTTAGGCCACTGAAGCCATAAAGGGAACATAGGTCATAGAACTACACAGGACACAGAGGCTATGCAGGTCATACAAGATAAGCAGGTCATAGCTATTACTTTTTTACAGAGCTTATACTGGCCATAGTGGCTATGGACATGTCACTGAAGTTTCATGGGTCATAGAAAGAAGTTACTCAGATTATAAAGGCTACATAGGCCATGGAGGCATCATAAATATAGAGGACACTCACATCAAAGAGTAAACCATATAGGCCATAAAGTCTATGAAGGTCACAGAATAAATGCAGGACAAATAATCCACATGATACAGACTACACAAGCCATAGCTGTCTCAGCTCATAGATTCTACATGGGTCTTATTATGTATTCAGGTCTTTAAGGCCACATAGGACATATAGCTTACACGGGCCTTAGAGGCTGCACAATGGCATAGAGGTTATGCTTATCATGGAGTCTATGCAGATGTTAGAGGCTTTTTAGATCATAGAGATGATGAAGGACATACAAGAAAAAAAATCATAGGGGCTATTAAGTGAATTAAGGCCATACAGGCTAGGAAGGTTATGTGGGCTACTCACGTTATAAAAGACACACAGATCATAGAGGATATGTAGGTCATAACGGGTACAAAGATCATAGTGGCTACTGAGGTTTTATAGTCTATTCAGATCATTTAGGCTATTCAGGTCATAGATACTACACAGGTCATAGATACTACACAGGTCATAGAGGCTATGCAGGATGTAGAAGCTACTCAGGCATAGAGACTGCATTGATTATAGGAGTTTCTCAGGTTATAAGGATTATGCATGTCATAAAAGTCAGGGTAGCAATAGAAGATTCTCAGTTCCATACAGCTATATACATTGAGTATTCAGAGACAATAGAGACTACTCTGGTCATACTCAAGTCATAAGGGCTACTCAGGCCATAGAGGATTTGTAGGTCATAGAAACTAAGCAAGACATAGAGGTTATGCAGATCATAGATATAACACAGGCTATAGAATCTACTCAAGACATAGAGGTTACTCATGTCATAGAGGCTACTTGGATAATAACTAAACCATTTAAAGAATCTCAGAACATTAAGACTACTCAGGCCATAAAGGCTGTGCAGGTCACAAAGAATACAAAGATCATAGAGGCTACTCAGTCATAGAGGCAATGCAAGTCATAGTGGCTGTTAAGTCATAAAGGCAGCTATATTGTTTAGGATCTCCAAGTCATGAAGGTGGTTCCTGGAAGCAGAACAGACCATAGTGGCTACTCAGGGTCTAGAGCCTAGAAAAACCTTATAAACTATTAGGTCATTTAGACTACCCAAGCCATGTAAACATTTCAGGTCATAGAGGCTATGAAAATAACAGATGACATGCCTGTCATAGAGGCTACACAGATACTAGGGGCTAAGCAGGGCAGAGTCTTCTCAGACCTATGCAGGTTATAGAGGCTATTCAGGTCATCATGGCTGCTAGGTCATACAGTTTACTCAGGACATTTAAGCTATGCAAGAATATTCAGAGGTTAGATTATTAGAGCTTTAACACAATTATGGATTAATCCACTATATGAATTAATTGGATGATGACTGTAGGAACGTAGGATGTGGCTGGAAAATGTGGGTCATTGAGAAGTGTGTCTTAAGGTTTACATTTTGTCTCCTGCAGACCACTTCTGGTGGTCATGGCATGAGAAGATTTCCTTTGAAATGGGATTCCACCATGATATTCTTCCTCTCCTGGAGCCCCAAAATTATTGAGTCAGCCATCTATGGAATGAGACCCCTGAAAGCATGAACCCCCAAATAAACTTGTCCTCTACATTATTCTTGTCAGATCTTTTGGTTACAGCATTGGAAACACTCATTAAAGTGGAATTTTTTACTGAGAAATGAGATTTTTTTCTATGAAGAACCTGATTATATGTTCAAAAGTCTTTAGAGATGGTTTGTGTTGGGAAGAATTTTGAAAACTTTAGAGATACAAGCTGGAAGTTTCAGAATGTTGTAAGTAGATCTTTATGGGTGATTCTGGTGGGAGCTCCAAAACCAGAATGCCAATAGAATGCTGAACAATAAATATTGAGCTCACAAGGTTTCAGAGGAAGAGGAGTCTATTGGAAATTGGACTAGGGGCCATTCATGTCATTTCTGGTTAAGAAGTTGGCTATATTTTGCTTCTGTGCTGAGTCTTCTTGCCAGGCTAAATTTAAAAGTGATACGCTAATGAATCTGATGGAGGTAATTTCAAAGCTGTACAGCATTTAGATGGTTGTATGGATATTGCTGGCCACTTTTAATCAAGTTTACTGTGTTAATCAGGAGCAGAAAGCAGAGCAGAAAGATTTAAAAAACTTGGAGTTTAGCCATAAAAGTTTGACTGAAATTGGGTTATTAAAGAAATGCTTTAGTCTCTAAAGAAATGCTAAGTATTTTACCCAGGAACAATGGAAGATGTGACTTGAGGGCTTCTCAGAAATTACTGAGACAACACCCATCTCAGGCTCAAGGTTGTAAAGGTAAAAATTTCTTTAAGAAGAGGTAATAGGGACACTCTGCTTGCATATGGAGGCAGGTTAAGAAGTTTTTTCACCATGCTCAGCTGTCCAGGCACTCAGCAATAACTCCCACAGGGATCTCAGAAGGCTTATCTATTGCTTAAAATGGTGGCAGAATTTGGTGTCATCCACATAGTGATGGTTCTAAGGGAATGCATGGGGCTGTCATGGAGTCATGGGAGTCATGGAGGCATGCAATGAGATTTCAAAAGAAGGCGTTGGAGGCCAGGCAAAATGAAAGAGTCAGAGTTCTGATTGGTTGCCCTGATATGGTAATGCATGAAGATATAAAAAAGAAGATATACAAAGGAAGCCAAAATTCAAGCAGAGAAACCCGAGATTAAGAGATGCCAGTAACGAGGGGCATATGCCTAGAAAAGCTGCAATAATAGAGCAGAAACAAGACTAGACAGAGGTCATGTGGGCTGCAACCAGCAAGGCCATAGGAGTGGAGCTACACAAGCACTTTGGAGGGGACATTACAATGACATATGCCCCAGATGCTGGATATGGAGATACAGACTTATCTGCCCAGTTGGATTTTAGTGTTGCTCGGATCCCATCCTTCTTTATAGAAAGAAGTCTCTTTTGTGACACTGAAATATTTACTCTGTGCCATTATATATTGGATATATGTAATTTGCCTTTTTTATGGAGCTGAGAGTTTGCCTTTTTTTAGGAGACTTTGGACTGTACATTTTGATAATTCTTGAGATGGTAAAATTATGGAGACTCTTGGAAATGAACTAAGTATATTTTGCATTGTGAGATGGTGTTGAGGTATTGGAGACTAAGAGCAGCATGTTATGGTTTAGATATTGGGTGTCCCCCAAAAGCTCATGTGTGAGATATCCTGAGAATGGTCAGATGTAACCAAATGAGTACTTAAGTACACTTATGTATCAACTGGGTGTCAACTATAAGAATATAGAGTGGCTGGAAAAGGTAGGTCACTGAGGACATGACCATGGAATTTATATTTTGTTTCTGATAAGAAAATCTCTTTTTCTTCTTCCTGGTGGACATGTCCTGAGCTGCTTTCCTCCACCATTAGATTCTACCATAATATTCTGCTTTACCTAGAGCCCAGAGCCATGAAATCAACCATGACTAAGTCTGAATTTATTGGCTCCAAGTAAACTTTTTGTATTCTATGTTGTTCTTCTCAGGTCTTTTGGTCACAGTGTTGAAAAAGATGAAATCAGGGTTTCTAACACTGGCACTTTTATTTTGTTAGCCTTTCCTATGATGGGTTAAAACTTTATTTCTGCTTACTCTGCCTACCCCAGAAGTTCCCACAGACATAGTTTCATTAGGGCCCTACCAGCCAGCTCTGAACAATCCGTCTCCTCCTCAGTCTGACCAGCCAAGAATAATCCTCATGACCCAATGTGGGATCTCATGAACCCTAAGGAATGAAAAGGACTAAGACCATGGGCATTGTGCAGGTATCCATGCATGTACCTTGGAAACCCAGAAAAATGACTATGGACAAGGCAAACCCACTGCCTGAGATATATAGTATTGGTTTATCCACAAATTTCTCCCCTTAGTTCTTTTTGTTTCTTTTTTGTGATGCTTGGAATCAAACCCATAACCTCATGCATACAGTCAAGCCCTCTAACACTGAGCTACATTCCCAGCCTTGTCTCTCCTTTCAGGAATGGTGTAAGGCTACTTATAATTGGTAAATTTACATTGTGATTGCCCACTTCTTTATGGTTAAACTTTACCTCAGGCTTTTCTTTGTCTTCCAACAGTTCCAGATGAGAATGTGAATTGTATATCCTCACCCATCCTGGGGCCAATTCTTGCCCCAAACTGGAAAGTATTTCCTCTTTACTGAAATGCCTTCCTCACTGTGATGCTGGGAAGATCCTTAGACTGCATGAATTACACATTTTTTTAAGAAAAAAAGAAAAAGAAATTTCATTGTGGAATGAAAAAGAGACAAGTAGAGCTGAAAGCAATGATAATATCCCTGGAATCTTGTATACTTTGAAACACGCAAGATGTCCAGTGTCATGGTGCAAAATGAAGACATTGAGAAGTACAACCATAAGCAGTTCCCTTTAAGAAGAGTTTATTATTTATCACACCAGATCCTTGAAGGAGCCTATGGTGAAGGAATAAATACTGGCAGTTCCAATTTACCTGAAAATATCTTTGAACCTAATGCCACACATTATTCAGACCTTGCAGTACAAGTTTGTCTAGTATGTCATAGAAACCATTGTTGATGTTATAGTGCATTTGTTCTTTGTGGGAGCCCCAGGTCAGTGTGGAAGACAGACCAGCTCAGGGGATGAGATTCATGTTGTTGGGTACTTATAGATCTTCAAGTGATCTCTGTTAATCTTTTGGAGTGAAGCTAGGACCAGGCCAGAAAGAAAATGAATTTGAAAATGTAAAATTCACCTGAATTTCAGGCACAGTGGCCCAAAACTTTAAGTTTAAACTCTCTTGTCTGCTTCTGGCTAACTCTATGTAACTTGGAATAAGCCTCACCTTGCAAGAATAAGAGGTTGATGGGAAACTTCTGGAAGGCAAGGGTCACAAGAAGAGCTTTGCCTGATTGGAAGAACAATGGAAAAGGGAGAAATCCTGAGGAAAAAATTTCAATCCACGTGTTTATATGTTTTTTGTTGCATTGATTTCTAATTTATTCCATTATAATTTAATAAATGCAAGGAATTATATCAGTTTTTGTATTTCCTAAAGTTAGTTTGTGGCCTAAAATATGTTCTATTTTGGAGAAGGTTCCAGGAACCACTGAAAAGAAAGTACATTCAGGTCTTATTGGAGGAAATATTCTATAGATGTCTGTTAAGTTCATTTGATTTATAGTATTTTTTGGGTTCAAAGAGTCTTTACCAAGTTTATGTCAAGATGAGTTATCTAATGGTGAGAGAGGTGTGTTGAAATCTCCCAATTTATTGTATTGGGGTCTAGCTCAGACATCTATCTGTGTAGTTTCTCTTTTATGTAATTAGTTGAATCCACATTTGAAGTATAAGCATTTCTAATTTTTATATCTGCTTGTTGTATTGTTTTCATTACCAGTATGAATTAACCTTTGTCTCTTATTATTTTGGGGTTGAAGTCTGCTTTGTCAGATATTAGAATAGCTACTCCTATTCTCCTAACCCCTGAGCTACCCCCATAAAAGTCTCTAACACCAAGCCTTTGTTGCCTCTCTCACTCTATGGAGATATGGACTTTATTTGTCAGCTCTGACATATAAACTCTGTTTGTATCTCTGCCTGATCTCCGTCTTTCATTTCTCACTTGCCTGTCTCCCAGTTCCTCGCTTTCCTTTCAGTGTCAATATGTATGCTCAGATGATTTTATTTGCACAATATTGTCATTTGTGAATGGAACAGAGACTGCTAGCTATATTTCTTTCATTCTGGGCATACAACTCTATTATGTTTATCAAGCTGCCTTGTAGTTATCTCTGATCATATGATTAAGATTTCTAAAACTGAAAATGAGTGGAAGTAACATGTGCCACTGCCAGGAATGTGCATACAAAAATTTCATTGTTTCCATGCTATTTTCTTTTCTAGCTTTCTGGGATGTTTTAACTCAAGGTTGCCAACATAGCTCTATGCTTATGATGACAATGTTTTCTTCCATTCCAGTCTATGAATTGTGAATTAAACCATGGAAAAGACATACCATTTCTACCTGCTTCTAAATTTTGACTTAAAATATTCCTTATGTTAGGGACTATTGTCTCAGCTTCTGCTATAAAGTCATTGTGTACATTTCTTTTGTAGATGCAAATAATCTCACTAGGTATAAAATAGGTGGACAATTATGATAGATATGTTTTTCCTGTCCTACTTATGTGTTTTATGTGTTTGTATCCACATGGATGTGAATAGGTATATGTTCTTGTCATGTTTCAGTTTATACTCAGTAGCATCTTGAATATGTATTGATTTTATTGAAGGTGCCGAAGACAACTTTGCTCTCCATGTCTCTCCAAGTGACCATTAGGAAACACACAAGTCCAAAATATTGAAAATATCAGATCATCCTCAGAAGTTTTTGTAGAAAATATCAGATTATTTTCAAAAATATGAGCTATGATTTTGTATGTTGTGGTTGGCTCCAATCAGTCTCCTGCCACCACTGAAGAATAATACTATCACATAAATGTGCTTTGTTTAAACTTAATCTATATATTTACCACCCTTATCTCATTCCCCTTAAAAAGCCAAATCTTATCTCAATTTATCCATCAGAGAAAAACAGTGTTTGTCTTTTTTTTTCTCTACATTTCACATAGGTTCTCCAGGTTTCTATCTTAGAGTCTGAAGCAAAACAGTTTTCACTCCTGAGTATATAAAGTCTATATAACTTCATATACATCCCTGCACAGCCAGTTTTAAATTGTTTACATTTCTTTCAGAATTTTACTCATTTACATGAGCCACTTTCATCTTCACTAAAGGGAAAAATTACTATTAGAAAATATATAACATTATTTTTCCTCAGTTTAATTAGAAAGAGTCTAACGAAAGAATGTTGACAGATACATTCTGACTTTGTGTAGGTGACCTGAATCCAAAGCCACAGAGACAAACCTGGATCATAGAATGTTTTTTTTTTTTTTTACTATCAAAAACATTGGCCCTTAAGATAATCTCACATAGTAGAATAATACTGCTTTCTCCTTTTTTCCCCTCTTTCAGTCACTTCTCTTGATCTTTTAATCCCTCTCTAATCTCCTTTTCTACTAACAACAAAAAAAAATGCTTTCTCCTTTTTAGAAAGCAGTATCTGATTATCATAGTGTTGTAGGGACAAACAAGGCAAGGCACCAAAGATAGCAGGAAACATTTTTATTTGGCTGCATCCAAGTTCAGAGGGCACAGCTTTTGCTGTAATTAATTAATCCCCTGAACCCCAAGTTCAGATAGTTTTAGAGTTTTATACCCAGCATGTAAGGGGATGGGGTTCAGAAGTTCACAGTCTGCAGAAGTTTACATAAACGCAGCCCCCCCCCCGCCCCCCCCCCGTTTTGGGCAAGTTAACCCTTCAAGGACAATACCTGAGAAGGGAGAGCTTCTTCTCCCCTTTCTTTCCTCTATTACCATAGAGCCCAAATGGTAATTTTTCTTATCTTAAAAATGTAGACATCTCTGTGAAGCCTAGCTCAAGGCCAGAGGCCTTGTTTGCATATTTCTACAAACTACTATACTTATTATGTTTGTGAAAATCTAGTAAGGGGGTGTCAAGCACCTGGAGGGCTGGTATCTTCCCAGCCAGTGGTCAAGTAAAACAAGACAACATGAAAATAGGAAGTTTATCTACATTGAACTCTTTTGCAGAGACTCTTTTGCTGACAGTCCTAAAATTAGCCATGGTGAAGATTTCTTGAGAAGCCCAGTTAAGACTTTTCTATGGAGAAAGAGAGTACCACTGAAGCCAGAATTAGGCAGTAAGGTAGGTAAGTCAAGTCAGGTCGGATCTAGGAGACCAATTTTGAGTACATCTGGGAAGTTGGAGAGTGTCCCCTGAGGGATCTTATCAAGAACCTGTTTCCAAAGTAACCTGTCCCAGGAATTTCCCCTCCCTACAGGAAGTTATCAGGTTGTTAATGTGTCCTTATCTACTCCATCCAGCTCTTCTGCCTTCAGTCCACCTGTTTCCCACCTTTTGGCCACACTACCGAGCATTCCTGGGCCTAGTCACATAAGCAGGAAGGAGAAAGATAGGTGTGGGGGGGAGAAGCAGGAAGCCTAGGACATATAAAAAGGCCAAACACCTTGCTTCTTGGGATACTATGATACCAGCTATGGCCCCTTCTCCCTCATGGGAGAATTCTATGTTATCCCTTTTTAAATAAACCCTGATTTATATGCTTGCCTTGGTGTGCTTCTCTAATGTTCAAACTTCAACATGTGGGGAAGCAGGACTAGTCACCGATAACCGGTGGTATCACCACTTCAATACACATACCTCTTGACTTATTAGCTGGGGAATGAGTATCTTTCCAGATGTTACTCTTTTGCCTTCTCTTCATGGTTCAACTCTTTGGAGGTTTACTCAGATTGGGTAAATTTGTCTCAGAAGATCAATTCACCAAAATTTAGCTGATGATGACTGAGAATGAAATCTGTACCTGGAGAAAAAAATGGAGTGATACTAAATCTCTGTACTGAGCAGAGCCTAACACAACATCAGGGCTTTTATGTGACCAGCTATCACTAAGGCCTCAACAATGTATTGTGACCTTTTGATGACATCACACAGTTCAAGAACCCAGCCAATATTCATAGTACTATAGCTTTGATGAAGCTCATCAGCTAATGTGATACATTTTATATAGTGGAAACACTATCATTAACTTGAACTTTCATACTTTGCATTTGATACCCAAAATAGAAGTAATATGAATTAAACAAAGTAAATTTTTTGTATCTTTTGGATACTGAATCGCTCAATGTCCCCAGTGGTGTGAATATGGTAGTACACCAGAGGGTCAGGCTTAGCACCATGTTAGAAAAGTAAAGGCTATATCTCATAAGTATAACCTTTAGAAACCTAGGTGACAGGCATGCTGGAACATGGGTGTGGGTCTGAGAATATCTCATCTGTCCATACCCCCACCCCCAGATCCATAGGAAATGGTTATTCTAATTGTATCAGTTTCCTACTACTTTCATAAAAATTTACCAAAATTTTATTACTTAAAATATAAACATATCATCTTATAGTCCTGAGTTCAAAAGTCTAGTATGGGACTTGAGGCCTAAAATCAAGTTTTGAGTGTTAAACCAACAATGCAAAGAAAACACCACCGACTCCAATTTAAATCAAATTAAAGCAAGCTTGTAATTTTGACCAGCCAGCGCTATCTCTCCCAAGACCTGTGGGAACAGAAGACAGCACTGCAGCTTTCTAGGAGTGCAGCTTTATAGCACAGAAAGTTGCAAAATGTGTGTGTGTGGGGGGATATCTTGAGAACTTACAGATAACAGAATTTTGACAACTATAACACAAAGGCAGGTTAATGGTCTAAATGGTCCAGCACTTAGGGAGTAAATTTAGATCCCAACATCACAATTTATGAGGCACCACTAAAGTTTCAGAGAGGGTTGTTATCTGGTCAGGGAAAACCAGGCATGGGTGAGTTCAAGGCATGGGCAGGCATTCCAAGCAAGTTTAGAAATCATAGTAATTTATAGTAAAGCCGGAATTAACTTTCCATGCTTCTGTGGTGAGATGGCTCCCAATCTTAAGAGGGAATTAGGCTGGGTTATCATTGAGCAGGGCTGCTCCTATCTGGTGTCTTAACTTCAAAAGCTTTTCATCACTGCCCCCCCCCCCCGCACCCTTCCCACAGGTTTCAAAGCTGCCTGCAATACTTAGCTGTTGTTCTTGATCTTCAACAGGCATTAGTCTAATATCTGCTTCCATAGTTACAGGTCCACTCTGATTGTACTTCTTAACTTCCTTTCATAAAGGACATTGCCATGACCCTGGCTGTACCCAGATTATCTAGGAAAATCTTTTCTTTTAAAATTCATGACTTCATTTCATCTGTAAGTCTCTTTTACCATACAAGGTTACATATTCATAGGTTTCATGAATTAGGAGGTGGAAATTTCAAGGGGAACTGTTGGAAGAGAGGGTTCTTTACCAAAATAAAGTCACAGGGTTTTGGAGAGAATTCACATATATTCAAATATAGTAGTGTGAAAATGGAAACTGGAAATTTAATAAAAGCTTATAATGAGTGACACAGCAATGATATAAACATATTGAATAAAACAAAGCAGAATAAAAAAAGGCACTTGAAAATTAACAAGAGGAATAAAATGATAATTACAAACACTTTTTCAGGCTATAAACTTAGGCAAACACATTTAATAAAGAATTCCAAGACAGATGATAGGTCAATGTGTATAAAAGAATATGGAGAGTTTTGACTCTGGAAAATAGAGATGCTAAACAAGTCCCTAACTGAATATAAAAACCAATTAGAATCCGAAAATAGAAAGAAGCAAAAAAATCTAATATTTGGTAAATAAACTTACGCAAAGCAAGATGAGAAAAAGAAACAAAAATATAATTAATTCAAAGAAAACTTTCTTTTTTTTGTAGTAAGAATTGAATCCAAGGGAACTTAAACACTGAGCCATATCCTCAACACTTTTTATATTTAGAGACAGAGTCTTACTAAATTGCTTAAGGCCTTGCTAAATTGTTGAGTCTGGATTTGAACTTGTGATCCTCCTCCCTTAGCCTCTGGACTTCTGGGATTACAGGCATGCACCATTTTGCCTGGAAAAAAGATTAAAAACACAAGTCAAAGGATGGAACAAAGTAATAATTATTGTTTCTGATCAAAATAGATTTAAAAACCTGCGTAATATAGCCAACTCAAAAATAAATGGAAATGTCAAGAAGAACATGAGTTCAACTTTTAGTGCTAGAAGACAAAAGAACTTGGACTAGAATTATATGGAATGCAGGTAGAAGTGGGACAGGGTAGGAATTGATGGATCCAATTACATTATACAGTTTTCTAGGAATAGTGTTACAACTTCATGTCCTTTAATCCCTTGTCAGACATGACCCCTGCAGATTCTTCTTCCATCCTGCTTTTTCTTACAAGGTACTCCAGGACTATCTAAATTCTCATGTTATATCCACATGATGCCTCTTGCTTTTATTTCATTGCTCCTCCTGTCTTGAAAACTCACATAACATCCTGGGATCAAATATTATTGTGTTGGGTGAATGCATGATTGCTTGTTCAACTTAAAAGCATTTCTGGTCAGAAATTTGGAGGAATGTATCTGTGTATATCTGATCTCACGTGGTACTGGGTTCCTAGTGTTTTCTTTTTTCCAACCCAAAAGCCATGCATGGATAATCATAAGATTTTAAGAGCTAACACAATTATTAATAGTTTAGTGTCTATGAACTGTATTTGAAAATGAATCCAAAATAATCAACTTGATTTTGAAATCCAGTAAACCAAGAAATGACTTAAAAAGTCTATATATAAACATGGTAAATGACAGGGATGAACACTAAATACACTCATATGTTAAAAATGAGAGGAGGCTATGAAAATTGTGAATAGAGAAGAAAATGTAAATTTTCAAAAGTTTTAGAAAATGAAAATAGCTACAAAAACCTGGAGATGTGCACAGAGGAGGAGGTTAAGATGTGTTAATATCTTCATTGCTAATCTCAGGATTAAATTTATGCTTCCCTTCCTGAATGATGTAGAACCACACCCTTTTCAATATCTTAAAGAGTTTTTATCTTAATTACATGGAGGACTTTAAATATGAATACACTAATGTTTATGAAACATTTAAAGTTTAACAACATTGTTAGATTCCTGCCAGTTTCATTTTTTCCAACAAATTCAAGAATTATTAAATTCAATTTGTAATCTAAAATTTTATCATTCAATGTTGAAGAATAAATTCTGTTTTACTTTCCATCATATCTTTTTCTCACATGCATTTATTTTAAGAACTTTATTGATGTATAATTGATATGCATTAAAAATCACATTTCATTATACAATTGATGCAATAATAAATAAATAAAATATACAATTGAATGAGTCTGATTCTTCTACCCATTTTGACTTCTATTTATAGGTAGGGATAGATATGAAATTCCTTTGTGATAGCATCTAACTCATGTTGAGAATGGTTACATTTGAGTAATAAACTCAATAGCAAGTTGAAAGCCAGCCTCAGCAACTTAGGGAGGCTCTAAGCAACTTAGAGAGACCCTGTCTCTAAATAAAATATTAAAAATGTTGGGATGTATTTCAGTGCACCCTGAGTTTAATCCCTGGGGGAAAAAAGAAAAAAAAATTTCTTTGAATTAATTATATATATTTTTTCTTTTCACCATCTTATTTTATCTAACTTTATTTACCAAATATTAAATTTTATACTCTCTTCTATTTTTTAAAATTTATTTTTATTTTAATTTGTTATATATGACAACAAAATGCATTACAATTCATATTACACATATAGAGCACAATTTTTTGAATCTCTGGTTGTACACAAAGCAGAGTCACATCCTTCATACATGTACTTAGAGTTATAATGTCCATCACATTCCACTGTCTTTCCTACCTCTATGCTCCCTCTCTTCCCATCCCTTCCCTTTATCCCCTCTAGATAGAGCAAAGGGGAAAAGGGCTCTCTTCTATTTCTTTCAAATTTTAATTAGGCTATTTATTCAGTTATGCACTTGTTTATATCAGAGCTCTAAACTCTGCAATTATTATTATATTTTTTTACATTGATCTGCCATCTGGTCTTGGAGTTCTTTATTAAATTTTTTGCATGATTGGTATGGCACAAAACATTATTTTTGTAATTGCAATTTCATTCCTTCTGTTAATGTTTAATTTTCAAGTGACATTTTGTTTCTTTTATTCTTCTTTGTTTTATTCATTATGTTTATATTATGTTTACATTTACATCGCTGTGTCAATTCATTCCAAACTTTGCTCAATTTCAGATTTCTGCTCTCACAATATTATATTTTACTAGAGGTAAATTCTCTCTGAAACACTGCTATTTTATCTTGGCATAGCAGGATGAAGATAGAACCCTCAACTCTGGCAGCCATTCCTCTTAGAACCCATGCATTGTGGACTATGGCATGGCAGAAGAGACTTTGCTATCATTTGTCTACAAGTCTATTTTGGTGCAAATACCATGTTACTATTGGTCTGTAGTATAGTTTAAGGTCTGGTATAATGCCACCTGTTTCACTTTTCTTGCTAAGGATTGCTTTAGCTATTTTAGGTCCCTTAATTTTCTAGATGAATTTCAGGACTGCTTTTTCTGTTTGTATGAGGAATTTCATAGGGATTTTGATTGAAATTGCATTACATCTGTATAATGTTTTTGGTAGTATGGTCATTTTGATGATATTAATTCTGCCTATCCAAGAACAAGGTAGATCTTTCCATCTCCTAAGGTCTTCTTTAATTTCTTTCTTTAGCATTCTGTAGTTTTTATTGTAGAGGTCTTTTACCTCTTTCACTAAGTTGATTCCCAAGTATTTATTTATTTATTTATTTTTGGATACTATTGTAAATGGGGTAGTTTTTCTAGTTTCCCTTCAGAGGATTTGTCACTGATATACTGAAATGCCTTTTATTTATGGGTGTTGATTTTGTTACTTTGCTGAATTTATTTACTAGTTCTAGAAGTTTTCTTGTGGAATTTTTTGGGTCTTCTAGGTATAGAATTATATCATTGGCCAATAGTGCTAATTTGAGTTCTTATTTACCTATTCATATCCCTTTAACTTATTTCATCTGTCTAATTGCTCTGGCCAGTGTTTCAAGAACTATGTTAAATAGAAGTGCTGAAAGAGGGCATCCCTGTCTTGTTCCAGTTTTTAGAGAAAATGCTTTCAATTTTTCTCCATTTAGAATGATGTTGGCCTGGTGCTTAGCCTAGATAGCTTTAATGACCTTGAGATATGTTTCTGTTATCCCTATTTTTTCTAGTGTTTTGAAAAATGAAGGGGTACCATATTTTGTCAAATCTTTTTCTGCATCTATTAGATGATCATATGATTCTTATCTTTAAGTCTATTGATATGATGAATTACATATAAAAATACCCATAAAAATTACACAAAATAAATAAATGGATAGGTAGATAGATAAATAAATAAATAAATAAATAAATAAATAAATAAAGGCAGTGTGTCTATCTACAACTAAAAAAATATTTTTTAAAAAGAATGTTTGCAGGAAATCTAAAGTCAAATTTGATCATGTATATTATTTCTTTTCTTGTTATTTGTTATCCTAATAGTGAACATTATACCTTCAATACATTTGAATGTATTCTAATGTTCTAAAACATTAATTGGAGTCATTCTTCATCTCTTTGTTTTTCCACTTCTAGATTATACTTGCTCCTATTAACTCCTCTTCTACCTCTTACATTACATTATCTGCTGCTTGTGCAAGTACATCTTTTTTTCCTTTCATCTTGGTGTATATTATTTCTTTCCAGCTTTTCTTTCTTCTTCCCTTTCTTTTACCCAATCCTTTTTTTGCCCTTTTCAGACCTTGTTTAATGTTTTAGCAGTTTACTATATTAAATAACTAATTTTTCAATTTGTTTCAGAACTCTACTACAAGATTATACCTGGATTACAGGAATATTGAAGAACAATGTCAACAAGTTTTTCACTTTTATTAAGGATTAATAGTACATGGCTTGACTCACAATGACTGTAGTAAATAGGGTTTAATGACTTTCCTCAAATGGTACTGTTATAGGGATCATAAAAGACCACACATTGAGTTCAAGTATCAGTATTGAGTTATTTGTCCAACCCAGGGCACTTAAGAGAAAACTCACAAAGTAATCCCTTCCTTAAATGAAGAAGCAATAAACATCTCAATAGGGTAGACATGAAAGAAATATGAAAAAGACTTCAAATAGTCTATAGCACTTCAGCAACTGACTCCATTGAACAACAGTTGAGAAAATTTTAGAAAAAAAATTGAGAAATTCATAGTTAAATTTGTTAAATGAGATAAAAGAAGATGTAAGGAGTGAAATTAGAAACACAAAATGTCAGATCAATAAAATAGAGATGGAGATTTGAAAAAGAACCAAATAGAATTCAAGCCAAAATTATTCAGAAGAGACAAAGAAAATCACCTCATATTGGTTGAGGAAATCATCTGACAACAATACATACCAATTATAAATATTTATGTCTCAAACAATGATGCATCTATGTACATAAAAAAACTCTTCTTGATATTAAGAATCAAATAGACCACAATTCAATAATACTTGGTGAAGTTAGCACAACTTTCTCACCACTAGATTTATTTTACAGACATAAACTTAGTGAACTAAAAAATATTCTGAATCAAATGGACCTAACCGACATCTATAGAATATTTAATTCATCAATGATTGAATTCACTTTCTCAATAGGACATGAAATATTTAATTGTATTTTACATCACAAATCACACCATAACAAATATAAAACTGAAGAGAATTCCTTGCAAACTATCAGATCATATGCAATAAATTAGAAATCCATGACAAGATAAAAAGTAAAAGCCTCTCTAATACCTGAAGATAAATTCACTTTTGAATAATAAATAAAGACGAAATCAGGGGACAAATAAAAATTCTTTCAAACAAATGAGACTTGTGATAGGGCATAGCAAAATACTTGGGACAGTATAAAGAGTTTTAAGAAGAAAATTTATAGCACTCTGCTTCAACATAAAAAAAAATAGAACTATGCCAAATCAATAACCTAACATTACTGCTTGAGACCCTAGGAAAAAAAGAACATACCAATACTAAAATCAATTGAAGAAGAGAAATAATCAATATTAGAGCCAAAATCAATAAAATTGAGAATAAAATTAATACAAATAATCAATGAAACTGTGTCTTTTTAAAGATACACAAGATAAACCCTAAGACAAAGTAACCAAAATAAAGAGAAGAAAAAAAATTTATGTAGTGTTGGAAAAGGAAATATCACCACAGACACTACTGAAATCCAGTGGATCTTAAGAAACTATGAAATTGATATGTCAATAATCTAGAAAATATTGAAGATATTAACAATTTCTTATAGACATATGGCATACACAAATAAGATATATGAAATATAAACAGACTGATATCAAGTAATAAAATTGAAGCAGCTGTCAAAAGCCTTACCACAGAAGTTCAGAACTAGATAGACTCTTAGCTGAGTTCTATCAATCTTAAAAAAAAAAAAAAAAAATCCTTCTCACATTTTCCCATGAAGTAGAAAAGGAGAGCACACTGCCAAATTCTTTCTGATACCAAAACCAGACAAAAATGTTCTTGATAAAATATTGGCAGACTGTATACAAAAACACATCAGAATGTTAGTGTATGGCTGGGACTGTAGCTTAATGGAAGAGTGCTTGTCTAGCATGTGTGTGGCACTGGGTTTATCCTTAGCTTCACATAAAAATAAACAAAATAAAGGTATCATTTGTAGTTGTAGATGAACAGAATACCTTTATTTTATTTATTTTTATGTGATTCTAGTGCCTCATGCATGCTAGGCAAGAGCTCTACTGCTTAGCCACAACCCTGGCTCCAATAAAAATATATTTTTTTAAAAAAAATGTTACTGCATTATGACCAAGTGGGTTTCAGTCTAGGGATGCAAGGTAGATTATATATATATATATATATATATATATATATATATATATATATATATATATATATATACAAATCAATAATTGTAATTTACTACATAAATAAATTTATGGACAAAAATCACGATTGTCTTAATAGATCCAGAAAGAGTGTTTGAAAAAGAACATCTACCGTTTATGCTTAAAACATTAGAAAACTAGGGATATTAGAAAATCACCTCAAAATTGTAAAGCCTACATATCACAAACCCAAGACCAACATCATACTAAATGGAGAAAAACTGAAAGCATTTCCTCTAAAAATAGAAACAAGAAAAGGATGCCCAACCTTACCAGTACTATTCAACTTAATGCTTGAAACTCTATCCAGAGCAATTAAGCAAGAGAAGAAAATTAAGGGAAAAACATAAGAAAAGAAGAAATCAAATAGTCTGTTTGCTGATGACATGATTTTAAATTTAGAGGATCCAAAATACTCTACAAGAAGATATCTAGAATGATCAATTTAGTAAAGTATCAGGGTACAAAACAACATAAATCAATCACTTTCAGATACTGCTGTGATAAATATGCTAAAAAAATTAAGAAAACTATCCCATTCTATCACTCAAAAATATTTGGGAATTAATCTAATGCAGTATATGAAGGACCTCTATAATAAAAACTCCAGAACACTGAAGAAAAAAATTGAAAAAGACCTTAGAAGATGGAAAGATAGGCAGAATAATATGATCAAAATGTCCATCCTATCAAAAGCATAATTCAGGTTCAATGTAATCCCCATCAAAATACAAGTGACATTCTTCAAAGAATTAGAAATATCAGTTCTAAAATTTACTTGGAAAAACAAGAAAACCAGAATAGCAAAAGAAATCCTAAGCAAAAAAGAGCAATGTTGAGGGCATCACAATACTGGATCTAAAATCATACTAAAGGGCTATAGAAATAAAAACAACATGGTACTGACACCAAAATAGACATGAAGAACAGTGGGATACAATAGAAAATACAGACAGAAATCCACAGTTATCTGTTTCTAGACAAAGGTGCCAAAAACACACATTGGAGAAAAGATATTTACTTCAACATATGGTGCTGGGAAAACTGAAAACCCATGTATAGTACAATGAAATTTAACCCCTTTTACCCTGCACAAAACTCAAATTGAATCAAACACTTAGGAATTAGAACAGAAATTCTGCAACTACAAGAAGAAAACGTAGGCCCAACACTCCAATATGTCAACACAGGATGTAACTTTCTTAACAAGACTCCTAAAGGGCTAGAAATAAAATTAAATTCAATAAGTGGGATAGCATCAAATTAAAAAGCTTCTGCACAGGGCTGGGGTTGTCGCTCAGCTGCAGAGTGCTTGCCTAGCATGTGCGAGGCCCTGGGTTCAATCCTCAGCACAACATTAAATAAATAAATAAAATAAAGATATTGTGTCCAATTACAAATATATATAAAAGCTTCTGCACAGCAAAGGAACAAAGTTATTAAGAGAGAGCCAACAGAATGGAAGAAATTTTTTCTTCCTGCTCTTCAGGTAGGATGGTAATATCCAGAATATAGAACACACAAAAACTTGATAGCAAAAAAACAAATGACCCAATTAATAAATGGGCAAAAGAACTAAGCAAACACTTATCAAGAGAAGAAATGCAAACAACATATGCATGAAAAAAATGTTAAACATCTCTAAGAATTAGAGAAATACAAATCAAAACTACACTGAGATATTTCACTCCAGTCAGAATGGTAATTATCAAAAATACTAGCAACAATAAATGTTGACCAGGATGTGGGGGAAATGATACACTCATACATTTCTGGTGGGACTGCAAATTGGTGCAACCACTATGGAAAGCAGTATGGAGATTTCCTCAGAAAACTTGGAATGGAACCACCATTTGACTCAGTTATCCCACTCCTTGATTTATATACAAAGGACATAAAATCAGCATACTACAGTGAGGCAGCCACATTGATATTTATAGCAGCTGAATTCATGATAGCTATACTTTGAAGCCAACCTAAGTGCCCTTCAACAGATGAATAGATAAAGAAAATGTCATATATATACACAATGGAATGTTACTCAGCCTTAAAAAAGAAATTATGGCATTTTCCAGTAATAGGATGGAGATGGAGAATATCATGCTAAGTGAAATAAGCCAATCCCCCAAAACCAAAGGTTGAATGTTTTTTTCTGATATGCTAATGAACTGTCAATAAGGAGGAGGATAGAAGTAATTCAGATTAGACAAAGAGAATGAAGAGAAGGGAGGGGGAATGGAAATAGGAAATATAGTAGAATGGATTGGACATTACTATTCAATGTGCATTTGTTATTACATGACCAATGTAATTCTACATCATGTACAGCCAGAAGAATAAGAGGTTATATGCCATATATGTATAATATGAAAAATATATTCTACTATCATGTATAACTAATAACACTTAAAAAAATAAAAAATACATTGATATTGGGGCTGAAGTTGTTTCTCAGTGGTAGAGTGCTTGCCTACCATGTGTGAGGCACTGGGTTTGATCCTCAGCACCACATAAATAAATAAATTAATTAATTAAAAATACATTGATATCCATTCATGAATATAGATTCATTTATATTATTTTATCATATAATTTTTGATATAGATTAATAAATATTGATTCATTGATATTGATTCTTCAATATAATTTCATTGATGTAGATTGATATAGACTTGATATGTAGTAATTGAAATAGATTCATTGATATTATTTCATTGATATAGATTCATTGATTTATATTAATCAAAAGAGATTTATTGATATTTTATTGATATAGATTCATCAATATAGATTCATCAATGTCAATTTATAGATATTGATTCATTGACTTAAATTCATTGATATCAATTCATCAATTAGATCCATCAATGTGAATTCATATATATCAAGTCATTGATTTAAATTCATTAATATGGATTCATTGGTTTAGATTCATAATGTGGATACATTGATAGCACTTCATTGATATTGGTTTATTGATAAAGATTCATTGATATAGATTTATTGATATTGATTTATCAATTTATAATATTGTTATTGATTCATGGATATAAATTCATCAATGTAGATTTATTGATATCAATTTGTTGGTATCTATTTAACAATATAGACTCATCAATATTGATTCATTGATATCAATTCATTGATACAGTTTTATTGATATCAATTTATATATTTTACATAGGTTTATCAATATTGATTCATCAATCTAGTTTCATCAGTATTGCTTCATTGACATAGATTCACTGATGTAGATCCATCAATATCAATTCATCAAATTTGATTCATCAATAAGGATTCATCATATCAATGAATTAATGTGATTTATTGATATCAATTTGTTGATATAGATTCACTAATATAGATTTATCAATGTAGATTCATCAGTATTCATTTGTTGTTATCAATTCATTGATATGATTCATCAAATAGATTCATTGATATAGATTTATCAATATAGGTAAACCTATATAGATTGATAAACATTGATACATTGATATCAACTAATCAATATCTATGAATCAATATAGATATATCAATATTGATTTGATATCAATGAATAGATACAGATACATCTACCAACTCATTGATATAGATTCACCAATATTTCATCACTATGTATTCATCAATATCAATGTATCCATATAGGTTCATTGATAGATTTTTTCAATATAGATTGATATAGATTCAGCAATATCAACACATCTATATTGATTGATAAGAAGAGATTCATTGATTTAGATACATTAACATGTATACATCAGTATATATTTATTGATATTGTTACATGGATGTAGATTCATCAATATAGATTGGCCAATATTGATTCATTGTTATGGTTTGGATGTGAGTGTCCCCCAAATCTCACATGTGAGACAATGCAAGAAGGTTCAAAGGAGAAATGATTGGGTTGTGAGGGTCTTAACCCAATCAGTGATTTAATCCCCTGATAGGGATTAACTGAGTGGTAACTGAAGTGGTAGGGTGTGGCTGGAGGAGGTGGGAATTGGGGTGTGGCTTTGGGATATATATTTTTTATCTGCTTTCTGATCATGGTGATATGAGCTGCTTCCTTCTGCCACCCTCTCCTGCCATGATGTTAGCCTCACCTTGAGCCCTGAGGAATGGAGACAGCCTTCTATGAACTAAGCACTTTGAAACTGTGAACCCTCAAATAAACTTTTCCTTCTATACAATTGTTCTGGTAATCCTTTAGTCACAGCAGCAAAAAAGCTGACTAAAACAGTTCATTGATACCAATCCATTGATATCTATTCATTGATATCAATTAATTGATAGAGAATCATTGATATTGACATGTCAATACAGATTCATTGAATCAATTCATCAATTTAGATTCATTGTTGTTAATTCATGGATATAAATTCATAGATGTAGATTCATTGATACTGATTCATTAATATGGACTCATCAATCTTGATTTATCAATATCATTTTATTGATATAGAATCCTCCATGCAGATTCATCAGTACAGATATACTGATTTAGATTAATTGATACAGATTTATTGATATAGATTCATTAATGTTAATTCATCAATATTGATTCATCAATACAGATTTATTTGTATACATACATTGGTATACATTCATCAATATCAATTTGTTGATATAGATTTATTGATATTGATTCTTCAATATATCCTTTCATCAATATAGATTCATTGATATCAATTCAACAAATCATTTCATCAATATAGATTACACCATATAGATTCATTGAGATTGATTAGTCAATACAGGTTGATTGATATCCATTCATCATATGTTTTTTTTAGATTTATTGATATCAATTTATTGACATTGTTTATTGATATGGAATCATTAATAGTGATTCATTTATATTGATTATTGGTATAGATTTATTGATATAGATTTAGCAATATCGACTCACCAGCATAAGTACATTGTTGTCTGGCTGGGGTTGTAGCTCAATGGTAAAGCTCTCGCCTGGCACGTGTGAGGAACTGGGTTCAGTCCTCAGCACACCATAAAAATTAATAAATAAAATAAAGATATTGTGTCCATTTACAACTGAAAAAAAAAGAATGAAAAAAGAAGTAAGTACATTGTTGTTGATTCATGGATATAGATTCACTGAAGTAGATGCATTGATATTGATTCATCAATATCAGTTAATTGGTATTGATTTATCAAGATATATTCTTTGAGATCTATTATTCAATAGTTTCATTGATATCAATTTTTCATATAATCTTTTATATAGATTCATCAGCACAATATAGTTTCTTAACATTGTTTCATCAATATAAACAAATTAATATAGATTCAATGAGATCTATTCATTGATTTGATTCATCAGTAAGGATTCATCATATTATTTCATCAATGTAGATTGATTGATATCAATTTGTCTATATAGATTCATTGATATAAATTAATCAATATATTTTAGAGATGTAAATACACTGATATTGATTTAGATTAATCAATATAGATTTATTGATATAGATACCTTGATGTAGATTTATTAATACTGACTCTTTTTTGTTTTTAATATTTTTTGTTTGTTGCTGATGGACCTTTATTTTATTTATTTATATATGGTGCTGAGAATCAAACCCAGTGGTTCACACATGCTAGGCAAGTGCTCTTCCACCGAGCTACAACCCAGCCCAATATTGACTCTTTGAGATCAATGAATCGATAATGATTCATTCATAACAATTCATCATATAATATTTAATATTGATATTTTAATATCAGTATCATTGATACAGATTCATCAATATTGATTAAGTGATATAGATTCTCTGATGGAGATTCATTGATATCATTTCATTCATATAGATTCATTCATATAGTCATCGATATTGATAAATCCATATTAATTCATTAATATAGATTCATTGATATGATACATTGATACATATTCAGTGATATTGATTCATTGATATATATCATTGATTTAGATTAATTGATATCAATTTTTCAGTATCTCATTTCACTGATATAGATTCATTGATAACCATGCTTTGATATAAATTCATCAATGTCAAATCTTCAATTTAGATTCATCAATATAGAATCGTGGATGTAGATGCCACGCAGTCTGCATGGTGACTGCTGTAAAGAAATGCTTTGCCAATGGCAGCTCATCATGATCGTGGGGGTGCTATATGAATACAATGAATAAATCTTTGAAAAGCACACAGAATGGGGCCTGGCACTTAGGTGGCACTCTCTGGGGGGCTGTTATACCAGTATTGAGTTCTATTAAACTCATTTGTTGAACCCTCTGCAGCCATGTTGATCCCATTTGATGGATAATATCCCTGCACCTCCATTTGGGTAAGTGACCATGCGCTGAGCAGTGAGATGCTCTTTGGAAAGCAGACAGATGTCCTCCCTGTCAAGGGTAGGCTCATGGAGCCAGGGCCCTTACTTTCCTGGCTTTCATTCATGGCCAAGCACCACCTGGGGCATGGAGCAGGCTTGGGGGTCAGGTATTATGTCTCTCTTGGATTAGTCTGTATTTTCACTCATGATATTCCTTCATGGCCAATTAGGATCAATGCTTTGTGTGCCCACCTCACCCAGGTGTTACAGAGCCACTAGCCAAGCTAGTGCTGATCAGCATCAGGCTTTGAGCCCTCCCAGCCTCCCCATGGTAACAGGTCTCTCAAGTAGCCCTGGCTCCGCACCAAGAATGTTTGGCCCCAGTGTTGAAAATGCTCCATCTGTGAGAGTGAAGTTCCCCAGGATGTGAGTTGGCTTCTGTTCCATTTCCCAAAACCTGGGTTCCCACCCCTAAGGTTGACATGCATTATGATGCATTATGATACCCCACTGGTGATCCTGCTAATTAGTGAAGGCCAGATCCCCTAGAGCTCTTCCCAGGAAATGCTTCCTGCAGATTTTCATCCAACAAATAATTTGCTCACTCTTGCTGAAAGCAAGGCTGGATGCTGGATGCTCATTTGGGGTATATTAATGTTTTCCTGTTGGGAATCAGTGTGGCCAGAAGAACAGGCCAGCTGTGAACACCCATAGTCCTTGGCACTTTCCATTCTGGGCATGTTTTTTAATTGCAGCTCCCCACCTCAGAGAAAAATCTTTACCAGAAAGGTTTTCTGGCCACCAGGCTCCCTTCTTTCCATCAATGAGGCATGTTGGAAGTGTCAAGAAATCAACATCTCCCTGGAGCATCCCTCAGCCCATGGCTGACAGTGTTGGTGTATAAATACTCAACTCCCTGGCACCTCAGGTGAGCAAGCTCTGAAATGTGCATGCTTTGCACAGCCCCTCAGGGGTCCCAAGAATATTAGGCACAGTTGCCTCTCATGGAAACCTGCTTGTTTTCTACTCTTGATCTTTACTACCCTGTCTCACTTGACCTCCCTGATGCCCATGCTTCTTAGTAGCACCTCCCAAATTATCAACTTACACTGGGGTCCTTTTCTGAGGAAATCCTGATGAAGCAGTGTATTTAGGACAGGGTTTCTTCACCTTAGCATTGCTGCTGTGATGGCTGGAAGCATCCTTCATAGGATGGGGTTGTCCTGCGCATGGAAGGATGCCTGAGCAGTGTACCAGGGCTCCACCCCTTGCGGCCAAGTAGCAAAGCTTTCATGTTCTTCCAAGTTGTGACAACAAGAAATGTCTCCAAATATTGCCATGAGTCCTTTTGGTGGGCAGAGGGTTTGCAAAATTCCACCTGCTTGAGAACCAGTGATTTAAAAATAAAACCATCACTGTATTCTGTTCTGCCACTGCAGGACACCCCTGTGACCCTTCCTGTTCAAGTCTCCTTTTCTAGTCTGGAGAACAGGGTAACAACACTCCCTACCCATGTCAAATTCTTAGGGGCCAGAGCAATGATTTGTGGAAAACCTTTCTCCAGGTGTAGGCCCTATCTTTGGCAGATGCTCAGGTCACAGTTGCAGGTTTCCTGTACCAAGCACCACATGTGTCAGAACCACTTCTGCATTCTATGTCTTAATTCATTTAATCCCCACCACAGCCTCCAAGGCAGATGTCATCACCATCCCCTGTTGTGCAGAGGAGAAAACTGAGGCACGGAAATGTAAAGCAACTGATCCAAGGTCACACAGCTGATTTTTGTCATGGCTGGGCTTTGAACACAGGTGGTCTGGCTCCCAAGCCTGTGTCTCTAACCACCAGTCCAATGCACAATGGTTTGATGGTGAGGGAGGCGGCAAAGTGGTTTCACCCACTTCTTCCTGAAGTCAGAGGCAGCCTCCCCAAATGGTGACCCCATCCCCATTCTTGTTTGAAATTTTCAGGGGCCTGAGCCACACAGGGTTTACAAAAATAAAAAATAAAATAAATAATAATAATAAAATTAAAAAAGAAAATGAAAAAAAGAAGGGAAAAAAAAAACAGAAGTCAACAAACCCTTTCCCATGGGCCATATTTTGCAAATAAAAATTTATTGGATCCCAGCTACATTCATTCATTTACATATTGACTATGGCTACTTTACTTCCATGCCTTAATAGTTCAATAATTGTGACAGATATCATATGGCCCACAAAGCCAACAATATTTATTTTCTGGCCCTTTGTCAAGAAAGCATGCAGATGCTTGCCTTAAATGAGAGGACAATTATTTCACCGTGAACCATGGCCCTGTAAAGTTACCCTTCAAGGAAATGAAGCCCTTTATTATTCTACCCATAAGATCACTTTAAATATTATTGCAACCATAATTTCAAAACAACAAACTCATGGATGGATTCCAGGTCTCCTACCTGTCCATAGCATAATGTCTTATCTATACCCAATGATGAATTAATATTACTTAGTCTCAAATGTTTTCTTGCTCCTAGCCACTATTATTGGTATTACTATTGCAGCAGCAATTATTCCTACAGTTGCCACTTCCTTGCAAACAGCTCATAAATTGAATACTTATATGCAACACACTACATCAATCACAATTATGAGAACAGATGCATATTGATCAAAAAATATTAAAAATATTATTAGCCAGGGAAGTTAAGATAAAGAAAACAAGGAAGGAAGGTAGAAAGGAAGAAATAAATAGTTTTGTTTTGGAAAATATAACAACAATACAAGGGAACAAAATCTTCAATATTTGTGGCAAATACTTGATATCATTAATGTATAAAGAGTTTTTAAAAACCTTTAAAAATGAAGGCAAATACTGCAATAAAAACAGGGGCAAAGAAAATGAACAAGCAATTCAAAAGGGGGGGAAATTCAAGTGATTTATTATCAGACTTTAAAGGTTCAACCTCACTAATGAAATAGATACATGAGCTGGGCATGAGAGTGCATATCTGTAGTCACAGTAACTACAGTGAGGTCAAGGCAGGAGGATAGCAAGTTCAAGCCCAGCCTGGGAAGTTTAGCAAGACCCTGACTCTCAAATGCTTTTATGTAATTTTGAAGACAGGGCAACCCAGTGTGAGAGAATTGGTAAAAAAAAAAAAAAAAAAAAAAAACTGACTTTTGTCATTGTTCACACCTAGAGCATGGGCTTGGTTAACTTCGGGGATCTCTGAACTCTTAGGCAATTTAAACATTTAAACATGTGTTTGTGTTTATGGGCTTCCTTTTCTTTTGTTTTTGTTTTTTGGGAGATCACCTGTAGGTTTCCAAAGGGGTATAAGATTCATGATTATAAGATTATTTAAGGGGTATGGAAAAGTTGAATACATCCATGTCAGTTAAAGCTTGAGGATCATGAAATTAAAGATGTACCTTTGAAGTATTTTATTTTGGAAGAGAATTGACTCAGACTTTCTCCTCATGTGCAAGAACACTGTAAGACAAAACTGGCTGAAAAAGAGGCAAGAGAATGTCTCTAGGCCTTTTTCCTGTTCTCCTGCTAGCCTAGGGTGGCAACTCAGAATACATGTCTTTTGGGGGATGCACTTTTCAAAGAGTCAAAGGCAACCAATATAATTCTGCAGAGGGGCTCTGAGTCAATGTTTTTGATGGGGACAACACTGCCCATTATCATAATATGTGAGTTTGCCAAAGGAAAGAACTGCTGAATTGTTTTCTTTTTCTATTTCTTTTGGTACCAGAGGTTGAACCCAGGGTCCTTTAATTACTGAGCCACATTACCAGTTCTTTTTATTTTTATTTTTTTTATTTTGAGACACAGTCTTATTAAGTTGCTTATGGCCTTGTTAAGTTGCTAAGGCTGGTATGAACTTGCAATTCTCCTGCCTTAACCTCTTGCACCACCATATCTGGTTGATTTTTATGTAGGTGAAAACATCATCTTTTTATCATTTTCTGAGTGTAGATAACAACTCTGACTTACATAGTAAGAATCATTTGTGTGGTGTAGATATACACTGAGTATACTAGCTTCAGTTCTATCATCCACTGGCACCCTTCCTTATTTTTTGTCTTTTGCACATGGAATAGCTTCTAACATTCTTACTTGTCTCACATCCAATATTTTCTTTATCTTTATAAGCATCTGACAATTTTTATATCTTTTCTTATGAAGATATTCATAATTGTTATATTGAAAGTAATATTATTAAAAATTGCTTTCTTCTTATTTCTTCAGCCTCAAACTAGTTCCTGAAGCAAGATTTATCTGTTCTACAATAATCTTTCTGCTCAGTCCTCCTGCCCATTCCTATTGTGTTTTTTATAAATGTTGTTAAATTCTGAGAAATTCTAGCATTGTTATTATGTAACAGGTAGCTTACAAACATCTACTGGGCTTAAATAAATAAAACAATTCAGTAATATTACTGAGGTAAAATTAAATTTGAAACCGTAATATATAAAAACTGTATAGTCATTTTAATATAAAGGATCCTAGGATAACTTCTTCCAGAAGGGTCTTAATTTATATTTCTTCAAACAACTTGGAAAATCATTGTTATTCTGATCTCACTCTGAACTTTAATCTGTATACTATACCATATTTATTTTAGTTAATGTGCATATTATTTGTCTACAAGTTTTCCTTAATTTCTGATTAAATTTAATTTAATGGGTATAGTCCCTAATAGAACTACATTTTTTAACAGATAATGAAAGCAGTGTGGATGAAAAAAAAATCTAAAATATCTAAAATGAGCCATAGAATGATACAATCAAGCCTTGAAAGCATCTTAATATTGATTTCAATTTTGCAGATAATTTGCACAATAAACTTTTTTTGGTCTTAGTCTTGTCCTTTCACCTAGTCATGTAATTCAAGTAGAAAAAAAAATTATTGTTACCTATGATGTAGAAAACCTGCACATATTTCTAGAATATGAATTGGTCAGAAATTTTTGGTTATGATTTGAAAGACTTTTATTAGCTACCTGTGCCCTTCCTTCTGCTCAGCAAGTCTATTCATCTAGAGTCACCGTCATACAGTAGCTTGACAATACATGTTCAAGTCTTTTCATTGTAACTTTGTTTATAATAAAAGAAAATTGTTAAAAAATGAACCTAGCATCAACTATATATAATTAAGACATGCATGTTCTTTAGTTCCAATCTTATTTTTTCACCCTACTCAAGTAATTGCCTTCCCTCCATGCAGTGCCTCAGAGGGAATATGAACCAGGTCAGCAAAGCCCACACACCAACAGTTTGACCCAGGGCTCAGGTGTCTGAATCCTCTAATCTTCAGAAAGTGGGCTTTTAGAAATCTTTCCTCCCACCTTATCTTAATGAGAAAGATTTTCTTGAGCTCATTCCTGCTTTAAATCTCATCTGAAACTTTATTTCATGCCATGTATTCACAGAGAGTAGAGAATACATCAGGCCTTGATTCTTACCTGTGTGTATTAATTCTATTTCAGTGACATCCAGGTCCTAGTATTAGCTCACATAGAGAAAATACTGGCATGCTGACCTATTTTTAATTATACCAGGTGTTGAATAGGGGCTCTGAAATTCTGTGCTAGCTTTGAGTCCTGGGAAAGCACAACGGCCACCTGTGGCAGCTTCCCTGAGTGGTGGTATCACACTTGTACAGCTTGGTCCTGTACCCCAGCAAGCTCAGATTCAGGGTTTGGTAAGTAGAAGAAAATGCAAGGCATGGTGGGAATATGGGCCATCCTTTATTCAGAGGCAACCATAGCAATTAGCCAGTCCCCACCCCCCCACTTCAGCTTCAGCTCCAAGCCAGTTCTATTTTAGCCCCTCCTCACACCCATTTCCATAGGCCCTTTTTATATGCAGTCCAAACAAAGAAGGCACACTGCCAACAGGTTACATGGGGTCAGGGGGGATGCTCACAAGTTCATGTTTATGACCTTGAGTCTATATGCTGAATCACAGTGTTTCTGACCTTGACTAACCATAACAGCCAATTCCTAGCCTTGGCTATATAACATAACCCACCAGAATTCTCAGTGAGGCAGCCTAACTATAGTAATTTCTGGCCTTCCCTCAAAATCTACCCCTTTAGGATTCCTCACTGTATAATCTACACGTCTGAAGTCTTCTGCAATGATCCCTTTGCAAGGAGAGCAGAGCCCTGTATTCATAACAACATAAACTGCAACTATATACAACCAAAAGACAAGCCCTATCCCTTATGATTACTAAAAGTCATTGCCAGTTTCATCCCATACTGAGGTGGCAATTAAAGTCTTTCCAGCCACATTCAGTTGTTCAGGGACAGACTCAATTCACCAGGGTTGTCCAGCAAAACTTGCAAGCATTTCAGTGCATACCCAGAAAGAATCTCTGGTATAGGTGTGTGTCCAGTTCACACACACACACACACACACACACACAGTTCCTTCTTTTTTTTTCTTTTGGAGGCTAAAATGAATCTCTGCTCTTTGTTTTTACAATGGCTGTATGATCAATTAATCAATTAGTAATATAGTACAATAATGAAAAACTAAGTTTTCACATATAAGTGTATTACTCATAGTAAACAAACAAACAAACAAACAAAAAACACCAAAATGCAAAGTGGTAAGCTTCCCAGAACATTACTGAACTGTTAAATATTTTTAACTTCTAGCAGCTAAATAGCCTCTCAAAAGTCATTAGTGTTAAGGAGAGATTGCATTAAATCACTGAGTCAATCTTAAAGCAGGAGACGGAAACTTTATTCACCAGCCAGCATTCCGGATCCCTTATGTAACTTATTGGCAGTGTGATTACTTTGTTTGAGGTGCATATAAAAAGGGCCTATGGAAATGGTTGTCTGCTGCAAGAAAAGTGAAGCTGGAGGCATCACAATACCAGACCTTAAACTATACTACAGAGCTATAGTAATTAAAATGGCATGGTATTGGCACCAAAATAAACTAGATCAATACAGAATAGAGGACACAGAGACAAACCCACATAAATACAGTTATCTCATACTAGACAAGGGTGCCAAAAACATTCACTGGAGAAAAGTTAGCCTATTCAACAAATGGTGCTGGTAAAAACTTGAAATTTATATGTAGTAAAATGAAATTAAACATCTGTCTCTCACCCTGCACAAAATCAACTCAAAGTGGATCAAAGACTTAGGCACTGGAACAGAGATCCTGAGCCTAATATAAGAAATAATAGATCCAAATCTTCACCACATCAGCCTAGGATATGACTTCCTTAATAAGACACCTAAGTGCAAGAAGTAAAATCAAGAATCAATAAATGGGATGGATTCAAATTAAAAACTTCTTCTCAGCAAAGAAACAATAAGGTGAGGAGAGAGCCTACAGATTGGGAGAAAATCTTTACCACATGTACCTCTGATAAAGCATTAACTTCTAGGATATATAAAGAACTCAAAAACTTAATACCAAAAAAAAAAAAAAAACAAATAACCCAATCAATAAATAGCCTAAGGGACTGAACAGACACTTCACAGAAGAAATATAATTGATCATCAAGTATATAAAAAAGTGTTCAATGTCTCTAGCAATTAGAGAAATGCAAATCAAAACTACTCTAAGATTTTATCTCACTCATGTCAGAATGGCAATCATCAACAATATAGGCATCAATAAACGTTGGTGAGGGTGTGGGGGAAAAATATACTCCTATGTTGCTGGTAGAACGGCAAATTGGTACAACCACTATGGAAAGCAATATGGAGATTCCTCAGAAAATTGGGAATGGAACCACCATTTTACCTAGCTATCCCACTTCTTGATTTCCACCCAAAGAACTTAAAATCAGCATACTGAGCCACATCAATGTCTATAGCAGCTCAATTCACAATAGCTAGACTATGGAACCAACATAGGTATCCCTCAATAGGTGAATGGGCAAAGAAAATGTGGTATATATACTCAACAGAATATTACTCAGCTTTAAAGAAGAGTGAAATAATGGCATTTGCCAGTAAATGGTTGGAGTTGGAGAATATCATACTAAATGAAATAAGTCAATCCCACAAAACCAAAGGCCAAATTTTTTCTCTAATATGCACATGCTAATTCACAATTAGGTGGAAGGAACTAGGAAAAATAGCATTACCTTAGATTAAGTAGAGGAAAGAGATGGGAGGTAAGGGGATGGAATGTGAAGATAGGAAAGATAGTAGAATGAAACAGACATTATTATTGTACGTGTATATAGGACTACATGACCAATATGTTTCTGCAACATATACCCTCAGAAAAATGAGAAATTATATTTCATCTATGTATGATATATCAAAGTGCATAAATGCATTCTACTGTCATGTATAACTAATTAAGACAAAAAATTTTAAAAATGCAGTGGGAGTTATATTTAAAGGGCAAGAGTGCTGATATTAATTAGAGAAAATAGAGTAAGGGAATTATGGCAACATATTCTTCTACTAAGTTTTAAGTGTTTTTTAAAAGCCATGGTTCAAATTCTCTTTTAGATAATTAATACAGGCAACTATAATGGAATGCTGTCTCATTAGGGAAGTAATCTTGCAGCACCTTTCCCACCACTATCCTATGTTTAGACAGTTATGTTCACAGTAGGTTCTGTGGAAACATTATAAGAATGTTTATGCCAGTTTCATAGAACAATGATGTAACAATATACTAATGTAACATTTTATATTATTTTTATTAAATTTAGGTTTTAAAACTTATACCATAAAAATACCATAAGAATGTTATACATTAAATATAAATTTTATATTAATTATTATATATAAGTATACAACAATATTGTTATGAGAAAATAAAGTATTTATAATTTAACAATATCAAAATATGATAACATAAAGTGCTATAAAATAATTTTATATCATATTATTATAAGTAGAAGACTAATTAATACAGAATAATTTTTCCTTATCTCAAAAAAGTCTGACAGTCAATATCTCCTTTATTTATTTATTTTTTTAATATTTATTTTTTAGGTGTAGATGGACACAAACAATACCTTTATTTTTTATATGGTGCTGAGAATCGAACCTGGGCCCCACCTATGCTAGGCAAGTGCTCTACCACTGAGCCACAATCCCAGTAATTTCTCCCTATTTTTAAAGACAAGGAAAGGAATGGGTTCTTAGTTTAATGTAGTTCAGTTTATTATGAAGGAACAAAGAGTAGGTTTGGGAAAGAGAAAAAAGAACTTTAGGAAGTCTAGGAAATTAAAAAAAAAAAAAAAAAAAAAAAAAAAAGCAAAATTGTTCCCTAAGACCAATACGATACATGAGGATGAAGGAAAGAGAAAGTGGAATTTGTGAGTGGGCTGGGGGCCTGAAAAAGTTTCTTAAGACATTAGAGCTCTGTGGTATATATCTGTAATTTCAACTACTCTGGAGATTAAGACAGAAGGATCACAAATTTAAGATCAGCCTGGGAAAATTAGCAGGATCCTATCTCAGAAATTTAAAAAAATATATGATAATAAAAGGGTTGGGTGTATATCTCTGTGATGGAATGTCTATGGGTTCATCTACCAGTACCACCAAGAAGATAAAGAAGGAGAGGGTTAAAGAGAAGGAAAAGAGTAGTTGGAAGCCATAGTTCAAACCTGTAATCAATCCCAATGATTCTGGAGGCTTAGGAAGGAGGATGGCAAGTTGGAGGGCAGACTCAGCAATTTAGTTAGTGAAGGGAAAGTGAGGAACAAGAGATGAGTAAGTGAGAAATGAAAGATGGAGACCAGGCAGAGATACACACGACAGTTTATTTGTCAGAGTTGAAAAATAAAGGCAATCTCTCTATAGGAGAGAGAGGCAAAACAGGCTTGGGTTCTGGGACTTCTATAGGACAGACTCAGCAATCAGAGCTGAGCAGGTCCTAATGTGGGCAGTTAAGGGTTGGGTTGGTATGAGGGAGTGGTGTGTCTTTCTCAGAAGTGCCCTTTAGCAGGAAAGAAACTTTTTTCTTAAAATGGAGGCTGTCACTTAAGGTGGTCATCCAGATGCTAAGCAAGGACCTTAAAGTAAGACCCTAAGCAACTTAGCAAAACCCTGTTTCAAAATAAAAAATAAAAAGGACTGGCGATGTAGCTCAGTGGTAAAGCATTCCTGGGTTCAATATCCAGCACTCCCAATATAAAGAGAGTGGGGAGAATATCACCTAGGAAGATCTGGGTAGATGGATGTCGCCAGTGGCACTATTAAATAATTACTTGGGGGCAGATTGCCTTTAAATGCAAGTGTATATTCAATCACACCAATCATCAAATATAAACAATTAATGCAAAAGTGTTGAGTGTGCTAAAGCACCCCAAATAGCATTCAATGCACACTAATTAAACACTATAAGCTAATGACACAATCCTAAGGGCAACCACGAGTCCCAAAATACCTCCACTGCTGGGTGACTTCTCTTAGTCAAAGATCAGAGTTGTCCTTGTCTGGTAGTTCTCTCTAGCCAACAACTGGATATCAGGAAATGGTGGAGTTGATCTGGGGATGGACAGAAAGGTGATCAGTCTCTCTGATGTCCTCAGAACAGCCTGGTTGATGTGGCAGGACAAGTGATTTAAATATAGTTCCAAGTTGGTGGTGTATATTGGTGATTGGTTTCACCCAGTGAAAGTCAATGTCCACTGGTTATGTCCAGTGAGATAATGTGCACTTGCAACAGGACATGTTCTTTGTGCATGTCCATAGAGCTCTGCTCCCTATCAATTGTAACCAGTCATTGTTAAGTGTGCCTATTGCTAGTGCTCCTTACAGCTCCTTATCAATTGCAACCAGACATGACAAAGCATGCCTATCACTGCTGTCCCTTTTGGCCAGCAACTTAATGAGTCCCAGCATGTCCCAATAAGTCCATGGCAGATGCTCTTTACAATGGAGAAAGTGCTTCCATGAGGATTATTAGTCTTGCACCCAGGAACTTTTTGGGAACTGAGGCACCACCTGCAGTTGTCTTGCTTTCATTCAAGAAAAAGTCTCCAATACTTGTACTAGGGGACAGTGACAACTGCCTTCCCTTGGGGTCCATGAGGATGTCATGCCTCCATCATCTACCCCTACTAGGGCTAGGAGGACTTGCAGCCAACACCATCTCCTACTTCAATACCTGTTGTGATGGGAAAAGGTGCAAATTATGCAGTTGATGGGGAGAAATAAAGAATCTCCACACACTTCTGCCATTTAAATGCTTTATTCAGGGGCTGGGGATGTGGCTCAAGTGGTAGCGTGCTCGCCTGGCATGCATGTGGCCTGGGTTCGATCCTCAGCACCACATACAAACAAAGATGTTGTGTCCGCCGAAAACTAAAAAATAAATATTAAAAAATTCTCTCTCTCTCTCTCTCTCTCTTAAAAAAATAAAATAAAAATAAAATCATAATCTTAAAAAAATAAAAAAATAAATGCTTTATTCACTCAAATAACTCAGCATAATTTCACTCTATAAGTTCTTTTTTAAAAAAATATTTATTTTATTCATTTTATGAATGAATGTTAATGGACCTTTATTTTTTATTTATATCTGGTGCTGAGAATTGAACCCAGTGCCTCACACATTCAAGGCAAGTGCTCTACCAGTGAGCCACAACCCCAGCCCCATCATTCTATAGGTTCTTAATCAAGAAAATGACAATCCTAATGCTAGGCACTACAATAGACATAATAAATCCACAGCAAACAATTCTAAATTAATTCTAAACACTGCAAACACTCTTAATCATGACAGGCTCATGACAGATATTCCCTCTACATTGAAAGGAAAGTGACCACAACACTCAGAGCAACCAAGAGATATTTATTGCAGCAGTGCAATGGAGGAGAAGAGAGAGAGAGAGAGAGAGAGAGAGAGAGAGAGAGAGAGAGAGAGAGAGAGAGAGAGAGAGAGAGAATGCAAGAGAGAGACAGAGAAAGAAAGAGAGAGAGCAAGAGAGAGAGAGGCCCAGTAGGAGGGAGTTTTTGAGTTTTTATAGCCCAAATCTAATGAGGTCTGCAAGCTGCCTTGTTGGCACAAGGGGGGTTGAGTGTTCAGCCTTGAGCAGGGGCCTTGGGTGTTTGGGCTTGAAGCAAATAGTTGATAAAGAACCAGACAGAGGGTTTGAGTGGCCAGGTCATCCTGCAGCTAAGTTTGTTTGGCATGCCCTGTAGACAGCTGACTCCGCCTGTCCTGCACCTAACATTCCTCCCTTTTTGTTTTTCTAAGTGACATGGGGGACGGCGTAAAGTCCTCTGGCTACTTCCTGCTTAATGGTGGGTGGCATAGGACCTAGGAGAGAAAGTTGAAGAATGTTCAGGGGACAGGTCTGAGAACACCAGGGCAGCCAGAAATAACACCCAGTGGTTATAGACAACTATTTTGGTAGGGGTAAAGTCCATAAAAGTTCCTTGAAGCCACAAGTCATCGATGGCATTAAACCAGTCCTGGACGGAGGAGATTCTTGGTATCAGCCACTGGTCCTGTAGCAGGGACTCTAGGAAGTATTGGAGGTGGCTTGGTTGAATCCAGTAATGTTAAGGGTGAAAGCCCAATTGCAGCCAGTGGAAGGACAATTGCCTTGACCCATAAATTGAGAGTGGGTGGTGTCATCCTGGTGCCAAGTCACTTGGATGTTAAAGCACCATCTGTGGTTGGGATAGAAACTTGAGAGAGAATAATGATTAGTAAAAGAAGAAGAGAGTTGGCAAAAAATCTTGAGTTTAGTGGGCATGGTGGAAGTCCAGGACTGGACATTTGGATCAGGTGCCTTTTTAAGGCAGGAGACATGGTTCCAGAGAGAGTGTCTAAATGCTTGGTCACCATTGGGGTAGTAAGTATGACTGTATGGGGTCCCGTCCAGGGAGGTTCCAACGATTGAGAATGCAGTTCCTGAAGTAAGACTGAGTCACCCAGTTGAAGAGGGTCCAATTAAGTTTGTGGTTGTGCTGGGATTGAGGCAATAAATGGTGCAGGAAGGCACTGGTCTGCATGTTCCCTTAGGAGTTTGCGTAGAAGTGTGAGATAGGACAGGTAGGACACAAGGGGAGCAGGAGTGATTGGAAAGCTTTGGGTGGTTAAGAAAGGGCATCCATAGAATTGTTCAAAGAGGCTAAGGCCTGAGGGGTCCCTTGGGGCTGCCTGAATTCAGGTGAGGGCCAATGGTAGGAGATTGGGCCAGAAGAGCCTGAGTTCAATAGCAAGTTTAGTGAGATGATCCTTGAGAATGCCGTTAGGCCTCTCAACCTTACCCAAGGATTGGGTTTGGTATGGGATGTGGAGCCTCCAAGTGATGCTGAGGCCTTTGGAGACTAGTTGAACAACCTGAGAAGTGAGGGCTGGACCATTGTCTCACTGGATGGAGGCGGGATGTTCGAACCTGGGAATGATCCCCTCAATGAGGATGGAGGCAATGGTGTCAGCAATTTCCGTGGATGTAGGGAAGGCATCTATCCAACCTGAAAAGTATCAACCAAAGTAAGTAGGTAGTGAAGCTTTTTGTGCCTAGGCATGTGAGTAAAGTTGATCTACCAATCTTCGTCTGGCTGGTGGCTCCTCATCTGATGTGGGGGAGTTTAGGTCTCTTCCTTGTGGGGATACTGTAGAGCAGACAGAACAAACAGAGTGGACTTGTTGGAGAGTATTTCTCATTCCTAGGAAGTGAAAAAGGGGTTGTAAAATCTGGAAAAGGGGTTAGAGAGGGTTTTAGGTGGGGGCAAATTCTCTGGAGCTAGAGGAGTTGGTCATGAGTCATAGGTCTCTGTCTTGGGCATCAGGGACTGGTAGTTGATTAACTGGTGAATTTGTGTATATGATCTTGCAAGAACTTCTGTAGGCAACTTAATAGACATGGTCCTATTAGGAGAAACATAAAGAGGACTAATAGGGGTCCTGTGAGGGGGAGGAGCCAAGGCCATACTTGACTGAACATTCCCCATGGAGACTGTTGGCTAGTTGCTGTCTCCTATTTTCTAGCTGTTCTTGTCTTTCATTACTCCTAGGAATGACTTTTTGGCTTAATTTTTTGGGTAGGTGTTTAAGATCAAGTTGGTCAAAATTGACTTTGTTTCTATCTATTATTAAGAGTCAGCCAAGTTCCCATAGGGGTCACTCATGGGGGAATTTGAGAACAGCTTCTTAGTTCTGCTAGTGCCATTTGTGCTAGGATGGGTCTAGGTCTTGCTTGACTATGTGGCTTCCCTTGGAAGCATCAGGAATGTCTCCTGTCTCCAATGACCCTCCTCTTCATAGTAAATGCACTGATTGGCTTTTCATTCTCCAGTGGTCTCATTAATCTCCCTGATTGGGAGGTAATGTTGCCCAGAGTTGCAAAGCTCTTTAGAGAAGTTCCCTGTTCCCTAGATTCAGACTGACTCAGAGGGCCAGAGCCAAATATTAGTTTTAATTTAACTTTAAGTCTTGATCGTAAACATCCAGCAAAGTCAGTTTCACCTTAAATTAAGAGTACTGAGCTTTAGCTGAAGTCTGGCCTACTTTGGAGTCATTCTGACATGTAGTAAGATGCACAGCCTTAACTCAGGTAAGGCAGGGCTCTTTATAAATCTTAGGTAAAGTGTTCTAGTATTGAAATTGATCTTTATTTTTAAATATCATTTTATAAAGTGTATATATATTGTTGTTCGAGGTCTCAGGAATATTAGTTAACACAATATGATATTACATTTAAATTGTACCTTAGTTTATAGAACTTTATATTAATCTTATTGATAACAAGTCCAGTTATAGAAAATTAAATGATATAAATAAATCTCCAATATGTTATTTTTATAAGCCTAAAATTACCATGCAGCCTTTTAGAGAACATCAGCTTCATATAATGTTTTTTTTGTTGTTTTTTTTTTAAAGCTTCTTATCTTAATGACTTATATACCTGGAAAATACGAACACATTTAATATACAAAGAAGAATAATAGTACCACAATTACATTGATGTTTTTATATTAATCAAGTTTAGCTCTTAAAGAAATAACATATTACAATATTGCAAAATAACAGTTGTTGTTTAACCATAGTTGTATAATCTTTAATTCCTTCAAGATTACTTGCTCAAAAAACTTACATACATAACCAACATTCACAGACCTTCTTTATCACTTGCTTAAACCCTCTTATTTACTTAATCATATAGACTCTCTTATCCAGAAACACATTTTCCTTCTATTAAATCCATACTTAGAACCTTCTAATTTCTCTTTCCCATCTGTTAACTCCTTCTTTATTCACACTTTAAACAAATCCTTGTAAATTTCTGAATTTAGGCAAGTTATTCCATTTCAATAAGAGATATTTTGTTATTTGCAGTATGCAATCAATCACATCTGTTTACCATTTCATGAAAACATAAACAATGTTTAAGTGTATAGAATTATATTGTTGTAGGGACGGACAAGGCAAGGCCCCTAAGATAGCAGTGAAGACAGGGAAACAGTCTTATTTGGTTGCAGCCAGATTCAGAGGACACAGCTTCTGCCATAATCAATTAATCTCCTGAACCCCAAGTATAGGTAGTTTCAGAATTTTTGCACCCAGCATGTAAAGGGAGGGGCTCAGAAGTTCACAGTCTGCAGAAGTTCACAAAAAACAGGTTTTTTTTTTTTTTCTCTCTCTCTCTGTTCTGGGCAAGTTAACCCTTCAAGGACACCTGGGAAGGGGAGAGCTTCTTTTTCTTTTTCTTTCTTCCCCCTGCCAGCTGTTAGGAGCCCAGTTGGTAACTCCCTTATCTTAGAAATGTAGTCATCTCTGTGAAGCCCAGCTCAAGGCCAGAGGCCTTGTTTATATATTTTTGTGAAAAACTGGTAAGGGGGTGTCCAGCACCTGGAGTGCTGATTTTTCCAGCCAGTGGCCAAGTAAAACAGGGCAACATGAAAAGAGGAAGTTTATCTACACTGAACTCTTTTATAGGGATTCTTTTGCTGAAAGTCCTAAAATCAGCCATGGTGAAGATTTCTGGAGAAGGTCAGTTAAGACTTTTCTGTGGGCCTGGGTAGGGAGGGGGAAGAGGGGAATGCGGCTGAGAGCAGCTTGGTGGATCTGAGAATGAGGAAGGAGATGTAAAAGAATAATGGGAAAGGGGTTTGGGATTTTCCCTAGCAAGGAAAACTTGAGCAGTAGAACAGGTAGAGCAGAGGGGAAGATGGGAGTGAGTATCCCAAAAAGCCTGTAAGGGACTTTAATTCTTAGTAACCTTGTTTTCAGTGATGACAAAGCAACTTTAAAGGCCATTTTCACCAGATCTCTGATAAGGGTCCAAGGGCTCTCCTCAGCTTATTTGAGCTTTGGATTAGCTGGTATGAGGACCTGGTGGGACCGGGTGTGGGCACTGACAGGAGAAGAGAGGAGTGAGTGAGTGAGTGGATTCCTTCAGTAACTACTACCTCAGCAAGGGGGCAATGGTCTGAGGAAGGGTGGTGGTATAGGTTTTTGATCTAGTACTTGGAGGGGAGAAAACAGATTACTGAGGTGGGAGTGATGGTGGAGAGTCTGGGGCAGAAGGCTGAGGGTGAGGACCTATTCCAGCTAGGTGATAGGATGGAGGTTCATTAGCAGGGTCAAAAGTAGTGATGAGTCCGGAGGAGAAGAAAGTTGGGGATCGGTGGTTGGGAGAGTTGGTTTGCAAGCTGGAAGAATTTGTAGAGGTTTGCAAGAGGTTCAGATAGCAGGATTGGATAGGAGCAAGAAGAAAGTGATCTCTACCCATTTTTTTGAATGCTCACAGTAATTGTAGAGATTCTTCAGAATGGAGGGATCCAGGGACCCAAAAGGGGGCTATCTGTTTTGGTTGTCTAAGGGATAAGACCAGGCCTGGGTACTATATTTGATCAATTTTTTGGGTTTGATGTCTGATATCAAGGAGAGGATTTTGAGGTTATTCAAGAGGCATTGTAGGGGAGAGTCAGCAGAGAGGACACATTACCCATGTCACAAATGTAGTATAAGGAGGAGGGAAGAGGATGCAAATGTAGTATAGGGGAGAAGGAATGAGACGCAAACATAGTATAAGGGAGAGGGAAGGAGACGCAAAGATAGTATAAGAGAGAAGGAGGAAACTGATTTATTGGCAAAAGGGGTGTCCCCGCTAAAGCCAAAAATCAGGAGTGCCTTAGTGGCAGGTTTGAGCTGCAGAGATTGGTCTTCACCAAATCCTGACAGTTGAAGCTCTCATCCTAGATGGAGCCGGAGCCATGGGAGACCTTGGCCAAGGCTTTTTGGGACCCCTCCTGGAGAGGCGGGATACTCTCAGGACCGGAAAAAGGGGAGAGAGAGAGAGAGACAGAGGAAGAGAGAGGAAGGGGAGGGTAAGCGTCTCTCTAGTGGCCGAGTCTTGAAGGTGTGAGGACTAGGACTTTATGAGAGCCACCGAGACCGAGACCATGAAGGTCTGGGTGGGTGTGGTGTTCAGTTCTCTGTTGTGTGTTTCCAGAGGTTACACAGTCCTTTGAGGAAGACCTACAAAGCCTATGCTGGTAAACTACCAGCTGGGAAGGGGAAGGGGAATAATTTTGAATCCAGGAGTTGAATCTGCCCAAGAGAGGAGTCCCTGAGGGCCACTGTGGCCTTAAAGGCTGTGGTGGGGTGCTTTCCTCCCCGCAGGTGGGCAAAGAGGTTTGCCGGACAATCAAGGGTCAAATCCTCCTGACACAACCATTGGGTTTAGGACTCCAGGAAGGGGAAACTCACCAATCGAAGGCCGGTGGTGGATGGAGTTCTGGCGATCGAGAAAATGGGTTCAGGCTGTCCAAAGAGTGGCACTTCTGAAGGAAGAGGGACCCAAAAGTGGGTTTTAACCCTTTCCCGTGTTTCGGCACCAATGAAAGGAAAGTGACGACAACACTCAGAGCAACGAAGAGATCTTTATTGCAGCAGTGCAACGGAGGAGAAAAGAAAGTGTGAGAGAGAGAGAGAGAGAGAGAGAGAGAGAGAATGAGCACACAAGAGAGAGACAGAGAAAGCAAGAGAGAGAGCAAGAGAGAGAGTAAGAGAGAGAGGGGCCGGGCAGGAAGGAGTTTTTATAGCCCAAATCTAATGAGGTCTCTGGGTCTGCAAGCTGCCTTGTTGGCACAAGGGGGGTTAAGTGTTTGGCCTTGAGCAGGGGGTTGAGTGTTCACCCTTTGGGGGGGGGTGTTGGGCGTTTGGGCTTGAAGCAAATAGTTGATAAAGAACCAGACAGAGGGCTTGAGTGGCCAGGTCATCCTGCAGCTAAGTTTGTTTGGCATGCCCTGCAGACAGCTGACTCAGCCTGTCCTGCACCTAACATACATGCCAAGCTCAAGTGTCAGATCTAAATTCCCAAGCCTTAGGCTCTAAGTTCATCAGATGTACACACACTCAGGCTGTGGTGATCAGGTCAGGGACTGATGTAGGCTTCTCCTGGGGTGGTACTGATAGTCAGTTGAGGAAAGGGTCATGGGGAGAAGTTGCAATTCTCTCCAGGGTCAAGATGTGGCTGTAGAGTTTGAGAGTGGTGAAGAAGATGCAGAGGATAAGGCAAATTATGATAAGAGTTGGGATGTCAGTCCAGGTCCTCATCAGGCTCTCTAGCATGAGGAAATCAGTGTTGGCTGGCTAAATGTCTGTTCATTTGCTCCACCATTTATACTAAATTTAGAGGCTCTGATCACCCTTTCAATTCCTGTCAGCTACTACCAGATGTCATTTGCCCTGAGGTTAAATCATCTGATGGTTAAAGTATCAGGTGGTCCCCACCCTGATATTCTTGCCTCTCCCCTTTAGGGGCAAGGCTAACATGACACAGACCTCACTCTAAGTTTGTCAGGTTGGGGAGAAGTGAATGGTTTATGTCAGGGCTATGCCTGATGATCATATTGGAGGGCTCTGTAGGTGTGCCTGATGGGGCTGCAGGTTTCAAATTGGAGTTTTAAAATGGGATTGTTAAGGCTAAGGCCTAACCCATCCTTACAGTACCCAATGCACACAACACTACAGACACCATGAACCCCAAGTGGGAAAAATGACTGATGGGTCTGGACTGGGTCCCAGCAGAGCAGGAGTAAGAGCATATCCATCACCTCTAATTGGGAAAGAGTTGTAAATGAACACACCTTGACTCTGTAGGAGACTTCTTTAATCCTGACCTTTTCTCTCTGAAATGGAGCAATATTTATTGAAATATCTCTTACAACAATTAAAAATATTTACAAGGCTAGGGTTGTGCCTTAGTGATAGAATGCTCTCCTCACATGTGTGAGGCCCTGGGTTCAATCCTCAGCACCACATAAAGATAAATAAAGGCATTAAAATAAATAAATAAATAAAATATTTACAAATATAAGAAAGGAAATGAAAATTATTTAAAGCTGAGCTAGGGATGTAGTTCATTGGTAGAGCACTTGCCTTATTGTAGAAACAAACAAGACAAGGCACCAACAGCAGCAGGAAACAGTTTTATTTGGCTGCAGCCAGATTCAGAGGGCACAGCTTTTGCTATAATCAATTAATCTTCTAAACCTCAAGTTCAGGTAGTTTCAGAGTTTCATACCCAGCATGTAAGGGGAGGGCCTCTGAAGTTCACAGTCTGCAGAAGTTCACATAAAAGCAGCTTTTTCTTTCCCTGTTTTGGGCAAGTTAACCCTTCAAGGACAACACCTGAGAAGGGGAGACTTTCTTTTCCCCCTTTTTTCCTCCCCCTGCCATTGTTACCATGAAGCCCAGTTGGTAACTTATCTTAAAAATATAGACATCTCTGTGAAGCCCGGCTCAAGGCCAGAGGCTTTGTTTGCACATTTCTACAAACTTCTATACTGGATATGTTTGTGAAAAATTAGTAAGGGGGTGTCCAGCATCTGGAGTGCTGTTTTGTTTTTTTTTTTTTTTCTCAGCCAGAGACCAAGTAAAACAGGGCAATACAAAAATAGGAAGTTTATCCACATTGAACTTTTTTGTAGAGACTCTTTTGCTACAGTCTAAAAATAGCCATGGTGAAGATTTCTGGAGAAGACCAGTTAAGATTTTTCTGTGGAGAAAGAGGGTGCCACTCCAGCCTAGAATTCACAAAATGTTGGGTTCAATCCTTAGCAAAGAAAAAAAATTCAAAGTACTGAAATCAATGGCTGTATGTTTACCTTTGATGTTTAAAGAGGCTCATAATGATCCTATTGTTTGTTGAAATATATGGACTTTCCTAGGTGTGATGGCACAGGCCTGCCAACCCAGTTACTCAAGAGGCTAAAGTAGGATGATTGCAAATTTGAGGTCAGCCTTAGGAACTTAGAAAGGCCCTCAGCAATTAGGGAGACCTTGTCTCAAAATAACATAAAAAGGGGATGGGGTTGTGGCTCAGTAGCAGAGCACTTGCCTAGCATGTGTGAGGCACTGGGTTTGATTCTCAACACCACATATAAATAAATGAATAAGATAAATGTTCATCAACATCAATAAAAATATTAAAAATATAATAACATAAAAAGGGTTTTTGGGGCCAGCAAGGTGGTTCATGCCTCTAATTCCAGCAGCTTGGGAGAATCACCAGCTCAAAGCCAGCCTCAGCAATGCTGAGTCACTAAGCAACTCAGTGAGTCCCTGTCTCCAAATAAAATACAAAATCGGGCTGGGGATTTGGCTCAGTGGTTGAGTGCCCCTGAATTCAATCCCCAACACCATAAATAAATAAATAAATAAATAAAAATAAACTTTAAAAAAATTCTGGGGAGTGGCTGTGGATATGGGTTAGTGGTTAAGCACCCTTGGGTTCAATTCTTGGAACCTCTCACCTTGCTCTACTTCAGAAGTATTCAATCTGAGGTCAAATAAATAAAATATTTAGTCACCAAAGTAATAGATTAAATAATTCAAGTAATTTCCTTATTAGCAGAGACAAAATATTGATGAGCCTAAAAACATCTTTGTTATCCTTATATGCTTATTAAAGACAGCTATGTTATTTTGTTTGGCATTAAATATATCTCTAGCCAGGCATGGTGACACAAGTCTGAAATCCCATCTACACAGAGAGCTGAAGTAGGAGGATTATAAATTTCAGGACTGCCTGGACAGCATAGGGAGAAACTGTCTTAAAAAATGTGTATACCTTAATATAAAAAAGATATGAATAAATTAAGATTTATCTGAATAGTTACAAAAAAGTTAGAAGAGAATGACAAAGTTGAATATTTATGCAGCTGGTTGAGGTTACAGAGGACCCCAAATTGTACAGAATCAACTTGATTAATAGTAGAATGGTTTAAATGCAGCAAGGACATGCAGTGGGTATTAATATAACTTCTAGATAGAGATAGGCTAACTCAACCTCAATTCTGCTACACACTACTTATGTCACTTTGGACAAATTATTTAAGCATTCTGGGTTTCAGGTTTCCTCATCTGTAACCTGAATCTCTATCCTTCATATAGGATTCTGGGAGAATGAAAAGAAGTGATGTGTTCAAAGTACTAAATTTGAAAACAGGCACACAGTAATTTGCAGTGAATATTCATTATCATTGCTTTGTTTAATAAATAGTTACTTTGTGCATTCTCTATGCTAGGCACTATTCTAATTCACCAAGAATTTGCATGCTAGACACTATTTTAAAATGGTGCAGAGATTAATTCATTTGATCCTCATAACTGGCCTATGGGATGGTGATCATCATCACATCTCTCATAGATAAGGAAATTAAAGCCCAGAGGTTAAGTAACTTCCTTGAGACAACACAGTCAATAAGAGTAGAGCCAGGAATTCAAATTCAACCAATCCACTTCCACCAATTGTTCTTTCCCCACATCTTTTGTGGCACTGGGGATTGAATGCAGGAACACTGTACCCTTGAGCTACACCCCCAGGCTCTTTAAATTTTGAAACAGAGGCTCTCTAAATTGCCTAGTCTGGTCTTGAACTCAGCCTACATAATAGTTGGGACCATAGGAAAGCACCAACCTCTATGCCTGGCCACAGAACGTACTCTCAACTAAACCAGGCTTCATCATCATCCTTGCCTTCATCATCATCATCATCATCTTGAACCATAAACTGAGGGTGAGGCATGAGGCATTAATGTGTACATATTAATTAATTATTAAATTTTTGTTTACACAACAAATGTTTTCATAAAATGTGTACAGCACTCAGGTAACCTAAATTATATTTTAAGTAAAAATTTTGACTTGCAAATGAAAAAGCACATATGGAATCATTCTAAAAGGTTAAAAAATATGTTAGGTCAAAAACTATAAGAAGGGTGGGGTTAGAGCTCAGTGGTGGAATGCTTGCCTAGCATGTGTGAGGAACTGTGTTCAATCCTCTGCACCAAATAAATAAATGAATAAATGAAATAAAGTTAATTGTGTCCACCTACAGCTAAAAACATTTTTTTAAAAACTGTAAGTAAACTTAGGGCTCATTCCTTTTCTTGTTTATTTGTTTGTTTGTACTGAGGACTTAACCCAGGGGTCTTTACCATTGAACTAGATCCCCTGCCTTTTTGATTTTTTTATTCTGAGACAGCAATATTAAGTTGCTTCAGGCTTTGCTAAGTTGCCGAGGCTGGTCTTTTTTTTTTTTTTAACATTAAAATCATTGGCATTTAAAACATTTTTTTTTAATTTTTTTATTGTTGGCTGTTCAAAACATTACATAGTTCTTGATATATCATATTTCACACTTTGATTCAAGTGGGTTATGAGCTCCCATTTTTACCCCATATACAGATTGCAGAATCACATCAGTTACACATCCATTGATTTACATATTGCCAAACTAGTGTCTGTTGTGTTCTGCTGCCTTTCCTATCCTCTACTATCCCCCCTCCCCTCCCCTCCCCTCCCCTCTTCTCTCTCTGCCCCCTCTACTGACATTCATTTGTCCCCCTTGTATTATTTTTCCCTTTCCCCTCACTTCCTCTTGTATATACTTTTGTATAACTCTGAGGGTCTCCTTCCATTTCCATGCAATTTCCCTTCTCTCTCCCTTTCCCTCCCACCTCTCATCCCTGTTTAATGTTAATCTTCTTCTCATGCTCTTCGACCCTACTCTGTTCTTAGTTACTCTCCTTATATCAAAGAAGACATTTGGCATTTGTTTTTTAGGGATTGGCTAGCTTCACTTAGCATAATCTTCTCTAATGCCATCCACTTCCCTGCAAATTCTATGATTTTGTCATTTTTTAATGCAGAGTAATACTCCATTGTGTATAAATGCCACATTTTTTTTTATCCATTCATCTATTGAAGGGCATCTAGGTTGGTTCCACAGTCTTGCTATTGTGAATTGTGCTGCTATGAACATCGATGTAGCAGTGTCCCTGTAGCATGATCTTTTTAGGTCTTTAGGGAATAGACCGAGAAGGGGAATAGCTGGGTCAAATGGTGGCTCCATTCCCAGCTTTCCAAGAAATCTCCATACTGCTTTCCAAATTGGCTGCACCAATCTGCAGTCCCACCAGCAATGTACAAGTGTACCCTTTTCCCCACATCCTCGCCAGCACTTGTTGTTGTCTGACTTCATAATGGCTGCCAATCTAACTGGAGTGAGATGGTATCTTAGGGTGGTTTTGATTTGCATTTCTCTGACTGCTAGAGATGGTGAGCATTTTTTCATGTACTTGTTGATTGATTGTATGTCCTCCTCTGAGAAGTGTCTGTTCAGGTCCTTGGCCCATTTGTTGATTGGGTTGTTTGTTCTCTTATTGTCTAATTTTTTGAGTTCTTTGTATACTCTGGATATTAGGGCTCTGTCTGAAGTGTGAGGAGTAAAGATTTGTTCCCAGGATGTAGGCTCCCTATTTACCTCTCTTATTGTTTCTTTTGCTGAGAAAAAACTTTTTAGTTTGAGTAAGTCCCATTTGTTGATTCTAGTTATTAACTTTTGTGCTATGGGTGTCCTATTGAGGAATTTGGAGCCCAACCCCACAGTATGTAGATCGTAGCCAACTTTTTCTTCTATCAGACGCCGTGTCTCTGATTTGATATCAAGCTCCTTGATCCATTTTGAATTAACTTTTGTGCATGGCGAGAGAAAGGGATTCAGTTTCATTTTGTTGCATATGGATTTCCAGTTTTCCCAGCACCATTTGTTGAAGATGCTATCCTTCCTCCATTGCATGCTTTTAGCCCCTTTATCAAATATAAGATAGTGTAGTTTTGTGGATTGGTTTCTGTGTCCTCTATTCTGTACCATTGGTCCACCCACCTGTTTTGGTACCAGTACCATGCTGTTTTTGTTACTATTGCTCTGTAATATAGTTTGAAGTCTGGTATCGCTATACCGCCTGATTCACACTTCCTGCTTAGCATTGTTTTTGCTATTCTGGGTCTTTTATTTTTCCATATGAATTTCATGATTGCTTTCTCTATTTCTACAAGAAATGCCATTGGGATTTTGATTGGCATTGCATTAAACCTATAGAGAACTTTTGGTAATATCGCCATTTTGATGATGTTAGTTCTGCCTATCCATGAACAGGGTATATTTTTCCATCTTCTAAGATCTTCTTCTATTTCTCTCTTTAGGGTTCTGTAGTTTTCATTGTATAAGTCTTTCACCTCTTTTGTTAGGTTGATTCCCAAGTATTTTATTTTTTTTTGAAGATATTGTGAATGGAGTGGTTGTCCTCATTTCCATTTCAGAGGATTTGTCGCTGATATACAGGAATCTGAGGCTGGTCTTGATCTTGAAATCCTACTGTCTCAGTTTTCCAAGTCACTGGGATTACAGGCATGTGCCACTGGGCCCACCTACTTTCTCTTCTTATAAATTTGCTACCAAAATTGTTTCATTAATAATTCCTACTCATGCCAGGCCCAGTGGCACATGCCTGTAATCCCAGTGGCATATGTCTCTTTTCCCAATGACTTAGGAGGATGAGAGAGGAGAATCACTACTTTGAGACCACCCCAGCAATTATCCAGGACCTGAGCAACTTATCAAGACACTGTCACAAAATTTAAAAATAAAAAAGGGTTGGGCAGGTTGGGGCTATAGCTCAGCAGTAGAGGGCTTGCCTTATACATTCAAGACACTGGGTTTGATCCTCAGCACCACATAAAAATAAATAAAGATATTGTGTCCATCTACAAATAAAAAATAAAAATTTAAAAAAGGTGGGGGGGTGCTGGGGATGTGTCTCCGTGGTTAAGTTCCCTGGGTTTAATCCCCAGTACTAAAAAAGAAAGAAAGAAAGAAAGAAATGAGAAGAAAGAATTTCTACTTGCTCTCAAGTTAATAAAATTGTTGAGAGCCACAACAAAGTCAAGATGGCACCTGGCATTTTGCCAGAAGGAGTAGTTGAGAGTAATGCCAGTGAGCCATTAAGATGATGAGAATTAAGTTAAGCTGTGTATAATTACTAAGATAATGACTGATTGCTGTAACTGGATGATGCTAAATTGAAACGAGCTGTGTATTCAGTTGTGTATATAAACCTCTGCTGTCCAGCAATAAGGCAGCTCCTGCTAACTCGGGTGCCCGCTACCTTTGAGTTCCCGTTAAGTTCTTGCAGAGTTCCCATTGAGTTCCTGTTGGTTCTCTCGGAGTTTCGGTGGAGTTACGGTGGGGTTCCCATGGGGTTGGGGCAATAAAGTAGTTCCTGTTTGAACCTACAAGTGGTTCGTGACCTCCCGGTTATTTTGTGCCCAGCCAGACTGCCGCATAAAATGACCAGATACAAAGCACTTTATAAGCCATTCTAAAATAACAAAAAAATGTAGAAATATAAGCTACAATTATCTGCCATTTATAACCCAACAGAAGCAGAGCAGTCTTTATTTGTATCCATTATAAATGGACACATAGAAGAGTATGACTCCATGTTAAGACATTATGGAAGGATATTAATATGAAATTAATTAATAATCCACATTTAAATTTATTGTGTAAATGGAATGATCACTGGGATATTGTTGTTACTTAAAATGGTGTTTTTTCCATATTATACACATCCTTGGAAAAAAATCTTAAAGCCTGGGGCTGTGGTCGTGGCTCAGTTGTAGAGTGCTTGCCTCACATGTGTGAGGCACTGGGTTCAATTCTCAGCACCACATATAAATAAATGAATAAAATAAAGGTCCATCAACACTAAAACATATTTTTTAAAAAAATCTTAAAGCCTATATAATAATATTCAGTCTGTGTTGATTGCTCCTGGGGAAATGTGATTACCACTCTGACAGGGACTTAAATTTTCTTGAAAATCTCTCTCTCTCTCTCTCTCTCTCTCTCTCTCTCTCTCTCTCTCTCTTTCTCTCTCTCTCTTTAACTGAGATCAAATAATGATATAAAGAAATAGCACCAGACATAATTTGACCAGAGGGGCAATAAAGAATTCTATTTCTGGGGCGTGGTTGTGGCTCAGTGGAAGGGTGCTCACCTAGTATGTGTGAGGTGCTGGGTTCAATCCTCAGCATCTTATGCAAATAAACAAATAAAATAAAGGTATTGTGTCCAACTATGATTAAAATTTAAAGAAAAGAATTAAATTTCTGTGCATTGTAGTGGTAACCACCTGTAATTTCAAAATAAAAAGGACTGGGATGTAGCTCAGTGATAGAGTGCTTGGCTAGCAAGTGGAGGCATTGATTTTGATCCCCAGAACAAAATAAATAAATAAATAAAAGTTATAATTTCAAAAGTTCCAGGCACAAATTTAGTAACTTATTTACATTATTGGATATCTAAGGAAACCAAAATATTGTCCAGAGCTTCTCATGGTCCACATTTTGTACCTGATATTCTTTTTTTTTTAATTTTTATTTTTAGATGGACAAAATATCTTTATTTTATTTATCTACTTTTATGTCATGCTGAGGATTAAACTCAATGCCTCACATGTGCTAGGCAAGCACTCTACCACTGAGCCACAACACTAGTTCTGTACCTGGTAGTCTTCATGTGATAATGGAATTAGAGGCTGTGCTCATCTGTGATGTGCAGCTTCCTATCCTGACTCCTAACCAGAGCTCCTGCCCTGGAGGAGCCCAGACTGTGATAAGAGGTGGTTGGCAATATGTAAATCAATGGATGTGTAACTGATGTGATTCTGCAATCTGTATTCGGGGTAAAAATGGGAGTTCATAACCCACTTGAATCAAAGTGTGAAATATGATATATCAAGAACTATGTAATGCTTTGAACAACCAACAATAAAAATTTAAAAAAAAAGAGGTGGTTGGGATATATGGTGACACAACTATGTGGCCAGGATATTGGGTCCAACCCCCGCTCAAGGCCGTTTATCTAAAGAGTATGACTCCATGTTAAGACATTATGGAAGGATATTAATATGAAATTAATTAATAATACACATTTAATTTTATTGTGTAAATGGAATGATTACTGGGATATTGTTGTTATTTTAAACACTTTGGTGTTTTTCCATATCATAAGTTTATTGCATTCAAGGATGTGATTTCTTCTTCTCTCTCTCTCTCTCTCTCTCTCTCTCTCTCTCTCTCTCTCTCAGAAATGGAAAAAATACTGGGAGAAAGTGGTATCCTTTGATTTGGTCCTGTACCCCCTCCCACCTCAGGTTACCAAGTAATAAGATCCTGATAAGAATCTCTTAGTTCTTGGAGATGCATGTCAGTGCTGTCTAGAATAGGCAGGGTTTTGTTTTTTTTTTTTTTTTAATTTATCTGATCCTAGTTAACAGAGTAAGGAAGACTTTATTGAGGATTATTGTGATAGGTCAAAGTGTTAAGACTTTTGCAGTATGGAAGATTTTTTTTGTTTTTGTTTTGACATTGAGTACAAGTACAGTCAAGGAACAGTCTGGTGGTAATGGTGGAAGGAAAATTACTACAACACATTAAGGGTAGGGAAGATTCTTACTAGAATTACTAAGCAGGATTCTCGCTGAAGGCAGGCTAGGGTGATGAGACATCAAGGGTGGGGAGAGTGAAGAATTTGGTTAAATATTGAGAGTGATAAAAAGCCAGGGTAGGGAAATTCTGTCTAAACTAGGCTATGGAAAGTAAGGCTTAGTTGAGAAAAGTGCTCAAAGTTGATCAGAATGAGTCTCTGTTCAATTCAAATATATAGACAGCATTGAAACAGATCCCCTTTGAAATTAAGAGCAAGTCCTGATCAAGATCCTGCCAAGGAAGTGAAATTCACACATTCTCTGGCTACATAGCCAAGCTACATCTGTGTGTCTGTGTATATAAATATCCTGTCTTTTGTTTCTATAAATTGTAACCAGTTTCTTTAGGCCTGGAGAGAAATAATCTAGATGCTTCTTCCCAGTTTGGTCAACAGGCATAAAATTTGTATTTCCTTACTTCCTTATTTCTTATGCATTGGGGCAGCTGAGTCTTGCCTGCAGGGTTGCTGGCCAGGCGGTTATCTGGCTCACTGTCAGTAACAGCATCAACACCTAAAATTAAAGCAGGATCTGGCTGGGCCCTGTTGTCTATAATCCTAGTTACTCTAGAGGCTGAGACAGTGGGATCAGGAACTTCAAGGCCATCCTGGGCAACTTGGCAAGACCCTGGCTTGATATAGGAAAAGATGGGCTGGGTAGGTATAGCTCAGTGATAGAACATTTGTCTAGCATGCAAAAGACCCTGATGGAATCCCAATACCACGCACATATGGGCAAGAGCACACACACACACACACACACACACACCTAAACAAATCTAAAAAGCAGAATCTGGCTCACTTAGGGCATCAGTTTGAATTGAATTCTTGCCTGTCTTGGAGAAGGGAAGGCAATAATCAAAATTTGTAAGTGCAACATACACTCCCTTTCCCCAAAGCTTTTAGCTGGTGTGTCACCAGCCACCCCCACACTTGGGTAGAATTCAGGGCATTTTCCATGCTAGGCAAGCACTCTACCACTGAGTTACATCCCCAGTTCTAGTTTTCACCAGCATCAGGGGTCCACTGAACTGTCCTTGAGTCTTGGGGGTCTCAGAAGCTCCTCTACATTGTTGAACTCATTGTGAGTCTCCTATTTGTTCTGTACCATCAAGAAGCACCAGGCCCCATGTCCATAATCTGCCATACCTATTTATCCTCCTGACCTTTAGGACTACTAACATGTATATTACTCTCCTAAACCTCTCAACTTCTTATTTAATGGGCTTGACTTTCCCACTGAGTACATGGATTTCTGAAAACATAGTAGGCAGTTCTGAAAGGGTGAATAAACAAAAAACTAGTTAGAAATCTCCCCTCCCCTCCAAATCACCCCTCCCTCTCCCCTCCAAAAAAAGTGCCTTTATATTCTCCAAAGAAGTAGCCTAAGAGACAAGATGGCTCTGGATTACTAAGAATCTTTTCTATCTGGTTTTGGAATACCCTGAATATACCCTCTTCCTCTTCCCCAGCACACATGCAGCTTGAGTAGAGGGCAGGGAGTATAATGCTTAAGCAATTTCTGGAGTTTTGTACTTCCAAAGAGCTTTGAGCTCCTGGTTTGTAGACATGGGTTAGTGGAGCTCTTTCAGACCTCCTGGAGGGTACCTTAAGGTAATGATTTCTTCAGGCAGTTTTAACTTTAACAAATGGAAAATGACTCCCTTTGGAGTTGCAATAACCAACTCATTTGAGGGAGTGGTGGAAAGGGATAAGTAATTGTTAGTGTGGAGATGATCATTTTGACATGAAGGCAGATTCCAGTCTGCCTTCATTCATCTGCAGTGTTTAGCATTATTGTAATTCCAGCCACTCCAGAGGCTGAGGCAGGAGGATTGCAAGCTCAAGGATGAAAACTATGCTTATGCCTCAGAGTCTGAGCTGTCTGCCTTATTAAAACTATCCTTATGCCTCAGCTTTGATCTCCTCCTTGTTGGCCCCTTATAGTTCTTTTTTGCCTTTTGGTATTGGGGATCAAATATGCCTCATAATCCTAGGCAAGCACCCACCCACTGAGCTATGCCCCTAGTACCTTAGTAGATCTTCTTAATGTTTGTGTCTCTGTATCATTTAGGAAATGAAATAATTTTATTTTACTAAATTGTGAAAATAAAGGGATTATTTTAAAATTCAAGTGATGTAGAAAGGTCTCATTAGGAAGTAGTCATGGAAATCATAGTTGACTCCAGTATTAATATTTTCATAATTAATTTGAGAATATCATCCTAGATTTGTGTTTAACATGCACATATAATACATACATTTACCTGAATGAACTCACATTTTGTTCCCTGGTATTTAAAAATTTTTATTCTTACTTATTTATTTATTGGCACCAGGAACTGAACCCAGAGGCACTTAACCATTGAGCCATATCCATAGCCCATTTTTTATTTTTTAGTCAGAGACAGTGTCTCACCAAGTTGCTAAGAGCCTCATAAGTTGCTGAGACTGGCATTGAATTCTCAAGCCTCCTGCCTCAGCTCCCCTAGTGGTCGACTTCCAAACATGAGCCTCTACTCTTGGCCTGTGGGTGACCTTCTAAGAAGGGCTTTAAATTCCAGTGTGGGGAGAGATGCTGAATCTAGCACAAACTCCTGGCCTTTCATTTCCTTGTGAACACAAGGGTGGTGGTACCTGCATCATGCACTTCTTCAGTGGAGTGTAGGGATTATAATTTAAAATTTTTAGCATCAGATTGATCTCTTGGTGGGTGCAAAGGGATGAAAATTATCCTTATACCTCAGAGTCTGAGCTGTCTGTCTTATTAGAAAACCTGTGGCTGTTCTGGCTGTTCCGGGAACATGCCCTCTCCCCCTAGATTGTGACCTGTGCTTTAACTCCTGTAAAACTGGGTGGCTCCTTTGGAAATTTACATTATTCGCACAGTATTACTATTGCTAAGTGTTCTCCTTAGGTCCTGGATATTTTGCTGCTCAATTTAGATGCAGCCTGCTCTTTCTTGCAAAAGGTTCTTGCAAAGTTGCTTAGGGTCTCACTAAGTTGCGGACGCTAGCTTTGAATTTGCACTCCTCCAGCCTCAGCTTCGCAAGCCGCTGGGATTACTCCTGTGCGCCATTGCACCTGGCTCTTTCCCTGCTACTGTATGTGACAGTTTGTCTTAAGGTTTTTAATGTCAGTAAATAGAAACATAAATAACTTAAAAAACATTTGGGGAGCATTTTCTTTCTTTTTTTATTTTATTTTTTAGTTTTGATGGACATAGTACGTTTATTTTATTTATTCATTTCTATGTGGCTGAGGATGGAACCCACTACCCGATACGTGCGACACAAGTGCTCCTCCACTGAGCCACAATTCCAGCCATGGAGTATTTTCAATATTCACAAAAGTTGAGAGATTGTGCTTTTGCCACTTTGCCCCTCTTCAATGGTTCTCCATGCATGGCCAGCACAACCATTGCATTAAATGTTCTATTGTGTATCTCTCAAAGCTAAGTCTTCATAAATACACAAGACTATCAACAGTAATTCATTATTATTGTCACACTAGTGATGTTTGGATTTCCTTAGTTGTCTCAAACCATGAAAAGTTTGTTTGCAACATGGTCTAAATAATTTCCCAAATGCTGAGTGAAATTTAGTTTGGATGCTGTTAGGTGCAGGACAGGCTGAACTATGTTGTCTGCAGGGCAGGCTGAACAAATGTTAGCTGCAGGATAACCCACGCACCCAAAACCCACTCTGTCTGGTCCTTTATCACCTGTTTACATCAAGTCTGGACACTCAACCCCACTCAAGGCTTAACACTTAACCCCTCTTGTGCCAACAAGGCAGCTTGCAGACCCAGATACCCCATTAGATTTGGGCTATAAAAACTCCTTCCTGCCGGGGCCCTCTCTCTTGCTCTTGCTCTCTTCATCTTGACCTTGACCTCTCCCTCTCTCCTCTCCTCTCCTCTCCTCGCCTCTCCTCTCCTCTCCTCTCCTCTCCTCTCCTCTTCTCTCTCTCTTTTGCTCTCCCCCTCTTTCTTCTCTCTTTCCCCACTCTTTCTTTCTCTCTCTTTTTCTCCTCTTTTGCACTGCTGCAATAAAGATTTTTTGGTCACTTCGAGTGTTGTGGTCACTTTCCTTTCAGATGCACTCTAATTTATTCCACCCTATGGAGAGTAGTGGCGCCAGAAGTGTACCATTAGTGTGCTGAAACTTATCTCTTAGCGGGAGGAAACTTTGACCATGAGGGTGGAGTCCACACCGTAGGATATGGATGTGGCTATATAAGGAGGTCCCAAAGTGATTCTCCCTTTTATGAGGAGCCAGCAGGAAGGTGTCTTAAGCAATTTGGAAGCAGTCTTCAATCTCCAACTTCTACCCCTGCAAAACGGTAAGAAATAAATGGTCGTTTGTCAGATAGAGATGCAATGGGGTTTTGTTTTAGAAGCCCGAATGAACCAATGCACAGATATTTCCTCATACTAGTCTGCCAGTGTTTGTTTAAATTATTTTTGCTAATGAGGATTGAGCCTAGGACTACTTTATTGCTGAGCTACATCTCCAGCCCATTTTTTTAAAAATATATTTTTAGTAGTCAATGAACCTTATTTTATTTGTTTATATGTGGTGCTGAGAATTGAACTCCTTGTCTCACACATGGTAGGCAAGCGCTCTACCACTGAGCCACCCCCCCCCTTTTTACTTTTTAAGACAATGTCTCCCTCAGTTGCTGAAGCTGGCCTCAAACTGGGATTTCTCCTTCCTCAGTCTGCAGAGTTGTTGGGATTAAAGGAGTGTACCTCTGAAACAGGCTGAACATTCATTCAGGTGTGTGTGCACATGCTTGCATGCATGCACATAGGTGTGTGTGTGTGTGTTTGATACTGTGGATTCAAGCCAGGGGAGTTTCACCATTAAGCCACAGCTATGCATTTTTGTTGTTGTTGTTGTTGTTTTACTAGGGATTGAATCCAGGGTGCTTAAGCACTGAGACCATACCCAGCCCTTTTAAAATATTTTATTTAGAGACAGGGTCTCACTGAGTTGCTTAGTGACTTGCTAAGTTGCTGAGGCTGGCTTTGAACTCACAATCCTACTTCTTCCCCTCCTGAGCCACTGGGATTACAGGTGTGCACCACCTTGCCTGGTTCAACCATGACAATTTTTATTGCTTATTTTGGCAAAAGGTCTAAATTCCCAGGCTGCTTTCTAATTTTATTCCTCCTTCCTTAGTGCCTTAGTTCCCTCTCAGTCGCTGAGAGGGGATTACCACTGTGCCTGGCTCTCACATTTTTTTAATGAAGACTTTTATTTTGAAGCATTTATGATAATCAGTGGTAATCTTTTGTATAGTAAGCTGTATTGGTGATTGGTGCTGGTAGTAATGTTTCCACAGGAGTGTCACCATTGTACATATATCTTTTGTTTGCTTATTTGTTTGTTTTGGGGCCTATCCTGTTGTGTGTGAACTGCTTTATAGTTCCATTATTATTATTATTATTATTATTATTATTATTATTATTATTATTATTATTATTATTATATTCTGGAACTAGAAATTGCAGCCAGGGGTGATCTAACACTGAGCTTTATCCCTGGCCTTTTTAAATTTTTTGTTTAGAGGTAGGTTAGCCTGGAACTTTTCATCATACTGACTCACCTCCAGAAATGTTATTTCATATTTGTTGTTGTTGTTTGCTTTCTTTTTCTGGAAGAAGGTCTTCCTATGTTGTCCAGGCTAACCTTAAAGTTTGGGGCTCAAGTTGTCCTCCTTGATGCCTTCTGAGCATCTGGAACTACAGGCTGGTACTTTCTGGGTCCAGGTGTAGGCTTTTGTCTTTTGTTTTACCTTTGATTTTCATCCAAATAGAGGTTTGACTCCAGTTGGCTGAAGTTTTTTTTTTTTTGTTTTTTTTTTTATCATTTCAGGAAATTTTTGCAGTTTTATAACTGTATAGCTTGCATGAGAGTTTATTCTTAGGTGTTATATATTTTTAACAATTGCTGTTTTCTGTGCTGAGGGTATAGGGTGAATGTTGAGTATGCTTGGAGGCCTGGGTTTAATGTCTAGCATTCACATGCAGCGCCAAGCCGACGACCCACCCCTCACCCCTCACCCCATCCTCTATTCCTAATGAGTTTTTCCCCATTGTGTTCTAACTGGTTATTCTTGTTTATAAAGATATTTGTTTTCTTGCATCTTTATGACTTAATTTAATGAATCATAATATTACATGCTCTATTTTGGCAGAACTGGGGATTAAATTCTGAGCTGCTCTCATCTGCCAACTTTTTTTTCTGATGGGGATTTAGGGGTTGAACCCAGAGATTCTCTGCCACTGTGCTAAATCCCAAGCCCTTTTTACTTTTTATTTTAAGATGATGTCTCCCTCAGTTGCCATGGCTGGCTTCAAACTTTGGTTCCTCCTTCCTTATTTTGCAGAGTTGCTGGGATTAAAGGAGTGTACCTCTTTAACCAGCTGGACATTCATTGTGTTGTGTGTGTGTGTGTGTGTGTGTGTGTGTTTGATACTGGGGATTGAACCCAGGGGAGTTTTACCACTGAACCACATCCTCAGCCAGTTTTTTGTTTTTATTTAGAGACAGGGTCTCACTGAGTTGCTGAGGGCTTCACTAAATTTCTTATGCTGATTTTGAATTTGTGCTCCTCCTGCCTCAGCCTCCCAAGCTCTGCTGGGATTACATGTGTGCCACTATGCCAGCCTGTTATGTTGTGAATTGTTGTGAATTGCTTTATGGTTCTTTTTTTTTTTTTCCCTGGAACTAGAGATTTGACCCAGGAGTGATCTACCACTGATTGAGTTTCATCCCTGGCCCTTTTTATTTTTTATTTAGAAGCAGGCTAGCCTGCAACTTTTCATCCATATGCCTCACCTGCTGAGTAGAGTTATTTCACATTTGTTGTTGTTAGTTTTTGATTTTCATCCAAATAGAGGTTTGACTCCAGTTGGGTGAAGTTTTTCATCATTTAAAAGAAGGTATCAGGGCTGGGGATGTGGCTCAAGAGGTAGCACGCTCGCCTGGCATACGTGCGGCCCGGGTTCGATCCTCAGCACCACATACAAACAAAGATGTTGTGTCTGCCAAAAACTAAATTATAAATATTAAAAAATTCTCTCTCTGTCTCTTTAAAAAATAAAATAAAATAAAAGAAGGTATCAGGAAAGTTTGCAGTTTTATAACTGTAGAGCTTGCATAAGAGTTTATTCCTAGGTGTTATATATTTTTAACAATTGCTGATTCCTGTGCTGAAGGTATAGGGTTAATGTTGAGCATGTGTGGAGGCCCTGGATTTAATGTCTAGCATTTACGTCAGGGCAGCACCAACCACCTCCATGTCTATTCCTAATATGTTTTTCCCCATTCTGTTCTAACTGGTTATTATTGTTTATAAAGATATTTGTTTTCTAGTATTCTTATAACTTAAAGGATGTCTTTTAATATTTTTTTACATTATAGATGGACACAATACCTTTATTTTGTTTGGGTATTTTTTTTTAATTTGGTGCTGAGGATCGAACCCAGTGCTTCAAGCATGCTAGGCAAGCATTCTACCACTGAGCTACAACCCCAGCCCACATAAACAATTTAATGAATGATAATATATGTACTCTGTTTTGGGCGAGATTGGGGATTGAATTTAGAGCTGCACTCATGGGTCAACATCCTCCCACCCCCCCCCCCCATGGGGATTTAGGGATTGAATCCAGATATTCTCTGTCACTGAAGTCCTTTTTGCTTTCTATTTTAAGACAGTGTCTCCCTCAGTTGCTGAGACTGGCTTCAAACTTTGGTTCTTCCTTCCTCAGTTTGCAGAGTTGCTAGAAAGGTTTGTACCTCATCAACAAGTTGGACATTCATTCTTGTGTGTGTGTGTGTGTGTGTGTGTGTGTGTGAGAGAGAGAGAGAGAGAGAGAGAGAGGGGGGGGAGGGGTGGATTGAATCCAGGGGAGTTTTACCACTGAGCTACAGCCTTTGAGTTTTTTGTTTTGTTTTGTACCAGGGATTGAATCATGGGGCACTTAAGCTCTGAAGCACATCCCCAGCCCTTTTTAAATATTTTTTTTTCAGATGGTCTCATTGATTTGCTTACTGACTCATTAAATTGGTGAAATTGGCTTTGAACTGTCAATCCTCCAGCCTCAGCTTCTGGAGCCACTGAGAATATAGATTTCCACTACCTCGCCTGGCTTGGCCATGGCAGATTTTATTGCTTATTTTGGCACAAGGCCTAATTGCCCAGGCTGTTCGCTAATTTTCTTTCTTTCCTCCTTTTTCCCCCAGTGACTGAGAGGGAATTACATATGGTTACCACTTGCCTGGCTTTCATGTTTTGTTTTGTTTTGTTTTAATATTTTTTTTAAATTTGTCAATGGACCTTTATTTTATTTATTTATTTATATGTGGTGCTGACAATCCAACCCAGTGCCTCACACCTGCCAGGCAAGCTCATTACCACTAAGCCACAACCCCAGCCTTCTCATGTTTTTTAATTAAGACTTTTCAAGTGTTTATGATAATCAGGGGTAATCTTATGTATAATAAGATGTATTGGTGATCATTGCTAGTAGTAATGTTTTCACAGTAGTGTTTCTACTGTATCTATATCTTTGTTTGTTTGTTTTTGGTACTGGGGATTGAACCCAGAGGCACCTAACCACTGTATCACATCCCAGCCAGGTTTTTAAAATTTTATTTAGAGACAGGGCCTTGGTGAGTTGCTTAGGGCCTTGTTAATTTGCTAGGTTGGGTTTGAACTTGCATTCCTCCTGCCTCAGCTTTCCATATTGCTGGGATTACAAGGTGCTGTGGGCTCTCTATATGATTTTATAGCCTGCTATAGAACTTTGGTCTTTGCCTCTGTTTTAAGGTTTAGTAATCAATTGAAGCTTTTATTTAAGCAAGGTATTAAAGCATTCAATAGAGACAGTGGCAGTAGGATTATAAAGAATGTGGAAATTTCATCATTAGCCCATGAGTATGTAAATTTTTCCTGTGAGATGAGTGCCTTCACAACACTCAGTTGTTTGGGTTTTCATAAAAGGCAGTGTGTATTCTTGATGTTTTAAACCAAAAAGAAACTTCTAAAGTGCATACATAAGCCTTGTTCTGAGATGTAGACAGGTTCTAGTTGAACTTGGTGTGGCATCCTGTCTAAGCTGGGGCCCACTTGCCTGGGGCCCTACCACTATCCCTCTGGTCTGGCAGTGATCCCTTTTGTGCCCATTGCACTGCCAACCCGCAGTCTCTTTCTCTTCAGGTAGCCCCTTCCTCTGCATCCTCGCTTTTCCCTCGTGCAGTCTCCCTGCTCCTGGGGTCCTTCATTGTCTTAGGTCGGGTAGATTCCTAGCCTGGGCTCCTTGCTTGGGTCCTGGCTCTTGTCCCTCTCCTCACCCACCACCACCCCGTGCCGAGCACTCTCGTCCCCTCCTCCTGGCCCTGTCCCTTGCCAGGTCCCCTCTGCCAGGTCCCTGGCCCAGGATTCTCATCTGGTCCAGGGAGCCTAATGGGAAACAGCCCTGTCCCTCACCTGGTAGACCTGGGCCTCAGCTTACCTCCCCATGTGCCATACCCTCCCCTTCCTTTCCTCCCTGAGCCTGGGTCCTGCACCCAGAACCCCGACACCTGGCAGTGACCCTGGGTCTGGAGCCTAGCTCCCCCTGCCAGATCTCCTGCCTTCCCTCCCCAGGCCTGTCCACTTTCTTGAGCCCCCTGCCCAAGCCCTGGCCCTTGGCTCTCCCTTCCCTGGCCTGGCTCCTCGCTTGAGCCTCCGGTAACCCTTTTTGCTCCATGAGTCCCTGGGCTTTGACTGCGGGCCCCTTGCTTGGGCTGCTTCCCTGCTCCTCTTGGTTTCCCTGCACTACAGTCCAGTAGGGCTGCCCACTTGCCCGGCCCTGCCCTCCCCTGCTCTCCCCTGGCTGGGGCCCTCCTCTAGGTTCCAAGCCTGGGCTCCTTGCTGGGGTCCTGTCCCCCACCCCACCAGCACCTGTCCTCCGACCCTTCCTGCTGGGCCCTCCTTTGGCCCTCCTTTCTTCCCTGTCCCTGCCAGACCCCTTTCCCCATCCCTTTCCCAGGATGCTCACCTGGGCCAGGGGAGTGGACCTGGCCTGTTGGCCCTCCTGGCTCCCTAGGGGGAAGGGTAGCCCTGCCCCTTGTCTGGGCCCTTTGGCCTTCCTCAACCCAGGCCCTGCTCCCCAACCCTGCACCTGACAATGGACCTGGGCCTTAAGCCTTCCTCCCCCTGCACCACCCATTCCCCTCTCTATCCTCCCTCCCCTCAACAGGCCTGCGGGGGCCCTGGCACATGGCTCTCCATTCCTGAGCCTGGCTCCTTGCTTGAGCCCCCAACCACCTTTTTTTTTTTTAAGAGAGAGAGAGAGAATTTTTTTTTTTTTTAATATTTATTTTTTAGTTTTTCGGCAGACATAACATCTTTGTTTGTATGTGTTGCTGAGGATCGAACCCGGGTGCACGCATGCCTGGCGAGGGTGCTACTGCATGAGCCATATCCCCAGCCCCACCCAGCTGCCCTTCTTGAGGACCCTGTCCCTTGATTTCAGGCGCCTTGCTTGCACCCCCTCCTGGGCCTCCCCTCTGTTCCCCGCAGTGCCACGGTATCCTGGCACTGCCCAGACCCTCCACTGCCCCTGCTTCTTCCTAGCCTGGGCTCCTCCAATGGGTCCTGGCTCCCACCCACTGAGTCACCCCCAAATGCAGGGTTTCCCCACACAGTGCCCTCTTTTGGCCCTCCTTTGGTCCTGGTCCCTCTCTGAGGATCTAGTCACCTGGGGCAGAGGAGTGGAATTGGCTGGTCTCTGCACCCTGAAGGCTCCCTATGGGAAACAGCCCTGGCCCTCGCCTGGGCCCCCTTGGCTGCCCGAACCCTGACATCTGGCAGTGGGCCTTGTGCTGACCCGAACCCGCGCAATCCCCCTCCCTTCTCTCCCCTGACCTCTCACCTTCCATGCTGCCCCTACCCCAACCTAGCCCTCTAGAACCCTGACCCTTTGCGCTCCAGTCCCTAGGCCTGGCTCCTTGCCTGGGCCCCTGACCAAGTTTGTCATGTCGCTTGGCATCGAATGGCATCATGTGGCATCATTCCGTGTGGGGTCGGACCTGGGGACCCCTTGCTTGGGCCCCATAATGTGCTCCCCTCAGGCCCCTTGCACCGCCCACCCAATGTCTCCTGGTCCTTGCGCCGCCCCTTTCTCCCCTTCCCCGCTTTCCCCTTGCTGGGTCTCCCTGCTCTGGGGGCCCTCCTTGTCCTAGGTCGGGTCAGTCCCTAGTCCGGGCTCCTTGGGTCTGGGCTTTCGCCCCTCTCCACACCCACCGCCACCCCATGCCGAGCCCTCCTGTCCCCTCCTCCTGGCCCCCGTTTCTTGCCAGGTCTCCTCTGCCAGGTCTCTGGCCCAGTATTCTCATCTGGGCCAGGTTGTCTTAATGGAAACAGAGCCATGCCCCTCACCTGGGACCCTTGCTCTCCCTGGGTCCTTGGGCTTGCACTTGGAATCCTGACACCTGGCAGTGATGCTGGGCCTGGAGCCTGCCTGGATCCCTGCCTTCAGTCCCCAGCCCTGTGTACTGTCCTGATCCCTCTGCCCCAGCCATGGCCCTTGGGTCTTTATACCCTGGCCTGGCTCCTCACTTGAGCCTCTGTGGTCCTTCTTGCTCTGTGCATTTCTGGGCTTGGCCTGAGGGCCCCGCAGTCTGGCCACTTTCCTACTCCTCTTGGCTTTTTTACACTGTAGACCCCCACTGCTTCCTGCCTGCTTGTCCCTGCCCTTCCCTGTTCTCCCTTGGTTGGGCCCTCCTCTAGGTCTCTAGCTTGTTCTCCTTGTTGACTTCCTGGCCCCCACTCCACCAACACCCATCCTTCAGCCCTTCATGCTGTGCCCTCCTTCAGACCTCCTTTGTCCCTGTTCCTGCCATGACTCTTTTCCTGATCCCTTTCCCAGGTTGCTCACCAGGACAGGGGAGTGGACCTGGCCTTTTGGCCCTTCCCCTCTGGGGAAATGTAGCCCTGCAACTTGCCTAGGCTTTTTGGCCTCCCTAAGCCCAGGCCATGCTCCCCAACCCTGACACCCAGCAGTGGACCTGGGCCTTGAGCCCTCCTCTTTCTGCACTACCTGCTCCCCTTTTTCCCCTCCCTCCCCTCCCTAGCCTTGTCTGTTTTCACGGGACCCAGGCCTGAGCCAAGGCACTTGGCTCTCTGATCCTGGGCCTGGCTCCTTGCTTGAGGCTGCCCTTCTCCAGGACCCTGTTCCTTTTCCTTGACCCCCTCCTGTGCCTCTCCTCTGTTCTGCTTCTACTGAAGTAGCACTCCCTTTCTCCACAGAAAAGTCTTAACTGGGCTTCTTCTGAAATCTTCACCATGGCTGATTTTAGGACTGGCAGCAAAAGAGTCTCCACAAAAGAGTTCAATGTAGATAAACTTCCTAGTTTCGTGTCGCCCTATTTAACTTGGCCATGGGCCAAGAGGATACCAGCACTCCAGTTTTTCATAAGCATATCCAGTATAGTAGTTGGTAGAAATGTGCAAACAAGGCCTCTGGCCTTGAGCTGGGCTTCAAGAGATGTCTACATTTTTAAGATAAGTTACAAATGGGCCCATGGTAACAGCTGGCAGGGGGAGAAAAAAAGGTGAGAAGAAGCTCTCCCCTTCTCAGGTGTTGTCCTTGAAGAGTTAACTTGCCAAAAATAGTGAAAGAAAAAGCTGCTTTTATGTGAACCTCTGCAGACTTCTGAGCCCCTCCCCTTACATTCTGGGTCTAAAATTCTGAAACTACCTGAACTCAGGATTCATGAGATTGATTGATTACAGCAAAAGCTGTGCTCTCTGAGCATGGCTGCAGCCATATAAAACTGTTTTCTGCTTCCTTAGGTGCCTTGTTTCATTTGTCCCTACAACACTTTTGGCAACCCAGATGGGACAGAGGAATTAGCAAGGCTATTCTGCCTCTCTTGTCTCTGGGGCCTGTGTTGCCTGGGGCAGTGGGAGACAGCCTTCACCTTGGTACACCCAGGCAATCTTGGCCTAAAGGAGGATCAAGTCACCCAGCACCCTGGGGCTGCCACCCCTGAGCATGCTGGGATCCACAGGCATCAGGAACCAAAATTAGGGTTTTGGAGCACTGCTCAGCTGAACAGATAGGACCTGGGTCCATTTGTTTTTGCAGCCCACCTGACTTCCCCTGGAGGCCTAAGAAGGTGGACGAGAGAGACTTGACAAACCTCTGTTGGGTCCCAAGCACCCTTCAAAGTGGTTGGAGCAGAAGCGGACCCAGGGAGTTGCCTGAGTAGTCTCTGTTCAGGGTCAGCAAGCAGAAGGGAAACCGTGATGCCCTTTTTGTTTGGTTTGGAATTGCTGGAATTTTGGAGGTACAGAAATTTTGTTCTGACCATGTCTGTGGGAAAGTGTGTGAAAGTATGCAAATGAGACAGACAAAGGGAAGGATTCCAACCCAACCCTAGGGCTGAAGCAAGTGTGAAGTCCCCATCCGTGGTTCCTGGCACCTCATACATTTCACCAACCAATGTCTAGGTGAAAGCTCCAGGTCCAGGGCTGATACAGACCCGCAAGGCTAAGAGGGCCCTAAGTCCCCACTAGGGGAATAGCCGGAGATGGTCGAAGCGAGTCTTGTCCTAAATGTGTGAGTCTTGTCCTAAATGTGTGACACTGATGCAGGGTGGAACATGGGAGGCACACAAAGGAAACTGAGCCTTCTGAAATGTGTGTTAGAAACCTTTAGGAAGGTAACTGTGGGGTGAAACTCACTCCACTAAGGTTTTATACTTTCTGAATTAGAATGGCCCACCCAAAACTTGAGCTGGCTAACAGAAGGATATTTAGATGAGAGAGTCATTGCTGAGGTTCTTTTGATTGTTGTTGGAACCCCTGAACCAATTAATTCTCTTACACTGATTGCTGTGAAGAAGTAGTACAGAAATAGCTCCCTTGATTGAAAGCCTGTCTAGATGGACAGTCCAAGCTGATGTTATCCAGAAGCATAGTGGTCTTAAGGCCCAGCAGAAAGCAGCTAAACAGAAAACCTGATGGAGGAAAAACAGGAAGGGAAATAGTTTTCCCCATGAGCCAGAAGAGGACCCACCACCTTATGTGCAAACTGTCCCCTCAGCCCCCTCATCCTCAGAGGCAACAAATGATGGTCCCCATTACTGGCTATTCCTTCCTCTGTGATGTCCTCAGAGCCAAAGGCTTTCTAGAATCAAAGACTCTTTCACCTCCCAAGATTAAGGTGGGAAGTTTGTCCAAAGACCAGAGTCACAACCTATATGAAAGCACTCCAGATGCCCCTATAAGGGACTCAAGGACCTGGCCATATTAACTAGAGGGAAACACCTGAGGGAGACAAGGCAGTTTTGTGTGCCAGCCTTTAACCACCATTGCACTCATAAGCTGGAAAAATCATACCTCTTCCTACATGGAGAAACCCTGGACCATGACTGATCTGATGCAGCCCATTATCCAGACCTAGGATGGGGCCCCAACAAAGAAGAAGGGCTAAAAATAAAGAGATATCAAGAAGCCCTCATAGGAAATCTAAGAGAAAAAAGAAAAAAGAAAAAAGAAACTGTGCCCAAGAGTTAGAAGGAATTGGAGCCAGCCCTAGGCCCTAGCCTAAGCCAGAGTGCATCTGCAGACAAACAGAGCCCAGCAAAACCTCCCGCTGCTACAGCATCTCCCCTCTTGCACCTTTGATATCCCTGAACACTTATCTGGGCCCCACATCTGCCTAAGGCCCCTCTGCCTTTTGAAACTGGCAGTAATGATCAAAAGAGATGTGCCCAACTGACTTAGAGCTGAGTGTCTGGACCACTGCTGCTGCTGCCCCTCTCCCTGCCCAGAGGTGCCCGGGAGAGGAGGGGCACCATACAAGCACAGCTGCCACAATGCAAGTTTGTCAGTGAAGAGATGCAGAGGCTCAAGCAACAGTTGACCAATGCAGCCTCTGTGGAACAGGCTCAGAGTGACATTTGCCAAAAATTACAAACCTAGCAGGCTTTATTGAGAAGTGTGCCAGAGAGCAGATGAAGATGGCCACCACAGTTTTCATTAATTGAGACCCAGGCTCAAAGACAGGCAGACCAAAAAGATAAAGAGGAGGATGGATCTCCTTACAGCTGCCCTCACCATAAACCCAGAGGTCACTCAAAGAGGGGTCTCACTAGAACAAAGCCAAAGGTCCAAATGTTTATCAGGAAAAAAAGCATGGCCAGACAAAAGTGGAAGGCTCCAGTGGCCCCAGTGGGCAAGCACCCACTTCCATGCTCAAATGCTAAGCCTTGAACAGAGAAGGAATGAATGTTTTTCCCCAGCCTTTGGATCCAGCCCCTCCTTTCAGTTTCTTCCCACTTGCTCGGAAGTTGATGGTTGACGAAATGGCAGGGGTCTGATAGACACACACAACTGCATCTGATGCACGGAACCCAGTGCCTCAGCTGCTGCAAGCCCCCAAATGAACCAGAAATATATTCATGTTAATACCCAATAGTGGGCCATAGGGTGCACACTCCAAAAGGACATGCCACCCTGGCTCCAAGCCACAGGCTGTGAGCCACCAACAGGAAGGGACACAGAGCCCCATGCACCCAGGCATAGTGAAAAAAAAAAACACAACCGGGGAAGCTACTATATACAATTAGGGCAGGCTCTCACCTGACAAGAGGAGAAAGCCATGCAGACAAAGAGCAACACGTAGGTGAGCACAATGTGGCTACCACACCAGGACCTGCAGGGAACCTGCCCTCCAACCTTGGCAGATGGCCCATGGCGAGATTGACATGGGTGCTTTTATACAAATGATGTCCCAGATCATCAATTTCTGCTGAGATTTACATTAGATTAGATTAGAGAGTTGGAGAATCCCAGCAGCCAAGATCCTGCACCTGGAGATAACCAAAAAATTCCTGCATCTTAAAGCACCAGAGAATCTATGTATGCTCCCCTTCCCTAAATGACAGTTCCTCCCAGGGGCTTGAGTACACCATCCTTAGGACAGCACTGGACTCTTGACTTAAAAGCCCATATCTATCAAGAAAAAGGTCAAATGCTTTGGTTACCATCTGACTCAGCACAGAACAGACAATAGCCACTGGGACTGAAAAGAAACAGGAGATCTGCTCAATTCTATTCCCTTCAACCTGCCATCAGACTAGAGAATTCTTGGGGGCTACCAGATTCAGCCATATATGGATCCCCAAATTTCAGTTATGGCAAACTCCTCTATGAAGCCACAAAGGGAGGAGAATGGGATCTTCTACTATGAAGGCCAACTAAGCAAAAGGCCTTTGAGGACATTAAACAAGCACTCCCAGTGCATATGGACTAGGACTCCCTGACCTCACAAAGCTTTACTTTCTGTATGTCTGAATAGTCTGGAATGGCTGTAGGAGTCTTGACTCAGGTGCTGGGGACATAGACATCTGTCCAAATATTTGGGCTCTGTAGCCCAAGACTGTCCACCTTGTTTACGGGCCCTTACAGCCACAGATATTCAGGTGTTGGAAGCTAATAAACTGGCTGTGGGGCAAAAACTGGTTTTCAAGGTTCCTCATTATGTTTTGACATTGTTAGAGTACAAAGGACAATATTGGTTGACTAATGGTCAATACCAGGGCATGTTATGTGAAAACCCATGGATCCATGTGGAAGTCATCCAGACTCTAAACCCATCAACCTTGCTGCCCGTTGGACCTGGACAACCTGATCACACTGTATTGAAGTCATGGATGAAATGTTCTCCAGCATACCAGACCTGGCAAACCAGCCCTCAGGGACCCTGATGTGGAGTACTTAACAGATGGAAGTAGTTTTATAAATGATGGGGTATGTTTTTCTGGATATGCAATGGTCACTCTGAACTCCACTGTTGAGGCAGAACCTCTGCTGCAGGGAACTTCAGGATAAAAAGCAAAACTTATTGCTTTGACTCAAGCACCTCAGTTGACAGCAGGAGTCTGTGTGGATATCTACATATTTACAAAATATGTGTTCACTACCTTTCATGTCCATAGGGCTTATGTAAGGAAAAGGGGCTCATTAACTCAGGAGAGAAAAAAAAAAGGCATGATCTGTGGGCAAGAAATTGTTAAACTTTTGGATGCACTGTGGACTCTGAGGAAGGTTGTGATTATAGATTGCCAAGGTTATCGAAAGGAAAGCACTGTATTTCTCAGGGCAACTGGAGAGCTGACAGAGAGGCCAAGTTAGCTGTCTGCAAGAAATGAGAAGAAAATCCAGTCCCAGGTTTAAGTGCTGCCCTTCTGCCTGGCTGACTATCTAACAGAATAGGAGCCAACATACTCCCAACATGAAATAAATGGTTTAAGACTGAAAAACAAAATTTTCTCCCAGGTGGATGATGGAGATTTTCTATGGCTGGCATAGCCATCCCAGAGACTCTAGCCCCAGCCTTTATCAAACAATTCCACAGGAGAATATATTGGACATACAGCACTTGAGGTAATTCAGATTTGACATTTCTATGTCCCCTGGCTCACAAACATCACCTGGATGATCTGAAAACAATGTAAGGTTTGTGCTCACAACAATCCTTGTCAGGGGCCAGAGCTCCCACCAGGAATCCAAACTATAGGAGGAGCACCTTTTGAAGACTTGGAAGTAGACTTCACTGAACTACCACACTCACAGGGCTATAACTAACTTTTGGCTTTTGTGTGTTTCTACTCTGACTGGGTGGAAGCCTTTTCCACCCACACTGAAAAGGCTAGGGAGATAACCAGGATGCTTCTCTAGGAAATGATTCCCATATTTGGTATCCAAATAACTATTGGCTCAAACAATGGGCCAGCTTTTGGGCAGAGGTGATATGATTACTGACCAAGAATTTAAACATCAGATGGAAGTTATATACTGCCTATAGGCTGCAGAGTTCTGGTAAAGTTCAAAGGATGAACAGGACTTTAAGTCTCAGTTGGGTAAGCTGTGTCAGGAGACTCACTTACATTGTGATTAACTTCTCCCTATTACACTGTTGAGGATTATATCCACTCCCACTAGGAGGACTGGATTCTCTCCTTATAAGATAATGTACATGAGGCCCCCCTCTTATTAGGGGACCATTGGGAGACTTAAGAGAGATAGGAGAATTCACCCTGAGATGACAGCTTCAGGCCTTATGAAAAACTTTACAGATTCTCAACCAATGGGTTAGAGAAAGATTGCCACTAAGTTTGACCACAGGCGCATACTCCTTCAAGCCTCAAGATTGAGTCTGGGTCAAAGAATGAAATATTCAAACACCTAAACTTCTTTGGAAGGGCCCTTTCCCTGTTATTTTATCCACCCTAACTGCAGTCAAGTTTGCAGAAATCGATCCCTGATTTAGTACACTGGACTCAAGTCTATAGCTGCGGACTGGGAATGCACTCCAGATGCTGCTATGCCCGTGAAGCTGACCATCCCAAAGAAAAAGAAGCACCAGAGAAGCTTGAGGATCAGAAGGACAACAGCCCTGCTCCAGTCACTCCAGAAGCTGACTGGTCTATGCATGGCCGAAGCTTGAGGAGACTACGGCCCTGTTTCAGCCACACAGGAGGGACTGGCTGATCAATGCATGGTGAAAGATAAATTTCCCACCAGGAATAATGAACTCTTTCAACCTCTTAGATAGTTCTTATACTATAATGCATTGCCACTCCTTGCTTCTAGATATATACATAGTTCTCTGTTTGTTTTTTGCTACTGGTTTGAGAACAGTAACTCTTACTGACTGGACACTGGTAAAAAAAAAATTCATTTATACTTTTTTTTATCTTGCTTATATAAATTTTCTAGGATTTGTTTGGTGTTATTAGTTTGGCTTTGTTAATTTAAGCTGTTTAACCTATTCTAACCAAAATGTTATTCTATTATTTAGTTTGGTTTCCTTTGATAACCTTAAGGAGTTCTGTCCTACTCCTTTTCCAACCATGGAGATCATGTGAACCATAGGTCAAGACAATCCACAATAACCAAGAGGTGGTAGAACATATATTTTGAACCTGTCCTGCCAGAGGAATGCAATGAATTGATGACTGTTTGGAAAGACAAAAGAGATCCATTGGAAGAAACTTGATTTAAGAGATCAACAATCTTGGGGTGAAGATAACTGGCTACCCCAGAGGATTATTGCCTCTTATGGTCCCCATACCTGAGCACAAAATGGCAGTTGGAGTTATAGAACTCCTATTTACATGTTAAACAGTATTATTCACTTACAAGCTGTACTAGAAATTATTATTAATCACACCGCCACAGCCTTTGACTTCCTAGCCACACAACAGACCAGACGCGAGTGGCTAACTATCAAAACCACTTGGCATTATATTACCTACTGGCTGAGGAAAGAGAAATATGTGGAGAATTCAACATCTCAGATTGTTGCATTCAAATGGATGACAATAGACAAACAGTTAAGAATATAGCCAACAACACAAGAGATCAGACAATGAACTAACACATGTGTTAGTTCATACCTAGAAGGGCATTAAAGTTTGGGTCCCAGACACGCTTTTGGGAGATGGCTGTCAACTCTTTGTAGATTTAAAAGCTTAACTGGTGTAGTGGGTATTCTGCTGTTAAACTGTTGATTGCTCCCATAGTTGGCTCCACTGTGCTTTAAAATTATTGGGTCCACTATAGAAGCTGCTATTGAAAGGATGACAACAACTAAGGTTTTGACATTATATAAGGCTTTAAGCCAAGATACTGGTAATGATGCTCTTAAATTTAAAGAATTAAATTATGGGGAGTATCATTAAAGGGGGGAATCAAAATGGCACTCCCTTTCTCCACAGAAATGTCTTACATGGGTTTCTCCAGAAATCTTCACCATGGCTGATTTTAGGACTGTCAGCAAAAGAGTCTCTGCAAAAAAGTTCAGTGTAGATGAACTTCCTATTTTCATGTCACCCTGTTTTACTTGGCCACTGGCTGAGAAGATACCAGTACTCCAGATGCTGGACACTCCCTTACTAGTTTTTCACAAACATATCCAGTATAATAGTTGGTAGAAATGTGCAAACAAAGCCTCTGGCCTTGAGCTGGGCTTCACAGAGATGTCTATATTTTTAAGATAAGTTACAAACTGGGCTAAATGGTAATAACTGGCAGGGGGAGGAAAAAGGAGAAAAGAAGTTCTCCCCTTCTCAGGTGTTGTCCTTGAAGAGTTAACTTGCCCAAAACAGTGAAAGAAAAACTGATTTTATGTGAAATTCTGCAGACTGTGAACTTCTGAGCCCCTCTCCTTACATGCTGGGTATAAAATTCTGAAACTGCCTGAATTCAAGGTTCAAGGGATTGATTGTTTACAGCAAAGCTGTGCCCTCTGAGCCTAACTGCAACCAAATAAAACTGTTTCCTACTATCTTCAGTGCCTTGACTCCTTTGTCCCTACAACAGTACTGTAATATCCTGGCACTCTGGACACACCCCTCCCCCTGCTTCTCCCTAGCCTGGGCTCCTCAAAAGGGTCCTGGATCCCCAACAACCCCCACCCCTAATTCCGGACGCAAGTTATCCTCTCTCAGTGCTCACCTTTGGCCCTCTTTTGGTCCCAGTCTCTCTCTGAGGATCTACTCACCTAGAAAAGAGGAGTGGAATTGGCTGGCTTTACACCCTGAAGGCTCCCTATGGGAAATACAGCCCTGCCCCACTCCAGGGCCCCCTTCACTGCCCAAACCTTGACACCTGGTAATGGACATGGGCTTAGCGCTGACCTTGCCCTGGGCATCAATCCCCTGCCCTCTAGCCTTGCATGCTTCCCTACCTCAACCCAGACCTCCTAACCCTGACCCTTCTCGCTCCAGTCCCCAGGCCTGATCATTCACCTGAACCCCTGATGACGTTCCTGATGTCCTGTGGTTCCGTGAATTGTCTCTTGGTGTCAGGTCTTACCTGGAGACCCCTTGCTTGGGTCCCCAAGTGCGCTCCCTCCCTTCCCTTTGCCCCACCCTCTGTCTCCTCTTCCTAGAGCCACCCCTTCCTCTCCCTACCTAGCACTTTCCCCTGAAGCACAGGCCTCCTGCTACTTGGGTACCTAATCCTCTTTTGGTCCGGTCCATGCCTTGCCGAGGCTCTTTGCTTGGGTCCTGGCTCTTGCCCTTTTCTGCACCCACTGCGACTCCATGCCGTACCCTCCCATCACTGTCCTCCTGGCACTTCTTCCTTGCCAGGCCCCCTTGGCCTGGTCCCGGGCCCTTGATTCTCATCTGAGCCAGGGTGATTTATGGGAAGGAGAGCTCTGCCCCTCGCCGGGACCCTTGATCTCCCTGGGCCCTTGGTCCTGCACCCAGAATCCTGACGCCTGACAGTGGCTCTGGGCAGAGCTTGCCTCCCTACTTCCTGGATCCCCTGCCTACCCTCCCTAGACCTGTCCGCTCTTCTAAGCCCCATGCTTCAGCCCCAGCCTTTGACTCCCAATTCCCTGGCCTGCCTCCTCGCTTGAGACTCTGGTGGATCTTGGTGCCGTGCGCGTCCCTGTGCATTTATTGCAGGCCCATTGCTTGGGCTGCTTCCCTGATTTCCTTGGTTTCCCTGGACTATAGTCCCCTAGTAGTGCCCGCCTGCCCAGCCCTGCACTTCCCTGCCTCCCCTGGCCTGGGCCCTCCTCTAAGTCCCTCACCTGGGCTCCTTGCTGAGGTCCTGGCCCCTACCCCACCCACACCATTTTCCTGGCCCTTTAGGCTGTGCCCTCCTTAGGCCCTCCTAATGTCCCTGTTCCTGCCAGGACTCTTTTCCTGATCCCCTTCTCAGGATGCTCACTGGGGCCAGGGCACTGGACCTGGCCTCATGGCCCTGCAGGCTCCCTTTGGGAAAAATAGCACTGCCCCTTGCCTGGGCCCTTTGGCCTCCCTCAGCCCAGGCCCTGCTCCTGAACACTGACACCTGGCAGTGGACCTGGGCCTTGAGCCTTCCTCCTCCTGCACCATCATCTTCCCTTTCTCCTCTACCTCCCCTCCTCAGCCCTGTCCCTTTATATGCACCATGCCATAGAACTTGCAGTTGGCTCTCCATTCCTGGGCCTGGCTCCATGCTTGAGCCCCTGGCCACTCTTCTCGAGGACCCTATCCCTGTCTATTGATTTCAGGCCCCTTTTTCCGGCCTCTTCCTGTGCCTCCCCTCTGTTCCTCTTGTGATGTGGTATCCTGGCACTGCCTGGACCCTCTGTTCCTGCTGTTCTACCTAGCCTAGGCTCCTAGAATGGGTCCTGGCTCCCCACCCACCCTCCTCAACTCTGCAAGCCAGGTATTCCCTCACAGTGATCTCCTTTGGCCCCCCTTTGGTCAAGATCCCTCTCTGAGAATCTACTCACCTGGGGAAGAGGAGTGGTATTGGCTGGCCTCTGTGACCTGAATGCTCCCTATGAAAAATACATCCCTGGGTCCCCTTCACAGCCCGAACCTTGATGCCTGGCAGAGGAGGTGGGATTTGCATAGACCCAGCCCTGAGGGATCCGCTCCCTTTCCTCACCTGCCCTCTTGCCTTGCATGCTGCCCCTACCCCAATCCAGCCCTCCCTAACCCTGACCCTTTGCGTTTCATTCCAAGGGCCTGGTCGCTTGCCTGAGCCCCTGACTGTGTTGTTCCTTATGTCGAGGGGCAGAGCTTGCCTTCAATTTGTGTTGGGTCTGACCTGGGGGCCCCTTGCTTGGGCCCCTTGGTGCGCTCCCCCCTGTGTCCCCTGCACCTCCCTCTCTCTCCTGGTCCTCGTGCAGCCCCTTTCTCGCCTTCTCCTCGTGCTTTCCCCTGGTGCTTGTGAGTCTCCTGCTCCTTGGGTTCCTCATCCTTGGTTGGTTGGGTTGGTCCTTTGCCTGGGCTTCTTGTCTCCTGGCATTTGCCCCTCTCTGCGAACACCACAACAACCAGCCATGCCTTCCCGTCGCCCTCCTCCTGGCCCCCTTTTCTCTCCAGGTTCCATTTGCCTGGTCTCTGGTTCTGGATTCTCATTGGTGCCAGGCCGCCTTATGGGAAACAGAGCCCTGCCCCTTGCCTGGGCCCCTTGCTCTACCTGGGCCCTTGGTCCTGTACCCAGTACTCTGAACTTGACAGTGTCCCTGGGTCTGGAGCCTAGCTCCCCCTGCTGGATCCCCTGCTTTCCCTCCCAAGCCTTGTCCACTTTCCTGAGCCCCCTGCCTCAGCCTTGGCCCTTGGCTCTCCATTCCCTGACCTGGCTCCTTGCTTGAGCCTCTGGTGGCCCTTCTTTCTCCTTGTGTCCCTGGGATTTGCCTGTGGGCCCTTCCCTGGGGCTGCTTCCCTGCTCCCCTTGGCTTCCCTGTACTGCAGTACCCTAATGCCACCCTGCCTTCCCAGCCCCACCTTTCCCTGCTCTCCCCTGGCATGGGCTCTGCTCTAGGTCTGTAACCTGGGCTCCTTGCTAAGGTCCTGGCCCCTACCCCACCCACACCCATCCTATTCCCTTAAGGGTGTGCCCTCCTTTCGCCCTCCTGTCATCCCTGTCCCTGCTAGGACCCTCTTCCCAATCCCCTTGCCAAGATGCTCATCTGGGCCAGGGGACTTGACCTGGCCTCTTGGCCCTGCAGGCTCTCTTTGAGAAAACTTAGCCCTGCCCCTACCTTGGACCCTTTGCTCTCCCTGGGCCCTTGGTCCTGTACCTGGAACTCTGACACTTGGCAGTGTCCCTCCCTGGGCCTCGAGCCTAGCTCCCCCTGCCAGATCCCCTGCCCTCCCTCAGCCCAGGACCTGCTTCCGAATCCTGACACACAGCAGTGGACCTGGGCCTTGAGCCTTCCTCCCCCTGCACCACCTGCTCCCTTTTCTTCCTCCCTCACCTCCTCCCCAGCTATGTTCACTTACATGCATGGTGCCCCAACCCTCGCACTTGGCTCCCCATTCCTGGGCCTGGCTCCTTGACTGAACCCCTGGCCACCCTTATCAAGGACCCTGTCCCTATCTCTTGATTTCAGGCCCCTTTTTCTGGCCCCCTATGTTGTCCTTGTGCTGTGGTATCCTGGAACTGCCTGGACCCTCTGCTGCCCCTGCTTCTCCTTAGCCTGGCCTCCTCGAATGGGTCCTGGCTCCCAGAGAGCACCCCCTCACCTCTGCACACCAGGTATCCCCTCACAGTGCCCTCTTTTGGTCCTCCATTGGTCCAGGTCCCTTTTTGAGGATCTACTCACCTAAAGCAGAGGAGTGGAATTGGCTGGCCTCTGCGCCCTGAAGGCTCCCTATGGGAAACACAGTCCTGCCCCTCACCTGAGTCCCCTTCCCACCTAAACCTTGTCGCCTTGCAGTGGAGGTGGGACTTGCACTGACCTTGCTCTGTGTGATCCCCTCCCTTCAATCCCCTGCCTTCTCACCTTGCATGCTTCCCCTATCCCAACGCAGCCTTCTCTAACCCTGACCCTTTGTGCTCCAGTCCCTGGGCCTGGCTGCTTACCTGAGACCCTGACCACATTCCTCATTGTCACGTGGCTTAGAGTGGCATTGCTGCATGTTGGTTCTGACCTGGGGACCTCTTGCTTGGGCCCCTTAGTGCACTCCCATCTTTTCCCCTTGTGCGACCCTCTGTCTCCTCATCTTTGCACTGCTCCTTACTCCCCTTCCCCTAGTGCTTTCCCCTGGTGTGGGAGGGCCTTCTGCTTGCTCCTTGGGTCCTTCATCCTCTGTTGGTTGGTTGAGTCCCATGCCTGGGCTCCTGGCTTGGGTTCTGGCTCTTGCCCCTATCTGCACCTACTGCGACCCCCTGCATGCCCTCCCATCACCCTCGTCCTGGCCCCCTTCCCTTGCCAGGCCCTCTTTGCCCTGTCCCCGGCCCTGGATTCTCATTGGGGCCAGGGTGCCTTATGGGAAACAGAGCCATGTCCCTCGCCTGGGCCCCTTGCTCTCCCTGAACCCTTGGTCCTGCACCCGGAACCCTGACACCTGACAGTGGCCCTAGGCCTGGATCCTGCCCCCCCTTGCCTCCCTTCCCCAGCTTTGTCCACTTTCCTGAGCCCCTTGCCCCTGACCTCACTCTTGGCTCTCCATTCCCTGGCCTGGCTCCTGGTTGGAGACTCTGAGGGCCCTTCTTGCTCTTTGAGTTCCTGGGCTTTGTCTGTGGGCCCATGGATGGGGCTGCTTCCCTGCTCTCCTTGGCTTCCCTGTACTGCAGTACCCTAGTGCAGCCCCGCCTTCCCAGACTCGCCCTTCCCTGGTCTCCCCTGGCTTGGGCTCTCCTCTAGGTCCCTAACCTGGGGTCCTTGCTGCGGTCCTGCCCTTCACCCCACCCACACCTGTCCTCCAGTCCTTCAGGCTGTGCCCTCCTTTGGCCCTCCTCTCTTCCCTGTTTTTGCCAGGCCCCATTTCCAGATTCCTTTCCCAAGATGCTCATATGGACCAGGGGACTGAACCTGGCCTCTTGGCCCTGCAGGCTCCCTTTGGGAAACGTCACCCTGTCCCTGGCTTGGGCCCTTTGGCCCCTCTCAGTGCGGGCCTTGCTCCCCAACCCTGACACCCAGCAGTGGACCTGGACCTTGAGCCTTCCTCCCCCTGCACCACCGGCTCCCCTTTCACCCCCTCCCCTCCCCCACCCTGTTGGTTTTCTTGCACCTTGGCTTAGGCCCTTGCACTTGGCTCTGGATTCCTGGGCCTGTCTCCTTGCTTGAGCCCCTGGCTGCCCTTCTCAAGGACCCTGTCCCTGTCCATTGATTTCAGTCCCCTTTTTTTGGCCCGCTCATGTGCTTCCCCTCTGTTCCTCAAGTGCTGTGGTATCCTGGCACTGCCCCAACTCTCTGCTCTCCTTGCTTCTCCCTAGCCTGGGCTCCTCAAATGGGTCCTGGCTCCTTATCAACCCCCACCCCCACCTCCACATGCCAGGTATCCCTTCACAGTGCCCTCTTTTGACCCTCCTTTGGTCCATGTCCCGCTCTGAGGATTTACTCACCTAAGGCAGAGGAGTGGAATTGCCTGTCCTGTGTGCCCTGAATGCTCCCTATGGTAAACACAGCCCTACCACTCGCCTGGGTCCCCTTCCCCACCCAAAACTTGACGCCTGGCAGTGGACATGGGACTTGCGCCAACCTTGGTCTGCGCGAATCCCTCCCTTCAATCCCCTGCCTTCTCACCTTGCATGCTGCCCCTACCCCAACCCAGCCTTCCCTAACCCTGACCCTTTGCTCTCCAGTTCCCTGACCTGGCTTCTCGCCTGGGCCCCTGACAGTATTCCTTGTGTCATGTGATGTAGTGTGGCTTCACTTCATATTGAGTTTGACCTGGGGGCCCCTTGCTTGTCTCCCTAGGGCTCTCCCATTGGTGCCCCTTGCACTGCACGCTGTCTCTTCATTCTTGCTCTGCTCCTTACTCCCCTTCCCCTCAAGTTTTTCCCTGGTGCGGGAGGGCCTCCTGATCCTTGGGTCACTCATCCTCATTGGTCAGATGGGTTCCTTTCCTGGGGTCCTGGCTTGGGTCCTATCTCTGGCCCCTCTGTGCACCCACCATGACCCCCCTCCATGTCCTCCCATCACCCTCCTTCTGGCCTCCTTTCCTTGTCAGCCCCCCTTTGCCCAGTCCCTGACCCTGGATTCTCATTTTGCCCAGGGTGCCTTATGGTAAACAGAGTCTTTCCGTATGCCTGGGCCCCCAGTTCTCCCTGGACCCTTTTTCTGCACCAGGAACTGTGACACCGGGCAGTGGCCCTGAGCCTGGAGCCTGCCTCCCCACCGCCATATTCCCTGTCCTCTGTCCTGAGCCCTCTGCCCCAGCCTCAGCCCTTGGCTCTCCATTCCCTGTCCTGGCTCTTCGCTTGAGCCTCCGGTGACCCTTTGTAATGCCAGATTCGTGGGACCCCAATAGATCTCCAGGAGCTGTATCCAATTCAATTACACAAGATTCTTTATTGCAAGCTCAAGCCTGGACTCAGAATCATTTCGGATGCAGTGGTCCTGAGGAGTGAGTCCAGGTCCTTTGTTCAGTGAGATTTTATACTCTATGAGTCACAACATCACACAGCAAATCATTTCACACTGCGGGAAAATCAAACAACAACTCTTAACATTGATTAGCACATTCACTGGCAGGAAAAAGTTGGGTAGGGATGATTGGTTAGTACAAGAGGGGGATTCATTTGAACTGATTGATTTAATTTGTGAAGGGTGTACGTGCTAAACTACATGGTTTCCTAACATGTTATCAACCACCAAGACTGGGGGGGGGGAGGGTCATCTGGCATTCCAGGTATTTTCCCTGTCTCATGCTGATTGGTGGCTGCTAGGGGGTTGCTATGGGTCCTCACCTAGCCTGACTGAGTCAGGGAAACCTGACACTGCAGATCTCTCCCTTATTTACAGACAAACAACTCAGCAGGATGGCTATCTGCTTAGGAGTGCTCTGTGGGTTTTTCCAAGGACAAAGGTCATGCCCTCTCCCTCTGGACAGGCCTTGAGGTTTTAAAAAATGGAGTCACATCAGTTTCTCACCTTGTTGCCCAGCACGTCCCTGGGCGTTGACTTCGGGTCCCTTTCTTGGGCAGCTTCCTAGCTCCCCTTGGTTTCCCTGCACTGCAGTCCACTAGTGCCGTCTGCCCACCCAGCCCTGACCATTCCTGATCTCTCCTGGCCTGGGCCCTCCCCTAGGTCCTTAGCCTTGGCTCCTTGCTGCGGTCATGGCCCCCACCCCACCAGCACCCTTCTTCTGGTCTTTCCTGCTCTGCCCTCCTTTGGCCTTCCTTTTGTCCCTATTCCTGCCAGAACCCCTTTCCTGATCTTTTTCTCAGGATGCACACCCGGGCCAAGGGAGTGGACCTGCCCTCTTAGCCCTCCTAGCTCCCTGGGGGAAAACGTAGCCTTGCCCCTTACCTGGGCCCTTTGGCCTCTGTCAGCCCAGGTCCTGCTGCCCAACCCTGACACCCAGCAGTAGACCTGGGCCTTGAGCCTACCTCCCTGTGGGCTATCCGCTCCCCTCTGTCCCCTCCCTCCCCTCCCCTCCCCTGCCCTGGCCCTGGCACTGGTCTCTCCATTCCTAGGCCTGGATACTTGCTTGAGTCCCCAGCCACCCATCTTGAGGATGCTGTCCCTCTCCCTGCCCCTTGATTTCATGCTTCTTGCTCACGCCCCCTCCTGTGTCTCCCATCTGTTCCCCTTGTGCTTTGGTATCCTAGCACTGCCCGGATCCCCTGCTCCCCCTGCTTCTACCTAGCCTGGGATCCTCCAATATGTCTGGGCTCCTCACCCACCAGCCATCCCAGCCCTTTGCCCCTGCTTCTGGTCAGAGGATATCCCCACACAGTGCCCTCCTTTGGCCATCCTTTTGTCCCAGTCCCTCTCTGAGGAACTACTCATCTGGGCCAGAGGACAGGAATTGGCTGGCCTCTGCACCCTGAAGGCTCCCTATGGGAAACAGAGCCCTGCCCTTTGCCTGGGCCCCCTTCACTGCCCGAACCCTGACACCTGGCAGTGGACATGGGGCTTGCGGGGACCTTGCCCTGTGTGATCTCCTCCCTTCCCTCTCGCCTTGCATGCTGCCCCTACCCCAACCCAGCCTTCCTGCACCCTGATTTTTTGTGCTCCAGTCCCCAGGCCTGGCTCCTCACCTGCGACCCTGACTACGTTTATCCTGTTTGGTGTGTCCTCCCATCGCCCTCCTCCTGGCCCCCTTCCCTTGCCAGGCCCCCTCGTGTGGCATTGCTTCCTGTGTGGTTGGACCTGGCAATACCTTGCCTGGGCCCCCTACCTCGCTCCCCTTGGTGCTGTTTGCACTGCCTGTCTACTGTCTCCTTATCCTTGAGCTGCTCCTTCCTCCCCTTCCCCGCTTTCCCCTCATGTGGTCCCCCTGCTCCTTGGATCCCTCATCATCCTAGGTCTGGTTGGTCTCTTGCCTGGGCTTCTTGCTTGGGTCCTGGTTCTCGCCCCTCTTTGCCTTTATTGTGACCCTGCACCGAGCCTTCCTGTCCCCTCCTCCCAGCCCCTTGTCCCTTGCCAGGCCCCATTTGCCTGGTCCCTGGTTCTGGTTTCTCATCTGGGCCAGAGTGCCTTAGGGGAAATAAAGCTCTGCCCCTTGCCTGGGCCCCTTGCTCTCCCTGGGGCCTTAGTCCTGTACCCAAAACCCTGACACCTGGCAGTGGCCCTGGGCCTAGAGCCTGCTTCCCCCTGCCAGATCCTCTGCCTTCCCTCCCCAGCCCTGTCCACTGTCCTGAGCCTGCTGCCCCAGCCCCAGTTCTTGGCTCTCCATTCCCTGGCCTGGTTCCTTGCTTGAGCCCCTAGTGACCCTTCTTGCCCAGCGTATCCCTGGGCATTGACTGTGGGCCCTGCCTGGGCCACTTTCATTCTCCCCTTGGTTTCCCTGCATTGCAATCCACTAGTGCCCCCTGCCTGCCCGGCCCTGCCCTTCCCTGCTCTTCTCTGGCAAGTGTGTGGTGGAGGAGGCTGCTCACTTCATGGGCAGGAAGAAGAGATAGGGAGTGAGTGCAAGGGCCTGAAGCCAGGAACAAGATATACCCTTTGAGCACACACTCTCAGAAACTCACCTCTTCCAAATAGGCCTCACTTTTTAAGTTTCCACCAATTCTTAATGGTACTACTAACTAGGAACTAAGCCTTCAACACATAAACCTTTGGGGGACTTTCAAGATCCAAACCATAACAATTAGCATATGATCCAACAATCCCACTTTTGGGTATATTTCCAAAGGAAATTAAATAAGTACATCAAAGATACATCTGCACTTCTATGTCCATTGCAGCACTGTTCACAATAGCCAAGACATGGAAATAACTTAAGAGTCCATCAACTAATGAATAAAGAAAATATGGCACATGTACACAAAGTAATATTATTGAGCCATAAATAGAATGAAACCCTCTCACTTGCAGCAGCATGGATGTGATTGGAAACCATTCTGTTAAGTGGAATAAGCCAGGCAAGAAAGTATCACATAACCTCAGTTAAATGTGGAATCTAAAAAATCAAGCTCATAGAAGTTGAGAGTAGAATGGTGGTTACCAGAGATTGGGGAGAGAAGGTGGAGTTGATCAATGGGAACTCAGTTACAGGTATGTAGGAGCAAGAAGTTCTGGTGTTCTATTGCATAATAGAGAGCCTATAGATAACAATAATGGACTATAAACTCCAAGAAGCTAAAATAAAGGATTTTGAAAGTTTTTTTAACCACAAAAGAAATGTCAGACATTTGAGGAGATAAATGTGTTTAACTTGATTTAAGCATTCTGCAATGTATACATTGAAACATCACATGGTACCCCACTAATATGTACATTTTTTTGTGTGTTTTAGTGTATAAGTTAGGCAAATAAATTTAAAAAACAAAATATTAGATTTCTGTTATGTAAGTGCTTATGATTAACCAGGATCTTCCTACTATTCTTGTATTCACTTGGTATTACAGCCTGATATTCATTAAGTCCTTTGTTTTTATTAAATTTTAAATGGAAAGTAATATGGGTAAATTCATTTCTTCTTGTTGCTTAAACAAGTAAAGGGGGAAATTCAATTTCAATGAACTATTAAAAATCATGTATAACATAATATATGTTTGCAAGGATTATATTTGTGTTTTCCTTTGTAACAAACCTTCAGAGTGCTTCTCAGAACTTGATGACTCTTTCTTATGCCTCTTTCAAAGATACAGGTCTCTGTACCTTTACAGAGACTTTTACACATGAACTCCCCCAACAGCCTGCCTCACATTTTTACATTCATATGTTCATTCTAATCTCCTTCATTCCAATCATAAAGACATCCCTTCTGCTATTTCTTCTTTTGCACTTTTGGTCTCATCTCCCTCCAGGATTATTTGTATCCCTTCTTTTATGTCTTCAACCACTGGTTTTTGCCCCAAATAGACCACTGAAATTTATAAAGACTTCCATATTGCTGAATCCCATGAACAATTTTCTATATTGATTTTCTATACTGATTTCTATACTGCCAGCAGTGTTTACTCCTGAATGACAACATTTTCCTTCTTTGATTACCCCTTTTACTGGCTTTGTGATACATATTCTGGAATTCCTCCTATACCCTTTGCTGAGCTCACTTCCAAACTTCAGAATTCCTTATGATCACTTCCTAGGCCTATGTCTCTCATTCTGTACTTTCTCCCCAAATGATATCATCTATTTAAATATCTTCAATTGCTCTCTATTCACTAATAACTCCTAAATTTATAACTCTGCTAATCTGTTATTCAACTATCTTGTTGCATTTGGAACTTCCCTATGAGGCTTGCAATGTGGTAGATTGTATTTTCCAAAGATGGCTGTGACTGTGTCTTTCATCCAACAAGCATTTCATAAAATGGGATTTTGACACTCTTCCAGTGAGCATGACCTCTACTCCCCTTGATATTAGACAGGTTTTGTAGCTATTTTAACCAACAGAGTGCACAGGAAGTAGTGCTATGTGACTTCTGAAAATAGGTCAAGGAGAAGTTATCAGTTGCTATAAAGAGTCAGCTGTCATACTGGGAGAAAGCCCAAATTAGCTCATGTAGAAAACCATATGGACTATATGAATAAAGAGGGATGAATAGACCTCTAGCCTTCCCTCCATCTTAGTTATCTATTACTGCATAACAAAATGCCCCAATATCTAATGGTTTGAAACAGAAAACATTTATTACCTCAGAGTTTCTGGGGGTCAGGAATTCAAGAGTGGTTTTAGATGTGTGATTTGCTTAAGGATTCTTGTAAGGTTGCAACCAAGATGTCAGCCAAGTCTACAATCATCTGGAAGATGGAGTGGCAAGTTGGCCCATTCACATGGTTGTTGGCACGATGTGTCATCCCTGGTTGTTGGCTGAAGGCTTCAATTTCCCACCAAGGTAGGCCTTCCTGCAGGATTGCTTGACTGTCTACACCACAGGGGAGCTGGCTTCTTCAAGAGCAAATGATCTAAGAACTAAAGCAAATAGGAAGTTGTAATGCCTTTATGACCTAATTTCAAAGTTCACTGCTACTTCAACTTTATTTTATACATTTGAAGTGAGTCACTAAGGCTACACAAGGGGATAGAGATTATCTTTCATTTTTATATTTTTGTTTTTTAAAAAATATTTTCTTAGTTGTCAATAGACCATTATTTTATTTACATGCAGTACTAAGGATCAAACTTAGTGCCTCACGCATGCTAGGCAAATGTTCTACCTCTGAGCTACATCCCCAGCCCCTATCTTTCAATTTTAGTTGGCACACAGTAGTTCTACATCTTTATGGGGTATAGTGTGACATTCCAATACATGTATATAATGTGTAATGATCAGATCAGGTTAATTGGCATATATATCACCTCAAACATTTATTATTTCTTTGTGTTGGTAAGTCTTATTAGCACCAAGGGGCAGTGTTGTACACCTGTAATTCAGTGACTCAGGAGGCTAAGGCAGGACAAGTATAAGTTTGAGGCCAGCTTGGGCAACTTAGTGGGATCTTGTCTCAAAAATAAAACTAAAAAATGGCTGGAGATACACCTCAGTGGTAGAATGCCCATGAGTTAAATCCCCATTAACACACACACACACACAAAATACTATTAGCTATTTTGAAGTATCTATTTGTCAACCATAATTAGCCTGCTGTACTATGGAATGTTAGCAGTTATTCCTCCCACCCAACTGTACTCCTGTACCCATTAACTATCTCTGTCCATCACCTTCTCCCCCACACCCTTCCCAGGATCTTGTAATCACTATTTTACTGTATATTCAACAAGATCAACTTTTTAGCATCAACATATAAATGAGAACATACAATATTTCTTTTTCTGGGCATGGCGTATTTCACTTAACACAATGCCTCCAGTTTTGCCCATTTGCTGTAAATGACAGAATTTCATTTTTTTTATTGCTGAATAATATTCCAGTAGGTATATATACTACATTTTCTTTATCTATTTTTCTACTGATGAACACCTATGTTGATTCCATATCTTGGCTATAATGAATAGTGCTGTAGTAACCATGTAGTAGAGATATCTCTTTAACATATTAATTTCATTTCCTTAGGACATATGCCCAGTGGGATTGCCAGATCACATGGCAGCTCTATTTCTAGTTTTTCTAAGTAAACTCCACACTGTTTTCTATAACAACTACACTAATATATATTCCCACACAAGGTGCAAGACAGTTATCCTTTCTGTGTATTCTCACCAGCATTTATTTATTTGATTTTATTTTTTTTATAACACCCATTCAAACTGGGATGAGATGTAGCTAATTGTGGTTTTGTTTTGCTTTTCCCTTATGATTAATGATTTGTTAAACTTTAAAGTATATATTTGATGCCATTTAGGCTTCACTTTTGGAAAGGATTTGTGGATACTTCTCCATACACTGTTACAGCTCCAACCATCTCACTGCAAAAGCATGAGAAACTCACAACTTGGAACTGCTTATCTCAGCCTTTTCCCAAATCTTGATACACAGAAACTATGAGCAATAATAAAATGATTATTACTATTTTAAGCTACTGTGTTTTAGAGTAATTTTTTTCAGTACTAAAAAGCCAAAACATGAAGTCTTCTGGACTAAATACCAGAAATTTAAATAGTAGTCTCTTATCTTTGAGATCTTTGTAAACATATCTGGTGTTTCTAGTCCTTTATGTCCCTCTGCCCTATGAGTTTTACTCCAAAAAGGGAGCAGCATATGGGGGATCCTGTTCAGGTACCACCAGTACTTGTCAGCTTATCAAAATTTCCATATTTTGTTAGGAAAACTGCTCTTATGTCTTCAGCATTCTGTCCATGATTTGATTCATGATATAAATTCTGATCTAGGTCATTTAGTCCCTTCTTTTAGTTTTAAAATTCCCAAACCCTATTTTTCGCTATGTTTCCTAGTTCTTAAAGATCAAATATTCTAGATTTTAATATTATTATCTCATATTATTTTTTAATTTTTAAATTTTTTATTATTAGTTGTTCAAAACATTACAAAGCTCTTGACATATCATATTTCATACATTTGATTCACGTGGATTATGAACTCCCATTTTTACCCCGTATACAAATTGCAGATTCACATCGGTTACACATCCACTTTTTTATTATCTCATATTAGTTTATAAAAATTTATTGAAGGGCTGGAAATGTGGTTCAGAAGTAGAGCACTTGGCTACCAGGGTTGAAGTCCTGGATTCAATCCCCAGTACAATAGAAAAATAAAAATAAAAAATAAAAATTTTAATTTATGCCTGTTTTACCTCTTAGGCAATGTATAGAAAAATTATCAAAGCTTCCTTTATGGTATATGGAAAGAAAATCAGTACACAGAGGTATAGTAAGGAGTAGCTATAATTAATAGCTCAAAAATTATGCTAGAGGACAATTTGACACACAACATTTATATTATTTTCTTTTACATAATTAATAAAAGTTTGGGGTTGGGGTTGTGGCTCAGTGGTAGAGCACTTGCCTAGCATGTGTGAGGCACTGGGTTCAATTTTCAGCACCATATAAAAATAAATAAATGGCACCAACAACTAATAAAACATTTTTTAAAAAAGTTTGCACAAAGTATGTATATATGTTATCATCTATTATCTTTTTTGTGATGTATTTCTGGAATTTGGGCAATTTGAAATGATACTCAGGACTGGATTTCCAGTTTACATTACTGCACCACAGTAAGTGGAGAAGCATGTATCTGTAAAATACCAGTATTTTTAGGAGATGAGCAAGTTGAGGATATTCCAGAGGGCTGGAAATAGATTATTCATTTGAGTTTTTTTCTAATAACAGAGGATTAAGACGAGAAGTGGTTATGGGGAAAAAATTAGAGTTATATTTTCACATCACAGGAGATGAATGGATTAAAAGTATTAGAATTTTGTAAGTGTTATATGTTAGAGGCTGAAAACATCGTTGCATATTACTTTCAACATATTTTTAAAATAATGGATGCAAGCATTTATATGCCACGGTATGTGCAGAAAAGGGATGTCCTCAGTGTAATAAATATTCTTATATTTATTATATTGCCAATAAAGTAAACATTTATAAAAATTAACTTATTTTTAAATTTTTTTTAGTTTTCAATGGATATTTATTTATTTATATGTGGTGCTGAGAATTGAACCCTGTGCCTCACACATGCTAGGCTAGAGTTCTACCACTGCGCCATGACCCCATCCCCCAAATTACTTTATTTCTATAAATCAGTAATTAGCACCATAGAGGTAACCTGGATATCTGGACAGAAAACCCTACTACCCACCAATAGCTCCAATAGAATGGTAATGTTCAGCATTTCTTAGTACTTTCAACTTTGGTTCTCCCATAGATTACATAGGCAACACTGAACTAATTTGTTCAACAAGGAATTTCTTCTATAAGGGCTGCCTTGTGTTAAATCTAGCCAACACATGAAAGATCACTTTTTCATCACATGGAGACTTACATTGGGTTTTCTGATAAAGTTTGTTTTAGGTTTATTTGAATCTAAATTATCTTTCTCCTTGATATCTTCTATTGACAATGAAGCCTATTCAGCAATGAATTATTTTGTAGCCAGGCATGTTGCAATCTGTTAGAAGTACACATTAATCCATTTGTTGTATTGTTCCCACTAACTGTAGACCCCTAGTCCACTTGAGCTCTTTTGAAAAGGCTGGAAATTAACCAGTTCATCCTGTCTCCCTTACTGATACCTCAGTGTCAGTACACAAAATGTGGTTGGGAAAAAAAATTAGGTGATGTTCTTAAAAATCTGTTTTCATTTAACCTACATTTCAGTTAAGAAAGGGATTCATACTTCATGTCTGTTTTCAGTAGCTAAAATAAACTCTATGTTAAGTCTAACTAAAGCTCTCTTAAATTGCAAGCTTTGTGGTTGTTATAAATAGCATAATTAGGAATTCTATACATAATTTTGAAATTTTTTTCATCTATACTTACTTTTGCTTTTAACACTTGTTTGTTTAAACGTTGTGGCTTTAAAAAGAAACTGGCAATATGCAGATGTCTGCTAGCACCTCCTGTCTCCTATCTCATAAAAATCAATGTAAGGGTTTTTTTTTTTTCATATTTTTTACTGATACACTATAATTGTACATAGCAACATAAGCTTTTCTTTCTTTCTTTTTTTAGAAAAAGGAAAAATAAGTTTTATTGTATTGCTGGTAAAGAAGAAACCCAGGGACTTCTGTCCCAAAGGCTATGATTTTGCCCATCAGCAGGAACCGGATGCTTCTAAAGAGGTGATTCAAAGGCTACATTTCATGTGTTCTCTGTTTGAGTTATAATTTACCTGTTAATTTGGGAGATAGTCATTTCTGAGATCTTCCACTCTATTTCAGAGATCTTCACATTATTTCAGTATGAAGAGTAACACAAAATTGTATATATAACTTATTGACAACAGGTTACTTTATCCAGCTAAAAAACATCAAATCACATGAAAATAACAAGCAAATTTATTATTTGTATACAAATCTGAGACTATTGCTACAGATAATTTTTGTTTGGAGAATACCAATTTGGTAAAGTGTTCTCCCCTAAGCTTTATATTTAACTAAGTTTAACTTTAAAGTACAATTTAGAATCTATAATGTACGGTAACAATAATCACAGGTCTGCATGGGTTAGCATTACCAGCAAAAATCAAAGGATAGCCTTAAGTCTCTTATACACTTAGGAAACAGTGTTAATGATCATAGATTGATTTAGTCAAAGCAAGCATACATAAGACAGGTCTTTAAATGACAGTATGGCCCTTTTATGTCAGATACCAAGTATAAAAGAGAGAACTTATTTATTTTCTTGCAAGTAAACTTACATAAACTTTCATTTTATAGACTTTTACATAACAGACAAGGCTTAGATAGATATAGTTCTCAGATGCATACATATACCTAGCTACATATATTTTAGGTGTCAACTATATCGTTGCAACCTAAATAACAGTTGTTTGTTTAACCAGTTACAAAGTAATCATTTTAGACTTTAAAGCAGATACAAATCCTAATTCCTTTAAGACTTAGTTTTCCCAAGTAATAAAAACCTAAAAAAATTTGAAAATTATCTAGATAGATAAGAGCAGATCAATGTTTCAGACTTTGCTTCATATCAGTATATTAAAGTTCAAATAACTTTAACTGAATGTGCTAATGACAGATAATTTAATCATAAATGCAAATTTTTTGATATTTACCTTCCTCAAATCTTCTGCAACTTAAACATTCACAACTTCTTTACATCCTTACTTTTGTCCTCTTTCATCTTGGACTTCAGCACAAGAATATTACTTTACCAGACAAAATACTTTCTCATCCAGAAACATTTTTTATCTTATAATTTTCCATATTAAAATATTTCCATACTTATAACTTTCTTTTAACTTTTTTAGTTTTTTAGACCCTTTCTTAAATTTATATTCTAAAACAATCCTTATGAATGTTACCAGTGCATGTAATTTCACAAAAAAATTTTACCCTAAGGGAGGGATCAGAAAATCTGGCATATACAAAAACTTTTCTCTCCCAGGTGACATTTAAGGGTTGGAGCACAGGATATTTTTGAGCTTGACCTGTCTTCCATATTATCATCATGATACCATCAACTTAAAATGAGTTTCCCATTGTCAATTGTACCTAGAGGCTCCTTTTGTTCTTTTTCTTATATCAGGCATATTAATATGCAATAGAGGAGGCCCCTTTTTATACTTTTCTTAGGCTTTCTTGAAGATCCCTTTTGCAGAAGCTGCCTACAAAATACGGGTTGGCCTTAGTTTCTTTTTCTTTCCTGGGTGTAGTTATTTATTCTGCCAGTCTCCCAAGGAATTTAGTTTGATGGGATACTGTTAAAGCAAGAACTCCTTTGCCCCAGTGATAAATATCGCCCGCCAAATGGGGTGTCCTGTCAGGTCTTCAAAGGGGATACTATTGCTGTCTTCAGGTCATCAACTAACAGTGCTGAAACCTACTGCAACATCCTTTGTGGCCAGAAGCTGCCACCCTCCATGGGCAAAAGGGGCTGGAAGACAGGGAAGAGGCCAGGTTCTCTTTGGCCATTTTTCTACAGCCCAGGCAGCTTTTCTGGGATTTTTTTTCCCAATTGAGGGCTAATGTCCTTGACCACAATGAGATGATATGTGGCTATCTGGGGCCAGGCTGAAAAAAAGATTTAAATTTAAATTTAAATCTTTTTAACCCTTTCTTCTGGTGTCCTGCTCTCCTTGCACATCACAGGCAGAGCCTTTTGGCACCTTCAACTTAGTTCCTGATGATTCAGTTTCCTTACCATGCAGCTGCATAAATGCCTCTACATAGAGAATCTCTTTCATATACTTTATCCCTGACAGACCGACTTTAATGTCAAGATTATTAAAATCAAGAATCAATAAATGTGATGGACTCAAGCTAAAAAGTTTCTTCTCAGCAAAAGAAACAATCCGTGAGGAGGAGAGCCTACATCTTGGGAGCAAATCTTTACCCCTCACACATCAGATAGAGTACTAATCTATAGAGTATATAAAGAACTCCAAAAGCTAAGCACCAAAAAAACAAATAATCCAATCAATAGCTGGGTCAAGGGCCTGAACAGACTCTTCTCAGAAGATGATATACAATCAATCAACAAATATATGGAAAAATGTTCATCATCACTAGCAATTAGAGAAATGCAAATCAAAACCACTCTAAGACTTCATCTCACTCCAGTCAGAATGGCAGCTATTATGAAGACAAACAACAATAAGTGTTGGTGAGGGTGTGGGGAAAAAGTATACTCATACACTACTGATGAGACTGCAAATTGGTGCAGCCGATATGGAAAGCAGTATGGAGATTCCTTGGAAAATTGGTAATGGAACCACTATTTGACCCAGCTATCCCTCTCCTTGGTCTATACCCAAAGGACCTAAAAACAGCATATTACAGGGACACAGCCACATCAATGTTTATAGCAGCACAATTCATAATAGCTAAATGGTGGAACCAAACTAGATTCCCTTCAACAGCTGAATGGATTTAAAAAAAACGTGGCATATATATACAATGGAATATTACTCAGCAATAAAAGAGAATAAAATCATGGAATTTTCAGGTAAATAGATTGAGTTAGAGAAGATAACTAAGTGAAGTTAGCCAATCTCCCAAAATCAAATGCCAAATGTTTTCTTTGATATAAGGAGGCTGCTTCATAGTAGGATATGGAGAGGGAGCATGGGAGGAATAGATGAACTCTAGCTAGGGCAGAGGAGTTGGAGGGAGGGGGCATGGTTATTATTAATGATGGTAGAATGTGAGGATCATTATTATCCAAAGTACAGGTATAACAACATGAATTGGTGTGAATATACTTTGTATACAATCAGAGATGTGAAAAATTGTGCTCTATATGTGTAATAAGAATTATAATGCATTCCGTGGTCATACAAAAGAAAAGATTATATAATAATCCAGAAAAGCCATTCAAAGCCCATATTGTGTTACAGTAAAATGTCTTTCTCTTAGACAGGCTTATACCTACAGGTGGCCCATTAAGCCAAGATCTCTGTGCTCAAGAGACTTGGTCAACACAGCATGACTTAAAGGGCCAGTAACAGAAGATACAAAAAGAAAAAAGAAAAAAAAGACAAAAGAGGATCACCAAAACCAGGGCTGACAGATGGAATATTTAAAACAGACCTGACAGACCAACTCCAACTGCAAGATTGTATGATAATCCAGAAAGCTATTCAAAAACCAGATCATTATAGTAAAACATTATCATAGACAGGCTTATACCTAAAGATAGCCCTTCAATTTTCCTATGACAGACCAACTCCAATTTCGAGATTGTACAAAAAAAGAAACACAGAGACAGACAATGAGAGCGGAGCCCCCAAACCATGGCCAACAGATGGGAACCTTTAAATTGACCAGCCAAGATCTTTCCCAAGAGACTCCCTATAGGATCAATGCAGTATTAGCTGTGTATTAAAAAGGGAAGTAATAAATACAAACAAAGCAAAAACACAGGCAGACCACCAGAGGGACTTCCCAAACCCAAGGCCAACAAACAGAAGAGAACTTAGAACAGAAATATCCTTAGGTGCTTGAGTACCACTTAACCATTATTCATATAACAGTGACACCACAGATGTCACCAGAAAGAGGGACCAGATATGTGGAATCAAAGGTTTTGTCATGTACACTGGGGGACTTACCAAATGGCCAGGTGTGTTGTGAAATTACTGAGTTCTGTTTCCTTATTCTCAAAGCAGACCATGGTGGAGCAAACTGTACCATTCAGGGAGAGAAGGTGGGAGTTCTCTGAAGCAAAGGTAGTGTTGGCAGCTGCTAGGACAGTCCTTCAGTCCCTCCTTTTACTCACAATAATAGCTTCTCTGGTTTGACAAGAGGCAAACTCACCCATCTCCAGTGGGTGGCCATCCTACAGTGGCTCTCAACAAGTTCTCCAGCTACCTTGCATCCTCAGCATGGAAGTGGGATTCTTCAGAAAGCCAAGCCTGCCCAAGAAAGCTGGAACAGGCTGCTCTCAGGTGTCACCTGCGGTACCAAATTTGTTGCCAAAACCTCAGTCCTTGTCTCTGATGCCAATTCAATAATGAGTACATGGTTTTGAGGAAAAGGAAAAAGTTGGTTTATTGCTTTGCTACCAAAGGGGAAACACAGGGGACTCCTATCCCAGAGGCTGTGATTCTCAACAATGAAAGATTTTCTTAATGTCCAATTCCAGAGTTGAGTTATATTCAAAACTTTCCATAATCTTCTGGTTCTAAAGTTTTCATATTATCATACTCTCTCTTTCTTTAATTCTGGTATCCAAACATAAACTCTTTTTTACCTTGAAGAATTATCTCTTTAGTATTTACCACAAGTTTTCTCATTCCAAGGATTTAGAATGAATTCGTAGGAGAGTTGGAGGTGTCAAGGGGGACATAGCCTTCCAATATTTCTCTTGCTTCTTTCTTGCCTGTCTCTGTCCCACTACTCAGGAACAATATCAGTTCATCTTCCTACCTTATATGTAGTATTTTAGCAGGCCAACATATTTGCATTTTGTTATGGTTTGGATACAAGGTGTCCCCCCAAAGCTCCTATGAATGTAGGAATATTCAGAGGTAAATGTATGGATTATGAGAGCTGTAACTGAATCAGTCCATTCACGTTTCAATGGACTGACTGGGTGGTAAGTGTAGGCAGTGGGGGATGGCAGGAGGAGGATCACTGGAGGCTTTCCCTGGAAGGGTGCTTCTTTCCTATACCCCCAATCTGCTTTCTGACCCCACCATGAACTTTCCTTTGCTGGGCTCTTCCCCCATGATGTGCTCACTCACCTTGGGCCCCCAACAATGAAGTCAGCAATCTATAAACCTCTGAAGCCATGATCCTCAAATAAACTTTTTCTCCTCTAAATTGTTCTTTTCAGGCATTTTGATCACATTGATTGAAAAGCTGACTAAAACAAAATTGGTACCAAGAAGTAGGGTCATTGCTGTGTCTAACAGGACCATGTGGTTCAGAAACTTTTGGAGCTGATTTGTGGGAGGAATTTTGAAAAGTTTAGAGATACAAACTGGTAAAGTTTTAGAAAGTTGTATGTGGAGCCTAATGGGTGATTCTGGTGACAGCCAATAGGAATGTATACTATGCTCATGAGGTTTCAGAAGGAAATGAGAGGCTATTCATGTTATATTTTGGTAAAGAGCTTGGCTACACTTTGCCCATGTCCTGAGACTTTGTGTGGGGCTACATTTAAAAGTGATGGACTAATTAAGCTGGCAGAGAAAATTTCAAGACAACATGGCACTCAGTCAGTAGCATGGCTATTTCTGCAGCTTTTAGCCAGATGTGCCATGAGAATCAGTAGCAGTAAGCTGAAGAATTTTAAAACTTGCATCTTGTCTAGAAGAGTGCATGTAAAGCTGGGACCAGGGAAAGTGTGATTGTGGGAGAGATTATAACCACCTAAAGAGATGGCTAAGTACTTTGCCCAGAAACAGTAGGAAAGACTCCTCAAGGCAGCTCAGGAATTTGCAAAACCATAATCACTACAGGATCCAGGGTACAGAAGAGAAAATTCTTTTGAGAAGAGATCATGGGGGTCTCCTGCTCCCACCTGGGGGCCTAAAAAGTTATTTTACCATGCTGAATTGCATAGACACTCAGAAGCTGCTGCAGCCTTGATTCCAGAGGTCCCTTATTGCACCAGCTGGCAGCAGACTTTGATATCTTCCATGAAGTACTGTCTTTACAGGAATGCCGGATGCTAAAGTTAAGAGGTTATTTGATTTCCACTGAGATTCCACAGGAAGACCTTGAAGGCCAGGCAAAACATAGCATAGCTGGGGTTCCTACAGGCTGCCCCTGAACAGACAATGTGTAGAGCTGTAAAGGTGAAGCCGAAGGTGGACTGGAGACCCCAGGAATTAAGAGATGCCAGTAATGTGGACTGTTCACAGAGAAAAGCTGCTGGCTGCAGAGGAAGGTTGGCTAAAAGAGAGTCCATGTGCACTGTAACCAGCAAGACCAATGGAGTGGGGCAGCTCCAGCCCTTTGGAAATAACTTATGGGAGTCAATTTTCCTAGATGCAATACATGGAGTTATATTAGTGGAGTTACAGGGTCTGTTTCCTTGGCTGGGTTTTGTTCTTCCTTTGGCCCCATCCTTTCTTTCTATGCCCTTATTCCCATTTGGAATGAAAATGTGCCACAGTATACTGGATATAAGTAATTTGCTTTTGATTTTTACAGGGGTTCACAGCTAAGAATCTGTCTTGCATCTCAAAGGAGACGTGGAGTTGGACTAGACATTTGGGTAATGCTAAACCTGTTAAGGTTACAAGAACTCTTGGAGATGGATTAAATGTGTTTTTGCATTGTGACATGAACATGAACTTTTGGGGGCCTGGATGGAATGCTATGATTTGGATATGAGGTATCCTCCCAAAGCTCTTGTTCATGCAGAAATTTTCAGAGGTAAAATGATTATGAGATGGCACCCTAGACAATTCATCTTAGTTTGAATGCACTGGCTGGGTGGTAATGTAGGCAGGTGGAGCATGGTTGCTGGAGGTGGGTCACTCGGGGCTTGCCCTAGAAGGATGTATCTTCCTTGTGGTCCTCCTCCCCACTCCCACTCCCTGTGCTTCCTGACCTTACCATTAGCTGATTTGCTTTCCTTTCATGATGTGCTCATCTTGGGACCTGTACAATGGAGTCGGCTCTCTAAATATTGAGACCTTTGAATCTGTGAACCTCAAATAAACTTTTTCTCCTCTAAGTTGTTTTTTTTTTTCTGGTATTTTGGTCACAATGATGGAAAAGCTGACTAAAACACTCTTGCTTGTAGTAGTTATTATATTGATCTCCATATTTATGCTTCCCTTCTATACTAATGGGACATTTGAGTGCCAAGGTAACAGTTACATTTCCTATCCTTCTGTGCAGCCAAGTCTATGACTCTACTCTGGAAAATGTGATATAAACATTTCTTTTTTCCCTAAAAAAATGAACCTCCCCTCCTTTTCACCTCTCTCTCTCTTCCTTCTGGCTGGATTATGTGTATGAGCATAATGGGGTATCTTGAACTTTATAGATAAGAGCAATGGGAATAGAAGCATATCTAATATCCTTTTTTATTAACATCTTGCAATAATATGGTAAATTTATAATAATTAATTAACCATTATTGATACAGTATTTTTAACAAAAGTCCATACTTTCTTTAAATTTAAGTTTGTTCAAGTTTGTGTGTGTGTGTGTGTGTGTGTGTGTGAGAGAGAGAGAGAGAGAGAGAGAGAGAGAGAGAGACGGGGGATTTGATATAAATTGGAGATAATAAGAATCAGCCCATTCCAGTAGATTTTAAGGCTAAAGATATTATCAGGGAAAAGACAGATTTGACTATGCTATTATACCTGAAAGAACACTTTTAGAAAAGTCTAAAGATGTAGAGAGTTTCACAGTTGCATAGAAGTGCAACAGAATGCAATAGGAGCTAGTGGAGTGTTTGGCAGAGGTAGAGATTTAGTGCATTGAACCCGAAGGATACTTGTAAGAAGTTCCAATATTTTAGCTTTAGCCTCAGACTAAGGATTGGACAGTTAAATAAATAAATAAATAAAATACCTTCTGACAAATGGCAAATTAGTAACTAATAATTGTTTGCTCAAATAATTATTTGAGACAAGAATGAATGAAGAACATATGCTGTTTGTTTGATCTGTCAACACTTAGATGAGCTGTTAATAAAAATGAAAGCATATTACATTAGAACCAAGATCTTGCAGAAGGTTTTCAGAGAATACTGTGAAGACATTGGCACTTTATATATTCAAATGAAAAAGTCTTAATGAAAATTACCTTTTACAATATGTAAAAAAATGTATAGAATTATATATGGGCCATGTCATTATACTTTGTAGGTTGATGAAAAGGAAATGTAATACTCTTTACTATACTCACACATTTGGGTACACAACCAGCTTGGGATTTTCATTTTGGGAAAATGTTGAGAGATGGAAGGTGGGAAAATTGTTGTGAAACAGAAACCGAGTTAAATTGGAGAAAAAGAATCCTTTCCTTATTTGCCATCTCTTCCTGGAAGCCTCTCCCTGCATTACTGGCAAACTGGATTTGGATGACCCAGACATCAAGAGATCAAAGATCTCCATATGCTAGCTTTGAACAACACAATGAGAATAGAATTAGAAACTAGATTTAAACTCAACTTTGAAAACAGAAACACCTGAAATTTTTTGAGAAGGAGGCCTGGACAATTTTAAACGACCCCAAATAATGTAATAGAGTTATCTCTTACAGGGAAAGATCTTTATGAATCTAGTCCGTAAGTTTTCGTCTGTTATTTAATGGAATATTCTGTCACTGGTTACTTACTGTTGGACAGGTTAATTTGCACTTGAAAGTCAGTTTTCTTTCTTGTACAGTTCTGAAAACTTAAAGATAACTCACATATGTTGGTCCCCCATTTTTTAAAAATATTTTAAAGCTGTTGATGGACCTTTATTTTATTTATTTTTATGTGGTGCCTCATGCATGCCAGGCAAGAACACTACCACTGAGCCACAACCCCAGCCCTTGTCCCCCCAGTTTGTAAAAATTCAAAATAGAAGAGTTGCAAGTATAGTATAATGAACTTTTTTCTCTAAGACAAGAAAATAAGTGGCTTATACAATATACCATTACCCATGAATACCAATGTATATTACCTATATTGTATTTTCCTTTATAACTATAATCAATATATTACTACCTTCCAATCTTTAAATTTCATTCAAATTTCATCAGTTTTCCTAACATGACTTTGATAAAAAGAATTTAGTTCAAGATTTATGCTGCATTTAATAGTCATGTCTCTTTAATTTCCTTCAACTTGAAAAAGTTCCTCGATCTTTCTTTGACTTTCATGACCTTGACACGAAAATTACAAACCAGTTATTATGTAAAATGTCCTTCCATTTGGGTTTGTTTAATGTGTCCTATATAACTAAATTTATGTTCTGTGCCTTTGTCCCATATATTGTAGAAGGAATGCCCAATTCCATCCATTGTATCCTATCAGATGGCATAAGATTTTAGTTTATCCCATTGCGTTCACTTATTGCTGCTGTAACAAATTACCAAAAATTTAGTGGATTAAAACTACACAAATGTGTCAGTAGAGGAAAGGGACCAGCAGGTGGGAGAAGGGGAGAAAGCAGGAAAGTGCTGGAGAAAAAAATACAAACAAAACAAGGACAAAAATGTTTTATCTTACATTTCAGAAGATGGCAAGTTTGAAATGGGTTCACTAGTCTAAAATCAATTCATCTGCGCGGCTGTGTTTCTTCCAAAGTCTCTAATGGCAAATCTGTTTCCTTCCTTTCTTAGCCTGTATAGGCTGCTTACAGTCCTTAACTTGTGGCCCTCTTCCATCTTCAAATTCAGTAATCATATCACTCTAAATTATGTTTTCATTTTGCATTTTCTTCCCTATTTTTTTGCTTTTCTTTTCCACTTTTAAGGACCATTGTGATTATATTAAGACTACCTGATAATTCAGGACAGTCTCCCCACCTCAGGATCACATCTGCAAAGTCTTTTTCCCATCTAAGGTAACATATTGATAGATTCTGGAAGTAGGTGGACATCTTTCAGGGGCAGGTGGGGGCACATAATTCTGCTTACCATACCCGTTTTTGCTTGATGAAGGTAGTGTCTTTCAGTTTTCTCCACTGGAAAATTACTTTCTCCCCCTCCACTGTAATTAATAACTTTTATCGAGGAAATTTTTTGAGACTATGTAAATATTCCATTAATTATAGAGTTATTTATTTATTTCAGTATGGATTCATGATCTTTTATGTATTGTAAAAAAAAATTTAAATTGTTATTTATAAAATAAATGTATCAACATACCTCTTGTTCCAGGCTCACTTTCTCTGCCTCACACCTTAAATCTGTCATTTCTTTGAGAAACCCTGATTTTCTGTAGTGAAGAATGGAGTTTAGAAACAAATAAATGGACACTAGATGTGATTAGTACTACTAGAAAGTTGTTATTCCCAGGCCTTATCCATGAACAGAACCTTATAAATATCTTTAAAAGAGTCTGGCACAAGAATAGTTATACATCTTTATTCATAAAAGCTCAAAGCTGGCGGCAGCACAATTGTCTTCACCAGGAGAATGCATAAAACTTGTGATATGTTCATGCAATGAAATACTGCTTAGTAAAAAACTTTTTATAAAGACAAAAGAAAGAACAAATCATACATGTTATTATATAAATAAATTTCAAAGTCATTATATTGAATGAGTTGGGTGTAATCCTCAGGAGGATTGGGTATAATACTCAGGAGGCAGAAGCAGGAGAATGGCAAATTTGAGGCTAGTCTCTATAACTTGGGAGACACTGTCTCAAATTTTTAAAAAAATAAAAAGAGTTGGGGATTTAGCCCAGTGGGAGGGGATCCTTGAGTTCAATCTTCAGTATTGAAAAAAATAATAATTTGGGGGCTGAGGTGGTGGCTCAGTGGTAGAGCATTTGCCTAGCATGTGTGAGACACTGGGTTCAATCATCAGCACCACATATAAATAAATTAAAAAATAAAATAAAGATCCATCAATAATTTAAAAATATTTTAAAAAATAATTTTGTTGAATTAAAAAAAATGCAGACAGAAAGGAACACTCTCCTTGAATCCATTCGTATGAAACTCAAGGTCACGCAAAATTAAACTATGGTGACAGATCAAAAGAGTGCCTGTCTAGTAGGATTGGAATTGAGTGGAAGGAGAAAGTAATTTGTTGCCTTTATTTCCATAAAGGTACTTTAATCTCTTAGTAGAGATGTTGGCTATATAGAATACCCAGTGAATTGTACATATAAAATTTGTACATTTCATGACATGCAATGTAAATTTCAATACAATTAAAAACAACAAAGGTGCTGGGTTGAATCAACTTGGAGGGGAGAGGTTTTTGCGCCTTGCCTTGTCCTTTCTGTCTGACCACCATCATTTACTTCAGAGTATGAATTAGGGTTCTCCAGAGATACAGAACCAATAGGTGATCTTTATTTATATGTATTATGAGGAATTGGCTCATGAGATTATGGAAGCTGTGAAGTTTGGAGATCTAGGAAAGAGATTGGTGGTATAATTTAGTCTGACTCGGAAGACCTGGAGAGCTGATGGTGTAAACTCCAATTCTCTTGGACCCCTAATTGCCTGGATGATGTCTGCACACACTGAGCAGTGTACTTTACTGCTTCGCTGACTTAAATCTCATCCCCAAACACCCTCACAGACACACCCAGAAATCATGGTTAATTTGGCCACCCAATGGCCTGGTTAAAGTTAACCATCAGAAAATGGAAGCCATAAGATAAGAATGGTAAAATACAATGTTTAAGTTCCTTATGACTTGGTAGGATCACTTAGTGTTACCTAACTGCATGCTCAGAACATGAAAGAGATTGAGATCTTCGTGGATTTAAGCCACTGTAGATTGACACTGTAGTTTTTTAGACAGTTTTGGTTCTTAACAGTCCAAAACTTTCTTATTTGAATTAATAAATTAGTTTATTTTTTTTAGGCAAAGAATTCAACACCAATTTTCCTGAAATAGATCTTTTGTTTTCTTTTTCTGGAAAAGGAAAGTCAGGTCTGATTACTCTACACTGTTCTTCTAGTCCACAGATCTTCAAGCTTATTGATATTAAAAGTATCATTTGGAGTCAGAATCTCTGCAGGTTGCTAGTTAAATCTGGGGATACGATTTTCTGTCACAAACTTAGGTGTGAAAGTAGGAAATTAATAGTTTATTCACTTAAAATTTAGGCAACTGAGTTTTGCTGAATTTTTGAATCCATATTGATAAGAGAAACCTAGTTGGTTTGATTTTATTCCAGTTTTTCTTCATGGAAACATCTGAATCAAAGTGCAATTTGTAACACTGTGACCATCTTGTTTGATATGGATCATCATTCAATCTCTTCAGTGTCATTGGCAGTTTTCCAATTGTCACAACGATTATCTTAGTTATTATCATGCTATTCAGTGACATTTGGGGACCATAATGAAATTGTTTAAGCTTCAGTTTCCCATAAACTAAGAGCAAAATAGAGTAATTGGTTAGATTAACTTACTGCAATTACTGCGTACTTTGGATTTTTGGAAGGACCATATTTCAAGTCATATGGAAAAACATACTTAGGTTTACTGTCAGATGAGTTACGTAAAATCCTTAAAAATTACATGAGAAAGGGGATGGGGTTGTTGCTTAGAGGTAGCACGTTCAAGACGCTGGGTTCAATCCTCAGCACTACATAAAAATAAATAAATAAAATAAAGGTATTGTGTCCAACTGCAACTCAAAATAAAATTACACGAGAAAGAAGTACCTGTAGGAAAGCTGCAAGAACTGATGTGGTTTTATTCATGTTGAAAAGTTAAACTTTCCAGGCTGAGTAGCAACTATTCAGTAGTAACAAATTGTCACAATACATTTTTGTTGTACTAGGATCAAGAAAACTCAGAAGGGCAGAGCCTGGTCTAGGGCTTGCCTTTTTGGCTTTCTAATGCCTGCCCCAGAATAATTTCCCTTGGAGAGCTTTTTTAGCTCAGGCTCCAATCTGATCCTATTCTGATTCAGAGAAAATTTAAGGAAACAGGCACAAGTCCCAATATTCAAGTATTAATGTTGTGTAGTGTTTTCTCATACCCATGTAATTTCATCAAAAGTCCCTTTCAAAAAACTTTCATGGCCTCTTGGTGATGACAGATGTTACTCTATAAATGCAACCACAGAACTAGACTTAACCTTATGCACATAGATGATGCACATTTATAAACCCAAAGTGAATTTACAAATTAAATACAAGAAATTTAACAAAACCAAGTGAGTCAAACAACAAGAGATAATAAGATGATATTGTCATAAATGGTAGAGATTCTTTTGAATTTAGTATCCCTCTCATTTGATGTTTTAACCTGTTCACTAATTTTCCCTGCTACTATCATTTTGCAACCTCTGATAGCATCTCTGCTGCTCTTGGTGAGATGTTTGGTGGTGACCCCCCTTTTCTGTGCCACCTACCATTCCTAAGGGATCTGAGCTCCTGGCAATCTTTCTCAGGCTAGAGTTGCTGCACCTCTCCATTCATAGTCATAACTGGGAGAGAGAGAAAAACTGAGAGGTACCTGAGTGAATTCCTGAGATTTATATTTACTCCTCCCTACTGTGACTATGTCACAGAGCCCTAATCTCTTGTCGACTGTAGTCATTTGCTTGTAATGATATGTAACACCTTGCCATGTTTGCTGGTTCTGAGACACAAGGAGCTTTAAGAGCTCAGGTGGTGCTTATGACTTTTAGTTCAATAGGATCCTTAATTGTGTCCCCTGGCAATAGTGTGCTCCCTGTAGAACCTAGAGGAGAGAATAGAAAGCCTTAAAGTCCTTTGTGGGTCATTGGAATTGATGAAATGTAATCATTCCTTCTTCCATACTTGGTTCCTATATCCTTGTCTTTTATTGGGGATGTAGAACTATAAAAAGATCTCTGACACAGCATGCATTGTATCCTAATAAAATGGTACTTCATTCTAACAAATTATTGCCTTCAACCTTGTGTTTTAGCTGTGCCTTTAGAAGGCTGTTTCATAATGCCATCTGAATAACAGATTTGGGGTGGCCAGTGTATCCCATGCTCAGTATTCACCTACATAATGTCTCTGCTCTAACATGAGTTCTCTGGTCAGATGCTATGTTATAAGAAAATCCATGTTTATACATCTGGCATAATGGTGCTGACTAGGTCTTTGAGGACAGAAAAAGCAAATCCATAAGATGATTATTCCCATGAGAAAAAAAAATTGCTAGCCTTCTAGAATGAAAGGGATCTAAAAGAGTCAATTTGCTACCAAGTGGACAGTTGGTCTCCTTGAAGACTAGTGCTATACTAGGGTCTTAACTTTGGTCATTGGTACTGCCAGGGAAAATGTTCAGAGTTAGCCATGGGAGTTTATACAATAGGGCAATGCACAGCTTCCACTTCTGTTATTTTGACTCTTTGTTGTAGCTATTAGCCAGCCTTGGGATGTCTGCTGAAAAAATCTGGCTAATATCAACCAGTCAGCCCATTTTGCCTAAGTTGTTTAGTCCCTTCTGCAAAGTTAATACTTTATGTTGGGTCTTAAGATGTACTAGTAAAATCTTATGTGCTCAGTCCCATCTACAAAGTCTATCTACACAGGTTTTCTTGGATGACTCCTGATATAAAATATTGGGCTTTCCAGGAAGTGGATGCTGAAATGGAGTAGAAGATTTTATTGGATCATAACTTTGTGAAGGAGAATAGAGGAAGCAAGATTGGACAGGGGAAGCTCTGATACCATGATACAGAGCTGACAGAGCCTCTGTTGGCCCATTGGGTAGTGATGGAACAAAAGATTATCTGTCAGAGGAGATCTGTAGTGTGTGGATATGGACAGATCTTTGTACCATTACCTTGCTGCATCATCACTGTTATCCCAAGAAAAGTAGTCTTTTGCCTTGAAACCTGCAATGGACTCTGATATGGCCAAGAATCAAAGGCTGTCAGCTTGCCACATTCTTTGCAGCTGGGTGGTGGGTTATTTTTTGAAGGGAGTAGAATCTAAGCTTCTTAGTGTTTACCACAATTAGATAACAGGTTTGGGAATCAGATGACTTGTCCAGTATAATGATAGACATTGCAATCCATCTTCATGCAAGGGCTAGTGCAATAGGGTATATAAAAACTATCACATATGCATGAAATTTCCTAGAAAAGAAGTAAAGAATGAGATGAAAAGAGATTCTAGGATTGACAGACATTGAAGGAACATCAGAATTAAATGGCCATGTAGAAAAGAATAAGCCTAACACACACACACACACACACACACACACAAACACACACACATACACACACACACATACACACACACACAAGATGGAGTGGTTAGAGAGATAAGATCACATTACAATGTGGAATCAAAAAACTGGTTCATCAAGGGTGAAAGGCCTTGAGAAATCAAATAATGAAATTTGAGAACCTAAAAATACCAGTTGAATTTAATGACATGGAGCTTACTGGTGATAATAATGATGGGGCAGAAGTCAGATTCTAGGCAGTTAAAGTATGTATGTTGGAGTCAGGGAAGTGAAAATAGGAAGCATAAATAAGTCTTTTGAGAAATATAAATTTTAAGGTTTTATTTTAATGAAATTTAAAAATGAAGTCCAAATGTATTTGTAACTCTAGGTAACCCATCAAAAATGTGAACAGGAATAGCATTATACCATTCCTCTGTGAAAGGGAATCACTTCACATTCTGCTTTCTATTATTTTGGTTCCTTTGAAAATTATTTATTCCAGAACTTTAAATTTAAACTCAAGTATTTAATTAGCATATTTAACTCAAAAATACATAAATAGGTGATTCTTCTTGTAATACAAATAAATTTGTAGCTATTTAATAGATTGATATTAAATGAGATAACTATATTGAAATTAGAATGTTTAACATGGTCCTCAGGCTGACTTCCCTGATGGTAAAACAATAACCACATTAGAAAGATTCTATCTGGTAAGACAAATAACTGAAAATGAGGCTGAATATAATGAAGAAAGAAGTAAATAATTAGAATACAATTTTGTTAGTTTTATTTTGTATGTTAGAGTTTTGAAAAAGCAGTAAGAAAAAACTCAGACCTCTTAGAATATAAGATAAAGGTTGACTTATCAGTCCAATGATTTATTGACATTCAGCTGTTTAAATGGCAGTGTTCAACAAAAATAGCTTATTTCCCAGGAAAATATTTATTTAACAAGAAATTACTTATATTAGTAATTATCTTGGATTTTCATTCTTTTTGATCTCCTAATATTAAAGAGATATTACAGTTCTTAGACATAAAAGATAATGAAAAACAATATATCTCTGTAAGACATCATTGTTTTCAGTTAATCTTAGATTTATTTGTAATAACCCACACTTTGGCCGAGACTAGAGTCACATCCCGACACAGAACTTGTCCTGGTGTGCTACAGTTCTCGGAGAGAATTTGCTGGTCTTGATTCACTGGGGGGGGGGGACAATTAATGTCCCCATTAGTGCCCAGATCAGAAACATAGTCTACCTGGGACTTAAAAGTTAATGTTGGCTTTTCTCCATGTGCCCCAAGAAATTGGTACATGGCATGATGTGTTATAAATCTCTTTCTCTTCTAGAAAAAAAACCCCACACTTTGTTACTTCTTTTTATATTTATTTGAATTGCGTATTTACTATAATAAACTCAAATGGAATAAGCAGTCTTGAGCAAACCCAACTCTGACTTGGAGACAACACAATTCTAACTGATGGGAATAAAAGTGTGGAGCAGAGAGGGGAGGGGTTCAGGGGGACAAGGGCCTTAGTATTTTACAGAAGAAAATGGAGAAGCTGTTTTTGAGCAGGGCAATTAAATGTATGATGTTGAGAGACATTACTATAGGTCTGTAGGGTATTATTGTATGGCCCTGGTATTGTGGTCTTTCTTATGTAATGATTTTGGTGGAAAGGTGCGGGTAGGTAACTTCAGGTGTGACTTTATCTGGGCTGTTCTTTCATTAGTAATTATCTTGGATTTTAATTCCCCTACACCGTGGCTTCATCTTCAGGCTGACTTCCCTGATGGTAGCGAAACAGCTGCAATTCTAGTCCATCCACATTTCCCAATGACCAGAAGAATCAAGATTACCCTACAAGTAACTTCAACAGAAGAGCAAGAAAGATTTCTTCCCCAAGCCTCCAGAAAACATTTGTTGTTTCACCTGAACTGGATGATGTGCCCTGCCCTGAATTAATTACTATAACTGAATGATGAGACATGGTATTTGACCTAAACCCAGGAACCATGGACTTCATGGTAGAGGAAGTATATTGGAATGAAAACTGTGAAGCTCTAAGGAGGAAGAAAGAGGGAATTTCATTATTGGTTGCAAACCAAGTTTTTAAGTTCCTTAACAAGTTGACAAACTTAATCAAATATCATCTTTGAAATGACAGATATTACTTTTTAAAGCAGTAGAAATTTATTTAAGATTGTTTTTCTTTTATTATTATTCCTGATGTGATGTAGCTTCTGGAGTGTAGTAGAGATAAATGTTAACATTGCATTGAATAGTGAGAAAGTGTTATTATGTCAATGAGTGTCTCAGAGAAGGGTATGGCTTATGGCAAAGAACATGGACCCCAAAGACTCAGGATTTGGGTTGCGGCTGTAGCTCAGTGGCAGAGTGCTTGCCTAGCATGTGTGAGGCACTGGGTTTCACCCTCAGCACCACATAAAAATAAACAAATAAAGCCATTCTGTTTGTTTACAACTACAAAAAAAAAAAAAGAAAAAGAAAAAGAAAAAGGAGAAGAAAGACTCAGGATTCATATCTTAACTATACTATGCAATAGCTCTTTGGCCTTAGAAAAATCTCATAACCTCTTTAAATTCTCAATTTCGTCTTCTATAAAACAGTAAGCATCTAAAATTTTGGGGATTAACTAAGCTAATCCATGTAAAGTACTTGTTACAATTTTTGACTACACTTAATAACTTAGCTGTTATCCTTAGGTCTGAATAGAGTGGGCTGAGCTCATTGCCATCTGACTACCTAGAAGGCTTCTGGAGCACCAGAATCAAACTTAGTGCTGCATCTTTGAAAGAAGTTTATACCATTTGAAACCCCAACCTATTTATTTTGCTATGTGAAATGATAAATTCACCAGTTATTTTTCTTTATCACAATATAAATGAGACTGAATGAAACTATAACAACATAAAACAGCATAATGTCAAACTAAAGATGTTGGGCAGAGAAGATGTTGTGTGATTCTATTTAATATACAGTCAGTATAGGCAAAACCTATCTATGGTGCAAGAAAACACGATACTAATTGGTCTTAGTAGGATTTAATGCTTGGGAGAGGGCATGTGGAGGGATTTCTGGGATTGTGCATATGTTCAATATCTTGATTTATAGGGTGGTCACAAAGTGTGTTTGAGAGGTGTCAGCTATAAATAATGATTTGTTCTCTTTTCTCTTATTACACTTTTTAAAAGGTTAAAAGTGAACATGCATGATTTCATTTGGATCAATAGATGGGTTCCTATCTGTGTTGAAAGTGAAAGTTATACAATGACAAGTCAATAGGTATCCATTTCTTTGGAGGAAATGTGGTGTTACAAGGACAACGTCTCCCATAATCCTTGGTGTTGCAGAGCTGCTCATTGATATGGGCTATTTATTTATGTGCTGGGGATTGAACCCAGGAGTGCTTAACCACTGAGCCACATCCCAAGCCCTTTTTATTTTTATTTTGTAACAGGGTCTCACTAAGTTGCTTAGGACCTCTCTAAGTTGCTGAGATTGCTTTGAAATTGTGATCTTCCTGCCTCCTGAGAGGCTGGGATTACAGGCATGTATCACCACTCTTGGAATATGGGTAATCTATATAGGAAAAGTGAAGCATCCTGGGAAGGTAGAAATTGAAATATCAAACTCTTCTTAATTGGATTGCATTGGTCCTGATGGAGGACATTTGATAGAATGTTCCCACCATCCCCAAAGCGTAACTAATCATTAGAGAAGGAAGAAATGGTCTGATAATCAAAGGATAGAGGTTCATGAGTGCACACTGGAGCTCAAAACATATCTGTTGTGCAACACATAGTCCATGTTGGGATAAGGTGATCAGTGTTCACATCCTCTGATCATAGTGATAGTTTCAGACAGTGGTGCATAATTGTACTAGAATAAAAATAATGTTTAAGATGACACTTTCTGAGCTATCTTTCAAAAAGAAAGATAACAAAGAAAAAATTCAATTCTTGGGAAAATTCCAGAAAAGCCATCTTTTTTTCCTTCTTTAGATACTGATGTGCAAAATAAAGTTAGTTTATTGTAGCTCTATACTGCAATCATCGGGGAAACACTAAAGTTTCTCAGTAAGACCATTATATAGACTGGAAGATAAAACTTGTATCATATAAGGCAGAGTGGAGAGATGGAGAGAAACTGAGTCTTTGATGACATGGACTGCTTTGTTGTTAAAGCCATGTTGAGTTAGTTTCTCTCTCACGTGTAATTATTGTTAATGAATTCAATAATTAAATTATTTTTAAGGATATATGCAGTATAATTCCACGTGTATATTAATGTAGGCATAGGAAGCTGACACTTAAAATGATTGATTTGAGTTCCTTCATCTTCTTGAATAGATATGCTCTCATGTTCCCTAACATGTCCCTTCTCCTCCTGTGTAATTTTGAAGAACTTCCTGAGATTATTATGCCCTTACATCTGATTTACTATTGTGTGAGATCTACTATGCTTCCTTCACATAGGATTCAAGGCAAAATTTGGTCAATAAGTGTTTGTTGAATAAAAATAATTTATTTTAAAGTAGATTTTTGTTTCTTTTTTTAAAGACCGGAAGAAATGACTTTATGTAATCTCTTCTTAAGTAACTGTAATTTGAAAATCTGTGAGACCATGGGAGAGGATTTCCGTTGAGTATCATGGAAATCATTAACAGTCTGGCTTGTCTCCATTTTTCAGTCAACATTCTCAAACCCTCCCCCATATATTTCCAGTATGTTCACATTTTCCCAGAATAGCTATGAAATCATGTAATTAGTCTCCAAATCAGCCATGCTGACATAGCCATTGGCATAAACTACAGAAGACTTGATCAATTTATTTCTAAGAAAGTATTCCAAAAGAGTCAAGTCTGTTTCAAACACTAGGGAGAGTCTAAGTTGTCCCCTAATACTATCCTTCTGTTACTAATATATGAAACGGCTACTGAAAACTGTCCCCACATGGACTCCAAGAATACTCACTTCTGTATGTAGTCAACATTATTGGCTCACATTTCTACACGTGTACCATGGTTTGCCCATTACCAGGCACAAAAGCCAGAGAGTGGGGGCTTCCAGCCTCAGAAAAAGTCCATAAAATAGCATATTTTAAGGTAAAAGTAGTCAATAATCAGGTGAGCAATATATGGAGGCAATGGTGAATTGACAACCAAGAAAATTTTAAAATCCAGGAAATGAAATTTTCTTTAGAGATTTAACCTATAAAATTCATATATATATATATATATATATATATATATATATATATATATATATATATGTCAGACATAGAAAAGATTACCCCAAATGACATAAAGATTCTCAAATAAAAGATATGATGAAAACCTAGTAGTTGTTAATGGTGTGGGTGTCTATATAAATGGAGTGAGTCAATTCAATTTTCATGTAAATAACTGTACCTATTTCATAGTAGCATCGGGATGATTAAATGGAACAATATTGTGAAGTATTTAATACAGCACCTGCTGCTTAATAGGAACTCAGTAAATGTTCACCATGATTAGAGAGAATGGAGCAGGAAGAGGCAAGTGCAAGAGTCTACAAGAAATGCTATCTGTTTGCCTTCTTTCCTGCAAAGTCCATGGTCTCCCAAAGGACTGTTCTAAGTTCTACACTTGTTTTAATTCCCTTCACCCTACAGAACTCCTATAAGGTAATGATATTGTTATCTACATTTTATAATATAAGAAACTGGCACCTAGAAGTTACTTAAGAGTAGCTCTATGATTACAGAGTTGGCAAGTGGGCAGACTACAGAGCTGGCAAAGGAGCAGATGTTGGAGCCATGATATCAGATAGCAGAGTCTGGGTCCTTAGGCCCAATCCTGTATTGTCAGTGTCTTGGAGTGTGAGCACCCTGAGCAGGCTTCCAGGTCCTGGTGGTTTCTAAGAGTTCTTGCTTTTTGATCAGAAGCTTTCTTATCATAGTTCTTGGTATGTGAAAACGTTTAATAAAATAAATTTGTATAATTGTAGATTTACAGGAAACCTCTATATTCTTTCATCTTTCCATCTATTTCAAAGCAAACATTTATTATTTTAGATGGGTGGGATTTTATTTTTCATAAATTTTTGTAAAATACTTTTTCTTTAGTATCAAGAAGGTCATATATATTTTCTTCTTTATTCTGTTAATATGATGAATTACATTGATCGACTTTCAAATTTTATAGAATTCTTGAATTTCTCTAAGAAAGTATTTTTGGCTCAATATATTGTTCTTTCTATATATTACTGGATTCTTTTTGTGTGAAAAACACAGGAATTGGTCTGTTCCACATAAATTATTGAGTTAATGAACATATAGTTGCTCATATACTACTTTATTAATTTTTAAATGTCTGTAAGCTCTATAGTGATATTCCTTCTGTCATTCTTGATTATTAAACTGTCAAGTAAGAAATCATGAAGGATCTGAGACTTTACTTGTAAAGTCTGTTACAGTTGTATAGATCCTGGCAAGACTTTGTCCTGGAATAAAAAATAAAAAAGCTGGCCCTTTTTAGATAGCTTGGTGTTCAATGTCAAGTACTGGGGAAAAAAACGTTTGTTAGAGAAATCATAGTAACCAAAGTAGACAAACAAACTTCTCAGAGATGATTACAATAACTTCATTAAGACATTTATCCACTAGCATCTTGGATTTTGCATCTTGATGTTGTCAATTTCTCTTGAAAGCTGTTTAGATTTTCTTGGTCCTGTGTATACCAAGTCATTTTGGATTTCAACCTGGACATTTTGAATTTTGTTATATTATGAGTTTCTGAGTCTTTTGAAAATCCTCTGGAAGTTGTGGATTTTGTTGTTCTTGTTGTTTTAGCAGACAGCTGACCTGATGTGACTGCCTATGGCAGTGTTCTTTAGAACGTTTGCAGATGTTTGGATCCACCTGCCAATGGCTGTATGTGCCATTGGGTGCCAATCTGGAACCTGGATGGGGCCTACACTGTAGTTCAATTCTAAAGCCTTCACTGTGTTGTTTTAATTCTGTCTTGAGCACGTACATCTCAGGAGTGTGCCCAAGAATGCATCACTTCATACAGAGGTCCACGTATTCAGAGAATCTCCTTCTTTGGTTCCCTTTCCTGTGATTTCCCCAGCCTCCAAGGTGTTATGGTTTGGATATGAGGTATATTTCAAAACTTCCTGTTAATGCAGGAATATTCAGAGGTGAAAAGATGAGACTGTGAGAGCTATACCTTAATCAGCCGATCCTAGTTTGTATGGCTGAGTGGGTGGTAACCTAGGTGGGTAGAGCATGGTAGGATGAGGTGGATCACTGGGGGAATGCCCTGGAAGGGTACATATTCCCTGTGGCTCCTGAGCCACTGCTTCCTGACCCACCTTGAACTGAGCATCTTTCCTCTGCTGGACCCTTTCCCCATGATGTGCTACTTCACCTTAGACTCAAAGCAATGGAGTTGGCCATCTATGGGCTGAGAACTCTGACACTGTGAGCCCCAAGTAAACTTCCTTCTCTAAGTTGCTCTTATCAGGTATTTGGGTCACAGTGACACAAAAACTAACTAAAACACCAAGATCCCTTATCTCAATCCCCTGGTTAGACTACTGTACTATCAGAGTTTTAGCCTCCTCACACTGTCTCACAATTCCTATAACTGGATTTTCTTTGGGGACATAGTAGCAAGAGAGAGAAAAGAAAAACCTGCCCCCATCCTTCCCTGTAAGGTTGGGAGTGGGCTGTTTCCTGGTCTTCTGACTGGAGATAAGATATGGGTTTTGGAAGTCAATATGACCACAACTATCACTGCATTCATGCTGGGTCTTGCTTTGAAACAAGGCTGGGATGGAGATAAATAAATAAATAAATAAATAAATAAATAAATAGACCAGAGAATTCTCTCTTGTTTTCTGGCATATTTCTACCCAGTCCTCTGATTCAGTGTTTCTCTTGGAGATTTTCCTTTCCACACTTGCTATACACTTCTAGAAATTGGACTATTATTAAGACTAAATTGAGAAAACTCAATGCTGTTTAGGTTATTCTTTGAGGTTTGGTTTAATTTCTGAATATGCTTGCTCTTACTTATTTTCAGAGTCCTCAGAGAGTTGCTTTTTGTATTGTTTGAGGGGTTTTAATTGTAATCAGTAGGAGAGTTAGGGTGTAGTGGGATACTCAATTTTAAATGGAATCAGAAAGTTCTTAATTATCTCTTAAATTGAGATGTCCCATTCCTGGGTGATCTGATAAATTCAATATGACATGATGATATCAGAAACCCTAATCCATTAGAGTTACTTATTCATTGATTTATTTATTTACTAAACACTTGAATGACAACAATGTTCCAAACTCTGCAAAATGTGTTGGATTACATGTAAATATAAGGCCCAATTTCTACCTAAACTTATTGTTTGGTACAGAAGACAGATAAATCGGTAATTGTAGTACAGAGTAAGTGCTCCAAAAAGTCTTGTTTTGTTTGACAAAGATCAAACAATGAGCTTTCTTTTGAAGGATCTTTGGAACAAATGTCTTCTAAATCTTCTTTTGTCTTATGGCTCCTCATTTTTCTCTGTGCATTTTTTCTTTAATTTAGTCCAAACAATTGGTTCCAGGACACCATTAAATGTTTATATTTCAGAAAGAAATTGCAAGGCATACACTTGAAGCAAAATTAAAAGTGAACTCTCACCTTACTGAGTTACTTTTGAAGGATGTAGAATCTAGATTCATCTTTTTCTTTTTTTTTTTTTTGCCACAATTACCCCCCCCCCTTTTTTCAGGGTAAATGTCCTATATTTATTGTTGAAATTCACATTTACAGGTTATCTATCAAAAATAAAAGTTTAGATGTTCAGTTTAAGAGTAGATAGAATTTTATTTCCCCACAGTAAGTCAGGGTGTCATTCAGTATTCATCTCATTTAAGGAGATAGGAATAATTGTTCCCTGATTTTATTTTATTTTATTTATTTTTTTACAGATGAGAAAACTGAGGCTTAGTCAGGTGAAGTAACTTTTCCAAGGTCTAGAAAGAAGTGGGCTGTGATTCAAACCCAGGTAATCGAGTTTCAGAAACCCACCACTCTTAACTCCAGTGTTGTTCTTTCCTGGAGAGAATGATAGAAACTGTTTTAGCCGGCCAGGCAGAGAAAACAGTGCAGAAATAGTGGTTTATGCCTGTTAAATCCAATCAAGTTTGGTCTAAATCTGCCTCCATACATATTTTAAGTTTGACCTAAATGTCCCTCATATATAGTGAACTGTCACTTCATTTGTAAGACTGTAACCTACTGTTGTAATGAAGTATCAGCCAATCACAAGTTGCCAGCTGTTCAAACCATATTCATATAAGACAAAAGTTGTATCCAGTTAAGCTACCTCTGTACCTCCCATTTTTTCCCCACTTTCTTGTCTCTGGCTATAAATATAATCTGCTCTGTGGTGGGATGGGGTGTTTTTAACCCACCGTTACCTTTTAGTCTTAGATCTCTTTCTCTCTCGTCTAAGGATTGATCCTTTGAATTACATACATCAAAAATACATTCTCCTTTGAACCTTTGAGTCAGTGCTAAGCTATAGTTGTGAGTTGTATAATACTTTGTATAATACTTTCTGTTTATCAGGTGCTAGATGCCTTGAGTTTCAGGTCTCTCCTGATGGGAAGCAAGCAGTTGGATGGGGACACAGTCTCATCTGAAACTCCACAGGAAGAACCTCATTCATGTGGCTGTCTGCAGGATTCAGTTCCTTTTGGAATGTTGGTCTGAGTGTTTCTGCTTTTTGCTGACTTTGGTCTCCACCTGTTCTTTGATATGCAGATCTTTCCAGAGGACGCCTGCTACCACAGCAGCTAATTACCCTAAGAGTGAGTGTGACAGAGCATACAAGGTGGAAGACACAGTCTTATCAGAAGTGATATGTCACCATTTTAGCCATATTCTATTTGTTAGAAGCAAGTCGATGAGTTGAGCCCACACATAAAAGAAGGCATTGCAAACTTTGCCTGGAACAGTGCATTTCTTATTTGTTTTAAATAGAGCTTCTTTGTCCTGAGCCATAGGTTGTAATAGCCTTTGGATGCTGGCTCTAAGAATGCGTCTTGAATTTCATAAATATTTATCTTTGCCTTTTAAATTTTGTTTATTTATCTTAGTCCTGAGCTAATTCTTTTCAATCATCTGGATTGAATCAAATTTGATTCCCCTTTTAATATAGATCCTACAAGAAGTCATGATATATATTTTTTAAAAGTAATTTTTAGTTGTCAATGGGCTTTTATTTTTATTTATTGATATGTTGAAATGCTGAGGATTGAACCCAGTGCCTCACACAGGCTAGGCAAGCACTCTACCACTGAGCCTCAGCTTCAGCCCCTGATATAAATTTTTATGTTAACAAAAATAAACATCTTTCTAAGAAAGTTCCATTGTCTTTCAAAAAGTAATATTATAGTTAAGATTTCATATTTGTATTTGACTAGGACTTGCCTTATCTGCCTCTTGTTTGGTTGTTGCCTTTATTTTTTAACTAATTTTGGAGGAGCTGAACATTTTTTCAGGGTAGGAAATCTTTTATCACTCAGAATCACTTTGGGCACAATTTTTTGAGCAGGTGGCATTCTTTCTGGGAGAACTTAATGAATTCAAATCATATAGTTATTTATGTGTTAATGCTTATTTAGAAAGTGCTCACCAAAATCATAGCAAGGACATTGCCATCATGAAAAATAAATATATTCTATTTCCATTTTGAAAGCTTCACCAGTAAGACTATCTTTAGTAGAAGAGAATTAGCAATCTTAACATTTCAGCATTGTATGAATTAGAATGAGAACAGTACTTATAGTCTTGTACTTATTAAATTTGTGCCCACTTCAGATTTTAATGAGTTAGGTGTATTTAACACCTTACGAATTGTATTACTTTAATTTTTTGTATGACATTTAAAAAATTCTTGGAAGTTCTCAGTTTAACAAGTCTAAATTTGGAGTGTCCTCTTTTATTTGTTCAGGCAATAACATAATTGTCCATATTATCTTCCCAGTGATACAGGCACACATGGTACTTATGTTGTGAGCCATGTGAGGTAAGGGAATGAACATTTTGCACTGAGGAATTGAAGAGTACAGAGATAAACTTTAAATATAAGAAAAGTGTGCACAGAAAATGCAGGAATACAAAAATGTATCTCACTTAAATCCTGGAATAGGTTGTATTTTTGTTATCCTTTATAGAAAATTTTCTTCTTTGAACCAAATATATTGAATATCTATATGCACCAGTACTAAGCTGAGTACAGTTGCTTCCTTTAGAGTTCATAGCACAATTTGAGAAAACAGAAGTAAATGCTAAAAAAGAGTGTCACATCCCTTTTACATCCTCTTTTATTTTCTCTATCCTCCAAGGCTCAGCTTACAGCACACTTTCTTCAGAAAGTCTTTAAAATAATTTTTCCCCACAGAATTCTTTTCTTCCTTTAATATTGTTATGCAGAGGTCCTGGGTATTGAGCAGCGGTTCTCAAACTTGAACAGACATCATAATCTGGTGTAGAAGGCTTGTTAAAACCTAGCTTCCTAGGTCACACTCTAGATCTGATTTGGTATATCTGAGTGAAATCCAAGTATTTGCATTTTTAACAAGTTCCCAGGTGATGTTGATGCTGCTGGTTAGGAGCACTTTGAGAACCTCTGTTATAGGAGCATAGAAAACCAGCCTGGGAGCCAGGTAGATCATAATTTATATTTCTGTTCCTCTATTTACAAGCTATATGACACTGATGGAGTCATTTTATCTCTCTAAATCTCAGTTTACTGATTGTTAAAAAAGGAAAAATAATTATCTCATAGGTTAGCTTGTTAAGATTAATCAAAATATGTTATGTAAATATTGTAAAATGCTGGATATCTTCAGTATCATTTTTGTGATTGAATGGAAAATACTGAAAAAGTTCAGTTGTTGTTAGAAAATAGCAGGTTAGGGGATAGAGATTTGTTGACTCATAGGCCAAAACCAAAAGAGAATAGCCAGCACATCCAAGACTGGCATGTGAGCAAGCTTCATGGAGAAATGGAACAGGTGTTTATCATACAGGGGTGTCAGTGTCTCACTTCTGTGTGATTATGACTTTCTCCTTAATAAGACGAATAATTATGTTGATATTAGCATTTGACACAGAACATCCCTCTTGGGCAGAGTTTCACTCCAACCTTCTTTAAGGATTAGTTCTTTCTAATATTCAGTGTACTTTGTCTTCCTTTAGACACTTGATCTTAGCCAAAAGGCCGAGAAGCGATTTGTCTTCCTTTAGAATACACAATAATATCTGGTTCAATTTGCTGTGGTTGTGCTTGGTATGGGATAAGTCAGGCAACTTTGTGCAGAGATAGCAGGGAGCTGCTCTCCTCACAACAGTGCAATGAGAATGGCAAGCTAAGACCTTTGCAAGGGACTGTCTTTTGAGGTCATTCATCCATCATTCTTGGATAGGCTTGGCTGAGTGGGTTCTGTCTCAGCATCTGTCTCCAGATCCAAGTGGCAGCAGCTTGGGGAGCTCTTTTCCATGGTTATGGTGAGAGTGCAGGACAACAAGCAGAAAAATTCAAGGCATATTGAGGCCTAGGCAAGAAATTATCATACTAAACTTTTACCTTGTTCTTTTAACCAAAGGAATTTTCATGAAATGGGAAAATGTGGTCTCCCTTTTTTGATGTCATTAATACAATCAATTTACCAAGATTTTTTTTTTAAAATACAAGGCTCTACAAGAAAACTATAGCATTTTCTGGATATTATATACTCAGAATTTTATACATATTGAAAAATCAAGTTTCAAACAAATGAAAAGGTATGCCATATTCTTAGATAAGAAGGCTTAATTATTAACAAGTTAAAATTAATTTATGCATTTTTTGCAATTCCAATTAGAATACCAACTTGGATTTTTTTGTGTGGAACTGATTCAATGACTTAAATTTCAACTTGAAGAAAAAAACCTTAGAAATAATCAGGTAATATATCTAAAGAATAGCGAGAGGCATTTCTTAGACATCAGAACATAGTTTGAAGCCACTGTAACCCAAGGAATATAGAACTGGTATTGAGAAGATACAGAGTTCATCCAAATAAATATCAGGAAACATGAAAATTTAACATGACAAGATTATTTCAATTCAGGGAGAAAAGATTTATTGAACGATTGGTGCTGATTCAACTATTTATCAAAAAATAAAATTGGACATTTGTGTCTCATGCATACAAAAATAAATTACTGTTAAAAGACTTAGATATAGGTTGGGGATATAGTTCAGTTGGTAGAGTGCTTGCCTCACATGTACAAGGCACTGCATTCAATCCCCAGCACCACAAAAAACAAACAAACTTAGATATAAAAATTAGGAAACAACATATATGTTCTAGGGGATAGAATACCTTAATAACAATAATAAAAAAGAGTTCTAGAAGCTATTTTAAAAAATTGACACATCTGAGCATATGAATACTAATAAATTTTATGGCAAAGAAACTATAAGCAATGTCTACAGATAATCATTAGGTTTGTAATAAACATTTATAAAGCAGACCTAGTAAGGGTTTGTAACTAAAATATACTAGAGCTCTTATAATTTGAAATAAAACCAAAACAACTCTGTAGAAAAATAAACACAAATGAATATGTGTTTCACAAAAGAGCAAATCCAAGTAGCCAATAAATATATTAAAACATGCTGTAATGCATTAGCAGTCATAAAAATGCAAACTAAATTAACATATTGCTTTACACATTCAAGAAAGGCAAATATTAAATTAGGAAATTTAAAAACTATAACAGCTATTGCAAGCGAGGATATAGGAACCAAGAATATGCTCATAACATGCTGGTAGAAGTGAATTGTCATGGTCCACTTCTTTGATAGTCCATATTTCTTCCTATTTATGGAACACTCTCACTGTCTTCTCAAAGTTCAAGCTCTCTGTTCATTCCTCTCCATTAGGTCTCCTTGTGTTTTACTAAGGTCAGTTGACAAAAATAAACTTAAATACATGTTTCTGGTTCCCAGCACAATCATATACAATGATTAAGAAACAATAAGCTTCCATTTGGAAAGGGACATCCAGCTGTCACTGGTCTATAGAAAATATCAAATTCTAATGGGCAGAAGTGGCAAGGACTCTCTGCAATGTTAAGCAGGTTGCTGCCAATCGAACAGGTTCTACTTATATTTCCTGCAAAATACCTCTTTGGGGCTCTGTTCTACAGCCTCTGATACTTTTCAGGGTGGATACAGAAGAAACTACTAGTTCATTATAATTCATAACAATGGGTAAGGTCAACTGTTCAGTTTTAACAGTTCTCTTACAGTTGGTATCAGTTTAGAAACCTGGGGATGGCTTTAGGGACTGAATCATGGACATCAATCCAGTGTGGGGGTAGGTGTTGGTGGTACATATATGGAATTAGAGTAGGGGGTGGGCCCAGAGGTGTGAGTTTATCTGCTGATTGCTTTATGTGTTTCATCTCTAACAAAATGTAACTTGTGTGTTGCATTTACCAGGCCCCTGCCCCGTGGGAACCAGATCCCATGCATCTCTTTTGAGCTGAAGTTGTGGGAAGAGCCAGAACCATAATGGGTGCTGTCAGTCTGGCTGGGATACAAAAACTTGAGCAGCTTTGTTGTTGTGGGCAAAGTGGTCAGCATGTCAGTGGCTGTCCCTTACTTTTGGGGAGGCTGAATTAGCCAGTGATGTTGGGAGATGCTGCCAACAGTTTGGATTGGTTTGGACACAGATGCGATAGTGTCCCATTTGGGGAATGCATAGGGAGGCTGGAGCAGATCTGTTACTATCCACTGCCACTCATTGAAAGGGTTGGGTCATAGGCATTTCCCATCCTTCTTTTGCATAATCATATTATAAAAATGGCTATAATAATAGAGCACATAATATTTAATATTTATAATGTATATTTAAATTTGTCCAGAATCTTACATTTTAATTGCATATTTTCATTTTGCTAATTTTAAGAGTTGCTTAGGTGGATAATAGGAAGGAAAACAGCTAGTCTGTGCTATAAGTGGAAAAGAAAAGGGTAAGGATCAGACCCTTTTTAGTGCTTGCACATGCCAAGAGTGGCATCAGATTGGATGAATATATTAACTTGGTAGTTCTTGGCTTTAGGTAGATATCAGAATCACCTGGGAAATATGTTTAAGATGCAGCCATTTAGGTTTTATTCTACTTTCCTGAGCCTGTGTATTCCTTTTAAACTTTCTGAGTGGTTTTAATATACATTCAAGTTTGAGAACAAATGCATTAACAAATTATCCCTGTGGTAGATGTTTTTTCCTGCTTTTCAGAAACCCAAAAGATCAAGGAGCTTAAAACAGTGATTTTTGCATTAATAGGTGGAGATTTAGAAACTTGAAGATATTAGTTGAAGTTAATATGACATTATTCTTGTGCATAGTCTGATAAGAACTAATGTTATTATAGGTATGCTTAGAAAAAAGCATTGAATATTAAACCACAAAGAAATAAAATTTCTCAGGGTTAGTTTGTCTCCTTTTATATTTTCAGACCTCTTTTTCATTAAGCTTTTCAAAATTAAGTAAACATAACTTCAAAAACAACAAGGAAAAACTTTTTCTCTCAACACTAATGTTTCTGGTGTATCCCCTGAGGTTCAGCATGGAGGTATTTATGCATTTTAAAAATATGTAAGTAATTTTGGGTTATCTTTCTCTAGCCACAGTCTCATTAGCTTCCCACTATATATGAAATAAAAAGTCAGATTTTCCACATGATCTAAAAGATACTTCATGATGTGGCCTTGCCTGCTTCTTTAATTTCTGCCATCTTCCTTGGCTATATGCCACCTTGCTGCTTTTGTGTTGAGCATCTTATAGTCATGCTTTCTCTGCCTGAAATAGGCTTCCCCAACTAAGTCTGGCTTTAAAGTCTTACCTCACTATATTTTATATGGTTTGTCCTATATGTCCATTTTTTTTCTTTATAGCATTGATCAAATTAGAAAGTATCTAATTTTTTAACTCTTTGCCATCTTCTCCACTTACAAGAAAACTCTGTGTGAATAAGGATTTTGTCTTATTCTTCTTTGTTTCCATAAAATCTAGAAGGGAACAATGCATGGCACACAATAGGGCATGTTACTTATCTGTTGAATTAATTTGCATACCTTATGAGGACACATGCACACACTTTAAGACATTTGCACCTATGGGGTCATGATATGTTTTCTTTAAAAATTGGGTTATGAAAATTTTCCAAGAAACACATATAGATCGATCTATATTTTTGTTTTGTTTTTATGAATTTGTTGATCTGGATATTTTAGATGTTTCTAGGTTTTCCATTTTTTTATCATGGCAATGAATATCCACATACTAGTATCTTTTGATTCTCTCTTGTAAAATTTTATTATTTCAGATACATGTGTATTTGAATGACATTTTATCAAAATAACTGTGTTATGTGATTGATATTGCTAGTAGGAGGAAGTTATTACTATTCATTAAAATGAATACCTGAGGATTTCCAAAGATCAGTAGAAAGATTATTATGGAGAAGACTTTGCTGCTCTTAATGTAGCTCCAAACTTATTGTAGGTGATATTATTATGTGTAAAATGTAAATTCTTTAATGAATTTCTTGAAAAAGAAAGAAGTACTTTTCTTATTATTGAGACTCTTGAAGTAAAACAAAGAATTGGTTAACATTTCAAGTGTAAAATTCAGTGGACCCCATGCCTGCTGACCCTTGAGGAATTTCAAAAGGCTGATATGTTATTGATTGCACTGGTTCTAATTAGTTCTAGGAAGTGGGCAGCCCTTGGGCCAGGGTAGGGGGTGCAGGGGCCAGGGCAAATCATGGTATGAGTCCCTTTCTCTGTTCTACCAACCTTGTCAATCTAGTGCTATCAGGTTGTGAGGAATACAGATAGCCTTGTTGATGAGTTTCTAAAAGGACTGTGGATGGTACAAGGAAGTGAGCAAGAGGCTGTTACTCTAGCTGAGCTCTGTACAGGAGGATAAAAATGCACTTTAATACACTCAATGTTCATGTAAGATTTAGGCCTGAACAGTGAATTCCACTTATAATGCACTAATAAAGATAATAATAATATTATTATTATTATAAGTATAATAGAAAGGCGATCAGTAGAGTATATCAATAGAGTAGAACAAGTGGATCAGGGGAAGGAGAAGGAGGAAAAAGTACCGGAAATGAGATTGATCAAATTATGTGCTTATATAAATATGTCATAATGCATTCCATTATTATATATAATTATAGTGCACCAATAAAAATAACATTAAAAAATATTTTTTAAAAATTTAGGTCTGATCAGTCAGCAGAATTAATTTCTGCTTTGCCCCATGGCTGTTGCCTTGATTTACATTTCAGTTTTACCTTTCAGTGAGAGGAGAGGAGAAGGTGAATGGCAGTAAGCCCAGGAAATTTATCTAATCCAAATAACCTAGATCAGTGTTTTTTCAAAGAGTTACTTTCCTCTGGACATCCTCCAGTTTATCAGTGTTTGTTTTAAATACATCAGTGTAAACCTAAGCAGGAATTCCCACTTGCTGTTCCCACCCCAGCCTATATTTTGGTATTTTGTCACCCTCTGGACAGCCACAAGTTACAATAGCCAATAACAATGACCAGCTCTTTTAAGACCTGGCAGGGCCTGCCTTTGCTTAGTGGTAATTCCAGGTTGATTTACAGAGCTTGATTTACAGAGCCAGCCCCAAGAAGAAAGAATGTCAAGAGAGAATCTTTGAGTATAGCATATACATTTATTTATCTATCTATCTATCTGTCTATCTATTTATTTATTTATTTATATTTTTAAAATATTTTTAAGTTGTTGATGGGCCTTTGTTTTTTATTTATTTATATGTGGTTCTGAGAATCAAACTCAGTACCTCACATATGCCAGGCAAACACTCTATCACTGAGCCACAACCCCTGCCCAGCATACGCATTTTAAATGTACAGTGAATCCTTTTCTTAAAGAAAAATTTATTTTTTAGTTGTTGTTGGATACAATACATTAATTAATTAATTAATTATGTGGTGCTGAGGATTGAATCCAGGGCCTCCCACATGCTAGGCAAGCACTCTACTGCTGAGCCACAACCACAGCCCCAGCACAGTGAATTCTTTTAATTATAACCAAATAAATATTTTCAGCCTTATCATTCTGATTAGCAAGTCCTCTTCACTTTGGAAGAAGAAGGGTATTGGCATCAAGTGGGTAGAGTGGCAAATGGATTCTTTCCTCTACATATTTAAATTAAGTTTTAAAACCGATTTTTCAAGTAGAAATATTAGTACTCAGTTTAAGCAACAAATGACTACAAATAGGGGATAGTTTGAATCCACCTTGATTCTAACTACTTTTTGTTTTTCTGTGCTGATTTATGTAATTTTGATGGTTCTTTGTTTGTTTTACTTTTTCTTTTCTTTTTTCTTTCTTTCTTTTTTTTTTTTTTAGTTAAATCTTGGGGGAAGGAAGTATATAGAGACAGGTAACATCCCTGGTGATAACGACATCAGGAGTGTTCTCATCTATCTGGGAAAATTCTGGTGCTAATAGCACCAGATTCCACTAGATGTCAAAACACCTTGGAAAGAAGATGAGGTTGGTGGCTGAGAGCCCCACTCCCAGTAAGGACAATGTCAAAATGATAGATGAAAACCACATTGGATTTTCCCCCTTCTTTCTTTTTAAATCCCGGTGCTTACTGTAAAAGAGTGTAACGGCAATGAGTATTGAATTTTGAGTAAAGAATGAAATGTGGGCAGGTTTCTCACCTGTATAAGACACTTTTTAGGAATGTTTGCCTTTGAATTCTGCTTGAGGTATCTCATTAGCAGTTTCTATATTGTCAGTAGACTGAATTGTATAACAACTTCAAAAATTCCACCTGGAAGACTCTTGGCTAATTTTTTTTTGTACTGGGAACATGCTATCTCTGAGCTTATCCCCAGCCCGTTTTTTTAAAAACGTCAATTAATAATTAATTTATTAGAGCATTATAATTTTACATAGTATTTGGGTTCATTTTAGCAAATTATACATGCAAGGAATTTTATTTCCCACTTTTTCTTTCCTTCTCCCTCCCACTTTTCTCCCTCCTGTACTCTATTGATCTATTTACTCCTTTATTTATTTTTGATTGTTATTTTCTACATTATATATAAAGGTGAGATTCCCTTTGATAAAAACACTCTCTCACACACACATACGGTACATTTATATATGTATATAACATGCATATAGCATGGGATACACGGTACATATATACCTAACATGATCTTGTTAAATTCATTTCACATTTCTCTTTCCTTTACCTCTCACTCTTTTACTTCTACTCCACTGATCTTCCGTATGTCTTTATTATATCTAATTCCTCATACCTTCTTTCCCTTATTTTTTTCTAGCTTCCACATATGAGAGAAAACATTCAACCCTTAATTTTCTGAGTCTGACTTATTTCATTTACCATGATTTTCTTCGTTTACTGACAAAAACTCCATTATTTCATTGTTTATGGCTGAGTAAAACTCCTCTGTGTATACATGACACATTTTCTTCATCCATTCATCTATTGATGGGAATTTGGGTTGATTCCATAATTTGCTATTAAGAATTGTGCAGCTATAAGCATTGAGCTGGCTGTATTTCTATAGTATGTAGAGTTTGGTTCTTTTGAATAAATGCTGAGGAATTGGATAGCTGGGCCATATGGTGGTTTCATTCCTATTTTTTTTTTTTTTTTGAAGAATCTCTATACAACTTTCCAAAGTGGTTGTACTAATTTGCAGTTTCACCAACAATGTACGAGTGTACTTTTTACTGCACATTTTTGCCAGCATTTATTAGTATTGATATTCTTGATCATTGCCATTCTGACTAGAGTGAGGTGAAATATCAGTGCAGTTTTCATTTGCATTTCCCTGATTGCTAGTAATGTTGCACATTGTTTTTTCTTATATTTCTTGGCCATTTTTGTTTCTTCTTTTGAAAAGTTTCTGTTTAATTCTTTTGCCCATTGATTGGGCTGTATATATATTTTTGGCACTGAGGGTTTTTTTTGTTCAGTTCTTTATTTATTTTGGGTATTAATTCTCTGTCAGAGGAGTAGCTGGCAAAGTGCTTTTTTTTTTAACCATTCTGTAGGCTCTCTCTTCATGCTCTTATTTCCTTCACTGTGCAGAAGTTTTTAAAATTTGATAATATCCTACTTATTAGTAGTTTTATTTCTTGAGTTTTAAGGGTCTTGTTGAGGAAGTCAGTGCCTGCATCTATATGATGGACCCATGTTTTCTTCGAGCAGTTGCAAAGTTTCTGATCTAATTCTAAGACTCTGATCCATTTTGATTTGATTTCTTTATAGGGTGAAAGATAGGGATCTAATTTAATTTTTCTACATATAGATATCCAGTTTTCCCAGGATCATTTGTTTAAAAGGCTATCTTTTCTCCAACATATATCTTTGATAACTTTGTCAAGTATCAGATGGCCTTAAGTATGTGAGCTTCTTTCTGAGTCATCTGTTTTATTCCATTGTTTTTCATGTCTAGTTTGATGCCAATACCATGCAGTTTTTGCTACTGTAGCTCTGTAGTATACTTTGAGATTGGATATTGTGATGCCTCTTGCATCACTTTTCTTATTCAGAATTTCTCCAGCTATTCTGGGTCACTTATTCTTCCAAATGAATTTAAGGACTATTATGATTTAGATATTAGGGGTTCCCCCAAATTTTATGTATGAGATAATGCAAGAAACTTTAGAGATGAATTGATTGGGTTATGAGAGCCTTAACCTAATCAATGAATTAATCCCTTGACAGGTGGTATCTTTAAGGCAAGAAGGGTGTGACTGGAGGGTGTCATTGGAGGCATGCCTTTGGGATTTATACTTTGTTTCTGGTGAGTGGAGTCTCTCTCTCTCTCTCTCTGTGCTTCCTAATGCTTTCCTCTCTCACACTCTCCCACCATGATGTTCTGCCTCATCTAGAGCTCAGAGCAATGGAGCTGACTGACTGTGTATATGGACCACTGAAACTGTAAGCACCAAATTAACTTCTACTTCTCTAATATTGCTATTATCAGGCCTTTTGTTCACAGCATTGAAAAAAGCCAACTAAAACAAGGATTGTTTTTTCTAGTCCTATGAAGAATGTCATTGGCATTTTAATGGGAATTGCATTGAATCTGTATATTGCTTTTGGTAGTATGATTATTTTTACAGTATTAATTCCACCTAGCCAATAACAAATCCCCAGCCCTTTTTAATTTTTATTTTGAGGCAGGATCTTGCTAAGATTTTGAGGCTGGCTTTGAACCTGCAATCCAACTGCCTCAGGTTCTGAAGTTGCTGAGATTGCAGATGTATCCCACTGCACCTTGTTTAGATGCTTGTCTATTTTATGTTGTATTCCAGAGACCTGGAAGAACCTGAATATTAAGAGATAGAAGGCCAGTTCTGCTAGTGGTGACCATAGGCTTTTGTTAATACTCTATTTGGGGAAATTACTATAATCTCATGAAGATTTTACTATATTTTAAAAAATGGTGCTTATTCAGTAAATGATATGGTAGCACTTTCCCTTGAACATAGGAAAAAAACTTTATAATATACAATTTTGCCCTCAACCTAAGAACATATTATTAATGTTAATGATTTCCAAGTCACTATTATTTTGCCTGATGCTGGTAGGGAAGGGTCCCTCTGGATGTGCCAAAACCTTACTTCCATCATTATAGATAATACTTCTAATAATCATTGAAAATTATTTTGTAAATGTAATTTTGTAAATTGAGTAATAATTAAAACTCTGGTGAATTATTTTATTTCATGTAGATTTCCATTTTATGGTATTGAGCATCTTTTTTTAAAGCCAGGTATACTTATTGAGTAGTTTCCACTTAGGAAATGAATAATCCTAATCCTTTCAACCTTAAAGGAGGGGAATAAAGAGGCAGCCATCACAGGAAACAGGAAAAGATTGAGTTATTCACCCTTCCTGTGGGTAACAAAGAGAGCTTAGAGACTACAGTCCAAGGTGAATTCATTTTTTCCAAAAAAGAGACTATTTCTTGTGTCTGATTGCAGACATCCCTTCAGAAATAATATGATGAGTAGAAATGAGTACAGTAGAGAGTACACAGTTACCTCCCCCAAAGAAGTAAAATTTACATCAAACACATATTTATGCTTAATTTTTGGTTCTACGTTCTATTTTAAAAACTCCAGAATGACTCTAAAATTTTGTTGGATTAATTTTTTAAAAAAATTTAGTTGTAGATAAACATAATACCTTTTATTTATTTTTTATGTGGTACTGAGGATTGAACCCAGTGCCTTGCACATGCTAGTCAAGTGCTCTATCACTGAGCTACAACAGTGAAAGAGAAAATATTGGAGAATGATATTGATCACATTATATTGTATGCATGTATGAATATGTAACAATAAATCCCACCATTATGTAGAACTATAATGCACCAATAAAAATATGGAAAAAATGGTCTTAGGCTATATATGCTATTTGGTAATTTTCTCTTGTTAACATGTTAATTGTTGTGGATAGTTTTCATGTTAGCTCCATAACATTCATATAAATGGATTTACCTTATTATAATATGTCCTCTTTTAGAATATTAAGCTTATATCTGTGGTTTACTGCTATACACAACACCACAATATACTTGATGGTTTCCTTAAGCTAAATTGTTAAAGTGAAATTATTGGGCCAAAAATTGTACACATTACTTTTTTGTACTTATTGCTAAATTAAAAATTATCTCCTTCACCATTGGTTTATGGAAGTGCCTCCTTTCTCCTGGATATCATTTAATCTTTTTAATATTTCACTTGTTTTGTGAATTGTCTATTCATGTCCTTTATATTTTTCTCTTTTGGATTATTCATCTCTTTAAAAATTAAAGAGCTTTTATATTAAGGATTTATCTGTGTATTGACTCCTAGTTAGTATTATATATATTGCTAATCTTTTCTCCAATATGCTATTGATATTTGAACTTCATGTTGTATTTTATCCAACTGGAAGTTTTATGTAGTAATATCTGTCAATATTTTTCTTCATTTCTTGCTTGAGAAATCATGCTTAGAAAATCCTTCTCCACAAAGGGATTTAACTAAAATTTCTTCTAGAATAGTCATAGTTTAATTTTTGAAAGTACATTATTAATCCATTTAAAATTCATGTGGTGTAAAGGTTCTGAGGGTTCTTTCTTTCTAATCCTCTTTCTTGTTTCTAATCTTTTTTGGGGCCAGGTATAATTATAGTTATTTTCTAATTTGTCTTTCTGTCCTTCCTTATTTTTTGATTAAAAATATTATTCATGTTACTCCTTTAAATACTCTAAAGATTTTCCATTGTTAAAAAAATATAAAAGCTAAAACCTCAGAGGACCCTAGCCATTCCTGTTTCTCTAAACATATTCCTCAATCTCTAGAGAAGCTTCCTACTCATGATGGACTGATACAATCCCTGTCTCCCCACCAGGCTTCTGTCCTTTGTGCATCAGAGATGCTGTTTTCTTCTGAAATACCCTGCCCAAATCCAAACCATTTTTTGAGGTATCTCTAAGAAGTCCTTTCTGGTGCACAGTGTTCACAAAGTCCCCCTGTCCCTCTGTCTTAAACTCCTATATCTCTTGAATATTTCATTTTTTAGTTGTATACTAACTTGTTACTTAACTTTCCATTCATATATTTAAAGTCATAAAGTTAAGGGTTACAGAGTTGGAAGAGACTCAAGATCTGTGCCATTCAATGTGATATCTGACATGGAAATGCTTCCACAATATTCTTGCAGAGTAGTCACTGTAATTTTGCTGGACCTCCATAATGGAAACTCACTATATCCGATGAATGCCCATGCCATTCCCAGCCATAATACCCTAAAATCTGCCTTCTTTTGTCTTTTACTCTTGTGGGGAGTTATAGAAAGGACAATAAATGTGTTTGGAAAATTCACCTTTAATCTTGACTCTATAACCAAATCATTTTGTGATCTTAGGCAAAAAGAAATTTGTTCTACTTCTGTTGGGCTTCTGTTTCCTCATTTACAAAATAGAAATAATAATACCTAACTCATAATATTACAGTATGAATAACATTGAGACTTAAATAAATTGGGACATCCATGAAATTCTCTGGCATAGATCATAGTATTAAGAGACTGTTAATAAATATTGGTTGAATTAGAATTTGCTATACCTTTGTGTTAACAGACAAAAGCAATTCCTACAGGTTAGAATTATAAGCAATTTGCTGAAGTCTTCTCCATCACATATTTCTACTTACTTGAGTTATTTTCTGATATAATAACTTCTTAAGTCATGATTTCCTGCTTCCCTGGTTACTCTCTTCTTAACATAATCTACTTTTTTTTTCCGGTTTCCATTTAAAGAAAGGGATTCTTACCTCCAGTAGGCACCCCCAAAGTCACCTCACCAGTATCCTGTCATTCCATACTTAATTTTGAAATTATAGCAGTTCTCAAGCTTGGAAAGCTTTTTAAGAGTATTAACTCTACATCCATCAATTCTGTTCTAAAAGATGTCTACAGGGCCAGGGAATGTGATTCGGCAGTAGAACACTTGCCTTGCTACATGCTCTGCAAAAAGGGAAAAGATCCCGAGTGAGGACTGAGCACTGAAAATTTTTAACATCTGATCAGGTGATTCTGATATGCATGGGTCTTTTCTTTTTTATTGATTTTTTTAAATACATGGCAGTGGAATGTATTACAATTCATATTACAAATATAGAGCACATTTTTCATATCTCTGGTTGTATATAAAGTATATTCACACCAATTTGTGTCTTCATACATGTACTTTGGATAAGGATGTTCATCACATTCCACCAACATTTCTACCTCCTGCCTCTTCCTTTCTCCTCTCCCACCCCTCTGCCCTATCTAGAGTTCTTCTATTCCTTCCTGCGTGGGTCTTTTCTTTAGGAACATTTTCACAATCTCCACTTGAAATGCTTAAAGCCAGAAGTGTTTCATACCATGATTCTTCTTCTCCTACCTCTTGGAAAATTTACATACACTATTATGAAACATCTTCAGTGGGTATGGATCTGCACCTTGCAGTTAAATACATAAATATTTTGGCAGTGAGATACATAAGTATTCAAATTAAGAGGAAACAGTAAAGTCTATAAATAGCCTCATTACTAGCTGAGACCAAGTTTGGCAGGCAAAAGAATTGGTCATGAAATTGAAGAAGAAAATCACAGTTTTTAGAACTTCTAACTAGTCGATAAGGGTGAGCTAGATCTAAGTGGCATCTTTTCAGTTTTCAGCCTGGTGTGCTCTCCAAACCTACCAGCTTACAAAATATATGCACCAAATAAGTGAATGATACAAACTTTCAATGTGGTATCTCCAGTGGAATTGGTTATTTCCTAAAGTTGGTTCTATTCTAACAAAGAGTGCCTCTGGATCTTAAAACTGGAAAAAAATTAATTTAAAAAACACTGAAGGATGATAATAAAAAAATCAGTTTGTTTTGTTATTATTTTCTTAATATTTCTATCCCAGAAATAAATACATATCAACTCACTGGAAAAAAAAAAGGAGATTTTTCTTTTATGAGAGTTAAGAGGAACAATAAAATGTTGACTTCCCTATAGTATTTTGTGCAAGGCATCATATCAATATCAGTAAAAATTGAGAAAAAGATACATGCACAGCTGGAAAAATGTAAAATTCACTAAAATCCACAATGAAGCATTCTTAGTAAGAATATACTTTCTCTAACTGTTGGATTTCTCTAATTGTTAAATCCAAGTTTAATTGATATTAAATAAGATTTACCAGGGTCTGCAGCATGCATAGCATTAGGCAATAAATAAATAATTAAATAAACAACTCAATCTCTAGTTTTGTTTAATTTCAAATATAAAGACTCAGAAATCAGAGTTGTGTATACACATTTAGTTGGTACAGAATAGTACACTTCCCGCAGTTTGTAAAAAGGAAGCACTTAAGAGACATTAAGGTAGTGAGGTTTACTGAGTGGTACTCTGAATCCTATTTACAAGGATTTGTGTGTGTGTGTGTGTGTGTGAGTGTGTGTGTATGTGTACATATTCATATGTATAAAAAAGATTAATTATAAAGAGCTGGCCCATGTGATCATGGAGACTGGCAACACTAAAATCTGCAGTATGTGGCAGTAGGCTTGAGACCCAGGAGAACTGGCAGTGCAGAAAATGTCCAAAGTGGTCTGCTGGAGAATTTCCTATTGCTCAGGGAGATAGGTCTTTTTGTTTTGTTCAGTCCATCAGCTGATTGAACGAGGCTCTCCACTGTTTTAAAGGATAATTTGCTTCACTCAAAGTTTACTGATTTAGATGTTAATACTCATCCAAAAATATCTTTCAAGTAGATATGTAAAATTAACTAACACAGACATTAATTCAAAACAACTTTCCCCCATCCTCAAAATTTAGGTTTAATTGTTTATATTTAGATTTTTTAAAAGTTTCAAATGTGTATTGCTCCTTTTCATATACACATTATACACATACCCATATAACATATTAACATATATAATATATATTATACAATATATAATGTATATATTTAATATATATTATAATATCATAATACATATATACATTATATTTAATATAATAAATTTAATATATTATAATACATAATATATTATACATACATATATATTATATATGTGTATATAATGTATATGCATATATAATGATACATAAACATGAATGCATCTTAAAAATATACATATAAAATTTATAGATATATCTTATATATATGTGTGTGTGTGTGTGTGTGTATACCTTAAAAAAGATATATATCTTTCTAAAGGAACACACATTTTTAAAAATTTTTAAAATTTGTTCTAATTAGTTATACATGACCGTCAAATGCATTTTGACATATTATACATAAACGAAGTTTAACTTTTCATTATTCTGGTTGTCCATGATGTAGGGTTACACAGGTCATGTAATCATATATGTACACAGGGTGATAATGTTCAATTCATTCTACTATCTTTTCTACCCTTGTGCCTCCTCTACTTCCTTCACTCCCCTCTGTCTAATTCAAAGTATCTCTGTTCTCCCCCCTCATTGTGAATTAGCATCCACAATATCAGAGAAAACATTCAGCCTTTGGTTCTTTGGAGTGGCTTATTTTGCTTAGCATAATTATCTCCAGTTCCATCCATTTACTGGCAAATGCCATGATTACATTCTTCTTTAAGGATGATTAATATTCCATGTGTATATATACCATATTTTCTTTATGCATTCATCAGTTGAAGGGTACCTAGATTGGTTCCATAGTTTAGCTATTGTGAACTGAGCTGCTATAAGCATTGATGTGCGTACATACATTTAAAAAGTTCCTAAGTGGGGCTGGGGTTGTGGCTCAGTGGTAGAGCACTTGCCTAGCACATGCAAGGCTCTGGGTTCCATCCTCAGCACCACGTAAAAATAAAATAAATGTATTGTGTCCAACTATAATTAAAAAAAAAGTTCCCAAGTAAGCACCACACTTGGAGTACCAAGTGGTCATTATTTTATATTCCTAGTTCAGATGGTGTTATGGTTGTATGTAAGGTGTCCCCCAAAAGCTCACGTGTGAGACAATGCAAGAAGGTTCAGAAGAGAAATGATTAAGAGTCTTTACCAATTGGTGACTTAGTCCTTTGATAGGGAGTAATTGAGTGGTCATTGAAGTGGTAGGGTGTGGCTGGAGGAAGTGGTTCATTGCAGGTGTGGCTATGGGGTGTATATTTTGTATCTGGAGCATGAAGTCCCTCTCTCTGCTCTCTGATCATGATGTGAGCTGCTTCCCTATGCCACTCTTTTCCACCATGATGTTCAGCCGCACCTTGAACCCCAAGAATTGGAGCTGGCCTTCTATGGACTAAGACCTCTGAAACCATGAGCCCTTAAACTTTTCCTCCTCTACACTTGTTCTGGTCGGGTCTTTGAATCACAGCTATAAAAAAATCTGACTAAAACAGAGGAAAAGAATACAGAGAAAAAATGGGGAAGAGGAATCTTTCCTGTCTAAAAAGCCTTTGGGGAAACAGGAAAGAACTTAGTTAACTAAGACTTTGAAAGACTAGAGGGAGACCCTGAGGTAAGGAAAACATCCTTTGGACTGGACAGCAAAGAAAGTGGAAAGGAAGATCAAGGAGAGCTTCCAAGCTGTGTCCCCGAGGAGATCCCCACTCGCCACCCCTTGTCCATTCACCCTGTGGGGAGAAAGACTCCAAAAGAAATGTGGGGAAACTGTGGAGTTACACAAATCATTCCTGTGGAAGATGTGGAGATTTAGCAAGGAAATTAATCTGGCTAGTGTAAGATGTGCCTGATAATTCTCTTTTTTAACAGTATTGATTTGTTTTGTGCTTACTCTGTGCCAAATGCTTTACATATTTTCTTATTTCATCCTCACACGAACCCTATGAGCCATGGGGTTGATATCTTCACTATGTTTATTTTATAGCTGATGCTCACTGGCATGAGAGGATTTGCTCCCATTCCAGTTAGTAGGGGACCAGAACTAAAATTTTTGTGGATGGAGTAAATTGACATCTGTAACAGTTGGAGCAGTGCCTAAAATTTAGCAAATATTCTATAAATATTAGCAATTATTTTTATGATTCCTTGATGTGAGATTTTAGAAGATCCCCTCCCAATTCTTTCTCTTCTATCCATAGACCTAGAATTTTCTTTCTGCCCCTATCCCCAAAGGAGCCAACAGACACTGTGACTGTGGTCACTCCTCCAGCCAAGTCAAAGGAATTCAGGTGGGAAAAAACCACATTCACCAAAATTTGTAAGAAACAAGAAGAGAGGAAAAGCACCTTTTCAAAATTATGGAAACAGGAAGTGGTGACTCCAATAGAGTGAAGGGATAAATGAGGGTGTTTTCCTAGGAATTTCTGGAGAGAAGGAAGAAAGCACAGAAAGGCAGAGGCCCCAGGCTGGTGGGGAAGCTTCTCCTCAAACTAGTGCAACAGAAGGAAAGAAGGAGTGCATTGGAGACCCAGGAAGCACTCCAAACTCCCTGTGATGGGTGATTTTCACCTGAACCATTGAATAAAAAACTATTCAATCCATCCTTGGGGTCTAGTGTATAGATATTCATTTGAGCACCTTATTTGATAATATGAAGTCACTGCAGCAGAGGAGATGATCACGGGCAAACTACTGAGCATCCAGGGCAGACACCTGAAATTGACAGTAGGCGAGAACAGTAGGAATTTTCACTATGCTTCTCTCTTACCCCTCAACAGCAGAGTGTGTTTGTATGAATTAGTGAATTCTACTTTTTAGCTTAAGCCAGTTTTACTTGAGTTTCTGACACTTGTAACTAGGAAGATTCCTGACCCATCAGTCCAAATAATTGGGAGGAAACAAAATCTTTTTTTTTTCTATTAAATAAAAGAAGAAATTTGAGAAGAAACCAAAGAACTGGAGAAGTAGAATTCATTATCCTGATTTTAGAGGGCAAAAGCCCAGGTGATATGTACTAGGTTATGTAATTAAAATAAGAAGATAAATCTTGATTTTGAGTTATGAAAGTTAGTTAGTATTTACACAACTCTTGAATTCAAACTGAGGGTGAAAATTTCTTTTGTTTTTCCTCAAGGACAACTGCCTCTAGCTAGAGAACATGCAAATTATATTGACTTTAGGCATCCTGGGATCAGGGCAATTATTTTTTATTGTATCATATGAACTTGGCATTTGGATTTTAATGCTTCAGTCTACTTAGTTGGTTCATGGGCATCCTTGCTGGCCAGATGGCTGTGCCCTCAGCATGCTAGGCAACAGGACCTGACAAATCCTTCAGGTGGTATAGTTAATCTGCTGGCTTTTCCACTCTGTGCGAACACAGATCACTATGTGCCTGAGAAAGTTCATTTTAAAGAATATGCCTATGAGGCTGTATTTTTTCCCTTGGATCTTGTACAGATGGCTTAAAAGTAAAAAAAAAAAAATGTTGTAGTTAAGATATTACTGCAGAGAAAAAAATTATAAATTGTCTTTTGAGATTTTTTCTATAGAGAGATGTATTATGTATTTTAATATAAAAGTAGAATACATTTAATATGTAAAATAGTATCCAAAAATAATGTGGCAAAAAAGTGAGTCATATATTAAACTTCCAAAGATGGTTGTCAATTTTCTCATGTCTAAGATGTCACTGATTTTTTTACATTGTAGTAGAATTTAGATTTATATTCAGAGAAAAAATACCAGTTTTAGGTATACAACTTAATAAGTCTGATAAAGGTCTGATAAATCTCAAAGCAATTATAGGTTTTTATCATTACCTCTTTTTTCTTGAGTGGAATCATATAGTATGCACTCTTGTGTGTGTGTGTGTGTGTGTGTGTGTGTGTGTTCTGTTATGTTTAACATAAAGTTGAACAAATAATGTGGTGGGCATCAGGAGTTCATACTTGCTTATTGCTGAGTAGTATTCCATTGTATTAATATAACAATATGTTTATTCATCTCCTGATGAACATTTGGCTTGTTTTATAATTTTGGTTATTATGTGTATTGTTTTGCTATACATTCTTGCAAATGTCTTTTTTTAATAGATATATACTTTCATTTCATTTGGGTAATTACCTAGGGGAGGAATTGCTGTGTCATAGCATAAGTATTTAGCTTTATGTGAAACTTTCTGTTTTCTTCAATGATTATGAACTATTCTGTACCTCTAGCAGCAATATCTGAAAGTTTCAGTATATCTTGTCAGTAATTATTTTTAATATTTTTATTTTTTATTTAATTAGCACATAAAACTGGTATGCATTAATGAAATACAGTGTGGTAGTTCATTACATGTGTGTAATGTGTAATGATCACTCAGGATAATTACCATTTCTATTGCCTTATCATTTCTTGTTTGGAGCATGTGATGCCTTCAAATCGTCTCTTCTAGCTCTTCATAAAATCTGTAACAAGTTGTTATAAACTGTGTCACCCTATGTGCTATAGAACACTAGATAGTTCTGCCTATCTAACTGTATTCTGGTATCTATTTTATAACCTTCCTCCATCTTCCTTCCTCCTTCATTCCCTAGCCTCTGGTAATCATTTATCTATTCTCTTCTTTGAGATCAACTTGTTTAACTTGCTCATATGAGTGAGAACATGCAGCATTTATCTTTCTGTGTCTGGTTTATTTCACTTAACAGTATATCTCCCTCAATTTCCAACAATTTTGCCACAAATGGTAAGGATTTCTTTTTATGGCGAATAATATTCCATTGCGCTTATAAGCCACATATTCTTTATTGGTTCATCTGTCAATGGATACCTAGGTTGATTCCATATCTTAGCTGCTGTGAATATTGCTACAATAAGTAAGGGATTGCAGGTTAGCTTGGGTAGCTGATTTCATTTTCTTCGGATATGTATCCACAAGTGGGATTGCCTGATCATATGATAAATCTATATTTAGTTTTGTGAGAAACTTCCATGCCATTTTTCATAATGGCTATACTAATTGACATTACCACCAATTGTGTATTAAGAAGTCCCCTTTCTCTACATCCTCACCAGCAGTGACTATTTTTTTTTTCTTTTTGATAATATCCATTCTAACTGACGTGAGATGATAAGTTACTGTGGTTTTTATTTTCATCATGATGATTAGTAATGCAGGATATTTTTTTCATTTGTTAGTTATTTTTATATCTTCTTTTGAGAAAAGTCTATTCAGATCATTTGCCCATATTTATCAGATTGTTTTTTTGTTTTTGAGTTCCTTGTATTCTAAATTCATAAATAGTTTGTGGATATTTTCTCCCTTCCTGTACATTGTCTTTTCCCTTGGTTGTTTTCTTTGCTTGGCAGAAGCTCCTTAGTTTGATATAATTCCAGTTGTCTGTTTTGGCTTTTGGTGTCTGTGCTTTTGGTGACTTATCAAAATAATAATGATGATAATAATAATAATAATAATAATAATAATAATAATAATAATAATAATTTCCTACATCAAGGTCCTGAGGTGTTTCTCCTATATTTTCTTCTGGTAGTTTCATAATTTCAGGTCTTAAATTTAGGTCTTTAATCCATTTTGAGTTGATTTTTTGTATATGGTGAAAAATAGGAGTCTAGTTTCATTCTTATGTTTATTGATTTCCAATTTTTCCTGAGCCATTTATTCAAGAGGCTGTACTTTCTTCAATATATGTTTTTAGTGGCTTTGTTGGAGTTGGTTTGATGTGTGGATTTATTTCTGTATTATATTTATTGATTTGGTATGTTGAATCATCCTTGCACCTCTGGAATAAATTCCACTTGATCATGATATTTCTAAAAAGTCTGTAATTGGAGCCTGAGGTTGTGGTTCAGTGGTAGAGCACTTGCCTCACATGTATGAGGCACTGGGTTTGATCCTCAGAACTACCTAAAAATAAATAAATAAAATAAAGGTATTGTGTCCATCTACAACTAAAAGTATAAAAATCTGTGACTAGATTAAGTTTTCTAATATTTTTGGGAGCATTTTTGCATCTAGGTTCAACTGGGGTATTTGTTTGGAGTCTTTCTTTTTAGTTGTGTCCTGTCTGGTTTGGATATCAGGAGAATGCTGGCCTTATAGAATGAGTTTGTGAGAGTTTCAGCTCTTAATTTTTTGGAATAGTTTGAAAAGAATTAATGTAGCTTTTCTTTAAAAGGTTGGTAGAATTCAGCAGTAAAGACATCTGGACCTAAGCTTGTTTTTCTTTAGAGAATTTTTACTGCTGAATCACTCTTTATTAGTGTGTTCTAGGTTTCCAATGTCCTTGTGTACATACACACCTATTTAGCCAATTCCTTATATTTAATTACCTCTGTTGAAATATTTACTCTGGTATCTGTTTTCCTGGTTATATCCTAATGTACAATAATAGGAATGATTTCAAGAAACAGACCCTAAAATGTGGGATTTTGGAATTGGTTCAGTTATGCTCTTAGCTTTAAATGTACTGCTAAACTCCTTGTCAGCAAAAATTGAGTTATTAATAATCTATGACATGCATTAATATCATGATCGATTAAATGATTTCTTATGGTTGATTGCGAATAAGTGTTTATTGAAGAAAATGTCTTGAAAATCAGGTAGTATATGCATCTTATAGTAGTCCTCACTTATCATCAGGAGGTATATACCAAGATCCCTTGTGGATGCCTGAAATCAAAGGTACTACTAAACCCTATATATACCACATTTTTTCCTACAAATACATATTTATGATAAAGTTTAATTGATAAATTAGGAACATAAGAGATTAATAATGAATAATGAAATAGTATAATTATAACAACATACTATAAAAAATTTGCCAGCATTATTCCCCATGCTTTAGGGTCATTATTAAGTAAAATAAGAGTTACTTAACAAGGCACTGAGATACTGAGACAGTCAACCTGATGATCAAATTGGCTACTAAATGACTAATAGGTGGTAGGGTATACAGTATGGATATGCGGGGCAAAGGGACAATTCATGTCCCAGGCAGGACAAAGTGCGATGGCTTGGGATTTCATATGCGACTTAGAACAGCACATAATTTGAAACTTAAGAATTGTTTATTTCTGGTATTTTCCAGTTCACAATTTCAACTGCAGTTGACCTTGGGAAAATGTAATCATGGAGAGTGAAACTGCAGATGGGTGAGTGTTGGAGAACTACTGTAATTAAAACCCCAAATCTAGAAGTTAGCATTACTGACTTTAACTGCACTGGAGAGTTTGCAGAGAGAAAATGGTAAGTTCAGCTTCTTAAATTCTCAATAAAAGACACTGCCAGCAAACCAGAGTCTCTGCAGCAGCCACAAAAGAATTTCTTATCTTTTTGTAGCCACTGAGCTGACTTTGCAGGTCAGTCCAGAATTTGATTGTGTAGTTTACAGAATTACAACTCAGATTTAAAGATTTGCCACTCTGTTACTTGAAAGTTAAGATATTTGTTGGGAAGGAATGAGACTTGAAATAGGGTATCTGGGTAGACTCAGACAAAGCTCAAATTATTAACCCTTCAGTTTTTCTGAGCCTCCCTTGAAACAGAATGAGCTTCTCCTAATGTATTTGAGCAGACTGGCCTTCCCTTCCTGGAAGTCTGAGTAATAATCCTGCCTGAGGCAGCAGCCTTACAAGGGAATGCCTGGTCTTGTTAAGATCCACCAGCACCACCTTTCCTGGCCTATAGCTGCATAACTTAAGTCAGATATTGTACAAGATATAATTCAGGGATATAACTTATACTTGAAACAATTGCAAAATTTTGCTAATATATATTGTTATGGTTTGAACATGAGATGTCCCCTGAAAGCTATGAATAGATTATGAAAGCTGTAACCTAATTAATGGATTAATCCACTTGATGGATTAAAATTAGCAAGGACTATTTTAATGGGTGATAAATGTAGGCAGGTAGGGTATGACTGGAGGAAGTGGGTCACTGGGAGCCTGTCTTGGGAATAATATATTTTGCCCCTGGTTCATCTCTCTCTCTCTCTCTCTCTCTCCCATCCTTTTGTGATGAGCTGAGCAGCTCTCCTCTGCAATGCCTTCCACTTTGATGTTCTGCCTCACCTTAAGCCCAGAGCAATGGAGCAGGCTGACCATGGATTGAACCTCTGAAATCGTGAACATAAACTTTTCCTGCTTAAAGTTGTTCTTACAAGGTGTTTTGGTCACTGTGACACAGAACTGACTAACATATATATGTTTGCAGAAACCTGGTGAATTTTTGTGGGAATAATTTTTTTTTTTGGTTTTTAGATTAAAGTAGATGAAATATAACATTGAATTAGGTTCAATTTATTGATATTACTTCATTGCTATCTAGAAGTGGCTGTAACTGTTTGCTTGCTTAAAACATGGGCTCTGTGGCAGTCTACATTCAATAAGGTTCGAGGTGTTTGAACTTCTGGACATAATATTGAGGAAGGAATTAAAACGTTTAGGGAGGTAGGAACATTCATATTTCCTCATGCCCTCCACCTTACTAGAGAAGACTCAGAGATAACTTTCTTCATGAAGGCTTGAGAAATATGTTAGTGAGAGGGGTTCCAGCATCTATAAAAGTAACTGTGGTGATCTGGTTTTTGGAGATGAGAGATGCTGGTGGTAGAGTCTTCCACTGAAATAGTGAGGATATTGGCATCCCAGAAAGGCAGAGTACAGGTAGTAGCACTTACCTACCAGAGATAAGGTAGCACAGTTGCTATAAATGGCAGCAGGAATGAAGTAGAATCAGAATGCTTGACTTATTTTACACAGGAAGACACTGAGGCCCTCCAAATTTAAATTGATTGGAAAAGTAGAACTGGAACTCATATCTCTCACCTTCCAGTCTGAAACTTCTCTTCATTTGTCCTTGACCTTATTTAAGCCAAAACCCATTTTATTGTTCTGGTCTGTTCTTCAATTCTGAAGTCCACTTTGACTTTATTAATATGTTAATATTGACTTTGTTCATACGAATTGCACTTTGACATGTTAATATTGATGCATAGGGCTTATGGATAGAAAACAATGAGAAAATTCTGTAATGTACAAGAACACAAATTGTGATCAATTACAGTCATAGTACATTTATGCTCTTTTTAAGTTACAAAGGCAAAATCAAGTAATTGCAAAGCCTAAAATGTTTATTATCTGGCCCTATATAGACTAAGTTTGCCTATCCTTGTTTTAAAAATTAAAAGCATTATAGGTAAAGCTTAAGTTCCTTGTGATCACCCCTCTTTTTGTCAATATAAATTCTGTGAGATTATATTTTAAGGTTTGTAGATTACTTATGGATTTTAATAACCTATCATTTCTCTGGTTGCCATAGAAGATGGACAGATTTCCTGGAAGACAAGAATGTGGAATACTTGGTCTCCTTTTTCAAAGGTGTACTTTAAAGAATTTAGTTACTATAGAGAACTTTTACAGTTTACTGTAAAGTGACTTCCTAGTATTCATTAAGATGTAATTTTACATTTTCAATTGCTAACATTAACTATATTAAAAACTCTTCCCTCATTAATTTTTAAGGCCTATTAATTTGTCAAATTTAAAAGTAACATGCAATTGATGAAAACATACATATGCAATAGGTATTTGAAAAAAATTCTCAATGAGAATAATAACCAGGGATTTGCAAATGAAAACTACAAGGAGATGTTTTCTCACACGTGTTACAATGGCTGTTATCCCTAAACCCCAAAGAGGACAAGTGTTGGGGAGGATGTGGAGAAACTAGAACCTTTGCGTACTGTTCATAGGAATGCAAAATGGTGTAGGGTAGGTGTTATGAAATATAGTATGGCGGTCCTTATTTTTTTCTTTACTATTGATGTCTTATTCTTTTTTACAAATTTTCTTATTTATAATTATACATGATAGTAGAATGTATTTTGACATATTATACATACATAGAGTATAACTTTCTATTTTTGTGTTGTATATGTTGTGGAGTTACACTGGTTGTGTATTCATACAGGAACATAGGAAAGTTATGTCTGATTCATTCTACTGTCTTTGGAGGTTTCTTCTGTTAGTCAACTTTTGCATCACTATGACCAAAATACCTGACAAGAACAACGTAAAGGAGGAAAAGTTTATGGTTAGCTGACTTCATTGCTCTGGGCTCAAGGTGAGGCAAAATATCTTGGCCAAAGGCATGGGAGAGGAAAGCAGTTCAGGATATGATGACCAGGAAGGAGAGAGAGAGAGAGAGAGAGAGAGAGAGAGAGAGAGAGAGAGCGAGCGCACTTGAGCAAGGCACCATGACAGAATATAAACCCCAAAGACACACCCCCTGTGACCTTCTTCTTTCAACCACACCTTGCCTGCCTACAGTTACCACTCAGTTAATTCATTCAAGTGGATTAATTCAGTGATTAGGTTACAGCTATCATAACATAATTATTTCACATCTGAATATTCTTGCATGGTCTCACATATGAGCTTTTGGGGATATCTCATATCCAAATCATAACATTCCTCAGAAAATTAAAATAGAATGGCTATCTATATGCTCCAGCAATCAAATGTCTGGGTATTTACCCCAAATTGAAATCAGGACTTCAAAGAGATATTAGCACTTCTATGTTTATTACATCATTATTCATAATAGCTGAGATTTTAGAAACAAATGCCTATTGAAGGATGATGGATAAATAAAATGTGGTATATGCATACAATGGAATATTATTCAGCCTTAAAAAGGAAATTCTGTAATATGTGAAGATGTGGGTGAACATAGAGGACATCATGATAAGTAAAATAAGCCAGACACAGGAAGACAAATGCTGCATGATTGCACTTAGATGAGGCAACTAAAATAATCAAATTTGTAGAATTTAAGAATAGAATAGTGATTACCTAGGGCCGGGGAGAGAGAAAATGGGGAATTACTAAACAACAAAATATACCTTCAGTCAAACAAAGTGAATAAACTCTAGAGATCTGGTGTACAACATTGTATCTATAATCAACAACCATTTATTGCACACTTAAAGTTTTATCAAGAGTTATTAGGTTTTCCTATCATAATAATAATAATAAAAATACACATTTACTATATAAAACTGGAAAAAAGATATCAAGAAATATAAAGATGAAAAAATTATAACTATTGATCCATCACTTAAAGAAAATCATTTTTAGAATTGTGGTTTCTTTTTCAGCATCAATTTTAATTAAAATGTTTAATTTTAATTTAAAAAGTTTAAATAAATAAAAATTCATTCATCTTTTATGATTGTTTCTAAATTATCCTCAAATGTACTATTTAGTCAATAGATAACTAGTTATCATCTCCCCCTTTTTTTCTTGTGAAATGTAAAGTTGTATATATTTTCTGAAAACCAAGAAGCACGCTTATGTTTTGGACAGGTTGTTACTTCCTAAATTATTGAAGTCATACTGAAGGTACAGTTGTTCTGAGATGATTGATTTTTTTCATTATCCCACAGGCCTGCATATTTTTCTAGGTTGCTCCTTTCCCACTATTCATATTTTCAAAATCTTTCATGGGAACAGAAACATAAAAAAAAATTCATAGCATGATTTTCCATTTTGGTGCCTTAGTCACCTGCCTTTGTCTTCCTTGTGGAACTTTGCCACAGTTACATTTGTCCACAAGATAGGGCATTTCATGTTGGAATGCTTTGCAATGAATGTAATACCTGAAAATGTGTCAGGCTTCAGATCTATTTCAAAAGCCTCTTTTCCAGTAATTGAACAAATATGTTGACTGAATAATGATTTGATTCTTATTTAAGCCTTATTTTATACAAAATAAGATTATGTTTACATTTTTAAAGAGGCTTTCATTGGCTACTGTATTAGTTTGCTATTGCTACTATAACAAATGACTCAAATTTAGAAGCTTCAAACAATGCAAATCCATTATCATGCAGTTATGGATGTCACAAGTCTTAAATGGTTCCCCTAGGGTAAAATCAAGATGTTGGCAAGGCTCAGCTACTTTCTGGAGGCCCTAGGGGAGCATCTGTTTTCTTGCCTTTTTCAGTTTCTAGGGATCTCTCATAGACCTCTTCTGTTTTCAAAGCCAAAGATGACCGTTCAAGTTTTTTTTTGCCTCATATCTCTGACCTTCACATTTCTGCCTCCCTCTTCCACATATAAGATCTCTATGATTATATTGGGTCCACCCTGGATAAAATTCAGGATGATCTCCCCTGTCAAGGTCCTTAAGTTAATCACAATCTTAAAATCCTTCTTGGTTGTAAGACAATATATTAATAAATTCTGGGGATTAGTACACAGATATCATTGGGTTTATAGGGTGCATTACTTTGCCTACTACAAATGCTTTCAAAGAGGGGATGGTATCTGAAACAGGACAGAACATATTTTCTAGGGTCAAATTTTAAGGTTCCCAGAGATTTCCTGGGGGTGTTTGCAGACAGTCCTCCGTGTTCAATAGCTAGGGTAATAGAAATAGGAGACCTGGGTAATGTAGGAAGTCAGGTATACCAGTAGTAGGTTAATTCTTTTCAGAGGCACAAAAGGAGATATTGCACATTCAGCAGAGCTTACAAACCTAGAGAAGGATCAAATTAGGAGTTTGGGATCTGCATCATGAGAAAACTTTATGAAAAAAAAAAACAGGAAACAAATGACAACATGATGATTATCATCAAATTGTCAAAGGACTGTTACATAAAACAAGGAGGGAAAATAAACTTGATTATTAAATATGTAGTGATATTAATAGCTAAGGAAAAGGACATATAAATTAGTATTACTATGACATCTTTTTTTTTGGTTACAACAGATTTTTAAATATATTTTAACAGAGTTGGTGCCCTCATAATTATGGAATGAGAAAAAATAAAGCAAATGCTTGCTTCTTGAAGTCCAATTTTGCCCTTGTTTTTTATTTTTAAATGATTCATATAATCACTAGTACAGTAACAGAAGTAGGAAATTGATATTTTTTTTAGTTTCTATTTATGTTGGACATCACACAGGGACTTACAAAAAATCTATATTTACTATTGTAATTGTTTTTTAAATTTTTCATAATTTTTTAATTTTTTATTTGTTTAATTAGTTATACATGACTACAGAATGCATTTCGACATATTGTACACAAATGGAGCATAACTTCTCATTCCACTGGCTGTACATGGTGTAGAGCCACACCAGTAGTGTAATCATATATGTATATAGGGTAATAATGTCTGTCTCATTCTACCATCCTTCCCATCCCCACAGCCCCATCCATCCCCACAACTCCTCCCCTCCCCTGACTCCCCTCTACACAACCAAAGTTTCTTCCTTTTTCCCTACCCCCTGGCCCCACTATGGATTAGCATCTGCTTATCACAAAAAAAAAATTCAGCTTTTGGCTCTTTGGTATTGGCTTATTTCATTTAGCATGATTTTCTCCAGTTCCATCCATTTACCTATAAATGCCATAATTTTATTCCTCTTTAAGGTTGAGTAGTATTTCATTGTATATATGTATCACATTTTCTTTGTTAATTCATCTGTTGAAGGGCATCTAGGTTTATTCCATAGTTTAGCTGTTGTGAATTGATCTGCTATAAACATTGATGTGGCTTCATCCCTGTAGTAAGCCAATATTAATTCCTTTGGGTATAGACCAAGATGTGGGAGAGCTGGGTCAAATGGTGGTTCCATTACAAGTTTTCTGAGGTATCTCCATACTGCTTTCCATAGTGCTTGCACCAATTTGCAATCCCACCAGCAATGTATGAGTGTACCTTTGTCCCCACATCCTTGCCAACACTTATTGTTGCTTGAATTTTTGATAATTGCCATTCTGACTGTCGTGAGATGAAATCTTAGAGTAGTTTTGATTTGGATTTCTCCAACTGATAGAGATGATGAACACTTTTTCGTATGTTTGTTGATCAATTGTATTATTTCTTCTGTGAAGTGTTTGTTCAGTTCCTTAGACCATTTATTAGGCACAGGGTCTCTGTTATAGTGTCTATGTCTTTGATTCACTTTTTAAAAATTAAATTATTTATTTATTCTAATTTGTTATATATGATGGCAGAATGCAATTCGTTTCATATTACACATATAGAGCACAATTTTTCAAGTCACTGATTGTACACAAAGTATTTTCACACCATGCACTTAGGGTAATGATGTCTAACTCATTTCATCATCATCCCCACCCCTTTGCCCTCTCTCTTCTTCTCCTTCCCCTTTGCCCTATCTAAAGTTCCTCCATTCCTCTCATGCTCCCCCTCCATCGCCATTATGAGTCAACATCCTCATATTAAAGAAAACATTCGGTCCTTGGTTTTTTGGGACAGGCTTACTTCACTTAGCATTATATTCTCCAACTCTATCCATTTACTGACAATGCCATGATATTATTCTCTTTTAATGCTGAGTAATGTTCCATTGTGTATAAATACCAAAGTTTCCCTATCCATTCATTTACTGATGGGCATCTGGGTTGGTTCCACAATTTAGCTATTGTGAATTGTGCTACTATAAACATTGATATGGCTGTGTCCCTGTAGTATGCTGTTTTTAAGCCTTTTAGGTATAAACCAAGGAGTGGGAGAGATGGGTCAAATGATGGTTCCATTCCAAGTTTTCCAAGGAATCTCCATACTGCTTTCCAGATTGGCTTCACCAATTTGCAGTTCCACCAGCAATATATGAGTGTGCCTTTTCTCCCACATCCTCACCAACACTTATTGTTGTTTGTGTTCTTGATAGCTGCCATTCTGACTGGAGTGAGATGAAATCTTACAGTAGTTTTAATTTGCATTTCTCTAATTGCTAGAGATGTTGATCATTTTTTCATATATTTGTTGATTGATTATATATCTTCTTCTGAGAAGTGTTGTTCAGTTCCGTGGCCCATTTATGATTGGGTTAATTGGTTTTTGTGGTGTTAAAGTTTTTGTGTGCTTTATATATCCTGGAGATTAGTGTTCTATCTGATGTGTTTGTGGTAAAGATTTTCTCCCATTCTGTAGGCTCTCTATTCACTTTAATGATTGTTTCTTTTGCTAAAAAGAAGTTTTTAGTTTGAATCCATCCCATTTATTGATTCTTGGTTTTAATTTTTGCTCTACAAGAGTCGTATTAAGAAAGTCGGGGCCTAATTCGACATGATGGAGATTTGGGCCAACTTTTTCTTCCATAAGGCGCAAGTCTCTGGCTTAATTCCTAGGTCCTTGATCCACTTGAATTGAGTTTTGTGCATGGAGAGAGATTGAGGTTTAATTTCATTTTGTTATATGTGGATTCCCAGTTTTCCCAGCACCATTTGTTGAATAGGCTATCTTTTCTCCAATGTCTGTTTTTTGTGTCTTTGTCTGGTATGAGATAACTGTCTCTGTGTCTCCTCTTTGTACCATTGGTCTACATGTCTATTTTGGTACCAATTCCATGCCGTTTTTTTTTTTAAACTATTGCTCTGTAGCATATTTAAGTTCTGTATTGTGATGCCTCCTGCTTCACTCTTCTTCCTGAAGAGTGCTTTGGCTATTCTGGGTCTCTTATTTTTCCAGATGAATCTAATTATTGCTTTTTTTAGTTTTATGAAGAATGTCATTGAAATTTTAATAGGCATTACATTAAATCTGTATAATGGTTTTGGTAGTAGGGCCATTTTGACTGTATTAATTCTGCTTATCCCAGAGCATATGAGATCTTTCCATCTTCTAAGATCTCCAATTTCTTTCTTTAGAGTTCTGTAGTTTTCACTGTAGAGGTCTTTCACCTTTTTTTTTTTTGTACCAGGATACCCAGGGATGCTTAATCACTGAGATACATCCCAAGCCCCCCCCCCCTTTTTTTGGTATTTTATTTATTTATTTTAATTACTTACACATGACAGTAAAATAATCTTGACACATCATACATTTGAATCAGATGGGGTATAATTTCTCGTTTTTCTGAGTGTACAGGTTGCAGAATCACATTGGTCATACAGTCACGTATATACATACAGTAATAATAATGTCTATTTTATTCTGCTGTCCTTCTCTTCCCCTCTTCCCCTCCCCTCCCCTCCCATCACTTCTCTCTACCCAATCTAATGTGACACTCTTCTTATTTTTGTTCCCTCACTTCATCATACATGTATTCTGTATAACGATGAGGGTCTCCTTCCATCTTCCGTGCAATTCCCCTTCTCTCTCCCATTCCCTCCCACCTCTCTTCCCTATTTAGTGGTAATCTTCTTCTCATGCTCTTTCTCCCTACCCCATTTTGAGTCACTCCCCTTATATCAGAGAAGACATTCGGCATTTGTTTTTAGGGATCAGCTAACTTCACTTAGCATAATCTGCTCTAATGCCATCCATTTCCCTGCAAATGCCATGATCTTGTTATTTTTTATCCCAAGCCCTTTTTAAAATATTTTATTTACAGATAGGGTCCCACTGAGTTGCAAGTGCCTCTCTAAGTTGCTGAGGCTGGCTTTGAACTCACGATCCTCCTATCTCAGCCTCCCTAGTGCTGGGATTATAGGCATATGACACTGCACCCAGCGAAGTCTTTCACCTCTTCTTAGATTGATTCCCAAGTATTTTTTTTTTTGAGGCTATTGTAAATGGGGTTTTCCAAATTTCTCTCACAGTGGATTTATAGCTTATGTATAGAAATGCATTTGATTTATGAGTATTGATTTTTTATCCTGCTACTTTGCTGAATTCATTTATTAGTTCTAGAAGTTTTCTGGTGGAATTTTTGGATCTTCTAAATATAGAATCATGTCATCAACAAATAGTGATAGTTTGAGTTCTTCTTTTCCTTTGTGTGTCCCTTTAATTTCTTTCTTTTGTCTGATGCTTTCACTAGAGTTTCAAAGATTATGTTGAATAGAAGTGGTGAAAGAGGGCATCCCTGTCTTGTTCCAGTTTTCAGAGGGAATGTTTTCAAATTTTCTCCATTTAGAATGATGTTGGCCTTGGGTTTAGCATAGATAGCTTTTACAGTATTGAGGTATGTTTCTACTATCTCTAGTTTTTCTCCTGTTTTGAAAATGAAGAGGTGCTGTGTTTTGTCAAATGCTTTTTCTGTGTCTATTGACATAAGCATATGATTCTAAGTCTATCAATGTGATGTATTACATTTATTGATTTCCATATGTTGAATTTACCTTGCATCCCTGGGTTGAGCCCCATTTGATCATGGTACACTATCTTTTAAAAATGTTTTTGTATGCAATTTGCCAGAATTTTATTGAAAAATTTTGTGTCTATGTTCATCTGCCATATTGGTCTGAAGTTTTCTTTCCTTGGTGTGACTTTGTCTGGTTTTTAGTATCAGGGTGATACTAGCCTCATAGAATGAGTTTGGAAGTATTCCCCCCTTTTTTATTTCATGGAATAATTTGTATTAATTCTTCTTTGAACATCTTGTAGAATTCTGCTGAGAATTTGTCTAGTCCTGGGGTTTTCTTGGTTGGGCTTTTCTTGCTTTTGATAGCATCTTCTATTTCCTTGCTTAAAATTGATGTTTAAATTGTGTATGTCCTCCTGATTCAGTTTGAGCTGATCATATGCCTCTACTATGCTGAAATTTGCCATTTTACTGGAGTATAAATTTTACTGGAGCTTTTCTGTGTTACTGGAGTATAAATTTTCAAAATAGCTTCTAATTATATTCTGTATTTCAGTAGTATCTGTAGTGATATTTCTTTTTTCATCATGAATTTTAGTAATCTGAGTTTTCGCTCTCCTTCTTTTTGTTAGAGTGGCTAAGGGTTTATCAATTTTATTTATTTTTTCAAAGAACCAGTTTTTTGTTTTGTCAATTTTTTCAAATGTATCTTTTGTTTGAATTTTATTGATTTCAGACCTGATTTTAATTATTTCCTGTCCTCTACTACTTTGGTGCTGATTTGCTCTTCTTTTTTTAGGGCTTTGAGATGTACTGTCAGGTTGTTTATTTGTTGAATCTTTATTCTTTTAATGAATGAGCTCAATGCAATGACCTTTCCTTTTAGCACTGCCTTTATGCTACCCCAGAGACTTTGGTATGTTTTATCGGAGCTCTCATTTACCTCCAAGAATTTTTTTTATCTCCTCCCTGATATCTTCTTTATCCATACATCATTCAATAGTGTATTGTTTTGTCTTCAGGTTTAGGAGTAGCTTCTATTTTTTATTTTATCATTGATTTCTAATTTCATTCCATTATGATCTGATAGAATGTAAGGTAGTATCTCTATTTGTTTGTATTTGCTTAGACTTGTTTTGTGGCATAACATATGGTCTATTTTAGAGACATCTATTTGCTGCTGAGAAGAAAGTGTATTTGGGCGTTAATGGATGAAATATTCTACATATGCCTGTTAAGTCTAATTATTAATTGTATTATTTACTTCTATAGGTTCTTTGTCTAGTTTTTGTTTGAAAGATCTATCTAGGGGTGAGAGAGGTGTGTTAAAGTTACCTAGTATTATTGTGTTGTGGTGTACTTGATTCTTGAAATTGAGAAGGGTTTTTTTGATATATATGGATGCTCCATTGTTTGGGGCATAGATACTTACAATTGTTATGTCTTGTTGATGAATGATAGCAATATTAAATGACCTTCTTTACCCCTTCTGACTAACCTTGTTTTGAAGTCTGCTTTATCTGATATGAGGATGGAAACCCCTGCTTATTTATGTGGTCCATGTGAGTGATATGTTTTTTTACCCATCTTTTCACCTTCAGTCTGTGGCTGTCTTTCCCAATGAGATGAGTCTCTTAAAGGCAACATTATTGTTGACAGACACTTAGATTGTTTTCATGTTTTCATTACAACCAACAATGCTCATGTGAACATTCTTTCACAAGTGTTGTGAAGTGAGAATATTTTTGTAGGGAATATCTTTTTAGGAGTGTAATTGCTGGAACAGTATGAATGCATTGATTTTATTGCATAATGTCATAGTGTTTTTTCCATGGTGTTTTACCAATTTGCACTCCCATTGATCATGTAAACATTTTCACTTGCTCCACAACCACATTATACTTAGAAATTCACTTTTTAACTCTTGTTTTTCTGGTGTCTAAGTGTAGTATGCCCCTGAGTTCTTGTGATTTTTTTTTAGTCATTTATGTTTCCATTTCTATCACTTTTCAGGATCTTTGCCCTTTTTCTACTGGCTTATTTGTATTTTTATCATTAATGTGGATGGATTTTTTTTTTGGTTTTAATTATGTGCTGTTTTTCAATATACCATTTGCCAGTACTTTGTGATACAAATCTTTTATTTCAATTTATGATTCACCTATCACTTTTAAATGGATTCTTGAGAACTCCTAGACATTACTCGGCTCCCATACAGGTCACTCAGCTGCTATCTACTCTCTGCACAAGGCGATCATCAGGCTCCCCCCAGCCCACCCCACACCCTGCTGCTGGAAGCAGACTGCCTCCATCTTGGCTCACCTTCCTTACCATATTTGGTGGGGGCAGCTCCCAGATTGGAACTCAAGCTTGCCAGGTGCCAGGTTTCCAACTACCCTCTTTCCCCAGTGGTGGTAACCCAGCACAGTAGCTTCCCAAGAAAACAGCTCTCAGTGGGATGGGTGTGCAGTGTGACTAGAGTGCCACCCAAGGGAGCCCCAGGGAGAGAGGTCCCTCAATTGGGAACTGCTAAGGGAGAGGGAAACAGCAAAAGTTGGAGACTAACAGAGAGACCAGGAACTGGGAAATCTTCAAGCAAGATAGGGAGATAGGACCATGAGCTCAAGTCATATGAGCAGACTCAAAGAGACTCTTGAGATGTAGTCTCCCTGCAGGGACTAGCAGGTGCCATTCCTCACTTCCAGGTGCCCTGCACCAGGACCAGTCTTCCTACTCTGGTTACCTTTACCATCCTGAGGGTAGAGATACCAGCTAACAACAGACAACCCCACCTATTGGATGAAAAGGGAAGCTGGAAAGACACAAATCTCTTCTGAAACTAGCAACAATCCTGGTTTATTCCTTCAATAATTTTTTTTCTCTTTTTTTCTAAATACATATGTGTGTTTATTTTATGTACTCTACTGTCTTCCCACGTACTTGTCTACCCCAAACTACTTCTTGTCTATTCTCTTGCTACTAACCCTCTTCATAAGATTTCTCTTTCACACTTCCTAAGATATATTATCTCTATATTCTCACATCCTATCTCCTCAGCATATCATCCTATGCTTTATTCCCAGTTTATTGTCCACCATCAGAAACTGTAAACCCTTTTACAAACCTACTGATTATATTATAGACAATAACTGAATCCAACATTTCTGTACATTATGACCAAACTGTAAACGTCTTATTAGGAACAAATTGTTCATTGATAGTATTATTTATATTGGGATCTGTTAACATTGTCTTCCCCACAAAAAAGGGGTTTTGAAACCCTACAGGAGCACTACAAACCTATAGGGTAAAACAATAACACACATGACCCACAGAGCTAGAAGGGAAGACACATGAGCAACATGAAAAGACAAGGGAAGAAAGTGCCCCAAACAAATCAACATACCACATCATTAGAATCCATGCAACCCCAGCAGAAGAAAATACAGAGAAGGAGTTCAGGATGTACATGATTAAAATGTTCTGTGAACTGAAATAAAATATAAGAGAGCAAATAAAGGCAGCAAAAGATAATTTTGACAATGAGCTACATAAACAAATACAGGAAGCAAAAGATCACCTCAACAGGGAGATAGAGGTTCTAAACAAACAAATAAACAAACAAAAAACAAAACAAAACAAAACCCCAGAAATCCTTGAAATGAAAGAAACAATAAAAAAATTAAAAGTTCAATTGAAAACATCACCAATAGAGTAGACCACTTGGAAGATAGAACATCAGACAATGAAGATAAAATTTACAATCTTGAAAAGAATGTAGACCACACAGTAAAAATGGTAAGAAACCATGAGCAGAACACTGAAGAAATATGGGATAGTATAAAAAGACCAAATTTAAGAGTTATTGGGATAGAGGAAGGCATAGAGTTCCCAACCAAAGGAATGAACAATCTATTCAATGAAATAGTATCAGAAAACTTTCCAAACATGAAGAATGAATTGGAAAACCAAATTCAAGAAGGCTACAGGATGCTGAATGTACAAAATCACAATAGATCCACACCAAGGCAAATTATAATAAAAATGCCCAACATATAGAATAAGGAGATAATATTAAAAGCCATGAGAGAAAGGAGTCAGATTACATATAGAGGGAAACCAATTAGGATAACCACAGATTTTTCAACACAGATCCTGAAAGCTAGAAGATTCTAGAATGTCGCGACCCCCTCGCCAGCAAGGAAGACACGACACAGGATTCTTCTTTCAGCGGTTTATTCAGGCCTTAACTCTAGTCTTCTCTCAAGCGCGCTCTCTCCACGCACCCACACACAGCCTAATAAAGCTTACTCAAGTCCAATCAAAAGCTGCCACATGGGGTTTTCTCATAGGGTATTGAGGGACAGCACACCAACTTTCCCTAATAAGGAGTTGTTTACCAAGATCCACAATGGAGACCAGCGCCATCTTCTAATGGCGGCAATGGTCTACAACACGGCTCACCACAGTTCCCCCTTATCTCTTAAAAAACAATGCAGGCAAAAGTAGAGGTCCTATCCCACTGTGCAAACATGGCTGCAATGTATGGCTCAGTCCCAAGGAGGCGCCTTCCCTAGATCTGACACCATATCAGCCGACGCCTTTTTTCGTGGGATGGGGCGTGGACGTCAAACCCGTATGCAATAGGACATGCTTCCCTTGAGGTCCGGAGATCGGATCACTCAAGTGCAGTGCCTTGCCTCGCATCCTGCATCGTGCTGACGGCGAAAAAGAAAGGGGGATTTTACAAGTAGCCGGTCAGTAACTATGAGGTTGGAAGTGGCAACACCATCTCTCAGCCCCTGAGAAAACGAAGGGTCCAAAGCATAAAGTGCAGCACCAGCATGGAAGCCCGCCTGCGTGCAATGGCAACAAGGCCTGCAGAGTGCATGGGCCTTCCATAACTGGGAAGGCAGGAAGAGGAGGGCATGCCAATCCCAGTGCAATGTCAAAGATAACTTGGGGTGCAATGGCCAAAACCCAGGAAATTATTGCTTAAGTTGCGCAAGCCAAACTTGTGGAGAAATACCATTCTCTAGGGCTGCAAAAGCCTGGACAATCATAGCCTTTTCTTGGCTATGACGAGCTCTTAGGCGACAGAAAAGCCACAGACAAAGGACAACCCCAAAACAACACATTGCTCCAAAAATGCCTACTCCCACCCATTCCTTAAAGAAAGAAAAAGCAGAAGACAGCCAATTCGTAAATTGGCCCAATGTCACAGGGTCCACACGAGTGTTGTTCAACATGGCAATTTGTGTCAGTTGGGTCTGGATCAACTTCTCTGCTTCCATGGACCAGTTTCTGGCCAGGTACTGTCCGATGATTTGAGAGGTATTTCTGGAATCATTAAATCTGAGAGATGTTATACATAGATGTGCACGATGATCAACACAACCCAAATGTACTAGGTCTGACAATTCCTCAATCTGAGCTTGGAGGAGATCCACCCATTGATTAACGGCCAACATTCCTGATAAAATATGTTGATTGATTTTACTTTGAGACTCTAAAATGCTGGAAGTTTGTTGGATGACCTGATTAACCGTGGCCGCAGTCTGCACTTGACTAGCCATGGCCACTCCGGCAGTGACCGCTGCAGCAGCAGACACTGCGACCGCTGTCACAATAGCTGCCGTGATTCCAAAATCCCTACGGCTCCTGAGCACCTCAATAATAGGGAAGGAGTCCAGATCCGCAGTAACCGGAATCGGGACGAAAGTCGGGACCTTCATAACAACTGCCGTGCTCCAGGATCCATTCCAACACTCAGACAAGACACATGTACAATTAGAACAGTCAATCATATCCGATCCTGTAGTATTGGTATCATTGATCAAAAGGAACAGAAACGGAGAATGAAGACAGACTGCTGCAGGGGGCAGTGTAGCATTGGACACCTGAGAATTGTATGAAATGTTTTTAAGCCTCCTACCATTATCAGTGTCCTGTACAGAGCCAGACACATTAAACAGCCAACTCTGGACTCCTCTCAATTGAGCCAGAGCAGAGACATCGGCTGTGGCCCCCTTTAACATAAATGCTCTCCAATCCAGATACTTTCCTAGAGAAACACAGGCGCACACCAGGCTCGCCCAATCAGACGGAGTCATACAAAAGTGAGAAAGGCCCTCCACCTGGGTAAGTGTAAATGCAGCATCCACACCATAGGTTTGGACTGATTCAGCCAATGTCTTGACAATTTTAAAGTCAAGGGGTTCATGATATCGCCCCCGATTGGCATCTTGAAACACAGGGAATGCTAGACCCATGTCCGAATGAACCTTTCTCCAAGTTTGTGCATGAAACGTCCTATTGAGTCCTGGGTTAGGATAGGGTGGAGGATCAGGCGGAATCTCCACAGCATCCTCCCCCTCTTCCTCATATCCCACATCTGTCTCTGGGTACTTATGTTCTGTGTAGACAGCCTTACGGGGATCACTTCGCCCTTTAGTTTCACCTTTCCCCCTTTTCTCTCTAGCTTGCCGTGATAGCAATTCCAATACTTCCTCATTGTCTGAACTACTGTCTTCCTCAAAGGCTTTCAATTCAGTCAAATCTGGATAAAGTCTAGTTTTTGGCTGACTTGAACGTTTATCATCTCTATCACTTCCCCCACTCTTAATACTTTCAGCTCACTCGGACCTCTCCTCATGCAATTGTTCAAGAACCTCCTGTCCTTTGGTTAGGGCGTCCTGACATCTACTGTCAGACAAACAACCCTTTACTAACTTCCATAAAGGAATCATCCCACCTTCGAGGGTCCCTTGTTCGTGTGCAAAATCTAAATCCTTACCTAGTTTTTCCCAGCTGGGGGTTGTGAGACTGCCCGAGTAAGCAAACCACGGGGCCGCTAGATCTACTTGTTTTAAGAACATCTGCAAAGTACTCTGTTTAACTTTTAAACCTTTAGATCGTAGCAGTCCATCCAGGGCTAACAGAATAGGGCTAGAAGCAGAGGCGCCCATTGCGTTAATGCAGAAAGCGAAAGCAAAGAAATAAAGCGAAAGTCCCCAAAATCCCCGCTCTCTCTTTTTACAGAGGAGCGACCCGCTAATTTTCTGCGGATTCCCACTTACCTGGGAACTTACCGGTGCACCACCCTGACCGCTGAAAGTTCTGGATCCTGAGATTGAGAGGTATTCGGTTCCCCGTGCGGGCCACCAATTGTCGCGACCCCCTCGCCAGCAAGGAAGACACGACACAGGATTCTTCTTTCAGCAGTTTATTCAGGCCTTAACTCTAGTCTTCTCTCAAGCGCGCTCTCTCCACGCACCCACACACAGCCTAATAAAGCTTACTCAAGTCCAATCAAAAGCTGCCACGTGGGGTTTTCTCATAGGGTATTGAGGGACAGCGCACCAACTTTCCCTAATAAGGAGTTGTTTACCAAGATCCACAACGGAGACAGGCGCCATCTTCTAATGGCGGCAACGGTCTACAACACGGCTCACCACACTAGAACAGCATATATCAAGCTCTGAAAGAAAATGGATGCCAACAAAGAATTTTCTATCCAGCAAAATTAAGCTTCAGATTTGATGATAAAGTAAAAACCTAACATGATAAACAAAAGTTAAAAGAATTTACAGCTAGAAAACTGGCACTACAAAACATCCTTGGCAAAATATTCCATGAAGAGGAAAAGAAAAACAATAATGAAAATCAGCAGAAGGAGGTAGTACCCTAAAAGAAAAAAAAAACACTAATAAAAAAAAGAAATCAAATCAAGTTAAATACCAAAAATAATCAAAAATGGCTGGGAATACAAACGATGTCTCAATAATAACCCTGAATGTTAATAACCTAAGTCACCAATCAAAAGACATAGGCTAGCAGATTGGATTAAAAAAAGACCCAAGAATATGCTGCCTCCAGGAGAGTTATCTGATAGGAAAAGACATACACAGACTGAAGATGAAAGGTTGGGAAAAATCATACCCTCACATGGACTGCGGAAGCAAGCAGGGGTTTCCATCCTCATATCAAATAAAGTAGACTTCAAGCCAAAGTTAATCAAATGGGATAAAGAAGGACATTTCATACTGTTTAAGGGAATCATACACTAATAAGACATAACAATTATAAATATATATGCCCCAAACAATGGAGCATCTATGTTCATCAAACAAATTCTTCTCAAGTTAAATGGATTTCTCTTTTATTTACACAAGTATTACATTTTAATGTAGTCAAGTTTATCCCCTTTCCTAATATAGTTTGCTTTGATTGTGTCCTAGTTAAACCCCTTTTACTCTAAGGTATTAAAAATACTTTCTTCAAAAATGTTTTATTTTAACTGTTTAGTCATGTAATTCTTAAAATATCTGGTATTTGGGGGGAATATAATTGAATTTTTTTTCACATGGTTATCCAACTTGAGTATACACGTTCTCCACCAAATTGTGCTTCTCTGTCATATATCAAGTTTTATGACTTGTATAACCAAAAAGCCACTCTTCATTTCTAGATCAATCTCAACAATATGTTACAATTAAATTGTTTTCATTTAAAAATAAATTTTGTCTATGATGGATCAATGTGCAACTGTTGAGCAGAAAATCTGAGGCAGGGAGACCAGTAAGAAGTGTGTCAGTTTCAAGAAAATAACACTCTGAATCATGACAGTGATATGGAAGGCAACAGGACAAAAATGTGGAAAGTAGCAAAGGAAGAACTCATCGCACTTACTAGGTAATTGAATATGTACAACAAAGTAAGTTAGGTATTAAGTATTACTGCAAGTTTGGGCTTAGACGACATTGGCTTTAGAAAAAATAATTTCAATGCTAAATTTATTGAAATTGATGTGGCTCTAGGACACTGAGGTAGAGATTTGGGAAGCATATGTGTGTAATTGATAGTTAAATCTATTGGAGGGATGTTTTTAGAATTCTTGTTGTTTTCTCAAAGTATTCCTATTGTTTCAGAAGTATTCTTTATATATTTTGGATACTAATCCTTCTCCCACACATATCCTCTTCCAGTTTATGTTTTTTTTGTTTGTTTTAAATCTCTTTATGGCATCTTGTGAAGAACAGAAGTTTGTAAGTATTTATGTAGTTAATTTTATCAATAGTTTCCTTTATATTTGTGCATTTTATTTAAAAGATCTTTCCATAATGATATCATGAAACTATAATTATATTCTAATTATAGTTTTTGTAGTCACATATAGTTAACAAAACCAACTGAAAATAATAGATGTTTATGGCATCAGGTAGGAAGGAATACAATATAATTTCCCCCAAATAATATCAAATTGTCCCAGCACCATCTAATGAAAACCTAATTACTGTCCATTAATTTTCAATATCTTTACTCTCTATATAGTGATAGATATGAGTCTGTTTTTTATACTTAAGATATCTTCTATTATTTCTCTAATTGCTAACCATTTCAGTACCACTTGATTTTAATTTTTGTAGTTTTATAAGGTATCTCAATGTTTGGATAGGTAAGTCCTTAAACCTTATTTTTTCCTCTCTTCATAGAGTAGCATTAAGACAATTTTTTGACCTTGGACCTTGATATAAATTTTAAACTTAATATGTTAATTTATGTTTACACATGGGAAAAAACTGTTAGAGTTTTTATTGCATTGAGTTTATATATGAATTGTAGAGCTGGAATATTCATGATATTGAGTCCTTTAGTTTTATGAGTATTGTATAACTTGTGATGTACTTAGGTCTTCTTTAATATTTTTAAGTATAATTTTATATTTTTGTCAATAATAGTTTTCCCCATTTTTTTTTTACAAATTTGCTTTCAAATTTCAAATTTGTTTTCAAAAGTTTTTGTTGTTGTTGTTGTTGTTGTTGTTGTTGTTGTTGTTTTAACTAGGTATTGAACCCAGGGAGCTTATCCACTGAGCTGAGTTGCTTAGGGTCTTCCTAAGTTGCTAAGGCTGGCTTTGAAATTGATATGCTCCTTCCTCAGCCTCCTTAGCCTCTGGAATTACAGGTATGAGCCACCATGCTTAGCAAATTCCATACATTTTTAGTTTAGTTTTAAAAACCTTCCTTTTCTATTCTATCCTCAGCACTACAAAAACTAAAACTAAATAAATAAATAAACAAAACCCACCTTTTCCAACTTCTAATTGTTGGTATGAAAAAATGTAATAGATTTTTTACATATTGATTTTGTACTCTGCAAATTCTTTTCTTATTTCTAGAAATTGCCTATATATTTTGTTGTTATTTTTAAATAAAATGTTATATCACTTGAAAATAATATTTTTTTTTTCCTTTAATTCTTTCTTCTGTTTATTTCCTTTTATTTCCTTTTGGTACTGGCTGGAAACTCCAGTGCAAGGTTGAATGAAGTGAACATTCTGATCATTGTCCCAAGCTGAAAAGAAATGTTTTACTGTTAAGTTTAGTGCTACCGTGTTTATTTAGTGGTAATTGTTTTTGCAGATATTCCTTATCAGGTAAAGAAATTTTGTTAATTAAAAAACAAACAAAACCCAAAAAAAAAACCCAAAACATTTCTCCATCTGCTTCCTGGTTGCTGTGTCCTGAGCTGATTTCCTCTACCTTGGTTTATTTTTTTGCATGATATTCTGCTTCACCTTGAGCCCATAGCTATGGGGTTTGCTAACCATGGACTGAACTTCTGAAACCGTGAGCCAAAATATATTTTTCTTCTTTTCTGTTGGTGACCTAAATACCTGATAAGAACAATTTGAGGAAAAAAATTGTATTTGGGGGCTCATGGTTTCAGAGGTCTCAGTCTGTAGATGGCCAACTTCATCCCTCAGGGCCAAAGATAAGGTAGAACATCAAGGTGGAAGGGTGTGGTAGAGAAAAGCACCTCAGGACATTACTAGGAAGGAGATAGGGGGAAGAGAGAGAGAGGGTGAGGGGAAGAGAGAGAGAGAGAGAGAGAGAGAGAGAGAGAGAGAGTGAGTCTACTCATCAGATACAAAATATGTACCCCAAAGGCACACTTCCAATGATCCACCTTCTCCAGCCACACTTTCTCTGTCTACAGTCACCACTCAGTTAATTCCTATCAGGGGATTAACACACTGTGTTAACGCTCTCATAACCCAATCATTTTGCTTCGAAATCTTCTTGCATTGTTTCACACATGAGCTTTTGTGGGACACCTAGTATCTAAAGTGAGCAACTTTGTACAATAACAGTAGGAAAAATTGCTTGAGGGCATGTCAGAAATTGGCAGGACCATATCCATCTCATGCTCAAGGGGATAACAGTAAAAATTCATTTGAGAAGAGAACATAGGAGCACTTTGCTTGCACAGGTGGTCCAAGGAAGTTGTTTCACCATGCTTTGCAGCCTAGGTACTCAGAGACTGCTGCAACCATGCTTTCAGGAGGTTTTCCTACTGCTCAAGGTGGTGGCAGACCTTGGAATTGTACACATAGGACAGGCTCTATGGGAATGCAGGATGCTGGAGTTATTGGGTCAGGGAGGCTTCCACTAATATTTCAAAGGAAGGCCTGGGAGGCCAGGCAAAATATAGCAGAGTTGGAATCCCTGCAGACAACCAGAGAGGGTGATATCTGAATATGTGAAAAGCAAGTTGACACTATAGTGGATATCCCTGAGATTAAGAGATGTCAGTAACACAAAATGTTTGTTGAGGAAAGCTACAGGAATTGAGCAGAGATAAGCGAAGAGAGAATCCATGAGGGCTGCACCCAGCAAGGCCATAAAAGGGAAGAGTTAGACAAGCCTTTGGAGAGAACATCATAAGGTCATGTGCCTTAGGTACTGGACATGGAGCTACAGGACTTGTTTGCTTAGCTGGATTTCACTCTTGCTTTGGTTCCATTCTTTCTTTTTATGTACCTATTTCTCCATTGTGAAATGGAAATATTTACTCTGTGCCATTATATAAAGTATATATAAATTGTTTTTGATCTTTATAGGGAAAAACATCCAAGAGTTTGCCTTGAATCTCAGATGAGATTTTCTTTTCTTTTATTACTTATTTATGCCACTGAGCCACATCCTCAGTCCTATTTTGTATTTTACTTAGAGACAGGGTCTCACTGAGTTGCTTAGCACCTTGCTTTTTGCTGAGGCTGGCTTTGAAGTCATGATGTTCCTACCTCAGCCTCCTGAGCTGCTGGGATTACAGGCATGCACCTCTGCATCCAGCTCAGATAAGATTTTTAGACTTGGACCTTTGGGCAATGCTGAAATTGTTAAGAGACTATGGGGACACTTGGAAATTAACTAAAAATATTTTGTATTGTTCATGTGCATGAGCTTTTGGGGGTCAGGACTTAAATGTTATGGTTAGGATATGAGGTATCCCCAAAAGCTCATGGGTGAGGCAATGCAAGAATTTTTGGAGGTGAAATGATTAGATCATGAGACCTATAACCTAGTTAGTGGATGAATCCATTGAAATGAATTAACTGGGTGGAAATCATAGGCAGGTAGGGTGTGGATGGAGGAAGTAAATCATTGGGAGAGTGACTTTGGGGTTTAAATTTTGTCCCTGGTGAGCTCTCTCTCTGCTTCCTGGTTGCTGTGTCCTCATCTGCTTCCGTCTACCATGCCCTTTTGCCATGATATTCTTCCTTAGCTTGGGCCCAGAGCTCTGAAGTTGGTCGACTATGGACTGACCTCTGAATCTGTGAGCCAAAAAAATTAACTAACTAACTATCAGTGCTGAACTTTGAACTGGAACAAGGGAAATAGAAAGAGAATGATAAAGGAAAATGTATTCATTTTAATTTCAATTACTATTTCATTTTTAATTTCTTATTGTTCTATGTTCTTCCCTATTCCCTCACTCCTTTATCTTTCTCCTTCCTTCTACTCCTCCCCTTTCTTCCCCTTTTCCTTTCTTTTAAAACCATTTTGTCTTTTTGATGTTCTCTTATTTTCCCTTTATATTTTCAGGGACTTGTAATTTTTTAACATTTTAAAGTATTTGACATTTATTCTTTTGTTTTATAATTTCAACATTTAAAGTCTTATGTGTCTAAACTTGGTCTTTGTTGCTGCTTCTATTTTCCACTTGAGGTAACTTACTTCCTCGTGCATTTTTGCGTTTTAACTACAAGTTCGTATTGTTTTTGGAGTTCCATCTGTTTGAAGTTTTGAAGACCTGTATTGACAATTTATATCTCCAGAGAACACTTATTTGCACTTGTTTCTGCCAAACATGGGATGAGTAGAGGTGGTCATGGAGCAGAGTTACTCTACTAACAGAAACATTTCAAATTGTCTTGTCTGATGATTTTTGGAATATACTCATGACATGAGATTGGGCTGCAAGTTCAGGTGAGTGCCAGTTTGTGGATATGAATTCCAGGGGGCAGTTTTGGATTCCCTCTATCCAATGCCATTTGTATGTGTTTATGTGTGTGTGTGTGTGTGTGTGTGTGTGTGTGTGTTTTGTGGAACTGGGGACTGAACCCAGGGGTGCTCCACCACTGAGCTTCATCTGCGTCTTTTTTATTTTTTATTTTGAGACAGCGTCTCACTAAATTGTCCAGGCTGTCTTTAACTTGTGATACTCCTGTCTCAGCCTCCAAAGTTGTAGAGATTACAGGCCTGCACCACCATCGCTAGCCCTGATGTCATGTTTTATAATAGACAATTTTCTTTACTGTCTTCTGAATTTATTTCTCATTCACATATACATTGAGGGTTCAGACCTTTGGGGTTCCTGATTTATTAAGGCATATCTTACCAGATTCCTCATCTTGGGCAAGTTGTTCCCAGGATTTATCTCCTGTTATCTGTGAGTACAGAAGCTCAAGTTCACCTTCATGGGCAAATGTCCCCAAGGGGAAAGTCAGCTTCACACTCAGCTTACCTCTCTGGATTCCTATTTTCACTTAGCTTTTGGTTAAATTTCTTTTTAACACGACAATGCATTTAAAATAATTTTATTATTTCAATTATTTTCAGTAAGAGAGGGGTCACTGTGTCAAGTGTGTCATGTTACTGGAAAATGGAATTTTTAGAGCCTTTGAAAATTATTTACTTCTGTGATACATTTAAGATTTGGCATAGAAAGAATGGGATGATTCTTTATGAATAAAAGATATTATAAACACAAGATCATAGACCAGATGCTTATCCATTTTCTCACTCTCATATATATTTACTGAGTACTCTGTTATGTAATGAGCCATGTTGCACTATATGAGACACCAATAAGTACATTGAATAGCTCTTGGATTTCAAGAACTTTATAGATCCGTGATGAATTTAATAAAAATGATATAAATTAAATACTCATACCCCATTGAGGAAATAAAGCAAAGCATTGGGTGATATTTTATCTCAACCTACAGGTTAGATATAGGGAATGAATGGAACGTCATTCCAGGTAGAAGGAACAAAGAGTCTGAGCAAAGATGTGGAAGTAAAACAGCATAGAATGATTTTAGATAACTGCATGCCTGGCCGGGATTGCAAGTGATTTTAGGGCAATGGTTAATGATAAGAAAGAAAAGCTAGACTGAAGTCAGATTATGAAGGGCCATGAGTTCTAGGTGAAGCAATTTGAACTTAAATTAGCAGGAGGACTAATTTAATATTTAATTAAATAATATGTGTTTATATTTCTTACAAAATAAATTTTACAAACATTTTATTTAAAGAAATTTAAAAACAAAGTATATTTAACATAATATTACTTAATATTAACTTGAGTTACTAATAGACACATAAATCTCTTAATTTTTTACCAACTCTAATATGTCATTTATACAAAGGTGACAGTATAATGAAGACAGATTCAGTTGAACTCTAGCAATTATAAGCAGAGATAAAATGAGAAAGGAATAAAGTACAGGAGTGTGAAACACGTAAAATATTGTTGCTTTATTCAGTTTCTGATATGAATAATCTTTATTTCTGATGATGGCTTTATATTGTTTACATAATTACTACTTTCTCCTATTTCTTAGAAAACAAAATTATTTTCTTAATAGGTTTGAAACCACATCTTGCTATTTCCTTCTGTGAAAAAGATTCAGGCCTGAGTTGTAACCTTGAGGACACAATATTTAGAAGCTCTTTTTTTTTTTTTAAATCTCATTTTACATAGAAGAGCAGAACTGGTTCTTGATCAAATAGTTTTGGTCATTTTATTTTATTTTAATAGGTTATGTGATTCATTTCACAGGTCATTCCTATAAATTTCTTAGGCTCCCTTATTCTGTTGCTCAGAAAAAAAAATATATCATTAAATGCCAATCAGGATTTGCAGTATCCAAATTCAAGGTTCACTTTATAAATGCTAAGGATCAGAGAATTATCAAAGGAACACTAATAGGCATACCACAAATGGCTAATGTAATTTTTAATTCTGAACTGAGATGAAAAATGAGAATGTGTGTCTTTCCCCACTCAATTACCAGAACCTCATTAGGATCTGGCGAACATGTGGGGAAATGATACAGCTGAGTCTTTCTCAGGCAAAATACATTAACATTACAAATGAAACTTGGTCTGAATGTATCTCAAGGAGGATTTTCTCTCAGAGGTGTAGTAAGAATTACATTATCAGTGTGGTTATTAAACTCTATTGAATAATTCTGTTTTAGAAAAGGAAAGTGACCTCTTGTATCTCCCAGAGGGATAATCACATTACAGATATATTTAAGATAAAGCTAATTGGGATAGGACAGTAGTTGTAACACTAGCTTTACAAAAACACATGGGGGAAGTTTGATTTTCAGTTAAAAAATACAAAGTATTTTAAATGAAACATTTCACAATATTGGATTTAGATGCATGACCTTTATTTCTTCTTAGTCAAACAGCTCATCTTATGTTTTAGCTTGTAGGTGGAGAGCAAAGAGCAAAAATATATTATTCAAAATTCTCAATTTTGTATGTCTTCAAAATATGGACACAAAAGTTCTCCATAACAAGAATAACTATTATTTTTCTTCAGTTGTCAGAGTTACATGTTTTTGACATTTTAACTTACTTGAAATCTGGGTATTTCCCAAAATGTAGTGTCAAAAGAAATTTACAAGGTCACTTTTGTAAGCGTTAATAAAGTCATATGTGGCAATATTCAGATTATTGAATTTTAACTTAAGTTTGTATCCTCAATGTTGCTTGAACTGTTTTAAAAAGAGACATAACTGTAAAGTAGAACTGAAAAGAAACATTATTAAAAGTCTATTAAGTGCTAAACAATGAAATCAAAGATGGTAGAAAATTGTGAAATCTCTTGACTGTATTATGGCATGTCAAAGCCAGGAAAGACTATAGGACAGGTTTGTGGTCTTGATGGATTAATACTGGGCTGCCAAGCATCTATCGAAAGCTCTGGAGAACCTTCTAGAAAAGGTAATTCACTTGGGATGGTTAATTCAATAAAGGAAAAAGTAAAACTATTAGCTTGGCTAAATAGATAATGTAAACAAAACCCTACAATTATACTGTTGATCTTAAAGATGCCCAATAGGTCAAGATCACAAGCATGAATTCCAAAAAGCATCATGTCATGTTTCCTGGCTAAAATAAATTCAGAATACTCTAGACTGAGAAGACATGGGGACTCAAATCTGATGTGGATACAGAAAGCACTACATACAATTATGTGAATAAATATATGGTATTATGAATATAAAAATAATGTATAACTAATAGTGCTTTGTTTATCAAAACATAACAAATACCAAATATAGGTTAATAATACTTAATAAATAGTTAATACAAAACATTAAATACTTAAATGGTAATCGCTAAGATCTAAAATGGATTTACTATCTGTATATTATTTCAGACTAATATGATATTCTTTTTTGATAGGATTACTATATATGAGCTGGGATGACAAGTCTATATTTCAGTAGGATACTTAAACGCATCACATCCTCTTGGAAAAATGGAGAAATGGACTGAACAAGTGAGTGTATCAGGGGTTGAATGATTGTGTTGATACTGTATGATGTGTGAATTGATGGCATCTGCAGAAAAGGTTCTAGCAGCTGGTAGCCTTCTTCCATATCATGAAATTTATTGGTAACTAGAACACAGGGAAACTTTTCTTATAATATTTGCAGTTATAAAAAGTAACAGGCGTCAAAACACTTTAGATGATGAATTCAGTATCTCTAACAATTTTGACAGGGTAGATCAAGGCACCAAATCCAGTAAGATTACTTTTGAAAGAGAAATGTAAGATCCTGAACCTGGGAATGTAATATAAACTTATTCTGATAAGCTAGTTCTAATGTCTAACCATTTTACTATATTTACCTAAGCCTCAGTTTCCTTATGTGTAAAATAATAATTCTTCTCACTGAGATAAAGGCTCAGCATAGTGCTGGCCTATAGTAAATGTTCAATAGATTCTAGTAATTATTTTTCCAGAAATCCTGGAATAGAATACAAGTTTTGCCAGTTATGGGGTATTTGAACTTGGGTAAGCTATTTGTCCTTTTTAATCTTCATTTGCAAATAAGGATAAAAATAGTTCCTACCTCATAGGTGGTTGTCATGAGAATTAAGTGAGAAGATGCATGTGAGGCCCCTTTGAGGTGCTTGGCACCTAGTGAGCTCTTAATGAATGCTATCAATTATACTGAGCATTAGTGTGACTTCCAGAAAATCCACCCTGACATTAAACTTCAAAGATAGAACAATAACCTCTCTAGAATAATGGAAATTATACTGTTTTACAGATTAAATCTGTGCTACTATGTCAGTTTGAGTGTAAATTTCAAGAGGAATATTGGAAAATTTAGGTATACACAAAATGAAATCATGAAAATTATGGGGAAAAGAGACAAAATTTATTAAGAGAAGAGATTATGAAGTGAGGAAGCTCTCTGAAGGGTTGTAATTGGAAGAGGAATGAATCTTGCCCTGTGTGAACCCTAGACTTAGAGTGACAATAGGGAGATTTTTGGCCCCTCAAAAGAAAGGCTTACTGTGAGAGCTGTCCAAAGGTAGACCTCTGAAGAGAAGAGAGTAACTTCTCAGTCACTGAAAGTTTCTTTTTGTTTTTATTTTATTTTATTTATTTTTTGGTTGAAAAGTCATTTGAGGGAGAGCTGCAGAGAGGATTCAGGAATTTGAGATAGGATTTGCTCAGTGAACTTTAAAGGCCAATCCTTCTCTGAGGTTTTATAGCTGTTGACTTCCTTACCGTGCTTAACATTTAAAACCTTTTTAAAAACTTGTGCTCAGTCACCTAGTCTTTTCTTTCAGATTATTTGACTGACGTATTCCATACTAAGTAAAAATTGCATAGCCCTGACCTTTAAGGGCTAAAATTTATTTCCTTCATTGCTTTTATTTGAGATATCGGGGGAAATGGATTTGCAGAATCTGTGCATGTCAATCATACTTACATTTCTTTTAAAACAGGAAAGTTGGTAAAATGGTTAAAGAACTCTTGGGTCACAAGATTTCTAATGGCTAAGCTTTAATATCCTGCAATGCTCCTGTGTCCCCAGCAAGGTCAATATTAGCTAATAGGTATGCAAATATTGGGCAGACAGTTCACAAACAAGCTTGTTATTGAAAAGCATTCTTTGAACAATGAGTCTCACAGGAAAAATTATATTGACATTTACTATCTCATTCACCATTACATTCTGCTTCCAAGTGATATAATTTTTGTTGCTTTTTAGTTCATGCTTCCTTGCCTAAGAATTATGTTTTTTTAAAAAACCCAAGGATTAGCCCTCTGCTTTTGCATAAATTAACAAATAAATCTTAAGTGGCCCTGAAGGGCAATGGAGAAGGGAACTTCTCCAATGGGTACAACCTTGTATACTTTTCCTAGAAGAAGGTAACCCGATAGTAGATCACACTAAATCATGGGCAGTAGCTGAAGGTTTGGTCAAAGAGTAAAGGAGTTGTGAGCAAGAGGATTAGAGTTTCCCTGAGAAGGAGGATTGGGGCATAGTATCAAATAAACCTCTTGAGAAGGGCCCAGCATGTGAGAATATTAATGTGCCATGTGAATTTTTACCACCTGTTCAACAACCAAGTGAAATAGATCACCCACCATGTTGATTTAACTCCTTTCCCTACTAGCCTATGTTAGTGAGGTCATAACAATGAATGATACATCATAGCAGTGATGAAGTGGCACATGCCTCCATAAAAATTGATGAACTCTCTCCCAGGGTGATCTGGCTATGGCCATGGCTGAATGCCCAGTTTGTCAATGGTGGATACCAATAGAGTGAGCCCTCAATATTGTATGCCTCAATAAGGGGACAAGCTTTTCTTCTGATTGATTGTATTGAGTTTCCTCTATTATACAGTGAACAGCGTTTTGTCCTCACTGGACTATTCTCTTAATATTGGGGGCTACCATGCTGCTTTTGTTGACTTAATGAATACCTAATTCATTTATTGCTTTCTTGTGCAATGTTAATTTTAATCAAGAAACTAATTTTATAGCAAAATAATTAAGTTCAGTGTTTTGGGGGTTCATTGGTGTTCCCACAAAACCTCCATTCAGAAGCAGCTGGTTTATAGCACAGCAGAATAATTTAAGGAAGAATTCTTCACAGCATCAACTTGAAAACAATACCTTTTGACATTGGGGTGGTGTCTTTCAGAATAAAATGTATTCTCTGAACTGGTAAATAATAAATGATGCTGTTTCTCTTAGAGCCAAAATCTGGGAAGTGAAGTGGGGGTGGTATTTCTCATTATTACACTAAATGGACATTGCATAAAAATTTTCCTTTCCAATGCCTTTACTTTAGCCTCTGCTAGTTTGGAGGTCTTGGTATTCATTAGAGAAATATACTACCAGAGGACAAAATTGACCTGGAAGTTAAGATTGCCATGTGTCCTTTTTGGACTTTTCTAACCAATAGACTAGGAAGTAAAGAAATAAACAAAAGTTTACTATGATAGTTTCCTAAAATTCTCTATGATTGAAAACAGGGATTCTTTTGGAGTGCCTTCTCCTGTTGTAATATCCGGTGATAACAATAAGTGAAAGATCACAGCTTATAAATTAGGATCATTAATGGTCAGATCACTCAGGAATTAAACTCTGAATTACTCTTTCAGACAAAGAATTGTGAGCAACTGAGATGATGACTCATTATACATTGGAAGAAAGTTATTGATAGAGAATTCCAAAAGTAATTATAGAAATGAAAAATTATTGTAGTTACTCATATTTTCTTCCTTGTTCTCCTATATGTATAATTTATATATTAACATGTTTCTTCTTTTGGGTCTCTAGTTTTTTCCAAAATAATTTTTTTAATATCTATAAAACTTAATATATTGTCAGCTTTAATGAATGATAACTTTAGTATCATTAGGTTGTGATACTTTCCTAAGGTTTTAATTATTAAATAAACATATAGTAAAATTAACTTTTTGGTGTATAGTTTTATAAATTTTAACAGATGGGTATAATTTTAACACCTGTGGTACCCACTTCTAAAATCAAAATACAAAATAGTTTCATCATCTCTAAGAATCTCTTTTGGGTTATTCCTTTATGGTTATTTCTTCGTTTTACAATCCCAATCCTTGACAACCACTGATTTCTATCATTAGAGTTTTGTCTTTTTGAAAATACCATATAAATGGGATCATATATTCCATAATCTTTTGAAACTGGCTTTCTTTTCTTAGCTCAATGCCTTTGAGATTCATTCAGTTAAAACTTCATTCCCTTTTATTGTTGAATAATAATCCCCAAGTTTTTAATATGTGGTGGATTGGGGGTAGGTATTCTTATAATTTACCCAATAGGTTTCAGGATATTAAGATTGGATTGTTGCTGAACTAGAAGAGAAATGAACATTGCCTAGAGATGAAAGTTTTTATTCAGGAATAAGAGTGTTTATGTATGTTGAATGGCAAGAGGGTGAACTGCTGCAGAAATTGTAGTTTGTTTCTCTTTTACTTATTTTGACCCTTTCTAAGTGTGCCTTCCTGAACCAAAGAGGTTAAACAGGTGAAACCATCACCAAGACTCTCTCTCGTCTAGATTCTACAACAAAAGTAGGTTTTTTTAGGGAAATTTGGAAGGAGTAAGTGAGGAACATGAGGCAGCAGATTCATGAGCAAAGATTAATTCTTCTGGAAAACATGGCAACAGGAGCATTTGATTCTTCTATTCTAGTAGGCACAGAAGTTTGAATGGCATGTGAATTTTGCAGTGGAATTCCCACTACAGTAGTTTTGTGGCCTGATAAACTATGATTCACTTGGTTATAGAGATGAAAGCTTTGTTCAATGTCTTTCCAAGAAATTCTATAAAGCACCCATATATACTGTATAATGTAATGTAATAAATATGCAATAGTTTTCTTTCTCTTTAAATTGGATGAAGTGGATTCTGTTATTTGCAATTAATTCTCCATCTCACAAACTGAGAATCTGGGGATTCCTCCCTAACTCATCTTTGGATACATTTTAGAAAGTACTAAATTAATTGTAGTGTATGCGAAGTATTTCATTTTAACAACGAAAGATTACTTGCTCTTATGTATAGTGACCACACAATTCATTTATTCATGCAACTCATATTTATGGAATGCTTGTGTGGTAGATCTGCAATTACAACAATTAAAAGCAAAACAAAACCCTATTTTCATGGAGCTTCAATTTACTGTGAAGAAACAGGCAAATAAGTAAAATATGCAGCATGTAAGATGTTGATAGTCTCAGGGGAAAAAGAAAAGCAAGAAAGGAGACAGGACTTTTCAGGGATTTTAGGAAAAAAATCACTGAGAAATGACATTTGAATAAAGATCTGATAAAAAGAAGAGTATTTTAGGCAAAGGGGACAAAAATACAAGGCCCTGAGGTGGATGCACATCCTGCAGGTTGAAGGAACAAGGAGGCCAGAATGGCTGGGAAGCAGGAAATGAAGTGCCTTTGAGATCATACACCGAAGTGCAAAGGTACTAAAATTTTATGCTAAAGGTCAACATACAAGTATCTTAATATGTGTAATTTCTTGTCACCAAAAAATGTAAAAAAAAAAACCATAAAAATTCTTAGAGAAAACTCCTGGTCTAAGAAGACACTGGAGGCACTGTGCTTCTTGGGAGTTGTTGGACACCAGAGGAGAAAAACAGGTGTATATACTGAAGGAACTACACTTGAACAAAAACCATGGCAGATGTTTTGGGAACATGAACTCATTATGTACATGAACTCATTGCATACCAACTTATGATGTCAGGTATTTCTAATTTTCAGATGAAGAAATTGAAACTAAGGGTGATTAGGTCATGTTCTTGAGATCACACAGCCAGAAAGAGGGGGGTTTCAATTTAAAACACAGGTTTATCTGACCTCATATTGTAATTATAAATTTTGTGTGTCAACTTGACTGGATTAAGGGATATCCAGACAGCTGAGTATTTCTAGGTATATCTGTGAGAAAGTTTCTGGAAGAGATTAGTATTTGGATCACCATCCTCACCAATGTGGATGAACATCAGTCTATGGAGGCCTGAATAGAACAAAAAGGTGGAGGAAAGGTGAATTCTCTCCTTTATTTTCTCCTGCCCTGAAACATCCGAGCTCAAGGCCTTTAATCTTGAGCTGAATCATACCACTGGCTTTTTTGTATCTTCAGCTTGCAGAGGACAATTTTGGGACTTATTGGCCTCCATTATTAATGTTAATTCTCATATGTCTACTTGCATTTCTCTCTCCTCTGTTAGTTTCTATTAGATCTGTTTCTTAGGAGAACCCTAATGCAACATTTTCCTTGAATAGTTCCACAAACTCTCACAGCAGGTTCAACTGTCTATTCAAGAGAAATACTTCTTTATCTACAAATAGTTTTGTTTTAATCCTTGAGGGAAGTGGAGAGCAAGGTAGATACATTCCACTGGTAAAAGGCTTTCATGGACTTAGAGAAAGAAAATCAAGGCACTCTGATTTAGCCTTTCCTCATATGACCTATTTTCCATTTTTTAAAAAAACCTCTTCTGTTCCTTTTAAAATCCCCTCAATTTATATTTCGGGGTTCCCCATTCCTCTTTCCCTAGAAATGAAAATTAATGATGTATAAAATGCAGAATATGATAGAAAAATAGCTTAAGTACCATATTAATTTTTAAATGTACTCCAGTTTTCTTATTTTAAAAATTGAACAAATATGTTTTCTGTAAAAAATTTGAAAGTGTAGAAAAAAATAAAGAATTGGCAAAAATTAACTACTTCATATTACACAGAAAATACCCCTATTAATTATTTTAGCTATCTTCTCAGTCTTCTAGGGATTGAAATCAGAGGTTTCACATACTAAGAATGCACTTACCACTGACCTCCATCTCAAGCCCTTTCACTGTTTTCAATATTTTTAAAATTTTTTGTAGTGTATGGATACAACACCTTTATTTTATTTTTATGTTGTGCTGAGGATAGAACCCAGTGCCTCACACGTGCTAGGCGAGTGCTCTACCAACTGAGTTATAACCTCAGCCCCTCAATGTGGCTTTGTAAACCTAGTTAAGATCATATTCTATGCAATAATTTAAATTATTAAACATTTTTAAAAATAAAGAAAAGTACAGAAGACAATAAAATTCTTAAGTGGGTGAATGCTACAATCTAACTACCTGTGTTTGAAAATCCACACTGTCTCTTCCTGAGGAATTTGCATCTTTGTTTCCTCGTCTATAAAATGAGAATAATAAGAGCATCTATCTTAAAGGGTTGTCTTAAGGGTTAAATGAAGTAGTACTTGAAAAGGTTTCAGAACAGTGTTAGTACTACTAGTAGAACAAGTACTACTAGTTCATCTGTGTTCAACAAATGTTAGCTATTATAGTAATTGCTACCCAAACTAATAAAACATGTGTGCTTCAACTTTTTTGTCATATATCTCCACTTCTTTCCTCCTTCTCCCTTTCATCCTTCTTCCCTTCCAGAAATAAGGCATTAAAGGTGCAGATAAGCTCCGCCCCCTTCTTTTTAACTTCTTCCGAATCTCATTTTTTCTTTATTCTCTTCTAGGAAATTGCTATTCTGAAATTGATTCATATCCATCTGCACATGTTTTTATACTTTTATTATAATTAGTATAGCTATTCTGCATAAATTTTGTATCTTGATTTTCTCCACTTTACTGAAAGCATTTTCTTAAGCATTTCCATTTGACAGACACCTTCCATAAAATATTTCTTTGTGTTGGGATAATATATCATTGAACATCTTAAATTAAATTTGGCCTAATGCTGCCTTCATATGACCTAAACTGCAACCTAACTTAAGAATATATTTTTGTAACAAGTAGCTGAGTCTTGGCTAATTATAGTAGCCCTGTTTTCAGCCAATCACGGCTGCAAACTATACAAGGCAATGCAGAGCTAGAACCAATCAGGCTATTTCTGTAAGTCACTTCCTTTCTATTAATACAGCCTGCTCATGCTGCTGGGTGGAATTCTCTAAACCTTTACTGGTTCAGGATGCTGCCTGATTCATGAATGGTTTCTTTGCTCAAATGCTGCTACATTCCTCTAAAGATTTTCTTTTATCATGTAGCATTATTTACTTGTTTTCCTAGTTTTAGATATTTAGGTTTCATTTACTGTGTTACAAGTGCATCTTTGTTCTTATGTTTTTGTATACAACTTTGATGATTTCATCAGGTAGAATTGATTGACATCAAAGAACACAAATATTTTCAGTAGTTTTTAATGATTATAAAAAGAACATGATAATTATGGAAAAAGTGAAAACAGAGTGGCTGTAAAAATTAAAAGAAAAACATTTGTTTTGCCACCAGTAAAAGATAATCTCTACTAACAGCTTTGGTTTATTTTATTCTAATCATAGTCCTTCCACAAAACACACTTGACCTCTTCACTTTCATATTCCTTAAGATTTGTTTCTAGCTTTTATTATATCATAACATTTCTTCAATTCATTTAATATTCTCTGGAAAACATAATTTTTAATATCTGTGTATTTCTCCTACATGAAGTAGCATAATTTATTTAGCCATTTGCCTATTTTGGAGCACTTAAGTCTTTTTTTTTTTTTGGTACCAGGGATGGAACCCAGGGGCACTCAACCACTGAGTCACATCCCCAGCCCTATTTTTATTGTATTTAGAGACAGAGTCTCACTGAGTTGTTTTAGCACTCACTTTTGTTGAGGCTGGCTTTGAACTCGAAATTCTCCAGCCTCCAGCCTACCCAGAGGCTGGGATTACAGGTGAGCACCATGGTGCCCAGCTCATTTTTAATAATGTAACAATAGTGAGTATTATTCAGTACCTTTGTTTTCATTATTTACTGGTTCCCTTGGACTCCTGGAAGTAAAAATTACTAGGTTAAGGCATAAACATATTTTAATATGCTGTCAAATTGTTCTCCAGAAATACGTGTTCTCCTATATGTGTAATCTATAATACACATTTTCCATAATTATTACATTTTTGTTAAATTAATGTAGAAATACTTTATATTAATGTCTTCTTTCTAACTTTATAAAATTTATTTTTCTTAGAAATTTGTTACTTGAACTTATTTAGATTATTTTCCTAACTTTGTGCTTAGCCAATCTTTAAAAAATTGGGATTATATATAAACTTATTTATAAACTTAAAGCAATCTTTAAATTTAAAAAGGAATAAAGCAAACTTACAAGTATAGCATCATATTAGCTAAGGTTTTTATTGATTTTTTAACAAAGTTAAGCTCAATTTTCAGATACACCCTGCAAAAAAGAAAATTGATAATCATCTAGTGCCTTTAAAATGTTTAAATCTTCATAGTTAAAACTCTCCCAAAGAATTCCATTAGGAATTTTTATTAAAACATATTTAAAGAAACTAGACTTTTAAGAGTAAATTATTGATTAACCACCAACTATTTGAATAATCTGCTGTTAGATTATAAAATAATAGTTTCAAGAAGACCTTAGAGTTTTGGGGGGGATTTCTTTTCTCTGTATGCTGATTTGAATTACCTAAAGTTAAGATTTTTTTTCTATAGGTGACATCAGTATGAGAAAATTATTTGTTAGTTACAAATTGACCTACTTAGGAAAATCTGTAATTTATCATTTAACCTAGGTACACTAAGATGACCTTAATTTTTACAAGGGAAGAAATTGTCTTCAATTCATTAGCTATATTTATTGCTAGTTATGTTCCAAAATAATAGCATAATTTGACTCATGTAAATTTCCAATGAAGAATAAAAATAACACATAAAGAAAATGACAAAGGAAGAAGATATAGGCATCTGTATGATTTTGTAGAGGTCCAGGTACTTATAAATGTAAAATAAAGGAAAAAATTACAAAAGGAAATGTCACTATATTTAAGAACATAAAAATGAAGTCTTCTTCAGGAAAGGTTACCAGAAAGTATATTAAAAGAAAGATTATAAACTGAGGAAAATGCTTTTGACATATTTGGAAAACATGCATAAAACTTATAAGGATTGCTTACAAATCAATAAAAAAGACAAAACTTTGATTCAAAAATGGCCGGAGTACCAACAAAAAGTTTATACATGCTGACATGAGATGCAAATAGATACAAGTATCAGTAAACATATATTAAAGGTTATTCAGTATCACTGTCATGGTTTGGATCTGGAATGTCCCTCAAAGTCTCATGTGTTGAAGGCTTGATCCCCAATGCAGCAAGGTTTAAAGGTGGGGTTTAAGGGTAGTGATTGTATTATGAAGGCTTTTGCCGCAGTCTGGCTGGGCACAAAATCAAGAGCCACTCACAGCCTTGTAGATACAAACAGCAGTTCTTTATTCCCAAACTCACAACGGCACTCTACACATGTAAGGGGGCAATCCACGTTCTGGGCAAAATCTCAAATACTCTCTCAATCCCCCAAGAACTCAAGGGAACTCAAGGAGCAGGCGCACCTGAGGCAGCAGGATACGCCCTATTCCCAGCAGGGTACACCTTAAACCTGGAACCGCCCTAAACCTGTCCTAAACCGGAACACCCTAAACCTAGATCCACCCTAGTCCTTGAGCAAGGTGACCTTACATGCAATGTCACTGCAAATGACCTGGGTCATGCCATGCATTATTCTTACTTAGCAATGGCCCTCAGCATCTCCCCCCTTCTGATTAATTAAACAACAAGCAATGTGGCTTAAGGACCGTGCCTGGTAGGTTGTCCAATTCAACATATGGTTCTTACCCGTCATGGGAAAAACTGACCTCTAGGCATCAGCCTCCTGTCTTAGGTTGATACCACGCCAAGGTCGCAGGTTCATTCCCCGTATGGGCTACCAAATGCCGCATACTTAGCAATGGCCCTCAGCAGGCTTTGATCTCATGAATGGATTAACCCATTGATGGGTTCATGATTGAATGGATATTGTGGAGCCTAGTCAGAGGAAGCAGTAACTGGGAATGTGCCCTGGAAGGGTATATCTTCTTTTTGGCCCCCTCCATGGTTTCTCTCTCTCTCTCTCCTTCCTGATAGCCGTGAGATGAACAGTTTTGTTCTGCCTCACCCTTCCTGCCATGATGTTCCTCCTTGCTTCAGGCCCAAAGCAATGGAGGTAGCTGCTCATGGTGTACAACCTCTAAAACCAGACCCAAAATAAATTTTTCCTCCTTTAAGTAGATGTTCTGAAGTATTTTGTCACAGTGCCAGAAAGCTAACATAATCACTAATAATAAAAATACATTTAAAAATACTAATAAGAGCATATTTCTCTTCTACCAAAATGGCAAATATTTAAAGTATCATAATCTAGTGTGATGTGATATAAATACTCATAAACTACTGGGAACAGTTGATAGTATTGTTTTGGAGAGAATTTATGCATTGTTCATGAAAAACTTTAAAAATGTACATACCCTATGATCTAATGATATCAATTCTGGAAAAGTATCACAAAAATTGAAAAATATGAAAAAAAGAAAGTTTAAAAATATGCACATAGTTTATGTATTAAGGACATTCATCCTAGAATTATTTATAACATTGAATACTTGAGAAACAATGCCTAATAGCCAATAGTTAATTATGTATTTCCAAAAAGTAGAAGATATTATGCAATTATTAAAATTGTGTTGTAGGAGACTTTAATCACTTGAGAAAGTACTCATGTTTTTAAGCAAAAACTAAAAGCAAAATTATTTACAAATTATTATTCCAATTTTGGAGTACACACAGAGTTAATAAAACAAGAAGGAAATTTCTAAAAATATTAATACCATTAATAATAGTGGTGTCTTCTTTGGGTAGTGGGATCCCTGGTGATTTTTATATTCTTCTTAATATTCTTTAGCATTTTCCAAAATGTTTACAATAAACTGAATACATATGCATCACATATATTTTGCACTATATATCTACATATTTATAACTATAGTTTATACCTACATCTAGGTATATTTATTTTTCTCTCTCCATATATATCTGAACATACACATATGTATATAGAGAGTGTTTCACTTGAAAATTTTTATTAAGCTGATTGGAGAGAAGGCTGCAGACAGAATCAGGTCAATTTATGTTTTGTGTGTCAGGTAGATTTCTTCAGGTAATCAATTGTCAAAAATTTGGGCTTCTTTTGAACAGGATAACTAACTCATTCACAGAATTTTAGACCGAGAAGTCACCCTGAAGATCCTGGCTGCCAAGGTCTGCCCATCATGTTCACACTTGGTTCCCACTACCTAGTTCAGTTACCCCAGTCTTTGTACAGGAGAAGCTGCTTTCTCCAGAAACAAAACGGCTTATTTGCCCAAGGTTACACATCCCAGGGAAATAATACCAGTATCAACAATAATTAGGATTACTATTATTATTAACACTTATCACATCTACTACGTTCCAGGCACTCTTGTAAGTGCTTTATGTGCATCAACTTATTTAACACTTATAACAACCCTCCAGTATTGTTATTATTTTCACTAAATAGGCGAGAAATGGAATCACACACTGCATCAGTCCTCTGTCCTACCCGCCATTTCCTACAAACCCTAATCACCTAGAAATTGGATCCGAGGCTGGCCCACATGGGTCTTTTCAATTGAGTTCCTAGGTTGCTTCTCTCTGTGTGCATGACTGGGGAGACTTTAAAGACCCGCCATATGAAAATAATGTCCTGATGACCTGTATTACTCGGGCTTCATCCCTGGAGCGTCCCTATTGCTGCTCCGTGGGGACCAAGATATAGGAAACACTCCGGAGGTCACCGGCCTGTCTCATCCTCTGTCTTGCAACGAAGCTCCCGCTCCGGTGGCAGGGCATCCCCTCCAGGCAAGCTGCGCTGGGCCTCAGCCCCTGCCCGCTCCACCTGCTCCCCGGCGCCCGCGTCCCCGCCCCGCGTCCCGCCCCCGCGCCGCGCCCGCGTCCCGCGGTCCCTCCCTCCGGCGTGACGGGAGCACCGGCGCCAGCTGCCCGGGCAGCCAGCGCAGCGGAGCTGTCAGCAGGCGCACTGACAGGGGCGTGCGAGCGCGGAGCCCAGGGAGCGCACCCTCCTCGCAGCCGGGGAACCGGAGCTGCCGCCCCACCCGGGGAGGCTGCCTTCCTGTCCGCCGGCCGACCACCGCGGGACGGAGATGCTGCTGCTTGCCCTGCTGCAGGAGCGGGGCGGGGGCCGGGGGCGGCCGGCGGGGATGCCCCGCCGCGGGCGCGCGCCGCCCTGGAGCCTCGCCTGGATTTGCTGCTGGGTTTTCGCCGGCTGTCAGGCGGCCTGGGCTGGGGACTTGCCCTCCTCCTCCTCCTCCTCCTCCAGCCGCCCGCTTCCTCCTTGCCAGGAGGTGAGCAGCACCTGGCCCCTTACCTGGAGTTTGCCGAGAGGGCGGGGGAGGGGTTGACTGTTTATTTCTTCATTTGCCTTCGTCACCTTTTTCCTTGTTGGAGGACAGGGTTTTCGTTTTGTTCCAAGGGATGAAGTTGACCGCCCCTGATAGCTGGCCTGGAGAGGGTGTGTGGCTTTGATGCCTATCTGGTGATGTTTTCTGTTCGCGCGTATTTTTTTTCGGGTGCGGGGGGGGGGGGCTCTGAAGGACTTTGCGGTGCCCTCTTTGGAGAGTCAGGTTTGAGGACTTGGGGGTCGAGGGAGACGTTTCGACAAGGGGAGGAGACTGGGGAAGCCCCGCCAGTGAGAATTGGAGAACTATCTCATTACAGTTTTTCCTGAGACCCAGATACAGACTCAGGAGGGTTTCCCGCGCCTCCCCCTTTTCTCCACTCCCAAGTGTTTACAAACGTTTTCGTCTTACTTCCCTGCCCTCACCTTCCTGATAAGGCCCTGGGGAACTGCTAAGCCTGTGTGTAGTGTCATTTGGCATTCTTCTGGCAAAATATGGCTATAAATTGGTTAGAAAAAAAAAAAAAAGAGTATACTTGGGGAAGAGGCGGGCTGGTGATGTAGAAAATTGGAAAAGACAGAGTGAATATGCTCCTTTTGGGAGGTGCTTAATCACCTGGCTGAATCTGTGCAGCTGTGCATTTTATAGATTGAGATTATTGTGAATTTACAGCCAAGAAGGATAATTTATGGGCGATGAGATTTCCTCTAGGTTTTAGGGGAACATGACTTAGTGTGCCAAAAATTTACAGAGGGTGTCATCGTTTGGTACTTGTATTAGGTGTTTATCATTTAAATGTTCTAGAAAGTGCATCCTCTTAATAAAAATCAATGAGGGGAAGGAAGCAACATTTCTGACCTACTTTGAATGATTATGTTGAAGAGGATATGAGAGGTGGGTCCTGTTTTTAGGAAGATTGCTAGGAATCAGGGTGATAGGGCATTGAACTTAAGCAGCAAAAATAGGTTAGCCAATATCCCCTCTGGGAAGAAAGCCCAGAGCTTATTCCTTGTGTAGATTGTTATAACTTCTGAATTTTACACAGGTTTGATTGCGAGAGGATCTGTATTCTTGATATCACCATCATCCATGGATTTTCAGCTTCCTTTCTCATAATACAAGTCCCAGGACAGCCTGAAATGAAAGAGAATTAGATCAAAGGCTTGTGTGGGAAGACACAGAAGTGTTGTAATAGGGGAAATCAGGGCATGCTCTCAATAAACAGCTGTATTTAATTTCAGAGTTTTTAGTATAATTAGTTTAATATGTAGTCCACAACTTTATCACCTGGGAATAATCCATTCTTCCAGGTTTCTACGGAGAGTGCTCCTTGGACATCTTCAGTTTGAACAGTTGTGACAGTAGAAACTTTATCCTTTACCCCCATCCTCCAACACCCATCAGTCCCAATATACAGAATGTGTGTTTTCTGAAGTGAAAAGTCTTCAAGCTTCTTGTAACATTAATTCTTAAGAAATGAAGAATCTGTTCAAAATAGGTGAAGGTCAAGGGAAGTAGAGGATATACTTTGGTCACTACAACCAGACTAATCCTTTAGATGAGCAAATTTCTATACACATGTACCCAGTCGGAACAGAGTATAAGTCTATAACCCAAGGCAGAAGCAGAGAAAGAGAGGTAGGGAGATGATAGAAGGCTCAGGAAGGCTTTGTTAAGTCAATCCCAGCTTTTTATTGGCTTTAGAAATTGCCTGTGATTTATCCTTTTAGGTCTCAAATTTGACTTTTCCCTCTGACAGTAGGAATAGTAAAATGTACAGGAGGATGCTACCAAGCCTGCTTGTGGCTAGCTGTGTTTTTAGAAATGGTCACAGTTTCATTTATATTCCTCTTGATGACCAACAGAATTATAAGACCATTAACTGTGAGTTGAGTTCCTTTGGAAATAGAAAAGGCCTAGTGGCCTTCCAGGGACAATATCTGCTTTTCCCTAGTCTTACCAGCTGAGCTAATATGTAAACTTTATTGTTTCTCTGTGACATTGTTTTTAAGAGTAAAGCAAGGAAGGCTAGGGATTTTCAGGCTTTAAGGGTATGGTTATGTAGAGGGGCATGCCCTTGAGCTTAGTGCTTTCTTCTGATATACAGCTGTGAAAGTGTGGGCCCAACTCCTGTGAACAAAGGCACAGTTAAAGTAACTGCTGTGTGTCACTGCTGCGAGTTTGTCCCTTTGCACTCTTTGTTAATATTAGAGGAAGTGAAAGCTGGATACAAAGGATAGAGCTATGAGGTGGGGAAGAGAGTAAGACCAGTTAAAGTGAGGGGTTTTGAGGGTGGAAACTAAAGCCAACTCTTGATATGAGAGCATGTTGAGGAGTATGGAAAAATATGGAGGTCATTCTAAACCTTGTTTGTCTCATTATCATTTATAAAAGTACTCCTTCTTACCTAAGTTACAAAGTCTAGCAGTTTCTTTGCCTAGTTGTAGAGAAGAGCAATGAAAGGAAAGGGAGCACAGAAAATTGGCCTGGGAATAATCTAGTGATGATTGCCTGAGAGCAGAAAAAAGGCCCTTCAAAAAGACAACTGGGTATGAGTAAAAGTTTCACTTAAAATCTTGCAAAGGATTGGACTCTGGGGTGAAATTCATAAAAAAAAAAAAATCAGCTTCCTTTATCAATGTCCTTGGATTATGGAGCTGAAAAGGAGAGAAAAATGTGATTGCTTTGGAATGTTCAGCTGGTGATCAAATCAACAGGATGGAAGTACAGGCACAAACAGGAAGTGATAGTTTGGAAGAGAGAAAAAAATGTAAAGTCAAAGTACCAGCAGATAAAGAACAAGAATGGGATGTGACTTTGGTAATTGGTATTCAAAGAAAAAAAGGACCAGACATCAGAAGTACTTGAGCTTTCATATGGAGGAATTTACAGAAGGTATTTTCTGGGTATCTGTTTTTCAATTGTAAAATAAAAGTAATACAAAATGACCTACCTACTTTATTGTGAGGATGAGATTAATATATTAAAGGAAAACGACTATATTAATATAAGAGTTCTTTATTGTTAGATTAGCAGAGCTAGATGCTATTATTTCAGCAAGGGTCTACAGCGAGCCTTCAAAGGTTCAGAGGATAGGTCTATCTGAGAATTGAAATGGGATTTTTGACTCAGTGAATAAAAGGACTTAATTGGGCTGCCAGAAGAAAAAAAATAAAAAGGCCAGAAGATGATTCAGAGTTGGAGTAGGGTATTAAAAGATAGAGTACATGAGAGGAAAAATAACAGAACTAAGTGGATTATGTATGCATTATTTAAATATGGTAAATTAAATCACGTGATAGCTGATTCTTAGTTCACTGCTCTAAAATCTTGCATAATGTGATTCTACTGGTCTGTTTGAATCTTTATTGAATGATGACTTTTGTCAACAGTTTTTATTCCACAAACATTTGTTCAGCTTATACTGTATTGCAGGCAAAATGTCATGATGTAAAATCACACACACACAAAATATGCCTAGGTAAGGATGAGACAGATATGTAAATGAACAACTGCAATTAAGGGATTTGGTGCCACAAAAGAGGAGAGGGGCAGTCAAATCTCCTGGGGAGGATCAAAAAAGATCCTCCTCATAATTTCTACAGAGGAAGTGAATGACACATGAAAAATGTGTAGGAATTTGCCAAAAGACAAGGTTCAGGTGTGTGCTGGTTTGGGGAAAACTCTTTCCATGTGGAGCATAGACGGAAAAAGGACAGAAGTACAAAACTGCTTTGTCTTATAATTGGTTATCACTGGAGTACAGTGTACAATGAGAAGCTTAATGAAAATGAATCTGAGAGGCAGGCAGGAGCTGATCCCAAGGGACCTTTTATTATGCTGAGAAGCTGATCTTCATTTGGTAGGTAAGGATTTAAAAAGCAGGAGTAACGTGCTTTAGTTTGGCAATGGTATGGAGGCCCCATTGGAGCGGTGGGAAATAGAAAGAGGTGTGACCTCCTAGGAGGTGATTGTAATAGTTCAGGTAAAGAATGGCATATCCCCAATTAAGGAGTAGCAATGAAGGGGGATAAGAGAGCTTAATTTAGGAGATAGAATTGACAGTAAATGGATGTAAGATTGAAGGAGTACGATGCTCTGGCGTGATTAGAGAAAGTTGCTTCTAACCTCCAGGTGATGAGTATGAGAGAGATGAGATAAGGAACTTCCTTCTGGAGAGTGTGACTTTGGTTCAATCAGCAGTTAGGGTGTCAGGCCCTGTTGCATGGTCTGGACTGGTGCACAGATCTCAGAATCACTTGATGGGAAGGTGCAGTGAAACTACTGGATTAGCAGAAATCAAAATCATCCAGGGAGAACAAAGGTCAAAGATAGGACTTGGTTTTTGGCTAATGTTAAAGAGAACAGAAATTGAGGAAATGAAAAAGCAATGACTAGAAAGGGAGAAATGTGACAGGATGAAGTTTTGAGGAAAGGGAGAACAGCTTTGAAGAAGAAAGGGCTGGTTTTGTGTCAGTTTCCCAAAGAATTCCTGATAAAATGAGGACTGAAAAGAGAACATTGAATTTGGCAATTATGTCTCTGGTACTTTGTGCCAGAATAATTCCTATGGAGTAGAGGAGATGAGTTGACATTAATGGGAGGTAAGGCCATGGTGATATGGTAGAATTGTGTTACATGGCCTTCCTAGATTTGGTAAGATTTGGGGACTTCTAAGTCTACATAAATCAGAAGGATGATAAATGGCCATGTTTTCTATTCCACACTTTGAGGTAAACAGTTGAGAAATATCCTTTGTGCAGCAAATCCCTGTAAGTCGTGGGCTATGGGGAAAGGTGACAGAAATTCTAGAGTCACACTGTCACTGATGGAGTTAGGACTCTGCTTCTGTTTTTAAGCAGTTAACATAATTAATCTTGCCTGTTATCCCTGTGGAGGTGAATTTTCCATTTTGAGTTCTTATGCTCAGAACCATTTCTCATGTTTTAGGCAAATGTGAGCAAGTATTCACACCATCAATATTTACAATGTAAAACTAAGAGTTGACAGATCTGTGAAGTGTCATATTTTAGCACAGGGGATGGAAATAGCAGAACATAGTATAGAGTGGCACGCTTTCCTTTCACAGTGTATTCTTCAGCAATGTCTTGGATTTTTATTCTTTATTGTTAGAAAATACAAGTGAAATTTTGGGTGCTTTTTAATTCCCTTTGAAGAAACCATGCACAATTCTCTTTTGTCTTTCTGAATATGTTATATATAGTATTTTAGTATTCAATACATATTTGTTATGTAATTATGTACCAGGTATGGATACTAAAATAAACACACACACACACACACACACACACACACACACACAGGCCTTGACCACATAGAGCTTTGTAATCTCTTGGCAGATTAAAAACAAGCCCACATATCCTGTATTTACATTTGCAAGCACGATAACAAAAAAAATCACTGTGTGCAGTGGGAGTGTAGCCACCCTAGTTGGGGTAAGAGACCAGAGATTCCTCTGGAAAAGCTAACACCCAAAGGATGAATAGGAGTTTATTGTATGAAGGTCATTGCTGATGGTGATAGAACTTCTCAGACAGAAGAAGCTTCCTGGCCTAGATCAATTCCAAGACCCTCCCTTAACTCTTCCTGAACTACAAAAGGCAATAGATCTTTTTTCTTATCTGAATTTTAGTCAGAACCTTTGATTTACTCTTTGGCATCCATATGCTGTCCTACAGTGTTGCATATACATAGGGTCACTGTGTGTGGATTGGTGAGTTGTTTTCTGTATAAGGGCACACAGCTGAGGGGAAGGAGGAACTAGAAGCCATTCAGAGCTCAGTGTGCCCAGCCATCTGCCCTGGCATAGGCCAGCATTCATTAAGAGGAAGGGGTACCTTGTTCCAATTCATATCCCAAAGGGGGCACAATTTTAAAAATCACACAAAGATACCATGTATTTCACCAGAGACTTTGAACACACATACATTGTTTCCCCCAAATATGTATGTATATATACAAACATACACACACACATATACATACATACGTGTGTGTGTGTGTGTATTTGGTACCAGGGATTGAACACAAGGGTGCTTAACCAAGGAGCCACATTCCCCAGACCTTTTTATGTTTTATTTAAAGACAGGGTCTCATTACATTGCTTAGGGCCTCGTAAAGTTTGCTAAGGCTGACTATAATCTTGCGATCCTTCTACCTCAGCTTCTAGGGCTGTAGGGATTACAGGCATGTGCCACTGCACCCAGCTACATATATTTTTGTTTAAGGCACTTTAAGAGTTTTAAAACTAAGTAAAAACACAGGTCTTCTTCTCTGGAAGAACTAATCATTGCTTTAAAATTGCAGTAAGTAGTTGGTTTCTGATTTTTCAGCTATATGAAGGAATTGATCTTTATGGTACATTTAATCATAATTTGTACTTCTCTCAATTGAACCAGATTTAAGACTCTGAAATAGATACCCAGGGATCAGAATATACTGAAATTTATTCTTAGTTTACAACTTTGGATTTGAAGATACTATGTGTTACCCTTACTCAAAGCTTTGCTCTTATAGGCTCTTTTCTAGGTCATTGATTCTGAAAGTGAGGAGGATCAGCAGTGTCAAAATTACCCCAAAATCATCAAAAATGCAAATTCGTGGGCTCTGCACACAATCTTCTGAAACAGAAACTCTGGGGTTGAGGCCCAGCATTCTGTATTACAAGCAGCCCATCTGGTATATGCTTCACTCTGAAGTAAAAGGACCACTGAATAAAGATACATAGTTTAGTGGCCTGAAACCCAGGGAGCTAGAATTTCTTAAATTGTCACCCACCTGATTTCCTGCTTCTGCAGGGCATCTTAGATATTCGTTAAGTAATTACATCAAGTGGACCATGAGATCTCCTTTTTTTAAAACATTCTTTTAGTTGTAGATGAACACAATATCTATATTTTTTATTTGGTGCTGTGGATTAAACCCAGTTCCTCATATGTGCTAGGCCAGCACTCCACCACTGCGCCACAACCCCAGACCTCTCCTGTTCTTATGAAGAACCTCAGCCAGTGTTTCTGTGTTACCTTCTATATATCAGTATCCATGCAAAACACTTAAAATAAGATGCAGAGGATTTTGTCACCAAGCTGTAGGAGCTCACAGGCTGATAGAAGCAGCAGTTATGGAAATCAATAAATATCTTTCCCTAGTAATGTATTAGAATAGAAATACCTAGTAATATTAAGAGAGGATGGGCAGTCTTCTTGATAAATATTTTCCAATGTTTGCTACTTACAGGTGTGTGTGTGTGTATTTTTACATTTTTTCCCTGATGCAAGTGTCTTCTTGATGGAGTATAAGCAGTATTGATAATAATTAAAGAACCCAATTCAAACCTGAGTCTTGCTGCTGGTTTATGTGCCTTTGAGCACATCAGCTTTTCTGTATCTTTCTTTGCTGAAAATGCAGATAATAAATCCTACCTCTTCTATGTTAGAGTTGCTGAGAGGATCAAGCTAATGCATTTGAAAATTCTTTATGAATTCCAGTGCAATGGGTAATATTGGTTATAGTTCTCATAAGTGAAGAGCAATGTTTCTATGGTATTGGGTTGAAGAGTGAATGAAAGGGAGAATATAGGTAGACTAATTATTTATTTACCAAAGTATTCTTTAGGAGTACTCTTTCCTAACTATGAAAGTTGTGTGTAAATTGCTCTGTCTTCACTAAAATGTTCACTTGATTTCAGGCAAACAATACTCCTGGTTTTTCTCTTACCCCATTATCATCCTTTTTAGTCTTTGAAGGGCCTCCTTGTCTCCCTGACTTCTTTTCATGGGCACATTTCAGGGCTCAATCCTTTGCCTTTCCATCTTTTCTGTCATTCTCACACTATTGGCGATGTCACTTAGCCTCTTGGATTTAAGTAACACTGACTTGTGGATAGCTCCCAAATTTACATCTCCTGTGTGGACCATCCCTGGATTCCTATCAAACATAGCCTTTTAACACTTGGATAGGTAGCTCACATCTCATATTCCCAAACTGAGTTCCTAATACTTGCTCCAAACCTACTCAGAATTTCCCTATTTTATTTAGGTGCAACTCCTCCCTATTTTATTTAGGTGCAGCTCCCTTGAGGCTCCATCTACTTGTTTGTCTTCAGTATCTTGCATCCAACCTATTAGCAGTTTCTCTTGTCTGTGCTTTAAAATAGCTAGATTTGGGACTTGTACCACTTTGCCTGTGACTTCTGGATTACAACACTATCATATTTTACTTGAACTTTTGTGATAACTTCCCATTTTGATGGTGCAGTACAGCCAAGAGATCACATTAAAACATATGTAAGATCATGTTACTCTTCAGCTTGAAACCCTTATAAGACTTCATTCAGAATCACAGCTCTGATGGTGGTCCATTGGGCCTTCTTGAAGCCTTGAATATCACCTATTATCACTCTCCCTGTCTTACTCAGTTTTGTCCTTCTACATCAGAATATTACAGATGGGTTGATTTATAATAAATAAAATGTTTGGCTAACAGTTCTGGGGGTGAAGAAGTTGAAAACCAAAGAGCTGCATCTGGTGAAGGCCTCTTGCTGTACCACTGAAGGTGAAGTGGTAAGAAAGAGCAAGGATGAGCAAGAGGGTCCTGAACTTGCCCTTTTACAACAAACTCACTCCTGTGATAATAGCATCGTCCCTTCATAGACTGGAGCCTTCATGACCTGGATGCCTCCTGGTTAGGCCCCACCTCCAGAACACTGCATTAGGGATTAAGTTTCTAATGCATGAACTTTGGGAAGCACATTTAAATAGAATACCTGCTATTTTTCACTCTGCTTTACCTACCCTGGTCTCCTTGCTCTTTCTAGAATATGTTATATGAGCTCTTTTCTCAGGACTTCTCTATGTCTCTTTCTTCTACCTGGAACACTCTTCCCTCAGGTATTTTAGGAGGCTTTCTTCATCATGTACTTCAGGTTTCTATTCAATCATTACCTTCTCAGTCAGGCTTTCCTTGGCCACCTGTTTAAAATCCCAACCCCTTCCTCTCTACATCCATTTCATGCTTTTAGTTTTCTCTGTAGCACTTTCAGCATCCATAATAAAATATATTTTAATCACTTATACTATTTATGATTCCTCCCTCTCTCAGTAATTGTAAGCTCCATAAAATGTTTATGTATGTGTATACACACACACACACACATGCTTGGACAGTGCCTGGTACTGTGTGTGTGTGTGTGTGTGTGTGTGTGAATAAATTTAATTTTTGATAAGTAGGTTGTTTTTAATTGTAGTATAAGATGTTTACAATAAATAGCAATATGAAAAATTACCTGAATTTCTGTGTGGTGGTGCATGCCTGTAATCCCAGCGGCTCTGGAGGCTGAGGCAGGAGGATTGTAAGTTCAAAGCCAGCCTCAGAAAAAGTGAGGCACTAAGCAACTCAGTGAGACCCTGTCTCTAAATAAAATACAAAATAGGGCTGGGGATGTGGTTCAGTGTTGAGTGCCCCTGAGTTCAATCCCCAGTAACACCCCCCTAATTATCTGAGTTTCTAATTATCTAGATAGATTACTAAGATTTATTAAGATAGATCTAAGATTACTAAGATAGATCTAAGGTTTCTGCTGGTTATGAACTATAGCCTCATTCTGGAGGATATAAACTACACCCTAGCCAATACTGAAAACTTACTTGTTTACTAATTTGATGGTAGAAAATGCTATGTCATTGTAATTTAATCACTTGTTAGTGTGCTTAGAGAAATGTCACTTAACTTTTCATATTTCCCTTTTATAGAATTTTTATTTAGATATTTTTGTTTTTCTTATTATGTGGCTCTTATTTTATAGTACAGATAACATATGTGCACTGAAAATATTCCTTAGGTTTTTCTTCTATGTGTTTTCAGATATATAATACCTAGAAAAAGCAATTGTTTATTTAGTCTATACAATAATATGGAATTATTCCCTTAACATATCAAATTGACATTAAAAATATTTTAATCTTTAAAAAATAAATATTTGGTACATAGTACCTTATTAAATTTCTGAAATATATGAAATTTTTCGTGTATTTGGGTGAGAAAAATGTTGAAGCCATTGCAGTGTGTCTAAGAAATCTTGGATTTGGGTTAGCATTTTTTTTCTATAAGTGTGTTTTTGAAATTTCAAAATAGAACTATTTCATTCTTTGTTATTTATTTTTCAGTGGTCATTCATATGTTTATTTGCTCATCTAGCATTTAATAAGTTCATATCATATATTTCTCATAGGAAAAACTCAAAATATGTGATTATGGTACAGATGGTTATTAAATGCAGATATGAAGTTGTGCACAGGGTTGTAAAGAAGCACAGAAGGAGCAAATGAATCAAACTAAGGAGCTCTGGTCTCAGCACAAGTGATGTTTCAACTCAGTTTTGAAGGATTTTCAGAAGTGCTTTATGGGATATGCAGCATCCCACATATGGCAGTTGAAGATAAAGGTGTGCAACAGTAGAAAGGAATTAAATAATATGACCAGTTCAAGGGCCAGTATAAATGGCATGTGGGTGGGAGTGGCAAGCGGTGCCTAGGTGAAGAGGAAGGCAGAGACTGAGGTGTTTGTAAGGCAGAAAGATTGTTGTTTCTGAGAGTAGAGGAAGATAAAAAGGGTATTATATTTAAGGCAGGAAGATCAGTTAGGCGACTGTTTTATTCTCCTTATGGGAGAAGCAGCAGACAAATGAAAATCCAGAGCTCAGCAAATGGAGAGGGTGGGAGGAGATGGATTTGACAGCTATTAAAGAGATCCCATCTTTAGGAATCTGTGACTGAGTGATAAATTTCAGTCTCCCATGACTTCTAGGTAGGAAGAAGCTGGGCAAAAGTGGAATGAGTTCAGTGTTGCACATTCAGAGTTTTAAATGCCCATGCGACGCTTAAAATATGGTCTCCTGGAGACAGTTAGAGGTACAGGAATGCAGCTGGGACAGCTTGGGAGCCATGAGTTCACGAGAGGCAATTAAAGCTATGTTTGTTGACGAGATCACCTAGGCTGTGAGCATATAGCAAGAGCAGTGTATTGAGGAGGGTGCTTAGGGAAATACCTGCATTTAAGGAGCAAGCAGAGTGAGAAGCATTTGATGATACTAAGGAGGCACAGCTAGTGGAGTGTGATTAATTAGCATAGGAACTTGCTAGAGGTTGATGGGGCGGGCACCAGTAAATCTGGAGTATGATATAGACATGGTTTTTCTCATATTCAGCAAGGCATTTGTATTGGTCTCATGTCCTTATGGACAAGATATAGAAATTTGTGATCAATGATGGGATACTGGGCAGATTCTTGGCTTTTTAAACAAATGTACACTGAGGTTATTAATTTAAGGAATTGATGCTAAGCTGGAGGAAATTTGCCAATGCAGTATTTTTAGCCTTATTATCTAATCTCTGTCCTGTAAATGTTTTACTACTACCATTTTATACCAATACTTTCCTTTTGAGAAGGCTATCCAAATTTTTTAAAATCAAAAGCTGGGAAGCATGCCTAATGAGTTGGAAAGAAGAATTGGGATTCAAAGTGATTTTGAAAGGTTAGAATAATGAGCAAACAAACATAATTATTTTAAATGTAGACTGTTCTTTTTTATTCTGAAAATTATATGTTTTAGGATGGGGAAATCTTACTTAAAAGTACTTTTGAAGCCACAGATGTCACACGACTGCTAAGAGCAATGATGGAGGGTCTTCTGTTCTGTTGATATGAACAGGGTGATTGATTCATGGAAGGTAGACATTTAACTTGGGTTATGAATTCAACCTAGGTGTGATATTTGCAGAGGGATATTGAAATAAGGTGATATTGGCTTCAGATATAAATTAGGTGACTTATTTACAAAGTGTGTCACATGAGGACTAGTCAGGGGAATTGGGATTTTAGCTTAGAGAAGACTTAAGGGGCCACAATAATGAGCTTCAAACATATTAAGTGCAGTGTGGAAGAGGCATTGGTATAATGCTAATTTAGAGTACAAGATTTGGATTAGCAGGTAGCAGACAGAAGAATGCAGGACTGAGTTCATCCAGGAAAGTGTTTTATATCTGTAGGAGCTGCTTCTTTGTACTCTGAACATTCAGGGTTCCTGCTTTGAAGGGACTTTTGGCCTGGGTTGGGTCTATGGAAACAATGAGTTTTGGTTACTGCCCTGTGCCTCTATTACCAGGGTGGATTCAATCTGTCCTTGGAGCTTTAGTCCTAGAACATTCTTTCTTATTCTGTCATGCTTAGCACTTTATTCTAAGATTGCAACAATGTAAACATAAAACATGCCCTTTTGACATAAATCTTATATCCTAAAATTGAGAACAGAAAGAATTGGCTCTGTCAAATGTAAGCTTAATATATACTTCTACTTGATAGTTCTTGAGCTTATCAATAATGCTTACTAGGAAATGACTTGAGCCAAAATAATAATTGATGCTTTAACATATCTGAGCCTGTTATGCTAGGGAAGTGCCTCTCTAGCTAAAGAGCAGATAAATATTAGCACAATCTGCTCTTTTTTGTTTCATTTTTTTTTGCATTTGTCACTTTTTTTTTGCTTTTTTTATTGGTTATTCAAAACATTACAAAACTCTTGACATATCATATTTCATACATTCGATTCAAGTGGGTTATGAACTCCCCACTTTTTAAAATTAAAAGCAATATATGAGCATTCTAGAAAAATGAAGCAATAAAAATATGCATAACCCCACTAAATAATATTAATCTTAATAGTTTAGCATTTATTATAGGAATAATAATTAATAAAAACAATAGCCAGTTAAAATTTTAAGTGCATTTTGTGTATGAACTCACTCATCCTGCAAACTATAATGAGTGTGATCCTAACATTTTCCAGTGTGGCTGTTACTTATGAGCCCAAGCTGCTACCTAGCATCTACTCTTAATCTGTATTGCCTCTATCACATGTTATCAAGTGTTCTTTGCATATATTACATTACAAACATCTACACATTCACAAAATGGGAATACTCAATGAATATAGTGTGGTGATTTTCTTTTGTATCTAACAATATACTGTAAACTTATTTCCATATTTTGACTCATTAAAATTTTTTTTAGGGATACTATGAGTCTCTTTGTCCTCTGGATAGTCAATTTTTATAATCAGTAATTTGAACAATATATAATTCATTCTTTCTCTTTTAACTTACTTTCTATGCCATGTTTTTATATGTGAGTATATATGAACATATATTCTTTAAAATCTATTATATATAATATATATAAAACACATGATACTATTATATATATATAAAACACATGATACTATTTTATATATATATATATATATATATATATATATATATATATATATATCTCACATGGTACACATTAATATGATTTCTTTTGGACTGTTTTTGGGACCAAGATAGCACAAAAAGCTGGGCATGGTGGAACAAGCCTATAATCCTGGGGACTGTGGAGGCTGAGGCAGGAGGATTGCAAGTTTAAAGCAACTTAGTGAGATCTTGTCTCAAAACAAAAACATGAAAAAGGGCTGGGGGTGTGGCTTAGTGGTTAAGTACCCCTAGTACCAAAAAAAGATTGCATGCAGTTTTATAATATGGTTTTATATGATACTGCATGCTTTTCTTTCATTCAAAGATTTCTCAGGTGTTCTTGCTCATTTAGTCTTCTGGTTCAACCTCAGAATACTTTTGAAAAGTTTTGCAATTTCCTTTGGATTCTCTTAAGTCTGCTTATTTAGGAAAAATGTCATCTTTGTAGCATTATCTTTGTTTCGAGGGCATAGTCAGCTTTAGTATCTATTGAGACATTCTGTATCTCTCAGCCTTTGTATTTCTCACTATTTTATTTGGTTAATACCCCCTACAATTTAACCTTTTAATTGATTTTTCTCTGAAAAATCATTGTTTTTTTTTTTTTTTTACAAATGAATATTTAGTTTCTTACAGAGCAGTCTTGTTCATTCTAAAGTTTTGATTAGTTATCTTTGTTTTTCTTGACATCATGTACCATTTATTGAGAAGTTAAACACTCGAAACGTATTACTTATATTAATAGTACCTCACAGCAATACATATCTCTACATTTAGAGATGAAGAAAATGAAACTCAAAGGTAATTAATAACTTGCAAAAAAAAAATGACAAAACTGGCCAGCCATAAAGATTGGATGTATTTGTCTTCCTGCTACCTCTCCCTCTACAGAACTGATGTATGTTCACCATTTGGCATAATTGATTCTTAGAAACTATGTATTGTGCACCAAGCAGCTATTTACAACTTTTTCCCTGGTAGTCAATCATTTTCCAATCATTCCTTTTTCTCAAAGTGGTACTTCCTTTCTCATGTGTTTCAGAAATCTTTTTTTCTCCAGGGTAGATGTCAGTTTTCCACGTTTCAATAAGGAGAGCTCTGTGTACTGCTGTGCTACCCAAATACAAGGTGTGAGGTGGCTGTTGAGCCTCTTCTCTTGAGGAAGACTTCTCTGTGCAGAGTCCCTAGCCGAATATCTTTTGGCAGACAAACTTCCTTCTCATGCTTTGCTGATGAGCTGAGGTGGTCTCATTCTGTCTCTACCAGATTCTTGATTTTGGAGAATTTGTTCTAAAAAGCAGAGCTGTCTGTGGTTCTACCATGTAAGCAATGTGTGACAAGTACTAGACTAAGGGCATTTTCTGGTACTGTTTTTTTTTTTTCTGTACGGTTCTGGAAATAAAGGATGTAATGAAAAGGTAAATTAAGTTGGAACAAGTGTGTGATAGGACTATGTCATATGAAACCAGACATGCAACATTTCAAAACCAAAAAGGCAGACCACCATCGTTGAAAAACCAATGTATAGTAAGGAAAAATCAGAGAAAAAAGTTGGTGGTCCATAGTTCGTTTTACCACATTTTAATGTTTTTGTTATTTTTATTTCTTTTTTCTTTTGAGATTTTTCCACAGTAATTATAGTCCAGGCATTATTCTAAATGTTTAGTCATTGTTCCAAGGACTTTTCAGGGAAAAATTAGTTAAAAGGTTAAATTGCAGGGGGTATCAACCAAATAAAATAGTGAAAAATACAAAGGCCGAGTGATACAGAATGTCTCAATAAATACTAAAGCTGACTATGCCCTTGAAACAAAGATAATGCTACAAAGATGACATTTTTCCTAAATAAGCAGACTTAAGAGAATCCAAAGGAAATTGCAAAACTTTTCAAAAGTATTCTGAGGTTGAACCAGAAGACTAAATGAGCAAGAACAGCTGAGAAATCTTTGAATGAAAGAAAAGCGTGCAGTATCATATAAAACCATATTATAAAACTGCATGCAATCTTTTGGGTTTTTTGTACTGGGGATTGAATCTAGGGGTACATAACCACTGAGCCACATCTCCAGCCTGTTTTATTTATTTTTAATTAATTAATTTATTTATTTATCTTAAATTTTGAGACCTGGTCTTGCTATGTTGCTTAGGACCTTGCTAAGTTGCGGAGGCTGGCTTTGAACTCACGATCCTCCTGGCTCAGCCTCTCAAGCAGCTGGAACTATTTTGTATTATTTTGTTGTTGTTGTTCTGGGGATTGAACTCCAGGGCACTTAACAACTGAGTCACATCTCCAGCCCTTTTTTTTCACATTTTATTTAGACACAGGTTCTCACTGAATTGCTTAGGGCCTAAGTTACTGAGGCTGGCTTTGAACTTGAGATCCTCCTGTCTTAGCTTCCTGAACTGCTGGAATTATAGACATGCACCACTGTGCCCGGCTCCTTATTCTTAAGTGAATGATAATAATCCTTGAAAGTGTTAGTTGCATAAATTATGGGTAGACTACACCATTGCTTCAATTTACAAAGAGGTTATTGAAGACTAATTGAAGTATACTAAACTGTGAATATTGGAGTATACATTTTGGTCAGTTTTGATATTGTATGCACTTATGAAACTATCATTATACTCAAGATAGTGATTTTCAACATCATGAAAAAATTTCTGGCTCCTTTTGTAATCAAACCCTCCCTCTATTCCAGGCAGCCAATGATTGATATATGCTTTCTGTTATTCCAGATGCAGTTGCCTTTTCTAGAATTATAGATAAATGGAATCATATGGCATGCATTTTTTTGGGGGGAAGGGGCTGGCTTCTTTCAATTTGGTCTAATGATTTTGAAGTTTATTCTTTTGTGATGTGTATCAAGTTCATTTCTTTTTATTGCTGGCTATTATTCTATTAATGGTTGTACCACAATTTGTTATTCCATAAGCTATCTATTAAACTCCAATATGATAATTTAACCTATGAACATTCATTATCCAAATAGATTGTTTATTAAGTTCAGCAGCAGCAGTCTATAATATGTAAGCCCTGTGGGAATGATGAAATTCTGTGAGTCATTTCTGGAGGGGATTTTATGCTTCACTTTGTATTTAGTGCTTTTCTCTTGCTTTCTTCATTTTAGTGCTTTTTCTCTTGCTTTCTTCATTTTTGAAGAACTAATCATTCAGTTAGTCAGTGTACATATGCTTGTTTTGAGTAGTCTGCCTGACTGCCTATATATCATTTCATTATCAATTAATGAACACATGCTCTCAGAGTGCAGGTAGGTATGAATGGTGGATCACATAGCACTCTTTCAGAGGTTAAAAGGAGGACTTTGTGTAGTTCATGGTAATGTAATGGGCAGTTGCATACTCTGGATAATGAAAGCAGATTTTGTGTTTAATTGGAAGGACAATTAAATATATATGTATATTATTTGAAATTATATTGCTATAAGTAAGTACAGCAAAATAGCTAGGTTTTATCTATTTATTTTTGGTGGAAGTGATGAGAGTTTGGTTGATATGTTTGAATTTAGAGCAATATAAGAATTCTTTTAGATTAATGATAGTTCTGCAAGTTTGGGAGTTCCAAAATGGTTTTCTTCTTATTATTATTATGTTGTTTCTGGAAAACAAAGCATATTGGTACATATCCTATGACTGGATGACATGTCTCAATCTAGGTTTATCTCTTCTTAGAGTTCACCTTCTGTAGCAGAAGGTGATGACCTTGGCAGGACAGGGAGAATGTGCGTAGCTCACTTGACATGATGGTGGTGAGTTCTGCATCTCTATGGTGAACGTAGGTAAAGGCAGGATAGTATTTAACCTGACCTTCTTTTCAGGTATGAGTCTTGGCCACCCTTTCAAAACCAGACTCTACCTTTATTTCCATAATTTGCTCCTCTCTTTCAAGTCCCTAAAGTCTGGTTTTTAATTCTGGTAGTTTTTTCCTAAATCTCCACCAGTGGGTTTTTGGTTTGTTTGTTTATTTTAATGCTCAGTGTACTCTACCTCTCTGTAGCACTTGCCCCTGCTTCTAGGCTGCTCCTTCCTGCTTTCCTAGTCTGCAATTTTGTATCTCTCATTGTTACATCCTATTTTTCTTAGCTAGCCATAGTTGCCTTGCCTTTTCTAAAATGTCAGTTATGTCAGAGTTGCACTTTTGGTCTTAGTTTCTCTTTTTATTGTGTATGTCTTGTCTGAGTGATCATATCCACATTTACTTTTATTAATCCTAATTTTTCTGTAAACAGAAGTAATATACTTGTTATAAACAATTTGAATAATTTGAACAAGCAGAAGAGACGACAATCACCTGCAATCTTACCCGTGGAGAAGCATAGTTATAATTTTTCATCTAATTGTGTGTTTTACCTGCAACCTTTGTTTAAATGACTGCTAAATTGAACCTCCAATGCTTAGTTTTATCAAGTTTCAAAAGCAGATTTATAACTCCTTAAACTATGAAAAGAATTGTGAAAAAAATAGTTCTTTTTTTTTAGGAACTCATAGTCTAAATGATTGTCAGCTTTCCTGCATATTAGAATGATAAATCAGTAGTTTATTTCCAGATTAGAAATCTCTGAGGACAGGGTCCAGGCACCAGGTTCCAATGTGTAGTCAGAGTTAAGAATCTCTTGTCTAAAGGCTAATTTTCAAATTGTTGTTTATTTAACACTGAATCTATGCCAGGCCATGTGGTGTTCACTCATTTTTCCAGCAAATATTTATTCAGTCCTTCTTATGTTTATCCCTGATCCAGATACCAGGAATACATCAGAGACCAAAACCACAAGAGTTCCTGTTCCTGTGGACTAAGATAGAGATTATAGAAATACATGGCAGGTGGTGATAAGTCTAGAAAGAAAAATAGGTTACAGAATGGGGTGATATCAAAGAACAATGCTAGAGTGTTTGAGCAATGCCTGGGTGAGGAGCAGAGTCAAGCCATGCAGATAACTGGGGAAAGAGCTCCTGGACACAGGGAATGACAAATGCAAAGCCCTGCAATGAGCATACAGATGGCGTGGTCAAAGAAGAGGGAGACGTGGTAGGGATGAGGACACAGAGGTCAGATGGTTGGAGTGTGGCAGATCACAAGGTGCTTTTCAGGAAAAGTTAACGATTTTGCCTTTTCATCTGAATGAGATGAAAGCCATGGAGAGTTTGGAGCACAGAAATAACATGAATTACATGTAAAAAGATCATTCAAGCTGCTATGTGTGAAATAGGCTGTCAGAGATATGGTTGAGAACAGATGAGTGAGATTATTATAGGAATCTAGATGAGGCACTACGGTATCTTAGAGGTTTTAGGAATGAAGTGGTAAGAAGCAATTTGATTCTGGATGACATATTTTGTATGTCAAATGTATTTCACACGTATTGAAAGAGGTGACAGGCTTTACTAAGATCTCCCTTGGAGTGACCTTAGCTAGAGAAAGGAGAGGTCAGGAACCAAGCACTGAGTCACCTTGGGAGAGTTAATTAAAAGATTAGAGCGAGAAGGAGATTCTGGAGGCCAAATGAATGGTGTTGGTGAAGAGAGTTTTAGAGTGAGTGAAAATGGTTGCTAGAGCTAGAAGAGGAATGTTGAGAACTGATTCTTGGATTTAGCAAGGTGGAAGTCTTCAAAGGTCTTGAAGAGAGCAGTTTAGGTCTAGTGAGAGAGGCATAAACCTGATTGGAGTGTATTAGGAGAAAATGGGAAGGAAGGAGGTGGACCCTTGGAACAGGCTGTTCTTTGCAGGATCTTTGCTAGTCAGGGTGAAGTTGACTGAAGAGGAAAGTATAGTTACTTGATGAGAGTAATGCTGAGTATAGTGTACCTTAATGTTCCTTCCAAATGCAGGATTTTATTCTAAGAATATCAACTCTAGTTTTATTTTTTAAATTTATGATATCTTGTTTAAGAATCTCCTAAAGTGAGGTATACCTATAATTTTCAATCTTAATCAGAGACATTTTAATCATTTCAGCCACTTTATTTATGTTACATGACAGTTCCCCTGCATTCTAGTTTGGAGATATCTTTTTGTATTGCTTTTCTAGGGTAGTTATAACAAAATACCACAAAATGGGTGGCTTAAGGAACAGAATCTTATAAAGTCTGGAGGCTAGAAGTCTCAAACCTAGGTACTGGCAGGGCTGGTTTCTTTTAAGGGGTCAAGGAAGGATCTGTCCAGGCCTATTCTATTGGCTGTAAGGGATCCTCTTTTCCTTATGTCCCTTCACATCTATCTTCCCTTCTTGCCTGTCATTTGGTTCAAATTTTCTTTGCACAAGGTTCTCGGTCATATTGGATTTAGGCCTGTCTTATAACTCCATTTTAACTTGAGTTGGTCTATAAAAGCCAAATAAGGTCACATTGTAAGGTACTAGAGGTTAGAACTTAAATACATGAATTTTGGGAAATACAGATCAACTCATGAAACCTTTACTTTCCCAGATGCTTATTTCTGTTTTATTTTAATAACATTTACAATCATTTCTGCTGTGATATTTAGGCATAGTTACTGGATTCTTCATCTAGTCTTGGTGACATTAGGTGACATTGGAGACAACTTGGGAAGGAGATAGGTTTCCTGCTATAAAATGAACACTTGCTGAATTAGAAAATAATTTTATCTTAAAAGAGAAACATAAAATGAATTGGGGAGGTGGTCTCTTAATAGTTTCTATGAACAGATGGTCAGATCTTTCTTACACTTCTCATTTATTCTTAAAATTTAAACAGTAGAACCAGTAAGCTAGTGGGTGGAAACTTTTTCCTGCCTTGGGAAGAAGAGATAAAGTGCCTTGCCTATGGAAAAAAATGTATTAAATAATATACTGTCTCTCTGCTCTTATCAGGATGGCAGCACAGTCTAGTTCTAAATAAAGGCCAACATCTCACCTGAAAGTACATCACTTTCATTATGGAGAGAAATTAGGCTTGTTATAAGAATTTTTTGTTGTTGCACCAAGGAAAGTATTATAGAAATTGGGTCATATTTGTATAACTAGGTGTGTGATCTCCTTTTCTCTCTGTAGAGTTGCTTCTTTTCCAGCACTGTGTTGTAGTTAAAATATAGGCCATTAGGATGCATCCTTATGAAGCAGTTTGTGACTCTAATAGGATTTATTTGGAAATTGTAAAACACAGATAATAACTGATGATTGTGGATGTCAGCACACATACCCATTAGCTCTAAGCAACAAGGAAGAGAGAATCTAAATTTAACTGTGAAATAGAGAATACATTTTTTGTACTTATAATTTCCTTATAGTCTTAATAATATAATACAAAAATGAACAAAATATTTGTGATGAAAATACATATTAAATAGAATCCTTATTTGGATATTTTTCACTTATTTTCTGACTTTGCAACCTAACCTTTAGCAATGCCCTAAAATAGCCACTGACTAAATCTCTTGAGAGAGGCTTGATATTTTAACTTTGTATACTTTGTTTAAATATATTTTTTTAAAATTATATTGTTGAACTTTAAACTAAAGAAAATTGACTCATGAGACCAAATTCTTTAGCATTAAGATAGCTTGAACATATTCTCAATGGTTCCTTTACAGATGAAACCTGGTATAGAGGAGATGTTAACTGAGCAAGCAGACAACATAGAGTCTTGCCTTGGCTTCATTATCTGCCTCATCAGTGACACTGTCCAGTGACAGCTGAATCTGATCTTCTGCATTCATGAGATCACAGCCTTGCAGGTTCTCTCTTATTTCCTCATGTCCAGTGACTCTGCAGAGACATGTTTTCCTTACTGCTTTCTCAGGGACTGTACTGATGGAACTTCAAAGAACATATGGAGGCAGATATATGCGTAGGTCTTGATTTTATGTTTTGGTAGACTGGTTTATTTAAGCAAATACACAGGAGAACATGTTTGTTTAAAGTTTTCTTTTGTGCCAGCTGCTGTTTTTTCTTTTTCCTGGCCTGGCCTGCCAGAAATGTGCACCTTTATTTCTAGAACATTTCACAGAAATTTTCAGTTAACAGGTTTTTTTCCCTTCAGAAAATTAATTGGCTCTTTAGAAAATGCAAGATATATGTCTAACATGTTGAGGCTTTTTTGAAAAATTGTGCTCAAGTTTGGTTTTGTTCAAAATTGAATGTTTTTAATTTAGTAGAATTAATTGATGAGTGTTAGAAACTTAATGATTCTTAAATACTATATACAGAATTGGCATTACAGCAGCTTGAAAAACTGCCTAATTTCAATTACTCAGAAGAAAAATTTTGCTTTTATCACTTTTTTTTTTTTTTTTTTTGAAATGAATTGATGGAGAGGTGTTGCACAGTTGGTTATGTGTGCATGAGAGTGAGACGGGATGACCATTGGACTGTGAGTTAGGAGACCCTGTTATGGGCCTTTTCTTGTTGCTAATTGCTAATTTCTTTCTCTTGGCTCCATCTTTTTATTTGGAAAAGAAGAAAATTGATGTAGCTCATCTATAAAGTCTTGTTGAGCTTGACATCTTGTGATTTTTTTCCTTCTAGTTTTATATTTTTAGAGAAACAAGAATTATGTCTGCTTCTCATTGGGTACTCTTAACTGAACATGGATTTTTTTCTGTTCATTATGGTTCTACCAGGATGTAGCTTGATAGTGTATAGAAAACAAGTGTTGTCTACAAATAGCAGGAAGGCCTCTTAAATCTGGCCTATGTTATTTTTCCCCTGACCACTGTTTCTCTTGTTTCTCCTTTCTCTCACTTCCTCCCCTCCCCCACATTTACAGCTTTTTTCTCCAATAGATGATTGGTTCTATCATTTCATTTAGTCATCTAAGTCAATTGAATTTAGACATTTAGCATGAGATACTTAATATTCTTCAAGACAAGGTTTGGGGCCTTAGAGGTCTCAGGCTTATATAATTCTGCCTTGGTTTATAGGGTGACCCCATAATAAGGAGAATTCACTTTAGTAGTAAATTATATCCATGAAAGTTGGCCTATTTTTTTTTTCCTATAGGAAAATATTTGGGCTAGTGACTTGAGGCAGGCATCTGGGTGATACTTGCTTTTCATTTGACTCCTCCTTATTCAATAATCTACGGTCTTCAACTGCTGAGCCCTTATCTTCTCATTTGAAAGCAATTGTAGCCCACAGGGAAGTTTTAAAAGAATGACTCCTGAGTAGAGATTATACACAGTACTCTTAATTGGAAAGGCCTAACATTGTAGGGGTATGTGTGCATATCAATTTTAAATTACACATGAAAAATAATTCTCAAAATCCAAATATAGCTGTATGTTGGAGGGTTGAAATAGAAAATAAAATGATCCTCAGATTCCTAAGATGATCTTTGTTCCGAGATTAGCTGAGAAAATTCTGAGAAAGAAGAGTGCTAAGGGAAAGAACTCCCATAGTCTACAGATAGTATTACAGACTTTCCATAAACAGCTGGGTTATATTCACCAAGAGCTTTAAAACACATAATGCCACCAAATTTTCTATATCTTTTTCTTTTAATACTAGACATCAAATCCAGAGGTCTACTACCACTAAGCTACATCCTCAGCCATTTTTACTTTTATTTTGAGATAGGATCTCTCTAAATTGCCCAAGCTGGCCTTGAATTTGCAATTCTCCTGCTTTAGCCTTCTGAGTAGCTGGGATTAGAGGAATGCACCACCATGCCTGATTTAATGCTCTATTTCTTAAGTAAATTGAATAATAGCATACATGTAATGTTTATCTTATATTTATTCATAAACAACCCAAATTTTTAATAGTAGACAGGTTAAATATAGTTTCCTTTATTAAATACAATACCACAGGACATGTAAATGTAATGATATAAAGCATGTTTATTTATATACAAGAGTTTTTATAGTATGGTAAGTAGATTACAAAACATTTTATGAAAACATTGACATAAGCATATACATATATATGTTTATATACATGTATGTATATTTGGTAAAATATGCACCAAATTATTAACTGTGGTTTTCTCTTGATTGCAAGGTTATGTGTGGTCTTTTCCCTATTTCATAGACTTACTTATATTTCTATTTTTTCTGCAACAATTCTTAAAAGGAAATACAGCATAATATTTGCAACAGTGGAGAGGAATAGACTCTGGCTGGGATTAAAAATTTCAATTTTATTACTTAACTAACTGTAATCTTGAGAAAATTACTTTATTTCTGCTTGTGTCTTTCTAATCTGGAGAGATAATAATAATTAAAATAATAATACCTACTCTATAGGATTGTTGTGAGGAGTTGGCATACTTTATATATATATATATATATATATATACACACACACATATATATACACATATATATACATATATATATATATACACATATATATATATATATATATGTGTGTATATATATATATATGTGTATATATATATATATATATATATATATATATATATAAACTCTTTAGAATAATGGATAGTATTACATTAATATCACCAGTAATTATTTTTATAATAAAAATAGCAAGAGAGACTAACTAGCATGCATAGAATTTATGGGTGGAGGAAATTATAGGAGGAAGTAATTGAAACGATTTGGTAAACTTTAAAGAAGAATATGATAATTAAATGTTTTACTTTTTTTCCTTTGCTAGTTTAAAATTTTACATAAAAAATAATTTATTGAGGTGGAATTCAAAAATGTAAAATTAACCACTTTAAGTGAATAGTTCAGTGGCATTTATTATACTATATTCATAATGTTGTTGAATCATCATCTTTATGTAAATTCTAAAATAAAACCCTATAACCATTAGGCAGTTTTTCTCCATAGTACGCTCCCCCCCCCACTTCCTAGCAGCCACTCATCTGCATTCTATCTTTATGGATTTACCTGTACTGGATATTTCATATAAATAGAATCCTATAATATGTTCCTTTTATGTCTGGCTTCTTTGACTTAGTATTACTGTTTTGGAGCTTCATCCACTTTATATTAGTATCAGTACTTTATTGGTGTTTAAATAATATTTCATTGTATACAGAAACCACAGTTTTTCTATTTATCCATTGATAGACACTTGTTTTCTTTCTACCTTTGGCTATTATGCAAAATGCTGCTATCTATAGATGTTTGCCTTTATTCAACAGTTTATTCTTCTGTAGTATATTTATCATAGAAATTTTAGAAAATACAGAAGCATAAATAATATAAATTTACATTTTCGTATTGTTCTTTTAAAGTTATTTTTTGAAATGTGAGTATGTATTGTGTGTAAAAACAGCTGTGAACAAAAATATACTTTCTTAAAAGTGAAAAACTGAGATTATAGTATACATTCTGTTTATGGCTATTTACCATCTAATAGTTTTGAATATTTTCTAATGTCTATAAGTTTCTAGTACATCATGATTTTAACAGGATTTATTTTACAAATATCTACTGATAAAGTTTTAGCTTTTGATCCTATTTTAAGTGATGCTGTGATGAATACTGCTTTATATAGAATACCACTTAATTATTTTTCAATGATAAAGTCCTAGGAATAGAATTTTTTTTTTCAATGATTACATGCTTATAAGGATTTTGACACACATTGCCAAATTTCCCTACATTCCTGCCAGCAACTTTTGAATGTTTCTACTTTTGTGTCTACTTTTGTTTCCTCATGTAATTTTATTCATAATCATTTTCATTTTAACAAAAATAGTATCTCTTTTGTATTTTTAAAATTTTACCCATATGAAATGTTTTATTAGATGTTATTGTTTTCTTCCTTTTGTGTATGCCTCCTTCATGACCTGTAGTGAGTTTTTCTTAATGAGTAGAATAGTATTTTTAAAAATATAATGAAGATGTAAATCTTAACAATCTATTACATTTTTACTAAGATGCTATTTTTTTTCTCATTTGGTCTATGAAATTTTGGCCCCAGGACAGTTATAATTTTTAATGTAATATAATTGGTCATTCTTTGCTCTTTTTGGTTTCTGCCTTTGCTTACATGTTTTTCTGTCTTAGGTTACTTATGTATATGTTTGAATATGAGCAGAAATCCTGATAGTGTCTTATTTGAACATTCAATGCTGCTTGTCTCAGTATTTACTCTGCTACATTGAGCTTTCTGCAATAGCTTTGAAAAACTGCAATTAATTGAGAGCTATTTGAACCACAGCTTAGGATCTTCTGTGTTATACTTCAGAGATAGACACATACCACTAGGAAACAAGGGCACATCTGGGACCTGCTTAGAGAACCCATTTCTACGGTGTGTGCTAGAGTCAGAACACATTTCTGTGGCTTCCTCTCTGTGTTTATCTGAATCCAGAGGCTTACCACTTATATTGCCCTTTGAGGTAATCAGCCTCCTCCATCAAAGAGAGACTGAATTTCGTTCATCATACTGCATGTACCCCTATAGGAAATTGAACTGATTCTGTTTCAGAAGAAATTGCTTTTACCCTTAGAAAATCATTTAACCAGAACACCTCATTTTTCAAGATACTCAATTCTTTTGTCTTTGGTATATTGGTAAAATATTCCTACCTACCAGGGAAACAAATTATATGAATTGATGTTAACATAGGTAAGAGTCTAGCATTTTCTCCTTTCATTAAATGTTGAAATTGAAAGTGATTTTTCTGGTGGTGTGAAATGGGAACATCTGTTTACTTCAGGCAGATGTTAATGACAAATCATTTAGCCTTTTTTTCTTCTCTCTTTTTTCTATTTAACTCTGAATAATCCTTTTTTGCCTTTGTACAAAAGTAATACACATTTAGTATCTGAAAAATACTTTTCATTTTTAAAGATCTATAACAGAAGGCCTTTCAATAAATAATTTTAATTTTTTTCTTTTAATGAGAAATTTAAAATTTATATTCATTGAAGAAACTTTAGACAGAGAGGAGAAAAGAGCTGGGATTAAAATTGATGTCAGGTAACTTCTAAAGCAAATAATCTGTGTCTAATAGAGATGACCTTTAGAAAAGCATCACAGTTCATAATGGACTTATCAATTTTATTGTGGTACCATATTTTGATGCAGAATATTAAGAGGAAAGATTAAAGTAAAAACATCGCTTTTTGCTTATGCTGCAAAAATATTTACAAAAGGTTAAAAACTGATCTCACTGATTGGTTAGTTAATGCTAATAAAAATCTGTCCATGAGCATGCACAGATATAATTTGTATGGTGATTATTTATAGTCATAGTGTTTTCTGTCTTTTCCTATAGCACACTACCCCTTTTTTTCTTTTTTCTACCAGTTTTACTTATATAAAATCAATAGTTATAGTTGGTGTACAACAAACTGCACATATTTAATGCATACAGTTTTATGAGTTCAGACTGTGACTCCATCATCACAATCCATATAGTAAATACATCCATCACCTCTAAAAGTTTCTTTCCACAGCAGGTGCTTTCTGAAGTGAATTAAAGAATGTTTAGATTATATACAGTGTCATCATTTTCTCATTTAAATATAATGCCATATTACAAGATTTAAAAGCTCTTCAAATATCTTAGATAAAAGAAAAAGTTTATCTATTTCTTGTATTAAATGGTTGATTTGTGTAAATAAAAATTTAAAGTTTAAAGCACATACCCTCATTTGCTTCATTTCATCCAGTAAAGGGGTTTTTAGTTATTTCTTTAATCTTCATATAACTTGTTAATATCATTATTGTGACTGTTTTATGAATAGAGTAGATGTGCTGTTGGCATTAGTGTGCTTGAAATTCTAGAAATAAACCCATTTGTCCATGACCTTTCACTTCTTATGATAGTCAGAGCTTAAGCAAATCCAGATTATTAAATAATTATCTGGAAATAACAATAAGCACTGTGACTTTTACCACTTACAGTTAATTCTTTTTACCTACTATAGTCATGGTCTGTCAAATTGTTGGGAAGACTAAAGTAGCCAATACTGGACAGTTACTCCAAGGGGAATGCAGAGACTTTCATCATATTTTTGTTAATAGACTGAAACAGCTTTATTTTAATGTGTATTTCTGTTTAAAGACATTTAATAAATATTGTGCTTTGTTCCATTTAACCCACAGCCAACACCACCATAAATCACATGTATTTTCTCTGTAAGGAACTTCACAGCCTTCTAGAAACACTAGGAAAATTGGGAGGAGCATTTTATATGGAAAAATCACCCATACAAAGTGAAAAATAAAATGACACACAGTTAACTGATAAAAGGACAATTATAGTATGAGAGCTGAAATAAGAAGGCAGAATATCACATTGTTATCACCTAATTTACCTTTTGCTGGAAAAAAAAAGGTGGCTTTCTTTTTGCCACTTTATATGTGTCCATGAATGACAGGGAAAGTACCACAAGTACTGGTTTCAAGGTTACAAATATATTTTAGTAGAATTTGCAAGTATGTAATCCACAAATGATGAGAATCAATTGCAGCTGCTTGGAAATTTTTCTAACGTGAAATAGGACTGAAATAATTTAAACACATCTTGATGATGTAGGGTAATCATTATGGAGATTGTTATGAAGATAAAGGGTAGATCTGAGAACCTGTTTACTGAGAACCTGTCACTGCTGCTCCTAGTGTGGCTCAGTTGACAATGCCTTTTTCAACACCTGCTCTTCCCTCCTTGTCTCCCACCTGGTCCTTCTCAATTGGGAGATTTTAGGCATCTAACATTCCCCTTCCCTTTCTTGCTTTCTTAAATTGAATTCTATTACCTAGGAACATCCTGGAGATCTTAGGAGAAAATGGAAAAAAAGCTCATGATAGGATTAAGATCAGTTTTTAGATGAGTTAAACTCAATCAACGTTAATATGAGGGTAAAAGGGAAATTCAGTACCTTACTCTTAGGAAAGTTTCCCCCTTCTGACTGAGGAGCTTTTAATAACATTTTGTTTCCCTGATGAATGAGAAGATTTGGAATGCCAGAGCCTTCGCTGTGAGGTCTGACAGGGGATGATCTGTCAAGCTCAGGCTAATATCTTCAGCTTTATTCTCTCCCGTTTGTATTGAATATAAACTGTAATATGAAGCAGATGCCTGCTAATTATTCTGGCCTATATTCCTACTTCTAGGTTACATTTTCTTCATTTTATAAGATTGGAAGCTAAGGTTGGGAAACAAGCTAAGTGTCTTAGAGTAACAGTACAGCTGATGAAGACACTTGCCAAATATGCCTTTGTGCTCTGTTGAGTGGCTTTGTTACCCCATCTGCATGGTTTTTGAGCTTTACTTCCCTCCTACTCAGGTCAATTTTAAAAATTTTATGGTCAATTTTTTTGATGATTTTCTAATAATTGCATATCTTGAGTCTTTATCCCATGCCTTGTGCTCTGGTCTTTTCAGAGTAAGAGACTATGTGAACAATTTCCTTTCTTAGAAAAGTCCCAGTTTAAAGCTACCTCTGCCAAAGGGCCCACTGAAGATATGACTTTCATTATACTTCATTCATTCCAGTTGGGATATTCTTTTAAAGTTTAGCTTCTATTACATTGTTGTTGCATGTGGTATCTTCAGAGTGATGTAGATGTTCTAAATGCAAAAAGGACCACTAGCTTGGGATGGAGAGGCATAACTGAATTAAAACTTACTGATTGCCAGTAGAAAGGGTAGATCTAGACAGTCTAATACCTTAGTCATTAGCCATGTATGACTGTTGGCTGCTTGAAATATGGCTAGTTCAAACAAGGCATGCTGTATGTATGAAGTACACCCTGATCTAAATGATTGAGTACAATAAAAGAATGTAGTTTCTTGTTGATTTTCTTACATGTTCAAATGATATGAGATTAATGTATCCTACTGAAATTACTTATATCTGATCTTTTTACCCTAGAAAAATTAAAATTACATGTGTTACTTATATTTGTAGCTTATATTTTATATTTCTGTTGAACCATGTATATCATACATAGCTGGTGAAGATGTTATGCCAAACATTTAAATAGTATAGACAGTGTTTATTGTTTCCTTCTCTCATCTTTCTTCCTTTCCTATAAATATACCTATAATCTAATCCTGTTGAGTAGAAAGTAAAGAAATATAAAAAGTTTATTCACAGATACTTCCTAGCGACCCACCTACCACACTTCTCATTATAGAAGTTGTTATGTACTTTTGTAAAAGCTCCTGAGATAACAAATTAGTAAGAGCTGGATAATAGAACACAATATTTTTATATGGCAAGGTTAAGTCAACTGGCAAATTTGACAACTAGCAAACTGAAAAAAATCGTATGTATTTAATATAGATGGAGTATTTGTATTAAAAACATTTGTATTAAAAGGAGTTTAAAATAAATGCATGTGCTAGGCGTGGTGGCACATGCCAGTAATCCCAGTGACTCTGGAGGGTAAGGCAGGAGGATGGATGGAAAGTTCCAGGCCAACCTCAGCAACTTAGCAAGACCTTGTCTCAAAATAAAAAATAAAGAGAGCTGGGGATGTAGTCAGTGGTAGAGTGCCTCCTGGTTCAATTTGAAGTACTACAAACAAAACAAAACACCAAACTGCAATTTTTGTTCAAGTATGAGTTACCTTGAAATTTGTTACTATACGTCAAAAAGAACTGAATATTTTCAAGATGTTCAGCAGTATAAAGAACTTTAAAAATCCGAATGAAATTTAGAGAGGTGGATTCAGAGTAGAAAAGTTTCTCTCCTTTTTAACTTTGCTTGATATAGCATCAAGCCCAGGGTTCCTTTGCAAACATGGTTTGTGGTGATATTTTAAAATTTCTAAAGCCTTTATTATAAAAGTACCATTTTTGCTCATATAAATTTGGACAATTTAAAATTATGTATATATAATTTTAATGTCTTAAAGTTTAACAAATCTCTAAATGATGTATATTCCATATTCTATAGTAGTATGTAGTCTTTGTTTTTTTTTTGGGGGGGGGTGGTAATGGGGATTGAACTCTGGGGTACTCGAGCCACATCTCCAGCCCTATTTTTTATTTTATTTAGAGATAGGGTCTCACTGAGTTGCTGAAGGTCTCAACTAAGTTGTTGAGGCTGGCTTTGAACTCATGAATGTCCTGCCTCCGCTGGGATTTAGGCATGTGGCAATAATTGACAATATAAACAATAATTGAGCATATATAGGGACTTACAGACCATAATTGAAATCAGTCTCTAATATTTTCTGATTCATTTAATATTTGGTACAATATGGGGGATGAAAGATATTTAGTAATTAAAAGAGAGAAGGTCTCATCCACTTGCTTTCTGAATGTAGAGAGAGGCACTACATAGTCTGGCTAAGGAATAATGTTGATTTAGTGACAATTACAGTGTTATTTATTTTTTTCCTTAAATAGCTGCTTTGACTTTTATCATTGCTTCTGAATTCATTTTGGATAAAGTATCTTGTTTGGACTTTTCATTCATTTTAGGATTGGTTAATTTTATTAGGCAAAAAATGACTTGGGACAAATGATTTTAGTTTAGTATCTTGTTCATCCCAAGATTGGCTTCTTATTCATGCAGTTTTTCACTATGCTGGGTCAGTGTTTGTAATGTCAATAAATTGGAATGGTGAGCTATCTATTTTACGTATGTGGCTTTTCCAGTTGTTTTCTTGGAGGGAAGAATCAAAGAAAGGAACAGAATGTCATGGGCAAAGGAACATAAAATGTTTTGTTTTGGTAGTTTTCTTTCTTTAATTTAGTAGTTAAAGTTTTATTTGAGTACCTTCTCCACCACTGTTCCTTAACCCCTCGTCGAATGTTTGTTAACTCCATATTTTAAACAAGAGGACTAGGTAACTGCATCTGTGAAGTTAGAAATTTTATGCTTATTCCTCCATTAATAAAAACATCTCAGTTATAGATTAGAATACTCTGTTCTAAAGCTTTTTTTTTTTTGATCCACAAAAATTGCAAAGATTTGATGTGTGTACTTTGATGACTTTGGATTTATGCATGTATTTTTGATTCCATCATCACAATCAAAGGATCAAACATCTAAACCTCAAAAATTTCCTTGTGTTATTTTTATTTTGGGGTGGAGTAAGTATACTTACCATGGGAACTATCCTATTAACACATTTTAAAGTGAACAACGTACTGTTAATTATTAGCATTTTCTTGAACTTACTCATTTTCACAGTGGAAAGTTGTCACCCATTGAACAACAGTTTTCCAATTTCCCCTTCTCTCCAACCGTTCATTGGCAAGCACCATTCCAGTTTGACTTTTTGGATACCTCCTATGAATAGAATTATGTGGTTTTCCTTCTGTGAATGGTTTATTTCAGTTACCATGATATCCTTTGAGATCATTCATGTTACAAATAGTAGGTCCTCCTTTTTAAAGACGAATGATATTCCAATGTATGTATATATCACATTTTCTTTATCAGTTCATCAATTTGGGCTGTTTCCATAGCTTAGCTATTGTGAATAATGTTACAGTAAACATAAGTGTGAAAATATTTCTTTGAGATCCTGAATTAGGTTCTTTTGGACCTATACCCAAACATGGAATTGATGGACTCTATGGAAGTTCTTTTTAAATTTTTTGAGGACACCCCTCACCCTGCCATGCTGTTTTCCATAATGGTCAAACCATTCTACATTCCCACAGTAAACAAAGAAACTAGTTTCTCCATATCCTTGCAAACACCTTTTCTTTTTAAAATATAATAGCCATTATTACAGGTATGAAGTGATAGCTCATTGTGGTTTTGTACATTTCTCCAGTTAGAAATAATGAACGCTCTTTCGTATACTTGGTAACCATTTGTTTGTTGTCTTTAAAGAACTGTATAGTCAAGTCTTCTGCCTGTTTTGAAATTGGCTTTTTAAATTTTGCTATTGTGTTATCTGAGATGCTCTTGAAGATAAGCAGTTCCTGAGTTCTGCTTGTCCCACCCTCTGCCTAATCATGTTTAAGAATAATAGCTACTATTTACTGAATGGTTATTTACGACCATTGCAAACCTAGATTGTTTCACTTTGTGAATTAATATAAAGGGGAGGGGCTTCTTTGTGGACATAGCTTTCAGCATCACAGTGTTGACTGGATTTCAAGACCACTCAATACCCTCAAGAGGGTGTATTCATGCAGTGTAGATATGGATGCATATGGATCCCTCCTGCTTATGACATGCTGAATGTTGTGAGGAAAACCTTAAATATAGTATCTAATTTTCAATTATTTCATATTTATCTGAGTATTAAATCTAAGAGCAGTTATTTGTTTTATTAGAATTGTTTATTTTAATTACTACTTCCAGTTGTATATTTTCATAAATGAGAAACTGAAATAATAACAGTCTAAGTAACTTGCACTTTCTATTCTTGTAATGAATGAGCGCAATGCAATGAACTTTCCTCTTACCACTGCCTTCATAGTTTCCCAGAGATTTTGATGTTTTGTCAGTATTCTCATTTACCTCTAAGAATTCTTTTTTTATCTCCTCTCTGATGTCTTCTGCTATCCATTCATTATTTAATAGTGTATTATTTAGTCTCCAGGTATTAGAGTAGTTTCTATTTTTTATTTTATCATTGATTTCTAATTTCATTCCATTATGATCTGATAGAATGCAGGGTAGTATCTCTATTTGTCTGTATTTGCTAAGACTTGCTTTGTGGCATAACTTATAGTCTATTTTAGAGAGGAATCCATGTTCGGCTGAGGAAAAAAAAAGTGTATTTGCTCATTGATGGATGGAATATTCTATATATGTCTATTAAGTCTAAATTATTGATTGTATCATTGAGTTCTATAGTTTCTTTGTTTAGTTTTTGTTTGGAAGATCTTTCCAGTGGTGATAGAGGTGTGTTAAAATCACCCAGTATTATTGTGTTGTAGTTTATTTGATTCTTGATATTGAGAAGGGTTTGTTTGATGTACATGGATGCTCTGTTGTTTGGGGCGTAAATATTAATGATTGTTGTGTCTTATTGATGTGAGATTCCCTTCAGTAGTATGAAATGTCCTTCTGACTTTGGCTTGAAGTTCACTTTATCTGTTATGAGGATGGAAACCTCTGCTTGTTTACACAGTCCATGTGAAGGATGTTTTTTTCCCATCCTTTCACCTCCAATCTGTGGATGTCTTTTCCTATGAGATGAGTGTCCCAGCATATTGTTGGGTCTATATGGTATTTCCAATGGTGCTTTTTAACTTCACATGTTGGAGATTCATTTTATTCCATTCATATCTACTAAATCAGCTTAGTACTACTTGAACCCAAATTTCAAAGATTCCCAACTGGAAAGCTGACAAAGTTATTGGCAGAGATGAGAAGTGTCAAGAATTTTAATTGTTTTATTCTCCCCTCGGAAAGAACATATTTGTTTATAAGAATTAAAGCTAGCTATAAGTGATGATGTGAATTTCACTGGGAAGTTTCACAATAGCTACAGGCACACATTTTATTTCTTAATCTGGGAAGAGACTTTTGGAGAAATGAAATGCTTTTGAACTTGACTTTTTCTTCCTATTTTTTTTTTAAAGTGAGTTTACCTGGAAAGATATTTCAAAGGCAGCATTTATAAAAGGATGTTTACCCACTGAGATTTTAAAGGGTGTTATTTAAATCTTTCATAGGTGTATTGGAGAAAAACAGAAAAGTTTATAAATCTATACACATAACTTCATTCAGTGTGGAGAGCGTTAATAGGCTTCTTTAGAGATAAGTTTATAAAATGTTTTGTGAGCACACTTAATGTTTATTAGCCTGCTTGACAAACTGATGGTTACCTTGAGACTCTTTATGCCTAGAGGTGAGATCCAGAGAAAGGGTTCAGGAATAGAAGTCTTTCTCTCTGACTTCTCTTAACAGAGTTTTTGAATTGTTGCTATACTTGTCTGTTAGATTAGCGGTTTACTTGAGGCTAATCTATATCAAGTAGCCATCCCCACCCATCTTTTCTTATTCCAAAGCACTGGGGCATTCCAATGACTAAAAGATTAAATTCATATACCTTATATACCTCTGAATTCATATACCTTTGAATACCTGGTATTCAAAGCTCTTAAATGATATGGCCTTAAACTACTTTTTGAATGTATTTTAAAAAGTATTACTTCTTTTTATGCTCTGTACTTCCATCCCAATAATCTCCTCACAATTCCTATAATAATTCCCACAATTTGCTTCTCACTATTTTTCTTTAATGTTTCCTTTGTGTAGAACACCTTTGTCCTTGGTTCCCTATTTCTATTCTGTATGTTGAAATAAATCTGTTCTTCCATGAAGCCACCATGGCTCTCCCCGGCTGAAGTCAATGTGCTTGCAGGCTTATTTAGTTAACTGTGTACTTTTCTTTTGGTAGTTATCACAATTCTTCTTGCATGCTGGTTAGTCTTATTTAGTGTATAAAAGAGAAAATACCCATGTCTTATAGGTCTTTTTCGGAATAATTAAAAGCAAGGACCCAGATATATTTTGAAGTCATGAATCAGTAAGTTCAGATAGGTTCTTTTTTTTCCTAAATTATTCTAAATTCATTGTATAGCTTTTTGTGTATTATTTTCCATTTATAAACTAGTTTTCCAATGTCTTACTTTTGTTTCCCTGATTACTTTTTTTTTTTGTGGTAGATTTTCATTTTTTAAATTATTTTAACCTGGCTCGCCTAGCAAGCGTGAGGCCCTGGGTTCAATCCTCAGCACCACATAAAAACAAATAAAGGTGTTGCGTCCAACCACAACTAAAAAATAAATATTAAAAAAAATTATTTTAAACTTACATTTGCAAAGATAGTACAAGGAACTGAGCCACTTGATACTCTTTAGCCTGCTTGGCAACTAATTGATGGTTACTTTGAGCCTCTTTATGACAAAAGATGAGAAGATCATATTTGCTAATTGTTGCATTTTGTCCCAATATTTTATTCACATTCATTCTTTCTCTGTGAACTATTTAAGAATAACTTGGAGATATCATGGCCCTTTGTCACTTCATACTTCAGTACATATTTCCTAATAATAGGTAATTTTTGACTCAACCATAGAACAATGATTAAAATCGGGACATTTTACATAGACCCATCAATCCTTTCTGGTCTACGGTCCATGTTCTGATTTCAACAGGTTCTGAATGGTGAGATCTATAGCTGCTGTTTCCCCATCCAGCCACAGTCCAGGATCCCACATTCATTTTGCTGTTATGCCTCTGTAGCTGCCTTCCATCTGGAGCAGTCATATCTTGCTTGTTCTGCACATTTCTGAAAAGTATTGTTATTAAGATTATATTATTTCCTTAAGATTTGTTTTATGTGACATTTCTTCAGGTCTAGATTGAAATTATGTTTTTGACACAAACAGCATGGAAGCAGAGGCATGTCCTTCCCTGTGTACCATATCAGGATATCAGTCCCTGTGTTTGTCATTTGGTTAAGCCTACCAGGAATTTCCATTATTATTTTCTCTTTGTGGTCAATTAGTGATTTGTAGAGAGATATATTCAGACTATAAATATCTTTGTTCTTATCAAACTTTGACCCACTAGTTTTAGCCATCATTTATAATTTTATAACTTCTAGGCTTAATAGTTGACCATGAGTTGAAAAGAAGGCCTATTCCTTTTTCTTCATTTATTTATTTAATCAATATGCACTGATGGACGCTTATTTCAGTCAATAATTTTGATTATTTTGATGCACTATTAGGCCCAAATTCATCCAATTGAAGCCCCTTCAAGTTGGGTACTGTGTTACCTTTACCTGTTTCATTAATTCTTTGCGTATTTCCTTACTTTTTTCACAAGATGTTCTTAAGTTCATTGTAAACTTTTTCTGCCCCAGCCTTTGAATTAACTTTTTCCCTAAGAAGCCTTGATTTCTTTAATAGAGTATGATATTTTTGAAACTAGATCTGGGATCTGGGAGCATGTTTGTTCTATTCTGTCATTTTTTTGTAGCTATTCTTAGTAGACAAAGCTAGAAAATGTGTTTGTGCATGCTTATACACATGTACATTTCTGTCTACATATCCTACTTCTATATCTGTTCATATTAAAAAATACCAGTGTGTACTGGTAACATCAATTCTAACCAAACATCTCTGGGTACATTCATGTCTTCCTCCTTTTTTTCAATTATTAACTCCTTTTTCCAGCAGTGAGAAACCTGGGTGCAATTACATTCATTTGCTCAAGTCTAGAAAACACTAAGTAGTTTCATAATTTGTAGTATATACTAGTACAAAAAAAAAAAAAAAAACTACCAACTAGAGTTCAATATTTGTTTGCTTTTTTGGGGTGCAATGTACACACAAATGCACATATCTTAAGTGTACAATTGAGTTTTAACAAAGGCATATCTCTGTTAAGACTGAGACTATTTTCATCACTCAAAAGTTTCCCTTGTGTTCATTTCAAAATATTTTTCCCCAGTTTCCTCTACAACCCTTCTGTTAAGAGTCAATCACTTTTCTGGCTCTTTTCACCAAGAGTGTAGCTTTGCTGGTTCTTGAACTTTATGTAAATGGAATCATGCAATATATATTGTGTTATGTGTTTTGACATCTTCCACTCAGCATGGTGTTTTTGAGATTCAGACACATTGTTATGTATATCATCAGCTAACTTGTTTTAATTGCTGAGAGCCATATCCCTTATTTAACTAGGCCACATTTGTTTATCTATTCTTCAGTTGAAGAACATGTGGGTTGTTTCCAGTTTTTAGCTATTATGAATAAATTAGATGGCTATCAACATTTTTGTACAAGTTTTTGTTCACATTTTGATTTTATATCTTTTGGTCATACTCTTAGGAATAGGATGACTGACCATTGGTAGATGTTTACTGAGCTGCCAAAGAAACTGCCAAATTATTGTTCCAAAGTGATTGTACTATTTTTCACTCCCTTCTGTAAGTGGACCTGTAATTGTTTTGCATCCTTGTCAATCTTCTGAGCTTTCAATCTGTTTAGTTATAACAGTTCTAATGAATGTGTAGTAATACCTCATTGTTGAATTGGCATTTTCCTGATGAAAAAAGATGCAGCCATTTTTAAATGTGTATATTGGTCATTTGCATATCACTCTTTGTGAAATTTCTATTGAAGCATTCTGCTGATTGTAAGTTTGGTTATTTTTACTATTGAGTTATAAGAGCTCTTTATATATGCTGACTGTGAATTCTTTTCTAGAAGTGTGTTTCTAAAATATTTTATTCTAATCTATGACCTGCCTATTCCTTTTTCTTAATGCTGTCTTTTGGTGGAAAGGTATTTTAAATTTGAATAAAGCCCAATTTACCTGTTTATTATTTCTTTTATGATTATCATATTTTGTAACCTGTCAAAGAAATCTTTACCTATTCTTGATTGTGAAGGTATTTATTTTCCTGTTATCTTCTAAAAGTAACATTTTAGGTCTATGATCCATCTTGAATTAATTTTTATGTAAAGGTATGAGGGTAGGAATGAAGTTTCTATTATTTTTTTTCCATACAGATACTCTGTTATTCCAATACAATTTATTGAGAAGACTTTTCTTTTCCCATTGAATTACTTTGGCACCATTTTGAAAAATCAATTGCCCATATAAGTGTGAGTTTTCTGAATAATTTTAATTACAACCATGGCTTTGATATTCACTGAGCTGTTATTTTATATTCCAAGTGGCATTCATAAAACTTCCTCTCAGCTTCTTCCTAGGGATAATTTGTTGTGGCTTGACCAACTCTTCTTCAAACACCAAGAAAAACTGGAGTGTTTTTTGCTCTGGGGTGAAATTTATCACTGAGGTCTAGCACTTGTGCTATTTGCTTTTTTTTTTTTTTTTTTTTTTTTTTTAACTATGTCCTTTGCTAACACAGAAGCCTTCCTGGGTAATTCCATTTTTAAAATCTTGTTTAGGAAATAATAGCTTTATAATGTATTAAATCAGTCTGTCCTTTCTATCAGTACATTATTGCCATGGTGCTGGTGGTAAATACAATAAAATCAGCATGCTTTTCTCTCCCCTCCCCCTGCCATTTCTCTACTCAATATTTATACATTCTGTTATAAACTGCATCATTGTGGGTCTTTGGGATAAATGGCAATTGCATTTTTTGTGATCACATTTCATAAACTGGACCTAACCACTGAGCACATAGACAAGGCTGAAATTTCCCACAATGTACCTGCACTTAGCCTGTATGAGATACACAAATATATACTTCCCCTACTACTAGGAAGAATAGGAACCTACCTTGGAGATCTCATTACTTGTAGCTCTGGGCTACTGCAAAGAGGGGTCATTGCTCTCCTTCTTACTGCTTATTATATAGAAATAATTTCCCCAAGGTCAGCAGTTTTCTTTGTGGCTTAATATTTATTCTTTGGAAGAAGATATTTAAAGGTGTCTCATTTTTCTCTTCTCCCTCTTTCAAGCACAGCAATTTAGGTCTTTCTCTCCTGTTAATATTCCAGTGGTTTTCATGGTAAGAATGTGTAGCCTGCAATTAGGCGTGCAGCTGATGATGTGCCTCCAGTAGCCACCAGCCTGTGGCCTTGACAGCTTGCAAGGGTTAGAAGAAATGTGTTGGGCAGCTATTGTTATCTCTAGACCCTCACAGCTGAGCAAGAATAATGGCAAATGACAGGGCAGGCAGGCTCAAGGCTCCCACACAGAGTTGGTTTCTGTAGCATCTTGTGCACAAGAGCCTGCCAAACATGCTTAGAGTTTGTGGTAGGGGCTCCACAAGGCTGACAGGGCAGCAGCATCATGTTTGGAATGTAAACATGAATTGAATTTGTATTAGCTTCTTTTGTAAGGCAAAGTGAAAGTACATAATGAAATAAGTAACGTGTGTGGAAACATTGATTTTTGTTTCATACTGGGGCACAAAGGCCAGGCCTGTTCTCTGCTCTGGTGTTTGAATGGGGGCTGATCTTTTGCCTGCAGTTATTGTGCCTTCATTTTGGGAAACAAGCGCATTTTTCTTTTGTTTTCCCCACCTGTCTTGGAGAGAGGGGCATCTGTTGTCATATCCATTATTTATCTGTGAGAAACACTGTTATTTAATTATCTTTTCTGCTGCTGGAGGCCAGCTTGGCTGTCTCCCTTTAGAAAGGATTCTAGGACTCAATGCTGTAAATACGTTTTAATTAGTGAGCTCATGTCCAGGCTGCAACTTGCTTAGCTTCTTAGGTGGCTTTGTAGATAAGCACCTCTAAAGCAAAATGGAGCAGCCTGAGAGTATGTGCACTTCCTTAGAGCCATGCTCACATCTCACAGTAGAGAGCAGGGGTACTGATTTTTCCAGCACCATTGTTCCTGTCTGACTCTGCTGTAACAGAGACCTACTTTCTAAGTTACTTCATGTGCTTTCTTTGCACTGTACTTTTACCAGCTTTGGAGAAGAAAACCACTCTTTACTCCAGCATAGCACAGCTCACATTCTAGAGAATGCTCTATTCTCAGAGCCCCAGTGCCTTTATTTTCAAATGAAGGCATTTGAACCATCATGTGTTTTCAGACTTTTGAGCTCTAAGTTTAGATTCCTTGTTGACAGTTGGGATTCTAGGGAGTAATAAGCCATAATGTCAGAAGCCCCAAAGTCCATGGAAAGGGACCCCTGACTGGTACCACATGTATTATGGTTGTGGTAATTTGTGGTTTCAGCTGGCCCCTGTAATGGGTCTGCGTTTGCCTTTGTCAATAGGGCAGGATCTTTCAGAATCCTGTTTCTTCTTTATCTTTCTTTGAAAATAAACAAGATGGAATTCTCTCTTGACACACTAGCATGAATTTTTGCAACATTTTGGTTTTCAGAATGACTTTATTAGTCCATATAAATCCTATGAGATTTGCTGGACAGATGGTATTATCTCTTTTAGGGAGTGTAAATCCAGCCTTTGAGAGGACTCTCTCAAAGAAGACTCCCCTGCTGGTGTGGCTAAGACTGGGATGAGGCCCTAGGTTTCTAACTACCCATAACAAAGAGGTTACATGATATTGGGTAAGAACACTAAGAGATTCCCTTCCTGATACCGCTCTGGAGACAACTCACGATGGGGAGCACAGGAGGTACATTCCTTATGTTTTAGAATAGAAAAATATCCTTTTGTTCTACCAATCCCATAAAACAGCACTTGCTAAGAGAAAGCAGGGCTGTAGAACTCATGAACTCTCTGTGGCCACTTAAGAATGAAAAGTCTGTAGGGAGGAAATAGTAATTATTACTTTTTAGTTCTTGGAGGGTCATGTATCATGTTTTCCAATCCAAAACTAAGCCCAAAAGCCAGGAGAGCATCTAATCCACATCTAGCATGGTTTAAAAAATATTTTTAATTAAATAGCAAATGATAGTTATATGTAGTAGTGGGATTCATTTTCACATATTCATAAATGCATATAACATAGTTTTCTTCATTTCAATCCCCAGAAGTTCCTCTTCCACTCCATTCCATTCTCTCTCTGATCCCCTTCCTTTACTATTGGTCTTCCTTCTTTTAATTTATTTTTAAATTGGTGCATTATAGTTATATATTGAATTATGACATACTCATGCATTGGTATAATTTGGTCACATTCATTCCCCAGTTCCTTCCCATTTCTTCCCTTTCTACCTCCCCCTTTGTCCTTTTATTTCTCTTCTACAGAACTCCCTTCTATTTTCACCAGATCCACCCCTTTTATTCCCTTTTTCTCTTTACCTTCCACATATGAGAGAGCATTTGACCCTTGACTTTTTGAGTCACTTGGCATGATATTCTCCAGTTCCATTTATTTACCAGAAAATACCATAATTTCATTCTTTTTTATGGCTGAGTAGAACTTCATTGTGTGTATATACCACATTTTCTTTATCATTTGTCCTTTGATGGGCTCCTAGGCCGGTTCCATAGCTTGACTATTGTGGGTTGATCTGCAATAAACAGAGGTGTGCATGTATTACTAAAGTATGCTGATTTTAGTTTTTTTGTGGATAAATGCCAAGGAATGGGATACTGGTTCATATGGTGGTTCCATTCCTAGTCATTGGAGGAATCTTCATACAGCTTTCCAAAGTGGTTGTATTAATTTGCAGTCCCACCAACAATGTGTAGGTGTACGTTTTCCCTCACATCCTCAGCAGCAATTACTGGCATTTGTATTCTTGATGATTGTCATTCTAATTGGGGGCAAGATGAAATCTCAGTATAATTTTAATTTGCATTTCCCTGATTGCTAAGGATGTTGAACACTTTTTTATCTATTTGTTAGCTATTTGTATTTCTATTGAAAAATGTCTCTTTAGATCCTTTGCCCATTTATTGAGTGGGTTATTTGTTTTTTGGTCTTTCTTTTGCATTCTTTATGTATTTTGATTATTAATCCTTGCTGGGAAGAGTAACCAGCAAAGATTTTTCTCCCGTTCTATAGGCTCTCTCATCACATTCTTAATTGTTTCCTTTGTGGGTTTCACTTATCACCTGGAGTTTCCATTGGCTTGCAACTCACAGAAGTGACCCCATTACTGTGCTGGAATGACAAGCCTGGCGGATAGATGGAGTCCCACTTGTGCCAAAGCGTCACAAAATCCCTGAAGACTAGGAGTGGTGGGGCTATAGTTTTCTAAAGTCCTCAGTGATACAAGGATACAAAGTTGACTGGGTAGGAGGCATAGGTGGGTCACTGTGGGAGATCCACTCCAACTAGGTGAGGAGGCACATGCCCAAACAGAGAGAATTCTGCTTACCCCTATCAGGGGGCATCTAGAGGAGACACAAAAACTCTCCTCTCAGAACTTTGTGTGCCTTCTGGAGGGAATAGTGCAAGGTGGAATGCTTTGCCTAGCCCAAGAAGATCTGAGTGGTAAAAGGCACCACTATTTAGCATTCATAAAGGGGCGCAGCCCATGCTGATGATGGTGATGATTATTCAATACTCGATACTGGATCAGATACTACAGAAGGGACTGCTGCTGTATAACCCCCGTGGTTTCTCCTGGCTGTCCTCAACAGAGCCAGTGTGTGGACTAGGGAGGAAGAGCAGGTCACTCCCTCTCCATCTTAGGTAGCAACTAGTAACACTGCACGAGTATAATCTATGTGGAAGGGTACCCTGGCTTTGAACTTGTTTAGGCCACAATTTAAACTGAAAATGACTAGATATATTATTGATTTAGTCAGAGATATGTCTAATTGGCAAGTTAAAGTTTGGAAACCCGCTGGTGGGCTCCTTGACATAGGATTGTAATATTTAATAAAAAGGTACTATGCTATATAGGAGACTCTTCAGCCAAAAATGACATAATTGCCAATCAGCATTGACTTGCAGCTCTCTGGGAACACATTTTATTTCATTAAGTCAAGGTATGCATGGAAAAATAGTTTCTTTATTTTTCATAATTGAGCCTCCCTCAGATGACCCCCAGACTGCTGAATAAAAGGTGACCCGGTGGACTAATTTTAGAACATCTAGGCAAACTTATTCTGGTTCCCAAATTTAAGAGGGTCTTTTTAGCAGCTCAATGTTTTTGGTTATATGTTCTTCCTTTTTGATCTGAGCCCATGTTGTCTGCAGGGGAATTTGTGTGAATTGGGATGGAGCTGGGTTTAGGGGATCTTACAGTGGAGGGAAAGATGGGTAATTGAATTTATAAGAATAGTCCTTGTTTTGTTTGATGGCTCCTCAGTAATTATAGCATTGTCCTCTCTTGACTTCTAAAACTGAAGACACCAGATTTGTTAGGGAACCTGCAGTCTTTCTCTTTGCTTTATTAGGGAGGGCTCAGTGGTTCTGCTTATTAATTTGGATCTGTATCCCCTGGCATGGTGCTGTGAGCCTTTGAGGTTTGGCTCTGATTTCTTCAAACATATACCATGTCAGTTCCTCTGCCACATTATCCAGCAAAATGCTGAGCTGTTTTCATGTCTGCCCCTGTGGACCTGTAGAGATTTCTGGGTCCCTTCCATCTTTCACCCAATGGAAGGAGGCCAGATTATGCACACTTAGGAATTTTCTCTCATCAACCTCACTGCTGTCTTGGATTATTGTAGGGGTATCCAGCCAGATGATCTTATGCCCCAGATCCACACAGGAAGCTAGGCTTTCCTCTCGACCTGTCTGACCACACGCCTAGCCTCTGGGACTTGAGCTCAACCAAGGGTGGTTTAGACACACACCTTTCCCTTGTGGGTCCACCCTTTTTTCCCTCACAATCATCTGGGGGCTTTCTACCTCTTCTATTTGGACCAGGGTTTCCTTTATGTCATTCCTGGTAGAATAGTTTCTGTGGAGCATATTTTATGATAAAAGCATAAACAAAGCACTATTGTTCTTATACAGTGATCTTATTTCATCCTCCCCACAATTCTGTGTTACAGTCTTTCCATTTATAAATGAAGAGACATTTATGGATGAAGCTCAGGGAAATCCGGGCAATCTTCTAGGTCACACATCTAATCAGACACAGAATTGAGATTTAAGCTCCTCACTTCATGGCACTGACCCCTCTTCTCTTGTCCAGAATGTGTGGCTGCTCTAATTCAGCTCTCTTTACAGGATACACCAACTTTGCCAGAAATTCAGCAATGCAGCTCCTTTTTGCTATGGGTCGGTGGCTGATGTTTTGTTCTTGTGATTGAAAACACTGAAACGATAGTACTTTCCCTACGTTTTTAATTAGCAAAGCTGAAGGTTGTGATATGAAGCCAATGGTTGGAGTTCATCTATTTTATATTCAGTACAATATGTAGAATGGGGTTGGCACTTGCTTAGGTTAATAGCAAAGGAAGTATGATGAAAACAGCAGCAAAATAAATGGCTGGCTCATAATCTCCAGCAAGCCAGTGACATTGCAGGGTTGAGTCGGCTGCCACGTCAGGGCCAGTGGGTGAATTTAGTCTGCTCCCGAAGGCCATGAGGCGTGTCTGCAGCAACTGTGTTTACATGACACCTTAATATTTATTGGAATATGGGGGTTCAGGAACTTCTTTTCCTGGCTTAGAAAACCACCGAGAGAAAAAGAAGATTTAAGCCTTTTAGTCTGTGGCTGGAGGACAAGGAGGGGCTTTTCCTAAATAGCCCCTATTAAAGCTGCAGTTACCCTGATGGGCCACTTTCACCTTACATATTCTCCCTTCTTTCCCCCTCCCTTACTTCCCCCTCCCCCCACCCCATAAAGATGTTTCTTGGTAAAAGGAATGATAAGCATTAACCTGAACAATTTCACAAGGAGTGGTGTGACCTTTTGCAGGGGTGTCATCAAATGTCACTTTAGCTTTCCATGGTTCATGCAGTATTTTGCCTTCAAATGGACAGTGATGTGTTTGTTCTCTGTGAGGTTAATCTGGCTCTTTTGGATGTATTTTCAGTCAAGTTCAGGAAGCTCCATATGGCACTGTTTTTATTCTTGCATCATCTAGGTGTTGACCTTTAGACCTGAAATTAGTCTGCTCTGAAAACACATGAAATATGAATGAGAATCATCTCATGTGTATGGATCTTTGTTATGGACAGTTTATCCTCAGTGCTTTAAGCCATAAAATTATTCGAAAACATAAAAGAATTTACACAGAGGAGGAGAATCCATTCAACCTAAACTAGATCCATCTTCCCAAAACATAGGTAAAATATAATGCTGAAACCGTACTGAACTTTACTACCACTGGTAGAGCTAGTTATTGCTCAGTTTTCCCTGAGGAGGCTTGGTGCTTTACCAGGTAGTGTTGATAAAGCAGGGTGTGCTGTCTCCAGAAGCCATTGCAGAATTCTAATAAACACAAGCAGAACAGAGACTCAGAATATATGATTATGGAAACTGACCTAATTTTCTACTTGAAGCCATAATTCCAAATCATTTAGATGCTTTACTCTGCATTTTATATATGCAATTGATTTTTATAGTTGAATAATCAAGAGGGTAATTGATAGGAAGTTTCATTATTAAAATTAGTTAAGAGTTACCTTAGAAAATTTACTGATGGGGATAAACATTTTTCATTTTAACTATTTCCCCTCTGGGATTGTTGTTGGGAAGCTTTCTTTATCCTTATAGCCAAGTAATGCACATAATATAGTGATTAAAGCAAGCTCTGTTTTAAAAATTGCTAGAAAATCAAAATACTAAATATCTTGCATGAATCGAGTGGGATTATATGCGGGATGTTCTGAAGTGACCACACTGGGGACTGCCACTTAAAGGCTATTGGTGCCAAAGTGAGACTTTGTCAAATGTTTGTTTTTCTATTGTTTTGTTTTTTCTTTCTTTTTGGCTGATGCTGACTAGGTTTTATAGGAGATTTTTTTTACCTCCCTTTCATTGATACGAAATATGAGTAATACCAGAAGTAGGAAGAAAGGGGGTAGAGATTACGAATTTGATATATATATATATTTTAGAGGGGGGGGGAGAGAGAGAGAGAGAGAGAGAGAGAGAGAAAATCTTTTTTGTAGATGGACACAACACAATACCTTTTATTTATTTATTTATTTATTTTATGTGGTGCTGAGAATCGAACCTGGGTCCCGCCCGTGCTAGGCAAGCGCTCTACTGCTGAGCCACAATCCCAACCCCTTGATATATTTTTAATCTGACTAGTGTATAAATAAATTTAAGACAAAACGTGTTTTTATAAGTCTTGAAAGTTCCAGAACTCTTCATTGAAAACTCTATACATTCTCACTTTCCTGCATCTATAGCTTGATGATCCTATTGTTCATGAGGCATTATAGTTCTCTTAGGTTCTTAGGGGGGGGGAATGAAACAATATGAAATTCTAAAAAAAATTGGTAAAATAGATATTTTTTCATTGGATTTATGGAAAATTGATGATCTTAAAAATCAGAATTACCATATACTATAAATCCATAGCTTCTATTAACCTGAATAGAACCCTGAAAGTAGACTAGATGAGTGGTCCTGAGCTGGAAGGGGTGTGAGTTTCTCCCCCAGAGAACAATTGGCAATTTCTGAAGACATTTTCCATTGTTATGATTAGGTGGTGATTTGAGCAGCTACTGGTGGGTAGAGGTCAGGGATTCTATTAAACCTCCTGCAGTGCATGAAGCAGCTCCATGCTACACCCATTTTCCATCCCCAAATGTCAGAATCAACTATGGAAAAACTCTGCACTAGACTCAGAGGTAGAAAATCCTGGATGTGAATTCTAGCTCACCACTCTCTAAACATCAAACATTAAGCCAAACTGTTTATGTTCTCTGAGCCTCAACTTTGTAGAAATACAGATAATTATTATTTTTTTAGCTTTGCAGTAAAGATCACTATGAACTAATGGATGTTAAAATACATTCTACAAATTCTGTGATAAAGTAAACACATTTGAGTGTTTTGATATTATCATTGGTTAACCAGAACACCTTCTTGATGAAATCAGAATTTTCTGTATAATGATTGATATCAAAAGGGAGGTCTTGGTTCATATTTGTTTTATGTCCTCACATACCATGGTATGTTTATAAAGGAGAAGCATGTTTTTGTTAAATATGTACGTGCATGTTATATACCTTATATTAATCATAGATATTGTTCACCCTTATGTTTTTGTGGTTTAATTTGTTTAGCTCCCAAGGACTGGGTCTAGTTGTTTGCTTCCTGAGATGCCTATCACATGATAAGTGTTTCCTTTATTAGTACCTACTAAGGGCTTTTTCATAAATAGTAAAAGTGAGGTGAGGTTTCCCTGGTCATAAAGGAAAATGGAAAGAAATGATAATTTATTCTCTCTCTGCATACTGTCTTGCCTGGAGGTGACATTTGGAGCTACTACAACCACCTCATTGCCAATTTAAGTATGAAGCCAGCCTTGCTGGAAAAATAGGTAGACATCTTGAGGACATCCTTCAATGATTGAATCAGTGAACTTTGAAAAAGCTTCTGCCTTGGTGACTTCATGTTGTAAGACAAAATTCGATTTCTTTTTAAAACTAGTTTGAGTAGGAATTTTTTGTTACTTGTAGCCCAAGATACAATGATGCTGAACATATTGAATGAATGAGTGAATGAGGCATGGAGTATAGCCCTGTTTTTTTTTTTTCCTTTTCTTTTCTCTCTCTCTCTCTCTCTCTCTCTCTCTCTCTCTCTCTCTCTGAAATTGAGGAAATTCCTTAGGAATGTTTTTCTTATTATAGTGTTAGGAGACCCTAAAAGAAAACTTATGTCATACTTTAGACTATGGACAAAGGTTGTTTAATCAACTTAGTTCTTAAAAAAGCATATTGTTCATGGGGCTGTTCCTCAGACATATGCAATTTGTTCACGTTTTTGCCACATCATTGAAGCATCTAAAATTATTGATGAGTATCTTATACTAATCTGACAGCTCTTGTTTGAAATTTAAAAACATGATAAATGACTTTTATTTATCATTGTTATACCTCTTGATTCAATCAAATGTCAGAGCCTTTCTTTGCAATTCTCTGTGTGTTTGGAAGAAAAGGAAGTCTAATATGGTCTCCTCATTCCCATGTAGGTGTCTCGTTTCTAGGGTTATTCTTGTGCTCTTTCCTTTGAGTACAGAGTAAAGGGATATGGCTGGTAATTACCCAAATTACTCATATTCATTGACCATCTTTGCTATTGGGCTCAGATGATAAAAAGAGATATGAAACTTCTAGCCCCTATAGAGATTAAAATTAGGCCTGAACATACAAGTTGTAATGAGAAAGGCAATCTGAGGAGTCACATCAGTGGTATAGGCAAAAAAGCTCAAAGAGGTCAAGGAGAAATTTGAACTTGCAGTAGATTCCATTGAGGAGAAGTACTGAGGAGAAATATTGTTAAGAACAAAATAATTTAGATAAATGGTATGTTTGTATGGATGTTATAATTGTATCTTGAATGTCTTCTGAAGGCCCACTTGTTAAAGGTTTGGTCTCTGGGATGGTACTGTCAGAAGGTGGTGGGGCCTGGTAGAAAGTCCTTAGGTCATTGGGGCTCTATCCTTGAAGACAATAATGGGATCCCAGTCCCTTTTTCTTCTGTTCTTTTGCTTCCTAAGCATGAGGTAAACAATTTTACTCTGCCATGAGGCCCAAAACAAAGAGGCTAACCAGTCCTGGAATGGAGCCTCCAAAATTGTGAACTAAAGTAACCCTTTCTCTTTTTAGGGTGATTATCTCAGGTATTTGTTATGGTAATGGAGAGTTGATTAATACAGTGCCTGTATGTATGTGGTGAGTAGGAGAAATGTGTTTATAATAGAGAGTGCAGATGGGAACATGGTGTGTTTGACAGTTAATAATAAGGTAAGTAATAAGAAAATGGGATTTTGTAAAAGTTGGATTTTGAGAGAGCTTTGAGGGTTAGATTTTGGAGAACTTGGAATTATAGAAAAGTAGTTTAAATTGTATTATAATCTTAAATTTATGATTGGTTTTGGTAGAAAAAAATGATAACAGTATAATTCTAATTTCATATAAAATATATTTGTTAAAATGAGAGATTTTTTTTCTTCAGCAGCAACAATTTCTACCCCCAATACTTGTAAGATTCTGCTCATTTTTAATAAACAAGGTTGATTTTCTTCCCTCTTTTTAATATCAAAATTCGGTAGTTATGATATTTTATTGAAATAATTCATCTCTAATTCTGCCATTTGCCTATGGGGCAGGGCCATGTCTCATCTGTTATATTCCCAATACTTATTGCATAGTGTAGGATTACCACCTGATGGGTAAGTGAACTCTGGGTTCTAGTCACTTCATTTTGTAAGATTTTTGTTTATGCTCTCGGTAGTTTTTACAATTGTAGTATTTTTAAGATGAGATAGATTATGTCTCATGACATTATGATCATGATATTCTTTAATGAAAAGATTGCAGGTTCTGGGCTTCGGTTGTGGCTCAGAGGTAGAATACTTGTCTCAAATGTATGACATACTGGGTTTGATACTCAGCACCATATAAGAATAAATAAAATGAAGGTATATGTCCATTTTAAAAAATATTAAAGCAAATAAGATTTCAGGTTCTGTTCTAAATAAATATAGGATTTCCAAAATCTGACCTTATTTTGTTTCATAATATCAGAGAAGACATTAGATAAACTACTGTTTTGAACAATATAGTTCTGTTTCCATAGTAATGTAAATAGGAGCAAATTCATCTTTTCATGTGCTGGGAAAGACAAAGAGCAGGTTATTGCTGGGAAAAACAAAGAACAGGTTAGTGCTAAGTCAAAATTATTTTTTGCTAGTTTTTCATGTGAATGTAGGTTAGAAAATAATGTGGATCTAATTTCTTTAGTATAAGATTATGGTAACTCTCATCCATTTTATTAGGATTTGATCCTGCCAAAGATTGTGTTATACCTAGAAATACTTGGTTTTAGAAATTTATTTATTAGGAACTAAAATTTACAAGCTCATGTCTTCATGTGGTTTTTGTTGTTTTTCTTTTTTGTTTTTGAGTCAGCTTCCTGTTGTAGTAGAAGTTTATTTCCTTTTCCATCATTGACACTATTTTTATTTATACATTGGAAAGAGCATATTAGGTAGTTTCCTTTTGATATCTATTATCCCATTCATTCTTAGTTTTAGAAACCTGGGCATTGTGCCGATTTAGAAGACTCTTTCCTAGGCGTTATAGCTTGTGGCCTTTAACTAAGTTTGTGCAAATGAGATATAAATAGATGTGTCAGGTGAGATTTTCAGGAAGGTTCTTTAAAAAGGAGAGGGCACATGTTCTCTCCAGTTCTTATTGTCTGGCTGATTGTAATATAAATGGAATGGCTGGAACTTCAGTAGCTGTCTTAGATCATGAGGTGACCTGGAGGATGGAAGCCAAGAAGCAGGAAGCAAGAAGACAGGAGGAGCCTCAGGGTTTCATGGAGCATCCAAGCCAGCTGTGGACTGCTTTTCCTTCCTTGCTTTTACCTAAGAGAACAAACTCTGAAATAGTAGATAATGGGGCAAATTTTCCCAATTATTAATAACTCAGTAATGAATTTTATAACCAGGAAAATCCTGATGTTTTCAAAGTAGAAGACTATAAATTCTTATCACAGATTACGTATGATGATTATATGACTTCAAATGAGGAAATCTGGAGGTGAGAATCTGTTTTCCTGGAAAGATAGGCAGTGGGGTGCACAAGATAAAGCATGAGTCTTGATTAATTAACAAGATTTAAGCATTCCACATTGTGTACTCACATTCAAAACACCATGCTATACATAATACATACATACGATTTAAGTTATCATTTAAAAAATAAATTTTAAGTAATCTCAAGGCAAAAATCAGGCTTGTGCACAAGACATCTTGGAACATTTGCCTAGTGTTTGTTTGTTTGTTTGTTGCTAGGGATTGAACCTAGGGGCACTTAATCACTGAGCCACATCCCCAGCCCTTTTTAATTTTTTTTTTTTTTTTTTTAAATTTTGAGACAGGATCTTACTAAGTTGCTTAGGGCCTCATTAAATTGTTAAAATGACTTTGAACTTGTGATCCTTCTGGGATTACAGGCATGTGCCACTGCACCCAACTCATTTGCCTGGATTCTGTCACTGACCAGCTAGCTATTCAGTAGCATGGTAATTTTAATAGCATGGGTACTCTTGTTCCTTCAATTATAGAGTGAATCATCCAGTGTTCACCCAATAATCAGTCCCTTGAAACAGTGTTTCCTGTGTGCCATCTATACGCTGGCTTTTGACTAGTCTTGGGACTCTTATAGATATTATCTCTATCTTACTTGTGGGGCTCATCGCTTTCTTCTATATGCAATCAATCTAAATATGATATATTTGAGGTAAATCTATATGATTACGTTGAGGGATAGATTAAAGAACATAAAAATAAAGTGCTGGTGAGTTTATTTACAGTTCAGATGAATTAATTCAGCCTTTTCATGACAAACACATCCTCTAGGTGAAAGAAAATTTCCTTTGACATATTTTTCAAGTGTTATGGCCATAAAAGCTTTGCAGTTGAACTGCCTATTCCAGGGAGATTAAGCCAAATAGCATGGGAGAGCTTATTGCTGCTTCTTTGGGAACACGGATGAAAAAATTATTTTATGATGAGGCCACAGACTATTAAGGTTTAAACTGAAGAAAGGCTGTTGGCCCACTTAGCTGTTCTCTTTGCTGTTGGCTTGGTGTGCCTAGTGGTCCTCAGAAAACAAGGAACCTCTGACCTGCTTTTTATCTTGGAGGAGAGTAACAGCTAGCTCACAACTTTGAAATCTTGAGGAACAAAGATTTATAAGATGATTTCTTCATGTAGCAATTCTTAAATTGCTTTTTGACCTCAAGTTTCTTCTTTATTTTTACCCAAAGTTGAATAGGAACATGTCCAATTTTGAATTTTGAGGGCTTATAATCTTTCTTCACACTAATAATGCATCATTTTCTTTATACTGATGCTCCTCAATTTATGATGGCCATATGTCCCAATAAACCCAATACAATTAAAAGCCTTTATGTTGAAGGTGCATTCCATATTCCACAGATTACTGAACATCCCAGCTCAGGAACATAGTGAACGGAGTGTGGATTGCTTTCCCTCATAGTCACTGGGCCAACTGGGAGTTGTGGCTTGCTGCTGCCTAGTATAGTGAGAGTGTCATACTTTAGATCACTATCCTGGAAAGAGATCAAAACTCAAAATTTGAAGTACAGTTTCTACTGATAACATTTCAGTTTTGTACCATTGAGAAATCAAAAATTTGCAGGATGAAATATCATAATTGGGGACCATCTATATTTTTTTTATTATTTGTTAATTTTTTGCTCCTTGAAATCTTGGTTTAAAGAATGGAACTCAACATGGGCATCCCACTTGAAACTTGAAGCAGAGAAGCAAGCCACATGTAGAGAGCCTCAGAAATGGCGGTCAGCTTTAAAGAAGAACTAACACCAATCTTCCTGAAATTATTCCATGAAGTAGAAAAGGAGGGAACACTGACAAACTCATTCTAAGAAGCCAGTGTCACCTGATACCCAAAGTGGATAAAGACACATAGAAAAAAATCTGTAGACCAATGTTGTTGATGAACAAAGATGCAAAAATTCCTAATAAAATATTGGCAAACTACATACAAAAACACATTAAAAGATAGTGCACCATGATCAAGTGGGGTTCATCCCAGGGTTGCAAGGTTGGTTCAACATACAGAAATCAATAAATGTAATTCATCACATAAACAGACTTAAGGACAAAAATCACGTGATCATCTCAATAGATGCAGAAAAAGCATTTGACAAAGTACAGCATTCTTTCATGTTTAAAACTCTAGAAAACTAGGGATAGAAGGAACTTACTTCAACATTGTAGAGGCTGTATACAACAAACCCAAGGCCAACATTATACTAAATGGAGACAAGCTGAAAGCATTTCCTTTAAAAACACGAAAAAGACAAGGATGCCCACTTTTACCACTCTTTTTCAACATAGTCCTTGAAACTCTAGCCAGCAATCAGGCAAGAGAAGGAAATTAAATGGATACAAATAGGAAAAGAAGAGCTCAAATTATCTGTTTGCTGACGACACAATCCTATATATAGAAGACCCAGAAAAACTCTACCAGAATTCTAGAGCTCATAAATAAATTCAGCAAAGTAGCAGGACACAAGAGCAATATTCATAAATCAGTAGCCTTCCTATATTCCAATGATGAATCTGCTGAGAAAGAAATTAGAAAAACTTTCCCATTCAGAATTGACAAACTGAAAAAACAACTTGAGAATCAATTTAACAAAAGAAGTGAAGACAAGACTCCTACAGTGCAGTAAGTAAAATAAAAAATTAATAAGTGGGATGGCATCAAATCAAAAAGCTTCTTCACAGCAAAGGAAACAAGAGTATGAGGAGAGAGCCTATAGAATTTGAAAAAACTCTTTTCCATCTGCACCTCAGATAGAGCATTAATATTTAGGATATATAAAGAATTCAGAAACTTAACACCAAAATCAAAATAAAACAAAACCAAAAACCAACCCAAACAAAATAACCCAATCAACAAATGGGCAAAAGAACTGAACAGAAACTTTTCAAAAGAAGAAATACAAATGGTCAACAAACATTTGAAAAATCATGTTCAACATCTTTACCAATCATGGAAATACAAATTAAAACTATATTAATATTTCTATCACTCCAATAAGAGTGACAATTATCAAGAATACAAATAAGAATAAATGTTGGCAAGGATGTGGGGAAAAATATGTTCATACATTGTTAGTGGGACTACAAATTAGTACAATCGCTCTGGAAGAAGGATGGTGATTCCTCAAAAAACTAGGAATGGAACCATATAACCCAGTTATCCCACTCCTCGGTATATAGCTAAAAGATTTAAAATCAGCATACTAAAATGATGTAGTCACATCAGTGTTTATAGCAGCACAATAAACAATAGCCAAGCTATGGAACCAACCTAGGTGCCCTTCAACAGATGAATGGATAAAGAAATTGTGGTATATATACACAGGTATATTACTTAGCCATAAAGAAGAATGACATTATGGCATTTTTTAAATCGATATTTTTTTAAATAAATGACAGCAAAATGCATTGCAATTCTTATTACACATATAAAGGACAATTTTTCATCTCTCTGGTTGTATATAAAGTATGTTGACACCAATTCGTGTTTTCATACATGTATTTTGGATGATGATGTCTATCACATTCCACCTATGGCATTTGCTGGTGAACGAATGCTCAGTGAAATAAGACAGTCCCAAAAAGTCAAAGGTCGAATGATTTCTCTGATATGTGAAACCTAATCCACATTTCAGAGTGCTGGGGATTAAAAAAAAATAGAAGAAAGATCCCTGGGGTAGAAAAAGGGGAGTTAAGGGAAGGGAGGAAAATGGGATAGGGAAAGACCATGTAATGAATCTGATCTAATTTTCTATGTACATATATCAATATGCCACAGCGAATCTTACCATCGTGTGTGTCCACAAGACACTGATTAAAAAAAAATAACTATAAATAGCAGAAAGATCAGTAGAGTAGAGGGAAAGAACAGAGGTAAGGAGGAGGGGAGACAAAGGGGAAGAAGTGGGGACTGAATTCAAACAAATTATATGTAATGTTTTTATAATTATATCAAAATGAATTCTAATGTTATGTATAACTAAAAAGAACCAAAGTAAAAAAAAAATGAAAAAAAGAAATGGTGGTCAGATCTGCCATTGGGAGGAAAAGTGTAGCTAAAAATTAAAATCAGTTCTGGTTCATGAGTTTCTTTTCAGTTGTTTCTAAGGAACTAAAAATTGCAAGATCATTTCTATTAAGTCTCACTGGCAGTGGTGTGGAAGTTTTCTTAAGATATAAGGGGTAAAAGTATGTGGAAATACAACTTTTAAAAAGGCAGTCTCTATTCTTGGTATGCTTGCTTGTATATATAATTCTTCAGAAGTCTTTGAAATGCACTGCCAATCCATAGACACCGCCCTTCTCCCAACATTGCTCACTCACAGTTGGCTAGCCTGCCTCAGGCTTTCCTTTGCTGGGAGCCCAGGTAGCCAAAAGCCAGTGTGCAAGAATCTTGTCTCTAAATAAGTGCATATTTTGTGGGCTGGGGTTATGGCTCAATGGCAGTGCACTCTTCTGACATACCTAAGGCACTAGGTTCAATCCTCAACATCACATAAAAATAAATAAATAAATAAAAGGTATTGTGTCCATCTACAACTAAAAAATATTTTAAAATACACATTTTTGCTTGTGTATATTTTACTCCCTTCTTTATAGCTAAACAGAAAGATATTTGGAGCCCAGAAGATATAGCCTACATAATTTAAAAGGGAAATAAAGTCAACCTTGATTAAAATTGAATCTTTAAAAAAATAACTACAATCTGGTAGCTTGCTAATTATGAAGCTCACAAAAATAGGTGATTGCTTAGCTTCATGTGTTCATTTTAGTTTAATAACATGAGGATATTTCATTATATATAAGGGTCTTTGCAATTTTTATTTGTAGTTATTCATGGTTTTGTCACACTCTGAGTTAGGATGGCTCATTTTCTACTTAAGTTGCTTGCATGCATAAAAAAATAAACTTACTTTTTGTTTAAACTTCAGGAAGAAATTTATTTTTGGATGAGTGGGATATATTTTGGCTCATTTTTTCATGCAAAAAAAACATGTGCTGTGAATCAGTTATGTTCAGTTTAAGGTTCCATGATAGGTTTATAAGATTTTTAAAGTGATGTCATTATCCTTTCCCTTGGCTATTTGGATTCTTTGGAGGAAGGGAGACACACACACACAAAATGTAAATGTGATAACAAAATTTTATTGTCATTTTGACACAGACATGCTCTTTGAAAACTATAGTTAAATTTTTAAACTTTTGTAGCAAAAAGTGTTACACAGTTTTCTAGTAATAGTGGTGGCCATTCTTGCATAGCAGTTAATCTGATCTGGGTACTGTCCTAAGTACCTTCATATATGTGATGATTCACTTAATTTTCACAATAATCCTGCAAGAAATATATTATTAACTGCACTCTACAAGAAAAAAAATAGTTCAGCAAATGTCCAGGAAGCAAACCAAATCTAGTTTCAGAGACCTATGTTTTCTTTCATCACAGCACAATTCTGTCTCTTGATCGAAAGATAATATAACAGAAATAGTAGAGTTTCCTCTGCAATTTCCAGAAGGATCTTTATATCTCTAAGAATCTCTTCCTTCTAAAATCAAATATCAGCACTTTTATGGACTAGATATTTGCTTCCCTGCAAATGCATGTGTCCATCCTCTAACCCCGAGTGTGAGCACATTTGGAGGTGGGGCTTGGGGACATAATTAGGGTTAGACTAGGTCAAGAGGGAGGAGGAGGGGAGATAGATCTCTTTCCCTGTCCCTTATTTGTTAACTATAAGCTTAATCTGATCTGGGTGGAGACAATCATATATTGAAGACTATTCCATCCAGATCATTGAGAAACACTGATGGATAAAGAAAACATTTAGCTGTGGGTATTAGGCTTGTCTCTATAAAGTTGAACTTGTTTGCAGTACTTTTGATTCTTTCCTTCTAATTTCTGAATTACAAAAGTTTACAAACCCCCAAATTAATTGCAATTTAAGATCGTAATGCTATAATGGACCTACCCACTGAGAGACTTAGACTTCTTAATTGAGATTTATTAGTTAAGCAAAGGTATACATTCTCCTCTTCTAATAAGTTAGTCAATAGATACTTACCAAGGACCTGTTGTGATTTTCAGAGCTGTTCTTCATTCCTGAGCCACAGTTTATACATCATCCCAGATCTGCTCTTGTCTTAATGTCTGGTTCAGCTGCTTGCTGGAGTTATGGGTTGGGGGCCGCAGGCACAGTCCTTCATGTTGCCTGAAGGAAGAACCCAATGGCACCTTTCTTCACTCCCATGCCATGACTTCTTGCCCTATGATTTCCCTTTTGCTATTGAAACTTGGTGGGGCCTCTTTAGCACTCACATATATGCCACTTGGAAGCTCTGAGGAGTTGACATCCTGTGAAAGTTGTAAGAGCCAAAATGGCATTGCTTGTATCACAACAGTGACCAAATAAATAAATAAATAATATGGAAAAAAACCTGAAATGTTTTGAAGGAGGGGAATCTCATGTGTGTGTCCCTGATTACAGGAACTATTCACAAATAAATTGACCAGAACTACAGTCTTTCACAGAGGCCACCACAACTTTTCACAAAAAATACAATGATGAGGATGTTGGGTAATGCCCAACAACTGTGTGTTTAATCTTGGACTTGTATCTTCCTGTTATTAATCCTCATGGCCAAGGATATTGTTTCTAAGCGTCCGTATTTTTCCCCTTAAAAACTTCCCCTTGCCTCAGTCTCCTTGAATATGCTCATAGTTTACTATGGCATGCATATTCCTATAGCTGTGTTCCACTCTTCCCAAGTAAATATAATTATTCTTTGGAGAATCTCTCTCTGTTATTTAGGTTGAAAATCCTGTGTGGCCAAACTTTGACCAAGGTGAGAAGGGAGTTAGTGGATAGTCTTCCTTTTTTTAAAAAAATTTTGGAATGGCCATTTGGAGACTCAGTCGCTTCAGACTGCCTCTATGAAGGCAATCTGCAAATCTAAGCAGAGTTTGTAAGGAAACTGTGTCCAGCTGTTGACACACACACTCTTAGGTGTACTCTCTTTGTCCTGCCTCACTCTTGCTTCCTTGGAATTGGATTTATCTATAGTCTGTTATCTCAAAAGTTCTTGCCTCCAGATCTATTTTCTGGGAAAATGGGTCTCATTTTGCTCTGAAAGAATCTCTTGGTGGGATTGCACTGTAAATCACAATGATACTATGTGATGAGTATGAGCTTATATAGGAGCTGGGGTACAAGAAAGGAGTAATTAATTCTGGATTATAGATAGAGGATGGGAGATAAGAAAATACTTCCCAGAGGATGTTTCCTGAGTTGAGATTTGAACAATGACTCCTATAAAACTCATTAGGTGTCTGGAGTATAGGAGGACTTTCCAGGTAGCGGGAATCATGTAAAAGTCTCAAGACAGCCAGGGTCATGCATTACAGTTGGAGCACATGGTGGGAGGTATAGCTGGAAGACAGAGCTTATCAATGGCCTTGATGACACATTGCTTGTATGGCATGAGAGATCAGTTTTGTGGCATCACAAAGAGGCAGAAGTCAGATCTTAGTGACTTAAGGTATAAATGAGGGACAATAATGAGACACTACTTTTTCAGGAAGCATGGCTAGGAAGAAATGAAGAGAAGTTGGAGAGGTATGGAAGGTGTATTAGTTAGAGTCCTGCACAGCTCACACACACACACACACACAAAAAAAAAAAAAAAAAAAAAAAAAAAAAAAAAAAAAAAAAAAAACCTCACTAGAATTTAATAAAGACTCCTTATGGAGATGTGGGCCAATTTAAGGAATCCCATACTGGAAGCACTAGGTAATAACCAGCAGGAACAGATCTGAAAGCTGTTAGCACTGGTAGCCCTGAAGGGGAAAGGGGAGAAAATGGCATTCTAAAAGCTTGGTGGCCATGGAAAGGAGAGGAATATAAATGCCTCCCTCCCTCTACTCCTTCTTGTGCCTCCCTTTGGAAGAGCAGGACCTGAATCCACATGGCAGGTGAGCCCAAGTGATATGGTCCAGGGAGGTTAGCCCCTCCAGGCCTAATTTGGAGTAAACAAGAGTGGAGAATGGATATGGAGAGCAAATGATGAATCACTAACAGAGCATCAGTGGGGACTTTTTAAAAAATAATTGGAGTATCATTAATCATTTATTTGTTGAGGGGGAAAGGCAGATAAGAGAGGCATTATAGAAGGAAGAAAGAGGCAGAATAACTAATGGAATGTGTGAGGAGAGGATGAGATCTGGTTGGCAGAGTTACTCATTTTGGAAAATCAGAAGGATGGCTCATTCCCTGAGACCCCAGGAAGGAGGCAAGCATGTGAGTGTATGTGGGCATGTCCGTACACAGAGAGGGGAGACAATCTGGAGAGACTTGTGCCTGGAGAACATTCATTTTCTTGTCAAGGTAAGATGCAAGGTTATTTATTATGAACAAAGGGACTGGACGTTAGCATATGACTTGAAATATTGTTTACTCTAGAATTTTCATTAGGAGTATGGGAAATTGAGTTGACAAGAGAAGATACACAAGAAGACTGAGAAGGGGTAGAGCTTTGGCTGAGATAGGAAGTTATATAGTGCTGAAAGCAAGTAATGGAAGAGGGAAATATTCATGGTACACATTAATAAGTAAATTGCTAACATTAGCAGCTGTGATATAGTGAAGAAGGACTTATGCTATTTTGGGCTCTTAGCTGTCCTCACCCATACTGATAGACCCCAGAAACCTGAATCTCAGATGGCTCACAATACTCCATCTCAATTGTAATACCATTTATTCTAAAATGTGCCAGAGTTTTATTGTCTTTTTTGGAGGGTGAGAGAAATCTTTTCTGTGTTAAATGTATGATCATTTTTTCCAACCAAAATTTGCAACATGTATCCAGTTTAATTTTACAGTATTATTTTTTTTTAAAAAAATTTAAAAATGTGTTATTTTTAGATATATGTGACTATAGAGTGTATGTATTTTGACATATTATACATATATGGAGTATAACTTATTCTAATTAGGATCCCATTCTTGCAGTTGTTCATAATATGGAGTTTCATTGGGGTTGTATTCATATATGAACATGGGAAAGTTATGTCTGATTCATTCTACAGTGTTTCCTATTTCCACCCTCTCTTCCCTTTATTTCCCAATGTCTAATCCAGTGAATGTCTATTCTTTGCTTATCCCCTGTATTGTGTGCTAGCATCCACATATCAGAGAGAACATTTGGCCTTTGGTTTTTTGGGGATTGGCTTATTTCACTTAGCATGATAGTCTCTAGTTCAATCCATTTACCAGTAAATGCCATAATTTCATTCTTCTCTACTCCATTGTGTATATGTACCATATTTTGTTTATCTATGCATCTGTTGAAGGGCACCTAGATTGGTTCCATAGCTTAGCTATTGTGAGTTGAGCTGCTATAAACATTGATGTGGCCGTGTCACTGTAGTTGCTATAGTATGCTGATTTTAGGTCCTTTGAGAATATGCAGAGGAGTGGGATAACTGGGTTAAACAGTGGTTCCATTCCAAATTTTCTAAGGAATGTTCATACTGCTTCCCAGGGTGGTTGCACCAATTTGCAGTTACACCATCAATATGTGAGTGTACCTTTTCCCCCACATCCTCACCAACATTTATTGTTACTTGTATTCTTGATAACTGCCACTCTCACTAGTGAGATGGAACCTCAGTGTAATTTTAATTTGCATTTCTCTAATTGCTAGATAATTTTACATAATTTTTAATATCTCTGTCAAAGACCAAGTCTGCCTTCACCTGAAATGTCTAAGGATTCTCCTGAAGCACTTCTCTTCATCCCAGCTGGTGAGATTGGGTGTTGTATTTCTTTTCTCAACCTGTGTGTGGGACCCTAGGCTGCACTGGCTTGGCTTGAGGCCACCTACCTCTGTCTCACCTTCAGGCTGTGGTCTCTGACTAATTGCCCTTTAATTATTCTGTACTTTCTCTTGCTTCCCTCCACATTCTGGCTTTCCCCACTATCAAGACTTTCTCTTTTGTGGACTCAAACCTTGGCTTACCAGGGTTTAGGCATATGCCAAATTATGGACTTAATCAATTATTTCTTTTTTTTTAAAAAAAGAAAATATTTGATTTTTGATTGACACATTGTTGTATACATTTATGGGGTACAATGCTACATTTTGATTTATGTATACATTGGGTAATGATCAAATCAATGTGATTATCATATCCAACCTCTTAAACTTTTATCATTTCTTTGTAGTAAGAACACTCAAAATTCTCTCTTCTACTTAGAGATATATAGTACGTCATTGTGAACTACAGTTACATTACTACACCACAGAACACCAGAACTTATTCCTCCTATTTGTAGATTTTTACTCATTGACCAATCTCTTTCTATCTCAAAAACCTCCCTTAGTTCTTACAGTATCTCATAGTTTAAGGCTGGAGCATGATATTATGCTTCCCTCTATTTTTGTTTGTTGTTTTTGATTTATTACCTACTGTTAATGATTTGAGTCCTGTTTTGTGAATATTCCTGTCACCAGTAGTTGAATCTTGTCCCTTGGGGTTTATTCAGAAGTGTTGTGCAAATAGTATCTAATAGTCCTTTAAGATGCATGAAGTGGTTTTAGTCTAGCTTTTGAAACTCTGTGGTGTATTCTGAGGGAATCAGCAATTTCTGACCCTCTAATTTCACTACCTTTTGTGGAGGCAGCCTTTTTCCTCACAGTAAGTTTTGATTTCTTTGCTGAATTACTGTGCAATCTTTCTTTTCAGATATTGTAAGCATCACTCTTGTGATATAAATAACTCAGTTTCACTGATAACAGATGAGTATATAGTTGGCCCATTGTTAAGTTTGCTCAGGCACAGATTGACAGTTATGTCATTCTGCATATCCTGTCCCAAGTTCCTTTCGATGTGGATTTCAGAAGTCTTGAAATCTTAAAAGTGAGGATGCATAGTAATGTCTGTATCATAGTATTGCTAGGAGGAGCAAATCACAAAATATATGTGAAACATCTTCACAAACTGCAATGAGCTAGCAGTTACAGTCCCTCCTTTCTAGTATCTAGTAGAGTCCATGACCAGAAGTACAATAATTTAGGAAGCCTTTACCTGCACACAAACTTAAATATTACTATATCTATGTGGAGATAGTCATTTCATGTGTGTGTAGTGCTTTCAGTTAGCTTATTTATTCTTATAGCTCTATAAGATAAGGAAGGAAAATTGCATCTTATTAGAGATAGACAAGAAAATTGAGGTTCAGAGGGGTCAGGTAGCTTTTCTAGGGCATATAGTTGAAAACATGAGGCTGTTGGAACTAGATTCAAGTTCTTCTTAGACTCCTTAGACGAATCCACCTGTTTTATGTTTCTGAAATGGATCACAGAGATGGATGAGAACATTGAGAAAATATTCCTTCATTTTTCCTACAAAGGAAAACTCCACAAGTCTTAGGGGAAAGAATAAGGCAAAGAGACTTTATAACTCCCAATCAGTGAGCCTTTTTTTGTCTTCTTTCATTCAGAGGTGTGCAGAGGTGAATTAGATATTTTGACAAGATCTTTTAGACTGCTTTTAAAAACATGGATCAGAAAAAGCTGTAGCAAAGAAAGCCATTCTTGTGTTTAAAATATTTTTTTGCATAAATACTTATTACTAGAATAATAAAAGCATGATATTATATCATAATTTTAAAATAAATGTACTTAGGAAAATGACTGAAAACCTAGCAGTGGTTATTTCTGGTTGATGAGATTTTGATAGATATTTATTTTCTTTGTTTCTCTGTTTTCTAAATTCTTCACACTGAATATGGATTGCTTTGTACTTGGAAAATTAAACAATTATTGTTTTGAAATGGGCATATGAAGAAAATAGACAAAGCTGAGTAATTAGAAGGCTTGTGTAGAAAATAAAGATATTTTGGAGCAAACAACTCGTGAATATGATTTTAAAATTTATTTTGAGTCATTGACTCCTCAGGAAATATAGTGGTGCTGAGAGTAGAGAGAGATACTGAGAGAGATTGAGCCAAGGGTGCTGTTGTTGGATAAACTCTGCTTTCTGGGAGGGTCAGAGAGGGATAGTGAGCATTCAGTTTTTATTTTGATTTCTGCTTCTCAAGTTTTAAGGTTTAGCATTAGTTCTCAGGATCTAACAAGGCAGCTACAGTAATCATGAGACATGTAGACTTAAGATCTAACTACATATGCTACCTAGATCAGCTGTATGATATTGAGGTGGGGGTAAAATCTTTTCCTGTGTCCTTATTTAAAAATTCTTACCTCATAAGGTAGTGGACAGCATTGCTAAGCCATGAACATTCAAATATATGATGCTATATTAATCAATATTGGATGGCGCTGCCCTCACTCCCCCAATGCTCTACTTGGTCAGGACTTAAGACATTCATGAAGATAAGATGTTTCTCTAGAGCTACTGTCTATCTTAAATATCTGTCAGAACCCTTGGTTGCTGGTGACACCAACCCAATTCATACCTCTTTGACTTCAAAACAGTATTTGCTGGGTAAATGAAAGAGTTGGTTGAAATGTACGACAGCACTGGAGACCTCTGGCCTTAGGGTAACTCATGGAGTAAAATTTAATAGCTACTTTCAATTCTTTTCTTGAGAATTCTAATAATAATATTTTGTTGTCATGTGTTGCTTATCTTTGAGTGTTGGCTAGTCTTTCTCTTATTCCTTGAATACCATGCAATTTTGTGTTGTGTTTGGATATTTTAAATATCATCTTCTGAGACTCTAGGCCCTTTTAAATCTTCTGTAGAGCATTGATTTGTTTGTTTTAGCAGGCAGTCAGCCTCCTTAGGTTCAGTCTACATGTTCCTTCTCACCTATGGTGGTTCTTGTGTTGGTTCAGTGTACAGAGGTTTTGTTATCCCTCCCTGGACCCCAGCCAGGGGTGTTGGGGTGTTGTCTACTCCTTGCTTGAGCTACTCAGGGTTTATTCAGAGTGGTAGCTCCCATTGCAGTTCAGTTCTGCCTTTGCTCTGCCTCTTTGAGCATATTCTACACAGGCACAGTGTGTGGGTCATCCTGGGACTTGTGTTGGTTCATACACAGAATGCGGGGGGCGGGGGGCTTTCTCTTCTCCTTTACACTCTGGGATCTTTTCTCAGTGACTCCTTTGTATGTTTCCTCTAGCCAGAAAAATGGATTATTGTGTAGTTCCAGCGTCCATGCTCTAGTGCAGTGTCACTTGACTGGGATAAAGTGACAGGAGAAAGAAGGAAGAAAAAGAATTTCGGTGATTTTTCTCCCAAAGTCTTCCATAGCAGGAGTTCCTTGTTTTTGTTTCTTCATGCAGAGACACAGGTTTTAAGTGCCATTTCTTCACCAGTGCTGGCCTTGAGGCAGGGCTGGAAGAGGTAGAAGAGGGGAAAAGAAGCACGTGCACCTCCCCCTGCCAAGTACACAAGTTCTCCAGCTAACAGGGATCCCTTTTTTTGATCTTCTACCCAGAAAGACAAGCTTTTCTTGGAGATTTTCCAGCCTACACTGTGTGGGTCCCTGATTTGTTTATCTTCCTTTCAATGCTAGGGAAAAAAAAGAAAGAAAAGAAGCCAGATCTTATTTACCATTGTTAGTTGCTAGAAAGTAAGTTTTGGCTTTTCCTCTCAATCTATCTTCTTTTCTTTATTTTATTTTATTTTCTTAATGTGGTGCTGAGGATCAAACTCAGTGCCTCACACATGGTAGGTGAGTGCTCTACCTCTCAGCCACAACTCCAGCCCTCAATCTATCTTCTATTATTTGTTTTGCAGAATCTCAGTTTTTATATTTTTGTCAGAGTGGAATGAGAGGCCATCATGGACTTCCTCAATCTCGGCTGTCACCAGTGAATAATTCATTATAATTGGTCAGGTAGCATGTCTACATTAGGACCCGGCGGGGGGTTGCAGTTCTGTGCCAAAACTGCATGATGTCTTAGAATAGTTCCCCAAAGTGTAATGAGGACAGAAAGCATGCTGTTACCCAAAGAAATGGAAAGTAATGCCGGGTACAGAACACCAAATATCTACTGTTTCTAATGAAAAGGAAGCCTGTTAATAAATGTTTGTTTTCTAAGAAGTGTAGTTATGACAAGAGTTATTATTAGGGTTATACTATTCATTTAAAAAAATTCTACTGATTGGATATCTTATTTTTATTTAGCTCACAAAATTTGCATGAAAAAACATGATTTGGGATGTTAAAAATTTTAGAGCCACTTATCACCTATGCTATTTTTGTAGATGCTCTTTACAAGTAAAGCTCAATTTCAAGTAGCAGCAAGGACAAGATTTAGCTTTTGAATTTAAATGGTATTTTTATAAATCCTTTACATCGGAATTCTGCCAGTGGCTCAGCTGAATTCAAACATGGAGTTGCCCAGCACGGCACCAAATTGTGGTTAGCAAAGTGTGTTGTTCATTCTTCTTTTCAACTCCTTTTCATCCTTTCTCCCATTCTGTTCCACTTTTCTTTGTCTCCTTTGTGTCTGTACACCTGGACAGAACTTCAGTTAGGGTTAGAACTTAAGTTAGGTAACTTATCCTAAAGTTAGGAGAAATGTGAATATTTTTTCTGTCTTATCAAAGCAATTTCCTAAAAGTAGGGGGGCATTAGTACATTTTAATATTACATAATATAGTTTAACTGTAGAAAAATTTGAAAATATAGGCTCATATAAGACAATACCATGATACTTATTACTCAGGTAATCATCATCAGCCCTTTAGAATATATACTGGTCGTTCTTTTTACACATATTGATTACACACAATTAAAATTCAGATGTATTGCTTCACAACCTTAATTTTTTACACTTAAATATGTCATAAAATTATTTTGTTTTTAAATATCTCTTGCTGTTATCATTTAGAAATGGACTGTATAAAATCCAATCTCATCATGTGTGAACTATAATTTATTAACCAGCCTTTTTGTGGCATATTAATTGTTTTAATGGTTTCTCTAAATAATGCTGTGATGAAAACATACTATAGTTTTCTTGGATTATGTGCCTTGAAGTGGAATTGATGTGTCATGGGGTATATATAATGCATTTCTAAAACTTGCATGCAGTATCTCTTGGTGCTGATTAAATAGTTTGGTTACTCAAAATTTGCAGGAGCAAAGGTGTCTTTGCAGTTTCAGCCTGATTAACTTAAAGAATTTGTAGTTTACATTTTATATAGGTAAGCTTACAACCATATATAACTAGCCATAACTAGAATTTGTTTTTCCCCTTTTGAAAAATTGTGCTTCAGCAGATCATCATCCAATTTTTATTTGGGTTAGCATAACAACAAACCCCTCAAAAACCCAAACTATAAAGACCACCTAAATCCAACATCCCTTCAAGAGATAGACAGACCCTTCTGCCTGTCAGGAAATTTTATCCATTGAGGGGTAGAAAACTTTTTTTTTTTGCTGTTTGTTTAAATGTTTTCACATAGTAGAAACCAGCATCACCTCCAGACCAGACCTATCTGATCTCTGCTATAGATAGCCACAGTCTGATCATCTTCCAGCTGTGTTCTTCCTCCTCTTCTACAGTCTGTGGGTCGGGAGCTTTGCTACCTGCATGCCACAGCCCACCCTTTGCCTCCTTCATACCACACTCTGGGCAATGTGGCTTTAGAATTATATGCCTAAAATGCCTGAGAGTGCTGCTGACATTGTAGAAGGGCACTAGCAGACAGGCTGTTGTCACCTCTTGTATATGAAGGAGTCTCCTAAGATGTGGCATGGCTAAAGAAGAGAAAGGAATGCCTCAATTTATACATTTTCTCTTGGTCCTACAAATGTTACGGATGCCAGTGAGATGCTTACTTTGGGACAAGCTGTGGGGTGTGAGGGCGTGAGTAGGAGCAGAAGCTGGAAAGCTGTTAGAGTCTGTAAACAAGTCTGGATGGCGCCTGGCAAAATGCCAGAGGGAGTGGTTTGTGAAGTAAGGCCAGTGAGCCATTAAGTGTGGAGATTTCTTATTGGTTGACTGATGTATCTAGTTTATGCTAATTAAGATAAGCTGTGTGGAATGTATAAATACCTCTGTTGTCCTACAATAAATGGCTTCCACTCCTGCTGTATCAATCTACACAAGTTATTCGTCACCCCCCGGTTATTTTGCTGCAGCCGGACTGCGGCAGAAGGCCACTTAGGCTGTTGGTGGTAGTCATCTAGGTGTCAGGAGCTGGTCATTGAAATAGGGCAGTGGTCAGGAAGACGATCTTCTTGACTATGTAGGACGATTCTGTGGGCCAATTCAAGTGGAGTAATGTTATAAGAATTATATTGGAAAGCTTAAGAGAATTGTGTTGGAAAGGCAAATGTTGTTATTATTACTAGCAATAATAGTAATAATCATAGTGTGAATAAAAGATACATTCCAGCTAATCTTAATTCTAGGGTAAGCAAGTATGCAGATCAGCTGAAATGGTTTGGGAAAGGGAGCCAGTGTGTGGGCAATACCCACTGAGGGCACCTTTGGGAGAGCAGGAAGGTGGTGGCTCTGCCCTTCCTTGGGATGGTGGTCCAAGTGGAAACAACAGTGGTGTTGGAGTGACTGGGCCTGGCCACAAGTGTGGGGGAAGTGCCCCTGAGCTGGATCTCACTATTTAGTTATTCACAGGGTTCAGGAAGATGCTCTTTTCCTTCCTCTTGCTGTATTTGATGTCCTTTAATCTGTAATCTTCCTCGTTCAATATTTTTGGAGGAAATAGCTCTTTTTCTCTTGCTTGCTAAAGAAGAAAAACTGAGAGGCATGCCTTCTCATATAGATTTTCAACCAGTCTTGTGCTTTTATGTCTGTTACTCCCCTCTAATTTTTGGGATGTCTAATGCCTTCAATTCCATCTTTTTGTTGTTGTTGTTGTTCTCATTCTAAGGGTGTGTAGCCCTTAGCTTTCAGATTGTCTTGTTTTGAACAGTCAATTAGAACTCACCTAATGCTTCCCATCTTCCAGAAATATTTGTTAACACCTGGCGTCTATTGCCATTTCCCCTTCGGTTCTCTTTATTTTTGTATGCTTATAGCATTTTCATTCTTTTACTCTGTTCTCTTTAGAAATTTTTTAAGTTCTTGTACAGGTTTGTAGACAGCAGAGATAAGCATATATTTAATTCAGTAAGTTTAGATGCAATTAGTAAGATAATCATTGCATGTGCTTAAAGACTATTTTATATAGAGACACGCATTTTCTTCAGCATCTTCTGTGAGAGTTTCTATGAGGGTTATTAATATTATATATTGTCCTTCTGTAGGTTTCCTGAGAAAATTAAAGAAACCTATAATTTTCCTGAGGAGACTTGTTTTAGGATATTTGTTTTTTTGAAAAATTTCCCTGGCAGTACCTGATGACTGGATGTGGTTCATTTCCTTTTATCAAGAACAGTGAAAATGTAGGTCATAGACTATAGCACATAAGGCAAACCTTTTTCTTTCAGATTAAGAGGAGTCTGAGGAGCAGGGTTAGTTGTCTCTAAGGGTCTTAAATTTAGTAATGGCAGAGGAGAGATTGGATTTTAGGCCTGTTGCCAGTTCATCACCTAACTCTCTTCAAGCTGGGATTGAGGCCATAAAAGGAGAATCCTCTAAACTGGGTCCTTCTAAGAAAGGAACCCCACACACTTTCATTCACACTAAAATGTAAGCCCTATGAGAACAGGGCTTGAGTATCTGGTTTCCAGCTATCTCCAACATCTACACAGTGGCACATGCAAGGTGCCATATATTGAATTAAACATATATTGAATTAATGCAAGGAAGGGTCTTGTTTACCCAGATAGACATTGAAGTCAAGTTTCAAATATGAAACTTCTTCAAAACAATTTCCAAAAAACAATACAGTATCAACAAGTGAAGTGAAAAAGATGTGTCATAAATAGATCATGTTTACATTACTTAGCAGTAGGTTTCCATGGTAACCTTGTGTTCTTTTTATAAAAGAAAAATCTGAAAATTGCTGCGCGATTTTTCTGCACTCATGTACTTGATGATGTTGGCTAAGGACCTACTGTAAGTCCTGCGTGTCTCCTTATGTGTTCTCAAGCTTGGGGCCTTTCTACACACTACAATGAAGCAGGCCCACTCATTGGAACTGAAGCTGAAGGGTTTGTGCCAGGCTCTCCTTTCCCTCTTGCTGTTTCACTCTCAAGGAAGTGTGCCAAGTGCTTTGCTGAGCATGACATTCAAGAGCCTTTCTCCCAGAGGAGTAGCAGTCTCCTCAAATACACGGTTGTGCTATTCTCAACATTTTGCATTAAAAAAAAAAAAAAATGGAAGAGAAGGAACTTCACATTAAGAAAATGAAATGAGGACAATGAATTACATCAGCTTCTTTTTGTCCCCTCTCTTATGTTCTTATAGGTATCAGCATTTTCTTTGCTTTGAAGTCAGAGGCCTTCAACTTCCTCTGCTCTTTTTGATTCTATACTAGAATTTGTGGTCCTCGGGCTGGGAATGTGGCTCAAGAGATAGTGCGCTCGCCTAGCATGCGTGCGGCCCGGGTTCGATCCTCAGCACCACATACAAAAACAAAGATGTTGTGTCCGCCGAAAACTAAAAAATAAATATTAAAAAAATTTAAAAAAAGAATTTGTGGTCCTCTGTTGTATCTTTAACTGTAGCCAGTTCAGCCTTTGGAGGATAGACAGCCTCAGAATGCTGACTTTTCTCATTGGTGATTCACAAATGAAGAGACCTCAGTACAGAGTACCAGGCCGCTGTGTTCCTTCATTCATTTGAGTACTTGCTCTCTCCTCGGTTCACCCTAAGATAACCTATTTCACTGCATGCATCTAGGCATGTATCTCTAGGTTGATCTTGCTGCTTACTGTACCTTTTCAAATTAACTATTTATGAGGAAAGTGGTCAGCAGAATAGTTACAGATCTTGTCTATTTGTCAGGGCCTTCTCCTTGATGCTTTTTCAGACTATTCCATCTCATGGGGATTTCATTTGACTCTGTAAAAATAATACAATGGAGTCACATTTTGCATGCTTTACCACATATATTCTGTAGAATGTGATTCTAAATGTTTAAAGATGTTTATTTTTCTAGAAAACTTGTCTCCTAAAATGCAAGTCCTCTGAGTGCTAAGAAATGGGTGTGTGATAGAGTGCTTAAGGAAGAATGGGCTGTACTAAAATTATTGAGCAATGGTACAACATTGTACCTTATGTGACATGAGACTTAAGGGATTTTTACTGGTATGTACTGTATGTATTTATTTTTTGGTACTGTGAATTTAACCCAGGGGTACTTAACTACTGAGATTCATCCACAGCCCTTTACTTTTTTTTTTTTTTTTTTTTGAGACAAGGTCTTGCTAAGTGCTTAGGGCCTCACTGAGTGGCTGAGGCTGACCTCAAACCTCTATCCTCCTACCTTGGCCTCCCACTTTAGCCTTCTGTGTCACTGGGATCACAGGTGTGTACTTTTACAGGTGGGATTACAGCCACCACACTGGCTTTTAGTAGTAACTTTGACTAGGTAGATTTTTTTTTTACAATTTTTATTTTTTTATTCTGATTTGTTATATATGACAGTAGAATGTATTACAATTAATATTATACATATAGAGCACAATGTTTCATATCTCTGGTTGTACACATAGTGGAGTCACACCATTGGTGTCTTCATACATGTACTTAGAGTAATGATGACCATCTAATTCCACCATCTTTCCTACCCCCATACTCCCTCCCTTCCTTCCCCCCTTCCTTCCCTCCCCTTTGTTCTATCTAGAGTTTATCTAATCCTCCCATGATCCCCCTCCCAAACCCACGATGAATTAGCCTCTTTATATTAGAGAAAAGTTCAGCATTTATTTTTTTGTGGGGGTGGGATTGGCTAACTTCACTTAGCATTATATTCTCCAACTCTATCCATTTACCTGAAAATGCCATGATTTTATTATCTTTTAATGCTGAATAGTATTCCATTGTGTATATGTACTACATTTTCATTATCCATTCATCTACTGAAGGGCATCTAGATAGATTTTTTTTTATTGACACACTGACTTGTAGTACTGCTGTTCCTCTTGGAACCTTTATTTATGTTTTCTTATAAAATTGTGTGTCTGTGTGTGTGTGTGTGTGTGTGTGTGTGTCTAGTTCACTCTAACAAAATCATAAGCCTGTTGAGTATAGGAGCTGTGTATTGTTTTAAATCACCCCATACTCTTTAGGCCATATTACTTATTTAATAATTAAGTGCCTGGGAATAAAGAACAATACATATTTTTATATAAAAATGACATTGGTATATACATAAGTCACTTAATACAATATATGTTAATGTCTGCTAGAGTTTTGGTCTTGAATGCCTTTGAAAGGCCCATGTGTTAAAGGCTTGGCCCCTGGGGTAGTGATTTTTGGAGTTGGTGGAACTGTAGGAAGTGGGGTCACTGGGATAATGGGATAAAGGGGATAATGGGATCCTGACCCCTTCCTCTCCTTTGTTTGCTTCCTGACTGATGAGGTGAGTATTTTTGCTGCTTTTCTACAGGCCCAAAACAAGGGGGCCATTCGATAATGGAGTGGAACCTCTAAAACTGAGCCACAATGCACTTTTTATAAGTTCATTATCTCAGGTATTTCAGGATAATGATGGAACACCGACTAATACAATGTCTCTATAACAGTAATACATATGTATTTTGTCAATATGTAAACATATATATTTTATACATGAGATCTTTTCAAAACACTGTCTAGCCTATGTGTTAAATAGTAAATATTGTTATCAGAATTGAGAAATGAGTCCCAAGGTTTATAGTGAATACCATGAGCCTTTTTTAGGGTAGATGACATTGGTGTTTGGGAGTGCTGTTAGCATTCAACATTTACTTGGGTATATTCTGACATTCTCTGTTTTAGAAATAAGACAATACAATTTGATGTTTTTGTTGTTGTTATTTAAGAATCTGTGCCTGTATTTTGATTTGTGAGTGCATGTGAGTAGTTGGGTAGTTTTGTGTATGTGGGGTACCTTGATATCTATAGAAGGATAATTTTCCTTTAAGTGTTTTGTGGTCAGGCATAATTCCATGCTCTATTTCTTTTTGGGTTGTTTCCTGGCTCCCACATATTTATAATGTTAGGCTTACAGGGAACTTTGTTGCTTGGAGCAGTGTCTTCATGCCCCAATATTCAGTGATTTGCAGACATGTTTAAATAACATTCATCCTTCGCATTGAAGTGCACAAGGCACTTCTTCTTATTTGTAATTTGGAGAAATGTAGCTTGTGAGCTGATGTCTGTTTTTTAGAGTGTGCAATGACTCACTTAAGTGTGTTTGGAAATAAAATGCCAGGTGCCCTGAGTGTATGAAAAATTGCCAAGAATTTTCCCCTTGTCAAGCAAAATTGTAAAACACATTGAAAAAGGCAGAAAGAATTTCTGGGTATCCTGTGTAGTGCAGGTTCCTGAATTATCAGTTTCTATAAAGGTCTTTCTTTGTCTTTGAATGATTTCACAACACTGTTAGATGTAGGAAATTGATAGCATTACCAGTGATTCTCATGAAGACATGAGAATGCATTTTAGCCTTTGGAACACAATTGATCATTATCCTCTATATATTTACCATTTTATGTTAATTAAATTCATTTTACTTTCCTGATTGTCTATTGTCCCTTGAGTTCTTCTTTGAACTGGTGGTAGCACCCTATTGATTTGACATGCTAATAAAAATTACAAACAAAGTCCTTGACATGTATTAATTTTATATTTGTTTAAGAAATGACTTTACCTTTTCTTTTGAACTTGTCCCTTAACATCAGAAAATTCCTATTTCTGAAGGATTGATTTAAGCATTCAATCTTTATTTGAGTTGTGTTTAGTTAGGGTCTTGAGTGCTAAGTATAAATCTGAAAATTTATGTGGTGTAATTCTCTTTCCCAGAGTATCATTCAGAATACTTGGGAGAGGCTGTCATATAATGTCTCTTTAGTAATTTTACTATGTAACCCCACTTCTTAGATCTTTCTATGAATTGAAGGGTTTCCTTCAGAAGAGATTTTTTAAATTGTTATTTGTTACCAAGCCATATGAAATAGCCTATTAAATAATTTAAAATAAACTCCATCTGGCTTGGACTACAGTCCAAATCCCTGACCCCCTGTGCTATCCTCTGCATGAAATAGGTTTGTTTTCATTTTGGTATTTTAAATTTCTAAATAAACATGTCAATGCTTCTTGCTTACATCCTAAGAGTTTGGTAACAACAGTAGCTATGGCCCTTTGGAGTCATTGGGTAATTTGGAAAGGGTAAATAGGATAAAAGAATCTTAGGGAAATTAAGTGGTGTATGACACACAACATTACAGCCAGAAAACATAATGCCTTTTTCATCTACTTATTACTGTTCTCATCTTGGATGTGGCAGCCTGGATAACTCAGAGGTAGTGTTGGAGGAGTGCTTTCTGGAGCTTACCCTATTTTATTCAGAGGCCTTGCTTCATTTGAAATTCATGCCAGACTTCCCAGCATCATTATTTTGCTAGGATGATAAGAAATAACCTAAATTTTCCATATAGAGGCCAGGATCTTCTCAGTGGGATATGGAAATAAGAGAGATGTCCTAATACAAATAACTGGGAACAGAAAAACCTGAAAGCCATTATGCAAATGAATGACCAGTCAAGCTACTCTATCAGAGGATTGTGGGAAGCTGAATAATGCTTCCACCCAAAAAGAAAAAGAAACACAAAAACAAAAGATATCCAAATTCTTATCCCTAGAACACGGAGGTATTGCCATATATGACAAAAAAAAAAAAAAAAAAAGGAAGATGTAAATTGAGAACCTTAAGGGAAGATACCCAGATGGGCTTTGAGTGCAATCACAAGAGGAGAAAAGGCCGAGGCAGAGCCTGGAGTCGCACAGCCATGGACAGTGAATGCCAGCAGCCCCCAGAAGCCTAAGGAAAGAGATGGATTTTCCCTAAAGCTTTCTGAGGAAGTATGGCCTGCCAATGCCTTGAGGAGTGGAACTATTTTTTGACTTCTGACCCATACAACTATGAGAGAATAGATTTCTGTTGTCACAAAATGTATTTTGTGGTAATTCGCTACAGAAATGATTATAGTTTGGGGGGAACTGGAAGTGAAGTGCTATTATAATCGATACCTAAAAGAGGGGACGTGACTTTACAATCGGGTAACAAGCAGAGGCTGGAAGAATTTTGAGGTACATGATAGAAATCCTGGATTGTCTTGAACAAACTTGATAAATAAATAAAGATGAAAAAGACTGCTGGTGATGGCTCAGGAAATATGAGAAGCATGGTAGAAAATGCCTACATTTTCTTAGTATGTAAATTATCATAAAAGAGTATTGTAAAAAGTACAGATGAGCTGCTTTCTTCTTATTGCTTATAGTAAAATATGAGAAGAAAAAGATGAACCAAGGGTACAGTAACAAAAAGAAAACCCAAACTGCGGATTTGGAAAATTATGTTTATCCAGATTGAAAAATATATTAAAACAGGAGATTAACTGTTGGGAAAGGCTGCTGTGGAAAACAGGCAAGAGTGATGGCCTTCCTGTTCCTACTTCCCCACGGTGAAGTCATTAGGTGCTTCTGTGCTTCTCTGTCATTAATATAGTCAGGGAGGCCAAACAAAATAGATGAGGGGCCTAATAGCATCATTCTGGGTATTGGATTAAATTAATAAGGGTATAGAGGATAGATTTGGAATTTCTCTTATTCTTGAAATGCTCTTGTAACATCTTATCCTGATTCCCCTCCATTCAAGCATTGCTCATGTGAAATGTGCTGTGACCAGAGGAGGTCATTGTGAGATTTTCAAAGCAACCAAAAGCCAGAGACAAGTGGGTTGGCCTTAAGTTGGCAATTGTAATAAATGGTCTATTTTAATACTCAGTGACTAATGGCAGCCTGCTGTGGTGGATGTGAATTGAGTTTGGGAGAGTTGCTTAGAAAATCTGTAATTTTTTTCTCTAGTATTTGAATGATCAATTATTATACTTTGTTAAATTTTAAACAGGGCAAGAACTAGGTCAATGGGAATGGTTCTCTTATTTCTTTGAAACACTTGGAGTGACTGACAGCAGTCAGTTTCCTAGTGTTATTTTGCTCTTCCTTGTACTCCTATCTATCAATCCTTTGGAGCTTAAAAAGCCTGCAAAAGAGATGGAGAAATGTGCTGTAGTCTTTGGGTTTAGAGGTATATGGTACGAAAGGATAAAGGCTACAGCTTAAGAATGTTGTCTGACCTGCCCTCCCCCATATTTTGAGTGCCTACTGTATGCCTTATATAATAATTTTTTTTTTTATATTGGGAATTGAACCCAAGGGTGCTTAACCTCCCTTTTTTTTAAAATTTTTTATTGTTGGTTGTTCAAAACATTACAAATTTCTTGACATATCATATTCCACAATTTGATTCAAGTGGGTTATGAACTCCCACCTTCACCCCATACACAGATTGCAGAATCACATCAGTTACACATCCATTGATTTACATATTGCCATACTAGTGTCTGTTGTGCTCCGCTGCCTTTCCCATCCTCCACCCTCCCCCCTCCCCACCTCTCCCCTCCCCTCCCCTCCTCTCTCTCTACCCCCTCCACTGTATAACCCTGAGGGTTTCCTTCCATTTCCATGCAATTTCCCTTCTCTCTCTCTTTCCCTCCCACCTCTCATCCCTGTTAAATGTTAATCTTCTTCTCCTGCTCTTCGTCCCTACTCTGAACTTAGTTACTCTCCTTATATCAAAGAAGACATTTGGCATTTGTTTTTTAGGGATTGGCTAGCTTCACTTAGCATAGTCTGCTCTAATGCCATCCATTTCCCTGCAAATTCTATGATTTTGTCATTTTTTAATGCAGAGTAATACTCCATTGTGTATAAATGCCACATTTTTTTTATCCATTCGTCTATTGAAGGGCATCTAGGTTGGTTCCACAGTCTTGTTATTGTGAATTGTGCTGCTATGAACATCGATGTAGCAGTGTCCCTGTAGCATGCTCTTTTTAGGTCTTTAGGGAATAGACCAAGAAGGGGAATAGCTGGGTCAAATGGTGGCTCCATTCCCAGCTTTCCAAGAAATCTCCATACTGCTTTCCAAATTGGCTGCACCAATCTGCAGTCCCACCAGCAATGTACAAGTGTACCCTTTTCCCCACATCCTCGCCAGCACTTCTTGTTGTCTGACTTCATAATGGCTGCCAATCTTACTGGAGTGAGATGGTATCTTAGGGTGGTTTTGATTTGCATTTCTCTGACAGCTAGAGATGGTGAGCATTTTTTCATGTACTTGCTGATTGACTGTATGTCCTCCTCTGAGAAGTGTCTGTTCAGGTCCTTGGCCCATTTGTTCGCCGTGCACAAAAGTGAATTCAAAATGGATCAAGGAGCTTGATATCAAATCAGAGACACGCCGTCTGATAGAAGAAAAAGTTGGCTACGATCTACACTCGGTGGGGTCGGGCTCCAAATTCCTCAATAGGACACCCATAGCACAAAAGTTAATAACTAGAATCAACAAATGGGACTTACTCAGACTAAAAAGTTTTTTCTCAGCAAAAGAAACAATAAGAGAGGTAAATAGGGAGCCTACACCCTGGGAACAAATCTTTACTCCTCACACTTCAGATAGAGCCCTAATATCCAGAGTATACAAAGAACTCAAAAAATTAACCTCCCTTTTTATTTGTTATTTAGATACAGGGCCTAAGTTGCTTAAAGCCTTACTTAATTGCCGAGGCTGGCCTTGAGCTTGTGATCCTCCTGCACCAGCCTCCCTAGCTGCTGGGATTGCAGGAGTGTGCCACTGTGCCAGGATATCTAATACATTTTTGATCAATAAACTGCTTAGTGGGTGGAGTGGGAAAGGAATTCAAGTCAAACAAGGGGTGCCGTTTGGATAGAGGCTTGCAAGCTAATTGTGTTAGGATGATTGATAAAGCACAGTTGTCTCATTAGAATCAGCTCTAACAAAGGCTTGTTTTGTGCCTGTTTGCAGAAAGATTACCACTTTGAATATACGGAATGTGATAGCAGTGGCTCCAGGTGGAGAGTTGCCATTCCCAATTCTGCAGTGGACTGTTCCGGCCTGCCTGACCCAGTGAGGGGCAAAGAATGCAGTATGTGCTGACTTTTTGATCATTTATTCTTCTCATTAAACCATAACATCTTAATATTAGCCCTGGGTATCAATTATAATGAATTATAATGAGACCTTGGAGAAATGAATGTATCTTGTTGCTGTCTAGCAGAATACATGGGGTCCTTGTGTGCAAAGTCCGTGATAACACATGGATGTATTAAAGTATCAGTATTATTGTTATTTGTAAATTTTTTATTTAAAATTTTGGAGGGCAGAGTGGCAGAATTTATCTTTAGTGGATTTTTAAAAAAATTACATTAAAAATTATTTGTTCTAATTAGTTATACACAACAGTAGAATATACTATGATACATCTTACATAAATGGAGTATAGTTTCCCATTCTTTTGTTTGTACATGTTGTAGAATTCCACCGGTTGTGTAGTCATATATGTACATAGGGTAATAGTGTCTGATTCATTATACTGTCCTTCCTACCCAACACCCCCTCCTCTTCCTTCACTATCCTCTACCTAATCCAAAGTAACTGTATTCTTTCCTCGCCCCCTGCCTTATTGTGAGTTAGCATCCACATAGCAGAGAGATCATTCAGCCTTTGTATTTTTGGGATTGACTTATTTTGCTTAGCATAATATTTTCCAGTTACATCCATTTACCTGCAAATGCTATAATTTTATTCTTTAAGGATGAGTAATTTTCCATTGTGTATATATACACACCACATTTTCTTTATTCATTCATCTGTTTAAGGGCACCTAGATTGGTTCCACAGTTTAGCTATTGTGAGTTTGAGTTGTTATAAACATTGATGTGGCTGTGGAATTATTAATTGGGTAACATATCACTGAAAGTTTGTCATTTAAACATTTTTAAGTGTATAGAACTATTATAAGTATATAGAACTATAGTAGCACTAAGTATAGTCATATTGTTTTCCTACTATTACTACCATCTATCCACAAAACTCATCTTGTAATGGATTCCTTTCTTTTTTAAAGCCACAAAAATACCTTGAGGTAATTTTTTTGTAAGTATAACCTATAAAGAGATTATAGAATTACTGAAGGTCATATTTAATAACTTTCCTTTTGAAAATTAAGAAGATTTGAAGTGTAACATTATGAGTTAACAGAGAAATACATTGTGGAATTTATTTTCATGCATAAACTCTTTTTTAAAAAAAACTAATTTGGTAAGTTAGGGGTGTGGGGAGTTTCTACAGTAAAGTAGTCTAGGGTTAGCCTAAGGTTCAAAGTCAGATGGATTTACCTTTTTTCCAGCAGTGTTCCAAATGGTATTCCTAAAAGTTTAGACAGTCTGTTTCTAAATGAACATACAGGTAAGCAAATTTGTTAAATGGAAAACTAATTCTTTCTTGTTCACAGAGCACCTCTCTCTTATTAGCTGAGAGAGCTTAAGCTTAAGTGGTGAGTTCACTGCACTCAGGGAGACTGCAGCAATTCTATGAGAAAAACACCATTATTTCTTGGTGAATGATATTAAATGAATACAGAGAGAACCTGAGTACCTCTCCCCGAAAGACATTAACAAGAGTCTGAAGAGACAGGAGGCTCAGTAGAGAAGAAGGTGATGCGAGCCTAGGGTCCAGGCAGCCTCCTGTGCAGAGGAGAGATCAATTCTCAGTAAGGAGGATTGGAGGGGGGGGGGGGAAGGGAAACAGAGCCTGAGTAATACCAATGTAGTCAGTTTATTGTAATTGGCTTTGGCTACCTTCCTAGAACATCTGTATGGTATTTATCTATACTTTTTACTTGGCAGATGTCTTGGTTTCATTGTAAACAACTCAATTCTGTCAGACTATCTAACCATTATGAGTAGTAACTCCATATTTGCATGATCTTGTGGTTCTGGCTACCACTGGATGTGGAGATCCATTTGTCAGTTTGAAATCTGCCATGGTGGAAGATTTGCTCCAAATTAAGGGCTTCTTCCCTGGCAGCCAGATTTTAAATATTTAGCAGTACACTATTGATTAAGTGTATTTGCAAAGTTTCAAAATTCTGTTACAGAATTAATGCCTGAATAGTAATTATTACCAACTGAATGCTGCTTGAGACCCTTGTTCATTATTTATTGTAATAGTCCATAGATTATTTGAATTTGACCCTCCAGCAAGAACTTTTCTAAAACCTCTGACTAGTAATAAAGTTACTTTTAATTATTACTTACATTAAAAATGATAGCACAACAGACACTAGTATGGCAATTTGTAAATCAATGGATGTGTAACTGATGTGAATCTGCAATCTGTGTATGGGGTGAAGGTGGGAGTTCATAACCCACTTGAATCAAAGTGTGGAATATGATATGTCAAGAAATTTGTAATGTTTTGAACAACCCACAATAAAAAATTAAAAAAAAAATGATAGTTATTTTAAAAACAATAATACTTATGTGATGGCTGGGACATTTTTTAATCTTTGTTTTTTGTCTAAATTCAGAATTTTCAAATATTCCTGTATAATATATTTGCTCTGGTAGTTTGTAATATGACCTTAAGTCTATGACTTTTTCATTTTATGGTAAAGAAAAATTATTTTAAACTTTACAAGTAAATTAGTTGATCTAACTAACTTAGAAGCACAGTTAATTTGTAATGTTAAACATGTTGTTTACCACATTACCAGTCATTAGTGTTTTGTTGTGGATGGTTAGGGTAATAATAACTGATTATTTCAATGGCTTAGATTTTCTGTTGCTAATAATAACTACCATTTCTCAAATTGTGATTATGTGCCAAACATTGTACTTGGTGCTATATGTCATTATTCCATTGTAATCTTAAAACAGCCCTCTGAGGTAGCTACTACAGGTTGACTGTCCTTTATGTGAAATACTTGGGATCAAAAGTGTTTTGGATTTAAGATTTTTTTCTGACTTTTGGAATACTTGTATGTGCATAATAAGATACCTTGGGGATGGGACCCAAGTCTAAATACAAAATTCATTTATGTCCTATATAAACCTTATATGCATAGCCTGAATGCAGTTTTATACAAAGAATTTTAAAGAATTTGGTGCACAAAACAATTTCATGGTACAAAACATTCTGTTTGTGGTGATATGTTGATCCCAAGAATTTCAGATCTTGGAGCAGTTTGGATTTTCAGATTAGGGACAGTGTTTCCATTTTTTATGATGAGAAAATCCAGTCTCTAGGTAGTGACACAACTTTCCTTGGTTCATATGGCCTGGCTGAGTCAGATCTCCGATTCAAGTACAGACATGTCTGATTCCAGGGCCTGTCTCATATCCACTGAGCTAACTTGCCACATGAAGATGGCAGCCTTGAGGTGCTTCCAGGTCTTCATATGGGGACATAAAGCTCTCTTGGTGTGCCCAGCATTTGGCTTGTACTGAAAAAGGAAATTAAAAAGCAGAACAGGGCAACTTCAAGTAAATGAAGAATATTTAGGCAATGGTTGTGTAGGACATGATTTCCCTAGATCCCAATGTCTCTAAATAGACTCAAACCCATAGTTTGAAAATGTAGTTGTGTAGATCTTTTCCTCTTTTGCAAAAAGAGACAATATTGGAGGGCTTTCCTGAGGAAGGGGATTCTAGGAATATTTATTTAGCAGTTGTAACTTTTTTTCAGAAAATTGATGGGCAAGATGTATTACATATTTGGTTTTTTTTAAAGACACATAAAAATCTGGCCATAGGGCTCCTCTGAGTGAAGTTAATGAGAAGTCAAATGTCAGTTTTTGTTGTGCTTGAACCCTGGGGTATATGTGCATCCAAGCTTACAGAACTCAGAGTCACGGACTCAGTTATTTATGGGTACTGGTCCCTATTACCCTCTTGTCCCTTCCTCTGTGGAAAACTTACCAGTCTCATATTGCTGCTCTGTGTAGGCCCCTTAGATGACCTCCTGTCTCTCCTCCTCTCTGCTAGTTCCAGGATCAGCCCTGGTAACTTTACTGCTTCTCCCAAGTCTGTGGGTATCACTCACCTTTCAGGGTCTTGTGATTAGAATCTCATTTCTGCATCACAACACTTTGTAATAATAACCAAGAGAATACAGCCCCAGTTTTAACCCTGTGGCTTCTCCACCATTGGGTCAATCTCCTCTTTTATCCTGGAAGCACAAGCATTTCTAACAATCTCTTCTTGACCTTCTAAGCATCCTTTGATGTTCTTAGATCATCAAAAACAATGGTCCTCCTGGAGTGATTTCCTGGGTGATAGTCTCTTTTAATCTTTCTTTGGAAACAGGGCCCTTTGGCCTCAAACTAAATCTTAGAAGTGAAGACCTAGATATCCTTGGAGATGACATGTGAAGAGAACTCTTTTATGTGTTTTCAGACAAGTCTAAAACAGTGAGAGAGAAATAAACATAATATATCTCTTTTATATTCTCACATTTTAAGGGGAATATGTGCCATGTATTGCTTACCCTTTCAAATATTTCTGAGTCTTAGACTTCAGTTACAACCCTAACATCATAGTCTAATTAAGGATGACAATTTAAATATAATTCACTTGGTGTGTAAGCATTAAATGGATCATTGTCTTGCGGATATTGTTTACTCTTGTACTTCAGAATTCATAATATGCAAATCAATAATACATATGAAATAATCATTATTATCAAATGTATGACATGAAATGGTTGTCTATGGATATATTTGTGCATGTATATGTATATAATGTGTAGTACATGTGTTTGAGTTACTTTTGTATTGTATTTCTCATATAGGATTTAGTGAATTAATGTGGTTTCAATGAGACATTACTTTTACATAAGTACGATTACATGTGTATTGTGGTTTTCACTGATGAAAAAAAAAAAGAGAGAGACTTTCACTTTGACAAAGAGAGAATTCCTTAGAAAGTCATGGATACTAAAGGAGCAGGGGCCTTTGGCTACTTTGAGCTCATGCATGACATCACCAGATACTTTGGGGCAAGGATATTTGTGCATATTAGAAAGGGGACTCTCAGTGCAGTTTGATTCTCTAATGTTCCTGGAGAATTGGGCTCAACTGACAGAGTTCATGATCCTTGTGGGTTTGTAGTGAAATTTTACACAGAAGATGATAACTTGAATCTTGTTGGAAATAATGCTCTCATTTTCTTCATCAGGGATGCCATATTGTTTCCATCAATGAACCATAGCTGAAACAGAAATCCCCAAATATACCTGAAGATCTGGACATGGTCTGAGACTTCTGGAACCTACTTCCTGAGTCTCTGATCAGGTTTCTTTCTTATCCAGTGATCAAGGGATTAATGGACATCAGTACATGAGTGGATATGGATCACACACTTTCAAGCTGGTTAATGCAAATGAAGAGGCGCTTTATTGTAAATTCTAATATAAGACTGATGAGGGCATTAAAAAACCTTTCTGTTAAAAATGCAGCAAGAATTTCCCAGGAAAATGCTGACTCTGGCTTCCAGGATCTTTTTTTAAAAAAAAATATACTTATTTTTTTAGTTGTAGTTGTCAATATCTTTATTTTTTTATTTATTTATTTTTATGTGGTGCTGAGGATCAAACCCAGGGCCTTGCACACGCTAGGCTAGCACTCTACCGCTAAGCTACAACCCCAGCCCTTCCAGGATCTTTTTTTAACACCACTACCACCCACAGTTCCTCCTCTTGAAATTTTACATCTTGGTCATGTTGTTTAATCAGGCAGAAACTTTTCCATTTAATCCATTTGATGTCACTAAGGTTTGACCTCATAATCCTTTTATCCCAGTTGGTAAATTGGTCTTATACTGGAATCCAATTAATTACTTTGCTGAGGTTGAACAGATGGACTTTGTGTAAGCAACATGCTTCCCAGTCCTTACAAAATGCTGCAGGGACACCTTTTCCTATCCTGACATTCACTTCTACCACCTGCAATCCAGATGTCTTTGGATACCCATGAACTGTCCCTTTTGTGCTGGAGTAGCCATCTATGATTATGATATGCCTGTGCCCATGTGCATGCACAACAATCAGGGTGCTTCTCCAGATTACTCTCTCAATAGCTTTAGTGCTCCAGAACAACTCTTCTGAATGTTCCGCAGATGTTCTGTGCTTTGACAGTGCCAATGATGACAGTGCCACTCAGGTATGAACATTCTATGTGGACATGTTGAGTGAAGAGTAGAGGAAATTCCTGAGTGAGAACACTGCTGGCCGTCAGAAGACACATAACTTTTCATCTAGAAGAAAGTAGTCAAGGACTTCACTGATGTCCATAATGCCTATGGAGCTATGTCCAGGCTGTTTTGGACAAATATAGCAGTGAGAAGTGTGAGAACATGATTCAGACTTTTATGTAGTCTGAGTCTTACTTGGATGTAAGAGAGGAAGCTAATATGTGAGGCCAGAGAGCCAAGTGCTTTGCCAAGGAGATGTCTGCCTCTGAAACAAAGCATAATGTTGATGGATGTGACCCACTCATGGCTGGATGGGAGATTCCTATCCAAATGCACAAATGCAAGTTAATATCTTCAAATGGTAATCCAGGTTTCTATAGCAAATAATGTAACACTGATTTTTATTGTTATTTCTCTAGGAGAAAATGAAGGTCAGGGCTTAACAGTCATTTCAAAGAAATATATATTTGCTTTTGATGGTTGAATTATTCATTAAAATAGGTACAAGGAAAGTTTCTAGCCAGAAATATGATTTTATTTGATAAGAAAATTATCTTGGTGAAATTAGCATGTTAACATAGCTTATTATATAAAAATATGGCTGTCATTGTAAAATAAGAAAAGGCAAAAATGATCCACTCAGAAATTTTTATTTTTCTAAGGTTCTTGTAGGGAAAATACGTTTAATATACCAATGTCTATAGAAGATAACTTTAGCACCATTGTGGCTTAGTGTTTATTGCTGTCTGTAATTGATCAGGTTCATTTTTTTAAAACCTGGAATTACATTTATTCTAATACAATATTGATTTTGCAACAGACTGATTTGTAATTGCTTGCATTTTTACAATAAGTCTGTACGTAGAAGAAAAATGGAAAATTGAAAAATTCATGAATACATGGAAATTAAACTACATATTCCTAAACAACCATTGGGTCAAAGAAGAAATCAAATGGAAATCAGAGAATGTCTCAAGACAGACAAAACAGAAACACAATATTTTAAAAGTTATGTGATGCAGCAAAAGCAGTTTTAGGGAATTTTATGGTGATTAATGCCTACATTAAAAAAGAAGAAAGATCTCAAACAGCCTAATATTACATATCAAGGAACTAGAAAAAGGAAACCAAACTACTAAGCCCAAAGCTGGCAGAAGGAAGGAAATAATAGAAAAGTGAATTATTTATTTAGCACATTAAAAGAATAATACACAATGACTAAGTAGGATTTATCCCTAGGATCCAAGGATGGTAACACATGCAACTCAATTATGACATTAACTGAACAAAGAATAAAAAATCACAGTTATCACAATAGATTCAGAAAAAGCATTTTGAAAAAATAAACACTCATTATGATATAAACTTTAAATAATTAGATATAGAAGGAATTTACCTCAACACAATGAAGGCCATATATGATAGGCCCACAGCTAACATTATACACAATTGTAAAAAAAAAACAAACTTTTTTTAAAGATCGGAATAAGGCAAGAATGCTCAGTCTTGTCACATTTATTCAACATCATAATGGAAGTCCTCGCTAGAGCAGTTGGGCAAGAAGAAGAAATATAAAACATCTAAATTGGAAAGGAAGAAGTAAAGATATCTCTTTTTGACAATGATGTGATCTTATATGTAGAAAACTTTAAAGACTCCATACACAAAAAATTTATAGAGCTAGTAAATGAACTGAGCAATCTTATAGGATACAAAATAAACATATAAAAATTAGTTATATTTCTATACACTAACAATGAACTATCCAAAGAGGAAAACAAGAAAACAATCCCATTTGCAAAAATGCCAAAAGTAATAAGGTAGGAATAAACCTTATGAAGGAAATAAAAGATCTGTACACTGAAAAACTAAAAATACCAATGAAAGAAATTAAGGCAGACACAAGAAAATGGAAAGATATTCCATGCTCATGGACTGGAAGAATTATTATTGTTAAAATGTCCATATTACCCAGCAGATTTATTCCATGGAATCCCTGTCAAAATCCCAGTGTCATTTTTTTTAAAGAAGAAATAGAAAAACATCTTAAGATTCACAATTATCACAATAGATTCAGAAAAAAACAGGACATCCTGAGTAGCCAAAACAATTTTGAGCAAAAAGAAAAAAAAACAAAACAAAACTGGAGGTACTACACTTTCTAATATCAAAATATATTATGTAGCTTCCCTAATAAAAACAGCATTATTTGCATATAAATAGGTAATAGACTGATGAAACAGAATACAGAGCCCATACATAAACCCATGCATATATAGTCAGCTAATTTTCCAGAGTATAAGAGAGAATAGTGTCTTCCAAGAATGATTCCAAGAAAATCATGTATCCACATGCAAAAGAAATTAGACCCTTATCCTATACCATAAGCAGAATCAACTCAAGATGTATTACAGTCTTAAATGTAAGATCTGACACTATAAAACTAGAACATAGAGAAAAATATACAATATTAGTCTGGGCAATGATTTTTTTTGGATTTGACCCAAAAGCTCAGGCAAGAAAACCAAAAATCAACCCCTGGAATTACATCAAACTAAGATGTTTCTACACAGCAAAAGAAATAATTAATGAAATTAAATGGCAACCTATGGAATATGAGAAAATATTTGTAAACCAGATATCTGAAAAAGCCTTAATTTCTAAAATATATGGAACTCTGTAAGTTAATAGCAAAAATACAAATAGCCCAATATAGAAATGGGCAAAGGAACTAAGTAAGCATTTTTTTTCAAAGAAGACATACTCTAGGTGTTATGACACATGCCTGTAATCCCTGTGATTTGGGAGACTGAGGCAAGAGGATCACAAGTTTGAGGCCAGTTTTGGCAACCTAATGAGGCCCTTAGCAACTTAGGGAGACCATGTCTCAAAGTAAACAAACAAACAAACAAAAACAAGGTTGGGGATGCACCTCAGTGGTGAAGTGCCCCTGGTTTAAAAAAAAAAAAAAGACATACAAATGGCTATTAGATATGTGAAAAGGAACTTAACACCATTAGTCATCAGGGAAATTCAAATCAAGACCATAATGAAATATCATTTCACACTTATTAGAATGGATATGACCAAAAAAATTTAAAAAGTAACAAATGTTCACAAGGATATGGAGAAAAAGAACCTTTACATGCAAATGAGGGAATGTAAATTGGTGCAGCTATTGTGGAAAACCAAATGTAGATTCCTCAAAAAATTAAAACTACCAAAGGATATAGAAGTTTCACTACTGGGTATATTCAATGGTATTAAAATCAGGATATAGAAGGGATATCTGCATTCCCATATTCATTGCAATATTACTCACAATAGCCAAGATATAGAAGTAACCTAAATGTTCATTGAGAGGTGAATGGATAAAGAAAATGTGGTATACACATACAATCGAATACTATTTAACTTTTATAAAGAAATCTTGCCATTTGTGACAACATGGATGAACATGAAGGGCATTATGATAATTAAGCCAGACATAGAAAGACAAATATTGTATGACATTATGAGTCTAAATAGTCTAACTTCTAGAAGCGTAGAGTGAAATGATGGTTTTCAGGGGCTGGGGAGAGGGGAATATAGGTAGATGGCAGTCAAAGGCTATAGTGTTTCAGTTACACAAGATGAGTAAGTCCTAGAGATCTGCTGTACAGCATCATGCCTAGGTAACAATACTGTATTGTGTGCTTAAGAACTTGTTAAGGCAGATTTTACACTTAACTGTTCTTTCATACAAAAAGAAGAACAAATACAAAGAGTGAGTGAAAGCCTTTGGAGGAGATTTATAGGTTTATGGAATAGATTGTGGTGATGACTCCATGGGTGTATTACTCATCATACTGTGTATGTTGACAATATACAGCAAGTTATATGTCAATTAAGTGGGTTTCGTGTTGTTTTGTTTTTGTTTTCAAGGAGTGAGCAGAGTAATGGTGGCAGTTTGAGTCAATAGCTTTTTATTCCAGTTTGGAAGTGAAAGAAGAGAAATATTCCCACGATAAGAGAATTGATTTTGGTTTACTGGGTGAGATTTTAAAAAAATACACTACTTAGAGTGATAGACCTTTCAAGCACAGATTTTTTCCCCCCCAGGATTCAATACATTGTTTGTTTTATCGGCACATTGACACTGAATGGCAATTGCATATCATTCTCCTAGTCTGCTCCCTGGAATACTAATCCCAAGTAATGTTTCATGTAAACCAGAAATGTGTGTCAAGATTTTCTTTGGTAAAGTACTGGAACATATGGAAAATTGTTCATACTGCATTTCCCTAATAGAAAGAGATTTAAATTTTATAGGAAATTTCTAAGAAACTTAAGCATTTATAGAACATTCCTGTATGTTTTAAGTGCATTCCATTTTATCCATTTCCCAAATGTATTTGATCAGAGAACAGAAGATTTTTTTCTCTTTTCTTTTGGTTCTGTGGATAGAACTCAGGACCTTGTATATGTCAAGCAAGCGTGCCACTGAGTTACAGCTCCAGCCCAATTATAGACTCTTTTATCTAATGTATATTAGGATCCCTTATGCTAATTTCTGAAGAATATTATTTTTAGAAAACACAATTTAAATACATATGCTTTCAAAATAGACAAATTGACCAAGGGAATTAAAAAGTGCAGAAATTTATCTATGCATTTGTGGTGAAATGATTTTTGACAAAGGTGCCAAAAATACATAATGAAAAAAGAACAGCTTCTTCAATACAGGATACTAGAACGACTAGATATGCACATGCAGAAGGATGAAATTGGACCCTTATCTCACACCATATACAAAAATCAACTCAAAATAGACTAAAAACTTATTAAACATAAGACCTGAAATTACTAGAAGACCATAGGGAAAACCATTTAACATTGGTCTGGACACTGGTTTTTCACATTTGACCCCAGAATCTCAGTCAACGAAGCCAAAAAAATAGACATCTGGAATTCTAACAAGTGAGAAAAATCACACAGTACAGGAAACAGCAGAATGAAGAGACAGCTTATAGAATGGAAGAAAAAATGTTTTAGACTGATAATGGATTAATATTCATATATATAAGGAACCCAAACAACTCAATAGCAAAAACACAAATACCACAAACAAAAAATATTGACAAAAGACCTGAATGGACATTTCTCAAAAGAAGATCAATAGGTATGTGAAAAAATGTCAAATATCAGCAATCATTAGGGAAATTTAATTTAAAAGCACAATGAGGTATCATTTCACATGTGTTCCAAAGACTATGATCAGAAAGATGAATGATAACAAGAATCAATGAAGATGTGGACAAAAGGAAACTCTTGTATACTATTGGTGGGAATGTAAATTAATATAGCCATTATAGAAAATAGAATGGAGTTTCCTCAGTAAGCTGAAGATAGAACTACCACATGATCCAGCAATCCATATCTGGGCATCTACCCAAAGGATTTGAAATAAGTACATTGAAGAGATAACTGCTCCACCATATTTATTGTATCATTATTCATAGTAAAATTATGGAAGTAATTTAAGTATCAACTAGTGAACAGATAAAGGAACTGTGGGGTGTACACACAATTGAATATATTCAGCCATGAAAAAGAGGAGAATTACATCATTTGCAACCACATGGATGAACCTGAAAGTCATTGTGTTAGGCGAAACAAGTCATGCACAGAAAGACAAATACAGCATATTATCATTTATTTGTGGAATCTAAAATTGAAGTGGTAGAAAAGCAGATAGTAGAACGGTGGTTACCAGAGACTGGGAGATGTTGGTCAAAGGATACAATATTTCAGTTAGTCAGGATGAGTAAATGATAAGTATTTGGAGTGGTATGTTGATTAACTTGATTCAGTCATCCACATTGTACATATATATCTTAGCATCACTTTGTATACCACACTTAATATGCAATTATAATTTGTCATTATCCAATAACAAATTTAAAAGATAAGCATACATGCCTGGCTAATCTAGTAAATTTTTGTATTAAGTTACTTATGCTATGATTTAATTAATTTCATGTATTTTCTTTGAGTTCTAGTTGCAGCACTTTTGCACTGTTCAATTGACAACCACCCACAGTTGGTAGTCAGTTATGGTATGTCTCTGGGCTTAAAGCCCTTCCTGTAGCTGACTTGTTTGTTTCTGAGCAAAATATTCCAGTTATTTATTGAGCCTTATTTCATTCATTGAATATACCTTTGTTGAATATTTCCTGTGTTCTTGACAAGACGGATACAAAAGTAAATGAAAAAAATTCCTGAATTTCAGGACCTTTCATTTCAATAGAACTACAATAAATTAGTAGCAGCATAGGAGTTAAAATCCCTGATGGATTTATGTTATCAAGGTTGATCTTACCAAGGAGGAAGGGATGCTCAGAGAGTCAAAACAACTTCATAGTAATGCAGATATAAGTTTGAAGTTTAGATTCATCAGTTACCAGATGAATAACCTTGGAAAACAATTGACCCCTTGTAAGGTTTATGTGCAAAATTGGGTCCTGATTTAGGATTCAGCCACACATTTTGGGCAATTTGTGTTAATTCTGTGAGTATCTTTGTGGTGAACACTGAAGAAAGTTCTGTAATTTGATGATGCAAGTAAGTATTTTTATTACCTCCTCTACTTACTTAAAAAATACAGTTGAGGAACTGAAATAAAGCCTAAAGCCATATATTTTGGTGATAGGTGAGATTTGAAAACAGGAGGTTGAGCATCTTGGATCCATCTTGATCCCAGGGCACTGCCTCTTTGGAATACATGTGCATGTTGAACAAGGCTTCATACCCTTCTGGAGGCTCTTTTAACTTTACCTTCTTGATGGAAATGATACTCTGATATCCTGATAGGTAAATGGGCTTTTTAAAATATGGCATTGAAGGCTCAGATATATTTACAGGATCATTTAAATTAATTATTTCTATAGATTTTATTCTTAGTTGTATATACTTTCAGAAAGAGAATAACATTCAAGGAGTTACTTAGTTTGGGAAGTCTATGCCTAGTATATTGTTGGTGAATGATACACAATATGCTTTCATTATTTAACAAGGCATTCTCAATAGGCCTAGTTGGTGAGTTTGAGTAGCAGATGGGAAGAGTGTTGAAGTTGAATCTTCTCAGTAACACAGTGGTGGTTAAAAAGCTGGCACAAGTTGAATCCTTAAGACATGAGATAAAAACTGTTGGGAACAGCTCACAAGCAGGATTTATATTGATTGTGGTATTTTGTAGGAGCTGTAGTTGAGGAAACTTCTTTGAAAAAAGTGTTTTATAAGGAGATTAAAGAACTGAGTCCTTAAAACTGCAATTGAGGTCAGAGAGACTATCAGGATAGTTGAGGGTGAGTGGCACTTTCTGAGGAAGAGGAAACATTCAACATAAGAACCAAAGTTTTGGGACAGAATTGAAGTTGAGAGAACTGACTTCATAGGTATTTGGATCTGTTCTCCTTGGTAACCTCATCAAGTATTCTGAATATTTTTTTCCCCTAACCTTCACTGTTTTCTTTTTTCTACATTCTTTGTGTTATCCTGTGCACAATGAACTAGGGTTTGTCTCCTTTTGTATCAAGCATTGATGTGAAGAAGCCACAATAAAATACATTTGTATTTTTAATTTTTTTTTTCAAGTTTAAAACTACTTTAGCATGGATTATTAAAAGGAGAAAAGTTTTTGTATAGGCTCTGCTAGTTTAATGTAGATTATCTGTGATGTTCAACCCCCTGCCAGGGGTTGAATTCTTTGAAGCTTGTGACTGATCCATCCTCTATATGAAGTGCAGTGGTAATTTTTTAGTTCTACCTGAGAGGGTTCTGAGGACCCACTGGAAAGGATGTCAGATGTGAGGCTCAGTTTTCAGAGAGGTAGAGGCAATACTTTTGCTAAAATATTCTTTTCAGAGAATGGCGAATTAGAAAATGTTAGCCAGAATTTGTTTTTTATTAATGTGCTCTTTTGTGTACCTCCTGTCTTACTTTCGTTTTGCAAAATGAGAGGTGAAAATTATTTTTTTTTTTTGCTTCTCTAAGAACTGTACAACTAAGAACTTAGAAGTGACATTTTTGTGGCTTACAACGTTATCCCTAGTTCTTAGTGAAAAATCCCAGAATGTTATTGGTAGGATTCAGCTCTAACAATCCAGCTCTTTTAATTTAGTTGTGTCATTCTGAATTTACACAGTACTTTCTGCATGTCACTTAATGTGGCTCAGTGGTACTGTTGGAATAGAACTGATGTCTTTTGACCTCTGGGGCAGAGTGATTTTTTAGTGTTGTTATTTTTCACTTGAAATGAACACATTGGATTTCTCAGCTTAGTACAATCTTTGGGTTGCATGGTACCAGGAGAAGTCATGGAGAGTCTGCTACTAATATTTCAGAGAAGTTAAACAAAGTTGCTCAAGGTCACACAGATGAGAAAACTAAAAATCTGAATCAGGATGCTTTGGATCACATAAACTCAGAAGTCCTATTGGGTCATTCTGATAGAATTTGTGTATCACAGATTTATCTGTCTTAAATAAAATCATGCCTCAAACCCCATAATGTGTAAATTATAGGGAAGTACTACCATAGCTTCTTCATGCTCATTAATATTTACCCTTGTGGGAACATTGCAGTGTCTGCCACTATTAGAATTTCAACAGTGTTGCCTTCCATTATCTCTATCCAGCCTTAAATTGAGCATGGTAGATCCAGTCTTCCTTGCAACCCTGTATATTTTGACAAGAAAATATCCTCTTAAGATTAATAAAAAAAGGGGGCTGTGTGTGGCTCAGTGGTAGAGTGCTCGCCTGGCATGCATGAGGCACTGAGTTCGATCCTCAGCACCAGATAAATATAAAATAAAGATATTGTATCCACCTAAAACTAAAAAAATAAATATTAAAAAAAGATTAAAAAAGACTTTTCAGTGAAAAGGAAGAAATATTCCCACAAGCCATGAAAAACTGGTTTGAAGTGAATTAGAGAACATCAGCAAGAAGTGGCCTGTTGTAATGTAGCATTTTGGCTTCCTCCTGTCTCAGTTTCATTTTGCAAAATAGGGGATAAAAATGTTTTTTCTCTGATTAAGAATTTCACAACTAAAAACTTAAAAATATAGCAATAACGTATCATCCTCATAATGGGCACTGGGGAAGGAAGAAGAGCTGAGATTTGCTGGCCACAGTGTGCTGTTCAGCTTTTCTTAGATACAATTTCCTTCTTTCTTTTTGTTTTCTATGAGAAGAATCATGATAATAAACCCAACAACTACATAAAATATTAATTATCTGATAATCATAATTAATTGGCTACGTGAATGCTAGAAGTAAGATTTATTTTTGAGGCCTACAAAGTACACATTATATTTCTTCTTTGTATTGCCCTTAATGGTAGAGAGTAATAGTATAATAGTTGCAAGAGTACCTCTCTGTACAGTCAAAACAAAAAATGTCTATGGCTTTAATCTTATTCATCTTTTTAAATGAGTCTAATTAATTGAATAAAAATAGACACACTGGCTCTTCCTGATTTTGGAATTGATTTAACATTCCCCATAAATATACGTAATTATTTTGTACTTAGCTATTATCTTAGGTTGATAAATAAAATGGGTTTTACAATGACTTTAAGCTTAGAGAAATGTAAATTTGGTCTCTTTAGAGGGAGACCAGTCTAGTCCAGACTAACATAGAAGCTCTGTGAGAGTTGGGGCAATTTCTATCTCATTTACCAAAATATCCTTAGTGCCTAGTATTTGCCTAACAAATATTAGGTACTCAGGACATTTTTGCTGAATAAATTAAATATAGTGTGGTTCCCAGATATTTTCTTGTATAAAATTACATAGGTTCATTATATCATCAACATCTCATTAAACAAGTAAGTCAGAAGTCCTTTTATTTATATTATTTCAATTTGCTGTTTAGAAAACATTTTAATAATAAAAATTGAGCAAAAATGAATGAATTATGAAAAAATGTAATTGATAACCATAACCTTTCAAAGCATGAAGTCTCTGGAGGAAGAAAAGCTAAATCTAAGAGGCCCTGTGATAAAAAGATTAAAAATAGTTGCTCTTTATTGTTAGACATAAATCATAGATGAAAATCAGCTTATGATTCAGTTCAGTAACTTATTTGGCTCATTGTTCTGGTCTATGTATGATCATAGCAATGCTCTGGATTTTCATATCACTCTTTACTTTCCACAGAGATAGTGGCTCCATTGTCTCTCACTAGACCACCATAAGCAATCCTACCAGAGAGAAAGGAATAGGGATGTTCTCAATAAAATGCATGTGAATGGAGACACAGAGGATTAAGTGAATTGCCCAAGACATTGCTACTTGGTGATGGACAAATGCTTTTTTCTATATCTGATTCCTCACACCTGCATATTTGAACCTTTACAGATTCATAGTAGCAGAAATAGATAATGGGAGAAGAGGCATAAAACCAAGAACAAAAGAACAGTGAGTGCAGCCCGGGGCCTCCTGATTGCAGTTAGACTTCAAGGGGCTGAGTTTAAAAAATCTCTCTTCCATGAGATACTTCAGTAAAGAATGTGAAATCCCAGTCTGAGCCCACTGCTAAGTAGTATGTGATCTTAAACCAAGAAGGTCTTTTTTTTATTGTATCAAAACTTTGGGGTTTTCTTATCTTTATTTCAGTTAAGTTACTCTAGTATTCCAAGGTTTTTGAACAATAAAAACAGTATTTCAGATATGACTAATTGATTAAATTGACATGGTCAGTTCCCTCAACAGTTAACAGCTATAATATAATAGCTATCATCCTGCCTATTGAAAATGTCCTGAGTGGTACTCTAAAAATATTTGAATGAAGAATGTAGTCCCTGAGATAACAAATAATAATAAAGGATTCTTTTAATCCAATCAAAGACCAAATGCCAAGGTAGCAATGTTGAAACAAAATTACTGAGGCTGACATAGAAGATATCAGAAGAAGAAAATCTGACTATAGCTGGTGACTACCAAATGAGTCTGCAGTGCTGCTGATATAAACTCATGGAGTCGACTGTATTTTAACAAGAAGGTGTGGTTCTGAAGTTGGCTATGAGGATGAAAAAGAAAATATTGAGGAGAAGCAAATTATTAAAGTGTGAAAAGCTTTAGACTTTTTAGTTCTCCTGTGTTATTAAAGGCCCTATGCCTAATCTTAACTTTGACCATATAATTGTTCTGAAGAAATACAATATCATCAATCCAGTAGCCAAGATCTTTTTGAAATGTATTTCCCAGGCCCCTGAACTCAATCCCTTGAAGTCCAAAGTGTATCTAGTAGGTATTAGTATTATATTACTAATAGTTGTATTTAATATTTATTGTGTCTCTATGAATGGTACACTGCCAGATGCTTTAAATGAAGTATTTTATTCTCAAAGTTCTTTGAGATAGTTATTATTATGGTCTTCCTTTCATAGGCAAAGTCATTAGATTTATGGAAGTTAGGAACTTCTAAAATATATCTCAAATGCATGTTTTAGGTACAGTGCATTAAAAATTCCATAATAAATATAAAACTGGGAAATTTTATTTATTCATTGCTTTATAATTTATTTGAACATTGCTTAAGAGTTAAGGACAGGAAATGAAAAATGACGTGAAGTACAATCATGAATTCAGTTGGACTTGTTCACCCTTTTTTTATTAGCTGGTTGCTCGAATTAAATTTTCTTTGGGGTAACACCTTTGGAATAAGAGAGACCAGGATTTGAATATTAACTTTACTGATTATTAACTGGCTACCTTTATAATCAGGTTATTTAAATATCCTGTGGCTTACTTTCCTCATCTGGTATATGGGCATAAAACCTTCTTCACAGGTCTCTTGTAAATACAATTGATCCTAATTTTTCAAGGATCCTGAATTTGCAAATTTGACCATTTGCTGTGATTTATTCATGACCCTGAAGTCAGTACATGTAAAGTTTTTAGTCATTTACAGAGTTGTAAGATATTTTAGTTACCCATGAACAAGGTGAATGACTTCTTATTTGATCTCTCATACGATAAACAAATATCCCTTTGTGGTCCATTTAGTTGCCATGATTTTACCATTTTATGTATTTACTTAGGAGATTCTGCCACTTATAATAGCCCTCTAAGTATAGTGCTAAAGTACTGAATAGTTATCCTAAGCAAAGAAGGCTGATATATGCCTTTTGGAGAAAATATTTTATAAGGCTTATATTTTATAAGCCTTTTGAGGCGTGAGTTGTAGGGCTATTGTCTGTTTGTTCAATGTTAATAAATCAGCAATATATATTAAATAAGATATTCTTGTTACTGGGGATTGAATCCAGGGATGCTTTCCTACTGAGCTATAGTCCCAACTGTTTTCATTTTTTAAATTTTAGACTGGATCTTCCTGAGTTTCTGAGGCCTCAAACTTGTGAACCTCCTGCCTCAGCCTCCCTAGTTTGTTGTTGGGATTACAGGAGTGTGCCACCACATCTAGCTTACTAAAATATTTTTAAACAGAAATAAATGGAGATCTTGTGACCAGAGGCTAATCCTGAATTTTTATTAGGAAAAGTGGCTCAGTATTTACTAATTTCATGTTCCCAGAGACTGTATAAATTTAGCAAGAATAACAATAGTTTACTGTTTGTAAAGTACCAAGTGCAACACTTTAGTATATTATAAAGACTCAGTATATTCACTTTCAACTTTTTCTTAGTTTTCCTTCTGACTCAACAGTACTTCTGAAAGAGTTTAGGATGTTCTTTTTAATAGGGCAATAAACACTCTAAAATAATATCACTGGTTTAAAAGACAAGATCCTCAAACACAATTTTTCTTCTTTTTAGCTTTTATGCTCCCTTATAACAACATATTATAAAATATTCTTATTAATTAATTAAAAGGGCAGTTTTGAACCCCAGGCTAAATTGTCTTCAAAGGTAACTTTATCAGTAAGTAAAATGTTCATCTTTGTGGTGGACGATGCAGTCTCTTTTGCAACTATTCAACTTTGCCATTATATTATAAAAGGAGTCATAGACAATATGAAAATGAATAATATAGCTGTCTTATTAAGACTATAAAAACAGGCTAGATTTGGCTGTGGGCTATAGTTCAAAAATTTTTGACTTTGTTATATTGGCTCTTGTTTTGTGATATCATTTATCATAATAGGGAAATAGCATGTGATTCTGAGTTTGCTAGAAGTCCCATAAACCATTTAAACTAAAAAAAAAAAAAAAAAAAAAAAAAAAAAAATTCCTTACCTCGGTTTCTACTGGTTGTCCTGGTAGTAATTATAATAACATGTGATAAGCATTTGTTATATGCCAGGCACTAAGTTAACCACTTTATACTATAATTTATTTTCTCAGCATAGCCCTATAAGACAGCTATTGTGATAATTATCTAATTTTTTAGGAACAGAAACCAAGGCCTAAAGAGGTAAAGTAACTCATTCAAGATCATGAAATTAGGACAAGGTATAATCTGGTCTGAGAGTTGTATCCTCCATCCCTAGGATAATTTTGGAATGTAGCTGGTATTCAATATTCTTTGCCTAACCTTTCCTTATTTTCCAATGTTTTACTTATTTGGGGATGTTGATCTGAATGTTAAAAGTTCATTGTACAGCATTAAGTTTTTTGAAGAGAAGCATTATATTAATTCAGTGGATAAGTAAGTGGATGAATGTGGGTTTTAGCTCTAATTCTTTAATTAGTTTTTCAAAATTAGCTTGTTTTTATCTCTAAGTTTTTCAGTGTATTCTAAAAGAGAAGTTTGCCTCAACGTGAGGCTTTGCTGCTTCACTCTCTGCTGGAAGATTTGTTTCTCTTCATCAGATAATTTGGACATTTTATTTTGTTCTTTTTTCTTTGGTATCCTGATTAAAGGATTAGAAAGCCCTTTTCTAGGTTTGAGTCACTAATACCACCCTGTGCAGAGCCTTTAGCTTCAGGGACATTGATTTGCATTTGTTGAATGCATAATGACTTAGCAGCAGAACTGCCTTTTTCCCTGTTAACTATGTTAACTGTTCTTACATTGCCCATGTCTGCCATCTCTAGGTGCAGTTCTCAGAGTGAACAAAGATATCAGAAGTAGGTGTGGACAGGAGATATGACCAGGGTGGTGCTGAGAACATTGAAAACATAAGCTTGAGGCTTCAGAATGGAGATAACTGGTTTAGCTATCATATTGCCCTTCTGTGGCCCCTTTATATTTACTTCTCACTCCTAACTGAACATTTTATTTAGGCTTGGTATGTGCCAGATACAGCTAGGAATCCAAAAATAATGGCTTTTTTTTTTTTTCTCGGAGCTGAAGGTCACATGTTCCCTGCTAAGTGGTCTCTCTAGATAGAAATGCTTTAGTGGAGGTCTTCTGGAGACTGTACTTTGGGGCATGGAGGGAGGCAGAAATGACTGCCTGGTATACTGAAGTGTTCAGTCATGAAGAGAATCATTTTTTGAACTGGGAACAGAATTTACCAGTTAGAGTAGGTTAGTTGGCCAACATCTCTGGGAAAGAAGACTACCACAGCAAGAGGGAGGATGAAGTATTTGGGGAATGATATGCATTTTGTTGATTGTAAGAGGGTGAGACAAGGGGATGAGCTGGGTAAAATCAGGGCCAGATTGTGCAATGCACATAGTGACAAGGCAGATATTAAAAGCCTTTTCTAGGGTACACTTGTACATTGCTGGTGGGACTGCAAATTGGTGCGGCCAATTTGGAAAGCAGTATGGAGATTCCTGGGAAAGCTGGGAATGGAACCACCATTTGACCCAGCTATTGCCTTTCCCGGACTATTCCCTGAAGACCTTAAAAGAGCGTACTATAGGGATACTGCTACATCGATGTTCATAGCAGCACAATTCACAATAGCTAGACTGTGGAACCAACTTAGATGCCCTTCAATAGATGAATGGATTTAAAAAATGTGGCATTTATACACAATGGAGTATTACTCAGCACTAAAAAATGACAAAATCATGGAATTTGCAGGGAAATGGATGGCATTAGAGCAGATTATGTTAAGTGAAGCTAGCCAATCCCTAAAAAACAAATGCCAAATGTCTTCTTTGATATAAGGAGAGCAACTAAAAACAGAGCAGGGAGGAAGAGCATGAGAAAAAGATTAACATTAAACAGGGATGAGAGGTGGGAGGGAAAGGAAGAGAGAAGGGAAATTGCATGGAAATGGAAGGAGACCTTCATTGTTATACAAAATTACATATAAGAGGATGTGAGGGGAAAGGGAAAAAAAAAACAAGGGAGAGAAATGAATTACAGTAGATGGGGTAGAGAGAGAAGATGGGAGGGGAGGGGAGGGGGGATAGTAGAGGATAGGAAAGATAGCAGAATACAACAGTCACTAGTATGGCAATATGTAAAAACGTGGATGTGTAACCGATGTGATTCTGCAATCTGTATACAGGGTAAAAATGGGAGTTCATAACCCACTTGAATCAAATGTATGAAATATGATATGTCAAGAGCTTTGTAATGTTTTGAACAACCAATAAAAAAAGGAAGCCTTTTCTTAGGGTGTAATGTGATCAGTTTTATAAAAATAATTCTGGTGATGGGATAAAGGGAAAAATTAATGGAGAATTCCAGTGACTAATGGGTTGTGTATTCTTCTGCCTTCTAGCTTTTTCCTGCGCTTCTGGAGAGTATCTAGAGATGAAGAACCAGGTATGCAGTAAGTGTGCTGAAGGCACCTACTCCTTGGGCAGTGGCATCAAATTTGATGAATGGGATGAATTGCCAGCAGGATTTTCCAACGTTGCAACATTCATGGACACTGTGGTGGGCCCTTCTGACAACAGGCCAGACGGCTGTAACAAGTAAGAATCCAAAGGAGCCTTTGGATCTTGACTGAGTACTTGAGTACTTCCAGAGAGAAGTTAAGGATAATCTTACCATAGATGGGGGTTACAGATAAGCTAATTGCAAAGAGTCATATTTTTTGGATAGTCATTACAAATAATGTAGCTAATTTTTCATGAAGCTTTAAGATAATTATCCTCAGGATATAATAGATATTGTATACAAAAATGCAATAAAGTTTATTAGGAAAAAAATAATTTTCTCATAGTATATTTATAACCAAACTTAAGTCAGTGATGTTTCTACTATCCTTTTTCTAATTTTTAGTGGGTAAATTCAAATTGTTTTTTTTTTTCTTTCAAAAGGAAGAATTTATAACCTTCATTTAGACTTCATCATTTCCTGCAAGAGCAAGTGGCTTAAATAACTAATGTGGCCTTTGTGTAGTTCCTAGGAGATTATAGCTTTGCCTATGGCAGTGTTGGAGGCATGTTAAATTGTTTCAGGAAAAAAAAATAAAGCAAAATAATTCTCTTTGGGCTTTGCCCTTCCTGTCCTCTTGTATTGATTATGTAACTATGTGGCCATGTTTTGAAAATGAAACTTCCAGCCCCTGGCTAACTTCTGATAAGAGGGGTTTCTCAGGACCCTTGAAGTTTTACTTTTTAGTCTGTTGGCAGTGATCTAAGGATGCTGGACAATTACTTAGCTGTTCTAGACGATGTGTTTTCTCCTTTCCTTCCCTTCCTCTTTCTCTTCTTCTTACCTTCACTCTTCTTTTCAGCTCACTGTGCCAAACAACATTGATTTATCATACTCCGCTGATCATAATATTATTATTCTTTATGTTTAATTGTTAGTCTTTTTTTTTCCTGTAACACTGGAAACTAAGTAGTTTATAAAGAAAATAGGTTTATTTAGCTCATAGTTCCAGAAGTCTAAGAGCATGGTGCTGGCATCTGCTTGGCATCTGAGGAGGGCTTCATACAACTTCAACTCAAGGCAGAAAATGAAAATGCATGTTGTCATATGCAAAGGAAGAAAAAGGGGCCAACCTCCTGAAATAGTGAGAAAAACATGAATTCATTCATGAGAGCTCAGATCCCATGACCCAACACTTATTCGTGGCTCCGCTACTTTTTTTAAAAATTGATTTTATTATTATTTTTTAAATTCATGACAACAGTGGAATGCATTACAATCCTTATTACACATATAGAGCACAATTTAAGTTGGCTATTAATTTCAGTCTGGATCTGGCAGGGACAAACCACCTTCAAAACCTCAGCAATGTGTGTGCACACACTGTGTTTTAAATAAAATATTTCCTTAGAGAAGAGTACTAGTAGGATGTTACAAAACCTCAGATCTTTGTTTTGGAGATCAGAGGATATGGACACGGCTTCCTCATGTGCCCTATGGAATAGTTTATTCATCAAAAAAATTCAATGATAAGTAGAGGTTTTTCAAAGTAGTGTCTTTTGGTATAATTTTCTCAATGTAAATCTCAGTTTGATGTTGCTATGCTTTTCTTCCTTCTCTGCTCCCTTCCTTTTTCCCACCCACGTGATCTTATGTTCTGTTTACTTTTTCTTTGGTTTGGTCATATAGGAGATTTAATTATAAAGCCAAAAGAGTTCTTTGTGTATTATGGACATGAGTTCTTGTACATGTATATTTGTATAATATTTACTGTATATTAAGACAGATACATATATGTGTGTTTGTGATACTGCTTTCAAGTCTGTGGCTTTTGCTTTTTTATTTTCTTAATGATATTCTTTGATAACATGAAGGTTAAATTTGAAAAAATAATAGTTTATCAATTTTATCTCTTACAGGTAGTTTTGTTATATCTTATGATATCTTTGCTAACACTGGGTTGTGAAGGCTAGAAATTGCAATATGTGTTCTTATCATAGTGTAGGTAGTTTTTATACTTTTATAAGAATGTAGTTACACCTATACTCTCATTTTTGTGCTATTGTCATGTATTTAGAAACATAATCTCTGAAATACAATGATTGTTTTAAATAATCATTTGTCAATGACACAACCTCAAAAAGATTTAGGAACTCAAATGCCAACTCAGTTATTGATGAGTTTTCTTTCTTATGGTGCATGACTTTCTAAATGACTTAAAATATGAAAAAAATACACATTGTGTGTTAATCTAAATATGTACAATCATTGGTACTCTTTCTTCCTTTCCATAGATTTGCCGTGTGTGTGTATGTGTTTATAAATAAAATTTAAGATGTTGTTTGAAAGAATAATTCCACTTAAGGCTACTGGGTTAGTGTTTATCTTGTTGGTGATCAATTTTTTTTTGGTGAAAAAATAGCAGCTTCATAGCAAATTGCTCAGATAACCTTCAATTATTTAGGAAGTTATGTACTATCAAAAAATGAACCTCCCCTCAGTAATGGAGTTGGCCTTAGAGCGGCTGAAAAAGCTCGGGGTGTTTTCTGCTGTGCTTTGCTGATGGAACTACTTTTGAATCTGGGGTATAGCTTTGTGACCTGAAGTGGTTTCTGAAAACTAACAGAAAATGCATCTTGGCTTTGTTTCCACAGCTCTTCTTGGATCCCTCGTGGAAACTACATAGAGTCTAATCGTGATGACTGTACGGTGTCTCTAATCTATGCTGTGCACCTTAAGAAGTCAGGCTATGTCTTCTTTGAGTACCAGTATGTCGACAACAACATCTTCTTTGAATTCTTCGTAAGGCCTTTTATATTCTAGACTCCACTTTTTGAAAGGCATTCCTGTAAATTTCCCTTAATCTTTGTTGCACTCCACTTTATATGCCTTCTCCTTTTTTTGTGTGTAAGTGACCCTGTAAGTATTAAAGGAAAAGTTAATTTTTTTTCTATAGCATTTGAGTTTATAGTTAATATTGTTTCTTTATTTTTGCACTCTCACCTTATAGTGTAATATTGGCTTGTTTTGCTTCTGGTTGTACTCATTAGACAACTGATTTAGACTGTGTGTGACAAATATTTTCCCCAAGATTCATTTTAACTTAATTTTTTTATGACTGAAAATGCTATTTTGTTAAAAATATATTTTGCCAATTTTAGTTTTAAATTAATTTTCTCTTTGTAGTTTCAAATATATATACATATATATATATATATATATATATATATATATATATATATATACATACATATACATACACATACACATACATATATATTCTTTTTTTACTGATTAGAATTACTTAAATGTTTTCATAGGCAATTGTTTAAAAAAGAGAAATTAACATATTTTCTGATTCTGTGAATTTTTACAGTCCAAAGAAATTTATGAATGCGATAGTTGGTGCATCTGATCTTAAATAGGATTATAGAATATAGAATACTATGATAGACTAACAGAATAATGACTGGAGTTATGTAACTATTTTATGTAAACTGTACTTAATCTAGCAAATATTTATTGTGGCATGGACTCAAAACACTTGAGAAAATGTTTTCTGATTGACTTCTTATACAAATAATGTGTGTTATAGTAGTAAATGGGAGAATATCTTGGAAAATGTTCCCATGCGCCAGATTTAAGGAACAAATGTACTAACAGTTCTGACACAAATGTGTATTGTCGTTGGTAATGGGTATTTTACATCAAAAGTTTGGTGGCAATAGATATTTTCCAGGAAACTATGAGCCTTAGATTTGAAGTCAAGAGATTCTGACTCTATCCTGCCTCTATAATTGTTAACTGTGTGTTCTTGAGCAATGAAATTAACTTTCCGGTCCTTGGCATTCCCTTGTGTGAGAGGACACTTGAAGGAGCCTCCCAGCACTAATATCCTTTGATGAGCTTAAAATGTTAAGCAGTGTTCAAACAGATTTACCTTTTAAGCTACATTTTGTTTGCAAAACTCTTCTCCGGGTAAATGATTTTCTATTGGGACATTTCAACAGTATTGCTAAGACTAAAATAATGTTGAAAGGCAAGACAGTTATCTAATTGTTAGAATAAACGTGTATTTTTGTAGTTTTGTATACTCAATAAATCCCTTGAGAGCTGTCAATAAGGGTACTCTTAGGGCATAATGTTTCATTACTTCCATTTCAATGGTGCCTCTGTTCTTCTGGTTTTAGTCTGAAAGGGGATGGGAAATTCATGCTCCTTTTATTGATGCTTCAGCTTTATAGGTTGCAATTTATTGACTCAGAGGGTTAATACCTCACAGTCATAATGCTCCTGGTTAATAGAAAAGAAGCATTTGAAGGCTGAAAGATATAGTTGTGCTCTGACAATTATACATGTGAGCATCATGTAATTTGAAGCATTCATCCCAACCAATTTTTAAAATGCTGAAACTGAAACCTAGAGAGAGTAAGTGATTGCACCAAGATTACACCTTTACTAGCTTCAGAAAGAGTAATGGAGCTCAGGTCATCTGAGTGGTGGTGGAACGTCACGGTAACACATGATGTCTGCCTTCAGCTATAAAAAGCTCTCAGCTTGTCTATATACTGCCCAACAGAGGAACATTCAGGACCCATGTCCTCTCCCGAATGAAAGAAATATGAAAACAGTCAGTATGCTTATGATATAAATAAGACAAGAATTCAATTAAAGTAAATTTCCTTGGTAGCAGATATTCTCTGGTATTTAGATAGTAAAGGGATCCTTTTTCTCATAAGTAAGCCTTTAGAAAATATAACTTCTAGAGAAATTTTAATGTTTGTAAATTAGTCAGGAGGATGACCAAAGTAGCAAAACAATTTAGAGAGAGAGAGCCTTTTCTTTCTGCAGAAGTACAGATAATGAGATCTTATTTTTACTTGGCTCTGTTACTGAGTACTTTGCAATACTGAAATGTTGACCTAACTTTTGGATACCTTTGTTTTCTTCATAGACCTGAAAGAGTATTGTCCTAACTCTTAAGCATTTTGCAAGAACTGAGTGGAAAGGTCAAGGTTTTTGGTGTTAAAGATTATCTGTAGTCATTTGAATTGGAATGGCAAATAATTAACATTTACACTGTGTTATATTTTTTGTTGCCCGTGACCAAAATACCTGAAAGAACAACTTAGAATAGAAAATGTTTATTTAGGCTGATGGTTTCAAGGGTCTCAGTGGAGTGGTCCCTGACTCCATTGTTGTAGCCCCGAGATGAGGCTGAACATCATGGCTGAAGGCCATGGTAGAGAAATGCTGCTCAGCTCATGGTGAGCAGGACACAGCAAGAGCAAGGGAGGCTCTAGCAAGGAAATATAAACCCCAAAGTCACACCCCCCAAATACACCCTTGTTCCTTTGGCCACACACTATCTGTCTACAGTCCTCACCCAGATAACAGTCCCTTCAAAATATAAACAAATGAAATGGATTAATCTGTTGATTAGGTTACAGCTCTCATAAACTAATCATCTCACCACCTGCATTAATAGGGCTTCAGGGGGATCATATCCAAGCCATAACACCCCCAAATAACAATTTGGAACTTTCATTTTGGCTGTGGCCACTTAATCTGTGCATTGAGTCCTGGGGAAATGAAAACAAAGCAGTCTTTACTTACTAACTTAAAATTTCACTTTCAGGAATCCACATATCATCTTGTTTACTTTTGTATACTTGGACTTGCCTGGTAAATGCAGTTGCTAAAACATTTTGATAAGCTGGGTACATTTTTTTGTAATGATTTTCAATGATAATTGTTTCCCCTCTCTCTCTCCTCATGGGCTAGTCTTTTTGTCTCAATGAGACAGTTTACTTAGAACTGCTCACCCATATGTGCAGCTATCACTTTGTCTCCAGAGGTCTCTGGTGTGTTTAGTTGTTGAGAATTACTGGTGGCCACCATTATTTAGTATGTATAGAAAGACATTCTTGCAGCCTGTGCTGGAATTTAGTGAAAGCCATTATTCCAGAATCTTTACTGAGACCCTGTGTTTAATCCACAGATTCAAAATGATCAGTGCCAGGAGATGGATACCACCACAGACAAGTGGGTAAAACTCACTGACAATGGAGAATGGGGCTCTCATTCTGTAAGTCTCTTTGTTTTTCCTTCTTCTTTTCTACTAATCCCATTCTCCTCCTTCCTTTTCCCTGCCTTTTCTAAGCATTCATTTTAAGAAAAGAAAAAGAATTTTTTTAAAATTAATTAAGATAATTTCCATTTAGGGAAGAAATTGCTCCAAAGTTTCTTCAACTCATATTTTTTATTTTTTAGGTTATATTTTCCTACATTTTATTTTCTCCTTGTATTTCTTTCTTTTTCTGTTCCCATGATATTTCAACTTTCTTCCCTTTTCAAGAAGGAAGTCTATTCAAAACCAATATACAAAATTGACAAAATCTAAGTATGTAAATTTTGAAATGTGCCTGTTTCATGCAATACAGTCATCGTCACTTGTCATTGGAAAGATCTTTGAATTCCTTTCATCCTACCTTCTCTTCGGTGTCCCCAGCAAGTGATTTTCAAGCTTGTTTTGTTGGACACTGTGCTTTCTCCATTGTTGGACATCTCTCTGATTTTCACAAAATTCATCCACATTGGGCTTCAACCTGCTTCATATGTATTTGCCTCCAGTGGTCAAATTCTACTCTTTTCAGTTACATTAAGTATAGTAACTACCTATTTCTTCACAGGGCATCTCTTTAAATACTTGAAGGCAGGATTACCAGATATGTGATTTGGTGAATCAGTTATTACTTGAGGTACTTTCCCTTTGGAGTATGGCACTATTTAAAATCTATCTCTGGCTTATAGTTGTATTTCTTTGAGTGATTTGCTTAATCTCTTAGCATCTGAATTTTTTTTCCATTTCAGAAATGGGAGAAATGTTGCTGAATTAAATGGGGTGATGTCTGGGAAGGGACTCACATAGTGCCTGTAATGTAGACTGAGTTATGTTTCAATGAATCCATTCTTGCCTTTTTGATTGTGGCAGTTGCCAAATCCTTGAATAATTAACACAGTGTACCCTTGCAGAGGTTTTCTTTTTATATGTATGTTTGAAAGTAATGTTGGTACCACTTAATATTCACTCATCTAAACACCCAGTCAGCTGGGCTTTGAAAATACAAATAGCCCTTGGCAACAGATATGCTTTCTTCACTTTTGAGTACACGTGGAAAACTGAATGCACTTAACTTCTCTAGCTCTCAGGCCTGATGAAGTAGTTGGGTTGATTAATTTTACATAACTTGAATTTGACCAGCCAAAGGGTGCATACAAAAATAAAAGTAGCAAAAGACAAAACAATAAGCCCTTAAAATTGGCTCACTTGCCTGTATCAGCATGAAACTTAACAGAAGATTAGTTTAATTTATAATTAGAAAAATGTTCCAGTGGCAAAGGGATCAAATACTAGACACTAGGGATCAAATACTAGACATAGTGTCACCGAGGTTCAGTTAATTGTAAGAGTTAAGTTATTCTATAAGAACAGTCCTATTTTATTGCTATTGCAGTATTGTTTTAAAGTAATTTAAAAAGCAAGCTGTATTAACCTATTTCTATTGCTATAACAATATGCCCAAGGTTGAGTACTTTATAAGGAAAAAAAGGTTTGTTTAGACTACAGTTTTAGAGGTTCAGGGGCATGGCGGCAACATCTACTTGGCTCTTATGGGGTATAATGATCACAGGATAGAGATTTATAGGAAGCCAGAGATTCCAGGGGAGATCCAGGATTGCCCTTTTATAGCATCTTGGTCTTGGAGGAACTAACTTGCTCTATGAAACAAGCAGTAATCTCTGTCCATGACAGTGCTCCCAATGGTATAATTGCCTCCCACTTGCCCCACCTCTTAAAAGTTTCACTACCTCTTGATACCACCAAACTTCCAATGCATGAACCTTTAGGGGACACACTCAAGCCACATTCAGGTCCTATACAAACCATAGCAGAAGCAAGCTTATTCTCTTGCTTGTTTGTTTTCTGAGCTTAAAGAAGTACTTGTGAATGGCAGTCTATAAATATGCAAGTGGGCTGAGTGACTTTCACCCTTTACAATGAATCCTCTTTAAATATAAATATAAGACTTCATGTAATGGTGCGAAAATCATTTTGTGTTTTTGCTCAGACTTGAAGGGTTCTTCTCCTTGTTTCTTAGTATATTTTGTGGATTGGAAGACTATTTTATTTTTTAAAGAAAATGTTGTCTTCAGAGCTAAGGTCAGAATTAACTGGAGGCTTAAATTTGTTGGTTTTAAATTAATGGTGTTTCCTTATAATGCATAGAAAAGTATGTGAGTGAGAAGCTTTTGTGTGTGATTGGAATTGGAAACAGCTTGGCTTATCTGACCTGAGTGTGTTGTTTCTTTGCACAGGTAATGCTGAAATCAGGCACAAACATACTGTACTGGAGAACAACAGGCATCCTTATGGGCTCTAAGGCTGTCAAGCCTGTCTTGGTGAAAAATATCACAATTGAAGGTATTTCACAGCATTCTGTTTTAGCAGTCATTTATCCAGTTTTATAGTTAAAATATTTATTTTAACTAGTACTGGCTGGCTCAAGGTGCATAGCATGAGAACTATATTAGGTATCATACAGGTCTAGAGACCCTGGTTTTACTACTAGAAAACTCATTGATTCATAGTTTACTTTTTCCTGACACCTTTGAACTGAATTATTTAATCTGTGTAAAGACGTAAACATGATGATGATTTTACGTATCTGTAAATGAAGTTTCTCTTTTAATGTGAGACTATATTCATTCAATATCTACTATGCCAGACTTTGAGCTTACTTGGAGAGTTAATAATCTGGTCACTGCTATATCCATAAAAATAATAATCTTGAAAACATCTCCACCAGACTGTTTCATTAAGCCTCTTGGGCCTCTCAGGACCAGCTGGGTCATTTCTGGCCCAGGTGCACATCTAATAAACCCTGCTATAGTTTATGCTCAACTAGGGGTGCTTTTAATTAAAGTAGTGATTCTTCTTTATTAAAGTTTGGCTTATGTTTTACTGTGTTCTAATTGTGCTTGTTCCGGTGATGTTAACTAATTAGTCACACGGACATCTGCTGGCCAACACTGGAATTACAAACTGGAAGACCAGCCATTTCTCGGATCTTATAGGTTTTATCTGTTACTTAATAAGTAGTGAAGAAAAAGGGAACAGGTCCCACAAAGAGCAGAGAATTGTAGGGGACCTTAGAGTTTATCCCATTCTGACATAGTAGATTTGTATTTGATGAATCATTTAATATGTTTACTTCTATAAAAATTCTTAAGTGTTTGCTGTACTAATTGTGTTTGATTCAGTAGATATCCCAGCTCTTTGCTTTCTTAGTGCTGAATTAATGAAATAAAAGGATTGGGCTGATCTTACTATTGATATTTCCCTCTCATTTCTGTGTAGAGTCAGTATACAGGCACTGACTGACTTGCTGATGTGGGTCTTCCTTCCATGCCCTGTTTTTCATTTCCACACAGGTGTGGCTTACACTTCAGAATGTTTTCCATGTAAGCCAGGGACATTCAGCAACAGGCCAGGTTCATTCAACTGCCAGGTGTGTCCCAGAAACACCTATTCTGAGAAAGGGGCCAAAGAATGCATAAGGTGTAAAGAGGATGCCCAGTTTTCAGGTAGGGCTGACTTATACTCTCTTTTCTTTATAAATTTATTTTGATCAAGTATACTGATCAAATATACTGTTACAAGCTAGCATTGGTGGGTCAGATGTCAGCATGCTAAAGAGAATCAATATTGAATGGAGAAAAACATATCTGTCATTTCATCTCTTTCCATGTGGGGTCTCCCCCTTTGTCTATGTTTTTCTTTTATTTCATACTCCATAGGTAAGAGCTATAGCTATGTTTATATCAATCTAACCCATGTTTTACTTTTAGGTGATTTGTGGGCATAGATATATACTGAGAAACTTTTAATTTTATTCATATTTCCAGTATTCAGTGATAATGAACAAAATATAGTGTCTCCTGAGAGCACTATGATATGCTCCATGTATATCATGTAGGCCTTTATTTTCTGTAGGTCTAGCTAATTCTACCTAAATTGCTTTGGTAAGATTACTTTTTTATTTAACTTTTTTGTTGTTGTTGTTCTGATTTTTGCCTTTTCTTAGAGTCACAATGGACCATTTATGAATTTTGTTTTTTTGTATGTGTGCATGCGTTGCAGAGGAAGGATCCAGTGAGTGCACGGAGCGCCCACCCTGTACCACAAAAGACTATTTCCAGATCCATACTCCATGTGATGAAGATGGAAAGGTATCAGCAGTGTTCAGAAAAATCCATCCCATATTTATCCAACTCTTTCCCCAATTTGGACACACTCCAATTTGTTCATGAGGGAGATTTCATAGAGGATTTCTGAGTTTAGGTGTTGGAGCCTGCCTTCCTGGCTTTCATTTCCAAATCTGTTACTTATTAGTTCTGTGGGTAAATGATTGGGTGCCTCTAAATCTTAGTTTTTTTCATCTGTAAAATGCGGTTGATATCAATACTGTGAGACTGCTATGAGAATACATGAGATATTCAGTATAAAGTTCCCAACTCAGTTCCTGGCATTTAGTGAGCCATGAATTAGTCCTATTTTTATTTTTTGGTACTAGGGATTGAACACAGGGGTGCTTTACCACTGGGCTACATCTCCAGTCCATTTTGATTTTTGAGTTTTTTAAAATTTTGAGACAGGGTCTCACTAAGTTGCTTAGGACCTCACTAAGTTGCTGAGGCTGGCCTCAAACTTAAGATCCTTCTGCCTCATCCTTCCCAGTCGCTGGGATTATAGACATGCGCAACCACGCCCAGCTGATGACTGCTATTTTTAACAGTTATATTTTTTTTTCATAAGTAAAGCCAGGAAGAAATCAGCTTTCAAATGTGTACTACAACTCACTAGATGAAAATAACTTATAACTTCTATTTAATTATTTGGCTAATCAGCGGTTGTATTAATAAAAGCTACCTAGATGACTCACAATTCTCATAATTAAATAATTAACGTATACAATCCCACGTCAGAAGAGAAACTGAGATTAAAGTGGCTGCTAGGTAATGTTTCTTACATATTTGTACCTTTGAAATAATGACATGTTTTAAACTTACTTTGGAAAACACACATAATTGTCAGAAGAATTATTCCTTTTCCCCCCCTTAATTTTGCATTCCCAAGTTCTAATCTGTACTTTTTATATTTACACTGATTATCTTACCCTTATATCTTTATTTTTTAAAAGGACTCTTGTTTTGAATGCTTAAGACCAAATACATTCCAGTTTAGATTAGTGGAAACTTAAAATGGTAAGAAGTACAAATATCACTTTCAATTAGAACAATGACTCAAACTAACAGCTGTTAATTGACAAGGAGTTGGAAAATAAGGTCTTGGTGGCCCTACACCAATGGCCGAGTAAGAGTACTTACTACTAGTGGATTGAAGAGTGATTTGGTACAGTATTTTTAGATGAACTTTTATTAGCTAAACTTAACAATAAGCCAGGCAAAGGTAGTTTATTCTATGTAATCATTAATTCTGCATTACGGGGACTTAAATACATTCTAATATGCAAAACGATTTATCTGAGCTAACACAAAAAATATACAAAAGTCATATTTCCTATTTTAATAATGAGTATAGTGTCCATGATCAGCGTGACAAAATCTAGTTGCTGTGGGCCTAACAGAAGTGAGAGCATATGTGAATGTATTGTATGTAGAGTGCACTTGCACACACACTTGCCACTATGTGCCCATGCATGTGGATTGTGTTTTTCCATTGAGTCTGGAGGAGCTCTAAACATGTTCTTTGTAGATTTTTATAGAACAAAATAGTTTACTAGAACTCTATAAATTCAGTGTTTTATTTCATTTTGTTTTTAGAGAGACTTTAGACTTATTTTAAGATAAATGTTTCTGGCTTCAGAAGTAGACAGGAAAGCAGTGGCTATAGTGCTAATATACAGATACACACACACACACACACACACACACACTTAGATTATGGAAGTGAATTCAGGATTTTTTTCTATTTTTTTTTGTTCTAGCACTTTCATTTGTTCCAGTTTCATATTTTTAAAAGGTATCTGACTTTGCTGAGACCAGCCTAATGATTTGCCAGTAGTTTAAAGATGCTTCACAGGTTGTTCAACAACTATGTTTGGTTTTCTTTGTCCTGTGATCTCTGTGTCTCTTTGACCTCTCTTTCCCCTTTCTTGGAGAAGATCATCAAATTGATTAAATAGGAAAGCAGCTGTTGAGGTATATATATTCTGAATTTAGAATTTATAGGATATACATTTATGAATTTATTTTTAATCTTATTTCAAAATAAATTGCTTTCTGCCTATAGAGGAAATTTTTTTTCAGGAAAATGCTAATAGGTAATTGGGGTTATTCTAATCTTGATGCTCTCATTAACATCCTAAACATGTGGAATACCTACTCATTTATTTATTTAGTGAATCTATACTGAGCACTGGTTACACACAGAGTACTGGGTAATAAGGGCGGAGCTTAGGATAGAGAAAAATGTAAACATCTTCATAGATGTGGAGCTCTGTAACTTCAGTGTGCATCAGACTCACCTGGAGGGCTAAAATGCTTTTTTTGTGTTGCAAAAAGAGTAATTCTTTCAAGCACATAGAAAGCATATACTCTTAAATATCATGAGAAGGTCTGACAAGATTTCCTGTCTATACTTGGAATTCCTACAGAATTTTGTGCATGCCTCTCTTGATACTGGGTAATCATTGGTTTGATAGCATTTTGAAATCAGATCACTATATTGCAAATTGACCATTTTCTCCACTGATCTCTCAGCTTCCTATAGATAGAGAATGGTTCTTACTCATTTTAAAAAAACATCTCTAAACTATATAATAATAGCTGGCACATAGGAGGTAGTGATACATGTTAAACAAATGAACGCGAGACTTAGTAAATAAATGTTGATTATGTTGATTACCACTTGTGTATTATATTCTGTCCTTTGGATAAAGCTTGAGAAAATTTTGACAAAATGGGCAAAATGTAGTAGAGAGAGGCCCGTATATTTTATATAAAATATGATTGAAGAAGCTGGGGCTATTTCTTTTAGTTGGGGAAAGACAGTGGGATGGAAGAATCATGTTCATCTTTGTGACATTTCTTACATGTCTTGCAGAGATTTGGTCTTTCTCAGGGGATACCCATGACATTTGTATTCCTCTTGGAAATGATGACGATGAGAATAATTATAGTAATAGTAATGATAGCATTACTACCAAAAGACACTATCACTATCATGTACATGTTTATGCATGTACTCTCTTCATATCTGTGTGTCCACACAAACATTTCCTCTAGTTGTTTATTTCAAGAGTTGTGCACTTTAAACATATTATACCCAGTTTGTTGATGAGGAAACTGCACACTGAGGTGAAGTTACTTCCCTAATGTAACAGCTAGAAAGTCTTAAGGCTGGAACTCTCACCCAGATTGTTTTCAAGTCCAGTGCTTTGTATCCCTATTTTAGATATTATAACAGTTTGTGAACCTTTCTCATCACTGTTAGTCTATAATCTCTTTTGGAGCAAACAACTTGTCTTATTAATATTTAAATCTCTCACTGTGCTTTGTTCTAATCTAGGTACAGAAAAATTTCCTAAATAGTTATTTTAAGCACGTAAGGGAAATATTAGAAAGAAGAAATATACTTTTTCATGTTATTTCATGAGTCAAATTTTGGGCTAATCAGGTGATCTTACAGAAGGTAAGCTCCAGCCAGAGGTAATAGTGTTCAAAGAGGCATAGTTTCCCACTCCTAAAATGACATGTCTTGTCAAATAGGGAACTTTTTATAAGGGTAGAAAAGCTCTTGGTAGGGAAGGATGGTTTAGAAGGAAGCCTTCTTAGAGGAGGTGTTTTAGTCAGCTTTTTTACTATTCTGACTAAGGGACCTGGTTAGAATAACTATGGATGAGGGAAAGTTTATCTGGGGGCTCACAGTTTCAGAGGTCTCAGTCCAAAAATGGCTAGCTCTATTCCTTGGGGCTCAAGGTGAGCAGGACATCATGGTGGAAGAGTGTGGTGGAGGGAAGCAGCTCACATGATGTTCAGAAAGCAGAGAGAGAGACTCCACTTGTCAGATTACAAAAAAATATATATACCCCAAGACCATGCCCCCAATACCCATCTCCACCAGCCATACCCTACCCACCTTCAGTTATCACTCAGTTAATCCCCATCAAGGGATTAATTCACTGATTGGGTTAAGGCTTTTATAAACTAATAATTTCTTCTCTAAATCTTCATGCATTGTCTCACACATGAGCTTTTGGAGGACACCTTACATACAAACTATGTAGACATCAGTGTACATGCACAACTGCTTTACCTTTGAGTTCAGGAAGTTTGTGGATCATAAGTTGCTAGTATTTTTGAATCAATTTGCCTTGCACTTTCTTTCCTTTTTTGTGATATCAAAGATAGCACAAATTACTGCAAATGCCCAATATCTGTAACATAGTACTTCTGAATGATCCTGTAGAGATAAGTGTAGGAGATATTTAAAAAATAGGGTATAAAAGATTATGAGTATTTGATCTGACTTTGTTCACATAGGATTTAAGCAAGTTAAATATACCTGGAGCCTATGATGCTTGATTAGGATGGTGGGGAAGCAATATGGTACTTCTCAGCAACAATGGGTGTCTGAACTTGTTTAAAATAAAACTTTTAGTCTTTAAAAAAATACAGACATTTTAAAGAACAGCTTATTGAAAGAGAATTCTCACATAATGTATTTTGTCATTGGGCTGCAGTGCCTTGCCAGGGTAATTTTTCCTGCACAGGAGGGGATAAGCCTCCTGAGAAAACAGTCTGAAATAATTAGTGAAGAAATAAAAGACAGAGTCAAAGAATAGGTTTAAGGCAGAGTGCTTGATAGGTCTAGCCCACACAGGAGCTGGAGCTACCAATTGAAAAATGGCTTGGGTGGTTTACTTAAGGGGGTATATCAAAGGCAGGGATAAGGTTTCAGGGGTGGAATCTTGTTTCAGGATGTCTTGCAGTCAACAGATTGATTGGCATGTTGGCAGGTTATACCCATCTCTGAGAGCTTGTGTGGCTACAGTAGGTCACCCCATCTCTGGTGCTATGTGGGACCCGGCAGAGATGAATAGGACTCACATGTATCTGGGCAATCTTACCAGCATAATTGCCACTGGAAGTTCCCAAATACCAGATTTTCTTATTCAATGGGCGTCCATGCATATTTGGTCCACACATAATCCATGTAGGGCTCTTGACAGTATTTCAACCACTTAAAGTATGCAATATGGTGTTTTTAGTATATTTATCATGATCTAATTTAAAACATTTTCTTGCCTAAAGTTCTGATGAGAACCTCCAGTTAAATCCCTGTGTTGTCACCCACATCAAGGAAGATGACCACCAAGGTTGTCAAGAGCTTAGAAAGGGAAGAAGGAGATAACCATATGGGAAAACAGAAAAGCAGCAAAGCTTTGTAGGAAAGGAATTCAGATAGAGGCTTCCGAGTAGCAAGGTAGGCTGAGGACCTACTTCAAGCAGGCGTGGATATTGAACATGATTTTGAAGGAGGAGTCAAATACAACCTGGCAGCATCTTGTGGGTCATTCAGGAGAGACAAATGATGAATGCCTTTAGCAACTGGAAATATCAAGGTTTGAAAGAGGCAGGGAGGCCAGCATTAACTTGCTTGGCTGAGACCACCTGTGCCAGGATAACCTGGAGCAACAGGCAGCTAGCTTAGTGGCCATGGGTAGACCCCTTTTAAAGCACATGTAATTCAGCTCTGATAAATTCATCCAATCTATAAAGGATTAGTACACCTATACAGCAACATTTGAAAGAGGAAAATAGTTACTATGGGCAAATTCAGTCTCAAAAGTTGCATATATGTTAGTCCTCCTGGACTTGAACTTTATTTAATAAGGGAGCCAGTATCCAATAGATTTCTCCGTGTGTGTGTGTGTGTGTGCTCACGCGCACGTGTGTGCATTTGTGTGTGTTTTTTAAATGACAGAAATACACAGGGGCATTGTACCTCTTTTGTAATCTTAATGGCAATCTGGTAAATTTTACTCTAGTAGGGTTGTGATTTCACGAAAACATCTTATAATTACATATCATAGAATGAATTGTTGATTTTTCACCTGCATTATAAGCCATCTGGTGTTAAGTGTCATTAATATTAATTATTGTCTTTCCTAGTCAGCTGAAGTTGAAAGCATCTGTTTCCATTAGAAACAGAGGCAGAGAATCAATCTGCCATGTGAGGCAAGGGGCTTTGTAAACAAAACTTTTGCTGCAGAGTCAAATGTAAAATTTGACTAATCAATATTTAAATGCTTAAAGGTAGTGCACATTTTCTAATTTGTAAAAATTTAGTTTGCTTGCATTGGAAGTTACATGGTTAGCTGACTTCTCAAAATGGATTTACACATCTTATTATTTTTATCTTTGCCAAACTGTCACTCCTTGACTAGTTCTACTTCACCATTTACCAGTTGTACATGGCTTTTGGGTGGGTTATTTAACAGCTCTGATCTGGATTGTTTCATCATTTCTAAATAATATGCAGAGTGATTGTGAAGATTATATGGTGGTGCACAGTATCAACACCCATCCCCTGCATGTGGTTACCAACTATTCTCAACTGTATAGTAGCTCACGTTTTCATTAATGCTGAAATAAATCAGGAAATAAATGGGCCAGAATTTGAAATTCATTGTTATTAAGCCAGAATTTTAAAAATCCAATCCTTGAAATGTAATGATGTGTCATTTTCTTAGAATCACTGAATTTTACATTGCCTTTCCTGAGGGAAGTTGAGAACCCATTATAGAGATAGTATGTAATTAACTTTTTTAGCTATTTAGGAAGCCCCATCTGGAGCTGCCATTATTTTATAGATGGTAACAGAGGCCTTTGGGTGAAATAGCTGGTTAAAATTTATCATGATACAGTTATAAAGTGAATGTGAGAAAAGGGAGATACCAAAAATATTGTTTATAATCATGTTGAGACATATAATTTTATAGCATTTTCTTAAGCATCCTTGTTCACTGGGCAATCTACTCTTCCTAATACTTGAGAATAAAACTGAGGGACCTAAGGGCTTACTATACATAATTTTCTACTAACTAGAAATAATTGTGGAAAATTGCTTTTAATTTTGATTCTTCTAGTTCAGTAGTAGACTTCCTATGGCAGAAGTTGTTTTAAAGGATTAAGAACATATTCAGCAGATTATTAGACATATGGGAGAAATGTTTAGTCTGATTTTCAAAAGCTATATTTTGTTATGAAAGAGTTTGTTTATTTTTCTGCTTACATCAGAATACCTTTTTTCCCTGGAACATATCGATTTTGTTTTAGAATAGCTAATTCATTTGCTATTTCTGGTTTCAAAGTGAGACTATCAAGTTTATGATAACAACTTTTTGGGTTTGGCTGAGTTAGTTATTTTCTTATATCTTGTTTTGTGGGGGTGAGTACAGGTGTGGAAGAGGATAAAGGATGGGGTTTAAAGGACTGTTCTCCCTGAGGGTAGAGGCTGTCTGAACCCTTAGGTTCAGAACACATGAAACAGGGCCTAGAAGCTCCAGAGAAAATAATTTAGCTACAGCTAGACAGACATCAAGTTATTGAAAAAGACTCAGACAGCAATAAATATTTGTGAGCCAGTAGGATTGAAATAGGAAGCCTTTTCTATTCATTTTGAAAAATGATCTTTTGCCATCACTGTGTGCAAAGTATGGTGTGATGTGCTGTGGCTAGAGGATAGGGAAAGTGCAGTGGAGTTCTCAGATGAGAAGATAAAATCACTGCGTAGAAACCCACAGCTATTGAATAAGGTAAATGACTGGATAGAAGGGTAAGGGCAATAATCAGGTTATCTATATTTTAAAAAGGGATTTCATCATGAGGAATTGCTGTGTATGTAGACCCTAAACTGTGTATGTAGCTTAGGGTAAAAACAATCATAAGGAATGGTCATTTCTCCACCAAACTGCTTTTTCTGTTATTTTGTTATTGATATTTTAGATTTTCTTCAGCTAGCCCTTCTATTCTGCCACTGTTTTCCCATTTCCTAGGCTCCAGTATAGTGTTTTTGTGATAATGTATGCTTGCTCACTTTTTATAGACGCAGATAATGTACAAGTGGATAGAACCCAAAATCTGCAGGGAAGATCTCACCGATGCTATTAGATTGCCCCGTTCTGGAGAGAAGAAAGATTGTCCACCTTGCAACCCTGGATTTTATAACAATGGTTCATCTTCATGTCAACCCTGCCCTCCTGGGACCTTTTCAGATGGAACAAAGGGTAGGATGTCAGTGGTCCATGAGTTGAACCTGTAGCAAAATAAACTTGTTGGACTATTGTGACCTTTTTCTAAATTGTTTTTATGGAAGAATTCTTTTAAGAGACAATTTTCTTATCTTATTGAGACCGAAAGTAGATAATAGCATTGTGAGACCACAATGGCTTATTTAACATATGAAGTGATCTGTTTTAATGGCATGTTGTATGACACTCTCTCAATGGAATAAGTGTAAGTTATGTGTACACATACACTGCAGAATAGTATACCACTATGCAAGCAAAAATGCCAAATATATACACATACCCACACATTCTACCCAGAATTTTTCCCAGATCACTTTTTAAAATTTACCAATTTCTAAGGAAATTGGTGGACCAATCTCTCCCCTTTCCACCTCCCTCTCTGCTAATTATGGTTTTGTGATGCTTACAGGAATGAGAAGTTGTCCAGATGCAGTTTAATTTTTTTTTTTTTTTTTTTTTTTTTTGTCTTTTTGCCCCACTTGTCTTCTGTAGAATGTAGACCATGTCCAGCGGGAACGGAGCCGGCACTTGGGTTTGAATATAAATGGTGGAATGTCCTTCCTGGCAACATGAAAACTTCCTGTTTCAATGTTGGGAATTCCAAGTGTGACGGAATGAATGGTGAGTTCAGAGACACCATCTTGGCAGCAGATACCATCCTTTTATAGACTCAGCTCTTTAAAACATGCCAAATATAGGCACAAGGAACTTCAGTCTTATTCAGCTATGTGTCCATCTTCCAGGATTCACATTAAAACAGTAAATACAGGCAGATGACCTTCCTATAAAAAACATAAAATGCAGCAGTTACCCCCTTTTCTATACTTTTACTTTCTGCAGTTTCAGTTACCTGCAGTAAGCAATGGTCTAAAAATATCAAGTGGAAAATTACAGAAATAAACAATTTGGGAGTTTTAAATTGCATGCTATTCTAAGTAGCTGATGAAGTCTCACGCCATCATGCTGTGTCCCACCCAGGATGTGAATTATTTCTTTGTCTTATTACAATGCTGTTCAGCTATACAGTCTGTCCACTGGTTACGTGGTAGCCATCGTAGTTAACAGAGCCACTGTGCAGGTGCCACTTGTTTGTTCAAATAACTCTTTACGTAATATGGACAGTTCAGGGATGCCAAAGAGAAGGTGCTGAGTAGTGATGCTGGCAGTTCAAATGTGCTTGAGAGAAGCCAGAAGTGCTTCCTTTAGGTGAAAATGTAAACATTCTCAACTAAGTAAGGAAAGAAAAATGTTGCATGCTGAGATTGCTAAGATGTGAAATTGTGAAGGTAGAAAAAACTAAATTTGTTCTAGTATTGCTATTTTATTTCAAGCTGCAAAAATTACAGCTGCAGTGTATGATAAGTGCTTAGTTAAGATGGAAAGGCATTAAATTATGGTGCTCAGTTTTATCCAGTTTTAGACATCCACTGGGGTTCTTGGAACATGCCCTGAGAATGTATTAGTTTTGCATTTTTTTTTTTTGGAGTCAGTTTCAAAGTAGATATTGAAGATCACCATTTATGACTATAAATACCAGTATAGAATTGCCAAGGTAACAAAATCTGTGTTGTTTACCCTAAAGAGGAATATGTCAGCATCTCTGTCTTTGGCTCAATACTGTACCATGGTAAAGGATTTATGATCTCAAATTCCCTTTACCATAGAGTCTGTGAGTGTGTTAATTAAATACGTATGATCCCTACTAATCAAAAACTTGAAAATGTGGCTGAGTTCTGTAGGACTGTTACTCAATATTATTGTTTCCATAGTGTTTGTTGGTTGAATGAATCACATTATCAACCTATGTATTTTTAAACTTGACACTAGAGACTGGTACTAAAAATACCAGGGCTTTACACTGAAATGCATCCTTTAATTTTATCAGTTCATTAGTATTTTTATCAGCTTTCCTTTCTCCATATTATACTTGTTTATTATGTAAACACACACGCATGCACACTCACACAAGGCACACTTTTTAAATGCATATGCTTTAAGTTAGTACCTTGCCAAATAGACATATTTGGGATGTAGGAAGTGATATGTACACATGGATAGTGAGATTGGCAAATAATATGTCTTTGAATAATATTGATTAAACAGATGAGTGAAAGAGGAAAAGATAAGACCTTAATATATCAAATGTGAAATATTCCTCTTTTTAAACTAATAATCCCAATTTTAGGAATTTATTCTGAGGGGGGGGGAGAAAAAATATCACAGTTATTATCTGGCCATGAAGGTTTATATTCCTAAAATATGTCCTGTGATTGAATTCTAAGTATATGAAGTTAAAACCTATTGAAAAAATAAAATCGGGAGGACCAGAGTATTGAATGAACTATAAAAGGAGTAAGATGTGTGTGTGTGTGTGTGTGTGTGTGTGTTGTGTATTCACTTGGTAGATGAGATTACATGGAACTTTTATATGATCTTACCAAGGCTTTACTCTAACTCTCTATGACAATATTGATTTACTTGCTTACTCTTTTACTTAGAAGGTATATTTTTTATATTTCCATTAAGTTTTACAAATGTTAAATTATTTTAAAAGCATGAAGCTCTGTTGTAGTATTGTGTGATAACGAAATAGTAAACAGTAAAGAACACAAAGATACAAGGTGGTGTATGTTTCTGTGATGTCATAGCATCAACCTTGTGTGAGGAGCAGCACTCCGAGGAGGATCCAGTGAGAGGTGGATAGCCTGCCTGTTGGGACAGTTGCTGCCCATGGAGTTAGAATGGGTGTGGTTTGACCGACTTGACTGTGTGGCTTGGAATGCTTTGAGGCTCATCATTCTCAGTATGAATTCTGCATACTTTTAGAACAGATATGGCGAAGTAAATTTTTGTGTATTGGAATTATGTTTAAAAGGAATTCCAATGCAGTCATTATATGGATTCTATATAAAAAATAATTTTACAATCTGGTTCAGGAATTTTTAAATCCTATTTTACAACTCAATAGTAACTTCTGGGGATTTATACCAAGGAAACAATGTGATGTAAAGAAGGAAATCATATCAAAAGATATTAATTTTAGTATTTATAAGAGGGAAAAGAGGAAAAACTGAAATTTCAACAATGCAAGTATGGCTAAATAAATTATGTAATAACCATCTAACATTATTAAATTATGAAAACTAGAAGTAAAGAGGATTTTTAATGAGGAAATATTTTTGATATAATGATTTGAATAGATAATGCTAAATGAAAAAAAATCAGAAAATAAAATGGATTATATAGTAAGTCTTAGATGTATTAAACAAAAGTATACAATAGAAAAATCACTGAGAGAAACACCAAAATATTGAGGATATAACTGGGGGTGGGAGGATTCTATGAAGTATGAAATTACTCCGTTTACTTTGCTACATTTGGTAAGTGTTCCTCATGGACATATATTGCTTTCAGAATCAGAGTAACAGCAGGAGATATTGTTTGAAAAATATATCCATTTGACCCGATAATTTCTTTACTGAGATTCTTTTTAATAGAAATACCTAAGTACAGAAAAACCACCAAATGTATTCATTATATTGTCATCTATACTAATTAAAGGCAAAAACAGTCTAAATGGCTAAAATGGATGTGTGGTCAACGTTGAATGATTTGATAAATTGTGAAAAATAAATTTTACCTGTCTAGATCATAAAATGTTAATGTAGTTACTAACATATGGATGAATTAAGTACACATAAAATACTTATTAAATGGTATTCATTTATAAAACGTGATATTCAAGGTTATCTGCGGTAGAGCTCAGGGGTATAAAAGCACACATGCACTGAAGGACAGTAAAAGAAACACCTCAATTGTTAATACTGTTGTTTCTGATAAGATTATAAGTAATTTTAGGTTTCATCTTTTAAATTTTTTGTAGCCTTAATATTTTTATAAGAAATATAAATATGGTTTTAAAAAACAAAAATTTCAAATATAAAGTGTATATAGAAAGATGGAAAGTGTGGAATTTACTTAGACAAACACAAAATTGCACATGCTCTTGTAAAAATGCACACACAGACAAAACCTGGAAGGGAATGTCTAAAAATTTTAACAGTTATTAGGGTGTTAGTTTAAAAGTAAATGTTTTTTAAAAAAAATTTTTTAATTTGTTTTAACTAGTTATACGTGACAGTAGAATGCATTTCTGTACTTTGATATATCATACATAGATAGGATATAATTTCTCAGTTTTCTGAGTGTACATGTTACAGAATCATATTGGTCATGTAGTCACATATATACATACAGTAATAATGTATGTTTCATTCTATTATCTTTCCTATCCCCACATTCCCTCCCCTCCCCTCCCATCATTTCCCCCTGCCTAATCAAAGGTAATGCTATTCTTCCCTAGTGCCCCCTGCCACCTTATTGTGAATTAGCATCCGCATATTAGAGAAAACATTTGGCCTTTGGTTTTGAGGGATTGGCTTATTTCGCTTAGCATGATATTCTCCAACTCCAACTATTTACTGGCAAATGCCATAATTTCACTCTTCTTTAAAACTGAGTAATATTTCAAGTTTCTGAGATCATTTTAGCTGATAGTGTTCTACATAGTTGTGATGATTGCGAATGGATGAAATGACAACTACCTCACAGTAGAAGGCTGGTGCTTCCTAGGTTTCTACCAATTTTGATCTGTCCTACTTTTCAGAGCTCTAGTTTAACATTCCTGAGTTGTGTTGTACAACACAGTGACCATTAGCCCCATGTGGCCATTGAATACTTGAATTGTGACTAGTTCAAATTGATGTGTACTGTAAGTATAAAATAAGCATAAGTATATTCAGTGTTTCAGTATGAAAAAAGGTGAAATGTCTGCTAATTCTTTATATTGATTACATTGGATCTCTTTATTTTCTGTCGTTGGTGTCTTTCTTGCTTAAACTGGTATGGGCATATTAGTTCCCCAGGGAACTGCCCAACAGAGTCCCCTGTATGGATGGCTTAAAACAACAGAATTGTATTCTCAACACTTTGGAGGCCACACATCAAAGTTTTACTGGGTGATGTTCTCTGAAGCCTGGAGGGGAAGATCCATTCTTGCCTTTTCCAGCTTCTCATGACCCCAGGTGCTCTTTGGCTATGGCAGTTTAATTTAACTCTGACCTCTCTTCTTCACCTGGCTCTCCTCCTTCTGTGTATGTCTGCATCTTCACATGGTGTTGTCCCCTGTGTGTCTGTCTGTCCTTATTTCCCTCTTCTCCTGAGGACACCAGATGTTTTGGCCCATCATAATGACTTCATCTTAACTTTGTTTTGGCTGCCAAGCCTCTATTTCTAAATAAGGTCCTGTTCACAGGTATTGAGAGTTAGAATTCCAACAAATCTTTTCTGTGATTCAAACCATAGTAATAAATGTTCTGTTTGACCTACTGTTTGGCTAGAGTTGCCCTGAGAGTAGTAGCCGAGTTCTTACAAGGTAGTGCCCCAAACTATACTGACAGTGGGACCAGTTGGGATTCCAAAGAAAGAAGCTCTAGATATTAGGATGATCAGTCCAAAGCACTTTTTAGGAAAACTTACATACTGAGTGTTACAACATAACTTCCCAAAGGCACAGTGAGTTTGGAAGATTCTACCTAGGTTTTTCTACACTGAGGGTTAGGACAGAGTTTACAGGAGGGTTTGAGGAACTTGGCTTAGGGACAGGGCTGGTTTATTTCAGAGTTTTGAGCAACAGTGTAAACACTGTATCAGGCTTGGGAATCGTCACCACCCCTGGATTGGGTTCAAGCTTGCTGGAAAAACATGCATCTGGCCAGGTCATGGGATGATCAAGGAATTCTGTATTTCTTGGTCAGTTCAGAAAGAACATGGAAAACATGGAGGACTCTACAATAGGCAATATGGAAACACAAGAGATGTTTCCTTTCACAGTTTTAGTAATCCCTTCCAAATACTGTTCTCTTGATATGCCTTTTAATCCTTCCTTTTCTTTGTCCTTTCCTGCTCTTCTGTCTTTCTTCGTGGCATTTCTGAATGTTAGGAGGCATTCTTAGGAAGCATTTGTGAAGTCTTCCCTTTCACCCTCACCACACAATAGCAGTAAACCTAAAAGCTTCTCATATTATCTCCACTGCAGTCATGAGTATCTCTTCCACCGGACCAGTTTGTTTTATGGTTATTTAACTCTTAGCATTAGGAGTTGATTTGCTTTTTTTTTTTTTCTTTTAACAACCTTTAGATAGCAGATCAATGAGCACTTAGAAGCAGTAGATTAGTATATATTATTTAAAAGACTAGCTTGATTGAGGTCTATTTAACATGCTACCTTTCTATAACTGTTGATTATGTGTTTCAAAAACTACTGAATTACCAATCTAGCACTAATATAAATCCTTAGTTTCTTTCTCTTACTTCTTGAAGTAGTGATTATTGACATTGATTACTATAGACTAGGATTTTCTATCTCAGTGTATTAGAATGAATAAAGACTGTTTAGTTTTTTTAAACTCATGCTTCAGTGAGAAAACTATTGTTGGTTTTACCATTAGATAATTTTATGCAGAACAGTACATTCATAAACTCTTTATTGGTATCTACAAGTTTCCCTATGTATGCAATTTACAACTGACTTAAAAACAGGGAATTCTTTGGAGTATTTCTAACTTTGAACATAAACACTAATTCCCTTGTAACTTTTATCTTAAATAAAACTATTTTTGAGTATCATTAATGGAATTTTTACTAATAAAAATGTTTTCTTTTTTTTTAATTCACAGGTTGGGAGGTGGCTGGAGATCATATCCAGAGTGGAGCTGGAGGTTCTGATAATGATTACCTGATCTTAAACTTGCATATTCCAGGATTTAAGTAAGGAAAACCAATTCTGATTCCTTTCTGTAAGAATCTTCACACCTGATTCCCTCTAGAAATAGAAGTATGGCTGCCATTATTGCATATATTAGTATTGCAAATCTTAGTAAAATAAGCTGTTACAGAATTATGTATTAAATTTAGGAATATCTGTAGAATCAGTGACTGAGAAACTACAAATGTTTAGTTGTGTGTTGCTGGAGTGAAGCTAAAAATTTTTAGAATATTACATCAAAAGCTATAATAACCATTATTCTTGGATGCTTAATGAAGAATCTTAGCCTAAGTTGTTTGCAGGAGTATTTTTTGGTTTATTTATTTATTTTCTCAGTTCTATCTGTAAAGGAAGATGTTACAAATTGATTAATGTCATTTTGCTTTTGTCCCCCTTGTTGAGATTTCCCTGTAGAGGTCTTTATTTTTTTTTAAATAATTTTTATACCTTTATTTTATTTATTGAATTTTATGAGGTGCTGAGGATTGAACCCAGGGCCTCACATGTGCTAGGCGAACACTCTACCGCTGAGCCACAACCCCAGCCCTAAGAGGTCTTTATTCTTGCTTTAGGATCAATGGGAGCATATACAGCAGGAGATGCAGGCATATTTTCATGGCTGTGTAGACTTCCCCTTAGAACAAGGGGGTGGACTTGCAGAATCTGAGTGAGGAAGAAGTTGTGCTTTGTAGGAAGCTATAGAATAGGGAAAGAGAAGAACTACGTACGTAGTTTTCAACTTAACAGGAAAAGTGGCTTAATTTTGTTGTAAAATTGTATTTAGGACATAATGTAAATATTGCAATTTTAATCTGTCAAATAGACCACCAACATCTATGACTGGAGCCACAGGTTCTGAACTAGGAAGAATAACCTTTGTCTTTGAGACCCTCTGTTCAGCCGACTGTGTCCTTTACTTCATGGTGGTAAGTAGAAGAGAAGCTTTCAAAGGCAGATTTCAGAATTCTTAGAAGTTTCTAGAAAACATTTAAACATGTCTAAAGAAGTCATTAAGAATTGTGCAAAACAGCTCATAAAGAAGACATTTATTCCTCCTGGGGAGAAATAAGTGAAGAGGCCCAGGTGACTGAGAAAGTCCAGGGAATATTAACCTGTAGAAAATTCCTTTGTAAGAAATATGCACCAGCAGAATGAAAATTCTCCTTAATTACCAGTCAGCAATTTAAACTCTTAGGAAGGAGAAGTGTATTAATAAGTGAGAGCAGAAAATAATGAAGGTGTGGAGCATTGGGAAAAAAGAAAAATTTTCTTATTAAATTTAACACATTTAGAAAAAGGACTTTACTATCCACATGTCATAATTTTGCCTGTTTCTTTTCTTACTCCTAGCTTGAGAAAAGTAACAATTCAGAACTCACCAAGAACTCAAATGGATTTTAGGAAATTGTTGGCTAGGATTTTAAGATTACTTTTTGGGGGCAGTACTGGCAGTTAAACCCAGGAGCATGAAACCACTGAGCAACACCCTCAGTGATTTTCGTTTTTTTTATTTTGAGGTAGGGTCTTGCTAAATTGCCAAGGATGATCTCATTTGTGAGCCTCCTGCCTCAGCCTCTCAAGTTGCGGGATTACATCTGTGCATCATGGCATCTGGCTTAACAGTACATTTAAATAGTGACTTCATAGATCTGCTCTGTTTTTGTTTGTGTTTTTCCTCAGCAACCCTTTATTAACTAGTTAATAGATCATTAACGACTTCCCCCATAATATACAAGATATGTGGAGATTTGAATGTTTTGTGATTACTAACTACTTAAATGGAGACTAATTTATTCTGAAAAAAAAATATTGATTTTATAGCAGTGAAAGAAATTATGGATGATCTTCAATACATCTATTTACCACAAATAACCAATAGGTCTTCAGTTATTCTGGTGCTGTTTCCTTATTTCTTTAATCTGTTAGATGGTGCCATTGCTGAAATTCAAACTATTGTCTTTCAACTAGACTGTCAATAATCTCTTACTTTGTTGTTATGTCTACTCTATCATCTATGCTGCTGTCAAAATTAAAATGTAAATTTCCAGGCCCTATTCTAGACTTATAGGAGCTCTGTGGATGAAACATAGCAGTCTTTATTTGTAAAATATATTACATGTCTATTAATACTGAGTTTGTGCTTTATTTTATATTTTTCCACTCTTTTAGGATATTAATAGAAAAAGTACCAATGTGGTGGAATCATGGGGTGGAACCAAAGAAAAACAAGCATACACCCACATCATCTTCAAGAATGCCACATTTACATTTACATGGGCATTCCAGAGAACTAATCAAGGTCAAGATGTAAGTTCCAAACACTCTTTTTTTTTAAAAATACATAAAGATGGTGCCCCCTTGTGGAGATGCACACAAAGAGATTGCGCAAATATGGATGAAAAAGACTTAGATTTTTATTCATGTGGAATCAGTCATCTGGCTAAGTAATGGATTGGTGTAAAAATGGGTAACTTATTTTATCTTTTGAGGGTAAGAATGTCTGAAATGTAATAACAATATTTCTTTGAATTATTCTGAATTCTGAACTAATTATAGTTGCTTAAAGCTTAAGAGAAAATCTAATTTTATAGCTATTTAAAAACTTGTCTCTATTAAAGCTTTCTGAGATTTTGAGAAGGTTGGTAACTGTCTTCTTTGTCTGAATTATCTGGTGCTGTTTGATTTTTCTATGATTTTATCTCTTAGGGAATGTGTCAGTACACACAATTGGGTTAACACACAAGATCATTTCCTTTTTTGTATTTTTCTGGCTAGATAGACCTCATTCCCCCCTGCCCTAAGTAAATTCCATTGTGTGTTTTGATGGTAGTAGGACTGTTCTTTTTTGTGGGTCTTTGTACATATGACCTTAGCAGGATGAGAACAAGGTGAATATCTTGTTCAGAAATGGCCTTAATGCTGTGGCGGCAAATTAGTACATTTTCTGTCTTCCCTTGAGGCTTCCGGTGGGGAATATATTCTCCAGATTTTACCTGATTCCACTTGTTCTTCAGGAGGGTTAAGATCACCATCTTGTGGGTCATGAACATGTGATGGGATCTTACTTCTTTCTTCACTTCTTTTCTATCTTTGCCCAGGTTCAAAAAAAAAATGCCATTTGGATAAACATTATTCTACTAGAGCTAAGTTCACTGCTTGATGAAAACCAGACCTTAATTAACCCAATATCACAAGAAGGAAAATATAGTAAGATCCAGGATCTTGCTCCCTATTTCATATCCTTTCAGCAGAAATAAATATACCTTTATGAGCAAAAACACTAGAGAAGAGAAGGAAAGCTGAAAGGAGTGATGTGATTTTATCAGTATTACACAGCTAGTGTCTGAGTGGGGACAAGAGGTCCTAATCTTCCAGGATTTTCTGTTCCTTAGTCTATTGGTTTTCTACCCTACCTCAGTGTGTCACTAGATTTAGACTTAGACCTGAATAAACAATGATGAGAGAAAAGTTGCTCCTTTACTAAAGTTCAGCAGTTCTTCCAAACATAAAAGTCTATAAATATGCTCGAGTTTATACCAAATACGACACATCTCATGTCAATTGTGGTGAGACTCCAAGTTTCCAAATTCAAGATTTAGGATTTTTTAAAAAAGAAGGACCAAATAAGAGTGATATTAATTCATTGTCAATTACAAACTATTAGGTTGGAACACTCTTCTTAGTTGTTTTGGTGATATCAACATAAAATGTAATCTAGTTGTACAACTAAGCTCCAAGGCAGAAGTCATTACTTTCTGCTTTCTTTTTAGAATAGACGGTTCATCAATGACATGGTGAAGATCTATTCTATCATAGCCACTAATGCAGTTGATGGGGTGGCGTCTTCATGCCGTGCCTGTGCCCTTGGTTCTGAACAGTCGGGCTCATCGTGTGTCCCCTGCCCCCCAGGCCACTACATTGAGAAAGAAACCAACCAGTGCAAGGAGTGTCCACCTGACACCTACCTGTCCATACATCAGGTCTATGGCAAGGAGGCTTGTATTCCCTGTGGGCCTGGGAGTAAAAGCACTCAGGTAAGTAGGCTGTGTTTCGGTTATTCTCAGAGAAGCATATTTTAATAGGTCAACTCAAGAATTCCCCTTAATGTTTCTCTAGAAGTTATAATGTTGCTATTTATTCTGGGGAAAAAAGAGGTTTTTAATTCCCTTTCCTGTTTGCTCTCTTTTTATGTTTATGCAGCACTGAATGCGTACTATGAATGGGCTGGTTACTAAGAACTTAAAATGTTAAGCAAAGAACTCAAATAAGAAATGTTTTCCAAAAAATGTTAGAATTGATTTCTTATGCATTATTAAGGTAGAGCACATAAAATACTTTTGTAGGTTGGCTGTAGGAATTATCTGAGATGTAGAAAGTATATCTTACAACATTTAAAGTACAGGTTAATGTTATATTACAGACGGAAGTGAAAGTAGTTTTAAATTGGCATAACAGGAAATTTTTACTATTTCTTAAAGTACCTTCCTATAAGAAACTTATTTGAGAATAACTTTACTCTGACTTTAAAAGAATCTGAGGCCTCTAAACTCTGCCTAGAAAAATTTACAATGTAGAAATTTTCTGTATTAGGATGGTAAAATATAACAAAGACAAAATTACTGAAATAGTTTTTATACCTAGAACTTTTAAGGACACATTTTTAGTAGTAGTTAATACTTTCTTTATTTCAATATTGTTTCTTTGTGTTTTATTCTCTTTAAATAAAGGATCACTCAGTTTGCTATAGCGACTGCTTTTTCTACCATGAAAAAGAAAATCAGAGTTTGCATTATGACTTCAGCAACCTCAGCAGCGTGGGTTCCTTAATGAATGGGCCCAGCTTCACCTCCAAAGGAACAAAATATTTCCATTTCTTCAATATCAGTTTATGTGGGCATGAGGTGAGTTTTAGATATCAAGAAGAGACAGAGCTATATACTAGCTCTGATTAAGTTGATATTTTCTGTGTTGGTAAACCAGTAAAATCTCCCTGGGAACTAAAAACCAATGTCAGGAACTGAGCTTTGATTGCTTAAATCCTCTGTTCCCTCTTATCATATTTACAGCTTTCTTTACCAGGGTTGACATCATTTGGTTCTCTGTCCATCAAAGCATTATTCGGTTAGCTGAACCCCAAGACTTGGAGCTGTGGTGAAGTGCATTGAGAGTCTTTCTTTTTCTTTTTCTTTTTCCTGATAAAATTGGGCGAGGCTTATCAAACCCCACCTATCTTTTCAGGCAAGCAATTGTGATTTGAGAGTTTTATTCTTGCTTATTGTATTATGGTTCTCCAGAAAAACAGGAAAAAAATTTATATGAGAAAGGATTTGTTAGGGGAATTGGCTAATGTGATTATGGAGGCCAAGAAATCCCATCTAAGTCGGAGACCCTGGAATACTGGCAGCATGTCTGAGTCCTAGTCCAAAAGGTTCAAAACCAGGATGCCATTGGTGTAATTCTCAATTGAGACTGAAGGCCTGAGAACCCCAGAGGTGGGTGGGTGGTGGGAGTAGGGCTGCTGATGTGATCCCTGGAGTCCCAATGCCAGGGAGCCTGAAGTTCCAATGTCCCGGGCAGGAGAAGTCAAGAGTACCAGCTCCAGAAGTGAGAAGAAATCCTTTCCCTCTGCCTTTTTGTTCTATTTGGATCCCCAGCTAATTGAATGGTGCCCACCCACCTTGAGGTGCACCTTCCCAGTAGGTCCACTGACTTACACACCAGTTTCCTCCAGCATCACCCTCATAAACACTTGCAGAATTAATACTTTGCCAGTTCTCCAGGCTTTCCTTCAGCCAGTCAAGTTAACAAATCAACCAGCGTGCTTATATTGTCAGTTTTGTGTCTTCAGAAGAAAAATGATCGTTAAGAGGAAGTTTTACAAAATAAAAAAGAGATATGCAGGGACAAATATCAATTGATAAGGTTGCCTCTGCTAATAATGGAATTTTTTTGTTGTTGGAGGAAGCACAAACTTAAGTGATACTTTTTTTTTTTTTTAGTGGATCTACGTGTCCAATATTTTTATGGACATATGAAGTTGGTGCTGTGAAGAATGTATATGTATATACCATCAACAAAGTTGAGAATATAATAAGGCATTTCCTCCGTGTCTCTTTCTATAGTAACTTCTAAATATTTTCTTCATTATGAAATGCTGTATCAAACTTGTTAAAAGGAAATAGAGATCTGATGAACACAGAAGTTTAAAAAAAAAAAAAACAGATCTATACACTTTACATGATGTGTATTTGTCCTTTCCTGACTTTACATGGAGAGATCCAACATACATACTTACTATACGGGTTAGTCACCCAGTCTGTTCAATAAGTAAATTTATATTAAATACCTGATGTATGTCAGATATTATATGAGGCACGGAATGAGGTTAATTCCATTATCTAACACATTTCCTAGTTTTATTCTACTGTCTCTTCTTCCATCTTCTCTCTTTTTTTTTCTTTTTGGGGGGTGGGGAGTGGGTTCAAGGGATTGAGTTTAGGGACACTTGACCACTGAGACACATTCCCAGCCCTATTTTGTATTTTATTTAATGACAGGGTCTCACTGAGTCACTTAGCACCTCACTTTTGCTGAGCCTGACTTTAAACTCGCCATCCTCCTGCCTCAGTCTCCCAAGCTGCTGGGATTATAAGCATGCATCACCGCCCCTGGCTCTTTTTATTCTCACTTATTTTATTTTAGTCTTTCCTTTGTTTTCCCTTTCTTTCCTCAGTACGTTCTCTCTGCTCTTTTCCATTATTTTGCCTTAGCTTCAACAATTTAAGATTCGCAAAAAAATATATAGAATCCTTATTGGGGTCAGAAGAACTTGTAGAGGGAGAAAAATTTATATGTCATGATTGCAAATTGCATTAGGAAAGAAAAATCTGTATACTTTATGTCTTTATTTTATTTTATTTTACTTTATTTTTTGGGGTACCAGGGATTGAACTCAGGGACAGTTGAGCATTGAGTCACATCCCTAACCCTATTTTGTATTTCATTAGAGACAGGGTTTGAGTTGATTAGCGCCTGGCTAAATTGCTGAGGCTGGCTTTGAACTTGTGATCCTCCTGCCTCCTCCTTCCGAGCTGCTGAGATTACAGACTTTTGCTACCACACCCGGCTCTACTTTATGTCTTTCTGTGCACAGTCTATATATCTACGATAAATGAGATAGTTTTCCTATTTTCTTTTTATATTTCTTTCTGGAAATTATGGAGCAAGCTATAGTTCTTTGTGTTGGGACAGCAGTATATTTAAATATACTATGTTTAAACCATCTTTCAATTTTTACAAATAAATTTTGCATTCTAGCTAATGTCTAAATAATTTTAAAAATTAACCTCTTATATTGTCTTCATTTTATAGTTAAACAGATTCACATCACTGGATCTAAGAGTAGGTGAATAAAGATACTTGCAGTAGGTGAATAAAGATACTGTTTAGAATTTGGACGTGCTGGGTTTTTGCTGCATTATGACTTTTAGGCTTTCTTTTTCAGCTTTCATATTATCTTCATGCCACACTCAGGCCTGTGAAGGAGAAGGCAAGGCAAGCCTTTTTCCTTGGCATTAAAACCTTTGCCAGCAGTTTGTTGGTCTCTTTGCATTCCTTCATATCCTGTGAACTGGACTCTCATAGATGACTTAGTTATATGGCTTCCATCCAACATGAATGAAGAACAGTAGAGCTTGAATAACTGGAGTGGCTCTCAACCTGGGCTGAACATTTGCATTGCCTTGAGAGCTTTTAAAAAAACAATAATGCCTGGGCTTTACCCCAGATCCCTTAAATCAGAATCTCTGTGATGAAGAGACAGTCATGCTCTCCTAGAGCTCTCCTAGAGCAATACTAACTGAGATTCAGTTTAGAGACTGACTTTCAGTAAAACCTCTTGCGACTTTGTTTCCTAGGGGAAGAAGATGGCTCTCTGTACTAATAACATATCGGATTTTACAGTAAAGGAAATGGTGGCAGGATCAGATGATTACACCAACTTGGTAGGGGCTTTTGTGTGCCAGTCAACAATTATCCCTTCTGAAAGTAAGGGTTTCCGAGCAGCCTTGTCATCCCAGTCCATCATTCTGGCAGACACATTTTTAGGTAAGTTCCCCATGGTTAATATATGCATGCATACATTTATTCTAAAATTATGGTAATGGTAACTTGTTATGGCACTGGTGTTTACCACAGAAGATTAAGACAAACAGGTAACTCTAAATCATTATTTTGTAAAATGGTTTAAAAGCTTCTGTGTGTGGGATCTACTGATCAACCTCCCAGAGTACAAGATTCTGAATTTACATATTAACTCATATGATAAATCATGTTCTATGCCTTTCATCAGATTCTCTAAGAGTTTAAAAAGCAAAATAATTTTTAAAATGAAAGTAAACAAAACAAAAAACCAAAGCAAGAACAGTAGACAAACATAATCTAAATCTAAATTATAGTATGTGCCACTAATATACATAATCTTTTCTGAGATCCAAAGTAAACTGGTAGCAAATGTGAGGTGCTGAGTTTCTCCCCATGTGCTCCAGGTATCTGGGTCCTGAAAGCTATAGGGACGTTTTTAGAAGAAACCAGATTTGTAAGTAGTGATTCTTAGGAATCAAGTTCATTGACCTTGATTGAACCTCTGGGGTGAGGGTTTGGAATCCAGCAAGTGCCATGAGTGGTTGTGATGTGCAGCGATATTTGAGAATCCTTGCTCTCTTCTTCATAGGCATGCAGCTTCAGATTCCAGGACAAGGCCCATCACTTGGCTTGCACTCATCACCAGAACTCTGTTAGAAGCAAAGATGCTGTTAATGCTGGCATTTCAGTTCTATCATCATTTTTCTTGCCTCTTATTAAAAAGTCCGGCTTTTCTGCTTATTAGATCAAGAACATTTTAGAGTTATTTTCTGGAAGTTATTAGTGTTCACATATGTTATATAATATGTATGTATTACAAATATATTTTACACATGTATATATTGAAGTGTATATATTTTGAAATGGCATATATCTTTCTGTGCTATCCAGACTGGTCTTGAACTCCTGGGCTCAAGTGATCTTCCTGCCTCATTCTCTTGAGTAGCTGTGACTACAGATGTGCATTGCCGCAGCTGGCTGGGAACAGAAAATTTTACTTTGTCAAATATGTGTATATTGAACCATGATCAAGAAGCTATATTTGCAAAATAGCCTAGCATATTGACAAAACTCACCAGAGGATAACAATTTTAAAAGTAGATTTTTGAACTAATCGAACTGGAAAGAACTTTAGAGAGTATCTAGGTTACTTCATGCATTCAACAGATCCAAAAATAAGACCTAGGGAGGTTAAGTAACTTAAGTTAAATTGCAAGGCCAGGGAGTAGAATTTTTTCTCTTTTGGAGTGTTTGGGAAGTTCCTTATTTTTACCAGGAATGCATTAATTTAATGCAGTATTTCTGGCGAAATGACAGTTATCAAAGTAAAGCTATTTGCTATTCAGATGTACAGAAATTAAATAAAACTAGTTTTCCCATATTGCTTAATAGTTTCTTTTTTAATGTCATCTAGGCGTAACAGTTGAAACCACATTGCAAAACATTAATATAAAAGAAGACATGTTCCCAGTTTCACCAAGCCAAATACCAGATGTGCATTTCTTTTATAAGTAAGTGAAGATACTGCTTTCCTTGACTATTCTTTATCAAAAGGAACGCATATATATCTCTATATATGGATTTTTATTTCCCATTCTCTATTGTTAAGTTCCTGGGAAGATATATAATATCACCTCTGGGTAGCTTGAATTGAACAGATAATAAAAAAAAAAATTGATCATTAAATGTCTTAGTAAAAAGTAGGAAACTTGGAATATTTAAAAAGCCTTATGTGATTTCTCTCAAATACACACACACACACACACACATAAATGTATATATTATATATTTACATACACACATATGCACTTTTAAATTAGGCAATAAGGACACTCTAGTTCATTGTCTAGGTAGTAATTCTAATTCACACATCAAAACATCAGCCTAAGTAGATCTGAACCCTGTTCCCTTTAAGAATATTTTGATTATAATTTGATTAAAATTCTATAGCTTTACCAAACACCTTGATTATAGCTTTGTCACTTTGCCTGGGAAAGTTGTCAACTTGGCATAGTCAAAATAAGAGACCTGAATTTGTATTCTAAATTAGCAAACTTTAATACATTTTTCTTCTTTATAGAGCATGAGAATGATTATACACATGATCTGTGTCACCTCTGTTTTTTAAAATACTATTTGCCTCATAATAGGTCTTCCACAACTACAACATCCTGTATTAATGGCCGATCAACTGCTGTGAAAATGAGGTGTAATCCTACTAAACCTGGAGCGGGCATGATTTCAGTCCCCAGGTATTCTTATTTATATGTGATTGTTCAACATTTGTATTTTATAATACATATAATAGATATATACATACTTATTTTTAGAGGAAAAATCTAGAATCTTATTTTAAAACATTATTTATGGGAATAAAGCAGAAAGAGAACAAAGGTATCTGTAGGTTTTTGTTGAGGGTTATACTAAGCATGGGTGAAGAAGAAAGAATAGGTACCTGGTCGATATCAATATTTCCCCGTATCCTTATTCCATTTGCCTTGAATATCTAATTCTTTGAAAGTTATTTAGGTACAATTAATTACACTGTGTCCTTGTATTTATTCTTAGTGTTTCATCTTAATTTCCTTGAGAGCTGGATTAGGAACTTCCCTAGATTAGTACAAGATTAACACCAACTTGTTGGGTGATCTTGATTAAGTAATCTAACCTCCGAGTTATAGTTTCTTTCTCTGAAAGGGGATGGGACCAGGTTGGAGAGTTTGTAGGATTCATTTCCAGCTCCTCAGACTTCTGTTTCATGATAGGGGAATCACTAGTGAGTCTGGCCTAGATAAAATACAGTTCATTTCCCTGACTGACTGGCATTGAGGAAGCAGCGCTCCACAGTCTAGATATGATTATACAGTTCACTTTGTGTGGGCACAGTAGGGGAGCATAAGCAATTTCCTGGGTTTAGAAAACTATCAACTTAAGTAAAGCTTTCATGATATGAGGGACATTCAAATGTCTCTTGATTTTTATTTTTCACATTTATTGTTCAGTGTTTAGATTATTTTTCACATGTATTGTTCAGTATATAGATTATTTCTATTCTTATTAGTATTAAGGTATCTTTGGATCATAGTTCGACTTGAAGATTTTTCTCCATTAAACTGCAAAGTCATGTATTTTGAAAAAGAAAATGATTGATATTTGTTTTTTATAATTTCATAATAACCCCTGAGAAATTTTAAGCTATTTTGTTTATGTCATATCAGGATTGGAAATCAGTGGTCTAAGCGTTGCTTCATTTTGTGTATCCTAAAAATAATTATAGTGGTAACACATTGTTTTTGGTTTCTTTTGGGGTATAAAGGCATACCAGCATTCACATCTCACCAAACTGCATCTCTCTGGTTTTCACAGACCTACAAATTAATTATTATTTTCACCTATTCAAGATGAGAAAAGAACGTGATGAAAGGAGTATAAAAGGTAATAGATGGCAGAGAAAGGAGCAGGGAGAGACGGATGCTCTGTAGACTCAGAAGATCCTTCTGCAGCCTCTAAGCCAGAGTCCAGGCAGCAAACCACACTGTCTTTATGAAAAGATGTGTTCAGAGGGTACAGTGATAAAAGCTCAAGTCTTTCATCATTCTCTGATAGTCTGCCAGAGAGCCTGGAGTTCAGGTGCTCCTTCTATTTACTGTAGCACATCTGAGGTCCCTTTTGGACCTTGCAACTAACCTCTTGAGGTCTAGCCTCTGGGAGCCTAATTGGGATGGCTTCTGATGCCTCTGCTATGTCTTTGATTCAAACAAATCATGCTCCTAAAGGATAGTTCTCACCTTAAGAGAAATTATTACTCTGACTCTGCTAAGGTACGTCTTGATGTTTTAATGTAATAACAAAAATAGTCTCAAAGGGTTAAATGATGGCTTCTAGAAAGTGAACTTTTCCTTGAGAGGAGAAAACCAGTTAAGTTTCGTTTCTCACCTCTGGCAATCTTTGCCACTTAGGGAACTTAACTGTCTTTGCCAGGGTTTTTCAATATCATCTGCAACAGAATACCTTAGGGTCTCTATTTTTAAAACTGATTTCTAGAACTTACAGAATGTCTGGAGGTTAACACAGGAATATTTTTAAAAACGCAAGGTGATTATGTTGCATATTAAAATTTGAGAATAATTTATCTTAACCTACATTTTTAGATATGGCTTTTTTTTTCCCCCAGAGACAGATTTTTGCTTCTTGGTTTTGTGAAAAACTGATTTAAAATGCCATGGTCTTCAGAGTAGAGTCTTCACTGTATCTTGAGAGCTCTTTGTCTGAAGTTGTGATGCATCCTAATGTGTACAGACCATTCCTCTAGGGTAGTGCTTAAACCCCACAGTCTAAATGTGCTGACCTCTAGTTTTCCCTTGAATCTATTTCCCATCAGGGCACAAGGGGGAGCTCAGGGACAGAACATGAGAAACAGCAGCTTATCCTGAAATAATTGGATTTCTTTCTTTCTTCTTCTTCTTTTTTTTTTTTTTTTTTTTTTTTTAGCTTCAGGGCTGAATAAAGATTTCCTACAAACAGGTTTCTCAGGCTGCTTTTTAAGAGGTCTTATTTTGCACTTTTTTTTTTTAAGCTTTAAGATCTCCAGGGTAGATTGAGAGATGCTAACTAGACCCCAGTCCTTGAGAAGCCTACTGTACTGACTAAGAAGTCTCAGAGGGAGACCTTGGTAGCTTGAAAATGATTCCATCCCCAGGAATTCTCCTTCTTGGCCAAGAATACTGGCAAATCAGGCCAAAGGATATTAACAGTAGTAATGTTGGTTGAGATTTTGAATCTCAGTGGCCTAGGAAACTGTTGAAAGACCCTCAGCCCTTGAAAAGTGAAAATGTCTTAATGTGGGGTGGAGAGAAAGGGAAATGTGTGTTTACTCTGGGTGAGAAAAAGGGAATGTGTGTTTTTTCTGTGTGACACGTGAACTTCACAGGAGCAGCACGTCATCTGGGCTGCCTACTCTTGTGCAATTGAAAACACCAACCTGTCTGTTTTGTCTGGCAAATGTATTTGGTTTCTAATTCCACAAAGTTTGTGGAGGGTGTGAGACATTTTAGATGAAAATTTAGCAGCCTGGAGTCTGCCTTGTACAGTCTGACAGCTGGAATGGACTTTTGAGTTTTTGTAGTGAAGTTTGCCCCTTAAGTAGAGAATATACTACCAACCCAATAGACTGTAAAGATCCCTAGATAAACCTCCAAACTTCCTAAATAGATGTCTCTCCAGGCTTTCTAAACCTAAGTTATAATCTGAGGTGCACAGAGAAATCAAAGCCTCCTTTTTCATTAGGAGTAATGCAGACTTAAGTGTGTGTCCAAAGGACTCTAAAAATCATGAGTCCTGGGGATGTGGTTCAGTATAGAGTGCTTACCTGGCATGCAAGTGGCCCTGGGTTTAATCCCCTGTACTACAAACAGACAAACTAACAAACAAAACATCCTATTCACAAAATCATGAGAAATTATTGGAAGGTGAAAATGTTATATTGTTGCAGGAAACACACTGGTTGAAAAGCAGCAAGCAGTCCCCGGAGGGGAACTCCAAACTATTTTATCGTGGAGGGCCCAGAGGAAAACAAAACTCCAAATTCTGAGCCCTGATCCACAGTTTCTCACAACATTGATAGGTTATTTGGCATCATTTAGACCCATCCTATCACTGGGGCTTTTTTCCTCTTTAAAAAAAAATTTCCTACTCTATGGGGCGAAAGGCCTTGTACAGGGTCTTTAACATAAAGCATGCTCACAGAAACAGATAAGAAGAAAGGGGTCTTTTCACAGGCATCTGTTACATTTCAAGAAGGAGTAGTCAGACTCCTAGGGCATTTATTTACAATCCAAAAGGTAGGGTCCCATGTTTAATTAGGCTTCCTGGAGAAAGGCTGAAAGAGGGGAGGAGAACTGACCCTTTCTCCAGGCATTGGTTTCTTACCATAATGTTTTCATAATTTCATTTCATAACCAGGTTTGGTTTTGCCATCACAATATGAAGTCCTTCTTAGAAAGCAGGCTGTGGGAACCATTTTTACTTTCATAATAGATCTGCCATAGTGTCAATGAGATCCTTGAGTCAAACCCATTTCACTTCACAGAGCAGGAAACAAGGCCCCAGGTTGTGTGGCTAAGAAGTGGCATAGTCACGATGCAGTGATCTCCCGACTGCCTCTCTGGTTCTTGTCACTCCATGTTCTTTCATCTTGCCATTTCCCTTCCATTTCCTCATAGGCAGAGATTTGCATAGAATACCACTAAGCAAAGAGGCATGTGGCACATTTATCCCAGAGGGAACTAAATTGATGTACGAGATATTGGTACCTTCTTATATATAATAAGGTTGTTAAAGCATCATACTGATCTCTTTCTTTCCCTTCATCCCTCCCAATTTATGACTTTGTTTACATGCTTGAGTAGCTTAAAAATTAGTCTAAAATTGTTTTTCAAAATCTCTCTCAAATCCCAAATCCATCTTAATTTTCATTGTGATCTCTGGGGCTATTGTACCTCATGAAAGGACTGCTTCACAGTTCTGTTCAGGGGTGGGGCACTGCAGAGGTGTGCTCCACAGGCTCTAACTTATAGTCATTTTAGCAAAATCACCAGAATTATTGGATGCTAATGTAGTATTTTGTTTGGTCTTTGGTAAAGGATTGTTAAAGCCAGAAAGTCTATCCATTTTAAGTTAAGAGCCCAAGAAAGATGTTTAAGTGAGTTCCTTATTTTCTTGTTTCCTTTGAACCTTTATGGACAAATAATACATGTCTAAGTCTGTATAGGGTAAATTAAAAAGGCAATAGATCTCAAATTATTAAAGCCAAATATGTTATTAGAATATTAAAATGTATGAAGCATATAATGGCATTAGGAGCATATGTGATAACTGAAAGCCATTATGATCAAGAATTGGAGAAGTCAATACTTGCTGAAATTGTATAGTTCAAACACTAACAAGTAATCTTCAGACACAACATGATGACATTACAAGACAAAGTTTTAGAATCATTTTGAAATATGGATAATAAAAATTAATTTTTTTCCACTAGAGAAGAAAAAGAAAATGTGGATAAAAGAAAACCGGGCAGTCAGTTAAGTTTGTCTAGATCTTCATCAGATGCTGACTTTAGATAATTAATCCAGGATAGTCTCTTTAGAAAGGAAAATTTTTGTTTCAGGAGATTGGTATAATTCAATATCCCTATATCAAAGAGCTTCCAGTAAAAAAAAAAAAAAAAAAGCAAAAACACTATGTTCTTACTCAGTCTGCTAGGGTCTGAATGTGTATATCCTCCTCAGTTCACACACTGCAATAGCATCATCTAATGTCAAACCCAAGCTGATATTAAAAGTAGTGGTTTGAGAGATAATAGGTCATGCCATGATATGAATGTGATTAGTACTCTTATAACAGAGACCCCAGGGAACTAACTAGCACCTCTGCTTTGTGAGGTCACAAGATAGCACCATCTATGAAACAGAGAGCAAGCCCTCACTAGATACCAAATCTGCTTGCTCCTTGATCTTGGTTGGACTTCCCAGCCATTAGAACCACAAAAAAATAAATTTCTGATGTATTTATGTGTTCAGTTTAGTGTATTTTAGTATAGCAGCCTGAGTAGACTAAAATAGTCATGAGTGACTTACACTTTTCCAGCCTTAGCTAAACAAATTTGAAGTAAGATATGATGGTGTTTTATGGATTCCACACAAGGGGGCCTTCTGTCAATAACAAGACATCCTTAGTAGAGAAAAACTAAGTTTTGTGAGATGCCAAAACTGAGAGGAGTTACCAGCTGCAAGTTAGAGACAGCATCCCCTATGCTTTGGGGGATGCCAACAAACCCACAAAAACTCCCTGTGAAAGATGCTCAGCAACGGTAGTGCCCTGACACCAGATGACAAATGTTCTAGGAGCACAGGACTGTCAGCTTTCCACTGTCTCCCAAGAGTAATTTTCAGATCATCAGAAAAATATTGGCAAGGTAACTACATTTTTTAAAACTCTGGGTTCTGAGTGGAATTTTGGCAAAACAAATTTACATTCACTTATAAACCATCAAACAATTAATAATAGAGTATTATTTAGGTCATAAAAAGATTCTTCTCCCTGAATTCATAACCAAATCTATTCTGCTTTAAGAAAGATGATTTATTTAAAAGATGAAACCAATTGTCCATTTCTCCCTCTAGTTATTCCCCCAAGAAATGTGTCCCACTTTAGAATCCAAATTCTACCTTCGTAAACAAAGATTCACCTGAATTCCTATACATTGCCAGTGCCACCCCAATTCACGAGGCAATAACAAGGTTAAGTAAGAAAACTGGGAAATCTATTCTTGGCTGACCTGGTCATTCTTTGAATCAGTCTTTTCTCTCCCCAGAATTCATAGCACATGTGGTCATCCTGCAGAACCCTGGCCTCACATGCCCCAGCCACCCATGACCATGTACTGTCTCTTTAGACATTTCTTTCCTGGTTTCTGTGCTGCTTGAGTAGCCCAAAGATTATCAAAGAAGCATAATTCATGACAACTCTGCATTCCTACTTTTAAAAGTTAGGGGAAGTCAGGGAGATGATGGTGGCATAGGTAATAAAGGGAAAACTGAGTTTCAAATGTTTGGCAATAATGCATTTATCTATTTTGCTACTTGCTTTTTCATTCTCTTGGTAGAAAAAAGTATTTTTTTTTTGTTTTTCTCTTGTACTTTCTTCCGTTTTCATTCTATAAATAAGACTGTTGAAATTATTATTGCTTCATATATCCTTGTCATTTCTCAGGGAAGGCTTGATTTAAACTATGCATTTTAGGTTTGTAACAAAGGATCAAATTTGGATGTTTCACATTTTAAATGATTTATTGGGTTAAAAGCACTAAGTAATTGATTCTGAACTAAACTCCTTTTAGCCTAAGAGTGTCTTTTAAAAAGTGAAGTCTATCAAGGATAGGCATTGTAGCGTTTTGACATTTAATGACAGTCTTATAAATTACATCAGTGTCTTGATTTTTTTTTTTTTTTAGTTTCTGTAGCAAGTATAAGTTTTTCAGAAAGTAATGTGCCTTGGTAATAGTCTTGAATTTTCCCAGTGCTTTAAATTTTTTCTTTCATTTTATTAGAACTATGTTATAGCCTGGCATGGTGGTGCACACCTGTAATCCCAGCTGTTTGGGAGGCTGAGGCAGGAGAATCACAAGTTCATCCAGTCTCAACAACTTAGCAAAGCCCTAAGCAACTTAGAGAGACCCTGTTTCAAAATATAAATATAAAATAAAAAGGGCTGGGGATGTGGTTCAGTGGTTGAGTGCCTCTGGGTTCTATCCCTGGTACAAACAAAACAAAACAAAACAAGAAAAACAGCAACATCAAAAACCTATGCTGTAAAGTCAGCATAGCACATATTTGATTTTAACAAATTACAAAAGTAAGACAGAGAAAAGGAGGAGTTGAATCATTTGTGGGAAAATATGCTATCATTTTACAGTCCAGTTAGAATTGTAAACAGTCTTTTTTCCAGAGGTTTTGCAACTTGATTATTTTTTTCTTTTTGCTCTCATCTAAATTCTTTTTTTCTCAAACTTAAATAGACTTACCCTTCTGTTTTCTTAAGCAAAATAATTTATTTTCTTTTCCCTTAAAACTTCTCTGTGTTGGGAAGATAAAGTAGAAAAAAATATGTGAGGAGATATTTGAGTTGAAGGCCTATTGGTACTTTTTGCTACATTAACAGAAAGTATATTACTTTTAAAGTTGTAAATAATTGTTATGAAATTAATAATTTTGCTCTTGAAGAATTTTTTTCTAACTGGCTATATAGTTTTAAAAAGAACAGTTTTGAGTCTTTTACTACTGTTAAAAAAAGTGGAAAGTAGTGATAATATTTTATGTAGCATGGTTTTCATCTTTCATTTTTACTTCTATTTTTTAAAACTCTCTTTGGTTCTCAGAATATACTAATTACTCCCTTTTTACAAATAGATAAATTAAGGCAGATAAGATCTAAGCCATTTTTCTAAAGAGTCACCGTTTGCCATTGTTCTTATGTTGGCAAAACCCTGGGCCTCTGTTATAACATGCTATAGAAAATGTTGCCTTTAGTTACCTCCTACCTGTGTCTACTCAGTCTAAAGCACACAGACATTTGGAAAAATAGCATGTGAAAATATGAAGTTTCAGACACATTGATTCTTTAAAAAATTTAATTTTTTTTTTTTTTTTTTTTTGGTACAAGAAACTGAACCCAGAGGTGCTTAACCACTAAGACACATCCTCAGTCCTTTTAATTTTTTTATTTCATTGTCTCACTGAGTTGCTTAGAGCCTCTCTAAGTTGTTGAGGCTGACATTGAACTTGGGATCCTACTGCCTCAGTTCTCCCGAGTCACTGGGATTACAAATATAAGCCCAGATAGATTTGGTTTTTTTACTATTCACAATTCCAGGGTGTCTTAGAATATTTTTAATTAAATAGCAGTATATAGTTTTACTTTGCTGATAGACAAGAATAACTTTGGATTGTGTATCTTTTTTTTTTTTTTTTTGAACCCGGAGACACTTAACCACTGAGCAACATCCCCAGCCCTTTTTACATGATATTTAGAGACACGGTCTTGCTATGTTGCTTAAATCCTATCTAAATTGCTGAGGCTGGCTTTGAACTTGCTATCCTCCTGCCTTATCCTCCTAAGCCACTGGGATTACAGGTATGCACCAATGTGCCTGGCTTTGGATTATGTATCTTTTTAATGGTTAAAAAGACATTTGCAATTAAAACTCAAAAAAGATGTTTTATGTAACATTCTCATTTTTTATATCCATCTTTTTTTGTTGTCATTTGGCTTTTTAGGAGACCCATACTCAACACCAGTCAAGGCCTAAAGGTTCAGGGAAGGCCTGCATTTATAAGACTTGACTTAAGAGAGCTGGAAGCATGGTAGACAAACTAGTAGTATTCTCTTAGTTTTAATGAATTCATGAACAAAATATCTATTCTTTCTAGAACCTTTCCAAATAGCTTCTATCAGTAATGATTCTATACACATACAGGAGGTTGATTTTAAACCTTTCTGTTTATCTTCCTAAAATCAAAGAGGCAGATTGATATAATGGACCTGCCCACCAGAGTGCAGTATTTCAAAAAGTCTCCATTCAGGCCATCCTAGGGGGTTGGCTCAGTGCCATCCTGCCCCTGTGTCTAAGCCCAAGCCATCATCTCCAGTGGTGAAGGTAACCCTCAGGTCAAGGAAGTCAGGGACTGCAAAATCATTTGCCTCGCTGAGCTGCATGTTGACCTGATGGTTGGTTAGTTTGTTCACTGTAGACATTTCTGTGATCATATTTTCACCTACTCTCTAAAAGACCATGGTCCCGAGTACCATTCTTTTTCTTAAAGCACCTCCCTTAAGCAGGTTACCTTCAATAGAAACTGCAACCTCCTTAACACCTGAGGCTTTTTACCACCTAGTTCCTGACTACGTGTCCAGCACATGCTCACCACCTTGCTCTGGAAGCTCCAGCAACAATGATCCAGATGTAATTTCCTACCAGTTCATCATATCATTCCATTCCCTTGGCAGGAATTCGTTTGCTTTCTCCCCTTCTCATCAGGTTGTCTCCTACTGAATATTCTAGACTTAGCTTAGACATCACTTCTACCAAGAACCTTACCAGAGCTCTTTCTGTCATTATCTGTGTCATTCTGTAAAATTTTTTGAAAAATGGATTTTTAGAGAGAGAGAATTCACATACCATACAGTATACCCATTGAAAGCATATAACTCAGGGGTTTTTATGGTTTTTTTTCACAGTGTGGTGTAATGTAGAGGCATCACCACAATGTTAGAACATTTTCATTACCTCAGAATGAAACTCTTAACCTTTTTTGATCTCACCTTCCTGTACCTTAGTCCTCTTCCAAGTCCCATCTGTCTACTTTCCATCTTTTAAAGATCCCCCTATTCTGGTCTTTCATATGAATAGCATTATATAACACATGGAATTTTGTGACTTTTTTTTTTTCACTGAGCACAATATTTTCAACGTCTGTCAAGTTGTAGCATGTGTCAGTACTGAGCTTCTCTTTATACCTAAATGATACTCCATAGTGCTGACATTACATTTTTTTAATCCATGCGTCTGATGATGAATATTTGGGTATTTCCCACCTTTTGGTCATAATGAGCAATGCTACTCTGAATAGTCATGTAAAGTGTTTGTATGGACATATGCTTTAATTTCTCTTGGGTAGATACTTAGGAGTAGACTTGCTGGATCATATGACCACTCTGTGTTTAATTGTTTGAGTCATTTCCAGACGTTTCCTGACAATTTTGTCATTTGATATTCCCATCAGCAGTGTATAAAGGTTCGAGTTTCTCCACATTCTCATGACAGTTACTATAGTCTTTTTTATTTTAGCCATCCTAGTAGGTGCCAAGAGTTATCTCTTTGTGGTTTTCACCTCCTTTAGTTTTTTTTCCCCATATGTGTTTCCTTAGCATTCATATTGTGCTCCCTAGTATGCAGTAGGCACTCAAATGTTGATTGAAATGGATGGAATGCATTTTTGATTTTTTTATTTCAGCAAATGCCCAGCAGGCACCTGTGATGGATGTGCATTCTATTTCTTATGGGAGAGTGCTGAAGCTTGCCCTCTGTGCACCGAGCATGACTTCCATGAGATTGAGGGAGCCTGCAAACGAGGATTTCAGGTAAGGACCAAACCAATCTATAGATATCATTGACAAATGACAACTTATTGCTGAGTTCTCCATTATGCCAATGAAAGGAATGGATTTCTTTGGATGTTCCAGCTTCATGATTAAAAAAAACAGTTATTGAAAAATATTACAGTATCTTTTAATTTTTAATCATCTTACTATTTCAGTTCTGTCCTTTATTACTTTTCACTTTATGTTGACCACTTTATGCACTTCCCCAGTTTTACAACTTTATCAAATGCAGATGAAAATAAAGTTAAATTTATGCAATCTAAGTCCTGCCTATATAGCTGATATGAACAAAAAGAGCTTTACAGCTTGTGATAAGAGTGCTCTTATCAAATTGGATCTCAAAAATCTATCCCAGGTTCTAAGTGTGTATTAAGCGTTGCAGCTAAAGTCATGCAGAGTAAAGATTTGAGTGATACCATGTTAGCTCTGAGAGAAATATTTTTAGATTTATCATCAAATTTATCTTAATCCTGTTCAAAGTATATCCCTACATGTTGGAAGAATAAATCTTTTGGCTGCAGTGTCAGCTATTTTTGTTTTCCAATGCTATGTGATTGGATAAAGGGACAAAGTTTCTAATTAATAGTTACAGAATGACTAAAACATTTTGTCAATTGCTCGAGTTTTTTTTTTTCTTTGTATTTAATGAGTTGATTAAGATGTTAAGCACTGGTTTTACAAGTGTCTTTAATTTTGAAGCTTTAAGATGTGTAAGTCTGCCACTAGACATTAGAGCTTGCCATTTTCATTGAACGTTATACATTTTATAAAACCATATAAACTCTGGCACAATCTTTTTTTCTTGGTAGAATGCACTTCAAATGTAGTCGGTGTTTGCTCCCTAGAGTTTACAGTTTTCTCTGTATTGTCTTGATTTACATTTAGAGATGCAGCAGCAAAATTTGAATATACTCCTGCATTTCACTTCATCATTCTTATAAAAATGTAACCTATTTAAAAATAATTTACTTGGTCTATGCTTAATGAAAATATCACAGGTATCATCTATTTAAAAAAAACCCTCAATCACTAATATTCTAAAACACAGGCAGAAAGTTCTTATTCAAACCTTTGTTGAAACTTTTCCTCAAAGTAAAAAAGATTCTTCTGCATATCACTTCATGGCTTACTGCAAAAATATTCTGATCCACATAAGACATAAAAGTAAAAATTATGGTGTTATTCTTATGTCAAAGTGTGGATAAAGTAATCATCATGTGCCATACAATTTAAGGAGGCACAGTAATGTCCTATGTCATTTAATGTCATTGAATATAATCATAGAAATTGCTACTGGTAAGTGGTACATGTTGAACTATGTAAGCAACCATGCCCTGCACTCTGATTTTAATTTTTGATATGCCTTATTTGGTCTACTTATTTCAAAAGTTCCTGTTTGAGATCTAGTATATTGCTTTTATTATTCAGTGACTAGGTGCAACTTGCTATATGGGAAACATTGTTCTAAAGGAATTAAGTCACCTACTTTGGGAGGTCAAGAGTACCAGGTGTGGGAAGGGGTGACCCAGAGTAATGCCCTACTTATTTTGACACACAGCAGAAGGGTGTAGTCTGTGTGCCTATTGTCATACCATCTACCAAGTCTGCCAGCCATGGTGCAAATACATGCCCTGGGCCTGGGGTCTCTTCTGTTTAAGGGAGAGACTTGTTGGACTTATGGGCCTAAGTGGTGGGAGAGTAAAATCCCTTCTAATTAATTATATTAAACAACTAAAGTTTTCATTTAAAAGCAAAATTAAGATGTCAGTGTCATTGAAATTTGAGGAAAATAGCCTAAAGATGTGTCTAGATGAATTCATTTTCAACATGTAGTACACCCTTCTGATGTGACAATTCATGTCTTTATTTAGATTTTACATTTGCTTTTGTTATTTTATTCACTTTCTTCTTTATCTCTTCCTTCTCTGGAGCTAAGTTTAATATGAATGAAGGATTAATAAATTCTTCTACATGAGAATTGACCCAATAACCCATTTAGCTTTCAAAACTGAATCTGAATCTTATTTCTTCTCTCATCTCTGTTTCAACTTACTTATTTTAAAAGGAAACCTTATATGTCTGGAATGAACCTAAATGGTGCATTAAAGGAATTTCTTTGCCTGAGAAAAAGCTGTCTACCTGTGAAACAGTTGACTTTTGGCTAAAAGTAGGAGCAGGCGTGGGAGCTTTCACAGCCGTTTTGCTGGTGGCTCTAACATGCTACTTCTGGAAGAAGAATCAAAAGTAAGTATCCTCATTGCATGATCATGTAAGAACTCTAGGGTCTGTTTGTGTTGTGAAATTTTTAGAACTAATCATTAAATCTGTACATTGTCTCAGAGATACGTTTCTTCTAGTGAAGTGGTTATTTCTACTCTGACAGTAGAAATATCATAGAACATTAAACTTCACTGAATTAGAGTCTCTTATTAAAAAGAAATAGAAAAATGGAGGCTTCAGATTATCCAGGTGACTGTAACAGAGCTGAGATTTGAAGGCAGAATTTTCCTTTGAGTCTGTTTTTTTTTTTTTGTTTTATGACATCATGCTGTCTTCTTGCTGCACTTTTAAAATTTCTTGTGGGTGGATATTTGCAAAGAAACTGACTAAGTATATAGGCAAATATCACATTTATTTACCCCACGTCTCCAAGAGTCTGGGATTGAATATTGATTCTAACCCCTGAATGCATATTGATCTGTTATACAACTTGAATCTTTTTCAATGATTTACATCTCAGTGGGCTATAGAAAAATCTGAATTCTAACATCTAGGGTCAACCTTAATATCTGAGATGCTAAGTTAAGCATAAAGGTGTGAATGATATAGGGAGACAGTAAGTATCAACTCATTTGCCTGTTTGATATTTTCATGCTTATGAACTAAACTTTGGAAAACGTGATAGTGAATTGTCATGAGCATATTAATAAATTAAGGAAATGTATTCAGACCTCAAGATTTTTCTTTGTTTTTCAAATGTTATTCATAACCAGACACTTCAGTCAATTTAAAGTAAGTGGTAGAATTAACTGTGTTGAACTGATTCTCTGACATTCTGTGAAGTATTTTTTATGTACATGGTTGATAAAAGAGAACACGTAAAGCCATACTTTAGGTGAGGGAAATTTGTTGATAGTACAAGAAGACAATTTAATGAGCTGCTATATAATCACATACAGTAAGTATTAATTTATTATTGATGTAAATGGCTACTTTATTTATTTATTTGCTTGTTTTATTTACTACCACTTAGACTGGAGTACAAATATTCCAAATTAGTAATGACAACTAACTCAAAAGAGTGTGAACTCCCGGCTGCAGACAGTTGTGCTATAATGGAAGGAGAAGATAATGAAGAGGAAGTTGTATATTCAAATAAACAGTCTCTACTGGGAAAACTCAAATCTTTGGCAACAAAGGTGAGAGTAGAATTTTAGACTGGAATTACTGAGCATTTATAAGTTGGGGCTGTATTAGCTTAATAGCATTCAAGCAAAGTTCTGTCATTCAGCATGTTTATCTCTCAGTGGATATGTATCCAACAGAAACACTCTTAGAAGTACATGATGTAAATACAAAAATATTCACTGCAGGACTGTTTTTACTAGTCAACAGAGTAGAATCAACTTTATGTACCATCAATAAGGAGTTAGATGAGAAATTTTTATATATCAAAGTAATGGAATACTTTATGGCTCTGTGGCTGTTAAAAATTGAGATGTTTATGTTTTCTGATAGTCAGATCCAGGATAAAGTAAAAACAACAAGTAGACTATCATATTTCTATTAAACATATATTTATGTTAGTATTCACATAATAAACATAATAACAGTAGCTGCTTTTTGAGAATAGGGAAATAATGAGAGTACATTGTCTTTGAAGTAATACCTTTTTGTAATATTTGAATTTTCACGAAGATAATGTGTTATCTTATAATTTTAAAAAACAAAATGTTAGGTTAATAAAAGATCTCATCTGTGTTCATTTCTGTGTTTATTTTATAACAAAGTTAATTTACATGGAGAAAACAGAAGTTATATAAGCTGTTGAGGTGTTTAGGATACCATCATATTTTTCTGATTTGAAATGACTATTGTATCTAAACATAATGTGAAACCTTAAATATTATGTGAAAACACATTTTATTGGCATTCTTCACCCTTGACTTAAGAGATGTAAATGGCCAATTTAACCACTCAAGATTAAAAATTAGAATGAACCAGAAGAAAGCAAATACATTTTGAATGATTTTTCAGGAGGACAGACAAAACACATAAGATTACATTTATAAGAGTATTTAGAGTAACTATCTTCTTTTTATTATTCTAATTTAGGCACACAAACATAGGGGATTATCTAACAATATAATAAATAAGCCATTTTCCCTTTCTACAAATGGTTATTTAATTTTAATTTTTTATATAGGAGTTTAGGGAAGGTACTATTGCTATGGAATAATAAATACATAGTGATTGTCAAGAACTGAAAATTTTACCATACTTGTAAACTAACAAGTGACTTTCATGAATACTTAAGAAGTCACAAGACTCCTGGGTAGAGACAAAAGACAGTTTAGTACTCACAGAGAGATATTAGACAGAGATATCAGTTTCCAAAGTGCCAGTTCCCACAAGGCTGTTTGCAGAGGAAATGATAATACTTGGTTCAATTACAGGAAAGAAACCCAAAGCTTTGGAAATCTGAATTTTCAGAAAGAGAAGTAAGTAAGTATGCCCATCCTTTGTCCCAGTAGGAGTTATTACCTTTATTGTACTTAGACAGGTATCGAGCCTGCCCTTTACTCTGAAAGGAGACAATATTTGTATCTTCTAAGACATTTTTTTAAATACAAAGAGTCTGAAAATACAGTATAAAACAAAAGGAAATCAGTGTCTTGCTCATAAGATGTGCAGAAATGCAAGAAACCATGGAGAATTATCTCCTAACAAAATACAAACCTCATTTCTCTACCATCTTGGCTTCTGATGAATTTTCGCTTTAGTATGGAAACTCCATGTAGTATTCTGATTAGCATGACTGATGGAGGCCAAATCTGGTCAATTTACTTCAAACAGCATTTAAATGAAGCTAATATCAATGGGACATCACGAAGCAAGAAGAAGCCAACTTGAATTATTAACCTTGTTCATACCCACAGGGTCCCAGACCTGATTAGCTGAACAAATGCCATAAACCTTTAGGGTCCAGGTTAGAAAGCTAGGTAGCTTTCTCCTTGAAAGAAGAGTTGACCTTTCTACTCTTGGGTTGACCTTTCTACTTAGCCTGAAACCTTTCCACTGTCACCAAGTAGTTTCTACCATAAGATTCAGATGGAAGGGGCTGGGGTTGTGACTCAGCGGTAGAGTGCTCACCTATAGTGTGTGAGGCCCTGGGTTTGATCCTCAACACCACATAAAAATAAATAAATAAAGGTGTTATGTCCATTTATAACTAAAAAAATATTTTAAAAAAAGATTCAGGTGGAAGAAAGATGGAAATTTCAAAAATAAGAGAACCCAGTATACTTCCCATGTTTGCCTACATGGGCCCTGTCAGGGGATTCAGTGAGCAGCTTACTCAAGTAAGTGGTAATTATCCTCTTGATCTGGAATCATAGGAATCCAACAAGACAATTCAAGTATATCAGTGCAGGTACAACAGGATATATTAATGACTGCACAGATTTTTGTTTCAGGTCATCAAGGAGGAGGTATAAGGTAATTATATTGTCTATAACAACATATGGAGAATGAGTTAATGTTGCCCTAAATGCCTTCAATGGATGAGGTGATATAATTGATTATTTTTGCCAAAGTTAGGGATGAATTTCATACCCCCTTTTTTAATTGAACAACTGCCCATTCAATGAGTGTAAGTAATATTATTCACTCATTTTAGAAAGATTTTTACAGTTATCTAGGGGTTACATGATTTATTGTGGGTGTTTCTCTAAAGATGAAAATTTGATATGACTATTTCTAAGTTACAAGCCACTATATTTTTAGGCTAAAATAAGGTAATGCCTGGTTTCAACATAAGAAGTACAATCCTGGAGGTGTGCATGCTGCCTCTGGAAGGAAAGTTGTATTTATAAATGCTGGGGACCCTAAGTGGAATTTAAATCAATCCAGCAGCATAGGTTGGCAGTGCCTGAAATATAAATTTGCTGAATAATAAACTTTAGGGTTTTCAGTTCATCACAAATAAATGTGTCTATTATCAATCAGGAGACTGCCTAAGGATAGTCAGTTTAACTTTTCCTGCTTGTCCATACTATAAATGGGTATCACATTTGTCTATCCCATGTGATGACTGAGTGAAGGCCTTGGGATTGGAGGTGTTGATTGATGTTATTCTGGAGCAGAAGCTGAGGCCATCTCCTGCTACATCTGATAGATTTATTAGTAAGCTAGCTTACAAATAATGGCAGTCCAATTGTGATTAGAGCATATGGTGGGTATGGCAGATCCAGAAATCAGTTAAATTAAAGGTCTTTGCAACAATTTGAGAGAGCCACATATGGGCATTTTTCTTTGCAGCACAGTGACAAGATGGCTCTGAAAAACAGATTATTGCTAGTGTCACTCCTTCCTCATCCCTTTCAATATCTAAGGCATCGCCTTCCAAGTGCCCCATTATCAGACTACATTGTTATCTCCATCCACTGCCACCGTCCCATTTCTGTTGTTACAGATTCACCTTATTTCTGCTCATCCTCCACTGACACCTAGATTTATCTTCCAGAACATTCAGGTGCAAGAAGGACAAAGACATTTAAAAAAAAAACTTTGGAGACCTAGTGTGTGTCACACTTTTATTCATGTGGGCCTTAATAGGGAGGCTGCTTAAGCAATATACTCTATAATTTGTCATTATCTTTTTGATCTAGAATCATAAAAATTCAACAAGACAAAATATAAGTGGTGGTTAATTATAATTCTATTCAAACCTTCTAGGCTCCCTTCGGACTGGGGCTACCTCTAGAGGTTGTACCCTAGAGGTAGCCCTAGTCAGGCAGTATAGGGATTTCTATTGAAATAAACTTTATACAGTTTTGTTTCAAGGGCAAAAATAATAAGGTTAGAGTTAACTGATTAGTGGTGAAGCACAACCAGTAGTCCAAAAAGTAGTCAAAGGTATGATATAATCAATTACCCAAGAAAAAACTGATCAAATTTTGGATTCTTAAGTCTGGTAAGCTGTGGTGCCCTCTATCAAAAAAAAAAAAAAATAGAGTCCTTTCGCTTTTTTGCCCAATATATGATGACAAATGCATTAGACCCATAAAAGAGTGAGATGACGACCTATACAGCATTTGTGGCAGTCTGTCTTGTGCAGACTTTCTCAGCAAATTGATTTTATTTGATCTTTTTGTAAGATAGATCCTTACTGTGATTAGCTCCGAGTAACATATATGATGTGATCAGAAGCAAAGATTTATTTCTGGTGTCCATGTCCGCAAAAAAGGTTGACTTGAATATGCCAGTCTGAAGTTTTCCAAGTGGCAGACAAAACAGGTCATTTTTAATAGCTCAAGAAATGGTAAATATATGAAGTTTATTAAGAGAAGTATTATCCAAATCTAAGAAAATGCCTTGGAGGTCTACCCCCCGAACAGAACAATCTTGTCAGTTTTTAGTTATGTATATACAAGGCTGAGATTAAACATCTGAAGCAGCTAGTGGACACCATTGGGTTTCAGCTCAACCACCTCTACAGTGAACAGGCCCAGACAGGTAGTAGCACTTTGATGAATCAAGTGTTCCACTGAGCCAGTGGATTTGTTTGGAGCACTAGAATAGGTGATAAAATTGCCACCAAAGGGTTTGCTGCCATATTTTCTTTTGAGGTGGATGTCACTGAGAACAGACCAGCTACACTTGAATATTTGTCATTTATCTTTGAAAAAATCTAAGCTTATTGGGCCCTTCCCATGTTGTTGTCCCACTGTAAATGGAACTTATTCCAAAATATAGTTATAAGGTTTGCATGGGAATAATATTCAGTTTTAAATAAAGTTCAGTAACAAACTAATAGTTGATCTTCAAAAGGACTGTATTTGTCATCTATGTCAAGGAGTGATGAGTTTAAAACCCCACAGGGGGATTCTGGGTTGAGATTGCCTCCCACTGTCAGAGTCTACAAATGGCAAAATCATTAATCACAGAGAATCGTATCACAAAGTTGTTAAAGTTGTAAGGTCACAAAGGTAAAGTGTGGCCCAGCTTTTAGGACAATTTATAACATATCCTGTTTGGGCCCAACTCAAAGGATGCTACTTTTTGGGTTAAATGATATAAAAGATCAAATAGGATATTCAAGAAAGGCCCATGTTCTCTCTAGAATCAAAGAATCAAGTCAGGAGTTAGACTATTTTTCCTTGACTCCTGAATAGATTCAGCATTACAAATACACCTACACAGTCCCAAGGAACATTATGTACTGGGTCCCTGAGTTTTGTGGTGATTAATCAGCCTCCTCTTCATGTAGAAGTGTGATAACTCAGGTAGGGCTGTTAAGATGGAGGCTTAATATTGGATACCAATTAAATAGTGACCCCTTGGGTATCAGAAGGCATGAGACCTTGTGTGAAACACTAGCTCATGCAAAGGAGTTAGGAGCCACTGGGGTGGTCTACTAGCTCTTCTCTAAAAGTGACTGTTCTCAATCAGGAGAATGTTATCAAGTACTTATTACATATAACATCAAGTCCTACTGTATGTTCAGACGTAGAAGCAACAACAGTACCTTGAATGTGCAGATTTAACTTTGCAGACTTTCTCAGCAAATTGATTCTATTTGATCTTTTCGTAAGATAGATCCTTACATTGTTTTCCCTTTATTGATCCTTGCTCACATTCCATTATTTGCATGGCCCTTTCTTCCTACAGGTTCAGGTAGGATGATGACTTGGCTACTTACTATCAACAGAATCATATTTGAGAACCCCCTCTTCAAGGTTTCCTAGCTGATTCAGATGGATGTGTATGATTTTTAAACCCTCTTGGTTACAGGAAAACTTCAATTTGTCTGCTGATCACCTTTCTTCTTGAAGCCACTGAAATCAGGATAGATGGGGATGGAAAGATTAAGTATAAAGAGAAAGAGAATTTCTGTGACAGCAGATATGACTTTTGCTTTTGAGAAGCACATCTGCTGCTCATGATTGAACTAATTGGTTTGGTTTTTGACTACCCAGAGTTTGGGATTAAGGTTATTATTATTGACATCATCTATTTCAGCTTTGGCATCTCTTGACTCAGAGACCACATCAAACAGGGTAACACTGGAGGTTTTATGTCCTTTTGTTGATCTAGACTTGGCTTATATATCGAAACCTTCTTTAAAAAAGAACTTATCCTAATCCAGAATATTTCTTGCTGGGTTGCCATATATCTAAGTTAATGCTTAGTTTTAACAAAGGATAGGAGAAATCTCCAGGGTGTAGCTGACCATGCTAATTTATCTAGCTTCCTTTAGGTCAGTTTCTATTCTTCAGTGGTCTTATTTCACCTTGGAAACCCAATTTGTGGCAGTAAAAGTCCAAATAATAGTTAGTATCTCACAGAGTATTCTTATGTAAATTGGTCTCAGGAAACCTCTCAGAGAAAACAAAGCTCTGTAATTATAGTAAGGAACCACTACAAAATCTCTGAGCCCTTTATCTTTCACTTTTAGTATATCTACATTTGGCTTGATAGATGGCAAGAGGTGCTGAAACCTAAAATGGCCTAGTTGTTGCCATTCTTCCTTAACATTCATTAAGCCCTGACATATCCTCTTAGCCAAGATTCTAACAATTCACCAGGTTTCTGTTCATAAATGGTTTCCATTTTCTTCCCTTTCTTATTCATTGTAGGTACAAATCTCTATAACTTTTATCTTAAAAGAGTGAATTCTTATTTTATTATCTGGATAAATTTTAGTACTGGTTATTCCATGGGGAACTTCTGAAGTGAATTTCCTGATTAGTTAGGAAGTCTTCCTATCCAGAGGAGAATTAACAACATTCAGGGCACTTTTCAGGAAGCTGAACTGTAAACCCATTAGTCTGCTTCCCACTATTCTTCCTGCATCCACTTCACAATTCCTCTTCATTATTGGAAGATAAAATGAGGGACCAATTATTGCCCAACCAGAATTTGGTCAGCATATTTATTACCAATTTCTATGGCTTCTAAGTAATTCTTCTTCCCTCAAATCTTAGGTGTGAAGCTATCATCTTTCCTCTTCTAGAAACCATGTCTCTGTCTTTTACCCATCCTCATTAGCAAAGCAGTAAAGAACTCCTAAGGTTTTGAAAATGTTCTCTACTTGTAGCCAACAAATTGGTCTTTCATGGTTTCATGAGCCCTTTAGAAAACAAAAGTCTCCTGATTCAAACAGAAAACAGTTTATCATCCACAGCAACAACAGTATTCAAAATATCAGTGTTTGTTTTGGTTCCTCAAGCCTTACTTCCCACAAGAGTGAAGTGAAAAAGGCTAGATGACAGAATGGATTGTATTCTAGAAGAACAACCCATGGGTTGTGGAGCTGAATCTTTTATTATAGGCAGTAAGTGTATTTGCTATTTTCTCCACAGGGGGAGGCATTGTCTCACCTTTCAGAATAGTAAGTAAACTTTTCCTTTGCTTTGAAAGGAGACATTATCTATCATCCAAGGTTTTTGTTTTTGTTTTTGTTTTGTATTAACATCTTTGAAAGTTTATTTAGATTAAAGGGCATTCTGTGATCTTCTTCACAAGATATGTAGAAATCCATAGTGAAAACCTTCAAGTGTCAATTTAGACTTCTCTGTACTTATTTGGTCCTGTGAGTCCCCATTTGTAAGGGCATTATCTTATAATAATGAAAGGAATATTTAGATACCAGGGAAATTGTTTAAGAGAAAGTAATTCCTAAGCTGAATCTTAAAGAAAAAAAATGGAATTGTTCAGAGGAGAGTATGTTAAATATTGTGTAAATTTTAAGGTATTTCCTAATAATACAGTACTTCCTCTGTTGTTATGGTATGACCAGAGCATTTTATTTTGAATAGCAATTTTAGCATAATAATCTTTCTTTTGTTACTCTTTAAAATTAGATTTTAGCTATTACACATAAGTTGAAAAAATAAGCAATAATATTTAGAAACTACCATCTAAATTTTACTATGCTTGCTTTGTTATTATATGCATCCATCTGTCCATCCCTTTAACTATTTAACAGTCTCTCTGCTTTTTTTATGTTTCAAAATAAGTTGAAGACTTTGATATACTTCATGACCAAACACTTCAAGATACATATCATTGATTAGAATTCAATATTTTAAGATTTCTTTATGGTGAAATGCACATATCACAATATGCATATAATTTGATGAATTTTGAGAATTATATGCCTGTATAAATAAAAATCATAACAAGATATGGAATATAAGCATCCCCTGACACTAACCTTGTGTCCTTTTGCATGCTGTTAATCCCTCTTCTCCCAAAGAAAACTACTGTATCAATTTTTGAAACCATAGATTAGCTTTTAGAACCTCATATAATTGCAATTTCACTCTTTTAGATATTTTTGAGATTCATCTACCTTGTTCTGTTATCCAGTAATGTATTTCTTTTTATACAGGAACAGTAAGCTATTGTATGGATATAATATTTTTTGTTGTTCTCTTAAAGGATACCTGTGCTATTTACAGTGTTTCACTATGAATAAAGCTGTGAATATCATTGTGGAAGTCTTATTATGTGTCACATTTTTATGCATGATTCCAGAGAGCAGAAATTTTTTAAACTGTTGTATCATGTAGGATTTATCTTATATATTCTTGCTTTACCTCTATATTCTTATTCATGTTCTAAAGGCTATACCTTACTTCATATTTCCTTAGTAGTTCACTACATACAAACATACTTATATGTTTATTTTTCTTGATTTTCCCCAGCAATTAAAAATGCTTCAATTGATTTTTTTAATTGTTTCTTTTATTTCTTTAATCCAGAATAATTTATGACATATATGAGGTGTTATGCAAGGTTTTGGGGATATGTCAAATTAGCCATAGTTTCTTATCTCAGACACTATCTAGAATATTGTGGGAAGACATATCACCATGCACACAGAGAATCTTCCAGTATGGCAAGAATAAAGAGTAGGATCTATTGGAGCACAGGGGAGAGGGAGTGTAGTAGCGGAGGTAGTAACAAGGTAAGGAGAATCTTTTGGGACAAGTTGGCTTTTGAATAGGCTTTTCAATTTAGAGTTTAAAAAGACCACCCTGTGTGGCATCCTTTTGTGCATGAACAAACAGAGACCTAGAGGGGCTCACTTATTTGTACAAAGGAACTAGATGGGGATTAGAACATCTCACATCTCTGGAGTTCAATCTAGTATTTTTCCTAATGTGAAGTGGTGTTTCAATACATTGCTGTAACCACGGATTGACAATCCACCATGTATGATGCCTTGGTCTTGCCTTACAAATTTAAAAAAAAAAAAAATGAAGAAGTTCCCACTATTAGAAAGTTAACTCCATTAGTGCCACTGCCTAATTATACACACATGCACACACCCACACGTTTATGTGTTTATGTATATATCCTACCATATCAGCAATAGGAGTAAAATCCTGTGTAAACACAGAGGATATGACTCAAGTCCTATGATCCAAACATGACTTGATAAAGGGTTTTCAAGTGTTTTACTTGATAAATAACCTTGTATAACCATATCTGATACTCTAAAGTGCTTTTCTTTGATATGCCCTATCTCTCTGAAGGTAGATATTTTGTTATATTCATTTTTATATCCCCAACGTCTAATTTTATCCCACACTGCAATGCAAGCTTAATACATATTCCAATCGTCAGTAGTCATTTTACACAATTGTCAAGGCTGATAAATACTAGACTCCAGGCAAGTTTTTAGAGAACCTGTCAGCAAAAGCACTGAGGATCTCTGTAGTCTACTCTCCCAGTGGTCTGTCCTCTCAGCAAAGCCAGGGAAGGAGCAATATGTTGGAATTTATCCTCTGATTTTCTTTTACAATCCTGTCCCTGTAACCCTAAAGCTCTTGGACTTCTCTCCCCAAGTAAAAGCAAACACAAAAGCAGACACCCTTCCTGACAGCTATTCAGTGTCTACTTCCTGTCATTTTCTTATTTTTATGCTTCCACTTTAGACACACATTTATTTTCACCTAGGACTTGTTGACTTCCTGTTTTGTTTTACTTTAAAAGTAATCCTAGTTCTCTTGTCTTCCCATTTCAGAAGTCTTCAGAAAACATTCTCTGTTTTAATAATTAAGATTGGGAGAAATTTCACCTTCTTTATCTCTTTTTACCCATTAAAGGAAAAGAATTTAATAGGCTACCTTTGAATGTATTACATGGCACCGTCAATGATATATTTAAATTAAAACTTTGAAGCATTATCTAATATGACTTGTTTAATATCTTTAGTAGACATGTACTCAGAAGATTTTTTTTTTAAACATGTCTGTGTGCTGGGTGTGGTTGTGTATGCCTATAATCCCAGGGATTTGGGAGGCGGATGCAGGAGGATTGAAAGTTCGAAGACAGGCTAATCAACTGAATGAGACCCTGTTTCAAAATTAAAAACAAACAAAAAAAAATTATTAACAGAGGACTAGTTATGAGGTTCAGTGGTAGAATGCTCTTGAGTTTAATCCCCAGTACTGCAAACAGACAACAACCTCCCCACTCCCAAAACCAAACAATAAAAAATGTCAGTGAACTCAAATGATCTTCTGCCTCCTTATTTATTTTCTGCTGTCCTTTTTATTTTTTTAGCCTCTGTTATCCTGAGATTATTTAGTGTCTGTCAGTTCTATTTTGCCCACAATTAGTCTGGCAAGGTCATTGATTTCAGCATCAAGGTCAGGCGTGCCCTTAGGAAGGCTCTCAGTGTTTTTTAACAGGAATTACAGCTGCATCTTTTGATATCTATTGCAATCATGTGTTTGCTTCTATTTTGGATGTGTCTGTCTTATCTCTTGGGCATCAAAAGCACCCTTCAGGGTAGACATGCTATTTGTTTTATGTCTGCCACCTTATCTTAGATGTAAAATCCTAATTACAAATGGCAGGTACATAGATTCAGATGATTTTTTGAAACTTTCCTTCTGGAAAAGATCCCAAAATTTTACTGGAATTTCAATACATTTATTTTGTTAATTTTTTTCCCTAGGAAAAAGAAGACCATTTTGAATCTGTTCAATTGAAATCCTCAAGATCACCCAATATATGAAGAGACAGTGCTGTAGCCTTCAGACTAATGAACAAAGAAACCGGCTCTGTGGGTTTACAGGACCCTATGTTAGGGTGTGTCTTCACACCTGTCATGTTGGTTGTCTCACAGAGGAAAGCCTTGGCACTGAAATGAGAAAGAGGTTGAAACGTTTGATTGCCTTATCACATGGTCAAGTACCTTGCCAAACAAAGGAAAGCAAATGATTTGGGTCTCAACTGAAGATGAAACTTAACTCAGGAAGAGATTTATCTGTATATACACATAACTGAAAACCAAGTTTAAGCCCACCAGTGCACTACTGATGCATGCCATATAATTATTGGGTAATTTTTATTCTTTATAATGTCTACATAAAAAGTGTGCTTTGGAGGGCAGATGTGAGCATAAGCCTTGTGATCTTGTTTATGTCTTGTCTTTGTTTATGTTTGGGGGAAGATTTGAAAAAAATTTAAAGGTATAATTATTTTTCCCATTATTTATTTTCTCAACAGACCTTAAACATCTTTTCTATTAAAAAATGGTGAGCAATGAAAGACAATAAATTTTTCTTTTTACATAGGGCATTTTTACTTGGTTTCCAAAGCTTATGTTATCAGTAATATTTTAGAAAGAATTAGCATGTATTTGGGTTATTTAAACCTATAATTGCCTTTGAAATTCCATCCTTGTTGGAATTGGTAAGAAGAGCTTGAGTGGAAGTTTGAAGGAATATTAAAAAAAAAAAAAAACAGCTGGGGGTAAGAAAGCTTTGACTTTCCATTAATGCAAATAAGCAGGTATTATCATAAAAGTCAAATGGTTTAAAACAGTTTGTTGGTGCCTGAAGAATAAATAAGTGGGAAAACTTGTTATTAAATTAGTTGCACAATCATGAAGAAGAAAGGGCTTCTTCTTCTTAAGTCCAAATAACGGTACAGAGGTATTGGGATAATTTCACAGTCTCCAGAAAATGTTAGTGGGACATTTCCTTCATGTAAAAGCACCAGCAGTTTGATTATTTTTCTGCTGCAAGACTTTGAGGATTATGACTTTTTGGAAGCATCTTATCCCCACCCCCACCCCCCGCTAAGCCAATAGACAGGAATTCAATTTTGGAAACGCATATATTGTATTCATGATAAGAATGTGATTGTACTATAAACAGTTATGAAATAAGTAGTGTTCTTATTCAAAACTGATCCAGAAATTTGTGATATTTATTATGATGGATTACTAGTCTTAGCACAACTTGGACATTATTTGTTGAAAGAAGTTTGAAGATAGATTTAACCAATTTTGTGTAAACTTTGTTTGGGAACTGAGAAACAAGGGGGTTCACTGGCAATTGATGATCTAAGGTGCTCTGGTTTGTTTCCAATAAACAGTTATCTTTACAGACCTTAATCCAGATTTTTAAAAAAGATCCGTGTTGGCTAAAGGAGGCAGGGCATAGGTATAAGGTTTTGTCCCAGACATTTCTTCAATGAAGTATGAGTTGTAACACTTGATATTGCAGACAGTCTCGGCATCTTTGCGAAAAAATGGGAGAAAATGAATAATTGTGTATTTGACTGGTGGATAAAACACTAGACCATTTGCTTTCATTAAATGAATTTTTTGTTTTGTGTACAGCTCTGCTGTTGTGTATAGGTGTAGAGGAAGTCGCCATTGTTTTATTGTTCATTGTGGGATTCAAGAGGGTGTCACAGTGCATAAAACTTTTTCACTTAATTTCTTGAGTCTTTATATAAAGAAGAAATCATTTTGGCATTACTCATTTTTATCCCACTAACAGACTATTGGTATGCCTTCCCCCATCTTGACAAAATTTAACCAGAAGAATGAAAATACACTTGAAATGCACCCTTTCAGAGGAACCCTGATAAAGTTGTACAGACTGGACAGACTCAGAAAGTTTCCGCAGTCACCAGTCACCTCTCTCTTCATCTTCTGCTGTGCTCAACATGTATGTTTCAAGCCATAGAGATAATTGGGATTTGCTCCCAGGTAGCTTCTTTCTTCTCTTGTCACTGGACTAAAATCTCTGACATGTCAAAAATGCCTTAAATTTTTAATGAACTCTCTGAAAATGTAGTTGATATTAAAGAATTTATTTATTTTATTTCTAATTTTAGATACTAAATAGATTTTGTCAGCTCAGTCCCAACTTTGGAAAGAGCTGCCTATTTCCTTTGGATTCCAGTGGCTTGTCATTTTATTTGAAGAGCTGAAGAAATATGACAGAATATTATGAGAAAAATATTCAGACCAATTCTGGTTATAAAATTCACTTTATAGCTGGCCTTTGCAAAGCTCAGTGAAATGTTGAAAGGCATAAACAAATTAATTATGTTTTTGTGACTTAATTGACATTTGTTGTTCCTTTCCCCCTAAGTGGTAGAAAAAGATGTTATTTGTTATTTTCCAAAAGGCCCAGTTTTGAGGCCTTAAATACTTCATTAAATCAACTGTCGCCTATAACATCTCTTAGCACTCTGTGAAAACTATTTAAATCAATTTTACACTGGATGAGAACATGTCTTCTATGGATAAATTATATCATGCCATTTAATGATGTTGAGCAATTTGATATGTGTTCATTTGATTTAAAAGACTGACTTTTATTATTATTGATTTCCCCCCCTTTGGTTACTAATAATCAAATCCTTCCTAGGATTAAAAATATTTCATATTATTTTCGTGTAGACCTTTGTCATTATTTTCTTCCCAAGGAAAAAAGGTGGCTTATCGGTTATGGTGGAAAAATTGCTTGGGTCATCATTTACCATCTGGGATCTCTGGGTCCTCAGGTGGTAGGTCATGCTCAACTGTGCTTCTTCAAGACCCATTTGGTTAACTATCATTTGATGTCTATTGATAGAACTTTGCACAGCTCATAGTTGTTCTTTAATAGGAGGCTAATGTATAGATAGATCATTTCTCTTTTCCTCATGAAAGTAAATTTCCTGGGAGGTAGGATGAAAATGTGACTCAATTATCCAGTTTCAAGTCAATGTATTGTTTATATTTATCTTTTTACATTAATGACATGTAGAAGAGATTTTCAAAGAACCTAAAATCCTTCATCTTTATTTTAGATAAGTCATGAATAGTATCCCATATTTATAGACCCAAGTCTAAATTAAGGCTGCCTTAAATAAGAGTTCCTAAGGATAAGATGGGGGTAGACTTTCAAAAATCTCAACACGAGAATCATTCTTTGGAAGCTAAATCAGAGTTCACCCTCATAGTACTGGCTTGAGATTATGCTCTTGTTAGATTTTATTTCTTTTGGTTTATCATTTTTTAAAAAATATTTTTTAGTTGCCAGTAGATCTTCTTTCCATTTATTTATTTATTTGTGGTACTGAGGATTGAACCCAGGGTCTCACACATGCCAGGCAAGTGCTCTACAACTGAGCCACAACTCCAGCCCCCTTGGTTTATCATTTTTAGGTGAGCTCATTTTAGGATAATAAATAAAAGAAGTAAAACTTTAAAGTGGGAATGAATTATTGATTGATATTACTATTGCCATTGTCTAGATCAGAAGACAGCAAATTTTTTTAAGGGTTTACACAGTACATATTTTTGGCTTTGCAGGACATGTGGTCATGTTGCAATTACTTAGCTCTACTATTGGAACATGAAAGCAGCCACAGACCCACAAACAGTATGTAAACATAGGGGTGTAATTGTACCCCAGTGAAACTTCACTCATGAATGCTAAAATTTGAGTTTCTGTTAAATGTCTTGGAATTCAATTTTTATATTTTTCTGATTATATAAAAATGTAGATGCATTCTTATCTCACAGGCTTTATAAAAACAGGTTGTGGACTGACTTTGGTCTATGGACTAGGGTTCACTAATCCCTCATTTAGATTACATCAAACCAGTATAAGCAAAACTGATCTGAAGACTCTGTTTGCACACAGGTTCTTTTCCCTTTGTTGGAGCTTACCACCTAAATTTTGTCAAGTCTCCTGAGATGTTCATGAAGAAAATGACCCATCACCTGCTCTTACTGATTCAGTCACCTTCCAAAGTGAGATCATCTCCTGAATTCCTCTTGCAGTTCTGGGCTCCATTATGAATATTAATTGGCAAATGATTGAACTAAAGCAAGAGAATGAGTTTTAAGAAAATTAGAAAAGTTGATTTTTAAGCCTTCTCTCAATGAGGTTAATATGACATTTACTGCTCAGGTAATTGGTTTTAGAGGTAATATTCAGTCCTTTATATAGATTCATTTAAAATAACTATGTGGAAATAGGGGATATTGGTGCATAAAAACAGCTCCAGCATAGATTCTTGAGACCTGGCACTGGAGAGTGTTCCCTGGTTTATTTACATTCATTCAGGCAGGGTACACCTTCATCCCCAGTTCTATTTTAAGACATATAGAGCTGCAAAAGGCATTCAGGATTTCTTTAATGATTGGTGACTCAAGAAACTGATTTCAAGTTTTCCTGAACAAAATGTTCCATTAAGGCTTTTAATTGATAGAATTTTCTTCATCTTATTAATAACTCATAGAAGGAAAGTTCTGTCTAAAAGAGCTTATGGGTTTTGGCATATTTGGATTGAAGGGGGAAATTTTGTTTTTTAGCTGAGACAACTGATTTCAAGGACTATTGATTGCCTTTCAAATAAGAGTTAAACCAGTGAGAATTATGCAAATCAAAATCTTCTGTCAGAGAGCAGGATGGATAACTGCCTTATCTGTGGGTTTAGCCCTTTGTCTTTAGAGCTCTGGTTATAATCCTGCTTCCCAGCTTTTCACTTTCATAGCTTCTCCAAGTTCACAAACCTTCTTTGCAAAGCTCTTGGCCTTGAAATTCACAGAGGGCAGATGGATACAGCAGGAACCAGCAGAAAGAAGATGTGTAGTCAAAGGCGGAGAAAGTCCACTGGCTGAATTACCTCCTTTCTCACCATTCTTTAAACTGTTCTGTGTGTGGTCTAAGAAGCATCTTGCCTCACAGTTCAAAAATAGGTACTGGTTTATTTTATCATGATAAACTTTGCTATGGTCAGGAAAATCTATTCTTATTGAAACTAGAGTTACATGGAACACCTCAGAATCTGCAAACACTCAGAAAATCATGGCTAATCAAACACATAGTTTGGTTCTGATTTTTTTTAAATGAATGGAACATATCATTTGGCTTAGGTTTTCTAAATTTAGGAAGTTTTTCAAAGATGGATTGTCTCAATCAGTTTTATATTACAGAAGGACAAAATGTTTCTGATGTAGAGAAAAAAAAAACACCAAATATATTTGCTTTCATGGCTTGTGTTTAAAAAAAAAAAAGATTTTATAGCAGTTATTTTCCACATATATTTGTGGAATTAAAAAAATATTTCTAGGCATCACATGTTATGTGATGCACTTCAAATCTGAAACAAGTCATGTAGCAAGGCAGGAGAAAATGACAGGAGCTGTCAGTTAATGTCTTTTCAGTGTACTGGCAGGGCATGAAATATAGTGAGCATAGATAAAAACCCAGACCTCAAAACCATAGTTTTCTCATGATTTGTACACAAGCTAGATTGTCTTGTTTTAAAAGGTCGGTGATCACTTTGATTGTTTGAGGCATCAGCTGCATCTCTGCACAAGCCATCTGATATTGTCTTCCGCAGACTGTCACATTCCATCAGTGGATTCAGTTTATTTTCTCTCCCATCAGCCTTACCTCAGTTTTATCCTGAACAGATGCTCATTCTGAGTGCACTTATCTGGCACTCCTGCTAGTTTCAGTCACAGAAGAATTCATTTTTGTCATTTAATGGTTTTGAATGTCTTACTCAATCTACCACAATTACTCCCCAAATTCCAGGTTCCTGTTTGAATCTGAGAATTCAGGGACTAGTGAACACTATTGTTTCAAGTATCTGTGAGCTTTGGGTTGATTGATTAGGTTGCTGATTCAAATGCATTCAGAAGGAAGAGAATTTCTAACTTCTGAATACTTTATTTCCTTCAAGGCCAGTCCTGTTGTCTTTTATACACATGTTCATAATTTCTGGATGTTTTAAAAATACTGTCAGTGTCTTGCTTATTTCAAGCCTTGACTATTTAGCTTGAGGGTCCCTCATATCCTTGATTCTACTCTGCTTTCTTCTCACTATCTTCCTTGGACACAGGTAACCTCATTAAAATATTTTCTAGTCATTATGCTTCTTAAATGTGGAGACTGCATCTTACTCATCTTTCTTCCTTTTGTGCACCAAATAGTGGCCTTAAAAAAATATGTCCAGACCCTATTCCCTGGAACCTAAGAGTATTACTTTATTCAGATAAAGGACCTTATGTAGATATAATTAAGGATGTCAAGATGAAACAATCTTGGATAATCTCAGTGGGCCCTAAATCCAATGGCAAGTGTGCTTTCAAGAGACATAGAAGACAAGACAGGCACAGAGGAGAATGTGATGTGAAGATGGAGGCAGAAATTGAATGATGTGGCCATAAGCCAAGGAACCTGGCAACCTCTAAACACTAGAAATGGCGTGGAATGAATGAATTCTTTGGAGTCTCTGAAGGAGCATGCCCTCCTGACACTTTGATTTCAGACCTCTAGCTTCCACAACTGTGAGAGAATAAAATTTGTATTATTTTTAAGCCACATAGTTTGTGGTGATTTCTTATATCAGCCACAGGAAACTAACATCTTCTCTATCCATGGCACCTGGTGCAGGATCTGGCAGATAGTTATGTTGTCAGTAAATGTTCCTACATTAATTAGTGATTTGGGACTACAAGGTTGACAGAAATAGGACAGTATTAGGAAAGAATAAGCCAGTTTTAGCTTACCCATACTTTTCCTGTTCACTCCTTTATTTAGGTAAATACAATGTTCAAGTTTAGTGACAAGCCTGTGTGCCTGAGCATTGTTCCTTGGACTTTGGAGAAACATTGGGAAATACAGATACCCTGTATTTCTATTGCTTCATTCCGCTATGAATAGTAAGAGTGATTTTCCATGAAAGGACAAGATGCTTTCCAGTCTCTTTCCTAGTAATGAAGTTTGTGTTTGGACATGAGTCATTAGATTTTTCTGGCAGTCCGGTTTCTATATTAGGATTTAAGAATTTTTTCTTTGCCTAAGAGCTCTATTTGAGCAATTCTGGGCTCTCTTATGGATATGGCTTTAAAAAGAGAAAAAACTAATATGTATGGAATCATCACTTTAGTGGCCAGGTACATATGGTATCACTTCTGATCATTGTTTTCTGTAGAGAAATCCAAATCTGTTCACAACTTTCTAGCAGGGTAATAACTTGAGTTCAAAGTATGCATGGATGTAAAGAAAAGCAGGTAATTTGTTCCAACATTAAAAGTAAAAATGACCTAAAATACATACATTCAAATTATGTTAAGTGATTGAGAAAGGACAAACCATTATCCACCATGCTGGAAAACCTTGAAGGTTTTATTCCCAATAACTTTACATTAATACAGATGCTTTTTATTTTGTGCTCAGAAAAACAATCTGTTACACGTAATGTAACTTTAATATACAACATAGAAACTCATCCTAAATTAGTTACAACAAGAACCTACAAAAAACTTCATAGGAAAAAAGTTACCTAATATTGCCACCGTATTTTTTTTTTTTTTAGTAGACTGACTGACCCTGTCAGACCCTGTCACCAATGCTCAGCTCTGTAAACAATGGTTATTTTCATGTTCTGGGGAATTGTTAATAATAGGGGCACTAAAATCATCCTAGAAAGTTCTAGCACATCACTATATACTGTACAGTCCTCAAAAATAATTTATTGTACTGTTTCTAAAAAAAGGTACTAGAATTGTTCTTTTGCTCTGTTTCCATTCTGGAGCTGCACATGAGCACATTTGTCTAACAGTCTAAAAACACAATAACTGAACTGCAAATCACAATCACAGAGACGAGGTGGTGGAGTCTAGGACTTCCCGCCCATTGCACACCGTCGGGACATACGTGCTTGCAGAGGCTGCAAAACAAAGTGGGACAGAAAACTCGGTTAAGTAGGTCACATAGGCAATGCATGGATTATCACAGACACTACATTAAAATTAAGTTAAAACTCATTTTAACTTGGCTTTGGCTTAATGCTGTAGTAGGTCAACTTGCAAATATGTTCTGTTTAAAATGAGTTTGTATCTTGGAACATACCTTCACACAGCATACCTCCTGTAGAGAGAATCTATAAGCATAATCATTGCTGAAAGAAGTTTTGTGTGTTGAAAATTAACTTTGATAATCTATAAACTGGTGGAAATACAATGCACAAAATCAAAAGATTCAATCAATTTTCTTATAGTTTGTTATTTACTATTTTCAAAATCTTTAACTAGTTTTGTTATCTCTGGTAAGGGGTGACTCTTGCAGGGCCCCATGAGTCATCTGTAATCACACTGCCTTAGGGGAGGGGTGATATATTTTCATTGCTCGTTTTGCATTTTTTAAATAAGAAATCTAAGTACAGAAAAGTTTTACCTATTTCACCCTTTGTGCTTTTCCTTTTCACTGAATGAGGACAAAAACAAGTATCCTCCTTCCCCATGGGAGGAAACCATATTGCCAATAGAGTAGTTTAGAGAAATGGCCCTACCCTACCTTTGAGGTCTCTGTATGTCCAGTTCATTGGTTTGTCTGTTTGTACATACCCTGAACAGCAGGGGCTGGTCCTGCAGGCCATCTGACGACAGCCCAGATCAAATTGACCAGTCATCTGTCCCATCCTTTAAGGATATATGAACTAATATCATGCTAAAGTGTTCATGTCTGATAGTGGATATGTTCTTGCCCTGGAAAATTGCATTTCACATAGAAATTTCTTTAAACATAAAGGAGTAACTGTGAACTTTGGGATATGTGGCATTCTGTGGGATCATGTTTATCATATGTGGGGCCCTGAAATCTTTTGGCCAGTCCACCACTAGAAAAACTAAAGTCTCTCAATTTTGCATTGATAACTTGGGTAGGTATATGAGAAAACCTCTAAAGTCAAGTCTGTGTGGTTGCCTAAATTCATAGTGGAGTCATGTGGCATACTAAATCTTAGAGATATTTTTCCTTTTATTATTGTTAGGACAAGGTTCAATTTTCATTACGATATGAGTCCATTACAGCTATATATCTTTCAGGATAGGGATTGCACAACCTACATCTCCTGAAGCTTCTACAATGAAGATATTTTTAACAGAGTGTATACCAGACAAATGCTTGATGGGCAGTGATTGTAATTCAAAATGTAAGGGCCTTATTTTATTATTTGCAAAGTATTTTCATATTCTTTATTTCCAGCAATAAAGCTAGAGAAGGTAAGAGAAAGCATGAGGCAAACTTTAAAACCCAGGTCCCTGGAAACTTAGGGGAGTACTCCAGATCATTGAAAATGTGCTCCTTCTGGAGCCCCCTTGTATCTAACCACCTGCTTGACATCTTCATGTGTATATTTCATGAAAATTTCAAAATCAGTGTCCAAAGAAGAACTCTTGATTCTGTAACCTGTCCCTATTTAGCCTTCCTGTCTTCAGTAAATGGTCTCACCATCTTACCCAGACCAAATGTCTAAAATTTATGGTTTTTTTTCATTGTACATCCCACATCAAACCTATTACAAGATCCTATCAACTCTATTTGAACACCTGACTATTTTTCTCTCTGCACCCACTACCCTTGTCAAGAAAAAACAGAAAGGCCCACCCATCCCCAAACCATGCTGCTCAGAGACCTCACATATGTAGCCCATTGTTTGAAACCACCATTGTCTGTCATCTGAGTATGGCAGTAACTGTATCACTGACATTCCTGTTTTTTTCTCTTGTCTCCTGGTGATATGTTTTCTACAGAGCAGTGAGAATATAGTTAGCCCTCTATATCCTTTGTTCTGCATTCTTTGATTCAACCAACTATAGATTGAAAATATTCTGGAAAAAATATTTTTGTTCATGTTCAGATTTTTTGGCATTCCCTAAAGAGTACAATATAACAATTATTTATACAGCATTTATATTGTATTAGTAATTATAAGTAATTTAGAGGTAATATAATGTATACTGGAGGATGTACATATGTTATGTGCAAATATTATGCCTTTTTATATGAACAACTTGAGCATCCATGGCTTTGTATACTTGTGGACTCCTGATACCAATCCCCCTTGATACTGGGGAATGACTGTATTTTTAAACACAAGCCCCCTACCTACACACCTCCAAGGGCTTTTTTTTTTTTTTTTTTTTTGTACGTTAACTCCCTACTCTGGCTTATAAATACCAGTACGATTTGGTCTATGCCTCTCTGTCTGTGTTCACCTCATTCCACATGTTTTCTCTGCCTTTTTGTTTTTGTTTTCCAGCACAGCAAATCTGTTTCTCAACTTTGTGCCTTTGCAGTAACTGTTGCCTCTGCCAGGAACATTCCTCTCTGATGATCTTGTCTGGCTCCTTCTTGTCATTCGCATCTGACATATCACCTCCCCAGAAAGGCTGTTATCAGGTCACCTAATCTACAGCATCCAGTTACTCTGTCACATCAACTGGTTTTAAAACAGGCTAGCCCCATTGTTCTTACCTGTTTTTTTCTATGATTATTATTTCTCTTTGTTGCTGTTATTATTATTATCTATACTTTTGACCAGAAAATATATGGGAACTTTGCTTGTCTGTTTCATCATTTATTTATCTCTGATGAGGACCATGAATAGCCTCTATAAAAAGTTCCTGAATGATCATATAACTGTTTGCATTTATATGCAAAGAATGAGACAACGAATGAAAATTTTAAGAAGGCAATTGGCTACACATGTGAGGCCTCTGAGAAACCTTGTTTGGAGACAGGTGGGCCTTTCTGTTTCTCAAACCACACTGTGCTAATAACCATCATCTACCCTTGCAAAGAGAACTGGCTCAGGCTGTGAGCTCTCTGTAGCAAGCATGCTGCCTTTGACATTTTGACTAATCCCTTTATCTTTCCCAGGATCAAGTTTTATTATTTCTGTACAGGATTTTCATTTTTCAAGATTGAAGAGGAATGATGTGTCATGAGGGTAAGTCAAGGAGAGCAAAGGACTGGTGTACAAATGCCCCTCTCTACCCTGGACTTGCCTAATACCCCGCCCCCCCCACGCCCACATTTATTGAGGTTGTATCAGAAACCTACTTTGAACTCCCAATGAAACTTGATGTGACTTTTTTTTGAAGTCAGTTTGTTTAGTGCCTCTAATTACTTAATCATCAGATGTGTTTTGACTAGGTAGGAAATACAGGGGCTGCAAAAGCTAGTAGCTGCATGGTTGAAAATACTCTTCTATTATACACCCCATGGACATCATTTGGAGTTTATAGAAGAATTTTGAGTACTCATCCTGCTCTATAGGGACAGTAAAAGGAATGCCTGAAGCCAGAATATTTATACTCTTTGTGAGGAAGATAATACAAATTCTTATAAGAAATAACACCAGCAAAAACATCCACAAGACATCTCCTGCAGATATTTTTCCCCTAAATTCTTTATAGCCTCTTGAAGGAAACTCTGCCTTGTATTTTTCTGCTTCTCCTTTACTGTTTCATCTGTAGCTTTTGCAGTACATTTTATTATGTAAGAAAAAATTCTCATTTTTGCACATGGTGCTGAATATAGTAGAGGAATTATTGTTTTATGAGTTTACTATCTCAATTACTTTGCCTTTCATAAATATTTTACATGTGCCTCCCATATTAGCTCATCTGTTATTCCCCAAGGTAGTAAAATATGTGGAAGAACAGAGTATTATCATTTTTGTGTGTGTTTGTGATGAGCTTTTGCTATTGTTCTGATGAAATTCTCAGGAGATTTTTAATGGTGTAACTTTAGCCCATTTTCTTAAGTGTGGTTAAGCAGATTTCTGTAATCATCCTGCCAGAAATAAGAGGCTAGCAGGCCTATTTTTGGCTTTTCTGGGACTTGGGGTGAGCAACAGCTGTTAGTTACTGTAGGCTAAGGTGGTGCTTTTTGCCATTCAAAGAGAAAACTGAAGGCAGCTGAAAAAGACCTCATAAGCTTCACTATTGATCACAAAAGGGCAATTTATACCCATCAAAAGGCATAATTTGCTTCACAAACTTGGTGAAACATTGGAGATCAATGCAGCCAAGTGGCAGCTTTATCTCGCTCTGTGAAATCCACTCGTAACGCATGGGCTGGCTGGGCTTTGTGGAAAAGGACGACTTTTTTCAGGTAACTGGTCCCCCAATCAATGCTAAACATATTTACTTAATAGATTCTTATGGATACCAAGTCTGTTAGTCAATTCAGTGACTGGGACCGGTTCCTGAGAATTAATGTCTTACTATAACTCTGTAGTACATCACAGTCAGAAGAAAACAAAACAAATATTTCAACAGAACAGACATTCCAGTTTGTCCCCATCTGTTCTGTTTCCTTGTTCCCTGTGACCCCAAATAATTTTTCCCAGGATAACTGCTTGTTTAGATGTTGTAATGTTATGGTCATGGAATCTACTTTCCATCAGCCATTGGTTGCCTTGTCTTCTGCTTTGTTATTGAGTCTGTTTTCTTATTGGTCACCTTTAGTTTACTTGACCTGTTCCAGAAGAAGTTCATCTGCTGATGATCACATGTTGTCTGGGAAGATGAGGACGCCATTAGCTACAGGGTGGTTTGTCTTATCTTATCAGAGATTTCACAGTGGAAGATAGAGAAGGCACTATTAAGAATCACAGACTGATATCTCAGGAAGTGTTTCCTCTTTATGATCTAAGTAATGGTCTTGAACTATTAACAGCAGGTTAAAATGAAATCATTATGCTGTGGGGTAAAAATTTACAAACCCAAGATTTAGTTTCCAAATGTGGAGTTGGAACTGTATGAAAGCAAAGACTTCTTTCTTCATCCCAGGATTCTTGTCTTATAAGATTCACAGAAAGAGACAATATGTTGTATACCGTTTTTAGGATCCACAATTCAATTTAATTACCACATCAGCAGAAATTTCACTTGGTTTTGAACTAACTACATCACACTATTGTTGCTGCATCATGTTGTTTTTCCAGTCATGCTCTTTTATTCTCTGCTCCCTCCCCCAAGAAGTACAAAGTGAATGTCTGGTAAGTAATTGGTAAATGAAAGAACTCCATAAATTGATGCACTGTTTTTCTGATTCTGCATTTTTCTAAGCACCTCTTAGTTGCCCAACATCCCCTTTTCTATTCAAATATGGATAGAAATTCATTCAAAGATCAGAAGCTCATTCACCCAGAGGCTCAATAAATCAATGTATGCTGCATATGCTACTATGCCTAGGGATCAAAGTCTGAAGATGAAAGTGTTAAACAGTAATAAAATTATGACAGGCACGGGTCCTTTTTCTAGTGGAGCTAATCCTGTTAGTTTCAACTTCAAATTATATACAGTATCTAAACACTTTATTCGATTCCCCTGCCATCACCCTATCTGAGCCACCAACATTTGGGCCATGAAGTAGTTTCCTGTTGGGGTTTTTAGCCCTGTTCCCTCCTGACCTGCGGGAGAGATGGGGAGAGCATGCCGCGACCAGGACGAGCCAAGAAAGGAGAGGGCCAACTGACTGCCTGCACCCAGCCCTCCCTCTCTGGAGGACAATCAGACCTGTCAGGGAGACCAGTCAAAGCAGGATCTCGTTTAATGAGAAAACACACTCAGCTAATATAATGTACAGGAGCCAATCAGGATAAAGCAGGGTGGGGAGAGTTCACGTGTACACCCATCCTACAGGCAGTAATGGGAGACATGAGCTGTTCACAAGGGCGGAAAGGTTCTGAGCCTATCCTAGAGGTGGTCCGATTTTTCCTCACAACCCACCGCAACGCCTTCTGGCTGATGGCCAGGTGCTATCTTAGCTACATGTGGCCCCAGGACCGGGAAGCAGGTAGCTGCCAGTAAGTTAGGTTTCCTCTTTTCTGATGCAACATGCCCCACATGTTACATCATGCCCTACAGTTTCCTAAATGATTTCTCTGCCTGCCCCCTATGTTATAATATAAGACACAGCCAAAACAATGCTTTTAAGGCCAGGTCATGCCACACCTCTGAGGAAACTCTTCTAGTGCTTTCTCATTTCTTTCAATAGAAAAAGCAAAAGTCCTTACAATGGCCTCTGAAGTCCTAAACGATTTGCTCCCTGTCTGTCCTCATCTCCTCTCATGTTCACCACCCTGTAGGTTTTCCTGGCCTCTTTGGTAATTTCCCAACTTTGGGCCTTTGCATTCACTACTCTACTGGGCCTGGAATGTCATTCCTTCAGATGTGAGCATGACTCATTTCCTTTGTTTCCTTCATGTCTGCTCAAATATCATTTTATCCAAGAGGCCTTCCCTGGTCACTCAAATGCACAAATAAATAAATAGCTCTCTGTGTCTCTATCATGGCTTCTTTGTCCATCCCCCACCAAAAAAAATTCATTTCTTCACATCACTTATCAACAGCTGATACATGTTATTGTTTTATCTGTCTGTGCCCCTCATCTGGTCCAATAGAACAGCACATAGCATGAGTGTAGAACTTGTCAATTGTGTTCATTACTCTATACCCAGTGGCTAGAACTGAACCCAGGCTGAAAGTGTTTCCTCAGCGAATTAGTGAATTGAAGATGAGTCATATCAGATTCTTACATTTACTTGGTAATGGGACCCTCTCCAAAAGCCTCTGAAATTATACCAGGTAAGGCAGACCTTCCATCTTGCTCCCCATATTTTTCACATCTGTAGAGTAAAAAATATGTATGAAAAATAAGTGTAGCCTATTTTTCATGGTGTCTAGGCACCCAAGGCTCTCCATGTAGGGATGTTCTCCAGAGAATTTCACTTAAAGTAAAAAAGAAGTAGGAAAGAGAAATCGGGTATGATAAATCAGTGTTATCTTTTGCTCGCCTTGTTCTAAAATACAGATGGTCAATAGTTAATTATATACATATTTTCTTTTTAAAGCTAGTATCTATATAGTTGTGATAATGATATTTTCCCAAAGACATTTAATAATTCTGAAGTTACATGAAAATATGTTTGATTATAGTTAATCTCTTGTACACTGTTGAGCTCTCTGGTTTATGAGTTCCCTAAACCCAGTTCAAATGCACAAAACAGAAGGGGGAAATATGCAGTGGAATTCAAGATTGGATACTCGCTTTAAAAAGACCATTAAATGACAAATCATGTCTTTGACATAAACAGCCAGTCAGTACTGGCTAATCATATTCTTTTATTGGTCTTCATCGGATCACATTGTCTGAAAAGCTTTGTGGGCATCCCCTCTGGAAGGTCTTCCCTTTTCCATGTGCAGTGTGCTCATGTGGAGCTGTGGGGTCTCCAATGGACTTGATCTGTGCTGTGGAACTCCCTGGCATGGGGCTTTTGAGGGGATCTAAATCTGTACTGAACAAGATGCTGTCAGGTGTAGAGCTGAAACGAGAACTCTTAACTTAAAAAAAGTGAGAAATGAATTTGTAGAGGCTAAAATTCTCATTGTCAAAATAGACTCTGAGGTGAGTTTTGTAGCTGGGCCGAGGCAGAAAATTTGGGGAGGCAAGAGCAGCAATAAAACAGCTCTTGAGAGTTTTGTTTATGATTTCAGTTGCCAAATTCCTTAAAGTATCAAATAGATAGGGTCCTGGTTTTTCTCATCTGGCAATGTAGTTATTAGAATAAATGATTCTTAGCAGCCTTTCCAGCCCCCAAATCTGTGGTCACTGTTATTATAGAAAGTAGACTATATTTGCTTAAGGAAAAAAGCAAATCCTAGCAAAATATTAAAGGTAAAGAGAAAGTAATTTAACGGTTGGAAAAGAGCAGCGATGAGAAAAAACAATGGTATTGTTGAATAGAATAAAGAGAGGTCTAGACATGAACTCTTGAATACAAGTGGGATATTCTATTATACCTGGAGACTCTTTTCTTCTCAGTTAGGGAGGAAGCAGAATGGAATGGGATGATGTTTTCAGGAATGCAGTGGACTTTTCAAGAAGAAAAACTGATTGACACCTATTTGAATTGGATGTACTATGTTCTTCTACCTGGAAGCAGATGGCTTAACCTGTGGACTGCTCTAGGCTCCCCCTGAATTGCCCACTGAAGATGTGTATTTATAATATATTCATGTCTGTGTTGACGAAGATGGTTCATTCAGTCTGTGTTAACAGATAACTTGCCAATTAGCCTGGTCAGGCTAGTTCATTTGTCACAAGGGGACTCCCTAAACTTATAGTGCCTAGGTATAGCTGCTGTTTCTCTAAAACTGCAACATAGAGAAGAAACTTGGGTGTTATCATGGTACTTTTTTTTTCTTTTATAAAGTTATATTCAGGCTTCAACAATGGCTTTGCCCCCTGCTAACTAGAGCATCTTCAAAGGCTCAGCCATTGATAAGTACAAAGTCTCCTCCTCATATATTTGCTTTCAGTTGATACAGTTCTGTGGAAAATTATGCTATGATTCTAGAAGAGTGTTCATTTGATCTTTTTATTATACTTTCATTTTCTAATGTGAAAATACTTTGTAATAAAGAATAACTCTATTAATTGGAGCAGTTCACACATTACCATCCTGACAGGTGACTTTCTGAATAAGGTTTTGGCAGAGGAAAACAATTTCTATGTGCCTACAGCTCCTCAGGGACCCAAATCTGGGCATTGCTAGTTAACAGAAGCCTCTTGACTAATTGTAATGATAATGACACACATACATCTAAATAATCACCATGAGCAAGAGAAATGCATATTCCTGTAGCACCAAATGTGAGTACAAAATAGCTCTGAATAGTATGGGACTCACTTCATTTCCACCTCTCTTCCTAATCTATGCTGATACGAAAGAAAGCATATTGATGTCAACATTCTAATCTGCACAGCTCCTATAGGGTTTTACATTGCATAACCTCATGTATAGATCCAGTTTGTCTCCTTCAATATTTTGCAGTTCCACTTAACATTTCCAGGATGCAATTTTGATTGTCTGTCTTTGGGAAAAGGTTCTGAGCAGAACAGAATAAAGAATGACCTCTTTTCTTTTTTATCCAAATACAAAGGATGTTTGCTTATGTGTGTGGGTGTGGGAGCAGCATTGCAAGGATGCATTCAGGATGCCAAGGTCTCTGAGTTATACTGCCACTGGAAGGAGATGTCCACTTTTAGGTGCTTCTATCCTCTAGGGGCCTGGAGAAAGCTTAGGAAATAACTGAATGGGTATGTGACCACTGACATCATGAGGCCAGGAAAGAGAGAACACCACTCTCTCTCTCTTTGAACCCAATGCCTGCTTCTTCTCTAAAGCTCATTTAAGATGACCTCCTTGTGTTGCACTGATATTAATGGATAAAGTAAACAAGGATGTTTCATGTTGGGGTTCTCAAAATATTTTCTCCTGGACCACTTCCACTGAAGCAGCTGGGTTATCTGTTACAAACCAGATTTCTGGCCTTTACCCCAGCCACAGGAACTGGTATATCCATGGGTGGGGCCAGAGAATCTCCATTTCAAAGAGGTTTTTTTTTTTTGTTTTTTTTTTTTTTTACACAGATGTTTGGGAACCATTGACCTATGGTTAATGGAGAAGAGTTAAAGTTTCATTTATATTTATTCTGACTTCCATTGTATATAATTAATAGATACAAATTGAATTGTTCTCTTTTGCAAATAGTAATATGTGAAACATTTCTCAAATGGTGCATTTTCTAAGATGTCCTTAACCATATTCTTTCTTCCATGCCTGCTTCTCAGTTTGGTCATACTTACCATTTTTTGGGGGGGGGATTTTTTACCTTAATAACCCAATACAATAATATTTCTGTATTAACCACTTTAGTCACTGTCAAAAGGCTGACCTAGATTACAGAGAATTGTGGTATATTTACCATTTTCCTGTCAGAGAACTAACTGGCAATTAATGTGGCTGTACCTTCAAGTCTGGGAGACTTCTTGGTATCATTATGAAGAACATGCATTTTATTCAGATTGCACATACAGATTCAACCAACTGCAGATCAAAAATATTTGGAAAGAATTGTATCTGTACTGAATATGCACATGCATTTTCCTTTTCATTACTCTCTAAAGAATATTATAACAACTTTTTACACAATATTTTATGAGGTATCATAAGTAATCCAAAGATGATTTAAAGTATATGGGAGGGTGTGAATAGTTAATAGACAAATACTGTACCATTTTGTATAAAGGATTTTGGTATCTTTGGGCAGGTGGTGAGGATAGTATCCTGAAACTAATCCTTCACAGATACCAAGGGATGAATGTACTTTATATTGAATGTTATTGATATTGCTGCTGATTTTGGACTTATTTTCTCCAGAGATGAAAGAAAATACTCCACATATGGATGAGAATAAATTGGTATTGAAGCAGAGTTATCCTCTGTCCTCTCCACATTGAGTAATTTATTCCTGCATAACAAACTTCTCATAGCTTAAATGTCTTAAAACAACCACTCTTTTATTATTACACATGGTTTTGTGGGTCAGGAATTCAGGTAGGGCTTGGCTGGGCACTTCCCCTGCTTTATAAGGCCTTGCCTGGGATCCTTCTACTGTTTCTGCTGAGACTGAGCTGATCTGGAGGATCCATGATGTTTCACTCTTATTCTTTTGCAACTTGGTAGGAAGTTTCTTTATGTTGTCTACCAGAGACATGCTCCATAAAAGAGGAAGTAGAAATTGGTCTGGCCAGTACACTGGTACAATATGACTGGTGCTATATTTATTCATCAAAGCTATGGTAGAAGTTTTCCAGATTTAAGGGGAGAGAGATATATTGACTTTTAAAGAGTCTGGGTTCATTTTTATTATGTCACATTCCCTGAATCCTAACTCAGTCCAGGCCTATACTCTTTTTAGGGAATTATAGCAATTTCACACAACTAATCCTATTTTCTACTTAAAAGCACCAAACACACTAAAGAAAGTTCATGATCCATTAATAGGTACACTCCATAGCATGCAAAAGCACTGCCCTAGATGTTAAGCTTCATGCGGCCAGGGACTCTGTCCTAGTCATTTGGTATACACAGTGCTTAGAAATTTCTGGTATATAATATGTACTCAAGAATTTAATAAAAAAATATAAATTTCATGATAATAGTTCCAACTTATTAAAATGGAAATGATTATAACTGCAAGTCAGGAAATCCAAGGTCAACTCCTGACTCTTAAATCATTGTGTATCCTTGAGGAATAACTTCAAATCTCAATTTTCTTTACCTACAAAATAGAACTTGTGATATCTGGTATTCATGAGGAGAAAATGACTCCATAAATGCAAATCTACCTTGAATAAGAGATATAGAATCACAAATAACAAATGAATGCATTTGTTACTTACTTTGGAATGCATAGGCATATTATATAAAATTTTCATTTTGTTACATAGTACGACTACACTGGTTTGGATTAATTAATTAGGGTAATACTCCTGAAACACTTGAAATATGAATTTAGACCTTTTAAGAGGAAGGAAATTTATTTAAAGTATCATTAAGTAATAAAATAGCCTAAAAATGTTGGGTTGGGCAGATACCAACCTGGAAGCACTAATTGGATCATATCAGGTTAGCATACTGAGAACAGCTTAGGCAGGTCCATTGTAGTCACAGTACATTGTTTTTGTGTAAATGGAAATTTCTAAATTTCTGAAGAGAGACTTGACTGGGTAAAGGGCCCTTGTTGTTCCTTTAGGAATTTGTTCATTCACATATATATTAGAAAATGCTGCCATTTCTGAATTATTGGTCTGGATATATGAGATTCTGAACAAAGTCTGTGGGAGATTTAAGGACTTTGCTGACTTATTCCAGCAACAACCTAGAGATTTGAGATATCAACAGAGACCAGAGGTAACTCATCCTCCACAGGGAACCTCCCTTCACCCTCCCTGTAAAGTCTACCAACAACCTAGCATCATGAGAACTCTCCCAGCTTGCTCTCTGAGAGAGGTTACATGATACTGTAGTCAGATCGCTGGCTTTGAAATCAGAGGTTTTTAACCCTAAAATCAGGTTCAGCCACTTTTAAAATGTGTGAGCCTAACTGGGTTTCTTTACCTCAAAGAGTTATGAACATTAAATAAAATATATAGTACACACACACACACACACACACACACCATATTTAACAAAGTTCCCAACACGTAGAAAATACTCAGTACATGATAGTTCCTGTTAGACTTTGTTATTGTTTATTGCCAGTTCTTTCTTGTCTGGACTAGCTAGTTGTTACAATTGGGCTACAAAGGAAGACATTTTGCTGAAGAAATAAGCATGTTTCTTTATTTTACAGGTCTTACCATATCCTGGGATTCAACCATTGTGAAACCTGGGGATTTAACTGGAAAGACAGTAAGTCCCCACCCATGGCAGCTAAGGAGCTATGGTAGATACAGTGTATCACTGAACACATGTGCTCAGTCTGCCAGTCTTCCCTCTGTTTGCTGGGGGAGGGTTGCTCTGTGAAATTCTGTACTTTGTTGAAGAAATTGGGGCACTGATGTGATTGCTCACCCTGTGATGCTGAGCTATTTTGAAGTATCCTTTCTAATTGACTTGAGGCAAAATGGTGAAGTAGTCATTTGTCTCTGTCACTTCTAATCCTCCCTCCCTCCTCCTGGCTCCACTCCCCTTCTTTCTCCTCCTCTCCCGTCTGTCAGTGCAATTCTCTTACCAAATACCATAAATTAGCTGAAAGTGGTTTAAAAGGCTGTCCCCTTCAGGTACATTTGTGCTTTAGAAAACTCTATAAAAGAATTAAGTCACTGATTCTCGAAGGATAGTGTTTCAGACATCTGCCGGCCAGTAGGAGAGGGATCTTTGGACTGGGGAGATGTCCTGGGGTCCTTCAGTTCACACTGCCTTCTCAGCTGGCTCTCAGCTGAAAAAACATGGTGTCATTGAAATAGAAAAATTTATTCCAGCATTTTCCAAGGTGTCTTCCATGGGAAGTGCATTGGTTTTAGTGTGGTCAAATACTTTTAAGAAACTCTGAATAACATTGTGAATGAAACATTTTCTTGCTGTAGAATTTTCTCAAAGCTTTTAACAGGCTCATGGTAAAGAGAGTACTTTAAACTTTTAAGAGGGTATTTGGGCTGTAGCATTTTTCCATTTTATTTTATTATTTTCCCCTTTCATTTTGCAGGAAGCACCCTCACCATCTGTGTGACATAGGATATACTTTACAAGCACCAAACTTGTCCAACACTCCAGTCCAATGAGTAAACTGAGGCAGGGGCAATACAATATCTTGCATAAGGTATTAAAGTGATCACTGAACAAGATCAGAGGTCAGGTTATTTGGCTCTACAACAGGGTCAAAAACCCTAATCACAATTATAGGTTAAAGGTCCTTCTTCTCTCTTAGTCTGTACATAGTGCTCAAACAGAAAGTTTGACTCTCCTGCTCTCCACCATATATTCAACTCTTAAGAAAGTATCTGACACACAGGTATGGTGATAATTAGTACTTACTAAGATTGAATTGAGAGTGCTCATGGGGGCAGACATAAGTTGCCTGTTCCTGCCAGCCTGGTCTCTACTTTGATGCTCTATGTAAGAAAGAGTCGGTTTTGAGTCCATACTTACACTGAGAATATGTGGTTCCCGTTCCACTGACACTGAACCTGTTGAGGTGCAGTCTGTGTGTGACCACATTCTTCTGGGGTTGGAACAGGATGATGTGCACCTTGGGTGCAAACAAACAGCCCAAGACCACAAAGCCACTCAGGCTAACGGAGATGCACATGGTTGTCGTCTGCACCTACAAGACAAGAAAGAGTTGGCTAGTAAATGTATGCTGCAAATTCAAGCTGGTCACTACCTACAGACAGGACTACAGAGACCAAAGAGAGAAACCAGAATCAGCCATAGTTGTATTCTTATTTTAGTTAAAACTATGTAGTAATTATATTGGATCTTCTGTGTTTGTGATATGGAAACATGGCTGAGGACTTATTTATAAGGAAACTTCCTTTGTGTGGGTTGCTCCTGAATGGTTGCCAAGTCTTAACATGGATTTTCTTATATTTTTTATCTATAAAGATATTTATGCAGAACCATTGAAGTAAAAATCTTCAATAGTAAAACATAAATATTCTATGATGAAGTGGCCAGCTTTCCCACAGTTTCTGTCAATGAACTTGGATTACTTAAATTTCACTACATTATGAATCAATTTGGACTTTAATATTTTCCCATCCTCCTTTCCTGCTGGGAGTTCCGCCTATCAACCATATTGGGAGAAGCTGTCAACTTCTTTGTGTGCTAGTATTTCTTTTATATATTTTGTTGGCATCTTTCTGAATTTTGGTACTTCAGGTATTCACCATAAATCTTTGTGTTCTCTAGGCTTCTATACTCCATCCTTTACAGAATGTTTAATTCTCTTCCTCTTTGCTTCCTCTGGAAGTATACCTTGGAGTGGGACCTAGCATCTCTTATTCTTTTGCTCTCTTCTCTGATTTTATCATTTCTCTTGGTTTCTATTCCCATAGATCTACTGAAAAATTATGCATTGTACCCCACTTATTTTATCACCTTCAGTATTGAAAAGTGATCAATTAATGACTTCTTCTGCTAGTTTTGTGAATATTTACCACATATACTCAGAGGTTCCTTGTTATTCTAGTATAATTTTGGATTTACTTTTTTTCCTCCTAAGGCAAATGTTATTATCAAATAGCATAATTTTTTGTGTTCTAAAGTCTATGATCTTCATTTCTAATCAAGAAAAGCTGAACTGAAGACTGGGCAATTAATTGGAGAAGGCACATACATTTAGGAGGCTTCATTCTGGTATTTATTTATTTTTTGGGGGGAGATATTGGGGGTTGAACTAATGAGCCACATCCCCAGCCCAATCTTGTATTTTATTTAGAGATAGGGTCTTACAGAGTTGTTTAGTGCCTCTCTTTTGCTGAGGCTAGCTTTGAACACATGATCCTCCTACCTCAGCCTCCTGAGCCACTGGGATTACAGGTGTGCGCCACCATGCCCAGCCTGGTTTTTATTTAAATAAAAAGAAATAAAAAGACTTGGGTTATGTTTTTGGTATGTATGTGTGCAAGTATAGGTGTGTGCGTGCATTCATTTGTGTGTATATTGGGAGTGATGATGCTGGGGCTCTAGCCCAGGGCCTTGAACATGCAAGGCAAGTACTCTATCACTGAGCTACACCCCAGCTTATAGTATATTTCTTCAGACCCTAGTTTCATTTTAAATGCTGAAGCATAATTCATCTATGTCATTGTCTTCCTTAATTATCCCAGTGCCCTCTAATTTTGGGTCCCCACATTTAGGGTCTTTTCCCTTTTGCCTGCTTCTCAGAAAGGAGGCTATTATTCAATTCTATGATATAAAACCTTGATAAATTTGTTATAATTTGTTTCATTTTACATATATGTGTAATAAGGATTTTAGAATTATACTTCTTTTACCTCAATTTTGACTGTGAAGCTAATATAAGATACAGCACATGTCATGGTGGGGGAGAAAAAATCCAAATATGCAAATTTTGAAGGTGAACTTTTTTAAAGATGTTTCTATAACCATTCAAAGTTCTCACACTTTAAGATATTATAAGGAGCTGGGGGTTGAGGGTACATAGCTCAGTGGTAGAATGCTTGCCTAGCATCCATGAGGCCCTCGGTCTATTCCTAGCACCTGTCCTACAACAAAAGACATTATAAAAAGGAGAGGAGAGGCCTTTAGGAGAAGATCTTGGGAAAAACTGCACTATGAATTCTATGCCCACACTTAAAGCTGAGTGAGGGGTGGCCATTCCAGGAAGAATCTGGTGTCTCTACAGGAGGAGATGCCCTGGATTGGTGCTGAATTTCTGCTTTGGAAATCCAGACGGTGAAAAAATGCTAATCACCTTAGTCAAATTGCAGAGAGACTTGCTACTGTACTGCGATATTGAATTACTGTAAGAATTTATTAAAAGAAAAGATATGTAGGAGGAACACATGGACAAAATGGGCAACACAAGAGCCATCCTTGGTAGTCCTGGGCCAAATGTGGAGGAGCCTAGAAACTTTCACAGAAAAAGGCTAACGGTATACAGCTAGATGCCTTGGGATTGAGGAAGGAGACATAAGAGACTTCTCAGACTAGAGAATTACAAGTCAACTCACTCAATGACCTTCAGGAGAAAAAGGCTAGAAGGGAAACTTGGAAAATCATGAGAAAATACCCTAAATTTATCTTCCAGCCATCCTAAGTATGTATCTTTAACCACTTGTGGATTTTGAGATGATAAAGCCATCAGCTATGTAAGAATTGTCCTACTTGTTCCTTCTTTAATCAGGGTCAAGAGGGAAACAGCAATTGGTGAATTGGGAAATACAAAAATGGAGAAGTCAACCAATGAAGGCTATTACCTCAATGCAGACCAGACCTCAGGAGGAAATGCAAATTTATGTTAAGATATAATTTCAGTAATTGCATAGGCCTAGATATTTTAATTTATTAATAGAGATGATTTCCAGTAGAAAATGATTATAGGAACTTGTATTACCTAAGAGCCTACAAATTCATAGATCTACCAAGGTAGTGTTTTCATTCACTGTTCTCTCCCTAGCATCAGAGCGGTACCTAATATATCTATGAATTTCCATTCAGGGGATGGGCATGATTATCCTCACTAAATACTAAAGGGATGAGGTGAGGCAGAACCAAAGGTGTGTTTTGATCATAGTTTGTGTGCCATATTTACTCAATATGACTGTTGTAAATTTGAAGTCTTTATTTATTTATTTTACAAAGCCCAAGTATCAGCCTCATAGTTTCAGTTGTCCAGTTCCTTCAGTAAATTACATTATTTACAGTCTGTATTTATCCACAATTCTATGTCCTGACTCTTTGTACACTGGAAGTCCAAACTACTCTATTTTTATGGCCCTTAACTCCCAGCAACATTGGTTCATCTGGTCTCTTTTTGCTCCCTAGTCACATCATCTTCTCTCACTGGCTGTTCCTTGTTTTAGTTATTTCTTTTAAGTATTGGAGTGTCACAGACCTCAGTTTTGGATTCTCTTCTTTATCTCATTATATTCCATGACTTAAATACTTGCTAGAGTAATTATATCCAAATATTTATTACTAGCTTATTACTAGTTCAGGCTGATCCTCTGTTCTTCATGTTCTTTTGGATATATAATAAGCTTATACGATTAATATGGAAGCAAAATTTGATTCCCTTCCTCAAATGTCCCTATTTGAGTAAATGACACAAAATGCCACCTGACTGTACAAGTCAAAACCTGGAATCATCTTTGATTTTTGCCATTGCCCTGACATCCACAAATCCAATCCAACAGCAAGTTCTGTTAGTTCTGTTGGGAGGTAATTCTCTGTTGGTGACTCATGTTTCCATATATCTTGCAAACAGAGGCTTTGACTATGTTCTGAACATTCTTTGCAAGGATACTTGTATAGAAAGAGCATTTGAAGATGGAGATAGTGCCCACCTCTATTGCCAAGGGCCATCATATGACTGTGTAAGCATTAGAGTTCAGGACCACTGCAAAGGCTGACACTGGTTATTGTTATATAAAAATTTTCAAGCTAACTTTTCACCTTATAAGTAGAGTAAAATCCTAGGCAGCCTTTGATAATTTTTGCAATGAGCATGGAATGCCAATAGATGGCTTTGTAAAAAAGAAAGTATGAGGGGTTCAAGGGCTGATTAATAGGATTTTAGGGAAGTCCATGAGAATCAGTAGCAAACATGTTGATACAACTGTATGGTCAGCCAGGGATAAATAATGTTCCATTTTTCTGCCTACTAATGAAGATTTGAGGATGGGGTTAAAGGCAGAGTAATAAGATGTAAGTTCAAAGATAGCTGCTGGAACAGCACCCTGTCACCAATTCCCCTCTGGGAGGAAGTGTGGAGTGAATTCTTCCTCAGTAGAATTCAGAAAATTTCTCCTGAGTGGGCACAAAGTTTCACTCCCTTTCATATTAAAGTTGCAGAGGTATGCACCTATGCTGAGCCTGGAAAGAAATATCTTCAGAGAAGACAGAAACCCAGTGAATCGTTTGCACTTTGGCTGGTTTCCTGGGGAAGCTGAGAGGACAGGGAACATAAAACATATTGAGGAAGAATGGGCACACTGAGCCCTCTCAGGGTGCATCCTCTCCTGTAACTTCACAGGGCAAGCTTAGATTCATTCCAAGATATAGTTGAAGGTCTCAGAGCTTTTTCAGTGCAACCTGGTTATAGAAAAGGAGCTTCATTTCTTATGGTGAGACTTTCCAAAGGCAAGAAAACTCTGGGGGGGGGGTCATAGGTGAGATAGCAATTAGTATTGGGGCACTTACATATCTGGATTGGGTTTACAGTAGTGGCAAAGATGCTGTATTGAAGAATGAGAAACAGATGCAAAGAAATCTAGATAAATTCTTGCTATCAACTGGCGCTCTGAAAAACTTCCTTAACCTTTATATTAAAAACAGGCAAGACTCTAAGAGCTATTATTATGATAAAATAGCAAATGCCCTGGATTAAAGTGGATATCTTTAAACATTCAGTTATTGCTGTGTGGACCAAGGTCAGTTTAGTTGAAGATCACAAGCTATGAGTCCTAGGCAGAAAGCTATAGATCCTGGCTTCTGAGTCAATGTATGCCGAAGTTGAAATGAATAGTGACAGTAATAATGATCTTATCATCCAGTTTAGGCTTTTGGTTCCACAAAAACATTTGAATCTTGGTTAGAGGAGCCACAAGTAGCTGTTCAGTGCTGAAAACTGAAGCAAATGTGTCTTGCTTACTGTCTTGGAGCTGTCCTCTTCCCTCACCTACTCCACCCTCACTATCCACCCTGATTTTAGCTGCTTTAGGAGAAAGATGCTTAAAGGTTAGGACTAAGGTTTCTCCATTAGGAAGGATGGTTGAATTCTGTGTACACAAGACCAAGTCGACTGGCAAACTTGAGGTGGGAGGAATTCAAGTTTTTATTCTGCATTTGGTATGGACACCCGGATCATTCCCCTACTAGACCTGTCATAGGGAAGGCAGGGCTGGGACAATAGGAAGGTATGTGAGGCACTTGTTTAAGATGCAAATTTGCTGGGACACAAAAACTTAAAAAAAAAACCCACATTATTTTAATGTAGTTTTTAAAAATTAATGGTAAAATCCACGATGAACACAATATGAATACTTTAAATAAGAATTGGATCAGTAATAGTGCCACACCATGATATATTCAATCCTAATGCAAAAAGAAAAATAAAGTAATTCTGACCTTATCTTGATTACTGAGTATGCAGGTGTCCCCTAGTTCACTTTACATTGCTTTGTGGAAATTGGGACTAAGGGAATCCACACAAATACTGACACTATCACTATTGCTGTGGTTTTAAAAATATCTTTGTCTATGAATCAGAAATCTTAAGTCTTCTTCCAGCCTTCCTGTAACTATGTGGCAGTCTAACCCTATGGGATTGCACATAGAAAAAGAACTGTTCATATAGTAGGGTATAGTGGTGCACACCTGTAATCCCAGTGACTCAGGAAGGTAAGGCAGGAGGATCACAAGTTTGAGGTCAGCCTTGGCAACTTAGCAAGACCGTGTCTAAAAAAAAAAAAGAAAAGAAAAGAAAAAAGAACAAGAAAAAGAAAAGAGCTGTGGATGTAGCTCGGGGGAAAGCACCCTTGTGTTCAATCCCCAGTACCCCAAACCAAAACCAAATCCAAAAACTGAAAGCCATTTCATAGTTTTTAAGGGGTTCTAGCTCCAGTTTCAGTCATTCCCTTGTTAACATCATGCCCTAGCTGCTAAAGGCTCTTTCCTACCAAAGCAGGCTAACCAGTCTCCCTATTCCTGCCTTTTGTTTTCCTTTCTGTCATACAAACAGTCTTTATAGCCCCTTGATGTTTTTTTTTTTTTCCCTAAAATGTAATCTCAGAGTCACCTTGGCTTGAAACATTTTAAATGGTTTCCTTTTCCATATAAAGTAAAATTTAAATCTTTTTCTACGGCCTGTGAAGTCCTACATGATCTAGCTCCCGTGCCTACCTCTCATATCAAATCATTCTTCCAGTTGCTCATAAAACTGTGGCTGTGAGTCCCTTTCTTTTCTAAGACATTTTGCAATAGTGTGTTTGTACTTGCTGTTTCTTCTGCTTAGCACATAGAATTCCAACTGTGGCATGAGTTAGCCTCCATTTTCACTCATTTATTATTAACTTCCATTTCTATCCTTCTCTACTCCCCACCAGACTGTAAGTAACAAAAGAGGAGGGACTTTTCTATGCTGATAGCTCCATCACCAAGGTTTACAAGTGTTCAAATATTCCACTAAAGAAGTATTATGAAATGGGCAAAAGCAAAGTAGGGGTGACAGACATTTTAATTTTTTTTTGGAAAGAATTTGAGACTTGATACACTTTTAAAAATCGTTAAAATAGGGCTGGGGATATAGCTCAGTTGGTAGAATGCTTGCCTTGCATGCACAAGGTCCTGAGTTCAATCCCCTGCACCAAAAAAGAAAAAAAAGTCTTCAAAATACTCAAGTGAGTAAATTGGAATTTTACTATAAGTTACTTGAACCTTGTTACAATTCTAGAGTGACTTCCAAGGTCTCTGCCTACTATAGGTAAAGTGCTTTACCTGCCCAAACCCAATACTGAAAGTATGGCTCTTTGTCTAGCAGGACTGCATTCCCAGAGCTTGTTAGAAATCCAGAATTGTGGAACCCTTTCCTTCTTACTATATTAGAATCTTTATTTTTACAATATCCTCCACATGATTTGTACTCACATTAATGTTTGAGACACACTGTGGTAACTCCTTTTTCAAGACAAAATTTTTTAAAATCCCATTGCTCACCACTGCATGAGTTGGCCTGCATTTTCATTCATTCATTATTTACTTTTCATTTCTATTTCCCACTAGACAGTAAATTACCAAAAAAGGAGGGACTTACCTACATGAAGAGCTGTATCTCCAAGGTCTATAAGAGTGCAAATACTTTTGGAAAGTGTGAATGAACAAAATACTCAGTAATTACTCTTAGTGATTCCTTTATGGATCATTTTCCCACATAAACATAGCCTAGGTTTTATTTATGCAATTTAAAGAATGTACTGGATTCCCAGTGACTCAGTGTTTGATTCTTAACCTGAAAAGTTTTGGTTGTAATATAGCAGGAGATGACTTGGGAAATTTTTCAAAGAGCCTTTGAATTTTTGCCTTTTTACTGAATTCTTACTTGCTCTGTCTTGGATGCCTGCACTAGTTCTAGATTCTTCTTCAAATCGGTCCTTCACGTTTAAGATAGATAAGTTTGTGGTACAGTATCAAGGGCATGGATTTGGATCAGAAAAAACTCGTCCTATTATTTCTTAACTGTGCCACCTGGGAAGTTAATTATCCTCTGAGTTTGTTTACTCATTTCTCTGATGGATAATAAAATTTGCTTTCCAGGGTGTTAATGAGGATAAGTGAGCTCATGTATGCAAAGCACCCAACAGAGTAAGTTGATCAGGAAGGAAGGAATTGTGAATACTTGCTCTCTTACCTTTCATCATGTCTCTTTTTGTCTAAGTATCAACCAACCAAAAGAAAGCAAGAAAAATTTTTAAGAACTCAAGATTCAAAGCCCTTAATCATTATCTAAATGAAATTCCCTGCTGGTATAATCTGGCCAAATTGACAATTCCCATTCAGTTTTCACTAGACCCACCCTCCCCGCAACTCATTTTCCAATGAGTAGGACAAATATAACTGCCTTCTGGTTTGATTTATTCCTGTCATGTCTCAGCCTTCCTTAACTGTACCTGTCCACCAAGGTATGGGGTAAAATCCTACATATTCAAGAAGTATCCCTGGAGAGACTAAGCTCTTAATGATCTGTTTTTTGAAATCCAGAGATATTGAGTTTGTATCACCAGTTTAATTATAAACTATTCTATGTTAATCCCAAATTATTTCATGCTTGGTCTCTTCAGCATATATGAAATGTATATTCCTGAAGATCTATAGGCATGATGAGTGTGTAAAGACCAAAGATGGGATAGGTCATTAAAATACATTAACGGTAGTCTTTTAATCCTCAAACTCTGAAAGTTCAAACTCTCCTGTGGTTCATATATTCTTTCCTTTGATTTTGCTGATCCAGTACAAATGTTACCTCTTAAAGATTTTCAAATTTTTTATGGTTAGTCTTAAAATGCTTGGCCATTACTCCAATGATGAACTTAGGGTCTCAATTTTTATCATTCATTCATTAGTGCACTCCACAGGTTTGATTCACATAGTTGTGAATAATTTAAATAAACTATATAGGTTAAGTTTTGCCAACTTCTTGATCCAATGCTTTGAATAGATTTTTCTTCCTTTGTCATTTTCTTTTGATTTTTCTTTTTTAAAAAATATTTTAATTGACAAAAATTGTATATGTATATCACATACAATATGATGTGTTCAAGTATGCATATACTGAAGAAGGGTTAAATCATGTTAATTGATATGCACTGTCTCACATACTTATCATTGTGTGTGTGTGTGTGTGTGTGTGTGTGTGTGTGTGTTGAGAACACCTAAAATCTCAGTCTCTTAGTGATTTACTAAGGATGTTATTAACTGTAGCCACCATAATATTTTGAATTTTTTCCTTCCTATCTGAAATTTTATATCTGCTTTGTCTTCTTTTGGGATGCAATTTTCTAGGTTTTGGCAATGTAAGAATTGCTGGCAAACAGAAGATTTGGGGGTTATTATACCTATGGGGCATTTCATTTTGTGAACTCATGGTATAACTAGGAAACTAGTATGCTTCTGGAAAATTTTAATCTCTGAGGACTTAAAAAATATAGTGAATAAAAACTAGTTGCCCAAGGAGAAAAAATTCTTATACTTACCCAATGTAAGATACTAAAGTCAGAATTTTCAATGTTAAAAATAACTAATGAATGGTTTAAACAGTTTGAGAAATTATGATGGAATGATGAATTTACTTTTAGAAGAGGTAGTAATTATATGGGAGTCCAGAAATTTAAACTGTATGACTTACTTAGGTAACTTGTATATGCACAGTAAAATATTTGAGTATTTCATGGATTCTTGGTCTCTATATATACACACATAACATATTTGTATGTGAAACTAAAGTTTTAGAAAAGGCATAGCAAATTAACATTACATATTAATCTGTTTTAGAGAAGTAATAAAGCATAATAAAATGTTTCAATCTTTAAACTGGTTCTGTATTAATGTCACAAGTGTGTTTTTAATTTGTAGCTAAGTTCTTTTCTGTCTAATTGAAGGATTCTCATTAAGTTCTTAGTGATTATGTCTTATTTTCTTATAAATTGCTTTTAAAATTTAATTAAAAAAATTCATGTGTATGTATTACATTTCCTTTACTATTAAATTATGAATTGCTTGAATGATAGCATTTACATTTATTTTCTCCACTGTGCCTAGCACAGTGCTCTGAACAAGACACATTCTAATGAAATACTTTAAAAACATACTTGATTAAGTGTTACATATAATCTCAAGGTTCATCTTGGCATTTGCATTTATTCAATTTACTCCTGAGATGAAATAAAAAACGTTCTATTTTCACTTCTACACTCTGCAACATTGAAAAGGTAAAACAACAAAGGAATGAAGAAACTAGTTAAAACAAAGAAAAGAAAAAAAGCAATCAATAACTTACTCTATAGTCACTCGATGTCACATAAAATATAGGGAGGAAGGCCAACCAGATGATGCAGGTGGTGTACATGGTAAAACCTATGAACTTGGCTTCATTGAAGTTTTCCGGGCACTTCCTTGTTTTGAAGGCATACACAGTGCATAGAATCACCAGGATCACATCATAGGTAAGAGAGATCAGCATGCTGGAATCTCTGACATTGCATTTTAAGATGACTGTTTCCCGCTTCTCTGGAAGAGTATACCTCCTGGTGCCTGGAGCCTCCAGGATGAGCCACACAGACACTACTATAATTTGCACCAGTATCAGACCCAGGCAGATGAAAACCTGTGAACTGGGGCTGATGAATTTGGGCCTCTGAGCGCCATTCTTGACCCCATCGAAGACACGGGCGATGCAGTTTGTCTTGGTCAGCAGGGCTGAATAACAGACAGCAAAGGAAGTCCCCAGCCCAAGCCGGCGCAAAGCACAAATGACAGGTGATGGTTTGGCAATGAAGAAGAATGTCATGCAATATGACAGGCTAACCCCAAACAGCAAGATGTAGCAGAGTTCCCGGCCTGATGCTTTGACCAAGGGTGTGTTGTTGTGCTTGATAAACACAGTTACAACCATGCACGTACACATAAACCCCAGGCAGGCAATGGAGACTGGGCCAATGGCCCAGGCATCTTCCCATCTGATGTAGTCCTCAGGAAGATCAAAGCATCCAGATAGGTCTGCAGTGGGCCACTGCCCAGGCCCACAGTCCATACAGGTAAACTCATCAATCAGGTATTCGTAAGGCTCACATGGGATGCAAATCCAGCAGCAGACATCCCCTGGTTGCATGTTCTTCATTTCATTGGGGGCACAGGGGTCGCTGCACTGGGAAGTGGGGATTGAGTTCCGGGACCAGTGGATAGAGTCAACATCTAATGATAAGGTTTCTGCCCAGTGACCAACCTTCAAGTAGGAATACTTTCCACCCACAAACTGGAAATTGAACACGTTGTATCGTCCCATTCCATCTCCATAAGTGTCAAACTTGACGATGCTATCTGCACCTTTATTTGGGTTGAATGGAGCTGTGATAGGTAGAATGAAAGAAAAAAAGGAACACTTGTTTAGGTGTCTTATATGTGATCAGTCAATTGCTTTATGTCACACACTTAGCAAAGTTGCAGTAACAGAACAGAGACTCCAAGGCTGACATAATTCATCAGTTAACATTGAAAATTACACATCAAAAGCTGCTAGAGTACTTATGCATTCATAAATTCACTTAACATTACTGAGTGTCTAGTGGGTGCCAAATGCCAGTGATAAAAATGAGTACAGTGCTGCCTTCAGAGGAGCTTATTGTGTAACAGAGGAACTGGCAAACAGGTCGTCATCCTCTGTGTGGTGTGCAAATATTCTTTTCTTGAAATATTTCTCAATGAGAATAGGATATAATTTCATGTCTCATTATATATTTATGTATAGCTATCCAAATGTTTCTAATCCTTGTGGGGTATGGTGGAGCATGCCTACAATCCCAGTGACTGGGAAGACTGAGGCAGGAGGACCACAAGTTTGAGGCCAGGCTCAGCCACTTAGCCAAGACCTTGTTTCAAAATAAAAATAAAAAAGGACCTATGGCATACTCAATGGTGGAGTGTCCTGGATTCAATCCTCAGTACACCCCCCCCACACACACACACACACAAAATATTTCACATCTTAAATATTTGCATAAAACTATAAAATTAATAGAATTTCAGAATAATTTAGGAAAAATTTTTTCATTATAGATGTATGATATAATTCTTTTTAAAAGTTCAGATGAAACATGGAGAAAGAAATTGACACACACTAGGAATTCTTCAACCCTAATATTTTACTGTTTTAGAGTATATTTGTCCAAAACAGTAAAATGTTATATTTACTGTTTTGGAGTATATTTGTATGTATCTATATATAGCATATTCCCTTCTACATAAACACCTAGATATCTTAAAGTTACCAACAGTATGTAGGATCTAGGTAAATATCTAGGTTAAAGTTTATTCCTTAGTGGGAAGGGTCAGCAGCAATCTGTAAATTGGTCCACTCTCAATGCTGTCCCTTTCCTATATTTCCCTGCAAGTCCTTCAGAGCAGCAGAACACTTCTCTTCTGTTGCAGTTTGTCATGTCTCTCTCGCTGACATGTGTTGCCACCTTGATAACCTTTTTTTGTACTGGGATTTGAACCCAGGGGCACTTAACCACTGAGCTACATCCCCAACCTGCTTTTTTATTTTTTGAGACAGGTCCTTGCTAAGTTGCTGAGGCCAGCCTCAAACATTTAACCCTCCTGCCTCAGCCTCTCAGGTCGCTGGGATTACATGTGTGTGCAGCACATCTGGCCCTGATCACCTTTTTGTTTAAGTTTCTCTAGTACAATTTATTCTTAGTACATCTTAGTTTGCATGTATTAAGTGTCATAGAAATGTTACACTCAAGTAATAGAGCTCTAGAGAAAGACATTGACTCAGAAGGGAAGTTTCATTTAATATGTCAATTTCTGAGTTAGCCTGCTGACTTCCCAACTATGGATGCTAGGTTGTGGTTATTAGTGTGTAAAGCTTCAAGATGTGCCTGAAGCTTTCCATTTGGCTGAGGTCCAGTCTGTGAGTCTGTGATCACTTATTTTTATGCTACCTACTCTGATCCACTGTGTGCTTCCTATTTCACACTGCCTGTCTTTACTCTTTCCTGGGACTTAGAAGAGGAATTGTGCCAGTTTCTGTGGTATTTAGACACACATAGTTAGGACAGGTTTGTCAAGGTGATACTCCCTCGTGAATACATGGAGAAACCGACAGAGTAAGAACAAGATATTTATAAGTTGACTCAGTACATGCTAGAATTTTGCATATGATAAAGGTGGCATCTCAAACAAGTAAAGAAATTTAATACACGATATTAGGCAACTGTTTGGTGAATTGGAAAAAAATTGAATTGGTATCTCCTACCTTATACCCAAATTAGTTCTGAAAGGATCACAGTTTTATATGTGAAAAATAAAACCATTATAAACTTCTAGAAATAAAACAGGCAAATTAACATCAGAGTGGGAGAAATTCTTTTTAACTACTACCAAAAGTGCAGAAACATTACAAAACGTAACCATATAAGTTTAAAAAATCCCAATTAACAACATAACAGAGAGAACAAATTACAACTCATATTGAAGAAAATGGGTAAGTTTCTAATATATAATGGATTATGATAACACAATAGAAAAATTATCAAAGGATATGAAAACATATTTAATAAAAAGGATAATCAAGTCATTCTTAAACATGAGACTATGCTTAACAGTAGTCAAAATATAGAAAATGCAAACTGTCAGAGGCAAAATAATAGTCCTTCAAAGATGCTCATGTTCTTATCTTCCAGAGCCTGAGAATGTTATGCTAGCCAACAATAAAGAATTTAGGTTGCAGATGGAATTAAGGTTGCAAATCAGCTGACTCACAGTAGGTAGATTATTTTGTTTTATCTGGATAAACCCAATGTAATGAATCAGGATCCTTAAATATGAAAAAATAGGCAGAAGTGCCAGTGTCAGAGTGATGAATAGGAGGAGGGCTAGATTGACCTTGCTGGCTTTGAATATAGAAGGGTCTTTGTATATGGGCAGCTGATAGAAATGGAAAGACAGAAAAATGGGATTCTGCACTTGGGCCCTCAAGAAGGAATGCAGCCCTGAGGGAACTTTGCTTTTCAGCCCAGTAACAACCATTCTGGACTTCTAACCTCCAGAAATGTTAAATAGTAAGTGTATGTTTCTTTAACCCACCAAGTTTGTAGCAATTTGTCACAGCAGCTATAGGAAACGAATATGCAGTAGAACTATTTTGCATTTGCAACATGTGTTCTATTAATTAGACTATAGTGAAGCAGGAACTCTTACCCTGCTCTTGGGTGTATAAATTTGTTCACCTATACCTGAGGATATTGACAAGATTTTCAAAATGACAGATGCTTTAGCTTTTGACTCAGTAATTTTAATTTGTGATATGTATTTCATAGATTTGCCTATGTGTGAATGATGTTTTATAATGTTGTTTGTTGATAAACAACTGAGCCATTTGCAACTTTTTTTTCTATTACAAACAGTACTTCAGTAAACATTATTATGATTGCATTCATAATAAATACAGCAGAACATTACCTAGGTATGAAAAGAAATGAGGAAGTGTTCTGTGTTGTGAAGTATGGACATGATAAAAAACCTAAAAGTCACATTGCTACGGGTAACAAAAACAAAACAAAACAAAAAAAAACACAGGTGTTCAGTTTGTTATGTATTAAATAAATAGGGAAAACAATATATTCTTCTTTTCTATGTATAAAGAAATTCTGGAAGCATGCCTAAGATAAGTGGTTACCTACAGGAAAGAGATGGGGGGAGCAGACAGACTTCCTTGTAAGAAAAAAAGATATTTATAAGTAACAGGGTAGTGAAGCAAAGATAGGAGAGAAACTTTAGTGAATGTCCTCTCATACTTTCTGCATCTTAAAGCATTCAGATATTTTATCTACTCAAAAATTAAATAATTAAAAGGAAAACTTAAATGGACAAATATAACCAGGCACTTTAGCAGACTTCTAATCTGAAAGAGAGAGATTGGGAAAAAATATCCAAAGCAAAACAGAGAAGAAACTTGGAGAAAATAGAGAAGATGCAGGGAGGAAAGACAAAGCCTTTAAAACATTAATATATCCAGAGAGAAGAATAAAGAGATTATGTCTCTGAGATAGGTGCAGGATCATCTCAAAGAGGTATAGAGAATAAGAATGAGCTTTTGGAAATGACATAGCAAAAACAGAAATTTCATATAAGGATTGAAAGATTAATATGAGCAAACTCTTGAACTTTGAACAAAATTCTTGGAACAAATTAGAAAATATAATAGGAAAAGGATCACACTGGAATTTCAGCATTGAATCAACAGAAAGAGAACACAGAGGATAGTTCAAGAGTCAAAAGGCACCTGGTGGGCAGTGGACATGGTTTGGGGAAAGGTGAGGCAAAAGACTTTTCTTTCTCTAAAATGTCTTATGTTAGTAAAAATCATGTCCATGTCTTATTTTACAAAAAAAAATAAGGTTAAAATAGAATCATTGAGTAAGGTCAGGCAGAACAGTTTATAAAGTACATAAATCACGAAAATAATACTGCTGCAAATATAACAATTGCTTGAAAATTATAACAATGCTTGAGAAGCATTTGTGATACAATATCATTTTGTGATGAATAAATAAATAGTACTTTGGGTGGAATGTTATTGTTTAATAAATGTTTACCCATCATGAAATTTATTTGGTTGAATTGTAAAATATGTAACAAAATGTGGTCCAGTGTCTAAATCCTTTAGGACACAGCCACATCAATGTTTATAGCAGCACAATTCACAATAGCTAAACTGTGGAGCCAACCTAGATGCCCTTCAGTAGATGAATGGATAAAAAAAATGTGGCATTTATACACAATGGAATATTACTCAGCAATAAAAAAGAATAAGATCATGGCATTTGCAGGGAAATGGATAGCATTAGAGAAGATTATGCTAAGTGAAGTTAGCCAATCCCCCCAAAAACAAATGCCGAATGTCTTTTCTGATATAAGGGGGGTGACTCAAAATGGGGTTGAGACAGAGAGCAAGGGAGGAAGATTACCTCTAGATAGGGAATAGGGGTGAGAGGGAAAGAGAGAAAGGGAATAGCATGGATGCTGAAAGGAGACTCTCATCATTATATAAAATACATGTATTAAGATGTGAATTTGGTGTCAACATACATAATCAGAGATATGATAAATTATGGTATAATGGTATCTTAAGAATTATAATGCAAAAATAAATTTTAAAAAATAAAGTGGAAGAAGTAATCACAAAAAAAAAGAATTGCAATGCAAAAATAAATAAATAATATATATATATATATATATATATATATATATATATATATATATATTACATTAAAATACTTCAAATTAACCCATTACAAATTCTAAGCAAAATTCATTGCCAAAAGAAGTGCCCCGATTCTTAGTTTGGAATACAGGGTTGCAAGTATCTACACTAGAATGGAAAAGGTGAACCATATCTGTCAAATACTCTACAAGTGAGAATAGTTCTGTTCTTGAACGGTGATCACAAACACACACTGGCTTTGGGTGCTCTTGGCAAACTCTTGGGTGTCTCTGGAGTGACTTCAAGTGGCAGAGCAGAGGCCCTGCTGTACTGATCCCATTGCCTTCCTGATGTATTTAGAGTTGCCTCCCTGTTAAATGACTCACTAGGAAAATGGCTAAGGTCAGTGAACTGGAACCATGATTCTCCAGCAATCAGTCATACAGCTTTTTTGTGTGTGTGAGAAAACTCTGGGGAGTTTGCTATTTCTCAACTTGGGTCTCACCAAGAGAACAAGCATTATTCAGAATGGAAAAACAAATCACTTCACCTTTCATTGGTATTACAGTAGCATGAAAGAGCCCACACTAAAAGGGGGAAGAAAGAACAATCAGAAAATGGTAGATTTTCTTTAAAAAAAGAATTTACAAATTCTCCAAAATCAGATTCCAAGTCCCTTATCACTCTAATGCCTCAAAATGAGGACCTCATTTTCAGAAGGTATCTGTTTTGGCCTCGGGTCAAGGGAAAGATTTCTCAGTGTAGCTCATTATCCAATTAGTTCCAATCTCAGCATTGAATGAATTTATTTTAAACTTTTAATACCAAGATGACCAGCCCTCCTAGGACCCATTTGGTAGAGATGAGTCAAAACTATTTCTTAGAAATATCATAGGTCAATGGCAGGAAAAACTTAAATTGGTTCTTTATATTTTTTTTTTCTCAGATAAAGTCCAATTAAGGTAAGACAATAATGTGGCTCATAAGAGGCCTTCAGCAATGGGACCATTGCCTCCACTGCCAGGGGTCACACTCGTAAGTACTAATGAAGACTGCAAAATCTACTAGCAGCAACATGGCTCCAGTTGGACAACTGGGGCCTCACTAAAGTGTGAACTAATCTGAAGAAATGTAATAAACATGTAGGTGAAAAGACAGAAGATGGCATCTCCCTTGAAAGACTACATTAGAGGTTGAGAGGTATGAAACCAAAATCCTTTGTTTTACAAACATTATGCAGCAAGAAAATAGGAAATAAGAGTGAATCCCTGGCTGGCAGTAATTTCCATACTAATTAGGAACAAAATGGCTGAAGCATTTCTCAGTTATTGACCAAGTACAGCATTTGGGACAGAACATCACTTAGAAGCCTTAGGTGCTTGAAAAGAATCTAATATGCACAGGTAAGGTGAGTTTTTGAGAAAAGATACAAAAAAGTGCATTGTATTTTTTTTTTAAAGTGCTATGACTTTTGAAAAGAGCTCTCTTCCATTCCCTTAAAGAGTTAACCTGGGGCTAATACACTACTAGTGATTAGTACATTAGGGCTGTCATAACAAAGTACCATAAACTGGGTGACTTAAAACGACGGAGATTTGTTGTCTCACAGTTCTGTATCAAATCACAGTGTTGGCCAGGTTGTGTCCTCTGAGAGTGTGTGTGGGAATCTGTTCCATGTTTATCAGAAGATAAACATGGAATAATTAACCACCTTCATCATAAGGTGGTTGTCAGCAATCTTTTGTGTCCCTTGGCTGACAGATGCATCACTACAATTTTCCACCTTTAGGAGGTGAGCTCCCTGTCTGTGTGTCCAATTTTCCCCATTTTATAAGGACACTAGTGATACTGGATTAGGGCCCACATGAATGAACTCTTTAATTTGGTTATTTCTGTGAAGAATCTATTCCCAGTAAAGTCACATTCTGAGTTGTCAGGGCTATTGCTTCACAAACACAATGTCTTTATGGAAAGGATATAATTACTCCCATACCAATCATGTACTACTCTTGCCTGATGTCGAAGTTTTATACTAATGTATCCATAAAGTAGGTCTTATTTTGTATCTAACATCTTTTGTTCAAAATGAAGTGTTGTGAGATTTATTCATGTAGTGATGAGAAGCTCTAGTTGGTTAATTTTTAATGATGCATAGCATTTAATTAAGATGTGCCAAATTTATTTTTTTATTGTTCTGTTGGTGGACACTTCTTTCAAAAATTTTCTATTAGCTTGTACAAATAATGTTCTGTCTTTAGTTGGATTATCCTAGAAGCAAGCCTCTAAACTAAATTTGAGCTTGAGCTATTGATTTGGGAGGTAAGGAAAGTAAAAAATGAAGACATAGGTCAGAAGGAATCCAAATCCAATAAAGCATGCATTGATAAGTGAGGGCAGGTAGATATCTGGCTTACTGTGGCCCATTGGGAGGCAGTGTAGAATGGGAGTTGGGGTAATGTAATGCCAGTACATTAGAAGAGTATCCATCGTGTGCCTTTCTTATAATACCCCAACTTACTCACCAGCATGGATGAGACAACCCTTATTTGTCATTGGTTGATGGCTGCTCCAGGAGTGTTAACTTTAGGGGACTTCTGGCATTTTCTAGTTATAGGTAGAGCTCCTGTGGCCAAACAAACCTCCCAAGCAGAGAATCACAGATACTTTTGTTTAAAGACTATTAGCATGAATGAGAATGTAGGAATGTGATTGGTAAGGAGATATGGGTGATATACTGACATTTGCTACATGCTGCAATGATCATTTTTTTATTCATCTACTAGTTTACACAGGTATGAGTTTCTATTTGTGTGTGTATATGTGCATATACACACACACAAACACACACACATATAATAGAGTTGTAAGATTTTGAGTTCCAGTTGCTTCATATTCTTAATGTTAGTCATTTTAGACATTCTGATGGAAATGTGGTATCTACCATACCACTGGGGGGTGGGGTTGGTAATTGTGCTTTCCTTATACTTAATGTTGAGTACTCTTTCATAAGTTAATTACATAGTTGGAAGTATTTTTTATAAAGTGCCTTTTCAAATCTCACCTACATTGATTTTCTGACTTTTAAAATTTGGCAGAATTTTTTATATATTCTGGAAACAAGCCTTTTCAAATATGTGTTGCAACTCTCTGTTCCCACTCTCTGGCTTGACTTTTCACTTGCTTGGTAGCATTGTCCAATAAACTCATATTATTAATTTTAATACCCAATAAATTATTAATTTTATGTCTAGTTTCCAATTTATCAATTTTTCACTTTTTGATTAGTATCTTTCTTACTCTGTTATTTTTTATCTACTCTAAGATTATGAACGTGTAATTCTAAAATCTGAAGTTCTCAGATTTCAAAAGAACAGTGTGTCATTAATCCATGAACTCTTTCTCTGTGCTGATGGTGTGATGTGCATTTAACTTTAAGGGAATTCATGGCAGTACATTTGAAGAGTATCCATTGTGTGCCTTTCTCATCAAATCCTAAGCCTACAACAGGGATAATGACATCTTTGTTCTCTCTTCGAAAGCAGTACTGGGCACATAGTAGGTTTTTAGTAATTGTTTCCTAAATAGATCATTAGACTCATTAGAATCATCTCAGGAACTTAGAAATCATACTAATGCCTGATAAACATAAACACAGACCAGTCAAATATGAGCCTTAAAGGAAATGAGTCTTGAGACAAATTTTGATATCCTATTATATAGCCAAAGTTGAGAGTGACTGGTGGGCAGGAGTATAACAGTGGCATTCAGCTGAACATCCCACAAAGCACAAGACATACCCTCAGAATAAATGAATGCCTGACCCACAGAGTCACCAATGCTGAATTTGAGAAATGCTTGCTTTGAACTTCTAGATATATTTCAAAAATCTCAATCCCCTTTGTAAGTGGAAAGTGCCCATACCAGATGAATTATTTATGGTCTTCCCATCTCAGGTTACTGTTACCTGTTTTTTCCACCCCCTCCAGTCATTTCCAGCTTACACACTTCCTTTGATATTCTCCTTTGCAGGAATCTCCTTTCCCCATTCATGAGCAGCCTCACGGGAGCTTCAGTGCCCCTTAATCCTGTCTTGACCACAGACCTCATTTTGCCTAGATCTTCAAAGTTCCCATTTATCTATCTTTTGTAAAACCATGGACATCTCCTTCTTGTCAATCACCTTCCAGGAAAAAGCACATTTTTATCTGTAGCAGGAGTAGGAGATATACAGCCTTTTAGAGCCAACTCACAGCAAGAATACCTGTGGTGAGTAAGAGTTAAGTGGGGTCTCTGTGGGAAGTCTCTCCATTTGATTTCTAGCCCCAGCACAAACCTGAATGTCCAAGAATACTATGTGACTTTGCAACACTTACCAAGGATTTCAATTTGTAAAGAGAAATTGTGAATTCTGAAGACAAAGTCAATCTGTCCTCTTGTTTCTGAATGTGACTAGGGTCATGGAGCAGAGCATAAATAAAAATGAAGAGGGGGGGAAACAGAAGGGTTTCCCCAAGTTAAAATTGGATAGAAATACATATCCATACTTTTTTTTTTTAAGAAGGAGGCATATGTTTAACTTTGTTCTGTCCTTAAATTGCTTCTCCACCTGCCGTACTATAGACTTAAGTGTGCAGAAGAGTGAAATGTGATACGGACAGAAGGTGAAAACGGCTGAGAAAATCCCATTCAGAGATGCTCCAGTAAGTCAGCAGTGCAAACTACGAAGAAAGGATTTGAAAGTCGGTAGCACAGCTAATAGTCTGAAGAAAGCAATCACAGTAAGGAGAATACTTAATAAAACGAGCTTTCCCATTTTTAAGCAAACAATAGACTTCTTTATATAAAAAGCAGAACAGCAGAAATTCTATTCAGTCTCTGAGGATGAACGTGCCAAAGATAAGCACTGCGGCTTAGCATGCAGTCACTGAAATTTCCATGGGTGAAACAAATTAATTTCTATTCTTTTGCCTGATGCATGCATAGACATGTATTTGACTCCCTGTGTAGTATCATGTAAAGAGAATACAAGGGAAAATAAATTACTTCTCCTGCCTGCTCACTGGTCTATTGTTAAGTTGTCATGTGCTTCCCAAGCTACCATAGCATCGCTTAGACTTCTCTTTTTACAGAGAGGGGTTGCATTATTGAACCATAAGATTTCAAGTGACCTTGTCAGGTCATCAAGCATATCCACACATTGCTAAGAAGTTCCAAGCCTATATCATCTTGAAAGAGTTTCTGTCCTACAGGAAATAATTAAAGTGACAAAGTGAAAAGTTATGATTTAAAAAATTTCTCCTCTTCCTCATGCCACAATTTCTATTTTGAATCATTCTGAAAATAATGGTATAAAGGGAATCATAAATCTGGTTATCTTGTTCCCTTTTTAGAAAATACTCTTGGAAATTGATCAACCCCAGAATTCCATTCGGTCCTTTTGAGTCCCATTTCTGCTCTTCTCCATATTGTGTTAAATTAATAAAGTAGATTAATTTAACTGAATAAAGTAGATTAGTTTAACTGGTTGTGGTGCCCTACATATCCCATATGCTTAAAAATTATGTATGTATATCTCCATGTCTTTCTTGCATAAACTCCCACTTTTCCTATCCCATGTTTTTGCTGTAAAACAAGGGAGAGTGGCATTTCCAACATCCAGATCTTCACTCAACAGTCTCTTTTAAACAGATGGAGGAAGTCAGCAGTTAGTAGTAAATGTGAGAATCACGGTACTCACATGTCAGCATCCAACCAAGTGTTAGTAGGGAGTTAATGCAATTTCTTCTTCAGGCTTTTCTCCTTCCTTTTCCCCTTCCCCTTTTGTTCTCATCATTCTTTGTTTCTAATATCCACTCCACTGTGTAGGCTCAAGCAAAGCCAATTCTCATCCACGCACTGGACACTGTGTGTCTTACCCCTTCAGGGACAGTCAGTTCAAGAGATCCCAGTTAAAGGCAATATCAAACCCCATAATGAATAAATTAGTAATGATGGAATCTGATATGTTAGTGGAGAAAGAAATTTGGATAGGAGGTTTGTCCAGCTTTCCTAAAATGATATACTTTAGAGAAAAATACATTTTTGTTCTCAGATCATGTTTTAGACTTACCTCCAGGAAAAAAGGAACTTTTGTTCCCTGGTTTCCATCCTTTCCCACCATTTTATTTTCCTCTGCAGAGGAGGAGAACTGCAGGTTCAATTGGTGAAGTTTGACATTTACAGGACCTTGTTCCCCAAGGGACAGGATCATAGCATTTAAAATAGCCCTCATGAGCAGGAGTTCTTCTACTCCAGTGGCTAAATGATGGAGAGGCTAATTTTTTAGTACTGGCCCTGGCCATCTTTATGCCCACCTTTGTACTTCCAGTCTCCAGGCTCTACAGACCAGTGGGACTTGCCTCAGAAGTTCTCACCCTGCCCTGGGTTCTCTGTTCCACCTGCAGATGGGGAAGGGAGACCTGCCACTCACTCACACACATGGATGTTTAGATAGTAGGCTTGAAATCTGCTCTCAAGATCAAGCCATTGAGATGACCGTTGTGAGAAACCAAAACATTTTGTCTTCTGGCCCTAGGCCCAGCTATAATATTAGATAAGTCTTTTTGAAGGAAGATGATGGGAGAGAAGATCAGGTACTTGCTCAGTTATTAACATAAGTTGAAATTTATTTACTCTTGGCCCTTATGTGTTTAGAACCTAGGAAAGGAAAAAGGGAAAGTGGGATTTGGGCACTAAGTCTCATCCTACATTACATACCCCCTACTAGCTCCATGCTATTAACCACAAAATTTCTGTTAGTCTAGCTAGTAACATATGTTTTAAAAAGGGACAGAGAACACTAAGGAGAAGGGGATGAAGCTCCATTGAACAAAAGTTATTTAGTAGCATCATTCAAATTTCAAAAGCTTGTTTTCTTTCAAACTGAAGTTGAGGGGCGAATTTTGTACCAGTGCTAGATTTAAAAAAAGGCAGGGACAGTAGAAAAGTGAGAGGAAATTGGGAGGGTTGGAGGCATGGTGGTGAATGCTGGCTTGTCCACCTTTGCCTTTCAATTAGATATTGGTTTCTGCTATTATCCCAGTTTAGTCCTCATTAGGAAATGTAGAGTACGAGCTGCACTTCAAATGGTGTCCAGTATTTAGAGAGTGCTATGTGATACGAAGCCATAATTACCACCCTAGCCTATTTTCATAGCCTTCTGCTGTTTTCTGTACCCCATCTCCTCCTTTTTTGGTTCACTCTTCTTCTTTCCACAATCACCAGTATCCATTACTCCATTGAATGAAGGCTTAAATGACTTTCCTGTTGCATCCAGCAATACTTACAGGAATATTCTAATAAAAAATAGTTTTGTAATCAAACAAGCTGGATTAGGTTAAGCATTTTTTATGACTAGACATAGGGGTTAGTTCTTAGAATTGGTGAATCTGCTTTGAGAACCATCCAGAAATTAAAATAGTATATACACTTACTACAATTATTTTATTATCAAGTTTTATTTTGATTAATTTACTTTATTTAAGGATAACTAACCTCTAGTGAATTGGTATGACATGGAGCAACACCCTACAGAATAAAGTACTGCTATAAATTTCTCAGTTCTACACAATATGGTTGCTTTGCCCTTCACATCTTTCACCCTAACCCTTCATAATCCACAATAGAACCTAATCACTCCCTTCTTTGTTGCCCATATACAACTCATAATTCTCTACCTGTGCAGCTTTATTCAATTTTTTCTTGTACTTGATATCACCTTCCTTCCCTGTAACACCTGTAAAATAGCCTTTAATGACAACACAAATATTATTTCTACTGTCCTTGTTGTTTGTTTCTCAGTTGAAAGTGCTAATTCCTCTGTGATGCTAGGTATCTCATTCCTTTTCTTTGGAATTTTTCATCTTTTTTTACACATTGTAATCATTTTTCTTTGCCTATCTTTCATTGCTATATTACTAGGCCTATGTTGTGAGCTCCTTAGTGGTGTGAACTAAACATTATTATCTTTAAATAGGAATTATAGTGATATCTACAGTTTAAATTTAGCCTAAGAAATGTTTTGTTTGTCCTGCACTGTGTTTTCGGTGTCTTTTAGTAAACTTGGTATTTACTAAACTCTGAGTCAGTATCCAATAGTAAAATGTTGAGAGAAAAATTTAGATTTTTCTCTTCTCTTGAAACAGGGACTGATCTGGTGCCTCTGGGCCTTTGTTGATCACAGCCACAACTGCAGAGCATTTTAGTTTGCCTGGACCCCACCTGAACAGACTAATCTGCCTAATGACATAGTTGAATTTTCATCCCTTTAAGCAATGTCATTTAGAATAGGCTCTAAAAATGGTTGTTTTAAGTCAGATGTAATTATCTCAAAAATATCAAGGGAGAAGGAAAAAAGACCCCTTGTTAGAAAAAAAAATTATGGAGTGACAGACTATTATATTATATTATTAAGTTTGATTAAAGAAGTGAGGTGGTAGAGGATGTAAATAAATAACTTATGTTTGATGATAAATGACCCCTGTACTGGAGTCCAGAACACTTGTATGTGTATCTCTACTAGAATATGATTCACCCTCAACATATTTATTTGTTCGGATTCATTGTCTAGACTAAGTTCCAAGATCTGGGGCTACAATGTGTCACTATTCCCTGGAGTCTGACTGTGTAGTTGGAGTCTCAGCTTCACTATTTACTGGTCACTTTACTTTTTTATGTGCATCTCAGAGGGCTATTGTGAACATTTAATGGAGAGTGCTTAGTGTAGTGTCTAATGTGTAGAAAGTATTCTGTAACTATTGCCTTGAATGGTAGAGTACCTGCCATCCAGTAGGTGTTCAGTTAACGTTTTTTGAATGAATGAGTCAATCTGTGTCCACTATGGAACCACTGTGTTATCAGTCAGCTGTTTTTCTGAGTTTTGGTTAAATGGCTTGATTACTACAAGAATAATTGCAATTCAGATCACAGACTTCATTTACCTAAATCAGACTAAACCACCTATAGATGTATGACATTTTATTTTTTCTAAAAAACTCCACCCTTCTTTTCAGAGCATATTATATGCAGTATTGCCCTATTTTCCACCTTTGCAAATCACGTGTGAATTAGCTTAGTTTCACCCTACCCTGAAATCTTGCCTGATTACTTCCGCTGGAGTTGGGTGTTAACACCAAACACACACACACACACACACACACACACACACACACACAGAGAGAGAGAGAGAGAGAGAGAGAGAGAGAGAGAGAGAGAGAGACTCAAAAAGCTAGAAGCAGTGAAGTAATGTTAAACCCTTTGCAGGAAATAATCTTGGCTATGGAAATGAGGAAGCAAGAACATGTGACTTTGCCCCCTTTACCTTTAGGGACATCTGCTGAGAGCCACGAGTCTGTATGGCCCCTGGCATTTTGCCAACAGTATTGATTGACAGGCGAGGCATTACTATCCGCCTCTGCCGCAACTTTTGAGTTCTTGCACTATTTTGGAGTTCTCCTGGGGATTTCCGGGGATTCCCCGAGAGTTCCCATTGGTTGGGGAAGTGCAGGAGGAGGGATTTCCGGGAGAGATGTTTCTGGCTGGGGGTTCCTGGACAAGCCTCGTGTGGTTCGGGAGGATTCCCCGGGAGCTGTGTGAAGTGTTTTCCTGCAGTTTAAAAATAAAGTTTGTTCCTGCTTCAGTGGCTCGTGATTTGTGCCCAGCCAGACTGCGGCAGACATCTTTGCAGGAAGATGGGCATTGGGTGCAGTTGGACAGGAAAGGCGCTTAGGAGACTGAAAGTCCTTACTTTGCAGAGTTAGTTCTGGTCTGTAGATGCATAGACATGCTTTTCTACCGGATCTTTTCTTTCAGAGAAACTATAAGATTTTTGAAAGCTGGAATTTGCCTTATTATGTTCTAACCTTAGCACTAAATGTATGCAGGAGGAATGAATAAATGAATTAGGGAACAAAGAATGAAAAATATGAGGCATAAAGCAAGGAACCTCCCTAAATATCTGCTGATATTCCATGTTGATAAAATTCTTATAATCCTATAATGCTTATATTATTACATGGTAAAAGCACTGGGAAGGATCCTTGTATACCTGGAGTTAAAACTTCAAATCTTTTGTCTGAAAATTGAAAAAACACAAGGGACATCTATTATTATTATTATCATTTATTATTATTATTATTATTATTATTATTATTATTATTATTATTATTATTATTTTCAAGTGCTGGGGATTGAACCCAAGGCCTGCTACACACATAGGTAAGTGCTCTACCACTGAGCTCCATCTTCAGCCCTAAAATTGAAAAATATTTGGAAATAGATTGCTTATTCAAGGTATTGAATAGCTTCAAGATACTAATTTATATTATCTATTTTTAAATAATGATTTAGAGGCATCAATATTACATTGCCTCTCTTCCCAAGTGCCATGATTGAGATTCTGATGCAAGTCCCAGGTTATACCCTGCCATTCTGTAAATGCAAGTCTGGTCCTACTACAATCACCACGGGCATGCTCATAGACAACTTCCAGGCAAAACCATCAAATGCTTGAGTTTTAATTACCCAGTCTCCTTTTCACATCATTTATACTCTCAATATGTTATGAGCCAGATCTCTTCTTCACATCAACCAGGAAAAGGTGTGATTATTGGTTATAGAAACCAGAATACAAAGTTAAATCACTGTAAGAGTTCTTTCATAGGTTCATTTTGTAAAAGTTGAATTTACATTGTAGAAAATAAGATATTTTCTCTAGTAATTAAAATTAATATGGTCACCTGGGATCAAATAATTTTTGGAATGGTGGAAAGAAAACACTTGAGGGTATCAGGGAATTTGCTCCACCTCCAGGCTCATCTGAAATTTGGTGGATATCACTTTACACATGTACCTTCTATTCCCATTTTGTTTTGATCTTAGAGTACCTTATGTAGACCAGAAGGCATTTTTTGACTTTTTTTTTTTTTTTTTTTTTACTGTAGCAAGTGCTTTCCACTTTACAGCTAGTAAGAGAATGACTTTGAGAGGTGGTAGAGATGCCTGTGATTTTGGCATTCAAGGGTTAGAACGTTCTACATCTTGGATCAAGTGCCCCTGAGTAATTACACTACAGAAATTGCAGTTTTCAGGCAAGTTCATTCTTTGTTTGCTGATCACAGCAGTTTCAATGTGTTTATACCCCCAGGCCTGCTGGGCCATGTAGAATTAGCCTCAACTCTGCCTCTCCATCTCTGATTGTTGCTGCTGCAGTGGTCAGTTTTCTATATTGTTCTTCAAACAGTTTCAAAATTGTCCTTGGAGCATTTCTTTTGTTGGCTTTAGGATTTGCGACAGTCTTTCTTGAAGGCGCTGTGTGGTAACTCATTTGAAGCACAAGCGATAGTATTTTTGAGGTAGCAATTGGAACAAATATAAAGTTCCTTTTTTTTCCCCCAAAGCTTTGCTTGATAATGTGTAATTTTTAGAAGGAAGAAATTTGCAAAAATTGTTGCAGAATAAAGGGGAAAGGTGAAAAACTATTTTTTTCTTAGATTTACTGCTTCCCACACATGCATAAAGACATACAATGACAGCTATTTCTTTCATTTTCATTTTCATCCCAGGAATTCAGCAAATAGCATCAGCATCTCCAGCTGTGATAATTGCGGTGTAAAGTGAAGCGCTCTTTCAAGTGGAGTAGTTGGAACTGTTTTGAGCAGGCTGGTGGGGATGTGTTTTACACGCTGATACATCTTGTAACAGAGGTGTCTGAGGTAGATGTTAGGGGTCATTGTATGAAGACTCTAAGGCTTTTTTGACCTGTTTTGATCAGAGGTGTATTCAGTGAGGTATGGTCACTAGAGCGCATTTGCACGCAAGAAAGTTGATACACCTCTTCGAGGCATTGTGGAATCACATCTTCTTTCATTGCTAATTGTACTCAGTTTCTGGAGTTTTGTGAGCTGCTGGTTTGGATAAGATTGCAAGCATGGATTGGACATCGAGGCATTTGGCATATCTGCTCACTTTATTGAATAATGTACTTGGCGAAGTCCATTGTGTACCTTCTCCTCAGTTCCTTCTTTTAACCAAATGAGGAAGAAATCACAGACTACGTATGATTGTTGTTGCACAGGTACCTGTTTTTGTACCTACTATGTATCAGCCCATTGCATTTAACCCAATATGTGGGTTCATATTGACAATTTACAGAGGAGGAGACCTTGTATGAAAGAGCTCCAGTCATAAAATGAGTAAGGGAAAGCCCAGGACCAAATCAAGGAGGCAGGGCTCTAGCCTTGTATTTTAACTCTGATGTGCCCTGCCCTAGCCTACTCTGATTCTTAGGTTCTTTGGTCTTATTTACATATGTGTTGCTAGTGCTTCCCAAGGCACTGAATTTATCTGCTATAGTCATTGTCACCTGCTGATTTAGCTGTCTAGAAGACAGAAACCTGTCTTGTTCCTCCTTATGATATAGCATAAGGGGCACCTTGTAAGCATAGCAACGAGTGCTTAGTGAAACTCCAACTAGGAATTACAAGCAGGGCTTCTCTTGCAATCAAAATCACCTTCACAGTGTGATGTGAGGATTTCTATAAACAGGTCCTTGAGAAGGAATTCATTTTTCTGCTGTCACCAATAAAAGTAGCGATTTACACTAGAAGGAATGTCCTGGTCTGCAATATGAGATAACATCTAAGAAGGTAGGCTCAGCATGTGTGTGTGTGTCTGTGTGTGTGTGTGTGTGACATGATCTACTTCGGTAGATTAAAATTCATCTGCTAGCACTAGATTACACATTTGATAGTTACTTTTGTGATACAAATGGCTTCTGGGTAAGTTTAATGTTATTGTTTTGAGCATCTAATTTATTGAGGATAACTTTTGACACTGTATTTGTGAGTTATTTTTGGAGACATTAAATTAAAACACATTTAATTTGGGCAATCAAAAAGAATTGTCTCTTTAATTAGGAGGAAGGGGGAAAATTGAAAAAATGAAAAAGTCCCTAAATTTTCTCCTTTTTCTTAATTCACACATATTCTTTTATTTTTAGTGTCAACCTCTTGAGGTAGATTTCACTACTATTCCATTTACTAAAATAGCTCAGAAAGCCTACATTTAAATACTTCCAGAAAAGTAGATTTTTGTTTTTAGCATAGTAACTGATGTTCCAGCTTTAGTTGAGATTCCTGAACTCCTACCTTAATCCATTGTTCATATTTTGGTCAGAACAATATTCCTAAAACTGCATTTGCTATGTCACTCTCTTGATCAAAGCCCTCTAATGAGGGTTGGGGATGTAGCCAAAGGATAGAGCACTTGCCTAGAATGTATGAGGCCCTGGGTATAATTCTCAGCACAGGAGAAAAATGAATAAAACTCTTCAATAGGTTTTTGTCTTTATGAAAATAAATTCTCAACACTCTTGCTGTCCTTGATAAGGACTCTCTTACCTCTCTAACAAAGGCTTAACTGCTGCCTCCTAGCCTTCTTGTTCCTTAACACTTGTCTCTGCACCACCTTATTCCCTCCTTTATGCATGGGATTTCCTTTGCCTGTGTCCCTGTTCACCTGACAAATTCTTATCTATGTCTTGAGACATTAATTACTTTTTGTTGGCCTTCCAAAATTAGAATGCATATACTCCTCTGTTTCCCCATAGTACTTGATCTAACCTCATGTATCTAGCATCTGGTAGATCTAGAGCTAAATGAGGGAATGGCACACCCATGATCCTGACCTTCATGGAAGTTGGCCTGGTGGGCTGCAAACAAGCAATACAATGTCAAATTCTGACCAGTGCTATCTTGAAACCTAGAATAAGGGTGTGGAGAGTGATGGATGGTGGCAGGAAGCAGAGAGGATTCTTTAGATCCAGTGATGCAAGAAATTTTCTTTAGGGAGTAGTATTTGAACTCAAAGATAAGAAGCCAGCCATCTGAAGGTCTGGAGGAAAGAAAGTTCTAGATGGAAGGAAGAACAAATACAGACTTTTTAAGGTTTGAACATGCTTGATGTGTTTGGTGAACCACAGAAGTCAATGTAGTTGATGCACAGGGAATTCAGAGAAAAGGAGGCAAGACATGAAGGAGTAGTGTCAGGCAAGGGACCGGATCATAAGTGGTCATACAGACTTCAGTAATGTACTTAGATATTACTTTCTCATTCATGAAAAGTTTTCAGGGGTTCTGATTCAATTTGAAAATTTTACATCTCATCCTAGTTTCCATGTGGAGAATGAACTCTAGAAACATAAGGAAAACCAGTAACTTTCAGAAGTGGAAGTAAGAGATAAAGATGGATGTCTTGCAGGAGGAGTACAGATGGTAAGATGTGGTCACGTTTTGGATATCGTTTGAGCAGTGCTCATGAACTGAACATTGGAAGTGGAGGAAAAGAGAGTACTCAAAGTATAGATTTCTTTAAATGAGTGGATAATGGTGGTGTGGGAATGATATGTAGAGGAACAATTGAGTTGTGGGGCTTAGAGGTGGAAGGACAGGGGGAGGGAAGAAGAGAAATGAAAACACAGAATTTTAATTTGGATATGCTAACTTTGTGGTATTTTTTTAGATATCTAAGATGGGATGTCAAACATCAGTAAATATACAATCTAGATGCAGCAGAAAGAACAGGGAGAGAAGAAAAATATGATTATCTCATGGACTTATGATTATCTCAAGTTGATATCAGGGTTTCTAGGAGGCAAGTACACAGATATGGTAGACAGATGAAGCTTTAGGACATCCCATCATTTAGAGTTTGCACACAGAACGAGAAGGAGGACTGAGAGAGAAGGGCCAGTGAGAAAGGAAAAAAAGTGTGGAATCGAGGATATTAGTGGAAGACCACAGTGTGATGAAAAGGAGCAGAAGCCGCGGAGTCCTAAATAAGGAAGAATAAAAAAGTCAATAATCATCTGGGCCCCATGTGGGTTAGATTTATTACACTGTGTTGTATTCACTCTTTTACCCGTGTACTCTCTGGTAGATTCTAATTTCCTTGAAGGCAGAGATTGAACATAATAAAGATAATATAGATTTTACTTAAATGAATGGATGTGGGAATTTTATTTAAATGATGGTGATGTGGGAAGATAACCTTTCTAGCCTCAGTGTATAGATAAAGGGCCTAACACATAGTAGGTGCTTGATAAGTATTTACCAGCTGAACTGATAAATAAATGCATTCCAAAGTCTGGTACAATGACTGCTGAACTTGACCACGTTCAGAAAATCTGAGAAATTTTCCTGTTCTTGCACTGACCTCCAGGTTAAATTGTACTTTAAATTTTCTCTAATAAGTGACATAAAAATAGGTGATCAAAAGTAGGCCCCGAACAGCTCACTGAATAGCATTCTTTAAAAAATGATGGATAGCTGGACAGAGCACACTGTACGAGAGGGAACTGGGAAGAATGAACTATATTTTCAGCTAATTTTATATTCATAAATAAGATTGGATTTATAGCTCTGCTTTGATTCACCTCATTGAAAGCTAAAAGAGAGAACTGAGTCTTTCCCCAAAGGAAATCTAAAACTGAATACAGCATAGATGGTAATGGTGCTTTTGCGTAACTTTCAATAATGTATCATTTTATAATTTAATAAGAATCCTAGGGAGATATATTAGAAGGGACATATAAAGCATTTACGGTTCCTTGGAGAAAGCTATTCATAATTTTAAAATTATGGTGATAATTATTGGATAATGAGGAAGATTAAAATTACATCTGATCTACACCTTGACAAGCTTCATTTCTTCGGAGCTCTGCCTTTATTCCCAAACTGGGAAAAGAATAAGACTTTTGTTGTGGTTGTTTGATTCTTCCTCTACCAACTCCCCCTGCCCTATTGTCTTTGGTTAAAAATTCTTCATATTATTTCTAAATAAGAATATTTCTAAATATTCTTCATCTTTTTTTCTAAATATTGGGATAACTCAGTGTTCTGGTCTATGATTTTTTTTCTCTTCCCTCTTTTCATCTCTTCCCTAAGTGATCTGCCTTTATTTATTGTCATTTTAAATATGCTGATGACTTCCAAACCTCTCTAATTCAGAAGCAGCCCCTGAAATATGTATTCTCAAATCCTATTGCTTACCAGACTGTGAATTTTTGAAGATAGGAATTGACATCTATTTTATCCATGATTGTATCAAAAAGTACTTGATGTTTATCCCCCAAGAAGTGTTTGCAGAAAGGCAATAACAATGATAAGAGTGAACAGCACTGTATTTCTCCTAATGTGACAACTTTTTTAGTGGCGGGAGGTTACTGGGGATTGAATTCAGGGGCACTCACTGAGCCACATCTCTAGCTCTATGTTGTATTTAGAGACAGGGTCTCACTGAGGTTGCTTAGCACTTTGACATTGCTGAGGCTGGCTTTGAACTCACGATCCTCCTGCCTCAGCCTCCCAAGCTGCTGGGATTACAGGCATGTTAGGCTACTGCGCCCAGGATAAGTTGCCCATTTTATTATTGAATGCTTTTACTTTGCTAGAGTGCCCCCACCCCAAACCCTTTCTTCAGACATTTAATTCAAATGTCACCTTTGTGGTGATGAAACAGTATATCCTTTCAGCTAGAAGTGATTTAAACCTTCCAGGTACTCATGAGACTTCATCAGACCTTTTTTCTGTTACTTAGCCAAGGATGAATTAACACAAGAACAATAGATTCAGATCATTCCAGTGCTATAAAATAAGTCCTTCTCTTCACTGCCCCAGTATGGAATGTTTTTACTATCACTGGATTGTTTCATGGTTTTATGTTTGTTCTTCTGTAACGTAAGTTGGCAGTAGAGAGACACAGGAGAGATGGTTTTTGTTTATGAGGAGATTTGCCTACCTATAAATAGACATTTTTATCCTGGTTTGTTCAAGACAGTCCTGGTGTGTGCATGTTCTTGCATAATTATGCACAAGGATGATCAAGTGTATGTTTGCCTAATCTGTAAGGTGAATCTATGAGTGTAGAAATAACAGCCCTTGATACATTTTAAAGTGATTCATGTACAGAAAAGAACAGTTACATAAAATTGTGCATAATGTAAGTAATTTCCCCCAGAATTTGTATTTGTATATGATGGCAGAAAATTGACTACCCATATTTCCTTTTACATACAGGAGTTTATTTTCTTAGTGATCTCTGATGTTATATTTGGAGAGTGACCATGGCTTAGAGTTGAACATACCAACCAAAAGCCATCTCTTATGAGAGTTGACAAGTCATCCATGGAGGTATTGGCATTCAGGTATGATGTGGGGATGTAAGGAGATCCCACAGATATCTCCGCTCCCTGACTGGGCTTTAGAAGAAGCATTTTTCTGATGTGAAGTTCCTATAAGTATATATACATTCTGTCCAGCAGATGGAGTGTTTGCAGCAAATTGTTCTCTCCAATCCCACCCCCTCCTTGGAAATTAACCACCAGGTTTCTGCCAGAACCTGCCTCATTCAGGGTGACATATGATGCCGTTAAAATAAAATATAAAGGTTAGAGAAAGATCAGTAATAAGTCCTAAGCTGAACATAGATTTTAAGAAACCACCTCTAAAAGAGTCTAGAAATTAATAGTCCATAATATGATGAAAAACCCCAGCTGACTTCAAAGGAACCTCTTGCCTTCTTTTTAAAGAATTCTGTTTAATGCATAATTCACTCAGTCCATGAAACATTCTGGGAAACTTTTGGATGGATATCAGCCTTTTAATTTAAAATTATGCACTCTGGGAAATGGCTGGCACTGAAGGTGGGAGTCTACTAGGTAATTTACACCACAATCAAATTGCAATTACAAAGGAGATTAAAACATGGCTTTAAAGAATCTAACTCCACCCTCAGGGCTACTAGCTGTTTGGTAAACAGAGAAAGAGTGGGCCTGTAATTAAAGGAAACCTGTAATTAAAAATTTCAAACCTCTTCAGCTTTGTTAGGGTGACACTAAAATCTCAAGGGAAAGGGAAGGAGCCTCATTTCCAGGAATCTTAGGGAGGTAGTTTTATGTCTTCAAGGGGGTGCATTTCTTCTGATATTGTCTATCTGTCTTCTACTTTTATTTTTTCAATTGATACTATTCGTATTTTTAGGAATAACATGAAGAATTTTCAAGATGAGTATGTTCAGGCTGCGACAGTGACTTAGCCATATAATTTGGAGTGCTAACTCCAAGGCAGAGGCTCTATAAAGAATCAGAGTTGTCTGGGTCCATCTTTTGATCATTCCTAGAAGGTTACTGTTCCCTAAGGATTTTTAAAGAACTGTCCATGCTAGAAAATTGAAAGAGGAGGAAACCCAAGTAGGGGACTAGGCAAAATGATATAGTGTGAAAAGATTATCTTAAACTTTCTTCTTCATCCTGGGTGCCAATTCCTCCAGAGCTCTTCTCTTTGGTGGTTCCTCAGGATAATGCCCTGAGCAAGTCATGTTCTATTAGGATGATAAAAAGACATGTCCTTTGGGAGGTCTTAAATTGCAAGTTATTTCCTTAAATGGAGAAATGAAACTAACAAGATCACGTTGCTGGTGATTTTGCCTATAAGTCCTGGCCACCATGATGTGACCATACATATCCTACCTAATATCTGGAACTTTAATAGGAACCAAGGTGTGACCTTGGGTAACCCCACATCTGCGTAGCAATATATATACTTCCACTATAAAACTTCCTTCAGTTTTTAACTTGTGCTTCATTAATAACTCTGATTTCAGTCAAACCAATATCCTAAGCTGATCCCAAATAAATGGTTACTCTGATGTTAACAATTCTTTAAAAATGAGGTTGACTAAAAATGCAACTGGTATTATCTGAACTCTGAGGTAAATAACTGATTAAATGAGAATATATAGGCCTGATTTTAAAGACATTTAATTCCGCTTCCTTGTAGGAATTTGACTCAATTCTAAACAGATTGAGAGATTAAAATATTTTGCATGATGCCTAAGATGTTTCATTTCTAAAGACCTATGAAGCTAGAAAAGTGTTTTCAGAGGCTCTCAGAAATATAATTAATTACTGAATTAGGTCCTTAGAGACAGGAACTGCTTACAGCCTGATACAGACCTTTTATCTAGTTAATTAGCTTTATAGGAAGAATTTTGCACATTTAGCAGATGAGTATAGATTTTATTACTTGAAACACAATACAATTTATTTTTATGTTGTATTTTTAAATTAGAGAAAAAAAGAGAAAAATAATCTTGAACTCTGAAATAATTCCAGAAGTCCTGATAATAATGAAGGGCACTGTGATAAGACATCATTCTCTCAGCCACATTGTACTGCCAAAGGAAAATTAAAATTGAAGCAGTTTAAAGCCCTCCAGATAGACCAATTCATTCAAGATAAGAGACTTGTGGTGTTCCAGAGAAGTTTAGTTGCTCATTATATAGAGAAAACTGGTTCTCTACATACGAATGAACCACACTGCAAAAAGCTGTTCATAAATCCCTTTGCTACTAAGTCCAAAGTGATGGCAAGGAGATTTGCTAGCCATCCCTTCCTTTCCTCTAAACCATTGAAGTGGTGAAATGGACATATTATTCTCTTCCCAAAGAGACAAAATTTTCCTCATCAAAAATCTGCTGAGATAGAATTACCCTTGATGTCCCCTGCAAATGCCCTCAGGAGTTTCTCAGCAGCATTTTCTCCTTCACAACCTTGATGCTCACTTAGATTCTGTTTAGATTCTAATGGGCCCTGATGCCATTGAACCATCTGCAGCTTGAAAAAGAATTTCAGCAGTAACATTTTCACTGAGAGTAGGTTTTAAGTTCTTAAACTTAATTCTCATCCCCTTTTGAATGAGCAAATGGCTATCAGGCATCGGAGGTAAACAGTGATTGTCTAATCATGGACTCCAAAGCTCCCCCCACCCTTTTCTCAGTTGTGTTTCCTTGGGTGTTGATGTACAACCACATAAGTACAGTCATATTGATGTATCCCAAGTAGTATGACGCAATCTCTAACTTGGAGAATCACCTACACTCTCCAAATTCTTCATCTCACATGGCACTGCAAAGTGAATCACTTTTCTTAAACACTTGCAAAACTTATTTCACCTCTCTTCACCTCTCTTTTCTTTTGTAATCACATATACCTTCTTACTTGTACTTATTTCCTTTACTTGAACCTTTCAAAAATGGGGTAAATAATTATCATAAAAACATTTCAAACTGAAACTCTGTAGCAGTTGTAAACATGATAGCTACATATAATGCTTACACCCTCATATGTTTAGGTAGAATGTGTGCAATTTTTTTTGTTGGTGATAGCTTTGCTAATTTGAATATAAATTAGTAGTTTTATGTCTATAAGGAGAGTACTATCTATTATGTAATTTCCATTATGTATAAATTTTATACTATATGTCAATAGACAGTTGTAACTATTATATAAACTTTCCATTACATAGAAATACACCTCTGGTTTCCTCATTTAATAATTGAGTATAATGAGCTGAAAAGGGGGAGAAGATTTAAAACTTGAAAACATAGACTAAGTTACCCTTCTGGTTTTTCCAATGAGGAACTCTGTGGAAGCCTTCAGTGCAGGCTCAGATTGATGTGAGGGAGCAGCAAGTCACCATTTAGGGTTTGGAGGAGATTTGCCATGATGATATCAGGTGGGTAAGAGTGTCATCCAAACTGCTGAGTCTCTATTCATCTGCCCTGAACGGTCACCAGAGATGACAGTTCCTGGTGAGTAGAGTCATTGCAGGAAGAGAAAATCGTTCACTGGGATGGAGAAACAAAAATGCTCCATGGAGTGATTTAGTTATTTTATTGCTTTTTTTAGGACCAGGATAAAACATGGCTTAAAGTTCAAAAGTTGATTCTATTAGCAATCTGAAAAAAAAAATGTGAAAAGACATCAAGCTGAATGGTTTTTTCTAGCCCTTCAGCAACCCTTTATTGCTGTCACTTATCATGAACTTTTACTCTGCTAATAGCTTATGAGCAGTTGGATGGCACCTCATGTGCTATAAACAAAAAATTTATGGGTCAGATGTGTTGCTGTCATTTTCTCTCTCCTTTCCCTAATTTTTACCTGATGTTTCTCCCTTATGGTGAAAAAGGAAAATACATGTTCTGGCCAATTTTTGTATGAGCTCCAAACAAACAGGAAAAATGACACTTTGGTTCATGTTGATAGAAGATGCTCCCACAGGACAAGAAACAGTATTGACTAGATGAAATTTTGATGAAGTGGGAAAAATGATCCACTGTTTCAGTGGTACTGAAAGATAAGCTGAAGAAACTATTTCGTGGTAATTTTATGAAAAAAAAAAAAAAAAACATGAGAACTTATTCCAGTGGGTATATTTAAATGTATTGTGTGTGTATGTGAATGTATTTGTCACAAATGAATATGTTATGGAAAAAAAAGTTCTTCTCAAAAACTAATCTGTCATTTAATATATGACATAACTGAAGCCCAAAGAGCTTGATTGACTTGCTCAAGGCCACATAGCTGGTTAATGGCATGACTTGGGCAAGCCTCACACTTCTTGATTCTGAGTGCATTGTATTTCATTTATATCACTATATGTGGTTGCATGAAAATTACTTTGAATTAGAGTTACCCTCTAATTAGAGTTAACCTCCAGGAAAATATAAAATTTAAAAAAGAAGATGTTTCTGGACTCACAGAGGGAATGTTTTCAGTTAATATATTATCTGAATTGGTTTCCAATTCAGAGGAACCAAGGAAGATTACGTTGCTGTTTTTGGTGAAATGGAACCAAAGTATGAAACTTCTAATGATATGGTATTTATTAGCCTGGTTGTTCTTCAGAATGAAAGCAGTAATTATCAGTGAATTACTAGCAGAATGCCATCTTTTCATTTCAGATTAGATTTGTGACCATCTTGAACACAAATTTTGTGTTTTCCATGTTCCCACATGTTAATAATAGCCCCAATTGTATAAGGGGCTTCAATATTTTCTTCCATAATATTGAGGAGACATTTTTAGTTTATTGACTTTTTGACAAGGATGGTATTGAATAAACTATTACAGGCCAGAATCTATGTGGTTTTATTTATAAATGAAAAAAAAAAAAAAAAAAAAAAAAAAAACTAATGTTATCACAAACCATAGAAGAGAAGATCCTACCACAGAGAGAAAAGACTGTGGTGCTAACCTTGAGGATCATGTCCTACCCATCAGATTCATGCAAATATTTATGCAATTTTTCAATGGTTTACCCTTCAGTTGCCTCTCAAGAATTCTTCTTTGAGTTAATTCTTGCCCTTTCCTCAATCCCTGGTTAGAATTTGTATTCCCTTTAACTATATTTAAGAAGCATCATTTGCTTGGGATCGGTATAAAGATCAAATGAAATGCTGTATTGGAAAGTATGTTTTTAAGCCTACGGTATCAAATGGCTGATTTTATTGCCCTAATACTTCTATTACAGCTGTTAATGCAGACTGCCTCATGCTGTGTTTCAAGATGTACCCTTGCCTTTCCCAGGAGACAGGTTTTCCTCAGCATGCTTTTCCTTTGTCCCCTTTCCAGTGTCGGACAAAAGAAAAATGCTTCAATAATTGTTGCAGAAATGACATAACACGTTGGTCAATAAAGCTCACAATATTTTATGATGCTCTTATAATTAATAATACATTATGTGGGGATGGGAGTAACCACCTTGCTCTTCCTATAATGGAAAGAACATGAAGAGATCAGAGCAACCTGAGGATAGCTTGAAGTCACACAATTAGACTAGAGGTATTCTTTTTCAGAGAAGAAAACCCTTTTGTCCCAGCATTCAGGACTAGGCGAACGTCACTTGGAGATTTTATTTCTTCTTTAGACATGATCAGCAATTGTATGATAGGAAGTCTGAATGGGAAATGTACAGATTTCTATTGAAATACATGACATTTTGGTAAGTGATTGAATCTCGTCTTAGGTCTTGAGGATAAAAATTACAATTTCATGAGAAGTAAACTCATCTGAGCTTAATTGGTATTGTACATCAGAAAGAATTGACTCTGGTTTTTAGCCAAGTGCCTTGGGATTTTAATAAATGGCTTCTTCCTGGGAAATTAAAATAGCTGAGAATACTTGGTATTTATACAATATATATATTAGGATCTCAACATTGATTGGTCTCTTTAGGTTTATCTATTGGCTTTTTTTTTGATATGTAACTATAATTTAAAAATGTGTCTTATTCCAACTCTGTGATATTTCTCCTGTCACTTCTCAGAGCCTCCACTGCTTCTAATCGCAGAATTAAAGTCAAAAAACTTAAAAACTTGCACAAGATCTGGACCCTACTACCTCTCTGACCTCACCTCTTCTTCCATGCTAATTTCATGCAGCCACACTGGTCCTTTTGCTTCGCCTCAAACACATCCAGGAGGCTCTCACCTCAGACTTTGTTATTCCCTTACTGGAAATGCTCTTTGCAGCAATGCCTCTCTCTCATTTCCTTCAAGTCTCTGCTCATAAATCAAACTGTCAGTGAGATATCTTTTACCAACCTTATATAAAATAGTAAATCCACCATCATCACCACTACCCGACACACACACACACTGCTTAATTCCCAGGGTCTAAGGCTGGGACTGATGCAAAGAAGATCTGCAATAAGTGCGGAATGACTACATGAAATTTCCCTGTTTCATCAAAGTCTGTCTCTAGTCCATTTCCTTTAGGATTCTTCCAGTATGAGTGGAGAATATATTACCATCTTCTTTAAATACAACCAGTAATTCTCATTCTCTCAGAAACAGACATGTCTTGATACTATGAAAGGTAAGGACAAACATGCCATATTCACTAGGTCTGTTTGGTGTATCTGTTATGTTTCTAAACCATTAATAGAGGAAACCTGAACTGGCTCTGTGACTTGCTGCAATCCACAGGGCCATGATTCAGTGTCTTTTACTCTTTTTGGTGTTAGTATTTTCTTAAGATTCTTCAGCAATAACCATAACCAGAGTATTTTTGGCCTCCAGTTACATTTTTTTTTCTACTTTATCACATAGAAATCACTGTGATCCCTGTTATCTTGGACGTCAAGGGGACATATTACTGGATAATGATCAAAAGATGTAAATTCTATTCTAGGAAGAGTTCTTTCTCTTTGACCTTGGGTAAGTGACATCGCCTCTCCCATCCTTTACATTCTCATCTAGAAAATGGTAAATAATATTGACTTGACCCATCTAGTTCACAGAGCTGTGGTAAGGTTGAAATGACAGTGTGTTTAAAGTGATTTAGAAATGATGAAGTGCCAAGTGGGCATATCTCATCATAACAAGTACTAGCATCTTAGAATTTTGAATTCTTGGCAATGTTTTTGTTTTATCTTCTTGCCTGAGTTCTTGTAATGGGCCATCGAGCATGAGGGACATGTAAATAAACTCCTTGCCAAAATGCAGCTTGGGATATGGGAAAAGGGGATGGACCTGCACACTCAGGGGATTGAGTTAATTAATTCAATCTCTCTGGTCTAGTAGCTTGAATGAGCAAATTTAAACTGTAAATGGCAGGGAAAAGAAAAAAGTAGGAGGCTGGGATACAGGCCTTTGCTTTCTCAGTTCTGTTGTTATATTAATTAGTTAATTTTAGTTGGATTTTAAAAGTGTCTATCAGAATCCTATATATTGCCACGGTATTTTAAATATTATGATATAATTTTCCCAAGAGAAAAAATATAAAGTATACTTTCTTTTCCATGCTATTTAGCAAATGGATTAATTCAGCCTCAAGAAACTCCTGCAAATCCAGATGCAGTGGCAAATGTCTGTAATTCCAGCCACTCAGAAGGCTAAGGCAGAAGGATGGCAAACTCAAGGCCAGTCTGAGACCCTGTCTCTTCCCCAGGGATGAAACTCAGTGGTAAAGCACAGCTAGGTTCAATCCCCAGTACCAAAATAAAAACAAAAAGAACAAAACCCTGCAAGATGAACTTGCCTAGCACTTATGAGGCCCTGAGTTCCATTCCCAGCACCATAAAACAAAAACAAACAAAAGATCCTTGCAAGACAAAAGGCAGAAGAAGAACATGTAAATTTCCCCAGGGAAAAGGAAGAAATTTAACTGAGAAGAAATTAACCACAGAACAAGTTTTTAGGAAGAACTTAATCAGGCAAAATCAGTCAAGTGACCCATGTTAGGAAGTTGACATGTTTGTTTTTCTATTAGAAATATTTTATTTATAATTTACTGTTTAAATATGTCTAAAGAAGACATAGAGTTCTTAGTGACCAAAAATGAGGAGATGAATAGTTTCATTATAAATGCCTTGTTTTTTTCACTTTTATTAAAATTGAGGTTATCAAAGTTTCATTTTTTATTAGACATACAAGCATTTTAGGAACAGAGATGTCTTTTTATAAGAACCCAGAAAAGCTGGTATAGTGCTACCATGTAGTTATCAGCGATCAAATAACCTATAAACAAAAATTTTCAACAGGGAATTCTTAAGTTCCAATTTAAGAATGAATCTATGGTATTTAACTCTTTTAGAAATAAAAGCTGAGTTGTGACAAACTACCACAATCTGCTGATAACAATGAACTCAATGAGAAAAATGCACAGACACACTGAGAAAACCCCACAAAACTATAATGGTTGTGCATAGAAATTCTGTAAGAGTTTCAGACTTAGTATTTTTCTCCTTTCTTTTATCAATTTGCTTTTAATTAAATATGGAGGTTTGTAATTAGAGCAAGAGAATGGGGTGATAGGGAAGAAAAATGTAGTCTTAAATAGCATTTAAGACAGTGATTACTTTTTTTTCCTGTGATTTACTATTGATTCTCGGAAATAATGGTATGATATTTCAAACATTGATCTGGTGCAATTTGATGCTCTCAGAGGAAGGAGTGAAATATATAATTGGAGGTCTATGCTATGAGTCATTCTTTACTGAAGACATCATTATGGCAATTAATGAAAGAGTTAACAAATACATTTTTGGATAATGAATGTTAGGTGATCGTTTATTATTACTGCTATTGTCCATAAGCTGAACCAAATGGCATTGACATTGCACCCTTTTTTCTAAAAAAGTCACAGTCCTACTCAGTGTTAATCTTTTATGAAATGTTTTCTGACCCTCTATCACTGTGATTTCTCCTTTTTGTGTACATACTGTGAACTTACCCCTCTCAAGGTGCCAACGGTGAACTGGGGTAGTGTGTATAAGTTATATTTATATTCTTTTATTACACTTGCTAGTTGCAAAGCTACTTGAGGGCTGAAATAACTTTTTTACTCTTTGTTTTTCATTCTTCTTAGTGCCTGTTACTGATACCCATGAAACACTGAAAGTTTCATAATGATATCATGATGTTCTGTCTTCATTATATGCATGTCACTGTTGCCCACAAATTCGCTTCATTTTTTAAAATATGTTTTTAGTTGTAGTTGGACACAATACGTTTATTTTATTTTATTTATTTATTTTGTGAGGATGGATCCCAGCACCTCACAAATGCTAGGAGAGCACTCTACCACTGAGCCCCAACCCCAACCCCCTCCCTCCATCTTTTAAAGAATATTATAAAAGGACTCAATTCATAACATTAAATTTCCAATTCTGTCTTTGCTTTATCATGAAGAACAAATTTTTAAGAAGTTTGCTATGATAAAAGGTGAGACCTATAGCTAACCAACTGTTTACTATAGGAATAGAAAGTGCGATCTTGTTTCAACAAAGAATCTTCTTTTTTGGGCAGGGCAGAGAGTACCAGGGATTGAACTCAGGGGCACTTGACCACTGAACCACATCCCAAGCCCTGTTTTGTATTTTATTTAGAAGCAGGGTCTCACTGAGTTGCTTAGCACCTTCCTTTTGTTGACGCTGGCTTTGAACTCATGATCCTCCTGTCTTAGCTTCCTGAGCTGCTGGGATTATACTGTGCCTGGCTCAACAAAGAATCTTAATAACTTGGACCAATGGTTCTCAAATTATTCTCCTACACTTGGGTTTTGTATGTGATAAACCCATTCTACAACTAAAACAGAAATAATAATCTTTTCTGAAATGGCTAACTAATTAATACACTATATTGACAAATTGTTATATTTGGAAAATTTGGTTACTTCTTGAAGAAGAATGACTGAATTAATGGACAAATAGCAGGTTAATATTCATGGTCAATCTTAGACATGTAGTTATACTTGGCTCAGTGGGCTCATGTGTGTATGACTTAACTTTTGTAGTTGAAATATTAGTTTAAGGATTTAATATAGCTCTCTGCTAGATAAACTGTTTTTAAATAGAATTACATATTTAAATATTCTGAGATGCTATTACTATAACTTCTGAGGACTCTGCCAAATTTATTTTACTTTGGACAGTGGGAGGAATCCTTTGACTACCATAGTTGTAGAATAAGTCAGACATAAGTGGAGTGCCTACATTGCCCCAGGTCCAGTATTAGGGGTTAGTGACATGTAAACTTTCCTGCTAATATCATATAAAGTAACTAAGGAGCACTGCACACACTTGTTAAATGTCTAAAGTGAGAGGGAAATAGAAATGGTGGACAGTTGTCAAGGTCTGTAGACATCCTCTCAATGCCTACTTCTCGGGATGTTGTGTCAGCATCCCTAATCTTCAGAAGTTGGGTCCAGTGCTCAGGCACAATAAAAATTATGGTAAGTCCCTGGGAGGATAACCAAATTAAACTCTGGGAAGAACTTCCCATACCTTCCTATTTCATTAGATGATGATCCTGTAGAAAAAAATTCCCCCATTTCAGTGTGTGGTTGCTGTCCGGGTCAGGAATGTTTTGTTGAGCTCACTGAAAATACTTCCTTTCTCTATGTTGGTTTTTCAGTGTCCCATTGAAGAAGAGGGGTAGCATAAAAGTATACAAAAGTAGGAAAAATATGGGTTTTCAACTTGACCATGACAATGTTTTCAGATTAGAAACCCTTAAGGACTAGGTTGCTTGGGGATTACATAGGATGTCAGAAAGGTCAGGAATATAGGGTGACTGATTTTTAAATGGTATATTAGTTGCATTAAAAGTACTCAAAACATTTTCTCCAACCTTCATATTCTTTTGTGAATGATAGTCCTGTAAATGTGCCACAGTGTTTAAAAGTATGGAAAGACAGAGGAAATCGTGTATTTATTATACTTTTTTCTTCTGATTAGCAAAGGGGTAGATCTATTTCTTTCATATTTCTTTGGGGATGATGAGGATTTATTTTTTTCTGTTTCATAGAAGAATTTGAATAAATTAAGATAAAATTAGGCTTTATAAAATAGTAATAATAATAGTAACTATAATAATAGTAATAGCAAACAGCAGCAGAAAGCACAGAACAAAGTCCACAACTAGGCGTCCACTGCATGACCTTAAAATTAGAACCATTTCTCAAGCTCCTAAGACACCAAAGCACAGATGCACAGTGCATAAACAAATAAGTGAGCACATTAGTGGTGCCCTTAGAGGGTTTAAATCTTATTCTTGTAACCCCAGGAAGCTGACCAGAGAGAAAGGGGAAGAAAGAAGTACAGGATATTTATCTTTACGTTTTCGAAATGCTTTTGATCAGGAGAGCTGGAACAAGTTTCTGTGCTTTTGTGGGAACTACAAATGTTCCAGTGGAGGAAGCAAGATCAAGAGCAGTTTGCTCTTTCAGGGACTTCAAAGCCCATTCATCTAAAGATGTGGCCATTACCATTTTGGCTTCCTCGCTGTGCCTTGGATGGCCCTGTACTTTTCAAGAGGAAAGCCTTGCTGGGTTGGGGCCAGCTAAAATGTATTCCTTGGAGTGCAGTGTCCTAGAAAATCTGCCCTGCCTGGCCTGTGCTTTGTGATTATAGTCCCAACCAGGCTTGATCCTCACTCCTATTGGATGAGTCAGGCGCAGAGGTGAATGGGGCAGCAAGCCTGGACTACCCATTTTCTGCATCTGCTGCTCTTCCAGGTATGGAGAATTGTAAACATAAGATCAAAGTTGGGTCCTATCCACCAGGTACTAGGTCTATGATCTCTGTAGGCAGCTGCTTTATGGTACTAAGAGGTGAGTGGAGGCTGGGGAAATCAAGCAAGCAAACAAACAAACAAACAAAATCTGTCATAGCTGTGCATCCTATTTAGTCCTGCTTTGGTCACCAGTAACAGGGGATTGCTCTCTTCACTGTTAAGTCAAGCTCTGGGATTTGGATTTGTTCATGGAATTTAGATCTATTCTGGAAAAAAGCTACACAAAAATTTTCCAATCCCAAACCAAAAGTAAAACCAAAGCCAAAACAGCACAAAAAGCAAAGGGCAATGCCCCAATAGTGTTGCTCCCAATGATCCTGCTTCTATAGTTTGGAGTTATTCTGGAGACTAGAGGCTGGTGTACCTTCCAGGAAATAGGGACTGCATCTTTCTTGTTTATTTCTGGGTCCCTAGGGCCCTGGCACACATTTAAATATCTGTGGAATGAATGATTAAATCAGGGCTTTGTTGTATCTTCTATTTATTATGTGATCTTGGACAAATTTCCTCTGAAATCAAATATTTGATTTCTCCATTCTCAAAGATGGTACGTAGCCCACCCTTGAGAATCACACAGGGGAATGTTAAGAATGAGTCCTGAGATAGTGTCCACTTGAAACTGGATATGTATTGGGTGCTTCTGGTAGTATGTTCAATAAGTGGTTACTCTTTTTTTCTTTTGAATTGAGTGTATTCCACTTGCCACGTCACCCTGACAGTTGAGTCCACTTTTGTGTGCTTTAGTAAGTGAAGATAATAATGCTGACATCCTAAATTTCCACCTCTGACAAGTGAGGAGTAGGCACAAAGCTCATCATTCAGGAAGGTCCTTTGTAACTCTATGATTTTATTCTGTTCTACTTTCTAGGACTGATCTGAGAATTGTACTGCACCGTGAACAGAGTGACAGTGACATTGCATTTCTTTAAATGTTTAATAGGCCTCTCTATTTCCTCTGTTCTTAACTGTCTGAGGTAGTTTATGTTTTCCTTTTATATGCTGCACAGGCAAAATTTTACTCAGAGTCACTTTGAAAAGTCACATGACATGAAACATAATTCTCATTTAAATATTTACTTTTGAAAGTTGGGATACCATGACTCTTTCACATAGAAAATTTATTTAATTAAAAATTTGCTTTCAAACATCATATTCTAAGGTTTGGGATTTAAGTTCCACCTTCCAAAGTTCGAGTGTTGCATGCACCACTTTGTTCCAATTAGTTGAGCAAGTGGCCCAGGAGCATTGAAGGGATAATAAAATGGAACACAAAAAGAAGCATATCTTAAACCTTTTGATAAGCATTTCCTTAATATCTAGTATGTGCCAGAAGTTGTGTTCAGTTCAGTGTTTGACATCAAAGACATCCTATCCCCAGAGCCTTTGTGTATGTCTAAAAGCAACACTAGATTTGGTAAACTAGATTTCAATCATGGCCCTGCCACTAACCAGATGTATGACCATAGGAAAATGGGTTTCATTTTGGGGAGTTGCCTCTACAAGATGGTGATGAATATCTTCAAGCTCTAATGGTATTTGGTTTTACATTTATCTCAAAGGAAACGATAGAACATAGCTGAAGGAGAGTGCTTAGGTAAAAGCAAGCCATTTCAGAAGTCATATAGTACACTTTTCTTTCTTGAAATTCACTTGTTAATAAATAAAACATATACATTAAATTTTCATGAAAGAATCACCTTATAAATCTGTTGATTGATTTTTTTTCGTTCCTCATTCCTTCAGTAAACATTTATATAATGCCTCTTCTATGCCCGAAACTGTTAGGTATTTGAGATAAGAGATGATATATATGTTCTGTCCCTTGGAAGAGCTCACAGTTCTGGCAATAGAGATGAGAAGAAAATCCTAGTTTGGTTGTGAAATGCTGTTCATAGTAAATAAATATTTACTGAGCACCTATTATGCTGGGAACACACGAGTGAACAAAATCAGTAATGACTTCTGTTTTCCTGAAGCCAAAATGCTAGTGTGAGGATCAAACAATAAAGAATAAACACGAAAGTAATAAATGATGTGTGTAGCAGGAGATGAAAAAACCATGAGATCAAAAGAAAGAAGAGCAGGTTAAAGGGAAAAGGGGGCAACTGTGGTGGGAGGGACGCCCTGGAGTTTTCCGGCAGAGGAGGTAATAAATAAATAAAGACAAGAGGCAAGCAAGGGAGCTGATTAGCCCAGGGATATGTGGGGAAGAGCACTATAGTCAGAGAACTGGCTGAAAAAAAAAAAAAAAAAAAGCCCTGGGGTACAAACAGTGCTTGATGGTGTGCAGTGAGAAAGAGGGAGCTTGAGGGACACCAACAGAGCTGAGGGGCGGGGGCAGGTCCAGCAGGGCCTCTCAGGCCTGACCGATCATGTGACGCCTGAGAACTCCTTGGAGGGTGTGAGCAGAGGAGAGACTTGCTGTGCCTTACATTTTTAAAGGGCATTCTGGCTGTCAGGTAGAGAATAGATTGTGGAGGCTGGTTGGAGGTAGGCTTAATTGGAAGGATAATACCGAAATGTAGACTAGAGGTGTTGGTGGCTGGGACCGTGGTGGTGGTCATAGCCATTGTGATGATGAGAAGCGATCAGATCCTGGATCCATGTTGAAGGTGGAGCCAACAGGATATTTTGGCAGATTGGATGGAAGGTATGAGGGAAAGCAAAATGCCAGAACAATGCTGGAAAATGAGGAGGGGCACTTAATTCAGTTTAGAAGTTCAAGTTAAGTTTCCTTAGCAAATATCAAGTAAATTGACTATTGAAGACACATAAGAATAGAGGCAGATATGGCAGATGGGAGCAGGGCGAGAGTGTTCTAGGTGGAAGAACTGATATATTCAGATGGTAGGAAGGCAAAACAAAGGCATAACAAACATATCTGGGGGAACTACATGTAGTTTCAGTGGAAAGAAGAGTGAATGTGGGGTATACATGGGATCCAATCCATGTCAGAAAGCTCACTATTTAGAAGAAATTTAATAAGGCATAGCTCTTCAAAATCTATTTTGCAAAAGGAATATTTAAACTGTGTTAACTTTAAACAAAACTCATGTTGACCAATGCTTGTATTACCTAGTAAGAAAACACCAAACATCAGAGCATATTTTAAACTCTGTGGTTAAAATACTCAGGAGGCCTAGCTTTTTCATCCTGTAAAGGTGAGAATTATTAGAGAATTGGTTACCACTGTCCCTTTTCAGAAGAATCTTGGAGTAAATGCATTTGGAACAGGCAGATGGCTGAAAGAACTTTTTTTGGCCCAACTGAGCAGATTTAGTGTCTGTTAAGTGTTTACTATGTGCCTAGTCCATTGCATCAATATTCAAGTTAGAAAAATAGAGATAACATATCATAAAAAAATGCCAAGCACCTGTTTTGCAATAGTTGACAAAGTAAAGAAACTTGATACTTTTTCAATCATAAGTCAGTAATATGACATTTATGCTTATAATCTTTAATCTATATCTAAATTAAAAATATGTATATATTTAGTCATATACAGGTTACTATGAACTCAAATTGTCATACTATGATCTCCATTCTCTTCTATTTATGTACCTCCTAGTAAAGTGCTAGGTTCTTACAGTCAATCTTCATCTTTTGAAAAAAATCTACTATTCAGCTAATTTAATATCTTGGTACCCTCCCATTAATTATGAATCATCTTGTCTAATTCTCATTGCTAAACATATTCACCTTGTAGCTGATATACATTTCCTCTATTTTCTATAGTTTTAACCTGCTTTTCATCTTGTTGCTCTCTTCAGAGATGGAGAGGGACTGGTAATGTATGGCAAATTGAAAAGGTTAAAGCAGCACTTTGTGGTCAGGTATGCATAGCCAAACTGAGTTGTTGAACTAGAGCTAGTGATTGAACAAGACAGACAAAAAAGAAGATACTTTTGTTTTATTTATCTTAATAATGGCATTATTTCTTCACTTTTCTTTGGCTTTTAAAACCCAAGCAGTCAGATGAAGGAAAATGTTTTGGTTACATAAATTACCTTGCAAAGGCTCTCTGAAATCTTGAGCTTTCGTGTTGATAAGTGGATATATTTGTCTATTTTCATCAAAGGATTAATGAGCAAACTAGAAAAAGTTAATTAATAAATGTGATGAATAAAGATAAATGGTTATCTCAAGAGTAGTTTGAAGGTGTTATGTACTGAATTATCTTAAGAATTAAATGCATTGTAGATGCTAATTTTGGATAACCCAGAGTTCATTTACTTTTAGAGTAAAGGAATTCTTTTTTAATGACTCTAAGATTCATTTATCTTCTGGATATGTCAATCAGAAGTGATCTGGAATTTTGAGATGAATGTTTATTTAGTACTATTTATATTTATATGTGTATATATGTTATTGTTTCTATATGAATCAATACACATGTGGGAATGCAGAGTGCAAAAATTTACGACAACTTTTAATAATCATTCTAATGGTAAGAGGTTATTTCTATCAGATGAATAAGAGGAAAGAGTGACAGTATGGATTTGTATTGCTTTTGTCTCCCTTTGGGGAGAGTGAAGAAGACAAGTTATGCAAAAAAAATGCATGATGGCATTATTTGTGTTTATTTTCAAGGCTGCCTGTGGGTGAGAATTCCAGAATAGGAGCTAATGTTCACAGACTTCTCTTGCCTACTGCCAGCAATTTTTGCAGACCACTGTACTTCTTTATTTTTTTTAAATTTTTATATTTTTAGTTGTAGTTGGACATAATATCTTTATTTTATTTATGTATTTTTATGTGGTGCTGAGGATTAAACCCAGCACCTCACATATGCTAGGCAAGCACTCTACTGCAGAGCCACAACCCCAGCCCAGACCACTGTACTTCTGAGGCACCACCTTTAATATGGATGTGACACCTTCCAGTTTTGCTTCAATGATAGTAACATATATGTGTATACATTTTCAGGTCTTAGATGATAAATAAATTGATAAAGACTATGTAGTCTTGAATGATGCCCTAAAGCATGAAAGATTATTAGCAATTTAGGCAAACGCAAGTATTGTATCATTTTTGTTTGTGTCTAATATTAATTACCATTTTATGATTTGCATTAAGCCTGAGTTCCCGGAACTAGTCCCTTAATGAAACGATATCTTAGTACAGAATGCAAACCTAAAGATTTTTCTTTTACATGTTAAAGATGCATTAAAATAAAATACAGCTGGGCAGAGTAGTGCATGCCTGTAATCTCAGCAATTTGGGAAGCTAAAGCTGGAGGATTACAAATTCAAGGCCAGCCTCAGCAATTTAGTGAGGCCAAACAACTTAGCAAGACCCTGTCTTAAAATAAAAAGTAAAAAGGTCTAGGGATGTATCCCAGTGGTAAAGCACCCCTGTGTTCAATCCCCAGTATAAATAGATAGATAGATAGATAGATAGATAACAAAACAAATGACTATATTTAGAAATACTCAGACCATATTTAGAAATAAAAGAAGAGGCAGCAAAAGTGTCTTAGAGTGTACTTTGCATGGTCACTACTGATCAAAATGACTTCCATTAATCTTCAATTTGATTATATATATTAAAACTCTCAGAAAAAGTTTCACTGAACACCATAAATCGAGAAAAACCACAACTCTTAAAACCTATAGGGAAAGTTTTCTGTATAACAGAAGAAATAAACTACAATCTCTGGGTATCTTTTCAGTTTTGCCATTAATTAAGCATTGGGAAAAGTGACTTTTTTTCTCTCTCACCCACTGTGAAAGTTATGAGATTCTTTTGCTCAGTCTCCCTCAAGGAAGGCTTGGAAGTTCATGTTCCTTAGACAGCTGCCAATTCTGCTAAAGGAGATTAAATGGCCATGTCACATGTGTCATATCCTGCAGCTAACAATGAGAAAGAGCAAATGTAGCATGGCCCACATCTGGGCAGCTACCACAGTGGGGCCATCAGTCTAGGGGGCCTTTGATTCTCATATACTAAATCAACTAAGATTACTTAAAAATAAGTAAAAACCTCAAAAAGCCTTCATATTGTACCTTGAATATATGTTCAACAGTTTGAACTTTTGTGGCTCTGAAACAAGGATTTCTGGTTGGGGACAAAGGTATTAGTTCCTGTATGATTCCACCTGTTTGCACCATAGAAGATGATTAAAGGTGCCTTGCTTACCTGTGAAATTGATTTTCAGCAAGTAATCCTTGTACAGCTTCTTTCCATCCAGGATCTTCATTGCATCGCAGAGCTTGGTAGTGTTAGGACAGAGGGTGCGCTGCATTTTGTGCAGGGCATGGGCCATGGCATAGACAGCATTCACCACAAACATGATCTTGGATTCTTGCTCATAGTTGCTGCTGTCAATGGCCAGGTGCTTGTCGCAAACCCGCCTGTGGTTTCTCTTGTTCTGGAGGCTACACTGGAACTTCTGTTCCCAGAAGTCCCGAAACCAGGGGTTGCGATGATTGTTGTAAGGGTTGAGACTCTGGAAATAGCGGTCGAACTGGCGGACAGGATGCGAGGCCAACTCCAGAGTGATGGCACCATATGCCACATGCTCGCTGCCTTTGACAATGCTTTCCTGTGCGCCCCAGCCATCGCTGGCTACCCAGGTGAAGGAAGCATTGACGCGGCTGGCTGCGGCAATGAGCTCGCGTGAATCGTCACTGCGCATGAAGAGGACCACGACTCGCGCATTGGGCTTCTGCAGCAGCTCGCGTATCACACTGTCATAGGACTTGCGGATGTTGGAGCGGCCCACCTTCTCTGCGGTCGCGATGCAGATATTGCGCAGGCGGGCTTCTTGCTCAAAGGCCTCAATCCCAGTCTCTCCGTAGTCGCCCTCAGAGGCCACAGTAGACACGTAGGTCCAGTTGAAGAAGCGCAAGATCTCGGCCATGGCTTTGGCTTGGTAGAAGTCGGGGGGCACGGTCCTGGCAAAGTAATCATAGCGTGATTTGTCGCTGAGTTTGGCACTGGTGGACGCATAGCTTATCTGAGGGATCTGGAAGAGCCTCAGCAGGTTTGCCACCTGGGAGAAGGAGAGAGAGGGAGTTCTTTCTTTAAAACTTCGAGGAAATTAAATGAATGAACATGAAAACTGATAACACCTGCCTTGCCTTTGACCAGTACCCTTTCATCTCTAGATCAGCACACTTTTTTTTTTTTTTAATCAGTTCTTGAGAGTATATCAGACCCTTCCCTGGATACTCTACTTGGATATTAGGAAGGTGATCCAAAGCAGGTAGTGCTTGCTCTGGGAAAGTGCATAGTACTAAATGAGAAGGGCACCACCTGGTAGAGTTTTCTAGACTATGGTAAACCCTAGACTAGGAAAATCTGTTCAGATGCCTTCAGTGTGGTTGTTATAAGTTTCTGGGGTCCTGCTAGAGCTCAAACAATGAACTACAGTGAATTGGCCAAATTCAGTTTTTAGACAACTTGGCTGCAGTTGTATAGAAAGAGCCAGGGTGTTTAATTCTCACTTCCCCCTCTTTTGCTAAAAACGGCAGTCTCTGAAAGAGTTTAATTTGGGAACTATGTGCCACATGGACAGTCCAAATTAGACATTTATTATCTAGGTTAAGCAAAAGAAAAAAATCAATTCTACTGAAATTCTATTTGGTCCACTCAAAAACTTAGGCATACACTGTTCTAAACTTTTGAAAAACTTGACCAACTTCTTCTGTTTTCATTTTCTTAAAAATTGATTCCGTTTGGACTATGTGAAGGGAAAACATACAAATATGCTATTTTTACAGTATTTTCAAAATTATAAATCAAAGAAGCACTGAGGACATTGTCAAAAATGAACCTCCTTCTTAAAAATGTTTAAAGCTTATTCTGAATCAAAATTTAAGTATCTTAAAAATCAGCTGTCAACAGTATTTTTATGTATTAATTGTAAAAATGAAAAGGAAAGTGACACTAGTTTAATGAGGAGGATTGCATAGAGCATTTATAGAAATATATAGTTATGAATACAAAATAATAATGTGTTTTTATTCTCCCAGTCTTCTGAAAACTTTTGTTTCTATACCTACTTTAGTTAAAATATATAATATTCTAAGTGGACGTTAATCAGAACAACTTGAATATTTTAATGTACTTTAAGTGCATTGAAATGAGTGCTTTGAAATTTTCCTTCTGGAAATTGTGGTTTCACATTTATATTTGACATGTAGGGAGCACAGCTTGAAATAGGCAGCTGTTAGCAAAGAGCACAAGCAACATAAAACAACTGACATCTGAGTCCTGATTAATCATCATTTCATGTGACAAAGGAAACCAGCAACCAAGTTCATACATAGCTACACAGCATGTTATTGAAGATCTGGCCTGCTATTAAAACTAACACTTGATATAGCCCAGAGCTATCAAAATGTTTTCCGTATCTTTTCAAATCCTGGTATTTCTCACTTAATCACAGATTGAATAGCCAGACAATTGAGAGCTTGACACAACATAATGAAAAATTAGAATTCAAAATATTTTTTTTTTTGCATTTGGCATTTCAGAATATGGGAAAATTTGGGAGAATGGAGGTGAATGGGTGGACGAAATCTAGTACGCCATGTATTTATTCTTTTCTTACAATCTGGGGGAAAACATGACCTATACTGACTCATTTGAAAACAGTAGTATTACTTGTTTACTCAGCCTGATTGAAGTGGCAGGTGGCACTGAGACAGTACTATCATTTATTCTAGAATGAGTACCTGGTTGCCATTGGATTAATGTGCCACTTTGACAGGCTTGGTGATAAAGCCCTATCTGTGCAGAGATTTGACTTCATTATGGACTCTCTTGGTAGCACTGGAGAGACCATCTCTTAATGCAATATAGGTACTTTATTCATCTTGAAGTATATTCATCAGGAACTGAACTTTTTAGGGAGACAGAGTATAAAATACACAGAGACATTATTTTCTGACAGGTAGGAACCACAGTGAAAAGATTCTAAATGGCTGGAACTTTCTTCTCCCAGAAAGGCTGGAGTAATGAAGTTGATAAAGAAAACATGTTCTTGTCTTTTGACTGCTAGAATACTATGGCTTCATGTCTACCTCTCTGGGACTTCTAAGAACAATTCACAATCAACGAAGAATACACAGGAAAATGAGTTTGACAACGAACTTGAGATATAATGACAACATGGAAAAGTGCACAATGAACTGAAGCCTGTATAGGAAGACTGTGGGCTAGAATAAAACCGCAATCATTGCCATCATTAGGAAAGTTATATATAACTTTGTGCATGTGTGTTTAATGAGGAGACTACAACCAACTCTAGGAAAAGAAGACATGTTTGGTGAATTAAAACATTAAGATGGAACTCTAATAAATATGTATAATCTCAATTTGATCACCTATATGAATAGCATGGGCCAATAACATAGTTCAAAGTTATGATATTCAGACTTACATTAAAAATACATTTAATACAAATAAGTAATCAAGCCAAGCAGCATAGAACTACTTTTATCATAGTGAGTTGTTCCTTTTAAAATTAATTTCTTTAGATTATAAGAATAAACATGATTAATTTAAAAATAAATACTACAGAAGGTAGAAGGCAGTAGATTATTAATGTCTTTTCTTTCCTTCCTTCCCCTCCCTCACCTTATACCAACCTGATTTCTAGAGAAGAACAATGTTCATAGTTTGTTTAATACATTTTAAAAATGTGTTTGTTCTGTTGTAAAACCAGTTACCAATGTATTGAGTATGTGTATATATTGTCTTCTTTGATATTTATAACATCCCTTTGTGGTGGATATTATTATCTCTATTTTAATATGTAAAAACTGAGTTCTACAAGGTGAGGAAACATTTCATAGTTGTTTGGCTAGAATATGGAAGCAGATTAAGATATAAAACCAAGTCTTTTGACTTCAAGTACCATGGTCACCCCTTTACAACTTCTTCTTGTCCTTACACTGTGTGACCATCACCTGAGACTTAAAGCCCAGAAAGACAGGCAGATGGGAAGAACAAGAGAGCAATGTCATGATACATACCATAAATTGCTTAACTGCTATTAGTAGGAGCTTTCTTTTTAATGTAAAATTTTAAATTAGGTTTGGGAGGGGGTATCCAGGCAGTTGTCAGCTGAGTCCTCTGTTCTATTTGTCTAAAAGTTGAGCATTTAAAACATTCATTACTGTCCATATGGTTTCTTTGAGAAAGCATGAAGAAATAAGGGAAACTCCTACACACTGGACATTACTTTGAATGGTAAAGGAAGAATCATTTTATGATAGGGAAGTAATGTGAAATCTTGAAAGAAAGTTACCCAACATGTTATTATTAGTAGGAGAGGAGGAAGGAAAACCAGGATCTAGTTATAGCTGTTTTAGAAAAAAAGCATTTTAAAAGAAGAGATATGCTTCATATAGACACAGATTCTAAAAACGAATATAGCATAAGAGAGAGGAAGATTTAAAAAATAATTCATATAATACAGAATAGTTTTAACAAGACATAGAGGATAAGAGCTCCAAAAAATATGCTGGGTTGTTGGCTTGCACTGGGACATTTGATTGTGAAAACAACTAGTGACTGGAGATGGTAGATATGTTGGGGTCATCCCCATGCACAATATAAAAGACCAGCATGAACCTGTGAGAAAGAGAGGCACAAAAGCATAGAATGTGGAAATGGAACAATTTTTTTGTTGTTGTCATTATCTTTTGAAATTATGTTTCAGAAGAAGATGTGTAGGAAGAAATAGAACTAATGGATAGGAAAGTTGATTCTATATCAGTAAAAGAAAGTCACTGTTCAGACCCTCTTGCTTTCTCATTCTCCCCATTAAGGATGAATCTAACATAGAAATAGTAATATAAGTAGTATGAAAAGGCTAACTCACACTAAGGTAGGAGAAAAACCATAAGAAAAGTTCCTAATCATATTGTGTTTGTCTTTAGCAAGGAGTTTTGGAAGAAATTTTAGGTTAAATCATGGAATCGTTATAAACAGTCATTGAGAAATCAATGACAGGATGACTGAGGATAAAAGGGGGTGAAGAAGGGAAAACTCAGAAAATATAAATCAAAAATAAGTATAAGTCAACGAGCATGATATGTTTTCCTAGCACTGAATTTTCTAAGAGAGAACATATAAACACTTAGAAATGAATCAGGCAATTTTTAGGAGTCAGCAAGGGTTCACTGAGAGTGAATTCTTTCAGAAAGACTTCTTTTCAACATTCATTGAACAGTTTAGGCAAGAATTGTAGCTAGGAGGACCATGTCTTCAACAAAGTATTGGTGACATTACTTGGATTTGTGGGTGAAATGAAAAGTTATAGGAGTTGGATAACTAAGTTAAATATATTCAAAGAGAGCAGCTTTGAAGAAAGCTGTATATGGTGGTCCAGTAAGATTGATTGTTTTATCAATGCTGTTGGAGAACATATAAATAAGTTCCAAGGTATTACATTTTAAAGCTGGAAGGAACCAAAAAAGATAATTTAAGTCTTTTGCTTTGTAGGGAAGGAAATAGAAGTTCCCAGGGTAAAATGTCTTTACCAAATTTTTATAACCAAGGGTAGAAAAGCTAAAATTGGGGTCTCGCCATTTGATTTCCCCAAAGGACAAGGCTCTCTCTTTGGAATCCAGGTGATATTACATAGGATGAGATACAAGTTTCCAGATTTAAGAGAAAAAAATCACACAAGTGATGAGATAAGAAGAAAACTAGGGAAAATGAACTTACAAATGAAAAGTTGAATGTTGAAGTTTGGCATGTCCAAGAAATCACTTTAGATTTCAATGTGGAATTTCTCAAAAGTGGACAGAGTAGATCTATTTCAGCCTTCCCATTATCTAAGTTCCTGTTCTTGGATATTCTTTTTGAGAAACCTTTTTAAAAATCTCTGATATTTTTAATAGTCCTAATATTTTTGTGCCAGCTACTATTTTACCTGTTGTAGATGTGTTGTCTCCTTAATTCTTGTAATGATCTTATGGGCTAGGAATCTATCATTATTCAATTTTACAGATTGAAGAACTGAGGTACAACATGCCTCAGGATTTTACTGGAAACTTCAAGGAGTTAGAGGAAGGATTTGATCCCATGAATTCTGAGACTACCTACTGTACTCCCTTTTCCCAGATTAACTCAGTCCACTTTGCTACCCAAGCTCATAACTGATTCATCTCACAATAAAGCTGTGATGATACACTTCAAGGTATAACATACTTGTCTATCTTTATTTCTGAAACCATAAACTCCTTTATTTGAGGACAGCAAACTGTCATTTCTTGTTATCAAAAGTGTATTTTTTCAGTTTTCAGTCTGTGCTTCTTGGTGGCTCCATAAATGCCATTTACTGACTGACCATCAATGGAGATAATAGTGATCCTCTAAGAATCTACCGGGAAATTTCCACTGGGAGGATGAGAGTTTCGAGCCATAAATATCACCATTGAGTTTGCCTTTATCATTTATATGAGAAGCACCGTGACCTTATAGCAGAGCCCATTATTTCTTAGGGCCTGTGAGGCTCTATGCAGGTAAATGATATTTATCAGAGCCCTTTCCATGTGTAGTTGTATATTATTGTTTTATATTCAATATTCAAGTACTTTGGGTTAGCCATTTTCTTGGTGGTTTGAACTTGTCCAGGACTAGGAATTGCAATGTTTTCATTGTAGCATATCAAGTCACAAATATATTGACTTTTCTTTTTAACTGAAGAAGACATGTTTGGGATGCTAATCAGTGATTATTATGTTTTCCAGCAGATGCTATGTTCTAAAATAAGTGTTTTTGTCATTTTTCCATATTTATAGTTGTAAGCTGGGGTGGTTTAGGATGGGCTTCACCTTCCTAAATTTAAAACCAATTTCTCTAAATTATCTCTGTATAAACTAGGAATATACAAAAGGAAGTCAATATTATGTCAACTGGATCTGGCCATTATACTAATTCTCTTTAGACTGAAAAATGCATTTTTGTTCTGAGGAAAACAAACTAAGGCCTTATCATAAAGCCTTGGTTCTCAAACCATGTAGACCTAAAGTAAGATTCAAATAGATATATACTTCAGGTAGGCTTTGCCCAATGAACTGACACTAAGGCCTACTGGTAAAGCAGGGTTTTTTTTTTTTCTGGAGAGAAATGCATCTTGTATAGGATATAGAAGCAGCCAAATACTCAAGCTTGCATCAGTTGCTCACGCATTATTCTTACTTTAGGATTGTGCCAAATTTTACCCAATTGCTCTTTTAGGCATCCAAACCCTACTACTGTTTACTGATGGGAATTATGAGTTGCACACCAATTTATTTGAGAGTTTTACTTCTCTTGACAATTTTTAAGCAAGTCACAAGGATTCTTCTTTTTAGGATTTCAAGTGCCATGCTTTATTTCAGTGATCCTGTGATCATGAGAGCAAAAGGGTGTGAACTCTGAGAAGGACCTCAGGCAGTCCTCTATTCTTTTCATGTTGTGAAAAAAGAGAATGTCAGATGGAAAATTTCAGAGTCAACTGTGAGCATGCACATCAGTCCTATGGTCACTCTTCCTATTCAGGATGTCCATGATATGCCCATTTCAAACATGAGTTTTGTGCCTTCTGTCGTGACAATGCCAACTATTTCTAATAGAAAACAAAAAGGATTATGCACATTTATAGTCACTAGACTTTAAAAAGAGTTTTCACTAAAGAAATTTTCCTTACTCTCAAAAGTTATGGGCTTCTGAGTCTTGTGCTAATACATTAAAGGGAACAGCAACAACTGGTTTTTATGTGGACCTATGCTCAGCTACAAAAATTCCAGATGGCAAAGAGGCATCAAGTGCTTACTTCCAAGAAAAATGCTATTTACAGAGCTGAACTATATACATTTTTTAAAAGTTGGTGTTGCTGCTGTCTTAAGAATCTGGAGACTTGATAATAACCTCCATGGATTTGCCTTTGTATTCTGTGCTGTTCACAGTTCATCTCTCTTTGGGGCTGTTCTCTAAGAATAAGCCTACACCTTTAATTGTTTTGTCACACATGACTGTGCTGAATGTTTTGTTTTGTTCTTTCAGTTAAATGCTTATATTTGAGCCTGGAAGAGAACCATTGAGGGCTACCCTTTGAACCATCTGTTACCTTGTAGCCCAAGTTATCATATAAAAAAAAATTCTAGAAATTTTGATGCTAGGAATCCTCAGTGCCCTTTCTATTTAGAATGATCAAGTCAAACTATTAACCATACAAAATCCCAGATTGGCTTGTATTTTAAAGTGGAACTGGAGGTGGTAGATAGTTGAGAAACTGCCTGAGGAATTCAAGCTGTTCACATCACATGAGTTTTCTGCTCATAGAGGATGCCAATCATATTGTTATTGTAGGAAGGATTAGTCACTTTTTTGGGCCATATCTGCATCACATCTGGAAACATTTTCCATTGAAATAAGTTGACTACAGTTCATGTGTTAAGGTCAGGGATTAATCTTGATTTAATCATTTAATGAAATATAGCAAATGTCAGTTTACTTAGTAGAATCTGCAAAAGTCATCAACTCTACATTCCAGGACCCCCCAAAATTCATGGGTCAAAGTTCCATATTGCCATTCCCATTCAATAGCATGACTCAGTCTCAGTCATGTTCCATGAGTATTCCAAACAAAGAACTCCTTAATAGAAGCAGAAACCTGAAAAATGGTTCACAGCTACCATGATTTGTGTCCCAAATCTTTCCTGAAACAATTGCATTCAAAACCTGTGGTGTGCAATCTAGATTGTCATGTACTTTACATTTTCTTCTTCATTTGAAACTAAGGGATTCATGAATAGTGAGGTTATCTATTTTGGTATTCTCATGGCTCATCATTGAGACTGAAATGCCACACAGACCAAGAAGGATTCCTCGAATCACATTAGTGCAGAAGACAAGCATTTTAAGTCCTGACAGGGTTTTCACCATGACAATGCCACTCCACATTCAACAAGGGTCTGTCTTGCTCCCATGCTAACAAGAAATTATCTCAGAAATAACCTTTTTTTTTTTTTTTAAATTCAGACTCAGCAGGTACTTAGAAGAAAGAAAAGGAGGCATTTTGCCCACTGGAACAGTCTTTATCTCTCTTTGCTCCTCTTTTTCCCCCATGATTAATTGCAAGAGAAAACATGGAACTGAATTGGCTTGGGTTCTGGACACTGATGATGGGGTCAAAAGGTCTATGTCATGTCTCACCCAGAGTGTTTGTGCTGGCCAGCAATACCTGTGAAAGATAACTCCCAGGGCGACTTGACACCAACAGACTTGTCAAAAACATGTCCCTTAGTGCCTTAGGTATTGATTTTTGACAATGTCCCTTGAAGATTTAACATAGTTACAAGTTGATGCAATCGTATTTATATGACCCCTGAACTCACTTGTAATAACAATAATATGACAAAGACAGCTTTATCAATAAAAAAGAGGCATTGCAATCCTTGTTGGTGGTTTAAAGAATACAAACATGGGAGCTGAAGGCTGTAGCCTGTTTCCTTAAGTGCTCATTATTTACTAAAGAAGTCCCACGGTAATTTAGAGCACAGAGATATACACTGTTTGTGGCAAACAAAACTATGACATTTGGAATGATTTCTTTGTTAACTATTCATTAATTCAACAGAGCTGTCAGGCTTAAAAGGAAAAAAGTGTCATGGCTGAGTGCATAGAGCTGGAATCAGACAAGCCACAGGCCAGCATTAGAACCCTAGCTTCTTCCTTCACTAGCTGTGTGGCCTTAGGCCACTTATTTTAACTCCATGTACTTCAGTTTCTTCATCTGTACAAAGAGAATAGTAATTCCTGGCTTAGGAAGTTATATGAGGTTTAAATTATAATGTATAAGAATCCCTTAACTCATTGACTATAAAAGTGATAGAGAAGATGACAATGTCTAACTCAGTCACTCATTCAGCCAACTTTGATTGATGCCTATTATACAAGATATTCTTTTAAAATGAGGGCATTGTGCCTTCATTATCCTCAAGGAGGTTATCATTTTCTAGGATACAAAAAAAAACCAGCCAAAGATAAAATTTTGAGATATATGTATACAAGCTCATGTAAAACTCAGGTGAAAGAGCAACTAATTACACTCAGGTAAGATATGGCCATAACATTTAGGCACGATTCTGAAAAATAAGTGGAAGTCTTATAAGCAGAGAAAGGGAAAAGGAAGTTTTTAGGTAGAGGAGACAACACAGAGAGACATTCACACTGCTTAATAGTACCAGATCCTTCTGTGTCATCACGGTACCCAGTACCTCACAGTGATTAGTAGAAGGCAAGGAAGCATAGGATTGTGGTTACATTGCCAACATATTTTATGTGCCATTATAAGTATTTTGATCTTTATTATTTAAGAGATAAAGAGCCATGAACATTTTTTAGGGAAGGGAATGACATGAACAAAATTATATTTTAAAAAGACTACAGTGGATGACATCCAACTTGGAAAGAAAAAGTCTGGAAAGGATCAGTAGACAGATTAAAGATTTATTCTCATTTAGACTATGAGTTCTTGAAGGCAGGAACCTCATATTTCCAATAACACTGAAAAAGTTAATAATAGAAATACCAGTATTGGGGGTTTAGAAAAAACTTGAGTCTGCCTAAACTATTTTATTGGTTGATAGTCATTATTCAGGTGCTCAGGTTTTAATTTGTGCCATTATAGGATAGCTTGAATCCTTGGAAGGAAGCAGGTCATAAATTTTTATAGTTGTTGAAAACTGTAGAAAGGCTCAAGAATTTTTAACTTTCTGAAAGCATCACAGAAAAGATAACACAAAGACTTTCTTTAGTGTAGAAATAAGAGCTGAGAGGCAAATAGACATTATAGCTGTTGAAATTTGCCTGGTGACAACAATCTACATTATCATTGCCTTTCTTCAAATCTTATATGAGTTATATATCTAAGACAACTATGTAATCATGAACAATATATATTTAATGAATCTGTTAAATATTGTTGGAAAGTTACTTTTTATAGAAAGTTTCTGGACAAATTGTACATCACATGCCACTAAATATGTTCCACATTGGGACAGCTTCATTACCTGGTTTATCTTCTAAGAAGCCCCACTGTAAACCTGTGACATCCATCCAAATTGGAGGCATAGTTCCTGGAAGGAATCAACTAGTCACTGGGATGTACACCTTGCAAATTCAATCCTGTTAAATGATGGCATATTTCTCAACATGCTTTGCCATTCTAACCACCTGGCAAGGAAATCTGATCATTATTTGGAAGATAATTTAAAATTTCTTTTTTTAGTTGGAGATGGACACAATACCTTTATTTTGTTTATTTTTATGTGGTGCTGAGGATGGAACCCAGTGCCTCACACATGCCAGGCAACTGCTCAACCCTAGCCCTGGAAGATAATTTTTGAAAGTATCATTTTGATTGTATTTTCTCGTGTTGTACTTCCCTCTGTTGGAATGTAAAGTCAAAGAGCTGGCAAGAATTAAGACTTTGTCACTAGTAACAGAGGGATTTCCATAATATACCAGGTGGTGGTGTCAAAAATAGCAACATCACAATTTTAGTGTTTCAAGTCCTACTGATATACTGCCTGGAGTATCACTGTTTGCTTAGAATTTACCTGCAGGTGTTTCTGGAACACTGTGCTTAAATTCCCAAAGTCTACTAATTGGAAAAACACTCTGTGAGTTTTCAACTGCATGTTTTCATAGATCAGTAGAAGCACTTCTACTACATTAAATAACTGGACTTTCATTATTATCAACTGCTAAGAATTGGCTCTTTCTATATTGAAATAGTGAACCTTGTACATGTTGATCCATTAAAAGGCACATATTTAATAGCAATTTGAAAAGAGAACTTGGTGTCATTAAAGTCAAATCATGTCTTAATTAACAGAAAATCTTATTTCAATTAGTTTATTTATTAATCTCTAACCATAAAAGCCTTGCTAATATGTTAAGAATGTCTGTATCCCTTGCCTTTCAATCCATGGCTTCCATGATGGATATGAGATCTGCAGCATAAGCCTGGTTCATGGGTCCTTCTATTGCCCTGTGAATTGATGACCTGTGAAGAGTGGTCCTGATGGTAACCTCTTGTCTTTCACTAGTTTCTAAATAAATACATGACAGAAGGGGAATTAATTAAGGAACAAATTAACTCCAAAGCAAAGGGGGAAAATAATATATCTTAGACAATTACTTCTGATGAGAAATTTCTACAATGAAACTATGTTAGCAGAAGCATTTTTAATTGCTGGTTTTGGTTCCTCCCACACTGTGATGAAGTCCTTGAACATCATTGCCCTTCCTTGCAGGAGGCAAAGCAAGAGCAACAGAGGGAGGTTTCATAACAGCTTTTATGAGATTGCTTTACAATGAAAAGTCTGGGAAGAAAATAAATTTTAAAATTCTGAGATAACTTTTGAGTAAAGTTTTCTGAAGCTTAGATGATGTGAGGGAGTGATGTGGACAGCAGTGTGGGTGGCAAGCTATCTAGATTCGAAGGATCTCACTACTTGTAAACTGATAGAAACTTGAGGTTGGTACTTAACCTTTGTGAGTCTCAATTATTTTTGAAATTGTTCCACTTAGTCTGGAGATGTTAAAAGAAACCAACAAAACAAAATGAAAAATGAACAGATAATAATATCTGCTAAAATGTTGAATGCTTATTAGCTAAAGCATTATTTTTGTTGCTTTTTATGTATTTTCTTATTTAATTCCCATGATAATTCAATGAAAGGGGTATTGTTATGGTTTAAATGTGAGGTGGTCCACAAAAGCTTATTTGTGAGACAATGTAAGAAGATTTAGAGAAGAAATGGTTGGGTTACAAGAGTATTAACCCAATCAGTGAATTTATCACCTGATGGGATTAATTGGTAATTGAAGGCAGGTAGGGTGTGGCTGGAGGAGGTGGAGCATTGGGGGAGTAACTTTGAGGTATGTATTCCTATTTGGCTAGTGGAGATGGATCTGTCTGTTTTCTGTCATCATGTGAGCTGTTTCCCTCTGCACACTCTTCAGCCATGATGTTCAGCCTCACCTGGAGTCTCTGGGGGGATGGAGCTGGCTGTATTATTGATTTGGACCTCTAAACTGTGAACCCCTAAATAAGCTTTTTCTCCTAAAATTGTTCTGATCAGATCTTTTAGTCACAGTGGTGAAAAAGCTGACTAAAGCAGATATTATTATTATCTTCATCTTAGACATGAGTAAACAGCAATAAGGGGTTGAGTAAGTCCTAGTCCTAGAGTTTTTAATTACAGTGTTAAAATTTTTGAGAAAGGTACTCTAAAAAATTTATGTGTAGGTTTTCACTTATTTCTTTTATAAATAAATAAAATGATTCACTGTAATCGCTTTATTTGCAACATTGAACACACTAAATACATCTATCACTTTTACTTTTTTAGTGATAGACACTGATAATAGGTTAATAAATACATTTTGAGTGCTTTCATTCTGCTCTACTTTAGGACATAATGCTGTTCCCTTTTCCTTTGTGTTAGCTAGGAGCACAGTGTTAGTTAGGAGCACAGGCACCCTTCATGTTCTTTCTGCAGAAAGATTGCATAGAGCCAGATTAGGATAAGGGTGGGGCTCCAAGCTTATCTGTAATGGTTCTTAGCATCCAGTTGTTTTGAGTCTTGGATAGTGTTTTGATTTGGATGTGAGGTGTCCCCCCAAAACTCACAAGTAAGACAATGCAAGAAGGTTCAGAGGAGAAATGATTGGGTTGAAAGAGTTTTAACCCAATGATAATTTAATCCCCTGGGAGGGATTAACTGAATGGTAACTGAAGTGGTAGGGTGTGGCTGAAGGAGGTGGGAACTGGGGTTTGGTTTTGTATATATATTTGTATCTGGAGAGTTGAATCTTTCTCTCTGCATTTTGATCACCATGATGTGAGTTGCTTTCCTCTGCCACCCTCTCCTGCCATGATGTTCAGCCTCACCTCAAGTCTGAGGAGCACAGCCAGGCTTCTATGGAATGAGACCTCTGAAACTGTGAGCCCTCAAATAAACTTTTCCTTCTCTACACTTGTTTTCAGGTCAGATCCTTTACCCACAGCAGTGAGAAAACTGACTAAAACAGTCTTCTCTGAAAGAGTTGCTCTAAGGACCAATGGATTGGAGTTCCTTGAGCTGTTCTCAAGTCAAGGCATCTTGTGGCATAGATGCAGACAGTGAGGAGAGGATGGAGGTAATTTTGTTTCACATGCTCATCTTTCTACATCAACTGTTTGTTATGTCAAACTCACTTTTCCACTGTAGGAAAATGTTTTTTTCTTATTTATAAACATCCAGACTGATGTACAATAGGTTGGTCATTGTCATGACCCCAATCCAAGATTCATTTGGGGATTTTCAGCAGTTTGGACATGCAGCAGTTTATAATATATTACTTCTTTCAATTCATTTGAAACCTTTCCACTTCTTACCTGGTAGAGCCATTATCCTTGGAGCCAACAAAACAAATATATATGGATGTGGTTCCTAAACTCAAGTGGCTTTATAGTTTGGAGGAAAAAATATATATATATATATTGAAAAATAAATATGAAAAATTATATTGAGTTAATAAGGTAGTAATAGAGGTGTGTTTTTATGTAGTAGGAGCTTGGGAAAGGCTACTCCAAAACAGGTTTTCAGCTGAGGATTGATAGTGTAGGATAGCTAAAGCATATTGTATTACCATTATAAGAAACACTGTTTTCTTTTTGGAGGTCTATCAAGACACCCCTCTTTATACTATAAGAAAGCAACTTCCTAGGGAGACTTCAGAGGTAGGTTTTCTGTTTAAACAGAACTAAATATCTTTTTCCTGTTCAACTTCATTCCTTTCTGCTCATTCTGTTATTCTTCCTGGTCTCCTAGTACTTATGTTGTCAATTGTCAGGTCCTACACTTGCACCTGTTTATTGACATTTTCTAATTTGCTTTTACATGCCTCAGAGGCTTGTAAGATGCTTTGCTATTTTTGAGTTTTATTTTACATTCTTTCTGCTCCATGTCATTTAGACACTACACAACAGTTTTTGATGTGTCTAAAATATATCTGCTTAGTAAAAGCAATGTTCTGATGAAAAATAATTTTATATATACTCCTTAGTTGGAATATATAGGTAATTTAGGTGCTTAAGTCATCATATTCACAAAATACTTCCACAATCTAGTAAAAAAAAAATAATTGGACTGCTGCTTCAAAATGATCCTGATAGAAAAGTACTTATTATTTATTTTGCATTGTTTTAGATACTTCCTTTGCAATCACTTAGGCCCTAATAGAATGTTTTGATTAACCACATACAATTATAAAATTAAGCAACATCCTTTAGTGCCATATAATTCAAATACTAATCTGATATTTTGCTATTTTTAATAAACGGTTGGCTTTTGTTTGAACAACTTTGGTAACAGAGGACATTATTCTTTCTTGTCCCTCACTTATAGGCAATTTCATTTCTCAGAACTCATTTTTCTATTGGCCCCAAATATGCCTTCCTCTAGATTGGAGATTCTCGTTGAGAAAAGGAGTTAGTTTTGTAACTTGATAATGTATGGAAATACTTTTGGGTGTCACAACTTGGGCTGCTGGCACCTTATGGGTAGAGACTAGGATGCTCCTAAACATTCTACAATAATATATGACCTCACATATCAAAGAGTTTTCCAGACAAAAATGTCAATACTGTCAAGGTTGAGAAACTTTGCTCTAGATTCAATCTATTTATCCACAGAGAAAATGTAACTGTTTCCATTAGCAGCCTTTCAGAACTTGGAGACAGCTAACTCTGTGAAGGCTTTTGTATTCTTGGACTATTTTTTCAATTTTCCTATAAGAGTAGCAATTAATGTATGACCTTCCCAAAATCATTTGAGGGGGAATGAGGAATAAATTATTAAAGTACAGCAATGCTTGGTACAAATTGACCAGTGGTGGTTCACAAAATCTACCAGCACTATGGAATTGGGTGGAAGAAGTAAAATAAAACGGTCTCTTTCTCCTTTCCCCCATGTAACTAAAATCCACAAAATGTATTGCAAAGAATTTGGTTTAAAGAGTAATTCTTCCCAGGGATATAATCTGAGAAATGCATCGTATGTCCAAAGTCATGTCATGATAAACTATGTCATAAAAACTGCTGCTCAGAGTTAGAGTTCCTGGGCTGTAGATTGTACTAGAAATCTTGAAAAAGGATATAACTATACCAGCGATGAAAAGGAGATTCAAGACAAACCTCTGACTTTTCTATGAGCTAAACTTTTAGATGCCATTTAACCCAAATCCTCATTTGTTGCTTGGGTCACTTTAATATTCATAGACGAAACAATGACTGGGTAACTTATACTTGCATGTTCCATTGAAAATTTGTTCTACTTAGGCAAGAAAGAATGAGAAAATGTTACATCCTCCAAAAAGAGTCAGGAACATTTTGGGCACATTTCAAGGAACATTTTTGACTGAACCACTTAGGAACTAACTACAGCCTATTCGAAAAGCACAAGCATGAATATTGCTTCTATATAAGAACCACAAAGACAGTTGCCTAGCTAAAGGCAACCAACCTGATTCGCTTCTTGAAGAAATACTATTTTCCCTGAAGTGAGGGGTTTGCAGGCTTATAGAGAAGATTAGGATATAGTATTAAAATGCTTTGAAAAAGAACTTACCAGAGGGATGAATAGACCCCCCAACTCCATTTGCTAATATAGAAGGATTTTGATGCTTTCTTTTATTGAATACTCAATTAAAAAATCAATAGCGTTGCTTTGTGAAGGGACCACCACAGAGTGGTTGTCATCCTTAATTAGAACATTAGGAAAATAATTATCTAGGTCTTCATCAATGGTGATTGGCTTAACCCAGCAAATCTTAAGAACCCTCTCTTCCATTCAAAGCCCTCTCCTATAACACAGCAGGAAATGTCTCCTTTGCTGTATTCCTAAGAATTCCTCTCCTTTAGTTGGAAGAAAAGGAAGCTGTAGAGAAAGTACCCCCTGAGGCAATATGGCCAATAAAGCAACCCAGAGTTTACAACATCTAAACAACTGACCCAGCCACAGAAAGAAGATGCACAAATATGAATCTCTAAAATTCTCTCCCAATTGGCAATTTTGTTACTGAAAATTCTGGGCTTCAGTTAGTGACAATTGAATGACAGACATTTTTTAAATTATAGATTTGTACTCATTTGCTTCTACAGTTTCATCCTCTTCCCTGACCTAATTCAGTTCAAGCAGAAACACTTTCCGGGATATATTGAGGAAGTTGAAAGGAGAAAAGAGAGGATGGCAGGACAACCAGGCACATGCTATCCTCATGGTCATCAGACACCAGGTGCATGATGAGAATCACTCATGGAAACTGAAGAGGGTGAGTAAGAACGATACCCACACAAATCTTCTATAGTGTCTCCCTCATTAATGTACAAGAGTACATTCACCATTAGGAGCCTACTACTTTGGATTGACACTAAGGATACTTTTAAGAATTCTTATTAAAGGACAAATATGTTTGCAAGGATAACATACTTCAATTCTTAGCTGTGTAAAGGCCTCTTTGGACCTCTTTTCATTCATGATGCTTTGCTGAAAGGAAGGTCTGATGTAGAAAGTTTCCTTGGAAGGGTGCCTGGAGGTCACTGTTTAGAGACCATTTGTTCCATCTCCCAGATTTACTTTGTTCTGGGGTGTGGCCTAATCAGAGCCTGAGTAGTCAGGAGGGAATGGAGATCCCTACTCTGTCCCTTTCTCTTTAGCTCACCTCCTTACTCTTGCCAAAGTCCTGTCCCCTTCCCCATAAACATTTACTACAAATTTATGTTCAATATCCTCAGATCCAGTATCTACTTCTCACTGTGGCCCTATCAACCTTTGTCTAATGCAACTTTCATTCTGTCATCTAATTACTGAATTAGAGTAATTGCTATTTCACAGTTGTACTGAACCCCCAGCCAGGCTTTAAATGCCTTGAAGTCAAGAACGTGTTCTATATGACTTTAGTATTCTCTCTAACCCTGTCACAGTGCAGAGCACACATTAGGCTCTTTATTCAGACTGACCTGATGGGGGACCAGCCCATGATCTCATTAGATTGCCTGGCCACTACAAAGGCCACAGAATTGGTTTTAAATGTAGCTTCTCAGCTGACTTTTCCTATAATTTTGGGAACACAATAGTAACCATTTAATGAATCTTATTTTTTGGGTGAAGAATTTTTCATGAATTTTCTCAATTTCTCCTTTCCACACCTTTTTGAGGTAGATTCTCTTTTGCTCATTTTACAACTAACCAGCAAATGGCAATGTTGGACTTGACACCCAGGTCTTTCTGATGTCCAAATCTATACTCATTTTTATATACTAGTTTTTGTTTATTTATAGTGGAGGAGACAAAAACCATATCAGCATTTGTGACTTTATGGTGATTGACTAGATAAATGAAATAAAAAGCCAGGTCCTTTGATGAGTAAGATTAGTGATTTCTTCCCTTGAGGACCAGTAAAGAGTTTTAGAAGCCTACGTTTTTTCCCCCCTTAAACCAGTCTCACTCTTTTGAGATATCAAAAGAGTAAAATTAGGTAAAAAATTTATTTTGCAATATATAGCTTGTTAAATACTTTGGATAAATCATTATGACACATCTGCTCTGGAATAGTGCTATTTACTATGTTGGGATGCATTAATGTCAGAAAAAGCATATATTCCTGTTCCTTACTAACAGTAACATTGTGTATAATATAAATATTTGTGAAATGATTGACATTCACAGATGAAATTGTTATTAAAGTATGGTGGGTATACATCTTAAATTTTCTCTTTTCTCCAATAACAAATTCTACCTCTACTGACCCAAGTATAGAAATAGTGACAAAATTAACATGCTGTGCTTTGAGATGTGCAATATTTTCTATTCATCTAATGAAGTCAAAGGGTGTTTATGAAAAACCAATTATCCTAATTACTTATAATATGACTGTGTGCTCTAAAGAGGGAAAGAAATTTGAAATAGCTCATTTAGAACAACACAGAATAACACGTAGAATTTTAAGTGCTGCAAATCTGGGATATAGAAATAAGGCTATTCCAATGCAAATAGAGCCACTTGAAGTGGGTTTGTGACATACAAAGACAATGTGAGTATCTTTAATGCTTGGGCTTTGATTACAGTAATTTGGTAGGAGGCAAAGTGTATTACTCTTAGAATCATGGACTTTTAATACTGTGACAATAGTGTGCTCACCAGAAAACAAATCGAACTTTAAGTACTGAAATCACATGTGGTAGCTGAAAAAGCAGAAAAGTACAAAAGATCTGAATTCTAGAGTTTGTGCTTCCTACCAATGGGAGTTTTCTTGAGACCAACATCTCTTTGGGAATTGGGAAAATGAGAAGGTTGAGCTGCATGATTTCTCAGTTCTGTTCTGTCTCTGAACTCTATGATTATGTACATAAGCACTGCAAGAATTTGAATGTTTCTTTTTTTCTAAAAAAACCTGAGAATCACTTATCAGCTTTGTATCTACTTTATGTGCTAAGTCTTTTTGTTTTTTGAGGAGAGGGTTAATTATCTGGCTTCTCTGCATACATTTTAAAGTTTATATACTGAGAAGTTCTTTATTTTGTGTCTAAACAAAATGATGTTTTAGTAAAAAATGTGTGTGAATTCAGGGATATTGTACCTTCCTGTTATTGCTTTTATCCATGGCTTGAAATTCTTATTTTATCTTCTATGGATACTCTATTATGGAATTATGTAGCACTATTATTTACTGTGGGCAGGCCATTCTTTCCTGCTTCTTGACTCTGAGCTGAGCCCCGTGGAATTGCTTCAGCTAATGGGATAATAGCAGATATGACACAAGCAGGAGCTTGAAGAGGAATTATACAGTTGAGTTTGCATTCCCTCACAGCCCTGCCATCACTCTGAGAACTTCCATGGGCTAGAGCATTGATTCTAGGAGACAACCTGGGCAAAACCACCCACAGCTAAGCCCAGTCTCCACTGGCTTACTGTAAAGGAGTGAAGTCATTACTTCAGGCTTGTAAACTAATAAGTAATTGGGTCAAACAATTGAATTTCAGGGCATTGTGTTATGCTGCAATAGCTACCTGTGTTATCAAATACTGATAGAAATATGACATCATCCATTGATGAAATTATTAGGATAGCCTTCTTTTGTTGCCCCCAAGACATAAAAGCAAAGAGACACAGCTTTTAGCAGGAATATATGCCAGTCTTACCTGTATGGAAACACTGCTGTAAGAGCCACCAATGACCCCTGCAATGAGCAGAGGGATATTTTCTTGAATGGCATACGATCCGTCAGGACACATATACTCAGCTTCATCCACTTTAGTCAAAGATGCCCTGACAAACTCCAGTGATTGCTCTAAAGCATAGGTATCCCTTGAACATGTATCCAGAATATGAACACCCAATTTCACTCCGGGTAGAAGGTAATTGTCTTTGTTGATTTCATCAATAGCAAACAACATAGCTTCCAGGCGTTGGATCCCTCGATCTTCATTGATTCGCCCACAGTCTTCAGTTCCAGTGCCTTTTTCATTAATAGGAAATAGGCCCCCCAAAACAAGGTCACCTTCTATTTTAATCTCCCTCCTCATAAAGTTATGATCCCCTAAAGAGAGTAAAAATCCCTTTGAAAATAAAGCTAAAGTAAGAACTTGAAGTCTTGTCCACATCTTCATGAATCCTTTTTCTGCGCCTCTGGGAGATATCAAGAGATAGAGCCAACGGCGCCCACTAGTTCTCCTTTCTCATTTCCAAACTGGATCTTTGTCTTGGCCTTCATGTAAGGGAGGATCAGACTAACAGCGCCTGTCACCAAATTCCTAAAGAGATAAAAATTATATGAACAAATATGGTAAAGAAAGCAACAATGATTACATTGATGATCTCCCATCAGAAGTTTGATGGACTAATGACTCAAATTGCCATACCCAAACACACACTTCACCATGGCCCAGACACTGTCCCACAGGTATGCCTACCAGGTCCTCATAATACATGATGGGGTGGACTTTAGTGGTCCCATCTCACAGAAGTGGCTGGAGAGGACTAAAGAGGTAAAGTGATTTGGCCAATGTACTTAGATTGGAGATAGGGTTCAGACTCTTGTTCTAATGCCAAGTCCAGTACCCTACTCAGTCATTTACTTTCATTTTGGTAGGACAACAACCTGTATCCCCTCTCATTCAGCTTCATGTGTAAACTTGCCCCTTTTGTGGACTCTTGGCCTTTCTATTTGGAAACAAAACACAAAATTAACTCTGTTACCAAGTCAGCACTTTTACCACCACATCCCTCTTCCCCTCTTCATACATGAGCTCTCCAAAGCAATCTTTGTGGTGTTGCTCTGCTTCCTCTCATCCTAGATGCTCTCGGCCCTCTGTATTCAATGTTCTGTCTTCAGCCAGGTGAGGTGGTGCATACCTATAATCCCAACAACTTCTCAGTGGTTAAAAAAAAAAAAGATAAAAGATTCTGTTCCTACTGCTATAATAAAATGGTTTTGGAAAAAGCTACTATTCAACTAGATTCTACATTGAAAAAAAAAAACCCACTCTACTCTTCATTTTACCTGGGCTTTATGGAAATCTTGATTATTGTCTACATGTTACAACTCCTAGATTTCTGTTCTCATGCTTCATTTCTGGGTACATCTCAAATTCCATTGCTGAACAGCTGCCCTCCCCTTTTCTCTCAACTCCCTATGCTGGTCTAACTCATTTTTTTTATAGTTTCACCACCCACTTAAATGAGCTCCAAATTCCTTGGTCATCTGCTTGCTAAACAGTTTTACCCACACATCCTTTGGACACCTCAAGGTCCACATGTCATAAACTCTCCCTTATCTCTGAGAATGGATCTTCTCTGTGTCCAGGCTCTCAAGTCAAAAATCCACACTCCAGCATCCTCTCCATTTCACCTTCTTCTACCCTCTTCCTATTGGCCACTAATCCCTGAAGAGTCTGCCTGTTTAACCTCTGCCAAAGCCATTGCCTCTTCCCTATCCTCATGATGCCAGGCTCTTATCAGGATCATGGCAATAGATTCTATAGAGCTGCTGGCAGCCCAACAAAGCACTGTTTTTATGAATTAAGATATCACTTTTTCAGGTACAATTTTTAAATTTATGGTACAGCTATAGATGATGAAGTATGATTGCTGGTCATGTAGCCAGTGTCACAGGCAGTTCCTGGTGTGGCCTCACATTTCAAGATATGCAATAAGTGCTAGTGCTGGGGTTTGCAAAGTAGGTTGTAGCTTGGGACAGGGTAGAATGTATGTATCCACTGTGAATTAGGCTAAGCTGTGCTGTGAAGATCATGCTTTTGAGAGTAGTTGGGGTCTTCTCATGGAGCTTTCCAAAACACTGGAGCTGGCCAATTCCATGTGCACATGAACCCATGAAGCCATGGTATTCTCAGACACCCAGCTCCCTAGCACTAGAGCAAACTTTTGGTCAGTTCACACTCTTTCCTCCCTCCTGCAAGGTGAAATGTGCTTACTGTTTTCAGAGTCATGTGAGAGGTGTGTCAGCCTGTGATTTCGGGAGCATTCTCCTGAGAGGGTGCAGCCACCTGTCCCTGAGTGTGTGGTCCAGTTGGCCTGTCTTTTCTCCTACTTTTATGTGTGATTGTATATTGTTGGGGCTTTAGGAAGAAAGGGCCTCTCCTATCTGCTTCCAGACTCAATCAGGATCCTGGAAGCCACACCACCACTTGTATGCTCCCAGATGAATTAGCCAATGTTAACAATCTGAATAGAGTCCCATTGGAGGAGCCGCTCTAATGCACAGTCTTAATTACTGCTTAGAGTGGCCCGTCTCCTGTCAGACTCTACCGATCTTTCCTTGCCTACAGGTTTAAGAATTGACTTCTTGTAAGCATTTCTCAGTGCTCCATGAGCTTGTTCCTGGCCAGCTGTCAAGCTTTACTGCTCATTGTGCTCATCAGCCTTGTCACCCCTCTGCCTTTAAATCCCCAGTTCCAGACATAGAACTGTGTAGACTTCAGTGGATGCTCATGAGCTGATGACCCCTTGCTCCCACCCATGCTGTTGCCTTTGCTAGGAATGCCCTTCTATACTCATTTGTTGGCAAACACATACTTGTCATGTAGGACTCAGAAGTCTCTGCCAAGAAAGTCTAAGTATTCTTTCCTCTCTCTTCCCCAGTTAAATTGTTTATTTCCTGCTTTATATTCCTGCTGTAGCTCCTTCAAGAAATATCTGCTATTGCATTATAATTCATATTGTTTCCTGTACGTGCTTGTGGGAATAAATGAAATGTCACAGCATTTAGGATTATTTAGGTACCAAGAACAAAAACTCTCAATGAAAAAAATTGAGACAGGTACTAGTCCACTGTTTACTTCAACATTTTTGACATTTCTCCCTTCTCATGTTAGCAGTGCCCTTTAAAACCCAGCTTTCCACTTGCTTTCTGTTCCTTTCATGTGGAACAAATGATGAGTTGTTTTCTTGAGACACACAGTCAGCTGGGCTTTGCTTTGTTTATTTATTTAGGTGTGAATCTTGGCACTGAGGGCGGCTGCAGTCCTTGGAATGCTCAATGTTAACTCAGGGCATCTCTAGGATTCCTGCCACAGGACACCAGGAAGTCTAATAATAATAATTTTTTAAGAAGTTGATACTGCAGCACCTTTTTTACTTTTTCTTTTTCACTTTTTTTTTTTTTTTTTTTGGTCTTGTATCAATTTCTGGTCTCTCTTTGATCTTTATGTACAATTCCCTTTGAAGTGAAACAGCCTTGGATGGAAGGCAAAAGATACTGATCATTATTGCTAATGATAAAGATGCAGAAATTGCTCTACAAAATCATTGTTTTATTTGCCTAATAACAGAGAACAGTTAACTGGAAGAAAGTCAATAACTCAGGGCTTACCATGTATGTTTATTAAAAATATAGGCATCTCTTGAATATGAAGAAAGTTTGACTATTCTGACTATTCATAGAGTAAAGATGACCTGATAATCTATAGTAAACTTATTTCTCTGTTAGGAAAATGCCTTAAGTCAAAGAAGACTTGAAATGAAGTGCTGCATTACAGTAATGGTAGAAGTATATATTGATCTATCTGTCTTACAGGTGGGGGCTGTGCTTATTTATCTCTATATACCTCGGAGCTGGCATAGTGGCTGCAATCCAGAAGATATTCAACAAATGTTTCTTGAAAGTAGATATCAATGATAATTACATCTGCAAATAACTCTTTACTATTTAATTCCTGGCTTGGGAAATGGGAGATTAAAGAAGGGAAATGGGTTGTTTTTATCTCATTACACACCTAATTGCCCCAGATGATATTTCTTTATTGTGTTCTTTGATGGAGAGTGCCAACAGGTAAATATTTAGAAAGTAATATTGTAGCAGTTGAGCATCCTTAATCTGAAAATCTGTAATGTGATATCCTGCAAAATCTGACATGGTAGCACAAAAGAAAATTACAAACCTGACCACATGAAATGGGCCACACTCAAAGTGCAGGCACACTAAACATTATGTAAAATTACTTTCAGGGTACATGCGTAAGGTGTATGTGAAACATAAATGAATTTCATGTTTAGACTTGGGTCCTATTCTGAAGAGATCTCGTTTTGTATGTATTATATGTATAATAAATTTTAAAAATCTGAAATCTGAACAATTCTAGTTTCAACCATTTCTGATAAGGGTTTTCAACCTGTATACATGGAAAAGAAAATTCTTCCTCTGATTTTGGAAATTGCATTTGAGGGTAAGTTCCTGTGAAGCTACAAGGTATGTGGCTGAGAACTGGCCTACATTTACATCTGTGATTTTGGTCAGGAGAATACTAAATTAAAAAAAATGCATAATATCTTATCTCAAAGCCTCAGAGATACATTCATTCATCAAATATTTATTGAATTCCTCCTATATGTGTGCTAGGCCATGAGCTAGATACCAAGAATATACACTTCAATTATAGACAAATAAGCATTATCCCTAATGTTAAATAACATTCTAAATGCTTAGACATTTTTTATATAGAGTGATGGAAAAGTGTTCAAATAATTCCCTGATTTTTGAAATACTTGAAAGTAAGTATACCATAGATTTACTGTTACTAAGAGCTTGACTAAAAAAGCAATCCATTCATACAACATATATTAAATAAATTTAGAAATTAGATATGCTTGGGGCTGGGATTGTGGCTCAGAGGTAGAACACTTGCTTACCCTACGTGAAGCACTGGGTTCAATCCTCAGCACCACATGAAAATAAAATAAATCAAAATATTGTGTCCGTCTATAACTAAAAAATAAATATTAAAAAAACTAGATATATTGGCCATAAAACATTGTTATTATGACTGATAACAATGTCATGTAACATTTTTTAAACCTTCTGACAGGGCTATCTTCAAGTAATGTTTAATGTAGTCTTACAGAATTACAAATCAAAAATCAATTAGAGTAATATTTAACTATACTGTCTTAGTATTTTCTTATTTACCTTTTCCTTAAAGTAGAATTTATAATGATTAAGACTGCAGGACTATATATAATTTAGAAATATTTAGTAGTATTTAAAATGAAGCCCTAAGAAACTGAAAGAAGAAAAAATTAAAATTTAACATTGAAAAAAATAGACAAATATGCCTAATTCAATGCCATTGTTTATCTCTGTGTAATAGCTTATCGGATTGTGGAAAAGGGCACCAACCACTTCTTTTCAGGTTCCTTTCATTATAAATCAGCTGGCAGCACATTCCCCAGATAAACAGACTCCCTCCTGCAGCCACATTCATATGCAGCTGGAGAATTGCAGCTCTACAGTCAAAGTTCTCCATTCAGGGATGAAGAGTGGTGTGTCACTATAAACAAGCATGTGTAGCCCTTGGTAGGCAACCTGCTCACCAATGTTTTATTAATCAGTGCACTAATAGAATCTCAGAAGTTTGCTGTGACCATAACCCCTGGAATATGTGGGCAGGAAACATTTCTATATTCTGCATATGCTAACATGTATTTTTATTCCTCTCTTGACTTTGCTCAGGGACTTAGTGTTGGAAACAAAATCCACTTCAACTTAATGAATAAGTAGTTATCCAGGGAAAAGAGAGAGGGTCTATTTGGGATAGATAATGTCAGAAACCATGCTCCTTTTTTTTCCTGGAAATAAACCTTTAATTTGCTGAAGCATTTCTGTGTGTGCTCAAAATCTGCTCACTCAACCATCTGGAGCAAAGTTGAGCTTATTCCTACAATATATAATATGAGTGTGACTTTATAATTTATTAACTGTCCGAATTATAGGCAACAAAGGGCATAACCATTGCTCTTAGACTGCCATTTTCAACTGAGTAAACAGGGGCTTTGTTGCACCTCTATTTTTAATGATAGAATAAATCATTACATGATTTAATTCCTCAATTCTTACTAAGAAAAAAGGTATATTTTTTTTCCTGGACACATTTAAGAAGCTATTATGAATAGCTGACTGTTTGAAACTCAATCACTTTTAGCAGGTCTTTTTAACCTTCCTCATTTTTCCTGCAGTGAGGGGTCCCTCCATTTGATGCATTACTACATACCCTGTTGTATTTGTCGTGGGGATCATATTTTGTTTTATGCTTTATTTGCACTGTTTTTTTTTTTTACATTGAAAATTGTTCCTGTTTCCTGTTAGATGGTAAGACACTATGGATTAAGGACAATGTATTAAATGCTTTGTGTTTCCCACAGTGTCTCACACTCAGTTGTCAAATGTTGGGTACATGATAAATTCCAAGTAGCATTTAAGTTTTTGAGAGAGTCTGATCAAGAGATTTGAAAAATCATATGGAAAGCCCATCCAGAGAATGAAGAAAATCACTCAAAGAAGGTCATTTTAAAAATGATATTACAGAGAAATCTGTAATATTAAAATATTAGAGAAATGTATAATATTAAAGTGAACTGACATTTTAATATTGAACAGTTGGTCGATTTTTTAGAGGAAAAAATGTATAATTAAAACTGGGAAAGTTGAGAGCATTTGGAGAAACTAGAAATAAAATACATATTGTTGATCCGACAGCGATTGGAAGGAATATAAAGTAATGCACCAGGGCTGGTGATATAGCTCAGTGGGAAAGGAGTTGCCTAGCATGTGTGAGGCCTTAGGTGCAAACTCCAGTACCACAAAAATAAATAATAATAAAAATTAAAAACAGTAAAGCATCTAATGAAAGGTAAAGTCCATTGAAAGTATGAAGGATGGGGCAGAATAGCATAGTGTAGACCAGGCCTATAGACAAAGATTTGAAGTTAGGGAGAAGAGCTTAGCTTTTCCTCTGTTTGAATTTAAGGCTGTTTGAAATCCTATAATGTATGTAACACTTTAAATAATTAAGAAATTAGGTTGAATAGCGGGCATTCTTTAAGGAGACCCTTTCCTATGAGCCTATTGTATTCATAGAGAAGATGAAAGTGGCCCAAGAACTCTGGAGGACTACACTGAACAGGACAATACTGCCAGATGAGATAATGGAGCCAAAAAAGGAATATTGATGTTCCTTAGAGAGGCCCATTTTGCTATTTGGCCTTGGACCAAAATAAAATTTAAAACTTAAAAATCACACATTGTTTTCCTTTATCTTTTGAATTTAGAGGAAAGTGTCTTTATGACGTAGGCAAACAGATTTACAGTTGTGCTAAATTTTGGCTCTTATATAATTCTAATCAATAGGAACTTGGTTGGGTCACTCAGTATAAAAATACATGAAAGATCTGCTCACTTCCCTTCAAAGTAAATCTTTATTTCCCTAAACATCAAAGTGCACAGTGTTTTCTCTTGTGTGTGTGTTTGTGCACACATGTTGTGTGTTACCATTTATCCTGTTTTTTTTTTTTTTTTTAATATCCTCAAGTTTCCTAACCCCAGTACAAATCTTTGAGTTGGAGCCTCCCTAAACTCCCTGTGGTTTACCTTTGTTCTCATTCTCTTAGAAGCTGCCAAGTCTAATAGAAGTTACAGGTTTGTCAGCATGAACAGAGAGTTTAAAAACTAGGTTTGTCAAAAGCTTTCCCTTTGCTTCTGGACAAAATGGTGAAGGAGTGAAATGGAGGAATACCTTTATAGGATTCTTTACCGATGGGCAATATGGCCCATCAAATGGCCATTATTAATAATACCTAGGAATATATAGTTTCTGTTCTTGCATGATTATGAAGTGTTCTCACAGAAAATTGACTCTTACTGATTCTGGTGAGAACGAATTACATTATTTGTTGTTAAGGTGAGAAAGAGAGGGAAAGAAAGTAGAACAAATTGTTCAAGGTGACTGTAAGTTGTAAGCATGTAACTAGGATTAGCGTTCAGGAAAACTTCAGCATTATGGCCCAAGTCCACAAAAGAAAACATGCACATGTTTCCACCAAAGTATCACTTCTGACTTTCAAATTTTCTTTAGTGTATGATTGGTAAAATGTTTAAAAAAGCACCATCTTTGCCTAGTACCAAATGATGTCTTTAGAATATCTGTAGCTTCTGCTTATTGCTATGTCATAGTAACTGGTATTGGATTTGCCATTCTGCTGGAAATAGCTATAAAATTGAACAAAATATATAAACAAACTATGATTACCAAGAGAATCACCCAATAAATCTCCCATAATTACCCTCTGATTTCTTTAGTATTATGCATGGGGACACTTTCCTACCCTGAAGCAGTGGAAGTCTTACTGGCCTAAACAGATAAAAGATTAGAGTCTGGGCTGTTAAAGTGATTGCAACTTTCAGAGCAGAGAGCTGAGTGGAGATGGGGTGGTGTAAGTATTTGTCTGGTTATTTGGCAAGACTCGGTGAAATCTAACAGATAGCACCTGTCTGCATTAGGGTTGAGAGATAAATGTTGATATCGGAGGCTATGTACAATTGTGCCTCAGCACCTTGAAGGGACTTGGTTCTAATATTCCCTGAAAATAATAAAATCCTCAGATGTTTAAGTTTCTTAAATAAAATGCTCTAGTATTTACACCTAACCTACCTGCGTCCTTCCATAGACTTCAGATAATCTCTATGTTATTTATAATACCTTGTACAATATAAATGCTATGGAAATAGTTGTTATATTGTATTGTTTATGAAATAAATGTCTGTATGTGTTCATTACAGACACTTCAATCATAGTACATAACAAAGATAAGAAAGAAATAGTGCTGAAACAGTGAATCTGGAGAGAGACTGTGGATCTGTGAACTGCCAGGAGGCTACAGCAGGGTATGTCTATGTTTCATGTCACTCATGTGGGTTCAGATTAATGCTCAACATGTGGCAAATTAAAATTTTGCTTTTTGGAATTTTCTAGAAATTTTTCCTATTTTGTAAATGTAATTGGTGGAATGCACAGATGGAGAACATATGAATATGCAGTTTTGACTGCATATCTGAGTGATGTGAGAGATCCAACCCAGCTGGAAGGCAGAGATCAAACTAGGCAACTTTATACTTTTCATTAAAACCCCAGAAAGGCAGTACTCTATGAAGGCTAAGCTCTGGAATAAAGGGCATGTCATAGGAAGAAGTACAGAGCAGACTTACCCTAATAAAGACTACAACTAATGTAACAAAACTAAAATGATCCACCTATTGTTTACCTATCGCCTAAAACAAAACTCTTAAAGGAAAATGACATAATTAAACTGCCTACAAACATATCTTTCATAGTGACTAACATGCAATAAAAATTCTTTGATATATAGGAAAATTTAAAAAGTGTCACCCAAAGAGAGAAAACACCATTAGCAATAAGCCCTGAAATGACTTACAATTTGTAATCAATACATGAGGACTTTAAATTGACTATTACAAATGCTAAAACAATTAAATAAACTCATCAGAAAGGGGAAACTACAAAAAACATTGTACTATAATTCTTTAATTCAAAAGTAAAATATCTAAAACAAAAATTTCATGGGAGGAAGGTAACAGATTAGAACTGAAAAAATTATGAACTTAGAAGATATATTTAATAAGAAAAAGTATCCAATCTGACCAGAGAGAAAAAAAGATTGAGAAGAAATTGAACAAAGCTTCAGTTTTTTGCTTAGAAATATTAAGTAGTCTAATTTAAGTGTAATTAGAATTTCAGAAGGAGAGGAGAGAATATGGAAGGAAAAAAAAAATTTTAAGAAATAATGCATAAAAATTCCCCAAATTTGGTTGTTAACAAGACTATAATACCAAGAAAATCAGCAAACCCTAAGCAGGAAAACTACAAATAAAATAATTTATTTGCAAATTAAAGTTAAGTTGATAACATAAAAGGTAAAGGGAAAACTTAGGAAACATTCAGGGTAAAACAACACATATATGCACAAAAACAATATGAATGACAATCAACTTATTAGCAGAAACAATGTTAGCCATAAACCAATGGGAGGACATCTTTAAAGTTCTAAGGGGGAAAAAATGATCAAGCATCACATAATTCTATTTCCAGATAAACTATAGTTCAGTGTATATAGGTGTGTGTGTGTGTGTGTATATATATATTATATATATATATATATATATATATATATGGCAACTAAAGCTGAGAGATTTCATAATCAGTACACTTACATCATGAAAAATGCTAAAGGAATTACATCAAACTAACAGAAAAGAACATCAAAGAAAAACCAAACCTATAAGAAGGAATGAAGATCACTGAAATGTTTGATGTGTGGATAAATACTGAAGAATATCTGTGAGTCTACTCACTAAGCATTGTTAGAATAGTTTCATGGAAACTAAATTTTCTGAAATAAAAAAACAGTAAGAAAAGATGAGTTCCATTACCATTTTGGCAATTTTGTTGTTTGATTTTATTCTTTCTATATGTATAGGTTTGAATATTTCCTGTTAGAAACTCTTTGGGGCCTTCTAGAGTCCTTCTGTTAAAAGAATGATACCATAATTCAAAATCTTTGCTTCTGAATGTAGCATTTAATACCACATCCTTCTTTAATTTTATAGCTACTGTTAGATTGAATCAAGGCTGAAATCTAGCTGGTACACACTGTACAATTGTACTACTTGTTCAAATGTTGAAATACTTCTGTCAAGTTGGCAAATGGCCAATCCTCCAAGTCCTTGGAGCATTCCTCCACTTTTCTGGCTGTTCTTATGTCTCTTGTGTCCTCCAGAATCTCTCACCTACACCTTGAATTTCTTCATGATCTGGAAATTCAAGTATTAAATTCAGGCACACTAGTATCTTTGGATTCCAACTTCAAGGTTATGGTTCCTCTCCATTTTATTAACTTGCTACTAGTTGTTATGCCTTTTTAATACTAGCCCTGAATTGACTTGCTGGATATGATGTTGGAGATTTGTTACTTTTAAGCAAAATCCTCATTAGCTGAAACACAACTGGTTTTTCCTTTGTAGTCTGACTGATTGGAATCTATTATCTATTTTTCTGGAAGCTACAGTATAGTTTTCCGTTGGGAACCAAAACATATGCTTCTAAGGTGAGGCAAATCCACTCCTGGGGCTTGACAGGTAGCTTGTGACATACCTGAATATCCAGAGTGTCTAGGTGTAGCCACTGCTTCAGGGATGAGCCTATGGTTAAATTATCACCAACCAGGCTAATGTAAGAAAAAAAATAAAGAACCATCAGGGTAATTTCTTTCAGAGAAGCTCAGAATAATGGACATAAACTTGGGAGCTGTTTTTGGCCATCTTACCATCATGAGACAAGAACTTTTCTGAGAATAAACTCAGAGAAATGGAGAGCCAAGTTATGAGAAAATATATAAAAAAAAACCTAACAATATTATATATGCTGCTTAATCCAACTAAGATTTCCTGGTTACATAAGAGAATAAATTCCTGTTTTAAACTTAAGTCAGTTTGAATTTTTTTTTGTAACTCGCCTCTAAACAATTCCAAAATAGCATCTCTCTGCTTTCCCAGTCCCTTTCCATTAATGACAGTAAAGTTTATTAAGCACATGCTATGTGCTAAAACTAAAATTATTCTTCATTGATAATTTTTTAATTCCACAACTTTTTTCCTAGTTATGCTTTTCTGTAGATTCCTGATGCTATCTTAACTCTTAGATGGTCCCAGGCTTCATGATGGCTCCTAATGTGCTACCTTATTTATGATGGGTCTTTCTAAAATATAGTACTCCAACATCATCCTTCATGCTGATATCAGAATTCTAATTTCTCATTTGTGTTACTTTTCATAGGTCAGGTCATTTCTCTTGCTTTATCTCCACATGTACCCACTTGCCCTTTTGCTTTCCAGTGAGTTGACACAGCACATCTCTCTCTCCAGATGTGGCCACTGGATCTTAGACTTTCCAGCCTACAGAATTGTGAGCCCAAACTGCTTTCTTTATAAATTACTCAGTCTCAGGAATTCTCTTATAGTAACAAAAAAAAACAGATGAAAAATCATCTTATATAATAAGCAATTAGTTTTCATCACAGAAATGCAAATTTATTTTTTACCCATTCAGGGATAATCAACTTTTAAGTGGACCAAATACTGGCTTAAAAGTTAGAGAAACATTTTATTCATGGAATTTTAGATATCTTAGAGTACAGATAGTTAAGAATAGGGGTTTTTTTAAATGTTTTCAAGTCATAGCACCTATGAACTCTGTGCTTAATTATAAGCCAACTTCTATAAGATTTCAGATTAAAATCATACTTCATCAAGTAGGTGATTAAATACCATTAAAAGTTATTTCTGGCAAGGGGAGGCTATTCTGGTTATTAAAATGACCTTAAATATACATTTTTCAATTCTGCTTTGCTGAAAAATTCTGGGGCAAATCATTCTTGTGCCACAGTCAGCTGGGACAAGCTCTCAAGAGTTTATAATGTGTATCTCTTCCTAAATCTGTATTTGGTGGCATCGTGTTGGGAGCAAACAACTGGCCATGGTGGGAATATTTATATCAAAAAAATCAACAGCCACTAAAAATCAGTCCCCATACAGTTCCCAAGATCTGGGTGTTAAACAGTTACTAGTGGTTAATTACATAGTGTTCCCTTAAATTCCATTCCTAGAGAATCAAGTAGGAAGATCCTGAGAAAGCAATATAGCATAGCACCTTAGAACAGTGCTTTTCTACTGCAGATCAAATTTTCGCACCCTATTTATGCATCATGACCTATATTCGTAAATCACAATGAACATTTTAAAGGAAATACTGATAATATAGAAATATTTAACTAAAACATTTATGTAGAAAGTACGAATATTGTTTTCTAAAATCTTCTTTAGGCATCTATATGTCTGTATATAACTATTTGTTCTGTGTTAAATTGTGAAATAATTTCTCACTGGGTTGTGGTAAAAAAATGAAACAAACACTTCACAAGTCACTTCTTTAACTTTCAGTTTATTTATTTTTGTGGTACTAAGAATTAAACCCAGGGCCTAACCCTACTATGCAAGCACTCTACCACTGAGTTACAATCTCTGTTGAAAAACTACTGCTTGAGAATACATGCTCTGTAGTCAGTGGTTTAAATCTACTTTATGACCCCATGATTTGGCTGCATCTCTGTTCCTTGTCTTACATGTTTGTAAAGTGAAGACAACAGTAATATCTATTGCATGAGATTATTTTTAAATGAAGCAATAGATAATAGCTCAATAACTAGTACCTATTATTAGAATTTGTGGTAGTGAGGATAGTTGCCAGTAGCTCTGGTGAAATTAGGAGGGGTATTCTGAACTTACCACATAATCGCGGTAGTCCAAAGCCACTGTTGTTCCAGGTCTGGACAACCCTAACCATCTAGCCTTTATTTCTTCATTTAGTGAGCAGAACCACCTGGTGATAATTCTGCAGCTCCTCTCTGGAAGATGTGATCCTGAGAAATTGCTGGTTGCCTGAATGATGCCAGGGGGACCTAAGCTCCAAAGTGTCCAGTAAATTCTGGATTTTTCAGTGTTTAATGGGTGCTTAATATCATAAAATGCCAGGAGCAGATGGAAAGAGACACCCCCAACCCCCGCCAACACACACACAAAGAAAAGTTTCAAGGTGCTCACAGCAATTTAATTTATTCTATTTCTTTAGAAAATGTTTTCATCCCTGCTCCTTTGATCCACCCCTATTGTACAGAGTTTTGCTGCGGGGGCACTGGGAACTTCTTGTTCTGAGTCAGTCTGGGCTAAGACATTAATGGACTCCTGTGCCAAAAGCAGAATATTCCCTAAGGTTGTACCAGCCAAACTATCTCTGACTTCATCTTCATTGCCACAGGCATTAGGGGCCTTAACTACAAAGAGCTTGGGCCCTCTATAACAATTCCTAGTCTTCCAATTCCATGGCAAATACTATAGCATTTAGTAGCCTTTAACTTTCATCACAACTACTGTGCCTGTGTCCATGAGTTTGGGTTCCCTTCTCCCCTCCTATCCACTCCCTATATGGGTTTCAGGGAGGACTGATCTTTACTATCTCAGTACATGTTCAAATGTAGGAAGTTCCCAATGGTATAGCTGTAACTTTAGACATAATTTTTTAGCTATCAGGACCTGTGTGTCTCTTGTATAGCTTTGAACTGTTTAAAGTGATTCTGATTTTACCTGTGCTTTGAAAAGAGGCAGTATAACACAAAACCCTCTATAACAGAGCCTCAAGGTTTGCTTCCCTTTCTTTGTGTTACGCCCAAGCTATCAGCATGGAATTATGGCACTCCTGTGTTACACAAGGGGCCATTTCCCCAGGTGACAAATGGAGGGCTAGACACAGAAGAGTGGATACTGCATGAATATGTTTATATAAAAGCTTAAACCAAGTGGAAGTAATCTATGGTGTTAGAAGTCTGGTTGGATTTTACTCTTGGGTGTGTGGAAAGTTAGTGATTGAAGGCAGCATGAGGGCTTCTCAAGCTTTGATAGATTTCTGTTTCTTGATGTGGATTCTTGTTTCATGAGGGGTGTTCAGTTTGTAAAAGTTCATCAAACTGCACAGTTAGGATATGAGCATTTTTCTGTATGTATATTATACTTCAGTGACATTTAAAATGAGAAAACAGGGCTGAAGTGACAAGGAATGGCAAGCACAGCTGTGTAGTTTTAAAACTTGGATTTATATCACAAACTGGCCACTGGGGTATTGACAGTAACTTTCCCCTGTGGCTTATTAGCAGCACTCGCCCTGATGAAAGGATCCCCTAATGCCTGGTGGAAGCCCTAGTGTAAAGTATCTTAGGTCACTGTGAGAGAGCAATGGCCATGCAGAAGCCTCTTCTACCCTCTGGTAGGTTCTAAGACTACAGGGATGAATAGGACAGCATGGACGCTACATATAGTAAAAATATGGTTTCTTGGGACTCTGATAACTGTCAGAAGCTAAATAGAAAATACAACTCCAATTTACTTTGTCACTCCACTCTAGGGTGACAAGTGGGAGGAGAGTCAAAGGTTTCCCCATCCTTGCCATAGTTGGGTGCTTCTACCCTATAGTTTGGCAGGTTACCACTTTAAGTTGGATAGACAAGCTGTTATAGCTGAAGTCTACAGGTGCTGTGGCATGCTAAGACTAAATTTATAGTCTTAGTGGTCAATGTCTCCCAAGGGCCCTGGTGAGAAAGGCTTGATCCCCAGCCCATGGCACTATTTGGAGGTGGTGGAACCTTTAAGAGGTGGAGCCTGGTAGAAGGTCATCCAGTCACTGAAGGTGTGCCCTTGAAAGGGATATTGGGACCTCAACCCCTTGCTTTTTCTCTGTTTTGCATCTGTGCCATGAGTTGAATGGCTCCACCATGTGCTCCCCACCATGATGTACTGCCATGCCACAGGTCCCAAAGCTACCAACCATGAACTGAAACCTTCCAAACTGCGAGCCAAGATAGATTTTTTCCTCTTTTTAAGTTGATTATCTAAAGTATTTTGTTACAGTATGGAAGGCTGACTAACACAAAGGCTTCAGATTACTGTTTCTCTTTTCAGATGAGGTTGACCTTTGAGTCTGACTATCTGGCTCATTGTGATGCCTGATGCTATTTTATACAACTGGGAAACTGTTGTCAACAGAGACAAACTTTTGGTCTAAGATCAAAATATCAATAGGTAACAATCTGGAGAGTAGATCCCAGACATTTGCTTCTATTATTTTCCGTATTCTCCATATTTCTGGTTACAGTAGACTCTTATATTTAAAATGTTCACAAATATTTATTTTGAAAGTTATTTTTAGTTATTCTTGCTATCCCAACCTTTTAGCTCACATTCTTTTCTCTTGTATTCAAGCTTTCACCAAGTCCAGGTTGCTGTTTTGCTCACAGTAGCTCCAAATTTGGCTTCTCCTTTCTGTTGCTGTTAGATAACATCATTCTTTTATTGATCTTTGTTTCTGTGTGCTGCAGCTTTCTGTTTGATTTCATACATCTTTCTGCTATTTCAGTCTGTTCAAGGCACCTCTCTAAACTTGAATTTACCTGTGGTCACTTGAGCAGATTCAAATATCTCATCACTCTAAATTTAGTCTTAGCATGCTAGTTTCAATGATTTTTCTCCGTTTATTTCTTTTTTCTTCTCTTTAACAGCCCATTTTGTTTAATTCCTAGGAAGTACAAGGACAACTCTTTATCCATTTACTTTCTACTTCTAACTCAGTGTACTTTTCCAAGTTTGAACAAATTAGTTCAGATGGTTAGGTTATTAAAGTCTACATCACTTGATTTGTCTATGTTGTATTATCTTAGAGAAAACTTGTTACACTTTTGGTCATCATCTATTGTACAAAAACATATCATTAGTCATAAAGTGAACTGCAGTACAAATTGTCTGGAAAGCTTGGCACAAACTAGTGATTATGGCTATACTTTTACATTCCTGCAGATCTGTACAGGTGAGGATAATCTTATTTGTGATGGATAATGTTTTGCCAGGCATACAGTAGGTATACAATAAATATTTGTTGACTAAATGAATGACCATTTTATCCTTTTGTTTCACACTTTACAGTAAATGTCAGCTTTCATTTTTACTATTTTCTTCATTCCTGAATGAGAAAATTGACTAACATTTTTTTGAACTCATATGCAAGTTGCTTTACATATGCTTATTTACTGTTTCCAAGATTTCTGTTGTAAATAGAGACATAAAACTACCTTAAGGGCAACCTTAAGTCCTACTTTATCAGGACCTTCCAGAGGCTGAGCAGTAGAATGCATCTGTTTGATTCCCAGCCCTTTGAATTTCCTATTATAAGTCCTTTGAGAATTCTAACATCCCAGGGCACACTGAAAAGAAGATAAGAAAATTTGACACATGAGGCACCTTCATGTTTGGTTTTTTTTTTTTTTTTTTTTTTTTTTTTGTGTGTGTGTGTGCTTCTTTTACCTTAAGCATATTTTTGTTTCTTGCAGTACCAGGGATTAATCCCAGGGCATCACACAAGCTAGGCAAGTACTGTATCACTGAGCCACATCCCCATCCCACCCTTAAAATATCTGTGATGACTTCGCTTAAATTCCAGTCTCAAGTCTATACACGTTCCAGTTTAATTTCAGGAGACTTTTCTTCTATGCCACAACACTTGGATATGATCCTGCTTAGGGAAGAGACCTTTGAATGTGAATTTGTTTCCACATCTGGCATCCATTAGCCTTCTCATCAAGGCCATTTTTGGAGCCAATTTCATTGACTGTGCAGATGTTTCTTTAACTTTTTTCTTAGCACAAGATATTTACACCTTGCTGTTTAGCACACATATGGGGTAATAACCTTGGGGAATTTCAAGAGTCCTGAGCTGCAATCCCAGTAAAATTGTATGCAAAGTTACCCCAGTGGTATGGATGCTGAACTAATGAAGCATCTCCCTCCACAGACACCCAGTGACCCATTTCACAATGGGAGGGCTGCCACTTATAGGACTGTAATGGGTCCACGAGATGTCACTTGAAGGATGGCATTTCATATGACACCCAGAGGAGAACTAAATACCAAGAGGAAAGCAGATTTTTGTCTAAAACATTAATTCTTTATTAGGTAGAAAAACTAATGATATTAACTAATAACTAATGATATTAAGAACTGATTTTTAAATGTGAAGTATCACCATATATTTTATTTTCAACTGTACAAAATATGAGTAAAAATGTTTTCTTAAATGTTATGGATGTTGCCCAGACTTTGAATGAAATCCCATGCTAGCATGTTTGCATGAGTGTGTTTTGAATAATCTTTGTGTGTTGATCCAAACAAATTCTTCAATGTTTGCACTTGGCTGCTCTTCTGGAATGTATTATTACTATCTATGGAAGCTCGGCATATGGGATGTCAGAACAATGACACTATCTTCAACATGGGTAAGCCAAAGGGAAAGATATGCATTCTTTTGGGGGTTCTGAGTTGATTTTATGACAATCAGTGAATAATAAGACAGTAGCCTAATTCTATGAAAAATTTCACAATATCCACCTCCCCCACCAAAGTATACCTCTTAATTTACTAGTTTCACTGTAATTTTCTACTGTCATTCTCCCTGTACCACAACTAAAGTGTGCTCTTGCTTTTAAGATCTGACTATTTATAGATTATAAAATGTTTTAGTAAGGAAGCCTCAGAAATCATCCAGGCTGATCATTCAGACTCTCAATTATCATCTGAAGAATCTTAGTTGCTAGAGTCTTGCCTAAAAACTTACTTAAGTGCTCTTGCCCAGCATACAGTCTAGTCTATGCGTGGCACATATTTTAGAGCATCTGTGATTGTAACATACTGTGTTTTGTTCTTCCAGTATATGTTCTCCATTTAGCTAGAGACCTATTATTTTCCTCCAAATGATTTGGAATTCCTACTGACATATTTCTTCCATTATACAATAGTATCCTTTCCTGAGAGGACAGTTGGATAAAGAGACAAGAGTACTAGTGTAGATGAGCCAAGGCAGAAATATTCTATGTTTAAAAACAGGGATTCATGGCAGCCAGCTGAAGGAAACATGAAGTGTGTGTTGGCCCTGTACTTGTGCTTAGAGAACAATGGTGAAAGGTTAAAACAAAAGCAAGAAACAAAATAATAGGTGTATCCACAGGCTATCTCCTGCTAGGTGAGGAACAAAAAGGGAATGTTTCCTTGTGGAAGGCACCTACTGCAGTCTACAGAGCTTTTGAAAAAGAAGTTAACCACAGGGAGACAGGAGAAGCAGCAGCAGCATAGAGGACAAACTACAGAACACTAACTGTTCCCCACACAAACATTAGCTGCAGGCTGTGCTGTTTAGTGGGGTGTGAAATCACAATTAACAGAGCAAGGGTTTTGTAAGTGAGCCGAAGCTGATTCAGATTACATCCTGCTATTAGCTGCTTTTAGAACAACCACATTGAACAACTCCATGTTTATTGGACTGTAATATGTTCTTGAAGAAATCATTAATAAAAACAGTTGATTATCATTATATTTGCTGTGTCGGTATTTTAGATCTTAACTGTTTATGATCTTTACCAATGTGGGATGAAGAAGCAGGAAATGGGTTAAGTTGAATAGACAGTCAGAGTTGGTGGTACCAAAGTATTGCAATAGAGTCTTTCTGAGATTTTTATTCATCCATTTATGCATGTCTGGTGAATATTATACTTGAACTCTTGAATGTGGTTTAGACGAAAACTATTCAATACTTGATGATGTAGACCAGTGATAGCTCAGAAAGCATATCAACCTGATAAGGAGAACAGAATCTTGGATTTATGTGGAATATTTTAAACGATATTAAACATCATGTTTGTCCTTGTAATAGCTGTTTTTTAATAAAATAAAATGAGCTCTTAGAAAACAGGAATCAAAATGTTAAGAATAAATTCTGTCAATTTTCTCCTAAAATAATGGCTTTGAATTTTTTTCTTTTTACTCCTAAAACATTAGATGATCCATTCTTATTTCTGTTTTGATATGTCAGTGAGGGTTTAGAAGCTAAACATTTTATGGAGAGCATATTTTATGGCTATACCAGTATTTTGTTGAGAATACTGAAACTTAGTTAAGCTGATGTGGCAGCTAACTTTTCACAGCATAGCTCAAGGGTTCCCTGCTTAAATTTTTTGCAGGATAATTGAATGTGTAATGGGATAATGGAATACTTATGTGTGGAAGTGAACTTGTAGAATGGCTCTTCCAACTTCTATGAGGTCCTGGAGCTATGAATGGTCTTGTCACAATATTAACTCACTTCTTAGAGCTAGGACTAGAACCAGGTTTATGACTCCCAAATCCTCTTTGAATATGATGTCCATACCAAAAGCTGTTAGTTGTCTTCACTACACACAAGCTGCAAAATTAGTGCAGAGTTGACATGAGAATTTGAAGTCAGTATGAGACACTTGGATCCTTCCACTTTATATCCAGTCTAAGTTGGGTGATGTTTGCCAACCTTATCATTCAAAGAAGCTTATTCCAAATGATCTGCTTTACTCAGAAATTACTAAAAATGGATCTCTGTCCAATATTTCTTTGGAGTAAAATGATATATGCCTTGTGAAATCAGCTCTCCTGAATTCTGGCACTAGCAAATGCTTCAGGCTAGGAATTTATTCTGGTTTAGAAGGTGACACAGAGGTGATGACAGCCATGGCTGGATTCTGATGAGTTATGTGGCCTTGGAAAGTCTCTTGAGTTTTTAGTTTTTCAATTTTTTGAATAAACAGATTGAACTAAATGATCTGTAAGGCATACTCTAACTTCTGCATTTTCCATTTTAAGTATTGACAGATATTTTTGGAATTCTCTTAGTTTATCTGCTTTATCCTCTCTCTAGCACAGGTTTCTATTGAAGTGTTTTGGAGATCACACACACATATATTTTACATATATGTTTTATAGTGTTTGTGTGTGTCTATTACATATTAGTCACATATTTGGTTCTATTTTCCGGTTATAAGGATATATTTGGCTGAAAGTTGCCACTCTTTATCTTCTCCACTGCCTTGTATCTCTCCTCTAGGATGGTACACAAATGAAATAGTCACAAAATAAGGATTAATGAGCCAGATTATTGTGTCCAGTTACAAGTAAAAAAATAAATTAAAAAAGAATACATTAGAAAAATATTCTGGGGAACTGGTATGGATTAGATATGCGGTAGCCCCCAAAGCTCACCTGTGAGACAGTGCAAGAATCTTCTAAATTAAAATGATTAGATTATGAGAGGTTGATCCTAATCAGTGGATTAATCTTCTGATGGATTAATTGGGTGGAAACTGTATGCAAGTAGGAAATGGCTAGAGAAGTTAGGTCACTTGGGGCGTGCCTTTGGGATTTATATTTTGTCCTGGTGAGCAGAGTGCATTCCCACCCCCACCTACCTCTTTCTTTCATCTCTGATTCCTGTGGCTTGTGGTATACTGCTTACTTCTGCCATGATGTTCTGCCTCACCTTGGACCCAGATCTATGAAGTCAGCCGATCATGGACTGAAACTTTGAATCTGTGAGCTAAAATAAACTTTTCCTCCTCTAGGTCATTCTTATCAATTCGTTTAGTCAGGGTGATGAAAAAGCTAACTGAAACAGAAACTCATTGCTAGTGAGAGATTTAATGCTTGTTGCTCACTTGCAAGAAACTTTGGTGAAGTTGAAAGAAAAGGAGGGGAAAAAGGAAAATGAAAATACTTGAGAGCCTATTTTGTTCTGAGCATGGTACTAGACACATCTATTTTGTTCTGATTCTGTCCTCTTCACCATTCACTTCCTAAAACAAATATTGATTTGTGCACTTAAATTCTAAGCACCCAAGATGCTGAGGTGAAGACAGACATGGTCTTTGTCCTCAGTGAGACATTTAATCATCTACATACTATATACTCAACTTTACACAAAAGAAGTTCCTATATTTTTGTAAAACTACAGATTGTGTTTAGAAAATCTGAAATATCTCCCTACTTTTAGAAATTTCTCCTAACTATAAAGGATAGAAAGATTGGATATGTATACTTTTTACTACAATGATGATATAGTATGTTCCATTTAAAAAATTCCTATTCTAAAGGCCCAATTTCTCAGTATCCTTAGCTCAGGGTAAGCAGATATGCAGTGAGGCATTGACATCATATTCTAATTGGAGGCTTGGTGAGACTAAGTGACTTCTCTAAGGTCATAGCATGAGGTGGCAGTGAGCCCCTGATCCAAGGTGACTGCAGGGCTCAGCAGTTCTAGTTATGTTGTTTTTGCCTTTCTGTTTAATCAGAATTTTTGGTGCCAAGTTTTCATGTTTGGACAGTGGTGTTCTAAACTGGGGCCTGCCTTCTCCAAGGTGGGATAATGCTAAGATAAGAGAAGCCTCACTCTATCTGTTGGCCAATGCCACATTCCACCCAGCAGCTCAGCTAAGAATAATTAGATAAAACATACCTCCCTCTGTCCTTAAGGGCTTTGGGCTCATGTGCCAAGTCAAATAGACTTTATCTCAGTCAAGCATTGCATGCCCCTCTGCTGTGGCTAAATGCCCAAACATTTTGCTGCTGTTCTACAGAAGGAAAATGACCCACACGCCAGCACTGGAAGGTACTAGAGGTGGAAGGAATATTTCTATAAGGTAAAATATGCAAATGGAAATCCTGGCTTTCCTTCTCATCATAAATCAGCTACTATCACGTTGGCCCAGGAAATGCCAAGAGAGCCAAGGTACCCAAATATGGCGGCAGAAAAGGGAACCGGCATGGACAGTTTGGCTAGGAATCCAAGGCCAGGGAATGAGCAATAAAGCCAAGTCCATTTCTGTCTCTGCGGATCACCATTCTGTATACTTTGGAGAGTACTTTTATAAGAGGCGTCATATTTTGTGTGGTAGAAAGTCCATCTCAGCACTTATTTTGATCACCACACTATAGTTCTTTTTTTTAAAAAGAGAGAGAGAGAGAGAGAGAGAGAGAGAATTTTTTAATATCTATTTTTTAGTTTTCGGCAGACACAACATCTTTATTTTATTTGTATGTGGTGCTGAGGATCGAACCCAGAGCCGCGTGCATGCCAGGCAAGTGCGCTACCATTTGAGCCACATCCCCAGCCCCTCACACTACAGTTCTTATGAGTTCCTTAATTATATATTCAGCTCCTTTTTCGAGTTTGTGCATCACAATACTGACACACTGCCTGGCCCATGGCATGAATTTGTCCTTTACCTCTGAGACTGGCACTCAATTCACACCAGTCTTATGTTGCAGATATGGGAACAGGAGTTTGGAAACTTCCCTGATACCCTCCATGGAATATGATCTGTTGGAAATTGGCTGTTTCTGCCTCTGGGCCTCAGGTTCCTCTTGGTGGGGCCCCAAAGTAGAAAGTTATGTTCTCCATTACAGGGTAAAGTCAACAACATAGCCCTCTACATTGTTTTCTAGGGCCCTAGAAAACCTGGGAGAAAAAGTAAAATAAAATATTTTTTAAAAGGAAAAAAAAAAAAAAAGAAAATCTGAGAGAGACACCAATTGTACATCAAGCTGCTCTAGAGGGAAAGAATGCCTGGCGCTGCGTGTCTGCTATTGCACCCCTTCAAGGAAAGTTTAGCATACTCTAGTACAGTGCTTTGGACAGATTCCACCACAGACATCCTCTTAGCAAGGAAAGAAGGTGTGTGAGTTATGCTGATGGCCAGATGTTGCCCAGAACTGAGTGGAGAGATACATTTGTAGTGGACCTATGAAGAAGAGCAAGATTGGAGAGCCAATCTTGTGAATTTTCTTCCAATCTTAAATAACTCTGTGTCTCAATTTTCTTATCTGTAAGATGAGCCTGATAGCATCTGCCCCAGAGTGTTACTTGTGACCCTAAATGAGATTATGCTCATGAATGTGCTTTGTAAGTGATAAAAGACCTTTTAGTGGACCATCTTATCACTTTCTGAGACAGCTCCCTTCTTGAGGAATTACTTCTGGAAGAAGTTTGGGTCAGACTTGAAATTAACTAGTATATTATATATTTGATAGATTTGGAGGAGGGGCTAATCTCTCCCTCCCAGTTCACAGAGATCCTGATCCCTGGTTTCTCATGAGGCCTATAATTCTATTATTCTTTATACACCATGTCTCTTATTACAATATGAATTTCCCTGGCAAGAATGATAACACAGTCTTTTTCTTTTCTTTTTCTTTCTTTCTTTCTTTCTTTTTTTAATCTAATAGAGGACATTTTGATGCCTCAGGTAAGTGGTTGCTATGAAAGTTCTAAAAACAAATGTCAAATCTTCTGATTTTTTCCTGGTTGCAGAGATAGACTGGAATTAGGATTTCAGATTGAATCTCAGAGCATGAACAATATATGCAGCTTCAACGGAGAGGATTATATTTATAGATAAGTGTTCTTAAACAGAAAGGGAAGAATGAAGGATAATAAAATATTCACGAAGTTTTTCCAACTTTATTGTGGTTTTCTTTTGGTTCTTCAGAAAGTGTGTTCCTGAACAGGCACAGTGGTGCATGCCTATAATCTCAGCTGTTAGGGAAGCTGAGACAGGAGAATCACAAGTTTAAAGACAGCTTCTGCAACTTAGTCCTTAAGCAACTCAGAGGCACCTGTTTCTAAATAAAATATTTAAAAGGGCTAGGGTTGTGGACCTGTCAAGAGAAGAATGAAGGCCTTTTTCTCTGGGCCTATAAAATGCTTTCCCTAAAGTGCTTTGCAAAGGTCACATTTAATCACAATACACATCTCTTATTGAGATAGATAATAAAAATTTGTTTCACAAAGAAATCTTTGCTCAAATCCTTTGCTCAATTTCCTACCTTAACATGTCTATACCTTTCTGTCTAACTCTCAAGTTCTTTGGTAATGTTGTATACTGTACCTGAACAACTCAATATCTTATTGCCCTCCACTATTTTTCTTTTATGTTCTATTTTATTCATTGTCATGGGAGATTGTATTTCCCCAAATATTTATGGTCCTACTTTCTTTTCCAGAACCTTGCTGTTCTGTCCTCAGGTGGAGAACATTTTATACAACTAACACATACATGAGTTTTAATTGTCAGCTACACTTTGACAAGGTTTATTAAAAGGAGGTGAAGTTTATTTCCCCTCCCCTGAAACTGGGCAGATTTTTTATTCCTCATGTTGAATAAAAGGAAGTAGAAGTGCCAAATGAGTGTGACCTCTGACACTAGCTGATGAGGTTCCTATTGTGGCTGCTCTCTTTCTAGAGATGCTCACCTTTAGAACCAAACACCTTTTAATGAAGAAGCCAAACAGTTACATAGAGAGACACATCTAAGTGTACCAGCAGACATATAGCAGTAACTACCAGAGTGTTAGGGAACAAGTGTCCAGGTGATTCTAGCCAGTAGGGTTGAGCTTCCCTAGGTGATGATGAGTGGGGGAGAGATGAATTATTTCTACCCAGACCTGGTGAAGGCAGCCTGCCTGAATCACAAGTTCATAAGAAAAATGTATGTTGAGTACTCATCATGTTAGAGATTAAGTTTGGGGATAGTTTGATAATCAGAACAGCTGGGGACTACTACTCCCCATTTACATTTAAGTTTTTTGAGGTCAAAAACCATATTCTGTCTGTCCTTTATGTGGAGAACCCATCAACGCTGAGCATATAACATATACAACAAAAATGGTCCTTGGTGATGGAATCCAGCAATTTACAAACCATCCCACAGCTGAAGGAGATGAAAATAGATATCCTGGACCCTGCTTCTTGAGATTTTCATGAAAAGGTCTGGGGTGGTGCCCAGAAAAGCCTTCTGGTAAAGATTTAGACTTGGAAACCAATCATACGGTTTACTCTTCTATCCTTAAAGAGGCAAAAGTAGGACCAGAGGCAGGAAGGGAACTTATTTTAGGTACTAAAGCAAATCAGAGTTGAAACTGGAACTCAAATCTTTTGTCTCTCGAACTGGCTTGTCTTCTAAAACACCTTTATTTAGATAACTCAGCATAGTTGACTAGGGATATTAACTTCCTGTATCCCCTGTTCTTCAAGGCAACTCTGTAGTACATTTATCTCTGCTCCACAACACAGAATCTAATTTTTCAAGTGAATAAAATATTTCTATGCTTTCATGATGTCTGGGTGAAAAGGCCCCAAGAAACACTGAAGGAGGGGAAACAGGTGGAGGTGTTTTTGCCTGACTGTCAGGGTCAATACACACACACACACACACACACACACACTGCTTCCTTCATCTTCCTGCAAGCATGAAGCTAGAATGAAGTGTACAGGTTGATCTGTGCACCTCTACTGACCAGCTCCACCAAGGGGCCACATGAAAATGGGATTGTGCTGAAAGTCTTTCCATTATCTGGAAGGTGGCAGGTCAACAAAGGGTATGTTCTGGATGAAATGAAAATAAGGAATCAGAAGTCCTTGCAATGGACCTCTTTCTGCTTTCTGAGTCTTCAGTCAGTTTTTATATTGATTTTTGAAAAAACAAAACAACAACAACAACATTAACAACAACAACAAAACCCAAATATTTTTAAGATGGCTTTGATTCACAGAAATCACCTCAGCCTGTCTCTGCCATAATCTGAGGTTAAATCTTTAATGAAATTTCCTTATGGACTACTTTTGGAACTCAGTTAATTTTGGGGTCATAAATATTTTCTTGAGGAGGTAGGGATATAGCTCAGTTGGTAGAGTGCCTGCCTCGAATGCACAAGGCCTTGGGTTCAATCCCCAGCATCACCCAAAACAAACAAACAAACAAAAAAAAACCAGCCTCAGCAACAGTGAGGCACTAAGTTTAAAAAAATAATGCATAAATATTTTCTTGATATTTGATTTTGAATTGAAAGGGAGATTTATCTTTTTAATTCTGGTTAGGTTTTGTTTTTATACATTTATTTTTTAGTGGTAATAGAGCTTGTTGTTTGAAATTTTTTCTTTTATCAAATCTTGCCTCTTAAATGTGTTAGTTTCCATCTTTGAACCAAGAGAATATTGCTGAGGGATGTATTATCATTTCATCTTTTGCTTTCAAGTCTCAACTTTCCAGGTTAAGAGAGCAAGAGTTACCCTCAGAATGAGTTATTCTAAGGACACTTTACATTCACTTGTTCCTCCCCAGAATGGAAGGTGAACTGTGGAATGATCGTCAAATCTTACCTACCACTCCTATTACTTTATAATTGGAGTTTTATCTTCCCCCAGTTTGTATCATTTACATTAGGTTGCATTTTCTTCTGATTGGTAAATTTTTTTCTATTACATTTTGTTTTGCTTAAATTTGATTATCCCTTTGATTATCCCTTTTGTTGAGGTTTGTATGCTTTATAGTCATGTAAATTTGAATTTATAACATTAATACTTTTGAATGCTTGCAATAGTATCAACCTCGTCTTATTAATATCAACAATATTTTCTTTAGTCCTCACAATGTCCTAGTGAATTAGATGATATTCCCATTTTAGAGAAGAGGAAACTGAAGAAGGAAATGAGGATATATATGTTATATATGTTGCTAAATAGCACAAAAGTGGTAGAAGAGCTTAATTTTTTATTTGTGTATGTTGGGTAATAAATCTACCTGTCTTCTTCTAGGTGTACATTTGGCTCTGTTTTTTTTTTTTTTTTTTTTTTAATGTTTCCTAAAGGTGCATTTAGTTTACCTAGTTGGCTGTGCTCATCATCAGAATCACCTGCAGGGCTGGGTAAACCTTGAGTTGCAGGCTCCGCCCCCAGGGTTTCTAATAAAGGAGACCTTGTAGGGTTCAGAAGTTGGTATTTTTGACAAATTGCCTGTTTGTATAGCTGCTGCTAGTCTGGGACATCTCTGTGGGAACCACTGATTAAAGTAAAGGTAAGTAAGACCTTTCAACACAGTTAATTTCATCCAAATATGACAAGCTAATATATAATATCAATCAATTTAGGAATTCTTTTTTTTTCCTCAAAGAAACAAAGTTATGTATAATTAAAAATTTCTGAGCTTTCTGAGGCCTGTGGTGATACTCTCATACTAAGGTTATTTTCTCAAATTTAAGTGATGCCTTTGACTGAATGGGCCACAGACCATATGCTTTTAGAGACCTGAGAATACTCATTCTTCCACATTTGTGCTTGGGCACAAAAATCCACAGTCCATCAATTAAAGGGAGGTATTTAATCCTAGTAGCTAAGGAACTTGCTGTGTAACTTGTCCATTTTCTAGTTCTTTCGTTACAGCCCTTAGTTTTGGCAGATGTTTATGGGTAGCGTGGATCTGATTTTGCTAGTAAGTGATAATGTGAAGCCTTTCTGTTGTTTGTTTTTCTGTTCATTGAGCATTCTCATTATTGGTAGTCAGTTTTTATCAAAGCCAGCCCTTCCTGACTCACCATTACATTGGGTTGCTTGGTAGCATTTTGAGTTGCTGTTAGTTAAATGACTTATTTTGTGAATTGCTCAAGAAAGATATGAGAGGGCCAGGGAGATGGAAATCTTGGGAGTTGAGCTACCAGAAATACAGGAGGAAAAGCAACATTGATATAAAAGGTGGGTATATGGCTGGATGAAAAGTCTCAGCTGTATCTCCCTGAGTAATATTACTGCTGTTTCCCCCACAATTCTACCATCTTATAAATGTAAAGTCAGAAAATGGTGATATTATTTAAACCATGGGTAAATTTTGTAGCCCTGAGGGAGTATATACTGTATTTTAGGATACTTCTAGTACTATATTATATGAATCACAAGGCATTTGAGATGGCATCAGAAACCATCTATTAAAACTCTTTCCACAGATGAAATGCTTGTGCAATGCCTATTAAATTGCCTGGAATTAAAACTTTGATTTCATTCTCATTATACATTGAGTTCAATCGTACATCAAGTCAAACTTTCCATTGCACCCCAACACCCACTGCATTAGGAGACTAGATTTAGAGTAAAAACTATTTGAGCTTTGCTCACAAGGTATGTGATCTTGGATACACACTTAACTTCCCTGTCAGTTTCCTCATCTATAAAATGGGGAAAAGAACATATGTTTCACAAGAAAGTTGTGAAGTTTAAATAAAGTTAGAGATTATATAGTAAAGAGTAAAATGCTGGCTTTATATTTGACTTCCAAATTTTGTCATTATCTGGCTCTCACAATTGATTCAGCTTTGTATCTCACATCCTCCAAAGTGACTTCTCCAGTCAGACTTTTTTCCTCTGGGTGCTTGAAAATGCCATTCTGTTCCCCTTGACTTTACTTGGGAGCTTTCATGCTTTTTACTTAGCCAAAAATATGAGGATTTGGCATCTCCCAGTACAGTTGGATTTTCTGTTCTCAGAGTAGGTCGGCTATTGAGGGGAAATGACTGTGGAACAGAGTCAGTGTGAAACCTTGTAATTGCTAGATCCTGAATCTCTATTTCCTGAATCTCTAGTTCCTGAAATATTCTCTGTCCAGCCCTGTGATGGGCATGGAGCATCCTAAAGAAATACATGGTCCCCTCCTGCCGTTCTCTTCCTATCATTCAATCAGGTTCACTAACTACACTGCCACACTGCTGCCTATAAATTATTCCCAGAAGAATATATTTTCTAAATCTGGGAAGTGTTCTTAGGTCAAGTCTGACAAGGGGCATCTAAATGGTAAGGAGAATGTGCACCATAGATTTCATACAGAACTAATCAGGGCATGCTGAAATCATAATGAGAGTATTTATCCTTCTTGCCTGCTAGCTTATAGATTGATAGATGGGCTGTTTCATTACAAATTTGCCATTATATTTCATCTCCCTTTTTTTTCTATAGCTGCCCTACACACAATATTTATTTTATGGCCTGTCCCTGCAGAAGCTGTTTGAACCCTTATTAACTGCTGGCAAAGCTGCCCCTCAGTAAATTTTCTGGAGGTTTCTGTATCCAAAATAGATGTGTCATGAAGAACATTTTTATTAGTTTCTTGATGTATTTTTGATAGTGAAGAAAGTAAACTATAATAGACTGAAGTTCACATTATTAAGCACCTGAGAAAGCAGGTGTTTAATATTTTAATAACTAATGAACTAAGCATTTCACTTGTGCCTGGTGCTGTTATGAATTTCATGCATGTGGTCATTAACAGTTTTCAAGAACTCAGAGGAAGGTATTATATTCCTCTTTATAAATGAAGTAAGTAGTAGGTGATGTTCAGAGAGGCTTAGTATGTGTCAGAGCGAGCACCACATTGGAATTACAAACCGATCAGGTCCTATTTCTGTAACCTGTTATGTTCTTGAGCAAGTGAAGCAAACTCTGTAAACCAATTTCTTCATAAAATCCACTCTGTTACTTGTGGTGAAGTGCAAGCACTGGTCTTAGCCCTCGAAAGTTATCTCTTAAACATTACTGTGATGAATGAAGCCATTGCGGGGATTCAGACCAGTTTCTGTGTTGTGTGTCCTTTGTCTCAAGCCCAAGCTGAAGCTGATTTCTGTTTTTCATGCTGAATTAACATCTTACCTAGCAGGTGAGCTTGGCTATTGATGAAGGAACTACAGCAATGATCACTTTTCAAGTAGAATCAGATGACCTCTGTTCACTGAGGGACCTATTAACATTGAGTTTGGGCTTCTGTTATAATGTAAAAAGATATGTCTTTTTTCTTATGAACCTACCTGGACAATTTTCATTAGATATATTCATTTTAAGGAAACATGAAAATTTTAGTTTACAAAAGAGCAATATGGGTGCAGAAGAGTTGTGAATGTGTTAGATATTTACTAAATCTGGCTCCTCCTCCTCTTAAGTGGACACAACACCTACATGTGGTCACTTGACTGAATTCTACCAGTGACGTAAGAGCAGGATATGGTCCACATGAACCTCACCATAGTTTGGTTTCCATGGTTTCCCTTTATTTATTGAACTGAAGACAAGCAGGGTGACCCTGGAAACCATGATTGGATGGTGCGGAGTCACAGATGAAAAGTACCTAAATCTCTTTGAATTGGCACCTGTCAATCAAAAATCCTTAAGTGGAATTTACTTGAGGAAAATATAACTTTAGTGTTGTATATTATTTATCTGGGGATTAGTTTGGTACATCAAACTTATATAGAAATATTTCACAAACTTTGCCAATTATGCCAGTGAGATGAACTTTTAGCTCCTTGTCTTTTTCATCTGTTGATGAGTTAAGGCTCAACAGCTACAAGTGGGAGCCTGCATCTGGCTCCTGGAGATTGCCTTGAATCCCTTCCTTATTTTGCCTTGAATCCCTTCCTTATTTGCCTATCTGCCCCCTATCCCATGATGTTCTTTACAAGCCTTTCCTGGGTGTTAGCATGGACCAATCCAGATCTGTCTCCACCCACCACCCTTCGTACTGTATTTGTATTCTTCAGTACTACGTCATATGTAATATTCAGTACAGTTCAGACAATTTGAAACTTTATTTAGCTCAACACTGCAAAGTCACCTTCTTTGACTACAATGGGAAAAATAAGCTGGGCAGGCCAGGGAGTTCATTTTGATTCCTCTGCTTAAGGACTATGTAGCCTCAAGTAAGCCTATATTTCTCTTAAACATAGGGTCCCTGTCTGTAAAAACGTAACTGATTCCTGTGCTGCTTCTCTTTCTCAGATGCTTTGAGCATGGGCATATGATTGATGATAGCATTTCTAAGGAATCAGAAAGTACACTGTAGGGCATTATAATTATCATAGAAAATAATGAGAACATTGGAATCTTTACAGTAAGATGGTACTTAGTACCATTGTGGAGGGCATTGCGGTGGATTAAAACAAATTAATAGAAAGCTTCATTTGATCCTTTTATCATCCATTTCTGACTAGTTTTACGGACTAGTAATTCACTGAACTAACAGCTTCATGATTTGGTTTTATTTAGGCTTTTTATAATAATACCCACTTTGCAGAGTTGTGAAAACCAGGTGAGTGCAAATTGGCCACTGACAGATATAATAATTAATATAATTGAAAGGTTTTATACAGGTCATGTATTTCCAGAATTTATAATTGATTATATGCATATTAGTAAATATTTAACAATAGAAATAAGGAAGCAGGTAAACCTAATATGAAAAATTGGAAGCCACAGTAAATTGCTCAGGTAAATCTTAGCATAATGCCAACTAGTGAGATTTTTTTTTCCCTCTTTGGTCTGACTTAAAATTTTGTTAAGAATTCTTTGCAGTTATCTAAGAATAAATTTGGTTTATGAAGAGCTTATTTGTTCCAAGCAGTGCAGCAATTTACAGCCAGGTATATCTGCTCTTGGTTACAGGAGGACTGAAATCTGAGGAGGTAGGCTAACAGCAGGAAGATTGTATCATCATTAAACACGACTAGCTGCTCTTTCCCATTGAGCTATTTTAGGATAGCTTTTCTTCAAATCCCTGTGGTCTCTTGTAGATTAAGCCTAACTACCACATTAAACTTTTATCTGGTTTCATATGCAAATAAAGGCTATCCTCCGTGCTCCATTTAATCCTTTCCCTGCAACCATTTTAACAAAACGTGTGAGTCCATTACTAATAGTAATAATAAGCCTTCACATGTTTTAAATTCAAGGAAATATTCACATATTACCCAATATGTGAATACAATATTAGCATATGTTGCTCTGCTAAGGGTAATAGAAGGAAATGAATTTTTGTGTTTAAAGAAAGGAATGTGACTCCATTTGAGCTGGTATGAGTGATGTGGGAAAGTGGAAGAGGAGGAGAGAGGGAAAAGGGGCACTTTCATTGGAAATGCAAATCAAAAGGACAAGTGAGGAAAAGTTACAGGAAATAAGAGCCTAGTAAAAAAGAGTTTCACCAAATATTCCAAGCTAGCAGGGAACGGAAATGTATCTGGGCATATTTGTCTGTGAAGGATATTTGTGTTGTTAGAAGGCTTTGTTCTGGAATGAGGATACATGCTGAGAGATTTCCTGTGTGACATTTATGGGAATATGAGCTTCTTTTTCTTTATAAGTAAATATTTGAGTTACCTAACCCTCATACATCTTTGAAGAGGTTTACGGCTTATGACTAATTCCATATTATTGATAAGCAGAAATAGAAATGGCATCCAAAAGTGATCTCCCAATTTCATTTTAGCCCTCAGTTTCAAATGGCAGAATTGTTAACAAATAGCAGAACTGATGAACTAAGTGTTGCTTTTTACCTGCTGGACATAGTTTCTTGAAAAGGAACTAATTCAATAATGCCCCAAATCAGTGAGCAATAGGTACAATGGAGGGATCAAAGAGCTTGGAAAATATACAGACTGTATAATTAATGGTACTTTCAAGGGAGAAGCATGAGAAGAACCTCAAGTGCTCCATTTTCTGAGTTTGAACTAAGCCCTTCTTCCTATTGGGAGCCCCATATTCTAGGGAGTTAGCTTCTAAGTCTCAGCCTTTATTGTCTCCCCAACACTTCTTCCCCCATGGAGTTTGTTTATATATAGTGCTTTTCTGCCTCTGATGTACTGCCTATCCTTCTAGTTTCCTTCTGGGTTTGGATCCCAACACTATGTTTAGAGTCCATAGAAATGGTATAGATCGCACCAGTTTCCCACTCTACTAAAATATGGAGCTGGATGTGACTTCATTTTGTTCTTCTGTGAAACGAATGATCACCTAGGATGATCTTCAAATGATAATTAACTCTATCTTCAAGTGGTACTTAATTCCTAATCTCTACATGTTATGTATGCTACTATTTACAACCCATGTGACAACTGAAAACTTATTAAAACTTTTTATTGTCTCAGGTTGGTATAGCATGAATAATTATGTCATAGGACTGTTGAAGATGAAATTAGTTAAGCCTTGGGACATTGCCTCCCACATATTAAACCCTCAAAAATACTAGCTGTTATTTTTTCTGTTCTTACAAATATTGTTGTTACTTTGCTATTGTACTTGTATTTGTCTCTGTATTAAAATCTCCTGAATCTCTTCTGAACTTGCCATGCTCTTTGAACACTGACAACGGCCTCTGTAGCCAGGCTCATTTTCCCAACCCTAGTTCTAATCTGTTGCAGAATTTTCCTCTGCTGTAGTTTGAATCTGCCTCATACTTGAGCATGCTTAAGTTCTGATGTTATAGGACTTAATATTTCCATTTTTAAGACACTTAGCATGTTATACTTTAAAATTATTTATACATTTTTTTCTTCTGCTAACATATAGTCTCTTTATAGCTGGAGACCTCATCATTTACCTTTTCATGTCTAATATAGAAGGCCCTCATGGATGTATTTTGATTGAAAGCTTCTCCATACAGAATATATATTTTCTAAAAATTTAACCCTTCAAACCAAAGTAGTGATTACAAATAAGAGTTCTTACTTCTGTTAATTTCATTGAGTATGTATTTATTACCAATACTGTATAACTTAGAAAAATGTAGTTAACTGATATATATGTTGATTTAGTTTATCTACTATAAACTAGTCACTGTATTAGGCTTTGGTAATAATAAATAAAAAAACAAACTTGGGCACTGCATTTGGCTATATAAGATAAAGAATAAATATGTGAGTTCAGATTCTTAGATGTATTAATTCAGCCGAGTACTCAGTCATTTAATATTTAAGGACCTGTTATACTGCTCATGGAGAAGCTGAAGAACAGTTATTACTGGAGTGTGACCTGGGGTCTTCCTACCAAGGTGCTCATGTTCTAGCATACTTGATATGATGGCCTCTGAGATTCTCAACCTATTTCATATACATTCAGAAATTCTATGAGATAGATATGAAAACCAGATTAAACCATATTTTCAGATGAAGAAATTAAGAATCACAGATCAAAGTGATTTGTCCAGATGATATAAGTAAATAGTAAAGACTTGAAAGGCACATTGCTATAACATCAAATAATCAGGAATCATATTAGATTAAAGTATGTAAAATGAACAATTTTTTATGAAAACAAGTTGAATATTGTCAGTTTCATATGGTCCAATCTAATATACATAGAATCTGTAGTTTTGGAAAGAATAGAGGAGGAAGTAAAATTTAATGTAGATATTAGAAAAATTGATATAGTTTTATAGGAATAGGATACTCAATAATACTATGGCATTTGGCAGAAATTCTCATGTTTATCCAAGGGAATTTTGTATGAACCACTGGCTAGATTATTGGGAATAAATGTGGAAATACTAGGTCCAGGTAATGGGGCATTTGGGGGGAGGGGAGAAAAAACTCTGAAAGCTTGTGTTTTTTGGTAGCTCCTGGAGAGATTTTCTGCTATTGGACTAACAATATGGAAGCTCTGAGCCAGGCAGGATGCTGATGTGAAGCCATATATGTGTGGGCATGCATGTGTAAATACACTAAATCAGTGTGGAGAGTGACCAGGATTAGGAACTGTTAGGAATCAAGATCAGAAGTTAGTCAGTGTTGGTGGTAGTTCTGGAAACTTGAAGGAACTGATGTAATAAAGAATTTCATGAGAAGAATCAAAATTATTTGACTCTTTTCATTTTTGCATAGTGAGTAAGGAGAGGGAAAAAAATCTGATTCTCAAGATTTAAACCCATGTGACTAAAGGAAACATGAGGTTACAGATTGAAAGAAGGCTGTTAGGATAAGGACTTACTTGGGGAAGAGAAGGCATCATGGTGAGTTTAGTTTCGGGATTTGAGCTGCCACTGGTGGCACACACTTACCAGAGATTTGGGAGATTGAGGCAGGAGGATTACAAGTTTGAGGCCAGCCTCAGTATGTAATTGAAAGCATCCAATAGGTAGCTAAAATATAGTTTATAGCTTTACAAAGGTGGGGAATGGAGTGAAGCTTTTAGAGATTAATGATTTAAATCAGAATATTTAATAATCTCACTGAGAAAGATGGCATTGTATAGGATGGCACTGAAGGACAGTAACTTAAGAATGCCTAGACTTCAGGGCAACATATACAGCCAGGCAAAGACACAGCGGGAGCATTCAGAGAAGTAGCATCGTAGATGCAAGTTCCTCAAGACCTAGTGAAAACTGACACTGTCAAATTGTCTTAGTATATTCAGTGAAGATAAGAGCAAAGGCCATTTGTGAATACTGGGCTAGTGCAAAGCCAGAAGTAACCCTCAAAGGTGTTTTTTTTTTTTTTGGGGGGGGGGAGGCGGGTGGAGAGGGGAAGCATTCCTCCCATATGGTGATTCCAGTGGAAGATGTAATACTAGAGGGAAAAAAAAGCAAGAAATGTAGGTTATCATACAAAGTGGCCCACTTGAAAGATCAGGAATCTAAAACTGTTGGAGGAAATATGGTCTGACCAATACTAATTTTGAAAGTCATTTTCAGAGTGTGTATACATGTCTGTGTATTTACATGAATGTGTATAGATGCATGCTCAAGTAAGAGTCAAGGTCCTGTCCTTTCTGTCCAATTTATCAGAAATTAGTTTTGTAAAGTTATTAAAAGGAGAGACGGAGAGACTGATCTCAAACACTACTTTTCCTTAAGAAAGAGCAAAAGATGAATGGAAGGTTGTAACAAGTTCAATGCTAGGAAAATGAGCTTATCAGAGATGAACTGTTGGGAGATCCTTTCCAGTGAAGTCCTCCACCCTTTTTAATAGGTGCCTACTATTGCTACTAGTAATGCTAATTTGCATAGTAACTTAGATATTCTGGCTTATTGAAAGAATGAAAATCTTATATAATCAAAGAATAGAGAAATACAAACATTATTCTGTGATTTTTGAAATTATTTCTATTCTACAGAAATAAATATAAATGATTTGCTCAGGTTTAGTTAGAAAGGTATATTATTTCATTCATGTACATGAGAATGTTAGTTTTCCTTTCAGTTATAACCAAGGTACAAGCCTTAAGTGCACTGATGTATTTTCAAGGAAAATGGGTAAAGTTAATAATTTAGAAATCTTAGCTTTTGTCCATATCAGAAAAGAATGTGTTTGGAATCAGAACAATAAAGCAGTATTTCTGTCTGAAGCATTTTTCCGCCACTAGTCGGTCAGGATCACTCCTGTGCTGAACAATATGTATCACAAGGGTACTCTAGAAACATATAGATGGATCTATAGTAAGAAATAGTACTATTGGCAAGTGTTATATGTCAGGCACTATTCTAAGAATGTTGGATTAGATATATTAACTCCCTTCCTCCTTCCAACATTCTCCTGCAATAAACACTGGTATCACTTTACAGATGGAGAGAGATGAAGATGTTACTTTGCTGGCGTGAGCAGAGCTGGGATTTGAGCAGGCAGCCCTGCTTAGTAGTCTGTGCTCTTAGTCATTACACTGTGATTTTTTTCTAAGGGCCATCAGCATTCTTCAACTTAGAAAAAAATCTGAAATGATCTCACAATAGGAAGCTAAACAGAAGTAATTTGGGGTGACTGCATCTGGATTCACTCTATAAAGCAAAACCAGAACAGATAAAAGAATGCTGCTTTCTTTTGGGATAAATTGTCTGTGGCAACTGTAAACTCCTTATCTTGGAAGGTGATTTTAATATATTAAGGAATATATCAACAAGACGCCCCTGGAAATGAAGGAATTGGGTTTCTTTGGACTCTATGCGTCACCCCAAACCCTGTAATAATGATCATGTATCTCTACGACTACATTTCGCTGTGGGAGGCTTGGACTTAATTGCAGTTACTTTACCAGTTTTATTGCCTGCTCATTAGCTAAATGATGAAATCCCAACCAACAGAACAGATGTGGACGTGGATGCCCTGCTCTGTGTGTGACAAATGAAGGACAGTAAGCATATGGGGAAAAGTCACACCTGAGTACTCAAAAGTGATAGGACAAGTGGAAGCCTGCTGAGAGGAGGGGAAGAGATGATGTGAAGGACTGTGAGCTCAGTAGTGTGGCACAGTGCAGGGACCAGGACTTGGGAAGAGTTTGAATCTGATTACTCATTTGCCTCATTTAATTCATTGGTTTACTTAAGATTCCTATTGCCTGGGGAAGGAGAGGACAGTTCTCAGGTTGATGTACCTTGTCTCCTACGTTTTCAGGAGAGTCAAGGTTGTGCAAACTTTCTAGAAGTAGGCTGAGAAAATGATAGATCCAAACTATAAACAGTCCAAATATGTTTGACTTTCAATAATTCTTTTGTTTCTATTCCATGGGTAATGCCTCTCTGTCACATATCTTCTCCTTGGTGGTCTTTCCAGGAGGAAGGAGGACTGCTAATGCTCCTACCAGTTGCGTTTTTGGTCTTAATTCTAAGCTTCTAGAGGGCAGAGTCTGAGTCCATTGTGCATGCCATGTCATAGTGTCTACTGTAAGAGACTAATAGATATTAACAGGGCTTGGTAGGAAAGTAATAATAAAAGTAGCTATGAACATCCTCCCACCTACACAAAAAAATATCTTTTAAGCCAATATAAATTCTCTTCAGGTTACTATGTGTCATTTTGAGACATTACACTTAAACCCCAAGATGCATAATGTTTAAAATAGTGTGTGTGTGTGTGTGTTGGATTTACTGGACTTGTAAACTTTTTTTTTTTTTTTTGGTAAAGGATAGTAAACATTCTAGGGGTTGAAGGGTATACAGTTTCTGTTGCAACTATTCAACTCTGTTGTGATAGTCTAAAACCTGCTATTTATAACACACAAACAAATGTATGAAGTTGTGTTCCAATAAAACTTTACTGCTTTCCAGAGTGGTGTGAATATAGAGATTCCTCAGAAATCTTATAATGGAACCACTATTTGACCCAGTTATCCCACTCCTCAATACATACCCCAAAGACTTAAAATCAGCATCCTATAGTAATACAGTTACATCCATGTTTATAGAAGTTCAATTCACAATAGCTAAGCTCTGGAGCCAACCTAGGTGCCTTCCAGCAGATTAATGGATAAAGAAAATGTAATACAAATACACACTGGAGTATTATTCAGCCATAAAGAAGAATGAAATTGTGGCATTTGTTGGTAAATGGATGGAATTGGAAACTATCATGCTAAGTGAAATAAGCCAATCACAGAAAACCAAAGGTTGAATGTTTTCTCTGATAAGTAGATGCTAACACAATAAGTGGGGGAGGGGAGAATAGAAGTTTATTAGATTAGACAAAGGGGAATGAAGGGAAGGGAGGAAAGATAGGAATAGGAAAGACAGTGGAATGATCAGACATAACTTCTATGAGTTAACTAGAGAAAGAAAGAGCTGGAATACATGTGAATGTAGTGGGACTTGGGCACAAGTAGGGACCAGACCATAATGGACTTTGCCTTCACAAAGAGCTTGCTGCTTCCCCCTGAGGGATCTTGTGTGATTAATGTAGGTTTCTTCTATTAAAACCTTCCACAAATTTTCTGTGAATCTCTGTCTTCTTGTGCTACGCCACCTTCTCCCTTGTATTATAGTTTGTCTTGCACTTGCCTTCTTCCTGTCTACTTTAATTTCCTTAGAAAAGAGTATTCTGCTTGATTAATTTGTACTGTGTCCTAATCTACAGGTTCTATCCCTGGCTGGGATTTGAAACTTCATTTATTAACTATATTTGATTCCCACTCAGGTCTTTGCTTCCTCTGCCCTAATCCTGGCTGCAATTTCAAAGTTGTCCATTTCATTTTGTTCCTTATTATGAGTACTGAGACCTCTCTTGACACACACATTTAGGACTCTTGTATTATAGGGACCAGTTCTATTAAAGAACATTACAGTACTATATTCTTAAGTAGATTGTAAGTCCTTTGGGTATATACCAAGGAGTGGGATAACTGGGTCAAATGGTGGATCCATTCCAAGTTTTCTGAGGAATCTCCATACTGATTTCCAGAGTGGTTGCACCAATTTGCAGTCCCACGATTTCCCCACACCCTTGCCAACATTTATTGTTACTTGTAGCCTTGATAATTGCCATTCTGACTGGAGTGAGATGAAATCTCAGTGTAGTTTTAATTTGCTTTTCTCTAATTGCTGGAGATGTCGAACACTTTTTCATAATCAACAATTTGTACTTATTCTATGAAGTGTCTATTCAGTTTCTTTGCCTATTTATCAATTGGGTTATTTGTGCTATTTTTTTTTTTTGGTATTAAATTTTTAGAGTGCTTTATATATCCTGGAGATTAATGTTCTATTTGAGGGCATGTGACAAAGATTTGTGCCCATTCTATAGGCTCTCTTTTCAAGTTATTGATTGTTTCCTTTGCTGTGAAAAAGCTTTTTAGAGGCTGGGGATGTGGCTCAAGTGGTAGCACGCTCGCCTGGCATGTGTGCGGCCCGGGTTCGATCCTCAGCACCACATACAAACAAAGATGTTGTGTCCGCCAATAACTAAAAAATAAATATTAAAATTTTCTCTCTCTCTCCCTCTCTCACTCTCTTTAAAAAAAAAAAAAAGCTTTTTAGTTAGATATCATTCCATTTATCCAGTCTTGATTTTATTTCTTGAGTTTTAGAAGTCTTGTTGAGGAAGTTGATTCCTAAGCTGACATGATGAGAGTTTGGCCTAGGTTTTCTTCTAATAGGCACAGGGTCTCTGGTATGATTCCTCACTCCTTGATCCATTTTGAGTTGAGTTTTGTGCAGGGTGAGAGATTGGGATTAAATTTCATTCTGTTATATGTGGATTTCCAGTTTTCCCAGCATCATTTGAAGAGGCTATCTTTTGTCCAATGTAAGTTTATGGCACCTTTGTCTAGTATGAGATCACTGTATTTGTGTGGGTTTGTTGCTCTGTGTCTTCTATTCTATTCCATTGGTCTTCATGTATGTTTTGGTACCAATACCATGCTGTTTTTATACTATAGCTCTGTAGTATAATTTAAGGTCTGTTATTGTGTAGCCCATAGCAGTTCAGTTCACAATAGCTGAGCTATGGAACAAACCAAGGTGCCCTAAAACAGATTAATGGATAAAGAAAATGTGGTATATATACACAATGGAATTTTACTCAGTTATTAAAAAAAATGACATTTTGACCTTTATCAGAAAATGGATGGATCTGGAGACTATTATAATAAGCAAAATTAGCCAATCCCCAAAGACCAAAGGTCAAATGTTTTCTCTGACATGTAGATGCCAACACAATCACATTTGTGTGCATTTTGGTGTGGGGGATGTAAGAATAGAAGTTCAATAGATAAAGGGGAATGAATGGAAGGGAGTAGGAATAGGAAAGGCAGTGGAATGGGTCTGATGTAACTTTTCTATGTACATATATGAATATATCACAGTGAATCTCCACATCATCTACAACCAGAAGACTGGGATCCTAAGTAGAACAAGATGTACTTCATGTTTGTGTAAGTGTCAAAATATACTCTACTGTCACGTATAACTAAAAAAAAAATAAGAAAGAAGAGCATTACTGAGAAAATGACTGCATTAATTTGCAATAGATTATTATGGTACACAGGGAATGTTAATGATTAAAGGGAGCAGGCATTCTGAGGTTTAACTTTAAAAGTGCTTTAACACTTTCATTTTTAATTATGTGTTTGAAAAGCAACTTATCTCAGACAAGAAAGGAGTACTTTTGTGTTTGTGTTCTATATTGTTCTGAGTAATGGGAATAGTCTGAAATTTCCAATGGTTCCCCATATGGAGGAAAGGTTTAGTGATAGATTCAGAAAAGAATGTAGAGAGGAAGGAAGTGTGTGAGAACACAAAGGGTGGAACTGATCCATGCAACCTTGAATACCAACTCTGAACTGTACACCACAATGTCATTGGTGTAAAAACTGTGAAATCGGTCCATACCTTCAAGGACCTTGGTGAATTCATTCCCCTCATGCAGGGATGTAAGCCTTTTTCTATCCTTAGGAAAATGATTGGTCTTTTGTTTTGGAAAAACGGTCATGACAAAATAGATCTCTTGGTTGAAGGAGTTGATCTCTGTTCATTCTTCAGGGTGAGTGCTGGTACCTTTTTGAATATACATAGGCAGTCTTGTCAAATTGGAACTGCTAGAGATGTTCTTAGATTAATGCTAGATATAGATGCAATTAATAGAAGAAATAATGACCTCTGGAAAAAACAAAACTGATACTTTTTACCATGTAAGTATAAAGTGGCAAATGTCACATAGCTCACCTACTATTCAGTAGGTGAGGTGAATTATTTGCTTTCCCAAAAATTTATACTTTGAAGCCCAGTTAATCCCCAATATGACTGTATTTGAAGGTATTTAGGTCATCAGGGTAGTTTATTTACTAGTTTATGTTCTCTTTCTACCATGTGAAAACATTACCAGAAAAAGTGCACTTACTAATAATTGAATTGGCCAACATTTTGACCTTGCCTTCCCAGCCTCCAGAACTATGAGAAATAATTTCAGTTGTTTAAGCCACAGAGTCTATGGTAATTTGTTACAGAAGCCCACACAGAGTAAGACAAGGATTTCAGCTCACAAAATGGAACGAAATAATTATTGTTTGTCTACTGTGGCTGGCTGTGTTTTGCGGAGGGCTGTCCTGCCTGCTCTTCTACAATAAATCTGTTTTGAATCTGTTTCTTCAGCCTGTCACTATGGGAGGGCTTTCTGTAAGAGACTGTGCTAGAAATGATGCCATGTGACCTGTGAGTCTAAGTCATTCCTTTGTTGTCTTTTAGTGATGTAACTTTGAAAGACCACACCTAACAGTTTGGCAGGTTATGAGTGTTCGTTCACTCAGTGATAAATTGAATTGACTTTTACAAATGATCTAATTTTCCCAACTCAAGAGTATGGTCCATGAATTAGCAGTAGAGATAATAACTAGGATCTTGCAAGAAATGCTCTTAGGTCCCATCCCAGGCCTGTTGAATCAGAATCTGCATTTTAAACTGTATCCCCAGGTGTTTCAAATGCACATTAGAATTTTAGGAACACCAATTCAACTGATTTTGGCATTCACCTAGGAAAACTTCCCAGCCGTGCGATAGTTGATCTATTTGCTGCTGTCTGTTCTCCAATGCATTATTGGGAAGAAACTAAAGAGCTCCTGGGAAAATGATTCTACAATCCAGAAATTTTATCTTAAAGTTAGTCCTTTGGGAAGCTATAGAGATAGACTATATGAGCTCTGAAACCTTGTGATTTACATTCTATGATAATTAAAGTTAAAATCTGCTACTAGTGTCTTACCTGGAAAAAGTATTTCCTAGCATTTCCCCAGATATTCCTGAAGAGCAGTCCCTCGGGGGAAAAAAAAAAAAAACAGTTCTACCTGTGTGTGGTTTGTACAGGAAATCAAAAAGCAGCCTGCTGATTTACTTCAGTTTATTTATCTACATATCTCTTGGCCCAATTACGTTGTACAAGATGACCTGAATAGTAGTGGCTGTCTGCTCATGTCATGGAAAAGTGCTGCTGGGGTGGGAGTGATCCATTTTCACCTGTGAAGTAATTGCTCGGAAGTGTGTGAAATGGGGACCAAAGCGCCTCTTTCAGGAAGGCCAGGAATGAGCCATTCTCCCCTCCCCTTAGATTTACCTCATTTATAATTAATGATCCTGCAGTTCTGATCTATAATTGTAAATACATGTTATTTAAAATCCATTTGTTACCACATGCACTGTCTTTAGCACCAATCTGGCATTGTCATCTAGGAGGGTCTACAAGTGACTAGTTCAGCACAAGTCTTGCTACCCAAGGGCCAAGCTGAGGAGCAAGGGGAGGACTTCAAGTACAGGGAGAGAAATCCTTAAGCACTCAGAATTCTCTGCTTGGCCAAGTATCCCCAGCCATGTCTTCCTCCTCCCTCAAAGAACTGTCTTTGTCACCTCAACAATTAGATAGTTCCACAACCCATACTGCCCTGATGAAATAGCAGAGCTCAGTTTATTGAACTCCTTTAGTAAAAAGTCCTTTAGTGAATGACAATTCCTATTCTTTCATAGCAGATCCTATGTTGATCAACTTTTTCATAGAGCAAACTTTGAGATTTAAAGTGACGCTAAGAAAGGGCCATTTTATTTTTCTCCCTTAGTTCCAAAGGGGCTCATCCAGTCACCATTCTGTATATAATATTCCTCCAAGTACTAGGAGAATACCATTTCTCCCCAGCCTCTCTTTTTTAGACTAGAAATTTCAATTTCGTTTATCTTTTCTCACAGGTGTCATTTTCCTTCCTTTTTGTCATTATACCTATTATGTGAACTGTATTCTGTAAGTTACTCTTTATTTTATTTTTTTATAGATGTGAAACTTGACAGGAGACTTATATTTCATAGGGTTCTGCCCATATGAAGAATAACAGAGTGATTACCTCCTTGGGATTCATTTAACAAACATGATTTCTATATTATCTGAATTTTTTGCATCAAAGAAATAACTTGTACTATGTACAAAATCGAATTTTATAATATTAATAATATTACTGGTTGTATCATTTGGAGATATTAGAATGGCATTAAGAATGGTCAATTCTAAATTTTTTAAAATGGGAGAACATTAATGTAGCAGAAATACAGTGAATGAAGATCAGAAAGCACAGTCATCCAATGACCTTCGAACTAGTGTTTTTTTTTTTTTTTTTTTGTTGTTTTTTTTTTTAATAGTCTTAATGTGCTATCTTCAACTTAGGCCATACTGAGAAAAATGCAGTCAGTCTCTTGTCATGGGTAGTTCATTACTGTAATATTTTGTTCATGGGCTGTTACACTAACATTATAGACAACTGGAGTCTGACCAGAGACCAGCTTCTAGGAGCCAGGGATTGCAATCTAACCATCCTTGTGGTTCACATCCCTGACGTGTATCAAGTGCTTAGTAGTACATTTGTGCACCCCCCCCATATACACATAAAAAAGATAACAAATATATTAAGTAGATAGTAAAAGTCTGGCAACTAGAACAAATAAATTCATGGAGAAACTGCATGATAAGTGTTCTAATACAGGCAACTCATTTATCATAAATAAGAGCTTTTTTCATATTTGCTAGGAAAGGGGTAGGAGTGTAGCATGCACAAGACCCTGGGTTTGATCCTCAGCATTGGAAAAAAAAATTCGTTGCATAATATAAATCATTTTTGAAAAATAAAGACTTCTGAGAACAACTCAAGATAAAATGAATCAAAGTTGCTGGTGGTAGGGAGAGGAAGGAGTTAGGACTCTATTCTTCAGAAGACTCTGAGGATTCTTATGATGCATGATAGTGAGGACTGCTGGATCTCGGGTTTCTTGCAATTCTCAGTTTTTGTAAGATACCTTTTCTCTTGGGGATCCAGTGTTCCAGAAGGATCATGTATGGTTTGGATATGAGGTACCTCTCCTCCCAATTCCTGTGTTAATGCAGGAATATTCAGATGTAAAATGATTGGACTATGAAAACTTTAACCTCATCAGTCCATTCTAGTATGAATACACAAACTGGATAGTAATGGTATGCAGGTGGATGTGGCTAGAGAAAGTAAGTCACTGGGGGTGTGCCTTTAGGGCTTATATTTTGGCACCTCATGTTCTCTGGTTCTAGGCTCCCACAAGCTGAGCTGATTTCCTCTACCATGCCTTTCTGCCATGATGTTCTGCCTCATTTGGGGCCCAGAGCAATGAGTCCACTGACCATGAACTAAATCTATAATAAACAGTGAGCTAAAATAAACTTTCCTGACTCTAAATTGTTGTTGGGTTTTTTGGTCCCAGGATGAAAAATTAACACGGAGGGGTCTTCACTTCATCAACTTTAAGGTCCTTGACCACTTCAACATTCCAAGGAACCCATGTTTCTCCCGTACATGCCTCCCAATGATGTTCTGTCTCCAAGGTGCCCAAATAGCTCACACTTCCATGTGGCAGTTCAGGTCTTTCTTTGTGGTATTTATTAATTGGGTCTGTTATTCCTGCAGAATGCCTCCCAGTGCCAGCCCAGCCTTTCTCTTTTGCCTTAAAATACACCTATTCTGGATATCATCCTCTTGACCAGGTAACAAGTATATTTTAATAGAGATGGAGATAATAATAGTAAGTCAAATATCTAGTAGTGAAAATCAAATACCTTTGACCCATTGGTAAAGAGATTTTATGGTCCTCAAATCTTAGTGTATGGAAATCTTGTTGTATAGCACAGTGCTCATACCTAAGTATCTGTATTTTGCATGTTTCATGTTAGATTTAATTGGGTAGTTAAGTTTAAAATCTGAATTATCAAGTTGTAATTCCTGAACTAATAGTACAATAACCTATTATGAAATAAGCTACTCTTTACACAAGAGGCTATAGATGTATAGAAAGTATATTGATTAGGTTCATTTTTTGTTAAGGAAGGAAAGTAAGTTCCAGGTTTTTAGGGGTCAAAAGGATGCTTCCTAGATTTTTCCCTTACTTGATATTTCATCCAAGAAGCCATGAGGAAGAAATTAAAAACTCATCAGCAAATCAGCATGAAGGCTGAGATGCTGAAAGCTTTCATCTGTTAAATACCATGCTCCTGGGTAATTCCTTTTGAACTCTTCTGCTCAGTAGAATAATTTGCAACCGATTTGGTTCTGAGCAATGGGGATTCTTGAGAGGACAGCTGTCTATATAGTAAGTGAGCAAGAATGTGAGTGCATAAATGGTGTATGTCGGAGACCTAGACAGCTGAGTTGGTAGAGCATTAGCTTCCCATTGGGATCTGAGGTCAGCAAACACTTGAGCCAGCTACCTAAATCAGTTCCCGCTCTGTTCCCATCGCTTGTTTATTTCTCTCATAGCACATAGAGAACTTGTTTGTCTGATTCTTTACCATAGTGGAAAAACTAAGAGGCAGTTTCTCACTCCTTTATCTCCAGTAATTTAAAGTACTTTCAACATAATGAGTGCTTAGTAAATATTTGTTGAATAAACAAATTAATGAATGAACACTTTCATACAAATTCTAATGGGTGGACTTATTTGAGGTATTGAATGTTCATGGTACCCACTGATACACTGTGCTAGCTCATACTGAATATACAACAGTACTTTGCTCTTCCATGACTGTCTCTGAAAAATGCCAATGAGGAGCTAGGTAGAAAGGGCATAGGGTAGATGAAATGTTCAAAAGGAGGGGCTGGGCTCTGTAATACACATCTCATGGTGTAGCCAAAGCATACAGACAATTACTTTCCCTTGTCTCCTGGTATTTTGTATCAGTGTAAAGGCATATGTTTAACATTTTCAGTATCAAATTCACTCTAATTCATTCCCATGACTTCACTTGTTATCTCCATTCCAACTTCCATCCATCTTCTGGTGTTGAAAGCTTTTTTTTAAATCAACTCATCAATGTCACTCTTATTTTGGTACCACCTGGCACCTCAACATACTAAACATGGTATACTTGATAGTGTCCCTTCCCATCTGCATTTCCCTTCAAGTACCCTCTATCTTGGTATCCTCTTGAATAAAAACTGAATTCATCCTAATGCCCTCCTTTTCCTTTATTGCCAACATTCAATCACTAAGATACAATCTAGTTCCTAAATGGTTTTTGAGTGTGACATCATCTTCGTTTTATGCCTGCCATTTCAGTTCAAGTCACCATCATCTCTCACTTGGGCTATTGTAATAATCAGTCTTTCTCTTGTCACTACTGTCCTGTCCCATCTATTACCTGTAGTCTCTTCCTATGTTCTATGTGGCCTTTCCAGCTCTGATTCTTGCCTACTTTCCTGTTCTCACCTTATACTACTTTCATTGTTTTCATTTATACTTCAGGAAATGTTGGGCTCTAGTCAGAACAAGCCTCCCCATCCCACCCCTTTTCATACTTCAGACATTCAATCACACTAGGGCCATGATCTTTAGGCTCTTTCACCTGCTAAGTCCTACTCACCCTCTTTATCACAGATTAAAGGGTTTCATTGAATAGTTCTGATTTCCCATTGGGGGTACATTTTCCTGTTAGGTGCTTTTATAGCATTTCATGTTTCTCCTTTTGTATCACACATCATACTTAAGATAACTTACTCAGTTTTTGTCTTCCTCATTGAAGTGTGACGTTCACTCTGTCATATAATAAATACTATGTGAAGTTGAAAGAATAAGTAGATTCCACTTTTCCCTATAATTGTTTGCTTCCAACCTTGTAAAATATTACATTTCTAGGGAACTCTAGACCCAAGTCCAGCTGAATTCATCCTTTGCATTCCACTATGTTTTTTATAACCTTCTATTACAGAATTTATAAAACTTCATAACAACTTTTTTTTGGTCATACTCCTGCCTTCTTGGGCTGTCAGCTCCTTGAGAGCAGGCCTACATATTATTGTTGACATTGTTCCAGGCACATTAAGATAAATGTCTGTGATGCTCCAAGAAAGCTTGCTAGAAGGACATATGAAGAACATTCCTGGAGAATTATGAGTGTAGACCCTTTTCAGTCTTCATAATTCTTATTATTTTGGGGGCAGTAAAAATCCTTAGAGGCTATGATTAATAAAAACAAAACAAAAACCTAAAGGACTTCTTACCCTGCTTCTTAAACCTTGAGAATCCAGTCTTTTCCTACAGATTAATAATACCCTAAATAAGCTAACTGAATTGTCTTCAACTGCATCTTTCTTTTTTCTTTTCAGAATTGCTTGATGCAGAACCTTATTTACATGGATGAATGCTTCACTAGAAAGTTTTCTTTAGTCAATCCAAAGTGTACCAGGCTTTCTTATTAAATGTATTACTTAAGGGTCCTGAACATGAAAATAATGTTCTTTCCAAATGAAGTCAGAAATGTTTTTGATTCTACCTTTCTAGCCAGCCAGTACCATTTAGAGCTTAGAAACAGCAGTGGCTTAGCTTGGGTCTCTTTGGGCCTCAGCTCTGTCAGTAATGTTTCAGTAATGTTTTTCCCCACCTTCCTATATTTAATATAGGTCACCAAGGCCTTGAAGGGTGAAATTAGTTGTCACAAATTACTGAATAGCATAATGCTACTGTCATCCAGGTGTCCTAATTTCTAGTTTGAGCCTTTCTTCTCTACACTTTCTCACCCACGCGTAGACTTGTCTTTACAGAGGTGGATAGTAGCTGTGAGATGTTGTACTCAATACCAGTACCTTTGGGAATTACATCACTGACAGACCAGTACTGGGTGTTTGGAAATGACTGTTTCTAGTAGAAATGTCTGAGATTTACTAGATAAAAGCACAAGTGTCCTTTCACATCCTCTTTTCTCTTTGTCCCTTTCTCTATTCCTTTCTCTGTCACACACACATACAATGCATCATTCTTATTCTAAGGGTCAGATTATAGTAAATCTGAAAGTAAACAGTACCTTGTTGGTTTTCCTGTGTTGATTTAATTGACTAAGTCTTTGTACTCAAATCTTAGGTGGTGGTTAGTTAATATAAAGTGTGATGTGGAATTCATGCATGGGTGAGACTGCTTGCTTTACAACACCAAGATAAATGCCAGACTGCAATAATGTCTTCAGGTCAGGTAGGCTGAAGTATGTAAATGGTAACAGATTTCCATTTCCATTCTTATAAAACCCTGCTAATAAGGCAAATTTCAAACCTAAAATATCACACTCAGCAATGAAGACATTAGTTTTGCTTATACAACACTATTCACACTTGTAGGATTTCTGACAGTTTCAGGAACTCATGAGAATTAAGAAGCCTCTAGCAAATGAATGCACATCAATAAAATATCCTGAGTGAGCTTTTTTTTTTTTAAAGCTGATCCCATATTTTCTACTTAAAGTCACTGACAGTAAAGATGGTATGTGCCATGTATTACAATGACTTTTTGATGTGTTCTTCCTCTTCTGAATATTCCCTTTGTGCTTTTGAAATCAATAGTGCTGCAGAGTTTTACCTGTTCTTTAATATTTCAAAACCCCTTTCCTCAGTGCCCATCTTTTCATAGCCAGAGTTTAGTAAGCCTTGAAGACATGGGATGTAAGGGTTTGTCAAGTAACACCAAAGATTTCCTACTGTTTGCTTTCAGAAGGTGAGGCATTGAAAAAATGACCAACTATACACTAATCCACATTGTTTCAATAGTTTTTTATTGTTTATTATTTTAGGAGAACAACAAAAACAAAAAAAATCACTTCATAAATTTATGTCTGTGATAAGGAGAGATTGAAGAAAATTGGGGTGAAGAATAAAACAGAATGGAATGATAGCCACTTGCTGATAGCATTCTGCTGTCTGTATTTATCAGATTGAAGGTAGTAAATGCCATTATGAATTTAAATAAAAGTCATTGCTCACATTTACTTGAATGAAAGGAGAAATTTGGTATATTTCATTGTGGGGACATGGAATTTAAAAACAATGAAGTTCATTTCTTTGACAATGACATCTTTTTTTTTTTATCAAAACTAAATTGAATCCTGCCTCTTCCGAGGTGAGTATCAAATCTATGTGAGGAGTTGGCATAGCCCAGTGATAAGAGAATCAAACTTAAAAGCTAAGCTAGTTATGCCTTTTTTAATGACACTAATAGCTATGTTTATTTTATACTGTGTATTTTTTACATGCCTTGACTCACTTAATCTTCATTATCATCTTCTGACACACATACTACTACTATCCTCTACAGATCAAGACTGTGAGGCAGGAAGTTTTAAGTAAGTAGCCAAAGGACACAAAGCTAATAAGTGGAATTCCAGAACTTGAACCTGGGTAAGAGTTACAGAGTTCTATTTTCTGATTCTCATACTTATACTGGAAAAAAAATCAATCTTTAATCTGTAAATCTGAATGAGTCATTGGCCACTTCAACAGTGGTGGAGATATTAGAGTGAAACAAAATGTTTCACTTTTCTGGGCTCTGGTGTTCAAATTATTTCAACAGGGAAACTGGAGATTGTTTTTCTGATGACCTCATGCAAAATTTAAGCCAATATTAGGCTTAGATTAGCCCATGCACATGGTCACTACTGGTTGGTTATAGATGCCTTTGATCACTTTTTGAAAGTCTTGTTAAGTTATTGGGAGATTTGGGGGGCTTTAGAGTCAGAAAAGATGAGGCAAATCTCATGTTTTATTTTTTTGTTGTTATTGTTGTTGTTGTTTACTAGGTGTTGATTTGGACAAATTTCTTAGCATTTCTCAGTCTGAGTTTTCTTACAGTATTATCCAAAGCAAAAGTTGTTTTGAGGATTAAGTGGAATGGTACAATATATTTAGGAATGTCAAATGCTTAGTAAATGTCTTCTATTTCCCTCTTTTTATTTCTTTTCTCTCTCCTTTCCCTTTCTCACACTGTACTAACAAATTTATCTTTTCTTTACATCTGATCAGAGAAAGCTAAGTGTTATGAGCATAAGTCCTGATCCCTGTCTTGACTCTTATGAGTTTCCTGTATGACAATGGGAAAATTGGATGGTGGGATATCTATCTCCACTATTCTAGCTGTCAAATGGCGTCTGCATTTATATGAAAAAGGGGTATGGTAACAATTGATCTAAACTTGATCCAGAGCTTTGAAGATGAAAAATGCCATGTAACTGCTTGTTCCTATAATATAGCATGACCTTCAAATGACTTCTTTTTTAAAGATGAAATCACCATTGCTTTCATATTTTCTTTTCCTTATAATCTCCCTAGCTTTCCCACTGTCACACTCTATCCCATCCCTATTTTTCAGGCCTTCTATGTTTCAATGCCATTGCAAGGTGACACATCAACATTTTCTCTTAGTATTCTAAACTTGTGTGCATTGACCTTTGAGAGTAAGCCAGTATTTCAGAATTAGGCTCAAGATTTATTAGAATGACCTTTATGAGTCATTGTTGAGGTAGATTTGGTCTGGGAGGTCACCCATTTAAATTTTCATCTGGCAAATCCACTGACTAGACCACAAACCATTTATTCATAAACAATTATTGAACATCCTTTCGTGCCAGTACTATGATAATTTCGGAGACTATGTGGCCTGGAAATGAGCCTAGAAAGAGCCTACAGTCTGGCAAGGGAGAAAGACTTGTCATGATGTTAAGAGACATTTACTGAGACACCTTACTTACAATGCCTTATCTAGTTCTCACAACAAATATCAAATAAGGGAAACAGAGGCTTAGAGAGGTTAAGTAATGTGCCTATGTATGGGTTGAGTCAGCAGGTAGTAGGTGGGGTGCAAACCAAATCTCATTGGTGTTAAAGTCCATCTTTCCACTATTCTCCACTGCTTCGTGAGTTGATAGATTATTTTGATTTTTGCATACTTGCAACCAAGGTAACCAAGAGATAACTGGTGTTTGAAACGTTAATAAAGCCAATTTCCATTATTTTTGGTCTTGGTTGTTACCTCCTCCACTTCCTAACATGGGTGATTGACAAACAGAGAATGACACGTGCTGGAAGGTGGAGATATACTTGGCTGTCTTGTTCTAATGAGCTATTTTCTGATCAGGGTACTGGCGAAGGTAAGCTCATTAAAGGTAATGCTTTTTAAAAAAAAAGAAAAAGAAGAAAAAATTACAGAAATGGTTAGAGAGGGAAAATTTTAATCTAAGAATTGTTTTTGTGATAATGAAATGGTAAATGGTAGTCATATGTTTAGAATGCTTTTGAAGTCGAAATTGGTTTAAAATGCAACTCTTTTTTTTAAAGAAGTGAAAACTTTAAGGAAAATAGTGTTCTTTATTGTTGTAGTCCATAACCAGGCACATGATTATCATTTGAAATATTTGTTCAACAGATGAATGAATGCCTGTACCATAAAAATGTTTTTTTCTAAATCATTTATGTGTAATGTCTGTGCTCATCCTATACTCTTGGGGAGTTTTAGGGCACTTTGGGAATAGCTGTGTATTCAATAAGGTGAATCTTTGTAAATTTTTGAATGGATGAAAAGATTTCAATCTTATATTAATATATTTGACTTAGAAAACTAAATTACTTGGCAGCACAGCATAGTGCTTAAAAGAATGTGCTCTGGATGAAAAGTTTATGGATTCAAGGCTTGGCTCTTTTATTAACTAAATGACTTTGTACAAGTTACTTAACCTTTCTACATCTTTTTTTTTCTTCTTTCCATAAGATGGGAATAATTGTATTTTCACCATTATGGTCATATGAAAGAGTTCATACATAGTAAAAAGTTATTATTTGAACTGCTTGTTGAAGTGACTAAGGCAAACTTTCTACAGTATAAGGAGGGGAACGCTTAGGAAAGAAAGTTCATGAAAAAGTATATTGTGTCAGATATGAAATTAGGTCAGTCCTGGCCTTCTGAAAGATGAAGCCAAAATGGAATTATGCATGCAAGAATTTCATGAGGGGGAATATTTGTGTAAGTAAAATGGACAGGTAGCTTAAGGAAGCTAGGAGAGCCATTAGTGACCCCAGATATTGATGTGAAGAGTGGCAGTTAAGTGGAGAAGGAGCAGGTGTTGCTGGATGTGTCCTTGACTTCTGTGCAAGAAGACTCGGGAGGCTGCATATAAAAGCTGGCTGCCACAGGAGCCAGTGTCTTCCAGGTAGGTTCCTGCTTTAGTATCACTGACACATTCCATCGTGGGCTCTAGAAGAAAGACCCCAGCACAAGAGAACCAGAGTGCTCAATGCTCAGTGATAGGAAACCTTGATCAACTATTTTTCTCCATATGTGGAAATCTGCAAAACTAATTCTCATTGTTGCCACAGAAATTAATTCAAAACTCAATATCTGGACATTTTCTATGTATATAGAACTACTTTGCTAGAAGTTGTAGGAGATATGAAGTTGGTAAAGTTGTAATTCTGCTGCCCAGGCATAAGCAACTCAAATATGAGACTTTATTTGGTACCAAATGAGGCATAGAAAAAGCAGGCCCAAAAGAATCGGGAAGTAGGCTTTGAGCTGGACTTTGCTTTGAAGGATAGGTCATGCTTGATGGGGCTGGGGAGTGGCTTGGAGGCTGTGAAAGACAGTGACATGCAAAGGTTTGAAGGGGGAAGATATGAGACGTGCATGGGAAACTGCTAATACAGATTATCTGGATAAGTAAATAGGAGTGATGGTTACCTTAGACATGGGACGGGATTTGGTCATAAAAAACAGTCTGGGACTAAGTCATGGAGCACATTGAATATGAAGTTAAACTTTATTTTAAATGTTAAAGGTTTTCAAATAGAGTAACTTAACAACATTAGAACTTTAAGGAAGACAACTCTATGCAGCAAATAGAATCTATTGGGAAATTATGTCAGAAGGTATGAAGAATGGCTTAAAAAGACATAGAATAGTTTATATAAATGGTAACTACAGGCACTATGGAAGAGATTAAGGGTCATGGGGCATTTTGAAGGTAACATAAGTAAGGGATGGGGGAGAAACTAAGACCAACCCTGAAGTTTTCTGCTTAAAGGTCTGAGAGGATATACAAAAGTAGAAGTTCTGTAGAAAATGAATTCTTTTTTTTTCTTTTTTCTTTTTTTTATTGGTTGTTCAAAACATTATAAAGCTCTTGACACATCATATTTCATACATTAGATTCAAGTAGGTTATGAACTCCCAATTTTACCCCAAATACAGATTGCAGAATCACATCGGTTACACATCCACATTTTTACATAATGCCCTATTAGTAACTGTTGTATTCTGCTACCTTTCCTATCCTCTACCATCCCCCCTCCCTCCCCTCCCATCTTCTCTCTCTACCCCATCCACTGTAATTCATATCTCTCCTTGTTTATTTTCCCATTCCCCTCACAACCTCTTATATGTAATTTTGTATAACAATGAGGGTCTCCCTCCATTACCATGCAATTTCCCTTTTCTCTCCCTTTCCATCCCACCTCATGTATCTGTTTAATGTTAATCTTTTCTTCCTGCTCTTCCTCCCTGCTCTGTTCTTAGTTGCTCTCATTATATCAAAGAAGACATTTGGTATTTGTTTTTTAGGGATTGGCTAGCTTCACTAAGCATAATATGCTCTAGTGCCATCCATTTCCCTGCAAATTCTATGATTTTGTCATTTTTTAGTGCTGCGTAATACTCCATGGTGTATAAATGCCACATTTTTTTTATCCATTCATCTATTGAAGGGCATCTGGGTTGGTTCCACAGTCTAGCTATTGTGAATTGTGCTGCTATGAACATCGATGTAGCAGTATCCCTGTAGTACGCTCTTTTAAGGTCTTCAGGGAAAAGTCCAAGAAGGGCAATAGCTGGGTCAAATGGTGGTTCCATTCCCAGCTTTCCCAGGAATCTCCATACTGCTTTCCAGATTGGCCGCACCAGTTTGCAGTCCCACCAGCAATGTACAAGAGTACCCTTTTCCCCACATCCTCTCCAGCACTTGTTGTTGTTTGACTTCATAATGGCTGCCAATCTTACTAGAGTGAGATGGTATCTTAGGGTGGTTTTGATTTGCATTTCTCTGACTGCTAGAGATGGTGAGCATTTTTTCATGTACTTGTTGATTGATTGTATGTCCTCCTCTGACAAGTGTCTGTTCAGGTCTTTGGCCCATTTGTTGATTGGGTTATTTGTTTTCTTATTGTTTAATTTTTTGAGTTCTTTGTATACTCTGGATATTAGGGCTCTATCTGAAGTGTGAGGAGTAAAAATTTGTTCCCATGATGTAGGCTCCCTATTTACCTCTTTTATTGTTTCTCTTGCTGAGAGAAAACTTTTCAGTTTAAGTAAGTCCCATTTGTTGATTTTTGTTGTCAACTTTTGTGCTATGGGTGTCCTATTAAGGAATTTGGAGCCCGACCCTACAATATGTAGATCGGAGCCAACTTTTTCTTCTATCAGACACAGAGTCTCTGATTTGATATCTAGCTCCTTGATCCACTTTGAGTTAACTTTTGTGCATAGTGAGAGGAGGGGATTCAGTTTCATTTTGTTGCATATGGATTTCCAGTTTTCCCAGCACCATTTGTTGAAGATGCTATCCTCCCTCCATTGCATGCTTTTAGCTCCTTTATCAAATATAAGATAGTTGTAACTTTGTGGATTAGTCTCTGTGTCCTCTATTCTGTACCATTGGTCCACCCTCCTGTTTTGGTACCAGTACCATGCTGTTTTTGTTACTATTGCTCTGTAATATAGTTTTAAGTCTGGTATCGCTATACCGCCTGATTTGCACTTCCTGCTTAGAATTGCTTTTGCTATTCTGGGTCTTTTATTTTTCCATATGAATTTCATGATTGCTTTATCCATTTCTACAAGAAATGCCGTTGGGATTTTGATTGGCATTGCATTAAACCTATAGAGAACTTTTGGTAATATCGCCATTTTGATGATGTTAGTTCTGCCTATCCATGAACAGGGTATATTTTTCCATCTTCTAAGATCTTCTTCTACTTCTCTGGTATTTTCCCAACATTCAAGGACAATGACCAGAATTTTGGAACTAAGTATCTAAACTATAGATTTGGTCAAGTTTAAGGTGTGTGTGTGTGTGTGTGTGTGTAAAATATATATTATATATCCGAATAGATGTAGTAAATCTGGTCCCCTGGAAATAAATAAAAGTGAAAGGAGGAAAAGACTAAGGATAGAACTTTGTGGAATGGCAGTTTAATGGAGATGGGAGGAAGAGAGATATCAAAATGAGCTTAGCTTCAGAGCACAGGGTAAAGGACAATATATGCATAGTTATCTGTAAGTCAGTGATGATGGTAAACTCCTATGTGTCATTTCATGTTTTAAATGATATTGGTGACCAGTAATGGAAAATTTTATGGAATGCTGGTAGTGGAACAGTGTCTGCAAAGAACTGAAGAGAAACTGAAGAGGAAAAGATAAAGGAAAGTTTTTTTTTTTTTTTTTTAAGTAAATGAAAAGATAGTAGGCAAATGCTTAGTGTATTTAACTTGCTATCAGCTATGATATAATATCTGAAATGGTTTTACAAGAATAACCCATAAAATGTGGTATAATTCATGCATTTATATACATATATACATGCAATGATCTTGGTCTGTATTAGGATTTGTTCTGCAAAGCTGTCCATTGTTAAATTTTCACAAGAGCTGTGATGTATGAATTTCTACAGGCATTTTGGTCTATTGAAATTCTAATACTTAAAAATAAACATGATTATTGAGTACATACTATATGAAGTATGTTCTATTATGGTCCCCACTTTATGGGTAAGGAAGCTGGCTCAGAGAAGGTAATCGTCTAAAATCATACCACTACTAAATGGTAGAGTGAAGACTGTAAGATTAGTCAGACAACATAGGAGAGAGGCTTAAAGGGTCTCCAGCACTTTCTAACTCTGATTTTAGTACTCTGCTGACATTTATGTGCCCGAGTTTCCCATCTTTAAAATGTAGATAAATATCTACCTTGTGTGTTATTGCTGTAGGTGTCTGGCACATATTAACATTTCAAACACATGCTATCTGGTTTTTGTGTCCATACTCAAGTGCTGGGCTATATCATCTTCCACACAGTAGCCTAAAACACAATTGTGTACTGGAGTTGAAAATTGTAGAGGCAGATACTTAATTATATTTATTCTATTGTAAATTTAGGATATATTTTTAATTCCTCTCCCCAAGTAGTTATTGAGAGGACAGCACATGTGCGGAGTAGCAGCTTACATATAGACATAGTGACTCAGAAAATGAGTATTTCATACAAGAATTTCTTTTTGTTTTTTGTTTTGCTTTTTTTCCCCTGGGTTATCTGCTTTCTTTGTAGATATAAAACATAGAATATATTCCAAATAAATTCTTGGACAGCTGTCTATTTGTGATTAAAGGCTTAGGAAAACACAGATGAGTAGCCACTTAGAATGGCAAGAGAGACCATAAAGAATCTACAGTTGAGATGAAAAAAAAAAAAAAAGACATTTTTAAGTCTACTAACGAGTTCCTTCAAAATTGGGGAGTTCAGAGAAAAAAAATAAGTAGATTATATTATGTTACTAATTGGTTACATTTACATAATGAAAAATAAGCCAATTAAATTTTTTTATAATAAAGTACATTTGCAACCTATTTTCCTTATGAACAAGTGGTCTCTTATATGACTAAACATAAGGCCATACTCAAACCTGGGTTTGACATAGAAGGAAATACTCAAATTTAATTTCAAGACAATGTGAAATTCTAGTTTCATTTTTAAATAGCAAGATATTATATGATGTTGTTTCCTTAAATAGATTATTCCCAGCCATTACTTAACATTTGTACTTGTTGATTTTAATTGCAAAGATTTCTCAAAACTCTTCAAAGGTAGCTACTACGTGTTCCACTTCTACTTTTCTCTTTCCACCAAGCTTTAGGATATTTTTACTTTTAATACGTGTTTCAGTTACAGACATGTATCCTAATTTTAAAAATCCCTGCATTCCTAGATCTATAGAACTTACAGAACTTTTGATCTACTATACAATGGCATTTCAAGGTCTAAAGTGATCCCTCAGGAAAAAAGAAAACTGGGCTGATAGATCTGAGCTGATCACAGAGAATCTGAGGTGCCCACTGGGGATGAAGAAAGGAGGTGTCTCCACTTGGTCAACCTGTGAGGGATTCGTAGGGCTCAGGCTAGAAGTGCTGAGGTTGAGGTGCTAGAAGTGCTGAGGTTGAGGCAATGCTAAAATTAAAGGGCCATAAAAAGCTACCAATGGGATGCCTAGTTAGGTATCCCAGCAAATGAACTTCACGAGACTGATGGCCCGAAATAGCTTCTTATGGGATCAGTAATGAGATGATCTGCAAAGGGAAATGTGAGCCACTGGGGTAAGAAGGGGATAGAGTACAGGTGACTGGGGGGAGAGCTGGTGAGCAGTGGAATGGAGCTGGGGAAATTGGCAGGGTATCACTTCAGTTAAAGAGACTGCACAGAAGTAGAAAATTGAAGCAGTTGAGGAAATTTTAGAATACATAATACAATGGCGTGGGAGGCTGAGGCAGGTGAATCACAAGTTCAAAACCAGCCTCAGCAACTTTGTGAGAACTGTTACAAAATAAAAAATAAAAGGGCTAGGGATGTGGCTCTATGATTAAGCACCTTTGTATTCAATCCCTGGTAAAATAAATAAATAAATAAAAATACAATTGATCAAAACTCAAGGTCTGAAATTGTGAGTACAGGACCAAGCTCAGCCTTCACTATTATAAAAATGCACTCCAAGTATAGCACATGAGAAATCTAAGCTTTGGGTTACTTTTAGTATAAACGAAAGAAGAGACCATAGGTATATAGACCATAGGTATATCTATTTGTTGAAGTGAAATAACCTATTTTCTAAGATAAAACATTAAATTTTATTCATTAGTTTGTGGGGTGTGGAGGAAAGAGATTAGAGATATTCTATTATCAAGGTACTCTCCTATATTTTGCTTATATGCAGACTAGCCCTTAAATTAGACCTAGTAGATCAATGTTTTATATTCTAAAGATATGCTCAGACAAGATTCTGGCCAGCTCCTGGTCAGAGAACCTCCCTCTGGTCATGGGATCTCCTTAATGATGCATAATTAGGAGTCATGCCCTCATTACCTGGAAACTGATTTGCTTCTGGGTGAATTTCTTTAGCTCTATTCTTCCATTAGTGGGCTCAGTAAGATCTCACATAGCACCAAGAGGAAATGTGTCTAAATCCAACTCTGGTTGGATTAGTTGACATGGGCTCCCTCTGATCCTCTGCCAGCTGTCTATTCCCAGCTGGCAAATCTCCCTACCTCCTTTTTAAAGGTTGTTGTCAATGCTGAGCTTCCTGCCAGCAGGAGTTGGTCTCCCCTCAATTGAGGGCAGCATGCCCTCAATCAGCATTTAGATTCTTGTGTGAAGACATTCATGGATGAAACTCCCCACTGCTTCTCATCTGCCTTCTGTTTTTGGAGTTTCCCAGACATCTTATGAACTGTTAGACTTCTGTGTGTGGCCACTGTGGGGTGGTGGCAGGAGGGGGGGGGGAAGTATTGATGACACAAACTGGAGAGGCTACTGGGCATGGAGCCTGAATGTTTATAGACCTCATTCCCATAGATTTTCAAGTGTCAAGAAGGGGACTTAGTGCCTGGCATGTGGCCCAGAAGATTGCATTAGAAAAGGGCCTATGGATTGAATGTTTTCCTTTCTTGGAACCTGCATAGTGCCATGGTCAGGAGTGCAGAGTCTAAATCAGAAGGCCTGGATCAGCCACTAGCACTGGGGTAGATCAACTGACAGTCTCTCCACGATATTCAGCTAATTGAATATTCTTTATGCACTTCACATTTCTTATTCATAAAGTGGGAATAACAGCCTTATCCTTTTTCATAGTTCATTTTTAAATTTTACAAGAACACTATGTGTAAGGTACTTGTAACAGAGACTGGCACTTGGCAAATATTGTGTAATTCTTTTAAAGTAAACTAGGGTCATGTCCCGCAGGTTCAATGGATTGAAAACAAACATCAATTTACAACTGATGAAAGGGAGAGGTAGTATCTATAGTTGCCACTTATTGGATGTTTACCATTATCTAAAGAGTACGCCAATCATGTTTTGGTAATAATTAGCACACACATACCACTCTCATCTGCCAGGTACATTGCAAACTACTTCTTTTAGCAACCTGGAAGGGTTATGCATGTAATTTTGTCATCTCCATTGCTTCTTGAAGCATGATGACCTCCCACCTAAAGTCCCACAGCCAGGAGTGGAACAAAATTTTGAATCCAGGCAAAATGGTCCCAGAGTCTGTGCTCTTTACCACTGTAAATTGTCTCTCAAAGAAACCCTTCTTAATGTATCATGATCTTATGAGAGGGTCATTATTACTACTCTCATTGTACAGATGATGAAAGGAAGTTTTAGAGAAGTTTAGCAAGTTGCCCACAGCTGTCCTGCAAGAAAGTGAGGGAGACTTGAAATCAAACATATTTGTTAAAAATATCAAATTTTCTTGATTCGCCTTCATTTTATATGAGTATAGCAAAGGTTAAAGGGGGAGGGCAACAACAAAATATGTGTTATCAGGCCACTTTGAAATATTCAAGATGTGGAACATGTGAATGTGCTTAAGTACCTTCCAGAGCAGTGTTTATAAAAACTCATCAAGAAATGATGTCTGCTTTTAGCTACTCTTGCTATAGGTCTAATTCTGTCTTCTAGGGAAGTATTTACTCAAAGAACATTTTAAAAAGCAGAAGAGATATGTTCAATGTTATAATGCTCAGTGAAAAAAATCTGAGTGCAAAATTGTATAACAACTTCTAGGTAAAAATATTCAGCCATATGGACAAATCCCTGGAAGGGAATACAAAGTTATGAACATATTTGCTTTTCTGCTAAGGTAGTGAAATTGTGAATTACAAAATGATTTTCTTCCAATATTGCTATTAGATAATTAAAGAAGACAATTTTAAAAACCAGTCTATTTTGTCAATATTGGTCCCTGCCCCTACACCTTTGGTTAATATTCCTAGCTCATGATCATGTGCCTGATATACTAGAGTAACTTCTAATGTCATGCATACTTAGCCACAGTGCCCTTGGCTTCCAGATCTATATACCCTCATGTGATCCTGTGCTTCTTTGACTATTTTTTAAAAATTGTTGTCCATTTGATTTGTAGTGGCTTCTGTTCAACCCTTTGCTTATCCACATACTGTCTGCCATAAACCCTGCCACAAAGCCACATTTGACCAATACCAGCTAGATGTGATCTCCTCTCCCATGGACTCACTCTCTATAGCTGCCACATGTGACCTATTATGAGTTCATCTTTTTTGTCCTTCCAGATTGTAAGCATCTTGAGATCATGGTCTCACTGGACTCTTTCCACCTTTCATATTGTCTTACAAATTGCAGGGTATTTTGCAATACAATTTAATAGATGAAAGTAATACATTATAAAAAGGAAGAAATATGTTCACCATATGTTAAAGGCTAAGGATTATTTCCAGTACTACATTGCTTTCACCTTCAGAAATAAAAGAATATTTAAAAATATAGGACTATAAGGATTTTAAAAAAATACAAAAATTTCAATGGCTTGGGTGGCTGAGGCAAGAGGATCACAAATTCAAAGTAAGCCTCAAGGCACTAAGCAACTCAATGAGACCCTGTCACTTTAAAAATAAATAAAAATACAAAATGGGGTTGGGATGTGGCTAAGTACCCCTGAGTTCAATCCCTAGTACCCACCCCCAAACAATTCTTTGTAAATTGAATTCATTATAAATTTTTTTAGTAATTTTCATTATACTTAGAATTCTAAGACTAGTACATAAAACTTTTGTTCCAGTAGTATATGGATCTGTATGTACAAAGGGTCAGTTTTATCATCTGAGGTAGATGACTTTGTGATAAGCTCAAGTCTGATGTCACATTTTTGGTGCTTTGACACTTATGTTTGCTTTAGTCTTTTGTGAAATCGCCTTTGGTTTTATATTTTAAGTGAACTTAATCAGTGTAATCTTGCCTTGTGATCTTTTAAAAGTATAGAAACTCAGGTTTAGATACAAGGTTTTCAAAGAAGATGAAATTGATTAGGTGACACTTATGTTCTCTAAGTGATGGTATAAGATTATTAAGGAAGCCAAGAATTAAAAAACTAGAAATTTGAAAATTCATTTTGTTTTCTGTTTTCTTTTCAACACTTTGTGCAAACGTGTGCCAGATTTGACAGTTTTAAGTGTTCACACATATTTTTCCTAAGTGTTTAAACTCCTAGAGCTTTGTCTACTTGCTCATAGCTCAGCGTATAGATGACTTAGACCATCTGCTAGTACAGCCTTAGCTTCCTCTTTCAGTGAAATACCTGAAGTGCCTATTTGATTTTTCAAATCACTTATCCATTGTAAAGAGTCTGTCTCAAAGATGGAAAGCAGAGATGACTCTCTCCATTCTCCAGTGAGAGAACCTCTATGTTGGTGCCAATCGACCAGCACTTCACTTCTGTGAGATGTAATGAAAGCCATTCTTTGTGTTTCACTTTAATGGGAAAATAAATGGTCCAAAGATTGAAAAATAAATGACATTGAAAGAAAAAGGCAAGGCAATTTAAAAGAAGGAAGGAAGAAGGAAAGAATGAAGAAAGAGCTGTTATTGGAAATGTCTTATTGAACAGCTTTATAACATCGAAATTTTAGCATGACCTACCAGATTACTCATAGCAAAATAATATCTGTATTATACATAAGTTACCTTATTAAATTTCCTTTTTTTCTTTTATAAAAATGCTGCATCTATGAAAGAATGAACTCTACATGATTAGAACATAGATATCTATGACTGTTTAGCATAACATATTCAATATTCTTTGCAAGATTGATTAAATAGGTTCATAGTTAACATTGGTTGACTTGTGATTAGCTTTTATAGTTTTGCACACTTAAGTTTTCTCTAAAATCCAAGCCTTTGAGAATCTAGAGAAAAGAAAAATGTATTAGTGGATATTTGATACAGGCTGAACTGAAAAAGGAAAGGTAATCGGTAAAGGAATTTCAAAGGAACAGTAGAAAAGGATGTTAATTTCCATGTAAATGTATTCAGAGGTCTAGGCTTTTCAGTTTTCCAAGGTGTAAGAATTAATTATCAGTTTGCAAGAACAAAATTTATTCATGGTAAGAGCTATAGCAATCAGAATTCTCTAGGTGTAAAATTCATGAAATTAATATTGAGCTGATTAGAGTTGAATAAATCATCTTCTTTCTTTTGGTGTATTGCAAACTCTGAACTGTTTGATGTTGCCCTTTGGCATGCTTGTGAGCAATACTTAAAGATTACTTGTATATGTTCGGGCTTACAAAGGAAGAAGTTAAATATGTTCTTGTTCCTAGCAAAAGTACATCGGTAGGGATGCTGTCTTTCTTTTGGCCCAATATTATGTTTCGCATCTTTAAAGGACTATTTGGTTGATAATTAACAATATGAGTGTTGCTGTCATAGAGGATCATTTTTGTATTCATATAAGTTGTAGTATTTATCTAGTTAACCCCCAAATTTAAGAATCAGATACTCTACTATTTTATCTGTATTTCTAATAAAGATGCTTAGTTTAAAAATATGCTGTAATGTGCATGAGAAAAATGTGAAAAACTTTAGCACACTTTAATAATGTGCAGTAAATTTAATCATATTTGGTTGTATGCCTAAACAAGGAATCTTAGCAGAAACTAAGAAAATACCTTAAAGAAATAAAAGCCGCAGCCATCACCTAAAATAACTAGAGGGCTGACCGAAAACCAACCAAAGCGAAAGAATAATGGGATTAAACAACTTTGTAAATGGAGCCATATCAGGTAATCTTTAGTGAGGTTTTCTTTGGGCATTTTTAAAGTCTCAAGCTCTGCTTTATCTTAAAGATCATTGAATACATATGTCTATTATCCATTAGGGCAGATTAACACTACAAGGAGTTTGTAAGAAGATATAAACCCATTTTAGTGATTCATTTATCTGCATTAATTAAAAATGACATTGTTTCAGTGGAACATATTCAAGGAACTGGTTTGTTTTTTTTTTTGTTTTTTTTTTGAGATGCCATCAACTTTCCACATTTCCTGATGAATCATTCCACTTGGCTGAGCTTCGATTTAGTCAAAGGAAGAGAAGGATGAACAAACGAATGCACATTCCTAGAGAACAAAGTGAAAATTTCCCTCCTCCTATTCTTTTGGCATTGTGATATAGGATATAAGCATTACATAATCCCCAAATAACATTTCCCTCCCTGCAGGAGAAGTGTGAAGCAGGCAGAACGTCTCACTCTTTTCAGATAAGAATAAAATTGTTTAAGGAAAGCCTTAAGGGACCAGTGACTCTTTATTCCAAATTAAAGTTTCAGTGAGATTGCTCAGACACATTATGTGAGAGTGTACAGGAAATCCAAGAAGAGGCATGGGGAGAAAAAGTGGAACGAGGTAAGATATTTGGAAATAAACACACTAGTCATCGTTGTGGGATGATTACTACACCAAACTGAGCAGACTTCAGCTAACTGCATAAGCCTGGGTCTTTCCACTGGCTGGGCCTTCCCCAGTTACACATCCTTAGAGAGGTAGGGACATGGAGACCATGGGCACATTCTGTTTCAACGACCCTTAAAGCAAGCAGCTTCTAGAGTACTTCAGCATACTTGTCTCTCTTCTATCTACTGTTTGCTCAGCTTTCTTACCTGCGCTTAAATTCCAAGAGTGCTCTCAAACTACTCATAGAAATGACATGAACTTTTAACATTGTAACTTAGTGCAGAGGAGGATTCTCCCACCAACTGAGGGAGTGAAGCACTTGTAACCAACAAATCTTGAGAACTTGTGAAGCACTTGTAACCAACACATCTTTGTCTCTAGGTAGGATTTCTGGGGAATGACGTAAGTATTTGCACTTTCATATAAAGTGAGATCTGATGATTAAAAAATTTAGATTACAGTTTAATAAAATTATTGATATAGGAAAGTGTCAGACTCCAGAAATATCTTAAGACATTCAGCTGGGAAAAACGAAGAACATGATATACTGTCAAGGTTCCCAGTGGGAAAAACCACAGGTAATCATTACTATGTGTCCGCAAAATACGAAAGCAAAAATTCATCTCTAGGGTTATTTGTTTAACAAAAGAAAGTTTATACAGCTTGTGGGAAATTGTCTCTTGGAACTTGAAATGGATTGTTGTTCTCTTTTATGTTTGTTCTGCCTAGTTTTTCCTCCTGAAGAGTAAAATTCCTGATATCCCAACTGTAAGCTACTTTTTGACATATAGGCTCACTGCTGAAACTGGCATTGTGTCATTTCCCTTGACTTAAATCAAGAAATGTATTTAGGTGCTAGAACTTGCCAAGTACCCAAGTGTTTTGCCAGAGCCAAATACTATTTTTAAAGGGGGGAAAAAAAGGAAAGAATGAAAAAAGAAAAGGGGTAATCTAAAGATAGAGATCATTCTGTTCACTCTTGCCTACAGTTTAGGGAGGGTTAATTTTTTTTTTTTTTTTTTTTTTTTTTTAATAAAAAAGAGCAAAGGGAGAACAATAATTGAATCTTTTAGGGATTATAAAGCTGAGCTCCAGAATGAGTCATATACCCTTAAGGACAATTTTAGAACTTAGATTCTTAAAAATATGATAACTCTGTATTTTCCATGTTTGACCTCAAAAGCTTTCTTGTCGGGAGCACCTAGCAGTGATATGCAGGTACTTATGAAAGCCTGGATGAAGAACAGTCCTCTTTCATCTGGACACATCACTCCCTCTATTCCCCAAAGAGTGTACAACACAAGATATAGCAAGGGATGAAAAGATGCAGATGCAGCCAGACAGTCTGATCCACCCTGGTGATCCACAGGGCGACAGTGTCCCAGCCAAGGAGTGATGTAGACAATGCCCCAGATAAAACAGGCAGGAATTTCTTTTCTTTTGTTTCTGTTCTTATATGGCCTCATGCTCATTTGTACTTGGATAAGCTTATTATCTTCCTGATAATTAGAATGAGAATAGTAAGAAGGACTTCCTTAGGAGATCTAGGTCTCATGTTAGCTCCAAATATTTCCAAACTGTGTAGCCTTGGCCGAAGCTCATCAGTGTCTTTCTCACTAAAGAGGGGGAAACTGACTCCATTATGCTTACCTTATAGCATTGTTGTAAAGCCAACATAAGTATAGGAAAATCTGTACAAATATGAAAGTACATCAATTTTATGTAAAATGAATTATTCTTTTTAATTCAGGAAAGCCCTCCTTAGCCAGAGTTTCAGCCTGTCCTCCCTCAAATGACCATTCTTGCTAATTGTGTACCATTTATAAATTCACAGATTTTGTTTTCCATAAGAGTTTTCCTTTTGGATATTGGGATGTCATTAAGTACGTTTGAATGTTACAATTGGATAGTTGTCCCTTGAATAATCTAACTTAGGCAAAAAGCACAAGAAGGTAAAATAGTTGAGCAAATTATGGGTGATTAAAAATTCATTCTAAGTCAAAGGAAAAATGCATCATATAGAAAATGAAAGGGGAGGGGGACAGTCTTAGAAATAGTATACAATACAAGCAAACCTAAACTGCCTTAACTTTTAGGACTACCTACAGGAGATTTTCCTCAACTTTCATCATTATCATCTTTGCCAATAAGAATTCATCACATTTTTATCAAAGAATTTAGACTTTAATTTCTGGATTCTGAGTTTCAATGTCTCTTATTTTGAATTCTCAATTGCAGTGAAGTTTCTCCTAATAAGATAGCAAATAATTGTTCTGGTATTATAACATTCTAATTAATATTGTAATAATTAACATCATACATGGACATAGTAAAAATAAGACTATAAGAAATGCTTTTAAATTGGACCTTCTTTTCCTGATCATATCTAGCTTTTTTCTAGGCTCTGATTATTATGAAAAACGGTTGAAGAAAACCTATGTTTTTCAGTTTAATTCTGCATACGAGTGTACTTGCAGTTTGAATAGTAAAGTCTTGATAATTTGGATTATGTTTGGGATAATAAAAATTCAAAAGTGTAGACTACTTAATTAAATGAAGTTTTATTGCAATATTAACTTCAGTTAATTTTGGGTTGAAACCATATGTTTAAATGGTAGAGAATAAATTTTTGGTGTGTATACTATTAACCCAAGTTGAACGCTTTTGAGTTTGTGTATCTGTGAACATTAGTGTTTATTTTATCCAGCCACCAAGTAGAATATAGGACAGTAGAAACAATTTATTTTGAGTGACCCAGTAACACTGCATTTTTATGAAACTGTCTGGTATTCTCTATAAAGGATCAGAAAAGGATTCCAGTATTGCCCAACACTCTACTCTCTAGATACCTTAATCACGTTCTGTGTCAAGATATTGAGACATAAATAAGATAACTGTCTGGCTTCACTAAAGAGTGTGAGGCAATTTTCTCACAGGCCAAGAAAAATAGAAAGTACTTTCCAAAGCAATAAAAAAGGCTATTAATTAAAATACAGTGAAAATTCAAGGGAAAAATTAAAGTCATAGTTAGTAGTTGGGGAATGAGGTGAGGCTTCTCCCAAGAATTTGAAAGTAAGATTGTGGGCTCCAGTTTCACTTCACAATTAAAGATCAGAGAAGAAATCTCCTATATTAAACACTTCAGCAAAAACAAAAGGGTTCTTGAAGAATACTCAGAAAACTGTCTTTTAATGAATTCCCTTAGTTTTAACTATTTTAGTTCTAATTTCATGCTTCTCAAAATATTTTCTGATTATGAATTGGCTTCTTGTTTAAGTCCATCTGAAAGGAGCAGTTGGGCTCCTTATGCAGATTTAGTTATTCCTGTCTCCAAGACCTTTTTATTCTTCCTTAATGCGAATCAATGCAATGACATCCTGACTTTTATATATCAGTTTCATGAGACTGCTTAGCAGAAGCCCCACTGACAGATGGATCTGCTTTCAGTGTGCTCAGAATATCTGTGGGCTATGGGCAGCCTCTGGATGGTGGTCACTTCACCAAGTATACAGAGTATGCCACAAAGCCTGGCATGGCCTACACTGCTGCCTGCCCTCCTAATGATCAATCAGCCAGAGGCCTTTGTAAAACAGACATTTGCTGGAACCTTATAAAGACTCCAAGTTATCCTGAATAGAGGACAAGGTTTTCCTGTCCTAAAAAAATAAGAATGATACATGGAACATTTTCCCCACCTTTATACCCCTGCCCTGGATATGCTCTTTCTAATTTCATGGTACAGAACTTTTTCTCTCCATTGCAATTTCCCCTTGGCCAAATTCTTCTAAAAACATTTTGTTAATTCTTGGAGGAATTGGACATGTACTGAAATCTGTTTTTTATTTCAGCATGTGATAGAATACAGAATTTATGTTCATGCTAAAAAAATAACACATTTTGCGACTGAATAAACCATGTTCAAATTTTGGAAAGCAAAGTACCATAAAAAGAAAATACAAATTCTCTGTGGTACCACTAGATGTAGGTGCTCTGCTTTTTTAAAAACCTGCTTGTTTATCATGACTAGTGTTATATTTAGTGACTCTATCAAAATGCTTTGTTATTCAGTGGGAGACATTGAAGTTAGGGAGAAAAATGGTGCTTTAAAAGTAGTCATTAAGAGTAATAGTTGCTCAGTTATTAAACCACCAGAATAAATAGCCAGGGAACCATCCACAGTCTGCCTCAGGACAGATTTACAAGGCCCAGGTAATGGATAGAGAATGAAAATTTCAATTTTAGTTGCTGCATCTAATTTCTTATAAAAGCTGTAGGTATTAACATCTAGTAATCTAATGGAGAAAAATTCTCCCTATTAAGGTAGAGATCTGCTTTGTGCAAATTTTCTTTCTGAATCAGATCCTCCTAATAAATAAGCAGGTCACAACTTAAGGGTCCCACTCCTGAAGTGGTCTAATGACCCCTGCCATCTATATTTCTCTTAGGTTAAACTTTCTTTTCTTTTCTAACTTAAAAAAATCTCTTGTTGTATATATGTGATTGAAGATCTTTGGAGGCTTTCAGAATGCATTAGTGGCCCCTCTCTGGATTTGACCTCAACAGTTATAAAACTGAACAGTTTGCTAGTCAAGAAACATACCTTCAGAAGTGGGCATGCTTTCTGAACTACAAGACAAGACTAAATTTTAACAAAGAAGACAAGATAGGGTGTGAAATAAAACTGTCTTGGACACTCAGAAGAGGAGGCAGCTATAATTGTGCATTAGTGTTCCAGGTGTTTAAACATTTATCAATCAAAGGACTTTCATACTAGGCAAAAGGTACATGGAAAAGGGTGGGGGATTTGTTTGATAGCTTTCTCTAGGTGTGAGCTTTAAGGAACCCTTTACTCTTAAATGGCCGTATGTGGTATAGGATGATAGTTTGTTATAGAAATATCAAAGAATACTTTGTTAAAAATAGTGGGGCCTTTGAGGCCTTGATGTGGCCCCTCGTTTGAATTTTCTTTTTAGTAATTGAGATGTATGCTACTGTAGGAAATGGATGGAGAATAGTTATGGCTAAAATATCTATTTCAGTTTATTTCCACTTAATAGATATGTTAGCCCAGACTTTTTTTTTCTTAAATTAATACCTATAAAACTGGTAAACTTACTTAAATGTTCTGAGCTTTGGATTTTTCATTTGTGAAATGAAGAATATCCCCTACCATTATTAGGGTTAAGGAGAAGATCTACATAGGCACTAGTTAGCAGAGTCGGCAGGTTAGTCCCTTTCCTTTTCTATCCCCAAATACTTTCTAAACCAGAGATGAGAATTGGTGTCTGTTTTAAAGCAGCTTTAGGACTCCTTGGAGTTATTATTACCTCTTAGGCTGAGTCAATATCAGGTAAAACACCATAAACATCTGGTGATGGTCGCCTTATAAAGAGATTTTGTATTTTAGTAGGGAAATAATTTCAAACTTGAGTAATGTTTGTTACCTCTAATTTGTAAATTTAAAAACTTGGAATAATTTTAAATAAGTATTTCCTAAAATTTTCTATATTTAAACTCTGAGGATGATTGTGGAGAAAAGTTCAAGTTCAAAAAGACTTTCACATTTTTCACAGACCCTCTATGAAGGAACAAAGTCTTTTCCATTCTCTGACAAATCAGATCTGAATTCCTCCCACCAGTCAAGCCTTTCCAAAACTGCACCTTCCTTTAGTAAGCATTTTTCTGTCCTTTCCAAATTCCAATCATCTGTGTCAGGTTGGTCTTCCCATTGGTTTTGTCTATGAAGCATTTCTATTTATTATTATTATTATTTACTAAATTCTACAATGTCACCTACTCTTCCTCTATTTAGAATGCTCTCAGTTTTCAAAGCTCCCATGTGAGGAGATGATTAATTTTATTTAGGCATACAGTTTAAAAATCATCCTCCTCAGTTCCCTGTTTCCTCTTCTCTCTTCTCCTAGTCTCCTTTTCTTTCCCGATGTATGCAGTTCCTTAAAAATAGCTTGATTTATTTTTTCTTGTACATGAAGGCCCAAATCTTTTTGAAGAAATGGGCATCTTTCCCCCATTTTTGTCCCCAAAGGATAAAGATCTGAGATCACAGAAGAAGACATAGAGGCAGGAGAGCCAGAATAGCACAGTAACTAAAATGATGGGTCTTGGCATCAGATAATCCTGGTCTGGAATCTTTGTCTTAGTTGTCTGATTTGTAAAATGGGTTCTTATAGAATAGAGCTGGTGGGTACACAATGAGACAATGTAAGATCTAATTCAGTATTTGCCACACAGCAGCAGCTCTATAAATGTGAACTGTGGTTCTTACTACTGTAGAAGAGCCTAAAGCAAGGGAGGCACTTCAACTTCATAAAACAGGTGAGTTATCAACAGTATAGAAATATACTGACAGTGGTACTAGTTTCCTATTTCCACTTCAACAAATTATCCCAAATTTAGTGGCTTAAAAGAGTAAGTTTATTCTTACAATTCTGGAGAACAGAAGTGAATTCAGGGTTAAAATGAAAGTGTCAGCAGAGCTACGTTGATTTCTGAAGGCTCTATTTCAACTGCTAGAGGCGTTTGGCGTTTCTCAGTTTATGATCACATCACTCCCATCTTGGTTACCGTTTTTGTATTGTGTTCTCTTCCCTCTGACCTTCTTTTCCCTCTCAAAGAGGAACACTTAACATTGCATTGAGCCCACCTGGATAAACAGGCAAATCTCTTATCCATTTCTTAGTCATATTTACAAGTCCCCTTTGCCATATGATATTCACAGATGGCAGGGATTAAGAAGTGAACATCTTTTACATGGTGGGATAGGAGAAATTCATTGTTTTGCCTTCCACAGACAAAGTGAGCTCTTTGGTTCAGAGGAATTCAACATGTTTGGAAAGCAGTAGAAGGCTGGGGGGTGAGTTGCTCTTTAGAAGAGCCACTGATGTTTACAGAAGGGATTGGTTATTCAGCTTTGAGTGACAGCAAAGTGAAATCCTATTCCAATAGGCTTGTTGTATATTAAGTGAAAGCTAAGACATTATGTTCTTTTCTAGAAAAATATATTTTTATATGAAATGTTTTATCCATTAGGGTTGCTATCACTCTTAGGAGTTTCATTGTTGCGTTCCTACAACTTAAGAAGCCACCATGGTTCTCTAAATGGCACCTGCATTAGATTCAGATTGTATGTTCTGGGGGATGAGAACCATCTTTTGGAACAACTGGTTAAGTTCTGGTAATTTATCTAAATAATCTCCTTTAATCTTCTCTATTGTTGTTGGAGGTAGGCATTATTATTCTAATTTTTCTGTAGAGGAAACTAGAATTTAGAGGCCTTAAGTTACTTTCTTAAAGTATCACAGCAAGTAAATAACATGAAGCCATGTGGTATCGAATGACAAACTCAACTTTGGCTCCTTGGATGAACAGTCAATATAGTACATCTGGCATTCACCTGATACAGACTCAGTAATCAACAACAGGACTAGGATCTAGGTCGTTTTTTCCCATCCCCTCTATTAAAACTCTTCTCTAAATCACTGTGCAAGTGTGCTATAAATTCAGAATTTTATATTTAAAAGTTTTATATAATAGTAATACTTCATTCTATTTGAAATCATAAAAATTAGCCATGTAGCTTGTGGGCAGGGTCCCTTTTGTATTCTTTTCAGTTTAACATGGTATTTACTATGCTGGACATAAATATATTGAAAACTGAAGAGAATAGAAAGATTTTAATTCCAGGCTTTATGTAATTTAATTTTCAAAATTGAAACAAAACCCACACATGTGGCTATCAAATCAAATATCTGCTTTATAATGAACACCTTTCTAAAATCTTGCATCTATATATAGGTGGAAGGAAATAGATCATTTTCTATGACGGGTTCTCTATTTTTAATCCACCACAAGTTCATTGTCTTTTCTTATCTACTGTTCAATGAACTTCAGTTGCGGGGGGGAATAAATAAATCAGGAAGGTAATTGAAATACATTTATGGACTCCTTTATCTTAGGTCACTTGTCCAGGAATCAAGCAAATGAATACTTTTAAGGACTTGATAAGCATTGGTACAATCCAGTATCACAAATGCTCTCTGATTGCAGTAATTAACTTTGTGGTCATGAAAGAGAACCCTTGATCTTCCTTCATTACCCAACACAAATTCTGAAAGAATTATATGAAAGTAGCCTGTGAACAAACAGTATGTGTGAGGACGTGAAGGTACAAGTTATTTCCCTTTCAATCTATAGAAAGCCAGTCATTGTGTACCTTATCAAACTACAAACCCTGTCCTGGATTAGTAATTTTCCTCAGGAAAACAGAAGAACCATAAAAAATGACCTTTCATAGCCAAATAAATCACTTCTTAAGTGAAACCAGATGCTTTAAAAATATATACCTTGGATCAGCATTTAATAATTTTTATGATTTCTGTATTTCATGTGCTTTTCTTTTTCTGTTTTAGACAGATGTCAAAAAAGGGCTCAATTTTGTTTCTTGTGATTTTTAAGGATGATGTGTACTTTATTCCTGAGTTGCTTGGTTAGTTGTCATTAGAGATGATTTCCATTCTCATTCTTTTCAACTGAATGCATCAAAACTGACACCTCTACACGCCATATTGGCTTAACAACCTTGATAATCATTCATTTGTCTTTTACAACTATGAATGAAAAACTCTGGAATGCATAGTGTGGAAGTGATCTATGAACTTAATATAGAATTACCTACATGAAACAGTGGAGTTGTAGTGAAATGGCTATTATTCATTTCTAGTGCAATGACTTGAAAGTAGGCAATGCAGTTATTAAATGACATTTTCTTCAAGTTCAAAGCTAACTGTAGTGAAAGGAGGTGGAGGATAAAGCTTTTACGTTTTGTTACTTCCAGGTCCAGAACAGTATTCTGTAAAGAGTAGGTGCTCAATAAATACTTGTTATAATGAATTGCATTTCTGTGACATTTGGCCAATCTCTCTCCCAGGTGTCTTTCATTCTGAGATTATGGAGTCATACCCTAAGAAGTTCCAGGGATAATTCTTGGTTGTAGGTGTGATGGATTTTGGGGAATTACAAATACAGTTGAATTTTAGACTCAAGGAAATTCTTCCCTAACATTATACAATGATTTTTGTTAGTGAACTGTTTTGTAGTTCATTGTGATGAGGCCTTGTTTTCCTAGAATTTAGGGTCCTGACTTTTTGTAAGTTGACTATTTTTCCTGGTGATGATGACTTTGGCTGGGATCTTGCCCCCCCCCTTTTTTCTTTCAATCACCCAGTTACATTGAGTTCTTTTGACTCCTAGCCCAGACGTCTGTATTTCTTCAGTTTTCAGATAGACTGTCTGAGGTTAAAGCTTGCCTACTTGTGCAATTATTTCTTACTGTGTTTGAAGTGGGGGTAGGTGGGGAGCAGCAAAGATCAGTATGAAATGCATGAGCTTCAAACTGATCCATGCCTTAAGGCAGGCTCTGCCATTTACTAGTTATGTACAATTTTCCCCTCCTGAAGCCTTGGTGGTCTTATTTGAAAACGGGTATTATATCATTCACCTTGAAGGATTTTGATGAGAGTTAAATGAGATAACCTGGGAAAAGTACTTGGTACAGAGCCTCACACAGAGCATACTTTCCTGAGAGTGGTGTGCCATCAAATTACCCTTAATCTGTGCCCCTCCCCTGCTAATGTCCACCACCTATCACCAGACAGTTCTTTCTAACAATAAAAGTGCACCTGCCTGGATATGATTATATTACCAGCCTGAGAACTATGTCTATTTTCTACCATTTCATGGTGGATCTGTCCAGTCTCCAGGTGCTGAATCAAGGAGCCACTCCAAAAGGTCTTTGCACGTTCTGAGCCCCATGTCTGACACCTACTTTACTATTGCTTTTGTAAACTCATTTTTCACTTTTTTCTCTCATGAAATAAAAGTATTTTGAAAAATGACATTTTAATTTTGAGACAATGTTAGTGTTTATGTGTACCTTAATCATTAATTTAAAAAATAGCTGTGCTTGTTATAAACCATGCATTGTTAAAGCACCAGATATTCCTTGAAAATAAAATAGGCAAAATTTCCTTAATATTAAAGGAGATCAATAATAAACACTATGTCCTAACATGGTAAATTCTATGAAGTAAAATAAAAAGTGGGATGGTGAGATGTAGCAGGGATGTGTTCATGTGTGCATCCAAGTAGAGGCAAGGATGATGTGTGAGTACAACCCATAGCAGTTGTGTAAAATCCATAAGCAGAGTACAACATAAGAGTGACAGCTCTGAAGGATGCTGTTGGAAGAACAGCAAGAGTTACTGGTATTATCATAATGATTGAGGAGAAGGAGACACAAAGAGAAAGTTAAGGATGAGATTGGGCAGACTCTGTAGTCCATGATAGGAAATTTGTATTCTAAGAAAAAGCTTGAAAACAGGAGAACAGAGCCTTATTTATGCTTGTTGAGGAAAATTCATTTAATATGTCCTTCCAAGGATTATTTTCTAGGGAATGTGCCATAGTTTTACACTCAGTTTGTTTTATTTTGTGTGATGAGACTTGAACCCAAGGCTTTGTACATGCAAAGTATGTGCTATACCACTGAGCTACATTCCAGCTCCATCCCAGCCCTTTGCTTTATTTTAAGTAAGGCCCAGTGTGTGAAATTGCATGTTAACTTACACATTTTTGTTCTTTAGAAATGCAAAAATTTCTAAGCTGGGTGTGGTGGTGCACAACTGTAATCCCAGTGGCTCCTGAGGCTCCAGCAGGAGGATTGTGAGTTCAAAGACAGCCTCAGCAACTTTGAGAGCCCCTAAGAAACTCGGTGAGGCCCTGTCTCTAATAAAATATAAAAAAAGGTCTAGGGATATGGCTTAGTGGTTACACATGCCTGGATTCAACCCCTGGTACCCCCCAAATAAATAAAGAAATGCAAAAACTTCTGATTGGCAAAAAGTATAGAAAAGAGAACCCCAAAGATTACAGTTTTCATGCCTGTAAGGTATTGACCAGTTTTGTCTCTTAGGGAAGACATACTAAAAGATTTTGCTAAGTGCCCCATTTATCTAACTGTCCTTTGAACTAGCTTTACAATCTTTACGCTTCTATTGATGGGTTGAACATCTTTAATGTACTCTGTATTCATTGAGTGTCATGGTTTTAGCTTTGGAGGAATTTACTTTCTAACATGCTAAGAAAGCTCATTTTGGCTACTGAGTGAAGAATGGATTGTATGATCATTTGTTGGAGAAGATGTTAGGAGCGGAAGCTGGAAGACAGATGGGAAGAAGGATGCAGTGGTTAAGGTAATGGGAATGTCAAGATGACCTGGCCAGTTGTAGTGGTGGATGGGGAGACCTGATTGGATTTTACATTTGATTCGGAAGTAAGAGTAAGAATTGCTGATAAATGACTGGAGTGCGAGATACAGAAAGAAAGTAGGATTTTTGCTTGGGCATTGGCAAATCATGTTGGAGAAACAGCAGGATTAAAGAGGTTTTTTTTTTTTTTTTTGATAGGTTAACTTTAGACATAATCTATGCCTGTTTGGCAAATTTCCTTACAGTAAAGATATCCATGTTTTTAAAATAATCAGGAAAATCTTAGGTTTTAGTGAACATTTATAATTATGTATATGCTCTTTATTTGTATCCTATAGATGTACATACATGAGCACACTAGTGATCTGAGATTTCATTGTACATACACACAATATTGGCATAATTTTCCTTGAACTAATAAAAATAATCCCATTCTCCCAAATGCATAAAGTTCAGGTCTAAGAATTAAGTTAAATTATTTCACCAACTCCAAAGACTTTTTTTTTTTTTAACTATAAAAGTCTTTACAGGGCTGGGGTTATGGCTTAGCCGTAGAGCGCTCACCTGACATGGGCAAGGCCCTGGGTTCTGTCCTCAGCACCACATAATAATAGTTATTAAAAAAAAGTCTTTACAATGATACAAATTCTTACTTAACTGATGAATAATTGCTTTAAAAAGAAAACACCAAATTCATTAGTCTCACTGAAACATTTCTTTTTTAGATAGAAATTACTGTCCTATTGTATGTCACCATATATATGTATTTAATGAGACAATTTTTTAAAAACAGCACTCAAGATATGTAAATTATTATTATGTAAAACTATTAGGAAAATTTTTGGTGACAATAGTTCTTGAGCCTCTAACTGAAAATACCTTGACTACTGGATTTAAACAGCAACCCGCTATCCAAAGTTTACACTCCTCCCTAGCAGTACTGATTCCTTTGTTTCTTGTTAATTTTATTTTCATTTTCTGTTTGTTTATGTATTGTTTATTATTTATCTTCCTCCCTAGAATAAACGCCCTGAGGGTAGGATCTTTGTCTCATATTTACTGTATGTGAAATGTCTAGTGTAGTGCTCAGCACATACTAAGTGCTCAGAAAATTGAATAAATGAACGAGAGACTTACAGTAATTGGAGAATGCTTTCCAGTCTAAAAATGGCACAGAAAGATAATTCAACTTAGCTGCATGTGACTTATAATTACTATTTATACAGCAGATTCATCCTATCTTTTGGTTAGGCTAATGTTAAAATTATATTTAGCATCCTAAATGTATAATGGTCAGAATCTTAGGTATCCTCAAAGTATGCTTGGTGATTTGGGGAGATGTTTATCAGACATGTAATATAATCATGGGTGAGTAACATAAGAGATGTTTTCCCATATCTTCAATTGTAAGTTGTGATTAGTATCACCTGCTTTGTAGAATTGCGGGGACTAAATGAACCATTATACAACAAACCATAGATCAATGTTCTTCTGGTAGATATCATTCAATAAAAGCTTTAACCTATCTTATTCATATAAATCAATTATCATAGTAAGGGATTCAAATAATAGCTACTTGAATTCTTGAAAATTAAACACTTGGAAATTTGTCAATGGGTATAAAAACAAAAGCTGAAACTATGAAGTGAATCACTATTTAAAATATACACATGACTTTAGTTGACCCAGAAAAATGATGGAAGTTTTTATATATAAGATCAAATTGCATATTAATGATTTTTTTTGAATTACTATTTTACTCCCCTACTTCCAGCTGATCAATTCTTGAAAATAAAAGATTTTAGGAAGAATTTGCCTATTATTTTTGACTATTTCTTTCCTAAAATTTATTTGAGAACTCTCATATAGAAGAAAAAAAGTGTAAAATGTTTAAAATTTTAGGGACAAGAAACAGTTTTAAGTACCCAACAATATGGGAATACCATAGAAGAGAATCATATCTGGCAAAAACTTATTCTTTTGGGAATTCTCATCTTCATAACAAAAAACCTTAGAATTCAAGGGAAACAATTTCCCCCTTGAGGAATGAAGAAAACTGTACTCAAATATATAATAATATGCAGATTGAGTAGATTTATTTCACAATGTAGTTCCTTTCCTGTTGTTTCCCTTATCTCCAACCTTCTCGATCCCATAAATGATGGCAGTTTACCCAGATACTCTAGTTGAAATTTAGGGGATCATTCTTGCTCTTTCCTTCCTTGCTATACACAGTCAGTAAGGTGGACTTAATTATCTACATTTTGAATCTAACTACTTGATCTTTCATGGCAATGGTGCATTCCAGACTGGGAAAGCATCATCTCTTACCTTAAGGCCACTGGTCTTCCCACTTCATCTCTTATAAATTCATTCTTCATTCAACCTTTAATATAAATAAGATCATATCCATTCTCTGTTGGAAATACTTCATTTGCCACTCATTGTTCTTACAATCAAATTGAAACAACTCAGCCTGGCATTAATGATGAACTTCACCTTTTTCCAAGTTCATCTTGCCCCACTTCTTTCCAGGTCCTTGAGCTTTCATTTCTTTCCTGACTTGAGGCCTGATTTCTTGGAAACTTTATACTCTTTTGTTGTTGTTGTTGTTGTTGTTATAATCAGTTATACATGACAGCAGAATGCTCTTCAATTCATTGTACACAAATGGAGCACAAATTTTCACTTCTCTAGTTATATACAGAGTAGGGTTACACTATTAGAGGAATCATACATGTACCTGGGGTAATGCTGTCCATCTCTACCATTTTTCCTACCCCTATTCCCTTCCCTCCCCTCCCCTTTGCCCAAAGTTCCTCCACTTATCCCATGCCCCCACCTCCCATTATGGATTAGCATCTGCTTATCAGAGAAAACATTCGGCCTTCGGTTTTTTTGGATTGACTTATTTCCAGTAGCATGATAGTATCTAACTCCATCCATTTACCTGCAAATGTCATAATTTTATTCTGTTTTAATGCTGAATAATATTCAATTGTATATATATATACACATATATATATACGTATATATATGCGTATATATACGTGTATATATGCGTATATATACGTGTATATATGCGTATATATACGTGTATATATGCGTATATATACGTGTATATATGCGTATATATACGTGTATATATGCGTATATATACGTGTATATATGCGTATATATGTATGTATGCGTATATATGTATGTGTGTGTATATATGTATGTGTGTGTATATATGTATGTGTGTGTATATATGTATGTGTGTGTGTGTATGTGTGTGTATATATATGTGTATGTGTGTGTATATGTATGTATGTGTGTGTGTATATGTATCAGTTTCTTTATCCACTCATCTGTTGAAGGTCATCTAGGTTGGTTCCACAGTTTGGCTACTTTGAATTGTGTTGCTATAAATACTGATGTGGTTGTGTCACTATAGTATGCTGTTTTTAAGTCCTTTGGGTATAGTCTGAGGAGAGGCATAGCTGGGTCAAATAGTGGTTCCATTCCAAGTTTTCTAAGGAATCTTCATACTCCTCTCCAGAGTGGTTGCACCAGTTTGCAGTCCTACCAGTAATGTATGAGTGTGCCTTTTTCCCCACATGCTCACCAACACTTATTGTTGTTTATATTCATAATAACTGCCATTCTCACTGGCGTGAGATGAAATCTTAGAGTAGTTTTGATTTGCATTTCTCTAATTACTAGAAATGGTGAACATTTTTTCATATGTTTGTTGGTTGATATCTTCTGAGAAGTGTCTGTTCAGGAACTTTCTACTCATTTCACTTAAAGCCCTTCTTGGAAGGGATGATACTTATGACCATCTACCTAAAACAGGTCACTTGCCTGTCAAACTTGGAAACTCATTCATTCCACTTCCATATTTTACTTTCATTTTATTTATTTTAATGGCAAAGTCTCTCTGGTTCACCATTTTATCCCCAGTGTTTAGAACAGGGAAGATATTTACTGAATAATTGTAAATGCATCATCTGTCCCTCAACAAAGTATAATCTATGATGGTATTTTAAAAAAATATAAGCAAAGACAGAAAAGTTCATACTAATAACTAATTGACTAATGAGGATCTTTCTTAGGAAAAGCTCAATAAGATTCAGATTCAAAATTTCCTTATTTCTTTGTAATGCCTAGTCCCTCAAGAGACCTTCATGTAGATGAAGTCTCACTGCTCTGATTCCTCACCAGAATCGGTTTTTCTTTATTTTTTTTTTTAATTTCAAAAGTTATAACCTCCAGATGTTCACCACCTCTTCATGGCTTGTATTTTTATTTTCTTCACATTCTATTCGTATAATTCTATATGTCAGAAAATTTTTCTCTAAGCATAAAATATCAATATTCTTTTGCTATTTCAGAAATATTATGGTACCAAACTATCAAAGGTAAAGTTACATGGCAAACAACTATCTTCTTGAGGGGGGAAAAAAGGAAATAACTTACTCTTTGTTTCATTATAAATTTATCCTTAGGCTCTTACTATTTCTGATTATTTTTTCTTTGTTTCATTATAAATTTATCCTCAGGCTCTTACTATTTCTGATTATTTTTTTTCTACTCCTTTTTTTTGGGGGGGGTACCAGGGTTTGAACTCTGGGGCACTCTACCCCTGAACCACCTCCCCAGCTCTATTTCATATCTTATTGAGAGAGAGGGTCTCACCACGTTGCTTAGCTCCTCACCATTGCTGAAGCTGGCTTTGAACTTGAGACCCTCCTGCCTCAGCCTACAGAGCCGCTGGGATTACAGGCATGCACAACCGCGCCCAGCCTTTTCTGCTACATTATATTAAATGTTGCCTGTCATGTGGTTAAATAAATTATCTGAGGTGGGTGTAATTTTGGATTAAATAAGTTATTCACTTATTGTCCCCTACCCTCTTTTTAACTTCAGAATGTTAATAATTCTTGGTAACTTTCTCTGTGGTGCAGCTAAAACCTACCGTCAGGATGAGGATAATAGAGATGACTCAATTACTTAGGACTTCATGGTTTGGGGTATATTTGTAAATAAAATTAGTTGATCAAGACTAGATCTTGGGATACTAGAGCCTTGAGAAGACTGACTGAAAACTGTTATTTCTTAACCCTTTGGGAACATTTAAAACATAGAGTGCTCATTTCAAATCTAAAAAAAAGTTGTAACATATACGTGTGTAGGTATATATACACACGCATATAAAGTAAAGAGTATGCTGTAGTTATTGTAATATTCTATAAACCAAAATAGGTCAAATTCATTAACTATGTCATTCTAAACTTCTATATCCATAATTGAATTTTTTGTTGGCTTTTTCCTATTAGTTACTGAAAGAAAGATTAAAAATACCTCATGATTATGGATTGTAAATTATATCTTTAGTTCTACAAACTTTTGCTGTTTATAATTGAAATTTATTGTTAGATATTTATGAATTTATAATTTTATAGTTTTCTATGGACTTGTTTTGTTTTTAAAATATATTTTTATATCTTGTAGTTTTACTTGAGATCTCCTACGTCTTATGTTAATAGAGCTATAAAATGTCTTTTAGTTAATATTTACATGTAAGATCTATTTTCCTCCTTTCCTTTCAAACTATATTTCCATTTACTTAAAATATTTCTTAATATAGCTGTGTTTTGTATTTTTTATTTTTATCCAGTCTGACAAAGTATACTTAAATATAATTTTGTAGTTTGCATGGAATTTTTTTTCCAAACTTTGTGAGGTATAATTGACAAATACTGTAAAATTTCAATATGTAAAACATGTTTAGATGCATGCATGTATTGTGAAATGAAAATTCTCTATTTTAGTTGAATACATTTACCTTAAATATTGATTTATCTCATGCAAATATATCATCTTGCTATTAATAGTGTTGATCTCATTGCTTACCCTTTATTTCTTTTTTGCGGGCTTCCTTTTTATGAAGTCACATTATTATATTTTGTTATATTTAAAATTCCTTTACAATTTTAATTTTACATTCTTCTATTACTGTTGGTGATTATGATTTACTATGTCCTGAACATGCAAAACACTTATAACCATTTAATTACATTACTCCCCTTCAACCTTTTGTGTTTATCTCCCATAATATTTCACTTAAATTTATCCTAAATGCCAGACATTACATATTTATTTTAATAGTGAATCTGCATTTGAGTTTACCCAAAAATTTATCCTTTCTTTCACTGTTTACTGAAGTTAGTGTTCCTTTATGATTATTTTCCTTAAGTACTTTTAGTGTCTTTACTAGTGTAGGCTTACCTGCAAAAAAATTCTCATCTTTTGAATTTCTGGTATCTACTTTGCCTTCATTTTCCTGAAATATATTTTTCCTGGCTACATAATTCTAGGTTAATAGTATTTATCTTACATGTGCAGTTCATTGCCTTGCTTCAACATTTTTCTATTGTAGTCAACTGGCTTGGCTTTTCTTTTTACTGAAGATAATGTGTACCCTTGCCTCATTCCAGGTAATTTGCTTCCCTCACAGTGCTGGGGCTTAAACCCAGGGCTTTGCACATGCCAGGCAAACACTCTTCCACTGAGCTAGCCTCCAGTACTCTTTAAATGCTCTTTTTGCTTTGGTTTCTAATAGTGTTAGTATGATGTCATTAAATATGATTTTATTCATATTTATCATGCTTAATGTATGTAGGTTTTGAATCTTAAATATGTAAAACTAAGCATTTTTCATCAATTTTAGAAAAATTCCTGGTGCCCATACATGCAGTACTGGTGATAGAACCCCAGTGGTGCTCTACCACTGAGTTACATCCCCAGCCCTTTTTATTTTTTATTTGAAGACAGGGTTTTGTCAGATGGCTGAGTCTGCCCTTCAATTGCAGTTGTCCTACCTCAGCCTTCTGAGTAGCTAGCTGGGTTATAGGTGTGCGTCTGGCAGAGGCCAATATTTTTCTAAAAATGATTGTACTGTTCTTTCTCCCTTCTTTCTAGCATTCTGGTTATACACATTTAGACCTTTTCTCTGGATCCGATATTTCACTGATAATTTTTGCTATACTTTCTACCTTTCTCTTTTTATATAGGCCTCAATCTGGGCATTTTTTATTAATGTTTTCAGTTCATTCAACTTTCTACTCCAATGTTTCCCATATAGTATTGAATTTTTCTACTGAATACAATTTTGATTTTTTTTTCTGTTGCAGAATTTCAATTTGGTACTTTTATGGATTTCTGTTTTCTACAAAATTTCCATCCTTTCCTCTATGTATATAAATATATTAATCATGGCTCTTTTTAAATTCTTGTGTAATCATTTTAGTATATGAAACCCTTTGTTGCCTGTTTGGACTTTCAGTGTTCTGTTTTGTAGTGAGTTTGTTCTGTTTTTAGCAAGCCTTGTATGTTTGGAAGGAAGGCGAACAGTACAGACATCACGTTCAGTATTGGATTTTCTTTCACTAGTCTGACAGTGGCAGTGAGTTATCTTGATCTCTTAGATGAATGCTGTTTGTCGTTCTTAAGGCTGAACTATCTTACTTGTCCTTATCCTTGAGTGAGGCTTCACAGCCTCTTGACTCAAAGCTGTTGTTACTTACTTAGCACTGCCATTTGGAGGGACTCAGACACTTTTTATTTTTATTTTTTTAACCCTAGTACTACACAGCTCTGGAAAGTCTTTTTAGCCGCCATTGCTTTGTGTTGGGTTTTCTTCAGTTCTGCCCTCTGTACCACTCAAGAAAAAATTGAATTCATATTTTGAGACTCCTCGCCCTGGGCTTCCTTCTTCCTTGGATTTTTGCCCTTAAACTTCCACTTTTTCTGGCACCTCTGAACTCTTCAAGGAAATAAGAGCCCTTCTTGATGCTTCAGTTTTGCTCCCCAAGCCAAAGCAAACTGGAGAGTTCTACAGAGAAAACACAAAGTACTTCTCTTCCTTAGGGGACTGCAGCCTTTCACTTTGCTCGACTTTAGTAGTTCTCCAGAGATTGCAAAATTGTTTTTTTTTTTAAATATTTCACTCAAGATTTTTAATTAGTTATCTTCACACTATAAACAATCTCTCATGCCTATTATTGAAACTGATGGTTTTTATTTTTAAGCTACATGTATTCAACATTCATTTTTGCCAGGCATGGTGCTTAGGGATTTAATCGTCTTATTTTATTTAATCCCTACGGTAGTGTTTGAGGTAGTTATTTTCACTTTTTAGATAAGGAAACTGAGACTTAGAAAGGATAATAAGCAACTAGTGTGAGCAGGATTAGTTCATCTAGATCTGTCTGATGCTGAGGCGGCAAGATGTGTTTTAAAAGCTGGTGTCTTTTATCTTGAGCAAAGAAGAGAGAGGCTTGTTTCAGTCACCCATGAAGAGCACCAGGGATTGCTTGACTATTTCTTCAACTGATGCCTTATCTCCCCAGACTTGTTTTACTTCTTGTTAGACTCTGATCTGTATAAGCTCTACTGGTGATATGAAAGAGCAGTAAGAAAAACAACAAAAAACTTGTTTATTATTTTTCTTAGAGCCTTATTTAAAGAACACTTTTGAGGAAACAATGTAGGTCATACCAACTGTCTTTGTTACTTTAATTGCTACTTAAAGAGATTTTCAGATAATTTGTCTTAAACCATATTCTATTTTGGTTTATGTAATTCATTAACTGAGGGTAGCAGACATGCTGTAAGTAAAAGTAAATGGAGATATTTTTAAAAAAGAGAAATTGAACTTAACAGCATCTTTGAATAAAGAGAGAAAAGTAAGTACCAAAGACTGAATAAATGCGTGGGAAATAATAAGAGATGACATCCATAGGATGCTTACATGTTGCCTGGTACTGTAACAAATTCATATAATTAGTCCTCATACCATGTTTCTGATGAGGTTGCATTGTTATCACTGTTTTGTAGATGAGGAAACTGAGGCATGGAGAGGTCTAATAAATTTCCTAAAGCTAAAAAGTGGCAGAGGTAGGAATCTAAAACTTGGCTCTCTGGTTGTATGTCCCATAGAAAGAATTAATACTTAGTGAAATCTTGATTAACCTGATATGGGATGCTATTATTTATCCTCAAAATCAAGCACACTTAGCATATGCTCTATTTTAATGCTAGTTAACAATTTTGCCTAAAAAAAGTCCTGTTTTATGATATATCCCTGAGATACTACTAAGAGAAAGAGGGATAAGTGAAGGCAAATTTTCTAAGAATCTGAAGTAAAATTTTGAGGAGGGCTAAGGGAAATTATGGATATAAAAGAATATTACCTATATAAGAATGTAAGTTTAAAGAATCCTTTTTGTTTTTTAATTGTTTTTAGATATACATGACAGTAGGGTGTATTTTGACATATTATACATACATGGAGTGCAACCCATTCCAATTTGGATCCCATTTTTGTGATTGTACATGATGTGAAGTTTCACTGGTCATGTATTCACACATGAGCATAGGAAAGTTATGTCCAATTCATTCTGCTGTCTTTCCCATCCCCTGTCCCTTCCTTCATTCCCCTTTGTCTAATCTAATGAACTTCTATATTTCCCCTCCCTACCCTCCCTTGTTATGGGTTAGCATCCACATATCAGGATATCTGGCCTTTGGTTTTCTGTACTCACTATTTCACTTAGCATGATCTTCTCCAGTTCCATCCATTTACCAGCAAATGCTATACTGTCATTCTTCTTTATAGCTGCATAATATTCCATTGTGTATATATACCACATTTTATTTATCCATTCATCCACTGAAGGACACCTCAGTTGGTTTCATAGCTTGTAAATTGAACTGCTATAAACATTGATGTGGCTGCATCATCGTAGTATGCTGATTTTAAGCCTTTGGGTATATATCAAGGAGTGGGATAACTGGGTCAAATGGTGGTTCCAGTCCAAGTTTTCTGAAGAATTGTCATGGTGCTTTACAGAGTAATTGCACCAATTTACAGTCCCATCAGAAATGTATGAGTGTACCCTTTGCCCTACAACCTCACCAATATTTATTGTTAGCTGTATTCTTGATAATTGCCATTCTGACTGGAGTAAGATGAAATCTTGATATAGTTTTAATTTGTATTTCTCTAATTGCTAGAGATGTTGAACATTTTTTATATATGTTTTTTTGGCCATTCGTATTTCTTCTATGAAGTGCCTGTTCAGTTCCTTTGCCCATTTATTGACTAGGTTATTTGCTTTGGGGGTTAAGTTTTTTGAGTTCTTTGTATATCCTGGAGACGAATGCTGTATCTGAGGTGCATTTGGTAAAGATTTTTTCACATTCTGTAGGCTCTCATCACATTCTTTGTTGTTTTCTTTGCTGTGAAGTTTTTAGTTTGATGCCATCCCATTTATTGATTTTTAATTTTATTTCTTGTGCTTTAGGAGTCTTATTGAGGAAGTCCATTGCTGAGCTGACATGATGGAGACTTGGGCCTACTTTTTCTTCTAGTAGGTGCAGGGTCTCTGGTTTAATGCCTAGGTCCGTCCTTGATACACTTTGAATTGAGTTTTGTGCACAGTGAAAGATAGGGGTTTAATTTAATTTTGCTGCATATGGATTTCTAGTTTTTCCAGCACCATTTGTTAAAGAGGCTATCTTTTCTCCAATGTTTGTTTTTAGGGTGCTTTTGTCTAGTAAGATATAACTGTATTTTTGTGGTTATGTCTCTGTGTCTTCTATTCTGTTTCATTGGTTTTATTCAAGGGATCTGAAAACTGTTAACAAACCAGAATAAATCCTGTAATCTCAGCAGGTTGGGAGGCTGAGGCAAGAGGATAGTGAGTTCAAAGCCAGCCTCAGTAAAAGTGAGGCACTAAGCAACTTGGTGAGACCCTGTCTCTAAATAAAATATGAAATAGGGTTGAGGAGGTGGCTCAGTGGTTGAGTGCCCTTGAGTTCAATCCCTGATACCATACAAAACAAAACAAAATACCAACAGAACAATTGCTATCTAATCCTTTACAAATTCATGAACTCATTTATTCTGTTGATGTTTATTATATGCTGTGCATTGAAAGAAAGCTGTCATTTAATATGTAATATTTGAGTCAGGTAATAAACTAGGTCATTTTATATACTTTATTATATTCCAATAGCCTTCTATGCAATTTCTTATTCCTGTATTCAGTTGAGTAAACTGTGGTTAGTAGCCATTAATAATTTGTGCATTGTCAGAAAATAATGGCTGTGCAAGTATTTGAGATGGTCTTTCTGCCTGGGACAGAATGACTCCAAGAGCAAGGTTCTAATGCTGTCAGGTGCTTTCACAGGCACAGGGAAGGTACGGGGAAGGAATGTCAGTCCCAGGAGTAAGGCAGTTTGGGACCACAGACAGCTTTACAATCTGGTAGCAGAGATAAGAAAGAGTATAAATTTAATACTATAAAGAATGAAGCATGTATCATAATTGAGATGCAATGTTTAGATCTTCAAAGGAGGGAGAGATTACTTCCAGCTGTGATAATTAAAGCTCTAGAGGAAAGAAAAGACCTGAAGGATACTGTATAAACTGTAAACCATGATCGTGTTATCATACAATAGCCACTGCAGAGCTTCTGTGCTCAAAGTGGGGAAGGATGTTCTCTGCTCTAAGCTACCAAGCGTTCATCTGAGCCTTTTCTAAAGGCACCTGTCACTTTCTATCTCATTATGATTGAATGTGCACATGCTTTCCCAATGACCTCCTTCAAGGTACAAACTCCCTCCTCAGTGATTCCTATAGTGTCTGGCACAGTGCTATGGCATGAAATAGCAGGTGTGTTTCCAGATCCCTTTTCCCTTAATATCAGTGATGTCATGCTCTTCTGGCATCTTTATCTCTCTGGATTTTCATCAGGCTCCTTAGGTGAGAAGGTGGTGCTCTCAGTATTTAGTCAGCTGGCATCTGCTTCTCACATAGCACCAGTTGCAGAACACTCTGCAGCCTCCTACTGTCAGCCATGACCTCCTGCCTACTCAAATGAACATGTAGGTGTGAACTCCAGATCACTTTGTACAACCGCCTGGTATTCAGTTTCAGTTATGTGTCCCATAGCCAATTTGATGTCACCATGTCTCAAACCAATCTCATTCTTCTCCCTCAGATATCCAACTCCTCCATGTGTCCATCTATGTTAATCACAGGGCCACCCAGGAACCGGAATCGCTTGGCTCCTTGTCTTCTCTCCTTGCCTGTCTACATCTACTCACAAAGTTCTGTTACCTTTCAGGAAATGCTTCTCTTACCTCTTTTTGCTCCAATAAATCTGTATGACCACTATCAGATTTGAAACCCCATCATGTCTTATTTGATTATTTCAAAATCGCCATTACTTCAGGCTTATTCTCTTGTGATCCATTTTTTTTAAAACTACTTCCTCAAATGATTTTTTTTAAGTGCAAACCTGAATATGCTATCACTTTAACATTTAGATTTTCAGTGCCTATAGGATGAGAATTGAACTTTTCAGTGTTGCAAATAGGAACAGCATCTTCTCTATCTCTTGCTTTGCCTCTGTTTCAGATCAATGTCTTGTCTGTTCTGAACTGTTCTTCCTTGCTCCTTGGCACATCAGTGGCATATCCTACTTGAGATATTGACTTTCTTTTTGTTTGACTCAGGCTTCAATAGTAAGCTTAAGATTTTTCCTCTTCCAGGATAATATGACATATCTTCTACTTGGGATTAGGTATTCCTTCTATTTTCTGGGAGAGCACTCTAGGGTAATTTCTATCATGGTTCTTATCACACTGGACTCTTTTTTTCCCTTTAAAATCACCCTCTTTTGCACTCACCTTTTTGTATTTTGAAAGAAGAAACCTTGTTTTCTCTATCTAGACCACAATGGCCTGCTTATTATCTGGTACATTGGAGAGCTCAGTAAACTGTTGCTGAATAAGTGTATAAAGAATTATTGACAAGTTAAATAAAATATTTTGAGAACAAAGAATTTATCCTTTTTAATGTGAAACTTAAGTTTACTTCAGATTTGGAGAAAGCAATGTGAATTTCATCTTCATGGTCATACGCTTTTTATTTCCTAATCCTCAGTACTCTTCCACCAGAATTCTCCCAAAATGGCAAATAATAGAAGTGTAGGCCAAAGCATAGTACAAAACAAGAATAATAAGCACAATTTTCCTTAAGTATGCATTAACCTGAATCTAATCTAATAGTTACTGCCTTGTTTGCAATATATTGGGTACACAGACCTGGAACACAACAAATTGTATTTTTTAGTATTTTGATGGCATTCACATAAAATGCAAATGCTCATATATGCACATAATTATGACATGCACTGTATTTTACTTCTGTAATATTTTTGCTTTTTGTGATATCCCCAATACTGCTCTACTGACATTTTTTTTAATTCTACTCATGATCCTTTGTGATAGGCAAAATGTACAGATAATCAATTAGATCACACTATGAAAAACTTACATAAAATATGTATCTCCTAGTGTTATACTCTGTTTTGCAAATGTATTGTATATTTACAAGTGAGAATTGTTTAGCCACTCAATGTGGTTATTAGAAAGTCCTGAGTTCATTTCTGTTTTACAAACACAAGGCTCCCATGTTAGAATTAATAAACTACAGGGATTGTGGGCTCAGCAGTGTGGGATGAAAATTTCAGGCAGCGTCACTGATATATACTGTGATCTCACTTCAGACTCAGGGCTTTCAAAAATACCACAGGAATACTTTTCTCAGGAATACAACCTAAGTTTTTCCATTTACATGGGTTGATATATCTTTGAAATTCAGGGCTAGTTCTACACCTTATTAACATATTTGTCAGTGCTTTTGTGCCACATGAAATCATGGAAATGAAATATAAGAGCATGAAGAGAAGAAAGGATTCAACCCAGGGAAAACGAAAAGGTAGAATGTTATCCCAGTATTCAAATACATACCAGAGACTTGCATAGGCATGTTAGATGTTGGGCCCTTGCTCCATTTTCTTGTGTTTACCAGCTGTTCTTATACCCTCACCCTACCTTTCCCCCTGGCCACCAAAAACTTTGCTAAATTAAATATGGAGCCACTGATAAATAATGTAGACACATTGAAAAAAGAGCAGACTCATTCCTTATTGATGCCAGAACACATTAATATCTAATTCTATTAATGTGCAAAGGTATAGGAAATATCTAGAGAAAAAGGAAATGTAAATGAGACATATATTTTGATCTTAAAAACTGATAGGATATTAAAACTACCATCTGGCTCAATTCTCTTGGCCATTATGAAGATCTCCTGTGATATTTGAAATTGTGGGTGCTCTAACATTTGCTGAATTTTTTTTCTACTCTGGTAGAGTTGTTTTTATTGGTTTTGCTATAATGGTAATTATTTAGAAATACTATGAGGAGAAAATCATCCTGTTTATTTAGTGTGGGTGTGTTGATCTTGAACTCAATGCTAGGATAATTTTGTTTCCTTCCTGTATACTGAACATGGAGTCTCATTGTGGATTGAGTCACAGGGTAAGCAGAGAGGAAAGAGGATTAGATGTTTCTTAATTTAAACTGCCAAAGCCAATGGTCCTTTATATATAGACATACCAAGTTTAAGATTTGGGAAGCATCAAAGAAAAGGACCCATGAAATTGTTCATCCTTGGTGGATAAAGTGTGGCTATGTTATGGTTTGGATGTGAGGTTTCCCCCAAAAGCTCATTATGAGACCATGCAAGAAGGTTCAGAAGAGAAATGATTGGACTGTAAAGTCTTAACCCAATCAGTGATTTAATACCTTGACGGGGATTAACTGAATGGTAACCAAAGTGGTTTGTCAGTGTTTTGTGCCAGATGAAATCATGAAAATGAAATACAAGAGCATGAAGAGAAGATAGGATTCAAACCAGGGAAACTCAAAAGGTTAAATGTTATCCCAGTATTCAAATACATACCAGAGACTTTCACAGGCGTATGTTAGATGTTGGGCCATTGCTCCACTTCCTTCAATTCCCACTGGAGAAAGTGGGAATTGGGTTGTGCCTTTGATGTATATATGTATAGTTGGCTATATATATTTGTAGTTGGCAAGTAGAGTCCTTCTGTGTTTCGTGATCACCATGATGTGAGCTGCTTCCCTCTGTTACCCTCTCCGGCCATGATGTTCAGCCTTGCCTCAAGCCCTGAGGAATGCAGCCGGCCCACTGTGGCTTAAGACCTCTGAAACTGAACTCTCAGATAAACTCTTCCTCCTCTATAATTGTGCTGGTGGGGTCCTTTAGTCACAGCCTCAAAAAAACTGACTACAACAGGCTAATTCCTCAGAGCATGTGGAATGGGAAGGGACTGGGGATCAGAACAGCCCATCTATGTGAATTCAGGACCTTGGGCTTCTCATCTGTGGAGTTTTTGTACTCTTTGTGATCATTCTTCAGCAATCATTTGGCATTTAATTTAGTTTTGTTGAAAGCTTTAATTGATCATAATTATGCTATATCTGGAATATTAATGTTAGGATTTTGCCTAATAAGTCTACTAATGTGGGACGTGTGAAAATGAGAAGCAACCACCCTATGCACAGTAGAGGCAGCTGAAAATAAGTAGTGAGGATAAACCTTGGATAAAGGCAGCATCATTAATAGTCTGTCTACAAATTTATCCTTTAAGATCAAGTCGTAGAGGTTTAGGTTATAATTGAAGTAAGCCATATTGTCTGTTGTTTATAACTTTTCCATAAGCTTTGTCCACTAATATTAATTTATCCTTCTAGAGATAATGTGACTAAAACCTAGAGCAAATACAGATGAGACTTAGAATGATATTCCAATTGTATAGTCCTTTAAAATGTTCTTTCAAAATGACCATGGCTCCCACAGTCTTCATATTTTGTGTTTTCTATATGCTTCATCATCGTGGTTGCTCATTTCAAGAACCACATGTGAAACTGCTCAGAATATTATAACTGTCCTATGGGACCCTCCCAAGACAGTGGGACCACCACTTTCCTTGTTCACACACTGGATTTCTGTTAGTGAAATCTAAGTCTGTATTTTAATTTTTATCCTTAGTTAGAATAGTTTCAAAGAATATTATGATTTTTATGTAAGCAAAGAGAAATAAAAGTTCACTTCAAATATATTGGGTTTTAAATATGTGGCTTTGCGTAAACAAACTAGAGGTAAATTTGTCCATTAGTTTGCTGATATAGCCACCAGAATAGTTTGATTTTGTTTTTAAATAAGTTTTGTCTTCTTTAGCAAAATAAGTCAGTTGAAGAATTAGATCCGAACTTCTCTGGGTGGGTTGTAGAAGTATAAAGAATGAGCTATGGGCAAGAGGACCCAGGGAAAAAATTCAGTTTCCTTTTGAAAAGGATCAGGGGGACGGGTGAGAGAGGAGGAAGACTAAGAATGGGGCAGTGACAACTGTTGCCAATACAGTTACTCCCTTCCATGTTCCCCTAGTCTGATGTAAGCAGTAGATTATTCTTCCTTTAAAAAATACTGGTGGTTTGTCTGCATTTTTATTTTCCTATGTGAGATAGGATAAGGCTAAGTGGAGAATACCCCTTCATCCTCAGCTCTTCTGGATAGTGATCACCGAAAACAAATATTGGCATGTTAAACTTGTAGATAATTCAAATTCATGGTCTGTTTTTGAGAAATGCTTCCAAGGCAGTTCCTTTACTCATCAGACAATTTTTAAAAGATGCAGTTTTTAATAAAAATACTTGTCTCTATATGTTGTCACGTAATAATATTCAAACCTTTGAGAATCCAAATTCATTTATTTAAATATATTTACTTCCACAAGTTGATAACCTCTGTAGATATGCCTGTCACATATGTATTTATTAGCCTGATCATTGATAAAATGGTCAGACAAGAGATTAGTTCCATGGAAAATCATTACAGAGAGTGAGATGAATCAAGGGTTACATGACACATTAATCAATATGATGTGGACCATTTACCTAACCATTAATATGTACTTCTAGCCTATTATTCTCTAGTCTACATATCCATCTTGCTCAGAGCGATAAGAGACTTTTTCAAAAACCTTGTGAAAGCAAGAAAACTATTATTAAGACGGAATTTCAGAATTAGAAAGGAGCTTTAGGAATCATGTACTATATCCTTCTCACCTTGAAGAGAATATTGATCTACTAACTACTAACATTATCACAAAAGCAAAATTGCCTCACACTGAAAATATACTGACTGGAGAGCTCCATGTCACCTTCTAAGGGGACAAAAATCTCCCGAGAGATTTTTCCATTCTAGAAACAGAGTTAAAACCAGCACATAACAGTTTTATTGTTCATTTGTGTATCCTTGGAATAGTTGATAAATATTTGTCCAAGTCCACAATTTTATCACCTCTCCTGATTGGCTGATTTCTCAGACATCTAGATTATCATGGTAAAACCTAGAGATTCCTGCCTGACGCTGGAATATAACTTCTTGGTTTGAAGACATGAAATCACTTCACATGATTCCTTAACACATTCTTAACTGGGAAATCATCACTGTCTTGTGCTGTCTTTCCAACATGATGATTTGTTTTGACAGAAAAAGAAGTGATGTTAACAAGACCTCTGCTTGGAGAAATGGGTTTATAGCCTATACTTTTCTTGTTTTAAACATAACTTTAGGAAATTCTTTTCATCTTCCTTAGCATTATTCATAAGCCTGAGTTATTACTATTGAATTCCTGACACCATTCTTAAAAGTTGTATCATTCTTTCATATTCCATTCATAGTCCTGCTTCCTCTTGCTACCTTTTCTACCTGAATGTAGAATGTATTTTTAGAATGTATTTTTTCCTGTTTATAAAAGGAATATTTACTGAAGAAAACTTAAACCAGAGAACAATATAAAGAGTAAAATAAAAATCAACTGTAATTCTACCACTAAGTAATGATTACTCATATTTTAATATAACTTATTTTTATGCATATGTATCTTAACAAGCTAAGACCATATTCATATCTATACTGGATTTTTACCTTGAATATTTTTTCTCTATAGCCTGTAATATTTTAATACAATATATTTTAATGTTTTCAAAACTTTTTATTATATGCATTAGAATTTACTCACTAATATCCTTTCTAGGAAATTTAGGCTCTTTGAATTGTTTTGTTCTTACAGATAAAATGTACTGAATTTTCTTCTGCTTTAAAAACTTCACTTTATCACAGTCCCCTACCTAGGTACAATAATTTGCTTAAACTTTTGTTTTTCTTATGTGATCAGTTAAAATTATATACTGTAGTCATAATTTAGTTTGAGTTTCCTGTCCTTTGTGAAATTTTTTTTTTCAATCTAAACAATGTCTTCTTGCTATTTCCTGAAATTTTAGAAATACCTTTCTCTAGATTAGAATATATATCTGGCTAGATGATTCATTTGCTTTTTCCTGGGCTACCCATCAATTTCCCAGTAAGTTCTTCCTTTTCATCTGGACTGAATATTATAGAATAATAAAGTTTGATAATTGATATTAGCAATTGTCTATTATGATACCTTGGTTTTCAGGTAAATGTTTTCCTGTGGGCTTCTACAACAGTAGATTAATAATCACATGTCTTTCATAAGTTTAGTGACAAAATGTGTTTGACCTAAGTGGAAGGTTAATCGGGCAAAAGAGAAATCTGGAACTAGAAAGCATGTTTGGTCAGTGTCTCCCGAGGCTAGTAAGGACAGAAGTACCATTCTGACTAGTTACCACATTTCAGCAGGACATTGGCTACCAACTCAATACCTGGGTTCTGGGACTCTTCCCCTTAAAATAAAAATACAATTCTAAAAGAGTTCTCAAGGTGTCAAGTCGACAAGGAATTAAGCTAGGAATCTTGTTCAAATTAGAGCCTTTAGTAGAAAATGGATATTCAGTGGAGTTCAGGTCATATAAATGAGGAAATGCAGAATGGAATGGTAAAGACTTGGGGACAGTGACGGGAAGGTGCTTGAGGTTCCAGCTAGTTAATCAACACTGGGCTCTGGGGTACTGGTGGGCTAGAATTTAATACATATGATCTGCACCAGTCAAGATTGGTTCAAGGCTATATAAAACTGAGAATGTAGCTTGAGGTCCTGGTGAATACTGTTGTGAAGGATTAAACTGAAGAAAATGCTGGAATGTCAAATATCAAAGCACAACTATACTCGATCATCTCATTTTGGCCAATAGAAGTTTCCACAGATGAAAAGATAGTTACATGCTATCTTTTTGTCATTACTTCCCTACCTCTCTGAGGTTTTATCAGAAAATCTTTATCTGTATACTTCATCTAAATATATAGCCTACATTATTGCCCAGTTCCCAGTAGCATTTCCATCTCTTTTCTTTCATGCTTATAGAAGTAAATTTTGCTGTTCTTCTACTAAATAGGTTTGATACAGTTATGTCTATGAATTTTAGTAACTCCTTACATCTTAGAAGAGATGATCTCTGATAATTTAAAACTTTTACAAGTTATGTTTTAATTTGTATATTTTAGTTATTTTTTTATTAGAATATGCCTATGAAGTTATGTCTTTTTTAAAATTTTGTTAGATTTATTCTTTGTGTCTTGGATGTATTTTTATCTTTTCTCATTTTTTTGTTTTTTTGGGTTTTTTTTTGTTTTGTTTTGTTTTGATAGAGAATCACTTGGTGTTTCTGTTCCCCTCGTTTTAGTTTTCCAATGTTAATGGAACTATTGTTTTCATGGTATTTATACTTTTATTGGGATATTTTTCTTCTCTTTCTCAGATTTAAATCTAGAATCTTTTTGATCAGCTCAGCAACTCTTCTAACAGACACTTTCTGGGTCCTTCTGAGATATATTTTATCCCTTGCCAGAAGATACATCAGATACTTCTGTAATCTATACAGAATTTCTTGGCTTGGAATCATATAAACATTGATGAAATTCATGTAGCTTCTGTTGAGAGCTTTAGCTTGGGGGAATTAAAGCCTAAGGCTTAAATCCCCCCCCCCCACCTTAACTGGAGGATACACTTCAGAACATAGTCATACCCTTCTTGGGATATCCCAGAAATTATGTATTACTTTTGCTGCTGTTTCTTAACACTTCCTTTCATATCTTTCCCCATATTGAAAGAATTAACAAAATATAGGTAGCTTTAAAAAATTAAGGAGAACTCAATACTCATTTTATTAAAGAAAATCTATATTCATTATTTTGGGCATTTTCATTCTTGAGGCCTTTTTTGTTTTTTTTAGAAGTGAGACATTTGGATCTATGAAAAATTTTGAAATAAACAGTACTTCCTTTAGCAAGAAAAGTCTGTTTTCTCATTTTTCTTTGGATTTAAATCTCTACAGATGAAATAGAGAACCACACTTGACTAGAAATCAATCTAGTCATTATTCTATTTAGAGTGTAATTCTTTAGGATAATAGTTTGAGAAGATGGACTACAGGAGTTCCTCTTAAATCCTTATCCCATCTGCAAGCCTACCGAGGACATGTTAAGCCTGGGTCTGGCTGCAGCTCTGGGAGCCCTACTCTGTTTGTGTTGTTTTACTAGGACCATTGGTAGGTTATTAGCTTTCACTTCATTTGGATTTGGTTTACTGGTGTTCAATCTGGGTTACATGAGTTTTAACTTCTGGTTATCTCCTGAGGCTTCCAATTTAGGCAGACACAGAACACTCCAGAAGCAGGGATTTGATGTGTTCTGTAAGGACTTATAACTGAGCATAGCTCAACCTTTGAGCCTGCTATGGGATGGGGGTGAGGGTAGGTCCATTAGTCATACTTGAATGAGATTCTATATTTTCAGAAATGACTACATAATATCTATTTAGCAACTGTCAAATCAACTTGATTCTAGTCTTAATTCCCCAAGAAGCCCCAAGGATAAAGTTTGTAATCAGAATGTAGATATACATTAAGATATTGGGCATGGTCTACTAAGGAGCTACTATTATTCCAATTTACATAGGGATATAAAATAAGTAATGTGTTTCCCTCACTGAACCTACAGTCTATTTATATAAAGATAACATGCACAAATAATACAGAATAGTTTCTGTAATGATAAAAGATTTTAGAGGGCAAGGAAGAGATACATCCTGAGTTTAATGGAAAAAAAAATATTTCTTTGAAAGCTACCTAAGAGATTGTGATGTGTACATTGGGACTTACAAATGAATATCATTTAGTCAGCTATAGAGGATAGAAAGATCTTTAATCTGAGAAAATATTGCAGTCAAAAAATATTGCAGTATGTAGCAACAAGCAATTTATTGTTCTTAGAAAATAATAAGTGATGGGACTTGAAGTTTTATACCTACTTAGGAATTGGATCATTGAGTTTTGTAAGATTTTTAAGGAAATTTTCACTCCTTATGTGGGTGATGGGAAATATCTTTTAGGTTTTCAGTAAGTAAGATGACCACTGACAAATTTATGGCTTTGGTAGACTTTTCTGAAAGTGGAAAGGATATTTGCTGTGGTATTTTTAAAATGTGTTTGCAATTTCTTTGATACTCCTTCTCTCAGAAGGTAGAGACCAATTCCCTCCCCTTGAATGTGGGCTAAACTTCATGATGCACTTGTAACAAAGAGAACATAATGGAAGCAGTTGTGTGTGACTTCAGAAGTGGGTTATAACAATCATTGAGGCTTCCTCTTTGTTCTCACTCTCTCAGATCACTGGCTGTGGAGAAGACAGCTGCCACATTGCAAAGATACTCAGGAAACTTTTAGAGAGCCATGTGGCAAGGAATTGAGGCGTTATGTACACAGCCCAATGGGGGGAGGAAATATTGTGGAAGTGGATTCTTTAATATGGTCACATTTTCTGATGACTGACCCAGAACTGCCAGTTAAGCTGCCCCTGGATTCCTGATCCTCGGATGCTATGTGAGATAATAAATTTTGTTGTTTTGAATAGCCGTATTTTAGTGTAATTTGTTACACAGCAATAGATAATTTATACTCTTGTTTTTGAGAAAAGTAGGACTTCAATAAAGACAGATAAGCCAAGAGATTGTTGTAATTGACCAGGTTAGAAATAAGAGTCTAATTTAGGGCAGGTAATAGTGGATCAGATGCAAATGTCTAAAACCAGGAAGAGTTAAAAATCTCTTGTTTTCAGGAAATGATTAAATGTGGAGATGGAGGAGGAGTCGAGTTGATTTTTATTTTTTTCCTTGTCTCTTGCTGAGGCTCCCTTAGGGATGGTGGGAGAAGAAACTTACTTTTGGAGAGATGATGGATTCAGTTTGGATACTGAATTTGAAATCTCTGAAATGCCCAGGTAGAATGTGCACAGTGGAAGAGAATGTCAGTGAAGAGATTGGGAATAGGGAATCATGAGCATACAGGGTGCAATTGAAATGGTAAACACAAATATTTAGGGAAAAGTGCTTAGAGTAAGAGACACAACCAGGGAACAGTTGACATAAATATGACATTGTGGGAAGGCATGAAGGAAACTGGAAAAGGTAGAGAAACTTGAAAAGGTAGATGGTCAACAACACATAGGAAACCTCACTGTGACACTGAGAAGATGGCAAGAATGGGTGTCCTAATAAATTTTGAGAGGGTTTTAATATTGAGAGGAAGCATTCTTGGTGGTACTCATTTTCCAAATGATCACTTGATAAAGTAAGGGTGATGCCAGCTGAGTAGAGAGGAGGGGTCTTGGAATAACTATAGAGGGAAAATAAAGAATAAGATGAACTAGGGCAGTTAAAGGAATAGATGAATAGTGCCAAGTACTTGGCCATGTCTTTAATGCTACTAATAAGAAAATATGATAATATTTGTAATTAGGCTCTTTCTATTTCAGTTTAGCAGGTGCCCTAAAGCCAACATTGACACTATAGATAACAGCTTATTTGTGCAAGGCATGCTGCAAAAGACTGTGAAATTGGTTTCATAACTCCCAGTTCATCACCTTTTTTTAAAAATTATTTTTTAGTTGTAGTTAAACACAATATTTTTATTTATTTTAATGTGGTGCTGAGATCAAACCCAGGGCCTCATATGTGCTAGGTGAATGAATGTTCTACTGCTGAGCCACAACGCCAGCCCATCATCTTTCTTGAGAGAGAAGTCAATATAGATCTAAGGGATATTGAAGTACTCTTTCAGGGGATGTTGTTGATTTTCTGTGTCCACTACTCCACACCCATAGAGAGAGGCAGGCATGATTTTTGTACATTTTAAAACAAGTCACGGAAAGGGACTTGTGACAAGTCCCTGGAAAGATTGACACGAGTAACGAGTAATGTAGAGTTCTGGAGACAAGATCAAAAGTTAAGGACCTGCTAAGGTTGGCAGAACAGAAGACAATGCTTTGAAAACTGGTTGCATTTCTACCACGGGAGGGATAAACGTGTCTAGCAAGTACGAGGTGTGCTGTCCCACAAAGCAGCCAGCCCACAGTATCTTTAAGGTCTGGGAACCATGTCCCAGACAACCATGCAAGATGAGGTGGGTTCTGGAGTAAGATATTGCTAGATCTCGCAGCTGTGGCATTTTCCAGCACAAAGTCAAGGGAAAGTAGGAAATGGAACAGTCTTTTCTGGAAACCACAAATGTACACCATAAATCACCTATGGATATATTATGCAAAGAAGGAACTGATAGCAGGCCATAGCTGGGCCTGCCAAGATTTTGTTATCCATTTATAAAATTTGTCAGCCCAATTGTGAAGCCAAGGCAATATCTATGGAATGGATATAGGGGACAAACAAGATAAGAAATAAAAAAATACATTAGTTATAATCCTTCCTCTACTATGGGCCTCCTAAGTGTTGACTGACAGTCCTGAGTTGGAGAGAAGGAGAAGCCTTGTATTTGCCTGATTTCACCCTAGAATGGAATGTATTGGATATGCTTTAGAAAGAACCAGATTTCTTATCACATAAGACTTATCAGAGAATCCATGTGACCTGCCTGAGCATTTATTCAAGGGTGGGAAAAAGCAAAGTAGCATCAATAACAATATTCCAAGAAATTTAGTAATAGTGGGAAAATTAAGATTACTTTCTAATTGAAAAGAATATTAGAAGTTTTGTTGTTGATGGTTGGTCAGTTTTTCAGTGCCACCTGCATATCTGCTTGAGCCTTTTTTTTTATGATGTCAGTAAATGAATAAGGTGATGAGGAATTAAGAGTTCTAGTAGGAAAATGGTTCAAATTATTAACCATAAAATCCAGATTGTGGGAAAAAAGGAAATAGGATGGGATTGAAGCTGAGAGAATTCAATCAAGAGATGGAAGTTCCAGAAGGTTGATGAGCAGTTGACATGGAAACCAGAGAAAGAATTGGAAGGATTGGAGGCTATAGTCAGACATCTTGATTAAAGCCATTTCCAATGTTGATACATCTAAGTTTTCTTCAATAACTTGAATAATTTATTTCAGCAGATATTGAGTATATGGTGAGTAATATGGAGTCTACTATCACAGAATTTGCGGAAACATAAAATTGAGAATATATAAATATGAATATTAGAAAAAAAATGATTACAGCTTTGGTAAAATCACATCACAGTGAGGCATCTAATATTGTTTGTTCATGATATGGCAATAGCGTGTAACTTTTCTTTTTTTCCCTTGAAGTTACTTACCTTTAAACATTAAAAAAAATGAGTAATGGGAAGTCATAATTAAAATACATTAACTGAGTGCTATTGAAAAAGGTCCAGAAACATGTGGGGGGAAATATATAGGAAGTTGCAATAATCAAACACAATGATCTTGAACTGGGTAACACTGAATTTTAATTTTTAAATGAGTTTTTTTTTTTTTAAGATTTTTTTTTTCCTCAAGAAACAAAAGGAAAGATATTTCTCATTTGAGTTTAAGAAACATTTCATATAGACTGAATTTGAGATGAACCTTGAAAGATGAGTAAAATCTTTGAGGGAAGTGATAAGAGTATATGTTCTGTGTCAAGAATATAATATAGATAGGATCTAGATATCAGGAGAAAACAGACCATCTCTTGAGAATGGAGATTTGTGCAGTTCATAGTTTGGAGAATGTTTAAGGGGATTAGGAGATAAGCATGAAATGTAAATTAGGGCTATCCATGAAGGAGCTTGAAATCCTGCAAAACCTGGGAGCCAGACTGATGTCAAGCAGGGGAGCAATATGATGATAAGAGAGGAAGCATAGACAGTGATCTGATAGACGTGTACAGCATAATTAGGATGGGAAGAATTGAAAAAAAATCTGTCAAGTTAGAAATTTGAATACAGCACTCAAGAGAAAGTCTTGAAGAAAGATGGTGAAATTGGGGGTGAACTCAAGATGCCATTTGGAAATGAAGCCAAACAGATTTGTTGACTAAATATGTAAAGGCAGAAATTCTTCTGGGTTACCAAAACTATATTACTGGTTACATGAGGATATTGAAGTCCCATTAAAAGACAGGAAAGTTATGCAGGAGTGCTGGTTGCTGAGGTAGCACATGATGAATTTGCCACACTGTATATCTAATAGAATTGTCTGACAGGCATTTGGAAATGTGAATGTGGAGGTTGGGAGGGAGATTATAGTGCTAGTAGCTCTGTGGTCACTAATTGATAGTGGTCTCCACAGAAGCAGGTGAGATCCCTTGCTCTGCAAGCGAATTGTAAGTTTTTACCCTACTTGAGTTATGAACTCTCTTGAGACTATGATGAAAGCTATGAATGTTCTTGCCAGAAACATAGGCAAATGCACACAAACAAAAATGTTTAGGCTTTATTAACATGTCTTTGGTATCTGGGGGAAAAAAAGTGATGAAAGAATTTTTTAAATACTTAAAGAAACGGAACTAGGAAAAGACCCAGAGATAGGAAACATACCAGTGAAGAGTGAAGGTGTTTAAAAAGATGCTTTGAAGTATTTGGAGTTACATCGTGTTTCAAAGATCTGAAAACAGAGAAGTTGTTAATAATGGTGATTATTGAATTTGGAATTGTTGATCTAGGATGAGGAAGAAATCATGTAGAGGTGGTGGGGGATAAAAGTCAACCTCCAAGGAGATAAGAAGTAACTGAAATGTGGGACTGTTGAGGAAGTAGTGTGACTAGGTATATTCTGTTCTTATATTAAGTTTAGTCATAAAGGTAAGAAGATAATGATAACGAAAGAAATATGTAGTCTTAGGAAGACTTTTAAAATGTAATTTTAAAAATACTAGGTATGGTTTTAGAAGAGAAGGAATTAATCAATATATAGGACATGATATAAGAAAAATAATCATTGGGAAATTTTAAATATTTCCAGTTACTACTAGCTATGTTTGCATTTTTGGAGAACAAAGTAATTCCCACTTACTTTGACAATAGTAACTCACAGATAAGTCTTATGAAGATCCACTTATGGGGCATAAGGATACATTTTAAAAAGAACAACAACAACTCAATGAAGAATAGACAAATATGAGGATTTTATAGCTTAATCTGGCTGAAGTGTTCTCTCAGATGTGATTGTGGCCATTGCTGACAGCCATTCTCAGTGGTAGAAGATAACTGTTGATACCTGTTTTGTCATTTCTCAACTGTGGTCCTGAATTTGTGGCTCCCCATTGGAATCATGTGGGGATGTTTTAAAAATACTGATAACAGGGGCTTGCACCAGTGAATCTGATTTAATTTGGGGTGGGGTGTGGACATGAAAAGTTTTGAAGATGATACTCTGGGTAGCCAACATGGAGAACCACTATTTTAGCATATTCACAAGACTTTGATTTTTCCATTGGAGTTTATGGAGTCCATCTAGATTTTTTCCCAAAAGCTACTTGAAAAAGGTATTGTCACTGGCTGAAGTTGTTAATCTTACAGGACTCCAGGGAGAAATTTCTATTCTCTTTGGATACTAAGGCAAGGACTTTGTTCTTTTTCCTGGGTTTAATCCAGCCTTTTCACCCCTAGCTATAAGGTAGAAAGCACTAATAAGCGCTTATGCTTTGGGTCACTTGTAAAATTTAAGCTCAAGGGAAATCTAAAGATAAGGCAAGGCTCCTAGGAAATACACTTTCTTTCCTTTCTAAAATCACCACCTGATTATTAACTGGGCTGCACAAAAGCTACAGTTGTGTTTTCTTTTTTTGAGGAAACAGTTTATGCATGGGAGTGAGTCTATTTCTCAGTGACAGTTACTTTTCCAGGGTAAGAGTAGGTAGCCACACAATACTATTTTCAGGGTAAGTCTATACTAGATTAGTAACTCCCTTTCCTCTCCTCTTCCTCCCTTCCATGTTTCCTTGCCCCTTGAAGAAGGGGTCACTAGAAAGTGTGAGAATTGCCCAAGGATTATATGAAGTTGTGGCAACTAAAGTGAATGCCTCATTTGCATGTGAGAGAAAAGCCCAAACAACACTATCAAAGGGTGTTAAACCATCCAGTGGGGTGGTGGGGCGGTGGTTAGAATTAATTTAAAGCACTCTAAAGCCAACGCTAATGAAAGAATCATTTCTATGATAGTAATTTAGCCTGCCCTGCCTGTGTGTGAAGTGGAAGGTGTGTAGGGTTGTGAATATGAAACTGCTGATTAGCTAAAATGTTCATAACTAATGGCCTATATAATTAAAACAATAAAAACTATTTTGATGTTTCAGTTTTTTGTTTTGTTTTTTGAACCAGCAGAATCCTGCTAAAGAGAGTGTTATCTAAATAGATTATAATATGCATGATGACAATTGAAGTTTAATAAAGAGGGTGGGATTGTGGCTCAGTGGCAGAGCGCTTGCCTTGCACATGTGTGAGGCATTGGGTTCAATCCTCAGCACAACTTAAATAAATAAAAAATAAAGGAATTGTGTCCATCTACAACTAAAATAATATTAAAAAGAGAAGAAATAATAAAGACACACAAAACAAAATAAGATGGACAGACTTGAATTAAGGACCTAATGAAATCACCTACTTTTAATATATGTCCATAAACTGGACAAAAGTCTCCCATCAAACAAGGTCATATTTAGAAGGATTGGTGACTGATAGGAAGGGAAGGAATGAAAAGAGTAGAAAACATCTGATTAACTACTAAAATTTCCCTTTAAGCCAACAGTTTGGCTCCCTCCAGTGTCTGCTTAAAGAGCCTGTTTATTGATTGGGTAAAAGTGACTAGAAGGCTTGGTGAGTAATTATTAGAACTTGTAACTCCGAAGAAACCCTAGTTGGCATTTCAGGACTTCATGTCTCTTTGCTTCAAATGACATCTCTTAAGAGCAGAGCATTTCAAAAGCTGCAAAGATTCTTCAGTTTCTTGGAGACTTGGGCTTGCTAGTCAGAGATGATCAATATAAAAGATTGGGGCCAAAGTATGTGAGTGACAGGCAGGCCATTGCTTGAGCATGCTCTGTTTTACCAGGAAATCACTTCTAAGAGCAGAGTAAGGCAATGCAAACATCCACTCTTTCCAAGGGTGGCTGAAATACTATGCTGTGCCTTTGCTAAAAGCTTGGTCACATAGAGAGATAATATAATGTTGAAGTTCTGCTTCATATTTATTGAAATAACCTATCTTTGCTTTGTGAAATCAGGAAAAAGGCAGAAGGCACAGTGGGTGAGGGAGAATCCTACAGGACACGTTGAGATTCTTACTGTGATATGCACTAGTATTGCTTCACTGAAAGCAAAGCAATCACTACTTGAAAATCATATCTTCAACCACAGGTATTTCCTTTCTCTGCTTTCGGGACCTAGTTGAATCATCCATTATTCTATGACCTTAATTCTGTAACAATCTGGGCCAGTCAGGCAACTCTACTATTTAGGTCAGATGCACAAGTACTACATTGTTAGTTACCTGGTATGTGTATAATATCAGTTATTTTACAAAATAATTTTGAAGGATTTTGACATTTGCAATAGAGATGATCCGTAAGTCCTTCATTTGATAAATTGCTTCCTGCTGCCTTCTTCCTGTCAGAGGTACTGAGCTTGAAAATGAGATCAAACTTCCGGAAAGAAATATGCTTTATATAAATGTTCCTACTCATATTATTTCATAGTCTCCTATGACAACCTTAGCGTCAAAGATTTATTCTGGGTAGTTAAGTTATACAACAAAATATCAGTCGTGAATTTTGGCAAGAAATTCACTAACTGTGTAACTTGCCAGGAACAGGTATCCATATGGAATAAACAGAAGTTGGGAAAATAGGTAAGCTCATGCTCACCAGAGCCTGTGTCTCTGAATTAGTTTCCCAATTTGGTTTGATAAAATAAATATCAGATTTATCAGTGCCTCAGTCTATATCTTTAGTAAGATGTACTTCATGAACAAGACAGTTTTTTTTTTTTTTCCATACACACAAAATACAATAGCTGGTCTGAGTACTACAATTGTTTTGGGGGTGGGAGTGGTTCTGAAACTTGAAGATCTATCTGGGAAATGTAAAGGATTAAAGCAAAACACAAAATGGCTCCAAAACATCAAAGTCTGTTTAAGGTGACTTTCAGAGGTGGATATCTACTTTTAAATAGAAAACCTCTTACTTAAGTTGCTCAGGTGTTAGGTGAAAAAATAAAAATCATAACCCCCCAAATATATCCATAAGCACAAAACTAGTTCTAGAGAGACTACTTTAATTTTGGGGGGGTTAAGCCCAAGAGAGGCCATGTCTTGTGAAGAGAGTCATATTTTTGGCCATAAAAAGGCAGTATGGTAAGTTAAGTATCTTTCCATTTGCTTCTAGGAGTAAACCATTTTCTGAAGTTAATATAGAGAAAAGGGAAGCTAATCAGATCCTCTTCTGTGGTGCAAGATGAAAGATTCTTTCTTTCTATAAAATGAGTTATTAATTCCCAAAGTTTTATCCTAGATTCCCCTGCTTATTAAGTGCAACTTAAAACCTCTAAGGGATTATTTGACTTTCACTATCTCTTGCTTTTGTTAAAATACATTTCAACTTGCTCCTGTAATTAACATTAACATCAAGTTCTTATTTCTAACTTCAAGGCTCTCAGAATGCTAAGATTACAATATAAATTTAGATAAAAATGATTAGAGGGTAAGAGTATTCACAAAATATAAATGACAGAAAATATGTCTAACAGCCCACATTATTGTGTAGTCCTCAAACTTGTTCTTCAGATTTTGCCGAATATAAGTAAATGTCTGACACTCTGAGTTAACATTTAAAAATACGCATTAGTTTCATAATCACTGCAGTGCAGAAGTTATTAAAGTGACAGCAATTCAGCATAAAAGAAGCCAGGAAATTTTCTGCATTGTTTTTCTTTATACCAAATGGCAATTCATATGAAATTTTCATTTTCATAACTTTAGAACACATGAGTTACATAAACATAAGAAATAGAACATGATTAATAGATCCCACTATGAAATGTAGTCTATAAAATTATATAGACATAAGTAAAACATTGATTGATAGTTGTATTTTAATATCCACATGGGAATTATGAAAAGAGTTGAATTAGTCTGATTATGGGATATTACTATTTGAGCAAAGAATAAGAAATTTATGTCAATAGATATTACTCTAGGTACAGACTTGGTTCAGCATTGGTGAGTTTCAGTTAACATTTAATGAGAACCTCCCAAATGCCAGACCCTAGTAGGTATTTTTATATTTATTACTTTCCCTGATCTGAGCAACATGCATCTTTCAGGAGAGGAGCTTGTAAGTGACAGAATTGGGATTCATAGCATGCTCTTCCCACACCAAGTGTGGTGCTCATCACCTCATGTTTTCTCTATCAAATATATTCAGTTTAACAGCTGAAGAAAACAATGAAAAACACCTTAGATTTCCTCTTATCAGGTAAAGTTTGACTAATGAAAAATGTATCTTTCTAAGCAGAATTTCACAGCTACCACAATCAATGAAACCTAGAATGAAACCCTTGTATTCTAAGACTGAAATTATCTTAGTTATCATTCCCAGAAAGTTGAGAAAGAAAGTTCATAATGTGTTCAAACCAATCTCATTGATTTACATGATGGTGGCCAGATATTCCCAAGGCTAAGCTATCACTGCCCCTTAGTTCTAGGATGCTCAATTAAGAATGAAATTAGTACTGTGCCTGACTTTGGGTTTACTAGCACTTGTGTGTTAAGATGAGTACATAAATTTTTTGATTGTGTGGGTGAAGCCTCTATGGGCTTCTTGGCCAAATGTAACCTGCATCTGTTTGCACCAGAGTTGTGCAGGCTGTACTGGGTAGAGATGATTTTGTCATTTCTTTGGATGAGCCTCCTGTAGCTTCTGAATGCACTCTTTGTTCCAAAATCCCTAGGACACAATGGATAGTCATCAACAATGGCTTGTTTCTTTTTAGAGTGTCAAAAACAATTGAGATAAACAATGTCTAGAATCTGATCTCTACTTTTAATGCATAAATAATTTTGAACTTTGTGTAAAAGCAGGGAAAAAGCTTATTGATTGATTGCTTGATTCATTCATTTTGTATATTCTAAACAGCTGTGGAAAGGTCAAGATGATATCCAATATCCATAACCCATACATCAAGTCCTTTCATTTTTAACCACTAAAATTTTTCTTTAAATCATTCACTTGTCATTATTTCTAAATATGCCAACTTAGTTCATGCTACCATTTTCTGTCTTCTAAACACTTGCAAAAATTGCATAATTGGTCCACCTGTATCCATTTTGATCCCTCAGCCCACTCCATTTTCCACATTCTCATGAGCATTATTTTTTTCTTTAAGTAAATGAATAAATGATCCACTCCCTGTTGTACTTAAATGATTTCTCATTGGTCTTAGGATAAGGAAAATCCTCAACATATATACCATTTCCATTTTCAGTGTTCTGGACACTGACTCTTCAGCTACTTGCAGGTGCCATACTCTCTTCTTTAAAATTACTCTGCTGCTGCCCATCCTTCTTCATAAAACTTGATTTCTTCCCATCTTCTCTTAGTTAACTCTTATCCTCCAGTTGTCATTTTTTTTTATGGAACCCTGACCTCTATGATATTAAACCCTCCCACAACATTGTATACCACTTCTTATTATAATGTGCCATAGTTGCAAATTTACATTGGAGACATTTGAATCTGTCGCTCCAACTAGATAGTAAGCTCCACATGGGCATGGACTTATACTCTCAGCCTAAAATGTTATAAATTTCTTAAGGTCTATATGGCCTTTTGATCTTTCCTTAATTTATGATCTGAACTTAATAATGATTGTTCAATCTGATCTCCAAGGAATTATAAGAAATGTAATTCAGTAGAATATAAGAAATATGTGTGAAGTCTTTCGTCCAATGTTCCCCCTTAGGATATCCCATCTCCTAGCCAATCTTAATGAAAATCTATACAAATAACGGGTAGTCACTATTTTTTATTCCTCAAAAACAGTTTTATTCTCAGTCTCTTCAATTTTCTATCTCCTTATTTTAGTCATTCAAGGTGTTCAACACATTGATCCCATCAACTTTTGGGTGGGATGGGAATCAAGGTATTAAACATATTGTACTAATAATTTTCTGACCTAATTTGCCCTCCCAGAAGCATCATTACAGTTAGTATTGTCTTCTTTTGAAATAAGTGTTCTTCTCTTTGTTTTCATGATACCATGTTCTTTTGGTTTGCCTCTTATCTCATTGTCCACTACTTATTAACATTTATATATATATTTTTTTATTTTCATGGTGCTGGCATTCAAACCTAGGGTCTAGTACATGCTAGGAAAGCACTCTACCACTGAGCCAAATGCCTAGCCCTGATACTTGTTATCATTTAGTAAGCACCTACCAAGTGCCAGACTCTAGTAGGTAACTATATATTTATATTTATTATCTTCTTTGATCTGAGAAGTATTATAAGGTTGATACTATACTGACTACTTACCTGGATTTTTTTTTTTTTTGTACCTTCTTAGTACTCCATTCCTTGGTCTGAGATCCTGTATCCTTCCATATTACATTTATATTCCAAGTGATCTTGTTGGTAAAAATTGTCTGTTATTAGATAGTAGATGGATTATAAGTACATTTTAAATTTCTAGGAAAGGTTATTGAGCATTTGTAAATACATACTATTTTATTTTTATCTACTTTATTAGACATAGATTTTTATACTGGCCCAAATTTTGGTGCATCTTTTGAACTTAATTTGTTACTTATGAGGGTAAAAACTATAACAGAAATTAGAAACTACTGCAGAATATCTGAATGGATGTTTACTTTAGAAACAAATCTTATGTTTGGAGGCATCCATAGGTATTTGGGGTTAGGTATGCTGATACCGAAGTACAAAGGCAAGAATACAAAAATAAGCTATTAGAATATATTTAGAAAATAATCACTTGAAAAAGGTTGTGTTTCATATGAAGTTCATAGCTTCAGAAATTCATCTCTAAAATAAAAGCTAGTAACTCAGGAGACACAGCATAGCACACAGTGTGCTAAAAATATTTGAGTACATGAGAGGAATATTTGAACCAATGACTGACAGAGCAAAACTCTTAAAAACAGAATTTAGATATACATGAAACCAAATACTAAAATAAAATTTCATCATTAAAATTTATTAATTTCCTCATGGTGGCACAAAAGTAAACACTACAAAAATATCAAAGCTTATCACTGAGCTATGGTAATATACTGTGTCAATCAATGTCAGCAGCTCATTGTAATTCAACAAATATTTATTGAGCGCTCATTGTGTTCAAGGTCTTTATTCCTCTTTTCCCTCCTCCATTATTTTATTTATTCACTGAACAATTCTTATTTTTGAAGTGTAATATACTTCAGCAGCACAGAAATGACCAGGACATGACTTGCTGCAAGGAACACATAGGTGCAGTGCACATACCTTTAATCCCCGTTACTCTGGAGGGAGTCTGAAGGAGGAAGGATTTCAAATTCCAGGAAAGCCTGGGCAACTGAAGCCAGACCCTGACTCAAAATAAAAAAGGGCTGAGGGTGTAACTCATGGTAGTGCGCCCCTAGGTTCAATCCTCAGTACTGCCAAAAAATAAAAATAAGAACGATTTTATTAACTGCTATACATTTTTTTTATCAAGAAGGAAAAATAAAGGTATTGCAAGATAACCTCTTTGCCATAATTAGATTTTATTTCAAAGCATATGATTTTGGATTTTAAAAATGTATCAAAAAAAAAGGAAGCAAAAGGCAACACAATTAAATTTGGTTAAAATAATTCTCAATTATTTTTGAAAAATAGTTTATATGATAGTCTGCTTGAAACTAATATTTCCTTAATTCTGATACAGCTAGTTGTAATACTTGCCATGAATATGAGAGTATATTTTGAGGAGAAAATATGTTATTACTTAAAATGTACAAATAAATAGAATTTTATCTCAATTGCAAAAACATTAAACTGTGAAAGTACCTATTATGTTTTACGGAGGAATTATTGTAGATAGTAAATCAATTTACTAGCTAATAGTCATTTCTAATCTTATATGACTTATTGATTGGTTTTATTTTTTGTCATTTAAAATATATCTTATAATTTTAGAACAACATGGGCAAAATATGCTTTTTATCCTGCAAAATTTAGATTGGTCTCATCTATGTTTTCTAGTGTCACGTGATTCAGAGTACTTTTTTTTTTCTTTTTAATTGTTTAAGAAAGTTGGATATGGTGGCAGATGCCTGTAATTCCAGCAATTTGGAAAGCTGAGGCAGGGAGAATCACAAGTTATGATCTCAGTAAGTTGCTAGTGCTGACCTCTATCTCAAAATAAAAAGTAAAAAGGACTGGGGGTGTAGCTCAGTGGTAGAGCACCCTGGGTTGAATTCATAGTACTGCAAGAAAATAAAATAAGTAAAACAACATGGCTGAGATATACTTTCATAATTACACAAAGGTTTATCTAGCCTCAGGAAATAGATCATCAGAAAATATGGCTCCCACTCTGTCTACCAAGTACCTTTTGAATTTTTAAAAGTCTTAAGCACATGATCACTTATAAGGTAACACTACACATAGCTTAGTTCCTGAAAATTCTACACAAATGAGCTGTTTGAGGTCAAATCTACAGATTCCCAGCACTTACTGTAGGGTCTGACACATTAAGAAGGTGCTAGTCAAAAGTTTTTGGGAAGAATGGATGGATGTACCAAAATATACTAAGTTAAAGCAAATGGACACTTACATGTGCTAAGATATCCTGAGAATGAAGTCCTTAATATTTTCTTAGTCATCATAATTTACATTTTGATGCATAATGTTTTTTCCTGTTCAAAGCAGTAAGTAAATTGAATAAAAGACACTTTGAGGTATCTCCTAGGCCTCTGTACATAATTTTGGGGAAGCCCATTCCCTTGCAGACTTAGTTATTCACTCTTTTTGACTAAAACTATTAGATGAGGGACCTTGATGCCACTCATGCTTTTTCTAATTTTAAATAGTTTTAAAACTAAATTAAGATCCTTGAGGTTAGGGATTGCATTTTTGATTGTTTACTGTTCTGCTCCTCAGTTCTATACTCAGTGCTGAGAGCAGTACCAAGACTGATAGATGTGCTCGATTAACACCTATTGATGGCATAAATAAAAAATGGCAAGATTAAATGAAAGAAGCTATAGAATGAACATTATAAGGTCCATATTAGCTAGCTAAGATATGTATGGGAGTATTATATTTGAGACTACTATAATTTTTACTATCAATATTCGTAGCTAGCAGTATTAACAATTTATCAGCAAATGCTCAGCTCCCCACTTTGTTAGAACTGCATAACCTAGTTGATAACCAAAAATAGATATAACTTTACTAAGCACTTTTATAATCGGATCAGCTAATGAAATCATACAAGCCATAGCCTTATACATCTTCATTAATGAGCAAGATTGTATTTTATAATCAGACTTCTGATGTCATCAAGCATCTTTCTTTGGGACAATTTCAAACCAAATTATCAAAATAAGGATTTTCAAACATTGTATTTTCTCTCTTTGTTGGTAAATTATTTGGTTCACCTTTTCTTATTTCTTTGTTTTGGGAATTAGTTCTTAACACTACATGGACTCATTGGAAAGCCCTATCTCCAGATACTGAGTTTACGCTACAAAAATTCCCAGTCTGTCACAGATCTTCTCCTAGGATACATGGAAAAGCAAAGTTCAGCTAAACTGCACGATTAATTCATGATCACTTCTGAATAGTGAGAAAAGGTTGCTTAAAGCTGTTCTGTTCTCCTCTCGGGGATTTAAGGTCAGTTTCAAGAAGCAAAATTACTATTCTTTCAAAGTTGTCTCTCCTAATTTGTATTCCTGCAATTATCTCCTCAGGACCTCTTTATTTTTAACTTGTAAACTCGGCTTAATAAATCAATTCAAGGATTAGCTACATGTAAACCTACCTGTTCTGATGAATGGACAGGTAAAGGAATAAATAGGGCAGTTTCTTTCTTGACCAGTGGCTTCACCAATGTATCAATTAGTTTTGTTTTATACAAGGAATCTGAGACATTTCCCCCCCAGAAAACAAGAACAATTATTATTATTTTTTGCTTTAAAGTCTCTTCCTCTTTTTATAATATAAAAATAAAAAATAGTGGACAGATTCTAGAGATCAGAAGAACAAATAGTTTATGAGGAAATAAGACCTTAGAAGATGATTCTTGAAGCTTTAGCTAACTCTCGACTTAACTGAAATTGGAAGATTTTTTTTTGCAAAAATAAGAAACATAAGCAGTTAAATATATTCTCAATAATACTCAAATTGAGACAACATTTAACTACATTACTAATTTTTATTTTTTAAAAAAGCTGAGAATGTTCTTAGAGGATGGACAGATGAGGATGGTGGGAACCTAAGGTTGAGAATAATTCTATAAACTAGGCCCTCCATGCTGACTCCCACATGCTTTCTTTTTCAAGAAGCAATTTACCTGCAGCCCTGCCTAGCCTCAATGGACAGAATATGTTATATTCCTTAGTAAACTGTTCATTAAAGGAGAAATATAGGCCCCAAATAATGTTGATAAGAGTAATCCAAGTTACCCTGAAGGAAGAAGCTTTTGTAACCAGATCCTAAAACTCTGGGAGATAAGGATAGTTCCTCTTCATGAAATCTGTAAGAATGTATGGTTAAGAATCCAATTAGAACAGGTCAGCATGGGCCAAGGTGACCTGGAGTTGCCATGACAGTGGGGATGGGGACTTGAAAATTTGACAATCTGCTCTTAGTCCGGAGTGAAGAGGTGGACCTGGACAGGACTCTGGAAATTTCTCTAGGATCCCCAATTAAACTGAAGTGCAGGAGAGGCACATGATCCTCTCCTCTTCTCTCTGAGAAGATCCCCTCTCTCCCTTAAGAGTGTCCTCTCTCCCTATCCCTTCAATGAACTCATTCCTGTTACTCTAGCGAGAGGTCTGAAATCTTTTTGACTTGATCACAAGAATCAGAGTTCAAAGAGGGGATCTTCATGGTGCCTCAGTTTCTTGGAAGGTCCTAGCTCTGTAACATTGTCACTAGGTTTAAAGTTGTTTTTTTTTTTTTTTTTTTTTTTCAGATCAAGGGATTTAAGTCAGTTATTCATATGTATATGTATATGAGTATATATACATATATGTATAATTTTATACATTCTAGTTTGGAGATGCAGTCACAAAAGAGGTAATAGCCAACTGATCAGGTTCATGAGCTCCAGGGCTAAATGCCAGGTCTGTGTCCTAGCTGTACCCTTGGTATCTAAGCATATTTATGCTTTAGCTTCCTCCTCTTGTCAAATAGAGGTAACAACACCTACTTCACAGGGGCATTATGAAGATTTAGGGAGTTAATATAGGTAAAACAAATAGAACAACAGTACCTGGCAAATTTTAAGTACTCAATTAAAATTATCCTCATTCACAATATCCTTCTCATTCTCCTAAAATGCTGAAAAAAATGTGAACAACTTTTGAGAAGTATTGTGACAGAGTTGGGATTAAGTACGATACCTTGAAGTGTTATTTACAGGCACTGCTAGGAATTAGTACTGTCAAATGAAATATGCTTTAAGTTGGAGGGATTCTGGGGAAGAGGAAGCTGACTCTCCTAGGAAGTTTATTCAACTTTCAGTTTTTGTTTATTTCCCTCTGTTTCCCATTGTTTATACCTCACTGTTTAAGGTAAATGAACAAGTAAGCATTTATAGAATGAGGAAATACACTGAAGAAAAAACTTATTTCCAGAATTGTTATTAATTTGCTGGTTACCAATTTAAAATTATATTTATAAATATAAATTCTTTTTTTTTTTTTTTTTTAGAATAATGGGGTACTGATTCAGACTTGGGATGCTGAATTCTGTTGTGATTAGTTACAAAGTTTACTTATAGAAATTATATGGCTAAGAGAAATACTAAAGATCAATACCCTGATCTTATAGATGAGTAAAATGAGCTCCAGAGAAATTTAACTAACCACTATTGTTTATTCAATAAATGTTTATTGATCTTCTGCTATGTAGGACTGGTTCTGCTGGATAACAGATAGATGCAGCTGTGAATATGCAGGCCTGGCCTGAGGCTTGTTAGCACTTACAAATTATAGCAGGGAGATAGACAGTTAAGTAGTGTGAGGAAGGAAAGTTCAGAGAGCTTGAAGAGACCAAAATGTTAGGGAATTTATAGTGAGCCCCAAAGAAAAGTTGGAGTTGGCCAGTGCACTGGGAGTTGCAGAGCCTATGGGCAATCCTAGGGAGAAGGGCCAGGCAGTAAGCTATTGCCTTTGTGTGGAACAGGAAACTTGAGGGGACAAGGAATGAGAAAGAAAGCTAGATACATATGCAAATCAAAAGGTGGGAGTGGCAGGTAAATAGCGATTCCAGGATCCCAAGAGCAATGGAAAACCTTTGAAAGTTTTAAGCAGTGGTAACATACTCAGATTTGTATATTTCAAAGATCATTTTGGTCATAGCCAGATGGATGAAGACAAGAGTCAGAAGCCAGTGGTGGCTGTTACAGAACCTTGGGGAGAGATGATGGTGGCTTAACCTATCTATAGACACAGGCTCTCAAATCAAAGCTGCATAGAGAACATGGATTTCATTCCTATGTATTATTTTCAAAGGGTTAGTATTTTGACAAACTTTACTTAGACACAATACCTTTTTGGAAAAAAAAAATCCCCTTTATTAAACAAGGGATTTCATACAGCATGCCCTTTTCTATTGTTAAAGAAGGAAAATGATTATCTTAATTGTTTTGGCTGGTGTTTTTCACCCAACAGCTAATTCCTACCTAGTAGGCACGATTCGTCTTTATGTCTATTTCATGTTTCCTATTCCCATTGCCACTGCCCTAGTTTAGGCCATCATTACCTCTCACCTGGACTGATATCACAACCTGCCAACTCATCTCCCTGTCTCCCAAGCAAAGATTTCCTCATATTTATCTTAATATTGTGCTTTCAGATTCCCCTGCTAAGATACCTTTGGAGATTTCTGTCTGCCTGCAGGAGAAATGTTAGCCATTACCACTTCTCTTAGAGATTTACCTTCTGCTCTCAACCCCCACACACCCTACTCTTAAACCAAGTCATATCACATAGAGAACCCACATCCCTCTAAAGTGTAGAATGGTGTTCTCTAAGTTTCTCAGCCAAGACACAGGTGCAAATTTTCCATGATAATCCTACAGCTGTGTCAAATAGAAGCATTATTGGCTTCTTGGTAGTCTCCCAGCCTAGCTTCTGAATTTTTCTGTTACTGTTGTTGCATGTATACACATCCGGTTTCTCCTACAAGATTGTAAGTCCTTAGGTCAGGCACAGTGTCTTGCTCAGTTCTTTGAAATTAACAGGTACTCATTAAGGATTTATTTCATTGAATTGATGTCACAATGCCAAATTTTAAAATATTTATATGAAGTTATTTTGTTTGCAATCCAAAATGCCTTCAGGAAAATAGTGCAATTTATGGATTAAAATTAAAAATGTAACAAAATAATTCTTAAAGGGCAACACAAGAAGGAGAAAAGTTGCATTAATATTTCATCGTGGAAGGTATTTGCTGATTAAATTTAAAAATTAAAATAGGGCTTCTTCATTCATTAAATATTTATTAAATATTGTTATATGTTCCATGCATTATTATAGACTTTGCTAAAAAGGACAAAAAAAAAAAAAAAAAAAACAACTTCGTCCTTTTGGAAATAATTCTAGTCAGGGAGACAGATAAATGTTTTAGCCAAATGTTAAATTATCTCACAGACACCAATTTCTGAAAGTCTTTATGTAGATAGCCCAATATCAAACATTTTTTGGATTATAAAAAAATTCATCATCTTTTTTACTTAGGCTGTATTACTATAATCATACATTCATCAAGCATCTATCAGAATACCAGTGCCTAGGTGCTTTGCTAAATCCTGGTATTCACAGCCAAATAGGAAATGGCAGCTATCTGAGCCAGTAGATACGCTGCACGTCAGTATGTCCCAAGGAAGAAAGCATCAGGAAATGCTTACAAGGAGCAAAAAACATGGTATCATACAATGGGCTAGTTCAGACTCCAGCCAGGGACATACAGAGGATGAGAAAGGGACCAGCTACATTGATGCTTTGTTAGTGGAGCAGAAAAGACTGCTATACCAGACTGGTCCATATTCTTGTGACTTTTCTGTAATATTATGTGAGTGACTCCTGTGGCATCAGCCATGAGTGAAAGGGGGCCCAGAGAGTGGCAACAGGACACTAGAAATGAGTCTGTGTTGACCCCTGAAAGAACAAGAACCAAGGAGGTGTGGTCAGACAAAGCTGTGTCAAGAATCTGAGGTAAGGGACTCCTGGCAATGGACAGAGAAGTCTCAACATGGTGGGGTAGGGTGCACCCACATGCACAGTCAGTCTTAAAAATTCGGGGGCCAGAGTATGGGAAGCCTGTCAGGTGAGAAACTTTCTTTTCCCATTAAACTCCCTACCCCTGACTACCTTCCACCCCTACCTTTGGAGGAGCAAGAACTTAGGTTAGTGAGAAAAACAAAGAAGGGTAGTCAATAACCCTGGGAACATTTGGGCTCCTTTTCAGACTTGAAATAAGCTCTTGCTGAGGTTGGAGAAAAGACTTAATTGTAATGTTCAAAGTTTCAGTTATTATTGGTCTAGGCATACTGATTTTTGAACAGATTATTTTCAAATTAAGGCTTATTGTTTTATGCACAAGTTTATTTTACTGAATATATTTTAAAGGAAAGTGAGAAATAAAACCAAATCTGCTTTTTGATTTTATTCTAAAGTTATTTTTCTGCCTACCTATCACTCAGTCCAAGATACACTTCACTATTTACGTGTACATCCACTGAGGACTGTATGGATGTTTTAGATAAACAGGTGGAAACTTCTTTAATATAGATTTCCATAAAGCAAGATTTTGAAGTGGAATTTAAACATAGGTTTGTAGAAAGGAGAAAGAGAATACATTCTAAAGGAAGTTACTATTACAATGATGTACAAAGCTTATCTCGGATACAAACAGAAAGTAGATGTTGGTATTTATTTAGGAAAACACAGTGGAGGATACATCTGGGGCCTGACTGTAGAAGGCCTTGATAATCAACCTAAGAAGTTAGTTTTAAGTAATAAGGTTACATTTAATTCTTTAAAAAACCAACCAAACAAACAAACAAACCCTAGGAGTAGGATAAGAAAAATTTGTTATTCACCAAGCTTTCTATTCTTTTTAACATCACATTATATTTTTTTTTCTTGGTACTTTGCTTAGTGTCTGACTCTTAACTATTGCAAGTAAGTTTATTCTGGAACAGTGACTGGGCTCACAGTAGGTGTCATCAAATATCTGATAAATAAATGAAGGAACAGACTTAAGAAGACAAACTATTAAAGGAGACTGAGAGAAAAGTGATAGTCTGGGCTAGGTTTTGACAGTGGCAGAAGAGAAAAGAAGGCACTATACTGTTTGAGTGGTGAAAGCAGGAGCCAATAGAGAAACTAGCAGGGGGGACATGTGTAGGCGATTCCAAGATATTGACTATCTTCTGGGAAAATGATGGTTTCTCTCCTAAAACCTGGAAGTAAGGGGGAAGGAGCTAGTTTGAGGGTGAAGGGTTTTAGGTACATGGAGCCTGGTATGTCAGTGAGCAGTGCCATCATCAGGGAGAAGCACAGTGACCTTCTTAGAGGGCCAGAAAGCCAGGCTCTGCTGGAGGTAAAGTGCAGCTTCAACAATGAAATATGGTGACTGAGCTACTGGAGTTTTAAAACCTCAAACTTCAATGTTTGGAAGAACAGAGGTGTGGTCTGTAAAACGTTTTGTTTTTGTTTTGTTTTTTACTGTGGCTATTTTACTGTTGCTATTAAGTGTGGAATTTCAGTGAAAGCAAAGAATTAGCGTGGCCCCGCACCCCCCCACCAGGAGCTAAAGCTGGTGGCCCAGGCTGAGCCTCTTCCACTCTGCACTGCCCATCCTCATTCTCTCTCCAGCATTTTTCCCATGTGGTTCTGAACGCTGCTTAAGAAACTATCTTTGTGAAGATTGCCAGCTTCAGCTAAGCAACCATTCACTTGAACGAAGTAGGAGCTGAGTGCAGAATGTGTAAGTTGCCAAATGAGGTTCTCCCCACCCCCCTGCCGCCCTGCAGATCCGGAGGGAGTGGGGGAATTGTGACAAAGCAATGTTTTCCCACATCCCCTGGCTTGCAAGGATATAGCTACAAATACAATTGGAGTTCTAAGTGGGCAGTTTTACAAATCCAGATTCTGTTCTTAGAAATGTTTCATTAATGGTACTTCTCAAACACCAGTAACTTCTCTTTCTAATATCTCAGTATCACAGTTACAAAACACAGGATAAAAAGTCAAAAAGGGGGAAAGTTTCCTGAGAAGACTATGCAAAAGATATTGTATGTGTTTGTGTATCTTACAGGAAATTATTTTAAGAAACAGAAAAAATTCTCTAATTAATTTGAGGCCTCTAGAAAATCTATTCATACAACTCAAACTGCTTTATTAGTAGAGCTTAATGAATACTCAGGCTTGTAGACTTTAGACAACTGGTTAATCCAATTAGAGTGGAATTGCTGTGGGAAAAATTTGGTACAAGCGGTTCACTGGATGGTCCCTGTAAGACCATCATTCTGTGTGTAATTGATATGGACTGAATATTTGTGTTGTTCCAGAATTCATATCCTGAACTCTTAATCTCCAGTGTGAGAGAATTTGGAGATGAGGGTTTTGTCAGATAATTCAGTTTAGATGAGATATTTAGGGTAGGGTCCCCATGATTAGACTGGTATCCATACAAGAATTCTCTCTCTTTCCCTGCCCTATGTGGACACAGCAAAATAGCAGCCAGCTTAGGAAGAGGTCCCTTACCAGGAACCAAATCTGGCACCTTGATTTTTGGACTTCTCAGACTCCAGAACTGAAAAATAAATGCTTGTCATTTGTGGAATTTTGTTATAACAGCCTGAGCAGTGTGTCAGCAGTGTTCTCAAGCTTAACTCGGGTCCAAGAAGAATCTGAAGTTAAAAGGTGCATTTCTAACCCCCAACCTAAACTGTGTGTTTCAATTAGTCTTGGATGCCTCTGGCCAGTATTCTTCATTTTAAGTAAACTTTATAGAGTGATACAGATGCAGTCTCTTCTGGGCAATTATTTGCCAAACACTATTTATAGCAGAGGTTAGCAGATGATTGCTCTTGTTCAATAGGTGGGAGGATGGGAGGGTGGTATGGAAAGGAGGAGGAGAATGACTCTGACTTTGTCCTTCACCTCCCTCACTCTTCCTTACTTGAAAGTTCCAACCTTTCCCATTTGAGGAGCACCTAAAACTACCAGCTTCCTTCCCAAAGCACATAGCAATGAACACATATTTAGGATCTTAGAAAAGCAAGGACAGTGAGCTTGATGTAACCTCTCAAACTTTTTTTTTTTTTTCTGCCAGAGCTTCATTGGTTCAATAACTGCAGAGAAGGTCTATTTTCTCTCAAACTCGTGCATTATGAATATTCAGGAAATCATAGCCAAGTAAGGTCTAGTTTAGGCAAAATTGTGCAGTAGGCCAAAAATCATAAATTAATTGCCCCTCCCCATCAAACTGGGTAAAGTTAGTTTGCTGAAAAATGAGCCTATAGATAGATTAAAAATGTGTTGGAGACAGTATACTAGATGGATCTAAAAAAAAAGAAAAGTTCTTTGGTACCTTTGGATGAAAAACTTTAGTTTTAAATCTGAAGAATTTAGTGAATCAAGGCAGGTACTAGAAGAGATTTTTAGAGGAGTAGGACAACTGGAGCTTTTGGAATTCTTCAAAATAATTTTGCTTAGGGCAGGGCTTGAGCAGTCTAAGGACCAGATGTGTTAGGAATAGACATCGTATGTCCTGGCTCCTTATGAGTTTTGAAGTGAGGGTTGGCCTGGACCAGTATCTCTGAACTTGACAGAAATCACTGGGATTAATGCATTAGCAAGTAGACAGTCTCTGCTTTTTCAGGAAAAATAAGATGTTTGAAAATAGAAACAGTTAATTATATATTTCAAATCTCATGTTCTCATTGAGGCAGATTCAAATGCCAATTGTTTCTGACCTTGTAGTGCCATCTCTCAAATTGGCATGTATTTTGACATATTTTTTGAAAATGGTTTCCATTATGTTGTATTCACTAACACATGGTGTATTGAAACTGTTAAGCAAAATACAAAATATTACTAATAATCTATCTGCTATGTCTTATTAACAAGGAAAAAAAAAACAGCTTCTACCAGATGGAGGGAACGATCTGTGATATCCTTTTTTTTTTTTTTTAATGTCCATAAAATATTCTAGTACAAATCAGAGAAAGACCTTCAAGTAAAGACTCATGTTTCAGCTCCTTTGGTTGTGTGAAAATAAGTATAAATTTATGCAATTAAGGCAGCAGGTTTCCTGCCTGTAGGAAAATACCCAGTTCAGAAATTCATGAGATGTGAGTTTTTTTCAGAGTTGCTCAGCTGACTGAGCCTTTGGAACCACCAGTAGGTCACTTCACTTCTCCTATGCTTAGTGTGTTTAAAATTTCCAATCCCCGAGTCAATCCAGCTTCATGCTGTTGTATATACTGTGGATAAATGCCCCGATGTGTAAGATGCTGAGAGTTTCTTACATAAACATGAACCATTACTATTCCAGCTGGGTAAAGAAATTTCAAAATTTTACTAGTCTACAAAAAATTTTTTGCCAGTTTGTTCTCCTGGTGGGAAGTAATTAGGTTGTAAGAGGAGAGAAATATGAATGTTTTAGCTCTGACAAGCAGCAATGCTGTTCACCTCCATGATGGCTATTGGTGAGACTAGAATCTTGCCACTGTATTTAGTTTTACAGGTTGTGATGTTGATTGAAATCAGGTTCTAGGAATTTTTCAGAGACGGCATTCATTTCTCAGATTGTTAATAAATCTATCATTTTCATAGATTTATTTCATAGATTTATTTCATGCTATAGCAAAATTCTTACCACAGGGGAGTTGGTCAATAATTATCATCTATTATGACACATTATTAGTTCTGTCACCTCAACATTCAGCACCGTATCTCTACAGAGCATCAGAATATATGTGTGTATATATACATACATACACACACACACACACACATATATATATATATACACCACCACCAAATACATTTATACTCACATATTTTGCTTATATATTTAACATCTTAAATTTGAATTCATCTGGAAATGAAGTTACAAACTCTTTCATTCACTCAATAATTCTGATAACACCTTTAGAATTTCAAGATCGATTTTGGAAGCATCTTTCACTTTACATATGTTTGTGAAACTTTGTGTATATTTTAACCTTTTTTTTCCCTCACTACAAGCTCTGAATCTTGTTTTGGTCATAATAAATGTTTAATAAATATTTTTGGATCAGTTGTTTTTGTATTAACTAATTTTTTCTTTCTTGTGGTAATCTCTTTGGTAAGGGAGTCTCCTCAAATCCTAAACTGACTCTAAAATGAACCTTAATTTGAAATTCACTATACTGTCTATATTCCCATGTTAAATATATTGGTTGCATTTTTTTTTTTTTGGAAACCCTGTATTGGCATCATAGTTTTTGAAAATTTCCATTTATTGGGTGGATATCTATACTATTTCAACTGAATTTTCTCAAACATTGTGTTTGAATGTAGTATGGGTACAGGCAATGACATGAAAGTATATTCTAACAAGGAATGAAAGATGAGAGCTATCTTGTGCTTTCTGTGGTGCTATCTTCTTTGTCTACGGCTTTATCTTCAAACATGGTGTTTTCATCCATGCTTTGTATACTTTATATCTGAATATTTTCCAAATTTATTTCCCTCCTCAAAGTACATTGTACAATTTCCTGTTCCATAATAAGACTGCTCATTTGATGAGACGAGATTATATTCTGTATAAACACTGAATTCTTAGAATGCCTCTCTGTGCCAGGGTGAAATCACAGATATATTAATGGCCTACTTTTCCTATACCAAGAAAATTGATTTCCCCTTTGTTTCTAAGGAAAATCATTTTGAGGGTACTTGCCACTGTGATGAATGGCACTGTAAAAACACTTTCGGATGTCAGAAAGGAGAACTCTGGTTTAAAAATTGTTTAATCCATGCAGTGAAATTTTATTCCCTTAAAAATACATTGAGTTTTGGCATGACATTCCTATTCACTGTCTCCTTAACTTAATCCACACAACTGTGTATATGTACCATCTAATGCTCAACAAGCAGTAAGAAGGACACCACCAAATGGTGTCTTTAGTTGCTGATCACCTTATGCCTAGTCCTGTATTTTCTGGACTTGCCAAGTGTGCCTAGCAACTTATTTCCTGGTTTATATCATTTACTCCTCTACTGTCTAGCAGAACTCACATTTCAATGCCCGGGACTCCGAGATAAAACTGAGTGGGATGGTGAGTCTACCAAGATATTTGCTTAAGAATCTTAAAGAAGCCTACACATGAATGTGTTGGAACCAGATTTTAAGTGAACAAAGTGAAAACCTGCTTTTCTCTTGTGGTTATTTCAGGCTTTTCTATTTATAAAGTAACCTTCCCATATGGTTTCTCCATATAAATCTAAAATATTCCATATTGATAGAAGAATGATTTAAGCTTACTTTTCATGATACAGCACAGTAAAGAATTTGGCCTTAATTCTACTTGCTTTTTCAGTTTGTTTCAGCATGAAGGGACCACTGAAAATTCTAACAGAATTACTATATTATGTTCATATACACAGAAACTCTATATATGCTGTGATAGTCCTAGCACATTCTATTAATTATGGAAATCACTTTCATTTCAATAGTGGAATTTACATGACAACAGCTTCTGGGGCTCAGTGGAGCATCAGACTTGCATGTCACAGAATTCCCTTGTAGTGTGGGCGTTGACAGAGTTCTGTTGACAACAAATTTGCAAGGAAAATGTCTCATAATTGTGTATCCACATAGAACATTGCTCAGAAGGGATCGTTTCAATATTCACCTTGGTCACCAATGTCAGAGAAGGCAATTTCCTCACTCTTACCTTAGTAAACCAAATTATTAGAAATATATAGCCATAAACATACATATAAATGGCCTAAAATATTTATCTATATATTTAGCAAAGATGTCTGGATGAAGAACTATCACCCTTGTATTCTTTCTTATAACTCTATTAAGGTTTTATTTTTATAAATTTTCTATTTATTTACATGCAGACTCAAAATAGATAAGAGGATGAACTAGTCCAGAAGGGTAGGAGGAGTTAGTAATATTATAAAACAATCAGAAAAAAATAGGCTGAATATCAGAGCAGAGTTCTTAATAGGGGAGAATCATTATACTGTAAAATAGTCTAATACTCTGGAAGAAGTCATTATCTGAATCATTTAAAATTAGACTGGACTGAAGTATTCCAAAATACAATAAAACCAAGCTCACTTTACAAGTAAAAAGAGGAGGATGACCTAATTGTTTCTATCATCCCAGTGATTACCATGATTGTACTCATTTTATGTGTTCAATCTTGATAGATAATCTTCTCTCATTTTATGCTACTTTTTGAGAACAATTTAAGCAAATTCATGTAATGCAGAATTGGATGCATTTAGCAGAGACTCAAAAAAGATGTGAATGCACAATGAACTCTGTGTAAAATAGTAAAGCGAGACAACTGAGTAAACATCTACCCTTTTTTGGAAGTTAGCACTGGAGAAAACAAGTCTCACCCCATAACTCTGGCTTTATTCCAGTGTGCATAAATGTATCCTGCTCCCCTGCTTTTTCAACAGTAATTAGATATTAGTTCTCATTTATTTTGTTGAATGATTTCTTAGAGTGATATATTTTTTCTTTTGGTTATGTCGAGTGCAGGAAAACAAATGGAATATTTCATCCCCAAGCCAACAGGCTATATTTTGTTAGGAGGAAAAAAAAAAATCTCTAGAAAGAGACCACATTTCCTTTTGTGACTGATCATTTTTATGGAATGGACAAGAAAGAGAAGATGATTTAATGTAAAAAAAAGTTTGACATGAAAAAAAAAAAAAAGAGGAAAATGTACCCAGAGAAGTTGTAATATGCTGTTGTGGTGAATCTTTTTAAATAAGAATGTCTTCAATTTTGTGTGCTTCTAATTGATCACCTGTCATGGAATAGACAAGTAGGACAGGCAACCTTTTGAGAATTATCCAAATTATGTCATGTAATACATGCATTAATTTAATCTTTAATCACTTAATTTTATACTATCTTTGTAGTTAACTTAATTGCAGTAACATAAAATCAGAGATGGGCTTATTTTGATATTTGATAATTGTGAGATAAATCATCTAATTTACACTTATGTACACAAACTTTTTAAAAAGTCCACCATATACAAAAGTTCAATTAACAGAGTTTATTTTCATTATTTATAATATCCATGTAGCTTTCCACATATTTTCTTCACTTACAGATGGCATATTCCTGAAGTGCAAAAAATACCGTTCAACTTAAATAAATATCCTTTTCATTAAGTCCCACAATTTAGTTTATTTTGTGTGCTAGCATGGTTTTCTCTAATTTAAGGTGCACATTTTGTTAGTAAGGGTCTAGATTATAGAACTAGTGGCTTAATGCCAAAATTTGGTGGAGTGGCAGGGCTTATTAATATTGTAAGTTTTCTTATTCATATTTTTGTTTTTAGTCAAATGAATATAGATTTAGTCCAATAAATATAAATTTCCACTGCCTTATTTGTGAAAGTATGAATTTCAAGACTTTCTTTCCACATTTTGTATGCCAAACACCTGTGTTACTTTACACATAAATCTAGATAGCCTAGGACCTGTCTATTCAAAGTATCTGTGTATTCCTGCTGGGCAATCAGTACCTCATAGGATGGACAGCTCAAACCCACAGGTGGGGGAAATCTTTGTAAATATGATGCTGCACTTACAGAAAGGAAAATATCACTTTATTAATGCCTGATGTATAATGGTTTTCAGATCTTTTCAAATTGTATTTGAATGTTTTTGGGAAAAAAGGCACATAGCAGTACAATAGAATCATAATGACAATTGAAGTGTCCTGAATATATTTGGTAGGAATTGTTGTCCTAAGGAGTTTAGTTAGTATAATGGTAACCCATATGTTTTCAGTAATACATATTTGAAATATACTTAGGCAAACAATAGAGTTTAGGTACCAGCTTTAATATATGATCAGATAAACAAAAACAGATTTACACTTAGGTAAATGATTAATGCTCCCAAATGAATGCTTCTTTCATTTCTACCCAAAGAAACATAGCATAGCTCTACTGAACAGTTCTAGGTCCCAGCAACACAAAGAAATTCAAGCAAAGAAACTCCAAGTAATGAACTGTGCCTGGGGTGCTAAACTCATACTAATGTCAGCTCACAATAATCTCAACTTTGAATATGCCAATATGTAATTATCTCTATACATAACACAAATATATCTTTATTATTCAAACAAGAATGGACATATTTTATAAGTAAATCTGTTGAGTACTTGACTAGAGCTCTTTAAGAGTGTGTAGTTCTGTTTTCAAAATTCACAATGCTCTAAGATACTTAACAAACCATCAATCTTAAAGTATTATACCTTTGAGACTTTTTACACATTTGTTGACCCAAGGAAGAACTAGAAGCAAATTAAATGAAAATTTTAAGATCAAGCTTATTTGATATATTATTTAGTCTATTTTTGGATGGGGAATCTCCCACCCTCTTAGTTATCTCACTGTCAGATAAGAAAATGGAACAGGATGGATGAAGAGATATGCTCCCAGTCTGGCTCTTTGATTTTTCATTCAAGCCAAAAGGAGCAAAGGGCAGCAAGATAGGGCTCCTTTCCAAGCATGCTTGTGGGAGGGAGGACCTCTGACTGCCCCTGGCTGCAAAGCTTATCCCGGCAGTACCAGGTCCTGCAGACCGCTACCCACCTCGCCTGGCAACCTCCACACCCACATGAAACTGCCAGTGTGTCAGCCAGTCATCTCACGGGTTCCTGTGCACAAAGCCTAGCAAGCTCCCAAATAGAAATGAATCGTGAGCCCAGAGCAGAGCTGGAGGCGGTTGGCTTGGGAGTCTGGTGTCTCTGGGGGTCTACCAGTGCTAGTTAGTCCCTTTACCTCTTGCTCCCTGGCTGCAGATGTGTACTCTGAAATCTGCCTCCTTCCGGAGACACAGACGTGCGCGCAAACACACACATTTTCACTCACACCTACACCTCCTCTGCCCTCTACCTTTCCCATCCCCGGCATATCTATAGGGACTGGTCCGTGCTGTGCCTCTACTTTCCCAGCTGCCCCATACAACACCCAAGCTCCTGCGCCCTCGATGGGCGCCCTCCAGAGGGACACATCCTCCTCTGGGCTCCTTACCTCGCACCGACAACTCCTGGCAGGAACTGGAGCTGACCATGGTGGCAGCGGAGGTGAGCCTGCACTCGGGCTCTGGCTCATGGTTGGTCCTCTTCATCCGACACAAAAGGGGTAGCTTGCTGCCTTTGTCCTTTCCAAATCCAAGGGAGAACTTATTTTGCCCCCGAAATGGCCAACTTGTGCGTGCAGCTTCCTGTCACAGTGCCCCCTGCCCCCGCCCCCTCCTGGCTGTGCGCTGGACCATTGCCCAGCGGCAGAGCATCCAGGCCTCCAAGTCAAGGGGGAGTGGGAAAAGGGAGGGGTAGAGGAGAAAAGAGGGAGGAGGTTGGGGGAAATGGGGACCCAGTGGTCTTCTGCAGAGGGAAGGGAAGCACTTCAGAGCCCAGTTCCCCTCCTCCTCTTTACAGGCAAACCCACTTCCTAGGCGCGGAAGCAACTTTCCTTCACCTTGGACAGGCTGAAACCGTTGCAGCTAATTGGGACTCTCAGCGGAGGCATGGACCTTCTGGCATCCTTTCCTTCTCATTTTCCCCCCTTTTACTCGTTCTCTTTCTCCCTTCTCTGTCCCCTCCCCCCTTCTTCCCTCCTTTTATAGGGGTGTATCTGCAGAGTCTTCAGTGAGACAGGGTACCTAGAGAAGAGGAGGATTATAAAGAAAGCCAGGGCGGGTTTGCCGGTTGCTCTACCCCACTGGGATTGCAATCCTTAGGCAGTGCAAGCGAAGGTCGGTGAATTTCGGAGAAGTGGGGTAAAGGGGCGTGGGGCAGTAGAGTGGGCGTCGGCTCCAACTTTGAAGCTCTGCTACAGCTCTCGGCTTGCGGGTGAGCAGGGACTAACAGTCGTTCCTAGGAAGAACTCTCCTGTGGTCCCCGTGCAACTGGCTGACCGCATGCTGGAGGAGACAAGGGAAAGCAGGAGCGAGTGAGCCAGGGAGGCGGGTGCGCAGCTCTGCCCCACACGCGGCTTAACTGCACATTGGGAGCCCCGGGAGAGGGCTTTTGCAGAACAATCCCTGGGTCAGGAGGGAGGGAGACGCTCCGGTTTCCTAGCAACTCTCATCAATCTTCTCCGGATAGCTCCCTCTGAAGGAATTCGATTGGACAACCCCAGGAGAGAAGTCACGCCCCTTCAAGAATGCTGGGCTGCTGCTTTTTCTCATTCTCCCAAATTTCTTGGGCGGAATAAGATTCTAGAGGAGTGTGGAATTATCTTCTTTTTTCTGCTACTGTGCAAACCACACTGCTCCCTTGCAGCTACCCCCTACACTCCCAGATTAGTCCTGTAGTCCTACTTGTGATTAAAATTGTCAGGGTTTTGTACAGAACCTCTTCTTTCTTCTTAAAATTAAATAAATAAAAACCCTAAATCGGTGACGTAGGCACAAAAGAGAAAAAGGCACACGGAAATAGCCTTAATAGGCTGCAAGCTACAGATAAAATCCTAAAGGTAAAATTCCAGACATCCATTCTGCATTTAGAAATGCATTGTTTAATTTCAAAATAAAACTTCACTAATTTTTCCACCCTAATATACCAACTTTGAATTAATCAAGAACTGAGTTATATGAAGCCAGCCACAATTGAAATTAATGCTTAGATCTTCATTTATTCTTTAATGTTAAGTTGTTTAACTCCTGTCTTTTGTAACCTAACTAGAACATTTAAACTACAGAAATAATTGAACAACAATTCTTTTAGAAGGCCAGTGATATTTAGAAGACAAACGTACATATGTATTTCATTTTAAATTTCACTAAACCAAGAAATTTAGGTATTTAAATAGTTAGCATTTTTTATTATATAGCAAAATGCTAGAAGTGCCTCTTCAAGACCTTTTTAGAATGCAATGGAATCACCATAATACAAAGAAAAGTGACTCTTTCTTCATATTTTATTACTACTATCTAACATATACAGTTCAGCACAAACACATTAGGTCTTTGAGAGACAATGTCTGTCCAATGGAAAACTGAGTATCAAGGAGCAATGACAGAAATAATGAGGAAGATAAAGTCTTGGGCACTGCAAAGATCTTCATATACTCAAAAAGCCACACTGGCAGATGTTGATCTCTTTCAGAATGTGCCAGAAGATATCATCATGCATTTCTAAGACCTTATCAGAATCACTTGAGATTGATAAAAGTAGAAGAGTTCTGGTATTTGCATCACATTAAAAAAGAAATGTAGGTGTTTGTGCAAAGAGTTTCTGATATCTGGCATAGTCTGTATGTAGACACTTAATATATCAATGCTTGTAATGTGTAGTGACTGAAATACTGAAGCAATTACCTGTTTGTTATCAGAGCTGGTCTTATGGGATACTTCTTGCCTTTCCCCATTCTGATGAACCAAAATGCCATTCTGCTTGATGTAAACACATTGCCTGAATTTGAATCTGGAATTCTCATCACTTCATAGCTGTGTAACCTTTGGACTAGTTTCTTAAACTGTGTTTTTAATCATCTATAAAATGTACTAATTGTTTATACTTCAGTTGTTTATCTTAATGAATAGTAGATCCATGTAAGCAGCATATAAATATTAATTACTATTACTAGTTTCTTGTTTATAGTTAGCTAATGGCATTTTATCATCAAACATATAGAATATTTATTGGAAGGTAATTCACCTTGAACTTCTTCCTTAATAAATTAAATACATCATTGACCATAAATATAGCTTAGCTTTTAGCATTTATTTGTTGGTGTGTATTTTCAAGTTGCTTTACAAAAGCTTCAAGGAATCAGGCTAAATAATGGCTGACTAAATGACACACCAATTAAGAAATTACATTTTTTCTGTCCCCTCACCCTCCCCAAGTGTTCTAGCTGGGCTCCATTTCTAACAATTCTAGTTTCCCTTTTTAAGTACCTCTGGTGTAGCATCTTTTTTTTTTTTATTGGTTGTTCAAAACATTACAAAACTCTTGACATATCATATTTCATACATTATCTTTATCAAAACCAAATCTTGGGCTGGGGTTGTGGCTTAGTAGTAGTGTGCCTGCCTGGTATGTGTGAGACACTGGATTCAATCCTCAGCACCACATAAAAAATAAATAAATAAAGTATTGTGCCCATCTATAATTTTAAAAAAAAGTTAATTAAAAAAAACTCCAATTTTTTGCAAGTAAAATGGATGTGTGTTTAGCATCTGGATTACTTTCTAGTTAATACTGTTTTACTAGTTTAAACTTTAATTCATTTATATTTGTCCAAATGATTAATCATGATATTTGTATTAGAGCACTTTATAGTGAACACACTGATTTTTGATTTTTTGCTTTAAAAATATGGCCTACAAAGTATATACCATCTTTCATCAGAAAGTAACCTGGAAACTGATGTACTATCATCATTAATTACCCTTAAAATACTTTCCTTATGCTGATCACTAGCATTCTCTTCAGAGCAAATTTCTTTTTCAATTCAGAAATCAATTTCATTGCTGGTTTTTACTACTATTGAGGATTATACAATTATTTTGATCATATACCATCTTATACAGAACAGTTCTGGTTTATGCCTACTATTTGAGTGTATTCAGAGACCTCACTTTATTTATCAAAAGTGTCAGGTTTGGGCATTAAATCATATAGCTCCTCCAACCTTCTAAGTATCTGACCATACAATATCTCTTGACTCAGTCTTTGCTTGCTTTGTTTGCCCTGTGACTCTTAAATTTATTTGTATAACTTTTCCAGGATAGGACTGATCAATTATGGAAGTTTATTACATATATCTTTGTAAATTATAGTATACTTATAAAATTTCTTTAATTTGCTTGTAAGCATTCCTCACTTATTCATTTTTTTTTGATACGAGGAATTGAACCGAGGGGCATTTAACCACTGAGGTATATCCCCATCCTTTTAATATTTTTTTTATTTTGAAATGGGGTCTTGCTAAGAGGCATGGCATCTTGATAAGTTGTTCAGGCTGGCCTTGAGCTTGAGATCCTCCTGCCTCAGTCTCCTAAGCTGTGGGGTTAGAGGCATGTGCCACCACACCCAACTATTTTTAAATAGAAGAAAGATCAGTGGAGTAGACAAAGGGGAATGAATGGAATAGGGAAAGGCAGTGGGATGAATGTGAATGTACGTATGTGAATATACCACAGTGAATCTCAACATCGTGTACATTTAAAACACACTAAAAAAAAAGTAAGTAGCAGAAAGATCAGTAGACCATAGGGAAGAAAGAGGGAGGAGGGGAGGAAAAGGAGATTTACTGGGGACTGAATTAGAGTAAATTATATTCCATGCTTTTAGAATTATGTCAAAATGAATCCTACTGTTATGTATAATTAGAACCAATAAAAGTTTCCTGTTTTTGTCTATAAATTCTGATTTTAATTATTGTTACACAATATTAAAAAAAATATCCTAGCCTTGGTTTTGACTAAAGCTCCAAGAAAAAGAGGTGCCAACATCCATATTTCAAAGTTTCAGACCACTTATATTGAATTTGAGTTGGGGTATTTTTAAACCATGTGGAATGTAAGAGTCACAGTAGAACAAGTAGAGAGGGGAAGGACACTGAAGTATGGAGAATTTTCTATATGCTCTAATGGGGCAGATACAGACTAGAATGAATGTGCTGCTGCTATAGGGGAAATTATCCCTGTGTTGCCCTGGAATTAGGGGATGTAGTGGGCTGCTTTTTAATTCACAACAGAGAAAACAAAGTGTTGCCTAGTTTGCCACTCAGAGGCCCGAGGGAAGAGGCTTTTGACAGGTAAATGGGAGGGTTTCTTTTACACTTCTTGTGGAGAGAGTAAGCGTGGAGAAGGAGACACATTTTCTTAGCTCCTACCTGGAAGGGATTAATGAGAATCTGTGGATTCCGTAGATGTCTCTGGAGGGTACAGGGCTGTGGTAGTGGAACCTGGAGGTTGTTCTCTGCACAAAGGTGCCTGGCTATCAGAGAAGTAAAGGAGAGCTATTCTTCTGTGGAGTGGTATCAACCTGGGGGAGGGCATCTGTTTGTACTCCATCAATCTGGTGCGATGGCTTTTTAAAAAAATTCACATAATTGATGGTAAGAGAAGCCTGAAGGTGAAGTGGGGAGGGCAGTAGTAAGTCACCAGTCATGAATGCTTCATCAGAATTGGGTCATATTCTGCAGTGAGAGATCCCAGGAGCCTGAGGGTCTGCAGAGGATGGACTAAATTGGCATCTGCAAAGTCAGTGTTGAAAACTGCTCAGCCCAGGGAAAAGCAATGCTAGAGCAGTACTGGACAAATGAGAGTTTCTTTGTCCCTTCATACTTGGTCTTTGACCTCTGCTACTAAGAGTTCAAAAGTTCCAGCCTATGATTTAAGGTAAAGAGGGAATGAGGACAGATGAGACTGTTGGCTCCAATTGTGGGCTTCCCTCCTGATGCTCCCCAGGTTGAGTGAGGGGCACAGCATCAGCTCTGAGGGATGTTTTGAGTTTCGGTTATTATTCTGCCTTAGATCTAGTTCCTCCTGTGTCTGTAATGTATTTATTTTTACTGAAGTGTGAAGAGTGAAGGGAAGGGGCGCTGGGGCTGGGGCTCAGTGGTAGAGCACTTGCCTAGCACACGTGAGGCACTGGGTTCGATCCTAAGCACCACATAAAAATAAAATAATAATAAAATAAAGATATAGTGTCCACCTATAACTAAAAAAATAAATTAAAAAAAAACAGTGAAGGGAAGAATTTTTATCCTGGAATAGTTTGAAAGTCAAGGTGCTGGCCTTGAATACATCCAAGGGGATAGAGAAGAACTAGCAAAATAGGTAAGATATGCAGGGCCAATGGTGTTTTTGTGGTGCTTTGAGCTTTATTTGGACATTTTTTTTTTTTTTTGGACCAGGGATTGAACCCAGTAAATTATTTCTTCATTTTGAGATAGGATTTTGCTAAGTTGCTTAGGGTCTTGCTAAGTTGCTTTGGCTCTTGCTAAGTTGCTGAACCCTGAGGCTGGCTTTGAACTTACAATCCTTCTGCCTGGGCCTCTGGAGCTGCTGCACTGTCACACCTGGTTACTTTGGATTCTTAAGCAATTCCCTCCACCCCCCACTGATTTTCACAACAGCAAAAGGAAAAGAAAATAAGTAGTCCCATTTATGATTTTTTGTTTTGGTTATGTCCTGCATATTGTGCAGTTAACACCTGGATTATGGTAAATTCTAAATTTAAATGTTTACATCTTAAAATATTTTCTGCCCATCATATGGCTGCTTTGGAACATTGTAAATTTTGAGCATTAAAAAATTATGATGGCTGTCATATTTTTGGTTATAACACTGGTGCTTATGGAAATGTGTATATGTGTAGGGTGGAGCAGGGAGAAGGCAAGCCCAGTAGATATTTGTTGAATTACTGAGTTAACTGTAAAAGATTAAAATGTCTCCTTATATTTTATGGTTGAGTAAACTGAGTCTCGAAATAGCATAGATTCTTGATTATTTTTTATACAGGAGGAGCTTAGATCTATTAACTTGGTTCATCAGACTGCAAACTTCATGTGGGAGAGAGTGTTTGTGTTTTCTGCTATCTGGAGTGCCTAACACTGTCTGGCACATTGTAGATTTCATTAGGCATCTGATGAACAAAAGATTAAGTGACCAAAAGAAGTTCTTAGGGGTTTTGTGTCAAATTCATATTTTCATAACATGAGACTGGTTTTAGGTTTCCTTAAATAATTTTAGGGGGCAGGGTGGGATAATAGGATCTTGTAAAGATTATAAGCATGGTGGGGGCACTAGAGCCTCCAGGCACAGCCATTGCTTAGAGATTTAACCTAAGTAGATAATGTGTGTAGTCACTGCTGTTGCTCTGGGCTTGTGACTCCACTCTAAATAAATGATGCAGAGCAAACACTACAGGAGCACAGGAGACAGAAAAGCATATCAACTAAGTTTGTTTAGCCACCTATACATTTTTCCCCCCTCATATTTTGGCATAGGTTTCCATTGTATATTTTAGATATGACATATTTTGGTGTTATTTATTTTGGTTTTATAGTGATTATTTCTTTCCTGATATTTCAAGTCTATTTCTCATATCTGGAAGTGATGGCATACTATTTGTTTCCAAATTGCCCATTCCTATCAAAGCAGGGTTTGATTAATTATGTATTTAAGTAACATTCATTGAAAACTGTCCTGGTGCAAACACAATGCCAAGTATTTAGGATACCAAGAAGATGAGAAAACCTAACCTGAAGATTTTTTATTTCAATAATGATGAGCAGAAAATTAAACAAATTGTTAAAAATATAATATGATACCTAAAGGAGGTCCTTTAGGAAAACAATGATCTAAAGTGGCCAGTGTATAATTATTATGATAGAAGTCCTGAGTTCAGTCTTTGATTATGATGATCCAAGCAATGAGTTTGTTGTTCTAGGAGTATACCACTTCTAAAATTTGAAATAAATATGTATGAGAAAGGGAAGTAGGTTAACTAGAAATGATTTTTGGCTGTAAGTAACACCCATCTAGCAATGACTTTAATAAATAGTGCTTTTCTAGATATTATATATTTTCACATACTGAGAGTATGGAAGAAGGCAGCCTCTGGCTCAGTGTTGTCAGAGCCAGCAACTTTTTTCCTTTATGCTGCATTATTGCTGCTTTAGCTCCAGCTATCACATCATCAACTGAGGGGTAACAAACAGGACTAGCATCACTATATGTATATTAGCTCTGCTTATCAAGAATGTATAATCGTTCTCATAACCACACAACATAGATACTACTGTTCATGTTTCACTGGCCAGACTTGTTTATATAAGACTTCCCCTAGATGTAACTTAGGTTAGAAAAGTGTTAACTAGCTTTCTAGCTTTGTTAGTAAGCTAGAAAGCTTTGTTATTATAAGATATGAAAGAGGAGGTGAATGGGTTTGGTTGGTGGGCTAGCCAGCCAGTAGTGTCTGACTTAGGGAATTATCTCTCTACTTCATTTGTTTTATTCATATATTTTGGAAATATTCATTTTTTTGGTACCAGGGATTGAACTCAGGGATGCTTTTCCACTGAGCCACATCCCCAGCCCCTTTTTATGTTTTGTTTTAAGATAAGGTCTTGCTAAATTGCTGAGGATGGCTTTGAATTTGTGATCCTCCTACCTCAGTCTCCAGAATCTCTAGGATTAGAGGCAGGCAGCTTTGTGCCCAGCTACTTCCCTCTTGTTATACCTTTTCTCCCTGGAGATAGTTTTCCAGCCCTTGAAGTAGGTATTCATTTCTGAAATATGAATGTTGTTCACTGAGTTTTGTTCTTAGAGATTCATTTAATAAGTATTGAGTGCCCATTCTGTGCCTGGCAATGTGCTATATGTTGAGTATGCAAGATAGATTAGTTTAATAGAACTCTTGGAGTTGTGGCACTAATAGTCAGAAAATGCTTTCAATCAATATAGACAGTTATTTTTAGGAATGTTCTGACCATAGCCCTTTGACTGCGGGTGATATCACAAGCTCTCAGTATTATATTTCAAGCTTTTTACTCTAATTGACTCTGCTTTTTCATTATTTTTGTATGCTACTCTGGAAATATTCATTTCATTAAAAACAAAAGCAAACAAAAACACTTCCATACCTCCTAATTTCCTCCTTTAACCTTTCATATGTTTGAAAAATATTTAATGAGTTCTGCAGGTTCATAAATGAATCCAGTTTTCATTGTGAAAGGCATTGCTTTACTAGGGAAATGTTTACCATAATGAAAATCAAGGCCCTTAATAACAAGGACTTTTTTCCCCCTGGCCTAGTATAAGGGTATCTTGAGAGTGGAGAGAATCTGGGTGGAGATAGCCAAACTTAATGTAATTTATTTACATTCAGATGCTATCACTTCTAGGCTTGAATTTTATAAAATTTATCAGGGAAGCATTTTTCTCAGGCAAAATGTGCTTGGCTTGAATGATCTTAGCAATTGAGTAAAGATTTTAATTAGGTAATTATTCCTATTCTCCAGGTTATTTTGGTGGTGGAGATTCAGTCATTGAGGGCAGGCTACTTCAATTATATGTGGTGCCAAATTAGCAGCAAGCCATAAGAGTGCTACTACCTCACCAAAATGAAAGTTCATACTGCTCAAAATCAAATATCTCAGACTGAAAAGAAGACTTGGATTTAAGTTCTGGGGGAATTTTTATTAAAATTATGCATTATTTGCTAATCTTTCATTCATTGTTTTTCGTACAATATAACTATTTTGATTCTAAAAGTTGTAGACTAAATGAGCTCTTAATGAGGAGCAAAGGTTAGAATGTAATGTTGTCTTTCTTCCCACTGGTTTACAGGGAGGAAAGTGCAAATCCCCTTCTTGAATTAATTACTTTTCTTCCTAAGTTCACTCCTCTATGGATAAATTTGTTCTTGTATATTCTGACTCTAAGGAAGAAACGGATGTTAAAGGAATATGTATAGATCAGAGAATTGCTGAATAAGGACAGTAAGAGGCTCACAGGAAAGACAACTAATCCAGTGCTTCTCAAACTCTTTCCTGCTCAGAACCCATGAGAGACAATGTTCTAGCTGGTAATTGTCTGAAAGAAATACTTATAGTTATTTTGAATTCTGTTGTCAGCTGTAACTCCATTCTCTTTCTTCCACTGAAGTAGGATATTGGAACGCAGGTAAGAATAACTTCTTGCTAGGATCACACTTGTATTCCTGCTAGATTACACAGAAAGTAGAATATTCAGCAAAGGAAAACAGCCCAAAACTTAATACATTCTCATAAGAACTGTTGACTTCATCCACTTTTATGCCCCTTGCAAAAATGGCTAGTTTGTGAAGTCCAGGGAATCTTCATCAGGCTCCTCAATATTACATGATTAATATTCTTCCCTTGAATAAACGCTTTTGAGATTTCAAAATGTTTTTACTTCTAGATTTTACCAAATTCTTGGAATTAAAAAAAAAAAGTCCTATTGCCCATATTTTTCTGAGGAGGAATCTAAGGCTTATGTTTAAGATCAGATAGCAAATGTTTAGTAAAGTCAGAACTTCAAACAAATGGATTTTTAATCCACTATGTGTGCCAATATCCCAACCTGCCTTCCATTGTTCCCTGTTCACTGGGTAATACCTTTAGGCTGCATCTCTTTCCACTCCAGAACACTTTATGCTTGAGCCTATTGTACATTTAGCTTGCTCCTTAAGGCTTTAATGAGTCAATTTTGTGTTGCTAAGACCAAAATTCCTGACATAAACAGTTTACAGGGGGTAAGGCTTTATTTTGGGTCATAGTTTGAATTTTCAGTCCATGGTCAGCTGGCTCCAAGGCAAAAACATCAGGGCACAAGAGTGTAGCAGAGGAAAACCACTTACCTTATGGAAGCCAGGAAGCAGAGAGGAAAGGCCAGGAACAAGAAATGCCCTTCTAGCAGGCCCCAGTGACTGATCTCCTCCAACCTTACCCCATTGCTCCCAGTTTCAACCACCTTCCAGTTATTGATGGCTTAATCAACTGATGAGGTCAGAGTCTTTGTGATCCAATCACTTCTCCAAATCCGTGTCCGTCAATATTGCTGGACTGGAGACCAAGCCTTCAACACATGAGACTTTGAGGTACATTTGAGATCCAAACCATAGTATGACACAAACTTTTTTCCTTCTCAAAATTCTGAATGTGCCGTTTCTCAAGGACTTTAATATTGTATGGCTCTGCAATGAATAAAAAAGTGTTATTTTAAAAACTCCATCTCAATTTAGGGGTTAGCCAGGTAATAGTTACCTTCCTAAGGTAAGTTTTAACTTCAAGGACTTATGGAGAGTTTCAGCTATCTTGGAAAGTAATAAGATCATAAATATCTTTTGAATATAATGATTGGGAGTATGATAGCAAGGATCTCTCCATAATCTAAAATGAAATAATCCAGCCAAAAATCTTATGAGAATATTGGGGTAATGTCCATGGTCACTTGTCTCATGATTCAGTCAACCTCATGGTAAAACATGAGGGAAGGTATCATATTAGGTCCACTTGTACCAAGTTCTTGGCCTGGAATTTAAGCTAATGTCTGGATCATATGCTTATAATTAGAGAATGTCAAAGATATTGCCAACTACCTGCTTGATTGCAACCATAGAAAGATGGTGTAGGGCATGTACAGTTTGTGAAAAATGTGATAATGTAATTATGTATTAGAGATAAATTAGCTAGGTGTATCCATCAGAGTTGACGAAAATCCATTGTTATAGGAAACAAAATCTCTTGGCTTAAAACAATACTCAAACTCCATGTTGATTAAAGGTTACCTAGTATCTCTTCTGTCAGTGGCCCTTCCTCTGGAACCCAGGCTGGCTGGTGATCTGGAACATTGGGAGATTGTGGCAAAGGAAAAGAAAGATCTACAGAGTCTCATATCAGCACTTAAATGTGCTTCAAGAACATACAAGCATAGATTGTATGTACGACTCAAAGACAGAACTGATGCCAACAGCCACAGGGGATTTCAGTTTTATCCTGTGCCCAGAAGGTAGAGAGCCTAAATAAAACAACTGAACAACACAATGACTGCCACAATGATAAAGTAGTGTTGTTGATCTTGTGTATTCTTTCCTAATATACACAAAAAAGGTCTCCAATGTTCCACTAGTGCTTTGCATACATTGCTTCATGTAATGGGAGGGAGGTAGTATTATTATTTATATAAAGATGAAGACACTGGATGAAGTGAGGTTAAATGGCTTGCCCATGTAGTAAATGGTGGGGCTAAGGTTAGGGCTCTGACTCCAAAGACGATGCCCTTAAGAGTGACATTGCATTTATGAAATACTTCTGTGTCCTTCAGGCTCCATAATTTAGTTAATAATTTACTTTTAAAGGTGCTTTTCACTGGGTCCCTGAAAGTCTTTTTCTTTGATGTTATGAAAGCATGCTTTTAAACGTCAATACAAAGTGAAAATGAGCAATTGACTCTTGCTATAGAGACAGACTGTAATATCTGAACTAAAGGGAAAATTATGAGACCAGTAGGACAGTCTCACTGATTAAACTTATCAGACCAAATATGAAATTGTCTTGTTCTGAGAAGATCAAGTTCTAGGTCCTATTTCCATTGCTATATAAAATGTCGGTTCAGTGTTTGAAAATTGCAAGTAGTAGTTCCAAAATATTTATTACCTTTAATTATTTTGAAATTGAAATTTCCACTTAGTAATTTCGTTCTAATCTTTAAAAACGAATATTATTTTATACTTAGGATAAAAGTTCCATGGGAAAAAAATTTCTAGAAGAAGTGGCTTTTTCCATATTAAACATTTTAGAAATGACTTTAGGTATCATCTAAACTATTGCAAATGTTCTGAAATACAGTGCTAATTTTTGGTTGGTTAAGGATCTCTCTCCTCTTGTTTTACATTTCCAAAAACTCAAGAATTAAGCAGACTACTCCCTGACTGCCCTGCCACCTTTGCTCCCAGGAAGGAGTCAATCTTTATACAACTCATATACATGAAGAATGACCAGGTGTGAGCAGCTTCACTATTTTTGCTTACTTACCTTCAGTGGAATGTGCCTTCTTGCAGATATCCTATTTCATATTTCTTCTACTCTAAAACACATTTTTATGAACAACATCTTTGAATAAATGTTTATCTTGTGATAAATGACAAGTCCTAATATAGATAATAAGGAAAGTTCTTTTTTTAAAATGTACATAAAATAATGGCACACTTTTACAAACCTGACGCCTTTCGTTAGACAAAATGTAGTATTTTGTTCTGCTCTTCAATATACGGGGCACAGCATTAGGAATGTGTATGGTTTACAAATCCAAGATTTGACCCCAATCATTTCCTTGGTAATAAAGCTGGCATCTCTAGTCTGCTGACTCATTTGATCAGCTCTTGGTTCTGAACTTGAACAGGGAGACAGAAGTATTACATCCTAAATCTATAAACCCCCAAATCTTATACATTGGATCAGATACCTTGACAATAGTTAAGGAACAGAAGTTGAGATGGAAAAGAAACAGAGGAGATAAAGGCAGGCTGCTGAAGCAAGAAACCATAAGTTATCAAAAGGGTATTGTTGTGTTCGGTTTACCAGTCAGGAGTAGAGGTGTAAGTCATGGGTTTTTGACTTTGGAAGATGTAGTAACCTTCAACAGCATGCCATATGGCTACTTTTTACAGTTTTATTATTGGTTTTTAGCTCAAGTGACCTAGGTGGGTGGCATTAGGCCTCAGGCTTTAGTAAATTGGCCAGGTGAGATTTTGACTTTGATGGGTCAGTGAAGCATATTAACTGTGTCCCCAGAAAGTGACAAGTTTTTATATTCAGGCAAGGATGCAAGCACCTGTGCCTTAGACAAACTCCAGCCTCAGTTAGCACTCCTGGGTGAGACACTGAGAGCAAGACCTTGAAAATTTATAAGCCATAGTGTAGCCTAGTATTTTCACTGAAGTAGAGTTGAGATTAGTTCTCTTAGGACTTGGAAGAAATAACACTATTTCTTGCTTTTAAACAGCAAGGCAGTTGAGTTTTTCATGTTCTTCAGAACAACAGGGAAGTTTGCACAGCTGGGCCAGACCTTTGTAGGCAGCTCTTGATCAGCTGACCCATGTTCTGTTAGTCTTTGGGTTATATCACTTGCTTTCAAGGCCACTAGAGAGAAATGATAAGGGAATAAACTCTGTTCTGTAGAGTTGGCTTGAGAGCTGTTAAGTGACTAAACTTTGGCTATGGATCCTAATGTTAGACACTCAGAGAAATGTAATAAAATTTTATGAATGGAATGAATAAATAAAACAAATGGAGGCCCTTCCCATGAACAGAAAATGTTATACTTTTGGGATGCAATAAAGACATATAGCTCAAAATAGGTTGTTGCAAACCCGCTAAGAAGATGATTAAAGAGCTGGTAACTTGGAACTCTCTATATAAAGTTGCCTCAGGCAATTGAAAAGAAACTGAAATGATTAGTTAATAACAAAATAAAGGAAGACTGCTAAGTCAGCCAAAGAGAGTTGCTTATTGGAAAAATTGCTATTTTAACCAACAACAAAGACAAATATTCTTATATATTTGATAAGTTATACTGGTCAGATATAAAAGGAAAAATTAGTTGAACTAGGCCAAACTGCCCAGTTAGAAGACAGAAGAAAAGGATAGATACTGGGTTAGTTGTTACTAGGACAGAAGAGATGACTGGGACTCAAAGAATTCTCAAAGAATGGCAGGTTCTCAGAGGAAGATTGAATAACTGTGCTGGAAAGAACCAAGATCCAAGTGACTATGGAGAGGATCTTTACAAAAATGTACATAGAGAATCCCTGGTAAGAATAATTGAGTAAATATACCTGGAAGATTAGGATGACTGTCACATTTGGTGATAATAATTTTGGGGCATATTTAAAAGGATAAAACTAGGAAGAACAGTGCAAAAACATAAGAAACAATTGATAAGTGAGTTTCTAGATGACAGTAACTATGGGGGGTGGGTAGAGTGAGTTATTTTTGTCTTTAGGGAACTTGCTTGAGAAATTTGTGGAATTTCTGTTGAACAGGAAGGCATGAAAAAACAAGATTCAGAATAATAGCAATAGATGGGATTTTTGTCTGTCAGTCTTTAAACAAACATTCTACAGATTATCCAGTAAAGGAAGCTGAAAATGGTAAGATTTTGGACAGACCTAAATTCACTGATTCCTATCTTTCACTGCAGGAGGCTTCAAAAGATAAAATCTGAAGTATATTGGAGAAATAAGCTTCTTGGTTAGGAAAAAAAAGTAAATCATAAGTCATTGAAACTGTGAACAGTACGAACCCTATTATATCAAGTAGTGAAAGAAAGAAACTAACTTAAGCAAAAATGGAACTGTTACTAGCATCCTGTAAAATAGTTAAGATAGAAAAGGAAAAATTAAGATATAAAAAGAAATATCTGAGAAATTTCACAGCCAAGAGCAGCCTGAGCAAATACGGCTACTAAATGCAATGTGATATCCTGAATGGGAGCAGGAAATAGAAAAAGGACATTAGATGAAAACTAAAGACATGGAAGAAACAGATTTCAGGTACTGTCTTAATATTACTTTAGGTGATGTCTTAATATTACATACTAAAGTAAGCTGTAAATAATTGGGGATACTGGGTATGGGTACATGGGAATCCTGTACTATCGTTGTAACTTTTAATTTAAAATTAGTTGGGAATACAAGTTTTATTTTTTAAAAAAATTTTGGAAAGTCAGCTGTGGAGCTGTTGCAAAGGGAAAGGGTCATGTTCTGAGAAGCACTATTGGACTTTGTCTTGGCCATGAGATGCAGAACACCAGTATCCACTCTAATATGAAAGTCCACAACTCAGGGGAGCATGAAGCACCTTTTCTTGAGAGGAAGGGTTTATGCTATAAGAAGATGCAATGTAAATAGCTACTGATATGCAAGATTAAAAATATTCATTACAAGACATTATGGACATTAAGGCATTAATCAGTGCTGATAGTCTGACACTGGGGTGCCAGAAACATGGGGCCCAAAGGGGAAATGAAAATTAAGAGGGTTTAAATATGCTGAATGGGAAAGAAAAGCACAAAAAATGCCTGAATGTGCCTGCACCCACCAGTATTGCAATTTTCCAAACATCACCAGAAAAGCAAACACATGGGAGAAGCAACATGAAGATGAGGTTGGTGTAATGGGATGACTTTTCCGTCTGATGGCCTTGTTGCTATTGTCACTCTGTTGGTAGAATTGAGTTTAATCCCACAGATTGTAGATTCTGGGTATCCCTCATAGACCAACTGGCATCTCAGCAAGGCTAGTATCAGGATTTTATCTGTTCATTTTTTTTTCCCTTCAGATGCCACTGAGATTATACTATGAAATTTGGAATTATTAAGCATTGAATTTGGAAACATAATTTTGCTTGTGATAACTTCCAGGAGCTAAATAATAACTTATTTTCTAGACAGTAAATAGTTAATTATTAGGACTCAGCAACTACAGTGAAATTTGGTATGTCACATTAACTTTTTAGTTTCTTTAAAAGGATAGCTTATGCTGGGCACCATGGAACACACCTGTAATCCCAACGACTCAGGAGGTTGAGATGAGAAGAACGTGAGTTCAAAGGCAGCCTCAGTAATGACGAGGTGCGGAGCAACTCAGTGAGACCCTGTCTCTAAATAAAATACAAAATAGGGCTGGGATGTAGCTTAGTGGTCGAGTGCCCATAAATTCAATCCCCGGTACCAAAAGAAAAAAAATATATATATACAAATATATATATATATATATATATATATATATATATATATATATATATATATATATATATTCATTAGATATTTACTAACAAGTGTGTTAAATCTTGAGTTACAAAAGTACCACCAAGGTTGGAACTGTTGAAGGCTGCTTTTCTCCTGGCATCAAGAATGTACCCTATTTTGAGTTCTTTATATACCCTAGTGATTAGTGCTCTATCTGATGTGTGAGGGGTAAAGATTGGCTGCCAAGATGTAGGCTCTCTATTCACCTCACAGATTGTTTCTTCTGCTGAGAAGAAACTTTTTAGTTTGAGTCCATCCCATTTGATTCTTGATTTTAATTCTTGAGCCACAAGAGTCTTATTAAGGAAGTGGGGGCCTAATCCCACATGATGGAGATTAGGGCCTACTTTTTCTTCTATCAGGTGCAGGGTCTCTGGTTGTATTCCTAAGTCCTTGATCCATTTTGAGCTGAGTTTTGTGCATGGTGAGATATGGGGGTTTAATTTCATTTTGTTGCATATGCATTTCCAGTTTTCCCAGCACTATTTGTTGAAGAGGATAACTTTTCTTCAATGCAAGTTCTTGGTGAATCTTTGTCTAATATTTGTCTAATATAAGATAATTGTAGTTTTGTGAGTTAGTCTCTGTGTCCTCTGTTCTGTACCATTGATCTACAAGTCTGTTTTGGTGCCAATACCATGCTGGGTTTTGTTACTATTGGCTCTGTAGTATAGTTTAAGGTCTGGTATAGTGATGCCACCTACTTCACTCTTCCTACTAAGGATTGCTTTAGCTATTCTGGGTCTCTTATTTTTCCAGGTGAATTTCATAATTCCTTTTTTAATTTTTATGAGGAATGTCATTTGGTTTTGGATCCAAATTGCATTAAATCTGTATATTGCTTTTGGAAGTATGGTCATTTTGATAATATCAATTCTGCCTAACCAAGAGCAAGGTAGGTCTTTCCATCTTCTAAGGTCTTCTTTGACTTCTTTCTTTAGGGTTCTGTAATTTTCATTATATAGATATTTCACCTCTTTTGTTAAGTTGATTCCCAAGTATTTTATTGTTTTTTTTTCTTTTTTTTTTTGAGACTGTTGTAAATGGGGTAGTTTTCATTTCGATTTATCACTGATATACAGAAATGCCTTTGATTTATGGGTGTTGATTTTATATCCTACTTTTCTGAATCCATTTGTTCTAGAAGTTTTCTGGTGGAACTTTTAGGGTCCTCTAGGTATAGAATCACATCATAAGCAAATAGTGCCAATTTGAGTTCTTCTTTTCCTATATGTATTCTTTTAATTATAACCCCATCAAGAAATGGGCCAAGGACCTGAATAGACACTCTTCAGAAGATGATACACAATCAATCAACAAATATATGAAAATATGTTCATCATTACTAGCATTTAGAGAAATGCAAATAAAACCACACCAAGATTTTATCCCACTTCAGTCAGAATGGCAGCTATTATGCATAGAAACAACAATAAGTGTTGGCAAGGATGTGGAGAAAAAGGTACATTCATATATTGCTGGTGGGATTGCAAATAGGTGCAGCCAATATGGAGTTTCCTTGGAAAACTGAGAATGGAACCACCATCTGACCCAACTATCTCACTCCTCAGTCTATATGCAAAGGACGTAAAAACAGCATGCTACAGGGACACATCCACACCAATATTTGTAGCAGCACAATTCACAGTAGCTAAACTGTGGAACCAACCCAGATGCCCTTCAGTAGATGAATGGATAAAGAAATGTGGTATATATACACAATGGAATATTACTCAACATTAAAAGATAATAAAATCATGACATTTGCAGGTAAACAGATGGAGTTAGAGAAGATAATGCTAAGTGAGTTAGCCAATCCCAAAAACCCAAATGCTGAATGTTTTCTTTGATGTAAGGAGACTGATTCATAGTAGGATAGGGATAGGGAGCATGGGAGAAGTATATGAACTCTAGATAGGGCAGAGGGATTGGAGGGGAAAGGAGGGGGACATGGGGTTAGAAATGATGGGGGAATGTAATGGACAGTATTATCCAAAGTTCATGTATGAAGACATAATTGGTATGAATATACTTTGTATACAATCAGAGATATGAAAAATTGTGCTCTATATGTGTAATAAGAATTGTAATGCATTCTGAGGTCATGTATTTTTAAAAAATGTACCCTATTGAGATTGAGTAAAACATGACATGAAGGAGGATGCATTTTAAACTACTAATTTCCTAGGGATTTTGACTCACAAAGAAAATAGGATTTTATTTCTTTTGATTATAAATGATAAAAGGATTCCTGTTTTATACTGTAATTTTTTTAAAAAGATACATTGAGTGTTATATTTAGGTTAGGCCATATCTGTACTTTTATAGTCAGAGAATTTTAATATTATCATTTAATCATATTGTAGATCTTCTGATAAGAAGTTTTAAACATTGTGGCTGAATATCATTTGGGACAGGAAATAGAAAAGTGTATTAACTTCCTTCATAACATGGAAGTGTGGCTTGAGCTGAGTATAATTAATTCGTTGTTGAGACCCATATAAAATCTGTTATGAATAAAACGGTATATTATGAAAATAAGTGGATATTTTACATAAACAATGAGAATCAACATGGGAATAGCACTTTAAATTTATACTTTTATCACACTATTAGACTGATTCATCTGTCTGTGTATCTCTTTCTCTAAACTTCCTTATACTTCCCAAGCAAATCTTACTTCCAGCTTTGGCACCATGAATGCAACAAATATTTGAAAAATTAAATAAAACAAATGAATAAATTCTGTAATAAAAATGCAAGTCATTCCTACTTTTTTTTTTTTTTTTGATATTGGGACTTGGACTCGGGGGCACTTAACCAGTGAACCACATACCCAGCCCTTTTTATTTTGAGATGGGGTCTTGGTTGGTTGCTTAGGGCCTTACTAACTCACTGAGGCTGGCTTTGAACTTTCAGTCTTTCTGCCTCAGCCTCCAGAGTCGCTAAGATAACAGGAATGCAACACCATACATATTATAAAAACATTTAAATGTGACCTATGAGATTAACAATACCATTTTACATTTAAGTTTCAAAGCAACACTATGGGAAGGCATTTTAAGGAATGAGAATCTGTTGCTCAATAAAATCAGGTAAATTTTTCAAGAGCACGCTGGTATGTGCAAAACCACAGATCACAAACTGCTTTTTATCTTCTAAAAGAGGGCACTTTCCATTACACAGACTGTTAGTCAGCTTTTCATTGTTAGGATAAAATATCTGAGAAAAACAACTTACAGGTGGAAAGATTCATTTTGGCTCCTGGTTTGAGTTTCAGCCCATGGTTGTCTGGCTCTGTTGCTTTGGAAGGGCTTGGCAGAGGATAGCTGCTAGGTCAGAGCTTTGGAAGTACAACAAGAGTGAGAGGCCAGGGATAAAATATAGTCTCCAAAGACATGTCCCAAAGGACCCATTCCCTTTTTCTGGATCCATCTCCTACAGTTCCTAACACCTCCCAGTAGTCCATTCAAATTATAAAAACCTCAATGGATAAATCCATCAATGAGGGCACAACTCTCATGATCCAATGGCTTCACCAAACCCCTACCTATGAACATTGCTGACTAAGGACCAAGCTTTCAACACACGAGTATTTGGGGGACATTCCAGATTTAAATCATAACAGAACTGTAAGAAAACATGGCTTTCATTTATTTTCATGGTACTGTTTTTTTTTTTTTTCTTTTTCATTCATGTGTAAAGATATAACTTAAAGACTTTTTGACTGGTAGTAATTTACATTCCTTAAGGTCCTCAGTGGTGACATAATTGATTTTTGTTGCTATTGATTAAAAGTCACATTAAGTTTAATACTGTCAGCTGAGTACAAAGATAACATTTTCATAATGACTTTTAATAAACATGGAAGAAGTGATTTCATTACATTCATAAATTTGATTAATAATATTTTCCCAAGACCAAAATAAATGAGCTTCTCATTTGCACACTTAATTATTACGTTATAGGTGGATTCCTCTGTTGTACATTTTTTGAGGGACAGGAGTGCTCTAGAAATGGGTCTAGTAAATGACTCTCAAAACTGACTCAATTAATAATATCAGAAGTCTCAGACTGATCATGTTTTCATCTACCAACAGAGAATAACATTTTGATTCACTCAGACTTTCACTATGGTAAAAATATGGATATGATTCTTTTTTATCTAAAAACAATTGTTCTAGTCACATACTTCTGGATTCTTGACATGCTCCCACAATACATTTTCTCTGAGTCTTCCTCATCTCAGTAAATAGCAGTAAATGAATGCTGTTTTTGTTCTGCAACTTTTGATTTAAAACTGTACTCCTCTTTCTCCCATAAGTTCTATCTTCAGTCTAAAATCAAAATTTAGCCATTATTTGATTACCACCACTGTTTGGTTCACTTCTTGTCTTGCCCATTTTCAGCTTTTGTCAATCTACTGTTCCTAAGATCACATCATGTTCTTATTATACTAAAGACCTCAAATGTTTCTGCTTTCATTTGAGTAAAACCCAAAGTCTTAACTATGACCAATGAGACTTTGTGTATGAATCCACTACTCCAGTCACTAAATCTAGTGCTTCCCCACCAATCCATTCTAGCTATCTTGAGCCCTAAGGCAGATTGTATCCTCAGGGCTTTTGCACCTCCTTGTCCATGTCCTTTGCCTGGGATAATTTCCCCCAGATTTTTATATGACCAACTGGCTCAATTATTTTGTATCTTTACAATAAAGTTTCTAGACTTTCTGTCTAAAACGTCAGCACATTTTTCTTTCTCCTCAATTATCCCCCTTCACAATATTTCTGGTTATCTGGTACAAATATAGTAGATATACCTATCATGTCAATTGTCTTTATTTCCAACAAAATATATGATCCAGGAGGACAGGAAGTTTGTCCATGCACTGCTTTACTCAACTATCTAAAAAAGTGATCAATATATAATAGACATCTGTTAAATAATGTGTTGGTAAAATAATTTTGCTCTTATATACCCTTTATATCAACCCAAAGATAGATGCTTAGAATCTGAGACTTGGTGACAGGTGTATTCTAGCATACAACTCTGAAAGAGTAGTCTGTTCTAGGGAAAATGGGATAGAGCTACAGAGGTTAGTAAATTCTGCATATGCTTTTGAAAACTGGGGCTCTTATTAGTGAGTAGGATTCAGACTATCTGGGTAGATTATGGAATATTAGAAACATTGGTACCAAGCACCAGATCCTCCTAAGTTGAGAATCTTAAGGTCATTGTTTTATGCTTTTTGTAGAAAGTAGAACTGGTACCTCCCCCAAAGCCAAACACTGTGATACATAATCTGAACATGAATAAAAGCAGGACTTGGAGGAATTTCCTGTGAAATAACTGAAAAAAAGTGGCCATCAACTCCTGGGATGTTATGGACAGAAGCTGGAGGTTGTTAGGTGGTTGCCAGATTTTCATCATGAGGCAAAGATTGAAGTAATAAAAAACAAAAACTGAAGAGACCCAATAGAGCTCAAGGCTGATTCTGGGCCCACAGGTGATTGTTGCTGTGCCTCAGGAAAAACCACAGCAGACAACATTTGGGAAGTAAGTACAGCAAACACTGGGAATCCACTTGTAATGAGAAAGTTTGTCTCTTAGAGTTGGTGATTCTGTTGATTGTAGCCCCTGAAAGGATATGGATTCTAAGGTCATCAGTGAAAATAAAGGTAAGTCAGTAATAGAAACTAGGAGTCACATGAAAAGCCTTTAACCCTTGGGATATAGCGTCTTTCTGTATATAGGTCTCAGACCAATAGCTCCATTGTTCAACTAGAGCATTCATATTACCTAAGAACTGTTCATAAGCACAGTACAGTGTAAACTGGGCTCCCAAATAAAAGCAGTCATTAGGGGAAGGGCAAAATTCAGGCACTTGACCATTTAATTTACCCTCCCTCATTTTTTAAAATTAACTCTCTTTACATATACAGCTGCTGAAAAGGTAGAGTTAAATTTCACTGACTCAACAAAACTGAAAACAAAATATGTGCCAAATGTTGTGCTAGTGTGTAATATGTAGATTTTTAAGAGAAATTTATTCCCTCTTTTCTTACCTCTGCCCCACACCCCTCCCCCTTTTAACTGTCAGCTCAAAGCACTTTCAAAAGTACGCTCAGTCTCTAAAGGATATCTCCAGCTACAATCACTCTTTTTAATTCTGAAGTTATCTTTATAATTGAGTTAACTCTATAATTTTATTCTAGTTTCAATGTTGTCTAGCTATATTTGCCTGAGTACCATTTTTTATATCAAGATCTAGATTTTAAATAAGAGCACAGTCAGAGCCCTCTATCTGTACTTCCCTGAACTTCTCATATCTTATCTAACAGTGCCCTATTAAACATTTGTTTTGTGCATTCTAGCTATAGAGATAAGAGTGACTGCCACTTTCAGGCATAAACTGAAAGTCCACTGGAAAGCATTTGATTCAGAACAGTCAAAAAGAGTTGGTGAAACTATGATATTGACATAATTTTTCAAGAAGTCTAATAAACATCATCTCAAACAAAAGAGAATTCATTAAAAATCATTTGAAAATAATTCAGACTTTTGAGAATTTGACTTTCATAGGCCCAGTATGGGAAGAAAGAGAGCAAAGATAATTTGTTTTGAATTAAGATGTGTTTATACTATTTAAAAAAATCAAAGCCAATAATTTTAATAAAGTTACTTTAACTTAATTGATATATAGGTGGGTTAATTTATATTAAAACCATATTTTCATTAAAATTTCAGGACATTGTGGTTCTCTTTCAAAGGAAAAATTTTAAAAGAAACTCAAGGTATTAACCATTTTCTGATCTGAAGTTTGCCATATTGGCATCATATGTGGTTTTGATCTTAGTTTGCGTAGAAAATTTCTCATACTTTGAAACTTTTGTTTTCAATATGAGAATTCAAGGATCCTGTTATATATAGTACTAATGACAGATAAATAATGCAAAAATTTATTTCCTGACCTAAAGTGATTTCTGATAACATTTATTAAAAGTTTTTTAAATATGTATATTATGTGTATACAATATATAAATGTGTGTTTATCCCCAAGGATGAAACATCTTTGGATATATTTCCTAAAACAACATGAGGTGATTTACATGTAAAGATATGGGATATTTCATATCTCAATTTTTGGCCTTTTGTTGAAACATTTTTTTCAGGGATGGCATATATAAAGTCCAAAAGTAGAGTAATTTTAGACTAGATGATGCATGTTAATTTCATCTCTGAAGCAAAACTGATTATCATGGATGGCAGTGCCCATAGAACTTTTCAGATTATCCTGACAGAAACAATTTCCAGAAAGAATGGATTTATGGCAGAGGCTGGGAGAGGATGTTCTTAGAAGGTTTGACTAACTGCTGTGGCTTTGAAATTTGATGAAGTGTCTATCCAATAATTGGCAGATAAATACTTTTACAAGGGTGCTCAGCTCATCATTGGGGACTGGAGTCTGATTGGACAAAGAAAAGGTGAAGGAATTCTTACTCACTTTGGCTCCATGACTCTTTGAAGCAAAAGACTATGATTTCTTAGAACTCCAAGCTATGGTTTAGTTTGCACAGTCCTCTTCAGGACTCCTAGCAAGTCTGTTCTACTTGTGGCTTACTATGTGTTATTTCAAATGGATGTGCTCTGTTTTTCTCACTTTTGTCCCATAAAATATTTTTAAAAATCAAAATATTGCATATGGTTTAAAAAACTCAAAAAGGATAGGAAGAGCTATAATAAAAAATAGCAATCTTAGTGGCTCATTCTGCTTTTCAGAGCAGTAGCTTTTAACTTCTTGTTTTGGGGTCTTCCAATATCTTGAAATAGTACGTCTATGCAACTGTTTCTTGATTTGTCAATTGTAAAAACAATCATTTCTTTACTATATGATACAAGAGGATTTATTTCACTTGCTAATCACTGAGACTCTGAAGCATAGTTATATCATCCTTTTCTAATTTCTTCTTGAGGAAATTTCTAACTACATAATAAAAAGAACATCTGTACTTACAGATATCCTATTCTTTCAACTGTAAGAAGTGTCTTTTGAATCTATACGTTTTGTAATAAGATGATGAGTGCTTCTATTCATTGACCACTTCTTTTCCCATTTCCATCTTTCAGCTCTTGCCATACTTGTTTATTTTTACATCCTCAAAAGTGGCTAACATTGAGATCCTGTTCAGTTTTTAAGCAGGATGTTTTCTCTATAGGTTAATTGTAAAAGTTGAAAATGAATAAAAAGCATGTTTATGGTTATGCAAATATTTTGCAGTGAATAACAAATTAATTCACTAACATATCCAGTCCTAATTCCAATGATAAATGCCCATATCTAATATTAAATTCAAACACATTTTTCTTTTTTGAATTCTGACAACTGCTGAAAACCGTACCACATTTTAATTTGCATAATATCCTGAAAGCAATCTTCTTATACAGATCTTATCTTCTGGGGTTTGATTTTGTTTTTATTTTAGAACAAACTTATGTCTTTATTGCACTTCTTTCTTGTTTTTTAGCTGCTTGCTTTTTTTTTTTTTTTTGGTCTATATGCAGTCCCTTTTTCTTAAAGTCCACTGACATCTTAATCTAACTTGAATTCATAGCATCCTATTTTTCCCCTATTTACACTTATTGGAATATTTTAATATAAAATAATGGTTGGATCCATTGTTACATATGTGTACATGTACACAATAAAACAAGATAATTTGAGCTGGGCGCGGTGGCACACACGTGTAATCCCAGAAGCTCTGAAGGATGAGACGGGAGTCAGCCTGAGCAAAGGCAAGTTGCTAAACAACTCAGTGAGACCCTGTCTCTAAATAAAATACAAAATAGGGTTGGGGATGTGGCTCAGTGGACAAGTGTCCCTGAGTTCAATCCCAGGTACCAAAAACAAAACAAATAAAGCAATATAATTTGGCCACTATTGTCCTCTGGTCCTTCCCCTCTTCCTTCTTTTCTTTCCCCTGGTCCTTTCCCTCTATTTACTCTCCCTTTGATTTTCATGAGATCTTCCCCAACCTCCCTCTTCTTTTTTCCTATCTAGTCTCCACATGAGAGAGAAAACATATACCCCTTAACTTTCTGCATTTGGCTTATTTTGCTTAACATGATGTTTTCAAGTTCCATTCATTTTCCTACAAATGACATAATTTCAGTCTTTAAGCTTTGTCTCATATTTGAACCATGGTATCTATATAGTTTACTTTATAGTTTGTAATTGATGTTCATTTGCTTCTTATTTTTTATATTATTTCTTAAACTCTCAACTGTAACATTGGTTATCCCTTCCCCTCCTACCTGTGTGGGTATGTTTGAATGCGAAGAACTTCCTTCTACTGTTTTCTACTTTGGACTTTGTCTTTTGTTTCTTAAAACCTAATATTACAATTGTATACTCTCAGTATACACTTCCAATGTGGAGCACATGAGAATAAATATTGGATCATTTCCTCATTATAAAATGCTTTAATCACACCTCATGCTAGTGAATAAATTTGGCTGGAATCCTAGACTGAAAATTATTCTCCTGAAAAACTTTGAAGGAATTGCCATAATTGTTGTCGTACCTTTAATATTACTGAAATTTCAGATGCCAGTCTAATTCTCCATTAGACTGGAATGACTTGGAAGTCATCCATTCTTTTTGATAGTTTGTTCCTTTCTGAAAATTTTTAGTTATCCTCAGTGGTATGACAGTTCACAATAATAAATTTATTTTGGTGAATTTAAAAATCCATTGTAGTTGGTATATGGAATTTATATCTTTAAAATTCTCATCTCTGTTTTACCACAAAGTCTTTTATCTTCAACTTCTTCCTTTAATTTCCCTAAGATTTTACTTTTCTTCTGTCTTCTTGGAAGTACTACTAATTGAATAGTTCCACCAAGGGCAGCTAATGTATTTCTCCTATCAGTTATTAGTCATTCCATATTTTTTAACCTTTATTTAAAACTTTGTAATTAAAAAGACTTTTTTAAAAAAATATTTTATTATGGTAAAATACTTAAGACATAAGACATATACACTCCTTTTTTTTTTTTAAACTGGGGATTGAACCCAGGGGGCTTTAACCATTGAGCAACATCCCTAGCTCTTCCCCTTACCTCTTTATTTTTGAGACAGGCTGAGGCTGGCTTTGAACTTATCGTCCTCCTGCCTTCAGTCTCCTGAGCTACTGAGATTATAGGCATATGCCACCATGCTCCATCTGAGACATACTCTTTTATTTAATATTTAAGTAAATATTATTACTATAGAATAATGTTGTATAGCATATCTCTACAGTTTATTAATTTTGCTTAACTATAGCTAATGTCTATTGATTAGTAATTTCCAATTTGCTAGGGAAACAATATTTTTTAACAAATAGTGTTGGAAAAACTGGATATCCACATGCAGAATGAATTAAGCCCTCATCTCAAAAAATCAACTCAAAATGGATTAAAGATTTGAGATCATAAAACAATAGAGGAAAACACAGGAAAGAGTCAAGAATAGAGCAAGATGACTGACTTGAGAACACTTTCCTCTACAAAAGGAACCAAAACAAGAGGAAAAGAATGTTATTTCCTTGGAGTGTTGAGGCAGAGCATTGGAGTCTGGTGGGGATGTGGAAGAGACATTGCAGAACATGGAGACGTGATGCCATTATGATGAAAGGAACTGAGCACACGGAGTCTACTGTTCTTTTTCTCAAGATCAACACAGCCAAAATGTCCTTGGCTCTGGAGGAAAAGGGAAAATTAAAAAAAAAAATTACCCTTACTCAGCCCTTAAAACTAGCATATGGTTTAGGTTACCCTCCCACAGCCTGTACAAACACCTGGGTAGCCAACTCTGAGTGGCTCAGCCTGTTGATACCCTTAAAACAGATAGGTGGTCCTATTTACCCTTCCATTGTGATGGAACTAACCAGGTGGCCCCATCCATCTTCCTGCTCCAGAAGTAGTCAAATAGCCTGACCCATCTATCCTTAGCCCTGGAAAGAACCTGGGCAACCAGACTTAAGAGGGTTGACCTGCTAAGGCTCTTAGGAATCAGTCAGGTGGCCTCACCCACCCAACCTTGGTTCCAAACCTAGCCTGAGAGCATCCTGAATGTCTAGGCTGTAATCGGCTCAGAGAAGCAAATAAGCAGCCATGCTCAGTCATTCATAACCTGGGAAGCAGCTGAGCAGCCTTTCCTAAGTGACTTTGCCCTGAAATTCCTAGGAAGCATCCAGGTGACCTGCCCAATCTTCCTGTGGTTCCAACAAGAAGAATTTTAGAAATTGTATAATGAAATTTAACAATGCTTTTTGAATGACTAATGGGTCAATGAAAAAATTGATGAATTTTTAAAAAAATTAAAACAAATAGAAAATGCAACATAGCAAAACCTATGGAATATAGAAAAAACAGCATCAGGTGGAAAGTTAATAGTAATAATGTCTATTTTTAAATGACTTAAACTGTACAATGTGCAGCTTACCCAATATTAGGAAAAAGAAAAGAATAATAAAACATAAATAAATGGAATCAATGTCATCAATGAAACAAGAATTGATTTTTATGAAAACAATCAAATGTTTATCTAGAGAAAAGATGAGAAAAAGGACACCAGAAAAATTAAAGATGAAAATGGAGTCAGTACAGATAGTCCCTCATGATCTTTGTGTTTCTATATTAAACTATGCCAGCAAATTGGAAAATATAGAGAAAATGGGCAAATTTCTGGACATATTGTCTCAAGAATTGAACCATGAGGACAGAGAAAATTTGAACAGAACAATAACAAGTAACGAGATTGAATCAGTAATAAAAATTTCCCAACAAAGAAAAGCCTAGGACCAGATGGCTCCACTACTAAACTTTGATAAACTTTAAAAGAACTAACTGAATTGGGAAAATCTGAAATTGTTTCCTTTCAGATCAGGAACAAGACAAGAATGTCTGCTCTGACCACTTTTGTTCCATGTAGCATTGAGACATCCAGAGCAGGAAGATAAGAGAAAGACATAAAGGCTACCAAAACAGGAAAAGCTAATTTCAAATTATCTCCCTTATCAGATGACATGATTTTATATATTGAAAAACTTCAAAACCACACCAAGAACTGTTAGAACTGTTATAGGAATTCAGTTAAGTTGAAGGATACCATATTAACACTCAAAAATCAGGAACTTTTTATACACCAATAATGAAAATACTGAGTGTGTGTGTGTGTGTGTGTGATCTCCAAGTATATATATTTGTAGCTATTGTAAATGGGAGATATACACACATACATATCCACACACACAAACAAGATTTTATATATATTTTTTCTTTATAGATAAAAATCTCCAAATGAATGTGTGTGTGTAAATAAATTTAGTCAAAGTAGGAAATAATCTCTATAATGAACATTACAAAACACTGATGAAAAAATTGAAAAAGAATATACAACAAATGGAGAAGTACTACATGTTCATGGACTAGAAGAATTAATGTTAAAATGTTCATACTAACAAAAGTAATCAACAGATTCAATGCAATTTCTATATAAATATCAATGACATTCTCTATAGAAATGGAGAAAAATGTTCTTAAAATTTGTATATACAACCACAGTAAAATAAAAAACAAATGGTGAAAACAATCTGCAGCAAAAATAACAAAGTTTGAAAACATTAAAATACCTGATTTCAAAACATACTACAGAGCAATAGTAACCAAAACAGCATGAAGCCAACATAAAACTAAGCTCACAGAACAATGAAAAAGAATAGAAGACCCAGAAATAAATCCATGTGTACAGACAATGAATTTTTGGAAAAGCAAGAAAATTTCATCAAGAGAAAGGAAAGTCTAATAGTGGTGCTGGGGAAACTGGATATCCATATACAGAAGAAAGAAACTAAACTCCCACATCTAACCATGTATAAAAATTCAGAGTACTTTAAAGACTTGAGTGTAACACCCAGGCATGTCTATTTATGAGGAGAAAATATAGGGGAAGTGTTCCAGGACATTGGGAATTGCAACATTTTTTATGACCCCCAAAGTATCGTAATGAAAGCAAAAAGGAGCAAATGGTATTACATCAAACTATACAGTTTGTGTGTTGCAAAGAAAACAATGGAGTGAAGAAACAACTTGCAGAATTGGAGAAAGTATTTTCAAATAGTAATCTGATAAGAAGTTAATATCCAAAGTAGATGAGGAACTCAATAGCAAGAAAACAACACAATTTCGAAATAACAGGCAATAGACTTGAATAGGCATATCTCAAAGATATACAAAAGACCAACAGACATACAAAAAATACTCAACATTATTAATTATCACAGGAACACAAACTAAAATCCAAATGAGGTATCATCTCACAACTTTTAGAATGGCTATCATCAATATGATGAAAGGTAAAAACTGTTGGCAAGAATGTGGAGAAAAGCACATTGTTAATGCACCTTTATGGAAAACAGCCATTGTGTTTTGAGAAACCTGTATAAGAACTACTATATGATCCAACAATGCCACCACTGGGTATGTAAATTACCCAGGAATTTAAGTCAGTAAGTGAAAGAAATATCTATACTCCCATGCTCATCATAGCATTATTCACAATAATGAGGATTTGAAATCAATCTGTCATTAGCAGATGAGTTGATAAAATGGAGTATATATGCACAATATATTATTCAGCCTTAAATAATAAGAAAATTCTGTCACTTGTGACAACATGTGTAAACCTACTGAACATTAAGTGAAATAAGCCAGGCACAGAAAGAAAAGTACCACATGGTCTTACTTGCATGTGGAGTGTGACAATGTTGAACAGAGTAAAATGGTTCTTCCCAGAGGCTGAGCATCCTAAGAGATGTAGGGAAACCTTAATCAAAGGACCTATAATTTAAAATGTATGTAATGAATAATTTCAAGAGTTTTATGATACAGTCATTAGTAATATATACTGGAAATTTGTTAAGAGTAGATTTTTAAGTGTTTTCATCAGAAATGATAAATATGTGAGGTAATACATGTTGAAAAGGTTCACTACACATTGTACAATGTATACATATATCAAACATCATTTTGTATACCATAAATATATGCAAGTTTGTTTGTCAAAAATAAGGAAAAATTGATTAAGAAAATAACTTCAGTTTCACACTTAGATCCTATCAATTTGACTATTTTAGATGCCTCATGAATGTGTAACCACATTTGTTTTTCTGTGACTGGTTTATTTCACTTAGAATGATGTGGTCAAAGTTCCATGTTTTCACAAATGGAACGATTTCATTTTTTTTAAGACTGAATAATTCCATTGAAATTATATACTTTATGTTCTTTATCCAATCATCTGTTGTTGAATATTTAAGTTGCTTTTCATCTTTGTTATTGTGAACAGTGCTATAATGAACATGGGAGTGCATATATAGCTTCAATATCCTGACTTTAATTATTCTGGACAATACTTTGATGGATCACATGCTAATTCTATTTTTAATTTTTAAAGAAACATCCATGTGGTTTTCCATATTAGCTGTACCATTTTGAAATCCCACATGCAAGTGTTCTATTTTCACCAATGCTTGCCTTTGCCATTCTGACAGCATGAGGTGCTATTTTACTGTGGTTTTAATGTGTATTTCCCAGATGATTAATCACATTGAGCATTTTTCATATAACTTTTGGTCATGTATGTAACTTTTTTTGAGAAATGTCTTTTTAAGTTAGCCACATTTAATCATAGTGTTAATATTTTTTTCTATTCAATTTGAGAAAATCTTCATATATTTTAGAGATTGTCCTCTTATCAGATAAGTGTTTTGGAAATATTTAATCCCATTGTATCATTTGCCTTTTTAACTCTGGATTGTTTCTTTTACTGTGTAGTAGATTTTTAGTGTGACGTAGTCTGACTTTTCTGTTCTTGTTTTTATTGTCTGAACTTTTGATATTATATCTGTGAAATAATTGTAAAGACCAATGTCATTAAGATTTTTTCCCTTTATTTTCTCCTAGAAAGTCTACAGTTTCAGATCTTAGATTTAAGTCTTTAATCCATTTTGAATTGCTTTTTTACACATGGGTCACATTTTATTTTTTTGTATGAGGACATCCTATTTCTTTGACACCATTTGTTGAAGATACCCTCCACATTGTCCGTTTTTTTTTTTCTTTTTCAGGATCAAGTGACTGTTTAAGTATGGATTTATTTCTAGGCTTTATAATCTGTTACATTAGAATATATAAAAAAACCACACACATGTCTTTGTTATTCCCATACTGTTTTGATTATTACAGCTTTTAAATATATTTTATAGAAAATGTTAAAATTCCAACTTTGTTCTTTTTCCTAAAAAATTCTATTCATAATTTTTTTTATCATTCTATATTGTCTTAGGATGTTTAAGCTACTGTAGCAAAATACTATAGTTACCATACCTCAAATAACTAATAAAAAACAAATTTATTTCTTATAGATATGGGACCCAAGAAATTCAATATCAAAGGGCTGGCAATTTAGAGTGTGGTGAGGACCTCTTTCTTGGTTCATAAGGGGTGCCTTCTTGGGGGGGTCTTCACACAGTGGAAAGGATGAATGAACTCCTGTAGACCTATTTTATAAGATCACTAATCTCATTGATAAAAGCTCTAATATGATGAAAGCCCAAATATGATGCACCTCCCAAATCAATTACAATGATGATTTCAATACGAATTTTGAGAGAACACAAGCATTGAGATCATAGCACATATGAATAGAATTGTGATTGTGTTTCTGTTAAAAAAATGACATTTTGGTAGGCATTTCATGGAATCTTTAGTCAGTATGGACATGTTGGCAATATTTTTCCAGTCCACAAACATGGGATTTTTTTTCCTCTTTTGTGTGTTTATCTTAATTTCTTTCATCAATGTTTTATAGTTTTCAAAATAGATGCAGCATCTCTTATTTGAAAATGGAAAATAAAGTGTTCCAAGCTCTGAAAGGTTTTGAGGGTCAACATGATACTGCCAAAGGAAAATTCCATACCTTCCTCATGTGATAGGTCACAGTAAAAATTTAGGGACACAAAAAGTATTGTAAAAATTATTTTCAGGCTATGTGTATCTGCAAAACATAAATGAATTTCTTGAAAATTGGGTTACATGTCCAATACACATCATTACGTACTTACAAATATTTCCAAATCCAAAAAACCCCAAACCCAAAGTTCTCTGATTTCAAACCTTTTGGATAAGGGTCATTCAACCTGTAAATAAATCTTTTTCCTCCTTAATTTATTCCTTCATATTTTTATCTTGTGTGTGTGTGTGTGTGTGTGTGTGTGTGTGTGTGTGTGTGGTGGTGGTGCTAAGGATTGAACCCAGAGCCTTGTGCATGCAAAGCAAGAACTCTACCAACTGAACCAAATCCCTAGTCTATTTTATAATTTCTTTTGATGCTATTATATATAGGGTTATTTTACTTAATTTCTTTTTAGTTAGTACATCGTTAGTTCATAGAAACAAAACTGATTTGGGGTATGATGATTTTATATCTTGCAACTCAACTGTATTTGTTTATTCTAACAGTTCTTTTGTGTATGTTGTTATTATATTATCTGCAACAGGAAAATCTAATTTATTCCTTTATAATTTAGATGACTTTTATTATTTTTCTTGCCTAATTGTTCTCTTTAGGACTTCTACTAGTATGTTGAATAGAAGCCTAAAGACTTGATATCCTTGCTTTGTTTCTGATCTTAGAGGAAAAGGTTTTCATTTTTCACCACTGAGTACAATGTTAACTGTGGGTTTTTCATAAATGACCTTATTATGTTGATGCAAATTCTTTATATTTCTAGTTTGTTAAGATTTTTTGTTGCATTTTGTCATTTTTTTTCTCTGCACCTATTGAGAAGATAATGTGGTTTTATTTGTTTTTTTATTATGTTAACAGGGCATATCATTGATTTTGTACATAGAACCATCTGGCATCCTAGAATAAATTCCACTTAGGGAATCTGTTTTATTGTACTATTGAATTCACTTTGCTCACATTTTGTTGAGGATTTTTGCATTTACACTTATCAGGGACATTGGCCTATAGTTTTGTTTTCTTTTTCTGGTTTTGATATCAGGATATGCTGGCTTCACAAAAGGAGTTTGGAAGTATTACTTCCATTTAAATATTTTGGAAGAGTTTGAGAGGGAATGATATGAATTCTTCTTTAAATATTTGTTAAATTCATCAGAGAAGCCATATGGTCTAGGCTTTTCATCTTTGAGAGGTTTTTCTTTACTGATTCAGTCTCCATACTAGTTTTAGGTCTGTTCAGATTTTCTTTTGTCTTGGTAGACTGCTTATTTCTTAAAATCTATCAATTGTTCCAGGTTATCCAGCGTATTGGCATATAACCTTTCATAGTAATCTAATAATCTTTTTCAGTTTTGAGGTTTCACTTGTAAATCTCTCTTTCATTTCTGATTTTATTATATCTGATTTATTTTCATCTAATTTCTGATGTATTTGGAGAGAACCGATTTTTTTTCTCAATCTGGCTAAAAGTGTGTAAATTTTGTTCTCAAAAAATCAACTCTTACTCATTGATTTCTTTTTATTTTGATTTTATTTATTCTTCTCTAATATTATTTCCTTCTCTCTGATAAAATTGGACTCAGTTTGTTCTTCATTTTCTAGCTTCTTGAGGTGTTAAATTGGGTTGTTTATTGAAGATCTTTCTTCTTGTTTTTTTTAGCATTTTATTTTTAACATACATAAAGACATAAAATTTATATTAATAAGGCATTGTGTGATATTTGATCCATATACACATTGTATAATCTTTAAATCAGGTTAATATCTACCTTCTCAAATATTCATTTTTTTGTTGCTAAAACATTCAAAATCCTTCATTCTAGTTTTTTTTTCTTTATTCTAGTTTTTTGATGTAGGTATTTATCACTGTGATCTTCCCTCTCAGCCTTGCTTCTGTCACCTCCCATAAGCTTTACTATATCTTGCTTTCAATTGTCTCAAATTCTCAAATTCTCTTTTCACTTCTTTGACTTAATGGGTTTTCAGGAGTATGTTGTTTGATGTACACATATTTGCAATTTTTCCAGTTTTCTTCTATTGATTTCTAGTTGTGAACAGAAAATGTATTTGGAATAATTTCAGTCCTAAATGTGTTAAGAGACTTTTTTGACACCTAATATAGGTCCTGTCCTGGAGAAATATCCATGTGTACTTGAGAAAATTTTGTATTGTTTGTGTTGATGTGTTATACATGTCTATAATGTCTATTTAGTTTGTACTATTGCTCAAGTCTTTTATTAAGAACTCATTTTTCTGTGTGAATGTCCTAGTTAGTACCCCCAAAAAATGAGATATTGAGGGTTCCTACTGTTAATGCATTGATGCTTATTTTCCTTCAGTTCTGTTAATATTAGCTTTATGTATTTTGGTGCTCTGATATTTTGTATATATATATTTGTAATTGTTTTATCTTCCTAATGGGTTGGCCTTTTAATCGTGTATGGTATGATGACCTTCTTTGATTCTTGATTCTTTTGACAGATCTTGACTTACTACTTACATTAGATAAAATAGACAGTAAGTATAGCCACCCTTTTTTTCTTTTGATTAGCATTTGCATAAAATATCCATCTCTCCATATTTAGCCTATGTTCTTATATCTAAAATGAATTTCTTGTAGATACACTTGGGTTTTACTTTTTAAAAAAATCCACTCAGCTATTCTATGCTTTTGCTTGGGCAGTTTATTTCATTTATACTTAAAGTAATTATCTACAGGGAAGATTTCTTATTGCCACATTGTTTCATTTGTTCATTGTTCATTGTTTTCTGTTGGTTATGTAATTCTTTTGTCTTTTTCTCACTGACTTCCTTTGTGTTTTGTTTTTTAAAATGTGCAACTTCCATAGGTACTTTGGTGGTTACTTTGTGGCTTAATTATTTTATAGTTGTAACAGTCTCTAGTTAAGCTGGTAATTTAATTAGTTGGAAATACCATTTACTTTTCTCTCAGTAGTATCAGAGAAACAACGTTAAATGACTTGTGAAATGATTCTTCATTTCAATTGCATTCCAAAACTCTATATTTTGAGTTCTCTTGCCCTACAAACTTTGTTATCATTGTCATAATTTATGAGTTCATGTTGTATATCTTTAACATATAATTGTCTTTAATATTTTTGCATTCTGTTTTATATATAATTGTATACATATATAATAACTGAATTTTACTTACCTGACATCATTACAGTAATACAGTTTCACTATTCTGTATTTGTCAGTATGTTTACTTTTATCAGTGAATTTTGCATTTCCCAATACTACCAAATTGCCATTTAACATTCTCTATATAGACCTGAGGAACTTCTGTTATTGTTTATTGCAGGCATAAATCTAATAATGAATGAATTTCTCCAGCTTTTGTTTGAGAAAATATTGTTTCTTTGTTTTTAAAGGACAGGTTTTCTCTATATATAATATTTCTGATTGACAGTTCCTTTTTACCAGCACTCCAAATATGTCAGCCCAACCCCTTCTGTCTACCAGAGTTCTGCTGGGGTAGAGTAGGGGGAGCAGCCCACTGATAGTCTTATGGATGTTACCTTGTATGTGACAAGTCAGTTTTATCTTGTTTCTTTCACAATTCCCTCTTTCTCTTCATCTTTAGACAATTTGATTTTAATGAATCTTGGTGTGGATTTGAGTTATTTGGTGGCTGCTGGGGATATTGGATCTGGACATATACTTCCTTACAGATTTTGGAAAAATGCAACATTATTTTTTTGAATAAATTTCTGGTCCTTTCTTTCATCTTCTTATTCTCATAATGCATATGCACATATCTATTTGATAGTGTCTTAGAAGTCCTTTAAGCTTCTCTTATACTTTTTCATTCTTTTTGTTCTAATTTATTTCCAATGATGTGTCTTTGAGTTTATTTTTCTTCCTTCTGCTTGATCTGGTCTGCTAGAGAACCCTTGTAGTAAAAGTGTTAGTTGAATTAGTGTGTTCTTTATCTCCATGATTTCTCTTTGGTACTTTTTTAATATGTTTAATCTCTTTTGATATCCTCTTTATTCAAGTATGTTTCTCCATCGCAAACTTCATGACAGTTATTTTAACTTCTTTCTTAGGCATGCTATAACTATTTCATTTGAGTTCATTATTAGTTTTTTTTTTTTTTTTTAAACATCTTTGCCTGATTCTTCATTTTTACTGAATCTTTGTGTTGCTGTCACCCCATTGAGTAAGGCAGGCACTTTTCCCTGACTACTTTTGCACATGAGAAAACACCACCAATTATCCTGGTCCAAAATTCGGGGGGGCTTCCACCAATTGGCTTCCTCCTTATGAAGAATCGGGTAGCTGTTTTTGATGTACACTTTGCTAAGCCAATGGTACTGCTACCTTTACTCTCCCCTAGTTTGTTAAGAATAACATGTCAGATGCAAGGTTTTTAGGCATCTCCTGAGAAGTTGGGATGTTAGATATTTGAATCAATATCTTCCCTCAACAGGGAAAAACAAAGAGCTAGATTTTTAAAAATTGTTCTAAGTAGTTATACATGACAGTAGAATGCATTTTGATAAATCATACATAAATGGTATATTATTTCTTTTTCTTCTGGTTGTATATAATGTAGAATCACACTGGTCATGTAATCATACATGTACATAGGGTAATAATGTCTGATTCATTCTACTACCCATACTCCCTCCCCTCCCTTCACACCCCTCTGCCCAATCCAAAGTACTTCTATTTTTCCCTAGCCCCCCTCTTCCTTATTGTGAATTACCATCTGCACATAAGAGAAAACATTCAGCATTTGATTTTGGGGAGATTGGCTTATTTTGCCTAGCATTATATTCTCTTGCTTCATCCATTTACCTGCAAATGCCATATTTCCATTCTTGTTTAAGACTGAGTAATATTCCTTTGTGTATATATGTAGCACAGTTTCTTTATACATTCTTCTGTTGAAGGGCATCTAGGTTTGTTCTATAATTTAGCTATTGTGAATTGAGCTGCTATGAACATTGATGTGCCTGCATCCCTGTACTATTCTGATTTTAAGACTTTTGGGTATAAACTGAGGAGTGGGGATAGTTGTGTCAAGAGGTGGTTCCATTCCAAGTTTTCTGAGGAATCTCCATCCTGATTTCCATAATGGTTGCAACAATTTGCATTCCCACCAGTAACATAAGAGTATATGCCTTTTGCACCCTCCCTGACCGCCCCAGCCTCCCCAACATTTATTGTTGCTTGTATTCTTGATAATTGCCATTCTGACTGGAGTGAGATGAAATCTTAGTAGTATTGATTTGCATTTCTCTAATTGCTAGAGATGTTGAACATTTTTTCATATATTTGTTGATTGACTGTATTTCATCTTCTGTAGAGTGTCTGTTTGGTTCTTTAGCCCATTTATTGATTGGGTTATTTGTTTTTTTGGTGTTAAGTTTTTTGAGTTTTTCATATGTCCTGGAGATTAACAGAGAGCTGGAGTATTTTTATCTGCATGTTTTGTGCTAAGCAAGTTGGCGAATCTATGCTATCTCCCAAATCAACCTGCTTTTTCCTTTTTCCTTCAGGCAAAGAGACTATACCAAACTTGTTAGAGTACCAAGACTCACAAGACAGAATTCAGAATCTGGGGCATTCCCTCAGAAGAGTAGGGATGCTACAAATGTGCTGCACCCTCTTGTCTTACCTTGGAGAAGCTTGTAGGTGGGAGATCTCTTCCTCTATGTATGACACTTTTGCCAAAGGCATAGAATCTGGCAAGAGGGTGTCCCAAGTCTCCCTACTGTCATTAGTATATGTGGTTACCACATTCATGGAGGGTGCAGGAGCCTTTCTAGTTTCTAAATTTCATACAAAGGGAATTTGTCTCAAAATTGTTGCTGAATAAATGTACTTGAGGGAGGAAAGAAGATCTAGGGCTTCCTATTTCACCATTTTGCTTATGGCAAACAATTCATTTTTTCAATAATAATCCTAATTATTAAACATTTGACTCCATTGAAAGTATCATAATTTGATTTATCATATTTAATCTCATTGAGGATGAATTTTTATCTCATCTTTTACTTACATATGTATCTTTTCTCTTTTTGTCAGTTTTCCTGCTCTTCTTGTCTTTTATTTCAAGTACTTTTCCATTCCCAGAATTTTTTTTTCTGCTTATTCATTTAAGAGTGACAGAATTATAAGTTCTGTGTAGGTGGGAGGAAACTTATTGACAGGTTAGTTTTACTTTAGAGTGAGTGTGCATTAATTTATGGAATTCCTGATCACTAAAGATAGGAGAGCATCACTTTGGTTGCTGGGTCCCCAGTAATTTGCTAAATTATGTCTGCACAGTTTATTCATCTGGTAAAATTGGTAATTGCACAGATTCAAGTAATTGAAAGAACTCTCAGGACTTTCATAAGGAATATTCAACCAAGGCTTTAGTAGACGCAAAAGAGATAATGTACAATCTAGCAGTCAGAGAAATGCAAATAAAAACCACCCTAAGATACCATCTCACTCCAGTAAGATTGGCAGCCATTATGAAGTCAAACAACAAGAAGTCCTGGCGAGGATGTGGGGAAAAGGGTACACTTGTACATTGCTGGTGGGACTGCAAATTGGTGCAGCCAATTTGGAAAGCAGTATGGAGATTTCTTGGAAAGCTGGGAATGGAGCCACCATTTGACCCAGCTATTCCCCTTCTCAGTCTATTCCCTAAAGACCTAAAAAGAGCATGCTACAGGGACACTGCTACATCGATGTTCATAGCAGCTCAATTCACAATAGCAAGACTGTGGAACCAACCCAGATGCCCTTCAATAGACGAATGGATTAAAAAAAATGTGGCATTTATACACAATGGAGTATTACTCTGCATTAAAAAATGACAAAATCATAGAATTTACAGGGAAATGGATGGCATTAGAGCAGATTATGCTAAGTGAAGCTAGCCAATCCCTAAAAAACAAATGCCAAATGTCTTCTTTGATATAAGGAGAGTAACTAAGAACAGAGTAGGGACGAAGAGCATGAGAAGAAGATTAACATTAAACAGAGATGAGAGGTGGGAGGGAAAGGGAGAGAAAAGGGAAATTGCATGGAAATGGAAGGAGACCCTCAGGGTTATACAAAAGAACATACAAGAGGAAATGAGGGGAAAGGGAAAAATAATACAAGGGGGAGAAATGAAGGTCAGTAGAGGGGGTAGAGAGAGAAGAGGGGAGGGGAGGGGAGGGGAGGGGGGATAGTAGAGGATAGGAAAGGTAGCAGAACACGACAGTCACTAGTATGGCAATATGTAAATCAATGGATGTGTAATTGATGTGATTCTGCAATCTGTATATGGGCTAAAAATGGGAGTTCATAACCCACTTGAAGCAAAGTGTGAAAGATGATATATCAAGAACTATGTAATGCTTTGAATAACCAACAATAAAAAAAAATAAAAAAAAATAAAATACAAGTTGAGAGCTTGAATAAAAAAAAAAATATGTGGATGCCAACCCATAACAAGGAAGTGTAGGGAGGGGAAGTATAGAAGTTTATTAGATGAGACAAAGTGGAATGAAGGGAAAGGAGGGGAGATGAGAATAGGGAAAGACAGTAGAAAAAATCAAATAAAACTTTGCCTATGCTCATATATAAATACAGGACTAGTGTCACTGTACATCATGTACCACCACAAGAATAGGATCCATATTAGAATGTGTTATACTCCACGTATGTATAATATGTCAAAATATACCCTACTGTTATATATATCTAAAGACAACAAATCACAAAAATTTTAAAAAGAAATAGAGTATGGACAATTGCCAAAAGATCTGAGATTTCTCAGTATAGCCCATTGGGATCTTTTCTCAGTGGCAAAAACATTCTTCATTTTCACATTATAAATTACTAGGGCATGTGCAAGGTATCTTGATTTCAGGGGAATAAGGAAAATTAATTAAAGGTCTTTTATACCTCACTAGAAGGAATTCTGGGGATACTTGGAGGGTTACCCTAGCTGTAAATGAACCCTATCCTTACATAGCATAGAACTTCCAAAATTTCTTGTTCATTTACAAAAGTCTCTACTATATGCATTCTGTTTTGTTTCAACTATTTGATAGTTTTTCAACTTCTGTCTTTCAGAATTTTTGTCAAAATATATTGACTATTAGTGATAGTCATTTTTATTCATTTATCATTTTAATACATATATATATATATACATACATATATATATACACACACACATATATATATATACACACACACATATATATATATACACACACACATATATATATATATATATATATATATATATATATATATATATATATATAGGCAGATGAAACAAATAAGCATATTAGGATTTCCATCTTGAATAGGAAATCCTTGCTTTATAAAGGTATTTTGCAGTGTTATATGATGATTCTGCTTAGCATTAGGGAGAGACATATGTAGGAAATGGGAAAGTCTAGCTAGCCACCACTTTAGCAGGCGATGATGAATTTCTCAAGTCCTAAGTTATGTGTTTATTATTAAAATCAATATTTAAAATGGTGTTTTTATTTCTTTGTAATCCTAGAATATGCTATATGCATTATGTTAAGCATTGAGGTAGGCTTTATTAGTGTTAATCTTTAGTATCTTGTCTGCTTTGTAAGCAAAGAAATTAGTGTATTTTAATTTCAAAACAATAAGTTTTTAAAATAAACTATTAGAACAAAGACTATTTGTTACAATTCTTTGGTTAAGTTGGCTATTAACCATGTTGCAGAGTTATTCTATATGAAAAATGATTTCTGTAACAGTCTGTCCAAGCAGGAATTGGGTTTATCTGCTGTAGAGCTCTTAGGCATTTAAGACTCATTATTAAGTTATAGGAATTATATAACAATGTCAGGCTTCAAGCCATTTGAAATGCTGGTTGTTTAGATGTAAATAATTTGTGTCCTTAAACTGACCTATATATTTAAAATGTTTAGCCTAGGATTATTACTGTTAAGGGTTCATCCATCCATTTTTTTTTTTTTTGTAATTCCTTCTTTTGTGGTCTGTTATATAAAATGGAAATACAGTTAGACAGTATCCAAATGTTCTCATTAATTCAAGGTGTGAAGTTCCCTAGGGGGAAAAATGCAATTTATACCCTAGAGGCAGCCTGATTTCTGAGCCTTAACATTGCTACTGTGACTGCTTTAACTATTTTGTGCTGTTTATTTCAGATTTCATTCACACACACAGACCTACTGTATATATACCAGGGTCTAAATATTTAACCAAGATTTTAATTTACTATCAGCTAAAAAGGAAAAAAAAATATTTCTACGTAGTCCTAGTTATCACTATTTTTATTGCTTTTATTTACCTGTTATTCAGAAAGTTTCTTTAAAGACCCTTTTTAAAATCTATATATCTCTGTTACAGTAGCCAAGACTAAAAGACTAAATTACAAAAGTTAAAGAACAGCTTTAATATCTCTCTAGGGCTACAAATCTTGAAATAAAAATTTTTATCCTTGGAGAATTACAAATCAGGAATGAGAAGGAAGGATTAAGAATATATGTCTGAGTTAGTATTCTTTTAAGGGCATTTATATAAATTAAGTACCAAATCATAGTTTGCTTGTTATGAAAACATATGATATATAAAGCAAAAAAAAAGTTGGTTGCTCTTTCCTAATCGTTCTCTACCTCTTTATGGCTCACTGCTAACATAATTTCATATTTTGAGTTTTTTAAAGCTCATACAAACATATGCAGGTATTCTTCTTTGCTATAAAATTAGGTTAATAATATACATATTATACTAAAGACATTTTTTACATGAGGTATCTTAAACATCTCATACTAGTACCGATCTTTCAGTTTTTAAGAGCATTATTCATATACAGTAAATTGTTTAATTTTGAAGTGTACAATTTGGTAAGTTGTGACATGTGCATACCCTTGTGAAATCATCACTACAATCAAAAGAACTGAAAATATCATTCACTGAAAAATTCCCTCACTTTATTTTCTGATTTCTTTTCTATACCTATCTCCCTTCTATCTACTCCTCAGGCAGCTTCTGAACTCCTTTTGTTCACTATAGATTAATTTGCATTTTATAGAACTTTATTTAAATGGAAGCATACAAGCATAATTTATTTTATTTTTGTAGTGCTGGGAATTGAACCCAGTGCCTCATGTATGCTAGGCAAGCACTTAACCCACTAAGCGGAGTATACATTATTTTTAAACCTGGCTTTTTTCACTTAGCATAATCATTTTAAAATTCCTAATGTATGAAATATGATATGTCAAAAAAATAAAATAAAATAAAATTCCTAATTAATATTACTTTTAATTGACATATAATATTTGTATTTATTTTTGGGATACAGTATGTGCATTGGATACATATATTCAATGTATAATGATCAAATCAGGGTAATTAGCATTTCCATGTCCTCCAATATTATTATTTCTCTCTATATAACGAATCTTCAAAATTTCCAGTAATTTTGAAATGTATAATAAATTACTAATGCGCATATCAATAGGGCATTACATTTTATTGATGAATAGTATTCAGTTGTATGGACATATCACAATTTATCCATTCGCCTTGTGATACACATTTGGGTTATTTCAGTTTGGGCTGTTAGATACAGGAACTATGAACATTTTTGTCAGGTCTTTGAACAGAAATATCTTTTTATTTCTCTTGAGTATTCACATAAAAGTTGAATGTCTAGGTCATATGATGGGAGAAGGATAAGTATTTTAGAAGCTGCCAGAATGATTTTCTAAAGTGGTTTTTAGTGTGTGAAAGTCCCACTTCCTTCAGATCCTTGACTTGGGGCATTTCTAATAGGTATGTAGTAGTGTAGCATTTGCCTTTTAGATGAATTTTTCTGATTACTAATAATGTTAGGAATATTTTAACATATTTATTTGCTCTCATAGATCTTTTTCAACAAATCTTTTAGAATTACTCATTACTTTCTATTAAAAAGGATTGCTGGATGTTGATTCAGATGGTGCTGAATCTATAGATCAATATTGGGAGGGTACATATTAATTTCAATTTATGAGCATATTATATCTAGTGATTTGTTTAGGTATTTAGTTTCTCTCAGCAGTATTTTATCATCTTCAGTGTATAGGATTCTCATTTCTTGGTAAAATTTATCTCTTAAGATTTTTGTGGTTTTGATGCTATTGTGTTACAGAATTTTGATTTTTTTCCCCCTGCTTTTTCATGGCTAATGTGTGGAATGCACTTGATGATTTTATGTGATAGTGCTAAATGTACTTATTTCAATTGCTTTTTAAAAATAGATTTCATAGGGCTTCATATAAATTATCAGGTCACCTGTTAATATTTTAAAGCTTATTTCTATTTATCATTATGTTTGAAATTGATTCTATTTTCTGATTTTATTACCCAAGCTGGAGATGATGAGCTTTATTTTGTTTTTTATAATGTTAGAGAAGATTCACTTAGTCCTCACAGTTAGCATGATGCAGTAAATTTTTTGTATATATATATTAAAAGGTTGAGGAATTTTCCTTTTAATTCTGGATCAGAATTTTATCTGGATTGTTCCTAAGGCATTGTGCTAAGACTTGTCTTCAATATTTGAGATCATTATATTAATTTTTTCTTTAAATCTGTTGCATATTGACTTATTTCCAATTCTTAAACCTGCTTTACATTCCCACATGTGGTCAGAGCATGTAATTCTTTTTAACATATTTATTCAATTTGATGTTAGAATATTTCTGTTAGTTTTGCATTATTATTACAAATGCCTGGGATAATTGACTTAGAAAAGGTTTGTTTGGGCTTGTAATTTTGGAGGTTTTGGTCCATGACTGCTTGGCCCTATTGGTTTAGAGTTGTGGAAAGGTAGTATATCATGGCAGGGAGGGTGTAGTAGAGAAAAAGTGCTCACCTCAAGAGCTAAGAGCAAAAGGAAGGAAGAAGAGGAAGGTGGGGTCCCAGGATTCCCTTCAAGAGCTTTTCGTGAATGATCTTGATTCCCACTGGGCCCTACTCCATGAAGTTTCTACCTTCTGGGGAGAGGGCTTTTGCTATATGGACCTTTCTGGGACATGTAAGATTCAAATCTTGGCCTTTTTTATTAATATTTTTTAGTTGTAGATGGACACAGTACCTTTATTTATTTATCTTTATATGGTGTTGAGGATCGAACCCAGAGTCTCACCCATGCTAGGAGAGTTCTCTACCACTGAGCCACACACAACCCCAGGCCCTGGCTTTTTTTTTTTTTTAAACAAATTTTGCATCTAAGGCTATAAGTGATATTGGCATGAGGTTTCGTTTGCTAGTGACTTTGGATTTGAAATGATAGTAATGCTGAATCAAAGCGTAACTTGGAAAGTATTCCTTCTTTAGATATTAATTTTAGGATTGATATTTTTCCCTATTTTTCCCCCAGCATTCACCAGTGAAGCACAGTGAGCCTAAAGATTTTTTTTTGTGTGTGTGGGAAAAAAAAATATTAACCATAAATTCAAATGAATTGATTTAGGGCTTAAATTATTTATATTTAACTAAGCTTTGGAAATTTGAGTGTTTCAAGGGATTTCTCACTTTCAATTTTTGATAGACTTTTTATTTCATTTAGCTCAAAACGCTTTCTAATATCCCTTTTGATTTATTTGACCCATGGATTATTTAGAAATGTGGCATTCTTGCCCCCACATTCAAATACTTGGAGATTTTTGAGAGTGCTTTCTGTACTCATTTTCTAATTTAATTCCTTCATGATAAGAGAACATTGTATGAACTTATTGAGACTTGTTTTTTAGCTCAGAATATATTGATATGCCTGCTGTTAATACAAGTGTTAATTAGGTAAAATGGATTAAAGTGATGTTCCTATTTTTCAATGTCCTTACTGATTTTTTTTTTCTTACTGATTTTTCTATATACTCATTTCATCAACTTTTGAAAGAGGACTTTTAAACTCCAACTCTATGCTTTTTGTAATTTGAAGTTCTGTTACTGGGTGAATAAATATTTAGGGTTATTTCCTCTAGGAATTGATGCTTTTGTCATTACAAAACAATCTTTTTAAATAGATAAGTATATTTACGTAAATAAGGCATTTATTTGTGTGGCAACTATTGCTAGTATTTTTTATTCAGTTGCATTGACCCAATTTTGAAAAATCTGTATTTTTTCCTCCTTGAATAACTTCCTTTAATACTTTTTATAATGCAAATATACTGATGATGAGTGCTTAGACTTTCAGACATATGAAAGCTAAATTTTACCTTGTTAAAGGTGTTTTTGAATTTTCATTTTATTGTTTTAAGAATTATGATTTAACTTTTTTTTTAAAGGATTATTCTTTTTTAATTTTTTTAGAACCGGTGTGACACTAGCAGTGTTCATATCATCCATCCCCTATGTGGCTGGGGGGACAGTCTTAAGTCCTTGTTTGTAAGTCTAACTTGTTCAGAGAAGAAATCTCAAACAACATACAAACATTACCAGGGGTCTTTTATTTCCAGTATGTTTTTGATCTTGTCTTCCTACTGAATATTTTCAATCTTTGCCTTTTTTCTTCTACATGATTTGTCTCTCTACTTTTAAGACATTGTCTCATTACTGTTTTTTAATATTTATTTTTTAGTTATAGTTGGACACAATACCTTTATTCTATTTATTTTTATGTGGTGCTGAGGATCGAACCCAGGGCCCTTGCACATGCTAGGCGAGCACTATACCGCTAAGCCACAACCCAAGCCCTCATTACTGGTTTTAAACAAACATTTGATTATGATGTAGTTTTGCAGAAGTGTATTGGTGTTTCTTGTTTTTTTTTTTTTTCATTGAAAGTCTTGTATCTGCTTGATAATTTTTAAAACATTCAGAAAAAAATTTGGCCTTTATTACTTTGAATAATATTTCAATTCTTCCTGTCTCTGGGTACTATAATTCAATGTACATTTTATTGCCTAATGTTACCTATACTTTACCGATTCCTCATTCTATTATTATTATTATTATTATTATTATTATTATTATTACTATTATTATTATTATTTTGTTTCTCCCCCCTATTTAATGTTGGACTATATTATCACTAAGCCTTACATTTGCAACAGTTTCTTCTGCAATGTCTGATCTATTAGAACTATCCCATGCGTTTTCATCTTAGACATTTTAGTTTTTGTCTTTAGAAATTGAATTAGGTACTCTTTTGTATCTCCTATATCTTTATTATAGGAAGTAAGTTCAATATTTTCTCAAGTTTCCTAAACATAAGAAACAGTTACAACTGCTTTTGTGTCTGCTAACTCTATCATCTGTGTTATTTCAGGGTCAGTTTCAAGTGATTCATTTTTGTCCTCATTATGGATTGCATTTTCCTCCTTTACATGTCATGTGATTTTTCACAGGATGCCAGGGCCTGTAAAATTTACCTTTTTGGGGTGTTTTTCAATTTCTAAAGCTATTCATTAGCTCTATTCTGGTCTATAGTTATTTGTAAATAGATTGATCTATTGAGGGTCTTATTTAATTTTTGATAGGTGAAACCATAAAATGTTAGTCTAGAATTAAGTTTTCTATACTACAGAAATAAGATCCCTGTTAATACTATGTTACATAAATTACGAGTTTTTTCTACTCTGGCTATTGGGAACAGATTTTACTCCCAGCCCTATGTGAGCTCTAATATGTCTTGAAATCCTTTTTTCCCCACTCCTTCCCACAATCTTGGTAGTTTTCTGATGCTCAAGCACTCATCAGTATTTAAATAAATACCAAAGGGAGGAGCCTCTTCTGACTTTTCTCTTGTGTAGCACTCTCCCTTCCATTACTCATATTCTGATCCACAAATTCTAAGTTCCCTGGCTTTACTGGACACACAGATCTGTTTTAGGTGTGCAGCCAGGAACTATATGGGCTTCCCCCCACCCCCTTTCTCTTAGTCACCAAATTGAAACAGGTTTGGTAGAAAGTTTGAAACTCCTAAAAGCTAACCACTTGGCTTCCATTACCTAATGCCTAATGTCTAGTGATTGAGAGAGTTTGGTTCATGTATGTTGTCTACATTTTTTTTTTTTTTTTTTAGTTTTTAGGACAGTAGATTTAGTCATTGTTACTCTTGGTTGGAAGCAAAAGTCTCCTTATTTTTAATGGCTTCAAAGAGTCCATTGTATTACTTAAATCAATTTATTTATCTAGATACTGACTAAAGGGCATTAATGTTGATGTTTAAAATGATAATATGGAAATAATAAATCTTATGTTTATATTTAAACTTCAGAATAAGTTGGATCCAGATGAAAAATTTAAATGGCATTTTATGAATTATTAGAATAAGAACAGTGGTTATCTTTTTCTCAAAATTCTGGAGTAGATGGAAGCTATAGCAAATAGAGTAAGGTATAAATCCCAGTGTTTGGTAAATGTTTTTAAGAAGTAATTCATTTAAAAATGTTTTGTTGAGTTCCAGTTATTTGATGGCATTAACATACCCAGTATTTCTTGGAAAAGATACTAATGGAAATTCCATTGAGTATGGTCATTACATTTTATATTTTATATTAGATTCTTCAGCGTTCACATTTTTCATTTAAAAAAATTTTAATATTAATTAATGAAAGATGTATTTTTTCTAAACAAAATAAAAACATTTTCAACTACCTGTTACACTACTGAATTTATTTTAAAGTATATTATGGTAATAAATATGACTTCAACACTAGCACTGTACACTAGAATTTAATATGACTAATAAACTCAACGAATCTGGAGAAGTAGATTTTCGTATTTGTAAAAATTATTTCAACTTATCAGAAAATCTTCTAGTAGACATTGCATAAGTAAGCATCATTTCTGAAGCCATTATATTTTTAATGAAGATACTTAGGGTAGAAGAAACATTTCTTCAGTAGTTACAACATTCACACATAGTGAAGGCATCGTAGCTTTTCCAAATGTGATGTGATCTTCCATGCACAATTTTTATTGTCAAAATTGTTTTCTTGAGAAATATCAGAATGAACCAGGCATAGTGATGCTTGCTTCTAATTCTAGAAATTTATGTGGCTGAGGCAGGATCACAAGTTCAATGTCAGTCTCAGCAATTTAGTAAGACCCTGTCTCAAAATAAAAAAGTAAAGGGCTGGGGATGTAATTCAGAGGCTAAGCTCCCCTGAGCTCAATACTCACACCAAACCAAACCAAACAAACAAACAAACAAAATCCCCAAATCACAATTAAATGCTAAGTAATTTTTTTAGAGGTTAGAGATTATCCGATTTAATGGGTGTTTCTTTCCCTAGAAGAACACTTCAAGTTTAAAAAGGTGAAAATAGAGGAAAGGATAATACTGCTGTGAATCACACTTTATTAAGAGGAATATTTCACACTTGTGTGGTTCTTAATTAATGAACATGCTAATAGGATTTTGTAACTAGGCCTGCCTATTAGTTTTCTATTCCAGGCAAATAGCACCAATTTTGGACTGCACAGTTAGTTCAAAGCAAAATACCTGGTGAGCTTGGGACCAGGGACAGATCAGGCTTTTGTAGGACTGGTAGTTGATTTAATTTGGTGAGCCAGGAGCTCTTGAGAAAAATTAATGCAAAATATAAAGCACAGAATTTGTTTATAAAAGGGTTATTTGTTTAAAATGAGAAAAACATTGTAAAGTGTTATAGATTTAAAAAGATAATTAATAGTTTTAAGCATGAAGAACATAAAATCCAGAAATTATACATTTTTAATAATTTACTGCTTAAGAGATCTCTAATATCATCCTTCTGTTTTGTGTAGCCTTTTTTATTGACTTTCTTTCCCCATATGGTTACTGAGTTGTCCCAGTACCATTATTGGAAGAGATTTCCCTTTCCTGGTTAAATTTTTCTTGCGTCCTGTCCTTATTGTAAACCACTTGACTAAATGTGGGGTGTATTTTTGATTATGTAATGTTGTTATGTTACATTGATCTATTCTTTCACCATTGCAACAACATCTTGATTATTGACACATTCTGAACAGTTCTGAAGTTAAGGGCTAAGTCTTTCAACATGAGTCTTTCTTTTTAAAACAAACCATCTTTAGTCCTTTGCCTTTCTAAACACATTTTTAAATTGTCCTGTTTCTAGGAAATAACATGCTAGAAGTTTTTATTACATTGAATCTATAGGTAATCTTGGGTGAATTGGTATTTATTTATACAGTACTGAGTCTTCAGATCCACAACAACAGTCTATATTGTCATCTACCTAGGTTATATTTAATTCTTTCCAATAATATTTCATAGTTTTAATATACAGGCTTGGCATTTATTTTTGTTTAATTTATGCCTAGCTGCTGAGGATGTAGTTTAGTGGTAGAGTGCTTGTCTAGCATATGAAAGGCCCTGGGTTTAATCTTCATTAGCACTGGAAAAATAAGCTAATCTAAATTTTTTTTCTTTTCTTTTTTATTTGGTACTGGGGATTGAATCCAGGGACACAAATCCCCAGCACTTTTTGTGTTTAATTTTGAGATGGGATCTTGCTGAGTTGCTAGGCTTTCACTAAGTTGCTCAGGCTGGCTTTGAACTTGCGATCCTTCTGCTTCAGCCTCTGGAGCTGCTGGGATTACAGGCCCATGCCTGTGCCCAGCCAATTCTAAATATTTTTATGCTGCTTAAAATTTTTAATTGAAAATATTCATTGTTAGTGTAGTGAAAATACAATTTGTGTTTTTCTAGTTCTTTATCCTACAACATTGATTATAGCAGTAGATTTGGGTTTTGGCAGATTCATCAGGACTTCCCTGGTATGCAGTCATATCAGCTCTGAATGAGTTTTCCTCCTTTCCCCCTTCCCCACTTTGTCTTTTCATCCACCTATCATTCTTTTGAACATGACATTAAATTCCTAGTCAGTAAAAGATGGCTAAATCAGCCTTGCCTTTTATTTCATCTTAGAAGGAAAAAGAGCTAAACAGATAATATTTCACCATTAAATAATACATTAATCATAGGTTTTACAAATTATGCTCATTATCACATTGAAGAAATTTTCTTCTTAGTTTTCTGAGATTTTCTTGGGCTTTTTTTTTTTTTTTTTTTTTGAGGGTGGTGGAGGAGGATAGTTAAATGCCACTTTTCATTGATTAAAATGGCTGTGACATTTTGAGGGGTTGTTACACTGATAAATTACATCAATAGCTTATCATATTAAATCAATACTGAATTTCTATTATATATTCAACTTGAAAGTGGTATAAAATATATATATATCTCTGCATTTTATATTTATGAAGATTTCTGATTAGATTTTTTAAAAAAGGATTTTTTAACTTTTTTTTTCTAATGTACTTGTCTGGCACAGATAATAAGGAATACTAGCCTCATGAAATGACTAAATATACTAGTTATTCTTTTCTCTATTTTCTGAAAGATTTTCTATAGAATCAATACAGATTATTATTTAAATGTTTATGGAGATTCTTCAGTGATGCCACTTAGGCCTAAAGTGCTATTTGTTTGATTATTTTGGGGGGGGATAAGTAATTTATGAATTGATTTTTTTTTTAATTGGTGATGGGATATTTAGAGTTTCTATTTCTTCTTTGGTTAATTTTGGTGATTTTAATTTTTCAATAATGTTTTCCGTTTAATCTAAGTTGTTGAATTTATTCGCATAAAGATACTCACGCTATTGCATTATTCCATATGCATACATATTGGTACACATAATTAAACAGAATTGTAGGATTCATGTGTCATATTAGTATACACATGTAACATATTTTGATCATTTGTACTCCCCCATTATCTATACTACCCTCCCCTTGCCTATCCCCTCTCTTTAGTAAGTCTTTCTTCTACATTCATGTCCTTTCTTTTGCCCTCCCCCAAATCGATTCCACATATCAGGAAAAAGAAAATGCCTTACTTGTCTTTCTGAGTCTGACTTATTTCACTTAAAATGTTGATCTCTAGTTCCATCCATTTTCCTATAAATAACATGATATTGTACTTCTTTATGGCTGAATACTACTCCACTGTGTGTGTGTATATGTGTCCCATTTTCTTAATTATTCTGTGGAAGAGCACCTACACTGATTACATAACTTGGATATTGAAAATTGAGTGACAGTAATAAGGGGTGGTCAGATACTTCATAGGATGTTGACTTTTTAAAAAGATACATAGGAGGAGTGGTATAACTGGATCATATGGTTGTTCTATTTTTAGTTTTTAGAAGAACCTCTATACTGATTTTCACAGTGGTTCTCCTCATTAACATTCCCGCAGAGAGTATGTTTCCCTTTTTTCCACAGCTTCACCAGAATTTATTTTTTTAAAAAAATTTATTCCTCCTTTTTAGTTAAACATGACAGTATAATATATTTTGATGTATCATATATCCATGGAGTATAACTTCCCATTTTTGTGGTTGTGCATAATGTGGAGTTACACTGGTTATGTATTCATATATGAATATAGAAAAGTTATGTCTGAATAATTCTTTCCTATTCCTATACACTTCCTCCCGCTCCCGCCTATTGTGAGTCAGCATCTGCATATCAGAGAGAACTTTAGGCCTTTGGTTTTTGGGAATTGGCTTATTTCACTTAGCAAGATAGTATCTAGTTCCATCCATTTACCAGCAAATGCCATGATTTTATTCTTCCTTATGGCTAAATAATATTCCATTGTGTGTGTCTCATTTTCTTTATCTATTGAACTGTTGAAGGGAACCTAGGTTGATTCCATAGCTTAGCTATTATGAATTGAGCTGCTGTAAACATTGTTATGACTATGTCACTATAGTATGCTGATTTTAAGTCCTTTGAATACATGAGGAGGAGTGAGATAAGTGAGTCAAGTGATGATTCCATTCCAAGTTTTCTGAAGAATGTTCATACTGATTTCCAGAGTGGTTGGACCACTTTGCAGTCCCACCAGCAATGTGTGAGTGTACCTTTTCCCCCACATCCTTGTCAACATTTATTGTTACTTATACCGTTGATAATTGCTGTTCTGACTAGAGTGAGATGAAATTTCAGTATAGTTTTAATTTCACCAGCATTTATTGTTGGTTGTATTCTTGATGACTGCCATTCTGACTGAGATGAGATGGAATTTTAGTGTTGTTTTGATTTGCATTTCTCTGCCATTATTGTATTTTTCATATCAGTTACATCTCTGATGATACCAACCTTTACATTCCTGGTATTATTAATATATCTCTATTTTTATTTATTGTTTAAAGCAGTTCTGGCAGCTTATTAATTTTATTAATGTATTTTAAGAACTTCTGTTTTTGTCGATTCTCTGGCTTTTTTTCTGTTTTGTATTTCTTTTTTCTATTTTAATTTGTATTCATTTATTTTATTTTTAATGATTTGTATTTTCCAAGATACTAAAGTTGGAAACAGGATTCATTATTTTACACCTTTCTAATCTAATATAATATTTAAAACTTTATACTTTCTTTAAAGATTGAATTATCAGCATTTCACAAATGTTAATTTATTGTGTTTTATTATCATCCAGTTGCATATTTTCTAATTTCCAGCTGATACTATTTGTCCTTAAGTCTTTTGGCTGATATTATCATAGCTGTACCAGGTTTTTTATGATTTACACTTACATGGTAAATCTTTATAAAGAAATCCTTTTGCTTTAAAGGTTTTGCTTTTAGGTTTATAGTGTACATAATTCTTATAAATAAATATACTTGGCTCTAACTTTTTAAATACAGATTTATAGTTTGTTTTATAAGGGAAATGTTTTGCTTTTAAACTTTTAAACTAATTATTGACATGCTTAAATTTAGTCTGTTATGTTGGTATTTGATTTTGATTTTGTCCTACCTGTTCATTATTCATCAGTTGTTTTCTTTATCTCTTTTGGAAGCATTTTGAATATAATTTTAAATTCCTTTTTATTTTATTTGCATTTTTTTCATTCCTTTGTTTTTCTTTGAGAGTTTTTCTTTAGATAATAAAATGTACATGTATAATTTATTGGAGATTACTTCAAAATCTTACTATTTCATGAATAATTTAAGAAATTTATAATCATGTATTTTCAGTTGATACATGTTTTACTTTTAAATATTCTATAAAATATATTTCCTATTTTATTTTAAATGGACAATTGTCTTTAGGAGACAACTAAATATGTGGTATAAGAATAATAATTTCAAAGGCCCCTCATATTTACTTTTTTCTGTTCTTTATGTTTTCTTTTAATACCAGTTTTTCTCACATCCTTTTCTTTTAGCTTACCAAAAAAATTTTGTGGTGTTTGTAATGGAAATTAGTTCCTTCATGTTTTTACTCTCTGAAAATGACTTCATGAGCTACAATTTTTACCAATGAAATTGATAAAAGTGAAGAAAAATTTATTCTTTGGTATGCTTCTTGGAAATGGGCACTCTCAAACTGCTGTTATAAGGAACAGAAAATAATAGAACTATATACAGTTGTGTTTTGAAAATGTTTTATCTTCTGTCTTAAGTATTTTAAAACTTGGAATTATAAGAGAATTCAGGTGTGTGCAGATGTGCATATAGATTGTATAAGGGTCTATTTTATTTTTAATAGGAAAAAATGGATACAATATCAATTTATTTAGTAAATGACATCAGACCCATGCGATAATGAAATACTACTTCACTATTAAAATTCGTTTTTTTTTCAGATTATATTTCTAGAGTTGAGAAATGATAAAAAGCTGTTGTGTATAATGTAAATATCTTCTAAAGATATGCATACTTTCACCTGCCTGGGGAAAAAAGCCATCAAATTTTACAGTGGTAATTTTTCTTTATAATATTTGTTTTTTTCCCCCAACTTATCAGCCCTGAGTTTGCAATTAGACAAAATTCCTATACTGTTTTTTTCCAGAAATAATTACGAAGGGCAGCAGGAAATATTTAATATGCCATTGAGGAGAAAACACCTAAGAAAGAACTACTGACCTCTGGAATTGAGCTAATTCCCTAGAGAGGATAGATGTCTTTCTTGCCTGAAGGGCCAGGAATGGATCCATTTAATTTGTCTTCCTATCTTCTGGATTTCCCAGCTAATGAGCTGTGGTAAGGGGATAAAAGTTATGCTGTAGAAGTCATGGAGGCCACATATTGTAATCCTTAATTTAAAAAAAAAGCCAATTATAAATGGAAGTGCCACTATATTTTATAGGACTAGTGAAAAGTTTGGTTTATATATTTTCAGGTTTCCAAAATGTTTTCAAGTTAGCATTTCATGTTTCTCAGGATGTGTTATGATTCTTTTTACCAGAGAACTAGGAACTGGAAAATTGTTAGTCTGGTGACCAGAAATGAAATATTTTGACCTGAGGCTAGTTGACCTGTCAGGGAACCAGTAATGAGCAGAAGAAGGGTGTGTTTCATCTAACACTTCAGTTTCTATTTTTATCTGTGCACACATGCATTACCTCAAGGGATGTGCTCTGTGCATTTTGCAGTCTTGTAGTATTGTGACAAATTGGGATTTAGGTCTTATGACATTGGGCTAATTGTCAACTCTGTTTCCTTGGTGAAAAAAAAAAAAACCCTACAAAAGGACTTACTTAAAAGAGAACTTTAAAGCATTCTTATTAGTTTCATAGTTCATAATATTAAAATGTTTCTTAGCATTAGATGGCTATTGCCAGAAAGAGGCATGGTTCAATTTCTACTTAATATTACAACAAGAAAAACTTACTGTAACATGGATGTCAGGTAGGTTCTTTCTTTCAATTTGAAGAATGAAATCCATGGACACAAGGATGAGAGCAAGGTAACAGGATTTGTTACAGTGAAAGAAAGAGAGAAAGAGAGAAAGAGAAGGAAGAAAGAAAGAGAGAAAGAAAGAAAGAAAGAAAGAACGAACGAACGAACTCCCAAAGAGGGGTGGGTGACTGGTCCCAAGAGAGGTACACCAGCAGGTGTTTGTTGTCTAGGTATTTTTATGGGCTTGATCTGTCCCTGTAGGTGATTGGTGGAAAATCGGATTCAGAAAAGGGGCCAATCAATTCTATCTATTTTTGTCAGCAAATCTAGACAAAAGTGATTTGTAAGCTGTCAAGTGGACTATTAATAATTACTTGGAGGTGGATTGTCTTTAAATGCAGTGTATATTCAATCACACCAATCATCAAATATAAACAATTAATGCAAAAATGTTGGGTGTGCTGGAGCACCTCAACTAGCACTCAATGAACACTAATTAAACACTAAAAGCAAATCACAAAATCCTAGGACAACCATGAGCCCTAAAATACCTCCTATGCTACATGACTTCTTTTAGCCAAAGAACAGACCTTGTCGTTGTCTGGTGGTTCTCTCCTGGGCGTCAGAGAATGGTTGAGTCAGTCCAGAACGGACAGCAAGGTGGCCAGTCTCACCAATGTCCTTGGAGCAATGTGGCAGGAACAGCAATTTAACAGTTCCAAGTTGGTTGTGTGTGCTGGAGATTGGTTACACCCAGTGAAAATTGATGTCCATTGGTTATGTCCAGTGAGGTGATGTAATTGCAGCTGGGCATGATCTTTGCACATGTCCATGGAGCTGTGCTCCCTATCATTTGTAACTAGTCATTGCTAAGCATGCCTGTGTCTAGTGCCCCTTATACCTCCTTATCAATTGCAAGCAGACATGAGTAAGCAGTTCAGTGGCTGCTGTTCCTTATGGTCAGCAACTTGGTGAGTTCCATCATGTCTATGGCAGGTGCTCCTTACATAAGCCTTTATTCATACAAGGGTGGGAGTGAGAGTCTGTTGGCACAGAGGAAGTAAATATTGTGACTGATTGTGTATCAGGGCTGTTAATAACTGTCCTTGGGGCTAGGACCAACTGGGGTCAGAAGTTTGATTTCCCAATCCTGTCTTCCTCCTTTTCTTCTGAGACCCCTTTTCCTGGCTACATATGGGTGATCTTTCTTTCTCATAATGTTGGATCTGGAAATGAGTTCATAGGAAAACTTAAATATGAGTGTGTGTGCATATGTGTATATATATTCTTAGCATTATACTGTGACTATTATCTTTGGAAATTTTTACCTAATAGATATTTTTTTTTTCAAAAATTTCACTTTTAATGGATATACAACATTCTCCTAGAGGATAAGCCTTTCTTTTCTCCATCAATCAATGAATTGCTGTTGAACTATCCAATCTTTGTCCCAGGATGACAAAAAAGCTGCATAGTTTTAAGAAACGGCTTTATGAAACCCCAAGTATCAGTGATTGTGCCATGAGATTACAGAAAGTTATTCCTAAACAACTTATTTTTAACTGTGGATATTCCTATGTCATATAAATGAGAATAGTTTAATCCTTGCCTTCTAGCAGATTTAAATGAAGTTAGATAGGTTTCCTAAAGATATATCACATCTATGACTGCATTTAGTTTTGCTATACTTCAACCTCATTTTATATTTAATTTAGTTCATGATATTTATGTATCTCTTGAGATATTTTTATGGATAAATTAGTTACATTAGTATGTAAAAAAGAAACCAAGAATAACAACCAAAAATACCAAAAGGAAATTACGTGGCCTCTCTGAATATCCTGTTGTTCAAACTGTGGATAATTATTCCAGTGTTTTAGGGTAGTGCCATCATGAGGTTAAAATTGGATAACTTTAGAGTCCATTACAGAATCAGGAAAAGGACAGAGTAGAACAAGGTTTTCCTTCTCTCCTTTTATTGGAGAGAAAGCTAGTACAAAGATAACATTTTCATTTAGCTAACACACACTCTGTGAAGTGGAACAATTCTAAAACCAAACTGAGTAGATGATAACCTGTTCAGTGTTCCCCATATGCTGGCATTTTAAATTGAACATATATATACCATTTAAAATACTAATAATATAAACATTATTTTATTTTTAAAAGATTTGTTTTGGTAACATAGGGAAAAAGCTTTTGACCTTCATTTTATAAAAGTAAGGTCCAGGGGCTAAGTATATAGCTCAACACTAGAGCACTCGCCTACCATGCACAAGGCCCTGAGTTCAATGCCTGGTGCTGCCAAAAGAAAAAAGGATAACCATTTCTTCAGTAGTATAATTTTAAAATATACTAAGACTATTACTATTTTTATGAATTTCTATATGAAAGTGTTAAGATGCTTTACATCTTAAAATATATATAAGAAATTATGTAATGGGGATGAAAGAGTCATTGCAAAGAATCATAGATACAAAACAATGTAAAATTTATTTTAAGATTGCAAATAAATCAAGAATGACTGTTTTACAGAGAAATTTGTCCTGCTGTATACATTTATGTTAATTTGCTTTTAAAGAGCAAATTTAAAAAGAAGAGATCTAGCTAAATAGAGTTTAAAAATTAATAGAAATCCCTGAATATTACCCTAGTTTAATTATTTGTCTTTGCTTTGGTCTTCAGCAAAATTCTCATTTAGCTTCTACATTGAAAATAAGAGAGATGAGAGAGGAAAGAGAGCTTTAAAAATATTAAAAATTTTCCGTTGTTCTATAAATACATGAGACATAATAAAATTTATATTTACAGTAAGCCTGTTACCACTTACAGCATCCGTAATAAAGATGCATGCTTTATCTACACCTTCAAATAACATTTTAAGAAAGATACCAATTTGATGAGATTTTGTAATAACATGGCAGTTATGCATGCTATACTACATTTGCCTTATTCATTTATATTGTCCTATTCATACAAGTAACTATGATGTACAAATATATCTTGGCAATTTTTGTTTTCCTAAAATGGTTACCTATTCATAATTATAAAAAAAATGGTAAAATGAAATTTCTTTAATCAGACAAATTCTTAGATTATTAATTAGTACTTGAATAATTTGGGCACTTTTTAGACCTCTGGATTATTAGTATATTGGTCATACATAAAAATTAGTGCTGTTTTCTTTGTCAGAGTTGCCAATATTTATAAATCACTTACCAATATTTTACAAATCATTGAGCCTCTTTCAGGATTCCATTTTTATTAGACTATTTATTATTATTATTCTTGTTTATTTTATTAAATATTATTGGGTAGAAGCCACTAAGTTTGCTTCTATCAATCAACAAATAATCAATATTTAGTATATGGCTTTCATATGCTAGGGCAATAGTAGCTTAGGGTTGCATATTCACAATTTTACTTTTAAGATATTCACATTAAAAGAAACGGAAATAACACATAGTAATTCATGGTGAACAATAAACACTGGTGCTGTAGTTTGGATCAGGAATATTCCCCAAAGGTCCATGGGTTAAAGATGTGGTCCCCAGTCCATAGTGCTACTGGAAGGTGGTGGAGCTTTGAGAAAGTGAGGATTTCTAGGAGTTCTTGAGTTATGGGAAATTCCCTAGCAAGGACTGAAAGTACCCCAGCCCCTCTCTCTTCTTCTGTTTTTGCTTCCCAGTCATGAGGAGAGTAGTTTTGTTCTGCCACATGTTCTTGTTATGAGGTATCTGCTGCAACAGGCCCAAAGCAACAGGGTCAACTGATTATGGACTGAAACCCTTACAACTAGGGACTAAAGAAATCTTTTCTTTGTATAAGTTGATCTTCTTGGGTATTTGTGATAGCAATGGAAAGCCCACACAAATAGTTTCTGATTATATATGTAATGTAGTTCCTATTATAAGTATTGTAGCTATTTAGGCAAGAAAGATGGGTCTCTTATCCCAGACATATGGTCACCCAGGCTGAGTATACCAGAGGTGTCGTATAAAGCCACCATTATAAACCATAATAATACTTTTTGTGAAGGGTGAGAGTTTATTAAAATACAAAATAAAATTTCTCAAGTATTTAACTTATTTTTTCTTTGACTAGTTGTGAACCTGTGGAATATTTTTTGGTTCTATGTAGCTGTGGATAACTCTGTCTTGGATAAGAGACCCATTTCCTTGTGCATTGCATTCCTCAGGGATTCCACGCTACTAGAGACAAATACCCACATTTCACTTCTTGAATTTCTCTAAGGCTCTATGCCTAGTGAGTGGACAACTAGCAAATACTGAATACTGATATGCTTAGATCAGTTTCTTTCACATTGATCAAAAGGTGTTATTTAAGAGGTTTCAATTAAATAAACTGTACCAGTGGTTCCTGTTATGAGCAGCCCACATGAGCAGGTCACCTTTGAAAAGGATTTTAAGACTCATTAAGGATTTTAACTTGGACCAGAGGAGATTTAACATATTTCAATGAGGGGGAGGCTTATTAATGACTATTTTATTTGTTATTAGGCTTTCTGGGGAGCAAGTATGGATTGTAAGTATTATTAACCAAATAACATGTGACATGTTCTGCTGAATATGATAATAAAAGTTTAAATCCCAAAGCTGATTTTAGATAATCTAGCTTTTCATCTTAGGCATTTTCATCTTAAATTTTAGTCTTTTGATCATATACAAAAGATAATTCACATACTAACCAGTAGTGAGTGCAAAAACAGTGTTATATGAGAAGTATTAAACTACAGCATCATTAACATTCTTGATGTGATTATCCTGATTGAATTTATTCTGAATGTGACAGTATGCTAAACTAGTAAATGACTGGTTTGGGTTAAGGCAGTCTAAGAAAAAAAAGCAAATAAAACTTGTAATAGCCAGAAGCATTACCAGGGTATATATTATGTAGCTCCTGATGAATTACTTCTGGTTGCTTTAATTAAGTTGGTGACATGGTTGTGAACAAAGTAAAAACTTCTTACCTCACTTTTATACCTTTTCCTGGGAGCATGTTACAGGATGGTTAGGCATATAATTAAGTGGGTTTTATGGATAATTTCTCAGTGTACACCTGCCATAGTAAATTTCACACAGAGGCTGAGCCTGTGGAAGAGGAAGAGAAGATTAGATTTTTCATATTATCAGTTTCTTTAATGTTGTACATATGGTCATAATCTTGACTTTATCCTATATTCATTGGTTGAGATCATTATATTACTAATAATATCTGAAAATGTAACAGAAATTTGAATATAATATAAGATCGATGGGTAAATGTCTTTAGAACTGATATAATAAAAAGCCATTTAATGTTAGAACATTTTATAGATTTCAAAAGGTTTCCACTGCATTAACTTCTTTAAAATGTAAAATGATCATATGAATGGGATAGATCTTGTTATTATAATATCCTTTCACAGATGAGGAAGCAAACATTTGAAGATTGACTGAAGATTGTATTTTAATTACTGTTAGAGCCAGCACTAAAATCTTCCTTTTGACTTCAGTTTCAGGTCTTTCTCCCTTAACACAACATGCTATTCATAAAATATATTTTTCAGTTGAATTTGGTCAATTAAATTTCTAAAAGTTGTGTTTTAAGGCTAAATGGCAAGTAGACAAGAATTGATCTTATTATATATGGGTTAATTTCACTGTGTCTTAATTATCCCAAACAGAGTGTCCCCAAGTAGTAGGAAGTTGTTATAACAAGAGTTAGATATGATTGAAACTGTTCCCAGACTCACGTGACATTGTGGAAAATTTCTTAAATGACAAGTCTAAGTATTATGAAAGAATGTGAAGATAAAAAGAGACATTTAAGGGCTGGGATTATGGTTCAGCAGTAGAGCACTCGCCTAGCATGTGCGAGGCCCTGGGTTTGATCCTCAGCACCATATAAAAATAAATAAAATAAAGGTAATGTGTCCAACTACAACTAAAAAGTAAATACTAAAAAAAGAGACGTTTAAAAAAAATCATTAGAATACTACATCATGGATTCTTCATGGCATAGATGATCTGATCTATTTTTCAGGTGAACCATTTGAGAAAGGTTGTCTATGAATTCTCAAAGGCGAAAATGTTTAAATTTGACTTACATAATGTTATTAGTAATATCTTCATATTTGTGGCTGGTTAATCTAAGGAGTAATGATCAATGACAATTTTGGGTGGAGAATCTCAACATTTTGTTTTCCCTGTTGAAAACGGTTTCATTTCTCTCTCTCTCTCTCTCTCTCTCTCTCTCTCTCTCTCTCTCTCTCTCCCCCTCTCCCTCTCCCTCTCCCTCTCCCTCTCCTTCTCCTTCTCCTTCTCCTTCTACCTCTCCCCCTCCCTCTACCTCTCCCCCTCCCTCTACCTCTCCCCCTCCCTCTCCCTCTCCCTCTCCCTCTTTTTTTTTTTACTTTTTCTAAAAGACCTGATGACTTTATTTTCACATTTCACAATACAAATGAAAACTGTACCTTTTGTTTCCAACTTCTCCCCACTGAAACTATTCTCTTTGATTGAAATGGTGAGCAGCAAGTCTTTGTCATACTGTCAACACATGATCTCCTGGTGAAGTAGAACAAGTAATATGAAACTGAAAGAAAGTGGCTCCCCTCTATCCTTATCTGTCTTGTCATGTCATTCCTGGCCCAGTGGGTACCATCATGGGATGAGCAAGAGGTCTCATCATTGGAGTCCCAAGCATCATTGGCATTTTTGGCCTCCTATGGGTGGCCTCATTCTGGGAGCAGATTTCACTAGCATCATCCCAGAAGGAGAGCCTCCAATATGGAGTGCTGGCATCATATCAAGGCAAGGAAGACCTGGTAAGCTAGGGGGATGTAGGATCATAATACCTGCTGGAGGAGGTACAGAGAATGGACTAGGAGGTATCTTTCCTTGTTGAAATATAGCCGTTGGTCTGTCAATCAGTCTCCAAGCCTGCTTTTCCATTCATTTCTGATAGCAGTCTTTCCCATTTTTTGTGTTTCCAATGAGTCTTTCTCACAGATGGAGAGTCCTGTAGTAATCACAATAAAACTTTGACATGTTGCTCTACAAGCCATTGACTACTTGGCTCTTCATTTCTCTTTATATAATTTAGATGTCTAAGTAAAAGGCCATGAAGACAAAATTCACACACCAACAACACCCACCACTACCAGCACATAATCACAAATTCTTCTGAGGTTCCTACTTTCTGGACATGAAATCTTATGAGTTAGACACTAAAAGGACATCTAATTTTGAAAAGTCTTGTAAAATCAATAAATTGCCCAAAGAAGACAAGAATTCCTCTTGAATCTTCATTAAATAGCTCACAATATTAAGAAAAATTAAGACAAAATTGATGTTTACTAAAAACAAAATTCTATACTTCAGGACTATTTAATCATGCCTTAATTTTGGAATTTCAATAATGTTAACTAAGCTATACAATTTACTTAGCACAAGCCCATGAGGTTTGTAGGATTTTTTTTTTCTGAAACACAACAGAAATGCATTCATTCTTTTTTTCTAAGTGAGAAGGTCAGCTTAGTTCTCTATTTTATATATTCCTGAAAACCTTAAATAACCCTAGGTATAAAATGCTGAGTCCAGACCCTGGAATTCATTACTCAAGAAGACATTTACCAAAGATCTTTTGATCTAATATTCTCAGTTTCATATATTTTCAGGACAGATGAAATATCTGAAATCTGTTGAAGAAAATGCTCAAAAATACTCAGTCACCATTCATCATCCTGTTGGATAATTTCATCCTGACTCTCATTCCTCTCAGAGGTTATTTGTTTTGGATGCAAGTTCTTTGCTAAAGGAATGTCTTGGTATCACTTGAGCTAGAGATACATAAGAAAAATGATAAGAGGCTTTGTAATGCCTTGGTAATATAGACAACCTTTAAAAATTATACAAAATACATTTACTTAATTGCATGGTTTTTAATTGCTAAGACAGTCAATGATAATGATGGTTTCTTTAAGAAATTGAAAAAATAAACTCACTAGTGCATTCAATGAATACATTTTCCAGGTGTTCTTTGGAATATTTTCAAAGGGAAGAACCAGAAAAATATAACTATTAATGTGTCCATCTATGTGCTGGCTGTATGATGGGAAATGACCATGACAGTGCCTGGCATTTATCTGTTTCTAGTATGTCACAAGAATGTAGATGGTTAGCTACATATCTTCAAGGGCAATTGGATAATGTTAGAACTGGAGAAATCATTAGCAATCTTGGAACTTTAATATATTTGCTTGATTGTGAATTTGATTGGACTATTTGAGCAGTTTGTAGGTGATTTGCTTGTATGTGGGAGATGGAGAACTTCTCGGACTACCTGCTTTAGTATAAAATGTTTTTTCAAGCAATCCTCTCCTCTATACTGATTGTTTGCTTGCTAAGCCACTTTATTAATTTGGCAATATAAAATTATCAAGAATGCATAAGTAATTTTGTATTCCACATATCTTCGTATTGAGAATGATATGCTCTAAAAGTAGGGATTAGCAAATGATGACCTGAGACAAATCTAACTAATCGCCTATTTTTTTTGTATGATCCATGAGCTGAGATGGTTTTTGCATGTTTGAATAATTAATAATGATAATATTTTGTGACTTATAAAAGTTATGTGCGATTCAAATTTTACTAGCACATGAAGTCTTACGGGAATGCAGCCATGCCATTCACAGATAGGCTGTCTTTGCTGCTTTCATACAATGATGTATTCATACATTGATATATTGGAATAGTTGTAGGAGAGCTCATATAATCTCTACAGGATTTGCTATTTAGTCCTTTACTAATTATTGGCTGATTTTGGTCTACATTATAGAAGTGCTTATTTTCTTCTCTTGAAATAGGACTAAAATTAATATTACATCTTCAAAGGCAAAATGGCTAGAGCAACAAGTAGGGATTATAAATGGATGTAGACGAAATCAAGTGGCAATATCTTTATTGTTCTGAGATTATTTTTATTTTCATGGTGATATTATTTAATTAAACACTACCCTTGAAAGCTATTGGATTATCTGAAAAAGTTACAACTCTGAAAATCTTGAAATTTATGATTATTACTTTAATAATATAATAAGTTTCTTTAAAATAGTAAAAATATACCAAACATTTTTCTCCCATATTTTTATTGGTATGTTAAGTTGTACATAGTGGCTGAATTTGTTGTTACATATCTGTATATGTATACTATATAACAATATATAATTTGACTAATATCATTGCTCTCTATCCTACCCTGCCCAATCTCCTGATTTCTTTCCTCCATTTTACTGCTTGCTTTGATTCAAAACTTCTCTCTAGACTTCACATTTAAAAAATTTATATCTGGTAAATACAAAGAGAGCTGTCAACTGCCTCTAGTCTCTCATTATACCCAGTGAGGAATAAACAGCCAGGGAAAAAGGCCATCAGGTGTGTCACTCTGAGAAAAACAAAACAAAACAAACATCAGAAAACTTAAAGTAGGCAGCTGCAGGTCAAGTTCAATCCTCAGACATATTTTTTCTTTATTAGACACTGTGTTTTCTTTGGCAATTATTTCAAATTTTTCAATCTATAAAAATTGAGAGACTTCAAAGTTTGGGCTATTTTTTTTTTTTCAAAAGATCTGAGAGTGATGAACACACATTCTCATGTGGAATCCTGGGCTGTAGATGAGTAGTAGGGCACCCTTTACATAGGAGGCGTGGTTTCTCCAGTACAATGTAATCTCCAGCTCCATAGCTTTGCTCATTTTCCTTGCCTGCCTGGCCCAGGAACCCAGGAGCCTTGTATTAGGTCCCTCCAAGCAACTGGTGAATGAGGCAAAGCGGAATGAAGGCTTGTGTAGGAACTGAAGAGAGCATGTGTGTTCCAGAGCATGTGTCTGCACATCTGCCTGAATGAGCAGTGCATGACAATGACATTGTCCTGCATTTAAATGAAAACAGTGCAAAAGACAGAAGATAGTATCTTCTTCATAGAATGAGAATTCGCATATTGACATTATCAAGTGCAGATAAACATTTTTAAAAAGATGAAACCCAAGCCAAGATTTCAGAATATATAGAAATTAATAAAAATGAAAGCACTATGAATTAGAAAGTATGCGATATAGTTATAGTTGTGCACAAAGGATTTTTTTTGTGTGTGTGTGTGTGTGCTATGGATTGAACTCGGGGGTGCTTTACCACCAAACTACTGAATAACATTCCCAGTTCTTTTGAGACAGGGTATCACTAAATTGCTGAGCCTTGCTTCAAACTTGTGATCCTCCTGCCTTAGGCTCCTCAGACCCTGGGATTACAGATATGCCTCCAGCACCAAAAGACAATATGTTGCCTTAAAAATCTAACAGACAAAAAAAAAGTGAAAATCTATGGGTTACACATTAAATAAACTGATAAAGAACCACAATATAAATTTAAGCCAAGATTAAAATAGAAATTAGAATTCAATAGAGCAGATATTAATGATTAAGAGGATAAATGGTAAAACTTAAAATATTTGGTGATTAGAATAAAATAAATCTCATGTATTATTAAATCTATAGTACCTTATGGTTTATACTGTATACATTCAAAATTAAGTGTTGGTATTAGATTTCAATCTTTTGTACGGTGGGAGGGATGACATAGATCAACTAAATTTCTAGCTGAGTCACAAATATTTTTTACCATCACAGAATTTCTATATAGTATATCATTATTTAGAACTTTGATTTTTAAATTATTTGCATTTACTTACTTATTTTGAAATTTATACTTTAGAAATCAAATATTTTATTTATTTTTTAAATAATTTTTTAGTTGTAGATGGACACAATATCTTTATTAATTTATTTATGTGGTGCTGAGGATCAAACCCAGTGCCTCACATGGGTTAGGCAAGCGCTCTAAAAATGGGCCATAACTCCAGCCCCAAGTATTTTATTTTTTTAACCTGGTAGACATACATAGACTGTTAGCAGAAAGTCGCACTTCTCCCTATGGTTAGAAGGTAGAAACCAAAATCCAATTTTTTGTTCAAAGTCATTTATGAAATAAAGAAGGATGTGTGCCCAAAGATGCTTTTGCATGCAATCAACTATACCCTTTCATACCCCAGAGTTTTACTTTTGAGTCATTAGAATGTCATTCATTCATAATCCTTGTCTTTGACCTATATTTCTGTAAGTAGACCATGTATAAATATACTATAGAAAAACCTCTAAATGCACTGATTCTAAATTTCTCAAAGAAAATAATTTCATTGCAAAAAATTATGGGATATTTATCAAAATATGATTTTATTTGTGATAACTTTTATTCAGACTTTTAAATTTTATTTATCTTATAATCATTGCCAAGATTTTTTAAATGTTTGTTCTGTTTTATCTATAATAGGCACAGAAGGAGTGCTTCAGTGCTTACTATGTATGTACCAAGCACTGTGCCAAGTTATTTATATTGAATACAGTATTTAGTCTTCAGAACAGCTCCTAAATTCCCATTTTATAGATGCATAGACTTAGATGCAGTGGTTAAGCTTTTTGCTCATTATGAATCATCTGGGTAGCAGCACCTGGATTCCAAGCTGGGCTCTGATCTAATTATTATTCTTAACCACTCTTCTTTACTCCCTCTAAGTAGAGCCTCTCTGAAACACTCTGAGGGGGTATTTCTCCAAACTTTACGTTATCCTTAAAAAAACAATTTAAGCCTTTCTCTTGTATCTGTCATTCTTCAAAGGCATACATACTATCATTTGTATCATTATCACTGGGGTGCCTTTCAGTGTTGACTCTCTCTTATATCCAAATAGAAAGATTGTTTGTTTGACCCTTGGATAATTCTGGAACATCCTTTGTCCTGTGTTGTGTTACTACACACATACACACACACACACACACACACACACACACACAAAGCCACTTGACGGTATCCACCACCCCCTAGCTATTCATGACTTGGCAGCAGGCATTAATAAAGGGCAAAAGCCCTTTTTTAAGAAGTACCAGTGGCTATAATTAGACTTCTCTTTATTCCCTGGAGTAGTTTCCTTTTACAACCCTGATTTTTATCTGGAGAAATTTTTTACTATTCATAATTTTAGTGCATACTTTCACATAAGTCTATTTTAAGAAAAATTTAGTTTGGTCTACTTAAGTCTTCTTTTAGTCTTTTTTTTTTCAGACAGTAGTTTATTACTATTTTCTTTGATTTTAGCTTTATTTTCAAATTGTTAAAATTGTAAACTGTATTTAAAATTTACTCTTACTTGAAACACTAGTATACATTTATGGGGTATAAAATGATCATTTGATATGGTCATTGTGTAATGACCAAATCAGGGTAAATAGCATTTTTGTTTCCTTAAACACTTATAATTTCTTAGTATTGGCACCTACAAAGTCTTCTAGTTCTTTATATAAATTTGTGATACATTTTGTAAAAAACTGTCATCCTCCTATGCTCTGGAACACTGGAACTTATTTTTTTCTGTCTAACTGTATTTTAGTGTCCTGTGTTCAACCTCCTTTTTCGCCCCTTCTCACTTCAGCTTCTAAGTCTCTAGTCATCACTATTCAATTTCTTCTATAAGATAAACTTTTTAATCATCTCCATATGAGTAAAAGTATGTGGTTCAAATTGCTAAAATTTTCATCTGTTTTGTTCAGAATGTCTCATTCCTTCTTTATTTTCATGCTACTTTCTTATTTACCTTAGCTCTCTACTAAGGTTCTAAGATATCCCCCGTTCCTTTTTTGGTGTGGGGGGCATACTGGGGATTGAATTCAGGGGCACTGAACCACTGAGCCACATTACCAGCCCCATTTTGTATTTTATTGAGAGACAAGGTCTTGCTAAATTGCTAAAGGCCTCATTAAATTGCTGAGGCTGGCTTTGGACTTGCCATCCTCCTGCCTCAGCTTCCTGAGCTGCTGGGATTACAGGTATGCACCACCATGCCAACTCCTTTGTTTCCATTGTTGATTAGTTTTAGATCTCTTCTAAATGTCTAGCTTCCCATTTTCCTCTCTATCCACTTTCTCATTTTAAAATTTTCACTTTTGCATGTTTTTTGGCTTCATCTTTGTTCTGCATGTTATGCCTCCTCATTCAGCATTTTTCTCCTTATTACTTAGCAGGCATCATACATTCCTTTGCATGAGTCATGAAAAATAAGGGAAAGAAATGTTATTAAAAAAAGCTTTGTGTTAACAACCCTGTTTTTCTTTGCTCTTCTTATTTCTGTTTTTAGTGATTGTGTCTAATTATTTTGATAATAAACAGATTTAAACTGATACTCAAACATATGGCAATAAATTACCTAGTAAATTTAATCAAGAACACATCTGTGTGCCTCAGAAAGAAAAAACAAGAAATTACAAATATACTCCATATGAAATCTCTTTTTCTTATGAGGATACTATGATAACACATTCTTTATTTTTATATGATATTCTTTATTCTTTGCATTCTTCATTGTCTAAGATTGTTCCTAATGATCACAATACATTCTAAGGAAGTTCTTAGATGTTGTAGATCGAATTCGGTTACAGCAAAATCCACTGGTATTTTGGTGGGGTTTTTTCCCAGAATTATTCAAACATAATTAGCTGTAATTTGAAAATGGGGTACATTTGAGTATTGGTACTTTTAACCTAAAAATGTGTGGAGGAGGATCGGGGCTCCTTCACCAATCTGATGCTCTCATGCTAGTTCAACTCCTGTGAAGGAATGAGGCAGAGATTCTAATTTCTTGTTGCTGTCAGCAGTCTTCGCTGCCTAGACCCCAAATACCAGATTAGTACTTACGCCCCAAGATTCCTGTATGTTCCCTCTACACTTACCACATATGCTAGAAATGGATTTGTTGCTGACACTTATAAGTGTATAAATCTCAGAGTGGAAGCATCATCCTTTTTGGAAGAATGGTAGGAATGGATGGAGTGGAATGTACTGTGCTTATATCCTTGAGAGGTGGATGAATAATACTCATGATGAATATATCTATTGAATGCATTGAATGCCTACTTGGATTGAAAGGTAATATTAATCATAAAGTGATAAACACTAACCTGCACTTAATATCTTCTATTAATTAGGCTTTGTGTTAAGTTTGCATTGTACATATTTTCTTAATGTTTATAAAAATCCTATGGAATTTTTATAAGAAATATCAGCCACACCTAAGAAACTTGCCTGAGGCTAAAGAGCAGGTAAGTATTTAAGACAAATTTTATATCCATGTCTGCCTGACTCCAGAGACTAAATTTTCTCAGTCCTTAGTATTTGCAGAGTACATGCTATTGAACACTGTATGCCAAGTATTACAAGAGATATTATTCCCTTTCTAAAACTGGGATTCTGGAAATCCCTATTTTGTCATATATTTTAACTTCTGAATAAGACTAAGACAAAAATGTATGAATTGATCAGAAAGAAGGGATAAAATATTGCAAGTCACGAACAAATTGTCCAAATTCCTTCTCAGTGGGTTCCCTCCAAAACCTTCTGCAAAACACATGTACACAAATCAAATAAAAGAACTCACTTCTCTTATTTATTTGAAATTTAATATATGACTCTTTCATTATATTAAAAAGTCTGTGTTCTGGGAGTTTAAATGCTATCAATTCTATTATTTGATTACATTTTAAGTCATCATCATTTTTGTCATTGAAGAAAGTAATTGCTGTTTCTATTGCTATTGGGAAATAACAAGTTAAAGAATTATATAGAAGCTATGTAATGACCCCATAGAGCATGGAGAAAACAAACAAATCAGGAAAGGATAATCAATTTTTCTGTACCATGAGGGCAAATGTTGTTCTAATAAATAAGAATTCCTTTCTATTACTTTGCATGCTGCTAGTGCTATGACTCACTGGTAAGATTTTGTTGTTCAATTTAAAGTGTTTTTGTCATTAGAACTTGTATAAAGTAATAATAGTTTTAGGTTCATTTTCATAAATGTAATTAAACTTTATCACTTCTTGTTGATGCAGCACGCCAAGCAATAAATGGACAGAAAAGGCCACAAACACGAACTTTGGATTCAATATAATATAAAATTAGCATCTTCTATAGAATAGAATATACTGATAAAATGCATGGAATTAATCATGTTTAAACAACAAAATAAATAAAACCTAAAGGAAAAATTTTCCATTTCTTTCTAGCTATGGAGGTACAGAATACTTAATAAAGTCACAGTTATGCTATGGTTATACTTTAGTCAGATAACCAAAAACATGAGAAAGATGAACTATTTAAATACTTGGATCCATAACAATTCACATACCTTGAAGAAAAGATAGTTCATAAACCCATAATTGTGTGTTAGTCCAAAAAGCAACATATAGAGAAAGAGGATGCATTTTTTTATGTTGAAATATGCATTAAACCTGAAAATCACTCAGCTTGAGGGGCTATGTTTTTTGGATAGATGAAGTGAAGAAATAGTTGGATAGTTGATTTCTCATAATGTGAATAACTTGTTTCTAAGTGATACTACTGTTGTTGTCAATTAAAGTTTATGTTCCAATGGTTTTATAGCATAAGCTCTACTGTAGGGACAAGTGTCAGTGCCTGTGGTTTGTTACTGATAAGCCTTCATTTTAGATTTGTAAATTCCTGATTGAAACTCAACATGGAGGGAATGAGTCAATTCATGCAAGCTTCAAACACATAAGGAGGAAATATATGAGGTACCTACACGTTAATTCATTTTCAAAGTTACCTTCCAATCTAGACTTTTCAAAATAGGCAGAAATTATTAGAAGTTCTTGTGTGATAGCACCTATATCACAATGCACAAACTTAACTTTTAAAAATCATTGCACAGTACCTAACAGTTATTTGAAACTACTTTTATTTCAAAACCTAATATACAGTTGAGTGAATGAAAAGGAAAGATATAAAAGGCACATGGTAGTATACTCTACATATAAACATTTCATTCATATTCCATCAATTGGTAGGTATAGTGATAATAAAGTAAAGCTTTTCAAATATGTGAATGATTACTTGAAATACATCTTTCTTAACTATGAGATTTATGATCTGCTTAAAGACAATATTCTTCAAAGGAGCTAGCATTGCATAAGTGTGTTTAAATTATTTAACTGTAGCCATTTTCTCTATAAAGAGCTTACAAAAGGCTTAAATAGAACATCTCAAAACTCCTTAACTGTTACTTCTGAAGAGAAAAATCTGCAGAAATAAACATTTATCTAACTTCAGAAAAATAATATAATGTCTTTCTTATAAAAATGTAGAATTCATTTTCTAGACCAATATTAAGGTCACAGTGAAATTGAGTGGAAGGTATAGAGACGGCCCACATTCTTCCTGTTTTGGACCCACATGGCCTCTTCCATTATCAACATCCCTCATAGGAGTGGAGTATTGGTTACAACTGATGAAACTGCACTGACCCATAGTTATTTCCCAGAGCCCATAGTTTACCTGTGGTTTCACTGTGGTATTGTACATGCTCTGGATATGAATAAAGGTGCATGTCCACCATTATTGTATCATACAAAGTAGTTCTACTGCTATAAAACTGCTCTAGGCTCTGTTCGTGATTCTCTCTCCTCCTGACAACCACTGATCTTTTTAAGTCTCCACAGTTGGTCCTTTTTAAAAATGTTATATAGTTAAAATCATACAGTATTTAGCCTTTTCAGATTGGCTTCTTTCACCTTGTAATATGTGTTTAAGTTACCTGCATGTATTTTCAAGCCTTTATAGCTTATTTCCTTCTAGTGCTCAAGAATAACCCATTATCTAGATGTGCCAACAGTTATACATTCACTTACCATTGGATGTTTTTGTTGTTTCCATGTTTAGGTAACTACAGATAAACATGCTATAAGCATCTATACAAAGGTTTTTGTGTAGACATAGGTTTCTAACTGCATTGAGTAAACACCAAGAAGAGCAGTTGCTAGATAAGATGGTAAGAGTACGCTTAGTTTTGTATGAAACCACCAAACTGCCTTAAAAGTTCCTGTATCATTTTCACTAGCAGCAAAGAATGAGAGTGTCTCTTGTTCCACGTTCTTGCCAGCATTTGGTATTGTCAGTGTCTCACCACTCTAATTGATGTATAGTGACAATTCATTTTTTATTTAATACAGATTTCTCTGTGACATACAATGTGGAGCATCTCTTCACATGCTTATTTGTCATGTATATATCTTCTGCAATGGGGTATCAGTAAATGTCTGAACTGTTTGTAAATTGGATTGATTGTTTCCTTATCATTTAGTTTCAAGGGTTCTTTGTATACTTTGAAGAACAATGCTTTTTCTCTCAGTCCGTGGCTTGACTTTTCATTTTCTTGATAGTATTTTGCATAGAGCAGAAACTGAATATTCTGCTTTTAAAACCCAAAATGGCATTGCTTCTCAAATGTTTTCTTGGCTACAGATTTACTTTTAATTTCTTTTCACTGGCTCAGATATTTTTTGGAAAAAAGTAGTGCTCTGTTTTAATTTTTTGGCGTGTAGAATGGAAGAGAGTGGGAGGAAGTGAGGGAGAGAGAGGGAAAGAGAAATAGGAAAAAAATTATGAACAAAGATTTGAAGAAAACACCTCAAAATATTCATTGTATTTCTGAGTCCATCTAAGGGTGATTTCATTTTTTTTTGATTCTTTATATTTTTGTAAATTTCTTGAAATAAACGATTTTTCCAGAGAAAAATTACTAAAATGCAAGTATTAATAGAAATCCTAGAGATAACTTAAAGCATCTTTTATCTGAAGATTAAAGGAATTAACTTATTATAGATCAATGCTATCTAAAAAAATAAGTGAACCTCATTTGTAATCTAAAACTTCCTAGGCACCACATGAAAACAGTAACAAGAAACAAGTTAAATGAATTTTTTTTTTCTTTTGTGTGTGTGTGTGTGTGTGCCAGGGATTGAATCCAGGGGTGCTTAACCACTGAGCCACATCCCTAGTCCCTTTTATTTTTTACTCAGAATCAGGGTCTCGCTAAGTTACTGAGGCTGGCTTGGAATTTGTGACACTCTGGCCTCAGCCTTCTGAGCCATAAGGATTACAAGTGAGCACCTGTAATCCTTATGGATTACATCAATTTTTAAGAACATAGTTTATTGTGATTCTATCCCTCTTGCCTATTTTTGCTTTGTTGTCACTGTTTTTAGTGTCATATTAAAAAAAGATATCATTGCCTAGACCAACATCAGTTTTCTTCCACTCATTTTATAGTTTCAGGTCTTTTAAGTCTTTAACCCACTTTGAATTGAGTACCAGATGAGAGTCCAATTTCATAGTTTGCAAGAAAACAAGAATTGCATTCTTCAGTTCTCCCAGCATTTATCAAAGAGACTATGCTTTCCCCATTATGTGTCCTTGGCATGTTAAAGATGAGCTGATTTGTTTCTGGACTGTCTTTTCTATCAAATTCATCTGTGTGTCTATTTTTATGCAATACCATGCTATTTTGATTACTGTAATTTTGTAATATATTTTACAACCAGAAAGTGTGATAAATAACTCCAGGTTTATTTTTTCATGCTCAAGACTCTTTTGGCTATTCACAGTATTTTGTGATTCCACATCAAATTTAGGATGGTTTTCCTGTTTTTGTAAAGAAATCCCTTGAGATTTTGACAGGGATTGCACTGAATCTGTAGATCACTTTAAATTCTCTGCAGCAAAAATTTTTGAAAAATAATAAAGTGAAGTGATAACCTGCAGAATAGGAGAAATTATTTGCATATATTTTCAGATATTTGAAAATAGATGTGACAAAGTTTTGGTATGAGAAATACATAAGGAAATCAATATCAAAAAGACAAATAACTACACAAGAAGAACTAAGAAACTAGAGTGTCTTTTTATCTCAAAAGAAGACATAAAATAGATAATAATCCTATGAAAATGTCATTAATTATGAAGGAAATGCAAATCAGAACCCATGAGATATTATCTCACACCTGTTAAAATGGCTGTGACCAAAAAAGCAGAAGATAACAAGTGCTAGAAAGAATGAAGAGAAAGAACCTTTGCACACTTGTGGTAGAAATGTAAACTAGTACAACCATATGGAAAATAGTATGACAGTGACTCAAAAAATAATGACAAACAGAATTATCCTCTAACCCAGCATCCCCACTCCTGGTTTTATATGGAAAGGAGGTGAAATCAGTATCTCAAAAGGATATCTGTGTTTCATGTTCCTTGCAGCATTATTCATAATAGCAAAGGTATGGAAATGAAGTATCTGTTGATAAGTTGAATTGATACAAAAAATAGATTTTATTCAGCATCAGAAAAGGAAATTGTGTCAATGTAGAGGACATTATACTAAGTGTACTAAGATAAATACTGCATGATATCACATGTGAAATGTAAAATAGTCAAATTCATAAAAGCAGCTAGGTGTGGTGGTACATGCTTGTAATCCCAGCGACTCAAGAGACTGAGTCAAGAGGAATGCAAATTCAAAGCCAGCCTCAGGAACATAGTAAGTAAGGCCCTACACAACTTAGCGAGACCCTATCCCAAAATTTAAAAAAAAGTAAGAAAGGAGATGTGACTCAGAGGTTAGGCATCCCTGGGTTTAATTCCCGATACCAAAAATAAGAAAAATAAAGTTTATAAAAGCAGCAATTAGAATGGTGGTTTTTACAGGACACAATATGGAGGAAATTGGGAGATGTTGGTTAAAGAGGATAAATGTTTAGTTACATGGGATGAGTAAGTTCTGCGTTCCAATGTACAACCTGGTGATAAGACAGTATTAGATACTTGGAATTTACTAAGATAATTGATCTTCAGTGTTCTTACCACAGGTACACACAAAATAAGCAGAAACTAAAAGAATTTATAAACAACAAGCCAGCACTACAAAACATATTTAATGTAATACTTTACAGAGAAGAAATGAAAAATAAATATCAAAGCCAGTAAATGAATGGATCTCAGTAGAATGGTCAATTAAAGGAGAATCAAATCTGACTTAAACATAAAAAATAAGTCATTTGTTTTTTTTTTTTTTTTAATTTATGAAGAACAACACATCACTATCGAAAGCACATATTTTTAAATTAAAAACAGTCACTGACTTGTGTCAGCTCTCATCATCTGTTAGTAACTTCAAAGATTACTGCCTAAGTTAAAAAGAAACTCCTTCAATGTCAACAAAACATTCTTCAAGTTTTTCTTACAATTTTGGCAGTCAGTTTACATAGTCCTGATAATTACAATGAAATTTTCTCCATATTGCTTTATATTTCAAAAATGTATTAAAGCATTGTTATATGAGAAGAAATTTTAATTTCAACATAACTTCTTCTAGGTCATAAACCACCTTTTCCTTTTTCAGAAACTCAGATTTAATTGAATTGGTAATGTGATATGATGAGGAAATTAAATTGTACTGCCATTTTTTTTATCTTCCAATATTGACTATCTCGTGAACACTATCTCTGGATAAAACAGAACAGTAAATCTTTGTAATTCAGATCTCAACCAATGAACATTGGCAAAGTAAATAAGATCATTAAGTTTATTATATACCTTTTTATTATTTTTTTACCCTGCAGTGATTTATATCATTTATATGTACATCTGCATGTGTAGCTAGATCACTTTTATAGGATCTACTTTAGAAAATTGAGCACAAATATCTTCAATATTTATACACGGTGAATTTTTATATAATGGAATAAAGCAAGGAACATTAGTTTGTTTTAAACTTCTAATAAATCCAGGTATTGATCCAATATAGCTAAAACACCATCAAAAACAAACTTCTTTAAGATTTTGCTATTATTCATCGTTAGCAGTTATAAATGATTCAAAATTGTCTTTGCCAAGGCTTAAAACTTTTAGGCTATGAATTGGCAATCATACTTTTTTGGTAAATTATACAACCTGTGACAGAATACCATCATAAATATTAATCAACTCATGTATCTTGTATGATTCACACAAAGCTAAAGAAAACTATTTGGAAAGGAAGATGGCGGTGAGGGGAGTGCATTACCCCTGTGTGCTGCTTCACTGTGTGGGAGTATGACAAGTCAGGACGGCTAAAGGATATCTTGTTAGGAATTTCCAGCAATAGTGGGGTGCGCCGGAACCTGGAGGAAGGATTTCCATCGCACGAGGATCGGCTACGGGGACTCAAACGCGAGAGGTTTGTCGCACGGAGGGTAAAACTGCTTATTCAGCAAATCGCCCCGCGGCTAGAGTCTGCAACGCGCGATGGGATAGAGACGCAGGGTTACAGTGCTGCAGTTTCTGCCAGCCGCGCAAGCACCGCACTCAGGGCTGAATTCTGGGTTCGAGACGGGGGAAGGAAGCGGTCCATCTCGGTTCTCCACACCGGTCAGACCACAGAGGAGGCCAGCAGCCACCGTGTTGGTAAACTGACGTCATCATACCTGTTTTCGACTGACCGCAGCTCATTCAACCATAGAACAGGTAATTTCAGGCTGCAATTCGCCTGCGGCTTGCAGACAGATTGCTAGGGTTCAGCGCCTGGGTGCTTCTTAGAATCTGATCTTATCGGAGTGAACACCGAGCGCGGGGCGGCCGAGTTCCGGCTCCCGGAACCGTCCCGGAACCGCCCTGGCTCAGGGCTGCGGAGCCTGCGGAGGCTGCTTCTTGGACCCTGCTACTATCAGAGCATACACCAAGCACTAAGCAGCCGAATTCCGGCTCCCGGAACTGAGCCCGCGGGGGCTGCTTCTTGGAGCTTACACTTATAGGAGCTTACACCGAGCACGGAGCGGCCGAGTTCCGGCTCCCGGAACTTCCCTGGACTGGGGCTAGGAGCCCACGGAAACTGCGTCTCGGTCCGGGTCCTGCTGAGGGCCGGTCAGGACTCACCCGTTGCTTGGGTTACCCGGCAAGGGGAACGAAATGCTGCCATTCGCATAGGATACCAACATGGCAGAGATCTGATGTCATCAGAAAGCGGTGGAGGAGAGATCTTCATCAATACCAGCGGTGACATAAGCAGTTGGTCTCCTGGTAAGGGGGGTGAGGCTCAGTCACCCGAGTCTCCTCAATTTGTCCTCGAGCCAGAGGGAAGGAGCCTGGCCGCCGCCAGCCCCCGGAGCAGGCCCAGCGGCTCGCCAGCGTGGTGACTGCGTGACCCCAATTGGAGAGGGGGCGGAGCGGAGCCGCCACCCACACCCGCCAGGTGGGCAGACCCACGACCCAGTAGTACATGGGCGTGGTAGGAGGGGCAGGGCAGAGCCGCCCTTCGCGCTTGCAAGGTAAACAGACCTGTGACAGCCTGGCGGGTCAGGCCCAGTGGCCTGCCAGTGTAGTACACACGTCACCCAACTCGAGTAGGGGCAGAGCAGATCCTTCTCCCACGCCCGGATCAGGCCCTGCCGGTGTGGTGGTCACGTGACCCCAATTGGAGTGGGGGCGGAGCGGAACCGCCACCCGTGCCCGCAGGGTGAGCAGACCAGTGATCAACCTGCAGATCAGGCCCAGGGGTCCGCAGGCGTGGTAGGAGGGGCAGGGCAGATCCGCCGCCCGTGCCTTCAAGGTAGGCAGACCTACAACAGACCGGCGGATCAGGCCCAGGAGCCTGCCGGCGGGGTACAAACACCACCCTAATTGGAGTAGTGACAGAGCAGAGTCGCCTCCCTTGCCAGGAACAGGCCCAGCGTCCTGCAGGCGGGGTAGTCACGACACCCCAATTGGAGTAGGGGCAGAGCAGAGCCTCCACCCGTGCCCAAAAGGTGGGCAGATCTGCGACCGACCAGCGGGACAGGCCCAGTGGCCTGCTGGTATGACAGACACGTCACCCCATTTGGAGTACGGGCAGAGTAGAGCTGCCGCCCGCGCCTGCAGGGTAGGCAAACCTGCAACCGACTGGCGGATCAGGCCCGGTGGCCTGCCGGCGTGGTACACTCGTCACCCCAATTGGAGTAGGGGCAGAACAGAGCCTCCGCCAGCTCCCAGAACAGGCCCAGTGACCTGCTGGCGTGGTAGCCACGACACCCCAATTGGAATAAGGAGAGAGCAGAGCCGCCGCCCGCACCTGCAGGAAAGATACGCAAGCAGTATGAAAAGACAAGGAAAGAAAGGACCACAAGCAATGCAGGTCAACGCAACTTTAGAAGAGGTAACAGCTGCAGCAGATGGAATGTCAGATAAAGAATTCAGGATATACATGCTTCAGATGATCTGGAGTATCAAGGAAGACATTAAACAGCAAAATCAGACAATGAAAGATCACTTCGACAACGAATTACGCAAACAAATCCAGGAAGCAAAGGATCAACTATACAGGGAGATAGAGGTTATAAAAAACAAGCAATCAGAAATCCTAGAAATGCAGGAAGCAATAAACCAACTTAAAAACTCAATGGAGAATACTACCAACAGAGTAGAACACTTAGAAGATAGAACATCAGACAATGAAGACAAAGTATTTCAACTGGAAAAGAACATAGACAGCTCAGCAAGACTGTTAAGAAACCATGAGCAGAACATCCAAGAAATATGGGATAACATTAAGAGACCAAACTTAAGAGTCATTGGGATACAGGAAGGTACCGAGCTCCAAACCAAAGGAATGAGCAGTCTATTCAATGAAATAATACAAGAAAACTTCCCAGACTTGAAGAATGAGACAGAATCCCAAATCCTAGAAGCCTACAGGACGCCGAATGTGCAAAATCATAAGAGATCCACACCTAGACACATTATAATGAAGATGCCCAACATACAGAATAAGGAGAGAATTTTAAAAGCTACAAGAGAAAGGAAGCAGATTACATTTAGGGGTAAGCCAATCAGGATAACAGCTGATCTTTCAACACAGACTCTGAAAGCTAGACGATCCTGGAATAACATATTTCAAACACTGAAAGAAAATGGGTTCCAACCAAGAATTTTGTATCCAGCGAAATTAAGCTTCAGGATGGAGGATGAAATTAAAACCTTCCACGATAAACAAAAGTTTAAAGAATTCACAGCTAGAAAACCATCTCTCCAAAACATCCTCGCCAAAGCATTACAGGAAGAGGAAATGGAAAATAACAATGAAAACCAACAGTGGGAGGTAGGACAGTAAAGGGGGGGGAAATAATCACAGAGGAAAACAAACAATGTTTAGTAACAGAAATAAACAAATATGGCTGGAAGAACAACCCATATCTCAATAATAACCCTAAATGTTAATGGCTTAAACTCACCAATTAAGAGACACAGGCTAGTAGAATGGATCACAAAACAAGACCCAACAATATGCTGCCTACAGGAGACGCATTTGATAGGAAAAGACATACATAGGCTGAAGGTGAAAGGTTGGGAAAAATCATATCACTCATATGGACTTCGGAAACAAGCAGGCGTGTCCATACTCATATCAAATAAAATAGATTTCAAACCAAAGTTAATCAAAAGAGATAAAGAGGGACCCTACATACTGCTTAAGGGAACCATACACCAACAAGACATAACAATCATAAATATTTATGCCCCAAACAATGGTGCAGCTATGTTCGTCAAACAAACTCTTCTCAAGTTCAAGAGTCTAATAGACCACCACACCATAATCATGGGAGATTTCAACACACCTCTCTCGCCACTGGACAGATCTTCCAAACAAAAGTTGAATAAGGAAACTATAGAACTCAATAACACTATTAATAACCTAGACCTAATTGACATATATAGAGTATACCACCCAACATCAAGCAGTTACACTTTTTTTCTCAGCAGCACATGGATCCTTCTCAAAAATAGATCATATATTATGTCACAGGGCAACTCTTAGACAATATAAAGGAGTAGAGATAATACCATGCATCTTATCTGATCATAATGGAATGAAACTGAAAATCAACGATAAAAGAAGGAAGGAAAGGCTTCTTGGACCCTGCTAATATCAGAGCAAACACGAAACACCAAGAAGCCGAATTCCAGCTCCCGGAACTGAGCCCGCGGGGACTGCTTCTTGGAGCTTACACTTATAGGAGCTTACACCGAGCACGGAGCGGCCGAGTTCCGGCTCCCGGAACCGTCCCGGAACCGCCCTGGCTCAGGGCTGCGGAGCCCGCGGAGGCTGCTTCTTGGACCCTGCTAGTATCAGAGCATACACCAAACACTAAGCGACCGAATTCCGGCTCCCGGAACTGAGCCCGCGGGGGCTGCTTCTTGGAGCCTACACTTATAGGAGCTTACACCGAGCACGGAGCGGCCGAGTTCCGGCTCCCGGAACTTCCCTGGACCGGGGCTAGGAGCCCGCGGAAACTGTGTCTCGGTCCGGGTCCTGCTGAGGGCAGGTCAGGACTCACCCATTGCTTGGGTTGCCTGGCAAGGGGAACGAAATGCTGCCATTCGCATAGGATACCAACATGGCAGAGATCTGATGTCATCAGAAAGCGGTGGAGGAGAGATCTTCATCAATACCAGCGGTGACATAAGCAGTTGGTCTTCTGGTAAGGGGGGTGAGGCTCAGTCACCCGAGTCTCCTCAATTTGTCCTCGAGCCGGAGGGAAGGAGCCGGGCCGCCGCCAGCCCCCGGAGCAGGCCCAGCGGCTCGCCAGCGTGGTGACCGCGTGACCCCAATTGGAGAGGGGGCGGAGCGGAGCCGCCACCCACACCCGCCAGGTGGGCAGACCCACGACCCAGTAGTACATGGGCGTGGTAGGAGGGGCAGGGCAGAGCCGCCCTTCGCGCTTGCAAGGTAAACAGACCTGTGACAGCCTGGCGGGTCAGGCCCAGTGGCCTGCCAGTGTGGTACACACGTCACCCCAACTCGAGTAGGGGCAGAGCAGATCCTTATCCCACGCCCGGATCAGGCCCTGCCGGTGTGGTGGTCACGTGACCCCAATTGGAGTGGGGGTGGAGCGGAACCGCCACCCGTGCCCGCAGGGTGAGCAGACCAGTGATCAACCTGCAGATCAGGCCCAGGGGTCCGCAGGCGTGGTAGGAGGGGCAGGGCAGATCCGCCGCCCGCGCCTTCAAGGTAGGCAGACCTACAACAGACCGGCGGATCAGGCCCAGGAGCCTGCCGGCGGGGTACAAACACCACCCTAATTGGAGTAGTGACAGAGCAGAGTCGCCTCCCTTGCCAGGAACAGACCCAGCATCCTGCAGGCGGGGTAGTCACGACACCCCAATTGGAGTAGGGGCAAAGCAGAGCCTCCACTCGTGCCCGAAAGGTGGGCAGATCTGCGACCGACCAGCAGGACAGGCCCAGTGGCCTGCTGGTACGACAGACACGTCACCCCAATTGGAGTAGGGGCAGAACAGAGCCGCCACCAGCTCCCAGAACAGGCCCAGTGACCTGCCGGCGTGGTAGCCACGACACCCCAATTGGAATAAGGAGAGAGCAGAGCCGCCGCCCGCACCTGCAGGAAAGATACGCAAGCAGTATGAAAAGACAAGGAAAGAAAGGACCACAAGCAATGCAGGTCAACGCAACTTTAGAAGAGGTAACAGCTGCAGCAGATGGAATGTCAGATAAAGAATTCAGGATATACATGCTTCAGATGATCTGGAGTATCAAGGAAGACATTAAACAGCAAAATCAGACAATGAAAGATCACTTCGACAACGAATTACACAAACAAATCCAGGAAGCAAAGGATCAACTATACAGGGAGATAGAGGTTATAAAAAACAAGCAATCAGAAATCCTAGAAATGCAGGAAGCAATAAACCAACTTAAAAACTCAATGGAGAATACTACCAACAGAGTAGAACACTTAGAAGATAGAACATCAGACAATGAAGACAAAGTATTTCAACTGGAAAAGAACATAGACAGCTCAGCAAGACTGTTAAGAAACCATGAGCAGAACATCCAAGAAATATGGGATAACATTAAGAGACCAAACTTAAGAGTCATTGGGATACAGGAAGGTACAGAGCTCCAAACCAAAGGAATGAGCAGTCTATTCCATGAAATAATACAAGAAAACTTCCCAGACTTGAAGAATGAGACAGAATCCCAAATCCTAGAAGCCTACAGGACGCCGAATGTGCAAAATCATAAGAGATCCACACCTAGACACATTATAATGAAGATGCCCAACATACAGAATAAGGAGAGAATTTTAAAAGCTACAAGAGAAAGGAAGCAGATTACATTTAGGGGCAAGCCAATCAGGATAACAGCTGATCTTTCAACACAGACTCTGAAAGCTAGAAGATCCTGGAATAACATATTTCAAACACTGAAAGATAATGGGTTCCAACCAAGAATTGTGTATCCAGCGAAATTAAGCTTCAGGATGGAGGATGAAATTAAAACCTTCCACGATAAACAAAAGTTTAAAGAATTCGCAGCCAGAAAACCATCTCTTCAAAACATCCTAGCCAAAGTATTACAGGAAGAGGAAATGGAAAATAACAATGAAAACCAACAGTGGGAGGTAGGACAGTAAAGGGGGGGGAAACAATCAAAGAGGAAAACAAACAATGTTTAGTAACAGAAATAAACAAATATGGCTGGAAGAACAACCCATATCTCAATAATAACCCTAAATGTTAATGGCTTAAACTCACCAATTAAGAGACACAGGCTAGTAGAATGGATCACAAAACAAGACCCAACAATATGCTGCCTACAGGAGACGCATTTGATAGGAAAAGACATACATAGGCTGAAGGTGAAAGGTTGGGAAAAATCATATCACTCATATGGACTTCGGAAACAAGCAGGCGTGTCCATACTCATATCAAATAAAATAGATTTCAAGCCAAAGTTAATCAAAAGAGATAAAGAGGGACACTACATACTGCTTAAGGGAACCATACACCAACAAGACATAACAATCATAAATATTTATGCCCCAAACAATGGTGCAGCTATGTTCGTCAAACAAACTCTTCTCAAGTTCAAGAGTCTAATGGACCACCACACCATAATCATGGGAGACTTCAACACACCTCTCTCGCCACTGGACAGATCTTCCAAACAAAAGTTGAATAAGGAAACTATAGAACTCAATAACACTATTAATAACCTAGACCTAATTGACATATATAGAGTATACCACCCAACATCAAGCAGTTACACTTTTTTCTCAGCAGCACATGGATCCTTCTCAAAAATAGATCATATATTATGTCACAGGGCAACTCTTAGACAATATAAAGGAGTAGAGATATTACCATGCATCTTATCTGATCATAATGGAATGAAACTGAAAATCAACGATAAAAGAAGGAAGGAAAAAGCATACATCAATTGGAGAATGAACAATAGGTTACTGAATGATCAATGGGTTATAGAAGACATCAAGGAGGAAATTAAAAAATTCTTAGAGATAAATGAAAACACAGACACAACATATCGGAATCTATGGGACACATTGAAAGCAGTTCTAAGAGGAAAATTCATTGCTTGGAGTTCATTCCTTAAAAAAAGAAAAAACCAACAAATAAATGATCTCATACTTCATCTCAAAATCCTTGAAAAAGAAGAGCAAAACAACAGCAAAAGAAGTAGAAGGCAAGAAATAATTAAAATCAGAGCTGAAATTAATGAAATAGAAACAAAAGAAACAATTGAAAAAATTGACAAAACTAAAAGTTGGTTCTTTGAAAAAATAAACAAAATCGACAGACCCTTAGCGATGCTAGTGAAGAGAAGAAGAGAGAGAACTCAAATTACTAGCATACGGGATGAAAAAGGCAATATCACAACAGACACTTCAGAAATACAGAAGATAATCAAAAACTATTTTGAATCCTTATACTCCAATAAATTAGAAGATAGTGAAGGCATAGATAAATTTCTTAAGTCATATGATCTGCCCAGATTGAGTCAGGAGGATATAGAAAACCTAAACAGACCAATATCAATTGAGGAGATAGAAGAAACCATCAAAAGACTACCAACTAAGAAAAGCCCAGGTCCCGATGGGTATACAGCAGAATTTTACAAAACCTTTAAAGAAGAACTAATACCAATACTTTTCAAGCTACTTCAGGAAATAGAAAAGGAGGGAGAACTTCCAAATTCATTCTATGAGGCCAACATCACCCTGATACCTAAACCAGACAAAGACACTTCAAAGAAAGAAAACTACAGACCAATATCTCTAATGAACCTAGATGCAAAAATCCTCAATAAAATTCTGGCGAATCGGATACAAAAACATATAAAAAAAATTGTACACCATGATCAAGTAGGATTCATCCCTGGGATGCAAGGCTGGTTCAATATACGGAAATCAATAAATGTTATTCACCACATCAATAGACTTAAAAATAAGAACCATATGATCATCTCGATAGATGCGGAAAAAGCATTTGACAAAGTACAGCATCCCTTTATGTTCAAAACTCTAGAAAAACTAGGGATAACAGGAACATACCTCAATATTGTAAAAGCAATCTATGCTAAGCCTCAGGCTAGCATTATTCTGAATGGAGAAAAACTGAAGGCATTCCCTCTAAAATCTGGAACAAGACAGGGATGCCCTCTCTCTCCACTTCTCTTCAACATAGTTCTCGAAACACTGGCCAGAGCAATTAGACAGACGAAAGAAATTAAAGGCATAAAAATAGGAAAAGAAGAAATTAAATTATCACTATTTGCAGATGATATGATTCTATATCTAGCAGACCCAAAAGGCTCTACAAAGAAACTATTAGAGCTAATAAATGAATTCAGCAAAGTGGCAGGATTTAAAATCAACACGCATAAATCAAAGGCATTCCTGTATATCAGCGACAAATCCTCTGAAATGGAAATGAGGACAACCACTCCATTCAAAATATCTTCAAAAAAAATAAAATACTTGGGAATCAACCTAACAAAAGAGGTGAAAGACTTATACAATGAAAACTACAGAACCCTAAAGAGAGAAATAGAAGAAGATCTTAGAAGATGGAAAAATATACCCTGTTCATGGATAGGCAGAACTAACATCATCAAAATGGCGATATTACCAAAAGTTCTCTATAGGTTTAATGCAATGCCAATCAAAATCCCAATGGCATTTCTTGTAGAAATAGAGAAAGCAATCATGAAATTCATATGGAAAAATAAAAGACCCAGAATAGCAAAAACAATGCTAAGCAAGAAGTGTGAATCAGGCGGTATAGCGATACCAGACTTCAAACTATACTACAGAGCAATAGTAACAAAAACAGCATGGTACTGGTACCAAAACAGGCGTGTGGACCAATGGTACAGAATAGAGGACACAGAAACCAATCCACAAAACTACAACTATCTTATATTTGATAAAGGGGCTAAAAGCATGCAATGGAGTAAGGATAGCATCTTCAACAAATGGTGCTGGGAAAACTGGAAATCCATATGCAACAAAATGAAACTGAATCCCTTTCTCTCGCCATGCACAAAAGTGAATTCAAAATGGATCAAGGAACTTGATATCAAATCAGAGACGCGCCGTCTGATAGAAGAAAAAGTTGGCTACGATCTACAGTCGGTGGGGTCGGGCTCCAAATTCCTCAATAGGACACCCATAGCACAAAAGTTAATAACTAGAATCAACAAATGGGACTTACTCAAACTAAGAAGTTTTTTCTCAGCAAAAGAAACAATAAGAGAGGTAAATAGGGAGCCTACATCCTGGGAACAAATCTTTACTCCTCACACTTCAGATAGAGCCCTAATATCCAGAGTATACAAAGAACTCAAAAAATTAGACAATAAGAGAACAAACAACCCAATCAACAAATGGGCCAAGGACCTGAACAGACACTTCACAGAGGAGGACATACAGTCAATCAACAAGTACATGAAAAAATGCTCAACATCTCTAGCTGTCAGAGAAATGCAAATCAAAACCACCCTAAGATACCATCTCACTCCAGTAAGATTGGCAGCCATTAGGAAGTCAAACAACAACAAGTGCTGGCGAGGATGTGGGGAAAAGGGTACACTTGTACATTGCTGGTGGGACTGCAGATTGGTGCAGCCAATTTGGAAAGCAGTATGGAGATTTCTTGGAAAGCTGGGAATGGAGCCACCATTTGACCCAGCTATTCCCCTTCTTGGTCTATTCCCTAAAGACCTAAAAAGAGCATGCTACAGGGACACTGCTACATCGATGTTCATAGCAGCACAGTTCACAATAGCAAGACTGTGGAACCAACCTAGATGCCCTTCAATAGACGAATGGATAAAAAAAATGTGGCATTTATACACAATGGAGTATTACTCTGCATTAAAAAATGACAAAATCATAGAATTTACAGGGAAATGGATGGCATTAGAGCAGATTATGCTAAGTGAAGCTAGCCAATCCCTAAAAAACAAATGCCAAATGTCTTCTTTGATATAAGGAAAGTAACTAAGAACAGAGTAGGGACGAAGAACAGGAGAAGAAGATTAACATTTAACAGGGATGAGAGGTGGGAAGGAAAGGGAGAGAGAAGGTAAATTGCACGGTAATGGAAGGAGACCCTCAGGGTTATACAGTGGAGGGGGTAGAGAGAGAGGAGGGGAGGGGAGGGGAGAGGTGGGGAGGGGGGAGGGTGGATGATGGGAAAGGCAGCGGAGCACAACAGACACTAGTATGGCAATTTGTAAATCAATGGATGTGTAACTGATGTGAATCTGCAATCTGTGTATGGGGTGAAGGTGGGAGTTCATAACCCACTAGAATCAAAGTGTGGAATATGATATGTCAAGAAATTTGTAATGTTTTGAACAACCCACAATAAAAAATTAAAAAAAAAAAAAAAAAAAAAAAAAAAAAAAAAGAAAAAAAAAAAAAAAAAAAGAAGGAAGGAAAAAGCATACATCAATTGGAGAATAAACAATAGGTTACTGAATGATCAATGGGTTATAGAAGACATCAAGGAGGAAATTAAAAAATTCTTAGAGATAAATGAAAACACAGACACAACATATCGGAATCTATGGGACACATTGAAAGCAGTTCTAAGAGGAAAATTCATTGCTTGGAGTTCATTCCTTAAAAAAAGAATAAAAAACAAATAAATGATCTCATACTTCATCTCAAAATCCTTGAAAAAGAAGAGCAAAACAACAGCAAAAGAAGTAGAAGACAAGAAATAATTAAAATCAGAGCTGAAATTAATGAAATCGAAACAAAAGAAACAATTGAAAAAATTGACAAAACTAAAAGTTGGTTCTTTGAAAAAATAAACAAAATCGACAGACCCTTAGCGATGCTAGCGAAGAGAAGAAGAGAGAGAACTCAAATTACTAGCATACGGGATGAAAAAGTCAATATCACAACAGACACTTCAGAAATACAGAAGATAATCAAAAACTATTTTGAATCCTTATACTCCAATAAATTAGAAGATAGTGAAGGCATAGATAAATTTCTTAAGTCATATGATCTAGGTGAAAGACTTATACAATGAAAACTACAGAACCCTAAAGAGAGAAATAGAAGAAGATCTTAGAAGATGGAAAAATATACCCTGTTCATGGATAGGCAGAACTAACATCATCAAAATGGCGATATTACCAAAAGTTCTCTATAGGTTTAATGCAATGCCAATCAAAATCCCAACGGCATTTCTTGTAGAAATAGAGAAAGCAATCATGAAATTCATATGGAAAAATAAACGACCCAGAATAGCAAAAACAATGCTAAGCAGGAAGTGTGAATCAGGCGGTATAGCGATACCAGACTTCAAAGTATACTACAGAGCAATAGTAACAAAAACAGCATGGTACTGGTACCAAACAGGCAGGTGGACCAATGGTACAGAATAGAGGACACAGAAACCAATCCACAAAACTACAACTATCTTATATTTGATAAAGAGGCTAAAAGCATGCAATGGAGGAAGGGTAGCATCTTCAACAAATGGTGCTGGGAAAACTGGAAATCCATATGCAACAAAATGAAACTGAATCCCTTTCTCTCGCCATGCACAAAAGTGAATTCAAAATGGATCAAGGAGCTTGATATCAAATCAGAGACACGCCATCTGATAGAAGAAAAAGTTGGCTACGATCTACATACTGTGGGGTCGGGCTCCAAATTCCTCAATAGGACACCCATAGCACAAAAGTTAATAACTAGAATCAACAAATGGGACTTACTCAAACTAAAAAGTTTTTTCTCAGCAAAAGAAACAATAAGAGAGGTAAATAGGGAGCCTACATCCTGGGAACAAATCTTTACTCCTCACACTTCAGATAGAGCCCTAATATCCAGAGTATACAAAGAACTCAAAAAATTAGACAATAAGAGAACAAACAACCCAATCAACCCAATCAATAAATGGGCCAAGGACCTGAACAGACACTTCTCAGAGGAGGACATACAGTCAATCAACAAGTACATGAAAAAATGCTCAACATCTCTAGCTGTCAGAGAAATGCAAATCAAAACCACCCTAAGATACCATCTCACTCCAGTAAGATTGGCAGGCATTATGAAGTCAGACAACAACAAGTGCTGGCGAGGATGTGGGGAAAAGGGTACACTTGTACATTGCTGGTGGGACTGCAGATTGGTGCAGCCAATTTGGAAAGCAGTATGGAGATTTCTTGGAAAGCTGGGAATGGAGCCACCATTTGACCCAGCTATTCCCCTTCTTGGTCTATTCCCTAAAGACCTAAAAAGAGCATGCTACAGGGACACTGCTACATCGATGTTCATAGCAGCACAGTTCACAATAGCAAGACTGTGGAACCAACCTAGATGCCCTTCAATAGATGAATGGATAAAAAAAATGTGGCATTTATACACAATGGAGTATTACTCTGCATTAAAAAATGACAAAATCATAGAATTTACAGGGAAATGGATGGCATTAGAGCAGATTATGCTAAGTGAAGCTAGCCAATCCCTAAAAAACAAATGCCAAATGTCTTCTTTGATATAAGGAAAGTAACTAAGAACAGAGTAGGAACGAAGAGCATGAGAAGAAGATTAACATTTAACAGGGATGAGAGGTGGGAGGGAAAGGGAGAGAGAAGGGAAATTGCACGGTAATGGAAGGAGACCCTCAGGGTTATACAGTGGAGGGGTAGAGAGAGAGGAGGGGATAGGTGGGGAGGGGGGAGGGGGAGGATGGGAAAGGCAGCGGAGCACAACAGACACTAGTATGGCAATTTGTAAATCAATGGATGTGTAACTGATGTGATTCTGCAATCTGTGTATGGGGTGAAGGTGGGAGTTCATAACCCACTTGAATCAAAGTGTGGAATATGATATGTCAAGAAATTTGTAATGTTTTGAACAACCCACAATAAAAAATTAAAAAAAAAAAAAACTATTCACTGTTTTTCAGTTTGAATTAATCACTTTCAAGCATAATGTTCTGATGACTTAATTGAAGATTTCAGTTTTGTAAAATACACTTTTTAGACTTATAATTACTTTATAAAATTCATGTGACTAAAATTTATTTTACCGTCTCTCCATCTAAATATGGCTTTGTTTCTAATCCAAGCAATTCTATACAATGTCAAATTAAAAGTTCAAATTTTGCCTAAAATCATTAAAATTTTTGTCATTTGTTTTTGAAGGCTGTTATTCTTTGAGTTTTGAGTGGAAGTTTAAAAATGTCTAGAACAACTCAAGGAGGTAGATTCGCTTTTTTATATTTTTGTTTCACTATGTAGTTACAGGAAATTTTAAATTGTCTGATTAAAAAAATTTACATGATAAATTTTGATTCTGATATAGCAAATTATAATTGATATCTGTTGATACTTATAACTTCTGTCTCCCTTTTGCTATATTTTTTGTCATAGTATCAACTTCTCCATTTTTCACTAAATTGTGCATCAATCATAAGCATATAAAATAAATTTTAATTTGCCTATCATTTCCATTTAAAGTTTTTTCTAATTAAAATTATAATTAATATTTTATTTACTAAATTGAATTTATGTATTTATCATTTTAACTCATATTAATTGCATACATTATTCAAATTAATATGTTATATTTTAATGCCTTGCATAGAAAAAAAATTCCAATAATCTATTGACACCACTTAGATGAGTAGTGGGTTTATGTGTAATATGTGAAATGTGAAATGTACTTCTCTGACACATGAGCTGTGAGATAGCAATACTATCTTATTCTAGGTAAAAGTTAAAGGGATATGAAGTCCCACCAAAGTGATGTTCAGTTCTAACATTTAAATTATATTTACTTGGGTTATTGCATATTTAAATTAAAAATTTATTTTCTCAGTCATGCTACCTGTCTTTAAACAGTTTGATAGCTAAAAGTGACTAGAATCTATTTTATTGACAGCACAATTTAGAGACAATAGCATTTTTCAAGTAACTAAAGTTTATTCATTGATTACTTAAGAACTCATGTAGACTGAAATACTTACTTGTATTGCACAACACTCATCCTTCTTGATTGCTTTTTGATGATTTAGATCATGAATCTTTGAATTGTGTATGCCCTTCATAGTTCTGAGCATATACACTGTATGTAGGATAGTTTTGATTCTTTTGTTAAGTTATGTTTATAGTGTATACTCACCATTTCCTAAAAACACAAAGATTTACTTGCTTTTAGAATGTTTTCTCATCTGTTAAATGAAGATAACAATACTGTTCTATATATCATAGGATTAGATGGCATGATGTATTTAAACCAGCTAGAAAAATATTTTCCACATAGAAAGTAATAAATTTTATGCATGTTTATGTTCCATTAATCATTTTTTATTGAATGTTTTTCTTAATACCCAAAGCAACAGTGAAATGCCTTCTGTTGGGACTGGGCTTGTGGCTCAGTGGTATAGCACTTCTCTTGTAAGTGTGAGACACTGGGTTTAATCTTCAGTACCACATAAAAATAGATAAAGGTATTGTGTTCGTCTACAATTAAAAAAAGAAAATTAAAAAACATGCCTTTTGTTATTGGTGCAATTAGTACTGATGATAGCTTTACTTTTCTGTTTATATATTTATGAACCATAGAAAACAAACTGATTCCAGTTGTGCACTGAATAAAATTATGTGGCTCTAAGCAAGGAACTAAATATATCTTTCATAATTAAAAAAAAACATGTTTTTAGAAAGCACTTGACTTACATATTTTCAAAATATTTGAGTTCACTGGAGAAGTGGTTTTCACACCCATGAAGCATTAAGCCTGGGTAATGAATGGTTCCTTTTCAGGAATAGTTACAGGTTTTTCTTATGTAAAATAGGAAGAAACTTTAAAACTATTAAAATGTCCAAAGACAACTGATAAATAAAAATGGATAATATTCACACATTGGAGGATCAGGGCTTTATTCACTTTTATTTATTTTATTAATGCATAGTAACTGCACATGAATGAGATTCAGTGTGTATTTCCATACATTCATATAGCATTCACCATATCTTTTCTCGTCCCCCCTCACCCTTGTCAGTCCCTGGTAAATACTTTTCTACCTTCAGATTGGCGTTTTTTTTTTTAAGTTTTTGTACTGAATTTTGCTTTACATGATGCCCTCCAGTTCTACAGTTCTATTCATTTTGCTGTAAATGACAGCATTTCATTTTTCTTTATGATTGAACAATACTCCAATATGTCTTAGTTTCTTTATTCTCTAATGCAAATCATTTGTCCATTTTAAAATTAGGTTACTTGTTTTTCATTAATTTTTTTTTAGCTCTTTGTACAACTTGGATTTTAAACATGTCAGATGAATGGTTGGCAAATATTTTCTCCCACTCTGCAGGTCATCTGTTCACTTTGTTGATTGCTTCCTTTGCAGAAGCTTTTAAGTTTGATATAATCCCATTTGTCAACATTTTAGAAATCTTATTTGCTGTGCTTTTCTGGTTCTTTGCAGAAAATCATTGCTTGTACCAATATCTTAAGTTTTCCCTGTTTTAGTATTTCAGGTCTCACATTAAAGTATTTGATCCATTTTGAGTAGATTCTTGTACAGAGTGAGAGAGTCAAGCTTCAATTTTTTGCATATGGATATCCAGTTTTCTCAGAATATTTTGTTGAGGAAGTTCTTTTTTCTTCAGTGGATGTTTTGGGAACTTTTATTTGGAATCACTTGGCTGCAGGTGCATGGATAAACTTATTCCTGGCTTCTCTCGTCTCTTCCACTGGCTTTTAGTGATGCCAGTACCATGACATTTTCTGTATTATGACTCTTTAGTATGTCTTGAAATTGGGTATTATGATACCTACAGCCTTGCTCTTTTTTCCTTATTGCTTTGGCTGTTGGGTCATTTTTACTTCCATATGAGTTTTAGGGTACTTTATTTTTTTAGGTCTGTGAAGAATGTTGTTAGTATTTTGATGGGAATTGCTTTGAATTTGTAGCTACTTTTGATAGTATGGACATTTTAACATTAATTCTTCCAATCTGGGAACCTGGGAGGTCTTTTTATATGTTAGTGTCCACCTCCATTTCTTTCATCAATGTTTGTAAGTTTCATTGTGGAGGTCTTTTACCTCCTTAATTAAGTTTCTCCGTAGGTTTTTTTTTTTTTTCTATTTTAAATGGAATTGTTTACATGATTTCTTTTTCATAAAATTTGTTACTGGTGTACAGAAAAAAAACCTACTTATTTTAGATATTGATTTTTGTATACTTCTGCTTTACTCAATTTGTTTATCAGTTCTAATAGCCTTCTGATGGAATCTTTAGGTTTCTATGTATAGAATATCATCTGCAGGGATCATTTAACTTCCTCCTTTCTTTTTGTATTCCTTTTATTTATTTCTGTTGTTCATCACTCTGGCTAAAACTTTAATACAACATAAGAACTGTGAGAGTGGACAGCCTTGTTTCGTTTCTTAGAGGAAATGCTTTCAGATTTCCTTTTTTTTTCAGTATGATGGAGGTGGGTTAGTCACATATAGCCTTTGTCATGTTGAGGTATGCTTCTTCTACATCTTGTTTATTCAGAACTTTTATCATGAAGTGATGTAGGATTATATCAAATACCTTTTATGCAACTATTGAGACAATCTTGATTTTTATCCTTCGTTCTGTTTATGTGACTTACTGTATTCCTTGATTTGCATAAGTTGAATCATCCTTGTATTTCTGGGATGAAATTAACTTGATCATTGGATATGATATTTTCAGTGTTCTGCTGAATTTGATTTGCAAGTATTTTCTCAAGAGTTTTTACACCTGTGTTCCTCAGGGATGGTAGTCTATAGTTTCCTTTTCTGTTATGTCCTTGTTATAGTTTGGCAACAGGACTTTGATTATGTTATTCTATTCCCTCCTTCCTATAGGGTTTCTGCAGAGAACAGTTTAGTGGAGTTATCCTTAGATGTGACTTGGTACTTGCCTCTTACATTTTTTTTGAATAATACAGTATAATTATATATAATAGTACAATTCATTGTGACTTATTTATACATATACATAGCATAATTTGGTCAGATTCTTTCCTTACTACCTCCCATTTCTTTCCTGTCCCTTGGTCCCCTTCCTCTGCTCTACTGTCTACCTTCTATTTTCATGAGACCGCCCACTTTTCTCCCCATTTTTTCTCTCTAGCTTTCTCATATGAAAGAAAAACATAAAACACTGAAGTTTCTGTCTTTAATGTATGCATTCATCCACTCATTTGTTCATTTAGTACTTATTGTGACATTAGTATTACCAGATATTGCTACTGAATGGATAAAAAAATTAATTATAGACTATAATCTCACTCCTCAATGAGCTCACAGTCTGGGGATAAGAAAAGAAATCAAGATTAAGCTTTTCCCTTAGGTTCCCTGGGTATTAACTTGGGAAAGCTAACCTTCATTTATATATCGAGGAATTTGAATTTTGCTAAGATAGTAATATTCAAAGTTCTTATTCTGACTTATTTCATTAACATAATCCCCTCAAGTTCCATCCATTTTCCTGTAAACAACACAGTTTTATTCTTTATGGCTGAATTAAACTTCATTGTGTACATATACCACATTTTCTTCATTCTTCCCTTGATGGCCACCTCAGCTTGTTCTGTAATTGGATTATTGAGAATTGTGTTGCTACAACTTTGAGTACACATGTGTCTCCATAGTATGCCAACTTTAATTCTGTTGGATAAATACTGAAGACTATGTGTGGCTGAATCATGTGGTTCCATTACTAGTGTTTTGAGGAAATTCCATACTCATTTCCATAATGGTTGTTTTAATTCACAATTCCACTAATAATGTGTAAGTACTTATCCAGATTTTAATATTCATTTTTGACAGTTTGACTATAAAATGCATATTCCTGGCATATTCCTGGTCTCTTTGGGGTTTTATAAGTCTCTTGTACACAGATGCACATATCTTGCCTAAGGTTATGGAAATTTTCTGCTATTATTTCATTGAATAGGTTTTTTCATGCCTTTAACATTTATGATATTGATGCTTGATTATTTAATCATGTCCCAAAGATCTTGAATGCCCTCTTCATATTCTTTTTTCCCCTCTATATGATATTCCAAAAAACATGTCTTCAAGCTCAGATATTCTTTCTTCTGCTGGTCTGGTCTATTGTTAGATTTTCAACTGAATTCCAAGCTTGACTTATTGAGCTTTTCACTTCCAAGATTTCTGTTGGGTTCTTTCCAAAAATCTCTTTCTCTTTGTTGAATTTCGCATTCATATTCCACATTGTCTTCCTAGTTTCACTTAGACGTTCATCTGTATTCTCCAAGATCTCATTGAGATTTTTAAAAACCATTCTTAATTATTTTTCAGGCATCTCTTCCATTTTAACTTCTTTGGAATGTGCCACTGGACAGTTGAGAAGCGCACATTTCAGCAGCATCACATTGCCTTGTTTGTTTCATTTCTTCTTGGGTTCCTTCTTAGGTATCTGGTGGGTTGAAATAACTCTGGCACTTTTATAAGAGGATCTTCTTGGTGGGCAACTTTCTCTATGTGTCTTGGGATATCAGTTTCTTAAGCAATCCCAGGGAGGCACTGTGGTGTCATGTTCCTGTACCTTCTTTGGGTGTGATTAGTGAATTTGAGCACAGTGTATACTACGTTGAAGTGGAGATAGCCATGGTCTCTTCAAGGCATGCAAGAGTGGGGAAACTCTAGCCATTCTGGTGGGTATGTTAGGGAGACACTGGTTCCCTACACACAGAGAAGAGTGTGTAGGGAGCACACTGGCTTCTGCAATAGGATTAGTTGCCCCTATCTGGTTATGGGGCTCTCCTTAGGCACTGTTAGTGTTTGCTCTGCTATTTGCAAGGGTCCTTGATATTCTTTTATTTCAGAGATGGTGAGGTGCCAGAAAGACTCGTCCTCTGACCCAGACGGTGAAATCAGCCCAGATATTTTACAGGTGGTGGCAGAAACAACAGTGCCTCCTCTCTGGTGCTCACAGACAGTCCAGTCATAGTGGCAGCTGGTGGTAGGAACCATGTAGAGGTGGTAGCAGCAAGGGTTGCACTGTTCTTCTCTACTGCTACTGTGGTCATGCCTATCGAGGAGTAGGACCTTCTCAGCCTTTTGTACCTGGGGAGAGGATGAAGGCTAGGGCCTTCCCCTCCTTGACTCTTTCACATTTAATGCCTGCCAGGAAGCAAACAAGAGTGGGTCACTGTTGGAGTTGAGAAAAATTCCTCTCAGAACCTCTCTTGGTTATGTGCACTGTGTGTCAGAGTTATAGCCAGAGCTTTCCTCCCTGACACCCATTCAGTTGAAGTACCCATCAGGAGTAAGAACAAAAACACAGCTTGTGCCTGGCAGTTTCACTCTGGCTTTTCTTAGACTGTACATACTAGGGCAGGGTGACAGGCAGAGCCATGACATTGCTCATGGCTACCCTGAGCAGCGCAGCAGCAAAACCATGGAGTTCTTTTCCTATTCTGTAATTGACAGATTCCTTCTGCAGTGTCCTTGTGTAGGGGGAAAGGTGGCAGGAACAATGAAGGTGACTGCCTACAGTCCTGGAACTGGCAAGAATCCTCAGGTGAATGACCATGGTCCTGGTGTCAGAGGATAGGCTCCCTGATCTACTGGTTTCTGAGGGCCCTCCATTTTCCCCTTACCCTCACCCTGTCATGTGGTAACATGTCAGTTTATAGTTCAGGGCAGTCAGTGGGTTTCTGTCATTCAGCCTACTGAACCAATTTTGGTTGGCAGGGCAGCAACCCACTGAGACATATCATTGGAATGTCTGTGGGGTCTCTAAGATGGGAACATAACATTCTCTCTGACCCTTACTCTAGCACAATTCGGAAAATAGGTCCCTTTCTCAAGATGGTCCCTGGCTACACCCTGGGAGATTGCTGGGAAATGATTGAAATCCTTTACATGACAAGGCTACTGCACAAAGTTTAGGTTACTTACTGAGTTAGGCTGCAAGTCTGTGAGGGTTGTGAATCTTTCCAATAGCTAGGATTGCCAGCATCTATGTTGGTAGTTTGCTGGGACTCTGTCGTAGTAACCTCTGCAGAGGGAAGATTCCTCCTACCCTGGCTGTGGAGCTGGAGAAGCGGATGCCCATAATATTTGTTTGTTTTGCTATGCTAGTGTCCCAGGTATCCGAATCTTACAAGTTTTCCATTTTTCTCTTTCTGATTTCCAGTGTTCTTCCATGATCCCCTAACTCAAAATGCATTGGTACATCTTTGATTTCATTCTTTGTGGAAAAGAAGGTGAGTGCTGGGTGCTTCTGTTCAGTCATTTTCAACACAGCTCAAACTGTTTGAGAGACATATTACTTGGTGAATTAAAAATGTCCATAATATTTATTTTTAAATAATGGAAATGAAGGTGAATTTTATTATTTCTAATTTTTATACAATAACAATATTATTTGATTATAAAATAGTATCCTATTAAAAGGAGCATTTACAGATACACTTTTGGGAAACTCATTCTTTCCTTGTTTTCTAGAGTTTTCTGCAGAAATTAGAAATTTCCTGAAAAATGATTTAGGGTTAGCTTAAGAATAATATAGTAGTCAGTAGGAGAAGAATTTGAGGCTTGACAAATACTGGGTCAATAGTATATAGATGATTGGGTGTTTCAGGTTTGTAACAGTGGTACAAAAGTTTTTCAAAAGTGTAAAGTATCTAGCATTTGGTACCTTCCTTTCACTTTATTTTGACTTTTGGGTTTTTTTTTTATTAATACTCTCAAATAAATTTACTTTTTCAGTATACTGGTGAATGAAAGATCAAATTTGAGGAAAGTACTAAGAGCTTGAAAAATCTTAGAAATATCTTTCAAAAGTGGTTTAAAAGATAATTATTTATTACACTAAAGAGATTATTAACAAAGTATAATTTTGCATTGCTGAGAAAGTTCTCTCCCCACCAATGTGACTTTAACTGCAGAAGGGATAGAGGGAAATGAGAATATAAGGGACATCGAGGCAAGAATCAATCGGAAAGAGGGTTTAGTGGGGAGGTGGGAGTCCCTTTCAATATCTTTTCAAGATTTGTACAAAAGAGTTAAAAAAATAGTGTTTTCCTTTAACCTATTTTGGCGCAGAGTTTAGTAAACATCAAAAACTTTTTCTGCAAACATCACAAAACATCTTGCTGGGTTCATGTCATTGATTGTGTATAAAGGGAAGAGATGCTTCATGCCTTCAGGCCATGTCCCACCAAATTGTGTATGCCACCCATTGAACTAGTTTATCTGCAGTTTTAGCTATATGTGATTTTTTTGATAATAAAATTAAATATTTGAGGTAGGATAGTAAGATATTGTTTTGAGTTTATAAGTTTGGAGTTTGCTAGGATGCTAGGCTAATTGCTTTGGTAAATGGAATCCATTCATTCTTCAGTTCAAGACTTGACATGTAGCTTTTAAAGCACCAACAGAGTTCACAAATCAATTATAAATTATTGAAATACTCATTAGGCACATTACCTTGTTGCATGGTTGTGACCAGATTTATTTTTAAGAGGCCTAGAAATAATAAAAAAAAGTTTTCATAAAAATGTATACCTCTGTTCTTGTATCTAATAGTTCTAATACATTTTAAAACATAAATATTAAGTGAATTTATTGAAAATTAAGTTGTCTAGAACTATTTTCTAATTCAACCTTGGTTGAAGAACTGATAACCTGATTGGATCAGTGATATAACATCTCCTGGTGCAGGGGTGTTGGCTCAGTGGTAGAGCATTTGTCTAGCATTTGTGAGGCACTGTATTTGATTCTCAGCACCACATATAAATAAATGAATAAAATAAAGGTCTATCAATGTCTAAAATAAATAAATAAATAAATAAATAAATAAATAAATAAATAATCTTCCTTTTCCCTGATAAGAGAGCACCCCTTCCTCTGCTGGGATCTGGTATATTTAACTTCAGGTTAGTTAAAATGTGATAGTCTTACGATAAGAAGCTCTGAATGGTTTTGAGGCTGAGATATGAGATATTTTCTGCACAAAACCTGCAATTCAAAACCAGGCCAAATCTTCAGTAGAGTTATCAATCCAATGAGCTTTGCAGAATAGACTAAACAAGAAAGTAGGTTCTTACAACATAGCAGGGGAAAGGCAGGGAAAGAGGGGTAGGTATATCCTTAAAAAGAAATTTTCTCTGAGTCTTGAAACCTAGTTGAAATTATTGTTTTTTGGGGGAAGTGGGGACTGGGGATTGAACTTGGGGACTCAGCCACTGAGCCACATCCCCAGTCCCATTTTGTATTTTCTTTAGTGACAGGGTCTCACTGAGTTGCTTAGTGCCTTCTTTTTGCTAAGGCTGGCTTTGAATTCACGATCCTCCTGCCTCAGCCTATTGAGTGACTGGGATTACAGGAGTGCACCACTGCACCTGGCTCTAGCTGAAGTTATGTTCCTTTAATTAACCTATGGATTTTCTGTGGCCATAAAAATTGATATAGTTCTCTTACTGATCAGCCTCAAATAACAAATAACACCCTTCACTTAAGTTATACTGTATTACTCAATTCCTCCTGAGCTTTTCTTATTCTACTACCCACCTTTCTGTCTTATGGCTAATTTGATTTGGTTAATTTTTCTACATGAATTTCACTTCTCAGTTTGCCCAATATAATCCTACCCATCCTTTGAGATACGTCACCTCTGTGTAGCTTTTATCTATTCATTGCATTGTAAAATTACTTCTAAGTATTATTTTGTAGTATGAGTTAGCCAAAGTGGAGGTGGTGTTGAGATTATTCTAGGCAAATGAAACAAAGCATTGAAAAAAGCTGAGCCTAGCAAGTTTCTGGCACATTTGGTAACCTGAACTTAAGTCATTCTCTATTATTGGAACATAATTGATGAAGGGTGGGTTGAAGTTGAGATGTGACTGGTCAGGATAACAAAGGTCAAATAATAGTGTTCCATAAATAGTATTGAAAGAAGAATGAATCATGAAGGACCTTAATTAAGTATATTTTATGATTTCCCTGAAACCACAGAGCCAGTTAGCAGAGAAGTCAGGATTTAAATTGAGTTTGCTTCCTACTTCAAAGCCTAAGCTCTCATCTCTAATATTCTGCATCTTAAAATAATTCCTTCACTGGAATGTGGAACCTGTATTAGTCCTGGGTATATAACACTGCTCAAAAAAATTAGCTTCAAGGATGGAGGAGAAAGGAACATGATCCTAGGCAAATAGAGCAATAATTTTCTTTATTTTTCAAAGAGTGCACTGAGAGAAGGCACACTCCTTAAAAAGAGAGCTTTACAAGGTTATAATTGAGAATTTTTTACAAATGTGGTTGAAAAGACTGAGAAATTTGTAAAGAAATAAATAATAATAAAGGGTGACACAGAGACAAGGTGCAGAGGCAGGGAAGGTGGCAGAGTGACTCTTCGTTCAAGTGGCCACGTTTATTTATACCAATAGGTTACATTCAGTCATTAGTACTGTAACTATACCGTTGTTTAAAGTATCAGGAAGGTTGCTTATTTTGCAGTTACATTTAACAGTTAAAATATATAATCTTAGGAGCTTTGTGCAGTTCTCAAGAAAGTACATTGTCTGAAATTACTGTTAAATAGGCAGATCCACGAGCACTGAAGCTTGATGAAACATTGTAGTTATCAAGCAAGCAAGTTCTTTATTCCTAGGATCTATGTGCCTGCAATCAAGGTCAAGGCTTGATGAGGCTGTATCACAGAGGCCTCTCAGGGCATTGCCGTACCAGCTAGACATTGCACATATATTAGCTATATTACTAGATCCTAAGAAGATTGCAGGGTATTTTAAGGGTAGCATGGTGCCTGTTACTCCCTGGGAGTTTGCTCACCAGGGGAATGCTTCCCTATACTTTTCACAGTCAGAATTCCTACAAATGTTTTATCATTTGTGTACAATTTCATATATAGGAGTTGACCATTCCAAGAGAAATGTGACTGGTTTTGATTGAGGAAAACAAAACGGGCAGGATAAAGGGAATAAACGTTTTCTTGGAGTAGAGGTAATTATAGTCTTACAAGCAAGTGTTTATATAGCAAAACTATAACTCAATTCAGATATAATCTTAGAAAAGCTTGGAAAACTTCATAGACATGATGTTTTTTTTTTCTTTTTTTAAACCAATATATAAAAACTATGTATGAGATACCACTGACATTTAAGTTCATATGAGGGTATGCATGTATATATCTATGTATTTATCATTTCTTCATAGTACAAATACTCCAAATTCTCTCTTCTAGCTTTTCTGAAATTTGCAGTACAGGGTAGTGGGTGTATCTCAGGGTAGGGTGCTTGACTAGCCTACATAAGGCCCTGGGTTCAGAACCCGACAGGCACTATGTGATCCTTATCTATAGTAACCTTGAAAAGATGATTTCCTACTAAAGAAAAATCAGAAGTTAAAATCTGAACTACAGGCTTATTTTGTGAGAAACAAGTTGAACCATAATGTAGACCTGATTCTACATGTAGGTCTTAAATTGGGGTCGTTATTCTCTTAATAACAAAAGTACCATCTAACAATATGTTCTGAGCCAGATGAAACCTAACTGAGAAATGCTTTCAAAAGATCTGTGAAAAACCTGTACAATGTCTCTTTATAATGTTAATTGTTTATTTTCCTCTGACTAGCAGTGTTCAGAAAACATACAAAATAATAGCAATATTCCCCAAATTTCATTAATCATTAGTATTAATGAATCCTTGAATGAATCTCAACTTGAATGAAGTAAATTTCATTGGCCCATTTTAGAAATCTGCATTTTTATTTCCTTTTTTAAATTTGTTTTAATCAGTTACACATGACAGTACAATGATCTTGACATATCGTACATTTGAATCAGATGGGATATAATTTCTTATTTTTCTGAGTGTACAGGTTGCAGAATTACATTGATCATGCAGTCACCTATATACCCACAGCAATAATAACATCTATTTTATTCTGCTGTCCTTCCTGCATTTTTTAACACATACCCTGCCCCAGTTGTTTTGATGAAGAGCCTAACTCTAAGCACACATATGTATCATCTGTTATCCTAGGACTATGCAGAAAATAAGGAAGAATAAATTGGAGTTAGAGAAGAATAGTTCTTATGTACCTCTATCCTCCATATTATTTGGCAGTTTATTTTATAATTAATTTACCCATTATCAGTGATCTGAAAGTTTGCTTATTTTATAACTGACATAGGGTGAGCAGGTCATCTCTGAAATTATTGGCTTTGGGCCCTAGATTTTGAATTATTATGAGTTTTGGCTCAATTCATTCCTTAATGGTTTCTCAGTATGATTCCAAGAGTGCAAGAAAATTGATCAGTGTGTTTTGAGGCATTAGTGTTAACATGGTAAGACCCTTTAGAGTAAGAACTGTATCTCAGAAAATTAGCTTTGCAAGCCCCTTAACATCCAGACAACATTGTACACCTGTTCTGAGTTCAGTGTATATTTGGTAATGATATAAAGATGAGGTAAAGTGGTCTCCTTTGGGGTAGGGGAATGCTTGATCATATAGGTGTGATTTAGGGAGTTTAGGCAATGTGATTTCATGCAATTGCAATCTAGTAGCTAAAGCTTAATCTATTAAAAATGTAAATATAACCCTTTTCAGATATTTATGCTTTTGTGAGAATAAAGACTATGTAAGGTGGTAGGATATATAGTACTGTTACAACAGTGTTGTGTGTGCATGAGAATAGGGGAAGGAGGGGGTAAAGAGAAGGGAAGAAGGGGAGGTGAACTACAAATGATGAAGAATAATACAGAACTAAATTCTGGGACTCATGTGTCTCTGATTCTTTTGCTATATTTCCTCTTGATGGTGTTCAACTTTGAAGGTTAAACCATGGGATATGGTGCTAGGGGCTTGTTTCTGCCCTCTCAAAAATTATAGTTTGCAATCTCCCCTTTCCAGTCAAGTGTTTCTAAACTTTGTGCTGAAGGAACTATAAAGAATAGTCACTCAGCAAGGACTATTTATTTAGGGCCCTCCAGGGTGCTGAGAGCTGAACCAGAGAAAATTAATAGCATTAGACTCTCCAGCTTTGATGCTGGTTCTGAAATACAGAGCCTCTTGATAGGTATTTCCAAAGGGACATTTATACGTCTCTGTAATGTGTATTAAGAGAAGAAAAGTATTTGACCAGCTTATTAACACACTTTAATGTCTAATGTATGTTTTCAAAATCAGATATATTGAAAAATTCTTTTTCATATTCAAAATTCCACTTTTAAGTGCACAGCTTGAACTTGAAAAACATACATAACTGTGTTACTGCCACTAAAATTAAGATACAGAACAGTTTCACCACCTGTAAACATTCATGCCATTTTTGTCATTGACTATCCCCTCCATAGCCTGCAATTAGCACAATTGATCTCAATATCTGAAATAAGTTTATATAGAGGTGTGTGTGTGTGTGTGTGTGTGTGTGTGTGTGTGTAGGGCTACTTGTATATTCATACATCTATGAGTACTCCAGTGAAACTCCCCATCATATACAACAGTAAGAATATAGATTCTAATTAGAATAATTTATTCTCCATGTATATATAATATGTCAAAATACACTCTACTGTTATTTATATCTAATAAGAATAAACAAAATAAATAAATAAAAATTTTTAAAAAATGGGCTGGAGATGTGGCTCAGTAGGTAAACAACCTTGGTACCAAAAACAATACAACAAAAAAATTCAAGTTTTTTTCTAATTTCTTATTTAGTTTAGGAACAATTTTAGGTACATTGTTTAATTTCCAAACATTTTAGGATGTTCTAGTTGCCTTTCTCCTTTCATATTTCAGTTCAATTCCATGATTTCATTTAACATTTGTCATAATATTTCCATCTTAAAATTCTCTAAGGTGTTTATTATTGCCCATCATATCATCTTTACTGGGGCATGTACTAAGTGAGTAAATTTTCTGCTATTGTTGGGAAAACCATAATTTGGTCAAGTTGGTTGTTAGTATTTTTTAGAACTTTATATTCTTACTGATTTCCTGTTATATTACTTTACTAAATATTAATAGAAGAGTGTTGAACACACCAAATATAATTTTGAAATTGCCAATTTCTTTTGTATAACTTTGACGATCATTTTGTGTTTTTTTGTTGGTATTTTATTTAATATATCTTATGTATTTGTTAAATACACATTTAGGATTTTTATGTCTTCTTAATGAGTTGATCACTTCAGCACTATGTAAACCACTATCTCTTATAACATTCTTTGTTCTCAGATCTATCTTGTGTTATTTTAAGCACTCAACTTTAATCTCTGCATGCTTTTTTTTCCACTTTGAATCTATAATTATAGGTAGGTTAAAGATGTATATATTTAATATAACATTTTTATAGGTGTATATTTATATTTATTCTACCATGGCATATGTGGAACATCTATATAAACTTAAATAAAGCATATAATACTCTTATAATATTATAAGAATACACTTATATCCTAATGTAATTATAATGACATAATATATTTAAACTATAGATTATGATTTCAAACTATTTTCAATACATCTGTCAATTGCATTGAAATGTTTGCAGAATTGAAAATTTGGGACTTAATGTGTTTTACAGGCAGCATCTTTATGTTTACTATCAGTTTCTTGTAGAAAGCATAGAATTGGGTCTTTTAAATCCAACATGGTAACTATGGAGGGGAGGGAGCAAGATGGCAGCTCAGAATCATCTCTTTATAATTAAATCAAGAGAGCTGAGGAAGCCAGGTGAGAGACCATAATGTCTGGTTTTAGTATAAAATAAAAACTGAATTGAAGGAGGAAAGAAGGAAAGAGTTGTCAATATTATTCCTTCTCCAACTCCAAGCAGCTCAGCATGGAGTGAGATACTTCCTATTTAGGGAAGGGAGAGGGACATAAGTCCAATATGCAGACTTGAATTCAATACCTGACTTGCATGGAGAAACCCACTGTTGGCCAAAGCCTCCTGGTCTCTGTCCCTAATGTATTATCTTCAGATTGAGTCAGGTGGCTAAGGAAATGCCTCTACCACTCTCTTCCTAACCTTGGGCACTAGAGTAAGGAGCAAGACTCTATCAGCTAGGGAATGTGCCAGCAAAATAAGTAATTTGCATTGGAGTTCAGTGCTGGCCCACTATGGTAAGACCCAGTTCCTGATAGGGTCCCAAATACCTATCCCCAGGCCAGTGCCCACAGATGGAGCCTCTAGTCCTACTCTGCTACCAGAAAAAAAAAATCTCGTGAGACCTATAACTGGGAATATTCTAATGGTCACTATCTTCAAGCCAGTGCTTCTGATTCACCCCTGGTGAATCAGATTCACCCCTGGTGCCATGTGGAGATGTATGGCCTCAATCAATCAGACTTTCTAACCAATATCACCTGTAACAGATTGCAGCAGTTTCAGACCATTAGTCCAACTCGGCAAAAGTAAGTCCATAGCCGCATTGCTCTTAATCCTGCCTCAGTGCTATGCTGGTCTTGGCAAACTGTGGATTTTATATGTAACTCAGTTTAGCGGTATTGGTGTCCATGGGACTGCTCACCTGATTCCTTCCCTACAGTAAGGTAGCACAACACAGAGAAAGTAATTGGGTAGTGGGAAAGAAAAAAGAGCTAGGCTTCAAGTGTTACAGAGGAACCTGGGATTAATGCCTTCATGAGGACCAGAATCCTGTGGTACCTGGACATAGGCTAATGACTATGGATGCAGCATTTGGCTGACCCTATCCCAAGGTGGAAGTTTGCAGACATGGACTATCCTTCTTAGAAACTACCCTAGTTTATTATAAAAACACACCAACCAAAGATTTGGGATAAACCTAGATTTGGGGTACCCTTAAAACAATGACAACACAGCAACATCAGAGTTGTGAACAAATATGCTCTTATAGAGTACTGTAGTTTTGAAATAGTGGATATGTTTGTAGGCTCAGAAAATAAGAAGACTTCTTAGAATTTTTGAAAGGATAGGCACAGGCAAAGCCTAATTATTCAGACTAATACATACCTAATCTTTTATGTGCAGAAAACATCATATGCCAATAAGCATTGAGAATTTTCGGTAAATGATGTGCTTACCTAATAAACAAAATAATGTGCTGGCAACCATATGACACCATGTATCTACAAACTCTGGAACTGAGATTTCAAAATAGCTATTTTAAGAAAACAAATTATTAAGTAATCTAATATGGAAACTTAACAGAGAAGTTAAAGTAATTTCAAAGACTTAAACAAATCCTTGAGCTGAAAAATATACTAAACAAAATTAAAAATTTGACAGAAGGCATCAATAGTAGAACAAACAGGAAAAAGTATTAGCGCAAAGACAGGATATCTGAAAATACACAGGATTAAAAAAATACAAAGGAATTGATAAAGCTTATGGATGTTGTGGGACAACATTGAAAGAGCAAATAATTAGAATATAAGTGTGAAATAAGGACTTGAAAATTTCAAAGGGGTTGAAAGCTTATTTAAAAAGATAACGCCAGAGAACTGCCCAAGCTTAGAGAAGGATACAAATAGCCAGGTACAAGGTGAAAAATTATCAGTTAAATTCTACTCACCTAATTCTATTCCAAGACATTTTATAATGAAACTCTTAAAGGTTAAAGATTCTCAGAGCAGCTAGAGAAAAGAGGCAACACACAAGCGTGTCCCAAATCACCTAAAAGCAGACTTCTTAGCAGAAAATTGACAGGTCAAAAATATGGCATGATATTTTTCACAGTAATGAAGGAAGAACTGCCAACCACTGTGCTTGGCAAAAACATCAATTAGTATTGGAGGAAAGATAAAGATATTCACAGACCCCCACCTCCACCACACCAAAAACAAAAACAATCAAAGAAAAAACTAAGAAAATTTATTAGAACCAAGAAATGATTTCTTTGAACTGAATACAAGAAATATATTAATTAGTAAGAAGAAAATATCAGAAAGCATCAAACTCAAGAGATGAACAATATATATAAATTTAGAATGCTCTAATATTGTAAATATGGAGAATAAACTATAGCTTTAATATGAAACCTAAAAACCAAATCATTAAAATAGCAACAACTACATTGATATGTTAAGAGGCAATATAGAAAGATATAATAACAAGACATCAGATATTTAAAATATCAGAAGGAATGGAGTAGAAGTGTAGAGGCTTTTCATTACACTTTATTTTTTGTCTTTATAATCAATTTTAAGTTGTTATCACTTCGTAATAGCTTATTATAGTCAAAAGATATTTTTTGTAAGCCTCATAGTAACAACAGTGCATATTTCTGTAAAGACATGCTCAAACTAATAAGTAACTCAAACACGGGGAGAGAGTGAATACCTACAAAGGAATATTGTAAGCAAGGGAGAAAGGACCCATATCAATATATTTACACTTCCTCTATTTTGTCCTTTGTGCTGTTCTTGTCATACATTATGTGCATGCATGTTTTATAGAGCCCATAATGCATTTTTACAACTTTTAGCTTTAGAGAATTACCTTATAAAAGAATTAAGAAAAATATCCTTTGTGCTTATCCTTATTTTTTCAATCTTTTCTGATGCTCTCTTCCCTTTGTATAAATTTAAATTTCAATTATTTGCTAGAACACATTTTAAAATTTATTAGAGTGGATGTTTAGTGACAATGCATTATTTTTGCCTATATTTGAAAAAAAAAGTGCCTATTTCATTATTTTTAATCTTTCTACTGGTGAATATTTTTATTGAAATAAATATTATTGAGCACTTAATAAGTATCAGGATCTATGACCCTCTACATACACACACACACACACGCACCCATGTGTGCACGCGCACACACACACACACACACACACACCCCTTCTAATCCAGTCCTGGCTTGGAGAAATGGTCAGAGGAAGATCTTTTTAAATTTTTTTTTTCCCCAGTAACATATTAGTTAAGAACTATAGGCTCAATTATAAGTATAGTGAATATAGACATATGGTTCTTAGTAAAATTTACTATTTTTTAAATAAAGTCCAAACCTTTGGATGCTCTGTTTTCCAGGGCATCAGGGTTAGAACTGCTTAATGAAATCAGGCAGATTTAAACTGACTAGATATTTGGTCATTTTGATATATATTATAGTAGAATTATAACATGTATTATTGTATTTCACAGCAGATGAGCAATCCAGGTAAATGTTGCTTTTCCCAAATTAGTGTTTGCTTAAAAAAAAGATGAATAGGTCCTTTTTTGTTGTCAACCAGAGTATTTTTATGAACTCACCAAGAACATACTTATTACATTGATTATATGCATATTTCTAATGTATTTTAGAACAAATATAAGGCAATGAAACACTACTTGCTCATTCCTTTTGAGGAAAGGACTTAACTTTTTTTTGCAGTCTTTTCCCAAAATGTCACCTACAAAATTGACAATTGTCAAACACTTATCAATTTTCAACTAGGCAAGAATAGATTGCCTGATTAAAAAAAAAATGCCACAAAACCTTCTGAATTTTAAACTAGCTGTAATAACTATTTTAATTCATGATTGTGCCATGGGGAAATTAGAGCAGAGAGGATCATTTTTTCCCTCAGTACTGACATATTTCTATACTATGATGTTAGATTTTTAAAAATTCGAGTGGTAGCAGATAGGCACAGAGCAGATACATATAGTTCTGTTTTTCTACTCCTCCCACAAGGAATATTTCCTTGACAATTAGATACTAGATTAACTTCATGATCCAATGGCATACTTTAGGTGGCATACCTGCTTTTTCTTAAATTATGTGTACTTTAATATGAATGCACTCTAGCTTCCAATAGTTAGAAATGGGAGAGCAATATCATTTGATAACATGACAGAATAAGGAGGAGGATTGTTAAATTACTTCTTAAAGTATTCAGGTTAAGTAATGTTTGATTAAGTGCAGAGAGATGGTGCTGCTAAGTTATCTGGGGGAGGGGTTTGGAGAATGGAAATGACATGGAAGCTGAATTCCACTTTACTGGCTTGTCAGAAGTGAGGTTTGGAGGAAAATGTGCTATGAGAGATGATGTATGCATATAACATCATTTTATTTAGTCCTCACAACATCCTGCAAATGTGTCTTTTGCAGTAACATTTTATGGGTGGGGTCATTTGGGCTTAGAGAATTTATGTATTTTTTAAAAAAATATGTTGGTCAAAGCAGAATTGGAATTTGCACCTGTGTCTAACTGTAAATCCTATGTTTTAGTCTTTAAGAAAGCCAACTTAACTCATCAGATTATTGCATACCATGTGCTAAAGTGTCAAGTATAGTGATGGGGACTTGGGATGTATAGATAACTGAGATATATTTTCTACCTTTTAGTGATTTATAGCCTCTTGAAGAGAGCTGAGCTGGAAGGTAACTTCATAGTGTCAGAGTTTTATGGTCTGTAACAGAAGCATGAACTGCCAAGGAGTGCTCAGAGGATGAAGTGACCAATTCTCCCTCAATGCAATGGATCTGAACAGACCTTATGGTGGATGTGCTATCTCATTGAATATGAACCTGTGTTTAGCAGTCCAACCAGATGACAGGAATTGGAAAGGTCATTCCAAGGAAAGTATGCAGATTAAGCAAAGGTGCAGAAACACAAGTTTGCTAACAAATGCCTTGCAATAGATTCGTTCATTAGAATAGCTTTGATGCCCTAAGGAAATGGGGCACAATCTATTTTGGTGCCTTTTAGAGCACAGCTTGGCAAAATCAGGACCAGGTGATGCACTCAGTGGGATATATCTCTGTGACATTGTCAACAAGAGGTTCCCTTTTTGAACAAAATAATTTTGGGTAAATGTGAAAACCAGAAAGTGGGATTTTGAACTTTAAATATTAAAAAAAAATGCTAGTTTGAGAGAAAATTATGAGGGTCACTTAGAGTGTGTGGACTCTGTATAGATCATTATAGCCCAATGGTGAGGCTTTAACATATCACAGCAAGAAAGGTTAGGCATAAGAAAGATGACTTGAAATTTTTAAAGAAAGTAAGTATTCATAAAGTTTAAATCTTGATTAAGAGGGCAGAATGTCCATTGGTGAATTTGAGCAGTTTAGAGGTAGTTGAAAAAGAAGACTGAAATAGGATTCGGTAGCTATTTAGGGTAGAGGTTCTAAAAATTGGCTCCAGATGACAATCACCTGGACTACTTCAAAAAATTCAAATGTACCCCATACCAGTTAAGTTAGTAGAATTGGGAATGCTAGATAAGCATCACCATTTGAAAAGATCACTGGGAGATTACAATGTCACAAAACATAGAAACAAGTGTGCCAAGGACCAACATGTACCAAACATCCCCTGGTTAGTTTTGTGTAACAAAACTTTGCAATCAAGAAAGAAATAGTGTAGCTATTTTCCTTTTCATAAAAGTTCTCATGAATGCTGTTGATCAAACCAGCAACTAGAATTTCTGATGGATTGCTTCCAGAATCCCTTACATTGGCAAAATGTTTGTGCCACCCTGTCTCTTATTATATAACTTAGAAGAAGATACGACTGATGACTCATTGGCCTGTGCTGAAAAATCAGACAAGGCAAACCAAATATTGTTCACATGGCACCTTTCCCAGAACACCTAAGCCACAAGAAAATATTATTGTGAGTTTTTGCTTTGTTTTGTGGATTAGTTGGGGCAATGAGTTTGACGTTCTTTTTATGAAAAATTGATATAAAAGGAATTGAAGCTAGAATCTAGATTTAATGATTTTCATGCCTGAATAACATCATTTGTCCCTGCATTGCCTAATAGGTCAAGCCTCAATTCAATACTCACATGATTAAAGCTGTTGCCATAAATGCTATTTTTAAAGTAAAGAGTTTAAGAATGAAAAAAAAAAAGTTTTGCTTTGTAGTTGATATAGTTATCCCAAAGGTATCATATTTTTACAGAAACAACTGGAAATTAAAGAAGGAATTGAGAATAGGCAATACTTAAAATATGCAGTAGGAATAAATATTATTCCTAAGGATAATTCTTAGTAAACTAATCCATGTACAAACCAAGATGTGATTATTATACACATCCAATATACTGGGTGTCACAGTGCAAATAAACAGAAGATAGTATTTTTGCCAAAGGAGGGTGTAATATATGCACATGAGTTTCTTGGTACAAGGAGGTGTCAGCACATTGGTGATCTATGATAACACTTGCTATGAAATCATCATACATAGTAATAGAGAGTGAGATTTTTAAGAAAGCTAATGGAAGAAACTTGATCTTGTCCCATCATAGTTTGAAAGGAGTCACTTCTTTTTTATAACTTTCTTCAATATTTCAGGAAAATATGTTAATCTCATACTTCAGATGAGATACATCAAAGGAGACTGGGAAGGAGGAGATTAATGAGATTTAAAGATTTTCCTTGGTCTAAATGGAAGGGAAGGCTGTGGGGAAAAGAACTCCTTGAACAAAAGACCAATAAAGCACCAGGTTTAAAATTCATGCTGTTTCCAAATTACTCCATAATGAATAGGGAACAAAGAGCTCTGCATATATTGACTTTTTAATAAATTCCTCCACCAGACAATGAGCAGCTCTTCCACAGACTGAGTTCCTTGTTGATACAGAGTATGTTATTCATCTTTAATTGCTTTGCAAACTGCAAGTGCCATCATATAAAAAGAATTTGATGATTGTAGAACATACCTTGAATTAAGATAAAAAATAAGGAAGCACCAGTTTAGGCTGTTTGGTCTGCCTGTTTTGTTGTATACTTTTTATTTTCTCTTGGGATATTAATTCTAGAAATCATTGACTTTGTGTAGAAAAAAATGAAGGTTTAAATTCTTCCATTCTGATATGAGAGTTTAAATCTTTTAACTTAGTTTTTGTATACTTTGACATTGTATAGATACATCTTAAATTACTTTGATTAATAATGCACTGAAAACTCACTGTGACATAAGGTGGGCTTCATGATGTGAATGAATTCAGCAGCTCAATAAAGCATTACATTCTGCTAAAACAAGCATCTAATGTACCAGTATAATACACCAAGTTGGAAATAAGGCAGCATATTTTTCTACATAAATGCAATCTTTCTTGCCTGTGTACTTGAAAAGATCTTTAAATGAATATTTTTAGTTTTGCATATTTCTGTTTCTTAGAAAGTACAAACTCTGGATCTTAAATGAAAAAAACTTGGTGCCCTCAGTTTTGTTAACTTTTCATAATGGATCACTTGCTTTCCTTTCTGTGGTTCCAGATGCACATCACTGGATTATCTAATTAGACTGGAAATCAAACCTTTTGAGCATTTACTTAAAGGATTGAAAAGAATCCCATTTGCCCAAAAAAGCTTATTACATAGTTATACATAGGACCCAATAGGCAGTTCCTAAATGTATGGATCAAAAATATAATGAATTCTGTATACTTTTGTTACTGGATAGAATTTGATTAATTTTAGGATGTGTTCTGTGTCAGGACTCTACTATTTCATTAACCCACTCTGAATTATTTTTCATTTATGGTTAAAAGTGATTGAGTTTACAGAACAAAGGCTAATTTGACCATAGGTGATTAGGTCTGAATTTTTGTTGCCTTCCTTGCACCAATTTTAAGAGTACATCCATGTACTTTCTTCCAAAATCAAGATTCTGAAATTTCCATTGTCTTGAAAGCTCCCTCATGTCCATGAAAAGGAAACCTCCCTCCATACATAGGCCTAGGTAGCCACTAATGGCTGTTTAAAATTTTCAAATGACCTAACCCACAAGATAGTGGCTTAAATTTAGTACGTCAAAATTACTTCAAATTTAGTATGTCAAATGATACAGTGTGCTTTTGTCTTCTGTGAGTATAATATTTTGAGATCCATTTGTACGTACCATTAGTTCATTCATTTTTAGTGCTGACTAGTAGTCCATTGGATAGTTATACCACATTTTGTTCTTCCATTCATCTGTTGATGCCTATTTGAGTTGTTTTCCACTTTTGGTCATAATGAGTAAAGGTGCTGTGAACAATGGTGCTCAAATACTTGTGTGGGCAAGTGTTTTCATTTCTATTGATTGAATACTTGGGAGTGGAATGACAAGATGATATGGACATATAAATGGCTCTTTAGGAAAGTACCCAACTTTTTTCCAAAGTTAATTTATTATTTTTTATTTCCAAAAGTAAAGCATAAAAGTTCCATTGACTCCTCATTCTCACCAAAACTTATATGAATCTTCTAAAATTTTGACCCTTCAAGCGGAATTCATGGAATTTATATTTTATTTCTATTTCCACATCTAATGATATCTAACAATTTTTACATACTTACCAGTCATTTACATATATACTCCTTTGAAATGTACATTTAGATTTCGGCAAATTGTATTGTTTTGCTTTTCTTACTAATGATGGAAGAACTTTTTCATATATTCTGGATTCATGTTCTATGCTAAACCTATGTATTGAGAATTCTGAGCATTTTCTTCCAGTCTATAGATTGTTTTTATTTTTGCTTTATATTTTAAGCATCTTTTAAAATTCAAAAAGTTTACATTTTTATAAAGTGTGACTTTTCATTTTTCTGTGATGGTTTTGCTTTGTTCTGTTTTAAGTAGTCTTTGTCTAATGCAGATTTTTCTTTCATGTTTTTTAGGACTGTGATCCATTTCAACTTGATTTTTGCTATTGTGTGCAGAATGGTAAGATTCTATTTTCCCTATATAGATACTTAATTTGTGCAATATAGTTTGATCAAAAGATTTTTCTCTTTCCATTGATTGAGCTTGGAAACTTTGTTAAAAAATCAATTTATTATGTACACATAGCTCACTTTTTAGATTATATATTCAGTTCAATTGGTGCTCAATTGATCAGTTTAACTATTCTCACAACAAACACCACACTCTATTATATCTATTATATTTAGTTCATTTCCGTTTCTGTTTTTTATATTTATGTAAATGTAAATATATTTCATTTTCCATTATATTCCATTCCTGGACTGTGTATATTACATTTCCATAAATTTTAAAATCAACCTGTCACATCTTCTACAAAGCCTGCTAGAAATTTGAGATTGTGTTGAATTTGTAGGTTAATTTAGGGAGAACTGATATATAAACATTATCATGTTTTCTATTATATTTTAAGTTTTTGGATGCTTTTGTTTATTTTTTGTTGTTCAACTGCTGCTAGTGTATTGAATTATATTTTAACTTTTGGATACTGTCCTTATAATCTTGATCAGTTATTGGTTATAGAAGGGTTTTTTTTCCAGATTTCTTAAATACAAAAATATGATTTATGAATATAGAGGATTTTCCATCTTTCAATCTTTATACTTTTAATCTCTTTTTATTTTCTTATTGTACTGGCTAAACTTTCACCGTAATCTGGCACAAAAGTGTTGGGAGTGCATGTACTTTACATTTTTTCTGTTCTTAATGGGGAAACCATTTTTCACCATTTTTAAAATAAATACCCTTTATCAGTTTGAAGGCATTTCTTTATATTACTGGAAATTACTTTCCTTTTATTTTGTTCTAGGAACTCGGTTGTTGCTTTCTATTCCAGTAAACTCTTGCTTTTTTAAAAAAAAAAAATACTGGTCCCTAATTTGCTTTCTCGTGATCTTCGTATGTTTTTGACATCAGGCTTATGCTGGTATCACAAGTTGTGAAGATTTTTCTAGTCCAGTATTTTCCGACACAGTTTTGTATTATGTTTTCCTCTACGTGTGATAGAATGTACTCGTAAAGCTCATGAATTCTGCTCTAGCTGTGCTTTGTGGTACTTTCATTATCATTCAGTTGTATGTATTTACTGATTTTTCTATGCAATTTCATCTTAGACAAAATTGTATTTAAATATGTGGCTTAAATTCCAAATACTTGAAAATTTTCAATTTTGCTTAATGATTTTTACTTTAATTTTATTTGTACTTAGATTCAATTAATTTATCTTTCATGATAATTATTTTATTTTCCCAGAATGGCATATTGCAATGACTATTCCATGTGCACAAGGAAGTAATGTGTACTCTGCTGTGCTTTGGAATGTTCTAGTGATGTCATCAGGTTAACTCATTTGACAGTCTTATATAACCTTGAAAATTTGACATGTGCTCAAGTTTTTAGTTCCTAAGAGTGGAGCTTTGAGGTTTATAACATACAATTTTGAATTCTTTTATTTCTGTTGTATTTTATTTAATTCTTGCCTCATATATTTTGAAGTTTTTGTTTGTGGTATATACATTTAGAATTTTTATATCTTGATAAATTGAACATTTGTCATTAGAAAGTATTTTTCTATCTCCCTTGACCTAAAGTGTATTTTTTTTTGTTAATATAGATACTTCACCATCCTTCTGATTAGCCATATGTGGCATATTACATTCCACTCTTTAATTTTTACCTGGTGGTTCTATTCTTAAAGTGGGTTTATTACAGACAAGATGAGGTTGGTTATTGATGTTTTTATGCAATCAGAAATTGCCTACCTTTCCATTGGCCTTTAGAACATTTATATTTAATGTGATTGTTGATATGGTTGTATGTAAATCTATAATATTGAAAAATTTTATTTGTTCTACTTGTTCTTTGTTCCATTTTTTCCTCTTTTCCTGCCTTGTTTTGGATTGAATATATCTTAGTATTATATTTTAGCTGCAAAATTTATTTTATCTCTTAAGAATTATTGATTATACAGGGTTTACAATATGAATATTTAATTGAACACACTCCACTTTCAAATACTATTGTATCCCTTCACATATGATGCAAGAAACATAATAGTATGGTTCGATTTTTTTCCATTTTTGTCTTTGAACTATGGCTGTCATTGTTTCGTTTCCGCATAAGCTAGACTTTCTATATTGTAGTGTACAGCTTTTTTGTTGTTGTTAACTATAATCAATTATCTTCTAAGAAACTATAAAAAATGAGGACATTTAAAAATACACACACACACACACACACACCACTACACCCCTGACATCAGTCTTCCTGTTCCTGGAGAACTTCTGGTGTTCTCTATTGTTCCTTCTTTCACTATTGTCCAAATCCTAGTTGAATATAAAATGTTTCGAATTGTGGATTGTTAGCTAAAAACTATGTGGAATATATTAACAAATACCTGTAGTCATTTAATAGTAGCTTACTAATATCCTAAATGCACAGATGGAAACACATACACAGACACACATATGTATATAAAAATTTAGACTTCTAACTTGAGATCAGACTGAAAGACAAGTTATATTTTGCTGTGTTTGGTAGATATCCATTTACTACATATGGTCTAAAATATAACTTGAAATCTTTCTGGGAAAAAAATAAGGCTTTATTACACTTGCTTTAAGCTTGTTGAAAAAACTTTGAAGATTAGACTTTAAAAGCATCTCTGAAATAGACTTACTAAAAAGAAATATTACTTCCATTTAGACACTAATAAAGATCTAGTCATTTTTCATGATGTAGATTTGCATTTACCTGGCAAGACTGTCCATTTATGAGCTAACTGGGTATGTGTTTGTTTTTTTTTCCTAATCGGTGCTGTATGTATCCCTTTGGTTTCAACTTAAGAAAAATCATAGCAGAGACTCAGTTCTCAATAGGGACATATGGATATAAAAGTACTTCATATTGCATTACTTTCAGAGTATAAGAATACTCATTCTAGATGAATTTGTGGCAACTTTTTATTGGAAGAAAAATTGTAAGGACTACAAACCTGAGATAGTAGATAGATATTTAAAGGCAGCTAGCTGGGTGACTCGGGAGGTTGAGGCAGGAGGATCACAAGCTCAAGGTCATCTTCAGCAATTTAATGAGGCCCTAACTTGGTGAGTCCTTATCTCCAAATTAAAAAATAAATAAATAAAAAGGGCAAGAGATGTAGATTGGTGGTAAAATATTTCTGGGTTCAATCCCCATAACCTAAAGAAATAAAAACAATGAACACAGCTGAAAAACACATTTAAGAATTCCCCACCTGGTTTATTGATGTCCAGATTCTAACTACACATTTTCTTTAAACACAGTATGTTTTATTTATTCAGTAATATTTAACAGTTAAGGAAGAAAAACATGCTAGGCCTTCATTACAATCGTCTTAAATTCTTTCAACAACATTTTAAGAAACAGATGATATACACTTTGAGACATAAACAGCTAGGAAGACAAAATGACTTGTATAACAAATGGAAAAACTAGTCTTTAAATTCAATGCCTTCCTTTCCAATTATGCCATTCATAATCAGGTAAGAAAATCTTATAATTTACCCTTTCATTTTTTAAAGCTAATTTAATTTTTTTTTCTCACTGTTTCCATCTCTGTCTCTAACTCTTTGTATGTTCTTGAAATGAAGGTTGATGAATAAAATAAGTGCTGTATCAGGTTTGAAATCTTAGTCTTCCTTTATTCTTTTCCATTATACTAGCCCCACAGCTAAATCCTGTTGACAGATACATTCACAAATCTTCCTTTGATGACCATTTCTTATCACCTCTAACAAGACAGCTTTGCACCTTGTTTTAGCCACTGTTATCACTTCACTTGATCACTTCAGTAGCCTCTTGCTAGTAGTCCTGCTTCTGCCTCCTATTTTCAAGATAGTAACTTGCACATGTAAGATGGATCATGTCAGTCTTCTCTGTTGCGTCCCATTGTTTCAGAGTAAAACCCTCTTATAGTGACCTAATAGGCCCTACAGGCTCCATTCACCTCTCTAACTTCATCTGCTGTTCTCCTTCACCTTGTTCATTCTGATGCAGACTTTGAGACCATCCTCATCTTCCTATGGCATGCTAGTTTTGTTCTTGAATCAGGGTCTCTGCACTGGGTGTTATCTCTGCTTCATATTTTCATTCCCCAGATATCTGTATTAGTAGCCTCATCTACAAGATTTACTTAATATTGCTTTTCACTGGAGCTACCCTTACCACTATATTCAAAATTATAATCTATACTTCCAATCTTCTGTATACTCTGATTTCTGTTCTTTCCATTGTCTTTGTTACTTTTAAATTTATTATATAATTAATTTTTCTCTATTATTTCTCTATACTCCTTATCACAGATTTTAACCTTCAAAGTGAAGAGATTCTTATTTCAATTAGTGATCTCTGGTACACAGGAAAGGCTGGGGATATAGTGGGTAGTCAAATAATATTTATTAAATAAAAGAATAGGTGCTATAATAGTGGTATTGGAATGAGGAGTTGTTGGAGACTGAGATGTGGAATAGAGGCTGGAAACAGGGCAGAGTGGGAAAAACTAGCATTAAATCCTGAAATGGATGACACAGTTCTAGAACCTGTCTATAAAATTCAGATCCGAACAGATGATCACTACTGATGAAGTGAACAAGTCTTTGCAGGTTCCTGAAATAATAGTGGTCTAAAAGCATGTTTGATTTTTGAAATGATCAGTTAAATATTCAATTTAAATAAATTATTAAATTCTCCCTGACCTTTATAAACCAGCACCGCCCAAATCTCTTTATGCTTAGCTTGGATTATGGCTGACAGCACATTTTATTTCTTAAAGACTTTCCTTTAAAAAAAAAAAATATATATATATATATATACACACACACACACACACATACATACATACATACATACACACATACATACATACATACAGTAAAGAGCCTTCTTTAGAAATCCAGGAAGAAGAATTTAGTCATTTTAGTGCTTTTGTGTGATAAGGTAGTAGGAATACATGAATTCCCCTGACAACCCAATAGATTTTGTGGGGGAAAAAAATACACAAATAAAAGCAATTCATTCTTCACTATCACAAGATGCATCATAAGATGGGGTTTTTGAGAATAATCTGGGGTCAACAGGTCTAGAATGTGTTACTGGAGGTAAATTGTATGACTTTATGTTCCTGAGCAATAGCCATTCAACTAAGCAAAACTATCAGTTAAAGAATCAACCACAGAAAGACATGAAATGGTGTGACTATACTTTGTATACAACCAGAGATATGAAAAATTGTGCTGTATACGTGTAATAAGAATTGTAATGCATTCTGCTCTCATATATAAATTTTAAAAATATTAAAACAAATCAACCAGGGGAAGAAAAGCTGTATGTCTTGCATAATATCATGAAAATCATGCCCTTTTTTTGGGGGGGGGGGTGATGTTTAGTGAAAACATTAAATTGAATTGGCTCTAAAATGACCATCTTGAACCATTAGTCTTAAGCCAGCTACAGTATTTTTTAACCTTGTAGAGGTTAATGCCTAACTCATCTGACTATTAAAAAAAAAAAAGGAAAAGAATCTCTTTAAATTATTATTAGGAAAACCTAGTGCAACATTACAGTTTCAGTTACCCTTATGGCATACCATTTACAAGGCTGAACAAAGAGTGATCTTATTCACAGTGCATAACAGCAATATTTAAATATTTATTACTCTAATAATTTGCATTCATATTTGCATACATGAGTAGGAATCAGTTTTTGAACTTCAAAACAGCAAACATTTTCCCTTTTATCTCAACCTATGTTTTTCTCTAATTTAAGACAATTCCTAGATAAAATATTCCCATAATTCTATACTGATTTTAAGGAATTTAAGACATGAAATTTATCTTTCAACCTGTCTTAGTAGACTAAGCACAGACCTTCCAACTTCTGTATCTTCAGCTTTCATATGTATTTCTTCATAAGTTGATCTTAAAATTATTTGCAAAGCCATTAATAATAAATTTTAATTTATTATCATAATTAATGGATATATTTCATAGTAAATTTTTGCCTATTTTCAGCAGTTAAGCATTAACTTTTATCTACCACAAATGCTGGTAATAGAAATTGCCTTGGGGTTTTAAACTTATAGAATAACCAACTAAGGAAATAATTTTAAAAACTTTTGTTTTCTCCCATGTTATATATTTATGTTAATTGCAAAGCATAGTTTTAAAAACAGATTATTGGGACATTTAGGGTATTCTGAATTCAGTTATGTGATAAAAGGTGTGATGGAGATTATGAAATTTTTCATAGAGCAATTATGTCTTTTCTATGCCTTATTATCCAAAAAAGTTCTAGCTTTGGGACAATGCAAAGAGAATAGTGGTAAAAAGTGATGAATGATTAACAATTCCATATATATTTTTAAATATTTATATATTATTTAAATATAACTGTGTACACATTTATTTATATAAGTATATATGTATATATACACATACATTTACATAAATATGTACATATATATTTACCTATATATTTAAATATAACTTAGAGTTATCAGTTCTTAGTATTAATTTCCAAAAAAATGTCATGGGTTAATATACTGACTCCTTGAAAAAAAAAAAGAATGATTTTGGAATATTGAAAGTTTTGACAACACATTGGATAAAACAGACAAAATTTTGTTCAGAATCTGTGTATGTTGTTTGATAGACAAGGCATATTTTATTATGAGAAAATAGTAATATAAATTTGTCAATCATCTTCAGTTATCTTGGAAAATATTTAATAATTTCTAATTCCTAGTAATAATATTTATTAATTCTAGCTGCCAGACTACTTGGTTTTTAGCTGTCCATCTTTATCTTTCATTAAATATGAAAGCACTATTCACAATATCTGAAAAAAAAACCAATTAAGTTATTTTTTTATCTTTACTCTTGGTTCTGATTTAAATAAACCCCAAAGGCAAAGGAGTTGCAAACGTACACATTTACTAAAGTAAAACCATACCTTAATGAAAGCATACTGCTCACCTCATAAATACCTTTATATGTTTAGTTACACATAAGATGAATTTGTTAAAAATTAAAGAGAAATAGAATATTGATTGATCTTTTCATACTTGCAAATTGCTTAAACAGATGACTTAATTATATTAGGTCCTTTTTACTTTTGATATGACAGTTGTTAATTATCTTATGAGATGCATGCTGTAGTTTATGACTTGGCAGATTTTAAATACTATGAACTCTTAATGTACCTGTCTCTCTAGATTTCAGGCTAGTAGTTTGCCCTATAACCTGACTTCTCTGATATATGCAAGAAAAGTCATCGATTTTCAAATTGCCCCATTTTTCTATTCTGACTTGGTGTCAGTTGATTTTTTTTTCTCCTATAACAAAGCATGGGTTCTTATTTTAAAGTCTCATAATTTCTTATTGGAGGCACAATATTGTGAATTTACCAATTTTTTAGCTAGATATATTCATCCTACAAACATTCTCAGTTTTTTTTTTTCCTGGGATAAAATTATGTTACCTGAAAATAGTTTGATTCCTTTGGGTCTTTCTTGTTAGAGATTTTAGAAAGAATCATAGTTAGGTTTATTCTAGAACTAATTTTTACCACTGCTGAAGAAAGACACTTCACTTCTCTGTTTTTCCTCTATTCCATTGAATTTTGAGGTTTTTCAATCTGGTTGGTAGTGAAATCAGAATTAAAGACAGGCAGTCAGTGTAGATAGGAAATCCAGTGGAATCCAGAGAATGGAGGACAGTTTGGGTCACTGAAGTTGGAGAATCCCCTGAGGGATTGAAATATTAATGGATCCTTTACCCTTATCAAGATAACCTGCCCCTGCTACAACCTGTTGCTAAGGTAACTGGTCCCAGGAATTATCCCACCCAATAGGGAGTTACAAAAGTTAATGTCTCCTGGGCTGCTTACTGCCTAGAGTATTCCATTTGGCCTTTCCCTGGCCCATCTGCTTCTCACCGTTTTGACCATCCCACCTGGACCATCTCCTGGGCCTAGTCATGTAGGCAGGAAGGAGAGAGATATGGGGCAGAAGAAGGCAGAAAAACAAAGAAGGTCTAGGATATATAAAAGACAGAACACCGTCAGTTCTTGGGATACCAGGATACCATCTATGGCCCCCTTCTTCCTCCCAGGAGAAATCTGTGTTACCACTTTTTAAATAAACCCTGCTTTATATGCTTGTCTTGGCATGCTTCTCTAATGTTCAAACTTCAACATGTGTGGAAGCAGAACTCCCTGATAACTGGCGGTATCAGTAGGAATGAGCATTTTACTTAGTCTTGCATGAGTGTGTGTGTGTGTGTGTGTGTGTGTGTTCTAATATTTTCATGTAATTATTTGCTTGACTCATCTAGTGTCCTTACCCACATGTGCTGATGGGTACTCAGCTAAATGGTAGAGAGGGATCCTTTGAAGGGTCTCTGTGGGGCTCTCTCTCTACAGTGCTTTCTGGTTTTCCTTTCTGAGAATTATAGCTAAACTTGGTTTCCCTGGATTCTAAGGTGCCCTCCTAAAATCAGAAAGTTGTCTGACCTCTGCTTGGGTTCCCCTTCTTGTCCTGTCCTGGAAGGTCTTCAAAGCAGTAAGTGGGAATAACGCAAGATCAATCTCGTTTGTTTCTTCTTGTGATGGCAAAAGGTGTGACTTATGCAGTAAAGGGGGAGAAATAAAGAATGTCCATGCACTTCTACCCTTCTCAGTGCTTTATTCACTCAAATCACTCAATACAATTTCACTCTATAGGTTCTTAATCAAGAAAACAACAATCCTTAATGCTAGGCATTGCAATAGACAATTCACAACAATAAACAATTCTAGATTAATTAATTCTAAGTAAAGAATTCTAGATTAATTAAGTCTAAGTAAACAATTCTAGATTAATTAATTCTAAGCACTGTAAACGCACTTACTCATGACAGGTTAATGACAGACATTCCCTCTGAGTGCTAAGTTCCAGTGTCAGATCAAAGTCTCAAGCCTTTGGCTTTAAGTCCAGCAGATGCACACTCACTTAGACTATGGTGATCAGGTCGGCAACCAAGGTAGGCTGCTTCTAGGGACCGGCTGAGGAGGCGGTCCTATGGAGAAATTTTGGCCCTCACCAGGGTAAATATGTGGCTGTAGAGTTTGAGAGTGGTGAGGAAGATGCAGAGGATCAGCAAAGGATGACATGTGATGGATGTCAATCCAGGTCCTCATCAGGCTCTCCAGCTTGTGTTCATCAGTATTGGCTGGCTGACTATCTGTTTATTTGCTCTACTATTTATACTAAATTTGGGGGCTTTTGATCCCCCTTTCAATCCTTATCAGCTACCACCACCGGATTTCTCAGTGACATCATTTACCCTGGGGTTAAAACCTCTGGTCTGGTGGTCCCCACACTGATCTTTTCCCCCTTTCCTCTTACCAGGTAAGTACAGCCTGCCAGAGGCTTCACTCTGAGTTTATCAGAGTCAGGGAAGTGACTTGTTTGTGCCCGAGGGCCATACTGGAGGGCTCCTTTAGGCATGCCTGATGAGACTGCAGGTTTCAAACTGGAGTTTTTATTTGTAGATAAACGACTCAGCAGGGTGGGTATGTGCCTAGGAGTGTTTTGTTAATCTTTCCAAGGACAAGGGTCATGCCCCCTTCCTTGGACAGGCTTTGCTCTGAGGTAGAGGCTGGTTTCTCACTCTGGAGAACAACATCTACCATATTAAGATTTAGGAACTGCTACCATGATTGTTTTTAGGAGTCCCATGTTCCAGATAGTGCTCTCACTTATGGCCTTGTTGTAATCAAAAGCTTGGTTCCTGTCTCCAATGCCAATCAATACCAAATTTAATAATGAGAACCTGGTTTTGAGAAAAAGGAAAAAGAAGTTTTATTGCTTTGCTAGCAAAAAACAAACACAGGGGACTCCTGTCCCAAAGGCTGCGACTCTCCTGATCAGGAGGGGGTGGGTGGGGGGTTAAAGGAAGTTTTCAAGGGTTACATTCCAGTAGGGGGTCCCAGGGTGCCCTGAAGGCTGTTAGGATTCACTTGTTAATTTGGGAGCTATTCACTTCCCAAATCCTCAGCACCAACTCCTTCCAGTAGTGAGTGTGCTCAAGGACAGTTAACTAGGGGAAGAAAAGATAACACTGTCTCCCTAACCTTGTTAGGGAGGGGGAGAGGGGAAGAAGAGAGAGGAAAAAAAAAAACATTAAAAAAGAAAACAAACCTCAGAGAAATGAGGGCTGCATTTAGAAGGTGAAGGGACCACTGTTACATTGTGATGAGTTCCAATGACCAGAAAGGACATAGATGGAAAAGACCTGGCCTGGTTTATAATGAATTAGCTTGATGATTTGCTGCTACATTCAGCTGGTATGACCCTTAAAGACAATGTTAAAGAAAATTCTTCCTTAAGCAAGACCTTTTTCTTGGTGTGGAGAGAGTGTTGCCCTGAGGTAAGCCACTCCTTGGCTGTGACAAACACCTTGTCTCCTCAATTAGGAGCCCATAAAGAAAATAGGAGATTTAAGATGTGAAAAGAGATGTTATAGTTTGGATATGAAGTGTCTGGCAAAGCTCCTGTTAATACAGGAATATTCAGAGGGGAAATGATCAGCTTATGAAAGCTGTAACCTAATCAGTTTATCCTAGTTTGAATAGACTGACCTTGGTGGTAGACAGTTGGGGCATGGCTTGAGGAGGTGGGTCACTGGGGGTGTGACCTGGAAGGGTGTGTCTTTCCCATGGCCCCTTCTCCATTCTCTCTAGCTCTCTGCTTTCTCATCCAGTCATGAATTGAGCAGCTTTCCTCTGCTAGGTCCATAAACAGAGTGAATCTCTGAAACCATGAGCCTAAATAAACTTTTCCTCTTCTAAATTGTTCTTGTCAGGTATTTTGGTCACAGCAATGCAAATGCTGACTAAAACAGATGGCTTTGGGGAATGGGCTCAGAGTTTCCAGATTTGTGTATCCACAGCAATGCCCATCTTACAGCATCCAAAATATGGGTGATGCTGAATAACTAGCTGGATACGGTGATTTGTCTGGTCTATCCTTACACCAGTGATTATGGTGTAGGGTCTTCAATGCAGCAATTGTTTATACAGGGTAGCATCTGTGCATTGAGTGCTCTGAGAGAAAGTTTATTGGTCAACTGAAGCTGAATGTTTGATCCAGCACAGCAAAGACTGGTAATGAGTTGAGGACACCAGTCAGACCTCTGTGGAAAGGTCACTCTATCAAACCAGCAAAGGAAAGTTATTGTCTTTTATATGATTTGCATGTATTCTGGATAGGAGATGGCTTTCCCTGCTTTCAGTGGCTCAACCAGCACCATTATTTGAGGGCTCAGATTCTCTGAATGCTCTAGCATTATGAGTCCTACATTCCTTTTCTTCAGTTCTAGTGACCCAGTTTACATTGAAGGTATAACAAGGTCATAACATGTGACCATATCTACATTACTTAAAATCTTTGGACCTGATAAAATATTGGAATAATTTCTTTTTTTCCTTTCTTTTTTTTCAGTACTGAGCATTTTTTAAATTTTAATTTGTTATATATGACAGCAGAATACATTACAATTCATATTACACATATATAGCACAATTATTCATATCTTTGGTTGTATAAAAAGTATATTCACACCATTCGTATCCTCATATGTGTACTTAGGGTAATGATGTCCATCTCATTCCACCATATTTTCTACCCCCATGCTCCCTCATTTTCCCTTCTACCCCTTTGCCCTATTTAGAGTTCATCTAATCCTCCCATGCTCCTCCTCCCAACCCCAAATATGAATCAGCCTCCTTATATCAGAGAAAATCCTTGGCATTTGGTTTTTGGGGAACTGGCTAACTTCACTTAGCATTATCTTCTCTAACTCCATCCATTTACCTGCAAATTCCATGATTTTATTCACTTTTATTGATGAGTAATGTTCTGTTGTGTATATATACCATATTTTCTTTATTCATTCATCTACTAAAGGGCATCTAGGTTGGTTCCACAGTTTACCTATTGTGAATTGTGCTGCTGTAAGCACTGATGTGGCTGTGTCCCTGTAGTATGCTGTTTTTAAGTCCTTTGGGTGTAGACGGAGGAGTGGGATAACTGGGTCAAATGGTGGTTCCATTCACAGCTTTCCAAGGAATCCCCATCCTGCTTTCCATACCAGTTGCACCAATTTGCAGTCCCACCAATATGTACCTTTCCCTCCCCAACAATTAATGTTGGGGAACAACATTTATTGTTGCTTACATTCTTGATAATTGCCCTTTTGACAGGAGTGAGATGAAATCTTAGTAGTTTTTATTTGCATTTCTCTAATTGCTAGAGATGTTGAACATTTTTTCATATATTTGTTGACTGATTGTATATCTTCTGAGAAGTGTCTGTTCAGTTCCTTGGCCCATTTATTGATTAGACTTTTTCTTTTTTATGTTTAACTTTTTGTTTTTGTTAGAGCACTAATCTCTAGTCTATATATCTGATGCAAGTGTTAAAAATTTGCTCCCAAGATGTAGGGTCTCTATTCACCTCATTGTTTCTTTTGCTGAGAAGAAGTTTTTTAATTTTAGTCCATCCCATTTATTGATTCTTGATTTTAATTCTTACACTATAGGAGCCTTATTAAGGAAGTAGGGGCCTAATCTGACATGATGGAGATTTAGGCCTACTTTTTCTTCTATTAGACAGTGTCTCTGGTTTAATTCCTAGTGGATCAATTCATTGATCCACTTTGAGTTGAGTTTTGTGCATGGTAAGAGAGAGGGGTTTAATTTCATTTTGTTGCATATGGATTTCCAGTTTTCCCAGCATCATTTGTTGAAGAGGCTCTTTTCTCCAATGTATGTTTTTGGCACCTTTGTCTAATATAAGATAACTGTTATTATGTGGGTTAGCCTATGTGTCCTCTATTCTGTACCATTGGTCTACCAGTCTAATTTGGTTCCAATACTATCCTGTTTTTGTTACTATTGCACTGTAATATAGTTTAAGGTCTGGAATTGTGATGCCACCTGCTTTACTCTTCTTGCTAAGGATTGCTTTAACTATTCTGAGTCTCCTATTTTTCCAGATGAATTTCATGACTGCTTTTTCTATTTCTATGAGGAATGTCCTTGAGTTTTGACTGGAATTGCATTACATTTGTTTAGCGCTTTTGGTACTATGGTCATTTTGACAATATTAATTTTGCTTATCCAAGAGCAAGGTAGCTCTTTCCATCTTCTAAGTTCTTCTTTGATTTCTTTCTTTAGCATTCTATAGTTTTCATTGTATAGGTCTTTCACCTCTTCATTAGGTTGATTCCCAAGATTTTTGTTTTTTTTTTTGAGGCTATTGTAAATGGGGTACTTTTCCTTTGAGAGGATTTGTCACTGATATACAGAAATGCCTTTGATTTATGGGTGTTGATTTTATATCCTGCTACTTTGCTGAATTCATTTACTAGTTCTAAAATTTTTCTGGTAGAATTTTTTGGGTCTTCTAGTTATAGAATTATATTGTCAGCAAATAGCGCTAATTTGAGTTCTTCTCTTCCTATCCATATCCCTTTAATTTCTTTTGTCTGTCTAATTGGTCTGGCCAGTGTTTAAAGAATTATGTTAAATAGAAGTGATGAAAGAGGGCATCCCTGTGTTGTACCAGTTTTTAGAGGGAATGCTTTCAATTTTTCTCCATTCAGAATGATGTTGGCCTGGGGCTTAGCATAGTTAGCTTTTACAATGTTGAGATATGTTCCTATTATCCCTAGTTGGTGCTGTATTTTGTCAAATGCTTTTTCTGCATCTATTGAGATTATCATATGATTCTTACCTTTATTCAGTTGATGTGATGAATTACATTTATTGATTTCCATATGTTGAACCAACCTTGTATCTCTGGAATGAACCCCACTTGATTGTGGTGCACGACCTCTTTGCTGTTTTTGTATTCCATTTGCCAGAATTTTATTGGGAATTTTTACATTTATGTTTATTAGAGATATTGGTCTGAAGTTTTCTTTCTTTGCTGTGTCTTTGCCTGGTTTAGGAATCAGGATGATATTGGCCTCATAGAAAGAGTTTGGAAGTGCTCCCCCTTTTTATATTTCCTGAAATACATGGAAGAGTATTGATATCAGGACTTCCTTAAAGAGCCAAGTTCTACAAGACCTTTATCTATTTGGTCCTGGGCTTTTCTTGGTTGGCAGGCTTCTGATAGCATCTTCTATTTCATTGCTTAAAATCGATCTGTTTAAATTATATATATCATCCTGACTCAATTTGGGCAAGTCATATGAGTCTGTAAATTTGTCGATGCCTTTGATATTTTATATTTTATTGGAGTACAAATTTTCAATATGATTTCCAATTATCTTCTATATTTCTGTAGTGTCTGTTTTGATATTTCTTTTATATCATGTATGTTAGTAATTTGAGTTTTCTTTTTCTTTGTCTTCATTAACATGGCTATGGTTTGTCAATTTTAGTTTGTCAAAAAACTTTGTTTTTCAATTTTTTGTTTTGTTTCAACTTCATTGATTTCCCCTCTGATTTCAAATATTTCCTGTCTTCTACTGCTTTTTGTGTTGATTTTTCCCCCCTAGGGCTTTGAGATGTAATGGTCGGTCATTTATTTGTTGACTTTTTCTTCTTTTAAGGAATGAACTCCATGCAATAAACTTTCCTCTTAAAACTGCCTTCAGAGTGTCCCAGATATTTTGATATGTTGTATCAGTGTTCCCATTTACCTCTAAGAATTTTTAATCTCCTTGATGTCCTTTGCAACACATTGTTCATTCAGTAGCATACTATTTTGTCTTGAGGTGTTGGAGTAATTTTTATCTTTTATTTTAGCATTGATTTCTAATTCAATTCCATTATGATCTGATAAAATGAAAGGTAGTATCTCTACTTTTTGTATTTGCTAAGAGTTTCTTTGTGACATAATATATGGTCTATTTTAGAGAAGGATCCATGTGCTGCTGAGAAGAAAGGGTATTCGCTCATTGAAGGATGAAATATTCTATATATGTCAGTTAAGTCTAAGTTATTGATTGTATAATTGCGTTCTATAGTTTCTTTATTCAGCTTTTGTTTGGAAGACCTAACCAGTGGAAGAGAGATGTTAAAGTTACCACAAATTATTGTGTTTTGGTCAATTTGATCTCTAACTTGAGAAGAATCTGTTTGAACATAGATGCTCCATTGTTTCGGGCATATATATTTATAATTGTTATGTCTTGTTGGTGTATGGTTCCCTTGAGCAGAATGTAGTGTCCTCCTTTATTTTTATTTTTTTAAAGAGAGAGAGAGAGAGAGAGGGAGGGAGGGAGGAGAGAGAGAATTTTATCATTTTATTTTTTAGTTTTCGGCGGACACAACATCCCCGTTTGTATGTGGTGCTGAGGATCGAACCCAGGCCGCACGCATGCCAGGCTCCACCGCTTGAGCCACATCTCCAGCCCCTCCTTTATCTTTTTTTGATTTACTTTAGCTTGAAGTCTGCTTTATTTGATATAAGGACGGAAATCCCTGCTTGCTTTCACAGTCCATGTGAGTGGTATGATTTTTCCCAACCCTTCACCTTCGGTCTGTGGATGTCTGCTGGGAGCCATTAGCCAAGTAGGTATGACAATTTCCTTGCCAGCGTACCCCATGTTGCAGTGACATTGAATGTAGGTGACCTTGCTCAAGGACCAGGGCAGATTAGAGTGTTCCCGGTTTAGGATAATCGGGTTTAGGGCGTTCCAGGTTTAAGATTATTCCTGCTGGGAATAGGGCGTATCCTGCTGCCGGAGTTCCCCTTGAGTTCTCATGGGATTCAGACAGTATATTTTGGGAGACAGAAGCCCAGTGGATGTGGATTTGGGCAGAGAACGTGGATTTCCCCAGAACGTGATTGTAGACGGCTGGTGTGAGTTCGGGAATAAAGAGTTGCTGTTTGAATCTACAAGCTGTGTGGTGGCTCGTGATTGTGTGCCCAGCCAGACTGCGGCATTTGTGCCCAGCCAGACTGTGGCAGATGTCTTTTCCTATGAGATGAGTCTCTTAGAGGAAGCATATTGTTGGCTTTTTGTTTGTTTGTTTGGTCCAATCTGCTAGTCTATATCTTTTGATTGGTGAGTTTAGGCCATTAACATTCAGGGTTATTATTGAGTCATGATTTGTATTCCCAGCCATTTTTGTTTATTTTTGTTATTTAACTTGATTTGATTTCTCCTTTGATTAGTTTTTCCTTTAGAGTATTGTTACCCTCTGTTGATTTTCATGGTTGTTTTTCATTTCCTCTTCATGGAATATTTTCCCAGGATGTTCTGTAGTGCTGGTTTTCTAGCTGTAAATTCTTTTAACTTTTGTTTATCATGGAAGATTTTTATTTCATCATCAAATCTAATGCTTAATTTTGCTGGATACAAGATTCTTGCTTGACATGTATTTTCTTTCAGAGCTTGATATATGTTGTTCCAGCATCTTCTAGCTTTCAGGTCTCATTTGAAAAATCTGCACAAAACCTAATTGGTTTTCCCTGTATGCAATCATGATTCCTTTTTCTTGTGGCTTTTAATACTCTCTTCTTATTCTATATGTTATGCATTTTCATTAGAACGTGCCTTGTTGTAGATCTGTTGTAATTTTGTACATTTGGTGTCCTGTAAGCCTCTTGAATTTAGTTTTCCAATTCATTCTTCATGTTTGGAAAGTTTTCTGATATTATTTCATTGAATAGATTGTTCATTCCTTTGGTTTGGAAATTTATACCTTCCTCTATTCCAATAACTCTTACATTTGGTCTTTTCATTCTATCCCATATTTCTTGAATGTTCTGCTCAGGGTTTCTTACCAGTTTCACTGGTCTACATTCTTTTTCAAGATTATATATCTTTTCTTCATTTTCTGAGGTCCTGTCTTCTAAGTGGTTTAATCTGCTGGTGATGCTTTCAATTGAACTTTTAATTTGGTTTATGGTTTTCTCACTTCAAGGATTTCTGTTATTTTTTTTTAAGAACCTCTATCTCTCTTGTAAAGTAATCTTTTGCTTCCTATATTTGTTTATGTACCTCTTTATCTAAATGATCTTTTGCTGCTTGTATTTGCTTTTTTATATCATCCTTTAATTCACAGAACACTTTAATTATGTACATCCTGAATTCCTTCTCTGTCATTTCTTCTGTGCTGGCCATGGATTCTAATAATTTGGAATCTTAATTGGTTTGGAGCACTTTTCATGTTGCTTGTATGTCTTCCCTTCTAGGACTATGGATATGAGGCATTATCATTTTTATCCCATAGGCTTATAGTGTCCCTATAGGGTTCCAATACCTATTTTGGCCAGCTGGATTTCCAAACTGGGAGGTGCCCCCTCTGAAGATGGTGATGATGATGACCAAAGATGGAGGCACCTGCTTTCAGTGATGGGGTGTCATGAGGGGTGAGGTGAGCCAGGTGATGGTGTTGGACATGGATGATGTGTTCAGTGAGAGCTCTGTGGCATGCAGTGTGTGGTACAGGCAAGCTACTGTGTATAAGGGACTATCTCTGTTAACGCAGAGTCCCAAGATGAAGGCGACCAGGGAAGCCCCACATTGGTAGATGGGGGACCACATAGGAGTGGTGACAGGAATTTCTGTGTGTGGGTAGCTGCTGGGTGTCTTGCATGGGAGTGGCATCTGGGATTTTTGCTCAGGTGGGTGACTGAAAGTTCTGCATGGGTGCTGATGCTGATGGTCCCGCTCCGGTATTAGGTAGTCCTGCATGGGCAAGCAGTTGGGAGACATATTCTGATAATGAGGCCTGGAGCCCTGGACAGGCTCAGTGGCTGTGTTTCCTACATAGGAGCAGGAATATCACTTGCAGAGAAACAGTATTCTCACTGCTTAAGTCCCAGGTCATAAAGTGACACAGAATGCTGCCTCCATCTGGCCCGCCATCTTGGATCCCATTTCTGGAATGATTTCTTAAAGAAATAGAAGAGTGTTAAACTAGCACCTTAATTACGAAATGATGACATATATAGTGCTGTGCCTCTAACATGTGGAATACATGGGTCCAGGTTCCAAAGGGTAGAGGTAGTAAGGCTACCTTCTTACCATCATTACTACTGATTCAATGGGAATTTGTATTTCATATCTCTGAAAATTTAGGCACAGTATGATTCCTAGGGAAAGGATGTATCTAGCAGACCTAACAAGTTACACTTTGCCCTCTCTCATTGAGTATAATAAAAAAAAACAAGCCCTTAAGGGCATTCTATATTACTCATTGTTGCAAGTCAAAATTAACTTAAAAATATGCACTTAAACTGTAGCTTAAATATTTATGAGTTATAATCTGTTGAGAAATGCTATTTATAAAACTGACTCCAGAAGAGATAAAAAATATAGACAACTTATCACAGGATAAAAGTTTTAATTTTTATTTAAAAGATACTCTGAATGATTTAATAATAAAGAAAAATTTTCCTTCTTATTTTATGTTCGACATTTTCTAAGACTTGGATCAAATAATTTTGTAGTTCTAAAGTTTTGATAACAACATTTAAATTGTGAGAAATAATTATTTTATAGAAACCATTGTATTTGAAAAGGAGTAATGAACCAAACAATACTTCCCGAGTGGATGGGTTTAAATTAGATGTCTTTATAGGAATATATGACAAGTGTGATTAATAGTCATTTGATACTTCCTACTATATTTCTGTATCTCAGAAACTTAGAAGCAAAGAAATCATGCCTCAGAAAACAATCTTTTCTATTTGTACTCTCTATATACATATCTCACAACTAGAGAATTTGTCAGTCTTGGATAGTCTGTGGAGACAGCTAGTCAAATGGATGATGTGATACATGATATGAGTGGAAATTTATGACAGAAGAAGAACAAGCAAAGAGTAGAGCATTTTTTTCCTTCCTGGCCATTTTTCTCCCAGGATTGGTTATAAAATAAAGTTACTCAGACTCATTTTTAAAAATACTGAATTAAGGTATGTAAGTGAGATCACTGGTAGAATGTGTACTTAGAATGTGCAAGGCCTTGAGTTTGCTCTTCAGTTTTAAAAAATAAAACAACCCAAATGAACAAAAAATCTGAATGAAAGTTTAGTTTGAAATATATTTAAAATGGTGTTGGGAGAAAAATGTGCATTTTTATACCATTTTTTGATGCAATGTATAAAAACAAGAATTTAAGATACCTAATTTTTATTGTTAAATATTTCAATGAATGTGGTGCAATTTAAACTTACCATAATTTACCAGAAAATTTTGTAAAAAAAAAAATATGGAGAATAGGCTATTTTTTCAGTAAAGTAGGTTATTTTTCAGGTCAGCTCAAATTAATGTGACAATTATAAATCCTTTGATTTTGTAGCTAAAGCTGTCTCCATATACTTTTACAATTACTCAATTAAGTAAAATTACTTTTAATGCACATGAATTTTTTAAAAGTTCCACATCAACTAATGGCAAACTTCTTACTAATTGTGTCAGGAAACAGTTGTTTTCTGATATTTGACTGTCCCCCTATTGAGATTGAGTTATGAAAGACATAATGAAATGATAATGGATAATACAGATAAGGAAATATAAACAGGATATTAATTTGTGTTTAGAATTTGCTAGGGTTTGAATGTATCACCCCGAATTTCATGTTTTGGAAATGGAATCTCCTAATTTAAGTGTTAATGGTATTTGTATGGGAGGAATTTGGATTATATGAAGTCATATAGTGGGGTACTCATGATGGCATTGGTAGCTTTATAAGAGGAAAAGAAATCTGAGCTAGCACACTCTTGGCCTCTTGTTGCGTGATGTCCTCTGCCATGTTCTGAGACAGCAAGAAGGCCTTCTGGTGCTATGATCTTGCACTTCCCAGCCCCCAGAACCATAATACAATAAACTTCTTTATAAATTACCTGGTATCAGGTATTTTATTATAACAATGGAAAATGGACTAGAGGAGTACTGAGGACTAGAGCACTTTGTATCATATTTCTGAAGAGAAGGAGAAGACCCCTTTTATTCATCAGGACAGACACATATGGGGAAAACAGTTCTAGCTTGTGGCAGCAAATTTTCTTCCTAGGTCCCAGAGAAGTGGAGTAGGATTTTTGATGGGTGAGTTGGGAGAAGGAACTGAGTTGCTGAGTGTGTTTACTTCTAGTTGTCTTTGTATCCTTCTGTCCACTGGGAGTATGTTCTGGTCTGTTCTCTGCCTTGAGATGAAATGCCTTCCTCTTCAGGGTGATCTGGGTTGTTTTAAAATCTGATAGGTCCTGGGAGTATGAATCAAAGGTGAGGCATTGACAAGCCTGTTGTGACCACTCTACTTCCCTGCCATTTCATTTATAACTTCCACACATCCCATTGTTTATGAACTTAGAAAAGAAATAGGACATTATTGACCACAGATCTTTCAGTATGGAGAATGCTGTTCTGTATCACTAAGATTGCTATTTGCTACACCAAATAAATGAATACTGTAACTTAAAGTTCATAAATGTGGACACTTTATCAAATAACTGTTTTAATGTGATTTTCGGTTTGATTTTATGTTTACTTCCTCTTGAGAAGGTCAATTGGTCTCGGTGTGTTTGGGGATCTTCAGTATGATCTAGTAAATCAATGTCTGTTAAAGGGAGAAAAATAGGCAAAAATCCTCACTGCTAATGGAAAAATACTGCAGTAATATGACTCACTCCTCATGGGTCAGCAGTGTCATCTTCACAATTGGAGCAGTGCATCATTACTTTGTATCTGTAGACCTACCTCCAGGCAGAAAAGCGAATGCCCTGATTTCTTGAAATTTCTTTTAGCTCTTGATTGAGGCAAGAGTGATAGTTATATTCATTTCATTTCCAAATAATTGTGTGTACTTGTATTTTCTTGTTTCCACACCAATGGCTGGGATATCATTTTTATAAAATGACAAATCTCATAAAAGATTTTTAAATATTAATTATGAAGGATGAATTATCTACATTATATATTTGAATCAAAGAGCACAATTTTATTTGCAGGGTAAATTCAATAATTGCTTTTATGGTTTTAATTTTGACATTTACCTTTTTCTGGTACAGATTTCATTTCCAAGCAAATTACAGATAGGAGAGCTTATTATTCAGCATGGTTCTGAATCAAATAGTACACTGTACATTGTAATTACTTTCCAGGCAAATGCACATTCCAGAAAGCATGTTAGAAAATATGAGAGTTAGTACCATAACAGGATCTCAAACAATGGTCAATATTATCCTTACCTAATGTCATAGTCATGGATGGATAAAGATATGTGGGAACATAGGTTATTTAGGGATGTATCAATTCCAATATTAATTAAAAGGAAAAAGACTTGATCTAAGTGTTTAATATCATAATCATTTAATTATGATTTTCTTTTTAGAAACATCATATCCAGAATATATTTTAGTTATTTATATATCACTGATAAGTTAGGACTTCCTCATGCTTATTTAGTAGGACTTGATCTTACAAAGAATTCCTTCTGAAGGAACAGTCATGAAACACAAAATTTTGATCATAGCACTATATTTCAAAATTGGAGGAGATGGATGGTGAAATGTTTTGCATGGTATATGCCACTCAAGTTATTTTTAGCATCACCACAATAAGCTACAACATGAAACCTTAGTATGGGATAAACTATGAAAAAAACATATAATTTATGTGTGAGAGAGACCAAAAATTAATACTATTTTATAATTCTTATAACTTCAGTGTATTTTTGGTTAGGCAACAGGGAGAAAATTTGAAAGTTTTTTCCCACACTGCTAAAACCCAGGATGGATAATAATTGCTTGAGCATAGAGCTGAGCAAAAATAGTCATGTAGTAGTAGTAGTATTAGTAGTATAGTAACTCTTTCATGTCACTTTCTATATGCCAGACTGCACGCTAAGCTTTATGGTAAGGCCTCTTTCCACTTCAAGCATCAGAGAACCAGTAGGAGAGTGCTGGCAGTCTTAATAAGCAATTGGTGACTATAAGTTACTCCAGAGGCATTTAAAGCCTCAGCAGAAAGGACAGATTAATAGAAAGACAAATGGTGGAATTGTGAGATACTGAGAGAAAGATGTACATGAGCCTTATGTGAAACGGTCTCCAATGACTTTTAAAATTAGTTGTTGGTAGCAATTCTGAAAAGAGGGGTCTGAGTTTCGGGTGAGTAGACATTATTTACCATTATGTTGGTAAGACCAGGAAATAAATACATGTGAAAGAAAATGCTAGAAAACCTTCAGAGCTAGAACAAACACTTTATTTAACTTATATAAAACATTCACTTGTTAAGGTGGGCCTGCAAACATTGAAATAGGGGTTGAGCATTTCATCTAGGTTTCTTGAACCATCTGGTTTCCTAGGTTCTCTGCTTTGTCTATTCTTGATGAAAACAATGTTAATTGTGATAAAGCAAAAAGTATTTCATAAGTTTAAGACATCTGCTATCTTTTGAGGAGTCCTCCAGATTCTCCCAAAGTATTATTTTGGGAGAATATTATACAGTATGCATTTAAGACAACACATTTTAAATTTAAACTCTAATTGGGAATAATCTGACTCATTATGTTTTGGTAATAGTGTAGTCAATAGACAAGAATTTAATGCATTCCTTATATCTAATACATAATATATTCAAATAATTGAATTACACAAAACTACATTCAGTATGATGAAATGAGCAGTAAAAATTGAATTTCATTGTTCTTTGGAAACAACTTGGATAAGAGAAAAGACAATAAATGCACATATTTTTAGAATTATCATTCTGAGCCTTACAGAAACTTTCTAATAAAAAAAACATTGCTAAACTTGGCCAATTTATTATTCCCATTTGCTTCTTAGATTAAGAAAATGATTCTTACAAAAAGCATAGGAAAGTAATGAATGGGAATGATTTACCTCATTGGAAGGAAAGTGAATTAGCCACAATAAAATTAGGCTTATGTTAAGGTACATTTAATGAACATTCAGTTTACAAAATCATAATGCTAATGGCCTTCTTCATCAGAAGATGTTTAAACCCATAAAGAGCATTTATTATGTTTCCTATAACCCTCACAAGCAAGAGTTATTTATCATTTCTTGGGAAATATTTGGATATTCTAAAAGTATTTCCTCCTTATTTAGAAAGACTCCTCAGAAATTATAATTGTTCACAGTGTCGTTGGTTCATCTGTTGGACAGGTCACTTTGCTTGCATACATGTGAACTTTGTCACAACCACATGTAGAACCTATAATTCTCAAAGTCTTTGGCCCTTGTTAACTTCTTTCTTCAAAATTTCTTATTTCTAAATCTTCAAGAGATTGGTTCTGCCTCATCATTCATGTCTCAATGCAAATGTCAGCTTCTCCTGGGGCTTCTGCTAACTCTTCATCTAAAGTACCAATTTTAGTTATTCTATTTCATTATACTGTCTCCATTTTCTTCATTCCATTAGTTGCTACTTATTTATTCAGAATGTATTTTTTAAGTATCTGTAATGTGTCCGGTATTGTTGAAGGAGCTGAGGTATAATATATCAATGAAAAGATACATTTCTGCTCTCATGAAATTTACATTCTGAATTTCTTTGTAGTTTATTTTTATTGTCTTCCTACAAGAGTTTCATCTCCATTAGAGCAGGGATCTTGTCCTTCTTGTTTTCTATTATATAGTCAGTGTCTAGGATTATGTGGAAGAGTAGCTCAATACACTGCTGAATGAGTGTTCCTGTTTTGTAAAAGTGTTTAATATCAATACGTCTCACTAATTTACCAGAATCCAGTGTTGTTAATTTGCTCTGCAAATTGAAAAATGTACACAGAGGACTCGGACAGCACCATGGCAATGGTTTATGCCCTAGTATGTCTGGTTTGAGCTCATTCAGAATTAGAATTAGTTGTGGTATTTTTCAAGCTTGCTTATCACTAGTGTTAGATTTTTTGGGGGGTGGGGTGGGGTTGGGTACTCTGAATGGAACTCGGGGGGCACTCAACCACTGAGCCACTTCCTCAACCCTATTTTTGTATTTTATTTAGAGACAGGGTCTCACTGAGTTGCTTAGTGCCTCACTTTTTGCTGAGACTGGCTTTGAATTTGTGATCCTCCTGCCTTAGCCTCCAGAGCTGCTGAGATTACAGAGCCTGGCAAGTGTTAGATGTTTTATGCATGATAATTGTAGATATTCATGAGGTGTAGTGTGATATTTCAATACATGTGTATAATATAGCATGATCAAATCAGGGTAATTGAACATGACATCACCTCAAACATTTATCATTCTTTGTGTTGGAACATTGAAGATTCCGTCTTCTATCTGTTTTTAATATACATTGTTGTTAGCTATAGTTATCCTACTCTTCTATAGAATATTAGGACATATTCCTCCTAACTAACTCCAATATTGTACCTGTTAACAAACTATTCTACCTTCCCAACTTCTGGTAACCTGTTTCTATTCTTTAATTCTATACAATGAACATTTTAGCTTCTGCATACGAGTGAGAATATGTGGTATTTATATTTCTGTCCCTGGGTTATTTCATTTAACAGATTCTTCTAGGATTATCCATATTGTAGCAAAGGGCAGGATTTCATTCTTTTATGGCAGTAATATTTTATTGTGGATATGTACTGCATTCGTTATTCATCTACTATTGGACTTTAGATTGATTCCATATCTTGGTTATTGTGAATTGTTCTTAAATAAGCATTGGAATGCACACATTTCTTAGACATATTGATTTCCTTTCCTTTGGATCTATACCCAGTTGAGGAATTGCTAGATATGTTTTTCTATTTTAGTTTTATGAGGAACTCCTATATTGTATTTCATAATGGATATACTAATTTAAATTCTCAAAGAATAGAAGAATCCTCTTTTCATGTTCTTGCCAGTGTTTGTTAATTTATGTCTTTTGTTAATATTCACTCTTACAGGAGTGAAATGATATCTGATTTTGGCTTCAATTTGTTATTTGTGGTGATTATTGATGTTATCAATTTTTTCATATATTTAACTATTTGTATTTACATAACAATGGTGTCAAAAACATACACTGGGAAAAGATAATCTCTAACAAATGGTGCCAGGAAAACTGAAAATCTAAATGTAGAACAATGAAATTCGAACCCAGTCTTTTATAGTTTCCAGTCATACATTTAAGTCTTTAATTCATTCTTTCATAGTTTCCAGTCATACATTTAAGTCTTTTCCTTCCTTCTTTTATCGTTGATTTTCAGTTTCATTCCATTATGATCAGATAAGATGCATGGTAATATCTCTACTCCTTTATATTGTCTAAGAGTTGCCCTGTGACATAATATATGATCTATTTTTGAGAAGGATCCATGTGCTGCTGAGAAAAAAGTGTAACTGCTTGATGTTGGGTGGTATACTCTATATATGTCAATTAGGTCTAGGTTATTAATAGTGTTATTGAGTTCTATAGTTTCCTTATTCAACTTTTGTTTGGAAGATCTGTCCAGTGGCGAGAGAGGTGTGTTGAAGTCTCCCATGATTATGGTGTGGTGGTCTATTAGACTCTTGAACTTGAGAAGAGTTTGTTTGACGAACATAGCTGCACCATTGTTTGGGGCATAAATATTTATGATTGTTATGTCTTGTTGGTGTATGGTTCCCTTAAGCAGTATGTAGTGTCCCTCTTTATCTCTTTTGATTAACTTTGGCTTGAAATCTATTTTATTTGATATGAGTATGGACACGCCTGCTTGTTTCCGAAGTCCATATGAGTGATATGATTTTTCCCAACCTTTCACCTTCAGCCTATGTATGTCTTTTCCTATCAAATGCGTCTCCTGTAGGCAGCATATTGTTGGGTCTTGTTTTGTGATCCATTCTACTAGCCTGTGTCTCTTAATTGGTGAGTTTAAGCCATTAACATTTAGGGTTATTATTGAGATATGGGTTGTTCTTCCAGCCATATTTGTTTATTTCTGTTACTAAACATTGTTTGTTTTCCTCTTTGATTGTTTCCCCCCCCCCTTTACTGTCCTACCTCCCACTGTTGGTTTTCATTTTTATTTTCCATTTCCTCTTCCTGTAATACTTTGGCTAGGATGTTTTGAAGAGATGGTTTTCTAGCTGCGAATTCTTTAAACTTTTGTTTATCGTGGAAGGTTTTAATTTCATTCTCCATCCTGAAGCTTAATTTCGCTGGATACACAATTCTTGGTTGGAACCCATTATCTTTCAGTGTTTGAAATATGTTATTCCAGGATCTTCTAGCTTTCAGAGTCTGTGTTGAAAGATCAGCTGTTATCCTGATTGGCTTGCCCCTAAATGTAATCTGCTTCCTTTCTCTTGTAGCTTTTAAAATTCTCTCCTTATTCTGTATGTTGGGCATCTTCATTATAATGTGTCTAGGTGTGGATCTCTTATGATTTTGCACATTTGGCGTCCTGTAGGCTTCTAGGATTTGGGATTCTGTCTCATTCTTCAAGTCTGGGAAGTTTTCTTGTATTATTTCATGGAATAGACTGCTCATTCCTTTGGTTTGGAGCTCTGTACCTTCCTGTATCCCAATGACTCTTAAGTTTGGTCTCTTAATGTTATCCCATATTTCTTGGATGTTCTGCTCATGGTTTCTTAACAGTCTTGCTGAGCTGTCTATGTTCTTTTCCAGTTGAAATACTTTGTCTTCATTGTCTGATGTTCTATCTTCTAAGTGTTCTACTCTGTTGGTAGTATTCTCCATTGAGTTTTTAAGTTGGTTTATTGCTTCCTGCATTTCTAGGATTTCTGATTGCTTGTTTTTTATAACCTCTATCTCCCTGTATAGTTGATCCTTTGCTTCCTGGATTTGTTTGCGTAATTCGTTGTCGAAGTGATCTTTCATTGTCTGATTTTGCTGTTTAATGTCTTCCTTGATACTCCAGATCATCTGAAGCATGTATATCCTGAATTCTTTATCTGACATTCCATCTGCTGCAGCTGTTACCTCTTCTAAAGTTGCGTTGACCTGCATTGCTTGTGGTCCTTTCTTTCCTTGTCTTTTCATACTGCTTGCGTATCTTTCCTGCAGGTGCGGGCGGCGGCTCTGCTCTCTCCTTATTCCAATTGGGGTGTCGTGGCTACCACGCCGGCAGGTCACTGGGCCTGTTCTGGGAGCTGGTGGCGGCTCTGTTCTGCCCCTACTCCAATTGGGGTGACGTGTCTGTCGTACCAGCAGGCCACTGGGCCTGTCCTGCTGGTCGGTCGCAGATCTGCCCACCTTTCGGGCACGAGTGGAGGCTCTGCTTTGCCCCTACTCCAATTGGGGTGTCGTGACTACCCCGCCTGCAGGATGCTGGGTCTGTTCCTGGCAAGGGAGGCGACTCTGCTCTGTCACTACTCCAATTAGGGTGGTATTTGTACCCCGCCGGCAGGCTCCTGGGCCTGATCCGCAGGTCTGTTGTAGGTCTGCCTACCTTGAAGGCGCGGGCGGCGGATCTGCCCTGCCCCTCCTACCACGCCTGCGGACCCCTGGGCCTGATCTGCAGGTTGATCACTGGTCTGCTCACCCTGCGGGCACGGGTGGCGGTTCCGCTCCACCCCCACTCCAATTGGGGTCACGTGACCACCACACTGGCAGGGCCTGATCCGGGCGTGGGATAAGGATCTGCTCTGCCCCTACTCGAGTTGGGGTGACGTGTGTACCACACTGGCAGGCCACTGGGCCTGACCCGCCAGGCTGTCACAGGTCTGTTTACCTTGCAAGCGCGAAGGGCGGCTCTGCCCTGCCCCTCCTACCACGCCCATGTACTACTGGGTCGTGGGTCTGCCCACCTGGCGGGTTTGGGTGGCGGCTCCGCTCCGCCCCCTCTCCAATTGGGGTCACGCGGTCACCACGCTGGCGAGCCGCTGGGCCTGCTCCGGGGGCTGGCGGCGGCCCGGCTCCTTCCCTCTGGCTCGAGGACAAATTGAGGAGACTCGGGTGACTGAGCCTCACCCCCCTTACCAGGAGACCAACTGCTTATGTCACCGCTGGTATTGATGAAGATCTCTCCTCCACCGCTTTCTGCTGACATCAGATCTCTGCCATGTTGGTATCCTATGCGAATGGCAGCATTTCGTTCCCCTTGCCAGGCAACCCAAGCAATGGGTGAGTCCTGACCTGCCCTCAGCAGGACCCGGACCGAGACACAGTTTCCGCGGGCTCCCAGCCCCGGTCCAGGGAAGTTCCGGGAGCCGGAACTCGGCCGCTCCGTGCTCGGTGTAAGCTCCTATAAGTGTAGGCTCCAAGAAGCAGCCCCCGCGGGCTCAGTTCCGGGAGCCGGAATTCGGCCGCCTAGTGTTTGGTGTATGCTCTGATAGTAGCAGGGTCCAAGAAGCAGCCTCCGCGGGCTCCGCAGCCCTGAGCCAGGGCGGTTCCGGGACGGTTCCGGGAGCCGGAACTCGGCCGCTCTGTGCTCGGTGTAAGCTCCTACAAGTGTAAGCTCCAAGAAGCAGTCCCCGCGGGCTCAGTTCCGGGAGCCGGAACTCGGCCTCTTGGTGTTTCGTGTTTGCTCTGATATTAGCAGGGTCCAAGAAGCAGCCTCCGCAGGCTCCGCAGCCCGGAGCCAGGGCGGTTCCGGGACGGCTCCGGGAGCCGGGACTCGGCCGCCCCGCGCTCCGTGTTCACTCCGATAAGATCAGATTTTAAGAAGCCCCCAGGCGCTGAACCCTAGCAATCTGTCTGCAAGCCGCAGGCGAATTGCAGCCTGAAATTACCTGTTCTATGGCTGAATGAGCTGCGGTCAGTCAAAAACAGGTGTGGTGACGTCAGTTTACCAACATGGTGGCTGCTGGCCTCCTCTGTGGTCTGACCGGTGTGGAGAACCGAGATGGACCGCTTCCTTCCCCGTCTCGAACCCAGAATTCAGCCCTGAGTGCGGTGCTTGCGCGTCTGGCAGAAACTGCAGCGCTGTAACCCTGCGTCTCTATCCCAGCGCGCCTTGCAGACTCCAGCCGCGGGGCGATTCGCTGAATAAGCAGTTTTACCCTCCGTGCGACAAACCTCTCGCGTTTGAGTCCCCGTAGCCTATCCTCATGCGATGGAAATCCTTCCTCCAGGTTCCGGCGCACCCCACTATTGCTGGAAATTCCCAACAAGATATCCTTCAGCCGTCCTGACTTGTCACACTCCCACACAGTGAAGCAGCACACGGGGGTAATGCACTCCCCTCGCCGCCATCTTCCCTCCTCCCACCCATTTAAGTCTTTAATTAATGAAAAAATATAGGTAAAATGCTTTAGGACACTGGTCTGTAGAATTTTTTTTTTTGGGGGGGGGATATGACCCCAAAAGCACAGGCAACAAAAGGAAAAATTGTTGAGTGGGATTACATCCAACTAAAAACCTCTGCACAGCAACAAAAATGATCAATGGAATGCAAAGACAATCTACAAACTCTGAGAAAATACTTTCCAAACTATTTATCTGACAAGGGATTAAGATAACTCACAACACAACAGTAAAGAACAAATAATTCACTTTAAAAATGGATAAATGATTTGAAGAGTGTTAGATTTTTATTTATTCATAGCAAGTCACCTTAAGCTTATCGATTTAAAACAATACATATTTAATATTTTATAACTTCTGGGGGTCAGAGGTCTGGACCCAGCTTAACTTGGTATTACCTTCAGAGTCTATCATGAGGCTGAAATTAAGGAATTAGCAGGGTTAGAACTCATTTGAAGGCTCAACTGGGGAAAAAAAGGATGGGCTTGTGGGAAGAATTTGCTTCCTTGAGTGTGATTAACATAGAAGGCCTCAGTCCCAGCAGCATGTTGGTCACAGGCCATGTTGCCATGTTGGCTTCTCCAGTATGGCCACTTGCTTCATGGAAGCATGGAAGACAAGAACGCAAGAAAGTCTGAGTAAGACTGAAGTTACACATGTGGAAGTTACAACTATTGTTACCTGTGTCATTTTAGTCGTTTAGTTAGTGATGAAAAACAGTGATTCATCAGTGGGGAAAAAAAAGTCATTGGCAAAAACTGTTCATGCTTCATAAATAAAATAAAATTAAAGAATTAATTTGCTCAGTAAAATTTTTGAAGTATGTGTGGGCTAGAAAATGAAAATGACAAATCTTTAATTCCACATACAGGTTTTTTAATGACTCTGTAATTTCTTACCCTACTTTAAAGAAATGCACATTCAAATTATAAATTATAACTGATCCATTATGGATCTGACATAAGCAATAGAGAATATAGAAAGCTCATCAGCCTTACTGAAAAAGGCCCTACCACTGCTTTAAAATTATGGGAGGCACAAATATTTTTAACAAAGTGAGGTTGGTGTAGATATCAAAGAAGAACTCATAGCATCCAACCTATTTGGCACTAACTGGTTGAAATTAGTAATTTCAACATGTACTCTGAGGTGCATGCTGCTTAGAGATTTACAAAAGACCCTGAATCACTTACCAATAGAGAGAATTAGATGAGAGTCATTGTACAAATTGAAGAAAAGAGATCTAAATGAGAATATGTCACATTTACTTAAGAAAACAATGTCATCAAAATCAGAACATGCAGCATCTAGAATCAGAAAATCAAAGAAGCCACAGTAACAACTTGCAGCTTTGCAGATTATATCCAAAATAGCTTTTTTTAAAAAAAATCAGATTATTCTAGAATTTCAAAAAGTTTATTTTTATCAGTTTAATGTGGCTTACAAAAATCAGCACAGTTATTCTGAATTATTCAAGGAAACGTGAAAAAAAAATAAACTTACATGAAAAGCCAAATTCTTTACAGATAATACAAGTTCACAACGCAATGTGGAAAAACTTGAAAGAAGCCACCATAAAGACTTTTAAGTTTTCTCTCCAATGTGATATTTTTGATTCAGCCTATACATGAAGAGTAACCAGAATGTCCTTGAAAAGTGATATAGGCCAAATTTTTTCCATTTTTGAAAAAAATAAACCTAGAATACAGAACTGATAAAATTATTAGTATTCATTTAACAAGGGTTGATGTATCATTAATATGGATTTACATTTTTCTTTAGACTTAGATAAATATAGGTGAAAAATACCATCAAAAGAGTGATAGTGCTATATAGTAAGCCCGAAACTGCAAGAATTAAGACTGTAGGGTGATAACTCATTTGGGGCTAAATAAAGACCGCAGGGTTTCCCTAAAGAAAACAAATGACAAAGTATAGTGGCAAATGATCTGGAAGTAAAATTATGGAAAATGAAGAGTTAATATAAATAAAGTTAACAATGTATAAGCTATAAAATTGAACCTTGAACCAAAATTTGTACATGCACTACTTAAAAAACATCACAGAGGTGATATATGAACTTACAGCTAAATAAAACTATAATATTTTGATAAAATGTTGTAGAGAAAAATCTTGAAAATATATTCATTCTTCTAAATAACTTAAAACAATATCATTAAGGTGAATAAATATTAAAATAATATATGTTAAATATTAAAAAATACCCTTCTAACAAACATTTTATATTACCTGAATAAATACTAATTCAAAGAGTACTATGTGTAAAAACTTCTACTGACCTAGTTCATATAGTCAACCTTGACAACTGGCTCAGCTGGTGCCTTAATGGTATTTGTGAAATGTCCCTGTGCTTATCTTGCTAATGGCTGTATGACTGCAAAGAAATGATAAATTTGAAAGGAATAGGAATCTACAGATCATATTCCATAAAAGTTGCTAACTGAAATAATAATGTTGAAGGCTCGTTTCCATGAGTGGTTAAACAAAAAAAAAAAAAAAAAAAAAAGGAAAAGACATTTCCTGGTAATATTATCTAATTTGCAGTGATTGGTGAGAACCTGAATTTACAATACTTAGTGTTCGATATATATTATCAAGCCCTGCAATGTAAACTAAAACTGGAAATGGCATCACTCACATTTAAAAAAAAAAAACAAAAAAAAAAAAACCCAGATGATTGTAGTGCTCATGATTGATTACCTCCTTATCATTTTCTGCCTTTATTGTTACAATGTAGTAGTCACAATCACTAAGCAAAATCACATCCCTTTTTCAGAGTAATAGATCTGGGATGCACATGTGTCTTAAGTTGGTCCTAAATGAGTGAAGCTCAGAGTTTTTAATCCATGGTTGGGATAGAAAAGTTATCTATCTTCTAGAAGTCGTGCAATATGGCTAGTAGCACCTGGTATTGTTTCAGCCAGCTTGTTACCATGATTGACACCAGGCCTAAAATTAAATGTACATAGATAAGGCTGGAGCAGAGAGAACTGAAGAGAAATGCAACTTAAGGTGTGACAGGGTACATCTGAAGCAAGTCCTGCTTCTGAGTATTTCAGTAAAAAGAACAAAAGCATATGTAAGACAATATAAATTGCATTTTTTGTTGTTTGCAAAAAAAATTCCTTTTATGCTGAATATATATTTAAGATACTGAAAGAACCATATAGAACTGAAGATTGGAAACCAAATTTTCCCACATGACTGTAAAGATGACAAGGTGGGTGGCCCGTGGAGTGGCAGAGCTTCCAATCACTCCTGCAAGGTAGGCGGGCCTGCGACCCACCGGCAGAAGAGGAGCAGCGGCCTGCTGAGAGGCAGAGCCGCCCCCTCCCCCCAGCGCCTGCAAGGTAGACGGAACTGTGACCACCATCAGAACAGGCCAGACCTGCAACCGAGAGACAGAACAGGCCCAGTGGCCTGAGGAAGGGTAGAGCCGCCCCCCCCCCGCGCCTGCAAGGTAGGCGCACCTGCGACCCACTGGCAGTACAGCCCCAGAGGCCTGCAGAGGGGCAGTGCCGCTGCCTGCGCCTGCAAAGTAGACAGAACTGTGACCACCGACAGAACAAGCCTAGCGGCCCGCAGAGGGACAGAGCCGCCGCCCGCGCCTGCGAGGGAGACTTTGCAACTATACAAGACCAATATAAATATATAGGGGGAAAATTCAATAGCACAACAGTTTCACCAAGTAGAAAGGAACGCGAACAGTATGAAGAGACAAGGAAAGAAAGGACCACAAGCATTGCAGGTCAACTCAACGTTAGAAGAGGTAATAGCTGCAGCAGATGGAATGTCAGATAAAGAATTCAGGATATACATGCTTCAGATGATCTGGAGTCTCAAGGAAGACATCAGACAGCAAAATCAGACAATGAAAGATCACTTCAACAATGAATTACATAAACAAATCCAAGAAGCAAAAGATCAACTATACAGGGAAATAGAGGTTATAAAAAACAAACAAACAGAAATCCTAGAAATGCAGGAAGCAATAAGCCAACTTAAAAACTCAATTGAGAATACTACCAGCAGAGTAGAACACTTAGAAGACAGAACATCAGACAATGAAGATAAAGTATTTCAACTTGAAAAGAAAGTAGACAGCTCAGCAAGACTGTTAAGCAACCATGAGCAGAACATCCAAGAAATATGGGATAACATCAAGAGACCAAATTTAAGAGTCATTAGGATACAGGAAGGGACAGAGTTTCAAACCAAAGGAATGAGCAATCTATTCAATGAAATAATACGAGAAAACTTCCCAGACTTGAAGAATGAGATAGAACCCCAAATCCTAGAAGCCTACAGGACACCGAATGTGCAAAATCATAAGAGACCCACACCTAGACACATTATAATGAAGATGCCCAACATACAGAATAAGGAGAGAATTTTAAAAGCTACAAGAGAAAGGAAGCAGATCACATTTAGGGGTAAGCCAATCAGGATAACAGCTGATCTTTCAACACAGACTCTGAAAGCTAGAAGATCCTGGAATAACATATTTCAAACACTGAAAGAAAATGGGTTCCAACCAAGAATTGTGTTTCCAGCGAAATTAAGCTTCAGGATGGAAATGTCTTCTTTGATATAAGGAGAGTAACTAAGAACAGAGTAGGGTCGAAGAGCATGAGAAGAAGATTAACATTAAACAGGGATGAGAGGTGGGAGGGAAAGGGAGAGAGAAGGGAAAGTGCATGGAAATGGAAGGAGACCCTCAGAGTTATACAAAAGTACATACAAGAGGAATTGAGGGGAAGGGGAAAAATAATATAAGGGGGACAAATGAATGTCAGTAGAGGGAGCAGAGAGAGAAGAGGGGAGGGGAGGGGAGGGGAGGGGAGGGGAGGGGGGATAGTAGAGGATAGGAAAGGCAGCAGAATACAACAGACACTAGTATGGCAATATGTAAATCAATGGATGTGTAACTGATGTGATTCTGCAATCTGTATATGGGGTAAAAATGGGAGCTCATAACCCACTTGAATCAAATTGTGAAATATGATATATCAAGAACTATGTAATATTTTGAACAGCCAACAATAAAAAATTTAAAAAAAAAAAAAGATGACAAGGTGGCCTTGTGTCATGAGCCCTGGAGGCTGCTTGGCAAGTGAGTGCCATTGCCAATGAATGCTTGGTAATAAAATTATTGATAGAACCATACTGCTGCTGGTGCTGCTGCAGTCTAATGGTGGTTGCCTTTTTATATTTAGTGTTCAGTTCTGCTGTAGACATGGAGAGCTTTTTTTCTTCTTATTTTTTTTAACTTCAAAACAAACTGTATTTCCACTTGCCAATGCTATTTTCCTTCACACCTTGATCATCTTCAGCTAACAATATTAAATATTTATTAGAGTTACATATAACTGGGAATTATTAGAGATTGACCTCAGCTTTAAACCATAAAATATTCATTATTCTATCTTAAATTATTGATTGCTATTACAAATGTACAGATACCACAATAGAAAAAAAGTTCAGCATTTTAACTGTTGACAAGGATTAAGTAGAATTGCTTCACCTGCAATCTTTTTTCTCATTTTAGGAAGTTGATGAATTAGTACCCTGGGTATTTTCACTTTCAGTGAGTACACTGGGTGCTTTAATTGCTTTTGATAATGTCTTGTCAGATATCTAGAATACTAGACAGAGACTGATGTATCAATAAAATATTGATAACAACAAATAATAAAAGTAATAACTAACACTTATGATGTTTACCATGAGCCATGCACTATTTTATCACTTTTCATTTGTCAGGTTCCATACTCCTATGATGACCTCAGAAAGTAGATACTATTGCCAGATACACTGGTGCACGCCTCTAATCCCAGTGGTTTGGGAGGCTGAGGCAGGAGGATTGAGAGTTCAAAGCAAGCCTCAACAAAAGTGAGCCCCTGTCTTTAAATAAAATACAAAATAAGACTGAGAATGTGGCTCAGAGGTTGAGTGGCCCTGAGTTCAATCCCTGGTACCCCCCACTCTCCTAAAAAACTGTAGATACTATTATTTCTTTTTTACAGATGGAAAGTTGAGCCACCCACAGTTACTTGCCCAAGGTCACAAAGCTTCAAGGTGGCAAAGCTGAAATTCAGTCCCTGGCAGTCTGGCTCCAGAGTGCATGCAGTTAACTGCTATTGCCGACTACACATTATCCTAGTATTCTTCGCTTCACCTGACATTGTGAGCAGATACCTGCATTAGGCTGGTCTTTCTTGAAACTAATCCAAGGAATTTTGTAATAAAGTGTAGACAACTCAAACTACAAATTGGTCCCAACAGAGAAGTAGTGTCTCATATTTGGTGGCAAGAAACACCAGGTTCAACATATTACTGCATCATATGAAAATATTCTGGATAGGTGGAGGCTGATCACAGTGATTGAGGACTTCTTTGTACTGGGGAGACTATCAAGGGACATCAACTTGATGAACTACTTTTTCAGGTTTCATGTGGGGCACAGTTATTTTCTAAACCCTTGACATTAAAAAAAAATCAGTATAGTTTTAGTTTGAATTTCTCAAATTGCTTGTGATGTAGAACATTTTTTTCATATACTTGGTCACCATTCATATTTCTTCTTCTTTGAAGTGTCTGTTCACTTCCTTTGCCCATTTATTGATTGAGTTATTTTACTTTTTATTTTTTGGTGTTTCATATTTTGAGTTTTTTATATATCCTGGAGATTAATGTTCTACCTGAGGTATAAGTGGCAAAGGTTTTCTCCCATTCTTGATTGTTTCCTTTGCTGTGAAGAAGCTTTCTAGTTTGATACCATCCCATTTAATGATTCTTGATTTTACTTCTTGTGCTTTTCTTGTAGAGGAATTCAGTTTGTAAGCTGACATGATGAAGATTTGGGCATACTTTTTCTGGTAGGCACAAGGTCTCTAGCCTAATGCCTAGGTCCTTAATCATCTTTGAGTTGAGTTTTGTGCAAGGTAAGAGAGAGGAATCTAATTTCATTTTGTTACATATATGGATTTCTAGTTTTCCCAGCAGTATTTGTTGACGAGACTATCTTTTCTCCAATGTATGTTTATGATTCCTTTGTCTAGTATGAGATAACTGTATTTATGTGGGTTTGTCTTTGTGTCTTCTAATCTGTACCATTGGTTTTCATGTCTGTTTTGGTGCCAACACCATTCCACTTTTGTTACTATGTCTCTGTAGTATAATTTAAGGTCTGGTATTGTGATGCCTCCTGCTTCACTTTTCTTGATGAGGATTGCTTTGGCTATTCTGGGTCTCTTATTTTTCCAAATGAATTTCATGAATGCTTTTTCTATTTCTATGAAGAACTTCATCAGAACTTTAATAGGAATTGTACTAAATCAGTAAAGTGCTATTGGTAGTATGGCCATTTTGACAACATTAACTCTGCCTATGCAAGAACATGGGTGTTCTTTTCATCTTCTAAGGTCTTCTTCAATTTCTTTCTTTAGCATTCTATAGTTTCCATTTTTTTGTAGAGATCTTTTACCACTTTTGTTATATTAATTCCCAAATATTTTATTTCTGGGGAACATGGCTATTGTGAATGGGATAGTTTTCCTAATTTGGCTTTCAGTTGATTCATCACTGATGAATAGGAATGCAAATAATTTATGGATGTTCATTTTATATTCTGCTACTTTGATGAATTCATTTATGAATTCTAGAAATTTTCTGGTGGAGTTTTTTGGGCCTTATAAATACAGAATCATGTCACTTGCAAATAGACAATGTTTTGAGTTCTTATTTTCCTATTTGTATTACTTTAATATCTATCTTCTGTCTCATTGCTGTGGGTATTCTTTCCAGGACTATGTTGAATAGGAGTGGTGAAAGGTCATCTCTGTCTTGTTTCAGTTTTTAGAGGAAATGCTTTCAATTTTTCTCCATTTAGAATGATGTTGGCCTTGGGTTTAACATTCATAGCTTTTACATGTTGAGGTATGTTCCTGCTATATCTAGTGTGTCGTGTTTTGAACATGAATGGATGTGGAATTTTGCCATGCTTTTTCTATATCTATTGAAATAGTCATGTGATTCTTTAAGTCTATTGATGTGATGAATTATGTTTATTGGTTTCTGTATATTGAACCAACCTTGAGTCCCAATGATAAACCCCACTTGATCATGGTGCACTATCTTTAAAACATGTTTTCAAATGTGATTTGCCAGTAATTTATTAAAAATTTTTGCATCTATATTCACTAGGGATATTGATCTGTAATTTTCTTGCGTTGATATTATCTTTGTCTGGTTTTGGTATCAGAGACATAATAGCTTTATAGGATGAGTTTGGAAGAGTTCCCTCCTTTTCTATTTCATGGAATATTTTGAGAAGGGTTGGTGTTAGTTGTTCTTTGAAGGTCGAGTAGAACTCAGCTGAGTATCTATCTGGTCCTGGGCTTTTCTTTGTTGGTAGGCTTTTGATGGTGTCTTCAATTTCATTGCTTGAAATTGATCTGTTTAAATTTTGTATGTCCTTTTGATTCAATTTGGATAGATCACATGTCTCTATAAATTTGTCAATATCTTCAAGATTTTATAGTTTATTAGAGTATAAGTTTTTAAAATAGTTTGATTATTGTCAGTTTTTCAGTAGTGTCCATTTCCTCTACTCTGCTTTCGCTATTGATTTCTTCTTCTTTTTCTAGGGCTTTGAGATGTAGTGTTAGGTTATTAGTTTGGTGATTTTCTATTCTTTAATGAATAAGCTCAATGCAATGAACTGACTTCTTAGCACACAGTGTCCCAGAGATTTTGATATGTTGTATCACTATTTTCATTTACCTATAAGTAAATGATTTTGATTTCTTCTACCATCTATTGGTTGGTCATTCAATATAGTGTATTACTTAGTCTCCAGCTGTTAGAGTAGCTTCTATTTTTAAATTTTATCATTTAGTTCTAGTTTCATTCCATTATGATCTGACAGAATGCAAGGTATTATCTGTATTCTTTTGTATTTGCTAAGAGTTGCTTTGTGGCCTATGCTATGTTCTATTTTAGAGAAAATCTGTGTGCTGCTGAAAAGAAAGTATATTCAGTCATTGATGGATGAAATATTCTATATATGTCTGTTAAGTCTAAATTATTAATTGTATTTTTTTTTATTTCTATAGCTTCTTTATTGAGTTTTTATTTGGAGAATCTATCCAATGATGAGAGAGGTATGTTAAAATCATCCAGTATTATTGTCCTGTGGTCTATTTGATTCTTGAAATTGACAAGGGATTGTTTGATGTATAGAGATGCTCCATTGTTTGGGGCATAAATATTTATGATTGTTATGTCTTTTTAATGTGTCTTGTTAATTTATGATTCCCTTAAGAAGCATGAAATGTTTTTCTTTGTCCCTTTTGATTAACTTTGATTTCAAGTTCACTTTGTCTGATATGAGGATAGAAACCTCTGCTTGATTACCAGATCCATGTGAATGATTTTTCCCCCCACCCTTTTACCTTCAATCTATGGATGTCTTTGCCTATGAGGTGAGTCTCTTGGAGACAACATATTGTAAAGTCTTATTTATTAATCCAATCTGCCACTTTTATGTCTTTTTTTAATTAAAAAAAAAAAATTTGGGTTGTTGAGGACCTTTATTTTTTATTTATTTATATGAGGTGCTGAGACTTGAACCCAGTGCCTTACACATGTTAGGCAAGCTCTACCACTGAGCCACAACCCCAGCCCATGGTTTTTGATTGATGAGTTTAGGCCATTGATATTCAACGTTATTATTGAGAAATGATTTTTATTCTCTGTATTTTGATTATTTCTGGTTTTATATTTGAATTAGTTTCTCCTTTGACTATTATTTGAGTGTAGCTACTCCCTTTGCTGGTTTTCACTTTTATTTTCCATTTCTTCTTCAGGAATTATCTGAAGTATGTTTTGTAGTGCAGGCTTTCTAGTGGTAAATTCTTTTAAATTTTGTTTATCATGAAAGCTTTTTATTTCATCAAATCTGAAGCTTATTTTTTGGTATATTATTCTTGGCTGGCATTCATTTTCTTTCAGAACTTGGCATATATTATTCCAAGACCTCTTAGATTTAAAGGTCTGAAGATTGAGAAATCAGCCACGTGGGTTTCCCTCTAAAAGTGACCATTATTTTCCTTGCAGCATTTACAATTCTATTCTTATTTTGTATGTTAGGCATGTTATTAATAATGTGACTTGGTGTGGGTCTCTTGTAATTTTGTATATTTTGGGTTCTTTAAGCCGCCTGTATTTGATTTTCCATTTTATTCTTTAGGTTTGAAATTTTTTCTGATATTATTTCATTGAAAAGATAGTACATTTCCTTTGGTTTGTATTTTCTCACATTCACCTATCTCAATAAATCTTAATTTTTTTTCAGATTACCCATATTTCTTGGAATCTTTGTTCATGTTCTCTTAACATCTTTTTTCCTCAGTCAACCCCACCCCCACCCCCCCAAGATTATATATTTTGTCTTCCTTGCCTAAAACTCTATCTTCCAAGTGAACTACTCTGTTGGTGATTCCTTCCACTGAACTTTTAATTTGATCTATAGATCCCTTCACTTTGAGATTTCTGCCTGATTTTTTTCCCAAAAATCTTCCTTTATTGAAATGATCTTTCCCTTCTAGTATTTTCTCTCTGATTTCACTCCTTACATAGTCCTTTACCTCACATATCAGTTTAACTATGAATATTCTAAACTCCTTCTCTGACATTTTTTCCACTGTGGTGTTGATAGATTCTGTTGTTAGAGTATCTTAGTTTGTTTGGGGAGGATTTGTTCCCTTGCTTTTTCATGTTGTTTGTGTGTCTCCTCATTTAACTGTATAAATCTGCAGCAGTAGAGTTTCTACCCTGTGAACTTAGAGTGTTTCTAACAGTTTCCAGTTCCTCACTGTTCAGAGGGAGACACGTAATTCAACAACCAATGCAAACAATATGCAGCATTAAATCAAATAGTTCTTGCCGACATCTACACTGTTAATTATCACAATAAACAGAAATGATACGATCAGTTATTGCCTACAAAAAAAAAAAATGTTTGTGAAAGGGTTTACAATTTTGAATGTTGAACAGGGAGAGAACAGAAGTAATATAGGATATGATGACTATGAGGAAGAGAAAAGAAAATAAAATTTAAAGGAAGAGTGAGAGAACAATAGAAATTGGCTATTAGCAGAAGAGAGAGTCAAGGGAATCAGGTGAGAGAAAAATATAATGTAACAATTTTAAAAGTTAAAAATAAAAGTAAAAGAATACATAACAAAACTGAAATATACTAGTCAAATATCCTAGTCTTTAAAAAAAAAACAAACTTGATCCATGAAAAATGCTTCAAAATGCTAGAAATGAGAAAAAAACAAATATCAATATGTGTAAATATCCATGAACAATTAAGGTCACAATTAAGTAGAGAAAAGAAAAGAAAAAAAAGGGGGGAGAGAGGGAAAAAAAAAAACCTCGATTTAAAGTTAAAAAATTGTTTCTGTTGGAGTTCAAAAGATTTTCAGCTTCTCAACTTCTCTTAGCAGTGTTAGGTGGGGTCATCTGGAGCATGGTGCTCCACCCTTTGGATTGCTGAAGTGAGGGACATAATCTAGAATCATGCAGAATTTCTGGTGGTGAGGTTTAGGCTTAGGTCTGCTCCAAGCTCTTCACTGAATGCCAATGTGTCTGGAAATTTTAAATCAACACACCTCAAGGGCGCGCCCCAGAGATCTCCCCAGGGTTCTACTGGTTGGTGGAGGAGCCAATGCTTAGTCCACTTAGTCCACCTTGCTGAGAAACTGCCTAAGTACTTTCTTGGTTTCACAACATGGAGCAGCCAGGAAAGTGATGTTCTCTATTCCACTATCTTGAAAACCCAACACTTGGCATTTTAAACAAATTACAGGAAACGGAGCCTAGTATTATTGTAAATATTAAAGAATTAAATTGACATGATTTCCCGTGTAGAGATGAAATAAGAGCAAATAAGTGATCACTGTACTTTAAAATTTGATAGACAAGAAGTCTGTAGTATGACAGTGGATAGAAGTTTTTATGGAAGTAACAAAGTCATTTTCAAAATTATAAAGACCAAAAAGGTAAATTTTGGAACAGGCTGATATAGGTCATATTTTCCTTGAAATAATAATGCTCTGAGAAGTAGAAGTCTGAAATGCAGTTGCCAATAATGCCAAACAGAAAGCAGATGGGAAGGCATTAAAAGCGCCAATTTGACTTCACACAAAGTGATCCCACTTCAGATTTTACAAGATCATGTGGTTTCAGCTGCAACTTGCATAATTTTAGTAACTGAGTGCAATTCTGGCCAAGACATCCCTTCAAGCCTTGTCCTATATACCTAGCTGCCTATTGGATATCTACATGTGATGGTGTGGAATTAATCTCTCAGCAAATAATATCACAGAGTTCAACTTCCACTTAATTGTTAAAGACTTTCACTGCTCTGTAAATTGAAAAGACTTTGGATTTCCTTTACATGAGTTCTTTCTTATTGTAAACAATTTTATATTTTTTCATAAACATCAAATTTTTCTACATATTTTTGTTTTCAGTAATATGATAACTCTGCTTGGTATATTGTCAGTAGATAGAAAATTGCTTTCATTGACTAAATTTATTGTTTATGTAGATTAGCTCAGAGGTGCAACATCAAAAAATTACTAGCCATTTTCAGGGGATGGGGGATGACATAGGGCCTGGCATAATTCTTGATGCTTCTACGTCCTTAACAGAACACATCAAATTTGGCTCTCATTCTGTGTGTCTCTCAATTCTGAACATTTTCTACAGTTAACTAGCTCAGATTGGAATGTCGTATTTCACATGGAGGTTTGCAACTATGTCTCAATAAATGCTCCTTTCTCTCTCTCTTTTCTTTTATCTTTTTTTTGCCATTATTTGAATCATACCTTTTCAGCCATCAGAATGATACTTGTATGTAACGATCTGATCCTCACAGTCCCCCACATCAAATCCTGTATTTGCTCTCTATTGAGTTTGTCCTCAAGAGTATTTCAATGTACAGGGTCCCTCAAGATGTGGCTCTTATCTGATAACCAGACTCTACATAAGCATCCTTTCTGAAAGCCATCCTTGAGCCAATTCCAAAGTACTTATTCTTCTTGTAACCTGACATTACTTTTTTCACTCTTTGTATATATACCCAATAATATGTTGATAACTCTATTGTGATTATTACTTTAACTTACTACATATTATGTATTTGTGATTTTGAGTCTTTGTGGGGGGTCTAGAATACATTTCCTATGAAAATTATCCTTCTGCTAAGACCATATCCAAAGCAATCTTTAGTGTTGGGTATCAAATTTGAAGGAATAAAAGACATGCCAGAACATGAAAAAAATAAAACAAAAATGATTAATCTGGCTATGCTCAAAATAACTCTCAACCAATAGTTAAGGACCTGTTTTATAGAAAAAGCCTTTGGCTAAGTTTGTATATATTACTTTTGTATGATTTGGGAGAAGTCATTAGGGACAGCAAGAATCTACAAAGATACTTGATTTTCCTGTAAAGAAGTATTTAATTACAAACTCTTAACTAAGGAAAAAAAAGGGGGCGGTATCTAACATACGCCCATATATCTGATTTCATTCTGAATCTTTTTTTTTTTTAATTTTTTATTGTTGGCTGTTCAAAACATTACATAGTTCTTGATATATCATATTTCACAATTTGATTCAAGTGGGTTATGAGCTCCCATTTTTACCCCATATACAGATTGCAGAATCACATCAGTTACACATCCATTGATTTACATATTGCCATACTAGTGTCTGTTGTATTCTGCTGCCTTTCCTATCCTCTACTATACCCCCTCCCCTCCCCTCCCCTCCCCTCCCCTCATCTCTCTCTGCTCCCTCTACTGACATTCGTTTGTCCCCCTTATATTATTTTTCCCCTTCCCCTCACTTCCTCTTGTATATACTTTTGTATAACTCTGAGGGTCTCCTTCCATTTCCATGCACTTTCCCTTCTCTCTCCCTTTCCCTCCCACCTCTCATCCCTGTTTAATGTTAATCTTCTTCTCATGCTCTTCGACCCTACTCTGTTCTTAGTTACTCTCCTTATATCAAAGAAGACATTTGGCATTTGTGTTTTAGGGATTGGCTAGCTTCACTTAGCATAATCTGCTCTAATGCCATCCATTTCCCTGTAAATTCTATGATTTTGTCATTTTTTAATGCAGAGTAATACTCCATTGTGTATAAATGCCATATTTTTTTTATCCATTCATCCATTGAAGGGCATCTAGGTTGGTTCCACAGTCTAGCTATTGTGAATTGTGCTGCTATGAACATCGATGTAGCAGTGTCCCTGTAGCATGCTCTTTTTAGGTCTTTAGGGAATAGACCGAGAAGGGGAAGAGCTGGGTCAAATGGTGGCTCCATTCCCAGCTTTCCAAGAAATCTCCATACTGCTTTCCAAATTGGCTGCACCAATTTGCAGTCCCACCAGCAAAGTACAAGTGTACCCTTTTCCCCACATCCTCGCCAGCACTTGTTGTTGTTTGACTTCATAATGGCTGCCAATCTAACTGGAGTGAGATGGTATCTTAGGGTGGTTTTGATTTGCATTTCTCTGACTGCTAGAGATGGTGAGCATTTTTTCATGTACTTGTTGATTGACTGTATGTCCTCCTCTGAGAAGTGTCTGTTCAGGTCCTTGGCCCATTTGTTTATTGGGTTGTTTGTTCTCTTATTGTCTAATTTTTGGAGTTCTTTGTATACTCTGGATATTAGGGCTCTATCTGAAGTGTGAGGAGTAAAGATTTGTTCCCAGGATGTAGGCTCTCTATTTACCTCTCTTATTGTATCTTTTGCTGAGAAAAAACTTTTTAGTTTGAGTAAGTCCCATTTGTTGATTCTAGTTATTAACTTTTGTGCTATGGGTGTCCTATTGAGGAATTTGGAGCCCGACCCCACAGTATGTAGATCGTAGCCAACTTTTTCTTCTATCAGACGGCGTGTCTCTGATTTGATATCAAGCTCCTTGATCCATTTTGAATTCACTTTTGTGCATGGCGAGAGAAAGGGATTCAGTTTCATTTTGTTGCATATGGATTTCCAGTTTTCCCAGCACCATTTGTTGAAGATGCTATCCTTCCTCCATTGCATGCTTTTAGCCCCTTTATCAAATATAAGGTAATTGTAATTTTGTGGATTGGTTTCTGTGTCCTCTATTCTGTACCATTGGTCCACCCACCTGTTTTGGTACCAGTACCATGCTGTTTTTGTTACTATTGCTCAGTAGTATAGTTTGAAGTCTGGTATCGCTGTACCGCCTGATTCACACTTCCTGCTTAGCATTGTTTTTGCTATTCTGGGTCTTTTATTTTTCCATATGAATTTCATGATTGCTTTCTCTATTTCTACAAGAAATGCCATTGGGATTTTGATTGGCATTGCATTAAACCTATAGAGAACTTTTGGTAATATCGCCATTTTGATGATGTTAGTTCTGCCTATCCATGAACAGGGTATATTTTTCCATCTTCTAAGATCTTCTTCTATTTCTCTCTTTAGGGTTCTGTAGTTTTCATTGTATAAGTCTTTCACCTCTTTTGTTAGGTTGATTCCCAAGTATTTTATTTTTTTTGAAGATATTGTGAATGGAGTGGTTGTCCTCATTTCCATTTCAGAGGCTTTGTCGCTGATATACAGGAATGCCTTTGATTTATGCGTGTTGATTTTATATCCTGCCACTTTGCTGAATTCATTTATTAGCTCTAATAGTTTCTTTGTAGACCCTTTTGGGTCTGCTAGGTATAGAATCATGTCATCTGCAAAGAGTGATAATTTAAGTTCTTCTTTTCCTATTTTGATGCCTTTAATTTCTTTCGTCTGTCTAATTGCTCTGGCCAGTGTTTCGAGAACTATGTTGAACAGAAGTGGTGAGAGAGGGCATCCCTGTCTTGTTCCAGATTTTAGAGGGAATGCCTTCAATTTTTCTCCATTCAGAATGATGCTAGCCTGAGGCTTAGCATAGATTGCTTTTACAATATTGAGGTATGTTTCTGTTATCCCTAGTTTTTCTAGAGTTTTGAACATAAAGGGATGCTGTACTTTGTCGAATGCTTTTTCTGCATCTATCGAGATGATCATATGGTTCTTATTTTTAAGTCTATTGATGTGGTGAATAACATTTATTGATTTCCGTATATTGAACCAGCCTTGCATCCCAGGGATGAATCCTACTTGATCATGGTGCACAATTTTTTTGATATGTTTTTGTATCCGAGTGGCCAGAATTTTATTGAGGATTTTTGCATATAGGTTCATTAGAGATATTGGTCTGTAGTTTTCTTTCTTTGAAGTGTCTTTGTCTGGTTTAGGTATCAGGGTGATGTTGGCCTCGTAGAATGAATTTGGAAGTTCTCCCTCTTTTTCTATTTCCCGAAGTAGTTTGAAAAGTATTGGTATTAGTTCCTCTTTAAAGGTTTTGTAAAACTCTGCTGTATACCCATCCGGTCCTGGGCTTTTCTTAGTTGGTAGTCTTTTGATGGTTTCTTCTATTTCCTCAGTTGATATTGGTCTGTTTAGGTTGTCTATATCCTCCTTTCTCAATCTGGGCAGATCATATGACTTAAGAAATTTATCTATGCCTTCACTATCTTCTAATTTATTGGAGTATAAGGATTCAAAATAATTTTTGATTATCTTCTGTATTTCTGAAGTGTCTGTTGTGATATTGCCTCTTTCATCCCATATGTTAGTAATTTGAGTTCTCTCTCTTCTTCTCTTCGCTAGCATGGCTAAGGGTCTGTCGATTTTGTTTATTTTTTCAAAGAACCAACTTTTAGTTTTGTCAATTTTTTCAATTGTTTCTTTCGTTTCGATTTCATTAATTTCAGCTCTGATTTTAATTATTTCTTGCCTTCTACTTCTTTTGCTGTTGTTTTGCTCTTCTTTTTCTAGGATTTTGAGATGAAGTATGAGATCATTTATTTGTTGTTTTTTTTTCTTTTTTTAAGGAATGAACTCCAAGCAATGAATTTTCCTCTTAGAACTGCTTTCAATGTGTCCCATAGATTCCGATATGTTGTGTCTGTGTTTTCATTAATCTCTAAGAATTTTTTAATTTCTTCCTTGATGTCCTCTATAACCCATTGATCATTCAGTAACCTATTGTTCATTCTCCAAGTGATGTATTCTTTTTCCTTCCTTCTTTTATCGTTGATTTTCAGTTCCATTCCATTATGATCAGATAGGATGCATGGTATTATCTCTACTCCTTTATATTGTCTAAGAGTTTCCCTGTGACATAATATATGATCTGTTTTTGAGAAGGATCCATGTGCTGCTGAGAAAAAAGTGTAACTGCTTGATGTTGGGTGGTATATTCTATATATGTCAATTAAGTCTAGGTTATTAATTGTGTTATTGAGTTCTATAGTTTCCTTATTCAACTTTTGTTTGGAAGATCTGTCCAGTGGTGATAGAGGTGTGTTGAAGTCTCCCATGATTATTGTATGGTGGTCTATTAGACTCTTGAACTTGAGAAGAGTTTGTTTGATGAACATAGCTGCACCATTGTTTGGGGCATATATATTTATGATTGTTATGTCTTGTTGGTGTATGGTTCCCTTGAGCAGTATGTAGTGTCCCTCTTTATCCCTTTTGATTAACTGTGGCTTGAAATCTATTTTATTTGATATGAGTATGGATACTCCTGCTTGTTTCCGAAGTCCATATGAGTGATATGATTTTTCCCAACCTTTCACCTTCAGCCTATGTATGTCTTTTCCTATCAAATGTGTCTCCTGTAGGCAGCATATTGTTGGGTCTTGTTTTGTGATCCATTCTACTAGCCTGTGTCTCTTGATTGGTGAGTTTAAGCCATTAACATTTAGGGTTATTATTGAGATATGGGTTGTTCTTCCAGCCATATTTGTTTATTTATGTTACTAAACATGGTTTGTTTTCCTCTTTTATTATTTTCCCCCCTTTAGTGTCCTACCTCCCACTGTTGGTTTTCATTGTTATTTTCCATTTCCTCTTCCTGTAATGTTTTGCCAAGGATGTTTTGAAGAGATGGTTTTCTAGCTGCAAATTCTTTTAACTTTTGTTTATCGTGGAAGGTTTTAATTTCATCTTCCATCCTGAAGCTTAATTTCGCTGGAAACACAATTCTTGGTTGGAACCCATTTTCTTTCAGTGTTTGAAATATGTTATTCCAGGATCTTCTAGCTTTCAGAGTCTGTGTTGAAAGATCAGCTGTTATCCTGATTGGCTTACCCCTAAATGTGATCTGCTTCCTTTCTCTTGTAGCTTTTAAAATTCTCTCCTTATTCTGTATGTTGGGCATCTTCATTATAATGTGTCTAGGTGTGGGTCTCTTATGATTTTGCACATTCGGCATCCTGTAGGCTTCTAGGATTTGGGGTTCTGTCTCATTCTTCAAGTCTGGGAAGTTGTCTCGTATTATTTCATTGAATAGATTGCTCATTCCTTTGGTTTGAAACTCTGTCCCTTCCTGTATCCTAATGACTCTTAAATTTGGTCTCTTGATGTTATCCCATATTTCTTGGATGTTCTGCTCATGGTTTCTTAACAGTCTTGCTGAGCTGTCTATGTTCTTTTCAAGTTGAAATACTTTATCTTCATTGTCTGATGTTCTGTCTTCTAAGTGTTCTACTCTGCTGGTAGTATTCTCAATTGAGTTTTTAAGTTGGCTTATTGCTTCCTGCATTTCTAGGATTTCTGTTTGTTTGTTTTTTATAACCTCTATTTCCCTGTATAGTTGATCTTTTGCTTCTTGGATTTGTTTATGTAATTCATTGTTGAAGTGATCTTTCATTGTCTGATTTTGCTGTCTGATGTCTTCCTTGAGACTCCAGATCATCTGAAGCATGTATATCCTGAATTCTTTATCTGACATTCCATCTGCTGCAGCTATTACCTCTTCTAACGTTGAGTTGACCTGCAATGCTTGTGGTCCTTTCTTTCCTTGTCTCTTCATACTGTTCGCGTTCCTTTCTACTTGGTGAAACTGTTGTGCTATTGAATTTTCCCCCTATATATTTATATTGGTCTTGTATAGTTGCAAAGTCTCCCTCGCAGGCGTGGGCGGCGGCTCTGCCCCTCCTCCAATTGGGGCAATGTGCCTACCACGCTGGCAGGCCGCTGGGCCTGCTCTGCCGGTAGGTAGCAGGTCCGCCAACCTTGCAGGCGCGGGCGGCGGCTCTGTCCCTCTGCGGGCAGCTAGGCTTGTTCTGTTGGTGGTCGCAGTTCTGTCTACTTTGCAGGCGCAGGCAGTGGCACTGCCCCTCTGCAGGCCTCTGGGGCTGTACTGCCAGTGGGTCGCAGGTCCGCCTACCTTGCAGGCGCGGGGGGGGGGGCGGCTCTACCCTTCCTCAGGCCACTGGGCCTGTTCTGTCTCTCGGTTGCAGGTCTGGCCTGTTCTGATGGTGGTCACAGTTCCGTCTACCTTGCAGGCGCGGGGGGGAGGGGGCGGCTCTGCCTCTCAGCAGGCCGCTGCTCCTCTTCTGCCGGTGGGTCGCAGGCCCACCTACCTTGCAGGAGTGATTGGAAGCTCTGTCCCGCCGCGGACCACTGGGCCTTTTCTTTCGGTGGTCACCGTTCCACCTACCTGGCAGGCGCGGGGGGTGGGGGGCGGCTCTGCCCCTCAGCAGGCCGCTGGGCCTGCTCTGTGGGTGGTCACCTGAATCTTTTTTTTAAATCTAATTTTTCACCTTAAAATGATGTCTTATGCCTCAGTACATTAACCAAGTCTTCCATTCAGGAACCATTAATGATCAGTTAAAAACAAGTGAGATGTCAACAACACCAACATTTTTGAGAAGCAATGCTTTATTTATTTTTGTAATGCTGGGGATTGAACCCAGGGCCTTATACATGCAAGGCAAGCCCTCTACCAATTGAACTATACAAGCAGTGCTTTTAAAGCTTATCAAGTTTCTCATTTTCTCTTTGTTTGGTTCATGATCTCACAGAATGTATTTGCCCAGTGTTTAATGTGACTAATAGAATGTAAAAGAAGGTGATTAATTAAGAAAATGAAGAGGATATCTCCACTAAATTGTAGTATGCCCATGCCCTGTTGACTGTTTTGTCTTTAGGTACTATTGATTTTTAATCTTTAAATTTATCATGTCTAAATAAGTTTTTTTTTATATAATTTGATCTTGGACTGTTAGCTTAAATTATACTTATTTCAAATTATTTTAGCTTTTGCCATATAGCTATATATGGTTTGGATACTATAATATTTTAGTAAAAGCTAATGTTTTTTAGAAATAAGTACTTTAGAAAAGGCAATAGTGCAAAAGTAATTTATTTCTTCCACTCAGAGATACTTCTGAGTATATTAATTTTCAAGCCATGTTTACTTTTAATTAGTTGTTATTTTACCCTATTTATACATTTGTAGTCCACTGTTCTCAGTATTATGTTGTGTGAATTATTACATGCATATAAACAAAACTCTTCCTAAATGTTTCTTAATCCACAATAATTAAAGACACGATTTTATGAGCAGTTAGGTTTTAAAATTTTATGTATAAATGCCTTTTATACAGAGGAACGTATGGAAATTGGCTATTCAGTAACTACCGCTCTAACTACTTGGGTACACACAATTAGACAAAGGGAAATTTAACAGAGAAAGCTTAAGTCAGTTCTGAACCACACAGGATGTCTCTAATGAAATGTCCGCATCGACTAATTTCCTCCACTTGATTTATATCAGTTTCATTCCCTTTCACCTTTAAGCTTCTTTTGTTATTATCCTACAGCTCTTTCTTAAAAGTCAAGTCACTTGAATTATTTTTATTCTAAATGCTAATTATATTCCATATGTAAAGCAGAGTTTTCCTTATGAGGTCCTAAATTAAGGGTGATTATTAGACTAGGAATCTTTTCTATTCCATAAATAGATAAAGTAGCAGTTCAAAATTGCTCCATTTTTATCTGGTCCATAATTTCTGAGAGAAGAAGGGTTGTTTAACTTCATATACATATTAGCAACTTAACACATTACAGGCACTTACCCAGCAGCATTTAATAAAGAACAATAAGTGAAATTTGCTTTTTATAACATGATTAAAAATGAGGGAAGAACACAGAAGAAAAATATATGACAAAAACTTCAAAATGGGTAGATATGATGTTGGCATGTGGATACTTTCCTGTGTTATCTTGAACATATTTGCCTTCTTGGGTTCTAAATATGTGTTAATCCAACTAAGGCACATAAAGCCAAATCAGCTCAACTTTTCCCAAAGTAAAAATAATTCCTCTGTAGTTTAACAATTTAATAATTAAAAGATGGCATATTACAGGGACACAGCCACATCAATGTTTATAGTAGCACAATTCACAATAGCTAAACTGTGGAGCCAACCTAGATGTCCTTCAGTGGATGAATGGATAAAAAAAAAATGTGGCATATATACACAATGGAATTTTACTCAGCAATAAAAGAGAATAAAATCATGGCATTTGCAGGTAATTGGATGGCATTGGAGAAGATAATGCTAAGTGAAGTTAGCCAATCCCCCCCCCCCCAAAAAAATGTTTTCTCTGACATAAGAAGGCAGATTCATAGGGGGGTAGGGTGAGGGAGCATGGGAGGAATAGATGAATTCTAGATAGGGAAGAGGGGTGGGAGGGAAAAGGAGGGGCAGGGGATTAGCAAGGATGGTGGAATGTGATAGACATCATTATGCAAAGTACATATATGAAGACACGAATTGGTGTCAATATACTTTATATACAACCAGATATATGAAAAATTGTGCTGTATACGTGTAATAAGAACTATAATGCATTCTTCTGTCATTTATTTTTAAAAATAAAAAATAATAAAAAAGATAATAAAATAGTCTTACTTTCTTAGATTAAAATAATATCTAGCATATTTTATAAACAAACCTAATACAGATTGTCATAATGAACCATTTTTGTATCTGAGGCTAGTTTGGAAGTAATTTGCTTTCTTAAGTAATCTAGTATTCATTGGGTAGAAATTTGATAGGTACAGAAAATAAGATCACTTGTAGTTATTACCTAAGTAACTAATGTTGACATTTTGTTTCATATCTGTATATTTTTCCAAATAAAATGACATTTCCCCAAAAAAACTGGGATTGAATCATGTATATGATTCAAATCAGTGAGAATTTTTTCTTCATGTATTTTGAGAATATACCAACATTTAAAATAAATACAGAATAAATAATGTTCTGTATTGTTTTAAGGATAGTATTTATTTGGCATGTTAATACCAAAATACGACAGCTTGAAAATGTTCTGTATATTAATTTTAATTAAAGTAAGTTGTGCCTTCAAGTTTTAAGTGTTGCAATAATACATACAGAAATCATTTAAAATAAATTTTATACTAATAAGTCAAGGCTATCTTTAGCTGCTTTTTTAAATATTTGGTGACAGGGACAATTTGGACATAAAAGGGAAAATTTGACTTTGCAGCTTTCTTTCTAAGATAGGCTGGCACAAAGAGCAGATTTTCAGGAAATTGTATTTATTACTAATGGTCAAAACAAGCAATTGAGCAAATAAATTTCAGATCATGTACATGCACACAGGAGCACCCTATGATGAGCAGGTGTGGGCCACTTCCATAACTGAATAGAATTAATTGAAGCTATTCAATTGATAAGCCTCTCTAATGACCATAGAATCTTCTGCATTTACAAAACAGTTGTATCTCTTTTTTACACCACATATTTCAAATTTTGCTGAATACCTAGTGACTTTCTAATACAAATACTAGTTCCACTCTACCAGCTAAATTGGTGTATGAGTCCCGAGCATTGACACATTTTAAAAAGTTCCCTAATGATCCTAATGTTGATCCAGTGATATGAAGTATTGCTTAAATGAATAAGGAATCCCAAAACTGGGTTTTGAGAGAGTAAAATTTCGTTTTAGTTTTCTAATTAGTGAGTACAAGAAAAGAATAAGATGTAGGCTATTAACAGGGTAAAATATTTTCATGTGAGCAGATCTATTGCAACATTTAAAATAAATACAGAATATTTACCTCTAAAAAGTTTAAATTTAACCTATAAGATTTTAAAAAACAATAGCATATATTTATTAGTATCTGTTCTTTATTGGTGGAAAAAGTCCAAAACTTAAGAAATTTTCTGTTCATATTAAAAAGTAAAACTACATTTTTATAACATAGTTGACCTCACTATGTTTATCTATGGCAAACAAAATAATCATTTTGTGATTTTGTAAATGTACTTCAAAATAATCATTTTAGAATTTTATGTTTTGCACAAAAACATCTTTGTCTATTTCAAATTTGTGAGCAATAGAATGTTAAATAATTACCTCTCTTTGAGTAAAATTTGATTAAATTGAATAGCTCTTTTAAGTTGGGTTGATTTACATTAAATCCTTTCTTAAATCAAGATAATAAAAATGTTTCAAGTTGATTCTAAATCTATTCTGAAAAACACTAGTAAATCCCTTCATAATTAACTGTACCTAAAACAAGTTCAGAATAAAATTTGCTTTCTGGATTCTCTACCATTGCCAAGAAAAATAGCCTAAAATCTGATTAACAAAATGTTATTTTTCTAAGTTTATAATAAGCCATTCAGCTAATATACTTCTATATGTTTGATTTAGTCAATAAATCAAACATATAGAAGTTCTTAGATGTTCATGTTCCAAAGAAGTCATTTAGTGGGGTAAGGAAAAATTCAGATTCTTCGGTTCCAATCTAGATTTATAGGCATGATGTCTAGGTATCTGCATTTTTTGAGCAAACATCCCTGTCCATTCTGATATAATAGTGGCTCACACTTGAGGAGATGTTTATCTCATTGTCCTTATGCCTACATGTTTAGGGGAAAAATGTTGTGAAGTATACCTAACAGGTGTTTGAGGAAGGTTCATGGCTGTTAAATATTTTGTTTCCCTTGGAGGTGCAGAGCTTGTTCTTAATAAGGAGTAGACCAGCATCTGTGCCCTGTGATTTATACAACAACCCATTTTTAATTTCCTCTCAAGCATCTACACTTCTTCCCATTGTTGAGGTACTTTATATCCAAAGGGTAAAGCCTTAAATGTGTACTGTCTTTTTATTTAATTTTATATAACTTTAAAAGTTTTAATTCATAAATATACTTATCCAGTGCACTGTTATGTTTTGATGTGTATTCACAGTATGGAATGATTAAATCAGGTTTATTAACAAATCTATCACCTCACATACTTTTTCAGTGGCAAAACAAGTAGAATTTACTTTTTAATCTTTGAAATACAATATCAATACCAAGAAAATATTCTAACCAGAAACTAGAAAAAGAACTGAAATAGGCATTCCTCAAAAGAAGACACACAAAAATCCAACAGATATTTGAAAAAAAAAAAGTTTATCCTTGCTAATTATCAGGGAAAGGCAAATTAAAACCACAATAAGATATCACGTATACCTGTTAAAATGATTAATATCAAAATGACAGAATATATTTGGTTGAATATGTGGAGAAAAGGGACTCCTTGTGCATTGTTGGTGGGGATATAAATTAATAGAGCAAGTGTGGAAAACAGTATGAAGATTCCTCAGGAAACTAAAAATAGAACTACCATATGATCTAGTAATCCCTCTTCTGGGTATATTTCCCAAGGAATTTAAATCAGTGTGCTGAAGAGGTATCTGCACTCATGTTCATTGCAGCATTATTCACGATTGCTAAGATATGGAAGCATTAAGGTTTCAATTAGAAACATCCAAGAGAAAAATGCATTTATTTGAATTCATGCTTAGGTATAAATTAATGTAATCTTTTCTTGAAAAAGAAGTACAATGTGAAAGGGACTGTAGGGTTACTCACCAGGCTATGGAAGAGGGGCTGGGCACCAGAAGTAGGGGAAAATAGCTCAGAGAGCAAAGTGTGCAAGTTTTATAATATTAATTCTTTGCTTCCAACATCACAGGATTTTTTAAAAAGGATTATTTGTGTATTGTTAGGTTACTTTCACTAATGCCTTATTGTTTTCAGTGTGCTAATCTTTATCTCCTTAGTAAAATTTATTCCTAGTTATTTTATTTTGTTTGATACTATCATAAATGGGATGATATTCTTAATTTTTGTTTCAGCTAGGTTATTATTTGTATATAGAAAATTACTAATAGATTTAAATCAATATCCATCAAAACTCTAATTGCATATATTATAAATATATATCAAACATGTGTGTGTGTGTATATATATATATATATATATATATATATATATATAATGGAATTTTTTTAGCTTTGTAAAATGGGGAGATGTTGCAATTTAACACAACAGGGATACAGGGATGGGGGACATTTTGCTAAATGAAATAAGCCAGATATAAAAATAAAAATATTTATCTCATTTATGTGTGAAATAAAGAAAATAAAAACGAAGCTCAAATACAGGTACAGAATGAAATGGTATTAACCATAGGTGGGGTTTCAGAAGAGAAGAAATGGGAAGACATAGGTCAAAGGATAAAAAAATAAGATATCTGTAAAATGAGCAATTTTAGAGATCTAATGTACAACATGAAAACCAAAAGTAATAAAATTATACTGTATTAGGGATTCTTATTAAATAAGAAAATTTTAGTTGCTCTTGTTACATAAAAGTGTGACTAATATGAGATAGTATGCTAATCTGCTTCTGTAATCTTTTTACTATGTATGTATTCCATAACATCATTATAAACTTCAAATATACACAATAAAATTTATTTTTTTTCAAAAAACAAAGCAAAGTTTACAAATATTGATGAAACCATGCAAGTCTAGCAAATCTTATTATGTTGTATGTTCCTTAAGGACAGTGTAAACTGTATTACTTTGAATTTTTTTCTCACAACTTTTTTTATGTTTGAGACATGAAAGACTAACTATTTGCTTGGTGATTTTTAAATGATAAAGCCTCTGGCTCACTTTAAACTCTGTTCTCATCCTCTTACTTCACCTTCTGCCTCCTAATGATTTTATTATTGACATCCCACAACCGTTTCCTTACTTAGTGGTCTAGTTATTTCCTGCCGGGTCTCCCTGACTGAGTCTTTTTTATCTTCTCAAATCTGTCTTTCATATCAAAGGCAAAGTAACCCTCCATTGCCTTTAATAGTATTCTTTGAACTGTGTTCCTGGGGACACTTATTTCCAGAAAATGGAAATCCATTTGAATTTGCTGGTCAATTCGTTTTGAGAAATGGTTTCTTTCCTTGAAAATTTCTTAGAGCATTTATATGCTACCTGCTCTTTCAGGGGATGTTCTGTTCAGCCTTTCCCTAGCTTGTTTTGACCATCTGTCTGTTGTTGTGGAGAATTTCTTGGCCTATTAGAAGTATGGCACACATCCCCACTGCCTGGGATCTGTGGTCCTTCCATCACCTTCTTCCAGTTATTCCTCAAACAGCCCTTCTAAGCCTCATTTAGTTTCAGAGACAAGCTATCTTCCTGTGTCAGACCTTGCTTTAGCAGGGTCAGGTTGTTCTGTCAGGGAATGTTACCTGACCAGAGCTGTCATGCCAGATTTTCTTCTTCTTTTATGTCCTTATATTTCTCTTTCTTCTGAGAGGTCTGTGTATATAGTCCCTTGTAGATTGTCCTTCTTTTGTTACATTATGATTACATCTGCTGTAGGTCTGCATTAGAGTACACATGGTCTGTTTTTATGAATATTTGATTCTTTCTCTAGATAGGGTAAGCTTCTTGAAGGCATTGACTATTTATCTTCATCTTTCCAGAACTGGTTTTCGGAATTGCCAAATTAATGAACAAATAGACAAATACAATTTCCGCTCAAATGAAAATTTGCTTACTGACTAGAAATCCTGAATTAAAGTGGAATTTGCCGTTTTGCAATCTCTCATTCTCCAGCCATTCAAAATTAAAAAGTTAGAGCATAGTAGTTTGATTCCAAAGTATTCACATCACTCATTCCAGTATCGACTTGTTTAAACCACCATTCTCTCTGGCAGTGCAGGAGTGCCCACTGGGTTTCCCCCAGCTATAGACAGATATTCTTGAAATAATGTGCTGTATTTAAAAACAAATTAGTTGTTCTTGATGGGACCCTGAGATGGAACACTTAGAATCATCAAGAGTGTTTCTTTCTCTTTTATGATTTAATTTCTTTAGGAAAAACTCCATCGGAAAGAGCTCTAAACCTCCTATTTAACAAACACACATGATATTTACCATGTGCCAGATTATAAGCAATTAAGAGATATTAGTTCATCTAATCCTTATGAAAACTCTACCAGACCGGCACTTTTGTTAACAGTATTTTACAGATGATGAAACACAGGCACAAGAGAGAAGTGCATTGCCAGGGTGATGCTACTAAAATATGAGGTTACAACAGTTACTAATATGGCATTATGTAAAAATGTGGATGTGTAACCGATGTGATTCTGCAATCTGTATTTGGGGTAAAAATGGGAGTTCATAACCCACTTGAATCAAATGTATGAAATATGATATGTCAAGAGCTTTGTAATGTTTTGAACAACCAATAAAAAAATTTAAAAAAAGATAAATAATCATCTTTAATGTTATATTTTTGAAGAGTAAAAATTAATGCAAAAAAATCATGACAAAACATCAAAATTTTAAATAAAAATAGGATTAGTAACCATGTGCTACTGAGTAAAAAAAAAAAAAATGAGGTTAGAATGTAATTCCAAGCAGTCAGGCTTCCAGAGTTTGTGTTCCTAGTACTTAGCCATACTACTTTCATTGTGTTTTAAGTTTGCAGTATTTTTTAACTTTGTGTAGAAGAATCACTGAGTCATTCCTAGAAAAAAATGTGCCACATTATGAAACTGCTTAAATGCTCTGTGAAAAAGATTTTTTTCCAGGTTAGCTAGTTGATAGAGAACAGAAATACATAAATAACTTAAAAGTTATTGATAGGATAGGATTGATCTTTCCAAATGTACTCAAGAGGACTTTAAATGTTGGGAAAGTAAACAGATTTTAACATGAAGGGGAAGTTTTTGAGTCAGTTACACTTAAAAAAAAAAATTAGCTATACTATGTTTTACTTTAAACTCATTGAAATCTTAAAGAGATTAAACCCAGTGCCAGTAACTCTTGAGAATGATGGAGAAGACTGTTGGCCACAAACTATTTCTACACCCAATAATTCTTTTTAATGATAAAATAGTCCAGGCAACAAGGCTTTAAGAATATAGATCACAGTGGTGATGAGAGTAGGAGAAAGTAAGACAATAGGAAGCGGGGAGAAAATTGCAAATCAGAAGATGGTTGAGCTCCATCTGCTCATTCACCTAACATGACTACTATCGATGACAGGGTCTTGCAAAGAGCGGGAATACAACTAATATTTCTTGAAAGGGTGATTAAAGGCAAGGAAAAATACATATTTGGACATAAACCAGAAAGGAGAAAAAGGAGAATTGAAGTGGCAAATGTCAATGTAGGGACGTAAAGTGGGTATAATAAAAGCAGATCCAGCTGTGAAACATGAGGTATCTCTGAAGAACTGAAATTATCATTTTATTTAATCCCTGACACAGTCTTATGGAATAGATGTTATTAGTACCATGTTTTCACTTATGAGTCAAAGTGAACCATATATACATGTTTGGCTTTGAAATTAGTGCTCAGAGCCATTGTGCTATACTACCTCCAAGGGAAGCAGCAGCCTGGGAGGCCACAACATGAAAGTAGAGATGAAACAATGGCATCTTTTTATTTTGTATTTAATTGTTGTACTATTTACAAATTATTCATAACACATTTTTGCCTTAAAACTTAGCAGCTTAAAGCAAAAAAATATTTACTATTTCCTGAACTCTATGGCTTAGGAATTTAGGTGTAGTTTAGCAAGGTGCCTTTGTCTCACATGAAGTTGTAGTCTAGCTTTCAGCCAGGATAGTAACTATCTCAGTGCTCAGTTCTCAGCTGTTGAAGTCTCCTCTGAGCTCCCTCACACAGTTATTGCAGGTCTTAGAAGCCTCCATTTCTAGCACACTCTTGCAAGCGTTTTAAGGCCTCATCACCATTTTCATCATATGGGCCTCTATGGAGGCTGTCTGAGTGTCCCCATAAATTGGCAACTGGTGGCCCAAAAGAGAGACAGAGCCAGAGTGTGCCCCAGGATGAAAGCCACAGTCTATGACCAATTTGTGGAAGCAACATTCCATCACTTTGGTATTTTATTAGAGGGCATTGGAAGGTTAGGGAGAGGGAATTGTATAAAGGCAGGGATACAGGAGGTGGGGATCATTGGGGGGACACTTCAGAGTTTGTCTACTACAATTATGATGAAGTTGATCAATATTAGGAATTCAGTTTGCCTGATCATGTTTCTAGTATCTTCAGAATTCTAATATAGGGAACTTATAGTTGAAGGACTTAGTATTTATTAAATCTAATAAGTACTTCTAAAACTTGAGCATCAGAAGTATTCAGTTTCATTCAGAAGTATTCTAGTTTTCTCTGTGGTGTCATTTAAAATTGTTGTCATAATGAAAGAATACAAGAGTTTGTCAAGATATTTCAAGATTAAAAATGGGATAAGAAGATTACAAACACATGGGTATACAATTCTATGAGGCTGACAGGTTCAAAATGACAAAATTACCTGTCTTTTTGTTAGTACAAAGGCATCTTGTGCCAAATAATTGGAATAATTTTTGCAAAGAAGACTTAGCATCAAATCAATCCTGGAAATGTTCACATTCATGGTAGCTTATGGAGAAAATATAATGAAATGTAATTATTGTTTCATGTTTACAGATACAATAATATCTAATTAATATTCATGTAGGATGATTCATATAATTTGGAATTTGGGGAAAGTGTGATATTCACCTCAGGGAATCATTGATCAATAATTAATTTTTGAGTCCTCGCTGTGTGTAAGACACTGGAAATATAAATGAGATGGCTGGAATCTCATGGGTTGTGTTTTCTTCATTTATATATAGTTTACCCCTCACTATGTTCATGGAGAGCCTACCATGTGTATAGTATTACCTGATGGATTAATAGTTTAGTGGGAAAAAAGATTTTTCAATGTCCTTCAGTCTGATTCCTTTTTCTAAGATCTCTTGCTGTTAGATTTCAATCTGAATCACCTCAGGTTATTATCTAGATCAACTGAAGCCCTTTTTCCTAGTGGAAGTATAGCAGTTCCATGCTGAATTATATATTAAACTCCTTTTAGCTCATCTGCAGGCTATATACTCTGACCACTATCTACTATATTTTCCCTGGAAGTTGCCTATTCATTTTTAGTTCTCAGTTTAGATATTCTTTCTTTTAGGAGGTATTCCCTGATCAGGTCTGGCTGGATTTCTTGCCCTTCCTTTGTGTTCTCCTACCCATGTGGACTATTCTTCTTTTATTTTTTTAAACCCATGAGCATAATTCAAGGGTAAACTGCATGACACTTAGTAGGCATCTCCATCTTGTCACTATTCTATCCCCATCTGTTTAATAATATTTGTTTAGTGTCTTTTATATGCTAGACACATCTCTAGGCACTGGAATTCTAGCAATGAACAAAACAAAGGCTGTCATTTCATGGGGTTCACATTTAGTAGAAAGAGACAATAGATAAATGTGTACTAATTCAGACAGTAAGGAGTGCCATGAAGATAAATGAAAGAGGGAAAAGGGGATAAAGCAAGTGGATTGGAGGGAAGGCAAGGCTCTTTTACATAAAGGGATTAAAAAGGTCTCTGTGAAGTGGTGACTTGTAGCTGAGAGAAAGGGAGAGAATAGCAAAAGAGGCAGAGTGCTCCTGGAAGTGGGGAGAGTAAGCGCAAAGGCCCCCCAAGTGGGAACTGTGTTTGATGGAGTGAAGGTGAAACAAGGAGGCCTTTGAGGCTGGAGAAGAGGGGTGGTATGTAGGTGAGGTAGAGATGGTTAAGAGATGAGGTCAGGAAGATTTCCAGAATCAGGTTATGTAAAACTGTACAAGCCAGGGCACCTGCCACATGGGATCGGTGTTCAGTGAGCACACATTGGGTGTTGCTAGATTAAGGATGCTAGGATAAGGGCAGTCTTGTCTAGTTTTACGTTAGAGGAGTCATTACCCATAAAGTGTTTTGATCAGTGGATTGAAAACTTTGATGCCTGGATTTTTTTTTTAAAAGACTGATTCCAAGCTGGGGCAGACATGAAATCAGAATCTCTGGGTAGCAGCCATAGTTTTTAAAGCTGCTCAGGTGATTTCTGACAAGCATGAGCATCTTTGACCTAGATAAATGTTTCTTAAAGTATGGTTACTAACCAGCAGCTCTGGAAATAATTAGAAATACAAATTCTTGGGCCCTACCTCATGCTTACTGACCTACAAACTCTGCAGGCAGTGCTAAGCTATCTGTGTTTCAGGAAATGGTCCAGACTCTGGATGTGTGCTAAAATTGGAAGACCGTTATCTTAAAGGAACAAGTCCCTGTGTAGGCAAAACTGGGGGTACATTTTGTGATGCTATTTGTAGAGGGCCATGTGTCTAGGATTCGTATGTCCTGGAAAGAGTGTTCACAGTTTTATCATTTGATAATTGCTTTTTTGGCTTAAATCTTTTCCTTTCTCACAACCTTTTATTTAGGTAAAACTTTCTTTTGAGTAAAACATCAAGTCCTTGTTACTTAACAGCACTTTTGCGTAAATGCATTTGGTGGAATGATTTAGGATGGGCCATTTTGAATAGAATAATAGTTGAAGTTAGAAAAGTTTTCTGGAAAAGTTGCAATAGAATGAAGTTTCAACTTTCCTACAGTCTCCTAAGTGTGATTAGTAATGCTTAGTACTTAATAAGGCAAAAGAATCTGATTTTTAAATAATCTGAATAAAATTTTCCTATATTTTCAGGGACATTTTGGGAAATGTGTTTACTTCATTTTTTTTGTGAATTGTGTACCTGATTCTGTGTTAGCTAGACTTCAACATTTGCAAATCTGAAATAAAGCCAGTATTTGCAATAATTTAAGCATGAAGGATTTGTCCAGATCCCCTTCCCATCTTTTGAAAAGGAAATAAGTGTAGTTGCTTAGGTTCTATCTGACATGACTCCTCAAAAGACTTCCATAAGGCCATCCTCATCACCATTCATCTTTTTATAGAAAGTCACATTTTCTTTAACAAAATGCCAATATTAAATATGCACATTAGTGGTTTTTTTGGGGGGTCTGGGAATAATAATGAATGAAGTGAAATAATACACACACACACACACACACACACCTCAGAAGCACTGCTGAAAGAATGGCAATATGCTAATTCTGATTTTAGTGTTCTTATCAACCCAGCAGGTTCATTTCCAGTTAAGAATGCAGTGTGAAAGTCTTTTGTTGTCCTGGTATACAAATTTTCTCTTATATGGAAAAATCAGCTTTTCATAAAGGCTTAACCAGAGGGGATACCTGATATTGTCTGTAACGTGCACACAATATATCTTTGAAGCACTTGAATAATATTAGTATTATGTCTGAGTATAGGAGAAAAAATAATCTATAAAAGTAAGGATGATGCAGTTTTAAAAGCAAACCTTCACATGCCATAGGATTTCATTCAGTCTGTTGACAAAAGACTCCAGAAATAAGGATGCTTGAGGAGGAGAAAATGTAAATGTGTGAAGTATGTCTTGCTACCTCAAGCTCGTGTTCTTGAATGTTGCTGATATATTTGACTGATCAAAGCCTTTGAGATCTGGAACCAATCATCAAAAGCTGTCTAGGATTTTTACATGAACAATTTTTCTCTATGTCATTCAACCGAATAATATGATTTCTTAATTTTTTTCATATTGTTTTAAAAGATGAATCCACCCCTTTGCTAGAGAGATAAATGTAACTTTTGCAATTTATATTGTCCTCCTGAGACTCCATCTGATAAAACAATTTCCTTAAATGTCAAATTTCTCTCAGCTTCTATTTTTACATCAGAAGCCAACTTTGGAAAAACTGGAAAGTTTTTTTTTTCTCATATTGCATTTAAACTCACTTAAAACAGTATCTCATCACGTATCAGAAAGTTGGAAATGGTAGTTAGAACTTTATTGATAGTTAGATATGTGTTGTTTTTGGAGAAGAACTCAAAGAGTAAAAAGGAATCACATGTATCTTGTTAAAAACTTGCTCATACACTTTCTCTTCACACTCTTGTTTCCTTTGCTGTGCCGAAGTTTTCTAATTTAATGCCTTCCCACTTATCAATTCTGGGTTTATTTTTTGAGTTTTAGGTATCTTGTAAAGAGTTGGTGCCTGTGTCAATATGTTTGAGGATAGAGCCTATGTTTTCTTCTAGCAGTTGCAAAGTTTCTGGTCCAATTCCTAGGACTTTGATCCACTTGGAGTTGACTTTTGTTCAGGGTGACAGACATTAATCTAGTTTCATTTTTTTACATATGAGTATCCAGTTTTCCCAGAACCATTTTTTTTAAAAGGCTCTTTTCTACCATATGTTTTTAGCACTTTTGACAAGAATCAGATGCCTGTATCTATGTGGGTTTTTCTCTGCATCTTCACTTCTATTGGTCTTCATGTCTGTGGTGATGCCGATACCATACTCTTTTTGTTACTATAGCTCTGTAGTATAACTTGAGGTTAGGTATTGTGATGCTTCTAGTGCTGCTCTTATTCAGTATTGCTTGGGTTATTCTGGTTCTTTCATTCTTCAAATAATTAAGACTTTTTTCTAGACTTTGAAGAAGGTCATTGATATTTTGATGGAGATCCCTTTGAATCTGTATAACATTTTGGCATTATGGCATTTTGACAATATTAATTCAGCCTCTCCAAGCATATGGGAGGTTTTTTCATCTTCTAAGGTTCTCTGCAATATCTTTCATCAGTGTTCTATAGTTTTCATTGTAGAGGTCTTTTACCTCCTTAGATTTGTTCCCAAGTATTTTTTTTCCTTAGGTTATTGAGAATGGGATAGTTTTCCTGATTTCTTTCTCATCAGATAGGAAACGTAATGATTTATACATGTGGATCTTGTATCCTGCTGCTTTGCTGAATTTGTTTATCAGGTTTAGAAGTCTTCTGAAAGAGTTGTTTAGGTCTTCTAGATATATGATCCTGTTATCAGCAAACAGATTATTTGACTTCTTATTTTTCTATATGTATCCCTTCAGTTGCCTTTTATCGACTGATTGTTCTGCCTAGAGTTTCAAGGACTATCTTAAATAGAAGTTTGTGAAACTAGACATATTTAAATTGTTTCTAATTTTAGAGAAAATGTTTTTAGTTTTTGTCTGTTGCATAGGATGTTGGCTTTGGGTTTGTCATATATTGCCTTTATAATGTTGAGGTACACACCTTCTATTGCTAATTTCTCCAGTGTTTTTAACATGAATGGGTATAGGATTTTGTTGAAAGATTTTTCTGCATCCAGAAAACATAAAGAACAACAACAAAAATAAAACAAATAGTCCGATCAATGAAGGTTGAAAAGAACTAAAGAATTTCTCAAAAGAAGAAATACAAATTGCCAACAGTATATGAAAAAAATGTTCATCTTTAGCAATCAGAGAAATAGAAATCAAAACAATATTGAGATTTTTACCCATTGTACATAGAATGGTAGTTATCAAGAATACAAAAAATACCAGATGCCAGTGAGGATTTTGCTGAAAAGGTACACACACACACACACACACACACACACACACATATTTTGGAAAGTGGTATGGAGATTCTCAAATACCATGCTAAGTGAAATAAACCAATCACAAAAAAACAAAGGTCAAATATTTGGTTATTGATATGTGAAAGCTAAACTATAATAAAGTGGGGAAGGAGAGAAATTCAGTAGATTAAACAAAGGGGAATGAAGGGAAGGGAGGGGTGATAGGAATAGGAAAGAGTACAATGAATTTAACACCATTTCCACCATCATGTACACTCACAAGAATGGGGTCCTAAATAGAGTAAGAAATAGAGTAAGATATATTCCTTCTTGTATAATTTTATCAAAATGAATTCTACTGCCTAAAAAGAATATATATATATATATATATATATATATATATATATATATATATATATATATATGTGACTAAGAATGAAACCACCACATAACTACGCTGTCCTGGTCTTGGTATTTATCCAAAAGAATTAAAATCAGCATACTATACTGATATAGGAATATCAGTGTTCATAACAGTGCAAATCTCAATAGCCAAGTTGTGGAAGCAGTCCAGGTATCTGTCAACTAAATAAAGAAATTACAGTATGTATACACAATGAAGTTTTACTCAGCCATAAAAAAGAAGAAAATTATGGCTTTTTTTTTTTTTTTTGGCAAATAGATGGAAGTAGAGGATATCATGCTAGGTGAGATAAGCCAGACTCAGAAAGTCAAGGGTTGAGTGTTTTCTCTCATATTCAAAAGCCAGAGAAAAATAAGAGGAAAAAATGTGGAAGTCCCATGAAAATAAAAAGAAGACCAGTGGAGTAGAGGAAGGGGATAGAGTGGGACAGAAGAGACGGGAAAAGGGAGGGACTCTGGAATGAAACTTTCCAAATATACCACAGTGAATTTCAACTTTATGTATACCTATAAAGCATCAATTAAAAAAGAATAAATAAATAGATAAATGAAATATGACTACAAAGGAAGAAGGGATTATGTAAAGTAGATAAGTGCACAGACTTTAGACTCAAAACTTATTTTTATTCCTAGCTCTGTGATCTACCTATAATTACTATATGATTTTTGAGCAGTTATTTTACTTCCTTGAGGGTCAGTTGCCCATCTGTACATTGTAGTAATAACCAATGATTGTAAGGCACACAGTAATGTAATAGTAGACAGAAAGTGCTTAGAAAAGGTTGGATGAAAGCTCCCCCTGATGACTTTTTAAAAAATTGTCAGTCCTTCAAGACATATTTCTTGATTCCTTTTACTATGTTTTCCTTTTTAAAATATAGCAATTTATCACCTTTTATTATTCTAAGGAATACATTTATGTATCATTATTTTTGTGTCCTTCGGGTTAATGTGGCTTCACAAAACTTTGTCTGGTTCAGTAGTATATTTCAAGACCCTAGAATAATATATAGCCAATAACAAACACTGATGGATGTCCCGAGTCATCCATGGAGTGTGTGTGAGCTATGAGCATTTGAGCATATAGGGGACCGGTCTGGCAATGTACACTGATTCGGGTGTTCAATGTAAGTGTGTCTTTCCTCTTGTTCTGCCTGTGATCCCACACAGCACCTGAGATGGGTGTGACTTGCCAAGATATCAATCTGCTGACCCCAAGACATCACAAAGCAAGATCCCACCTTCGAAACCCTATTTCCTGACTTATTTGGTGAAGTGCATTCTATCAAGTCTCCTTTGTGTGTGTCTCCCTATAAAATAAAAAGAATCTGGGTTCACATTGTCTTTCCAGCACTGCCCAGCATGGAGCTGACCCATAAGGTTGCAGAGCAGTCCCATCCTTGATCTTAGAAACTCATGTTCCTGTGCTATGTGGTTTCTTTGCTCTTTTCTTAGTTATTGATAAAGTCAGCTCCTTTGAACCCAGCTAATCTTGCTAGCCTGGCCAGCTGGTGACAAATGAATATAAATATACTAGAATCTAACTAATAATAAGAATCAGCATGTCTCTTTTTTTAAAAAAAATATTTTATTTTATTTTTTTAGTTTTGATAGACACAATACCTTTATATTATTTATTTTTACCTGGTGCTGAGGATCATATGTGTGAGGCAAGTGTTCTGCCACTGAGCCACAATCCCAGCCCCAGCATGTCTCTTAATTCCCTGGATTATCACTCTTTTTTTTTTATTATAGTTAAGCTCATTGGAAAGTATTAAGAGGAAAAGAAAAATGCCTTATGCCAGTGGTTTTCTATGTTGGATGCACCTGAAAATCACCTAAGGAGCTTTTTAAAAATCCAAATTCCCAGGCTGGATACTTTATCAAGAAGGGCAGAAATGGTAGGGCTGGGAATGAGGCACCAGTACTTAAAAATTTCTAGATTTCACTATGTAGATAAGCTTAAGAACCACAATCTAAACCATAGACTGCTACCATTGCTTCAGGTGTCAGCTAAATTTTGCTGGTCAATGAGATCCACCATTTCCAACCAGCTTCTTCTAGACTGCAGAGAGTGCAAGGGTGATGGTAAGAATGTAAACATGTACCCCCTTGATATTTTTGTATTACTTTTAAGCAAATGGATGGTAGCACCCACCAATACATTCAGGTTCCATAAACTGAGAGCATGCAAACTAAATTTTAATCCATCCCAATTGAAATTCTTCTGTCAGTATTTCACACCTTGTTAAGTGATACATGTATTAGACTTTTCTCCAGATCTTCCCCAAGTAAGACACTAGTTCAGGATTCAAATACTATTTCATTTGCAAGTGATTTTTCTCATTGAAATACTCAGAATCGTGCTTGTTTTCCTCTATTGAAACCTGAATTCTTGAGAGTCAGCTCTTTTGTTAGTTATTCTCACTCATGATGTCCAAACAATGTGACATACTTTGCATGCTGCTGGCTTTTCTTGTTTGTTTTGTTATGAAGAAGAATAAGTGTTGCATTGATTCATTTAGCTTACAGTATTTCTATCAAACACAATGTTACTATCATTTCAATTAAATATTGCTTAAAAATTTTAATATCATATTTACTTTGCCACCAGCATTTTAGATCTATTAAGAAGGAAAATGTAATTTGTGGTGAGCCGCTTCTGCCGTTTCTGCAGATTATGGTCGCCATTACAAGATGACGCTGGCTCCGCTGTGGTCTGTGACAAACAACTTCTTATCTGGGAAAGTTGGCACATGATTTTTCACCACCCTGTGAGAAAGCTCCACGCGGCAGCTTTGCATTGGGGCTTGGGATGCTTTATTAAGGCTGGGAGGGGCATCCGGGAGAGAGAAGAAGAAATATCAAGGGCCTGAATAAACTGCTGAAAGAAGATTCCCGAGTTGCGTCTTCCTTGCGGGCAAGGGGTCGCGACAAGTGGTGCCGAGACCCGGGAACCAGAACTTTCAGCAGTCAGGGGTGGTGCACCGGTTAGTCCCAGGTAAGTGGGATCCGCGACCAAAGCGGGGTTAGTCCCAATAAGTGGGATCCGCGATCAAAGCGGGGTTAGTCCCTAGTAAGTGGGATCCGCGACCAAAGCGGGGCAGCTCCTCTGTAATGAAAGAGAGAGCCTTACATTTTATTGCAGCTGCACTGTGTACTTTCGCTCCTACTTTCGCTTTCTTTTTTTTGTGCTTCCTTTGTTGTTGTGTCATGGGTGCCGCATCTTCAAGTCCGCTTCTCCTGGCCCTAGATGGCCTGTTACGTTCCAAGGGACTGGAAGTGAAACATAGTACTTTACAGAGATTTTTACAGAAGATAGATATCGCTGCACCGTGGTTTGCATTTTCGGGCAGCCTTACTGTGCCTAGTTGGGATAAATTAGGCAAAGATCTTGACTTTGCTTCTGAGCAGGGCATATTAGAGGGTGGGGTGATACCCCTTTGGAAAATGGTCCGTGGTTGCCTTACAGATGGTAAATGCCAGGAAGCTGTGAGTGAGGGTCAAGCTATTCTTGAGCAATTGCATGAGGAAAAATCTGAAGGATCATGTAGTGAAGTGGCAGAGAGTATTAAAAGTAACAGTAGTGAGAAGGCAAAAGAGCCTGAAGATAAAAATAGGAGAAGGCTCTACCCAGACTTGACCGAATTAAAAACGCCTGAGAACACAAGCGACTCAGAGAGTTCTGAGGACCTTGATATATTGTTACAACAACTACATAAGATAAAAATGAAAAAGAAGAAAAAGGAGACACAGGGCACGCAGGCCTACTGTAAGAAGGGGAAGGGAGTTAACATTGGTCAACAAAACTCTGAGGAGGAGGAGGTAGAATATCTAGAAGAAGATATGGTGCCGATTGCCCCACCTCCGTATGTGGGGGGGAGCCAAGGTTCCGGGAGATCTTTTCATGCACAAGTTTGGAGGACAGTTAATACAGATATGGGACTTGCATACCCTGTATTTCAGGATAATAACAGGGGAAGATATCATGAGCCTTTAGACTTTAAGCTAATTAAAACCTTGGCAGAATCTGTCCGCACTTATGGCATAGATGCCGCTTTCACTCTCACTCAGGTGGAGGGACTTACTAGATTTTGCATGACTCCCTCAGATTGGGCTAGTCTAGTCCGCGCTTGTGTTTCCCCAGGGAAATATTAGGAGTCCAAAGTTGGCTGTTTAATGTTTCTGGCAGTACCCAAGACTCGGAGCGAGGTAGGAGGCTTAAAATTTCTGCAAATAATTCACAATTATCTAATGCTACATTACCCTCTGCAGCAGTCTGTCTCCAATCTCCGTTCCTGTTTCTTTTGGCTAATGTTACATCACAGGGGATGCTTAATTGCTCTAATATTACCTGTTATTTGTCTGAGTGTTGGAATGGATCCTGGCCTATGGCAATGGTTATGAAAATTCCAACTTTTGTCCCGATCCCGGTTACTGCAGATCCAGAGTCATTTCCTATTGTTGAACTGATTAGAGCCTATAGAGATTTTGGAATTACGGCAGCTATAGTGACAGCTGTGGCAGTGTCTGCTGCTGCAGCAGTTACAGCTGGAGTAGCCATGGCCAGCCAAGTACAAACTGCTGCTACTATTAATCAGGTTATTCAACAAACATCCACCATACTTGAATCTCAAAGTAGAATTAATCAACACATTTTATCTGGGATTCTGGCTGCTAATCAAAGGATAGATCTGCTTCAAGCTCAAGTTGAGGAATTGTCTGACCTAGTACATTTGGGTTGTGTTGACCAACGTGCACATTTATGTATAACCTCTGTCAGATTTAATGATTCCAGAAATGCCTCCCGCATCATCGGAGAGTATCTATCCGGAACCTGGTCCATGGAAGCAGAAAACTTGATCCAGTCTCAACTAACTCAGATTGCTGTTCTGAATAGCACCCGTGTCGAACCAGTGACTTTGGGTCAATTCACCAGTTGGCTATCCTCTGCCTTTTCCTTTTTTAAGGAATGGGTAGGAGTGGGCATTTTTGGTGCAATGTGTTGCTTCGGTGTTGTACTTTGTTTGTGGCTTCTCTGTCGCCTTAAAACTCGCCATGCACAAGAAAAGGCTATGATCATACAAGCTCTTGCAGCTTTAGAAAATGGCAACTCGCCTCAAGTCTGGCTTGCGCATCTTAAGCAGTAAACCTTTGTCATGGTCGTTACACCCCAAGTTATTATAACATTGCACTGGGATCGACATGACTTTCCTTGTTATTCTCTTAGTGTTGGAAAGCCCTTGCACTCTGCCGGTCTTACTGCCATTGCATGCAGATGGGTTTCCACACTAGTGCTTTTCTATCGCCTTAAAGTCCGTGCCTTTCTTTCAGGGTTCTGTCAACTTGTTTGTCATTATAAACAGCCACAGTTCAGCCTCAGCTATCCCCCTTCGTCCACCATCGTCACGATACAGGATGCGAGGCAAGGCACTGCACTTGAGTGATCCTTGACGTGGACCTCAAGGAGAGCATGTCCTATTGCATGCGGGTTAGACGCGTTCACGCCCCGCCCCACGAAAAAAGGCGTCGGCTGATATGGCCTCAGATCTGGGGAAGGCGCCTCCTTAGGACTGAGTCATACTATGCAGCCACTTCTGCACAGTGGGATAGGACCTCTACTCTCGCCTGTATTGTTTTTAGAAAACAGAAAGGGGGAACTGTGGTGAGCCGCTTCTGCCGTTTCTGCAGATTATGGTCGCCATTACAAGATGACGCTGGCTCCGCTGTGGTCTGTGACAAACAACTTCTTATCTGGGAAAGTTGGCACATGATTTTTCACCACCCTGTGAGAAAGCTCCACGCGGCAGCTTTGCATTGGGGCTTGGGATGCTTTATTAAGGCTGGGAGGGGCATCCGGGAGAGAGAAGAAGAAATATCAAGGGCCTGAATAAACTGCTGAAAGAAGATTCCCGAGTTGCGTCTTCCTTGCGGGCAAGGGGTCGCGACAGTAATTTGCTGAAATTAATGCAGACAGTGGCAGGATTAAAACTAGAACTTAGGCATTTTGATAAATTTTTTTTTAAAAGGCTTTAACTCCAAATCTATATAAATATCATAAAAATTTAAATGTTGAAATTTTATTGGGTTTCTATCCCTTGTTATATGATACACATATTAGACTTTTCTTCTGATCTTACTCCAGATCTTTCTATCTCTTCAATATTGTGGTGAGCCGCTTCTGCCGTTTCTGCAGACTATGGTCGCCATTACAAGATGGCGCTGGCTCCGCTGTGGTCTGTGACAAACAACTCCTTATTTGGGAGAGTTGGCGCATGGTTTTTCACCACCCTATGAGAAAGCTCCACGTGGCAGCTTTGCATTGGGGCTTGAGATGCTTTATTAAGGCTGGGAGGGGCATCCAAGGGAGAGAAGAAGAAATATCAAGGGCCTGAATAAACTGCTGAAAGAAGATTCCTGAGTTGCGTCTTCCTTGCGGGCAAGGGGTCGCGACAACTGGTGCCGAAACCCGGGAACCAGAACTTTCAGCAGTCAGGGGTGGTGCACCGGTTAGTCCCAGGTAAGTGGGATCCTCGACCAAAGCAGGGTTAGTCCCAATAAGTGGGATCCGCGATCAAAGCGGGGTTAGTCCCAGGTAAGTGGGATCCTCAACCAAAGCGGGGCAGCTCCTCTGTAAAGAAAGAGAGAGCATTACATTTTATTGCAGCTGCACTGTGTACTTTCGCTTCTATTTTCGCTTTTGTTTTCTGTGTTTCTTTTGTTGTGTCATTTCGCTTTTGTTTTTTGTGCTTCTTTTGTTGTTGTGTCATGGGTGCCGCATCTTCAAGTCCGCTTCTCCTGGCCCTAGATGGCCTGTTACGTTCCAAGGGCCTGGAAGTGAAACATAGTACTTTACAGAGATTTTTACAGAAGATAGATATCGCTGCACCGTGGTTTGCATTTTCGGGCAGCCTTACTGTACCTAGTTGGGATAAATTAGGCAAAGATCTTGACTTTGCTTCTGAGCAGGGCATATTAGAGGGTGGGGTGATACCCCTTTGGAAAATGGTCCGTAGTTGCCTTACAGATGGCAGATGTCAGGAAGCACTTACTAAAGGACAGGAAGTTCTAGAGCAATTACATGAGAAATCGGAGACGGCAGGAAGTGAGGTGCCTCAGGAGGATGGGAGTGTGCGGAGCATGAAACAGGGGAGGAGATGATTGTATCCAGATCTCAGTACGCTGCGCACACCCCCATGTGAAAGTGGGTCAGAGGAAGAGGAGGATGAGGAGGAAGAGCTCGGGAGGCTGTCTCGTCAGCTAGAGAGTTTAGCTATAGGAGAAGGGAACAGAAATAAACAGGGGCTCAAGAAAAGCGATCCCCCAGATCCACCGCCGTATGGTGGGGGTGTTTCGGGGAGAGCTTTCCATGCCCAAACATGGAGGGCTGTTAACGCTGAGATGGGTCTTGCTTATCCAGTTTTTCAGGATGACAATAGGGGAAGATTCCATGAACCCTTAGATTTTAAAATTGTGAAGACCCTGGCGGAGTCTGTGCGCACTTATGGGGTGGATGCCGCTTTCACTCTCACTCAGGTGGAGGGACTTACTAGATTTTGCATGACTCCCTCAGATTGGGCTAGTCTAGTCCGTGCTTGTGTTTCCCCAGGGAAATATTAGGAGTCCAAAGTTGGCTGTTTAATGTTTCTGGCAGTACCCAAAACTCGGAGCGAGGTAGGAGACTTAAAATTACTTCACACAATTCACAATTATCTTATGCTACATTACCCTCCGCAGCAGTCTGTCTCCAATCTCCGTTTCTGTTCCTTTTGGATAATGTTACATCACAGGGGATGCTTAATTGTTCTAATATTACCTGTTATTTGTCTGAGTGTTGGAATGGCTCCTGGACTACGGCAGTGGTTATGAAAATTCCAACTTTTTTCCCAATCCCAGTCACTGCGGACCCAGATAAATTCCCCATTGTTGAGCTACTTAGAGTCCGCAGAGATTTTGGAATTACGGCAGCTATAGTGACAGCTGTGGCAGTGTCTGCTGCTGCAGCGGTTACGGCAGGAGTGGCCATGGCCAGTCAAGTACAAACTGCTGCCACTATTAATCAAGTTGTTCAACAAACTTCCACCATACTTGAATCCCAAAATACAATTAATCAACATATTTTGTCAGGGATTTTAGCTGCCAACCAAAGAATAGATTTACTCCAAGCTCAGGTAGAAGAATTGGCTGACTTGGTGCTTTTGGGTTGTGTTGACCAACGTGCACATTTATGCATAACCTCTGTCAGATTTAATGATTCCAGGAATGCCTCCCGCATCATTGGAGAATATTTGGCCGGAAATTGGTCCATGGCAGCGGAAGACATGATCCAGTCTCAACTAACCCAGATAGCTGTCTTGAACAGTACCCGTGTCGATCCCGTGACTTTGGGTCAATTCACCGATTGGATATCTTCTGCTTTTTCCTTCTTCAAAGAGTGGGTGGGGTAGGCATTTTTGGTACAATGTGTTGCTTCGGTATGTTCCTCTGTTTGTGGTTTCTCTGTCGCCTTAAGGCCCGCAGTGCTCACGATAAGGCTATGATCATACAAGCTCTTGCAGCTTTAGAAAATGGCAACTCACCTCAAGTCTGGCTTGCGCATCTTAAACAGTAAACCTTTGACATGGTCGTTACACCCCAAGTTATTATAACATTGCACTGGGATCGACATGACTTTCCTTGTTATTCTCTTAGTGTTGGAAAGCCCTTGCACTCTGCCGGTCTTACTGCCATTGCACGCAGATGGGTTTCCACACTAGTGCTTTTCTATCGTCTTAAAGTCCGTGCCTTTCTTTCAGGGTTCTGTCAACTTGTTTGTGGTTATAAACAGCCACAGTTCAGCCTCAGCTATCCCCCTTCGTCCACCATCGTCACGATACAGGATGCGAGGCAAGGCACTGCACTTGAGTGATCCTTGACGTGGACCTCAAGGAGAGCATGTCCTATTGCATGCAGGTTAGACGCGTCCACGCCCCGCCCCATGAAAAAAGGCGTCGGCTGATATGGCCTCAGATCTGGGGAAGGGCCCTCCTTAGGACTGAGCCATGCTATGCAGCCACTTCTGCACAGTGGGATAGGACCTCTACTCTCGCCTGTATTGTTTTAAGAAAACAGAAAGGGGGAACTGTGGTGAGCCGCTTCTGCCGTTTCTGCAGACTATGGTCGCCATTACAAGATGACGCTGGCTCCGCTGTGGTCTGTGACAAACAACTTCTTATTTGGGAGAGTTGGTGCATGGTTTTTCACCACCCTATGAGAAAGCTCCACGTGGCAGCTTCGCATTGGGGCTTGAGATGCTTTATTAAGGCTGGGAGGGGCATCCAAGGGAGAGAAGAAGAAATATCAAGGGCCTGAATAAACTGCTGAAAGAAGATTCCTGAGTTGCATCTTCCTTGCGGGCAAGGGGTCGCAACACAATATTATCATTACTTATACATATCTCCAGAGCAGACTCTTCCTAAAACTTAATAGCTGTTCACTAAATCAGATTTCTCCTCTTCCAGAGCATATAGATTACCTTTCTCAACTGTACCTGCAACTTTAAGTCATGTGACTGTTTTAGCCAAAAGGTCAATGAGAAGTGACAAAATACCATCTCCAGGCTTAGGCCATAATGCCTCTAATATGTAGTTTTGATTCTCTTTATCCATCTGTTGGCCAAAAGCAGAGAATACTTAGGTCCTAGAAGAGGAAGGGACCTCAACCCAAAGTAAAAAGTTCCAGGTTATGACCACTTGGAAAGCTAACTTATAAACAAGGACTATCTATCTGTTATGGGCTTCTTGAAAGAAAGAAATAAGCTGCTATTGTGTAAAACCCCATAAATATTTGAAGTTTTACTGGGTATAACTGCCCAAAGAAAAAATAACTTATTTTTGAACAGTATATTTTATTTCAGTGGTGATTATGCTTTTTAGAATGCCTAAGAGAGCTTAATGATAAGTGGCCCCTTCCCTAAGATTTCCTTATATTACACTATTCTCTGATTTTCTACTGTTATTTCTTCCTCCTCTTCTTTCTCATCAGAGACAATTCCTGGGGCTATCCTTGGCTATGTGTTACTCTCTGTTTTGAAAGTATCTTCAACAATCAAGAATTTAAGCATTCTTTTTTTAGTAATTTTCTGCAAGATGATCACATCTAGCCAAACTGCTCACCAAAAATTTACTCCCTTTGGAACTACCTATGGATAATATCCATTTGGATATTCCTTAATACATTATATACCTCTTTGGTTATAATCTACTCCTGATATTTTCCCACATCTACTTCTCAAGTGTTATTTATTCAATGGGATTTCTCTTGGTTTCTCATTGTCTTGAAAGTTTTAAAAGTTAGCTCTATTTTAATCTTAGAATTTATTTGACTTAAGTATGAGTTCCCTCCTGAATCTTATCCAGATTTACAATATCAAATCTTCAGTTTTAGGATGCATGGTTTTCTCATGGTCACTGCATTTGCTCATGTTTCTTCTTTCTCTTCTTCTCTACCTGTACTTATTTTATACATAAAGGTACAAATTATGTAAATTTTTTAGGTTTCAGCTTATGTTACAGTTTTTCCTTTAGTATACTTCTTCAATGTGCTTCATATTTATTATGAATAACTCTTAGAATTCACATCATCCAGAGAGCTTTCTGAAGGCAGGAGCTCTGAGTTGTTTTGTTGGTTGTAGAAAGTCTATACACACATATAAAAAAGCAATAATATTGGAAGCCTAATTGCTTCAGTGTCTTTGCATCCTCAAATGTTTCATTAAATTCTCCAGGTTTAAATTGATTTTTATCTAACAAAATCCTGAAATATTATACTTTGTACTTAAATGATTATTAACTTGAAATCATCAAATCCTTGTTTTGTTGGAGTATATACAATTAATTAATTGGCATATATGCAATTACATTGTATATAACTTATATTAGTTATTATAATTCTACTGGTATCTTTCATAAATTATACCAAATCATATTATTTTTTCATAAGTTCCCAGATTATAAATCTGGCCAGCCCCTCACCAGGGAACTCTTGCCTGCTCAGAGAGATAAGCCTCCTAAGAATTTAAAGTCAGAAATAATTAGTAAAGAACAAAAGACAGAGTCAGAATTAGTTTTAAAGGTTGGAGCACCTGATAGGTTCAGCCCACACAGGAGCTGGAGCTGGACAATTAGAAAATGGCTCCTGTGATTTATTTAAGGAGGCACATCAAAGGCAGGGATAAGGTTTTGGGGGTGGCGTCTTGCTTCATGGTTTCTTGCAGTCAGAAGTTTGGTTGGCATCTTTGCAGGTCACCCCATTTCTGGTGCTGTTGTGGGACCAGGCAGAGCAGAATAGAAATTCACATGTATCTGGGCAATCTCACCCTATGGGACTGCAATGGGAAATTCCCAAACACCAGATGTCTCTATTCACTAGTCAACAATGCCAATGTAGTTCACACATAGCCCATGAATGACTCTCAACAATAGAGATCTGGGGGGAATTAGATTTTACTCCTAAATTCTGGTTGTAACTTAGAAGAAGCCTTTTTGTTGATACTGGGCAAAATGGTACCCAGAAACCTCAGTCTTTGCAACTAAAACTAATGTACATGTATCCCCTTATAAGGTCACCACTAAAATAAACAGATTTCCTAATGCTTTTCTGAAGTTATGTGGTGCCAAAACATCAGTTTATTTCAATCATTCATTCAGATTAAAGCATGTTTCAGGCTCACTAGTTCTACATAATGTTAAGCAGAATTACTATGGCTCTGAGCTTAAAGTAATAACTAAAAAATATTGGCAAGTAAATCTTCTTGATACACATTCTTTTTGAAAATCTTGAAGAAATTGTTGAGTGAAGGAGATAACGTGGGATGGAGTTTATTTTAAAAGACATATATTTGGTATTGGGGATTGAATCCAGGACTGTTGTACTCTAAGCTACATCCCCAGTCCTTTTTAAAAAAAAATATTTTGAGCCAGGTGCAGTGGTACACACCTGTAATCCCAGTGGCTCAGGAGGCTGAGATGGGAGAATCTTCAGTTCAAAGCCAGCCTCAGCAAAAGCTAGGCACTAAGAAACTCAGTGAGACCCTTTCTATAAATAAAATACAAAATAGGGCTTAGTGATTGAGTGTCCTTGAGTTCAATCCCTGGTAAATTATGCACCCCCCCCCAAAAAAAAAACTATAAAAAACATTTTTTTTTATTTTGAGACAGGGCCCCACCAAGTTGCAGAGGCTGGCATTGAACTTGTGATCCTTCTTCCTCAGTCTCACAAGTTGCACCTGGGATTACAGGCATGCACCACTGAATTTGGCTGAAAGCTCCATTATTAAAGGCCTGTCCTTAGATGAAGATCAAAAAAAAGTTAAGTGGCCCTTTTGTACACTGTCAATTGATAAACATTGAGAAAAAACATAATTAATAAAAGAAGTAGTTTTTAGTTAATTCAGTTTCATCAGACTTTGGTGCTATCAAAGACTTTCTAAAGGCAAGTACAATACTAGACACTAAATATACTTTTTTTGTTGTTTTTCCAGTCCTTTATGATAAAATTGAATGTGTAAATATTTCCTCCAACCACAGCCAGTGTCTAAGGTTGGTGCTGTTCATTGCCTGAGTAGTTCCTATTATATGAGACAGTAAGTAGCATGAAGCACAGATGGTGTCACCTACTCCACTTTATTCACTATAATTATTTTATTATTAAGGAGACATTGACTGTGGTTGGAGGAAGTTTAACCATGTTCAAATTTATGGTGGTTGTAGGGAGAAGTGTATTTACTGTCTAGTACAGTACCTGCCTTTAGAAGGTCCTTGATGTGCACTTTCGAATGTGAATTCATTATAGAATGTCAGCAGCTTAATCACCTTAAACAAAAGGTTGCTGAAGCACTATTCTTTGAATAAAACCTGTTTTTATTAGTGGATTAAAATAGGCTTTTTTAGCAACTTCAGAAGCTAGAAGTAATGATTCCTATTAAGTAAATGGGCATGAATAAATTTTATTCTTTACCATCTTCTTACCTTGATATGTTTTGTTTATTTGTTTCATATTCTTTCATTAAAATGGATGCTGAAATAACAATCCTGCTTCAACTAGGGTACTAGACAAATCATAACTTGAGCCTTAGGATGGAAACTCCAGCTTGAAGTGGCACAGACACCTCTGATCGAGGTTACTGCCCAGCTTATTTGAAAGGCACTACAATTCACTGGCCCTGGATGTGTTTGCTGGATCCTTCATTATTTCTCTAGAGAAATAAGAAATGTGGAAACAAACTAAAAGCCTTCACATGAGAAAAAATAACTTATGAAAGTGTGAATCTGAAGCATTGCTTTAGATATCTGGCTAATTCAGCATTTCTTTTTAATTGGTGGGAAACTTCTATGCTTTATATACAAGAGTATTTGCCTTAATGTTGAAAGATGAATCTATAAACTCCAGAGCATATATCAGCCCATCTTTGTTTTCCATGATGCTTAGCAAAAATTTTTCAGAAAAATATATGGAGAAATACAAAAGGTTATAATGGATTAAGAAGACATATTAGCTTGCTCCTTAGTGTGTTTAAATTGATTCATTAATTGATTAGATGTGGCTTCCACTTTCGTTTGTACATGATAATAGCCCTTGTGTGCAGGTTAGATGCTGCATTTCGATTCACTTAACAAATATGAGCAAAGCACTTACTGGAATCCCTGAGAACTAAAAAGATAATACACAAACTGTCCTCTATGGGCTTACAGTTTTGTGGGGCTGGAGATGAAAAGGAAATGATATAAGTTTTTATGGATGAGACTCTATTAAACTGAAGGGGATCAGGCAATGGTGGATAAGCCAGAATGAGTGGGGGAGAGAAATTGAAATGTCAAGGCCAGAGTGCCTTAGTAAATATAGGACTTATTTATAAAATTTAAAGTGGTTCTGTTTTGGAGGGTATGCTGAAATACAATACAAAATTTTATAGTTATTTGGAAAATATGAAGAATGTCATTTACAGGCTCTTTTTTCTTTTAAAGTAATTGTGGACTCAGGCAGTACATAATATAAAGAATCCTACATAATCATCACACAGGTACTCCCAGTTCTGATATCTTACAAGACTATTATACAATATCAAAATTGGGAAATTAACTTTGGTACATTACTATTATCTAGAATGCAGATCTTATACAGTTTTCATCCTCTTTTAAAAACCTGTGTGTGTGTGTGTGTGTGTGTGTGTGTGTAGTGTTTGTACTTTTTAATCAGAGACATTATCCAATAGGAGGTGGGCTTTAAGATTATCTGCAACAATGTACATGTAAGATTGGAATTGGGAAGATCAAATAAAAATCATTAAAATAGTGAGAACAGGAATAATGAGAACCTGGAAGAAATGATAACCCAGTATCTTATGCAAGGAATGTATTTTAGGAATAGAGTTTTTTTGTTTTTTTGTTTTACTTCTTTTTTGGCTATCCTTTTCTTTTTCTTTTTTTCTTTTGTAGTGCTGGGAAACCCAGAGCCTTACATATGCTAAGTGCCCTACCCCTTAGCTGCATCTTCAGACCAGAACTCATATTTTCAAATTGTGTTTTTTTTGAAATGTAAAATTATAGTGCCATCCCTTTTCAATTTGACAATGCATATTCACTGGCAGGAGTGAGAAGAATGATATCACAGAGTCAGAACTAGTGACATACTCAGTGCAGCATGCTAAAAAAATATATAGCAGAAACCCCATAAAGGAGATTGGAGAAATATGACAGTGCTCAATTGGAATGAGTCAAATAGCACAGGTCAGGGAAAGATCAGGTCAAGAATCCCAGGGCATAAATCTGCAATTAGAGTGATACTGTGAGAAAAGTGAAAAGGCAAGTGTTTTGCACACTAACAGCTAGCAGACAGCTCACGGTTGTCTCTACTTTAGCTCATTCATAGCTATTGAAAATTCAAAACCAAAAATCTTCTTTGTACATACAAGACTTTTTAAAATCAAATATTCTGGTAGAAAGTCCAGAAATGTTTTCTTACTATTTTTTAGATTGGGAATAAATGCTAAGAAATGTTTTCTAAGATTGTAGTTCTCTTTTATTCAACATAAAGATTGAATAACTTTATTTTCCTTATGCCTCAAAACCTCTTGACTCAAAGGTCAACATTTGCTGGGTAGAGAAACTAGTAATTGCAGAATTTATGTATGTCATTGCATATGTAAGGCCCTGGCTGTAGGATTACAAGCAAGGTATTTAAACATTTTCTAAAGCTGATGGCATCATCAATCAGCTAACAGTCATCTAAAGGACCCTTCCAACTATAACACAATTAATTAATTCCTATATATCTTTTTTTTGGTCACTGTTGATTATTCTTGTTCAGCATTTAACATGATGAGAGGCACACAGAAAATATTCTTTTTTTCTCAATCATTTGGAGAATTTTAAGCACAAAAAAAGCTTCTTTCAAAAATTTTAAGTGGTATTCACAATTTAATACAGTAAAATTAAGTAAACTGTTCAGAAAATCTTTGAAATTTTAACTGTTTTAATTTAGATGTTTAAAATTTATGTGAGTCAATCTCTTTCAAGCACGGTATTTTTATATATGTAAAAGCTGAACTTCTAAAATTGCTTCCATCTTTAAAAATCAATGGCATTAATTAGTGGAAAAATCATGAACATCGCATGTAGCAATATTTCCCACTAAATTCTTAACTCCTTCTTTTGTAAATTGCAAATGTACTTTTAATGTAATTTGCAGATAATGCACTTAAACTTGTTTAAGCATTTAATCATGTTACCTTACACTAAATACAAATGTAATGAACTAAAAATAAGAGCTAGCATTTAGTGAGTCTAATTGGTAAGTTACCAGCATTAAAGTATCATTATTATATCCATTTTACTGATGTGAAATCCAAGGCCATAAAAGTTCAATAACCAGCCCAAATTCATACATCTAATAAAGATACAGTCAGGATTTGAACACAGGTAGCTGGCTGGCTCCAGAGCTGCATAGTTTACCACCACTCTTTACTGTGTCCCACTTCCAGGATAGAGAAGAAGCCCTGAATAGTATTTTTTAGCTAGGCAGCAGGGCAATTATTTAACATTTTCTTGCTAAATTACAACAGCTTGAACTCTGAAACGTTATGGACAAAGTCTCTAATTATGGCCCTTAGAATTCCAACCTTATACTACAAGCCCAGTTTAAACTTGAAGACAGTCCCATTATGGGTACAGACAACTCAGTAACCAGAAATAAGTATTTGCTTTAGATTATATGAAAGGAGAATCTTTTAAAGTACCCTGCTTGGTCTTTTACAATCCAAACTATTTAGTCTGTTTGATTATTTGTTCTGAATTATTCTTCTTCTGCAACGTGGAACTGTAGCTGTCAAATTTTCCAATTAGAAATAATAAGTGTCTTTTCAATGGATACAAATTTTCCAAACATTATATGCTCTCCATTTACAAAGACATAGATCTCTACTGAGAGCTTAGAGGAAAATAGTTGATGTATTTGTGAGTCAGCTAGGAGATATGGACCTAATTTTTATGATTATTTTTAGATATGGCCTATCTTTGCAATATAGGTATATGAAATAGATTCAATTCCATTTATGTAATTTAGTCATTATATAATTTTGTGTAAACAAGTCATTCCTCAGAAGTATGAGACATCCCAGTTTTTTATTTAACAAAACAGTTGTTCTTGAGTCTTTCTAGCTTTCTCTTTCCTCAAATAACATTTATTCTATTGAGACCATATTTTTCTTATTAATTTATGTAGCTATACAATACTTAAATTATCTTGAATTTATATTTAAGTACTTGAAATGTTCCAATTCAACAGACGGTTTAATGGTAAAATAAAAAAATGTTTTAAATTTCTGAGTGAACAAAACATAAAAAGCACTATTATACTCAGACTTTTCATCTGCAGGACATTAGATGCCAAATGCCTTATATAGAAAAATAATTTGTTGGGCTCTTACTAGCTGTTACTCGAATGGTTTGAGAGACTGGTTAAATAGACTTGAACAAATTTATCTATTCTAGAACTTCTTATTTTTCCTTAACATCTAATGTATTCAATTAAACACATTCTAACCTAATTTGATCATTACTGAACATTTCATGGGGACGAGCTTTCACGGAACCCTGAAAATGTTTAGATCACTGGTTTTCAAATGAAGCTAGACGTTAGAATCATCTGAGTTTTTGAAGCGTATCTGGGCCAAGCACAATCAAATCTGAGTTTTTGGAAGATGGAGACCTATAGTAGCCAAGAAGCCAGAATGGCCTCCCAAAGGTCCGTGTCCTAATTTCTGGGATCTGTGAGTATGTTAGATTGCAAATGGGAATGAAGTTAGCAGTTAGCATGAAGGTTGCTTATCAGCTGATCTTAAAATAGATTATTCTGGGATTTTCAAGAGGGTCCAATGTAAATGACAAATGTCTTTTAATGTGGCAGAAGGAAGGAAGCAGGAGCATTGGTCAGTGATTGATGTCAGTGATGCCTGTGATAAAGCCTCCATCAACCATCTCTGGTTGTGAAGGTAGAAGGGCAGAGGAGGTAGGGGTAGCAGGCAAGAAATGTAGGAAAATCCAGATGCCAGAAAAGGCAAAAAGTGCTTTCTCTCCTAGAGCTTCTGCAAAGGAACCCAGTCCTGCTGGCATCTTCACATGAATTCAGTAAGCTGCATTTTAGACTTCTGACCACTAGAATTGTGAAATAATAAATTTATGTTGTTCTGATCTATTGGGTTTGTAATAATTTGTTATATTAGAAATAGAAAATAAACACAGGGTCTAAGCATCAGTTATTTTAAGGAGCTACTAGGTGATCCTAATATGTAGTTAGGTTGAGAATATGATTTCAATGAATATAGCTGCCCCTGAAATCACCTCACAAGCTTTTTACAAACACTGGTATTATGACAGCCACCACCAGCGATGTAAACCAACATACAAAATATTAACTTATTTACTTTCTATAATAATTTCATGAGGAAGGAATTGTGACCATTAGCACAGCATTATTGAGGAAGTCGTCTACTGTTTCTTAGTTACTAAGTGGTGGGCTATAAACTCACGCATGCTGGCTCTGTAACCACCATCAGGTTGGCTTCAACTTTTGTGTCTATCCTGTTCAGTATTATTTTAAATACCTCTATTACAGTTAATGATCATTTTCTGGCTTTTGTTTTTGTAGGAAAAAGAATCCATTAGAAATGAAACATGCCAGTGCAAATAAGAACCTCAATGACAGTAAACTTAGGATTGGCTAATTGATTTTAAAGACTAAGAAAAAAAATGTAAAATCCTTCCATATTTAAAAACCATTGAAATTTGTGGTAGTTTTTACCTTGCTAAATGCAGAAATATTTTGCATTATAGGGATTATTACTATATTTGAGTAGATTTAAACTCATCTTAGTAACTATGATATATCAAGAATGATTACTTTTGCTTTATAATCCTCATTGATGGGAGAAGGTATGTATTTATAATTTTAATAGTAATATTAGTAAATAAAAATGCTGAGAGGAATCTAAGGGTTAATTGAGTATTTGACAGGTGGGCCATGAGGTTTTGAATTAAAAATATTGTGCAACATCTATGTTATATACCATATAAAAACATGTTTGCCTATCAAACATGTTCATTTTTTTTTCTTAGTCACAGGCCATTCTAAACCAACTGAAATGTCAACATACTTTGACATTTTGGTGACATATTTAGGAGTTGCACAGAGACACCAAAACAAAGCCATAAAATCCAGTAGAAGATTTATTTATAAAACATTCAGATTTTAAGAGTTAGGAAAGCAAAGATAAATAGCAAAACCAATTCCCTTATGTTCAGATACTTGTCATTTCTATTCATCCCCATTTAAAGACTATAATCCTAGTATATGTTAAATCTTTCAAATTTCTGTCTTCTATTCCTCTGGGTGTTGTAATGAAAAGAGCACTGAAAAGACAAGACACTAGCTAGTTGTGTGACACTGAGAACAAACCATAAAACCATAGCTGTGTCTCCTGATCTATAAAACGGATGTTACACCAGCTTTTCTCTCTCAGGATTGTGAAAAATCAAATGACAATGTATGTCAAAGTCTTTTGAAGATCACAAAATATGAATTATTATAACATCCATATATAATGTGGATGTTACCTACCCCTGTGAAAAAAAAATACACCATAATTTAGTGGCTTAAAACAAGTATTTCTTCTTATCAAAGAAACCTTCAGTCAGAAATCTGAGCCTGACTTAACTAAGTGATCTGCTTCAGGATTCTCTCAGGCTGCAATCTAGATTTCTGTTGTGGCTGTCACCATCTCTAGGCTCAACTTGGGGGTGGGATCTGCTTCCATGCCCGCTCATGTTGTCATTGGCAGAATTCAGTTCTTCATGGGTTACTGGACTCAAAGTCACAGATTCCCACTTGCTGTTGACAGTAGGCTATCCTTGGCACATGAGCCTGTTTAATGTGGCAGCTTGCTTCATCAAAGTCTGCAAGTCAAGAAGGCAATAGAAAGAACAGAGAAAGATGGAAATCAGTATTTTGTGGACTTTGAAAATTACATCCATCACTTTTGCCTTATTATATTATTAGAAACAAGTTATTAGGGTCATCCCACACTGAAGGGAAGGTGACAGCATGATGGTGTAAAGATGCAGGGGTGGACAATATTGAGGGTCATCCTCAAAGGTGCCTATTACATGGAGCATTCGCTACTCCCTAAATATGTCTCGGTCTTGGCTCACTCTTAAGTGATTGTCTGAGGATTTCCTTCTTTCTGTATATCTTCCCTCAAACCCAGCTCAACTTTAAAGGTACAAGTCAATTAATATCTCCTTTTGTGTACTCTCCTTTGAATCCATCAGTTAAAAGGAATCTTTCTGCTGTCTAGATTCCTAAAGTCTTTGGCACACATCTTATGAACATATCATCTCTTGCCTTTCTTTTTTTGTTTTTAAATAGCCTTCAGACTTTATCCATTTATCAGTGCCATAAAGGCAGGGATTGGAACTTTTTCCATTTTGCACTCTCCCATGGAGCAAAGGACAATAAAGGGTACACAATTGACAATATATACATGGTTATTGAATTAATTGAAGAGAGGGAGTTCCATGCAAAGGTTAAAATTAGTTATATATCACAATCTTCTTTCTAAAGGGCTTCTTTGAAGCCACAAAAAAATCGATCAATAATTTCAGTTCTGAAATAGTCTTGTTTCAAGGATTTTTTTAAAAGGATATCTGTGGTCTGTTCCTCTAATGGCTTGATTCTTTGAGAGCATGAACCTGGAGAAAATAATGGAACTATTGACTTCAATAATAAGGTCACAGATTTTTTGGCGCCTGTGTCTGAAATGCATATTTTAGTTCCAAGAGTTTTTCTGTGGCTACACACTTCTAGTGATTAAAATGTTCTAGAGCAGGCTTAATTTTAAGGCAATATTTCCCTTGAGTATAAAGTTTTAATGAAGAATCTCTCATTTATATTAACTTATTAAAAAAGTCTCTATTATATGGGTGGTTATTTTTCAGTCATATCTGTTTATGTGTAAATAGACTTGCACCCCAAAGAAATCACTTAAACAATAGTCTGGGTATAAAGAGTATCTGGGGACCTATAAAATTATATTTGACATAGCAGAACTTGAGCCAAGTATTATACTTCTTTGGGGTATTTATTTTTATGATATTTGGTCCAACATTATTAGAATTATACCATTTCAAAAGCTAATGGAAGATTAATTCATTTCAGTTGAAAATATTTCAAAGGTTTTACTGGCCTTTACTCAAGAACATTTATATGTTTTATAATCTGTTGCAACTGGCCCCCAGGGGTTTGGGTTTAGATACAATCTACTTTTAGTTTTGTGTGCTAAACTTAATCCAAAGATGTCTTGGGGAGAGCATATTTCAGAGCAACTCATTATTAAGTCTGTACAAATCCTTTCTCTAATGTATCCCCTATCCCCATTTCATACATCTAGCTATTTATTCTGGGGAGGATTTCAGGAGAATATATTGAATTTGGCTTCTCTGCAGGAATTTCCCCATAGATACCGCCAGCATAGGAAACAGTCAGTGTGAGAAGTTAAATTTTTGCCAAGTAAATGGGACCTAATTCGTTTGTTCAGTGGTCTGTGTGCTCTAGAGCATTATGGGGTTTGATTCAGTGTGCCAAATGCCAAGTCCTAGGAAACAGAAAACTTCCCTGTGATAGCTCACGGCATCTTATGCTTCAATGTGAGAGAGACAGGAATTGTGAACCGATAGAAAAATAAAATTGAGCAAAAATTCGTAAGATATAGTTTATGTCAAGGCGCCATCAAGAGTTTCCATCAAATCATTGGGTAAATTATCCCTTTACTCATTGAACAATTTTTTAGCATTACTGTAAGTTTATAATTGTTTTAGGCAATGAGGATAACCAGTGAACCAAAAAAAAAAAAAGTTTCAGTTCTCATGGATCTCATAGTCAGTCTGGAAATAGATAATGAATAAATAGTCAAGTAGACCTACATTATAATAGCTGGTGATTAGGACCAAGAAATTTTTGTCAAGCAACAAAATAACAGCTGGAGGGGAGGGTACATGTTCTCATAGAGAAGATAGCAATTATACTGTGACCTGAAGAACGTGGGAACATGAGTTTTGTGAGTATTTAGGTAGAGGGAATTTCTGAAGGGAATAGCAAGTACACAGAAACTAGTGTGAGGAAAGTCTGTGTGTCCAAAGAACATGAAGGGGACTGGAGGGGGATATGGGGAGAAGAAAGAAGAGGTGGGGTTAAGTATGGATCTTATTGGGATTGGTAGGCCATTGTGAGGACATTGACATGCATCTGGATAAGACAGTAAGACATTATAGGGAGATTTTTATAGCAAAGAGGTAATTTTTCCTATATTTGTTAACCTGCTCACTATATGGAGAACAGACTTTCTTAACGATGGATCTAGGGTGTTAGAGGTGTGGTGGCAATGATGGCCCTGAGGAAGGGTGAAGTTACTGTTAAAATAACAAGACTCTGGGAGGCACAGATTTGGGGAAAATTAGGAAGCTCAGTTTTATATATTTCAATATGATATATATTAGTAAATAAAGGGAAGATGTATAATTCATAGTTGAATACATGAATCTGAAGTTCTGGAGGTCCAGACTGAAGAAATAAACATGGGTGTCCTCAGCATGTAGATAATATTAGGAATCAAAGGAGTGGTTGAGATCACCTAGGAAGCATGTGTATAAACGAGAAAGATGTCCAAGGCCTGAGTTCTTGGACATGTTAACATTTAGAGATAAGGTGGATGTAAAGGGCTCCTTAAAAATACGGGAGATAAGACAATGTATAAAAGACTTGAAAGGTTTACTGAAACCCTAATATACAGTAGCCACTGAGATAGGTACTGTGTGATTCAGTAATGAATAAAATAGTTTCTGCCCTTGAGCATTTTATAGTCTACTGGTGTTTTAATAGAGTTATTTTTAGAGAGAGAATGCACACCCTTGGCTGAGGGAAGACAAAACTTGTATCTCTGCCTCTAACTATCAAAAATGATTCAGAGAAGAGGTGACATTGGAGTTGGCAGAGAAACACAATTGAGTGTTCCATGCACATGAAGAACTGAAGAGTGTCCCACATGGAATAAATAGCATGTAGAGAGATGGAGACTAGACACATAATGTGCTGAAGAAAGTGTAAAGAGGCCGCAAAGCCAAAGCATAAACAGACATGGAAGGACAGTTAGAGGGCACCTGTCATCCAGAGGCTGTATAAAGACCTTAGTTATCTTCCTTGACCCTTGGGTTCCTTATTTATAAATCATGGTGCTAATATCAAGTCATAAATACAAAAGAGAAAAAAGGGGAGGGGAAGTTTGAATCCTTATTATGTAAAGTACCTTAATAACCATGACTAATGAATCCTCAAAATTCCATCAAAAAGGTAGTATTTTCTGCATTTTTACATCTGAGAAAGGAGATTCATGAAAAGGCTAAATAATTTGCCTAAAGTTTCCCTGGTAGTAAGTGGGATGGAGTGTGGGAATTGTGAAGAATGCCAAGACGAAGAACAAGGCTGCATGACTCCCAACACCAGGCAGGAAGGTGTTATGCTTTTCCTGATGCCAAGACCCAAATTAGACCTGGCAGAGAGGACCTGTAGAGAAGGTGATGAAGTTGATGAAGAAGGCAGAGAAGAAAAGCATTCAGGTGAGGAGTGTTAGAGTACATCTTTTCTACCTTGCAAAGATTGGATATGTGCTGATTTCATTTATGGAGGCAAACTGGGAGGAACAGTGAGGGAAGGTTCATCTTAATACATGAAACCATCCTGGATGAAGGATGACTCATTTATATTGACTGGATCAGCTGAGCCCTTTTTCAATTAGCTGCATAACATTTGGGATTTAGATCCCTGAAAGTTTTGAAACCATAAAATAACAACATTTTAATCATGTGAACAAAAGAACTCTTCTCCTGAAATTTCAAAACTTTCAAAAATATTTGAAATAGTTTTTAAATGCAGTCCTGCCACCCCTGGAAAACAGAAGCTGTATCCAGAGGTAATTCTCATCTAGAAAAGAAGGCACAGGGATTTAAATTATGGCGATTATTAAGAGGCAAAGAAAGACCCTAAGCTGATTAAAATAATTAAATAAAAAGATAATTTAAAGTTTCTGATGCTTGAAGTTGAAAACCTTTGTACAAAGTGAAAGAAGCTCTAATGCTCTTTTCTGAGTTTCACATCTAAGTCTCTCTCTACTGGAAACCTCTGTGGATGGTCCCTAAGAAATCTCACTGACTAGGAGGTACTTAAACTCAATATCCAGAACGGATACAGGTTTTGTTCCACTTCTCTTTCTCCCTCTTCTGTCTTTCTTAAAGGCCAAGTTTCAATGGAAGACATAAACACCTGGACAATCAAACCACTGTAGTTGTTCCTTGATTCCTCCTCCATTTCCTTTGACTTCTTCATTCCCCACATCTGATCAGCTATCAAGTCCAGGAATTAGTGTTTCTAGTGCATGTTCCACTTGCCTAGTTTATACAGACCAGGAAGAACCCTTGCTCTTATTCCCCATGCAGAGTGCCTGTCACATGAAGTACTATGAGCAAGGCATGAAGGGTACGTGATGTGGGTGTGAAGGATCCATGCATATATTTTTCTACTGTACTCATGAGATGTCACTATTTGAAGAGAAATGGGTCACTTGTAATCCATGTTGTTCTATAAGTTTCTCTATGGGAAGAACTTGAAGTTACTCACAAAAGAATGAATGAAGGCTCTTGGATTCTTTCATACTTCTTGTAGGCTATACAGTGTTTTTGAGAGATGATGTGACTTATATGCAACAGTGATATATTAAAGTATTGCATGATTGATTACTATAATTATCAGTAATATTTATGATATACTTATCAGTGAGGCCAGAATTATATATTTAAAAATGTGAATTCTCTTTGCTCTGATATAAGTAAAATGATCTTTTTTTTTTTTTCTGGTACTTACCCCATGCATATTTTTATTTTTTATTTTTATTTTTTTAAATTTTTTATTGTGGGTTGTTGAAAACATTACAAATTTCTTAAAATGATCTTTTGAAATTTTAGGGGAAGAGAGAAAAATCTTCCATATGAGGAGGGGGAAATAGACACATCCTTGGATGTCTAATCTGTATGTTGTTTACAAGGTATAAAGTATTGATCTGCTAAGCAAATTGATTGTATGCTGAAAGGGAGGGAGAGGAAGATGTTTGTGTCACAAATAGTTGAAATTTCTAAGACTAGAATATTTGAGATGAGGGATCGCACCTTCTAAGACTCTGAATCAGTGAGGCATCCCAGGAGTGACAGTGTTCATAGTGAGTCTCTGAGGGGATTGTATTGAGGACCTTAATTCAGAGGACTTTAGAAAGGTTTCATGGCTTGATTTGGAATTGAGTGGAAGAATGCAGAGTAGCTAGCTACCTTCCATTAGTCCCTAAGACTTGGTTAAAGGTCAGTGATCCAATGACCAACCTGAAGGGGGCAGGGCTTCATTTTTTGAACCATGCTAGGTTAGGTATTCTTTTCTTAACAGTGGAAAACAAGATTTCAAAGTGGATATTGGCTTTGTCAGCTATGATCATTGGTAGCTAGAATCCAGTTTTGATTTGATTGAAAATATTAATAAAGAAATATGAGGTATCTGGCATTCTGAATGTTGTGGAGCAATTTGTACTTATTACACAAAACATTTCATAGTGATCAATAGTTCAGCTGAAATCAGATGTCTAGAAAAATAAATGGCTCATTTTAAAATGTTGATAGGATATTTAAAAACATGAGCTCTTGAGACTTTGGTAGCACTAATTTGTTTTATAGCTGGAGGAAAAGTGAATTCAAGCTTTCTGGTGCTGGAAAACAATTAACCCTGGATATTGTCCAGGCATAATACTGAACTCCTTTCAATTCTACTTCATTTATGTACCTCCATAATTCAGTATTCTCAAAGCAATAACTGATTTTTCTCACCTTATGATCATGGTTGGAAATTCCAAGTGCTATTTCTTAAGATATCTCCAGATTGGAAATTAAGAGAGTAGAAAATCAAATGGCTAGTTGCCCTCTATTCTGTAAATACACACACACATAACTGAGCTATCTTTCTAGCTCAGTTATGTGTGTTTGTATATGCGTATGTCTGTGTGTGTAAATTTGTACATATACATAAATGGAGATCCTACTATATGCATTCCATACTCCTTCAGTAAAATATACTGTAAAGAACATGGGGCTAGAATTTACAGAATAAGATTTTATAATTCAGGCTAAAATATTTGCCAGAAATGCATCTACCAGAAAGTCACTGAACTTCATTTCCTTATTTATGCTGTTGTAGCAGTAATGCCTATCTTCCAATGAAACAACAAAAAAATTTGGAAAAGCTTTTTAAGTTCTCTAGGACTCTTCATTGTTATCTCTTTGTGCAAGATTTTTCTGCTGTGTTTTCAAAGTATAATTTTGCTTCTTTGTTCAGCATATAAAATGAGACAAAATTATCATCCTTATCAGTCCCTGTAATCCTGTGATTTTTCCCCTAAAACATGGACCTTTAAAATTCACAAAATAGGTTTTTCTGAGAATGATTTCTTCAGGAGGTATGCTCCTTTCAATTAAAAAAAAAAAAAAAAAAGAAAGAAATGTGGTTAAGTTTAACCCATGGCATATGGGATCTATAATGATAATCTGGGGGAAATAAGTAATGGTAAATGGAACTATTAATAAGTAAACATCTCATTTAAAATCCAGAAACCATAAAACATAGAATTGGTTCTATTGTATCCTTCATAAAGTTAGGGATCTTAAATCTTACTGAATTAAACATAGCCTTAGTTTTTTACATTGTTTTTCTGAGCCAGTTGTGTGGTTTACCCATATGGCTTGTTAAAATGCAGATGGCTAGGCCCTACCCAAGAATTTATTATTCATAATATCAAATAATAAGCACAAAAAGGTGAAAAAATAGGTTTGTTTATTCTGCCTCACCCGTTATATAAAGTATATTAATATCCATTACCAGTAAACCCTGACAATCTCATAAAATAAGTATTATCACCTTAAACCCACCCTGGAGTGGAGTCTCAAATTCTGCATCTCTGTTTGCAGGTGATGCTGGTACTGCTATTCTAAAGGCCACAGTATGAGAACTAGTAGTTGTTATTACTTTTTGAGAACAAACTACACTTTGAGAACTGAATACCAGTTTTAAATGAGATATGTAGGAAACACCTGGAAGGTTTTTGAAACACATAGATTGCAGGCCTTCCCTTCAGAGATTCTACTTCTGTAGGTCTTGGCTGGGGCCACGGCATCTCTGTGTTATAAAAGCTTCCAGTACATACAATAAGCCAGGTTTGGAAACTACTTCTCTATACTATGGAACTTAAGTCTTATTATGTTTATACAATTTAAGTCACATAACTTTTCCTAGGAGTGCACATTCAGAATAAATCTAACAATAAAACATTTCCTGGGTGTAAAGAAAGAGTAAAATAAATGGAGCTAGCTCTTATTTAGGAAAATATTGGTTTATTCTCATTAGATTAAATTGAAAACAACTTGTCATTTATATTTAATATATATTCCCTTCCAAAAGATGATGACATTGTTTGGGATTTTTTTTTAATATGTCCTTAAAAACAAGTGGAAGTCAGTAGGGTAAGATTTCACATATACATTGGCATATACATAATACTTTATAATAATTCATATGATTTTTGTTATTTATCTTTTACAACTTATTAGGCAAAATTGTCACAGAAAATATTTTGTTTATTCTAAATTTATCAAAGTTATCTGCAAAATAGTCATCTAAGACATGAGGAATGAGACAGGTGAACTCTCACATAACATTTTGATGATGGATTGTACTCAGTTACTTGCTAAAGAGTGCCATACTTACTCATTTATCATGGCCCTGTATCCTTTGCTGTGTATACTTTTCAACATCCAATGTCCCATTTACATGAAAAGGTTATTTTATTTCATAACCAATAGTTCTGTAAATTCTACATGGCAACCTCCAGCATCAAATTTTATCTTCTTCAATACATCTTTGGGCAATAAAAATTCTAACACAGGATTAGTTGTACACATAGCAGATAATAAAAGGAAAGTCCAAGCTGGCTTTTCTACTATTTCAGTTATGTAATATGGAAATGAATAAATGTTTATTTTGGTCAATACAGCAAGCAGGTGTGGCTTGAAGATAGGCTAGGGTGAGCTAAATTAAGTCAAAGATGTTTTTCCATAATTACTTTCCTAACCATCATAAAAATTTATATTGTACATTATTGAGATTAAAGGTTTTGCACAAATTGAAGACTAATCCAGGAAATCTAATTTTCCAAATAAAATGGACATATTTTTAGTTTTAGTTTTCATTTCAACCATTTAGGCAGGATGAAGTTTGAAATGATGTTTGCAATTTCTTTTAAAAATCAAGGGTAAAAAATTTACATCACTACTCAAGATTCCATTCCTTGTAGTCCCAAGCATCTTAAGTTTGCCCTATATTTCCCATGAACATACATAAAATCATGTGTGATCCTGGGAAGGTCTGGTTTAAGAGTCATTGGGAAACAACTGGCAAATACTGTTTTTCCATCAAATGTTGGAATCATTTTTATATAATAAAATTATGCTAATTAAGGAATTAAACACCCCTTCAAGAGTCACACCTATCAACACATAATATCATATATGTATGGGTCAAGGGTTAAGTGCTGAGGTAATTCAAAAATGTAAAGATAAATATCTTGCCATCAAAGAACCTCCCTTCTAGAAGGTAGAAGAGGGGTGTGAAAGGACAGTCAGAATGGGACAAACTATTGGGGGAAAAATTGACTGAAGTTGGTGCAGGTTTTATGAGAAAATAATTCTGAAGACAATGGTTAAATGTGGCCAAAAGAAATGAGAAAATTATGCACCCAAAGAAGGGACTCATGAGAGAATATTGTGCATTTAATAACAGCAGATTGTTCTTTAAGGGGGAAAATTGTGGGTGACAAGTTGGACAGTGGTTAGAAAGGGATCAGACTACAAAGGTCCTGACCTCACCTGTATTATTTTAAGTTTGGGAGCATTTACATTTATCTCAGTTAAAACATGAATAATTTTTGTTGGAAAGTTACTAGCTAAGCTTTGGCTGGCCATTCCCACCTTCAACGTTTTCTGTGCACATGCAAACAGAACCCACTCAAGTGTAAATGCTGCCCAGTCACGTGTGAAAAAGTAACCACTAGGTGGCAGAACTGTGACACATTCTCTAGCCAAGAGCAAACATCTGATCCCTGGATTCCTTCATCCTGCTCTTATGCAGAGGAGGTTGTCTGCAGAAAGATGTTAGGGGTCCAGGATTGTCCAGAAACTTAAACAGCAAATTAAAGGGAGCTTGAATGAGTGAAAACAATGTGTATTTCCAGCCTTGCCCTCTTCACTTTTCCTAGCGGACACAAGTTTTTGGATGAATGCAGCTTAGAAACTTATTTTATAAAAATGTAATCAAGCCTCATGTACAATAGACAAATACCATATTTTTCATATAATTAACTCATAACTAATCTTAGTAAAGTGTAAAAATAAAACAAAATGTCAATCTGATTTTTTTTTTTTTTTTTTTTTGGTAAAAATTTCCTGCTGCTAACAGAATAAATCCATCACCATATGGCCCATCAGTGCAACGGAAAATGTGGTGTCTGATGGTATTTTGTCAGCAAACTCTCTTAATTGATTTTTTTTAAAGCTACCAACATGGTTGTTACTGTTTTGGATTGTACTAGTAGTAGATACACTTAACTGATTCTGGTGCTTGTGCATATTTTACAGGCATGCAGATCAAAGTTCAGGAATTTTACAGTAATTTCAAATTTGCCAATTTAGAATGAGAAAGCATTGAGAACAGGTTGATAATATTTCAAAGTTTGTCTTCAATATAATATAAACATATGTTTAAATTTAGGCAGCCTCTATGTTTAGTCACAGAAGATCTGCTTATAATGGTACATTTATTAACTTATTCATTAAATTTATCAAATTATTAATTACTAAGTTAACTAATTATGTGTAAACATGTTCCTTTGGTGATACAATCATTATCTTACTCTGGTTTTATATCACTGCTCAGTGAGGAGGTAATTAATACCCTGAAGAAACAATTAATATCTTGCTGCCCCAGGTAATATTCAAAATAGTTTTAAATCTCAATTGTAGGACTCTTTTATGGGCATTTCCAGCATAGGAAGGAAATTAAGGGAATGAGATATTATTTTGCATATGTATACACACATACAGGTATGAGATTTTAAAGTATTCCTTTGTGAGCAATAGACTTTTATTAAAACTTTGAATTTTGATTTTAATTTTGACCATAAGTAAAAACTGTACTCTAATTAGATATTATGGATGGAGAGATTTCTAGACTCTTTTAGAAGACTGGTAATCTGTAGAAACTATTCAAGGTACTACAAGGTCTACACAAACAAATGTTTATGTTGCATAAAACCCACCCACTTTAGGTACAATAGTGCCAGTGTCTTTATGGTCAACAAGTAATTAGAAATGTAGACTTTCAGAATGAATCACTGAGATCTGAAATATCTGTTATACACTTAAGGTTTGTTCTGTTGTCTACAATAGCAAGTCCCTGCTTTTCAATCCCGTTGTTGTTATCTCCTCTTTGGAAATATAGATCACACAGGCTTAATTTTTCTCCCTTTAAAAAGGAATTACTGAAGGGGGAGCCATAGAGGCATGGGCAGTGTATTCTCTAAGACCATATGCCTTTCCTTTCCCTAACCCCCCTTCACCCTTCCTTCTTTCCTCTTTCTCTCTTAAATCAACATAAAACAACAGAAATATCAAACCAAAAGTAACCAAGAAGTAAGAAAAATTTTCTCAAGCCTCTTCCTCTTATTTCATTGTGTGTGTGTATATATATTTTATATATATTATATAATATTATATGTGTATATGTGTGTGTATATATATAATATATTGAAAGTATTATAAACCATTAACATTTAAAACTATGTATATAAATGTATTTTAATTAATGTTATAGCAACAAAACCTTTTTGGTTAAAAAGTACACAACTTTTTGAGTTTATAATCTTTATAGGCTAAAATTTAAGACTTTAGAATAAACAGGTCTATATGATTTTAATAATACAATGAGTTTCTAACTGAATATAAAATCTCCCTTTTGCCTTATGTGCCAAATATAAAATAAATTAACTTTTCACTGTCGTAAGGAAAACAGAGCTGGGTGTGGTGGCACATACCTGTAGTTTCAGAGGTGCAAGAGGGTCATGAGTTCAAAGCCAGTCTCAGCAAAAGTGAGGCACTAAGAAACTCAGTGAGGCCCTGTCTCTAAAGAAAACACAATATAGGGCTGGGGATGTGGCTCAGTGGTCAAGTGCCCCTGAGTTCAATCCCCGATACCACCCTTGTACCCCCAAAAGCTACATGTTTATGTTTCATAAAACCTAACTTGAGCCGGGTATGGTGATGGGTTCCTGGGTTCAATCCTCAGTACCAAAATACAAAACAAAACCCAACTTAATAGTGCATATACTGCAATTGCTTTTTTTTTTTTTTTAGATTTTTAAAATCGTCGCATTATAATAGTGGATTTCATTGTTATATACTCAAATACACATGTGATTTGGTCAATTTCATCCCTCAGTCCTTTCCCTTCTCTTCCCTTCCTGCCTCCCCCATCACTGTCATCTACTCTACTAGTCTCCCTTCTATTTTCCTGTGATCCTCCCCACTCTTTTTCTCCCACTTGTTTTCACATGAGAGAAAACATATGACTCTTGACTTTGTGAGTTTGGCTTATTTTGCTTCACATCATGATCTCAAGTTCCATCAGTTTTCCTGAAAATAATTCAGTTCTTTCTCATGGCTGAGTAAAATTTCATTGTGTATGTATACCATATTTTCTTTATCCATTCATCTGCCAGGAGACACCTAGGCTGTTTCTGTAATGTGCTATTGTGAATCGCTCTTCTATAAATATATACATGCATGAATCACTGTAGTAAGATGACTATTTCTTCAGGATAAATACCAAAAAATGGTTTAGTTGGGTCACATGGTAGTTCCATGACTAGCCTTTTGAGGAACCTCTATTCCAATTTCCATAGTGCTTGTGATAATTTACATTTCCACAGTGTGTAAATGTTTGTTTTTCTCTATATTCTCACCAATATCTATTATCATTTTTATTTTTTTAAATGTTTTTTTTAGTTGTCAGTGGACCTTTATTTAATTTATTTATATGTGATGCTGAGAATCAAACCCAGTGCCTCACATATGATAGGCAAATGTTCTGCCATTGAGCCACAACCCCAGCCCCATTTTTGTTCTTAATAACAGTCATTCTAACTGGAGTGAGTTGAAATCTTAGATATACTTCAGATGCTTCTTGTGAAATAATTCTGGATGGAAAGTTGAATTTTTGCTCACTGAGTTTTATAACTTATTCTGGATCCTGCATTACTGATGAACACATCTCAAACTCCTATTATCTATTAAAAAAAAGCCATATTTAATTGTCGGAGGCTGAGAATGAATTCATTGCATGGCAAAAATATCTGATATAAGTAACTTAAAATGAGGAAAGATTTATTTTGGCTCGTGGATTCAGAGATTTCAATTCATGGTTGCTATGGTGAGGCAGAACACCATGGCAGGGAGAGAGTGGTAGAGCAAAGCTACTCATCTCATGGCAGCAACTGTGGGTGGGGAGTGAGATGGGGAGACACAGGGGAGAAAGCAAGAGAAAGAGATCCCCATATTTCTTTCAAGGGCATGTCTCTAATGACCTAGCAGCTTCATTTGGCGCCACTTTCTCAAAGTTCCACTGGGTCCCAGTAGCATCACAGGCTGGTGACCAAGCCTTCAACACATGAGCCTCTGGGGGAACTTCTAGATCCAAATCTGAACCAATGTGTGTGTTTGGTGAGACCATCATCCTATTTTTAAATGCTTCCATTAAATCTAAGTCCTCTATTTTCCCACTCCCACTGGACAGCACATGTCATCTTTCATTGTCATAGAATTCATATAGTAAGCTCAAGCTTAAAACGTAAAATCAGAGTATGAGATAGGAAATCTTTGTAAATATCCCTACTCCACAAAACCTTGCAAGAATTAGCTATGCTTAGTTGTTCTTTGTATATATTCACATTTTTAGGAAGATATACATTTTAAAAAGCTTTCCATCATTCAATATTTTTATCACATACAAGTGTAGAAGGATTCATGTTATGAACTACCCAGCTTTTAAAAATATTATTAACAGAGGCCTTATGTATTTTCTAAAATACAGATCATTTTGAAGCAAATTTAAGACATTTTACAATTTTATCTGTGCATATTTTGGTATGTATTTCTAAAATGTTTTGAAAATATCAATATTATTAATATACCTACAACTGATAAGAATTGATATCAAATGTATAATCATTATTCAGTGTTTCTGATTATCTCAAATACTTTTCATAATTTAGGTCAGGGATCATATAAAGTTTACACACTAAATTCATAAAATTTCTTTCTCTCTATAATCATTTTATTGAATAAACATGTACATGTGCCTGAGTTTCTTACAGTTTGTGTTTTATTAATTACATTCCTCATGTCATTTTATATGTTACTTTGTCCCCAGTATTTCTTGTAATCTGAATTGGGTCTGAATATTTTTGGTAAATATACTTCACATGTAATATGATTTTCTTACAGGCACATACCTATTTATACCATTGTATCTAATTTTAATAGTCACAAATGATCGTGGCTTAGGTCCATTATTTCCTGTGTGGTTGTAAAGGAGGTATTTTTATTCTGTCATTCCTTTTTTATTTAATACCTATAATACTTTCATAAAGAGGAAATGATCAAATTTCATCAATATGTGGTTACACGGAGGACCAGATAAATGCTTTATAGATTCTCTTTATTGACTCATTTTAAAAACAGCATTAGCCAATGGTGGCCAGTCCTCCAATAGTTATTATGAGTTCATGTATTTAAATATAATTGTGTTTCAATTCTTTACAGTTTTTATCTTTAATGATTCTCAATTTGTTCTACTGTGATGTGATGGGGCTCCAGATTGGGCCATTTGTCATTACTCTAGTAGGCTGTAAGCTTCTTGCTTACTGCTGTGACAAATGTTTCCAGGAAATTTCACCCATTTCCTGTCTCAGACTATGAATTAGTCTTGTATCCAAGAAGACCAGTTGCTTTTAGTGGGAAATAGTATTTAGAGATTACTAAGATCACTATCTGGAGGCTAAGGGTCATCATTACTAGTTGTTAGTCATTGTTTCCAGGCTTTTTAAGCATATATTTTAGAAATAGTTATTTATCATATGAAGACCAATTTTATGAATTTCGACTAATTCCATTTCAGTTTAGGTCCATAGTATTTATAATACCTCATCAATCTCGTATCTGTCTCCAATGCATAAAATCTTAGATTTCAGACTTAACAAAGACTCTCAATTTTTTTTATCCTACAATAGACATTATATAATAGTCTATGAACAAAAATATACTAACACAGAGCCAGGGGAATAGGTCACTGTCAGAGTGCTTGCCTAGCATGCAGAAAGCCTTGAGTTTGATTGCTACACACACAACTAATATTGTTACCCAAAATATAGTGAAACAACTTACAAATTTTTAAAATCACCTACTCTTGTTTTGTTGTTGTTTTTTCCACTTAGTAAATTTTATGTCCCGAATAGAATGTACTGTCTTAAGGTAACATGGAATGTTTTTGATCTTTGTGATTATGCCATTCAATTAATGCAACTAGGGCTAGTCATATGATTGCAAATCAAGCTTTTTGATATCACTTTTAAATTTTTGTTTCCTAATTATATAAGATATTTACAGCATTACAAATTAAAATCTATAAAACAGTGTATTTTTAGAAAGAGAAACCTAGTTTATATCTGTTTACTGTATCCTATACCTTCTATTTTAATGAAAAATATGGCTTAATCTTATAGTCAAATGTGTTTTTACATTTTTAGGTTTTTTTTTTTAATCCTATAAAACATATCTTGGAGATCGTTTAATCATGGTTCATCTTCTTTTTTTTTTTTCAGCTCCATAGTACTTTACCCTAAGAATAAACCATAGTTTATTCAATCAATCCTCTGCTATTGGGATCCTTGTGCATATGTCTTTAAAAACATTTGTCATCATGCTTTTGTGTTGGTTTCTAGAAGTAGAATTGCCAGGTCAAGGAATATATGTGTGCATAATTTTTTCAGATGTTGCCTCATTAAATTTCTGTACACTACTTTGCAACTCTATTAGCAACACAGAACCATGCTTATTCTACCTAACTTTGCCAACAGAATGTGAAGCCAAATTTTTAATATTTTTATAATTTTTATTATGTTTTTATTGGTGCATACTAGTTACAGATAATTCTGGCATTCACTGTGGCCTACTCACATATTCCTATAACATATCTTCTCATTTCATTCCCTAGTATTTCACTTTTCCCTCCCGTCCTTCCTTGCTCTGATTCCCTTTATCTACTAGCCATTTATTTATTTATAATTGGTACATTATAATTACACACAACAGTGGGATTCATTGTGATATATTCATGCATATGGAATGAAATAAACCAAATTCTGAAAAAGTTTGATACTTTCCAATCTGTAGGTGAGAAACATAAACTCAGTTCTCTTATCAGATGCATGCAATTAGTTAGGTTGAACATCTCATGGGGATAAGGGCCATTTATATTTCCTAATCTGTGACCTATCCATTTCAAAACCTTGTGAAGCTTTTACACTCTAGTGTATTAAGTTATTCTCTTATCTGTAAGAAGAGTTGACATAGAAAGGACACATGTATTACTTAGGAATAGTAAAAGCTCAACAGACAAGATTTTTTATATTTCACAAAACAAAAAATTCTATTTTACCAGTATATTTTCTATTCATTGCCTTTTTTTCCTTTCTATAATTAGGGAGGAAATTAAAGAACAGGCATGGGAAACTGTGTTTCTCAAGCTTTTTTTTTCCTTTACTTAATAAAGATGTTTTTATTGAATGAAAGCATTCTTAACTATTAATAAGTTAACTTACAAAACAGTTATTTCTAAGGAAAAATATTTAAAATATTATTTTTGTAAAAAAGTACAACTTTTGATGCCTCCAACTTACTCCACTGTAATTTTGAGTGAGAGATGAAGGGTGATAAATGTAAATAGTTTGTGAATTCAGGGAAAGATTATGCAGCAGGTTCCTTGTGTTAGTCTTGCAACTTTTCTATGTTAAAATAAAAATGTGCATAAATTTTGGAGGAATAAGAACCAGTGATGGTATTATCACTATCAGGTAGGAGACCTGCTAAAAGCCTATCCTGTGAGCAAAGTAGAGGTCGTGGAGGTAACTGAAGATTAATTGAAGAATTTTTGGATATGTTTTGGATAATTTCCAAGGTCTTAGGGATTATATGAAAGATCAGAGTCACCACGAACTCAGGAAAAGACTGAATTATGAGGTTGCTGGATTTGAAACATGAGGTGAAACAATTTAGAGCAACTCAAGAATCCTTAATTCTGAGTTACATTTCAATGTTATGAAGTTTTATGGGCATTTACCTGTATTGGATAAATATAGGTTCCATAGCTGATGTGATTACTTGATTATGATCCTGATGTATCTCTGTGTGTGTGTGTGTGTGTGTGTGTGTACTTGCATGTGTATGTATGTATATACCAAATCAAAAGCAAACCATTCTAGAATGATGGAATTGTTTTATGGCATAAGCAGGAATTAAAAGTACATTAACATCTTTCCACCATTTCATAACTTCCATGTAGAAAAGAGAGCAATAAACTTAAGTCAAATAGAAAAAAAATACAACTTTCTAGGCAGGGCATGGTGGCATATGCCTGTAATCCCAGTGACTTCAGAGGCTGGAGCAGGAGGATTCCAAGTTTTATGGCAGCCTCAGCAATTTAGTGAGACTCTGACACAATAAAAAAAAAAAAAAGGCTGGATATGTAGCTCAGTGGTTAAAGCATCTCTGGGTTCAATTCTCAGTATCAATCAAATAAAATACAACTTTCTGAAGTTGACTGAAGTTTTAGGTTTCTAAATAAAAATCAAATTTAGTTGATATTAATATTAATGCAATATACTTCTAGCTGAATTGGAATCCTTCCAAAACATACATGTATACACAGAACAACTAAATATGGATAGATTTGCAAGGCTCTCTAGAGCATAATTATAGTTTGGCTTTTTCCTATCTATTCCATCCTCTGGTTTTACCCTTTAAGCCTGAATCTGCTTTATGAATACAGTAACAATGAGGCTACTGGCATGTACTGTTGGGTTGGAGTGGAAGAGAGAAGACTTGCAGGTACTGGGAGCATTTAAGAATGGGATGAAGGTCTCACAGATAAATACATTACACATGACTTTGTCTATAGGTAAAAAAAATGTGAATGTGGGATATGCTTATTGAAAATGCTGGGTGAATGATAATTTATACAATTTAGTGAGCAAAATATCAAAGTTTCCCATCCAGAATTATATATGCAACATAAATATGTGGCGTATGGCTTTCTTTACCTAAAATAAGATGATGAAATAAGAAGCAGAGCCAATAAAAGGGATTTTGTATTTTACTTCACTTTAAGTCAGCTGTGTATATATTTATGCCCACATATTGGAGTTGTGTATATGTTTCCTTAATATAGCCAAAAGTAACTTATTTAAAATATATTAAAGGAGACAAAAATATTTTATAGTCAGCATTTGGATTGAGTAGTAATTTATTAAATTAGAATTAGAACTTAATGAAGGGAGCCACTTTAGCTCCTTTGCCTACATTCTTTTATCTCTAAAGAGAGATGAAGGGATGCATGTATCACTTAAGAATAACTTTAGCAGTATATAAAATTCAACTAACTATTTTGTTTTTCACTTGATCAAAAGTTTAGTCCTAAGGGCTGGCTTGGTAGCTCAGGCAGTCCTCAGGACGCAGATTCCACTGAGCTTTCTATTCCACTTCTTAGACTTTTTCTTATACTTCTTTTATTTATAATTTGGTGGTTGCAAGATGACTTCTATGACTCTAGCATTATGTCTGCAAATAAGGAAAGTAGTTGGGAAGGAGTAAAGAATAAAAATCATAATCAAACTGCATCAGCCTCTTATTAAGATTTTCCATAAGCTCTGCCAGTCATTTCTGCTTATATCTCATTGAACTGTGTCTTATTACCTCTTTTATTTACAAGGGAGGCTAGATATTGTGGTGGAATTTTTTTTGTAGTTTGTTGATGTGTGTGTGTGTGTGTGTGTGTGTCTGTCTACCTGAAACTCTGCAATATTTCTTTACTAGTCTCTGAAAGGTCTTTCTGATAAAGAACCTAAACATGCATACAAATTTCAAACCCTTTAAATAACTTTCATGTAACAAACATTTGTAAATGTCAGAAGTGTGGCAGGAGAAAAGCTGGACAGAAAAATGGAGAAAGCAAGGATGCTCACATATCAAATACATTTATAAACTCTAGTTATAGTATTGTTTGATTTAACATTTTTAGAAAGAACCAGATTACATAAAAATTATTTAAAGACAGGATAATGAAAAACCATTTTTATCATTCCTGTAAACTGAAAATTACCAGCTACTTTTCAATATCAACTTTGGTGAGGTATAATCTATACAAAATAGTCTGATAGTCTGTCCCACTTTAATTTTTTATTTTTATTAATTTGTGTGGGTGTCTTTCCTTTTGGTAATGGAGATTGAACTCAGGGTGTTTTACTACTAAGCTACATCTCCAGCCCTTTTTCTCATTTATTTTTATGTGAGACAGGATTTTCCTAAATTGCTTAGGGTCTCACCAAGTTGCTCAGGCTAGTATCAAACTTGCAATCCTTCTGCTTCAATTTCCTGAGTTGCTAGCATTGCAGACATGAACCATTTAAAGTATACAGTTGGGTTTGATGTATCCTGCTGTGTAATTACCACAACAATTCCATCATTCCACAAAGATTCATTTCCCTTTGCAGTCAACCTCTAAATCTACTTCTTCTAATCCAACACAGAAAATTTGCTAATCTGCTTTCTCTATCTATAGATTAACATGCCTTTATAAAATCTCATACAAATGGAAAAATAGGTACTCTTTTGTATCTGTAATCTTTATCTCAGGGATTCTGAGATGAATCCACATTGATGCTGTATCAACAGCTTTAATTTCATATTGCTCAGTGGTATTCCACTATATATAAAAATTACCACTATTTTAGTCATTCATGTATTGATGGACATATAGATGATATCCAGTTTGAAGCTATTAAATTAAGTTGCTATGAACATTCACCACCGTAAACATGTTTTCATCTTACCTAGGTAAACATGCATGAGTATGAATGTTGTGCAGCACGATAATTGTATATTTAAATTTGACATTGCCAAATTCTTTTCCAAAGTAGTTGGACAAATTTACATCCCACCAAAAATGTATGAGATTTCTACTTGTTCTACATCTCCACGAGGGCATAGAATTGTCAGTAATTTAATTTTAATAATTTAATTAATGTTTAGTGGAAAGTACTGAGTTATGAAAACACTGAGCTCACAACTTTCTCTTGCAGTTCCATCCCTCAAGATAGATTCCTCCTTGGTCTCTGCTATCTCATTAATTAATTTAAAAGCTGTTGATTTGAGAAGAAATCATAGTATATTTTGCATCTTATTCCTTTAGTTCTTCAACTGCCAGGATTTCTGGCTATTCTGCAGGCCTAAACTCTGTATTTTGGATCTTGAGTTTGTATGTTTGAGATTTTCCGTATCCCCTTCTTGTACTCCTGTGGCTCCCTTTTGTTCCTGACTTTGCAATGGCTTGCATTTTTATATATTCAATTCTCTGAAGCTGTGTTCACTTATTTCCATTCCGGTTGCAAGTCGAAGTGAACTCTTCTCTAGTTATTGTTTTTTGTTTTTTTTTTAATTGGTTACTTTTAAAGAGCTTTTCTTTTTAATGTCTTTTTTTAGACTTATTCAGCTAGTGAATTTCGAATGACCACTTTAATTCACAACCTTTCCTAGAAATCGTCCTAGTTTCCAACGCCTTAATTGTATTCATTGTTGTCTTCTACACTCTCTCAATACCTTTTCCAGGATGCAGAATCTACAAACTGAATATCTCTAATGATTATAAATTAGCTAAAAATTTTTAATTTAGCCCTATACTTATGAATGGATAAGTATTTTCCAGAAGGTTTGCTCTTCATGGGTTTGAGCTATTGGGAACATGTTCACTGGGAAAACTCCATAATTAGATTTGGAGTTTTCCAGTGTTCAGGAATCTAGTAACTGATAATAAATATGAGCAGAATAAAGTATTAATTTAAAATTCTAGTCCATGTTCTGGGGACCATGCAACTTAGAATGGAAGAGTAAAGAAAGGGGGTTTCTTTACTTTCTTCAGATAGGAATGGTCCAAAGTAAAAATTAAAATTTAGGCAAAATTTGACTATGATGCTTCCCCATTTCCTTTGCTTCTTTGCTTTCTGTCTCTAGGAAGATACTGGCTGCTGTTTTGTTGCTGTTTTCTCTGCCACTCACACTGAGGTCTAACTTGCCTCCTGGAAGTTTTCTTACTTTCTAATTATTTTCCTCCATCATACTTTGATGAGAATACCAATTCTACAATGTATTTCCTCTCTGTAAAATGTTTAGAAGGTAAATTTCTGTGCATTCCCAGAGGCATTTTTATTTTTAGGAGGAAATGCTTAGTATCTCAAACTTCTAAGTGAGAACATTAAAATGATGTAACAGAATATGTGAGATTGTTCAGTACACATGGGAAAATGTAGCTGAGGCTTAGGTTTACCTTGAAGGCAATTCTTGAGAGATCTCTAATAACTTCCCTGAGATATTCTTAATTTTTACTTTTTCCTATTTTAAATATCTAGAGATTTGTTAAAAATTACATGTGTTTGGTTTGAATGTCTGATATTTTTTATTTTTATTTTTTTTTGTACCAGGGATGAAATGTAGGGGTACTTAAATACTGAGCCACATCCCCACATAACCAGCCCATTTTACTTTTTGAGAGAGGGTCTTGCTAAGTTGCTTATAGTCTACTAAATTGCTAAGGCTGCCTTTGAACTTGTAATCCTCATAACTCAGGGTCTGAGCCATTGGGATTACAGGTGTGTGCCACCATGGTCAGACTGATCCACTTTCTTGAAATAGCAACAATGGTAGTGACCTTGAGGATTCAGGGTGATGAATGGCAGGTAGACACAGAGGTAGTAAAAGACTTCTTTGCATAGGAATAAACTAGTCTGTGAAACATTGTTGTCTCCTAAATCTTCTGTTTTTCTCTCTTTCTTGCCTCTCTTTTCAGGTTCCCAGCACAGGAATTTCTCCCTGATGAAAATGTTATTACCTGTATATTTATTGATCTTGTCTCAATGTACCTGAAAAAAGGCTCACTTTCAAAGTTTTGGTTGGGACTTAAAAATTTCACTTTTGTTGCTTTCAATGTGCAGTTAAACTGATATAAAACAGATGGATATTCAAGCATATTCCTCCTAACAACCATTATACTTCCTAACTTTTGCCTTAATCACTTTTGTTTTTAAAATAGCTTCCACCAGCTTCTAGATTATGGTGGTTTTTTATTATGACCCACTATTTCTAAGTATCCTCTTAGCAATGTTTTAAAATGTAGTTTCTTTTCTAAGGTCTCACAGAGTTTTATCCTTTGGTTCTGAGAAGGCATGTTAAGCATCATGCTACCTCAGCCATCCCAGCCTCCTTTCTTCCTGGTTTCCCACTCTATGCCAAGGGCACACTAGCTCCTTGGAGCATTACCTACTTTGTCATGCATGGATGAAATGTAGCATCCAACACATGGCTTTTCGAGGAGCCTCACCTGGACCCTGATTTCTCATATCTTGAAAAAGGTAAACAAGCCCTCTCTTGTCACAAATGAGGCAGCACATTAACATCATGTATTGCATAAGTACTGTTTTAGTTAGCTATTTTGCCACTGTGACTTAAAAACCCAACCCGCACAATTGTAGAAGAAGAAAAGTTTATTTGGGGGCTCACAGTTTTAGAGGTCTCAATCCACAGACAACAGCTCCATTCCTCAGAGCTGGAGGTGAGGCAGAACATCATGGCAGAAGAGTGTGGTGGAGGAAAGTGGCTCATGTGATGATTAGAAAGCAGAGAGAGAGACTCTATTTGCCAGGTACAAAATATATACCCCAAAGCCACACACACAATGCCCACCTGTCTTAAGTTACCACTCGGTCCCTATCAGTCAATTAATTCATTGATTGGGTTACGACTCCCTGAACCCAATCATTTCTCCTCTGAACCTTCTTGCATTGTCTCACAATGAGCTTTTGGGGGAACACCTCATTTAAACCATAACAAGTACTAAGTGAATTACAAAGGGATGCCATATATAGTTACCACAATGTTTCAGTCAGTGTTTTAAAAAACTTAAAATGAATTGCTCATTTAATCATAGATAAAAAAAAAGAGAATAAAACAGTAACCACTTTGTTAATACAAACAAACCTAAGCAAGAGAAGTTGAGTTAATGTAGTACACAAAACTACTAATGAACAGAGTAGGATTCAAATTTAGGAAGTTTAGCTGCAGAGCGTGACCTTGTTCTCTTATACTGTGTGATGTATGGGAAGCTCTTTGCTCTAGAAAATCTGCCCAGTGTATTGCTAGTATTAATGCTATTTGTTGATGAGTAGGTAGCTACAATATTAGGTTAACATATTATTTCCTGTCATGTAACTGGAACTGTTCAACTGGAAAAGTATGTTATTGCCAGGAATTCATGTTACTTATCTACACTGTAAAGATCCTATAGGAAACAAGAGAGAAGATAACATGAAACTAAGGTTTTCTCATTTGGAAACAACAACATTGAAGAATACACAAAGAAAAATGCATTTATTAAGAACTGATATATTCCTCCAGCAAACAAGGTTCTTACACATGTTTCAGCTGCTGCTTCAAAGTCTGCAAGTAGCAATCACTGGGGGGGGGGGGACAAAAACACTGTACTGCACAATGCTTATTTGTCTGTCTGGGTTAAATATATTTGACTATTTGGGAGCTATGACCTGCTAAATCAAGCCAGTGGGGCATTCAGCCTCAAAGTCACACCACTGGAAAAGTGATGATTAGCCCAGAAACTTTACCTTAGAAAAATCTTTCATTAGTTAAGGATAGGTTCCCTTGTGTAAACAGGTGCCCTCCATGGAGGGAGAGTATATTAAGTCTCACACATTATTCAGGCTGTGGTGGAACTACTTAATTCAGTACAATTGCTGGCCAACTGGGAGTAAGTCTAGATAAGAAGGGAGAGGAGAGGTACATTTATATGACATAGGTTTAAAAAAAAAAAACTATCAGGAACTGAATCCAGAGTTTATCAGCTGAGTAATGAGGAACAAATTATTAAACCTCAGTTTCCTTATTTGTTAAAAGGTTAGGGTACAATGTGGAAATTTATTATGGTGATTATACAAAATGGCATATATAAAATAATTTGTTTATAATATCTACTAAAACTTTAGTTCTATTTTCTCCTAAACTTTAGTTTATAATATTGTAGAAGTTAGACCATCAGCTAGATCCCTTCTGACCCCACAGGTTTGGTTTGAAGAGAAAGGGGGAAAGGAGGATGAATAAAACCAGAGAGCTTTGGGAGGTAATCACTAATGCCAAAGGAAAATCTCAACTAGTTCAAGCCATTTGCCCATGATTAATGTTGTTTTCTGTCTCAATCTCTCTCTCCACCCCATATTTGTAATCTAACACTGTTTAAAACACACCTGCATGTTGTAGAGAAAAACTAAAGAATCAAAAGCATCCCCATTACTCTTTTATGCTTGGCTGCAGAGAAGGGAAAGACAGGAGAGTAAAAGATGACCCATATAAATGTATTGTTTTTTAGGTATCATTCACCACTTTATTTTATATCTAACCCTTCTATGTTTTCCTTGTGTATTCTTCCTTTTTTATAATCACGGTTAATCAGGGAAATTGTGAGCATAATTCCTATTGGTGTATTTGTTACTATTATTAACATGGAACAGAGACTTAAACTAATAGGAATGGAATATCAATTCACAAGTAAGTGAGGACAGTTGAAGTGTTGGAGACATGTTGTATCAGCACCTTCTATGAAGTATTGGTACAAAATAATCACTCCTCATCTGTGTACTTTGTGATTGGAAATAAATGTCAATTTAGTTAACTTCTCTAGAACCAATCTCCCAGTTCATCAATAGCTTTCATGTGCTAGCATTTCCTGTCTTCCTCCATGCAGCCCTGAGATTTTCTTTAGCTCCAACTATACCTGGTTGGAAGATCCAGATTGGAGTGCCAACTTATTTTTCTTCCAAGGTGTTTGCATGTCATGATTGGGCCTTAATTGAGTAGAAGAATACAAAAGGAACCTAGAATGCAGAACTTAGTTGTTCCACACATTGTCAATTAGATTCTGCATCTGAAGTAAATTTCTGACTGAAGCTTCCCCCCCACCCCTCATGCCAGAGGATAACTCTTTTCCCTACCATTCTGTATTTAATTTCTTCATTCGTTATCCAAAGAGGACTTCCCAATTTTTATCATGTTGTCCTTAGTCAATATAATGATTAAAATATCCATCTTAAGGTAGCTAGCTCATTTCTATCTATGTTAATTATAGTAGGAGCTAAATTATAATTTTCACAAAAGATGAAAGGTTTAGTTGTGGGAAGGCTGAAGTTAAAAAAAATACTAGCACAAAGTGGTAGAAGACAATGAACTGGAATATTCTCATTAAGGTTAAATTCCTCTGAGACTTATCAGCATCAGTTGTAATGGCGTATTTTCTTAATGTGGGCATTTACTCACCATTCTGGATGGAGGCTACTGGTGTGTTTCACACAACCCACCAGAGAGCTGTGTGTGAGTGCTTCCCTGAGCTGCTAAGGACTAATTGGTCAAATGCTCCTTTCAAGTCCAAAGCTTTTGGCCTGTTTCTAGTTCTTAACTAACAAGGATAAATCAAAACATGACAGAAAGAATTACAAACAAACAAAAAATCAACTTTTAAAAGGACCATAAAGACAATAAGTCAAAATATCAGAAGCAATATCTTTTTACAATGTTTGTTATGTCTTAAAATTGATCAGAGCACACAAAAAAGTTGTTTTGCTTGTGTGATGTGAGGGACACATTATGTTTTTCTAATATTAATCAGCGAGTTAAAAAGGAAGAGAAAATATTTGGTCACCTTCTCGTGGAAATCCTTTGAAAATTCATATATATATAAGAATTTTGGATGTTGTGAACACATACTCTTAGCAATAATCTGCAGAAAGGTTAGTAAAACAGTGGTCTATGGGCTATACATATCCATTTTTATTATGTCTCTAAAAAATAGTCACAATTATATAGGAAAAAATTAAAGAAAAATAAAGTATTTTTAAGATGTTACATAACACCAAATCTTAGAAACTGTACCAAAATTTTGCTTCAGTTTAAATTTCTAAGGTGAGAGACAGTCTGCCAACAACATAGTTTTAAAATTTTCTTAGGGAAAAGGAATCTACACAACCTCTAAAAACCTGGTTTTAGGAAAAAATAATTTAATTAGAAATAATGCTGAACTTTTAAAGATAATATTTCCCAACAGAAATATATTAAATATTTTAATTTTACATTTACAGAGTAATTTTTACTAAGATAACTATTTACTTTATAAAAAATTAACATTCATATATATTGGGGGTGAGTTTCAAATATTGTTAGTTCAAAAGAATTGGGTGATTTTAGTAAGGAAAGATTATTCTCTACTTCCAAAATAAAAAATAAAAACAAATCAATAAAACACCTCTTTTACCTACTTCCCTCTCCCCCACCTCCACTTCCCCTCCTGCTCTTGTTCCTTTTTATTCTTCTCCTTCCCTATCTGCTTCTTTCTTTTAAGGATGTACTGTGACATTTTGTCGCTTTATATACACTTGCATGGCTTACATGTTGTACAGCTTTCCACATTATTCAAACATGGTTGTGTGTATCATTCACTATTTTGAAAGGCAGAAAATTCATTTTACATGGTCAACCATTTTTCTCAAAAATACTTGAAGACATGTTAAAATGCTGTTTTGAAAAATAGGTTAGAACAAGATTAATGTAATTCTTTGCTTTTTCCCTCTGAGAAAAGTTGATAGTTTTTGGTCTTGTTTGCTTAAGAAATCAATGTATATGATTTTCAAAAGGTCAACTGAGATCTTCATCTACTATCATACCAATATCTAAAAATCTGTAGGATTTTTTAATAAATACTTACACTTATTCCCATTTCAAATTCTATAAAACCAACCTTGAACTTTTGCCCAGAAAGGTGGAAGAATATAGGAAAAAAATCAACATTAATTTCTCAGCTACTCCATTTAATTTTGCTATTTGCCAGACCTCTAGCTTCTTAAAAGAAACTAACTTTGATTGCAATTCCCCTGTAGCATTTCTACACAGTCTATGTCTAACTCTTCTGACTTTCCATGCAGAAAGATGGAAAGGATTCTTCCTTCCTATTATGTCTCCTTTAGCTCTCTCATTCCCTCACTCTTTTCTCCACTCTGAGTGATCCACTTTAGCCAGGGAAACTTTTTGTATTTAATGTCTTCAAAGTCCACCTTCTATTTATTCCTTAACTTACTATGAACTGGCTTCTGTATTCACTATCCCACGCAATAGTTAAATCCAACATATCCTTTCTACTATAACACTTTTATAGATGATGAAGCTATTTTTTCAAATTTATTTTTAAGTTTTCAAATAAAAATTGATGTATTTATTGCGTACAACATGTTACATAATTATTCCATTATATAATGGAATGGTTAATATAACCAATTAAAAGTGCATTACCTCACCTGATTATCATTTTTGTGAAGAGTTAACATCCACTATACTATAACACTTCTGATTAGTCAGGAAAAGAAGTGGCCAAAAATATATGGGGAAAACAGATGAATTATTTTTTGTAAATTGAAGAGAGGAAAGAATATGTTTAGCCTAAATTTATATTAATGATTTTTGAAATTTCTATATATGCCATTAATTTGCTTTTAGTAATCACTTTTATAATTAGAAGAATATATTATTATCTTGAAAATATCTTGCATTGAGAATCATCCTGCAAGATGCATTTTTGCCACAGGGAAAGGTAAAGCACAGTATTGAGGATGCCTTCAAGCAGGGTTCAGATATGTCTTCATATTGCTAAAGGTAGAGAAACACTTTCTAAATTTCTTTTCAGTTTCATATTACAACAACAGATGTTTTCCTGGAAAATCTAACCTGAGTTTTAAATTTTTTATGCTCCATTCTTGTTAAAGGCCTAGCAAGTAGGTATTGTTAACCTCTTTCATTTCAGGTAAAATGATTGAGCAACTCCCACAGATGGAGTAAATTTTTGTATTTTCTTTTTTGTACAAAGTATGTTAATTTCTTTACCAGGTGAATAAAATGCTAATCATTTCTTTTAATTGTTGAAGAGATGGGAAATCTTCCAGGATTGAGACATAAAGTCCTGAATATGTTGTTAATAAAGGAACAGTGAAACATTAGGGGATGGGGGTGCTTCTGCCTTATTCTGAAGTTAAATGTGGAATCAAGAGTTAAGACTTTAGATTTTAGAAAAACTCTATACTCTCTGAACCAGTAAATAGTTTCTCATGAGGCTTTTCTTTCCATTTAATTTATTATCTAAGATGTACACCATGATATTTTGACATATGTAGTGAAATGATCACTACAGGTAAGAAGAGCAACATCTCTATATTTCAGTTATGCCTTTCTTCCTTCCTTTCTGTAATACCTAAAATATAATCTTAATAAATTTTCAGTATGCAATATCATATAATTATCCATAGTCCTTATGTTGTGTATTAGATCTCTATACTGGTTCATTGTACCTAACAAGTTTGTATCCTTTGATCTATATTTCCAAATTTCCTCCCTTTTCCCATCTTAAATTTACATTACTTTACTCAATTTCTATGTATTCAACTATGTTTTTTAAGATCTCAATTTTAAGGGACACATACTGTAATTCTTGACATATTTGGTTTATTTCATTTACCATATGCTAGTTCTTTATAGTAAATGAACTCATGAATTAACTTGTGGATAAAAAAATTGAGGCTTTTTGGAATTCATTTATGAATAATAGATATAAGGCACTTGCTCTCTTGGCATCTACACTATGATTTGGAAAACATATACTGAACAATGAGTTGTACAATTAATATTGAATTATATTATAGCTAAATGTCAAGAACCAAAAGTGTAGCTTCCAAAGAAGATTTGACATAGTTTGCTGTCTTTGAGAAAGTGATCTAGAGTGGTTGAAAGGAATTAGTAGGGCAAAGAGATGTGGTTAGTAAGTTTTCCTGGCAAAAGGAAAAGCAATTATGGAAGTGAAGACAGCACAGTGGTCTGGAGGATTTGAGAAAAAAAAATAAGCCAGTTTATGAGAAAATGTTGGAAAGATGTTCAGTGGCCTGAGTTGAACCCAATATGGCAGCACTGGATCTTAGACAACCTGGTAGTTCACTCTCATGCTTTTGGATTTAATTCCAAAGCCCATGAAAACTTTTTTTTATGGCAAGTGTGAGACATACTTGCATTTGGTTTTCAATAGGTTATTCTATTGGCTGTGAAGAGAGAGAATTAAAGAGGGGAAGGAGTGGCTGTGACAACTGAACTTATTGCATTTTAGGTATGGGGTCATGGTGGGGATAGAAATAGAAAGACACTTGGAAGAACAGTCCCTTGAGTAACAAGGTTTATTAGACAGGTGTGGAAAATTTAACTCTAAAAGGGATGGATAAAGAATGACTAAGGTTTCAGCTTATGTAAGTGTGTGGGATAGAGTGAATATTTACTAAGGAAGAATGCTGGAAGTAGAGAGGATTCCTGAAAGAAGATTGACTATGTATAATTTATATGCAAGGTCATGATGGAGTATAAGGGCATTTCAGCCCAGAGAGAGATCTAGAAACTGTTTCCATGAGTGCCAAAGGTGAAAATTTTTGAAGTCTTGGGAAAAGTGATTAATTTACTGTGGAAGTTCCTTCTTTAATGTTAACTTAGACATTCTTGGCCTACTTTAATGCAGACAGGACTTTGAGAGAATATTGACATTGGATCATTTGGTTTTAGGAAACATACTCTTCAGTGTTGAGGAGAATATTCTATCAGCCACCTCTAAATTTACCCATGATGTACATTGATGGTAATTATGAAAATGATAAGCACAATTAATGATAATGGTAGTAGGTAATAGTCATTGAATCTCTACTGTGTTCAAGGTACCATTCTATGTGCTATATGTATACTAATTCATTTAAATCTTCCAAAAGCCTTAGATATGATTATCATCCTTGTTTTACAGATGAGGAAAATGAAGCATACAGGTTTTGAGTACTTGTTCAAGTGCATATAGTTAATAAATAAAAGAATCGATCTTTGAATATAGGCAGGATAGCTTCAGAGTATAAACTTGTAAACACTTCACTATGGAAGTGGACTATAAAGAATTCTGTGCAGAGACTAAGTGAATTTGACTGGAAAAAGGCAGAGGTCAAGGAATGGGGTTGTTATTTTGGGACATACTACTGTCATGTAACAATGAGGACATGTTCTGACAAATGTGTGAATAGGTGATTTTGTCACTGTGCAAACTTCAGAGTGTTTTATACAAAGATAGTGTGTTAGTACATTTTCCAATGGTGTGAAAAAATAAATGAGAGTGAGTGATGTATAAAAAAAAGAAGTTCATTTGCCTGACAGTGTCAGAGGCAGAAAGTACAAGATTGGGTACGAAAATGCATGGTGAAACAGGAAGCCAAAGAGTCTGAGTAGATGCCATTTATAATAACTACCTCATGAGAACCAACCAGGGTTCCAAAAGAACTACATAAAATCCTTAAAAGGACAGTGCCCTTAATTACTTCCTACTAGTTCCAACCTCTCAAAGGTTCCAGGCCACCTTCCAACATTGTCACACTTTAGTCTCCCAGCACATGAAGACTTGGATCAGGGAGGTAGGGGAGCATACTCAAACCACCTCTCAACTGCAAAGGTATTACTAGATGACACTATTTTATGGTACAACTATTGTAGAGGTAGTCTGTTGATGACCCAAATGTTGTTAATATAGTGCATGATTACACTTTATAGGTCAGCTAGCATCTCTATTAAGGTGTAGTTCCTGGTTTGTTAATAAGGCTCATGCTACTAAGAGTAACCTTAGTTGAGAGGTTGATGATGGTTATTCCTTATGGGTCCTACAGAGTTAAATTCTTTAGCAATCTGTAGGCTGGGAGTTCCCATGTGCTAAAATCATGTATTTATAATGTTTGAAGCAGGACTTTAAGCATGATAGATATTGCATGTCAAGTGGATAAATAAATTAATTGACCAACTGTTCTTATAGTACTTCCTAGGAGACTTCCTTTCTGGTAAAACATCTAAGAAGGAGATAAGTTGTGCAAGGCTGAGGGCTAAGTCTGTCAGAATTCTCATCAGATAGAAGAAAAAGGCAGAAAAAATAGACAGTAACAAAAGCTGAGTTTACTTGATAAGCTTTCTGTAGATGTTCAGAACAGCTGCCAATATCCATAGTGGTGTATAATAACTTCACTTCAAGAGAATAACAAGATTTTGTAATTATTTACACATATTTCCCCCTATATTTTTCATTTATTCCTCATGTCATCTGATGAGATGCAAAATCAGGATGAAGTTATCACCAAATTATATAGAAGGGACACAGAGCATCAAAGAAGTGACATTCTTGCTTATTGAACAGAATAAAACTTAGCTGAATTCCTTCATGTTTTAAAACCATACCAAATCTTCAAATTCCTCATCGACCACAGCCACATGAGGCTGGAGAGAAAGATATTTCACATGGTTATGCACTGTAAGAAAGCTATTATGGTGCTCAGTTTGGTGTAACTTGTGCTGCTCACTTTTAAATGCTTCGGGCCTGTTCATTTTTCGCTTTACTAGCTCTACTCAATCTGCTTTAGATTCTAGGGACTGTTGGACAGTGATTTCTGAGTGAACAGATACCCTGAGTTTTATGAGTTGGCCAGTTTTAACATCAAGGGCTATATATTTTAAATTATGTAACTTGAAGGGCCAATTTGATTTTTTAATATCAGAAATATGTATTATTTATCTAATGTGAGTGTGATTATTTACATAAATTTGTATTCTCAAAAACAAAAGAAATTTTTATCCCTGCTTATGATAGTGAAGAGTAGTCTACCAAGACTTAATGAGACCTATTTGTACATATTACTTTTGTGAGTCCATTAACTGCTTTTATTTTCAAAGCAGTTACATAGAGTCAAGGCAGTCAGTGGATTGCTGATTTGATTTTGTTTGGGAAGTAGATTTGGCTTTCTGCTGATGCAGATTTATTGTTATAACTTATCCTACATTCAATACATCATTGATTTCTTGTTGGAAGACTTCTACAAAAATTGTGCAATGCTATATGTTGTCATCCAAAACCAGAAGATTGACCATAGTCCTTTATCTTCAATAGATATAAACTTGTCTTATCACCCATTTCAAGTTTATCAAATAATTTTAAGATACTCTACTTGGAGGTCAACCAGAACATTACTTCTTTGCTTTGGAAGTGATTCTTTTGAAAAGAAAGGGAAAAATAAGTGGAAGAGAAATGAAACTAGCACCTGAGATCTTTGAATTTCCATGTAGCTAGACAGATTTAAGAAAGAAAAGAGCTTTGAGAAATGAAAGGCAATTTAACAAGAAAAATTTTACCTGGCAGTACTGTTTATCTCACCTATATAATGGCCTAGTTAGAACTTTTCTTTTAACACCCTATTTATTTTAGCAGTGCTTATATCCTGAGTGGATTAGAAAAGTAAGTAGATTTTTCAGAAAGTTCTAAAAGTACATAAAGATTTAATGATGTGTTGGACACATACAGATGTCTGAGTAATAAGAAGAAAAATAGTTACAAAAGCCCTTTTCACAGTTGGTAAAGGAAGAAGTCCTCACCATCTATACATTTGTTAAAATTACAAGAAAATCTGTGCATTAATCTTTGGAGTAATTTTAGAGAAAAAAGGAAACTGCTATTTATAGTGATGCAATTATAGACCAAGAGATGACATGTGAAGCTTAGCTAAAAGGTGTATGGTTTTGTTTTAAATCAAACAGTAGCTTTATGGCTGTTTTGCTTCTGCAGCATTCTCTTTTCTTAATATCTCTCTACAGAGGAATCAGACTGTGGGCCATCTATGGTGAGGTGGCAGGGAAATGGGGTAATTTAATTCAGAGCTGGATATTTGCTCCTGATGAAATGGTCATTTTTTTGGACATATAAATGTACTCTGAAAATTGAATGCCAGATTGCATGAACATTGCTTCCAGCATTCTAAAAAAATATATAAGAGCAAGTAAGGATGAAAAAATAAATAAATAAAGCCATAGAACTTTGGTATGAGGCAGACAAAGAAACGCAAGATAGAAGATGTGAGACAAGTTTCTGAAGATGAGACTCTGATAGCAGCTCTCATAATTTGTGTTTCCCTGGAATTTGGTGCTGAAATGGACATGCTCAGCCAAGCGATTTGATAAGATGTGCTCTTGGGAGAAGTGTTTAAAAGGGAACAAGTTGAGGCAGAGAGAGAAGTTGAACTATGGTTTTACTAGAGTAGAAGCCACATTTGACACAAGTGGAACTCCAGATTTGGGATAGTCTCTCAGAGGTATTCTAAATGAGAGGTAGGGGGTCAGAACAGTTTTGCAGGCTCTTCCTGGGAATAGGGCAGGGCAGCAACCTTTAGAGGTCATTTCAGCCATGAACTCTTCAGTAGGCAATCATTTCTGCAGCTGCCGTTTGTGTCCTTGCAATCTAGTGAAGTGCTTGCTGAGCACCCTATGTATAGTGTTATATTAGAATAAGACTTTTAAAACTGCAGAACCTGAAATTTCAGAAAATATAAGCATTAATTTCCCAATTAAGAAATTGGGACTCTTCAAAAGCATGATTTCTTCTACATCTGCAGTTTTGGTTCCAGGTATTCAATCCATTAAGAAAACATAACTGTTGTTAACTTGAAATATATTCTGAGTCCTGGAAAGTAATGTCCTGTACTCTCAAAATAATCATTTCTAAGAGGTAGCTGCCCCTTCATAAATCTGCTTAATTGATCTGGTGTCCACAAACAGTATGGTGTTTGATAGAACCACTGTGTCCCATGGTCATATTTCCATAGTCACATTTCCATTTCTGGGACAGCCTTTATTAATCCAGTATGATTCCAGTATGAAGTAATGTGAGATTCCACTCAGAGGATCAAACATTCCATAAGCCTTCAGGTAGTAGTCTCATTAGAGTCCTGTGGGTAGGAGAAGCAGCTATTTCTGGAACATATGTTGATTCCAGTCAGGATGACTCACTATCCATTCCAGAATGGACAGGGTCCAATGTAATATAGTAGTTGCCACCCAGTTCCTGGTTGGATTCCTGAAGGAATGGTACCATGTTGGCACTGATGAGTTGGCTCAGTTTTCTCTCAAGAGCTGATTGTGCATCTCTCTTCACACTTCTGTGTTTAGTAACGTCAAGTTGGTAACTTTGAAATTTATCATCCCAGAAGTATTAATACCACAGACATCATGGATTGTTTTTTCCTGGATAAACAGCTGTTAAACATTTGCTAGCACCTAAATGTATTTTGGGAGCTTAGTTCTCTGTTGCTGAAAATTTGGACATTCACTACTTGTAGTAGCTAAATCAGACTGAGTGAATGGGAGTCCTGATATTTGTCCATGTGTAGTCTCCATCTCTTTCATGAAAGCTAATCTGTTCCTGATTCTGGAACAATGAGGTGGCCAGTGACAGATTTTTGTCAAATACTCATTTTCTCTCTTATGTTATTAATACCATTTCTATGGTAGATGCTTGAGTGTGTATTAACATAACACAAAAAGTTCTCATAGATCTATCTACATGCCTTTATCTGAGATTTCCTAGTCTTTTTTTCCATGTTCATAGTCCAATCATTGAGATATGCATCACCGTCTGTGAGACAACAAATATTCTTATTTCAGGCCATTTCCCCATTCTCATTATGTCACATATACCAATGTTATGGTTTAGATATGAGGTGTCCCCCCAAGAGACAATGCAAGAATTTTCAGAGGTGAAATGAATATAAGATCCTTAATCACTTCATTAGTGGGCAGTAATTATATGCACGTCGTGTGAGGCTTGAGGAAGTAGGTCCCTGGGGTATTGTTTGGGATTTATATATTGTCCCTGATGAGTGGACTCCCTCTCTGCTTCCTGATTGCCATGTTCTGAGTGGTTTTCCTACTCCATATCCTACTCAGCCAACTTCATTGTACTAGGCCCTAGGTGAGGCAGACTATGACAGAGAGCTTTGAAACTGTGAGTGCCAATAAACAATTCCTCCTCTAAAATTGTTTTTGTTAGGTTGTTGGTTACAGTGGCAAGAAAGCTGACTAAAACAGCCAGTGTGGAAAAATGAATGGGGTTAGCATAGACTTTCCCATCTCTTAATCTTTTAAATACTTAGCTATTTCTTATGAAATACAATATATATATTTTGTGTGTGTGGTGCTGGGGACTGAACCCAGGGCTTTGTGGATGTGAGGTAAGCAGTCTAAAAACTGAGCTGTATCCCCAGCCTTACTATATAGGTTTTTAAAATGAAATATCTTGGCTGGTGGTGATATATATAAAATTTTGTATTTGGCAAGTGTAATCTCTCTGCTGCCTGATCATCATGTGAGTCACTTCCCTCTACCATACTCTTCTGCCATGATATTCTGCCTTACATTGAGCCCTGAGGAATGGAGCCTGCTGTCTATGGCCTGAAACCTCTGAAACCATTAGCCCCTAAGTAAAACTTTTCCTCCTTAAAATTGTTCTTGTCAGGTCTTTTATTCACAGCAGTGAAAAAGCTGACTAAAATATGGACTCAGTAAACCCCACTGAAGCTTGACCTACAACAGGATACAGATTGCTGCTAGACCTTTACATCCTCTCATTCTAACTAACAGAGGTAGTTTTAGGGGATAGGTAAAAATGTGGATAATCCAATGTTAACTATTGCATGCAAGCATCATAAAAATTCTGCCTATTTTGCTTTCCTCAACATAAACATACTTGAGAAAATGATCTTTGGGAAAGTAGTGGAGGAAATTTTACTATATATCCTTACTCCAGTAAGGTAGATCCCTCCTGGAGATCTAGCCTATTTTTAAAGGATTCCGTATTTGAAAACTGGCTTATATGTAAATATTCTGGAAGAGATTGTGAATTTTATTGGGGCAGCCCCAATAAAATTTTTATCTGCATCATCAAGCCAAGGTTTCTTTGATTTTGTTGGATAATATCCTATCTTGCTCTCAGGAACACTGTGATCTCTTAACCATTTTCAAGTGTTCCTGTGAGGCAGACCACCCTTGTTGCCAGTCCAACCTTGCTCTCCTTAGGGTAATTGGTTAAGTAACACCATATGGCCTCTATTACTTTGGAATTATGTCATTCCCATTGCTATTAGGGAACCCATTTCTGTAACAGCCATCTCCTACTGTTATCCCTGCACAGGACAGCTACCATGGAGCTTCTTAATAACTTTGGTGCCTTTGTCGAAAATTCTTTATCTCTTTGGTAGATAGAATCCTCTGTGAAGCAAAATCATCTGATGGTTTCTCTGGCTTTACATAATGTATCTACTCTAGTTTGACCATTTCTAAGTTTTTTGATCCCTTCTTCTCTCATGGATCTGACCATTAATGGATGTGACATTGACCCCAGTACGTCTACTCTGCCAATCTTCTTGATAACTTTTCTACATTTTGAGTCCTGGGTCTGATCCTTAACATTTATTAAGTCAAGGATTTAGGAGATGAGATTTTCTTTATGTTTTACCAGGGAGATCAGCTGCCTTTGTGACGATTAGTTTGTCTCTTTGTCGGTTTTACTTCACAGTATGGACAATTGCTTTCTTTATGTTTCCCAGAGCCATTTTAGTAGAATGCCAGCACTTATCTCCTAGGGTTCCTGCTAGTATTTTAGATATTGAATCATGGAGAATGCTCAATCAATAAATTCTAACTTCATGTTCAAGCAGATGAAAGAGCAGTTACCCACTCTTACAGGGCCAGAAAGTCCTGGAATATATGGGAATTTATCATATTTGAGTTTGTAGACATAGATTTTCCAATCCTGATTCTCTCTTTTTCCCAATCATGGATCTGAACTTTACAGAGTAGACTTAACAGGGTAGAAAAGTTCCCACAAAGATTAACCCTATTAAGTCATGGATCTGATCCTTAGCATTTACTACCCCAAGATACAGGAGATGAGATTGTCATGACTTTGTAACTATGTAATTGCCTCAATTTAGTAACTATTCAACTTCTAACCTTTCTATTTTTCTGTACTGCATTAATGGCACCCAACAAATACTGTTTATAGTCATTATAGAATTTCTCTTCCCCTGAAGTTCAAAAACCTCCGAGGTATGATAACCATGAGAACATTCTCCTCCACTGCTGCCCTAATCTAGCTCACTAGTAGGGAAAGCACATACTGGTCTACAATAGCTTTATCTAACACCAGTGATGGGTTGGTAACTTTACAGTGGGTCACATCTCATTTTAGAGCCTGTTTCATTGTATCACCCTAGTAACAATTTTCATAGGTCATTTTCTACAGGAAGTGGACACTGAGATAGACATTTACATATAGTTGTTACTCTGAGGAATACTTTTAAGAACAATACCTGTTAGAGAGTAGGGAAAGCAGGAATAAGGAGAATTTGAATTTGATAATGGTTTCAACAGAAGCCCCATCAGATTCCAATGTAGCTCTGAAATGCAATTCAAATGCATTAAAAATTGTGTCAAAGAGGATGGAACCCTTTACCCTCACATCAACAATATAGGACATTGGCCATTGATGGGAAGGACAAGTAGTCTGTATTAGGCATTTCCCTTTTGCAGAGATTTATTTTTTAAGAGGTTTTATCTGTGACTGAGAGACAGCAGAAGCTATGTGAAGATATGTGAATGCCTCACCTTAAAGGGGGAATGAGTAGCATACCACAGATTCTGCTATAATGTCAGAAAAATTCATTCATATTGAGATTTTAGCACATTTAATTTTTAACAAGTCAGAAATGAGAGCCAAAGTTTTGCCTAATTTTGACCCTATAAAAGTTTAAATGTTATATTTCTGCATATTGCTATTTTTAAAGGAAAATATTCATGTAAATAGTTTTTGCATCAGTATTTAATCTCTCATGAGGTTAAATAGCTACAATATTGAGAACAAAATTTTATATACTCAAAGATGAAACTTTTAATACAAGCTAGTTATATCTACATGGTCATTCAAACTTTTTGAGAAAGTATGTATTACTCTTGTTTAACGATAAGAAGTAAAAATAATAACCAATGTGAACAAGATTGGTGAACATATAAAAATATTAGTTTAGCATCATTTTCCTTCATCTTTGAGACAGGGACATCCTATACCATATGGAGAACCTAGGTATAACAAAAGAAAAAAGTAAATTCTTTAATAAGTAAAATATTTCAACGAGTAACTTCTGGCTAAATATTCTACTTTAAAATTGTTAATATAACATTTGTCTAAAGAAGCTCAAGCCTGAAATAAAATTAAACTTGGATCTCTTTTGGTATATAGCACATTTTCAATGTGTCAAAATGACTTTCTCTCTGATATGTTTCAATGTACCTTTGTAATGTTGATTGAAAGTCACTACTTTGTCCAGAAAAGTAACATTTGTTATCAAACATAGCACATGCCACTAAGAATTTTCAATTTTGAAGGGTAAATAGAGACCAATTTTTATGCTTTCAGCAGGTATAGTTGTCCTTCAGCAATAACTACTGTGGATACCACTCTTGTGTAAATGCATCGGTGCTCAGGAACAATTTATTTCTTGTATTAAAGCAGTTTGAAAAAATAGTTTTGTTGCTGGTTATGAAAAAGGGTCACATCTTTTAGTGGAAAATTCCAATGAATGCTAAATAAGTCTGTTTAGAATTGTGGAGCACTTGATATGCATATGACCAAGTGAATGCACATGTTGAGACTACTTGTATTTCACTTAAATTGTGTTTTTACTTTTTATATTGAGAATCTTATCTCAACAATATTTGTGAAAATATCACTATTTTGATATTTCATGAATTTACCTTTGTCCCTTTGTTCATCAGTCTTTATACAACCTTTAGACACTGTATATATATATTTTTTCTTCATCTGAATTTCCAAATTCTATTTTCCTGCCACAAAATGCTCCTTGAGAGGTTTCAGGATACTGAGTATAAAGTTACCTATGGGATATAAACAGTTCCTGGGTTTGTGTCATTGGTGTCAAACCTGAAATGTCCTGACCTCCACATTCTTGCATTTCAGAGGTTCTGCTGGTTGTAGCCACATTCAATCTGGAAGTTATTCCTCCCAACAAAAGAAGTGGGAAGAAAAAAAGATGCTTTATATCCTATCTCTGCTGTGTAGGCAGAACCCAGAAACAGATGGCTAGAGAACATAATGTCCTAAGATTAGAGACAGGAAAATTGAGGTTCCCCCAAATAGAAAGAAGTCAATCCCAATACTAAGTAATGCAGGCTAGACATTTTTTTTTTTTAGAGAACAAAGAGGAAAAAAAAATTAGCTTAATACTTTGATTAAAATAAAACTATAGATTAAGTGACCTTTATCTTGGAGCAAAGACTATGATACAACAATGAAGGCACAGCAAAGGATGGTGTGGCAGGAGAACAATGACAGTATTGAAGCCCAGAGCAGAGACAGACTGTCCTTTCTGCTATATTCATTAAGAAGGCCATCATCTATTCCTGATTAGAAATTTGAAATACACAGATCTCAACCTTATTAACTGTATAATACATGAAGTTATGGTTTTGTCTTCTTCATATAGTATTCATTATACAGTATGAATTCAATCATTCTCAACACATCCATTTGTTTTCTGAAAACAGCAATAAGATAAAGAAAGATAATCTGTAATGAAGAAGATCTTCTGATAATTTCAAGTACCCAGAAAAGATAAAGCCAGGTTGCTAGTAGCTACTGAACCATATTATCTTTACCACCTTCTTTTTGATTGGTTTCATGTTGATTTGCATGTGTTCCCTGATTATCTTCTCACACCTCTGCTCAGGCTGTGCCATTGGCTAGAACAAACTTTCTTCCATTTGCACAAGTTTCTACCTTATCCAGCTCAGATGAGATGCTATTCATTCATTTATCCTTCAATTCTACATCGAGTACTTCTTAAATGGTTAGGAGCCAACTGGTGAGATTATAGAAAAAATTAGAGAATGCAGACAGAAAGATCATTTAAAAATGAAACTAGAAGTAATGAATTGTTATTGCATATATATCAAAAAAGAGAGAAAAGGAATTAGAAAAGATTTTTGTTTTGTTTCTGCAAGAGATGAACTTTGTCTTAAGAGATGATGCTAATTAACTGAAGTAGATGGGAAAATATAAATGAATGGAGAAGCATAAAAAAAGGCAGAATAATTGGAAATATCTATGTTTGTGGAGAATATGAATGGTTCGGAGAGAGAAAAGAGTGAGTTAAGGTTGCTGAGAACTGCAACTGGAGTGCTAGGTAAATTTTACTGGAGGGGGTTCCTCAAAGAACTAATTCTAGAATTTGAATTTTAACTTATAAATTATTGGAATTCCCTAAAGTTTTGAACAATAAAATGGCAAGATTAAGTTACCAAGCGCAATTACTCTTTCAATAAAATAGAAAAGAACAAATATGGCTATACAGGATGCCAAACGGGAGGTATTATAGTAGATTGAGAATCAACAATAGACCTTGTTAGGATCCTGGAGGAGAAAAAAGGTTAATGGAGGAAGAGAATTCATTGTGGTCATGTTGAATTTGAATTGCTTCAGCTACAAAAGAATAGAAATCTCAAACAACTTACAGAAATTTAAATAATTAGAATCAATAATATCACCCAGACATAGTTAAGAACTTCTTTTTCATCTTTATTTTAATTTTTTTTAAATTTTCTAGTTAGAGATAATATTTACTCTAAATGATACCAATAGCATTTTGGCAGGGAATAAAATCCTCCACAGGTCATAAGGCTAGTAACAATAAAAGTGAGGTTCACATATAAGACTTCATGATGTCAACATTTGTGATTTTTTTCTAGTTGTACATGAGCCTACTATAATCACATAATTTAAGTGAAATTACACTTAACTAGAATCCTTTTGGGGGGTAGACAATAAATTTATTTTTAATTTTCTGATGTTGAGCAAATTAATAATCAGAACTAAGGGAAAAAATCCAACATTATAATCCTGGTCCTAAAGTGAGAGACACAATTTCTATTTCAATCTGCATGACAATTTTTCTCTTTTCAACTCATGATGATGCCATTTGGATGACATGGGAAAGCTGATAAATCTTGTTGCATTTGCTTATTTTAAAAAACCAAGTTAAGTATTTATATTATGAAGATTATATTTATTTAAAAAAAACAGTGATGTGCATTTGGGGAGGAAAAGCCATATAAATATGAGAGAGAGCCTTGGTTTTTAGATTTATGTATTATAAGTTAGAATACAATTTAGTAATAAACTTCTATTTCATCAAAGTTCAAAATAATCATGGATTATGGTATGTGTATAGGTTGAAAACATTCTTTTGTCTACGTAGTTTATATTTCATTGAAGTAATAAACTAATGCAATGCTGTGCGTCTTCAATTTAGCTTTGAATTTCTCAGTGATCATTTGGTTATCTACTCAAAAACATCTAACAGAGCACAGGAATGTATCATGTTTTGTAGTAGGTGTTTCCAACTCTTTCAAAATATAAATTTCATATAGATGAAACAATTTTAGCCCTAGTCAAAGAAGTGAATGTATTCTATTTATTCAGAGGTACATACAGTCTAATAGTTTGACTTGGTTATCTCTTAAAAGATGATGTCATTATGTGAAAAGCAGTAACAAAATCTGTGTTAAAATAAGATTGTACCAATGTATTTTGTATCATTGGATTTATTTGGCTCCCGAGTATTATTAAAACAAGTGGACAAATGAAAAGCATTGACAGAACACAGAACAAAAGTGACTGGAATATTGACGAACAAGGGAAAGACCAAGAAATGGTGCATCTGATGTTTGGGAAAGAACTAACATGTGGTTAGAAATGATGAGACTCTTTGAACAGTTTATAGTTAAGAGTATAACTTGAGCAATTTCTTCTAAATAATACTCTTTTCTTCAGCACCTGGAAGTTCTGGGTCCATGGGCTTAGAGTAAATAAAAACCCTGCACCAACCTGAGGTCTCTGGATCTGACACTGAAGTGGTCTGGATTAGCTTTCCTGGAATATATGTAAATTCTTCATTCATCCTCTTCCTGCATGTGTACACTGTGTATGCTTTCTGTAGACTCACCTTTGAAATCTGTGTCCTGGTAAGCTTACTTTGGTGTCTCTGTTTTCTATTTCCCTAATTTCTGGGAGCATTCCCTGGTTGAATTTCCTTTTAGGCCTATTTCTTTTTCAGAGAACCAAGCCATAGCAGCAGAACAATTTGTTGCTTGGTTAGAACCAGCAGATATAGGTCTTTTAGAATCCTGGAGAGAGAACGTTGTAGTCACTAGCGATTATTTTTACTTTCCTCCACATGTTCTGTGTCTTCCAGGGACAAAGTTGAAATTCTGTTTTATAAAACATGAACAAAAACTAATATTCTGCCTTATGGCTTCAAGCATCTTATATTCAGAGTTAAACTGAACAACAGCAGATGAGGTAGAGAACGAAGATGGGAGGGGAGGGGAGGGGAGGGTGGATAGTAGGGGATAGGAAAAGTAGCAGAATACAACAGTCATTAATATGCCATTATGTAAAAATGTGAGTGTGTAACCGATGTGATTCTGCAATCTGTATTTGGGGTAAAAATGGGAGTTCATAACCCAATTGAGTCAAATGTATGAAAGATGATATATCATGAGCTTTGTAATGTTTTGAACAACCAATTAAAAATAAAAATAAATAAATAAATAAAAATTTTAAAAAAATAAAAAAAAGAATAAATAAAGTAAAAAATCCATTGACAACTTAAAAAAATTATAGTGGACATCAGAAAGTATCAAAATTAATGTCCCTTAATGAAATGATCTGTGATAAGTAGAGAAGAAATTCTGGTTTGGTTTTTAGATAGCCATTTTGTATATAGAAAAAGTATATTCAGGGCTGGGGATGTGGCTCAAGCGGTAGCGCGCTCGCCTGGCATGCGTGCTGCCTGGGTTCGATCCTCAGCACCACATACAAACAAAGATGTTGTGTCTGCCGAGAACTAAAAAATAAATATTTAAAAAAAAAGAAAGAAAAAGTATATTCTATATGAGGTATTGTAAATTTTAAATCAAATTAGTTCTTACTATAGAAAAAAATCATTAAATCAAAATTTTACTAGGAATAGTGAAAACAGGATAGGATTTTGCTGTACTATTTAATATTTGTCATAATTTGAATATAACTACAAACATCTGTTAGATAAAACTAGCTTTGTTGGAATATTGGTTTGAGATGATTGAGTTCTTATACCTGAATTATAAACATTTTAGTCATGTTTACTTTATTCCTCAAACTTGATTTTTCTTATTTCACTAGCTAGTTCTAATGAATCCAATTAATGTAAAAAAAACTATGCAATTCTCTTAGAATGAAAAGATTGAAAAAGCTACTTTATAAGAAAAATATTTTAGTTTTATAAGCAAAAATTGGTTTATAAGATTCCAGTAGATTTACTTTAAAATCCAAGTAGAACTCTCACCTGTCTCCAACAGAGGGTTTTTCCCTTCTTGCCCAGTGAAGTCTCGATGATGCAAATTTTTGTACACTAAAATAATGTGATAATTTTATATACGCACTCTTCCACTTTGTTCCATTAAACCAAAGGAGAAAATAGGTGAGGAGAAATCTTTATATTATCCTGTCAATATATAGATGAAATTCTAAACTAGAAAAAATGTAATCTTAATTCCTGTCTTTAGGATGAACAGGCCTTCACACCAACATTTTTCTAATCCTTACAATTCCTTGACAAAATAAAATATATGTGCAAAAGGAAAAAAAAAGTTTCAGGCTAGTAAACTCAGCAAACTATACAAGAATGAAACTGTGAAAAATAAAAGAGCAGTAATAAAATGTATTTCAGGGACAATTACTACCACTGCAATATTTCTTGAACATTTGGATAACATAATTTAGAAAAGTGATTACTGAGAAGATTTAAATGTAGTGAATATTGCTGGATGCTTTCTAGAAGTTTCATTTAGTGAGTTATTTTTACCCAGTATCATTTTAGTTATACTGGATGTCATCATTTTAGATAATCACTTGCTTTTGTCAACCATGATTTTGCTAGCCACTTGAATGAATGCAAAATAAACTGATGTGTTTAAGTAGCCAAGAGATCCATGTTGTACCATCCAGACTGTTCTCACTGGTAATAACATCTTCTTTATCTGAGCAAAAGTTCTGTGATTTCCAGATGACTTCAACCTTGTTATCTAAATATCTTGATAATTACTTGAAGCTCAGTTTTTCTTTGAATTGTCCTATTTAAAAAAAAAAAAACTAACACAACTTATTGAAAAATAAGTTTTTTTTGTAACTCTGTGCAATGAGATGCCTTGTTGAACTTGCAGTAGAGAGTGCATTGATGTAGGGTTATCTGTGTCTTTGATACAAGCTTAGGCATCTGTGTTCTGTGGAAGCTGGACACACACAAAGGTATTCACCTCTACATGCAGTCACATTCAAAGTCATGCCATTGGAGACAAAAATCTCAATCTGAGAGTCAAAACCCCCTTTTATCTGTAAAATACCCCACATTTATTTAGTAGCACAAAATATTTTATAGCCTATACTCACAAATTAAGGTCATTCTGAAATTCCTGGACTGATTCTTTTCAATACTGTAATTATTTGGTATACAATTATCCTCTATATATTTTCCTCAAGAAATGTTGTAATTATTATCCCATTTAAATCATTAGAAAAATGTCTGATGTCAGGAAACTTAAAGTCCATTTCATTTCTGAAATCATAATGCAATTCTGGCTTGTACTTGGCTTAGTTAGTGCTTTTCTGGCTCTGAGTCCAAAAGTTTACTAAAAGTAACAGGAAATATTTAAAGATGGATATTTCAATGACTACAGATGGTATTTAGTATTTCTGAAATACAAGTTGAACTACTTTGCTGTATTCTAGCTTTTCAATTACCTTTCCTATTATCTAAATTTGGAGAAATATGAGCTTATGGCTTTAAAGATTATGATAGCAAAACTGGCATTCTATCCCAAGTCAAAGCTCTGTGCAGAATTAAGTTATCACCATAGAGTTAAACTGAGCAGCATGCATGGCTATTTTCCAATACTGAATCAGCTTTTCTATGTATACTGCTCAAATTCACAAGCTACTCTTTCATATTCAAATATTATTTGATGGTATCAATCTTCATTTTTGGATACAAAGTTTAATCCCTTTGGAAGTAAATAAAAATAGCATGAGAACTTTTCACTATATAAAATAAAAATGATTTCATCAACATGAAGGTCTATTAAATGGTTAGAAAGTTTAGTATAATGTCCTTTAAATGTTATTGAGTAAACACTGTTGTGTTAACACTGGAGAATGAGCCTAATCATATCTTGGTTGATGAGAACAGACATGGCTCAATAGAAATGCAATTCTGTTCTCTAAAGAATCATCTCACTATTCCAAAGTACAAAATACATGGTAGAAATCAAAGAATTCCTTTAAGGCAAGATTAAATAAGCAAATGAGGACTATAGAATATTCTTTACATAATACATTAGTCAGTCTCAGCCACAAGCAAATATGTCCCCCTGACTGCCTTGGTCTCCTGCTCTTGAGAAGGATAAACATGGTCTGCTATTGTAGAAACTCATTGAAGAATAGTGTTTTAACAATTTCTTTTCTTTATTGTTATAGTATATTTCCCATCATTTTCTACTCTATATTCAATTTAGAATGAACGACATTCATTGTTCCTAAGTTGGCCATTATGAATTGATTATCTTTAACTTCATATAGATAAGTAGAACACTCTGCATATTTTACCTCTACTAAATTACAATTTCTCTTAGAATTCTAGAAGAGGAGTTTTTTGTTGTTGTTTTGCAGGAAAACTGACAATGTTTCAGTGTATACTATTTGCTATTTTTGGTATTTTATTGGACCATTCAGTTAAGCATTTGTCCCTCTTCTATTTCTTGCTCACTGAAGGGATTTGGTATTATATCCTTTGCATGTCAACATTGGTCCTTGTTTTTTACAAGAACTCATATGGAATGATTGAGATGACTTGTACACGGCTTAGACATTTAAAAAGTTGTCACTGGAGCCAAAAGGGAATTCAAAATCTTATGTTCTTAACCATATTTTAGAAATTATCTTTAGAAAGTCCTCATTATTATTCAGACTATCTTGATGACTAAATATGAATAGAAAATTGGAACTTCATTAGGAATGAAATTCAGTATAAAGTTTGCATTCATTCTTAGGGTTCAATTGAAAGTATAGAATAGAAGTTTTCTTTTTTGAAACCAGACTAAGATTTGTCTAAACCCCAAATCTCCACATAATATTAGGTTGAGTTTTTAGTGATTTCTATCACACTACCCCAGAAGAATAGATTTTAATGAAGAATTTCAAAGAATCTTCTCCTTTCCTAGGGAGAAACATACTTCAGGTTGTGAATGTGTGTGCCCACACATACATGTTTGTAATCAGTATCAATTAGGAGCATGCAGGAAATGAAGTCAAGACTTCAAATTGTATTTTCTTATTTATATAAATATGCTCAGGGATATTTTCATAATTCTGGGCCCCATTCCATTTTCTTAGTTCCTAAAGAGGGTTGGAAAGCAGGAAAAAGAAATAACAAAGAATGATGGCCATGGATTATAATTTTATTTTTAATTTGAAAGAATATGAGTTCACATGCTCATTTGAGTTTCCTGCACTACCAAGTTCTTTCCATAGTTGTTGAGAAATCTGAAATGCTAGATCTATTTTTCTAAAACACAGTGTACTGTGGTGAGCCGTTCTAATAGACCGTGGCCGCCATTAGAAGATGGCGCCGGCTTCCACTGTGGCCTGTGATAAACAACTCCTTATATGGAGAATTGGCACGCAATCCCTTACCACCCTATGAGAAAGCTCCACATGGCAGCTTCGCATTGGGGCTTGAGATGCTTTATTAAGGCTGGGAGGGGCATCCGAGGAAGAGAAGAAGAAATATCAAGGGCCTGAATAAACTGCTGAAAGAAGATTCCTGAGTTGCGTCTTCCTTGCGGGCAAGGGGTCGCGACAGTGTACTGGAACAGAGTGTACACACTGAGAGGACTTGATGGTGAGAGATGAATAAACTTTTTAAACCAAATTCACTTGGGTGGGAAAGTTAAGACTGATCTATGATAACATTCATTTGTTCCTTAGCAGAGTGACAAATTATAGAATGAAAAGAAAACAAATAACTGAAGAGGTGAAATTCAGAATGTCAAGTTTCATAGATTTTGAAAGCTATCAGTTTGTTCATCTGGTTTTAGACCCAAAAGAAAAAATTTAAATGTCTATAAAGCTGCCTTAAGACCTAATATGTGTAGTTCCGAAACAATTTTAAGCAACGAACAATTTAAGGCGTAAAGTACTTTACAAAAATTGTATTCTAATCCATTTTAATTATTCACTTTTAAAGGTTTCAAAGTTTTATTCTTTTTGTTTTTCTTATGATTTTTGTCAAAATAGAGAAAACAGGTTAACAATGTTATTTTCAAGTAGAAAAAAATTCATACTTTAATATCAAGAATAAACTTTCTGAGAAAAAGGAATAATGCTATTTCTTTACCACACAGGCTATTATAGATTACTTTGAAAGTTTATTATGAAAAAAAAGGTAAGATAGCTATACTCTTTCCTCATTTTATTAGTTTACTATTCATGCATCATATATTTAAGAGTGGGGAGACTGAGTTAAAATTCAGAAGTATATGTTGTCATTAAAGGGATAATAAAGCTTCAGCTAAATATCTGACAGCCCTTCCTAGGTAAGCAGATAGTTCTGAGCTCCATCCCAAGTTCATGACTCCATTTCAAAGCAATGTGCACTGTAACATTTTAAAACAACACACAGGTGGTCTTCATTCCTTGAAAAGCAATCATGACTAAATAGGTATTTCCAATTTCATCAGTGAGCTCATGTACTCACTTGGCAGTGGACTAAAAAAGATTGCCTCATTGCAGGATGAGTTGCAATTTCATGTTATATTTGCAAATACAAAGGTATAAGCTTGTCAACAGTATATAAATGCATCAACCATGCCTGCTATGCACTGAAAGATGAACGGTGATAAATCTTCCTGGTAGAATCTTTTGGTGAGTTAAATCGGGGCTTAAATGTCATAGTGATAAACAGCCTCAGTATCAAATTCGGCCAGACTACAAGGATCAATAGTTTACCTTATAACTAACTGGATATGTGACTATGGTCATGATAGTACCTTCCATACTGAACTGTTAATGGATCTTGAATGAGATAATGTGTATTTTTGGATTTGCATAGGACCTAATTCCTAGTAAGTGCTCAATGCTGCAGATGAAAGACAGCCAAGGGTTCTTAGATGCTCATTTCATTGATTAGTGGGGTATAGTTCCCTTTCCTGCTTCTGCGCTTGCCTGCCTGTGACGTTTATGACTATTAGATTATGGTGGCAGTGATATAATGTCGATTCTATGTCTGACTTTTCAGAGAACTAGTAGCTTTATCCTTAATCTCTTGGAACCTTAATGTACCAAAAGAAAAATCCAAGTACATTATGAAGATGGAGGGGCAACCAAAGACCAGATATGTGAATGAAGTCCGTACTATATGTACCTTTTAGTTGGCTCTTCAGATAATGTCACAAAGGTTGGGGTTGGTGTTATCTTGAAATGGCATTTCCCCAAGTGAGAAGCATTAAACTAAACCTAATTAATCCACAGAGCCATGAGAAATAATTTTTGTGTCGAGCCATTACAGTTAATGGTGTACACAGCAATAGATAACTAGAACACTCTATTAGTATCACTAGATGCAGAATAATGATATAACTGATTTGAAAATCCTGTATCCCCCACCTTGTCATACATAGGCTCTTCCTATACTAAACACAGTGGTACTGCTACAAAGATTTAGCGGTGAGTGAAAAAGAAAATTGCTGTCCTCATAAAGATTGGAGTCTAGCTGAGGGCAGAACAAACTTGGAAATATCTTCTTTTGATTGTTCTCAGGTAAAAAGGCTTACTTTGAGCATAAATTCGAGTTTTTCTTACACAGAGATGTGAAAGTAAAATGTCAAGGGCCAGATAACCTAATGTTGAAAGTGTTTCACTTATCAAATAGAAAAGGAAAGGGAAATGTATCTTAATAAGCCTGTAGAAAAGACATTTAAGCTTCATATTTTCATATTTATTTGTAATTAATACCCTGATAATGAGTGAAAAATATAAGCTTAATACTTGCAATTAAAGTTCATCTCAGTGAAGGAAGGTAATATGGGTTGGAAGGTAAGCTCCTAAAGAAACATCTTTCCTACATTTTCCTCCTAAAGGAGAAAATATCTGAACACTAAGAAATGAACATAAATTCAATGATGGGAAAACACAAAGAATAATAATGAAGAGAGATTAATAGGAAATGGAGGCTAAGCAGCAGAATTAGAGGTTTGATCTTGAGAAAGACATCCTTAAGAAATTGCAATTTTGGAAAACCAAAGGGAAGTATAGAAACAGAGTAGAACTCTCAGGATTTCCAGAGAAAGAGAAACAACATATTTAGAGAGATAAATTTAAAAGGAGATTTATTATGAGAAATTAATTAGCTCACATAATATAATCATGGAAATTCAGAAATTTTGTGATCTGTAATCTGCAAGTTGGAGATCCATGAAAGAAAGCCAGTAGTATTGTGTATGTGTCTGAAGGCTCGAGAACCAGGGTAGCTGAAGGCATGAACACTACTAGTCCAAGAGCAGGTAAGATAAGGAAATATATGCCACAGAAAACAGGCCACATGAAAAAAAAATCCTTGAAGAATTTTGATAGGTTGGTGGCAGCAGAAAAGCTAACAATTATTTACCATTGATTACGTGGCATGCTTTGCATACCTCTATCATTTGGACTTAATGATGACTCTCTCGGTAAGCTGTTATACATCATACTCTCATGTGACTAACATGTAAGGGAGCTGAAGAGAGACTGTAACACAACTAGTTACACAAAACTAGATTTTCTCCCCATCAAAAGTCTGTTGTATTATACCTCATTCTTTTTCATGAATATTTGAGGAAAGAATGCAACTGCAATTCCAAAATATCTCTGAATACACACTCTCACCTGAATCTAGGAAGTTTTTCTCAGATATCCATTTCAATTAGATGTAATGTTACAACAAATAGTGATCTTTTTGACATTTTTAATGACAAATTCTATTGTGATTCTCAGTAAGTGGGACTTACTGCGTGATTGGATATCCTTCCTTCACATTTTTAAATTCCTCTTTGATAGCCTTCTGAAAAGATTCATGCAGACTGTCTTGGGGGAAATGTACGTGGATAAAATTTATTATTAGCCTTGTTTTTTTCACCAAATCCTCATATACCTTCAGGAATAGTCTTTATTTTCCCTCTTTCATTTGACAATGACTTCAACATCATGTTTTATCAAAACCTTCCTTGAGGAGGACAGATTCATGTTTGACCCTAGAATTCAGGTGTCATCCAGAACTCTTGGATATTGTAGATAATCAAGACCCTTTTTTGCACATCAAATGTAATTAGAATCACAAGAAAGAATTAAGTAGAAGTTAAAGTGTGAGCAAACAATAAGAAAGAGAACATTCATGAGAAATATACAACAAAAATATTATAATAGAGGTTCTTTTACTGTTTAAGAATTTATAATGAAAACAAACAGGTTATAAAGTATTCTTGGAAAGACTTTTTGACACAGTATAAAAATGAGCAATAGACAACATTATAGGAAATGGAGTGTATGTTTCTCTGAGCATCTGGCACAGGCATCTGTTGGAGATGGGACACCCAGTTCATTGTTCTTTTCCTACGTGGAAGGTCTAATTAAGTAGCAGACAACCCTAGATGCCCTAGAGAGTAGTTTAAATCAGTATTCAAAAGTTTATATGTGCTCACAAACCTCTTAGATCAGTAATACAGAAGTGTGAATCTCAGCAAAACTAGTTCAAACTTTCATGCCTAGAATTGCAGAAGTTTAAAGAACTTTTATGAGGCACTGTGGCTAGCTCCAAGATATGGCAGAGAATGACTAAACTAGAAAGAACTTCAATAATTATCAGCCTTAGCTGAGGAGCTAACTTAAGTACATTTAAACTAGATCAGAAAGAGATGTTTATACTTGTTTAGGTAATTCCTAGTGAGATTTTGTTCTACTATCTCACAATGTTTAGAATGGGGAGCTTTGACTGTTCACTAATTTCCTTCCTCTCATACATCCCTTGTCCCTCCTTTGTTCCCCTCTCTCCATTGCTTTCCCCCTCCTTTCCTTCTATGGCTTTTAGTCTTATGCACTGATACTGAATTGATGCTCAAGTCAATTGAAGGAGAAGGACTGCTCATGGATAATCATTAAATATATGAACTCAAATATGAGTGCATATTTGAGTTCATATATTTAATGATTATCCATGAGCAGTCCTTCTCCTTCAATTAGCTCATTTCTAGTTAAAGGAATTTGGCTTCAGAGGTTTTCCGGTAATGGCAGCTTTCCTAATTTCTCAGTGCTCTTTTTAGAGGGAGCCAATCTAATTTTCCTCATCTTACTTAGTTGTAAGACACGTGATCTTACCTCACTGGCCAGGGACTCAATGTGGAAGTTGCACCAATTTCCAAGTATGTCATTCCCAATTATTCACTTAGAATGGGTACCCTGAGCCTGTGGACCTACATATTAAGCATTTCCCCAGTTTCTAAGTCAGACTTTGTCCAAGACTCTATTTTTTTCAGATCCCAACTGTAGAAAGAGTGCCAACATGACATATTCTCTGGTTATAAGTATCTATATTCCAGTATTTCTTGAAACAGGGATATGTCCTTTTTCCTGGTGTAATTACCTGATTAAATGGCCATAAGTACCTTTGGGGAAGGAATGAGGAAACATTTTCATGTGTACTTGTTATGGATGTACAGAGTCCTCCTCCTTGGGGAAGAAGATATGTGTTCCAGGTGTGAAAGGATTCCAGCAGTTGAGGTCTAAAAAACGTTTAGGTATGGAAACGTGACAAAGTCTAGAGTGACCACTGTAAGCCCCAGAGTTGTCCATATTTATACAAGCTTAGTAGTATTCTAGTTGGATGTTCATCTGGTTTGCTCTTAGGATGAATATGATCCATCAACCCACTCCATAACTTTGTATACATCAGGGCTTTTTAGCTGCCTGGTACTGGCTTCAAATGTTAACAGCACCTTATGATCATCATTACTATCAGAAGTCAAGTCTGTAATTAGCTCTAATCTATAGAGAAAAACTATCAGTTAACTCTTGAAGTCAGCATGCTTCTCTCCAGCAGCATTTCTTGGGGGCTTTGTGACTTCCTGCAGCCAAAAATCATCCAAAGGGTTCTGAACATACATAGCATATTTATTCAAGAATTCCCAATACTTGAGTATTAATTTTGTCTTTCACCACCCGTCATGGCAATTTGACATAGGCCTTGTCTTTTTTTTGTTGTTGTTGTTCTATAAGGAATCTCTCAAGATCTTTGCTTCTTTAAATCATATGTCTTAAGAGATTGTTTCCAAATTTTTAACTTCCTTCTTATCTAGCAGTTTGTTTTGTACCACTTTGAATGAGAACACTCTTAGAATCTATTCCATACTCTGCCAGTTCACACAAATACATGCTAAATAAGTCTTATAGTTCCTGTAGGATTCAGGACTGTTCCCCTGTGAGACCCCATATGTCCCAACTAGTTTATGTTATCCCTTAGCTCTAGCTATATACCTAGCAGTCAAGAAGGGAGATGGGACAGATCCTGAGAGCAAAATCTATTGCATGGAGGGGAAGATGCCTCTGCTTTATCCCAAGCACAGGGAAGTGCTAGCTTTTATCAGAAGGAGTTAACCACTTCTTCAGGATCAGAAGTTTCAGAGGAACCTAGTATGCTTAAAATCTAGATTTTTTCTTTCAGGAATTTCCATATCCTGAGCTTGGTCTCTGCATTCCCAATGTAGGAGTGGAGAGATTAGAAAGCCAGAGGGCCTCTTTGGTAGCATTCAAGACTTGGTTTTAAAGTGCTTGATAACTGTTTTTAGCATTTTCATTATCTTTCTCAACAGCATAAGTGAACTTTAGCAATCAGAAGGCAATCCCACTGTGCACTTAATATTAATGCATTCCTATGGATAGTAAGCAAGCTCCATTTGCCACAAGTATAAAGCTTTCACAATTTGCCAGGGAGTAGTTTTGCTCCACCCTTTAAACAAAATGATGGCGTAGAGAAGGATCATCCAGAGGATGAGTCTGGCTTCAAAATATCAAATTAGTATTTACTCTTTTGAACCATTCCAATACTTTGGCATCAAAAAGCTTATGTTTTTGAAAGGGTGTTTTGTGGGAATAATTTATTTTACAAAGCATATTTGCCTCATTGTAGTCCTTTCTTGACCATTGAACTAGGTGATCAGTTGGAAAATTCTGAAAGCCAGCATAGTAGAAACTGCCAGGGAGCTAAGGCTTCACATTGCTGGTCTCCCTACTGTTGTTCTCAATGGAAAAACATCTGTAAGGGGGGATTTTATTCCCCATCCCTGGCTCCTCTGCCAAAGGTGATAATCAGAAATGTAATCACTTCATGGTTTAAAATTTGGACCTTGTTGCACAAGCTCTGAAGATTGCCAATTAAAATTCTCTATGTACTAGTTGAAATTTTAAAAATATATACATTTTGAAAGTATATTAGATGGTTTGGCTGAGTAACAACCTTTAAACAACAGATGATCTTTGCTACAGCTTACAGAAAGCCTTTAAAACGGGTGATAGAGTTTTATTTTCTTCATCTTGCATGTGGATAATTGAATTGCAGGTTGCTAACTGAGCTTCAGTCAGTTTCAAGTTTACCATTTTGTCATTTTAAACAAAACTAATTTTTTTTTGCCATTGAAGAATGGGATATTAAAAGCAGAAGGCACCCAGACAGTATTTTTAGACTGACAAATCATTATAGCTGCTGTGATTAGAATTAAGCCTATTAAAGGCTTGAATGGTCTCTAAATGAATTATTTTCTATTATTTCTCTAGAGCCACAATGATAGAGAGGACTATTTCTTTAATAGAACTACAGCAACAATAAAAATGTATTGAACACATGCTATGCCCCAAGCATTATTTAGGGTATTACATCCCTTATCTCATTTAATCTTATTTTACACTAGAGCATACCAAGGCATAGATGATTTGAGTAGTGGACCCATGATGGTTCAGGTGGGGAGGAGTGTTGCTGGATAGTGGACCCTGTCCAGTGCAGATGTGAATCCAATTTTCCTAACCACTATGCTAAAATACTCCAAATAACACCACAGACTCTAAATTCTTAGCTTCTTGAACAGCAATCTAGCACTTAGGGAATACTCAATTCTACATTTATTTTGTACATTATTAAGTGAAATTGTCATTATGAACAAGTCATTAAATATAATTGCATAAAAAAGAACTGCTTGACTATACTAAGCAAATTCACAATGAGCTCTTCATTTATCTCTCAACCTGTTTCTTTGGCTTTTTTGGTTTGTTTTTTTTTTAATGTTTATTGAGGTATAATTGAGTATAATAAACTGAACACACTAAATAGCATCATGTGTTAAGTTTTTACGTATGTCTATACCAGTAACACTGACCACAATCAAGAAGTAAACATAGTCATCACCTGGAAAATCTACCTGGCCCACATTATAATTTATTCATCTCCCCTCCCATTCTCGACCAGTGAACTACTCTCATCACTGTAGATTAGTTGGTACATTTGAAACTTAATATAAACTTTATACTATAAAATATATTTTGGCTTGGGTCTTTTATTCAGCTTAATAATTTATAGATGCACCTATGTTACAGGATATTATTTTCTAAATTATTTAATATCTAATATATTCTTATATTTATTTCTTTTTATTGCAAATGTCTTTTTGCAGAGCAGAAATTTCAGGGTTTTTATTTTTCAATACAGGAGATGGAGTAGTATTGAAAGGAGGAGTGCTCTACCACTAAGCTATATCCACAGTCATATATATAATTTATTTTGAAACAGCTTCTTGCTATGTTGCCAATACCAGCCTTAAACTGGAAATTGTCCTTTCTTAGCCTCCCATGTAGCTGGGATTATAGGTGTGCACAGCAATTTCTATTTTTTTTATTAGGTATGTTGGCACTGTATGTAAAAATTGATTGCTAAATTATAGGTCATGTAATCTTCTACAAGTTTTATAGTTGTGACTATGACCTATTTTGAGTTCATTTTAATGAAAAGTGCAGTTTGTTTCATTATATTTGTTTATTTATTTATATGTGGGCATCTCTAGTTGTTCCAACAGCATTTGTTGAAAATACTAACCTTTCACAATTGAATTGTCATTGTTCTTTGGTAAAAGATCAGCTGACATTAATTGTATAAGTCTATTTATGGACTCTTCTGTATCACTGATTAGTCTATTCTTTTGCCAATACTGAACTTTCTGGTAAATCTTAAAGCATGTCAGCCATCTGAAATTTCTTTTCTTTTGTATTATTTTGACTATTCCAGATCTTTAACCTTTCTATATAAACGTAAGCGTCCATGTCCATTTGTTAATATCTACAAAATTGTCCGTATTTTGATTGAGATTGATTTGAATCTATAAAACAAATTGAAGACAGATATCTTACTACAGAGTCTTCCTTTTTAATGTAGAATCTCTCCATTTAGAAGTTTGATTCCTTTTTTATGTAAAATTTTTTATTTATATATGATAGCAGAATGCATTACACTTCTTATCACATATATAAAACACAATTTTTCATATCCCTGGTTGTATACATAGTATACTCACAACAATTCGTGTCTTTATACATGTACTTTCGATAGTAATGATCATTACATTCCACCGTCATTAATAACCTCATGCCCCCTCCCTTCCTCTCCAACCCCTCTGCCCTATCTAGAGTTAGTCTATTCCTCCCATGCTCCCACTCTCTGTCCCACTATGAATCAGCCTCCTTATATCAAAGAAAACTTTCAGCATTTGATTTTTTGGGATTGGGTAAATTCACTTAACATTATCTTCTCTAACTCCATCCATTTACCTGCAAATGCCATGATTTTATTCCCTTTTATTGCTGAGTAATATTCCATTGTGTATATATACCTCAATTTTTTAAATCTATTCATCTATTGAAGGGCATCTAGGTTGGATCCACTGTTTAGCTATTGTGAATTGTGCTGCTATAAACATCAATGTGGCTTTGTCTCTGTAGTATGCTATTTTTAAGTCCTTTGGGTATAGACCATGGAGGGAGACAGCTGGGTCAAATTGTGGTTCCATTCCCAATTTTCCAAGGAATCTCCATACTGCTTTCTATATTGGCTGCACCAATTTGTAGTCCCACTAGCAGTGTATGAGTGTACCTTTTCCCCTACATCCTCACCAACAGTTATTGTTGTGTGTATGCATAATAGCTGCCATTCTGACTGGAGTGAGATGAAATCTTAGAGTGGTTTTGATTTGCGTTTCTTTAATTGCTAGTGATGATGAGCATTTTTTCATGTATTTGTTGATTGATTGTACATCATCTTCTGAGAAGTCTCTCTTCAGGTCCTTGGCCCATTTATTGATTGGATTATTTGTTTTTTGTTGTTTAGCTTTATGAGTTTGTTTTATACCCTAGTGATTAGTGCTCTGATGTGTGAGGGGCAAAGATTTGCTCCCAAGTTAGTTTCTCTATTCACCTCAGATTGTTTCTTTTGCTAAGAAGCTTGTTCCTTTGAGTCCATCCCATTTATTGATTCTTGATTTTATTTCTTGTGCCACAGGAGTCTTATTAAGGAAGTTGGGACATAATCCCACATAATGGAGATTAGGGCCTACTTTTTCTTTTATTAGATGCGGGGTCTCTGGTTGTATTCCTAAGTCTTTGATCCATTTTGAGTTGAGTTTTTTGCTTGGTGAGAGATAGGGGTTTAATTTCTTTCCTTCCTTTCATATGGATTTCTAGTTTTCCCAGCACCATTTGTTGATGAGGCTATCTTTTCTCCAATGCATGTTGTTGGCACCTTTGTCTAATATAAAATAATTGTAGTTTTGTGGGTTAGTCTCTCTGTCCCTCTATTCTGTACCATTGGTCTACCAGTCTGTTTTGGTGCCAATAGCGTGCTATTTTTGTTACGATTACTCTGTACTATAGTTTAAAATCTGGTATAATTATGTCACCTGCTTTACTCTTCCTGCTAAGGACTGCTTTAACTATTCTGTCTCTTATTTTTCCAGATAAATTTCATGATTGCTTTTTCTGTTTTTATAAGGAATGTCATTGGACTTTTGATTGGAATTGCATTAAATCTGTATAGTGCTTTTGGAAGTATGGTCACTTTGAAAATATTAATTCTGCCTCTCCAAGAGCAAGATAGATATTTCTATCTTCTAAGGTCTTTTTTTTATTGGTTGTTCAAAACATTACAAAGCTCTTGACATATCATATTTCATACATTAGATTCAAGTGGGTTATGAACTCCCATTTTTACCCCAAATACAGATTGCAGAATCACATCGGTTACACATCCACATTTTTACATAATGCCATATTAGTAACTGTTGTATTCTGCTACCTTTCCTATCCTCTACTATCCCCCCTCCCTCTTCTTTTATTTCTTTCTTTAGTGTTCTATAGTTTTTGTTGTAGACAACTTTCACCTCTTTTTTTTTTTTTTTGAGGCTATTGAGAATGGGATAGTTTTCCTCATTTCCCTTTCTGAGGATTTGTCACTGATATATAGAAATGCCTTTGATTTATGGGTGTTGATTTTATATCCTGCTACTTTGCTGAATTCATTTACTAGTTCTAGGAGTTTTCTGGTGGAACTTTAAGGGTCTTTCAGGTATAGAATCATATCAGCAAATAGTGCCAATTTAAGTTCTTCTTTTCTTATGTATATCCCTTCAATTTCTTTTGTCTGGCCAGAGTTTCAAGAACTATGTTAAATAGAAGTGGTGAAAGAGGGCATCCCTGTCTTGTTCCAGATTTTAGAGAGAAGGTTAAGGGTTGGGGAAAATCATATCAATCACATGGACTGCAGAAGCAAGCAGGCGTTTTCATTCTCATATCAAATAAAGTAGACATCAAACTAAAGTCAATCAAAAAGGATAAAGAAGGACACTACATACTACTCAAGAGAAACATACACCAACAATACTTAAGAATTATAAATATATATGTCCTAAACAACGAAGCAGCTATGTTCAACAAACTCTTCTGAAGTTTAAGAGACAAACAGACCATAAGACAATAATTTTGTGTGACTTTAACACACCTCTTTCATCACAAGATAGATCTTCCAAACAAAGGCTAAATAAAGAAACTATAGAACTCAATACTACAATCAATAACTTAGACTTAACTGACATATATAAAATATTTCATCATTCAACAAGCGAATGAATACACTTTCTTCTCAGCAGCACATGGATCATTCTCTAAAACAGACCATATACTATGACACTAAGCAACTCTTAGCAAATATAAAAAAGTAGAGATATCACCCTGCATTCTATCAGATCATAATGAAATGAAATTATAAAGCAATGATAAAATAAGAAATAAAGTCCACTCCAACACCTGGAGACTAAGTAATATACTACTGAATGAAAAATGGATGTATTTGCTCTTATCTCATTGTTGGAGTCATCAATTTTTGCTTGTATTTGCTCATTTAGGTCATTCTTGAATTCACAGATCATTTTAATTATGAACCTTCTGAACTCCTCCTCTGACTTTTCATCAACTTCGCTGTCTATAGGTTCTGTTTTTATAGTGTCCTGGTTTGTTTGGGACACTTTCTTCCCTTGATTTTTCATGTTGTCTATGTGTCTTCCTTTCTTGCAATGTGCATCTGAGATATTACAGATTCTTCTCTATATTATGTTAGTACCTGTGGAGATTGTCTGTACCTCACCTTAATGTTGGGCTTCCAGACCCTGCTGGTGTCTCTCGTTGGATGCTACTGCCTCCTGTGTCTGGGACCTGAGTAAGTTGGAGTGGGTGGTCTGGGCCCCTGAGTTTGACCTCCCACGGTAGTCTGCTGGTAGGACTGGGTGGTCCTGTGCCAAAGGCTAGGCTCTAGCAGTGTCTGCCCCACCAGGGGAGGGGTGAACTGGCCCTACTGAAATCCTGGATCTTTGTGAGCCATCTGGGCTGGTTCTCCACTGTGGGGTAGTGCATTGATCAGAAGGGGTGCTCTTGCACCAGAGGCAAGGCTCTGGGGAGTGTCTGCCCCACTGGGAAAAGGGTGGACCTGGCCTACTATGCACTTGAGTCCTGCAAAGGCTGGTGTGGGTAGATCTGGGCCACAGGAGTTTGATAAAAGAAATCAAAGTTTTACAGTTTTGTTAGCTAGATTTTATATGTATTTTCGTAGACATACTTTTTCTGTTACTTCATTTTGTCTTGAAGTAGAACTCAAGAGATTTGTCCCTAATATGGAAATTTATAGCTGTTTTTTCCCCACAATTTTTATTGGTGCATTATAATTGTACATATTGATGGAAGCTGTTGTTACATATTTGTACAAGCATACAGTACAAAATTACAATTTGGCAAATATCACTCCCAGCACCTCCCCCCTTGTGCCCTTTCCTCCACTGATCTCCTTGTTTTGGACATTCATCTGCATTTTATTTTCCCTTTTCCTCAATAGCTTCCAGATGAGAGAAAACATATGAACCTTAACCTACTTAGTTTGACTTATTTTGCTTAACATGATGGTCTGTAGTTCCATCCATTCTCCTAAAAATGCCATAATTTCATTTTTCTTTACATCTGAATAAAACTCCATTGTGTATAAATAGTACATTTTCTGTATCCATTCATGGAGAACTAGCCTAGGTCACAGTTTGGCTATTGTGAATTGTGCTCCTATAAATATGGGTGTTCAGGTATCACTGTGTTGATGACTTTCATTCTTCAGGATAAATACTGAGAAGTGTATATAGCTGAGTCATATGGTGGTTCCATGCCTAGCCTTTTGAGGAGCCTCCAACTGCTGATTCCCATAATGGTTGTACTAATTTATAGTTGTTTTTGAAGAACTAAAGGAGTTTTAATTCTGAATCCAGGTAAATTCTAAATGGAATAATTGCAATTTTGTTGCTGTAATTATTGATTCATTCCCTAATTTATTTGGTCTTTTAATAAACAAGTGAATTCATCCTATAAACTAGGCCCTTCACTAGACTTTTTTTTTCCATTTACATTAATCACAAATACATTCCAGCTTTAAAATAATATATTTGGGTTGCTGATTTTGGTGCCCATCTAATTAAATTTTCTTTAACTTGCCCTTGGGTGAATTACTCAGTAATTTATTCCTGAAGGGTCTCTTTCTCTGTCATATGCTAAATAATATACTTAAAGTTTAAGTGAATAATTTAAGTTATTGTCAGTATCTAAACTAGGGATTTTTTTATTGACATGAGCATTTACATTTTAATTAGAGGAATTCTAAGAATCAGAACAATTTCCAGGCTACAGAAATTATTTATTGATAATAAAGTCTATCAAGAAAGTTAATTGGGGAGAGTGATTTGATGGAGGGGTGATGTTATTCTAGTGCAAGTTTTGGTCAGTCTTTCCTAGAAATGATATATTCTTGAATGCCTTACGGTTACTAGGACTTATTCATAGTATAATCTTTGAACTCTGGTTTCTAGGAATAAATATAAAAACAATATAGAATAAAGCTAGGATCTTTAAAGCACCACTAACTCAGGAAATTTTATTAGCGTATAGCATCTCATGCTGTGTAAGTTCACCCAGAGATATTTTTGAAGTTAGTTACTAAGTTTTAAAAACTTGCTCAATATTCTTGCAATTCCATTATTCTTGCATCACCTTAGGCGAGTGGAGAGGTCCCTAATGCAATATTTATGATACTCAGAAGTTTCAATCTAATGCTTTACAGAATAAAAAAACACCTATGCTTTACATATCACCATGGCTGGTTTTATTAGGGGAATTTGAGATATCTAGAATAATCTAATTACTTAATAGACAAAGGGAATAAGAGAAAACCACAACTCAAACTGAAATAAAACAAAAGAAACTAAATGTATATTTATTTTACAGAGATGCTTAAAGAAGTTGAGGGATAAACCAGATATTTTTGTGTCAGCACTTATATTTGATTTTATTTATCAAAAGACCTGTAAGAGATGATATATATATCAATATAGTTACCATTGTTGGTTCTCCTTAGTTTGTAGAATAGTGAACTCTTTGTCATTGCAATTTTATTGTTTTAATTATAGAAAACAAATTTTTGATAAAATCAACTCTATGCCAGGTAGTATTTGAGATATTCTAGGTATACTAATTAGAAACAATCCTATGAGAATACCACTATTATTAGTCCAATTTAAAATTGGGAAAACAAAGACAAATAGAAGCTATTGTATTTTTCAATTAACAGAGCAAGATTCCAATTTAGGCAGTGGGGCTGTAGTCTGTTTTTCGAATGATTTTCCATTTCTACTTGCTAGAAGAGAAGCTTAATGATAACCATCCCAAGTGAATTGTAACGACCACCAACTTACCGTGGAGATTTCACTTCTGAGACATCAATACCTATTCAGATATTTACAACTAAATCTTTTGCTTTAGAATTCTTGAGGGGGTGCTTTAAGCATTTAGCTAGGTAAGGTTAGGGTAACAGAAGTTCACAAAGGTCTTAGTAATCTACAGAGAAGCCCTTGACCTATTCAGATTCCTGCATTTTCCTGTTTAAGCTTTTCTATAGACCCTTGAAATACTCTATTTTTTTAAAATGTCATTTAGATGATGCCCAAGTCAGATAGTTAAACTTGAAATACATACAGTGACATACGCACAATGGATACCTCCAAAGGAGCTTGGTAAATTGCATTTGATTCCGTCAGAGTCAGGGAGATTAATATAACAATCAAAGGCTTGAGTATATTCAGAAAATATGAAAAACTTATCAACTTTTAAAAATTACTTAATTCACTTACATGGCAGAGATTATTCATTTTATTCTGTGGGCACACTTAGAGAATACATGAAATGAAGAAAACTAGACACAATTTTGGGAATTCAACTGTGCCATTTTGAAGGTGTCTAACTCAATTAAGTTTCTTACTATGGTAACCCATGTACCCGAGATTAATTTTAAGTACACTTAAGAAAACTATACCCTACTTAATCTAGGAAAAATTCAGAAGAATCAGCTGCAGTGTCTCAGAAAGGTGGCAGCACACTTAGAAACCTACATACTCATCAGGCAACTGTTTTGACAGCTTCATTAAACATTTCATTCTGTATCACTGACATGCAACTGATTTCCTCTGAGATTGCAGAAAACCATTAGGCTTTTATCAAAAGGAACTTGATCTGCCCAGTTCTCCACATGCCGTTTCTGCAATGCCACTTACACTGGAATTAGAATCAACTTGAAGAAACATTTTTGCTGGTGACAGTAACTCATTTATGGTCAAAGAAGTAGAAAATAATGCTGATATTTTTAATAGCTCATGAAATTAAATTAAGAATAAATCTTTGTATAAATTGTCACAATATAGTTATATAACATTAGAGGCACATGATCTACTTGGTATCCTTTTGTCTGGGTACATTTGAGGCTCTGCCATGCACCACTACCTGTATCAAAACCTGCTGTCATTTCTAGAGGGAGACTGGCTGCCATTGAGCTCACTAGCACATGACACTCCTGGAGACCAAGTGTGGCTAGCCACTAGGATGCACTGGAGTTAGTTGTCTAATGTAACTTTTCTGTGCTACACTGTGTACTGTATAAAAGAAAAACGCCTCCCTCCTTTTTGGTGGTACACTGTTAAATAGGTATCTGCTAGTGTGATTTCACATTCCCAAATCACCCAGAATTATTAAAAGGACATTTTTCATTCTTACAATGCTACCTGTGGGAACTAGAAGAAGCTTTGTTTCATGAGTCCTAATACATTATGGTTCTTCATTTTAGTGTTCAATGAGCAAAGTTTAGATTGTGTACTTTCTATAGTCACTGTCTTTGATGCTACTCTCTGTGATGACTGATGCTGACAAATATGATTTGCAGTTCACAGTGACAGTTATTCATTGTTTCTTTCCAAATGATGTGGCTTTAAGTGTGCAACTTCAGGATGTTGCAAATGTCAATGTTAACTGATGTTCTTTGACTTTGCCTGTGCATGGACTCCTGTACATTATCTAGAGATATTATCAGTTTACTTAGTCACAATATTCTCATTGTTAATATGTTTTCTAATAGTTCAAAAAAAGAAAATCAGAATGATCACAGCAGCATGACCAGACACTGCTGAAAAAGAAGGTTAAATGACTCTCTCTCTAATCCAGTTTTCTATGTTCTCCCATCTGTCATGAAAATAACAAACATCAAAAGCACTATATTCATGATTGGGCAATGTGCAGCAGGTAAAGGAAAGTACATATGGAAACAGGAAAATACATCCAAATTAACCAAAAATTGTTGTCCTAAAAGGCACTGATGCTCTGTTGAAGATAGTGACTGCTGAATTAGTCTGGGAATACCACACTCAGAAACTTGCCTGACCACACTGTTCCCTTCACTAATATATAAAAAATATAATATAACATATTACCATTTTCTTTGTTGATAGCTTGCAACTACAGAGACATCTGCATTCCTATATTTACTGTGGTACTATTTTAAAAAGTCAACTTATGGAATCCACCTGGATGTCCATCAACAAATGAAGTTAAAGAAAATGTGCTGTATGTACAAAATGGAATGTTACTCAGCCATAAAAAGAATGAAATTCTGTCATTGTCTACAATATAGATGGAACTGGAGGACATTAGGTTAAGTGAAAAAGTCTGGCACAGAAAGAAAAATACTTCATGTTCTGACTTGCATGTGGAAGCTAAAATTGATCTTGAAGTAGGATAGAATATTGGTTACCAGATCCTGGATAGGGTATGGAGGAGAGAGGAGGGCTAATGGGTACCAGGTTAAGATAGGAGGAATAACTAATGGTCCATATTACATTAGGATAACTATGGTTGCAACAATTGTTTATTTTATGAAACCTAGTAGAGAGGATTCTGAATATCTCATTGTAAAAAAAGAAATATTTGAAATTTTTGAAATGACAGACATACTAAATACATCAGAACTTCCTAAATAGTTTACTTTTAAAATTGGGAATATTTTACTGTTTTATTCTGTCTATGTATGCTGAATTGAACACATATTTTTTTTTCTCTTAATGGAGGCATTAATCCCATTCACTTTTTATTTTTAAGGCTAATAGTTTTGGTTTCAACTGCATTTTATAATGATTTGCGTTTTATGACACTTCCTATTTACCTGTAGGATATGCATTCTCTGCCCTTTTATTATTAAAAATCAGATATTTAAGGTTGTTTGGTGTCTTTACATATACTCTATTTTAATGACTTTACTTCCTGTTCTGTTATTATTTATCTATCTTGTGTGTGTGTGGGGGGGGATACTTTACTACATACCTATCACCTATCTAACAATTACCTTTTTATGTTTTCTTCTCTCTTATCCAATTATAAGTTATATTGTTTCTGTTATTAAAACATGTAGTAGTTATATCATCACCATTATGGCCATATAAAAATATTTAACTTCTTATTATCTATCCTGTTTTGAAATTGTTCTATTTATCATTTGGTTGGATAAAGCTCACAGTGGCTTTTCAGATCTTCAAATGCTTGTTGCTGTTTGGTGTATAGATTTACAATTTATTTCATTTGAATTTCTTTTTGAGGGGGTTTAAGTTGCAACTCATCTACACTGTATACAGATATTTTACTAATTTTATGCAGGAGCTCTCTATGATCTTTACTTTTCTCCTGTTCATTTTTAGTGATATCCAGGTATTTTATGTGAGTCTTTCTTTAATTGCAGCACTTTATGTCAAGCAAAGAACTGGTAACTTGGCACAGTCTTTTTGTTTAAGAACTTGGATTTTGCATCTCTATGGTCTCACTTTTTGTTGTTTCCCTTTCACCTCATAATTGCAAAAAGTGCTTCCTTCTCCATCTTGACCACTTTTCTCCTCAGAGGTTATATATGTGGAATATTTAGAAGACCTTTTAAAAAAAATACCTGCTGTTTTGTTTTAAAAAAATCAGATTATCCTATTAAATAGTTAGAATCCATTTCATGCATCCATTTAAAAGAAGCAATCTCTAAACCCTGTACCTATGTCTTTTCATAGTGTTGCCCCCTTTAAGAGCATGCTCTTGGAAGTCTCCTCTCTGCAGTGTTTGTATTATCTGCTTTTTCCTGCCCCTCCCCCACGCCTCTTCAAATTTAGTGTGGATTTCATCTTTCCAGTGGTTGCTTCAACTCACCCTCAAGCTGCTTAGCTAACATCCCCCTTTATAATTCTTTCAGGTTTTATTTCTGCTTTTGCTTCCACAGAGCTTTTAGATACTGTATTCCATCCTATTTGTCTGTTACTGATAACCCTTATGTTTTTTTCTACCTAAAACAGTGAATACAATTTCTGTAATGTCATGGGTGTGGTTCTGCATAGATGTTTCATAACCGTGCAGGGCAGCTACTGTGAGAAAAAGTTCAGGGAGTTGTTCTGTTTTTCCTACATCATATCCATTGTCTGTAGGCACTTTGAAGTTTCTCACTAAAACTTTAGTAAACATCTATGCATGGGCTTTCAGCCAGGTCAGTTTTGTTTTCTTGTCTCTTCAACCAAAGGTAGTGTTAAAGGTATGAACATGAAGGCCATTTTCTTAATCTGGTTTTAGAAACTCCTGTTTGACTTTTTTTTTATTGGTTGTTCAAAACATTACAAAGCTCTTGACATATCATATTTCATACTTTAGATTCAAGTGGGTTATGAACTCCCATTTTTACCCCAAATACAGATTGCAGAATCACATCAGTTACACATCCATGTTTCTACATAATGCCATATTAGTAAATGTTGTATTCTTCTACCTTTCCTATCCTCTACTATCCCCCCTTCCCTCCCCTCACCTCCCATCTTCTCTTTCTACCCCATCTGCTGTAATTAAATTCTCTCCCTTGTTTTTTTTTCCCTTTCCCCTCACAACCCCTTATATGTAATTTTGTATAACAATGAGGGTCTCCTTCCATTTCCATGCAATTTCCCTTCTCTCTCCCTTTCCCTCCCATCTCTCATCTCTCTTTAATGTTAATCTTTTCCTCCTGCTCTTCTTCCCTGCTCTGTTCTTAGTTGCTCTCATTATATCAAAGAAGACATTTGGCATTTGTTTTTTAGGGATTGGCTAGCTTCACTTAGCATAATCTGCTCTAATGCCATCCATTTCCCTGCAAATTCCATGATTTTGTCATTTTTTAGTGCTGCGTAATACTCCATTGTGTATAAATGCCACAATTGTTTTTTAATCCATTCATCTATTGAAGGACATCTGGGTTGGTTCCACAGTCTAGCTATTGTGAATTGTGCTGCTATGAACATCGATGTGGCAGTATCCCTGTAATACGCTCTTTTAAGGTCTTCAGGGAATAGTCCGAGAAGGGCAATAGCTGGGTCAAATGGTGGTTTCATTCCCAGCTTTCCCAGAAATCTCCATACTGCTTTCCAAATTGGCCGCACCAATTTGCAGTCCCACCAGCAATGTACAAGTGTACCCTTTTCCCCACATCCTCGCCAGCACTTGTTGTTGTTTGACTTCATAATGGCTGCTAATCTTACTGGAGTGAGATGGTATCTTAGGGTGGTTTTGATTTGCATTTCTCTGACTGCTAGAGATGGTGAGCATTTTTTCATGTACTTGTTGATTGATTGTATGTCCTCCTCTGACAAGTGTCTGTTCAGGTCCTTGGCCCATTTGTTGATTGGGTTATTTGTTATCTTATTGTCTAATTTTTTTGAGTTCTTTGTATACTCTGGATATTAGGGCCCTATCTGAAGTGTGAGGAGTAAAAATTTGTTCCCAGGATGTAGGCTCCCTATTTACCTCTCTTATTGTTTCTTTTGCTGAGAAAAAACTTTTAGTTTGAGTAAGTCCCATTTGTTGATTCTAGTTATTAACTTTTGTGCTATGGGTGTCCTATTGAGGAATTTGGAGCCCGACCCCACCGTGTGTAGATCGTAGCCAACTTTTTCTTCTATCAGGCGCAGAGTCTCTGATTTGATATCAAGCTCTTTGATCCATTTTGAGTTAACTTTTGTGCATGGCGAAAGAAAGGGATTCAGTTTCATTTTGTTGCATATGGATTTCCAGTTTTCCCAGCACCATTTGTTGAAGATACTATCCTTCCTCTATTGCATGCTTTTAGCCCCTTTATCAAATATAAGAAAGTTGTAGTTTTGTGGATTGGTCTCTGTGTCCTCTATTCTGTATCATTGGTCCACCCGCCTGTTTTGGTACCATGCTGTTTTTGTTACTATTGCTCTGTAGTATAGTTTGAAATCTGGTATCACTATACCGCCTGCTTAGAATTGCTTTTGCTATTCTGGGTCTTTTGCTTTTTCCTTATGAATTTCATGATTGCTTTCTCTATTTCTACAAGAAAAGCCGTTGGGATTTTGATTGGCATTGCATTAAACCTATAGAAAACTTTAGGTAATATCGCCATTTTGATGATGTTAGTTCTGCCTATCCATGAACCGGTTATATTTTTCCATCTTCTAAGATCTTCTATTTCTCTCTTTAGGGTTCTGTAGTTTTCATTGTATAAATATTTCACCTCTTTTGTTAGGTTGATTCCCAAGTATTTTATTTTTTTTTGAGGATATTGTGAATGGGGTGGTTGTCCTCATTTCCATTTCAGAATATTTGTCGCTGATATACAGGAATGCCTTTGATTTATGCATGTTGATTTTATATCCTGCCACTTTGCTGAATTCATTTATTAGCTCTAGTAGTTTCTTTGTAGACCCTTTGGGTCTGTTAGATATATTATCATATCATCCCCAAATAGTGATAATTTAAGTTCTTTTTTTCCTATTTTTATGCCTTTAATTTATTTTGTCTAATTGCTCTGGCTAGTATTTCGAGAACTAAATTGAATAGATGTGGTGAGAGAGGGCATCCCTGTCTTGTTTTAGATTTTAGAGGGAATGCCTTCAGTTTTTCTCCATTTAGAATGATGCTAGCCTGAGGCTTAGCATAGATAGCTTTTACAATGTTGAGGTAAGTTCCTGTTATCCCTAGTTTTTCTAGTGTTGTGAACATAAAGGGATGCTGTACTTTGTCGAATGCTTTTTCTGCATCTATCAAGATGATCATGTGGTTCTTATCGTTAAGTCTATTGATGTGGTGAATAACATTTATTGATTTCCATATATTGAACCAGCCTTGCATCCCAGGGATGAATCCTACTTGATCATGGTGTACAATTTTTTTGATATGCTTTTGTATTTGATTTGCCAGGATTTTATTGAGGATTTTTGCATCTAAGTTCATTAGAGATATTGGTCTGTAGTTTTCTTTCTTTGAAGTGTCTTTCTCTGGTTTCGGGATCAGGGTGATGTTGGCCTCGTAGAATGAATTTGGAAGAGCTCCTTCTTTTGCTATTTCTTGAAATAACTTGAAAAGTATTGGTATTAATTCTTCTTTGAAGGTTTTGTAAAACTCTGCTGTATACCCATCCGGTCCAGGGCTTTACTTGGTTGGTAGTCTTTTGATGGCTTCTTGTATTTCCTCCTTTGTTATTGGTCTGTTTAAATTGTGTGTATGTTCCTGACTCAATCTGGGCAAATCATATGACTTAAGAAATTTATCGATATCTTCACTATCTTCTATTTTATAGGAATATAGGGTTTCAAAATAATTTCTAATTATCTTCTGTATTTCTGTAGTGTCCGTTGTGATATTGCCTTTTTCATCCTGTATGTTAGTAGTTTGAGTTGTCTCTCTTCTTCTCTTCGTTAGTGTAGATAAGGGTCTGTCGATCTTATTTTTTTTTTTGAAGAACCAACTTTTAGTTTTGTTAATTTTTTCAATTTTTTTTGTTTCAATTTTGTTGATATCCACTCTGATTTTCATTATTTCTGGCCTTCTACTACATTTGCTGTTGTTTTGCTCTTCCTTTTCTATTGTTCTGAGATGAAGTGTGAGTTCATTTATTTGTTGGTTTTTTCTTTTTTTGAGAAATAAACTCCAGGCAATGAATTTCCCTCTTAAAACGGCTTTCATTGTGTCCCATAGTTTCTGATATGTTGTGTCTGTATTTTCATTTATCTCTAAGCATTTTTTGATTTCCTCCTTTATGTCTTCTGTAGCCCATTGATCATTCAGTAACATATTGTTCATTTTCCAGGTGATGCAGGATTTTTCTTTCCTTCTTTTATCATTGATTTCCAGTTTCATTCCGTTATGATCAGATAAGATGCATGGTATTATCTCCACACCTTTATATTTACTAAGAGTTGCCCTATGGCATAATATATGGTCTATCTTTCAGAAGGATCCATGTGCTGCTGAGAAGAACGTGTATCCACTTGATGATGGTTGATATATTCTATATATGTCAGTTAAGTCTAGGTTATTGATTGTGCTATTGAGTTCTATAGTTTCTTTATTCAGCTTTTGTCTGGAGGATCTGTCCAATGGAGAGAGCGGTGTATTGAAGTCACCCATAATTATTGTGTTGTGGTCTATTTGACTCTTGAACTTGAGGAGAGTTTGTTTTATGAATATTGCAGCACCATTGTTTGGTGCATACATATTGATAATTGTTATGTCTTGTTGGTGGATGGTTCCTTTTGACAGTATATAGTGTCCTTCTTTATCCCTTTAGATTAACTTAGGTTTGAAGTTGATTTTATTCAATATGAGTATGGCCACTCCTTCTTGCTTCCGAGGACCATGTGAGTGGTATGAGTTTTCCCAACCTTTCACCTTCATCCTCTGCATGTCTTTTCCTATCATATGAGTCTCCTGAAGGCAGCATATTGTTGGATTTGTTTTTTTAATCCAGGTTACTAGCCTATGTCTCTTGATTGGTGAATTTAAGCCATTAACATTTAGGGTTACTATTGATATATGGTTTGTACTTCCAGTCAAGCTCATTTATTTTTTTTAATATGGCTAGTTTTTCCTCTTTATTTTCCCCCCTTTACTGAGTTTCCTCCCACTGTTAGTTTTGGGTTCTGTTTTTCAATTCCTCTTCTTGTAGTGTTTTGCTCAAAATGCCTTGCAGTGCTGGTTTTCTGGCTGCAAATTCTTTTAACTTTTGTTTGAAATTAAAATATTTCAGGATATTGTCAAATCTGAAGCTTAATTTTTCTGGATACAGTATTCTTGGTTGGAATCCATTATTTTTCAGCATTTGAAATACGTTGTTCCTGGATCTTCTTGCTTTCAACGTCTGTGATGAAAAATCAGCCATTAACCTAATTGGTTTACCCCTGAATGTATTCTGCTTCCTTTCTCTCGAAGCTTTTAATATTCTCTCCTTGTTCTGTATGTTGGATATCTTCATAATTATGTGTCTTGGAGTTGGTCTATTACGGTTTTGTATGTTTGGGGTCCTATAGGCTTCCAGGATTTGGCAATCCATTCCATATTTCATATCTGGGAAGTTTTCTAAGATTATTTCATTCAATAGATTGTTCATTCCTTTTTTTTGAACCTCTACACCTTCTTCTATCCCAATAACTCTCAAGTTTGTTTTTTTTATGACATCCCATATCTCTTGGATGGATTGCTCCTGATTTCTTAGCATCCTTTCTGTGTTGACTATATTCTTTTCAAGTTGATAAACGTTGTCTTCATTATCTGATGTTCTGTCTTCTATTTGACCTACTCTATTTGTAATATTCTCATTTGAGTTTTTAATTTGGTTTCCTGCATTTCTAGGATTACTGTTAGAGATTAAAAAAGAAATCAATCTCCTGGTAGAGTTCATTCTTTGCTATTTGAATTTACTTATGCAATTCGTTTTCAAAGTAGTCTTTCATTGTTTTGACTTGCTGTCTAATGTCTTCTCTAAGATTCCGTTCCATCTGAGTTAGGTATGCCTTGAGTTCTTTCTCTGTCCATTTTTCTGATGCCTCTAGGTTCTCCTGTAAATTTAAGTTGTCCTGCATTGTTTGTAAATCTTTGTTGCCTTGTTTTTTCATGGTGCTCACGTTACTTTCCAACTCTATTTGACTGCTGTGTTTCTGTTTTCTCCTTTAAATTTGTTTTGGTTTTTATGGTTCCAATATCTCTCCTTTGTGTTGGTAGACAATGTTTAGAGATGTTGGATTTAATTGTGATTTAAGGTAAATTCATTAGTTTCATTAAAGGCCTACAGATTTTGATGGCATATATAGAATTGAGGTTTGAACTTATGATTTTATGTTAAGGTCGGGCGATTTGATGCTATGGAGGTTAGTATATGTTAGCTTCTTTGGGGGGTTGCTCAAATGCAGGCGGATATTAACAAGAGAATAGACAGGAGTACTTGGGGGTAGTTATGGGCTTAGGCGGACTATAGACAGACTTGTAGTATTCATCTATTTGCATTTAGTAAATTATACATAAGATGGGGAAAAGGTAAGGAAGCAAACCAAGAAAGAGAAAAGAATATAAAAGAAAAAGAAATGATAAAAAAATAATAAAATGCATTAAAAAAATTATAATTACAAAAAATTTAAAAAGTTGAAAAAAAAAAGACATTGTTAGGCTTCTATTTTCTTCACTTCCAGTAGGTGGTGGTGTGCCTTCCGGGACAAGATTTTGCCCTCCGGCTGTAGGAAACTATCCATGTGAGGCCGCTCCCTCCTCCCGCCCCCCGCCGTGTCTCTCCAAACCTGATAGCTTAGGTTTATTCCTGGTCTCTAGTCGCCTCACTTTTCCTGCCAGACAGGCCTTCCCCAGTGTGATACCTCTCCGCAGTTCAAGCTACACTCTGGGTCTGTAGTTTCCTGGATGTGGAGCGAAGCTATTGGGAACCGGCCCCTTATTGTTTTGATTCCCTCCGATAGCCACTCCTCCGAGAGCTAGTGAGACAGGTTTCCTTTTCGCTGCTGGCGGTAGTTGGAGGTCAGGTGCCTTCACCTTTCCCCACGCCCCTAATCACACTCACTCTGATAATCACATCCCCGGAAAGCGCGGGAGAGATTTTATGCGATTTCCCTGCTGTATGGGAGAAGGGCTAAATGTCACACACCTGTTCTATCACTGAACTTGCTGCAATCTGTTGAAAACTGGCGATGGTGACGTCAGCTCTCCAAGAAGGTGGCCGCTGGCTTCCTTGGTGGGTTGTCTGTTGTGGAGGACAGATCTGGATTGTTTCTCTCCCCGTCTCAAACCCAGAACTCAGCCTGGAGCACAGTGAGGGCACAGTTGGCAGGACCCCACAGAATCCGCAGCGCCGTTTCTCAGTGTGCAGTCTCTGGCTGCGGGGCAGGCCGCCAATCAATCAGCCTGAATCTCCGGGCACACGGTTCACTCGTGATTGAGCCCCAGTATTGATCCTCGGGTGATGGAAATCCTTCCTCTAGGTTTTGGTGCACCCCAATTTTGCTGGAAATTCCTAACAAGATAGCTTTTGGCCATTCTAACTCATTATTCACCTGCGCAGTGACGCAGTACACGTGGGTGATGCACTCTATTCGCCGCCATCTTCCAAGCTCTCCTGATTGACTTTTTGCAAGTGAGAAATTTTTCTACTTCTTTTGTAGCCCAAAGCTTTTTAAAGTTTTACCTCTTTTGCTTCTTCTATTCCTTTTTTTTTTTTTTTTCATTTATACTGGCTGAATGACCCATTCTCTCTTTTGTCAACATTTCCCCCCTATACATTGGGTTTAGCCAGTATTTTCATATTAATGCTGATTTTAAAACCACTTTTGGTAGATTTACTAACTCACTAGGGACATGGTTCACTTTCTATGTCATAGCAGCAAACCGTTTTGCTACAAGTTTGGCAAGTGCATGATACAAATCACAACATTTTTTTTCTTCCCTGTAAACCATGGTTTACCAAATTATTGCCTCTAGGGCAAATCTGGCATTTGATCTGCTTTTGTAAATAAAGTGTTAGTTGAACACACTCTCTTAGTCCTTTATGCATTATCTATGGTAGAGTATAGGAAAACTGAGTAGTCACAACACAGATCTTGCAGTCTTCAAACCTAAAATATTTATAAGCTGATCTTTGAACAAAAAAAAATTACTAATCACTATCTTAAGTCATTGCCACATGTTTTTTTTTTTTTTTTTTTTGTATAGAAGAACACAACCTCAAAGTATAAATTTCAGGATTATCTGACGTGAACAAAACATTCTGTTATAACTGGTAAATCCTGAAATTTTGGGTGCTTGATATAATTTTACTAATGCAGTATCTAATTCCTGGCTACTTCTCCAAACATCAACTTTAGAATTCAAACTTCTTTGCTTATGTGACTCTGACAATTTGGCATTCTTTACTACGAGCCACATAGGAGACAGAGTAAAAGAGAAGACAGTGGACAGTTGTTCATCTTGGTATGGAAAATATGCTATTATTTCATTCATATTCTGTTGTTAAACAGAGTAACAAGACTAGACTTCTTAAAGGGATGCCATGGAATGAGTTACTGACCATTATGATTCTCTAAGTTTCTTTAATATCTCTTCCATGGCATCTGCTTATCTCTCTGCTTTCAAATTTACTTTTGTTTATGGCTTCGGAGGTGTTTACATACTTTGTTGAGATCAGCCATGACATTTAATGTTTATTTGTGTGATTGTTTTAAAATATATTTATAAATTCCTTAATTCTCAATAATTTGATGGTTGGCTGTTTGTATTAATGTAGGTATCACCAATATTTGGACAGCGTCTGATATGTAACAGATGTTTGTTATTATTGAACAGAAAACAGCAGAATTTTGCATAATTTATTGGAAAAACATACCACTACAAAAATAAATTGAAAAGTAGTGTACTCAAAATGAACTTGAAATAGTTGCTTATGCAAAATTCTGCAAATAACAATATAAGAACAGTAATAAAACATAAAAATTTATAAGCTCATGATAAAGTTAACAAGATTAAATGACTCCAGATGAATAGCATCTGGAAGCAAGAGGAAAGGTGATGGTTCCTTATAAATTCTGAATAAAAAAAACTCAGACACCCAGAGAAAGAAATAAATATTGACATCAAACTGCATTCACAATTTGTTGCAATATATTAATAACTGTTTCCTCTATAAAAATCCAAGTTGAAGTACATAATAGTTTTCATGTTTGCTTGCCTTAAATATAAAGGAAAATTTAGCATTGTAAGGGAGGTGCTGAATATTTGATACCTAATTATTTTATATAAAGTAATCAGGAAAGGATTCCCAGTACTATCACATTGAATTCAGCAGGAAATGAGGGATTAGATTCTATGTATATCTGGAAAGAGTGTGTTCAAGGAAGAGGGAGGAATAACTGCAAATATATTGATATAGGATGTTTGGAGAACAGCAGGACATCTGGAGAAATGGATGCAGTAAGCAATGGCAGATTAATGGTGAATGAAGTCAGGGAGAGAGCAAGTGTTACTCCTTGAATTGAAGGTAATAAATAGGGGGAAATATTTAGGTTATTAAAAAAAGTTTTTCATTATTTTGACTGTCTTTTGTGAACTACAGAAAGACATTAGGCTATTATTGTAATAGTTCACCTAAGAAACTTCCATGTTTTTTTCCACACAGAGAGTTGTGGAGCAGGGAAAATGTGGTCAGATTCTCAGAGGGTATATTATTGCAGAGTATGATATTATACCTTATCAGTAACCTCATAGTGCCAACATGCTGTCAGTTTCACAAATGAGGTCACTCCTGAACCTAGAACAGTTCCTATAATGTAGGAACCTTTAAGTGAATATCTGTGGAATGAATGAACAGTTGAATATTACAGAATTGATTTCTGTTACAACCCATTACAAAATGACCAGACATTGAGCTAGCTCCATTAAAAGTCACTGAAATAACAACAAGAAAAAAATAATTTACTGAATTAAAAGATCAAATTTCAAGCTGTGTGTGGTGGCACACACCTATAATCTCAGTGGCGCAGGAGGATCATATATTCAAAGCCAGCCTCAGAAAAAGCAAGATGCTAAGCAACTCAGTGAGACCCAGTCTCTAAATAAAATACATAAAGGGCTGAGATGTGGCTCAGTGGTTTAGTGCCCCTGATTTCAATCCCCCAATTTCATGTAGTAAAAGTGAACCCTATTTAAACATTATTGCGTATTTCTTTTAACTATTGTAGCAGTTCAATACTAAAAAAAAAAAAAAAAAAATTACTTTGGGCATCTGACCAATTGATAAATTCTCATCACTGCTGATCATACTGATTATTTGGAGAGAGATTACACTTTGCATTGACTCCAGTATCTGGAAAGCATACCGACCAAAAAAAAACCTCAGGTGATAGATAATGCAGCAAGGTTTTGAGGTAAAAAGATGAGACTCTAAAAGCTGTAGCTTCATTAATGAATTAATTTGAATGAAATACTGCATGGTAACTGAAGGAAGTAGGTCACTGGAGGCATTCTCTTGGGGACTGTTTCCTGGCTGTCAGAAGGTGAGCAGCTTTCTTTCTCCATGTCCTTCTGCATGATGCTCTGCCTCATGCCAGGTGTCAGCATTTGTTGTCAGCCAATCATGAAAACCATGAGCCCCAAATCAACTTTTCCTCCTCTAAGTTGTTCTTGTGAAGTATTTTGGTCACAGTGACAGAAGCTGATTAACATAATTCCAAATCCCCTTTATATGTTTTAAAACAAATATTTAAAGCCAATATGAGGCCACAATATTAAATTTTATATCTATAAAAGTAGTAGATATTAGCTATTTCATCTAGTTCAATCTAATATTTCCCTTTGATCTAGTAATAGAATCATATGTTGTAGTTCAGTGTATAATAAAATTTGAGGTGTGTTTCAAGTGGAGAATAACACTGTTTTATGGTCTCATCTTTTCCCTATCCTTCAAAAACTCTAAGATTCCTGGAGTACTCTTAGGGTTGAATTGACCTAGTCAGAGAAAACTTGAGTTAATTGGAATTTGGGAGATATAATTAATACAATATTAACTTTTGTGTAACTTGGGACTGAATTTTTGCTAAGCAGAATCGATTCTGTCTTGATTTATGATATAGCAACCCTTCTTTCCCAGGGAAATATTTAATTAAAAGTATTCTCTATCAATTATTGTATAAAACTTTTTCTTTGAACACTTTTAACATGATCTTTCTAAGCACAAATGATAATCAATATACGACTTGATATTACATTTTTTAAATTTGTAAGGTGAAAGTCCTTTGGGTTGAGCAGATTTCCATTTGGTAAATAGGGTCTATACGTCATAAAACAAGAAAACTAACAGAATGTATGTCCATACTCTGATATCTATGATGTACCTTAGTACAAATATTGGTTCAGTTTTATATTTCTATATAATGAAATGTTGCCATTTCCATTTTTCACATAAAGTATTAAAAGGGACTATGAAATAATTAAATGTCTCTTTTTAGATTTTCAAAGAGAAGGATTCAACATTTAATTAAATTAATATTTGACTATGTTTAAGATAACTTGCTTGATGCCGTAGGGGATGGAAGAAACTCCTGCCCTCAAAGAAGTTATAATAAAAATTGGAAGGTAGAACTGAAATAGCTACAGAAATACAAAATAATTAAGATATGCCTTCTAATCTTGAAAAATATTGATTAATCAAAATTAATTTTCCAAGTAATGATTTCATTAAAAATTCAATGGTGGTAGAATTTACATCAGATATGTGATCATATGTTACAGAGATATAGTATATTTGCAACACATTCAAACCTAAAGACATGAATTCAACTTACTTGAAAAGCATGGGTACAATTTATTTTTATAAAAAGCTTCAAGTGGTTTTTAGAAATAGTGCATTATCTATTCATATTATCATTATTACAGTGCTTACAGAAACTCATAAAATTGGGCTTATTTTCTTGTCTATTTCTATCACTGACTGGAGGAACCTAGCAGGGGAATTGATCCTATTGATTTGAAAATGTTCAGGATTCTTCTCAAGCTCCATGAAAACAGAGGTATAAAAACATCTAAGTTAGTGCATGCCTTTTACTAAAGTTGAAATTCTAGTTTAACTTAAAGAAAAATTGGTATATTTTTCTGAGATAATTTCCACTTCTATGGTTAGTTCTTGTGATTTTCTGTTTCCTCATCTTAACCATGCTAATACATTAAACCTTTTCTTTCTTTGTTTTATAAATAGGATGGAAACTGAAAATTCTTAATTCCTTAATTATAGTTTTCTTTATTTTATGATGATTGCATGTCACCTATTGATAGCAAAAATTCTCTTGAAGTAAATGCCTAATGTAAACCAGGTTGCCCTTTGGTACATTTTCATTATTATAGTTTCTACAAATACAGACCTGTGAACATCTTATAAATTTGATAGCAGTAGATTTTGAATAGTAAAGGCTGTTCAATTGATTTCCACTTCCCTAAAACAAGATAGATCATGATCTGAATGCTATACAGCTTCAACCATAATAAATGAGGCCACTTTTCATCCAACCAGAGTGTCCCCCTAGTTAAGAAAGATGACTTCAGTTCTTGACCTTTATGTGCTGCCCGATTAACTAATATTTAAGCATTGCTTCATGGAAATCTCATAGAAATAATAAGATCTATTTATAAGTATAAAACCTCTTTGGAAATATGGATGGAAGACTTCCAAATTCACTCTTTCTATGAAGTTAGTATCACACTCATACCAATATCCCTAATGAATCTAGATGTAAAAGTCCTTAATCAAATATTAGCAAATCATATTCAACACGTTGACCTAATAAATTTATCCCAGGAATGGAAGGATCATTTAACATATGCAAATCAGCACAAACAGAATTAAGAACAAAATTAGTCATCAGTAGATACAGAGAAGGCCTTCAACAAAATCATGCATGATAAAAATACTGAAGAAACTAGGGGCAGAAGAAACCTACTTTAATTTCATAAAGTCTACATACAAAAAACCGAAAGCCAACATCATAGTGACTGAGGAAAACCTGAAATAAAACATGAATGTCTACTCTACTCTCACCAGTGCTATTAAATATAGTATTACATTCTTTCCAGATCTATTAGGCAAGAGAAGGAAATAAAAGGTATAACAGTAGGAATGCAGCAACGTCAAATTATCATTGTTGGCAAGTGATACAATCCTATGTCTACAAGATCCAAAATCAATAGCTTTCCTATGTACCAACAATGAAGCTGCTGAGAAAGAAATAAAAACAATTCCATCCCCAAAAGCCTCAAAAAAATTAAAATAGGAATAAACCTAAGCAAGGAGGTGAAAGACCTTTACAAAAAAAATGAAGAATACACAAGAAAACAGAAATGCCTCTGATGTTCATGGTTAGGCAGAATTAATATTGTTAAAATGACCATATTACCAAAAGCAACATACAAATTCAATGCAATCCCCATCAAAATACCAATGACATTCTTCACAGAACAAGAAAAATTAGTTCAACAATGGGGAACAATAAAAGAACTAGAATAGCCAAAGCAATTCTAAGCTGGAGACATCAAAATACCTGACTTCAAATTTTACTAGAGTTCAATAGTAGCAAAAACTGGATGGTACTGACGTCAATCTAGATACAGAGACCAGTGCTACAGAATAGAAGTCACAGATATAAACTCACACATCTACAGTCATTTAATCCTTGACAATGGTGCCAAAAGCACCTTTTGACAAGACAGACTTTTTAACCAATAGTGCTAAGAAAACTAGTTATTCATATGCAGAAGAATGAGACTACATCCTTATCTCTCATCCCAAACAAAATTCAACTCAAAATGGATCTAAGACCTAGGAATTAGACCAGAAACTATGCAATGCCAGAAAAAAATATGTAGAGTTAACAATTCCAACAGACAACAACTTCCTTAGTAGAATCCCTAAAACTCAAGAAATAATACTAGGAGTTAATAAATGAAATGGCATCAAATTAAAAAGCTTCTGCACAGAAAAGGAAAAAATTACCAATGTGTAGAAAGAACCTACAGAATGGGTTAAAATCTTTTCTAGGTACTCTTCTGACAGAGGATTAATTCAGAGGTCAAAAATATTAACACCCCCCCAAACAAATATCCAATTAATAAATGGACGGATAAATTGAACATATACTTTTCAAAAGGAAAAATACAAATGGCCAACAAATAAATGAAAAAATCTTGAGCATCATTAGGAATTAAGGAAATGCAAATCAAAACTACTGTGAAATTTCATTTTACTCCATTCAGCGTGGCAGTTAGCATGAATACAAACAATAATAAATGCTGAGGAGGATGTGGAGAGAAATGAATACTTACACATTTTTGGTGGGATTTTAAGTTAGTGCAACTACTATGGAAATCAATATGGAGTTTACTCAAAAGATTAGGCATGGAACTACTATGTGACTCAGATATACCACTCCTTGGTATTTATCCTAAAGAATTAAAGTCATTATACTACAGCAATGTATGCATACCCATGTTTGTAGCAGCACAATAGACAAACTGAGGAACCAGCCTAGGTGTTCATCAATGGATAAAGAAAATGTAGTATTTATAAACAATAGAGTTTTATTGAGCCATAAATAAAATCATGTTATTTCCAAAAAATGGATGAAACATTGATGGATGGTGTAACAATGTGGGCCTTTTGACTTCATACAGCTGACAGCACCACACTGTTAACAGGCAGTTCTGCCTGCACAGCTACTATATGTCACGTGGGGATATATTCCTTCTCATGCTGGCCAGTTGGAACAATAACAGCTTTTTTGAATGGTATGTAGTTTTCTGCAAGAAATAGCATGGTAAACCTGCCCCAAAATTGCATATTTTTATACCTAACATGGCTGCAAGCTTTCAACAATTAACCCTATGGGGGGATCTTGGAAGAACCATATAGTGTCTATTACCATTTATGTACTTATTATCAGTGAAAGAGCCCATTATTGCATTTTTTAATGAAAATGTAATATATTCACATTCTTTAACAATTCCAAGTCTTTAGAACAAGAAAACCTATTGCTTCAGTTTACAGGACAGATAGCATAAATCCATTAAAAAGGAACTTGAGTGCATATGGAATATTTTTAATAATATAAGCTATCAGAAAGGGAGATATGATATATTGTAGCCTATGATAGGCTACAAAGAGCATCATGACATAATATGGAGTTAAAAGGCTTCATATTCAACAACTAATAGGGTATTATTTTGCTTACATGTATTCTCTCTCTTTATGTTTATTACAATAAAACATACTGGCTTTGATGACATTATAGATCTGGGAGTTTAATATTCTTTATAATAAAAAATAGGCAAAAAAAAAAAAAAAAAAATTTTCACCAAAAAGTGGTATGGATATCAAGTAAGTGAATAAAAATATGTTCAATGCAACCAACCATTAGGAAAATGTAAATCCAATCTTTTTAAGATCACATTTTAGGGAAGGAAGATGGCGGCGAGGGGAGTGCATTACCCCCGTGTGCTCCTTCACTGTGTGGGAGTATGACAAGTCAGGACGGCTAAAGGATATCTTGTTAGGAATTTCCAGCAATAGTGGGGTGCGCCGGAACCTGGAGGAAAGATTTCCATCGCATGAGGATCGGCTACGGGGACTCAAACGCAAGAGGTTTGTCTCACGGAGGGTAAAACTGCTTATTCAGCAAATCGCCCCCCAGCTAGAGTCTGCAACGCGCGCTGGGATAGAGACGCAGGGTTACAGTGCTGCAGTTTCTGCCAGCCGCGCAAGCACCGCACTCAGGGCTGAATTCTGGGTTCGAGACGGGGGAAGGAAGCGGTCCATCTCGGTTCTCCACACCAGTCAGACCACAGAGGAGGCCAGCAGCCACCATGTTGGTAAACTGACGTCACCATACCTGTTTTCGACTGACCGCAGCTCATTCAGCCATAGAACAGATAATTTCAGGCTGCAATTCGCCTGCGGCTTGCAGACAGATTGCTAGGGTTCAGCGCCTGGGTGCTTCTTAAAATCTGATCTTATCGGAGTGAACACCGAGCGCGGGGCGGCCGAGTTCCGGCTCCAGGAACCGTCCCGGAACCGCCCTGGCTCAGGGCTGCGGAGCCTGTGGAGGCTGCTTCTTGGACCCTGCTACTATCAGAGCAAACACCAAGCACTAAGCAGCTGAATTCCGGCTCCCAGAACTGAGCCCACGGGGACTGCTTCTTGGAGCTTACACTTATAGGAGCTTACACCGAGCACAGAGCAGCCGAGTTCCGGCTCCTGGAACTTCCCTGGACCGGGGCTAGGAGCCCGTGGAAACTGCGTCTCGGTCCGGGTCCTGCTGAGGGCCGGTCAGGACTCACCCGTTGCTTGGGTTGCCCGGCAAGGGGAACGAAATGCTGCCATTCGCATAGGATACCAACATGGCAGAGATCTGATGTCAGCAGAAAGCGGTGGAGGAGAGATCTTCATCAATACCAGCGGTTACATAAGCAGCTGGTCTCCTGGTAAGGGGGGTTAGGCTCAGTCACCCGAGTCTCCTCAATTTGTCCTCGAGCCAGAGGGAAGGAGCCGGGCCGCCGCCAGCCCCCGGAGCAGGCCCAGCGGCTCGCCAGCGTGGTGACCGCGTGACCCCAATTGGAGAGGGGGCGGAGCGGAGCCGCCACCCACACCCGCCAGGTGGGCAGACCCACGACCCAGTAGTACATGGGCGTGGTAGGAGGGGCAGGGCAGAGCCGCCCTTCACGCTTGCAAGGTAAACAGACCTGTGACAGCCTGGCAGGTCAGGCCCAGTGGCCTGCCAGTGTGGTACACACGTCACCCCAACTGGAGTAGGGGCAGAGCAGATCCTTCTCCCACGCCCGGATCAAGCCCTGCCGGTGTGGTGGTCACGTGACCCCAATTGGAGTGGGGGCGGAGCGGAACCGCCACCCGTGCCCGCAGGGTGAGCAGACCAGTATTCAACCTGCGGATCAGGCCCAGGGGTCTGCAGGTGTGGTAGGAGGGGCAGGGCAGATCCGCCGCCCGCGCCTTCAAGGTAGGCAGACCTACAACAGACCGGCGGATCAGGCCCAGGAGCCTGCCGGCATGGTACAAACACCACCCTAATTGGAGTAGTGACAGAGCAGAGTCGCCTCCCTTGCCAGGAACAGGCCCAGCGTCCTGCAGGCGGGGTAGTCACGACACCCCAATTGGAGTAGGGGCAGAGCAGAGCCTCCACCCGTGCCCGAAAAGTGGGCAGATCTGCGACCGACCAGCGGGACAGGCCCAGTGGCCTGCCGGTACGACAGACACGTCACCCCATTTGGAGTAGGGGCAGAGTAGAGCTGCCGCCCGCGCCTGCAGGGTAGGCAAACCTGCAAACGACTGGCGGATCAGGCCCGGTGGCCTGCCGGCGTGGTACACTCGTCACCCCAATTGGAGTAGGGGCAGAACAGAGCCGCCACCAGCTCCCAGAACAGGCCCAGTGACCTGCTGGCATGGTAGCCACGACACCCCAATTGGAATAAGGAGAGAGCAGAGCCGCCGCCCGCACCTGCAGGAAAGATACGCAAGCAGTATGAAAAGACAAGGAAAGAAAGGACCACAAGCAATGCAGGTCAACGCAACTTTAGAAGAGGTAACAGCTGCAGCAGATGGAATGTCAGATAAAGAATTCAGGATATACATGCTTCAGATGATCTGGAGTATCAAGGAAGACATTAAACAGCAAAATCAGACAATGAAAGATCACTTCGACAACGAATTACGCAAACAAATCCAGGAAGCAAAGGATCAACTATACAGGGAGATAGAGGTTATAAAAAACAAGCAATCAGAAATCCTAGAAATGCAGGAAGCAATAAACCAACTTAAAAACTCAATGGAGAATACTACCAGCAGAGTAGAACACTTAGAAGATAGAACATCAGACAATGAAGACAAAGTATTTCAACTGGAAAAGAACATAGACAGCTCAGCAAGACTGTTAAGAAACCATGAGCAGAACATCCAAGAAATATGGGATAACATTAAGAGACCAAACTTAAGAGTCATTGGGATACAGGAAGGTACAGAGCTCCAAACCAAAGGAATGAGCCGTCTATTCAATGAAATAATACAAGAAAACTTCCCAGACTTGAAGAATGAGACAGAATCCCAAATCCTAGAAACCTACAGGACGCCAAATGTGCAAAATCATAAGAGATCCACACCTAGACACATTATAATGAAGATGCCCAACATACAGAATAAGGAGAGAATTTTAAAAGCTACAAGAGAAAGGAAGCAGATCACATTTAGGGGTAAGCCAATCAGGATAACAGCTGATCTTTCAACACAGACTCTGAAAGCTAGAAGATCCTGGAATAACATATTTCAAACACTGAAAGAAAATGGGTTCCAACCAAGAATTGTGTATCCAGCGAAATTAAGCTTCAGGATGGAAGATGAAATTTAAACTTTTGTTTATCGTGGAAGGTTTTAAGAATTCGCAGCTAGAAAACCATCTCTTCAAAACATCCTCGCCAAAGCATTACAGGAAGAGGAAATGGAAAATAACAATGAAAACCAACAGTGGGAGGTAGGACAGAAAAGGGGGGGGGAAATAATCAAAGAGGAAAACAAACAATGTTTAGTAACAGAAATAAACAAATATGGCTGGAAGAACAACCCATATCTCAATAATAACCCTAAATGTTAATGGCTTAAACTCACCAATTAAGAGACACAGGCTAGTAGAATGGATCACAAAACAAGACCCAACAATATGCTGCCTACAGGAGACGCATTTGATACGAAAAGACATATATAGGCTGAAGGTGAAAGGTTGGGAAAAATCATATCACTCATATGGACTTCGGAAACAAGCAGGCGTGTCCATACTCATATCAAATAAAATAGATTTCAAGCCAAAGTTAATCAAAAGGGATAAAGAGGGACACTACATACTGCTTAAGGGAACCATACACCAACAAGACATAACAATCATAAATATTTATGCCCCAAACAATGGTGCAGCTATGTTCGTCAAACAAACTCTTCTCAAGTTCAAGAGTCTAATAGACCACCACACCATAATCATGGGAGACTTCAACACACCTCTCTCGCCACTGGACAGATCTTCCAAACAAAAGTTGAATAAGGAAACTATAGAACTCAATAACACTATTAATAACATAGACCTAATTGACATATATAGAGTATACCACCCAACATCAAGCAGTTACACTTTTTTCTCAGCAGCACATGGATCCTTCTCAAAAATAGATCATATATTATGTCACAGGGCAACTCTTAGACAATATAAAGGAGTAGAGATAATACCATGCATCTTATCTGATCATAATGGAATGAAACTGAAAATCAACGATAAAAGAAGGAAGAAAAAGCATACATCAATTGGAGAATGAACAATAGGTTACTGAATGATCAATGGGTTATAGAAGACATCAAGGAGGAAATTAAAAAATTCTTAGAGATAAATGAAAACACAGACACAACATATTGGAATCTATGGGACACATTGAAAGCAGTTCTAAGAGGAAAATTCATTGCTTGGAGTTCATTCCTTATAAAAAGAAAAAACCAACAAATAAATGATCTCATACTTCATCTCAAAATCCTTGAAAAAGAAGAGCAAAACAACAGCAAAAGAAGTAGAAGGCAAGAAATAATTAAAATCAGAGCTGAAATTAATGAAATCGAAACAAAAGAAACAATTGAAAAAATTGACAAAACTAAAAGTTGGTTCTTTGAAAAAATAAACAAAATCGACAGACCCTTAGCCATGCTAGCAAAGAGAAGAAGAGAGAGAACTCAAATTACTAGCTTAAGGGATGAAAAAGGCAATATCACAACAGACACTTCAGAAATACAGAAGATAATCAAAAACTATTTTGAATCCTTATACTCCAATAAATTAGAAGATAGTGAAGGCATAGATAAATTTCTTAAGTCATATGATCTGCCCAGATTGAGTCAGGAGGATATAGAAAACCTAAACAGACCAATATCAATTGAGGAAATAGAAGAAACCATCAAAAGACTACCAACTAAGAAAAGCCCAGGTCCCGATGGGTATACAGCAGAATTTTACAAAACCTTTAAAGAAGAACTAATACCAATACATTTCAAGCTACTTCATGAAATAGAAAAGGAGGGAGAACTTCCAAATTCATTCTATGAGGCCAACATCACCCTGATACCTAAACCAGACAAAGACACTTCAAAGAAAGAAAACTACAGACCAATATCTCTAATGAACCTAGATGCAAAAATCCTCAATAAAATTCTGGCGAATCGGATACAAAAACATATCAAAAAAATTGTACACCATGATCAAGTAGGATTCATCCCTGGGATGCAAGGCTGGTTCAATATACGGAAATCAATAAATGTTATTCACCACATCAATAGACTTAAAAATAAGAACCATATGATCATCTCGATAGATGCGGAAAAAGCATTCGACAAAGTACAGCATCCCTTTATGTTCAAAACTCTAGAAAATCTAGGGTTAACAGGAACATACCTCAATATTGTAAAAGCAATCTATGCTAAGCCTCAGGCTAGCATCATTCTGAATGGAGAAAAACTGAAGGCATTCCCTCTAAAATCTGGAACAAGACAGGGATGCCCTCTCTCTCCACTTCTCTTCAACATAGTTCTCGAAACACTGGCCAGAGCAATTAGACAGACGAAAGAAATTAAAGGCATAAAAATAGGAAAAGAAGAACTTAAATTATCACTATTTGCAGATGATATGATTCTATACCTAGCAGACCCAAAAGGCTCTACAAAGAAACTATTAGAGCTAATAAATGAATTCAGCAAAGTGGCAGGATTTAAAATCAACACGCATAAATCAAAGGCATTCCTGTATATCAGCGACAAAGCCTCTGAAATGGAAAAGAGGACAACCACTCCATTCAAAATATCTTCAAAAAAAATAAAATACTTGGGTATCAACCTAACAAAAGAGGTGAAAGACTTATAGAATGAAAACTACAGAACCCTAAAGAGAGAAATAGAAGAAGATCTTAGAAGATGGAAAAATATACCCTGTTCATGGATAGGCAGAACTAACATCATCAAAATGGCGATATTACCAAAAGTTCTCTATAGGTTTAATGCAATGCCAATCAAAATCCCAACAGCATTTCTTGTAGAAATAGAGAAAGCAATCATGAAATTCATATGGAAAAATAAAAGACCCAGAATAGCAAAAACAATGCTAAGCAAGAAGTGTGAATCAGGCGGTATAGCGATACCAGACTTCAAACTATACTACAGAGCAATAGTAACAAAATCAGCATGGTACTGGTATCAAAACAGGCGGGTGGACCAATGGTACAGAATAGAGGACACAGAAACCAATCCACAAAACTACAACTATCTTATATTTGATAAAGGGGCTAAAAGCATGCAATGGAGGAAGGATAGCATCTTCAACAAATGGTGCTGGGAAAACTGGAAATCCATTTGCAACAAAATGAAACTGAATCCCTTTCTCTCGCCATGCACAAAAGTGAATTCAAAATGGATCAAGGAGCTTGATATCAAATCAGAGACGCGCTGTCTGATAGAAGAAAAAGTTGGCTACGATCTACAGTCGGTGGGGTCGTGCTCCAAATTCCTCAATAGGACACCCATAGCACAAAAGTTAATAACTAGAATCAACAAATGGGACTTACTCAAACTAAAAAGTTTTTTCTCAGCAAAAGAAACAATAAGAGAGGTAAATAGGGAGCCTACACCCTGGGAACAAATCTTTACTCCTCACACTTCAGATAGAGCCCTAATATCCAGAGTATACAAAGAACTCAAAAAATTAGACAATAAGAGAACAAACAACCCAATCAACAAATGGGCCAAGGACCTGAACAGACACTTCTCAGAGGAGGACATACAGTCAATCAACAAGTACATGAAAAAATGCTCAACATCTCTAGCTGTCAGAGAAATGCAAATCAAAACCACCCTAAGATACCATCTCACTCCAGTAAGATTGGCAGCCATTAGGAAGTCAAACAACAACAAGTGCTGGCGAGGATGTGGGGAAAAGGGTACACTTGTACATTGCTGGTGGGACTGCAGATTGGTGCAGCCAATTTGGAAAGCAGTATGGAGATTTCTTGGAAAGCTGGGAATGGAGCCACCATTTGACCCAGCTATTCCCCTTCTTGGTCTATTCCCTAAAGACCTAAAAAGAGCATGCTACAGGGACACTGCTACATCGATGTTCATAGCAGCACAGTTCACAATAGCAAGACTGTGGAACCAACCTAGATACCCTTCAATAGATGAATGGATAAAAAAAATGTGGCATTTATACACAATGGAGTATTACTCTGCATTAAAAAATGACAAAATCATAGAATTTGCAGGGAAATGGATGGCATTAGAGCAGATTATGCTAAGTGAAGCTAGCCAATCCCTAAAAAACAAATGCCAAATGTCTTCTTTGATATAAGGAAAATAACTAAGAACAGAGTAGGGACGAAGAGCAGGAGAAGAAGATTAACATTTAACAGGGATGAGAGGTGGGAGGGAAAGGGAGAGAGAAGGGAAATTGCACGGTAATGGAAGGAGACCCTCAGGGTTATACAGTGGAGGGGGTAGAGAGAGAGGAGGGGAGGGGAGGGGAGAGGTGGGGAGGGGGGAGGGTGGAGGATGGGAAAGGCAGCGGAGCACAACAGACACTAGTATGGCAATTTGTAAATCAATGGATGTGTAACTGATGTGAATCTGCAATCTGTGTATGGGGTGAAGGTGGGAGTTCATAACCCACTTGAATCAAAATGTGGAATATGATATGTCAAGAAATTTGTAATGTTTTGAACAACCCACAATAAAAAATTAAAAAAAAAAAGATCACATTTTAAAATTTTATCTAATTCATTATACATGACAGTAGAATTTTGAGGTATTGCACACAAATTGAGCACAACTTCTCATTCCTCTAGCTGTAGATCATAATATTGTATTACCACATACCTATTATAGCTACAAAGAAAATTAAAGCAACAATACCAAATGCTAGTTAGAAAAACTTGATTTCTCATGTACTGCTGATTGAAATTTAAAATGATACAGCTATTCCTGAAATAGATTGGGAGTCTTTTGAAAAAGTCAACATACAACTCAACAGTTACTTGAACTTCAGGAAACTCTCCCAGAAAAATAAAAACTTGTTTATGGATAAAAATGTATATACATAATGTACCTGCTTTATTTGTTATAGCCCCAAAGTGGAAACAACTAAATAGTTTGTTAGTTGGTTATCCAACTATGGTACATCTGTACCATGAAATGCTACTTAAGAATAACATAAAACAAACTATGATACAAGCATTACCTTGTATGGATCTCAGGGGCATAATGCTGAGTTAAACCAATCACAAATTGTATGATTCTAATTACATAACATTCCTCAAAGGACAAAAATCCTGAGATAAGAATCCATTAGTGATTTCAATGGTTAGAAATGGTAGATGGAAGGTGCTAGTTGTGGTAATGGAATAATTTTGCATCCTGATTGCAAAAGTAGTTTCATAGATCTATACGTGTGACAAAATTACAGAGACATACTGTACACCTATATTAATTTATTTGGCTTGATATGATCCTGTAGGATGAATACCTAGGATGTAACCAAAGAGTGTTTGTAGATAAATTTACATGGGATCTTTTTGTATCAAATTTAAATGTCTTGTAACTAACTTCAAAATGAAACACATATTAAAATTTTAGGAATACATTTTCAATAATTAGTAAGCTCACCAATCTTGTTTTGCTCCATAATCTAGACTAAAAATGGATTTTGTAGGCATGTTGAAAAATAGAAATTGAATAGAATGTTTTAGAAACTACACTACAATTAAAGAATAAAAAGAAGAGTTTAGGTTTTTTTTTTTTTTTTTTTTCATGGTGTGGTGGCACATGCCTGAAATCCCAGCAACTCAGGAATCTGAGACTGGAGGGTTGCAAGTTCAAGGCCAGTCTGAAGAACTTAACAAGACCATATATATATATATATATATATATATATATATATATATATATATATATATATATATATATATATATAAACAACAACAAAAAAAAAAAAAGAAAAGAAAACACTGAAAGTAGAAACTACCCACACCAGCCCTTGTGGGACCCAGGCTCACAGTAGGCCCAGGTCTACTTCCCCACCAGAGCCTAGCCTCTGGCACAGGACCACTCCTTCAGTCCAAGCCCACATCTGGTCCAGGGTAGGTCCAATTTCGCCTCCACCTGGGAGCCTAATCCACTTCCATCTTGGGACATTTCAGTCATCGCCATAGCCTTCCCCACACAGTAGCCCCTAAATTTTTGATAACAGACAGGGCCCACTCTTGCAGCACCTTTTCTGTAAAATATTAATTCCATTGTGGGGCACCTTGACTATTATCTCAAGTTACCTCTGCTATTATCACCATCAACCTCAGATACAGTGGCATCCATTGAGGGACACCAGCAGGGTATGGAAGCCCAACATCAAGGTGAGGTACAGGTACTACAAAAATATAGAGAAAAAATTGTGATTTCTCAGATGCACACTGCAAGAAAGGAAGACACATAGACAACATGAAAAAACAAGGGATGAATGTGCCCCAAACAAACCAGGACACTATAATAATAGAATCTATGGATAGGGAAGTTGTTGAAATGTCAGAGAAGGAGTTCAGAGTATTCATAATTAAAATGATATGTGAATTAAAGTATAACATAAATGAGCAAATATAGGCAAAATGTGATTACTCCAACAAAGAGATAAGACAGCAAATACAGGTAGCAAAAGATCAAGACAGAGAGACTCTGAAAAAAAAAAAACAATAGTCAGAAATCCTTGAAATGAAGGATACAATAAATCAAACAACTCAATAGAAAGCACAACCAACAGACTAGATCACTTAGAAGAAAGAACATCAAATAATGAAGACAAAGTACACAATCTGGAAAATAAAGTTGATCACACAGTGAAGATAGTTAGAGACCATGAACAGAACATCCAGGAATTGTGGGACAACATCAAAAGGCCAAATCTAAGAGTTATTGGGATAGGGGAAGACACAGACTTTCAAACCAAAGGAATGCACAATCTCTTCAATGAGATAATATCAGAAAATTGAAAAACCAAACACAATACAAGAGACTTACAGAACACAAAATGTTCAAAATTATAGCAGATCTACACGAGAGCACATTATAATGAAAATGCCTACCATACAGAATAAGGATAGAATATTAAAGGCCACGAGAGAGGAATCAGATCACATATAGTAGGAGAGCAATTTGTATCTCAGCAGATTTTTCAACCCAGACCCTCAAAACCAGGAGATCCTGGAACAGCATATACCAAGCTCTGAATGAAAATGGATGCCAACCAAGAATCTTATATCCAGCAAAACTAAGATTTGATAATGAAATAAAAACTTTACCTGATAAACAAAAGAACTTACAACTAGAAAGCCTGAACTACAGAACATCCTCAGCAAAATATTCCATGAAGAAGAAATGAAAACAACAATGAAAATCAGCAGAGGGAGGGAATACATTAAAGGGAAATCTATTCAGAGGAGAAGCCAAGTTACCTTAAATACTAAAAATAAAAAAAAATGGCTAGGCATACAAATCGTGTATCAAAAATAACCCTGAATGTTATAGACTGGTAGACCAATGTTACAGAATAGAGGACACAGAGCCTAACCCACAAAATTACAATTATCTTGTATTAGACAAAGATGCCAAAAACATTCACTGGAGAAAAGATAGCATCTTCAACAAATGGTGCTGCGAAAACTGGAAATCCATACGCAACAAAATGAAATTAAACTCCTGTATCTCACCATGCACAAAACTTAACTCAAAATGGATCAAGGACCTAGGCATTAAACCAGAGACTCTGTGACTAATTGAAGAAAAAGTAGGCCCTAATATCCATCATGTGGGATTAGGCACCAGCTTCCTTAAAAAGACTCCTATAGTGCAAGAATTAAAACCAAGAATAAATAAGTGGGATGGAATCAAACTAAAAAGCTTCTTCTCAGCAAAAGAAACAGGTGAATATAGAGGTGAGATGAACAGAGAGCCTACATCCTGGGAGCAAATTTTTACTCCTCACACATGATATAGACCATTAATCTCTAGGGTATATAAAGAACTCAAAAAGCTAAACACCGAAAAAAATCAAATAACCCAATCAACAATTGGGCCAAGGACCTGAACAGACTCTTCTCAGAAGAGGATATACAATCAATCAAATATGTGAAAAAATGCTCATCATCTTTAGCAATCAGAGAAATGCAAATCAAAACTACTCTAAGATATCATCTCACTCCAGTCAGAATGACAGCTATTATGAAGACAAACAACAATAAGTATTGGAAAGGATGTGGGAAAAAAGGTACACTCAGACATTGCTATTGGGACTGCAAATTGGTGCAGCCAATATTGAAAAACTGGGAATGGAACCACCCTTTGACCCAGCTGTCACTCTCCTTGGTCTATTTCCAAAGGACTTAAAAACAGCATACTACAGGGACACAGCCACATCAATGTTTATAGCAGCACAATTCACAACAGCTTAGCTGTGGAGACAACCAAGATGCACTTCAGTGGATGAGTGGGTAAAAAAAAATGTGGCATATATACACAATAGAATTTTACTCAGCATTAAAAGAGAATAAAATCATGGCATTTGCAGGTAAATGGATGGAGTTGGAGAAGATAATGCTAATTGAAGTTAGCCAATCCGCCAAAACCAAATGCTGATATAAGGAGGCTAACTCATAGTGGGGTAGGGAGGGGGAGCATGGGGAGATTAAATGAGTTCTAGGTAGGGAAGAGGGGTGGGAGGGAAAGGAAGGGAGTAGAAGATTAGCAAGGATGGTGCAATGTGATGGACATCATCCAAAATACATATATGAAGATTTGAATTGGGCGTCAACATGCTTTATAAACAGATATGAAAAATTGTGGTAAATAAGAATTGTAATGCAAAAATATACATGTATATAGGCATGAATTGGTGTGAGCATACTTTATATCCAAAGATGAAAAATTGTACTATAAGATTGTAATGCATTCCAATGTCATATTTTAAAAAAATTAAATCAATAAAACTAAAAAAAAAGACCCAACAATATGCTGCCTCCAAGAGACTCATCTCATAGGAAAAGACATCCACAGACTGAAGGTGAAGGGTTGGGAAAAATCACACCACTCACATAGACTGCAAAAGCAAGCAGGTGTTTCTATCCTCATATCAAATAAACTTCAAACTAAAGTCAATCACAAAGGATAAAAAAGGACACTACATACTGCTCAAGGGAACCATACACCAACAAGACTTAACAATTATAAATATATATGCCCTAAACAATGGAGCATCTACATTCATCAAACAAACTCTTCTCAAGTTTAAGAGTCAAATAGACTACAACACAATAATTTTGGGTGACTTTAACACACCTCTTTCAATACAAGACAGATCTTCCAAACAAAAGCTGAACAACCAAACTGTAGAACTCAATAATACAATCAATAATTTAGACTTAACATATACAGAATATTCCAATCTTCAATGGGAGAATATACTTTCTTCTTAGCAGCACTTCTGATCCTTCCTTAAAATAGATAATAAGCAACTCTTAGCAAATATTAAAAAATAGATTCTGCCCTGCATTCTATCAGATCATAATGGAATGAAATCAATGATAAAATAAATAAATGAAATCCACTCCAACACCTGGAGACTCAATGAAAAATGGATTGCAGAAGACATCAAGGAGAAGTTTAAAAATTTTTAGAGGTGGATGAGAAACACAGATACAAAATATCAAAATATGCTTGGGACACTATAATGGCCATACTAAGAGAAAGTTCATTGCATGGAGTTCATCCCTTAAAAGAAAAAAAAGTCAAACAAATGACTTAACATTACATCTCAAAGCCTTAGAAAAAGAACAAATCGACACCCAAAGCAGTAGAAGACAGGAAATAATTAAAATCAATGAAACTTAAACAAAAGAAACAATTGAAAAAATTGACAGAACAAAAAGTTGGTTCTTTGAAAAAACAAATAAAATTGAAAGACCCTTAGCCAAGCTAATGAAGAGAAGATAGAAAACTCAAATCACTAACATACTTAATGAAAAAGGAAATATCACAATAGACACTACAGAAATACAGAAGATAATTAGAAATTATTTGTAAAACTTGTACTCCAATAAATGTAAAATATTGAAGGCATAGAAAAAATTCCAGAGTCATAATTTTCTCGAATTGAATCAGGATGATATACACAATTTAAACACATCATTTTCAAGTGAGGAATTAGAAGATGCAATCAAAAGTCTACCAATCAAGAAAAGCCCAAGACTGGATAGATGCACAGTGGAGCTCTACAAGACCTTATATCAATACTCTTCAATTTATTTCAGGAAATAATAAAAGAGGCAGCACTTCCAAACTCATTCTATGAGGCCAATATCACTCTGATTCCAAAATCAGGCAAACAGACATCAAAAAAGAAAACTTCAGACCAATATCTCTAATGAACATAGATGCAAAAGTTCTCAATTAAATTCTAGCAAATTGAATACAAAAACATATCACAAAGATAGTGCATCACAGTTATGTGGGATTCATCCCACGTATGCAAGGTTGATTCAACATATGGAAATCAATAAATGTAATTTGTGACATCAATAGACTCAAAGATAAAAATCATATGATCATCTCAATAGATGCAGAAAAAGCATTTGACAAAATATAGCACGCCTTCATGTTCAAAACACTAGAAAAACTAGAGAAAACAGGAACACATCTCAACATCATAAAGGCTATCTATGCTAAGCCCAAAGCCAACATCATTCTAAATGGAGAAAAATTGAAGGAATTCCCTCTAAAAAAAATGGAACAAGACAGGGATGCCCTCTTTCATTTCTTCTATTTAAAATAGTTCTTCAAACACTGGCCAGGGCAATTAGAGGAAGGAAATTAATGGATACACATAGGAAAAGAAGAACTCAAATTGGCCCTGTTTGCTGAATTCATTTACAAGTTCTAGAAGTTTTCTGGTGGAGCTTTTAGGTATAGAATTATGCAAAGTAGTAGGATATAAAATCAATGACATTTCTGTATATCAGTGACAAATCCTCAGAAAGGGAAATGAGGAAAACTACCCTATTATCAATAGCCTCAAAAAAAAAAAATACTTGGAATCAACTTAACAAAAGTGGTGAAAGACCTATATAATGAAAATTACAGAACCCTAACAAAAGAAATCAAAGAAGACCTTAGAAGATGGAAAGATCTACCTTGCTCTTGGATAGGCAGAATTAATATTATCAAAATGACCATACTTCAAAAGCTCTATATAGATTTAATGCAATTCCAATCAAAATCCAATGACATTCCTCATAGAAACAGAAAAAGCAATCATGAAATTCATCTGGAAAAATAAGAGACCCAGAATAGCTAAAATAGTCCTTAGCAGGAAGAGTGAAGCATATGGCATTACTATACCAAACCTTAAACTATTCTACAGAGCAATAGTAACAAAAACAGCATGGTACTGGTACCAAAACAGGCAGGTAGACCAATGGTACAGAATAGAGGACACAGAGACTAACCCACAAAACTACAATTATCATATATTAGACAAAGGTGCCAAGAACATGCATTGGAGAAAAGATAGTCTCTTCAACAAATGGTGCTGGGAAAACTGGAAATCCATATGGAAAGAAAGAAAGAAAGAAAGAAAGAAAGAAAGAAAGAAAGAAAGAAAGAAAGAAAGAAAGAAAGAAAGAAAGAAAGAAAGAAAGAAAGAAAGAAAGAAAGAAAGAAAGAAAGAAAGAAAGAAAGAAAGAAAGAAAGAAAGAAAGAAAGAAAGAGAAAGAAATTAAGCACAAAACTGAACTCAAAATGGATCAAGGACTTAGGAATACAACCAGAGACCCTGCGTCTAATACAAGAAAAAGTAGGCTCTAATCATCATGTGGGATTTGGCCCCAACTTCCTTAATAAGACTCTTGTGGTGCAAGAATTAAAATCCAGAATCAATAAATGGGATGGACTCAAAGGAAAAAGCTTCTTCTAAGCAAAAGAAAACAAAAACAAAATGGTGAGATGAATAGACAGCCTAGAAATCAGGAGCAAATCTTTACCCCTAACACATCAAATAGAGCCTAATCTCTAATATATATAAAGAACTCAAAAAGCTAAACACACACACACAGACACACAAAAACCCAATAAATAAATGGTCCAAGAACCTGAAGAGACACTTCACAGAATATGATGTACAATCAATCAGCAAATACATGAAAGAATGTTCATCATCATTAGCAGTGAGAGAAATGCAAATCAAAACATTCTAAGATTTCATCTCACTCCAGTCAGAATGGAAGCTATTATGCATACAAACAACAATAAATGTTGGGGAGAATGTGGGGAAAAAGGTACACTCATACACTGCTGATGGGACTGCAAATTTGGTGAAGGCAGTTTGGAGATTGCTTGGAAAATTAAGAATGGAACCACCACATGACCCAGCTGTCACTCTCCTCGGTCTATTTCCAAAGGACTTAAAAACAGCATACTACAAGGACACAGACACATAAATGTTTTTATAGCAGCACAATTCCCAATAGCTAAAGTGTGGAAATAATCTAGATTCCCTTCAATAGATGAATGGATAAAAAAAATGTGGCATATATACACAATGGAATATTACTCAGCAATAAAAGAGAATAAAATAATGGCATTTGCAGGTAAATGGATGGAGTTAGAGAAGATAATGCTAATTGAAGTTAGCCAATCCCAAATAACCAAATATTTGATATAAGGAGGCTGATTCATAGTGGGATAGGGAGAGGGAGCATGGGAGAAATAGAGGACCTCTTGATAGGGCAGAGGGGAAAGGATGGGGCAAGAAATGATGATGGAACATGGTAATCATTACTATCCAAATTACATGTATGAAGACACAAATTGGTGTGAGTATACTTTGTATACAATCAGATATGAAAAATTGTGCTCTATATGTGTAATAAGAATTGTAATGCATTCTGTTGTCATATATAAATAATAAACTAAAAGTAAATAGCAGAAGGACCAGTAGAATAGAGGGAAGAGGACAGGGGCAGGGGGAAGAAAAAGTACTGGGGACTAAATACGAACAAATTATGTTCCATGCTTTTACCATTATGTCAAAATGAATCCTATTGTCATACATAACTAAAAAGAACGAGTAAAAATGCTGAAAAAGATGCAAAAAAAAATGGATTCAATTCATTTAACATCAACCACCGCAAAAATAAACCTTTTCTGTATAACAGCAACAACCAAAAGTATCTCAAAAAAAAAAGTCTGTAAATATAGTTCAGTGGCACAGTATCACTGGGCTCAATTACCAGCCCCAAATAACAGTTTTTTTCTCTTCCTTAACTAATTTCTATAAACTAGTAAATAGATGTGATTAACTAAAAAGTAGAATGGGGCCATAAATGGAAAATGTTTTGAATATTTAATCATAAGGAACAAATATAAACTCATTCACACATAGTTCAGACTATAAATTTTCTATTTCACATGAAAGAAACAATAAATCTCTGTTGATTAAATATGCTCAATGAGGACAGTGTACATTTGCATTATAAAATTCAAGATTCATTTAAAACAAATGATGTCCTTCTGAGTAATTGTGTTCAATAATTTTAAAAAGTCTTTTTAAAAACATTTTTTGGTAGTGGTGATCTAACCCAGTGAAGTCTTACCACTGAGTTACATCCCAACCATTTTTATCTTTATATTTTGAGACAGGGTCTAAGTTTCTGAGGCTAATCTTGAACTGGCAATCCTCCTGGTTCAGCCTCCTAAGTTGCTGGGGTTACAGGTGTGTGTGTTGCCATTCCTGGCTGTAAAGTCTTTTAATGATATAAATTTAATTATTTATGATCCCCCTTAGAGGATTTTTTAAAACCAGGATGTCAAAGGACTAATAAAGTAAGGCTGTATCATTATTTTAAAAAGCAAATACAAAAATACTCTTCTATAAATTGTGTAACCAACAGAGGTACCCTTCAATAGATGAATGGATAAAGAAAATGTGGTATATGTACACAATGGAATATTAATAAGCATTGAGAATAAAATCATGGCATTTGCAGGCAAATGGTTGGAGTTGGAGAATACAATGCTAAGTGAAGTTAGCCAATCCCCAAAAAACAAATGCAGAATGTCTTCTCTGACATAAGGATGCTGATTCATAATGGGGATGTGGGGTGTGGAGCATGGAAGGTATAGACCCACTTTAGATAAACACAAAGGGGAGGGTAATAGGGGTAGAGAAGCCGGTGGAATGAGAAGGACATCATTACCCTAAGTACAAGTATGAAAACGTGAATGGTGTGACTCTAATTTGTGAATAATCAGATACATAAAAAATTGTGCCCTATTGGTGTAATATGAATTGAATTGCATTCTGCTGTCATATATAACAAATTAGAATAAATTTTAAAAAGAAAAAATACTATATATTAAAGAATTTTATATTAACTTTTTATTTGTATCTTAAGAATATTTTACCCTCAAAGTCTATTTGTTCTTATATCTTTTTGAATTGTTTAAACTCTTGTTCATACAATAGCAATGGCTAAATAACTGTTTTTCTTTGAGGAAACTCAAAAATGGGAACCTTTTTGATTAGCACTTTTTTGAGGGTGGGCTTAAAGCAGGGTCTCTAATATTTGAGTTCTGTTTCTTTAAGCAGTATTGTAATAGACAAACAAAATTTCTAATATTTTATCTCCAATACAATTGATCATTTTATACAGTTTCTTTGGGTTCAATGTATTAGTTGAGGTATGATCTGTCCTTTGCTGCTACATCAGTCTTCTTCTTTATTAAAATAGCCAAAAGAAAGCAGATATGGACACATTTATAAAATTGAAAATAAAACATTCAAAATATCTATAGTTATGTGATATGGCTTCATTTTCTATTTCCAGTGATATCTGATCAAAATAAAGAAACAAACTGAACATTCAATAACAATGAGAATGCCAATTTGAGTATACTATATAATCTGTTTTACATAATACTTAAAGCATCTATGTGAGCTATTACTAGCACCCTGATTTTGCAGAAAAAGAAACTGAAAAGTAATTAAAAATTTTTATACATATGAAGAAAAATGGCCTCTTTATCAGTGTGACTCCTGAAATGTATTGGATTTCATGTTTACAAAACCCCCTAATTTTTGCATTATATACCACATAATTATACCAGAGCAATGAGACTGATTTTTGTCTGCAGCTTTTGAAAATCAGACTAATTATATTTAAACCACCAGCTGGATAACATTGAAAAAGAAAAATATGCCCCTTTTTCTTGAAATACAATTTAGTGAAAATAGGAATATGATTAATATGTTTCTATACCTGTCTGTAAATTAATACAAGTTCTTTGGGATCTTGCATTGATGTCATGTGTCTGTTTTCAAATAAACTTATGAACAACTCTATGATTGATCTATTAAAGAACCATCAATACACATCTAACTTCAGCTTTTAGACTACGTCACTTTATCACACATGTACAACCTTTCCTTCATACCCTTTCATTCTTCATTTTCTCTATCACAGCCTTGCTTTAAAATCTTACTTTAGAGCTCTTTGTGTATATGTTTTTAGTTTAAAAATCAAACTTGAATCTTATTAAATTCAATAATATATTGTCTTTGGTCAAGACTTTGACATAAAATGATACCTTTAAAATTAGGCATAATTTTAGAAGTACAAAAGAAAAAAAATGAAATCCTCTTGGCAAAAACTGATGAAGAAATCATGTCAAAATGGAGAATGTGACAGATGATTTATACAGAATAAAATATATCAAATGATTATCTGAGTATATGTGAATATTTAATCCATTCAAACTGGAATGAGTGAGTAGTGTATTTAGGAAATAATAAAGACATAAAAGAAGTAGAAAATATTAAAGATTATAACCACAAAATAATTCTTCATTTTAAAGTACAGATATAATATAATAATTTCTTTAAAAACATACTTTTATTCCTTTTGGAAAATTAGGTGCCAAATATCCTCTTGAAGCATAGTCAGTTTTCAAATAAGAAAGTTAAAACTCAAAGAGCAGATCTTTCTGTAAATGACTGAAGTCAGTGGACCAAAAAAAAAAAAATCAAGATCCATTTAGAATGGTGGTATCTGATTCATTACCCACACTTTACTTTGGTTTCTTAAAAGAGCTAAAGCCAGGAAACCAGAATGGTTTGGAATATACCTTTTCCCTAAAGTGCTAGGTTTATAAGCACTTTAAAATAAATGTGAACCTTAAGCTAACACTATCCCAGTGTTAGTGGTATTTTATATTTTTTCTAAATAATATGAAGTAAAAAATTAATCAGATGTTTCCTAAATACATGAAATGTAAAATGGAATATTAATGCTACATTAATTAATGTTGCATGCAACAACATGGTTAACTCTCACAGGTAGCCTACCTACCTATTGGGATTAAATACACTAATCAAAACAAGAGTACTTTATAGATTCATTCAGGTAATACAGTTAATATTAACAATGCCTGATGAAACCCACATCAATGGATGGGGGCACTGTTACCATTTTGGAAGCATACAAGAAGGACTCCCCACAGGTTTGTTGTAGGTATCAGAGTATGTGAACACCTAGTGTGTCCGAACTCTTGCATGTTCCACAGAGACCATGGATTTCCATGACGAATATGGTATGCATGGGGCCTAAAATCATTTAAGCCCAAAAAGCTACAGTGAATTTACATGAAGGATCCCAGATGAAAATACACTCAACAATGCATTGAAATTGATATCCTAGTATCCTTCTTTAGAGGAAACCCACCAAGAAGGCCATTCTATAAAAATAGGTGGAGATATTTATTTCACCAGATGCACAAACTCAAATAGGAACACAGAGACATAAAAAAAATACACCTCCTTAAGGCCATAACTCCTGAGTAATAGATTTCAAAGATATTAAAGTATGTGAAGTGCCTGATAAATAACTAAAAAGATGATTTAAAAACACTCAATGATCTCCAAGAGAATGCTGATAAACAGTTAAGTGAAATTAGGAAGACAATGCAGTATATTAATGGGAAGTTTAGCAAAGAGATAGTTTAAAAAAAAAACAATAAGAAATATTGGAAATGAAGAGCTCTGTAAGTCAGTTAAAAGATTCACTTGAAGAACTTGAGAAGACAATAGATCAAGGGACAGAAAGAATATAATAACTTGAAGATAGGTGTTTGGAAATATCACATTCAGAGAGAAAAAAGAATAAGTACAAAGACAGCATATAAGAACTTTGGTACACCATTGAAGATTTAACATCCACTATATCAGCATATCTGAAGAATAAACAATGGTAAAGAGCCTGGAAAACCTCTTCAATAAAATAAGAGCAGATCACTTTCCTAATCTTGGGAAATACATGGATATTTTGGTGCAAGAGTCCTGTAGAACCCCAAATGGACATGACCAGAAAAGATCCTTATCACAATATATTATAGTAAACTTTCGAATACATAGGCAAAAAAGTCCTAAAATCCACAAGAGAAAATGGGGTCATTTTGTCATTAAGGGCATCCCTATTAAACCAAGAGCAGATTTCTTAGCAGAAACCCTGCAGGCCTGGGGGACATGGAATTATGTATTTTAAATACTAAAACACATATATGCCAATCAAAAGAAAAATACAGACCTTCCAAGATAAACAAAAATTAAGGAAAGTCAAGACCATCAGACCAGGCTTACAAGAAAATACTTCAGTAAATCTTATACCCAGAGAAGGAAGAAAGATAACTACAATCATGAAATCATGTAAAGTCTAAATTCCAGAATAAGAGTAGATACACAAATGAGAAATAGGAATCAAACATTATCAGTATGAATACAGTAAATCAGACAAGAAAGATTAATTAAAGATTAAAGAATTGAACATAGAATGTTCAAAATGAATAAGAAAATCAGCAAAAGGGCAGACGTGAGTATATACCGTTCATTAATAAACAAAAAAACTGTTTACATTCAGATTTAATAGATTGGCTGAATGTATTGATAAACAAGACAACAATATGCTGCCTATAAGAAACTCACCTCACTGTACACACAAACTAGAAGTGAAAGGATAGAAAATGACATTCAAGCAAATGGAATGCCCAAACAAGTAAGAGTAGCCATATTTACATTTTAGAAAATAGACTTTAAAACAGCAACAATAAGAAGAGAGAAAGAAGATCAGTATGTAATGGTCAAGAAATCAAATCCCCAAAAAGTTATGATAATAAATACATATGAACCTAATAATAGAACACTCAATTTGTAGAACAAATGCTATTACCCGTAAAGAGAGGAGCTCTAGTACAATAATAGTTGTAGATTGTAATGCTCCATTTGCATCATCAGAATAAAAAAAATTAAACATGAGAGTTAAAGTACACTACAGATCAAATGGACTTAATATAGACAACTTCTATTCAATAGCTGCAGAATACATATTCTTTTCATCAGTTCACGGAACTCTCTCTAGACTGGACTATATGTTATGTCATGAAGCAAAGTTTAACACATTTTTAAAAATCAGAATTATATCCTGCATGTTCTCTGATCACATTGGAATGAAGCTAGGAATCAGCAGCAGGAAAATTCTAGAAATTACACAAGTAATTGGAGACTGAAAAACACACTTTTGAATAAATTGTTGAGGAAATAAGGGGTAAATTTTAACATTACTTGAAACAAATAAAAATTAAAACTCCACATAACAAAATTTACGAGACAAAACAAAAACATTACTAAGAACAACATGAGGCATAGTGCCTACATAAAAAGATATTCTCTCAATGCCTTAGAAACACAAGAACAAAACATATATAAAGCAAGGAAGGAATTAATTAAGATCACAGCAGAAATAAATGAAATAGTATACAAAAAACAATACAAAGGATCAATAAAACAGAGTTGGTTCTTTGAAAAGATAAAAAAGACTGACAAATTTTAGATAAGACTAAATGAGAGAGCAAGCCCCCAAATAAGTGAAATTACAGATGAGAAAGGACACATTGAAATTAATAATAGAGAAACAGAAAGACCTTTAGGGATCATTCTGAAAAACTAAACAAATTGAAAATCTAGAAGAAATGAAAACATTTTAATAAAATTTAATAAAATTGAACCAAGATTATATAAAATACCTGAATAAACAAAAAAAAAAGTAGTGAGATTGAAGACATTATTAAATGTCTCCCAACAAACAATAGCTTAAGAATGTATGACTCCATTGAGGACTTTTTCAAAACTTAAGAATTAATACCAATGCTTCTCAAAATATTTCACAGAATTAAAAGTAAGGAAGACTTCCAGATTTTTTGTACAAAGCAAGATTGGCCTGTTATCAAAATCTCATAAGGACATAACAACAACAACAAAAAAACTGAGGTCAATATTCCCAATGACACAGATGCAAAAATCCTCAACAAAACACTTTGGAATTGAATTCAACAGTGCATTGAAAAAAACACATGCCACAATCAAGTTGGTTTCATTTCAGTCAGTGATAGGAGGTAGATTCAACATACACAATCTATACATGTAATATGTCACAGATTAAGGGATTAAAAATCACATGATAATCCCAATACATGCATAAACATATTTGATAATATACAGCATTATTTTATGATAAGAACCCTGAAAAAATTGAGCACAGAGGGCTCACACCTCAACATAATAAAGGCTATATATGACAAACCCATAGCCAACAGCATACTGAGTGGGAAAACACTGAAAACATCTCTAAATCATGAATATTGAAAACAAGTAGTAAGAGTGTATAAAGTAGAAATTTTAGCCAGAGCACTTAGACAAGAGAAGAAATAAAAGGCATACAAATAGGAAAGGAGGAAGTCATATTATCTACAAACAGAGCTAATTTGATTCTATATATACAAAAGCCCAAAGACTCTAGTAAAAAACTACAGGGACTGATAAACAAATTCAGTAAAGTAGCAGGGTATAAAATCAATACACATAACTCAGTAGCTTTTCTTTATACCAGTGATTTTTCTGGAAAAGAAATCAAGAAATCAATCCTGCTGACAATAGCCACTGCTGAGAGCCATAGCCAAGTAGGAATGACGCATGGCAATTTCCTTGTCAGCCTACCCAATGTTGCTTAGAGGGAGGACTCTCCATTGTGTAAATGGGCTTGCCTTGGACCCAGGTCATTTGCAGTGACATTGCATGAATGTTTGAGAGTTTTGGTTGAAAGGTGACCCTGATCAGGGATTAGGGTGGATCCAGGTTTAGGGTGGATCCTGCTGGGAATAGGGCGGTTCCAGGTTTAGGGTGGATCCTGCTGGTTTAGGGTAGATCTGGGTTTAGGGTGGATCCTGCTGGGAATAGGGTGTATCCTGCTGCCTCAGGCGCCCGCTCCTGGAGTTCCCGTTGAGTTCTCGCGGGATTCAGAGGGTATTTGGTACGCAGAGCCCGGTGGAGGGTGAATTTTCCCAGAACATGCGTGTAGAGGGCCAGTGACAGTCGGGAATAAAGAGCTACTGTTTGAATCTACAAGGCTTTTGTGGTGGCTCAGTTATTTTGTGCCCAGCCAGACTGCGGCATTTGGCGGCCTGTGCGGGGAATGTCTGAAGCTTAGAGGTAAGTGAAATTGCTCGCCCCTGAGGGAAGGCGAGAAAATGGGTGACCATTTCAAAAAACAATGTGTTCTTGTTTTGATTTATTTTGTTTTTATTTCAAGTTGCCTGTTCCTAGAACTTTCTCAGGCAAACTGGGGAAAATGGTTGACTCAAGGTTTGAAGTTGTTCACCCCTGAGGAAAAAGAAATTGTTAGAGGAAGGAGGCACCCCAGTAAGACCAAGAACAGTTAGGGCATATGTTGATACAATACAAAAATGTAGCCCATGGCTTTTTAAAGACGAGTTATTAAGTATATCAATGGGACCATCTTGGTATCCTGTAGAAGGATTTTTCTTCAACAAGAAACAGATGGCTAGTTCTATTTACTACACTTGTCTAAGATCTTGGTTTTTACAGACATCTGATTAATTTACAAAGTTAAAGTGTTGAAACATCAACCACTAAATATAAAAGCAAGTACTCTTTACTTACTAAGTTCCATAAGGTAATATATTTAAACATTATGTGTGTTTTCATAAATTGGTAAGTGGAAAAAAAGTTTAATATTGCTTTGTGTCTGTGTCTTTCCTGAAACAAGGTTACTAAGTGTTAAGATTCTATCAGGTGTAATTTATATACAAAGAGTATAAGAAGTTTCAGTTGGGTTTCAATTATATTATTATAGTACCATAAAAAACAAAAATATTTCATCTTATTAAAGTGGAGTAACTTATCTAAATTCAGAAATTTCTAGCTTCTTTGATAGCTATCACAGTAAACTGTATAAACTAATGCATCAATGAATTATAACTCAACAAGTAATGCTCAATCAAGGAGTCGATTTACTTTGGGAGCAAATGGACATATTGATAGATTCCTCCACTTTGAACTGCTTGCAGAACTTGCCTGGACTATGTATCACTTGTATGCATTGTGAACTATCTGTTGGTGCAGCAAATTGTGGTAGTGCTGGCATGTCTTTGCTGATGGTGTCACCGGTGATACAATTTTTCCTAAGGAGCCATCAATTGGCTTGGTGTCGTGGCATTTCTGTATCCTCCTCCCTTCTGCTAGTGATGGTCTAAAATTTGGGGGCCAACAGAGGTAAGGCAAAGAACCTCACCCACCCCACTGGCACCAAGGCCAAATTTGGGGGCCAACAGAGGTGAGGCAAAGAACCTCATCCCCCCACTGGTGCATAGGCCTATCCACAAGTATGGCTGTATGCTGGACCGGTAGTCAGTGACGGGTATGATCCAATTGCAGTGGTACCAACCTAAGACAGGAGACTGACGCCTAGAGGTCAGATCATCCAATGACAGGTAAGGACCATATGTTGAATTGGACAACCTAACAGGCACGGTCCCTAAGCCACATTGCTTGTTGTTTTATTAATCAGAAGGGGGGAGATGCTGAGAGCCATAGCTAAATAGGTACGACGCATGGCAATTTCCTTGTCAGCCTACCCAATGTTGCTTAGAGGGAGGACTCTCCATTGTGGAAATGGGCTTGCTTTGGACCCAGGTCATTTGCAGTGACATTGCATGAATGTTTGAGAGTTTTGGTTGAAAGGTGACCCTGCTCAGGGATTAGGGTAGATCCAGGTTTAGGGTGGATCCTGCTGGGAATAGGGTGGTTCCAGGTTTAGGGTGGATCCTGCTGGGAATAGGGTGTATCCTGCTGCCTCAGGTGCCTGCTCCTGGAGTTCCCGTTGAGTTCTCACGGGATTCAGAGGGTATTTGGTACGCAGAGCCCGGTGGAGGGTGAATTTTCCCAGAACATGCGTGTAGAGGGCCAGTGACAGTTCGGGAATAAAGAGCTACTGTTTGAATCTACAAGGCTTTTGTGGTGGCTCGGTTATTTTGTGCCCAGCCTGACTGCGGCAAGCCACAAGCAAAATGGAACAAACCACAGAAAAATCCAACAAATTAAGGATGTAACCTCTAAAACTGCAAATACTGAAGAAAGAAATTGAAGAAGACACTAAAATGTAGAAAAAAACTCCTGTTTTCAAAGATTGGAAGAATATTGTTAAAATGTGTACCCTACCCAAAGCAATATACAAATCCAATATAGTCCCCATCAAAATATCAATGACATTCTTCACAAAACTAGAGAAACCATCTTAAAATTCATATAGAAACATAAAAGACCCCAAAAATCCAAAGAAGTCTTAAGAAAAAGAGCAAAGCTGGAGGCATCACAATACCTGATATCAAGACATTCTAGAGATCAATAGTAACTAAAGCAAATGGTGTGGAGAAAAGTGGGTATCCAAATGTAGAAGATTAAACATTGACTGTCTCTCACCTGTACGAACATCAACTCAAAATTGATCAAAGATCTTAATGTAAGATCTGAAGTTTCAAAACCAGTAGAGGAAAATCTATGGCAAACTCTTTAAGATATTAATACAGGCAATTATTTTTCTGGATAAAATTCAAAAAAGTTCAGACAAAGCAGAAATTGTCAAATAGAATGACATCAAACAAAAGTGTCTGGAGTGTCAAATAAATCACTACTTTCAACTCCATAACCCTGGACAGGGAGACACTGCTTCTGGGAGAAACGCTCATTTGCAGGTAGATTCTGTTAATGGGATAGATTCCATGCCTAGCATAGAATTATGGGTTCCATACCTTTGAGTTCAAATGCCTGCTGGGAATGTAAGTAGATGTGTGTGGGGGGAAGTGTAGAAGAAATAGGGCATTCTCAATAGCCTTCAGGCACCAGCTGCCTGGAGCTAGAGAAGATATTACACAAGCAGATAATCCCAATAGAGCTGTTTCATCAGCCCCTCACTTGAAGTTTTCTCACAATAAATCCTTTTGATATTTAAACCTATCTACTAAAGGTGCTGAGCCCCACTCTTTGTTGCTTGGCCAGACCTCATCAGGGCTGCCTAACCAACTGGGCAGCTTCCACTTATAATTGAGTCTTTATTTCTTGTATTATTTCCAATTCTCATCAGCCCTAGTTTGGGGAAACTGAGGAAACATCACATGAATCATGATATTAAAGAGCTTCTGCATGGAAAGGAAACCAACAGATTGAAGAGAACCTACAGAATGGGACAAAGTATTTGCCTTCTATGCAGCTGAAAGAATGTTAATATCTAGAGTGTATAAAGAACTGAAAAGAAAAAAAAATACAATGCTATGAATGATGGGCAAATGATCTGAATAGATATTTCTAAAATGAACAAAGATTTATGGACAATAAATTTATGAAAAAGTGCTCAATATGCAATTAACACTACAGATAGTCTATCTCAACCTACTTAGAATGGGTGTTACAAAAGTAATATGAAGAATAAATGCTTATGAGAATGTGGAAGAAAAGGAACTCATACACTTTTGATGGGAATGTAAATTAATACAGTCACTGTGGGAAAACAGTATGGAACTTCCTCAAAAAAACTGAAAATAGGTCTTACATTTGATCCAGATATCTAACTTCTCAGCAGGTATCCAAAGAAAATGAAGTCAGCATACCAAAGAGATACCTTCAGGACTATGATTATGCAGTAGTTTTCATAGTAGATAATTTGTGGAATTAACCAAGAAGCATATGAAGAAAATATGATATATGTATGTTATATTACACACACAACAGAGTGTTATTTATTCATAAAGAGCAATGAAATTCTCTCATTTGTAGAAAAATGGAATGGAACCAAGAGACACAGTGTTAAGCAAAATAATACTGTTTCAGAAATGCAAGTATTAAGTGTTTCTCTCATATGTAGAAACTAAAACAAAGAAACAAAAAGAATAGATGACCAAAAAGCAGAAGGGGAGTTGCTAGGGAGTCGGGAGGGTGTCAGTTGGGTGTAGGGTAAAAGTGGAAGAGTAGATGGTACTATCAACTCATGATAAACACATCTATGGAAACATTTCATTGAATCTCATTGATTGGTATAATTAATGTGTTAAATGTAGTATAAAATGGTCAAACATTTTAAAAGGACCCAAAATGATTCATGAATCTTTCCATGTATATGAAGTTCAAAACGGCCAAGCAAAATGGTGTACAAGAAGTAAGAATAGTGGATGATATTAATCAGTGGGAAAATTCAGGGTTGAGGTCCTTCTATTGTCCTGGATTGTTTAGATTAAGCCCAAGGAGCTTTTTCTAATTTCTAACTGACACTAAAAGAATGGTTTAAAAATATTTATAGAGTGGAGGCTATGACATAAAAATGGCAAAAAGAAGATGTAAGTAATTATAGACTAAGTTGAACATGTATAAAACAAGCTGACACTGTAGATTCATACCCAGGAAATTCTAATTACATCGAATTGGAAATGAGCTCTTATCCAAAGGAAAGATTTTTTAGACTGAATCAAAAAACAGAGATGCAGCTTATAAGAGTCATCTTAAATATAAAGACAAATTCACACAGGCTACTACAATTAAAGTGTATGTTAGAAGCAAAAATATCCCTTTGTAATTGTATATAATTAATCTGTGAGTGAAAGTTAATGGATAAAATTAGCCAATAAAATCTCAAAGAACAAAAATGAAGGATGTTTTAATGGATATCAAGAATTCATATGGTTTCACAGTGATTAAACAATATGCTCTTGGTGTAAGAATATATGAGAACAATGCTGAGAGTTTGGGAAGAACTCCACATATGCAAATACTTGATTTGTGTAAAAAGGAAGACTTGGCATAACACTGGGGAAAGAGCAATTAATATGTGCAACATGAATCAACTGAATGTCTATATGAAAAACTAAATAAATAAAGTTGGCCTCTTCCATAAACACAAAAATCAAATTCAGTTCTATCGATTGTGAATATTATTATTTTCTTTTTATTAACACATTGATTGTACATATTAGTGGGATTCAGTGAGATATTTCCATACATGTATACATTCCATATGATCATCCCATGATTATATCCAACCACCCTTTTTACCCCCTCCCATTCAGTACCCTTTCTAGTCCCTAGCAATATCTATTCTACTCTTAGTCTTTTAGAGCTTTCTTTACTTTCTTTCACTTCCATATGAGGAAAAAAAACATTGTTCTTGACTTTCTGTGTCTGGCTTATTTTGCTTAATATGATGTCCTTCAGCTCCAATGGTTTTCCTGCAAATGCCAAAATTTCATTTCTCTTTATGGTTAAATAATATTCCATTGTATATAGATGCAAAATTTTCTTTATCCACTGTTGATCACTTAGGCTGATTCCATATCTTAGGTATTGTGAACAGTGCTGCAATAAACATGGAAATGCAGGTATTACTTTTGTATGCTGACTTCATTTCCTTTGGTATATACTCAGGGGTGGGATAACTGGAACATATGGTAGTTCTATATTTAGTTTTTGCGAAGAACCTCCATATTCTTTTCAGTAGTGGCTATACTAATTTGCATTCCTACCCACATCAGATAAGAGTTCTGGATCTTAAGAAAAAAATATTATGAAGTTGGCACAGGATAGTTTTTTTCAGACCTGTCATAAAAAGTTCTAAATACAAAGAAAAATATTAATAAATTTCAATTTAGTACTTCTATTTATAAAAAGGATCTTAAGAAATTAAGACTGGAAGGCCCACATGGGAGATCACAATACATAAAAGACGGAAAGGCTTATTTACAAAATGTGTAAAGAATTTGTACAGAAATACCCAGAGGCAGAGCAAGATGACAGTTGAGTAAAATCCTACAGTTTTTGTTTCCCTACAGACACATCAGCTTGAACATGTATTTTTATACTAAACTACCTTCAAAAGCACTAACAAAGCTGGATGAGAGACCACGGTGCTTGGTTTTAGTATAATAAAGACATATTTAAGAAGGCAGGAAGGAAAGACCTGTCCTCACCATCCCTCTTCCAGCTCTAAAGGTACACATCTTGGAGGGAGATGCCTCTTAATTGGGGGAAAAACAGAAAGTTTCCAGGCATTAGACTTGAAACTTAATACCAGCCCTACCACAGTAAAACCCAGTGCTAGGAAAAGCCCCATACCTCCTAACCCCAGGCTAATTCCCATGGAGTAAGGTACTAACACTGCATTAGCCAAGACACTATCTCAAACAGTTCTCTCCCAAACTTGGATGAAAGAGGGTAGAGCTATTTTCTAGTGCTAGGAAGCAGCATAAAAGCTAGTTTAGGACTTTTTCTTAGAGCTCAGTGATGAGCCCATAGTGTGAGACCCAAAACCAGGAAGAAACAAAGGGGTTCATACCCAGGACAGAGCTCACAAATGGAAATATCTTAGACCTGTGCAAATATTAGGCACACATCTGCATGCAACTGGTACAGACCCAAATTTTGGCTTAAATAAAGTGCCAGCCTTGGAGTAGGCCACCATCCACTGCAGATGGTGCGGGTCCCTATATATGTGAGATTCAGATAAATCCAATATAGCATCAGTCATGGTGTCAAGACACTATCTCTGCTACTCATTCCTCAGACGGGCTAGTGCTCATAGACAAAATCTCTATACCTGCCCTAGCACCAGGCAGGGACCTGTACCACAGTGGGATGGTCTTTGTTAAGGCATGCATCACTGCCAGCTGTCACATGGGTCTGGTTGCACTCCTAGGACTCTGCAATCCATGTGGCTTTGAGATTCAGGCAAGACCAATTTGAGTATCAACTGGGGTGGCCAAAGAACAACTTTTAAAAATACTACCCCAACCTTGAGTAGTACAGTATGAAGGAAGACTCCATTTGCTAAGGATAAGATAGGGTAGTAGCCTCAGGACTTTGTTTTGGAACTCAGTGACAGGCTAGTGAAACACAACATTGGGCAGATCTTCCCATGGACAGAATGCCCAGGAGAGACCCAGAGGTATGGGAAGACTAGCCCAAGTCTATACATCTTCATTTCTAGCCAGAATTGAACACTGGCTGGTTGCACCAGCCTTGAGCCATAAGTCTACCTCAAGAGAAGGCATCTGATATCTGTACCTTGGTACTTCCCCAGCACTATGCTGGCCATGATAGGCTGTGGGTTCTGGATATGACATACTTGTTGGTTAACACAGGCATAGGAGCCTCTGGCTAGTCCCTCCATGGCAATTCTTCCTAGGACCAGGCAGAATCCCACAGTGCTTGATCACTGGCCAGTGTCTGTGATCAAGTTTAGGAAGGGGTTGAGGAGGATAGATGACCCATTTTAGTCCTACTATTCATCCTGAACAACACACAATCCATGGATTTCAGACAAACTTGAGCTTGGATCACACTCTAGAGCAAGAACAGTGATAATACCCTAACTGTGGGCTCATGGCACAGAAGGACTTAGCTTACCATCTAGTGTCAAAATAACAGAAGTGACTATAGGCCAGAGAAAACAAGCAGCCTATCTAAAATTTGTAAAGAATAGGCACAAGGAAAAGCCAGATTATGAAGACTGGGAAAAAATACCTAACTTTCAATGCCTAGATGCTGTAACACACTAAACATCAAGAGCCTTTGGGAGACCATGAACTCACCAAATCCAGGTGCCAGAAACCAACCAGGTAGTAGCCAGTATGGTCAAACAGTTGGATAGAGAATTTAAAGCTCCTGTTTTAAGGAAACATGAGCTTCAGAAAAACCTATAAATGATTCAGTACTCTAATAGATAAAATTAGAAGAGATATAAAGGCAATTAAAAAAAGCTAAACAGAAATTCTTGAGCTAAGAAATATAGCAAAATTAAAAATTGACATCAGTACTAGGATAGATAAAAGATAAAAAAAAGAATTAGTGAGGGGAGGATAAAATAGAATAAAGAATGAAGATAAATGAAGAAAACCCATAAGTACTTTGAGAGGGCAGTAAAAGAGCAAATATTCAAATTATTGCAGTTGAAGGGGGACTTGAAAATACCAAAGGGGTGGTAAATTATTCAAAGAGATATAAGGAAAACTTCCTAAATCTAGATAAATATAGAAATATCCAGGAATGGGAAGTTTAAAGGTCACCAGTCAAATTTAACCAACTTTACCCCTAGACATATTATAATTAAGCTATCAGTGGTGTAAGCAGGAAGATTCTCAAAGCAGCAAGAAGAAAGAAACGACACATGAGGATGTCCTAATTCACCTGACAGCTGACTTTGTAGCTTCTGCCAAGGAGCTTCACAGGCCAGGAGAGAATGGCATGTGTACCGAAGGTATAGTACTGCAGGGATAAAAGCTGCCGACCCAGAATTCTGTGCCCAGTAGAGCTGTCCTTTAGAAAGAGAGAGATAAAGACATTTATAGACAAACAAAGCTGAGAGAATATATCTGCCAGACCTGTCCTAAAAGAGTTGCTATAGAAAATTATTCAAACTGAAAGAAAGGTATGCTAATCAGTAAGAAGAAAACACCAGAACATATAAAACTCACTGGTAAAAGGCACTATACAAATTCAGAACACTCTAATATTGTAAACATGGTGCATCTACCATTCGTTCCTTTAGTATGAAAACTAAAATCAAAACAATTACAAATGATAATCCATGAACATGTTATGAAATAAGTGATATAGATGTAAAAATGGGACATAAAAATGATATTGTGAGGAGGCATGAAGTTTATGTGTAAAATTTATTTACTAGTATATTTCCATATGTGTAGAATTTATTAGTATATTTCCTGATTCTCGTTTCTCTTTATGACCGTGTGAATTGCTATCATTTTAAAATAGCTTGCTATGATCCAAATGTGTGTTTTGTAAGCCTTATAGTAATCAGCAAGTAATAAGTAAAAAGTAAGGAATCAGTAAGTAATAATTAATAAGCAAGGAATCAAAACACTACTAGAATAAATCACTTAAGACTCCAAGAAAGAAAGAAATTGAAAACAACTAAAAAATGGTTACAGAATGATCTTACCTATCAATTATCTTAAGTAATATAAATAAGTTCTCCAGATAAAGAAGAGTAACCAAGTGGATAATAAAAGACCAAATTGTGGGAGGCTGAGGGAGGAGGATCACAAGTTCAAAGCCAGCCTCAGCAAAGGTAAGGCACTAAGCAACTCAGTGAGACCCTGTCTCTAAATAAAATACAAAATAGGGCTGGCTCAGTGGTTGAGTACCCATGAGTGCCATCCCTATTATGTGGGGAAAAAAAAAAACTATATGCTTATAATAATTCACTTTACTTCTCAGGACATACATACCCTGAAATTGAAAGTGTAAAATAAAATATTCCAAGTAGATGGAATGCAAAAGAAAGTAGAAGTAGCCATTCTTATATAAGATAAAATAGACTTTAAGCCAAAGCAGTAAAAAGAGATAAGGAAGATAATTATGTAATGATAAAGGTATCAATGCAGCAAGAGGAAATATTATATGTATATATGCACTCAATATTGGCACACCCAAATATAAAAAGTAAATATTAATAGACATAAAAGGACAGATACATTTCAGTATAATAATACTATATTTTAATATAATAATACTAGGAGACTCAATACTTCATTCAACTGATACATCATTCAGGCAGAAAATCATCAAAGAGACAGAAGAATGAAATTGCATCCTAGACATTTCTAACAGATATTCACAGACCATTTAATTTAACAGCTACAGAATACATATTCTTGTTATCAGCACATGGAATATTCTCTAGAACTGATCATATAATAGGTCACAAAACCAGACTCAACGAATCAAAAAGAATTGAAATAATATTGTATTTTCTGATCACAACACAATAAAAGTGGAAATAAATAATAAAAACTTTAGAAACTATGCAAATATATAGAAATTTGAACAATCAATGGACCAAGGGAAAAAATCAAGAAGGAAGTCAGAATATTATGACTCATTTTTGCTTATTTCAAGAAATGTCTAAAGCCTATAGAATATGGAAAAACAGGGCTAAAGAGGAAGTTTATAGTAATCAATGCCTACCTCAAAAAGAAAACTAAAGTTAGAAGGAGGAAATAAAGAAATACAGGCAATGAAATAAATACAGTTTAAAACAAAATATAATAAAGAACTGGATCTTCAAAAATCCCCCATTTATACTCGAGTGTTCTTCTATGATTATGTATCATATGTCATTGTGCTACTTATATCTTTTCTATATGTCTAAGGAAACAATCACAAAGGCTTTCTATTCTGTGAAGGAATTATAACTATCAGTAACAGAGACAGGATATACTTTGGATTTTGAGCCCTGTTTAGATATTTAGAACGTAATACACAGAAGACTGTCATTTATGTGAATGCTGGCTCTGCTTATGTCTATAAGGTACAATGCTCACCAAGTGAAATTGATTCTTTTGGGGCAGCAAAAATATGGCTCTGAAAAGATATATCAGCAAATTACAGTTACAATGCCAGCAGTTTTCACACTCTGTGCTAAGTAGTGAATTGCATTTTATGCTTTCTTTCCCTCCCAACAGTGTGGATATTGATAGGATAGAATTTATTGTTTTAAAACACTACCAACATAAAGTTTGTAGGTAACTTTTTACAAAATGAGATTTAAAGTAAACTCTACTGTATACCTAAGTAAGATTATTATATTTACTGAATATGACAAGATTTACTAAATCTACTGATTCATTATCAAAAGAGAAACACTGAACTCTTTTCAAATAATATGATTTTCAGTTCAGTTATTCAATTAGGTGGTGGTTCTTTTTTTTTCTTTCCTCTGGAGAAAGACTAAACTTGCAGGCAAAAAGAGGTAACTGTGATTAAAAAGTATAATTCAAAATGCAAGTATTTAACACTGTGTGCACATTTAAAAGTATGATTACCTCAAAGTATGCTGTCAACGTAAAAAACATCAGAATCTAAAAGTTTATTAAATCTATTTGGATGTTATTTTAGAATATCCACAATAATTACACATCTTTCAAATGCAAAGTGTAAACTCTTATATTTTCTTTTATAAATAAGTTTTAAGATTATATTTTGGCATGATTTTTATAACAAATATTTGGAGAAAGATAGGTATATGAGTGGTTGAATTTTGTTAGTTTAACTATCATCTTAATGAAAAGAACCATTAATTTTAGTTGCCTGCTTCTTTCTGCAATTATCTGACAATATATTTTAAAATAGTATACATAGGTGAGTGCCAGTTTTGCCTTTTATCAGTATTTCTGTCTGCTAATAATTAGAAAAAAATAAGTTTTTTTTAATCATTCCAAAAGAAGTTGCATATAAAAGTTACTACTGGGGATTAATATGCTATCTGGTAATACATCCTATAATTACAATCTCACCTTCTCCCAAAAAATACTCTAATGACAAAGAACAATATGAATTATAAAGTAGGACTTGAAGGACATAGTGCACTATACCCAAAGATGTTTCTTAAGTTTAATACCAAGATATGAGGTTGAGTGTAAGAGCCTTCATCGCCTTGAAAACTGAAGCTTATAATGAGTAGAAAACTTCTCTCGCTTCCTTTCTTCTACACTGTAATGTGTACTGCAGCATTGATCATTATTTTGGAAGCTGTATCCCTCCCAATAAAAACTCTTATTATCCACTTCTTTAAAAATCAAAATTCTTAGAAAATAGAGTAGAAGATTAGGTGTTCGGTTCATAGTGGCCCATTTTTTTAATCTTGACAGGTGAATTCCTTAATAAGAAGTATGACCAAAATGAGTGAAAAGATAGAGAAATCTGATATTTGAGCACTTCACTTAGTGTATTAGTGCACTAAAAATGAATAGCATAATATTTAATAAAACTGGCTTAGTTGGGAATCAGAAAGCCTTAGATCTTAATTTCCAATTTTCTAATTGTTTATTCAGTCAAATTATGTAATCTTCATATGCCTAAGCATCCTCATTTCAAAATTACAATAATCAATCCTTTCTCATATGCTTGCTGATTAGAAGAGGTACACAAAACCTTTACTCCAGTGTCAGATATGTTTAATATACTATTGTTTTTCTTTCTTTTTTTAATTTTTGGTACCAGGGATTGAACCCAGGATTGTTTAACTACTGAGCCACATCCCCAGTCTTTGTTATATTTCACTGAGAGATGGGGTCTTGCTGAGTTGCTTAGGGGCTCACTACATTGCTAAGCCTTGCTTTAAACTCACAGTTCTCTGCCTTATCCTCCTGAGCCGCTGGGATTCTATGGTATGCATCGCTGCACCCGGCCTATTGTTATTGTTCTTGCAATTTTTTTTAATCTTTTAGTTTTTTCATGTTTTTGCAGTCCAGAAGATCTATAGTTATTAATGCTTACCAGTCATTGTGATCTGGGCTATATATAAGGGCACACTGGGTTGTTACTCATTTTAAAGAGGGCTTCTATAAAGATTCAAGTAGAAAAGCTGGTTCATATCTATAGGCAATCATGGCTATGAGAAAATATATTCTATGTTGAGGGAATACTTTTCTAATGGAAACTATAACACTTCCAAATAAAGAAAAATTCATATGGATATATAACTCCCTAATAATTTACTGGAAGAACAAGTGGGGAAAAAATGACATTCTTAAGGACATTAGAACACATTTCCTCTTAAAGCATCAGCCAAAATAACTATCAGAAGAGAGAAGGCAATAAAGAAAAGCTAAAAAGATGAAATGGGAAAAAAAAAGCTAGGTAAGATGAAAGGAGCAATGACACAAGGAAATATAAAAATGAAATAGCAAAACATAAATCCACAGAAGACAAATGACACTAAGGAAAATTAAAACTGAGGTGAAGGAAAAAAATCATAGAAATTCCTTTGAAAGCAAAAATGTGAAAAGGTAGAAGTAGTGAGTAAGAAGATGACAAATTCTATAATTTAATGCTTTCTTCATGTATATTGTCTATTTCAGGAACAGAAACACATATAAAAACAAAAGCATTATAAATAATTACTGTTCTGGATATAATGCAATATAATATTTTATTATATTTAATCTATTTTCTGTTTCTACATATTTACTTAAGGTATGAAGAAACAGAAAATAGATTAAATATAATAAAATACACATAATAAATAAAGCATAAAAGAAAAAGTTTAAAAGGTAACATTTTAGCAGTTTCCATTCAACCTAAGCAAGGCAGTCAACATATACTTCTCTGGAAAACTTTCCATACTTGAAAACAACCATCACAAAGCCTGGATCTGGAAGTCTTCTGGTGTGCTTAAAGAAAAGCACAAGACCTGCATCTACTTGGAAAATAGGAAGGAAAGTGTAAAAGGGCTGTCATTTTTGTAGGACTCTGGAGGCTACTGCAAGGAGTTTGGTTTTCAAACTGGATTAGAGTACACTGGAAAGTTTTAGATACCGGAATGAAGTGAATGATATCTGGCTGTACATTCAAAATAGGATAGAGAGGTGGAAGCCATAGTACAGGTTAGCGATGCAGTTATTTGAAGCAGTTTTGTAACATTAGGAGAAGGAAAAGTGAACAGAGTCTAGAAATAATTTTTAATAACATCAACATAATTTCTTGATAGACTGATATGCGATAGAAGAAAGAAAATAGGAGCTACTATCAACTGAAATTCACAAGGTTATGGGTAAAGCAGTTGGGCGATAAGATCAGACAACACAATAATTTTGGGTGACTTTAACAGAAGTTCAATTTGGACCACATGGACATTCAAAAATCCTGAGAGGAACATGAAATTGTATATTCAGTCTGTAGCTCATATCTTAGCTGGTGATATACATTTTTGCATCATGGATAAATGTGCAGTATTAGAAACTATGAGGCTGGATGACATTATTTAGAAGGGAACATAGATAAATAATTAAGTTCGATATAAAGAAGTTGAGTGAGTGGCAAAGTTGACTGATAAAGAGTGATCAATTTGGGGTATGGCAGTTTTCCCCCAACACTTAAATGACACTGTTCTGTCATGTTCTGGCTGCCATTATATCTAATTGTTCACAGTGTCTATTATTTTACTCTAAATTCATTTTTTAAAAAAGTTTTTAGCATTTAATTATTGTGTGCTTATATTCTCCTTTCTATTTACTCACTTTGGTATTGATTGAGTTCTTAATTTTATAATTTTATATCTTTCACCAAATTTGGGGGAAAATTGTCATTTGGAACTCTGGTTATATGTATATTAGAATGTTTGATATCATCCGTCATGTCCCAGAGTTTAACACTTTTTACATCTTTTAAAAATCTTTAGATTAAATGATTTCTATTTATTTATCTTCAATTTTACCAAGTTTTCCTTTGTTTTCTCCATTCTGCTCTTAAGCCCATTTAGTGAATTTTTGCTTCAAAGCAAAAATATTTAATAATACTTATTAAATAGTTTTCATCTGATATTTTCTTTTTGCATTTTTCTTAATGTCATTGAGCACAGTGTAATAGTTTAAAATTGTCAAATTCTGATATATCCACTGTCTTAGATAATCTCTATCAATTATTTTTCTCTTAAAAAAGGTAAATTTTTACTTTTTTGTGTTAAATGAATTTGGAATGTATTCTTAAACATTTTTGAATGTTTTATAATGCCTGTATTCTATAATTTTCCTTTAAAGATTAGCTAGCATGCAATTAATCTGGCTGTATCAAAGTTTTAAAACTGTCTTCAGGGTCTAGTAAGTAAAATTCCAAATCAGGAATTTTTTCTTTCAGCAGATTGCTGGGAATCTATTCTAGTCTTCCCTAGTTAGGGGTTAGCAAGACATTTATGCAGTTACTTTCTGGTAGTTTTCATCCCATTTTTCAGCTTTTGTTGTGGTGCTGAATATTTTCTTTTGGAGGTTAAAACTTCAAAATATATATGTTTTATTTTGCTTTTAATTGACATAATAACAGTACGTATTTGCGTGTGATGTTTTGAGAGATTGGTCAATGGGTACAAATTTATAATTAGGAGGAGTAAGTTATGGTGATCTACTGACAATAGGATGCCTATGGTAAACAATATTGTAATAGACTGTTTCAAAATAGTCAGAAGAGAGGATTTTGAGTGTTCTCAAATGTCCCTTGTATTTCAAACACAAGACTTTAGGGTTTAAGCATATCACATGGGATATACTAGAGCTTATCTTCAAGATAAGCCGAGGAAATAGTAAACATCTAAAACTGCTCATCTCTTCCAAATGTTGACTCATTTTCAGTATCTACTTTTGTTCTTTCTCCATGGCTTCTACCTTATCTATGTTTTGTTGTTGTTGATGATGATGATATTTTTGTTTTTCGACATTTGTTAATGTGTGAAAAATTTAGTTTGATGAGTCACTTGCAAATATTCAATAATGTGCATTCCAAATCTTGTTCTTCACTAAAAGGAAAGTCTTATTCTTCCAATGTAGACATAAAAGCCTAGCCAAGAATCACTGCAATAATAATATACACTAAAATTTTTATGAATAACACTAGGTGATGAGAGAAAGAGATTTGCCATTCCAATAGAAACTACTGCTCTATTTTTTCACTGATTTATTTATTCAAGATTTATTCAATACATTTTTATGTTTCACAAATGGTCTATGTACTTGGGATGTAGATGCCAAAAGTTATAGCATGTATACATATGGAGTTTTTATTGTAAAAAAAAAATGAGAGAAATACAAAACAATAGGTGATTAAGATAGTCGTCCAGAATTATATAAAGAGAAATATGTCATGTAAATTATGGTCATAGGAAAAGAAGGATGGACATTGGTGTTTGGGAGTTTGCAGCTATGAATAGGTGTTACTTCATTGAGATTGGGAGTTTAAGCAAAGACATAAATAAGATGGACATGAGTTAACCAAGAAAAAATCTGTGGGAAACATGTTCTATACATGAAAGGGCACTAGAAGTAGTAAAACTGAGGACAGATGTAAAGGAGACGAGATTATGTAAGGCCTACTGCACACTGTATAGACATCAGCTTTTATAGTGAATGAAAATGGGAACCATCAAAGAAACATTGTTCAAACATTGGGGTGACTTTATCTGACTTCAACAAAGGATCAAACTGGCTATACATTCAAAGGAGAATTCTACAAAGAAATTTAGTATGAGTGTAGGGGGAAAAATTACCCAGGTAATTACCCAGGTTACTACATGGTAGAAACAGGAAGAAAATTCAAATTATGAAAATTACAGTAGAAACAAAAGGATTCCATAATGGATTATGTATGGGCTTTCCCAATATAAATGCTCAAAGTCAACTCCAAAATATTTGGTTTGAGCAAATAAAAATGCCAAGATGCAGAGTGTTACTAAGGACTATCAAGATGAAACCATTTTGAGGAAGGAATATCATGAGTTTGGTTTTTGGACATGCTGAGGTTTGAGAAGTTTCATCAGGCATCAAAATGTGGAGTCCGAATAGGCAGTTATATATGTGAATCTGGAATATGAATCTAGAGGTATGAAATATGCTAAAGTGTGAGCTACAGATATAAATGTAACAGCTATGTACAAATATACCGTCTTTAAACTATGACAGCATGTCAAGAGAATGAGTATAATCACAATCTAAAGGAGGACCAGTCATGGCAGTCCTTGACTTATCTCTGAATAAATCTGTGACTGTATCAAACAAAATGTAAAAATCACTGATTTGTATAAGATTGACATTTTATTCATGAACAAATGACAGACAGAAGGTAAGACCATCAAGTGATTTGTCCAATAAAAAAAAAAAAAAAAAAAAAAAAAAAAACAAAAAAAAACTGGTATTAAACTAAGACCAAATGCCCAGATAGTTGACTAGCAATTTTTAAAATATGTGCAAAATAAGGTGGAAGAAAGTAGCAAGGCAGCAAGTATTTCTCACAAATAATTTCCAAGGATAGTTGTCTCTATCAAAAAATAGTCTGTCTTTTGTAAATTACACACAAACTTTGAAAGCTAAAGGATGCTCAGCTGAAAGATCTTTGCTGTAACATGCTTACTAATTTTCTTAAGAACATTCTAATATGTAACTATCAAATCAAGGGAGTGTGAAGAAATGTTCTGTGAATTCAATATCTTTCATCACACACCCTTAACTATTTTTGGTAACACAAAAGGAAATTTTTATTGCAGTTTCAGAGAAAATAATCTATACAAAGTCATAAAGCCAGTGACAAGACCATGGAATTTCATAGAAAATTTACTGAATACTTGGTAGACTCTCATGCTTGAGTTCTTAATTTCCATTTTTATCTATTAGATTAAAATATTCAGCTATAAAATCCTCCAGATAAAATCATATTGAGGACTTTTATAATGAGAAATTCTTTTTATAACAAAAAAATTTACAACTTTATAAATAAGTGTCATTGCTTGCTCTGTTGGATTTTAGCCTCTGTTTAAAGACACTATACATTGCCTCCATGCAATATTCTCAGATTACAAAAAAATGAATACCATGTCCTATTTGGTGTACCGGCATCCTAAATATATAGAATATGTTTGTTATTGTGCCTCAAGCAATATATACCCAATATAGTATAAGCAATAATCTAATTCTCAAGAGTAAATGTTTTCCTCCAAAGAAATAAGTTTTTAAATAGAAACTTTGAAAAAAATATTTACCATTTATTGACTAATAGCCTCGTAGTCCCAAAGTGTATCATGTTTTCTATTCTCTTCCTACTAATGCATATAATCCTGTTTATAGGGCTCCAAGATCAATATTAATCTATGGAGGAAACCATGCAACAACAATGACTAACCATGGTGAATTGTTGTGTGGAACCATTCTACTCACTTCAGTAAGAGTCTTTTAGGAAGTGATTTCCCTAATATGATTTCTTTGATCTGCCAGTATTTCCTATAATTTTGAAATGAACCTGTTCAGCATTTTGACATTAATTTATAATATTTTATATGTATTTATATACATAAGTAACATATATAATGTGTGTTTTATCATATTATATAGGATATATATTATATATGTATTTTATATAATAACTGTTGAAGCTTATATATATGACAGTTGTACTACAGACTGGACATTCTTATATATTCCTCAAGGGCTCCTGGGCAAGGGTTTAATAGGTCATATACCTGGCAGTTGGTTTTATGGATGTGCACAACTTGAACTTAGGAGATAATGCCAAGTTTTTCTCCAAAGTAGTTGTAACAATTTGTATTCCCACAAATGGATTAAGATTATACTGTTCTTCATCTGTGTTAAAACTTGATTTTTTCTCTAATTATTTGTAAATTTTACCAATCTTATGGGTATGAAAGTGATATCTTCTGCTCTAAATGTTCAGTTCCCTGAAGCTAATAAAATTCTTAGCTGTAGGAAACCATTCTAAGACCACCTGTGTTATACCTAGAACTGTGTTTAGTGTACTATGTTTTATCATATACACAAATATATACCTATGATAAAGTCTTAACTTATAAGTTAGACACAGTAAGAAATTAACCAAAGTAATGATTTACAAAATAGAACTGTTATTACAAAATAGAGTAACAAAAATTATGTGAATGTGTACCATATATTTATAACCTCTGCATATGATTTTGTCTTTCTCATTAAGTCAAGAACATTTTTCTTTTCACTTAAAGGAAGCAATTTAACTATTCAAGGTTTTTTGTGGTTCCATGTGAATTTTAGGATTGTTTTTTCCAGTTCTGTTAAGAATGTCATTAATATTCTGATAGGAATTTAAGTGAATTTGTAATCACTTTGGATAGTATGACCATTTTAATAACATTAATTCTTCCAGTGCATTAACATGGAAGGTCTCTCAATTTTCTTGTGTATTATTTCAATTTATTTCATCAGAATTTTATAATTTTCTTTTACATCCTTTGATAAATTTTTTTCATAGGAATATTTTTGTGTCTCTTGTAAATGGGATTGTTTTAAGAATTTCTTTTCAGGAAATTAATTTTTAGTGTATAAAGTGATAATTTTTGCCAATTTTTATTTTGAAAGCTTACTTTCATAAAGCTGATTAATGAATTCAGTAATCTTGAGCAAAATGTAAAAAGATGGAGGAATCACGCTACTAACTTAAATGTACATTACAAAGCTATTGTAACAAAATACTATGGCATAGGCATAAAAACGGACATTTGAACCAGTGGAGCAGAATAGTGTTAAAAAATGACCCAACACATATACAGCCAAATAATTATTGACTAATACACCAAAAACATACATTGGAGAAAGGACAGCCTCTTTAACATATTGTATTGGATAAGCTGGACATTCACATTAAAGTTTAAACTTGACACCTGTCTCTTTCACTCTATAAAAATCAACTCAGAAGGGATCAAAGACCTAAATATAAGGACTGAAACTATGAAATAACTAGAAAACATGGGAGAAATACTTGAAAAGATTAGGCAACATTTTTTGTGTGTGGTAAGACCCCCAAAGCACAGGCAACAAAAATAAAATAAATAGGATTATATCAAACTAAGAATCTTCTGTATAGCAAATAAAATGATCAATATAAAGCCTACAGAATGGGAAAATTGTTTTGCAAACTATTCATCTGACAAAGGTTTAATATTCCGAATTCATAAGAAATTCAACTCAATAGCATATGAATAAATAACTCAATTATAAACAGGCAAATTATATGAATTTATACCGCTTAAAAGAAAAAAAATTATGAAAAACATGCTCAACATAATTAGATGAGAGGGCGATGAAAATCTAAATTATGATAAGAGACCATTTCACCCCAGTTAGAATCGCTAATATCAAAAAGACAAAAAGTAACAAATGCCTGAGGGATATGGAGAAAGTGAACTAATTCATGTACCAAAAGTGGGAATACAAGCACCACCATTATGGAAAACCATATGTAAATTCCTCAAGATCTACAAGTAGATCTATATGATCCAGCTATCCTACTTTCAGATAGATATCCTAAGGAATCATTGCATATGAAAGAGACCTGAACCCTATTTATTTTTGCACTATTCACAATAGCTAAGACATGAAATCTGTCTAAGTGCCCATTGGTGGATGAATGGTCAATGAAACTGCTGTATATACATAACAAGATATAAGAAAGCCATGAAAAGAATAAAATTCTGTCATTTGCAAAACAGTGAGTGCAACTGGAGAACACTATGTTAAGCAAAATAAGTCATACATAGAAAAATATCGTATGGTCTTTCTCATGTGTGGATGCTAAAAAACTTGATCTGAATGTAGAGTTATGATTACTAAAGACTAGAAAGGGGCAAAGTATATAGAGGGAAGTTGTATAAAGGTAATAAAAACCAGAAATAATAAAAATGTACAGCCCAGTGGGGTGACTATATTTCAAAAGTCTATTATATATTTAAAAGAAAGGAGTTTGAAGTGATAAGAAAATGGAATAATTAATTACCCTGATTTGATTTGTACACATTGTGTACATGTATTTAAATATCATACAACGCTGTATAACTATGTACAACTATTACATGTTAATCAAAATACTTTTAGTTTAAGGAGAAGAAAATGCTAATTATCCCAATTTGGTCATTATGTATTGTATACATCTATTAAGTTATCATACAGTATACTATAAAAATTTATAATTAAAATAAACTCAAATAAAAGTATGAAAAACACTTTAAAGCTTCTCTTTAGCAGGTATAAATGTTTACCTTCTATGTGGGGGTCATTAGCAAGTAAAATAAAGTTTACTTGAACACAGGTATTGTGATACTATGGCAATCTTTTAATTAAGACAGCTACTGGGGACTGGATTTGTAGCTCAGTGATACAGTGCTCTTCTAGCATGCATGGGGCACTGGGTTCAAACCTCAGCACCACATAAAAATAAATAAATAAAGATATTATGTCCATCTACAATTAATAAATATTTTAAAAAGGACAATTACTGATCAACAGATGATAGCATATACAGTATGGTTGTGGCCAACATATAATTTATGTCCTGGTCAGGATAAAGAGAACAACTCAAAATTTTAACACTCTACTTAAAATGTATCACAATTTAAAAGTTAACAATTGTTTATTTATTGATTTTTTTACCTACTATTGTTGAACAACATTTGAATGCAGGTAACTAAAACCAAAGAGAGTGTAACCTCAAAAAAGGGAGATTATTGTACTTTATGGTTTAGTTTGATTTATCTTTCCCAAGGGAGTATTTAAATTTGTTTCTGGCAGACCACTTAAGTCACTGACATCCAGGAATCAAAAGAAAATTTTGGCTCCAAATATTACTCACATTTGAATTGCAGAACCTTTAAAATATAGGTCTTTAATTTTGAATTCTCAGGAAGATTTTCACTCCATTTCTTAAGTCTAAGGAAAAAATAATAAAATCCTAATTTTTCATGGGGAATTTTCTGGCATTAGTAAAGTGACTGCTATGAAATCTTGGCATTATAAAAAGTAGAGATTTGGTGCTTATATACTAGAACTTTTCCACTTTAAATATCTTTCTGTAAAAGTGCTTATATGTATGAGACATGAATGGTTCATTCTTTAAAGAAAAAGAAATATGTTCATAGTACAGACATATGTTAAATTTTACCTTATAGTTTCAAGTCCTAACAATGAGACTTAGCTACAGGGAGACAGGAATATATGATTATCTTTACTAATTTTTGCAATTATTTAAGTAAATATCATATATATAGCATATGTAGCATATATTTATCATATATACATATATATGATACCAAAGTACAGGTAACTTTGTTGTGGGAAAATGGGTGAACCTTGAAGTAATAGAAAAATACTAAATTTAAACATGAAAATTCAAAAATGGAGCAAAAAGAGATAAAATACTTCATCAAGATCACTTTCTAATTTAGAATGTATTTTGGTATATTTTTCATTGTTTGCAATAATGACACTGATGTACCTAAATTTTAATTGTGTCTAATGGGATGAAATGTATCTGTTTGTGGAAAAAACAAATTTTATAAGTCATAATGAAGTCATTTAATATGCATTGGATTCATTATGGAAGTACTGTTTGTATTTTGTTAATAGTGTTTTACATCTTCAAATAGTGAGATATAATGACTCAATAATAAACAAGTCTACAAAGAAACACAGGAAATTGCTTTAAAGTAAAAGTCCTGGACATCAAAGATAAAATGGGGCCAAAGTAAATGAGTTGAAATAACATTTTCTAACTGTTTTTTCAGTTGGTTGAGGCATGAGCCTAGGCTATTCACTCAGCAGTGATGGTCTCACTTTTCCTGTTTGGTAAAAATAGATATCAATAAAGACTCAAAAAAAAGTCCATAAATAACAAATGCTACTATTTCTTGCATATATAAAGGTATGAATTGCAAATACATATCTTATAATTGGATTTCTGAAAAATTGTAAAAGAAAACACACACAAGAAATATAATTATTTCTGCATCCTTTAGAGAAAGTCTAGGATAAATTAAGGCATTGTGTGCACACACATACAGAGTCCCCCATACTTATTTTCACTAAGTGTAAATGTCAAAGATTTAATAAAACATCACAGAAATTTTATATACTCCAAATAACTGGTCTATGGAAAGCTGTAAACATTTATTACCTTATGTTAGTAAAGATATGCTATTTTCAAGATGAAAATGAGGAAAAACTATAACATTTTCCTTACAATAATAAAGGATGAAATTTAAGTGTAAAAACTTGGCTCAGCTTTTTAAAGGTAAGTCAGCTTCTAAAAATAATATGCTTCTTTCCATGTATAATATATATTGCTGAGAGCCATTGCCAAGTAGGAATGACACATGGCAATTTCTTTGTCAGCCTACCCAATGTTTCAAGAGAAGGACTCTCCATATTGACCCAGGTCATTTGCAGTGACATTGCATGTAAGGTGATCTTGCTCAAGAACCAGGGCAGATCCAGGTTTAGGGTGTATCCTGCTGGGATTAGGGAGTATCCCGCTCCTTGGGTTTAGGGCGGTTCCAGGTTTCCTCAGGCAGGTGCCCGCTCCTTGAGTTCCTGTTGAGTTCTCGCGGGATTCAGAGAGTATTTGGGATTTTGCCCAGAATGTGATTTTGGCCCAGAACGTGGATTTGCTCAGAACGTGTGTGTAAAGTGCAGTGACAGTTCGAGAATAAAGAGTTGCTGTTTGAATCTACAAGGTGTGTGGTGGCTCGTGATTTTGTGCCCAGCCAGACTGTGGCAATATATGAGTGTAGAGTATTAAAAATAAAAATAGAAACTGAACATCCAACACATTTTTATGTTAAATGGTTCACAGAATTTTATGAGAAAGAACAGGCCATAGATATGTTTAGTTAAAGTACTATTAAATTTTTATCTCTTTTTGACTATTTCATGTATTTTAAAAGATTAAACATATATTAAAACTTCATCCTTTATTTCCTGCCAACTTTCAAATGTTTTAAGGTAGGATGCACTGCACTCCTTTTTAAAATCAGATTATTTAGATGTAATTCACATATACAAATGTAAGCTCCATGAGAGTGCTTTTGCTTTGTTCAGTATCTGAATACAGCAGAACATACCAGCTTTTTAAAAATAAAACAATGATTCAATGATTCTCTTAGCTTTTGCTGTCAGGTAATAATATTTTATCTTACTGTATATTAATATAAGGGCATATTTTTCCTTAGAGAATTAGGTCAACTAGCAATTTCTTCCCATATCTGAGCATATAATAGGAGAGCCTACACCACTCCTGTTAATTGCACCTGCTGCCTTATTCAGCCCTGTTTTTCTCCCTTAGTCTCTTCAAAAAAGAAATCCTTTGTTTAAGGACTTAATTTGTAAGAATAGTGTAAATGGTATTATGGCCAACTATGAAGAGTGCATAAAATCCCTTTATTGGATAGAGACAATGTACAAAACCTTTGACTAGTTTCCTTCACTTGAACCAACATTTCTTCTCACGTTTTCAAGCAAAATGCTCAAAAGTTTGGATGAGATAAGAGCTAAGAGGAAACACTTCTGATTTCAAAAACAAACTAACAGGATGTTAAAACATATGTTCAGTGTACCTATTAAAAGGCAAAAATATATCAATAGGCAAGAAAAAAGGGAGGTTGACATAGAAAATACATGTACTAATGCCTCAAATATTATTTTGTATTTATACTATGAATTCAAAACCTGATTGAAACACTGACTTACATTATAAAATATCTGAATATTTTTCTTTTTAACTTTTTAAAAATAGATATTTAAGATTCAATAACTGACACACTTATGAGAAAACTGCAAAATATCCATTTAAAATGTGAATTTCTTATTAAATGCAATTCCTTTCTCAATCAGTGTTAATCCAAAAACTTTTGTCTGGAAAGGACAATCAATTGTTTTTTACTACATTTCCAAATATCAGAAATACCATAGTATATTCAATTGCCAACATAAAAATATTCAGCATTACAGGGAACACTTTTTGAAAAGAAAAAATCTTGGCATTTTTCACCTATTTTTATCTGAGATAAAAAAAATTTCCCCAATCCAAGACCATCATCTATCTCTCCATTTAATTGTGTCTTTTTCAACTTCTTTTATTAGTGTTTCACATTTGATAGTGTATGGTTCTTTTATATTCTTGGTTAAATGTATTTATAAGGTTTTTATAGCTATTATAAATGAGTTGCTTTCTTGATATGTTTTCAGTTTACTATAAACCTATAGAAATAAAACAATTATATTCAGGCAATATTATGTGTAGATTAAAATTAAAGTTTTTATATGTGTAGCTATACCAAAATGGAAGTATCTATTACTTATTAATGGTAACTTAGAACCCAAAGAATATGTGCAATTTTGCTTTATACTGAAAAAAAACTCCAATTTAAAAATGTGTAAATATGATCTAATTAAATTTTCTTGAAGCAAACTGGACAATATAAATTTTATTCTGAAGTTGTAAAACAGCAGTGAAGTAACAGCCATTAATGGCTCCTCATTAATAACCAGAAGTAGTTGTTATAGGTAATTATAGCGATCTGTAAACATGGACAATATACTTTATGTAAGAATATCACAAATTAGCAACAAACCATAACTATAACTTCAGTTTTCTCAGATAGTGGCAATAAACAGCAATTGTAACAGAATGGACATGAGGAGGTCAGAGTTTTATTTTTGTCATGTAATAATATTTTTGTCATGTAATATTTTTTCGAGAATCTCATAAACCATTTTCATCTCATAAACCGTATTTCCAAAGTTTTTACCAAATACGTAAAAATAATATTTACTTATATAAAGTACTATAAGGAAAAGGAAACAGAAAAGAGGGTTTCAACATAGTAGCAACTGAACCATTCTGAAGCCGGGGGAAAAAAGGCAGTCAATGTAGATAATAAATAATTGGGTCCCTTCAGGAATATTGGAACTGGTTGGAAAGCGAAGGAAATCAAATGTTGACATCTCCAAAGCCCCACGCCCCAAACTGTTGTTAAGGTAACCTCTCCAGGGGATTGCTCCTCCATGCAGGGAGTTGTAGGAGTTGTTAATTAATAGCTCCTGGGATGCCACCTTCCTGCCTGGATCACTTTATCTTTTGGCTCACCTGTCACATAGGCAGGATGGGGAGGGGATAAGAAGTAAGGTAAGGAGAGGAGGAGAGCACAAGAACAAATAAAATCTAAAATGTATAAAAGGGGCGAGACACCCCCTACCTCTTTGGATACCCAGCTCTGGGGCCCCTTCTCTTCAAAGAAGTCTGTCTCTGTTCTATCCTTTAAATAAAAGTTGTTTTCTACACTTGCCTCTGCGTTTCTCAGGTGTTTAATCTTCACATCTAGGGAAACAGAACTCAGCCCTGATTGATTCTCATCACCAGTAGTATCAATTCCACCCAAGCAAACAACTAAAAATAGAAGAGAAATATAAGCTGATACTTCAAGAGGAACTAAATGTCTCAAAAACCATTTGGGTATATGGACATTCATTAGAAAAAAAGTTCAGAAACTAATAACAGACATAAATTAAAAAGTAGAAATAAATGTAACAAAGCTTGGTCAAGTTCAGGAAAGAAATAAACAAGAAACAAATTATCTTACAAATTAAGATTAAAGGCTACTCAAGGGAGAATGAAATTGATAATAATACAAGCGAAAAAAGAGAATGAATATGTGGGATATCATGAAGGTTTTTGAGCAAATGATTATGAAGAAGACAAGAACATTATGAAAAATAGATGCAGGAAACCTCTTGGTCCTCCCTCTAATTGCCTAAAAGACAGATATAGATTTATAACGACAAAAGAGATCCGATTGCCTCTTCTACCAGGAGTGCAGAGGCTAACCATGGGAGACAACTTTGAGCCCTTACTGGTCTGGAAACAGTGCTAGAGGAATTTATATTAATAAGCTTTACTGACTAGTCAGTATCTGCTATTTATTTACTTTTTGCCAAGTTACCACCCAGAGAGACATCAAGTCCTTTCTCTTGATTTTGCCACTTCTCTAAAATTGTATTGCTATTTCTTGAAGATGTTACATAAGCTGAAGCTCAAAGCCATCTTTAGGAGAACTAACTGTTCATTCTCTGGATCCCCAACATATACACTAAACAGGATTGTTAATAAATTTCTATTTTTCTCTTGTTAGTTCAAATGAACCCATCACAGAAGAGACTAAGAAAAGTGACTATGGAAGTTATTTTTTCTCCTCCAAATACAAACTATAGAAAGAAATATAATGGGTAAAGAGAAGGTGGTTGAAATGGAAGTCTTGTAGAGAAGTTCTAACAAGAGTCTGATGGAAAATTAAAACTGAAACAAAATGGTATTTTAAGTTATAATCAATAATAAACACCTGTAAGGGACTGTGGAGATTTAGGAAGGGCAATTTAAAATGATTAATTGCCACTGTCACAACTGTCATTTCATGTCACCTAGTCATTTTCTCTATGTATCAAACCAATGAATAGCTTTAGTAATAAGAGAATGGCAAGAATTCCTCATTACTCTGTGAACTTTTTCATTAGTCTGTTCAATGGGTAATAACGGTAACCTGCATAATTTGGCAGGACAGAGAAAACTTCATAGATATGATGATTGTGCTCTGATACAATTTGCAGAGCAAAGTACCTTCAGTAATAAATCATAGAATGACTATAATAGTGCATTAAGCAGGTATCTCTGGACTATGGACTATTGAGACATTTATTGAAATAATGCTGAATTTATATATTAATTGGGTTAGAATTTTTTTTAAATAAGTCTGCCTTCTTATCTAATTTTTAAACTCTGATATAAACTACAGAAGGCAAAAAAATTAGAGTCCCTGCATTGACTCTTCTAGAAATGGCAATAACATTTCTTCATAAAGATGCTGTCTTTTGGACCATCTTCTAACTTATTTATGTACTCTTATTTATTTATAGCTTTATGCAAACGCTTAAACAGTTCTCATGTCTAAGAGAAGACTTGGATAGGGAGAGAACTAGAGGAAAACCAGATGCACAGACTTGAGGCAAGACACAGCAAGTCTGTACTCATAGCTCACCACAGCTACAACAGAAATCAGAGAGGCTAGAGGAGAGAGTGTGGGGCACAAACAGCATGTGATACTGTGCTTTCTTTACTTAAATTATACATTAAGTCCACTTTACCACTGACTAAGGTGATTCCTGGTGCTTAACTCTAAAACAAAACAAACAACAAAACCCCAAACCCAAGAAATACAGGCAGGGCTATTGTTGGGAGTCACCCTGGCTCCAAAGACCAACATCCCCATCTCCTAAGAGCCATCCAATGGTGATCCCTGCAGCCTCACATGATCCTTACCCACCAATCAGACTAGCCCTGCTGACTCACATAATTCTTACCCACCAATCAGAAAGCACCCCATGCCAACTGTCAAACCCTTCAACCATTAAACTTTCATATCTGTCAATCCACCCCCCCATAAATATGCAGAGCTGTTCCTCAATAAATGGGCATTTTCCCCAATGAGGAGCCTTGTTCCTTCTTTCAGCTGTACTTAACAATTGGGTTATAACCATGTGGTGGTGACACATTAGCATGTGCATCTATAGTTAATTAGTCCATATATTATTGAAGAATTTTATATTTAATGCTCTTGAGAAATAGTGGTCTGCAAAATTCTTTTACTGTCAAGTCTTTGCTTTTGATATCAGAGTAATGTTAGCTTTATTCAAATAGGGAATATACTGTTACCTTTTATATTAAGGAGAGATTATTTGGAAGTGTTATTTTTTTCCATTAAATACTTGGTAGTCTTTTAGGTCTGGATCTTTCTTTATTGGAAAGACATTAAACTGCAAATTCAATTACATTACAAGATATTGGTGACTGAGCCTTTTCATCTCTTTGAGGGTAGGCAATGGCAGATTTTTTTTTAATTAAGCAATTTTGTCAATTATCCAAGAAATCATACCTATCCTTGATACATGTAAGTTTATTGGTATGGAGTAAGTCTCTTTCTCTCCTTCTCTTTCTTCCCCGCCTCTTCCATACCCTTATCCTTTTGGTTTGCATTGATGTTAACACTTTCTTTCCTAATACTTGCAATTTGTATCCTTTTTTGTTTGGCTTCAAAGCCAAGTTTATCAGTTTTGTAGTATTATCAAACAGTTTCTGTTCCACTTATTAGCTCATTTTTCATTGTCAATTTAATTGATTTCTTTTGGTATTGGGGATTGAATCACTGAGCTACATATCCAGTCCTTTTTATTCTTTGAGACAGGGTCTTGGTAAGTTGCAGGGTGTCCCACTAAATTCTGAGGGAGGTCTCAAACTTGTGATCCTCCTGTCTCAGCCTCCTGAGTCGCTGGGATTACAAGAGTGTGCCACCACACCCATAATTTCACTGATTTCTGTTCTTTATTTCTTATGCTTGGAGTTTCTTTTTTCTTTTCAATTTTCTTTCAGTGAAATGTAAACAATTGATTTGCACTATTTATTCTCTCATGAGAATTTAATATAGCATAAATATCCTTTTAAATGCCACTTAATTACATCCAAAAACTTTGCGTAATTTTGTTTCCATCTAACTAAAATATTTTCTATTTGTTCTTAATATATTTCTTTGATTTTCATCTTTCAGAAGTGCTTCAATTTCTGAATATTTTGGGTATTGTTTATGGTACTTTAGTTGATTTTTCACTTAATTCCATTATATTCCTGAAAGATAAATTTTAAATTTTAATGGTTTCTTTTGTGGAGCAGAATATAATCTGCCTTACTAAATGTTCTACATGCACTTGAAGGAACATGGACTCTTTTGTAAGGTTACATACATGTTAATTATTTCTAGATCAAGTTAGTTGAGAGTAATTTTCAGATCTTCTCTATCCTTTCAATTTTTTCAGAAGATTTTTTTAAGCTCACATGTATCAAGGATAGACACGATTTCTTGGATAATTGACACTTCTATCATTATCTGCTGTTAACTTTTGGAATATTTCTGTACTAAAGTCTATTTAGTTTGATGTTAACATAATTATTCCCACTTTCTGTTGATAAAAATATGGAAAATATTTATACTAGACAGAGTTAACTTTAACATGTCTCCATATTTTCTATATTATAAAGACACGTGTAATTTCTGTGGCTTAACAGTTTTGTTTTGTCTGTTACTTTATTGTGATAATAGATATGGTTGGATTAAAATCTGCATTCTTTCTAGCTGTATTCTATTGGTTATATAACATTCTTGTTGGATTTTTACCTATTTTTTGTACCTTTTTAAAACTATTTTTGACAATCTCCTTTTTTTTGTTTTAGTGATTTTTTTTTTGTATGTACTTCTTTAATTAACAGAATCTACCTTCAAGTAATATTTTAGCATTTCATTTATGGTTTAACTAATTGAAAATAGTTTCTCAATTCTTCCCCCTCAACCTTTGTGCCATTCTTCTTGCACATTTTAATTACACCTGTGTTATAAATAAGTACTACATGGGAATAACTTTTTGGCTTTAAAGATTCAATTATCTTTTCATGCAATTAAAATTCAGAAAAAAAGAAATTTCCACTTACTTCCTCTTATTCCTTTTTGAGTACTCTTTATTTCTTTGTGTAGATACAGTTTCTGCCTGATATCCAATTTCTATTACTTAAAGAACTTATCTGGTATTTCCTGTAGTTCAAGTTTGCTGGCAGCATATTCTCTGTTCTCATTTTTTAATAAAAACTCTGCTGCACTGTTTGTCATTGTCTCTTTAAATGTGATGCATTTCACTTTGGTGACTGCCTTAAAGATTTTCTGTTTTCCTTGGGTTGTGAGTGGCTTAAGTATGATAGGCTAGGTATGTCTAGCATTTTGTTTACTTTGTTGCGTAATCTGAACCTCTTACTATTGTGAGGTTCTGTATTATTAAATTTGTAAAAGTTATCTGTTAATTCTTCAAAAGTTTAGTCTCCTTTCACACCTTGAAATTTCAGGTACATGCATTAGACTACTGAGTATATTTATGTCACTCTTTTCCCTGTTTCTATTTTTTTTTTCTAGCATTGCTATTGGGTTTTTGATTGCCATTTTTATCTCTCTGTTGAAATTACCTATCTGACCTTGCATGGTGTCCACCTTTCCACTGGAGCTTTTAGCATATAAATTATAGTTATTTAAAATTATTAAAATGACACTCTGACATTCCTCAAGGGTCATCTCTAATTCACTTTCATACTACTAAATGTTGAACAAAGTATGGTGTATGTGTTTATGTGTGTATAAAATGATGCTCAAAATTATTTTTTATTAATGGTTTCAACAAAATTAAAACAGTATGTTAAGATTGTACTTTTGAAGCAGATAGGTATTCATAAAACCTCATTTTGTCTTATGACTGATTTATATACAGCAAAGAAAAATTATACAAAGTACTAATAAAGTAGCCCCTGAATGTATGCTTAATTTGATTTTAAATTGACAGCAGCATCATCTATCAACTTTGAGAGAACTGGTCTAAAATTCTTTTAAGTTAATGTCTTCTGGTTATGGATTATAGATAAAAAAAAATTTTAAATGCAAAAAAACAAATATGTTTTATTTGATTACAAGCCTTGGTTGAACCAATTTTCCAGTAATGTATTCACCACACATTTTACAATGTTTTTTGATTAGGGAGAATAAATTGCTTTCAATATTCTGTTTAGACTTTTGCTCTGAAGGACACAGCACTCACCACATTACTTCATTTCTGTTATCAGAAAAAAATGTCCTAGAAGAGTATATGTTTGCAATTTCATTTTAATCACTCAAAATATCTAAATGTTGTCTTCAAACATACAGACTTGAGCTGGAATGGTTATGTTTTATTTTTATAAAACAGAATATTAAAATAAAATTTTTTATAGTATATTTTCCATATATGATATATAATCAGTGAAATCTGAAAGGATAGCACATTAGTAATGATATGTTTTCAATCACCCAACAGTGCCTATGAAGCTTAATATGTCAGATGCAGACAAATATTTTATTCTAAAGTAACTCTTTGCAATTGACTTTTGAGTATTCCGCTTATTATTTTCAGTTCTTATCATTTTCCTCTGAGAGAAAGAAATTAATTTTATTATGGCAATTAGATCTTTGTTGAAAATCTCTGAAAGGTAAGGTTATTTAAAATATGTACATAACTGGCCTTTGTATTATATTACTATAATGATCGATGATTTTTTTATTAATTTTAATAGATTAAAATTCAATATAGGAAACACTACTAGTGTCATTTTGAAATACGATTGCCAGTTATGTGGAATTTCTCCCCTATTAAGCCTCAGTTCCTTCCATCATAAAGAATTCTATTTTTACTATTGATGAAGCCCTAAATATGAATGAGGATATTACATTTGCATACTATTAATAGCTTAAATATGAACAAGGGTGCTTGAATAGCACCTCAGACTTCATTGCCTTGTCCTGAGTCAAGATTTCAAGTACTGATTTTATTAGAACATATTAGAATATTATCACCTTAGTATGAATTCTGTGACTATTCTTAGCTAAGATTCATTAAGCACATAATACCTAAGACCCGAGAAAATTCTGCAAATTCTAAAATATATGGTAACTAAGAAAGTATTGTAAAAAGAATTAAATGATCCAAGAACAAATGCATTCTTTCTGCTATACAGCCATCTTCAGCATTATCCCTATTTCTAAATTCTAAATTCATACCTTCTTAGCATAATCAACAGCAACAATAATAATAGTACTAGCTTAACTAGCCATTATTATCATCTGATTTGGTATACATGTTACAAACATAACCCTTCATCCGCTCATGTCTGAAAGACATGAGTTTTAGTTTTACAAAACTACTTTTTATATAAAGAAGCAGGCTCAGAAGTTGAGTGACATAGTCATGATGACACAGTTGGGATCTAAACACTACTTTTTCACACAGTCATATTTCATTTTAAAAATGAAATGGAGAAAAGTATCTACTCTACAAAATTCCACTTAATCTCCATATTAGGTTTATCACAATTTTTTCCTGTCTTACAAACTAGCAATTTTGAAGGATTCTTTGACATTTTATTTAACTAACTCCTTATATTTACTGTCACCATTGTAATGTTTCCTTTAAATAGCTACTTTGTCCTTTTCTGTTTATTTCCATCAAATTAAGTCATATCCCAAACTCAGAACTTTACAAGGCCTCTCCTTACTGCTAGCATCAAATTCATACCCCTGTCCCAAATCCTTCTGAAATATCACATTCATCATGTGATTCCCATGAACAAGTATCTAAAAAAAAAAATCTTCATGGTGCCAGATACAGTTTAGACTTCATGACTATGTCTGTAACATATACTACTGAAATTAATCTTATGACCTTTAACTTTTCTTCATTCTTAAATAGCATCCACCTAGTTCACAGAATTATCTTATTAAAAGGCAAATGTAGATTTTTTACCTGATACCAATGATTCACTGACTTCCAAAAATTAAAAAGATTAAATCCAGATTCCTTCAAATATTGGCCTTTTTATAATTTTATGTTTCACCAATATTTATTTAATGGATTCTGAGAATTTTTGATGTTGACCTCTTGATTTGGAATCTTCTTCATATACTTTTCCCACATGTATTTACTCTTCCTTTTCATGACCTTTACCACACACAGCATTTTTCCAGGTGCAGCTCAAAGGATACCTATGTAAATTAAGCATTTTCTTTCCTATCTTCATATCCTAGATTGGGCTGGTTACTATTCTCTGGTATTAAGATGAAATTTGCAATATAAAATTAAAATTGTAAAGTGTACAATTCAGTGACATTTAAAACTTGACAGTGCTCTGAACCTTCCACCAATATCAACTGTCAAAATATTTTTTCATTTCTGAAAGAACCTTATATACATTAAATTTGTACATTTAATGTCATGTCTTAAGAATCTAATGCCAAACCCAAGGTCATGAAGATTTACCCTGACATTTCCTTAAAATGGTTTTATAATTTGACTTAAATATTTAGCTCTATAATACATTAAGAGATGTACCAGTGCCATTTGTTAAAGGCACTATCCATTTCTGATTCAATAGACTTGACAACTTTGTTGAATTGGCCATAGATGGGCAAGATTATTTCTTTCCAGCTATCAACTCTATCCCATTGGTGTATATGTTTTCTTTTATGCCAGTATCATACTCTTTTGATCAGTATAACTTTGCAGGAAGTTTCTGAATCTGGAAATATGAGTTCTCTCACCTGCTCTTCTTTTCCATGAGTGTTATTTTCAAAGGATATTGTGCAATTCTATATGAATTTAGATATCAGCTTTTCTTAATTTTAAAAAAAAGAACAACAAAAAAACAAGCTGTTGGTATTTTCATAGAGATTCTGTCAAATCTGTAGATTGTTTTGGGTAGTGTTGCAATTTGGAAAATATGAAGTCTACCAATTTATTGTAACTTTTAATTTGATTAGCACTTGTTTAATTTCTTTCAGCAGTATTTTATAATTTTAGTATACATGTCTTTCACTAGCCTATTATAATTTACTCCTACATATTTTATTCCTTTAAATGCTGCAGTGAATACAGTTGTTCTTATGACACTTCTTTTTTGGATTTTCTATTACTAGCATACAGATATATAACTAAATTTTGCATGATGACTATGTAAACTGTACTTTGCTGAATTTGTTTACTGAATAAAAGTTTTTTTTAAATGAATTCTTTAGATTTTTCAGTATAGAAGATAATCTGTAAATTGTTTTACTTCCTTCATTCTTATTTGAATGCCTTTTGTACTACTAGTATAAGGAATGACAAAAATGGGCATACTTTTCTTTTTCCTGATCCTAAGAATTCTTTTAGCTTTTAGACATTAAGTGACATTAGGTGAAGGCTTTCCCTTTATTAGGTGAAGGAAATTCCCTTCTTGTAGGGTATTTTATTATGAATTAATGTTGAATTTTGTTAAATAATTTTTATTCATCAATTGGGATACTGTGTTTTTCTTTCAATCCATTAATATTGTGTATTGCATTGATAGATTTTTGTATGTAGAAACAGCCCTGAATTCCTGGCATAAGTCCCACTTAGTCATGTTATGTAATCTTTTAATATGTTGCTTGATTTTGTTAGTACTTGAGATTTCTACATCTATAGTCATCAGTGATATTGGGCTTTGGATTTTATGGCAATTTTGGCATTGATTCTAATTTAATTCCATTGTGGTAAAAGAATATAGTTTGCTTAGTTTACACGTTAAATTTAATGAGATTGTGTGTGTGTGTGTGTGTGTGACCTAACATATGGTCTCTTCTGGAGAATACTGAAATCTCAAGCTTTTATTGTAGAGCAGTCTCTTTTAGTCACTCAATTTTTACTTTATATTTGTGGTGGCTCTCTGATATGGTGGTGCTTCTTTTTTAAAAAAAATGCTAAACATTTGGAATATTATAATGGGGTAATTCTGGAAATCAGATTCTTTCTTCCTTTGTGCTTATTTTTATAGCTTAATATGGGTTGTAGTTTTGGTTTGTTTAGGGACTTCCCCTGCCCCCCCACCACCCAGTGCCAGCAAGAAACCCAGGGCTTCCTGTATACTAAGGAAGTACTCTATCACTAAATTACATCCCTGCCCTCTCCCTGACTTCTTAAAACCATTTACGTAATATCTATATACTTAATCATGTCTAGTCTCTGAACTCTTTTTCTTTAGCTTGAATTCAGCTGGTGTTTTGAAAGGAATTTTCTTTAACACCTGAAGTCCAAATACAACAGAAGAAGGAGGGGAGAGGGAGAGAGAGAAGCCAGGGGAGGGAGAGAGAGCGGGGGAGGGAGACGGGGAGGGAGGGAGAGGGGGAGAGGCGGGGGGAGGGGGAGAGGCGGGGGAGGGGGAGGGGGGGGAGAAACGAAAACAAATCGTATTTGCAGTTGGGCTCTGTGTTGGGGCACTCCTTAAAGGTTTAAACTGTCCACTTAAAACTATACCTTATCCTTGGTGCTTTCATTTAATGCAAAGGTCAGCCAGAGGGGAAATCTCAAGGACTTCTCAGATATTTCTGAGCTTCATCCTATCCTGGGCACATGAATTAATTTCTGATTGAAATGATGGCATCTGCCAGTAAGTGGATAGAGCTGGAGAATATCATGCTAACTGAAATAAGCCAATCCCAAAGAACCAAAGACCAAATGTTTTCTCTCAATAACCTTGTATAAGCAAGTGCCTTCAGCCTCTTTCTTTCCCAAACAGTCTGTTCCTAGTTTTTCATCTTAGACTTTTGCATATATAGCATTCTCTTAGCTGTAAACTTCTATGCTGGATTGCAGTACTTCATTTGCCTTATAGGTTTCCAAGGAATTTCCCTTTCATAGCCACTTTTCCATCCTAAGCAAATGCCAACTCAGGTAAAGTGGTCTCAGTTACCTTGCATCAGTGCTTCAGGTAATCCCAGTCAAGTCAAAATATATAAACATAATTCTTTGATAATATTTGCTCTATTTCTGGAACCAAGAATTAGGGACCATGATGGGAATGTGGTCTCTTGCTGAAAGATCACACAGAACTAGGGGAAGGGTATGGCTAAGGCAAGTGAAAATGCTGTAAAGCTGTTCAACCACTTTTAATTTGTCTTTTCTCCCTAGATTTCAGAAAATGTTTATTCTGATCATTTTGGGTCAGTTTTTCAACATTTTTGTTGAAGGTCATACACCTGAGATTACCTACCCCATAATTTTCATAGATATACATCTGGATTGACCACTTTTGATCATGTTCCAAATTTTTCTCATAGTATTTTATCACTTTATCTTTAATATATTCCCTGGTTTCTGCTGTTACACATCAGTATTCCAGTAACAAACCATAACTTCTTAAATGTAGGAACTATTCCAAATTTGGCAATTTATTTGACCTATTGTGTATGCTCATGGATATTTAGTCAGAAACTAAAAAAGGGTGACAATTAACCACAAGAAAAAAATTTATCACAAGAAAATTAATCACTTAATAAGGTATAACATTTATCTTAACCCAGAGTTTTAAATGAGATAAATATGGTGGACAAAGGAATTTTATCAGGGGGCAATGCAGCCTGATGAGGTATAATTCAGGTATTAAATTATTGACATAAACAAAAACAAGGGTCAAAATGTATAATGTTGAATGAAGTTCTAATCATTAAGCTCTTGGGAGGCTGAGGCAGGAGGATCTTGGGTTCAAAGCCAGCTTCAGCAAAAGTGAGGCACTAAGCAAGTCAGTGAGATCCCGTCTCTAAATAAATTACAAAAAGAAAAAGGGCTAGGGATGTGGCTCAGTGATTGAATGCCCCTGAGTTCAATCCCTGATATCCCCCACCAAAAAAATAAAATCATTAAGCCACAATATGTATGAAGGATATGATGGTTTAATTTAGAAGGCAGTTTGACTAGATTAAGAGATATCTGGAAACCTGGAAAAACATTACTTTGGGCACATCCCTAGAGGATGATAAAACCTAAATTTGAGTGGGATAGAAGGAGACGTCGCCTCAGTGTGAAGGAGCACCATAGAATCTGCTGCTTGTCCAGAGAGAACAAATATGGAAGGCAAACTGGAATTTTGCTTGAGAGCTGAAATATGCCTTGTTCATCAGAACTCCAGGCTTGCTGGCATTTGGAATACAGAACTTTCTGTAGAGATCTCATCCCTGAGGACTCAAGCTTATTGACTAGAACTGAGAGTTACACCATCCATCATCAGCTTTCCTGGCTCTAAGGCCTTCAGATTTCAACTGAGTCATACTATTGGTATTCAATATACAAACAACCTGTTTACAAACAACCTGTCATTGACTTCTCAGCTGCCATATCACAAGAGCTGAATCCCTCATAAATCCCCTCTTATGTATTTATATACACAGACTATTGGTGCTGATTCTCCAGAGAACCCTGACTAATACAAAGGCTTTTTACTCTTTAAATACTGGTAATAGGATTTCAAATAATTAAATTAAACAATGTATTTTACAAATTAAATCTTGTAATATTATTAATGTTTAGGCTGCAGTTATTTTTCTTGACTAAAAGGCTCTAAATATTGAAATTTAATTTTTCTTAGTGATATGAACATTTGTTTTTATAATATATTCCTTGTAATAACTTTTAAATGGAACTATTATTGCAAAAGCTTTTTAAGCCTAGGATATATTTAACCAAAATTGTCATACTTGCTTTTGTTCAGTCTTAAATCACTCATTTCCAATCAACAGTAACAGATATATATTTTCCTTTCCTAAAGTTTATGTATTTAATTTCATACATTTACATTTATCTACTTATACACTTAATTACTGTTTTCATATTTAATTGAAAGCCCAGATGACTAGTACTTGCTTGGCTTTCAATTTCAAGGAGACACACAAAATTTCCCAGAAGCAATAAAACAATCTATTCTGAAAAGGTTACTAACAGCACATTTTGTCAGTTTTTATGGTGAACAAACTATTTTATAGTTACAGTCTGTAATTTACCAGTAATTCTCAGTTAAATGTCAAGAGCTATATATACAATTATTAGTAAAAAGTTGGTAACTATAATCCTGTGTAAGAGAAAAATCAAATTTCACCTAAATTGTCTTTTTTCTAAGTTTATTATGAAAAACAAATCTAATGGAATATACTGAAAAAAAAAAAGAAATTACTTGAGCTGTTAGAAACAGTGATTAGTTGTAAACTCATAAAAATGTTTTTAGTTAACTTTTGTTATTTTCAAGGTTATTGTCACCATGTTGTCATTTTAGGTATTTTCACTGTGTGTACTCTAACAGAATTAACACAAAAAATTACTTTAATTTTACAATCTAGGCTTTTAAAAATTTTTTTCTGAATGGTAGGTTATGAAAGTTGAGCATAAATATTCAAGATGAAAATAAAAAGCTATTACCTATGACTGAGTAACTTGCACCAAAAAATACTTCTTCCTAATAATACATACATACTCTGGAAACAAAATTAAAAATCTATTTTGGAAGCATTATAGAGCTACCAAAGTTGCTAGGCCTGAAGAGCCATGATTCCAGAAAGAGAATATTCATGGAAGTGAGTCTCATATTCAACAATATTTTAATTTGTAAGTAGCAGAATCAGTGACTAAGAAGCTCAGAAAAGTGACTGCTAAGTAAAGATTAAAAGGACCCCGAACTAGAAGGACCAATATCTAAGAGAAAATACATGTACAAAGATATAAGCTCAAGGTCAAGAGTGTCATAAACCAATCAAAAGCAACTACTAAGAATTTGAAACCTCAAATTGGTGCTTAGCAATCTCAAAGGGCTGTGGTGGGGGAGATTGTTCATGTGGTACTGGTGACCTCCACTTGCCAAATAATTCATTTAATACCTCAGGTTCTCAGTTGAAACCACTGAGGAGACATATCCTTGGAACAGTGGTGAATCAGATTTGTACCAGTCTTTAAAAACTAAAGTCCAATCTCACAAGAACCCAAACATTCATAGAAGTTTGGAGACTTACTAATAATTGCTTGCCAGATGTTTAAATGCCCAGAATTCAATTAAAAGTAACAGGTGAAGAAAAAAGTAGACCAAAAATACAAAAGAAACAAACTCAAGTGATCTACGTATTCTTCTGACTTTAAAATATTTGCCATTCAAGGAAAGAGGCGACAAAAGAGGCCGTTTGAACAGAACATGAAAACATATGAAGAATAAAATTGAAATTCTAGAACCAAATATACAATAACTGATACTAATAACACAATAAAAGGGTTTATCAATATCTTGGATCCTGCTGAGTTTTAATAAGCTACAATGAAGACAAAAATTCATAGCCTGATGGAGATAATTAAAAGGATAAAAATGTGGAGAAGGGCATGAATTATATTTGATTCAGTGAAAAAATTATTATGTATGTAATGGGAAATCTAGCAAGGAAAGAGAAATTTTAGAGAACTATTTGATATTTTTTAAAATTAGAATTTCTGGAAAAAAAGCCATTTTGGAAGAAATAATGTCTGAGAATTAAAAAATTCAGACAGTGGTAAGAATGCTTATAAACTCTATAAACATCAAACAGTTTAGTATACAAACCAATTGTTCCAACAAATCATCCCTCACTAATAACTATGTTGAATTCCTTTTCTCAAAATACAGATTTACTTCTCAGAGGCACTGACATCTTTAGCCACAAGATAGTTGAAATTGCTAGCAACCTAAGTAATCCCTATGAAAATCCTGAGGAACCTGCAAAGACATTTACCATCTAAGCAGAAAAACCTAAATTAACCTTTTAAATTATTAAAAATAAAATTTTATTTATTCAACAGCATACTAGATATCAATGGAAAGCAATATGTTCCACATGCAACACTGATTAATATCTATAGATATAATAGTAAGTGACAGAAGCAAGAAGTAGGAAAAATTATTACATGGTAATAAAAGTCAGGATGTTGGAATACTTTGCTATGTAATGACTGGGGGAAGCATAAGTGAATTTATTAATTGCTAGTAATGTTCTGTTTTTTGATCTGGTGGTAATCTATTTTGTGTGGTGATTAAAGATTATGTTTACTTTGTGAGAATTCATTGATGTATATACCTATGATTTACAATTTTTATGAATACCTATTATATTTCAGTGAAATTTAATATTTTAATCAAATACCTGATGTTACCCTCCATCTCAATCCAGTTCTGTACATTGCTCTGCAATTTCCTCTGCTCCTTAGTTGTACAGATATGTACAGGTACCTTTTTAATGGATCATTAAATGAGATCTTCATATTTTTTCATGTGTACACATACACACACAATTCTAAAGCAAGGTTTAGACAGCTTTTTCATCTTTTTTACAGCTGTAAGAATGTCCTCAGTAGAGATATACCATGTTTTATTAAACTGTTCTATTTTACTGGGGCATTTGGATTGCTTCCAAGTTTTGTCTTTTTTTAACTAATTAAAAAATTTCCATATCTAATCCTCCATTCTTCTGAAGATAAACCTTTACTCTTCTCAGAGATAAATAATTAGAAAAGATACTACTCATTATATACCATATCCAACTCTGTCCCATTCCCAAACAAATAACTTCTGGTTCCATGTTTCTAGCAAAAATGATTTAATTATTCAGAAGTAAATAGCTTCAAGTTAGAAATGTTTGACTATTTCTTATTTCTTTCCTGTGTGCAATCACTATCTTCCTCAGATTTTAGTGAAAGTAAGCATTCTTGGTTTTTCTTTTATTCTGTTAGCCATTCCTTGTAAATATCCTCTTCTAGCTCCTCATTATACCAGACTGTCAGGTTTTGTTGTTGTTATTTTGGTTCTGGAGATTGAACCCCCATGGGCACTTAACCACTAAGTCACATCCCCATCCCTTTTTGAGATAGGGTTTTGCTATGTTGTTTAGAGCCTCCCTAAATTGCTAAAGCTGGCTTTGATCTTGAAATCCTACAGCCTCAGCCTCCTGAGTTGCTGGGATTAAAAGGATGGGCCACCATGCCCAGCTGATACAGGTTTTGATGCTCCTTACAGCTTGACCTTCAGTTCTCTTCTTTTCACATTATATATCATATTAATTATTAATAATTTCTTAGTTTAGAATACTATATATCTGCTTACCACTAATAAACTTATTATTAGCTGAGCTCAACTTTGCCAGTATGCTTTAGTTGAATTATGTTTCCATATGAATGTTTCAAAAGTAATAGGGAATCAATTTGTCCATGTTTCAACCCATAACTTCAAGGCCATATCTTTTCTGGGTCTTATATTTTGGTAAATATCCCAATATTCATAGTTATGCAAGTAAGATATTTTGACATCATTTTTGACACTTATGCTCACAAATTTTGCAAGTACAAAGATACACAAAGTCCATCAGCAAGTTCTAAGTATCTGGAATCTCCCGACTTTTCCACAGTTACCTCCCTAGTCTTCATGTCTCTTACCTGAACAACTAAGATAGTTTATATACAGTTCCCCACATGCACACTGATGTCCTAGTTTTGTCTCCACTAGGAGATATGAGTGATATTTTGAAAATATATCCTTATAAGTCAGCTTCAAGTTCTTATTACTTTTTAATACCCTTAGGATAATGAATATTGTCTATGACATAATGTATATAACCATACACAACATAATTAGGCATTGTTGTTGTTTGCTGCTCTTTATACTCCCATGTACATAGAGAAATACCTCTAGGTAAGATGTGGAAATGTTGACCATTTATTGACCTTACTTATATTTTTCAAACGGAAAACAAGTTATATTATTTCACTACTTAATGTTTTATTATTTTGTAATATTTGTTCAATGACAATGAAATTGTTATGAGACTTAGATATAATACATGCAATGCAACTTAATACAGTAAACAGTACACATAGTACTTTGCACATTGGCCATGCATAACTTTAATTAAAATATTTCTGTATCCACTCAACAGAGAGAGAACAATTCTTGCTGCTCTTTTTAATCAGCATATGCCTCAGAGTAATCATCAGCTGAGAAATGCAAATCACAAGTTGTCTTGGCCAATTTTAGTTCTAGTGTCTCTCGTGATATGAGTGCTTCAGCATAATATGCATATACATCATAAGAATATGTAATAGTGTGAGCACTGGTCATCAATGTTTTGAACCCTAACAGTACCAACTGAAAGCTTTTATACTTTTGATCAATTAAGTTACTTTTATGGAACTTAACTTTAGCATTTCTAAAATAAGAATAAATATAATATTGTCTATTGTACTTAATTATGATAAAGATTAAATAAGTAAATATGTATGAAGTTCTGTTACATATACTAAGAACTGATATCTATTAGTTATTATCATTATTACCATGTAGAGTTATTAATGAAAAATCACAGACTTAATTGGATGATTAAGAGATATTAAAAGTTTAATACCAACTGCAATTTTTGAAACACATGTCAAATATAGAACCAGTTTCCATGTAAGATGGGATTCCAAAACAGTAAAATTATTGCTATTATTGTTGTCATAGTAGTAATATCTTGTATTAAAGAAGAATCTTAAGTGTATTTTAAAATAGACAAATCAACTAAATGTATATGCATACCTATTTAGGTGATCAGAAGACCATATATGCATATTGACTAAGTTAAATATACTTAGGTGTTAGAAGCTAGAAGTGAGACACATAATTCTGTAAAACACAAAATATATAATAGCGTATAAAATTATAAAATAATGTCCAATATTACAATCTAGCTATTTCTTATTTTACTTTATGAGGTCACATTGCCATCATGATATTTCAACATTTTTTCCTTAAGTGACATTTTCATAGAGTCTTAACATAAACCATACCTGTAGCTAATCAAACACACTGTAGAATGAGAAACAATAAGATTCTCTAGATTTTGTGATAGTCTAATATTTTTGAAAGATACAAAGATACATTCCAATATAACTTTGTAGAGTTGCTTCAATACATTTTTTTTTTTCAGAAACATGATGCTCATTTCTTCTCAACCAAGGTATACTCATGCTTTGTTTAGCTTAAACCAACCTCAAAAGGTGGGTTAATCAACATTTTGATCCTCCAAATCTCTTCACATCATATGTTCCATATTTACCCCATGGCATTTTCATAATGAGGTTACAGTCTCTGCCAGATTAACATAAATTGTTTAATTAATTCTCCTAACATCATTAAAATCATTGAACTCCACTAATGTTATTGAGACTGAAAATATAAATACAACTTTAGAAAAGTAAAGCACTCATTAATCTCTCCATAACAACTCCTTAAATAAAATGATCTAAATAATTAATGTTGGTTTATGAAGCATAAAATTTTCAGGTTATGAAGCTCAGACAACATGAGCTTGGATTGAGAGTTAATACCAGTAGCTATTGTAGATATTGATAAATTGTTAGTTCAATACAGATTTCATTCTGCTTATATGAAAAAGATAACTGTACATTTAAAGAATCATGAAGAAAATGTCAAAAATTTGGAGACAAAATGCTTTAAATATTTAAAATTGAGGAATCAATGAATTCCTGAAATTTCAACTTTATTATAAAATGAAAAACCTTCCAAAATGAGTAACATTCTACAAAACATTTAATCAGTAATCTTTCATATTGTCAAGAACAAGAACGATAAGGAAAGAGTAAAAATCTGTCACAATTAGATGGTGGAAGATCAACAATAATTAAATGAGATGTGTAATGCCAAATCAGATCCTGAAACAGAAAAAAGGATATATGTGAAAAAATTGGTTAAATATAAATAAATTATGTAGTTTGGTTAATAATTAAACTTTTTTTTTTTTTTTTAGTTTTTAATCATTGTGTCATGGCTATGTAAGGTATCAACATTAGTATAAGCTAAGGCAAGGGTATAAGGGAATACTGAGTACTACTTTGAAAATATTGTGTTGAATCTAAGATTATTTTACACTAAATTTTTAAAATGATTTTCATCCATTCTTTAAAGGAGAGCTTTGGGAAAAGTCATTTTTATATCTCATATCTTGTTTTCATTCTACTCATTATTTTAGATATTTGAAAGTAAAAAAACGGTATTTATTTAGTTGGGTACATACTCACTTATTCAGGGATATTCCAATATTCAATTTCCACTGAATGAATGAGGTTTTTGCAAGATACAATATTGAAAAAGGGTCATTTACTTTCAAAAGATTTAATTGACATTTCAAAGCAATATTCAACATAATTTTACTTTCTATTTTTATTTCTATTAAATCATGTGTGTCATATAATCCACATTTTCTCCTTTTAATAAGGACTATATGGGAAAACCACATTCACATTAGCCTACGAAAATCTAAATCTTGTTTTGACTGCTGTTTGTTTTTCATTTAATCATTAATGTCCTACCTTTTATCAAAATGATTATTGGTACTATTTATTTTCCTTACTGTTTACAAATACTTGGAAAATTAAAACAAAATCTAAGTCTACCTGAGAGCAGCCTGAAAGGAACACTTTCTCTGCTCTACTGTTATGTCTAGTCACAACTATTTCCAAAAGGAAAGTATCTTTTCTAAACGTGAACTCAAAATCTACAATAAGACCATTGAAAGCAAAACGCTATTATGTAATCTTTAACAAATTACATCTAATGTGAACATACACATTTTCATTTGAATAGTTTTAAATTAGTGACTAAAAATTTTATTGAAAATTGGCATAATCTTTCAAAACATGAAGTCTGCCTAAAAACCATAAAAATATTAATAAATATAAGAAAAGTTTGAGAGTATAGAACCATCTATTTATATTGTGTACTCTGAGTTGCTTATAAGAATTGATTTCTGACTTGAAATTTGCATTCCCAAGGGGTGAAGGCTATCTATCACTCTGCTTGACATAGCAGTGGAAAACCTGACAGTTGTCAGAAAGGATCTCTATGAGCTTCCTAAAAAAATAAAAGGAAAGAGCAAACTCTTTTGATCTTTATCCAGTGATCTTAGCTCCAAAGAGTGCCAGGAGAGTAATGGAAATGAACGATACTTTCAGTGTGAAAGATACTGCTAATTGATATTGAAATGATAATAATTAATTCTCCAGAATGGTCTTTAATCCAATCTGTACAATAGATTATTTTTAAATTTGGAAGTCCTTTTTTTAAAAAAAAAATTGTAGTTGTATGTGGACAGAATGCCTTTATTTGTTTTATTTTTATGTAATACTAAGGATTGAACCCAGTGCCTCATACATGCTAAGCAAATGTTCTGTCACTGAACTACAGTCCCAGCCCCAAATTTGCGAATCTTGTGAAGATTATTTTGCATTCCTTTATCTCCCTACCATGATTTCTGATTCTGTAATTGCTCTCTCCACAAACAACAAATAATGCAGAACATCTTTTCTTGCCATATGTATATCTTCCTTAGTAAGGTGTCTGTTCTGATATTTTGCCCATTTTTAAGGGGCTGTTTGCTTTCTTATTGTTGAAATTTAATAACTCTTTGTATATTTTGGATGCAGATCCTTTATATCAGATACCTGTTTCATAAATATTTTATCCCAGCTGTTTTTTGTCATTTTCCTAACATTATCTCTTGTAGATATCAAATTGTTCTATCACCCCTTGTGAAAAAGAGTTTTCTTCAATGCCAATACCTTTGCTCCTTTGTTAAAGATCAGTTTTCTGCATCTTTTTAGGTCTATTTCTGGGTTTTCTATTTTGTTCCATTTATCTGCATGTCTGTCCTTGCACAAAATTATGCTGTCATTCCCCGTACTTGACAGCAAATCCTTTTCTTTTACTAATACCACCCTGTTAACTCTGGTAAACTTATAATAAATATTAAAATCGGTCAGTCCTCCAACTTCATTGTTCTTTGTAAGCTTCTTGTTGGTTAGTCTGGTCTTTTTGATGTTCTCCATAAACTAGAATAGGATTGCTGATATTTACTCAACCACTTGTTGATATTTAGATTGGAATTGCACTGAATTTATAATCCAAGCTAGAAAAAAAGTGACATTTTAATACTAATAATATGAATTTTTGTTGTAGATCTTTTTTAGGCCCATGTATTATTTATAAGTGTGCTACCTAAATTTTAAATATTTAGGGATTTTTTTTCTGCTTCATTTCTTTCATTTACTTGTGATCTTGAATGTACTTCATATGATTTCTACATTTTAAATGTTAAGTTTATTTTACGACCCAGGACGTCAGTTTTGGTGAATGTTTCATTTATGCCTAGGAAGAACATGTTTTGCTGTAGATAGGTGGAATATTCTATGAATATCCATTAGATCAAGTTATTTAATAAGATTTAAGTAATTTAACTTCTAATTCCTTTTGTTCTATAGAGAAAATAATTAGAATTTGAAAATGTAAGAAATCTGCTGTATATTTTAATGACCTGTATTTTTCTTTTACAAAGTGTGCATGATCAAAAAAAAAAAAAAATGTGATCTTTTCAATATACTGCATCCCACTAATTGTAATATGTATCACTGGAATAGATAAAACACACATGCCCCAAATAAAAAAGTAATAATACCTGTTTATGATCTTGGTGGAAAGAAAAGATTATGTATACTACAGTATCCTTTAATGACATAGCCATACTTATTGGAAAATTACAGTGAAATCCCATTGCTTCCTAGAAAGCTGTTTAAAGGTCTGATCAGCCATTCTAGGTAACTCGGAATCCTGTAACAAATGGTTAGCCCAGGAAAGTTTCTTGAGAATTATAGGAAATTTGTTTAAAGTAATAGAATATAATATGAACTACCTAAATGACACCATTAATCCTTTAAAATGACATAATTAAAGTTATCTTAACAATATACTAACACTTCTTGAACTATCAAATATACCCTTTCATAAATTTCTCTATTATAATGTTCACTTGATTATATATTAAATTGTTGCTGTTGTGAATGTCATCTGAAATATCCTTAAGTGTCTAAAGGTCAGTAACATGAATATCTTCAATTGTCAGTGTCTATTTGTAACACTTAAAGGGAAGCTGCAAAATTTTCAAATTTTCATATACTGTGTTTTAAAACACATTTTCTTTTTTTGTAGTCTATTTTACCTCAAAGTCACACAAAGCTATTATACACTTTTAGCACTTACATTCTACTTGCTTTTAAAAAGTGCCTTTTAAAACTCTAATTTTCAGCTAATGTAAGCCTACTGCTATGAAATAGAAAAAGTTAAAGATTATAATAATTGGAACACTGAAATATACAGTTAAAATCTCATACAGAGTATATAAAATTAATCTTAATAAAATAAGAAATTCACTCACTCCATTAGTGTATTATTTTTCTGTTTTCTTGCTTTTACGTAAAACCACATTGCCACGAGGTTGCAAATGACTTCATGCAATTTTTCAAGCTTTCTCATTCCCTTCAGTTAGCACTTAGCATTGATTCATAATAGCTGAGGCCTGACAGGGGTATAACACAAACTAATCTCAGTAAATACTGTTTTGCAAATGAAGAGATTAAAGTTCAGAGATAAAAAGTATCTTTTTAAAAAATGTTATCCAGTTATTCATAGTGTAGCCAATGGTATTTAATCCTAACTTCTTTTCCAAATCAGTGGCTTTTTATTTTTTCATTCCATGAAGTCCTGGCTTGTTTACTTGAGTAGCTTTTATGTTGCCTTTCCCTGGAAGCACAGTATGTAACTCTAATGTAGAATCACAAAAGATTAAAAAATACATATAATGACTATGATTGTTATCACTTGAATTTATTTTGAATTTATTTTTTTTTCCGGGGGGAGGGTTCCAGGGATCAAACCCAGGGGCACTTAACCACTAACCCACATAGCCCATTTCATTTTGAAACAGGGTCTTGCTTAATTGTTTTGGGCCTTGGTAAGTTGCTGAGGCTGACAGTGGCCTTTCTTCTCCTGTCTCAGCAACCAGAGTCACTGAGATTGCTGGCCTGTGTCACCATGCCCAGCAACCTTAAGAGAACTCTGCTAGGCAGTAATTCTCTATTTTTCAAAACCTTTTATCAAGATCTTTGTGGAACTGGATCCAAAATTCAGGTGTACTGACTTCTAATAATCATGAATTTAATCCCATTTGGGATTACATTGTCTTGCCAAATAATAATATTCTTATTTACTTCAGAAATGTCCAGCATATTGATAAATATGGTATGTTAAATATATACCATATACCAAATAGACATACCATATACCAAATATATATGGTATGATAAATAGGGAATGTTTACATCCCTGTCATATAGTGCTATAACTGGAAAAGGAAAATATTCAGAGTAGAAGGTGTAGAGTTTCAAAAACAAAATATATCATTATTATAATTTTTAAAAATTTTTAGTGCTTTTCCATACTTTATTTTTTAGGAATATTAAAATTAGCTATAAAGAAATAAGAATTATGTACCTTTTTAAGAGTCTTCAATTCCTTTTTTTGACTCTTCAATAATTCAGCATTTCTTAAGCATTTTTTTTTTTCTTGGCTGTTCTGGGAATTGAACCCGGGTCCTCATACATGCCTGGCAAACACTCTGACCTACACACACAGTTTAAGCATCTTGATGAGAAGACTTTCCAACTGAGATGACACATCTTCCTGACCTGTGGCTTCTAATTATGTCTACTTTGCTCTACCAAGTATCTTATTATAAAAATAAAGATTCTTTTTTGATTAAAAAACAGTGACCTGGAACACTTAAAAGAAACCCCAAGTACAACATTTCCAGTAACTAATTATAATTATGGTGGCCATAACAATAGCAAATGAAGCAGAAGGGGCATGAGTGGCTACTGTAACAGAGCAGTAGCTTAGATATAGAAAACCGGAAATAAATGCCAGGAAGCAGGGTCCCTGTTGTACTCCATTAAAAAAAAAAAAATCACCTTATGTTATTTCTTTTTTTAGCATGTGGGCTGTCTGGCTTGGCCTCTACATTCCCATCTAACTCAAATATACTGAATCTACCTTCTGGATATCTCATCTTGGTGTAGGTATTGTCTCTAATTCAACTCTTTTCAAACTCAGGGCTAACATGCTTTCATAAGGAAATTGGAATATACGACATTTTCAAACATGATTGACAGTGACATCTGACTCCATGAGTGATAATGAACTAAAGGAGAGACAACAAGCCAATAAAAGCAATTCAGAAAAATAACATTTATTTTATAAACTTGGAAGTTCTATGGAATCATTTCCATAGAGCATTCCCTATAGTGTGTTTCTTTGGATTTGTGAAGACATTCAATTATAGAAACTTAGCAAATGTTTAATGAATGAAAGGATAAAAGTGAGTGTCAATTTGAAACAATGAATATAATTAGATTCTGAAGGTTGGGTTAATTGAATTTCCTTGGGCTATTAAATAGAATCAGAATCCAGGAAATCAGAAGTTCAGTTCAAATTTAACTCATGTTTAGTTCATAAGCCATTTACTGCCTTAAGACACTTTCTTCCAGAAGCTATTTTTCAAAAGTGAAGGATAAAGAAAGCAGCCCTGAATGTGAATTATACCAGGAACTGTGAAGGATAAAATGAAAAAGATATTACAAAATGAATTACCTACAATGGTCTAACTTTTGTCTTATATGAGGGTAGGAAGGTGCACAACAAATGCCTAGCTTAATGTACAAAATATTAAATATAGACACTACTACTTAAGGTAGCACCAGTCTACAGAATACCCTAGTATATGTGAGGTACCAACTCTATAGACTGCTAAATGAGCCTGTAAAAGTTGAGAGTAATTAAAGAGACACATTCTCTCTTGGATCACTGTAATAAACTTCCTCAACTATCTTTATTTTAATTTCCATATACCTCTTTTTCTATAAATCTTAATGCTCTAGTCATGGCACATTTAATGGCAACAACATTTGAAATAACAGTAAAAATTTTGTTGCTGCTAGAATACTGGAAGTTTGTGAACGAGAGTAATTTAAAAAACTTGGTGGTAGTCAAAGAATACTAAAACAGAGAATTTTTAGAAATTATTTATGCACATACTTGATTTTATAAATTCATGTATGTTAAAATGTAAAATACATCCTAGAAAATGACTATTTGATGGAACCTATAATTTGAGTACAATATGCATTTTCAGAGGACTGTGATTTTAACTAGGGAATGATGAATGTATAGCTAATTGTGTATGTTTGTTCATAGGAGAAAAAAATAACATGTTTATAAGGTTCAGGTTATCTCCACTCATGAAAAATGAATGGATTTATTTGAAAATATTATATTGTGCATCTTCTTCCTTTCTTGGTTGCTCCCTAATGAGATTGTTTAAGGAAAAAAAACCACATGGAATACAAATGTAAAGTATTAATCAAGACTCTAGATGCAAATAGCATATTGAGAGAATACTGCATAGTTTACAGTATGGTTTAGAACTATTGTGTAATGGCCAAATACAAGATCTAGAGGTCACACAGTTGGGAAGAGTGCCCAAATACATAGGACAGCTCTAGTTGGAGGAAACACAGGCAATACTACTGTTCCTTCTCGTGGGCCCAGATTCCGCAGAAAAGGGGCAATCAAAGCCAACATCAAACTTCTGCCACCTCTGCTTCGGGTGGTTGCCATTGACACTTAGATGGAACAGCCACAAGGCCAGATTTTTTGTAACTTCTGATTTGAACTGGTGTTTGGGATGGCCAGATGGAAGGTAACATATCTGTGCTCTTACTATACTGAATTATCTGGCTTTCTAGTCACTGGGGACATCACAGTTTGTTCAAAGACCTCACTCCACTAGTACCAGTACACCATTTGGTAACCTCCCTGTTCTAAAATGGAACACATTCAAATTACACAAGTTAATGATCCACACAGCTTTGCAATCTGCAAGCTATAAGCTACTTGAGCTGTGGCATCCAAAGTCCTAGGGGAGAGAGAGTGAGGGCTGAGGCAGCTGGTGTCAGAAAAACGAAAATCTATAGGGATGTGTACTTAAGAAAAAAAAGACTTTTAGCTCATGTCTGGTTAGCCACACTCATTTTTTCACTGTTTCTATACAACCTCCTATTAATTATTTTGGCAAGAACAAATAAATTATTAAGAAAAAAAGACTTGGTAATTTTTTTTCACTATAATAATATTTAAGAAAATAGTTAATACTTATTTATCATGTACTATATGTAATACTAAGAATTTACTATTCCTATATGCTAGGCACTTTTAAAAATATTTTACATACAATAACTTAATCTTCACAAATATATTTACTTCAAAATTCTTATGTCCCATTTTATAGATAAGGTGCTTCATGCTTAACTAAAGTGTCCAAGGCAACATAGTAAATGGCAGAAGTGAGATTTAAAGCTATGCAGTTTATCTACATAATTCGTATCTCTCAATACCATTTTACATCACCTAAGACAGACCCTGGAATAGGAACCCTAATTGCCAAGAGAAAGTCAATGGGGGCTGCTAAATTCAGAAATGTGTACATTAATAAACTATCATTCACTGTTTAATAATTAAGAGTGACTTTAAGTCCATGGTTGCTTCAGACAATCTTGGGTTATTCCTCTTTCCCTATTATAATTAAAAGTGATCCTTTTTTTCTCAAACTTTCCTGATTTGGGGAATAAATTACAAAAAACATCCTATGAAAATCCACTTACGCTATTAGAGTGTTAGCTTCTATTTCAAAGTCAACAAACAGAACTTAGAATTAGGCTAATAGAGACCCTCTTTACTTGTTATTGACTTTAACATATTGTCAAAATACAACCAATTAAAGATATAAAACCAGGTGCAGTGACATATGCCTGTAATCCCAGCATCTCTGGAAGCTGAAGCAGGAAGTTTGCAATTTAGAAGGCAACCTAGTAATTTAGCAAGACCCTGTCTCAAAATAAAAAATAAACAAAAAAGGGCCGTGCATATACATCAGTGGTAGAACACCTGTGAGTTAAATCTGCAGTACAAAAAAAAAATGTGTGTTTGTGTATATGTATGTACATAAAATATTTTAGTCAGCAGCTTGGGAGGCTGATACAGGAGGATTGTGAGTTCAAAGCCAGCCTCTGCAAAAGTGAGGCACTAAGCAACTTAGTGAGATAATTAATGTCTCTAAGTTAAAAAAAAATACAAAATAGAGCTGGGGATGTGACTCAGTGGTTGAGCATCCCTGAGTTTGATCCCTTGTACAAAAAAAAAAAAATACATTTTCTATCATTATAATACAAAATTCTAAAGCATATGACACTGTTTATGGTGTAACATATAAAACTTCAATGACCCATTCTGGTTAAGCAAATAGAACATTTGAATGCATTTTAACTGCCATAAAGCTATTATTTTATAGATCTATTTTATAATAAAATGTTTTATAATTGTCATAATCTATCATAATCTATTATTTTATAATAGATTTATAATCTGTTGTATAAGCAATCTACTATTAAAAATTTGAATAAAAATACTCCCATCCCCCAAAAAACTTAGAATTTATTTAACCATTTAATTCATACTTGATAAAATTACTCTCTAAAGGTTTTCCTATCATTCATATAACACAGTGATTGGAATGAATTATATGTGTTTTTAAAAATTCAACCCATAAATTTCAAGTACTTATATAGATACCAATAATCACTTAATATAATCAATTTTAAACCTATTATATAAAACCAGTGGACTAGTAATATAAGCAGCAAACACATAATAAGATTTTCACAGAACAATAATAAATTTGATAAGATGAATCTACAGTACAAAGGAAGCATGAATGTTTATCATTTACATTAAGTAATTGATATCGTCCCTAAGGACTGGAGGACAAGATGTTTGTATATGTATATGTTTCACAAATCCCACGTATGGCATTTATACATTCTCCATGTTCATGGTTTTTGTGTTTTATAAGGTTATGAATGATGTTAGTGTAAACCAGAAACAGAAAAACTCAACCTTGCTATTACTAAGGCACAGACTTAAAGTTGCTTTTTTATCAAAATACAAGGGAAACCGGAAGTAATTTCATATCTGGAAGGAGGCAACCAGCTGTTTTAATTTATTTTACAATATACTATTCCCCAATGAGAAAGCAAGTCAATAGAGTCTCAATAGGCACAAAGTTCCCTTCTAATCACCCCCAAACTTTTACAGGTTTATAATAATATTCTAAGTTATTATAATGTATGTTTTCAACTCAAATTCTAAGCACTACTAACGAGAAAATTTAGAGGTCAGTGCCTGAATCTATCTGTAAACAAGCTACTACTTGTGTTGAACACTTAAAATAAATCCTTGACAATATCACTTTCTTAGGTTAAAAAAAAAACTGCTCTATTATTGTATGACACACACACAATTCTTTTACACATATCCAACAGTATTTCTTTTGAGATAGTATCAACAGAAAGTTCTCATGTACAGATTTTTCCACTTCGTAACAACTTTTATTTTAAATGTTTTATTTCTTCCTAAAGTGACACCTCATTTCTACCTCACAGCCAGTAGGTGAAGGATTTTCTTTTCATGAAGTCTTCTTTTTAAGATAAAACAAATAGCATCTATATCCATTTTAGGCTAGTGCCCTTCATAAATTAACACCTACATTATTTCTTTCAAAGCCTAGCAGTGATCCAATCTGTCCTATTTATCATCTAGTTATTTAAAGTAGAGTATGTATCTTGATTTCTTCCACCTTTATATGTTGCTTGGCAGTAGTACAGTTAATTGAGTGAAGAGATAAGAGAAAAACAGGATTATAAAGACAAGAATGAGCAAGGTTTGGAACTAAGCAACAATTTCAGCAGCTGTGTGTGTATACTGCAAAGGAGGCACGAGAATTAGCTAGCATGCATCAGCAGGAACCAGTACAGCATTCCTGCCAACTAGATTTTGATGGTACTTGATAAAGGGACATGGGGCAGAATTCAAGAGTGGTTAAAGAAATCCAACTTGGATGCACTTTCTCAAACATGCTATTTAACAGGCTGGCTTACTGCAAAAGTGACTCTTAAGAGGTAAGACGAAAACAATTGTTCACATAGAGTAAAGTGAAAATGCCTGAGTTATCCTGGCATGGAGTCAAAATGACTCAGAAAAGTGATCTTTCAAGGAAGAAATATATTACCAGAGACCAGTCCACTTGTGAGAGGATTATGTTCTGCAGAATTCCCAAAGCAAATATCTGTTCACTAAAATCATCTGGAAAACATCGGTAAAAGTACACTGGATAGAAAGTTTAGGGGTGGTTTTCTTTTGTAGGCCAGAGTTGATGACAAGTGGTCACAGTGCTTTACTTTAAAGTAATAGAAAAGATGGTACTCCATAGCAATAGAGAAGTGAAATTCTCACCTGTCAGAAGACAGGCAATCAATCACAATAACTAGAGTGCCCAGTATGTCAGAAAAAAAGTGACTCTTGATCCATAGAAGTTAAGGAGATGACATAGAAAATGTAATCTCTAAAAGCAAAACAATAGAGGAAAAACACATGGAAGTAGCTTTTCGTATAATTATTATATAATTTTTTTGTATTTGCATATCTTCCTTGACCTCTCAGAAGGATATTTGTTCACTTCAAATGTAAGTCCCTTCAAGATAAATATATATACACATATTCAGAAATAGACACATAACTATCCTCGACCAAATTGAGAAAAGCTTACAGTATAGAACAAATTCACCAGAGTGGCTATCTTCTCTACATGAGTCCTAACTTTCATTATTTGGTGTGTTTCTTCAGTGAGTTTTAAGCACTCAATAATCCATTTTGTCTATATTCATTTACCACACTGGTACTTTAGGAGAATATGTCAAATGCTAGCTTTACTGGAGATACTGCAGTGAACAATAATATCCTGCCTCCTATGTGCTTACATTCCTGGAAAGGAAGAGAGCTTATGGTGAAATTTTCATGTGAAGTAACAGGTGGTGATTGTTGCTTTAGAGAAAAATTCAAATTAAACCACAGTTTCAAGATGTATAATTTCCACCCTACTCTGCAGAAATTAAAAAGGAATTAAAAAGTGTTATTTAAGTATAGCATATATTACAGAGTATTTTCCATCATTGTTTGGTAGACTAAGCATTTTAGGAAGTCAAATAAAATTTTCTGCATATATGTTGCCATGAGAAACATTTACACCCTGTATATTTTTACACAGATTATAACAACTATAAAAGATTACTTGAGGGCTGGGGTTGTGGCTCAGTGGTAGAGTGCTCGCCTAGCATGTGTGAGGCCCTGGGTTCGATCCTCAACATCACATAAAAATAAAGATATTGTGTCCATCTACAACTAAAAAATAAAATATTAAAAAAAGATTACTTGAACTTTCATTCAATTCTTATAATAAATATATTATGAGAATATGCTTTAAAAATAATGGCTTCTCTAAAGATGTAGTTTGGAATCATGCTGGGAAATTGACTATCCACATGCAGAAGAATAACCCTAGACCCCTACGTCTTCTCAATACAAAAATAAATTCAAAATAGATTAAACACATAAATGGAAGACCTAAAACTATGAGATTAGTAAAATAAACATAGAAGAAATGCTTGAAAGCATTTGAATGAATGAAGAGTTTTTGAACAAAATTCTAAAACCAGGAAACAAACACAAACATAGACAAATGGGATTCCACACAATTTACAAACTTAATGTTAAGAAACATTAAGCAGAGTAGATACCTCCTACTGAATGGAGAAATTATTTTCAAACTATACATCTGACAAGGGATTAGTGTCCAGAATATGTAAGGAACTACAAAAACTCAAGAAAAAATAATCAAATGAAAGATGGTCATAGACCGAAATAGACATTTCTCAAAAGAAGAGGTATGAATGGCCAACGGGTGTATGAAAAATGCCCCAAATCACTGTTGACCAGGGAAATCAATTCAAAACCACAATAAAGTATTACCTTACCTCAGTAAGGTTGGATATTACCAGAAAGACTAATAATAACAAATGTGGGTGAGGATGTGGAGAAAAGGGAACACTGGCACACCACCAGTGGGAATGTAAATTAGTACAGGCATTATGAAAAATAGTATGAAGTTTTCTCAGTTAATTAAAACTAGAATCACCATATGAGCTGTCAATTCCATTACTGGGTATATTTCCAAGGAAATGAAATCAATATGTCAAAGAGACATCTGCACTCTCATGTTCATGGCAACACTATTTACAAAGCGAAGAAATGGCAATAACCTAAGTGTATAACTGATGAGTGAATCAAGGAAATGTGATAGACACACAATGGAATACTATGTAGCTATTAAAAACGAATAAAATCCTGTCATTTGTGACAATATGACTAGAACTAGAGATCATTAAGTGAAGCCAGCCAAACATAGAAATACAAATATCCCATGATCTCACTCATATAAAAAAAAAGTTGAACTCATACAAGATGAGAGAGTGAACTGGAGGTCTATGGAGGTTGGAGAGAGAAGGGAAGAGGGAAGATGGGGAAAGTTTAATCAATGAGTACTTACAGTTATATAGGAGCAAGAAGCTCTGATGTACTATTCCGCAGTAGGATGAATATAGATAAAAATAATATACTGTATCTTTCAAAAATTAAGAAAGGATTTTAATGTTTTTCCATAAAAAATGATTAATGTTTGAGGATAGTGATATGAATAACATGATTTAAACATTAAAACATTAATTTATATATATATCACACAGGATCCCATTAACATGCAGAAGTTTATGATTTTATGTATCAGTTAAAATAATCTAAAAATAAGATAAAATGTTTTATACATGTAGATAAGTCAATTTAGCATCCAAATCCTATTTTTACATTTTGATTTCTGTAATGTATATAAACTTTGCCAGGCTACAGTGTCTGCCCTCTCCAGTACAAGCTGATGCTACAGGCTTTTAATTCATATAGTAGCACAATAATGATGGCTACTACTTTAGTATTAAAAATCTAAGAATTTTAATACTAATAAATTCTGTCATTACACTAGTGGCCTAATTTGGTCAAAGCCAATGCCATACCAATGTTTCAGTTCAGAGAAGAGAGAAGTTGTCACCAACAGCAGGCATAATCAATGACCTTTCTCTATTTCTCTCAACACCAAAGAACATGTCATCTACTCCCACCTTTTTTTTTTTTTTGATAAACAGTTATTACTTCTGCCCCTTTTCAAATACCTCAGTCTTCACTGGTATTTGCTGCTGCTTGAAGAAAGCATTTGGCATCAATTTGAAAAATGATGGTGGGGTTATTTAGAAGACCTCATGTGCAGTGACATTTTTTGTCATTCTGCCTTTTCCCAGTCGCTGTGTAGAAACACTATTGTGACAGCCAATTTCCTAACCTTATGTGACCTGAGTTTAATTAGCTTGCCTGGGCCTCATGGTATCATTTGTAAAATTAACCAAAAAAGAAAATAAATGACAAAACGATTCTGATAATATAAATTACAGAACACTTAATTTTCACAAAATTTCATTTTGATGAATAAAGTCCAAGCTGTCATTTCTTTTTCATTCAGAAAAATAAAAATTTAATCTTGAAAAGATGGCAATTATGTATTGTAGATTAGACATTTTACAAATAATATGAGAGGACAATAATATAATAGAAAGTGTTATTCTAAAATCACTAGTTAGATTTCTATGTAGCAATGCTGAATAAGTTAAAATTGTTTGAAATTCCTATTCCAAATTGTATCCAATGCACATTGATGCAGCCATCTGCAGTCAAATCTGTGCTATGTGACAGGAAAGTGAAAGAAAAATAAAGTTGGACTGAAAAGCTTCCCTTGAATATGAGATGCTGGCAATGGTGGCCAGACTACTTTTAGTGTAATTTGTTATGGATATGATTCTCAGTCCTTTATTTTTTCAAATATTATTAAAAGGACACTAAAACAGAAGATGCTAAATTTGAGGACCCAGTAAAAGTATATTGCTTACCTTAAACAGGTTTAGATTTTGAGAAATCTGTAGTATACAATGGAAATGGAGGAAGAATGGCTTCCATGTTGTTTTTTCTCAGGGTTAACTGTACTCAGCAGATTTTCAGCTAATGTTATCTCTGCTGTCAATGAGTGATGAGTAATGGGGCCATATATTTCAAGTTACCTCTGGATGCTTGACTCCTAAAAAATATGCTAATATCATCAAGGAAAAAAGAATAAATGAGAGAGCTAATATTTTATCAAAAGAATGAGTAGAATGTGGAGAATTAAACCAAAATATGGAACATCATTCCTCCAGTTTGTAAACTTTTCCCCATCTCATTGCTTCCATCTTATATCTATGGAATACACCTGAAAGTTCAGTTATTATCATACTAAGATTTCAGCTAGCAATATATGAAATACAATGGAGGGCTGGGATTGTGGCTCAGTGGTAGAGTGCTTGCCTAGCATGGGCGGAACCCGGGTTCGATCCTCAGCACCACATAAAATAAAGGCATTGCGTTGTGTCCATATACACCTAAAAAATAAATATATATATTTTTAAAAAGGCTATGACTTTAAAAAATACACTGGATTTTATTTCCTGAATAAATGTGTAGAAAATATCACTTAGATATGAGTTCTTTACTCTGGTTTTGATGTTATCAGTATTCTCTAAGAAATTAAAATCTTGGAAAAGTTTCCTCATGGTAACAGTGGAATGTGAAAATGATTAGTAGACTTTCCTATTCCACTGAGTGGAATTCCCACTAAACCATTAAGAAAGTATATTAAAATTCAAAAGAAACCAAATACAAGCAATGAAACAAATTTGCTAATGTATATCTCTTTTTTTTAATTTTTATTGTTGGTTGTTCAAAACATTACATAGTTCTTGATATATCATATTTCACACTTTGATTCAAGTGGGTTATGAACTCCCATTTTTACCCCGTATACCGATTGCAGAATCACTTCAGTTACACATCCATTGATTTACATATTGCCATACTAGTGTCTGTTGTATTCTGCTGCCTTTCCTATCCTCTACTATCCCCCCTCCCCTCCCCTCCCCTCTTCTCTCTCTACCCCCTCTACTGTCATTAATTTCTCCCCCTTGTATTATTTTTCCCTTTACCCTCACTTCCTCTTGTATGTAATTTTGTATAACCCTGAGGGTCTCCTTCCATTTCCATGCAATTTCCCTTCTCTCTCCCTTTCCCTCCCACCTCTCATCCCTGTTTAATGTTAATCTTCTTCTCATGCTCTTAGTCCCTACTCTGTTCTTAGTTACTCTCCTTATATCAAAGAAGACATTTGGCATTTGTTTTTTAGGGATTGGCTAGCTTCACTTAGCATAATCTGTTCTAATGCCATCCATTTCCCTGTAAATTCTATGATTTTGTCATTTTTTAATGCAGAGTAATACTCCATTGTGTATAAATGCCACATTTTTTTTTATCCATTCGTCTATTGAAGGGCATCTAGGTTGGTTCCACAGTCTTGCTACTGTGAATTGTGCTGCTATGAACATCGATGTAGCAGTGTAATTCTTAAGCCTGAGATAATGTTAAGTAGCTTAAAGGCACACAAGAGCATTGTGGAAACATTCTGAGTATTCCCGCAATGTCCTGGACCTATTCTTTCTTGCATATAAAAGCACATCACTCTAGTGATGCTTCTCTCTGCTTCTGGCACATTTTATTTTTCCTTTCTACTTGTTTATTACCATCAACAAATACTTCATTTTCAAAAACTGTGATTGACTGAACCTTGTCCTCAAGATTTTGCCTATTTCTCTGTTTCCCTTTATGACAAAACTCAGTGAGGAGTGTTATCAATAGTTTCTATGCTGCCACTGCTACCTCCCTTTAACCTTCCTACTCAGACTTTCACCCCCAACATGTCACTAAAATGTGTCAAAGAAACCAATCACTTGGATGTTATTAAATCCAGTGTCAATTCTCAGTCATTGTTTTAATTAATGTGGAGTTTTAGGAACAATTGAAAGCCATTACTGGGAGTCAAATGACAGTTTTCTGCTGCCAGTATGCTAATTGTTTCCTGTTCTTTGTATTTTATGAAAGGTAATAAATATGTTGTGGTGTTATTTAAACCTATTATGATTTATTAGTTTGATTATCCTTCAGAATCTAGGACTACTGCTACTATTTAATCATATATAGGTCTAAGAGTTTGGCATATAAATGAGATTAACTTTAAAATATCCAACTCAACATAGCAATAGCACATTTGGAGAGGAAAAGAAAAGGAAGACAGACCAGAGAGGAGACTCTGGTGCCAGGGCACAATGATGTAGCAAAACCTCTGTTGCAGAATACTGGGATCAAATGTCAGCAATTTTCTGCATTTGTTTGTTTTCTGATTTGTTCTTTTATTTAAGGATGGAATTTTTTTTCTGCCCTAGAATTGAAACATTAAACTTATAAGGAAAGGCAGATGAAGAGGAACATTATAAACAGATGTGAGGGGTATTATATAGTTGCTTCTCAACTGATGTTAAGTAAAATTGCTGAAAACAATTTGTGAAAGAAAATAGTCATACTAGGTTAAATAGAGACAATGAAAAAGAAGGGTCTTATACCAAAGATTTGTTGAAAATTTAGGAAATGCAATATTCATAGTTGATCCTCCTTATGTATGACCATTAATCACTAGGCATCTCCTAGGTACACAATATGGCAACATAGTAACTTATGGATAGGATATAGTTCGACCTATGACATTTTTCTTGAAAACACTAGAAAGTACTTAATAAATATTGGCTATCTTACATTCTTCGGTGAATGGTAAGAAAACTAAAAATTTCATAATGGAAAATTCAAGTTGAGTTCCAGCAATGTTCAGATTCCAATTATTTTTTCAGAATTTAAATATAATGTAATGAATTAACCCAACTGGAATAGGTGAAGGTATAAGCAGAAACTGAGTAATTTTATGCTGAAAAAGATTACTATTTGATTTATTACCTTCTTAAACGATAGAATACCCCCTGAAACCCTTTAAAAGTTGCACATACAAGCAAACAGATTGTGTTTATGATGAGAAGCAATGCTCCCACTGAAATGACATATGCCTATGATGAATAACAAAAACCAACAGTCCAACCAATCAACAAACAAAACATCCTTGTATGGGCAGTGCCTTTAGCTTAGAACCTAATATTTCAACCTTATGATCAAAATTTAAAGGGTCCTATAGGAAATGACCCACCTGTTAACACATGTGCCATGTATATGATTTAATAAGAATGTGTTTCAATCATTTCAATGAAGGAAGATGGGCAACAGAAAAATAGAAATGATAATATTAAAAAAAAGAAGAGGAGGAATGGATTAGTTTAATGGAACCATTAAGGTGATCAATAAAGAACAGGATGGAAATCGAAATGAAAAGAATCAGAGTGCTGCTGACAAATACCTGTTGATTAAAAGTCATCAGTTAAAGGATGATAACATGCCCTGGCTGAAATGGATATCCTACTTCAAAGGCTTAAAAATACTCCTCCATCTATTCTAGGTAGGAAAAATGTCAATTCAATGATGCTGAAGATGACTGGCAGAAGAGGAAACTGATGTGATAAATTAATGATGGCTTTTCCATAGTTGGAAATAGATGAATCAATATTGGTTCATAAACTGAATGAAGTTCACAGTTTATATTATGGTTCAGTCTTATGACTGCTATAGTTCCACAGGTTTTGACAAACATAAAACAACATATATCCATCATTACAGTGTCATACAGGTAGTCAGTCTCACTCCCCTTAAAATTCCTTGTACTCCATCAATTTATTTCTAACCCTCTGCCCAACCACCCCCTACACACACCCAATTCTTGACAACTACTACTCCTTTTTACCTTCATACAGTTTTGTTTTTTCCTTAATATCTAATGGTTGGAATGAAACATTACTAGGCTGTCTTTCCATGGCTTAACAGTTCATTTATTTTAATTGAATAATATTCCACTGTAAGGATGTACCAGAGTTTATCAGTTTATCTATAAAAGGACAATTTTTGATGATTATGAGTAAAGCTGCATAACATTCATGTGCAAGTTTTTCTATAATAAGGTTTCTACTCATTTGGGTATACCTAGCAGTGTGATTGGTAGATGGTAATAATAAGTATCAATGTTTAGCTTTCAAATAAGCTACCACAGCAGTGGAAATGCCTGTACCATTCTGCATTCCTGCTAGCAATTAATGAAAGTTCCTGTTGCAGATCCCCATCAGCATTTGCTGTTGTTAGTGTACTGGAATTTAGTCATTCTAGGTGTGCAGTGGTATTCCATCAGAATGATTTTAATTCCTTGATAATGTATGATATTGGGCATTTTCTTACATGTTTTCGTTTGTTAGGTATATTATATCTTTTCTTCCAATATACAACGTTTATGTATTTTCTTATTGTGCTGTATTACAAAAGATTTCCGAATAGAGAGGTAAATGGGAGCATTTTCAACTGGATCTTGAGCACAGGGGAAATTATTTCTTTCAACCATTAAGTACAACATTAACAATATGATCATTTTATAGATTTCTTTCATGAAACTGAGAAAGTGCCTCCTATTTATATTTTGCTGATTTTTTGTTGCTTATTAACTTATTTTTATCATGAATAGATTCAATTTTTGTCAAATGCCTTCTCTGCACCTATTACTATGAAAATATAATTTTTCTTGTTTACACTATATATGTGATGGATTAATTTGGTTTTGAATATTGAACAGGTTAGCATACCTAGAATAAACCATGATAGTGAATTCTTATATGTTACCCTAGCAATATTTTGAGTATAAACTAAATTTTCCCTTACTAAAAGCCAGGCTCAGTCACCTTTAATAGAGTTTCTAATTCTAAAACTCTCAATCAACCAGTGTTAATATATCTGCCTTATATGCCTTCCTGGTAGTGACCAATAATCTCTTTGATAGCTAAATACAACCTATTTGACTCATCCCTCTAATTTTGCACCACCCTCAGTGACTACACAGATATGAAACAGGGACTGTCCCCTCAGTCACAAGGTAACCCTACAGAACTCATGACTGCTGACGTTGAACTCATCTGTAGAAGCCTTTGTAAAACCATTGGTGATAACTTGGACTACAATAAAACCTATGGACTGTGAGTCCTTCACTGTTTCTTGTTGTTGGTTGAGCACGCCTCTTCCAGATGGTTCTCCTTGCTGTTGGACCAACAAGACATGTGCCCTATTCTCTCTAGGATCTGATATAAAAATTCTTTTGTTATTCCATGTATTTTGTTGCATTGCCTTCCTTGTCTCATCTGATGGACACACTAAACTTCTCTCCTGATCTGGCCTAGAACTTAGAGCCATTCTTGAGACTTTAGAAAGAAATCATACTTACAAAACAATTCCGCTCTTATTCACGACATATGATTTTTCCTATGCATGGTTGGATTTTATTGGTTGGATAATATTTTATAGTTTTTCCATTCATTTTAATGAGAGATAGTGTCTATTTTTTTATCTACTTTTGTAATGAAATGTTTTATGGTAAAGTTGCTCTCATAGAATGAGATATAAAGTTTCCGATTCTGTTTTTTGGAAAAAAATTAAAGGAAACTAGCATCTTTTTTACCCAACATTTTACAAAATTTAACAGGAAACTATCTGGGGAATGTACTTTGTTTTAGAATATTATTAACTTTATTCAATTATTTATAGAAAAAGCTCTATTTAGATCCTATCTAGTTGTCTGAGTTTCATCAGACTCTCTATAATAGAATTTTCTTTTCACTCTAAGTCATCAAATGTATGGCTTAGAGCTGTTTGTAGTATTCCTTTATCAATATTCATGATCCATAGGATAAGTAGTAATGGCTCCTCTTAACTTTTGATTTTAATTGAGCCAGCTTATATTTTTTCCTTCTTTTCCAGGTTAGATACTTATAAATTGTAATCTAACAGGAAGCTGAATAACTGATGCCACATATCTTGCTTTAGTAAAATAAAACTGTCACCTGGATTAGAGTGGAATATAAAAAATATACCCTATGAACTCTCTTTGAGAGAAGAGATTTTGAGATAAAATGTTATTACTGCTTTTTTTATTATAAATCATTGTAAGAAATTGTTGAACTAAAAAAATGGACTTGAAATGTTTGCAATCAGGGATGTGCTGGAAGAAACAAAACACAAATATTCTAGAATTTTCAGAAGAAAGACTTGCAGTTGTTTATTTTATGAATCCATGTAAGTTTCAGAACTGTTATGAATAATATTTATTGAAGACACATCTGGTGCAAAGAAAAAAGTACAGGAGAAATATTTTTTTAAAAAATTTACTGATAAGGATAGATTCAAGTTGTCAGGCTAGAGGAAGGCTGCATTCCTTGCCACTCCATGGTTCAGGATTCAAGCAGCAAGAGTACTGCTTCTCTGTAAGAGCAGACACCACTCAAAAAAGCCCTGGAGGCCTGATTAGACCTAAACACCTCCAGGTGGAACTCCACTTACAACTCTGCAGTGGCTCCACCCAGATCCTTATCAATCTGGTCTGTGCAGACACAACTCCAACTGATAGAACTTTCCATCCCATCATACCTCATATAAGGGAGAAGAGAAGCTGAGAAATATTTGAACCAGCTTTAGTTTTAGGCCTCTCCAACCACAGCTTGGTGAGCAACACACACAAAAAGAAGGGGTTTAACAACCATTAGCCCTTGCTCTTGTGCTTAGTACATAGCTCATGAAAAAATGGAAAAAACAATAGTCAAGCATAGACAGTGACCATCTATCCTCTGACTATTTTGATAACCTCAGTTGAAATAATTCCTTATTTTTTCATTAAGAATCTCTTTTTTTCTTTGTGTGTGTGTGTATGTGTGTTTTGTGGATTGGCTCATGGATACATACACATATTTCTTCCTCATTTATAGGTTTTTTGGGAGTGGGGGTATCAATAATTCTATCTAGGAGTGCTTATCCACTGAGCCACATCCCAAGTGCATTTCTTTTTAATTAATTTTGAAACAGGGTATTATTTTGCTCAGGGTCTTGCTAAGTTGCTTAGGTTGGCTTTGGATTTGCAAACCTCCTGCCTCAGCCTCTCGAGCTGCTGGAATTACAGGCTCGTTTATAGTATTTTAAAAAGTAGTTATTTTCTTTGCCTTGTCTTTTGAGAGTTAGCATTTTTGATTAGTATATTTTGGGTTTTAATTTTTTTTTCTGTTTCTTTTGTGTCTCTTTTCTTCTTCCAAATTCTATTATTTTCTTTCATTCTCTGTTTTGTTGCTTGTATTAATATTCCTTCCTTATAACCATCAGATGCTACATTTCTTCTGCATTTTCTGTTAACATTTTGAAATTGTAAACTCTTTTCTACATTCCTATCATGTTCTCTTTTCTCTTAATTAACTGTATCCTCACCATCTTTTCTGCACTAATTGCTTAATATAACTCCTGTCTCTGCCCTTAATGTTGCAATTATTACTGCTGTGCATGACATAGTTGACACCTGTTGTTTGCTTTAATGCCAGCTATAGGTAATGATTACTTACTGTTTATTTGTTGATAATTGTTGACCCTACATTTCTGCTGTTTTTTTGGGGGGCAATTAACATTATAGATGGTAGGAACCAAGCAGTTAGTTTAATGCTGAATAGTGTTTGCATTAGTTGTTGATATTTTTGGTTTCCCCCTATTGGGAGGAATCCTACAGGGAAAGCTACAGGGACATTATAAGCTCACAGCTTAGGGAATCTGCTGTTAAACTTGGCTCAAACAAAAGACAGTGAACATTTCTCCACAAATTAATGACACTTGATTTTAGCTATACTTTAATACAAAAAATTGAAGAAACAAAAACACAAACTAATGCCCAGGTCCCAAAGAGAAACAGCTAGGAGTGGGCCACCATGCCAAACCTATGGACAATAGCAAAAATAGAAAAATAATACAAAGGCTGTGAATAACACAGCTAGGAGAGGGTCTCAATGCAGACCATTCTAGGAAACATTGGCAAGAGAAGATTGTGCCTTGAAAAGAGAAATACCTTCAACATATCATAAAACCCAACACACACAAATACAAGAAATAAGAAAAAGCAAGCTAAAATACTACCTACTAAAGGTCATAATTCACCAGCAAATCACCCCAAAATATTGAAGTGAATGAAATATCAGATAAGGGATTCAACGAATCATTATAAAAATTACCAATCAATTCCAAGAGATAACAGAAAAGTAACTGAATGAATTAGGAAACTCAGTATGGAATATGAATGAGAATTTCAATAAGGAGACGGACATTTTGTAGAAGAATCAAACAGAAATCTTAGAAATGAAAGACACAAGAAATCAAACAAAATGTTCAATTGAAAGTTTCTCTGATAGAGTAGACCATGCTAACGTAGGAAAGGTAGCAGAATACAACAGTCACTAGTATGGCAATATGTAAAAACGTGGATGTGTAACCGATGTGATACTGCAATCTGTATACAGGGTAAAAATGGGAGTTCATAACCCACTTGAATCTAATGTATGAAATATGATATGTTAAGAGCTTTGTAATGTTTTGAACAACCAATAAAAAAACAAAAAACCTTTAAAGGTAAAAAAAAAAAAAGATTATTTCAGAGCTGGAAGACAGTGATTGGCCTGGAATATTCAGATATTATTAAAGAAAAAAAAAGTAACCATGATCAGAATATACAAGAACTCTGGGATGAGATGAAGAGACCAAATTAAAGAATCACTGGAACTCAGGAGGGCTGTGAGATGCAGGCTAATGGAATGGACACACTCTTCAGGAAAATAATAACAGAAAAATTTCCAACCCCTCAGAATAAGACAGGACCAAAAAAGAACCTCTTCATTACACATTATAATTAAAATGTTTAACATATAGAACAAGGATAGTTTTAAAAGCCTGGAGAGAAAATCTCAGGTCACATTTAAAGGCAAGTCTATTAAGAATAACTTCTGATTTCTCAGCACAAATTCTACAAGCCAGGAAGCCTTGGAACAATATATGCAGCTCCTGAAAGAAAATAACTGTCAACCAAGACTGCTATATCCATCAAAGCTACCATTCTAAATTGAAGATGGAATAAAAACTTTCCAAAATAAACAGAAACTAAAAGAATTCATGACTACTAAACCAGCACTACAGAAATTAAAGAAATATTGCACAGAGAGGAAATTAAAAAAAACAAACCTCAGAGCTCACACAAAAAAATCTAATTTTAAGAATAGCTCAGCAAATGAGGAACATAACAAAATAAAACTTGGTAAATAAATCAAAGTGGAATGAATTAATAAACATCTCTCTATAATAACATTGAATGTAAATGGAAGAGCTACTCTCAGAACTGAAAAAACAGATTTTACACCAGAATTAATCAGAAGAGATAAATAAGTTCACTTCATATTGGTAAATGAAACACTCCAACAAGAAGAAATAATAATAAATATTTTTTGTCCCAAATGTGGTGCAACCAATTATGTAAGAGACACTACTCAAACTGAAGCTCCAGATAAACCTCAGTACAATAATGGGTGATTTCAATATTCCTATCTCACCATTACATAGTTCATACAGACACAAACTTAGTAAACTCTGCACCTAAAAATTATCAGAAATCAAAGGGACTTTTTTTTTTTTTTTATAGTTTGGATGTGAGGTATCCTTTCCAAAAGCTCACCTGTGAGACAATGCATGAAGGTTCAGAGAAGAAATGATTGGGTTGTAAAAGTCTTAACCCAATGAATGATTTAATCCCTTGGTAGGGATTAACTGAGCGGTAGCTGAAGTAGTAGGATGTGGCTGGAGGAAGTGGAAATTTGGGGCATGGCTTTGGGTATATATTTGTATCTGACAAGAAGAGTCTGTGCTTTCTGAGCACCATGATATGAGCTGCTTCCCTCTTCCACTCTCCCACCATGGAAGCCCAAAAATTGGAGATGCCCTTCTGTGGACTAAGACCTCTGAGACCATGAGCCCTCAAACTTTCTTTCTCAATTAAAATTAGAGATGAAAAAGGAGAAATAACCACATACACTGCAGAAATCCAGTGAATTATTAGAGACAATTTCGAAAACTAATACTCCAATTAATGGGAAATCTTAGAGGAAATAGACATATTGCTAGACAAATATAATCTTCCAGAACTGAATCAAACAGACATAGAAATCCTAAACAGACCAATAACTTGTAATGACGTAAAAGAAGTACTAAAAAGTCTACCAACAAAGAAAAGCAAAGGAACAGATAGATTCTCATCTCATCATTAGATGCAATAACACTTAATAACTTATTAGCAAATTATTTTCAATACATTAAAGAGACTCGATTATGTATATTGTGTTAACACTTATCATTAAATAGTATGTTTTAATACATGTGTCATCCAGTCTTTATCATAAGGCTGTGAACTGAGCCACATATTTAGTATCTGTCCTCTAGCTTTTTACAAGCAGATAACAGAAATTTGTAAAGGTTAAGTAATATGCTAGTATTTGGGAAATATGAGAAAAGTATCTCAGTTATTTGATTCCACTACTGTTATTTTTAATTTTACTAATAGAAGATTTGATAAGCATTTACTATGAGTGGTCCCTGGTTCATGTTTATATTACTCATTTAAGCGTCAGTGTGAAAAATTCTTAAAAAAATAATCTCTAAAATATGTACGTATCCTTGGTTTGAGAAGGCATAACAACATTTAGGAACTGCACTATCTATGGTCATAAAAAGCACATGTATCAGATTTATTCTAATAAAATATTGGCTGCATCTGGCTTCCTGATTTGTACCATCAGTGACATTTAAGATTTCAAGAAAGTACTAGCATTTCCATCTGCTCTGCACCATACATTCTAACACCTGATTTTATTTTCATTTGTGTTCATCTCCAAATTTTACATATCATCTGGTGTCTTTATATAGATTAAAGTTTCTATCCTCAAGGAGATTTCAATTTTTCTATTATTACTACATCCAACAGGACTTTACGAACGAGTGACAGGTATTTAAAATTTTTTTTATTAGCTAATGAATAAAATCACTTTTCACTTTTCTTTTTGAAATCAACCTTTATTTACCTTTGTTGAATGGTAATAACCTATAGCAAAATTGATCTTGAATTGAGTTTAGTGCTACAAATGTGTTCATTTTTACTAATTAAGAAATGTAAATGAATAGTTCTTGTATTCTATATTGACTTCTTCAAGGATTAAATAATTTTACATACATACATATACATGTATATGTATATGAAATCTGTTAAGTACAAAATGTCTACTGAATAGATAAAATTAAACCAAGTTCTTGACCTCAAAATTCTTAAATTATAAAATGACATTTGAAAAAGTTTGATGAGCAGTTACCATTATTAATAAAACTTTAAAAGGAAATGATAAAATTCATTAATTCTATAAAAAGAAAATAATTTTTATACTGCTTTATATTCATGAAATTTAATTTCATGGTTAACCAAAAAGTTCAAAACTGTCAATGAAGAAATGTCTTCAGCCTAATTAATGTCAACTTTTGGAAATGTGCACTCTATGCTGTGAAAACTGATATTTCCAATTTAGGATAACAAAATCTTAAGAATGTAGAATTTAAGAGGCAAATGCTCTTACCAATGTTTTTCTCATGAAATGTTGATCATCTTTAAACATGTAAGACTCCAGTGCTGCCCCACCACTAAATTTATTTATAAATTACTGTAACATTGCTGCACTCCAAAGGAGTCAATCACTATTTTCTGTATTTTAAATGTGATGAATCACCTGAAATGGGTTGGCTCTTTGTACAGTTTATATAATGCTGATCATGCTTTTGATGGTAGGACTAGTAATATATAGAAATATTCATATCAGTAATTTTTATTTCAAAATTCTTCTCTAAAATGCAGTGGGATTGCATGTAATTTGAACAGGTTTTTGCCTTAAAGATTCATATTATTATTTTAAGTATTAAAATTATACTCAACTCTGCTGAACATATAGCTTTTCCTGGTCACGAGAAAGTTGTCCAATTTTTTTCTAAACTATTGATTCCAAATCCGCCTTTTATGTGGACTTTTCTGTTTTATCCATGTTTAATATTTGATTCTAAGAAAACTTTTCCTGCTGTATCTAGAATTTAGGAATGACTAATTTTCTCTTTTAATTCAATTTCATCAAATTTAAAATATACATATTCAGTTAAAAACTACGCTCATCTCTGTTGATGAGTACAGCAATAGTGTCCTATAAGAATTTCTCTTGGGATTAGAGAAAGGAATAAAGAGAGGCTACATGGAAATAAATAATTTATTATAATAAAAGGTAGAAATGGTATTAATAGGAAAACATTTGTTTTATGTGTATAAAATATGATCTAACACTGTTACAAAGTCTGTATGTGCTGCTCATAATCATCTGATTGTTCCATAATAAAGTTAAAATTTATATAACAATCCAGCTTGCTTTCACTGAAAATTGGAATTGCTTATTTCTCCAAATATAAAAAATTATATCATTAGGTTTCTTAAACCATTTCCTAAGAAAAGTATCTTATAAATTACTTGAAAATGGGTTAAGAACTATTTCTATGGCCATCTTTCTTAGAAGCCAAGATTCTGAAATCACTTATGTTCAACTATTTTGAAATTTTGAGGAATAAATAGTTACAGATGAATTAGAAATCACCACATATGCACCATAGTTTCCTGTTACTAAAGGAAGAACACTGAAATCTGAAATCAGCCAGCACATTTAATTTTGGAAAATATAAAATAATTTTGCCAAGGATTTAATTTCATATGTGTGAGAAAGAAAAAAAAAAATGAGAATAACAGCCTTAGATTACTTTTTTTTACCATTATACACAATTTTTGCTCAATCTTAATATCTTAATTTTAAAAAGTTAACCCAGTTCTTATTTGTAGTTTTATAGTCATTAAAATTGTATTAAGTTGTAATATACATATAATGATTCTCACAGATCATGGTGTACAGCTCATCACTCTGACAATAAATTTACTCAATGCAACCCACTAAATATCAAAAATCCCCACTGACATTACCCAAGGAACTGCCTCATGGACTTTCTCTCTTAATACTTTCCTTCTTGGAGAGCCAAGTAGCCTGCTGTCAATCACTATGGATTAGTTGATTTATTCATTTACCACTATTTCTACAGGGAACAATAAGTATATATTTTCCTAAGATTATTTTTTACTTTTACTTTTTACTTCACAAATGATAACTTTGATATATTTGTATTTCTCCATGTATTTACAAACCATCAGTTTGATTCTTTTAAGGCTAAATATTTTTAATCTTTATTTTTTAATAAAAAATGTATATATTAATGGAATATCAAGTGATGTTTTGATACATGTTATATAATCTTAAAATCAGGTTAAACATTTATCTCCTCAAATATTTATCATTTCTTTATGGTAAAAACATTCAAATCCTTTTTTCTTAAGTTTAAAATACACAGTCCATTATTATGTAAAGTTAGGGAATAACGTCAAAACTTCTTGTTCTTATGTAACTGTAACTAAGTACATGCTGATCTTTCCCCTTCTTCCTTCCCTACTATCTGTAGCTTTTGGTAATCACCATTCTACCCTCAAACATCTATGAGATCCACTTTTTAGATTCCACATGTGAGAGAGATCATGTGGTATTTGTCTTTCTGTGATTTCACTTAACATAATGATTCATAATTCCCTCCATGTTGTTGCAAATGACAGTATGTCATTGATTTTGTGGCTGAATAGTGTTCCATTGTGTACAAGTACCACATTTTCTTTATTCATTTCTCAGTTGATGGAAACTTAGGTTGTTTCATTTCTTGACTTTTTTTAGTAGTGTTGCCATGAACATGGAAATGCAGATGTCTCTGTGACATACTGATTTCATTTCCTTTGGAAATATACCCAATAATGGGATGAATGGATCACATGAAGACCCTATTTTTAATTTGTTGAGGAAACTTCATGCTATTATTTCCACAATGCCTGTACTAATTTACACTCCCACCAACAATGTGCAAGTGTTCCCTTTTATCCATATCCTCACCAGCACCTGCCAACATTTCTGATAATAGCCATTCTTACTGGGGTATGATAAGACCTCATTATGGTTTTGAATTGCTTTCCCTGATGAACAGTGATTTGGGGCATTTTTCATACACCTATTGGCCATTTTTATGTCTACTTTTGAGAACTGTGTTTTTAGGTCTGGTGCCCATTTTGATGATGATGATGACGACAACGGTGACAAAGATTTTGCTATTAAGTTTTTGTAGTGCTTTACCAATTCTAAGTATTAACTCCTTATTACATGAATAGTTTGAAAAATTCTCTCTTTAGGATGTATCTGCTATCTGTTTAATGTTTCCTTCGCTGTGAAGATGCTTTTCAATTGTATGTAATACTAATGTCTATTTTTTAAGTGTTTTTGAAATCTTGTCCAAAAAATTTCTTGCCACTCCAAGATGTTCTGACACATTTCTCTTGTTCATTCTTCTTGTCAGGGTTTTCAGTCCTCTTTTCCTCCCGACCTGCAGGAGAGAGAGGGAGAACACACCCTGGCCAGGAGGAGCCAAGAAAGGAGAAGGCCGACTGACTGCTGGCACTCAGCCCTCCCTCGCTGGAGGACAATCAGACACATCAGGGAGACAAGTCAAGGCTGGAGCTCATTTATTGAGGAAGCACACACAGCTAATATAAGGCACAGGAGCCAATCAAGATAAAGGTCAGAAGGGGAGGAGAGTTCTGAGCCTATCCTAGAGGTGGTCCGATTTTTCATCACAACCCAGGGTAATACCTTCTGGCTGATTGCCAGGCACCATCTTAGCCATGTGCAGCCCCAAGACCAGGAAATGAGCATCAGTCTGCAAGTTAGGCTTCCTTTTCTCCATCATAGGTTTCTATTTCTCTGATGTAATGTGCCCTACACTTCTAATATTTTTATAGCTTTAGATGTTGCATGCAACATGCACCATTTCTACATTAGAGCATTCTGAAGTTGTTTCTTTACATCCTCTTATGAGTGAGTTTACAACTTCTGATGTCTTCCTCTTCTCATTAATATTTCTTTTTTTTCCTTATGAAAGAAAATCTTTTACACTCACAGCTTTTGTTTTAGAATGTTTCTATCTCTTATTCATTCCCAAAAGATAGTTTTATTGGATACAATATTCTTAGTTAACTGATTTTTTTTCTTAAGTTCTTTGAAAAATCTCATTCCACTCTCTCCTGACCTGTAGGTTTTTGCTGAGAAGTCTGTCAGGCAAAATGGGACCCCCTTATGTATCATTTGATTCTTTTCTCTTGCTACCTTGAGAATCTTCTTTTTATCATTTACCTTTGAAGGATTGATTATAATATCTTGAGGGGGAACTGGGTGCATTAAATCTGATTGGTGACTCTTAACTTTTCTGTACCTGAATATTTATATCCTTATCTTAGTTTGGGAAGATTTTATTAAGATCTATATGAAAGCACGTTTTAACTGTTTGACATTCCTCTCAAGTCCCAATACTATGAACATTGCCTTTTTGGTGGTTTTGTTTTTAGTGTGGCATTCAGTAGTGACTTTTCTCCAGTCTGGCATCAATTCAAAACGGCATTGATATTGTATGCCTTCAACTAACCTTTACTATCAACTGCAACATTTGTGAAATTATGAGACTAAGAATAAAGCTTTATTTGAAACTACTGTGGAAAATCAATGCATTAGTACTTTGATACAATAATCACTATGGGAGTGCAACTCATTGCATCCTGAGAATTATAGTTCCCTTGGGCAAAATGTTAGAAATGGTAGAAGAAAAATGAAGAGCCTAAGTAGTATGTGCCTAGAGTATTATAGATTTATTCAGTCCAAAGGACTAGAAAAAAGGAGTTCCTGACTAAGTCCAATAGAAACTGTTCAAAATATCTGAATTTAGCTGTCTCACATAAATATATGCACTGCTATTTTAGAGGTGAAAATTGGAACAAATCAACATACTAGAGGTCATTGAATGGACAACTTTTATATCTTGGCAAATATGTATCAATCTAGCTATCCTCATTATATTCTATGCACATAAGAAAAGAACTGTAAATGAAATACAAAATTATCATTTTGGGGATAGATAAGAACAGCCTTTCATATATTGCAAGAAAAATTTGCTAAAATAATCATTTAATAAATTTGTTGGATTAATTTATATGTGTCTATTACAAACTTATTGGATTAAATAAATTAAACCACTTGGACAAACAGATTAATCCATTAAATCCAAGCAGAAATTTATAAGGAGAGGACAAATAGGGGAAAAAACATAATATAAAAAGGAAGTTGATAAAGATGAATTAAAATATTTGAAAATAAAAAATTATCAAAATCTTTATTGTGGGCTGGGGTTATAGCTCAGTGGTAGAGAGCTCACTTACCACATGAGAGGCATTAGATTTGATCCTCAGCATCACATAAACATAAATTAATAAAATAAGTTATTGTGTCCAACTACAACTAAAAATATTTTTTACATCTTTATTGCTGAGAATTTTAACAATGAAAAGCAGAATTTTAGCTATTAAAAGTCAAATAATATACACACTGACCACTAGAAGAATGAAAAAATAAAATGGTTGAGGTGAAGATAAAATGAGATTTTTTAAGGATAATAATTTTATTAAAGCTTGAAGATAAAATAATTAGAATGCATAAATATTATAAATCATAATTTAAGGAGTGACTTTAGTTGAATGAATTCAATGTAAGCTTTTAAAATTATTTTTATGTTTTGGTAATAATGAATAATGTCATACTTTATTTTTTATATATATATATATATATATATATATATATATATATATATATATATATATATATATATATATATATTTGGTACCAGGGATTCAACCCAGGGACACTTAACCATTGAGCCACATTGTCAGGTTTGTGTGTGTGTGTGTGTGTGTGTGTGTGTGTGTGTGAGAGAGAGACAAGTCTTACTAAGTTGTTTAGGGCTTCACTAAGTTGCTGAAGCTGGTTTTGAACTTGTGTTCCTCCTGCCTCAGCCTCTTGAGCCCAGGAGAGAAAAGAAAGGCATACAGAACCAAGCCCAGCAAAAACAAAAAAGCAAAGCCAATCTTCTAGATGCAGAAAATGATAGAATAAGAATGGTTCTTTTTATCATTATCAAAAATGATTAATTTTTTTCAAGCACACAATTAAAAAAACTGATCATACCAAATGCAAACTACTTTATATTCAAATAAAAATAATTGTTTTTTTAACTCTATAACCCATAACAAGTTCCATGATAAATACATTGTTTTGTCCACTGTTCAGAACCCCCAGACAATAACTTCTTTATAGTAGATGCTTTATACAATTTTCTGACTAGTTTCTCCATTTAAAAATTATCCAGAATTATAGAAAACATAAAAAATGAAAGCCTTTGAAGACCTAAAAATCTGGCCCTGGGCTCCCTCTCTTGAAGGTCTCACCACCTTATACTAGGACCCTGGGCTTGGGACCAAACTTCTAGTACATGGGCCTTTGGGGAAATTTTAGTTCCAAACTCTAGTAGTTCTTATCCATTTTCCTCTGATATTGCACATACTTGAAAAACATCTGATATTTTATTAAGATTAAACTGAATTTTTTGATAGAAAAACATGAATAGGAGGGTATTAAAGCAGCCTTGACTTATAAAGTAGTTATTTTCTTTCAAAATGCTATACTTTCTATTTAGAGCACGTGGTTTCATCAGATAAATACACCGTTTTTATTTACCTATATCAAATAATTACGAATATAGTGAAATGCTGTATTTGACAAGCTCATGAAAGTTTAATTCAATTATAATAATTATTATTTGGTCAAAAAAGGGATCTTTATAAAACCCTCCACAGAAACAGCCTTTTTTTAGCTGGGTCATTCATGGAAGTACTTTAATAGTCACCTAGTGTAATGATCTGTGTGGTGAGCATAAATTATGTTACACTAAATATTCTTCATGCTAAAGAATTATTTTTGATCTCCACATCCATACACTTTCTAAAACATCCCATGACAGCACAGCGACTGATTGGATCTGATTTGAATTACAGTGTTATGATCAAATGCACTGTGCATTTCTGACAGGTATGCTACAAACCGAATTGCAATCTGAGGCCAGAAGAGAGATTAAATCCTAGATTTACCTAACTACAATTTATAGTCATAGAACTCATATCTTAACTATCCTTAAATAAAAATGGTCAGACTGATGGTAGTAAAAAGTGTTTCTTATTTAAGTGTAAATCAGGGAAGACAGTAAAATGAAGTAGTAGTCATTTCAGCTCTTTTCTCATTTTATTTCACCTTGAAAGATAATGTGATGAGATGAATTGCAAGAACTGCTACAATACTTTTGTATGTTGTTCATCTAGAAATGGAATTGTTTGACAATATATGCCTGAATGAACTTTTAATTCATGCAACAGAATATTAATCAACATCTGCCTGTATCAGCATGCCTCAATCTCCAAAATAGAATGCTGAATTAAAAGAATAAGAAGGGAAAGGATCAAGCTCCAGTATACCAATTTTAAAAAATAAAAAAAAAAATACCTATCTTTTAATGGATACACACATTAGTTTCAAAGTATAAAATACTAGTATGCAAATTTAAAACAAACACCAATTTTAAGACACAGCTTATATCTGGGTTGAAAAAGAAGGATTTTACCTCTTTCTTTAAAATATACAGATATGAAATAAATACCCTAAGGTAACTCTGGAAGGTTATAGAGGAAAAGTTACTATACTGCTATTTGAAATTGAAATCTCGTAATAATATATAGCAGCATGTTTCACCCCATTATTAGCAAAAGTTGACCTTTAGGTGTATTTTCTGAAGTTTTTCTTAAAAGGGGGGAGAAATATTTTCTCTAAATAAAGGAAGTCATGTCTGTACAAGGGAAAAGACTTTTCTTTTGTTTTTCCATAAGCTATTATACAAGAAACTCTTAAATATTTTCTACCTATCATTGTAGTATTTGTTTTGGTAGATATATTCCTATAGAAATAAATCACTCTAATCTCATACTGATGCTTCCAATTAAGCACCCTTTTCTGTAAATTATAATATATATAATATATAATATATATATATATAATTTGTAAATTAATAGTTGAAAATATTTAATCCCAATCTTCTGTAAACAGCTAACCTAATTACTACATGCTTAAGTTGCACATTTTTTGTCTATTGAGCCAAATATACTTTACAGTTACAAAAATAAATGTTTTGTTACTATAAAATTATTATTATTAGATTGTAGTATTAATTAGGCTTTTATTTAAAAAAATCTAATTGAATTCAATGGCAAACTTAAGGGCAATGATCTCTTTGAAGTACTTTCTCTGTTGCTCTTAATGCAACCTTGTAAATCTTAGGTTAAGCTAAAACTAAAACTTCATTCTTACGTTTTCATCATCAACAATTTGTGTTTGTGTGTGTGTGTATGAGAGAGAAACAGAGAAATATGCATATTTAAAACAAAACACACAATGATTTCTGGACTTAAGATATATGATTATCCTGGTTTACCTTATTAGAAGATTAAAACAAATGAAAAGGCTCATCTCAACAAATACTTGATTATTAATGTAGTGCACAGCTCAAATTTCATCAGTGAAAGTATTGTTCAAGTTCAATTATTGCATCTTCCCAAATTCTTGTTAAAATTGATTTTTTTGCTTACCTTGACACCCCAACACAGTAACATAGTAGTACTTAAAAGTTATCATAAATTAAAGTTGTATTTTTTTTAGCTAGTTTTACTTGGAAGATGCTTGAAAATGGATGAATGAACAGATCCATTGTGTAAAAACCAGTAGGGATCTAAAAAATATTCCAAATTCATAATGACAGAACAAGTGCTATTATACTTTTAAAAAGGACTGTTTGGAGATATGTGTCTTTCAGTAATTATACCAAGAAGAACTTTGAAGAACAGTATGAAAAAATTAGACTATGCTCTTTATTTTTTATATAATGTACAAATACACATGTAATTTTACATGTGGACATGTATACATGCACATGTAGATATAGTGACTTCTTAAAATCAAAATTTCTCCTAATTAATAAAATGCATGGACAGTGATACTCAACAGGGGATTGTTTTATATACTTCATTAAAATATATCTACAATATTTTTTAGATCAAACCTAACTATATAATTGTTACTAAAAAATTAAGACTACCACTTACAAAGAAGGTATTTATACATGAATTTTCTACCATTCATTCATGCATGAACACTTACACATGAATAATATTGATTTTCAATTGCTTGTTTTTATGAACTTTTTTTTTGGTTACCTGACATTTATTTCTACATTTTTTTCTTGTCCATTCTAGTTTTTTTTTTAACAGCATTTGAGTGTGTGTGTAAATTTATTGCCTCTCTCGCATCATCCCTAAATATGCAAGTTGCATGTTTGTTGGAACATTTATTTTTCTGTTGTATACACATAGCCACAAAATATGCCTGATAAATAAGAATCACTTAAAAATATATGTTGAATGAATAAAAACTGAAATACAAATAGCTAACATTTATTTGCTTTCCAAATCTCAAATATACCATTACTTCCTTGTATATATCATACATAATTTACATGCAATTAAACATGCATCTTATTTCTCAAAAGATGTGCTTCAAGAAATCCAGCAATGTATCTACATATTATAGTAGGAAATAATAAAATTTGACTAAATTTTGACAAATCTACTGAAACATACATAGTTTTAGTCAAGCTAAAATACCAGATATTAAAGAAATTCTTGTAATTTGATAATTTTTTTCTGACAAATTTAAGATGGTAGATTAGAGGAAGGCTGTATTCCTAGTTGCTGTATGGCTCAGGATTCAAACAGTGTGAGGACTGCTTCTCTGTGAGGTGGGTAAAAGAGGGATTTCACTAAAATTCAAAATTGGGCAGTCAGAGAGTCTTAGAGAATCAGAAATTTGAATACATTAAACAAAGAAGAAGAGTACAATGGACTCAAGCCAGCTGTGGCAGCAGCAGTGGTAGGGGCACTGGTTCACCACAGAGTGGAGGAAGAACACAGAGAAAATCATAAGGGGCAGATTTGGGAAGGAAAAACCTGAGATCAAAAAGACAACCTGAACCTAAAACTAATTCAGAGGCTTCACTGAAAATCCATGTTTGAAAAATGCTCTGTGTTTCTCAACTGTCTGAGAGCTGACTGATGCAGGAGCAGTCTTCAGGTGGCCACACCACAGCTGTTGCCTCCCAGCTGGGAGATCATAGCAAACTGCCATACTGTCCTGGCAAGTACCTACCATACAACCTAAGGTGAACCTAGCAGAACATGAATGAAACAGGGCCAGAGAGGACTGTACCAAGGGGAATTCATGTCAAAATAATGATGGGGAGCCAACTGACTTCTGTGAGTCTGGCGGCTCACATGTCCAACTGAAGTGGGTTGGAAATCTAAACACTGCAAGTGTGAATATACTCAGGGTCTAATCCTCGGAAGGCTGTTTTCATGAGAACAGAGTGTATGGAGCATGGTTCCCCGGCACCATGAATAGAATTCTTGGGAAGCTCTGGAGATCCAGACTCTGGACAGAGATCTGCAACTGCCAGGCACTCAAGGTGTGTTGACCTAATCTTTCCAGAGTAACCACCTACCCAACAAAGCCCCAGAAGCCTGATTAAACCTAAGCCCCACCCTCTGGAACTGCATTCAGAGAGCTCTGCCAGCAGCCCCACCCTAAGACTGAATGAAGACAAAACTCCAACTAACAGTACTTCTCATTCTATTCTACCTTATGCTGGTGAGGAAGGAAATGAGTTATTTCTACCAATTTCAATCTTAGGCCACCCCAACTGGGAGCTCCATGAGCAACACAGAAAGAGAAAAAGGTTAACAATCCCTGCCCTTCACATGTCACATCCCACCCTCCACATAGCCCAAGAAGAAACAGAAAGACTGGTAGACATAGATGGTGATCATCCATTACTGTCAATTATTTTGACCACCTCAATAAAGATGATTTCTTCATTTTTCATTAAGAACCTTTTTTTTTCGTGTGTGTGTGTGTGTGTGTGTGTATAGTGTTCTTGCTATGCTGAATGTTTCATGGAAAAATAATCACATATATATTTGTTTTCTTTAGTCTCATATTAGGATTTTTTAAATGTTATTTTTTTCTTACTTTGTCTTTTGAGGGATAGGTTTTTAGTTTGTATATTTTTGCCACTTTGTTTCCATTTGGTTTTTTTCTCTTATTTCTTTTTATCTTTTTTCTTCAGTAAATAGCTGAATTATCTTAATCTTTCTATTTGTTTCTATTTGTTCTTCTTATAATTTGCTACATCTCTTCTGCATTCTGTCTTGAAATACACTTTTTAAAACTGTATACCCTTTTCTAGTTTCCTATCACATTTTCTTTTTTCTTAACTGTATTTTTATGATCTTTTAGAAATAATTGGTTTATGTAATTCCTGCCACCACCATTCATGCTGTTACAACTATTACTGCTGTGGATGAAAGAATTGACCCTTGTTGTTTGCTTTAATGCCAGATCTAGTTTATGGCTATAACTGTTTTTGCTGTTGGCATTTGCTGACCCCACCATTTCTGTGAGGTGCCAGAAATCTACAAGGACACTACAAATTCACAAGGTAGACTGTGAATTGCTATAAAAATTCCCAATGAATTCCAAGCGAACACAAAAACAACTGAATGAATTATGAAAGTCAGTAGAAGATATGAAGGAGAAATTCATTAAGGAAGTAATGAGACACTGAAAAAGAAATATTGGAAATGAAAGATACATTAAAACAAACAAAATGTTCAACAGAAAGACTTTCTAAAAGTGTCTAACATGTGGAAAATAGAATATCAGAGCTGGAAGACAAAAGTGGCCAGCCTGAACATTCAGATATTACAAAAAAACAGAAAATTAACAAGCATGATTAGAATATACAAGAAATCTAGGACATTAAGAAACCAAATTTAAAAATCACTGGAATTGAGGAGGGTTGTGAGATGAATAACCTCTACAGGGAAATAATAACAGAAAATTTCCCAAACCTCAAGAATGAGCTGAAAATCCAGATGCAGAAGGAATTCAGAACACTGAATAGACATGATAAAAAAAGAACCGTTCCAAGACACAGTATAATTACAATACCTTACATACTCAGCAAGGACAAAAAATTGAAAGCCTGAAACCAAAAATATCAGATCAAAGTGAGAGGCAACCCAAACAGAACCACTTCTGATTTCTCAGCATGAACTCTAAAAGCAAGGGGGCTTAGGAGGATGTCTTCCATGTTGTAAAAGAAAATAACTGTCAATCAGGATTGCTATATCCAGCAAAGCTATCCTTCAAAATTAAAAAAAAAAAAATAATAAAATCTTTCAAAGATAGGCACAAATTAAAAGAATTCTTAACTACTAAACTGGCAATACAGATTTGATACAGACTCAAGGGGGAGCGGAAGATGGCGGCAAATAGAGTGCATCACCACCGTGTACCGTGTCACTGCGCAGGTGAATAACAAGTTAGAATGGCCAAAAGCTATCTTGTTAGGAATTTCCAGCAAAAGTGGGGTGCACCAAAACCTAGAGGAAGGATTTCCATAGTCCGAGGATCGGTTACTGGGGCTCAATGGCAAGTGAACCGTGTGCCCAGAGATTCAGGCTGATTTATCGGTGGCCCACCCCGCAGCTAGAGACTGTGGCGCTCCGGAAATGGTGTGCTAGTAACGCAGAGAAACAGTGCTGCAGATTCTGTGGGCTCCTGCCTGCTGTGCCCTCACTGTGCTCCGGGCTGAGTTCTGGGTTTGAGACAGGGGAAGGAAGCGGTCCAGTTCTGTCCTCCACACCGGACAACCCACCAAGGAAGCCAGCGGCCACTATCTTGGAGAGCTGACATCACCATCGCCAGTTTTTGACAGATTGCAGCTCATTCAGCGATAGAACAGGTGTGTGTCATTTAGACCATCTCCCATACAGCGGGGAAATCACATAAAATCTCTCCCCGGCTTTCCAGGGGCATGATTAACAGAGTGAGCGTGAATAGAGGCATGGGGAAAGTTAAAGGCACCTGACCTCCAACTCCCCCCTCCCACCAGCTGCAAAAAAGAAACCTGTCTCTCCAGCTCTCGGAGGAGGAGCTAGCGGAGGGAATCAAAACAATAAGGTGCCGGTTCCCAATAGCCACGCTCCACGTCCAGGAAACTGCAGGCCTGGAGTGTAGCTTGAACTGCTGAGAGGTATCACACTGGGAAAGGCCTGGCTGGCAGGAGAAGCGAGGGGACTAGAGACGAGGAATAAACCTAAGCTAACAGGTTTTGAGAGACACCAAGGGAGGGAGGAGGGAGAAGCCTCACACGGATTGTTTCCTACAGCCGGAGGGCAAAATCTTGGCCTGGAAGGCACAGCACCACCTACTGGAAGTGAAGAAAATAGAAGCCTAACAGTGCCCTCCCCTTTTTTTTAAATTTATTTATTTTTTTAATTTTATTTATTTTTCTTTTTTTTAAATTATATTATTATTTTTTAACAATAATTTTTATTTTACAGCATTTTATTATTATTATTTTTTTATTTATCATTTCTTTTTCTATTCTATTCTTTTCTCTTTCTTTCCTTTCTCCCTCTCTCTTTCTTGGTTTGCTTCCTTACCTTTTCCCCATCTTTCCTCTTAAGCATGACCACCCAGATTACGTACAACTTACTAAATGCAAATAGATGAATACTACAAATCAGTCTATAGTCCGCCTAACCACTTAACTACCCACAAGTACTTCTGTCTATTCTCTTGTTAATAGCAAGAGAATGTTTGAGCAACCCCCCCCAAAGAAGCTAATATATACTAACCTCCATAACATCAAATCGCCCCACCTCAACAAAAAATCCTAAATTCAAACCTCAATTCTATATATGCCATCAAAATCTGTAGGCCTTTAATGAAACTAATGAATTTACCTTAAATCACAATTAAATCCAACATCTCTAAACATTGTCTCCCAACACAAAGGAGAGATATTGGAACTATAAAAACCAAAACAAATTTAAAGAAGAAAACAGAAACAGAGCAGTCAAACAGAGTTGGAAAGTAATGTGAGCACCATGAAAAAACAAGAGAAAAAAGGATTACAAACAATGCAGGACAACTTAAATTCACAGGAGAACCTAGAGGCATCAGAAAAAATGGACAGAGAAAGAACTCAAGGCATACCTAACTCAGATGGAACGGAATCTTAGAGAAGACTTTAGACAGCAAGTACAAACAATGAAAGTATACTTTGAAAATGAATTATATAAGCAAATTCAAATGGCAAAGAATGAGCTCTACCAGGAGATAGAGATTTAAAAAAAAAATCAAATAGTAATCCTAGAAATGCAGGAAACCAAAAACCAAATTAAAAACTCAAACAAGAATATTACAAATAGACTAGATCAAATAGAAGTCAGAATATCAGATAATGAAGACAAATTTTATCAACTTGAAAAGAATATAGTCAACAGAGAAAGGATGCTAAGAAATCAGGAGCAATCCATCCAAGAGATAAGGGATGTCATTAAAAAAACAAACAAACTTGAGAGTCATTGGGATAGAAGAAGGTGTAGAGGTTCAAACCAAAGGAATGAACAATCTATTGAATGAAATAATCTTAGAAAACTTCCCAGATATGAAAGATGGAATGGATTGCCAAATCCTGGAAGCCTATAGGACCCCAAACATACAAAACCATAATAGACCAACTCCAAGACACATAATTATGAAGATATCCAACATACAGAACAAGGAGAGAATATTAAAAGCTACAAGAGAAAGGAGGCAGACTACATTCAGGGGTAAACCAATCAGGTTAACAGCTGATTTTTCATCACAGATATTGAAAGAGAGAAGATCCTGGAACATCGTTTTTCAAATGCTGAAAAATAATGGATTCCAACCAAGAATACTGTATCCAGCAAAACTAAGCTTCAGATTTGACGATGAAATTAAAATATTTCACACTAAACAAAAGTTAAAAGAATTCGCAGCCAGAAAACCGGCACTGCAAGGCATTTTGAGCAAAACACTATAAGAAGAGGAATGAAAAACAGCACCCAAAACTAACAGTGGGAGATAACTCAGTAAAGGGAAGAAAAAAATAACCAAAAAGGAAAAACTAGCCAAATTAAAATACATAAATAAATAAGCATGACTGGAAGTACAAACCATATATCAATAGTAACCTTAAATGTTAATGGCTTAAATTCACCAATCAAGAGACATAGGCTAGTAACATGGATTAAAAAAAACAAATCCAACAATATACTGCCTTCAGGAGACTCATATGATAGGAAAAGACATACACAGGCTGAAGGTGAAAGGTTGGGAAAACTCATACCACTCACATGGTCCTCGGAAGCAAGCAGGAGTGGCCATACTCATATCAAATAAAATCAACTTCAAACCTAAGTTAATCTATATGGATAAAGAAGGACACTATATACTGTCAAAAGGAACCATCCACCAACAAGACATAACAATTATCAATATGTATGCTCCAAACAATGGTGCTGCAACATTCATAAAACAAACTCGCCTCAAGTTCAAGAGTCAAATAGACCACAACACAATAATTATGGGTGACTTCCACAAACTGCTCTCCCCATTGGACAGATCCTCCAGACAAAAGCTGAATAAAGAAACTATAGAACTCAATAACACAATCAATAACCTAGACTTAACTGACATATACAGAATATATCAACCATCATCAAGTGGATACACGTTCTTCTCAGCAGCACATGGATCCTTCTCAAAGATAGACCATATATTATGCCATAGGGCAACTCTTAGTAAATATAAAGGTGTGGAGATAATACCATGCATCTTATCTGATCATAACGGAATGAAACTGGAAATCAATTATAAAAGGAAGGAAGGAAAAATCCTGCATCACCTGGAAAATGAACAATATGTTACTGAATGATCAATGGGTTACAGAAGACATAAAGGAGGAAATCAGAAAATTCTTAGAGATAAATGAAAATACAGACACAACATATTGCAATCTATGGGACACAATGAAAGCAGTTTTAAGAGGGAAATTCATTGCCTGGAGTTCATTCCTCAAAAAAAGAAAAAAAACAACAAATAAATGAACTCACATTTCATCTCAAAACCCTAGAAGAGGAAGAGCAAAACAATAGCAAAGATAGTAGAAGGCAAGAAATAATTAAAATCAGAATGCAAATCAATGAAATCGAAACCAAAAAAAAAAAAAAATTGATAAAACTAAAAGTTGGTTCTATGAAAAAATAAATAACATCGACAGACCCTTAGCCATGCTAACGAAGAGAAGAAGAGAGAGAACTCAAATTACTAACATACGGGATGAAAAAGGCAATATCACAACAGACACTACAGAAATATAGAAGACAATTAGGAATTATTTTGAAACCCTATATTCCAATAAAATAGAAGATAGTGAAGATATCGATAAATTTCTTAAGTCATATGATTTGCCCAGATTGAGTCAGGAAGATACACACAATTTAAACAGACCAATAACAAAGGAGGAAATACAAGAAGCCATCAAAAGACTACCAACCAAGAAAAGCCCTGGACCGGATGGATATACAGTGGAGTTTTACAACACCTTCAAAGAAGAATTAATACCAATACTTTTCAAGTTATTCAATAAATAGAAAAAGAAGTAGCTCTTCCAAATCCATTCTATGAGGCCAACATCACCCTGATCCCGAAACCAGACAAAGTCACTTCAAAGAAAGAAAACTACAGACCAATATCTCTAATGAACTTAGATGCAAAAATCCTCAATAAAATCCTGGTGAATCGAATACAAAAGCATATCAAAAAAATTGTACACCAAGATCAAGTAGGATTCATCCCTGTGATGCAAGGCTGGTTCAATATACAGAAATCAATAAATGTTATTCACCACATCAATAGACTTAAAGATAAGAACCACATGATCATCTCGATAGATGCAGAAAAAGCATTCGATAGAGTACAGCATCCCTTTATGTTCAAAACGCTAGAAAAACTAGGGATAACAGGAACTTACCTCAACATTATTAAAGCTATATATGCTAAGCCTCAGGGTAGCATCATCCTGAATGGAGAAAAACTGAAGGCATTCCCACTAAAAACTGGAAGAAGACAGGGATGCCCTCTCTCACCACTTCTATTCAATTTAGTTCTCGAAATACTAGCCAGAACAATTAGACAGACAAAAGAAATTAAAGGCATAAAAAATAGGAAAAGAAGAACTTAAATTATCACTATTTTCAGATGATATGATAATATATCTAACAGACCCAAAAGGGTCTACAAAGAAATTACTAGAGCTAATAAATGAATTCAGCAAAGTGGCAGGATATAAAATCAACATGCATAAATCAAAGGCATTCCTGTATATCAGCGACAAATCCTCTGAAATGGAAATGAGGACAACCACCCCATTCACAATATCCTCAAAAAAAAATAATAAAATAAAATACTTGGGAATCAACCTAACAAAAGAGGTGAAAGATTTATATAATGAAAACTACAGAACCCTAAAGAGAGAAATAGAAGAAGACCTTAGGAGATGGAAAAATATACCCTGTTCATGGATAGGAAGAACTAACATCATCAAAATGGCGATATTACTCAAAGTTCTCTATAGGTTTAATGCAATGCCAATCAAAATCCCAATAGCATTTCTTGTAGAAATAGATAAAGCAATCATGAAATTCATATGGAAAAACAAAAGACCCAGAATAGCAAAAACAATTGTAAGCAGGAAGTGTGAATCAGGCGGTATAGCGATACCAGATTTCAAACTATATTACAGAGCAATAGTAACAAAAACAGCATGGTACTGGTACCAAAACAGGCGGGTGGACCAATGGTACAGAATAGAGGACACAGAGACCAATCCACAAAGCTACAACTTTCTTATATTTGATAAAGGGGCTAAAAGCATGCAATGGAGGAAGGATAGCATCTTCAACAAATGGTGCTGGGAAAACTGGAAATCCATATGCAACAAAATGAAACTGAACCCCTTTCTCTCGCCATGCACAAAAGTTAACTCAAAATGGATCAAAGAGCTTGATATCAAATCAGAGACTCTGTGCCTGATAGAAGAAAAAGTTGGCTCCAACCTACATATTGTGGGGTCAGGCTCCAAATTCCTTAATAGGTCACCCATAGCACAAGAGTAAATAACTAGAATCAACAAATGTGACTTACTCAAACTAAAAAGTTTTTTCTCCGAAAGAAAAACAATAAGTGAAGTAAATAGGGAGCCTACATCCTGGGAACAAATTTTTACTCCTCACACTTCAGATAGAGCCCTAATATCCAGAGTATACAAAGAACTCAAAAAATTAAACAATAAGAAAACAAATACCCCAATCAACAAATGGGCCAAGGACCTGAACAGACACTTCTCAGGAGGACGACATACAATCAATCAACAAGTACATGAAAAAATGCTCACCATCTCTAGCAGTCAGAGAAATGCAAATCAAAACCACCCTAAGATACCATCTCACTCCAGTTAGATTGGCAGCCATTATGAAGTCAAACAACAAGTGCTGGCGAGGATGTGGGGAAAAGGGTACACTTGTACTTTGCTGGTAGGACTGCAAATTGGTGCGGCCAATTTGGAAAGCAGTATGGAGATTCCTGGGAAATCTGGGAATGGAACCACCATTTGACCCAGCTATTGCCCTTCTGGGACTATTCCCTGAAGACCTTAAAAGACTGTACTACAGGGATACTGCCACATCGATGTTCATAGCAGCACAATTCACAATAGCTAGACTGTGGAACCAACCCAGATGCCCTTCAATAGATGAATGGATAAAAAAAAATGTGGCATTTATACACAGTGGAGTATTACACAGCACTAAAAATGACAAAATCATGGAATTTGCAGGGAAATGGATGGCATTAGAGCAGATTATGCTAAGTGAAGCTAGCCAATCCCTAAAAAAACAAATGCCAAATGTCTTCTTTGATATAATGAGAGCAAGGAAGAACAGAGCAGGGAGGAAGAGCAGGAGGAAAAGATTAACATTAAAGAGAGATGAGAGATGGGAGGGAAAGGGAGAGAGAAGGGGAATTGCATGGAAATGGAAGGAGACCCTCATTTTTATACAAAATTACATATAAGAGGTTGTGAGGGGAAAGGGAAAAAAAAACAAGGGAGAGAATTTAATTACAGCAGATGGGGTAGAAAGAGAAGATGGGAGGGGAGGGGAAGGGGGATCCTAGAGGATAGGAAAGGTAGCAGAATACAACAGTTACTAATATGGCATTATGTAAAAACATGGATGTGTAACTGATGTGATTCTGCAATCTGTATTTGGGGTAAAAATGGGAGTTCATAACCCACTTGAATCTAAAGTATGAAATATGATATGTCAAGAGCTTTGTAATATTTTGTACAACCAATAAAAAAAAAACTGGCAATACAGAACTTGAAGGAATATTCCACATAGAAGAAATAAAAGGCAAACCCAGATTTCACAAATTAACAAATCTCATGTGAAGTATAGCTAAGTAAGTGAGAAACAGGACCAAGTTAAATATGTGAAATAAATTAAAATATCAGAAATTAATACATATCTTTCTATAATAATTTAAATATAAATGGTCTCAATTCTCCAATTTTCAAAATATACTCTAGTGTCATGTATATCTAAAAAGAACAAATAAAAAAAAACCTACAGAAAGTACATAAACACATGGAGATTAAGCAATTCTCTTTTGAATGAAGAATGGTGATAAGAGCAAAAGGGAGAAATCAAAAAATTGTTCGACTCAAATGAGAATAGTGGTTCCACAGAGCAGAACCTACAGTACACAATGAAGACAGTTCTAAGAGGAAAACTGTTAACCTTGAGTGCCTACATAAGAAAATCAAAAGGATCCAAAATAGACAACCTCATGATCTATCTCAAGGCCCTTGCAAAAGAAAAACAAATTCCCAAACAAATAGAAGGAATTAATTACAATCAGAACTAAAGATCAATGAACTTGAGAGTTAAAAAAAAACACAAAGAATCAATAAAACAAAAAAGTTCTTTGAAATGATAAACAAGATTGATAAGCACTTTACCAAACTAACCAAAAGAGAGAAGACCCAAGTTAATAATATTAGAGATGAAAAAGTTGAAAGCACAACAGACATCACAGAAATCCAGCAAATCATTAGAGACTATTTTAAAACTTATATTTAATTAATTGGAAACCTAGAAGAAATGGAAACATTTTTAGACAAATACAATCTGCCAAAACTGAATCAAGAGGACATACAAACCCTAAACTGAACAATAAATTGTAATGTGATAGCAGTAGTAATAAATAGCATTCCAACAAAGCCAAAGAACAGATGAATTCTCATCTGAGTTCTACAAAACCTATAAAGAAGAACTAATGCCAGCTTTCAAATTATTCTGTGAAAGAGAAAGGGACAGCACACTTCAAAATTCATTCAATGGCACTGGTATCACACTCTTACCAAAACCAGATAAGGACACATCAAGAAACAGAAACTACAAACCAATATTCCTGATGAACTTAGATGCAAAAACTTAATAAAATGTTAGCAAAATCATGTTCAACAACATATTAAAAAGATTGAAATAAAACCAACTTGGTCATGTTGTACAAAGATGCAAGGATGGTTTAATAAAGGCAAAGCAATGAACATTATTCATTGGATAATCAGAATTAAGGACAAAATTTATTTAGTATTTTCATAGATACAGAGAAATCCTTTGACAAAATACAGATCCCATTCAAGATAAAAGTACTGAAGAAACTAGGGAAGGAAGGAATCTACCTCAACATTAAAAGGGTTACATATAAAAAAAAAAACCTCCAAATCAATCTCATAATACATGGGGAAAAACTGAAAACAATTCAGTGGACAAGGATGTCCACTCTCAACATTCCTATTTAATATAGTGCTAAAAATTTTAGCCAGAGACATTAGTTAAGATAAAGAAATAAAAGGGATAAAAATATGAAAGGAAAAGTAAAATCATCACTGCTTGCAGATAATACGATCTTATACCCAGATGATCCAAAAAAAAAAAAAAAAAATTACCAAAAGTCTGAGAGAGTTAATAAACACATTTGGCAAAACAATAGGTCACAAAATCAACATAAAAAATCAATAGCTTTCCTATATATTAACAAACCTGTTGAGAACTAAATCAGAAAAACAATGCCTTTCATGATGGCCTCAAAAAAAAATACCTAGGAATAAATCTCACCAAGGAAGTGAAAGACTTCTACAATGAAAACTATAGAATGTTGAGAAAAGAAATTGAAGACACAACAGAAAGGCCTCCCATGTTTATGGATAAGCAGAATCAATATAGTTAAAATAGCCATACTACCAAAAGCAACATATAGATTCATTGTAATTGCAATCAAAATTTCAATGATATTGTTCACAGAACAAGAACAAACAGTCCTAAAATACATTGAGAAGAATATGGAATGCAGAATGCCTAAAGCATTTATAAGCCAAAAAAAGCAATGCTGGGGGCATCATAATACCCGACTTTAGATTATATTATAGATCTACAGTAACAAAAACAACATGGTACCATCATCAAAACAGGTGCTTAGACCAAAAGTACAGAATAGAAGACACAGAGACAAACCCATATACCCACAGTCATCTGATCCTAGACAAAGGTACCAGAGACATATATTAAAGACATATATAACCTTTTAAATATGTGGTAATGAAAAAAATGGTTTTTCATACATGGAAGAATGAAACTATACCCTCATATCTAACTCTGTACAAATATTAACTCAAAATGGATCAAAGATTTAGGAAATGGGATAGAAACTACTCAACTCCTAGAAGAGAACATAAGATCAACAATAGAGCACATAGGCACAGGCAACAGCTTTCTCAACAGGACTTCAGAATATGCAAAACCCAAAACCTACCCCATAATAAATGGGGGGGGAAACCCCTCAGGAAATACCAAGAGTTAATAAATGAGATGGCATCAAATTAAAAAACTGCACAGCAAACAATTAGGAATTTGAAGAGAGAACCCACAGAATGGGAGAAAATCTTTGCTAGCTATTATTCTGGCAGAGGATTAATATCTAGAATATATAATGAACTCAAAAACTTTACCAAAAAAATCTTAAAACCCAATTAATAAGTGGGCAAACGAATTAAACAGGTACTTCTCAAAAGAAGAAATACAAATAGCTAACAAATACATGGAAAAAAAGGTTCAACATCATTAACAATTAGGGAAATGCAAACCAAAGACAGTCTGAGATTCCATCTCATACCAGTCAGAATGACAGTCAGGACAGGAACAATTTTACACTGTTTGTGGAATTGTAAATTAGTATAACCACAATGAAATCAGTTTGGAGTTTCCACAACAGACATGAAACCACCATATGACCCAGCTATATGCTCCTTGGTAATTATCCTAAAGAATTAAAGTCATCATACAACAGTAATACATGTATACCCATGTTTACAGCAGCACAATTCACAATAACAAAGCTATGGAACAGCCTAGGTATCCATCAATTGGTGAATTTATATATAAGAAAATGTGATTTTATATATATCACACACACACACACACACACACACACTCACAGACACTTTTATTCAGCCCTAAAGAAAAATGAAATTATTTCATTTACAGGAAAATGGATGGAACAAGACCACTACATTAGGCAAAATAAGTCAAACTCAGAAGGTTAAGAGTCCTATGTTTTCTCTTATACTTGGAAGGCAGAGAAGAAAAAGTGTGTTGGCAGGGGTATCTCAAGAAAATCAAAGAGAATCAGTAAAGGACAGGAACCAGGTAGTTGGAGGTACAGAAGGAGGGTGGGAGTGCTTGGGAGTAATATTGGCCAAATGATATTTTTGTCTTGTGTGCATGTACAAAAATATAAAAATAAATACTATCATTATGTATATATACAATGAACCAATAAAAATGTGAAAAATTTTTAAAATTTTAAAAATATTCTGACATTATTACAACAAAAATGGTGAACATTAGGATCCTAAAACACTGTAAATATTGTTCAGTAATGTGTCAATCTGAAAAGAAGTTAGTGAAGATAAGTAAAAGCAAGAGGTCTGAATAAAAAGTAACAAAAGATATAGTTTAGATGAAAAATCAGTATTGAAAACTCATAACCCTTTGGAACAGATGAATATGAAAGCAGTTTAGACATGATCTTAATGTTTTGAACGTTTATCCACTATAGCTGACATTAAATATGTAGGAAATTTCCATCTTTCCCAGTAAAACTGGTAAGCATCTCATTGAAATGTCTTTTTGAAAAATAAATCAGATGGTACTCTATAATCTTTATTTCTATATTAAATAATCATATAAAGTGGTGCTGATAAGAGGAAATCTTGAAACTTGGGCTGACTAAATAAAATCAATAAGCATTTTATTAGTCTCAAGAGAAACCAATCCTAGGAAGAGACAGACAGTATTGCTGATTCAAGAAGTCCTTTACCTTTCCTAGTTGTCCTCAATTTTTTAAATATGATTTTAGGTTAGTAGTTGGTATTTTCATTGACATAATAATTCTAGGTTTTATAGTATATTCTGAACTGCATAGGTAATTCTAACAAGTCCTCCATGAAATTGTAATGTCATATTAGTTAAATTTTATTCATTTCTAATTTTTTTGCCAGGTAAGAGAATTAAGTGATTACCATCTAAAGCAGCTGACTCTGAAAATGCTGAGTTTGCATGTGTACAGTTCCTCTTTCCTACAAGGTTGAAATCTTTGATAACCAAAATTGGTAATATTTCGTAGGAATGGCCCCATTCCGTTTATAACAACAGGATTATTTTCTAGCTAATTGAATAACTAACTACATATCCTATAAGATTAGAGGAGAGGTGAAATAAATCTTTACTAAGGTATGAAATGAATAATGACCCTGTATAGTTCATGTATAAACACAGTAAAGGTAAAGTCCTGTCACATCTACAATCATATTTAATTTATTCTAAAACACTATTATGTACATTTTGTAAAAACTGAAGTTCAGACAGTTAAGATATTTATTGAAAATCAAATCAATATTAAAATTCCAACACCAAGATTCAAATCCAGGTGATTTAACTCAAAATCTCACAATGTTAGCTGAAAGGTTACATTGCAAGTTCTCCTTTGCTAGTTCTATTTTATTTATTTTTATGGAAAATAGAGTCAAATAACCTCAAAGGGAAGATAAGTTGTTTTTGATAGTTTTATTAATAAAAAGTATAATTACACAGTGAATACTTTGACTTTCCCTAATTAATTTGGGGGGTTTTATATCAATCAAAACACTGGAAGATTTCAAATAAAAGAACCAAAGAAAATAAAAGTGATAATGATAAACATGCTAATTAAGACAGGAAGCCCATCAAGAGTGGAACAAGAAATCTGAATCTGGGGTCAGAAATAAATCCAAAAGGCAACAAATCTCAAGAAAAATATACAAGAACCTCAGAGGTTTATGACATCATTAGAAGAAGAAAATGCACCAAATCATATATTTATGAAAATAGAGAGTGTGCCAATTTAAAAATAACTAAAAAAAAAAGTTGAAAGAAAAAAGTAGAAAATTCACCAAATATCAGTATACCACGTGTCTTACTGCAAGGCTTTGTGGTGAAAAGACTAAACTGAAAGAGAAGTGCTAGAAAAAGAGGAGCTAGCAACAGGTATAAAATTATGCTAAATTAATGTATTAAGAGTGTATGAACTTTAATTTGAAAATAGTTTCTTAAAAGGTGTCCAGGAAAAATCCCTGCATGATTTACATAACTGAAATTTAAAATTCATGTATAAAGTGTCAATCTTTCAAAAAAACATAATATCTAAGTCAGGGAGGGGGAATGGAGAAGCAAGAATTAGGGGAAAATACCTGAATATAAGTAATCTTTTAAACTCTAACCCAAGATATCTTCCTAAAAAAAAATGAAGACCTGGATCTAAAAATTGAAAAAGAGGAGAAAATTAACTCACAATGATTAACTCTTAGAAGTATCCTAGTAAAACTATTAAATTTTGAGGATACAGATAAAAAAATTATTCAATTTTTCAGTCAAAAAGATCAAAGAAGTTACAAGGCAAAAATAATTAGACTGACATTCAATTTTTTAAAACTAACATTCAAAGCAAGGGCACAATGAAGTAAGATTTTCAAAGAGTCAGCAAAAGAATGTCTGTAGCAAGGGTCTTATAACAAGGTAGGCATTCCTTTTATATAAAAGCTGTTGAAAACGTTTAAGCACACATGAATTTAAGGAATTTTCTTCTTAATGAGACCTTTATACAAAACTAACATGAACCCCATCTGAATAAGAGATGCCTGGGGAAAATTAAGCAAAAAGACTGATACTGAGGAACAGCTGCCAGAGCTCAGACTTGTCCAAGGACCACCTCTACCCACCAGTAGACACCCTCCCGTGTCAGGCTCTGCCAAGACCAGCCTCACTGACCTGTGTGCAGGAGCAAGGGCCCAGGATAAGCTTGGGTCCGACCTCTCATCATGTGGGACTCAGGTCTAAACTACTTGCATCTTGAGACACTTCAGCTGTCCCCATAGTCTTCCCCATGCAGTAGTCTCTACTTTGGGACAACAGACTGGGCCTAGAAGCAGCTATATCTCAGAGCAGGCATCCCAAAGCCAGCATAAGGCCCACCCTTTCAGCCCCATCTCTGAAAGATGTTGCATCCATCTTGGGGAACTTCCTCTACTATCTCGAGTTATTTCCTGTTGTTGTACCACCACCTATAGTTGCAATAGCATCCATCCTGGGACACCGGCAGGGTCTAGAAGCCCAACACCAAGGTAAGATACAGATAATCTGTATAGATACTACAAAGTTATAGGGTAGAAATTGTAATACCTCAGATCTATACTGCAACAAAGGAAGTCACACAGACAACATGAAAAAAACAAGGGAGGAAAGTGCCCCAAACAAACCAGGATATCACAATAACAGACCCCAGGGACAGCACAATTGATGAAATGTTAGAGAAGGAGTTTAGAATGTTTATAATTAAAATGATCTGTGAATTAATGAATAACCTAAATGAGAAAATACAGGCAAACATTGATCACTCCAACAAAGAGATAAGAGCAAATACAGGCAACCATTGATGACACCAATAAACAGGGAAAGGAGCAAATACAGGCATCCACTAATCACATCAACAAAGACACAAGGGAGAAAATACGGGTAGCAAAAGATTACTTCAAGAAAGAGAGAGATTCTGGAAAAAAAAAATCAGAAATCCTTGAAATGAAAGAAACAATGAACCAAATAAAAAATCCAAAAGACTAAATCACTTGGAAGACAGAATGTCAAATAAAGAAGATTTGTATACAATCTGGAAAATAAAGTTGACCACAGAGTGAATATGGTAAAGAACCATGAGCAGAACATCCAAGAACTATGGGATAGCATCAAAAGACCAAATCTAAGAGTTACTGGATAGAGGGAGGCACAGAGTTTCAAACCAAAGGAATGTGCAATCTCTTCAAAGAGATAATATCAGAAAATTTCCCAAACATGAAGAATGATCGGAAAACCAAATACAAGATGCTTACATGATACCAAATGTACAAAATTACAACAGATCTACAACAAGGTAGATTATAAAGGAAATGTCTAGCATACAGAATAAGGATAGAATATTAAAGGCCACAAGAGAGAGGAATCAGATCACATATAGGGGGAGACCTAGTTGTATCTCAGCAGATTTTTCAACCTAGTCCCTCAAAGCCAGAAGATCCTGGGACAGCATATACAAAGCTCTGACAGAAAATGGACACCAACCAAGAATCTTAGATTTGATAATGAAATAAAAACCTTCCATGATAAACAAATGTTAAAAGAAATTATAACTAGAAAGCCTGCACTTCAGAACATTCTTGGCAAAATATTCCATGGAGAGGAATTGAAAAACAACAATGAAAATAAGCAGAAAAATTAAACAAAGGAGAAACCAAGTCAAGTTAAATACAAAAATAAACAAAAATGGCTAGGAATACAAATCATGTCTCAATAATAACCCTGAATGTTAATGGCCTAAACTAAAAAATCTAAAGACATATACTGGAAGGTTGGATTTGGAAAAAAAAAAAAAAAAAACAACAATATGCTACCTCTCTGCCTCTAAGAGACTCATCTCAGACGAAAAGACTTCCACAGACTGAAAGTGAAAGATGGGGAAAAATCATACCACTCCCATAGACTGCAGAAGAAAGCAGGGGTTTCCATTCTCATATCAAATAAAGTAGACTTCAAGCCAAAGTTTATCAAAATAGATAAAAAATAATAATAATTCATACTGCTTAATGAAACCATTCATCAAAAGCACATAACAGTAATATATATGCCCCAAACAATGCAGCATCTACATTCAAACAAATTCTTCTCAAGTTCAAGAGTCAAATAGACCACAACACAATAATTCTGAGTGACTTTAACACACTTCTTTGACAAGTGGATAGGTCTTCAAAACAAAAGCCGAACAAAGAAACAATAGAACTCAATAACACAATTAATAACTTAGACTTAACTGACATATATAGAATATTTCATCCTTCAACAAGCGAATATACTTTCTTCTCAGCAGCTCATGGATCCTTCTCTAAAATAGACCATATATTACACCAAAAAACAATTCTCAGCAAATATAAAAAAGTAGAGATACTACCCTACAGTCTATCAGATCATAAGGGAATGAAACTAGAAATCAATGATAAAATTAAAATAAAAAATCTACACCAACACCTGGAGACTAAATAATATGCTACTGAATGAGCAATGGGTTGCAGAAGACATCAAGGAGGAGATTTAAAAATTCTTGGAGGTGGATAAGAACACAGATACAATATATCAAAATCTCTGGGACACAATAAAGGCAGCACTAAGAGGAAAGTTTATTGCATAAAGTTCATTCCTTAAAAGAAAAAGTCAACAAATAAATGACTTAACATTACATCCCAAAGCCCTAGAAAAAGAAAAAATCAACACCAAAAGCAGTAGAAGATGGAAAATAATTAAAATTAGAGCTGAAATCAATGAAATCAAAACAAAGGAAACAATTTAAAAAATTGACAGAACAAAAAGTTGGTTTTGAAAAATAAAATTGACAGAACTTTATCCATGCCAAGGAAGAGAAGGAGAAAGAAAAGTCAAATTACTAATATCTGTGATGAAAAAGGAAATATTACAATAGACACTACAGAAATACAGAAGATAATTAGAAATTATTTTGAAAACTTATACTCCAATGAAATAGAAAATATCGAAAACACTGAAAAATTTCTAGAGTCATAGATTTGCCCAAATTGAATCAGGATGATATACACAATTTAAACACATCAATTTCAAGTGATGAAACAGAAGATACCATCAGAAGCCTACCAACCAAGAAAAGCCCAGGAGCAGATGAATACACAGCTGTATTCTATGAGACCTTTAAATGGGAACTAATACCAATACTCTTCAAATTATTTCAGGAAATAGAAAAAGAGGGAGCATTTCCAAACTCATTTTATGAGGCCAGTATTACCCTGATTCCAAAACCAGGCAAAGACACATCAATGAAAGAAAACTTCAGACCAATATCTCTAATCAACATAGATGCAAAAATTCTCAATAAAACTCTGGCAAATCAAAAACAAAAACATTTCAAAATGATCATGCACCACAATCAAGTGGGATTCATCCCAGGGATGCAAGGTTGGTTCAACATATGGAAATTGATAAATGTAATTCATCACATCAGTAGACTTAACAGTAAGAACCATATGATCATCTCAATATATGTAGAAAAAGCATTTGACAAAATACAACACCCATTCATGTTCAAAAGACTAGAAAAACTAGGGATAATAGGAACATACCTCAACACCATACAAGCTATGTATGCTAAGCCCTAGACCAACATCATTCTAAATGGATAAAAAAAATTAAAAGCATTCCCTCTAAAATCTGGAACAAGACAGTGATGTGCTCTTCTATTTAACAGTTCTTGAAGCACTGGCCAGAGCAATTAGACAGATAAAAGAAATTAAAGGGATACTGATAGGTAAAGAAGAATTCAAATTAGCACTATTTACCAATGATATGATTTTATGCCTAGAAGACCCCCAAAATTCCACTAGAAACCTTCTAGAACTAGGAAATGAATTCAGCAAATAGCAGGATATAAAATGAATAATCATAAATCGAAGGAATTTCTATATATTAGAGACAAAACTTCTGAAAGACAAACAAGGAAGACTATCCCATTTATAATTGCCTCAAAAAACCAAAATACTTGGGAATCAACTAACAAAAGAAGTGAAAGACCTCTACAACAAAAACTATGGAATGCTAAAGAAAGAAATTAAAGAAGACTTCAGAAGATGGAAAGATCTCTCTTATTTGTGGATAGGCAGAATATTGTCAAAATGACCATACTACCAAAAGTACAATACAAATTTAATGCAATTCCAATCAAAACCCCAATTACATTCCTTATAGAAATTGAAAAAGCAATCATGAAATTCATCTGGAAAAAGAGAACCAGAATAGTTAAAGCAATCCTTAGCGAGAAGAGTAAAGCATGGGGCATCACTATACCAGATCTCAAACTATATTACAGAGGAAAAGAAACAAAAACAACATGTTATTGGCACCAACACAGACATGTAGACCAATGATACAGAATAGAGGACACAAAGACTAACTCACATTAATACAGTTATCTTGTATTAGACAAAGTTGTTTTATATTAGCCAAAAATGTACATTGGAGAAAGTATAGCCTCTTCAACAAATGGTGCTGGGAAAACTGGCAATCCATATTCAACAAAATGAAATTAAACTCCTATTTCTCACCATGCACAAAACTCAACTCAAAGTGGATCAAGGATCTAGGAAGTAAACCAGACACACTGCAACTATTCTAAGAAAAAGTAGGCCCAAATCTCCATTATGTCGGATTAGGCCTCAACTTAATGAGAGCACTGTAGCACAAGAATTAAAATCAAGAATTAATAAATGCGATGAATTCAAACTAAAAAGCTTTTCAGCAAAAGAAATAATCAGGTGAATAGAGAGCCTACATCTTGGGAGCAAATTTTTACCCCCCCCCCCCACACACACACCAGATAGAGCACTAGTCTCTAGGATATATAAAAAACTCAAAAACTTTAACACCATAAAAACCAAATAACCCAATCACTAAATGGACCAAGGACCTGAACAGATACTTCTCAGAAGGTAATATACAACTGATCAACAAATATATGAAAAAATGCTTAACATCTCTAGCAATTAAAGAAATGCAAATAAAAACTAAGATTTCATCTCACTGCAGTCAGAATGGCAGCTATTAAGAAGAACAAAAACAATAAGTGTTGGTGAGGATGTGGGGACAATGGCATACTTATACATTGTTGGTGGGACAGAAAATTGGTGCAGCCAATATGGAAGGAAGTATGGAGATTGCTTCAAAAACTGGTAATGGAACGACCATCTGACCCAGCTATACCACTCCTCGGTCTATATCCAAAGGACTTAAAAACAGCATACTACAGGGACTCAGCCACATCAATGTTTATAGCAGCACAATTCACAATAGGTAAACTCTGGAACCAACCTAGATGCCCTTCAGTAGATGAATGGATAAAGAAAATGTGGCATATATACACAATGGAATATTATTCAGCATTAAAAAGGAATAAAATCACATGGCATTTTCTGGTAAATGGATGGAGTTGGAGAATGCCAAGTGAAGTTGGCCAATCTCCCAAATCCAAAGGCAGAATGTTTTCTCTGATTTAAGGCTGATGATTCATAATGTGGTGGTGGTGGGACATGGGAGGATTAGATGAACTCTATATCCGGCTAAGGGGAAAATGGGAGGGAGAGGAAGGGAAGGGGGATGGTTGTAGGAAAGACAGTGGAATGAGATGGACATCATTACCCTAAGTACATGTATGAAGACATGTATGTACCTTGTGTACAACCAGAGATACGAGAAATTGTGTTCTATGTGTGTAATATGAATTGTAACGTGTTCTGATGCTCTATATAGCAATTAAAATTTAAAAAGGCTGGTACTGAGAAATTTAATACATGCAATTTCAACTTAATGTTAAAAGGATTGTGGGGATAAAGTGCACTATTAATTCATGTACATATTCTGTTTAAAGTCACAAAGTACGAATTTTTTAATAGGAGTCGAAAGGAATATAAAAAGGAAATGTGAATGAGTTTACTCATTCTTGAACAGATAATGGAAGGTAGAGTACACCATTGAAAACTGAGAAACCAAGTAGGAAAAGTTGAAGAATGCAAAACAGAACTAAAAATTTTATAAAGGTAGAAATATAGAGGTAGTAGTATAAAAATACTATTAATTCCAGATTATTTTTATTATAATTAAATGTAAGAAAATAATTATTCCAATTATTTTCTTTTAACTAAAGAAAATATGGGGGTCACATCATATAAAGAAAGTAATATAAAATTATAATAGGTAATATATAATTATAAATGACAGAAATGGGACCAAATATATCATGCATATCTCTAAATATGAATGGGCTTAATTTATTTATTAGGAGAATAAGGATTTTTAATTTCCTCATAAAATAAGCTCAACTACGTTGTATTCAAGAGGCAGATCTAAAAGAAAGTGACTTTCAAAGACCAAATGTTAAGGGATCAACAATGGTCTACCATATAACAGAAACAAAAAGAAAGCAGAGGTAGCAAATCAATGATCAAATACAGTATAGTTTAAACCCATGAGAGTTCAAAGTGAAAAAGAGACACTTTTAATGCTAAATGTACAACTGATGATTTTCAAAAACCACACTGAGGTTAGAGAAGAAAATAACTAGAAAACTAATGTCTTGTGACTGTAAGAATTATACACAATTAGCATAATATAGTCATTAAATTTTCCCCACAATGTTATGATTTAACATTTATGAGATTATGCATATTTGAAGATTAGGTCAATTGACAAAAAAATTTTTGATGATGGCATTTAAAGTCTTTACCATTGCTAGAAAAAACCCTGCGGTCATGATTTTTGTGCTAGGTGTTATCAGTAAGAACATCCTATTTCCTATGTCTGCCCTTTGACACCAGGAGCAATAAAATGGAAGAAGAAGGCTCATTTTTATCTTCTTCATACTGTTTTCTAAATCCATGCTTGAATGAAGAGAGTCAGGCTCCTTAAAGAAATGTTTGAATCCAATGTTGAGGTAAGTAAAATGTAAGTGTGGAGTCAGAAGGGCTCAAAATAAAGAGAAGATAGTGTAGAACAAACTAAAGATAATGCTAGTGAGATTCATATGTCAGTATTAAGTGGCATACATAATTCTCACTGCTGCATTATTTCTCACTATATGAATACACCATTTTTTTAAATGGATTCTCTGTTGATGAGTGTTTAGATTCCAGTTTGGGTCTACTAAGAATTATGCTGCTGTGAACATTTCTCTATATGTCTTTTAATAAGCATGTGAATCATTCTATTTGGTATATATTTCAGAAGGAAACTTCTAGACCATAAAGAATGCATATTTTCAATTTTAATAGAAGAAAGAAATTATGTTCTTCTATTGAGAGGTTTTATCAATTTACTTTCCCACTAGCCGTGGGATTCTGATTTTTAAGAGTATCCCAACAATTAAGAGTTAATTGGCAGCAGATTTCATAGTGATTAAGTAGAAGTAAGAACATATATATTCAAAAAGGGCTCCCAGATTCTGTCCTTGCCTCTTATAACCTACCAACCTGGTTGATTTTAAATCAAAGCATTAAGATCATGTAAGTTCTCAGTTTGAAACTATTCAGTGGCTTTTCCTTTCACTGTAAGTAGGAAATCTTACTAACATAACACAATGAGACAATAGTGAACCTTCCTATGTTTCTGATTTTCTTTCCACATGGTAATTTGGATCTAGCCACTTTTCTTATTCCTCCTTGACCCACAGCAAACCCACTTCTACCTCATGTCCTTCAACACAGGCTGTTCCGTGGCATGGAAAACCCTTCCCCTAGATGTTTACATGGCTTCCTCATTACACGTTTTCTCAAATTATTTAAAAAATATTTTGGTGGATTCTAATTATACATAATACTGTGATTTGTTGTTATATTATCATACATGCACAATGTAATGATATAATTTGGTCAATTTCAAAATTCTTAAAAGACCCATCTTTCTGTTAATATTCTATTTACTGAATTACTTGATTTTATTTTCATTTAACATAACATACATTTTGCTTTTTAATCTTATTTGTTGTCTTTTCCCCTTTATTTGAACATTATGTACATATAGGTATTCTGAAATTTGAACTTTCAGACCCAAGCATTTTGGATAAGAGTACTCAACCTGTATTAAATCCTGATAACTGAAGACTTGTTTTATGAATCAAAGTCAAATTCATTTTAAAAATGTGGATCTTTGACATACTGAAATCTGTTTTTGAACAGGAAAACATGATGCATACTATCCCGATAAACAGAAGTAAAATTTTAGTACAACAAAAAAGAATGTTCGCCGGGCACAGTAGCACATGCCTGTAATCCCAGTGCCTCCGGAGGTTGAGGAAGGAGGATTGTGAGTTCAAAGCCAGCCTCAGCAATGGCAAGGTGCTAAACAACTCAATAAGACCCTGTCTCTAAATAAAATACAAAATAGGGCTGAGGATGTGGCTCAATGGTGGTTGAGTATCCCTGAGTTCAATCACTAGTACAAAAAAAAAAAGAAAATAAAAAAGAATGTTCCATTAAATAGCAATTTTTAAAAAAAATAAATCTACTACTATATATCATGGCATTGAAAAAATGGTATATAAGAAAATCTTGAATAAATATGTAAATAAAACATTGGTTCTCAAAGTTTTAATACCATGTGCCTAGTTGTATATTTTTTTCTTTGGATTTATATTGCCTTTCATTCATAATAATTCTTGAAATTCTGGATTTATCAGCCACATAAATTTTGAAAAATTTTCAGCCTGTATTCTTAAGACATTATTTTTTTCTTCTTTCTTTCTTCTGGAACTATTTTGGAATCTTTCTACCATATCCCTTATTTCTCTGGGTTTCCACCCAAATGTTTTCTGATTATTAGCCTCCAAGTTAACTAATCATTTCGTTTGTTGTCTTGAACACTGTATTCTTCATTTCTTCAAAGTTTTTGCTTCTTTTCCATGTGTTCTTGTTCCCTAGTGAAATGTTTCATTTTTTAAACTATTAAACTATAATTATTCTGGAAACTCTGATTACTATTATACCTCTTTTGATACCTATCTCAGCACCTCATGTCCTTTACACAGGCTGTTCCTTGTGTATTCTTGTAGAACTAGTAAATAATTCCAGATGAAATTATGTTGAGAAGCTTGGGTCACTGACTATATTTCCTTGATAGTGGCATGATTAATGTCCCAGTTGCCTTTGTGTTCCTTTAATTTTGTTAAACACCTTTTAGAAAACTTTATTAAGCTTATCTCAGTTCCTGCCAAGATTGTTAGCTTAATACAAGCTATGAAATTCAAGCTAAATGGAAATTTATGTAAACATGTGTCTTGGATAAAAATATTCAGCTCTTTAAAATAAGGGAAAGTTGTATTTTGTAAAATGGGAAAATAAATTTTTCCTTTAATTTGCAGGTCAACAAATGTTAATGATAAACTAACACCTATCATTGCCATGTTTAGAATATTAATTTTAGATAATCTGTTAATATCCAATAATCATACTAATGCAAAATTTTCTTATACCACAGTGATTTACAAAAAAAAAAAAAACAAACTTCATGATACGAATAATAGAATACTTCTAAATACAAACTGGACAAAAGTCAACTAGTTTTCTATATAAAGCAAATAAAAACAGAAAGCAAGACTAACTGCACAGTATGCAGGGCCCAGTGCAAAATTAAAAGGCAGAGGTCACTTTTAGAAATTAAAAACTTTGAACTACCTACCGCTGAGTATTAAACAGACTTTTCAAATAGTAAATTATCCTTTATTCCTAAAACTTATAAATAGGGAGAAACTTTAAAAATCCTCCTGATTGCAATGCTCCATCTACTTTCTCTAGTGATGATTTGTATGGTGCACAAAGTAGTGTGTATGCATGACTGGGGAAATAATTCCAGATAATGAGAATGTATATAATAAGTGCTGTTCTTTAAAAGGGATATACATGATATGAAGAAAAATAACTTACACCTTTCTCAATATAGCAAAACATGCAAAAATATGCACTTTATAAATTAACTGTAATGTATGTCTTCTTGAGAGCCGTTCTGAGTGCTGCCTTTTTTATTCCTGGAGCCCTCACTTTCATTCTGTTGCCTTATTCTGAGCCCAAATATGCACGCATGTTATACCTTCTTTTTAATATCATGTTCATTACTCTGGGTAAAGATTAAGTGAAATATATAAATCAGACAATGGAGGTTATGACTCTTCTAAGTAGATCCAGATTTGATGAAAATAGATTTCAGATATTGCTTAATAATAAATGAAAGATGTGTTCTTAAATTTTCCCACATATCATGCTCTCTCCAGCTTTTGAAACTGTTCTTTGTATTCCCCTGACCTAGAATGTTTTGGTCATCATGATTTAGCTGGAAAATCCTTAGCTACACTTCAGGATTCAGTTTAGAAACTTCTGTTGCAGCCAGCTGGCCGAGGCTTGGCAGAATTTCTGCTCCCAAAGCACCTTATACCAAGCAAAAGATGGACCATTATATATAAAATTTCATGAATTCTTAGTCCAACTGTTCCACCTGCTTCCCTGATCTTTGTAATCTCAGTTCATAGTAGATATTCAATAAATAACAGCTTCACCAAGCTGAAGTGAACTAAGCCAGTAATGTCTGTAATTTATTCATCAAACATTTCTTGACTTCCTAGCATTTTTCAGATGATGGACAAATACCATTGAGCAAGACAGATAGGATCACTGTTCTACTTATAACAAAGCTTAAAAAAATACTACTCAAATCATAAGTATGATGAAGCTGTAGAATGTTAACAAACATGTAACTAGAATATTAGGACTCTAAGATTACCTAGAATAAAAAAAAAAGGTCGCTAAAATGATTATTAGTATTTCATTAAAATTATCAGGTTATGCAGATGATCAATCTTAAATTCATCTTCCCTTGTTCTGAGATCATGATGTCATCTCCAATTTTCGAATTTCAGACTTTGTGATTGTCATACAAATTCCATATCCAAGAAATGTAAGACTGTTAGGATTCTCAAATTCTAATAATTTTTTATTAAAACGTGAGTTTCTGGGTTGGTAATTTTTCAGTGGATACCATGATCAACTAATTCATTTACTTTTCTTAAAAGAATAAAACTATGAATAGATAATATCATCTCCACAGTCACTGATAAAAGATATAAAGCTATCACATGTTCATAGGTTGGCCTTTGATTCATAACACTAGGACTAAATTAGTTTAGAAAGATAATTACACCTAGAAACACTAAGCTTCTTCTTTCCTAAGAGTAAAGTAATAATATAGCAAATTCTGGAATATTAATTCCAAAGCCTACAGGGCCAGAGTTATTACATGATAATCTATGTTAAAATTTTAAATTTGCAACATTCCGTGACAAAGCTAAAGCATGAGACAAAAATTTCAGTTTCTAAGCTAAAAGATATTTGCATGTGTATATATTGTATCTCATACCCATATCTAAGCTCAATAGTAGCTTCTCATGAAAGTAAAAAAGCTTCTCCACAGCAAAGTAGACAATTGATAGAGAGGCAGCCTAAAAAGTGGGATAAAAACCAGGCAGCTACTCTTCCAATAGAGAATTACTATCCAGAACATGTAAAAAAAAAAACAAAACTACCCAATCTATAAGAGGAAAAGTGAGATGAACAAACACTTCTAAAAAGAAGTACAAATGGTCAATAATTATATGCAAAAATGTTCAACACTTTTAGCTCTCAGGAAAATGCACATCAAAACTACAATAAAATTCTACATTTACCCAGTCAGGATGGGGTATATTTTGTGTTTATCAAGAATAGGAATGACAATAAATGCTGGCAAGGATGTGGGGGAAATTACTTTTTCTTTCTTATGTACTCTTGGTGGGAATGGTAATTAGTACAGCCACTATGGAAATCTGTATGGAGGTTCCTCAAACTAAAAATAAAACTATCATATGATCCAGATGTATCACTCCTTGGTATATACCAGAATGAATTAAAACCAGCATACTGTAGAGACACTGGCATACTCATGTTTATTATGGCACAAGTAACAACAGACAAATTATGGAATCAGCTTAGGAACCTGTCAACAGATGAATGGATGAACACACTCGCGCATACGCACACGAGTAGTATCCAGTTATAAAAATAAAGAAAAAAATCATGTCCTTACCAGGAAGATGGATGGAACTGGAAATCATAGTGTTCAGTGAAATAAATCGGACTCAAAAAAAACAAGTATTGCATATCTTCCCTCACATGTGTCATCATTTTGGATAGAGGAGGAAAAAAAGATATGAGCAGCAGAAATTATTGGAAAGAAGGAGATGATTGTTGAAGAGGAGTGAAAACGAAGGATGAAGGGAAACTGAATGTGATAAAGTGTATTATTTGCATGTACAAATACATCACAATGAAATCCATTTTTCTATATAACTAAAACAAATAAAATATAAAAAATATAATCCCCCCAAAACTAGCATAAAACTAAAAAACTTTAAGCCTTCTATATAATTTTTTAGTTATTTATTTTCTAAAACTTCAAGTGAAGGTCATTTTCCATATTAGTTTTGCTTTTAGTCTTGGACCTTTGGGGATAGAGCAATTAAAGCCCTGTATTAAGGAGGATAATAGTAATAATAATTTAAATTTTCTTTCAGAAATGGGTAATTGTGTTCTCTAAGCACTCCTACTGGTTGAAACTAATGTGTATACACAGAATCACCTATAATTTGCAAAGTGCAGTGTAAAATGGAACTGCAAATCCACATGTTTAATGACTAATAGTTACAAGATAGCAAGGCCAGAGCCTTAAGCCAATGTGAAGCATGGACCCTGCTCTGTGATTGCAAGCCCATAAGCCTGCCCTGAATATAAATTTTTTCCATAGTTGTTTCTCTCACTAAAACTGCTTCTCATTTCTTTTCCTTTTCCCATTCCAAAATTGTGTTGGGGATTAAAAGAAAGTATGTGTGTGAATATTAAACATTCATAATTCTATATGAAAAGTGTGTTCTAATAATACATTAGGTATCAGTTATTGGTTGACATACATAGTCAAGGAAATTATTTTTTTGTGGATTTACTGTAAATACTTGGTAAAATAAAACCACCAAAGACTTTTCCAGTTGACTTAATATCAGTTGTTCTGTCACTGATTTATTTATACAAAATTATTAAGCACTTGTAGTATCTACTGATTACGTTTAAAAATTATTTAAATCTAAAATTATTACAATATAGGCCAAGTTTTGCTAAGTATCCATGGACAAACCAAAACCAATAAGGAAATAAGGAAATGAACACTATCTATGGTAAAAATGCTAAAGTAGCAAACTTGATTATAGGCAGAACACGAATACATTGCTACTAAAAAGCCACTATTAAAAATGTTTGCTTATTTTAACATGACCCAATTAACATATAAAAACCATTATACTGTGCTTAAAAGTAACTGAATGCCTATATCTTCAATATATTTGTAATTTCTCAGTTAAAATATTAAAAGAGGGTACAATACATTGTTAGTTTTCATATTTAAAATAGTTATGTGCATCTTCACAGTACAAATACCAAATAAACTAATTGAAAAAAGTTCCCCCACAGTTCACTGCCATGTCTGAGAAATCTTCTGATTATACCTCCATATAACTAAACAATTTTTTCACTTATCATTTGAAATGATCTCTTGTCTTACTGTTAATGATGGCTACAATTTAAGGTCAAATTCACTATGCCCTCACTCCTACTTAACTTGAAATCCCCACTGCTTGTCAACCTATTTCAGGTGGTAACTCTTGACTTTCAGATGAAGATAATTTGTTCAGTTCTTCACTCTTTCTGCCTTCCATATTTTGAGTCACCCATTTAATTTGTGTTTTCCAGCTATATAAATTACTTTAAATTGTAATATCAAAGATTTCAACCAAGGTAAAAACAAACAGTTACAATTTTGTGACTTAATGGTTTCACTTGCAGAGCCAATAGTATATACTGGTGATAAATTTTCTTCCCTGCAAGTCTGGTATTGTAGTTCCAAAGGATTGAAGAACCAGCATCTCTTTAAAATAGATTCTATTTTCTCACACTTCACCAAGGGTTCAAATGCATGATTGTTAGAGTTATTTCATATCAGGCTTCTCTTGTCTTTTCCCAGAATTTATAATTATGTTATGGAGTAATGTAATGTGAGCTTTCTATAGCACAGCCTATCTAATCAGTTTGTTTTCTTCAGCTTCTTTTTTTAAAGAGCTCATTCAACTTAAGTTATAATTTGGACATCATTTTTCAAGATCTGTTGCCTTGCTTACACATCAAGTTGCCATTTCCATTTTCCCAGAATTCCTGATGAATTTCAATATTACTGGCATCGCCTTTATTTTTACTATATTTCTTGCTGAAAATGTCAATGTCCTCAAATAGAAATAAATATTTTTTTTTTTAAAAAGGAAGGAAGCAAAAATATTTTTGACTTTAGAAGTTCTTATAGTAAGTATATGGTCATATAGCGTACTATATTTAAAAGGTCATATAGCAACTACTCAATTCTGCTCTTATAGTGTGAAAAGTCATAACAATACATAAAATCTAAGTATGGGTGTATATAAATAAACTTTCATTTATAAAGTTGGAGGAACCTGAATTTGGCTCATCTGCCATATTTTTCTGATCCTTATTGGATCACAGATTCATCATTAATATTTCCAAAGACTTTAAGAAATACCCATGCAACATATTCAATATGTACAAATGTATTTAAAGATATGGATATCCAAGAGTTTTTTTAAATGCATGTGAATTTGAATACAAGCAAATGTATGTGTATGTATGGGAATGCATTTGTATTGATATGTGTGTGTATTTGCATGGACCTATATATTTTCTGGGTGAAAAGGCTACACCTTTCTTCAAGCATTTGAAAGACGGAAGTTTCTAAAATTATTAATGAAATCAGAAAAATATACCTGAATTCTAAGCCACAGAATTGCCTGATAACTTTTCCCTTAACACATTCCCTTTCTAGCAGGAAAATAATCTACTACAATATAAATAACTTTAAGGTAACACTCTGGGACTCTTTTTCACCTTAATGTAAGCATGGTTGTGAAAGGAAAGCAGTTATGAGAAGCCAGAGAGGGAGGTTCACAGGCAGCATACTAACATTTCTTTGAGATACTTCTAAAACCATGCCATGACATTTAAACAACTTAAGATCAACTTATCAAATAAAATACTTCCTCTCTAATTTTTACTGCTAATTTTAACTTCTAATTAGCCAAACGACATACTTGATACTCAATTCCTGATTCAGAAGCCAAACTACACCCCTCTGGACTTACTCTATTGTTTCTGTCATTAATTGTTGGCTCCAAAAGTATAAAAATAGTGCAGGCACAGCTTTACTTTGAAAGGAACATAAGCTTCTTTTGTTGTTTTAGTTTTTGATCACCTGGACTAAGAGCCACTAATAAATGCAGGTGTTTATTTCTGGATATTATCCAATCTTTCTAAGTTCATAGAACTGGTGTAGGTTGAATAGCAGATTTTTTCCCCCCTCTCACACTGTTTTTTAAAGGATGAAGGTAAATAAATAAGCATATAAATAATAAAATAATGATTCTTTGTGAGCCTCTGGAATGATTTAATTCTCTTTTCTATGTGTTTTTAAACAGCTAATAAATACAAAATTTAAGAAGTTCTTTATGATTGTGTTTCTATAAATATAGTTGAAAACATTAAATAAATATTTATGAGCATAATAGCTATTGATGTTTTAAAAGTCTGACAGTTAAAACCCAAATTACATACTATAATTTAATAATATCTTCTTGAAAAATAATGAACTGTTGTATTTTTAGAAAAATCAATGTTCCATATTATATTTTACAGTTTTCTAACAGCAAAACCTTATAGTTTACACAAAAGTGGCCATAAAAATATTTCATACAAATTTAAAAAAAGAATTAAATCTAGATTTCTATCTCATCTAATGTTGCCTAGTGTTACCTCAAGAACAATTACAGGCTGGTTATCCAGACTCTTGAAATTTTGTTTTGTTTTCCTCTACATTGAATTTTACATATCAATTACTGAATGCAAAGAGATATTTTAGAGAAACCATAAAATAATTATAAGCTAAGAATGAAAATGTAGTTTAATTTTCAATGAAAAAAATCAAAATTGAGCTCAGTTTTGATTGAATCTGGGTTGCATAACTCAGATGTGTATAGTATATCTAGGTCTTGAATGTACAGAATCCCCTACACAGCTATTTTTGAGTGCAGAGACAGAGAAATAAACAAGGGGGTGGGGATAAAATTTGGTTGATTTAAATATTCTAGTTGCAGCAATACCATTTATTTATAATCTTTTATAGGAAGACAAACAGGTGTCACTCAGCTGAGTAACTGAAGACATTACTAGTCACAGGACAGTCCACAACTGAAAGAGAACGACTCTTATCAGAGCTATATACAATTAAAATTGTGGATTTTTATATTAAGAAATGAAATGAATAAATTGTAACTAAGTTTTAATAAGCAGTTTATAATATCTGTAATTTGAGCATCTACTTAGATTCCTATTTAGAAAGCAAAAGAATTTTCATTTATTAAAACTGTTAACTCCTCTAAATGTCTTGCATTTGAGCCAGGACTCAAATATATTTCTTCATACTATGCTCTGATATCTCCCATCAAAGTTTATCTGACCACTAGCTTTAAATATTTATAATCCCCCAAGAAGCATGCTACCTTTATGTTTTTCCCTTAATTCTGCATGAATATTGGTAAGTTCTGGAAAGAGAATGGTGATGGTTACATGGAGATCAAAGGATATGAAAATATATGTTGCAATTCAGTTCATTAGAAAACATCCTTTTAGTCAACCTTTCTTGAATTTAGGTTAAAAGATAGTCATTAAGAGGAAGTGAGGTCTAGAAAAGTAGGCTGAAAGAAATGGAAAGACTAGAAATAAACAAAAGTACTTAACCACATCCCTCCTTTTTGTTCATTCATTCATCTACTTGTTAATTTACTTGACTAATACTTATTACCTATGCAATGCTAGAATCTATTCTAGGAAGTGAAGATTAATATTTCAACAGAACAGGCAAAAATATCTACATTACAAAGGGAATATAATACAAGAATAGTTAAATGATCTTGGGTATTCTTGGGAAAAATATAAAACAGAAGGAGATAGGTTGCATGGGCAGGCTGGCTGGGAAGATAAAGGAGCAGTATAGAGATCAGAGTACAGGCAGTGCAGAATGGCATGGGAATTCTGTTTTTTTTTTTTTTTTTTTTTTTTTTTGGTGTGTGTGTGTGTGTGTGTATGTGGAGAGCTACAGAAACAAATAAAAAATGCAATAATCCTAGATGTGATGACCTCAAGACTGATAGCCATTTTCCAGACACAAAGAAAGCCTTAGGTGAATATTTGCTTTTCTTTTAGTCCCTCAAGTTTTCCTGTGACTTCAGGGAACTAGCTTTCATTCCCTTCAACTCTGCTTCAGTAAAATTTCATTTCAATTCTTTGCCAGCATCAACCCCATCCCACAATTCACTGGGTGTCATACTTACAGATCTTGACCTTTAATATATTACATACCGCTATAAAATTTGTAGAAAGTTCTGATAGTTTACCTTATTTCCAAGTGAACAATTACCTGCCCCATTTTTATGCTGGCACAACACACAAAATTTCAGGACAAGAGACAAAGGATTTTATTATTCACAGCAAGCAACAGATGTGGTTAGCATTCATTAGGAAATTTCCAAATTTTATAAGGATCTACTGGAAAACCTGCCTTACCTTTTCCCCAGAAGCAATCATTATTTACCTGGTAAAGAAACTAAGCTGTCCCCTGTCCTAGGAGTGTATTATCTCTCTTTCCCAAGGCTTTTTCCATTTAAAAAGAAAATCCTGCAAAATATAGTTCAGAACACAAACTGTCAATGGCTCCTTCCAAGACTTGTAGACTCACAAGAACTCTATGAAGAACTGTCTCCCAAAAGCTGTATGAATACTCATTGTTCAACTTTACATAAGTTACTAAGACTTTCATTCTTACTATTAAGATTTGCAATCTTGACTTGCTTCTCTTTGCCAAAATGTCTTTATTCCTGATCTCCAATTCTTGATTCTATCTTTAAATTCCAGTATTATGTAAATATAAATATTACTGTGATAAAATTAGCTATGACAGCATTAACACATTTCCTGCATTGAAAATGTAAGTTCTTAAAATTTGATTTCAAAATCCTAAATTTCCCGCCAGAAGAAGAGGAGCAGCGGCCTGCTGAGAGGCAGATCCGCCCCCCACCCCCCGCGCCTGCCAGGTAGGCGGAACTGTGACCACCAACAGAAAAGGCCCAGTGGCCCACGGCGGGACAGAGCTTCCAATCACTCCTGCAAGGTAGGTGGGCCTGCGACCCACCGGCAGAAGAGGAGCAGCAGCCTGCTGAGAGGCAGAGCCGCCCCCTGCGCCGGCAAGGTAGACAGAACTGTGACCACCCACAGATCAGGCCCAGTGGCCTGCTGAGGGGCAGAGCCGCCCCCCACCCCCCACGCCTGCCAGGTAGGTGGAACTGTGACCACCAACAGAAAAGGCCCAGTGGCCCGCGAGGGGCAGAGCTTCCAATCACACCTGCAAAGTAGGTGGGCCTGCGACCCACCGGCAGAAGAGGAGCAGTGGCCTGCTGAGAGGCAGAGCCGCCCCCTCCCCCCATGCCTGCAAGATAGATGGAACTGTGACCACCATCAGAAGAGGCCAGACCTGCAACCGACAGACAGAACAGGCCCAGTGGCCTGAGGAAGGGTAGAGCCGCCCCCCCCCCCCGCGCCTGCAAGGTAGGCGGACCTGCGACCCACTGGCAGAACAGCCCCAGAGGCCTGAAGAGGGGCAGTGCCGCTGCCTGCGCCTGCAAAGTAGGCAGAACTGCGACCACCTACAGAACAAGCCTAGTGGCCCACAGAGGGACAGAGTCGCCTCCCGCGCCTGCAAGGTAGGCAGACCTGCTACCGACCGGCAGAGCAGGCCCAGCGGCCTGCCGGTGTGGTAGGCACATTGCCCCAATTGGAGGAGGGGCAGAGCCGCCGCCCGCCCCTGTGAGGGAGACTTTGCAACTATACAAGACCAATATAAATATATAGGGGGAAAATTCAATAGCACAACAGTTTCACCAAGTAGAAAGGAACGCGAACAGTATGAAGAGACAAGGAAAGAAAGGACCACAGCAATGCAGGTCAACTCAACGTTAGAAGAGGTAATAGCTGCAGCAGATGGAATGTCAGATAAAGAATTCAGGATATACATGCTTCAGATGATCTGGAGTCTCAAGGAAGACATCAGACAGCAAAATCAGACAATGAAAGATCACTTCAACAATGAATTACATAAACAAATCCAAGAAGCAAAAGATCAACTATACAGGGAGATAGAGGTTATAAAAAACAAACAGAAATCCTAGAAATGCAGGAAGCAATAAACCAACTTAAAAACTCAATGGAGAATACTACCAGCAGAGTAGAACACTTAGAAGATAGAACATCAGACAATGAAGATAAAGTGTTTCAACTTGAAAAGAACATAGACAGCTCAGCAAGACTGTTAAGTAACCATGAGCAGAACATCCAAGAAATATGGGATAACATCAAGAGACCAAATTTAAGAGTCATTGGGATACAGGAAGGGACAGAGTTTCAAACCAAAGGAATGAGCAATCTATTCAATGAAATAATATGAGAAAACTTCCCAGACATGAAGAATGAGACAGAATCCCAAATCCTAGAAGCCTACAGGATGCCGAATGTGCAAAATCATAAGAGACCCACACCTAGACACATTATAATGAAGATGCCCAACATACAGAATAAGGAGAGAATTTTAAAAGCTACAAGAGAAAGGAAGCAGATCACATTTAGGGGTAAGCCAATCAGGATAACAGCTGATCTTTCAACACAGACTCTGAAAGCTAGAAGATCCTGGAATAACATATTTCAAACACTGAAAGAAAATGGGTTCCAACCAAGAATTGTGTTTCCAGCGAAATTAAGCTTCAGGATGGAAGATGACATTAAAACCTTCCACGATAAACAAAAGTTAAAAGAATTTGCAGCTAGAAAACCATCTCTTCAAAACATCCTTGGCAAAACATTACAGGAAGAGGAAATGGAAAATAACAATGAAAACCAACAGTGGGAGGTAGGACACTAAAGGGGGGAAAAATAATCAAAGCGGAAAACAAACCATGTTTAGTAACATAAATAAACAAATATGGCTGGAAGAACAACCCATATCTCAATAATAACCCTAAATGTTAATGGCTTAAACTCACCAATCAAGAGACACAGGCTAGTAGAATGTATCACAAAACAAGACCCAACAATATGCTGCCTACAGGAGACGCATTTGATAGGAAAAGACATACATAGGCTGAAGGTGAAAGGTTGGGAAAAATCATATCACTCATATGGACTTCGGAAACAAGCAGGAGTGTCCATACTCATATCAAATAAAATAGATTTCAAGCCAAAGTTAATCAAAAGGGATAAAGAGGGACACTACATACTGCTTAAGGGAACCATACACCAACAAGACATAACAATCATAAATATACATGCCCCAAACAATGGTGCAGCTATGTTCATCAAACAAACTCTTCTCAAGTTCAAGAGTCAAATAGACCACCATACAATAATCATGGGAGAGTTCAACACACCTCTCTCGCCACTGGACAGATCTTCCAAACAAAGGTTGAATAAGGAAACTATAGAACTCAATAACACAATTAATAACCTAGACTTAATTGACATATATAGAATATACCACCCAACATCAAGCAGTTACACTTTTTTCTCAGCAGCACATGGATCCTTCTCAAAAATAGATTATGTATTATGTCACAGGGCAACTCTTAGACAATATAAAGGAGTAGAGATAATACCATGCATCTTATCTGATCATAATGGAATGAAACTGAAAATCAACGATAAAAGAAGGAAGGAAAAAGAATACATCACTTGGAGAATGAACAATAGGTTACTGAATGATCAATGGGTTATAGAAGACATCAAGGAGGAAATTAAAAAATTCTTAGAGATTAATGAAAACACAGACACAACATATCAGAATCTATGGGACACTTTGAAAGCAGTTCTAAGAGGAAAATTCATTGCTTGGAGTACATTCCTTAAAAAAAGAAAAAAAACAATAAATGATCTCATACTTCATCTCAATATCCTTGAAAAAGAAGAGCAAAACAACAGCAAAAGAAGTAGAAGGCAAGAAATAATTAAAATCAGAGCTGAAATTAATGAAATCGAAACAAAAGAAACAATTGAAAAAATTGACAAAACTAAAAGTTGGTTCTTTGAAAAAATAAACAAAATCGACAGACACTTAGCCATGCTAGCGAAGAGAAGAAGAGAGAGAACTCAAATTACTAGCATATGGGATGAAAAGGGCAATATCACAACAGACACTTCAGATATACAGAAGATAATCAAAAATTATTTTGAATCCTTATACTCCAATAAATTAGAAGATAGTGAAGGCATAGATAAATTTCTTAAGTCATATGATCTGCCCAGATTGAGTCAGGAGGATATAGACAACCTAAACAGACCAATATCAATTGAGGAAATAGAAGAAACCATCAAAAGACTACCAACTAAGAAAAGCCCAGGACCGGATGGGTATACAACAGAGTTTTACAAAACCTTTAAAGAGGAACTAATACCAATACTTTTCAAGCTACTTCAGGAAATGGAAAAAGAGGGAGAACTTCCAAATTCATTCTACGAGGCCAACATCACCCTGATACCTAAACCAGACAAAGACACTTCAAAGAAAGAAAACTACAGACCAATATCTCTAATGAACCTAGATGCAAAAATCCTCAATAAAATTCTGGCGAATCGGATACAAAAACATATCAAAAAAATTGTGCACCATGATCAAGTAGGATTCATCCCTGGGATTCAAGGCTGGTTCAATATATGGAAATCAATAAATGTTATTCACCACATCAATAGACTTAAAAATAAGAACCATATGATCATCTCAATAGATGCAGAAAAAGCATTCTACAAAGTACAGCATCCCTTTATGTTCAAAACTCTAGAAAATCTAGGGATAACAGGAACATACTTCAATATTGTAAAAGCAATCTATGCTAAGCCTCAGGCTAGCATCATTCTGAATGGAGAAAAATTGAAGGCATTCCCTCTAAAATCTGGAACAAGACAGGGATGCCCTCTCTCACCACTTCTGTTCAACATAGTTCTCGAAACACTGGCCAGAGCAATTAGACAGACGAAAGAAATTCAAGGCATCAAAATAGGAAAAGAAGAACTTAAATTATCACTATTTTCAGATGACATGATTCTATACCTAGCAGACCCAAAAGGGTCTACAAAGAAACTATTAGAGCTAATAAATGAATTCAGCAAAGTGGCAGGATTTAAAATCAACACGCATAAATCAAAGGCATTCCTGTATATCAGCGACAAATCCTCTGAAATGGAAATGAGGACAACCACTCCATTTACAATATCTTCAAAAAAAATAAAATACTTGGGAATCAACCTAACAAAAGAGGTGAAAGATTTATACAATGAAAACTACAGAACCGTAAAGAGAGAAATAGAAGATCTTAGAAGATGGAAAAATATACCCTGTTCATGGATAGGCAGAACTAACATCATCAAAATGGCGATATTACCCAAAGTTCTCTATAGGTTTAATGCAATGCCAATCAAAATCCCAATGGCATTTCTTGTAGAAATAGAGAAAGCAATCATGAAATTCATATGGAAAAATAAAAGACCCAGAATAGCAAAAACAATGCTAAGCAGGAAGTGTGAATCAGGCGGTATAGCGATACCAGACTTCAAACTATACTACAGAGCAATAGTAACAAAAACAGCATGGTACTGGCACCAAAACAGGCAGGTGGACCAATGGTACAGAATAGAGGACACAGAAACCAATCCACAAAACTACAACTACCTTATATTTGATAAAGGGGCTAAAAGCATGCAATGGAGGAAGGATAGCATCTTCAACAAATGGTGCTGGGAAAACTGGAAATCCATATGCAACAAAATGAAACTGAATCCCTTTCTCTCGCCATGCACAAAAGTGAATTCAAAATGGATCAAGGAGCTTGATATCAAATCAGAGACACGCCATCTGATAGAAGAAAAAGTTGGCTACGATCTACATACTGTGGGGTCGGGCTCCAAATTCCTCAATAGGACACCCATAGCACAAAAGTTAATAACTAGAATCAACAAATGGGACTTACTCAAACTAAAAAGTTTTTCCTCAGCAAAAGAAACAATAAGAGAGGTAAATAGAGAGCCTACATCCTGGGAACAAATCTTTACTCCTCACACCTCAGATATAGCCCTAATATCCAGAGTATACAAAGAACTCCAAAAATTAGAGAATAAGAGAACAAACAACCCAATCAACAAATGGGCCAAGGACCTGAACAGACACTTCTCAGAGGAGGACATACAATCAATCAACAAGTACATGAAAAAATGCTCACCATCTCTAGCAGTCAGAGAAATGCAAATCAAAACCACCCTAAGATACTATCTCACTCCAGTTAGATTGGCAGCCATTATGAAGTCAAACAACAACAAGTGCTGGCGAGGATGTGGGGAAAAGGGTACACTGGTACATTGCTGGTGGGACTGCAAATTGGTGCAGCCAATTTGGAAAGCAGTATGGAGATTTCTTGGAAAGCTGGGAATGGAGCCACCATTTGACCCAGCTATTCCCCTTCTCGGTCTATTCCCTAAAGACCTAAAAAGAGCATGCTACAGGGACACTGCTACATCGATGTTCATAGCAGCACAATTCACAATAGCAAGACTGTGGAACCAACCTAGATGCCCTTCAATAGATGAATGGATAAAAAAAATGTGGCATTTATACACAATGGAGTATTACTCTACATTAAAAAATGACAAAATCATAGAATTTACAGGGAAATGGATGGCATTAGAGCAGATTATGCTAAGTGAAGCTAGCCAATCCCTAAAAAACAAATGCCAAATGTCTTCTTTGATATAAGGAGAGTAACTAAGAACAGAGTAGGGTCGAAGAGCATGAGAAGAAGATTAACATTAAACAGGGATGAGAGGTGGGAGGGAAAGGGAGAGAGAAGGGAAATTGCATGGAAATGGAAGGAGACCCTCAGAGTTATACAAAAGTACATACAAGAGGAAGTGAGGGGAAAGGGAAAAATAATACAAGGGGGACAAATGAATGTCAGTAGAGGGGGCAGAGAGAGAAGAGGGGAGGGGAGGGGAGGGGGATAGTAGAGGATAGGAAAGGCAGCAGAACACAACAGACACTAGTATGGCAATACGTAAATCAATGGATGTGTAACTGATGTGATTCTGCAATCTGTATATGGGGTAACAATGGGAGCTCATAACCCACTTGAATCAAAGTGTGAAATATGATATATCAAGAACTATGTAATGTTTTGAACAGCCAACAATAAAAAATTAAAAAAAATAAGTTAAAAAAAAATCCTAAATTTCCCCTATTCTTTTTCTTCTTGATATCAATTTTATTATCTGCTTTCTTGACTTAAGAAAGGGATGGGAAAAACAATTTATTATACCATGTTAATAGCTGATAATGTTCTGAATTACCCCTTCAAGGACATTTGCACTTTAACAAGTTTACAGTAATAACCAAAGAAACTGTCATATTCGTATAGGAAATAAAGGTTAATTGAAAAGTTCTGTAGAGACAAAAAAAAAATGAGCCTTTTGTGCCTCAAGTTCAGAAAAAAATTCTATCCCATGGGGACAATATTTGTTGCAAACTGCAGAGACCCAAACCTGTTTTATCTACAGCAACACCCCCGCTTTTATCTGTTATATATTAGATCATCACCAAAGATTTCATTGAATTAAGAGCTTCTCAGGGAAAAAAAAACAACAAAGATCATCTGAATGTCACTGGTTTAATTTATTTATGACTTGGAACTGTCCATACCTTCAGTTCTTTCATTTTTCATCTGTTGTCTGTTTAAACATCATTAATTAAGGAAGCAGAGTTTGGCACAATTTCTATCCATGATTCCTGTTAATCATGGGACTATTTTCTAAAGCCAATTTTAAAATTCTAAAAAATCTACATTAAAACTTAGAAAAAATGTATCAGTTCATGACAACTATGATTTTATATTCTAGAGAACATACCTTGACTTTTTTAGAGGGTACAAATACATTTTAAAATATTCACATTACTTGAAGAGAGTATTCTTTTAACTCATTTAAGGAGCATTCACTGCTAATTTCTACAATAATTATAGAATTCATATTTCATCTCTTAATATCTGGTGTGACAGAATATAGTGTCATCGAGTCCTGGAAACGTGACAATTTAAGAATGTGACTTTTGATTTGTAGAAGAGAGTCAAGTATCATGGGCCTAATTGGTGGGAATTTGCATTATGCTTTTCCAGAAAAAAAATGGTTTTCTTCTTTCTACAACCATATTCCCAGAATACCCAATTACTTCAACTCAAGAAGAAATACCAAAGACTGCTTTCTGTCTTAGTGACTCAATCATTAAAACTGCATGACAGAAAGAAACTTTGTTATAATACCCAATAGGGAACTACTATTCCTCAGGATTAAAACATATGCATCTCTGTTCCTTAGGATATTACTTTTCTTTTTTAAACATGCATTAATAAGGCACAGGAAGTTTTTTTCCCCTAAGTACTTATGTTGTTAAAGTTTAAAGCTAATTTTAATTTGATAACTCTTCTTAATGAGGAAGGTACTTTTAACAATGATTTAAATCATGTTATTGTTTCTGATGTTCATAGATATTCAAGCTAAAGTATTCTGTCAACAACACATCTTCCCACTCAGGCTTGCATCATTGTCCCTCACCTTCATGGCATGTTTGCCATTAGTCTGAATGATCATTTGCTAAACACATTGTGATAATCTGTCTACCTTGGCTGACACTGAGTCCTGTCTGGGGCTAAGCTGCATCCCACCAGGAGTTTCATAGATAAATCACTGTCACTTCTTCTACTGCCTATTAAACCTAGGAAATCAATATGCTTCTCTATGTGTGGGCTTCTGGGAAGATTTCTTATAAAAACTGTCAAATAAATACTGCTTGATTACTGAACTAGCCCCAATATTAAGCATGTAAGCTGCCAATCTGGAGGATACTATAAAGGCGAAGTGAGAATGTAAGTTCACTGTGGACATCCGGAAGCACCATATATTCTTTGTAGGAATTCTGTATAGTAATGCCTACATATGGAAAAGCAGATAGCATTCTAACTTTTTGTCTCATGAATTTTCTGACAACTTATTCTGTATACCTCTGAGATTTATCTTCAATTTTAGTAAATCTTTTTATAGTTGCTCATTATTTGCTCATTTTTCATTTTGGTCTTAATTTTTTAATATATAGTATTAAAGTAATTTATAATTCTTTGGTTTTGGAGACATTTTTATATAAAATTGATAATCTGTCTAAAATTTATTAGCATAAAATTTATATATTAGAATGTAAATTTTTTAAAATAGCATCAGTTTATAAAGTTATTTGTGTTTATTTTATGTTTGCCAAATATTTGAGCATTTACTTGTTGTTGCTTTCTATAGAAACTATATTTGATTGTTTTCTTTATGGTTTAGTAATTTTTAAAAACCAAAACATAACAAATTTCAAATTTGTGAAGTACAGCCAGGATTAGAGGAAATATTAATGTGAAATTCACATATTTGGAAGAAATGCTAGAAAAAAAAAAAAAAAAAAAACGGCAAATACCCACCTCTTAGGAAGAAAAGCAAACTACCACAAAAAGTAAAATAAAAACTATAAGGATATGAATATGAATTAATTATATTAGAAACAAAAATGTAGATGATTCTACAAATTTCTTATAAATTTTATGAGGTTAAGGATATCAAAAATGAAAAAGATGTAATTGCTATGTATATGCTACATATATTTAACAATTATGACAATATTATGAGTAACTTTATGCCATAATAAACAACTATGTCAGGTATAATTTGTAGAAAAATACATTTTGCCACACTGATTCAAGAAATCAACACTGCTTATAGCTGTTGAAGAAATGTTTTATTATAGCCCTATTTACAATAGCCAAGAAATGGAGAGAACCTAAGGGTCAATCAACTAATAAATGAATACTGAAATGTGGTAAACATACACAATGGAATTTGTTTAGTCATAAAAAGAAATTAAATAATCTCAGTTAGGACCCTGATAGAACTTGATGTCATTATGGTACATAACATAAAATAATCTAGCACAGATAGACAAGTACCATATGGTCTCACTCTTATATATGATCCAGAAAATGTTGAGAGTAGAATGGTGGCTAACAGAGAAATGGGAAAGTGCAGGTGGGGAAGGATGGGCAAGGTTGTTTAATGAGTACCACGTTACAGCTAGACAGGAGTAAGAAGTTCTGCTGTGCTGCTACTTACTGCACAGGAGGGCGAGTATAGATGACAGCAATGTATTAAATATTTCAAAAAGCTAAAAGAAGAGATTTTTAATTTTTTTTGCCAAGAAGAAAGAGTAAATTTTGAAGAGACAGATATGTTTATCCTGATTTAATATTATACAATGTGTACATGTATCAAAATATCACATAGTACAAAATAAATATGTACTTTTCTTTTTGCTTTTATGTATCAATTAAAATGAATTTTATTTAAATAAAAAAAAAAGTAAACATAGTCCAGAACACCAATACCTTCTTTAAAGGAAACTAGGGACTCAAGTGTCAATACTGATGAACAAACGTTAATTTTACATCGACTATAAGAGAGTAAAGTTTTCTTTTCTTTTTTGGGGGGATGGGGGCAAGTACTAGAGATTGAACCCAGGGCCTTGTGCATGCAAGGCAAGCACTCTACCAGCTGAGCTACATCCCCAACCTGAGAATAAAGATTTGATGAGGTCAGCATAAACCTGTTACCTAAATGTCTTAAACACTTTAAGAGTGTACATACTCCCTGAAGTACTCTAAAGATTCAGTGTAACCACAATGGAAGTTTCAAAATTTCTGAGTGTTTTTATGTGCAACTTTACAAATGACAAAATGATTTTAAATGTATATGAAATTTCAAAAACCAAGAAAATTATGAAACAGAAAAAGAATTAGCTCTACTGAATGTCAAAATTTTGATAAAATACAGTCATTATTATTGTGTGTTATTGGTCCAAAGAGACAGATCTGGAGAAACAGGCTCAGACTAATTCCAGAGAAGTCATTAAAAATCACTGGGAGGGGCTGGGGTTGTGGCTCAGTGGTAGAGCACTCGCCTAGCATGCGTGAGGCACTGGGTTCGATCCTCAGCACCACATAAATGTAAAATAAAGATATTATGTCCACATAAAACTTAAGAATAAATATTTTTAAAAATCACTGGTAAATGATGGTGTTTTCAGTAAAAGGTCTTAGATCAACTATATAAACTTATGAAAGAAAATGAAGTCTGATGTCTAGTTTAAAAAATACAAAAAAAAAAGTATAGGTGTATTCTAGACCAATACATAAAATGAAAAATAGTAACTTTTTAGAGAATAAAATATTTTTATAGCATTATGGCAGGCAAATATTAAGTAGATCATTAAAAAGTAACACTAAATATGATATATACTGATAAATTGATTTACTTTACATCTAGCACTTCTGTACACCAATATAAAACAGCAAGGAATGAAAACACAAGATACCAAATGAAAACTCACCATACCAAGTGTTGGAAAAGACAGAGTATGGAAATTCTCAAATATTACCACTGAACATGTAAATGGTTTTGACTATTCTGGAAAAAGCGCTTTTCCTTCTAACAGTGAACTTGACATCCAGTAATTCCATGTAGAATTTTATATCCTAAAGAACATGTATAAGACATTCAAATTACGTACAACTGCATTATGTGTTAGTCAATAATCACATATAATCCCAATTCCCTCAAACAGTGGAGTGTGCAATGTTTCATTTATAGAATGGAAACTATAATTAAAAAATCAAAAAATTATAGGTATATGAAACACAAATGAATGTTATAAATATGTTTGAATGCAAGAAACTGACCCAGAAGTATACATTTATATAAAGTGTGCATCTAAATAATAGCATTTATCCAGTTAGGATATAGTTATTATAAATACCAAATAGAGGTAATTTAAAAAAAGCAATAGAAGACTTTCAATATAAAATAGGTTCAAAATTGATGGGATTAAATATAAGTCTTTTGGCTGTCAAATTTTGACAAGGTATTTTGGATTAATATAAAATTTTTAACTGGATTATCTTCCTAGTTTTTGATACTTTTTGATATATCATTGTTACAAAATTTTCCATTTTATGTACCACAGTTTATTCGATAAAATAATATCTAATAAAAGGGTTACAAGAGAGAAGGTCCAATGAGAATGGGACAGACACACTGAGTATAATTAGCTCGCATTTTTGGTATAACTCTCCCCAAATATGATATACTAATAATTAATTTAGGTTTCCCAGGATCTAACTTAATCCCGTTTCACCTTTAACAATTTTCAGAATCCATAAATCCTGAGTTAATGTTATCTCTTAATAACTTATACAATTATTAAAGAGGGCTGAAAAACTATTTATCAGCAACAAGCATGATATTTACAGCACTGACTAGTTAATAAATTTTTTTATTGCATAGATGTCCATGCTTTCTTGTTTGCCAAGAATCATAAAGAATGGTTAAAATGTTTTTTTTTTTCCCAAGAGGAACGGTGTAATCTTAAGTAAATTTTAAAAACAAAAAAAAAAATATTTTAATTGTTGAGACATGCCTTTGTATCCAATGACTCTGATAAACTAATTAATACTAAATCCTAATAGTTTCATTAATGAGCTTTTAAATGTCATTGAATGCAAAATAAATTTCTGTTAAATCAAATTTCACAGCTATCTGACTTTGTATATATCTAATTTTATTGATTTTCTAAACCTCTTATAGATTGGAAGTTTTTACCTAAAGGCAGAACACTAACACAGAAGCCCAGTATTCAGAAATGACTAAAACAATAAGGCTGCTGGTTTCATTTTAGAGGCTGTTGTCAGAAGCCAGACCTCAACCTTGGCCTCCATGACGCAGAAGAGTTCGGTTTGAAACTTGTTCATTAGTGTATTCTAAATGTTCAGAGAAGTTCCAGAATTTAAGTAATAAATAACACAGTATAGTGTTAGAGGCACGACAGTTAATTATTCAGTTAGAAAACTGAAACAATGTCGGTGATAGTTTTCAGAAGGTAGCAAATGGTTTATTTGACATTTACATGCATTTGGTTTGTGGGATAATCTCTGGACTTGTCAGCTATGTTTAAGAACTAATGCAAAATTAGCATCTTCATTCAAATCTAGAAAGTGACTATGAAAATTGGAAAACCTGAGCTAATTAAATCTTTGTTTAAATATTAGGTTTTTTAAAAATAATTTTAGTTGTAGATGGACATAATACCTATATTTTACTTATTTATTTTTATGTGGTGCTGAGGATGGAATCTAGTGCCTCACATGTGCCAGACAATCTCTCTACCACTGAGCCACAACCCCAGCTCCCTCGATTTTATTTAGATGTGGTGCTGAGGAGCGAACCAAGCTCTTCACCACAGAGCTACAACCCCAGCCCCTAATTAAATCTTAATGACAAAAGGAAATATCTTTGTGAGAAGATGAGGTTTAATAGTCCTTTCTTTGATTTAAGTGCATTCAAAAGCTAGCAAAACATACCATTTGTATTCAATATTCTTGAAAACTGGCAGTACAAAAAAAAAAAAAAATCTGGCAGAGCATTTCCAGGATCATAAAAACCTCACATTTCATTGAAAACTGTTTCTGTTTGCCTTTTTAAAAGCTGGCTTTGCTTTTATTATTTATGCTTTATTTATACATTTTAGTGGCACAAGCTGTGCTGTACCCAAGAGTTTGGTCAGCATTCTTGGCAGGCTGCAGAGCTACACTTTTAAGAATCTTTACTACATTACTATTTCCACACTCGCAATCCTATTTCTTACCTATTTTAGAGCAATAGTTTGTTCCACAATGACAGAAAGGTAAGAAAAGGTTATATAAACACTGTGAAACCTAACTACAATGTTCCTTTACACCAGCACTTTGCACCACATTTAAAGTTAAACATTTCTATATTCTGTGATGATGATCATTTAGTATATGCTGATCTTTTTTAAACAAAAACAGAGATGACAATGGTATTTGCAGTGTTTTTTCTGATGAAGAAGAAATAGTTTCTGTCTCAGGTTTTGTTCGTCTTTCTAATTGTCTTATTTTTCCCCCCTACAAGAGACTGTATTTTCAAATTTGTAAGAATCTACTTAACTACTAAAAAAAAAATACTCAGTAGATACAATCATGATTACAAGGTTTCATTTATCCAAAGTACAAGACCACTTGTTTTAATAATCAGTCTCTGTATGGGGAAGAGGTACTATTTGTGCAACAAACCGCTTCTTATGGCAAGTAGCAATTCCATCTATTTCACTTTAATGTACTTCCTTGATTCTTAGAAAATTTCAAAATTTGAAAAAAGTCTATTATCATATCATTCATTTTCTTCACCTTAGTATGCACTGAAAATAATTTTTATGTCAGAGTAAGCACCAAATATAATTACTATCTTTCTAAACTTTCTTTTTCCTGATCTCAAGACTCGAAAAATATAAAACTAACTCTCCAAGGTATCATACATATAGTAACATTATAAATATAAGAAAAAAAAATATTGCTTTGGAATGAATATATTTCCACAATTATATTTTTAAAGCACTTACCACTCAGTTCATATTTAGAAATTCCAAAATGTATCTTGTTCTGTGTTTAAAGATGAGTGTGCCTAATGAGAGTGACCTTAAAACAAATTACTAAAAAAATTAGCAAACAGAAGTCTGCAATTAAATTGTATGCTAACAGCCTAGAACTAAGGCCTCAAGTGAGGATGAGCCACTGAAAATGTTCCAGCATTTAGAGTTACATTACCTAGCAGATGGTTCTATGAAGGATGCAGATATTAAGGCCTGTGGGTTTTAATTTATGGCCTTTGAAAATCTAGTTAAATTTATGCATCATACCTTTTTCTTGTAGTGAGAATTATAAAAAGCAACATAAAAAGGAAACAATATTCTTCATTTTAAAAAAAATTTAAATTTTTGGAAAGCTTGCAGAAAATAAGGTAGCTCTTTAAAAAAAAACCTTTTTGCAAGAAAAGGTTATGTAGATTGAGGCAGTTCTTATCTATGGGATGAGGTTTCAGCTGCATATCACCTATATAAATTCTTTTTTATCAATTTCAATATTCTTCCTTGACATTCATGGCCTGATAAATAGGCTCCCTGTTGGATAATTTAACACCTGCATATTGGGCTAATTATGAACATAAAATCTGAATTACTTGGAAGGCTCAAATTCCTTAAGCTGGTTCAGAAGATTCTACCCAGCTCCGAAGTATCTATCACAGCCCTGAATTCTCATAGCACATTTTGAACTGAACAAATGAGGTACAGTTATAGTCCTCACAATGTGGTTTCAAAGAACTACTGTCCCTTGTAGAATATATAGAATATATACTTCTATGCTTATAGAATTGAGGACAATTTCATATGTAAAGGATTTTTCTATTATTCTGCTTTAAAGTACTTCATTCACTACATATTCACCAAACAATATTAGCACTTAGGAAAGTCTTCTGTGATGATGAACACTCACAAGGTATTATAAGAAGTAAAATGAATAGAATACCCCAGGAAGTTGGTAATCTAATAGATGTGATAAAATTTATAACCAACTAAAAAGTAAGCAAGAATATCTTAGTACTTTATAGCTGCTTAAGTGTACCCAGGCTTAAGAGATATTCAAAGTGAAACAGAATTAATCAAGTAAGTTGAAATCACTTTGCTAGTGCTTATTGTTTCTAATGAACCACCAAGAACACAGCAAGATCCCAGTTATACAAGATTTGTCCTGCAAACAAATTGGGTTTAAAGAAAGCAGATAACCAATAAAAGCAAAAGGACTTTGCAGAATATTGAATCATATTTTCTGGCAGAAGAATTGTGAAAATATCTTCCATGCTATCTCTAAATGCTTTGAATTTGAGTATTGATAAGAGACTCAGACACAGATCTTCAATAAATAGAAGTGTCAATAAAACAGTTTTGCATTTTTAAGTGTGTATACTACTACACTGATTAACAGAAAATTAATTCAGTCACTACCTGGGCTTGAAATTTTATATTTAATCCAAAATAATATAAATGAGCACACAGTAGTCTGTGGACACAGATGGTTACTTGGAAATTCACTGAAGTGTAGGCCTCTAAATTGGGTCTTAAGAAATAAACATTAGTTGGGTATGGATGAGGGCATCCCTGAAAAAGAAGCATCATGAGCAAGCTGATGTGTTTTGTGAAGAGCATCAACATCATAAGATTTGAAGTACAGATGGTTTCCTCAGCACTAAAGAGGAAAAAATGGCAGGCATTAGAATATATTTTTCACAATTTGTAAATAGCACTTATATAAACCTTCAAGAAATAGAATATTTCCCACACCTGAAAAATCATCTATCAGGCTCCCTTTTATTCATTACCCAGTGAAAGGTAGAATATAAACCTATATTCCAAAATATTTTATGTTTTGCATGATAAATTAATATAATAACAAAATGTCTATTTTGTGTGTTTCTATGTATTCCCACATATTCTACCTGAGTATATTATTGGAATTGTAGTTTCCCCATTCTGCTCATGGACTTTTACTCTCATAATAGTTTATAAAGAAAAATAATTATTTATACTATACTCTAATGTTCCTAAGTTCAAGGCTTTGATGTACTTTACAGGGATCAACATATATAAATAAGGTCTATTTACATAGAAACACAAATACAAAAAGGTTATGTATTGATTGATGAAAATGTTGTGACCAGAGGCTCATGGGGACTTGATCCTATGTTTCCCATGAGGCAATGGTTCAGTAATCCCTAATTCATGATTTACAGCTGCTTTATAGATTCCAATGACTACAATGAAAAATTGATGGACAGATACTCTTCTAGTAGATGGCAGGGGATTAATATCCATAATATAAACTAAACACCAGAAAAATAAATAAACCAATCAATAAATAGGTAAAGAACTAAACAGACTCATTTGGAAAGAACAAATGACCAACAAATGTAGGAAAAATGTTCAATGTTTACAACAATCAGAGAAATGTAAATTAAAACTAAACTGAGATATCATCTTCATCTCACTCCAATAAGAATGGCAATTATCAAGTGCCGCAGTCTGGCTGGGCACAAATCACGAGCCACTGAAGCAGGAACAAACTTTATTTTTAAACTGCAGGAAAACACTTCACACAGCTCCCGGGGAATCCTCCCGAACGCGCCAGGAGGCTTGTCCAGGAACCCCCAGCCGGAAATATCTCTCCCGGAAATCCCTCCTCCTGCACTTCCCCAACCAATGGGAACTCTCGGGGAATCCCCGGAAATCCCCATGAGAACTCCAAAATAGTGCGAGAACTCAAAAGTTGCGGCAGAGGCGGATAGTAATGCCTCGCCTGTCAATCAATACTGTTGGCAAAATGCCAGGGGCCATACAGACTCGGCCGTGGCTCTCAGCATCTCCCCCTTTTTGTTTAATTAAACAACAAGCAATGTGGCTTAGGGACCGTGCCTGTTAGGCAGTCCAATTCAACATATGGTCCTTACCCGTCATCGGATGAACTGACCTCTAGGCGTCAGCCTCCTGTCTTAGGTTGGTACCACTGCAATTGGATCATACCCGTCACTGACTACCGGTCCAGCATACAGCCATACTTGTGGATAGGCCTTTGCACCAGTGGGGGGTGAGGTTCTTTGCCTCACCTCTGTTGGCCCCCAAATTTTAGACCATCACTAGTAGAAGGGAGGAGGATGCAAAATGCCATGACACTAAGCCAATTGACGGCTCCTTTGAAAAATTGTACCACCGGTGACACCATCAGCAAAAATACTCCAGCACTACCACAATTCGCTGTACCAACAGATAGTTCACAATACATACAAATGATACATAGTCCAGGCAAGGTCTGCAAGCAATTCAAAGCAGAGGAATCTGTCAATATGTCCATTTCCTCCCAAAGTAAATCAACTCCTTAATTGAGCATTACTTGTTGAGTTATTATTCATTGATGCATCAGTTTTTACAGTTTGTTGTGATAACTATCGAAGAAGCTGTAGTTTGGTTTTATCTTTGTCTTCACCGGCACTGGGATGAAGATAGGAATTCTGGCAATGATGCTAAGAAAAAAATTATGTAACATTCCAACAGGCACTAAGAAAACAATTTTTTGAACAATTTACATTATCCTGAACAGAATTATTAAATATAATGAGAAGGAAAGGTGAAAGTAAACAAACAGATCTGTTAACCTCCTTATTTGTTCACATATTAAAACAATTTTCAACAGCTGTTTACCCAATCTAAATTAAACCATTAAAATCACATGAATAAAAAAAATTTGGATCCATTTATTCATGAGCGCTCCTCATATATGATATATGGACATACACACATACAGACATACAACACAAAACAGAAGTATGCACACATAACATACAACACATAAGACAATAGTAAAGGCCTTGTAGCTTTACCTAGGTGAAATCTCCATTGCAATGCTTAAAAACTCCACAGTCAAAAAATAAAACTGATCAGAAAAACATTATCCTAGGTCTGTATGAGCTCAAAAATAAAATAGAACTTTATGATGTGGGAAAAGGCAAATAATAAAATAAATATTGAAAAAAACATCCTGGTTAATCACCGTCGCAGATGTAAGAATAGCCAAACTGGAGTTCTGGATATCAGCTGTTATGGATTTGAGTCAAATCATCTTCCTTTTGGCCTGTAGAAATTGTTTTAGTTAATCTCTCTGGAATCCAAATCGGCTGCTGTTCTCCCTGTGGAAAAACACAAACAGAACCCCGACTCCAGACAATCACTGGGTCAGGACCTTTCCATTGTCCTGTTAGAATATCCTTCCAAAGTACCTTAGGCTTATGTACATTTTTTGGACACATATGCCTTTCCGCAGCACTAAGCCCTGAGGAATCCAAATTTAAAAAGTTTAGAGTAAAAAGGGTTATTTTAAGTTTATCTTTGGGTGACATATACCCCTTTCCAATTCCCTCTTTTTGCTTTAGTAAGTACATTTTAATAGTTTGATGAGCTCTTTCAACTATGCCTTGTCCCTGTGGATTGTATGGAATTCCTGTTATATGAGTAATGCCAAATGATGAGCAAAATTGTTTAAAAGAGGTAGAAATATAACCAGGACCATTATCTGTTTTTAACTGTTTTGGAACGCCCACAGTGGCAAAATTTTGTAAGCAATGAGCTATAACATCTTTAGTTTTTTCTCCGGAATGAAGGGAGCCCATCAAAAATCCGGAAGAAGTATCAACTGTAACATGCAAATATTTTAATTTTCCAAATTGTGGCAAGTGTGTGACGTCCATCTGCCAAATATGGTTAGGTATCAGTCCTCTAGGATTGACTCCAAGATTAACTTGTGGTAAAAAGGTCACACAATTTTGACATTGTTTTATTATTTGTCTAGCTTGTTCCTTAGTTATTTTAAAACGCTTTTGTAAAGTATTAGCATTGACATGGAACCTTTTATGAAAATGTGTAGCTTCTTCTAGTGTAGAGAAAATATGTATGTCATGTGTAGTTTTATCTGCTAAATCGTTGCCCAAACTAAGGGCTCCAGGCAATCCTGTATGTGCTCTGATATGTCCTATAAAGAATGGATCTTTTCTGTCCCAGATTACACTTTGTATAGCAGAAAACAAAGAGAAAACAGTAGAGGAAGGGGAAATCCTGCCAGCATCTTCAAGGGATACTATAGCATTAACTACATACTGACTATCAGAGAATAAATTAAATACAGAATCTTTAAACATCACAAAAGCTTGTAAAACTGCATTAAGCTCTACCTTTTGAGCTGATTGTTTGGGTACTAAAAATGTAAAAGTTTGATCAGGGGTAACTACTGCTGCTGTACCATTATTTGACCCATCAGTGAATACATTTGGAGCATTCATGATAGGGGTTTTTCTTGTCATTTTTGGAAAAACTACAGGATGCGAAGACCAAAAAGACAACAAAGGATTAGATGGTAAGTGATTATCAAATGAAACATTAGATTTACACATGATTATTGCCCAAGTATTTAACTCATTAGCTAACTCATCAATTTGATCCATAGTATATGGAGTAATAATTTTATTGGGAGAAATTCCAAACACTCCCTTTGCTGCTTTTATTCCTTTGAGTATTAATTGTCCTACAGCCTCAGGATACCTAGTAAGAATAGTGTTAGGAGAATAAGATAAATGTATCCACAATAATGGACCTTCTTGCCAAAATACTCCTGTAGGAATATTTTTTGTTGGTATTACAATAAATAATAAAGGCAAAGTTATATCAATTCTATCCAAATGCATATTTTCCATATATGTTTCAATAATTTTTAATGCCTTTCTTGCTTCAGGCGTTAACATGCGGGGTGAATTTGGATCTGATGGACCTTTTAGGATATCAAATAAAGGTCCCAACTCTCCTGTTGGTATGCCTAGATAAGGCCTTATCCAATTTATGTCTCCTAATAACTTTTGAAAGTCGTTAAGTGATTTGAGTTGATCTACTCGTATTTGAATTTTTGGTGGACGGACCATGGTTGAGGATAATAGAACTCCTAAATAATTAATTGGAAAATTTAATTGTACTTTATCTATTGCTATCTCTAGATTATAATTTTTTAATAAATTTGTAAGTGTGGCATAACATTCTAGCAATGTGTTTTTATCTTTGTGTGCTAACAATACATCATCCATATAGTGAAATATTTGTAGTTTAGGATTTTGATTTCTAAGTGGCTGGATTGCTTTGTTAACATAAATTTGACACATAGTTGGGCTGTTAGCCATCCCTTGAGGGAGTACTTTCCATTCATATCTCTGATCAGGACCTTCATGATTCAGTGCAGGGATAGTAAATGCAAAATGTGGACTATCCTCAGGATGAATTGGAATTGAAAAAAAACAATCTTTAATATCTATAGCTAAAACGTACCAGGTTTTTGGCAAAGCAGACAATTGAGGAATCCCTGATTGAGCAGGTCCCATAATAACCATCTCATTATTAATGGCTCTTAAATCTTGCAATAATCTCCATTTACCAGATTTCTTTTTAATGACAAAAATGGGAGTATTGTAAGGAGATACGGAAGGTTGTATATGTCCCTCCGCTAATTGTTGTTTGACCAGGTCATGGGCTGCTTGTATCTTTTCTTTAGTCAGGGGCCACTGAGGAACCCATACTGGTCTATCTGATTTCCAAGTAATTTTTATTGCCTCAGTGACCCCTTCTGAAAACCCAGTCCATGTCTATTTATTCCCTGATCTATCTGAATTGGTGCTGCTATGCCTTGTTCTCCTAATCTTTTTTCTTTCCTGAAACCTTGTCTAGCCCTAATAGTGGGCGCATTTGGATTGATGTTATTTGTTAATGTCAAACCTAATTGATCTAGGACATCTCGTCCCCATAAATTTATAGGAAGATGATCCAATACATATGGCTGTATAGTTCCTTCACATCCTTCAGGATCCTTCCAATCTAATACCATTGCACTTCTATGGGGATTAGTCGCCACTCCTAGGCCTCGAAGCGTTTGAGTGGCTTGTTGTAACGGCCAATGTTTTGGCCATTCTTGACGAGATATGATGCTAAGGTCTGCACCTGTATCCAGTAGTCCATTAAATTCATGTCCTTGAATATTTAGTTTTAGCATGGGACGAGAATCTAAATTTAAAGACAGCATAGCCCAATCTACACCTGTGGAGCCTAATCCCCTGGAACCTCTTTCTATAGTACTACTGGAAAATTTATCATGTAGGCTGGGTATTATTAATAACTGTGCTATTCTATCTCCTGGTGAAATTACTGATATACCCTTTGGAGAGCTAGCTATAATTTTTATTTCACCTTCATAATCGGGATCAATTACCCCGGGACATATCATAAGTCCTTTTAGCGTAGAAGAACTGCGTCCTAACAATAAGCCTACTGTTCCTTGGGGAAGAGGTCCTTTTACTCCTGTGGGAATGATTTGAACTCCCATCTCTGGAGTTAGTACTGCTCTGGCGGAGGCGCAGATGTCCAACCCTGCGCTTCCTCTGGTTCGTCTGATGAGAGATCTGATGGATAATGTGTCCTGGGCACTACCCTGATGGTGTTGCTGGGTTCCTCCATGGTGTTTCTGGGTTCCTCCAGTGCCCCGTACATTTGTGGTCGTGGGCCCCGGAGCATTGGGCCCCCCTGTCCGTTTTTTGGCAATGGAGCTCGATGCCTTTCTCCACGATATCGTGGGTAAACACTTGGTCCTTGTCTGTTTTTTGATAACGGAATACCCTCTATGGTGGTTTGAGAACGGCATTCATTAGCCCAATGTTTCCCTCTACGGCATCGTGGGCAAATACCCGGTATTCTATTCGTTTGATATCTAGCTTTGTTAAACCCTCCTCCTATGGGGCAACTCCTTTTAAAATGTCCTGTTTGATCACAATTATAGCATGTTTTTGGCCTGGCATCTAAAGCCTGTTGTACTGCTGCTAAGACTTGCCCTTGTTCATTAATGTCTCTACATAATTTAATATATGTGTTTAAATCTTCATGTCTCCATGGTCTAATGACCTCTCTGCAACAATGATTTGCTTGGTCATAAGCCAGTTGTTTTATAAATGGCATTGCCTGTTCTGTATCCCCAAAAATTCTGGAAGCTGCTTGAATAAGCCTATCTACAAATTCAGCGTAAGGTTCATTAGTTCCTTGTATTACCTTAGATAATTGACCTTGTAAACCTCCATGCCCCTGTAAAGTTTTCCATGCCCTAACCGCATCTACAGCTATTTGTGCGTATACGCCAGGATCATATTCAATTTGTTGCCGTTGACCCTCATAAGGCCCTTTTCCTAACAACATATCTAGATTTCTTTGAGGGTAACCGGCTGCTGCATTTCGTCTAGCTGTCTCCCTGCAAAATTCCTCATTGGCAACCTTCCATAACAAATATTGTCCTCCATTTAGCACAGATTTACACATACTAGCCCAATCTGCTGGCGTCATGTCCAAGTTGGTAATGGATTCGACCATGCTTACAGTGAACGGTGCTTGAGGACCATAGGTTGTTACAGCCTCCTTTAACTGCTTCACTGTTTTGAAATCTAAAGCACGGTGAATTCGCTGCCCTCCTGCCTGCTCAAGTACAGGGCATGCTAATCTTTGAGGTCCTGTCTCAGGATCCCATCTATCAACTACGGGGTTTGAGGGCCACTCAGCTATCTCCATAGGGGGAGCTGTTGGTTGAATTACGCCCTCTGGTGATAGAACGGTGTTAGTAGCAGCCTCCTGTTGTAGCTTTTTCCCTAATAGCTGTTTCTCCTCTAAGCTTTCTTCCTTTAAATTTTCTTCCTCTGTCTGACTAGCTTGAGAGACCTTCTCTTTTGCTTGATCTAAAATGTCTTTCTCCATGGTCTGAACCTCTAACAATTTACTTAACACTCTTTCAGTTTGTTTTTTACTAATTTCTAATCTGTTATAAAGATAACGCAACCCAGTAAGATAACACAAAACAAAACCGAAACAGGATGAAACAAAAACGGAACAAAAAATCGTTGTATCAATTTTCCTATTTTCTTGACATGTGCATTTGTGGTCTATTTCTATCTCTTCCTCAGGGGTGAACAACTTCAAACCTTGAGCCAACCATTTTTCCCAATCTGCCTGAGAAAATTCTAGGGATAGGCAGCTTGAAACAAACACAAAACAAATCAAAACAAGAACACATTGTTTTTTAAAATGGTCGCCCATTCTCTCGCCTTCCCTTAGGGGCAAGCAATTTCACTTACCCCGAAGCTTCAGACGTTCCCCGAACGGGCCGCCAAATGCCGCAGTCTGGCTGGGCACAAATCACGAGCCACTGAAGCAGGAACAAACTTTATTTTTAAACTGCAGGAAAACACTTCACACAGCTCCCGGGAAATCCTCCCGAACGCGCCAGGAGGCTTGTCCAGGAACCCCCAGCCGGAAATATCTCTCCCGGAAATCCCTCCTCCTGCACTTCCCCAACCAATGGGAACTCTCGGGGAATCCCCGGAAATCCCCATGAGAACTCCAAAATAGTGCGAGAACTCAAAAGTTGCGGCAGAGGCGGATAGTAATGCCTCGCCTGTCAATCAATACTGTTGGCAAAATGCCAGGGGCCATACAGACTCGGCCGTGGCTCTCAGCAATCAAGAATGCAAATAATAATTGCTGGTGAGAATGTGAGGTAAAAGGTACACTTATACATTGCTGGTGGCACTGCAAATTAGTACAACCACTTTAGAAGGCAGTGTGCAAATTTCTCAGAAAGCTAGAAATGAAACCATCATATGACCCAGCTATTGCACTCCTTGGTGTTTATACAAAAGAACTAAAATAAGCACACTATAGTGTTACATACAATATTAATTTTTACAGCAGAACAACTCACAATAGTTAAGTTACAGGATCAACCTGGTGCCCATCAGCAGACAAATGGATAAAACAAATGTGGTATATATACACACAATGGAGTTTTATTCAGCCATAAAGGATGAAGTTATGTCATTTGACGCTAAATGGGTGGAACTGAAGAACACTATGCAAAGTGAAATAAGCCAGACTCACAAAATCAAGGGTTGAATATTTTCTCTCATATGTCAAAATAGAGGGAAAAGAAAACAAAAGTAATCTCAGGAAAATAGAAGGGAGACCAATAAAGTAGAGAGAGGGAGGGAAGAGGAGAGGGCATTGGAGGTACTAATGAATAAAAATGACCAAATTATGTTGTATTCATGTACAGGCATATCACAATGAGTCCACTTTTATATATAATTATAATACACTAACTGAAAAAATAGTAATAGAAGAGAGATTTGGATTGGGGGTTGGGAGGAGGAAAAGGAGGATGGGATAAAAAGCAGAGGTAATGGTGATTTGAGATCAATCAAAATTTTTTTTGTGCATGTTCAAATATATCACAATAAATTCAACTGTTATGTGTAGTAGTGAATCAATAAAAAATAAAGAATCAGCATATCAACTGAACATAACACATACACATATGTATATACTATATATTTAATATTTAACATATACATAGATGGGTGTAGGATTGTTTCTTTTAGAAATGTTTTGGGATTCTAAATACCTTCTGTAGTTATTATCCAAGAATTCCTAACACCAGAAAGTGGAGACGTAGTCAAAATATGCAAGACATGTCTAATGCACAGAAGATCCTCCTTGAAGTTTCTCCCATGGAACAAACCTAGGATAATCTGAATAACAATATAAATAGTGACAGTGTCACACTACACATCACTGAATAAAGCTGGGATCCAGGAGTCATTTCAGATGTAAGTGGACAGAAAGGAAAGCTTTTACTTAGTAAAATTACTAAAACTAAATGATTGATCATCATAACTTGGAAGATTATAATTGAAGCAGAAGTTTTTCTAAGGAACAGTATACTGGTGTAATTTTGGAATCTCACTCCACCCAGGACTGACTAGCATGGAGAAACCAGATAGTGTTGAGGAAACACCCTCAAGACACAGATGCTAGGTCATGAACAGAATAAAAAGATGTAATCTTTTGAGACTACTAAGGACCAAAAAAAAAAAAAAAATAATAATACAGAGAACAGTAGAGACAGAGGCAGATTAACCAATGATTCCAGATTGAAGGAGAATAAAACAAAAACATAATAGTTAAAAGCAACAGTTTTCTTGACATGTATCTGAACCAGAAATGAAAAAGATTACATTGATGCAATGTTTGGCAAAACTTAAAACCCGGCTGTGGATTGGAAAATGACATTGTATCAACACCGATTTTCTGAAGAGAATAGCTATATGATAGTTGGGTAGGAAAGCAGCCTTGTACAACACACTCAGGTACTTTAGGAGTGGAAGGGCATCATATCAAAAGATCGTTACTATCTATTTTGTGTCTATGTAATGTATGAATATTTTGTGATATTTTTACTCTTGGAAAACCTTCAAAATAATTTTTAGGTTTCCCATAAAAATATTACATTCTCAGTCTTCAGTAGCTATAATGGGGTCATTAAGTTGAAACATAATAGTACAGTAATCCCTTCAGTGCTATTTAAAGTAAATAATATTTTCCTGGGTATATGCTTATTTTAGCCGACTCATTAGCCTATTTTCCCTCTCCATAATTCATATCCACTTTAACATAAGTCAGTGAGGAAGATAAAAGAAATCATAATTGTTCCAATCACACAGTGTGGTGGTACACACCTGTAATCCCAGGAGCCTAGGAGGCTAAAACAGGAGGACTGCAAGTTCAAAGCCAGCCTTAGCAATCTATCGAGGCTCCAAGCAACCCAGAGAGACTCCATCTCTAAAATACAAAAAAGGGTTGGGGATGTGGCTCAGTGGTTAAGTACCCTCGAGTTCAATCTCCAAATATCTTTTTTATGCATTATCAAATAGGTCTTGTACTTTTATTATAAATTTCTGCAAAATAAAATGCTAATAAAGTAGATTCAGCACACATGATTTAAGATTAGTTTCAAGACACACCCTTTTAATAAAATACGTTTCTCAGAAAAAAAGTAATTGCACATAGTTTAACTAATTTAGATTTTTGTTTCTTTGTATTAATGCTAGAACTTATGAAGAAAATTTACTGTTGTTAAATTACCAATTTAAGGTAAAATGAGATTGAACTCATAAAAGATAGGCTAAACATATGTAATTTTAAAAATTTTATGTTAATCTTCGTTAAGGTTATTGACAATGTTGAATAGCAATTCATGGAACCATGATCTAAAACAAAGTATACACGAAATAATCTAAGACATATTTATATAAGATTTTGAAATAATATTTTTATTTAATGGTATGATAAGGGCTAATTATATAAGTCTAGTAATCATAAAATTATCATATATATGCATTAGTTCTTGGGTCTCTGACAGGCCTGTATATGTATAAAATGTGCTATTTTTATACTTACAGTGAATTTTTTAATATAAAATCCATGGTTGATTTTTGCTATTCAAAATTCTCAGTTCTACTATAAAAATTGAGATAAATACAAAGGCATTGATTGTCAATCAAAATTAAATGAATTCTACTTTTGCTTAAGATGTTTGTTAAACAAAGAAGCCTCCTCACACAGAAGTTTAAAACAGTAGCAACATATTCACTGTACTCTTATAGATGGCAAGATTTTCTTTTGTAAAAATTGTGAAGGAAATGCACTACTTGCTTAGGACACAGAAGTGAATCTTAGTAGAATCACAAGACTTCTCACTAATTTCTCTCAAAGTCTCTGGTGAGCAGAAGGCTCAGGTAAGAGTTATGTTAACCCAGTCTTGAAAGAGAGCAACTGCTTTTCAGTTTTCTGCTTCCAGGTAGTTTTCAAGACTTGAAATATGCCAATTTCCTTCTTCATTCTCAAACCCATGTAACCATGGACAAATTTCAATATTTTTTTCCCAAAATGATTTTCTGAAAGATTAAGTTTCCTTTTTAAATCTGGGGATCTTGTCACTTAACGTCAAAACATTTTCTCTAGGGCTTTTCAGAGATTTGTTTAATTGGTTTGAGGTGAAAATGTTCATAAGTAGACTAGTTTTAAAACTCATTCTACATACTTCAAAGGACTAAGCAAAATCTGGCCTATTATTATCTTTAAAGAATTTCTGCAGAATGATGAATAATTTCTGGGGATTGGATGTACAATATGGTGACTATAGTTAATAATACTGTGCTATTTACTTGAAATGTGCTGAGAAGAGATTGTAAGTGTCCTCACCATACAGGCATGTACATACAAAATGATAAATGTGTGTCAGATGTATTAATTTTATTGTGGTAAGCATTAGATAATACATACATACCTACATCAAATCATTACACTGTATCCCTTAAATATATGTAAGTTTTTTATTTATCAGTTATACCTCAAAAAAATCTGTGAAAGGCAATAATTAATGAATTCATAAAATTCCTCTGAAGACTAAACCAAGTTATATTGAATTGTTTCTTTATTTAGCCATCAGATTTCTTTTCTTAGCAAAAGATTTATGTTCTCTTTACATTGTCATTTTTTAATTTTTAAAATTTTTTTTGCAGTATTTAGGACTGAACTTGGGTCCTTTTCCACCAAGCTATATCCTCAAGCCTTTTTATTTTAGAACAGGGTTCCCCTATGTTTTCCAGGCTGATCTCAAGCTTATGATCCTCCTGCCTCAACCTTCTGTGTCACTGGAAATTCAGGTGTGCACCGTCAAACCCAGTTGTCCACACTTTCCTAAGTTTGCTATCTAGATTTTTTTCACTTCACTCTCAAGAGTTGTGGCTACCATCATCTCTTTATGAAGAAAGCAGTTTTGAATTCTAATATCTGTATTTTTTTCCCTTTTCTTTTTTTTTTAATTGAGATTCTTCTGAAGCAAACTATCAATGGGGCACCATAAATATGGATGTCAATGTAATCCCACAACAGACCTTTTGTTTTAGGCAAAAAGACAAAATTATTAAAATATCTTTGCTTGTCTCACATATTTTGAGACAGACAATAACTATGTATTTTATCTACTATATGCAAGTCTATGAGATTATCTACATATACATAACTATATATTTTCAACAGAAAATAATGTTTAATTTCACCATTTACAAGTTCTAAAAATTCTAGAGTATGCACTACTGAAATTTCTTTACTAATCACATAGAGAAAAATTTTTCACTGACAGAACCTTTGTAGCTTATTTATCTGTACTTTTTAGAATGAGATCTTTTAAATATTTCATACTGAAAATTACCCTAGAATTTTACTCTGTAATTTTACATGCTGATGTTATTAGACTTTCATCAACTGAATGATTCTGTTTTCCTGGACATTCATCACCCCTACAAAATAACTTGATTCCTGACACTTTTTATTAAATGTGACTTTTTAATAAAAGTTTTATTCTGTTTGAGTTTCTACTGAAACTTTACAATAATCAGAAGTCTTCTATTCCAAATAAATGCCATTTGTGGTTAAGTTTCTTTTCAATTTTGGTGTAGCCATTGCTGTATTTGTGAATATTCTTAGGGACAATAGAAGCAGAAATATGAAAACTTGGATTGTTTGCTCATGTTTAAAAAACACAAGTAGCTTTCCTTACAGAAAAATAATTCTTCAGTACCTTTTGTTGAAATAACTTATAGACATGTTTTAGAAGTTTATAATATTTTTCATTTTGAATATTAGAATTTACCACTGGCCAAGGCACAGAATTATATTCTTCCATATCAAAGCTTATAATTAAACAAAACTATATTTTGTTGTCAAAGAGATATATCTACTCCAAAATTGTAAGACAGAGGACATAATAAGTAACACATGAGAACAAATTTAACACTACAAAAATCTACAATACAATTTACCTCTGGCCTATATAACTCATTTTCCACAAAGCATAAAAACAGCTAAATAGGGGAGGGTTGGGTACAGCAATTGACACACATATACATACATATATATATATATATATATATATATATATATATTATACACATGTATATGTATTATTATATAATTTATTATCTTATAACTATATATTACTATGTATAGTAATGTATACATAAATATACACACAAGTATATACAAGTATACATATAATATATAAATACACAATCATATATATGGACATAGAAAACTATACATTAGATAATAGTATTTCATTATTGCTAAATGTTATGATTTTAGAATAAATGTACAGTACTTAGGTAATTATAAAGGAGAATGTTGGAGACTGGGGGAAAATTGGGCATGATATTTACAACTTACCCTCTAATGGTTCAATGGAAAGAGAAAGAATGTTAAATCCAATAAGTAAAATGTAAATAGTTAATGAATGTGGCAAAAAGTATATGGGTATTCTTTAAAAACAGAAAAGTAGAAAAGTGATATATTGACATCAAAATAAAAGATAAAAAAACTAGTTATATTTTTATATAAATGCATATATGAATATACAACATATGAAAGGTTTTAATGGTTATTTTGTAGCAAACCTACCTATATCCAACTATGTGTAATTAATTTAAGAATTAAAGATGTAAAATGCTATTGCAAATTTTCATGCTGGTCTTTATAGATAGTTGGGTTTTTTGTTTTTGTAGCAAGGATTGAACGCAGCAGTGCTTAATTAAGTATTGAGTCACATACTGAGCCCCTTTTTTTTTATTTTTGAGACAGGGCCTCGATAAGTTGCTGAGGCTGGCTTTGAACTTGCAACACTTCTGCCTTGGCTTCCAAAGCTGCTGGGTTTACAGGCATGCACTGCCGTGCCTGGTATAAATAGGTATTTTTGATTTAACAAACTAACAAGTCATCTTCTTGTATGAAAGTTTTCATAAAATTAACTATCCCATTATTCCTCTCAGTAAATACAGTATGCTTCCAAAACAAAAATATATGATATTTAATATTTCATAGAGATCTGAAGTCAGTTTATGATATAAATTGCAATATCTGAGTCTGATTTGGAGTTGATGAATAATATTTACTAAATAAGCAATGTAGGTATACAAGGATTTGTGTATTTTATTAATCACTTCATAACTAAAATAATTAAAAATTGATTCATTTGTCATTTATTGAAATGTTGATTAAAGTTAATTTAGACTTTTTTTTAATGAAGCAAACTGTGTGATAAACTGAACAATGTTCATATAAGTAAGCTTCTATGGAATAGAGGAAAATGTAAGTAGACGTGAGAAGAGCTGAAGGTTGGTATTGTCCCTGATGTCTTGACAATTCAGAGTCATCTTCTCCAAGTAGCCACAACTACTCTATCTTAATATTTGAGAAGTCAGAAGTTATCTATTCTTTTTGCATCAATCTTTGCACTATTTCCAAAATAATAAGGCTGAAAATTCTTATTCATAAAAATAAACTTTTTCTGAGAACACAATTATATTAAATAAAAGGATATCATTCCACAAAATCAGAAAGATCAAAAGAGCTACCACCAGTAATCAAAACATTCTTAGACCAAATTATGGACTATTGAGTGATAATAAAGGACTAAGGGCAAAGAAAGATGCAGTCTAAATTCTTGTAGAGACAGATGTTGTCAAAAAAATAAAAAAACAAGGAATTTGTTTTCATAATCAATACTAGTATTGATTATGAAGAAGAGGAATAATGAGGTTGCATCTTAATGGAACAATAGTGCAAATACTGAATAAGGTGTGGGGGAGGAACAATTTACCTATAGTAAATAAAAGAAGTAATAGTACTGAAAGAAATTAATAATACTGTGTGAAAGACAACAAATGTTAAAAAGAAACTGTTAGTGAAGAACCTGGTGGTGACAAAACTTGGACCAGGTTAGATAGGGCAGGATTCAGTGAGAATGGAAGTAAGATGGGGCAGAAAGCAAGTATAAATAAAATAGTATATGAATTTGTAGACCCCTTCTTGAAAACAATGCAAAGTCAATGGCATACAAAATTTAATTCTGCCACCCAGGTAAAGTATATTATAAAGTTAAAAGTTTTCAGATAATGGCCTTAGACATTCCTTATGTTGAAAACCACATCCACTGCCCAATAATTCATTGAAATATTGTTTTCACTAACCAATAAGCCACACAAAAATGCACACAGTGCTACCAGATCTCCCTTTATCTCACTGATAAATATGAGCAGAAATTCATAATTACCATACATTTAAGGATAGCCTAAAAGATGACATAGAAAGAATATATAAATAAAATCTTCCTCTTTAAAGAAATGCAACAAGACCTGTTATTAACAGTGTGATGCTATTCACAAGAAATGAGAAAGAGAAAGGTATTAGAACTTGAAGATAAATGAAAACATGACTACTTAAGATAAATGAGTAAGAAATGGACAATATTCCAAGATAGAAGAAATGGGTAACAGTTGAAAGATACAAGATGAGAAAGAGAAAGGACAAAGAAAATTAGTTTAGGGTGTGCAGCATATATCTAATAGGGTTCTAGAAAGGCCCAAATGAAGGAACACACCTTCATAGTAAAAGGGCCTTCTAAAGTCCATAAAAATACATGTCATGACTAATAATTTTGAAAGCGCAAACAAACAAACAACAACAACAACAACAAAAAAAAAAACCCACAAGATTTTAAAAGGGAATTTTTTTTGACAGGGGAAAAAAAAGTTGAAGACTTATAAGAGTTGAGGAAATAGCTGCAAACTTTTAAGTATTCTCTTAAGAAACATTAGATATTAAGTGACAATGGGGTGCTGTTTGTTAAATTCTGACACTTTTTAATCAAGTGTTTAATATACATTAACTTCCATTAAGTTTGAGCCAGAATAAAAAAAAAATATTTTCAGACATAAGATGAATCAGAAATTTTTCTTTCTATTTTCTATTTTGGAAAGTCACGTAAGAATAGACTTACGAGTCTAAAGAAACCAGCCATGCAAGAGAAGGTCACAAAGAAAATGATAGTCCAGTACTAGCCCCTTTGGGGCTATAAATGGCAATCAGTTCATACTGAAGTCAGGGTACTGTAATTAAAAAGGTATATTCAAGAGATTCCATATTTCTTTTGGGTTCTTTAGAACATATAAAGCCAGTCAATACAATTTAAAAGAGAGGGAGAAATCCCAGGAAGAAGAAGCTGCACAGAAAAATAGTAAAAGAACACTGCCAAAATTGGCAAAGAAAAAATTTATACCAAAGTAAACATTGTGTTTGGCTTAAACATAGTGATGTAATTAAATTTGGAAGGTAGGTGAGAAGAGGGTAATAATGGAGTGAAATCTTTAGCATAATAGACAAAATTCCATATATCAAAACAGTGATATAAGTATTCAGTTTTCAAATAAACAATTAGAAGGGGATGAGTAGGGAATTGTTTTTTTATTAAAACTGTTGCTACTTTTTCAAGCATTTGTAAGATTACTTTGAGAACACTTCAAATGTATTTTCACATACAGCAATTCTTACCATCAATCTGTATTTTTTCACTTCATAACAAATTTGTTCATGTTTTAATTTACAGCACCAAAAGATTGGCCAATATCATATTTATAATATCAATCAACAAAACACCTAGAATAACTCCCTGAATCACTGCTTCTTGTTGATTTCCTAATACTCAAATGATATTATTTTGCTCTATTTACAATTAAAATACAAATGCCAGCTGTTGAGATATTTTAGTTTTTAAAACTCATTATAAAACATTTTATGTCATTTCATCTTCATGCTAGAAGACATTAAATGCCCTCAAGGTACAGAGCCATCAAATTTCCTTCTGCAACATACAAAATTTCCTTTAAAAATGAAGGCAACTGCTTCTTCAAGCATTTTTCAGAAGATAATCCCACAAATGCAAGGATATTTCATTTGCATCAGGCTTACAAACTTTCTGACATGATTCTGGAGTGTATTTATCAAATCCAGGCATCCACTCATATTTCATAAGCAAGTTTAAAGAACTCAACTCTCAAAATCACATGCTGAAGTCAGCCCAGAATTATCTAGGATTTCCATTTACAATCTATGTTACTTGTGCAGATACTGATTTTTGTGCATTTCTGCTTTCCTCTTGTAGGAAATAGCATTACTCTTTCCTATTTTCTGTGCATGTTTTGAAGACACATGTAAATGGTTTAGTATGATGCCTGGCACAGATTAAGTCTGTAATTTTTGTCAGGGCAGTGCTGTGTATGTTGATGATTAACTTTATCATTATCATCACAAACCCCAATTTTGCCAATAGAGCTTTATGTTTTTTCTGAGTGTTAACTGATCAAAGGGATATCACCAATTTTCTTTTCACTAAATATATGCATGGCTACAAATCCAGTAAGATAATTATTCTGAAAGAGATATTAGGAGAAATTTAGCTATGATCATAAAGAAATATAAGTACATTCCTTATGGTACTTATTTAATGCCTTTATAACTAATTCCAATATTGCTACTCTGAAGAAATGTCAGTCATTGAAAATTACTGTTACATAGCTCATGACTCGGAAAGGCAATGCACATTTTATTATTTAATCTCTAATGTGTGTTTGAAAATGTTTATTTTATACTTGTGTTTCAGAGGTCTCTAGTACAGAATACTTCTATATTAAAGCAAAATATATACTAGTATTGATTATGAAGAAGAGGAATAATGAGGTTGCATCTTAATGGAACAAAAGTACAAATACTGAATAAGGTGTGGGGGAGGAGAAATTTACCTATGGTAAATAAAAGAAGTAATAGCACTGAAAGAAATGAATAATATTGTGTGTGAAATACAACAAATGTTAAAAAGAAACTATTAGTGAAGAACCTGGTGGTGACGAAACTTGGACTACAAAGGTCTCAGTTTTTTGTATGGCAGTATTACTCATAACTCTTACAAGAAACTATCTCAAATGAATCATGTTTTAGGATAATCATAGCCTTGTTTTAGGATAACCACAAACCACCATCTTGTGACTAGTGCCCCAATGCTAATTTGCTTTTGTTAATGAAGTGCTAACAAACTAAATGGAAGCTGCTGTCAGTTTTTCTTAAATTAAACATTTCATTTTTTCAGACCTAATATATAAAAGCATTTTTAACTATTGTTCATTGACTGAACCATGAAAGCAAATGTTTAATAAACCAATACAAGTATATATTTATAAAAATTTACATTTATATGTAAATGGAGTCACAGGTTGACCTTGCTCACCAGTAACAACTTAAATATCAATAAAATAGTAATAAGTGTCATCCATTAACTTCAGGGAAGCTTCCTGTATTCCTCTTCATATACCCCAATTCAGCTTAGTTCCCTTTCCTTTGTGCTCTGCTTTCTTCTGTATACTTCATCCCAAACACTTAAAAACTATGTAATATATTAATATAATCACTTTTCTATATTTCTTGATTGATTCAAAGTTCTGGATGAGCTGAAGAGTTATCTATCCTATTCATCATTGTTTTCCTAAAACTTGGCACATTGTAAAGCATTTTTAAAATGCACAAATTATGAATTGTGCTGGAATCAACCTAGATGCCCTTCAATAGATGAATGGATAAAAAAAAATGTGGCATTTATACACAATGGAGTATTACGCAGTACTAAGAAACGACAAAATCATGGATTTTGCAGGGAAATGGATGGCATTAGAGCAGATTATGCTAAGTGAAGCTAGCCAATCCTTAAAAAACAAATGCCAAATGTCTTCTTTGATATAAAGAGAGCAACTAAGAAAAGAACAGGGAAGAAGAGCATGAGGAAAAGCTTAACATTAAACAGAGACGAGTGGGGGGAGAGAAAGGGAGAGAGAAGGGAAACTGTATGGAAATGGAAGGTGACCCTCATTGTTACACAAATATAAGAGTTTGTGAGGGGAAAGGGAAAAAAAAACAAGGGAGAGAATTAAACAACAGCAGATGGGGTAGAGAGGGAAGATGAGAGGGAAGGGGAGGGGAATAGTAGGGGATAGGAAAGGCAGCAGAATACAACAGTCATTAATATGGTATTATGTAAAAATGTGGATGTGTAACCAATGTGATTCTGCAACTTGTATTTGGGGCAAAAATGGGAATTCATAACCCACTTGAATCAAATGTATGAAAGATGATATGTCATGAGCTTTGTAATGTTTTGAACAACCAATAAAAAAAATAAAATGCACAAATTAAATCAATACCTTCAATCAGAACATGAGTTTATAGGCCTTTCTTTCTTACCTTCAAGTGGTAGCCAAACACATTTTGAACTTGGAGTTTTCATGGATGTGGTCTCTCCAATTTTTGCCACAGTATGATGTTATGAGTGCTATAAATTCCCTCTCAAATGCAAAATGGAAGAAAAAGACTGACCAAGAGCGGTCTCTCAAGCCTGTCACAAATGTAATACTCCATATATAATGACTCAACAATTATCAAAATGCTTTCTTACACTAATAAATCATGGTACAGACTTCATTTTTACCCATTTTGTCATATAATCTATATTCAGGGAGTCCATGAGCTCAATAAACAACCTTTAGGTAGGTACATATTCTTAGTCTACCCTTTCAAAACGCATTGTGAGGCTCTACATATTAAACAAAATTATTTGCAAGTGGAAAACAGTTACCATTACAGTAATTAAACTCCCATCAAAAGGACTAAGTTTTTAGGTTTTGATATTATCAAACATGGTTATGTTTAAGGATAAGAACACAAAATTTATTTTCCGCCTTAACATACCAGCAACTTGGAGCTTAAGTTCAACTGGGGGTGGTATTGGTTCTTTATAGGGAACCTACTGATACTCTTTTATCTTTTTTATTTTCTATATTTTGAGCAACAGTGGTACTTCTTCCTGCTGGGCACATGCATTTTTAATCATATTTTGGTTGTTCTATTTTTTGCTGTGCTGTAAATTATCATGTGTATACACCCCCTTGTTACCTTATTCCCTGGAGTCTGTTTGTACAATGTCTCCTGGCCTAAGTTGTTTTTGTTTTTTAATCTTGTGCCCCATATTTCACCATCTGGCTGCCCACTCTGTTATCTCATAATCATGCCGAGGTCTAAAATTCAGTATTTCTATTCTTAGGCAAGACTACAGCATATTTTATGAAACAGTAACAGCCAAAGACAATAATTAACATACATTTCCTTATTCATGACTCTTCAAATTCAAAACCAGCTTCCTTCCACTGATATTAAATAGTTTTGTTTGCTCATGGTTTTCTTTGAGTATTGTGGAGTTGAATATTTTATGGGGTAAAGGCAAAAGTAAAATTTACCATATAATGCATGACTGGCTGTATCAGCACCAGCTAGCTTCCCTTCATTGTGGCACATGTATTATTTCTCAGTGCATGAAAACGAAAAAGATTCTTTGTTCATTTCTGTGAAGTGAATTCCCATTTTCTTCCGATTCTGATTCATCCACTCAATTTTACAGTTTCAATCCACTCAATCAGCTCTCATGATCTGATAAGAAATCAGGTATATTTTTTCTTTGGTCTTTCAATAAAACCATAGGATAATGGTATTTGAGAAAGCCAAATCATTTTGAGAATTGGAAATGTAAAATCTCTACCTAAATAATTTTTACATACCAGACATTTGACCAAGAAGTGAAATATATTTTCCTGTTTCCTTTTTCTAGTTCCTTTAACAGGCCCTCCCCCAAAAAAATGTTCTCTTTGCTGCCTTTATACCTCAGCAACCATAGACTGCATTCCAGCTGTTTGAAATCCTTCTCAATAATGCAGATGAAAACTACACTGAAACTGTTAACCTTGTAAATCCCCAAAGTGTTCACTACATTATATGTAGGCACAGCTTTTGGCAGGAATACAATTTCAACAGTGCAACTCAGTGTATGAAAATATTCTCCCCACAAACACCACAAACGCTACCTGCAAAGCCAAAATATCCTGCCAAATTGTACGCTGAATATATGAAATTAATCAGTTAGCTATTAAGCCTTTTTTTTTTTAAGGCAACCATACAGCATGAGTCTTTTAGATGGTATCACTCACCTATTGAGCCTTTAGAAAGACAAACCTGAAGCTGTAGTGTGCACCAGATTTCCCATAGTCCACTCTATTCTGCTGTAGTGAGGTAGATGTTTTTCTGCATCATCAACTTTTTTTCCCATATGTTTTCACCACCTGGAGGAGAAGGAAAACATAAGCATTTCTAAAATTTCATCCTCTTATCTATTATATACACTTTTTCCATGAAATCATAGAACAGTAAGGTATAAGGTGTCTAAATATTAGGAAATTTTTATTCCTACATTATGCTGGAAACTACTCTGACAGTTTTAGCTAATTGGAAATTCATTAATCTATAATTTCAGCAAAAATAGAGCTTACAAAATTCATTCATTTATTTGTTCATTGAATATGTATTCAATAATGCACTCTGAAGATAGAACTGATGAATAAAAAGTAAAAATACCAGCTCACATGAATTTTACATGACAGTAGGAGAAGAAAGACAAAAACCAAAAATAAGCAGAAGATATGATGTTAGATATCAGTAAGTGTCAGGTGAAAACAAAGCAAAAAATTGGAAAGACATTGTTAAAAAGGATGGTTGAGCCGGAATTTAAATCAGATGATTTAGGAAAGGCCTCACTGTAGAAGTTTCTGGGGAATAAGCGTAGGACACTGAGAGTAAACCATGGTTATTTTTTAGAGAATGGCAATCTAGGAAACATCAGCAGCAGTAACAAGAAAGATACCTGCAGATATAAAAGCCTTTACGTATTTCCTGGTGTGATTGAAAAGTAAAGATCTGGTGATGCCAATAGGTTTTAGAGGATAGTAGTGGCATTATATGGTTTGATATTTTAAAACACACACACAAACACACACACACCCTGCCCTCCATACACACACTCTGATGTCCATAAAGGGGGGGTGTCCAGATAATTTTTCCCCAGATGCTGTGCGTAAGAAGAGACAATAGGAATCAAGATTAGCAGCATAAGACAAAATGTGGAAAGTATACAAACAATTGCCTAGACTAAGAATATTCTTTCTCTGGATCATGTTTCTGTGTTGGAGATTGTACCCTACTAATTAAATTTTGATTGTCATTTGTAAATAGACCTGATAGGATTTTTCATCAAACTGAATAAGATAAAAGAATAAAAATCAAGAAAGACAATAAAATTTTAACTTCAATAGCTAAAAGGATGATGGGGATACATACAAAATGGAGAAGATTCACAAACTATTTGAGGAGGGACTAATATTCAAACTATAGAAAGAATTCATAGAGCTCTATAGTAAGAAAATAATCCAATTTAAAAGGGCCAAAGACTTAAATAGACATTTCTCAAAAGAAGATACCCAAACAGCCAAAAGGTAAATGAGAAAATTCTCAGCATCACTAATAATCAGAGAAATGTGAATTAAAACTATTGAAATGGCTATTATCATAAAGACAGAAGATAAGTGTTGGCAAGGATTTGAAGAAAAGGGAACTCACACATTGTTAGTGGGAATGTAAATTAGTATAACCAGTATGGAAAACAATATGGGGCTTCCTCAAAAAATAAAAAAATAGAACCATTACAAGATCAAGCTTTCTCACTACAGTATGTACATTTGAAAAAAATGACATCAGTATGTCAGAGATATCTGAGCACCCATGTGCACTGTCATACCATTCACAATAGTCAACATAGAGAAACAACCCATCTCTATCAAGTGAATGCTGTGGATAAAGAAGACACCGGTATTCCACACCCAGTGGAATACTGTTCAGCCACAAGAAGAACACTTTTCATTTGCAACAATGTGGACAAACCTTAGAATGCTAAGTGAAATAAGCCAGTCATAGAAAGACAAATACCACATGGTCTCATTCATATGTGAAAACTGAAAAAGTTGATCTCACAAGATAATGAGTAGAGTGATAGTTATCTGGGGCTAGGGTACGAGGAGCAGAGAAGATATTGATCAAAGGACATAAAATTCATGTGAAATATGAGGAATAAGTCCAAAAAATCTGTTGCATAGAACATGGTGACTACATTTAACAATATATTGTATTCTTAAATGTCAGTAGTATTCTCACCATAAAAATAACTGAATTAATATATATATTATCTAGATTTAGTCTTTACAATGTACATATATACATCATGATATCATGTTGTACATGATACACAGTTTGGTATGTAAATTTAAAAAATAAGATGGAAAGGATTTCAGGAAGAACAGGCCTTGGGAGGCATGATGAGTGTGGAAAATGGCAGGTTTAAGTTGATGTTTGGTATTTAGTAGGTTATATCATACAGGGCTAGAAATCCAGGATTTAGAGAAGTTCAGGTGGAAACTTTTGTAAATCAAGGGATGGAGAAAAACATCCAAAGTGTATGCCCAGATCTTCTAAAATGCCAAGCTAGTTGGAAAGGAAAAGGAGTAACAATTGATATAGAAAGAACAATATCAGGAGAGCAAAGTGCTTGAAAAGGTAATTGAAAAAGTATAAGTGACTAATGAATAATATACTATTGAGGAGTAAAAGATGATGGAAACTGAGAAGTGCTATTGGATTCAACAATGTAAAAACTGTGGGAGATTCAACAGAAATAGTTGGGAATGAAAAAAATTTTCATTGCAATAACTTCAAGTAAAAATAAGAGAAACACAAATAAGTATTTTGAGGCAATTTACTACTAAATAAAGGAAGATTGTGATAGCTTTAGAAAACTGAAAGTAAAAGTGTGCATGTTTTAAGACAGAATATCAAAAATAAGTTGTATTCTATGGTAATGGTACCATATCAAAAACATGCAAATCCGTTTTTGATCAGTTTTGACTTTTATATTTGATATTAATCATCCACTAGACTTTCTCATCAGTATCTCAGTTATACTCTTTGAAAATGGAAACTCTGTTCAATTTCTCAACCCCTAGTACCAAACCACTAGTAAAATTCACTATTCCAAATTTTATTCCATTGGAGTGTGGTGGAGTCAATAAATATGCAAATGCTTTCTAAAATTGGGCAAACAAGCAATTTTTTTTCTCTAAATACAAACTCCATTTTCCTATATCTAAAAAATAAAGTTAGCACAAGATAGGAGTGGGGAAAAAATTGAATCTTGCATTCTATCAATATCTTACTGTTATAGGATGTGGGAAAGGGTTTTTAATCATGATTACTACCAACTACAAATGTAGATCTGTGAGTGTTTTTAAAAAGCAAATTGTTATTCTCTTTCTAACATGCCACAAAAAGTATCTGAGTTATTGGCTAATCAATAACAATTGTAAATGGTTTTCTAGGGGCACTTTAAAAACTAAAAACTGAAGATTAAAATAAATTAAAATCCAATAGGGTTTCAGATATTTGGATGAAATTTGGCCAATGTGTATTTTGGTTGCCAGTTATTGTCAGAACCAATTCTCTATAACAAATCAATTGGGTGAATGTGCTTAAGGAACTGCCAAGTAGAGAGCTTCCTCAAGGTGCCCCCACAGCCCAACCACCCCCCTCCCTGGAAGAGTTGCCTTTGTTTTCCTTGTTAAAAAAAAATGAAGCATATTATATCACCCCAACACACATTCTGGACTGAAAGATGTTGTTTGTTCAGACTAATGAAAGAAAATCAATAATTATGGAGACAAAACATTTTGTCAGAGAATCAAGAAGAAATAATATTTCAAAATATCAAGCAAAAACAAAATGGTATAAATGCACAATGGAAAAATATGACTTGAATAAAAGATTCAGAATACTTAATATTAGCATTTTCAGAAGCAGGAAAAAAAACTAAATAAAGGAGAGTTATCTGATAATAGAAGTCAATTTTCTGAACTAGAGAGAAAAGTGTATATGCAGATGGAGAGGGTTAGAATAAAATTGCAATGAAAAGTTTGCCTGACTTGCTCACTTCTAAATCTCCAGGGTGAGAAAAGTGCTTGGTGTATAGTAGGTGAAAGATGGATTTCTGTTATGTGACTTAATAAACCCCAAATTTGCTTCTGGCTGAACCTTAAAAAATGCTTTTAAGGTCTAGTGATAAAATGATATATAATTCACTTAAGGGTAAAAGGATCATGATGGTGAAAAACTTAACTGTAGTCAAGAAGGAAACACAGATGGAACCTTAGTGTTTTATTCAATCTGTCCCAATATTTTACTCTAAACACAGGGATGAACTATCATTAATCATTCACACAGGTCAGCTACTGATGGCTGAAAATGATGTAAAAAAGTACATTTAGACTAAATATAAGAAAACTTAAACAAATTTGGAAATACTGAACTATTTGGCTTATTCTTCTGGATTTTTTTTTTTTTTTATACTAGGGATTGAACCCAGGGGTGCTTGATCACTGAGCCATATCCACAGCCCTTTGTAAACTTTTGAAACAGGGTCTGTTTGATAAGTTGCTGAGGCTGGCTTTAAACTTGCAATCATCCTGTATCATTTTCCCAAGTCACCGGAATTTCAGGTATGTGCTAACACACCTGGGTATTTTAAGCAAATACATGTCAATATTTAATCTCTGAGCTTCTTAACCTCCATTTATTATTCCCACTTATTAAGTTATAAGTAATGTGCTTTTACATCAGCATTTGGCCATTGGATACTTTGGAGATGGGGAGGGTACCGAGAAGAAAGATAGATCACTGTGATTTCATTTTTTTGTCAATAATCTCACATGTCTTGTTGATGGACTAAGGCAGAATGGTGTCTGAAGTAGAAAATTGAATTTTTAATAATCTCTGGTTTAAAAAAAACTGCTATTTCTAAAGTCTTGCTTTTCTATTGATGACTGTTCTTTCTTAGATTCTTAAAAAAATGTGCAGTACAGTTTCTTCCTAAAGCTACTAATATAATCATTTTGGATTGTAATAATATTTATAATAAGGTTAAATAAAAAGCTACTGGTCATTTTAAAAAATCTTTCAAAATGTGAACTATTTTTAGAAAGTAAACTCTTCAAGTGTGTATTAAAAACTGTATACAGGGTCACTGCATTCACCTTCTCTGAATGTTAGCCAATAGTTCCAAATAATTTTATATGTTTCTTGTTCTCCTTTAATATATAAGAAAGCAAAAAAAAAAAAAAATAAAAAGGGATACTTTTCAAAGGTCTCTTTAGGACCATAAAATTTCCATTATTGCTTTATGGGATAGAGTCACTCATGTCTTATTTTTAGCATTGTTCTAATATTAAATGTTTATTGACTTGTTTCCCCCTGGTGATTTTCTCTGTATCACCCATCATCTTGTATGATATTAATTCATTACAAATGATGAAATGCCCCATTGGAAGTATGACTGAGCAGTTCTATAAAACTCAGGAAGGCAAAAGTGGCATTTTTATTGGTATCATGTATCCCTCTGGTGAAATGCTACCAAGTTGGCCTATAAAAAATCCCTGACAATTTATCAGATGCTTTGAACATAAACCTTATGTCTTTGATATTTGCTTTGAGTGAAAACACACAACACAGTATCACTAAACAGAACCAGAGAATAATTATATAAAGAAGTGAAGTTTTCCCGGTTTCTGACTCCTTGGAATTATTTTTTACTGTGAATAAATAAAAAGGCAAAAATTATATCTTTGGCAAAACGGAAGACTGTTCAACACTAACTGCAGAAGCATGAACTCAGAGGAAGACACCACATGTACCTTTTGCAAAATGCTAAAGCAGCTTGTCCTGAAGACTACATATTTTTGGTAGAAAATGTTTATTTTGTTGAGAATCACATAGGTCTTTTAATAATCAAAATGTCCAGTGCTTTCCTCCCACTAAAAAGTTTATTTTTAACATTTCCATCAAGTTTAATTTTCCAGTTAAATGATAAGGAGCTCCCTAGATCTCCATCTTTAGCACCTAATGCCCTTGCAATCTTGCCTCCTATGGAGCTTTTTTCATGAAAACAAGTTGAATCTGCAAGCTATACAATTACACAAGGGGAAGCTCCTGTAATTGATATTTTATTTACCTATTTAACTCCCTTTCATAGAATCCTTGGTTTATTGGTATGATTTTTTTTTTTTTTACTCAATCTACTGTATTTCTTCCAAAAAAGTAGCCCTTACTTCTTTTGTACAAATATTTTTAGGTAATTCAAATTATTTCTGCTCTTTTTATGTATTTTAAGATTTCCACCTTAGTACCTAAGCGAACAACTGAACCCAGGGGGAATTTGAAATTAAGCATTTCTTATGTTTATTGTCCCTTCTCTTCCTTTTGAAAAATTTTAATGCAGATATATGTGAGAATTTCTGTGCTTCTCTGCCCTAGTACCACCAGCCTTAATTGAATGCCCTCCTTCCTTCTTGGGTAGCACAATAAATCACTGATCACTCCCTTTTATGTATTCTAGATCAAATTAGACTTCACTCTGTCTGGCCTAATCTGATAAACAAACATTTGCATTTGGCATAATGTGAAATAACTAAGGTGCCTGTCTGTATCATGGTAAAATGGATGTTTACTTTAACACCATCCTTGTTTTTAAAATACAAGCTTGGGGAGGGATAGTCGAGGATGGTAAGTAGAGGCAGGAAGGACTTTTAATTTAAATCACACAATGGATACAGCCACCATCTTGGTTTCATCATAATGATGGAATGTCTGAGTGTCTGCTATTCTAATGACAAAGTAAGTCAACAAGAGAAGAGAGTTTGAGAAGTGGGTAGTGGTAATTTGAGCCTTATTAAAACAAACTCTTATATTGGCATTCATATAGGTAAAACTCTAAAGGTCTCAGGAACAAATTTAGTGGTGACATAACAAACCAGATCAAGAGAACAAATCCCAAGTAGTATATTTAACATAAAATTAATAGGTAAATCACAGTCACATCAAAGGTATGTGAGTAACTTCAGATGGGCTGCTTTTACATGTCAAAAATTAAATTGAACTTAAAGGCTCTTCATGAGAGAAAACTCTCCATTAGCCACCCCTAAAATGGAAAACCAAAAAAAAAAAAGAAGAAGAAGAAGAAAGAAATGCTTGATTTGCCTTAACATCTAATAATAATATTCTTCCTCTTTTCCTTTATAGGAGACTCTTTCTCAAATTTCACTATAGGAACAAGTTTCCCAAGACACTTAAACTGTTAAAAATGATGAACTAAGATGCAACTGCCAAACATAGGGGTGAGAGGGGTGAGAGCCTTTCTCCCTTCAGGACAGAACATATTTTAGATATTAAAATACCCTTTGTCTTCAAGCTGCTGTTACAGATTAATGGTCAGGTACAAATCTGTACATCTGAAACATAATTAAAACATTTATTAATGTATGATTCTGGTCAAGATAGTTACCAGACTGAGGACTTGGTATTTGTGTGGATTACTGAGGAAAGTAACATGGTAAAGATAGGCAAACTGGAAACTGGACCTCTCATGAAGCCAAAGTCCTTTAAATCAGGTTTAATCTTTGAAAAGAAAGAAGAAAAAAAAAAGTTTTTCTTTAGGCTACTCATCATGTTTAAAGCATACCACTCCCAATTTTGTTAAGCTTAGGATATTTGAGAAAACTGCAGAAGCAACATCATGAAGCAGGATGTAGAACCTAAGGATTTTCTTATCTTCTCCTAAAGCACACCATAATACTCATGTGAAAGATTCCCTCCTGGCCCTGGGAAAAAGGAACATCCCTACCTCTGAAGATGAAAGGAAATGGAGGATTACAAACAAGCCCCGCCAAGTGCCCCCAGTTCATACTTTCTTTCTCCTGTCATTTCCTAATGACTATTCACATTTTATCAAACCTAACAAATATACGAAGATTAAACTATTTGTTCAGGTCAACATTTCCTCATGAAGACATGTAACAATTATAGTTTAAAATTTTTAATGTTTCCTCTGTTAATCTGCTGTTTGTTATAGGTTAAGGGAAATGTTAATCAATATGACTCATAATTGACATACATATTGGAAATTAGCAGAGACAACATTGAACTGGTTGCTATGACTTCACTACAGATATTCAAAATGTTAAGTAGCCTCATGGGACGTATAAGAGAGCCGATTCTCCATTCTAAAACATGAGAGATTTTTTAAAAAAAATACACTGGATGAGATTGATGGCAGATTTGTCATTGCCAAAGGAAAGGTCAGTGAACTTGAAGACATAGCAACAGAAATGAGCTAAAATGAAATCCTGAAGAAACAACAACAAAAACAAAACAGTAATAAACCGCCACAGAATCAGTGAAACATGGAACAACTTCAAGAAGTCCAATATACAGTGGCAAAATATCCCCAAAGGAGAAAAGAAGCAGGAGGGCAGATAAACATTTTAAGAAATTATAGTCCCCCAAGTCAAAATTTAATAAAAAGAATAAACTCATCAAAAATACAAATGATACTCTGAAACAGGAAATTTACAGAAAACTGTAATGAGGTACACAGGAACAATTGCTCAAAACCAGCAATAAAGAAATACATTGAGATGGTGGAGAAACAGAAATATTATATACAAAGGAACAAAGGTAACAATGACAGCAGACTTTTCATAGGTGAAAAAGCAAGCTAAAAAAACAAATACCTTAAATTGAAAGAAATGTCATTTCAATCTAGTAATTGATAATAACTATCAAAAAATAGACAAAATGTTTTAGATTTATAAAAGCTGAAATAATACAACCCCAGAAGACCCAAACTATAATATTCAAAGTCCTTCATCAAAAATAAAGTGATATTAACTAGAGATATGAATTGCCAAAAAGAAATGAAGAATGAAATTGGTAATTATAAAAGTACATAATAATCAGTTAAATTGTTAAATCATAATTGACATAGTTCTATACCTAATAAAAAATAATAACCTTCCACAAAGGAAACCAGTAGGGCATGATGTGTTCACCAGTGAATTCAACTAACATGCTAGCACTATAAATTCTACCAACATTGAAATTAAGCTAAAGAACATCTTGACCAACTGCAAATAAATGTTAAAAGTTGGATGAAAGAGAAATACTTGAAAACACAAACAAAACTCATTCAAGAGGAAACAGTAATCAGAATATCCCTGTACCAATTAAATCAGTCCAATTCACAGTTTAAATTCTCCCACAAAAATTGATAGATTCATTGATGAATTCTCCCAAACATTTAGAGTTAAAAAAAAATACCAATCCTACAAAAAACATTTCTCAAATACTGACAAGAAAACACTTCTCAACTCATTCAATGAGATTAAGATTACCTTTATAAAAGACACACATATAAATTTAGCACAAACTATGCTGTAGCCCACTTGTGGTACACTATGTATTGAAGTTGCTTGTTCATTAGTCCCTCCTCAGATAGAAAAAATCACTAAGAAATGTGAAACACATAAACAGTATTGTTCTGAAGGCTGATAAGTAAAGTAAACAAATCTGTATTCAAATTATCTAAAATTCCCTCTAATCTTTGCCTTGAACTCTGCCTTTCTGCTAATAGCAGTCTTCCAAAATAGGCCAAAATTTTTATTGATTTTCAAGGGTCAAAGATTTTGACTGTACGTGTCCTTTGTGTATAAAAGGATTGTCCTTGGATACTTACATATGTTAATAAGAAAAAAATCAGGCTTTTAGCAGTTACTTGCTCAAAATAAGCACTAAGGATTGAGGAAACATTTTCTTTCCTATTACAGAGTTCTTCAATCATGATGCTTTCATTCTGTTATGGAGTTCTTCAATTATGATCTGCTTTAAATGTTAAATGACAAGATGAAAAAACCCACTATTTCAGAGAAAATATTGTTTTTAATATGGAGAACACATATTAGCATTCATATTAGTTGGAAGACATAAATCATTTCCTTATTCTAACAAATCCAAAGTAAGAAAAATTATGCTTAGGATATATATCCATAACTGTTTCACATGTTTATGCACTAAACACAACAACAAAAATATAAGTAATGGGCAGAGATGCTGTATATATTGGAAGGGCATTCTCCACTATGAATAGAACTGACTTAGACCCTATGCATAGAAATAATTCTTGAAGTTTCTCTCTTTTCTGTTCTCTTTCACCTTCCCAATTTGAAAGTCTTCTCCTTGATTTTCCTCTCATTTCTCTAACCTTGAAACAGGCAGAGATTTATAGTATAGGCTGTGGGAGCAACAAAGAATCCAAGGAGCTGGCAGGGCTGATGGACAGAGGGAGGAGCAGCCTTTCTCACAATTGCCCTACCTCATGGCCTTAGGGGTCATTCCCACTCTGACATGAAGCCCTGCACCTAACTGTAGATTTTCAAACCAACAAGAATTCTTTGAGCTACCTTGGATGCTCCTTTAACAATGTGTTTTGTGAGGAACAAGGAAAAAAAAACAGGGTAAGAAAATATCTATTTTAATAGACCAGCTTTCTTTTATCTATTATGCTTTTGGACTTTCATATGGTTTAACGTAGAAAAAAAATGATTTGAAAATTATTGATATAAATGATCTCTAAGGTCTTTTCTACCCATATCCTATTACTGTCTAAGTAAACAAACTAGATGATATTATGTGTTTGAAGGCAAAAAAAATCAACTATTTGACATTCATTTTAATATTCTTGTCACTCCTTACGCCCAAGGAACATCATCACAGATTTCTAAACAAAGCACAAATACTAAGCTAGCCCTGAAAATCCTCCTAAATTCTGATCTGTTATCACAATATACTATATTTAGTTTGCATTTGAAATCCTCTCTGTACTTACAGAATTTGGACCAATGTAGGTTCTCTATTGAAAACAGAATATATTGATTGACTTTTTAAACTTTGATAAAGGATTGGAAAGACTCAGGCTAGGTTATGATATAATTTACTGCCATTTATGCTCTACTCAAGGAAATAAAACACAAATAGAGTTTAATTTACTTTCTCCTTTTGGGGATTTTATGATAAATCTTCTAGCAAATATCAACATATTGATAATTAATGTGGAACAATCATCTTCTCTTTCTTCCAGTGTGCCATCTCTGCTGCTGCTGAACCTCAGTAACCCAGCTTCAGTAAAATAGTCATAGCTGTCCTCTACTTAAGATCTCTACATATATTTCAATTATTTTTTCCTGAGGAAGATAACACTCTTCTTCCTAAGTTGTTCACAGGGGACTAAGATTAGGATATAGTATTTAATAGGACTTGCAGAGTTTTGAAATGTGAAAACAATCCTGGTTACTGATCATAAGCCTGTCTTGTCAACCTCAATATCTGACAGGATAGATCCAACTCATTCAATTCCATTGCAGTCCATAGAGGAGATCATTCTGGCCTGCCCTGGACTTTTCATAGTTTTCTTCCATTCACTTCCTTTTAAGTCTTTTCTTTCCTCATAAAGAAATGAGGCTCCTTTCCTTAGCCTCCTTCTCTTGGGCTGTTATTTTCTGCTACTGATCCCTTGTGAGAAATTACCAGTCTTAGAATACTTAGCCCATTCTATGTTTCCAATTGTGTCGAAATTACTGGGGAAAGCTAACTCATTCCAATTATATTCCTGAATACTCATTTTACTCTTGACAGGAAAAGCACAGTTCTGCTAATTACCTCAATCTTTATTACTAAATAGAATTCTTTGCATCCAAGTCTGAAATAATCTGCACTTGGGCTACCTCTCTGAATCCAGGGCATGCTCAAGGAAAAGAGTCAAATACTTTTCTTATGTTTGCATAAATAAAAGAACCTATCAAAGTGCCTTCTGGGAAAAAAAAAAGAGCTAACCTCAAAACAAATGACTAATATTCATCTTAGAATTCTGCAGCATGCAATCCAGTCCTTAAAATTAGCATTTACAGATCTGCAAATCAGTAAAGTCAAATTCTAAAAGAACACTATGACATTTACATATAGATAGACACCTCTTGAGAATTTCATATGGGGCAGATGCTACTCTAGGAGTATTCTAGGAGTTTTGCTTTCACACTCGAAATCTTACAACAGTAATAGGTATTCTCACACCCATTTTAGAGATAAAGAGGAAAGAAATATTGCCCCAAATTAATGATATGACACATGGAGAGGTATCCTTAAATTAATAAGGAGAGTGCTATGACTCCAGGTTTCACTCTGAAACATGCAATTTTCAACAGATTTTGAATTACAATTGCATTTGTGAGTTGAATTAGCAAATTTAGCAAAATATTTCTATGAACACAGAAGGAAAGGAGCACAGTTACCCACTGTGATAACTAGTTTACAACTTCATGCTGAAAAAGGTCTTGTCCTGTAGAGATGAAAGTAAACTGCCCAGATCCTTCACTTGCTGTTTTTTTGCTCTGTGCTATTTACTTAACCTTTTACTGGCCTGTTTCCTCATCTGTAGACTTAAAATGAAAATCTATATCATACAACTGTTCTGAGAGTTAATATTTGTCATATAAGAAGCAATCAAAATATTTTACAATATCATCACTGTTATCTGCCTGAAAGATCTTGCATAGCTTTCAGAACTTTGGTGATTTCAGGGTAAGGTGATTGGTATGAGATGTAGAAAATGATCTCATATCAGGGTTTATTTGGTTATGAAGAGTTGTATAATGAGGGAGAATAAAAAGATGAAAGAGTGAACAATATTTTGCTTGGTTATTCTTTTATTGCTTTAAGGACAAAAATATGCTGCTCACTACATTGCTCAGGCTGACCTTCAACTTCTGGTCTAACTTAATACTCTCTCAGCTTCTAGCCTAACTAGGACTACAGGCATGTACCATCACACGCACCTAGACTGTTTTAGATTATACAGTGTCCTTAAAAAAGAAGAAATTTTGTTAGTTTTCTAATGTAATTGTGAAAAAACACTTTTGGAAGAAAGGCAATAATGGGAAAAAATAATAATGAATACATAAAAAAGATACAAAAACAGAAAAAGGATAAATTTTAAATACAAAGAGCTAAACAAAGGGAGTCATGAGCGTTCCATTTTAAAATCAATGGATATAAAAATGGAATGTGTCCCCTTATGGATGCTTTAAATATTACCCTTTTCTGAACTATTTCATTAAGGTTCTCTTATGTCTAATTCCATACAACCATCTAATCAGTTAGCACCTTAAAGCTTTGGCATTTCTGTTGACTGAACAGGATGCTTACCCAGTGAGGACATTGGCGGGATTCAGCTTTTCAGCAACTGTCACACTGATAATGAAGCTCTGAGGGGCCAGAAATCTGAGGTTTCATGTTTACTGGGCTTCCCAAACGTAGGGAGAAAAAATGGACTGAAGGTATCACTTCACTTCAGCTGCACAATTGGTGCAGTTCAGAATCAAATCACAATTCTTTGCATCCCTATTTTTCTAAATCAGGAATCACTTTGTCAACCTGGACTACAAAATGAGAGCCAAGAGGCCATTTTGATGAAACAGAGAACATGAACTGGCAAAATTGTTTTGTAGCATAAAACAAGATTTTAATCTCATTGCTTCTCCATCAGAAGGGAGGAGCAGGGCGACAGAGGAAAATAAGCAAAACCTGGGATATGAAGATTTGGGTTGAAGTCCTGCCTTTATCCAGGCTTTTTTTCTTTATATTTTTCACTTCAATGTCATCTTTAAAATTCCACTTTCATTCTATTTCCTCTTTTTGTTATATTGCCAATGAAATCACACAATGTTTTTTATATTGGATAATTTTATGGCATTCCACTGTACTTGTGGATTAAATAAATTTGAACTGAAATTATCTATAAACCATATTTACTACATAGTATTTATTTATACAAACCATACTTATTACATAGTATTGAAAAATCTTAGTGTTCTACATTTGTATTAATGCTATATATGACTTTCATCTAGCAAAGCTCGACTTCAGTTAACTAGGGTATCTCTCTCATTCCTAAAATTAGCAGAGACATATGCAAATAGCATTCCAAACTATAATAAAAACCAAATATTTTATAATTATTCTAGTTTACTATTATTTTTTTTTCTGGCTAATGATTGATGGCATGGGACATGTGATCTTTTCTGTTTTACATGTGAAAAAAAATATAAATAGTTTTATATGAATTTTTATTACAAAATGTCATTCAAATTATAATGGGAAACTATATACATTACCATCATTATATCAGTCTCTCAGAATATGAAGCTATTTTCACTTCTTTCTCATTTATTATTAAACCCTTCAGAAACAGTTGGTTAAGTCGTCAATTAGGTGTGAGAATACGCAGCATTATCATTTCACACATCTAATGTGAAAAGAGCACTGTTAAGAGTGTCAAGAAAAGTAAAAATAATGGATGCTTTGGCAACTTATGTATTTGTCAGGTTGGTTCAGTTAGAAATTATTTTGAAATTCAAGTTTCAAGACCTAGCGAAAATTATTTTTTAATGGGAAAAAGGTCTACATTTTAAATAATGTTAACAGAGCTCTTTGTTTTGGGAGGCATGCTATGTGCTTCTGTGGTAAGCACTTTACATGATTACATCATTTATTTCTCACAAATTTTTGCTTTTTTGGGGAGAGGGGTGCTGGGGATTGAACCCAGGACCTTGTGCATAGAAGGAAAGCACTCTACCAACTGAACTACATCCCCAGCCCATATTTCTCACAACGTTTTAAACTTGTCCTTTGTTACAAGTGTGTTGGCCATGATATTTTGTGGTGGACAGGAAAGTGTCTACCCTATTTTCTGACCTTACAAAGCTAACTAAACCCTAGCTCCAAGGTTTTAAGGCCATGGTTCTCAATCAAGGGTGATTTGGGCCCCTAGGATAGGAACCAAGATTGCTGATAAATATGCTACTATGCAGAGGACAACCCCATACAGCAAAGAATTATCCAGTCCACAAAACAGTCCTGAGGCAGAGACATACTGGTGTAAGGATAATGGTATCCCTTTCTGTAGGGACCAAATTAAGAAGACTTTGACCCAATTAATGATAACAAGATGTAAAATTCATAAGTTTGTAAGACTTCTTCAAAATGTTTTGAACAGAAAAACTTTAAAAAGTTTAAAAAAGATATTATTTATCTATGTTAATTCACGAAATTTAAGATGATTTGTTTCTGGAATCAAATAAGTTGATTATAAAATTCACTTGGAAAACTAAACATCAAAATAGTTAGAAATCACCAAAGAAGGTCATATATTATGGATATGATCTTCTTTGTTGGTAGGTTATGGTATTCTAGCCATACATACAATAAGAGGTATCATAAATCAACTATCATTAGGTTTTTATTGTCATATAAATAGACACTCAGAAAAACAGAACAGTAAAACTAGAAAGACAAAATAGCACATGAAATCTTATTGTACAATGATGTCCCCTTTCTAATCACTGAGAGAAAGGATTTTTCTTTTTAACAAGTGCTGTAGGACATCTGGGAAGTTAACATCAGAGATTTGTAACAAAGAGCCTAGACGGAGTTAAGGGAACCAGCAGAACTCTTGGCAATCTCACAGAATTTTAGAAATGAAAGTTAATGTCTGGAGCTGTTATGGCAGCCAAATTTGGGAGAACCAAGACTTCTAAGTGAACCTTGAGAATCTGAGGCAAACACTTCATGAACTTCACAGGGAAGAATATAGGAAGTTCACTTTGCCAAGAAAGCATAGAGTCCAGGACCAGTATTGAAGATTTAATTCAATAAGACTTTAGGATGGCTGTACCAGAGCTGAGCCAGAATTAAATGGATTTGGAAAAATAAGAGACCCAGAATAGCCAAAGCAATCCTTAGCAGAAAAAGTAAAGCAGGAAGCATCATAATACTAGACCTTAAACTATAATACAAAGCTATAGTAACAAAACCAGCATGGTATTGGCACCAAAACAGACATGGCACCATCTATGTAGACTACGGTCTTTAGTAGACCAATGGCACAGAATAGAAAACACAGAGTCAAACCCACATAAATACAGTTATCTCATACTAGACAAAGGGGCCCACAAACATTCACTAAAGAAAAGATAGCCTATTCAACAAATGGTGCTGGTAAAATTGGAAATCTATATGTAGCAAAATGAAATTAAACCTCTGTCTTTCCTCCTGCACAAAAATCAACTCAATGTAGATCAAAGACTTGGGCATTAGAACAAAAACCCTGTGCCTAATAGAAGAAAAAGTAGGCCCAAATCTTTACCATGTCAGCATAGGATCTGACTTCCCTTAACAAGACCCCTAAGCACAAAATGTAAAATCAAGAATCAATAAATGGGATGGATTCAAATTTAAAAAATAATAAAAAAATACTTCTCAGCAAAGTAAACAATGAAAAATGTGAGGAGAGCCTACAGATTGGGAGAAAATCTTTACCACATGTACTTTTTGGTAAATCATTAATCTCTAGAATATATAAAAAACTTGAAAAATTTAACCAAAAAAAAAAACTAGATAAGCCAATCAACTAATGGGCTATGAAACTGAAGATATACTTCACAGAAGAAATACAATTGATGAACAAATATATGAAAAAGTGTTCAACATCTCTAGCAATTAGAGAAATGCAAATCAAAACTACATTAAGATTTCATCTCACTCCAGTCAGAATGGCAATCATCAAGAAATACAGGCAAAAATAAATGTTGGTGAGACTGGAGAAAAAGGTACACTCTTACATTGCTGGTGGGACTGACTGCAAATTGGTACAGCGACTATGCAAAGCAATATGGAGATTCCTCAGAAAACTTGGAATGGAATCACCATTTGACCCAGCTATCCCACTCCTGGGTCTATACCCAAAGGACTTAAAATTAGCATACTACAGTGATGCAGCCATGCCAATGTTTATAGCAGCTCAATTCACAATAGATAAACTATGAAACCAACCTAGATGTCCTTCAATAGATGAATAAAGAAAATGTGATATTATATAATATGTATTTTCATTCAATGGAATATTCTCAGCTTTAAAGAAGAATGAAATTATTATATAAATTATTATATATATATATATATATATATATATATATATATATATATATATATATAATATCACATTTTCTTTATCTATTCATCTATTGAAGGAGATCATATATATATATATATATATATATATATATATATATATATATGTATTTTCATTCAATGGAATATTCTCAGCTTTAAAGAAGAATGAAATTATTGCATTTGCCAGTAAATGGATGGAGTTGAAGACTATCAAGCTAAGCAGAATAATTCAATTCCCCAAAGCAAAGGTTGTATGTTTTCTCTAATATGAGGATTAGAGAAATTCACAATAAAGGGCAGGGGGTACTAGAAAAGAATAGAGTTACCTTAGATTATGTATAGTGAAGTGAAGGGAGGGAGGGTGAGGATAGGAAGGAAAGTAGAATGAAATAGACATTATTACTTTATGTATATGGCTGTATGACTAATGTGATTCTACACCACTTACACTAAGAAAAATGAGAAAATTATATTCCATCTATGTTTGATATATTAAAGTATATACATGTATTCTTCTATATTGTATAACTAAACAAAAAAAATTAAAAATTGCAAAAACAAATTAAATGGAAGCATTATCTTAATGTAGTAAACAAACGCAAATTCATAAATACTATAAATGCCTAGTATTTAAAGATTTTAGTTAGGGATGAGAGTTGAATCAATTTTTATATAAATATACAAGTATAGAATGTATTTTCTTCTAATTAGGACCCCAGTACCTCTCTGTCCATATTGTTTATTACTCTCAACTCTTGAAAGGCATCAGTTTTTTCATGATCTCATTTCTGGTTGGCAAATACTAAAATATACATTCATATCTTGTGCTTCAGCCTTAGTAATTTTGTCACTCCTGGGAAACTTCACCTATGTCTATCTCTTTTCACTGTGTGCCTGCAGAGTATGACGTAGAGGTAAATGGCTGTATTTCACATTTTTTAATTGAAATTACATTGTAAGGGTCACATCTTTACTCATTAGGCTGTGCTAAAACTAAAGTCTTCAGGAGAAGTTGTATTGTATAGGAAAAATGAAACAACTCACTGAAAAACTTCACAGAATCAAAATGAATAGGGCATGGAGCTGGGACTATAGCTCAGTGGCAGAGTGCTTGCACATGTGTGGTACTGGGTTCGTTCCTTAGCACCATATAAAAATTAAAAAAATAAAATAAAAAGCATTCTATCCATCTACAATTTTTTAAAATGAATAGGGTAGGATACTTGTTCAATTTCTAAAAAGAACATCAAATGTAATTTTAGTTACATGGGAATATCATGTGTTTCCATGACATATGATTTATTCATGCTTAGAGAAATGCAATTCAAAACTACACTAAGATTTCATCTCACTCCAGTCAGAATGGCAATCATCAAGAATATAGGCAAAAATAAATGTTGATGAGGCTGTGGAGAAAAAGGTACACTCTTATTACATTGCTGGTAGGACTGCAAATTGATATAGCCACTATGGAAACACTTTTCCAAAGCAACTAACATCTATCATTGAAAAAAAGTACTGTTTTCAGGCTACCTGGTATCCATAAAATGTTATTCTGAGCTTAGTACTAAATGTTTGTATTACTTGAAGTTGAAAAACAAGCATAACCAAGTGGCAAAGGCAGCTACTTATAGGAAGATGCAAGGGACACTTTCTATGATGCTGGCTACAGTCTATGATTCTAGGGGCTTTAAAAACTGCAATCATACTTATCCTCTTTCATAAATAAAATCTCTTATGTTATATGTCACTTCTTAGCATCACAACCTAGGCCTCTGCATTTCTAGAACCCTGAGATAAAACCAGCAAAGCACTAAAAGTATTGTGTTTCTATGTAACTTGTTAGTATTTTTCACATTAAAAACTGGGGAGAAAGTAATGTCTTTGAAAATATTTCTTTTGCCTAAATGAAAAGAAAATAAAACCTTAACTGGTTTTTTAGCAGTAAAACAAAATGAGATTTTACAAATTGATATATTTTTTAAATTAATATTAAATAGCCCCTGGCAAAGAAAGCCATGATCAAAGGCAATTATTATGAAAATCAGTAATTTAAAATGGAAATGTGTCACTAAAAGTGAAGATGATACTAAAACATTCTCAATAGGAACTGATTGAGCAAAGTCCAAATGTTCTGCTGGGTAAATAAATAAATAGATTATATAAGGAGATAAAGAACAAACAGTGGATATAAGCAAAATGCTCATGTTTATTCATATCAAAATCCTACTGAATGAGAATTTGTACATAAGACTAAAAGCTTAAAACTGTCATTTTTTTTTATTCATTCAGGTTTTCTAAGGTCATAAAAAGTGAGGTATTGTGCTTGGCTCTGCAAACATAACTATATTAAGACATAACCTCAAATTGTTTGATTGTATTAAGATAACAGCAGTAAGGCTATTGCAACTTAAATTTAGTGTCTATGTTGTATTTGAGTATAAAGGGAAAAAATTTTATTACCAAGACATAAAACAAATCTTCACTAAATTCTTATTGCTCTAAACATGTTCAGAAAGGGTTTGTATTATAAAATAATTCCATGACATACTCTTCATACCTCAAAAGTTTAAACTGTTAGACTGAAAAATGTATCTTATATATTAAGATATAGGTTCAGTATATAAGAATCAAAAAATTTTGAGTGGAAGAAGTGTTTACAACAAAAAAATTATATAAAATCTCTATAGTATTTATGGCATCAATTTAATTTGTCTTTGGGTTGGACATAGGAACCAAAATTAAATTGAAAAGTATAAAAGTAAAAGAGCAAATTATCAGTGATATTTAGGTACACATTTTGATCATGTGTTGGAAATTTACAATGTGACCTTTACAATTTTTCTAGGCATCAATTTGAAAAAAAGTGGGAAACTAAAAAAATGTGTATCTATATAGAGCATAATTCTAAAAAAAAGAGAAGAGAAAATATATATAAAATCAGTGTGAGACTGGTTTGAGTGCTACAACAATGAAAGAACTAAATAAGTAATGTCTATATTTGTACATGTGTGTATGGAGAGGTGTGAGCAGGCTAATTATTTCCTATGAGATCATCTTGAAAATCTGACTTCCTAATAAAATTACATTTTATCTGAAATGAAGAAAATAAGGGAAATCCATGGAATTTTACAATACAAAGAGTGACATTACTACATGTGAATTTTGTGCATGGTAAAAGATATGTTTCATTTCATTTTGATGCATATGGATTTCCAGTTTTCCCAGCAACATTTGTTGAAGAGGCTATCTTTTCCCCAATATATGTTTTTGGCACCTTTGTCTAATATAAGATAATTGCATTTATGTGAGTTTGTCTACATATCCTCTATTCTATACCATTGGTCTACAAGTCTATTTTGGTGCCAACAATATTCCATTTTTGTTACTATAGCTCTGTAGTATAGTTTAAGTTCTGCTATAGTGATGCCATCTACTTCACTCTTCTTGCTAAGGATTGCTTTAGCTATTCTGGGTCTCATATTTCCAGATTAATTTCATGACTACTTTTTGCATTTCTATGAGGAACATCATTGGGATTTTGACTGGAATTTCATTAAATCTGTACAGTTCTTTTGGTAGTATGGTCATTTTGACAATATTAATTCTGCCTATCCAAGAACAAGGGAAATCTTTCCATCTTCTAAGGTCTTCTTTAATTTCTTTCTTTAGTGTTCTGTAGTTTTCACTGTATAGGTCTTTCACTTCTTTTGTTAAGTTGATTCCCAAGAACGTTATAATTTTTTTTAGGCAATTGTAAATGGGGTAGTTTTCCTCATCTCATTCAGAGTTTTTGTAACTGACATACAGAAATGCCTTTGATTTATGAGTGTTGATTTTATATCCTGCTACCTTGCCAAATTCATTCACTATTTCTAGAAGTGTTTTGGTGGAATTTTTTGAGTCTTCTATGTACAGAATCTTATTGTTGGCAAATAGTGCTAATTTGAGTCTTTTTTTACCTATTCATATTCCTTTAATTCCTCTTCTCTATTTGCTCTGGCTAGTATTTCAAAAACTTTGTTAAATAGAAGTGATGAACAAGACAGGGATGCCCTCTTTCCACTTTTTAGAGAGAAGGCTTTCAAGTTTTCTCCATTTAGAATGACATTGGCTTGGGACTTAGCATAGATAGTTCTTACAGTATTGAGATAAGTATCTGTTATCCCTAGTTTTTTTAATGTTTTGTACATGAAGAGGTGCTGTATTTTGTTGAATGCTTTTTCTGCATCTATTGAGATGATCACATGTATCTTATCTTTAAGCTATTGATGTGATGGATTACATTTATTCATCTCTGTATGTTGAACCAAACTTGCATCCCTGTGATGAAAAGCTGTGTATCTATCCAGTTCTGGGCTTGATAGGCTTCTGATGGTATCTTTTATTTCATTGCTTGAAATTGTTACATTTAGATCATGTATATCATACTGGTTCAGTTTGGGCAAATCATGTGACTCTAGAAATCTGTCCATGCCTTCAGTATTTTTTTTTATTAGAGTTCAAATTTTCAAAATAATTTCTAATTATCTTCCATATTTCTGTAGTGTCTGTCATGATATTTCCTTTTTCATCATGGATGTTAGTTAATTCGAGTTTCTCTCCTTCTCTTCATTACCATGGCTAAGGGTTCATCAATTTTATTTTTTCAAACAAACTTTGTTTTGTCAATTTTTTCAATTGTTTCTTTCATTTCAATTTCATTGATTTCAGCTCTAATTTTAATTATTTTCTCTCTTTTACTGCTTTTGGTGTTTATTTGTTCTTTTTCTAGCACTTTGAGATGCAATGCTAATTCATTTATTTGTTGACTTTTTTTTCTTTTAAGGAATGAAGTCCATGCAATGGACTTTCCTCTTAGTACAGCTGTCATAGTGTCCTAGAGATTTTGATATGTTGTATCAGTGTTCTCATTCACCTCTAACAATTTTTTAATTTCTTTGATGCCTTCTGCAACCCATTGTTCATTCAATAGCATATTATGAAGTCTCCAGTTGTTGGAGTAGCTTTTTAAATTTTTTGTTGATATCTAAAAAACAAAATGATCTGATAGCAAACAAAAAAGTAGAGACACTACCCCACATTCTAAGAGTTTCTTTTTGGCATAATATATGGTCTATTTTAGAGAAAGATCCATGTGCTGCTGAGAAGAAAGTATATTCACTCATTGATTGATGAAATATTCTACACATGTCAGTGAAGTCCAAGTTATTGATTGTTATATTGAGTTCTAGTTTCTTTGTTCACCTGTTGTTTGGAAGATCTAATGCTCAAAGAGGTGTATTAAAGTCACCCAGAATTATTGTGTTGTGTTCTACTTGACTCTTGACAAGAGTTTGCTGAATGTAGATGCTTCATTTTTTGGGGCATACATATTTATAATTGTTATGTATTATTAATGTATGGTTCACTTGAGCAATATGAAATGTCCTTCTTTATTCCTTTGATAAACTTTGGCTTGAAGTCTATTTTATTTGATATAGGATGGAAACCCCTGCCTGCTTCCATAGCTCATTCGAGTGGTATTTTTTCCCCCAATCTTTCACCTCAAGTCTATGGTTGTCTTTTCATGAGTCTTTTGGAGGCAGCATTTTGTTGTTTTTTTTTTAATCCAATCTGCCAGACTATGTCTTTTGATTGGTGATTTTAGGCCATTAATATTCAGGATTATTATTGAGATATAATTTGTATTATCAGCCATTCTTATTTATTTCTGGTATTTAACTGACTCAGTTTCTACTTTGAGTAGTCTATCCTTTAGTGTAATACCTCCCTCTACTGATTTTCATTGTTGTTTTTCATTTCCTCTGCATGGAGTATTTTGCTGAGAATGTTCCGTAGTGCAGGCTTTCACCTGCAAATTCTTTTAGTTTTTATTTATCCTGGAAAATCTTTATTTCATCATCAAATCTAAAGCTTAATTTTTCTGGATATAAGATTCTTGATTGACATCCATTTTCTTTCAGAGCTTGGTATATGTTGTTCCAGGATCTTCTAGCTTTCAGTTCTGTAGACATTCTAATTGTTTTCCCCCACATGTAATCTAATTCCTTTCTCCCATGACTTTTAATATTCTATCCTTATTCTGTATGCTAGGCATTTTCATTATAATGTGCCTTGGTGTGGATCTGTTATGATTTTGTATATTTGACATCCTGTAAGCCTCTTGTATTTGGTTTTCCAATTCATTCTTCATGTTTGAAAATTTTTCTGATATTATTCCATTGAATAGATTGCTCATTCCTGTGGTTTGGAACTCCATGCCTTCCTCTATCCCAGTAATTCTTAAATTTGGTCTTTTTATGTTATCCCATATTATTTTAATATTCTGCTCATGGTTTCTTACCATCTTCACTGTGTGATCTACATTCTGTTTGAGATTATATATTTTGTCTTCATTGTCAAAGTCTTATCTTCCAAGTGGTCTAATCTATTGGTGATGCTTTCTATTGGGCTTTTAATTTGGTTTCTTTAATTTCAAGGAGTTCTGTTTTGTTGTTGTTGTTGTTGATTTATTCTGGAACCTCCATCTCCTTATTGAAATAATCTTTTGCTTCCTGTATTTGCTTATGTAGCTCTTTACCAAAATAATCTTTTGCTGCTTTTATTTGCTCTTATATCATTCTCAAATTCACAGAACATTTTAATTATGTATATCCTGAACTCCTTCTCAGTCATTTCTTCTTTTGTGCTAGCCATCAATTCTAATAATGTGGTAACTTGATTTGTTTGGGGCACATTTGTTCCTTGTTTTTTTCATGCTGTTTATGTGTCTATCCTTCTAGCACTGAGGATCTGCAGCATTACTTTTTTTTTTTTAAATACAATTTAGGCTTATAGTGCCCCTGAAGGGTCCCAATACCTCTCCTGCTCAGCCAGTGTTCTCAGCTGGGTGTTGCCACAACTAAAGTTGGTAATGATGGTGTCCCAAGATGGAGGCAGCTGCTTTCAGTGATGGAATGTCAATTGGGGTGAGCAAGGGGGCTGGCCCAGGCTGTGGTGTTGGGCAATGTATTCAAAGATGCAGCATGCACCCAATGTGGGCTCCATGGGTATTGATGGGGCAGTTCTGGGCCTGCCTGTGCTCTGTGGATGTCCAAAACTTGGGTTTCTGATTAAATCTTGGGTAGTACATAAGCAGGATATGTCAGAATAACCCAGCAAAGGCTTGGAAAATAAAACTGACACTTTAATCACAATCACCCAAGTAAGGGGTCAAGGCATATGTTTTGAACCTAAACAGGATGATTTCCCTGATGAAACAGGAGAAATAACAAACAGTCTCATAGTATCAAAATGTCCAAAATACAACCCCAAGTTACTGGTTATGGTAAGCATTAGAAAAAATAGAATTGGAAGTTAAATGAAATCTAAGATGACAGATGTTCTAAATATCTGGTGAAGATTTTAAAGCAACTCCTATAAAAAATTTTCAAATAAGCAATTTCAAAACATCATGAAACAAATGGCAAAGTAGAATGTTCTTTGAAAAAGGGAACCCATAGTTATATGAAAAACAAAATGGGAATTTAAAAATAAAAATACACAATAACTAAAGTATAAAACTCCCTTCATGGACTCGTTAGCAGAATGGAGATGACAGTCAAAATTCTAGTGAACCAAGTAGAAAAACAGGATGTAGAAAATATGAACAAGAGAGGAAGATAAAAAAAAAAAACCTGACAGATAATCAATGACCTGTGGGAAAATATCAAAAGACGAAACACTAATGCTATCTTTTATAGAGGTCTAGAGGAAAAAGAGCAAAGCTGTAAAAAAAAAAATGAGAAATAATGGTAAATCTTTCAAAATGTGGCAAAAGACAAATCTATAGTTACAGAAAACTCAGTGAAATATGAAATGGATTAATTCAAAGATGCCCATTCCTATGCACGTCACATCACATTTCTGAAAATAATTTTAGAAGATGAATAACCACCACCAAGACCTTGAATGCAAACCAGAGGAAAAAGTGCATAATAGCTATAATAATGGCAGAAATGACCAGAAATTCTTCATCAAAAACTATATAGTACAAAGTGGCAAAATATGTTCAAGTGCAGAAAAAAAAATCTAGAATTCAAAATCCAGCAAAAATTTCATTTACGAAAGAAGATGAATTAAAGTATTTTCAGATAAAGAAAAATTAAGAAAATGTATCTTCAACTCTGTTGAAGACTTGTTATAACAAGTACTTAACTCATAAAATAAAAAGATGTTTAAAACATGAAGAGTGATGGAATGAATAAATATCTAGGATAACAGAATAGCCTATTTTTCTCCTTTTGCATATTTTAAATTATATATGATAATAGAAAACAATGTAAAACACTGACATAAAACATAATAACTAAGATAATGGATACATGTATCAAAATGAAATATGGTGCCCCACAAATATGATATTTTATATAGGATATTAAGAAAACTATCTTATATAGAGAAATTAAATGATGATAATATTCTTACATACTATTCAATGTGTCAAAATACTGATAATAGTAGACTGTAAAAAGTTTAATGTATATTCTTTAGATTAGGATTTTTCAATTTAGCACTAGTAACATTTTTTAACAGATAATTCCGTTCTGTGGAATTGTGTTGCACATTGTGGTAGATGTGGCAATGTACCCAGCCTCTAAATCTATATGTCATCAGCACTTCCCTTACCCAATATCTCCAGACATAATCAAATATCTTGTGGTGATGTAGGGCACAAGAGACACCCATGATTGAGAACTTCTCTCCTAGAACATCCATTAAGAATTTATAAAAGTAGGGCTGGTGTTGTGGCTCAGTTATAGAGTGCTTGCCTTCCATGTGTGAGGCACTGGGTTTGATTCTCAGCACCACAAACATATATAAAATAAAGGTATTGTGTCCATCTAAAAGTTTTTTTTTTAAGTTAAATAAAAGAATTTATAAAAGAGATTCAAATATAAACAACAAAAATGCGTGTACCCCACATGTTAGTACTATAGTGGAAATAGAAGAACAAAAAGAGGGAACTGGAGTCCTCAGTAAAAAGTAAAACTGGATGAAAAATGATAGGATACAGAATGAATGAATACCATCATGAACTAAAAGGATCTTATTCGCACTCTTGAAACAACATTCCACTCAACAATAGACTATATATTCTTCAACATAGACAGAACATTAACCAGCAAAGATTCTGTTTCATGAATAAAACATACTTATTAAAAATTGAAATCATACAAAGAATAGAAACTGACCAAACAGAATCAAACTGGAAAGAAATCAGACAAACCTTCAAACATGAAACTGCATTTCTCAAGGGCCCATGGTTCAAAGAATTCAAGATAAATTGGAAAATAT